>NW_027223762.1:14701426-19501426 GCF_028538775.1 Myotis yumanensis
AGCACATCATGTGTGACAATATGCAGTGTATTGTCTACCAGTAAAGCTCACCCAATCTTCCAGAGTTTTTATTAAGTTTTCATCATGTAAGCACAATTGATTGAATAATTGGCCATGTGGTTGAACTCGATCTCCAGCCTCATTCTGCTTCCCAGAGGTCAGGTTGGTATCACTGAGTCAAAGCCCCAATCTCTAATTACATAATTTGTCATTCCAGCATAGCAAGCCCCATTATGGGTCATCTGAGTTAGTATAAACTATCAGAGGCCCCATGAATAGCAAAGACACTCCTATCACTCAGGACATTCTAAGGATTTAGAGCAACTTCAGAGGAAGTGAGGAAAAGGCCAGCCACTTTTTTCACTTAAGAGTTTCGAGGTTATCCTCTAAGAAGCTGGGACAAAGATCAGACTTCTCTTTGGCTAAAGTTAATTCTTCACTACACACATATCAAGAAGCAGAAAAAATGTGACACATAGCCAAGAGGAAAATAAATCAATAGAAACAGACCTAGAAATGACAGAGGTGATATATTAACAAATACTCTAAAATGCTTATTTTAAGTATGCTCGATATGCTTAAGGATTAAAACATGAACATAAGAAAAATGGAAGGTATAAAAATGTAACCTCTAACAAGGAAAGAAGTTTTAAATAAAAAAATTCACTGGCTTTTTAGCAAAGAGTTTGCTGCCAGAACACAGATGTTGTGAAAAACACCACTAAAAGCCAACATTGTCATCATTGGACACACAGATTCCAGAAAGTCTACCACTACTGGCCATCTGATCTACAAATGGGATTGGATTGACAAAAATCAAAAAAAAATTGAGAAGGAGGTGATGAGTTAGGAAAGGGCTTCTTTAAGTATGCCTGGATCTTGGATAAACTGAAAGCTAAAAGTGAGTGTGGTATTAACATTGATACCTCCCTGTGGAAATTCAAGACCAGCAAGTATTATGTGAACATCACTGATACCCAGGACACAGGGACTTCATCAAAAACGTGATTACAGGCACATCTCTGAGCTCTAGTTCTGGGGCAGCAGCTTGAAAGATGCCAGGGACATAGGGAGAGAAACTGAATTGTCTGGCTTTGGGACAAGGGCTAAAGGGGCAACTTTCTCTCAGACAAAAGTTCTGGCAAAGGCCATTGTTCTTTTGCTCAGCCCTCCCCATACACAGCCAGCAGACAGGTGCCATATCTGAGCCTCCATCAACCTGACTAGCACTGTTTGCCACACCCTGGTGATTCCCTGAGACTCCACCCCTCCCAACTTATGAGCCCACCAAAGCCACTTCCAATGACTTCTTCCATATAAATGGCATGTCTTGGCTCATTCTGCGGACATTCCTAAAATCTCTCTAAAGTTCCCAACCCTAAACAAGCAGCATCTGGCCTCAGCATGCCATGTAACTCTTGCTAAGTGACCCCTCGCCTAGCACTCGTGGCAGCCAGCCTTGGTTCACAACTTGGCCTCTCCTAGGCACCCCCAAGCCCAGCACAAATAACAGCCATCTGTAGGTCACTCTATAGCTCACGCCAAGTGGCCCTGGGCAGGGCATAGGTGGAAGCTGACCTTGGCCTGTACCTCCTGGGAAGCCCCAAAGCCAGTGCACACTGTGAACAACTTCAGACCATGCCCAAGCACTATGCAACCACCTCCACAAGTGACGCACTCAAGGGGCAAGCTAGGCAGGCAACTGGGGCCATGCTGAAGCAAGTCCTGCTCAGTGGGGTCAGCCCCTACACAGCAGCTCCTCCATTAGAGTTGTAGCAGGTCCTCACAGCCAATGGGCCTGGGAGTTAATCCGTCCCATTGACATGCCAACAAGGCTCAACAGAACCCACATGGGAGGACACACCTAGACTGCCTTGTTCAGGTGACCTGAGAAGCTGCACCAGTAAGTCCTAAAGGACATTACTACATAAGGCCACTCTCCCAGAAACAGGAGATATATCACCTCTACCTAATACATAGAAACAAACACAGGAGGCAACCAAAATGAGGAGACAAAGAAACATGTCCCAAATGAGAGAACAGGAGAAATCTCCAGAAAAAGAACTAAGTGAAATGGAGGCAAGCAAGCTACCAGACACAGAGTTCAAAACAATAATAGGTTTGCTCAAAGAACTTAGGGAGAAACTCAACAGCATAAATAAAAAGACGTGGAAACCATTTTAAAAGTCAGAAATGAATACTACAATAACTAAAATGAAGAATACATTACAGGGAACTAACAGTAGATCAGAAGAAATAGAAGATCAAATCAGCAATTTGAAAGATAAGATAGCAGAAAACATCTTATCAGAACAACAAACAGAAAAAATAATCCAAAAAATAAAGATAGTTTAAGGGACCTCTGGGACAAAAACAAATGTACCAGAAGGTACATTTGGTGCCGGAAAGAGAAGGGAAAGAGCAAGAAATTGAAAACCTATTTGAAAAAAATAATGACAGAAAACTTCCCTACCTGGGAAAGGAAATAAACATATGAGTCCAGGAAGAGCAGAGAATCCAAAACACAAAGAGGCTCACACCAAGACACGTCACAATTTAATATCAAAGGTTAAAGTCACATAGAGAATCTTAAAAATAACAAGAGAAGAACAGTTAGTTCCTACAAGGGAATTCCCATAAGAATGTCAGCTGATTTCTCAAGAAAAACTTTGCAGGCCAGAAGGGATTGGCAAGAAATATTCAAAATGGTGAAAAGCAGGAACCTACAACTGAGCTATCATTTAGAATCAAAGGACAGAAAAAGTGCTTCCCAGATAAGAAAAAGCTAAAGGAGTTTATCAACACCAAACCAGTATTGCAAGAAATGTTAAAGGGACTTAAAGAAGAAGGAGAAAAAGATTAAAAATATGAATAATAAAATGGCAATAAGTACATATCTATCAACAATTACCTTAAATGCAAACAGATTAGAACACTAATTTGAAAGAATATATGCATCTATATGTTCACTGTAGCATTATTTAACAAGAGCCAATATATGGAAGCAACCCAAGTGCCTATAATAAACTAGTGGATAAAAAAGCTGTCATACACATATACAATAGAATATTACTTGGCCATAAAAAAGAATGAAATCTTACCATTTGTGACAGCATCAATGGACCTAGAAGGTTTATGCTACTAGGTGCACCGGCTAATAATGGCGGATTTTGTAATCAAAGAAAACACGATAATTTCGAGAGAGACATCAAAAGTGCTTTATTCAACGTAATGTCCATCGCTAGCTACACATTTCCCTCATCCTTCAGGTAATTTGTGGATACTGTCCCAATAGAACTTTTCTTGTTTTGAAGAAACCAAATTTGAAGAGACCAAATTTTCCACTTCTTCATATGTTTTGAAGTGCTGCTCAGAACATGCATGTGCCATTGATCGGAACAAGTGGTCATCTGAAGGAGCAAGGTCTGATGAATACGGTGGATGGGTTAATACTTCCCAGGCAAGATCTTTTAATGTGTCTTTAACTGGTTTTGAAGTGTGTGATGGCGTGTCATCATGAAGCAAAATTACTTTGCCGTGTCTTCTGGCACATTCTGGGCGTTTCACAATCAAAGCGTGGTTCAAATTGATTATTTGTTGTCCGTAGCAGTCAGTAGTAACAATTTCACCTGGTTTTAGAAGCTCATAATACACCACACCTTCCTGATCCCACCAAACGCAGAGCATTGTCTTCTTTCTGAAGCGATTTGGCCTTGCAGTCGATATTGATGGTTGACCTGGATCAACCCATGATTTTGTGCATTTGGGATTCTCAAAATAAATCCATTTTCATCACCAGTCACAATTCGATGCAAAAAAGACTTTCTCTCGTGCCGTTGAAGCAACATTTTACTGATGACTTTTTGGTTTTCCATTTGTCTTTCATTCAGTTGATGTGGCACCCATTTTCCTTCCTTTAAAATCTTTCCCATTGCTTATAAATGATCAGAAATTGCTAAGCAATGTTAATCTTTCTGCAAGTTGTTTTTGAGTTTGACATGCATCTTCATCCAATAATGCTTGTAATTGTTGGTCTTCAAATTTTTTCGGTTGACCTGGACGTTCTTTGTCTTTCACATCGAAATCATCACTTTAAAAGCATTTAAACCAGCGTTCACAAGTATCTTGAGGTGGAACATGTTCACCATAAGCTTCCCGAAGTATACGATAACTTTTTCTTCAAAATAAATTAATGAATTAAAACTTCTCAAGAGTCGCCATAACCGGTTTGGCTCAGTGGATAGAGCGTCGGCCTGCGGACTGAAGGGTCCCGGGTTCGATTCCGGTCAAGGGCATATACTTTGGTTGCGGGCACATCCCCAGTAGGGAGTGTGCAGGAGGCAGCTGATCGATGTTTCTCTCTCATCGATGTTTCTAACTCTCTATCCCTCTTCCTTCCTCTCTGTAAAAAAATCAATAAAATATATTTTAAAAAAATAAATAAATAAAACTTCCTGCAAATGCCCTTTTTTTAAGCGTAAAAATATGTATGATGTTAACATGTTCCAAAAATTTGACATATGAAGTTTTGAAGCTTGCTGTCAATACAACAAAAAAGCATACATATCAAATCGCATATATATCAACATATGTGTAACTCCATCTATTGAAAAAAAATCCTCATTTTTAACTGGTACTCCTAGTAAACAAAATAAGTCGGTCAGAAAAAAACAAATACCATATGATTTCATTTATATGTGGAATCTAAAGAACAAAATAAATCAACAAACAAAATAGAAACAGACTGACAGATACAGAGAAATGGTTGCCAGAAGGGAAGGGGCTTAAAGAACTGGATGAAAGAGGTGAAGGGATTAAGAAGTACAACTGGTAGTTACAAATAGTCACCAGGATGTAATGTACATAGGGACTATCCTATGTAATAAAATCCTAATATGCAATTGTCCCCTTGACCCAGAGTTTGACCAGGGGGCGGGGCCAGCCGTCCAACCACCCGCAGCCCTTCCCCTGAGCCAGCCCCACCAGGACCGGCAGTGGCATCAGGCAGCTGGGGGAAGGGAGGCCCCAGCTGGCAGCCAGCAGCCGCTAGACCCTACCCATGCACGAATTTTGTGCACTGGGCCTCTAGTAGTCAATAATATTGTAATAACGATGTATGGTACCAAGTGGGTACTGGAAATATCGGGGGAACACTTTATAAAGTATATGATTGTCTAAGCACTATGCTGTACATCTGAAACTAATACTAAATTAATTAATTAACTAATTAATTAATACAAATGGATTAAATGCTCCAATCAAAGAACACAGAGTAGCTGAATGGATAAGGAAACATATGCTGTCTATAAGAAACTCACTTCAGATAGAAAGATACACACAGACTGTAAGTAAATGAACGAAAAAAATTTTTATGAAAATGGAAATAGCCCTAACTGGTTTGGCTCAGTGGATAGAGCATCGGCCTGCGGACTCAATGGTCCCAGGTTCAATTCCGGTCAAGGGCATGTACCTGGGTTGCGGGCACATCCCCAGTAGAGAGTGTGCAGGATGCAGCTGGTTAATGTTTCTCTCTCATCGATGTTTCTGACTCTCTATCCCTCTCCCTTCCTCTCTGTAAAAAATTCAATAAAATATATATTAAAAAAAAAAGAAAATGGAAACAACAAATAAAATCTGGGATAGCAATACTTATACCAGAAAAAATAGACTTTAAAACAAAGGCTACACCAAGAGACAAAGAAGGACCCAGAAATTCTACTTCTATGTATTTATCTAAAGAAATCCAAAATTCTAAATCAAAAAGATATATACATCTATATGTTTATTGTAGCATTATTTACAATAGCCAAGATATTAAAGCAACCTAAGTATCCATCAATGGGTGAATGGATAAAGACGAAGTGGTGCATACAATGAAATATGACTCAGCCATAAAAACAAAAAATGAAAATCTTGCCATCTGCAATAACATGGACATACCTAAAGGGAATTGTGCTGAGTGAAATAAGTCATACTGAAAAATATAAATGCCATATAATTTCACATATATGTGGAATCTAAAAAATAAAATAAAATAAACAATCAGAACAGAAACAAGCTCATAGTTACAGAAAATATTTTGATAGTTGACAGATGGGAGAGGGTGTTGGGAGATGGGTGAAAAAGGTAAAGGAAATAAGAAGTACAAATTGGTAGTTAAAGACTAGTCATGGGGATGTACAGTCAATAATATTGTAATAACTATGCGTGGTGTCAAATGAGTACTAGAGTTATTAGGGTGATCACTTTATAAGATATATAAATGTGAAATCATTGGATGGTACGCCTGAAACTAATACAATATTGCATGTCAACTGTAATTAAAAATTTTTTAATTATTTTTTTAAAATAAGCCCTAACCGGTTTGGCTCAGTGGATAGAGCGTCGGCCTGCAAACTGAAGGGTCCCAGGTTTGATTCCGGTCAAGGGCATGTACCTTGGTTGCGGGCACATCTCCAGTATGGAGTGTGCAGGAGGCAGCTGATCAATGTTTCTCTCACATTGATGTTTCTAACTCTCTATCCCTCTCTCTTCCTCTCTGTAAAAAATCAATAAAATATATTTTTTTAAAAAATAAATAAAATTATTTTCACCCTAGCCGGTTTGGCTCAGTGGATAGAGCATCAGCTCACAAACTGAAGGGTCCCAGGTTGGATTCCAGTCAAGAGCATGTACCCTTGGTTGCAGGTTCCCTGGCCCTGATCAGGGTGCATTCAGGAGGCAACCAATCAATGTGTCTCTCTCACATGGATGTTTCTCTCTGTCTCTCCTTCTCCCTCCCACTCTCTCTAAAAATCAATGGAAAAATATCCTCGGGTGAGGATTAACAAAAAAATAATAATAAATAAAATGAATTTTTAAAAAACTATCCAAAAGAAAGAACACAGAGAAATAGGAAATGGAAGGGATAAGGGAAAGAATTTAAACTTCAGTGACAATATCAAGAAATTTAACATAAAAAAAAAAGAAATTTAACATAAATGTAATTGAATCCCTGAAAAGGAAAGAAAGAAAACAGGAAAAAAAACAACTGAAGAAATGATGTTTAGAAACTTTTCAAACTTGATGACAATTCTATCTTATGGATCCAAGAACCTTGATAAACACTAAGCAAAATGAACATACACACACCCAAATCACAACCAGGCATATCGTAATCAAATTGCTGAGAACCAATCAAAAAGGGGAAAATCTTAAAAGCAGCCAGAAGGGAGAGGGGGAAATGACAGAGAGGAACAAAGGCAATGAGTATAACAGATTTCTCTGAAATTATGCAAGCCAGAAGATAATGAAATGATATATTTAAAGTGATAAAAGACACTTTTTTCAACCAAGAATTTTATATCGAATGAAAATATCTTTCAAAACTAAAGGTGAGTTTTGCTTCCAGGCTAAGATTCTGACACACGCAAACACATTCACTAACATGCACCTCATGACTTCTTCAGCAACCACCTCTACCCAGAATGTATCCTAATCTACTTAGAAAAGAAAGCTCTTGTGCACATTCCATCTCAGCCCTACCTCAAAACCTACCTGTCCTGTTCTATTCCATGAGAGCCCTGTAATCTTCTAGAGAATGAAAATGTTGATCAAATAAATTCCTTATGGATAGTGGGCTGTTCAGCTCTCTTAAACTATGTCAATGTGCTATTCCCAGGTGATATCAAATGTCAACAATTTAACTTTTTTTCTGGAGGACCCCTAAACAATGACTCAGTGAGGACTTTTAGACATGGTAGCAGGTCTTTCTGGAAGATACTTGTGGGTTACACAGAACTTTCAAGTCATCTCATCAAATTAGAATCTATTCCATGGGACACTTTAT
The DNA here is from genome assembly GCF_028538775.1 of Myotis yumanensis. Lineage (NCBI taxonomy): Eukaryota > Metazoa > Chordata > Mammalia > Chiroptera > Vespertilionidae > Myotis > Myotis yumanensis. Next base: position 14,709,255 of record NW_027223762.1, read on the forward strand.
GTATTAATGTGATCCTTTTCCTTAGTAGTCAGCCAAAAATGTCATTAGAAAGAGCAGGAGACATCCCCTTCTGTGCCCTGAAGGAGAATTGACAGCCCATTAGTCAGGGAAGTACAAACATCAAAGGATATAAGCTATGGGGGTGGACACAGACCACAGCTCTACAGGGCCAAGTTCACTGTGTTCTTGGAGAAACAGATCCACACAAGGAAAAAACTGGGTCAAGGCTAAGGGCAAATGAGGTCTAATAAAGAAACAGTGGGCCTGGCCAGTATGTCTCAATGGTTGAGCATTCACGTATAAACCAGATCAGGCACATTCTCAGGGTTGTGGGCTCAGTCCCCAGAAAGGGACATGTAAGAGGCAGCCGATCAATGATTCCCTCTCATCATTGATGATTCTATCTCGCTCTCACTCTCCCTTCCTCTCTGAAATCAATAAAAATATTTTAAAACTTTTTTTAAATAAAAGAAAGAAACAGTGCATGTGGTGAATAGGAGCTGAATGAATCTAGAAACAAGACACTTTAGATCCACCTTTCAAAACAAACAAGCACTCCCTCCCAGTCCCAAGCCTCTGGGGCAACCATTTTTCCTTGAAGAACCAAAAACAGTTTTGGCATTTCACTGAGTACACTTAATTTGTTTTTTAACTGAGACCCGAGAATTGACAATGTTTTACTTTGCCAATTGAATACAATTTTTAAACTAACATTTGCCATTATAATTATTTCATACAAGAAAATAATATTTTGAAATTTTAAAAAATGTAAGTCTTGTGCTCTCTGTAAGCACAGACAAAACAAAATTTCTTGTCCTACAAAACTGACTCCCACTTGAGGCATAGAATTTGGAGCAACTGAATAGGAAGTATGATAAGTGAAAAGTATTTGAGCTCAGAATGCAGAGGCCTGGGTTCTAGCCCCAGCTCTACCACTAACAAATCCTTACTTTCTCGGCAACTCATTGTCTTTATTTGTAAATGAAAGGACCACCTACATTTTTCAGGTATACACTACAGTGAATCTATACATAATCCTCTGAGGTTAAAAATTAGAGTGTCAACTACTTAAATACCAGTCCCTATTTTTCTCAAATCTGGTGTTTTTGGTGAAAGGTAGTTATTTAGGTCTATAGAAGAGCTTCATGCTTTCTCCTAAGTCACAAGTTTCCACAGGGCCAGAGACACAAGTATGTGAGAATAAATGAATCTCAGGGCTAGAGGTAATCTATAATAATAAAAGCATAATGTGCTAATTAGACCGGACAGCCGAACAACCTTCTGGACGTCTTCCTGGACAAAGCCTTGGGGGTGGGGGCAAGGCAGAGGTGGTTAGGGGGGATCAGGCAGGCAGGCGAGCAGTTAGGGGTGATCAGGCAGGCAGGGAGGCGAGCAGTTAGGAGCTAGTGGTCCTGGATTGTGAGAGGGATGCCCGACTGCCGGTTTAAACCAGCAAGAGGGTGCAGGCCGGCCTCTAGTGCACCGGGCCTCTAGTAGACAAATAACTGACCCCAGTTGAACCTCCCTAATGGGGTAGAGGAGAGGCCACAAGCTGTGAAATGCTACCCGAATGACTGTTCCACTCCTTAAGGGACTCTGTCCAAGACTGACCCCCAGCAAGACAGAACTTGAAGCCTCAGGGCAGGATGGAACTGTGGAAGAAGTCCTGGGACACCTGGTCACACCCTGTGACCTGTGTCCTGGCCAGTTGTCCTGCTGGCCAATTTCCAACCTTGTCATTAAGGGCCTTGAAGTTCACAGCCAGTGATAGGAATAATCCTATCACTCTAGCCAAAAACTTCCAGTTCCCTCTCCACTAATCTCAAAGACAAACCAGGAACACATTCAGACAGCCAGATATTTCAGTTGTCAAACATCCTTAGCTACAAAATGTTTTTTTGTTGTTGTTGTTTTAAATTCTTTATTGTTTAAAGTATTACATATGTCTCCTTCTCCCCCCCCCCCCCCTCAATGACCTCTTCTTGGCTGCTCCCACCCCCCAGCACATGCCCTCACCCACCTACTGTCTGTGTCCATTGGTTATGCTTATATCCACACATACAAGTCCTTTGGTTGACCTCTTACCCCCTTCTCCACCCCTCCCCTGCCTTCCCTCGAAGGTTTAATGGTCTGTTCGATACTTCTCTGTCTCTAGACCTATTTTTGTTCATCAATTTATGTTGTTCATTATAGTCCACAAATGAGCGAGATCATGTGATATTTATCTTTCTCTGGTTGGCTTATTTCACTTAGTATCATGCTCTCCGTGTCCATCTGTGCTGTTGTGAATGGTAAGAGTTCCTTCTTTTTTACAGCAGCATAGTATTCCATTATATAGATATACCACAGTTTTTTAACCCACTCATCTGCTGATGTACAAAATGTTTTTTAAGTTTTTATTATTGCAACTCTCAAACATATAGAAGAGTAGAGAAAATACTATAATGAACTCTCACACACCCATCATCTTGCTTTTTAAATTATTAATATCTTAAAATATTTGTTTCCTTTAGTTTTCTTCTGTCAAAGTATTTTTGAGTGAATAAGAGGCATTATGGTATCTCATCCCCATATACTTTAATATAAATCTCTGAAAAGGGCCTGTTTTTATATACTGACAATAACAAATTTCACACCTAATAAAATTCCTAATAATCTAATATCACCTAATACCTAGTCCATATTTAAATTTCCCAGCTCTCCACCTCTCGCCCCCCCCACCCCCCCCAAAAAAAATACCTTTGATAACTGGTTTATTCTAACAAATATGCAATCAAGTCCCACACGCTGCCTTTGGCGAATGTGTCTCTGAAGTCTCCGCCAAGTGAGAACAGCTACCCCTTTGTCTTCTTTCCTGTGACTGAACAGACCAAAGTAATTGTCTTGTAGAATGGCCACATTCTAGATTTGTCTATGTGTTTCATTGTAGTTTTATTTAATCCTTTCTCATATCCTCTATGTTTTTTATAAACTGAAGTAGGTCTACAAGCTATATTAGATTAAACATTTTAAGCAGGAATACTTCCTAGGTGATGCTGTGTGCATCACCTTGCATTTAATCTGGACACAGCACATAGCCCCTGGTTATCCCGCCATTGGAATGTTTATGTGATCAATGGGGCAAGGTCCTTCCACCATAAATTCTTATTTTTCCCCTTGGGACTAGCTCTGGGTCTGGGCAGTGATACTTTGTGACTATCAAATTCCCCAACTCTTTCTGTTGTTCAGCAGTCATTCTTCAGTAAAGCAGATCTTCCCTTAAAACTCAAATCAAGGTAGTTGTCCTGATGTAAGTCCCTCTCCGGGCTTGATTCTTTTCCTTTAACTACTAATATCTAGAATAAGAACTTGCTGTGGTAGTAACCCCAATGGTGAGCAAGCACGGTTTTCCTTTGTTTGAGATTTTTCTCAATATGAGTAGAGATTGGTTGATTTTTTTAAATATGTCTAACATGTTTTATTCCTTTATAGTCACTGTTCTTTTGATCTTCTAATTGTGCAAACTTTGGCCAGTGGGAGCCCTCCAGGCTGGTTCCTGTGTCTTTTTATTTTTTTAATTAAATCTTTATTGTTCAGATTATTACAGTTGTTCCTCTTTTTTCCCCCCATAGCTCCCCTCCACCCGGTTCCCACCCCACCCTCTGCCCTTACACACCCCCCCCCCCCCCACTGTCCTCATCCATAGGTGTACGATTTTTGTCCAGTCACTTCCCGCATCCCCCACACCCCTCCCCCCCCCCAGAATAGTCAGTCCACTCCCTTTCTATGCCCCTGATTCTATTATAATCACCAGTTTATTCTGTTCGTCAGATTATTTATTCACTTGATTTTTAGATTCACTTGTTGATAGATGTGTATTTGTTGTTCATAATTTGTATCTTTACCTTTTTCTTCTTCTTCCTCTTCTTAAAGGATACCTTTCAGCATTTCATATAATACTTGTTTGGTGGTGATGAACTCCTTTAGCTTTTTCTTATCTGTGAAGCTTTTTATCTGACCTTCAATTCTGAATGATAGCTTTGCTGGGTAAAGTAATCTTGGTTGTATGTTCTTGGTATTCATCACTTTGAATATTTCTTGCCACTCCCTTCTGGCCTGCAAAGTTTCTGTTGAGAAATCAGCTGACAGTCATATGGGTACTCCCTTGTAGGTAACTGACTGTCTTTCTCTTGCTGCTTTTAAGATTCTCTCTTTGTCTTTTGCTCTTGGTATTTTAATTATGATGCGTCTTGGTGTGGTCCTCTTTGGATTCCTTTTGTTTGGGGTTCTCTTCACTTCCTGGACTTGTAAGTCTATTTCTTTCACCAGGTAGGGGAAGTTTTCTGTCATTATTTCTTCAAATAGGTTTTCAATATCTTGCTCTCTCTCTTCTTCTGGCACCCCCATAATTCGGATGTTGGTACACTTGAAGCTGTCCCAGAGGCTCCTTACACTATCTTCGTATTTTTGGATTCTTTTTTCTTTTTGTTTTTCCTGTTGGGTGTTTTTTACTTCTTCATATTTCAAATCTTTGACTTGATTCTTGCAATCCTCTAGTCTGCTGTTGGAACTCTGTATAACATTCTTTATTTCAGTCAGTGTATGCTTAATTTCTAGTTGGTCCTTTTTCTTTTTTTTTCTTTTTTTAAAATATATTTTATTGATTTTTTTACAGAGAAGGAGAGGGATAGAGAGTTAGAAACATCAATGAGAGAGAAACATCTATCAGCTGCCTCCTGCACACCCCCTAACTGAGGATGTGCCTGCAACCAAGGTACATGCCCTTGACCGGAATTGAACCTGGGACCATTCAGTCCGCAGGCCGACGCTCTATCCACTGAGCCAAACCAGTTAGGGCAGGTTGGTCCTTTTCATAACCTCGAGGGTCTCACTAGATTTCTTGAGGGTCTCACTAAATTTATCGGCGGTTTCTAGAAAATTCTTGAAAAACCTTATAAGTGTGGTTTTGAACTCTATATCCAATAGTTTGCTTTCCTCCATTTCTGTCATTTGTTTTTGTTTGTTTGTTTTTTAAATATATTTTATTGATTTTTCACAGAGAGGAAGGGAGAGAGACAGAGAGTCAGAAACATTGATGAGAGAGAAACATCGATCAGCTGCCTCCCGCACATCTCCCACTGGGGATGTGCCCACAACCCAGGTACATGCCCCTGACCGGAATCGAACCCGGAACCCCTCAGTCCACAGGCCAACGCTCTATCCACTGAGCCAAACCGGTTTCGGCCATTTCTGTCATTTGTGATCTGTTTCTTTGTCTCCGCATTTTGGCTGCTTCCCTGTGTTGATAGAGTGGCTTTCTGTGCTAGGTGTCCTATAGGGCCCAGTGGCTCAGCCTCCCCAATTACCTGAGGTGGACACTCTTGGTGCACCCCTTTGTGGGCTTTGTGTACTGTCTTGTTGTTGTTAAGCCTTGATTGTTGTAGGTATCACTGGGAGGAATTGACCTCCAGGCCAATTGGCTGTGAGAATCAGCTGTGTCTGCAGTGGGAGAACTTCTGTGCTGGAGACACCCTTCTGGGGCAAGATTTGCTTCAGTGGGGCTTTGGTGCTCCCTGAGTCTGCCCCCTGAGTGTGTCCCTTATGGATCTGAGGAGTTGTAATCTGGATGGTCCCACTCTGACCACTGGGTACACTGGCTCTTGGATCTCTAAGGTGGTGCTAATTTAGCCTCTGCCTGAGGCTACCCAGCAGGAGCTATGGAGAGATCTGCAGATTCCTCTTCTTTGTTTGGGGTTTGGAGGTACCCAAATGAGGCCCAGCTGTGAAGCAATGCAAGCTGCTGTGGGGCCTTGGGCCTTCTTTTGGAAGTTCTGGGTCTCTCTGACCCAGCTGCAGTTTGTTAGGTAATTTTCAGATTGCAAAGGGCCGGGCCTTTCATATGCAAAAGCCTCTGTGCACAGCTTGGGTGGGGCGGGGTCTCACGGGATCAACAGGGAGGAGCAAGCAGCTATGGCTGCTCCTCAGTCCTACCCTAAGAGGCCCCACGTCTCAGTGTCCTGGTAATCGCTGTAAGCACCTCTGAGAGAAAGCCACCCTTGAGTTCCACCTGCTGCCAGACAGTCCAGTTTCTCCCCGTATGAGTCTGGGTCCCCAGAGACTTGCCCGGAACTGGAGTTCAGAGCAGTTGTGAGCTTGAGACTCCCTCCCGATTGAAACAGACAACCATGTCCTCAGTTGCCAGCCCTTTCCACGTGCGCCTCCGTACCTCTGCACTTTACTTCTGCACCTCCTCTGAGTCTCAGTGTGCTTTTCTCTTTCCTTCTAGTTGTAGAATTTCCACTCAGCCAGCCTTCCTGTGGTTCTGGATGATATCCGTTTTGTCTTTTAGTTGTATTTTTTTAAAAATATATTTTATTGATTTTTTACAGAGAGGAAGGGAGAGAGATAGAGAGCTAGAAACATCGATGAGAGAGAAACATCGATCAGCTGCCTCCTGCACATCTCCCACTGGGGTTGTGCCCACAACCCAGGTACATGCCCCTGACTGGAATCGAACCTGGGACCCTTCAGTCCGCAGGCCAACGCTCTATCCACTGAGCCAAACCGGTTTCAGCTTTTAGTTGTATTTTTGAAGTGGTTGTGTGAGGCAGCAATTTCTGGTGTTTACCTATTCCACCATCTTGGTTTCTCCCCATTTTTTAATTTTTTCAATTAAAAAAATGTATTGTCACATGGAACAAGGTAGAAACACAGCTACAGATGGTGACCTGAGTAATAGGGGCTCTGTGACCAATTAGCAATAGTCTTTAAAAGAAATGATGTGATTGATCAATGTTCATGATATGCATCTGTTATTTGTGTAGTGATTTGTGGACTGAAGAGTTAGTGGTGAATGTTGTACTTTATACAATTACTCACAGCTACTATACCATGTTATAGTAATTTGAATTGTATTGTGGGGCTGCTGTCATTTAACTAAATCATGTTTATGGAAATTCATGCATGTTGGAACCATGCCCTAAAGTAAGGCGTGCCTGTGTATTATAATTATACTGATTCTACATGCCTGATGGAAGTAAGGGAAGGAGGAAACTCCACAGTGGGTGCCATGCTGTATTGGCACCCCCCACATCACTCAAATTTCCTTAGATTCCGCAGGCCCAATATAGTCCTTCTTTTCACTACATTCTCCAGAAAGTCACCAGTAGGGCACCGAGAAGTCTAGCATGGAAGGAATCCAGTTTCTAATACACGTTCCATTCATCATCAAATGGATAGGTTGTGACTCCCAATTATCATTAACTAGAGGCCCGATGTACAAAATTTGTGCACAGGGGAGAAGGAGGGCGGAGGAGTCAGGTCCCTCAGCCCAGCCTGCACCCTCGCCAATCCATGATGCCTTGGGGGATGTCCAACTGCCGGTTTAGGCCCAATCCCATTCGCCTGCCTGCCTGCCTGTTTGCCCCTAACCACCTCTGCCTGCCTGATTTCCCCTAACCACCCCTGCCTGCCTGACTGATTGCCCCTAACTGCTCCCCTGCTGGCCTGATCACCCCTAACTGCCTCTGCCTCGGCCCCCCAACCGGGACCCAGGCTTCCCTCCCTCTGGCTGGCCACAGGCACCCGGGACCTGGGCCAGCTTCGCCTGGGCCGGCCACAGCTGCAGGAGCCCAGGACCGTGGGTGGACAGCTTCTCCCTCTGCTAGCACCAGCGACTGTGCCCAGGCCTGGCTTTGTCAGGGCCTGGCTTTGTCAGGAAGGACATCCAGAAGATGTCTGGTCTAATTAGCATATTGCCCTTTTACTAGTACAGATGTCTTAACAAAACATACTTTTCTCTTCCCCTATCTGATTTTTTTAAAGGGGCTACTTTTGGAAAGTGCAGTTTGTATCATGTTGGGATTTAAATTTCTGCTGAAAAATCATCTTTGGTTTAATCATGAATATAAACAAGAAAATATTCTCAATTCCAAAAGTTTGCTTTGGGGCCAAGTTTTCATGAGCACACCCCTATATTCATTCCAACAAATTAATAAAACAATGCCACCTACCCCCCACCTCCATCTTTACCTTTATGTCACTCCCTCCTCACAGAGATAGCTGTGCTTCCTCTCTCCTTCCAGAAGCCCATGCAAGGCCTCGGGACTAATCTGACAGTCACCTGAGTTGAGGGGCCCCTCACAGAGCACGGTGGGGTCTGAGATAAGTGCTGGGCTCTGTCCGATGCTGCTGGGGGCGAGGGGGAAGTCAGAAGTAGGGTCCACCCACTTAAAAAGTATTTTTTCTATTTAACCGTGGAAAATTTTCTAAGAGAGACCTTAATCCTGATCTTCAAAACTATATTGACAATTTCAGGTGGTCGTAAGGGTCATAGGTAGGCACAGGACAGTGGTGGGCTATGGCACAATGGGACAGTCCCAGATCAAATTCTCCACGTCTGGGCATCCCCAAGAGGAATGTGTGTGAGAATGACTCAAATGGAGCCCATCTCATTATGTGAATTATACACCAGATCTGGCCTGGCGCTGCCCGTTCAGAGACCAGATGCAGAAAAAGTCCCTTCACCTACAGTTTGGGTGACTTTTTCTCTGCATCAGTAACAGTGTCTGGATCTCCTCTCCCTCAGTTCCCCTTTTATCGTGCACTTTACAGCAATCAACTGTTTAGTCCAAAACTTACTTTATAGCTTTGTTAGGGAACTGCTGGGTATAAAAACTACTTTGAAATTAAGTAAGTTCAGAGTTCAGGGTTATAACCTTACTGTCTTTCCCTTTTTCCAGGTCACCCTCAGTCCTCTCTATCTGCAAGTAAGTGGAGCCTTTTCTACCTGGGTCTCAGTGACCCTCTTTGAAGCCACCAGAATCCAAGCTCAGTGGTAGCACCATTTCCCACTCTAAGAGTGAGCACATCTGACTACTCAGCCTCCGCTTTTGGTTGCCCTGAACTGTCCCTGCTCTGAAAACCATGTCAGCCTAGTTTGCTCCCAAGTTTCTCTTAAAGTCCCTTCAGTTTCCTCACAGCCCATTGCAACCATCTCTCTCAGGACTCCATTAAGGCTTCTGATGTCTGCAGGAAGAGGCCCTCTCCTCCCCTGGGGCTTCTCCTACTGTCTTTGCTTCCTCTTCCAGTTGGCCGGTTCCACAGCTTTAGGCGCGGAAATACACCGTTGTCCTTCAAGCCCATTGAAAACCAAGGCGCAGCACCCTGACATAAATGGAGGACAGGGCGTACTCATCCAGGATACCAGATTAATCTTGATCAAGAAAGAAACAGGATTTCTTTATGCCCAGCACCCAGCCATGTGCTCCAAAATGACCACTGGATGAAAAGGTTATCCCCCAAGCAGAGCTGCAGAAAGAAGGGGGAAGGTTGAGGGCTGCGAGGAGAGGAGCTAAGACTCTTCGGAGAGAAGGCACTCGGGAATTGGGTGGTGGAAAGCCATCCAAGGTTTTTAATGCTGACCTCATGTTTGGAGATTCCATTGTGGGGGTTCAGTTGTGGGGGTTCCTTAATCATGGATGTTGCCCTAGAAAGCACCTTGCTGGGCACTAGGGAAAGACAAGATGAGAAAGGCAGGATTCCCTGCCCTTAAGAAACTTCTGGTCCTGCAGCTGAGACAGAAACAGAACTCAAAACAAATCAGAGCAACATTGCCCTAGCTCCGTGGTCGGCAAACTGTGGCTCGCGAGCCACATGAGGCTCTTGGGACCCTTGAGTGTGGCTCTTCCACAAAATACCACGTGCGATTGAAACTTCGTGGTAGTCGGTTTTCGGCCTGGGCAAGTCTATTTTGAAGAAGTACTGTTGATATTTGGCTCTGTTGACTAATGAGTTGCCGACCACTGGTCTAGCTGGTTTGGCTCAGTGGGTAGAGTGTTGGCCTGCGGACTGAAGGGTCCCAAGGTTGATTCCGGTCAAGGGCACATGCCCAGTTGTGGGCTCAATCCCCAGTAGGGGCGTGCAGGAGGCAGCTGATCAATGATTCTCTCTGATCAAAGATGTTTCTCTCCCTCTCTCTCTCTCTCTCTCTCTCTCTCTCTCGCCCCTTTTCCTTCCTCGCTGAAATCAATAAAAATATATTTAAAACAAAACAAAACAGAGCAACATTTAGTGGAACCATCTGAGAGACACCGAGCCCTCGGGTCCCAAGTGGGAGAGTGGTTATCGCCAGGTGAGGGATGAAAATTGTTCATAAAGGAGGCAGAATCTGAACTTGACCTTAGAGAAGGAATATAAATTAAATAGAGAAAAAAAATCAGGAAGAGCATCCTTGGCAGAGGGAATTTCATGAGAGAAGGTGTGGAAAGAAGAAAGCTCAGTGTAGATTCCCAGAACCCTGGGAGGCTGCAGAACAGGGTGAAGAGGAGGAGGAGGGGTGTGCAGGTTTGGGCTCCCCTCAGTGTCCTGAGGCTGCTGGGCAACAGCCATGACTCAGAGGAAGCTGCCTTGGTTCACTGGGTCAAAGAACACAGCCTGCTGCCCACTGAATCGCTTGTCACCTGTGGTCACCTCTCCGCATTGCCTGCCCCTGCCTGGCAACCTTTGCTTTATTGATGAGCACAAGGTAAGTTTTCACAGGCAACCATTAAACCATTTCAAAGGAAACATTTTAAAGTCTCATCTAAAGAGCTGAGTCATCAGCGTTTGCTTTGGGGTAGTTTTCTTGGTTATTCTCACATATGGGGAATGGCCAACAAGAGGTGGGTCATAGAAAGAGCTGAGGTCACAGCAGAGAGATTCAGTTGTTCAGTGAAGCTAGCCAAGAAGTGCACAGCATGGTCCAGACTGCACCCCTCCAAAGGGGCCGGGGGCGGGGAGAGCTTCGCCAGGAAAAACTCTGTGCAGGAGACCTCAGTGGGCTGACAGGATCCCAGTTTCCTGCCACAATCAGGCACCTGAATGGCTTGATAGAAAGAGCCTCAGAGCAGGACCTCAGGGTCTTGGGATCCATCCTGGGCCCACTATCTCTCTCTGTATGACTCTCCAACTCATTTAACACCTCTGTGCTTCAGTTTCCTTCTCCCGGGGATGAAGTGTCGTGCCGATCTCAAAGGCAATGTAACCATTCTGGTCTCAAAGAAAGGCTCAGGGCTTTATGTCAACCAAACAGTGTTCAAGGAAGTATTAGCTTTGCCCCCGTGAAAGGCATGATTTGGGGCACGTTACCTATGTGGGCCGCCTTCCTGAGGCTGCCATGAGAAGTTAAATGATGCATGTAAAAATGCCTGGCACAGTATCTAGAAAGCAGTTGGTACTTATCCTCTTTACTGACTTTTGAAAGGGTTCTTTCAAGGCTGGAAAGTTAGAACAGGGAAGAAAGGTCTCAAGCTCCTCCCCTCCCCTTTCATTGACCACCTGTCCCCCACTTCTGATCCTGCAGCTGAGACAGAAACAGAAATCAAAGCTAAACAGGGCAACGTTTAGTGGAACCGTCTGAGAGACATGGAGGCCTGAGGTCTGAAGTGGAAGAGCAGTTATTTCCTGTAACTGGGGGGGTGGGGGGGCTCTAAAAGGAAATTGCTATCTGGAGAGGAGGGACAAGAGCCAGGCCACCAGTGACAGAAGCAGAGGACCACCCTATCCTCCACTTGTACACTTTTAATCAAAACCTTCCACCCAGACCCCATCAGTGCACCTTGTTCTCCAAGGTCACCCGCTCTCACTTCTCAAATGCATCCTGTCGCTTTCATAAATTTACTGTGCTTTGCTAAATCCTTCAGTCATGCTCTTGAACTCTGCGACAAGAACCTGGAGCGGGTTGAGGCCTCCCTTGGCCTCCCCCGGTGCTGGCCCTGCATCACTTTGAGTAACAACAATCTCTATCTCTATCATAGCAAGGCCCTCACATGTGACCACAGAATCTGCGATCACAGCATGGGTGGAAATCACCAGTCACAAATCAAGCAAACATTTTAGCAGAGGGCCAATAGAGGATTAGTTTCAAAGGCTAAATCCCATGATTTAGAATCCACTTTCCTCTTTAACATGCTTGTTTAAAAAAATCCTAGCATCACCACCTGGAGATTATAAAGCAGCAAGTATGGAGTTTCCATGAATGTACGACCTTTATCGGGCTCCCTAAACTTATCCTTGGCTTGCTTTTCTATCACCCACCAATGTCAAACTGTCGTGATGATCCTATCTCATAATAAATGCCCCCACCTAGTCCTACTTCAATAATGTCTTAGCTATTCTTGGCCCTTTTCCAAGAAAAAGGCTTTTATTGGCCCATTCTTCCATAAAAATATTCGAATCAACTTGATAAGTTCTATGAAAAGTCCCATTGGAATTTTTATAATCTAATTGGATGTACTTTTCTGCAATTTTTTATAAAAAATTCAAACATACTGGAAGAATATTTTATTATCATGTTTTATTTTTACGTCTCCCACGCTTCAGTTTCCTACCACAATCAGGCACCTGCATGGCTTAATGGGAAGAGCCCCAGAGCAGGACCTACGGGTCTTGGGATCCATCCTGGACTCACCATCACTCTCTGTATGACTCTCAACAACTCATTTGACACCTCTGCGCTTTCGTTTCCTCCTCCCCTCACCATTTTTCTTAATGACACTGACTTTTTGTAGTTATCAGATTAGTTGTCTTATCAACTGGCCCACATTCTGGATTTGTCTGATTATTTCTTGATAGTTTTTTCTTCTCTATCCTATATTTCCTGTAAATGGAAAATTAGTCATGAATATTCAGCTAAATTCAGTTCAATACTTTTGGCACAAACACTTCACAGTTATTGTCGGGCACTTGATTCTACATCACATCATGAATCACATCATGATAAGCTGTCCCTGGCGCCATTGCTGATGCTGAGTTTGCTCCTGGGTTAAGAGAGTGACTGCCAGCCCAGCCAGAGTGGCTCAGTGGTTGAACATCCACCTATGAACCAGGAGGCCACAGTTTGATTCCCAGTCAGGACACATGCCTGAGTTGCAGGCTCGATCCCCAGTGTGGGGCATGCAAGAGGCAGCCAATCAATGATTCTCTCTCATCAATGATGTTTCCATCTCTCTCTCCCTCTCCCTTCCTCTCTGAAATTAATAAAAATATCTCTTTTAAAAGAAGAGAGAGTGACTGCCAGATCTCTCCACTGTAAAAGTACACGCTTCCCTTCGCAATTAGCAAGTCAGCTGTGGCATGATACCTTGGCATTGTGTAACTCTCCTTTTCCCAAACAACTTCCCCCTAACGGTTTTATATCCATTGGTTAGCTTTGCGTGAGTCATTTACTTTGCTGGGATGCAAAAATTATTTCACAGAAATGCAAAACAATGATCAAGTTTGTTGAGGTTTCCGTTTGTTGCCTTGAACCCTAGCTGCAAATGGATGCAGCATTCACATTTTGTTTGTTTTAGAAGAAAATTGAATTTATAAGTAAATTTAGGGAAAGCTGACATCTTTGCAATATGGAGTCTCCTTATCCATGAATGTGAGATATTTATCCATTTATTTAGATCTTTTAAAAAATATTTTCATTAAATGTTACACATTTAATTGTAGCACTGTTCATAATAGAAAAAAATGAAAAATAACCCAAACATCTATTGATGGGAAAAAATAATAAATAAAGTATGCTATATGCATAAAATGCAATTTTATACCAGTGAAAATGAACAAGCTAGAGCTCTACACATCAACATGATGACACTGACAAACACAATATTGAGCAAGAAGAGCAAGGTTCAGGACATACCATGTGAAAGGTTTTTATAAGTTCAAAAGGAACCTAAACAACAGGTGGTTTAGAAATACAAAACTGTGTGGTAACTAGCGACTACAGCTTTCAAATGGTGGACCGAGTTATTCAGACCAACTCTCCCACTAAAGACAGATTTTTTTCTTAAGGTGGTGAAATTTTTTTTTTTTAAATGTATAAGTATCAAAGAGCTAACATGATTGGAGCATAATTACCGGACAAAGATCTAGGAAGAAGCCCCTCCCAATTTTTATCTGCTACAAAACAGGTTTAGTCTGTCTTTTTGCATCAACATTCTGAAAAGTTTCACATGTGGGGAAAGAGAAAAGAGTGGTAAGGCTAAGAGTGTGTGAGAGCATGATGCATATACCAGTGAACTACACACTTAAAAATGATTAAGGTAGTACATTTTATGTGTATTTTACCACAATAAAAAATTGGGGGTGGGGGGGTGGAGGATGACAATGATGTTTGGAGACCTTGGCGGGGTCTACATGACTAGCTGAGCTTTATTGAGCTACTAGGGGCCCGGTGCACAAAATTTGTGCATGGGGAAGATCAGGGCCAATCTTCCCCAGATGCCAGCAGCCAGCCCTGCCCCTACCGCCAACGCCAAAGGCCCTCTGTGTGTGGGGCAACCAGTGGGACAATCGGAGCCCCGCTCGCTTGCACCCACCTTGGCCTGGCACCACCCATGACTGCCGCCACCCACCCCTGGTTCCCCATTCCCCATTGGGCAATCAGAGCCTGCCGGCTGGGGGGAGGAACCGAGAGGTTGGCCAGCAGGCTCCAATCAGGCGACTGGGGCCTGTGGGCTGGGAGCAGCTCCTGCATTGAGCGTCTGCCCTCCTGGTGGTCAGTGTGCATTACAGCAACTGGTCGTTCCACTGTCCAGTCAATTTGCATATTGCACAGAGAGATATCAAGTATCCTCGGAAGATCTAAAATCAAGTTTCCTCATAAGATCAACTCTTCATTCTGAGCTTGGCAAAGCTCTTTGAGGTAGAACCTCACTTCATCTTACTATTGTTTTCAGGATCACATTTATAAACATCTCTGTGGCCCCTAACATGATGAAATTGGCTACCCCATTAATCAAGACTTTCAACTTTGCAAAGCATGCTTGAAGACATTTTTCTGGTATTTAAAGTTTAACACTGACTTTCAAAAACCACAACTAAAATCCAGAGCTAACCAGGGTTTCAATAATTTCCTAATACAACATGTGCTAGGCATTTAATGTTTCATTTGCTAATTCCACTTTTCTTTCTGGGAATTCACATTTTTCAGCAACTCACATTTTTCTCATGTATTTTGTTCCAAATTTTTTGCCACTTTCTCTCATCTCCAAAGTTTTCCTATCATCTTCTGAACTCAGAGCCAAAAAACAATATGAATCTTGCTTATAAACAAATTGAACAAATGTTCAGTAAAATGGAAAATTTCTTCATGCAATGAGAGAAACAATTACAGCTGAGTGGGAAAATCTGCCTGATATCCATAATTTTCAGATTTCCATCATAAGATTAAAGTCTTAATCTAGTTTAGTAGTTTTTAATTGTCTTTCTCTTTGACACTCTTGTGAGTGTTCCCTAATTGTGTCTGATACAGATCACCTGGAATGCTTATTTAAAAAATGCAGACTCCTGCCCTGGCCTGTTTGGCTCAGTGGATAGAGCGTCGGCCTGCGGACTGAAGGGTCTCGGGTTCGATTCCAGTCAGGGGCATGTACCTTGGTTGCGGGCACATCCCCAGTGGGGCGTGTGCAGGAGGCAGCTGATCGATGTTTCTCTCTCATAGATGTTTCTAACTCTCTATCCCTCTCCCTTCCTCTCTGTAAAAAAATCAATAAAATATATTTTTTAAAAAATGCAGACTCCCAAAATCCTTCCCTGGAGATTCTGATTCAGTAAGGGGGGGAACCCAGGACTCTGTAACTGCCGTACATGTCAGGTGATTCTGCATTAACCTATGTTGTCCTCACATGACAGGAAAACAGCAGCTACGGCTTTTCCAACTCTGCCATTCCTCATTGCCTCTTGCAACCACTCCAGGATTTCCCTGCATATTTTCCTGGACTTTGGTGCCTGCCCTCGGTCTTGCTATTAAAATCATGCGGGGCCTCCTTAAACATGCCAGGCTCCACTGCAGACCAGGTGGTGATTCTGATGCATATCAAAATGTAAGAAACACTGCCAAAGTGGCTTCTCTCCACAATTTTAACTTCGGCTGAGATCAGGTTGTAATTTTTTATTTGCCAAAGGAAGGGGGGAATTTTCAATCTCTTTCTAAATGCTAGAGAAGTTACTGAACAGTTTCTTCAGATAGCTAGCACATATAGCACCTCCTATATGCCAAGCACGGCCCTTGCACATGTATTAACTCATCGGTCTTCACAACAGCCCTACACAGCCGGTCTGACTATTGTCCTTCGACATATAAGAACACGGAGACACAGCGATTCATTAACTTGTCCACATTAAGTTTCCACCGCTGGTTAAGCACAGTAGCCAGATTCAAACCCAGCCCATCTGACTCCAGAGCCCACTCTAGCCCCCTGCTACCTAGTGCCCCCAAGGCCCACTGCATCTTCTGCAGGATTTCTCTACCTCACATCACTGACTAATCTAGCAGATTTCTTCTTCCTTTTCCTGCCTGGAGAAATGTCTCATAAGTTGGGAGATGAGGGCTTGGTCATGAGCCCGGATGTGGCCTCACCAACCCTCTCCTTCACTGCTCTTGGCTTTCTTTCAGGGGATGTGTGAAAGGCCACGGCCAGCGTGGCTTTCGGGTTCAAAGGCTTGGAGAAAGAGCTGACGCACAAATTGACACACAAGACAAGAAAAATTAATTTTGAAATTATGGGGGGAAGCCAAGGGAAAACTCGACTGGAGAAGTCAAGTTCCACTGAGTCTCCAGTTTCATCTGCTTTTATTTAATAGAATACACAATTGCCTTTTAGGAATGCAAACAGGACATATCCATGGTGATGTTTAGTAAACAGTAAGATTATCAGGTTTGGGGGGAGTTTGCTTTAGGCCATTGAGTCAGCAGTAGGTAATAAAATGCAAATTCACCCTGTGAATATCAAAGCCCAAACTCAGCCTTCCGGTGGACTTCTCACATTTATATTAATTACTGTTGATCTTGGTTTCCAGCAGGAAAGAGTCAGGATGTTAATTTTATAGAATTAAATTTATTCCATCTTAATTAAATTAACAAATTGGTTTTGTGTACATTTTCACTTTATTGAATTTATTTAATTTTACAGAATTTTCATGACGATAGTATCACAATATTAAACTGAAACCCTTACAGTAGCAGTGATAATAAATAGGAGTAGAGCGGGCCTGGCCGGTGTGGCTCAGTGGTTGAGCATTGACCTATGAACCAGGAGGTGATAGTTCAATTCCTGGTCAGGGTGCATGCCTGGGTTGCAGGCCCGATCCCCAGTAAGGGGCATGTAGGAGGCAGCCGATCAATGATTCTCTCTCATCATTGATGTTTCTATCTCTCTTCCTCTCTGTAATCAATAAAAATATATTTTTTAAAGAGAGTAGGGCTATTCTCTCATAGCCTGAGTCGAGGAGCACATCTCAGAAAGAAATGGGCAGGGAAGACTTCTGAAAGGAAACATCCCTAAACAGCCCCTGCTGACCCACACTGGTGATGTGGGTCAAAGCAGTTTGAATGCAAACACCCGGCCTGGGACACGGATATTTCTCTGGCAAGGGGGCCACACTAGGTTCACCTTGATGGTGTTGACACAAGGTGGAGAGAGGCTGATGGAACTTCACCCTCGGGGGCAACGGAGCTGAAAGTCCATCTCAGTAGCCGAGTCAGGAAGGGAGTTAAGAGCTGTGCAGCAGGCGCGTCCACAAAAATAGAACAAAGCTCGTTAAACTGCATGGTTTGCAGGGCTGGTGCAATAGCTGTCACTGAAACTCCGCACATGAAAAGGGCTGTGCGTGCCTTTTGGGCTATGAGGCAACTGCGATCCACATTCCACTGGTCACGAGAGGAAAGAGCCTGCCCTGCCCCAGTTAGAGGAGCTCTGAGAGGTGGCTCAGCACTGCCACCTGCTTCAGGCGAGAAAGGAAGAAACCCAGCCCAGAAAGCTGATCTAGGGCTGGAAAGGGGGCCTGACACCTGCGGGGAAAAGGTCCTTTTCTGAGAAAGGAGGGTTTGAGCTGGCCAGTCCCTAAAGGTTGTGTAAGGATCTATATGTCCCTCACTGGTGGGAAAACCAAAGCAACCACCCTTGGCCAAGACAAACGTATGAGAAAGTACATAGGCCTGCTGGCCTGGAGCTGGGGTTCCCGCAGGGGAGCAGGAAGTCAGGTTGGAATGAGGTTGGAGCAGAGTGGGTGCAGCATGTCTCCTCCCGAGTGAGGGACAGGGAGTGAATGGGGAACTTGTGCCAAGGAAGTTATGCCAACCAAACCAACCCAGACAGTCATGTGATGTAGGGATCAAGAAATCCCCCTCTGAAATGCAGTTTCCCTTCATCTCTTAGGAAAGTTCATCTTGACAAAATGTTTGTCTTGGCCAAAGGAAAGAAAAGAACGGTAAATTCACATTCGCAAGGTGTAGCATAGTGACTAAGGATATGCTTTCTGTAGTTGGGCTCCCTGGGTTCAAATCCTCACTAATTAGTATGTGACCTGGGAAAATTGATTTATTTTCCCTGTGCCTCAGGTTCAGCTTCCGTAAAAATTCTGGAAATAGTAATATCTTTGAACCTTGGGGAATAGAGTCGATTTAAATAAAATCATATAGCCGAAACCGGTTTGGCTCAGTGGATAGAGCGTCAGCCTGCGGACTGAAGGGTCCCGGGTTCGATTCCGGTCAAGGGCATGTACCTGGGTTGCGGGCACATCCCCAGTAGGAGATGTGCAGGAGGCAGCTGGTCGATGTTTCTCTCTCATCGATGTTTCTAACTCTCTATCTCTCTCCCTTCCTCTCTGTAAAAAATCAATAAAATATATTTTAAAAAATAAATAAATAAATAAATAAAATCATATAGACAAGGATCTTAGAATAACATGGTACATAATGAGCATTCAACAGATGGTAACTGTTACTACTGAGTGACAAGGAGAAGCCTCTGCAAAGGTGGGTCTCAACTTTAATGGGTAAGAAACCCCATGGAAGCTTCTTTTACGGAAGATGTCGGGGGAGTCTGGATTCGATGTGAGGAATCTGTCTGTTTTTAGTGCCACTCCAGGTGACATTGAGGCAGGTCGTCCAAGAGGGCAATATGTAGTGTGGCAACTCCCCACTTTACACTGAATCCTCTGCTCTTAAGACTCAAAGATTTCTGCTATCCCAAAGAGACAGAGTCTGGAAGTGACACTCCCTTCACAAGCTTGGGAAATTCTTCTGCAGCACTTTGGGAAGATGAAACGGCAGAGCTTTCTTGGGCATTTGGAGCATCCAGGCAACACCCTCCAGATGTGCCCTCCGGCTCCCCCAGAACACCAAGAGCAGCCCTGGTTCCAAGCAACAGTAGGCTGAGACCCAAAAATGCTCTTTGTGGTCTTGGATCCTTATGTGCACCACCCCCGATTGAAGAGAATTCAAAACTGTACTTAACAGATTCCCTTGAAGTCTTACCCCACAA
Source organism: Myotis yumanensis (assembly GCF_028538775.1). NCBI lineage: Eukaryota > Metazoa > Chordata > Mammalia > Chiroptera > Vespertilionidae > Myotis > Myotis yumanensis. The sequence continues at coordinate 14,728,529 of NW_027223762.1, forward strand.
TGTCCTCAGTAAGCATCTAGCCTCCAGCTCACTTAGCAATGGCATAACACTTGAGAACTGCAAAATGCATGAAAGACACATGGCTTTGTTGTCCTGTGGGATTAGTGCTAGGCTCAATGCTGGCATCTCCTTCCTAATAAGCCCATGCATAGAATGGTTTGTTGGGAAGGGGAAGGTCAGGGAGGTATACTTGCCCTTCATGCTAGAAGGCTCTTCAGCTAAAAGTCTCCTTCCTTGCCCTAGCCAGTTTGGCTCAGTGGATAAAGCATTAGCCTGTGGACTGAAGGGTCCCAGGTTTGATTCTGGTCAAGGGTACATGCCCAGGTTGTGGGCTAGATCCCCAATAGGGGCTGTGCAGGAGGCAACAGATCAATGATTCTCTCTCATTGTTAATGTTTCTATCTCCCTCTCCCTTCCTCTCTGAAATCAATAAAAATTTATTAAAAAAAAAAAAAAAAACAGGATCAAGAACTCAATACAGTGCAGTAATCCCCTTCTTTGCCGTTGTTTCAGTTACATGAAGAATTCAAAGTGACCAAGTAGCATTTTTAATCTCTAGGTTAATTGAATCATTTTGTGTCCAGTGGTAGAAATAAATCTCTATTGACAACTAAGACTTCTAAATCAACAGAGCCCAAAGTTGCAGAAATGGGAAGCAAAATGCATGTGAGTGGGTTATTAGGTACAATAGAGAGAGGAGCCAGCTCACTTCCTCCCCTTGGTGAACTATGGAATAATGGAAGACGTGAAAAGAAACAGCACCTTATATAGCATGCTGGTTCCGAGCATAGGCCACATCTTGTTAGGCAGCAACCCCACCTACTAGTGTTATCTTCCAGCGGGCCCACAACTGAGTAAACAATAGATCATTCTTTCCTTACTTTCAGGGCCACCCATGAGTGGTACCATGGTGCTGCAAACTGATGCCAGGCTATCATGTGGAATAAATCATTAAGCCAGTTTTTCTCCTTCATTAATTGGTCAAAAGGTACTTCGCAGGAATCCAAGCTACTTGCTTATACAATTTATTTGTACTTTTACTACTTGTTCAAGCCTGATTTTATATATACATATTTATACATATACTAGAGGCCCAGTGCATGAAATTTGTGCACGGGGAGTGGGGGGGCATCCCTTAGCCTGGACTGCACCCTCTCGCAATCCAGGACCGCGGCTCTTAACCACTCACCTGCCTGCCTGCCTGATCGCCCCTAACCACTCTGTCTGCCTGCCTGATGCCCCTAACTGTTCGTCTACCTGCCTGATTGCCCTAACCACTCTGCCTGCCTGCCTGCCTGATCTCCCCTAACCGCCTCTACCTAGGACCCTGCTGCCACAGCTTCATCTAGAAGGACATCCGAAATGACATCTGGAAGGTCATTCAGCTGTCCACTCTAATTAGCATTGATACTTTTATTATTATAAATACATATATACATACTAGAGGCCCAGTGCACAAATCTGTGCATTGGGTGGGGTCCGGCTGGCCAGCCCACCCCAATCAGGGTGAGGGGGTCTGACCAGGGGCAAGGCTGGTCGGGGGGAGGAAACTCAGGCAGTTGGCTGGCCAACCCCGTCCCTTGGTCGAATCCCTGGTTGAACTCCCAATCAAACTCCTGGTCAAGGGGACAATTTGCATATTAGCCTTTTATTATATAGGATATGTATCTACATATATATATATAAAGCCAGCGACTGGAATGCCATAACGACTGGAATAACCGGTGGTTATAATGCCCAGTGAACTGATGATCAGGGGGCGGGGCCGGTGGCCAACCTCCTGCGGCCCCTCCCCCCAGTCAGCTCCGCCCCCAATTGCCCACACACACACACACACCAATTGGAGGTGGGGCTGGCTGGCCAATCTCCTACAGCCCCTCCCCCGGCTGCTGACCCCTGGTTGGCCCCCCCACCTCAATCAGGGGCAAAGCCCACTTGCCAATTGCTTGCGGGCCCCCCCCCCCCCGCCCCGCCCCCCGCAGCTTGGCCCTGATCAGGCCCTGATCAGGGCTGGGCTGGCCGGACCCCAACCGTGCATGAATTCATGCACTGGGCCTCTAGTATATACATATTTATACATATATGTATATAAACACACTCATACACATATATATGAAATATATAAAATAAGTGTATATTCTAATGTATATATTATAATGTGATATCACATATTTATAATTCAGGATAATATATAATTTAACATTATATATTATAATGTAGTATAGTGTTATACATGTACTATATATGTGTGTGTGTTTAATGTTCTTACCTGGAAGAATAAAAAGTTGATATCTGAGATAGATATCAGGGCTGTTTAATTCTTTTTCTTTCAGACCTATTGGGAAATTGTCTTTCCTTGAGTTCCTTGAGATGAGATGTGGCTTACCTTGGCCAAAATTTAGAATAGAAGTCACACATTTTAATTTTTCAAGGAAGCTTTTAATTGCTGAGGCTCAACACTCCACCCTATTATTGGAGTAATCGTAGAAGCAAATATTGATATGGAGGTGAGATGTCAGACCATCATATGGAAGACAGATGTTCTGGAGAATTCCCAACCCTTAATGAACTTTGCTAGAGCAAGAAATAAATTTTTATCACTTTAGGCCACAGAGATTTTGGGGTTGTTTAGTGTTGTAATATAATCTAACCTATTCTGACTGATGCACATATTGAAAACAGAAGGGGTAAGGGATATCTATATATATAAAAGCCTAAGCCACCGTTTGACCATTTGACTGGTAGCTATGATGCTCACTGACCATCAGGGGGCAGATACTCAATGCACAGGCATGGAAACATGGAACAGACTGATGAATCTCAGAGGGAAGGAGGGAGGAGGGAGGGCGAGACGAGATTAACCAAAGAGCTTCTATGCATACTAGAGGCCCAGTGTAGTCCCTCTGCCTGGCCTGCACCCTCTCACAATCCAGGACCCCTCAGGGGATGTCAGACTGCCAGTTTCAGCCTGATCCCCACAGGACAGGCCAAGGGACCCCACCTGTACACGAATTCGTGCACCAGGCCTCTAGTTACTAAATAATCTAAAATCTGTGACATTAGCTAAAAGATCATGCAAAATGAAGTAAGGAAACTGATATAAGAGGCTGAAAAGATGTCAATTCAGGTACCTAGTGGTAAAACAATAGATAACAGTAAATTGGGAAGCAGTAATATACTCAATGAACTTGTATACAGATTTGAAAACACAACAGGAGATGAATGTTTATTACTGCATTTGGCAGAGTTGCAGAAAAGAGATGAGCTCATAAAAGAATTGGCTTTTTTTTTCAAACTGGAACAAAAGGAAATATGGAAAATCTAGCAGGATTGAAAGAGACAACTGTTTCTCAACTACAACAGTAAAGATAAATTTGAGAAACAAAACAATTAAAATCAGTCCAGAAGAAAGAATCACATCAAGAGCCATTATTCTGAGAGTTAACCCCTATTAATGGATTAGGGCATCTCAAACAAACAAACAAACAAAATCCTATTATAGGTACTCTACCAAGAAATTCTTTCACTTAGACAAAATAATTCAGGGAAAATGTGCTAAAAGTGTGGTTCTCCCACTGAAGGCCAATAAACTCAAAGTTATGCAATTTTAATTAAGTTAAAAGAGAGGTCAGATGAGAAAGCAAATATAAAAAATCTGAGAACTATGCATATGACTATTTGGCATATGGGATTGATTTCAATCAAATTGATAAAGAATGACTATTTGGCATATGACTATTTGGCATATGGGATTGATTTCAATCAAATTGATAAAGAATGTACTAAGTTTTTGAGATATCTGAACTACCAACGGAATCATGGACTTGGGACTAAAAGAGTCTCTGATGGTTCAAAACTTAAAACACCCCTTAGGATTCCAAATATCCACAGACAGCAAGTGGCCCAAAAAGGCTGTTGACACCCTTTCACGATGCTCATTTGTGGCTAATGAGACTAATGTCAAGAGAAGAAACTTCCCTGAGGGTGGGGCCAAGGGCTATGGTGACTGGTCTATGCAGTCCTCTTAGAGAGCCTTAATGTGAGCTAAGCTAGGAATGCTTCACTTAAATAGTCTCCTAAGAAACTAAGGCTTTCCCAAGTTTCTCATTGAGATTTAGCCATCCCTCTTTGATGTCAAAACACAGTTTTTAAGTCTCTTGTATTCATCTATGTCCCTATCTAAACTGAGTTTCTTGAACGTTAAATGCAAACTCTCATTCATCTCTGTTATCTTTAGGGACCATCACTGTGTAAAGGGCTCTCAAAAATATTTACCAAGCTGGATTGCAGAATTGCTACAGGTCAATACCTACTATTTCCATTATTTTCCTTTCCGAATGGAAATGTTTATAGTGGTTATCTTATCCCTGTTCCACAATTGGACACAGGGCATGTTGCAGGAAGATAACATCTTCTTAGTCCATAAATCTCACAATCAATAGTCACACGTGGACTACATGTAGAGACTCTAGTCTTCACCCAGAGGTCCTTGGTTTGGAGGTCATTTCCCATGTGGAGAGGATGGAGGCATTCTGTGAGTGAGAAGGGGAGTGAACCAAATATTTAGTGTCCAGAAAGTGGGCTGTAGTGGTCTTTAGTTTTATTCACCTATTTTCTCCTTCTCCTTCTTCAATATATATGGTAGGATTGAACATATGACTAGTCTGGACAATAATTTGGGGTCCATGTAACATAGGGCAATGACTTGGGGCTAGAATATTTAATTGCCTGCCAGTGTGAGACCTACAGAATTCCCTTCCCTGCTTCAGCAACCAGCAACATTCCAGACGAAGCCTCTATCATCTCGGGTCCTGAATGGGGACTATGTAAGACAAGGCCACTCATCAACCTGAAATAAATATGTAACATGAGAAATAAACCCATCCTGTGGTGTTTTTGTTACCAGAGCATTCATATCAAAGCATATCACGACTGACAGTACTACTATGAAGTATCTCCAAGATACTTTGAAATCTTCTTGATTTGTATAACTCAGAAATCTTCTTTGGAGAATATCTATCCCAAACTACCTTGAAAACTAGAAATGCTATCTTCCCCAAGCAGACAACCATCCTCTCCTGCCTATCAACTTTCCATGCTGGGCACGCTCTCTCTTGGGAAGAAGTATTGAGAAGTACTTTCTTATGTGGAGCCAGGTGTGCTCCTCTGGTATTCCTACCCACTACTCTTTCTCTCCTCTGCAACTGAAAGGAAGCATAATTCTTCTCCCATAAGTATCTTCTAACAAATTTTCTTCTCTCTGGGTTATTTAATTGTTCGTCAGATGGCAGTTTTCAGACTCCGTACCATGCTCATCACCCTTCTCTGGATTGCAGTGCTAATGTTCCACTTAAAATATTCTCACAGGAGAGTCTCTAAGGCTTCCCCAGTTTCTCACTGAGGATAACTATCCCTCCTTGATATTGTGAAACCCTCTTTGTGAGCCTGTCTGGTGGTACCCCTGCCTTACAGTCATTATATGCTCATCCGTCCCCCCCTCTAAACTAACCTTCTTGAGGGTCGAGGTCATACAGACGAGCCACCGAATACAAGCAGTGCCGCCCAGATCTGAAAAAGTCAAGGAAACCGATCCCATGAACCTCTGGCGGGTATGCAGCCCAGCCAACACCTTGGTTTGGGCCAGTGAAACAAATTTCAGATTTTTGACTCCAAAAATGTAAGAGAATAAATGTGTGTTGTTTTAAGCCACTGAATTTGTGGTAATTTGTTACAGAGATAAGAATAATACAATGATCAAAAGGATTTCCTGTGTCTGACCTTCTGACATAGTCTGAACAACACTCCCAGCATCTGAAACAAACCAGCACCACGCTTGCCATCCACCAAACAGTCTACACTCCCTGCAACTGGCAGGAGCCACCACATCTTCCCAGGGTCGGCAGGCCATTCCTTTTCCCTTTGTTTCAGCAACACCAGCAGTAATTTCCACACTTACGGGAATAAACCATAAATGAATATTTGGTTATCTTAAATTCACATCATTTCTCTGGCTTTTTCATAGGACTAGTACGAATTAAAGTATTAACCAGCTACCAACATCCCTCTCAAACAATATGCAGTTATTAATTACTAGGGGCCCAGTGCACAAATTCGTGCACCTTGAAAGGAACTGTGGCCCGCAAGGCTGTGGTGGGCACAAGGGTGGCTCTTGGCCCATCCTCTGCACCCCCGCTCGGCCCCTCCCACCGTGGTCCCGGATTCCCTGTCTGCCAGCAGCCCAGCTCCCGACACCACCGCTCCCATGCACTGACGGCACTGGCTCCACTTGCACCCGCTGATAGCACAGAGCGATTGGGACTGGCACCAGCAGCAGGTGCAAGCGGGGCTGGCACCGTCAGCAGGTGCGAGCATAGACTGCTGCCCCAATCACCCCTCAGGAGCAGGGGGAGGTGGAGAAGCCCTCAGGGGCAATTGGGGCTGACAGATGCCACTCGCACCCACTGATGGCACCGAGCAATCGGGACCAGTGCTGGATGCTTGCAGTGGGTATGAGCAGGGCCAGTGCCAGCAGCAGGTGCGAGCACCAGGCGGGACTGTGCGTGCAGGAGCAAAGAATTTTCAGTAACCACCAGAGCTCACCCCAATGACAGCGACTGGCACCCAGCCTTGGTCTGGCACCTCCTCTCACCTGATCCACCATCCCACCGCGGCCAACACCCGCCATGTTCTGTGCACACCCCCTGGTGGTCAGCGCACGTAATAGTGACCGTTTGTTCGGTTGTTCCGCCGTTCGGTCTATGTGCATATTAGGGTTTTATATATATGGATTGTATGTTATCACACTTTTATCTCAGCAAATTATATTTGAAGTAGAAACTTGCACCCAAGCCTCCTGGTCTTCCCACAGAAGGCAATAATACCAGCTGCTTGATTCTCAACTAACAAAGTGTCATTTCTTTTCATACACTAGGAAGAAAAAGAACTGAAATGTATGAAGGGCAATTCTGATGTCAGGATGAGACAGCAATAATATTTAGACTGCTCAGCAACAGAATTTAGAAGCTACAGACATTTGAGGACCTGTTGTCCCAAAGTTAATAACAATCATTGATTTTTTTAACTGAACTTCAGAGATAGAGTCATTAAGATTTAGATCTTTGCCATCTTGATGGCCAGGTCTTTGGAACATTTTGTCCACATTGGTAATATTAATACTATAAAATGGATCTTCACTTAAAAAGTGAGCATATTATGTACTTCAATGAGGCTGTCAAGATTCCATTTTAAATGATAATCCATCCTCTCTTAACACTTAGTTATAGCTTAGGTCTTCTGCCTCTTAAAAAATATTTGTGTAATTCTTACCCTAGAGCATCTGACTTAACAATCTTGAGATCAATCTCTGTTTGCTTAGATACATTTATGGAGAGCAGGTAATGAAAAGAGAACATTTGGTTGCTTAAAAAGATTAGTTCTGAGCAACTGCATCAAATATATAAAAATTAAAATGCTGCCTTTAAATGCATGTACATATGGGTTATTTAAGCAGCAAACTCTCAATGGCTTGACCACTTAAGACTAAGGACCCATTTCTTGTAGTTTTACCTGCAAAGCAACAACAAGGCAATAAAGAGCTCAGCGAATGAATGATTCTTAAGTTCAATGCATAAAACTGTGCAGCAATGCAATTGTTGTGTCTGGATGCTCACTAGTGATTTTGGAGAGTTTGAATTTGTGAATTTGGAGAGTTTGTAAATGAAGTATTCATCTTCACTGGGTTGTGTGTATGTTTTTTTATGAGGGGAAAAAATTGCTAAGTTTTATATTGACTTTTTTAAGAAAAGACTTAAGTTGCTTAACTAAGCTAATGGGAAAACCTCCATTTTACCTGCACAGGTGGGAAAGTGGATATTCCAACCTCTTTCCCAATAACCTAAGTTTCACCCGTAGTAACTTCTTCCAGAACATAAAAAGCCAATGGAAACTGACCTTAGCACCCTTGGCCACGTGATACCTCACTTTATCAGTCCGAAGGTCATATTGAAAAAGAAGTCAACTTTTTTTCTCCTTCCTTATTCTAATTATTCCCAAGAAAAATGACAAATGTTGCTTGGTTGGTATAATTCCAAGTGTCTTTTAGCAGAGACACTCTTATATGAGTAATTTCTCTTCCCTGACTTTTATTTTCTCCTTTCACTTTTTTATAAGCAGAGAAGCGCTGTAAATTTATTAACAGTGCCTCTTTGGAAGAACCCTTTATCTGCAAGGAATGAATTATACATAGGCTTTTGAGCAATACAAAACAACCTTGTAATCACTCACAGAGTAATTGGGGTCATGAACTATAACTGGAAATTGAAATTGAGCCACTTTCTTGAAGAAGACATTAAGAGTTTGTGGATAATCAACAAGTATTCTTTGTAAGGAAATAATCCTTCCCTTTTGGTCCTATTTCTATTGTTGTGCACCAATTTTTAACATTAGTTTTGTCCTTTGTGGTTTATTCCAAAATTACATTTATTCAACATCTCCTGATTCTTTCTCTTGGATTCTCAGCACACAAAGCAAACACCAGCTGTGATAAGATAAGGGGAGAGATGGGTTAGAGTCCAGACCTGTCCTCACACTCATGGCCTAGTTTATTTGTCCCCGAGTGTTCTTGCACTCACACAGCCTTCTGCTCTTGGTCCCCTTCACTCTCTCCCTAGCTGAGGTAGAACTAACCTTTCAAGTAGCCATCCTCCAAGGATTTTTCTTCATCTAAAAATCCAGCTTTATCTTGCTGCCCCCATAGCTTGCCTTTGTTCAGGACCTCACCTTCTCCTCTTGGTCATCTCATCATTTCCCCTTCCACACACAGATCCTGACATTCTTCCTGACTCAAATGTGAGCTCCTACAATCCATTCTTCACACTGTAGTCAGATGAAGTGTTCTAAAGCCCAAAACTCATCACGTATGCCCAATCTTTAACGCCCTCCGATGGATGGATCCCTGTTGCATCCAGGATCAAATTCATCTTATTAAATTCCTTCTTTTTAAGCAGCCTGTTCTATGTTCCATTCCCTTTTCTTCCATGCCTTCCTTTGAATTGTTTTTTAACATTCTATTTTTCCATCTATTAGTTTGGAAGTTGCATACATTTCTTCCATTTTCTTAATGATTATCCTAGTTCAACCTTGACATATCAAAGTCTGATACTTATCTTCACTTTTTTAAAAATATATATTTTTATTGATTTCAGAGAGGAAGGAAGAGGGAGAGAGAGAGAGAAACATCCATGATGAAAGAGAATCATGGATCGGCTGCCTCCTGCAAGTCCTCCACTGGGGATTGAGCCCACAACCCGGGCATGTGCCCTTGACTGGAATCAAACCTGGGACCTTTCAGTTCGCAGGCCGACGCTATATCCACTGAGCCAAACCAGCTAGGGCCTTATTTTCACTTTTACCCTCTCCCTGGAAAAGTCAAGGGCCTTAAATTACTTTAACTACCTCCTACCCTTCCCCGATTTATATGCAATGTTGTCATCTATTTTAATAGAATATAGTTTATTTTTTAGAAACCTATATCATTATTATTATTATTGCTTTTTATAGTTAACGGTCATTTAGATTAACCTAGGTATTTACCACTTCTTTCCTCTCCTTTCCTTGTTACATTGTGGAGCTCCCATCTGGCATCACTTTCCTTCTTAATGAACAACATCCTTTATTTTTTAATATGTTTTTATTTATTTCAAAGAGGAAGGGAGAATGAGAGAGAAACATTAATGATGAGAGAGAATCATTGATCGGCTGCCTCCTGCAGGCCCCTACTGGCGACTGAGCCTGCAACCCAGGCATGTGCCCTGACCAGGAATCAAACCATGACCTCCAAGTTCATGGGTCAACACTCAACCACTAAACCATATCAACCAACATCGTTTAAATTTTTCTTTAGTGTAGATCTGTTGAAAGTAATTTTACATTTCCATCATTAGTGTATGAGGGTTCTAGTGTCTCCAAATCCTTGCCAACATTTGTTCATCATTTTTATTATATCCCTTCTAGTAAGTGTGAAGTAGAATCTCATTGTACTTTTGATTAGCATTTCCCTAATAACTAATGATGGTGAACATCTTTTTACGTGTTTATTGGTTATTTGTATATCTTCTTTAGAGAATGTTTACTCAAATCATTTGACCATTTTTAAGTTGGAATATTTTTCTTTTTATTATTGAGTTGTAAGAGTTCTTTATATATTTTGGATACCAACCCTTTGTCAAATATATAAACTGCAAATATGTGCTCCCATTCTGTGGATTGTCTTTTCACTTTTATAATGAGATTATTTTTAGCACAAAAATTTGTGATTTTGATGAAGTCCAATTTATTTTTCTTTTGCAGCTTGTGCAAAAGAAAACATTGCTTGATTCAAGGCCATGAAGATTTACTCCTATTATTTCTAAGAGTTTTATAATTTTAGCTATTACATTGAAGTTTACGATCCATTTTGAATTAAATTTCATGTATGATGTAAAGTGATGGTTCGAATTTATTCTTTTGCATGTGGATATCCAATTGTCCCAGAAAAATTTTTTGTAAAGACTCTTTTACTTTTGAATTTTCTTGAAACTTCTCAAAGATCAATTTACCATAAAGTATTATTTTTATATTTTTAATTCTATTCCATTGATCTATACGTCTATCCTTGCCAGTACCACACTTTCTCAATTACTATAGCTTTGTAGTAAGTTTTGAAATCAGAAACTGATAGTCTTACAACTTTGCTCTTTTTCAAGATTGTTTTTGGCTATTCTGAGTCCCATATTAACTTTAAGATCAGCTTCTCCATTTCTGGGAGGAAAAGTCAGCTAGTATTTTCATAGGGAACATGTTCAATTTGGAGAAAATTTATAGGTAAATTTGGGAAATTTGTCATCCTGATAATATTATGTATTCCAATCCATGAATGTGAAATATTTTTCCATTTATGTAGATTTTCTTTCATTGTTTTCAGCATTGTTTTGTAGTTTTCAATGTACAAGCCTTGAACTTCTTTTGTTAAATTTATATCCAAGTATTTCATTCTTTTCTGATGTCATTATAAATTGAATTGTTTTTTCAACTTCATTTTCAGATTGTTCATTGTGTATACAAATGCAATTGATTTTTTATTAATCTTACATCTTGTAACCTTGCTGAATTTACTAGTCCTAATAGTGTCTCAGTGGATTATTTAGTATTTCTTATATACAAAATCATCTCATCTCTGAATAGAGATAGTTTTGCTTCTTCCTTCCTAATCTGAATGTCTGTTATTTATTTCTTTATTTCTCCTAATTGCCCTTGCTAGAACTTCCAGTACAATGATAAATAGGAGTGATGAGGGCAAATATCCTTTTCTTGTTCCTGATGTCAAGGGGAAAACATTCAGTGTCACTCTTTTTTTTTTTAATTTTTTTTAATTTATCTTTTTTATTGCTTACAGTATTACAAAGGGTATTACACATGTGTCCTCAGTGTCACTCTTTATAGGATCTAGTTTCCTGCTGAAATTTTTAAGTTCCAAATTTATCTCCATGAATTTAATAAGCATAGCAGTTCTACAGTTCCTATCTGGTAATTTTCAATATTTGATATCTCTGTGAACCTACTTTTTCTGCTGGTTCTGTATTATGTTTCAACTCCTGGTGTATCTCATTGTTTCTGATAGTTTTTTGGGTAATTTTCTTTTATAATTATTTACAGAAGTGAGTTGAGGCCTTATCTTCCTTCAGAGGGGATTTTTATTTCCTCTTCTTTCAGGTATCTGAGGATCTTAGCTGTTGGAAACTAAGGTTTTCTAATTCACCAAGATGACCTACCAAAGTATAGTCATATTTCCAATCCTAAGGCATATCCCGTTGAGATCTTAGTCCTGAGTAAAAAGTGTTTCAACAGTTTTTTCTTCCCTTGGACTGCTGGACTCCAATCCCGTCTATGCCAAAGTAAAGTATAGCTCTACCTTCCATCCTCCACTCCCCCCACAATGGGCATGCCCCTCAGGTTAAAACATTTTTAAATGATGCAGCTCTTCAGGGTTTCAACCTCCCAACTCCAACTCTGGTCTCCCTCCTCCACTAATCTCTACTGTTGAACATTCCAGGGCAGAGCTGCTGACGCTCATCTCTCTGAACTATCTTTCGCCGGTGGGCCTCAACCTCATAATTATTCACTATCACTTTTCCTTTTAAGGAAAAATGTCATTTTACTTTTAAGACAATTTTTTTTCTGTCCAGCTTTTAATCAGAGGGAGGGTTATGCCAGAAGACTCCTTTCCATTTTAGTAATATTGCTCTCCAAATAGTAGATAAGGGAATATTTCTCTTTATAGATATAACCCATTTAGTGAAGAATGCCAAACTTGAATATCATCATTTTATATCACCTAATGAAGTAATGAATCTAAGTATTGAATTGATGCTGCTAATATCATAAAAAGAGGGACAACCAGGCATCACAAGCCTCCTAATAGAAAAACACAATGCCACAATGAAGAATCATCTCAAAAAATGTTTTTAACCTGAATCCACTCAAGCCTCTAAATCTGTCTGCCAATCTACAAGAATACTAAGGACAAAGGGACGTGTTAAAATATACCTTAAAGATGCAATAAGCAAAATCCACACTGAGACACTCATGAGAAACAACTTGATTTTTTTAAGAAACAAATTGTAAGGGGGCCAGGGGGGCGGTGGGGAGAGGGGGAAAACAGGGTTGAGAGGCCCTAGAGATTAAAATAGACTTATAAAAGAATTTGTAGATAAATTCAGGGACTTTGCCATCCTGATAATATGAAGTATTCCAATCCATGAACATGAAATATTTTTCCATTTATCTAGATTTTCTTTCATTGTTTTCAGCATTGTTTTGTGGTTTTCAATGTACAATGGTTTTCTTTTGTTAAATTTATATCCACGTATTTCATTCTTTTCTGATGTCATTATAAATTGAATTGCTTTTTTCAATTTCATTCTCATTTTGAACATGAAAACAATTGAATCACAATTTTTTAGGCCCCGATATTTTAAAAACAGTTAAACTATGAAATGTATTGTATAATTGAGATTTTAAAATATTACAGTTTTAAGGACAATACTGCTGTGATCATGTTCACCAAAATAGAGTGTGTACACATATCCACATCCCTATGCATATATATACATATTCCTATGAATGTACTATGCACACATACACTAAGACAGTTAGGGATAAAGATACCAAGATGTCTAAGGCAGTGCCCTCAGTGGTCCCCCTGATCTGTCTCTCACTTCAACAGCATTTGGATGGAACAGACCCAGGGTTGCCCCTTCTTCCAGCCTCTGGCCAACCTCCAACCTCTTTACCAGTCATCACCTTCGGAAGCACCTCAGCCATCCTCAGCCGCTGAGATCAGCCAACACCTGTTTTCAATCTTAACTTCTATTGCGGGGAAAACCATGAGCTCTCAAATTCGTCAGAATTATTCCACCGAGGTGGAGGCTGCGGTCAACAGCCTGGCCAACCTGCATCTGTGGGCCTCCCACACCTACCTCTCTCTAGGCTTCTATTTCGACCTGAGGATGTGGCTCTGGAGGGTGTCAGTCACTTTTCTGCAAGTTGGTAGAGAGAAGCACGAGGGCAGGTGCTCAGCGTCTCTTAAAGTCAGCATTCTCTCCAGGACGTGCTGAAGCCTCCCCAAGATGAGTGGGTAAAACTCAGGACGCCATGGAAGCCATTAGGCCCCTGTCAATCTACGTGCCCCGGTCTACCCGCCGATCCTCGACTCTGTGACTTCCTGGAGAACCACTTCCTGGGTGAGGAGGTGAAACTCATCAAGAAGATGGGCGACACCTGACTCACCTCTGTAGGCCGCCGGCCCCCAGGCTGGGCTGGGCGAGTATTTCTTCAAAAGGCTCAAGAATGACTAGGAGCCTTTGGAGCCCAGAGGCCTTTGAGGGGCCCCTCTGCATCCCCTGCTGTCTGGCTTTTGCCTGAGTGTCTCCCTGGAACCTCTAAGCCACCTGGAGCCCTCTCTCGTGCACTGGGCCAAATAGAAACCATAAAGCTTTTATATGTCCCAGATTTCCTTAAAGCTAACACAGGAAGGTAAGAAGTGGATGGGGGTGTAAACACAAAGGAAAAAAAGACTATTGTGTAGAGAATGGGAGAATGGGTTGATAGGGACAAGACTACAGGCAAGGAATACCACTCGGAAGCCTATTGTTGTGTTCAGGTGAGATGTGATGGTGACCCTGAGTAAGGCAATGGAGCAAAGTGGGAGAATATGAGACATATTGAGAGCTGGCCTTGAGAGCGAATTGAATAGCTGGGTCAAGGAAAGGAAAGAACCAAAGGTGACTTCTCAGTTTCCAGTTTGAATAACTGAGTAGAGTGGTGTCACTGAGATGGAGAAAACATGAAGACATGTTGGGAAGGGCAGGTTGGTGGGGAATAAACTTCTGTTGACATTTTTTACATTTTGACTTTGAGATTTCTATGAGATCCATGAATATGTCAAGTAGATAATTGCCAAGGAGAGATTATATGATTTGGGATAAAATTACATCAATGAAGAGATAATTTTTAAATCTAGACAAATTAATAAGCTTAGTCAGGCAGAGATTAATCAGGCAAACATTTATTGAACCATAACATATCAGTCCATGGATTTACGGTCTAGATGAAGGAGACAAGTCAGTGGTAAATCCTGGGATAAAATATGGACAAAGTAGAGGGTTGCATGGTGCTGAGAGGCAGGATCACTCTCTATCCTAGCCCCCTCTTCAGTTACAGGGGATGGACTGTGAATAAAACTTAACAAATGTAAACTGAATGGTGTCTGACATATTGTCACAATCTGAATTTTTCAACTTCCTCCAAAGGAAATCACCATTTTTATTGATAACGTCATTCTAGCCTTTTCTTCTCAAAGACTGAATTTATTTATTTTTTAAAAACTCTATTGTTGAAAGTATTACATAGGTCCTCCTCCCCTCTCCCCTCATTAACCTCTTTCAGTCTGCTCCCATCCCAACCCCCAGGCCCTCACCACCCCATTGTCTGTGTCCACCAGGTTATGCATATGTGCAAGAATTTAAAGGGCTTTAGGCACTGGGTTAAATGTCATGCCCAGCATTTTGGATGCCCTTAGTTTCAGGAACAGATGGGGCCTGAAACTGCTGGTCTGAACAGCCATAAACAAACTAGGCTCCAACTCTCCTTGGTGGGAGGGCCCTGGAAGAGCCAGAGAGGCTGAGGGGAGAAGGCGGCCCCAGAGTACATTACCACTGGCTCACAATTCCTGTTTACACAGCCCCTCGTGCCCTTCAAGTTTTCTCCCACCCTGAATGCACAGGCTGAGTGAGCACTGGTTTATAGGCTCGGCTGATTCCAATCTCTTATTGTCATGTCTGAATGCTTTATGATGTGCTGAGAAGACCCCTGGCAAAAAGACTGTGGTTAAATGCCTTTTACTATTTTCTTGTTTGTGATGTATCAGGCCAGAGGATGTGTGTAACCTGATCAACCTAGTAAATATTTTAATCCTTTCTATTTTTATGGCCTTCCAGGAAAAATTCCATTTAGGGAAAAAGTAATGACTTTCAGAACAGATTCTCAAACATCCTATCAACATGTTACCAAAAATGGGGCCCGGCCCTGTCAGGGATCTCAACTCCTCTAACAGTGTCCCTAATAGTTTTTGTTTGGAAAGTGTGCGTTTGAGCACTTGGGGAGCAGAGGCTTGGGCAGTGGAGGGGTGGGGGAGTCATGGAGAATGTAAGTGTCTGTATAGCGGAGGGTGGAAGAAAAGGCATAGAGAGGAGTTAAGGGCATTGCCATTCGCTGTTAGAATGCCATTTTCCAGGGCCTTTTAGCCCACTGAACCTACAGGTCTTGCTTGCTACCAGATCTCCCAAAACAGTAACCACAGCTACACTCACAATCCCCTTTGGTTCTCACAATAAGCCTGTGAAGTACATACACCACGTTACAACCCCCGCTTTGCACACAGGGGAACTAAAGCTGAGAAAAGCTAAGTGACTTGCTCAGGCCCTACAGCTTAGTGAGCAGCAGCTTTGACCTGGTTGCTTCTACCTCGGTGTCTACTTTGGTTCCTATCCCGTACATGAGCCAAACTACCTTCTGCAAGACCCTTACTCCAAACAAGGTCACATTCTGAGGTTCTGCGTGGATCTGTTTTTTGGGGAGGGATACCATTCAATCCACTACATTGTGCAACTCTGAATATGCTAGAACCATTACATTGGATTCTTTAAATGGGTGGATTTTATGGTATGTGAATTAAAGATGTTTAAAAGATATAAAACAATCTTTTTTATTTTTTTTGAAAACTTAATAGAACAATAACTATATAAAACCGTATAAACGTAGTAAAAATATTTGCTGCTGAAATAAGCCACTCAGCTAAGAAAGATTTATGGAGTATATGAAAGGAGAAAGTGTCCCACCTTTTTCTAAGAAGCCAGCATAATTTATATAGCAATACAGAATAAAGATAATACAAATAGAAAACAATATACTAATTTTTCTCAAAACATAGATGCAAAGGAGAATGCCGCATGATCGTCTCAACAAATTTGTTAAAAATGATTGAACAAAATTCTACACGTATTATTTTTTTAAACCTTAATAAAGGTTATCTACCAGAAGTTGGGTGACACACTATAAGCACTCATTTTAAAGGCAGGGAGAAAGAGAGACAGAGATAGAGACAGAGAGAGACGGAGACAGACGGATGGTGTGTCAGCCCAGAGAGCCCAGACTAATCCAGCATCCTTTTACTTTTATGCTATTTTCATCTTAATAGTTCAGGTGCATTACTTGAGGCAGCATATAATTGAGTTTTGTTTTTCTCCAATTTGGCCATCTCTACCTTTTAACAGGGTAATTGGAACATTTATATTTAATGGTAATATTGGTATAGTTGGGTTTAAGCTTATCATTTTGCTATTTATTTTCTATTTGTCCCAATTGTTCTTTGTTCCCTCTTTTGATAGATGGATAGATAGATGATAGATAGATAGATAGATAGATAGATGATAGATAGTTAGAGACAGAAACTGAGGCAGAGATATTTATCTTAGAAAATTGACTCACATGTGTATGTGCACACTGTAAGACCATCCATGCTTCTGTGTCCATTCAGACTGGAAAGAGAATCCTATTGCACCAATCACTCGATTTAAGTGTGGATAACAAATGGAAGTTTTTTATGGAATGTTCAAATAATGCTTCTAGATGTGGGTCAATGCCTTTAAGTGAATGAAAGTTAAAACAGATTTAATTCACACCAAGTTCAAATTCTGAATGAAAGTTACAAAATCCAAAATCGTCCTTCTTTTTACTCTTTTCTCAGATTATTCCTTATTGACCTTCATTTTTCCATTTTAAAGGAAATATTGTTTTTGTTTAACCAGGAAAAAAAAAATTGATGCAATTTGGATCTAGCCCTGGTGCTCTGAGATAGGGCAGTTTTTTCTGCTCTATGGGCTTAGAAGAGCCTTTTAATGAGTAAAATCAGCCCAGCCAGCTGGTTCAGTGGTTGAAGCAGGAGGTCATGGATCAGTTCCCCGGTCAGGGCACATTCCTTGGTTGCGGGCTCCATCCCCAATAGGGGATGTGCAGGAGGCAGCAGATCAATGATTCTCTCTCATCATTGATGTTTCTCTCTCTCTCTCTCTCTCTCTCTCTCTCTCTCTCTCTCTCTCTCTTCCTCTCTGAAATCAATAAAAATGTATTTTTAAAAAGAGTAAAATTATAAAATAATTCAGTATCATAACTGACCCCGATGAGACCTCCTACCCTGAGATTAGATCCTTCACCTCGGAGAACACTGTATCCTGCACTCTTCTTGCTTCCTTTGGAATTTTAGAACTGAGGACCACTTCAGAATAAAGTTCATAGATAATTAATGCAGCTCCATTTGTTCAGTCGCAGAAATTATCCTCAATTTTTGGTTATTTAATTCTCTCAATAAAATGTAGCTGCTTTTAAAGAACCAGTTTTATGAGGACACACTGTACTTATTGATGCTATGGGTTCCTGTGCATCTCTTCCCAGCTGGCAAACTATAATGATATCCTAGGGATGAGACCATTAGAGAAAGAGACCACATCTCAATATTTACATGGGAAAATAAATCCTTTCAATTAATTCTGATCCCAAGCCAGGATGCCTTTTGGGGCATGTGGAATGGTGGGGGGGAGGTATGGGGGGTAGACAATCAGGTAAATATGATTAAGAAACAAAAAATTTCTCTTAAATAAAACATTCTGGGCTCTAACACTGCTATTACTGTTGCTTTGCAATTTTCTCATTTTCTAAACCTCAACATTCTTATCTATAAAATGGAACTAATGTATCTTGCAGGGTTGTTGTGAGAATTAAGTGAGTTCATGATAATAAAGCATATAACTTTTAACAGATGGTGATTATTATTATAAGCCAATTTAAATATCTCCTAAAAAAAAAAAAAAAAAACAACCCAAAGTTTAAAGACAAAATAAAAACTAAGAGCCAGAGCAGAGGCCTCTCCCATTTCTGGACTAGGACCTTACCTCTCCTTTAGTGCTGAAGCACAGACCACTCCCTCCCCTGGTGCAGTGAGGACATCTGCAAGGTTTAAGGAGAAGCCTGACTCATGGAGAGGAAGTTACCTCCACCAGGCTAATGTCCTGTCTGGGGTGGTTCAAAGATTTTGGAAATACCAGCTCTGATGTCCTCTGTAGTTTGCCACTTCACCTCCCACTCTCTCATCCATGACGACTCAACACTAGAGCCTGGCTTGGCCAGAGCACCAAGGCCATCCTAGTAGAAACATGGCCAAGGACATAGGGCAGTGGGGAAAAAAACCAGGCAGGTCACTTGGGCTACCCCTACCCAAACCTGTACAAAGGGAGAGTATAATGTCATTCATAAGTGGAATGTAAGGAAAAAAACCACTCTTAGAAATAGAATAAACCGGTGGTTGACAGTGGCTGGGGGAGAGGAAACTGGAGAGATTTTGGTCAAAAGACACATACTTGCAGTTAGAAGTTAAGTAAGACCTAGAGAGCTAGTGCACAGCATGGTGATTACAGCCAACGGTACTGAATTACACACTTCAAAGCTGCTACGAGACTGGATCTTAAACGTTCTCACTGCAAAAAAAAAACAAAAAAACAAAGAAATAATCATGTGACAGGATGGAGGTGTTAGCTAACACTATGGTGGTGATCATACTGCAGTATAAAACATATCAAGTCAACTCTCTGCACACCTTAAATTTACACAATATCATGTGTCAATTACATCATAATTTGTTTAAAAGAGTTCTTCCACCATCTCTACTTTCATTTGTCTCTTAAAACTTTCTAAATATACAGAATAATAAGAGCATCATCCTGTTCAGCAAGGCTCTTTTAAAATTATTTATTTTTCAGATGTCATTCTGGTGGCCCTGTGAAAGACAGGTAAGACAGGTATTATATTATCTACATGGCTAATAGGTAGGAAAGGCAGGATTCAAACAAAGTTCTTCCTTGAAAACAACTCTAAGACTTAAAGCCTAGAGATGAGAAAAATGCTAGCATCCTGGACAAAGTTAAGATTGTTCTATGTATTTTTTTACTATACATAATATTCTTTATTTTGCATTTTTCATTGAAACAATATATATCTTGGAGGTCATCCCTTAACATACACGAAGTGTTTTGCAATTTTTTCAGCTGCATAATATTCCATTGCATGAATGTGTCATAGTTTACCAATTTCCATTCTTTTCTTTCCTTTAAAAATTTTTTTTTAATTTTTAATTGAATTTATTGGGGTGGCATTGGTTAATAAGACCACACAGGTTTCAATTGCACAACTGCATAAGTCATCACCTGCATCCTGCATCCTGCATCCTGGGGTCACCACCCAAAGTCAAGTCTCTTTCATCACCATTTGCTGTCCCTTCTTTGACCTCTTCTACCTCCCCCATCCCCACCCCGGTGATTACCATATTGTTGTGGATGGGGGGGAAAGGGGAGATTTGCTTAACCCCTTCACCTTTCCTACCCAGCCCCGCAAAACCTCCTGTGTCCCAACAGCTGTCAGTCTGTTCTCTGTATCTATGATTTAAAAAAAGAAGGAAATCTTAGCTTTTGTGACAGCATGGACGGCCCTGGAGAGTATCATGCTAAGTAAAATATACCAGTCAGAGAAAGACAAATTCCATATGATTTCACTTATATGTAGAATGTAATGAACAAAATAACGAACAAAATAGAAACAGAATTTCTGATATGCTGAGCTTCTGTAGATAGCAGGAGCCAAATGAGATAGGCAGCTAACTTTGAACAGCTTACCAATGTGAAAAATAATTGGTGTATAGTGGCCTAAGGTATTACACTGTCATATCCTTCTTTTAGCTCTGAATTTCCCAGATCTGCTTAAGTATCTTTCTAGTCCCAGCCAGTTCAACTTGGACAGCCTCTAAATAAAATTAGAGTAGGCACTTTGTGTACAGGACTATTTGAAGCACAATGCTGACACCTAGTGTACTGACTGCATATTTTCCTTCATTCTATTTTTTACTTCTTTCCCTACGTCCCTCCCTCCATCTCTCCCTCCATCTGTCCTTCCTTCCCCTTTTCCCTGCGTCTTTCCTCCCTTTCAAGAATGGCTGTTTGCAGGAGGCATAGATACATGAAACAGACTGACAGCTGTCAGAGGGAGGAGGAAAGGGGAACTGGATGAAAGATGGATTAGCCAAGAAACATATACACGGAACACATAGACACAGACAACAGTGTGGTGATCGCCAGAGGAAAATGAGGGTGGTGGCTAGGTGGGGGTAAAGAGGGGGGAATGGAAACGGAAAGAGACTTTGCTTTGATGTTTCATGGAGTTGTACACTTGAAACCTGTATGGATTTGCAAACTAATGTCACCGATAAATTTAATTTTTTTAAATGAGTTAAGATATACCAACCATTGAGGATTTACAACACGTTAAGCATTGCGTTAAGCACTTTAAACATATTTATCTTCCTTAACTATAAATAATTCTTTATGATCACCCCTATTTTGCAAAAAAAAAAAAAAAAAGAAAAGCTTAAAGAGTTTAGTCAAATGCCATTACTGCAAAAGTTAGGGTTCAGATGCAGATGTCTGACTCTGCAGTTAGAGCACTCAACCCCTATTTTTAAAGGAATCATGTTTTATTGGGCAGTTAAGTTCGTTTATATGCATTCACTTGTAGCACATATTTACACAGACTTCCCCCAAGACTATTGCTAAGAGTTAATGTAGGAAATGTGACAAATCTGAGGTCTGCAACTGAGCCAGCCCTTTTCTTGATTTAATAAATGTCTGCAGCAAGATGTCAGCCCTAGAGCTAGCCACATGCTTGTTCTCATCCTCTCTCCGAGGGCAGGGAAGACTCTCAGAGTCTCTGGGTAGGTTCTGGTGACCTCTGGTGTTTCCAAAAGAACACTTATCCTGTGAGCAATATACAGTGCAGTGTAGTTCTTTGTGGGGGGAGTGTCTTCCCTCAAGTTGTCTTGTTTCTTCTTCCAGACTGAGTGCTCCGAGAACCCAAAGCACGCGCCTTTCTGTTTTGAAGGCAAAAAGCTTGGCAGATAGTGGGCCCTCAATAAAACGCTGAATACATTAATGAGAGACTGAGAATCTGTTATTTCTTTTCTAAAGTTTTCTATGCACCTGTTACTTAGAATGTACAGGTATTTGAGTACAGTTGCTTAGTGCCTGGTGTTAAGATTATGGTTGTGAGTACAATCCCCAAGGGAGCTGCTTAGCTTCTCTCTCAGAAGACATGGTCCCCGGGGTGTGACAGTGCCTCTCCCCGAGAACTTTCAAGAGGAACCTTTATGTCCCTTTCTCTTCTCCCTTCGCTGTTCCACTGTTTCCAGTCTGATAGTAAGACTGTCAGCTCTGTTCATGCAGTTGGAGTAGAACAGTGGGAGGGGTAAGGAACAAGCTGTGTCGTGCTTTTCCGTCAGTTTGACCAAGCATAACTGTCTGCTCTCGGGGCTTCCCTTTTGGATCAGCCTGATTTTAGACTTTGGATTTAAATCTTTATAATTAGTAAACCTGAAAAGAGCCTGTCAAAATATTTTTAGACTGGTTCTTCTACAATAGTTTTACTCCCCACTTGGCTAGTATATAGTGGATCAGAGAAAATACTTTGAATAATTTCAATCTTCTTAATTTTATTGAGGCTTCTGTCCTTGCCCGGCATATGGTGAATCTTTGTGATTGTTCCACATGGGCTTAAGAGACAATACATTCTACCAAGTAGTTTTATTTGGTTAATAATATTGTTC
This sequence comes from Myotis yumanensis, assembly GCF_028538775.1. Classification (NCBI taxonomy): domain Eukaryota; kingdom Metazoa; phylum Chordata; class Mammalia; order Chiroptera; family Vespertilionidae; genus Myotis; species Myotis yumanensis. Next base: position 14,750,823 of record NW_027223762.1, read on the forward strand.
AAGTCTTCTACATCCTTACTCATTTTCTCTCAACTCATTCCGTCGTTATGAAAAAGTTCTTCTGAAATATCCAGCTATGATTGTGAATTTGTCAACTTCCCCTTCCCATTTTATCAGTTTTTTATTTTTGTATTTTGACTTTATTAGGTACAACAGAGTTAAGATCCTTATTTCCTCTTGATGAGTTAACAGGTCATAATGAAATGTCCCTGGTTACCCATGTTGATCAGAGTATATTTTACATGACTAACACAGCCACTCCTCTTTCTCTGGATTTGTTTACATAAAATTGGATCTCGCTTTTTAATCCAATCTGACAATATCTACTTTTGATTGTGGTGTTTGGGCCATTTTCATTTAATATAATTATTCATGTAAACAGCATTTTTATAGTTGTTTCTATTTGTCTCATCTGTTCTTTGTTCCTTTTCTCTTATCCTGACTTTATTGGGGTTCACTGCAGGGTTTTGTTTTGCTTTAATTATTTCCATTATTGGCTAATTACTGTTTGTCTTGTTATTCTGTCTTAGCAATTGCTAGTTTACAATATACAGTTTATCTTCAAATAACACTTTACCACTTCACATATCCTGTACTAGTAAGACCCTTACAATGCATACTTCCCATTCCCCACTCACACTGATACTTCTTGCATTTTACTTTCTACATATGCTATGAATACCAAATACATTAATATTTTTTCTTTAAAAAATTTTTTAAGATTGAACAAGGAAAACATCCTTTTTACTTACCATTTTCCACAGTCTCTTCTTTGTGTGGATTCAAATTTCCATCATTTCTTTTTTCTGCTGGGAAAACTTACTTTTCTTGTAGTATTGGTCTACCGACAATGGATTATCTCACCTTTTGTCTGTGTTTAACTTCAATTTTAAAAAGCCTGTTTTGGGGTCGAACATTTTGTGTTTACAACTTTTTTTCTCCTTTAGTACTTTAAAGACATCCTTCCATTGTGGTATAGCCTGCATAGTTCCTGGCAAATCAGTTGTCATTTTTATCTTTGTCTCTTTGTACTTATTTCCCCCACCCCCTCTGGTATAAATTTTCTTTGCATCAATCACTTTCAGCAATTTGATTATAATGTGCTTTGCTGTGTGTGTGGTGGCTGTGTCTCAGTTCCCTCCCGAGAAAGGAGCCCCACCAAAAAAAACATCTGACTTAGAAAACCATGGGCCTGGCATCCTGAGACCAAAGGGCTGTGGTCAACTAAAAAGCCACTCTTAAAGGGCCAGCACTCAGGGCAGAAACAGTCAGTGAGAAGTGTCCAGACTTTATGTGCAAGGGTTTTATTTGCTAATCTTGAAGCACAGGCCGGAGGGGCAGAAGCCTGATGGGATACAACACAGGGTGGTGACCTCGGACACTTACCTTCAGCTCTCCTCTGCCACACCCCCAGATGCCAGAATCTCCCAATGGGGAGGCTGCCACCCAGGGGTGCTCTTCTGGCTTCGGTGGACTGGACAGCTGATGTCCCTGGGTCCCACAGGACTGTAATAGGAAAGACAGTTCTTGGCCACCAACACCCCCAGGGCACTACGAGGAGAAGAGACAAATACACTGGTCTTCCTGAGAAAGAGGCCCATTTGTTTGTCCTGGAGCTTTGGCCTGAGGTGTGCTCTCAGGAAACCTGGCCAAGAGCTGCCATCTTTGCACCCTCCCTTGCTACAGTTAGCCATTATCTCCCAAAAACGAGAGTTATGTGCTGGTCTGGTTTTTGCGAGTCCCTGGCTCTGGTAGCCAGCAGGGCTTACACTTGCAGACCCACAGGGCTGTATACATTTGCATACAGTGGGGCCTTGACTTATGAGTGTCCCGACTAACAAGTTTTTCGAGATACGAGCCTTCTCTCGGCGGATTTTTTGCTTTGAGTTGCGAGCTAAAATTCGGGTTACGAGCCAGCTTCAGATACCCCACCGCTAGTTGGCGCAGCGAACGTCACAGTGAACGCCACATCAGCCCAGCATCACGTCTCACTCGTTCATTTTGATTTGACATACGAGTAATTTGAGTTACGAGCTCCGTCACGGAATGAATTAAACTTGTAAGTCAAGACCCCACTGTACTTTAAAAGCTGCTCCCTGTCTGCCTCTTCAATCAGCCTGAATTAATCCAGGTGCTGACTGAGATCCTCCCCTTTGGGACACTGACAGGTCTTGACACATCCTCAAACTAAAATAGAATAGGTCGCTTGGACAATCACAAAGGTTTGAGAGAGACCAGAGCTAGAGCAGGGGAGAAAGATAAGGTTCATCTCCTAAACAAGGCCATTCCTTCAAGACTGGGAGAGGTGGTCATATCATCTAATGCATAGAAACCAACATAGACATGAAACTGGACCACTATCTTACACACAAATTTATTCAAAATGGATTAAAGACTTGACTGTAAGAGTAAAACCATAAAACTCCAAAAAGAAAATATAGATGGTTAAGCTCCTTGACATCAGTCTTGGCGATGACTTTTTGGATCTCACTATAAAGCAAAGGTAGCAAAAATAAATAATATGTAAATAAACAAGTGGGACTACATCAAATTAAAAAGCTTCTGTGCAGCAAAGAAAATCATCAACAAAATGAAAAGGCAACCTAATGAATGGGAGAAAATACAAACCATACATCTGCTAAGGAGCTAATATAAAAAATACACAAAAAACTCATACAACTCAAAAAAAAGATAATCTGAAAAGTAGGCAGGTTTGAATATTTTTTCAAAGAAAACATACAGATGGCTAACAGAAACACGAAGAAATGCTCAGTATCACTAATCAGGGAAATGCAAATCAAAACCAAAATGAGATTATCACCTCATACCTATTGGAATGACTATTATCAAAAAGACAAGAAATAACAAGTGTTGGAGAGGATGTGGAGAAAAGAGAACCCTTATGCATTATTGGTGGGAATGAAAATAGGTGTAGCCACTATGGAAAACAGAATGGACCCATTTCTGGCTATTTATACAAAGAAAATGAAAACACTAACTTGAAAAGATATTGTCACCATGTTCATTACAGCATTATTTACAATCGCCAAGATACAAAAACAACCTAAGAGTCCATTAATAGATAAATGTATAAAGATGTGGTAAAAGCTTCCAGTTATAAAGTAAGTCATGGGGATGTAATGTACAGCATGGTAGCTATAGTTAATAATACTACATTGCATATTTGAAAACTGCTGAGAGTAAATTTTAAAAATCCTCATCACAAGAAAAAAAAATTCTAACTATATGCAGTGATAGATGTTAACTAGACTTATTGTAGTGATCATTTCACAATATATACGAATATCTAATCATTATGCTGTATACCTGAAACCAATGTCATATGTCAATTATACCTCAATAAAAAATCAATGATATTCTTTATTAAAGGAAAAAATATTGGTTGATAAATGACCATAAAACAAAAAAACATGTATCCCTTCTAAGATCATGTGTTAAAGAAACTCAGATTGTAAGTGCTGTTTAGGATAAATTTGTCCTCCTATACACAAAGGAACCCCATTCCAGGAAAAAACTAAAAATCCATTTTTATTAATGATTTTGAAGGTAATATAAACAACATATTTACATACATGTTTATAAACATTTACATAAAACGATTTTTCCTTTCTTTTTAAAATATTTTTTTCATTTGGCAAAATATTAAAACATTACTTATTATAAGCAATAAAACCCGTTACCATTATAAATAGTCATTTCTTCCCTTCACCCTTTTCCTTATATTCGATACACTTAAAGAATACCTAAATTGACACTGGCATTTAGAAGGACAGTGAACTAAAGCAGTATGATTAACAGTAGGACTGTTCTGTTAGGAAATAATGCTAACATAAATACTCGTTAAGAAATACAGTAATTGCATACTTATAGGTCTTAGTCACCCTGATTTATTGCAACGAAGGAGGATGGAGAAACAGAGAAGGAGAGGGAAGAAGGGCAAGAAGGTGACTGGCTTCTTCAGGGTGTAAGGGTTGGTGCTTTGGGGGGATGGCATAAAGCACCCTGGAACACCACTACAAGGGAGAACATGCCCAAACCATCCCTGCAGGCAAACATGGAGTTGGTGTGTGAAGGATATTAAATCTCCTGAACTCTTTTCCATTAAAAAAAAAAAAAAAGCCATGGGTAAGGCTACCAAGGAATGAAGACTAGCTTCAGCCAGAAGCCACAGGCTCAGAGCTACCTTGAAGAAGTTTCTCCCAGGCACAAGAGACTACAAAATGGGCTTTTGTTGTTTTTAACATGGGGGTGGCAGGGAATACAAAAAAAGGAAAGGAAAATGGGCACAGGTCAGGGTCTCTTCTTTTTATATCACTATCTTTTATTTTAGAGGAACTGTCTTTTTAAATGTGAGGAGATAATAAGGTTATGGAATTAAGCCACTAATACCATTATATAATTACCTGTGTCGATTAACTAGAAGATGGAAGGTGTCAATGAACTAAAAGTGGATAGAGAACCAGATAAATCTTGGCATTTACTGCTTTAGTTCTTAAATACATAGACTATAATGAAAACATACATTATCTTTTTCCTAGGAATAGCCAATTTGTCTTCAATTGATTTTTAAGTTAAAATAAAATATTTTGACTATTCGTTTATTTTTCTTATATTCTTCATTTACAAAACCTCATTATCTTCATTTGAAAGCACATAACTCTTCTTTGAACATGAAAAAAAATCCATGCTCAAAAAACTCAGTATCTCTATTTTGCTACACAATCTGTTATTTTCTTGAGGGTGTTCTAGGCTGATCTGTAAATAAGTACAGCACTTGGAAAAGGTTTATTCTTTAAGAATATTAAGTGCTGTAAGCTCTCTTGTAAGAGAGGGAAGTAAAGTATATGTCCTTATCACAGTACTATGCATCTTAAGCAGAAAGACTAATACTCAGTGAACATAATTCCACTTCCAAATGTCTAGTTTTCCTAGAGGCAGCAAAAAATAACAGTGTAGAAACTAACAAGGAAACCTAAAAGATTCTAACCAGAAAACTGTTGTTAGCATGTAATATTGAAAATACTATAAAATTTCTGCTAACATATATTTCTCTAAGCTATTTTATAACAAGAGTAACTTCAGTCAGATGAGTTGGTAACAGAAAACTACAGTTATTATAGAGAGACATCTCTTCACTTCAAGAGGTAAAGTTTCAAGAATGGACAAAGGAAATGTAGTTGTAACATATAAAACAGTGGTTCTCAACCTTCCTAATGCCGCGACCCTTTAATACAGTTCCTCGTGTTGTGGTGACTCCCAACTTCATTGTTACAAATTGAACATAATTAAAGCATAGTGATTAAATTACAAAAACAATATGTAATTAGATATGTGTTTTCCAATGGTCTTAGGCGAACACTGTGAAAGGGTCGTTCGACCCCCAAAGGGGTCGCGACCCGCAGGTTTAGAACTGCTGATATAAAAGCTGTTACATGCACTGACCCAAAGTTCCTTTTAGGTAATAAACTAGTAATAATTTAAATATTACATAATTACTTACATTTCTATTATCTAACAAATTATTTAAATCTCCATTTCAAAAATAAGCATAAACAAATGTGAAATTCAAACCTCAGAGGGAAGGTAGGGGAGGGTGGGGGTAAGGGGAGAAATCAACCAAAGGACTTATATGCTAGCATATATAGGTCTAACCAATGGACACAGACAACAGGGGGGGTGAGGGCAAGAGTCGGGGGATGGGGAGTAATGTGGGGATAAGGACACATATGTAATAACTTAATAAAAAATTTAAAAAAAAATAAAAATGCTTTTATGCAAAAAAAATAACTTGTTAATAATGCAAAGTCTCTACATTACACTTAATATATAAATTACAACCAAACAAATTTTTGAATCCTCGCCTAAGGGTTGTTTGTTTTTATTGATTTGAGAGAGACGAAAGGGAGAGGGAGGGAGAAACATCGATGTAAGAGTGAAAAATTGATCAGCATGCCCCCACCGGGGATCAAACCGGCAACCTAGGCCTGTGCCCTGACTGGGAATCTATGGGGCAACCTTTTGGTCACAGGACGACGATCCAACCAAGCCACACTGGCAAGGACAAAAATCAAACAATTTTAAAACTACTCTCCTATAAATATCTGAGTGGAAACTGATATCCTTTAGAGATTCAATCATAAACTCTATGCAAAACAGCTTGCCTAAATTTCAGTCTGCTTAGTTCAATAATGTAAACATTTAATTAAAAACTACTTTTGTTAAGATAATAAATGTGACCATTTTTAAAGCAGCAAAAATTGCAAGTCAGGTACTGAGAGGTACAATATTTTCCTAACACAGAAACAATGATGAGAACCAGAAATTATAAAATTATCTGTGGCAATTATGGAGATTTAACTGAAAATTTTTAAATGCTAAAACATGTACCAAGAACTTGCAGGAATTGACTAATCTTATAAGAGTCAGCAAATTAACCAACATCCAGAAATACACTGTCCAATATAAGTACTTAACATGAATAAGAGGCAAAAGTAATTTCTAAACGTTAAAAAGGCCAGGTTGTCCTTTAATATTTTGGACAAAGGAATTGCTTAAGTGGCCTACTGATGATGAAAAATATGTAAGCTTTTAAAAAGATATAATTTTTCAAGCTTGCTTTACATCAAGTTATCATGAGATTCTCCACAATTAACACAAGAAGTCAGCTTCCAGTAAAGACTTTAAAAAGATATTCCTGATTTTTAACCACTTTGTCTAACATTCCTTACAGAAAAGAATTTATTATTCAGGAAATGGGCCAGCTTCCTTGACACATTTTTAAAAATCATACTTGGTTCTTACACCAGATTTTCAATTTGCCACACTGAGGTACTTGAAATGCCAAAAGCCTGGACTTTAGTAATAAATTAGGTAGTTTTATTTGGATGTAATATGCCTAAAAAGTATTACTTTTTTGAAGTAACATAACTTGTATTTACAAATGAATATTTACTTAAACAGACCATATGCTAATTCCAATATGCCACCACTGGAGATTTGGGGGGAATTTCCACTTTAGAGCAGTTTAATATGTCTCAGAGAAAGGCAGACTCATTCCTCTATAACTAACATATTTTTCCCCTAAACCGTATTATCCAATCTAATCACCCAAGTGACATCTGACCATTTCTAACAGACAAATACAACCTCAAAGGTCAAGAAATGTCCTGCCTTATATTCAAAAGAACATGGCAGAATCTAAAGGAACCACAAGGCAACTACATTGGGGAAAACACTCTGCATACACTATGTGGTATTTTTGCTTAAAAAGTTATGAGATGTTCAAGATATTACTTTAGAATCTTTAATGCTTTTTTTCCTGTGGGAAAATATTTGTGCATGATAATCTTAGGGTGGCTCTATAAACAGAACTATAAACTTGCTTAAATTCATCTATGTTCTATCTCAGAAATCTAATCAATAAACCTAGTAAGGCACATAAATCACAATTGTACCTGGGAAAACAAAAGAAACTGATAACATGTGCCTAAAATGAATATACATTTTCCATACCTTTTTAAAAAACAACATATAAAAACCAGTACTTCTAATTCAAAAATGATATCAAAGAAGTTACAATGCACTAACTTTAGAGTTTATTCAGTTTATAAACTCCATATTCCTTAATCCTTAATAAGATCACAAAAAGAACTTGAGTTAACAAAGATCACAGAATAATCTTTGGGGAAACTATCCTTACAGGCAATGTTAGGAAAGGCTAATCTTGGTCTCTGATTATAAATAAGCAAGTCCTGGTTAAAAAAAAAAAATGAGCAAGTTGGATTGAATTAGAAAATAATCTATAATTTTGCTTCAACTAAATTCCATTTTAACTTAATTTCTACCAAAATACCCATTGTGTCCTTCTTAACTCATTTGGATAATCAGCCAAAAACTTTTGTAGAAGACAAATAGATAAGATAGGAAGATTTCCATATATTTACCTTGCATTTTTACTTTAGATTTTTGGCCTTAAATCTGTCCTTTGTTATGAAATGGAGCTAAGAAAATTAAATTTAACATGGATATGTTTATAAGACAAATGAAAACAGTCAGATTAAAATACCTGTTTTAGAACTTACCCAAAATAATTCTTTAAAAAAAAATCTTTCATATCTAATAAGCATACTAAGTAATCACTTATTTCCCAAATCAAACGTGGTTTACTTTGTCCCAGAAAGAGACTCAAAGATAAAAAGCTCATTTGGGAGGTAATTCCAGGAAAGGTTAATAAAGAATGGGAAGGAGACAGAAAAGAGGCAGAAAATTTTTTTAAAACACATTTAAAAATTTCCTGCTGTGAGCAATGAGGTCCAGTCCCACCGGAAACCCCAGGAGACCATGGGAAACAGGCCTCAGAGTATTACCAGTAGGGCAAGAAAGCTGCAATTATTATCCTCCAACGCTCCCATCCATCACTGGCTGATGGCTGGCTCCAGTGGATTATCTTCCTAGCACTTCCACTCTGCCCTGTGTGCAGACGAGAACATCCAAGGCAAAGCCGCAGGTGCTTGCAGCACACTTTATGCATGTACAAGAATGGTGAGTCAAGTACCTGCTGCAAAGTCTCACCATTAGTAAGACTCACAGACCAAATAACTTAAATTTCATTTTTCTCACTGTTCCATTACAAAGAAGCAGTGCATTTTAATGATGCAAGCCATAGAACAGAATTTTAAGGTCTAAAAGTAAACCCCCCAGCAAAGAAAATGGAAGTCTGTAGAATCATTAGTATTTCAACACACCAAAAGAAATCTATTTTTGTCTGAATTAATCAAAATAGACATTTACATGAATGATTCCCATTTTTATTGAAGTTGCAAAACCCTTTTACTATTCAATATGGTACCTCAAAAAGCCAGCACCAAAAACAAATCACAGAATAATAATATGGCATATAGTATTTGTAACACACAGGACTGAAAATTAGAGGAGCTGAATTCTTGTCCTAGCTCTAATACTAACTAGCCATGTGAACTTACATAAGTCATGTTATTTGTATGGGCCTAAGTTCTCCATCAGTAAAAGTAAGATAATAATAATGTCTAGCTTACTTATTGCTTAAATTAAGAGGAAAGAAAAAGTTGTGAAACATTTTAAAAGTACAATGTATTAAAAAAAAAAGTACAATGTAATAAATAGTAAGATATTTTTATTATGGTCATAAAACATCAAAGGTAAAAGGCCCTTAGGAGTCACAGTATTCAATTCTAACCCATATAAATAAAGACATTAACTCACTAGAAAACAGCAGTGATTTATTTCAGCAACTCCCTGGCGAAGCTGAAAATGGATTCTAGTGCAACATTCCTAGCGCTCCCTAGCATCTCTCCACTTGGGATTTGGCTGGACATGTCACAGGGCAAGCAGCAAAAAGGACATCTTATTTAATTATTTTTAAATAACAGTAAACACCATAGGATATTGCAAAATATGAGCTAAGAATCATGGGCCAATGGTTTCAAATTACCAGATCACTTACATTACCATTCATTTCCTTTGGCATTACAAAGAGCATAGGTATATTAAATTCTACCATCTTTTTAAATTAGTAAGAAACTTGGTTTCCACAATTAAACACTGAAAATGGGGGAGCCAATTAAAAAGTGTTTCCAGCCCTAACCGGTTTGGCTCAGTGGATAGAGCATCAGCCTGCGGACTGAAGGGTCCCAGGTTCGATTCCAGTCAAGGGCATGTACCTTGGTTGTGGGCACATCCCCAGTAGAGGGTGTTCAGGAGGCAGCTGATTGATGTTTCTCTCTCATCGATGTTTCTAACTCTCTATCCCTCTCCCTTCCTCTCTCTAAAAAATCAATAAAATATATATATATTTTAAAAAGTGTTTCCAATTAAAAGGTTTATTAACATGGGGATAAGGACACATATGTAATAACTTAATCAATAAAAAAAAATTTTTTTTAAAGGTTTATATTTTCCTGTCCTTTAGAAAACACTCCATATAAAGATGGCTTTTTGTTCTCCTTCCTTTAAAATTCAATTCATCAAAATTGAACACCAACTAAATATCTATTATGTGTTAGATTCAAATGGGTAAATTTTAAATGGGGAAAAAAATTTCCATTTATAAAATTGTTAAGTTAAAAATACTTTTATTAGATCTAGTTCAACAGTCTAAATATTTAATTTTTAAAAATTCATACAACTCAGTGTCATATCATTCTAGTTTTTTAGTTTTCATCTTTTCAATACTTTTTACTTAAATGTATATAACATCACATTCAGTAAGTAATTCAGAGAATACCATGATCAGAAAAACTAAAATATTTTTCAAAAGTTTACATTGACAGATTTAAAGACCAGAACCTCAGTCATAGTCATAGTCTAAAACACTTGGCTTTCAATAGCTTCTCAATAATGGTATTTATATTCTCTTTGGTTTTAATATTAGGTTTAATATTAGGACAGAAAAAATATGCCTAGTATATCTAGTAAAGTTACAAACCTTACTTTTCAGTATAAAATATGTATTTGAACAAAATTTACAATTTATATGAAAAACCAATTGCATTACATTATGGCTTTCAAAATCAGGAGAACTGGCATTTAATTTTTTTCCATTGTTTTTATAGGATGATTGGCCAAAACTTTACGTTAGAATTAAACACACACATACACACACACACAGAATAAATGTGGGTACAAACCACTCTGGGATCACTGTAGAACCCTTGGACAAATGCCAGGCCTAAAACCCTAAAATTTTTCACATAGTACCCAACAAGCAGACTCTATCAATGACAGAGTCTAATCATGATAAGCTAAATCCATCCACAAGAATGACTATCAAAAGGCAGAGGTCCCAGTTGCCAGCATTGCTCGAGGGCAACTTTACCAAATGATGACACTGTGACATGCCATGCAACTCTATCTGCAGGTAGGAGGAGAGGAAGAGCGTAGAGAAAAAGTTATCCACCAGCTGCTGCTCATTCCCCTACCATTTTGACATTAATAGGTATAAAAAAGAGCAAGCTCCCTCAATACCCTTTTTTTTCCTGCTAATGAAATGGCTGTTTTAGATTCAAAAAGCATCTGTGTTTAATAAAGATAGGTCATTTATTCAAAGACCACTTAAATTATTTTAGTAAATGGGAGAACTCTACCTTATATTTAAATATTGTAACTAAACAAAAGTACATTAATTATCCTAAGTGTCCAATGTTCCACCACTAATAATTAACAATCATCTTATCAAGTTATAATATGTGTTAAAAGTTAGTGTTAAATTATCAAAATCAATTTTTACTTAAAAATGACTTCCCTTAAGAGTTTTATACAAATGAAAAAATGTTTCATTTTATTTGTACTAATTCTGTTAGCTTTTTTCAGCTTGGTGACCCATAATTTTAGATCTATACCACAATATACCCAGGTGATGCTGATGCCGAGAGTACAGGGATTCTACTTTAGAACCCCGATCTAGCTTTTGTTTGAATACTTCCAATGATTTTATGAGGACAAAGCCAGCCACTTTTCATTTAGAAATCCTCATAGGAACACCAAATATGGAACCAAAAACTTTCATTTCTTACAATTAATTTTTCCATCAATAACAACACAGAGTAATCCTATTCCTTCTTACATATGGCAGTCACTCAAATGTTCTCCAAAATAAACATCGCCAATTTCTTGGACTGCATCCCACTTACCACACCACTCAGGCCTTTCGCATTCTGGTTGCCTCCCTGTGAACATTTAACTCATAATGTCCCTCTAAACATGTGGCACATACAATTTAACAAATAATGTAAACGTTTTAGTCTAAATATCAGAGTACATTTGGTTTATTACATCTCCGAATCAATAATAGTTTTATAACTACATTAGGTCTTTCAGCAACTATATCACCGCACTTCCCAAATGCCAATCTATGGACTGATACTTGAAGTTTTCAGTGATCTAGAGTAAATGAGAAAAGAACAGTGTAATAATTCTTCCATAGACTTAAAATTTTTCAGGTTAAATAACTTTAATTCTGAGTTTACGTCCTTCCTAAATATTGGGGAAAGGGAAAGGTGTAAAGTGATGGTGATAGAAGTCTTTACATGGCAAAAACAAAGTCTCACATTTCACAATCTCTCTTAAATTATTGGTCTAGTGTCCTAAAATACTCAGGTAAAAAGGTCCATCTGATCCATTCTTTTTTTTTTAAATCCATTCTTTACTACCATTTAGGTAGTTAAGTGCTTGAAAAACTTATATAATTTGCAACAACCAATCACAACCCCCACTCATGACACAATTTATGGCAGCTAAGCAAACCTCCAGTGGGCTCCAGCAAATAAAAGGGCTTCAAAGTGTTTTTAACACGAGTTCCTATTTTCCCTTACCCACTTCCCACTTACCTTTATAATCCTAAATAACACTCAAATCCAGCAAACTAAACTACATCAAATTAAGAGAGGGTTGGGATGATACAACCATTTGTTGCAGTTTAAATTACTAGCCAATAATTTGAACTACAAGTGAACTACACCATCTAGGGCAGGGGACAGCAAACTACCAGCCATGGACCAAATCCAGCTCAGTGTCTTTTGGGTTTAGTGGAACACATTGTCTATGGCTGCTTTTGTACTACAATAACAAAGGTAAATAAATAAAACAGAGATCATTTGGCCTGCAAATCCAAAATATTTACTATGTAACCCTTTACCAAAAGCATTTGCCAACCTCTACTCTAGGGTAATGAACTATTTGCTACCAAAGAAAATTTTTGAGACCTACAACAATAACCATTAATCAACTCCGGGTGCCTGTACCATTCATATTAAAATATCTAAATATAATCACTGGACTATCTGAATAGTCCTTTATCCTACTCTGTATAAAGACTTGTTGCCCACCCAAAATGAAGAATTTACTTACCTGCTCACTGAGCTAATCTTTAACATACATTTCTCAAGAACTCACTAGTGAAATAGTGAAGAATCCATGAGTACACTGCTCTGTGTAATCTAAGGTTTAAAAAAAAGTTGCAAATAACTCAAAGTAAAAATAAAAAAGAAACTATATAAAACTACATAATAATTTCATTTACATTTTAGATTTGCAAATACAAAACACTGCTAAAGGCACTTAAAGTAGAAAAGCTTAAGTTCAACAATTCAGGTCATCTTAACCATATTAATTTTTCTTTTCTATTAAAAATGACTTTCATTTTCATGTATGTAGAGTTAGAAGAAAAAAAATACTTCTAAACTAATTCAATCATGTAGCTTTAAACATATGTGACACCAGAATCTCTAAAGAGTAAACTCACATTAAAGTACTTTGAAACTGGAAAGTGCTTAAGAGATTACTTCCACGTTTTACAAGTGAGAAAGTTTTGATACAACATGAAATATCTATAGTGAGAGAATTAATTGGTAGCAGAGGCAGAGCTAGAACCCAACACTCAACTATCGGCTTGGGACTCTTTCTAGTTAATGACTGAGCATGAAAGACAAGCTCATATTCTAGGAAAGGGATGATGTTGAAATATTCTAGAGTTTTAAATGTACAGTAAACATACTAATAAGGCTACTGCCCACTCAACCTAGCAACCCTCTTGTGTTTTTTATTAAACAATCAACTATAACATTACAGAAGGAAAAAACTGATTCATTGTAAAACCATTCATTAATTAGAATGATCAAAAGAACAAACAAATATTTGCTTAACAAACTGTCAAAGATTTAAAAAATAAAAATCAATAGTCAAGAAGAGCAGTATGAGTATTCCTATATTGCTAATTTGGCACAAACTTTCTGAAGGGTAATTTGGTCATATTTTAAAGAGCCTAAAAAGTTCTCAGCATCTAAACCAATTATCCCATTTCCATGAATATACCCTAAAGAACTAGTCTAGTACAGAGTTCAAATTTCACATACAAAGATGTCCATCTGCTATTATTTATAATTTTGAAATATTAGAAACAATCTAATATTCAAGGAGAGAATGGGTTCGATTATGGTATATTCATATAACAGAATATTAGGCAGTCATTTTTTAAAAATCACATTTTTAAAGATATGGGGAAGGACTTATAATCTTAAGTTATAAAAGTAGGATACAACTATATGGTCAGTATAATCTCAATATTGTTATTATGCACACACACAATCACATGTACACACTCATACATATAAATAGCATAGACAAAGACAAAGAAAATACAAAAAAAATTAACAGTATTATCTCTGGATAGTAAAATTGCAGACAATTTTTTCTCTACTTTATACTTTTCAGTATTTTCTAAATTTTCCATAATAGTCATGTATTAGTTTTATACTCAGAAAACATTAAAAATTCATTCCATAGTCAATTTTGAAAATTTTACATTCTATATAGTAAATAAGGAATAAATATTTATAGCACTTAAAAATGTATCTAAATTATGGGAAATAAATCAGTAATATGTTAGAGTATAATTTCCACATATGTTTAGGTGGGTAATTTTTAATCCAAAAGCAGCATTATTTTATCTCAATTTTTGTGTATAGAAAGTTGATATTTAGTAAATAAGAAATGCAATTTTTAAATAAAATTGGTGCAAGGCATCTAAAAATTGTGCTATTCTGGTAAAACATTGAAGATATAAATGTTCTCCAATGTAATGAAGATACCCACTGTTAGATTAAAATAGGTATAATCTAGTACATGCATGGTGGCCAATAATTACCTAACTGAATACATTTTTTTCCAATGTCACTAGAATTGGTCTATGCTAAAGAAAGAAATACAACACCATACCATTATTTTAGTTGGAAGAGCCGCACCAAAAGTCATGAAAAAATATTTTAGAACTATAAAAAAATCCAGTGGCTTTTTGTTGTTATTGTTAATGATGTCTTGCTAAAAATTCAAGTCAAAGTGCTTAAAGCACTTAAAAAGCATAGCAGCAGTCTATGGTCTGCAATGATTTAAAAAACTCTAAGAATACTCTTCAATGTTTCCTCATTTGCAGACTACTGCCTATCAAACACTATCTTTAGAGGAAAGGACTACATCTATGTTCTTTTATCAATCTTGAATATACAATATAGTAATGACACAAAGTGATGTCACACACACAAAAAAAACTATGTAATTTAAAAAGCTAGCATTAAAATATGATTCTAATATCTGTGATAAAAAATCACATATATATGCAAAATATAAAATACATCCTAACATATTTTTATATAAGAACTGAAGTTTACCACTTTTAACATAAAAATTGAGATGAATAAAAAACAATTTTCATATATACCACAGAGCAATAAGTTTAAATCAGACTATTTTGAGTTGTGTAGCCCTTTATTAGCAACTAAAATAGAAGGTATCTGTTGTACAACACGGGTAGTAATTGACTATAACTGGAGAATTATTATATTCTAATACAGATCATTTATAAATGCAATTTCTTTATTAAAAAGCTTCCACCTTTTTTGTCTGTGTACAATTTGCAAAACTATTCTGAAAGCGGAATATATGTGCACAAGTCTGCAAAGAGTGCAAATTTAGGATATGGTAAATGCTTTACAAGTTACTTTCAAAACACTGCCACAACTGGGCCATTACATTGCCATCTTCTTTGATCAAAATATTTGATGCCAGCCTTCCTTCCACTGCCCTAAACTATAAAGCATTTTTTAATGAGTTGAAATTAAGGAAGGACTACACCTACTAGAAAAGAAGAGAAGAAAGTTCTATTTGTTTGAGGTTTCAGAATCCCCCCAAACCAGGATCTGGGTCTTGGTAAGGGCTAGGCTGGGACCCCGAACAGAGTATGAGTATGTGCAGGTGGCATCCCTGAGGATTCAGAGCGTCAGTGGACCGTGAGTGCTCCAGCAGCATAACTCACTGAACTGTCTTGCCAGTTTCTGCACTGGCTTGACTGAGCATAATTCAAAAAGGAAAAGCTCATATTCATTCCATTCTTCTGGAGCTCTGTAATAGCCTAAAAAAAAGAAAGATGTGATTAGCACTCTTTGAATGCGTTGGTGGCCTAACTTGGCCCACTTCACAGCTGGTGCCTAGATCTCTTTCACTCATCACTTGTTTCTTTAATTTCTCTTCAACTCATGTTAAATAGGAATAAATGATAATTCCTTATTTAATTCTATCAAAGTACTTCTTTGATAAGATCATTTAAAAAAAACAAATTAATTCATAGCTTCTTTCTCTCTTTTCTCTAAACCAAATCTTAGCTACTCTACTATCTTGAATTGTTGCAGTCTTTTCTTTGTCTGACTCTGGCTAAGGTTAAAATGTATATAAATTAAGTTTCAAGAGGTATACCAGGATTTTTACTTTAATTGAACCTATTAGTACTTCCTCCTCCTCCCATTCCTGAGTATACACACCCTTCTTTCTTAAAAAGTCTTGCATTTTATTTCAGAAAATCCATACTGTTTTATTTATTAGGGAAAATATTATTCTCTCTTTCAAAATTCCAGCTAACCAAGACTTCTGGTGCTCACTTCGGCAGCCCATATACTAAAATTGGAACAATACAGAGAAGATTAATTAGCATGGCCCCTGCGCAAGGGTGACACAAAAATTCGTGAAGCGTTCCATATTTTAGAAAAAAGATTTCCACCTATTACCTCCATTCCTTAAATAAATTACTACTGTTTTTCTTATAAAGAGAAAAGTATATACATGTCATCTGTCTTGCTTTATTAACTTACATATTTCTAAAGTTCAAGAGCAAAATCTTCTATTTATTTTTATATAGTCTAGGACACTAAATAAAACCAAGAAATCAATAAGAACATCTCTTGAAAGATTACTTTGGTTAGCTTTTTAGCAAGTATATGTCGAACACTTCTGTTTCATGGTCAAGACAGGATCAGAGGCTATGGATACTGACAACAGATTGGTCTGTTTTATTCTGTCTTTTCCCATGATTATATCTACTGCCTCGTCTTGATTTATAAGCAAAACCTAGACAACCTACAAAAATGTATTTTGTAGTTTATCTAGGAATAATACAGAAAATATTGCTGTTATTTCTGGTGAAGAAACTCAATTTTGTACAGTTTATTTCGACGTAAATAAAATGTGAATTTGTTTAAAAAAAAAAAAAAAAAAAAAAAAAAAAAAGATTACTTTGGTTTATATTTATAAAGAGCATACTGGAATTGGCTGAGAATCTAGAGAAAATGGGTCTGCATTCTAAATAACTTTCTGCATTTAAAAGAAAATATCAGCCTGTCTTCCAGTGACATATAACTTTATTCAGGTAACCAAAACTATGGAAATCCAAATTATCTTAAATGTACTAAAAGAAAATTGACTATATGGACCGAAAACCTATGCTACTACGTTACTTTAAGAATTGAAGATATTTTAAAACATCATAGAATCAAATATTAAAAATCAAGGCTTCTTAAGGATACTCACATTTAATAACACTCCGATGGGATGTCTTCCACATATAGTATTATGGTATTTCTTCAAGTAATTACTAAAAGATACAGGATCTAATTGTTCTATAATACTCATACCCTAAAAGTAAGTGAGAGGGGGAAAGAAAGAGACAAAGAAAATGAAAGAAAAAGGAAAAAAGGACACTATTATTTCCCAGTTACATTTAAAACAAACTGTTACTTAGAGCTAAACACTGTAATTTTTTAATTAAAGAGAAGTAAATAGACTACATTAAATAAACCTTGTAAAATACCAAACTCATCTGTCCAAAGCTAATCTCATAGTCAACTCTCAATAATACATACACTTTATTAATACAAAACTTTTAACCCCCATTTAGTTTTCTCTGATCTCATGTTTCTACACCATCTTCACCAGTTGCTACTTAGCTGATAATCGTCGAGCATTTCATAATTTTATATTTTTATATATTTTTAAGTAAATCTATTGTGAAAATTTTCATAAAATTAAATTTGATATACACCTGTTTTTCCCGATATCCACTATATTTCTCCTACCATTGTCATAATCAAGAGTTGGTTGTAACTTAACTATTTCCATAACTAAACTTAAAGACATTTTAAATCATCAGTATTCTGGGTATGTGATAAAGAAGATACTACAAACTAAAGAAAAAAATAGTTTGCATATTTTTAATTAATTTAAAGTGCATAAAAGATTAATAAAAGGTTAACAAAGTAGGTCATTTAAGAACAAATTTTTAAAAAGAAAAGCTTTTTATTTCTTTAATACTTTAAACTAGGATGCTTTATTTTCAAGATTTTCGTTCAGAATCAACGTTTACTAGTAGACCATTATTAGAACAATCACTATGACTTGGACACTTGTTTACACTAAATTCTGTATTCTGCAAATGCATTCAAATAATGTGTTCATAATACATTAATAAATACATAAGGGCAACTTTAACACATCTGAATCAGGCAAATAAATTAATGATTCTAACTCATTACCTTACCTTATTTTCTTATTCTGGTAAAACACATTTGTGTTCAACAAACTGGATTAATATCCTTCAGGAGAAATGTAAATGGTAGTTTAACTAGGGAATTAACTAATATATTTTGTGTGGTTTTAAAATTATGTTTCAACAAAACAAGTATTGTGTAAAAAGCACCTGGAGTAATCAGATGAACAGTCATCTGAAAAATGATAGTAATCATAGATGATATACAAATATTGCAGTGGCAGCACCAAAATTTAATTAATAAAGATCTTTTTACACAATATTTAAGTCCTTCATAAACATTATTACATTCTGCTGCAACTATAGCTAAAAAGACAGGCATATGCATGTATAATCAACTTTCAATTATCTGCATATCAATTAGCCACTCTCAAGACTTATCCACAACCAGTGATTAATGCTAAGTTGGTTTCCCCTGCCAACTACAAGGCTACCACATCAACAGCCTCCACTGACTTTGGTGTAAGCTCAGAGGCAGATGAACTACCTTAGAAGTTAAGATAAACAATTAGTATTTTAATTCTGGTGCAAAGAAAAATCACACAATATATTTCTAAACCAAGCAGAGATGAAGTAACAAATCTTTTCCATAAATACAGATAATCAAGATATAACTCCCTAAAGATGAAGAAACAGACATGAAGAAGGTTAAAAGCTTGCCTCTAACTTTCTAATCCTAGGCTCTTTCTCATTGACTACTCTGCCTTACCTCGTATAACAAAGACATACCAACAATTCTTTAAATAATCTCTTTAAATAATATGGTATACATGTTATATGAGAATTTTAATGCTCTTGGATGAAGTCTAGGACAGCTTACCTTAAATAGAATTCCAATCATTAATAAATTATGTGGCATTGAGGTTCCAATGTATGTTTTAATATTAAAATCTCAAAGCACATTTTTGAATAAACATATGAAATGTATATATTGATATGAGGGATTCAAAGAGAAGGAAAATAATGATCCCACTTTAGAAGAAAATAATTCAGTGAAACTGACCAAGAAATTTCATATAGAAAGAGATAAAGTTATAAATGTAGAAGACGTTACTAAATAAAATGTTCAAAATGAAGATACTGGTTAAATTACAACAATAAAAAAAACCCTGATGATGGAATATAAGGGATTAAATTTAAAATTTTAATTCCCAAAAGTGTGTTATGTACCTACTAGGGCAAGAATCAATTTCATTACATTCAATTCTCTGATGAATATGATAGTTAAGAGGTATGCCTTTTAATAAAAGAGGGACAGAGAGAAAAGTTAAGGCTTTACAATTGAAAAATTCATGAAGTTCACAAACAACAGCAATAATGATAACATTGCAAAATGGGACATCCATTAACTAATACAGAACACTGGCAAATATGCTTTAGTATATGTTTATGTTTTGATGCTAACAATTTTGAAATGACTATTACCAAAATTCCAAGATGATGAAAAATAAAATGCTTCTCAAATATACCTAATTAACTTTTCCATTTCTTAAAATACTGGAAGATATGATCAGTGAATCTAAGGTCGAGGCACTGGAAAGCTTGCCTATAGCCTAGTAAACCGAGTATTTGTTCACATGAATTGAATCTAATATGGAGTAGTAAAGTGGGTCACTACCCATTCAGTTCTAAGATACAAACCAGATGTTATAAACACCAAAAGTATATCCATCAAGACTGGATTTCTGAGGAAGTCAGTACCTTCAGCAAGAAATCCTCAGATTGAAAGCTAAGTCTCTACTTTGAGGGGGAGAAGGGCAGAGGGTATCAATCATTGTCCTCACTCTCCCAGTAAAGGGTGAAAGCTTGCAATCAAATTCCAATGGCAGTCCTAACCTAAACAGGCAGTTTTAACGGACAGAACTGCAGATTCAAGACTCTGGTAAAATAACAAAACACTCCCCTTTGAAAAAAGTTTATCTAAATATAATAAAATACTTAAATTTTATTTAATTATTATCTCCCAGAAGTAATCTCCCTCTAAAATAACAAACACAAAAGAGTAGCTAAACTTTTTAAGAGGTCTTTAAGAAATAAAAACTAGAATCATGTCTTCTAATTATGAACACATAATTAATCATACTATCAAATCATTAGGACTCTTTTTAAGTGAGTATATACATTTATGTTGGAAAGATGAGTACACATTTAGGAAGGTAAGAGGAGAACAGAAAATATTCTGGTTTCTGTAAGAGGCATCAAGATAAAATCATATAGTGAAAAAAATTTTATAGGAAAAAAACATCACCCTAAAGACCATTGTGTTAAGAAGCAATGTACTACCTTAAAGATGATATTATATAGCTATCTTAAATCATTATCTTAAATAGCTAGCTATCTTTAAAATGATGTTTTACAACTGCTAAAGACTACTAAAGAAACTATTGGTCTAAGTCAAGAGAAAGGTATGAATAGACAAATATAAATAATTTCAATTTCCAAAGAGTAAGAAGGAAGAAAAGTAGCTGAAGTTCAAAGAAAATGAAGTGTTTACTAATAAATGTGTAAGGATGACTACAATGACATTTTTGGATTCTCTCTGCCAAATTATAAGTAATTTGCCAATGTCCATATTGGAATATTGGTCTATATCAAAAGTGGTACAGAAAAATAATCATGTAAAATATGTATAAGTATGGCTAATGTTTCAAGTATGTGATCTAAGAAGTTAACAAAAATCAATGTCTTAAAATATGTTCTGCTTTGGTAGTTACTGAAATTACAAAGTACTAATTACCAAAAAACCATGGTCAGTAGCTAATAATACTATGACTTTCAGAATCTTATAACCAGTTACCTCGCTCCCTCAAATACAACTTTTGGAAGATCCACTTTGTTTTCTTATATATTTTTTCTTTATGTATGTATTTTTTCACATAATTAATTTCCAAGATACTCAAATACTAGAGATATAAACATTTTGTAATAAAAACAGCTATTTTTCTTTTGCTTTGGAAACTAGAACCTACTTTTGTTTGTTTCCTAGCTTTTTAATAACTACATTTAACAAGACTTTTCTGGTAATCAAAAAGGACCAAAACTAGTTAACACACAAATTTTAAACAGGTTAAATCTAAAATTTTATACTTAAAAATAATTTCACTCTATCAAACTTTCAAAATGTATAATTATTTATAATTCAGAATTACTAACATTTTTGTAATACTTTCAAAGAGAACCGCCAATTTCACTGTATTTGCTCTGAAAAAACTGAATATAGAAACTAAGATATTGGTTCTCGAATGAGATTATTTATAACATAAAATGATACTTTAAGAAATAAATATATAAGAAATATACAGAGGGATATTCACCATTTGGTTATATAAATCAATTAAGAAAACACTATATTATAAGAAAGTCTGCCTAACAGTGAGAGTACACATACACACATATGTATAAAAACATACATACATGAGTATTCAAACAGAGCTAAACCATTCTTATTACTTTAATCCATTTATTCTAACTCCCAGAATTGATTTATAACTTGAATTAACAGCATGCTAATACAAGAACAGAACACTTGAGTCATTTAAAAATCTATACATAAATAGAAATGCTTCAATAAATGGACTGCAGCCGAAACCGGTTTGGCTCAGTGGATAGAGCGTCAGCCTGCGGACTGAAGGGTCCCAGGTTCGATTCCGGTCAAGGGCATGTACCTGGGTTGCGGGCACATCCCCAGTAGGAGATGTGCAGGAGGCAGCTGGTCGATGTTCCTCTCTCATCGATGTTTCTAACTCTCTATCTCTCTCTCCCTTCCTCTCTGTAAAAAATCAATAAAATATATTTAAAAAAAAAAAAAAAAAAAAAAAAAAAAAAAAAAAAAAAAAAAAAAAAAAAATAAATGGACTGCAAAAGTCAACTCCAAGTCAAATGTTATATCAAATATTAAAATCAATCATATTAATATGAAGCAAATACTCGATATTTATTCAGAAATTATATTTCAGGCTATTTAAATAAAAATTTTTAAATTATGCTTCTTTGGACATCTAAAGTAAGGTAAGTCAGATGCAGATTTAGAAGTCACCTAAAGCTCACTGGTTCTACTTATACTTTTGAAGTTTCAAAGACTTTAAAGCTAGCATAAAAGCAATGATTTCAGGAAATATATGATAATCATGCCAATGGGTAAATGATACTCTTTTCTGCTCTGCCTCAAAGTAAGAAACCAAGGTCTATCTATTTAACTGATCAATTTGTCTCAAAAGACAAATTAAGCTAGCACTCTTAATATAAACTAACAACAGTTAGTAGAAAGGTTAAAAGAATTAACTATGGGTGTTTATATATAACACAAACACAGAATAACAAAGACTATTAAAGTACTTAGATATGAACACAGTTCTAGAGAGTTCCAAAGGATGCAATTATGTTCACTCACTTGAGAGCAACAGGTAAGCCAATGTTTGGGGGAAAACATTTTCCATATGTTAAAAACATCATTCATAGCCCTAACGGGTTTGGCTCAGTGGATAGAGTGTCGGCCTGCGGACTCAGGGTCCCAGGTTCGATTCCAGTCAAGGGCATGTACCTTGGTTGCGGGCACATACCCAGTGGGGAGTGTGCAGGAGGCAGCTGATTGATGTTTCTCTCTCCTCGATGTTTCTAACTCTCTATCCCTCTCCCTTCCTCTCTGTAAAGAATCAATAAGATGTATTTAAAAAACAAACAAACAAAAAAACATCATTCATTGATTTGCAAATTCTTACATTTGCAAAATTAAATGTTGCCTGATTAAAGTTCACAAATAATATAAAGAGAAAAGAAGGTAAGAAAACTTCAACAGATCAAGAACCATAGTGGGCCAGTTCAAATTTACTACCAAGCTATTTTAGGAATAAAGATGTTGTGACTCTATACTACCGAAGAGGATCTCCAGAGGCAGGTACAGGCCAGTCTATTTGAAAAAGTTTCACAGATTATTTCAATTGTAAAACCAGAATTGATTACTACTACTGTAGAAAATCTCATCTTTGCCCTGGCTTTATTTACCATCTGTCATCTCTCCCTAACTTACTACCAATACCCACTGTTACTACTTCTGACCCTGGTATAAAACCCATCCTCTAAAACAGCCAGAGTAACCTTTAAAATAATGTAAATTAGATCACCTCACTTCCCACTGCACTTACATAAACTTCTTACCCTGGAATATAAAGCCCTGCACTATCTGACCCCTGCCTCTCTTACCAAAGTTCGAACCATTCTTACCCTTACCTACTCTACTACTGCAACACTGGACTTTTTTCTTTTCTCCTAACACACCAGCATCTTTCCCATCTTAAAGTCTTTGCACTGGCAATTCCTTCAGTGTAGATCTTCCCTCTGATCATTACTTGGTTTGCTCCTCCTTATCACTTATATTTCAGTTTAATGTTCCTCCTCAAGGAAGTCTTTCTCCAATCAGCCTAGAATCATTTACTATCTCAAAACCATTTAAATATTTTCTAAATAGCACACATCACTATTGGAAACTAATTTACACACATCCTTACCTTTTACTTATTTATTTATTTATTTTTTGTTAATCCTCTCCAGAGGATTTTTTTCCATTGATTTTTCAGAGAGAGTAGAAGGGAGGGAAGCAGAGAAGGGAGGGAGAGTGGGAGGGTGGGGGAGGGAGAGAGAGAGGGAGAGAGAGAGAAACATCGATGTGAGACACATCAACTGGTTGTCTCCCACATGTGCCCTGACCAGGGGCCAGGGATCAAACCTGCAACCCAGGTACGTGCCGTTAACCGGCAATCAAACCCGTGACCCTTCAGTCCACACCCAATGCTCTAACCACTGGGGACATCGTTACCTTTTTAAAAATAATGTGTATCTCCCTTTCATTAGAATAAAATTTCTGTGAGATCAAGTCTGCTTGTTTACTGCCATAGCTCCACAAGTGCCTACACTGTAATCCAAATGCCTACTTGATTGACATCTCCACCTGAATGTCTTAAAGGCAACTGCATATATCCCCTAATAGAATTTACGATCTCCATACCTCCTAAAATATCTGGACCTATCAGCTTATGGTTCTGACGTAAGTGAATAGCAATACCCCATAGTAGCATAAACCAGATATTTAGGGGCCATCCATGATACTTCCTTTTCCAAGTCCTATTGTAAATTTGTCTTTTATATATACTGAACACATCCACTCTGTCCCCCTCTTCCAACATCACTACCCCATCCACTGTCTAAATTACCATTTTTCACCTGAATTACCCAACTAGTCTACTCATTTCTCCTCTGGCATCCCTCCAATCCATTTGCTCCACTGCAGCTATATGATCTATTCAAATACAATCTGATTTTATCACTTTCCTATTAATATTCTTTAAATAGCCTGTTCTAGATTCTCTGGCTCCATTTCTCACCACTTCCCCATCCAATCGTGCATCGATTCATTCAATAAATATATACTTAGTACCCACTGACAGGCTGATACAAAATGGACAAAGATCCTGATTTCATGAAGCTTATAATCTAATAGGGGAGGTTATCATCAAACAAATCAACAAATACTAAGTTATAATCACATAGTAGTAAGTACTAAAATGAAGAATAAAGCAGGGTACATTCATACAATAACTGTTCACCATAGAGCATAATAAAAAACTGTGGACACAGTTTTGGGTTGTCTCAATAATGAGAAGATGCTACTGGGGGACTTAGTGGGTGGAGTCCAGGGATGCTAACTGTCCTGCAATCCAGGACAGTCCCACACACAAAGTGCTGTTCTCATCCCACGACACTTTCCAATTTCCATGTAGGTGAAAACCTGCTTATAATTATCTACATCCTAAGTCTATTTTACATACAAACATAAAGAAGTTTCATGTGATTTTAATATACAGATTTCCCAGGAATGGAACTATCTTATAAAGTGAGGGAAGACTATATACTTTGTTTAGTTTACAACTTTACTAAGTCTGCATTTTTAGTTGTCCCATTAATGATACTATGTGTGTAAGCATCTAACTCCTTCAGTATATCTTTATTAATAGAGTTGTGCCTGGGCATTCACATTAAATATATATTGATTTATTATAAATTACTTTCACTTATTTCTTTGTCATTTACAATTAGGGTATTAATTTAATTTAATTATACATATTGGATGGTAATATGCACTAATTCATTCATTTGAAAAATATTTATTGAGCACCTACTTATTATGTTCTAATCACTATTCTAAGTACATTAGATACATTGGTGAAAAAAAATATCCTAACATAATTGTAATAAATAAGTAAATGTTTTAGTCTGTTAGAAGAAAAAGTAGACTAGGTAAGATGGGTTGGGAATACTGAATAGAGTGAGTGTATAGGATGCAAAATTAAAAAGGGTGGTTGCCAGGACCGGTTTGGCTCAGTGGATAGAGCGTCAGCCTGCGGACTGAAGGGTCCTGGGTTCGGTTCCAGTCAAGGGCATGTACCTGGGCTGTGGGCACATCCCCAGTAGGGGGTGTGCAGGAGGCAGCTGATCGATGTTTCTCTCTCATCTATGTTTCTAACTCTCTATCTCTCTCCCTTCCTCTCTGTAAAAAAATAAATAAAATATATTTTTTTAAAAAAAAAAAAGGGTGGCCACTAGTCCTCATTGGGAAGGTGAAAGGTAAGCAAAGCCCTGAGGTAAATTAGACAGTAAAGTGCAAAAAGGGCAAAGGTCTTAAGCTAGGCACATATATGGCACTACTGAGGAACATTAAGGAGACCAGTGTGTCCATACTACTTCCTAAATATCTCTTCTATTTCTGTATTGTAATAACTTCTGTTTAAGTCTGTTCAAAGACTAGACTATAAATTCCACTAAGTCAGAGACCATGTTTTCTCCTCTTAACATCATCAAAGCTACACAGAGTACCAGATACACAGCAGACACCTACTAGCTGTATGAAGAAAATAAGTGATGAGGCAACTGATACCTGAAGCTCAGAAAAATAAGATTAGAACTAGAAGCCAGAAAAGAATTAAATGACTGAAATGATAGCATAATAAAGTCAAAAGAAAACTAAATTGAAATCTAGAAAAAGCCCAAAGGTAAAAATATTAAGCTATAGTTGTATTTAAAGTAACAAAATAAATTTAAATATAATAAAAATCTCGTAAGTAACTAAATTTGCATTCATTCCATCTGGCTTTTAATAAAGTATATTATGCAATATAATCTACTTGTAGGTTCAGATCCAGATTTCTTACTAAAACGCTTTATCTGCTATAGACTAAATATTCTTGTACTAAAACATATGCATAAAGCTACTAACACAGTGGTAAAGTTGATTTTAACAAATCAGACTTCAAGGCTGATAGAGTTTAAAGACAATTTAGAGACTACCTACTCCAAGTATCTCATCTCAGAGATGACAAGTTGAGGACTAGAGAACTGAAAGGATCTATCCAAAGTTCAAAGCACATTAGTGATATACTTGCTAGGTTTAAGATTCTGTTATGAGTAGATACCAAAATGATTTATATGACTTTTTAAACATTAAAAGAAGTACTATGACTACCATAGTACTTCAAGGAAAATGACAGGATCAATGTCTACTGTATTTCTGGGCTAGGTAAAAATAAAATCATTTTTATATTCTGTATTTAAAATAATAGCCAGCCTGAGCATCGACCCATGAACCAGGAGGTCACAGTTCAATTCCCGGTCAGGTTACATGCCGGGATAACGGGCTCAATTCCCAATGTGGGGCATGCAGGAGGCTGCCAATCAATGATTCTCTCTCATCACTGATGTTTCTATCTGTCTCTCCCTCTCCCTTCCTCTCTCTAAAATCAATAAAAAATATTTTTAAAAATTAAAAAAAATTGAAATTCCATTTAAGAAAAATCTAAATGGCCAAAAATAAAATATATATACACACCAAGCAACCTGAATGCCGGAACGACTGGAACGACCAGTTGCTTTGATGCGAACTGCGCCCTGATCAGCCCCCCCACCCTAATCAGGGGCGGGGCCAGCCGACCAACTGCCCACAGCCCCTCCCCCTAGCTGGCCACGGACCCTCCCCGCCCCTGGCCAGCCCCACCCTCAACCCCCCCCCCAAACTTCCACATCCCCTCCCCCCACCGGCCCAGCCCCCATAGGCTCCAATCAGGGCAGGCTGGCGGGACCCCACCCGAGCACGAATTCGTGCACTGAGCCTCTAGTTAATAATAAAAAAAACTAAGAATTTGCTGGGTTTTTTTCCACTTAACAGTAAATATTGGCATTAGTTCCTGGTGTCCCTAAAACTAACACATTCCCCCAAATAATATCAAAAATCCGTATCTAATTATTCTTAAGTTGTCTCATTAATCAAATAAAATTAAGATGAAGGAAATTTCCACTAATAGGACAGGGATTTTTTTATAATCAATACTGATATGATTACAAACTATAATTTGCACACTTAAAGATAAAGAATTATTAGTCCATTGTTTCAACATATTAAGTCTTGAATCACTAATCTGAAATTAATTAAAGAAAAAAATCTTAGAGCATTAAAACCCCACACCTGAAAGACTTACCATTTTATCTAGATGTTCAATGGATCTATAAATCTCCCCCTGGGATTCATCATAGTAACTGTAACGGAACCTTTGACCTTGAAACAAATATCATGTACAAAATAAAATAGGGAAAAATTAGAAGCTAAAAAGAACGCAATCGCTTACCAAATAATTTCAGTTCTCAAAGAAGGCAAAGCACAGCTTAAGCCTCTGAGAAAATCATTCCCAAGAGCCCGTGGTATATAAAAATAAAAGGCATATTTGGGAAGGTAGTAAAGAAATTATATATCACCAGTGTTTTATAATGTTAAAACTATTTCAAATTGTAAAACCTTATAGCAATACAAAAGACTAAGGAAACAAAACAGCTTAAAAGTTAGAAGCATTGTTAAATATATTATATCAGTCTAAAATGGAGAGTAAACCCAAAGAGTATGATGCAAGAAATTTTGGTTTAAGAAAACTCTCAATGTAACAAGTCAATGAAAGCTTAGCTTTTGCTGTACAAATGAAAGATTTGATCTCTATTACAGAAAAAAAATAAATAAAGTGTAGATCAGAGATACATGTGGTTTGTGTGATTTTTATTACCTCAAAAAATTTTATCTCATTTTCGAAAAACTTTCTACTTGAAAAAGGACCAATACAAGTGCCTTAAAATAGAATTCACAACACAACAGTCCTAATCTGACAATAAGATCTCAATAAGGGTGCAAGCACAGAACATTCGATGTTTAGCCATTCTCCAGAGGGTAAAATAGAAGAAGCTCAAAAAGAAGACAGAAAACGAAAGACTGAGGAGATAAACTTTGCTTCCTACTAAAGTCAGAAGAAAACCTAAAACAATGTGTTCTAAACCCACATAATTGTGGAGTATTATTATACTGATTATGTTGCATCTAAATCTTTATTTCAGCAACACTCTTATTTCCAAGAACTCATTACTTTTCTATTTCTTTATTTTAAAAGATTTACCGAAATGCATTTTGGAAAATATCACAGCACACCAATCATGTATGCACACACTATGTGTCTTGTGCTTCATTTTCAGATCAAGTTCACATATCCAATTATTATTCTCACACCTGAGAAGATAGATTTCTTAGACTGGATAATTAAGATTTTTAAGTTTCCTGTTTATCTTGCTAAAAAATATCATGTTATAAATAATGAACGGTGCAAAATTATAAAACCCTTTTGATGTATTTTTTTGAAAAGCCAGACATCACATTTCTTAAAACTTAATTGCTGATGCTGATCATCTTTAATGGTCACATCTCTACACTATATATATTTCCTTAACTGTCACATTTTAACTTTTCATATACATTGCTATTTACAAGTATTCAATGTGGCAGTTTATTTTCCCCCAAGAGCCATTATTAAATCAATATTGCATCTTACATGATATCCTAGAATCAAGCAACAGGTTCTGAGACAATTGTCTGCTTTCTGAATATAAAAACCTATTTGTAAGCACAGATCCACTATAGATCTTGCACTGAAAAAGTTCTTAGACAGTGACAGTTCATCACTCAATGCACCTATATTAAGTAATTCATCAGACATTCCTATCAAAATTTAAAAGTATAGATTTTTTTGTCTTTAAAGAATTTATGTATTTCCTTCTATGAATAATGAAAATTATATAATTTACCCCATTTTTCCTCTTTGCCAGGTGACTGTCAGAAGATTCAAAGACAAATCTACAATCTGCCATAATAATTTATTGATTCAAATCAGTGGTATTAAACATCCACTTCAATTTCAAGTTATTTTGACAAAGCTGCCCAAAATCTTTGAGTGAACAATTAAATGAACAGTTTTAGACAAGGAAATTCTGACTCAATTATCACTGTAGTAATATCCTTGTAAGAAATTAAGATGAATACTCTTGGAAGCTAAATCGCTTCAGGTATACACTAATGTGTTCTTTTTTCTTGCTTCTGGAGATAGCTACTAGTTTTAGCAGTCAATAATCCCCGTGACTAGGACATAACTGCCTTTTCTGAAAACCAGAGAAAAATTCACAAACTTTGTAATTGCCATTTGCTATTCAAAAGTCTGTTTTGCTTATTTCCAAGTTCAGAGATACTGTTTCAAATGGAAGAAGGTGGCCAAACTTGCCTTAATCCTAAGTGAAAAGTATAACTGTATTTTAAAATACTATCTTGTCCATTTTATCATTTCAAAGGTAAGTTTCACTTAAAAACTTCTTCTGAAGTAAAAGTATATAAAATGTTTGAAACTTTAAAATATTAAATCAACATGTAATTTAATAAGACAAAATACACAGAAAATCAATGAGTAAATGTTTAATATTTTGCTACTCTTTAGTAGCCACCTTGCATTTAGTAGTTGAAGAACTGATTAGAAATACTTGATGAGCTCTAACGAATATATGTGTTAAGGAGCTAAATCCACACTACATAGCTACTATATGGAAAAACGCTTACTTATGATAGCTCAAACTATCTCACAATAATTTTTTTAACACGTTAGGCACCAAGCCTGTTTTGTCTTCCTTTCCGTTTCAGTCACCGGTAACTGCCATGGCGTTTAACATGTTAATTGTATAATATTTAAATATTATTTCAGCGATTCATTCTGGTCAATATACATACAGACATCATCTAATTTAAAGTGAATAACTGGCCCTGGTCAGTGTGGCTTAGTTGGTTGAGCACTATATCCCATGCACCAAGATGTCCCTGGTTCCATTCCTGGTCAGGGCACATGCCCAATAAGGGGCATGCAGGAGGCAGCTGATCCATATTTCTCTCTCTCCCTCTCCCATCCTCTTTCTCTAAAATCAATAAAAACATAAAATAACGTAAGTAATTGCCATTATCCTAGCCTGTGTGTGTGTGTGTGTGTATGAGCATGCACATGCTCATACACACTCAATTTTAGTTAAACATCACTTGGAACTTGAGTTCAAAAGGTATTTTTTGTTTCTAATTATTAAAAAATAAGTTTATCAAGATTTTATTTAATAAGAAATAAAAGAAATGACAACACTAGCACAATACCCTGATCATAAATGTACCTTTAATTAAATATTTATTGTTGACTTGTAATACATTATCATTTCATGTACCTCATGAGCAGACATATTTTGTTTTTATAATTCTGCTAACATTCAATAAAGCTTATCCCCCTAACTTGCACAAACACAGATGCCTATGCACCTGGAGGACTGGACTTGTGTACTTTTATCAGTATGAATAAAGCATATCACATAGTAAGAGAAAATTACTTACCTGAAACTTATCCTTTCAGAAGGTACACTGGGAAAATGGATTCTTTGAGCCCCTGTTTCACCTCCAAGTATGAGCTTTCTAGCTTTAAGAGCCATTGGCACTGCCCCTAGGACAGCACAAGCTTTGCAACTCCCCTAGTGAGTATGTCAGTAGTTTCTTCAGGTGCCTTCCCTCAGTTCTTTTCAAATTCAAAAGATGAGAGAAAAAATAACCCAAGAAAAAAATCCTGTAAAGCAGAAACCTTACTCTTTGAGAGAAGGAGGGTAGCTCATTTGTGAATCCATTCCAGAGCACGCTTTCTGAGAAAAAGAAATACAGGTAAGTAATTTTCCCATCTCCAAAGGTGACTGGTGATTAATGAGTGGATTCACAGAGTGTGGAGAATAAGCTCCAGGGATGTCTGTTTAACACACAACAATCAACTAATGAGGACAAACAGAACAATGAATGGTACAAAAATCAATACTACTTTTTAAGTACTTCAAAACAAAAAATTAAAAAGTATCGAATACCTCAACATTAAACTATAAACTGGATTGTGGAATTAAACAATGAGCTTGTAAAGATGATCTAAAAGCCCTCAAAAGATCAGTCAATAAGAAACTTTCAGACATATGTCTAGTAAAAATTATACTGTTATACATTCACTTAATCACTTTATGTTTATATGTTAAAATGTCTTAAAATATTTTAGTTAACCCTCAGAACCTGTGTGGTAGATAAGGACCTAAAACTGGGGACATTCATAATCGAAATCATTATCAAAGAAAAAATGTATTTCACAAAGGAATTATATTCTGAGTAGCATCAAATAAGATAATCATTTTTATAAACAAAATACTTAGTCCTTTCATTCTGAAATCTTAGTTATTATGTAAAAGTATTAACCTTCTCTCAAACTTGCAAAAGATCAAAAACCTAAATATGTGAAATCAGTTATGTATAAATATCAAAGCTAGAGTAGGTACGTCAGGAATTAGCTAACTTACACCCAAACTAAATAAAATATTTATAAAATAGTAATGCCCTCATAACCCAAGAGACTAACAGAAAGGAAGAAGAGTATGCATAAATAATCACTTTTTATACATATTAATGTAGAAATCTGAATAAAGATATACATATTTAGGAGAATACCATTTTTAATAGGTGTCACATATTTATGAAAAAGAAATTATGTAAACCTAGACAAATATAAGAAATTATATAAACGTAGACAAATAAAAATCCAAAATTGCTAAAGTGAGAGAAGTAAACTTTATTCATACTTTAACAAAATAATATAATTTATCAGTAATATTTAACAAATAAATCTATTGAAAATGATTTGTATTTAAAACAATCATTAAAGGAAAATTAAATAAAAGCATGGATCCACTTTTAAATAATCCATTTTTCTTAGTTCCAGTTTCACTTAGAAACTTCTTTAAAGTTAACTG
Organism: Myotis yumanensis; assembly: GCF_028538775.1. NCBI lineage: Eukaryota > Metazoa > Chordata > Mammalia > Chiroptera > Vespertilionidae > Myotis > Myotis yumanensis. The sequence continues at coordinate 14,783,449 of NW_027223762.1, forward strand.
AAGAGCTGCCCTAACCGGTTTGGCTCAGTGGATAGAGCGTCGGCCTGTGGACTGAAGGGTCCCAGGTTTGATTCCAGTCAAGGGCATGTACCTTGGTTGCGGGCACATCCCCAGTGGGGGGGTGTGCAAAAGGCAGCCGATCAATGTTTCTCTCTCATCGATGTTCCTAACTCTCTATCCCTCTTCCTTCCTCTCTGTAAAAAATCAATAAAATATATTTTTTTAAAAATAACGTTAACTGAAAATTTTGTTAATGAAAGCTGGTAATAATCTAAATGTGGAAATAGATGCCGGACCAGAGTGTCTCAGTGGTTGAGTGTTGACCTATGAACTGGGAGGTTATGGTTCGATTCCTGGTCAGGGCACATGCTCAGGTTGGAGCTCCATCCCCGGGGGTGGGGGGGGGGTGGGGGGGGTGTAGGAGGCAACCAATCAATGATTCATATTCTCTCTCTCTCTCTCTTTCTCTCTCTCTCTCTCCCCCTCCCTCCCTAAAATCAATAAAAAATATTTATAAATAAACAAACAAACAAATAAATAAAATTGGAAAAATAAATTTCAGGAAGGTCAGGAAAACACAAATATTAACAGTATATATGGGGAAGAGTAAAAATGAAACTTAGGAAAATGAAATGAAAATTCTACTAATTATATAAACTAAAATTGGTTCAGGCAAAATTCTTTTTATATGGAGCCATCCTATAGAATGTGGAACTTAGTAAGTACACAATGTATGGGGACAACATCATTTAACCAAATACTGGTAGCAAATGTCCTTTCACTTATGTCACTCTTCCTGAAAGTTAACAGGAAAGATGAAAAGGGGTGGGACTTTATAAGCATTATGGAGAAAACATCATTCTATTGGGCTAATAAGAAAAAAGACAGGAGTTGAAATGCAGGGGTTTTTCAGGGGAATTCAAATGAGGGCACAGAAAGAAGGGGCACAACAAAATCTAGGTTCCCCCTCTCTCTTTAGCTCATCTCACCCAAGAAGAAAACTTAAGAGTATTTTAGTCTTTGTACTTTTTATCTCTCTAATATCTCTTTCAAGTCTGAATAAAGCTAAATGGGATCTGAAATATGAGCATCTTTAAAGCAAAATACACTTTAAAAAAAGGCAGTCACCCCAGTCAGTGTGGCTCAGTGGTTGAGCATCGACCTATGAACCAGGAGGCTACGGCTCGATTCCCGGTCAGGGCACATGCCTAGGTTGTGGGCTTGATCCCCAGTAGGGACTGTGCAGAAGGCAGCCGATCAATGATTCTCTCCCATCATTGATATTTCCCTCTCTCTCTCCCTCTCCCTTCCTCTTTGAAATCAATTTAAAAAAAATTTTTTTAAAGAAAGTCATTCATGTAAATGGACACTGGCTAACAAAAAAATTCAAGGCAAAATTCTTCCAACTATATCTAAGTCTCCCAACTGTCTCTATCACCAAGTTTCTCACTTTATTCTTCACAGAAACTGGACAATATATAAAGAAAAGTGATTAGAAATGAAAAATGTCATTGTCAGTACTTTAACATATTATTCTACAAAAACAAAACAAAAAATCTGCTATATATGAGTAATTTTATTAACTGTACCATAATCAATTAAGTTATTTTTGTTTAAAAACACAAAACACAGCTATCTAGAAATGTGGAATGTGTCAAGAGCCTAACAAGAAAAATTTTTAAATCTCTAAGTACTTGAGGGACTGAATGCTTCCTGTTGACATTGCATTGACATGTTAAAATCAAACTGTATAGTATATTTTTAAAAAGAAGAAGAAATCACTATGTATTATCTTCATGAGAAAAGCTAAATTTTTGAGGTGGGACTATAGCACTCATTAATTTAGTAAAAATGACTATGCCACTAAAGCATGTATTTGAAAAATATGAAACCATTTCTAAGACAGTTTGACCCACAACCAGCCAATGATTCCTATTACTTCAACAGGCATGTTAAATATAAAATAAATCTTACTTTACAAGAATAACAGTTACTATTACTATTGTAGAAAGGAGACTACCAATTTTGGAACAGTATCCATGCAACACCTTCAACTTAACCCCAAACCTCAATCAAATTTCCTAATTAGAGTTAGTACAGTGTTCTCCCTAAGCACACAGTAAGCACTTAATGAATATAGTTAGTGATAGTAACACTGAAAAAACAAACAACTGGAAAAGTTATTTTTACTTAACCACCAGATGTAAATATAAGTGTATTTTAGTCTCTGTTTAGTTTTCCATAGCTAACACATCACCAGAAAATCCTATCTTACAATTTAAATACCAAAGTTTTCAAGAAATAAGGAGATCAAATGACCTAAATAATTTTCTAAGATATAGGTACAATGTAAAACAAAGTTCATTTTTCTCTCAACACTGTACTTAAATACAGTACTGCAGTAGGGTTTGTTTACTTTCTAATGCATTAATGAGGTAAAAAGGATGATGCCACAGAAAAGCAAACATGAAGGTGTTCACTGATGTTTATGTGCATTTTATTGCAGTTGCACATGGTGCCAACCTAGAAGAGCTTAGACTGAAAAACTGTATCACGAGAACCAATAATTTAAATCATAGAGTGATTTGAAGTGAATCACAAGAGCCTTAAAAGTGAAGGAAGAGGGAGCACATGCTTCAAGAATCTTAAAACATTATTACCAATGCAAATTTACAATACTAAAGAAAAATAGCCCTTTTTTCAATATGACATACCTTACTTTTTAAGATAAACTATTACTAAAGTTCAGAATTCTCAAGAAACTCTTTTGAAACATTTCCCTAGTCCTCAGATGTAACTAATATATCCATAAAAATAACGTCTGCCAAAGGTAGCCAAAGGAAGTTGTTATTAAAGAACCCTGAGAGCTTCTGAAGAAGTTTGTAAAGTAGCACAGCTACCTGCATGCCCTAAACCAGGGCTTTCAACCTCAGCACTACTAATATTGTGGGCAGGATAATTCTTTGGGGTAGGGAGCTTTCCTGTGCATTATAGGATGTTTATTTAGAAGCTTCCCTGAACTATTTTCACTAGATGTCAATAGCATCCCCAGCTCCCACCCGACCCCAGTTGTGATGATCAAAAAAAATGTCTCTAGACATTTCCAAATGCCCCCAGGAGTAATCCCCAGTTGAGAAATTAACGCCTTAAACAAAAATACCATTAGGAAGAATGGTTCTCTTGAACTGAAATCTCAAGGCCATTCATAGCACAAAGTAAGAGAAGAAAATACCAGCCTAAATAGGCCAGATAAATGTTCAATCAACACTGGCAATCAATGGCTAAGATGTGAAAAGCCAGGGCTCCCTGTATCTCATTGAGGATGTTTTTCTAGCCATTCTAGCAGTCTACCTTAAAATTTCTGGTCATGTGCCTTATGTTTTCTCTATAACCAAAGAAATAACTGAAGGATGAACAGATACTGGCACCCTTAAACCAATGAACACATAAGCTAAGAGATGTCCTACAGGAACAGAATTCAGAGACATTCTGGAACAGTAAATGAGAGCAAATGTTGTCCCAAGAATGTGAAAAATCAACATTTACTGAAAGAGGCACCTACAAATGTCTCACTTTCTTTATGATCTATTCACTGTGAAGCTTCCTTATTCTTTTAAGTGGCAATCATAACAAAAATCACATAGGAGTCCTTACCAATGAAGACCACAGTGCTAATAGCCAACGTGTTACAATCGTTGGAGGTTAGCTCTAAACTGATGGCAATTATGGGCAAAAATTAAGCATCAAAGGAGAAAAAGAAAGAAAAAAGACCAATTACAAAACAGGAAATGTGGAAAAGGACTGCCAGCGCACACAGTGCTCTTCTATATTCTAAAAAAGAAAATTAGTTTTATCCACCAAAACAGCAATTTCGGGCATCTACCACACAACTCTACCTGGAAATGGGGTTAAAAGATCTTAACTCCCACTAATGTTAAGTGTCTAAGCAAGGATGCCCTCACACTGTGAATCCAATTATACCAGTCGCCTTTGGAAATGTATCCATAATCCACTATTATAATCTGATCCTTTTTAAATGACCAACAGATTTTTTATTCACTTTTAAACATTGCTGCAAAAGGTAAAACTTTCCAAGGAAAGTGATAAAGAACTGAAAATCAGAGCTTAGAATGAAAAGATACCTTTAACCACAGTATATAATAGCTATCATAGGTTAAAATCTAGAACTTACCCCAATGGCAGAAATCAGAAGAAACCACAAAGAGATTACTAGGATCCGCTAGATATTTACTGAAGAGTTTTCCGAATTCCTGTTCTTTTGACTCACTCAGAGCTCCAACCAGTACAGGAATAATGGTAAACTCATCCTTATGGCTTAAAGAAAACAGAAAAAAAAAGTCACTTGAGAAGTATAAGAATAAGAATAAAAATAGTTTCCAATGTGTTTGCACTAAAAAGTGGAACATATATTAATAGTAGTAAAGATAATAAACGTATTGTTGAATTCTTAAAATCTATAAATTAAATGTTTAAAGAAGACCATTTAAAAATGAGAGGTACAAAAAATGAGGTACAGAATACTCAAAATATCCATTTAAATTACAGAAACGTACAACACTTCTTTGGGTAACCAAAGCTATTTTACTACCAGGTAGAATACCATCCTTAAAAATAAAAATAAGCCCATCAGACCATCACCAAGTCAAGTCTTCTCAACTACCCATCAAAGCTGGAATCATCTGCCCAATACTTCCACAACTTTAAAAGAACATTAAACTCTTCCTCACCTATTTTAGTCCTTTCCTATTATTAATACCACCATTTCTAACATTTGTTCCATAAACCTGTCAAGTGAGGCCTACAACACTTAATATTGGCTCCCATACGATTCCCCAATTACACTTATACCTATACTTATAAACAGAAACAAGACAGTCTGAAAATACAACTCAATTCTACTGGCATCTAGGGTGACCACAGATTCCAAGAAGCAGGTTTTAATTTCTAACAGCGATAATAAAACACCACCCACTCACAGTGTTTACAGCACAACCACAAATCCCCTTTTCACTCCACAGATTGACAGATTCATGGAAAAGGAACAGAGCAGATTAATAAAGAAGAACTATAATAGGCTATAGAAATAGATGTTTATCCAAAACCTTTTAAAATGTTCATTATAGTGAAATTTTACTTACATATATTCATTATTATTTATATTCTAAATGATCCCAGATTTGGAATTTTAGAAGCATGAAATCATGTTTGTCTGACTTGTTCTGAACAGGATTTAAGAGGGTGGGGGATCACCATTATAATAATGCTCTTTAATATGAATAGTCTGACACTTTACTGATGTAGGACAAATAAAATTCATAAAAGCTCTTTAAAATACTAAGTTTAAGTATTCCCAAAATAAATGTTATTCCAGCTTCATAAAGCTAAATTCAGGGCACCCAAGGTCCTCCCCCATCATAAAGGCCCCCTTACCCTTGTCAATTGCGAAATAAACAGATCATACAGATCTCCAGTCCCTCTGCAATGCAGGGGCTTCTTTGGCAGAATCTGCATCTATGGAGTAAGAAAAAAGAGGAAGCTGGCAGAGGAAGCTGCCATGGGCTCTTTCTCTATTACCAATTTGCTTAAAAACTGCGTGAGTGAACAGGGCCTCTTCAATAAGTTAAGAATTATCATTTCAAAGAAAAGAACTGAGCTCTAGTGAAAATTCAAGAAGATTATTATAACTTGCTCTGTTCTAACTTCAAGTATCACCTACATAAATAAATATACCAAGAAAATCAAAGAGTTTGCAAGTAATTACAACATGGTAGGAAAGCAGTTATATAGACTATAAAAAACAAGAAGTCAGAAGAAATGAGTTCAAGTATTATCTATATCGCATGCAAATGTTGAGAGCGTGGCCAAATTACTAACCTAAAAATGTCCTTATCTCTAAAATGATCATAATTATAATACTAATTTCATAAAACTGTGACAAAGTGAGGAATACTATAAAAGTGCTGTGTCAACAACAGTTGGCTCACTCTGCAGAAACAACACATGTCTACCTTCCACAAGAGCCACCAAAACATTCAATTAACCAGTTTGAGCTCACAAACCTATCTATAGAGGTAAAAGACTCATGCTACTTAGAAATCTAAGCCTTGAATCAAGATTCATCCATCCACCTCTCTTTGTTCTTTCCCTTTTTAAACAACTATATGTTGTTCTCTATTCCCCCAAGCATGAATTAGAGGAAAGAGCATTTGTCTTTGATATATAATATTCCCAGGTTTTAGAATCAGTTTGTGAAGTTGGTCTTCCCTAGTAAAGGAGTACAAAAAACAACTTGTAATATAAAACTGAATAAACTGCCAAAGACAACCATTTTGTGCTCTAGAGATCAAACAAAGGCAAGAAACAAGATTAGAGTTTATTCATTAAAAAAAACAAACTGAATTTCTTGAGAAGAATAGTGGAAGCCTGGCACCTTAGGAGGAGCAGTCCCCATCCCTCTGCTCTACTCCACAAACATGGCAGTTCTGTTGGCAGTGAGAACTGGTAGTGGTGTTAGGCCGGTGGAAAGAGTCAATAAAAGTATTTTTCAATATATAAAATATGTATTTTTTTAAAAAGAAAATAAACTGTTTTGCATACTTACATCTGTAAGCCTACTTTTACCCTAACCTGTATATGGGTGAGAGATAAGTTTATTTTAAGTGTGATCATTTTACAGCTTGAGCAGTATGTCCATGCTCACCAAATAGTACACATTAGAAAAGTGCATTTTGTTGCATGTCAGTTATAAATATACCTAAATAAAGCCTTAAAAAATGCTTCCAAATAAAGACCTCGATATCCCTGCCTTGTTAGAAAAGTAAAATGTCAACCCTATATGGGCTCTACCAACCTCGTCAGTTCAGCAACCTCACTGGTACTTGAGTTCTGGCTAGGAAAAGAATTCAAAGCCAAGACTCAAACTGTAAGAGAAAGTTTATTTAGAAAGTCACAGAGGTAGAAGTGAGCCGTAGAGGAAATGGGCTCAGGAAACAAGTTACAGAGACAAAAGAAGGGCCCTTGGAACTTAGGAGAGAAAAGGGAAAAGGTAGCATGCCTGGGAGGGGGGGGGGGGGGGGGGGGGAGGTAGCCAGTGTTTTTATTTAATTAGCGGTACATAATTTAAATCTTAAAAGTGATGACATTTTTAACTAGATGAAGTACTGTACTCAAATAGTTATTTGCTTATTCTTCCTCTGGAATTTGGATATTTGTCCCCTGAAAAACATTATTATGAGAATTTTTTCCTCTATACAAATTCTTCCAATTTCCTAAAGATTTTAGAAGCAGTCCAGAGAATTAAACAAATCATAACAAATCCAGGAAGAAGACAATTTATCCTTATTCCTAAAGGTGCTAAAGCTGTTGCTACTGAAGCATCCATCTTATATAAAAACTGCTGTTTGAAATTTTAACCCTGCTTATTTCTGGCTTCTGTAAATGCTTGCTGGGTTAAATAATAAGGAAAATAAAACTACTCCCATTTCAGAGAGGTCATTAAACCTTCTCCAGATGAAGTTATCAGTGCTGGCGTCAGGCCAAGCCTTTGGTCGAGGTCACAAAGGCCAGCACATAGGGGCTCTTTAAGAATTTGCAAAGGGGACCGGAACAGAACCCCATATTTGGGAGGCAAAGAGGGTAAGATGTTAAAAATATAGGAAACTTCCTATGTGATTTCGCCCAGAATTTGAGAGACATTTTCCTCTGGGCCCGAGTGTAATAATAATAAATGTAACTCCATCTCTCTAAGTGTTGCTTGGTTCTTCTCCGGTTTTTCTGTAACATTATAATAGTACGATTATATTATTTATTCTCCTTTCCTCTTTTAGATAGAAAATAATCATAGAGGGGGGAAAAAGGATAAAACATATGGAGATAAAAAATAAATGCCTTACACTAACTTTTATTCATCCTATTCATGGTCATAGAAACTGAAACTGTTCCATTACAACAAACAAAAATGTTTTAGCTATATTCTAGAGATCCTCTATGCCCTATAATTCTAAATAATCTCTTACTGATGTGCAGATAATACTCAAAACATATATAAAAAAGGAAAACTCAGAAACATAAAGAAAATCCACATTTGTTCTAAAATCTCAGTAAATAACAACAAAAAATACTTAACTGCAAGACATATGCAGAAATACACAAATAACCATGAGTATAAAAGTCAGAGTAAGAGCCCTAGCTGGCTTGGCTCAGTGGATAGATCAGCCTGCAGACTGAAGGGTCCCAGGTTCGATTCCGGCCAAGGGCACATGCCTGGGTTGTGGGCTCGATCCCCAGTAGGGGATGTGCAGGAGGCAGCCAATCAATGATTCTCTCTCATCATTGATGTTTCTATCTCTCCTTTTCCCTTCCTCTCTGAAATCAATAAAGAAATATATCTAAAAAAAATAAAAGTAAGAGTAAGAACACATTTGAAAATGGCACTGAGGTAGAAAAATCTCAGACTTCTTTCTATGACCAGAGACAAGCCATTTCCCCTCTGTCAAAGATGACCTATTCAAGAACACATCTTACTTTTCTCTGGCATTTCCAATATCTGAACACTTAATTGAGGCCATAATCAAAAAGGAAAGTAAAATCTTTAGACCTAGTACAAACCTAAGCTATAATAAGGGTTAGGGTGGCATGTAAGTGAATCAAAAAATCAGAAAGTTGGAATAGCAATATGGCAGCCTGGAATTGGGAAAGAGGAGTGGGAATTCTGCAGGTCTGCTGTGCAATCTTCAGAAGGGCCTGCTTATAAGACTGTCCTTGGTGACATCTGGGAACTTGACTTTTACAATGTTCCTTATGTGATTATGGCTGCTTTATCCCCATGGGACACTGTACCAGACTGCCTAGATTGTTTATAAAAATGTCATTATAGCTAACACCTGCTTTCCTTCTGGGAGACTGGAATTTCAGTAGTTGTGCCTAGTTATGCTGGCAGTGAGTGTCTACATAACCAGCTCCTGATAAAAAACCTGGATTTAAAAATAAAATGAAACCTGATTTTAAATCTTTTTACCAAAATATTATTGAATGTTTTAAAGAGACAGAGAAAGGGAGTGGGAGACAGAGAAACATCAATCGGCTGCTTCCTGCAGGCCCACCACAGGGGATCGAGCCTGCAACTGGGGCATGGGCTCTGACTAGAAATCGAACCTGCAACCTCTTGGTGCATGGGACAAGGCCCAACCTACTGAGCCACATCAGCCAGGAATGGTTTTGAATCTTAAAAGCAGCTTGCCTGGCCAGAAACATTATACACGTGTTACACCGCAGGAGAAAGCACATTCCATTTGGCCCACCCCTATGAAAGGGAGGAACTTTGGAAGCCTGCACCTGGCTTCCTCCAGATTCTGCCTAATGCGTCTTTTTCCCTTGCTGGTCCTGCTGTGTGTATCTTTTCTAATAAACCATAGTCAGGAATACAACTGCTAATCGGTCTAGTGAGTCTTCAAATGTGAGGCTGTTGTAGAACTCTCGAAACAGGTGTTAAAGGCAAAATGAAATAAAGGAATCATAATGACAAGCATTTTAGGGAGCCCTATAAAAAGAATTTCTCTCATTTTTTTCTCAATCAAATTCACTTTTAAACCACAGTTACATACATCCAGATTTTATGCAGAATACTTTCACTGTCAAAGAACAAACTAAAAAGATCTATTAAACATCAGGCAGAGCAAAAGAACTGGGGAGAGAGAAGAAAGGGGATAAGGTAAGCTGGCTGTCAATGACAACTAAAGTTAACATTTAAATTATTAAAAAATCTTTACTGTTTGATCAGTTAAGTGAACCTATTGAGACTCTCAAAATTAATCTCAAAGGCTGTATCTTTCTGAATTTTCATTTGAGTAGGAATACTGATAAAGATTTTACAAGGGCAGACTTATTTCAGGTGCTTGAGAGCCATACTAAACTCTATTTTGTAAACTCAACTATTTGAAGTCAAAAACAAAACAAAACACACACAAAAAATACCCTATCATGAATTGGCCAAGTTTATTAGAGAAATTCAGTATTTTGTTAGAAGCAAGTCAATATTTCCATATCTTATGTTCTCTTAAATGTATACCTACTGCTTGCTGGCTTTACTTTCTCTGATAATGGCATGCTATTAAACTTTAAACTTTTGCATTTTCTTAAAATCATCTTACTCCCCCACATATAAACATTTACCAAGTTTTATTGGTTCTAACCTTTAAATGTCTCCCATAACCTGCTCACTTTCCTACCCCTACCCCATTCACATCTTCCTTAGTTCAAAGCAACCGTGGTTTCTTTACTAAACTATTTCTATCCATCTCTTCCAACTCTATTCCATCCTTCACACCATCAAGTAGTAATAGGTTCTAATCATCTCCCTCCTCCCTTTACTAAGAAACTTTAACTATGTCTGTAACTAGCACTAAGGCTATCTTGAATTTTCTAGTCTATTCCAGCCACCTTAGTCAACATTTTACAGCAAGGTGTTCCCTGCCAAACCTCCTGACCCAAAAATTGTGAGCAATAACATAGTTGTGATTTCAAGCCACTAAGTTTTGGAGTAATTTGTTACTTAGTAATGGACAGCTGATACAGGTGGTGAGTATGGGAAAGGCTACAAAGGGAAATTACATTTTGAAGTACTTAGAAAGTGGGTACTTTCTAAGAGTCAATCTTAGGGATCCTAATATAATCTGCGAGACAGGGAAGGTTTTCTTAAGAAGTGATACTTAACAGTGGTGATGTAGTATTATTTAATAGAGGGGAAATTATGAACAAAAATTTTGCTTGTTGGTTTTAAGTTCCTATTTTTCTAAATTTTACACAATGCACATTTTACTTTTGAAATAATAAAAATGCTATTTTGTTAAAAAACCTCCTTAAGGATATTACTGGCAGCTTATTGGTTCTATTGTATTAAAATCTATTAAGTTTAAAATATCTGTTTTCTAATGACAAAATGTGCAAACATTTCAGCAAATAACAAAAAATTTCTATTATCCTATATAGTTGAAGAATGGAACATTTCAATTATACTAACATTCCAAGAAATAAACATCACATATTGCTTTAACAATTTCTGAAGAATTATAATGTATTAAAACACAATTAACCTAAAATTAAACTGCTTATAATTTAATCACAATGATTTTTAGAAACTTCTCCAGATTTATGAAGGTCCTCATAGTTATCCTTGTGAACAGATTATCAATAACATAAGACCGAGAGAAGTAAGTAATACTCTGATAACAAAATTAAGAGTGGAAATGATCCAGAAAGACTGCAATAATGGACTAAAACCAACAAGACAAAATTACACATAAGTAATAAGGAGATTATATATATGGTTAAAAAGAAATCAACCACAACAGTACAAGAGGATAAAATAATCCAGTTTAACAATACAAGAGGATAAAATAATCCAGTTTAACAATATGAAAAAACCTTGGGTTTTGGCTGACCACAGTACATTTGCCACAATAGCACAAAAAAATGTTAATGCAATCTCAAGCGTCAATAATGCAATTAACTAACAAATATTTTCTGAGAACCTAAACTGCACCACATACTTTACTAAGAGAATACAGTGATGGCAAGCCAAGAAGGAATAATCTCACTATATTTAAAACTAGTCAAACTATACATGGAATATTAAGTCCATATAAAGAAAATGGTTGAAAATGAGAGAAATGTGACCTACAAAAGGAAGACTTTCTTATTTGAATGCTGACCTAAAAGAAAGCTCTTAAAATAATTATTTCATTGTACCAAAACAAATTAATGACTGTTCTGACTGGCATTGTGCTAGGTACTGAGGTATAATTGGAGAATAAAATAGATATTGTCCATATCCTCAACATACTTACAGTTTACTGAGTACCCTTATCACTGGAAGACCTTTAGCAGACACCAAATAATAATCTAACAAGCATATTATGAAAGAGATTCATGTACTTTGTGTAAAGCTGAAATAAATGACCTCCAATATTGATCCCAAATCTAAAAGGTTGTTATTACTAATAGCATCATACCATAAAAGAATGCAATTGCTATTTTAAGATATATAAATGTCTAATGAGTAAACCAATAGGCAAACCAATAAATACAAACACACACACACACACACACACACACACACACACACGGGTGGTTTTTTTTTTATATTTCCCCCTAATAAAACAAACAATTCGATTCACATGTTCAGCTCTCATAGGCAAACTATTCAAAAACCAACTTCAATCCACATTAAGAAAATCCAACCTCAAATTTTTATTTCATTTCAAATAAAAAATATTTTTTAGAACTATGAGAGAATACATTTGTATTGTTTTAAGCCCCACCCAACATTTTTTAATCTCTTTACCCTAATGATTATCTTACTGTAGTTAAAATAATTCCAAAGAAATTAATATCTATGATTTCTCTGGGATTTCTTATATTAATCAATATACCTTTCCATGGCTTTAGCTGTATAAGGCAAATGCATTTCAATACTGTGTTCATCTTCATCTGTCTGCAGAGACATGCGTTCAAACATTCCTGTCTTCCACAGTTCTCCGTAAACTAAAGAGATTTCAAAATATAATAAAACAAATATATTAATGTATATCCTTATCCTGTGAGACTCCACCCAGTAATACAAAACTACATGCTTTGGCAAGAGGTAGAAGTACCACATAATATTCTCCTTTCTTTCCTCCATTTTTATTTTTAAAAAAGAAGAGGCTTGCTTTTTACATATCGGAAAAAACAATAATACATGTAATAACTTACTCAGCCTTTCTATGATACATAGTTATATAAGTAATAATTTAAATTTTTCATCAGTTCCTTTCATTATAACAAAAATCACCTCCAGGTATAAGCCTTTCCTTAACTTTAATGAGTACATGCTAACAAAAGCATAGCTGACTAGAACTCCTACTGAAATACGGAAAAATCACTGGTCTACTTATGAAGTTAATAATATAGTTTCTGTGTTTTGCTTTGTTTTTTAATAAAATGTATAGGATTATTATTTCACATCTCAGGTTCTGGCCATAGTTAAGAATAGAAAATTCCCACTAAGAATGCTATTTTCCTCAAACTTAAAAATAAAGCTTATGGGATAGACCAGAACATAAATTTACCACAGTACCATGCCATAAATAATATTAAAATGATCTAGTAATTCAGACCCTTGTGATGAATTATACTTAAAACTGAATATTGTACAGCAAAATGATGAAATTTAATTAATACGTAAAAAAATGAGTGTTTTTGTCTTATAGAACTGAACCAACATTTTTTTTATAATTATTATTGATTTCAGAGAGGGAGGGAGAGGGAGAGGAAGAGAGAGAGAAACATCAATGATGAGAGAGAATCACTGATCGGCTGCCTCTTGCACACTCCCTATTGGGGATTGAGCCCACAATCTGGGCATGTGCTCTTGTCCGGAATCAAAACAGGGACCTTTCAGTCCACAGGCAAATGCACTATCGCAGTGGTTCTCAACCTTCCTAATGCCGCAACCCTTTAATACAGTTCCTCATGTTGTGATGACCCCCCAATTTCATTGTTACAAATCGAACATAATTAAAGCATAGTGATTAATCACAAAACTATGTAATTATATATGTGTTTTCCAATGGTCTTAGGTGACCCCTGTGAAAGGGTCATTCGACCCCCAAAGGGGTCGCGACCCACAGGTTGAGAACCGCTGCACTATCAGCTAGCGCCTGAACCAACATTTTTATAACTACATCAGAAAAATGGGTTTACCAATATCAAAAAGAGAACTACAAATGGTGCTAAGATTTTTTTCTACAAAAATATATATGATTAAAAACATTCCATTCCTTCTTTGGCAGGCTATCCAATACCAAAATTTTCTGAATGCCACAACAAAGTTTTAAAAATAAAGTATGTCCCCTAAAAACCTAGGGAATAATGCTAGCAATATTCCAGCTTTATTAATAAGATATATTCTAACAAATTGCTAATACTCCATGATTCTTAAAAGCCCAAATTACGGAAATTTAGGACTAGAGAACTATGGAAAAAAAGAGGTGATCATTTTCCTTTATAAATGGTTTCTTTCACTCTACATTAGTATATTTTGTAAAATTTCTTGAAATAAACACTCAACATACTTAAAATATAATTTAATGAACTGTAAAGATACATACCAAGTCCATAAAGGTAGATACTAATGGAAATAAAAATTGAGTTCAGATGAGGGGGAAATTCTGAGTAAATATTGGATGATGAGTATTTGTAACACTATTTTCTGTACTATTCTGTATTTTCTAAATTATGCTCCCATTCTCCAAAACTACTATTCAAAGTCAGTAAGTTTTACTTTACACATCCAATATTTAAAATAATGCCCAAGTAAATTAAAAATGTGACTTCTGAAAGCCTATGGAAAAAATAAATCAAACTAATCAACATCTTAAAAATAAAATGCACTTAAGATTTACGTAGCACCTTTCTTGCCGAGTTTCACAACTACAGGCTCATTTTTTCTCATAAAAATAATTTGGGAGGAAAAAAGGCATTATCACCATTATCTATTTACAGTGAGGAAAGTGATATACATAGAGGTAGACTAACCCGCCCAGAATTTTTCACCAAGTTGTGAGGGGGAACCACTTTCTTGTCTCACAGTACAATGAGTACAGAGTACTTTCCTACAGTCTGGAGATTAGCAGATCTGACAGATTTTTGTGGCTGGCAGAAAAACTGTGGTTGTCTTTTAAGCACATAGAAGATTTTTCTTTCTTTGTTTTTATTTTTTGTAGATTAATTACAACAAATTTTATTTTTTGAGATATTACTATGATATTCACATTTTATAATTCCTATTTAAAAACCGTTAGCTGTTTATAAGCTTTATGATTTCTTTATACTTACTCTTTTGGTCAATACGAAGGTCATACAGAGGTGTTCTATATATATCCACACTGGAAAGTGCACATCGAGAGAGGGGCACATGATGAGAAGGCCCAAGGATGAAAATTCTCCGGCTAGGATATATACAAGAAAAAACAGAACAATTGCACTTCTACACAAACCTTATTAAATAAAAGGGGGGAAAAATGAGTAAATTTTTAAAATTACATGTAGTACTGTTTTCCTTAATTGATTTCATTGCCTACTCTTATGCACTAAATTGTGTTCCCCTAAAATTCGTATGTTGAAATCTCACCCCCCAAGTACCTCAACATGTAACGGTATTTGAAAATAAGGTATTTAAGGGGTGATTAAGTTAAAATAAAACCATTAGGGTGAGGCCTGAATCCAATATGACTGCTGTCCTTATAAGGAGAGGAAGAGACAGTAGGGGTACACATGCGCAGAGAGGTGACCACGTGGAGAGGTGTCAAGAGGGCACCCATCTGCAAGCCAAGGAGAAACCATCTTGCCAGTACCTCGATCTCAAACTTCCAGCCTCCAGAACTGTGGGTAAATAAATTTCTGTTGTTTCAACTGCCCAGTTTGTGGCATGTTGTTATGGCAGCCCTGGCAAACTGATATACCTACGAATAATCTGCTCCTCAGTTAATTAAGCTAATATTTTGTCTGTCTTTCTGTTGGAAGGCCTTTATTTTTTTTGTTGTTCTTGTTCTTGTTGTTGGAAGGCCTTCAACACCTGGAAATACCAGTTACTAATTATCTACAGTAAACCAACCTGCTATGCTTAAAATTATCTCTGTATTTACAATGGCTAGAAAGTTTTCAATAACTATAGTAACTGAATTTTAAACGTTTCAGCTATTAACTAAAATCTCAAAATTCTAATGCATTCTAAATTTGCCTTCTAAGATCTACTACAATTTTAATAAAAATACCTAATAGTATAGATTCTAAAAACTCATGAAAAATATCATTACAAAGAAGCATTTTGATAAAGCTATTTTCACATGTCTCCCATGGAGAGAAAAAAAAGACATCTTGTTGAGAAAAATTCTGTATAATAAGCTTTCTCTGATCCCATTTAAGTAGAAGTCATTCTCAAAAACAAAGAAACTTGATTATGTGTTATTTGCACTGTAGGCTAAAGAAAAGAACTGTGCTAAAATGTAACTTAAGTCTTTACAATTCTTTTATCTTGACATCAGTAGTAAAATTAACTTCCTTTCGTTTTATTTCCAACATCCCTACAATCTAAATTCCAAAACTATCCATTTTCTCTTTTCTCCTAGACTCATATGAACAAAACTTACACAAACACACCACACTCACACACAAACTTACAGACCCCAAAAAAAAAAATTCTGAGAAAGAAGGGAATAATATATGATTGCCTAAATACTTAGAAAATTAAGGACTACTCACTGCTCAATTAATGGACAAAGAATGACACAGAAGCTAATTCTTTCATGTCAAAAAGTTGCAGGCCAAAGAATGCCCCCACTGATAATGCTTCTTGTCATCACCATTATGATCAACTCAATAACCATGTCAGAAAAAAAGATCAAATCTACTGATTCCTAATTGAAGAAAAGAAATACCACTATGTTCTCCTATCTTAACAGCACATAAATATCACCATGATTTCTTTTACAGCTAATGTTCGACATAGACAATGATAACTGAGTATTTCAGTGACTTACTTGCCTAATGACAAGTATTTATATTAACAGGAATCAAGTATGAAAAAAAGGCATTTTTTTGTTTGAGGAATACATTTAGATGAAAAGAGAGAGGGGAGGGACAGAATATTTAAAATCAGAACAATCCTGGGAAATCCAGGATAATTAAAATATGACAAGACTTGCCGAGACCGGTTTGGCTCAGTGGATAGAGCGTCGGCCTGCGGACTCAAGGGTCCCAGGTTTGATTCCGGTCAAGGGCATGTACTTTGGTTGCGGGCACATCCCCAGTGGGAGATGTGCAGGAGGCGGCTGATCGATGTTTCTCTCTCATCGATGTTTCTGGCTCTCTATCTCTCTCCCTTCCTCCCTGTAGAAAAATCAATAAAATATATTTAAAAAATAAAATAAAATAAAATAAAATATGACAAGACTTTTAAAATATCAATCTAAACTCAAGGTATAAAAACATTTCATAAGTAAGTGTAATAAGGTTCTCACAGTGGCCAAAAGATGAGCACACCAGAAATAAAGGCCCCAGGTCAGCTGGGAAAGCCTAGCTGCTCCTCTAAGACTGACTGCTCACCTTGTTCGCCTTTCTGTCAGACACCCACTCGCTGA
This sequence comes from Myotis yumanensis, assembly GCF_028538775.1. Classification (NCBI taxonomy): domain Eukaryota; kingdom Metazoa; phylum Chordata; class Mammalia; order Chiroptera; family Vespertilionidae; genus Myotis; species Myotis yumanensis. Next base: position 14,800,647 of record NW_027223762.1, read on the forward strand.
AAAGATTAAGCCTGCTGGGGGAAGAACTTCCTCCAGTCTGAATTAACCAACTGTGTACCCAACAGATTCTTTCCAGTTTGGCAGAAACACCCAAATGTGAAGTTCCACATTTGGTTAAGAGAGGTAATAGGAAAAAAGAGGCTGAGGTTCCATCAACATAAAACCCTTAAAAGTGATATATCCGAAAACAAACCAAAAGAGGCTAGGTATTACTGAAGAAAAAAACAATGCACATTAAACTGGTAGTAATCGCAAAATGGGTCTCTGTTAGCCATATGCTAACAAAAAGAATATTAATAGGGTAAGTAAAAGATAATGCATTTTCTTTTCTTTTTTTTTCTTGCTAGATTGCAAGATCCAGGAACACTAAGGCCATAAAAATATTTTGGAGAGAAATGAGTAATGCATTAAAAGCAATGTCACTTACTCTCCATTTAATAAACTGTAAGGTGCTTTGTCTTTAAAGAAGTAACTTTTCGGAGAAACCAAGATGGCGGCATAGGTAAACACGGGAGTTTGCTGCCTCCAACAACCACTTCAAAAATACAACTAAAAGACGGAACGGACATCATCCAGAACCCCAGGAAAGCTGGCTGAGTGGATGTTCTACAACTAGGAGGAAAGAGAAAAGCATACCGAGGCTCAGAGGAGGCGCAGTGCTGAAGTAAAATACTAAGGTTCGGAGTGCATGTGGAGCGGGCTGGAGGCTGAGGGCGCGGTTGTTTTCAATCGGGAGGGAGTCTCAGGCTCTGAGCTCCAGTTCCGGGCGAGTCTCTAAGGACCCAGACTCATACGGGAGAAGTGGGACTGTCTGGCATCGCTCAGAACCCTAGGGCAGCTTTCTCTCCGTGGGGCTTGCAGCGACTACTGGGACACTGAGAAGCAGAGCCTCTGAGGGCAAGACTGAGAGCAGCCATAATTGCTAACCCCGCCCTGTTGATCCCGTGGGACCCGCCCCGCCCAAGCCCTGCAGGGAGGCTTTTGCTGGCTAGCCTCAGGCAAAGGCTAGATTAGCACCTCCCTAGAGATCCAGGAGCCAGGAAGCCCAGAGGTCAGAGTGGGACCATCCAGCTTTAAGCTCCGTGGAACCATAAAAGACACACTCAGGAGGCAGACTCAGTGAGCACCAAAGCCCCATCGAAGCAAGTCTAGCCCCAGAGGGGTGTCTCCAGCACAGAAGTTCTCCCACCGCAGACACAGCTGATTCTCACAGCCAATTGACCTGGAGGTCAATTCCTCACAGTGATAACTACAACAATCAAGGCTTAACCACAACAAGACTGTGCACAAAGCCCACAAGGGGGTGCACCAAGAGTGTCTACCTTAGGTAATTGAGACACTTAGCACAGAAAGGCACTCTATCGACACAGCGAAGCATAAAAAAATGCCGAGACAAAGAAACAGGACACAAACGACAGAATTGGAGGAAAGCAAACTGTTGGATATAGAGTTCAAAACCACACTTTTAAGGTCTTTAAAGAACTGTTTAGAAGCCCTCGAAAAGACTGGTAAGACCGCCGATAAATGTAGTGAGATCCTCAAGAAATCTAATGAGACCCTCGATGTTGTGATAAAGGACCAACTAGAAATTAAGCATACACTGACTGAAATAAAGAATATTATACAGACCCCCAACAGCAGACCAGAGGGTCGCAAGGATCAAGTCAAAGATTTGAAATACGAAGAAGCAAAAAACACCCAACCGGAAAAGCAAAATGAAAAAAGAATCCGAAAATATGAAGATAGTGTAAGGAGCCTCTGGGACAGCTTCAAGCGTACCAACATCCGAATTATAGGGGTGCCAGAAGATGAGAGAGAGCAAGATATTGAAAACCTATTTGAAGAAATAATGACAGAAAACTTCCCCTACCTGGTGAAAGGAATAGACTTCCAAGTCCAGGAAGCGCAGAGAACCCCAAACAAAAGGAATCCAAAGAGGACCACACCAAGACACATCATAATTAAAATGCCAAGAGCAAAAGACAAAGAGAGAATCCTAAAAGCAGCAAGAGAAAGAAAATCAGTTACCTACAAGGGAGTACCCATACGACTGTCAGCTGATTTCTCAACAGAAACTTTGCAGGCCAGAAGGGAATGGCAAGAAATATTCAAAGTGATGAATACCAAGAACCTACAACCAAGACTACTTTATCCAGCAAAGCTATCATTCAGAAGTGAAGGCCAGATAAAGAGCTTCACAGATAAGAAAAAGCTAAAGGAGTTCATCACCACCAAACCAGTATTATATGAAATGCTGAAAGGTATCCTGTAAGAAGAGGAAGAAGAAGAAAAAGGTAAAGATACAAATTATGAACAACAAAGACACATCTATCAACAAGTGAATCTAAAAATCAAGTGAATAAATAATCTGATGAACTGGTGATTGTAATAGAATCAGGGACATAGAAAGGGAATGGACTGACTATTCTTGGGGGGGGGGGGGGGAGAAAGGGGTGTGGGGGTGAGTGAAGAGATTAGACAACAATCGTGCACCTATGGATGAGGACAGTGGGTGGGGAGTGAGGGCAGAGGGTGGGGTTGGAACTGGGTGGAGGGGAGTTATGGTGGGAAAAAAGAGTAACTAATGTAATAATCTGAACAATAAAGATTTAATTAAAAAAAAAAAGAGGAACAAATGTAATCTGAACAATAAAGATTTAATTTAAAAAAAAAAAAAAAGAAGAAGAAGTAACTTTTCAATATTACCATGTCATCACAGTTGTGACACATAAAAGACACCTTTAATTTGAATAAATGGGGGGTAAAGGGAATCAGTAAGCATTCTCTGAGAAATAAATGTTTTTCACATATAGTACCTCCAGAGAATTGACTTTGTGGAGTTATTTTCTATGATTGTCATCTGTGCACCCAATACGTAAGTTACCTGAGTGTCTGCCCTCATAAATATTCATCTACTTATTCTAAATAATGTAACAAAAGTAATTTTTGAAAGATGTTTCATGGCAAGTGCAGATATTTTATCTAAAGAATAAAATGTGTGTGGCCCCAAATAAGATTCCTTTTTGCTCTTTTTCTGCCATGCAAAACTTTCTGAAAGATCTGAATCAAGTTACTAAGTATGTCCTGAGTTTATTTTTAATTAAAGTCTTAGTAAAAGGAAAAGACTTTGCAACTATAAATATGGAAAGAACCTAACTAAATGTATCATTTTTTAAATTTCTTAAAACAGTCAGCCAGAGTGCTATTTTTGAAACATAAATTGGGTCCTATCACTCTCCTGCTACAAAAAAAAAAAAGTCTTTCCATGGCCAGAGGATACTAGTAAAATACAAAAATCTTTAAAATGGGTTCTAAAGTCTCAAATAAACTGGCCCCTTTTTGTATTACTCTTCCCTTTGATCACAATACTTTATGTATACTGGTCTTCTTGAAGTTCCTTGATGACACAAACAACCTTGCCTACTTCAAAGCCTTCACACATTTCTTTTGCTTGGCTTAAAAATCATTTCCTCAGAGACACCTTACCTTCCCCGAAACCTAATCAGCAGACCTTAACCACAACCTAAATCCAATCACCCTGCATCACAGCAGTTCTCAAAGTGTGAACTGTGAATTCATCGTGACCCACAAAATCAAAACTATTTTCATAATAACACAAGGAAGCTGTGTGCCTTCTTCACTGAGATGACATCTGCACATAAGGTACAAAAGTGAGGCTGGGTAAGCCGCTGGCACAACAGAATTACGATCGAGGTAATGGAACCAAAATGTACTAGGAGTCATGTGTTCTTCACCCACACCAAGTTTTGTGGGGGGTTTTTCTTAAGGCCAGTTTCACTTAATTTCATTAAGTTTTGAAATTTGAATACAATTTTATAAAAATATTCTGTATGACAAAATGCATTCAATTTGTGATGCTAAATGCTTAAAGCACTGCTGCTGCATACAGAGTATGTCTCAGGGAAAAGCATTAGTGTGACTGAGTTGTGAGCTATCAAAATGACTGCAGACAAATTATGGTTATTCCAATGTAGAAAGTTGGCAGAAATTTTCTAAGATGATGATCAAAATGAGCTTGCAACTTCAAAGAAAAAATCTGACATGTTTGTTGCCAATAATAAAACTGAAGCTTTTAAGTGAAAATTAGACTTCTGCAAAACTTCCATCCCTGTGAAATTGACAGTTTCCCAATAGTTAAAGATTTTTTGGATGAAACTGGTGGTGACATGAACAAATGTGATTTTTTTGACACTGAATGATAAATGTCAACATTTGAAAGATCTACATAACTCAATAAACACATATTCTATGCAAGATGTTACAAAAAAATCATAAAAAGGTAAAAAATCCCTTCAAAGGGCAAGAGAGTACAAAGATGATCTGACTGACATGTAGAAAATGGACTAGTGTGAAAAGAATGGAAGCTAATGGTATAGAATTTAACCTTCGCTCTTGAACTGTTCTTTATTATTCCTCTGTACTTCACATAGTTCCCAAATGATGTTTTTCCTGTTTTCTCAAAGGACTCTGAAGACATTGCAAATCTCAGAGAGGGGCTTTTTTAAGAGAATTCAAATATGGCTATCCATTATTATTTTTAACACTCAGACCTTCACATTTATTTATTCAGATTCAATTATGTATTAATTACAGAAAAATAAGCTGATTACATCACCATCCACCATTTGCCTCACTTTTTAGTGATCTCCATCATCTTCTTAGTCCTTCGTTCTCATTCTTTTTTATTCTTTATCTTTTTCCTTCCACTCTCATTTTCCATCAAACTATTTAACACAAGCTTTCCACTACTACCAATACTGGCTCCATATCTCTCTAATGTATTCTAAGGCCAAATTTAATTCAGCACATATCATCATCAATTAAGATTCTGCCAAATAGAAAAACATTTGGAAAAAGCTCTTACATAAACTAACCTTGATGGTAGCTGGTTCACAGATCCAGGGTCAAATAAAGGAAACTTCTGAAAATCTTTACAATCTAACTTCTATTTGCTCTTATTCATGAAATAATTTAGTTAAAATTGCATATTAAACATGTATCAAGAAATATTTATTAAAGAAGTCCCTCAACACATCAAAATGAAGCAGGGCTAACCAAAACCTCATCAGTTTGGCAACATCATTTTATTTATTATTTAAAACTTAGTAAAAATAATTTTCAACAAAGGTACAGTACAATGTGCAGAGCACACTATACAGAAACAAAAAAGGGCAATTTTGTTTTAAAAAACTGAAAAAATTGCTCAAAGGAAAAAAGAGTAGGCTATGGGTGAGACTTGCTTCTTAAACTCACGGCTGCTGTGAGTTACTTCTTTTGAATGATTATGCTTCATCTCTACTAGTAGAGATGTATTGCTATTACTAGTATTACTACTAACAATCAACATGAAACAATTAAGATGACTGATTTTATCTATTCACATGACCCCCTCCTTAGCTTCGATTAATTTGCTAGAGCAGCTCACAGAACTCAGATAAACATTGTAGTTACAAAAATCACTGGTTTATTATAAGCAGACATAATCAGGAACAGCCAGTTAGAAGAGATGCACAGGGTGAGGTATGGGGAAAGGGAGTAGAGTGCCGCTCTACCCTGGATCGCACCAACCTGGACCCTGTCCTTCGGGGATTTATGGAGGCTTCACTACATAGCTGTGACTGATTGAATCACTGGGCACTGGCGACTGATTCAACCTCCAGGTCCTCCTCACTCCCCAGAGGTCAGGAGTGGGACTGGAAAGTTCCCACCCTCTAATCATAACTGCTTCTCCTGGCAACCACCCCTATCCTTAGTTGGGATCCAAAAGTCACCTCATTATACCTCTAGAACAAGAGATACTTCTATCATATTCAACACTTAGGTAATTCCAAGTGTTTGGGCCCTGTGTGTGCGTCAGGAACTGTGGACTAAGGGTAAGACCAAACACACATGAGAAATACACTGTGGTCATTGAATGACCAAATATATATTTCTTATAAATCACAATATCACATTGACCTTCTAACATTTCCAGAACTTAACATTTTACCAACCAAAGGGAAGGTAAAAGCTAAAGGTTCCGACAGTGGAAATAGTATTAAAGCTATCTATAACCTATAAAAGATATAATCAAACTCATAAAAAGTCAAATTCCTGATGAAATAGAGTATAAAATAACAATAAGTATGCAAAACAAATTACTCCAGTGACAAAGCAATTATACTTCCCAACATTAACCCATAACAAAATCGTCTCTATATTACTTACGTAATAGATGGGTCCACTTGTTTGTAAGCATGAGCAGCACAAGACCCACAGTATGTATATCCTGCATGGCTACAAAACAAAATATTTTTTAAACTTAATCATCAGATTCAAAAATCAAGATACTCTGGAAAAAAAAAACTTTTGAAAGAAATATAATAATTATGATAAACATAACAAATGTATAGTTTAAAAATCAATGTAACTAATAATGCAACTTCTAGACCATAATAGGAAACACATAATTGTTCTCTGTTCCAACTTTAAATTCTAAAAAGTATCGAGTAATTTTTTAGGTCAGAAGAAAAGTTCGATTTGGAGATAACCAAGGCTTACTTGAAGTGGCTAAAGTAAACTAATGCTGTATGAGATTTTAACATTCCTCTTCAATACCATTAACAGAGTATTACATAACAATAAAACCAAGAACAAGTCAAATCAGACCAAAACAAATAACCTACAACTAACAACTCACTTCCTGCTGTGTCTTCAGTGTTGAGAATTGACTTGGGCCCTAGCTGGTTTGGCTCAGTGGATAGAGCTTCAGGAAGGGTCCTGGGTTCGACTCTAGTTAAGGGCACATGCCCAGGTTGCTAGATCCTCAGTAGGGGGCATGCAGGAGGCAGCCTATCAATATCAATGATTTTCTCTCATCATTGATGGTTCTCTCTCCCTTTCCCTTCCTGTCTGAAATCAATAAAATATATATATATTTTTTTAAATAAAGAGAATTGACTTGGCCTTCTCTCTCCATTACACAACCCTCTTATCCTCTGGTCTCAACATCAGATTAGGTCTCATCACCTATTGAATGTTTCTGAAACTCATTTTCTTTCTTGACTAATTCAAGTTACGTGTCTAGAAACATTTCCCTTAGTGTTTCTCATTAATGTGTGGCCAGTGGTATATTGGTAAAATTTTAACAACTGGTTCTGCAGGTAGAGGAGGGGGATACACACATATGTAAATAAGTTTATTATAAATTTTACTTAATTAAAAAGATATGTACCACACAAATCTCGCTACTTCCTAAATAGAACCCAACAAACAATTGAAATATTTGTAATACTCTTTATTGCAAATTCCATGTAGCCAACTGATTATAAAGAATGTTTCCACTGATTTTTAGCTTGACTCTTATTCATAGCCAAGGGAAGGCTGCAACTGACAAGAGTGAAACAATGAACACATCACTCATTCAACAATGACTTGAATAACTTCTTTACAGGTTAGAAAATAGTTTGCAAATACTAGAAAGAATATTTCCTTCCTCACTTTTTTGTGCTATTTATAATGTAAAGGCTACAGACACAACATAATTTTAAGTTTAATTTGCATTATTAACCTTTCCCCATTACTTTCTTAAGCTAGAAAATCAAGCCCTGGCTTGGTAGCTCAATTGGTTAGAGCATTGTCCTGATACCCCAAGGTTGCAGGTTCGATCCACAGTCAGGGTACATACAAATATCAACCAATGAATGTATAAATAAATGAAACAACAAATCTAGGGTCTCTTTCTTCCTCTCTCTCTCAAATAAAATAAAATGAAGTGATATAAAATTTTTTTAAAAAGATAGAAAATCAACAAAAAATAAAAGCCCTGATTTGTAGCACTTTGCTAATTAATGTGGAGTAAATCATTCCCCTCCATGACCAATTTCAAGATGCCTAGTAACCTGAAAAGACAAAACACTTGTCTTGAAGAAAATATTTATAAAGCATATATCTGATAATGAATTTATATCTGAATACGTTAAAAAAGTCAAAACAAAGCAATACTTAAAAAAAAATAGGTAACTGCTTTTATAAGTCGAAGAGTTCCAAAGATCGGTTGCACAACAATGTGAATGTACTTACCACTGTACTGAACTGTTCACTAACTGGTTGAAAATGGTTAAGATGGCAAATTTTGTTATGTTTATTTTTCCACAATTAAAAAAATTATAATAAGAAAGTATGTGAACAGATACTTCATCCAAGAATATACTGGGATGGCAAAGAAGCACATAAAAGAATGCTCAACATCATTTAGGCATTAAGGAAAGGCAAATTAAAACTAAAATGAGCTACCACTAAACACCCACTAGAATGGCTACAATTAAAAAAGTGACCACACCAAGTATGGCAAGGATGTAGAACTGAAACTCAGTCTGTACTTGTGGAAATGTAAAACAGTACAACTAATGTGGAAAACAGTTGGCAATTTCTTAAAAAGTTAAACATATTCCTGCACTATGACCTAAACCATTCCATTCTTTAAAAAAAAAAGTGTCCACACAAACATTTCTACATCCTAGTTTTATTGATAATTTCAATAGCCAAAAACTGGAAACAACTAAATGACCCTCAAAAGGTGAATGGATAAATTGAGGTGTATCCATACAATAAAATACTCTTCAGCAATAGAAAGGAAGGAACTACTGATACACTTAAAATAATTATGCTTAAAAGTGGTAAAAATCAATAAACAAATATGCTAAGTGAAAAAAGTCAGACAGAAAAGTTCATACTATATGATTCCCTTTAAATAACTCTAGAAAATAAAAATTAATCTATAAGGTGGGGCAAAAGTAGGTTTCTAGTTGTTTGTATGGAAAATAAGACAATAATTAATAGCCCTGACTGGTTTGGCTCAGTGGATAGAGCATCGGCCTGTGGACTGAAGGGTCCCAGGTTCGATTCCGGTCAAGGGCATGTACCTTGGTTGCAGGCACATCCCCAGTACGGAGTGTACAGGAGGCAGCTGAATTGATGTTCCTCTCTCATCAATGTTTCTAACTCTCTATCCCTCTCCCTTTCTCTCTTTAAAAAATCAATAAAATATTTTTTTTCAAAAAAAGACAATAATTAATAAATAGCTCTAGCCGGTTTGGCTGAGTGGATAGAGTGCCAACCTGCAGACTCAAGGGTCCCAGGGTTCGATTCCAGTCAAGGGCACATGCCCAGGTTGCGGGCTTGATCCCCATTGGGGAGCATGCAGGAGGCAGCCAATTAATGGTTCTGTCTCATCACTGATGTTTCTATCTCTCTCTACCTCTTCCTTTCTCTTGAAATTAATTAAAAAATATATTTTAAAAATAAATAATGTAAGAATGAACTCCATGTTTCACATACTCACAACTGTAAATCTACTTTTGCCCCACCCTGTATAGTGACAGAAAATGTATCAGTGGACGTGAAAAAATACAAAAGTGCACAAGGAAACTTTTGAGGATGGTGAATATGTTCATTATCTTAATAGTGGTAACAGTTTCATAGGTGTACACATATCTCAGCATTATCAAATAGTACACTTTACATATATGTAGATAGTAATCATACCACAATGAAGCTCTATTTTTTTTAAATGATCCTCATCTGCCCTGGCCAGTGTGGCTCAGTTGGTTGGAGTGTCCTGGGTTGTGAGCTCACTCCCCAGTGTAGGGCATGCAGGAGACAGCCGATCAATGATTCTCTCATCATTGATGTTTCTACCTCTCTTTCCCTCTCCCTTCCTCTTTGAAATCAATTACCAAAAAACAAATCATTAAATATATCACCCTCCTAAGCCCTCATCATGAGAAACTCTAATTCATTCATTGTCAAAAAGAATTTCTAATACTTTCCTTTACCCTGGCCCAGATATATGATAATGAAAAAAGTCACAGTAATAATTATCAAATCTCACCACTGATCCTCTGTTTCTGCCCACTTCTCTTGCTAATAGAATCTATGATTCTACATTTATGTGGAAACAAGGTTTCATTAAGGGATCACTCCTATTAAAGGAGGCTTCACTAGGGAATATCTAAGTGTTTTTTCTTTTGTGCTTAATAGCCAGAAGACCAATAAAAATCTGAGCTTTATAATTTTGAGTATGCATCATAAAAGCATGTCCAGTCAGTCTTTTAAAAGCTATTAAAATCCTAAATACAAAGCCATCCATGCTAGCTTTTCCCGGTCACCCTAGCTCCCAGTGTAACTTTCCATGAAAGCAAATACAAAATTATACTTTAACTAGAGGCCTGGTGCACAAAAATTTGTGCACTCGGGGGGGAGAGGGGGTCCCTCAGCCCATCCTGTGCCCTCTCGCAGTCTGGGACCCCTCAGGAGATAATGACCTGCTGGCTTAGGCCTGCTCCCGGGTGGCAGAGGGCAGGCCCAATCCCTAGGTGCAGCCCCTGGTCGGGCTCAGAGCAGGGCCGATTGGGGAGTTGAGGCGCTGCCCCCTGTCATGCACAGAGCAGGGCGGATCGGGAGGTTGCAATGCCACCCCTAGTCACGCTCAGGGTACAGCCGATTGGGGGGTTGGGGCACCGCCCCCTGTCACACTCAAGGCAGGGTCGATAGGGAAGTTGCGGCACCACCCCCTTTCATGCACAGAGCAGGGCCCATCAGGGGGGTTGGGGCTCCGTACCCTGTCAACACAGAGCTGCAGGGCAATCAGGGGGTTGAGGAGCTCCCCCCTGTCACGCACAGAGCAGGGCAGATCGGGAGGTTGAGGAGCTCCCCCCTGTCACTCACAGAGTAGGGCCGATAGGGGAGTTGGGGGCACCGGCCCCTGTCACACACAGAGCAGGGCAGATCAGGGGGTTGGGGCGCCGCCCTCTATCACCCACAGAGCAGGGCCGATCAGGGGGTTGGGGCGCCACCACTGTCACACTCAGGGCAGGGCCGATGGGGAGGTTATGGCTCTACCCTGTCACACACAGAGCAGGGCCCATGGGGGGGGGGGGGGGTAGTTGGGGCACCGCACCCTGTCACACACAGAGCAGGGCCGATCAGGGGGTTGGGGCGCCACCACTGTCACACTCAGGGCAGGGCCAATGGGGAGGTTATGGCTCTACCTCGTCACACACAGAGCAGGGCCCGTGGGGGGCGGGGGGTTGGGGCGCCACCCTCTATCACCCACAGAGCAGGGCCGATCAGGGGGTTGGGGCGCTGCATCCTGTCACACACAGAGCAGGGCCAATCAGGGGGTTAGGGCTCTGCACCCTGTCACACACAGAGCCGCAGGGCGATCAGGGGGTTGGGGAGCTCCCCCCTATCAGGCACAGAGCAGGGCTGATCAGGGAGTTGGGGCACCTTCCCCTGTCACGAACAGAGCAGGGCGGATAGGGAGGTTGTGGCCCCGCCCCATCACACACAGAGCCGCAGGGCGATCAGGGGGTTTGGGCGCTACCCCCTTTCACGCTGATCCCGGTGCCGGGAGGCCTCTCGGCTCCGCTGATCCCAGTGCTGGGAGGCATATTACCCTTTTACTATTTAGAATAAAGGCCTGGTGACCGGCTGGTTTGTCCTGAAGGGTGTCCTGGATCAGGGTAGGGGTCCCCACTGGGGTGCCTGGCCAGCCTGGCTGAGGGGCTGAGGGCCATTTTCAGGCTGGCGGGTGACTGAAGCTCCCAACAGCTCCTTTTTTTCTTTTTTCTTTTTTTATTCTGGGCCAGCTTTAGCTCTGAGGCCTCAGCTGCTGAAAGCAGTTTTCTGGCCTTTGTTTACCTTCTGTATTTGATACAATGTTGCAGTCCGGCTGGATGAAGCCCGGCTGACTAAAACAGGTTTCTGGGGTTTTGTTTAGCTTCTATATTTGCAACATAGTTGCTTAGAGTTGCAGCTGAGAGGCTGGCAAGTCAGGCGGGGAACGTTGGAGTCTGCCAGTCACTGGAGCAAGCAAGCCTCCCTGTTCGCTTCAGTGCATGGCTGTCGGCCGCCATCTTGGTTGTCAGTTAATTTGCATATCGCCCTGATTAGCCAATGGGAAGAGTAGCGGCCGTACGGCTAATTACCATGTTTCTCTTTTATTAGACAGGATACCTACAATTTATCATTAGGCTAAACCAGTAGTCGGCAAACTCATTAGTCAACAGAGCCAAATATCAACAGTACAACGATTAAAATTTCTTTTGAGAGCCAAATTTTTAAACTTAAACTATATAGGTAGGTACATTGTTATTAACTTAATTAGGGTACTCCTAAGGCTTAGGAAGAGCCACACTCAATGGGCCAAAGAGCCGCATGTGGCTCGCGAGCCGCAGTTTGCCGACCACGGGCGCTAAACCATGCCTCTAAAAATGGGGTCTTCTTTTAACAGAGAGTACTTTTGCTTTTCCCTTCATCCTACACAATAGACCCTTTACACTAGCAAGTCCAGCTCCTAACTGTCCAGAATCTCTGTGCCCCCAGAGAGCTGCAGTCAAATGAGGATACAAGCCACTGTCCATGATCATTCACTGGTTAAGTGACAGGTTCCCACTCAGCAACCTTGCAGCATGGTGTAATTTAAATTCCTATGTCAGGAAAATTACCCAATACTACATGACACCGACTTTCCCTGTTCAGTCTCAGACTGCCAAGATTATAGGTAAATAGTATAAACTGTAATGCCAAGAGGTTACCTCTTGGTAACCTCTTCAGTGCATGGCTGTCGGCCACCACCTCTTCTATAAGAGGTTTTTTATCAAAGAGGATATAGGGAATAGTAAAGAATGCTTATTTGGATTCAACAAAATCAGTTTCTCATACTACTAGTTCTACTTAATAGCAGCAAAAAAGCAAATTAAAAAGATTGGACTAGATGAAATGAGAACAGTGGACCAGGTGAAATAAAAAGATTCTAGTGATAAGAAAAGTTTCTAAGATCTACTTAAGCTAAAGTATGCTCTGGCAAGATAGAAACTAAATTTAAAAACACTTGTGATCATATGGGACCAACTTGAATGACAAGTGGCCCTAAACTATTTGCAGCCTCCACAATGCCTCTCTCAATTTTATTTTGCTGAGCCTAGCCTTTCATTATTTTCTTTCACAGGCATTGCTCAATGGCCCTCAAGATTCCTGCTTCAATAAGACATATTAATAGATGATTATATCTCCCCAAAATGTCCAGGTTAGATAGTCATTATTCAGAATATTTTATTTTTACAAAATGGAATCTCACAAAAATTAAGTAAGCTATGAGCTAAAGAATGTTATTAAAGTTATTCAAGTCAAACAAGAATAACCATAATGTTGCATATCTAGATTTTTTGGATAGGATTTCAGATATTGGCATGAATAACCTATTGCTTAATATAAACAAGGGTGAGAAATAAACAAGTTGCATACTTCTAGTAACTTAAATCAACTAAGTAATTTATGAAGATTCATTGTCTCATGATACACACTGATAACAGCTCTACAGGTATGCTTCACTGTACACAACCTAGTGTTCTATATAAATGTTTTTTACCTTTTAACTTTTTAAAACTAATTTTTATATTAGAAGTAATACAGGTATATAGTAAAAAAGTCAAACAGAGAAGGATAAACAATGAAAAATGAAACTACTCCTACTAGGTTAACTGCTAACATGGAAAACTTCATTTTTCATATATGAGGGGGGCTTCAATATTCATAATACCTGGTATAGAGTAAAAAATAAGCCCCTTACCAATTATCTGATTATATTTTTATATTCAATAAGAGGTTTCTTAAGTGATGCATACCTGTACAGCTCCATTCTAAGGATTGCTGAGATATTCCTGCATACTTCAAGACAAACAACAATTTTGGCAGTCATAGCAGAAAGGTTTTTGGAACTCCTAGTTCATGATTTCATTTCAGTATATATCCCTGGGACATATATTGTCTCCTGTGCCTCAAGATAAGTAAGGTAGTTTTTAGTTCAAACAAAGGATTTTTTTTAAATCAAATTATTTTGAATCCCTCAAATGTGCCTGCCTATATGTCATATAGGCTAGAATTCATTAAGCTTGATCAACAGTGATTTACGGGTCAATATTTATTCTTAAATGACATCATTCTATTTCATCTACATCAATATAAAAATGAGCAATCTGATTTAAGCACTTTCAAAAGTGTGCTATCTAGGTTCTGAGTTTGTTTTCTTTTTAGGTTCCCCCTTACATGATTTATGCCTATAAAGCAATATCTAAGAACAATTGGTTCCAGAGAGCTAGAATTTATAAAATTTAAAGTATGTTTTTTATAGGCTTGATTTGAAATAAAAGCAGAAATTTTAAATTTGTAAGTGTCCTAAATTACTATATAACATATTCTTAACAAAAAACATTTTTGCCTATATAACAATAAAGTATCTGTTGTTACTTTTCTACCAAAAAAAAAAAAAAAAAAAGTTACTCTGCAAAGGAAAAATAATTACTTCTGGAAACTATATAATAAGATACATGACTACTTAGTTTTCATATGTTAACAAAATGGATATTGCCCATATATGCAGTAACATTACAAAGTCACTATGCAGCAAAAACATGCACCCAAAGTCAAAACTATTTTCAAATTTCTATTGGTAACTTGGAAATCTTTTATAAATCAATATATTTGTAACAGGCTCAAACAATTCATTTCCCAGGTCACTGCCAATGATTTCAATTTTAAACTAGCTACAAGAAGGAAATAAATCCAGCTATTTTTCATGAATAACTAACCTCGACTTAATTATATGTTGATTCAGCTCAGCTCCCACATTTAGAACAAGTTTTAACTAGGAAGGTAGCATACCATAATAGTCAAATACCAGCAAAGTAACGGGCAAGACAATACAACATAGCTCATACGTTACTGAAAAGAGATCCACTGTTTGTCACCCAATCAAGGATCTCACTTATACCAACTTCCCCTCTTTTCTCTCCCCTGACACTATATTCTCATTACCCTATTTCCTTAGTTTATAGCAAAATTCCTCAAAAAAAAAAAAATCTACATTCACAATTTTCATTTCACTATCAGATTCTTTCTTGAATCCACACCAATCATACTTTTATCCCCATCACTCCACAAAAATTGCTTTTTTTTTTAAGAGATAGAGAAATAGAAACATCAATGAGAGAGAAATATCTATCAGCTGCCTCCTGCACGCTCTCTTACTGGGGGGATCGAGCCCACAACCAAGGCATGTGCCCTGGTTGGGAATCGAACCAGTTACCTCTCAGTTCATAGGTCAACGCTCAATACTGAGCCATACTGGCCGGGCCACAAATATTGTTCTTATCAAGGTAACCAGCAAAGTCCACACTGCAAAATCCAATGACCAAATCTGAATCCTTATATTATTTGACCAATTGGCAGAATCAGATACAGTTGATCCTTTATCTTCCCTGACACGTTTTTCATCCTTTTGCCTCCCAGAAACAGCACTCACCCTTGGTTCTCCTCCTAGCCATTTCACTTGGAATAAAAACCAAAGTTTTTATGATAGTCTACAAAGCTTCTCCATGATCTAGTCCCTGCTGCCTGGCATCCATTACCTTTTCAGCCTCTCCAGCTACACTGGCCTTCTTGCTTTTTCTCAAGTACACTAAGCATATCCTGCTTTAGACCCTTTGTGCTTGCTGTTCCCCATCCTGAAACCCTCTTTTCCTGGCTATCTGTGTAACTTCTCTCTCAGGGAGACCTATTCTTACTATCATATAAAAACTAGCAACTCCCTGCCCACATGTGACTCTCAATCCTCTTTTCTGCTTTTTCTTCTTAGCACCCATTAGCACCTGACACTGAATATAATCATTTGTTTTCTGTCTGTCTTCCCTGGACACTAAAATGTAAGCACTATGAGAGAAGTGATTTTGACTTATTCAAAAAGCATCACAAAGAAGAGTACTTGGCAGTTAGCCTGGTACATATTTGCTGAATGACTAAATAAATAATTACAAGTCATTATGCTAAAAGTTTTATAAAGATTAGCTCATTTAATCATCAAAAAAAGAATATGGAATTACTATTATTATTCCAATTATACTAATGAGACAAAGGCACAAGAGATTAAATAACTTGTATGTCACAAAGCTTTCCTGTATCTATCAAATGAGATCAAGTTAGAACATACAAATGGAGTACTTGACAAAATGTTTGGCACATAAAATACCTAACATTTCTGGAATACTTATTACATGCCAAACATTAATGTAGGCTCTTTATGTATATTTAATCATTTAATTCTCCTACTGTTTAATGAATGGTTGCTATTATTATTTTCACTATTTATTATTTATCAGGGTACCAACCTTAACTCAATAGAAGTCATAAAAGATGCTGCTGTGAGAAGAAACTCCACAAACTCCAACTTTTACTCTTCTCAGAAAAATGTTAACATGTGCTTAAAAAACAATGTGTTTTCAATATTAGCACTGGAAACCAAATCAAAATTAACTGAATTCATATCATACACAGACACATCATTAACTGCATATTTGCTGTCAGTTCTTTTAAAAAGCCCTCTAACATTCAAAGACAAAAGAGTCACAGATTTCCATTATAAAAAAATCTACCCCTCCAACAAAACTTTGGTTGCTATTCCATATTGCACTGTATTATGGTTAAAGCATATTTTTCATTATAAGTTAAAAATTATCTTGATTAAAGTAGATCTTTTTAATGTTTAAAATAGAACTTACTCATTTATACCAATTAATACCAAAATCTCCAAGTTTACCTAATGTAAACAGCCCATCTGTTTTAAAAAGCAGTTTTATTACCAAACATAAATTTTGAAATTACTGCATCTGAGAAAATAAAGTAGCCAATTTCCTTTACCCTTGAGTTAAAGTGAAAACCACGGGAATCATGAAATTTACTGAATATAATTTTGACAGCTCAATATGTCTTTTGGGTTTTAGTTTATAGCTCAACCTGCAGATACTCATTCTTTATTAACAATTAACATATAAAATATTCTGGGTAAAGACCCTTAAAACTTACGGTGCAATTATGGCTCTAGCAGGTCTTTTTGTAGACTGTACTTGTGAAAGCCAACCTTCCAGCTGTGCATTCAGCTGCGGTCCTATATAAAGAGAAAGGGAAACTGGAGTCAGCAAAGCAATGTACTACAGACAATCACACAAGACACAAAACCCTCATTAAACCTATACGGCCTAAAATAGCTTAATGGGCAGTGGGATCATCAGTTTGGATGTTAATATTTGCAACTGAACCAGCTACATACAACGTCTCTAGCAAGCAATCTGGTAAGCTCACATACTGATTAAACCAAACTTGCTTTTATCCATCTGCTTATTTATTTACAACAGTCTTCATTCCAGAACAATATGCTCTACAATTTGAGGGGTTATTTAAACAAAATAAAAGAAGAAACAGAAAACGGTTAGTATATGAAAGAAAATAATTGAGTAAATATTTTTTAGAACACCAAAACATAAAAAATGTTTATTTTTTCCTTTGGATAAAGCCAATTAGCTAAAGACAATATATATGATCACCCCAACAACCAAGTGAATTTAGTTTAAACTATGTGTGACAAATGTTGCCATCAGTCTTCTTACTTGAGCGCTATTATAGTTTCTCATGAGAGTGTGTATGTAACTACATAAAGGGTGAATTCTCTGTAGGTCTTTGCAATCTCTTAGCAGATTGCCCGTGATATGCATCACATTCTAGATTAATGTTTCTTCAAACATTAAATTGTTTTCTTTCTCTTCTACCTTTGAAGAGAGGTTTTCTGAGATGGCAGGAGGCTTTGGCTTAAATTATATTTCTCCAACATCAGCAATAGTTAAAAATTCCCATTTCTCTATATCCTTATCAATATTAGATAGTCTCAGAATTTTTAATTTTGTCAATTTGATGGATAAGAAATAGTATCCCTTTGTTTCTGTTAATTCTTATTTTCAAAATATCCATTGAGATTAATTGTGTAGTGATTTGGAAATCCTTCTGTATATATTCATAAACAAGTCAAATTTATGACAACCAATTTATTCTGTAAATTGCCAGAATACAAAAAAAGTCCGACTCGGCAATCAAACAATGTAGTTTATTTTTAAAACTTAAACTTAAGAACAATCACAAAAAAAACTTATATGAAATAATCCCATTAACTCAAGGAAAAATAGTAAATTAAATTTTTGGCTGCCTAATAAATTTCATACTAACTTAAAATAAGTATTGCTCTAAATATTTCCCTATTACAGGAAGTTTGTGAAACAGAAGTTGAAAATCTTTAAGAGCAAAGAAAATATCTTCCAATTCAGACACTCCACTGACACCAATTTCAGTGACTTTAAGCACTAAACCAAGCTTTCTTATCATTTCTTCTGGAAAAGGACCAATTTCTACAGAGGGATCTTAAAATTAAAGCCAAACTCCAATTTATTATGTATACTAGAGGCCTGGTACACAAATTCGTGCATGGGTGGGGTCCAGCCAGCCCACCCGATTGGGGTGGTGGGGGGGCCAATCAGGGGCAGCAAGAGAGACATACATGGTTAGGGGAGGAACCTTCCAGTGTTGCTCAAATTATCCCACACATATAAGGTAAAGAATGACCAAAAAAAACTTTTTACCATTCGTTTTTTAAGTGGTTATCTGCCTATTAGCACAGTAAACTTAATTCCACAGGACTGGTTAAAGCAAAGTAAAAAAAGACAAAGCGGAAGTAAAAAATATAAATCCAAACAAAATAGGCTGTCAGCACCTAGTATTTTGTTATTAATCATTCTGTGAAATCTGTTTAAACCAAAAAACTAAAAAATAAACTCGAACCTGTTGTGAGAAATATACAAACACGAAGCTCATGGATCTCTGAATTTCACAGGCCAAAAAAATTTCAAGAGAAATTTGGAACACCAATTTTTTATTTTACTAAGAATGGACATTTAAAACACACCAACCATTTACCTACAATCACCATTAACTTACAAAACAAATATAACACCAATTAGTAAGAGCACAATTTTAAGATAATCTCAATCCCTTAAACTGAATAAATTCACCACATTTCATTGACTCCAAGATACCATTAATATTAATGTGCACATTATTGTATGTGCTACAAAAAAACAAAACCTCCCAATTAAACTAGGACTTACATTTTTTCATTGCTTACAACTTTTTATTTTACAACTAGTGGCCCAGTGCACGATTCGTGCACATTGAAAGGAAATTAATTAGAAGAAATATTTTAATATCACTATTCGCCCTTTCTATATAATACAAGTGTCAACCAAATTCACTATCAACAATGACAGATCGAAACACACACCTGCGATTGGTGCCAGCGAGAACTTTATATGTATTGCACTTGTGCAATTCAACTTAGCCTTTTATATATATATAGGATAAACTTGCTTAATTAGACCTGCTTTCTGATGTAGCTAAACTTTTTCCAGCCCAAAGAATCACCCCAAGTTTCAGGTAATTGTCAGCAACACAGCAGTAAATATCAACATGAAACAGATTATTATGGTAGATCACGCGAGGAGAACAAAGGCTAAAATATTTAACTGCAGCAGTGCCTGACTATATTCTGCGCAGTGAGAAAACCTAAAGTCATTTTCAAGGTCCACCATTTCTTACTTCTTTTCAGTAGGGTGAAGTTTCTAAACTTTCTAAATCTTCGTTTTCTGGCTAATGAAAAGAAAATAGGATTCCACCGAGTCTCCTATCTACCTACTCCAGGACTTCTGTGAGAACCAAATGAGATGAGGCATGGGAAAATGCTTCACAGACATCTGGTTAAAATGTGAAATGCTTGCACCTGGCTATAAAGCAAGTCATGTTCCTGGACTAAAAAAACTGCAAGGAAGCTAGTCGTTGCTAGGGAGAGGAAGCTGGGAATTGCTACATGACATCATTACCCGGCACCCACAGCCCACAGCAACCATTTTCGGGCTGGGCTGGGCTGTCAGCCACATTTTGTGCCATGGCAGCGTCGGCTGCAATTTGGTGGGCTATCGGGTGGTGGCAGGGCCTATGTCCCACTTGGGGGAAGCTGAGTATTGCTTTGTGGGTGCCAGGTCCGTGATACCAGTGCACGTCACGGCAGCTCCTATGTTGAGCGTCTTGGCCCCTGGTGGTCAGTGCACATCATAGCAACCAGTGGGACAGTTGGGCACTTATCATATTAGCCTTTTATATAAATACTAGAGGCTCGGTGCACGAAAATTTGTGCACTGGGGGATGGGGGGTCCCCTCAGCCCAGCCTGCCCCCTCACAGTCCGGGAGCCCTCAGGGGATGTCCTACTGATGGCTTAGGTCCACTCCCCAGAGGGAGCGAGCCTAAGCTGCAGTCTGGCCTCCCTCTGTGGGAGGCGACTGGCCAATCATGGGAAGGCAACACCCCCATCACCCCCTCACTATTGGTGCCTCTGGCCTCCCTCTGCAGGAGGCGACCAGGCCAATCAAGGGAAGGAGACGCCCACATCACGCCACTGCTGCTGCCACTGCCGGCTGCCGCAGCTGCCTGAGCCTTAGCCCGCCCTCGCAGCAGCAGCCGCCATCCACGCCCTGCCTGAGCCTTGGCCCAGCCCTTGCAGCAGCAGCCACCACCATCCACGGCTTGCCTGAGCCTCAGCCCCGCCCTCGCAGCCGAGGCTCAGGCAGCTACTGCGGCTTTGTCTGGAATGACGTCCAGAAGATTTCTGGTCTGATTAGCATATTACCCTTTTATTAGTATAGATTATTCGAAAAGCTCTTTTAAGCTTATTTAGACATGATTTTTCATATAGCACTCTTGTGTTAAATTTTTTTAAGTCAGAGTCATCAGTAATCCTTGTTTTTCCATATTATCACCCTCTGTGCCATTTAAAGAATTAGTGATGCAATTATTTCTTTTAAAAGTGTTCCTCTATTGCCTCTGGGACTGTTACCTAAGCAACCAACACACATTGTCCAAGTCTCGATGCCATACCGTTTTTGATCTTACCAAAAGTTATCTCTGGAAGATGTAACTAATAGAAGGGTTCAGAAGACAACCCAGAGTAGGTAATCTCTCCCATAAATGGCATGTTCATTGAAACTTCAGTGGGTTGCAGTTGTCTAGTCATAACAGCAGGATTAATAATTAAGTTCACAGGTGTGTGGGCAGTGACAACTATTTCACAACAAAGATTTTAAGATACCTTTGACTATAAAACACCTCATTTTCAGAAGTGCCAAAATGTGGGGAAATGTACATCATAAAACCGATGAGCTATGAAAACCACATGCACTACAATGTTCTGATATTTATTTCAACACAGAACAGATGAAAACCTCATCAAAGACCAGCATTTGAAAACCACTTCTTCTCACTACAATGCTAGTAAAAAGTGTTTCTGAGAAGACTTATCAACTACAAGAATCTCATTTAATTTTAAAAATAAGTAAATAAATAAATAAAACATGGGGAAAGGGGTTGGGGGAGGACAATGGGGGAAAAAGGAGGACATATGTAATATTTGCAACAATAAAGATTTATAAAATATAAATAACATTTTAGCAGTTCTCCTGAAATCCTTTCATTGATGCCCTTCTGTGACCACATACTTAAAATTAAAATGTATTGCTATGCTATTTACAAAGCTTACTATCTTATTTTTAGATACATCTCAAGGGATGCTGCTTGTTTTTATGTATCAATAATAGGGCTCCTCACTCAGAAAGGTATATGCCCTTAGGAAAAGAAGAACACAAAAACTGTCACACTGAATCTGACCCAAAACCCACCTGGAGCAGCAGTGTTGCAGCAATCCAAAAACCCTTGCTGTGAAGAACACTGATTGTTCTCCTTGATATAAACCTCTAAGTTAGGCCAACTCGTTTATTTAAACACTGTAAGAATTCATTTACATTTTTAGCTAAACTCTGTAGTTCAGAATACAATCCATAGAAACAATTAACCATCCAAAATGAGCAATCTTTTAATACATACCAACCAACTAGAAATCCCTTAACACTTTTCTGCTCACTCGTATACAGTTTCTCAAAATTGTTATATACTTAATACCAATTCCATTGGCATTTCAACCTAAAAGTCCTGCAAAGTTGGAGGACCACAAGATACATCTCTCTCCAGGTCATTTACAAAATTGTAATCTGAAAATAGGTTTAGCATTAATCCCTTTAACAGTCTATTAATTTGGATTATCTGTTGCCACTCCTCTGTTTTTAAACAAATTCCTTATCAAATGATGCCATTAAATCCCTTGATAGTGTCTGGTTATAGTATCTAAAGATCAAGATACTGATTTTTGTGTGCCATTTTTTTCATTATTAAAAAAATTGTATGTCCGATATAGAAAATTTGGAGAATACATATTAAGAAGGAAGAAAAAATAACAATCCCAGTTATAAAAAGCACCAAAATTATATTTTACAAATTTCCTTCTAGTCTTTAAAACGATATAAAATTCTGTAACCTGCTTTATCTACATAATATTTTAGCATAAGCATTTCCCTATATTATGAACTTTATAAGGAAAATTTTGCTCTAGCTGGTTTGGCTCAGTGGATAGAGCGTCGGCCTGCAGACTCAAGGGTCCCAGGTTGGATTCTGGTCAAGGACACATGCCTGGGTTGGGGGCTTGACCCCCAGTAGGGGGAGTGCAGAAGGCAGCCAATTAATGATCTCTCTCATCACTGATGTTTCTAATCTCACCTCCTTCCTCTCTGAAATCAATAAAACATTTTTTTAAAAGAAAATTTTATGGTTAAATAATATTTCTTTATGTGAATGGATCACTGCTTCTTTAAACATTACTTATATTAACAAGATGTTTAGTTGTTTCCCATTTTTTGTAAAAAATTATATAATATGTATCTATTTCTATATTTAAAATTACTTCCTTTGGAGAGCCCCAAAAGTAGAATTACTATATAAATCATTATGGGACCTTTTTAAGATTTCAATACACATATTCAAAACCATATCCAAAATTGCATCCGTTCATAATGCACTATGCATGACCATACATATTGAAAATATTTTAAAAGGAGAAACCAAGATGGCGGCATAGGTAAACACGGGAGTTTGCTGCCTCCAACAACCACTTCAAAAATACAACTAAAAGACGGAACGGACATCATCCAGAACCACAGGAAGGCTGGCTGAGTGGAAGTTCTACAACTAGGAGGAAAGAGAAAAGCATACTGAGGCTCAGAGGAGGCGCAGTGCTGAAGTAAAATACTAAGGTGCGGAGTGCATGCGGAGCAGGCTGGTGGCTGAGGGTGCGGTTGTCGTTTTCAATTGGGAGGGAGGCTCAGGCTCTGAGCTCCAGTTCCGGGCGAGTCTCTAAGGACCCAGACTCATACAGGAGAAGCAGGACTGTCTGGCATCGCTCAGAACCCTAGGGCAGCTTTCTCTCCGTGGGGCTTGCAGCAATTACTGGAACACTGAGAAGCAGAGCCTCTGAGGGCAAGACTGAGAGTAGCCATAATTGCTAACCCCGCCCTGTTGATGGGGGGGGGGGGGACCTGCCCCGCCCAAGCCCTGCAGGGAGGCTTTTGCTGGCTAGCCTCAGGCAAAGGCTAGATTAGCACCTCCCTAGAGATCCAGGAGCCAGGAAGCCCAGAGGTCAGAGTGGGACCATCCAGCTTTAAGCTCCGTGGAACCATAAAAGACACACTCAGGGGGCAGACTCAGTGAGCACCAAAGCCCCATCGAAGCAAGTCTAGCCCCAGAGGGGTGTCTCCAGCACAGAAGTTCTCCCACCGCAGACACAGCTGATTCTCACAGCCAATTGGCCTGGAGGTCAATTCCTCACAGTGATAAGTACAACAATCAAGGCTTAACTACAACAAGACTGTGCACAAAGCCCACAAGGGGGGGGGCACCAAGAGTGTCTACCTCAGGTAATTGGGACACTTAGCACAGAAAGGCACTCTATCAACAGAGCGAAGCATAATAAATGCCGAGACAAAGAAACAGGACACAAATGACAGAATTGGAGGAAAGCAAACTGTTGGATATAGAGTTCAAAACCATACTTTTAAGGTCTTTAAAGAACTGTTTAGAAGCCGCAGATAAATCGAGTAAGGCCCTCGAAAAGACTGGTGAGACCGCCGAAAAATGTAGTGAGATTCTCGAAAAGACTGGTAAGACCGCTGATAAATGTAGTGAGATCCTCAAGAAATCTAATGAGACCCTCGATGTTGTGATAAAGGACCAACTAGAAATTAAGCATACACTGACTGAAATAAAGAATATTATACAGACTCCCAACAGCAGACCAGAGGGTTGCAAGGATCAAGTCAAAGATTTGAAATACGAAGAAGCAAAAAACACCCAACTGGAAAAGCAAAATGAAAAAATCCAAAAATACGAAGTGTAAGGAGTCTCTGGGACAGCTTCAAGCGTACCAACATCTGAATTATAGGGGTGCCAGAAGAAGACAGAGAGCAAGATATTGAAAACCTATTTGAAGAAATAATGACAGAAAACTTCCCCTACCTGGTGAAAGGAATAGACTTCCAAGTCCAGGAAGCGCAGAGAACCCCAAACAAAAGGAATCCAAAGAGGACCACACCAAGACACATCATAATTAAAATGCCAAGAGCAAAAGACAAAGAGAGAATCTTAAAAGCAGCAAGAGAAAGAGACTCAATTACCTACAAGGGAGTACCCATACGACTGTCAGCTGATATCTCAACAGAAACTTTGCAGGCCAGAAGGGAGTGGCAAGAAATATTCAAAGTGAAGAATACCAAGAACCTACAACCAAGACTACTTTATCCAGCAAAGCTATCATTCAGAAGTGAAGGCCAGATAAAGAGCTTCACAGATAAGAAAAAGCTAAAGGAGTTCATCACCACCAAACCAGTATTATATGAAATGCTGAAAGGTATCCTTTAAGAAGAGGAAGAAGAAGAAAAAGGTAAAGATACAAATTATGAACAACAAATACACATCCATCAACAAGTGAATCTAAAAATCAAGTGAATAAATAATCTGATGAACTGGTGATTGTAATAGAATCAGGGACATAGAAAGAGAATGGACTGACTATTCTTGGGGCGGGGGAGAAAGGGGTGTGGGGGTGAGTGAAGAGATTAGACAATAATCGTGCACCTATGGATGAGGACAGTGGGTGGGGAGGGAGGGCAGGGGGTGGGGTTGGAACTGGGTGGAGGGGAGTTATGGTGGGAAAAAAGAGTAACTAATATAATAATCTGAACAATAAAGATTTAATTAAAAAAAAAAAAAGAAAATATTTTAAAAGATTTAGAAACTTAACCCATGCCCCCATTTGATAAAAATAAAAATGTAATGCCCTACCTTAATCATATTTGGCATTTCAAAATAAGTTAAACATTCTATCACTTTAATCAAAGCAATTTTCATTTCTAAGAAAAATATTTTATTTCTCAGATATTTATTTTTTATATGATTGTCAGTGTTCTTGCCAAACACAAGTTATCCATTCCTAATGGTTAGCAAACAACTACTCCTGTTGGCCTTTACAGAAGACAAGTCAAACTTAAAACCAAGCCGATTATGCTGCATTGTGCTGCTGTTTTAAATTACACACAATCCTGAAGACGTTTCATGTGCTCTTGCAATTAAATCTTTTTAACTAATGGGGTATAATTTTCATCTTTTTAGAAATCATAACTCTTTCTCCTATAATAGATATAAAGTGGTCTACAGACCAGAATCTTCTCATGTATTTATTTAAAAGACACATCTCTGAGTCTTACCCCAGGGCTATGGCAGCACAATCTCTGGGTATGGCGAACAAGTGTTTTTAACAAGTTTCTAACAAGCTCTCCAAGTGACTGATAGACATTAAAATGTGAGGCCCACGGCCATAAATGAGTTTATGTGCACATGCTATATGTATGAATGAATGCAGCTAACGGATTCCTAGATGACTTATAACTGAGATTTTTCGTTACAATCAATAAATTGCATAATGTCTATGTTAGCAATATAGAAATGCATGGGTTTTTATCTTCAAACTGTTTTGAAGCCATAAGTTAGCCACTGCTTAAAATTTAAATAAGTTTATTTTTAACTGTTTCTAGCCTCTCACTTCTATCAATGTCTTCCCAGCTTTTTCTCTCAATCCTGATGACAAAGGAAAATGAACTCAGATTCATAAAAAACTAAGTAGTACACAAACTCAAATTCTCTTTCAAACCTTCAGTTTTAGTCCAAAAATTCATAAGAACATAGATAAACAATACAACATCTATAATCATTTCAAAACTCCCACAATTCTATTTGTAACTAAAAAGTGAAGTGTCAAGATTCGTCTAACAGAGGGTCAAGTGCTTTAGTGAGGGATCACAGAAGGTAACCACCTCAAGTGGTCAAATGCTTACAGTTGGGTCCACAATACTTCCTTAATGCATATCTAACCAGGATTGATTATTTTCTTCCAACTGAAGCTGGCATGAGTTTGGTTTTTTTTCTCCCTTTGGATTATAATCAGCCAGTTGATACTAGTAAATATGTATAATGTAGCACCAAATCCAAAACATAATATGTGGAAAAATAAAACAAGTCTGTCTTATTGAAAAGAATCAGGACTAGGATAACACTACCCACACAAGGTAACACTTCTCAAGCATTGCTAAAAAAATAAAAGTTTCTTAAGATAAATGGAAGAGTTAGAATTTTCATTTTTCATATATTTTCACCACACAACAGATCTGTAGACATTATCACATTCTCACCCTACTCTGTAATACAGATTTTCTTCTCTAAGAGTTTTCACTTACAGAGGTTGATCAGAAAAAAGTGGAACAGGCCCAGTAGACTGTGTGTGAACAGATTGAACAAAAGATCTTAAACAATCTAAGCATCCACAAAAACAAAACAAAACTGGTTAAATAAATTTTGCTAGATCCATAAAGTAAAATATTCAGCAACAGGAAAACAATAAGGCAAAATTTTATGACCCTCTATGGAAGATGTCTTAATTAAGGAAAAAAAGAAAGCATGGTACTGAACAGAAGGTACAAAATATTTTCATTATATGCACATATATCATACATGATTATGTACTGGTTTGTATTTATGTAGCATAGCTCTAGACCAGTGGTTCTCAACCTGTGGGTTGTGACCCCTTTGGAGGTTGAACGACCCTTTCACAGGAGTCGCCTAAATACATCCTGCATATCAGATATTTACATTACAATTCATAACAGTAGCAAAATTACAGTTATGAAGTAGCAATGAAAATAATTTTATGGTTGAGGGTCACCACAACATGAGGAACTGTATTAAAGGGTCGCAGCATTAGGAGGGTTGAGAACCACTGCTCTAGACGAACACAAAAGAAAAGGCTACCAGTGATTGCATCCTGACAAGGAAACTAAGAGGAGAGGAAAACTTGACTTTTCACTGTATACCCTTCTGTATCCTTTGCATTTTGCACTATGTACACTACTACTTATCAAATCCTATATAATACAGAGGTAATATGCAAATTGACCATCACACACTCACAAGATGGCTGCCTACAACCAGGCTGGCAGGGGGGCTGGGAGGGGCAACCAGGTTGGTGGGGTGGGGAGGCCAGTTAGGGGCGACCAGGCCAGCAGAGGGGGGCAGTTGGGGGCAACCAGGCAGGCAGGCAAGTGAGCAATTAGGAGCCAGCGGTCCAGGATTGTGAGAGGGATGTCCAACTGCCCTAGGCCCGATCTTGGGGATCGGGCCTAAACCGGCAGTCGGATATCCCCGAGGAATCCCAGATTGGAAGGGTGCAGGCTGGGCTGAGGGGACTCCCCCCCCACCATGCACGAATTTCATGCACCAGGCTTCTAATATTAAGTAAAAAAAAAAGATGGTGCAGTCACATAACATCATACCATCCTATATAATAAAAGGCTAATATGCAAATCAACAAAATGGCAGAACGACCGGTCGCTATGATGTGCACTGACCACCAGGGGGCAGACGCTCAATGCAGGAGTTGCCCCCTAGTGGTCAGTGCGCTCCCACAGGAGGAGCGCTGCTCAGCCAGAAGCCGGGTTCATGGCTGGCAAGTGTAGCGGCAGTGGTGGGAGCTTGTTCGGCCTCCACAGCAGCGCTAAAGATGTTCAACTGATGGCTTAGGCCCGCTCCCTAAGCTGTCAGTCAGATATCCCCCAAGGGCTCCCAAATTGCAAGAGGGCACAGGCCGGGCTGAGGGACATCCCGCCCCCAAGTGCATGAATTTTGTGCACTAGGCCTCTAATGAAGTCATAAACAATTCTGCTACAGACATGGAAAAACACCAGTAAATGCTAAATCCAACTAACAACAAACCATTGCTATACCTAAGACAGTACCTACAACATTTAATAATGTAGGTCATAATAAATAAAACCCAACTGCTGAGAACTATTATTTGACCAATAATATATACACTGCAGTAATAATAAATATGTGGACCAATGTGACAAGATTTCCCTATGAGCAAGAAGGAATTTCCCTTTTTACTGCACTCCCCCTAAAAGTGATGTCCATCACCAAATTTCTGATAGAACTAGAGACTACAGAAACAGTCTAGAAAAGAATGATCTAGAAAAGAGGACATTAAAAACCTTATTAATATCTTTCTTTGTAATTCTCCAATGAACAAAATTTAAGTTTGAACAGTTTGTGTTTCTCGGGGGGGGGGGGGGGGGGGGGTTGTTTTGTTTTGTTTGTCTTTGATCTAGCAAGGACTTCAGTTATTCTTCACTGACCTCTCCAGCAATCATTTACCAGATAATCTAGAGAGGTGAATTGCTTTTTGAAGCAATTAACAATAATACGATTTTTTGGTTTTGTACTTTTGTTGTGGCATGTCTGAGGCCTGTTTCCTTCTTTCGCTAAACACTGCATGTGCCAGCTCATCCATCTAAAGAATTGTTTCTAATTTTGCAACCATAAAATGTAAACAAAAAGAATCTCAGCAAGTTCTTCCTTGATTACTAACCAAGAAAACATGTCTAACATAGACTGAAAGATGGGCATGCCAGGTATCAGATATGCAGAAAAGAAATAATAGGCATAACGAACATCAACACAAAAAGTTTTCCATGGAGTTCTGAGATTGATGATTTAGCGGGGAAACAGTTGGGAGACTAAGAGTTACAATTAATATGGTAGTTAAGCAATATGTGTGTATCCACTCCGCTGAACCCTTTTCTTATCCCTCTGGACTGTTTTCACTGAACTCCCTAACCCTGAAGCAAACATGTTAATGCAAAAGCTGCCTAAATTGAAAAACACTTGGGTTTTCTTATTCCCAGAAGATCATACCAGAAAAGTTCTGAGAGCCACAACTGTGCTCAGGCACTAGCACCTTTAAGAAGCTTCAGACAACTGGCACTGGAACCTTCTTTTGAACCACAACAGTCACAAAAATTCAATTAAAGGCATAAAAACTCGCTCCCAAACCTATGTACACTTAGGCCAATTTGACAGATGACAGACAGACAACCACTCAAACAACCGTAATTTTATAAGCCAGCATTTCCCAAATGGTGTTAAGCAAAATTAGAATAGAACTTTGTTCCTAAATTAATGAGAGGGGAGTGAGTGAAAGAGTCAAGGATGACTAAACTTGGGGCTAGATGAACGATAGTACCAGTGTCAAAGATGGAACTAAGAAAGACCATAAAGTTTGTTTTAAGATTAAAACTTTGGGGCAATGGAAACTAAAGAGAAAATAAACAAATGGGACTACAACCTCTCCTTTCTTTCTTTTTTTTTTTTTTATTCTGGGATTTATTTACCTTCTATGGCTGTCACTGGAGCTGAGAGCTGGCTCCAGCTCTGAGGCTCGGCTCCAGCTCTGAGACCTTGGCTGCTGAAAGCAGGGATCTGGGTTTGTTTGGGTTCTATAATTGCAACATTGTTTCGGTCCTGCTTGCTTCAGCTCTGACGGCTGAAAGCAGGTTTCTGGAGCTTGTTTAGCGTCTATAATTGCAACAATGTTTCTTAAACTGCAGCTCAGAGGCCGGCAGCAGCAGG
This sequence comes from Myotis yumanensis, assembly GCF_028538775.1. Taxonomy (NCBI): domain Eukaryota; kingdom Metazoa; phylum Chordata; class Mammalia; order Chiroptera; family Vespertilionidae; genus Myotis; species Myotis yumanensis. Next base: position 14,830,531 of record NW_027223762.1, read on the forward strand.
CGGGGAACCTTGGCTTCCTCCATCATGGAGCAAGCAAGCCTCCTGTTTCGCTTCAGCTGCCTGGCTGCCGGCCGCCATCTTGGTTGGCAGTTAATTTGCATATCGCCCTGATTAGCCCATGGGAAGTGTGTCGGAGGTACAGTTAATTACCATGTTTCTCTTTTATTATGTAGGATAATGAACAACATAAACTGATGAACAAAAACAGATCCAAAGACAGAGAAGCATTGATCAGACCGTCAAACCTCAGAGGGAAGTTAGGGGAGGGTGGGGGTAAGGGAGAAAGATCAACCAAAGGACTTATATGCAAGCATATAGGCCTAATCAATGGACACAGACAACAGGGGGGTGAGGGCATGAGTGGGGGGGGATAGGGGGTAACGTGGGGATAAGAACACATATGTAATAACTTAATAAAAATAAATAAATAAATTTTAAAAAAAGATGAAAACTTTGACTTGGACACACTAAAAGTTTTAGGAGACAATAAGAAAAGCAGTTAAAGATGTACAGTTTTAAAGAGCCTTAATGGTAAGTGCAGAAAAAAGGGATCAAGGACAGAAATGTAGATTTCAGAGTCATTTAAGGTGGTTAAAGACAAGATGATGGATAAGAACTGTGTGTGTGTACGGATTGATGATGACAGCACAAATGTTAAAAAATTGAGTCTTATTAGGATACAGACACTTGGCATAGTAACAAGTTTAACTAATGAGAAAGAAAAGGGGTACAGTGCAAGAGAAAAAGGGGAAATACAGTACAAAGAAAGCAAAGAGATGAAATCTTTGAGATGAACAGAATCTGATGCTCTGCAATGAATGAAAAGAAAATGCCAATCCATATATTTGGTGATTATGAGAAATCATTAACCTTAGAGTGATTAGTTTTTAGTGATTAATGCTAATAATTTAGTTTACAAGTTAATAATTTAGTTTGCAAGTAGTTGCAGACAGGATGAGTTACAAGAAAATGGAGAGAACAAATGAAACTAGTCCAAGAACTAAAAGCAACTAGCATTGCCTCCTTTTTCATCATTTCTAGGTCTCTCAATTTGAAATCTCCAAAACTTCAAACACACCAATTCACTCACTTTAGCCCTAACCGGTTTGGCTCAGTGGACAGAGCATCGGCCTGTGGACTGAAGGGTCCCAGGTTCAATTCCAGTCAAGTGCATGTACCTTGGTTGTGGGCACATCCCCAGTAGGGTGTGTGCAGGAGGCAGCTGATCGATGTTTCTCTCTCATGGATGTTTCTAACTATCTATCCCTCTCCCTTCCTCTCAATAAAATACAGTTTTTTAAAAATTCACTCACTTTATAAAATATAATCTTAGGCATTAGCAATCACATTTTTATATCTCACAACAAAGAAAGCTATCTATTAATGTCATGAGATAAAGTCAACATGTAGGCATATTTTTGGAATTTTATTCAAACAGATACCAAACAACCTGAATATGAAAGTGAATTATTTATAAGATAAACAGTTTCTAAGATTTTCCTCTACACATTCACAGTAAACATGTATTACCGGTTAACAATCCTATCGCCATCGCTATAGAAATCAAGCCAGTATTTCATGTTATAAAGGAGAGTGATAATTAAAAATACTAGTATTTGGTATTGGTAGCAGAGCTTTCATCTAAGGACATCAAAGCAACTTTTAAACACCTATTAATTATGGCCTTTTCTAACTACCTTGTTTGCTGCAGCAGAATACGAGCATGAACATGACTGCATTTTACCCTGATGACACATAAAATATAATTTCAAACATCTGTGACTAATACTCAGTAATTACAAAAAATGGGTATAAACAAGTTACTTTGGATAACATACTTGATATCATACTTGAGAATGAAAAGTAAAATCTACTCAATGTAAACTTCAGTAACTGTCATCTAGAAAATTTTAGAAAAAGAACCAGACTAAATATTTTTATTCTATTAAAGATTTATAATTTCTTCCTGTAAATGTTAAATATCTTCCCCCAGCCAAACCATGAAACCATCACACATCATTTAAACAGTTCCAGTTATCTCAACTTGTGAAGGAATCCTAGTCACCTGATTCTGCTTCATTTGGCAACAGAATGCACCTGCAGACTTGAGCACCTTCTGGCTTCAACTAGGGCCCAGGGCTGCCTACACCCAGGCAGGGTTGACTGCAAACAGTTTCTACCCTTACAGCACCAACTTGGCTGATCTCCTGACCTGGAAGTCTCTGATCTTGCACTGCCTACAATATTACTCTAACAGTATTAGCAGTATAGCATCCCCTAATAGCAAACCTTCTAATACTAGACAGCCTCTATTCTGTTAGTGACCAAACTGAGAGCAGCCATTTTCAACCAGAGCACCACAGGTTTTAAAGCATGTAATACCTGACTACTTAGTCAGCGGCCCTGACCCCTTTTCCCTTACATTGTCAAATTAAAAAATGACAACAGTAAATACAACAATAGCTGTCCCATAGGAATAAATCAAAGCCATATATTTTTGTCCGATCAGCAAAAAATATATTCTTTGGTGTGCCACAGAATTTTATAAGATGAAAAAGGTTGAAAATCACAGTTGTAGAGTGATAAATCCTCTAAGAAGAAGTGCCTCAGATTAATTGCAAAGGAGGTCTCCTTTTTCACTTTTCATTTTCTTGATTACAAAACTACCCTCCATTTCATACCCTTGCATTCCAAACTCCACGCTTTTAACAATGACTTATGAATGGATACTTAAGATGTTATGTACTTTTCTAATGACTCAAATTGGCTGCTCAGTAAAAATTAAAAGATGTGCACATGCATAGTTTGTTTTGTCATGGCTTCAATATCTGAAAATCCAGCATTTCAAACTACAAAACCCTGAAAAACTTCTGAAGCATCTATGGAGAGGTGTAGAGTACCAAAATCTCAATCAGCTCAATCTTGTGTTTTTAACTGGATGCCATACAGAAAAATGAAGCAATGGCCATTGGTAACAGAAATAGGTGGTGAAGTCTTATAGTCCTAGGGGGTACACTGATTTGTCTTAAGCCAGAATAGGAATGCCATAAAAAATGTTTCTCACATTTAAACAGTCTGCAATAGGAAAGTAAAACTAATGTAAAAAATTAAAATGTTAAAAATAAAGACCAGTTTGGCAAGTATGACACCTAAGTTATACATTCTCATGGGGCACGGCTGCTTTAACTGGACAAAGCTGGGGTTTGAGGAAAATTCTCATCTCCAGGTCTGTGTGACAGATAATAGGACTCAGCAGACAATGTATATACAATAGGGTCTTATTGAACCCAGTTAAGTGAAAGCCTACACTACTCCTAAACCCTTGCCCCACCACCAAGACACCTGGGAGATGCCACCCAGATCTCAAGAGTACTTAGCTTACATCCTTTGGTGGGTATCTAGAAAAAGGCAGAAGCATCCTATTGCATTTCTTCCCTACCCCTCATGTGGGCTGAGTACTAAAAAACAAAGTGTCTTTGCCTAGAAACAAACTATCTCTAGAGAGACTGAAAGGAAGGAGAGAAAAAAAGCAAATTCACTGCAATGGTGAGCAGAGAAAGGAGTCTATACTCTCAAACACATGGCAGAAATTAAAATGCTGAAAATAATGTCAAGATATCCTATATAATAAAGAGCTAATATGCTAATCAGACCAAACAGCAGAACGACCGTCTGGACCACCTCCCAAACGAAGTGGGGGCTGCAAGGGGCCGAGGCAGCCGCGGCTGCGAGGGCCAAGTCCCTTGCACAAATTTCGTGCATCGGGCCTCTAATATACATTATAATGACCTAGCATTAGTGGTCACTAACAAGTCACATTTCTAAAAATTACTAAAATATATACTCATATATTAAAAATATAGACAATTTAAAAGAACCCACAATGTCCAGAAGTTGGAGTGCATATACAACCCACTTTGTCTTCAAGTGGCCCATAAATTGTGAATAAGGTATTTAACTTCCAGGCTCTTAATATAGCTAATTTCAAATTTAGTGGAGGAGCACTAATTTTATTAAAATTAGTGCTCCTCAACTAAACTGGATGGGAGGAAATAAGGTGGCAAATGAGGAAGCAAATTCTCCATTTAAATTATTTATTTATTTATTTATTTATTTTGGTTAATCCTCACCCAAGGATATATTTTCGTTGATTTTTAGAGAGAGTGGAAAAGAGAGGGAAAGACAGAGAGAAACATCAATGAGAGAGAAACACATCGACTGGTTGCCTCCTGCACGAGCCCTCGGCCGGGGAGGAGCCTGCAACCAAGTTTTGTGCCCTTGTCCGAAATCGAATCCAGGACCCTTTGGTCTGCAGGCCAACACTCTGTCCACTGAGCCAAACTGGCTAAGACTAAAAGTTTTAAATAGAGTTGAAAGTAGACAAGCACTCAAGAACAGCACAAACATGAACTTACATTACGCCTTAAAGCAGAACTAGAGAGGCAGAAAATGGCAGGGTGTTTCCAAACAGAAGGAAGCTATGAACACAAGCACAGAAGCAGAAATGACAATTCCAGTTGCAAGAAACACAGTTCAAAGGGGAGAACTAGAATAAATGACCTCTTAAAGCCTATGTTAAGGAATTTGCTTGTTTTTCCAAATAGACAATGGGGAGCCACGGAAAGTTTTTATGCCTGAAAAGGTGTTTTAATTACAAGACCAACATACTGAAACATGTTCACTGTATAGTTTATGCAACATGCATGACTAAAAAGTTTAATTTTACATATTTTGGATTTTTAAAATTACCTTGCTTTTATTGATTTGACAGTATGAAACTTCACAAAATAAAATGTTTTACAAGTCACATGATTCCCAAACACTTATTTTCAAATAACCATAAATGTTTAATAATCTAGAATGATAATTTATGCAAAGCCTTGTATGGGAAGCAATGTAGAATGGTGGTTTCTAGTTTCAGGTGTGGAGCCAGCTGGTTGGAACACCAGCACAAACTTTGTGACCTTGAACAACCTAAGCTTTTTTACATGGTTTTTATACTAAAAGAAATGTAAGGGCAAATGCCTAACATATAGTAAGGACTCAATAAATGTTGGCAATAATCATTAAATAGAATCCAGATGCCCTACAGTAGTTGTTGGCTCATCTGAGTTTTGGTAAGGATCCATATGTTCTTATTTTCTACTTTCCAAAATTCTTAGTTAAACATACTTGTATTTAATAAATACTTCCTGGTAGACCAGTGGTTCTCAACCTTCCTAATGCCGCGACCCTTTAATACAGTTCCTCATGTTGTGGTGACCCCCAACCATAAAATTATTTTCATTGCTACTTCATAACTGTAATTTTGCTACTGTTATGAATTGTAATGTAAATATCTGATATGCAGGATATATTTAGTGACCCCTGTGAAAGGGTCGTTTGACCCCCAAAGGGGTCGCGACCCACAGGCTGAGAACCGCTGTGGTAGACTGATATGTAGAAACCAATCTTTATTTATTACACCAGACTAGAGGCCCAGTGCACGAATCCATGCACTGTTGGGGTCCCTCGGCCTGGCCTACAGGGATGGGACTGAAACCGGCTCTCTGACAATCCCCCGAGGGGTCCCAGATTGTGAGAGGACGTATGCCAGGCCCACCAGTGCATGATCGGGGGCCGGGGAGGGATCACAGGAGGGCTCCAGGGAGTGTCCAGCCCATCTCGCCCAGTCCCCATTGGCTGGATCCCAGCAGCAAGCTGACCTACCAGTCAGAGCGTCTGCCCCCTGGTGGTCAGTGTGCATCATAGTGACTGGTCAGATGGTTAAACTCTTAGCATATTAGGCTTTTATTACATAGGATAATGAACAAATGGTAGGCACACTGTATCTAAGTCCAAAACACAAATGTCTCAACTCAGTTATTTAAAAATACAATTATTTTAAACTGCAAACATATTGTTAAATTACATTAGTGTTAAATTTCACATTAGCAATGGAATTTTCAAATACTGTAAGAACTTTTTTATTTCATTTTTTTAAATATGTTTTTATTGATTTTTAGAAGGAAGAAAGAGACATTGAGAGATAGAAACATCATTGTTCGGCTGGCTGCCTCCTGCATGATCCTGGATCAAGCCCGCAACCCCAGCATGTGCCCTGACCAGGAATCGAACCAGTGACCTCTTGATTCATGGGTTGATGCTCAAACCATTGAGCAACACCAGCCCTGCAGGAGTCAAAGACCTCTACACAAAGCAGAGATGGGAGACTAGATAAATTAGTCAGTCTGTGTTCACCTAAACAGCCAGTTTCCTCCCTTCTCACAGGTTAAGTTAGCCAACAGCGCAAATTCAGAAGAATCGGATCCTGAATCACCTAATGGCGAAGCACTAGAGCAAAGTACTCATCAGAATCATCCGCAGTGCTTTTAAGAAAACCACACAAGCCAGAATCCCCACTCCTAGAGGAATCCAAAAGACTCAAAAGATTTGGGATAGGGCCCCATCGTTGAAAACCACTGTCTTTAGGGACTAAACAGAGAACACTTATGTCAACTATATTTCAGTAAAACAGTTTTATTTTTTAACTACCACTGGGGTTTTAGTATAGCATCAAAGGATATCCACAATTATGTGAAAAGTCTGTTAAAATACTCTTCCCCTTTCCAACTACATATCTGTATGAGGCCAGATTTCCTTCATATGCTTTAGTGAAAGAACCTATCACAACAGAGTGCACGCAGTAATAGCTATGGGAATCCAGTTGTTTCCTATTAAGCTAGACATAAAGACAGTTGCAAAAAATGTAATAAATGTCAATCTCATATTTTCCTTGTTTTGGAAGAGACAGTGACTTTCATTAAAAACGCTACTTACGCCCTAGCTGGTTTGGCTCAGTGGATAGAGCGTTGGTCTGAGGACTGAAGGGTCCTGGGTTCGATTCCACTCAAGGGCACATGCCTGGGTTGCAAGCCCAATCCCCAGTAGGGGGTGTGCAGAAACATCTCATCATTGATGTTTCTCTCTCTCTCCCTCTCCCTTCCTCTCTGAAATCAATAAATATATATAGATAGATAGATAGATAGATAGATTGATTTTTAAATGCTACTTATGTTAACATAAATAGCGTTTAAATGGGTTTATAATTTTTAAATGATAGATATTGATAGATATAACCTACATAAACAAAAGCTTTTTGGAGTTATCAATAATTCTGAAGAATGTAAAGGAATTCTGAGGCTAAAAAGTTTGAAAACAACTGCTAGAAACCTAATAATACTTTTATTACTTAGCTATTGAGTATCTTCCTTTGAAGTACAATAAGCAATAACCAAACAAAAGGAGGTGATAGGTAGAATAATGATTGTTATAAAATGAAAGTATCTTCAATCATTAAATTTGTTATGTACAAAAGGCAAGGAATAAAACAATTATATAATATGCTACCATTTGCTGAAACCGGAGAGGAAATGATGTCAGATGCATATGTGCCTGTATATGCATAAAAAAACACTAAGCTGGCATTCAAGAAATTGACAAAAAGCAACCACCTATGAGGGAAGGGGAATATGGAATACTCAGGAATGGTATAGGAATGACACTTCTCAATGAATACCTTTAACTTTAAAACACATAAATGTATTCTATTTCTTAATTTAATCTAAATCTAATTTAACCTATTTAGAAAATATTAACTCTGTTACACTTAAAAGATGTTACTGATGGAATTAAAAACAAAATTAGATATTGTGCAAGAAAAAAAATCTGTGCACTTAAAGATAGAAAAAGAAATATGCAAAAGGAAGCAGAGAGTAAAAAAAATTTTTTAAAAATAGCCCTAGCTGGTTTGGCTTGGTGGATAGAGCACCGGGATCCCAGATATAATTCCAGTCAAGGGAACATGCCCGGGTTGTGGGTTCGATCCCAAGTAGGGGACATGCAGGAGGCAGCCAATCAATGATTCTCTCTCATCACTGATGTTTCTCTCTCTCTCTCCTCTCTCCCTTCCTCATTAAAATCAATAAAAATGTATTTTTTAAAAAATAATAAAATAAAAAAATAATTCTCACCCTGGCCAGTTTGGCTCAGTGGATAGAGCATCGGCATGCAGATGGAAGGGTCCTGGGTTCAATTCCAGTCAAGGGCATTTGCCCGGTTGCAGGCTCGAGCCCCAGTAGGGGGCGTGCAGGAGGAAGCCGATCAATGATTCTCTCTCACTAATGTTTCTTTTTTTTTTTCTTCTTTATTGATTTCAGAGAGGAAGGAAGAGGGAGAGAGAGAGATTGAAACATCAATGATGAGAGAGAATCACTGATCAGCTGCCTCCTGCACACCCCCTACTGGGGATCAAGCCCGCAACCCGGGCATGTGCCCTTGTCTGGAATGGAAACTGGTACCCTTCCGTCTGTGGGCCAATGCTCTATCCACGGAGCCAAACCAGCTAGGGCTCATCATTGCTGTTTCTATCTCTCTCTCCCTCCCTTCCTATCTGAAATCAATAAAAATACATTTTTAAAAAGTAACACTTTCAACTGGAATCTAGAAAACAAAGAGGGTGAAAAGAAAAAATATCTGAGGTAATAATACTAAATATTTTTCCAAATTTGCCACAAACTATAACCTGCAAATCCAAGAAACTTGGTGAATCCAAAACAGGATAAACTCAAAGAAAATTATTCAAAGGCACATGATAATAAAATAACAGGAAAATGGTAATAAGCTTTTTAAAAAGCATAAAGCAACCAGAGGAAAAAAGACAGACTGTATTCAAGAGAACAAATATTTTAAAAACCACAGAATTTTCAGAAGTTGTGCAAGCCAAAATAAAATAGAACATTTAGAAAGTGCTAAAAAACAAACACAGGAATGTCAACATACCCACTGAATTCAATGCCTACCAAACTACCTTTCAAAAATGGGGCAAAAAAACACACAAAACTATAGTTATCAATCTGTGTTGTAAAGGTATAGGATAAACAGGCAGGTAGGAATAGAACTGAGAGTGCAGAAATAAACCCAAACATTTATGTCCAATTGATTTGAACATTCAATGGGGAAAGAAGTCTCTTCAACAAATGGTGCTGAGACAATTGGATATCCACATGCAAAAGAATCAAGTTGGACCCCAACCCACCCCACATACAAAACTAACCCAGAATGGATCAACAACCTAAATGTGAGTACTAAAATAATAAAACTCTCAAAAGAAAATACAGAAGCAAATCTCCATTATCTTGGATTTAACAATGGTTGGGGGTTTTTTTTTAGATATAACACCAAAGCACGAGTAAAAAACGAATATAACTTAATTTCATCAAAATTAAAAACTTTTGTGCATGAAATTATTACCCAGAAAGTAAAAAGACAATCTGTAGAAACGGGAGAAAAGACTTGCAATTCATATACCTGTTAAGGGATTAAGTTCCAGAATATATAAAGAATTCTTACAACTCAATAACAGAAACACAACCCAATTCAAAAATGGACAAAGGATAGACATCTCTGTTTAGATGATATACTAATGGCCAATAAGCATATGAAAAGATGTTCAACATCATTAGTCATTACAGAAATGCAAATCAAAGCCATAATGATACAACTTCATACTCAGAATGATTATTATCAAAATTAGTAAGTGTTGGTAAAGATTTGAAGAAAGTGGAACCCTCATGCATTGCCAGTAGAAATGTAAAATGGTCCAGCTGCTATGGCAATCAGTTTGGTGGTTCCTCAAAAAGTTAAACATAGATTATGTGACCCAGCAATTCAACTCCTAGATAGATACCCAAAAGAGTTCATAGCAGAGACTCAAGCTTGCATACCAATACTCATAGCTGTATCAATACTAAAGCCAAAAGGTGGAAACAACTCACAATGTCCATCAACAGATGAAATAAATAAAATATGGTATATACATATATTGGTATTATTCAGCCTTAAAAAAGAATAAAATTCTGATACATTCTGCATGTATCATCCTTGCAAACATGTTAAGTGAAATAAGCCAGACATCAAACAGCAAGGTGGTCTCTGAGAGCCCTGACACAGATGAAAAAGTATTTACCATGTAAATATTAACCATAAGAAAGCTAGATTGGCCCTGGCCGGTTTGGCTCAGTAGATAGAGCGTCAGCCTGCAGACTGAAGGTCCTGGGTTCGGTTCTGGTCGAGGGCACGTCGTACCTTGGTTGCAGGCTTGATCCCTGGCCCTGGTCGGGGTGTGTGCAGGAGGCAACCAATCAATGTGTCTCTCTCACATCAATGTTTCTATCTCTCTTTCCCTCTCCCTTATTCTCTGAGATCAATGAAGATTTATTAAAAAAAGAAAAAGAAAGAAAGCTAGATTGGCTTTATTAATATTAAATAAGAAACACTTCAGAACAAAACATATTACCAGAAATAAAAAGGTACATAGGTAATGATAGAGTTAATTCATTAAAAAAAAAAAAAAAGTAATCCAAAACATGCATATCAAATAATAGACATTCAAAATACATGAGACGGCCCTAGCTGGTTTGGCTCAGTGGAAAGAGTGCTGGCCAGCAGACTAAAGGCTTGATCCCCAGTTTGGGGTATGCAGGAGGCAGCCAATCAATGATTCTCTCTCATCATTGATGTTTCTATCTCTCTATCCCTTTTATTGATTCCTCTCTGAAATCAATTTAAAAAAAAACATAAAACAACAAATTAACAAAGCTAAGACAAAAAAGACAATTTCAGAATCATATTTAGAAATTTCAACACTGTTCTCAGGAATTGACAGAAATAATAAATGGATAATCAATAGGAATGTAGAAGATTTAAATATAGTAACAACTTAGCCCAGCGGTTCTCAACCTGTGGGCCGAGACCCCTTTGGCGGTCGAACGACCCTTTCACAGGGGTCGCCTAAATACATCCTGCATATCAGATATTTACATTACGATTCATAACAGTAGCAACATTACAGTTATGAAGTAGCAACGAAAATAATTTTATGGTTGGGTCACAACAGGAGGAACTGTATTTAAAGGGCCAGAAGGTTGCCCTAACCAGTTTGGCTCAGTGGATAGAGTGTCAGCCTGCGGACTCAGGGGTCCCGGGTTCGATTCCGGTCAAAGGCATGTACCTTGGTTGCGGGCACATCCCCAGTGGGGAGTGTGTGGGAGGCAGCTGATCGATGTTTCTCTCTCATCGATGTTTCTAACTCTCTATTCCTCTCCCTTCCGCTCTGTAAAAAATCAATACAATATATATAAAAAAAAATAAAAAATAAAGGGCCAGAAGGTTGAGAATCACTGACTTAGCCTAATTAACATTTAAACATACATTATTTTCAAACACACACCAAGGCAGACCATGTAATGAGCCATAAAACAAGTCTATTTTAGTTGTCTGGACCCAAAGGAAAAAACCAGCTGCAACATTTCCTGAACTTAAACGCTTTTCGCAAAGGCTTCTCTCCAAGGACTACTGTTTCTCATGGGAAGAGCCATGCCACCCATTTTCAACACCTCTTCCTATTTCTCCTCTTAATTGTAACTATCAAAATAAAGGACCCAATAAAAATATCCTTTCCTTGCCTACCCAGCCAGAATTAGTCAATCTTATGAAGTACAATGCAAAAGTCATAAGGCAGCCCAGCTGGTGTGGCTCAGTGGTGTTGACCCATGAACCAGGAGGTCACAATTCAATTCCAGTCAGGGCACATGCCAGGGTTGTAAGCTGAAACCACAGTAGGGAGTGTGCAGGAGGCTGCCGATCAATGATTCTCTATTGCCCTCTCCCTTTCTCTAAAAAAAAAAAATCAATAAGCTATTCAAAAAATCTATTTTAAAAAACAAGTCCTAAAGCAGGAATAAGCTTGACATATTTAGAGAACAGCAAGGGGGCCAGAATGACTGGGACAGAATAAGGTAAAGGGTAAGTTGTAGGAGGTGAAATCAGAAAGTTAAACAGAGGTCAGAGCATATAAGACCTGCTAAGTCTTGGTAAGGACTTTGAATAAATTCTAAGTATGATGGGAGGGTTTTGAAAAAAGAATATTATCTTATTTACATTGTTAAGCATCTCTTAGGCTGCCATGTAAAGAACAGAATAGAAACTACTAGTAAGCAACTGGTTAGGAACCATTGGCCAGAGCACAAGAGATGGCTAAGACCAGAGTGGCTTAAACCAGACATAAATGTGTTTGTCAAGGAAAAAAGGCCCAGACAAATCTATATAAATTGTGTTGTGATGCCTTAAAGCATTTTCTTTTCTTGGATCCCAGGACATCTCATTCTCCTACTCATGAGATACTTAATCTGTCTTCCTTGCATGATCACCCTCACCTCCCCAAGCTCTTCAAGCTGGAAATGTTTGAAGGCCCATTCTCTGACCCTCTTTTTTCTAGCTACTCTCATTCCTATGGTGATTTTATCCAGACACTTGGCTTTAAATATCATCTATATAATAATAATTTAATTTACATCTCCAGTCTAGGCCTTTCCCCTAAACTCTAAATGCAGGCATACAGTTGACATGGTAAACATCTCAAACGTAAGAGAAAAAAAAATTGAACTCCCTAACCTTCCCTCTCCAAACGTGTTTCTCTTCAATCTTTCCTCGGATAATATCAACTCCATTATTACAACTGCTCAGGGATAAACCTTTAGAGATACCCAAGACTCCTCCATTCTCTCACACCCCACTTCAAGTATGGCAGCAGATGCTTTCAGCTCTACCATCAGACTATATCCAGTAAACAACTCACTTCTGACCCACCCCCACTGCTATCAGCAATATCATCTCTCACTAGGATTACTGCTTTCTTTTTAACTGGTCTCCCTGGTTCTGCCCTTGCCACTGCCCTCACCACTCGCTAACTGTAGTCTACTCTCAACATAGCAGTCAAAGAGATCCTAATAAGTCTAAATGAGAGCATGTCAACAACTGCTCTAAATCTTCTCACTCAAGTAAAAATCCTTACAATGGCCAAGACCCAGTATCATCTGACCACAGCTTTATGCCTCTGCTCCAGGTACGTCATATCACACTACTCTGCCCCAAGTCACTTCATTCCAGCTTCAATGGCTTACTTGCAGTTTCTCAAATACTCCAGGCCTGCTCCAGTCTTAGGACCTTTGAATTTGCTGTGGCCTAAAATTATCTAGCCCTTAAAATGATCTAGAATGCAAGCCTGTTCTTTCAACTACTTAAGTCTTCGTTCAAATGTCATCTTAATGAAGTATTCCCTTCCATACTATTTAAAATTGCTAATTTCTCTCATCCTGTAACATTGCTAATGCACTAGCTCTGCTTTATCTAATTTATAATTCTATATGCAATTATAGCACTCCCCTCTATCAAACATTCTGCCCTAGCCGGTTTGGCTCACTGGATAGAGCGTCGGTCTGGGGACTGAAGGGTCCCAGGTTCGATTCCGGTCAAGGGCATGTACCTTGGTTGCAGGCACATCCCCAGTAGGGGGTGTGCAGGAGGCAACTGATCGATGCTTCTCTCTCATCGATGTCTCTCTCTACCCCTCTCCCTTCTTTGCTGTAAAATCAATAAAATATATATTTTAAAAAAACATACTGCCTATTTTACTTATTTACCTTACGTATAGTCTGTCTCCTAGAAGATAAACTCTAGAGATTTTTTTGTTTGTTTCATCTCCTGCCACATACACACCTAGTCCCTAGAGCAAGCAGTACCTTTCACAGAACTCTGTTGGTCCAATACTGAAACAAAGCTTCTCCAAAAGTGCTGAGTTTGTTAGGCCCAATTCCAATTCTAGGACTAATCTAATTCAAATATACCAACTCCTTTGTCAGTACTTATAGTATATGAATAATATTCAAAATTTACAAATGTTTTTAGTTATGCTTTTGTTTAATCTAAGTACTTACTTACCTGACAATTATAGATTGCTTACTGTTTCCAAAATAGTTCAACCTCTTACTCTGGCATTACAATAAATAGAAAGAACAGAAGGCTTCAGCTAGAAGGCCTAGGTTCAAATTCTCGGTCCACCATTTACCAGTAGTATGTCTCAGACAATTTAGCCTCCTCTTAGTTTTTCATCAGTAAAATACCAAGGTGGAGGGTAAATAAAGACCAGCCTGCCTTACTTATCCTACACCTAATCATAATATTATTGTGAAAATCAAAAATGTATGAGAAAATGCTTTATAAACTATAAGTGATATACAAGTGTGACTTAAATGTCCATGCTGTATTCTGGAAAACCCTGAAATGGGACAGAAAAGTTCAGTGTTTGGGACAGCATACCTCACCATACCTCCCTGCCCCTAACACTAAACTCTAATTTTGGAATCAGACTGGCTTTTCCACTTACTTGTACTTTAAACAAGTTACTCAACCACTCTGAGTCATTGTTTCCACATCCATAAATGGACATAAAACTAACCTTGTAGCATCCTTTTGAAGATTAAAGATTATATACACACATATAGAATGTACCTATGGAATACAACATTTTATTTGCTGCAGTCTTGTTCTTCTTTCAAATGGAGAAAAACCCAAAGGCAGATAATATAAACCTACACTGAGATAGAAAAGTTAACTTTGACTTGAAAATTTCATGTGAAAGGACAAGAAGGAAAGTGAGAAAGAGCTAGAATTAATCAAGCAATAATTTCAATAGTTTTCCAATTAAATTTGTTCTTTCCTTCTTACCTTTCTCTACGATAAAATAACAGGATGAGATGCAAAAGAATATCAGCATACAGAAAATCATGTTTAGTAATCCAAAAAAGTTCATTTCAAAACTAAGTATTATATAGTTTTTTCTCTTCAAAGGAGAATAATTCTAGTAGCAGTTTTTCAATTTCTCAAAAACCAAATATATTTTGACACTCTAGAATTCAAGGTACATGCCAAAAAAAAAGTCATGTTTTTCCAACTATAGAATCCTGATATAACTGTATTAAATATGTTTAGAAATGACAGAGTGAATTAAAAAAGTAAAAATTCAATTTAGATATATATCATACAAACACATCAAGAATGCTTTGAAATCATCAGACTTTGATATATTTCCTCAATTCTATGACACCAGCAATTATAAGATATACCATCAATATAAAAACCATTTTCCAAGGGGGGGGGGGGGAGAATCCCTCCTACATTAAATATTCACTTAAGATATAAACATACCAACTTCAGAAAATATAAGTTGTAAGGGATCCCTCTGGAATGCCAAGAGCTAACTACAAAGTAGAAGATACTTGTAACAGACATATCTAACAAGACTTGTTAGATATGTCTAGAAAGAACTACAAATCAATATGAAAAAGTAAATAGCTTATTTTTACTGATTTCAGAGAGAGGAAGGGAGAGGGATAGAAAGACAGAAACATTGTTGATCAGCTGCCTCATGCACATCCCACACCGGGGAATGAGCCCAAAAGCCAGGCATGTGCCTTGACCAGGAATCAACCGTGACCCCCTGATTCATGGGTCAATGCTCAACCACTGAACCACGCCAGCTGGGCTAAAAAAAAAATTTTTTTAAAGATAAACTGGGAGAGAAAAAGCATTAGAGTAAGTTTCTTGGAGGTGTTAGCACCTGAATCTTTAAAAGGTGAATAGGAATGCCCTGACCAGATAGCTCAATTGATTGGAGCATGTCAAGGTTGCAGGTTCCACCTAGAGGTAGGAAACATACAGGAATCAACCAATGAATGCATGGACAGATGGAACAAGTCAATGTTTCTCCCTCTCTCCCTCCCTTCTTTACCCTCTCTGAAATCAATAAATAAAAATTTTAAAAAATAAATAAAAGGTGAGTAGGAGTTATCCTGACAAAGTGCATTCCAACAGAGGGAACAGCTTGGCAAAAGCACAGTGATAAGAAACCGTACAGTGTATTTAAAGAAACAAAGAACAGCTGCTAACTGCTGCTTAAGGGTAATAAAGGCAAGAACTGGGATGGGTGGGTGGAAGTGGCCAAAGAAACAGAAAGATGCCAAGTCACCAAGGGAGTTATTAGACCTTAACCAATTGGCTAGATGGG
Organism: Myotis yumanensis; assembly: GCF_028538775.1. Lineage (NCBI taxonomy): Eukaryota > Metazoa > Chordata > Mammalia > Chiroptera > Vespertilionidae > Myotis > Myotis yumanensis. The sequence goes on from NW_027223762.1 coordinate 14,846,474, forward strand.
GCAGTGAGATTTATGTAAAGAAATTATGTGGTCAGATAGATTATTCAGGGAGCAATGCAGAAGATGGAGTTAAGGGGGATAAGATTGGCAGAAAGAAGGCCGGTTAGGAGGCAGTTATAACTGTCCTGCAGGAGATAAAAGGGCCTGACATAATGAAATGCAAGCTATAACGAATCTGGAGAAAATGTAGAGTACGGACACATTATGCTGCTGGTCTAGAGATCACACCATGAACACCACTAACCTACAATAAGGGTTGGCAAGTTTTTTCTGTAAAGGACCAAATAAAAAGGATTTTAGGCTTTAGGGGCCACATATGATCTCTATTGCACTTCTTGGTTTTTGTTTTTAAACCTTTTAAAAATTAAAAACCATTCTTAGCTAGTGGACTTTTTTTTTTTAAGACAGCAGGCTGGATTTGTGAGTGCAGTAAGTTTGCTGATCCCTGCTGTACACCCATAAAGAAGTGAGGATTAACCTACCTAGAGATTAATTTCCCTAAAATGCTACGCTATTATTAGTCCCCTACTCAGAAACTTCTCCATAGGTCCTGACTGCCTACTGACTAAGTCAAATCCCTATGATGCATAGCATTCATAGTCATCTATACTCTAGTTCCAACCAGATTCACCCCTGAGTGAATCTTCCATTCTTATTGAATTGACCTACTTACATTTACCTGCCTCTGTATCTTTGTAGTGTTCCCCCATGTTCTTTCCTCCTTTCCAAACCTGCACAAATACCTTCTTCAAAGCACAATTCAAATCCTTCATTGAAGTGATTCCACCCTCCTCAGAACTCCCAAGAGCACTGTCTCAATTATTCTGATATTTACTTGCTATCCTGTGCTATTACATACTTCAAATAAACTGTATATTCCTGGGGCATGGAATAATTTATACTTCTCTCTACCAATGGATCTAGCATATAACAAGGGTTAAATAAAAATGAAGACATATGTGTATATGTATGTAGTATACCTATGTATACACACACGCACTTTTTTTCTAAACTAGCTATTGCCCTCGCTGGTTTGGCTCAGTGGATAGAGCATCGGCCTGCGGACTGAAGGCTCCCGGGTTGGATTCCAGTCAAGGGCACATGCCTGGGTTGCAGGCTCTATCCCCAGTAAGGGGTGTGCAGGAGGTAGCCAATCAATGATTCCTTCTCATCATTGAAGTTTCTATCTCTCTCTCCCTCTCTCTTCCTCTCTGAAATTAAAAATATTTTTTAAAAATACATAAATAAACTAGCTATTAACTGAAGCAAATGTGATTTCACCCTTACCTTATATCAGTAACTGTACACTTTTAACTCCACAGATGCAATGTGAATGCCATAGGAATCACAGAATGACAATCCCCAAGTACATTACTCTCCTATCACACATTTTTAGGGCTAGTTTATTAGGGAAACAAAAATAATACAAGTAGATTTTTTCTAATGATCAATGATATCATTATAGATATACTGGGATAATATTAAATATAGAACTCACTAGATCAAGTCAAAGTTTATTTACCTACATTTTTTTAAAATATATTTTTATTGATTTTTTACAGAGAGGAAAGGAGAGAGATAGAGAGTTAGAAACATCGATGATGAGAGAGAAACATCAACCAGCTGCCTCCTGCACACCTCCCACTGGGGATGTGCCCGCAACCAAGGTATATGCCCTTGACCGGAATCGAACCTGGGACCCTTCAGTCCGCAGGCCGACGCTCTATCCACTGAGCCAAACCGGTTTTGACTACTTACCTACATTTTCATTTATTTTTTAAAATGCAAAGATTTTACAACTAAATTGCTTTAAATTTCCCCCTAAATTATTACTCAAATTTAAAGTCACATATACATGTATACATACACATATACAAAAGCCACATAGAGTCTGAATTTTTTAAAATAAAGTTGTCTTTGACAATTCACATTACCAAAATGGCATTATTGATTTCATTCAGAATTTAGGAAAGGTAATATATTTTAAATTTTTTAGAAAATACTCCATTTTGGATTACTATTGATAAATAGCTATAATCACAGGCTGTTTTGAGCTGGATTAACGGATTCTTCCTCTACTTGTGATTACTTAAGTCTTTTTCAAATTCAAAGTGTGAACTGTGCCTTATTTTACTACACAAAGAATGTCCAAGAAGCTATAAAAATTCCTCCAGAATCATTTGCCCACATTCCAATGCCAAGTACAGAAAACGTTTAAAACATTTATAGAAAGTATAAAAAACAAAAGCAGCCGAACCGGTTTGGCTCGGTGGATAGAGCGTCGGCCTGCGGACTGAAGGGTCCCGGGTTCGATTCCGGTCAAGGGCATATACCTTGGTTGCGGGCACATCCCCACTGGGGGGCGTGCAGGGGGCAGCTGATCGATGTTTCTCTCTCATCGATGTTTCTAGCGCTCTATCCCTCTCCCTTCTTCTCTGTGAAAAATCAATAAAATATTAAAAAAAACAAAAACAAAAGCAAAAGAAATTAACCAAAAGATGGCTATGAAAGTGAATACTGAGACTTTTTACTCTTCAAAACACATTGAAGAAAGTTTATAAATTTACAACCCTGAAAAGACTATTATCCATTGATAAATTAATATTAATAATTCACTCACTGGAGAACAAACCCAGAAACCAGGGACTCCCATTCATCAATTTTGTTCTGTCACTGGCTTAGTAGAGTTTTGGGCACATCCCCATATGGTGAACAAGAAAAGCTTAACTGACATTCTAAGGTTGTAAGAATTGATTAAATGTTTATGAAGTACTCGAGGACCAAGAAGGAAAGCCACTGTAACCATTAAATGTAATTTAGTTAAAACTGTAGCTAAGAGTTAGGCTTGCAAATCCAATCATAAAATTCTTTTGTGTCTTCTTAACACAGCAAATCTTCAGTGAGTCAGTTTAGTGTGTGTATTTAATGAGCTGGTTTAGCAACCTCAGAGGAATGAATTTTCTTCCAAATCTTTGTTTTCTCACAAACTCTGTCACTATCCAACCCACCTAGTTGCAAAGGGAGACACGATCCGATTCAATGTTAGGTCTATCTCGGAGGGAAGGGGGGGGGAGGGGGAGGCGGGGGGACAACCAAAGACCTTGGATGCAAATATGCATAACACCGACCGTGGGGTGGTGGGGGCCTGGGGCAGGGCGCTGGGGGGGGGGGGGGGGGGGGGCCGCAGAAAAGGGGACATATATAATACTTTCGACAATAAAGTTTTTTTAAAAAGTTAGGTCTAGTTATTGATAAGCCACTACCAAACGGCTAAAATCTATTCGAAATCACAGTGGAACTTTGTTAACTTACCAGAAATGTGAAGCCTGAAAGTAATCCCAGAAAGCAATCATCCCAAGAAGAGCTTTATTAAAGGGAAAGTCCCTACACTTTTTTAAAGAGCTGGAAAGTGTTTTTAGACAATGCGGCCAGCAGACTGAATTCGCTCAAACCTCATCTAATTCGCTCGGCAGCGCCAGCACCTGCTCGCTGGGAGCGACTGGAGACGGGGAGGCCATCTCCAGCGGCCCTTCCTGGGTGACAGGAACAATGCGAACTGACAAAGGACGGGAGGCCCCCGGGCCTCCGCGCCGCGACGCTGCCCCCGACAGAGGGTACCAGCCCCGGCAAAGCGCTCCTCTCCAGAGCTCACACGCGGCCGCCTCTCCCGTTTGGCGACGTGGGAAAGTGCACCCTGCGCTCCGCTCCGGACGGCGGAGCACCCCGTGCGCAGGGGAGGCTGCCCCTACGCGGCCGCGGGCAGGGACACTTCCTCTCCGCGCCGGCGAGCAGACCGGGGCGCACGGAGGCTCCCGGGGCAGCCGGGTCTGGAGCGCCGGCGGGGAGGCCCGGAGAGGGCGGGGAGGCCGGAGGGTCGCCGGCTCCGGGCGCAGGAAGCGGGGCTGGGGCGCCGGCACACCGTGCTCCCGGGAGCCGAGGGGAGACGGGAAGCTCGGGTCCGGGGGCACGTTCCTTCCTCGAGCCCGGTCCCGAGGGGCGGCGCGGGCGGCCGGGGCAACTCTCCCTCTCGCCAAACTCCGGGGTGAGCGCGAGGGCGGCCAGCCGGGCTCCCGGCGGGGTGGCGCCCGGTGGGGGAGGCGGCGAGGCCGGCCCGGTCCGCTCCCTGCCCACGCGGTCCAAGCGGAGGCCGTCCGCGCCGGTCCCTCCCGCCCCGCGGGGCAGGGCCGCCGACCTCGGCCGCGGGCGCGGGGCCAGTCGGCGGCGGCGGGCGGCCGGGGCCCTACCTGAGGCTGTGTACCAGCTCCCGGCGTGGCTGGCTTCCCGGCAGACCACTCGGTTGGACATCTTGGTGCCTGTGCCGCCTATGGTGCACGAGGATGAATGAGGAGGCGGCGGCGGCGGCGGGAGCGGCTCCGCGAGGGGACGAGACGCCGCGGGCCCAGCCCAGGAGGAGGCGGCGGCGGGGAGGGGATCGGCCCGGCCCAGGAGGAGGAGGAAGAGGCGGCGGCGGCGGCCCGGGAGGAGGAGATGGCAGCCGGGGCGGTGGCAGCCACAATCAGCACGAACTCCGGCGACCGCCGGAAGATGGGGCCCGCGGCGGCCTCACCGACGCCCGGAGAGCCCTGGGCCGGCCCCGGAGTCGCCGCTGCTCCCCGGCCGGGGCTGGTCCTCGCCAGGCCGCCCCCGCGGCCCCCCTCACCTCCCGGTTGGCCTCCCGGAGCCACCGCGGTGACCCCACCCCCGTGACTCCGCACCGCCCCCACCCCCCACCCCCGCGGGACTCCCAGCACCCACCCCCACCCCCACCCGGGCCGGGCCCTCCCGCCCCGCCGGCCGCCGGCCCCGCCCCGCCCCTCCTCCGGCCGCGCGGCGAGGTTAAAGGCGGAAACCGGACAGGCCAGACGGCATCTGGGGTCAGGCGGCCCCGCGAGGAGGCCGCGGAGGCTGCAGCTCCGCGCACACAAAGCCCAGGCCGGGCCTGAACCGGGCGGGCGGACCGCAGGAGAGCCAGCGCTTCCTTACTCGCTGCTCTAACGGGTGCTGCCCACTGAGCATGCCCAGCTCCGCGGCCGGGCCCGCCGGGGACTCGCAACGTGCGCGCTCCGCTCTCCGGGGTTTCGAGGCAGCAGCGGCGGGGAGGGGCGGGCTCCGGGAGCGGACGCAGCCGCAGGGCAAGCCCCCCCCCCCCCCCCCCGCCAATTCCTTAAAAGAGCGCCACCGGGGGTAGCCAGATGGTGCTTTCCACCTGCAAAGTCCAGCTCGCACCTCCCTCCCCGCATCAGACACAGGAATCCTCAGTGCATTCGCACCCCCAAGGTTTACTACTAGAGCCGCAAGTCTAGCCACGCTGGGAAGTTATGTGTACAGGTACACGGGAGGATGCCTGAGGTCCTGCAAACGCTGGTTTTTGCTTCACAGGGCCACCCTTACCACCCAGTCTTGGCTTTGACACTGTAAACATGTCTTGTTTCATGTTATATTTATGTAGGTACGTGTCTTAACTCCCTAACTAGCTAAAGTGTGGTATAGTTATCCTCATCTATACAATGGGGATAATATTCGGATGTCCCCAGGATTATGAGTTAATAAACAGAGCATGGCATAGTAGGCAAACAGCAAACATTATTTCCAACCCTCCATACTTTTATCAACCCCAGTATTTCATGTCAGGGTCAAGCGCAAAGAATTCCTTTAAAATTATGGAAGAATCACGGCAAAGTAAGGTATCTTGGACTTCCCAGTAAGTGAAGTAAACCATTCCAAAATTGGTAAGACAGAGAAAGTTGAGTATCCTCAATGAAAGATTTGTGGTTAAAAACCATAAAATTGTTACATCAGAATTTCACAGTGAACAGATCTTTGGTATAGTTCAAAGCAGACAACGGGCTGATACATAAAATTTTTGAAGCCCTGGCGGCGTGGCTCAGTTGGTTGGGTGTCATCCCAGTTCAATTCCTAGTCAGTGCACATGCCTGGATTTCTGGCTCAATCCCCCAGTTGGGCATGTGCAGAAGGCCTATTGATGTTCTACTCTCACATAGATTTTTCTCTCTTTCCCTCTCCCTTCCTCTCATACAGGTCAAAGTGAGCAGACCCAAAAACAAAAACAAAAACAAAAAAGGACTGGCTGGTTTTTTATTGTAAAAAGAAGCAATGAAGTTAAGTAGCACAAATACTTCTCACTTAGCTATAAGCAACATATTGGTAAAAGTGGGTTTCAATGCCCATTCAAGCACTTACCAGTGTGGTCTTCAGCAAGTCACTTATCCTCTCCAAATCTGTTTCCTCATCTGCAAAATGGGAATAACAATATCTACTTTGCAGAGCTGCTATATTAGAAATAATTTAAGTAAAATAGCACTGCGACTGACACGTAGAACTGCAAGGACAGCTATTACATTATTACCATAAAGGTTGATAGCATGGGAGGATATTATACACCCTCTGCAGTACTTATACCAGTAACCCAACTTTATTGTGCATTAGAATCATCTATTATAGTTGTTGAAAACTGTGGATACCCAGATTCCACCCTCCATGAGGTACAGGGAAAATGTGGAAAAAAACTGAGTTTTTTTTTTTTTTTAATATATTTTATTGATTTTTTACAGATAGGAAGGGAGAGGGATAGAGTTAGAAACATTGATGAGAGAGAAACATCGATCAGCTGCCTCCTGCACACCCCCCACTGGGGATGTGCCTGCAACCAAGGTACATGCCCTTGACTGGAATCGAACCCGGGACCCTTGAGTCCGCAGGCCGACGCTCTAACCACTGAGCCAAACCGGTCAGGGCAAAAACTGAGTTTTTTTAATATTATATTAGATTCTGATGTATTTTCATGCTGTTGTAAAAAACTGCAGCATTCTACGATAAAAAAAGTCATAAAAGTAATGGAGCCACGTAAATTATTTAGCATATAGAACAAAAACTACTTTACAATAATGACATTTAACAGTTTATTTTGAAGGTCATTTTAAAAACAAAGTTAAAGACAATCTGAGAAAAAATTGCACATAATACACTCTTTAAATATAAGTATGGTGATTAAATCAAAATAAGGGAAATATGTTTTCTTCTGCAACTCCAAGAACAAGTTGTTGTCCTGAAGGTTCTTATACTTCCAAAAAGGGGTGGGGGAAATCATGGCACTTAAAGCTGCCTCTTAATCATGTAAATCTATAGTAGAAACCAAATTTTTCTGTTCTTCCCAATCAGTTTCGATCTTCAAACTGTGCCTTGTTTTTTAAAAGATATGATGCTAGAAATTCAATGGGATTTGGTGGTCTGTAAAGGAAAAGAAATCCAAAATTTAGAAATTTGTATTCTAGATGTGTTCATTGAAATAAATTGTTCCATAATAAAAATACATCTTTTAAATTTTAGCTTTCTTTTTACACTCAAAGGCCATTTGTAGTAAATACAGGGTGTCCCCAAAAAATGTATACATACTTTTTTCTGATAGCTCAATTGATGTTTCTTTCTTTTCTGGTTTAACCCATTGGAATTAATAATTATTCAAAGTGTGTATACATTTTGGGGGAACATCCTGTATAGTAAATGAGACAGGGAAGCAGATTAGTCAACAATGTAGTTTAAAGAAATTGAAATTTTTGTACGGCTGAAACCTGCTTATGAACTCAATTCTAAAACACAAGTTTGGAAAATGTACTAGCAATGGGATGATAACTATCCCAGGGGAATAATGACTTGAGGGGACACAAGGGAGACTGCTGGAGTGCCAGCAGTGTTCCCTTTCTTGGTCAGAATGCAGGTTACATAATTATGCTTAGTGTCAGAAAATTCAGCAAGCAGTACACCTATGATATTCTTAATTTTCTGTATGAATATTAACCTTCAATAAGAATACAAAAACTACATAGGAAAATGGCTGTACATCACCAAGACAGGTAGATGAGCTCTCTAAGTGATTAATCAAAGGAAGTAGTATTCATTTGAACAAGTTTTGTTTCTTTTTAAAAAGCAATTTCTACTGCCACCATACAACACACCTGATAAGTTAAACATATTTTAAAGTTAATGGGTATTATTTCATATTTATCACTTTTATATAAATAATTCTTGCTGAGAAAACAAGTCCAAAGATGAAAATGGGGTAAACACCTATTTAAACCCTACTAGGAAAAGGCATAGAGAATATTTAATAATGATCTCAAAATATTCCCTTAGCACTTTAAACAATCTTTTAACTAGCTAGACATAGACAACATTTTTCAAGATTAATTTGATAAATCAATTTACCAGACTTCTTACTTAAAAATTGTATTTACTGCCCTGACCGGTTTGGCTCAGTGGATACAGCGTCGGCCTGCGGTCTGAAGGGTCCCAGGTTCGATTCCGGTCAAGGGCATGTACCTTGATTGTGGGCACATCCCCGGTTGGGGGTGTGCAGGAGGCAGCTGATTGATGTTTCTCTCTCATCGATGTTTCTAACTCTCTATCCCTCTCCCTTCCTCTCTGTAAAAAATCAATAAAATATATATTTTTTTAAAAATTGTATGTACTAATAGCATATTAGTTAGGACTACTTCAAATTTTTTCTTCTAGCTTATAAATATTTAGAATTTCTAATTTTTTAGAGAAAGAAAAAAATAAAAGATGTCCATACTTCAACTGTCAGTAAAGAGCCAAAAATAAATCATAGTTGCCCTAGCCAGTTTGGCTCAGTGGATAGAGCGTCAGCCTGTGGACTGAAGGGTCCCAGATCAAATCCGGTCAAGGGCACATGCCTGGGTTGCAGGCTCAATCCCAAGTGGGGGGCATGCAGGAGGCAGCCGATCAATGATCCTCTCTCATCACTGATGTTTCTATCTCTCTCTCCCTCTCCCTTTCTCTCTGAAATCAATAAAAATATTAAAAGATGTTTTAAAAAAATAAAAAATCATATTTTATAAATGTAACAATCTAAAGGAAATATTTAATGTTTACCATATAATTTATATAAACATGCCCAGCTGGAGTGGCTCAATGGTTGAGTGTCAACCCATGAACCAGGAGGTCACTGTCCAATTCCCAGTCAGGGTACATGCCCGGATTGCAGGGGTGTACAGGAGGCAGCTGCTCAGTGAGTCTCATCTTTTTTTTTTTTTTTTTAATATATTTTATTGATTTTTTACAGAGAGGAAGGGAGAGAGATAGCGAGTTACGAACATCAATGAGAGAGAAACATCAATCAGCTGCCTCCTGCACACCCCCTACTGGGGATGTGCCCGCAACCAAGGTACATGCCCTTGACCAGAATCGAACCTGGGACCCTTCAGTCCGCAGGCGGACGCTCCATCCACTGAGCCAAACCGGTTAGGGCTCATTTTTTTTTTTCTTCAATATATTGTTATTGATTTCAGAGAAGAAGGGGGAGAGAGAAGGAGAGAGAAGGAGAGAGAGGGGGAGAGAGAGAGAGAGAGAGAGAGAGAGAAACATCAATGATGAGCTCTCTTGATAAAAAAAACATCAAGTTCCTTATCAAATTATATCAGTTTGGCCCTAACTGGTTTGGCTCAGTGGATAGAGCGGCGGCCTGAGGACTGATGGGTCTCAGGTTTGATTCCGGTTAAGGGCATGTATCTTGGTTGCGGGCACATCCCCAGTAGGGGGTGTGCAGGAGGCAGCTGATAGATGTTTCTCTCTCATCGATGTTTCTCTCTATCCCTCTCCTTTCCTCTCTGTAAAAAAAATCAATAAAATATATTTTTTAAAAAATTATATCAGTTTGCTAGTATTCATTTTGGTTGTTGTTAATAGTCACCCAAGGATATTTTTTCAATTGATTTTTAGAGAGTGTGGAAGGGGAGGGGGAGAGACAGAGAAAGAGAAACATCGATGTGAGACCAGCTAGGGCTAGTATTCATTATTATTCTTTGAATAAAACATAATCTGCACCAAATAAATGATGACTAATGTAACTGAAAAAAAATATTTTTTATGGGATTTGCTTACATAAAAATAATTTAGGTAGAATTATTGGGGTAAAACCTGTACCAAAAAAAAAAAAAAAAATTATAATCTTGTTAATAAAGAAGTTAAAACAATTTTGCAACCCCTGGCCAGGTAGCTTAGCTGGTTAGAGTATCGTCCTGATACACCAAGGTTGCTGGTTTGATCCCCAGTCAGGGTACGTACAAGAATCAACCGATGAATACATAAGTGGAACAACAAAGAGATCTCTTTCTTTCTTTCTTTGTTTCTTTCTCTCTCTCTCTCTCTCTCTCTCTCTCTCTCCTCTCCTCTCACTTCCTCTCTAAAATCAATTTTTAAAAATTGGCAAAAAAATGTTTGTAACACTCATGCTGTTGAGGCTATGATAATAGTGAAAGAATTTTAATAATAAACTTTTGGTCATAGCCAGTTTGGCTCAGTGGGTAGAGCATCAGCCCACGGACTAAAGGATCCCATGTTCGATTCCAGTCAAGGGCACATAACTCTGTTGCTGGCTCAATCCCTGGCCCTGGTTGGGGCAGATGTGGGAGGCAACCAATTGATGTGTCTATTTCACATAGATGTTTCTCTCTCTCTGTCTCTTCCCCTCCTTCCCTCTCTAAAAAAAAAAAAAAAAAATCAACAGAAAAATATCCTCAGGTAAGGATTAACCCCCCCCCAAAAAATACATTTTTGGACATAAATATGATACTAAGTATCAAACACCATAAAAAAAATTGTATCCTTTGAACTAGCAAACCAACTCGTGGGAATTTAGCATGTGAAAGTAATTACATAAAAACAAAAGAGGCGCCAAACCGGTTTGGCTCAGTGAATAGAGCGTTGGCCTGCGAACTGCAAGGTCCCAGGTTTGATTCCGGTCAAGGGCATGTACCTTGGTTGCGGGCACATCCCCAGTAGGAGGTGTGCAGGAGGCAGCTGATCGATGTTTCTCTCTCATCGATGTTTCTAACTCTCTATCCCTCTCCCTTTCTCTCTGTAAAAAATCAATGAAATGTATTTTTTTTTAAAAAAAGAGGTGCCGAAACCAGTTTGGCTCAGTGGATAGAGCGTTGGCCTGCGGACTGCAGGGTCCCGGGTTTGATTCTGGTCAAGGGCATGTACCTGGGTTGCGGGCACATCCCCAGTGGGAGATGTGCAGGAGGCAGCTGATCGATGTTTCTCTCTCATCAATGTTTCTAACTCTCTATCTCTCTCCCTTCCTCTCTGTAAAAAATCAATAAAATATATTTTTTAAAAAAGAGGCATGAAAACAGATAAACTGCCTAGTGATCTATAATAACAAAGGAAATTGAACTTACATTTTCAACAATGAGAAAATGGTTAATTGTGGTACTATAACAAATTATAAGTTCATAAAGTCTATGCATAGATATGGAAAAAATTTTGTTATAATATTAAGTAAAAAGGAGATATAAAACTGCATGTATACCATAATTACAAGTCTTTATAAATATGCATATGATCAAAGACTTGTAGAAAAAACTTAGTGTCTGAACTGAGATTATGGCTGACTTTTAAAATGTTTTTAACATGCATAAGTTCTTTTTATAGGAAAAAAATTATACATAACTAGTGATACTTCAATTAGAAAAGTCATTCTCTGATAACTCCTTCTGCTGACACTATTATCTTACCTTTCCTTTGCAAGCACAGCAAGTCCCTGTAATAAGATAGGCACAACTGTCTGATCCAGGTAGGCACGAGTTGGCAAAGACTGTAGATCCACTTTCTGTTTTGATGACTTTTCTGCATTAATCTTCTCATTTTCTACTATCCTCTAGTGAATCCAAAAAATATGCATAATATTACAAATACTCAGATTATTGTGAGTACTAAACAAAAAATAATGGAAACATGACGCTAATAGAAAAGGCAAGTCATTGACTAAAAACTGGTATTGAACTGCAAATCTCTTTGCCAAAATAAAATCAGACCCATCTCTAAATTTCATTCAAGTTTCTTCTGAGAGCACCAGAATATCTCTTTCTTTTAATGTCATATCTCCAGATCCTACCTCTTTGTCACTCTCCTCTGCCTTTTTAGAAGTAAATACAAGTCCCCCTTTTTTCATGAGGCTACCTTCGTACAGTGTGCTTCAAAAAATCTGGACATGAAACTAAGTAGCACTGAATCACAGTGAGAAAGCTAGTCCTATTTCAACTCTTTCATCACAGATAATATCAAGGACAAAGTTTCAGTTTGGTGCTAATATGTCTTTAACACTTCTGTAACACTTGCTTAACTCTGTTCAGAGAGAGAGTAGGCTTTCGGCTCAGAGCCTTCCACTGGCAACAAAATGCAGCTAAAATTTATTACCACTATACAATGAGAATACTTTTCCATTTATGTTTTTTTTTAATGTATCTATGATTTTTTAAAGTGAATAAAGAAAAAAATAGTAAGTAAAAAATAACAATTAAAAAAAACAGGGAAAAGAATAATATGGAAAAGATGATTGTGATATTCAAATGATGTTTAGGAAACAATGATTTAGACTTTCTACTCCTAAGAACCCCCAAATCTGGGGCCTTTCACATAGATTCATCTGACATCCAGAGCAGCAAAAACTACTTTAGAGTCCTAGCTGGTTTGGCTCAGTGGATAGAGCATCGTCCTGCAGACAGAAGGGTCTCTGGTTCCATTCTCGTCAAGGGCACATGCCTGGGTTGCAGGCTCCATCCCCAGTAGGGGGTGTGCAGGAGGCAGCCAATCAATGATTCTCTCTTATCACTGATGTTTCTCTCTCTCTCCCTCTCCTCTGAAATAAAAATATATTTTTTTAAAAAACTACTTTAGTGAAAAATTTTCCCTCCTTTTGAAAAATTACCGTTTTAGAAATTTACAAATAAATGGCTATCTAAAATACAAAACACTATTAAGAGCACTTCCATTTAAATGAACTTTTGCTCCAAACATACTCAAAGTGAATATAAATGAATCAACAACAAAAAAACACTTTTCTATATTTAATATTTTTAGATTTAATTTTATTTTGTAAAAAGTGAGAAAAAACTTTAATCGCATATCTACATAATATATACCACTGTTTCCAAAGATAGTTCCCACAAATTTGTAAGGCAGCTATTCTACTTTTGCTTATGATTTTTCAATGTAATTTTAGGACTTAATAAGAAATTTTCCTATACCTAGTAAAAGAGCTATTTATTTGCCCATAGATTACTTAGTGCCTGTCAGTAAATTTCAACAGATAATACCTATATACGACAAAAATTAGTCAGTTATATGACATCCCAATGCCTTCAATAAGAAACAGCAATGCCTAACCAATTCCTATAAATACTATAATAAACTCCTTAACCAAGTCCTCTCATTTATTTCATTCAAATATTTACTGAATTTTCACTATGTGCCAAATTTCTATGCTTAACTTTAGTAAAGATAAAATCCTGATCTAAAAAAAAACCCTGTATCTCCAAACTACTATAAAACATAAATAATAAACTGTTAACAGTTTAGAATAGTGATTGGAAAAAAAGGAAAAAAATAAGGTGAGCCTATGATTGCCCCAACTTACTGTTTCCTGCCTGGAGAACTTGTAAGATGCAATACAAGAAATCAAAGGGAATCAAAGCAGAACCCACAGTCTCCCTGGGTTGAGAAGGGAGTTGAAAATTCAGGGAGACAAAGCCATCTAGAATTCACATGGGAAGGAGAAAGTTGCACAGGAAAACACCTAAAGGTGAGTACCTATCAGAGCATGGGTGTGAGGAAACTACTGGAGGCCAAGGAAGGAGCACTCACACAAGCCAGGAATACTTCATGTTTCTGTGACCTAGACTGGCAAAACCTCTTAACATATGAAGCACTGGGTAGAATATGAAAGAAGAGGAAATGAAGCCTAAACTAAAGGCTGGTCTGGTGTTACTTAGGAAAGAGCAAACCTCAAAAAGATCAAATTGTTTCCAAGTAACTATGTCCTAGGACAAAGCTCAAGAATGTTTGAAGGAATAAAAAGATAACCGATACCAATAAAGTAAAATTCATCACTCAGCTTCCAATAAAAATTTGCCAGGTGGGCTCAAACTATGGATCCAGGAGGTGACGGTTAGATTCCTGGTCCCAGTCAGGGCACATGCCCTGGTTGCAGGCTCAATCCCTGGTCCGGGGACATGCAGGAGGCAGCCAATCCATGTTTTCCTTTCTCTCTCTCTCTCTCCCCCCTTCCTCTCTCTCTAAAATCAATAAATATATCCTCAGATGAGGATTAATAAAAAGAAATTGTAAGGCAGCAAAGCAGGAAAATATTACCCATAATGAGGAGAAAAATGAACTCACAGAAAGACTCAGAAATGATACAAATGATAAAATAAGCAATGCCATTAAACAAGTTATTATGAGATATCCCTTCCATGTGTTCAAGAATATAGAGGAAAGCACAAGTTAAACAAAATACTTGAAAATAATTTGAATAATAGCTGAAATTGTTTTAAAATTTCATGAAAACTCTAAATACACAGATCCAAAAAACTCAGTAAATCCTAAGCACAAGAAACAAAAAAATTTTTTTTTTAATATATTTTATTGATTTTTTACAGAGAGGAAGGGACAGAGATAGAGAGTTAGAAACATCGATGAGAGAGAAACATCGATCAGCTGCCTCCTGCACATCTCCTACTGGGGATGTGCCCGCAACCCAGGTACATGCCCCTGACCGGAATCGAACCTGGGACCTTTCAGTCCGCAGGCCGACACTCTATCCACTGAGCCAAACCGGTTTTGGCGAAACAAAAAAAATAAAAAATAAAAAAAGAAACAAAAATTTTTTTAAAGTACACCAAGAAACAACATAATCAAATTATTTAAAGCCTGTTAATAAAATTTTAAAAGCCCCAAGAAAAAAGGCATTAAGTATGAAGGAGCAGGAGACCACCAAGATGGCGGCATAGGTAAACACCGGAGACTGCTGCCGCAAACCACCACTTCAAAAATACAACTAAAAGACGGAACGGACATCACCCAGAACCACAGGAAGGCTGGCTGAGGAGAGACTCTTCAACTAGAAGGAAAGACAACAGCATTCCGAGGCTCAGAGGCGGCACAGTGTGGAAAATTTAAAGGTGCGGAGGTGCGCGCGCAAAGCAGGCTGGTGGCTGAGGGCGTGGTTGTCGTTTTCAATCAGGAGGGAGTCTCAGACACTGAGCTCCAGATCCGGGCGAGTCTCTAGGGACTCAGACTCAAACGGGAGAAGCGGGATTGTCTGGCATCACTTGGAACGTGAGGGCAGCTTTCTCTCCGAGGTTTGCAGCGGTTGCCAGGGTTCTGAGAAGCAGAGCCTCTGGGAATGGGACTGAGAGCAGCCATAACTGCTCCCTCCGCCCACCCGCCCTGTTGATCCTGCCCCGCCCAAGCCCTGCGCAGAGCCATTTGCTGGATCGCCTCAGGCAAAGGCTAGATTAGCACCTCCCCAGAGGACAGAAGTTTTCCGGGCAGACACAGCTGATTCTCACAGCCAGTCGGCCTGGTGGGCAAATCCCTCTAGTATTAACTACAACAATCAAGGCTTAACTAGAACAAGACTGCGCACAAAGACCACAAGGGGGTGCACCAAGAAAGCATAAAAAATGCGGAGACAAAAAAACATGACAGAAATGGAGGATATAGAGCTAAAAAACGCAATTTTGAGGGCTTGCAATAAACTTGAGGAGAGCCTCACGAAAACTAATGAGACCCTCGATGCTACGATAAAGAAACTAGAAAGTAAGCATACACGGACTGAAATAAAGAATATTATACCCAATAGCAGACCAGAGGAGCTCAAGAATCAAACCAAAGATCCGACAAAAAACACCCAATTGGAAAAGCAAAATGAAAAAAGAATCCGAAAATGTGAAGATAGTGTAAGGAGCCTCTGGGACAGCTTCAAGCGCACTAATATCAGAATTATTGGGGTGCCAGAAGATGAGAGACAGCAAGATATTGAAAACCTATTTCAAGAAATAATGGCAGAAAACTTCCCCCACCTGGTGAAAGAAATGGACTTACAGGTCCAAGAAGTGCAGAGAACCCCAAACAAAAAGAATCCAAAGAGGACCACACCAAGACACATCATAATCAAAATGCCAAGAGCAAAAGACAAAGAGAGAATCTTAAAAGCAGCAAGAGAAAGAGACTCAATTACCTACAAGGGAATACCCATATGACTATCAGCTGATTTCTCAACAGAAACTTTGCAGGCCAGAAGGGAATGGCAAGAAATATTCAAAGTGCTGAATACCAAGAACCTACAACCAAGACTACTTTATCCAGCAAAGCTATCATTCAGAATTGAAGGTCAGATAAAGAGCTTCACAGATAAGGAAAAGCTAAAGGAGTTCATCACCACTAAACCATGAATGCTGAAAGGTATCCTTTAAGAAGAGGAAGAAGAAAAAGGTAAAGATACAAATTGTGAACAACAAAAATCCATCTATCAACAAGTGAATCTAAGAATCAAGTGAATAAATAATCTGATGTACAGAATGAACTGGTGATTATAATGAATCAGGGACATAGAAAGGGAATGGACTGACTATTCTTGGGGGGGAAAGGGGAATGGGAGATGCGGGAAGAGACTGGACAAAAGTCGTGCACCTATGGATGAGGACAGTGGGTGGAGAGTGAGGGCGGAGGGTGGGGCGGGAACTGGGAGGAGGGGAGTTATGGGGGGGGGGGGGGGGGGAAGAGGAACAAATGTAATCTGAACAATAAAGATTTAATTAAAAAAAAAGAAAGAAATTATATTAATTTGGTAATGTTGAACACTTCAAAATGTATAATTCAGGTGGATTTTCCTTTTTGTTTTTAAATGTTAATATTTAGCCAATAATAAATGTGGATTAATATCATAAAAAAAAAAGTATGAAGGAGCAAAAATAGGAATGATAGCAGACTTCTTGTCAGAAGCAATATCAGCCAGAAGACAGTGGAATAAATCTACTCCCAGCAAAGATATCTCAAAAAATGAAGTCAAAATAAATGACATTTTCACACATTCTGAAACTTAAAGAATCCCTTACCAGCAGACCTGAACTACAAGAAATGTTAAAGGAAACACTTCAGGTGGAAGGAAAATGATAACAGACAGAAGTCTGGATCTACACAAAAGAATGAAGAGCTGCCCAAATGGTGTGGTTCAGAGGTTGAGCTTCAATCTATGAACCAGGAGGTCACAGTTCCATCCCGGTTGGATTGGGAGGAGGTCTGGGGCGGTGGGGGGCAGAGGGGGGCGGGGAGATCCATGGTTCTCTCTCATCATTGATGTTTCTATGTCTCTCTCCCTCTCCTGAAATCTGAAATCAATACAAATATATATATTTTATATATATATATAATTTTTTTAATGAAGAGCCCAGAAATGGTAAATGTGCAGGTAAACGTGAAATACTCCTTTTTCTTACTGTTTAAATCTCTCTAAAGATCACTGAATTTTTAAAGAAAAAATAAAAATAATGAAGTGTAGAAGTTATAACATATGTAGAAGTAAAACATATGATAGCAATAGTACAAAGTCCAGGAGAGAGTAAATGAATGAAAGACTGCTGTTGTAAAATTCTTATACTATAAATGAAAATATATACTACCACTTCGAAGGTTAATTGTGGTAAGTTAAATTTGCATACTATAAACTCTAAAGCCAACACCTAAAAATAATTTTAACAAACCAATAAGAAGAAAACCATAAGAGAAAAAGCGGCAACAGCAGCTGTAGAACTGTGGTTTCCAGACTTTCATATATTGCAAACAATTAGAAATAAACTAATACAATAAATGAAGAAATAACATAGGGTTAATTCTATTTTGCCAAGTAAAAAAATTACAAACATAATTAGTTTACCATCACCATTAATTCAAAAAAAGAACAAGCAGTTTAAAATTATAGAAGCAGGAAGACCAATCACCAAATACAGTAATGTATCATCATTAAACACTCACTCCACTTTTTTTTCTCATTTTACCATGGAAATTGGACTGAGGGTTTGGGAAAAAGCATGTTGTTATCACTGCTCTACAGCAGCATGGCTCCAGCATCATATACAAGCACCATCAAGAAAAGACCACTGATGCCTTAAAAAGGTCTCTTAAATAGCTAGAAAACAAAGTGGTGTAAAGAGTCTTCACCTGATTCGGCAGAAGTTCAACTAAAAACCCATTAGAAAGAAAAGATTCTCTATCCGTATTGATATCAAAGCAATAAAAATGCCTAGCAATTTTATAGGCACAGAGTACTCACTCCACATGCCAGCAAACTCTAGGAGTTTGGTCAAGATCAGCAACACAATTTAATTGTACTTTTAAAATGTCAACCTGCCTAGGTTTAACGCACAGCTCTCCACTTACCTCTTGGTAACCTTTAACAAATTACTCAACTTGTGGGTCTTATAGGGCTGAGGATATATGCCCATTATTTAGGGTGTGCCTGGCCCATAGTAAAAGGGCTAAAGAAATATTAGCCGCTGTTACAATTATTATTCTCCTCAGAAATGCTTCTGCCCTCATTTATCCAAACTTAATCACCGGTAATGTCTTTCCTTTCCTAGTAAAACGTACACATCTCCTACAGGAAAGGAAGCCTCTGTTTTCCTAACCAATTCCACCCAGCTCTTGGTAATTCATTTGTTCCAGCACTTCCTTATTCATTTACAAAGTAACTTCTACTTTTAGACAACAACCTCTCAGGGACTGATATAGAAAACTCTATAAAAGTTACCTTCTTTTTCATGTGTGTGTTTTTTCACATGTACTCTCTGAATTCAGACTTAACCATGTAAAGCAAAAACAGTATCTACTGTGTATATTACAGTTTCCAATGGCACCTGCCTACTGAACTCTGCAAAGAAATCAACATGTATTAAATGCTGACGACACCAACACAATCCTGCTATAAAGACAATGGGTTTCTTAATTTTAATGTGCCGTTTTTCCAAAGCAATATCCCAATAGACAGCCAAACGATTATAAGTCTCCACTAGCAATGTATGCATGTTTCTTCACAAGTTCAACCTCTTGACTAAAAATTAATTTGTATGTCTGTATACCACGAAGTGTTAGGACCGCTAATAGAACAAGCTACCCATAATGTGACAGTATTTGCTTCGTGATGATCAAGTTTCCCTTGTGCAAAGCAACCTAGTAAAAACAGATCCCAAGGTGTTTTTTGTTTTGTATTTTCCAGCTCTTAAGAGACGTACAGAAATGGCATAGGAACTGGGCGAGTTACCTCGACGTTATCTGTGAGACCGTACTCGGAGTGAGGATTTTCTGCAACCTAGAAAACAAAACACAGGTCAGAGACCTCGGCCACCCTTTGCACACCGCCACCATGAACCCAGGGCCTCCGGGTACCTGCGTCTGTCCCTCCAGCATCTGCTCTGGCTCCATGGCGGACCCTGCGAGTCAGTCCCCGGATACCAGTCCTGGAAAACAAGAGCAAGCACGAGTTACCCAGGAGAGCGCAACGCGGAGACGCCAGGATGGAGTCCAGACAAGCCCCCGACCCCGCCCCTCACCCCCACCTGGGCGCGGGATCACCCCGAGCGGTAGCGGAGCAGGGAGAGGCAGTCCACGACCGGGCGCCCGCATCAGGTCCGGAAGCTCCACGATCCCCAGATCCTACAAGGAGTGGAGAAAGGGGGAAAGGGAGCTGATTACCCGCGCCCGAGCCGTCCGTCCCTAAGAGCTGCAGCGCGCCGCCAACTCCCCGCACAAACCGTTTCGGCCGTAAGTGACGGTTGTCGCACGACTAACGCGCTTGCGCAGAACTCCCCAGCGGGCCTGGGGCCAGGAAGCTGCCTTCCCGCTCCCGAGTCTACCTTGCGCTCCCGGGTCCGCCGAGTGTCCTGGGCAAGGTCTGGCCTCCGGGGCGCAGCCTGCCGGCCGCGGCGAGCACCGCCCCACCTGCAGACCCACCCGCCAGCCCCGCGGGCAGGGGCTCGGCCGGCCAGCCCTCGGTGCTGCCAGAAAGCTTCTGCCCGAGCTTTTCCTCGCGGAACCGAAACCACTTGCTGGGTAGTTCCTAGGAAATCTCAGACCCAAGCTCAACAGTCTGCGAAATAATGTCAGCATTTTTTTAAACTCTAAAGCAGCGGTTCTCAACCTGGGGGTCGAAAGACCCTTTCACAGGGGTCGCCTAAGACCATCGAAAAGCATATAATTACATATTGTTTTTGTGATTAATCACTATGCTTAAATTATGTTCAATTTGTAACAATGAAATTGGGGGTCACCACAACATGAGGAACTGTATTAAAGGGTCGCGGCATTAGGAAGGTTGAGAACCACCGCGAGTCTAAAGCCAAACGAAGCAGCAGTATAGTAAGCTTTTATTCCAGTCCTTAAATCTATGAATATGCCGTGTTAATGCTACCTTACGTTTGTATCAAAATTAGCAATATGCAACTTTCAATATGTACTGTCTAGAGAACAGTATATTAAAAGAATGACAACATCATTTAACTCTTCTTTTGACTTGTATCAAACTGCTCTGGACTCTTCTCATTTGCTTCTATTATGTACTTCTGTTATGGTATTTACCTCACTCTGCCTTATATTTTCTTTACAGTTAAACACAATTAGATTGTGAGCTCTTCAGAGGCAAAGATCATTTTTATATTCGTTTGTTATATTTGATAAATACACTTTCAAAAGGAGTGAATATAAACGGAAAGCAAGCACTGGTGCCAAAGTTCTACTCTCTGAGACTTCCGGTCTTTCTTGGGGTCTTAAGCTAGAAATTAGAAATTCTAGAACTAGAATTCTAGGATCTAGATAGAATCATAAAGAAAATCTACTGCTCGACCTCCTTTTTACATACTTGGTGCAAATTCCATTTATAAAACATTAACCTATTAGACAGGCAATACCTATTTAGGAAGAATACAATATGTTCGGTAGAGAAACACCTGATTTGGGAATAAATATTAAAACGTGGTTCCTTCACATGTTGGCCATGTGAAATTAAGCAAATAGTTTAGCTCTTCTGAACTCATATTTGAATAATAAACAGTTCCCTACACTGATATAAACTTTCCCTAAATAATGAGTGGCTGACTGTGCCTAAACTGTTTCTGCAAACAATATGATTTATGCCAAGCACCTGAATATTCCTTCTAGGAGTCTGGAATTTGGGTAAGTCTTAGGCAGAGGTTGCTTACATGATCAACCGCAACAAAAACCCAGGCACTGAGTTTCTGATGAGTGCCCCTGGTTGACAACATTTCACATGTGTTGTCAGAACTTATTGCTGGAGGAATTAAGTGTGTCCTGTGTGAGTCCAGTGAGAGAAGACTCAGAAGCTGGTGCTTTATTTCCCCCAGATTTTGCCCCGTGTGTTTTTCCCTTGGCTGATTTCACTTTATATCTTTTTGCTGTAATAAATCAAGCTGTGAGTATGACTATATTCTGAATCCTGTAAGTCCTCCTGGCAAATCAAACCTGGAGATATATAAAAATTACAGTGCCTACCCTCATACATTTTTACTCTTGTTCAAAAAAGATCAGACATATAAGTGATACGTATAAATGACAATAGTAGATAATGACTTATTAAAGGTTAAGATGGTGTGGCTCCTATGAACCAGGAGGTCGAGGTTCAATTCCTGGCCAGGGCATGTGCCCTGGTTGTGGGCTTGATCCCAAGTGTGGGATGTGCAGAAGGTACCCAGTTAATGATGCTCTCCCATCATTGATGTTTCTATCTCTCCCTCTCCCTTCCTCTCTGAAGTCAATAAAAATATATTTAAAGTGAAAAATAAATAATTTTTAAAAGGTTAGGAGGAGTCCAGATGAGATTGAGAAAAATGTAAGTAGGTATATCTAGAGTGATGTTGCACAAAGAATAAATATTTAAGCAAAGCTAAGAGGATCAGGGTGAACATAACATAGACTGACACCGTAATGAAGACAAATTAAGAAACTCAGGCTTCCTTGCCAGAATATAGGAACTGAGATGTGGAGGAGGGTCTCAGAATATAGGAACTAAGATGTGGAGGAGGGTCTCAAGGACAAAGAAAACTTTCTGAAACTGCTGCAGCTGATAGAAACCATGCTTGAAAACAGACAACTCCTTTTATGTTTCCAATATTCACCCTGTGCTAACAGTTCCCATTACTCTGCTTTTCATGTGCACTAGAGTAATCATGCCCACCATAAATATAGAACTGAAAAATTATATTTATATATCCAAGTACTTTGTTTAGAGTGTACAGCCTCTGATAATCTAAGTTGCCATTTTAGGATATTCATTTATAATTCTGTATCAACTGACTCTGCTTATGCTTCCACAGAATCATAACTTTAAAAATCAAGTTGAACAGGTTAAGTAACAATTTCTACTCTTACACCTACTACTATTTCAAAACTATGAGCTCATTCATACTTTCACCAGTAACAAATCCTCTGTAACTAGAGAATTTCAAACTAGTGTCTGTTTTGTTTGTTTTTAAATTTTGAGCCAATATCAATTAAGCAATAGATTCACATAAAAATCAGAATTCTGGTTTCTCTTGAAATGTTTTAAAAATCTGTTTTAAAAATGTTTTAAAACACACTTTAAGAAAGGAGCACCATTAGGCTGCACACCTGAAACTAATGCAAATAATGTTGAATGTAAAGTAATTGAAAAATTAAAAAAAAAATTTTTTTAAATCTGGCAACAGGAGACCACACATCCCTAAAAGGCAAAAATCAGATGGAGCTGAGTAATAGCTGTCCCATCTAATACAGAGATGCTACTCCTTCAGCTTCATCATTCCCATCATTTTTGGATTTTTGAATTTCACACCCATACATGGAACTCATATGCTATGTGTGACCACTGTTGCTAGTTCCTATTTGAGTTTTTTGGCCACTGCAATAGACTATAAACTTGATTTTATTCCTTATTATAATCCTGGCACCTTACTCATTGCCAGTCATGTTGTCGATGCATAATACCTATTTGTTGAACAAGTAAATCAATAATATGCACCACAATGTAGACTCAATACAGGGAAATAACTGTCCATAGTTGTGTTTTTTGCTTATTAACACATATACAGGATAATAATCATCTAATTGTTACTCTACTCTTCCCATCCCTTGCCTTCAACTATGTCTTTTAATTTGTTTTTCTTTCAAGTTTTCTGCCTTTTTGCAGGATCAGTCATCTCCTCTATTGGTTCTAGGTTTGCCATTTTATTTTATTCTTCTTTTAATTTAAAAGAAGTCTTTATTTTTTTTAAAAAATATATTTTATTGATTTTTTACAAAGAGGAAGGGAGAGGGATAGAGAGTCAGAAACATCGATGAGAGAGAAACATCGATCAGCTGCCTCCTGCACATTTCCTACTGGGGATGTGCTCACAACCAAGGTACATGCCCTTGACCGGAATCGAACCTGGGACCCCTGAGTCCGCAGGCCGACGCTCCATCCACTGAGCCAAACCGGCTAGGGCAATTTAAAAGAAGTCTTTAATATCTACTTCAAATAATCCAGAATCTTTCAAGCTGAAGGTTTAAAGGGTGCCTTAGAAGAGAAGAAGAGCTAAAATATCCAAAAAACTATTTGGTGGTAGTCACTTTGTAATTAGATTAATGGATTAAAGTGATAAAGTGACCGAATGTCCTGAATTAGTTAGCACAGTGCTCTGCTCCTCCTTTTTGTTCTGGTGAAACTGGCCCAGATTCCGCTCAAGATTAAGTGTTCTCTAAGTTCTCACCATCTGAAAACAGGGAGGCTGTCAAACTGTAGGTTAAATGGCTGAGAAGGTTAGGATCTTCGGTCCAGGCAGATTATAAGGCCAGGGTAAAATCCAGGCACTATTTTCCTTGAGACAAATTTAGGATGATGTTAATTAAGAAAATTGGTTTGACTGGGATGCAATTCCAAGAGGCAGAAAACTTGGACTGAAATTACTAAAAATAGAGACCCCAGTAGAGTCTGAATTCTGGAATGGCTTTGTAGTTGTAAGAGACAAAACCAAAATTTATTGAGCCCTCTTATGTTATGGGTATTATGCTGGAGGTTTTAGATGTATTCTTTCATTTTGTAATCTAATTTTTATTCCACCCATTTCACAAAGGAGTTAACTAGTTAAAGAACCTGTTTCATTGATGTCTCTCTCTGAGCAACTAATAAGTGACAGGACCAGAATACCAACCTCAGTCTTTCTGACTCTTTATTTTTTATTTATCTATTTAATTTACATATATTTTTATTGATTTCAGAGAGGAAGGGAGAGGGAGAGATAGAAACGTCAATGATGAGAGAGACTCTGATTGGCTGCCTCCTACACATCCCTACTGGGGATCGAGCCCACAACCTGGGCAGGTGCCCCTGACCAGAATCAAACCCTGGACCCTTCAATCCAGAAGCCAATGCTCTATCCACTGAGCCAAACCAGCTAAGCCCTGACTCTTTTTTTAAAAAAATGTTTTTATTTAATGAACAACATAAACTGATGAACAAAAACAGATCCAGAGACAGAGAAGCATCGATCAGACCTTAAAACCTCAGAGGGAAGGTAGGGGAGGGTGGGGGTAAAGAGGAGAGATCAACCAAAGGACTTGTATGCATGCATATAAGCCTAACCAATGGACACAGACACCAGGGGGGTGAGGGCATGAGTGGGGGGTGGGTGGGGAGGTAATGAGGGGATAAGGACACATATGTAATACCTTAATCAATAAAGAAAAAAATAAATGTTTTTATTGATATTAGAGAGAGGAAGGGAGAGAGAGAGATAGAAACATCAATATGACAGAGACTCACTGATTGGCTGTCTCCTGCATGGCCCCCACTGGGGATCAAGCCTACAACCCAGGCATATTCCCTGACTGGGAATCGAAGCATGACCTCCTGGTTCATGGGTCAATGGTCAACCATTGAGCCACACTGGCTGGGCAGTCTTCCTGACTCTAATACATACTTTTACCATACCAAAAAAAATGGCCAAGGTACAGAAAAGCAGTCAATATTAAGCACAACTAGCAGAGAGTTAGCAAATGGGAAGCCAGAGGCTGGAAACTCAACACCTGTATGACCAGGAATGAAAAATAACTCATCCGTCAGGGGCTAAAAATATATTTGTCATAATTAATAAGATATAAACAGACCACATAAAATTGTTTTTCTCTGGAAGCCTAGATTTTTCTCTTAAGACCCTGAAGAGAAAAATTAAACTATGGGACAATTACTGTGCAAAATTCCTAGTGTGTGTCATTAATACGTTATGTTGGGCAGTAACAGACTTTTAGAGCCTCAAATTCCTTCCCAATTCAATAAAAAGGAAAAAAATAGGATAGTGTCTGCTGGAGGTGATAAGGGAAGGATTAATCAAGAAGCTTAATACCAGTTTGAGTTGATATGATTGGCCAGAGAAGAGTGCGTCTCTTTTCCTCTCTGGCTGCTTGAGGATCAACCTTTACCGTGAATGACACAGTAACTATCCAGAGCAGGAAGTCCATGATCAGCAGACTACTTCAGCTGAAACCGATTGTCACTGATGTCCTTCATCCCGGAAGGCAATAGTACCCAAGACAGAAATTCCAGAAAAAACTAGCCAAAATGTGTAAGACTACACCAGGTCTCATCTTTGTGTTTGGATTCAGAACCCATGGTGGTGCCCAGCCGGGGCATGGCTCAGTGGTTAAGTGTTGATCTATGAACCAGGTGGTCACATTTAAAAAAAATATATTTTATTGATTTTTTACAGAGAGGAAGGGAGAGGGATAGAGAGTTAGAAACATCAATGAGAGAGGAACACTGATCAGCCGCCTCCTGCACACTCCCCACCGGGGATGTGCCCACAACCAAGGTACATGCCCCTGACCGGAATCGAGCCCGGAACCCTTGAGTCCGCAGGCCGACGCTCTATCCACTGAGCCAAACCGGCCTGGGCCCAGGTGGTCACATTTTGATTCCTGTTCAGGGCACAGGCTCGATCCCCAATGTGGGGTGTGCAGGAGGCAGCCAGTCAATGGGACTCTCTCATCGTTGATGTTTCTCCTCTCCCTGTCCCTTCTCCTCTGAAATCAATAAAAATATATTGCGAGATACAGAGAGAAACAGAAATAGAGAAACAGATTGAATAGTTTATTGGCTAGGTTACATCATCAAGTGACCAGTTTAGGAACCTGGCATCTCTGGGGCTCTCGGTGAGATCAACTGAGAGACCAGCGCTTACTCAGTTCCTACTATCTTCTATGCTAGTGGATCTCCATCCAAGATTCCTAGGAGATATAATTGACTGACCTAGCATTTCCATTTCTGTGATCTGGGAGTTGGGGTTCTGTGCTTGCAGTTCATTAGAATACAGGCAGCAGAGGTGAGTAGGTAGATCCCCAAAGGAGGGTTCGGTGAGTATGTAGATTAAAAAGGGGGGGTGGGGGTGGAGGGGGTAACAGTGTGGATTCATTGGTAAACTATGGGACAATTACTGTGCAAAAATTAGTAACTCCCTTAACTCAAATAAATTAATTCTTCATCTAAGCACGTATTAATTTAGTTAAACCTCTGGAATCGTTGACTTCATCCCATCGAGCTAGCATTTTCGTTTTGGTGACCCTAAAATTTGTACGTCTCTGCAATTGTTTCCCTTTCAGGTAATTCCTAGATTGGTACCCACTGCTTCTGAGACGGGACTCAGATTAATCATCCTTTGAGACAATACTGGAAGAAATCATTAAAACGATAACACTCGGAGAAAGGAGCCCTGCGAGCAAGCAGAACGACCTCAAACCTCAGCGGTCCTTCTCTGGGACTCGGGGAACAAGGTCGCCAGCCAAGGAGCTCCCAGGCGCAGCGAAGTCGGCCGAGCGGCGGCCCTTGACGACGACGACGTAGAGCCGAACTGCACGTTGGGAACTGTAGTTCCACGCAGAAAGGACCGAGGGGAGAACGCCGCACACGCGCACGAGGAGCTCTGGGCAACAAAGACGCCGGCGTGCGCGCGCGCGCCGGAGAAAGAGACGGGCGGGCGTGCACGCGCGGCCGCGGCTCTGAGCTCCTAGAGGCGGCCGAGAGGACAGAGAGAGGGAGGGGCAGAAGCCACCGACCTCAGGAAGGGAGAAGGGGTTGTGCTCTTGGCCGCACGCAGAGAAAGGGGCGGGGCCGGCGGGCGGGGCGCGAAGGTGCCGAGCTCCCGGGACCGGCCGGCGCGCGGGGCTCTGCGGCCCTCGCCGTCCCAGTGGCCGCTG
This sequence comes from Myotis yumanensis, assembly GCF_028538775.1. Classification (NCBI taxonomy): domain Eukaryota; kingdom Metazoa; phylum Chordata; class Mammalia; order Chiroptera; family Vespertilionidae; genus Myotis; species Myotis yumanensis. The sequence continues at coordinate 14,873,567 of NW_027223762.1, forward strand.
CCGTCATTTGGTCGTCGTCGGTGTGCGGGAGGCGGGTTATGGCGGCGGCGGCAGTGGGAGCTGTGGATGAATTCTCCGGGTGGACGACGGAAGAAGAAAGGCTCCGGCGGCCCCAGCAGCCCGGTGCCTCCCAGGCCTCCGCCCCCCTGCCCGGCCCCCGCCCGGCCCGCCCCCAGGCCGGCCCCTCCGCCGGAGTCGCCGCATAAGCGAAACCTGTACTACTTCTCCTACCCGCTGTTCGTCGGCTTCGCGCTGCTGCGTTTAGTCGCCTTCCACCTGGGGCTCCTCTTCGCGTGGCTCTGCCAGCGCTTCTCTCGCGCCCTCATGGCCGCCAAGAGGAGCTCCCCGACCGCGCCGGCCGCGGCCTCGCCCCCGCTGCCGGTGCCGGTGCCGGGCGCGGAGGCCGAGCTCGTCCGAGCCTTCCACAAACAGGCCTTCGAGTACATCTCCGTCGCCCTGCGCATCGACGAGGACGAGAAAGGTAACGGGAGGGCCGGGGGAAGGGGCGGCGGCGCCGGGGAGAAAGCCTTGGGGTCGCCGAGGGAGGGCCACACCTGCGGCCCTGTCCTGCGGGTGCCGGCGGTGCACCCCTTAGAATTGATCCTCCCTCCGCGCGAGACTGCTCCCCGCAGCCAGACCTGCATCCTCCGCGATTCTCAGTTAGAACCTCTTCCTTTTCGGGGCACCCTAGCTGTCGACTCTGTTTCAGACACCTGCCTGTTCTTACGCTCCTCCTGACCCAAGTCCCTATTGGACATCCAGACGTGCTGGTGACAGCTGACAGTTGTCCTAGGGTGACCACACGGATCCTTTCTAGCGCTGCAAACAGCGTGCGGCTTCCTCCGAGCCAGGTTTCCAAAAGGCTTTGATATCGAAGAAGCTGCGACTTGTTAAAAGGCTTTTAATGAAAGCAGAGTACTGTAGTACTGGGGGGTGGCGGGGAGGAGAGAGAACAAATGATGACTGAATTTTGAAAGGAACAGCTGCATATGATTACAGCTGAATTTGCATTTTGTAAAGTTTAACGACGGTCACTGTATCAATGTAATGACTACTGAGTATTTTTCAGGAAAGTTCTACTTTAGCATAAAACTTTTGCCCCTGGTTAATTGAATGTTATCTAAGTCAGTATTCCGAGGTAGCTCTAAGTTTCTACATTGAAATGTTAAGTGAATGAGTAGGATAACTTATACATATCATTTTACAATAAAACGTGAAGATTTTAAGATAATGTATCTTAGTCTTTCTGTGTGCCAGGTACTGTGCTCTTAGCTCTTTGCATGTGTCATCTCTTTAATTCTCTCAATTACCCTGTGAGGTGAAGGTACTGTTAGTGTCATCATTTCACAGATGAACAGATTGAGGCTCCAACCTCAGTGATTCCAAACCTTTGCTAATTGGTAATGTAAAATTTTTTATGGAAAGTGATAAATAAATGCTGAGATCTTCTCTTCCCTCTAACTACCAAAGAACACTTTTCCACCACACCTCAATTAAGTACTCACTTGCATTGTCCTTTTTGTAAAAAAATATATATATATTTTTATTGATTTCAGAGAGGAAGGGAAAGGGATAAGATATAGAAACATCAATGGTGAGAGAGAATCATCTACCAACTGCCCTCTGGACGCCCCCCACTGGGGATTGGGCCTTGCAACCTATGACCTCCTGGTTCATTGGTTGACACTCAACCACTGAGCCACACGGGGGAACTGTCCTTTATTTATTTATTTTTTAAACACTCTGCACTTCATTTATAGTCTATCGCTCCACTGCCAACTCCAGAAACTGTTCTAGAATTTCTGTTTTGTTGAAACCTATTTCCTTTGTGGGGTCTGAGAGTGAGAAGTAGGATGTAAGGATAGAGACAGATATTCATCGTTTTGGAGTGTAAGGACAGAGCAAAGGTTAAGAGAGTTCAAGAAAGGCGAGACATTTAAGAAAAGAATGCCAGCTATTTGTGGAAGGAAGTGTTTTGTTAACTGCTTCGTTCTTTACCACCTCTTAGGAACATCCAAGGATCTCTTGGGGAGGATGAAGAAGGGTACCATCAATCCTTCCTAGAGAAGCACTGTTTTATTGTAGTAGTCTATTCTTACAGGGTCCTCTGAAGTTTACTAATGTAGGCCAAAGATATTGTAGAATAGAGGAAATATGTTTAAAGGTAGGTTAGTTGTTGTGTTTAGGAGGAGAATGCCAGAAAATACAAGGAAATTTTAGCTTAACGCTGGGTGATGGGAGTTTGAGATACAATAAGAGGAGAGGTCAACGAAAACCTAAATATGAAAGAAAGGAACATGGGCTTTCAGATTTAAAGAGAAATCATTTCTGTGTGAGGGATAAGTGACAGAAGTAGAATTCAGACCTTGGGTTTCATGCTGGTGATTTTTCTTTGAGTATTATGTATATGCATATATCTATTGTATTTAAATCATCTTAAATAGTTTAAGTATAAATAGGTTCAGCAATCTATGTACCCCATAGTTTACCTTTTTTCTACTGATGATGTTTCTATTCAAAGATTTTTGCTTTATTTATGCTTTAGTTTCTAAAGAGGACATCAGAATGGTCTATGATAACTCCTTAGTTTGAATTCTACAACCAATGCATCATAGGCTAAAATAAATTAGTTAAAACTGAAACAAACTAGTTATATATTCCTTTTCCTTTAAAAATGAAGTAAAACTGAGTTTATATTGTCATAGTTTTTTTTCTATCTAAAGTTTTTCCTTTGCATATGGGAAGTTTTTGTATTTGAGCCATAATCCAGTAGTTGTAAGAGTTCACATTTCAAGTCTATTTGCCTCTCAGCTATCCTAGACAGAACGAAACTTAATTCCAAGAGAATTTCATTCTCCCTCTTTCCCCACTGCATTAAAAATATATATGTACAAATAGAAATGAATTTGATATGCAGTCTTTTTTTTTATTTTTAGTCCTCAGCAGAGGATCTTTCCATTGGCTTTTTAGAGAGAGAGAGAAAGAGAGGGAAAGACAGAGAAATATCCACGTGAGAGAAACACATCGATTGGTTGCCTCCTGCACAAACCCGGGACCCTTCAGTCTGCAGGCCAACGCTCTACCCACTGAGCCAAACCAGCTAGTGCAATATGCAGTCTTTAAAGGTTTTCTAACTCTGTGGTAAACCATTAAGGGGCTTGTAATGTCATGCACTGCCATTCCCCTTAGCAACTTGACTTAGCTTCTAAATTACTTTTTTTTTAAATTGTTGAACAAATTTGGAAAACTGACAACCTATGATATCTATATATGGAGAAACTGAAATTTAAAGAGTAAACTAACCATAGCAGAACCAAGAACAGAGTTTAGTTGAACGGATTCATAATTTTATACGTTTTGTTTCATTCTAAGGAGGCTCTGTTTATAATGGTAACTAGAGGCCCGGTGCACAATATTTGTGCATGGGTAGGGTCCCTAGGCCTGGCCTGTGATCAGGGCCGATCGGGGCCTTCCAGCTGCCGGCCAGGGTCTTCTTCTGGCTGCCAGCCAAGGCCTTCCTTCCCCAGCTGCTGGCTGCTGGCTGCTGGTTGCTGGCTGGGGCCTTTCTTTGTTCCGTGCCATCCCCTGGTGGTCAGCGCACATCATAGCAAGCAGTCAAACTCCTGGTCTGGTCAAACTCCCGAGGGGACACTTTGCATATTAGCCTTTTATAGGTATAGGTATAGATATAGATATAGGACGCCTTGGATACTTGGGATAAAAGAGGAAGTTGTAATAGTGGTTCTTTGGATTAACCAGAACATGACCTATCATGTTTCACATGGCTCCTGCAAGTAGACTAGCCTGAGATTTCCTGGACAATACAATGCTGCAGGATGTCTAGGTGTGGTTCCAATATGTAGGAGTTGACAGTAAGGTTGTAACAAAGAGAGAACTCCCGTTTCTCAGGATGTTGTGGGGCTGAAGAATCTAATATCAAGGACAGAAATTGTTTAAATAAAATATTTTTCTAATTATTTCTAGTCAGTTTGTATTAAAAATATCAGGTTTTTTAATTTTGGCCGGAACCGCCATCTTCCAATTAATTCGCCAAAATGACTAACACAAAGGGAAAGAGGAGAGGCACCCGTTATATGCGTTTTAGAAAACATGGAGTTGTTCCTTTGGCCACATACATGCAAATCTACAAGAAAGGTGATACTGTGGACATCAAGGGAATGGGCACTGTTTAAAAAGGAATGCCCCAGAAATGTTACCATGGCAAAACTGAAAGCGTCTACAATGTCACCCAGCATGCATTTGGCATTATTGTGAACAAGCAAGTTAAGGGCAAGGTTCTTGCCAAGAGAATTTTATATATTGAGCATATTAAACACTCTATGAGTCGAGATAGCTTCCTGAAACGTGTGAAGGAAAATGATCAGAAAAAGAAGGAAGCCAAAGAGAAAGGTTCAACTGAAGCGTCAGCCTGCTCCCAGAGAAGCACACTGTGAGAACCAATGGAAAGGAGCCTGAGCTGCTGGAACCCATTCCCTATGAATTCATGGCATGATAACTGGGGAAAAAATAAAAAAGACTTCTGTGTTGATAAAAGTGTTTCTCTTGCCCTAGCTGGTTTGGCTCAGTGGATAGAGCATCGGTCTGCGGACTGAAGGGTCCCAGGTTCCAATCAAAGGCACATGCCCGGGTTGCAGGCTCATCCCCAGTAGGGGGTGTGCAGGAGGCAGCTGATCAATGATTCTCTCATCATTAATGTTTCTCTCTCTCTCTCTCTCCTTTCCTCTCTGAAATCAACAAAAAAAATATTTTAGAAAATGTTTCTCTTAATTGTGTGCAGGTGTGGCATCCCTTCCCCTCAACGAATAATTAAAGAAAACTTTGTGTCCTAAAAAATATATATACTTATATGTCAGGTTTTATAAAAAATAAATTTCCAGCCGTAACCGGTTTGGCTCAGTGGATAGAGCGTCGGCCTGTGGACTGAGAGGTCCCAGGTTCGATTCCGGTCAAGGGCATGTACCTGGGTTGCGGGCACATCCCCAGTGGGAGATGTGCAGGAGGCAGCTGATTGATGTTTCTCCCTCATCGATGTTTCTAACTCTCTATCTCTCTCCCTCTCTGTAAAATCAATAAAATATATTTTAAAAAAATAAAACAAATAAAAATAAAAAAAATAAATTTCCAGCCCAGCAGGTGGCTCCGTTGGTTGAGCATTGAACTGTGCACCAAAAAGGTTGTTGGTTTGATTTCCTCAGGCCCCATATCTTGTTTGTGTGTCAGGCTACATAACCTTGGTTGTGGGTTCAAATCCCATATGGGAGGCAACTGATAGACATTTCTCTTTCATATTGATGTTCTTTCTCCCACTCCTTTTCCATCTCCCTTTCCCCTTTCCTCCCCTTCCCCCTCTCTTCCAATCTCTCTAAAAATCAATAGAAAAAGTATCCTCACTCCTCGGATGAGGATTTATTTTTTTAATTAGGCACCTAGTGGTACCATGTGGTTTTAATTTGTATTTCACTAACAACTAACGAGCACATCTTTTCTTGTGCTTTGCCATTTATGTCTCTTCTTTAGTAAACTGTATGTTTTGATCTTTGACCACTGTTTTTTTTAATGGGTTACTTGTGTGTTTTTATCATTGTATTTAAGAGACCTTTATATATCCTGGTTATAAGTCCTTTATTAGGCATGTTGTTTTGCAAATATTTTCTCCCAGTAAATCTGTGGCTTCTCATCATCTTAACTCTGTGTTTTGAAGAGCAGGAGCTTTTAATTTTAGGAAAGTCTAGTTTTTTTCTCCTAAGGTTTGTGATTTTTATGTTCTGTTTAACAAGTCTCTTTCTAAGCCAAGATTACAAAGGATTTTGTCTATATTTTCTTTTATATAAATTTTATATTCTTAGGTTTTACATTAAGGTCTATTTGAAGTTAATTTTTGCATGTCACATGAAAGTGGCTTTTTTTTCATATCTACATCCATTATTTCAACATCATCTTTTTTTTAAAAAATATATTTTATTGATTTTTTACAGAGAAGAAGGGAGAGAGAGAGTTAGAAACATCAATGAGAGAGAAACATCGATCAGCTGCTTCCTGCACATCTACTGGGGATATGCCCGCAACCAAGGTACATGCCCTTGACTGGAATCGAACCTGGGACCCTTCAGTCCGCAGCCCGACGCTCTATCCACTGAGCCAAACCGGTTTCGGCATCAACATCATCTTTTTTTAAAAAAAACTTTTATCAATTTTTTTGAAGGGAGAAGAAAAGAGAGAGAGAGAGAGAAACATCAGTGTGAGAATGAAACATCAATTGGCTGCCTCCTGCACATCCACTGCCGTGCAATCCGGTCATGTGCCCTGACTGGGAATCAAACTGGCAATCTTTTGGTGCACGGATGACACTCAACAAACTGTGCTGGGGTCCAACCCCAGCAGGTCCAGGGGTCCCCAAAGGTGTGGATGGAGTCGGCGAAGAAGGAAGGACACGAAGGTAGCATTCAGTTGATCAGCAGCCTAGCCAGGTTCTCTAGCCAGGATCTCCAGCCAGGTTCTGTCCAGGTTCTTTTGCCATGTTCTGTCTAGGTTCTCCAGCAAAGTTCTGTAGCCAGGTTCTGTCCAGGATCCCTTTGCCATATTCTCTTGCTAGGTTCTGTATCTAGCTTCTGTCTAGGATCTCCAGCCAAGTCCTGTCTCTAGGTTCTGTCTCTAGGTTCTTCAGCCAGGTTCTTTCGCTAGGTTCTGTTTCTAGGTTCTGTTGTCTTGTTACATCTGTATTTATACCAGTTGATTTTAATCCTATCAACTTCTATTCCAAAGGTTAGGGTGTTTATCTCCATTCCAGGGAGTAAAGATTATGTAGCTTAAGCATGATTGTTTGTAGTTAAAGTGATTAACTACCCGCCTGGCTCTTAGTTAAGGGGTTTTATCTCCTCTCTAACTTCAGGAAAAAATCCCTACCTGGGGAAACAACCTTTCTCGGAGAGGTGACCTTGGTTAAAACACATAGCGCTAAGGGGAGCAAACATAGTAAGAACAGTATGCCATATACGCCACGTCCCTTGAAACATACGCTGTGCAGATGTTTCTTCCCTGCAGCAACTATGTCAAGCAGCAAGGATGGACCAGCTCCTGGCAAAACTGAGCCACACCAGCCAGGGCCCAACATCATTTTTTTTAAAAATAAATCTTTATTGTTCAGATTATTACAGATGTTCCTCTTTTTTTCCCCCATAGCCCCCCTCCACCTGGTTCCCACCCCACCCCATGCCCTTAACACCCCCCCCCCCCCGCCACTGTCCTCATCCATAGGTGTAAGATTTTTGTCCAATCTCTTCCCGCACCCTCCACACCCCTTTCCCCCTGAGAATTGTCAGTCCACTCCCTTTCTATGCCCTGCTTCTATTATATTCACCCGTTTGTTCTGACTTAATTTTTAGATTCACTTGTTGATAGATATTTATTTGTTGTCACTTTGTTGTTTATAATTTTTATCTTTACCTTTTTCTTCTTCTTCCTCTTCTTAAAGAATATCCTTCAGCATTTCATATAATCCTGGTTTGGTGGTGATGAACTCCTTTAGCTTTTTCTTGTCTGTGAAGCTCTTTATCTGACCTTCAATTCTACATGATAGCTTTGCTGGGTAGAGTAATCTTGGTTGTAGGTTCTTGGCATTCATCACTTTGAATATTTCTTGCCACTCCCTTCTGGCCTGCATGGTTTCTGTTGAGAAATCAGCTGATAGTCGTATGGGTACTCCCTTGTAGGTAACTAACTGTTTTTCTCTTGCTGCTTTTAAGATTCTCTCTTTGTCTTTAACCCTTGGCATTTTAATTATGATGTGTCTTGATGTGGTCCTCTTTGAATTCCTCTTATTTGGGGTTCTCTTTGCTTCTTGGACTTGTAAATCTATTTCTTTCATCAGGTAGGGGAAGTTTTCTGTCATGATTTCTTCTAATAGGCTTTCAGTATCTTGCTCTCTCTCTTCTTCTGGCACCCCCATAATTCGGATATTGGTACGTTTGAAGTTGTCCCAGAGGCTCCTTACACTATTCTTCATATTTTTGGATTCTTTTTGCTTTTCAGGATGGGTGTTTTTCGCTTTCTCGTATTTCAAATCTTTGACTTGATTCTTGGGATCCTCTAGTCAGCTGTTGGATCTCTCTATATTATTCTTTTTTTTTAAAATATATTTTATTGATTTTTTACAGAGAGGAAGGGAGAGAGATAGAGAGTCAGAAACATCGATGAGAGAGAAACATCGATCAGCCGCCTCCTGCACACCTCCTACTGGGGATGTGCCCGCAACCCAGGCACATGCCCTTGACCGGAATCAAACCTGGGACCTTCCAGTCCACAGGCCGACGCTCTATCCACTGAGCCAAACCGGTTTCGGCTCTGTATATTAATCTTAATTTCAGTCAGTGTATATTTAATTTCTGACTGGTCCTTTTCCATTTTTTTGGCATTGTCATTAATATCCGTGAAGGTCTCACTAAATTCCTCGGAGGTTCATAGAAGATTCTTGAGTAACCTTATAACTGTGGTTTTGAACTCTATGTCCAGTAGTTTGCTTTCCTCCATTTCTTTCATTTGTGATATGTTTCTTTGTCTCCACATTTTGGCTGACTGCGAGGACTTGCTGTGTCTATAGTGGAAGAACTGCTGTGCTGGAGACACCCTTATGGGGTAGGACTTGCTTCAATGGGGCTTTGGTGCTCACTGAGTCTGCCTCTTGAGTGTGTCCGTTATGAATGTGAGGAGTTGAAATCTGGTATGTGACCACTGGGTACCCTGGCTCCTGGATCTCCAAGTCAACCACTGTGTGAGTTCACCCAGCAGGAGCTACAGTGATATCAGCAAATTTCTCCTCTTTGTTTGGGGTTTGGAAGTTTTGGAGCTCTCTGACCCAGCTGCAGTTTGTTAGGTTAGGCTGCAAAAGGGCAGGCGGTTCCTTTGCCCTGCTTGGGTGGGGATGTAAATTGAGTGGGGCAGAGCAAACAGCAAGGGCTGTCATCAGCCCTCTCCGCAACTCCTCACGTCTCCGAGTCCCTGCATCCCTGAGTCCCGCACCCTCACAGTAACAATGATCCCTGCGAGTAGCTCTGTGAGAAAGCCACCCTCGCTTTCCTACCCGGTGCAAGACAGTCCAGTTTCTCCCCGTAGGAGTCTGGGTCCCAGAGTCTCGCCGTAAATGAGTCCAGTGCATTCAAAAGCTTGTATCCCCTTCCGATTGAAAAAAACCATGCACCCAGGTGCAGCCCGCCTCGCTCGTGCCTCCGTACCTCTGCTCTTGGCACCTCTGCACCTCCTACCCAGTCTCAATGCATTTTTTTCTTTCCCTCTAGTTGTAGAACTTCCACTCGGCCAGCTTTCCCGTGGTTCTGGATGATAGTTGTTTTGTCTTTTAGTTGTAGTTTTAATGTGGTTGTGTGGGGGCAGCATGTACAGGTTTATACCTTATGCCGCTATCTTGGTTCTCCCCCCAACATCATTTTTTGAGAAGGCTGTTCTTTCTCCATTGAATTACATAGTTGTCTTTGTCAGAGTCAGCCAATAATATATGTGTACGTCAGACATTCTTTTCTGTTCAATTGACCTATATGTCTATCCTTTCTCCTGTAGTCTTCTACTTTTAGGTAAGAAATATCTATATGTATTTCATATTGTGCTGACTTATGAGATTTAAATAATGCAGTAATCAACTACCTGTTACCAAAGAATATTAGGTAATTGAATAATTATTGAGCTGTGAATTTATTTGTAATCAGTCCTTTCATTTGCCTATGGTAATGCACTAAAACTGAGAACATTTTGTTCAGATGTAACCAATGAGAACTGTCATACGCAGCTATTAGAAGTATAAATTGGGCCAAGACCGGTTTGGCTCAGTGGATAGAGCGTCGGCCTGCGGACTGAAAGGTCCCAGGTTCGATTCCGGTCAAGGGCATGTACCTCGGTTGCAGGCACATCCCCAGTGGGAGGTGTGCAGGAGACAGCTGGTTGATGTTTCTCTCTCATTGATGTTTCTGACTCTGTCTCTCCCGCTTTCTCTCTGTAAAAAATCAATAAAAATATATTTAAAAAAAAAAAAGTATAAATTGGTACAAGCACTCAAAAAGCAGTTTGTAGGTTTCTCATGAATAGAGAATAAGTGATGAGCTGTGATCCATCAATTCTATTTCTTAATCAGATACCCTGGAGAAACTGGCACATATGCATAAGGGGACAGGCACAAGAACATTTATTGCAGCCTTATTTGAGATGTTGAAACACTGGAAACAACCTAAGTATCTTTTATTTAGGTTGTTGAATAAATTATAGGATGATATAGGATACTATACAGAAGTCAAAAAGAATGAATTAAGTCTATATATAGCAGATAAGATCTCAAACAATGCAGCGCCGACTGGTGTGGCCTAGTTGGTTGAGTGTCATACCATACATCAGAAGGTTGCATTGACCTCTGAACCAGGAGGTCATGGTTCAATTCCAGATCAGGGCACATGCCTGGGTTTGTGGCTTGATCCCTAGTAGGGGATGTGCAGGAAGCAGCCGATCGATGATTCGCTTTCATCATTGATGATACTATCTCTCTCTCCTTCTCCTTTCCTCTCTGAAATCAATAAAAATACTTTTTTTTTTTTAAAGATGAAAGTGGGGGAGATTAAATTCAGGTCATTTACATTGGCCTCCTTTCCTCATAAGACTTCCTTCATTGAAGTCTATGTCCACCTCTTGTAGATTCACAAATATGTTAAGATGCTAATGATACTGAGAAGTCATATAGTAATAGTTTTCAAATTTATTTTATCACAAGCCTCTTTTTCATGTATACCTAATAACAGCATGCTTTGGGAGATATTTAGTGTATTCTTTTTTTTTTTTTAATATATTTTATTGATTTTTTTACAGAGAGGAAGGGAGAGGGATAGAGAGTTAGAAACATCGATGAGAGAGAAACATCGATCAGCTGCCTCTTGCACACCCTCCTACTGGGGATGTGCCCGCAACCAAGGTACATGCCCTTGACTGGAATCGAACCTGGGACCTTTCAGTCCGCAGGCCGACGCTCTATCCACTGAGCCAAACCAGTCAGGGCTTAGTGTATTCTTTATACTTGTGATATATACAAATAATTATTTCTCTTTTAAAGCAGGACAAAAGGAGCAAGCTGTGGAATGGTATAAGAAAGGTATTGAAGAACTAGAAAAAGGAATAGCTGTCATAGTTACAGGACAAGGTAAGGTTATATTTACATTTGTTTAGGAGCCATCCAGATTTTATTCACAATTGCCTTGATTTTAGATCCATTTGTCTTAATAAAAGTATATAAACGTTTTTGAAAATGTAATTTTTAAATGTAATCAGCCTATTTTAATGTGTGTAGACTTAAAGTTCATGTGTTTTTATCTAGGCAGAAATCCTATCTAATAAAAGAGAAACATGGTAATTAGCCGTACCTCTGCCACCCTTCCCATTGGCTAATCAGGGCGATATGCAAATTAACTGCCAGCCAAGATGGCGGCCGGCAGCCAGGCAGCTTGAAGCTAACAGGAGGCTTGCTTGCTCCAGTGACAGAGGAAGCCAACGTTCCCCGCCTGCTGCTGCCGGCCTCTGAGCTTGCAGTTTGAAACATTGTTACAAATATAGAAGCTAAACAAAACCCCAGTAACCTGCTTTCAGCCAGCCGGGATCTCAGAGCTGGAGTTGAAACAGTGTTTCGATTATAGAACCCAAACAAACCAGACACCTGCTTTCAGTAGCCGAGGCCTCAGAGCTGGAGCCAAGCCTCAGAGCTAAAGCTGGCCCAGAATAAAAAAAAAGAAAAAAAGGAGCGGTTGGGAGCTTCAGTCACCCGCCAGCCTGAAAACAGCCCTCAGCCCCTCGCCCAGACTGGCCAGGCACCCAAGCGGGACCCCCACCCTGATCCAGGACACCCTTCAGGGCAAACCAGCCAGCCCCCACCAGTGCACCAGGCCTCTATCCTATATAGTAAAAGGGTAATATGCCTCCCAGCACCTGAATCAGCGGAGCCGCGAGGCCTCCCGGCACCGGGATCAGTGTGACGGGGCAGCGCCCAAACCCCCTGATCGCCCTGCGGCTCTGTGTGTGACAGGGGGCGGGGCCACAACCTCCCTATCCACCCTGCTCTGTTCGTGACAGGGGAAGGCGCCCCAACCCCCTGATCAACCCTGCTCTGTGCCTGATAGGGGGGAGCTCCCCAACCCCCTGATCGCCCTGTGGCTCTGTGTGTGACAGGGTGTGGCGCCCCAACCCGCTGATCGGCCCTGCTCTGTGTGTGACAGGGTGCGGCGCCCCAACCCCCCCCCCCCCCCCCATGGGCCCTGCTCTGTGTGTGACGGGGTAGAGCCATAACCTCCCCATCGGCCCTGCCCTGAGTGTGACAGGGTGCAGCGCCCCAACCCCCTGATCTGCCCTGCTCTGTGTGTGACAGGGGGCGGTGCCCCAACCCCCTGATCGACCCTGCTCTGTGCTCGACAGGGTACGGAGCCCCAACCCCCCTGATGGGCCCTGCTCTGTGCTTGACAGGGGGCAGCGCCTCAACCCCCTGATCAGCCCTGCTCTGTGCATGACAGGGGGTGGCGCCGCAACCTCCCTATCGACCCTGCCTTGAGTGTGACATGGGGCGGTGCCCCAACCCCCCAATCGGCCCTACCCTGAGCGTGACTAGGGGTGGCATCGCAACCTCCCGATCCACCCTGCTCTGTGCATGACAGGGGGCGGCGCCCCAACTCACCAATCGGCCCTGCTCTGAGCCCGACCAGGGGCTGCATCTAGGAATTGGGCCTGCCCTCTGCCACCCGGGAGCAGGCCTAAGCCAGCAGGTCGTTATCTCCCGAGGGGTCCCAGACTGCGAGAGGGCACAGGCCAGGCTGAGGGACCCCTCCTCCCCCGCCCCCGAGTGCACAAATTTTTGTGCACCAGGCCTCTAGTAAAGTTATAACCAGAAATGCTCAAACTTGATTGATTGCCTGTAGTAGTCTGGCAAAAAAAACAGTGTATTACTTGTGTCCTTGGACCTACTGTTAGTGATGTTTTAGCCTTATGTTTAGCCATATTTTTTTTTTTTTGGTACCAATTCTCACTATAACAGTTTCCTTTCCTACAATAAGAAAAGGGTTAACTGTAATTATACCTGGGTGCTGTGTGCAGGTACACACACGTGTGTTTCTTTTTTCTTTTTATTAAAATAAATTTGATACGATATACCGGGTGTCTTTGATCTTAACCTGCCTCCAAGTGTGATACCTTTCTTCCCACCCAAAATATTAATCTATAGTCATATTTTTGAAATCTTTCTACATTGTTGAGGCAGCAGGGAGTGGTTAATCTACAGACTCCCCTTTGCACTTGTGAGTATTGCTTGACTGCATGTTAGAATATGCACTATAAGTGTTTTACTTTGATTCACATTTGTCTTTTTAAAACCAAAGTAGTTATGTCATATCTTTACTTTCCTATCATCTAAATTAAAAAATTGGAGTCTAATATTATCTTTCAATATATAGTTAACATTTATTGCACATTTAATATGTGCCTAAGCATCATTGACATGCTTCATATGTAGGATCTCTTAATTTTCACCACAACCCTACACTCTGAGGCTGCTTGCTGTTACCATTATTTTTCAGATGGATAATTTTAAGTACAAAGAAGTAACTTCCTTAAGGCCTCATAGCTAGCAAGTGGTGGGGTCAGGATTTGAATCTAGGCAGTCTTGACTTCAGAGCCTGAATTCTTAAATACTATACTGTGACTATTGTATAGTACATGGGTACCACTATTAAATAAGTAAAGTACTTCCATTTATCATAACTAAAATAAAATCAGAAGCAAAAATAATAATTATACCATGCAAGCTAAGAATTTTAGGGGATCAGTCTACCCAGTGGATGTTCGTTCTGTCGCTGGCTAATACTTATATCACCTAACTTCCAGTAATTACAATGTATCCTTTATTTGCCATGGTTGTTTTTTTTTTCTGTCCCTTTTTATCTTGACTACTTCTCTAGCTACTGGTCTTCTGTATAAAAGAGCAGAATAGAACAAGTAAATATAGGTGGTTGGGCATTTGAGACACTCATGAGTTTATGAGCATGACAATGAATTATATACAAAATATATTTGCTGTTCTTTATCAGTTGCATAGAAGAGTTTGAAGAAAATGATTTGGTTATAAGAATGGTATTTCAGCCCTAGCTGGTTTGGCTCAGTGGATAGAGTGTCGGCCTACGGACTGAAGGGTTCCGAGTTCGATTCTTTCTTTTTTTTATTGATTTTTTACAGAGAGGAAGGGAGAAAGAGAGGAATAGAGAGTTAGAAACATCGATGAGAGAGAAACATCGATTCAGTTGCTTCCTGCACACTCCCTACTGGGGATGTGCCCGCAACCAAGGTACATGCCCTTGACCAGAATCGAACCTGGGACCCTTCAGTCCGTAGGCCGACGCTCTATCCACTGAGCCAAACCGGTCAGGGCCCAAGTTTGATTCTTGTCAAGGGCACATGCCTGAGGTTGCGGGCTAGATCCTCAGCAGGGAGTCTGCAGGAGGTTTTTATCTCTCCCTCTCTGAAATCAATAAAAACATACTAAAAAAGAGAATGGTATTTCACTTAACCAAAAATGCCTTAAAATCTACCACTAAGAGAAAAAACAATGTCAAGTAAACTGACGCATTATCTTCTTATCACTTAGAATTTGAATTTTAAACCATATCGAATTTGCTGTCCTATCTTATTTAGACATAGCTATGACAATAATATTAATATCTGTGATCAAAGTGGTCATGCACAGGCAGTGACAAACTATGTTATGACTGGCTGATAGCAGTAGAAAGTTGGTATGGGTAAAACATCCGAATTTCAAAGATTTTAAAACATAGGGTAAGAAATAAGTTTCAAAATTCATGGAATACCACAGTAGATCTGAAACCAGCATATAGAAACTGTAGCTTATTTTTTGAAAGCTATTAATTTTTAAGATATGTTTTTACTAGCTGGTTTGGCTCAGTGGATAGAGCATCGGACTGTGGACTGAAGGGTCTCGGGTTCAATTCCAGTCAAGGGCACATGCCTGGGTTGCAGGCTTGATCCCCAGTCGGGGGTGTGCAGGAGGAAGCCAATCAATGATTCTTATCATGGGTGTTTCTGTCCCCCTCTCCTCCTTACTTCTTCTTTGAAATCAATAAAAATATATTAAAAAGTATATATGTTTTTATTGATTTTTACAGAGAGAGAAAGGGAGAGAGATAGAGAGATAGAAACATCAATGAGAGAAAAATATCACTGATGTTTTTTTCTCCTGCACATCCCCACTGGGGATTAAGCCCTAAACCTATGCCTGTGCCCCGACTGGGAATCGAACCAGTGACCTCTTGGTTCATGGGTGGATGCTCAACCACTGAGCCACACTGGCCAGACTTTTCTAAATTCTTTTTATAAAGACTCTGACTCCACATGAGATTAGTTGGGCTAATATTTTATCTTGAAGCAATATTAGTAAGGAAACATAGGTATTTTCATTCTTTTTTTTTTCTTTTCTTTTCTTTCAGGTGAACAATGTGAAAGAGCTAGACGCCTTCAAGCTAAAATGATGACTAATTTGGTTATGGCCAAGGACCGTTTACAACTTCTAGGTATCAATGAATTTTATAATTGGAATGAATTGTATCTGAAATGTGTGTTCATTGAAACGTTTAATGTAGATGGAAATAGATGAATGATCTTGATAATGTGATCTAGGCTTTTTTCTTACAGAAAAGTTCTAACATGCAAAATAGAAGAGTATAATAATTATCCATCACTTAGCTTTAATAACTATGAGCCCATAGTCTTTTTTTGTTTTGCTAACGTGATGAGTATTTTATTGCTATTTTTCAATGCATTAATAAGTACATAGTTAAAGTTTTTCTTAGTTTAACCCATAGTCAGTCTTGATTTATCTATACCAAAGGCTTGTAAATTACAGCCCATGAGCTAATAATCCCAGTTCACTGCCCATTTTTATGAATTGGCACACAGCTACTCTCATTTCTTTATACACTGTCTGGCTGCTTTCATGCTACAGTGACAGAGTTAAATAGTTGATACAAAGATCATATGACTCTCAAAGACAAGATGTAGCTTTTTAAAAAATATATATTTTTATTGATTTCAGAGATTAAGGGAGAGAGAAATAGAAACATCAATGATGAGAAAGAATCATTGATCGGCTGCCTTCTGCACGTCCCACACTGGGGATCAAGCCCGCAATACAGATATATGCCCTGACTGGAAATCAACCAACTAAGCCACACCGGCCAGGGCAAATTTTCCTTTTAAGTAGATGATTGTATGGGGATTGCAAGTGAAAGGATCAAGAAGCAAGATTACCGTTTTATTTTAAATTATTGATTGCACAATGTTTAGTCATTCTAAAAAGAAGCATTAAACTAAGTTTACATTCTTGAACAAAAATGAATAAGAACAGGTTCACATTAGCAGTGTACTGCTACTATGTACGTGTGTGTTTCCATGCATTTAAAGGGTCCTGGATTCGATTCCGGTCAAAGGCGCATACCTTGGTTGCAGGCTCCTCCCCGGCCTGGGCCCTGGTTGGGGCTTGGGCAGGAGGCAACCAATTGATGTGTTTCTCTCACATCAATGTTTCTCTTTGTCATTCCCTCTCTCTCCCAGTCTCTTTGAAAAGTAATGGAAAAATATCCCCCGTCCTAGTTATTATCAAAGCTAAGGATTTAATTTCTGATTATTTTTACTGTATAATGAATGTTTATGTGAACTTTTGTTACATTCCATTGAAGAGAGTGTTAATAAAGAAGACATTTACAAATCAGTGTTTTTTCTAATTTATATTATTTTTTAAATTGACTTTTAGAGAGAGGAATGGAGAGGGATAGAGAGAAACATTGATGAGAGAGGAATATCATCGATTGGCTGTCTCCTGCACGCTCTCTACTGGGGATTGAGCCCACCAGAAATTGAACCTCTGACCTCTTGATTCCTGAGTTGACCCTCAACTGCTGAGCCATGCTGGCCAGGCTCTAATTTATATCTTTTGCCAACACAAAAGGTTCTTTCTCAGTATGGTGATTTGAACAGTGTTATCATTGAGAAAAATCAGATGACCTACCTGTTAACTAACAAGAACAACAAAAACCCCAGCTCTGAGGTATATTCTATCAGCCGGTTCTAGGATACAAAAGCTGTGCAGTACTTTGTGCAAAAAGGGTAGCTGCTATTTAACCTGTCCCAAAAGCATGTGTGGTATACCATAAACCAAGCATGATGCCTACTTGTCTAACCATAGAAATGGAAGTTTTGGAGAGTTAGTATATATGTGGTATATTTTTGCATGTATTCATTGACTTTCTAGTATTGAAGAAAATATCAGTTATGATAACTTGGAATGTTTCAACAATATTAATGTAAAAATTGAGCCCCTGTTGTGACTGACGCATAGGGTAGGTACTTTATGTATATATGTATATACTCAGTGAATTCATGCACCAGTGGGGTCCCTCAGCCTGGCCTGTGTGATCGGGCTGAAACCAGCTCTTCGACATTCCCCATGGGGTCGCGGATTGCAAGAGGGTGCAAGCCAGGCCAAGGGACCCCACCGGTGCACGTTGGAGGAATATGGGAGGTTGACCAGCCAGGGAGGGACCTCAGGAGAGCTCCAGGACGTGTCCGGCCAGTCTCGCTCACCGATCAGCCGGGCCCCAGCAGCAGGCTAACCTAACAGTTGGAGCATCTGCCCCCTGGTGGTCAGTGCACATCATAGCAACTGGTTTACCAGTCGACTGTCTGCCCCCTGGGGGTTAGTGCACGTCATAGTGAGTGGTTGAGCAGCCTTAGCATATCATTAGCATATTATGCTTTGATTGGTTGAACGGACGACTGGACACTTAGCATATTAGGCTTTTATTATATAGGATTTTATTTAATCCGGTTTGGCTCTCTGTATCCTTTTTATTGATTTTATAAAGAGGAAGGGGCAATCAGGCAGGCAGGCGAGTGGTTAGGGGCGATCAGGCAGGCAGAGTGGTTAGGGGTGAACAGGCAGGCAGGCGAGCAGTTAGGGGTGATCAGGCAGGCAGGCAGAGGGGTTAGGGGTGATCAGGCAGGCAGGCGAGCAGTTAGGGATGATCAGGCAAGCAGGCGAGTGGTTAGGAGCCAGTGAGCCTAAACTGGCAGTCGTTAGGGGCAATCAGGCAGGCAGGCAAGCAGTTAGAAGCCATCGGGCCTAAACTGGCAGTTGGACATCCCCCGAGGGGTCCCAGATTGCAAGAAGGTTCAGGAACCCGGGCTGAGGAACCCCCCTCTCGTGCATGAATTTTGTGCACCGGGCCTCTAGTATTTAATAAATATATGGATGGTATAAACCATATTCATTTATTTATCTCCATGCTGCTCTTTCTACCCAATGACTTGGACATACTAGATTTTCAGAAAATATTTGCTGGTGACAATAGTGATATGGAACTGCCTCAGGTTACCAAACCTGAATAAGGCATATTTTTGACATAGCCATTCATTTGTTAATTTCTGTTGCTATTTTAATGTCTGAGTTTTTACTAATTATATTTTTAGGAGAATTTTATAAAAATGCAAGACCCTTCATCATGTAACAATCTTGTAACACTTTTAACTCATTTTTCATTTTCACATGTATCATTATGTTCATTCTGTATTTTTTATTTTTGTTTATTTTGTTCTTTCTTACCCCCCTCTGTTGCATAGAGAAGCTGCAACCAGTTTTGCAATTTTCCAAATCACAAACAGACGTCTATAATGACAGTACTAACTTGACATGCCGCAATGGACAGCTCCAGTCAGGTGGGTTTAGGTTAACTAACATGTAAAATAATAAAGTTTGCATGCAAAGTAAAGTCCCACTTAACCTGATAATGTTGATTTGATTTTATAGTGGTAGTTTTGATTGTTTTTGTTTGCACAGGGCTATGTTGAAAATACAGTATCCCTATCATTCATAGTATATAAACATGTAACAAATAAGATATAGCCATTCTCAATGTGCTTTTTTGCAACCTCTAATTTTTGAAATTATAAAATACAAAGACTCATTTTTCTAAGTTTAAATTATTCTTTTGTTTCTATTGTATTTTTAGCTTTTGTGGTTTTTTCCATGGGTAGCTAAACCAGGTTTTTATGAAGAGGTGTTTTTGTAAGATAAATTTTTATTTTTCTTACAAATCAGTTTTCATGTATGCTATACATGAATGTTTTATCATAATACCTGCTAGAAAAAATTTGAAGCTGAATTCACAAAGTGAGGAGAAACACTGGAGTACTATTTTTTATTATGGGTTAAATTTGTTTTTCATGAACTTTCAGGTATGAACTCTTACAGAACATTAAATGCTTTTTAAATTTTGTTTTGGTGGGAAGAATCTTCCTTTCCTAGGTTCTCTGACATCTTGGTCAGTTTTATTGGTGACTTATTCAACATTAGTTTCATGTCCAGAGCTTAAATTTTATTGATGTAAATATTGCTTTGTTTAAATTGTAGTAAATTTTAAAAAAAAGGAAGAAACACCCTTAGTCCAGACTGTAAGACCACTGCCTTCTTTAGTCATATGTAATACAAAACTTACAAGATTTCAATAGAGAAAAGTTAGTGTAAGTGGATTTCTATAGATGAAAGAGACAGTTGGTCATTAACGAAATCTTTCCCTGTGGTTTCAGTGATCCCTTAGATTTTTCACTTAGGTTTGGTTTCCAGTTCAGAGCTCTGCATCAGTAGCTATATTTCTCTTCTCATTTCTTCCTGTACCTGACTTAAAATAACATTTCAAGTATAGAGATAAATATTTTATCTGTTTCTCTTAGCACTGCTGTGAAACGCCGACATTTTCATAAGGAACTTTTTGAAAAGAAAGAAATGTAAGAATTTACCACATATAAATAGTTAAGCTTCCAAAGTACAGATTTGAGATCCTAATAATCCTACCAGGATAAACGGCAAAAATTTCCTAGCCTTGAAAAGCTTATATGCATTCCCGTTGTTTCTAGATTCTCTTTACTTCATTCCACGTGCGTGGTCCCCTTATATTTTTCTGCCAAGCAAAATTTTTATTTATTTCTTAAATAAATTACTTATATTTTTATATATATATATATATATGTATATATAGGTATATATATATATATATATATATATATATATATACATATATTTTAGAGAAGAAGAGAGAGAAAGATAGAAACATCAATGATGAGAGAGAATCATTGATTGGCTGCCTCCTGCACGTCCCCTACTGGGGTTCAAGCCCACAACCTGGGCATGTGCCCTTGACCAGAATCGAACCTGAGATCCTTCAGTCTGCAGTTTGATGCTCTATCCACTGAGCCAAACCAGCTAGGGCTGGTTGATTTTTTTAAAAAATATTTTTTGCCCCAGCTGGTTTGGCTCAGTGGATAGAGCTTCGGCCTGCAGACTAAAGTGTCCCAGGTAAGATTCCAGCCAAGGGCACATGCCCAGGTTGCGGGCTTGATCCCCAGTGTGGGGCGTGCAGGAGGCAACCAATCAATGATTCTCTCTCATCATTGATGTTTCTATCTCTCTATCCCTCTCCCTTCCACTCTGAAATCAATAAAAATATTTAATTAATAAATAAATAAATAAGTAAATAAATAAATAAATGTTTTTTATTGGTTTTGGAGAGGGAGAGAGATGGAAATATCAGTGATTAGAGAGAATCATTGATTTGCTGCCTCCTGCAGGCCCCACTCTGGAGATAGAGCCCACAACCTGAGTATATATGCTCTGACTGGGAATCAAACCGTGACCTCCCAGCTGGGCCCATTGCTTGATTCTTGTTCGTGACCTGACCAGGGATTGAACCTACAACCTTTGCATATGGGTATTATGCTCTAACCAACTGAGCTACTTAGTTTTTATTATTACTTTTATAATGTTAAACCACAATTTTCTAACCATAGCGATTTTACTATTTCCTTAATAGAAAGTGGAGCAGTTCCAAAAAGAAAAGATCCCTTAACACACCCTAGTAATTCGCTGCCTCGTTCAAAGACAGTTATGAAAGCTGGATCCACAGGTCTTTCAGGCCACCACAGAGCACCCAGTTGCAGTGGCTTATCCATGGTTTCTGGAGTGAGACAGGGCCCTGGTCCTGCAACTGCCACTCATAAGGTATTTGGAGATAGAATTGCAAATAGAAAAATTTCAACATGATGTGCTTGCTTCAGTTTATTACAAGTACTTTATAATACCTTAAAGCAGTGGTTCTCAACCTTCCTAATGCCGCGACCCTTTAATACAGTTCCTCATGTTGTGGTGACCCCCAATTTCATTGTTACAAATTGAACATAATTAAAGCATAGTGATTAATCACAAAACAATATGTAATTATATATGTGTTTTCCGATGGTCTTAGGCAACCCCTGGGAAAGGGTCGTTTGACCCCCAAAGGGATCGCGACCCACAGGTTGAGAACCGCTGCCTTAAAGGATTGATAAGTTTCCATAAAATTGAATATAATTTTTCTTTAAAAAAACACAAATCAGGGCAACTTGCTGTTAAAAAGCATATCTTATTTTACCTCCTTTTGATCCTAATTAGGCTTTATTTATAGTTAGTTTGCTTTTCCAGTTTTATATAATGCTATGTAGTTCATTTTAATTTTGTTATTCTTTTAATTATTTAAACCTATATAAATGTTTTGTGACATCAAACATACATACAGTTCTAACAAGGATCAAAATTACATGATTGCATTGATATAGAGCCTTTTTACCTTTTAGTAACTAAATCTCTGTATAAAATCCTCTATTAACCTACTGCATGCCAAATGTACTTCTTTAGTGAATACCATTTTACCTTGGAGTAAATATACATTTAAAAATTTTTTATATTTTTTATATTTTTGAATCTCTGTGAACTTTAAAGTTAATTCACTTGTGAAATGTGTAAATGTTAGGTTGTATTTTCACGTTAAAACTTGTGTCCTTTAAGAGTACACCAAAAACAAATCGAACAAATAAACCTTCAACCCCTACGACTGCTGCTCGTAAAAAGAAAGACTTGAAGAATTTTAGGAACGTGGACAGTAACCTCGCTAATCTTATAATGAATGAAATTGTAGACAAGTAAGTTTTGCAATCTGAACTATTTTGTTTTACAGTTTCTATTTTTGAATCTTATTTATAAAATGTGTCATGAGTGAAATAAATACTTGTCTAATTTACATATTTAGTTCTTATAATGGTTTTTAATTACTATATGGTACATGTAGAAAATGATTGTTTTACTGATTACCTATAGTTTTCACATTAACATAAAAATGACCTTGTTTCATAGACCATAAACTGTATTTTATAATAACTGAAGCATATTTCTATTGTGGAGATAATTGAAATTCTGTTTCTTAGTGGAACGGCTGTTAAATTTGATGATGTAGCTGGTCAAGAATTAGCAAAACAAGCATTACAAGAAATTGTCATTCTTCCTTCTCTGAGGCCTGAGGTAAGGATTATATATTATTATTTTCTGTAACATCATCTATTACTGAATCTGTAGTAGCATTAAAGAAATGTTTGGGCTATGCTAGAATGATTAATTCATATCACAGTAGATATTTTTAGGGCAGGGAAATGATTATGTATGATACTGTAATAGTGGATTACATGATACAAACAGTGAACCCTAATGTAAACTATGGACTTTAGTTAATAATAATGTATCAATCAATATTGGTTCATTACTTAAAATAAGTGTACCACACTAATGCAAGATGTTAATAATGGGAGAAATGGGAGGTTAGGAGTTATATGGGAACTCTGTACTTTTCCATTCAATTTTCTGTAAGCCTAAAACCTCTAAAAAATATATAATTTTTAAAGAAGGTTGAGTATCACCCACTTCAAATGGTTCAACACCTTGCCTGGCTGGGATGGCTCATATTGGTTGAGCATCATTCCATGCACAAAGAGGTTGCCGGTTCGATTGCTGGTCAGGGCACATTCCCCAGTTGACAGCTGGATCCTCAGTAGGGGAGTGTAGGAGTCAGCTAATGGTGTTTCTCTCTCATCAATGTTTCTATCTCTCTCTCTCTCTTTAGAATTAATAAAAACATTTTTTTGGGGGGGGGGGGGGAGTTCATACACCTTTACTATTAATTGAAGTGTTATCAGCCTGGTGATTCACCATTGACTCTTGCTAAACCCAATGTCCCTGAGTCTGGAGACTCTGGTTTAATTTCTCTAGAATAAAACTTCTACCTGCTTTGGTTATGGAAGAGGAATACTTGCCTAAGTGCTGTTGGTGGGGCTGGGGAAAGGCTTACAGGAACATATGTTCAGTTCTTCATACAAAATTTTGATCATTTCTGTTTTGGGCTGCCTACCTTACTGATGCTTTCTCTGGTACCCGATGCCTCCACTTCCTGAGCTTTTCCAGGTTTTTTTGTTCATACTAGAGGCCCAGTGCATGAAATTCATGCACTGGGGTGGGGGGTGGTCCCTCAGGCAGGCCTGCGCCCTCTCGCAGTCTGGGATCCCTCTCGCAGTCTGGGACCCCTCGCTCCTTACCGCCTGCCTCCTCGCTGCTCCTTAGCGCTACCCTGGAGGCAGGAGAGGCTCCCACTACCGCTGCTGCGCTCACCAGCCATGAGCCCAGCTTCTGGCTGAGTGGCGCTCCCCCTGTAGGAGCGCACTGACCACCAGGGGGCAGCCAGGGAGCCCTCGGGGGATGTCCAACTAAAGGCTTAGGCCCCCAAGGGATCGGGTCTAAACCATTAGTTGGACATTCTTTTTTTTTTTTAAATGTATATTTTATTGGTTTTTTACAGAGCGGAAGGGAGAGGGATAGAGAGTTAGAAACATCGATGAGAGAGAAACATCCATCAGCTGCCTCCTGCACACCCCCCCCCCCCCCCCCCACTGGGGATGTGCCCACAACCAAGGTACATGCTCTTGACTTGAATCGAACCTGGGACCCTTCAGTCCACAGGCCGATGCTCTATCCACTGAGCCAAACCAGTTAGGGCAGTTGGACATTCTTAGTGCTGCCACGGAGGTGGGAGAGGCTCCTGCCACCACCTCTGCGCTGGCCAGCCATGAGCCAGCTTCTGGCTGAGTGGCACTCCCCATATGGAAGTGCACTGACCACCAGGTGGCAGCTCCTGCATTGAGCGTCTGCCCCCTGGTGGTCAGTGCGCATCATAGCAACCTGTCATTCTGCCAGTCGATTTGCATATTAGGCTTTTATTATATGGGATCAGCTTGCTCCTTGTATCTAGCTATCCCTCCATAAGCAGGCACTTAGATTTTAGCTCTCTCAGCTCTGCTAAATAACTTACCACACTTTATCAATTTTCCATCTGCTAACATTTGTTGTGTCCTGTGTTGTCTCCTTTCCTATTCCTTCTATTCTTTTTCTTTTGAAGATTTTTTTTCCTTTTTACTCATTTACTATTATTTTGGTGAGATTTCTAAAGGAAGTAAAGAAGCATACCTATGTTCAATAATATGGCTTGTTCAACAAGTTAGCTTTCATTTTGATCAATGAGGATTTGGTTTTATTTTGTTTTCTTCTGTTTTTAATAATTATATTAGTTTATTGTGTTCTCTTTAGAGCTCTGGGCAGCTCTGTTTTGGAGGATGTTACTGAAAATAGTCCTTTTTAGATGACAAATAATTTTTAAAATGCCTGAAAAAAGTATCTTCAGAATCATAATTGTGTGTATATGTTTAAGTTGTTTACAGGGCTTAGAGCTCCTGCCAGAGGATTGTTACTCTTTGGTCCACCTGGAAATGGGAAAACAATGCTGGTAAGAATTCTTTTTAAATTTGAATGTTCTATTAAGATATTAGGGCTAATAATTTTAAATAATTTTACATTGTCCCTAAATCTATTATGATTTTTTAAAAATTTATCTTTATTATTGGAAGTATTATAAATGTCACCCAAGTCTACTATTTATGACTTGCTTTTTTAAAAATATATTTTTATTGATTTCAGAGAAGAAGGGAGAGGGAGAGACAGATAAGAACATCAATGGTGAGAGGGAATCATTGATTGACTGCCTCCTGCACGCCCCCACAGGGGATTAAGCCTGCAACTCGGGCATGTGTCCTTGGCCAGAATTGAACCCAGGATCCTTCGGTCCACAGGCCAACGCTGTATCCACTGAGCCAAACTGGCTAGGGCTATGACTTGATTTTTGTTAAAATATACTTTTCTAAATTTTAAACTAGTTTTCAATGACAAAATAGATGGAAAACCATACATATTATTTTCAGTAATATGTTTGGGCAAATTAAATTTAACAGTGTAATTTTTATTATTTTCCCAATTTAAATAACATTTTTACCTTAGAAGAGCTTACTATATTGAGCATCTTCCTAATCCTTGATTTTTTTATCTTAACAGCTTTATTTAAATAATCAACATGATATAGACTTTTTTCCTTTTTTTTAATTGAAGTATAATTGACACACAACAGATTTTTTTTTCCTAATATCCTTTTGCCAAAAGTTACTAGGATGTGGATATCTCTTTCTTCTGCATAGCTAGATATTCTAGAGGGAAAAAGTAAATAAGGAAAGAGTAACTTTTTTCTTAGCTGTTTATCTTTCTCTCGTTATCTTTCTATAACTAGGAAGAGAATAACACCCCCTTTATTTTTTTTATTTTTTACCTCTCCTTATCTGTTTTCCCTTAGGAAAAGAAGGGAGTGGAAAGAAACACAGCCCTTCATAGATTTTTTTGCTCATTGTTGAGAAGGGAACACATTGCCATATACTAGTACTGGGGACTGTGTCATGCCTTATATTTTTAAAAATTCTTTTCTTGTACTTAAGTTGATCAGATGTATTTATCATTTTAAAGCAAGTTATGGAACTAATATAATATTTGCCCTTGTGATTTTTAAAGGCTAAAGCAGTAGCTGCAGAATCGAATGCAACCTTCTTTAATATAAGTGCTGCAAGCTTAACTTCAAAATATGTGAGTATTTTTTCCAGTATTTTCATGTTTTAAGTTATTGTCTAAATGTTAATGTTAAATGTAAATGGTAATACCATACACCAAAATACTTGTCTGTGAGTTTATACCTATTATTCAGAGATGATGAATATCACTCTTCATAGTAGTAAATCGTGTACATTTTATTAAATTCTTTTAAAATTAGAATTGTTCTGTTAAATACTAGGGCTGTATAACAAAGTACCATAAACTGGTTGACTTAAACAACAGAAATTTATTGTCTTACAGTTTTGGAGGCTAGAAATCCAAGATCAGATATTGGCAGGGTTCTCAATTATGTAAAGTAATTAAAAGTAACTATAAAACAATACCTCTTTTCCTGGTTACATTTTGTTTCCTATGTGAAATTCTGTTAGTAAAATTGTTATTAACGTAGGTTTATCCACCTTATAAACACTGTCTTGGAAGCTGGAAGAATGGGATTCCAATCTAGCTTTTACATTCAGAGCAGGCCTTAAAGTATCACTTCAGGCCTTACTTCATTCATAAAGTGTTAATGTCATAAGAGGTGATCTCTCAGCCTGCACCGTTGAAGCTCTGAGCCTCAGTTTCTCTTGTAAAATGGGGACAGTAATGTCACATACTTGATAGGGGGGCCTGACAAATAAGGAGTGAGTGGGAGCAGTCAGCCCTCGCCGGCACAGGGAATCACTCAGCAGAACTATAGCTGTCATTTTCAGTGCATCTTCACACCTTGGGATTAGCGGAGGAGGAAATGGATTGGAACCCATGGCCACCGAGTGCTGAGACCTTTGTTACTCAGGAAAAGCAATCCTTCACAGTGATGTTTGGAAAACAAACACCAGGATGAGTAGAGTCTGGCTAATTTTTGCCTTGTTAAAAAACAACAACTTCCCCCTGCCCACCCACCCCCCAAAAAAACACAAAACAAAACAAAGAACAAAACTATTTCTAGAGCAAGAAAGAATAAAAGTGTCTGTGTATCATTTAGGTGACTTTTGGCCAAAAAAAAAAAAGGCAGTGCCATTAATTAAAGCATTAATTATTTCACCTTAACAAGATCTTGGAACAGGAACTCCCAAGCTTCCCTTGGTGACTCAGTAGTGTGTGAAAAGCCTGGTGCTGTCAATACCTCCACTGTCATCTTTCAAGAGTTGACCCTGTCTCCCCTCAGTGGCAGCGAGGCTGCTGGGTGCCGAGTATCACACCTTCCACCACAGCATCCCAAGCAGGAAGGAATTTCCCCTCGTTCTCTTCCCCCTTAACAAATGGAAACTTTGCCAGAGAGACTTCCCATAGGTCTTATTAGCCAGAACCGGATCACATGACACCCCAACACCAATTGCTAGCAAAGGAGAATAGCTTACACAGCTGGACCCCAAAATTCAGGCTTCTGTTCAAGGAAGAAGCCTGGCCCGCAGGGGAGCCCTGGAGAACCTCGGAGACCCTACACCTGAGAACAGGACAAGAATATTTGTTTTGATAATTCCAATCTGGGGCCAGATCTTTTTTCTATTTCTTCTTAATGAAATTTTCAATAAAGAGAATAGATGCCACCTAGGACAGGATAGTTTTTACAGATTACCCCAGATCTCATGATCCTTTTGTTAGATGCTTTGGTGAATAAAGTGGTTTTAGTATGGTTTCTTAAGAGGTGTACATAGACCTCCTGGACTACCTAGAAATATTTTGATACTAATTGACAGTGATATTGTGAGAATAAGTTTTCAAGATGTTCTTAATAGAGCAAGTTTTGTTCAGTAGAGCACTTTCTAATTTACCTGCTTTTATATAAATACCAGTAGCCCATCACGCAATATCGCGCGCAGTAGGCCGCCCGCCACTTCTGCGGGAGCAGGCGGGAACCAGAGCACGCGGCCGCCACCGGGATCTGAGCTGCTTCCACGGGAGGCGGAAGCGAGCCGCCGGCGCCCATGGGAGCCAGGAAGGAGCCGCGCCGCTACTGCGGGAGCCGGGAGGGACCCACGCCGATTCCGCGGGAGGCGGGAGGGAACCGCACTGCTTCCCTGTGAGGTGGGCCCACCGTCTGCTCTCTGTGCCTGCGTTCGGCCACAGAGGCTACGGGCCGGCCCCCCATCCCTGTCCATGTCTGCTCCGGCTCCGGGAGGCCCGCCTGAGCCAGGGCACCCTGTCTCTGTCTCCGCCTCCGCTCTGGGCCTCACCTGCACACGCAACCTCCTCCTGTCAGGTCGTGACGGGTCCTGGCGTCCTGGCCTATTTTGCATATTTCCTCTTTATATGTGTAGATAGATGCATGGCCTGCAATCTAGGGTTAAAGGAATATGTACAGCATCTTCTCTCCTCTCTTACTTTTTCTTCCCTCATGTTTAACCTTTGACTAAAAGCTATTTCATTCTCAAGTTTTAGGAATGCAGTTTCAAGCAAAACATATATTTTATTTTTATAGTACTTACCAGACTGTATTAAATAATAAATAAATGACCTATTTTGTAAAATTATAAGGGATATTTCAGTAAACTCCGGTACCCTTTTCCCAATTCCTTAAACCAAATCTTTGGTTATTGTAAAGAAAGGAAATTAAATTCCTAGGTTCTAGACTTTCAATCATGAAACTTTAAAAGCTGGAATAATGTTACATTGTATGATGTGATAATGTGTAATGCTTTCTTTTAGGTGGGAGAAGGAGAGAAGTTGGTGAGAGCTCTTTTTGCTGTGGCTCGAGAACTTCAACCTTCAATAATTTTTATAGGTAAGAACATGTTTACCTACTAAGTTAGTTGACCCTTTGTGAAATTTCCCTCTCCATATACAAGGGGTATTATAGGAAAGCTTATTCAAAAGGAAAAAGTTTTCAAGAAAAACAACGTTAAAGACTATCTAATGAGTTGAGTAGGACCCACTGTATTAATAATTGAAGTAGTAAACTAGATAAATCTCAGATAACTCATATAGGTTGGCTTTTAATTCAAGTCTTATCCTTGTATTTCCTCTAGATGAAGTTGATAGCCTTTTGTGTGAAAGAAGAGAAGGAGAACATGATGCTAGTAGACGCCTAAAAACTGAATTTCTAATAGAATTTGATGGTGTAAGTATTAGTTATGATATTTTTAATGTGGTAACATTTCAATGTATATATTTTCCTATTAAATGATCCAAATTAGAGATACAGATATCTTTATTATGTTTTACTTCGTTATTACTTTCTCTAAAAGTCCTGAAAACAGTATTTTTGGCTTATAGGTACAGTCTGCTGGAGATGACAGAGTACTTGTAATGGGTGCAACTAATAGACCACAAGAGCTTGATGAGGCTGTTCTCAGGTAGGAAGATTTATGTAGAAACACACATTTATGACAGATATATTTAGTCTTGTGTTCATCTCACGTATTTCTTATTTCCTTCACTCTCAATTTGAAAACTAAATTCAGTCTTTTCCACCTTATATTCATCCTCTGGCCTCTTGTTATCAGCTGAAGTTTTTGAGGACAGGGCCAGCAGGGTATCAGGTAAACTGCTCTTCATTTTATGGCTTTAGGCAAACTGCTTATTTCTTCTGGGTGGGATTAAATTATCCTACAACTTCAAAATTGATTCTTACCTTCTTTTACTGGGCTTCATGAGAAGCTGATAAAAACAGGTTTCATGGGAGTTATGTCATGTTCTCTGTTCTTATGTGTTAGAACAAATTTATCCCCTTCGTACTGGGAAGACAGTTTGATTCGGCATGAAATCATTGAGCCTTCCTTTCTTTTCCTGAGGAATCTATAGCATTGTCCCATTGTTTTTGGGGTTGGATGTTGCAGTATAAAAATCTGAAGCCAGCCTACTTTTATTAATATTTATGATTAATTTCATTTTTTTCTTCGTACTGGATACAGTTTCCAACTATTGAAATCTAGTTATTTGAAAAATATGTTGATTGATCTGTGTTTATTTTTCCTGGGATTTGATGTTCGTTTAAATTGATAGTTTGGAATCTCCTTTGTTTTGGGAAAGTTATTTTGAATACTATCTTTGATTTTTTTTTTTCCTAATTCATTTTTCTACTAATTTTTTTTCTACACACAACTTATGCGTTATGTTGCATCTTTTTTTCTTTCATCTCTGTAATTTCCATAATCATTTTAAACGTTTAGGTCTTTTTGTTTTGATTTGTCTGTTTTCCAGTTTGTTGTCCTTATTTCTTATCTCCTTTCTGCTACTACTTTGGTAACCTTCGTTTCTCTGGTGGTTTTTGTTTTCTTTTTTATTGCTTTCCTTATCTTTGTGGTCCATTTTTTCATCTCCCATTGTCTCATTTTCTTGAGCCTTTGTATATTCATTTTCATGAGCCCTTGTATCTCTGTGAACTCTTGTTTCATAGATTTTTTCCCATTAAATTATTATATTTCATGGAAAACTATTTGGTTACAATTTTAATTCACTCTATGGCAGAATCCTGTTGTACATGTTCTCCATTTTATCTGTGTTTTATTTATTGTATTCTTTGCTCCTATTTTGACATTATTTTTTAAAAAATTGTCTTTTGCCTGTTTTGCTTTATTTTTGTTTGAATAAGGGGAGTTTTTTCTTTCTTTTTTCTTTTTTGTTATATTTAAATTCTTTATTAGTTAAGGAATTACAAATGTGTCCTCATTCCCCCTGAATAAGGGGAGTTTTTTAAAAAAACCCAATTTTGGAAGGATATTATAGGAGGAGAGCTAGAAAATTAAGATACCGAACAAGTATTTTGAGTTGTCCCATGAATACCCTGGACTGACAGGTAGTCTCACTAATTCAGTAGTAAAGCTATATCTGATAAACAAGTGTTTGTGTGTAAATAAGACATTGGGTTGATTTAGTCTTCTTCAGCTAATAAAGGCAGTTTGTCATCTTGCCAGACAGACTGATATCTTACAAAGATGATATGTTTTTGAGTCTCTTTGTCAACTTCGCCTTCCTTGCCATTGCCCTGTTATTGGCCAAGGTTCACAAGATCTACGGAGCCAGTCTTAATATGCTTCTTTAAATGTCGGGAGTTTGGTTTTATTACCCCTCAGGATATGCTCTGTCTCTTTCCTTTGGAAAACTCTATTCTCTGACATCTGTCTGTAATCTGCAGTGTGTATCCTCCTTTCTCACTGTAATTTTCACTGCCCTATGCAGCCCTTTTTCATACATTTAAGTTATGTAAATGTTACCTATTTAAAAATATATGAATATGTATTTTTCTTTCAGAGAGAGGAAGGGAAAGGGAAAGAAACAAATAGTAACATGATGAGAGAGAAACATTGATCGGCTGCCTCCTGCACACCCACCCTCTGGAGATGGAGCCTACAATCCGGGCATGTGCCCTGACTGGGAATTGAACCTGTGACCTCCTGGTGCATGGGACAATGCTCAACCAATTGAGCCACACCAGCCAGCCTGTTACCTAGTTTCTTTATGATGAAATTTACTTTTCTGTTTTTGTTGTCCTTGGTTTTAGTTGTTTTTATTTTCATAAAGACAGCAAAGATGTTTTTATTAAAATCTTATATCAGATACTTTCTTCTAAAGTGATATTGCATGTTAAAAACATGCACATACCGCCCTAGTTGGTTTGGCTTAGTGGATAAAGCATCTGCCTGTGGACTGAAGGGTCCCGGGTTCGATTCCGGTCAAGGGCACATGCCCCGGTTGTGGGCTTGATCCCCAGTAGGGGGCGTGCAGGAGGCAGCTGATCAGTGATTCTCTCTCATCATTGATGCTTCTGTCTCTCTCTCTCTCCCTTCCTCTTTGAAATCAATAAAAAAATAAATTAAAAAAACCCAAAAAACATGCACATACCTAGATGGTTAACTTGATTCTGACGGTATTGAATTAAGGACTTTAAAATATTAACTAGAGCAGTAGCTGGTTTAGTTCAGTGGATAGAGAGTTGGCCTGTGGACTGAAGGGTCCTGGGTTCAATTCTGGTCAAGGGCACATGCCCAGGTTGTGGGCTCAATCCCCAGTGTGAGGCGTGCAGGAGGCAGCCGATCAATGATTCTCTCTCATCATTGATGTTTCTCTCTTTCTTCCTCTCCCTCCCTCTCAGAAATCAATCAAAATATATATTTAAAATATTAACTGGAGAGTTTTAAAAGAGTAACTCTAAAAATAATTTTTTACATTGATGACTAAAATGCATTCACATGCCTTGAGCATTATACTTAAAGCTTTTTTCTTATCATTGACTACTTAAACTGAGGTACCTTTAAATTCAAAATTCTATTTCTGAATCCTTCTTTTAGGCGTTTCACCAAACGGGTATATGTGTCTTTGCCAAATGAGGAGGTATGTATCTGTGATTTTTTTTTTTGATTTTTTTTTTTTTTTAAGCAGAAGCAAGAACTACCACCTTGACAACATTGAGTCTTCCAACCCATGGTACAACCACTTGGGAAACAGTTTGGCAGTTTCTTAAAAAGATAAACATAAACTTATCATAAGATCCACCAATCTACCCAAGATAAATTAAAACATATATCTATAAAAAGACATGTGCAAGAATTTTTATGGCAGCATTATAAATAATAGCCAGGAACTGCAAAGAATCTAAGATGTTTATCAATTGGTGAATAGGTAGATAAATGAGGTATATCTACTTAATGGAATAATATTTAGTAACAAAAGGAATGAGCTACTTTTATGTGCTATTAGAGGCCCAGTGCACAATATTAGAGGCCCAGTCCCTCAGCCCGGCCTGCACCCTCTCACAGCCCGGGACCCCTCGCTCCTTACCACTTGGCTCGTTGCTCCTTAGCGCTGCCATGGAAGTGGGAGAAGCTCCCTCCACAGCAGCTGCACTCACCAACGTGAGCCCTGCTTCTGGCTGAGCGCACTGACCACCACGGGGTAGCTCCTGCATTGAGTGTCTGAACCCTGGTGGTCAGTGCGTGTCATAGCAACCAGTCGTTCTGCCCGTAGTTCCGCCATTAGGTCGATTTGCATATTAGGCTTTTATTATATAGGATAATGTGGATGAACCTCAAACACATTACACTAAGTGAAAGACACCGGATGTAAAATATTACACATCATGATTCCATTTATATGAAACTAGAGGCCCAGTGCATGACATTTGTGCACTGTGGGGCGGGGAGGTCCCCTCAGCCTGGCCTGCGCCCTCTCAGAGTCCAGCACCCCTCAGGGGATGTCTAACTGCCTGCTTAGGTCCAGCAGTCAGACATCTTCCAAAGGGTCCTTAGCATTGCCTCAGAGGCGAGAGAGGCTCCTGCCACCCCCGCTGCGCTTGCTAGCCATGTGACTGGCTTCTGGCTGAGCGGTGCTCCCCCTGTGGGAGCGCACTGACCACCAGGGGCAGCTCCTGCATTGAGTGTCTGGCCCCAGATGGTCAGTGCAGGTCATAGCGACCAGTCATTCTGCCGTTCAGTCAATTTGCATATTAGCCTTTTATTATATAGGATGTTCAGAAAAGGCAAATTCTAGAAACATAAAGCAGATCCATGATTTGCTAAGGCTAAGGGTCAGAGTGAGGGTTAACAGCAAACAGGCATGAGTGAATTTTCTGGGTGATGGAAATGTTCTAAACTGGATTATGGTGATGGTTGCAAAACTCTTAAGTTTATTAAGTCATTGAATTACAATGCGTGAGATTCATGGATTCACACTTTTATAAAACTGTCTTGTTTTTGTTTGTAAATTATATTGTCTAGCTCAGACCTTTAATATCCTTGGTAATAACAATAGCTATGTCCTTAATGCTTTATTTGAATTATCTTTACCTCTCTTAGGAACTGTCAAGAAAAAGGTAGTTTTAAAGGACATGAGCGAGACTCTAAAATGTAGAGTGATTTGTGTAAGATCATTCAGTTCCTAAATGAGAATTAGGGTTTGAACCTGATTCCTAGTATTTTATTAAGCTAATTCTTAGGACTGATAATTTTTTAACATTTCTTTTCAGACACGACGACTTTTACTAAAAAATCTATTATGTAAACAGGGAAGCCCATTGACCCAAAAAGAACTAGCACAACTTGCTAGGTGAGTAATTTGATTTGGTCTGTTTTACAGCTTTCTTCTTTTTTTTTTTTAAGGAATCTTTTTCTGTTTTGTTTAAAGTAAGCTCAAGTATAAAATGAGTAGTGTCTCATCCTCTGCTTCCTTTTACCTTCTTTCTTATCTCTTATTCTTATACATATGGCACCTAAATTTCAATTTCTAGATCCTATAGAAGACATGACCTAAATATGATGGTACTGTATTCCTTTTATAAACTTACTAAAACTTATAGTGTTATTAAAGTAATTTTTAAAATGTTAAATATCTCATATCTGCCCACACCAATATACATTTTCTTACAAACTTCTTTTGCATTACACATAATTTTCTTTAACTTTTACATTTTTAACTTTTTTTTGAGTGGTACACTAGTAGAAACTGAATATAGGAGATGCATTTGTGAATTTTAATCACTGGAAAAAACATCATGAAGTAATATTCAGTAAGTATGTGAGTAGCTAGTAATTTTAATAAACATTGAGTTCCTAGATAAGAATGGAAAAAGAACAAATGCATTACTTTGAAATAGTTGAGATCCTTCTTTGTCATTCCAATAAAGAATTCTGCTAAAAATGTTTGATCTGTGTTCTTATTTAACATAGTACACAATAACTAAATGCTTTCTTTCCCTGTTTTATTTTCCTCTTTCCCTTTGCCTACCTAGTCCTTAGTTCCCTTTGATAATCTCTTGGCTACTCAGGATTCTCCACTGTGGCATCCCATTCAGGTGTGCCTATTTTTGCCAATGACTTCTATTGCAGACCCTCCCTTCAACCTGTTTGTTCTACATTTTTAAAAAATCTACTTTGTGATGTATTATAGAATTACACAACCAAAACCTATATAATTTTATTAATAAGTGTCATCCCAATAAATTCAATTAAAAAGCGGAAAAAAATAAACAAATAAAAGTGGTACACTTTATTAGAAACTGAATATAGGAGATACATTCGTGAATTTTAATCACAAATAAATAAATATTAAAAATAACAACATAAAATAATCTCCTTTGGCCCTCATTCCATTAAGTCAGTGCTCTTTGTCAAGACAAAGACTCATTAACTTTTAGAGAAGTAACTGCTTATGTATCAGTTGGCCAGCAATGGCTTAGTTACTTTCCATGGGACATGTTTACAATGTAATGGAGACTCCTGGAGGTACAGTGTGCCTTAATCTAAAGGAATGGCTGTAATGCAAATTTGAGGCATTATAAATAAGGAGCCAGCAGCAAACTGTTCTGTTTGATTTTAGCAAGTGGGTCTTTCTGTGCGCTTAAATCATACAGCAGTCTGCCTAAAGACAAAGGTAAAGTAGGTTTTACCTTCTTACACGGAGAATTTGAATCTGCAAAGATGAAAGTGATTTGCTCTTTCTATTCATTCTCAGAATGACTGATGGATACTCAGGAAGTGATCTAACAGCTTTGGCAAAAGATGCAGCTCTGGGTCCTATCCGAGGTAGGTATACAAGTGCTGGAAACATTTATACCTCTTCATAAGACCATTTTAGAAGTTAAATAAGTCTATATTAGTGGGAAAGCAGTAAAGCTGTATCAGTGGAAAACTTGAGGTCCATTGAAATAAAGTATTTTCTAGATTTAAGGTCAGCAAACTTTTCTGTAAGGAGCCTGGTGGTAAATATTTTAGGTGTGTGGGCCATATATGCTCTACATTGCATATTCTTGTTTTTGTTCAAACAGTCACACACACAAAAAAAACCCAAAAATGTGAAACTATTTTTAGCTCACAGACAATACAAAGACAGTCCATGGGTTAGTGGACCATGACCCCTCTTCTAGACAACAGGTTTCACTTGTTGATAGTAGCAAAGAAGCAGAAAACTCAAAAAGAAAACTTTTTTAAGCAAGCAAAAAAGAATACTAAAGGGAAAATGTTCTTAACTTTGTGTGCTTTTCATTTCAGTATTCTAATATCACTTGAAATTAATTGAGTTCTAAGGGAACTCATGTAACTATTTATACTTTTATTGCATGTTAACTTTTGAAGACTTACAGCAAAATATATCATGTGTTGCTATATTTTGATTCAGGATAATTTGTTGGTTCTGAAATACCACAACTGATCACTTCTAGGTTAGTTCGATTAAACTCACTATGGTGTATCACTTTAGAGTAGATGTTCTGAACAACTTTGCCACGGCCAGCATAGGCAGGTATGCATTCAGATTACTTACTGGCTATGATGATAAAATAGATCATGGGACATGCTGCTTTGGAGAATAATAAATGTAACTTTGAGAATATATTTTGTGACACTAAAGTATTTTAGCCAAACTTTCTTGCTGTAAACCATGTTCAGATAGGGACTCAGAAACAATAGCTAATGTATAAATCACTTGTGGTTTTAGAATATTTTAGCTATTTTCTGAAGCAGACAAAAGTTGTTAGATTTTTTTTTAAAGCTAGTGCCTTTTATAAAAAACAAATTGAATTATTTTAAGTTTACTCTCAAATTTGTAAAACCTGTTGTTTCTTGACAATATCCAAAGAAATTGAATGTCTTACAGTTACTCCTAAGAAAGAATATTATTCTAAGCATTTGTACATTGTATTATATGTCTTTTTTAATATAATGACTTATATTGAACACATACTTTTGGTCATTGTACTTGGTTTTGCTTTTCAGCACTTTAAACTTCAAAAAATTTTAAGTGGCTACCTTTTATATTTTGCAGAACTGAAACCAGAACAAGTGAAGAATATGTCTGCCAATGAGGTATATACTATATTACAATTGTCTTTTCTTGGTTTTGGTTCTCTATATTGTTAGATACATGTTTTGTCTGGATTTTATAGTTTATTTTATTAGAAACTAGAAAAAAATAACTTGGTCTCATTTAAAAAAATGGAGGCCTTCATAGCTGGTGTGGCTCAATGATTGAGTGTAGACCCATGAACCAGGTGATCACAGTTCAACTCCGGGTTAGGACACATGCCCGGGTTGCAGGCTCAATCCCCAGTGGGGGTCATGCAGGCGGCAGCTGATCAATGATTCTCTGTCATCATTGATGTTCCTATCCCTCTCTCCCTCTCCCTTCCTCTCTTTGAAATCAATGAGAACATATTTAAAATATATATATAGAGAGAGAGAGAGGGGCCTATCCAATTACAGTATCTTATGTTGTTCATTGATAATGGACAAAAATATTGTACACATTAAGTCATTTTCTAACCATTTATATTACATAAAAACTAAACAAGAAAAGTATAGGAGACGAAGATTTTATACATTATGAAAATAACTTGGAACAAATTAAGTCTTTGATGTTCTATTTTGTTTTTTAATGTTTTCCTCTTTATAAAAGCAATGCAATTAACATTGTAATGCAGTTTACTATATTTTCTTAATATTGTAGACCCTCTTATGAAATGCTAAAGAATTTATTTTGAAAAATACTGCCTGCCTATGAAATATAAATTGGAAATGCAGAATGATCATAACTGTGTGAACAAACTTTTAAAATCAACTTGCATTATATTTGTAACTTACCTGTCAGATATTTTTTTGCTGCCCAAATTTCAACAGCTGTTGAGGAGACATTGAACACTTAACATAGAAACTGAGTACATTTTGACAGTCCTCTTTCTTCAAACTTTTAAGTAAATTTATGTTGTCTTCAGGCATTTGTGCATGGTGGTTCATCACCTACATTACTAAGAAAGTCCTCACACTTCTTGCAGCCACCCTTTCATTTTAGCAGTCTAGTTTGCCTAAAGTGTATTTGGCGTGAATGAAACTTAGGAATAGAGAATTCCACATACCCCCTCTGGTGTTTAACTACTATACCTTAAAAATCACATTTAGGCCTCTGGCTGAGTGGTTCAGTTGGTTTGTGTGTCCTCCCATACACCAAAAGGTTGCAGGTTCGATCCCCAGTCCAGGTGCATACAGGATGCAACCAATCTGTTTCTCTCTCATCACTCTTTCTCTCTCTCCTTCCCTCTGTCTAAAAATCAATAAAAACATATCCTCAGGTGAAGATTAAAAATTTTTTAAAATTCACATTTCAAGTATAAATTCCAATCCATTTTATCTGATTTATAATTTTAATTCCACATTTTTTAAATTTTTTAATATATCAATACTATACAATTTGTGTTTCAAAAGTGTCTTATGGATTTTTTAAAAAATATATATTTGTTTGATTTTTTACAGAGAGGAAGGGAGAGGGATAGAGAGTTAGAAACATCGATGAGAGAGAAACATCGATCAGCTGCCTCCTGCACACCTCCTACTGGGGATGTGCCCGCAACCAAGGTACATTCCCTTGACCAGAATCGAACCTGGGACCCTTCAGTCCACAGGCCGACGCTCTATCCACTGAGCCAAACCAGTTAGGGTGTCTTATGGATTTTTAATAGTTTAAATATAATGTATTAACAATATCCTATAAACATATTGCGTTTTAAATGTTCTTATACTCATAGCATAAACCTAATAGTACTTTTCTACAAAAAGTAAGCATCAGCCATGAATTATTTCTTCACACACTACTCTCTTACTTGGATCGAGGATAGATAAACTTGATATCTCATAATCTGGCCTCAAAGGTTAAAGTTGAGGAAAGGCCTTATGTCTGACATTTTAGACCTCTGTGTTTGTCCCTTGAAAAGACCACATAGCCCGGCCAGCATGTCTCAGTGGTTGAGTGTTGACCTATGAACCAGGAAGTCACAGTTCGATTCCTGGTCAGGGCACATGCCTGGGTTGCAGGCTCGGTCCCTGGTGTGAGGTATGCGGGAGGCAGCCGATCAATGATTCTCTCTCATCATTGGTGTTTGTATCTCTCTCTCCCTCTCCTTTCCTCTCTGAAATTAAGAAAAAAATATATTTTTTTAAAAAAAAGAAAGACCATACAAGTAAAGGAAACAAACAAGGCAATAATGAGGTAAAACCACCAGCTGGCAAATAAATTTTAGTAAGAAGTGGTATGCAAGTTCTCAGTTGACTTCACAGGCAGCATCCCTCAGCCCCACTTTTGCAAGTGTTCTTCACTCTGTCTCAAGCTCCTAGGCCATGGCACTTTCTATGCAGATCCCCAAGGAAGGCCTCTTGCTTGTACATTAAATGGAATGCTTTAATAAACTTGCATTAATATCTTGCAATAATTTTATGAAAGCAAGTAGGTGGCTACTTAGAGAATAGTAGAAATTCTTAGGAATCTTTCCATTATTTCATGAGAAAAGAGATCTGTTTACCATTGATAGTGGCTCTGTTAACCGTTGTATATGTTTTACCCATCCTGAGAATATACATAAAACCAAACTTTCTTCTTCACTGAACAAAGTCAACCCAAATATAATTCCTGTTTATTTGAAGAG
Organism: Myotis yumanensis; assembly: GCF_028538775.1. Classification (NCBI taxonomy): domain Eukaryota; kingdom Metazoa; phylum Chordata; class Mammalia; order Chiroptera; family Vespertilionidae; genus Myotis; species Myotis yumanensis. The sequence goes on from NW_027223762.1 coordinate 14,912,890, forward strand.
TAAAGAAATTTTGAGTCTATATTCTTTTTTTAATAACGTTTATGTTCTTATGATTATAAAACAAGGTAGTCATTCTGTTGCTGTAGGCATTTATAGCTATACTAGAGGCCCAGTGCACGAAATTTGTGGATGGATAGGGTTCCTAGCGGCTGCTGGCTGCCAGCCAGGGCTTCCCTTCCCCCAGCTTCCTGCCGCTGCCAGCCAGGGTGGGATCAGCAGGGGGGAGGGGGAGATCGCGGGTGGTTGGCTGGCCAGCCCCACCCCCAGGTCAAACTCCCAGTTGAGGGGACAATTTGCATATTAGGCTTTTATTATATAGGATAGGATAAAAATTTATCCCAAAACTTAGCAGCTTAAAACATTTATTATCTCACATTTTCACAGAGTCAGGAATATGGGTGCAGCTTAGCTGAGTCCTCTGATTCAATCTCTCTCAGCAGGGTTCAAAGTTTTGGCCCATAGTCACTTATAAAGCTGGAATCAAGATGTTGGCTGGCAGTATAGTCATTGCAAGGCTCAACTGGGGAGAGATCTGCTTCAAAGCTCACTCGTGCTTCTTTGCCAGATTCATTTCCCCTCATGGGTTGTTGGGCTGACAGCCTCGGTTTTCTCTGGCTATTGGCTGAAGGCTGTCTTCACTTCCTTGCTACATACACCTCTCAAACATAGTAGTTTGCTTCATCAAAGCAAGCAGGCCAGGAAGACAAGAGTGCCAGAAAGATGGTAGTCATAGTCTTTATACTTAAACCTGAAGGTGACATTCCATCAGTTTTGCTGTAGTCTTCTATTCTTTTTTTTTTTTTTTAAATATATTTTTACTGATTTAAGAGAGGAAAGGAGAGGGAGAAAGAAACATCAATAATGAGAAAGAATCATTGATCAGCTGCCTCCTGCACGCCCCCTACTGGGGATCGAGCCTGCAATCCAGGCATGGACCCTTGACTGGAACTGAACTCAGGATCCTTCAGTCCACAGGCCAACACTCTATCCACTGAGCCAAACCAGCTAGGGCTGTAGTCTTCTATTATGAGGTCCAGAATACATTCAGGGAAGGGATTTCACAAAGGCATATAATGGAAGTCATCAGAAGATGCCCACACATGTGTAAATCAATTACAATTATTACAATTTTTTTTATGGTTAAAGGGTCACACTTGGCCAGTGAAATCTGTTTTTATATGAAGATGAACCCACTCAACACTACTTGAGAACGTTGAAAAGCACTTTTACTTTCTGTGGGCAAGGCATATCTTAAATTTGCCTCTCCCAAGACATGGAATCAGCAACTCTGTAGAAACAAACCCTGGTTCTTTTTTGTTTTTTTAATCCTTACCCGAGGACATGCTTATTGATTTTAGAGAGAGAGAGAGGAAGGAAGAGAGAGAAAAACATTGATGTGAGAGAGCAACATCGCTCGGCTGCCTTTCCGCATGCATCCCAACTAGGGATCGATCCTGGAACCTTTCGATGTATGGGACAATGCTTCAGCCAACTGAGCCACCCTGCCAGGGCGAGCCCTGGTTCATTTTCATGAAGAAGAATATTAAGACTCTGTGTATAGAAATGCATCTTCTTTGCTGACAGTGAGCAAAATCTAAAAACAAGCCAGTCTGTTCTGCAGAAGCACCGAAAAGTTCAGGTTTGAGGACAACAGACAGTTCTGAAACTGGGGTAAAGTTGAGAGTGAAATAGGATTAGTTGAAAGTCTATTTAAGAAGCAATTAGACACCAGATCCAATTCCCCACATAATACAGCTAGACAACTCTCCTTTTACCAAAACAGGACCTTTTAAGAAAACTAAGAATAAAAAAGAACTTCTTTAACCCCTTCAAGGGCACTTAGTGGTTGCTGTGATACTCTGCCAAGATTTCCCTTCAGGACTGCGGAGTCTTCTTAGCTGGTGGGAAGGTTGGCAGCTGACAGCTCTCAATTGAATCACTCTCCAGGCATTGCCCTCAGGCCAAAAGACTCTTCACTCGGGGTCATACTCAGTACCTGAGGGCAACCCTTACCCAATGCCTGGTTGATGTGGGGTATAAAGGCCAGGCCCCTTTGTCTCAAAGTAGGACAACTCTCTGAAAGGCATGACTATACCAGGAGGAAACATAAAATTGAACTTTTTTTTTAAAGAAAAGATACCATTTATTTTATCAGGAGCAAAAATGTAAAGTACCAATGATGAATATTTTAAAAGATAACTTGCTTGGCTGGTGTGGCTCAAATGGTTGAGCATCATCCCATTGCCAGTTTGATCCCTGGGTCGGGGCACATGAGGGAGGCAACTAATTGATGTTTCTCTCTCACATCCATGTGTCTCTCTCCCTCACTCTCCCTTCCTTTCTCTGTAAAATTAATAAAAATATATATATTTTAAAAAGATTTACAAGTCTTTTCCTGAAAAAAAAATATTGAAAAACATTTTTAAAGATTTAAATAAATTAATGGAAGGATATACCACATCTTTGTATTTGAAGACTCAATATAATAAAAATGTCAGTTTTTAAAAATAACAAAACACACATACTAACTTAGTTTTTATTAATGCTATGTTAACTTAGCCCACTCCAATGACAAGAGCCTGAAAACACACATATTTTTATATTTTAATATATTTTATTGATTTTTTTACAGAGAGGAAGGGAGAGGGATAGAGAGTTGGAAACATTGATGAGAGAGAAACATCGATCAGCTGCCTCCTGCACACTCCCTACTGGGGATGTGCCTGCAATCAAGGTACATGCCCTTGACCGGAATCAAACCTGGGACCCTTGAGTCCGCAGGCTGACGCTCCATCCACTGAGCCAAACTGGTTAGGGCAACACACATATTTTTAAAATATCATGTCCTGGCCAGTGTGTTTCGGTACTTAGAGTGTCAGCCCTCTCACCTAAGGGTCAAGGGTTCAATTCCAGCCAAGGACACATACCTCAGTTGTAGGCTGCATTCCTGTGGGCACATGCAGGAAGCAACCAGTCGATGTGTCTCTCTCACTTCAGTGTTTCTTTCTCTCTGTCTCTCCCCCTCCCTTCCACTCTAAAAATCAATGGGAAAAAAATATTCTCAAGTGAGTATTTACCCAGGCCCTGGTCAGCGCATGTATAGGAGGCAACTGATCCATGTTTCTCTCTCACATCAATATTTCTCTCTCCTCACCCCCGCCCCTCTCTGGAATCAGTGAAAAGAAACAAACAAAAAATATCTTTGTTATTTATTTTCCCTCTTTGCGTTCAAGCAAAGTTGCTATTTCCTGTTGTAAACATTAGTCTCTTTACTAACTTTAAATTACCGTACATAGATATATGTTTACATACACCATATTATACACTTAAATTAGAATTTCATCAAAAGCTTTTAAAACCTTAATTTTTTAAAAAAATATATCTTATTGATTTTTTACAGAGAGGAAGGGAGAGGGATAAAGAGTTAGAAACATCAATCAGCTGCCTCCTGCACACTCCCCACTGGGGATGTGCCCGAAACCAAGGTACATGCCCTTGGCCGGAATCAAACCCGGGACCCTTGAATCCGCAGGCCGACGCTCCATCCACTGAGCCAAACCGGCTAGGGCTAAAACCTTAATTTATATAACAAATTATATTCAGAAAATATCATAGATAATATCCACATTACATTCATCATTCTTCTTCCCTTTGGACTTTGGGAAGAGCCAGTATACGTTTCAGTTAAATAAGAAACATGTAGGGTTTATATAGTGATTACGTGGTAATAATATATCCTTTTTCTTTTTGACTAAGATTTTTCAGATTAAGCTGCAAGTTGCAAGTATAGGTGATTTTCTTATTCTGTGCTCTTGGAGATACCAGAAAGGATGTCAAGTAGTTAGACTGGGTTTTATAAGAGTAATAAAAAGAAGACTACTATAGATAAATATCATTTTTTCAAGTTTAATCTCAAATTCTCCTTGAACTTCTTCTTTTGGGGCAAAATACTGGTGTATCTACAAGTAACTATTTTTTTAAAAATATATTTTATTGATTTTTTTACAGAGAGGAAGGGAGAGGGATAGAGAATTAGAAACATCGAGGAGAGAGAAACATCAATCAGCTGCCTCCTGCACACCCCCTACTGGGGATGTGCCCACAACCAAGGTCCATGCCCTTGACCGGAATCGAACCCGGGACCCCTCAGTCTACAGGCCGACACTCTATCCACTGAGCCAAACCGGTCAGGGCTACAAGTAACTATTTTTTAATCTGCACCTGAGGATTTTTTTGTTGTTGTTTTGTTTTTTTAATTGATTTTTAGAGAGAGAAGAAAGGAGAGAGAAAGAGAAACATGGATTGGTTGCCGACTAGGACTCAAACCCCCCACTTATTAGTGTACAACTGCACTCCCCAGCCAGGGCTACTGACAGTTTTAATACTAGTCATTTTGTGCCAAATTCCATTTCGCCTTTTGAAAATCCTTAGGTAATGAACTCAACATTATTTTATTCTACATTCTTAAAGCCAATTATAGTGTCAGAAATAAGACCACATTAATATAAAAATGTATTACAGCCTCGCTGGTTTGGCTCAGTGGATAGAGCATTGGCCTGCGGACTGAAGGTCCCAGGTGCAATTTCAGCCAAGGGCATATGCCCGGGTTGCTGGCTCGATCCCCAGTAGGGGGCATGCAGGAGGCAGCCAATCAAGGATTCTCTCTCATCATTGATGTTTCTAACTATCTCTCCTCTCCCTTCCTTTCTGAAATCAATAAATACATATATATATTTTAAAAATTCATCTACATATGTTTCCAACATTAATAAACAGTATCATTTGATCCATTTTGGGGTTAACTACTGTATGTGTTCATCATTTGTATTTTCATGTGCTTTTTAAAAATCTAGATGAGAAATATTCGATTATCTGACTTCACTGAATCCTTGAAAAAGATAAAACGCAGCGTGGGCCCTCAAACCTTAGAAGCATACATACGTTGGAACAAGGACTTTGGAGATACCACTGTTTAAGAAAATACCTTTGTAAGCCTGCAGAACATTTTCTTATCAAGGGAGAAACACACCATCTTCAGTGAATAGTTATCAGCTACAGAAACTAAGCCTAAGTTTACAGGACTTTTTAGAGTCTTATAATTATTTATGCATCCGAGAAGATAAACCATAAAACAAATTTAAATAAAATATACAATGCAAATGGAATATTTTGTTTAAGGCCTTCTTGCCTTGATAGTAATGGCTATCCCGATGGGCAGGGTAAGTTAGAGCACAATAAACACTGGTTCTGGTCTTCTTTACCAATTTAATCAGAATGTAAATAATAATTTATATATGTGTTACAGATGAAAGTATTCAGAGACAGTAAAGGGTGAAAGACACAACAGCCATTGGTTGTCTTCTGATGTCTTTTTTTAAAATAGTAATTTTTCCCATTTTCCTCTTCTACTGTTGTCTTCACTATGGGTGATTGGAATGCCAAACATTTTCTTTTTTTTTTTCCTTTTCTTTTTACAAATTGTGTGCCAAATGGAAACTTTTTTCTGTGTAACAGAAATAGGAAAAAGGATTTTGAAGGCTTTTTCTCCATAAAACTACAGACATTAAACAATTGTGTTCTTTTCACTTTTTTATTTTTCTAGTTCCTTTCTACCAAACAATTTATAAAGCAATATGAGACCAACAAAATAAGTCTAATAAAAGAGGAGAAATTTGCAAGTTTTGAGTCACTCTGTCATACAACATGTAGATCAATCCTTGTGTGACCACAGTACTTTTTTTAAAAATATATTTGCCAGAAATCTATTGAGACTGTTAACTTATTCCTAATGGAATTTATTTCCTGCTAGAATTATCCTAATACTTAAGAAAGCCAATTTTAACAGCTGTAAAAGTGGTTCCTGTGTGAGAGAATGGAAGTACTGGGAGCTAAGACATTTCTATTTTATGATTATTACTTTCTTACTGTTTACAGGATAATGATAAGCCAGTGGATCTACCATCTTTTATTCTTTATAATTATTAATCCCTTCAATGAAACTTTAAAAGTTACTGAATTTTTATAAATTGCATACATTTTGTAGGTTTCTTGTGCTCACTTTGTTAACAAACGACTTGTAGTCTGTTAATCTGCCTTTTGTTCCCCCAAAATGTACAGTAATTCCATTTCTTGTTTGTATAAGTATGCCTGAATTTTTATTATAAAAATGTCATTGTAGGAAGTAGAGACTCGTATTATGACCTTTTAAATATTGTAATAAAGGCAAATGGATATTTGCCCTTAGTTTACTGGTTAAAAGTTTGTTTACAGAAATTTTCTTTGGTGCTTTTATGTAAAATGCCGTGGGTGGAAAGAATAGTTTTACAGTAGGAACAAAGATTTTTTTTCATTTGGGAAAAATATCTTTGGTTTTGAGAGAACAAATTAAAACCTTGCCCCAGCTAGATAAGAATTTTATAATGAAGATACACATTCTTTTTTTTTTTTTAACATTCTTCTTAGTTTACTCTTACTCTTGGTAAAATTTGACCAAGTTTTATTTTAAGCTGTGTTTCTTTCATAGAAGGACCGTGAAAATAGAATAATGATAATAGTAGAAGGTGTAAGGGGTTGGTTCGGTCTTTTTCAACATAGAAGTTGCTGAGATTTTTAAAATTAATATTAGACTTAGATTGTAACCTTTTAGATTTTGCATTGAACTGTGCCACATTACTTCCTAAAAGGTAATGCTTAAACATTAAATTATAGTGTGCTCTTCATGTTAATAAGGCAGAGTTTTGTAAGCTAAATTAAAACTTCTTGATGCCCGCCCAGTGTGACTCAGTGATTGAATGTCGACCCATGAACCAGGAGATCACACACCTGGGTTGTGGGCTCCATCCCCAATGGGGGGAGTCATGCAGGAGGTACCAATTGATGATTCTTTCTCATCATTGATGTTTCTATTTCTCTCTCCCTCTCCCTTCCTCTCTCTGAAATCAATAAAAACATTTAAAAAAAAAAGAAATAGATCATTAAAAAAAAAAAAGGACCTATTGAGGTACTGGTCTCTAAGCCAAGGGAAAGAATACTATCTTTCAAGATATCTTAAGTGTAAAAGCTTATTCTAAGACATTTTGCCCAATGAGGTTATCAGATCTCTGACCTGCAGTATGCTTTGTGCTTGGAAATAACTGGAGGAAAAGCAGATGCTAGAATTCTAATTTAAGTAAATATATAGTAGTCTTTGTTTATTCTTTATATTTTGTACAAAAAAAAAAACCTAGTTCTTTTGGTAGAATGAATTACAGTTTGGTTGTGGACTATAAGTCAAAAGATTTTCCTTTAAATGCTGGTTTCTATTTTAATCTGGTATTTTGTACTTTTCACAAGAAATACATTAAAAGGTTTGGTTGCATAAAGTGGTGTTTATCCTAATGGACTTGAAATAAATTACAAACTTTATTTTGCCTTTAATTTTTTTATTTGAAACTTTTAGATTTCAGAGGTTGCAGTCTAGTAATGGAGTAGCTTGTATTGGATTAACTCTCTTGCCAACAATTGTAAACTTTGAATAAAATATAAAAGACTAGAGAGCAAACAGGCATCAACTGCACAAACTAATGTACTAGCTTTTACCCAGAGGGAAATTTCCAGTTTGTGCAGTGTGCTTGGAAATAGAATGTGACTGTCTTGCTCAGCTGAGGGATTGTTAGGGTCTTCTAGAACAGCTGGAAATTAGGAAGGAAATCTTGAAAAGGAGAGAGCTTCAAACATATAAGCCCCAAAATCTGTCTACAGATTCCTTTCAAATTGTACTTGTGAAAGGATTTGAAGATAGGCGAGGCAGTTAGGGAAGGGTCCATGGGAAAGGAATGCATACGTGAAGGACTGAAGGACGGAGCCAGCTCCAATACCACTACAGTGTTTATCTTACAAAAGGAAGGGTGAGAACCTGGTGAGCTTGGAAACTTTGAAACTGGTACTAGGCAGGGAAAGGGGGAAATTGGCCAATTAGGGGAAAACACGAGGCACCATAAAACGAGGAAGGGTCCAGTTAGAAAGCATGTACAAAGAAGCTGTCAGCATTTTATAAACCCTTAGACAAAGACTCACTGGGTCTTTTTCCCACTTTGGGGACCCCTCCCCAGGGGGAGATTTTATATGCCTGCAACAAATTTCCATGCTTTTGCTAAAAATCTTTTAGTCTGAGATTGTTTATTCACACTTCATAGGACAAGAACCTGGAATCCAGCTTGCCATTCTGGGTATCACTTGTGCAATGTAATATTCAGAGGAATCCAGCAGAAAGCAATAGTTGAATTTAAGGAAATGAGTAGAGGTAGCAACTGCTGGGGTAATACAGTTTGAAATTAAAATTCCACTAAAAGGAGTGTATACTTTGGGATACCCATTGAAACCAAAGAGCCGTACCTTAGGAGGAAGGACAACAACCCATAACTAAGCACTATACTTTAGGACTTTGGACAAAATGGAAAGAAACTCATTGTAACAAAGTTTAAAATCAATCTTTCACAGTATCCAGGCTATACAGTGAGCTTGATTTTTCTTACTGTCAGAGAAAGTTATTACTTATGAATTCAAAAAGGGCAAAACCTAAAATGAAACCTGTGGGGTTCGGTTGAAATTGGATTTAAGAGTATGAATTCATGCCCTGGCCAGTTTTGCTCAGTAGATAGAGCATTGGCCTGCGGACTGAAGGGTCCCAGGTTCGATTCTGGTCAAGGGCACATGCCTGGGTCACAGGTTCGATCCCTACAGGAGGCAGCTGATCCATGATTCTCTCTCATCAAATGATGTTTCTATCTCTTGCCCTCTCCCTTCCTCTCTGAAATCAATAAAAAGATATTTTTTTAAAAAAGAGTATGAATTCATGATTGAAGACAAAAGTAGATAAGTGTAGAGACATGAGAATGTACATATATGCTCACATACGTATATTCTCTAATTCTCTTCATTGAGTTCTCATGGCTTGCCTTCAAAATTCTTCAGTCTTATTCTGCTAAAGCTGCCACATTTTTACATGTTTTTTAGAGCAGCACCTCATTTCTTGCTATCAAAATCTTAGTCTACTTGGGCTAAGTATCACAGAGTGGGTGGCTTAAATAACAGAAGTTTATTTTCACAGTTCAGAATGGTGGCAAATCCCAGATAAAGGCCTATTTGGTTTCTGGTGAGAGCTCTCATTGGCTTGCAGATAGCCACCTTCTTGCTGTGTCCTCATGTGGCAGAGAGTCAGCAAGTTCTCTGGTGTCTCTGATGAGGGCACTAATCTACCATCATGAAGGTCTCATCCTCATGACCTCATCAAACCCTGATTGTCTCCCAAAGATCCCACATCCAGATACAATCACATTGGGATGTAGGGCTTCAATGTACAAATTTTTAGGGGGAACACAAACATTCTGTCCCATAAGGAACAAGGGTTCCTTGGTGAAATGGCCAATTCCAGGGTTGGGGCAAAGAACATAAAATGGTAGGCACAAGTAGTTTACAGTCGTGAGTATACAAAACAGTTTGTTCTTGTATTGTTTATTATTGTATTTTTATATGTATAACTGTAAACCTACTTTTGTTTCCTCCTGTACATGATGAACCTGGGATATCTTGTGCCAGAAAAGAAGTTCTCAGACTGGCTAGGATGACCCTGGATGTTGTGACTTGGTTGGAACGTCCTCCCATGCATGCGGGGTTCTGGGTTTGATTTCCAGTGAGGGCACATACTTAGGTTGTGGGTTTGATCCCTGGTGGGCCTGGAGGGGAGGCAACTGATGGATGTTTCTATCTCTCCCCCTCTCCCTCCTTCTCTTTAAAATCAATAAAAACATACCCTTGGGTGAAGATTAAAAAAAAAGATTGGTATGGATGAATCATTGATTGGAATGGCTCCCACTGGACAACTTTGAACATCAAAATAAGTAATTATAGTAGTGGGTTATAATCCATCAGGTAAAATAAACCATAAGCCAATGTGGCTATACAAATACTATATAAATTATACATATATACAAGAAGATATATATATATATAAGAACTAATTGAAAGTGTGATGAAGAATGAGATATTGTCCTAGCCGGTTTGGCTCAGTGGACAGAGCGTTGGCCTGCAGGCCAAAGGGTCCCAGGTTCAATTCCAATCAAGGCCACATACCTCGGTTGCAGACTCCTCTCCGGCTTGGGCCCTCGTTGGGGCTGTGCAGGAGGCAATTGATGTTTCTCTCTGTCTGTCTAACATTCTTTCTAAAAATCAATGAAAAAATATCCTCCAGTGAGGATTAAAAAGAGAGAGAGAGAGAGAGACATGGTTTCAAAGTACATCTCCAGCCCTAGCCAGTTTGGCTCAGTGGGTAGAGCGCCCTCCCGCGGACTGAAGAATCCAGGCTTCGATTCTGTTCAAGAGTATATACCTCGGTTGCATGCTCAATCCCCAGCCCCAGTCGGGGCACGTAGGGAAGGCAACCAAAAGATGTGTCTCTCACACATCTATGTTTCCCTCTGTCTCTCCCCCTTCCTTCCACTCTCTCTAAACATCAATGGAAAATAGCCTCAGGTGAAGATTAACAACAAAACATAAGGTTATCATTTTAAAAAAGAAAAAGTACACCTCCACAAAATATTAATTAGAAAGGGAAAGATATTTTTAGTGGAAAAATATAGCAGATGTCACCTTAATCTAATGGTGACAATTATCAATGGGCCACTTTTCAATAATGGGTTCAATGAGAAAAACGCAGGATCACCTCTGTAGCATTCCCGTCCAAGTTGTACACGCCAGGAGCACGCTACAAAATAACTGCCCTGCAATTTCCAAAAGCGGCACTATCAAGAAAGTCAAGTAAAACCTTTCCATACCGAAGGGATTAAACAGAATGACAACGGCACGCCACCCGTGGTTGAGACCTAGTTGTTTCGGATCTTCACCCTCCACCCCAGTCCTTGAAAGGCTAGGAGTCGCTCTAGCCGGCTCCTCCGCCTCTATGGAACGCAAGGGCGGCGGAGAAGAGGGGGTGTGGGAACCGGAAGCCGAGGCGCGCACTTCCGTCCCCGCCTCGCTTGCAGCCAATCGGCCTCTGACGCTCCACCCCTTCCGCTCTACGGAAACACCAGCTCCCAGAGCGTCTTCCGGCGGGAGCGGGGCCGCTCCTTACCATGGTGAGTTGGCCGCGGGGTGGAGGGTTTCTGTAGGTGTTTCCTCTTACTTTCTCTCGTCCTGCAGCCGCCGGGAATGCCGCAGCTGCGCGGAGGAGGGGTCGTCGGAGTTGTGCTCGGGCCCGGGGGAGAGGCGGCTGGCGCCCGAAAGATTTGCCCCGGAGCTCTGATTCCTCCGCTCTCCCTCACCTTGTTCCTTTGCCCCCGGTGGCCCCGGGCGGCTCCAGGCCGAGCTTTCAGCTCCTGCCTGTTGATGGCTTCCTCCTGCCGAGATTTCCTTCGTATACAAATAAGTCTTTGCGCACGCCAGCGCCTGCAGCACCGACTAAAGATCGGAAAGCAAGTGCACAGCAGAAATGACCGTGACAGTGATGTTTACCGCAGGGACGCTAGCAGTGGCATAAGCAGAGGGTGATGAGTAGCGTATCGAGGCCGATACCCACTCTGCAACCTGCCTTTATTGGGTGCCAGGTGGCCTGATTCGGCAGCAGCTGTCAGCAGGCCAGTGAGTGGAGAAAGTCGAGGTGGTAGAGCATCGAATGGCAGCCAGCTTTTTCTGTGATTGTTAACCTCAGAACACCTTGTGGCTTGGGGGATGTGTTAAATCTAAATCTTATTAGGCGGATTCGCCATTCCGTGCTTGTAGAAATCAAGTATGTAGTACTGTGAATCTTATCTGAAGATAAGCCGTTGATTGTGATTTCAGCGTCAAAAGAAGTACAACATATTTTATTTAAAAAGTTATTGGACCCCTTATGGGTAGCCTATAGGTGAGAAGAGGACCACATGTCTGTGCCTAAGCCATTGTCACTCTTAATTAAATTTTTTTCCTTGAATGAGTATGGTTGGAAAAATGTTCACATGCTCTATCTTTTGGAAATTTCCTGTAATCCGTCCTTACACACAGAAAGTGGGTAAATAGCCCTAGCTGGTTTGGCTCAGTGGACAGAGCGTCAGCCTTTGGACTGAAGGGTTCCAGGTTCGATTCCAGTCAAGGGCACATGCCCGGGTTTCGAGCTCGATCCCCAGTGGAGGGCATGCAGGAGGCAGCCGATCATGATTCTCTCTCATCATTGATGTTTCTATCTCTCTTTCCCTCTCCCTTTCTCTCTGAAATCAATAAAAGTATATTTAAAAAAAAAAAAGTGGGGGTAACGTTTACCTTTGGCTGACCAAATAGCCTCCAGTTACACTCTCTTCAAAACATTCACCACTGTGCAGCCAGAGTTAAATTTATAAGATTTGACTATGCCACTCCTTTGCTTAAAGTTCTTCAATTTTTTTCTATAGCCCTCAAGATAAAGTACTGTTTAGCATGACTTGCAAAGCCATCTGTTGTGAAGCGTCTTACTGTTACAGCTTCCATTTACTCATTCATACATCTATATTCCAGCCACAGTGAGCTGCTTGCAGATCTGCTGTAGAATCAGGCCTTTGCACCCAATTTGTACTTGCTATTCTACCTGCCAGAATCATTCATCTCCTATCCCCCATCCTTATCAGTATAACCCTTACACCTTAGTTAGTCTCTTTCATGAGCCTTTCTGCCATGGGTCAAGATTCTGGTAGGTGCCTCCTTTATGCTTCCATGATAATGTGGGGCTTTATACCAGTAATACCTATAGCCCTTACCAGGCTATGGTAAAATTGGGTATTTACTTGTCTTTCTTACTTTCCAGACTGTAAGTTCTTTAAGAGCAGGACCAATGGATGCACTCCTATTACCAGAGCCTTGTACAGTGCCTGGTCCTGTTTTATAAAACACTGAATAAATAACTGTGGCACTACATTTTTATGCTTGAAACAGTAATACAAGGAAATAGAGCCCTGACCGGTTTGCAAAGCTCAGTGGATAGAGCGTCGGCCTACGGACTCAAGGGTCCCGGGTTCGATTCCGGTTAAGAGCATGTACCTTGGTTGCGGGCACATCCCCAGTGGGGAGTGTGCAGGAGGCAGCTGAATCGATGTTTCTCTCTCATTGATGTTTCTAACTCTCTATCCCTCTCCCCTCCTCTCTGTAAAAATCAATAAAAATATATTAAAAAAAAAAAAGGAAATAGAGCATTTAAAGTTTATTTTTAAAGTTTTTGGGAAGAAATCTTATCAGTCCCCCTTTATGTATTATTAAAGACATGCTATGTATGCGTAAAGCACAGTGCTATGTTAGAAAATGTAAAGGAAATATAACCCTTGTCATTAGTGAAGTTACTAAAAAATTAACTTACATTGCAAGATGACGAGATGAAGGCCATCCCATGGTTAAGTTCGAAGTAAGCATTAAAAAGACACTGTAGTTTAGAATAATCTAGAAAGGCTTCATGTAGGAAGTGAAACATGGCAATTGAGCAATCCTGCCATACTCTAATACTCTGAATCTACTATACGTTACTCTCACTTGATCAGGAAACAGGCCAAGAAGCTTGCTAAGTGTTACAGGGCTGTTAGAGTTTGGGCTAGACAAGTCTTGCCTTTTCACTTGAAAGTGGTATAATCATCATACATGAGGTACACCTGTCAAGTTAGAGTTGTGGATTCCTATTTGGAACAAGAGATAAAACTGAAAAGAAACAGGCTAAATAACTGAAAGCTTTAATTTCCACATTTTAAAATTTGAAGTTTATTCTAATAGCAATGGAGAGCCAATATAATTTGGGAGTGACCTGAATGTTAGGATTTTTATTTTATTTTCAATATCAGTTTGGCATTAGAAATGGCCCCTTGTGTTTTATTCACTCTCATTGTCTTAAAACTTAAATAATTGAAGGTGAGCTGAAGTTAGAAGATACCCAGTGATAACAGTAGTAAGCAGAATTCTCTTTGGAACCAAAATATCCCACATGTAATTTTTTAAGAACAGAGTATACTGATTAGCATTTATTACCATTCCAAAGGAAAATAGTATATTTTCAACTGAATTGGCTTAGCACTTTAGGGTTATATACTTAAAGTACTTTTTAATTTATTATTTTTTTATTATGGAAAACATACATACATACATACATACATAAAGTAGAGAAAATATAATGAGTTTTAACCTGATACCCAGTTCCACTGATTTCCATGGAGCTTCAGTGTTTGAGTCAAATTGGACAACTTTAGTAAGCTAGAAATGTAGTATATTGTTAAGGTGAATATGACCTTTACCATCTAGGAAAGCATTTTGTTAAACCCAAATGTGGCACTTAGCAATAAAATTATGTATGACAATTGAAAATTATGAAAGATTTTTTTTCCCCTAGAGACAATTGCTTTTGATTTTTTTCCCCACAGTTTATCTTTCCAGGATTTTTGTTTGTATTTAGGGTATTGTTTTCCAATGTGAAAGTTATAGTAAAACTGATCGATTTTTTCCTTCCTAGCTTCTTGGTTTTATGTCCTATTAAGAAAAGTCTTCAGCTGGTTTGGCTCAGTGGACAGAGCGTCGGCCTGTGGACTGAAGGGTCCCAGGTTCAATTCCACTCGGGGTTCGATGCCCAGGTTGCAGGATCGATCCCCAGTAGGGGGTGTGCAGGAGGCAGCCGATCGATGATTTTCTCTCATCATTAATTTCTCTCCCTCCCTTCCTCTCTGAAATAAATAAATAAATAAAAAGAAAAGTCTTCTCCAAGATTGTAAAATTATACATTAGTAGTTTCTTCAAATACTCTATAGTTTTGTATTTTAATTTTAAAACAATAAAAAAATTTAAATCTAAATAAAATTTTAAAAAGCAAAAAAATAAAAATAAATTAGAGTAAGGGGTATAATAGGGATCCAGATTTACCTTTTTCTAAACACCATTTATTGATTAACTCATATTTTCTCCCATGATGTTGGGATGCCATAATCATAAGCTAATTTTCCATGTGTGCTTGAACTCTCCTTTATGCTAAGGCTTTCCCACATGGTTTCCTGATCTTCAATAGTTAACCCCACTCTAGTCACCACTCAGTCTCTTCTCTGATTGATAACCCTACTGCCAGGCCCTTTCTCTGCTAGCCCCAAACCATGTGCTAGCAGGAGCCACAGACGTCAGGTACTTTGAATGCCTAAGAAAGAGCCTCAGAGGCTTCACTATAGTAAGTTTTACCAACCCTTTCATATATAAAGTTTTGATTAGGTAAATTGAAATATTTTCTTTCCAGTCGAGCCATTTAACAATCTTTTTGCTTTTCTGGTTCAAAATTGCCTTATCCAATGAAGTATGGTCTGGAGCTAGAAGGTCTGGCTTTGAATTTCTCATCAGCCATTTACTATCATTGTGCCCTTGGAAAACTTACTAAAATTTTTTTCCACCTCCCGGAATTATTGTGGGAGTTAAATAGATAAATATATGTGAGGTGTCTAGAATAAGTGGCACGTATTGAGCATTCAATAAATGTTAGTTGTTATTACTATATTACATCACAGAACTATGAAGAATAGGTACTTAAATACTGATTTGCGTATTTTTGTTTGTTTTAAAGGGGACAATTCATCTCTTTCGAAAACCACAAAGATCTTTTTTTGGAAAGTTATTACAGGAATTTGGACTTGTAGCAGCTGACAGAAGGGTAAGTTATTTTTATTCCTTAACCTAATTTTAATATTTGCACAAACATGACATTGAAAGAAAAGGTGATTTTTAAGGCAAATAGAAATCTCTTAATCCCACCACAACCCGGGCATATGCCCTGACTGGGAATCGAACCATGATCTCCTGTTTCATAGGTCAACATTCAACCACTGAGCCCGCCAGCTGGGCATATCTGCTTAATTTTAATATCTCCAAATAACTGCCTTCTCACTAATTTCTTACAACTCTACTTTCAAATAATCATACGTCTCCTTTCCTTGTAGGGAGTGGAGTAGGACAAAAATGGAAAACACTTCACTTGATCTCTTCTTTTTTTATTTTTAGAATGCCCTTCCTTCTTACTCTAATTAATTCATAGCTATTTTCAAGGTGTATATCAGGTCCTCTCTCTTCTATGAACTTCCAAACTGTGATAATCTTTCCCCCTTATGTGGTCCTACTGCATATAACTTATTGGGAAATAACTAAGTACTGCCCTTTGGGGAGGGGTGGGTAACTTTATTTTGATATAATTTCAAAGTTACAAAATTAGTATAAGAAATTCCCTTATGCCCTGTACTCAGATTCACAATTGCTTACATTTTTGCATTTTCTTTATCACTGTCTTTATGTACATTTTTTATGGAAACAAAATGATACTTGAGTTTATGTGTCAGAATTTATGTATGTATGTATGTTTGTATTTATGAATTTACTAGAGGCCCAGTGCACAAAATTCGTGCACAGGTAGGGTCCCTAGGTCTGGCCAGTGATCAGGGCTGTTGGGGAACTTCCGGCTGCCAGCCAGAGCCTTCCTTCATTCCACGCTGCCTCCTGGTGGTCAGTGCATATCATAGCGAGCTGTCAAACTCCCTGTGGGTCAAACTCCTGAGGGGACAATTTGCACATTAGCCTTTTATTATATAGGATTTTATTTTTGTTAATTTTCACTCGAAGATATTTTTTCCATTGGTTCTTATAGAGAGTGGGGAGAGACAGAGAGAGAGAAACATCGATATGAGAGAGACACATGGATTGGCTATCTCCTGCACTCACCCCGACTGGTGTCAGGGATCGAGCCTGCAACCGAGGTACATGCCCTTGACCGAAATCGAACCTGGGACCCTTTAGTCCACAGTCCTACGTTCTATCCACTGAGTCAAACTGGCTAGGGTTCAGAATTTATTTTTTTCATGAGTAATTCCTTTTGGAATTATTTTTTTACATGTTATAATATATACAACTTGGATAATGATAATTTTGATAAATTTAGAAAATGTGACACTCTGACATTTAAAGTAAGTTGCACTTATTCCTTTGAATATTAAAAGTATGAACTATAGCAACTTGAACAGATTTGGTGAAATTTATCAGCAGTATGCAAATAAGAATGATTTTCTTTTTCACAGTCCTGGAAGATATTGCTGTTTGGTGCAATAAACTTAACATGTACTGGCTTCCTGCTTATGTGGTGCAGTTCCACTAATAGTATAGGTATGTCACCAATCTTACTTTTATTGTGTTAATCATTAGTTTTCACTTTTGTTCTTTTATTTATTTATTTATTTTTATTGATTTCAGAGAGGAAGAGGGAGAGAGAGAGATAGAAATGTCAACCATGAGAGAGAATCATTGATCAGCTGCCTCCTACACACATACCTGCCCTCCCTCAGTGGGGATCAAGCCTGCAACCCAGGCCCTAACCAGGAATCGAATCATGACCTGATTCATAGATTGATGCTCAACCACTGAGCAACACTGACCGGGCCACTTTTATTATTCTGATTTTTAAAATTGATTTGTGAGAGAGAGGAAGGGAAATAGATAGCTTGGCGTGTCAGGATGATGCTGTAACTAATTGAGCTACCCAGCCAGGACTTACGATTCTGATTTTTAGTAAAGGTACAGCTTC
The DNA here is from genome assembly GCF_028538775.1 of Myotis yumanensis. Taxonomy (NCBI): domain Eukaryota; kingdom Metazoa; phylum Chordata; class Mammalia; order Chiroptera; family Vespertilionidae; genus Myotis; species Myotis yumanensis. The sequence continues at coordinate 14,930,444 of NW_027223762.1, forward strand.
CTTTACCTAGAATATATTATTCTGAAATATAACTAAAAAAATTTAAATGGGAAAAATCTATATGAAAATTGCCTTGAAAACTGTTGTTTTGCTCCATTGTTAGGCATTATCTTTTGGAATGAGCTATATTTTTTTAAATACTTTAAATCTATTTGAAAAATTAAGATTCTTTCTTATTGTGATATATTAGTACTTTGGTCTATGCAGTTTGTAAGTAGAATTTTGAGACTTATTGGATTTTTTTTTGAAAGAAGAAACATGTAATTTGTTTATTGTGTCTTGACCTCTTATATTTTTATGTACCATGCTTTTTCATCCTGCTACTCAAAGAATATATTTTAATATATTAGATCAAGTGCTTCAGATGACAGAAGAAGGCAAAAAAATGTGCTCACAGGTCTTTTGAGCATATACTGCTTTATTTAGAATTTAACTTCTAAAGGAGCTTTTGTACTAACTTTGACTACATATATTAATCAAATTTACTAAATAAATGGCAAATTATTCAGTTAATGAATGACTCAAATTTTTATGGTGCAGGGAGGTAATGAACAATTTCTGTGATTTGCCATATTTCTTAACCATGAATTCAGTAACGTTTTAATTGTTTTGCAGCTTTAACTGCCTATACTTACCTGACCATTTTTGATCTATTTAGGTAAGTTTTTAAAAATCTACTAATAGTTTGAAGCTAATAAATAATTTGTCACACTGTTTTCTTTGTTTAAAGAAAAGTAATCTGTGAAATAAGTAAAATTATCAATATAGAACATATATACAAAAATAAATTAGCATAAATACTGGAAGAAAATATCCCATTTACATAGCAACAGAAAAGATAATATCCTGGCATTAGATCAGGTGCTTCAGTGCCTACCTGTGGGTGAGTCAACTGTGGCTAGGGAGCAGGGTCACATAAGAACATATTAGGTCCCACTGTAACTGTATATGGAGAAACAAATGAGGGGCATTAGTAGCTAAGAAGTGAGTAATTATGAGCTAGAGAGACAATCTATTGGCTCCCTGCTCCATGGGGCTGTTCATATTTCCATATAAGTGTTGCAAAATACTTTTATATCTTCAAGATCCATGCCATACAACTATGTCATAAGGGTGTCTTTACATTAATCACATAATTAAGTCCACTTGATTGGTCTAAAACCATCTGAATTGAATTACCTGAAATTTACATGTAGTAAGTTGTTTTAGAGTGAATCTCCACTACACTTAGAAAATGATCATTTTGTCCCATACAGAATGTTGTCAAGGTGTTGTTAATATTTAGCTTACATTTTATCAAAGATTAAATAAAGTTTATGAAAGTTAAGATTTATTGTATATGCCTAGAATGAAAATTACTGTGTCGTTTTTTGCATGCTCAGTTATGGAAACTATTTAGGGTGGATAAGTTAATGAGCAGAGAAGGTATGGATTTAGGTTCTGTTTAACCAACTTGATGATGTATCATCCTCTTTCAGTTTCTCCACATGTTAAAACTGCCATGTATTAGGATGCTCATTGTGAATAGATTATAACTTATTAAATAAGTTAATTTAGTCTGTATAAATAGTGATAACTTTCAGTAATTTAGTAATTCTGAAAACTTCATTTCTTCCTGCATATTCTCTTCTAGTTGTAGATCTAACACTAAATTTATTTTTCTTTTTACTTAGTTTAATGACATGTTTAATAAGTTACTGGGTAATGATGAGGAAACCCAGCCCTGTCTATTCATTTGGGTAAGTTCAAATTATTTTATTTTCTGCTAACTTATTGCTATTAAAATAATAGTTATATCTATAATAATAAAAGCTCTATAATAATAAAAGTGTAATATGCTAATTAGACCCGACAGCCGAACCGTGACGAAGCCGGGGCTGCGGTGGCTGTGAGGGCAGAGGCAGCCGGGGCTGGGAGAGCTGAGCCCCTTGCACGAATTTTGTGCATCTGGCCTCTAGTTAGCCAATAAAAAGCTAGCTACACTAGTTCTAGAAAACAAATGCTGCCTGCATAGTGGAATAATCAAATAGTGAAAGTAGATAGAAAAAGGTCTTGCAAGTGGATTCTAGATAAGAAACATGAATATTTAAATTTGTCATATTAAAATGTTCACATTACGTTATTTTCTATTTTATAAAACAAATATAGAATTTTCAAATAAAGTTCTTTAGTTTGGGGGAATCTCATTTTATTTTATTTATTAATATATTTTTATTGATTTCAGAGAGGAAGGGAGAGAGGGATAGAAACATCAATGATGAGAGAGAATCATTGATTGGCTGCCTCCTGCATGCCCCCCACTGGGAATTGAGCCTGCACCCTGGGCATGTGCCCTGACCAGGAATAGAACCATGACCTCCTGGTTCATAGGTTGACGCTCAACCACTGAGCCACGCAGGCCGGGCTGGGGAATCTCATTTTAGTTATAGAAAGTACAGAGGAGCCCTAGCTGGTTTTGGCTCAGTGGATAGAGTGTTGGCCTGTGGACTGAAGGGTCCTAGGTTGCAGTCAAGAGCACATGCCTGGACTCAATCCTCAGGAGGGGACGTGTAGAAGCAGCCAGTCAATGATTGTCTCTCATCATTGATGTTTCTCTCTCTCTCTCTCTCTCCCTCTCCCTTTCTTTCTGAAATCAATAAAAATTAAAAATTAAAAAATTAAAAAAAATTTAAATAGGAGCGTACAGAGGATTTTCATGTAAGTGTGTCTTCTAGATGTTAAAGTAAATGTGATATATTTTAACATAAATGCAGTGGTAAAGATGGATTTTTTTTTTTTTTTTTTTTTTTTTAGAGAAATCCTAATTTTTTTTTAATATATTTTATTGATTTTTTACAGAGAGGAAGGGAGAGAGAGATAGAGAGTTAGAAACATCGATGAGAGAAACATCGACCAGCTGCCTCCTGCACATCTCCCACTGGGGATGTGCCCGCAACCCAGGCACATGCCCCTGACCGGAATCGAACCTGGGACCCCTCAGTCCGCAAGCCGACACTCTATCCACTGAGCCAAACCGGTTTCGGCAAGATGGATTTTTTAAAAAAAATTTTATTGATTTTTTTTTATAGAGAGGAAGGGAGAGGGATAGAGAGTTGGAAGCATTGATGAGAGAGAAACATTGATCAATTGCCTCCTGCACACCTCCTACTGGGGATGTGCCCGCAACCAAGGTACATGCCCTTGACCGGAATCAAACCTGTGACCCTTGAGTCCGCAGGCCGACACTCTATCCACTGAGCCAAACCGGTCAGAGCTAAAGATGGATTTTTATATTAAGACTGGATTTTTTTATACCAATGGACTAAAGAATTTGAGTTTTCTGTTTCTATAGTTTTAGTAAATACTGAAAGTTGAAAGATAGTCTTTTATATTAGAGTTTTTAAAAAATATCTTAGCCCTAACCGGTTTGGCTCAGTGGATAGAGCGTCTGCCTGCGGACTGAAGGGTCCCAGGTTCGATTCCGGTCAAGGGCGTGTGCCTTGGTTGGGGGCACATCCCCAGTGGGGGATGTGCAGGAGGCAGCTGATCGATGTTTCTCTCTCATCATCGATGTTTCTGGCTCTCTTTCTCTCTCCCTTCCTCTCTGTACAAAATCAATAAAATATATTAAAAATATATATATTTTTTAATATATATATATATATTAAAATATATATATATCTTATTGATTTTGTACAGAGAGGAAGGGAGAGGGATAGAGACCCAGAAACATCAATGAGAGAGAAACATCGATCAGCTGCCTCCTGCACACCTCCCACTGGGGATGTGCCCGCAACCCAGGCACACGCCCTTGACCGGAATTGAACCTGGGACCTTTCAGTCCCCAGGCCGACGCTCTATCCACTGAGCCAAACCGGTCTCGGCAATAAAATATATTTTTAAAAAAATAAAAAATACCTATTAGAGCCCAGCTGGTGTGGCTCAGTGGTTGAGCATAGACCTATGAACTAGGAGGTCACAGTTCAAGTCCCAGTTGGGGCACATGCCCGGGTTGTGGGCTCGGTCCCCAGTGGGAGGCATGTGAGAGACAACTGGTTGATGATTCTCTCTCATCACTGATGTTTCTATCTCTCTCCCTCTCACTTCCTCTCTGAAATATATATCCATATATATATATATATATATGAAAAATATGAGTTCCTTCAATTTAAGGAAACAACTTGAAAAAAGAATTTTACTTTGGTAAAGAAATTCTTGGACCAAACTTACTCTCTGTCTTCACCATATAATTCTTTGGGATTATGTTCTTTTGAACAATATTAGGATTGTTTCTGTTTTGTTTTGTTTCTACTTAAACAGTGGGACAAAGTAAACATAAGATGTTAATGCAAAATGAAGATATAAGTGTCACTGAAATTTGGTAGAGTTGGATTATTACTGTGATAATCAATTGTCAGGTATAAATATTTGTATTTGAAAATCTGTGACCCTGACCCAAGTCTTTTGGTTGTTAAGTGACAGAAATCCAAATCAAAACTAGTTTGAGGAGTAAAAGGGGACTTTGATAATTTAGTGATTATGTGTATAAGTATAATAAGTGGTTAAAATCATGAACTTTGGAGCCAGAGTGCCTGAGTTTGAAAACCTGACTCCTCCACTTGTTAGTTACCTGACTCTAAACAGTTACTTTTTCTCTTTGTGTTTCAAGTTTCTTATCTCTCTCTTTTTTTTTTTTAAGTGGATAAAGTAACCCTCATAAGGTGAGGTAAAATGAGGTAATATGTTAAGCACTTTGACCTTATCTAATACGAGATGAGTTAATTAAGTGTTAGCTGTTAATTAGAGAATAGTTATTTCCAGAAAAATAAGAGCCATAAGTGGGTGCTGGGAATGTGCGTTGTATAAATAGGCACTCTTTTAACCTGTATGTTTATTTTACAAACTCCACAGTCTGTTCTAACCATGGTTGGCTTATAGTGAGCACATATGTATATTGAATGAGTGAATACATGAATGTAAATGTATTCTAAAGGTACTGCTTTGTGAATTGAAAGAATTTTGCTGACCTAATGAACTTTCTGATTTCAGATTTGAAAGATTGGAAGTCCTGGCTGTGTTTGCCTCCACAGTCTTGGCACAGTTGGGAGCTCTCTTTATATTAAAGGAAAGGTACATTTGTGTATGATGTTACTGTCATTCTAAATTCCATCTGTGTTATCTTTGGGAACATAAAGAATCCAGTGAGAGACAGTCTGGTTTATAGGGTATACAAATTAAGATGAATAGTGCTGGAGTTTTTTTGTTTGTTTGTTTGTTTTAATATTTTATTGATTTTTTACAGAGAGGAAGGGAGAGGGATAGAGAGTTAGAAACATTGATGAGAGAGAAACATCTATCAGCTGCCTCCTGCCCACCTACTGGGGGTGTGCCCACAACCAAGGTACATGCCCTTGACCAGAATCGAACCCAGGACCCTTCAGTCCACAGGCCAATGCTCTATCCACTGAGCCAAACTGGTTAGGGCATTGTGCTGGAGTTCTGATAGTACAGTTTATTCATATTTTAGACTATTCTCCCTCCTTTTCGTCCTCTTTTATGACCTTTGAGGCTACTGAATCCAATTATAGGTAGGCTTGAATGAAAGAAAGGATTCAGTGAGATGTGCTGTAATGCTTAGTACTATAAACCCATTGAAACAGGTCTGATAGAGAAAGATTGACATTACATATTGTGGATAATGAGTCTCCTTTTCTTATTATTGCTAATAATCAACAGTTGGTTATCATATTAAAGACTTTGTGAATTTATTGGGTTAATAATTTGTTTAATAAAGCTTTTTAATTTTATCATTTATAGGACTTATTTAATACATTATTTCTTTCTTTTAGTGTAGAACGCTTTTTGGAGCAGCCCGAGATACACACGTAAGATTTTGCTTTTGACATAACATGTAATTTACTATTACTAACTTAATTGGCATATTATTAAATAGCTGTTACTTTGGTCAATATTAGAGTTCAGAGAATGGCAGAACTCATTTCATTGGTATTTCACAAACAAAATCTCCAAATCCCAAGATTCCTTCTTTTCACCCTTACTGTTCCCAAGCCGTTGTACTGCAGAGGAAGGCCTCTCTACCATGGCTTCAGGTCCCTCATTATTTCCAGGCCCAGAGCAACACACTAAGCCAGTCCTGTCTCGTCTTCTATAATTTGATTCTCAAAATCTTTTAGTGGCACCTATAGAAATTGTTATTATTTTCCATATAGTTGCCAACTATATGGACTTCACCTATTTTTGGTCAGTTTAATTCAGGACAGTCTGACCTGTCCAGTGTACTATAAACCAAATACCATTTGCATTTGTACAGATTTATAACAGCAGTTACCAGTAAGAAGAGAGTGTTAATGCTAAGAGTCTTTTTTTGTCCTGTGTAGGGTGGAGCAACAGTATATAGCACATGGGTTATAGGGCTAGAAACCAAGTTCAGATTGTGGCTCTGCTAATATCAAACCATAGAAGCAGGCCACTCTGCCTTCCCATTTCTTTCTTAGTCTCTCTACATGCTGAAATTACATATTGATATTACCAAGAAAAAAATAATGATGAATGTTATTATTCTTTTTTAGGGGAAGATTATTAGTTGGTACTTTTGTGGCGCTTTCATTCAACCTATTCACGATGCTTTCTATTCGGAATAAACCTTTTGCTTATGTCTCTGAAGGTACGATTTTTGCCATTAATAAAAAAATGTAATTAATCTCATAAAAACAAGTCTTGTTTGTTTTATTAACTTACAAGTCAATGAGAAAATACATTCTGAAGAGAAGAGAGAATTACCGCAAATGCTTTCAAGTTTTCTTTAAGCAGAGAATTATAAAACAAAATCTAATTAGTTCAAGCTTTATTACTTAAAAACAGGTAAGACTGACATATATTAAATTAAATGTGCCCAACTGGTATGGCTCATTGGTTGAGTGTGGACCCATGAACTAAGAGGTCACTGGTTTGATTCCCGGTCAGGCACATGTCCAGGTTGCGGGCTCCATCCCCAGTAGGGGACAACCAATCAATGTTTCTATCTCTCTATCCTCTCCCTTCCTCTCTCTCTAAAAAAGATCAATAAAAGCATATTTTAATTAATTAAATGTGATGAAAAATTACATTTATCAAATAACATGAATGAGATTTTATATGTATAACCTACCTACAAAAAAAAGTGTATTTCAAGCATTCTAGGAGCTTCAGGATATTTAAAATAGTTGATGTGCTCGTTAAAAATAATTTAATCCCGATAATTAAATAAGTTCTCAGGTACTTCTCTTTGGCAGTGGTAGGTGGGCTGGCATATTTTCATGTAACTAAAGTTTTTTCTCTTGAAATATTCTTTTATTTTTAAGTCTTTACAAATTCAGACTGGTTATTTTACTTCAGCGGTGTAAAGGGTTAACCAGTGATTGATGAAGAGATGAGGTATAAACAAAAGTGGGCCATGGGCACAGACCTACATTTTGAAGCAGAGATAGTCGCGTCTTTTTAGGTCTCACTGCCTTGAACACCAGGATAATCAAGAAGAAAACTTTCTGAAATGCCCATTCAAATTTAAACGACTTCGTGAATGTCATAAAGTATGAGGTTATTTGTATGAGTGACAGTTTAAGAGTTTACTGCATGAACTTGAAAATTAAATAATAATATTTGTGATGACCAGCATTATTTATTTATTTATTTTTGGTTAATCCTCACCTGAGAATTTTTTTCCCATTGCTTTTCAGAGAGTGGATGGGAGGGAGGGAGGGAGAGAGAGAGAGAGAGAGAGAGAGAGAGAGGGAGAGGGAGAGAGAGAGAGATAGAGAGAGAGAGAGAGAGAGAGAGAGAAACACATTGATTGGTTGCCTCCTTCACAAGCCCAGACTGGGGATGGGAGCTAACCCGAAACTCAGGTAGGTGCCCTTGACCAGGAATTGAACCTGAGACCCTTTGGTGCGTGGATCAATGCTCTAACCTCTGAGCATACTGACCAGGGCCAAAATTATTTAGAATTTACAAATTGTTGAGATAGTATCATGCTCACTTCGGAAATTTTAAAAAGATTCTGAGATTTACAAGCACTCTGATCTCTTTGTACAGATCAGAAAGAATCAAGAAGAGAAAGAATACTGATAATATCATGACCCTGAAATAACAACTGTTAACCTTTGTATTTTACCCTTTCATTTTGTATGCACTTAGACATATTTTTGCATACCTATAATTGTATGGATTTAAAATTTTATGCCTTGTTTTTTTTCCAATTAACAGTGTCTAGAGAAAAAAATGCTTCCCTGATTTTGGGGATATTGATTTAAGCTGCTTATTAAGAAACAAAAGACTCAGAAAGAACCTTTGGCCTTTCCTGCCCTAAAGATTCAGACTGAGAAAAGTGCTCAGGAAGGAGAATTTAGGATGGCACCTTAGCCTGATTTGAATTAAGTCCAGTAAATAGGAGGGTTTCAGGCATGGCTTTGTTAACTAGAGACCCACTGTGTCCCATTGTTTCTGAGTCACCTCCCCAGGTTTTGCATGCCACCCGTGTTCCCCTCTTCAAATACCTGTAAATTGCCCATTCTCACTTCTGAAATGTAATATTCCACTTCCCTCCTTTCCCCTTTGTCTAAAAATGCCTTATATATCCAGTGTTGCCTCACTGTGTTTAGAATTTTTATAGATTTATCATGTCTGTGAATTCTCCATGCACATGTATTAAACTTTTATTTTCTTCTGTTAAAAGGAAAGAAAAATAATGCTTTCATAATATTTTGTCATATGAATATTTTTACACATTAGTCTATTCCTATACATTCCCAGCTTTACTTTTTACAAATAATGCTCTAATCAGCTTTTTTGTATTAAATTTCTTGTATGCATGTAGGATAAATTCCTGGAGAAGAAATTATAAATGGATTAAAAATACAGTATTTTTAAAGGCTTTGATATATATTACCAAACTCATTTCCAAAAAGGTTATCTAGTTTGTATTTTCATTAGTTGGAAATGAATGTTCCCAGAAACATCATGATTTGTGACGTTAGCTAAAATTTGAGTGGAAAATAGTATCTACTAGGCATTGTGCTAAATGCTTTACATAGAATAACCCATTTCTCCCTATAACATATAAGGTAAATTATTTTAATATTCCTATTTTACACTGAAGCCTGAGACATAAAGTCACTTACCCCAGGCCATACATCTAGGGAAGGGCGAGATGGAATTTGAAGTCAGGTATTCTGGCATCTGGGGCTGCTCCTAACTGTTCTACTACTAGAATAGTGGCTTTTGTGTAAGGTTTGGCAATCTTTTTTCTTTTTTATCAGTGTATACATTAAAAATGAATATTCTTAGCGCCTGGGGTAACTGTAAGAGGACACTTGAGCCTGGAGGCTGCTTGTCCAGTTACACTACCCAATAGGTGTCTTCAGATGTAGCCAGGCCCCCACCTGGCCTTTCTGAGAGCTGAGGGAATTAATAATTGGTGTACTTATGCCCTATTCTCAGCACACTGCTTAGAAAACTTTATGCTTTACAGTATAAAGAGCCTTTAAAACTTCAAATTAATAGTAATAATGATATGTGTAACTTCACTAATTCCTTCAGGTCAACTATGAATTGTAGTCAAAGCTGCTTTTGGTTTAGTATCTTAAAGGCGTAAAAGAGGGAAAAGTTCTATAGTTGAGGAGTAACATGTCCTTTTGTAATGTTAGGTGGATTTTTGCCAAACTTATTTTGAACATTAAAGAAATCAAGTATTTTTGGTAGTGATTTCTTCTATATAGATAATTTGGTATTTTCTTCTTAAAGCTGCCAGTACAAGTTGGCTTCAAGAGCATGTTGCAGATCTTAGTCGAAGGTAAGATGTTATGGGGTTTCATGATATACATGATTTTAAAGGAATGCACAAGAATTGCCTATGTCATGGAAACTTACACGATTCATTGCTGAGGTCGATATATGAATCTCACAGATCAGATTCTTATTCTTCCTTTTTCTTTTTAATATAAGAGAGACCTTTATGAGTGAGCTTTGTTGCCAAATCCTCTGCTTTCTTTAAAAGATATATGATATTAAAAGACAAGTCATCTTTTATAAGATTTTCATCAGTATCACATGAGTTCTGCCAGCTAATGAATACTCTGTTTGTTTTACTCACAGCGTGTGTGGAATTATTCCAGGACTTAGCAGTGTCTTCCTTCCCCGAATGAATCCATTTGTTTTGATTGATCTTGCAGGAGCATTTGCTCTTTGTATTACGTATATGCTAATTGAAATTAAGTAAGTATTTTTTATTTCTGTAAAGTGTGTTTCCATTCCTGGGGCCTGACTATTAAGTTCATCGATGGGATGGATGGGGGTTAAGCTTATAGCACATTTGCTTATGACCTATGTATCTTTGGTCATGTCTTGTCCTCCAGTGGCTTTATCTGAAAAAGTAAGGGAGTTGTATTCAGTATTTTTTTATTACAATCTGTAATGCCAAATTAATTCCCTACTGCTAATTGATGAGTGGAACACAAGAGGAGGATAGAATAAGAGAAATAAGCTACAGCTTGCTATTTCTGAGAGAGGGAAGAGAAGAAGTAGATATGAAGCAATTTTTTTTTTTAATCCTCATTTGTTCTACTTATTGGTTGAATTGGTTGATTCTTGTATGTGCCCTGACTGGAGATAGAACCTGCAACTTTGGCTTATCGGGACTACGCTCGAACCAACTGAGCTACCCTGCCAGAGCCTTGCACATGCTGCTTTCAATGTCTACAATCTCTTCCTTCCATCATCTCACTCCTCTTTGCAGGCTCAGCTCAAATGTCACCTCTTTTTATATTTAGCCTTTTTGGATTATCTCTCCCCCAGTAGCCTCGACACTCACTCCTATGTGCATCCATGATTCTCTATAGGGACTTCTCCTTTGCATGCATAGGGCTTTATATGTTTTCCACATGTGTTTCTCCTGCTATTCCAAAGGCAGGAACTAGGTCTGAACTCACGTCTCTATTCCAGCATGTGGGGGAAAGTTAAAAAGCGTGCTTGTAACCATGGGGATTTGGGTTTATCTTAGTAGAACAGCCTGAACTATTGAGATGTTGTACCTCAGAAGAATCTCACTTTGTGAAACTCCTGGCAAATTTTGAAAAATCTTAATAGTAATTATTGGAAAGTTATTATTTACAGGAAAACTAATAGAATCACTGATGAAATCCATTAGTGTCTCTGTATCAGAAATTATTTGAAGGGTTTATTTGTTGCAGTAAGTGAACATATATGAAATCTTCCTTGTTGACAAGTAGATTGACTGAAAATGCTCACATTTCCTTCTTCATCATCAACTCTTCACACTAATTCACATAATTATTAGTTGTTTTCCCCACTAAACTTTGGCAAGAAATAATTCAGAAAACTTTCTGTTTTCCTTTGAGATGTTTCAGTTGCCAGTAGTGACCACTTGTGATAAAATGGTCCTTTAGATAATTAATGTTCAGTAGACTGAACGGTAAGAAGTTGAGTGAGGTATACATTTACAATTTAGAATTATTTTTTCCTTTTAGTAATTATTTTGCTGTAGACACTGCCTCTGCCATAGCAATTGCTCTGATGACGTTTGGCACTATGTATCCCATGAGCGTGTACAGTGGGAAGGTATTACTCCAGGTAAGGTCTTCTTTCAGTGTGCATGCTTAATGTTAGCACGTTCTTCTCCTAGATTGTGAAATTTCTAGCTTTTAGAAATGAAGCCAAACAATAATCTCTGAAATTGGTACACTACAAATTAGATGAAATTACATGGGCCCATAAAATAGGCACAAATATTCCTATATTTGTAATATAAAACAAAATTATAAATTAAATTTTTTTTACCTCTGATAATGTTTCCATTGAAAACAATGCTACTTCTTAAAAGTTTTTAGATATTTATTTTCCTCTAATTTGTATAAATTTATTGTATAATCTGGTTATGATTTTCTTTTTCCTCTGTGATTGAATCAGTGAGAATTTTAAATTTCAAACTTAAAATTTAAGGGACAAATTATTAGTTATTAAAACAATGGGACAAGTCCAGGTACCTATAGACAAGTACCTGAATGGAGAGGTAGTTTCCCAGGATTGGATGTGTATGGAAGCCTTGCTTTTCCTTCTGTCTTTACCTCATGTCTTTTCTTAATCTTACAGTATCTCCATCTGCAGGACCAGTAAATAACAATAAGATAGTAGTTGTTTAGTGCCATGCCCTATATAAAATGTCACTTCCTTAAACGTTTTTTGTTGAGTGCCTGGTTCTTTAAAGTTTATTTGTTCTAGAGATAGCAGCTTCTTTGTTAAGATAAGAAGTGAGCATGCGCTGGTTTTTTATGTTGTCCCACTACTGGGCCAGTTGTAACTTCTCCTTCCTAAATCATGATAGGGTGCATATCAAACAAAGCAGAGGTTAGTATAAGACCCAATATTCGTTTATGGACCATTGTTGCAAAAAATTTTTTACCTCCTTTGATGTATGTTTTATATTTCTCCCAGACAACACCACCCCATGTTATTGGTCAGTTGGACAAACTTCTCAGAGAGGTAAGATGGAATAATAAAATCATTTAAATTTATAATTAGAGAATGCAGAGTGGGTACAAATAATACTTTATTTAACCCAACCCTATCTAGAATTTTAGAGGCGTTTGCATTCTTAACTCATTAGGAAACATAACATAGTGACAAAAGTAGAAAGATTGAGGATTGCTCAGTCTGGAAGCCAAATTCACTTGAAATAAATGTGGAAGGTAATGATTTATAGACCACTCTCCTACCTATATTAATGCTGTAACTTTTATGACTCTATAATAAAACTTAACGATTTGATTAAATCAACGCTCTTTTTTAAAAAATATATATTTTTATTGATTTTTCACAGAGAGGAAGGGAGAGGGACAGAGAGTTAGAAACATCGATCAGCTGCCTCCTGCACACCTCCCACTGGAGATGTGTCCGCAACCAAGGTACATGCCCTTGGCCAGAATCGAACCTGGGGCCCTTCAGTCCGCAGGCCGACGCTCTATGCCAGTGATGGCGAACCTATGACACGTGTGTCAGAGGTGACACGCGAACTTATTTTTTTTGGTTGATTTTTCTTTGTTAAATGGCATTTAAATATATAAAATAAATATCAAAAATATAAGTCTTTGTTTTACTATGGTTGCAAATATCAAAAAATTTCTATATGTGATACAGCACCAGAGTTAAGTTAGGGTTTTCCAAAATGCTGACACGCCGAGCTCAAAAGGTTCGCCATCACTGTTCTATCCACTGAGCCAAACCGGTTAGGGCAAACACTCTTTTTTAAATCTGTTGATTGCTTCACCATCTAACATCTTGATTTGTGGGTTTAGATTTTTGTATTGTTACACATTTCCACCTGCCAACTCATGGAGGAGCAAGAAAATTGAATTATTTGGATGTGAAAAGTGTATTAAACTATTGGTTGTCAGTATCACAAAGGCCACTGTTATCAAAAGAGCTGGTTACTTGTCTTGGCGAGCGGAGCCTATGCCACTGCACCAGGGGACCACACACTATGTATCTGGCCTTGGAATTTGCTTTTGACCGACATCCAAATAACAGTCTTTGTTTGGCAGAAATATGTTGAAAGGGAATTCAGAGAAAGAAATGATAGAGAAGAAAGAAAAGAAAAAAACCTGATAGCACAAGTGCTGGCTATCCATATATGCCATACTGATAAAAAGAAAAGAGCCACACACTGTTGAACAAGGTGGGGTGGGGCTGTGAAGACCCAATTCTAGAAGGATTGGTGCAGACAGGAAGCTGGGGAAATAAGGCCTTGGCTCTGCTGCACAAGCAGAAGGGGTATCTTAGGTAGTGGTCTGGCTTCTCTCGGCTAATGAGTGTCCTCAGGCAGGGTTTGGCCATGTCATTCCTAGGCTCAGAGCAAGTCCATAGTGTGGCTGCCCTGTGTTGGATGTGTCAAATGCAAACAGCCCCATTTCTGTGTTTTTTTATCAGGTATCTACCTTGGATGGAGTTTTGGAAGTACGAAATGAGCATTTTTGGACCCTAGGTTTTGGCTCATTGGTATGTTTTCTACATATTACTTTAGTTATCATTTGAAGCATACTTTATAATTTTCAAAACTGGAAAAAATTATTTCTTTAAAGTTTTCATAGAGCCTTTGATTTCTGTTTTTGTTCAGTAGAGTCTAAATTGTAGGTGGATTCAGAAACCTAATTGAGATTAATGGGGGGATGTTTTTCTTTTTTCTTTTAAACCAAATCATCTTAATATTGAACCGTCCAGAAAAGACAAATTCAGTCACACATTCCTAAATATGAAAATGTTGCAAAATAAGAGGTGCAATTATTATTTTTTAATATATTTTTATTGATTTCAGAGAGGAAGGGAGAGGGAGAGAGCGATAGAAACATCAGTGATGAGAGAGAATCATTGATCTGCTGCCTCCTGCACACCCCCTACTGGGGAGTGAGCCCGCAACCCAGACATATGCCTTTAACAGGAATCGAACCCAGGACTCTTCAGTCTGCAAGCCGGCGCTCTATCCACTAAGCCAAACCAGCTAGGGCAAGGTGCAATTATTTTTAATCGCAGTTCTAATTTTGGAGATTTTACTGAATATGTTAAAGAGTTACAATAATACATCTTCTGCAGCATAAAATTTCATGTTTTCTCATCCAATATTGGACCTCATTACCAGAGAGACTTTATTTTTGTATCAGGAATGATGAGGAAAATAAAGAAAAGTACCCAGAAAAAAATTAAATCACCATTATCCTCTCACGTAGAGAAAATTGCTATTGATATTTTTGTATTTATACTTACACATTTATTCTCCTTAGAAAATGAGATCATGCTATTTTATGATTTGCTCTTTTCACATACCACAAACAGGTTTTTATATCACTAAAAAAAGCAAACCATAGGATTTGGTTTTTCTAACATAACACAGATTCCAGAGGTAGGCTGGCTAGGGCTGCCCAACAGCTCAGCAATGTCATCCAAACTGCAGTCTTTAGTTTCAGGTTCAAGTGGAAAAATGGCTGCCTTGTCTCTGCCTCCCCCTACTCTTCCTCTCTAGTCATTTGGTATCTCAAACTCATCCCCAGGAAAGGCCCTGGGGAACAACATTTCCTAAATTCCTGAATATTTAAAAAAGTTGTGGACATTATACTTGAAAATAATTTTGGCTACATATATAATCCTGAGCATATATTTTGTTTCCTCGAGTTTCTTAAATATACCACTCCATTTACCTCTGGCATAAAGTATTGCTGTAATAAATAACTCATAGTCTGGTTTTGGGTGTTTTTTTCTTTATATCTGACTTGATCATTTTGCCTGGATGGCCCAATTTTTTTTTTTTAATCTAGTAATTTTTCTAGAGTGTCTTGGTGGTGGTCATTCTGGGTGAATTATTTCAAGTATGTAGTATACCCTTTCAATAATGTTATTTCAAAACCAACATTTTAAAACTTTCAGGAAAGTTTTCTTTAGTTATAGTTGTTAATATTTATTCTGGTCTCTTGCTTTGATTTTCTTCTTTGGGAATTTCTGTTACACTCGTTTGGATTTTTGCTTTTTTTGGTATTTGTTTTATCTGTATTTCCTTTTAATATTTAAAATTTCCCTCTTTTTACCTTTTATTTCTCTTACAATATACTTGTGTGTTTATTTGCTTTTGTACTCCTTGTTTCGTCTTCATTTCTGAAGTCAATTTTTTTTTTATTTCTAACTATCTCATTTTTGAGGTTTTCTAATTTTAATTTATAGTGTTCTTGTTTCATGTTTTTTGGCTTGTTTTACTAAAGTGTGGTGTAGTTCTCAGTTTTGTAGGTAAATCTTTCTGGTGATCTTTTAATCTGTTCTGTATTTTCTTTTTTTCTTATAGTAACTTTGTGTGGGATTAGGATTCAGTTCTTTTCTATGGCTCCTTTTTTATGAAATTAGGTTTCCTGAACTTAAAAAATAAGGGGTGGTTTAAGGTAGTATGTCTAAATCCATGGCTCTAGAGTTCCCTCTTCTGCTGAGTCTGTGAAGTGAACGTTTTTTCTTTCCCCTGGCTCTGTTTCCCTTCCATTTGTGCCTGAACCTCTACTCTGCTGCTCAATTGGGATTCTGTTCCCAGTGGTTTCTTCTTAATGTGGGGCTTTGCTTGGTTTCTTTTGAGAGTTCTAGGGTTCAGACTACTCCATTTCTTCATATCTTATTGCAGACCCAGCTGCCTTTCTCAAGTTCTCTGTCCTAGATTTCCACTAGCGCCGGCTTACTGCTTTGGGGTTTTTAGGTCAGGCAGATGCACTATTGCTTGCTCCTCCACAGAAGCTGATACCTTGCAGGTCTACCTGGTATAGCTTGCATTTGGGTTTTCTTAGCACCATGTTAGCTAGTTTTTTGTAGATGTGTTCATTGGCTTTTGGATTTGCTGTCTTAGTTTCTGTATTTATGGGAATATTTGGAGCATTTCAAAGAAGTGCCACCACTGTTGCTGTCTTCCAAGAATCTCAACATAATTTTTAATGGCTGCAGTTTTACATGATATGAATATGACACAATTTATTTAATCATTCCTCTATTGGATTAGTTGATTTCCATTGTTACCATATAAACTGGCTGAGATGAGTATTTTTCTGGTGTAATCTTTGTATATACTCGTGATTATTCCTTAATAGTAATTTTTAGGTTGTACACCATGTAAGGAGATCTTATTCAACCATGATGATGTAACCACTCTGATCTTGGGTTGGTAGTCCCTGTACCAGCTAAGTCCTGCAGTGGGCCTGAACAGATGCAGCCACACCACCTCATCGGATCTATACCACACAATTCACCTGGAATGGCTGGAGACCCAAAGATCCCTTCTTGTCTGAGATCATCCTGAGCTGCACGTCTCTGTCCACAGGGAGCCTCAAGGTCAAGCCACTTGGCCCTGGAGCCTATTCCTTGTGGATAGGAGTCAATGGCGGCCTCAGTAGTAGTGTCCCAGTGCTCAGTGGGCTGGGGCACGCAGCATCCCCATTTGAGTGGTGGCTGTTCTCTTCCCTGTGAAACCTGTGCCTCTCCTAAAAGTAGGCAGTGCATGAGGTCCAGGTGGAGCTCCAGTAGGGGTGTGTGGGGTAGGGGTGCTCAGGCCACTGGCACACTGAAAGGCCAGGTAACCCGTCATCTAAAAGAGTGCTGGTCTTATCTTCAGCAAATGAAACATCAGTCAGTGTTTTCTTTTTAAAGATTAATGTTTCGAAGGGCTTTTTGTGAATAACATAATATTATACCCTTGATGGCTTTTGATGCCAGTTGCCAAATTGCTTTCCAAAAATGGTTATACCAATTTGCAGTCCTCCGGTAATGTAGATCATTTTTAATCATTCTTTTAATTATACTGATATCAGTAAATTAGTAGACAAGTGTTTATTAAGCATGGTGGCTTTAAACAAAAAGAATAGTTATCTCAGCTGTTCAGAACTTGGCCATCTAACAACTACACTGATGTATTGCCTAATCAAGACCAAGGAAATTACTAAAACAAGCTTTTGAGCTGCCAAGAATAGTTGTCACAAAAGCTATAGATTAATGCAAACACCATAATCATAGGAGACTGACTCTCGGAAATGGTTTCCACTTATTTTACTTGGATTTCCACATCAGATTGAAAGAGGATGCAGTATCTTTTATAGTTTTGTATAGTGACAGCAGTGAGATGGCAGTGGCAAAGAAAAGGGAGAAATCAAAGCTGCCTTGATTTCTAGACATGGCTTGTCTTACCTAAAAGTAATCAACTACAAGTCAAATTTAAGCAACATAGATATTTTCTCAGTCTTGTAATTGATGATAATTCTTATTACTGCTCAAGTCGTAGACTCAGGCACATTCTAACTAAACCAACTGGCCAGTTTATGTGCAGTTTATGCTTTGCTGTAATTTTTTTTATAAAGTCTGAGTTTATCTAGAAATCAACATGAAATAACTGTTGGGTATTTTATTATACTATTTTTATTATATATTTTTATTTAAGATTTTATTATACAAATAGTACCCAGTTGTTAGAAAGATTAGAACTTACAACTAAGTCAAAAGGTAGAGAATAAAAATTCATAATAATTTTACCATCTAGAGATAAGTGCTGTCATGCTTGATATTTTTCTGTATGTATGTGTTTTGATCAAAACAGAATCATTGTTGTATCTACTATTTTATTATCTACTTTAAAAATATAATGTGTGATAAATGTCTTTTCAGATTTATAAACATACTTTTTTAAAATTTTTATTTTTATTATTGATACTATTACAGATGTCCCCATTTTCCCTGCCTTTGCCCAACTCCACCCAACCCCCATATCCTCCTTCTCTCTGGCCATCACCACATCGTTATCTGTATCTGTGGGTTATGCATACGTCCTTTGGCTAATCCCTTCATTAACCCTCATTGTAATGCCTTGTGCTCTCTATGTTCCTAGTAATGTAAGGTAAGCTAGAAACCTTGAGATTATCTTTGATGAGTTCATCTCCCTCATCCATTACATCCAGTTGGGTATCAAGTCCTCCCACTACTAACCCATGGCATATTATATGAATCCATCTGTGTCCCTCTCTGATCCCACTGTGTTTGTCTTATCTCAGACCTCTTCATTTTTAACCTAGACTGTTGCAGTTATTTCCTACATAATTGGCAATCATCCATACCTGTAATTTTTCTGAACTCTATTTTATTGCTGTTGCTTATTCTCATAATATTTAGATGCTTCTTCTATCCTTTCCTTTTCACCCCATTACCTACCTTTCTTCTTTATATTCTTTCTTTGTTTCCTCTTTTCCTCCTTTTATTTTTTTTCTGACCCCTGAAATATTTGTACTGCTTTATATTGTTTACTAGAGGCCTGGTGCACAAAGTTTGTGCACTCAGGTGGGTCCAGCAGCCCGGCCTGCACCCTCTCACAGTCCAGGAGCCCTCGGGGGTTGTCCAACTGCCGGCTTAAGCTGGCAGTCAGACATCCTTAATGCTGACACAGAGAAGGGAGAGGCTCCTGCCACCGCAACTGCGCTCACCAGCCATCCGCCTGGCTTCTCGCTAAGCAGTGCTCCCCCTGTGGGAGCTCACTGACTATCAGGAGGCAGCTCCTGCATTGAGCGTCTGCTCCCTGGTGGTCAGTGCGCATCATAACGACCGGTCGTTCCACCAATTGGTCGATTTGCATATTAGCCTTTTATTATATAGGATTCTTGCCCAAACATGCCATGCATTTGAATTGCTATTTCCTAAGCCTATCTCCACCTTTTGAAATTTAACCATCAACCCTAGATCATCAAATGTCATTTTTTTCTAAATGTCTTCCTCAATTTGACGAATCTTTGGTTTGATTATTGTACTCCTCTGGTCTGCTATTGGGTATAATATTCTTTATTTCAGTCCGTGTATGCTTACTTTCTAATTTCTTTATCGTAGCATCGAGGGTCTCATTAGTTTTCGTGAGGCTCTGCACAAATTTATGGCAAGCCCTCAAAATTGCGATTCTTAGCTCCATATCCTCCATTTCTGTCATGTTTTTTTGTCTCCGCATCTTTTATGCTTTCTTGGTGCACCCCCTTGTGGTCTTTGTGCGCAGTCTTGTTCTAGCCAAGCCTTAATTGTTGTAGTTAACACTAGAGGGGTTTGACCACCAGGCCGGCTGGCTGTGGAAATCAGCTGTAAGGAAAACGTCTGCCTTCTGGGGAGGCGCTAATCCAGCCTTTGCCTGAGGCGATCGGCAAATGGCTGTGCGCAGGTTTTGGGCGGGGCGGGCTCAACGGGGCGGGCGGAGGGAGCAGTTATGGCCACGCTCAGTCCCGTTCCCAGAGGCTCTGCTTCTCAGAACCCCGGCAGCCACTGCAAACCTCGGAGAGAAAGCTGCCCTCAGGTCCCAACTGATGCCGGATAATCCCGCTTCTCCCGTTTGAGTCTGGGTCCCTAGAGACTCGCCCGGATCTGGAGCCCAGAGTCTGAGACTCACTCCCGGCAGAAAACGACAACCGTGCCCTCAGCCACCAGCCCGCTTTGCGCGCGCACCTCGGTACCTTTGTATTTTCCACACTGCGCCGCCTCTGAGCCTCGATTTGCTGTTCTCTTTCCTTCTAGTTGTAGAGTCTCTCTTCAGCCAGCCTTCCTGTGGTTCTGGGTGATGTCCGTTCAGTCTTTTAGTTGTATTTTTGAAATGGTTGTTTGCGGCAGCGGTCTCCGGTGTTTACCTACGCCGCCATCTTGGTCTCCCCCTCAATTTGAATTAATATCTCCCTTTTCTGCCTTTCTATTGCATTTTATATACTTCATTTATATTCTGCCTCATGTTATAATATGCCTATCTTCATCCTACATGGATTTCTCTTTTATATATATTAAAAGATCACATTTTATTTAAAGAGTCATGAATTATTTCATTGTTAATCATTACTAGGTAGTCTTTAAGAAATATCAAGACATTAAGTTTTCTCTTGAATGAAAGAGAATACCAAGTACTGTTACAGGGAATCATAAGTAAAATGCTCGTTTCCAAGGGAATTTTCCGTAGTGTAATTCTAAGCAGTCTCTGTCTTTTGCCCCTTTTAGGCTGGATCAGTGCATGTAAGAATTCGCCGAGATGCAAATGAACAAATGGTTCTTGCTCATGTGACCAACAGGCTGTACACTCTAGTGTCTACACTGACTGTTCAAATATTCAAGGACGACTGGATAAGGCCCTCTTTACCATCGGGGCCTGTTGCAGCTAATGTCCTAAATTTCCCAGATCATCACATAATACCAATGCCTCCTTTAAAGAGTATTGATGAGTCGAACCCTGTCACATCAACTCCGACTAAACCTAGTAGTCCACCTCCAGAATTTTCATTTAACACCCCTGGAAAAAATGTGAACCCAGTTATTCTTCTAAACACACAAACAAGACCTTATGGTCTGGGACTTAATCATGGACACATACCTTATAGCAGCGTTGTTAATCAAGGACTTGGAGTTCCAGGAATTGGAGCAACCCAAGGATTCAGGACTGGTTTTACAAATATACCAAGTAGATATGGAACTAACAATAGAATTGGACAACCAAGACCATGACATACTGTGATTTAATTTATTTTATGAGGAATATTGACTCCTTGACTTCCTTCCTATTTACTTATTAATCCAACTTTGCATTGACTGTTCAATCATTTGTTGTAAATATTAGAGAATAGTAGGCTAGTTCATATTATATGAAACCAATGAAACTATATTTTTGTAAGATATAGTTAGAACAGTGAGAAACTTCTAAATGTTGTAGGCTTTAAATAGGCTTCCTTTAGAAAGTGTATTTCTCTAAATTTGAATTTTGCTATCTTTGGTTTTGAAGTTGACTACAGTGTGATAGGAGATTACTTTTACAAGAGAACCATTTGATGGAGTAGATCTGTCACATTATATTCTCTTCAGTGAAATTTATAAAACTGCTTCTTGAATAATGGTACACATTTTAGGAAAGGATAAAAATATCCATTCTAAAAGTAAAAAAGTCTCTTTTATGGCTTTTCCAAACTTAATTGCTACATTTTTCTTTGAGGTCCTCTGAATTATGTCTTGCAAAGTAAAAGCAAAAATTTTATTAGAAATTTTAGAATATATACTGCTACCTAGTTTTTGTTTTTTGTTTTTTTAATATATTTTTATTGATTTCAGAGAGGAAGGGAAAGGGAGAGAGAGTTAGAAACATCAGTGATGAGAATCATCGGTTGACCACCTCCTGCACCGGGGATCGAGCACACAATCTGGACAATTGCCCCTGACTAGAATCAAACTTGGGACCCTGCAGTCTGCAGGTTGACGCTCTATCCACAGCCAGACTGGCTAGGGCATATTACCTAGTTTTGTCATTTAAAAATTTCAATACATTTGTAAATAGTCCATGGTTCTCAAAGTGTTTTATTCTGGTTAATAAGTACCAAATCCTTTAGTGATGTGCAATAAAGGAATCCCAGTTTTCTCTCTTAGACATAATCTGATTCTGACATAATGATGGAATTTATCTTTTTTTGTAACTTTTTCATTGGTTGACTTAATTTCTCATTTTTTAAACAAAACATATCAAATATGTTACCAAAATATATGGGATTCAACAAATGTTATAATATGGGATTTGATATATTTTCAAAGTTGCACAATCAGTTTGAGATTATATTATAAATTTTTACCAAAAGGTAATGGATCTTAAATTATAGAGTACAGTATTTTCAGACTTGCTACAGGCAGTTTTTAACTTGTTTTGTTTTGCTTTGTTAAACAATGAATTGTTAACGTGATGAAGTGTGAGAATTATATAGATTATTTTATATTTTGATTACTTTCCAAGTGCACATGTTAAGAACTTTCTAATGTGACCAATATTCCATATAAAAAATATAACAAGCAGCAATTACCGATGAGGTTATATCATGAGTTTTATGGTTAGGGTTTTAAAAAGGGATTTTAAGAGTGGATTCAACTTTTCTAGAATCCAGTGACTCCTAGAGATTTGTGACTTTTCCAGCCATTACCCAGCTATCTAGAGAAGATTTATGTTCCTGTAGAATTTGCAAGTTTCTTCAATCAACTCATCCTCTTTTAAATATGAGCAACACTTCCAAATCCTATTTCTTCACTGTGGAATAACAAACATCTAAGAAGCCATCTCTATCACAAGTAGTTAATCCTGTGATAATAAATGACCATGTCCTAAATACCTTTTGCTTGCTGAGGAGTTGGTCATTGTCTTGGCATCTGCGACCCTGTTCAGGCATTTTACCTACTGAAGAAATAGAGTCCACCCTACTTTGACTGTTGGTGAAAAGGAATAAGGCAACCTGTTTCTTGTCTTTTGTCTTATGTTCTCCAACTATTACTATTGCCTGTTATTGGTCTACCATTACAGGGTGGTTTTTCCTCCATTGACCTCATCTAAATGTGAATTCGGGTCTTGCATGAAATCTGAAGGACTGTCATGTGCTGAGGGATGATGATTCAGAGGTATGTGCTGCCACCGTATGCACATCTTCTCCATCCCTATGGGATTTTCAAAGTGTCCAGGTGCTGAACACAGCTCTGTGTGAGGTTTAATACCTACTTCCTCAACACCCACTCAGAAGCAATATCTGTGCAGTTGTCCTACCAAGGAGCTTTCATGCCAACCTACACTATTTGAGAAGTTGCCTGTGGGTTCTGAAGGAATTGGCTCTACTTGCTGAACTTCATTACTGCCAACTGCTATAGGTGACTTTGGTCCTTGCATTATGATATAACGTCTCATTTGCCAAGCTCTGGCCAGCTTCCGGATATGAAAACAAGAAATTTGGCCAGCATAGGCCTTTAGACAGTACCTTACTGCTAAATCTTGTCATGGAGTTACTTGAAGCTAGACAAAAAAAGGAAGTTCAAATTACATACTTGCCCCATGGTTTGTGATTTAAGAGCAAGCTTCATGGAATATGATGAACCCTGTTTGAGAAATCACTGTAATGGAAAAAACATTGGACTGGAAGACAAGAATTGGATTCCAAAACTGATACTGCCGCTGTGTAAGTAGTTTTGTAACCATGGGCAAGTCATTTAACTTCCCTGAGCTTTTTCATCTGTAAAGATAGGGTGGGGAATGAATTAGTTGATCTGTAAACTATCAACTCTAAAATTTTATGACTAAATCTGTAGAATATGTGCCCAGTTGCTAAACAATATTGTACCCAGAATTTCTTTCCAGTGACTACCTCAACATATAGGCCAAGTGTTACCTATACCAACACCCAAGCCATTAATTTGAGGTGCCATGAGAATAGAAGGTGAACCGCAGGCTAACACCATTTAGGAATTAGTTTATTTCAGACTTGCCTCGAATAAATCTTTTAAATCTGTTTAAACAGATTTTTCTTAGTCTTCTTTCTTTGTGGGAAAGGATTATTTTTTTTTATTATACCTTGTAATATGCATTAAAAAACAACATAACACATAAAACCCATGGTTTCACGATATCACTAAAGATGAAATTTGAAGTACATGATGTTAAACCTAAGACAAACTGAAGAAAAATATTGAGTAAGTGGTACAGGAGGGCAATTTGGAAGTATATAAAAAACAAAATTATAAATAGCCTATGACTTTTTTCTTTTTTACATTTTTCTTTCTTTATTGATTAAGGTACTACATATGTGTCCTTATCCCCCCATTGCCTCCCCACCCCCCCACTCATGCCTCACCTCCCTGGTGTCGGTGTCCATTGGTTAGGCTCATATGCATGCATACAAGTCCTTTGGTTGATCTGACCCCCACCCTCCCCTACCTTCCCTCTGAGGTTTGACGGTCTGATCAATGCTTCTTTGTCTCTGAATCTGTTTTTGTTCATCAGTTTATGTTGTTCATTATATTCCATAAATGAGTGAGATCATGTGATATTTATCTTTCTCTGACTGGCTTATTTCACTTAGCATAATGCTTTCCAGTTTCATCCATGCTATTGCAAATGGTAAGAATTTCTTCTTTTTTACCTCCGCGTAGTATTCCATTGTGTAGATGTACCACAGTTTTTTAATCCACTCATCTGCTGATGGGGACTTAGGCTGTTTCCAAATCTTAGCTATGGTGAATTGTGCTGCTATGAACATAGGGGTGCATATATCCTTTCTGATTGGTGTTTCTAGTTTCTTGGGATATATTCCTAGAAGTGGGATCACTGGGTCAAATGGGAGTTCGATTTTTAGTTTTTCGAGGAAACTCCATACTGTTCTCCACAGTGGCTGCACCAGTCTGCATTCTCACCAGCAGTGCACGAGGGTTCCTTTTTCTCCGCATCCTCGCCAGCACTTGTCATTTGTTGATTAAATAACCTTGACTCTTTCAATTCAACTTCTAGGCATCGATCACAGGTAAATTTTTACACACACACACACACACACACACACACACACGATGCTCCTATGTATTTTGTAATATCAAAACCAGAAAACAGTCTTACTGTCACAAAGGATTATTTTTGCGGGGTGTTGAAGTAAAGATTAGGACAAAGTACCCTTTGCTTCCATAGAGTAATGAAAGAATGGGGTGCATTTTTATTTCTTCCTTAATCTCTGAAGTCACAATTGAAATTACATACATGTACCAGGAACTGAGGTGGACTCAATTTCAAGCCAATCTTTTTTGGGAGTCTGATCTGCTTTTCATATAAGAAAATGCTTTTCACATTCCAAATTGTTTGAATTAAACTTTTTGAATAAAGAACAGACATGGAGTTTTATGATTTTAAATAATTCTGGCTTGTTTCTTTATTCAATAGCTGTTTATTGGTAATTTAATTCTCATGTCAGGCACTGTGCTAAATGTGCATACAGTATATCAGTTCTTGTGACCTATTTTTTTTTCATCTTTGTTGTTTAAAGTATTACATATGTCCCCCCATTTTCCCTATTGACCCATTCTAGCCCACCCCCAGCCTCAGGTCTTCACCACACTATTGTCTGTGTCCATGGGTATGCATATATGACCTGCTATTCTTTTTTTAAAAAAATATTTTATTGATTTTCTACAGAGAAGAAGGGAGAGGGATAGAGAGCCAGAAACATCGATGAGAGAGATTGATCAGCTGCCTCCTGCACGCCCCCCACTGGGGATGTGCCCGCAACCAAGGTACATGCCCTTGACCGGAATCGAACCTGGGACCCTTCAGTCCGCAGGCCGACGCTCTATCCACTGAGCCAAACCGGTTCGGCGACCTGCAATTCTTGAGACCAAGGGGACCTGGGATGAAGAAGAGTCCCCTTCAAGTATCTGATAATCCTATTAGGAATCATGAAACACAGAACTATAGCACATGTCATCAGTAAACTCCCTCCCACTTCCCCCCTTCTTTGGTCTCATTTGCCTGGCATCCTCTTTTTATTTTTCCTGAATGGTGAAAATAAGAAAGATTTCCATGCAAGAGGCCAGCTAAGGAAGTCATTGTGCCACATATCATCCCGATACCAGTAAAGGAAGAGGCAGTTTAGAAGGGGCGAGTTGGGCAGACACTGTTGACAAGGATAATTTTTAGGTGGATAATAGATTGCCATATACTTTCCGACCCTTGGACTATGTGAGCAAAGATTTTTTTTTTTTTAAATATATTTTATTGATTTTTTACAGAGAGGAAGGGAGAGGGATAGAGAGTTAGAAACATCGATGAGAGAGAAACATCGATCAGCTGCCTCCTGCACATCTCACACTGGGGATGTGCCCGCAACCCAGGTACATGCCCTTGACCGGAATCGAACCTGGGACCTTTCAGTCCGCAGGCCGACACTCTATCCACCGAGCCAAACCGGTTTCAGCATGAGCAAAGATTTTTAAATCACCAGGCGGAAAGTAATGGAGTTCCCCAGAGCATTCATGGGCTCAGGTTGCCCTTTATTTAAGCAGTTACTAGTTTAAAGGCACCTTTAATAACACTGACATCATCATCATCAAATTGCCACCCAACAAGCCTAGCTTCTTGCAAAAAAGTTAACTTTGATAACACATGGCCAAGTTTTCTGACTAATGCTGCATCGGGTAAAAATCTTTTAGTACTGAAGTCAAAAAACACTAATTGCTTAAGGTTTTCAAATACACCCATGAAGGTAAGCCATCCATCACTGCTCACACAATTTCCTGCCAAATCCAGCTGCTGGAAGTTTTTCAGAGGGTTCTTTTCAAAAAATGCACCTGGTAAAAAATAGAAAGTAGTATTTTAGTTGGAAGCAAAACAGTTTTTTAAAGAAAAATGGCCATGTTTGGACCAGTGCCTTACTTTTGAAATTCTCTATAGATAGGGCAGTGATTATGAATGTAGTCCATTGTATTTACAAATTACATTATTTGTAAAGTGTAAGGGAATCTGGTAAATAGTAATTAGTATTTAATTAACCAGTATAATTAAATAATGTAATTATCCTATATAATAAAAGGCTAATATGTACATAGCCCAGACGGTGGAACAACCAGAACAACTGGTCACTATGACGTGTGCTGACCACCAGGGGGCGTGCATGGACCATGGTGGGCATCGGCAGTGGCAGGATGGTGGAGCAGGTGAATGGGGGTGCCAGGCCAAGGTGAGGCAGCGGTCGCTGTCATCAGGGTGAGCCTCTGGTGGTTACTGAAAATTCTTTGCTCCCACACGTTGTGGCCCCACCTGACGCTCGCACCTGCTGCCAGCACCAGAGCCGCCGCTCACACCCACTGCCGGCACCCAGCGCTGGCCCCAGTCACTCAGTGCCATCAGCGGGTGCAAGCAGCGGCTGCCAGCCCTGATCGCCCCTCAGGGCTTCTCCACCTCCCCCTGCTTCTGAGGGGAGTTTGGGGCCAGCAACCGCTGCTCGCACCCTCTGCCAGCGACAGCCCCACTTGCACCCGCTGCCAGTGCCCGGGCGCTGGTCCTGATGGCTTGGCACCATCAGCGGGTGTGAGTGGCAGCTGCTGGTCCTGATCGTCCCTGAGGGCTTCTCCACCTCCCCCTGTTCCTGAGGGGCCATCTTGGCAGCAACTGCCGCTCTCACCCACTGCTGGCGCCGGCCTGGAGCAGGGATGCTGGCAGACAAGGGACTGGGGGCTGCAGTGGGAGGGGCCAGGCGGGGGCACAGAGGATGAGCCGAGACCCACCCCTGTGCCTACTGCAGCCTCTCAGCCCACAGTTCCTTTCAAGGTGCACGAATTTGTGCACTGGGCCCCTAGTAATTAATAAAATTTATAACAAGTTATTTAAAATAGCATCTATAATGTAAATACAGTTGATTTAATTAGTATAATTCCTTTATATTAGCAAACCATTATAAATGAATTATATATTTTTCCCTTTTTCTGACCCTTCCAGGAAATGGAAGATTGCTTAAAAATTTAAGTGCAAAAGATGCTATTAAATAATCAGTACTTATTTTCAAAACTGGAGTCAAACTCCCAGTAATCTTAGATCATTGTCTCTTCTGAGAAGCAAACACTACCTGTTGTTTCTTGGGTATGGAATGCCCCTCACTGTAAACTTGAATAAGTAAGCCTCCTTCAGTGTCTCAAGATTTGGGTTTCAGGGTTGTTCTTTTAACCCTCCCTGGACTCTTCAGGAACCTCCTCCATTCCTTACAGCCCAGGGCACTCTAAAGTACCTCCTACAAAGGGAAGGTGGATGTTCTAGCCTTGACCTTGAAGTCAGAGATAACTCGCTAAGGAATGGAGGAATAAAAAAATGTAGGTTTCTGGGTCTGGAAGACTGCAAAGAGCAAATCCACTCTGGACCGGTAGAGGACAGGGAAATAAGCTTAGTCTTCTGTAAGCCATGGTGTAGTTGTGTCTTGTTATACCAGCTCAGCCTGTGTCCAGCCCAACTCATACATAGGGCCTCCCTTTCACCTCTACTTCTCATAAGGAGCCCTTGTTTTTTCCTAATAGGTAGCTTTCTCCCTGCTCTTTCTGTCTCTGCCTTTTTCATGTGCTTCCCAGCATGGCATGCACTCAGTCAAAATGCTGGTTGTCAGTGTCTGTAAGGCTCCTGCCCCAAAGAGCAACTTCTTTTCTCCTTGACTAGAAGACCAGATTCCACCACCTAAAGGGAACTTAAAAAAGAAGAATTTAAAGCCCATTCCACCCTCAGAGGTGAACTATTTATACAGGCAATCTACTAAGGTTTAGGTAAGGCATCAAAAAGAACTCCTCGGATACTCATTAGAACGTGTGCAAGCACAGGAGCAACAAGCATGATCTGAGGGCATGCATTCTGTTCATGTAATCTGCAGTGTTTTTGTCATCACGATGAGCAGACTGGTCCCGAGGGAAAAGAAATCTGACATTTAATGCTGTGGGCTGTGCGTGGGCTGTGGAGAATGGAAGTGGCTTGATCCAAATTCCAAGCAGAATCTCAAATGCTCTGGGTAGAAGGATTCTGATCCTTGAAGGGTTCCTGTGGAGAGCGGCTACAGTGTTTGGACAGGTTATGGTCCGAACCTGTGGTCCCACATGGCTAAGTGATATGGGCTGCGGGATGTGCAGCAAGGAAACAAAGCTTGATCAGGTGCATGTAACTGAGTAGATTCTAAACACACGACAATGTTGTAAACTTCTTGACCATGCCCTTACTTTGCCCCCTGGAATCTGGCTATAAAATAAAGACTCGGCTTGCAGGCCTTGGCGCTGTCTCTCCATCAGAAAGGGCAGCAGCGCCCAACCCAGACCCAGCTTTCTTCTCTTGCCTGTCTTTTCTAACCCTTCACCGGGACCCCCTCTCAGGCTCACCGAACCTGGCTGTGCTGGCGCAGCACAGGTTCCTGCATCCTAAACAAAATTCTAGCATTGCCAGAGCTCTTACCAGTTTTTCATTCTGCAAACATTTTTGAGTGCCTACTGTGTACCATGGATTGTGCTTGCTAGGGGCTGGGGATAGCTGAAAAGGGCAGACGTAGTCCCTGTCTTATTGGGCTTACAATATAGTGTGAAAATATACGTTATAAATTAGATGGGTGCTGTGGTTATTGATTTCAGAGAGGAAGGGAGAGAGAGAGAGAAACAGAAATATCAATGATAAG
This sequence comes from Myotis yumanensis, assembly GCF_028538775.1. Lineage (NCBI taxonomy): Eukaryota > Metazoa > Chordata > Mammalia > Chiroptera > Vespertilionidae > Myotis > Myotis yumanensis. Next base: position 14,959,966 of record NW_027223762.1, read on the forward strand.
AATCATTGATCAGCTGCCTCCTGCACACCCCTTCACTGGGGATCGAGCCCACAACCCGGGCATGTGCCTGACCTGGAATCGAGTTGTGACCCCCTGGTTCATAGGTTAACACTCAACCACTGAGCCATGCCAGCCGGGCTATTTTGCCTTTAGTTTCACAGATAATTTCCCAAGTTATTAGGTCAATTTCCTTGCCCCTCATTCCCTGCAGTGAGATTGTTTCATAGTTTGTAATATAGTTAGGTTGTTTTGCAGTCTGCATTTTGTCCTCAGGTATCTCAGACCTCCTAAATGATTTTTTAGTTTGCATACATTAAGGTTCACTCTTTGTGCAGTAAAGTTCTATGGGTTTTGACAAATGCATACTGTCATGTATGCACAATTACGGTATCATGCAGAATAGTTCCACTGCCCTAAAAACACAGAGCTGCGTCTGTTTACCCTCTCTCCCCTCCTCCTGAGCCCCTGACATTTCCCTATGTCTCTTCAAGGCTTAATAGTTCATTTCTTTTTACCACTGAATGATATACTACTGCGTGGCTGTACCACAGCTTGTTCATCCATTCACCTACTGAAGGACATCTCGGTCGCCTTCAGTTTGGGGCAATATTCAATAAAGCTACTATAAACATGTGCTTGTGTCTCCATATTGACTAATGAAATTAAGTCACTCTTTCTTGAACAGTCTTACTTGATTTTTATCTATTTTGTTATTCTTTTTAAAGGATCAATTTTAAGTGTTATTAATCTTTATTTTTGTTTTCTGTTTCACTGATTTATACAGGCAGATACTGCAGGTGTGGTTCCCTTAGGGGCAGAAATAGAATAGTGGAGACTAGCTATAATTATAAGAAATATTAATCATGCTCTGTTAACCGTGATGGTTCTGTTCTGATAAGAGAAAGCACATTCTAACCCAGGGGTCCTCAAACTACAGCCCGCGGGCCACATGCGGCCCACCGAAAACATTTATCCGGCCTGCTGGGTGTTTCTGCCTGTTGCTTAGCAGCCGACTCATCCCGGCCCCGCAGTGCGCATGTGTGGAATGTGCGCCGCACTCTCCGACTCCCCTCCTCCTCTCCTCCTCTCAGTCTCGGGTGTGATCAGACAAGTCACGAGCTTGCCTGTGCAGAGCCTGCTGCTGCCTGAGGACCGAGGTAAGAACAAGTTAGGATTTTTTTTTTTTGAAGTTAGGAGGTCTATTTTTTTTTTTTTATTTTGCAGTTAGTAGGGCCTTTTTTTTTAAAGTTAGCAGAGCCTCTTTTTTTGAAGTTAGGAGAGCCTTTTTCCAGAATGAAACATCTGAAATCTCCAACCAGATCTAGAGTAACTGATGCACACTTGCATCACTTGTTATGACTAGCAGTGACAAATATGGAACCGGACATTGACCATCTCATTAGCCAAAAGCAGGCCCATAGTTCCCATTGAAATACTGGTAAGTTTGTTGATTTAACTTTACTTGTTCCTCATTTTAAATATTGTATTTGTTCCCGTTTTGTTTTTTTTACTTCAAAATAAGATATGTGCAGTGTGCATAGGAATTTGTTCATAGTTTTTTTTTAAACTATAGTCCGGCCCTCCAACGGTCTGAGGGACAGTGAACTGGCCCCCTGTTTAAAAAGTTTGAGGACCCCTGTTCTAACCTGGCTGAGAGTTGTACGCCCCAGGACATGGGAATTAACATCGGAATGCAGTCCATTCTCCTTTTCCAAGAACCGCCTTTCATCATGGAAAGATTAGCAACCTTGTTGCTGAAGCAATCTGGTCCCTTTGCGACCCCCAGCCCGCATTGCCCGTAACCTTGCCTACTTCCCCATGCTTCTAATTCCTACTTTCCTCTGTAATCTTTGTCCTTCTACCCCACATAAGCACTGGCTCCCATACTGCCGGCATTATTGCAATAAACACTCATATATGATTCAGCACTGTCTCTGCTTAACTGGCTCAGGTAGTGACAGGCAGCCCGGACCCATTGGTTGCCCAGTTTCTGTTCCAGAGCACCACGAAGGGATTTGTGGTCTTTTTGCTGGTGGAGAGTGTTGACTTCAATATGTAAAGAACTGAACATCTGTGAAGCTCAACAAAGCGAAGTGCAACACAGTGAGGTACGCCAATACGTTTATGTTTATTATGTGTTTACTCCGTGAGGTTTTTTTGTTGTTGTTTGTTTGTTTTACTGGCTTCTTACTAATAATTTAGAAAAATTCATTTTCAGCCATTCATCTTTAATATAAGTATTTAAGACTATGAGAATTTTCTTCAAGCCCTGCTTTTGCTGCATGCCACAAGTTTTGATGTATAGTGTTTCCTTACCATTTGGTTCTAAATATTTCTGTTGAAATTTATCACTATGAACCTGTAGTGTACCTATCTGCCAAATTGTGTGATTTTCCCCAGTAGCCTGAGTGTAGGTACAGAAAAAGTGGGAAATTAAGGCCGATCCAGGCGTGGGGTTTTTCCAGGAAAGCACATGCCAACCACTGTATCTAATTTCATACCCACATCTCATGTTCTCTAATTAGGCAGTCTTTCTTTCATGAGAGACTGTCTCTCATTACATTTGCTTCCTTATGCTACTGCATCCGTACACATATCCATCACTCAATGTCATTGCCTAAATTGACTGCTGCTACTGTGGGCCAGGGGAGTTTCTTGGGGAAAAGAGGTGGAGATGGGAAAGGGACAAGGCAATTAATAGGCAGCTAGAGCTTGAGTTGGCAGAAGTGGTCAAGCATGTCTTTAAGAAAGTGGAAGTGCTGCCCTTGATGGTTTGACTCAGTGGATAGAGCATTGGCCTGGGGGCTGAAGGGTCCCGAATTTGATTCCAGTTAAAGGCACATGCAGGGTTGCAGGCTCGGTCCCCAGCAGGGGGTGTGCAGGAGGCAGCCAATCAATGATTCTCTCTCATCATTGATGTTTCTGTCTCTCTCTCCTTTTCCCTTCCTCTCTGAAATCAATAAAAATATATCTATTTTTTAAAAGTGGATGTGCCAACATTAAATTTAATTAACCTGCCATTCAGAGCTATCATGTAATCCCGCCTTTCACAGTTACCCACAAGCACTCAGTAAGTCTGCTAGATCCATAATTATACTGGAGTCTTCGGTTATGCTTATTTCTCTCATTTACATATGGAGGCAATAAGGCACTAGGCCAGTGGTGGTGAACCGTTTGAGCTCGGTGTGTCAGCATTTTGAAAAACCCTAACTTAACTCTGGTGCCGTGTCACATATATAAATTTTTTGATATTTGCAACCATAGTAAAACAAAGACTTATATTTTTGATTTTTTATATATTTAAATGCCATTTAACAAAGAAAAATCAACCAAAAAAATGAGTTCGCGTGTCATAGGTTCACCATCACTGCACTAGGCAATTAAAATCATATGGCGATTACCACCTAGCTCAGTGTTTTTGTTTTTGTTTTTTCACCTAGCTCAGTTTTTATTTCATTAAACACACCATGTCCCTATCTGGTCTCACAGGCCAGGCTCAGAAGTAGGCAGATTAGGCAGCTACCTACTTAAAGATTTGGAAGATGCTAAAACATCTCTACCTAAAAATGCCTCTGTCACATGTAATGCTAATTCTACACATTCCCCAATGGCCTCTTCGAGAAGATACAGCCTTTTCAGCACACTTAAGGTATGAGGTTACCTGAGAGGGGTTATTTATGAGCTAACTAATTAGTCTGTCATGGAAGCCACCTGCCTCCAATATCACCCAGAACAGAGGAGGGGCCTGAAGAATGACACCCAGGATGATCTGATTTGATGAATTAAGGGAATAGATAGAGCAGATGGAAGTGGAGTTAGGAATTAAGGGAGTAGGTAGAGCAGATAGAAGTGGAGTTAGGAATTAAGGGAAGGTGCTAAGAAAGTTGACTTGGGGTGCCGGGTTGGGGAGAAGGAATAAAGGAAAGGAAAATCCATAACTTGAAGCAACTTTAAGGAAGGCAAAACCCTTGTTCAGCCTAGAGACTTAGAGACACACACATCTCTAAGAGAAAAGCTTTTAAAAAGAGGAGCAGGTGAGGAGTTAGTGTTTAATGTGTACGGAGTTTTAGTCAGAAAAGATGAAAAGGATGGTGATGGTGGTTTTAAAAAGAGGAGCAGGTGGGGAGTTAGTGTTTCATGTGTACAGAGTTTTAGTCGGAAAAGATGAAAAAGATGGTGTGAATGTATTTAATGCCACAGAATTGTACACTGAAAATATGTGCACTGCAGATAGATGCTAGCTAGACCATCTGTGAGGGAAACGGGGAAGGCAGGCGAGGCTGTTTTCACTAATCCTTTGCCTTAGATCAGTGGTTCTCAACCTTCCTAATGCCGCGACCCTTTAATACAGTTCCTCATGTTGTGGTGACCCCCAACCATAAAATTATTTTCGTTGCTACTTCATAACTAATTTTGCTACTGTTATGAATCGTAATGTAAATATCTGATGTGCAGGATGTATTTTCATTGTTACAAATTGAACATAATTAAAGCATAGTGATTAATCACAAAAACAATATGTAATTATATATGTGTTTTCCGATGGTCTTAGGCGACCCCTGTGAAAGGGTCGTTCGAACCCCAGAGGGGTCGCGACACACAGGTTGAGAACCGCTGCCTTAGATGGTACAGTGGCCTTCAAGGTGGATCCAATGATCCTCACCGCCTAGAACTCACTCTCATGTATTACCTCCTTCTGCACTGGCTAGGGCTAACCTGGCTAATAATAGGATGCAGCAGAAATGACCTTCCAAGACTAGGTCATAAAAAACATTGCAGCTTCCAACTGGTTCTCTCTTGGGTCTCTTGCTCTGGGGGAAGTGAGCTACCATGTGGGGAGGACACTCAAGTAGCCTTTGGAGAAGTCCCGGGGTGGGACACAGGCCTCCAGTTGACAGCCAGCACTCACCCATCAACCAAGTGAGGAGCCAGCCACCCAGGAAGCAGGTCCTCCAGCAGCCCCAGCCCATTTCTGGATGGCAACTTCATGACAGAGCCTAAACCGGAACCACCCAGCTGAGCCTCTCCCAAACTCCTGACTCACAGGAACTGTGACGTAAGGTCTATAGTTGTTTGAAGCCACCACGTTTGGGGGTGGTCTGTTCCACAGAACTTGATAACTAATCCAAGCAGCATGAGGATCCTTCATCAGCTGCCTGGGGCTGGTGTTGTCCAGTCATTCCTATATCTCCATTTGTTTCTGGGATTATATCACAGCACTTACAGATATTCTGTGACACCAGTTAAAGCTGCACTTACCTTTATATGTTTTGAATACGCAGCAGGTGACTTAAAAACTTTAGCCAAGATTGGAGTGGCATTGCTGAATTTCAGACAGTTAAGGGTAGGGAGAGCTGTTTCTACATAATATACCTTGTCAAATAATGTAAATACTGTAGTTGAAATGCTTAAAAACCTGAAAGCAGGTCAGTGTTTTAAATCATGTTATTTCTTTAAATATATTTGTACAAAAAAAGGGGAGGCAGCCGGTCTGGTGTGGTTCAGTGGTTGAATATTGGTCCATGAGCCAGGAGGTCATATTTTGATTCCCAGTCAGGCTCATGCCTGGGTTTCTGGCTCCATCCCCCAGTAGGGGGCGTGCAGGAAGCAGCCAATTAATGATTCTCTCTCTTTGATGGTTCTAGCTCCCTCTCTCTAAAATCAATAAAAAAATATTTTTAAAAAGGGGAGGAGGCAAGTAAATTTAAAAAGGCATGAAAGAAAGGAAGAAAGGGAGGGAGGGGAGGGGGGAGGACATGAGGGGGAAGGAAAGAAGAGAGAGAGTCAGTTTAAGAACTTCGTTAGGACCAGGTTCTCCTGGCTCTGTGTGTGCACCTACCTAGAATTCTAATCTCTGCATCAGTGAGCCTCCAGTTCTTCAGCCCCAGTTTGAGGAGTTGTGGAGCCCCCTCCAGTTGCTCCAGCAGCCTGGTCAGGCTGACGCGCACATCAGTGCACCAGGGCAGCGTCAGCACAGTGAGCTGTTCCAACACGTGCAGCCTGTCAACTGGAGGAACCAGAGACAGTTCAGGAACTGGATCCATCTCAAAACTGATGAAGGACGAAGTGATAAAGGAGAAGGAGTGGTCTTTCTCTCTGCAGCCTACTCAATGTGCAGTGAGAATCAACTCGCTTTTTGGTTAGCATTTTATGGAAAGTGTTCAAGAATATATAAACTATGCAGGGCAGTACAATGAAGCTGTGAGCACTAATACGCCAACTTTTAACGAACAGCAAATCATGGATGTTTGCTTTATCCTCAACAAATTCCTTCCCTCCTGTCTTATTCCGAAGTAAATCTCAGACAGTATCAAGTTTTTTGGGTTTTTTTTTAGTATCAGGTTGTTTTTTTTAAAAAAAACAACAACAATCAGGATGTCTTGATCACATCTTAAAAATCTTATTACTAATTCCTTGAGCCAATTTGTCTTAAGCATCCCCTACTCTCAGACACTGGCTCTATAGAAGGAGGCAAGCAGGTGGGAGCCTCAGGTGCAGTGAGCATGTGAAAATTGGTGACTCAAAAGCCGTGGCCTGTGTTCCTTAAGGGCAGTTTAAGAAAGGGCTACCTGACTTCCTTAAGGTGCATCTTTAAGGCAAAATGGTCATTCTTACTCAGTTCACTCAGAGCTTCATTTCCATCCTCTTCCAGGTGATTCTCAGATAAATCAAGGATGCTCAGTTTGGCCAAATTGTGAAGATTCTGAGCTGGAAAAAAATTTTAATCCAAAAGAAAAAGACTATCAGGGAACTATATATTCATTTAAAAATATCCTTATAAGAATTCTGAGCCCTTGAGAGTGTATGAATCTTTATTAGATTTGATTACCTATTCTCAAAAGTATCTGGCTACTCCCATGACTGCAACCAAATGGACAGATATTTCCTGGTCCTAAGTTCTGATTAATAAACTTCAGCCTAAAGGCAAAATGGTCATTAATACTCAGTAAAGCCTAAAGCAGCATGGACTAGAGTTGTTATGTCACTATAGGAAAGTCACTCCATTTCTCTACGCCTCCGTGTGTCTTCATCGTTAGAATGGGGAAGGATGAACTAGAGGAAATGTGAGGTTGCTTCCAATTCTTAAATGCTCTTCTCATGCAGGAGAGATGAAGGAGCGAAAACCAATGAGATGAGCTGTTCTTTGTGTACCTCAGTTTAGATTATTTTGTTATAGTTGTGATGTTAATAATAAAAATTTTAATAAGAACATTAGTCACAAAATGCCACCGCTCTAGCTAAGAGCTGCTTAGTTATTTTCTTCACTACAGATACAGGTACTTGCCCCCTTTCCAAAGTTCAGTTATGCCACTTCGCTAACTGAAAGAAATCCAAAGAGGATTTTCGCCTTGCTTTTACCAAAAAAAAAAGGCGAAAAGCAAAAATAGCGTTCACTGTTTGTTTTGCAGAGAGCCTTATAGAGGCATCCAGAGTGGCGCAGCCAAGCTCCTTCCTGGGAACTACACTTCGCATTTCAGCATCAAACCGCCAGAGCTTTGAGCTGTGTCTGTGAGCATCTGTGCTTTATCTTGATTTATTGTGCACCTGTTAGCAAGTGTGTCCTAAGGTATAAGAAAAGCCTAGGAGAAGTCATTTTGGAGTCTGGGAATGCTCGAAAATGTTCCATAAAGATCAATGGTAATTGCTTATTTGCTTAATGCCCTATTAGCTTATTGAAGGTTTCATAGGGCCCAGCCAGTGTTGCTCAGTGGCTGAGCATCGACCCATGAACCAGGAGGTCATGGTTTGATTCCAGGTCAGACACATGCCTGGGTTGCGGGCTTGATCCCCAATGGGGGGTGTGCAGGAGGCAGTCGATCAATGATTCTCTCTCATCATTGATGTTTCTATCTCTCTCCCTCTCCCTTCCTCTCTGAAATCAATAAAATATATATTTTTTGGAGAGAATCGAAGATGGCGGCATAGGTAAACACCGGAGATTGCCGCCGTAAACAACCACTTCAAAAATACAACTAAAAGTCGGAACGGACATCAACCAGAACCACAGGAAGGCTGGCTGAGGAGAGACTCTTCAACTAGAAGCAAAAACAACAGCATTCCGACGCTCAGAGGAGGCGCAGTGTGGAAAATTTAAAGGTACGGTGGTGCGGTGGTGCGCGCGCAAAGCGGGCTGGCGGCTGAGGGCGCGGTTGTCGTTTTCAATCAGGAGTGAGTCTCAGACTCTGGGCTACAGATCCGGGCGAGTCTCTAGGGACCCAGACTCAAACGGGAGAAGCGGGACTGTCTGGCTACGGCCCCTCCGAGGTGTGCAGCGGTTGCTGGGACAGAGAGGCAGAGCCCCTGGTGACGGACTGAGAGCGGCCATAGCGGCTCCCTCCCCCCGCCCTGTTGATCCCGCCCCGCCCAAGCCCTGCGCACAGCCATTTGCCGATCGCCTCAGGCAAAGGCTGGATTAGCGCCTCCCCAGAAGACAGACGTTTTCCGCTCAGCTGATTCCTACAGCCAGTCGGCCTGGTGGTCAAATCCCTCTAGTGTTAACTACAACAATTAAGGCTTGGCTAGAACAAGACTGCGCACAGAGACCACAAGGGGGTGCACCAAGAAAACATAAAAGATGCGGAGACAAAAAAACATGACAGAAATGGAGGATATGGAGCTAAGAATCGCAATTTTGAGGGCTTGCCATAAATTTGTGCAGAGCCTCACGAAAACTAATGAGACCCTCGATGCTACGATAAAGAAATTAGAAAGTAAGCATACACGGACTGAAATAAAGAATATTATACCCAATAGCAGACCAGAGGAGCTCAAGAATCAAACCAAAGATCCGACAAAAAACACCCAATTGGAAAAGCAAAATGAAAAAAGAATCCGAAAATGTGAAGATAGTGTAAGGAGCCTCTGGGACAGCTTTAAGCGGACTAATATCAGAATTATTGGAGTGCCAGAAGATGAGAGACAGCAAGATATTGAAAACCTATTTCAAGAAATAATGGCAGAAAACTTCCCCCACCTGGTGAAAGAAATGGACTTACAGGTCCAAGAAGCGCAGAGAACCCCAAACAAAAGGAATCCAAAGAGGACCACACCAAGACACATCATCATTAAAATGCCAAGAGCAAAAGACAAAGAGAAAATCTTAAAAGCAGCAAGAGAAAGAGGCTCAATTACCTACAAGGGAATACCCATACGACTGTCAGCTGATTTCTCAACAGAAACTTTGCAGGCCAGAAGGGAATGGCAAGAAATATTCAAAGTGCTGAATACCAAGAACCTACAACCAAGATTACTTTATCCAGCAAAGCTATCATTCAGAATTGAAGGTCAGATAAAGAGCTTCACAGATAAGGAAAAGCTAAAGGAGTTCACCACCGCCAAACCAGTATTATATGAAATGCTTAAAGGTATCCTTTAAGAAGAGGAAGAAGAAGAAAAAGGTAAAGATACAAATTATGAACAACAAACATGCATCTATCAACAAATGAATCTAAGAATCAAGTGAATAAATAACCTGATGTACAGAATGAACTGGTGATTATAATAGAATCAGGGACATAGAAAGGGAATGGACTGACTATTCTTGGGGGGAAAAGGGGTGTGGGAGATGCGGGAAGTGACTGGATAAAAATCATGCACCTATGGATGAACACAGTGGGTGGGGAGTGAGGGTGGAGGGTGGGGTGGGAGCTGGAAGGAGGGGAGTTATGGGGGGAAAAAAGAGGAACAAATGTAATAATCTGAACAATAAAGATTAAAAAAAAATAAAATTAAAAAAAAATAAAAAAAATAAAATATATATTTTTTAAAGTTATAAACAATTTATTTTTAAAAAAGGTTTCTTAGGAATGCTCTACTTTCTGATAGTGAGGATACCTGCATTTATCAGGTTGCTTAATCTAGTTGAAGTTTTTCCTATCAAGACTGATTAGAGGCCGAAACCGGTTTGGCTCAGTGGATGGAGCGTCGGCCTGCGGACTGAAAGGTCCCAGGTTTGATTCCGGTCAAGGGCATGTACCTGGGTTGCGGGCACATCTCCAGTAGGGGGCGTGCAAGAGGCAGCTGAATCGATGTTTCTAACTCTCTATCTCTCTCCCTTCCTATCTGTAAAAAATCAATAAAATATATTTTTTTAAAAAAGACTGATTAGAAAAATCTTTAAAAAATTAGTCGTTTTGCATGAATTATACTCTTTTTACAATACTAGCTATTATTTTTTTTAAATCAATCCTATGAATCCTTTTCTTTGAGTAAAATATATTCTGAAGTTTGGTGCTTTAAAAAGCCCACGGACTCCACATAAAAAGGGGATGGTTGCTATTGTTAGTTCCAAGCCTGGCTCCTCCCAGTGGCAGGTGGAGAGTAAGGGAGTGTGCTCTTCATTCTCATGTTCCCAGTGCTTGCTAGCCTTCTCCAATCATGGATTTCTCTAGTTTTTGATTCATATTAGCATATAAGTAATCTCAGTAATTCCTACAGACTCCATCAGTCCTTTTTCTTCTTTTTTGTTTGTTTTTGTGTGTGTGTTTTTCTTTTCCCCATCAGTTTTATATATTTTCAAAATATATTTTATTGATTTTTTACAGAGAGGAAGGGAGAGAGATATAGAGAGTTAGAAACATCGATGAGAGAGAAACATCGGTCAGCTGCCTCCTGCACACCCCCTACTGGGTATATGCCCGCAACCAAGGTACATGCCCTTGACCAGAATTGAACCTGGGACCCTTCAGTCCACAGGCCGACGCTCTATCCACCGAGCCAAACCAGCTAAGGCTTATATTGTTTGTTTGTTTTTTTAAAAAGGTTATACTATTTCCCCCCAAAATCTAAATTTAAGAAACATCATAGTTTAACATAATCCAGTTTATCCGCTAATATGCAAAGGTTTTTTCATAGTTAGTATGCACACTCTTTGGGAATTCAAATACTCAATGCCTATATTAATGCACGCTAACTCTATCTTAACAGGGCAATGGGGAAGAATTAGAAGGCCTGACCGCATTTAAGGAAATCCCTCTCTCTGCTTCTCAACCATTTATTTATTCATCCATCCAAATACTTATTAAGCAGTTATTATATAACAGGACATATGCCAAGCATCAAGCACCTACTTCTTAATTTCTTCCTCTTCACCTTCTCTTAAAATTATAACATCTTCAATTAGTTTGAAGTTCTCTATTCTCCATCTATAGTCCGTTTTTACTCTAATTGTGGAGAAAATCATTAAAAACAGACTAGATATTACCCAGATGTCTTCATTATCTTTTCCAGTTTCTCTGAAAATTAAATTGCTGCTTGAGAGACAGCGTGCAAGAATTACTATGGAAGCACCACATCTTCTCTCACACTGTTCTCAGTCAGTGCAGGCAACAGTTACCTAGGGTTTTCACAGCCGTTCCAGTCAGGCAGCAGGAGACTAATTGGATTTCTTCAAGGTCACAGGGTTTGGCTGACAAAGACTTTGCTATATAATCCATTCCCTCCCCAATGTCAGACAAGTGGGTCAGACGAAGTAAACACATATTCTTCAGGTTTGTCAGACCTTCAGCTGCAAATAGATGGAAAGGAAATGCGTTAGGATACCAAGTTAATTTGATTTCACCATAGATGAATGGCTGAAAAGAAGGCAATGAACAATTGCCCTTGCCATGCTCTTCCTGTAAAAAGCCAAGAGAGCAGATTTTCTTCCAACTCTCACTTTCCAGTCTCCTGGGCCATACAATCTCTTTTGTGGAGGTCATTCTCTTGGTAGCATGAGAAAACCTATAGTAAATGTGCAGTATTTATTTTTTATTTTTTATTTTAAATGTGCAGTATTTTAATGGGTATCCATGTATGGGTATCCAAGTATACCACAACTTTTTTCATAGAAATAGGTTTTCTTTTTTTTTTTTTTTTTTTTTTTTTTTTTTTTTTTTTAATATATTTTATTGATATTTTACAGAGAGGAAGGGAGAGGGATAGAGAGTTAGAAACATCGATGAGAGAGAAACATAGATCAGCTGCCTCCTGCACACCTCCTACTGGGGATGTGCCCACAACCAAGGTACATGCCCTTGACTGGATTCGAACCTGGGACCTTTCAGTCCACAGGCCAATGCTCTATCCACTGAGCCAAACCAGTTAGGGCAGAAATAGGTTTTCTGAGTGAGCACTGTCTCTTTAAACCCTTCAAAAATCTTAGAAGGGGTGGAGGCTGAATTCCAAAGGGCAGCATGGGGACTTGAGTTCCTTGGTGTGCTTCTATGATAACTGTTCACAGGGCCCTGCTAGGACTGCATGGTTTGGGGCCTTCCTGGTGCTCCACAATGAAGACCACATCCAATGCAGCATGTTAACCGGGAGAAAGATTGATCTCCTATCAGTAGTACAAGTGAAAACGTTCTAAAATGTCCCTGGATTGATTAGGCATCCCTTTGTGCCATTAAAATAGTGCTTTATCTTGACGGTACTCTAACCTAGAGGAAAGACATGTACTGTTTTTAATAACTACCTTGCAGAGCTTTGGGAAGGTGGCGGATAAGGTATATAATGTATTTAGTGTGGTGCCTGTCACATAGAAGGAGAATATTAATTGTTGTCTTGGGAGTACACGTAGCTCAGAGGTTGTGAGCATGAGCTTTGCAGTCAGTTTGGTTCCTGGATCCTGTACTTAATAATTGTGTGAGTGTAAGCAAGTTATTCAACCTTTTAGCTATGGTTTTAGGGATAATTATACCTCTGTATAATGAGAAGTATGTCAAAGTGCCTGGTGTGCTTACTGTCTAACCGATTGCACAGTAACTCTTTGATAAATAGTACATTTAGACTCGTTTATTCACGTCCAGACTCTGATTCCTTAACAGTAGAATCAGATTGTTTCAGGTAGGTGTTTTTGCGCCCTTTCTACCAATTGGTGAGAACTTGGGCAAGTCAGTAAACTGTTCTAGGTTCCAGTGGCAGTAAAATAGGAAAGTTAGCCCCACCAGTGTGACTCAGTGGTTGAGCATCCACCCATGAACCAGGAGGTCACAGTTTGATTCCCAGTCAGGGCACGTGCCCGGGTTGCAGGCATGGTCTCCAGGAGAGGGTGTGCAGGAGGCAGCCGATCAATTACTCTCTCTCATCACTGATGTTACTCTCTCTCTCTCTCCCTCTCCCTTCCTCTCTCTGAAATCAATAATAACATTTAGAATTTAAAAAAAAATTAGACTAGATGTTCTCAGGCTCCTTCAACCTCTGATATTCTGTGTAACTCACAGGCATGCAGTAAATGTTCACTGAACACTGAATTATTTTGATTATTCTTATGGAAGCTATATAATGAAAAAAGCCAGTCATGTTTTAATTATAGGGTTGTCTTTAGGCAAGCAGAATGAAAAATAAAAGGCTGAGGAGCCTTTAACTGAGGTCTCAAATGTGGGGAGAAGAACCAATAAAAGAAAAAAATGACCCCCCCCCCCCAAAGCTGTTGAAAAACAGCTTCCACAGGAAACCTCCCTGTCCTAGAAGGCAAATCACATGTTCTGCTTGTGTTTTTCCTTGATCCACATTCATTGTTGTGTTCCATTCTACTTTTTAAGTTTTATTTAACTATAAAACCACTGTATAATCTTTTTAATATTGTTTATTTGCTTTAAATACAAATATAGCCAAGGATTTCTGAAGCTTTACTTAATTATAAAACCACAGTTTAAACATTTACATTGTTTCTATGCTTTAAATGCAAGCAAAGTCAATCAACCAGGAAGATAAAACATATCATGGCTCTGTTCTCCAAAGGGTTACCATCTAGTGCTGTACAATTTACATAAAATGGTGCTATAGGGGTGGAGAAAAATGTCTCGGAAAACCGATGCAGTCACAAATGCATAAAGGCATCCTTGCCTTGTGTGGACTGACTTAACTGTTCTTATTCTCAAACTTACATTAATAAAAAAAGAGAAAAACTCTAACCTAGTTTTATAGCATCTTCCTCATTCATCTTAATGTTATCCAGCATAAGCTTCATAAGATTCTTCAAATTACCCAAGCTGTCAGTCAGACCACCTGCCAAAAGAAAATGGACTTTGTTCAGCTGTCATTTATTAATTTCTATTATCAATGAAAAGATTTTCGTTGTTACCATAGGCAAGAGATGCTCATGAAATTGACACCAAAGTGTATGGTTTTTGGTCAGAAATGGACATCATCTTTAGCTAAAAGCATGTTCTCCAAATATAATGCAACTGGACTGGGAAACAATAACTTAAACTTACTATTTAAGAAAGTAGAGAAAGAAGACCAAAATAAACCCAATGCAAGTAGAAGGGAGAAATTAATAAAGATCAAGGCAGAAATAAATAAAAATTGAAAACAGATAAACAGTAGGAAAAATCAGTGAAAATGTATTTGAAAAGATCAATAAAATTGAGCAATTTCTGGCATGACTGACAGGAAAAGAAGAAAAGCAAATCACCAATATCAGAAATAAAAGAGAAGATATCACTACAAAGACTGCAGATGTTAAAAGGATAGAGAATAATATAAATAAATCTATACACATGAATTTGACAACACAGGTAAAATTGCCCCATTTCTTGAAAAGCACAAACTACTAAAACTCACCCAACACGACATAGATAACCTGAATAGTCCTATAAATCTATTAACATAGTTTAAATTTTTCTAAAAAGAGAAATCTGCAGGCCCAGATAATTTAACTTGCAAATTTTACCAAACATTAAAAGAAGAAATAAACCAATTCTATAAATCACTTCTAGAAAATAGAAGTAGAGGGAACAATTCCCAACATATTTTATGAAGCGCTACTCACTAATATGAAACCCAGATGAAGAAAATAAAACAAAAGAAATTTTCAGACCAATATCACTCATGAGAATAGAAGCAAAAATCTTCAATAAAATGGACTTCATACAGAGAATGCAGAGCTATTTCAACATTTTGAAAACAATCCATGTAATTCACTATAACAGTCTAAAGAAGAAAAACTACATGACCATATAAATTGATGCAGAAAAAATATTTGACACAATCCAATATCCATTCATGATAAAAATTCTCAGCAACCTAGGAATAGAAGGAAATGTCCTCAACCTGATAAAAGCCATTACAGGAAAAAACTACAATTAACATCGTGCTTAATGGTGAAAGTCTGAATGCTTTCACCCTAAGATCAGGAACAAGGCAGGATGTTTCCTCTCAATTCTCATATTCAGTATTGCACTGCAAGTCATAATCAGTGCAATAAGGCAAGAAAATTAAATAAAAGGAATACAAATTTTAAAGAAGGAACAAAACTGTTCTTTTTTTGGAGGTAACATGATTGTTTGATAAAAAATTTCAAGGAATCTACCAAAACAAGAAAACAAACAAAGAAACCTCCTAGAACTAATAAAAGAGGTTAGCAAAGATATAGACTACAAGGTCAACACACAAAAATCAATCTTACTTCCATATAGTAGCAATAAATAACTGGTAACCAAATTATTTTTAAAATACCACTTACAATAAATCCAAGCGAATGAAAAAGTTAAGTACCAGTATGAAACATATACAGGATCAACATGATGAAAACTACAAAATGATGCTAGCCCTAGTCAGTTTGGCTCAGAGAATAGAGCATCGGCCTGAGGACTGAAAGATCCCGGGTTCCATTCTGGTTAAGGGCACATGCCCAGGTTGTGGGCTCGATCCTCAGTACGGGGCATGCAGGAGGCAGCCAGTCAATGATTCTCTCTTATCATTGATGTTTCTATCTCTCTCTCCCTCTCCCTTCTTCTCTCAAATCAATAAAAATATTAAAACAAAACAAAATGATGCTAAAAGAAATCAAAGAAAATATAAATAAATGGGAAGAGAAACCATGCAAATAGATTGAAAGATTCAACATAATATAAATGCCAGTTCTCCCTAACTTGGTCTATAAATTTAATGTAATTTCAACCAAGATCCCAGGAGGAGTTTTTGGTGATATAACCAATGTAAGTCTAAATTTACATGGAAAGGCAAAGGAACTAGAATATAAAAAAGACTTTTGAGAAAGAAGAATAAAGTTGAATAACACCAAGACATGACACCAAAAGCATGATTCACAAAAGAAGAAAGACGGCAACAAAATTGAAGACTTTTGTTCTATGAAAAACACTGTTAAGAGAATGAAAAGACTAGCTATTTAGGAATAAAAAGGCGTGAGCTAGAAAGATTCTGAAGAGACTTGGAGGGCAAAAGTAAAAACCAACCTTGGGTATAAACAGCAGTGAAGTGATTTTAGCCCTAAGAAAGAATAAGCACTGATCACAAACTCAAATGTCAAAAGCAGGGAAGGATGTCAAAAAGGGCCAGGGAGCCCTAACTGGTTTAGCTCAGTGGATAGAGCGTGGGCCTGCGGACTGAAGGGTCCCAGGTTTGATTCCAGTCAAGGGCATGTACCTTGGTTGCGGGCACATCCCCAGTAGGGGGTGTGCAGGAGGCAGCTGACCGATGTTTCTCTCTCATCAATGTTTCTAACTCTCTATCCCTGTCCCTTCCTCTATGTAAAAAATCAATAACAAATATATATATTTTTAAAAAGTGACAGGGAAGTAGAACAGGTGGACTCTGTGCCCAACTGGAGATTTTGTGTCTTGTCCGAAGAGCACAGGAGCAGATCGTAGGCTCTAAAAAATTGTTACCAAATGAGGACATGGGCCCTCAGTTGTCAAATCCAACAATTTTTAAGAGAAATGAAAAACCTGTATTTTCACATGATAGCTCCCAATTTCAAAATGCTGGCAACTCCTTTAGAAAGAAGAGTCATGGCTGGGGGATGAGGAGGAGAAGGAGACTTTTCACTCTAGATTGTTTTATCATTTGGACCGTGTGAATATATTACTCAAAAACTGGATTTTAAAAATTAAGAACAAAACATGAAAAAGAACATTCTAAACACTGTGCAGGCCAGTCCAGCCCATAGGCGACCAGTGTGCATGATCGTCACAAAGGAGGAGCCATGAAGAGGAGAGCATGAGCCTCCTGACACAGAAGGGAGTCTAATAACCTCTGGGTGACTCTCTAGAATCCTATAGAAGGCATTCCTGCATCGAGTAGGAGGTTGCAAAAATTAGTTGTGCAAAGATTCTAGATTCTTAAATCACAGCAAATCTCCTCTGCAGGTGACATCACTTGTGAATGAAAACTGATCTTAGATGACAGTCAAGTAGGGCGAGGCCCCTGCCACAGCTTCACACCAGGCAGCAGCCCTGCTCCTGGCCATAGGGCGGATCTGCACAGCGAGGCCAGACACTCATCTTTAGTGTTACTTGGAATTTGGGGAAAACTCTCCTTTGCCCCAAAAGATTGCCCCTGCATGTGTGTGTCTTGAGTCTGAAATTCATGGTAAACAAAATCTGTTCCCCAAATCTTTTTTCAAAATGAACAATACTCGGAGTGGAGATGGGGCTGGGTTTGTTGTGCAATTTCCTAGATAAGAATCTAGTGACACAATTAGTCACTGGCGCCTGCGGGTGATTAGTTTACAGGCTGGATTTCCTCCCAGACTTGCTGGAGGGAGGGGAGCCCCTGGCAGGGAAGCAGTGGATGCTGGGTGGAGATGGAGATGCTGAGAAGGGGGGGAATTCACTCAAGCCAAGCTTACCCTCTGTACATGGGGGGAGAGGGAGAGCAGGGAAGTAGGTTTCCAGTTGTGAGTACATGAAACACAGAGTACACACACACACACACACACATGCAAACACACACTTTGCTATATAAACTATATAGCCATTCAATCAAACTACTAGTATATAGCTTCAGCCCTGGAAATCCTCCCTAGGGCCTCCCAACCTGACAGCCTTCCTCCCACGCAGATCCTCCTCCAGACCTCCCACCTCCTCTCCAAGTCCTGGCACCTGGGAGAAGATAGTAGAAAATGTAAAGCAAAACAATATGCTGCCTAATATTCCCATGGTACTTAGCCAGGTTCCATTATGGCTTCAACTGCTGAGGTTGACATTACCTGGCAGCCGTTGAGTCTGTAGGTTGTGAATACTCAAGGTTTTCAGGTTTGCCACGGATGTGATGTGCTGCTCGTCCTCTATGGTGAGGGGACTGGCTTCCACCACGAGGGAATGAATGTGCTTACAGGTGCTGAGGACCAAACTGAGGCTTCCAGCCACACCAGCACACCTCTTAATGGACAGCCGGAGGCTTGTAGCAGAGCTGAATATCTTCCCCAGATATTTGATATCTTGCTTATTCAACTTGCTGAAATCCCGGAGTGTGACCTCCAGAGTCTTGAACTCCTGCTTCCAGTTGAAGAACAAAGACACAGCCCTGCTGGGAATGTAGGTTCCAGAGGACTCTTCCTTGTGGGTCCTGCTCGTGCCCTCTGTGGACTTGTCCCACGAAGCTGTGGCTCCCCCGTAGAAGTCCAGTTTGATGAAGTCCAGAGCACTTGCACAATTAGGCAAGTGCTCAAAGAAGTCAAATAAGTAATCAGGGATGTTCTCTGAGTTGATATATAAGCTTTTACCACGAAAGAAAGCTTCAAATTCTTCACTCAGGTCTGCCTTGGATATACTCTCATGAAATAAATTGATGCCACACTCTGTAAAGGAACTGGTGTTTATGGCTTTCAGAATTTCCTGCACAGTAGTGCTTTTCACATTTTGCATAGACTCCTGCCTCCAGAGAGGCCTCTTGGTGATGGAGAAGCTGGGGAGGCTGCCATGTTGACACACGGCTGCCAGGTGTTTCAGGACAGTCCTGGTGGCTTCGGTAGACGATCCGCACGTGTACAGGAGCAGGTTGCTGTACTTGGATGTAATATCTGAAATGGAAACCATTTTCTGCAGATGACCGTTCCCCTTGGTCACCTCCTCGGGCTCCCGAGATGCCAATAAACTGCTGAGTCGGCGGCCTGCTATGTACTCCTGGAATGACTGATGAAAGAATTTATACTTTGGCTTGAACCGCTGAGCCGTGTATTTGCAGAGGAGGCCAGTTGTCAGCAGGACATCCTCGTTCACACTGCACACATCCTTTGGTTCGAAATCAAACCTGTGGTTGAACACGCCCTCCAGCGCCAGGTCTCCACAGTGGTCCAGGCTCTGAGTGAGGTCACTAGCGGCCACCCCTTTATGTTTGTGCTTGTTTTTCTGTATCAGCAGGTCATAGAAGGTACAGAACAGCGTTGTTTGCGTGTGGGAGTGGAACTCACTTTCCCCCATCTGGATTGCACAAGTGATGACCACAAAGAGTGGGGTCTTCATCAGATTCCGCAGGCACCTGGACTTCTGAATTTGCAGCACCAAGCTCTCTGCATGCTCCCTGATCAGCACTTCCCGGATGAGAGCCTGTGCACTCTCCTCCGTCATATCCCCCACCTCGGCAGTCAGGGCCCCGAACTGCCTGATGTGCTTCAGGCTCTCCGTGGTGGTGGTGACCATGACCATATTCTTGAAGCGGTGGTTTTCCTTTATCAGGGCTTCGATTTCCGGGCAGTTCTGGGTCTTGAACTCGTTGTAGCCATCCAGGAGAAAAAGGACCCTCTGCCGGAGCTTCAGCAGCATGGCCATGAAAGTCTGCTTTCTGATCACGTCGGGTACATCCAGGAGTTGGTCACACAAGGTTTCAAAGAGTCCACCGTGGGCCCGGCTTAGACGGAGGAAGAAGACTAATTTGAACTTGGTCAGGGCCCCGCACTTTCCCGAGGCCCAGAGCATGGCGATTCGCTGTAGCAGAGTGGTCTTCCCTTTGCCCGATTCCCCTTCGATGATGCAGGGGCTCTGAAGAGTGTCCAGCAGGCCACTCAAGGTCAGCTGGTCCAGACGGTGATGGCGCTGGTCCTTCCTCCATAGAACGGGTTCCGTGAAGGTGCTTTTCAAATTAAAGATAATGTCAATATCTTCACCCAGGGGATAGAAGTTCAGAAAATATGGGGAATGGTATAAATCTTTTAAATCTTGAGCCAAATCATCTAAGTCTTCATCTGATATCTGATGAAAAAGGCCTATTGGAGAAGAGGTGAAATTAAAGAGGACCCAGTTCTGTGTCTCCCCAAAGCCCAAAGTTCAGGAGAATGAAGGGGGAAGAAGGCTGAGAATCTTCTACTGATGGTTTTAATTCCCTTCCCCAGTTCTCAGCTGGCACAAGGGCTTCCAAATATTTATTCCTGCTTTTCCCTGTCACCCTTTACCCTTCCTCCCCTCTTGACTTCTGTTTCCTCCTTCCCACCACCAACTCTTGTAGCAGCTGATTGGAAATGGGAGGAGTCTGTGTTTGGGTTAAGAAAAGTGCCTGAGAACAGTGGGAAGATGGCTGATCAGGCCTTAACCTTGATTAAAATCTGTCGTGAAGTAATTTACCAGTTTAATGAAATAAAAACTAAATTAATATTTCATGAAAAGCAGAATCATGCTTCTTTAGTTAGTCAGGCTTTCTTTACCACGGTGCTTGGATCATGGGCTGGTGGAAACCACTACTGCATGGACTTCTTAGGTGCCTCCATGGTCCACTTTGGTTTTGAAGTGAGGCTATTCTAAATCAGCTATTCCTTGAGCCTGGAGTCACCTATTGGCTTCACCGTCAAGCGATCTAATGGGAGTTTTTTCTGAGCGTGCCTGAGCTTTTCCCCACCATGGACACCACCCAGTGATATGAAGAGGGAGGAGAGCAGAGGCTCTGTCAGGGGATCATGGGTCTTCACCATGGCTTAGTCTATTTGTGGAAGATACAAAGCAATCTGATACTTACTTTGTCCATTCAAGTCCTGAAACAGAGGATAGTTCCACTTTTCAAGGGATTTAAGAAAGAGGTTACAGGCTTCGGAACCCTTCTTCAAAATCATGTGAATGATCCCTCTGGCAGCATCCTGCTCAACCTTCTCGCAGCAAATGATGTTTACTTCTTCAAAATTCAGAACATTCCACACAAAGAGCTCGTCCACAACCTGCTTTATAACAGTCATTCCCATTCTTTGAACGAGGGCTTGACTGTTCTCCTTAATGAAATTCACTGAGGAGATGGGGAAATATATATGTATTTATTCACTTGTATAAAATATGAATGCAATGTTGCCAGAGCATTAGGGTCATGATCTCCGCCCCCCCCCCCCCCCCACACACACACACCTTAGACTCATCTTGAGTTATGGAGATGGCAAATGCTTGAATTCCAGGCCCTGAAGAAAAGCCCTGAAAAGCTCCTTATCCCTAACCCCTTGGTGAGCAAGATGGTGTTTCTTTGGTAATAAAGTAAGATGAACAGTTTTATTCCCCAGTATAAAATGGTCCCCAGTAAAATCACAATGGGCATTAGAGGAAGGAGACTGGCCTAGGTCTGCCACTTGCTACTCTCTGTGGAACCTTGCCAAGTTGCTAAACCTCTCTGAGCCTGTTTCAGTGCTGTGCTGCTAAATGTTGAACACCCTGGTTCTCTGGGTTAGGTAAAGGTCCTAATCGGTAGCATTTACCAATCTCCACGTATTAAATATTCCCACCATGGTCGATTTCAAGCTAATAATGTATGTTAACTGGGTAACAAAAGTCGTGAAAATTCAGCCACAAGGTCTCACAAAACAGTAAGAACCAGCTCCAGTACACCACTAGTTCCTTTTCTGTACAATGGTGTTGAGAACACTGTTTAGCTTACAAAGGTGTTATGAGAATTCATGTATAGTATCTTATCTTAATATATAAAGAGGTAATATGCAAATTAGGCCAGGACGCCTTAAAGCAGCGGTTCTCAACCTGTGGGTCGCGACCCCTTTGGCGGTTGAACAACCCTTTCACAGGGGTCGCCTAAGACCATCCTGCATATCAGATATTTACATTACGATTCATAACAGTAGCAACATGATAGTTATGAAGTAGCAACGAAAATAATTTTATGGTTGGGTCACAACATGAGGAACTGTATTTAAAGGGCCAGAAGGTTGAGAACCACTGCCTTAAAGGGACTACCAGACAGGAGGAGGTTGCGCAGGCAGGTGAGGCCTGAAGGTGAGACACAGCGGGGGGGAAAGGGGTACCTGAACCAGCGCAGCAGCTCCAGCATCCCGAGTGGACACAGGCAGGGGAGGCCTCCTGCTGCGTCGGTCAGGCCTGACTCCCTCAACTTCCCTCAACAGCCCGTGGGGTGCCTCCTCGTGCACTGGGCCTCTAGTACAAAATAATAGCTCACTACCTGGTTGCCACTATTTTTAGGCATTATTCAGCTGTTATCACTCAAAGGGGTAGCATTTTTTATCTGCCAAAGATTTTGGTCTTGGCTCTCCAGCGTAAGCCCTCTTTCCTCTAGTAGTCCCTGGAGAAGCTATGCCATTTCTGTCAAATGCAGAGCGCACTGTACCCAGGCAGTCCATGACAGCTCGGTGAAATGTCTCCCTGATTTTTTACTCGTAGACACTATCTGCACCAGTTTTCTTCCTGGGCTAGGCTGCTCCTGGTTTTCAAACCTTCATGGACCCATCCAAGCAGATAGGCTCCTCCCGAAGGACCTGTGGCTTCTCTGGTCTCAGATGCACCATCAGGCTCTCCGACCCTGAGGATCCCACCCCAACTTGCCTTTCTCTCTGTCACAAATCTCTACTACTAACTTCGGCTGGGATGTTACCACATCCCTGACTATATGTCCTGTTTGCCAGTCTCATCTCTGGGGTCTCATCTGTTCTCTGGCTTCTACATTCTCTGTATGGAAATGACCTCCAAGTCTGAATCTAGTCACAATCTTCACTTTACAGCTGAAGAAATGTTGCCTCAGAAAGGCCTAGAGTCCTCCACAAGGTTACAAGACTAGTCTTTTGGGGTTTTGTGTATGTGTGTGTGTGTGTGTGTTTTGTTTAAATATTTTTTTTTCTTTTCTTTTTTTAAATATATATTTTTATTGATTTCAGGGAGGAAGGGAGAGGAACAGAGAGATAGAAACATCAATGATTGATCGGCTGCCTCCTGCCCCCCACATTGGGGACCGAGTCCGCAACCCAGGCATGTGCCCTTGACTAGAATCGAACTGGGACCCTTCAGTCTGCAAGCTGATGCTTTATCCACTGAGCAAAACCAGCTAGGGCTATATATATTTTTCTTGATTTCAGAGAGGAAAGGAGAGAGAGAGAGATAGAAACAGCAATGATGACAGAGAATTTTGTATTGGCTGCCTCCTGCACACCCTACACTGGGGACCGAGCCCGCAATCTGGGCATGTGCCCTGACCAGGAATCGAACCCATGACCTCCTCCTGGTTCATAGGTCGTTGCTCGACCACTAGCCAGGCCAGCAGGGCAAGACTAGTCTTTTGGATGCTACTTTTCTTCAGCTGTAAAATTAAGACATTGACTTTAATTATTAAAAAGACTCATGCAAAAGACTGAATAAAGTCACATACATTAAAATGTTTTAAAATTTGAAAAGTATACTGCTATATAACTATCAGATGTTCTTATTAATAACCATGGTATATATTCCTGTGTACTACTATACCCTCTCTTATCAAGTAGTTATGTGAAAACAATGCTCCTTATTCACTCATTCTTTCTTTCATTCATTCGGTATTCATTCTTATCAGAATATCTCTGTTTCTAGACCAGCACGGTACAGTAGAATTTTCTACGATGATAAACATGTTCTATATTTCTGCTGTCCAATAGAGTAACCATTAGCCACATGTGGCTATTGAGCATTTGAAATGTGGCTAGTGTGCTCATGCAACTGAATTTTACATTTTATTTATTTAAATTCACATTTAAATAGACATGTGGCTAGTGGCCACTGCATTGGATAGCACAGGTCTATACCCAGTAATCAAAATGGAAAGAGTTGCCCGACTGGCATAGCTCAACCTATGAGCCAGGGGATCACGGTTTGATTCCTGGTCAGGGCACATATCTGGGTTGTGGGCGTAATTCCCCATAGCGGGTGTGCAGAAGGCAGCCAACTGGTGATTCTCTCTCATCATTGATGTTTCTCTCTCTCTTCCTCTCCCTCCCTCTCTGAAATATATATATATACACACACACACACACACACACACACACATATACTTATATATATATATATATATATATATATATATATATATATGAATTACATTTTGGTTGCCATGTGAAACACCATGTTTCTTCACAATGCACTTGATAGGTACAGATCTCTGCTATCTGGCTGGGAGGATATGCTAATAGGTGATGATGGAGGACCAAAATTTTAAAACACACCTGATTGCTCTCTGTGTAAGTCCTACCCTACCTGTGTCTCTGCCTTTTATCGTGGGCTGCCAGGTTTATAACTGAATTCTCAAACCCACAAAAAAATATTTATTGGGAATTCCACATATAACTCATCAGGGAAAGGAATGAATTGATTTTTCACTCAATATCATTTGGTGGCATACTATATAACCAGACAGATTTTATTTCTAGTATACTTACTTGTTCTGAATAAAAGCTTTCCACCCTTCTATAACTCAATAGATAATATTATTTCCAAATGGACCATTCAAAGATAATTCCAATATTGGCTTCTTCGTTCTTTAAACTGATCCTCATTCTGTAAAACTAACAAAACAGAACCAGAAATTATCAGGCAGCAACCATAGTCACTTTTGTACTTATTCTTTTTTTCCCTCCACACCGAATAAGGACACAATATACATAATATTCAACATCTGTTGTTGTTTTTTCATTTGCTATGTATTTTGAGATCTTTCTATATCAGTTAAGTATTAAACTGCCTCATTTTAAAAATTAACCTTTTTGAAGCACATGACAAAGTTGGAAAAAATCATGAAAAAAGTATAGGATTCTACAAATTACTTCTTAAATGCTTAAAATCTTACTCTAATTTCAGAAAATCTGAAACTGAAATTTGTAGACCATACATTATGTTTTGTAGAAGATGATACAGAATTCCAATCATTCAGTGAGTCAGGTAGTGTACGGAGGGCTAGAGAAAAGGAGCCATTGTTTGAGCGAGGTTTAGGAGGTGGAATGACCAGACTACATCAGACTGGATAAGAAGGAGGGAGGCACCTGAGTGTTTTGGCTTGGGTGACAAGTGGACAGTTGCTTTGTTACTGAGACAAGAAGTCAGGAGGTGGGGCAGTTTAAGGTGTCCAGTCCAGTAACATGTTAGAAGAAAAAAAATTACAATCAAAGAACCCATACCCAGAGGAAAGACAAATCAAAATACTGTATTACCAAGTTAATATAAATATTTTTAAACTTAAAAACAAACTGCTCAGTGTCATTTTTTAAAAAATCCTTACCCAAGGACATGCTTTTATTGATTTTAGAGAGAGGGGGAGGGAGAGGGAGAAAGAGAGAGAGAAAGAGAGAGAGAGAGATTAGAGAGAAACATTGATCAGTTGCCTCCTGCATGCACTCTGACGGAGGATTAAACTATAACCAGGGTATGTGTCCTGACCAGGAATCAAACCAGCAATCTTTTGGTGCACAGGATTTGATGCTCAACCAACTGAGCCACACCTGCCAGGGCCAGAGTTTCAATTTTTCAAGAAGCAAACGTTTTGGAAATTGAGTGTACAACAAAATAATGTGAGTATACATAACACTACTGAAGTGTCCACTTAAAATGGTTAAGATGGTAAATTTATGTTACATGTATTTTACAGTTCAAAAAAATTGTTGCCCTAGCCAGTTTGGCTCAGTGGTAAGAGTGTCAGTCCATTGACTAAAGGGTTGCAGGTTCGATTCCGGTCAAGGGCACGTACCTCAATTGTAGGCTGGATCCACGGCACGGTTGGGGCGAGTGCAGGAGGCAGCCAATCAATGTGTTTCTCTCACATCAATATTTCTCTCTCTCTCTGTCTCTCCCCCTCCCTTCCACTCTCTCTAAAAATCAATGGAAAAAAAACACTCAGGTGAAGATTTAAAAAATTGTTAATATCTGGGTTTCTTTTATGGTCATTATTATTATTAATTTTGTTATATGACTATTATTGAAAATAATGTTGTATAAAGGAGGGAAGTGTTTGAAATGATTTTCTTAAATGTCAAATACGCTAGGTACACCCAGCCAAGCATACAAATAGTCACACTTTTTTTTTTTTTCACCAAGCAACTTACAGGGCTGCTGCTTGGATATTTAGTCATGCTTTTAAGGCCAACTTTTCAACACTGGAAAAATAAATAAGATCAAAATGAAACTTCAACTTAGAAGGATAGGGCAACAAAGAACTGGGCCCCAGAGCATCTTTTTTTTTTTTTTTTTTTTTTGGCTTCTTGTATTTATTTTTTTTAATTTTTTTTTAAATTTTCTTTCTTTTTTTTTTTTTTTTTCACTTAAAGTATTACAAAGGGTATTACATAAGTGTCCTTTTTTCCCCTCCGCCCTTGACAAGCCCCTGCCCTCCCTTACCCCCCAGTGTCTTATGTCCATTAGTTATGGTTATATGAGTGCATACAAGTATCCCAGAGCATCTTTTTGAGGGGCCAGAGAATCTGAGCCCTTCAGAGATAAAAGAAACAAAAGCTGTCAAGGGAAAAAAGACTGTCTTCTAGGAAAATTTTTCTTTTCTTTTTAAAAAAATTTTTTATTGAATTTATTGGTATGATATTGGTTGATAAAATTATATAGGTTTCAAGTGTACAATTCTATAATATATCATCTGTATATTACATTGTGTGTTTACCACCCAAAGTCAAGTCTTCCATCACCATTTATCCCCCCCTTACCCTCTTCCAGTTATCCCAACTCTCAGCGGGTCATGAAATCAATTTAAGTGGGTTAAAATTAGTGTATTATAAAAATTAAATAGAATTAAAGCTATCAGAATGCACTGTATTTTTTCATGAAAATTTTGAACTTTAATTATTTATATATCCTAGTGATGTATTTATTTATTTATTTTTTTATTGTCTAAAGTTTTACATATGTCTCCTTTTTCCCCAATTGACACCCCCCCTCCCACAGCCATTCGCACCGCAGGTAAGCCCCCACGTAAGTGTATTTCTTATTGTGAGTTGAGGTCAATAAAAGTTTGAAGGTCAGTGTTCTAGGGTAACCCCCACAGAGGGATATTTAATTCTGCTTGGAAGAAATGAGTTTTGAGTTGTTCTTAAAGGAAATCAAAGTTCGCCAGCCAGTAAAGGGGAAAGACTATTTCTAGGCAGAGGAAGCAGCACAGGGAAGAAGCCCTGGGAAGAGCGCCTGAAAACCAGGACTGGACAGCACCTGAGTGTAAGCAAGGCCTATTTTGGTGTCAGGAATGAGTTCAAATGTCAGCTCTACCACTGACAAGCTGGGAGTCTTTGACTGATACACAGAAAACACTCAGTAAAGAGCAACTACTAGGTTTTTTTTTCACCTTCCTTTCCACTCCCCCAGAAGAGGTGTGTCTGAGAGGAATCTGACCTCCACCAACTGGGTCAGAGTTTAAGAGAGAACAGGGAAAGAGGAAGAAGACAGAGGAAGGACCTAAGAAGTTCCTTATACTCACTTGTGAACAGAATAAACTAATCCTAGAGTTGGCTAGGCAGTCACTTAGTCTGAAAAAATAATCAATTAAAATTGCTACGTGGATCATCAGGCAGGAATCTCAGCTGATTTTGAAGATGCTAATAATTCATATTCAGTTTGGATACTGGTAGTATTCTTCCTACCCACAGAGAGAAAATCTGTGACCAGACCAGAGAACTAACTCAAAGATAATTGACTAATTACTCATTGCTCTTGAGAATAAAATCAACCCATAGTCTTAAGCCAGGTAGTCCACTCACAGTTACCCGCTGGCATAAAGGACAGGGTTAAGACGAGTTTGCTGCCCTGAACCGTGGCTATGGCTCTGAACACTTTCCCACCTCCTTAACCAAGCGGTTCAGTGAAGAATTGAATTGAATGGAGGAAGTCTTTTCCTACATTTGTACTTTGAAAAATAATATTTAGAAGTAAATATGGCCGAACCGGTTTGGCTCAGTGGATAGAGCGTCGGCCTGCGGACTCAAGGGTCCCAGGTTCGATTCCGGTCAAGGGCATGTACCTTGGTTGCAGGCACATCCCCAGTAGGGGACGTGCAGGAGGCAGCTGATTGATCTCTTTCATCGATGTTTCTAACTCTCTGTCCCTCTTCCTTCTTCTCTGTAAAAAATCAATAAAATATATTTAAAAAAAAAAAAAAAAAAAAAAAAAAAAGAAGTAAATATGGACATTTTCGCCCTGGCCGGTGTGGCTCAGTTGGCTGGAGCATCATCCGGTACACTGAAAGATGGTGGGTTCAGTTCCCAGTCAGGGCACATGTCCAAGTTGTAGGTTCAATTCCAGTCAGGGAATGTGAGGGAGGCAACCCATCAATGATTCTCTCTCACATTGATGTTTCTCTCTCTCTTTCCCTTCCTCTCTCTAAAATCAATAAAAAAATTTTAAAATGGATATTTTATTCCAAATGTTTACATGAGCTCCCTAGAGAATTCAAGTTCCTCAGGAGCCATATAACCCACATCTATGGATTCATCCCAGAACTTATGGATGAAATGAGGGGAAAGTCATATGTAATGGGAACAGAGAGGCAGCACACAGAAGTGGGAAGTATGTGTAGCTTTGACTTTGCAGTAGTGAATTCAAATCCTCACTTTGCTATTCATTAAATCGGTACCCTTCCCTTACTGAGTCTTGCTTGCTTTCTTTTTTTAAATATATTTTTTATTGATTTCAGAGAGGAAGGAAAAGGGAGAGAGAGAGAGAGAGAGAGAGAGAGAGAGAGAGAGAGAGAGAGAGAAACATCAATGATGAGAGAGAATTACTGATTGGCTGTCTCCTGCATGCGCCCTACTCGGGATAGAGCCCGCAACCCAGGCATGTGCCCTGACCGGGAATCGAACTGTGACCTCCTGGTTCATAGGTCAACACTCAAGCACTGAACCACACCAGCTGGACAAGTCTTGCTTTCTTTATCTGAAATGCTGATATGATTAATCCTCACCTCCTAGGACTGTTGTGAAGTTGAAGACCTACCCCACTCCCCCTTGGGACATTACTGTATTTGGAGATGGGGCTTTTAAATAGGTAATTAGGTTAAAATTAGGCTATATGGGTGAGCCCTAATTCAATCTGACTGGAGTCCTTAACAAGACAAAGAGATTTGTACGCAGATACCCAGAGATGCAAGCTCAGAGGAGAGACTGTGAGAAGGCAGACCTGTAAGCCAAGCAAAGCGCCTCAAGAGAAACCACTTTGATCTTGGACTTCAGAACTGTGAGGAAATAACTTTCTGTTGCCCTAGCTGGTTTGGCTCAGTGGATAGAGTGTTGGCCTGTGGACCAAAGTGTCCTGGGTTCGATTCCTGTCATGGGCATGTACCTTTGTTGCAGGCTCCTCCCCGACCCAGGCCTGTTCAGGGCGCCTGCAGGAGGCAACCGATGGATGTGTTTCTCTCACATCGATGTTTCTCTCTGTCTTTCCCTCTCTCTTCTACTCTCAAAAAGCAATGGAAAAATATCCTCGGGTGAGGATTAAAAAATAATAATAATAAAGTAAATTAATTTTCTGTTGGTTAAGCCACCAGTCTGTAGCATATTGTTATGGCAGCCCAAGCAGGCTAATACAATTAGCATTATAGAAGGGGGCTGAACCAGTAAGAGAACAATGACAGGAGGCCCAGTCCATCCTACTCCTATAGACCTGAATCCTGTCAGCTGACCTCCCTTCTCACATTTCCTATCCCTCGGAAGCAGAGTTGTAAGGATTAACCGAGATAAAGTATGTAAAGACACTATTAAGGATAGATGTCCTATAACAGTGGGTTCCTTCACTTCTCTCTAGAACAGAGGTTTTCAACCTTTTTCATCTCACGGCACACATAAGCTAATTATACTACTAAAATTCTGTGGCATTCCAAAAAATATATTTTATGCCGATCTGACAAAAAATAGGTATAATTCTGATTGATTTACCAAAAAAAAAAAAAAAAAAAAAGGTAATTACTGCCCTTTTGGCTCCAAGGTGACTTTTTTAAAAATCAGGTACTTATACTTGTTTATAAGGATATCTGGTACCAAGAATTAACCAGCCCTGGCCTGTTAGCCCAGTCCGGGTAGCTCAGTGGGTTAGAGTGTTGTCCCAATACACCAAGATTGCGAGTTCAATCCCCAGTCAGGGCACATACAAGAATCAATCAAGGAATGCATAAGTAAATGCAACAACAAATTGATGTTTCTCTCTCTCTCTCTCTCTCACTCTCTCACAAATCAATTTTTTTTAAAAAAAATCAATCAGACACAACCTTATTATGTGACATGACCAATAAGATGCAACTCCATTATATGACCTATATTTGTGGTTCAAGACAGGGCATTCACACACACCAGATGGCTATTGTTGTGTTGTCATTTTTTTATTTGACTAGGGAAAAGAGGTCAGTGCCCCTGGCTAAGTTGTCAGGTAGTGCATGTTTAAAATTTTTTGTGGCCTATTGGTTCAAAAATCGCTGTTCTAGCCGAAACCGGTTTGGCTCAGTGGATAGAGCGTCGGCCTGCGGACTGAAAGGTCCCAGGTTCGATTCTGGTCAAGGGCATGTACCTTGGTTGCGGGCATATCCCCAGTAGGAGGTGTGCAGGAGGCAGCTGATCGATGTTTCTCTCTCATCCATGTTTCTAACTCTCTATCTTTCTCCCTTCCTCTCTGTAAAAAATCAATAAAATATTTTTAAAAAATCGCTGTTCTAGATATCAGCTTTCTCACCAGTAATGCAGAGGACTAAAGTTGCAGGTTCCGCACTGCTCCCCCCCCCCCCCCCCCCCCCCCCCGGTCTTTTCAGCTACCTTCTGTGATTCCAACAACTACTTTAGGAACAAAAGTATAAGCCCCAAAAGTATTTTCAGAGCGCATTCCCTCACTTTGTCTCCCTTCTGATTTAATTCTATATTTACACATCAATCCCAAGGAGCCTAATGAAACCCTACCAGGCCAGACTAACAGACTATCCAGCCCTACAAGTTTCACTGCGGGCAAATCCAGTCAAATCCAGTCATGCAAAACCACAGTCTTTAGTGTTAAGGCTTTTATACCCCCAGGCACAAGCTTTAAATAACTGTAAACCCAAATTGTAATATTTGGTTCCAAAACCCATTTAAAACCCCATTATCTCTCCACACAGTACCTGGCTGATCAATCCGGTTGCCCTGTTCTTGGTGGATCAAATGCTTTTAAAATAAAGATTCTTTTTATTTGCTTTCTGTTTCACAGTGTGAGGTCTGGTGTCTTGTAGATCTGAGGTCTCTGTGTTCTGTGGCTGGGGATTGTAAAGGCAAACACTGACGAGTTCTCTTTTTTTCTTTTCTTGCCAAAGCATAGTATGAATGGTTTGGAAACACGAACTACTGTTCAAAGGGGAAGACGAGTGTAAGTAGAAGTAGCCAAAGAAATAAAACTTGAGACTTAAAGATGCAAAAGCTAGAAATGTACATTAGGAAAGGAATTATTCATTTGTTTCCTATTTGTTCATGATATGTG
Source organism: Myotis yumanensis (assembly GCF_028538775.1). NCBI lineage: Eukaryota > Metazoa > Chordata > Mammalia > Chiroptera > Vespertilionidae > Myotis > Myotis yumanensis. Next base: position 14,991,339 of record NW_027223762.1, read on the forward strand.
AATCCTATTGCTGTTGGCTTATTTACTCTATAGCTTAAAATGAAACAAAGTGTTTTGAATATCTAATTTGCATTAATTTTTTATGGGAGAGAGAGAGAGAGAGAGAATGAGAATGAGAATGAGCTGGTTTGGTTGGTTAAAGCATATTGTTACTGCAGTCAAAGTCATGCTTACCATGTGTATCTTGGATCCCGGCAGACTTCTAGCAAATGCATACTCTCTGTCACCAGGGTCCTGGGCAAGGTTAGCACAGAGCAAATGCATCACCACTGTCAGTCGGCTCCACTGGTGATGCACAGGGCATTTCCCGATTACAAGAGTCACAGCCTCCCACTAGCACACACACACATTCAAAGCGTGTGGTCACAACTTCCAGAAAGCCAGTTCAACTTCAGCTCTGGAAATGAAGAAATCTCCTGGCACTTCTCTTGAGACTGATATTCTTGCATATTCTTTCCCCTATCATTGCACAAATGACCACAAGCTTTTTTATGTTACTTAACTTCTTATTTCAAAAAAGGCATTCTGACATTAAACTATGTGACATAGAGGAATATCTAAGTTTTCCCCCCAAGTAAACTTCTGCATTTTAGGGTTTCTATGGGAATAACAGCGGTGTTTCCCAACTTGGAGGTGCACTTCTGTGAAGTGGAATCAAGGGCTGTGTTATGAGCTGGATTTTTAAAACTTTAGTGGGACCTATATGTAAATGTATAGTCACAGAGAAAAAAATTGTAAAGATAGTTATCAAGCTCAGCCAGTGTGGCTCAGTAGTTGAGCATCGATCTATGAACCAGGAGATCATTGTTTGATTCCGGTAGGGGCATATGCCCGGGTTTTGTGCTCATTCCCCAGTATGGGGCATGCAGGAGGCAGCCTATCAATGATTCTCTCTCTTCATTGATGTTTCTATCTCTCTCTCCCTCTCCCTTCCTCTCTGAAATCAATCATATATCCTATATAATAAAAGGTTAGTATGCAAGTCGACCATCACTATGGTGCGCACTGACCACCAGGGGGTAGACGCTCAATGCAGGAGCTGCCCCTTCTTAGTCAGTGCGCTCCCACAGGGGGAGCACCACTCAGCCAAAAGCTGGGCTCAAGGCTGGCGAGCACAGCGGCGGTGGCAGGAGCCTCCCCCCCCCCCCCCCCCCCCACTTCCATGGCAGCACTAAGGATATCTGACTGCTAGCTCCCCGCAGGGAGCAGGCCTAAGCCGTCAATCAAACATTCCCTGAGGGCTCCTGGACTGCAAGTGGGCACAGGCTGGGCTGAGGGCCCCCCCCCCACACACACACACAAGTACATGAATTTTGTGCACTGGGCCTCTAATATATATATATTAAAATGATAGTTACCAAAATATTAACAATGCTTATCTCTAGGGGCAGGATTATAGCAATTTTGTTTTCTTCTTTTGCTTATCTGTATATTCTAATTTCCTTTTCAAATCACCTATCACTTTTGTAATAACAAATGATGTAATACAGGAAAAAAGGGGAAAATGTGGAAATGTGGTTGTAGTGGGCCACCCAAATATATCAGGTCTTAATCCCTAGTACTTGTAAATGTGTCTTTGTTGGTGTGGTTAAATGAAGGATCTTGAAATGGGGACACAATTCTGCATCATCTGGGTGAACCCTAAATGTAATTTCAAGTGCCTGGCAATTCTGAATTTTTATTATACAAACTGCCTGTTAAAGTTTTTTGTCTCTTCTCTTGTAAATCAATTTTTTTTATTTTTTTAAAATATATTTTATTGATTTTCCTTACAGAGAGGATGGGAGAGGGACAGAGAGTTAGAAACATCGATCAGCTGCCTCCTATACACTCCCCACTGGGTATGTGCCCGCAACCAAGGCACATGCCCTTGACTGGAATCGAACCCAGGACCCTTGAGTCCGCAGGCCGACGCTCTATCCACTAAGCCAAACCGGTCAGGGCTCAATTTTATTTTTTTATGTTATTTTTTCTTCATTGATTAAGGTATTACATATAGTAAATTAATCTTATTGAATGATAGTTTATACACATGAAAATACACCTATTTAAAGTTGAATGACTTTTGATAAAGACTACCTCAAACATAATACAGAAGGCTTCCGTGGCCCTAAAACATTCCTTCAAACCTATCTGCAGGCTGTGGTCGGAGACAACCACTAATCTGCTCTTTGTCACAGTAGTTTATAATCTCCCTTGTTTAGAATTTCTTATGAATGGAATCAGAGAGTATATATTCTTTGTGTCTGTTTTTATCATAACTTGGCATAAGGTTTTGATATTCATCCATACTCTTGTATATGTCATTAATTCATTTCTTTTTATTGTTGAGTACTATTCCAATCATATGTATCACATATATCACTATATATGTATCACAATTTATTTTTATCATTAATATGTTAATTTATGTTTGGGTTGTTTTTATCTATCTATCTATCTATTTATCTATTTATTTTAATCCTCACCTGAGGATATTTTTCCATTGGTTTTTAGAGAGAGTGGGAGAAGGAAAGGCAGAGAGAAATATCCATGTGAGAGAAACACAGTGATTGGTTGCCTCCTGCATACGCCCTGACCAGGGCCCAGGCTGGGGAAGAGCCTGCAACCAGGAACATGCCCTTGACCAGAATCGAACCTGGGACCTTTCTGTCCACAGGTTAATGCTCTATCCACTGAGCCAAACCAACTAGGGTTGTTTTTAGTTTTTAGCTGCTATGAATAAAGCTGCTATAAACATTTCTTTTTGTAGACATAGGTTTTCATTAGGTAAATACTTGCAATCAGAATTGATGGGACACATGATAAGTAAATGTTTAACTTTATAAACTATGAAATTGTTGTCTTTGTGTATTAGAGTTCTAGGTGGTCCACATCCTTGATAATAGCTTGATATTATCAGTTTTTTAAATAAACTTTCGTAGAAGTTTCCGATTTTTAAAAATTGTCATAATACAGAGGTCTCATGTACACCTGCACCTACTTTTCCTTTCATTAATACAGTAAATTTATCAGTTTTTAAAATGTAGTTATTCTAAGGAGTCTGTCGTGGTATCTCATTGTGGTTATAATTTCCATTTCCATGTGACTAATGATGTTGGGCACCATAAGGTGTTGATTGGTCAAATGAGTATCTTCTTTTGTGAAATATCTATTAAAAATCTACTTCTTTTACGTATTTTAGGGACCAATTGTTTGTCAGACAGATGGATTGTGAATGTTCTCTCAGTTTGTGGTTTGTCTTTTCTTTTTTTTTCAAATATATTTCTTTATTGATTTTAGAGAGGAAGGGAGAGGGAGAGATAGAAACATTAATGATGAGAAAGAATCATTGATCGGCTGCCTCTTGCATGCCCCCCACTGGGAATTGAGCCTGCAACCCTGGCTTGTGCCCTTGGCCAGAATGGAACCTGGGAACTCTTCAGTCCACAGGCTGACGCTCTATCCACTGAGCCAAACCGGCTAGAGTTGTCTTTTCATTGACTTAATGTCTTCAACAGTTTTTAAATTTTATGAAGTTCAACTCATTTATTTCACCTATGATTTGTACTTTTTGTATCATATTTAAGACCTTTGTTAACCTGAGGTAGCAAAGATTCCATCTGCAATCTTAATTCTTTTATTGCCATGTAACATAACATATTCACAGGATATGGGTTTTACAGTGTAGACATCTTGGGAGCCATTATTCTGCCTACCAACTAATTCCATTACCAGATGAAAAACTGCTCTTCTGTTTCTAGTGTGCTGAGTGTTCCACTCTCTCTAAAAATCAATGGGAAAAAAAAATCCTCAGGTGAGGATTAACAAACAAAAAAAAGGGGGGGGGGAGGTGATCATGAAGAGGAAGGGTTGGCAGATATGGATGAAGGGGAGGAGGATGAAGATGATGATGAGGGGGAGAAAGGAGAGGACAATGAAGGAGATGACTAATAGAACACAGATGGATTCCAATCTTTTTAAATTTTATCCAATCCCTGGGAGCAAGTTTCGGTCTCTATCTCTCTTTTTTTCCCCCCTCTTGTGCTCAGTTGCCTAGTTTTTAAGGTCTCTTCTCTCTTCTTAATACCACGGTTCTCACCTTATTTGGAGGGGAATTACCTTGAACACAATACAGTGGGAAAAGAATCTCCACCCCTTTCTGTTCCAAATATATTTTTATCTTGTCTCAACAAAAACTTTATGGAACCAACACCACCGTGTTCTGCGGGGGGTGGGGGGCTGTTTTATTAGTTTTGTTGGAAGCTGGAGGGTGCTAGGCCCTGCCTAGTGCATAGAATTCTAGCTCTTCCCCCTCCTTTCTCTGCATATGGGGCTCAGATTACACTGTCTCCGTGAGAATATGGGCAGTTAGCATTAACCAACATGTATCTGTCTACTTTCTTTTAAAAAGAGGAAAAGATAAAAACAAAAATGGGGGGCCCTAGCCTGTTTGGCTCAGTGGATGGAGCGACGGCCTGCGGACTGAAGGGTCCCAGGTCCGATTCTGGTCAAAGGCATGTGCCTTGGTTACGGGCACATCCCCAGTGGGGAGTGTGCAGGAGGCAGCTGATTGATGTTTCTCTCTCATCGATGTTTCTGGCTCTCTGTCCCTCTCCCTTCCTCTCTGTAAAAAAATCAATAAAAATATATTTTTTAAAAATTGAAAAAAAATGGGGGGATGGAAGGGGAGTTAAAGAAACTGGCTGGACTAGCTTTATAGGATTTCTAGGAAACGGTGAAAGGTTTGCAACAACCATATGAATGCTCAATGAAGAAAACGCTACCTTTAAAACGATGGGCAATTTCATGGCATTTTCACTTGCCTTTGCCCCATCCCCCGACAAAATCTTGGGATCCTAAACCGGACTGACCTTTAGAAACGTCCCTAGTTCTAAAATTCTTTACCCCACCCCGTTAACAAAAACGAAGGAACTAGGTAAAAGAAAAGCCAGAAACGATGAGCCTGCAAGAAAACAAAACAGCCAACAGGGAGGAGGAAGCCGGAGCGGTCCACGAATTAGAAGTGAACTTCCTGTCCTGGGCGAACTTCCGGGATCAGCAACAGGGCGACCCAATCAGAACCTTCCTCCGGGAGCCAATGGGAGAGCACATTACAAAGAGCCAATCCGAGCAGCGCTGTCACTGTTATGGTCCTGTCAGGGCGCCGGCGTCGTGGTGTTTGGGCCGTCGCCACGGCGGAGACTTTGCTGGGGCCTCCTCGGGGCGCTGCGCTCGTCCCGGGCTCGCTTCCGGCCTGCGCTTCCCGGCTCGCGGGCTGCAGCGTAGGGCGCCGGTGCGGGTCGGCGCCGCGGCCGCCTTGGGGCCTGGGCCCAGCCGCAGCCTCCTCCACCGCCGCCGGCTCCCAGCGGCCGCGAGATGCAGCCGCCGGGCCCGCCCCCGGCCTATTCCCCCACCAACGGGGACTTCACCTTTGTCTCCTCAGCAGACGCGGAAGGTGAGGCTGAGCCCCTCAAGTCCCCTTGCGCCGCAGGACGCGGGGCCCCACGCGGCAGGGTCTTTCTGGTGCCCAGGCGGTCGTGGCCGGTGGGGACGCGCCGGAAGCTGACTTGCGCCCGCGGGGCCTGGGGAGAGGGCCCGGGCGGCGAGGGAGGGGCGTGGGCGCTGTCCGAGTCTCCGGGTCAGCTCCGCCCGCCCCACGCCGTTGGGGCAGCTTGTTCTGGGCGGCTGGCTCACCTCAAGTGAACCACGGAACTCGAAGGTTGTTTTTTTTGTGTGTGTGGTTTTTTTTTTTTTGGTTTTTTTTTATGGAATGACTTGCTGTTACTCAGAAAAGCGATTGGCCAGGGTAGGTGTCAAAGGTGAGAACGAGGAAGGGGAGAGAGCAGTGTTCCTCTTATTTATCCGTCGGTAACTGTTGCTGGGGTTGGATTCGGCGCTGCAAATCCATGGAATCTGATATTCTGCCACCGTCCCAATTCTCCTGGGTTTTTTTTTAGTGGTTGACCTGATATTCAGAAAAATAGACCCAGGTATATTTGAAACTGCTTGTACTCCCGCGAGGTGTTGACAATGGCTTCTGCAGATTTCCTTGTGACAACTGTTCGGACGAAGCAGTTGTGCTGGGGAGGTTTTTCTCCAGCACAGGAAGTGCTGTTCTCCTCCTTTTCTCTCATCCTTATCCGACTTGGGAAGTGGAATCTTTCTCTGCTAGTCTTTTTCAAGTGTTAGTTTTAATACCCTTCTGTGCGCACACCAGTGGTTTCCCAGTGACCAGACTTACTTCCTAACATGAAAAAATAAGTTAGACTTAGCTATAGGAATTTCAGTCTGGAGAAGAACGTAGTATTTCCTTAAATCCGGTTTCATAGTGTATCAGTTAGTATCGCTGGTTTTCCCTCCTCCCCCTTGTTTTGCTTTTTGATTGGTATTTAAAAAAAAAAAAAAGTAGTACTGTAGTGTTGGTTATAATTTAAAATGTAAAATAAAAATTTTACCGATCATAAAGAAGGTAGCTGATCCATTTCTCGCTTTTTTTTTTCCAATTACCGTTTACATTCGGTATTATTTTGTACTAGAGGCCCGGTGCACGACATTTGTGCACTGGGGGGGGGGGGGGGCGGTTCCTCAGCCCGGCCTGACCCTCTGGCAGTCCGGGACCCTGGGGGGATGTCCACCCAGGGGTCCTTAGCACAAGGTTTTATTATATAGGATAGGATAGGATTGGTTTCAGGTGTACAGCATAGTAGATAGTATACTTTACCAAGTGTTCTCCCCTATGTTTCCAGTACATCTGACACCATACAGAGTTATTACAACATTATTGACTATATTTCCTATGCTGTACTTTATATCCCCATGACTATTTTGTAACTTCCAATTTCTACTTCTTAATCCCTTCACCTTTTTCACCCAGCCCCCCAACTCCCTCTATATTTGGTGAAATATAGCAGCCCAAAATATTTTGGTTTGTTTCATCTAAATTTTGTAGCATAGTGCTTAGGGAGGAATATCCATGTTAATTTTCCCAGACTTTAGAAGTCTATCGTTGAGTATCAGAATCTAATGTTTGTTCAAATTACTTTATGTATATACTGCTCATATCCTCCCTTCCCCTAGGAATTACCTTTCTTAAATACACCTAAGAAGTCTGACAGAATAATATAATGAGCTAAGGTATTGACTATATACTAAATCAAGAAACCTGGAATAAGTAAAATCTGTAAGGTTTATTCAAACTTTTCCATCTAGCATTTAAGGATATATAGACTCCCTGTATATCCAAGGACATATCCTACATAATAAAACCCTAGTAGGCAAATCGACTGAATGGCAGACCACCTGGTCACTATGACGTGCACTGACCACCAGGGAGCAGATGCTCAATGCAGGAGCTGCCCCCTGGAGGTCAGTGCACTCCCACAGGGGGAGTGCCGCTCAGCCAGAAGCCAGGCTCACGGCTGGCGAATGCAGCAGAGGTGGCAGGAGCCTCTCTCACCTCCGCAGCAGTGCTAAGGACCCCTTGGGGGTCCCAGACTGTGAGAAGGCGCAGGCCGCGCTGAGGGACTCCCTCCCCAGTGCATGAATGTCGTGCACCGTGTCTCTAGTAAACATATAATAACACCATCTGTATAACGTTACACAACTTAAATTTACAGAGTATTTTAAGCAAATGTCTTGGTTGGTCTTTATAAGAATTCTGCTGAGTTTTATTATTCTTGTATTTTATAATAAAACAGCTTAGAGAAGTTCAGTAACTCCACATGAAGGATATGGAATTGAAATCGAGGGTTCTGTCTCCTCAAATTTCTTCCCACTAAACCATGATGCCTCTTATATTTTTGTAAATTGAATACAGTAGGTCCTTGGATTACGTCGGAGATCTGTTCCTATGGACGTAACGCAGTCGGAACCCACCTACTTTAGCACCTACGTCACTCACATGGGGCACATACACAGCAGTAATGAAGTGAAACAGTAAAAAAAATTTAAAAGAAAGATAACAATTCCTGACCTTTACTTGTGGTAAATAAATAATAAAAAACATAAAACACATATGTACATACGTTGAAATGACGGAACTTTTTTTTTTTTTTTATAAATAAATGGGAGATGGCGACGTAACCACGAAACGACGTATGTCAACTCCGACGTAACCCGAGGAGGACTATCTGTAGTGTACCTGGAGTATAGTGTTAAGAGACTTGAGTTGCATCCTGGCTTTACCAATTACTATCTCTGTGATATTGGGCAAGTTACTTAGCCTCTCTTAACCTCATTTTTCTTATATACAAAATGGGAAGAATAATACCCACGTGCTCAAATATTTTGCAAATGCAAAGCACTTATGATTATATCTGGCAGAGTTAAGTGCTCAGTACATGTTAATAATGCTGCTGCTGCTTGGATTTCAGTATGAACTCGCCCCACACTTAGTTTTTATTGTTCTCTAGCAGGAACATTTTACTCTGCAACTCAAAGTCTTTTCTCTGATTCTTAAGCATATCATGTAAATTCTTGCTTCTTGTTTTTTTGCTGTTTCTCCAACGGAATGTTTTTGGCTCATAGATGTTTTTCAGTGTATACCTTTCTTCTGTCCACATCTCTCTTTCTTAATAATACCTATCCTTACTATTTGACCACACATATCCTTTGTCCAAAAATCTGCCTTGATGTTCCATCTCCATATCTATGCATATCCTAGTCCTCATGCTTAAAATGCCTTTCTCCTCCTTATCCCAAGTTGAAACTTTTAAACTAAACTCAAATGCTCCTTCCTTGGTGAAACCTTGCTTAACTGTCCCTCATAAACAGAAACTTTTCTCTCTCTCTCTTTTTTATTTTTTTTTTATTTTATTATTATTTTTTTTAAATATATTTTATTGACTTTTTACAGAGAGGAAGGGAGAGAGATAGAGTTAGAAACATCGATGAGAGAGAAACATCGATCAGCCGCCTCCTGCACATCCCCTACTGGGAATGTGCCCGCAACCCAGGCACATGCCCCTGACCGGAATCGAACCTGGGACCCTTCAGTCCGCAGGCCGACGCTCTATCCACTGAGCCAAACCGGTTTCGGCATCTCTCTCTCTTTTTTAAAAATACTTTATTTATTTATTTATTTATTTATTTATTTATTTATTTATTTTTATTGATTTCAGAGAAGAAGGGAGAGGGAGAGATAGAAGCATCAGTGATGAGAGAGAATCATTGATCAGCTGCCTCCTACTGGGGATCGAGCCCACAACCTTGACTTGTGCCCTTGTCCGGAATCGAACCGGGACCTTTCAGTCTGTAGCCAAAGGTTCTCTCTCTTTTTAAAAATTTATTTTTATTGATTTCAGAGTCGGGGAGAAGGATAGAAACATCAATGATCAGAATCATTGTTCGGCTACCTCCTGCACACCCCCTCCTGGGGATCGAGCCCACAACCCAAGCATATGCCCTGACCGGGAATCAAATTGTGACCTTCTGGTTCATAGGTAGACACTCAACCACTGACCTACACCGGCTGGGCTCTCTATTTTTTCTATATCCCAACACCTGCCACAGAATCCAGAATATAAATGACATAGAATAATTGTTTGTTACAGGAATAAATGACTTCTGCTTTTGTCTCATGTGATATTAATACTTGGGACTATAAAACAGCACATTTTGGATGGTAGAACTAAAAAAATCACTTAATTTAGAGCCAGAATACTTCAGTTAAAGTCCAAACTCTTATAGAAGCTATGTGATATTGGGCAAGTTACACTGCTTCTATAAGCTATAAGTGTCTATTTTGTCACATACTAGTATAAAATGAAAAGTACACCACTTACAAGAATATTGTGAGAATTAAAGTCTAGTATAGAAGTCTTTAAGGCAATCTTATGAATTTATTTTGTATCAGACAAATAGTAATTCTTTTCCTAGTTGATGTCCACAGACCATCATCATTGGCTTTACCTGGATGCTTAGTAATGCAGAATCTGCCTTATGCATAATTTGCATTTGAACAAGATCCTTCAGTGATTTATGTGCACATTAAAGCTTGAGCCCTAACTGGTTTGACTCAGTAGATAGAGCATCGGCCTGCAGACTGAAGGGTCCCAGGTTCGATTCTGGTCAAGGGCATGTACCTTGGTTGCGGGCACATCCCCAGTAGGGGGCGTGCAGGAGGCAGCTGATCAATGTTTCTCTCTCATCCATGTTTCTAACTCTCTATCCCTCTCCCTTCCTCTCTGTAAAAAAAAATCAATACAATATATTTTTAAAAAAAAAAAGCTTGAGAAGCACTGATTTAGAATGTTATGAAAGATCAGAAGAGGATGAATTTTATTTTAGCTAGAAGATCAGGGATAATTTGATGGAGGTGATATTTTGCAAACTCTGAAGGATAGATAATGTTTTGTATATGTAGGATAGAGAGAATACCTTCATGTGCAAAGGGGCTGCATGTGAGGAAGTCCCTGACTACAAGAAATGGTCTACTAGATTTTAAAAATATCATTGTACATAATAAATGTTGTAAAGGTATGGTTGAATGGAGAAAGTAGTTAATTGTGTAGGAAGGGTTCTAGGAAGTCTTCAGGGTCAGATGAAGTATATGTTGAAGGATTAGTAGGAATTTTTCAGATTAAAAAGATGGAAGAGCATTCACTTAAGAACTATGAAGTAAAATAATTGGTGGAGGCAATTCCTGTAGCTTATACTTGTGAGTCCACAGAGACCTAAAACATCTAGCCTACTCATGAAGTTCCCTCTCCCCAGAAAGGATATCACCTCTAGTACAAGTTAGTAGTATAGATAGAGGAATCTTTAGTTTTTTCTTAAAAAAAAATTCCCTACTTGTTCTTTTAAAAATTATATCATTGTAGGTATTATCACAAATATCATCTATATGATATGCTAATGAATTATAATACATGGTATTTAATGGGTGCAAGAACAGTTTTTCTTTCCTACTTGAAAATTGAAAATGACTTTTTAGCCAACCTTTCTTGGGGAGAAAAAAGTAATTAAGCAAGGTTTATCATTTTAAAAAATTAATCTATTTTCATAAATTTTAAACTCATAAAGCACTACACAAATCTATAAATGGGATAAAATTGCATAAAACTATAGGCACATGCAAATAAATACATATAAAACTGGTAAAATCTGAGGGTCTGTTAGTGTCCTAGTTTTGATCTATATATATAAAAGCCTAAGTGACCGTTAACAACCAAACAACCAGAATGACCAGTCACTATGACGCACACTGACCATCAGGGAGTAGGCGCTCAATGCAGGAGCTGCCCCCTGGTGGTCAGTGTGCTCCCACAGCCAACCTCCCATGGCTTCTCCCCCCAGCCGGCCAACCTCCTGCAGCCACTCACCCCTGGGATAGCCAGCCAACCTGCTGCGTCTCTCTCCCCCATTCCCCACCACCGGCCAACCTCCTGCAGTCCATCGCACTGGCCGGCCAGCCTCCCGATGGCCCCGATCAGGGGGTCGGCCAACCTCCTGCGGTCCCTCCCCCAGCTGGCTGGCCCCATGACAGGCTGGCTAACCTCCTGGGATCCCTCGGGACCCCACACATGCATGAATTCATGCACTGGGCCTCTAGTAGTTACATAAGATGATACCTTGGGGGAAACTGAGTGAAGGGTACATGTAACCTCCCTACTATTTTTGCACTTTCTGTGACTATAATTATCTCAAAATAAGTTAAAAGACTCATAATGCAAATTAAAAAATTTCCGTTAAATAATTGGCTTATGCCAAGATGGGATTTAATTTTTATAAAGGTAAGTTCAGGAGATTTAATTGATAGTAATACCACGTACATTATGAAAATTTACTGATATCATTGAATAGTAAGGCAACTAAAACCATAAACCAAAACAATATGAATATAAATGTAACCTAAGACAATTTTATACAAGGCTTAAAATATTTTTTATAGTGTGTCATGATCAAGCAAGCTCCAATATACTATATACTAGAGGCCCAGTGCACGAAATTCGTGTACTTGGGGGGGGGGGGGCGGGGAGGCTCCCTCAGCTCGGATTGTGAGAGGGCACAGGCCAGGCCGAGGGACCCCACTGGTGCACGATTGGGGCTGGGGAGGGATGCGGGAGGTTGGCCAACCAGGGGGGGACTGAGGGAGGGCTCCAGGGCGTGTCAAGCCCATCTCGCTCAGTCCCAATCAGCCAGACCCCAGCAGCAAGCTAACCTACCGGTCAGAGCGTCTACACCCTGGTGGTCAGTGCACTTCATAGCGACTGGTCGACTGGTTGACTGTCTGCCCCCTGGTGGTCAGTGCACATAGCGAATAGTTGAGCAGCCTTAGCATATCATTAGCATATTATGCTTTGATTGGTTGACCAAATGACCAGACACTTAGCATATTAGGCTTTTATTATATAGGGTGTCTAGCAGTTATAAAATTGTTATCTTTCATTGGCCTATATATGCATTAAAATGTTTTATAACTAAAATGGGACAAGGGAATTTATTCCTTCACTGTGAAACGTGCTTCTTTTGTTTTGCTGCACAAATACTCAGTTCTGGTTTGGATTTAAGCACATATGGATTTTATTTTCAAAAAAGATGATTTTTGTCTTTGTTCTTATTGCATATTAAATAAGAAAATATTCACATATAGAAAAAGTTGACAAGTGGCCGTATAATGTTTATTATTCATTGCAGCATATTTTTCTTTCATAGAAATTTAGAACTCATCTAAAGGCAGATCAGTAAATCTTATCCTAAATATACTATCACTAGAGGCCCAATGCACGAAATTTGTGCAGGAATAGGCCTTCTTCCCCTGGCTGCTGGCGCCGGCTTCCCTCCGGCACCCTGGACTCCAGGCTTCCCTCCGGCTGCCGGCACCGGGACCCGGTCTTCCCTCGCAGCCCCAGCTTCGTCCAGAAGGTTGGTCGGGAGGACGTCCAGTCTAATTAGCATATTAAGCTTTTATTATTACGGATACTACACTTGACCAAGTTCTTCCTTATCTTTCAAAGTGAAGTTCTCAGGCTGAATAGAAAATTCAGAGAAAGGATCCCTCACCCATTCATACACTTGAATTGAAAGGGAGAGAAAATTACTATTAAATTTTGTTTTGCAGTTTTCCCAGGTGACTTTCTTTTTTTTTTTTTTTTTTTTTTTTTTTTTCCCAGGTGACTTTCAATAAAACTTGAAATGTCCTCATTCTGAGCCCAAACAGCAGTGGAAACATTTTTAAGGTTTCCCTTTGCAATAGATTTTTTTCAAAGAATATTTCCTCTTAAATCCACATATTTATTATCTTTACACATTTCCTACAAAATAACAAGAATATTTTACATAGTGTAATAAGAAAGAACTAATTTACAATTAGTGTTTTAGCCCAGCCAGTTGAGCTAACCGACCCATGAACCAGGAGGTCATGGTTAAATTCCTGGTCAGGGCACATGCCCAGGTTGTGGGCTCGATCCTTAATAGGGGGCATGCAGGAGGCAGCCGATCCATTGATGTTTCTATCCCTCCCTCCCTCTCCCCTCCTCTCTCTGAAATAAAAAAAAAAAAAAAAGAATAAAATAGTGTTTTAAAATTCTGAATACCTATCATAGAGTTAAGAACCAAGCTAGCTGTTTCTTACTCTGGTTTAATTTAAGACAGCTGTGCTCTTGAAGTGATTTGGAATCTTTTTCTTTCTTTTGTTTTTTAATTCTATTCTTGTTTTAGTTTGCTAACATGTTAGGCTAACTACCAATTTTTAGACTTTTCTGTTGTTTTGTTCTCACACTGATTGTGTCTTGGTGGTACTGGGGGATGTGTCAAACTGCTGTTGCTGGCATTCCTACATATATGTCCATGATATTTTCCCACTTTGCATGGAATGGAAAATATTGCAGAATTATAAGCTAAAGGTGCCTTTTTGAGATTCTGGCATCCATCCATCCAATTCTTTATTACAGCATTCCTTAACACTATAATTTATACATCCTTTTTTGGTTTAGATTAAGTGTAGCCCCTTCTACAGGGCAGGAAACAGTTGTTAAGATCCTTTCCTGCCTCATAATTCCAAAACCTTTAATGTCATGCTGTACTAATGACTTCCTGATCTAAATCTTCCTCTTGTTAAGTCAAGAAAAACATTTCTTGTACCTAATGGAATGGAATTTTAGTTAAATTTTAACTCATTTTCAACTGAGATTAAGACAAGCAGAAAGTAATTTTGAGAGAATATTTTTTAATTACAAGATTTTATGATGGCATCTACAAGAACTAATTTTAAACTTTAGGGAAGGACAGTAAATTCACAAGTACTTACATTTTATCTCTAACTGAGTAAACTGTATTATAAAACCTTTTTAGAATCATACAATGTTAAATCTGGAAAGGAATAGGAAACTGGAGACCAGAGGACATTAATGATTTGCTGTAATTAGTAGCTAAGCTAGGACTTAGCTTCATTTTATTATAATTAAATGGTTGCAGGAGTTCTCACAACCAGACTAGGTTATGACTCATAATTGATCCACTCTTTGAAGTTTTAGCCAAAATTATAATGGCTTTTCTCAAAAGCTAACCTAAAATTTAGGTTAAAATTCAGCTTTAAAAAAAATATATATATATGCTGTCTGTGGTCTCCAGAAGAAGACATGTCTATGTTAAGAATGTTTTGGGTTGCCTGGCTGGTGTGACTCAGTGGTTTGATTCCTGGTTGGGGCACATGCTTGGGTTGCAGGCTTGAACCCCTATAGGGGAAGTGAATGATGTTTCTTTCTCTCTATCCTTACCCCTTCTTCCCTCTCTAAAAAATCAATAAAAACATGTTTTTTAAAAAAGAATGTTTTGGGTTGCTGTTGCCAACATTATTTTTTAAAGTACCACTCCAGTTATGTGGCTTCTAGTTAACAACAGTGATGGTTGTTTACTAGTGCATATTGCCTGGTCCTACAGATGTCTTTTTTCTTAACTCCCGTATGACCTCAAGCAAGTCCTTTACTCTCCCCCCCCCTTTTTTTTTTTTACCAGAATATGTGACATTTGTACTTCTGTGATTATCTTAACCTCTAAGCTACTGTGCAGACTATGAATGGAATTTATTTTGTAATCTGGGAAACTGGATCTCTTCACCTTTTTTAGAGGTGACCTAAAAAACCTTTTATTTTTGCCAAAACTAAAGATGTAATTATATAAAGAGAAGAGTTAGCTGAAATAGCAGGGAACTCTTACTAATTAGATTTATCCAGAACTAATCTTTGACGTATAAAGCACTTAACATAAATATTTGGTGATTTAAATGAAAGAACATATGAATAAATACATTAAAAAGTAGAGAAAAATTATCTATAGTTTTTCTTTAGGCAGTAAGTTATGTCTAAAGGTTTGTGTATTTATATATGTAATGCCTTTGAAAATAATTTATACAGTCACTTTGTTCTGTATAATGTACATAATAATGAAGGGAATGCAAGATGATATCATGTGATTTATTTTGTATGAATCTGCCATTTAAAATTTAAAGTGATTCTGAAAGCAACAAATGAACAAACAAGAAAAACTCATAGACACAGGCAGCAGTGTGGTAGTTACCAGAGGGAAGGTGGATTGGGAGATTGAAAAGGATAAAGGGAGTAAAAAATATGGTGATGGAAGAAGATTTGATTTTAGGTGGTAGGCACACATTGCAATATAGAGGTGACATAGAATTGTACACTTGAAACCTGTATAATTTTATTAACCAGTGTCACACCAATAAATTTAATTTAATTTAAGTAAATAAATAAGATCTGGCCAGTGTCTTCAATGATTGGAGAGAGCATAGGCCCATTTACTAAAGTGTCTCAGGTTTGATTCCTGGTCAAGGACACATACCTTGGTTGCAGGTTTGATTCCCAGCCCAGTTTGGGTGCATGCAGGAGGCAACCAATCAATGTAATCTCTGTCACATTGATGTTTTTCTCTCTCGCTCTCTCTTCCTCCCTAAAAATCAATGGGAAAAATATATCCTTGGTGAGGATTAACCAAAAATAAATAAATAAAACAAAAGCATTGAAAAAAATTTTTTTAACTTACTGTTATTAAGTGTAGATCAAGCATGTCAAACTCAAAGGCTAACACAGGCCAAATAAACACGAGTTTGACATGCTTGGTGTAGATTCTGGTACCAGTCCAGCTAATTAGCTATGCAACTTTTTTCATCTTTCATTTTCTTGTTGTAAAATAAAAGATGATATTTAGATACCTTTAAAATATGAAAATGGTATGTAATAGTAGGTCTTCAAATGCTAATTATGTTAGTTGAATTTATGCTTATAAATTCACACATTCCTTGGTTTATAATTTTGTCCTCTTTTCTCCTAAGACCTCAGTGGTTCAATAGCAGCCCCAGATGTCAAATTAAACCTTGGGGGAGATTTTATTAAAGAATCTACAGCCACTACATTTCTGAGACAAAGAGGATATGGATGGCTTTTGGAAGTTGAAGATGATGATCCAGAAGATAACAAGCCACTCTTGTATGTAAAAATAATACATACTGTTTTATTTTTAAAGTTAGTTTGTGGAATGATTATAGTCTTTCATTATTATTTAAAGATAAGTATGGAAAATCTTAACCTTTTTTGTCAAAAATTTTGGCTGTTTTCAGTTTATTAGTGATCATTAAAACTGAGGAATTAATATTTTTAACCTATTAAATTGCAGAAATGAAAGGTTGCATGTTTGAGTCTGGTCAGGGCACATACCTAGGTCACGGGTTTGGTCCTGGGTCAGTGCATAAAGGAGGCAGCCAATCAGTGTTTCTCTCAACATCGATGTCTTTTTCTCTCTCTCTTCCTCTCTTGTCTGTCTCTTTTTCTGTGGTTTATGTCTTTCTCTCTGAAATCAATAACTTCAGGTGAGGATGTAAATAAATAAATATTGCAAAAAGTAAAAGAATCATAATCCTCTCTTACACACACACACACTTTAAACTGTTAGTTCTTACCTGGGCCTATAGCTATCTTAAGGAAACATAACAATCTTTTTATTTTATTTTTTTAATGTGCAGTCTTAAAAAGCAGACCACTTGGTTGCTTGTTGTGGAAATTCAGTTTAAGACCATTTAAGATTTCCAAAAAGATGATTGTCCTAGCCGGTTTGGCTCAGTGGATAGAGTGTCGGCACCGGATTGAAGGAGTCTGGGTTCGATTCTGGTTTAAAGGCACATGACTCGGTTGCAGGCTCGATTCCTGTTCCTAATCGGGGCACATGAGGGAGGCAACCAATTGATGTGTCTCTCTCACATGGATGTTGTTCTCTCTGTCTCTTGTCCTCCCTTCCACTCTCTCTAAAAAGTCAATGGCAAAATATCCTTGGGTGAGGATTAACCAAAAAAAAGAAAAAGATTATTACTCCCAAATTTCTCCCATATAGAAATTCTAAAGCTACCACTGAGGACTATAAAAATCTGAAGAATCTGAAGAATTTAACAATTTTGAAAAGAACCTATAGCTTTATAAAATTGAGGCATTACCAAGTTATTCTCTGTAGTAATTATTGATAGATGAAGTGCTAAAACATCTTATTTCTATGTTGATATACTATAATTCATCAAATATAAGATACTATGGATTATAGGGTGTAGTTATATTTATCAATAAGAAAGAAAAACTGCTTAAGACAGCATAAAGCTGAGGACATCTAAGGGCTATCTCCATGGTATAAAGATAAATAAGAAATAACCCACCATACAAAACGAGACAGCAGGGGAGTTTATTTGTCTCAATTTGGCACTGGATGGGGTATTGGAAGAAAACTTTCCCCTGAGAATGTAAGCCCTGTACCAGTTCTCATCTAGGATTGCAGTCTGAGTTATCTGTACGGTCCAAAAAAGTCTCAAGCAGAAAATTATATTTAAAGTCCCAAATTGGTAGTGCCTTTAGAAGACTGGCAAAAGGAAAGGCAGTTCTTGGAAACACTTGGCTTCCCTTCAGGCTAACATAATTGTAAGACACCAGCGAATGTGAGATTCATCCCAACTTTAGAGATATTAAAATGCTGAAAATGTATACCTTGGAATCAGTGAAATATGGTACTTCAAATGCAAATGCTTTGTTGACCTATAGAGACTATGCCATTATATTTAAACTAGTGCCCCAGTGCACAGATTCGTGCACATTGAAAGGAATTAATTAGAAGGTGGCCAGCAGGGGTGGAACTGGGCAAGACCGGCCAGACACGCCCTGGAGCCAATCTTCGGCAGTCCCTCCCCAGCCGGCTGCACCTGGAGCAGCGCTGAGGCTCGAAGGTTGTCTGTAGAGTGAGTGGGGTCCCTCTGACAGGTGGGATCCCTCAGCCTGGCCTGCGGGAATCAGGCCGAAATCAGCTCTCCAACATCCCCTGAGGGGTTCTGGATTGTGAGAGGGCGGTTCTTGGGTGACGCACCCCAGAATTAGGCTCCCTCCTCTCTTGTTCCAGGTGCATCACCCAAGAACCACCGCTGCCAAGTCACCACAGCTTGGCAGCTCCTGCATTGAGCGTCTGCTCCCTGGTGGTCAGTGCGCATCATAGCTACCGGTTGGATGGTCGCTTGGCCTTTTATATATATAGATATAGATATAAGTTCTACTATAGATGTCTCCATATTCACAAGTGTGCTTTCTAAATTTTTTTATTTTACAATTCTAGGGAAGAATTGGATATCGATCTGAAGGATATTTACTACAAAATCCGATGTGTTTTGATGCCAATGCCATCACTTGGTTTTAATAGACAAGTGGTGAGAGACAATCCTGACTTTTGGGGTCCTCTGGCTGTTGTCCTTTTCTTTTCCATGATATCATTATATGGACAGTTTAGGGTAAGTATGTCTTACTTTATATAAATTCTAAATTTTTCAGGAGTTTAAAAATTAAAGATAGCCAAATATTAACTATCATAGGACATTACATTTGAGAAATGCTTTACCGCTATGCATTATTTCTCATTGTTCATCCCTATAACTATTTTTTAAAATATATATTTTTATTGATTTCAGAGAGGGAGAGAGAGAGACAAATATCAATGATGAGAGAAAATCATTGATCAGCTGCCTCCTGCATGCCCCCATCGATCCCACAACCCAGGGATGTGCCCTGACCAGGAATCGAACCATGACATGCTGGTTCATAGTTTGATGCTCAGAAACTGAGCCACACAGGCCAGGCTCCTAGAACTATTCTTAATTATGTGGGAAGTACCTTACATTAATGCTTTTCAAACTTTTCCACATTATCATTCACATAGGAAATATTAATATTTGGCCCTAGGCGGTTTGGCTAAGTGGATAGAGCATTGGCCTGCAGACCAAAGGGTCCCAGGTTCGATTCCAGTCAAGGGAACGTACCTTGGTTGCAGGCTTCTCCCTGGCCCGGGCCCTGGTCTGGGCTCCTGCAAGAGGCAACCAGTTGATGTGTTTCTTTCACATCAATGTTTCTCCCTGTCTTTCCCTCTCTTTTCTACTCTCCCTAAATGTCAGTATAAAAAGATCCTCTGGTGAGGATTAACCAAAAAGAAAAGAAAACATTAATGTTTGTATAGTGACTGGGGTAAATGGCTGGAACTAATCCCTTCTGACCAGAAGTGACCAAAGGGGCTGCCCATGCCCTTACTGATTTCCCCAAGGGATGAAGAGTTGGAAACACAAAATTCATAATAATGTTCTTACCTTTTTCTCATTTTTAGTTCTGTTTTTTAAAATAGACATTTTAATAAATGAGGGTAGGGATTCCATCAGTATTTGTTGTGGGGTTTTTTTTTGTTTGTTTTTTGACTTTTTTATATATATATTTTTTCTTGTTGATAGTATTACAGATATCTCCCATTCCCACCCTCACCCCCACCCCCAAGTATTTGTTTTTATATAAGACTTTGTCCTGCTTTCAGGGGCTTTATCATCAAAACACAACATACACAGATCACTCCCTCATCCTGAGATTGTTTCAGCTTTAGTCATTTGGAGCTCCTTCAGATTAGCTTCAGTGTTCTTTCAAAATATTCCCATCCTTTTTTGAGCACTTTCTTTCCTCTGACTCTACAAAGTGTTCTGGGCTTATCTTTTACCTGCTTCAGCCCTGGAATCATGTATTTCTCTAAGGCAGTGGTTCTCAACCTTGGCTGCACATTAGAATCACCTGGGAATCTTTTTAAAATCCTGATTTCTGGGCCTCATCCTCTGGAAATTCTGTTTCTTTGTTATGGGGTGGGGCCACAACATTAGTAACAAAGAAACAGAATTTCCGGAGGATGAGGTCCAGAAATCAAGATTTTAAAAAGATTCCCAGTTGATTCTAATGTGCAGCCAAGGTTGAGAACCACTGCTCTAAGGAATCCTAGTTCCTTTTATTAGGGAATGGTATTTAGAAACCAGAACCTGGGCAATAAGAATGCTTATGTAGCTGCTGGGGTGTCATTATTTCTAGACTCCAAGTAAACAGAAGATGGAAATGTATGCACATATTATTATTATTATGCTAAGTCTCAGGAGTTAAAATGATCTGAAATGTCTTTAATTCTATTACTTGGATAAATGTGTGATTAATATAAACTTTAAAGACCTCCCAAGAAGATTCATAACCTGTTTCAGGGATGAATTTTCCTTGCAGGATGGTGAAAATCGGGGTTGGGAGTAAACTCTTTGTTCTCTTTTTACAGTAATCTTTTATCATAGTTCTTGAAGTATTGATGTGTCCTTAGGCAATTGATCATTGTTAAATTTGTTTTGTAATACTTTATTAAATATTAGAGGCCTGATGCACGAAAATTCGTGCACTCGGGGAGCAGGGGTCCCTCAGCCAGGCCTGCGCCCTCTTGCAATCCAGGACCCCTCGGGGGATGTCTACCTGCTGGTTTAGGCCTGCTTCCCAGGGGATCAGGCCTAAGCTGGCAGTCAGACATCCCACTGGCAGCCTGGGAGCCCTCAGGGGATGTCCACCTCCCAGGGGAGCGGGCCTAAGCCACAGTCAGACATCCTTAGCACTGCCAAGAAGGCGGGAGAGGCTCCCACCACCGCTCCGCTCGCAGCCATCAGCCCGGCTTGTGACTGAGCGGAGCTCCCCCTGTGGGAGCACATTGACCACAAGGGGGCAGCTCCTGCGTTGAGCATCTGCCCCCTGGTGGTCAGTGCGCATCATAGCAACTGGTCGTTCCAGGTCATTCCACCATTAGGGTCAATTTGCACATTGCCCTTTCATTATATAGGATTTTAGAAAGGAAGGGAGAGGAAAAGAGAGATAGAAACATCAATGATGAGAGCAAATAGCTGCCTCCTGCATGCCCTCCCACTGGGGATAAAGGCACAACTGGGTCATGTGTCTTGATTGAGGAATCCAACTGTGACCTCCTGGTTTGTAGGTCAGCTCTAACGATTGAGCCATGCCAGCGGGGATGAATTTTCAATTTGAATCTAAAATTACATTCACATTTTATTCTTATTAAGTTTTGTAAAGATACCTGGAAAACCAAACAAACTCTCTATGACCTGAAATTGGGTATACCAAAGTATCTCATATGGTAGGTAATTGAGTTCCTAGGAACTTCCCAGCTTATTTGGTACAAAGAATTAATTGCATGAATTTTTCCCCCCTTAGGTGGTATCATGGATTATAACTATTTGGATATTTGGTTCACTAACTATTTTCTTACTGGCCAGAGTTCTTGGTGGAGAGGTAAGTGGTTAATTTTGAAAATAGCCTTTGTTTTCTATGGTAAGCTTTATTTTTGAGCTGCAGATGCCATCAGTGGCTATATTCATCATAAGTACTAGTATTTCTTGTTCCAGAATTGCTTTTAATTTATGCTCCTTCCTTTAAGAGGATCAACATATTAGTATTTTTTATACTTAATGATGTTATAAGAAAGGAAGTGGAAAGAAAAGATCCCATCCCACTCATAAGTAATTGACAGCTTTTTAGAAAACCATACAATTTATTCTCTGTTACAGCATTCTCAAAGTTTTTGATCGCAGGTCCCCAAAGAGATTTCTTAATGTGTGTTATATTTATTATATTTACCATGTTATAAATTAAAATAAAAAACTTTAAAATATATTTATTCATTTAAAATTAAAAATTAAACTAGATTCACTTTAACATAATACATTTAAAAAAATAACATTTTGCAAAACAAAAGCATTAGAAGAGTGGTGGTGTTTTATATTTTTGCAAGTACCCTACTTCCCTCATACCTGCGGTTTGCTTTCTGCTGTTTCAGTTACCTGTTAGCAACTACCATCCAAAAATATTAAATGGAAAATTACAGAAATAAACAATTCATAAGTTTTAAATTGCATACCATTCTGAGTAGCATGATGAAATCTTCTGCCATCCCATGCAGAGAGTGGATTTATCCTCCATGCAGTATACACCAACTTATTAGTCATTTAGTGTAGGGTACTAGGGTATTAGATCAGAGAGAGAGACCACATTCACATAACTTTTATTACAGTTTAGAATTGTTAATAATTGTTCTATTTTATTGTTACTTGTTTTTACTCTTTTAAAAAAAAATTATATTGATTTCAGAGAGGAAGGGAGAGGAAGAGAGAGATAGAAACATCAACGATGAGAGAGAATCATTGATCAGCTGCCTTCGGCCACACTGGGGATCAAGCTCGCAACCCGGGCATATGCCCTGACTGGGAATTAAACTGTGATCTCCTGGTTCATAGGTCAGTGCTCAACCACTGAACCATGCTGGCTGGGCAAGTTGTTGTTACTAGTATTCTTACTCTACTTAGTTTACAAATTAAACTTTATCGTAGTATGTATGCATAGGAAAAAACATAGCACAGTATATGAAATTTGAAATAAGATGAGTATAATACGTCATGATCTCTTCCTAATTCTCACATTATTGAAAGTATAACAAAGAATATATAATGTTCGATATTGGTTTAAATGAATATCTAGATTTCTGTGACATTTATTTAAAAATTCACAGGTTGCATATGGCCAAGTTCTTGGAGTTATAGGATATTCATTACTTCCTCTCATTGTAATAGCCCCTATACTTTTGGTGGTTGGATCATTTGAAGTGGTGTCTACACTTATAAAAGTAAGTAGTATGTATTATAAAAAGTAGTTTACTATTTTCCAATAACAAAAGTATAATAGTTCTCTGGCTAAGAATATCATAATCTTTTACCTGCTTTAGCCCTGGAATCAGGTAACTCTTTATTAAACAATTAATAATATTTTGGGACAATGATCTTACTGATTTTACCAATAGTATTTCATTTTTCTTTTAATTATCAGAAATTATAATATATGTCTGGGGCGGGGATAAAGAACAGAGAACAAATCAGGCCTGAGGATATTATACTCAGATAATTTTTTAAAAATATTTTTTTATTGATTTCAGAGAGGAAGAGAGAGGGAATGATAGAAACATCAGTGATGAGAATCACAGATCAGCTACCTTCTTTATGGAAAATATAACTTTTTAAGACCACCACTTTCAGAACTGCCATTACTTTAGCCTCCACACTAAAGTATTTGTTTTTAAGTAGTGCTACTTAATTTTTATGACATTTGGTTTTAAAGTTTATTACTCATTCCAGTATAGAAGAAATTATTTTTTTCAAAATTGGGTAACTACAGGCTAATACTGACATTATATAAGCATTAGGAATTGAGTAGAATGTGGATTTTGGAACCAGTCAATTCTGAATTGAAATCCTGGTTATGCCACTTACTTGCTGTCTGCCTTGGGGAGAGGAGCTACTTTTTCTTACCCTCCTCTGCAAAATGGGAATGTCAACAACTGTTATGAAGATTTTAAATGTAATGCCTAGTACAGTGCTTGATACAGAGTAGGCAACAAGTGGTAACTGTTATTACAAATATTATTCTATGTAATAAGTAATAAAAGTCTAATATGCAAATCGATTAGAACGACCGGCCGTTATGGCACACACTGACCACCAGGGAGCAAATGCTCAACACAGGAGCCGCCCCCTGGTGGTCACTGCACTCCCACAGGGGGAGCGCTGCTCAGCCAGAAGCCCTGAGCCAGGCTCACAGCTGGCGAGCGCACTGGCAGTGGCGGGAGCCTCTCCTACCTCCACGGCAGCGCTGAGAATGTCCGACTACTGGCTTAGGCCTGCTCCCCGTGGAGAGAGGGCCTAAGCTGTCAGTTGGACATCCCCCAAGGGCTCCCGGACTGCGAGAGGACACAGGCTGGGCTGAGGGACCCCCTCCCCCCGAGTGTACGAATTTTGTGCACTGGGCCTCTAGTAAAAGAATATTTTGAGAACATCTTTATATGTTTGAACATTTTAGAGATCAAGGAGATCTTTTTTCCTTTACATTGTAATCCTAAACATTTGTTTAAATTGCCATTATTAACACTTAGTTTAAAACTTTTGTAGTGTAGGAGCTAGACCAGCCGTGGGCAAACTACGGCCCGCGGGCCGGATCCGGCCCGTTTGAAATGAATAAAACTAAAAAAAAAAAAAAAAAGACCGTACCCTTTTATGTAATGATGTTTACTTTGAATTTATATTAGTTCACACAAACACAAACACTCCATCCATGCTTTTGTTCCGGCCCTCCGGTCCAGTTTAAGAACCCATTGTGGCCCTCGAGTCAAAAAGTTTGCCCACCCCTGAGCTAGACCCATGCTGGCATTTAATTATCTAGCCTTAGTGAACACACCACTTTACTGAATCATTCAGAATAACTTCCTGCTCATTTTTTTTTTTTGGGGGGGGGGGAGGGGGTTAAAACGTGTTTTAATACTGCTGAGACTACACCCAAAATTGCCAAAACTGTGTCTTCTGTTTATTTTTAGTCATCACATTCAACTGAAAATTGGTCCTTAATAATCTTTATGGAGCATATGAATGTATTATTACAAAATGGAAAATCTTATTTATATCATTAGAAATTTAGGATAAAATTATTTTTAAACTTCACATTTTTCTTTGCCAAATTTGTTTTCCTAATGACTTATCTTCTGTGTGTAATGAATTTTTGTATATGTTCCTTGTTTTAGTCCAAATTTTGAGGAATATGTTGCAGATCTCTCATTATGTAACTACTAGAGGTCCGGTGCACAAAATTTGTGCACATGTTGGGGGGGGTGTCCCTCATCCCAGCCTGCACCATCTCCAATTTGGTAACCCTCAGGGGATGTCCGACTGCCTGTTTATGATCGGGCCTAAACCGGCAGTCGGACATCCCTCTCACAATCTGGGACTGCTGGCTCCCAACCACTCGCCTGCCTGCCTGCCTGCCTGATCACCCCCTAACCACTCCCCTGCCAGCCTGATTGATGCCTAACTGCTCCCCTGCCGGCCCGGTCACCCTTATCTGCCTTCCCCTGCCAGCCTGGTTGCAATTAACTGCCTTTCCCTGCAGGCCTAGTCCCCCCCCAGGTACCCTCCCCTGCAGGCTTGGTTGCCCCCAACTGCCCTCCCCTGCTGGCCTGGTCACCTCTAACTGCCTTCCCCCGCTGGCCTGATTGCCCACAACTGCCCTCTCCTGACAGCCATCTTGTGGTTGTGGGCACGGCCATGTTTGAGGGTGTGGCAGTCAATTAGCATATTCCCTCCTTATTGGCTGTGGGTGCTGCCACCTTTGAGGGCGTGGCAGTCAATTAGCATATATCCTTATTATCTGGTTGCGGCCATCTTTGCGATGGTGTGAAGGTCAATTAGCATATTCCCTCTTTATTAGATAGGATAGCATTAAAATACAGTTTAATCTACAACCACTAATCTTTTAAAAATTAAATTTCTATAATTCTTACCAATTGTTAACCATTTATTTATAACAACAAAAACTGAGACATGACATACAAATGCAATTTGATCATAATTTTATTTTAGATATTTTTCTGTACTTTTCTGTAGGCTTAAAATATTTACCTGGTTTTTGTTTGTTGTTTTTTATTTTTATTTGTTAAATATATTTTTATTGATTTCAGAGAAGAAGTGAGAGAGAGTGGGAGATAGAAACATCAATGATGATAGAGAACCACTGATTGGCTACCTCCTGCACGCCCCCTACTGGGGATCGAGCCCACAACCTGGGCATGTGCCCTTGACTGGAATCGAACCTGGGACCTTTCAGTACACAGACCGACGCTCTATATACTGAGCCAAACCAGCTAGGGATGTTTTTTATTTTTTAACTAGAGGCCCAGTGCACAAAAATTGTGCACTCGTTGGAGGGGGCCTGCCAGGAGGGGACCGAACTGCTGGCCTGCACCCTCTCGCAGTTTGGGAGCCCTTGGGGGATATCCGACTGATGACTTAGGCCCACTACCCACGGGGAGCAGGCCCAAACCGGCAGTCAGACATTCTTAGCACTGCCCCGGAGGCAGGAGAGGCTCTCGCCACCACCACTGTGTTTGCCAGCTGTGAGTCTGGCTTCTGGCACACTGACCACCAGGGGGCAGCTCCTGCATTGAGCATCTGCCCCCTGGTGGTCAGTGAGCATCATAGCGACCGGTAGTTCTACTGTTTGGTCGATTTGCATATTAGTCTTTTATTATATAGGATTATTGTTGAAAGCATTACATATGTTTCCTTTTTCCCCCCATTAATTCCTTCTAGCCCATCCCTGTGCTGTTGTGTTTTTTAGTTTAAAAATCAATAGATAGTTGGACCATCTCAAATATATTTTCAATCAGTATGCCAGTATTTTTTACCCTTGTACCAGTGGTTCTCAATTGAGGGTGATTTTCTCTCTAAGGGCATTTCACAATGTCTCAAGACATTTTTGGGTG
This sequence comes from Myotis yumanensis, assembly GCF_028538775.1. Taxonomy (NCBI): domain Eukaryota; kingdom Metazoa; phylum Chordata; class Mammalia; order Chiroptera; family Vespertilionidae; genus Myotis; species Myotis yumanensis. The sequence goes on from NW_027223762.1 coordinate 15,017,997, forward strand.
GCCCAAATTGGTGGTGGAATGTTACTGGTATATAGTAGGTTGAGACAGGGATACTGCTAAACATCCTGCAATGCATAGACCAGCTTCCCCCAACAATTATCCAACCCAAAAATGTCAATAGTAGTACAAGGTTCAGAAACCCTGCTCTATGCCAAGTCTGTTTCTATCATACTTTCCCTGATTTCTACTCTGGAAGTTCTTTCTTTCATTTTAATCTGTAAATGGCTTCAGTAACTATATCAATAAGTACTACATAAATTTCAAGTGGAAATAATTTAAAATTAGATATGTGTATACTTAGAAATCCACAGTATATTTTATTTACTTAAAGTCTTCACCAAAATGTTATGTTTTTTTCTCCTTTTTATTTAACCCTATATTTCTATCTATTCCTGGGAAAATGTTGGGATACTTAATAAACATTATATAAAATTTTTATTTACTCTGTTTTCTTCTTAGAAGAAAGTAAAGGAAAAAATTTCTTCTGTGTAAGAAGAGTCAGTTAGTTTTCTTTCAGCAATCAAATTTCTTTCAGCAATTTGGCCCAATAATAGTTTTTCCAGAAGTTGCCTTACCTTAAATCACCAAGGATACTTGTTAAAAGGATTTATAACTAGATCTGTTTCTTAGAAATTCTGACTTATCACAATTAGAGTGAATCTCAGGATTTTCTTTTTAATAGGCACCCTAGGTGATTCTTTTGATTATACATGTTTGATAGCAAAACACTTCATTTGCAGAAGTCAAGGAGAAGAGCAAGTACTAACATTCTTAAAAGTTTTTTTTTTAATATATTTTTATTATTTTTTTAAATATATTTTTTATTGATTTCAGAGAGAAAGGGAGAGGGAGAGATTGAAACATCAATGATGAGAGAGAATCATTGATTGGCTGCCTCCTTCATGCCCCCTACTGGGAATCAAGCCCACAAACTGGTCATGTGCCCTTGACCGGAACTGAACCCAGGACCCTTCAGTCCACAGGCCAATGTTCTATCCACTGAGCCAAAATAGCCAGGGCCATTCTTGGAAGTTTTAAACATTCTCAATAAGTTTTACTGTTTACCACCATTGGTTGTCAGGGTTGTTTTAAACAATATTGTAAATATTATTTTTACTCTATAATATGCAAAATGTTAATTGACTTGCTAATATGCTGCCCTTTGTCTTTTTTGTTTGTTTTTTAAAGCTGTTTGGTGTTTTTTGGGCTGCCTACAGTGCTGCTTCATTGTTAGTGGGTGAAGAATTCAAGACCAAAAAGCCTCTCCTGATTTATCCAATCTTTTTATTATACATTTATTTTTTGTCCTTATATACTGGAGTATGATCTAAGTCACATGTGAGTAGAAAAAGACAATGTTACCTTTGCGTGAAGGTTGGGAATTCTTGCTGAAGGGATTGAAGAAAAGCTGTTGCTGATAAAATTTTACATGTTCCAGATATAAAGACAGGTTTAAGGCTTTTTTAAAACAATATTTTGTTTTTGGATTTAATTAAGCAATTGCAGTTATCTGGATTTTTTTTAATCAGAATTCTAAATTCTGTTTGATTCTTCATATTCCAGTCAATAAAATATAAAAGCATTGTGTTTTTAAGATTGTGTTGCTATTCTCCTAAAAATTTGTGCCCAAAGCACCTGGAATGGTAATTACACTTCACTTAAAGGGTAAATATGACAACATCCTGATAATCTAAAAGTGCAATTTTTTTCTTTAAAGGATTTCTCTTCACTGTAGATCCTGTAGATTTAGATTTATATTTATACATATATATTTATGAAATAAATCTTATTAACAAAATATATTTCTGAATAGTGAAAAATGAAGATATTTTAAATCTGATGCTTAAAATTTTTTCAATTCGGCCATTAATCTTTTTATTTATAAATTTAAATTTGTTTTTAAATTAATTTTAAAATCTTATACATGTTTCAGTATGTCCTTGTTAAAATTCTTAATAATAACAACTAAAACTAATTTTAACATATGTTGATATAGATTTGGTTTGTTTGGGTGTTTTAAAAAACCATTTTTTAATATCTATACATTAAAAATTTCTGTTTATCTTTCTGACCACAGGAGCAAAAGGTATAATGACTATGACATTCATTAAAATTATTAATATGTAGAAAAGCAGTAATATTTATAGCATCAGTAAATATTTTTAAGTGGTATTCCTAAGTCATAAAAGTTGCTTGAAAGAGACCTTTAAAATCTTGTGGTCCTAAACAATGTTACATGAAGTAGAAAGAAATAAAGTGCTTCCTAGCTGTTTGTTTTGTGTTATAACATCTTGTCCTGTATTACTTGATATTTTAACAAGTATCAGGCACTCTAACAGATGTACAATATTTCCTAAGGGAAATAGTAAGAAATTTTAGCTAGTGAAATTTTTGTTGCAAATAACTTCATAGACTTTATATCTACCTTTAATTAATATTACCTTGTAAAGTAGATAAAATATTTATGTTCATAAAATAGCAAATGCCTAACTATTAGCAAATTATTGTATTATTTGTTCTGTTCTGAGCTGGAAGAGTTAACTGCTGCCCTCAATATGATAACATGGCCACCTCTTGGTATGTTTTCCTTCAGCGATCTTTTCCATCAGGAAATACCCAGCAATTCTGAACTAGCCTGTAAATTAGCAAGATATCAAGCCCATCTCTCTTCCTTTTACCCTCTCCCCCTTGAAAAAAGACAGAAAAAAACTTACTTTGGGCTGCAGGAAGAGTGAGTCTCTACCTTTGAACCAGAATAATGTGGAAAATTTCATATGCCGATATTTTAAACAAGTTTAAGAAAACAGATTGGAAGCACCAGAGGGATGGAACTTCTGGAACCTAAATAATATGTTGTGAGGAAGGATCTATAGCTACAGAAGCAGTAACTGTAAAGTAAATATTTGTCATACTGAAGGAATTCCTGAGGATCAATACATTGTTACAGTGAATTATTATATTTGATGTCCATATTCTTGACCCTGGAATCTTTTCCTAAAGCTTGAGGATCCATACTAGGGGATAGAATTTCACTAAGCAATAAGTCAAGGTACTTTAGGACAAAGTACATAAAAACAAAAAGGTTTAATATTTTTAAGCTATCATGTTTATTTATAATGATGTGAGATAAAATGAAGTATTTGTGTTCTAAAAAGGTTTTAAGAATAACTCATATAATCTTGTAAATTGCCCTGTTTGGGGTATATATAAATACAGTTTTAATGTTTCAAGCTCAGCCAACATCTTCATATGTTAATGAGCAAAGCAGTTAAATCACATTGTCAGTTTGAAAACATGATTTGTAAATGTGTACAAAATACAGCACTGCTACAACTAATAATGATAAGTTGACCATAACAATGTTCTCTCCTTGAATTTTTATATAGTGTTTTCTAAGTCATATTGATTTTAAATCATGATTTCCAACCTAATTATTTAGTTCATTAGTATTTCTAGAACAGAAATAGCCAATAGTCTCTTCTAGTGTATGTTTTAAGTATTAACAGCTATAGTAATCCTGATGAATGTTAGTCCTCAAAACAATTATGAGGCATATTTACTTCTGTTTCAAATTGATTGTAAAATAATTGAAATTTTTATTAAAAATCAAAGTCTATATATAATTTTCATTGTATTAAACATTGTTTAGGAAGATTTGTAAAGTTTTATGAACCATTTCTTATCCCTAAGGTCTTATAAAACAGTTTTATATGTAATAATGTATCTTTCCAAAAATTCCCCAAATGTTAATATGCTAGTACAGAGTTCTAAATGAGTGAAATTTGCATTGACTTAAAATGAGGTAGATATTTTTGTTTAAATAATGTTTAAAATTTAGTCAGTTTCTTTTAAAATTTGATGTAATAAAATGAATAAAATAATGCTTCTTCAAACTAATAAAAACAATATTTTTCATATTTAGCAGAACCAATAGAATATTTTAAAATGATTATTACTTATCTTTTATATTTTTATTAAGGCATATTTAGTTATTTTTAGACTTCAGGGAATTGTGACATGTTTGTTTTGCCTTTTTGTTTGTTTCTTTTTGTATGTGTCACATGTTTGTTAAAATATCTTCCATACAGTTCTCCCTTTTTTTGGTATTTGAACAAGTTGCATTTATTGTTTTTCTCTTTGCAACAAAGGAGAACAACACTCAGGATGCGGAGCCATAGATTGTCTCATAGTGTTGAAAATGACCTATTACAGGATTTAGGCTTGTGTTAATATAATTCTTTCCGATTGCATGGCATGGCAGTCTGAAGTAGGTCTTAACAGAGCTAAAAATCGCCCTCAGAACTCTCTGCTCTGATATTTTAGTCACATAAACAAAATAATGGTATTTTATTATCCTTTTTCATAGATGGTTTCTTTAGTTAAACCCTTGTATTAAATCTTTGTACTACATTTTAATTTCCCATTAGAAACTGATTTACAAGAGCTCTTTTCCTCATTGTATAATTTCCTGGCAGTAGTTTGTGTGTTTGAGAATCTGTTGCCACTTTTTAAATAAATCCCAAAATAATGATTTTGACATCAGTGAATACTAGACATTCTTACATCTTTGCACTTGAAATCATATTTTCTGAAGAAAGTTGCACTTTGTGAATACATTTACTTTTAACAAACTGGTATAAATTCTTAATCCTAGCATGTCTTTATGGGGTGTAATGGTCTGAAAAGAAATAGTTTAAAAAAATATTCCCTGTGCAGCCAAATATAATTAAACATAAAGCTTAGGGTTAGGTCTCTCATTTGAATTTCTTTTGATATGCTGAGATTGCAATTTGAAGGTTAATTTAGGGAAAGATATCAGAATGATTAAAATGGCATTAGTAAAAATAATTCCCTACTTACATTTTGTATTGGTAGTAATCCTGGTTTCAACTTTATTAATTTTCACCAAGATATCTACAAGTTTTTACTTTAAGATATTTATAGTTTTTTAAAAAACATGTTTATATTGATTTCAGAGAGAGAAAGGGAGAGGGAGAAATAGAAACATCGATGTGAAAACAAAACATCCATGTGAGAGCAAAACATCTATCAGCTGCCTCCTGCATGCCCCCTACTGGGGATTGAGAGTGCGACCCCATGCACCAGCAGGTCACTGGAATTGAACCAGTGACCTGCCGGTGCATGGGATGATGCTCAACCAACTGATCCACACCAGCCGGGCTAATTTATAGTTTGCAAGAGCTTGAAAAAAAATCCTTCAGCACCCCTTCTGAATAGTTCAGTGGGATACTGGTGCTACCACTGAGATTTTTTTGACTTAGATGCAGTGAGTGTTCATAGCATCATTAGTAATATCCAAAATTGGAAACAACCCAAATGGTCAAATTATGTCACAAGAGAAAACAATAAGATTGCAAGAGCTATAACTACATGTAAGATTTTGGATCATCTCAAAAACCTAATATTGAGCAAAAAAGTCCATACACAAAAGAATATATGCTTTATGGATCTATTTATGTAAAGTACAAAAATAGGATCTTGGTTACTCCTGAGTGGGAATGAAGTAACTGAAAGAGGGTACTTGGATTGGGGTTTTAAGATGCTAGTATATTCTGTTTCTTCATGTGGATTGTGGTTTTGATCCCCAGTTGGGGCACGTGTCTCTCTCACATGAATGCTCGGCTTTCTCACTCTCCCTTGCTCCCTCCCTCCCACCCTTCCTCCCTTCTCTCTGTAAAATCAATCTCTCTCACATCAGTGTTTCTCTCCCTTTGCCTCTCTCTAAAATTAATAAAAAACATCATATCCTCGGGTGAGGAATAAAAAAACACACCACAAATTGTCAACACCATCTACTGTGCTGTTAATGTTAAATAAAGTCAAGGATTTTTAGGCATGAAATATTTAATAAAACTTATTAATATGGATTTATTACAATTTAGATTTATGAGCTTACTCGTAAAACATCTAACAAAAACAAGAAAGAAAATAGTCATTACTGCAAAGCTTCAATTGTTACACATAAAAGTGTCTTAATAATTTACTTAAAAGGCAAAATATCACAATTTAAAAAAAAAGTTTAATGACTGCCCGGCTGGTGTGGCTCAGTGGTCAGTGGTTGATCCTTGACCTATGAACCAGGAGGTCACTGATTCTGGTCAGGGCACATGCCTGGATTGTGGGCTCCATCCCCAGTGTGGGTTGTCTAGGAGGCAGCCATCAATGATTCTCATCATTTTAAGTTTAATGACTTTTTGTTTTGTTTTGTTAATCCTCTACTGAGGATATTTTTCCTTTTTTTATTTTTATTTTTTTAGAAAGAGTGGAAGGGAGGGGGAGAGACGACAGAGCGAAGTTGATTGTCTCCTGCATTCCTGCATTCCTGCATGCACCTTGACCAGGGCCAGGGATAAGCCTGCAACCTAGGTACGTGCCCCAGACCAGAATCAAACCTGGGACCCTTCATTTCGCAGGCCAACATCTATCCACTAAGCCAAACTAGGTAGGGCAAAATAGTTTAATGACTTTCATTGATGTTGTGGAACTGAAGATAACATCTGAGGAAGATATAAAACCCTATTACAGGTGTTCATAAAAATGATTCCTATGAAAATGGGTGGGAGGCAGTTCCCTTTATACTTGATGACTGCCATCTTAGCCCAATTGTGCTTTTTCTGATTTGGGATCTGCATCATTCTCGTGTAGTCCCCATTCTGACCTTGGTACCAAAGGGCCAGTACTTGAAACTGCTTTGGGATCAAGTCTCTGTGAGCCAGAAGTCACCCACGCACATGTCTTGTTGGTTGGTATCTCCCAGCCTCACATAGTCCATGAGCTGCTCAGCATAGTCCCTCATCTTGTCCTTATGCTCCATGACCCCACAATGCTTTTCTGTCGCACTAGTCCTGTAAGCAAGTTCCAAAACAGGTGGATGCGGAACTCGTGACCTGAGGAATTTGTGGCCAGGGGGATAGCAGCAGCCTGTTCCCTGCTTCTCCCCAACCCTGTGAGGCCAGAACTGAAAACTCAAGGGGAAACTCGGTTTTTCTTTTGAATATACTATGACACATTTCAGACTTATAAAAAGGTATGCAGATTAATGCACTCAGAAACTGTGTCAAGGAATAAACAGCTTAAGAAGTAGAGCATTACTAATAGTATTTACTTTGTGATCACATTTTCTTCACTTTCCCCAAATAAAATTGATTTTCCTAAATTTGGTGTTTTTCATTTCCGTGCCCTTTGTTATAATTTTATTATTTATGTATATATTCTTAAGCAATATATGTAGGGTTTTTTATGTTTTAAATTTGTATGTCAATGGAATCTTCCTGTATATTTTCTTCTGCATCTTGCTTCATCTGTGGGCATACAGGTAGCTGAAAATTTATTCATTTCCACTACTGTAGAGCATTTCTTTGAATGAATATATCATGTGTTATTCACTCTCCAGTGGATATGTTAGCATAGATAGCTGTTATAAAGGAGGGGAGCAAAGGAAGTCAGGCATTATTAGGCATAATCACCTAAGGACCATAAGCCGGCTTGCTTCTTTAGGAAGTTACAGCTTCACACACTCCCCAGGGAACCAGGAGTCTGTTCCTCCCAGATCACTGGGGGAAGAGAGGAAACAATAAAGGGGGAGGTAAGCCAATGTGCAGTAGGAACCAAGAAGGCCACCATGGAGGTATGTCAGTCTAACCTGGGAAAAGGATTAGATTGGATAAGAGACATAACCTGGAAAGATCTAGGAAATAGATTGGTTAAGGGGTGGCCCATCAGAAGCCTGGGAAATTGGTCCATTTGAAAAGGGTGCCAGGTCCTTCCCAAGCCTGATCAGCCTAACAAAGAGCTTTCTCCCTTCCTGGGAAGCCAGTTGCCATGTTATGAGGACACTCAGAAGTGCTGTGGAGAGGTAGGTGTATATGTTGAAGAATTGAGGCTTCCTGCCAACAGCCATGGGATGGAGCCATCTTTGAAACAGATCCCTCTGCCCCAGTCAAGCCTTTATACAACTGCAGCCCCGGCCAACAGCTTGATTGCAACCTCATGAAAGACCCTGAGCCAGATGACTCAGGTGCCATTCTTTGGAAGGAGTATTGGCAAACAGCACACATAAGCAGCTTCTCAGGCTAATGGTTGAAAGGATGGAGGATGTTTATGCTGAAGAAAAGACTGAGAATGGAAGAAGGCAGACAAGCTCCTTTCAGCTGTCAGAATGATTAAAATATGGAAACGGAAACAGACTTACTGTAATGCTCAAGGCAAAGAACAAAAGTAATGGGTATAAGCTACAGAACGTGAGCTCATGCTGGGGTAACTACAGCCAAAATGGTCTAAGTGGCTGTAAGAAGCAGGCAAAGGCCAGATAATCACCTGCAATGTTTGACATTTTGGACTGAGCAGTACCATCATCAAATTTTGCCACTGTCCTATTAAAGTCCTTTAGAACATTGTTTTTTCTGTTCCAGGATACAGTTGAAGATTATGCATTATATTAAAATATCTTTTCAGTTTCATTTTTAAAAAAAAAGAGGGTAGATGTGTAGCCAGACTACCCAGGTTCCAATCTAGGTCTTATCACTTAACTGGGAGAACTTTGGCAAGTTACTTAGCTTCTGATTCTCAGTTTCTTCAACTATAAAATGAAAATAATGAAAGTAGTAGCTACTTCATAGGATTGAAATGATTAAATGTTAATGTATGTATATGTATGCATGTGTGTATGTGAACACAAGTATGTAGGTTCTGTTCATAGAGCTCAGGAGCAACGAGTGCACGTAACACTGTTTGTGGTTTCTAAATCTCATTTATTATTGAAAAGAACAGAGACTTCTTGAAGAAATGGTTGATTCCAGGACAGGGGCAGGGAAAATACAAGAAGAGCCTGGAACATCTTTTTGTGTCAGAATCACAGGAACCTATTTGAAGGAGCTCTCATTGACGAAATCTGTAACAATTTGAACATCAAAATAAATAATGAAAACAAAGGAATATAACCCATTGAGTAAATAACGGGACCACAATGAGAGAGACAGATGGGGGAGGGAGGAGAGAGAAGAGAGAGAGAGAGAGAGTGCGCGCAAGCACAAAAGAGTTTTTAAGGTAGAAAGTCATGAAATGATGAAAATTATTTCATCATTATTTGGTAACCATCATAGTAATAATTATGGATGCTAAAACTAGTGGGTGAAAGTTTGAAGAACAACAGTAACAAGATACCTATTAAGTACAAAAGATAAACGTAATAACTTAGCAGAGACACCTGGCCAATACCACCTTAACCAATGTCAAACATAGTATCACAATAATGGGAGAAACCAAAATTATATGTCTCCTGAAGCGTTACTTCTGTGGTATTTTTTTAATTGATTTTTTTTAAAGAGAAGAAGGGAGAGGGAGAGATAGATAGAAATAGATGTTTTCAAAGAGAAAAAAACATCAATCAGCTGCCTCCTGCACCCCCCCTACTGGGGATCAAGCTTGAAACCTGGGCATATGCCCTGACAGGAAATCAAACGGGTGACCTTTTGGTGCATGAGACAGTGCTCAATCCACTGAGTCACACTGGCTGGGTTTCTGTGGTATTTTTGGCAAAGAATACTTTCATTGTGGTGATAGTTTCATGGGTGAATGCATATGTGCAAATTTATCAAATTGTATACATTAGATATATGCAGTTTTTTAAATATCAATAAGGTGGAAAAAATTTTAAATTTAAACATATGTAAAAGAGCTTAGAATGTGCCTGACACATAATAAGGAATATATGTGTGTTTGCTGTTACCATAAGGATATACGAGAAGCCTAGGTGACGTGAAGATATAAGAAGGTGAAGGTAAAGAACATGAAGGTAAGTGACATGTTCCTGAGATGACCCAAGTCCCAGGAATCCCAGGACTCGTGATAGTTTACTTTAGTGTCTAATGTAGCCTGGATTTTTTTTTTTTAACTTGGAAAAAATCTAAAAGCATATGATTTTTAAGTGGAAAGTAAAAAAATAGCATTTTATTTGGAAAGAATGGAAAGATTTTGTAGGCAGATCAGAAGCACACCATCTGGTTAACTCAAGAGAAATTCAAAGAGCTTAGATTTCACATTTTTATCAGCTATGCATGGTTTAAGATAGATCTCCCTAAGCTAAAAATATCAAATCATATTTGTTCTGCTATTTATAAGTTAGTTGAAAATGCCAGTCAACTACAGTGCTAAAGACCCCATTTATCTTAACTAGGAATCAGAGTCCATTATGGTTTATATTTCTAAAGTTCAAAAGTTCAATGGTGTGCACGACAAATTCATCATATGAGAAATAGGCAAAGTTGACACAGTAGTAGTATCTCTAAAATTAAATTTTAATTCTTTAAATATAAGATTCTTATTTTTAAACTAGAGGCCCGGTGCATGGATTTGTGCTCTGCTGGCGTCCCTCGGCCTGGCCTGCACCCTTTCACAATCCCAGACCCCTTGGGGGATGTCAGACTGCTGGTTTCGGCCCAGTTTCTGCAGGCCAGGCCCAGAGACCCCACCAGTGCATGAATCCATGCACCAGGACTCTAGTATGCATATAAGATCTTTGGTTAATCTCTTCCCCTCCATCCCTCCTCCCCTCTTCCCTCAGAGATTCATCAGTCTGTTTCATGTTTCCATGCCTGTGCGTTGAGCATCTGCCCCCTGGTGGTCAGTGTGCATCATAGCTACCAGTTGAACGGTCAGACACTTTGCATATTAGCCATTTATATATAGAGATGATTCTTAACCAGGGACAATATTGCCCCCAGGGGATATTTTGCAAAGTGTGGAGACACTTTTGGTCCTCACTACTGGGAGTTGGGGGAGAGTATGTTACTGGCATCCAGTGATAGAAACCAGGGATCCTGCACAGGCAGCCCCCACAAGAGTGGATTATCTTATTTAAAATGTCAATAGTGTCAATGTTGAGAAATCCTGGAGTAATTAAAACATTTTCTAAAATTTCAAGCAGTTAAAGTGCTGCAAGGGGTGGAATAAAGCTTGCAATCCTGTCGTCTTTTGTTTTTTGTTTTAATTTTTTAATTAATTTTTTTAGAGAGTTGGAGAGAGAGAAACATTGATGTGAGAGAGAAACAGTGATCAGTTGCCTCCCCCATGCACCTGGACTACGGATCAAACCCACAACCCAGGCATGTGCCCTTACCGGAAATCGAACCCCAGACCCTTCTGTGCTCAGGAGGACGCTCAACCATCTGAGCCACACCAGCCAGGGCTTCTAGTCCTGTCTTGATATAGAATATTATCAGCTAGCCTCAATATATTTTTTAATCAATCAAAAATTTGTACTGCTCTATGAGTATTTGTATGGTTTTACCTTCATTTATATATGCACTAAAACTGAACTAGAACTTCATTACTATCTGCCTCATAAGTATTCCACACTCATCTCAAAATATAGAAAGGGAGAAATTTATATACAAAATTAGAGATAAACTAGGTTACAGAATGAAGCCAATATTCACTAGAGGTTGAATAAAAAAGAACCAATTTTAGTGGCTTCTAGCATAATGAAAAAATTTAAAATTTAATAAAGACTATTAGGCAATCTCATTAAAAACAAAAAAATTCAAATGATACTCAAAACACAAATAAGAATTCAGCCCTGCCAGGGTTCACACACTGTGCAAATCTTTAAAGCTGCTCAGGTCATAACTACTTGTCCTGACAAACTGTAGGGATGATAAGTCTCTCCCCATCCTCCTGCTTATTTTGTGCTTGAGGAAAACGATGTTGCAGGAAGTTATCCCTGCTCCACTCCCCAGGAGCATCATCTTGAAGGTGCACCCGTGGCCCCTGTTAAAACGGAGAAGATAAGAACTGCTGAGAGCTCCTCTACACCGCTTGGCTGTATTTCTCTCTAGCAAATAATTGTCCACAAAACTTTCATCAGTCTGTGGCATAACCTCGGGTAGTCTGATTGGTTTGAAAATCATGTTTAATGTGTTATGTTCCATGACTACCTCATCTGTCTAGAAATCCCTGAAGTGAGAAACAAGTGCTAATTGCTTAGAGTGCACAATGGTTAAAGAAAAAACAAAGTATTAATAGTCTTTATATTGATATGCTAAAGAAAAAAAGATTATTATATCTAAATTCAATCCAACTTGGTTCTTTGTTTTTATTAGCTGTTTTAAGAAATTAAGTTAGCCTGACTGGCGTGGCTCAGTGGTTGTGCATTGTTCCTATGAACCAGGAAGTCATGGTTCAATTCCTCGGTAGGGCACATGCCTGGGTTGCTGGTTCCATTCCCAATGGAGGGCATGTAGGAGGCAGCCAATCAATGATTTTCTATCATCATTGATGTTTCTATCTCTCTCTCCCTCTCCCTTCCCTTCTGATTTAATAAAAAAGAAAGAAAAAAAATTGAGTTAATATTTAGTAAAAAAAGAAAAGAAAATTGCCAATCCAGAGGACTTATAAGGAAACTAGTGACCCAGTGCACAGATTCATGCACATTGAAAGGAAATTAATTAGAAGATGGCCGGCAGGGGTGGGACTGGGCGAGAGGGCCCAGACACGCCCTGGAGTCAACCTCCCACAGTCCCTCCCCGGCCAGCTGCACCTGGGGTGGCGCCGTGGCTCGAAGGGCATCTGCAGAGTGAGCAGGGTCCCTTCAGCAGGTGGGGTCTCTGGGCCCGGCCTGTGGGGGTCAAGCTGAAACTGGCCCTCCGACATCCCCTGAGGGGGCCTGGAGTGTGAGAGGGCACTCTGCAAAGTTGCTGTTGTACAAGGTGTGGAACGCAAATGCAAGTGTGCAGTAAACCAGATTCAGGGCCAACAGTGCCCCAGCAACAACATAACCCAAGGCTCAAGGTGGAATCGCATGGCCCTGCGAGGACTCTGGCTCCCTCAGTCACTGCCAAGTCACTGCAGCTCAGCAGCTTCTGCTTTGAGTGTCTGCCCTCTGGTGGTCAGTATGCATCATAGCTACCGGTCGGATGGAGACTTACTTAGCATATTAGCTTTTTTTTTTTTATATATATATTTTTATTGATTTTTCACAGAGAGGAAGGGAGAGGGATAGTGAGTTAGAAACATCAATGAGAGAGAAACATCGATCAGCTGCCTCCTGCATATTCCCTTACTGGGGATGTGCCTGCAACCAAGGTACATGCCCTTGACGGGAATCGGACCTGGGACCCCTGAGTCCGCAGGCCGACGCTCTATCCACTGAGCCAAACCAGTTAGGGCAGCATATTAGCTTTTTATATATAAACTAGAGGCCCGGTGCATGAAATTCGTGCATGGATGCGGTCCCGAGGCCTGGCTGGCGATCAAAGCGCGAGTGTCTGGCATGGATGGGCAGGTCCCAGCTGTCCTCTGGGCCCTAGGCAGCACCTGGGCCCCTGCACACCCCCTTCTGCCTGAGTCACGGCTCCCAAGTCCCCAGGCAGAGATGTAGTGAGCGCGGTTGGACGCCATGGGCCGGGGCTCAGTGTGGCCTCTGGGATTCCCAGCGGTCCTGCACGGAAGCTGGGTGGGCAGCGCGTGCTCTCCTGGCCAGCCTTGCAGACCTGCTCCTGCGCGAACCCACAGGGAGCCCGACCGGCCCCTGAGGTCCTGGTGGGTGCGGCCTGGCTTACCCGAAAGAGACCGTGCGGATGCAGGGCGGGCTCCTTGCAGGCACCTGGCACCTGAGTGCAGGGGCTTCCCTATCGCTTGAGCCCTGGCATTCTGGGGGAGAGTAGCAGGGGGAGTGAGAGCGAGCTCAGTGGATACCCCGCATTCTCACTGCACCTCTGTCCCTGTCACCCCCCGCCCCAGGTAGCTGGCAAGAGGTCACAGCCCCCTGCCCTGGTGCCACAGGAGGTTGTTCACTGCCACCCACCCCCAGTTCCTGTCCCAGCCTGGGGCCCGCCCCCGATCAGGTGATCAGGGCCTGCTGGCTGCTGGTTGCCATCTGCAGGGCAATTGGTAGGGGCTAGGCCTCCCACCTGGCTCCCTCAGCTCCTGGGAGTCAGGCAGTGGCCCTGCCCCCTGCCGCCACTGGTGGCCCCCGCTTGCACCCACCTTGGCCTGGTGCCACCTGCTCACCTGTTCCACCATCCCGCTGTAGTCTCGCTCTTGTCGGGGCCCAAAGGGGCCGGCAGCGCCTCTACTGCTGCCCGCTGCCAGCACCATGTTGCTGACACCGCCATGTTCTGAGCCGCCCCCTGGTGATCAGTGCATGTCATAGGGAGCGGTCCAATTCCTGGTCGAGGGGACAATTTGCGTATTAGGCTTTTATTATATAGGATGCCACAGCCCCAATGCCATTCTTTCTCCACTCCTCATCCCAGTACTGCTTCTCAGGGGCAACTCATTTATTTTTTGTTGTTTAGGTAGTCCTCTTTATAGCTTGGAATAATATCCCTATGTTAATATTTCTTTCTGTATCAATTATAGACATTTACTCCTACCTCTGAAATGGGAGGATTTAACTGCTTAAGCTTTTCTCTCGCTCCTATCCATTTTTGGTAGTTCTATTATCTTTAGTTATTTTATTGGAAGTCTTCATAACTTAAAATAAGATATACTCCTGTTTCTTGTTCTTCAGCTTCACTGTAGCAGCTCTTGTCTCCCCAAGGTATGGTGAAGCCATTGCCACACCCTCTTTCCCTTCTCCCCTCTCTTCTCCCACCCAGCCTCTGTCGGCTTCACTTTTGCTTTCTGTCTTTTAATTTGATGACATCAAGATTTGTGACAGCAGCACTGTTCTGTTGCTATAAATAAATAGTCAATGTTTTGTCTATAACTGGTTCTGAACTTTGAATGGCAGTCAGCAACCTTTGCTTTATTATCACTATGTAAATATTAGTGCAGAGACAGGTGCCGCGCAGGACATTTCTTTCCTGTTTCATGGGTCCACTTTTTGACCCCTCAGCCACCCAAAAGAGAATGCCACTTTCCTTAAACTCCATTAGTTGTTTATAATCAAGACATATTTTAGTTTGCTTCATGTCTGGACTGTAGCTCTCTTGTGATTTTTTTTCTTACAAATTCCAATTGCCTTTCTTTTTTCCCTACTGAAAAGAATATGTGCCTCCTTTCTCCATCTCCAGCATGAAATGCAGTCCATTTCCATTGTTGAATACATGCTCCGTGGAGCCCACTGGCTTTGTCCTGTGGAGAAAGATGGCTTCCAGCTCTGCTGCATCTTGGCATTCTTCTACACTGGGGTTGATTGCTGTGTTCTTGTATCCCATGTCTTCTTCTTTCTTGATTTTTGCCCTTGTTTTGCTGGCATACATCTAAACATTTTCATCAAAACAAGAGTTCCTTGTTTTCTAATTGAGATCATGTTCTTGACTCTCCTTTCTGGGGAAAAAAAAAAAAGTGATATGCACCCAAGTGAATTTCTTTAAAAAAAAATTTTTTTTTTTTATTGATTTCAGAGAAGAAGGGAGAAGGAGAGAGAGAGAACATCAATGATGAGAGAGAATCATTGATTGGCTGCCTCCTACACATCCCCCAATGGGGATCAAGCACACAACCCGGGCATGTGCCCTTGACTGGAATTGAACCCGGGACCCATCAACTAGGACCCAAGTGAATTTCTTGTACTTATCTTCCAAGTTTTTCCTTAGATCCCATGCAAGAAAAGCACCAGGGAGAACCAAGATGGCGGCGTAGGGAGCGGACCTGTGTGTGCTGCTCTCTCACAGCATCATTGAAACTATCAACTATGAAGTAAACAACCGCCACTCAGAACCATGGGGAAGTTGGCCCAGTGGGAGATCTACAACTGGAAGAAAAGAAAGAAGCGCAGTGAGACTGAGTGGGAGCTACGGAGGCACCAAAACCAGAAGTACGCAGTCACACGCCACGCGGGCTGCAAACGGATTCTCGGTTTTTTACGAACCCTCGAATCCTCTGGGCTTGCTCGGGGCGGGTCTCTGAGGCCCCAGATCCCACAGGGAGAGGCGGCCACGGCCTTGCAGTGGTCGAAGAGTGAGGGAAGCTCTGACACGCGGCTGCTCGCCGGCACTGAGGGACAAGAAGTCCTGGTGTCCCGGGGAGGCGAGGAGCGCAGAGACGCCGCCATCGCTACTTCCTCCACGCTGGCGACTCCCTGTGACCCCGCCCTACCCTCAGGGCTGTGCCAGAGGCACAAGAGGGAATGACTGTGCTTTTATAAACTCTCAAATCCACTGAGCTGGTTCGGGCGGGTCTCTGAGGCCCCAGGCCCCAAGGCGAGAGACGGCACGGCCTTCCAGCGGTCAGAAAGCGAGGGAGGCTCTGGCGCTCGGCTGCTCACCGGCACTGGGGGACGCAAAGTCCTGGAGTCCTGGATAGGCAAGGGGCTACTGAGTCTCTGCCCCGGCGACTCCCTGTGACCCCGCCCTACGCAATTTACATTCCCATCTGGGCTGTGCCAGACTCACAAGTAGAAACGCCTTTGCTTCTGCAAACTTTCAAATCCACTGAGCTGGTTCAGGCGGGATCATGAGGCACCAGACCCTACGGGGAGAGGCAGCACGGCCTTGCAGCCATCAGAAAGCGAGGGAGACTCTGTTGCACAGCTGCTCGCCGGCACTGGGGGACACAAAGCCCTGGCAGAGATTCAAGGGGCCGCGGAGACTCAGCCAGTGCTATTTGCTCCGCCATGGCGACTCCCTGAGACTCAGCCCTAATCAATTTACATCCCCATCCAAGCTGTGCCAGGTGCACAAAAAGACCCACCTGCGCTTTTGCAGCCTGTCCCAACAAATTGCAGACTTCAACTGCTCGCAGCCATGGGAGACACACTCAAGAAGCAGACCCAGGAGAACCAGGATGGCGGCATAAGGAAGAGACCTGTGCGTGCTACCTCACACAACAACATCGAAACTACCAAATATCAGACAAACACCTATCATACAGAACCATGGGAAAGTTGGCCCAGTGGAAGCTCTACAACTGGAAGGAGAGAAAGAACATTGAGACTGAGTAGGATGTGACACCAAGTACAGAGCCCAACCCAACAAACTGCAGATTTCAACTCCTCGGATAGAAAGAAGCGCATTGAGACTGAGTAGGATGTGCAGAGGCACCAAGTACAGAGCCCATCCCAGCAGGCTGCAGATTTCAGCTCCTTGCATCTGGGAGGGTCACAATCGGGGGGCAGAGTCGGGTCCGGGGCCGGCCAGGGCTGGGCCTGACTGGGCCGGCACTGTGGAACTGCTGTACCAGCAAGCGCGCAAACATGCCCACTGGTCCCAGTCTCTTGTGGGGCGCTGGGGGACAGCAGACAGGCAGTCTGTGCACTTGGTGGAGGGCAGGAGTGCTGGATGTTCAACCACCAGGAACGCCTGGAGATTTTGTCTGGTGGGGAGCCGCAGGCAGGGGACAGAGGGCCAAACTTCCTGTTTCCCCGGTAAGGCTGGGATGGCCCCAGTGAGGTCGGGATGGCCCCGGTGAGGTTGAAACGGCCCCGGTGTGGTAGGGACAACCCCGGTCAGGTTGAAACGGCCCCCGTGAGGTAGGGACGACCCCAGTCAGGTCGAAACGGCCCCGGTGTGGTAGGGAAAACCCCGGTCAGGTTGAAACGGCCCCGGTGTGGTAAGGACGACCCCAGTCAGGTCGAAACGGCCCCGGTGTGGTAGGGACAATCCCGGTCAGGTTGAAACGGCCCCCGTGAGGTAGGGACGACCCCAGTGAGGTCGAAACGGCCCCAGTGTGGTAGGGACAATCCCGGTCAGGTTGAAACGGCCCCCGTGAGGTAGGGACGACCCCGGTGAGGTCGAAACGGCCCCGGTGTGGTAGGGACGACCCCGGTGAGGTTGAAACGGCCCCCGTGAGGTAGGGACGACCCCAGTCAGGTCGAAACGGCCCTGGTGTGGTAGGGACAACCCCGGTGAGGTTGAAACAGCCCCCGTGAGGTAGGGACGACCCCGGTCAGGTCGAAACGGCCCCGGTGTGGTAGGGACAACCCCGGTGAGGTTGAAACGGCCCCCGTGAGGTAGGGACGACCCCGGTGAGGTTGAAACGGCCCCCGTGAGGTAGGGACGACCCTGGTCAGGTCGAAACAGCCCCGGTGTGGTAGGGACAACCCTGGTCAGGTTGAAACGGCCCCCATGAGGTAGGGACGACCCCGGTGAGGTTGAAACGGCCCCCGTGAGGTAGGGACGACCCCGGTGAGGTCGAAACGGCCCCGGTGTGGTAGGGACAACCCCGGTGAGGTTGAAACGGCCCCCGTGAGGTAGGGACGACCCCGGTCAGGTCGAAACGGCCCCGGTGTGGTAGGGACAACCCCGGTCAGGTCGAAATGGCCCCGGTGTGGTAGGGACAACCCCGGTCAGGTTGAAACGGCCCCGGTGTGGTAGGGACGACCCCGGTGAGGTTGAAACGGCCCCCGTGAGGTAGGGACGGCCCCGGTGAGGTTGAAACGGCCCTGGTGAGGCTCAGACGGCCCTGGTGAGGTTGAGACTACTCCAGCGAGGTTGGGACAAATAAAGGGGACCAGTATGGACTGATGAACAGGGGTAGATACAGAAGCAGAGCAACATTGAACAGAATGTTAAACTACAGTGGGAAGCCTGGGGAGGGTTGTGGGGGGGGATTAAGAGACCAACTGAAGGACTTATATGCATGCATATAAGATTAACCAATGGACACAAGACACGGAGGGGGGGTGGGGTAGGGGCCGGGGGAATGTCAAGGGGGGGAAAAAAGGAGACATATGTAATACTCTTTGTAATACTTTAAGAAATAAAAATTATTAAAATATTTAAAAAAAAAGAAAGAAAAAAAAATAAAATAAAATGGGAAGTTGTAAAACTCTAAAAAAAAAAAAAAAAAGAAAAGCACCAATATGCTTTTTAAGGTAGTTGTAATGTTAATTCTGTAACTTAGAGCAACCATTGGTTCTCTATATGGTGGACTAGTTATCCAAATAAAATGGAGAAACCTACTATGTATTTTGTAGCATGTAAGTTGCCAGTTCTTATAGAGATTGAGTGTTAGCCTGATTGATTTTGTCAAATGGTCTTTAACAATATTTTTCAATAACATAGATTGACTCAATGTAAGGGTGTTATACAAACATTGTAGCTATGTAAAGAAAATACCTGCCCTAGCTTGTTTGGTTCAGTGGATAGAGCGTTGGCCTATGGACTGAAGGGTCCCAGGTTTGATTCCTGTCAAGGGCACATGCCTGGGTTGTGGGCTCGATCCCCAGTAGGGGGCGTGCAGGAGGCAGCAGATCAATGATGCTCTGTCATCATTGATGTTTCTATCTCTCTCTTTCTTTTCCTCTCTGAAAGTAATAAAATATATGTTAAAAATATATAAGTAAATAAATATATTTTTTAAAAAAGAGAAAATACCTAAATTATAACCAAAATTTTTCTTTTTAAATAATGGACATGAGCCCTAACCGGTTTGGCTCAGTGGATAAAGCATCGGCCTGCGGACTGAAGGGTCCCAGGTTCGATTCCGGTCAAGGGCATGTACCTTGGTTGCGGGCACATCCCCAGTAGGAGGTGTGCAGGAGGCAGCTGGTCGATGTTTCTCTCTCATCGATGTTTCTAACTTTCTATCCCTCTCCCTTCCTCTCTGTAAAAAATCAATAAAATATATTAAAAAAAAATAATGGATATGAGATAAACTGTTATTTAGCCTGAAGAATTTAAGCATATTTTAATGTTGCAAATGTTTTTGTTTTTAATTGATTTCAGAGAGGAAGGGAGAGGGAGAGATAGGAACATCAATGATGATAATCATTGATTGGCTGCCTCCTGCACTGTCCCATACTTGGAGTCGAGCCCACATCCCGGAATATGCCCTGACTGGGAATCAAATCGTGACATCCTGGTTCATAGGTCGACATTCAACCACTGAGCCACGCCGGTTGTGCTGTTGCAAATGTTTTAAAAATACTGTTTGTTGCCCAATCGGTTTGGTTTAGTGGATGGAGCATCGGCCTGCAGACCAAAGGTTCCTGGGTTCGATTCCAGTCAAGTGCACATACCTTGGTTGCAGGCTCCTCCCTGCCCCCAGTCCTGGTCAGGGCTTGTGCAGAAGGCAACCAATTGATGTGTTTCTCTGACATTGACGTTTCTCTCTGTCTTTCCCTCTCTCTCCCACTCTCCCTAAAAAGCAATGGAAAAATATCCTTGGGTGAGGATTAACAAAAACAAACAAACAAAAAACTGTTTCTTAGAATATTGATTTTTAAAAATAAATGTAACTTAAAATAGGCTGGATTTGGGAGCCTGGGACTAAAGGCATATAAAGGTTGTGGCTTTTGAAAGGCATCTATAATCCCAGGAATTTTTTAAAAATATATTTTTATTGATTTCGGAGAGGAAGGGAGAGGGAGAGAGAGATAGAAACATCAATGATGAGAGAGAATCATTGATTGGATGCCTCCTGCACTCCCCCCACTGGGGATGGATCCCACAATCCAGGCATGTGCCCTTGACTGGAATCAAAGCCGGGACCCTTCAGTCCACAGGCCTACACTCTACCCACTGAGCCAAACCAGCTAGGATGTTTTTTTTGTTTGTTTGTTTCTGTTCTGCTTGTTTTGTGTTTTTTTTTAGATTTAATTGTGTATAGATATGTATTTATTGCCATTTTAATGTTCATATTTTTTATCTCTTCTTCTTCTTCTTCTTCTTCTTCTTCTTCTTCTTCTTCTTCTTTCTTTCTTCTTTCTTCCTTCTTCTTTCTTCTTTCTTCTTCTTCTTCCCTTTAACATTTCTTGTAATACTGGTTTGGTGGTGATGAACTCCTTTAGTTTTTGCTTTTCTCGAAAGCTCTCTATCTGTCCTTCCATACTAAATGATAGTTTTACTGGGTCAAGTAATCTTGGTTGTAGGTCCTTGCTTTGTATCATTTTGAATATTTCTTGCCAGTCCTTTCTGGCCTGCCAAGTTTCTGTAGAGAAATCAACTGACAGTTTTATGGGAGCTGCCTTGTAGGTAACTAACTGCTTTTCTCTTGCTGCTTTTAAGATTCTTATTTTGTCTTTAACCTTTGGGACACAGCCAATCGATGTGTCTCTCTCACATTGATGTTTCTCTTTCTCCCTACCTTCCTTCCACTCTCTCTGAAAAGCAATGGAAAAAATATCCTGAGGTGAGAATAAAAAAAAAATCCAGCTCTTCAGAAATTGAGTCACACTCTGGCTGGTGTGGCTCAATTAGTTGGGTGTCACACCTCCTTCCACACACACACCAAAAACTTGCCAGTTTGACTCCTGGTCAGGGCACATGCCTGGTTGCAGGCTCAATCCCCAGTAGGGGGCATCCAGGAGGCAGCTGATGGATGTTTTGCTCTCTCATCAGTGTTTCTCTCTCTCTCTTCCTGGTTTGTCCTCTCTCTCCAAAAATGTTTTTTTTTTTAATCTTTAAAAGTAAGAAACTGGGTCACAAATGTAAAAATTTAGCTCCAGAGAGGAAGCTGAGAAACTTGGAATAAAGCAGCAAAGCCAGAGGACTACTGAATATGTACTCTACATATCTTATTAGCCTGGGGTTAGGGTTGGAATCTCAATGAAAGGGCAGGTGCCAGGAGCAAGGGGGAGGGGAGGTAAAGTCTACTGATTGCATCAGCCAGGGTTCAGTGCAGGAAACAGAAACCATTGGAAGTGTTTTGAGCCTGAAGGGATTTGTTGTACGGATTTATGTGCTTAGAAAATCTTTGAAAGGGCTGAAGGCTCAGGTTCTAGGCTGGGACTTCAGGAATGAGTCCTAGAACAATGCAGAATTGACTCACCAGGAGACTGCCATCTGAGACCACTACCAGGAATGACTGAGTGCAAGACCACATTATCATTGTAACTGGACAATCAATGAGTCTGCGCTGTCTATCACTACTTGAGCCAATTAAGCAGAGATGGAGTTGAATCATATTTGAGCGTTTATTTCAGTACTGCTGACAGTATGGGAGAGCAGTATGTCATCCACAAAGATCTGCTCTGTATTCCCCACATAAAACCAGCTACTTATATAGGGTAGGACAAAGATTACATGGGGAAGTATAGATACAGGCATGGGGGAGTAGGATGCTGGGTTGGGACTTTTTTGGGCAACAAGGTTAACAATCTTTCCATGGTAATAGGCAGTTCTTGGATGAGAATGGACCACATTCCAAGGTTGACTCCCAGGTCCCGGGGTCATACAACTTCTAGCCAGGTTAGAATGGCCTTTCCTTAACCAGAACAAGGCAATCACAATTAACAGAGCATGATTATATTTTCAATAACTATAGCTAGTTCCCAATATTCATTGCCCCTAACACCATGATGCCTTCCAGGGTTCAAGAATCGAACATGGTTTCTGTTGCCACAGTAACTGTATTATAGGCAGCAGGAACAGCACCAAGTGTTAGACTGGTGGGGTTAAACTGAACCTGGGTTCAGCAACCTCGGCACATGAGTTCTGGCTAGGAAAGAAGAATTCAGAGCCAAGACTCAAAACTATAAGAGAACATTTATTTGAAAAATCATAGAGGTGGAAGAAGTAATATGTAAAAGCAATGGTCTTAGGAAACAAGTAATAGAGGCAGAGGAAGGGCCATAGAAGCTTGGAAGTGAGGAAGGTAAGGGTAATGTCATTGGGGGGCTTGGGGGACGGAGAAGGGGAAGGGAAAGGCAAAGGCAAAGAGAAAGGGAACGGGGAAAAGCATGGGTGTGCTCCCTGGAGGGGGAGGGCACTGGGTCGTCCTCCTGAGGGTTTTAAGGGTAGAGACTTTAGGGGAGGTCCCGGGGAAGATCTAATTATAATATTCAGCAGTTTTCCAGGTGTGTCCTTTCAGGGTCTAGGTTTCTATTGATTGATTGGTCAGCTCCAGGGCAACGGGTCATTATTCAATGCAACTGGTCCTGAGGTCAGCCTTGGTGTTACTTGTCTGGTTTTGCTGCTTTTCTGGGCTTGGAGCTGAAATACAACTGAAGCTTTGATGTTATCTCTCTGAAGGAAAGGTCAGAGGACCAGTAATATGTAGAGGAGGAAAGGTCACCCTGGCGGTGAGGTCCCACCCTACAATTGTCCTTTGCTAGGCACCCAGGGCTTTCCACCCTGGTGACCTTCTGTACCTGGTTGGAATGTCAGCTAGTGGCCAGATGCTGTGCAGGGGTACTGAATTCAAGAGCAAACATATTTCTATGGTGTTTACAATCACTATGGTTTTGATTTACTTTTAACTGTTAGTGCCTTATTGCTCCAATTTTTCTCTTTTCAGAAAACTGATTTTGTGAATAGGTAATATATTCCTAATCTGGTACACATGCCATGTCACAAGTCTCCAGGCATATCCATTGGATATCCCCAGATGTGGAATTGCTGGTACGTAAAAAAAGACACGGACCGGCCAGTGTGGTTCAGTGGTTGAGCACTGACCTATGAACCAGGAGGTCATGGTTCCATTCCCTGTCAGGGTGCATGCCCGGGTTGTGGGCAACATCCCCAGTAGAGGGCATGCAGGAGGCAGTCAATCAGTGATTCTCTCTCATCATTGATGTTTCTATCTTTCTCTCCCTCTCCCTTCCTTTCTGAAATCAATAAAAACACATACAAAAAAAAAAAAAAAAAAAAAGAACATGGGTTAGAAACGATGAGGAAGACCCAGAGGCATTCAGACACTCTGCAGAGTAAGGTCACCCTAATGTGCTTCGATCTGAGTCACTCTGTGGTGGATCCTAGGACCTTGTGAAAACCAGGTTTCACTTGCTTGCTTGTCCCTTAAGTTTCCATCCAATTTACTATGATAAACTTTTCCTTTAAAATTAAAGTAAAATTTCCTTTTGTAGGACAGTTTAGCAATGTCTATCAAAATAAATAATGCATGTTCACTTCACCCAGCAATTCCTCTAGAATCGCCATAATATCTAGCAATAGTGTCTGGTTGAAAAACATTATGGCCCTAACCTGTTTGGCTCAGTGGATAGAGGGTTGGCCTACAGATTGAAGGGTCCCAGGTTCGATTCAGGTCAAGGGCATGTACCTTGATTACGGGCACATCCCCAGTAGGGGGTATGCAGGAGGCAGCTGATTGATGTTTTTCTCTTATCGATGTTTCTAACTCTCTATCCCTCTCCCTTCCTCTGTAAAAAATCAATAAAATATATATTTAAAAAAACATTATGGTTCATATAGTCAGCGGTTTACTGTTAGCTGTATAAAAGAATGAGGCAGCTTTTCATAAACTGATATGGAAAGATCTAGAAACATCATTAAGCAAAGAAGCAAGCTGCAGATAATTATGTATAGTATGCTTCTAATTGTGTGATAATAAAGAGGATGACATATATACTCAAATTTGATTGTAAATGAATATTTAAAATGTCTAGAAATGATAAATACAAACCTAACAACAGTGGTTAACTGTTGGTAGAAGGGAAAGAAAGCCAGGCAAATGGAAGAGTGAAGAAAAGGATAAAGGGAGGGAAGGAAGGAGGGGGAGAATTGATTTTTTTAAAAGAAGAAGTATAAAATACACTTTAAGTAAAATAACACAGAGGACAGTATACTGAGAAACCCAACATTCTTCCAAAACCTCTGGAAATTTCTATGGTGCCCAAATATTTCCTAGTTGCCTTGGTCTTTGAGTTCTTGTTTGTTTCTGCTGATTTTTCTTTTTTCTTTGCTCTCTTACCTCCTGTGTGGTGGTGTCCTTTTGCAGTCTTTTTAAAAAAATATATACTTTTATTGATTTCAGAGAGGAAGGGGGAGGGAGAGGGAGAGCTAGAAACATCAATGATGAGAGAGAATCATTGATTGGCTGCCTCCTGCACACCCCCTACTGGGGATTGAGCCCACAACCCTGGCATGTGCCCTTGACCGGAATTGAACCTGGGACCCTTCAGTCTGCAGGCCAATGCTCTATCCACTGGGCCAAACTGGCTAGGACTCCCTTTGCAGTCTTATGTCACAGCTGTACATCATGGTGTTTTATTCGATTTCCAAAGCACCACCACAGGCTGTCTGTAGCACACCCTTACTCATGGGGGTACATTATAGTACATTATGGCCCAACAAACAACCTCAACTTGGATCCTGTTCTTTAAAAGTTCCTCAGCCACTCCCTCCTTATGACTGCCTCTCCACAAAGAGCCTTGAAGCTGGGTACTTGTCTCCTCTTTGACCTTCTCCCCTGTCCTCTGGTGTCACTTCCAAAATTTTCTGAATTTCTTAGGCAATGAATTTTGGCTCTTTTTGCCTCAGTCCACTCCAGAGGGCCTTAACCAACCATTAAGGATGTGTGTGTGTGTGTGTGTGTGTGTGTGTGTGTGTGTGAACTTTTTGTTTTGAAATGATCTTATACTTACACTACAGTTGCAAAAACAATCCCTAAAGTTCCTGTTTTCCCTAATGTTAACATCTTGCGCAACCATAGTGCATTTATCAAAATCAGGAAATTAACATCAGTAAAATATTATTAACTACATGACAGACTTCGTTTGGATTTCATCAGATTTTCTGTTACTGTCCTTTTTCTGTTCCAGGATCCAGCATTGCATTTAGTCATGTCTCCTTAAGTCTTCTCCAATCTGTGATAGTTCCTGTCTTTCCTTGTCCTCGTGACCTTGAAACTTTTGAAAAGTATAGTTATTTTGTAGAATGTCTCTTAGTTTAGATCTGTTTGGTGTTTTTCCCATGGTTAGATGGAGGGTATGCATTTTTATTCTTTTTAATTTTTTAAAAAATATTTTTATTGATTTCAGAGAGGAAGGGAGAGGGAGAGAGAGAGAGAAACATCAATGATGAGAGAGGATCATTGATTGGCTGCCTCCTGTACGCTTCCCACTGGGGATTGAGCCAGCAATCTGGGCATGCCCTAGAATCAAACCGTGACCTCTTGGTTCATAGATCGACACTCAACCACTGAGTCACACTGGCCTGGCTGCAGTGAAATAGTCAGGTGGTGATGACTTCAATCTATGGAGAGTCATTGAAAAAAACAGTACCTCCTAAATATGTATTAACTTCATAAGCCTAATTTTTTGCACTAGATGCAATATTTGGAGCTAACATGCTATTGTTCCCCCTGACAGCATTTTCCTCCTATAAATCATCAGATTCATATCCCAAATATACACATCCTGTAACAGCCCTAGCTTTGGCCTCTTTCCAGGACCCCAAGATATCACTGAGATGAAACAAAACTGTACCTGGAAAAATTGGGGGCGGAGAGACCCTAATCCCTTCTTAATAATGAGGAAAAAATGTGGATTTTGTTCCTCTTTTATTCTGACAGTAAAATTTTAAAATCTTAAAAAAAAATTAACCATTTTAATACACTTTAATTGTTAGAACAGTTTTAGATTTACAGAAAAATTGAGCATATGGTACAGAGAATTCCTATACCCCTTTCCCTGCACTCGGTTTCCCCTATTATTATTATTTATATATTTTCATTGATTTCAGAGAGGAAGGGAGAGGGAGAGAGAGGTAGAAACATCAATAATGAGAGAGAATAATTGATTGGCTTCTTTCTGCACACCCCAGCCTGAGGATTGAGGCTGCTACCCGGGTATATGACCTGACCGGGAATTGAACCATGACCTCCTGGTTCATAGGTTGATGCTCATCCACTGAACCATGCCAGCTGGGTTAATAATAGTTTCCCCTATTTTTAAAAAAAAATATATTTTATTGATTTTTTACAGAGAGGAAGAGAGAGGGACAGAGAGTTAGAAACATCGATAAGAGAGGATCAGCTGCCTCTTGCAAACCTCCTACTGGGGATGTGCCCGCAACCAAGGTACATGCCCTTGGCCAGAATCGAACCTGGGACCTTTCAGTCCGCAGGCTGACGCTCTAGCCACTGAGCCAAACCGGTTAGGGCAATAGTTTCCCTTATTAAAGTCCATAGTTTACACTAATGTTCCCTCTTTGTGAGTACTTTCTATGAGTTTTGACAAATGCAGAATATCATGTATCTACCATTATAGTATCACACAAAAATAGTTTCACTGCCCTAGAAATCTTATCCTCCACCTATTTGTCCCTTCCTCCTTCCCACAAATTGCTGGCAACTACTTATTTTTTTACTATCTCTATAGTTTTCCTTTTCCAGAATGTCATATATTTGGAATCAGAGAGTATACAGTTTCTTCAGTGAGGCTTCTTTCACTTCACAATATGCATTTATGTTTCCTCCATGCCCTTTTCAGCTTGATAGCATATTTCCTTTTATCACTGAACAATAATCATTTTTATGGATGTACCATAGGCTGTGTCTGCAGTTACTTATTTAAGGACATCTTAGTTGCTTTGGCAATTATGAATAAAGCTGCTGTAAATATTTGTGTACAGATTTTGTGTGGATATAATTATGTGTGTACAGTTGACAAATTGTCTTCCAAAGGGGCTGTACCATTTTACATTCTTACCAGCAATGAATGAGAGTTCCTGTTGCTTCACATCCTTACCAGCATTTGGTATTGTCAGTTTTTTCGATTTTAGCCATTCTAATAGGTGTGTAATGGGTACCATCTTAACCATTTATTTTTTTTATAAACATGTTTTTTTTTTTTTTTTAATCTTTTTTATTGATTTCAGAGAGGAAGGGAGAGGAACAGAGAGATAGAAACATCAGTGATGAGAGAGAATCACTGACTGGCTGCCTCCTGCATGCCCCACACTGGGGATTGAGCCACAACCTGGGCATCTGCCCTGACTGGGAATTGAACCGTGACCTCCAGGTTCATAGGTAGATGCTCAACCACTGAGCCACGCAGGCTGGGCCCATCTTAGCTGTTTTTAAGTGCACAGTTCAGTGGCATTAAGTACATTCACATCCATCCACAGCATTCTTTTATCTAGCAAAATAAAAAATCTACCTTTTAAACAATGACTCTTCATTCCCTCCGCCCTTCCAAACACCATTCTACTTTCTGTCTCTATGCATCTGGCTACTCAAGTCTTCATATAAGTGCATCATACCCTGTGTTCTCCTTTGTGTCTAGCTTCTTTAACAGCATAATGTCCTCGGTACGTCCACATGGTTACTGACGGACACCTGGGTTCCTACCACACCTTAGTTATTGGGAATAATACTGCTCTGAACAGGGGTGTACCAATATATTTGAGACTCTGCTTTCAATTCTTTTGAGTCTATACCCACAAGTGGAATTGCTGGATCATATAGTAATTCTATTTGACACTTTTTGAGGAACTGCTATACTGTTTCCTATAGCAGCCGTACCATCTATTCCCACCAACAGTGCACAAGGGGTCCAATTTCTCCACATTGCTGCTAACACCTATTTTCCTTTTTTAAAAATTGTTGTCATCCTAGAGTGCTGTTATATCATTGTTGTTTTGTTTAAGAGTACATTTACTTGGCTAGAGTCCCCACAACACCCACGCACACTTATTAACAATTCACGTAACTCGAGTTGTGTGGAATGTGGTAGAGAAACTAGACTTCATTATGAGCTCCCAGCACCGCAGATCTGGCATTTTCACTCAACAAAAAGATTCGGAAATTGGGGGGTGGGGCGTTGTAGGAGGCACGGGTTTGGGGAGATCGTCCAGTTTCTCCAAATCCAGACCAGAGGTTTTTCACGGTTTATTCTCAGATGGGAGCCATGGCCCACGTCCGCAGGTCTCCTTCCGGCCGCCGCGGAAGAGCTGCACCGCGCGAGCCGGGAACCGTTCGGGCGCGGCTGGAACCAAGCGAAGGGCCTCGGGGCGGCTCGGACAGGTAGACCGGGCGGGGCCCCCGCCCAGCGGAAATATACGGGCGCCCCACCTCCCTCGCGCGGAGTCTCGGCGCGGGGCGGAGCCCGGCCACGCCCAGGGCTCGCCGAAAATCTGGGACGTTGAGGACGCAGCGCTGGCCGGACCCGCGGCGCGTGGCACGCGAGGGCCTTCCGCGCATGCTCCCGCCGTCTCCGCCCCGCCCCCTCGCTCTCTCGCGCCCTCCCCCGCCTGCCTCCTCCGCGCTGGGCCCCTCAGAGCTGGGCTCCTGGGGGAGCGCGGCCGACGTCCGGCGTGCGTGCCGGCGCCTGACTTCACTTCCGGCTAACGCGCTCGCTTGCCCCCTGGCCCCGGATGGTGACTGGCGGCGGTGGTGCACCTCCCGGGACTGTCACTGAGCCGCTTCCCAGTGTGATTGTGCTGAGCGCAGGCCGGAAGATGGCGGCTGCGGCTGCGGCGGCCTCGGGCCCGGGCTGCTCCTCGGCGGCGGGGGCGGGGGCGTCCGGGGCCTCGGAGTGGCTGGTGCTGCGGGACGGCTGCATGCGCTGCGACCCCGACGGGCTGCACAGCCTCTCCTACCACCCGGCGCTCAACGCCATTCTGGCCGTCACCAGTCGCGGGACCATCAAAGTCATCGACGGTACTTCAGGGGCCACCCTGCAGGCCTCGGCGCTCAGCGGTGAGTGTGCGGCGCGCCGGGCGGGGGCCCGGTCCGCTGCGGGAGGGGCCGGGCCCGCAGGATGCCGGGGAAGGAAGCCGCCCAGCCCCGCGACTCGGCCTCCGGAGGAAGGGAAGCGGCGTAACGGGAGCGGGTGGCGGCGGAGGGCAGGCAGGGGGCTCGGGCCTGGCTGGGCAGGGGGGCCCGGAAGCTGATTGAGGGGGGCCGGGGGACTCGGCTTTTCAGCGCCGCCGCCGGTTCGGAGAGACTGGCGAGCTGGGGAGTGGCGGGAGTTGCCTCTCGGGCCTGGGGCGTCCGGGGTAGGTTAGTCCTCCGGGAGGGAGAGGTGAGGAGGCCTTGGCTCTGGGCCCTGAGCAAGGCCAGGTCCCCGGGTCGGTCCTGGAGAAAGTGTCGGATCTGCCTTCAGCCGGATGAGAGAGGCAGGGTTTCGAAGGGTTGGTCCCGAGGAGAGGCTGGCGGCCGGAGGCGAGCGTCCTTGCCAGCATCCTGGCTCTCCCCGCTTGAGGGTGGAAGCGGGTCCCCGACTGTTCGGAGGCCCTGCAGGTGCTGGCGGTCTCGGCGCCGGGAGTGGGAATGGGAGTGGGAATCGGGGGGTAGGGTAGGCTGCCCTGGGGTGGGGGGAAGGGAGGGAGGGCAGTGGGCGGGCTCGCTGCCTGAACTGTGCCGTCGACGACTTTGGGACTCTGGCGGACGCCATGGAAGACTAGACCTCGTCCCCTCCGTGACGAGAAAGTCGGGAACCTGCGGGGTGTGAACATGCCGATTCCATTGGGTTCCCGATGAGGGGAAACTTCAGGCCCTTGCTGTTTGTTTGACCGCAGTGAGCGGAAGTCGGGATCCGGAGGTGTGCGTGCGTCTCCCCCCGGAGGAGCGCCGTTCGGGGCGGTGTACACGCGGGTCCAGGGGCCGGACTTCCAGCCCGCGGCGGGTGGGCGCTCGGGGCACCGGAGGGCAGTGTTTTGGGACCGCCCTGGCCAAGTGACGTTTCGTGGAGGTGACATTTCCTTTGAGGTTTATTGAGCGACTTCATTTAGATTCATAAGTTGCGTTTGAAAAGTGAGCGTGTATGAGTGAGAGAGACTCAGGCACAGATTTCTAATATAGACGACTGCGCCCTTAGCCAAGTGGAAATAGGAGCGCGGTCACTACCAGCTCACTTGTGTTTTAACACAGACACATCAGGAAAGGTCGTTATTCTCGTTTCCTGTGTGAGTAAACAAGGCACGTAAGTACATGGCGATTTAGGGATACAGAGATAAAATAAGGCATTTAATTTTTGTTGGTGTGAGAGTTGTGAAAGGAATGGACTGTGTATGGCTCTCGAATATAAACCTGGAACCATATCTAAGATATGTCTAAGAGAAAGTTTTGGCTTGTAATGTTCCTTTTCTTGGCTTAAGGAACAGGAGGGGTGCCCTACATAGAGCAATGATCAGTTACTGCAACTTGGACATTATAGTTTATATTACCAATCATTAGTAATTGGATATCCTCTTAATTCACTTAAAAATATTTCAAATTCGAGAGGGTATAAAGAATAATTATGATGTATCCCCCACTCGGTTTAAGAAATAAAACTTTACAAACAGAGTTGAAGCCTCCTCTGTGTCCATTCTGGATTGTATTCCTCCAACCTTCCTCCTTCCATTAATATTATCTTTAATTTGGTTTTATCATTTTCATACATATCTTCATGCTTTTTAGTATATGCTTGTAACTTTAAACAATATGCAGTACTGTTTTTTATGATTTTGAACTTTGAATAATTGGTATTACAGTATATGTATTTGGATTTCTATAAAAAGCCATCTTAACAAGTCTTAAAAGTGTTTTCCATAAAAAGAGTAGTCTCACGGAATTTCTAATATCCGGAGGCCATGTTTGAGAAAAATAACATGTGCTAGAATTTGTTATAAGTGGTTGGGGAAATTGGACATATATGTATGTGCCTGTTCATGAAGGGAAAAAAGTAGTTACTCTGATGGTAGATTACTAAAGGGGAGGTTTTTAGGTGCATAATATAAGTGTAAAGGTAGATGCATAGAACTGATTTGGGATGACTTTGTTGGGGCATTTGTTAATTAGAAAGGAATGGGATTGGATACAATTGCAGATGCCTATACATTGAGTATTGAATATATAAATAAAAATATATAGGCCCTGGCTGGTGTGGCTCAGTTGGTTGGAGCATCGTCCTGTATAGTGAAAGGTTGCAGGGTTTGATTTCCTGTCAGGGCACATACCATGTGATCCTGGTTGGGGCATATGGGAAGGCAACCCATCAATGTTTCTCTCTCCCTCCCCATCTGTCTACAATCATTAAGCATGCCCTCAGGTGAGGATTTAAAAAAATGTCCTATATAATAAAAGTCTAGTATGGAAATTGTCCCCTTGGCCAGGAGTTTGACCAGGGCGCAGGGCCTGCTGGCCAACCTCCCTATCGGTGGCCCCTCCCTCCGGCTGGCTGGCTGGGCCCAGATCAGGGAGGGTGGGCCCAATCCCACCTGTGCACGAATTTGTGCACCAGGCCTCTAGTATACATATAAGAGTTATGGCAAACAAAATTCTGTAGCCTTGACTAAATTACTTAACATTTCTGTTCCAGTTTTTCCTTTTGCCAAATGGGGATAATAATTGTACTGAATTTGAGGATTAAGTGTTTATAAAGTGCTTAGGACACTGTTTAATGTTCAAAAAATTCAAAAAAATGTTCCTCTTGTTTACTTGTAAATCTCTGTAAATATTCTTCTTATTTTTTTGTTCTTTTTTTACTTAAAACCTGCTAAATTTTTTCAACTTAACTCCAAATTTAAACTTCTTAGGATTTTTTCCTGATTTACCAGCTTTTGCTACCCTACAGAATTCATCTAGTTTTTACTTTTATATAAGAATAAAATATTGCCCTAGCTCGTTTAGCTCACTGGATAGAGCTTCGGCCTATGGACTGAAGGGTCCTGGGTTCAGTTTTGGTCAAGGGCACATGCCCAGGTTTTGGGTTCAATCCCCATTGTGGGGTGTGCAGGAGGCAGCTGATCAGTGATTCTTTAATCATTGATGTTTCTATCTCTCCCTCTCCTTTCCTCTTAGAAATCAACAAAAACATATTTAAAAATATATATATTTTAAAAAAAGAATAAAGTATTGTTGTCCTGGCCACTGTGGCTCTGTTGGGTGTAATCCCATGCACCTAAAGGTTGCCAGTTCCGATGATTCCCCTTCAGGGCCTATGCCTGGGATGCCGGCTTGATCATGGGGGGTGGGGGGGGGAAGGGCATGCAGGAGGTAGTTGATTGATGTTCTGCTCTCATATCCATGTTTATGTTTCTCCCTGCCCCTTCTTCTCTTTCTAAAAACCAATAGAATTCTTAAAAAGATGAATAAAGTATTGTTAATTTGTTCAGTATTTTCTTGTTCATTTAATTATTGCTGGTGGTGTTTTTCTGTTCTTGAAATAGCTCCCCATATATATACTTAAAAAAATATTTTTATTGATTTCAGAGAGGGAGGGAGAGGAAGAGAGAGATAAAAAACATCCATGATGAAAGAGAATCATTGATCGGCTGCCTCCTGCATGCCCCACAATGGGGATCGAGCCTGCAACCTGGGCATTTGCCCTTGACCGGAACTGAACCCAGGACCCTTCAATCCGCAGGCCGATGCTCTATCCACTGAGCCAAACCAGCTAGGGCTGTTTTTTGTTTTTATAGTTTTTTGAGAGCATGTGGTGAGAGAAAGGGCTTTTAGGTAGTTCTGAATTTTGAACTTTAGCTCACTAACTCACTATCTAAACTTCATGAACTTCTGCTTCCTCATTTGTAAATTAAGATTAATATTTCATAGGGTGGTTGTGAAGACTAAGTGGTAAACATATTTAAAGTATCTAACAGTTCTTTTTTTTTTTTTTTTTTTTTTATTAAATATATTTTATTGATTTTTTACAGAGAGGAAGGGAGAGAGATAGAGAGTTAGAAACATGGATGAGAGAGAAACATCGATCAGCCGCCTCCTGCACATCCTCCACCGGGGATGCGCCCGCAACCCAGGTACATGCCCTTGACCGGAATCGAACCCGGGACCCCTCGGTCCGCAGGCCGACGCTCTATCCACTGAGCCAAACCGGTTTCGGCTCTAACAGTTCTTGTATCTACTTGGTATAGTAGGTACACAATGAATGCTAATTCTCTTAAGTCTCATAGGTGCTTAATATTAACATGCTCATTATTTATTACTTTAAAAAATGTTCACTAACTCAGTGTTTATATACAAAGGATAATAGATATTATTCAAATGTAGATGGAAATATAAATGTTGGTAAATATATTTCAGTGTATTGGTGTAGCTAAATGTCAGAATGAAGTTTAGTCTATTAGTTCTGTATATGGATTGTTCCTGTAGTATACGTATATAAGTAAATGAAGACGTGTATATTAATCAATGGATATTATAATACAGTATATGTGTAAGAGAAATTCATGTCTTTTCAGTTTTTTAAGTGGGTTCCAGATCTTGTCACAGTGAAAAAGCAGAACTCCAAAGCTGCTTATTGTTTTTAGCGAAATACTCTGATTTTACATTTCTTTATGAATTTCTCCCTTTATCCTTTTCCTAGATCAGGTTGGGGAACCTTTTTTCTGCCAAGGGTCATTTGGATATTTATACATCATTCACTTAATGTAATTCACTTAATATAAATTTATGTTGCTATGAAAAAAGCTACTAGATTTATTGAATTTCAAGTCCCGCCTATGGTTGCCTTGGCAGGGCCAGATCAAATGATTTCCTGGGTGGCCCACAGGCCAGGCGTTCCCTACCCCTGTCCTAGATAGGCATTGACTTTGATTTGATTTGAAAAGTTTGTACAGTGATCATAAATGAGAAAAAGATCATAATATTCCAGTTGTAGCAAAGTTCAGATTGAGAGAATTCTTACTGATAGTTTGTCTGATGTAACAACTTCTTGTTTAGACTTAAAGCCCAGAGCTGCCTGCTCTAGAAGTCTTAGAATATAGAAAACTAACCAGGTTAAACTGCATAGTCCTCAAGAACTGTATATGGATTGTTCGTGTAGTATATGTATATAAGTAAATGAAGACATGTATATTAATCAATGGATTATGGAGTTTTATGGATAAAAATCATACTTACCACTGTGTTAGAGTTAGAAAATATTTTTCTTACTACTGAATTGGCATGTATTCATGCATTAATTTGGATAAAATGTAAAATTTTCTGTATGTCTCTGCTTTGGAAATTATAAATGATTCAAACCACTTCCTGTTTTCTGACTAACTTGGTACATGCAGCCTTCCTAGTCTCAATTATTCTTCTATGAAAGATAATAAACACAGTATAAATTGGAATTTTAATAGCCCCAGAAGATAATTGCCTTTATATGAGTTCTTTATAAAAAGTAAATTCAGCAAATCTCTTTGTGGGCTATGAGTACATACATTGGTTCTATTTCAGCTGACTGACTTCAGTAATGCTACATGATGCTCTATCCTCTGTCAAAGATTTGCTTTAGCAAAACATTTTTTTATAATGAATGAGTGGATTTATATAAGGTTTTATTGTGTTTTTTAAAATTGATTTTTATTTTAAATAAAAAATATTTTTATTGATTTCAGAGAGGAAGGAAGAAGGAGAGAGAGATAGAAACATCAATGATGAGAGAGAATTATTGATCAGCTGCCTTCTGCATGCCCTACACTGGGGATCACGCTTGTAACTGGGACATGTGCCCTTCTCGGGAATCGAATCGTGATCTCCTGGTTCAGAGGTCATTGTTCAACCACTGAGCCACATCTTTAAATTGATTTCTAGAGAGAGAGTAAGGGAGAGGGAGAGAGAGAAATACATCTGTGTGAGAGTGAAACATTAATCGGCTGTCTGCTGTACACCCACTACTGGGAATCGAGCCTGCAACCGGGCATGTGTCTGACCTGATACTGAACTCACCACCATCTGGTATACAGAAGAATGCTCCAGCTAACTGAGGCACACCAGCCATGGCCATAATATGTTTTTCTAAGAAGTCAATGGTAGGGAACCATTGTAGGTTATGACATTGTCAGATTCATTTTTAGAACGCATTGAAGCTAATGCCCAGTTGTGAGAAATGATGAGAGTATCATTAAGTTAGTTTGAGAGTTAGGAACAACATAATTTGGTGAATGTGGGGATGAGAGACATTGATGAAAATTATTCATACTTAGGTTCCTACTTTGAGTAATGAATGGCGTTTATTAACCCAAATAGGCAATACAGTAGTCCCTCTTATTTATGGTTGTGCTTTGCATGGTTTCAGGTACCCGTGTGGTTAGCTATGATCTGAAAATACTAAATGGAAAATTTCAGAAGTTAAGAATGCATAAGTTTTAAAGTGTGCCTTGTTATGAGTAGCATGCTGAAACCTCAAGCTGTCCCTCTCCATCTTGCTCTGGATGGTAATCATCCGTTTGTCCTATATATTGATATTGTATATGCTACCCACCCATTAGGTAGGTAGTAGCCATCTGGGTTATCAGATCAACTGTCACAGTATTGCAGTGCTTGTGTTCAAGTAACCCTTATTTTACTTAATAATGGCTCCAAAGAGTAGTGATGCTGGCAATTTGGTTATGCCAAAGAAGCTATAAAGTGAAAAGGTGGAAATTCTCAAGTTAAGGAAAGAAATAATCCTATGCTAAACTTGTTAAGATCTATAGTAAGACTGAATCTTCTATCTGAAGTTGTGAAGAAGGAAAAAGAAATTTGTGCTAGTTTGCTGAAAGAGACACCACATTCACATAACTTTTATTACACTATTTTGTTATAATTCTATTTTATTATTAGTTATTGTTGCTAATTTCTTTCTGTGCCTAATTTACAAATTACACTTTATTATAGGTTTGTAGGCATAGAAAAAGATAGTATATTTAGGGTTAGGTACTATTTATGCTTTCAGGCATCCACTGGGGGTCTTGGGATGTATTCCCATACATAAGCGGCGGGGGGGGGGGGGGGGGGGGGAAGGGGGAGGGGACGGACTACTGTACAAGGAAGTGTGGTGAGTAGCTTTTGTTGGAAAAAGCAAGAGGGAGATAGTGATTTCAGTTGTGTTAATTTTGAAGGGCATTCAAGTAGAGATATCCAGAAGGTATTTGGAAATTCAGGGTTGAAGTTTGAAAATTTGGGAATCCAGATTTGGAAGGCATTGGCATTTATAGAGAAAGCTTAGTCTTATGGTTAAGAATATTGGCTCTGGAGCCACACGGAGTTCCAGTCTGTGTCTCACCACTTAGTAGCTGTGCCCATAGGCAAGATGCTTAACCCAGTGGTTCTCAACCTTCTGGCCCTTTAATACAGTTCCTCATGTTGTGACCCAACCATAAAATTATTTCCGTTGCTACTTCATAACTGTAATGTTGCTACTGTTATGAATTGTAATGTAAATATCTGATATGCAGGATGGTCTTAGGCGACCCCTGTGAAAGGGTCGTTCGACCACCAAAGGGGTTGCGACCCACAGGTTGAGAACCGCTGGCTTAATCTCTCTCTGTACAGTGGGGCCTTGACTTACGAGTTTAATTCATTCTGAGACCGAGCTCGTTAACTCAAATTACTCTATCAACTCAATGCAAAAAATCGGCCGAGAGACAGCTGGTATCTCAAAAAAACTCGTTAGTGGGGACACTCGTAAGTCAAGGCCCTACTGTACTTCATAATTAATACCTAACTCACTGGGTTATTGGAAAGATTAAGTAAACTGATATGTGTAGACACTGCTTGAATCATTCACCAAAGCACTCAATAAATGGTACTTTTTGTCTTGGTACTTTAAAAAAAATGTATATTTTTATTGATTTCTGAGAGAAAGGGAGAGGGGGAGAGATAGAACATCAGTGATGAGAGAATCATTGATCGGCTGCCTCCTGCACACTCTCTACTGGGGATTGAGCCCACAACTTGGGCATGTGCCCTTAACCAGAATGGAACCCGAGACCCTTTAGTCTGCAGGCCAACGCTCTACCCACTGAGGCAAACCAGCTAGGGCTTGGTACCTTTTTTTTTTTTTTTTTAAACAGACTTCATTTATTTTATTTATTTATTTATTTTTTAAAAAATATATTTTATTGATTTTTTACAGAGCGAAGGGAGAGGGACAGAGAGTTAGAAACATCGATGAGAGAGAAACATCGACCAGCTGCCTCCTGCACATCTCCTGCTGGGATGTGCCCGCAACCAACGTACATGCCCCTGACCGGAATCGAACCCGGGACCTTTCAGTCCGCAGGCCGAAGCTCTATCCACTGAGCCAAACTGGTCTCGGCTAAACAGACTTAATTTAAAAAATACATTTTTAATGATTTCAGAGAGGAAGGGAGAGGGAGAGGGAGATGGAAACATCACTGATGAGAATCAGTGATTGGCTGCCTCCTACACACCCACTTCTGGGGATCAAGCTGGAAACCTGGGCTTGTGTCCTTGACTGGAATCAAACCCAGGACCCTGCAACTGAAGGCCCATGCTCTATCCACGGCCAAAACAGCTAGGACAATCTTGGTGCTTTATATTTATACTAGAGGCCCTGTGAACAGATTTGTGCACTGGTGGGGTCCCTTGGCCTGGCCTGCGGGGATCAGGCCGAAACCAGCTCTCTGTCATCCCCTGAGGGGTCTTGGATTGCAAGAGGGCGCAGGCCAGGCCCAGGGACCGCACCTATCCTTCAGTCCTATCCTATATAATAAAGAGGGAATATGCAAATTAACCCTCTATAACACCATCACAAGATGGCGGTGTGCACAGTGGGGGCGGGGCCAGCTGCTTCATGTGCCTGCTGCTGGAGTTCCTGCAGTCGCTCCAGGGAGGCAGGGCGCCTCCTTGCAGCGGTGGGAGGCGGCAGGCAGGGTGCCTCCTTGGAGCGGTGGGATGCGGTGCTGTGGGGGTGGGGCTGGCGGCCGCTCCGTGCGGCTTCCTTAGGGGTTCCTGCGGCCCCGTGGGGGTCCTGGCGGCCGTTTTTGTGTGACTTCTGCCGAGGTTTTCGTGGCTCTGTGTGCGCAGCCTGGAGGCGGGGCATCGGGGCGGCACTCCAGCACTTGGGGCCATCCCATGGCGTGCCGGCCATGTGGGGCCGGATTCTGGGACTCGGGGCGGTCCCACGGTGCAGGGGTGTGGGGGGGAGGGGTCCCGGGTCTTGCACTACTCTAATAAAAGACAAACATGCAAATTGACCGTACATTCGCTACACCTTAAGCCACACCCACCAGCCAGTCAGAGCGACTATATGCAAATTAACCCAACCAAGATGGTGGCCGGCAGCCACGGAGCTGGAGCGAGCAGGAGGCTTGGTTGCTCCAGTGATGGAGGAAGCCAAGCTTCCCGCCTGCCGCGGCCTGCTCTGAGCTCCACTGAAGGCAAAAAAGTTTCAATTATAGAAGGTAAATAAATCCCAGAATTAAAAAAGAAAAAAAGGAGAGGCTGGGAGCTTCCGTTGCCTGGGGGCTTGGCCAGCCTGAAAACGGCCTTCAGCCCCTCACCCAGACTGTCCAGGCACCCCAATGGGGACCCCTCCACCATAAAGGGGGTGTGGCCAGCATGAAAGCCATCAGCCCCTCATCCAGGCTGGCCAGGCACCCTGAAGGGGGTGTGACCAAGCCTGCAAACAGCCATTAGCCCCTCACCAGGCTGGCCAGGCACCCCAGTGGGTACCCCCACCCTGAAGGGGGTGTGACCAGCTGCAAACAGCCATCAGCCCCTCATCCAGGCTGGCCAAACCCCTATGGGGTGAGGGTCCCCACTGGGGGGCTTGACCAGCCTGCAAACATCCATCAGCCCCTCATCCAGGCTGACTAGGCACCCCAGCGGGACCCCCACCCTGATCCGGGACACCCTTCAGGGCAAACCAGCCGGCCCCCAACTGTACACCAGGCCTCTATCCTATATAATAAAAGGGTAATATGCAAACTGACCCTAACAGCAGAAAGACTGGGAATGACTGGTCACTATGACACACACTGACCACCAGGGGGCATACGCTCAATGAAGGAGCTGCCCTCTGGTGGTAAGGGCGCTCTCACATGGGAGGAGCTCTGCTCAGCCACAAGCCAGGCTGATGGCTGCCAGTACAGCGGTGGTGATGGGAGCCTCACCTGCCTCCTCAGCAGCGCTAAGAATGTCTGACTGCAGTTTAGGCCTGCTCCCCGCTGTCAAGTGGACATCCCCCGAGGGCTGCCGGGCTGCCGGGCTGCCAGAGGGATGTCTGATTGCCATCTTAGGCCCAATCCCCCGGGGAGCGGGCCTAAACCAGCAGGTGGTCATCCCCTGAGGGGTCCCAGACTGCGAGAGGGCACAGGCCGGGCTGAGGGGCCCCCTTCCCCCCCAAGTGCACAAATTTTTGTGCACCGGGCCTCTAGTTCTATATAATAAAAGACTAATATGCAAATCGACTGAACAGTGGAATGACTGGTCGCTATGACGTGCATTGACCACCAGGGGGCAAACACTCAATGCAGAATCTGCTCCCTGGAGGTCAGTGTGATCCCACAGGGGGAGCACTGCTTAGCCAGAAGCCGGGCTCATGGCTGGTGAGCGTAGCAGTGGTGTTGGGAGCCTCTCCTGCCTCCACGGCAGCACTAAGGATGTCTGATTGCCAGCTTAGGCCCGCTCCCCAAGGGGAGCGGGCCTAAGCCATCAGTCAGACATCCCCCTAGGGCTCCCGGACTGCGAGAGGTGTGCAGGCTGGGCTGAGGGACCCCCTTGAGTGCAGAATCTCGTGTACCGGGCCTCTAGTATGTATATAAGATCTTTGGTTAATCTCTCCCCGCACTCCCCCCATCTCCCCTTTCCTCTGCAGTTCATCATTTTGTTCCATGTTTCCATGTCTGTGGTTTCCGCTCCTTCCTTGAGCGTCTGCCGGGAGCTAGTCCATCCTTGCTGCTTGACACAGTCCCTGCAGGGAGGAAACATCTGCACAGCATGTGTTTCAAGGGACCTGGCATATATAGCATACTGTTCTTAATGTGTTTGCTCCCCTTAGCACTATGTGTTTTGGCCAAGGTCACCTCTCCGAGAAAGGTTGTTTCCCCAGGTGGGGATTTTCCCCTGAAGTTAGGGAGGGAGTGAAACCCCTTAACTAAGTGCCAGGTGGGTAGTTAATCACTTTAACTACGAACAATCACGCTTAAGCTACATAATCTTTACTTCCTGGAATGGAGATAAGAAACACCCTAACCTTTGTAATAGAAATTGACAGGATTAAAATCGGCTGGTATAAATACAGATGTAACAAGACAATAAACGTCAGATCCTAACCAGAACCTAGCCAGAGAACATGGCAAAAGATCCTGGACAGAACCTGGCTACAGAACTTCACTGGAGAACCTAGACAGAGCATGGCAAAAGAACCTGGATAGAACCTGGCTAAAGAACCTGGTGACTGAACCTGGCTGGAGAACCTGGAGAAGCTGGATGGAGAACCTAGCAAGAGAACATGGCTACAGAACCTGGCTGGAGATCCTGACCAGAACTTGGCTGGATCCTAGCCAGAACTTCACTGGAGGTCTTGGACAAAACTTGGCTGGAGATCCTGGAGGGAGAACCTCGCTATGCTGATCAACTGAACGCTGACCCTGTGTCATTCCTTCTTTGCCGACTCCGTCCACACCTTTGGGGATCCCTGAACCCGCTGGGATTGGACCCCAGCAAGCGTCTGCCCCCTGGTGGTCAGTGCGCATCATAGCTACCAGTCGGTCGGTCGCTTAGGCTTTTATATATATAGACTAGAGGCCCGGTGCACAAAAATTGGTGCATTGTGTGGGCCGGGGTCCCTCAACCCAGCCTGCCCCCTCTCACAGTCCAGGAGCCCTCAGGGGATGTCCTACTGATGGCTTAGGCCCGCTCCCTGCTAAGCCTCAGTCTGGCCTCCCTCTGCAGGAGGCGACAAGGCTGATCAGGTGAAGGCGCCATTGCTGGCTGCTTCAGCTCCCGGCCCTCGGCCCTCACTTCTTAGGGCTGGCCCTGGCCCCGGCCCACTGATGGGGGCGGGGCTATCTGGGGCCAGGACAGCTGGGGGAGGGGCTGTGGGAGGTTGAGGCACCGCTGTCACACCATGTCCAGCCTCTGCAATGGCTCTGGGACCGAGGCTCCGCGGCCTCTCCCGCCGCTGCCTCTGCAGAAGGAGGGGCTGAGGTGCGGGTGGTGGGACTGGACTGGGGCCTGCAGCGCCGTGGCTTCTCCTGCCGCCTCCTCTGGGAAAGGGGCGGCGCCCCCAGACCGGCCGGCACAGCCGGCCCTCTGCCCTCGCATCTGCGGCTTTGTCTGGAAGGACATCCGGAAGATGTCCGGTCTAATTAGCATATTACCCTTTTATTAGTATAGTTAGTATATTAGTTCAGTTCAACAAAGTGTCATTTGCGGTAATAAGATGAATTTGGAATCCAGTCCTACCGCCAAATTAAAAAAGCTTTCTATAAGAGATGACATATCAGCTGAGACTTGAAAGAAAATGAGTTAGAGCAGTGGTTCTCAACCTTGGCTGCACATTAGAATCACCTGGGAATCTTTTAAAATCCTGATTTCTGGGCCTCATCCTCCGGAAATTCTGTTTCTTTGTTACTAATGTGTGGCCTTACCCCATAACAAAGAAACAGAATTTCATCTTGGATGATGAGGCCCAGAAATCAGGATTTTAAAAAGATTCCCAGGTGATTCTAATGTGCAGCCAAGGTTGAGAACCACTGAGTTAGAAGGAACAGCATGAACGAGAGTACACAGGTAGGAAGTTGGTAATATTTGTTACAAGCAGTTTGGCATTAGAATACAAAGCATACAGAAAGGACTGATCAGAGAGCCTGAGGATCTTAGACTTGTCCCTCCTGGGCTATGCTTCTCACATTTTTAAGTAGTACAAGAACTCCCAGTATAAGGTAAAAAAAAGTCTAGGGCCTTATTATGATTAGGAGCTACATGTTTAGTATCAGTTAATGCTCAATTCCCTTCTGACTGGTTTAGCTTTTAGATTTTTATGGGAACAAGTCAGTTAACACTTTTCTATCTGTCCTCCAATTTCAAAAATATTTTTGCTGTTGTATTCTCACTTGTTCCTTTTTTCTTTGTGGGCTTGGTAAGGCCCTCTCTATCTCTTCACTGTCTTTGCAGTGGGAGCTTGGGAGGGAGCCGACGTAAGTGTGAGTGTATTACTGTATCCTTGTTGTTTAACTGGCAGTTTGTAGTTGTAATTGTACTTAAGTTGTTGTGCGTTTGTTATTCTCTACTTAGGAATGTTAGCTATAACTGTAGCTAGAATGTAAACAATACGTGATTTCTGTAATGTAGTATGTAGGAACAGTGGGGAGATGGGTGGGAGGTACCTCTCTCATATGTGTATTGTACTGCTCATGACCTTATGCCTTTTGGTGCCTTTGGCAAGACACTTCTCTGACTATCTTTTTTTTTTTTCCTTAAAAGTGTTTTCATTGATTTTAGAGAGGGAAAGAGCTACAAACATTGATGAGAGAGAAACATCAACATCGATTGGCTGCCTCCTGCATGCCCCCTTCCCCCTCAACGGGGAATTGAGTCCACAATCTGGGCCTGTGGCCTGACTGGGAATTGAACAAGTGATCTCTTGGTGCATGGGTCAAGGCTCAACCACTGAGCAACCCCAGCTGGGCCTGACTTACTATCTTTAAGTGGGCTAGTAATTCTTGCCCAGATTACTTTATTACCTGGTAAGTTAATGAATGGAGAAATTCTTTGTAACTTGTAGAACTTTAAAAATGTGAGGTATACAACAAAGTTAAGATAAACTCTTTGGGTATGGAAGAGGAGATAAGAGAGGTACAAATAATACAAAGAAGGAAGTATAGAGAGGAGATAATGATGTACAAATAGCAAAGAGAATAAAGTAATTGCTATATAAAAGAGTGTGACAAGGGCAGGGCTCCTAAAAAGAAGTAGTGTGGTCTAGTTTGTGTCAAATCAGGGCTGTATTTTAGAGGACATAAATATTATGCTTTTTAGAGGAAATGATAGAAATGTTTTAGTGAGGCAGATAGGAATCCCTTCTTTGAGATTTGTTGTGGGCGCCAGGAATTTAAATCTTTGTGATTTGTTTCTTTACTTTTACTTTGATTTATGAAGTAGGAAAGAGAGAAATAGGACGGGGGAGATGGCAAAGGGCAGTGGTTCTCAGCCTTGGTTGCTCATTAGAATCCTCAAGGGAGCTTTTAAAAAATACTCTGGGCCCCAGTAGTCTGGCTTAAGTGGTCTGGAGTGCAGCCCAGGCATACTTTTTTTTTTTTAAAGCATGCCAGGTGATTCTAATGTGCAGCTAAGTTTAGAGGTTCAAACTAACTAGGACCTCAGACAAGCATGTTTATTTGATATGCCTGGGATAAATGAGAAACAGGTTTCATTTGAACTGAATAATTACTATTTTGTCTTAATTTTTTTTGTAAGAAAAACCTTCCAGATTGGTTTGTCTGCTAATAAAAACCTATCTCATTATATTTTTAAATTGTATTTAGTTAATATATAATGAAATAGTGCATGAAAGAGCAGGGATATTTCAAGGACCCAATTTCTGTTACTTTCTAATTTTTCCTTTTCTACTGTAATTCAGTTTTGGTTGATCCTTCCTCTCCCCTCCCTCCCTCCCTCCCTTGTTTCCTTCCTTTTTTGAGCT
The DNA here is from genome assembly GCF_028538775.1 of Myotis yumanensis. Lineage (NCBI taxonomy): Eukaryota > Metazoa > Chordata > Mammalia > Chiroptera > Vespertilionidae > Myotis > Myotis yumanensis. The sequence continues at coordinate 15,061,948 of NW_027223762.1, forward strand.
ACAGACTGCTCTGGTACTTTTTCACCAAAATGCCACTACAGCTTAGGACAGTGACTGTATACTGGCAGAAGAGGAGGTAAAAAGGGGCAAGGAGTGTAGAGATGGCCGGGATCATCTGTTCCAGATCACTAGTTTCATACCTATAACATCTAGGTGTTACATGTGTACTAAAATAATTGTGAGAATATTGCATTTTGCCACATTTTAGTTTTGTTTCAATATAATAAAAAGTTCTTCAAAACTAGAAAATACCTTTGAGACAGCATAAATGGACCTGGAGATTATTATACTAAGTGAAGCAAGCCAGTCAGAGAAAGACAAATATCATATGACCTCAAATATCACTTATACGTGTAATCTAATGAACAAAATAAACTGAGGAACAAAATAGGTCCAGAGACATGGAAGTATGGAACAGACTGGCAGATCTCAGAGGGAAGGGGAGAGATTAACCAAATAATTTATATGAATATATGCATAGCCCATGGACATAGACAATAGTGCGGTAAAAGCCTGGCGTGGGGTGGGAACCAGGTTGAGGGGCGAAAGGGGGTAAAAGGGACATCCATAATATTCTCGACAGTGAAAACCCCCACTATATATAGAAAATAAGTCATTTATTAAAACAGACTTACTTTGTGTCAAGTACTGGCGATACAGCAGTTAGTCTTTGCTTTCCTAGAGCTCATGGTTTAGTGCAGCGGTTCTCAACCTGTGGGTCGCAACCCCTTTGGGGGTCGAACGACCCTTTCACAGGGGTCACCTAAGACCATCGGAAAACACATATATAATTACATATTGTTTTTGTTATTAATCACTATGCTTTAATTATGTTCAATTTGTAACAATGAAAATACATCCTGCATATCAGATATTTACATTACGATTCATAACAGTAGCAAAATTACAGTTATGAAGTAGCAATGAAAATAATTTTATGGTTGGGGGTCACCACAACATGAGGAACTGTATTAAAGGGTCGCGGCATTAGGAAGGTTGAGAACCACTGGTTTAGTGGGAAGAGATGTATTACACCCTCCCCCCTCCCCGACACACAATGTCAGGTGGTAATAAATACCATAAGAAATTAGAACTGGAATAGAGATAGACTCACAGATAGAGAGAAGGCTGACAGCTGTGGGAGGTGGGTGGAGAGATTGAGCAAAAAAAACCTCATGGGCCAGAACCGGTTTGGTTCAGTGGATAGAGCGTCGGCCTGCGAATTCAAGGGTCCCGGGTTCGATTCTGGTCAGGGGCATGTACCTTGGTTGTGGGCACATCCCCAGTGGGGGGCGTGCGGGAGGCAGCTGATCAATGTTTCTCTCTCATTGGTGTTTCTGGCTCTCTATCCCTCTCCCTTCCTCTCTGTAAAAAATCAATAAAATAGATAAAAAAAAACAGAAAAAAAACCTCATGGACAGGGACAGCAGTGGTAATTGGGGGAGAGGGAGGTGGGTAGAAGTGGAGAAGGCATTGGGAGGGGATAAATGGTGATGGAGATAAATAAATAAATGAATAAATAGCTATTTAAAAACAAAAACAAAAAGAATAGTGAGGAGGTTAGGCTTAATGTTTTGTCAGGTGAATGTGGCTGAGGGAAGTGAGGAAAAGAAAGTTTATTATGATAATGATCAGAGCTGGATATGGAGAAAAGCGAGAGTCAGGTAAGGACATAAAACAATGTTGTTCAATGAATAGGGCGGTCAGAGAATGGTAGAAGTTTGGGAATTGGAGTGGCCAAGTGAGCAGTGCTCTACACAGATTAAGTGTGACCATGGGAAGAAGGTGCTTGACATGAGGCTGAAGGTAAGATCAATGGAGGTGAGCAGTTAAGGAACAGAGAGACTAGTACCTTGGATCTTCTTTGTGGGTATTGAAATTAACAACATGGTTGTAAAACAGTGATTCGAGTGCTAAAATCTTCACAAAATTATAATCTTCAGAACACTGCAACAAAGAGTGAAATAACACATATTAGAGCTCATTAACAGCTTCAAAAAAACAGGGAGTTAAGTAGAAGGGAGGTATAATGTCAATAAGGAGTAAGCGATACCCAACCCATTTCCAAGACTGAAATAGGTGCTGTGTGAGCAGAAAACAGCCACCCCTGAGAAGGCTGCGGTTGCCATTTTGAGCAAGAAGTGGGTGGGGATAGAAAAAGCCCCTTAGGGATTTCAGGCCACATAGTGAGGGGTGACCTAGAGGTCTTGCGCTTCTTCTGAGGTCTGAAGTAAAAAGAGATGCAGAGCATGATAAAGTTCTGTGTTCTCTGTAGGGGAGGTCAAAATTCAGTTCTAACCATTCCCTACTTCTCAGATGCTGAGAATCAGTCTTGCAAGGAGCATGATACACTCCTTTGCTGGGTGTGTGTGTAGGGGTGAGGGTGTGTTGGGGGCGTGTGGAGGTGTGGGGGGATGTGGGGATTGGGGAGCGAGGGAGTAGACTGCTATAATTTCCTGCGTCACAGCAGCCAAATATCCCAAACCCACTTTGTTCATTGTGAGTCTGTCTTGACGATAGACCTAGTCATATGGTCATTCATTCATTTATTCATTCAGGGGCTAATATATTCCTCCACATATACATATATATTACTTTTGTTTTATTGAATGTAAGTTGCATATATCATACCCCTCTACCCCTTACTATTTTTGTTTATTTCTAGGAACAGTGATAATTCTCTTTTATAACAGCAATGGTAGTTACCAAGTTGATAATTTCACATTGATACCTTTATCTGATCTACAGTATATATTTCAGTATAATCAGTTCTTATAATGATAATGTTCTTTAGAGCAATTTTTTTTTCCAGTCCAGGACTCTATATTGTATTTACTTGCCATGTAAACATTTATCTTGAATGGACTATTGGTCTTAAAATCTTAAGTGTTGAATTTTTGTTCTTTTCACAGCTAAACCAGGTGGACAGGTGAAATGTCAGTATATTTCTGCTGTGGATAAAGTTATATTTGTGGATGACTATGCAGTAGGATGTAGGAAGGACCTTAATGGAATCTTGTTGTTAGACACAGCTCTGCAAACTCCAGTTTCAAAGCAGGATGATGTGGTTCAGCTTGAATTACCTGTTACAGAGGTAAGTTAAAATAAGTATCAATATATTTTTCTACTTAATGTAACCTCAAACCTATTAGCTGTTAAATGAAATTGGGTTGTCCAATAAGAATAAAGAGTTAACTTACTGATCACAACTTTATTTAAATAATTGTTTTTCCTGTGCATAATTAATGCTTGTTGAAGTGGTATTTAAGTGTGAACTGTACAGATTAAACTGCTGTAAGAGAGACCTCAAAATATAATGCCTTAAACAGGATAATTTCTTTCCAGTAACAGTACAGGGCTAAGTGTAGAGGCACCTGTGCTTACCTCAGTTCTTATAGCTTTCATCTTGTGAGTGTAAGACAACTGCTCCAAGTGTCATTATTTCCCAGTCATAGGGACTAGGAGGACAAAGGCCAGGAGAGCACAGTGTGACACGACCTTCCAACCTTACTTTTCTTCCACCTTTCCTGTGTTTCTCTCTCCCCCACCTCTTCCCTCTCTGTCTCTTTCTCCTTCTTTGTTCTTGAGCTCTTTCACAAAGTCTCTTACATACACCTTTTTTATATTTCCCCCTTTGGCCAGAATTTAGTCACATGATCATATCAGGCTAAGAAGCTTGGGAAAGATGTAGTTTATTTTTTTAAGTATTAAAAAAGGGGAGGCATAAATATTAATGGACAACCAGTAAGGACTATGCTATGTATCATATTGCTTAAAAATCCCAGTTTAGAATTTCAGCTATATGCATTTTTCTGTAGTGTTACTATTCATTACTTAATTTGTAAGTGTATCCAACTTAAACTTTTTTAAAAAACCTATTTTTATTTATTTATTTTACTTATTTATATATTTTTATTGATTTCAGAGAGGAAGGGAGAGGGAGAGAGAAATAGAAACATCAATGATAAGAGAGATTCATGGATTGGTTGTCTTGAGCCTGCAACCCGGGCTTGTGCCCTTCACTGGAATCGAACCTGGGACCCTTCAGTTTGCAGGCCGATGCTCTATACACTGAGCCAAACCAGTTAGGGCTTAAACTTTTTTGTGTGCCTTGATGTTCATGTCATGTAATTTAAAAATACCTTTTAAAAATTTTTGTGATTTAAATGATCTTAAATCTATCTATCTATATCTACACTAATAAAAGAGAAACATGGTAATTGGCGTGCGACCGCTACCCTTCCCATTGGCTAATCAGCGTATCCTTATGCAAATTAACTGTCAGCCAAGATGGCGGCCGGCAGCCAGGCAGCTGGAAGCGAACATGAGGCTTGCTTGCTGCAGGGACTGCAGACTCCAACTCTCAGCCGACAGTTTGAAACTTTGTAACAAATATAGCCAACCGGGATCTCAGAGCTGAAGTTATACATTGTTTCGATTATAGAACAGCAAACAAACCAGCAGCGGAGGCCTCAGAGCTAGAGCCAGAGCTAAAGCTGGCCCAGAATAAAAAAAAAGAAAAAAAGGAGCGGTTGGGAGATTCGGTCAATCGCCAGCCTGAAGGCAGCCCTCAGCCCCTCACCCAGACTGGCCAGGCACCCCAGTGGGGACCCCCACCCTGATCCAGGACACCCTTCAGGGCAAACCAGCCGGCCCCCAGGCCTCTATCCTATATAGTAAAAGGGTAATATGTCTCCCAGCACCGGGATCAGCGGAGCTGGGAGGCCTCCTGGCACCGGATCAGCATGACAGGGGGCAGTGCCCAAACCCCCTGATCGCCCTGCGGCTCTGTGTGTGACAGGGGGCGGCGTCCCAACCCCCTGATCCGCCCTGCTCTGTGTGTGACAGGGGGCGGTGCCCTAACTCCCCTATCGGCCCTACTCTGTGAGTGACAGGGGGGAGCTCCCCAACCTCCTAATGGGCCCTGCTCTGTGCATGACAGGGGGGAGCTCCCCAACCCCCTGATGGGCCCTGCTCTGTGCGTGACAGGGTACGGAGCCCCAACCCCCCTGATGGGCCCTGCTCTGTGCGTGACAGGGGGCAGCGCCCCAACCCCCTGATTGGCCCTGCTCTGTGCGTGACAGTGGGTGGCACCGCAACCTCCCCATCAACCCTGCCTTGAGTGTGACAGGGGGCGGTGCCCCAACTCCCAATCGGCCCTACCCTGAGTGTGACCAGGGGCTGCACCTAGGGATTGGGCCTGCCCTCTGCCACCCGGGGGCAGGCCTAAGCCAGCAGGTCGTTATCTCCCGAGGGGTCCCAGACTACGAGAGGGCACAGGACAGGCTGAGGGACCCCTCCTTCCCCCCCGAGTGCACAAATTTTTGTGCACCGGGCCTCTAGTATATATATAAAAGCCTAAGCAACTGTTAGGACTAGTCGACCAAACGACCTGTTGACCGGTTGCTATGATGCGCATTGACCACCAGGGGAAGTTGCTCAATGCAGGAGCTGCCCCCTGGTGGTCAGTGTGCTCCCATAGCCAATCTCCTGCAGCCAGCTAACCTCCCTTGTTCCCTCCCCCTGGACTGGGTGAGACAGCCCCGATTGGCTCCGATTACTGGCCAGGCTGAGGGACCCCACCTGTGCACAAATTTGTGCACCGGGCCTCTAGTCTACACTAATAAAAGAGAAACATGGTAATTGGCGTACGACCGCTACCCTTCCCATTGGCTAATCAGCATATCCTTATGCAAATTAACTGTCAGCCAAGATGGCAGCCGGCAGCCATGCACTGAAGTGAGCAGGGAGGCTTGCTTGCTTCAGTGACTGCGGACTCCAATGTTCCCCACCTAACTTGCCGGCCTCTCAGCTGCAACTCTAAGCAACTATGTACTATGTTGCAAATAAGAAGCTAAACAAAACCCCAGAAACCAGCCGGACTGAAAGCCAGCCAGACCGCAACATTGTATCGATGTTTTCAGCAGCGAGGCCTCAGAGCTAAAGCTGACCCAGAATAAAAAAAAAAAAAAGAAAGAAAACAAGGAGCAGGTGGGAGCTTCAGTCACTCGCTTCCGAGAAAACAGCCCTCAGCCCCTCACCCAGACTGGAGAGGCACCCCAGTGGGGACCCCCACCCTGATCCAGGACACCCTTCAGGGCAAACCAGCCAGCCCCCACCCATGCACCAGGCCTCTATTCTATATAGTAAAAGGGTAATATGCCTCCTGGCACCGGGATCAGCGGAGCAGCGAGGCTCCCGGCACTGGGATCAGCGTGACAGGGGGCAGCGCCCAAACCCCCTGATCAGCCCTGCTCTGTGCCTGATAGGGGGGAGCTCCCCAATCCCCTGATTGCCCTGCGGCTCTGTGTTTGACAGGGTGCAGCACACCAACTCCCTGATCGGGCTTGCTCTGTGTGTGACAGGGTAGAGCCATAACCTCTCCGTCGGCCCTGCCCCGAGTGTGACAGTGGCGGCGCCCCAACCCCCTGATCGGCCCTGCTCTGTGGTTGATAGAGGGTGGCGCCCCAACCCCCCTCCACGGGCCTTGCTCTGTGTGTGACAGGGTAGAGCCATAACCTCCCCATCGGCCCTGCCCTGAGTGTGACAGTGGCTGTGCCCCAACCCCCTGATCGGCCCTGCTCTGTGCGTGACAGGGGGCAGCGCCCAACCCCCTGATTGGCCCTGCTCTGTGCATGACAGGGTACAGAGCCCCAACCCCCTGATGGGCCCTGCTCTGTGAGTGACAGGGGGCAGCGCCCCAACCCCTGATTGGCCCTGCTCTGTGAGTGACAGGGGGCAGTGCCCCAACTCCCTGATCGGCCCTGCTCTGTGCGTGACAGGGTGGCGCCGCAACCTCCCCATCGACCCTGCCTTGAGTGTGACGGGGCGGTGCCGCAACCCCCCAATCGGCCCCACCCTGTGAGTGACTGAGGGTGGCATCGCAACCTCCTAATCCGCCCTGCTCTGTGCATGACAGGGTGCGGCGCCCCAACTCCCCAATCAGCCCTGCTCTGAGCCCGACCAGGGGCTGCACCTAGGGATTGGGCCTGCCCTCTGCCACCCAGGAGCAGGCCTAAGCCAGCAGGTCGTTATCTCCTGAGGGGTCCCAGACTGCAAGAGGGCACAGGCCAGGCTGAGGGAACCCCCTCCCCCCCCCAGTGCACAAATTTTTGTGCACCGGGCCTCTAGTAGAATATAAAAGAATATAATCCTGTGCTCCCTAAAAAAAGTGAGATATTTATTTATTTTAAATTGATTTCTGAGAGGAAGGGAGAGGGAGAGAGAGATAGAAACATCCATGATGAGAAAGAATCATTGATGGGCTGCCTCCTGCATGCCCCCTACTGAGGATTGAGCCTGCAACTCAGGGATATGCCCTGACCAGGAATTGAACCGTGACCTCCTGTTTCATAGCTCAAGACTCAACCACTGAGCCACACCGGTCTGGCAGTATAGTATACTTTCTATTTAGGACATGAAAAATGTCAAAGTGTTAGGTGTTTTTATTCTTTCTAGGTGGCATTTAAAAAAAATCAGCATATATCCACTTAGATTTCACACTTAGTGTCATAGCATAGTTTTCTATTATATGTTTCTTTTTTCTTCTATTATATTTTAATATTGAAATCATGTGGCTGGAAGTTAGAGTTCTGAAAACAGAATAGCCATCTTTTATTAGAATATCTGGCTATGGGGGCATGTCTAAAATCTTTGAACAGAGAATTAATTAGTTCTAGTTGTTTTGAATATATTTTCCCTCCTAATTTAAGGAATTTAGATCAAGTGATATCTTAATAAAGTTGATGCCTTAATAAAGGATTTATAGTATATTTATAATGGAAGATGGCATCATACTGTTCAAGTTAAAAAAAAACATACTGCAGAATCACAATACAATATTTGAATATTTATATGAAATAGACCCCCTAGTCAGTATTTTTCCAACTACACTGACTGAAATGCTAGGTATATAGCTAGGTCTTTTGTCACCTCCTGGGCCTTGCTGGCTCTTAACATTTATTGCTGGATTTCTCTCTTTTTACCTAAATAATTACAACTCTGTTATTCACATAATATATTATCTGTAGACCATCCAACACTCCAGGCATCCTTTACTGCATCACATTAGTTTGTTGCTCTCTTAACTGAAGTATGGGGTCCTATGTTTGGTTGGATCAGAGTAGATGTATTCTTTTCCATATATCAACCATATATTTCTGTTAAGGTAGTTCATATTGAATCTATGCATAACAATTCAAAGGGCTTTTTAAAATATATCCTGGTAACCTAGTGAATGAATGCCTTCTCTGATGGTTTTGCATAATTTGAATATTTAAAATTCTTTGAAGGTCTATACATTTATGTCTTCAAAATTTTACCTCTATTATTTCTGTTCATGGTTTTAGCTTGCCACGTTTTTTTGTTTGTTTGTTTTAACTTGCTTTGGTTTATGATAGCTTCTGTGTATTGAAACTTTTCCTGTGTGGTAATACACTGAATTCATGTCACGTAATTTTGCAGTAGCCCTTTCAAATCATTTAAGTTTGTTAAGAAAAGTAAAAGTAGGCAAGCTTCGGTATAGAAACTGTTAGAATCATTACAAATTAAATTATTTGAATGAGAATTTAAACTTAACGTTTTTTGTTTTATTTTCTGTGGTCATCTTTTTCATTTAGGCACAGCAGCTCTTATCAGCATGCTTAGAAAAGGTAGATATTTCTAGTACGGAGGGTTATGATATGTTCATCACACAGCTTAAAGATGGTTTAAAAAATACATCTCATGAGACTGCAGCAAACCACAAAGTTGCTAAGGTAAGAAAATTAAAAAAAAATACTTTGGAGTTATAATAGAATAAAAACCTTATACTTTCACTTTTCTTTCTTTTTTTGTTTTCTATACTTTCACTTTTCTGTTCTCCCTTTACCCTGACCCGCATAGATTCTATATTTTTCTCTTTTTAAAACAATGTGCTTATAAGTCATCTTAAATTTGAAACTATTTTTACTTAAGTTTGACTTCAGTTTGTGGGAACTGTTTTGCTGACTTTGTTACTAAGCTTCCGTGCTTGATGAGCTTCTATTGGTCAAGAGGCTGATGTAAGAGACCTTGTCAGGTTATGAGCTTCAATGAGAAATGGAATATGTCTTAGGAAATGGGATGACCATTTTGGGTTTTCTTTCAATTAAAAAAATTAAAAAAAATTCTTTTCTGCATGATTAGGATGTCTGTGGGAGATGGTGCTTTGACTTAAATCCTTGGCTATATTTTATTAATTTCTTTTGCGTTTTTCTTATAAGATCTTTTTAAGTTATAATTGTAATACATGTAAAATTTCTCTACTAAAGAATATAACATAGATGGTAAAAGCCATTTTCCTAAAAATAACTTTTACATTTATAAATTTTTTCTCTCATGTACAATTGTAATTATTCGAAAATACTGTGATATATTGTCTTAGTCTGTTTGGGCTGTTATACCAGAATACCACTGACTGGGTAGCTTATAAACAACAAATTTATTGCTCACAATAGGGGAGGCAGGGAAGTCCAAGGTGAAGTCAGTCCTACCTGGTTCATAGCTGGTGCCTTCTCACTGTGTCCTCATGCAGTTGGAAAGGCAAGGGATCTCTCTCGAGCCTTTTTTGTAAAGACACTAATTTCATTCATGAGGGATGAAAGGCCCTACCTACTAATACCATCATTTTTGGGGGTTAGGATTTTAACAGATGAATTTTGGGAGTATGGGGGACACAAATTCCGATTGTAGCATATAGCTGTGTGTGTTTTTAAATTTAAGAATGTATCTTTAATATTTTTTCTTATAAATCCTCATGGATTATATTTTATGTTTATAATGTTTACATTGAATTATATTTTCTAGATTTACAATGATTTTATTAACTCTTATCCCAGAAATAGGACATTTTATTTAGTAAAACAGAAACATACTATGCATTCAAACCGAGAATGTATTGTAAGGAATTGATTTAACATGTGTTTTGAGAACTGAAAAAATGAACAGGAAATGCTGAATTGACACATAGATGATACCTACAGGAAGCAGCTCTCATGTAATCTGGAGAAACAAGAGGTTAGGTTTGCCAGACTCTACAAACTTAGAGAAAGGGCCCTGTGGCTCTTGGACCCAGATTTCTGAAGAGGAGCTGCTGCCCAGCTGGTACCTGTGGAGCTTGTAGCTTGTGAAAGTGAGACTCATATCTCTGAAGAGAGGTGCTACTTGGTTGATGTTAGTACCTCTGTGGGAGCTCTGAGGGAGCTCTATGAGACAGTTCTGGGAATCCTAAGAAAACAAAACAAAAAACTGCTGCTGCCAGGTCTTTTGTTGAAACAATCCTGACGGCAATAACAAGTCATAACAAAGAGCAAGATTTTCTCCCCTTACCATGCTTTCCAATTTCCATCCTGTGTTCCTTTTGTCAGAACCCATCAGCCAGAAAACTGGTTGGCAAAGAAGAAATATAGTTTGTAGAATCCCAGACCCAATATGACAGAGAAGAGAACTAAAGGGTAGGTTTGGTGCTCAGAGACAGTAGTTTAATAACAGGCACAGTCCACCCTTTTGCCTTCTCAGCATCTCCATACTTACAATCTATATGTATTTGAACAAAAATATTATGGTTTTACTTAACAAGGGGAACTATTTCTTCTTATAAATGAAGAATCTCTTCCCCCATTCCCCAGAAAGGAAAGAAACAAACTTCCAACAGATATTTTATTCAACCCTAGATAATATTAGCTACTCCTAAACTTTAGTTACAGTTTCAAATGTTAGAACTCTGCTACCTAAAGACTGAATTAGCTATAACTAAAAATTCTTACATAAAATAATAAGTCTATATAAGTGTGTCTATGTCTGTGTGTCTGTCTCTATCTAAATGTAGGGTGAGGAACCTTTTTTTTTTTTTTTGCCAAGGGCCATTTGGATAGTTATAACGTCAATCTCAAGCCATTCAGAATTATCAAGTTAAAAATTAGCCTGCTATATTTGGTCAAACATTTAATTAATTCACCCATAATGCCTTAGCAGGGCCAGACCAAATGATTTCTTGCCCTTATACAGTGGGCCAGACGTTTCTCCCCCCTGAAAATCATCCATCTATCCATTTATCCATTCATCAATTATGTAATAAGGGAAGAAAATATGCATACCTGCTCTATCCCTCAATTTTATAATGGTAAAGAGGATATGCTTGACATTTATAACCTCCTCCTTCAAGTACCTATTCCATATTCTTTTTGTTCTGAGCCAGCACCTCATCTGGTCAGATGTCTTTACATGGTGGAGTGACACAAATCTTAACTCTTGCAGGATTGAAATCCTCAGTGGTGCTGTGTTTAAGTTGTAATGATCCATTCACTTTTACTAGTGGACATAGGGCTTAAGGGCATCCTAGAAAATCTGGATTTTAATTAAGTTCTCCTTGCCCCTGTTATTTAGCAACAATCCAATTTCCCTTGTTTGTCAGTCTTAATCATACCAACCAGTAGAATAACCTCCTTTTTTTGCCTGATGTTTGGTAGCAGTGTCATTACGTAACTCAGTGGAACAATTGTATCCTGGTGGAACCTTCCCTAGGGACATAAGATTTCCATAGCATAAATCTTAAAAGTTTGAGAATTGGTTAAGTATAATACTGACACTGCTCAGGAGAAACTGTATCATATATTTTTGGTTGATTCAAAGAATAATCCTGTAAGGTAGAATTCCAACCTTTCAGGCATGTCTCCCAGTGCACAGTGACTGTAGTGAATACACAGATGCCATTGGGGAAGACTTGGAATATGATTTACAGTGTATAGTTGAGGCACTATTGTAGGATTCTTTCTCAAGGGGATTCAGCCTCCCTTTCAACCAAGAGGCTCTGGATATATGAACAGTTTACGTCTAGAAACAAAGAGGCTTTCATTCTCTCTCTTGTACATTTTTATTTTATTTAATTAAAAAATTTTTTAGATTGGTTGTAGAGGGAGAAACATCAATTTGTTGTTCCACTTATTTATGCATTATTTATGCATTCATTGGTTGTGGGGATCAAACACACAACCTTGGTGTATTGGGACGATGCTCTAACCAACTGAGCTACCCAATCAGGGCCTCTCTGTTTTTGTTTTTTATAGTTTAGCAATTCAAATTATATTTCTGGACACAAGTTTTCCAGTTATCTAGATAAGTAATACTTTAGTCTGCCTAGAATATATTAGAGAGTGGAAACTGTAGGTGAGTTGGGACAGGATATGAAGATGAAATTACTTTATAGATTTCTGGGAGAATAATGCTTATCATAAAAGTCTAACTTTTAAAATAATTATTTTAATATTAAATTATTATGGTTAATATTTATTGAATATCTACTTTGTTAAACACTGTACCAATTCTCACTTGAATTCTCATAAGAACTTTATATGAATAAGTATTTGTTTTTGCCCATTTCACATAAGCAGGAATCTGAAGTTAATTTGACCAGGGTACCATTATTGATGGTGAAGATGGGCTTGGAATCCAAGTCTGTGTGACTACAGATCTATTTTTTAGTTACTTTTGCTAGATTATGATGATAACAACAATAAATGCATAAGAATATGCTAAGCCAAAGTAATTTCTCATCTACCTTAGTAATAAATTGTACAAATATATTCTTTTTTTTTTTTTTAAATCCTCACCAGAGGATATTTTTCCATTGATTTTTAGAGAGAGTGGAACAGAGAGGGAAAGACAGAGAGAAATATTGATGTGAAAGAAACACACAGATTAGTTGCCTCCTGCATGAGCCCCAACCAGGGCCCGGGCCGGGGAGACCGGAATCGAACCTGGGACTCTTCAGTTCGCAGGCCAATGCTCTATTCTCAGAGCCAAACCAGCCCGGGCTACAACTATATTCTTATGAATGGAGATACTTGAGTGCCAGGTTTGTGCTTAACATTGTATATGTGCTGGAGGAATATAAAAAATTACAGATGATTTTAGTTTTTCTTAACACCTTAAGCTCCAAACCTGTTTTGTCTTCCTTTCCGTTTAGCCCTCGATATCCGATCTCACTGATAAGCTGGTGGTACCAGTGACTGACGAGATCCGTACGGAAAGTATAGTGTCAGTCACCGGTGACTGACATGGCGCTTAACGTGTTAATTGTGGATGGGATATGTGAGAAGGTGTATTACCATCTGGTTCTTAACTGTCTTTTTGAGGGTGACTAATTGAGATTTTTACTTCTTATGTAATTGCAAGTTTCTGCTTTAACTGATGAATTAATGGAGTAAACTGACTTGAGACTGATAAGTAGTTCTTTATTTTATAATGTCTACATTATGGTTTTGGTTAAAACTGTTGAGTACATTTTCCTTTGCTTACACTCCCCATTTTCTTTCAGTGGGCCACAGTTACATTTCATCTTCCTCATCATGTGTTAAAGTCCATTGCCAGTGCCATTGTGAATGAACTCAAGAAAATAAATCAAAATGTTGCTGCCTTACCTGTGGCGTCTTCAGTGATGGACAGGTTGTCTTACCTCTTACCTAGTGCACGTCCAGAACTTGGAGTGGGGCCAGGCCGTTCTGTGGACAGGTATAACTTTGCTTATAAAGAGAGATGACACTGAGATTGAATTGATTTGCTTTTGAATTAACCAAGAACAACTGTAAATTTGATTATTTTTAAAAATTTTTTCACAAGTTTTTGAAAAACATTCAGATGGTCATTTCTATCAAAATACTGAAGTGGCCCTAGCTGGTTTGGCTTAGTGGATAGAGTGTTGGCCTGTGGACTGAAGGGTCCCGGGTTCAATTCCAGACAAGGGCACATGCCCAGATTTCGGGCTCCATCCCTAGTGTGGGGCGTGCAGGAGGCAGCAAATCAATGATTCTCTTTCATCATTGATGTTTCTAGCTCTCTCTTCCTTTCCCTTCCTCTCTGGGGAAAAAAAAAAAGACTGAAGTAAACTAAATTACCACTTGAATTGTTATTTGTTTTGGTACCTGGAAGGTATTTAAAGGCTGGTAAAACTATATTTTGAAACTTAAAAATATAATTATTTACTATATAAGAATTATTTTTCTGTTGAAATTTTGTGACCTTTGGGATAAATTTTTAAAAATTGATTTTAGAGAGAGAGAGAGAGAGAGAAAGCGAAAGAAACAAACATCTATTTGGTGTTCCACTTATTTATGCATTCACGAGAGGACCAGTGCATGAAAATTGTGCATGGGGGAGGGGGGTCCCCTCAGCCCAGCCTGCACCCTCTCCAATCAGGGACCCCTTGGGGGATGTCCGGAAGTCGGACATCCCTCTCATAATACAGGACCGTTGTCTCCTAACTGCTCACCTGCCTGCCTGATCGCCCCCAACTGCCCCCCTCTGCTGACCTGGTCGCCCCCTCACTGCCCCCCTGCTGGCCTGGTCACCCCCAACTCCTTCCCTGCCGGCCTGGTCGCCCCCAACTCCCTCCCTGCTGACCTGGTCACCCTCAACTGCCCCCCCCCCGCCCCCCCCGCCCCCACTGCCGGCCTGGTGGCCACACACAACCTGCTGTTCATTCGTTTGGTCGTCCCTCACTAACCCCCTCGTCGGCCTGGTCGCCCTACAGCAGCCTGCTGTTCAGTTGTTGGGTCGTCTTTCACTAACCCCCCTGCCAGCCTTGTCGCCCCACGCAGCCTGCTGTTCGGTTGTACTGTAACGGCATCCTGGGCAATTTGCATATTCCTCTATTATTAGTATAGATTAGTTGATTCTTGTATGTACCTGGACTGGGGATGGAACCCGGAACCTTGGAGTTTTGGGACAATGTTCTAACCAACTCAACTACCTGAGATAAATTTTGATAAATTACAAAACCATGCTGGAATCTGACTATAAGAGCTATATATTATTTTTTATTGAAAATAATGAAAACTCTTTTTAAAAAATTAATTACTAGGACAATTTTGAATTAAGATTTTTATGCTGCCTGCCCTCGATTTAAAGAGTATTTATTATAGCCTGGTCAGTGTGGCTCAGTGGTTGAGCGTCAACCTATGAACCAGGATGTCACGGTTTGATTCCTGGTCAGGGGACATGCCCGGGTTGCAGGCTTGATCCACAGTGAGGGGCATGCAGCAGGCAGCCGATCAATGATCCACTCTTCATCATTGATGTTTCTGTCTGTCTGTCTCTCTCCCTTCCTCTCTGAAATCAATTAAAAAAAATAGAGTATTATAAAAATCATACCTCAACCATTATTTTCTTTAATAAAGATTTATTGGGTTTCTGCTATGTGTCAAACTCATTGAAAAGCTAGTAATGCATTCATTTAAAAACATAAATTGTTATTTGAAGTAACATCAGATTCTTATTAAAAGCATTACAATTTAAAAATGCTAAATATTCAGTACTGAAATATTGAATTTAACTGTTTTGATTTAGGTTCACATTTGCCTTCACATGCAGCAGTTTATGTTTTTACATTTTCATGAATGTGAATTGTAACTTCTTATGCTCTTTTTTGAAGTACATTTATAAATAGTACACACTAATGTTAGCAAAGGCACTACTGAATGAATTAACTTTTAACTTTTATTATCTTAAGTATGGCTCTTATATTAGTTTGCAGTACTTACTAGTTTATCTCAGTAAACTGAGATTTTGATTAATCAGTTGCCTTTTTTAAAAAAGTGATTTTATTCTATCAATAACTTCTATTGGTTTTATTAAAATTTGTAAAGAATTTTTATATTCCACTAGAGGCCTGGTGCACCAATTTGTGCAAAGGTCGGGTCCCTTGGCCTGGCCAGCGATCGGGGCTGATCGGGGCTGTCTTGCCTACTCCTGATGGGTGCCAATGTGGGCCAGCCGGCCATCTGGCCAAGGAGGGATCTTGGAAGGCTCCAGGGTGTGTCTGGCCCTCTCACCCAGTCCCAATTGGCCAGACCCCAGCAGCAAGCTAACCTACCGGTTAGAGCGTCAGTGCGTGTCATAGTGACTGGTCGAGTGGTTGACCAAACAGTTGACTGATAGGTTGGACACTTAGCATATTACGCTTGTATTATATAGGATAATAATATTGTTATCTCTGTCTTTTGGGCAAAATGTAGACACTGCCTTTTTTTTAAAAAAAATATATTTTATTGATTTTTTACAGAGAGGAAGGGAGAGGGATAGAGGGTCAGAAACATCGATGAGAGAGAAACATCGACCAGCCGCCTCCTGCACACCCCCCACTGGGGATGTGCCCGCAACCAAGGTACATGCCCTTGACCGGAATCGAACCTGGGACCTTTCAGTCCACAGGCCGACGCTGCATCCACTGAGCCAAACCGGTTATGGCGAAACTGTCAGTTTTTAAAAAATATATTTTTATTTCAGAGAGAAAGGGAGAGGGAGAGAGATAATAACATCAATGATGAGAGAGAATCATTGATTGGCTGCCTTCTGCACACACCCCACTGGGGATCAGCCTGCAACCTGGGCATGTGCCCTTGACCAGAATCGAACCCAGGACTCTTCTTCAGTCGCAGGCCGACGCTCTGTTCACTGAGTCAAACCAATTAGGGCGAAACTGTCATTTTTAATGTGGCTAAGTGTCAGGTATATGTGCTGTGGCTGTCCTTAAAATATTCTTTGGAATGTTTGGAGAGGGGGGGAAGTGTACACTTAGAATAAATGTTTCTTGTCTGAGAGCTATACCTATCTTGAAGAGATTATAAAACAGCTACTCAGAGCTATTTTAATTGCAAACAATAGCAGGGTTTCTAAAGAAGGCAGTGCAAACTGTGGTAAATATTTTATTTTAGGAAATACATTGATTAGATAGGCTATTCAGTGTTTCTGGAGGTGTTAAATGTCTCAAAATATTAATTGTGATGTAGTCTGTGTTTCATTACAGGTGAATCTAGGGACCGTATTAGGACCCTGTTGAACTTAGATCTGTTGGGGGTTTGAATTAGGTTCGGGTAGATGTTATTGCTGTTCTGTTTGGTAATATAACTAAGGAGACAGCTTTCCAAGACTGACACAGATCTTGAAGATATATATAGTCCATAGAGGACAAGGCTTTTCTAACCCAATGGCGTTTTTTTTTTTTTTTTCCAAACCAGAACACAACTATGAGTTAATCCTAAAATCACTAGCAGTATTATAGTAGATTGTGTACTAATTTAAGGAAAAATATTTTTCTGATCTGGTTGTGATGATCTTTGCCACTTTCTCTCCCTTCCCTTCCCCTCCTGTTATCAGTTACTCATTTATGTTAGGGAGAGTAAGCTTTGCTTACCAGTTTTTTCTTACTTGAAGCTATTTGGACTTTTTCTAATTTTGGTATGATCCTTTAAAGAAATACTTTAATGCTCTGTGTGTTATAGGTTCCCACTCAGTGAGCTCACATATTTAAATATGAAAACATATGAAGATTTCCCTTTTTTATTATTCCGTGGAGAGTACAACTTTCCTGGAAAAGGATTTCTCTGAAAGAAAAAAAAATTGCCCTCTACGTACTTAAAAATACTAAATTAGAAAATATTTTCTCAATATGAATGAGATAAAACCACTGTTTCTTTGGTTGTAATTTTACCCACTTATACAAAACTTGGCAAATGATGAAGGCATACAACTTTCTGCCTCTACATTTCCAGATTGTGTGTTCTTGGCTTGGTAATTATGTAACATCGGTTAATTAAATCTACTCCTGGAATTGTTTATAAATTGTGGCTATTAATCAGGCTTATTTTTTCCTACACTATTTAAGAGAAATTCCTTAAAGTGATCATTTTTAGTTTAAAATACAAATTTGAAAGTGGTTAGTAGACTATTACAAGTTTTTGTTGATAATCTAGTAAAGTTTTTTCATTAGTGTGAAATAGGAGTGTCAATATCATTTGAGGCCTAACTTCGATTACATAAAGTATGCTTACTTTTAGATCACTAATGTATAGTGAAGCTAACAGACGGGAGACATTTACATCATGGCCTCATGTAGGCTATAGATGGGCACAACCAGATCCCATGGCTCAAGCTGGATTCTATCATCAGGTAAAAAATATTATTAAAAAAACCCAGTTTTTTGTTTTAAAAAAACTTTTTCAAAAACTTACTTTGTGTACCCTGTGTGCTTATGTGTATGCCTTTATGTGAGTTTTTTTCTTTCTTATACCTTTGATCATAATATTGACTGGCTAGTACTATGTCATGTATTGTGCACGAAAAGAAAAAACATTTGTTAAAAGTAACTAAAAACTGAGTTAATGCTACATAACTATTTTCTTTTAGAAAGTAGGCAATATTCTTTAAATATGCTTTTTAAAATATATTTTCTTTGGATGTGTATTTATTTTCACTTTTTGACTTATGCATGCATAACAAATAAGTACTTAGGGTAATTCAATAAAAGCAACACATTCTTACTGTAATTCTAATTTTATTTAGGATAAAAATTACCCATATACTAGATAATTATAGTAGCAACATTATGTGTAGTAAAATGCAACCTGAATACATAAAGTATTGAAAAATTGATTAAGACATTGGACAGAAAGAGAAATAATTAGTCAAGGAAAATAGTCATAGTTTTATGCAGGAAAAGAGGCATGTGTACATTGTAAGGATTAGTGTGACAAAAAGACACGAGAATGGGACATTATGGAGAGTTTCACTGAATAAAGTAGAGGGAAGGTAAGAAAAAATAGGTTTAGATAGGAAAAATATACTACTTCTACTGAGTACAGTGTAGACTGGCTTGCCATTGTTTTACCCCTGCTAAAGAATCTAAGATATCTAACATTTACATGTAAGTTTTTCATTAAACTTGCTTATTTAATTTTAGAATTCAATGAAACTTTGAAATACATTGAAGTTACTATCATGAAGAATTTGCAGAGTGATTATTTCTTAGTTATCTTGAAGTGTTTCTGAATATGTTAACTAAAATTCAGAATGTCATATATATTTGAATATTTTATTTAAAGTTTTTCAGATTATTAGTTAGACTCATTTGGAGACTGGCTAATAGAATCACTTGAATTATTTTCTTAAATTAAGAATTAAATATGGACCATTTTTCCTAACTTTTTATCTTCCTACTAGAGGCCTGGTGCACAAAATTCGTACACTCAGAGGGAGGTGGTACCTCAGCCCGACCTGCACCCTCTCGCAGTCCGGGAGCCCTATGGGGATGTCTGACTGATGGCTTAGGCCCGCTGGGAGAGGGCCTAAGCCGTCAGTCGGACATCCTTAGCATTGCTGTTGAGGCGGGAGAGGTTCCTGCCACCGCCACTGCGCTTGCCAGCCATCAGCTCAGCTTCTGGATGAGTGGCACTCCCCCTGTGGGAGCGCACTAACCATTAAGGGGCAGCTCCTGTATTGAGCGTCTGTGCCCTGGTTGTCAGTGTGCGTCATAGTGACCAGTCGTTCTGCCATCAGGCTGAAAACAGCTCTCTGACATCCCCCAAGGGTCCCAGATTGTGAGAGGGCGCAGGCCAGGCCGAGGGACCCCACCGGTGCATGATTGGGGCTGGGAAAGGATGCAGGAGATTGGCCAGCCGGGGAGGGACTGCGGGAAGGCTCCAGGGCGTGTCTGGCCCATCTTGCTCAGTCCTGATCGGCCAGACCCCAGCAGCAAGCTAACCTACCAGTCGGAGCGTCTCCCCTGGTGGTCAGTACAAGTCATAGCGACTGGTCGACCCATTGACTGTCTTCCCCCTGGTGGTCAGTGTACGTCATAGCGAGTGTTTGAGTGGCCTTAGCATATCATTAGCATATTATACTTTGATTGGTTGAACGGCCAACTGGACGACTGGACATTTAGCATATTAGGCTTTTATTATATAGGATTGGGTGTCATTTTCTAAAATAGCCTCTGAGAAGGGATAACTTGATATTTTTCCTATTGAATTATTATTCATTGTATTACATATTAGCCAAGAGGTAAAATCATAGGTTTTCTAGAATCTTCTGTCTGTATTAAGGGTTGATTATTCTTAATCTTCTAAAATATATAGTAAATTTACATCTGTAGACACAGTAAGTGCTAATTAGAGTAAGTGATAAAAATAATAACATTGGTTTTTACAGGTAAGTTTGAGTTCAAGTTTTGTTATTTTATTTACATGTAGGATGTAGTCCCATGTGTCTTGAAGAATATTACGTGAATTAGGTTTACTAGTTTGCATTTCATTTTTACTTGCCCTTTCTTGTATGGTTGTATGGGATTCAGTTTGTAATAATAAACCTGTTAGTTATTTTCTTTCTATACTTAACTATATTTCAAATACTTTAGTAATATAATCAGTAGTATAACCTATATACATAAAAGCCCAGCGACCATTACGGCAGAATGACCAGAACGACTGGTCGGTATGACATGCATTGACCACCAGGGGGCAGACTTGCAATGCAGGAGTCAGTGCGCTCCCACAGTGGGAGCACTGCTCAGCCAGAAGCCAGGCTCATGGCTGGCGAGTGCAGTGGTGGTGGCAGCAGCCTCTCCCACCTCCGTGGCAGCGCTAAGGAGTGGCAAGCTAAGTGGTAAGGAGTAAGGAGGCGGGTGGTAAGGGGTGGTGAACCAAGTGGTAAGGAGCAAGCAGGTGGGTAGTTAGGCGTGAGCAGGCAGGTGGTTAGGAGCTAGGGGTCCCGGATTGCGAGAGCGCACAGGCTGGCCTGAGGGACACCCCTCCCATGCACTAATTTCGTGCATCGGGCCTCTAATTTATAATAATAAAAGTGTAATATACTAATTAGACCAGACGTTCTTTCGGACGAAGCCTGGGCTGCGAGGGAAGCCCAGGTCCCGGTGCCTGCCAATGGCCGGAGGGAAGCCCAGGTTCCGGGTGCCAGAGGGAAGCTGGTGCCGGCAGCTGGGGGAAGGAAGGCCTACTCTTGCACGAATTTTGTGCATCAGGCCTCTAGTCAGTAATAAATCTGAGATCATCTATGTGCTTCTATGTTTGACTTAATGGTCATTTTCTGATGAAACACAGTTTTTCAAATAAAGCAGCAAGTTTATAAACATTTAGGGATTCAGTGTATTGCTTGAACTTAATAGTGGAGGCTAATTTTCTTTTTTCAATAATGAATTTTACCTAAATTTATTGACTTTTTTAGAAGTTTTTATTAAAAAGTTATTTTAATGTTGATTAACCTTGTGTGTTTTCTTTATAAATTTGCAGCCTGCCTCATCTGGAGATGATAGAGCCATGTGTTTTACTTGTAGTGTATGCCTTGTTTGTTGGGAACCTACTGATGAACCTTGGTGAGTCTTGATTATTCTGGACATAATAGCTAAATTAATCCTATATATTGGACTGTGTCCAACACGGCCAGGGGTGAACCCGAGGAGGGGCGGTGAAGGATTAAAGAAAACAAACAAGAGAATACAGTTAGAACCAGGTGGATCACTGTGCCTAGATGAGGAAACAGTGACACAGTCTGTAAGCCGAAGCTTTATTTTATAGTCAGATCACACAAAGCAAAACAAGGGCAAGATGTTTACAGTGTTCTTGCAAATTTCAATTCTGCTTCTTTCCTGTTGTTGCCATTCTCTGAACTCTATCAAGCTTCGTTCAGGCAGCACTTGCTGTACCGCCCGAAGCCCACATTCCTTAGCTACCTAGGACTGCAGGGTTGGACTATAAGGTCAAGCTTACAGTCATAGCCTTTTGGCTATAATTGTTCTGGGAGGGCTTTGCCCTCCAAGCTGGGACTTGTTTGTGGCTTTGCCACAAGTCAGTCCGGGGGTTGAACCTGTCCAAATGCTGTAGCTACTCTCTACAATATGTGTGCTTCTAAATTGTGCTTTTCTGATCTAGATATAATAATATTCATGTCTTTCTGCCATTGGTATTTTTTCCCTTGTCCCAGGAGGATGAGGTAGCACTGTCTGTGCTCTGTCACATCACTTAGCATACAGTATCGCTAAGATATTTCACTGCCTAAAGTCTGTACTTGAAAGTGCCAAAGAATAGAATCAGACTCTGAAAACCAAGATACTATGATAAAATAAATGAAAGGAGCATGATTAATTTCAGCTGTTTAATAGTGATCTGTTGAGGGCAGGCTGTCAGTGGGGAATCCACAGATGAGGGTCTTAAGATTTATGTTAATAAATTTTATTGTAATTTATATTTTTAATCTTCACCCAAGGGTATATTTTTTATTGATTCTGTAGAGAGAGGAAGGGAGATGGGGGGGAGAGAGAGAGAGAGAGAGAGATAGACAGACAGACAGACAGACAAAGATATGAGAAAAACATCAGTTGGTTGCTTCCTGTAGTCATCCTGACTGGGGTTTTCAACCTGAAACCTGGATATTTGCCCTGACCCAGAATTGAACCTTTTGGTGCATGGGATGATGCCCAACCAACTGAGTTATGGTTGTAGGTCCTTGCTTTTCATCACAGGGTTCTTCTTTGTAAATATTTATTTATTTATTTTTAAATATATTTTATTGATTTTAGAGAGAAAGGGAGAGGGCTATAGAAACATCACTGACAAGAGAGAATCATTGATGCCTGCCTCCTGCACGCCCCCTACTGGAGATCAAGCCCCCAACTTGGGCAGGTGCCTTTGACTGGAAATTGAACTTGGGACCCTCTAGTCAGCAGGCCGATGTTTTATCCCCTCAGCCAAAATGGCTAGGGCTTCGCAAATTTTAAATGTACAATGCAGTATTAACTGGTGTCACTGTACTCTGCATATATGGAGAATTTTAAATCTATACAAAGTAGTTATTCATTTAAAGATGTAGGAAACCATTGTGGGGAAATATCAGGACTTTAAGCAATTTAATCAGTATGCTGATATAGCATAAATTATACTGTAGCATTTCTGAGTTTCATCTGAGACTATTTGTATTGAGTTAAAGCGTATAATAACTGCTATTATGAAGTTCTGGTTGGACATGTTAGATGATGTTGAATGACTTGGTAAGGAATACTTGTTTTTTCAAAAAGAAAAGATGATCCTGATATTTTGTTTTAATATGCAAATTTAACTGCTTTGTTATTCATTAAATTTTTTCCTTTGTTAATTTATGTAAAGGTCTGAGCATGAGAGACATTCCCCAAATTGCCCCTTTGTGAAAGGTGAGCACACACAGAATGTGCCATTGTCAGTCACTCTCGCAACAAGTCCTGCACAGTTTCCTTGTACGGATGGAACTGACAGAATATCTTGCTTTGGGTCGGGAAGCTGCCCCCATTTTCTAGCTGCTGCAACGAAACGAGGAAAGATCTGCATATGGGATGTTTCCAAACTTATGAAGGTATGTTTTAATTTTGAAGTAACAGATTAGTAATTGAGAAAAAAGCAGTTGTAAACTTAGCCTTTTCATTGTTTAGGTGCACTTAAAGTTTGAAATTAATGCATATGATCCAGCTATTGTACAACAGCTTATTCTGTCAGGAGAACCAAGCTCAACAGTTGAATCAAGGAGACCAACTTTGGCGTGGCTAGAAGACTCCTCTAGTTGCTCAGATATACCAAAATTGGAAGGAGATAGGTATGTGAATTTGTTTTATTGGTATTTATAGACATTAAGTATTTTCTTTTCCTAAATTGTATGTTCTCTTAATTCTAATTAAAGAGGCAGAAAAATTATTATGTTAACAAATTAGATAATAAATGTTTGTTTGAAATCTGAAATAGCTGTATAATTCTTTTAGAAATGCCATAGTCTGTAAAATATACTTTATTTTCTACATTAACCTATGCCATTAATTGGACATAATTGCTGCATCGGAAAATAGTGTAAATAATGAAAAAAAAAAAACCCTTCGATTAGGCTTGTAATTTCACCTTCTATTAAATCTTTTCATAAAGCTGTTGAACCAAATAGTTAAATGGTTTTAGTTTCCCCTTTTTTTAAATTAGCACTTTAAATTATAGACATCCTCATGAATAATGACATAACTTGTGGCTAGAGAGGATGACCTAGTTATTTAAAACAATTTATCAGTAGCCAGCAAAGATTTGAAACAAAATTATTGCTATAGAAACATTTTGTTAAAAATTCTGTGTTGGATTCTCTTCCATTGAGCTTTTCTGGCAGATTCCTGATTTCTATAGGTTTATTTGATCTATGTGGGGAAGGAAAATAAAAATATAATCCCATTTCACTCATTTGTTTCCAAGAAACTGCAGTTGTAACTCTGAACTGGGCTAGGATTACAGAGCAACACCTGCAGTATTCTCAAGTAGGCAGATTGAAGGATTTCACAAACCACTTAACTTGTCTTAAGTATTAGCAGCTCCCCTCCCCCCTTTTCTTCTTCAATTTTATTTTTTAATTTTAAATATATATTTTTAATATAGTTGATGTACAATATTATATTACTTGCAGATGCAAACCCCAGTGATTAGACATATACTAGTATATGACTTACAAAGTCATAAGTTTTCTGCCCATCTAACAACTTTTACATAATTATTACAATATTATTGACTATATTCTATGCTGTACTTTACATCCCCAGAGCTATTCTGTAAATACTGATTTGTACTTATTAATCCCTTCACCTTTTTCATTTCCCCTGCTATCCCCCAATCTAGCAATTGTCAAAATGTTCTCTGCATCTATGAGTCTGTTTCTGTTCTGCTTGTTTATTTTTTCTTTTTAGATTCTACATATAAGTGAAATCATATAGTATTTGCCTTTTCTCTGTCTGACTTACTTGATTCAGCACAATACTCTCTCGATCCATCCATGTTGATGGCAAGATTTTTTTTATGGCTGAGTCAAATTGTATATATGTATCACTTTATCCATTCATCTATTGATGGACACTTGGGTTGCTTCCATATCTTGCCTATTGTAAATAATGTTGCATATGGCTTTTCTATTTCGTATTTTGGGTTTTTTTGATAAATATCCAGAAGTGGAATTGCTGGGTCCTTTTTTGTGTCTTTGTTTTAAAATCTATTTTGTGTGGTATAAGTATTGCTACCCCAGCTTTTTGTTGTTTCCTTCTTATGAAAAATCCTTTTCAGTCCCTTCACTTTCAGTCTATGTGTCTTTTGATCTAAAGTGAGTCTGTTATAGACAGCATGTGTAGGGTCTTGTTTTGTTACCCATTCAACCACCCTGTGTCTTTTGGTTGGAACCTTTAATCTATTTGCAATTAAAGTTATTATTGATAGATAGTATCTATTGCTGTTTTATTCATACTTTTGATTTATTTTTTTTTCCTAAAGAAGACCCCTTTAAAAAATATTTTTATTGACTTCAGAGAGGAAGGAAGAGAGAGAGAGAGAAACATCAATGATGAGAGACAATCATTGATCAGCTTCCTCCTGCATACCCCTCACTGGGGATCGAGCCCGCAGTTTATCAGCATTGTTTAATCACTTATGGTCTCAGACTACTTATACATAATTTAAGTTAGTTTTAATAGTTTTTGTGATGCTTATATTCCAGATGTAAAACAGTGGTTGTTGTAACATTGTACTTTTTTTTTTTCCTGTCTCACATGTATACATTTTTTTGAAATTCAAATTATATTTTTACTTTGTCTTTTAAGTGATGATTTACTGGAGGATTCAGATAGTGAAGAGCATTCCAGATCAGATTCTGTGACAGGTATGTAAAAAATGTTAGATGATCTGTTTATAGCAGAGATCTTGAATTAGTAGTACGTAGTGTTTCCTACTTAACTTTAAATGGTACCTACTTGAGCCAAATGAAGTAAAGGGACAGCTTTATCAAATTTTTGTCACAGATGTCAGGGAGTTGACATTGAGCTCTTAATAATGTGTTCAATTTATTTGCTTAATGTATTCTCTTTTTAAATAAAAGTAACATTTAAATTAAGGTAAAAACAGGTGAATAGAAAATACATTTTTAGGTATAAAATCATAGACATTAAGGCTTCAACTACATGCTGCCTTATTCATTATCTTATGAAATATTAAAACAGTATTTTTCATATTTAATATAGTTATAGTATGGGCAAGGCTAATAGTGCATCTCAAAATCGTTTTACTATGTCAGAATTAAAATCCTGTCATTTAAAAATATATTTTATTGATTTTTTTTTTACAGAGAGGAAGGGAAAGAGATAGAGAGTTAAAAACATTGATGAGAGAGAAACATCAATCAGCTGCCTCCTGCACATCTCCCACTGGGGATGTGCCCGCAACCCAGGTACATGCCCTTGACTGGAATTGAACCTGGGACCCCCCAGTCCACAGACCGACGCTCTATCCACTGAGCCAAACCGGTTTCGGCTATTTTATTGATTTTTTACAGAGAGGAGGAGAGAGGGATAGAGAGTTAGAAACATCGATGAGAGAGAAACATCAATCAGCTGCCTCCTGCATGCCCCCGCCTGGGGATGTGCCCGCAACCAAGGTACATGCCCTTGACCGGAATCGAACCTGGGACCCTTGAGTCCGCAGGCCGACGCTCTATCCGCTGAGCCAAACCAGTTAGGGCAAAATCCTGTCATTTAATTATAGTCTGATAGCATTTTCTAAAATATAAAATAGTGATGCTAACATGTGTTAATTAGCGTTTTTGGGATTAAGATAAAAATATGTGAAGCATAATCCCTGGAAGTAGCCAGTGTTTTTTTTTTTTTTTTTTTTTTTTTTTTTTTTTTTTTTTAGTAGCCAGTGTTTTTAAAAAGTGACTGTTATTACGTTTTGGCTCTTCTCTGATGTCAGGTCTCATGAATTAAGGAATGTATAACTTGTTAAATCTCTCTATAAGAGACATGGTTTTATATAGTTGTCAAAAGTTATAGTTAGTTTAGAGTAGCAAGTTCTTTTTAAAATTTATTTTGTCATGAAATCCTTTTTAAAGACACCAAACAATAATGGTCTGGTTTTGGGTTAACTTTTAAAGGTAGCATTGGTTATAGAAAAAAATTCTTCTAGTTCAAATACTTTAGTATTGCCTCCTTTTGAGATTTGTAAGTATCTCATTTATTTGTAGTAAAATATGTATCTTCTTAGCTAATTATATTGATATTAGAGGGTCCCTCGGTGTGGCCTGTGGGGATTGGGTCGAAACCGGCAGTCCAATGCCACCTGCTGCTCCTGCCTGCCACTTCTGCTCATCCCAGCCCTGCTACGCCTGCTGCCGCTGCCACTCAGTAGGCTTGCTGCCGCTTTGCTGCGGTCTCCGGGCTGCAGTGGCTAGCTGTGAGCCCTGCATCTGGCACCTATTGGTCAGCTGAGCAGCGCTCCCCATGTGGGAGCGCACTGACCATCAGGTGGCAGCTTCTGTGTTGAGCATCTGCCCCCTGGTGGTCAGTGCCCATCATAGCGACTGGTTGACCGGTTGTTTTGTTGTTCGGTCGCTTAGGCTTTTATATATATACACTAGAGGCCCAGTGCACAAAAATTTGTGCACTCGGGGGCGGGGGGGGGGAGGGGGGCCCTCAGCCCGGCCTGTGCCCTCTCCCAGTCTGGGACCTCTCGGGAGATAACGACCTGCTGGCTTAGGCCTGCTCCCTGGTGGCAGAGGGCAGGCCCAATCCCTAGGTGCAGCCCCTGGTCGGGCTCAGAGCAGGGCCGACTGGGGAGTTGGGGCGCCGCCCCCTGTCATGCACAGAGCAGGGTGGATCAGGAGGTTGTGATGCCACCCTCAGTCACGCTCAGGGTAGGGCCGATTGGAGGGTTGGGGCACCGCCCCCGTCACACTCAAGGCAGGGTCGATGGGGAGGTTGCGGCGCCACCCCCTGTCATGCACAGAGCAGGGCCAATCAGGGGGTTGAGGTGCTCCCCCTGTCACGCACAGAACAGGGCCCATCAGGGGGTTGAGGAGCTCCCCCCTGTCATGCACAGAGTAGGGCCGATAGGGGAGTTAGGGCGCTGCCCTCTATCATCCAAAGAGCAGGGCCGATCAGGGGGTTGGGGCGCCGCCACTGTCACACTCAGGGCAGGGCCAATGGAGAGGTTATGGCTCTACCCCGTCACACACAGAGCAGGGTCCGTGGGGGAGGGGGGGTTGGGGCGCCGCACCCTGTCACACACAGAGCAGGGTCGATCAGGGGGTTGGTGTGCCGCACCCTGTCAAACACAGAGCCGCAGGGCGATCAGGGTTGGGGAGCTCCCCCCTGTCAGGCACAGAGCAGGGCTGATCAGGGGGTTGGGGCACCTTACCCTGTCACGAACAGAGCAGGGCGTATAGGGAGGTTGTGGCCCCGCCCCCTTTCACTCACAGAGCCACAGAGCGATCAGGGGGTTTGGGCGCTGCCCCCTGTCACGCTGATCCGGTGCCAGGAGGCCTCGAGGCTCCGCTGATCCCGGTGCTGGGAGGCATATTACCCTTTTACTATATAGGATAGAGGCCTGGGGGCCGGCTGGTTTGCCCTGAAGGGTGTCCTGGATCCGGGTGGGGGTCCCCACTGGGGTGCCCGGCCAGTCTGGGGAGGGGCTGAGGGCTGCTTTCAGGCTGGTGGTTGTTGATTGAAGCTCCCAACTGCTCCTTTTTTTAATTTTATTCTGGGCCAGCTTTAGCTCTGGCTCTAGCTCTGAGAGCAGGTATCTGGTTTGTTTCGGTTCTATAATCGAAACAAAGTATAACTTCAGCTCTGAGATCCCGGCCTATATTTGTTAGAATGTTTCAAACTGCCAGCTCAGAGGCTGGCAAGGCAGGCGGGGAACATTGGAGTCTGCAGTCACTGGAGCAAGCAAGCCTCATGTTCGCTTCCAGCTGCCTGGCTGCCGGCCGCCGTCTTGGCTGACAGTTAATTTGCATAAGGATATGCTGATTAGCCAATGGGAAGGGTAGCGGTCGTATGCTAATTACCATGTTTCTCTTTTATTAGTGTAGATAATGCGTTGACTAGATGAGTAAAAATGAAAATTAACGAAAACTTCACATTAGAGATTTTGAGTTACATTCAGAAGGTCATTGCTAATGAATATTGTTCTTTTTTCACAGGGCATATATCACAGAAGGAAGCCATGGAAATGAACCTTGATATAACAGCACTCAGCATTCTCCAGCAGCCAGAAAAACTTCAGTGGGAAATTGTTGCAAATGTGCTTGAAGATACCGTTAAGGATCTTGAAGAACTTGGGGCAAATTCTTGCTTAACAAACTCTAAGAGTGAAAAGACAAAGGAAAAGCACCAGGAACAACACAACATTCCCTTTCCATGTTTATTGGCTGGAGGTTTATTAACATATAAATCTCCTGCTACCTCACCCATTAGTAGTAATTCTCACAGGTCACTGGATGGTTTAAGCAGAACTCAGGGTGAAAGTATATCAGAACAAGGGTCAACTGACAATGAATCCTGCACTAATTCAGAATTAAATTCTCCTCTGGTAAGGAGGACTTTACCCATTTTGCTTCTTTATAGCATCAAGGAATCTGATGAGAAAGCAGGAAAAATCTTTTCACAGATGAACAGTATAATGAGTAAAAGCTTGCATGATGACGGTTTTACAGTTCCACAGATTATTGAAATGGAACTGGATAGTCAGGAGCAGATGTTGTTGCAGGATCCTCCCGTGACTTACATTCAGCAATTTGCGGATGCAGCAGCCAACCTTACCTCTCCAGATTCTGAGAAGTGGAACTCTGTGTTTCCCAAGCCTGGGACTTTGGTTCAATGCTTGAGACTGCCAAAGTTTGCAGAGGAGGAGAATCTTTGTATAGACTCTATAACTCCTTGTGCTGATGGAATTCATTTGTTGGTAGGACTGCGAACATGCCCTGTTGAATCCTTGAGTGCAATAAATCAAGTAGAGGCCTTGAATAATTTAAATAAATTAAACTCTGCGCTGTGTAATAGACGGAAAGGTGAACTGGAATCCAATCTTGCTGTAGTGAATGGTGCAAATATTAGTGTAATCCAACACGAATCACCAGCAGATGTACAGACCCCTTTGATAATTCAGCCTGAGCAGAGGAATGTTAGTGGTGGATATTTAATACTTTATAAAATGAATTATGCCACTCGGATAGTGACTTTAGAAGAGGAGCCAATAAAAGTCCAACATATCAAAGATCCCCAGGACGCAATTACCTCGCTCATTTTGCTTCCTCCAGATATATTGGATAATCGAGAAGATGACTGTGAGGAACCTATTGAGGAAATGCAATTAACCTCAAAAAATGGCATTGAGAGAGAAAAAAAGTCTGATGTTTCTACTCTTGGACACCTGGTAATAACCACTCAGGGAGGATATGTAAAAATATTAGATCTTTCAAACTTTGAAATTTTGGCCAAAGTGGAGCCTCCCAAAAAGGAGGGCACTGAGGAACAGGACATGTTTGTTTCTGTCATTTACTGCTCCGGCACAGACAGGCTGTGTGCATGCACCAAAGGTAAGTGGTTGGTTTGTTGGGTTTCTCTACAAACCTTATAAAGTTGTATATGGCATTTGTTGATGTGTGAATTTTAGATCCATGTAAAGAGACATTTATTCTTTTATAATGAAGTGGTAAACCTTTCAACTTTTTAAACCGTTTTTAAAACTTTTTTCTACTGTCCTAAGTTAGTATTCTAACTGTAAATAAGTTAATAAATATCTCAGAAAGTATCTTCTCTGCTTTAACCTCAAGAAAATAACCTGCTGTTCTTTCTGAGTCCTGACTCTGTATTTGCTTAAATTTGTGGCCTTGGGCAAGTTACTTTAAACTTAGGTAAACCTTTCTTTTTTTACTCATAAACTAGGATAAGAAGGCCTATTTCCAGGTTTGTTAGAATTAAATTAAATCATATATGTAAAGTTTCTCACATAGGTATTGGTCCTCATTTCCCCCTGAAATAAAAATATTTAGCAAATAATTAGTACTTTTGCCAGTTTTTTTTGTTTGGTTTATTCCTACCTCTGGTTGATAGTGAAATCAGTTTTGTAACATCTGAGGCTCTGTATAAATTAACATATGGTATGCATTTTTTTTAACTTAATATGTATTTTAAGTCAGAGAGAAAAAGCGATTTTTGAAAAGGATTGCTGACAATATCAGACAACATGAATAGTCCTGTTGATAGTTTAGTAGGAGTTTAGGGCCAGGAGATACTGAAGCCTAGGTAACTATAGCCACTAATTGGACAGAGGAATTAGGTTTGAGAAGAGTGATGTATCTCATGTAGTTCTGGTAAGATTTAGCCTTTTTTTCCTCTCTTTAAAAAGATCTCAAGACTTTAGCTAAAAAGAATAATGGTTACTTTTTTTTTTAAAAATATTTTATTGATTTTTTACAGAGAGGAAGGGAGAGGAATAGAGAGTTAGAAACATCAATGAGAGAGAAACATGGATCAGCTGCTTCCCGCACACCCCCTACTGGGGATGTGCCTGCAACCAAGGTACATGCCCTTGACTGGAATCGAACCTGGGACCCTTGAGTCCACAGGCCTACACTCTATCCACCGAGCCAAACCGGTCTGGGCGAATAATGGTTACTTTCAACAATAAAGAATTTAAATAAAAGAAAGCAAGAGATGACATTAAAAAAATAATGGTGAATATAGTGGTTCAGGTTGCCTTTTTTGAAATACATCAAGTGAAATAACAAAGGGACAAACACCTTCAAATAACATAAAAACCTTGCAAGGGTTAACTTGACAAATGGCAAGGCATAATAACTTTAGACTAATAAAACTTTGAATTAGTTAATAAAGTTCAGAAAACACATTAAAAATACTAAGCAATATGAAGGGTAATATGAATTTATTGATCATCTATGGCCAGTTCATTGTTGTTAGATCTTTACCTTTATTAATTCATTTAGTCATCACACCAACTTACGAGGTATGTGCTATCGTTGTCTCCATTTATATAGGTAAGGGAACTGAGGGAAAGCGAGGTTAAGTAACTTGCCTATATAGAACTAATAAATGACAGAGTCAGCATTCAGACCTGGCAGTCTGTCATCAGAGTGATTAACTAAGTTATACTGTCAGAATGTACCCAAATCAGAAGACTCATTTTGTGACTTTTGGAATCTTAATCTGAAAGATTTAAAAAATGAAAAGAATTTAATTTGCCATTTGGCATGACATCACTAGGGCCTTGATATTTTAAAAAATATATAAGATGATCCCCAACTTAAGGTGGTTTGACTTAGGATGCTTTGACTTTAAAATGGTGCAAAAGCGATATGTATTCAGTAGAAACCAGCTAGGCTAACCTATGTTCAGTAGGTTACATGTATTAAATGCAATTTCAATATTTTCAATTTAGGATGGGTTTATTGGGAAGTAACTCCCATCATAAGATGAGGGGCATAGTTTTTATTTCTGGAGTTGCAGTCTTAGTGGTTTAAATTGCCACAATCTACTTCAGAATAATTCTGACTTAATTCTAGTAAAATATGGAAACTTTTCTGTAATCTTTTTTCTCTGCTACCTTTGTGCTACTGTTGTCTTAAGTGTAATATTTAGATAAGTTTTAAATTCAACCAAAAAGTGTTATTTTATAAAATCTTTGTCTCCTAAAAATGTTAAATGAGAAAAAACATTTGCTCACTTGTTATTTCTATTTTTTTTTTTTTTTTTGGTGAATTTGGTATTCTTGAAGGACTTTCCTTTAGTACTTATTAATAGGCAGGTTTGCTAGCAAAAAGTTCTCTTAGTCTTTGTTTATCTGGAAATGTCTGTTTCACCTTCTTTTTGAAGAATAGTGCTATATATGTAGAATTAGTCATTGACTTTGTGTACATGTCATTCTATTGGCTCTGGCTTCCATTGTTTCTGATGTCAGCTGTTAATTTCCATTGTAGTTTCTATGTCTGATGAGTTATTTTTAACTTGCTGCTTTGAAGATTTTCTCATTGACTTTGACTGTAATGTATGTGTATCTGTGGATCTTTTTGTAGTCAGCCTACTTGAGTTTAATTGAAATGATTGTATTTGTAGTATAATGTTTTTCATCAAATATTGGCAGTTTTTGCCCCTTATTTTATAACAATTTTTTTCTATGTCTTTTTCTTCTCTTTTTTTTGAATTCTCATTACATGTATGCACTTAATTTGATTTGTCCCATAGGTCAATGAGGTGCTTTTTTTATTTAAAAATTTCTTTCTTTTATTTAGCTTCTTTGATTTCTACTGGCCCATTTTTATTTCACTGATTCCTTCTACTACCATTGCAAATGTACTTTGAGCCTCTCAAGTGAACTTTTTTTTTTTTAAAATATATATTTTATTGAGTTTTGATAGAGAGTTAGAAACATCGATGAGAGAGAGAAACATCGATCAGCTGCCTCCTGCACATCTCCTACCGGGGATGTGCCCGCAACCCAGGTACATGCCCTTGACCAGAATCGAACCTGGGACCCTTCAGTCCACAGGCCGACGCTCTATCCACTGCGCCAAACCGGTTTCGGCTCAAGTGAACTTTTAATTTTAGTTATTTTACCTTTAAACTGCAGAATTTCCCTTTGATCTTTTAGAATATTTCTTTTTTGTTGAGATTCTTAATTTGTTGAGTCATTTTTTCCATTTGTTCCCTTAATTATCCTTATCTGGTTTCTTATTTTATGAAAATATTTACAATTACTTATTTGAAATTTTTGTTCGCCAAATCTAATTTTGGGCACTCAGATGTTTCTCATTGATTTTGTTTTTCTTAAGCATGGATTGCTCTTCCTTTGCATGTTTTATAGTTTTTAATTTAATATTGGACATTTTAAATGACATCGGAGAAACTCTGGATTCTGATCCTCACTCCACCACCTACCCTCCTCACCCACCCTCTCTTGATGGTTGTTGTTCTTTGTTTGATAACCCACCTGGACCAAATCTGTGAAGCGTGTTTCTTTTGCAGTGTGTAGCTGCTGCTGACTCTCTTTTTTGTTTGTTTATTTTAACTTTAAGCCTTCTTTTTTATTGTTACCTCTGTGTTCCACATAGCTTAGTAGTCAGCTAAAGATTTTGATAAGTGGTTGTGCCTTAATACCAAATATATTTACCACTAAGGCCATGTTCATGTGTGCCCTGACTTTTATTTTCTTTATTTTTGTTTTCTGTTGAGTCCTCTCAATTCTTCCTTGCATAGGCATTGGGGGCTTGTTTGGGAATGTGTTGATGGCTTAGGCCCAGTGTGGTCTTTGCTACTACACATGTGTATAACCTCTAATCAGTGTGGGATTTATAGAGTTTACCAAGCTCCCTATGCTTCTATCATGTCTTTTAAGTTAAAATTCCTGGTTATTTCTAGTGTTTTGCTTGCCCCAGGATCCTGACTGTAGGTAGCAGAGTTGATGGGCCTCATTTTAGTCGCCACTGAGCCACTTTAAAATGACAGCACTCTATAAATCAGTGAGCTTCCTCTGGCAATAGAAGTGAATCAGCTGTTTTTCACAACTTGCCCCACCTTGGTTGAATGACAGTTTTGTCCAGGTTTATATAAAGTTGCTTTTCAGGAAGAGACTTTATTGTCCTCCTTATTCTGTAATTCTGGAAGTGAATCTCCAAATACTCTTGCTAGAATATAATTTTATTCATTCAGTTTTGTCTTAAAATTTTGCTAAGTTTGTTTTCAGTGTTTTTCTGTGATAGAGATATAAAAAAATAGAGATTCAATTTCATTGTGAAATTAAGATTCTTTGCCCCCCCCCCCCCCCCTCACTGATTTTAAAGGGGGGGAGGGAGGAGAGAGAGAGAAAGAGAGAGAGAGAGAAAAACATTGATCGGTTGCCTCCCATACGAGTCCTGATTCGGGGATCAAACCCACAACCTGGGTATGTGCCCTGACTGGGAACTGAACCGCTTGGCTCTTTGGTGCATGGGACAATGTTCTAACTAACTGAGCCACACTGGCCAGGTTTGTTACTGCTGGGATTGAGATTGGCCCTTGATCCCAAAATAGCTAGTATATTAGTTTCCTCATCTGTTAAGTGGCTACAATAATTGTCCCTATCCCAAGGGTTTTTGTGAAGACTAAATGAATTAATTTAAGCATTTAAAATAGTACCTTACACATAGTAAGTAAATTCTAGTTGAATAACTATTTTCAAACATGTTTGTGTATTTGCCATTTTCCTAGTTTAACTTCTAAGTTCTTGGAAATATATCACTTTGTTGAATTGAACCGTGGCCTGGTTCATAGGTCAATGCTCAACCACTGAGCCATGCAGGCTGGGCTGTTATCCTTCTTTATCTGACTATCAAGTGATAGTAAAATAAATTTTCTTAACTAAGTAAAGTGCACTTGTATGGGTACCCATCCATGTATGTATGTTGATGACATATCACTACACTGTAGGTGGTGAGCTTCATTTTCTCCAAATTGGAGGAACTTGTGATGATATTGATGAAGCTGATATATTAGTGGATGGATCTCTTTCTAAAGGAATAGAACCATCTTCAGAAGGTTCCAGACCTTTATCGAATCCTTCAAGTCCTGGCATTTCAGGTATGGTATTAAGTTTTTAAATGATTTAAAAAAATGCATATTCCTGTGATGTTCAGAGTTTTCTGAGTTTATTTTGTTGTTGTTGTTGTTGTTGTTGTTAATCCTCACCTGAGGATATTTTCTCATGGATTGTTAGGGAGAGTGGAAGAGAGAGAAAGACAGAGAGAAACATCGATGTGAGAGAAACACATCAATTGGTTGCCTCCTGCACGCACCCGACCAGGGCCTGGGCTGGGGAGGAGCCTGTAACCGAGGTATGTGCTGTTGACCAGAATCGAACCCGGGACCCTTTGGTTCGCAGGCCGATGCTCTATCCACTGAGCCAAACTGGTTAGGGCTGAGTCTATTATATTCTTAAACAATATTTCAATTTTTAAAAAATATATTTTTATTGATTTCAGAGAGGAAGGGAGGAGAGAGAGTTAGAAACATCAATGATGAGAGAGAATCATTGATTGGCTGCCTCCTGCATGCCCCCCACTGGGGGGTCGAGCTCGCAACCCAGGCATGTGCCCTTGGCTGGAACCGAACCTGGGACCCTTCAGTCTGCAGGCTGATGCTCTATCCACTGAAACAAGCCAGCTAGGGCAATATTTCAATTTTTATAGTCAACTCTTGCTGACTTTGCTAAGGGCATTAATTTCTGTATTGGCATTCTTTTACTGGGCTTGTTTTTGTGTATTAGTTATTATTTTTCCAGTAGTTGGAAAATGTTATAAACATTAAAATAAGTGATTCTTAACTTTGGGTAGGTTGACCAACGTTGGTTCAGTTACCTAAGGAAAAAAAACATTACATTGGTCATTAAGGAGTTTTTGGTCTAGCAAGGGAAGAAAAAAAAAACATGAAAAAGAGAAGATTCATTAAGTAAGTTTAAAGTCAGTGGAATGGCCTATATTATTAATATTACTATAGGAGTTGAAAAGTCAAAAAAATACTTTCTCTCTGCAATAGCATATTTAGACCTCAATTGCCCCATTGTGAAACTTTAGGTACAGTATATAATTCCGTTTCATGCTCTTCACGTGTTGCACTGAGCTCTCTTTCCCCAACCTTTATGCCTCCTTTTAGTAATTTTGTACTGCCATAGAGCTGTGTTGTACTCTTAGCACTTACCACATTTTATTCCCCAGAACTAGCATTTAAAAGAAGTTTAGTAAATTTGAAATAAAAAGTATGTTTGAACTCAAATGTATTCTAAACAGAAATAATACATAAAGTTGGTAGTCAATCTTAATGGACACTTATATTTGGGCATTTGATTATTCTTCTTTGCATCATAGACAAACTTAGTGATTACTAGTATAATACATGTTAAATTTAGTGATTATTAGTATAATCTATGGGAGTCTTCACTACCTTAATGCCAGGTGTTCTCAACCTCATCTCCACTACTGACATTTTGGACTAGATTTTTTGTTGTGGGAGGAGTATCCTGTATTAGTCTTATCTCTGAATTCTGCCTACTAGATTCTAGTACATACAATTGCCCTCATCCACTTGGCCCTTGGGAGGCTAGATTGTCCCCAGGTTGAGATACACTGACTCATGTCTCTTGCTATAATTAGTCAAGACTTGATTTTTTTGATTATACAACTTAGTTTAAAAGCTAGCATACTGAATGTTTTCTTAATTTATAAGTTATTGTTATAATAAAAAAGAAATTTCATTAAGTTCATAAAAATACTATTTAGTAGAAAAGCTGTGAATTAGATGATAAAGAAGTAAATACAGTCATATGCCACATAATGATGTTTTGGTCAATGATGAACTGCATATATGACAGTGGTCCTATATAGCCTATATAATAAAAGCCTAATATGCTAAGCATACAGTCGACCCATTGGCCGTTCAGCCAATCAAAGCGTAATATGCTAATGATATGCTAAGGCCGCTCAACCGCTCGCTATGACGTGCACTGACCACCAGGGGACAGACGCTCTGACCAGTAGGTTAGCTTGCTGCTGGGGTCTGGATGATTGGGACTGAGCGAGATGGGCTGGACACACCCTGGAGCTCTCCGACGGTCCCTCCCCGGTAGGCCAACCTCCCACGTTCCTCCTCGGCCCCGATCGTACACTGGTGGGTCCCTCAGCCTGGCCTGCACCCTCTCGCAATCTGGGACCCCTTGGGGGATGTTGGAGGGCCGGTTTTGGCCCGATTCCGCAGGCCAGGCCAAGGGATCCCACTGGTGCACAAATTCGTGCACTGGGCCTCTAGTATGATTATAAAGAAACTGCAAAATTCCTATTGCATAGTGAATTCTTAGCTGTGGTAACATTACTGTTACAATGCATTACTCAGGTGTTTGTGATGATGCTGGTATAAACAAATCAACTGTGCTGCCAGTCATAGTAGCACATTATAGTCATATACAGTACATAATTTTTTTTTTAATTTAAAAAATGTTTTTATTGCCTTCAGAGAGAGGAAGAGAGAGGGAGAGATAGAAACATCAATGATGAGAGAGAATCATTGATTGCTGTCTCTTGCATGCCCCCTACTGGGGATCGAGCAGTAACCCTGGGCATGTGCCCTCACCGGGAATCGAACCATAACCTCCTGGTTTATGGGTCAAAGCTCAACCACTGAGCAACACTGGCCCAGCTATCCTCTACTTTTAATTATTATTTTAGAGTGTAATCTTTCTACTTACAAAAACAGCTGTGTAACACTAGCAGTAGTACCATACATCTCATGTTTGCCATGTTTCCTAATGTCAGACATTTTCTCTTGTGCTTGATTTACTCTTGTTTTGTACAGTAATATGCTATACATACCATATAGCCTAGGTGTAGTCCAGGAGAAGTACGCCATACCACATAGCATAGGTATGCCCGTGGTTGGCAAACTGCGGCTCGCGAGCCACATGCGGCTCTTTGGCCCTTTGAGTGTGGCTCTTCCACAAAATACCACGTGCGGGTGCGCATGTACAGTGCGATTGAAACGTCGTGGCCCATGCGCAGAAGTCTGTATTTTGTGGAAGAGCCGGTATTTTGTGGAAGAGCCACACTCAAGGGGCCAAAGAGCCGCATATGGCTCACGAGCCGCGGTTTGCTGAGCTGCAGTTTGCCGACCACTGTTAGGCTGTACTATCCATGTTTGTGTACGTGCACCCTATGATGTTTGCACAATGATGTAATTACCCAATGATGTATTTTCTTAGAATGTATCCCGTTGTTAAGCAGTGCATGTGTAAAGAAAAGACATTGACATGCTGTTAATATTTACCAACAATTTAATACAGTTTCAGTTAGATTTATAAAGTGCTAAACTTTGAGAAAAAATGTAGTTTGAAGTACACTTAACAATTTTATGGAACTTGGTTTACATTTTCTTTGTGAACATATTCTAAACCTATCAGATTTTGTATTTTAGTCTTTCTTTAAGCTTTTGTTAATTGGAACAAGAAAAACAGCCTTTCATCTTTAATGTTAGACATTTGACAAATATGAATACATATATTTATTTAAAAAACTAATTTGTCTGAGCTGGTTGTTATTCTTATAATGATGATATGTATATATGATATTCCCAACTATCATCGAAGTGGAAAAAATACTGTTTAAAGGGCAAATGTTACATGCTTGCTCATGGTTAGCAATTTTTTTTTTTCATGAGTAAGAAAATCTAAAATTTGATATTTCTCTGATGTAAATTAGACTTTCATTTTAGCACCGTTACTTTTGTTGCTCTTTCTAATTTAGGGTGAGGTAAAATTAGGACTTTTCTAACAGGTTGACTTTGGGTTTCTCCAGTAATGAGTACCCTTCCTATAATTTAAAATATTCAAATGTATTTTTCTTTTGCTTGTTATGTAGTCAGTGCTAGTTACTTTAGTTGCATGTAGATATCTGAGCTAACATTATTAACTTTCAGGATATTTAGTAAATGTTGCAATTTGAGTAGATAATAACGTTAATTAAAACTAATATTTTTATAAAACTTACTTCAAATTCTTCATTCACTATTATTAAGGAGTTGATTTATTGGTGGACCAGCCATTCACCCTTGACATCTTGACATCTTTAGTGGAGCTAACCCGCTTTGAGACTTTGACTCCACGGTTTTCAGCTACTGTTCCTCCATGCTGGGTAGAAGTTCAACAAGAACAGCAGCAAAGGAGGCATCCTCAACATTTGCATCAGCAACACCATGGAGATGCTGCTCAGCATACTAGAACTTGGAAACTACAGACTGACAGGTAAAATATTCTTCCAGGGTATTAAACTGGAAATCCATATTATATATTTTTTAGAGGCAACAGATTCTTAGATATGTATTACGGTTTCTCCTAACTTTTTATATTAATAGCTTTTGTTTGTTTTATTCCTTGCCTTAATTTTGGAAATTGCTATATTCGTACTTGTAGAATAAAATAATGAAAATAATATACCATTGCCATTAGTTTGGTCACTCAGTCCACAAATTTAACAGTTAATGACTGGTGGAATTTATATTGTAATAGATAGACAGTAAGCAGATATTTACTATTTCATATAGTCATAAAAGATATTGAAATATATTAAAACTGGATATAGAATAGTTGAGTGTGTACTTGTAAGAATGAGATGTAGAGAAAGCTAATTTGTCTAATATTTTTAATATAAGGGACCAAAGAAAGGCCTCCATGAAGACATTATTTCAGAGACAGTAGGATTGCAAAGATACTGGGGAGTATGTTTTATGAATTCTAGAAAGAGCAAGAAGATCATTTGTTGGAGTTCAGTGAACGTAGTGGGATTGGTCGGAGGCCAGGTCTAAAACAGTAGCTGGTAATCAGATCATGAATGTATTTATAGGCCACAGTGAGAATTTTATGCTGATTGAGATGGGAAGATGTTAGAGGGTTTAAGTATAGGGGTGATGTGATATAATTTACATATTAGAAGGATGCTGTAAGACTGCTGTGTTGACTGTAGATTGAGTGGTTGTGTGTGTTAGGCAGCAGTGATGGAAGCAAGGATTCTAGTTGGGATGCTGTTGTGGTAATCCATGTGAAATGGTGATGGTAGCTTGGAACATGGTGATAGTTGATAGAAGTTGTGAAAAGAGTGATCAGCTTTTGGATATGGATATAATTTGGAGGTAGAAGGAACAATATATGCTGATGTAATGAACATCTGGTGTGAGAGAAGAGTCGGGGATGACTGAGGTTTTGGATTGATGAGCTAGTTGAAAAGTGGAAATTTGTTTACTGAGATTGGAATGGATAATCATGAAGTTTGGATTTATGATAAGTTTGAGCTGTCTGGTAGACATTTGGATATGAATCTGGAGTTTAGTGGAGGAGTATGCTTTTGAGATTGTTTTTGTTTTTCAGCATATATGTATATAGAATTTAAATCAGAATGGACACATTAAGAAATATAGGAAGTTTTTGTTTTAAAATGCAGATTCCTGGGACCCTACTCATAGATTTATGGTCAGGCCCAGGAATCTACAGATAATTCTGAAGCATAATAGTCCATACTGTAAGCAAAAAGGGTTTATTAATGTACAGTTCCCAAGGCAGGTATGGATTCCTAAAGTAAGATGATTCATAGCCCTAAGTAACCTCTGGGTTGGGAGCTGCTTATCTTCTCTCCTGAATGGAGAAGCATTAAGTTTTGTTGAGGCTAAAAATCACAGTGTAAAATGTGATATTAATTGTAATATGGTTATGGCTGAAGGAAGATTTTTGCTTTATTTAGCATATTCTTTCTTATTTGACAGCAACAGTTGGGATGAGCATGTATTTGAATTGGTTCTACCGAAGGCTTGTATGGTTGGACATGTGGACTTCAAATTCGTTTTGAACTCAAACATCACCAATATTCCACAGATACAGGTGACACTGCTGAAAAATAAAGCTCCGGGCTTAGGGAAAGTCAATGGTAAGAATGAGTCAAAATTTATATTTGAAGATTTTATCTTGTAGTTTCTTTAAAAAACTAATTTGTTGTCTAGGATTGCTGGTTCCCTCTCCTGCTCTCATCCCCTTCCCCAATATTTTCTGCTCTACTTTTGGTGATTTTACTTACAAAAGCTAATCCTGGGAATACTTTAGAGCTTTTCAGTAACTCAGTATTGTTCAGAATTGCATAAACTTTTAAATAATTTAATTATACTTTCTGGGGAAATACAGTTAGTTCCTTTGTGAATTAGTTTCACTTTTAGCATTATTAAACTTGATACAGTACTCTTTTTAAGAGGAGAATTGATTGGGAGAAGGACTTTGTTATGGAAGTCATATTCTTGTAAGGTTACTAGTGAAACCCAACCTTTCATGTCATGCCAGAAATATACCCATTTCTATTTATCTTTGTCACAAATTTAGAATTTGATATATTGAATTATAAAAAGATTCTACACATTTAGCATATTGGGAACTAGATGTTACTTGTCAGCCTTTTCTTCTTAATAGGTTAATGAAAAGGCAGGGGGTAATTTTAGAGTAAAATGGCTACTTTACCCAGGGGGTTAAAGACAATGAAACTTGAAAGTTTTCCTATTTAAAACAATGTGTGTGTGTGTGTGTGTGTATGAATTTTTGTATGTTTGTATCCTTTTGAAATATGACAGATTCTGATTTAATTTGGTTTAAGACTTAGACATTGATCTTTTTTAAAACTCTTTGGGTGCTTGTACTCTGCAGCCTAGGGTAAGAACTTTTAGTTCAGTTGCCAGCAAATTATTTCTTCAGGTGAATATTTTACCATGATTAAAAAAGAGATGAGTGTATGAACAATTAATTGAATCTAATTTTCTTCTTCCTGACAACCATTTTGTAGCATCTGTGATGAAAATCACAACAGTTCCCAGTTTTACAGAAAATTTTAGAATTTTAGGCACATAAATCATTGATATTAAGTAAATTAAGTTTAATATTTTTGTCCTCTAGAAACAGCAGTAGATAGGCAGATCACCTTTCCTTTGTCTCCAGCTCTTAACATTGAAGTGGAACAAAATGGAAAACCGTCCCTGGTTGATTTGAATGAAGAAATGCAGCACATGGATGTAGAGGAATCACAGTGTGAGTTACATTATAGAGCTGTTGTCCATGACAGTAAAAGGAATAGTGATCCAAATGCATCATGCTGGGCACA
The DNA here is from genome assembly GCF_028538775.1 of Myotis yumanensis. Classification (NCBI taxonomy): domain Eukaryota; kingdom Metazoa; phylum Chordata; class Mammalia; order Chiroptera; family Vespertilionidae; genus Myotis; species Myotis yumanensis. Next base: position 15,104,275 of record NW_027223762.1, read on the forward strand.
CATTTCCTTATGGCTTGCAAAAACTTGGTTTTGAGAACATGATTAAAAAGTAACCTGTAATTCTGCTTTGGCCAAATGCTTTAACTTTCAGCTCATCTTTTTGAACACAGCTGCGCTATTACTTGCATTATTGTTTTTTAATATGTTGGGATTTGAAATTATGTCATGGTTTTATTATTACTATTGAAAATCAAAGTGAATGTAAATAAAATGGGAATGGAAAAAAACCATAATATATCAGATAATTGATTATTATAGTTCCTTATCATGATAGTGAATTCATACTTGAACACATTCTAAGTATGGTATTTTGTGTGGTGGTAAAAATGTAAATGTGATGGGAATTTGCCTATTAAATATTACACTTTACATTATCAACTACTTTAAAAGAAAATGTATATTTTTCTTTTTAGGTCTTAGATTATGTACATTTTTAGAAGATCATAAAGAAGACATTCTATGTGGGCCAGTATGGCTTGCTAGTGGCCTTGATCTATCAGGGCATGCTGGGATGTTGACATTAACAAGTCCCAAACTTGTTAAAGGTAAGGTAACATATTTTACCAAAGCAGAATAAATAATGACCCAATTTTAAAAATAGGAAAAAAAAAACATGATCCAACAAAAAGTAAGATATTGTTTTATTTGGGGTTTTTATTAGCAATTCCACCAATTTCCTGGTAGCTGACATCATTTCCTTCATAAATTACTTTTTAAAAAATTATTTTATTGATTTCAGAGAGGAAGGGAGAGGGAGAGAGAAACATCAGTGATGAGAGAAAATCATTGATTGACTGCCCCCTGCATGCCCCCTACTGGGGATCCAGTCTGCAACCCAGGCATGTGCCCTTGACCGGATTTGAACCCAGGACACTCCAGTCCGCAGGCCGACGCTCTATCCACTGAGCCAGACCAGCTAGGGCATAAATGAATATTTTTATGTGAAATTTTCTGACCCTACTTTCTTTGTCTGAGAGGTCTTAGTGCTTTTTGAAAAAGCATAAAGTGAATACAGGGTGACTTTTGTGCGATCTAACAAAGCTCTTTAAAGTTGCCAGATATGCCCTGACATGTATCCCTTTCCCATCAGTTGGAGAGTTCTGTGTCTTTGGCATGTTTACTGTATATTGTTAAAATATAGTCTCTGAAGATGATTTTTATAGAAGAGTGTTCTTGGTACGTATCAGATGTAACATTTTGAGTGTCTCAAGTAAACATAAATTATAATTAATGTATACTTTAAAATAATTGGCAATTATATAGATAATAGATATTGCAGTAGGACTCTTATTTTAGCTTCTCCCAGTTTCCCAAGGGTGAAAAAAAAAAAGCCAACAAACAAAATACCCCCTTATTATTAAAGTAAATTTGGAGGTGGGTGGGGTGTGGAGATCCTTTCCCAAACCAAGAAAATATCTGACCATCTAAATAACTTTTAATTTACATATGCTTCCTTCATAATGTTTATCTACATTCACACATTTACCTTTAGTTCTGGTCAAGGGCATATGCCTGGTTTGCAGGCTCGATCCTTATCCCAGGTGTGGGAGGGAACCAATTGATGTGTCTCTCTCACATTGATCTTTCTCTCTGTCTCTCCTCCTCCCTCCACTCTCTCTGATCAATGGAAAAATATCCCTGAGTGAGGATTAACAAAAAACAAAATAAACAAAAAAGAAGGTAATAGTGTAGTGCTGGCATGGTAGACAGGCAGATCCGTGGAAAACAACAAAGGTTATAATCACAGGAAAATTTAATATCTGTTGGTGCAGCAATAGGCTGATGGTTTGCTGATGAGTGTATTATTTTGATCCATGCAGTTATATGTTTAAGCTACCTTTGAGGTCAGTACTATTATTTACATTTTACGTTTGAAGGAATTGAACCACAGAGAGGTTAATTTGTCATATACCTTATAAATGGCAGTCATTATTCAAACCCAGGTAATGACCCCAAAACCTTCGCTTTTTCAACTGTTAATACTATAATGTTTATTGGTATGGGTGTGCATGGATGCATAAAAGGATTGTGTGGATACACATATGGGTGGTGCCTTAATGACAGTTTTTTTCTTTGTATTTTTCTGTGGTTCATAAAAATTTGTTATTAGAATCATTAACTTTTTGGGGAAAATATGCCCAACAGCTAAAAATTTTTTTCTTAATGCTACTCATGTAACTCCTATGCTTTTTGTTTTTTGGCTACCAATTGAATATAGGAAGGTATTCAATTATATTATACTAAAATAGCAGTGTAATATTGAAAGAATTCTGAACTGTGTGTTTTCTTTTTTTTAAGTATTTTTTTTAACTTTCATTATGAAGATGAAAAACAATTTGCCCTTTTGGTGATTCAGTTATTTATCCCATTCTATGCTGCTCCTCTAGGTATGGCAGGAGGAAAATACCGTTCGTTTTTAATCCATGTCAAGGCCGTGAATGAACGAGGAACAGATGAGATCTGTAATGGCGGCATGCGTCCTGTAGTAAGACTTCCATCCCTGAAACATCAGAGTAACAAGGGTTATTCACTTGCTTCACTCTTGGCAAAAGTTGCAGCAGTCAAGGTATGAAACAGTTATTTTGAACTATAACAATTCTGTTTTAGACATTGTAGATGAGATTTGACACACTGTTGGAAGTAGTATGACCATTGTGTGTTTTTTTCAGCAGATCATTAGTTTGTATTTTTTTTTTTTTACAGTGACTTAAAAAATATTGAAAAGAAAATATTTTGAATTAACTTTAAGCAAACTATGTAAATTGCATAAGGTATATTTAGTAAGGAGTAATTGTTAGCTAGTACCTCCCTTTACATTATTTTAGGTCAGAATATTTCTTTAAGTGAGAAAATTTGATTTAATGCCTGTTACTGGTAGCTCATCACTTTTTTTTTTTTTTGATTATGTAGAAAGAGAAGTTGGGGAGTGATTTTAGAGATAAATTGTAATATTCATGGTTGATTTTCTGCAACTAGTTAGTCTCTTCATAATTGTCTGATCTTGGGTTTTCCTGAAGTTTATAGAGATTTTCTTTATCATCATTATTCATAGGCAACAGTAGCAATATCAGTAATACCAATCATCTTAGGATTATACAGGTTTTCTAATTTTTCAAGGACTTCTGTGCACTTTATCTGAATTAATCCTTAAAAATAAATGAGATAGGCAGAGCAGGTGCAAGTATTATTTCCATTTTTCATATTGAGAGTGAGTGAACCGCTGGGGCCAGGTGGGTCAGTTGGTTGGAGCATCTTCCCGTGCACCATAGAAGGTTGCAGGTTTGATTCCCAGTCAAGGCACATACCTAGGTTGTGGGTTTGATCCCCAGTGGGGGCACCTCTGGGAAGCAAAGCATCAATGTTTCTCTCTTTCTCCCCCTTCCTCTCTCTAAAATCAATTTAAAAAATCTTCCAGTGTGGATTAAAAAAATTGTTTTTGAAAGTGAGTGAACATTAGAGATTGGGAGCTGTCATATCTCATGTAGCTTCTAAGTGCTGTAGCTGGGACTTGGATTCAGGATGTTGGCATTATAATCTTAACCATTGGGTATTAACTTTAATAACTATGTCTTTTTCTCTTTTATTATAATTCTGAGGGAAATTAGTCATTTACTGAATATAAGGTAAAAACTCATTTTAATTTAAGATTTATGTTATGATAGTCATAATTTAGTTATTGTCCTTTATTTGAAAACTTAATAGTAAATACTATATAGTATAATTTGTTCATTCAATTATTTACTTTTGTATATTTAGGAAAAATCATCTAATGTTAAGAATGAAAATGCAAGTGGCACTCGTAAAGCTGAAAACCTCCGGGGTTGTGACTTACTTCAAGAGGTCTCAGTCACAATTCGAAGATTTAAGAAAACGTCAATTTCTAAGGAAAGGTAACCTCATTCCCTTTCCCTATTATTCTTATAGTAATTAAAGTACATACAAAAGAAGAATAAATATACTAACAATATTTTAAAATCTAACTTGAAAAATCTTTTAAAGTTTTCATTTCTTTTATTAAGAACTTGTAATCTCATTCAGGGATGAATTATCTTTCTACTTCATTGGTTTAACCCTAGTGTCTATATACTGCTTGGTATATACCAGGAATACAATATTTGTAGCATGAGGAAATAAATAAATAATTTGAAGTTTTACTCACTATGTCAGAATATAATACATTATTATTAACTTTATTTCTTTTAAAACTTTCTACAAGCCAAGTATTGCTTACATACTATTTTAAATCTCTTAATACCATAACATTAAGTTCAGAGGCTGACATTTCACTGTAATATATTTTTTCAAAAGTTTTTAAAAAAAATTGTGATATTCATGATTTTGCCCTGGCTGGTGTGGCTCAGTTGGTTGAGCATCGTCCTGTGCACCGAGATGTTGCCGGTTCAATTCCTGGTCAGGGCATATGCCCAGGTTGCAGGCTCCATCCCCAGGAGGAGGAGGTATGCAGGAGGCAGCTGATGAATGCTTCTGTGTCTCATCAATATTTCTTTTTGTCTCTCCTTCTCACTGCCTCTCTCTAAAAAATGTAAAAGTCATTGAAACATATTAAAAAATTGTAATATTTATGATTTAAAATGAAGCATATGACCAACCAGCTTGTGATAGCTCTAGTCTGTTTTATTTTGGTTGTTAATATTTATATTTTCTTTTTTGTAGAGTACAACGATGTGCCATGTTACAGTTTTCAGAATTTCATGAGAAGCTCCTTAACACCCTTTGTAGAAAAGCAGATGATGATGGCCAAATCACAGAACATGCCCAGAGCCTCGTGTTGGATATTCTTTGTTGGTTAGCAGGAGTACATTCCAATGGACCTGGAAGGTTAATACATAAGATTTTACTACCGCTGATGATTGCTTTTTGGATGTTATGAATGCACGTTCAAATGTGTGCTATTGTTTTGCAGCTCAAAGGAAGGAAATGAGAGCTTGCTTTCAAAAACACGAAAATGTCTCTCGGATATTGTACGTGTTTGCTTCTTTGAGGCAGGACGAAGCATAGCCCATAAGTGTGCCCGATTTCTAGCCTTGTGCATTAGGTTGGTGTTTTTTTAATTTGAAAGTTTACTTTGTAGATGCAGCTGCAGTTTGGCAGGTGATACCTTGTCTCTAATGCAGCGGTTCTCAACCTGTGGGTCGCGACCCCTTTGGGGGTCGAACGACCCTTTCACAGGGGTTGCCTAAGACCATCGGAAAACACATATATAATTACATATTGTTTTTGTGATTAATCACTATGCTTTAATTATGTTCAATTTGTAACAATGAAAATACATCCTGCATATCAGATATTTACATTATGATTCATAACAGTAGCAAAATTACAGTTATGAAGTAGCAACGAAAATAATTTTATGGTTGGGGGTCACCACAGCATGAGGAACTGTATTAAAGGGTCGAGGCATTAGGAAGGTTGAGAACCACTGCTCTAGTGTAATATGAACCTTGTTGAATGTATGTATAACTTAAGAGAATTTGTAAAAGTTGATGAGATTCTAAGAAAGAATTTAGGGTTTTTAGGGGGAAATGTTATGTTAAATAAACCTATTAGTAAATAGGCTTCTCTGCCTATTTGTAGCAGTTTAGGTAGTTTGGTAAGGGGAACTCTTTCCCCACCTTTACTCTTACTCTCCCTGGTTGTCTTTGGATCCTTCACCCAAAGCCTTGTTCCCTGTTATATGACAGTCTTACCAGGTTTATTTGTAATATTGACCAGATCATTTTCTCTAGATCCTGAGACTCTTACGTAGGAGTGTTTAAAAGCTAATAGTCAATATTGACTGTACCTGCCTGTCAGTCCCTTTTGGTAAAGTGAATGGTTTAATGCATAAGAAAACAGTTACAAAGACCCTTAGTATAACTAGTCCTTACTATCTTTTTGCCTGTTTATAGGGCTTTAAGGCAGATTTTTATTGTGATTAGTATGAATACATTTAGAAGATTTTTAAAAGAACCGCACCATGTTTCAGTTGAATTTGGATCTTGAGTATCAATGCATTTAAATTTTTTCTTTTAAAACTTTTCAGTAATGGAAAATGTGACCCATGTCAACCAGGATTTGGATCTGTTCTATTGAAGGCTTTACTTGATAATATGTCATTTTTACCTGCAGCTGCAACTGGTGGTATGTGAAATTAGTTTAATCACTAGTAACTGTAGTCGTGGGAAATATTTCACAATATAATTAGGATTATTTAATAACTTTTTTGTCGATTTCCCCTTTTTTTCTGTAGCTTATCTTTTTAAGTGGTTGTGTTCTGATTGGGTGGGCAGGTACTTGCTGTTTAATAATATTGCTAGGAAAAAGTTGGATAGATAAGTATAAATATCAAATAATCTTAATATATACATTGTCTAATTTCATTGAAATTATTGAGTTTGGTGGTGTTTTTACTGACTATAGATCAGATATCACAACCTGAAATACTAGTAAGTGATCAGAGATGTGTGTGATTGGTAGCAGCTATAGTCAACTGAAATTCTCTAAAAGGGGCCAGTGGGTTTTTTTTAGCACCTGAAGACTGGTAATGTCATTTAAGAATGAATGTAATTATGAAGTAGGAATTGAGAAAGCAATCCCCTAAAGTAGCATATGCATAAGGTAATGAAGATTAAAAATTTTTTAAAATGTCTTTTGCTGTTTTATATTGTTATTGTGAAAGGGTACTGATATGCCCTTTTAAACCTAATGCTGTATTTTTAGTAGCCATTTCTTACTGTGTTTTCTTTTATAAATGACCAACCCATTCAACATGTTATCTCAGTGAGATAAATATATTTCATAAGGATTTGATCTTTGTGGTATACCAGGAAGTAAAGCTTTCTCAAAGTTATTTGGTAAATGGGTATTATCACTATCTTAATTTATTATTAATTTTTAAAAATAAATTTTAATGATTTCAGAGAGGAAGGGAGAGGGAGAGAGAGCGATAGAAACATCACTGGGGATCAAGCCTGCAACTTGGCCATGTGCCCTAACTGGAATCAAACCGTGACCTCCTGGTTCATAAGTCGATGCTCAACCACTGAGCCTCTTCGGCTAGGCACTATCTTAATTTAGATAGTCTGTTTATATTTACTTTGAACATATAGTGGACAAAACTCTTAACTCTATGTTATATAGAGTAGGATATTTTGGACTTGATCACTTTAATAGTCTTCTTTGTTTAAAATATTTTGTTGACAGTAGCCTTAGAGGGTAAGATGCTTAAATTTTGGTGTGTGCTTACTTAGATATCTCAAATTTTATCAAAGAGTCTTAAAATATATCACCACAATCATCTTTTAAGCAATGTTGGTCTGTATTTAACTGGCAGTATAGAGTAACTATACTGCATTCACTTGCTTAGTAAGGTGTGTTAGTTGTAACTCAATGATGCCATCCATTGTTCTTGAAAATTTTAGAGCTACAGAGAAACAGTATTTCAGGATGGATGGCTTGAAGGCCCTGACATCTTTACACTTTTCTAACTATTCCAAAATGTCCCTCAGAGTCATATCATGTTATTGAAAATCTAAATGTGTAGTTAGCCTGATAAACTGATCAAAAATGTGATTGAAATTCTTTGTCAGTGTCCTCTTAGTCATACAAGGAAGTTGGTCCTTCTTTGTAAATTGCAAGTTGTAAGAAAGTCTAGGAAAAGGAGACACTGATAAATATGTAATCTGAAGTTTTCTTTGTTAGAGAAAAATGAGATGTTGATTTTTGTTGTTTTTAGGTTCTGTCTATTGGTATTTTGTCTTACTGAATTATGTTAAAGATGAAGATTTGGCTGGGTGCAGTACAGCTTGCGCATCTTTGCTTACTGCTGTGTCCAGACAGTTACAGGACAGGCTAACGCCAATGGAGGCTTTACTTCAGACAAGGTATTTTAATAGATATAATGACTAATAGTGGGCCTTTCTGGACATGGAACCACCTTTGCATAGTACTGTCACATATATATTTGCTTAAAAACCATTTTTCTTACAAAAATGTAGTTAAATTATACCTAACCTTTTTCCAAATGATACTTAGCCTAAGGTTTTCTTTTCCCATTTTTTTTTCTTCTTCTTTTTCTGAAATGATTCTCTTTAACAGTTTTGAAAGTCCTGAAGATTGTTATTCATAAGGCTAATAATAAGAAAATATTTAAAAGTTCTATTTCTTGCTAATGGAAGAAGGATTTAAGATAATTTGTTTCTCTGTTGTTAAAACTTCATAGGCAGAATTATGTAAGTCACTTATAGTCCTTAACTAGTATTCTTTTTTTTTTTTTTTTTTAAATATATTTTTATTGATTTTTTACAGAGAGGAAGGGAGAGAGATAGAGAGTTAGAAACATCGATGAGAGAGAAACATCGATCAGCTTCCTCCTGCACACCCCCTACTGGGGATGTGCCCACAACCAAGGTACATGCCCCTGACCGGAATCGAACCTGGGACCCTTGAGTCCGCAGGCCGACGCTCTATCCACTGAGCCAAACCGGTCAGGGCAACTAGTATTCTTTATCTCCTGATTAATTACCTAAAACTTCAACATAATGAAATAAGAAATTGAGTGGCAGAATGGTTTTGTAACATTTTTAAATTGGAAATCTCGATTTTGATGAAATTTTACTCAAAGCCTTTGTACTTTTTCCTGTCAACAAATGTGATTGTGGTGAGGAATGGCTGCCTCATATCTCTTCCATGCTTCAATCTGCAGAAGATTCAGTCTGGATTCATTAGCTGCCAGCTTATTGGAATCACATTTGTTGACTCTTTCTGGACTTTGTCTTTTGGAGTATAGGTTTACAGGGATCACAGTTGAGATTCACTGAATTTAATGGGTTAAACCTGGTTAGCATCTCTTTCTGCCCTGTCTCAAACTTCTTTTAAAACCAAGTAAATAGATAATTTGTTAATTAGATGGCTGACAGGAAAATTTTTAGGACATTATTTTATTTTTCAGATATGGATTATATAGCTCACCATTTGATCCAGTCCTCTTTGATTTAGAAATGAATGGCTCTACTTGTAAAAATGTATACAACAGCAGCATTGGTGTTCAATCAGATGAAATTGATTTGTCGGATGTCCTTTCAGGTAGTAACTTCTTTTATTAAAGGAATTTCTGGATTTTAAAACTTGTATTTAAGCTACCATTGCATTCATAGATTATAGTTACTATGTTTTATCTTTAAAAACTAAAATTTAGAACTTAACATATGTGAATCACTAACTATTTGACTTTCCTACTTAATCCCCCACCCACCATTATTAAGGCTGTTTTTGAAAGAGTTATGAACTTGTTTTTTATGTTTCATTGCATGTCAGTTTGACTTTAATACTTAAAAGAGACTATTTAAAATTTTATTGTTTGTTGTAGTCTTTTCACTTTTATTTGGCGTGTTTTTGCTATCTTTAAAATAAAAGAACATATTTTATATTAAAAATAAAATTAATATGTACTTATGTAATAAGCAAAGATGCAGAAAGAAAAATAATTTTCTGCATCTACCGTTACACCCTACTGAAGAAAACTTTGTGCACATTGTTATATGTATTGTATACATTTCTGAAGAATATACTTTTAGGATTGAATGGACTATAACATCCTTATAATAATCCTTATAATAAAAGGGTTATATGCAAATTGACCCTAGTGGAGGAATGACCCGTCACTATGACATGCACTGACCACCAGGGGGCAGACACTCAATGCAGGAGCTGCTCCCTGGTGGTCAGTGCGCTCCCACAGGGGGAGCTCCACTCAGTCACCAGCCAGGCTGAGGACTGCGAGTGCAACAGCGGGTGGCAGGAGCCTTTTCTGCCTCCTTGGCAGCACTAAGGATGTCCGACTGCAGCCTAGGCCCGCTCCCCCTAATTTCCCTTGATTAGTCCTTTGAACTTCCCTTAAGTAAAACATAGCACTTTAAAAAAGTTCAATTGTATAATTAGTTGTTTAATGAAATAACCTTCGATACAGAAAATGTATTCCATGAGAACTGGGGCCTGTTCTTTTACTCTCGTATTAAGTGCTCAATAAATATATTTTTTAAAGACATGTGTCAGACCCTATATTAGGCACTGATAGGAGGTTGGAAAATAAGGTTATAGCAGTTTAATGTTGCTTTTTAATATATATATTCTTAATTGATTTGAGAGAGTAAGGGAGAGAGATAGAGAGATAGAAACATCAATGATGAGAGAGAATCATTGATTGGCTGCCTCCTGCACATCCCCTACTGGCGGGGGGTTGGGGGGTTGAGTCAGCAATCCGGGCATGTGCCCTTGGCCCGAATTGAACCTGGGACCCTTTAGTCTGCAGGCTGATGCTCTATCCACTGAGCCAAACCGGCTAGGGCTACTGTTGCTTTTAATTTAGTCTTTCAGTTGTTGGTAGCAGTTTTTATATATCCTCATTTTTTCCATCTTGGGTTTCTGTTTCACTTTAGCTGTTAGTTATGTTTAAAGTAGTATTAACTCCAGAAAATTGAAAGAACTAAAGATAACCTTTCCCCTTACTACATACACCCTTATTTCTTTTGTGTTCATCCATCCATTTTTCTTGCTGTGGTTTTATTGCTATGCTTTTATTGTTCACACTAGAGGCCTGGTGCATGAATTTGTGCACCAGTGGGGTCCCTCGGCCTGGCCTGTGGGATTGGGCTGAAACCGGCTCTCCAACATCCCGTGAGGGGTCCCAGATTGTGAGAGGGTGCAGGCCAGGCTGAGGGACCCCACTGGTGCACAATGGGGCTGGGGAGGGATGCAGGAGGTTGGCCAGCCGGGGAGGGACTGCGGGAGGGCTCCAGGGTGTATCTGGCCCTCTCACTCAGTCCCGATCGGCTGGACCCCAGTAGCAAACTAACCTACCAGTCAGAGCGTCTGCTCCCTGTTGGTCAGGGCATGTCATAGAGACTGGTCGACCGGTCAACTGTTTGTCCCCTGGAGGGCAGTGCATATCATAGCGAGTGGTTGAGTGATCTTAGCATATCATTAGCATATTATGCTTTGATTGGTTGAACGGACGACCGGACACTTAGCATAAATAGGCTTTTATTATATAGGATAGTTGTGACCATGTGATTTTTTTTTTTTTTTTTTTTTTTTTACTGTATGTGCTAACTTAAACTGTATCATTATAAAGTAGTGTGCCTCATTTTAGAAAATTGACAATATATACAAATAAAAAGAAACATTTAGAGATCTTGTTTATACTTTGGAATGTTTATTTAGTGTCATATTTATACAGTTGATATCATAGATTGTATTCTGATTTTATGCATACTTAACAGATTGGGCAATAGCTATTGTAAGTAGCTGGTTTATTATTTTTTTCTCACTTAAAATCTATATCACTCGTATTGTTTCTTGTTAATGTGAATGGACACTGAGTTGCTTTTATGCAACTCTGCTTTTGTAACAAGGACAGTATCTTCTGCTGTGAGTTTTCTTAATACCATGTCAATTGTGAAGCATTATGTAAGGGTTGTGTGTTTGTTTATACGCCATCTGTAATTAAAATTGGACTAGCACTATAATTCTCATATGACTTTTGCCTTTTAAAGATTTATTCACATATTATAAAACTTGTGTCTTTTCTGCATTAGGAAATGGAAAGGTCAATAGTTGCACAGCTGCTGAGGGTAGTTTCACATCTCTCACTGGTCTTCTAGAAGTTGAACCCCTACACTTTACTTGTGTGTCAACTAGTGATGGAACGAGAATTGAAAGGGATGATGCAAGTACGTTTACTGGTATATACCTTCTTTTATTATATACATTATTTTATTATATATTATAAGCTATAATAAATATTAAGCGATATATGAGGATTTAAATATCTGTTTACAGTACTTAAAAGTTTCTTAACTGTCATGCTAAGTAGAAATTTATTAATAGGAGGGAATTTTATACTTTCTAAATCTATTCATAGGATTTTTTTTCCTTAACCTCAAGTGCACTACTTTAAATCTTACCTTTTTTTTATGTGTGTGCATATTGTGAAGTTTTTTTAATTTGGAAAATATTAAACGTAATGAAAATAGAGGGAAGAGGAAGAGTACAATAGACTTTATATTTCCATTATCCAGTTTCAATAATCATCAGTTGATGTCAGTCTTGTGTGTATTTTTGGCATTATATTATTTTATTTCTTTCAGTTGAAATTAAAGGTATATTTGGTGCAATACTTTGAGAAGTGTGAGATGAGTTTAAAGCAAGTTTAAAGCAACTTCAGATTTATGAACCAATATTTGAGTATGTTGAATAGTGTGGTTTTGCTGATGTTTTAAATGAATAATCAACGGATGTCTCATTTTGTATATCTTTATTATCTTCTAAAACTTTAACAGAAAGTAAAAGCAATTTGCAAGAGAAGTCATGAAAAATTTAAACTTGTCCTTGGCTTCACAATGGCAAAGGGTTTTACAAGAAACTTATTAGTTCTTTTTTTTTTTTTTTTTAAATATATTTTATTGATTTTTTACAGAGAAGAAGGGAGAGGGATAGAGAGTTAGAAACATCGATGAGAGAGATCGATCAGCTGCCTCCTGCACGCCCCCCAGTGGGGATGTGCCCGCAACCAAGATACATGCCCTTGACCGGAATCGAACCTGGGACCCTTGAGTCCGCAGGCCAACGCTCTATCCACTGAGCCAAACCGGTTCAGCTAGTTTATTTGAGTACTTTTTATATAGAATCATCTTATATCTTCCAATTGTGGAAGTAACTACTAAGTGAAATTCATGGCTTATGTATAATGATGATAGTTTCAATTTAAAATTAAATTAAATTGTAATGTTTCTTTTACATGCAGATGCCAAAAGGGTCACAATTTGTTTTTGTTTTCTTGGACTATAATAGTCACTTTTGTACAAATTTATGTTTATACTACAATATACATGACAAGAAATTGAACTTTCAGATATTCTTTAGTTGTAACTTAAATTCTTTCTTAGAACTATCATAAAATTATCTAAGGTTTTTATTTTAAGAAAATTAATGTGTTTGAATAAGAAGTTTTAAAAATTAAAACCGATAAAAGAGTAGGTTTGAGAAATAAAAGCATTCCTTCACATTGCTCACCATTTCCTCTCCTGCAAAGGAAGCCACGGAACTGTTTTTTGTTTGTTTGTTTGTTTCTAAAGGTAGTCCATGCCTATACAAGCAGTTACCTCTGTATTCTATTCAGGCTGAGACTACCTATAGCAGAAGGATTTTTATTAAACATTAGGGCAAAATCCTGCCTTTTGTTCACCATTAAGATTATTAAATTTATCCATATCATTGCATATATGTAGTTAGTCCTTTTTCCTTGTGAAATAGCAAGATTCTATTGTCTGAATAAAATAAAATTCATGTATCCATTACTGATTTTCTATACTGTTGATTAACATTTGGGTACCGCAGAAGGTGACTATGGTCTCTCAACTTTCTGTTTACTTTTTTTGGGGAAACATGTTGATTGTGAAATATAATGCCCATACAGAAAAGTGCTGAAAACAGTTGTATAGGCCAGCAGTTTATCTCAGCATACTAGTAAACTGTTATTGTGACCACCTAATCAAGAAATAGCATTTCTAGTACTCTAAAGGGTGTCTTCATGTCCCCTTCCATTCATTTCTCTCTCACACTCTTCAAAAGGTAAATAAGCACTGTCCTAACTTTTAGAGTAATCATTTCTTGTTTTTTATTCTTTCTGTATAACCAATTAAATATGCATTCTTTTTAAAAAATAATATATTTTTATTAATTTCAGAGAGGAAGGAAGGAGAGAGAGAGATAGAAACATCATTGATGAGAGAGAATCATTGATCGGCTGCCTCCTGCAAGCCCCCCACAGGGGATGGAGCCCACAACCTGGGCATGTCCCCTTGACTGGAATCGAACCTGGGACCTTTCATTTTGCAGGCCGACGCTCTATCTACTGAGCCAAACCGGCCAGGGCTAATTATGCATTCTTAAGCACTAGTTGAGTAGGTTCTATCAGATAGAAAATTGAATTTTTTTTTTTTGGTCTGCTCTGTTCAATGTCATGATTGTTAAATTCACTCATATCATTGCATATATGTAGATCATTGGTCTTTTTCCATTGCTGTTTAAGATTCCGTTACATGAATAAAAATAAATTTATGTATCCACTATTGCTTTGTATGCTGTTGGTCAACATTTGTGTTGTTCCATTGTGGTATTGTTATTACTAATGGATATAGTATTCTCTTAGATATGAATGTAAGAGTAGATTTGCTGCTTCATAGGGTTGTCATATATTCAAGTTTAGTAAGTAATGTTAAAGAAATGCACTTCTTAATTTCCAAATATATGAGGATTTTCTAGTTATCTTGTTATTGATTCCTCTTTTAATTGCTGTAGGGTCAGAACAAATACTCTGATTATCATTCTTGCAAAATATGTTAGGAATTGTGGAGGGTCAGCTTTTATAAATATTCCATGAATGCTTGACAATAATGTTTACTTAGCATTTGTTGGTGAAGTGTATTCTATATCTGCATTTGTGCAAGTTTGCTTTTTGTGTACTCATGACTTTAGCTATTAGTGTTTTGATATTTTTTAGCTAAGAAGATTGGTGTTAAATCTGTCTTTTAGTTTCATCACTTATTTTTTTTTAATACATTTTGAAATGACAGCACAAATTTAGAATGGTTCTACTTTCTTGTGAACTGAATATTTCATCATGAGTTATCTTTTTTTATCTCTAATATTGCTATTTTTTTCTAAGAGTAGTTTGTTTGATATTTATATACCTAGCATCAGCTTTCTTTTGGTTATTGTTTGTATATTATATAATTTTCCTTCTTTTTACTTTCAACTTTTTGTTCTCTCCTTATATTTTAGACACATATTTTTAAAACCAATACATAGCTGCCTTTTATAATCCATTCTGATACTTGTCTTTCAGCTGGAATATTTAATGTACATTTAATGTAATCATTATATATTTATATTTAAATCCACTGGTTTTTAAAATTAATATATTATATTTCTCATCTTGCCAGATGTATCTTTTTTTCTTCTTCTTTTGGTGATTACATTTTTATTGGCCTGTTTTTCTACTTTTTACTATTATTAACTGTTGTTACAAAGATCATAATGTAGACATACTGTTGTCATCTAAAAGTCCTGTTGCTGCTTTTACTATATCTTGAACATTATTTATTATCTTCCAAGTTTATATGGCATTGTGATTTTATACTTTAACTTGAAGTGTATTTTAATTTCACACATTATTTTTTACATTTAATATTCATTTGGATTTATCTCATAATTCCATTTTCATTTTTCTTTTGAACTTTGATCTGGTATGATTTTATATCTGAAACTACTCTGTAAGATCTCCTTTTTGAATTTGTCTACTCATGAAGTTACTTAGTTTTATTGGAAAATTTTCAAATATTTTTTGAATAATTAGATGAATAAACCACATAGCCATTATTCAGATTCCAATATAATTGATACTTTACACATATATCATTTTTTTCTCGCTTTAGTACGTCAAAAAAAATACTAGGTATTATATTACTTACCTCTACGTAACATATACATAAGTACCTTAAATAATATGGACATCCTCTTTAATAACTGGTGCTGTTTTTATCATAATCATCTAAGTTAACTATAATGTGTCATGATACATTTACCATAATTAGCATAATCAGTTCTATGGTATCTGATTTTCAATACCTAATTAAATTTATCTGAATATTGCAATAACATTTTATATTTGGTTTATTTGGATTAATAGGTGTCATTTTCATTCTTGAAATACAGTTTTATGTTTTATTGTAGAATTCTACGTTAGCTATTATTCTAGTGATTTAAAGGTAATATTTCCTTATCTTTTACCTTACACTGTTTTTGTTAGACATAACCTGTCAGTCTTTTTTTTTTTTTTCCTGTCAGTCTTATTATTCCTTTTTTAAGTTCACTGTCAGTACTCAAGTTGTTTGTGAGATTCATTCATATTCATTCAGTATCTCTATCTTGCTTGAGATTATTAGGGCTTCTTGAATTCTTATTTGCATTCGCTATAGAGAGATCTGAGCCCCATAGCTCTTCAAAAATTGCTTTTGCCCTGTTTTCTCTTTTTTCTTGTGTTCAGTTTCATGTATGTTACATCTCATCACTATAATTGTTATAATTTTCAATTTTTAAATATCTCCTTATACTGTGGGTATTATCTTCTAGTTCATGTTAGTATATTAGTTCTTTCTTTTGCTGTGTAACCAATGTGGGGAAAAAAAAACACCTACCTTTTTTTTTTTTTTGACTCTGCTGCAGTGTTGCCTCTGTTTAAAGCAGTGGTTCCCCCAACTTTTTTTTGGCCGTGCCCCACCTAAGCATCTCTAAAACCCTGATGCCCGCTTTGTGACATATAATTCTTATCAAAAAAGTGAACTTCGCCGATACCGGTTTGGCTCAGTGGATAGAGCGTCGGCCTGCGGACTGAAAGGTCCCAGGTTCGATTCCGGTCAAGGGCATGTACCTGGGTTGCGGGCAAATCCCCAGTAGGAGATGTGCAGGAGGCAGCTGATCAATGTTTCTCTCTATCTCTCTCCCTTCCTCTCTGTAAAAAATCAATAAATTATATTAAAAAAAAAAAAAGTGAACTTCTATTCACCTGGAGGAAGCCTAAAAGACCATTAACTTGGTCTAAACAAGCTTCCAAAGAACATGGCATCCATGAAAAAGAAAACTAAAAGAATGAAAGGACAATTGAAATACTGAGGAAGAAATCACTAAGAAATTGTTTTAAAAAATAATAAGAATATGAAGTGATAAGAAAAATAGCAAATAAGTTTCAAAACATAGAGAACTGAAATGCATAAATATATCACAATATATACTTATATACTGTGTATGAGGCCCCTAGAACCATAAGAAATGCAAAAAATTCACTGTTAATAACTCATTCTCGAATTACCCTCCCTTAAAAATCAAATTGCCCCTCTGTGGAGTGTGTGCCCCACGTTGGGAACCACTGGTTTTAAGTCATGGGTCTGCTATCTATGTTAATCTATTTTTGTTCCATTGGTTAGTTAGTCTAGCCTATGCCAGTACCTCATTGTCTTAATTACTGTAACTTTTAAGTCTTGAAATCTGATAGTCTAAATCCACAAACTTTGTTTTTCTTTCTTTTTTTGGTATATTTAAAATATTGATAGAAAGTTTCACAGTGATGTGTAGTCATCACAACTATGTATTTCCAGAACATTTCCATCACTACAAAAAGAAATCCCATAGCCAATAGTAGTCACTCCCATTACCCTCTCCTCCCATCTCCTGGCAATCACTAATTCATTTTGTGTCTCTGGATTTTTTTCTACCCTGGACATTTTATGTAAATACTCAATTATACAATATGTGGCCTTTTTGTCTGGCTTCTTTCACTTAGTGTAATGTTTTCAAGTTTCATTCATTTGGCATGTCAATACATCATTCCTTTTTATTAATAAAATAGAGGCCTGGGGCATGGTGGGGTCCCTCGGCATGGCCTGTGGGGATTGGGCTGAAACCAGCAGTCCAACGCCGCCTGCCGCTCCTGCTCATCCCAGCACCACTGTGCTTGCTGCTGCCGCTCCGTAGGCTCACTGCTGCTCCGCTCCGGTCTCCGGTCTGCGAGGGCCAGCTGTGAGCTCTGTGTTTGGTGCCCCTCGGTCAGCTGAACAGCGCTCCCACTGTGGGATCACACTGACCTCCAGGGGGCAGCTCCTGTATTGAGCGTCTGCCCACTGGTGGTTAGTGTGCTTCATAGTGACTGGTCTAGTGGTCACTTAGGTGTGTGCGCGCGCGCGCACACACACACACACACACACACACACTAGAGGCCCGATGCACGAAATTTGTGCACCTGCGACCCGGGCTTCCCTCCAGCCACCGGCAGGCACTCGGGATCCAGACTTCCCTTGAAGACCTGCTTCTCCTGGAAGGTTGTCTGGAAGGATGTCTGGTCTAATTAGCATATAACACTTTTATTATTATAGATAGATAATATTCCATTGTCTGGACACAACCACTTTAAAAAATATATGGGTATACCACATTTTGTTTATCTACTCATCAGTTAATGGACATTTGTCTTTTTCTTTTTTTGACTGTTAAGCAAAATACTGCAGTGAACATATTTGTATTAAGTTTATGTGTGAAATTTGTTTTTAGTTCTCTTGGTTATATAACCAGGAGTGGATTCTATTAGCTTTCATTTCTTAAAGATAGTTTTTCTTAAAGATTCTAGGTTTTTTGTGTTAACAATATTCCTCCAGCTGTATTGAGATATAATTGACATAACACTGAGCAAGTTTAATGTGTACAAAGTATTGGTTTGATACATTTATGCTATATTGTAAAATGATTGCCACCTTTGGTAATGATTAGCTGACATCTCCAGTCTATCACGTAATTACTATTTCCTTTTTGAGGTGAGAACGTTTAAGACCTACTCTCAGCAGTTTTCAAGTATATAATCCAGTTATTAGCTGCAAACATTATGCTGTACCTTTGATCTCTGTATTTTCATTTAAATTTTAGAATCAGCTTATCAGTATATATACTCAAAGCCTATTATTTTCTAAGTTGGTACTTGAATATAAATCAGTTGGGAGAATTGACCAAATGTTAATATTATGCCTTGCAGTTTGTTAACATGATATATACTTTAAAATATTTACATCTTCACTTTCTCAAGGTGATGTTTTGTAGTTTTCAGTGTAAAAGTAAAAGTATATTCTTTTTAGATTTTACCTAGCTATTTGATTTTTTTATGCTATTTTAAGTGATATTTTTCTTAGTTTTATTTTCATTCTTTTGTTACTAATATAATAGAAATATTGCTTTGCGTATATTAATCTTGTAGCTGATAACATTACTATATTAATATACTAATTCTAATAGTTTGTAGATTCCTAGGTTTTTTTTTAATATACACAATCATGTAATCTATTAATAAAGAGAATTTACTTTGTTGTTTTTCTGATCATTATATCTTTTCTTTTTCTTACTCTTTTGTGCTTCCTAGGACTTTCTGCATGATATAATAGAAATGGTGATAATATCTTTGTCTTGTTCTCAACTTTATGTTTTTATATCTAGTTTTTTAAGCCCTTATTATAAAAATAGAAAAGGGTATTGAAAAACTCAGACCATGCAAAAGATTTTAAAATTAGTTTTGTAGCAGTATGATAACTTATTTTTCTTCGATTGCTTATGTCTCTTATGTATTTGTTGTAACAATTTTCCCATAAGTAGGATTTGGGCGCTAGATTTTAAAATTAGTAAAGGGCTAGAGTACACATGGTTAATATTGAAAATCACTCCAACAGTACAAGTACAACATATGTGCTTCAGTAAGTCCAGTATTTTCCCTCTAGAGTCGCCTTGGTGGAAAACTAGATGGAGCAGACAGATGGATTTTAGTTTGGGGCACACAGCTTATATGAGATATGGTTGCTCTTTTTTTTTTTTTGGTCAATCTTCACCTAAGGATATTTTTTCCATTGATTTTTTTTATTTTTAGACGAAGTGGAAGGGAAGGGGGAGAGACAGAGAGAAAGAAACATTAATGTGAGAGAGATACTAGTACATCAATTGGTTGCCTCCATCATGCGCCCCGGCTGGGGATCAAACCTGTAACCCAGGTACGTGCCCTTGATGGGACTCGAACCTGGGACCCTTCAGTTCTCAGGCTGACTTTGCAACCACTGAACCAAACCAACCCGCTGATTGCTCTTTTTTTGACCAAGTTTGTATAGTTGTAAGTTAAATGAGGTGTGGTATGGCTGCATTGTAATAAATATGATTTGTGAGTTGAGGAAATTTTTTTATTGTTAAAAGGCTATGCACAGTTTTGTTGTTACTGCTATCTTGTTTATTGTAGCTTAATTTTTTAATAGTTTATCTGAATCCTGGTCTAATACAGCCATTGTTGGATGTTAAGATAGACTGTCAGATTACCTCTTCTTTTTCCTTTTAAGGATTTATGATCATACTTCTCTCAACTTTAGGTTCATTATCTTTGAAGTGCATAAGAATAATATCTACTTATGTGCCATTGTAAAGAATAAATGAGTTGATGTAAGTTCTATGCTTGTCACCATGCCTCACATTGGCTTTGGTATATTGCTTTTGGTTCATTCCTAGTTTGACCACCATCAGCTCTACAGGGTAACTTCTCTGAGCCATTCTTTACTGAATCACCTAAAAAAACAGAATCATAGTATCTGCCCCTCAGGGTTGTTCATCTGTTGAATATAGTAGTTAAGGAAAACAGTGTCACTGGTAATGCACAAATAAACATTTGCTATTATTGTAGCAATGGTCTTTCCCCAATATAACTTTCTAGTAAAGGCCTGTTATAATAAGTATTAATGCTATTGATTAGACTTGGCCTTTATTTCTTTTTTGTGTGTGATGACCTCTTTGATTAAGTTGTGAAGTTGTTTTTATCCCAGCTTTTTTGAAAGTTTTCCAAAAATTTTTATTTCCATCAATATTTAATGGGAAAATAGTTCTTTTATGATCTATATTTGAATAACAGTGAAGTGGAAAGTCAAAGAAATTTTTTAACTTGTAGGATTTTATAGACTTTTAATGATGGTAATATTCATGAGTAAGCTGTATGGGCCCTACTATTTGACTGAATTGAACAAGCCTCTCTCTATATTAGTGTTCTGGGAAGCTTATGGTAGGAAACTGCTTTACATATTTTGTGCAAACCAGACTGTCTAGAATGTGCTTTAAAATGAGTAAATAAGTGTTATCAGTCATTTTAAATGATGCTTTTTTGGGGGGATATATTTCTTTATTGATCTCAGAGAGGAAGAGAGAAGAAGAGATAGATAGAAACATCAATGATGAGAGAGAATCATTGATTGGCTGCCTCCTGCACACCCCCTACTGGGGAACGAGCCCACAATCCAGGCATGTGCCCTTGGCCAGAATCTAACCTAGGACCCTTCAGTCCTCAGGCTGACGCTCTATACACTGAGCCAAGCCGGTTAGGGCTAAATGATGTTCTTATAATTGAGGATTTTTTGAGCTCTTTTGGTCTGAAGGGAGAATGAAGTATTGTTGCTTGTAAGAAATCTTTGTAAAGCAAATTTCAGTTTGTTTTGTTCAAATTGTCTTACACTGTAAGGGTCACTCTCATTTTGTATTTTCATTTTAGCTATATTAAATGAAGTTTCTATGCTGAAAATATTTTTAAAAATAATTTTTTACTTATCAATTACAGTTGACATACAATATTATATTAATTTAAGATAGATATCCTAGTGATTAGACATTTATATAACTTATGAAGTGATCACCCTGTTTAAATTAGTATTCACCTGACACTGTACATGGTTATTACAATATTATTGACTGTATTTCCTATACTGCACTTTACATCCTTGTGACTATTCTGTAACTACCGATTTGTTTTTAATCCCTTCACGTTTTTCACACATTTCCCTAAAGCCCCTTTCGTCTGGCAATGATCAAAATGTTCTCTGTATATATGAGCCTGTTTCTGTTCTGCTTGTTCTTTCTTTTTTTAATATATATTCCACATATAAGTAAAATCATCTGGCATTTATCTTTTTTTTTTGTCTGACTTATTTCACTTAGCATAAAACTGTCTAGGTCTATCCATGTAGTTGCAAATGGCAAGATTTTATTTTTTATGGCTGAGTCATATTCCATTGTATATATGCACTACTTTATTCATCTATTGATGGACACTTAGGTTGCTTCCATATCTTGGCTAATTGTAAATAATGCTGCAGTGAACATATGGGTGCATATGTCTTTTTGATTTAGTGTTTTGGGTTTCTTTGGATAAATACCCAGAAGTGGAATTGCTGGGTCCTTTTTTTCTCTTGTTATAGACTATGCTGAAAATACTTTTAAATTTAAATGTATACTGACTAATTTTTATTTGATTTAGAAGTCATTCCTGGATCACTTAAACTTGAATACTGTTATTATAAATAGACTTTTATTAAGATTCCCTTATTTATACTCTCTAGATTTCTGTCTTTCAAAATGAAAATTAACTGTAGTTTTAGTGTCATAATAGTATGGTACTTTGAATGTGTTTCTCTGTGAACGTTTTCTTCATCCTGTTTTTTTCCCCCCTTGTCTTATGCCAGTGAGTTCCTTCGGGGTTACTCCTGCAGTAGGTGGACTATCAACGGGGACAGTTGGGGAAGCTTCGACAGCCCTGAGTTCAGCAGCCCAGGTAGCTTTGCAGTCTCTCTCTCATGCAATGGCTTCAGCCGAGCAACAGCTACAGGTGCTGCAAGAGAAACAGCAGCAGCTTTTGAAGCTTCAGCAACAGGTTGGAGACCATTTGGCTCTTTGTTCATGCTGTCTCTAAACTTCAAAAGCTGAAAAAGTACTGTAAAAATGACCATTATTTTCATAAAGGAAAGTAGGTTGGCCGATCTGAACTAAGCATTTTCTACAAAAATTGAGGTAAAGTTTTTGTGATATGTTTAAATAAAAAATTATATAAATACACGTTATTTGATATACAACTTAGGTAATAATATGATTGATGATTTTTTTGCAATCTTTATGTAAAATCCATTCTTACATATGTTTAAACACTATTGGTCAAACATTGTAGTTACCATTTGCTATTTATATGGATTGAAGAATCTAAAACAATATTTTAAGGACCAGTCAAATTAACGTGATTTAAAATTTAGTCATAATGACGTTTTGGAGATTTCATCATGGTCTAAAAATAGTGTATGCAATTCTAGGTGACAAATTGTACCAGGTTAGGGAACAAACGAGAGTCCATTTCCTGTTAACATTTTGTTTTTAGGAGAACTTTGTTTTCTTCTTTTTTTTCTCTTCCTTGCCATCTTTGATTTGAGAAAGTCCTAGTTCCCAAATGCTCAGGAAATTTTATATCAGATTTTTAATGAAATATACATAGCAAAGAAATACCCTTTGTGTGTGTTGTCCACTTTTTATTTAATTTCATTTTTATTTATCTAGGATACAGTTACTCATGTTTATCCTGTATACCCATGTAGTATTCCCCACAATTTAGGTGGGCAGGGTTAGTCTATATTTGTTGCTTTTCCTTTTTTTACAGAAAGCAAAGCTGGAAGCCAAGTTACATCAGACAACAGCTGCAGCAGCTGCGGCAGCCTCAGCAGCAGCAGCAACGTCAGCAGCAGCAGCAGCAGCAGTAGCAGCAGTCGGTGGTTCTGTTCACAACTCTGTGCCTTCTAACCCAGTGGCAGCCCCTGGATTCTTCATTCATCCATCTGATGTTATTCCACCCACTCCAAAAACAACACCACTTTTTATGACTCCACCACTCACACCACCTAATGAAGCAGTTTCCGTTGTGATTAATGCTGAACTTGCACAACTTTTCCCAGGCTCAGTTATTGATCCCCCAGCAGTCAATCTTGCTGCACATAACAAAAATTCCAACAAGTCCAGAATGGTAAAGTATCATATTTTAAATAGGTATTTGCTTAGACATTTAAAAATAACTTGAAATACATGCTAATTTTAGAAGGCAAATTTTATTTTACCCACTTAATATAGCAAATTTGATTGTTTTTATAAAATATTATAGAATGAATATTAGACAGTGAAACTTGTTATTTTGATATTATGGTTACTAGTTTTTCTAGAGCAAGAATAATATCAATATAGAGGTATACTTTTTTCTTTTCTAGAATCCACTTGGTTCTGGTCTAGCCCTTGCAATTTCTCATGCTTCACATTTTCTTCAACCTCCACCTCACCAGTCCATTATTATAGAACGAATGCATTCAGGTAATCTTTGTCTTTCTTAAAATATTTTTCTTGCCTAGTCTATTGGTTTTTTGAAGACTTAATATTCTGTAGTTTGATTTTTCTTTGCAAATACATTTGTTCTTGGGTAAGTACCCTTTACCAAAGGCTCAAGATATGTGCTCACCAAATTGAATGGAACAGTGCTGCAGAATCGGTTCACTAGTTCTGTCCAAACAATGGATTTGATTTTTTTTGTTTTTAATGAATCTTGCCTGTTGAACTATACTTAACAATATTTGCCTTCAATGTAGCTGCTCAAATAACATTACAGTAGAAATTACACTTAAAGTAGTAGTATTTCTCAGACTAGCATTCTGTTATTGGAACCATTTCTTGAGAATAACAGAAAGATTTACTGAAGATTATAATAACCGAGGAAGATTAATAACACTTCATAGTCTCTGGATAATTGAAATTTTAACTAAGCTTATACCCTGCTTTACGTGCTAGAGACCTACGATCCTGATAGGTGGTTTCAATTAGATCATGTTTACTAATAAGCTATAGGCGATTTTTACCTTATAATCCTACCAATTCTTTGTTAGGTTTCAGAGCAGTGGAATTCAACAAAATCCTTAAGCGTGTTTTATAGGAGGCAGTATACGAATATATTGCATACTGTATCAGTTTTTTTTTGTTTATTTATTTTAATCCTCACCCGGAGATATTTTTCCATTGATTTTTAGAGAGAGTGGAGGGGAATGGGAAAGACAGAGAGAAATATCGATGTGAGAGAAACACATTGATTGGTTGCCTCCTGCACACACCCTGATCAGGGCCTGGGCTGGGGAGGAGCCTGCAACTGAGGTAGGAGCCCTTGACGGGAGTCAAACCTGGGACCCTTTGGTCATAAGGCCGATGCTCTATCCACTGAGCCAAACCAGCCAGGGCCTGCGTCACTTTTCATTATATAAACAGTTGAACCTTATTTTACTCTATTGCATATTTATTCTCTATGGAAGAGAGTTTTTTAAAAATAGCAAAAGTTGAAATGGTGTTTTCTGCCAATTAATCATTCATTGGTAACAATGTTAGTGTATATAATATTTAAACTAGTTTTTTGTGCAGTCTTATGAAATGTGAGCAGTAGTTTACACTGTGATTTGTTTTCTTATCTATGGAATTGACTATAGGGCATAAACTTTCTAAGGAGGAGAATTTTTTTTTTTTTTGGTGTGGTTTAATTGTTTTTCTGTTTAGGAAAGTATTGGTAACTGCCTATTTTCTTTTAAACTAGCTCCATTGAGAATTGCTCTAGTTGGGTTTATGTACTTGGGTTCCTTTACTATAAAATGTAGGTGTAAAGATCACTAGCTGCCCCTCACTCCAGCCCAATAAAAAGTAAAAAGAACTAAAGTATTATTAATGACTCTGCTGCGTGTTTCACTAATTGAGCTTAATCCTGAAGTGTGTGTGAGATGAGCGATGCAGATTTCTCTTCCTTTCCTTTCAGATCATTTTTGTCTTTCCTTAGTGTGAGCATCTCATGCTGAGTGTGATTATAGTGCTTACACAAAAACACATACTACCTCTGTGTGACCTTAACATTCAAGTAAACCATCTACTTCATATGGTACAGAGCTAAAAAACAGTGATGCGTCAGGGGGAAAACAATGTTTGAGATAAGCTGTATCTGTCTCCATTAGAGGACCTTGCTAAGGGATTTTTTTAGTGATAGTAATGACTACATGTTATTTCAGCCTTATAATTTTACCTTGTATTTTACCCCCAATGTATGTTGTAACTCCATAACATAAGAAGTGAAACAAAGTTTAAGAAAACGAAAATCAAGTATTACAATGTGATATTATTAATGCATCTAGTGAAATTTTTAAAGAAAGACCAATTGGCTAAAAGAAGAGTAGATAGGTACTTTATAGAATTAATCTATATTCTATTTTTTTATTTTTGGTCTGATGTTTTAAATTAAGGCTTTATGTAGAGTTGATTGCCTTTATAGTAACAACTTACTATTGTGTGTATATATATATATTTTAAATATATTTTTATTGATTTCAGAGAGGAACGGAGAGAGATAAAAAAATCAATGATGAGCGAGTATCACTGATTGGTTGCCTCCTCTGCATGTTCCCCACTGGGGCTTGAGCCTGCAACCCGGGCATGTACCTTGACTGGAATTGAATCTGGGACCCTTGAGTTCCCAGGCTGACGCTCTATCCACTGAGCCAAACCAGCTAGGGTTTTTTTGTTTTGTTTTGTTTTTTACTTAGTCTTGGTGTTCAAAGTAACATAGATTGAGGTTTCAGATTTTTTTTTAAATATAGTTTGTTGATTTTTTTCAGAGAGGAAGGGAGAGGGTTAGAGAGCTAGAAACATTGATGAGAGAGAAACATCGATCAGCTGCCTCCTGCACACCTCCTACTGGGGATGTGCCCGCAACCAAGGTACATGCCCTTGATTGGAATTGAACCTGGGACCTCGCGGTCTGCAGGCCAACAGTCTATCCACTGAGCCAAACCGGTTAGGGCTCAGATACTTTTTGAATGGAAATTAACTTTTCTTCTCATTTATTTGTATTTAAGTAAGTTAATTTCATTTTTAAAGAACTTTTTTTAGTATATCTTTTGGTTAATTGATATATGGTATTTTTGCTATTGCTTTTCCTCTGTCTCTCTCTCTCTCTTTTTCTCTCTCTCTTTCTCTTTCTCTCATAGGAGCAAGAAGGTTTGTGACCTTGGATTTTGGCAGACCAATACTGTTGACTGATGTGTTGATTCCCACTTGTGGAGACTTGGCCTCTTTGTCAATTGACATTTGGACATTAGGAGAAGAGGTGGATGGGAGGCGATTGGTTGTAGCAACTGATATAAGCACCCATTCACTAATTCTTCATGACTTGATACCACCTCCTGTATGCAGATTCATGAAGGTAAAGAACTTCAAGAAAGTGATATAATTGATAAGTTTTCTATGTTTCTGACAACTTATGAAAAATACTCAGACATATAATTAAAAGTATAACTATATCAAATTTTTTAATACATTACTCAGATTTTTATTGTTGAAGGTGAGTGTATATGTATATTTATTTTTCATTTCAGATCACTGTCATTGGACGTTATGGAAGTACAAATGCCAGAGCCAAAATTCCATTAGGATTTTACTATGGTCATACCTACATCTTGTCTTGGGAGAGTGAACTGAAGTTAATGCATGATCCTCTAAGGGGAGAAGGAGAATCTGCAAACCAGCCAGAAATTGACCAGCATTTAACAATGATGGTTGCTCTACAGGAGGATATACAGTGCAGGTTGTTAGGAAATTGCAGAATATTTTAATCTTATTGAAATCATTTTATACACACACACACACACACACACACACATACTTAAAATATATTTTTATTGATTTCAGAGAGGAAAGGACAGGGAGAGACAGAGAAACATCAGTGATGAGAGAATCATTGATCAGTTGCCTCCTGCACACCCCCTACTGGGGATTGAGCCCGCAACCTGGGCGTGTGCTCTTGACTGGGATTGATCCCAGGACTCTTTAATCCACAGGCCAGCGTTCTATACACTGAGCCAAACTGGCTAGGACAAACCATTGTATTTTGTATAATGTCTTGCATATATTTTTCAAGTAATATCTTTTCATAAGTGTACAGAAAAGAGCAGAAGGAAATAGGGTATTAGTATGTTACAATAATGTTTAATGCATTGATGTATTGCTATTAAATAATTGACCCTATTTAGTACTTAAATGATATCTTTTCAATGGTTGTGTTAACATGTTTTAGAAATTTAAATTTAATGTGTATTCATAAATGTACATTAAAGAACATTGCAGGAATGATTTTGTTCAATTATTTTTTACTTACAGGTATAATTTAGCTTGTCATCGACTGGAAACTCTTTTGCAAAGTATAGATCTTCCTCCTCTCAACAGTGCTAACAATGCACAGTATTTCTTGAGGAAGCCAGATAAGGCAGTCGAGGAAGACAGCAGAGTTTTCTCCTCCTATCAGGATTGTATTCAGTTACAGCTTCAACTTAATTTGGCTCACAATGCAGTGCAGAGGCTCAGAGTAGCTCTAGGTGCAAGTAGGAAGATGTTGAATGAAACATCAAATCCAAGAGATTTAATTCAGACGTCTTCCACAGAGCAATTACGTACTATCATCAGATATTTATTGGACACTTTGCTCAGCCTTCTTCACTCTTCCAATGGTTTGTATTTGGCTTAAGTATTTTAAAGACTGGGAATATTTATTGTGATCTAGTTGAGTATTTTATTGTTGCCTTGATATTTCCTGGGTAATGTGAATTTTGATATCCATTCTAATGTGAAGATGAAATCTGTTCTTTAGGTTAATTCATTTTCCCCCTGTATTTTTGTTTAATGGATTTTTTGGATTATTTTTTTCTTGACTCTCTGCCACTGATGTACCACATTGTTGTGTTACTGGCAAAATAATAAATATTGTTAAAACGTGCAACAGGGTAAACTTAATAGTTGTTAATCTAATATAGAGCTATCATTTTCTTTCCAAGAGCTATATTTTATTATTACTGATGCGCATACAAACACACATACACAGCCATCTGGTATATCCATCTCCACATACAAGAAATATAATGGATCTAAGTGCGAACTCTTCCCTTCCTCAAGTCTACCTATAAATAACAAAATAAAAATAATATAATTGTGTATTGATTGCTGGTAAAGAAGAAAATATGTCTAGGAATGCTGATTTTGATATCACAGCATACACTTAAATAGGAAATTTTACTGTTTTCTTTTTTATAATAGGACACTCCGTTCCTGCAGTTTTGCAGAGCACATTTCATGCCCAGGCCTGTGAAGAACTTTTTAAACATTTGTGCATCAGTGGAACCCCAAAGATACGGTTACATACTGGTCTTCTACTTGTTCAACTTTGTGGTGGTGAAAGATGGTGGGGTCAGTTTCTCTCTAATGTTCTTCAGGAACTGTACAATTCAGAACAGCTTCTCATCTTTCCACAGGATAGGTAGGTCAGACAATATTGAACTTGTTATTAATGATTTATGCTTCTCATGGTCTGTGTTCAGATTTTGAAATCTGTGTATTGATACTGAGTGGAAAAATGAAGCATGTGTGTCTATTCAGAAGATGGAGCATGCCCAGTGAAGGGCATATTGAAGATTATACATGATATAACTAGACTATATTCTTTGGTTTCCTAATTGAATCATGAACTTTATGGATCTGTGTTTACTAGTATTTCCTATCAGATCATGCTATTTTATGTGTTAAATATGTTTTTTGAGGTTATGCTACACTTCCCTCTACCTGATTTCTTGTGGTTAAAGTTAGAAAATACAATCAATGGTTTGTATTTGGCTTAAGTATTTTACAATCAATAGCTTGATAAAGCTAACTAACATTATACCTATAGAGAGCTTGCTTAGAGCCAAATATCCTATCATTAATTACTCTTAAATTACAATGTAAATATTTTTTTGAATTAAAAAATTGAATCATGATGAGTATTTTATTTATATCTTCTTTTTAGGGTCTTCATGTTACTTTCCTGCATTGGTCAAAGATCACTTTGTAATAGTGGAGTATTAGAAAGCTTACTCAATCTGTTGGATAATTTATTGTCACCTCTTCAGCCACAGTTACCCATGCATCGGAGAACAGACGGTATTATTTAAAGAGTTATCTTTAGTAGAAACATAAGATTCCTGTAAATATTGCTTTAGAAATTAGTTAGGCTTAACTACTATTAAAAATATTCAATACTGCACATTTTGTTACTATTTTTATAATGTAGACTTTTTTGGATGACCAGCCTTCATGTGATTGACTTCCATATAGTTACTGCTTTTTAAATCTTTTCATTATTTGAATTTGAACTTGGAAATTATTATAATGTGTTTCTTCTATGCTGTCATAACTAAAATCAAACTTTCTTAAGTTTAAGGTTTAAAGTACCATTGCTGCTTTGGTCATTGAAAATGAGTTTCATTTGAGGGAGAAAATTTTTTATTGAAATAAAATCCTTAGAACATATGATTTTTATGAGACACTAGATCAGATGGATCTAACTGACATTTACAAAACATTTCACTCCAAAGCAACAAAAGGTACATTCTTCTCAAGTGCATATGGAACATTCTCAAAGATAGACCAATGTTAGGACACAAAACCAGCCTATACAAATTCAAGAAGATTGATATAATATTAAGCATCTTCTCAGATGACAATGGCATGCAGTTAGAAATAAAAATAAATAACATAGTTTGCTTAATTAGACACTTTTAGTGGGCATATAAATTGCTTCAAATTTCATTGTTTTAAATAAAAGATATTTGTTTCCCACAAGTATAAAAAAAAAAGAACATATGATTTTTAAAATTTTATTTTATTATTTTTTTAAAATATATTTTTATTATTTTCTTACAGAGAGGAAGGGAGAGGGATAGAGAGTTAGAAACATCAATGAGAGATACATTGATCAGCTGCCTCCTGCACACCCCCTACTGGGGATGTGCCCGCAACCAAGGTACATGCCCTTGACTGGAATCGAACGTTGGGACCCTTCAGTCCTCAGGCTGACGCTCTATCCACTGAGCCAAACCGGTTAGGGCTTTAAAATTTTATAACTTTATTAATCATAAGTTGAGAGATTTTTTTCATTTCAGTCACCTGTAAGTCTAAGGCAGGGGTGGGCAAACTTTTTGACTCAAGGGCCACAATGGGTTCTTAAACTGGACCAGAGGGCCAGAACAAAAGCATGGATGGAGTGTTTGCGTGAACTAATATAAATTCAAAGTAAACATCATTACAAAAAAGGGTACGGTCTTTTTTTTTTTTAGTTTTATTCATTTCAAACGGGCCGGATCCGGCCCGCAGCCCGTAGTTTGCCCACGGCTGGTCTAAGGATATTATCTTTTACCTTGTTTGCTAGTTTACAATTTATCTGTTATATTTATCCTATATTTAAGATTCTATTTTTGTACCTTGCAGCATTTGTTTTCCATTAGAATCAATTCATTACTTGATTTGTGGTCTTAAGTTCCAATTTTGAGGCTTATTATAAATATAAGTATTAGTAATGATACGGTATGTTTTAGATTTTTAAAATGTTTTATCTCATAATTATTTTATTCGACAACATTAGAACTTTTAGAGTCCCCTGATTATTTTTTACCCTCCCATCTCTATATAGGGGTACTAGATATTCCCATGATCAGTTGGGTTGTTATGCTGGTGTCCAGGTTGCTGGATTATGTGGCAACTGTTGAAGATGAAGCAGCAGCTGCAAAGAAGCCGTTGAATGGTAAAGACAGGGAGAGGTTTCTGACAGGTATCAGAAATTTATAATAATCTGTTGGTGGGGATTTTGAGAAACTCACAGTTATTGCAGAACTGTTTATTGGCCCAGAGATTCTAGCTGTATGTAATTTATGTAAAATATGAATTAACTTTACCAGGAATCTTTGTAAGGATAGAATTCATTTTTGAAGGATGTTAGGGAAAACCTCTTGTCTGAACATGACTTTAGTTTCTAAATACAATTATGTCCTTCATGAGGTTTCCCCCCATACCCCTTTAACCAGTTTATAATAAAACTTCACTTATGTATATATGTAAGTGAAGTTTTAAAAAAGGAAATATGTGAAGACTTCTTGAAGTTTTATGTTTCTTTAGTATAGTGTCATTCTATTTACCATTATAAAGTACAGTTCTATTAATTAATTACAAATGGCTTTTATGCTTCCAGAAATTCTGACATTTTTGTTGTAATTGTTCTTCATAGTCTTGAGGCAACTTTTAAAAATGAAGGGAAATCAAATTGCAAGATGAATCGTTTTCTTCTCTTCCAAGTTAAAACTTTATAAAAATGAAGCTATTTGAAATAGCTACATTTAATATGTAAATATAGCTAACAAGTGCCATAAAATTTGAAATTTTAAACAGTGTCAGGTTCCTAGTATTAAAAAAAGATCCCCTGGAGTGTTTTATAGGTGAATCAATTGATTATGGTGTACATTATGTTTGGGAAGAGGATGGGGGATTCTTTTCATGTACTAAAGAATTTGTCTAGATATTTATTTTTTAAACAAATACTGTATGTCAGTGGTCAATTTACTCAGTTTTAGGATTATATGTAAGACAATTAAACATGACTATAATATGAAGTTGGAATATACCAGTATTGGAGGTTTTAGTTTTCATTTATATTATTCAGAGATTATGGAAATAAATTGGTGGAAGACTTTTTTTTAGGGTTTTAAGAATTTATACTGACTTGACAAATGGATAGTAGAGAATCAAAAAAGATGTCTTTAGGTTAATCAAATAAACAAATAATTGGAGTTGGGTTAAGTGTAGGAATAAGCCTGACTTGAGCAGAAGAATGACACAGAATGGCCTGGATACATTGTAAAAAAATGAGAATAAGTAGAGCTATGCAGCATGATTTTGAATTACTCAACCTTATTTTTGCAGTCATTATGTCAAATTATTGAGTACCATTTTGGGGGCATCTGCACAAAAGTATAGGAGTTTAAAATTTATTTATTTATTTTTGTTTTTTGTTTTTTTTTTCAAATATATTTTATTGATTTTTCACAGAGAGAAAGGGAGAGGGATAGAGAGTTGGAAACATCGATGAGAGAGAAACATTGATCAGCTGCCTCCTGCACACCTCCTACTGGGGATGTGCCCACAACCAAGGTACGCCCTTAGCCGGAATCTAACCTGGGACCTTTTAGTCCGTAGGCCGACACTCCATCCACTGAGCCAAACTGGTTAGGGCAGGAGTTTGAAATTTAGGCAATATTAAGCATTTGTTCTTGTTAGATTTGAGTGACATTTCCACAGTTGTATTGTACAGAGATTAATCTTAATTGTGGAGAAAGTTGGCTGTTATCTGGAAGGAATAGAGACAGAACTCTGGTCTTAAAGTCACTTATGATTTAGGTCAACCTTTCCAGGGTAAAATCTTAGCAATTTCTTTACAATGGTTTTCTTAATTTTTAAAACTGCTTTGTCATGATTGACACATTTATAATTTTGTGTTTGCTGGGTATTAAAAGTACTTTAAAGTTACATTGAACAGAATTATTAATAAAACTTTTCCTTGCCCTATAGGTAACCAGTGGAGTTTTATTAACAATAATCTGCACACTCAGAACATACATAGGTCTTCCAAAGGCAGCAGTAGCCTGGACAGATTATATTCCAGGAAAATCAGAAAGCAGCTAGTTCATCATAAACAGGTAATTTTTAATACTTTTTTTATTTTAATGTTTGAGAACATTGCTTTACAAGTTGCATGGGATAGACTTGCATTAGGTATGGCATGTAAAGAACTAAGTACGCAAATTACTTACCACTTTGAGACTGTGTTTCCCCTTATTTGTAAGACTGCAACAATAAGTAGTTTACAGATTTTTGGTGTTGTCTTTTCAACTGACTATCTCTTCTTGTCTCTCTTTACTACCACTTTAAGTGAAGCCATCATTATCCTCTGCCTAGTCAAAAGGCCTCTCTGCCTTTGTTCTTTCTTATTCTAATTGGTTTTTCATGCTGCCCCTAGGGCAGCGGTTCTCAACCTGTGGGTTGAATGACCCTTTCACAGAGGTCGCCTAAGACCATCGGAAAACACATATATAATTACATATTGTTTTTGTGATTAATCACTATGCTTTAATTATGTTCAATTTGTAACAATGAAAATACATCCTGCATATCAGATATTTATATTACGATTCATAACTAGCAAAATTACAGTTATGAAGTAGCAACGAAAATAATTTTATGGTTGGGGATCACCACAACATGAGGAACTGTATTAAAGGGTCGCAGCATTAGGAAGGTTGAGAACCACTGCCCTAGGGAGTTCTTTTTAAAAATCAACCATTGGATTATCTCACTCCTTTAATTCTTAGTTACTTACAGTTGATCTTCTAATGAAGGTTAACCTCCTTAACTTGGTTTCAGAGCATCTATTATCTGACGCTCTGTCTAACATTCAGTTTTGAATTTTGGTCTAGCTACTTTGAGTTCCTGGACCAGTTTTCTCATACAGAATTTTGGTTGTGCTGTTTTTGTCTTGTTTTATTTTTTCTCCAAACAACATACTTTACTCTTTCTCTTGGATAACCTAACTTACTTTTCAGGTCTTTCCTGGTTTCTCAATTAGCATAGTATTGCATACAATATGTTCCTCGTGTGTCTTATATATTTCCTTTCATATTCATTATATGTTTTTATAGGGATTCTTTTATTTTGTGAACATGAGATTTGTGCATTTCACTGAGTAAATGATTTCTTACAGTACTATTAGGAATCATGCAGAGTATGTGCTCTTTTATTTCTGGCTTCTTTTGCTCAAAATGATATTTTTGAGATTTATCTGTATTATTGAGTGTATTAGTGGTTCTTTTTTATTCATTACTACTATTCATGTTTGGAATGTTCCAAAATCTGTTTTTCTACTTTCCTGATGATGAAACCTTTATTTTTTGGTTTATTCTTTAATTGTTTTTCTTTGAAATATTAATAGATCTCTGCTTCTTCATTGTGTAAATGCATGTGAACACATACACTCACTTTTTCTTTTACAGAAGGGTATATAGGGGTAGACAAAAGTGGTAGGTTTACAGTTGTGAGTTCATGAAATTCAAGAGTTTCTTCTTATTACTATTAATTAATTATTATTATTAACATACTTTTGTCCACCCATATATATTAGGATGTGATTTTATTGCAGGCCATCTGTGGATTCTTGTGGTTTTTATCTCAATAGGTTCCATGATTTCTCTTGAAAATTAAGCATAAAATTATTAATGTATATTTCACTTTGTGGAAGTGAGTTTATAGCTGACCTCAGATTCTTATGATGCTGTACTTTATTAAAATTACTTAAAAAAAAGATTTTTAAGTTAATTTTTAGAGAGGAGGGGAGCAAGAGAAAGACAGAGAGACAGACAGACCAATGTGAGAGGGAACACCTCCTGCATGCCTCCTTTTGAGCCTGAAACCATGGACATGTGCCTTGACCGAGAATCAAACCAGCAACCTTTCAGTGCATGGTACAATGCCCAGCCAACTGAGCAACACCTGCCAGGGCTACAGTTACTTTTGAAAGTGTCCTCCTCTTTCTCTTACAGCATGTGCTATATCCTTGATACTTAGTGTACAACCTAGGTTGTTGTCAATAATATTTGTGTAATTGATTTAAGATGAAATGACATTGTATGTGAAACCCTTAGGATATGGCAAGTTTGTGAAAGCTTTGGGATTTTTTAAAAAACACGACCTAGCACCAACTTGTTTATTTTCACTTCTAAGTTTTTTAGCTATGAGCTAACTATTTGATCTCTTGCAAGAAAGATGATGTGAAGCTTTTTCTTTTCTTATTTAAATAATTATTATTTATTGACTGGGGATCAAACCTGAAACCTTGGCGTATCAGGGCAATGCTTCAGCTAGCCAGGGCTGAAGCTTTTTCTCTCAACACTTTTTCTTTTTGAAAGTCAACTAATTTTAGGTGGTACTAATTTGCATTTTTTTTCAAATGTAGCTAAAATTTTTTGGTCACTTAATATTTATGCTGGCTGCATTTAATTTAGGATATGAAAATAGAAAATAAACCTAGAATGTAGTTCAGTAGATTTTTTTCTTAGTAAAATGTTACTACCGTATTTTATTTTTTAGTGTGAAGGACATTACTGGATAATTGGCAAGACTTAAAATGGGGTTTGTGGAGTAGTGGTAGTAGTACATCAATGTTATGTCTCTGATTTTGATGGTTGTATTATGGTTTATAGGAGAAGGTTCTTGTTTTTATGAATTACACACTAAAGTGTTCAGGATTGATTGGTCTTCAGGTTGCCAACTTATCCTCAAATAGTTGGGGGAAAAATGTCTTTGTATAGTAATTTAAATTATTAAGATTGTGGTTGTTTCAAAATAAATTATATTTTTTTCTTGGTTATAATTGTATATGTTAACTATAGAGCTTTTGGAACAATTTTTTGAAAATAGTGATTTGTAATAGTTTTTACATTTATATAATATGTGTTGATTATTTAATGTATGTGCATGGCTGGTTTTAATTTATGATAAATTTTCATATATGGGTATAACAGCCAAGTTGATATTTATTTATAATACTAGAAGCCCTGTGACAAAAATTTGTGCACTGCCAGGGGGGTGTCCCTCAGCCCAACCTGTGCCCTCTCACAGTCTGGGACCCCTTGGGAGATAACCACCTCCTGGCTTAGGCCCGCTCCCCTGGAGGCAGGTGGCATGCCTGATTCCGCGGTGTCAGCCCCATCTCCCGTGGTAGCAGATGGCAGGCCCGGATCCCGAGCTGGGTCGGGCAGCTGCTCAGATAGTGCTGCCGCCCGCCTCGCCCGCCCCACCCCACACACACGACAGGCCCGGATCCTGCGCTGCCACCCACCCCAGCCTGCACACAGCAGGCCCAGATCCCGCGCTGGGGCGGGCGGTGGCTCAGGATCGCGCTGCTGCCCGTCCTGGGCCGTACACGGCAGGCCAGGATCTCGTGCTGGGGCGGCCAACGGCTAGGGATCGCGCTGCTGCCAGCTCCATGCGGTGCAGCGCAGTGCAGCGGGATTTGCCTGCAGTATGCAAATTAGCTGCCACTTTTGTTGGTGGTTAATATGCATATCACGCTGATTAGCCAATGGGAGGTGTAGCGAAGGTACGGTCAATTACCATGTTTGTCTATTATTAGATAGGATGATATTAACATTTTTTATAATTGTGATTATAAGTTTCTAGTGATTTTCTATTTAGAGTATTGTTTTGCATGTATGGCTATATGAGGACGTGGTTAAGTCATTCAATAGATTTTTTAAGGTCTTTCTGGGCAGAGATATTTTCCCTCCTTTTGGTTCGTTTGTTCAGTACTGCCAACTAGTGGTTGCCAGGGATTAGAGATGATGCAAATGGGATATGAGGATAGTGGGTGGGCAACAAAGAAGAACATGAGGGAACCTTGTGGTGATAGAACTGTTCAGTATTAACTGTAGTGATGATAGATACATGAACTAACCTATGCTTAGAATTGTATACAATGAAAATACACACACACACACACACACACAAATGAGTACAAGTGAAACTGGAGAAATCTGAATAAGTTTGGTGAATTATAACATTGTCATTACCCAGTTGTGATATTTTTTCTTATACTATATTTTGTAAAACGTTATCATTGGGGAATTTCAGTAAAGTGCCCAAGAGATCTCTGTATTTTTTCTTACAACTGCATATGAATCTACTGTTATCTCAGTAAAATTGTTAATTAATGAATACATATGCATACCAAAAATATACTGCTCTTGAATGAGATTCCCATAAAGCAAAACTAAAAAAAATATTGTCCAAACATATTTCCCCATATATTTAAAAATAATTCTTTTCCTTTATTTAAAGAAAAGTCTATTAGGCCTAATGGCTTACATGAGAAAATCTTCTGGCTATTTCCCTTCTCCCATGAGATAAGGAATTAATCACTTTTACATTATGAAATGGAAAGATCTTATTATTGGGACTTAGACAGATGGTTTTTCTTTTTATTGTTGCTGTTTTGTTCTTGAAATCAGCAACACAGTTAAAATTCGGTCTTTCAGGGAATTATAATCATCCCTTGGTATCCACAGTTATTGGTTCCAGGACCGTGTAGATACCCAAATCTGTATATGCTCGTCACTTAGATAAAACTGCATAGTATTTGTATATAACCTACATTGTCCTGTATACTTTAAATTTATCTCTAGGGTAC
Organism: Myotis yumanensis; assembly: GCF_028538775.1. Taxonomy (NCBI): domain Eukaryota; kingdom Metazoa; phylum Chordata; class Mammalia; order Chiroptera; family Vespertilionidae; genus Myotis; species Myotis yumanensis. Next base: position 15,141,863 of record NW_027223762.1, read on the forward strand.
GTATAATACCTAATACAATGTAAATGCTATGCAAATAGTTGTTATATTGTTTAGGGAATAATGGCAAGAAAAATAAGTTCTGTATATGTTTAGTATAGGCACAACCATGGTAATTGGGCCTAACTATATAGTGCAGGTCAAAAACAAGGTATCATTTGTACTAATTCCATTAGTTTGATATATGAATTATGTGAAGAGTATAATAATTTATTTTGTTACTTTAATCATTGCTATCTATAAGAGCATTTTTTTTTAAAGCAACTTAACCTACTAAAAGCAAAACAGAAGGCTTTGGTGGAACAGATGGAAAAAGAGAAAATACAGAGTAACAAAGGATCATCATATAAACTTCTGGTAGAGCAAGCAAAACTAAAGCAGGCTACTTCAAAGGTATGATTTTTTAATTTTCAATGTAATTATCTTAGAAAAGTTATTTTCCCTTTTATCATTTCAAATTATTTGAATAGATAAGTATCTTTAATAATGACCTGGAAATGTAAATATATGTTATTCAAATTATGATGGGGTTATATTCTAATAAACCAATTATAAGTTGAAAATATTGTTAAGTTGAAAATGCAGTTGCTCTTTCTACTATCTTTCTGTACTGCCACAATGGTATGCGTGAATGTCCTGGCTGGTGCTCTCAGAGTATCAACAATGCTGAAAAGAGAGACAAAGGCCAGGTTCTTATTAGGCCATGCTCAAAAGTCATTGTCTGGTTTCTTACTGTGATGATGAAGCATGGGTACATTGATGAATTTGAAATTATTCATGACCACAGAGCTGGGAAATCTTTTGTGAACCTCACTAGCAGATTAAACAAGTGTGAGTAATCAGCCCCAGATTTGATGTGCAACTCAAAGATCAGGAAAAATGGTAGAACAACCTGCTCTGTCCCATCACTTTGGTTTCATTGTACTGACAACCTCAGCGGGCATAATTGACCATGAAGAAGCAAGTTAAACACACACACAGAAGGGAAAATCCCGGGATTCTTTTTCTTTTTTAAATTTATCTAAACTGTTGAAAGTATTACAGATGTTCCCCTTTTTCCCTCCGTTGACCCTCTGCACCCCGTTTTTATACCCCCTCCCAAGGCCTCCACCACACTATTGTCTGTAGGGATGTAATATATATGTGCACATAAAATGCCTCAATGAAAAAAAAATGCAATCAATACACCTAAACTATGAAATATCATCACTTAGCCTACCTACCTTAATCGTGCTTAGAACATAATGTCCAAAAAATGCTAGTCACAGTACACGGTAGAGTATTGGTTCATTATTGTGATCGCTTGCCTGACCTGGAACTGTGGTTTGGTGACACTGCCTAGCATCAGGAGAGAGAACGATACTGCATATCACTAGCCCAGATAAAGATCAGTCCTATTGCTTTGCATCATTGTGAAGTAAAAAAAAATTGTAAATTGAACCATTGTAAATCGGGGACCGTCTGTAGTATATTTTCTTGAAAGTGGACTGTGTTCCAGTAAATTGAAGATAAAAGACTCCAGGAAATACAGTTTTCCTAAGTAAAATCAAGTGCAGTGATTTATTAAAAAAAAAAAAATCCTCACTTTTAGACTCTGTCCTGGCTCAAGCCTTTGATGGAGAGATACCAACAACCAATCTACATTTTTCTTGGTCTTCCTCTGCCCCCCGCCCCCCAATTCCCCCACCAAACTAATAGAAGAAAAACTATCCCTCTTGATGATTTACCTTGGGGCTCATCAACATAATACTTCCCTCTACTCAGCAACTTCATTCATTCATTGATTTGTTCTTTTATTACCAAGTCAGACAAGAGCTTTGCCTTACTATGTTGAGAAAATATGGGCTCTTTCTCCTCCTTTATGCAGACCCTAAGGGAGAAAGAATGTGGGGCCATGAAAGAGAGGAGGAACAAACAAACAAACAAAAACAGGAAGAGAGGGACTCCGTGTGAAGTGGAGGGGGCTATGGTGGTCATGGCTCAGAGTACAGAAGAGGACAAATGTCTGTCCTTGCTCTCTTTGTCCAGCTGCTATAACTCCCTCCATCACAGTCTGAGCTTTTTCCCCCTCACCCTCTGTCATGCTTTTCCCATTCTGATTTAGAAGCCTCTTTCAGGATTTACGTTTTCTATTTTTTTCATCTCAAGCTGCAAAGGTGCAGAGTAATTAGCCATGTTAGTCATGCAAAAATAGGAGGTGGACCACAAACAATGTGGGTCTGGATGACTCCAGAAAACTTTTTTATCAGACCTACAAATATCTCTCAGAGATATAAGATGAAATGGTGATGCCCGGAGACTCAGTAAAGTCTGAAATGTGAACAGTGAGTCCTGGACTTGGAATTTCCTGGCACTGGATAGGATAATCCAAGGAACACAGCATTGGGGCAGTCCAATCGATCCCTTAAGAATATCACAGCCCTCGCTGGTTTGGTTCAGTGGGTGGAGCGTCGGCCTGTGGACTGAGGAGTCCCAGGTTCGATTCTGGTCGGGGTTATGTGCCCGGGTTGTGGGCTCGATCCCCAGTGGGGGGCGTCATGCAGGAGGCAGCCGATCAGTGATTTTCTCTCATTGATGTTTCTGTCTCTCTCTCCATCTCCCTTCCTCTCTGAAATCAATAAAAATATATTAAAAAAAAAAGATAAAAAAAAACTATCTAGAAGCCCACATCTGAAGCCTATATGTTCATGTTTACCAGTGTCACCTCAACCAATTTAATAAAAAAAGAAACTATGTATTTTTAAACTTGTGGGGATAACATTTATATGTAGCCACCAAGTTTGGGTATTGTGTTTCTATAAATACGAAATTACAGTTATTCCCTCAGATTTTGAAATTAATACTTGAAATTATATAGGTTTCTTTAACATCTACCTTTTATGAACTATGTTTAGGATATTTTAGTAGTGTATATTTAGGCCATTAGATTTGACCTAATGTATCCTTTTTGTAGAATTTCACTTTTCTGAAATTCTGTTATGTATCCCATACTTACTGTAAAATAGGACGTTAGGTATATTGGTCAGTATAGATTTTAGTAATCTTACTTTTTGATCTTTAGATGTTGTAAGTTTTCTGAGTGAATATTTCCAGTATCTATCTATATAAAAGCCTAAGTGACCAGACTACCGGATGACTGGCTTGTAGTTATGACGCTCAGTGACCACCAGTGGGCAGATGCTCAATGCAGGAGCTGGTCCCTGGTGGTCAGTGCGCTCCCATAGTGGGAGCACTGCTCAGCTGACAGACGGGTGCCAAACACTGGGCCGATGGCTGGTGAGCGCAGCTGTAGCAGCAGGAGCTTCTCCTGCGGACACTCCTCCTGTGTGCCACAGCAGTGGCGGCAAGCGCATTGGGCCGGGATGAGCAGGAGTGGTGCAGCACCCAGCCCAGGCTCCTCCCCGGTCTCCTGCTGCTTTGCACACTACTTTGTGCTGTGCAAGATCTATGCGGACAGCAGGCTGCAGCCTGACGAGCTGGCCGGTAAGGCCTGCTGCAGTGGCTCGGAGGTTCACTGATCCCCGCAAGCCAGACTGAGGGACTCCAGCTGTGCATGAATCTGTGCACTGGGCCTCTAGTATAAATATATTTGTACTGAAAGAATTTCCATTCAATAGATATTGATTTAAATATTGTAAATTTCTGTGTACAGCACTTTAAGGATTTAATTCGGTTACGTCGGACAGCAGAATGGTCTCGTTCCAATTTGGACACAGAAGTTACAACAACCAAAGAAAGTCCAGAGATAGAACCACTTCCATTTACCTTGGCCCATGAACGCTGTATTTCAGTAGTCCAAAAACTTGTCCTGTTTCTCCTCTCCATGGACTTTACATGTCATGCAGACCTTTTATTATTTGTTTGTAAGGTAAGTAAACTAATAGGCATAATTTGTAATTACAGATTTATAGGGTAAAAAAAAGAATTAGGAAAAATGCAGTTTTTAATTGCTTTTTAATTAAGAGAAGTTATGGTGCTTTTATTGGTTTTTCCTTTTATGAAGATTTATTGTGCCTTGAAATATTTAAAAAATATTTTGTCACTGATTTCTCAGGAGACCTGATTTATATTTTAATCTAGTTAAAGCTAGATTAATGTAGATTCGAAATGTATATAATTTGGGTATGTCTATCTCAAACATACCTTTTTAAGATAATTAAAATAGGAAATACAACCATAAATGTCAAATTACAGTAAAGAGGGGGTTTTAATTCCCTGAAGCATATTCATTGTTCATAGAAACAATTTTTAACTATTCATCCCAGTTTTTAAATAAGATTTAATATTTGATTCATGAAATCACATTTCTTTTTCATTCTCTGTCAGCCAATTATTTTAACATCATAAGCATATCTCATTGAAAACTACAATGCTTTGATTTTGGGAAAAAACATGTAATTGCTCATTAAGTATATGATTTTATAAAATGTATTGCAGGTTCTTGCACGCATTGCGAATGCCACGAGGCCAACTATACATCTGTGTGAAATTGTAAATGAACCCCAACTGGAAAGACTGCTATTACTTTTGGTTGGAACTGACTTCAATAGAGGAGATATATCTTGGGGTGGTGCTTGGGCTCAGTATTCCTTAACTTGTATGCTACAAGATATTTTAGCAGGTTTGTCAGAATTTGTTTTTCATAGGAGTATGTCAAAATTAGCTTGTCATTGCTCTATTAAGTAACCTTTAAAGGGAACTGTAAATCCCCAAAGTATAAAAGATTTCTTTAATGTTATAGCAATAGCAACCATTTAAATTACTTGTGTATAATTACGTTGACTTTTGTGATAACTCTAAGTCTTTTTGGAGGAGTTTATTGGCCCCATTATTAATACCAGCAGTGGGCTGCTTACTAGTTCTCTATGGCCTTGAGGAAGGTAATCTCTGTGCCTTCATATATAAAATGAGGATAATAGTCTCTTCAAATTTAAAATGAGTACCTTTCTTATAAAGTCGTTTTTTGATGAATAAGGGAGTTACACATTTTGTGTTTTCTCCTACTTACTAGTTTTCAGAAATTAAAGGTAATACAATAGGTCCTAGTATTTCCTTAGGTACGTGAGGTTTCATTTGTCACTGAATCTTTTATAGTTGGTAGAGAATACATGTTGTCATTCTCTAAACTGGAGGAAGAAATATGCTTTTAATATGTTTTGGATGTCTATTTATAAATTATTCAAGCAGTTAGAACTGTTTCATTACATGCAGGAGAATTGCTGGCGCCAGTAGCTGCAGAAGCCATGGAGGAAGGAACAGTGAGCGATGATGTTGGTGCAACAGCTGCCGAATCTGATGACTGCCTTCAACAGTCTTCAGTTCAATTGCTAGAAACTATAGATGAACCTTTGACACATGATATAACAGGTATATTCTTTGTATTATGTTTTATTTCAAATATCCTTTAGTTGTTTTTTTTACTTGAAAATTAAGAATGTTAGTGAAGTATATAATATTTCTGTTTTTCTGTTAGGTCTTTTTGGTCTTAGTAGCTGTATCAGTTATTTTCCTAATGATTATGTTTTGCTTTGACTCTCTGAATGAATGCTCATAATAAAATACTATCTATTCATAATGTCTTAGTTATTTTGATATGGTTTGATTTGACTGTGTTGAAGAAATGACAAGCTAGAAAACTTAAAGATTTTCAGTGTTTAAGAAAACAGGGTTAAAGGCTCTTTAAGATTCACTTTTTGTGTATATTTGCTTCTTTTCTTTCCTTTGTTTTTTCCCTTGCTTTTTAAAAAAGTAACTGTAGCTTAGCATAATCGTTTGTGGGATACTCCCTACTTTTCAAAACTAATACCCTATGTATGCCAGATGGTAAGAGAGAGAAGCATCAATGTGTGAGAGAGAAACATCGATGTGTGAGAGAGAATCATCTATGTGAGAGTGGGACATCGATTGGCTGCCTCCTGCAGGCCTCCTTCTTGGGATTGAGCTGAAACCCAGTCAGTCATATGCCCTGACAGGGAATCGAACCAGCAACCTTTCAGCTGATGGGATGATGGCAAACCAACTGAGTGAACCACACTGGCTAGGACCATTATGTATGTATGTATGTATGTATGTATGTATGTATGTATGTATTTATTTTACATTAACTTTTTTTTAATTTAAATTTTTTATTGTTGAAAGTATTACATATGTCTCCTTTTTTTTTTTTTAAATATATTTTATTGATTTTTTTACAGAGAGGAAGGGAGAGAGATAGAGAGTTCGAAACATCGATGAGAGAGAAACATCGATCAGCTGCCTCCTGCACATCTCCCACTGGGAATGTGCCTGCAACCAAGGCACATGCCCTTGACCGGAATCGAACCTGGGACCTTTCAGTCCGCAGGCTGATGCTCTATCCACTGAGCCAAACCGGTTTCGGCTACATATGTCTCCTTTTCCCTCCACTGACCTCTTCCTGGCCGCTCTCCCTCCTCCCCCATTTGTTTTTCGTTAACCTTATATTCTCTCACGTTATTATCTTTCTACCTAATAGTCCCTTTATCTAGATTAGAGTGTCTCCTTTTGTTTACATGAAGAACTCCTTATCTAATATTCAAACAATACATGCCCTTTTCAGAGAAGCTCTTCCCATCACCGCCAGTAGTGTTGGAGATTGCCATCAGTGGTACCTTACACTTGATTCTCTCTGATAGCACTTACCATGTTGTAGTTGGTTTAATGTCTGTAGTGTACTCTCACCTCTGAACCTCTATTAATTTTTTGAGGCTGGAAATTTGTTTTATTAATCTTCATATACTCTAACCCTAATACAGACTGGCATTTGCTAGGCATTCTATAAAATATATGTTGAATAAGAGGGTGGGAATTTATGAGAAGATAAGATTTGTAAGGCATAGAAGCTAGTTAAGAGAACTAAATACTTTCTAATTCATCTTAGAAAAATAAGAATAACAGTCTTATAACTTGAATCTTTTTTGCTTTTCACTGGTATCATTTCCTGAAAAATTAGATGTAACATAATGAATTTCTTATTGGAGGTAAAAAAATTAATAGCATTTAAACTTTATGCAACTTGATTCAACAAGGATTAATTCCATGGTCTTCTTCCTTCGGAATTGCATTGGTTTTTAAAAATTGAGTGTTATAGAGTGGTATATTTGCATATCTACTAATACCTAATTGTCAAGATTAAAAATTTAGAAATTTTTATATCAATAGAAACATGTTACACACAAGTGAAATAACTTTTACTGTAATTAAAAGCAATATATTGGTTAAATTATGTTAATTACTCCACCAGTAAAATCATTTTCAATTATTTGAAGGTGCACCTCCTCTTTCCTCTTTGGAAAAAGATAAAGAAATTGATCTTGAGCTACTACAAGATCTAATGGAAGTTGATATTGATCCTTTAGATATTGATTTGGAAAAGGATCCTCTTGCAGCCAAAGTTTTTAAGGTATGATACAAAATAGTATTCTTTGCAAATAAAACCTTTCATCTTACTCTTTTTGTTTATTCATTACTCAACAGAGGAAAGTGTACATATTTATCACCAATTGACCCATGATTTAATGTACTCAAAATCTATTAAATTGCTGTAGGTACTATAGTATACCAAATGAATAGTATAAGGAAAACTTACAACATTTTTTTAATATATCCACTAATATTATCTCATGTAAGAACCACTAATAAGCATGGGGAAGTATATTTGTGGATTATAAACATTTCAAGCAGCATTTAATCTGATCCAAGCTGAATTCATTGCAGATTTTACTTCTGTGTTAGCCTTAACTTTTCTAAAGGAGATACATGCCTAATACTTTATATTGATTCTTTTTGTGTGTAAGAGATTTTATTAAGGATGGTATTTTTGTGTGTAAGAGATTTTATTATCGATAGTTATCCCTCAGGTTTTAAATAAGCTATTTTTAATATTTTGTATAAAAAGAAGAGAATATTACAGAACCATTCCTCTATATCATTAGGATTATATTTATGTTTTGGGGAATTTAAAATATAGAATGATTATTTTGTAACCCTGTGTGAGTTTAGATAATGTACATAATAATGTCACTCCTTCTGAAGAGGCAAAAATAAACTGCGGTTGTTTTCCATTTGTTTAAGCCAATAAGCAGTACATGGTATGATTATTGGGGCGCTGATTATGGCACCTACAACTACAACCCTTACATTGGAGGTCTTGGAATTCCTGTAGCAAAGCCACCTGCAAATACAGAGAAGAATGGATCACAAACAGTCAGTGTGTCAGTGTCTCAGGGTAAGTGTGTGTTTATATCTTAAGACATATGCTGTTCTTGGAAATAAGTCCTAAATTTATATTTTCCCTCTTGAGAAATTGAGCCCGAGTGTGTTCTAGCAGGGTTTAATACCACAGGTGTGCCATGAGAGTGACATTCAGAGCTGTGTGTTTCTGTCAGTAAGTTTTGAGGAGCTTCCATTTATGGTCCAAATTTTCCCCCCCTCAAAATAACACTTAACAAAATAGCAAAATATATTTGTAATTGTGTTTGTCAGTGATTTTCAGTAAATTTGCTTTTACTTTTTAATGTTAATAATAAACTTTTGTATTTGTCAACAGAATAAAACTATTTTGAATATTATTTTGGCACTTTCTAGTCACATAAAATATATCATTTTTTTTTTTTTACACTTTGAATCAATCATACATTTATTAGAGAGTTACAAGTATAATACAGAGAACATGTGTTGTCTTGATCCATTAGGTGTAAGTTGCTAATCTGATGTTATTTTGTTTTATATATTTTTCAAAGTAGGTCATTCTTCTACATAAACACATCAGAAGGCACATTTCATCATAATCAGGAAATTAACATTAATATTAACTAATGTTCAGACCTCATTCAAGTTTCGTCAGTTGTGTCTACATAATGTCCTTCAATGCAAAAGAATTTAGTGCAAAAACTTGCAGTACATTTATCTCTTCAGTTTCATTCAGTATGCCACGGTTTAACTTTTGTGATCGTGATACTTTTGAAAATGACAGCCTAATTACTTTATAGAATGTCTTCCAGTTTGGGTTTGTATGCTATTTCCTCATGACTAGATTGTAGTCATGCATTTTTGACAGAAATATCATGAAAATGTAATGCTCAGGTTTTCTTATTGCATCCCATTAGGTGGCTCATAATTTTAATTTGTCCCACTACTGCAATTTTAAGTTTATTTACTTCATTAAGGAGGTGTTTGCTTATCTTCTCCATTGTAAAGTTATTCTTTTCCCCAAGTAAAAGATTTTACTGGTTTAGAGGTGGTGGCAGAGCGTTTCTTGGAAACTATTCTTTAAAAAAAAAAATTACATGTTTATTCATTTAGTTTGAATAGACCCTTGGTTTGCTGTTTTACTCAATGGATTATAATTCACTGTTATCATTATTTACTTGTTTGTTTTTATTGAGATAATATATAAATAACAAAGTTTACTGTTTTAGCCTTTTTAAGTGTGCAGTTCTGTTGCAGTAAGTCCATTGTTAGTGTTGTCCTTATTTATTTTGATGTTCAAATTGTCCCGGATTTGACCAGTGGGATCTTTTCCAAGCTGATCACTTGTATTTTTGTCATTTTCGCATCTTTCTTTGAGCACTTCCTTGTTTTCTGGCGCAGCAAGAGGCCAAGGCTGATTATTTACTTTCTCTTCCCAAGATTGAGAATTAGACATTTTAATAAGGCAAAGCGATGTCAAAACATTTTAGAGGAGAAATTGTGATTAAAAAAACAAAATTTGATTGGTAGATAGACCCCCTACTGGGGCTCAAACCTGCAACCCAGGCATGTGCCTGGAGCAGGAATCATAGGTTGATGCTCAACCACTGAGCTACATTGGCTGGGCTACTTACTGTTCTTTTGATGGCCATGCCCTCTTGGTGGACAAATTTAGCAGAGTGTGTATGTGTCTATACACATTTGCATTTATATTCATTTCTATGTCTATCTAGAATGCCATGAGTTCACATTGATACAACACTTTAATCCAACTTCATAGGCTTCATTTTAGTAGTCCCCATTTGCATAGTTGTATCTTTTTTTGACAGTGAGGAATCTGGTTCTCAATATCTTTAACATATTCATTTCATTATTATTACTTCACTTATTTGATCCACCTCATTCTACTTACTCACCTTTCCATCTCTGGACTTCTTTGTACAGGTATTATTACCTGCTATGGCTCTGATAACCCCATGCCTGGTTGTTCTTACATGAGGACACATATCCTACCCAGTTTCCTGTTTGGATGTCAACATTTTATTGTAGGAAGTAGGACATGAGTAAGTCTTACCAAATTATCTTTTAAAAAAAAATATTTTCATTGGTTCTTTTTTTTTAGCCCTAGATGCTCGTCTAGAAGTTGGACTTGAACAGCAAGCAGAACTGATGTTGAAAATGATGTCTACCTTGGAAGCAGATTCCATTTTGCAGGCATTAACAAATACATCTCCTACATGTAAGTAAAAATTGTCGTTCTTAGAGTATTGCAAAAATGATTAACCTGCTGATTATTTTCAGGTGTAGCCAGCAAGGACAAATTTCTAAATTTGATGTCTGATGTGAGTCTGAATGGGCTAAATACATAGCACAGTGATGACGAACCTATGACACGCGTACTCATTTTTTTGGTTGATTTTTCTTTGTTAAATGGCATTTAAATATATAAAATAAATATCAAAAATATAAGTTTGTTTTACTATGGTTGCAAATATCAAAAAATTTCTATATGTGACACAGCACCAGAGTTAAGTTAGGGTTTTTCAAAATGCTGACACGCCGAGCTCAAAAGGTTCGCCATCACTGATATAGCACTTCTCTTGCTAAATTAGTAGGAAGTTGAGAAATAAGACAAAGGATTAACAAGTTGGGAGAGTGGAGGGGACCAAAATATCTCCATGTAGTGCTCTTAAATTCAACTCAGAAACCTGAGTCATGTTTTTGTTACTGTCTTGTGAGGTTAAGTAAATTCCTAGGGAAGGCTGTTAGCTAGCTATCTGTGAGTTTATTGCATTATATTTAAATCATTAATAAAAATGGCTTTTGTATTACTAACATCTTTATTATCCTTAAAGACTAGGATGGAAGACCTAGGTAAGGATGATAGTCAAATGGGCCTAATTGAACTGCAGAATTGAAAGGATTTACTACCTAATTATAGCAAAGGAATCAAATTTTTTATAATAAGGGACCAGATGTTAAATATTTTAGGATTTCTGAGCCATATAGTGGGCATTGTAACTACAAAACTCTGACTTTTTAGCAATAAAGCAGCCATAGACAATAACAGTATGAAAAAGAATGGGCATGGCTGTTACAAAATCAGGTGGCCTGCAAGATTTAGCTGACAGGTCACGGTTTGCTGACCCTTGATGTAAAATGCTAGACTTGGGTAGATCTGCTCCTCTCAGGTGAGTACATTTTAGATAGCAGCCTATCTCTCAAAGGCAAAGATCGAGGAGAAGTACTGAGAAGATGATAATGGTTCCCCCCACCCATGTAGGCCTACGAATCACTTTACCTGCTCTGTGACATGGTGACAATGGGCTGGTCATAGCAGTTAGAAGCTAGGGAGAGCATCATGTTCCTTCAATCAACGGGAGTTCACAGTTCATTTTCATAAAAGCTTTGGGTTTTTTAGTTCTCTCTGTGTTAAGTTAAATTCTTTCATTGCAAACTTCATTTATTTCTTAGGAGATATAGAAAAAAAGAGAAGATGCTGTTCTGTACTCTTAGTATTGGTATTCTAATATTGTTATACATCGTCTCCTATGTAATAATGGGGATCCCTTTTGTTTGGTCAGCCTTTCCATCACCACAGCTCAATTCTGCCCAAAATAGTGCTTTTCTTTGTTAGCCATTTAAAAAACCACACAAAAACATTTATTAGAAGATCCTTTGTAATTGGTATCAGCTTCTCAATTGTCTTTTGATTATTGTCATGTGTAGAATTGTGTCCTCCCCTTTGTTTTCCCCTTCCTTTTAATATAACTTTCTAAATATATGAAGAACTGCTCTTAGAGTCCCTATATTTCGTGCTCCTCATGAATTATATTTATTTAATTAGTTTGATGTGTGGCTTGGCATCAGGATTTTTGGATGCTTCAGGGTTAAGAATTGACTAGATTGTCCATTCTAATCCCTGCTGGCCAGCCTGTGGCCTGCCAGGTTTCACTTGTGGACCAGAGCACCCTAGAAACCTCCTGGAGAAGAGAGCACAGCTCCAGTGGGCTCATGCCATGGGAACTTCTAGACCAGTGATGGCGAACCTATGACACGCGTGTCACAGGTGACACGCAAACTCATTTTTTTGGTTGATTTTTCTTTGTTAAATGGCATTTAAATATATAAAATAAATATCAAAAATATAAGTCTTTGTTTTACTATGGTTGCAAATATCAAAAAATTTCTATATGTGACACGGCACCAGAGTTAAGTTAGGGTTTTTCAAAATGGTGACACGCTGAGCTCAAAAGGTTGGCCATCACTGTCCTAGACACTCGTGGGTGGGGGTGGAAGAAAGAGAGAAAGAAAAAACAGTCCATAGACTAGAGTCTAGATTATTCTAAAACTACCTTCTTAAGAATTAGTCGAGATTCTTCTTCCTCTCCCTTTTCTTTTCCTCTTATTAATTAGGAAAAAATTTAAAAATTGCTAGAGTAAAGTGCAAAAAAGTTTCTTTCCTTTGGTGGACAAATCCTGTGATTTGGGAGTTTCTCTGTTGATTGTCCTTTTTGACTTTCAAATAATGTGGTAAAAACAAGTTTTCAAATAATAACAATGAATCATTTTAAAGAATACAGTTTTAAATTAAAAAAAACAAACAAACCCACAACCATCAGTTACCTATACATAGTAATAGCTAGTTAGCAGTTCTCCTGATTTGTGTATAAAATCATAATTGTGTTTAATTTTCAGTATCACAGTCTCCCACTGGAACAGATGATTCACTTCTAGGGGGTTTACAAGCAGCGAACCAATCCAACCAACTTATTATACAGTTATCATCTGTCCCAATGTTAAATGTTTGTTTCAACAAACTTTTTTCCATGCTTCAAGTCCATCATGTTCAGGTATGACTTCAGGAGAAATGATGCATTTTTAGACATTATTAACAGCCTGATATAAGATGAAAATGACTGGGGAGAGCATTCTCAACCTAACAGGGATGATTTCTTTATTATGCTCAGCTGGAAAAATATTGGAGATGCTTTGATAACCACAGCTCTTCAGTAATAGGTTATATGTATATTTTTTATGATTCTAAGTTTTATTGATTAGATCCCACTACAGTTGACTCTTGAAAAACAGAGGTTAAGGGCTCTGACCTCCCCCACAACTGAAAATCACATTTAACTTTAGACTATCCCAGTTTAAACTACGAATTGCCTTATGTTGACCAGAAGCCTTACTGATAACAGTCAGTTGTATTCTTACAATAAAATAAGCTAGAGAAAAGAAAGTGTTACTAAGAAAATCTTAAGGAAGAGAAACTACGTTTACATATTTATTGAAAAAAGTCTGCATGTAAGTGGTTCTGTGCAGTTCAAACTCATGCTATTCAAGGGTCAACTGTATATATTACAGTTTAAATACACTTGTATTTAAACACTTGAATCAACTCTTAAGTTAGGAAAGTATTTCTATTAGCTAAATTATAATTTTATATTAGGTAAATTATATATTTTAATTCACTTAAGTTTTGGTTCATCAAGAATTTTAAGATTGCTTGTCAACTAAATTGAAGTAACCAAAGTATTTAATAGAAAAATTATTTAGACTTAATCATAAGTATTCATACAGAAGAATTTGTTTAAATAGTATTTCATAATATAACAGGTACTTTTTTCTTTCAATTTTTACTCTTTTTCAGTTGGAATCACTTCTCCAATTGTGGCTCACATTGAGCCTGAATTCTAGTTCATCTGGAAACAAAGAGAACGGAGCAGAAATTTTTTTATATAATGCTAATCGAATACCTGTCATTTCATTAAATCAAGGTAATATTTATTATTAGGAAAAATATTCTCATAGCATAAATTATAAGCTTAAAAGGTAATGATTAGGTTAATATATACTTAAAATTTGTCATAAGGGTTATAATGTTTTCTTTTTTAAAAAAAAAAAATTTTTATATTTTTATTGATTTCAGAGAGGAAGGAAGAGGGAGAGAGATAGAAAGATCCATGATGAGAGAATCATGGATTGGCTGCCTCCCGCAAGTTCCCCACTGGGGATCGAGCCCACAACCCGGGCATGTGCCCTTGACTGGAATCAAACCTGGAACCTTTTGGTTCACAGGCTGACGCTCTATCCACTGAGCCAAACCTGCCAGGGCAGTTATAATGTTTTAGTGAAAGAAAAAGATTTTTATACACTGACTTAATAATTAGCAGGAAAGAACAAAAGACCTTTATATTCTCTTATCTGTATTATTTTATGCCTGTGTGCAACTGAAATGACAATGTTTCATGAATCTTTACGTTGGATTCCCGTAGTGTTATCTTAATTTGGTTTTAGGGGAATTGGTAAGTTAGAGAAGGATATTAATTTGCCATAGAAGTTGTGTTCATTTTTTTCTTGGCATATGCAAGAATGTGGAAACTAGAATAATATCTTCAACAGGAATAGAACTAGCCTTTATATTTGGCTATAAGAATTTATTTTAGTTATATTTTAAGAAAAGTGATAATGATCTATTTCTGGTGCTTTCTCCCTGTGGAGGGGTATCCTGTATCTTACATGGCTCTCACATGACCTGTTTTTCAGCCTCACTGACAGCCATACTGGGTCATGGTCCCACATATGTTTGCATTGTTTCAGCAAGACCAGCCTGACTTTATTCAGCTTTCATTTTTTCCTTGCATTAGTAATTATTATAAATTTTGCTCTCATTTCTTTTAAACTTTGTTATTGTGAAAAATATTAAATAAGAGTGTTTAGGAAAATAATGATTCCTTATTATCATCACATATCTGGTTAGTATTCAAACTCTGACAGTTGTCTCAACTTTTATAATTTTTAAAATTTAAATTCGGATCTATAATAGGTCTACACATTGTAGTTAATTATGTTTCTTCCTTTTAATCTCAGTAGGTTTCCTCTGTCTTTTTTATCCCCTTATAAAGTCATTTGTCAAAGAAATATCGTTATATGTTTCCCAAGACTCCTGGGTCCTGTTTCTTTGTGACTGTATCTCCACTATGTCCTCTGTACTTCTTGTAAATTGGTAGTTATTATAAATTGTAATAAATTGAAGCTTGATCTGATTTGAGGTTTTGAAGGCATTTTATACGTTGTCTGTCTTTATAACAAGTATTGATGTTTAATGCTTAGAGTCATTAATAATAATTCACTAGATGTTTCGAAATGAACATAGTCTAAGTCTGTTATTCCTTCTTTATTTATTAGCTGAAATACTCCCAGAAAAAGAAACTTCCTTTTATATGCTATTATTTCACCTTTTGATGTTATAGTTTGTATAAAAAAAGGCAGGAAAAATGCTAGAAATTTTTTTCTTTTATAGAATTAGTTTTAAAAATGAACTGGTTCACAGATAGTCTATATTCATAAGCTATAAGTTTCTTTAATAAATATCTGTATGAGTTTATGGACTTAAACATATTTTTATGCTTCTATTATAATTTTCATCTTTTTTTATTTACAGAAAAGGTCATACGTACTTTATTTTTTTAATTACATTAAAAAATTTTAAAATTCTATATTGTGAAAGTAACAGTTATAATTCTTATTGATGCTGATATTGTGCCAGTTGTGGCCCGTAAGAGACTTCTTTTCAGTTATTTTTTGGGGGGACAGGGGTGTGATTTAAAAAAAAAGAAACGATTCTGTTTCTGTTAACTTTTAGTATAATAGATGCCCCCGACTCTGTATTTCCTTCCTGAGGTCTGGAATGATCCATTTTTACAGAGTGTTTTAAGAGCATACTCTGGTCACTCTATTATGTTTTTGCATTTTGAATAACTGTTTTGGCTTCTCCAGCTGGTACAGGTGCTTCTTATCTCGGCCTTTCAAGCAACCTTACTACTCTTTTACTTTGTGCTTTGTTGGGAATTTACATTGGTTTTCCCCATCCTT
The DNA here is from genome assembly GCF_028538775.1 of Myotis yumanensis. Taxonomy (NCBI): domain Eukaryota; kingdom Metazoa; phylum Chordata; class Mammalia; order Chiroptera; family Vespertilionidae; genus Myotis; species Myotis yumanensis. Next base: position 15,157,946 of record NW_027223762.1, read on the forward strand.
TATTTCTGATAAGCCTTATTATTTTCAATTTTGGGTTTTGCAGAATGTGATGATTTTTAGTAAAACACAAATTCTGTTTCAGTAGAAATGCCTGTAATTTGGAAAAAACAATAAATTTATAATGATAATAATTTATGTGTCATGGGCTGAGCTTTATACTTAGCCATAAAATGTTATTGACGGTTAATGCGTTTGTTCTTTTTAATGGGGAACTCTTTCGTTTGTATAGTGACGTTAGATAGTTGATTTAAAGGAATATTTTTGAATTCTGTTTGTTTTTAATTCTGAGTAAACATTTGCTTTTTCTGAGTAGAAATTTTCCCCTTTCTTTTCTCTGCGTAGCATCAATAACTAGCTTCCTCACAGTGTTAGCTTGGTATCCCAATACCTTGCTCCGGACATGGTGCCTTGTGCTTCATAGTCTAACGATCATGACGAACATGCAGCTTAATTGTAAGTAAATATTTATTCTTTTAAGCCTATTCATTACTTTAAATCTCTGACATATACAATATTATTCTTGCTATTAGAGTCTTTAAAAAATACTTTTTCTAAGAATTGATATAGTTATGACAATTATTGAATTTATTTGAATATGTATCTTCTGAATTTGTTGCTATATATTGTATACTTTGCTTTTTTATGTTGATAATATATTCTCCTATAAGTGCCATTATAAATTCAAGTCATATTTATTCCTTCTAAAACGTAATAGTTATTAAAATAAAATTGGTTACTTTTAGAGTAGAAAGTCAAATATTTAATACTTATCTGTGTTTTATGTTGATTATTCTATTAAAGTGCCTTTAATTTAAAAATGATTTATTCATTATAATACTCATTAACATATATAACTAGATTCCTCAGTTTTTGTTTTTTACATTCAAAACCTATATTAACTGAACATAATTATTCTCAGATTCCAATGCCCTATTAAGTTGTTTTCTTTTCACACCCCAATTTCTTTTTTACCATTTTAGTTACTATAGTAAAATAATTTCTGAACATTCACAGAAAGGAACTTTTAGTACTTTCTGTGGCTTTTGTTTCTTCCAAATCATGAAAATACTCTCCTATATTATCTTCTGTAGTGCTTATGGTTTTCCATGTTTAATTCTAGGTTTTTATTTGGCATTCTTGAGGTAGTTGTGAGGTAGGGATCAATGTTCATATTAGAGGGCGTGGTCTAGCCATTTGTAAATTGAAATCTTTATTCCAAGGGACATATGTACTACTTTCAACATAAAGATAAAAGAAATCTTTATTTTATTGTAGGTTATTACAAAAGAAGGGTGGATTTCTTCCCCATTCTGTTTGGATTTAATTTTGTAAATATAAAGCTCTGTGACACTGATAAAAATTTAAATCATTGCTTAACATGAAAATTCCATTTTCTAATTTGGAATATATTTTCCAAATATGGGATCAAAAGCATTACTATATGATACTGAAGATAGATTTTTAACACAAAGGATATTTTCTTCAGTTCAGAAAACTGGTGTATCAGTTAACAATATACAACCTTGAAATAACTGACATGAAATAATGAGTAGTTTTTCCCTCAGTTTATTATAAAAATCTGGATTAAAATTTACCTGAAAAGTAGATCTCTATTTCTGGAAGAGAGATAGGTTCACCAGAAGTACATTAAGCATTTAGTTACTTCTTTTCCAGTTGATTGTACGTAGAACAGGGTATTTTTCACAATTGAAGTAGGAGAGAGGCAGGAGATCTGTGGTAGATGAAAATAGAGAATGAGTCCAACTCAGTTAATTCAGATCCTTTTAATAACCTGTAACAGCCAGGAATGTGTTAGTTCTCCTTAAAACTAAAAGATATCAGATACTACATTTTTATTGTTTCTTAATGTTTTATAGCTGGTTCCAGCAGTGCCATTGGTACTCAGGACAGTACTGCCCATCTGTTGGTTTCTGATCCAAACCTGATTCATGTTTTAGTGAAATTTCTTTCTGGCACCAGTCCACATGGAACAAATCAACACAGTCCACAGGTAATATGAATTTTGAAAAGCAGTCATAGACCCATACTATAAAATTAAAATGTTTGTAAAGAAAAACTTTAATGTACCTAAATATGTAACATTGTTATTGCCATAGTATTAAATGGTAGCCTTTGATGTATCAGTGTAATAAAATATTTTGAATTATTAATAATACTAGGGGCCTAGTGCACAAATTTGTGCACCTAGAAAGAAACTGGGCTGCGAGGCTGTGGTAGGCATAGGAACAGAGAGTTAGAAACATCGATGAGAGAGAAGCATCAATCAGCTGCCTCCTGTACACCTCCCCACTGGGGATGTGCCCGCAACCAAGGCACATGCCCTTGACCGGAATCGAACCCGGGACTCTTCAGTCCCCAGGCCGATGCTCTATCCAGTGAGCCAAACCGGCCAGGGCTTTTTTATCTTTTGTTGTTAATCTTTACCCTATGATATATTTCCATTGATATTTTTTTTTTTTTTGAGAGAGTGGGAGAGGGAGAGACACACAGAGAGAAACATTGATGTGATAGAGACACATCAGTTGATTGCCTCCCCGCCCAGACCCGGGCCAGTGATCAAGCCTGCAATTGAGGAACATGTCCTTGACTGGAATCGAACTCAGGACCCTTTAGTCTGTTTGCCGACACTCTATCCACTGAGCCAGTCTGGCTAAGGATACAGAGTTATCTTTTAGTTCTTAGCTATGTGCTAGGTCTAGGTACTGTTCTAGGTGCTAGGAATATTAGTAGTTACCAAGACCATGTCTTACCTTCTTGGAGCTTAAATTCTGAATCTGAAATTTCCTATTTATGAATATCTAAAAATGAATCAGTTTCCTGCTATCACTGATAATATTTTTGTTTTTCAAATGAAAGTTACAACAGTATAGTATTTGATTTAACACTTGATACTTTTTTTTTTTTTTTTAATATATTTTATTGATTTTTTACAGAGAGGAAGGGAGAGGGATAGAGAGTTAGAAACATCGATGAGAGAGAAACATCGACCAGCTGCCTCCTGCACATCTCCCACTGGGGATGTGCCTGCAACCAATGTACATGCCCCTGACCGGAATCGAACCCGGGACCCTTCAGTCCGCAGGCTGACGCTCTATCCACTGAGCCAAACCGGTCTCGGCCACTTGATACTTTTTAAATGAATAATTTCTTAAATGGTATCAGTAAGCAGTTTTCAATAAAATTTCATTTCTTTTCAGGTTGGGCCAACAGCTACACAAGCTATGCAAGAATTTCTTACCCGATTACAAGTGCATCTTTCTTCAACGTGTCCTCAGATATTCAGTGAATTTTTACTCAAGCTAATTCATATACTTTCAACAGAAAGGTATATTTCAGTGTTTACATAAATTTCTTATGTGAAATATATATTACTCCATTTTTTTGAGGGGTGTATCTGGGAGAAGATAAACAGTAGGATATTAAGATTAAGGAGGAAGGGCCTGGCCAATTTTTCTCAGTGGTTGGAGCGTCAGCTTTTGTTCTTACCAAGGAGAACATTTCCTTCTCTCCAAGTGGTGGAAAACAGCAAATGGTGTTTGAGGATTTGTTGTTTTTGTTCAGACACTAAATACATGGTGTCTTTCCAGTACCATTTTTCTTACCTGACATCAATTGCTATTCTACCATTCAGCACTAAACTGACACTACGCAAAGTTATCACCAAATTCACAGGTTTAACTGCTCAGTTCTACAAGACTGCTCTCACTTCAGAGGATAGTTGCAAGTGCCAGGTACCCAGGTTATATGTAAGTTAAGGTAGATTATGATGAAAAAAAAACGGAATAAAAGGGATGTATATTATAAATTGAGGACAAGCACAATAATCAAATTTAGTTATTAATAAATAATAAGCCAATAGTGGAAACAAATGAAATCATCAACTTAATCCAAAAAGTATGCAGAAAATAATTTTTAAAAAGGATCAAAGACTAAATAGGAAAATAGCAAAGTAATAAATTTTTAGCCCACTATATCAATAATTACATTTAATGTAAATAAATCATAGTCTACCTTAACTTACATATAATTACAACAGTGTATTTCCAATTTCTCACTCATATGTCAGAACTTTACAACAATAGATTTTCAGTTTCTTTCTCCTGTCACATGCTTGCTTATGCTGTAAACACAAAAATATATTCACATAGTTTTTTGCTTTAGATAAACTCATAGCCTTTAGGCATTAAAGTGAATAGTATTTTTTACCTGGGAAGAGACAAGACTCTTCTAGGGTGATTAGTGTGAATATTTGAGTCACTCTTTTTAGCAGTTGAGTTGGGTTTGGGTTTTGTTGTTGCTATGGTTACCCACACACATACAATTCGGCTACAAATTGAGGGGTTCTCACAATTCCTCAGGTTTGCTAATTCTCTAGGACAAATTATAGAACTCAGGAAAAACATTTTATTCATGTTTACTAGCTTATTATAAAGTATACTAGAAGCCCATTGCATGAAGATTCATGCAATAGGCCTTCCTTTCCCTGGCTGCCGGCACCGGTTTTCCTCCTGCACCTGGGACCCAGGCCTTTGGTCCGGCTGCAGCGGAGAAGCCAAGCCTCTTCAGTCTTCAGTCTTCACTCCGGCTGGAGCCTTCAGTCTTTGTTCCGTGCCTGTGTATGCAAATTAACCGTCATCTTTGTTGGGTTAATTTGCATACTCATCTGATTGGCTGGTGGGCATTGCAGAGCGATACCAATTTGCATGTTTCTCTTTTATTAGTGTAGATGTAATTCAGGATCAGCCTAATGGAATTGATGCATAGGGCAGGGTGCGTGGAGGTGGTGGTGGGGGAGGTTGCCTTTGAATGGATGTGAACTCCAAAGTTTCTATGTCATCACCCTCGCAACCCTAGTGGTGGTTAGCAATTTGTTAAATATTTTAGCGCACTTCTTCTTACCCACTTGTATATTGCCAGTGCCTCTTTTTTATTAATTCTGCCGCAAAAAGCCAATGATCATATTCTGTCTCCTTGGAGGTGACTGTCTTTTTATAAATGTCAGGCTTTTTGGTATCCCTTGACCTCAGGGATCTGATGAGTTCAAGAAGAGTTATGACTTTATAGTCCATTTAGCTTTTTCTTAATAAGTTGTGGGCGATGATTTTAGGCATAATAGAACTTGAAAGCATTTAATTCTGATGCATAAAAATTATTTGATTGAGTCTTAATTTTTGAAATTAAAACCAGTAGGGGATGTTTAAAATAGCAACATTTGAGGATATAATATAACAGCTAATTTTATTAGGAGTACCACCTTGTGATATTTACATATTTTATTCTGTACCTTCAGAGTCACCTGTTTGATTTACTTGGCCTTTAGTTTTCTATTTTGAAGGGAAGTCATTTTTTATTTTGTATAAAATAGAGATAAGAACAAGTACTCAGGAAGACATGGAAACCATTTGCTACAAAATGAAATAGTGAATACCATGAGTTTAATTTTTGTTTAGCTTTATTGTTTTATGTGGTTTACTCCCCCTCACCCCCACCCAAAGATCTTAAAATGGATTAATTTTTAATTATCTATCTTTTTCTGCAGGGGTGCCTTTCAGACAGGCCAAGGACCTCTTGATGCCCAAGTAAAGCTCTTAGAATTTACTCTGGAGCAGAATTTTGAAGTCGTCTCAGTTAGTACTATTTCTGCTGTGATAGAGTCTGTCACCTTTTTAGTGCACCACTATATCACTTGCTCTGACAAAGTCATGTCTCGAAGTGGATCAGATAGCTCAGTGGGTGCTCGAGCATGCTTTGGGGGACTCTTTGCCAACCTCATTCGTCCAGGTGATGCAAAAGCAGTTTGTGGAGAAATGACAAGAGATCAACTCATGTTTGATATGTTAAAACTAGTTAATATTTTAGTACAGCTGCCTCTTTCAGGCAATAGGGAATACAGTGCAAGAGTTTCTGTGACCACCAATACGACAGACAGTGTTTCAGATGAAGAAAAAGTCTCAGGAGGCAAAGATGGTAATGGAAGCAATAGTAGCATTCAAGGATCACCTGCATATGTCGCTGACTTAGTGTTAGCCAACCAGCAGATAATGAGCCAGATTTTGTCTGCTCTGGGCCTGTGTAATAGTAGTGCCATGGCGATGATAATTGGTACGTATTGAAAATATTAATCTTATTCTTGTTTTTGGTGCTATATCTCTTCTCTTTAGCAATGTATGAGTTCATTTTCTTTTCAGTTTATGCTGTAGGGGTAATTGTAAACTTCTTAGCATGATTGATTTTTATTAGTGAAAACTTATATAGAGTGGCTTCAATCAATGAATTAAGTTGAAATATTGAAAAATTTTAATTAATTGGAAAATACTAACAAAAGAATGTCAATTAAATTAAGAAAAAATATCAGTATCATAAGGCAGGTACCATAATTTATAGTGACACATTTTTAACATTTTAAAGATGAAAACTTACATCAAATTTGGTATTAGGGAATCAGTAAGATTTATTTACATTTTTTAAAAAAGCGAAATATAAAATTTTATTCAACGTGTAATAGTTTCTATGACATGTATCAATGTAAAATATATATATATTGTTGCTTCTTTTTGTTATAAATATATATATATGTATATATTTTTGTGAGTGGGTGTGTATGTGAAACAGTCATCTTCTAATCATTAGCTGTTTGGAAGTATAGTTACATATAAATACCACTTATTTTTCTCTCTCTTTTCTTTCTGCTTCATATATAGCTATGTGGAATTATGTTCCTCGATCATATAACATAACAACTTGTTTTTATTGTTACCAGCAATAGAGATAATTCATGTATCTCAGATTACTGAAAAGCATTCTTTACTGAATATTATGTTAGATAATTTAATTTGTAGGTACACGCGCGCGCGCGCACACACACACACACACACACAGCTATTAATGTACTCATCCTTCAGTGGTTTCAGGAAAAATGACCATTAAGTGTATTTTAATTATGACCATTAAGTGTATTTTAATTATTACTGGGTTTTAAGAATGTATTTAAAAAAATGTGTAATCTTTTTATTTAAACTAGGGGCAAGTGGATTACATCTCACCAAACATGAAAACTTTCATGGTGGGTTAGATGCCATATCAGTTGGGGATGGATTATTTACCATACTGACAACCCTTAGTAAAAAAGCTTCTACAGTCCACATGATGCTGCAGCCAATTTTAACCTACATGGCCTGTGGATATATGGGCAGACAAGTAAGTTCAATCCCACAACAGTTGTAGTAATTTACGTAGTTTCTGACAATGGGAGTAGAGAATTATTTATAGGACAAAGATGAATAGAGTATTCATATTACAAATTGGAAAATGAACAACATCAACAGATGAGAACTATAAATTATTAGTGGACATTGGAGAGTAAGATGTCTTTGAAGTGTTAATTTTCAAAGACGACCACAGTGATACAGTTACAGTATTCTTAGATTTTAGAATTTTTCCCATTGTCCCAAGAAATTCTTTCCTTTCCCCCCAAAATAGCATAGTTGAATACTAAAATGTTGTCTTTAGATATTACATATGAAAATTTAATGAGTATTTTTTTCAAGCTTATGTTGCATATTTAGTTTCCTTTCAATTGAAATTTGAGATTAGGGTAACTTTAAAGGGAAAATGTTAGAATATTATTGCTTTTTATATTTCCTTTTTTAAAATGTGATTTTTTAAAACTTTTAGTCTTTCAAATGCAGATTTTAAAAACAATTTTGCAAAGAATTTTTTTATATGTCAGTGTATAATTATCATTTTCTTAAGTATTTATTGCACATGCATATTTCTTGATTGGAGGATACAAATATATTTGGGAAGGATAAATTTTTGAAATGAAGCAAAAATTAATACACATTAACTTAAGGTAAAAGTGATAATAGTAGTTGAAGACAGATGCTTAAAAATGTGCTCTGAATTCAGAGAGGATATTATTCAGTTCCTTTTTGATTCAAGTGAGATTTGTTATATGTTTTAGCAGACACTTTTATGTAGCGACAGGTTAAGGCTGTCATTTTATAATAGACTATAAAGGAATATTACATTCAATAAGAAATTTAGTTGACCTAATTCACTGTAAATTAACAATTGCTATTTTAAACTTAAAATATACATGTGTATTTTTTGTTTTATTAGGGCTCTCTTGCTACTTGCCAGTTATCAGAACCATTATTGTGGTTCATTTTGAGAGTATTGGATACTAGCGATGCCTTAAAAGCATTCCATGACATGGGTAAGATAAAATTTCATTAATTGTCCTTTAAGTGTAATCATTTGATAGTATGTTATGTTCTCATTTGGGTAGTCTTTAGGTAAGTTAAGTTGATGTCAAACTATCTATCTTAAGATTCATTTAGTATTTTTTGGTAAATTTAGGTGGTGTTCAGCTCATTTGCAACAATATGGTAACTAGCACAAGAGCTATTGTAAACACTGCAAGAAGTATGGTATCAACTATTATGAAATTTCTTGACTCTGGTCCAAATAAAGCTGTGGACAGCAGTTTGAAAACAAGAATACTAGCTTCTGAGCCTGACAATGCAGAAGGAATTCATAACTTTGCACCTCTAGGTAAGAAAATAATTATTAAATCATACTGGTATAAACTTATGTAGTTTATTAACTGGAATGAAACAAAAATAGTTGTTGAAATAAGTTGATCATGTTATAATATTACCATTTTAATTTAAAACACTTGATTTTAAAGGTAGTGGTTTTTGAAACATTCTATATATTAGGGAAGTTTATTATAGTTCTTTAGCAGTAATATTTGTTTTTTTGAGTTTAAATAAAAGTGTAATGTAGAAGACTAAATAGAAGAGATATGTCAGTTTTCACTGTAAATGCTAGTATTAAAGAACGTGTTCCTTCTTTGTGTGGTATTTTCCTTTGAAGAAGCTTCAGATTTAAATATTTGCTCCATTTTCCAGTCTATGTAGTTTCTTTTTTATTTTTCATATTTGTAACTCCATGAACATTGCCATCTTAGAATTAAAGTGATTATTTTCGCCTTAGCCAGTTTGGCTCAGTGAATAGCGCGTTGGCCTGTGGACTGAAGGGTCCCATGTTCGATTCTCGGTCAAGGGCATGTAAATCAGTTGCAGGCTCCATCTCCGGCCACAACTAATCTATGTGTCTCTCTCACATCGATGTTTCTTTCTCTCTGTCTTTCCTGCTCCCTCCTACTATCTCTCAAAATAAATGGAAAAATATCCTCAGGTGAGGATTAACAAACAAAAAAAGTGATTATTTTCAGGTTGAAGGCTGTATTGGACATTGTGTTTTACTTAAACTATTTTAGGATTATTGTGCTAGATTTGTTATTACTTTAGTTTTCATTTAATATGTGTGTATAAAGAAATTAGGCAGCAACTAAAACCTCAGCATGACTTGCCACAATACTCACAAAACATCACAACACCTTGTCATCTCTCAGTTAACAAGGTGTTGTGATGTTTTGTGAGTACTGTGGCAAGTCATGCTGAGGTTTTTAACTACATTCATAGTTTCAAAAATGTTCATGTTTTTAACTAAATTTTCTAATGTAATTATTATGATTTGAATAGTTCTTGATACTTTATTGGGTTTCTTTTCTAAGTTCTCATTTAAAATGTCTTTTGTAGGTACAATCACATCTAGCAGTCCTACTGCCCAACCAGCTGAGGTGCTTTTGCAGGCCACCCCACCCCATAGAAGAGCTCGCTCTGCAGCTTGGTCCTACATCTTTCTGCCAGAGGAGGCTTGGTGTGACCTTACCATTCACCTTCCTGCAGCAGTACTTCTTAAAGAGATACATATCCAACCTCACCTTGCATCTCTTGCAAGTCAGTAATATTTTCTGTAAAGAAGCATAATAAAAGTAAACTATAATATAGAAACATAAAAATGAGAAAAGTATATAGAAAATTGTGAAACATATGATTTCTAGATTTGTTAATTTTGGAATTCTTAGTATATTTGACATTACCACCAAATCATTTCCCATAAAATGAACTGATGAGTTTATTCCTCAAATAGAATGTTTGATGAAATCCACATATATTCCAATGAATTGTTTTTCCTTTTCTTCTCCCCCAAATTTATTAAATGATAGCATTAAGTTGAAATGAAATTTTCACATTTATGTTTATTGAATGATGTCACTTAATAATTGCATGAAGAACTATGGGAGATTTTGTAGATCCCTGGCATATTTGGAAGAATAAATTTTTCATTTATTTGTTAGATTAGACTACTATTATACCCTAATATAGTTGTGTAATCCCCCTTTTGGATAGAAACAGATATAATGAATAAAATGCAGAAAGAAAGTATACTAATCCACAGGTTTTTAGCAGGTCAAAAAAGAACTATGTGCCCTAGCTGGTTTGGCTCAGTGGATAAAGCATCAACCTGTGGGCTGAAGGGGCCTGGGTTCAATTCTGGTCAAGGGCACATGCCCAGGGTTGCAGGCTCAATCCCCAGTAGGGGACGTGCTGGAGACAGTCAGTCAGTGATTCTCATCATTGATATTTCTAGCTCTCTCTCCCTCTCCTTACCTCTCTGAAATCAATAATAAAAAAAATATATATCCTATATAATAAAAGCCTAATATGCTAAGTGTCCAGTCGTCTGGTTGTCCTTTCAACCAAAGTGTAATGTGCTAATGATATGTTAAGGCCGCTCAACTGCTTGTTATGATGAGCACTGGCCACCAGGTGGCAGATAGTTGACCGGTCGACCAGTCACTATGACGGGCACTGACCACCAGGGAGCAGATGCTCCGACTGGTAGATTAACTTGCTGCTGGGGATCTGGACTGAGCTAGATGGGCTGGAAACACCCTGGAACCCTCCCGTGGTCCTTCCCCAGCTGGCCAATTCCCGTGTCCCTCCCTGGCCTTGATTGTGCACTGGTTTGGTCTCTCGGCCTGGCCTGTGCCCTCTTACAATCTGGGACCCCTCCGGGGATGTCAGAGAGCTGGTTTCAGCCCGATCCCGCAGGCCAGGGCAAGGGACCCCACTGATGCATGAATTCGTGCACTGGGCCTCTAGTGTATATATAAAAGAACTATGTTATGTGGTAAAATATAAGACAATGTAAGGTTTAAGGGAGTGATGGCGAACCTTTTGAGCTCAGCGTGTCAGCATTTTGAAAAACCCTAACTTAACTCTGGTGCCGTGTCACATATAGAAATTTTTTGATATTTGCAACCATAGTAAAACAACGACTTATATTTTTGATATTTATTTTATATATTTAAATGCCATTTAACAAAAATCAACCAAAAAAATGAGTTTGCGTGTCACCTCTGACACGCGTGTTATAGGTTCGCCATCACTGGTTTAAGGGGTTAATCTAAGATGAGGAAGAAATTGCTTTTATTTGGAAAGAGAAAGAGTGGTTCATATAAATGGTGGCTTTGAAAATATAGCTTGAATTTGCACATGGGGATTGATGTAGGAAGAATGTTACGAAGGAGAGCTTAATAAAACATTTTGATTTTATTATTGGATTGGAGCAGAAATTGAAGATACATTGTTTTCCATTAGAAATAACAGAAGCTTTAGAATCAAACATGGACTAGAATGTAAAATGTGCCATTTGTTAATGTGAGGATTTGGCTTACTTAATCTCTCTTTGACTCTGTCAACTTGTGTAAAATGTGGATAATACTTATCTCAAGGTTTTGAAGATTATATTTAATACTCCATATGACTTGTAATCCTGGTGTGTAATTGGCATACAATAAGAGTTACTTGCTAGTTTTACTGTCGAAATTAAAATCAGAGTTCAAAGTTTGTTGTAGTTAATAGATAAATTTATTATATGGGCTTTCATGTTGTTAGGGGAAAAAAACACTTTCCCATAGCAACTGCCAATTGTTACTTCATTAGGCCTCCTTAAATTTTAGAAGGAAATTATTTTAAAAACAACTCTTGAGAATATTTGGCTAAGGTTTGAAAGAAAGCCAAAAAATTTTCTTAAATTGTTGACAACAGTGAACGTATTAATCACATGTCCCATATTGGAGATAATTCTAAATAAAATAGAAGTAATAGAGAGTCAAGTACATGTGGACTGTATATCTTTAGTTACTCTTTTTTGAAGTGAATGTTACAATTTTTTAAAAACTATTTTTTTTATCTTGTAGCTTTCATATCATATGTTGGAAAATAGCTCAAAATAATTTATGGTGAGAGTCAGTGAATCATTTGGTGTATAAATGCTCTTTTGACAACTTAATTGTGAATATAACTGAAAGCTGCTGTTTTACTGGAATTTCCACTAACCTATGAAGGCTAGTTTACTTATTCTTTAGTAATTGTTTGATTTTCTCTTCTGCAGCCTGCCCATCCTCAGTGTCTGTTGAAGTGAGTGCAGATGGGATAAATATGCTACCTTTGTCCACTCCTGTAGTCACAAGTGGTCTCACCTACATAAAAATTCAGCTTGTAAAAGCAGAAGTAGCCTCTGCTGTCTGCCTTAGACTCCATCGTCCTCGAGATGCCAGCACATTAGGGCTTTCACAAATTAAGTTATTGGGCCTCACTGCTTTTGGTACCACTTCTTCAGCCACAGTTAATAATCCCTTTCTTCCATCTGAAGATCAGGTATCTAAAACAAGGTATGTTTATTTCTCATTCTAAAAAAACACGCTTTCTATGAAATTACTCTGTAGTTTATTAACTTAATTTATTTAATTATGTTTTTATTGATTTGAGTGAGAGAGAGAGAAACAACAATGTGAGAAAAGCACTAATTGGCTACCTCCTATTTGCCCCCTACTGGGTATGAAACCCATAACCTGGGCATGTGCCCTGACTGGGAATTGAACCAGTGACCCTTTGGTGCATGTTACAATGTTCAACCATCTGAGCCATACCATTCAGGGCTGTGGCTTTTTTTTTAGGGCTTAGGCATTTCTTTCTTGAATAGGTATCTATATAAGAACATGTTTTACTTTGTGTGTTTTTTTAAGTGTAATAGAGACAATTTTATCAAAGCAGAACCTTGAGGCTGGTTAAAATTGAGATTTATATGTGTTTAATCCTTGAGCTGATCTATAATGTGGTATATGTGGATGGGATTCCAGTTTCTTTTTTATTTTTTTTATTGATTTTTAACAGAGAAGAAGGGAGAGGGATAGAGAGTTAGAAACATCGATGAGAGAGAAACATCGATCAGCTGCCTCTCGCATACCTGCCACTGGGGATGTGCTTGCAATCAAGGTACATGCCCTTGACCGGAATCGAACCTGGGACTTTTCAGTCCTCGGGCCTACGCTCTTATCCATTGAGCCAAACTGGTTAGGGTGGATTCCAGTTTCTTGGATTGGAGTCTAATATAAGAATATCTAGCCTGGCCGGTGTTGCTCAGTTGTTGAGTGTCAAGCCAAGCACCAAGAGGTCACCGGTTTGATTCCCAATTAGGGCACATGCCTTGGTTGCAGGCTTGATCCCTAATAGGGAGCATGAAGGAGATAGCCAATCAATGTTGGTTCTTTCCCATCAATGTTTCTATCTCTCTTCCTCTCTTGGTAAAAATTAATAAAAACATATTTTTAAAAAGTATCCAAATGCCTATCACCAGGAATCTGTTTAACCATAGAAAACCATAGAAATTGACCACATAGACCAGGGATCTAGTCTTATATGGTAATTCCTAAACTCCAGTTAGCAGAAGGGTTGTATTTGAGCCATACAAACTAAACAAACAAACAAGGACCTGAATATATTCTTTAATTTACATTTTTCTGGTATATTTTGTTGTTTGGAAATTTTATAAACTGGTTTTACTGAAAGCTTTGCCTGATAAAAAAATTTAGGATATCTTGTTAATTCCCAAGCTGCCAAGACTTTACATTTTTTCAAGTCTATGGTCCTATACAGTTTATATTTATACACATAAGTATGTGTATATATAACAACATTTTCTGACATTACAAAGGAAGCAAGCACATAGTTTCAAAATACTATTATCACATAAATATTTTGTTTAGTTATTCTTTATTTGATAGTGCAGTATTTGAAACCTTTTTTTTTTACATAGATTGGTGATATTTATGAAACATAGCATGCTGATCTTTAGAAGTTTTGTTTTACTCCTGAAATAATTTGATTTATGTAAATTTATATTATAAGTCACTTTGTATTGTGTATTTCAGTATTGGATGGTTACGGTTATTACATCACTGTCTAACTCACATAAGTGATCTGGAAGGAATGATGGCAAGTGCTGCTGCGCCTACTGCTAATCTGCTACAAACTTGTGCTGCCTTATTGATGTCCCCATACTGTGGAATGCATTCACCCAACATTGAGGTTGTGCTTGTAAAGATAGGCCTGCAGTCCACTAGAATTGGCCTGAAGCTTATAGACATTCTGCTGAGAAATTGTGCAGCATCAGGCAGTGATCCTACAGGTGACAATTACCTTTGATAATTTAATTTTTACATTTGCAAAGCAATGACTTGAATTATGTCATTTGTGGTTACTTCTGTTTCTGAAATTAATTTCCATTTATGCCTTTATTATTTTTGGAGTTTGCTTTTTTGTTGCAATTTGTAGAAGAGTTATTTTTACTGAATAATTTAACATTAAATTGAGCATATCTCATTCCATTTGCTTCTTTAACAACTTTTTCCTTTTGGCTCTTTATTACAAGATTTAAATAGCCCTTTACTTTTTGGAAGACTGAATGGGCTGTCTTCTGACTCTACTATAGATATTCTTTATCAGCTTGGAACAACTCAGGACACTGGAACAAAAGACAGGTATATAATGATCTCATTTTTTAAATTAAGGTCACATATAATCACTTGTAGTGAATTTATTTGTAATACTTTCTCCTTATATCATTTTATAAAAGTTAAGACCATTTATTATATTGTATATTCACCTGTATAGTTTATATGATGCAATTTCTAGAGATTTTTGTGAGCATTAAATATACATTTTTACATATACCTTCCTACCCCTATCTCTCTTACCTAGAAAAAAAAAATCTGATGGTTTAAAATAGAAATTTAAAGCAAATAAAAACAAATATAGTGTTTTAAGAATGGGCAACGTATCTTTTCTGTTTCTTAAACTTCAAATCACTATTGCTTTAATCATTCTTTTACTCTCAGTTAGTGGTCCCCAGCTTCAGGGGATTGAGAGTAGAGTGGCACTTGTAAAAGGGCATATGGTGGGCTTATATTCTGTTTTCAGAGTGAAGGAGGGTGAGTGGCTGCTACTATATTAATGCATAGGAACTAGATTTATGAAACATGCTATATTGCATGTGATTCTGTGCAATGAAGAATTAGCCCCAAATTACTCCTCTAGGTTGTATGGATTTGTTGTGAGAGAAAATTTAGAAGAGATGGTGAGTTTAAGTTGTATGTTCTATAATTCTAGTTATATATTTTGTTATAAATCAGGTAGGAATTAATATTTATTTGTTGAATTATAGTTATCTCAAACATTTTCATCGGTTAAGATTGGAAAGGTTGTTGGAAAATTAGAACTATATCCTTGTTGCTTACTATATCCTTGTTCCTTTCCCCTTCTATTTTAAATTAAAATTCATGAGAACATTAGTATGTTATTATAAATATATTTATTTCAGACAGTGGTGATACTTATCCATATTAAATGTCAGTTATGATATAATTAGTTATTTGAATATTATTTCCTTCTTTTAAGAATTCAGGCCTTGTTAAAATGGGTCAGTGATTCTGCAAGAGTGGCTGCTATGAAGAGAAGTGGCAGAATGAGCTATATGTGCCCTACATCTTCGGCAATAGAGTATGGACTGCTAATGCCATCTCCTTCTCATTTGCACTGTGTAGCAGCAATTCTGTGGCACAGTTATGAACTCCTTGTAGAGTATGATTTACCAGCACTGTTGGACCGAGACCTCTTTGAGTGAGTATGATTTGTGAAATTCTTTTTCTCTCCAGTACTAAATTGCTTTGGTTTTAACTTGAAATAGTATTTTATATGCTTATTGGAATAAAAATAATACTTTGAAAGTGGTAGTTAAATATAGTTAGGAACAACTTTGAAATGAGATGTTACAAAAATTTAATTTATCTTCATGTTTTAAGAAGATATATTAATGCAGTGGTTCTCAACCTTCCTAATGCCGCGACAGTTCCTTATGTTGTGGTGACCCCCAACCATAAAATTATTTTCGTTGCTACTTCATAACTGTAATTTTGCTACTGTTATGAATCGTAATGTAAATATCTGATATGCAGGATGTATTTTCATTATTACAAATTGAACATAATTAAAGCATAGTGATTAATCACAAAAGCAATATGTAATTATATATGTGTTTTCCAATGGTCTTAGGCGACCCCTGTGAAAGGGTCATTTGACCCCCAAAGGGGTCGCGACCCACAGGTTGAGAACCACTGTATTAATGTCATTGCCTGTTTTTCCAACCTAAAAGTAGAATGTAAATGTATATGCTCCCTACATTTCATAGTGTTTATCCTATTTGCACATTGACCCATCAGATTCTTTTATCTTCAATGTGTAACTGTGGACGAAAAGTATAGCTAGAAATTTTGAAAGACTTGCTATGTCAGAAGGTTTTTTTGACTAATTGTTTTTACTACTACATTTTAGACGCTTGTTACAATTGTTCTTTTGGTAAGTAGTTCCCACTACCCACATTTCTTCATCATACCCAGCTAATGCATTGTTGAGCTTACTGCCTGATAACTCCTAAGTCTTAGCAGAATATTATATTTATTTTTGAAGAGTCCCATGACTGATAAAAAGTTGGGCTTTTGTCTTGGAGTCTGTCATTGTCATATTTGCCCCTACCAGTTGGTATAATCTGTGATTTATTAGTGAAAGTCACGCCCTGACTGGTTTGGCTCAGAGGATAGAGCGTCGGCCTGCAGACTCAAGGGTCCCAGGTTCAATTCCGGTCAAGGGCATGTGCCTTGGTTGTGGGCACATACCCAGTGGGGAGTGTGCAGGAGGCAGCTGATCCATGTTTCTCTCTCATCGATGTTTCTAACCCTCTATCCCTCTCCCTTCCTCTCTGTAAAAAATCAATAAAATATATAGTTTAAAAAAAAGTCACTAATAACTTTTGATTTGCAAAAATGTATTTAAGCCATCAATTGTCAAATTTGATCTAAACATTTTCTTGGTATAATTTTTCATTATTTTTTTAATGTCACTTTTTTGAGATCACAGAGAATGGTAGAAATATTTTAATATAGATCTCTTGGTTTTCTGTACTCATTTTATACTTTTATTTTACCTTCTAATTTACCTAAATACTTAATGTATATTCTGAGCAGTATTCCTGAATTCTTATCATGTAATAATATTTATGTCAAATAAACAGTATTGTTTTCATTAGAGTTTAGATTGATCTCTAGTAGAAATATTTGGAATAAATATAAGAATATATATTATATGTACATAGACCTGATACATACACATTGCTTACCTGGTATCTTTTATTCCCCTAGGTTACTCTTTAATTGGTCCATGTCTCTTCCCTGCAATATGGTTTTGAAAAAAGCTGTTGACAGTCTACTTTGCTCAATGTGCCACGTACACCCAAGTTATTTTTCTTTGCTGATGGGCTGGATGGGAATTACACCTCCTCCAATGCAGTGTCACCACAGACTATCTATGACAGATGACAGCAAAAAGCAAGATCTTAGTTCATCTTTAACAGATGACTCTAAAAACGCACAAGCTCCTCTTGCACTAACGGAATCACACTTGGCAACTCTTGCTTCCTCTTCTCAATCTCCAGAAGCTATCAAACAATTATTGGACTCGGGTTTGCCTTCTCTTCTTGTGAGGAGTCTGGCTAGTTTCTGCTTTAGCCATATTTCTTACTCGGAAAGCATTGCTCAGTCAATGGATGCATTCCAGGACAAACTCAGGCGGCATCATGTTCCACAACAATGCAATAAGATGCCTATCACAGCAGACCTGGTTGCTCCTATTCTTAGGTTTTTGACAGAAGTTGGCAGTAGCCATGTTATGAAAGACTGGCTTGGTGGTTCAGAAGTCAATCCACTATGGACAGCACTTCTGTTTTTATTGTGTCACTCTGGGTCCACTTCTGGAGGACATAATTTAGGTGCACAACAGACCAGTGCAAGATCAGCTTCTCTTTCTTCAGCTACTACAGCAGGATTGACTGCTCAACAGAGGACAGCAATTGAGAATGCAACAGTGGCATTCTTCCTGCAGTGCATTTCATGCCACCCTAATAATCAAAAGCTGATGGCACAGGTAAGAGTGGAAAACCTGGCTTATGTTTTAGGTAATTTTAATATGTTGTCAAATAGTACTCGTGAAATTAGTTAAGAAAGGGGCATGTATTATATAAGGCTAGATGGTGTTAAAGTTTGGAATTGGGTATATTTAATGGTCTGAATTTAAACCATAATTAAAATGCAGTACTGGAAAAAAACAACACACAGCACTGATATCTTCTCCTTCTTCCCCTCAGCTGTCACATATATCAGTTAATCTTTTTGATGAGCTAGTGGGCAAAATCACAGAAATTCCAGCTATACATCGTGCTCTCCTCCTTTTTAAGAACTCCCCAAATATGAAGACCAGACCCCCAAAAGCCACTTTAGCTGCTGGAACAGGATTGACCACTTGAAGATGATCATTGAATGCCTCATCTGTACTGAGGCATTGTGTTTTGTTGTAACCGGATTGTTACAATTATTGACATGAAGAAGATATTAGAGTAGGTTTAACATAGGAGACACCTGACAAGTCACTTTAAAACTGTAAAAGATTATTTTATTCTATTAAGTCTATGGGGCCAAAAATCTTGAAAGCTAGAATTATTTAAAAAGTAATTCTAGGCCTTGGATGGGTAGCTCAGTTGATAAAGCATTATCCTGCTATACCAAGGTTATCGGTTCGATCCCCGGTCAGGGCACATACAAGTGGCAACCAGTGAATACATAAATGTAAGTGGAACAACAAATTGATTTCTCTCTCTCTCTCTCCCTCTCTCCCCCTCTCCCCCTCTTTCTCTTTCTCTCTCTCTCTCTCTCTCTCTCTCTCTCTCTCTCTATCTCTCTCCGCCCCTTCCCCTTTCTTTTCTATGTCTCTAAAATATATAAATTTTTAAAAGAGTAAATCTAGTGGCTTATTGCCAATTTCTGCTCCTTTCTGATTGTTTCTAGCTTCAGTAAGTTGCTTGACATAAGATGGGGCTAGTAATGCCTGCCTCAAAGATTTTTTAAAGAGAATTATTGTAATGTAATTTATGGTCTAAAGTAATTATTGGGAAACTATATCTCCTTAATGTCCCCAATTAAAATGAAATGCTTAAATTACCATTGTTATAAGCAAGGCCATGAATATGGTATTTGAAAATTTGGTTTGTGCTTTTGTATAGCATGAAACTTTGTGTCCCATTGCTTTCTGGCCTAATTATTATCTTGCAGCT
Source organism: Myotis yumanensis (assembly GCF_028538775.1). NCBI lineage: Eukaryota > Metazoa > Chordata > Mammalia > Chiroptera > Vespertilionidae > Myotis > Myotis yumanensis. The sequence continues at coordinate 15,177,383 of NW_027223762.1, forward strand.
TCTTGATAAGGCTTGGTTCTATATCTTAAATGTAGTTATCATATACTAGAGGCCCGGTACACGGCCTGGCCTGCAGGGATTGGACCAAAATCGGCTCTCTGACATCCTCCCAAGGGTCCTGGATTGTGAGAGGGCGATTCTCATGGTGACACACCCTGGAATTGGGCTCCTTCCTCTCTCGTTCTGGGTGCGTCACTGGAGAACCACAGCTGCCAAGTCACTGCAGCTTGGCAGCTCCTGCATTGAGCGTCTGCCCCCTGGTGGTCATTGCGTGTCATAGCTACCAGTCAGACGGTCGGATGGTTATGTAGGCGCATATATATATAGACTAGAGACCCAGTGCATGAAATTTGTGCATGGGTAGGGTCCCTAGGCCTGGCTGGCGATCAGGACTGATCTGTGGGTTGACCAACGGAGCTATGGGGGGGGGGGGGGGGGGCGCCTTGCTGGCACCCGCCTCCTTTGCTGGCCAGGGGCCTGCGGGCTGGGGTTAGCTCCTGCGTTGATCATCTTCCCCCTGGTGGACAGTGCATGTCATGGCGACCAATCATTCCACCAGTCATTCTGCCATTCGGTCGAGTTGCATATTAGGCTTTCATTATATAGGATAGAATTGTATTGTAACCACATAGATATTGACCAAAGTTAACAGTAAGTTGGTTATGCTGGGTATTTATTATTTGAAAACTCTACAGTAGTAATTTCTCTTTTCCACAGAAATTTTTGTTGCACTTCTTACCTACTTCTGTATTCATGTATTTTAAGATGAAATAATGTATTCTTTAGTTACTGATATGATATATTCAAATATACTTGTTAATTCACACTCTTAATTTTCTTTTTTCAGTTAAAATACAAAGGTGCAAATAAACATGGCATTTAACTTTAAATCTCTTGTCTTGCCAGGTTCTCTGTGAACTGTTTCAGGCATCTCCTCAAAGAGGGAACCTTCCTACATCGGGGAACATTTCAGGGTTTGTACGTAGGTTGTTTTTGCAGTTGATGCTAGAGGATGAGAAAGTGACAATGTTTCTACAGTCTCCCTGTCCAGTGAGTATTCAACAATTAAATTAAATTTTAGTGATTAGCTCTTTGTAAAGATATTTTATAATTTCACATCAGAGTTTGCAGTAATTTCTACATTCTAATTTCTAATAAAGCAAAGTAAAATTAGAAAAACTTGTATACTTCATGATAGGACCTAAAAATCTCTGAGATAACCCTCTCTACCTAGAATAACCTAATTATATTCTATATTAGTAGAATAGTATGATTTGGGAAAAACTAACATAATATTAGGTACAATAATGCTAATGCAAAACTTGACCTACAAATTACAGGCAGATAAACATGCCATATTTAAAGAAACACATTAAACAAGTCCTTTATATTTTGTATGCATTGTTGAATTTTCAGTCTTTCATGCTTTAAAAATTTTTTTAATATGTATTTCAAATAACCACACTTTGATTTATTTTGAATTAATTTTCAGCTATACAAAGGTAGAATCAATGCTACTAGCCATGTCATCCAGCATCCAATGTATGGAGCAGGCCACAAGTTCCGGACACTTCACTTGCCAGTGTCAACAACATTATCAGAAGTTCTTGACAGGGTGTCAGGTAAGTCAGACTTAAGTTTTCTTTAACTTTATGTTATATGTATTTGGAATTTTGTTTTATCACTTTATTTTACTGCATTCATTCACTCAGCAATCTTTTAATGGCTAGAAAAGAACAAGATATCTTCACATTATGAGGCATGAGTAAGTAGCTGAAGAAAAAATGTATAATACAAGTTAGCACCTATACTTCTTTTGGTGTGATGTGTGTTACGTGTAGCAATGACAGATGGGGTTGTTGGATATGTAGACAAGCCTTGGGTAGCCATGGATAGAATTTTCTCACAATAAGCCTTCTGGCTGTTTTATAGTAAGTGAATTCCAGAGTATTAGCGTGGATGACAGTAATACAAATTTACTAAATCGAGGGAATAAATGAGTGTTCAGAAGATGAAGATAAGGTAGAATTGATTGTTGACTTTATTGTTTATAATAGTTAGTGAATAAAGAAGACATAACTTTTCCCCTTGGTTTCTTAACCTGTATTTCAAAAGCTCTCACATACTGCCTTTAAACAACATTTACTAACTACTAAAAACTTACAGTTTTGATGGCAGAATGCAAATTGACTATGGATGGTTTGAGTTTATCACCAATCCTAATAAGTGAATGAATTCATGCTATTTGTAAGCACAATAGTTTGTACTAGGGTTGTAATAATGAGCAAGACACATATTCTGCCCTTCAAAGTATTTATGATCTTATGTATGTTGTTAGTTTTAAAAACAAGCTGGAAACTTAATTGTTTACATTGTAATGTAAATATAAGCATATGTCTATACATTAGAGGGTGTGCTTCAGTTTTAAGCAATACTGATAACTGAAGGAAGTTAACAGTATCTCAGAAAAAAGCTGCTGATGTTCATTTATCAATTGTAAGTACAAATCTAAGCTTAAAGTAAAAGGCTGGTTTGAAGAGTTTGGGAATTGTTACCATATATAAGTGGTAAATTAAACCATGAGAATGGATGAGATTATTATGAGAAAATAAGGTAGAAAAGATCCTTTTCCAGTTTTAGTTACCGCCTCTAATACAACTGTGCATAAAATTGTAATTCTTATCTTTTTACAAATTATACAATAAAATGATAGAATACTATATAAATGTATACATAATGTTTTTTCTTATTTAAAAATGTCTGCCTTATCTGTTACAGCTACTTTTCTGAAAATTAGACTTTATAAATGTTTTTCTGACAGAGCCCTGAAAATGTCCCTCTATGATGAAGAGAAATTAGTTAAATTAAGGAGGGAAGTGGGGAAGAGTACTAAAATTCAATTATTGAGATTTTATATGTTTAATTTGATAATGGAAAAATGTTACATTTCTAAGTAATTGGAAATTTAACATTTTTGGTTTATCTTTGCTATAAAAGAATGCTGTTTTCTGAAATGGTTGGAGCATTGTCCCATACACCAAAAGGTAGCCAGTTTGATTCCCTGTCAGGGCACATACCCAGGTTGGAGGCAACCCAACTATATCTCTCTCTCCAATTGAAAAACAAATAAAAAAATATAAAATGTCATATTCTATTATTACTACAGAGAAGTTCCATTTATTACCTAAAAATTTTTAAAATGAAGTGATTGTGCCACCGTACCTTGGCTGCAGGCTCCTCTCTAACCCTGGTCCTAGACAGGATACATGCAGGAGGCAACCAATCGATATGTTTCTCTCACATTGATATTTCTCTCTGTCTTCCCCTCTCTCTGCCATTCTCTTTAAAAATCAGTGGAAAAATATCCTCAGGTGAGGATTTAAAAAACAACAACTATCTATCTATAAAAGCCTAATATGCAAATTGTCCCCAAGAGAGTTCAACCAGGAGACTGATTCCTTACCATGACATGTGCTGACCACCAGGGGGCGGCGTGGAATGAAGGAAGGCCCCAGCCGGCAGCCAGGGAAGGGAGGCCCTGGTCAGCAGCCGGGAGGCCCTGATTGGCCCTGATTGCTGGCTAGGCCTAGGGACCCTACCTGTGCACAAATTTTATGCACTGGGCCTTTAGTAATAATTTAATAAATCAATAAAAACATATTTAAAATATTTTTAAAAATAAAGTGATTGCTTTGGAAACACTACATCCTAGTAAAAACTCCAACAGAGAGTTATCTTGAGAAAACATTTTTTAAAAAAAATGTTGAATTTAACCTCTAATAGTGTTTTGGTCCTGTGAAAGTGTGTTTATGATCTTTGATCTTTAGACAGTATATTTTATGATATATTTACATGTGTGTATATATTTTACAGCTCTATATCCTCACCTTAGGTGACACCTGGGCTGTGCTGAGGCATGGCCTGGGAAACTCTCCAGGCAATAAGCTGGAGTAATCGTGGGCTCACCGCATATGATTTCACTCACCCTGTATCACTGTCCTGCCTTCCTGATTCCTAGGGTCTGAAAACTATTATTTCATATATTTTCTTAATTTCTAGTTATTTCAGGTGGGAGAGTAAATCTCATCTTTGTTATTTTATCTTAGCCAGAGTGGAAATGCAAACCAAAACAATTTTAAACAGAAAGTTGAACGAACCTCTTCTTAGTGATATTTTTTATTGCTTTATAGGGGTAACACTATATAAATTCTTATTAATTAATGATCTTTACATGTTTCCTGACTATGCAAGGAGTTAGTTCTATGAGTTTTTTAATTTTTATTTATTATTTAAATATTTTACTCTGACTTGTGTAACTATTTTTGCCATTTTGGGTTTCTTGGTTGTTTTTGTATGTAAGTAAAATGTACTGTTTTTATTATACATTTATTAGTTACAGTGTTTACAAAATTTTTTTATTTCACAAAAGCAGAAACTATCTAAAGGCAATCTAGTTAGGGAGAATATCTAAAAATTGAGATCAATGGGACATTTTCAGATACTTGAAAGCTGTAAAATAGGGGTCTAATATAAAAGATGATGTTTTATCATAGGATCATTTCACCTTTCTGAGACATTATATAATAAATCATAGGATCATAATTGTGTTAAGTTAGAAAAGTAAAAAGGGAATTTATATTAATCATATCCACTTAGTGAAAAATATTTCTAATATCAGAAAAGTTCATCAAGCTTTTTGAATTTCTTAAACACTAAATCAGATCATTATATGGCCTCCATTATTTTCATGATTTCCAACAGCATGCCATATTCCAAAGTAAGGGAAGAAAATATTAATTCAGAGAGTAATAACTATCTATGAAAGTACTTGGATTTCATGTTAAAGTACTAGTAAAATATATTACTTTGCTATGTAAGTTTTCTAACTAAATAAAAATAGCAAAACAAATCTCTGTGAATAAAATTTGTTCCTTAATACTCCATTTTTAGAATAACTAAAAGTCTAATGCTTTAGGATATATCTTGAGCTTGAATTTTGTATTTGCCCTTTACAGGTTTTCAGTAACATTGCTAAGCCTGTTTTTTTATCTTTAAAATAATTCTTTCTTGATAAGCATGTTATAAGGAACAGATTAGATTTAGGTGGCAAGCAGATTGAACTATACCTAAAATAAAGCAGATTTTCATGGTAATGGTTTTTTTGCCTTTAGAAGTAATATGTAATATTTTCTTGAGATTGGATTTTAAGAACAGTGGTGAGTTCCAGACTTTGTCTTAAAATATTTGTCCTAAATGCATTTATCAACAATTAGTGATAATATTATCTTATATAATCTTCCCTTGAGATATTTATCACTTCCCTTCTTAATGACGTTGAAAAGCAATGTATTTTACATAATATAATATTTCCTCACAGATACACCAAGTATCACTGCCAAACTAATTAATGAACAAAAAGATGACAAAGAAAAGAAAAACCATGAAGAGAAAGAAAAAGTTAAGGCAGAAAATGGATTTCAGGACAATTATAGTGTTGTTGTTGCTTCAGGTAAGCTTTCTGTTTTTTTATAATCTTGATTTTGTTTGTGTTTCTATACAGTATAACATTTTATATTTCTAGGAATTTCATGTAATAAAGAGTATTAATGCAAAAAGCTGACTTACAATGATTCTTAATACTAAATATAAAACTATTATATCGGAAATCTGTTATTCTTTGGCAGTGAAACTTATTTTATGTCCAAAGCTTCTAATATGTCATCAAGTATGAGCTTGTGTGAATAGTTTACATATTGCATTTCAACTTCACAGTGTACTGAGAATTATACTCTTACAAATCCATTGTGTTAAGGGATTTTTGTATATCCTTGCTGTTTTTTTAAAAGAAAGCGAAATGAAAAAGTATTCGTCAGTTTTTATTTATGATATTGTGTTCATTACTTACATAAAATTAGAAAAAAAAATAATTAAAAGAAAATTGGTTGAAAATGAGTTTTTGCCATTAGGTGCAGGAAGAAAAATGGCCAAGATAACTTGTAATATGGGAGGATGTATTACTTGACATAGGTGTGATGATTTTAGTTCAAAAGACAAAGTTCACTTTACTCCTCAAATAGTAGACCTTTGTATTAGTTTATTCTATCAGAAAAAAATTAAGAACATAAGATTTCCTACACATAACACATCCATGTCTCTCTCTCTCTCTTGAAATCAGTAAAACATTTAAAGACAGAAAGTAAAAAGAAAAAATAAGAAAGACTACAAATGTCCAAGCTCTCCTGCAGAAGAGGCAGAGCTCTGAAAAGTGGAGTGAAGGCTCCAGGCTGCGGTTAGGCTCCCGCAATTACTTTATGATAAATGGACAGCCATCTGTATCTCATAGAATACAGTAGTTGACAATATTTTTTTTGGAAAAAATGCAGCCCAATGTATTCGTGGAGTTTCATGAAGAACAAATAGAATCAGGAGATCAGACGTTAAATTAGAAGAAACATTTCTCTCTTTTGGCATTGGTTAGGAATGTGGTGCTTTATTAAAATATTGTAGAAAAACACTTTTACTTCATTAGTGTGTTGGCTATATACAATTTTACTGATTCTTTACTTCTAGGGCTGAAATCCCAATCTAAACGTGCTGTGTCAGCTACACCACCACGCCCACCATCCAGGAGAGGGAGGGCAATGCCTGATAAAATAGGAAGTGCTTCCTCAGCAGCAGACAATGCCAACAAAATAATTACTGTCCCAGTGTTTCACCTGTACCACAAACTTTTGGCAGGTAATGTTCACAATGATAAAACATAAATTTTAATAATCTTACAACTATATAAATCAGACGTGTAATTACCAGAATCATCATTAATCTGGTGCTATTGATGAGATAAATGAATTATTGACGTTGCCCATGAAGTTCCAAGAGAAGTGAGACCATATCCTTTTAAACACCATGGTATTATGTTGCACACTTCTGCTCTACTTTCTAAATTTCACTGTTAATGTGTCATAATATAATCAGTAAAATTAATATTTTAGAGAGTACACAAGTTATATAGGAAGTGTGGTGAGGCAACTTTTAAATAATTAGTTCTAATGGTAAAACCCTTTGATGTGTCATTGATAATTAAGCAGTATTTTCTCCCCAGCTAAAAAATATTCTTTGACCAATATACTTTCCATTGGTCAAGGTGATATCCATTGTGTCTCTATTTTTGTACTGTATTGTTACAAATCAAATATCCAACTAACTTTAAATGGGTTTTCTTTCTTAGCTTTACCTGGCTGTTTATAGCAGAGGTCAGCAAATTATGGCTGGTCAACTGGATGCCCTGACTGGTTTGGCTCAGTGGATGCCTCTTTTTATAAAAAAATTTTTAAATTGAAATACATAGCTAACCCCATTTATTTATGTATTGTCCATAGCTGTTTTCATGCTACAATGGTAGAGTTAATAGTTGCAGCACAGACCTATGGCCTTCATAGAGTGAAATATTTATTATTTAGCCTTTTATAGAAAAGATTTGCTAACCACAGATGTATAGGAATGTCTGTGTTTTTTGTTTGTTTGTTTGTTTGTTTCTATTTGCTGTGGCTCAGATGATCTTAGTGAGATTTGGTTAGCGACTAACACTTTGTATAGACATCATTTATTGTTTTCACGTGTCAGAAACAGATTTTAATTTTTGTAAACTTTGCAAGGGTTGCTTTTAAATTGTTTTGAATTCGGTGTCAGAATCAAACTTCTACCTATAATTTAGTAAAAGCATTAAGTACCTGAGTAAGGTGAATCTAGTAAATGTATCCCACTTGGATTCTAGATTTAACTTAATAATGTCATTTATAGGCCAGCCATTGCCTGCTGAAATGACGCTTGCTCAACTTTTAACTCTCCTATATGACCGAAAACTTCCTCAAGGTTACCGCTCAATAGATCTGACTGTTAAATTGGGATCAAGAGTTATCACAGACCCAAGTCTGTCAAAAACAGATTCTTTTAAAAGACTACACCCTGAAAAAGGTATGTGTATGGTACTGCTTTAAAAAGTACAGTCTGTAATCTCAGGAGGCAGGGATTTCTATTTACCTTTGTTTTTTTCTTATATTAACATAAAGATATTTTTCTTTATGACTGAGTTATTTGTAAATATAAAAAATTTGCCATTATTTCCATTGGAAATTAATCTTAATACCATGGTATAGCATCACTTATTTTATAAGCACCTGTGCTTTAATTTTAAACTTTATTTCTGCATGAACCATGTGAATTATTTATAATTAAAGTGAGAATCTCAATTCAGGATTCAATTTACTGATAATTTAGATAAAGTAGTATTTTATACTCATAAACATTTTTTTTCCCTCAAACAGAAATGGGATCAGACATTTTCTTACAATTTTACTTTTACTTATTTTCCATTAAATATTTCTAAATGTGCATTTTTATTGCCTATTTTTTTATATGGTTAGAACAAAATTGATTTTTTCCACAGTTGTTGAAAAATTCTGATTGTTTCTAGTTTTTTACTACTATAAATGCTATTTGAGCAATGATTTTCATAGTGTACATATGGTATCATCTTATTTTTACTGCAGTTTTTCCCATGATTAAAATTCAATATTTAATTATTAGCCTTTGTATTCTTTACTAAATTTTCCTTTTTTTTTCAGCCCAAGATAATTTGTGTTTTTTGATGTTTAGTTGACCTCGTTATTGTGAACATACTAACCTTTCGATTTTCCTTTGTGAGTGATTCAAAGCTAAACCAGTATGGCATAATTTTTAGTTTTCAGTAAGAAGTCTATCATTATTCATTTTTTCCTAATTGAATGCTTTAGAGCTCAACATATTACTATTTGCTGTGAGTATCTAAGGACTTACTTATTTAGACGATGGCACTGATACTGATCTTTGGGCCATACTTTGAGTAGCAGGACTATAGGAGGCAACTTCAGAAGTCATTTAAACATTTTTTATAGCATCTAGCCTTAATGCAGCTGTATCTGAGTAACTTAAGATATTTATTTTATTTTATTTTTTTTATTAGGGAGATGACATCTGCTTTGTAAATAAAAGAGTACTAAAGAAACAGAATTTTTCTTACCTATTTTTTAAATCTAGATCATGGAGATTTACTTGGTAGCTGTCCAGAAGATGAGACTCTCACTCCAAGTGATGAATGTATGGATGGGATATTGGATGAATCTTTACTTGAAACCTGTCCCATTCAGTCACCATTACAAGTTTTTGCAGGAATGGGTGGACTGGCTCTTATTGCAGAAAGACTACCCATGCTATATCCAGAAGTAATTCAACAGGTAAGATAAGATTCCTAATTGAATATACCATTCCATGACAAAGCCCTTTGTTCTTTTGTTTGGATTTTCATTTACAAGTTCTTTTCTCAGTTTTATTAAGGAAATAGATATTTTTAAACTTATGTTAACCTTTTGGAAGTACCCTTTAACTTAGACTTTGAGTATTGTACAAATCTTTATGTGATTAAGATTCTGAAGAAATGTTGAAGACTGAACGTATTTGCCAAACTCATTACACTGTAGCATTTACCTTGATTTTATGGTGTCACACTGTAACATTTTTGTTTTATGATGTTTTAGGTGTGATATTAATTTCTGGATCTTACTGCAAATGGGAGAGTAAAGTAGTAGTATATACTTATGTCCAAATACATTATCTTTTCGTTTAAATTTTTATTCCTTTTATTTACTGTTTCTGTTTTTGGTGGTTTATAAAACATTATATTAACCTCTTTACCTGTTCATTAATATTGCTGTTATTCTTTTATTAATTGGGGGGGGGGGGGAGTGTGGTACATGGAGAGTTATAAAAATAAAGCTCTTTGTTGAATTAGTTGGGAAAATGATTCTCTCTAATATCATATAGTTAGTGTATTATATGTGCCTGCATCAGTTTCCTAGGACTGCTCTAACAGATTATCACAAACAGGATGGCTTATACCATGGAACTTTTTCTCTTATGATTTAAGAAGCCGTAAGTTTCAAATCGGGTGTTAACAACTATGCTCTCTGTGCTGGCTTAGGATACCTGTCATTGGATTTAGGGTCTACTCTAAGCCAGTATGACCTCATTTTAACTTGATTACATCTGAAAAGATCCTACTTCTGATTAAGATCACAATCAGTTCTTGGGCTCCTTGGAAAAATGCTAGGATTGGGGTAGGGAATATACAAGATCAGTCTAAATACAGAAGCCTGCTTTAATGGGATCCCACTGACCAAATCTGATACTACTTGGGCATCAAATAAAATAATAGAGTATTATAACCTATAGAATAACAGAATCTATACTGGTATACATCAGTAAATGAGTGAATAAATAAATAGATGGGGAAGAAGGAATGTTTGTAGTTCAGTACCAACTAATGAATGTAGAAAGAAAGATTTAGAAAGTCACCATTGACAACCACTGTAGTAATTATTGATTTAGGCAAGAATTATAAAAATGCTAGTTGTAATAGATCAAAGTTTGGTGAGAAATAAGATGTTTAAATAGTCTAAAGAATCTGTCTACTTAACTAATTACAAAGGATTTAATAGAAACTTTAAATTAGAGATACATGGCAGACACCACCATACTTAAAATACCAAGTAACTCCTCAATGTTTGGAAGCTTTTAATTAAAAAATAAAAGGAAGAAATTCCTTTATTGATCTTATTCTATCTAATAAAAGAGAAACATGGTAATTAGCATACGACCGCTACCCTTCCCATTGGCTAATCAGGGCGATATGCAAATTAACTGCCAGCCAAGATGGCGGCCGGCAGCCAGGCAGGTGGAAGCAAACATGAGGCTTGCTTGCTTCAGTGAAGGAGGACTCCAACATTCCCCGCCTGCCTTGCCGGCCTCTGAGCTGGCAGTTTGAAACTTTGTAACAAATATAGAAGCTAAACAAAACCCCAGAAACCAGCTTTCAGCCCGCCGGGATCTCAGAGCTGGAGATGATACAGTGTTTCGATTATAGAACCGAAACAAACCAGATACCTGCTTTCAGCAGCAGAGGCCTTGGCCCAGAATAAAAAAAAAGAAAAAAAGGAGCGGTTGGGAGCTTCAGTCACCGGCCAGCCTGAAAACATACCTCAGCCCCTCACCCAGACTGGCCAGGCACCCCAGTGGGGACCCCCACCCTGAAGGGGTGTGACCAGCTGCAAACAGCCATCATCCCCTCATCCAGGCTGGCCAGGCACCCCAGGGGGACCCCCACCCTGATCCAGGACACCCTTCAGGGCAAACCAGCCAGCCCCTACCCATGCACCAGGCCTCTATCCTATATAGTAAAAGGGTAATATGCCTCCCAGCACCGGGATCAGCGGAGCCGCGAGGCCTCCCGGCACTGGGATCAGCGTGACAGGGGGCAGCGCCCAAACCCCCTGATCACCCTGCGGCTCTGTGTGTGACAGGGGGAGGGGCCACAACCTCCCTATCCGCCCTGCTCTGTTCGTGACAGGGGAAGGCGCCCCAACCCCCTGATCAGCCCTGCTCTGTGCCTGATAGGGGGGAGCTCCCCAACCCCCTGATCGCCCTGCGGCTCTGTGTGTGACAGGGTGCGGCGCCCCAACCACCCCCCTCCACGGGCCCTGCTCTGTGTGTGACGGGGTAGAGCCATAACCTTCCCATCGGCCCTGCCCTGAGTGTGACAGGGTGCGGTGCCCCAACCCCCTGAGCGGCCCTGCTCTGTGGGTGACTGGGGGGAGCTCCCCAACCCCCTGATGGGCCCGGCTCTGTGCGTGACCGGGGGGAGCTCCCCAACCCCCTGATGGGCCCTGCTCTGTGCGTGACACGGGGGAGCTCCCCAACCCCCTGATGGACCCTGCTCTGTGTGTGAAAGGGTATGGAGCCCCAATCCCCCTGATTGGCCCTGCTCTGTGCGTGACAGGGGGCAGCGCCCCAACCCCCTGATTGACCCTGCTCTGTGCGTGACGGGGGTGGCGCCGCAACCTCCCCATCGACCCTGCCTTGAGTGTGACAGGGGGCGGTGCCCCAACCCCCCAATCAGCCCTACCCTGAGCGTGACTGAGGGTGGCATTGCAACCTCCCAATCCGCCATGCCCTGTGCATGACAGGGGGTGGCGCCCCAACTCCCCAATCGGCCCTGCTCTGAGCCCAACCAGGGGCTGCACCTAGGGATTGGGTCTGCCCTCTGCCACCCGGGAGCAGGCCTAAGCCAGCAGGTCGTTATTTCCCGAGGGGTCCCAGACTGCGAGAGGGCACAGGCCTGGCTGAGGGACCCCCCCCTACCCCCCAGTGCACAAATTTTTGTGCACCGGGCCTCTAGTATTACTATATTTTAAGGAGATAATTTGAAATCAAGTGATTAATTTGAACCTGGTGTTGAAACATGCAAATAACCAAACAAATACTTATTTTTTCTTTAGGTGAGTACCCCAGTTATAACATCCACCACTCAGGAAAAGCCAAAGGATAGTGATCAGTTTGAATGGGTGACGATTGAACAATCAGGAGAATTAGTTTATGAAGCACCAGAAACCATTGCCGCTGAACCTCCACCTATCAAATCAGCAGTACAGACCATGTCTCCTATACCGGCCCATTCTTTGGCTGCTTTTGGATTATTTCTTCGTCTTCCGGGCTATGCTGAAGTGCTACTAAAAGAGAGAAAACATGCTCAGTGCCTTCTTCGATTGGTGTTGGGAGTGACAGATGATGGAGAAGGAAGTAAGTGTTTAGTGTTATTAATGAAATTTAACATAGGTAGGTTGAGTGAAAGTTATTCAGATCATTACCTATTAATCCTCATTTATTACTTTCAAAGTTAAGCTATTACATGATTTGTTGTTGGCAACTTAGTTCCAATAATAAGATGTAATAAATTTTTTTTAAAAACCTTCATTTTATTTATTTATAATAAATCTTTTTTTTTTTTAAATATATTTTATTGATTTTTTACAGAGAGGAAGGGAGAGAGATAGAGAGCCAGAAACATTGATGAGAGAGAAACATCGATCAGCTGCCTCCTGCACATCTCCTACTGGGGATGTGCCCGCAACCCAGGTACATGCCCTTGACCGGAATCGAACCTGGGACCTTTCAGTCCGCAGGCCGACGCTCTATCCACTGAGCCAAACTGGTTTCGGCTATAATAAATCTTTAAAAAAATAAGTTTCATTCATTCATTCATTCTAAAGGTATTTACTGAGTGTTTATAAAATTGCTGGGCATCTTTGGAGGGATTTAAAGATGAAGCAAGTATTTAGACCCTACCTTCAAGTAGCTAGTGTCCTCCAGTAATAGCAATGAGGAATTTGTGTAAACATACAGATTTCACAAGTTAAAAAGGCCTTGAGATCCCTGGCCACTGTGGCTCAGTTGGCTATCCATCATCCAGTGCACTGATAGGTTGCCAGTTTGATTCCTGGTCTAGGCACATGCGCAGGTTGTAGGCTCGATCCCCCAGTAGGGGGCATGTGTGTGTGTGTGTGAGGCAACCAATCAATATTTCTCTCTTAACAAAAAAAAGCACTGACAGCTACAGCATTATGGAGTCCCTCAAGTGTAAGATGATTTTTTCACTACCCAGTGATGTGAATAAAGTGGCATAACAGGTTTTAGTAGAGCCATGAAAGATAGTCAATTGAAGTCGAGAGGAGTTATTTTAGAAAGAAAGAATGGTTTCAGCAGTATCTGTATTCTCAGAATTCAGGGTATCCTCCCAAAATGTATAAACACTTTAACAGATGACAGCTCAATTATGAAAATGAAATGTATTTTAATAAACACTGCCTTTATCATGATTCAAAGTGTATATATACATTTTTGGGGGATACCTTGTATATGAAAAATGATAAGCTAGCTCATGAAAATTTGCATAAAAAAGCAGCACTCAAAGCTTTTTTTTTTATATATATATTTTAATACATTTTATTGGTTTTTACAGAGAGGAAGGGAGAGAGATAGAGAGTTAGAAACATGGATGAGAGAGAAACATCGATCAGCTGCCTCTTGCACATCTACCACTGGGGATGTGCCCGCAACCCAGGTACATGCCCTTGACCGGAATCGAACCTGGGACCTTTTAGTCCGCAGGCCGATGCTCTATCCACTGAGCCAAACCGGTTTCGGCTCAAAGCTCATTTTAAAAGCAAATATTGGTAACAAATCATGGAAAGGTGTATAAAGATTTTATTCTAAAAAAGCAATGAAGATTTATTATAACATTAAATAGAGATGTGATGATAATTTTTTTAAAGTGAATTTGGCAGCAATATTTAGATTAAAGCGAACAAATGAGGAAAATAACAATATATAATAATGTGTTTTATAATATAACTAGAGGCCCAGTGCACAAATTCATGCATGTGGTCAGGGCCAATCGGGGTAGACTGGCCGGGGGGAGGGACCTTGGGAGGTTGGCTGTGGGAGTGCTCTGACCACCAGGGGTAGCTCCTGCGTTGAGCATTTTCCCCCTGGTTTTGAGTGCACGTCATAGCTACCGGCCGGTCATCCAGTCCTAATGGTCGCTTAGGTATTTATATATATAGATAATAAAGAATAATAACAGAAAACTATGGTGATTATTTCCAGTGGGCTGGTAATTTAATAGAAAGAAACAAAGAAAACTCCCAATAAGGGTAGTAGCCTGACAAGTAGATTTTCATTTGGTTTGCCTCTAATTCTTCAGTTAATGACTATTAAATTAGAAAATTGGTACATTTTTGTTATTTTAAAGTCACAGATAGAAGGGTAAGAACCATTGTCTTTTAGAATTCTATTGTAATATAGTAGATAAAACCCTAAACAGAAAAGGAAATAGAATTGCCTTTATGCTATTTCAGATTATTTTTAGTGAATATACAATGAGTGGTTATTAAAAATCACAATTCTGACATTCCTTTCTACAGTGATTGCCTCATCCACCATTCTTGTGACTATGGTTTTTGATGTTTGTTTTTGCATTTAATACTCCTTTATAGCTAAAACACACTAGAAAACGATATTGCTAACAAAACAAAATAGTTTATTTTTATTACCTGTTTATGGTTGCAACTGCTTCCAAGGCAAGTGCACTTACTTTCATACTGTTGTATGAAACTTTTCATGTTTCTTTTTTACTTATTAGATTTTAGTATAAAATCTAGTTTATAATAAATTTAACATAGTCTAGCTATTAACTATCATATGAATATATTTCAAGTTTCTTTTGTAGTTTATATATGATGGATGTCTTACAAAGCTTTTCCAGACATTATTTATTATTACATTTTAAGTTATTCAATCTTGTACTTGTGGTATTTGGGTTGTTTTCTAATAAATACAGTGATTCAATTTTCTAATACATTGTCATTATTTGTTATCCTGTATATTGTTTCTTATTGTGTTTTAAAGTATTTTTAATTTTGAGGTTTTTTTTTAAATCTAGGTCATATTCTGCAATCTCCATCAGCCAATGTGCTTCCAACCCTTCCCTTCCACGTCCTTCGTAGTTTGTTTAGCACTACACCTTTGACAACCGACGATGGTGTGCTTCTGAGGCGGATGGCGTTGGAAATTGGAGCACTACACCTCATTCTTGTCTGTCTCTCAGCTCTGAGCCACCATGCCCCTCGAGTTCCAAACTCTAGCCTCAATCAAGCAGAGGTAGGTTCAGTTTTAATTCTTTAGATTACGAAAACCTAATTTAATTCACAGAGTACAGATGCAGTTTTTTTCTGAAGTAATCAGAAAGGCCAATTCATTAATGGCATAAGCAAATTTAATGAGGATGCACTATTCAGGTACAAAAATGTAGTTACAACATAACTTCCAGCAATAACATAAAATGAGCTTATTAATGCTATTTTTTAAGACTAGGAGCAAAAAAAATCTGTAAATAAGTCTGAAAAATATGTGTACTTATCTTCATATAAAATATAACATTAAAAAAAGAAACAATGTTACAAACTTTTTTTGTCAAAAGCACTATTAAGACATGAAAATGAAAACCACTGAATGGGACACTATGTAATTATGATAAATAGCTTATATCCAAAATATTCAGAGAAATTTAAAAGTCCCGTCCTGTCTCCCCCCGCGCGCCCGCCCCCCCCCCCCCCCCCAAAAAAAAGGGCATGAAACCGAGTAGGAAAATAGATGAAAGGTTAGAATGGGCATTTTATAAGAGAGGCAATTTAACCAGTAAATGTGAAAAAGTGATCTGTTTTCTTCGTTAGCAGAAAACCTCTAATACCCTATAATTGCACACCCATCAGAATGTGTAAAATTTCAAAAAACACACAAATATTGTTCTATTACCATTTGTAATAATATAAAGGTAATAGAATAGATGAAATAAATAGTGTAAAAATAGTAGAATGGATGAAGTAATTGTCTACTATGTAATGGAATACTATACTAAAGTAATGAAAGAAAACAATTGCAGCCAACTACACATAATAGTACTGATTAATTTGACAAGCAACCTAAAATTCCAGACATAAAAGTATGTATGCAGCATGGTTCCACTTAAATAATGTTAAAAAATTAGAAAAAATAGAACTATAGTGACTAGGGTGTCATGCTTAGGTAGTAAAATTATAAAAAGAATAAGGTAGTATGAGTATAAACATCAGGAGGATTCTGTCCAGTGTGACTCAGTAGTTAAGCATCGACTTATGAACCAGGAGGTCATGGTTCCATTACTGTCAGGGCACATGTCCAGGGTGTGGGCTCGATCCTCAGAAGTGGGTGTGCAATAGGTAGCTAATCAATGATTCTCATCATTGATGTTTCTATCTCTCCCTTGTCTGAAATTAATAAATATATATATTTTTAAAAATCAGGATGAAGTTGTGATGAATAGGAGATGGAGTTAGAGCAATTTCTTACATGTAATGATCTCACTCTTGACCTGCATGGTTAAAATTGTGTTTATTATTAATTAAACTTTATCTGTTTGTTTTATGTTCCTTCTGTATATATATTATACTTCACATTTATAAATTTTTTAAAAAATAGCTGTTTTTATCAGTAACCTTAATTATTCTATTGGTAATGTTTATATGGTAATAAAATTTTTATTTTTTATTTATCAGTTTATCTTATAAAATGTGAAAGATGAAATTCCTTAGTCACAGTTTCATAAAAGTATATTGCAGATCAGTTCTGAAAGTATTGCTTGTACATAATATTCTTTTATTTTTTAAAGTAATAATTGCCAATGATGTGAGGGTAGTAGTATATGAAATTTAATGAAAATTCTTTAAAGGAGGTTTGTTGTTAAAGAATTAATTTTACAATCCACAAAAGTAATAATAAAGATTTGGCATTTTGCAGAGTTTGAGATTTTTTTTTAAAAAATTTTTATTGTTCAGATTATTACATTTGTTCCTCTTTTTTTTACCCCATAACTCCCCTCCTCCCAGTTCCCACCCCACCCTCCGCCCTCACTCCCCACCCACTGTCCTCATCCATGGGTGCACGATTTTTGTCCAGTCTCTTTCCGCATTTCCCACTCCCCTTTCCCCCCCAAGAATAGTCAGTCCATTCCTTTTCTATGTCCCTGATTCTATTATAATCACCAGTTCATTCTGTACTCAGATTATTTATTCACTTGATTCTTAGATTCACTTGTTGATAGATGCATGTTTGTTGTTCATAATTTGTATCTACTTTTTTCTTCTTCTTCTTCTTCTTACAGGATACCTTTCAGCATTTCGTATAATACTGGTTTAGTGGTGATGAACTCCTTTAGCTTTTCCTTATCTGTGAAGCTCTTTATCTGACCTTCAATTCTGAATGATAGCTTTGCTGGATAAAGTAATCTTGGTTGTAGGTTCTTGGTATTCAGCACTTTGAATATTTCTTGCCATTCCCTTCTGGCCTGCAAAGTTTCTGTTGAGAAATCAGCTGACAGTCGTATGGGTATTCCCTTGTAGGTAATTGAGTCTCTTTCTCTTGCTGCTTTGAAGATTCTCTCTTTGTCTTTTGCTCTTGGCATTTTAATGATGATGTGTCTTGGTGTGGTCCTCTTTGGATTCCTTTTGTTTGGGGTTCTCTGTGCTTCTTGGACCTGTAAGTCCATTTCTTTCACCAGGTGGGGGAAGTTTTCTGTCATTATTTCTTCAAATAGGTTTTCAATATCTTGCTGTCTCTCATCTTCTGGCACCCCTATGATTCTGATGTTGGTACGTTTGAAACTGTCCCAGAGGCTCCTTACACTATCTTCGTATTTTCGGATTCTTTTTTCATTTTGCTTTTCCGGTTGGGTGTTTTTTGCTTCTTCGCATTTCAAATCTTTGACTTGATTCTTGTGCTCCTCTGGTCTGCTGTTGGGAGTCTGTATAATATTTTTTATTTCAGTCAGTGTATGCATAATTTCTAGTTGGTTCTTTATCACAACATCAAGGGTCTCATTAGATTTCTTGAGGATATCATCAAGTTTATTGGCAGTTTCTAGAAAATTATTGAAAGACCTTAAAAGTGCGTTTTTTAGCTCTATATCCTCCATTTCTGTCATGTTTTTTTGTCTCTGCATTTTTTATGCTTTCTTGGTGCACCCCCTTGTGGTCTTTGTGCATAGTCTTGTAGTTAAGCCTTGATTGTTGTTGGCAATACTGGGGGTGAATTGACCTCCAGGCTAACTGGCTATGAGAGTTAGCTGTGTCTGCAGTGGGAGAGCTTCTGTGCTGAATCTCTAGGGCGGTGCTAATCTAGCGTTTGCCTAAGGCTAGCCGGCAAATGCCTCTGTGCAGGGCTTGGGCGGGGCGGGTCCCCGGGGATCTACAGGATGGGTGGAGTGAGAAGTTATGGCTGCTTTCAGATCCGTCTCCAGGGGCTCTGCCTCTTATAGTCCTGGGAGAGAAAACTCCGACCAAAGCCAGACAGTCCCGCTTCTCCCATTTGAGTCTGGGTCCCTAGAGACTCGCCCGGATCTGGAGCTCAGAGTCTGAAACTCCCTCCCGATTGAAAACAACAACTGCGCCCTCCACCGCCGGCCCGCTCCACATGCACTCCGCACCTTAGTATTTCACTTACGCACTGCGCCTCCTCTGAGTCTCGGTATGGATTTCTCTTTCCTTCTAGTTGTAGGATTTCCACTCAGCCAGCCTTCCTATGGTTCTGGGTGATGTCTGTTCCGTCTTTTATTTGTATTTTTGAAGTGGTTGTTTGAGGCAGCAAACTCCGGCCTTAACTTATGCCGCCATCTTGGTTTCTCCTGAGATTATTTTTAAAAAACCAGTAGGTCTCAGTCATTTTTTCTGTCTCTATATCATGCACATTTTTAATATGGTCTCTATTCCCAAAATTTTTTTACACATCACTTTCTGAACAAGAAAGAAATTAAGAATTACTCCTAGAAATAATTCTCCTGATGGATGATGCCTTTATTATACACCTTAAAAGATCTGGTTCACATCCCTATTCCTTTCACTGTTTCTCTTATCTAATTTTGAGTCATTGTCTCCTGGCATTAAGGTGCTTTACTCCATTTTTTCCTAATAAATATATATCTCTATATATAAAAAGTCAGCCATCAGAACATTGTAATGACTGAAACAACTGGTCGCTATGATGCCCACTGTGACCAGCGAACAGGCCTGATCATGGGCGGGGCCAGCAGCCAACCTCCTGCAGCCCCTCCCCCTGGCCTGCCCCACCCTCGGTGGGCCCCCACCACCATGATTAGCCGGCAGCTACTCCCCGTGGCTGGCCCCACCCCTGATTGACCTCCTTACCCCAATAGGGGGCAGGACCAGCTGGCCAGCCTCATGTGGCCCCCTTCCCCTGGTTGGCCCCTCCCCCAGCCAGCTCTGCTCCTGATCGAGCCACCCCCTCCCCCGCCAACTCCTATCATAGGCAAGGCCAGTGGCTACTGCCTGCAGCCCTGACCCCGATCAGCCCCCCACATTACCATTTGGGGGTGGGGCTGGCCGGCCCACAGCCCCTCCCCATGGCTGGCCCAGCTCTGATTGAGCCCTGATCGGGGCCAGGCCGCCCGGACCCCACCTGTGCACGAATTCGTGCACTGGGCCTCTAGTATATATACTAGGGGCCTGGTGCATGAAGATTCGTGCATGGGGGTGGGGGGGGTGAGTCCCTCAGCCCGACCTGCACCCTCTTCAATCTGGGAGCCCTCTCCAATCCGGGAGTTTCTGTCTGTCTTTGCATTCATATGAGCGAATTGTCTGAGACCCCCCCAACCCAGTTTGGTTTGTTGCTCACAGAATAATAGAGGCATTTTTTTTTTCTTTGCTTCATTGGTGGAGATTTCCTGGAAGTTTTAGGATTCTTCCCTTTAATTTTTCCTAGATACTCTGATTTTACATATGTCTCTCACCTTTGCTTTTCCTCCATCCCCCACCACAACAGTAACTTGCTACAGGCTCACTATGCTCTAGTGTCTAGGACAGTGATGGTGAACCTATGACACGCGAACTCATTTTTTTGGTTGATTTTTCTTTGTTAAATGGCATTTAAATATATAAAATAAATATCAAAAATATAAGTCTTTGTTTTACTATGGTTGCAAATATCAAAAAATTTCTATATGTGCGCTGCCACCAGAACTATTCCCCGAATTCCTGGTGCCCCCCACGCTCTTGATTTTCTCTTCCTGCTCTGTCTCCGTCCCACAGCCTCCCACTCTGCCAAGTCCTCCATGCTGCCAGCTCTCCATCTCTGCTCTTTGTCTGGCAGCTTGGGGAGCCAAGTTCCTCAAGCCGCTCCACTCTCCGCTGGCTCTCCTGCTCTCTATCCGGTGGCTTGGGCGAGTGACCGAGGGAGCCACATCACCCCAAGCCGCCAACTCTCCTGCTCTGCTCTCAGCCTAGCACCTGTGAATGCAAATTAATCTGTCATCTTTGTTGGATTAATTTGCATACTCACACCTGATTGGCTGGTGAGCGTAGCAGAGAGACAGTCAATTTACATGTTTCTCTATTATTATATAGGATATTTTCAATCTTTATTGATGCGATTATTACAGATGCCCCTCTTTTTTACCCCCATAGCTTCCCTCCACCCAATTCCCACCCCACCCCAGGCCCTTGCCACCCTATTGTGTGTGTCCATAGGTAATGCATACATGCATATAAGATCTTTGTCTATTCTCTTCCCGCACCCCCCTTCCTTCTGAGAATTATCATTCTGTTCCATTTCCATGCCACTGATTCTATTCCACTCACCAGTTTATTCTGTTCATCAGATATTTTATTCATTTGATTTTTAGATTCACTTGTTGATGTATTTGTTGTCACTTTGTTTATTCATTCATCCACTGATGGGTGTTTGGGTTGTTTCTACTTTTTTGCTGTTGTAAGTAGTCTTCCTTTGAGCATGTGTGTACATTTATTTGAATATCAATTTTATTTCTTTGGGTATACCAGTATTCCTAGGAATGGAATTGCTGGGTCACATAGTAATTCTTTATTTCATTTTTTGAGGAATTTTCAAACTGTTTTCATTAACACTGAACTATTTATATTCCTACTGATAAATATTTTTGAAGATAAATAAAACCAAATAGTAATAAATTTTTATGTTTTGTAATAAGCCTCAGGTATCAAGCTCTCATAACCCTACATCAACAGAAGAACAGCAGCTATATTGGGCCAAAGGGACTGGTTTTGGGACAGGCTCTACAGCTTCTGGATGGGATGTGGAACAAGCTTTAACTAAACAGAGGCTGGAAGAGGAACATGTTACCTGTCTTCTGCAGGTACAGTGATAATAGTTTAATTATTTTTTGTATTTGTATTGATTTTTAAATATTGATGACTACCCAAATCATCTTCAGCTACTTTTATGAAGCCCATATGCTCCCTGTTCTCAATTCTTTCAAGAGACCACTGGATAAAGATTGCTTTTTCCTACTGGTAATTTTAAATTTTTTCCCTCTCAATTACTTCTTCACTAGGAGTAAAGTGACAAGAATGAAATTATTCAACAAGCGGAAAATCTCTCTCTTTCCAGTAATCTCATCTAAAGTGTTGAATATGGACTCTTAAAAAAACAATATTATTTATCTACTTTTATATATCTTTGTTTCTCACACTATCTATAACTTTTCTAGAGTCAGGGAAGTTGAACTAGTAGAGAAAGTCTTTAATACCATAGAAATGAGAAAAGGAGGTGCATCAATCAAATGATTAATATTGGTCAAGTCTTTGAGCATTTGTTTTCAGCAATTCTAGAATGAACGGGTCATTTTAGTATAAAATTCTAAGATTGTGTGCCCCTCAAACTGTATAGTGAATTTATTCAATAAAATAAATAATCTCAAGAGTTGCTACTAAGGTTTTAAGTTTGTGTTCTTAGGTGGATTGCTTCTATATGTCTAGTCCTATATAGGGTGGGGCAAAGGTAGGTTTACAGTTGTATGTGAAACAGTTTATTCTTGTATTGTTATTGTTGTATTATTTTCTATACAAACAACTGTAATCCTACTTTTACTCCACTTTGTATGGTGCCTCATGCAAAACACATCCTTCCCTTTTGAAAGTTTAAAGAAAAAATGCCTCCTTTTTAAAGCATACAGTGCAAGAGATTGAGTTGAAAATATATACTCTTGGAATTCAGACTGAATATCTAACACAGTATTTCTTTCTAATTATATGAAGCTTAAATCCAATTTAAGTCCAGCAAATTTTTTTTTTTTTTAGGTTCTTGCAAGTTATATAAATCCTATGTGTGGTGCAATAAATGGAGAAGCTCAATCATCTCATGAGAGCAGAGGACAGAACAGTAATGCCCTTCCTTCTGTACTTCTAGAGCTTCTCAGTCAGTCCTGCCTCATCCCTGCCATGTCATCTTATCTAAGAAATGATTCAGGTAAATCATGTTTTAATATTTTTCTGAGATATCTTTGTGGGCAAGTACTTTTGCTTAATTTTTTTGTCATCAGTTTAAACAGTAAAAATACTTGGTGATTTACCCCAATCTATGTAGGAATGAGTTTAGTAGATTTATTTTTAAAAATTTTTTTCTGGAAATATTTAGTTTGTGTACGTGTGGGGAGAAGAGGGGCCCTAATTTGATACTATGCTGTCCTAGAACACAGACTAGAAAAGACCTCAAAGAACTCTTAGTATTCTTATTTGGTTTTAGCACACTGGATTATCATGAAATCAATAACATAACATAACTCTGTTGGCTAACTATATGTAACAAACTTAGTAATTTAAAAAATATAATTTAGAAAATTTTTCTTCAAAGAATTTAATTCAATAAACTGTCTTTAATTAAGAGAGTTGTTACAAAAATTATACAAAACAAACTTTGCAGCCATAACTTCATGGTAGGTAACGGGAACAAATAAGTGAATTGTACATTTATTAGGATATTTTACCTTTAATATTCTTAAAAGGAATGATAAAAACCCTTAAAGAGAGAAAGTAGTTGATTTCTTAGATACAGTGGCTTCATCATTTCAATTTTTAAAATATATTTTCATCTTATACCAATAAATGTATTTACTGCCATAATGTACTATCTGAACTACTTAATCATTTTTATGTGCAATATAACTATATAGTTACTTAATTCTTGGTCTCTTCCCAATTCTATGCCTTATTTACTTTTTGTTTCCTAAATGTGATTATTATTATACTTTTTATATTGGTGTTTTATAAATATTGGTATTAATCCATTTACTAACCTACCAATTAATCTTAAGATTCAAATAGAAGCTATGTTGCTGTGGGCTTACTGTTAGATTGCAGTTGTTCTCATTTTATACTTTCCCCCTCATCCTTCTTACAGTTCTCGACATGGCAAGACATGTGCCACTCTATCGAGCTCTGCTGGAATTGCTCCGAGCCATTGCTTCTTGTACGTCCATGGTGCCTCTATTGTTGCCCCTTTCTACAGAGAATGGTGAAGAGGAAGAAGAACAATCAGAGTGTCAAACTTCTGTTGGTACATTATTAGCCAAAATGAAGACCTGTGTTGATACCTACACCAACCGTTTAAGGTACTATATTTTATTCATTTCTCTTGTCCTTGACTTTATCTTTTTTTATATAACTTTTAGGGTTTTCTAAATGATTTATGCTAATTAAACACAAATACACCCAGACAGTGTATAAAACTCCAAAGAAAAAGTATCCACTGAATCCTACACTCAGGAATGTTTATTTACATTGGCTTTCCTAACATCTCGCTATGTGATATTATCGCTATAGGTATAGAGTTTTTCTTAAATACTGGCACATTTTACCAGTTTTACAGATAGATGCTAGTTTTACCCAATATTGAAGTCAAAGACACCTTTCAGTATCAGTAAATATATATTGCTAACAGTGTACTTAATACTTCTAGTTATTCATCTTATATAGATGCTGTATTTTACATAACCATCTATTAGTGGACACTTGGGTTATTTCCAGTTTATCACAACCTCAGACATGCATGTTTTGGGGCTTGTAGAAATCTGCATAGTAGATTCATAGATGTGGAATTACTGGATTATGGGTTACTCCAATTTCATTTTGATACATATGTTATAATTCACGCTATAATCTTTTTTTTTTTTTTTTTTTTTTTTAGAAGTCAGAGGTTCAGTATTTCTTGGAGTTATAATAAAGTATCTTCATGGAATATTGAATTTTAAAATAAATCTTTGGAAAAAATAAAATAAATCTTTGGTGTAAGTTTATACCTCACTAGATTCAGATGATGAATTTTGTTATCATAAACTCTTTTAAAATAACCTAGTAAACCTTTTAGCAGAATCTATTCATTGGTGGTTAGTTTTACTTAAAGGTGGCTTAATTTTGATTTTTAAGGCATTTATACTGCCAGTGGGAGTTTATTCCTTTGTCAATGGTATTTTGAGTCAATGTTCTTTACCGTCATTGTAATATATTTGTTCTACCTATTCGGACTTAATTTTAAAGAACCTAAAATTTGAGAAAAATGGTATCCCTCAAATAATGGCAGAGAATTGGTCACTGGAGGAATAGTTTTTGTCAATCTTCACCTTTCAGGAAGAATTCAACTTCTCAGAAAATCCTGACTGTTAGTTTATGTTACTGTCATTATCACTTTAAAAACTAGTTGCTCACTGCCAGGCATAAGGATCATAAATTAGAGAAGAAGTTAAAGAAGAATCAATTAGTAGTGATATAAAAAGCTATAGGTTTATACTATTCTTTTACCAGGGTAGGAAAATGTAAATGCATATTTTCTCTGATACTATGAGATTTACTTCTGTTGTAGAGAAGAGAATATATTATGTTTATCCAATTCTTCATTGTGGCAAAAATATTTCTAACTGGTAACCTCATCAGCCAGTTTAATTATAGCAAAATAGTGTGGTGTCACAATTGAACTGAAGATATAATTTTCTAATTGAGTTAATGTCTCATTGAGAAATAATCTCATTGAGCATTCTATTCACTGCCCTGGCCACGTGTGTTTGTTACTCCCATACAATAAACATATAGTTTTAACAGAGCAACTGATATGAAATATACATAGCTTTGAAATTGCCCCTATGTATTTTTAGGGGGAATTTTGTCCTGTGTTAATGTATCTTATGTTTCTGCATTTTGAGATATAATGTAGTAGTTTATAACTGAAAGTTGAGAATTTATGAAACTTTTGAGTGTTTTTCCCTCAGGAGTATCTTATTTGTTGGATGAAAAATAGTCTTAAACACTTGGACTATTGTTATATTATCTCTGGTTAAAAAATGACAAATATGTGTTGTTATAAATGTCAAAATAAGGCCATTTAAAAATAACTTTCTATATACTGCTTATTTCCCTATCAAATTTCCACTTGATCCTACAAAAATATAGTTCTAGTGTTTTGAGTTCTGAGATAATTATAGAAGATGCTTATTTAAGTGAATGGAAAATTTGAACCTTGAGTTCCTTTTTGTTTGTTTTTCTTAATGTATTTTCTGTTCAAATAACATAAATGGTATAATGTTTTTTAAAGTAAACTTGACTTCAGTATAAATTATAATTTATAATTATTTACTATAAAAATTGAATTTAAGATAGAGGATACATGAATTTCATTTAACAAGAGCTCTTTATTTGCTACTTGGTTACCTGGAAAAAATTATTCTTTACATTCCTTCCTTCTTCAATGAGAAAAAAATGACACTTCAAACTTCTGTACCAACAAAACATGTATGTGAAGATCATAATGACTTCATAGAGCTCATTTGTTATTTTATCTTTACGGTGATCCTGTGTAGTAACTATTTCTAATAATAGTTTTATTTTACTGAGAACAAACACTGCTAGTGACTTTTGTATGAGAATTTGAATATGCGTCTTAGTTGAGATCCCTCATATCTCTTATATTATACAGCCTCTGTTAGGAAAAGAAAGCAGCAAAGACATACATTATATAAAATCTCTATTTTCCTTTTAAGGTATGACACATTGAGAATTCATTTTCTACCTTACAGAGAGAAGATAAAATCTATTCTAGTCTGTCAAGACTAAAGACACATATTTTTTCATTATAAAAGAGTTGAAATAAAATGAGCAATATAGTCCAGTTTCCTATAGAGTTAAAAATAATTCCTAAGTCCAATTTAATTGAGTTTTAGAGAGAGAAGAAAGGAGAGGGAGAGGGAAAGAGAGAGAAAAACATCTATGTGAGAGTGGTTGCCACCTGCAGGCCCCCTATCGGGGATCAAGCCTGCAACCCAGGCATGTGCCCTGACCGGGAATTGAATTGGCAACTTTTTGGTACACGGGGTGACACTCAACCAACTGAGCCACACTAGCCAGGGTGGCCTAAATTCAATTTTAACACTGATTCAAATTGTAAAACTTCCCCCTCACCCCACCCACCTACTCCATTTTGAATTGTATTAAAAAAAAACCCCAAAAGGATACTCTGAGAAGTGAGTAGTCAAGGCAAGTATGTCCTGTTTACATATCACTTATAGGATATGCTTTATTGGGGTTTGGAGTATGTTTAGGTGTACCCCAGCTTAGAACAGTTTTGCACTATTTTTGTCTTTGCACTCTTAATAAGAAATGTAAGGATGAAAAAGTACATCTATTTAGTATAAGGATTTTTTTAAAGTTAGAACAAGTACTAGTTTACTAGTTTTGTTTATATACCTTATTGCCTTATGTTCTTCCTCTTGTTAACTTCTGATTTGTTCCCTTTTTTAAAAATCAAACATATATGTAAGGCATGCAAATTTTTATTTATTTTTGCTTCAAATTAAGTTTTAATATATTTAACTCTTTGGTCATCTTAAAAAAAACAGATTTGCTATATACTCTGCAGATGATTTCCATTGAAATTATTTCTTCTGTGCATGTTATATTTATAAGTTTTATCTTTTGTGGATGAGAGAAATTAAAATGTTTTGCCCAAGTACAAAGAGGAAGTTAACTTTTGCTGGTGGGAATAACCTAATTGAGATTATCCTGTCTTGAGGCCATTGTTTAAACCCAGCTAATCTGGTTCTCAGGATTCAAAGAATGAAGGCTATCGGACTCTCCCCCAGCCTGAAACCTCTGTAAGAGGAAAGAGAAGGGATCACTAAAAAGCTGAAAAGGCAGGTCATGCACCTTGCTTTTAACTGATTTGTGCATTAGAAATTTTTTAGTTATATTTAGATAGGTGAGATCTGACCTGGTAATAAGAGCATGACTGATTTGTTTATTTAACAGATATTTATTGAATGCTTATGGGAGCACAACAGTAAAATTGCATCCTCTTTCTGAGGGACTGACAAATTGTGGAAATAATAACTGAACAGTTTTAATAACTTGTGGTATGTTAGAAGTAGAAGAATCAATCCAGATTTGGAGACCTAAAAATTAAGTAGGGAGTAGCTAAATGAAGAGGGGCAGGGGCTGGCATACCAGGATGTAGGAATTATGTTAGCAGTAAAAGAAAGCAGCACATATTTAGGGAAACCTAAAATATTTGGTGAGCCTGGGTGTAGCATGGGTGGGAGGTAGGGGTAAGAGATGAGGCTATAGATTAGTGGTTCTCAACCTGTGGGTCGTGACCCTTTGGCGGTCGAACGACCCTTTCACAGGGGTCACCTAAGACCATCGGAAAACACATATATAATTACATATTGTTTTTGTGATTAATCACTATGCTTTAATTATGTTCAATTTGTAACAATGAAAATACATCCTGCATATCAGATATTTACATTACGATTCATAACAGTAGCAAAATTACAGTTATGAAGTAGCAATGAAAATAATTTGATGGTTGGGGGTCACCACAACAAGAGGAACTGTATTAAAGGGTCGCAGCATTAGGAAGGTTGAGAACCACTGCTATAGATGAAAGGAGAGGCTAGAAGGTGAAGTGATGTATTATAGTTACTTACTCTTAAATGTGGTGATGAGCACTGAAAAGCCTTATAAAAAGACTGTCTTGCAGTAGCTGAGTGGTTGTGGTGGGAGTTGGAACAAGACTAAACTGCCCTGGAGGAGATTTTCATCCTTTCCATCTCAGTAGTAGAGCTGAATGCTTTCTCCTCATCTGCCATTTCTGGGATGTGTGGTCATTAGCATTCTTGCTCTTGTATTATGGACTTAAAGAGAAAGTTAGTTCCTAGGTAGAAATAAATTCTGTGTTTCAGACATTTGACTTTTAAAAAAGCAATTATGTAAATCACTTGTTAACTGTGTTATACTGCATATGTGTTCATATTGGAAACTGCAAATTTATCCCTGGCGTAAGTGGGTCTTGTAGCAGGGGTTCCTTTGTTTACACATAAGGATCTGAAGTCTGTAATCCCAGGCAGTTTTTCAAAACGAATTCTTCTAGGTTATTTTACTATCATATTATGAAAATACGATAGAAAACTCATCTTTTGGCTTACCAGAGGTTCGTAGTCATTGGCAGAGACTTTATTTTAAGGCTCAAGGATGACAGGGTGTGACTACATACATGTTCATACATTCCTTTACTATTTTCTTAAAGCTGTTATCCAGCTAAAGTTGTAGATGTGGAAAACTTGTATAATAGTAAGTAGGTTTTAGATAAAATTTTCCTGGAAACTTTCATCTATATTATTTTAAACTTCATCTAAATATAAAAAGAGTGCTCATATTATAATCAGATTTTATTAATCTGACTTTATTAATCTGATCAAAAACTGTTTTCATGCTTGAAAACTGAAGGAAATTTTTCTTGGTAGTAATTCCTTATCAGGGCAAAAGCTGCAGCATTTATGAGGAAGAACTTTCAGATCTTATTATCACCTATGTTATTGTTAGAATCTTTCTTTATGCCTGCTAGTTCTGTAATTACTGCTGAATTTTTGCTGTTAAATATAGAGTAATATATATGACATATAATGATGTATATGCATACACATGTATATGTATAACATGCATATACATGTTATATATCAATGTACACACATCTGAAAAGAGCTTCTGAATTTTATTTTTGATATCATACATTCTAGGGCATTTCTAATTTTCCTCAATTATAATTATACCTTAATAATGAAATGATTATCTCTTAGGGTTGAGGATCAGTTTGGTGACTGATTATTGCATAACTATAATGGGATTGTTATTGTAAGCCAGAACATTCCTCAAGGAGTAACGATATGTTTATTGTGTTCATCTTTCCTGGCTTATCTGGTAAACTAGAGTCCTGGTGCACGAAATTCGTGTACGGGGGGCCGGGGGGGGCGTGGGGATGTCCCTCAGCCCAGCCTGCACCCTCTCCAAACTGGGACCCCTTGGGGGATGTCTGACTGCCGGTTTAGGGATCCACAGGGATCAGGCCTAAACTGGCAGTCAGACATCCCTCTCAATCTGGGACTGCTGGCTCCCAACTGCTCACCTGCCTGCCTGCCTGATTGCTCCAAACCACTTCTGAATTATCATTCCCTTACCACTCCCCTGCCGGCCTGATTAATGCCTAACTGCTTCCCTGCCGGCCTGATTGCCCCCAACTGCCCTCCCTTGCAGGCTTGGTTGCCCCCTACTGCCCTCCCCTGCCAGCTCAGTTGTCCCCAACTGCCCTCCTCTGCTGGCCATCTTGTGACGACATGGGGTGGCAATCTTGTGACGACATGGGCACGGCCATCTTGTGACCACATGGGGGCGATCATCTTGTGTGAGGGCGTGATGATCAATTTGCATATCGCCTGTTTATTATATAGGATTATCTTGTTGACATGGCATTGTGGCAACTAGGAGTGATTTACTTTGATTTCGTCTGTTTTTTAGAAGTTGACAGTTTCCAGGCTGTTGTTAATATTTGCTGTACAAATTGCATTAAGATGACAATGTTTTAATATTCTTTTATTCATAACTAGAGGCCCGGTGCACGAAATTTGTGCACGGGAGGGGGGGGGTCCCCTCAACCCAGCCTGCACCCTCTCCAATCCAGGAACCCTTGGAGGATGTCCGATTGCTGGTTTCGGACATCCCTCTCACAATCCGGGACCACTGGCTCCTAACTGCTCAACTGCCTGCCTGCCTGATCGCCCCGAACTGCCCCCCCGCCAGCCTGATCACCCCTAACTGCTTCTGCCTGCTGGCCTGATTGCCCCTAACTGACCCCCCTGCCAGCTTGGTCGCCCCCAACTGTCTCCCACCCCCGCCAACGTGGTCACCCCCAACTGCCCCTTCCCCCCCTCCCCACCAGCCTGGTTGCCCCACGCAGCCTGCTGTTCAGTCGTTTTGTTGTCCCTCACTGCCCCCCCTGCCGGCCTGGTTGCCCCATGCAGCCTGCTGTTTGGACCTTTGGTTGTCCCTCACTGCTGGCCTGGTTGCCCCACGTGAGGGTGTCCTGACCAATTTGCATATTACCCTTTTGTTAGTATAGATTCTATGGTTTTACTATCCAGCGCCAGCACCTCTCTTAATGCATCCTTTTAAGATGCACAATTACTAATAATTACATAGAGTTAATTGAGTCTAACAGTTAATGTAGACAAACTAATATTGTTGATAGCTGATTATAACTAAGCAGTTCGATTAAGATAAATCAGGAATAACATCCCTTTTGGAAATGCAAAAGGCTCAGCAAAAGTGTATTAGTTCAAAATAGAGAATTTTACATTCAGCCCTTTCCAACTTTTGTCTGAAATATAATTATCAGCATTGTTGGGGAAATCTTTAAAAGGTATATGATATGTTTGTTTATTATTCTTTTTTTTATTTTTCAGTTACAATTTACATTCATTGTTATTTTGTATTAGTTTCAGGTGTACAGCATAATAGTTAGACATCCATACTACAAAGTATTCCCCCCTAATATTTCTGGTATTCACCTGTCATCATACATAGTTTGTATATTAGTCTTACAGCATTTGAAAATACACTTTAACTGTACATGTAAGGTAAAATATTGTTGTACTGGCTGTTGTCATTTTTTATTTGACATTCAATTAAAAGAGGAATGTCAAGGAAAAGAGGTCATTGCTCCCAACTATAAGTAGTCAAGTATTGCCTGTTTTAAAAATTCTTATGGCACACTGGTTGAAAATCGCTGGACTAGTGTGAAATTTTTATTTTTATTTTTTTATTTTATTGATTTTTTACAGAGAGAAAGGGAGAGGGATAGAGAGTTAGAAACATCGATGAGAGAGAAACATCGATCAGCTGCCTCCTGCACACTCCCTACTGGGGATGTGCCTGCAACCAAGGTACATGCCCTTGACCGGAATCAAACATGGGACTCTTAAGTCCGCAGGCTGACGCTCTATCCACTGAGCCAAACCGGTTAGGGCTAGTGTGAAAATTTATCTGTCCACAAAGTAATCACATTGCAAGATGTGGCCCCTTAGCTTTTATGTACTGTCCTGGTGAAATTCATCCCCTGCTGGTTCTTCCAGCCTGTGTTATCTCAAGATGAAGTCAGACTACAGTGGTAGTAGTTTGGTTTCACTTTTGAATAAGTGTGATATTTCATAGCTTCCTTGGATTAGGAATAAAGGCAGTTATTTTGTCTTTGATCTTCTGTGCAGACTTTTCCTGATGGACTCCAACAGGCAAGTAATCATAGTTAGTATTGGAAAGGTTCACCAAGAATTTGAAAGAGGGACTTGCTGTCAAATAGTCTTAATTGGTTATGAGGACCTGACACAAATGACTGCATTTGAGTGTAAGGTGTTCTGGACATTGAACTTCTCTGTAACAGCATTAAAGCAAGCGTTCTTTATTGCCTTTTCCTTTGGCTATCTTGAAGCATTTTCCTGGTGCAAAGAAGTTTATCATATTTTAAAATCATAGGATTCTCTTATAGAAATAAATACCCAATTCCTTTTTATCTAACTAAGCAATAAGATTAGTTGACCTACTTCTTCAAAGGCATATATATATATATATATATATATTTAAATCAAACTCTTACTTTAACTCCCTTAAGCTAGTTTTCCAGGGCTTCAATCAGTAAAGAATTTCCATTCCAATCCTCCCACTACTTTGTTTCCGTTGCAGAAACATTTCTTAGTTTCTTCTCTTTTTCCTCTGCCTTTCAAAACCTACAAAATTAGAAGGGCATGATTTCCTAGCCAAGAAGCATTTGTTTTGACCATAAAGTTCTGTTGTTCATCAACCTTTTACTGAGTGATGGAGATAGCAATGCCAACATTTATTTTAAAGTTCTTCCTCAGTCAGATTGCCCTTTGGCGATGTATGTTATTTGAGACAACTCCATTGCACACAGTACCTTCATTGTCTTCTGATGTTTAATGTGACCTAAACCTTACTATATTTTTATCTGATCTAGAAATTAAGGTTTTATTTTTAAAGGCTGCTCATACCTTTGTTTTGAATATTTTCTTCTCTCATACTGCTTATAAATGCTTCCCAAGAAGAGGAAGCTTTTATTTTAAACTTTGATTTAAACCATATTGAAAACTAAAAGTGGCAGTTTTGTTTGCAAAAACTTAAGCAAAAACAAAAGGGAATCTAGAGTTAAAAACAGCTTTAAATAAATCACAGAAAATATTTCATCTTACAGCGATCTTTGCCCCATTCACTGGTGCCTTTCAGTGGTCACTTTAATGTCTTCTGGAGATATGAGAAGCAAATAATTGTCCACAGTATTATTTTTCAAAAATCTTACGTTTAATATTAATTTGTTTTAAACTGTAATTCCTGGCGAAGAGCTTTAGAACTGTGAACTGTGACACAGTACCTTTTATAGGTAAATGTAGAAATTTCATTTTCTTGTAGTTTTAGAATCTTTCCCTAAGATGCCGATTCTTAATAGTCCTGAATCTGGACATTTCAGGATGTACTCTCCAGATTACTTCTTCTTCAAATTGTTATTTCAACTGCATGAATGTTTTGACTTTAGAATTAGGAGTGCAGGAGTTGAAGTGGTCTTCTTTAATGTTCTAAGAAAATAGCTATATTATGCTGTTTTCAGTTTAGAGATGATAAAAAAGAACATAATTCTTGTATTTTTGTATTTAGTCTTACAAATATCCAACATAATTTGGGTGATATTAGCAGAGGCAGTTTAATATAACTGAATGTTGAGTTATAGGGTGTTTTTTTTTTCCCCTTTGTTTACACAAAGATTTTCCCATTTTGCTCACATCCTAGTTCAGATTATGTCACAGAGCCAGAATATGCTTAATTTATTAGCTGTTTAGTTGAAATTCACAGCAGAGTGGAAAATGTTTGCAGATAATTCTGTGCAATAGTAGAAACTTCAGTTGATTCCTCATATTTCTTCAGGGCAGTGATCACAACCAGATTCAACGTATGCACAGAGCAGCGGATACCATGGTAGCGGCCGTCGCTGATTGCTTTTACCATGTTGGATCCATTGTCAGTCTCAAAGACCTACTTCCAGCTAGGTGCCTTGAACTCAAATAGCTTTTCACACAGACTTCAGGATGTGAGCTAAGGTATGGCCTTTTTTCATGAGCTGGGCCTACATATGGGTTGACAGTAACCTGCAACTTTCATAGAAAAGAGACTAGTGGCTGTAGGGCAATGTCAGACAATGACTAGTTGTATTATTAGGCAGGTAGTTTGTATTCTTCCTATATTTGAACTACTCTTTTTTTGGAGAGTGTCTCTTTTTCCCCCCATATGTTTTCGCCAGAAAGACTGCTGACATAATAATTTCTCATTAGAACCTGGTTGTAAAGGTCTAAGGTTTATCAGCTTTGAGTGAACCATTGTCTTCAGTATGAGATGTATATGATCATTTCTTGTACACATTTAGCGTAAAAAATAATATTTTTAAACTTCTGTGCACTTTTTCATTTTTTATTTTGCTGTCAAAAAGTTATGATAATAGAATTTCCCGTTCTAATTATTTGCACCATTTTAATAATAGGGATTTCTCCTATCAGTCATCTTTCCAAAACTGGAATTAGAAAATTGGTATTCATGAATAGGGCTTGAAATTTAGAATCAGTAGCTTTCCAGGGTAACTTGCCCTATATTGCATTGATACAGTGTATTCTCCAGACCAGAGGTTCTTGTTTCTTCAAGGTGAGAATACCTTAATTCTGGAAAAATGAGCTTTACTCCCCTATCTTCCTTCTCTGCTTGGCAAGATATGCTTCTTTAAGTGAATCTTTATTTCAGGTCAACTGAATGATGATAGATTTTTAGAAAATCATCTTTTAAAGCTATTACCATAACTCTTCTGTGTTCTCAACCTGTTTATTGTTGTTTTCCTGTTATGCTTCAGTGGCCCTGTTACTTAAGAATATTTTAAGCCCTGCTATAAGGTAGAGAATTCTTTATAATTGGGGAGAGAGAGTCCTTATAAATTCAAAGGAGTTGCTGTCAAACAGCTTATACACTTTCTTGACTCTCTGCTTGATACTGATTGTGAATAGCTATTGGTAAATACAGAAGTTGAGACTGTTTGAGCTTGTCTACCAAAATCATATCTTCAGTAAGAAAATGGTCAGACTCACTATTATACTATAGTCTCAACTTTACTTTATAGGTATAAAAGATACATTATCTTTGATTCTAGCAGTAAAAATGACATTTTAGTTTTAAAACATTCACTATATTTCCTTATATACGTATGCAAACATATATGTTTATATACACCTACTCATACAGAAGTTGATGACTAAAATGTTATACAGTGTGAGATCTATCAAGTGGTTCCTGAGTGACAAAGGAAAATTGGCCATGTGTTCTCTCTGACTTCTTATAAGGAGTCAGGGAAGTTAAGAGAGTCTAGGAGAGAAGGTAATAACCTAGTGACACAGTATCTCTCTTCACTTAAATCATCTTGCCAGGTGAGGTAGTATGTACCTTATAGTTAAAAACATCTTAGGAGCCCATTCAGAATACATGCATAATACTGTATCCTTCTATGCTTGCTACCCACTGAGTGGCTCTTCTTAATTTACCTCTTCTTTTCTGAGCAGGTTTTTGTCTTTGTGATAAAGAAAAGTTCATTTGTACATAGATAACAATAACTATTTTGTTAAGGACTCTTCTACTTTCTGTTAGTCTTTCATAGTTCTCTAAGGCTCCATGCTCACTTTGTGAAATATTGTTTTAATGTAATAGTTAAGTCCTTTTGTTGGTAGGTATGCAACTAGGAAAATAAGTGATGTGTAGTTTAGATCAGACCTTAGCAGAAATATTTTAAACATGTTTGCTTACATGTGATTTTCATTTGTTTAAAATTATTTAATAATGAATTAGCAAATAGGTAGATTTTTAGTACCTAAGCAATAGTGTAATGATGTTTATTTTGTGAATAACATGCTGAGAATTGAAATAGGAAAAAGGCAATTGATATTTAGTTGTTATTTCCAGTGAATCTTGTAAATACTACTGCATACATCTAGAAAATTTTTAGAAACATTTGATGCCTTATATACTGCAACCTTGCTGTAACACATCTTATTATG
This sequence comes from Myotis yumanensis, assembly GCF_028538775.1. NCBI lineage: Eukaryota > Metazoa > Chordata > Mammalia > Chiroptera > Vespertilionidae > Myotis > Myotis yumanensis. Next base: position 15,213,138 of record NW_027223762.1, read on the forward strand.
ATACACAATTTGATAGAAGGTTGGCTACACTTTAGACTCTGAATAGGGAATAACAGGGGATTATCTTTTAAATGATTATGCCCTAGAACTTAGTGTTTATATTAAGTTTCAGTATATAGAAGCACATCGTGTTAAGATACATTAATAGTGAACCTGTACTTTACTATGGAATACCCCCCTACCCGGGATATAAATATTCTCTAAGTGAAATATAGAGAGTGAAAATTAAAAGTATATGTGGTTTTTGGTTCCCAAATCTTAGAAGACTGGATAGATACCTATGACTTGTACATATAGAAGTGATCTTTCTATTTCTAGGTATTTACAATTACTAAAAGTATGTTTTTAAAGTTGTGGATTCAAAGACACATCAGGTATCTGAGTCTTTTTACAGTATGACATTTCTACAATGTTTATCTCTAGTTTGTTTGTACATTTGGAGGGAAAATATAGCCAACTAGTTATTATGCTAAGTATTATCAGATCAGAAGCAATAATAAATCTAATGTAAACTACCTCTGATATATATCGTGTATATCAAATGAAATGCACACTATCATTTTGGTTTTTAACTACTATTGTTGACTTACGGAGATATTTATTTTTCAATCCTGAAATCTTAATTTTCCTTCATTTTTTTCCAAATTAAAAAATTTCTTTAGATCTAAAAGGGAAAATGCTAAAACAGGAGTAAAACCAGATGCATCTGATCAAGAACCAGAAGGACTTACTCTTTTGGTACCAGATATCCAAAGGACTGCAGAGATCGTTTATGCAGCCACGACCAGTTTACGGCAAGCAAACCAGGGTACAGCTCTGCTTCTTTCATGCTGCTCCATTACTTACTGAAAACTGACTTTCTCTTTCCTCTATGCTAATGGTGTTCATTTACCTAAAAATTTTTTTCTGTGTCATTTAAAAAAAAAAATATTTTAATGATTTTTTACAGAGAGGAAGGGAGAGGGATAGAGAGTTAGAAACATCGATGAGAGAGAAGCATTGATCAGCTGCCTCCTGCACACCCCCTACTGGGGATGTGCCTGCAACCAAGGTACATGCCCTTGACCGGAATCGAACCCGGGGCTCTTCAGTCCCCAGGCCGATGCTCTATCCAGTGAGCCAAACCGGCTAGGACTCTGTGTCATGTTTTTAAGTTAATTAGGAGTAACCCCTAAATATTTATCTACTATGTATGATTGCTAACACTAACTTTTATAGGCTGAGCACGCATCACAAATTTTTTCTCATTAAAAGTCATGAAATGGAAAAATGCCATTTTATGAGATAGAAAATAGTATATTAATACTGTCAGAATTTGGTTAAAATTGGTATTTGCATGTAATAGCAACAGAAGATATAAATGACTCTGAATTATCTATTTCACTTGTGCTGCTTTGACTAAATGGATGAAACCTAATTACCATTTCATAAATTTACGCTTTAAAATTGGTGAGGTTGTTAGCCCTATTAGTTAGGTTTATGAAATAGAAATAATTTTTTTTTATTCTTAAAATGGTTCAGTAGGAAGAGGATTGTTAAGAGTTTGGTAATTTTTTAGAATTCCAAATTTGAACTCTGGAAGTTAATCATTTTTTGTTTTAATCTTCTAAAATTAATAGAAAAGAAACTAGGTGACTATTCAAAGAAGGTGGCAATGAAACCCAAACCTTTATCAGTATTAAAATCACTTGAAGAAAAATACGTGGCTGTTATGAAGAGATTACAGTTTGGTAAGTTGAAATTTTAATCTTCATTTCTTTAGATTTCATTTCAGATTTTTTAATGGTGCTATTGAAATGTGTTCTGGTAAATTAAAGATTTTAAAACTTGCTTGTACCATGAATTATTCATATTTTCTCTCTCACTACACACACACACACATAAAATGTAGCATCTTTTTATCTCTTGGAATTCATAGCTATAGTTATATTTGGATATCATGGTTCAGTAGAGACCTAGAAAAAACAAAGCCAGATGTCTAATAAATAGGCAGAAAGTTGTATTCTTTCTTTACTTCTATTTCTGTATATCTTAGCCTGGAGGAAGGCAAGACTCTTTGAAGGCAGATATATTTTCCGATTTATCATTTAACCCAAACAGCCTACCAAGAAACTTGTACTGAGTTCTTGGTAAGATTTATATAATACTAATTATAAATAGCATTAACGTTTTTCCATATATTTAGAATTATATAAACACAAGATTAAAATTTATCATTGCTTTCTCAAAGTACTTAGAAAATAATCCTAATAATATTAATAATCTTTTTTTATTCTATTAACTTAAATGCTATAAGTAATACAGAGTAAACTTCAGCCTGGAATTTTTGATTTTCGAAATCGGGAAAAAGATAAAGACTTTCTCTATTTTTTATTTTTTTTAAAGAAATATAACGGGGATACTTTTTGACATTTCTTATTCTGAATTATTTTGCCAAAAATATTTTATGCCACTCATTTAAGAATAAATTATCTACTACTTGCCCTAGCCGGTTTGGCTCAGTGGATAGAGCATCCGCCTGTGGACTGGAGGGTCCCAGGTTCGATTCCGGTCAAGGGCATGTACCTTGGTTGCGGGCACATCCCCAGTGGGGGCGTGCAGGAGGCAGCTGATCAATGTTTCTCTCTCATCGATGTTTCTGGCTCTCTGTCCCTCTCCCTTCCTCTCTGTAAAAAATCAATAAAATGTATATTTAAAATAAAAAAAAAAAAAAAAAAAAAAAAAAAAAAAAAAAAAAAAAAATTATCTACTACTTTGCATTGTCATTTAGCTGCTTGATATAATCTACCAATGTGTCCACACTGTAGATTAAAAATCATTTCTTGTTTTTTGCTTCCATTATAGATTCCATCCATGAATGAAGTAGTAGGTGTTACATTAACGTTTATAGTTTACTATTCTTCCACATTGCAGTCCTCTCCATTTTGGGTGGAAGAAGGCTAGTGATTTATTTTGATTTTTGTCATTTAAAACAAGTATCGTCCATGCTGGTTCTTCTTTTATTTCAGTGTTTGTATTTTCTGTCTATTTAGATACATTTGAGATGGTTTCTGAAGATGAAGATGGGAAGTTGGGTTTTAAAGTAAATTACCACTACATGTCTCAGGTGAAAAATGCAAATGATGCAAACAGTGCTGCCAGAGCCCGGCGCCTTGCTCAGGAAGCTGTGACACTTTCGACCTCACTGCCTCTTTCGTCATCATCTAGTGTGTTTGTGCGCTGTGATGAGGAGCGACTTGACATCATGAAGGTAGACAAAGCAACTTTTTCCATAGTTCCCTGACTATTAAAATATTCATACAAAGCACTAGAAATACCGTGAATTTAAAATTCTGTTGACCATTTTGGAGTCAGTGAAAGGAGTTCTTTTCTAATGTTAGTTCAGAGTATGCAGATGAGACTGCTGTTCAAAATAAAGATTTAGAAGAAAATACTAAAATACCTTTGTTGAGCATAGTATCAAAGGATTTAATGCTGGCCGGTAGAAAAAAAAGTTACAGGATTTCTACCTTGTCATCCAAGATACTTCTCTCATGTTCATACTACTATCAGACTTCAAAATTATTTTTTATTTTATTTTTTAGGAAATTGATGTATTTACAGATCGATAAGATATATGAACTTAGTAATGGTAATACAATAATAAATAACTTGCACCCTTATGCTTTAACACTGGTGATTTAAAAGAGTTAGTACCTGGGGAGGTGCTTTCTTTACATTTATGATTTAATTCATAGGTTAAATATTCTGTCTTCCTTGCAAGATACTCTGCTGAAACTATTGACCCATTGATTTGGAGAAGTTCTTTTGTTTGCTTGCTCTTTTGTTTTGTTCCATTGGATATTTTTTTAATAGAAATTTCATAGACCTTGCCTATATGGCTACACTCTTACTTGTTTCTTGTTAAAAACAATAGAGCCGATTATAGGATGATTACCTAGGAATTATGTTATCACTAAATAGATCACATAAATTCAAACTTGTGACTTTGTCTCTGTTAAGCAATAAGCTATACCTAATATGAAGGATCCCAAAATGGAGTCCCAAAGCAAAGATCAGAGTTACCACAGATGGAGACTAGTGCCACTTACCTCCACAGGCAGCTGTTCAGAACCAGGGGCTTTGCTGCTCAGGCATTGCACAATAAAGAACTGTTGAGCGGCTCATACAACATTTTTAAAATAATTCCGACATTCACTGTTGGGTTCTTTGCTATTTTTTGGACTACCAGAAATCCTAAGGGAAATACTTACTGTTCTCTCAAAACCTTTTTGTCATAAGTTGTCACATGAGAACCTTTATTTCTGTATCTACTTGTCTCTTCCCAGAGGAAAATACTAAAAGTAAGTTATTTTGAAAAAATTAACTTATCTGAAGATTAAAGCAAAAAATTAACTGCATAACTTTGCGATATGATAATGAATATACTTAGAATTTAAACTTGTTGAAAATGCTATAGAGAATATTATCAAGGAAAGCTCTCAGAAAAAAAAAATAACTTAATATTTTAAAAGGTATTTGATGTTAAGGTAAGCTTTCCTGCTGCCATTAAAGACCTATCTTTTAACAGTCCATTTTTATCAAAACCAAATCATTTGATCTTAATCTAAAACCATGTCCTCATCCTGTATTCATTTTTACACATTCTAGTAGAGATGTATATATACAATGTCAAAAGGTTGTTCTTTTATGTTGGATTGTGTTGTCCTACATATCAGTGTTGAACAGTAACATAGACTTTTGTGTGTTTGTATATGCACATTAGGTTCTAATAACTGGTCCAGCGGATACTCCTTATGCAAATGGCTGCTTTGAGTTTGATGTATATTTTCCTCAAGATTATCCCAGTTCACCCCCTCTTGTGAATCTAGAAACAACTGGTGGCCATAGCGTGCGATTCAATCCAAACCTTTATAATGATGGCAAGGTAATGTAATTAGTCTTTTGTTTCTAGTACCAAAGTGTTGTGACCAAAGTTTCTTTGTACTTTCAACAAAAATTTCGTTTTAGTTATATTTCCATAGTACATAGCTTTCTTCAGGCTTCTCTCCCTGTGTGCAAAGATTAGCTAAAGGAATGAGAGAGAAGGAACCAAAAGGGGCAGAAACAGACAGTATTAAGAAGCACTTACCGTCTTAAGTTACTGAGGGACTAACTTACTTAACATGTTCCTTTGCCAATTGAGAGCATCCTCCCATCTGGACATAGTAGAGCCAGATGTCTGTTTTTGCCTCTCACTTTTCTTTACTTTCACTATCTCCAATTCCAGTTATCTTTTCACAAGTGCCTGAAGCTAGATGAATGGCAAAAGCATGGTATTATCATCTATGTTCCTTTTTTTGCATATAATAACTTTCTCTTGCTATCATAACTATCCAATTTTTTTCTGTGGTAGAAGTAATTGTGAACTTTATGTTAAAATGTTTTATATTTTCTTATAAATGGTAAGATGCATTCCTATCACCACCACCACCCCAAAAGTTGAAAATGAGTATAATAAAAATTATTTCATAAACCTTCTAAAATTTGACTCAAAAGAACAGCCATCATTTTTCAAAATAATTTTGGACATTTGGATGAAATTTCAACAGTAAATTCCATGCTGAGAGTATTTAATGTTTGAAAATTAGTAGAAGGTCAGAAAAAATTTATAGACTTCACATGCAGACTCTATTTTTATGATATGAGAATAGCAAGTGCTAGAGGTTGATGGTATATTAAAGATAACCCAAGTTTTCCCTTGGTTTTGCCTTTCTATTTTCAAAAGGTACAGCCTGCCTCAGATCTGGGCTTGCAAGTATCATTTTGTCTTCATCATAAGCTCATTAAGCTCATGTCATAACATTGGAATTTGTTGTTTGGGTTTATTTTAGGAGATTTAACCACGGGTGGACGTACTTTCTTTGGGAAAGCATAGAACAGGTTCTTTATAACTGAGCAAAGAAGAGGAAATAGCAAGGCTGCCTTACTTGAGAGAGAGAGAGAGAGAGAGAGAGAGAGAGAGAGAGAGAGAGAGAGAGACTGGAACCTGAAAAGAATTTTAGTGTAAAATGTTAACATTTTATTTAAAAAATTACTTTCTCAAGACTTATTGGTTTAGAGAAGAGGGTAGGGTAAGGGCTTGAGGGTCCAGTATCCTGAATTACAGTAGGTCCTTGGGTTACGTCGGAGATCCATTCCTATGGCGCGACGTAACACGATTTTCACTGTAAGTTGGAACCCACCCACATAAGCTCCTATGTCACTCACATGGAGCACACACACAGCAGTAATGAAGTGATACAATAAAAAAAATTTAAAAGGAAGATAACAATTCCTGAACTTTACTTGTGGTAAATAAATAATAAAAAACATAAAGCACAAATGTACATACGTTGAAATGACGAAACTTTTTTTATATGTATAAATAAATGGGAGATGGTGACATAACCACAAAACAACGTACATCGAGTCCGACATAACCCAAGGATTGTCTGTACATAGTTTTTGTTCTATTACATACTGGTAACATTTATTCTCTGTCATTAAACATTTACTTTGGTTCAAGATCTACAGGGATAAGATTACCTGCCATTGGTAGCCACAGGGATGCTTTTGATATCAAATGGGATGGTATGCCTGACAATCTATAATAATAAAAGGGTAATATGCTAATTAGACCGGACGTCTTCTGGATGTCATTCCGGACATCCCTCCTGACAAAGCTGGGGCCGGAGGAAAGCCAGTCCGGATCCTGGGTGCCTGCAGGTGGCCCGAGGGAAGCCAGCCCGGGCCCTGGGTGCCTGTGGCTGGAAGGAGGGAAGCAGCCCGGGTTCCAGGTGCCTGCCGGCGGCTGGAGGAAGGAAGCAGCCCAGGTCCCCGGTGCCAGAGGAAAGCTGGTGCCGGCAGCTGGGGGAAGGAAGGCCTACTCTTGCACGAATTTTTATGCATCAGGCCCTCTAGTAGTTTAAATCATAACACAAAGTCTCTTAAAATTATTCATGAAATTACCTGTTAAATGAATTCATGTAGAGCATTAAGAGAACAGCAGGGAGATGGACTACTCTGCTTTTCAAAGAACTGCTTATTTTCCAATTAGTTTGCAAGAATAGATAAAATGTCCCTGGTTTTATTTTCGCCAAAAGCAGTCCATTTCCCTGTTATTCTCTTAATGCTCTGTGAAAGCAATACTGCAAAATACATGGATTTTATGTTGAACTGTGTTTGGCAGATAATTTGAGTTCTTTCTTGCTATCTGAGTTGACCAAGTATATAATATGTCTTTAAGTTTGGTCCTCAAGACCCTATCACGGTATCTGTGAGGTCTTCCTCTTTCCAAATTGATGGTCATGTGAGGCCAGATTTTACCCATATACTTCAACCAAAACAATGTATTGCAACAAATTGAATGCAGAGGCAGATATGAAGTCAAGGTCTATTAAGTTACGCCCAATTTTCAAAATTTGTAAAATTTGAAAAAGATTTTTAAAAATGAAAAATAATACCACTTTTTCTCATTTTTGTTTGGAAAAGTTATTTTTTATTTAGAAATGTTAGTTGTATTTAATGTATAGTAGGTACTGATACATTTTTTGTTATTGTAATCACATCTGAAGATGTCAATTTGTTTTAACAGGCTGACCCTTAAGGGTTTAGATTGGGAACATAAAACTGAGATACTTTGACATATTAGCAATTCACTTTTAGTTGTGACAGTTTGCTTTTAAAAAGCACTCCTTTCAATTCTGTCTATGCTTTTCTCTTTATTCCTCAGGTTTGTTTAAGCATATTAAATACATGGCATGGAAGACCAGAAGAGAAGTGGAATCCTCAGACCTCAAGCTTTTTGCAAGTAAACAAATTTCTCTGACAGTTTCACTTAGAAAATGTAGAGCTACTTAATATTTGAAAGAAATTATTTTAGTGATTGAGAATAAACAATAAGCCAAACAAAAAGAGAGATGGATTTATAGGAAATCAATATTAAATAGTTTATAGGTAGGCAGTTGGTGCATCTCATTTGGAGTTTAGAATCAAAATCAGACGTAAGGCACAAATTAGATTTTGTCAAAATTGCCTTTTAAAATTTCCGTAAGTTGCCTTTAAAGTACACTATGATGCAACAGGTAAGACAGATTATCCCATCTCCTAGTCACTATAGGGCTTAAACTCATGTAAGTAGATGTTAATAAATTCCTGGTACTATATATTTCTAGGATATAGTTCTTCTAAAATCTAGTTAGTAATGGGATTCATTCGAGGCTCAGAAGTACTGTCTCAAATTTTATAAGTTAGTTTCCACACACCATGCCATCTAATGTTTCTTGCTGATCTCTTAATAGTTCTGAATCCTAGCAAAGAAATGAAAAAATAAGCATATTAATAACATGAATTAACTTTGTTACTTGTTTATTAAAGAAACAAACAAATTGTTGCTACATCATAGTTTAAATTCACATATACAGTTTACTATTTAAGAAAGACTATCATAAATTATTCTCAGGTAAACCTACTGAAGTTGACCTACCCTGAAAGGATTCTTTTCCTACATTTTTATTTTGAATTAGTTTAAAGAAGAAATGAAAAAAATTCTTTTAGGCTGTCACTTGTTTTTGACTCTCTAAAAAGACCTTGTTGCATCCTATGAAATAGAGAAATAGAACTATAATTTTTTCCTTGTTGCCATTATGGAAACCAAGAAAAAAAAGAATATGTAACTCATACAAAGTAATTAAGGAACTTTATAGAGTATTTCTCCAAGTAACTACTTCATTTTAAAAATAATTATGTCAGTTCTATTTTAAAAAAACCCAACACCTTTAAATATTTTTTCTGTGTGCCGGTTACTCTTGACAACATAAACTAAGCTTATGAGTTTTACTATGAAAGGAAACTCAGAGATACCCTATTTTTCATTAAGTAAATTAGACTAGTCTAATCTGTGAATTGGAACCAATTTTTGAATTTTAATAAAATTTATATAGTTTTATAAATAACATTTACAATTAATTTTCAAAGTTTTCTAGTTTAAATATGATTAACTTTTATCTTGCCTGTGTATCTGTATTATACATAAATTCTATAAAATAAAACTTATACTCAAGGGTTTAAATTTTACAAATTGGGAAACTTAACTATCCATACATAAAAATGATCTTTTCTATATATTCCCTTTAAGGTTTTTTGTCATTTACATAGTTTATATAATCTTAATTAATATAATAAATACAACATCGTAAATAATCATTTAACATTAGAGCATATCCTTTAAAAATACCTTGTTCTAATTTTTTAGTTTTATAAATAATACTGTTATTATACGACTTTCTTTATATTTTATATAGTTTGCTGAATTTAGGCTTCCACAATTGTGACGAAATTGGCGTGGTCAGGAGCAAGAAGTGGCTTTTTTTCTTCTGTGGCAAGAGTGAATAGGCTTGTCTTCATCCAGAGCTTAGGGGGAAATCTTTCATTCTTTTCCATTGAGTATGCTGTTAGCTGTGGATTTTCCATAATTCCCTTCATCATGTTGAGGACATGTCCCTCTACACCTAGTTTGTTGCATAATCTTATCATGAACTAGAAACTTTCTTCAGAAGCAGGCTACACAAAAGTTGTAGGAAATATTAAAAATCTGCAAATAACAGGATTACTACTATTATATTCTAGTATATTTTCCCCCCTTCTGGCTCTATTTTTGTTCATCAGTTTATGTTGTTCATTATATTCCACAAATGAGTGAGATCATATGATATTTATCTTTCTCTGACTGGATTGTTTCACTTAGCATGATGCTTTTAAAGTCTATTTTGTCTGATATGAGCATTGCTATTCCAGCTTTTGATTTCTTTTCCATTTGCATGGAAAAATTTTTTCCATCCCTTTGCTCTCATCCTGTGTGTGTCTTTTGTTTTGAGGTGGATCTCTTTTAGACAGCATATAGTTGGGTCATGTTTTTGTATCCATTCAGATACCCTACACCTTTTGATTGGAGCATTTAATCCATTTACATTTAGGGTTATTGTTGAGAGGTACTTATTTATAGCCATTTTAATTCTGTATGGCTAGGTTTCTCTCTCTGTTTCTTCTTCTCAGCAATCCGTTACAGCAATCCCTTTAGCATTTCTTGTAATGCTGGCTTGATGGTGATGAACTCCTTTAGCCTTTTTTTGTCTGAGAAGCTCTGTATTTGACCATCTATTTTGAATGATAGCCTTGCTGGATATAGTAATCTTGGTCTCAGATTCTTGCTTTCTTTCCATTACCGTGAGTACTAGGTGTACTGGTTAATAATGGCGGATTTTGTAATAAAAGAAAACATGATAATTTCAAGAGAAACATCAAAAATGCTTTATTCATAGTAATGTCCATCGCTAGCTACACATTTCCCCCATCTTTCAGGTAATTTGTGGATACCGTCCAAATAGAACTTTTCTTATTTTGAGGCAAACCATGTAACTGGTTTTTAATGTCCCTATTCTATATATATAAAAGCTTAAGCGACCGTTACGGCTGGATGACCAGCCAGTAGCTATGATGAGCGCTGACCACTAGGGGGCAGATGCTCAACATAGGAGCTGCCCCCTTGTGGTCAATGCGCTCCCACAGCCAACCTCCCGTGGCTGGCCAACCTCCCACAGTCCCTCCACGCGGCCAGCCAAGCTCCCATGGCCTTTCCCCTGGCCAGCCTGCCCCGATTGGCCCCCATAGCTGGCTAGGTCAAGGGATCCCACCCATGCACAAATTCGTGCACCAGGCCTCTAGTAATGTATATAATTTCTTGTGAGAGGTTTGTTCCAGTTGGATGTTAATAAAGATGTCATGTGCAAGAGGAGTTAACATATTTAATGGTTCGGATCATCAGCCATTTAAGAATGGTTATAAATGTTAAATATATAATACTGTTTTCCTTGAAATGGAAAATTCTTGAAATCAGCCACTGATCACAATCCTATTCAATAGCATAATTTTCCATAGAGACTTAAGTTTTTAAAGACTTAAGGCATTTTACTAATTTTGATTGTTTCTTTTCCTCACCCCAAACATGTTACTATTTCACATTATATCGCTTTTATTGCAAATTAATATTTTGGATTGTATATTTTGTACTTTCCTGTATTTAAAACATATATAAAATTTTAATATACTGTATCAAGTCAAAGAATTAAATCCTTGACAAGACATAGCATGAAAATAAAGGAAATTGGAAGTTAATAATTATTAATGGGAGTGGGGCAAGAGGAGGAATATGATAAAGTGGTGGATATTTTAAAGATAAGAATAAGTTAACAGAATGGATAATGGTGGGACTATGGTGACCAAATAAATACATAAAACTGTAGGAGACAAGATTGCTGACTAGTTGAGTGGTCTGGTAGAGGACCATACAGCAGGGTTAATTTTTTTGTTTTGACAAAGATAGTTTTTGATTTAGTCAGTTCTTGAACAAATTACAATGAGAATTTCTTGTAATTTTGTGAATGCTAATATGAAGCTAAATAGAAAAGGGACAGTAAATTCAGCCTATTAAAGTCTAGCTCTTTATAAAAATATCAAAGAATTGACTAAGAATTAGTGAACCTACATTGTGGAATGAAATACATTGTTTATTAAGTTAAATATAACCATCCTATATAATAAAAGGCTAATATGCAAATTGACCGAACAGGAGAACGACTGGTTGCTATGACATGCACTGACCACCAGGGGGGCAGATGCTCAGTGCAGGAGCTGCCCCCTGGTGGTCAGTGCGCTCCCACAGGGAGAGCTCTCAGCCAGAAGCTTACAGCTGGGGAGCGCAGCCGTGGTGGCTGGAGCCTCTCCTGCCTCCACAGCAGCGCTAAGGATGTCCGACTGATGGCTCCTGAATTGCGAGAGGGCATAGGTCAGGCTGAGGACCCCCTGAATGCATGAATTTCTTGTGCCGGTCCTCTAGTATGTAATAATATACTATGGTATGTAGAAGACATTTTTCTGTTAATTACCAAATCATTTTGAATTCATATTCTAAGAAAACTCTTTGTCCACATGTAGCTATGATAAATACTATTTCTTCATTTGAATCCAGGTAGCTCTTTTTTGTTAATCTTCTCCCGAGGATATTTTTTTCCACTGATTTTTAGAGAGAGTGGAAGGGAGGGTGAGAGACAGAGAGAACAACATTGATGTGATAGAGACACATCAGTTGGTTGCCTCCTGCACACCTTATGCTCAAGATTTTACCCATTTTAATTTTGCTTTAATAATAAAGTATTTGAGTCTTATAATTATTAACATTAATTTTATGCTGATAATAATATGTAAAAGAAACTCCTGGTCGATAAAGCAGATATCAGTTTACCGTTAGTCAACATTTCCCATTATAAGTATTTTTAATTTCTTTGTTGTTCAGGTGTTGGTGTCTGTTCAGTCTCTTATATTAGTAGCTGAGCCTTATTTTAATGAACCAGGATATGAACGGTCTAGAGGGACTCCCAGTGGCACACAGAGTTCTCGAGAATATGACGGCAACATTCGACAAGCAACAGTTAAGTGGGCAATGCTAGAACAAATCAGGAACCCCTCACCATGCTTTAAAGAGGTATGCTCAATAAAATTAATGTAATACTTTATTAAAGACATTATGGAATATAGTTTATTGGGATTATACTTGCCTTATATTTGGAGTATTTATAGTAAACTAAACTTGACTATAGTTTTTAATAATAGAAAATCAGTAGTAATGATTTTTAAAACCACCTACTTCCTAAAAGACATCTGACTACATTTTGACAGTTTTTCTGTTGTCAGTAGTTTTCTTATTCTTTTCTTCTGGTCATTTGTTCATTTACATTCACCTTCTGAATATATTGCAATATGTTATATGTGTCTTATTTATTCTCTCTGGATAGGATTTAACTATTTGAATCTGGTTGGGACTGGGCATTATTTTCTGCTATAGAACTGGGACATTTTACATATATCATGTGATGCCATAAACCTAATTCTTCCCTGTTAATAATATAGAGTTCACTAAATTGAGTTTTATGGAGAGGAAAAATTGCATTGTCTTTTAAATTTCATTCCTTTGTAATGCTATATACTTTGTCTTTTCATTTCTGACTGGAACACATTTTGTTCCCTTGCTTGTTTAATTTTTAAGGTTATACACAAACATTTTTACTTGAAAAGAGTTGAGATCATGGCCCAGTGTGAGGAGTGGATTGCCGACATCCAGCAGTACAGCAGTGATAAGCGGGTAGGCAGAACTATGTCGCACCATGCAGCAGCTCTCAAGGTGAGTAAGCCTCCAAGCATGAGCCCTGTTGATGGCTTTTAAAGAAGAGTTGTATATTCATTGACAGAATCATGGCTACCTGATGGTAAAGGATGGGAGGGAATCAAAGAAATGTAAAATTTAAGTTCAGAGGCCTAAATTGCTACTCAAAAGTCTATTAAAAAGATAGGTTAGCCCTAACCGGTTTGGCTCAGTGGATAGAGTATCGGCCTGTGGACTAAAGGGTCCCAGGTTTGATTCCAGTTAAGGGCATGTACCTTGGTTGTGGGCACATTCCCAGTAGGAGGTGTGCAGGAGGCGGCTGATCGATGTTTCTCTCTCATCGATTTTTCTGACTCTATCCCTCTCTCTTCCATTGTGTAAAAAAACAATAAAATATGTTTGTTTTTTAAAAAAAGATAGGTTAGTTTCCACAATAAATCAACAGTTCCTAAAATAAAAAAATGGGTACAGGACCTGTGTTTTATCTAGGTGATGACAACAAAATGTACTCTATAAGTGAATTTTTTATTCCTTTAGCTTTTCATTAGGCCTCTTACCTTCCAGAATTTTATTACTTGGAGTAATGAGGGAAATGGTAGCTGTAGAGCCTCAACAGCTAATTGGTGGAGGCATCTGTTATACAGACCTGTTTTGGGGGAGGTGAGCAATTGTTTTCAACCTGGGCATTCATGAAGTGGAAATGTAAAACAGGATGGTTTTGGAGATTTTATTTCTCCTGCCTCATAATATCTGTTCTTATTCCCCGTTTCTTTCATCCTCCACCAGTTATCTTCCCTCTTCCTATCTTCAATTTTCTCCATCTCAACTGGCTCCTTCCGTTCTAGCTTTATTTTTCTATTTTAAAAACTTCTAAAAAAAAATTATTTTCCTCTTTAACACTTGCATCCCCCAAACTAGTTTTATTTTGCCCCATTATTATAGAACTGTTTCTCTTTTTACCAAACTAGAGCAATGAGTACTTCTGCCTCCATTGTAAAACCCCACCATCTCACTAACCTTTTGCCATTTAACTTTCATTCTACCATGCTACTCAGGGCTTTTCAACATTAATCACTCTGAGAGATGTTTTGCCAACTTTGTCTCCTCTCTGTGACAGTAGCGTAAGAAAAGTGCTCAATAAGTATTTGTTGGCCTGTGCTTTGGATTTTTTTTTTTTAAACTTGACTGTTCCCTCAAATGATACTGTGTTAGAATCCCTGCGTTTGCAATTCTGACATCACTCATTTCCCTGTGTAGCGTCACACTGCTCAGCTCCGGGAAGAGCTGCTAAAACTTCCTTGTCCTGACGGCTTGGACCCTGATGTTGAAGATGCCTCGGAAATGTGCAGTGCCACAGCAGGTGCTGAGGGGACGCTCATGCACGATCAGGTCAAACCCTGCAGCAGTAAAGAACTCCCCAGTGACTTCAAATTATGAGCTGCATTGACATGGACTTCATAGACACAAAGGCTTTGAAGCACAAGCCAAATATGTCAATATTTGTATGTAAGAAACTAATTATGTAATAGGTAATGAAACTGAAACTATACTATGCCCTTACGGAGATCCAGTTTAATTCAAGGTGATCTTTTATTTACCTGTACAAGAGTGTAAACTTTTTTGTGCTTTTATTTTTCAATTGTGAGAACCACTGATTGGTATGTTGAACAAATTTGTGTATACAAAGAATGGATAAATCACTGATATATAAGGGAAACTACCTTAGGAAAGAATGTTTACTGAATGTTTATTTTATTTTTTTTTTTACTGTAGAGTGAGAGATTGTTAACAAAGAATATATATTGGTCATTCTTACAACTACTATTTGAAGTCAGCAACTTTTCACTGAATTTGATAGATTTTATGTTTGGCCATATCTTCATGCTCATATTTGATTTCTGAAGACCTACGTACACTTCAATAAAAGTTAATTTACATACTCCTTTTTTGATTTACTGGTACATTTTTTAAATTATAAATCTGCCATAAAAATGTGTTATAGTTGGACACTTGCACTTGTATGGATGAATTTATTACATTCAACATATTTAATTTTATGCCTTCTAATTGCAGAAAAATAAATGAACATGATTTTATTCTATGCCAATATTTGGGCTTGTGAATGTATTTGTTATTTGAATTTAAGTATATGAAAGGAATGGTCAATTTGAAAAGTCACCCTTAAACTGATTTTTTTCCTAAAGGGCTCCTTTTCTTCCTGGACTCTGGTTTTATTACTAAAGTTACCTGTATGCATTAAACACAGGCTCTGTAGAGCAGAGAGGTGGTACCTCTCTGGTGCTGTTACAGTACATTCTGTACCTGCCATATAGGCTCATTTTCATGCAAACTCTGCCTAGAGCCAAATAAATAAAGACTTAGGTGTGCTAGTATGTCTTATTTCTAAAAACAGTTTGCTGTGTGTGAAATACTTGGACACAAAGAATTGGACATTTTCAAGACCTAAGCATGGGAAAGGAAAGGATATTTTTATAAGACCAATTATCACAAAGGAAAAGCTAAGGTGATTTTTGACAGTATTTATAGAAAATAAAGTGGTACATGGGAACCCTGAATCTGGAGCTGACTAGAAGAAGACATATTCTGAACATGAGTTGCTCTCTGAAAGAAGAGGAACTACAAGGTACACAGCTCCTTAAGCATGGATAAAGGAGGGACAAACAGTATGTGACCAGGAAATCAATGGTTCTGAAACACAGTATGGAGTTTGTGTTAAGTCTGGTGGGTGGTGAACTCCAAGAATGACAAAATAGAGTCCATTTATAAAAAGTCATTTACCACAGACATGATAGCTAAAATCTCAGTATAAAATTATCAGCAATAAAAGGTAAAAGAACAGTCATCAATCCTTTAGCCTTTGTTACTGTTTGGTCTGACAGGGTCCCATCAGGGTGGAGAATAAAAGTTGCTGTTAAATGTATTTTCCTCCAATTTTGGATCTTCATCATTAAAATAAGCTTCGGTCATTTTCTCCACTCTATACCATTAGTCCTCAGAATGCTATTTTACAAAAAGGAAAGTAACAGTACCAGTACTATAAGGTCCAATTCATGTACATAGTACAGGTTCCTGCAGGTGAGAGTTGAATGACATGAAAATACAATGTTAGTGCAATATGGTAAGTTCTCTGATGGTGTTAGTTGCAGGTACTGTTGGGAGCACAGATGAGGGACACCTACCTCAGGTAAATCACTAAGGTGATATGGTCAGAGAACACTTCCTGAAGAAACATATCCAGAGTCTTGAGGGGTGAGAATAAAGAAATTAGTCAGGGAGAAAGAAGTTGTTCAGACACGAGAGAGCAAAAGGAGAGCTCGAGTTAATGGCACCACGTTAGATACTATTGGACTTTAAAAAAAAAATATATATATATATATATATATATATTTATTGATTTCAGAAAGGGAGGGAGAGGGGGAGAGATGGAAACATCAGTGATGAGAGAATCATTGATCAGCTGCCTCCTGCACGTCCGGCATTAGGGATGGAGCCTGCAACCTCAAGGTCAGGGCTCAACCACTGAGCCATGATAGTGAGGATGGGGTTGAGGGGGATACATTTTTTATTTTTTTACAATTTCTTTTATTATTTTAAATTTCTTTATTAAGGTTTTACATATGTGTCCTTACCCCCCCATTACCTACCCCCACCCCACTCATGCCCTCACCCCCCTGGTGTCTGTGTCCATTGGTTAGGGTTAAATGCATACATACAAGTCCTTTGGTTGATCTCTCCCCCTTACCCCCACCCTTCCCTACCTTCCCTCAGAGGTTTGAGGGTCTGATCGATTCTTCTCTGTCCCTGGATCTGTTTTTGTTCATCAGTTTATGTTCATTATATTCCATAAATGAGTGAGATCATGTGATACTTATCTTTCTCTGACTGGCTTATTGCTTAGCATAATGCTCTCCAGTTCTATCCATGCTGTTGCAAATGGTAAGAATTCCTTTTTTACCACAGCATAGTATTCCATTGTGTAGATGTACCACAGTTTTCTAATCCACTCATCTGCTGATGGGCACTTAGGCTGTTTCCAAATCTCGGCTATAGTGAATTGTGCTGCTATGAACATAGGGGCGCATATATCCTTTCTGACTGGTGTTTCTAGTTTCTTGGGATATATTCCTAGAAGTGGGATCACTGGGTCAAATGGGAGTTCCATTTTTAGTTTTTTGAGGAAACTCCATCTGTTCACAGTGGCTGCACCAGTCTGCATTCCCACCAGCAGTGCATGAGTGTTCCTTTTTCTCCACATCCTCACCACTTGTTTGTTGATTTGATGATAGCCATTCTGACAGGTGTGAGATGGTACAGCATTGTCATTTTGATTTGTATCTCTCGGATGATTAGTGACTTTGAGCATGTTTTCATATGTCTCTTGGCCTTCCTTCTGTCTTCTTTCGAAAAGTATTTAAGTCCGTTTCCCATTTTTTGATTGGGTTGTTTATTTTTCTTTTGTTAAGTTGTAGGAGTTCCCTGTAAATGTTGGAGAATTTTTTTCTTCCTCCTTGGGAGTGGGATCCTTTCAGAGATGTATTGCCCTAAATTCTTCCATGAACCCTGTGTGGTGAGGGTTACCCTGCAGGTTTCTCCTGGTGGTGTATGGCATCCTCAGTGCAGGCTCTTAAGTCCATTGGGGAGGAACGGAGGCTGGGGGGAGGGGCACAGTCGCGTCTGCCACATCCCAGCCTCAGAGCTTGGTTTTCACCTAGAGCAGTGGTTCTCAATCTTGGCTGCACATTAGAATCACCTGGGAATCTTTTTAAAATCCTGATTTCCGGGCCTCACCCTCCGGAAATTCTTTGTTACTAATGTTGTGGCCTCACCCCATAAGAAAGAAACAGAATTTCTGGAGGATGAGGCCCGGAAATCAGGATTTCAAAAAGATTCCCAGGTGATTCTAATGTGCAGCCAAGGTTGAGAACCACTGACCTAGGGCACTGCCGTGAAGAATAAAGGCACCCTGTGCTCAGCGCAGGCACGAAGGCTGGCAGGTTTCTGCAGCGTGCAGTCTACCCTCCAAAAACTGCCCTGCATCAGCGCGGGCCAGATGTCCCCATTCGGGCATAATTTATGTAGTGGCAACGTCAACACCGAATGCTTTCCTTACACTTTAATTCATTAAAAGAATATAAAGACTTTTTTTCTGCGGCCGGGGTTCTTAACCTGGGGTTTAGGACTCCACAGGGTCTCTCACTTCCATTGACGGTACCCAACTGCTGGTAGTAAAGGCCCACGTGCCCTTTGCGGAAAGAACTACGCCTTCCATCAGGTAGTGAGGAGGGTTCCCACCCAAGCAGGTTTGGGAATTAAAGCCGCAGACTTTCCAACGAAGGTGGGTTGGACCGGAACGCCGCACTCCTGCGGGAGCGGCGCCGAGGACTCCACGCCTCCCACGACGCCTGCAGCCGGCGGCAGCCGCCCCTCGGGGCGGGGCTGAGGCCGGCCGCGCCCTCCAATCCCGTCCATTCCCCGCTCGGGGCGGGGCACCTCCACTGGGCATGCTCAGTATCAGGGCCTTTGGGTTGGTTTTCTAGGCGGAAGCTGGTGCAGTGTCTGTTTTCCCAGGATGCCCCGCGCTGCTGTTATGGCCGCCTCCGTGGGCCGTTATCAGCACATGGGGTTCCACAAGAACTGTCGCCACTAGACTTCGGCGTCTCTGGACCTTCCTCTTTTCACTTTATTGTGTGACTTCCGTGTGACCGTTTTGGGACCCGGTTTTGGCTGGGGCGACGTCCGGGGTGATGTGGACCCCGGAGCTGGCAGTTTTGAGGGGCTTCCCCACTGAGGCTGAGCGGCAGCAATGGAAGCAGGAGGGAGTCGCCGGCTCAGGTGAGCGAGGCGCACGTGCCAGGGGCTCGGGCCAGCGTCGGCCTGTGAGGAGAAGGGGTGGCAGTGGCTGGGTTCTTATCCCTCCTTGATTTCTTAAGGCTCTGGGTTGTTGCATACTTGACATGGTGGGCGTGTCCTCAGCCTCCGTGCTTGTCTTCCCCCCAAACTTCTCACCGCCCAGGTTCAGAAATGATAACAATGGCAACATCCGCTACTTTTCTGACATTTATTTAGTCGTTTGGTCTTTTTTTTGCTTGTTTTTCTTTTTTCCTAGTTGTTTGTTCTTTATAATAGACACGAAAGGTAGATGCTACTTTAAATTTAAGGATGAAGGCATTTAACTACTGATTGGTTAAGTAATGTATTCAAGGTTGCTCAGCTCGTAAGCGGAAAAGCTGTGATTCTTCTGAGCAATGCACATTTAACCGAGAGGTAAAGAATTAAAAGGCACATATACTTGTGGGATATAGGCGCATCTGATTGTGGTATTTAGGCTGGACCCAGAAGAGAAATAACATTTATGACAGTATATAAGTGGTGTGCGTGTGTGTACACACAAAATAGGTGCCTCAGGATAGGTAGTTTGTGAAGTCTTCTCTGGAACAGTTTCATGGGAGGAAGTCAGACTTGAGCTGATTTTTGATTAAAGGATAAGACTGACAGGCGGAGAAGAGCTGAGCAGGAGAAATCACAAGCGTAAGAGTATGGAGGCGGGAATGTGCATGAGAAACTAGAGGAGCAATGAGTGAACCAGCTTTTTTTCAGGGAGTGTAGGGGAGAGGGGTGTAGGGGGAGCCAGGCTGTGAAATGTCTTAGAACTCTGACTATGGAAACTTTTCCAGTGTTAGTAGGAATATTTTGAATTCCCAGCAGAAGGGTGAGAATACTTATTAATGAGGAATATTATTCCTGGGTCTAACTTGTACTTTGCTACTCCTCATATAGATGAGCTGCTAATTCTAGAAGTAATGTTTGTAGGGTGATGGGAATTGGTCCAGTGCTTTTTGATTAATGTACAGCAAGCATTCTAAATATATACTCTTTTTCATACTAAAATGGTAGATTTACTTGATAGTGTTATCCTTTACAGTATGAAAAAAAAATTGTTCTTTTGGATTATTGATCTAATTTTTTATATTACAGAGAGTGGATCGTTCCTACAATTGCTGCTAGAAGGGAATTATGAGGCCATATTCTTAAGTTCATTGACTCAAAATATTTTTAATTCAACAAAGATAACTGAAGAAAAGATTGACAGCTACCTAGAGAAGCAGATATTAACATTCCTGGATTTCTCACCAGATTTGGACAAAACCCAAAGGTAGAATTTTATTTGAAGTTTTCATAGAGAATGAGCATCTTAATACATTGAATAGAGCTTTGACAGTGTAAGGCACTGATTTTAGCAGTTATTGAAAAACCCAGCTTTACATTTATTCAGGGCTCATAATGTACCAAATAATCAATGTAAGACCTTC
This sequence comes from Myotis yumanensis, assembly GCF_028538775.1. Lineage (NCBI taxonomy): Eukaryota > Metazoa > Chordata > Mammalia > Chiroptera > Vespertilionidae > Myotis > Myotis yumanensis. Next base: position 15,233,706 of record NW_027223762.1, read on the forward strand.
TGTCCAGGGGACCATTAAAATGAAAAAGTAAAGTGGTGTAGGATATAAGGGTTTTGTATATGAAATTGACATGTAATTGGATGGTAACTGCTAACTCACTGAGCTTCCAAATGCTTAGGTCTGATAGTTTTTACCTATAAGCAAGACTTCAGACCTTATTTCCTTTTAACTTGAAAGCATATCCTGTTCATCTTGTTATTTCTAGATTGCTGAGTGATACTTAATAACTTTTTATTATGTTTTAGACTGTTAACTTTCCAGAGATCAGAAAACTTAATGCATTTATCATGGAACCCTTGTTTTACCTTCTTCCACTGAAGTTGATATAATTTTATAGGATTAAGTATAATAGTTACACAGCAGTGAAACCTAAATTTTACTGTTGTAAATTTGTTAATATACTTCTTTCTTCATTTTCTTGGCATCCACATCAAGTTTTAATTTTCTTTAATATGCATACAATTTTGTTTTACCATGATTTCTAGGCCATGGCTTTGTTTTTTCTTCAACAGACTACTGTACTAAATGTTGAAGTTGTGAAGCGGAATAAGACATAATTTGTATCCATAAGGGAATTCACAACAGAATGTTACTGTAGGCATTTTATTTTATTTTAAAGATTAATATCACTCCTTTTCATTTTTATGGTTTACTGGTAGTTTACATTCCTGAAATGGCCATCCTGATTCTTATTTTTCTGTCTGAAGTATGTGCCAGTATCATAGAAACTGGCTTTGCGGTGCACATTAACACACACACACACACACACACACACATACGTTAATCACTGGGAGAGCAGAATTCCAGCTTGTCATGTAGAGCTGAGAAGAAAGATTTCAGTTGCCTCATTTTGAAGAATTTGAAATTAAACTGTATTTGTGGTTGGCCTTGGGGATTTAGATTTTTGGTTGTGACGGCTGTATTAAGGCTTTAAGATCTTGCTACACACCTGTTTTCCCCAAGTTTCCTAACTTCTAACGAAGCAGGCTCTTTGGTCACATGTTTTCTCTAGTGCTGCTCTTTTTAAAAAAATACATATTTTTAGTCCTAACCGGTTTGGCTCAGTGGATAGAGCGTCGGCCTGCGGACTGAAAGGTCGCAGGTTCGATTCCGGTCAAGGGCATGTACCTTGGTTGCGGACACATCCCCAGTAGGAGGTGTGCAGGAGGCAGCTGATTGATGTTTCTCTCTCATCGATGTTTCTAACTTTCTATCCCTCTCCCTTCCTCTCTGTAAAAAGTCAATAAAATATATTTTTAAAAAAACACCTCTCTATCCCTCTTCCTTCCTCTCTGTAAAAAATCAATCAAATATATATTTTAAAAATACATATTTTTATTGATTTCATCTTTTAATTATTCATCTTTAAATAATAGTTTACATCATATTTTTACTTCTAAAAAATATACTTTTATTGATTTTAGAGAGAACCAGAAAGGGAGAGAGAGATAGAAACATCAATAATGAGAGAGAGAATCATTGATTGGCATGCTTCCTGCATGCCCCCCACTGGGGATCGAGCTCACAACCCCGGGCATGTGCTCTGATTGGGAATCGAACCGTGATCTCCTGGTTCATAGGTTGATGCTCAACCACTGAGCCATGCTGGCCAGGCCAGAAATTTTTTTTTTTTAATGCTCTCGGATAATCTCATGTATTGGTTGATATCTTACATTTTGCGAAATAAAACTGAAATGAAATAGTATGTTGGTGGCTATACAGTGGTTCACATTTATTTCTCTATTCTTATATGCAGACAACAACTGATATTCCTAATTGGTGTGAGCAGTTTGCAACTCTTTGTTCAGAGTAACTGGACGGGGCCTGTGGTTGATTTCCATCCTCAGGAATTCTTGCCATCTGTTTTGTTCCAGCAATTCAGTGAGGTATGCTTCTTGGAAACATCATATGTAGTTATTATTATGTGATCTATTCTTCAGGGACTGATCTCTAGAAACTGGAGTTACCAATTAGTAAGAATGAAACATGATTTTATAGCGTGTACAAAACCTGCCAAGAATGCTTGTTCCTCAATCAGATTTTTGACATATTTCCAGAAGTGTCATTGCCAGTCTCAAACTCCTCTTCAGATGTCCCCATTTTCTGGAGCTCTGTGAGCTGCTCTTTTTTTAAAGCACAGGCAGCTGTACCACTTGCTCACATATATAGATGCATATGTTACCACAATTAAATAACGGTCTTTTCTGGCAAAGCAGCAGATCTGGAAGTCTGTTGCAGGTAAGTTTTGCTGCAATGCTTAGGAATGGTTCCCAGGGGTGAGTTCCTTTATCTTACAAATACTATCTTAAGTGCCTGGCACAGAGGCCTCCCTGTTGATATTATTATTATCATCCGTACATGAAGACCATGTTATTGACTTGCATCAGTAGATCATCAGTAGAGCTTGCAGTTTGAATTCCTCAGGCATTTTTGAGCACATATGCCTAGGGCTTGGTGAATACGACATGCTCCCCAAAGAAGTGTGGTAACTTTGATTTATCCAGCCACCTCAGAGATCTTGAACATAGTGTTTAACCACTCAGCCTTGGCACCCAAAGCTTATGCAGCGAAAGGGGCCTGTGTACTGTTACCCGGTGTCTCAGAATTAGAAATAGCAAATGAATGGAATAGAGTTACTGAGATAAGTGTTAGTAATTTGGTGGTGAGGTGGAAAGAGAAGATGTACAAAAGCAGCCCTAATCTGAAAGCCGTTATAATTAGTTGTGTGTATATAGGTTTCAAATGTACAATTCTATAATATATCATCTGTATATTGCATTGTGTGTTTACCACCCAAAGTCGAGTCTCTTTCTGTCACCGTGTATCTGACCCGCTTTTTACCCTTTTCTACACTCTCCCAACTCCCATTCCCTCTGGTAACCACATACTGTTATTTGTGGCATGGGTTTTTGTGTATTTGTCTTGTTTGTTCATTTGTTGCTTTTAATTTTATAGATCTTATTTTGCTAAGTGAAGTAAGTGATATAGAAAAAGTCAAGAGCCATATGATTTCAATCATATGTGGGATATAAAGCTGATTCATCTTTCTTAGCTCTTGCAATGCACAAATATTTGTGAATATACTTTGTGGTCATGGAGTCTAGTCACCAAAGCCAGATGAAATTCCCCTGCCTCTAATTTACGGCCTTGTGTCAGTGCAAAGGCTGGGAGTGATCCTGGTCCTGAACTTGAAGCCTTCCTAATGCTTTCCATGGCCCTGACCTTGCTGAGTGGCAGGAAGAGGTAGAGAGATCCCTAGGGAGGCAGCATGTGGTGGGAAAAACATTGGTTTGGGAGTTGGAAAACTTGGACTATAACTCTTTATTCAGACCCTAAGTTATGTGTGATACGGGGCTTCACTTAACTTTTTTGGATCTGTTGCCTCACTTCTAAAATTGAGGCAGTTGGAAATAACTTCGAAATAGTTACTTAATTATTGAATTAAAAAAAAATTCCTTCTGTCCTTAGTGGAGTTAACAGTAAGCTTTATGTGTGGTTTGGGGGGAGTCATTCATGTTGTTTTTATTCCTCTATTATACTTCTCAGTATAATTATCATAAGAATTCTATGAGGTATAGTTTCTATTATTTCATTTTATAATTGATGAAACGAGGCTTCAGTTAAAAAAATTATCTGTCTACACACTGATAAGAAGCAGACAAAGGACACCATCCTGTGTCTCTGAGATTAGAGCCCATATTCCTAATAGTTAAGCATCCCTGCTGTCTGTTTTGTGGAAGCTGTCGCAATTGTGCAGTTCACATTTTAAAAACATTTAGGAAATCTGTGCAGTCAAGGGGGGAGTTTTCACAGGCATCCCTTTTTTGCAGCTTTTTTAAAACAATACTTTTTCTTTCTTTCTTTCTTTTCTTTCTTTTTTTTTTTTTTTTTTTTGCAGCTTTCTGTTCTCTGCTCCTTGGTTGTGTGCCTGCTCAGCACTTGCTATGTAAGACCTTGTTAGCTTGATAGAAATTATGGAGCAGTCGTGCTTTGTAATGACATTTGCCAGCTAATGAAGCATATGTGAAATGTGTTTACAATACTTTAACTAGGGATGCTTTTTTTAAAAAAAAAAATTGATTTTTTACAGAGAGGAAGAGAGAGGGATAGAGAGGTAGAAACATCAATGAGAGAGAAACATCGATCAGCTGCCTCCTGCACATCTCCCACTGGGGATGTGCCCGCAACCCAGGTACATGCCCTTGACCGGAATCGAACCTGGGACCCTTCAGTCCACAGGCCGACGCTCCATCCCCTGAGCCAAACCTGTTAGGGCTAGGGATGCTTTTTATTGAGATGACATTTTGTTGTAAGTAAATCTATAAAGTCATGATGCCTCTTCAGTATTAGCATTGTCTTGAGCTCCCTGTTCCTCTGAAGCACAGCAGATGGCTGGCTCTCTGTCAGGGCTGGCTGGATTTGTAGATCCCTCAGGGCATTTATGATGTTATGATTCTGCCCAGCGCCAATTACTGTGTAATAGATTAATGTATTTGCTTCAGAACTGGAGTAACTGGAAAATATGTGTAATTACAAGACATAAAGATTAATGATATTTTGTTAAATTATATCTTCTTAGATTACAATTTTTTTTATTTTTATTTTTTAGGTGAAAGGACTGGATGCAGTTGTTCTGAGTCTGCTCATTCTTGATGGTGAATCAATCTACAGCCTGACCTCAAAGCCTATACTGCTGTTATTAGCACGCATTATCCTAGTGAATGTAAGACATAAACTGACAGCACTTCAGGTAAGGGAAGACAAGGAGCCAGGAGGTTCATACCCAGGTGTGACTTTTGTGCTGATTAGATCAGACTTTAGGTGTGATGTTGATGATATCTTAACATATTTACTGTCTAAGTTGCCTTGTAGGTATTTAATTTTAAAACCTGATAAACATAAGCAAAAGCTTTCTCATCTCATGATTTTCATCTAGTATAAAATGAGATTATTTTGAATCTAATAGGATTGTAAGTATGTGTGTATTTAACATGTATGCATATATGTAAACGTTCCTTCTCTGAATCTGAAATATAGGTTTAAAAACATCCTTCATAGTCTTTTATGAATTTCATGTAAGATAATGAGCAATAGGCAGAGTTTAGCACTGTCGATCTCAGAGGATCTTAGTTACTGTTTTCTGGCTCATATCCAGCCTTGTTTCATTATTTGGGTTGGGTTTAGTAGGGCATTTGTTGAGAATCTGACATGGTTTCCTTAAGTCATGTGTAAATTAGTGAGAAGAAGCACTAAGACTCAGAAGGCTAAACAGGCAGTAGTAGGAGGCGACAGAATCACAAGAAATACAAAGGAAGTCTTTGGAGGTTTAGAGGAGGTATCACCTGTGCTTTGTGCAGGCTGTTTTAACTCCTGGAGTCTCTATAACTATTCAGCTTTGCATTGTGGTGTAAAAGCAGTTGGACACTGTGTGAACGAATGGGTGTGACTGTGTTGTACCAATAAAGCTTTATTTATGTTCACTAAATTTTAAATTTTAGCCTCAGCAGTTGGCTCAGTTGATTGGAGTGTTGTTCTGTACACCAAAGGTTGTAGGTTTGATTCCCAGTCAGGGCACATACCTAGGTTGTGGTTTCCATCGCCAGTTGGGGTGTGTACAGGAGACAACTGAACAATGTTTCTCTCTCTCTCTCTCTCTCTCTCTCTCTCTCTCTCTCTCTTTCTCTCTCTCTCCTACCATCTCTAAAAAAATCAGTAAACATAAACTTGGGTGAGGATTAAAATAATTTTATATATTTTCACATGTTACAATATGTTATTCTTCTTTTGTATTTTGGAATGATTTAAAAATGTAAAGCTGTTCTGACTCCTTGGGCTGTATAAATGCTGGTGGTGGGCTGCATTCGGCCCGTGGGCTACATCTTGCTTACTCCTGTTCTGATTGCTGCAGCTTGGGGACTCAGACCCTGTATTGCCAATAGTAAATCTAAGTTTTATGTGAATTCTCCCAATTTCTAAGTGTTGGCTGACAAATTTTAAGAAACACAATGTTTCTATGGCAAAATGTAGATTTGGTTTGTACTGTATGAGGGCTTGCTTTCACGAGCACTTAAGTTTTAGACAGAGAAGAGGCAAGAAGGGAAGTGATAGCTCTATCTACAAGTCTCATGAGAGCCAAAGATTTATTTGAAATCAGTTGCTCTGGAAGGGTTTCTAATTGATGTGTTTCAACATGTCCTAGCAGATATAAGGTCTTATCATTGTTTTCTTAGCGACATTAGTTTGAATTAAAAAATGTTTCCCTAGTTGATCTGAGTTAAATGGTCCTATAGACCAGCGGTCGCCAACCTTTCGGACCTCACGGACTACCAGTGATCCGTGGACCACTGGTTGGTGACTGCTGCTATAGACTAACTGGTATGTACTTGGCTACCCAGGTGGCAGAATTTTCTTTCTAGTGAGACTAATGATCATTAATGAGTGAATGAGACAATTTTAAGTTTTGTTGGTGGAAAACTTTCATCAGCAAGTTTGTTAAGCATCACTTGAATAAAGATACATGTACTGTCAGCAACTAGCAGAACAAGTTAACATGTGATCATACTTGGTAGGGTTGGAGAGACAAGTTACCTGAATTTCTTGGCATGTGCTTAACTTTGACTTCAGCTTTTAACCCTGTTTTCTTGTTGTGCATCGTTATGCAAAACAAAGATCATTCTGTGCTGAAACCTGGCCTTTCAATTGAAACATTCGAGTTTTTTTCTCTTTGGGTCTTGAATGCATTACTCTCTAAATGATGATGTTAAAAGTGACTTTAATAAATGAAGGTAAAATGATTACAAAGCACAACATACTTATCCAAGTTAATTTTAATCTTTTGAATTAATTTTGAATAAGTTGGCTCCTAGGAAATGTATCAAGTTGTGTATTGCAGTATTATTTTTCTGGAACTGTAAAAGATGATTTTCCCCTGCTCTCTAACTTGTGAAATATTACATAATACTAGTAATATGTAAATGTGGAGTGAAAAGAGTCCTGGCTTTGAAATCACACCAGTTTGTCTGGCTCAGCCACTTAACAACTGTGTGACCTTATGCTAGTTAACACATTGTATACGGGAAACGTATTTATACGTTTTACGTTGACTGTAAGTAGTAGAGCCACCTGTTAACTACCCGCATACAATGTGTTAATTTCTCTGAATTCCAGTTCCCTTGTTGATAAAATGGAGTAAGTCAGCAAGCATTTATTGGATGTCTTTGAGTACAGGAATGCCCCTGCCTTCTAGGAGGTTATTGACTAGTGTGACTTCTCCATCAGAACATTCTGTAGTAAGCCCTGTAATCAGGAGGCAGGATCTAGAAACCATCTAAAGCAAGGCTTCAAATTCTCTTATTTATGAATGACTCAAATGTTCTATTAAGCAATTCTTGGCCAATAGAAAAAGGCACTTTTATTTTCTAGTAGAACATAAGCTATGCTTTATTTGTTTTGCAGCCCTGCTTCTATATAAAGATTTTGGGTTAAGAATTAGTTTTATAGATCTGATTTAAAAAAATATGTATGTATTTTTTATTTATTTCAGAGAGGAAGAAAGAGTGAGAGAGAGATAGAAACATCAATGTCTCATTGAGATTCTAGCCTGCAACCAGGGCATGTGCCTGACTGGGAATCAAACTGTGAATTTTGGGTTGATAGGTCAATGCTCAACTACTGAGCCACACACCAGCTGGGCTAGATCTGATTTTTAAGAGTTCAGCATGTTACGTTGTATGTTTTCTTACAAAGGCAGTCTCTTTGGATCTATCTAAATTCCCATATGTAGAAAAGGAAAGACTCTGCTGCCAAACCTGACTCACTTATTGCTGACAGAGGGTAAGGAATAATTGATGTGCACACTGACTTCATTAGCTTTACTGATAGGAACAGAATGAGGCAACACCCAGTGAATTACATTAACAATGATGTGAAACTTCTTTCTATTAGATGATTCTATCTTTCCTTACATGGAAGGAGGAAACCACATTAATAATTATGTCATAGAGTCAAAATTCATTTGTCATTGTGTCATTGTTGCAACTGTTGTGGTGTACAGCAGTTTAGGAGGGGAACCAGGCAGTTTTACCTTTTAATCAAATGCAGAAGTTAAGTTCAAGTAAAACTTGGTAATTAAGCATGACCTCCCATTAGTAGCTATTGATTTTTTATAAAAAGTAAAATTAATTTCTCACAGCTTTACACAATATAATTCAAAATAAGTTTTAATTTAGATGATCTAGTGCATGATCATGTTTAATACTTTAATCTGTGTGTGTGTGTGTGTGTGTGTGTGTATCTACACTAATAAAAGAGAAACATGGTAATTAGCGTACGACCGCTACCCTTCCCATTGGCTAATCAGCATATCCTTATGCAAATTAACTGTCAGCCAAGATGGCGGCCGGCAGCCAGGCAGCTGGAAGCGAGCACGAGGCTTGCTTGCTCCAGTGACTGCAGACTCCAACGTTCCCCGCCTGACTTGCCGGCCTCTGAGCTACAACTCTAAGAAACTATGTTGCAAATATAGTTGCAAAACCCCAGAAACCAGCTTTCAGCCAGCCAGGATCTCAGAGCTAGAGTTATACATTGTTTCCATTATAGCAGCTGAAGCCTCAGAGCTAGAGCCAGAGCTAAAGCTGGCCCAGAATAAAAAAAAAAAAAAGAAAAGGAGCAGTTGGGAGCTTCAGTCACCCGCTTCCGGAAAACAGCCCTCAGCCCCTCACCCAGACTGGCCAGGCACCCCAGTGGGGACCCCCACCCTGACCCAGGACACCCTTCAGGGGAAACCAGCCGGCCCCCACCCGTGCACCAGGCCTCTATTATATATAGTAAAAGGGTAATATGCCTCCCGGCACCGGGATCAGCGTGACAGGGTGCAGCGCACCAACCCCCTGATCGGCCCTGCTCTGTGTGTGACAGGGTGCGGCGCCCCAACCCCCGCCCCCCCACAGGCCCTGCTCTGTGTGTGACAGGGTAGAGCCATAACCTCTCCATCGGCCCTGCCCCGAGTGTGACAGTGGCGGCGCCCCAACCCCCTGATTGACCCTGCTCTGTCGGTGATAGAGGGTGGCGCCCCAACCCCCCTCCACGGGCCTTGCTCTGTGTGTGACAGGGTAGAGCCATAACCTCCCCATTGGCCCTGCCCTGAGTGTGACAGGGTGCAGTGCCCCAACCCCCTGATCCGCCCTGCTCTGTGTGTGATAGGGGGCGGTGCCCCAACTCCCCTATCGGCCCTGCTCTGTGCGTGACAGTGGGGAGCTCTCCAACCCTCTGATCGACCCTGCTCTGTGTGTGACAGGGTACGAAGCCCCAACCCCCCTGATGGGCCCTGCTCTGTGAGTGACAGGGGGCAGCGCCCCAACCCCCCCTCCACGGGCCTTGCTCTGTGTGTGACAGGGTAGAGCCATAACCTCCCCATTGGCCCTGTCCTGAGTGTGACAGGGTGCAGCACCCCAACTCCCTGATCCGCCCTGCTCTGTGAGTGACAGGGGGCAGTGCCCCAACCCCCCAATTGGCCCTACCCTGAGCGTGACTGAGGGTGGCATCGCAACCTCCCGATCCGCCCTGCTCTGTGCATGAGGGGGCGGCGCCCCAACTCCCCAATCGGCCCTGCTCTGAGCCTGACCAGGGGCTGCACTTAGGGATTGGGCCTGCCCTCTGCAGGCCTAAGCCAGCAGGTCATTATCTCCTGAGGGGTCCCAGACTGCGAGAGGGCACAGGCCCGGCTGGGGCGCCCCCCTCCCCTCCCCCCGAGTGCACAAATTTTTGTGCACCGAGCCGCTAGTATATATATAAAAGCCTAAGTGACCATTATGACTAGTTGACCTAATGACTGGTCGACCGATCACTATGACATGCACTGACCACCAGGGGGCAGACGCTCAATGCAGGAGCTGCCCCCTGGTGGTCAGTGCACTCCCACAGCCAACCTCCCATGGCCGGCCAACCTCCCGCAGTCCATCCCCTGGGCCTGCCAGCCCCAATTGGCCCTGATTGCTGGCCAGGCCGAGGGACCTGTCACCCATGCACAAATTCGTGCACCGGGCCTCTAGTGCGTCTATAAAAAATGGAACTTGTACACACACGCACATTCAGAGGAAGATGTAGAAGAATATGAGCCTTTCTCATGGATTTTTCTGAGAAAGAACGATGGCATTGGGGCAGCAGAAGAGAGATATTCACTCTTCACTGTGTTAGCTTATGTATTGCCAGTTGTTTGTTGTTTTTCTTTTTCTTTTTTTAAATAAAGATGTATTGATAAGTAAGAACAAGCATCAGAGAAGAGAGAAAAAAAACCACTGTGTTCTTAGCCTGTGAATTAGTCAAGACAATGTATAAAATGCAGTCTTTACCCTCAAAAAATGTATGGATTAGGTAGAGTTGTACATTTGAAAAACAAGAGCTGTCCAATGTGGTCTAACTTCTAGGAGCAGTGTAGAAGCTCATTAGTGAGAGCCCAGAGTGCGTCACACTAGTGGGACAGGGCTTCATGGGAGAGGTTTCACAGACGTGTGGAAGGGAACGTCCCGGTTTTGGATAGTATCTGAATGAATCCAGTGTATTTCTTTCTTGGTAGTTTGTGCAAAATACATTGCTTTGGGGAAGATACAGAGATGAGTAAGACATGATTTCTCATCTTATTGGGTAAATGGCGGACAACACCGAAAGCTAGGGCTGACATTCAGGATCACAGTGGAGTGTGCTTGCAAAGGGAGGTACAAGTATATGCTGGAGTGTAAATGAAGGAAAATGACCACCCCCCCACCCCCGGAGGTTCTTTTTTTTTTTTTTTAATAATATGTTTTTACTGATTTTAGAGAGAGCACGGGAGAAGGAGAGATAGAAACATCGATCGGCTGCCTCCTGCAAGCCCCTACTGGGGCCTGCAACCCGGGCATGTGCCCTGATTGGGAATCGAACCAATGACCTCTTGCTGCATGGGACCATGCTCAATCCACTGAGCCATACTGGCCAAGCTCCCCCTAGTACAGCGGTTCTCAACCTGTGGGTCGCGACCCCTTTGGCGGTCTAACGACCCTTTCATAGGGGTCGCCTAAGACCATCCTGCATATCAGATATTTACATTACGGTTTATAACAGTAGCAACATTACAGTTATGAAGTAGCAACGAAAATAATTTTATGGTTGGGTCACAACATGAGGAACTGTATTTAAAGGGCCAGAAGGTTGAGAACCACTGCCTTAGGAGGGTCTTGCGGGAGGCCTCCTGGAACTGTTGGTGCTGACAGAAAACAGTGTGGTTGCAGCAGACATTTTAGTGGGGGATATGGTGAGTTTGAAATGGAGTAGACTAGAAAGAACAGGCTTTGAGAGAACAGAGGAGAGGGATGTTCTTGTGGAAGATGTAGAAGCGGATTTGAGTATTATTACTGAAGACATAGCAGTGGATTGGGAAGCTTATTGAGTAAGGTCAATTTCACAAATGTAAAAAAAAATCATTTCAATTAATGTAAAAGATATCTTGCAAAGGGTCCCTTTATTTCAACATACATGGTGCTTTCTTTTTCTAGAGCTTGCCTTGGTGGACTTTGAGGTGTGTGAATGTTCACCAGCAGTTGCTTGAGGAACGCTCACCTCAGCTTTTTGCTCTTGCCGAAGGTTGTATTGATCAAGGTATGTAGCAGGTTTTTATTGGATGTGGGCATGTAACTCCATTTTTAATTTCTTCGCTGAGACATTCCTTTTTAGCTTATCCTTTGATAGGTAATAGTGACTTTATTTGAGGTTGTTTCTTTTTTTTTCTGGAGGTGGAATATTAAATTATTAGGGTGTCAGATTATAGAACTTCTTTTATTTTTGCATTTTTTTAAAAAAAGGTAATTATTATCATTTATGTTACCTACTTAGAAGGAATGATTTGTTCTATGCAAGTCACCATGATTTTGTCATGAATTGCTTAAAGGTATTTTAATGTTTTCCTCTGATCTTTAATTTAAGAGGTCTTTTTGCAAGAGCAAAAACAAGCGTAAGCTTCCTTTAATAAAAAAAATCCTTAACTCAAACTGGAGTAAATTGTACCAACTTGCGTGCAGAATAGGAAATTATTTATCCTATATCCTGTTAAGTACATGAAGAAAAGCTTTCTTTTTTTAAAACTTTTGCTGGAAAATACTTTTTATTGAGGGTGACAGTGGGTAGAGAGACATTTTTACATTTTGTTTCATTGTTTTCTTCTTTTAAAATTGATTTTTTGAAATTATTTTTTATTTTTCAATTACAGTTGACATATAATATTAATTTCAGGTGTACAACCCAGTGATTAGACAAAGGTCGATCAGATACATAAGACAGGACATTAATTTGTGCAGTAATAAATATAGTTAGGTTATCAGTTGAAACTAATTTCTCAAGTTTTTATTTTGTTCTAGGACAGAAATATATAAGTATATGCTAATATTAGATAAAGTGAACCATCTATATATGATTCAATAAGGAAGATATTTGAATCTATAATACTATAGATTTTAACAATCTATAATAACTGATTCATTTATGTTGTTTATATTAGGACTTGGTTTATATTTTTCCAGGACTTTAGGTAACATAAGGCTATGGAACGAGCAAGGGCATTTTAGAATAAACTTTGTCTCTATTAAAAAGTATTTACCAGTATTCTGCCCTAGGCAGTTTGACTCAGTGGTTTGAGTGTTGGCCCTTGGACGGAAGGGTTGCAGGTTTGATTCCAGTCAAAGGCATGTACCTTGGTTGCAGGCTCAATCCCCGGCCCCTGGTCGGAGTGTGTGCAGGAGGCAACCAGTCGATGTGTCCCTCTCTGTCTCTCCCCCTCCTTTCTACTCTCTCTAAAAAAATGGAAAAAGTATCCGTGGGTGAGGATTAAAATAAATAATAATAATAAAATAAATACACTTTTCTTTATGTTAAAAAAAGTATTTATTCTGAGCTTCAACTTTGTATATTTACATTTTTTTTTATTCTGCCACTGGATTTACTTATTTATTGTTACATGCAATAAACATTAGTATTTCAAGAAAAACGATTTTAAATATATTACATGCAATAAAAGTTAATAGTTCAAGAAAAAAGATTTTAAATATAATAATATTACCAAAACTGTATTAACATAGTATAGTATCACAAAAGTTGTAGGAAATATTAAAAATCTGCAAATATCAGGATTACTTCTATTATATTCTAAAATATTTTTTTCTCTGGCTCTATTTTGGTTCATCAGTTTATGTTGTTCATTACATTCCACAAGTGAGTGAGATCATGTGATATTTATCTTTCTCCAACTGGCTTATTTCGCTTAGCATAATGCTCTCCAGGTCCATCCATGCTGTTGCAAATGGTAAGAGTTCCTTCTTTTTTGTAGCAGTATAGTATTCCATTGTATAGATGTACCACAGTTTGTTTTTTAAAAAATATATTTTATTGATTTTTTATAGAGAGGAAGGGAGAGGGATAGAGAGTTAGAAACATTGACGAGAGAGAAACATCGATCAGCTGCCTCCTGAACACCCTCTACTGAGGATGTGCCCGAAACCAAAGTACATGCCCTTGACCGGAATCAAACCTGGGACCCTTCAGTCCGCAGGCTGACGCTGTATCCACTGAGCCAAACCCGTCAGGGCAGTACCACAGTTTTTTAATCCACTCATCTGCTGATGGGCACTTAGGTGTTTCCAGTCATAGCTATGGTGAATTGTGCTGCTATGAACATATGGGTGCATATAATTCTTTCTGATTGGTGTTTCTAATTTCTTGGGATATGTTCCTAGAAGTTGGATTTCTGGGTCAAATGGGAGTTCCATTTTTAATTTTTTGAGGAAACTTCATACTGTTTTCCACAGTGGTTGCACCAGTCTGCATTCCCACCAGCAAGAGGGTTCCTTTTTCTCAGCATCCTCTCCAGTACTTGTCGTTTGTTGATTTGTTGATGACAGCTATTTTCTGCCACTGGATTTAAACCTGACATTTAGTAGCAGATTAGTTGATTTATTTATTTGAGAGAGAGGAACATATATTTGTTGTTCCACTTATGCATTCATTGGTTGATTCTTTTTTTTAATTTGATTTTTAGAGAGAGAGAAACATCGATGTGAGAAACATTGATCGGTTGCTTCCCATAGCACCCCAAACCAGGGATCGAACCTGCAACCTGTGTATGTGCCCTGATTGGGAATCAGATCAGCGACCATTCGGTGCACAGGATGATGCTCAATCAACTGAGCTACATAGCCAGGGCTGGTAGCTAACATTTTTTCTTTTCTGTTAATTCTCAACCAAGGATATTTTTCCACTGAGGCTATTTTTCCATCAGTTTTTAGAAAGAGCAGAAGGGAAGAAGGGAGAGAGAGAGAGAGGAAAGAAGGGAGGGAGGGATGGAGGGAGGGAGGGAAAGAGAGAAACATCGATGTGCGAGACACATTGGTATCTCCTGAACATGCTGTATCCACTGAGCCAAGCCGTCTAGGGGTCTATATGTACTTTTTAGGAGGAACTCTTTCTATTAGTCCTCCATCTCAATTGCAGATTTGACCTAATTTAATTTCTGTGTAAGAAATTTTTAAAATGTAAAATATTATAGAAGTATGAGAAAATTGATCCTATCCAGATACCATGTGGTACTTTGAATCATTTCATAATAGTGTTGCCTAGGTATGGCATTCTCTTCAAAATGGAATATCAAGTGGGACTTGGAGAAAACTGACACCTGATGCCCGTTTAGCAGATATGTCTTGTCCTCTTTCTGTTTTTAGTGAAATGAAAATGTGTAGACTATGTCTCCCCCCCATTCATGTCTTTGCATATTTTTTAAGTAAGAGACACTCTGTAAACAAACTTTGTGCAAGGGAGAAATAAGAGTGTGTGTGTGGGGGCGCGGGGGGGGGGGGGGCGGGGCGGAGGGGTAAGCAGCTAGTTAATAAATTGGGTAAAGTTTTCAGGGATGAGCTGAATGTCATTGAAAGTAGTGGGGGAAAAGTTGATTTTTTCCCATAGGTTATTGAAAACATTTGGAGGAGGATGGCTTCAGGATTCAGCTCCTATTTAATTTTAAAAAAGGTAGTTACAGCCTACTGCATAGGATATTATACAGTTTCCTATGTTTTATTATACTTTCATGGAAAATTTGTAAATGAACAAAAACTAAGGTATCACTGGCAGTTTTTTTTTTTTTAAAGGAAATGAAATTTGGTATAGCCATTGGTGCAGATTTATTCTATATTATGTAAATCTACATTAATGGCTGTCTCTTTACCATATCTCTGGCTAATGTTCATAATGATAACTCTTCATTAAGAAAAGAAGAACATACCTTCTTTATGTGCTATTTTTAAAGGCAGGAACCACAATGGTGTATTTTAGAGAGAATTCTAAGAGGTAAAATTAAGTTTCTGAACAGAAAGGCTTAATAACTAAGATATTGGAAAATATGACTGTAACTGACTCATTCCCCAAGTGGTCTCAGTTCCTTTCTGCAGTGTATTGTAGCATATCATTTGCTTTGCCTTACAACTCAGAATTTTTTATGTTGCTATTCTAGGCTAATCAACGACATTTTTCATGTTATCTAGTCATAAATTGGTCCATTTGGCTATGTCTAAATAGGTCTGTAGATAGTCTTAACCTACAACATTTCATAAACAATTTTATTTAAAAAATGTTTTGTTCTGGGATTTGACCCAAGTGTTAACCAAGCAGTCAGTTATAACTGAAATACTGTTCAGTGTCCAGGGAAGAATATTATATTTGAAATGTTGCCCTTGAGGGATCATCAGAAAGTTGGAAGGATTTTTTTGCAGTCTATGAAACAGAGCAAGTATATTATCAGCAACTGTGATCTTTATCTTTTGGTCCAAGAATGTTGCATCAGTACGATGTAGTGGAACAGAGTGCATCAGAGTGTCAGCTGGACTGATCCCGTCTATGAAGGAGTAAGTTGGAATCTTGAGGAGTTTGTCTCTCAGCACTATCTAAAGCACTCTTGGATGTCACACTCATGAAACCATGGTTCTCTAAAGACTGCTTAGGGATGCACAACCATTTATTGTAGGCTTTGATACTGAAAATGCATGAGCCATAATATTGCAGTTTAGCTATTTGAAGATGAGCTCATGAAGAAGTCACTGTCTAAGAGAAAACAGGTTAAAATGCTTTGTTCAAGGGTTCTGTTGTGACATCTACAGGCAGTTGTGTGACTCTAGGGTCAAATTGTTCCCACATTGAAAGAGTTCAAGAGATTAGTTTCTTGGTGGCTGATATATGCGTTTACTTGTAAAATAATTTGATACTTTAGAATGAATATTATTAATCATGCTAAATATGGTTATCCTATATAATAAAAGGCTAATATTCAAATTGACCGGATGGTAGACTGACCGGTCACTATGACATGCACTGACCACCAGGGGGCAGATGCTCAATGCAGGAGCTCCCCCCTGGTGGTCAGTGCGCTCCCACAGGGGGAGCACCACTCAGCCAGAAGCCAGGCTCACGCCTAGCTAGCGTAGCAGTGGTGGCAGGTGGCGGGAGCCTCTCCGGTCTCTGCGACAGCGCTAAGGATGTCCGACTACCATCAGTTGGACATCCCTCGAGGGCTCCCGGACTGCGAGAGGGCGCAGGCCCTGCTGAGAGACCCGTTCTCCCCCCTCTCCTCCTCCAGTGCACAAATTTCATGCACCGGGCCTCTAGTCTAATTATAATTATCCATAGGGATTTCATTTTAACACAGCATTCACATACTCTCATGAGAACAGATTTTGAGTTTAGCATATGTTTTAAATGTACTGGTTGAGGGTTTGATTTAGAAGGTCATGAATATTCATTTTCATGTACTTACTGATTTGTTAAAACAATAAGTGTACTTCTGTTGCATCAACATGTTCTTCTTTTTATTTAAACCTTGAGTCATCCAAAGCTCAAAACTTTGTGTTCATAGTTGATTCGTTGTTTTCCTTCATTCTGTATATCTAGCCAGTTCTTAAATCTTATCAGTTCTTCTCTAAGGATCCCCATATCCATCCTTCTTTTCTCTTTCTATAACTCTTATCCTCGTCCACTTCTGAAATCTTTCATTTGGAAAGGGCCTTTAGAGCAGCGGTTGCCAACCTTTCAGACCTCACAGACCACCATGGTCTGCGGACCACTGGTTGGTGACTGCTGCTTTAGAGATTATTTTGTCCAGTTAACTAACTCATTTACAAAGAATTGAGACTCAGAGAGACTGTCCAAGAACCAGAACTATGATCTGGAGTTTCTGACTCTAATTACAGTTCTCCAGAATGGTCAGTAGGGCGGAATTCTAGTATCTAATAGTGATAGTGCAGTTAACATTTCTGTAATGCTTACTCTATACCAAGCACTGTTCTAATCTTTAAATATATTAACTAATTTATCCTTAATAACTCTTACGAGATGATGCTAAAGAGTTGACATAGGGTAGTATGGATGTGGTGGGTATAGTGTGCTTTTTTAAACAGCATTTTAAAAGTATAATTAACCTATAATAAGTCTCATTTAAAGTATACAATTGATGACATTTTACATATGCATTCCCATGAAATTGTCACAGTCGAGAAAATTAACAGAACATAGTGTTTTAAGATTTGGCTTTTAGTTGCTATTCTGTCATTGACTCCCTGTGTGACCTCAGATAACTTATCTAATTTCCAAACCAAGGTTCTCTTCCATGTAAAAATGATCTTTGAATATTTTCCAGGCAAAAATAATTTGATTCTTTGTAGGCCATCATTCTACCCATCCTATTGCTGTAATCTGTTGGAAAATTGTATCAAAAAAGTCATCTCCTCTTTTCTTGGGCACTTTCCAAGATGACTCTTGAGAGGGAGTCCACTCCATTTTTAGGATCAATAATTGCTACAAAGTGCTTCCTTTTATTAATTTAAAATATCTGCTATTTTGCCACAATTGCTAGCTAGAGCTCCTGTCCAGTATAGTGGCTACTAGCCACACGTGACTATTTAAAATAAAATCAAGTGAAATAAATGAATTAAAGACTTGAGTTCCTCAGTTTCACTAGCCACATTTCAAGTGCTCAGAGAGCAGGTGGCGCTGATGGCTATCATTTTGGAGAGTGCAGCTATAAAATACTTCTGTCATCACCAATGACTTA
The DNA here is from genome assembly GCF_028538775.1 of Myotis yumanensis. Taxonomy (NCBI): domain Eukaryota; kingdom Metazoa; phylum Chordata; class Mammalia; order Chiroptera; family Vespertilionidae; genus Myotis; species Myotis yumanensis. Next base: position 15,251,818 of record NW_027223762.1, read on the forward strand.
GTGAACTGCACTGCTGTGGAGCAACGGAGATGGTGGGATAGGTCTAGTCCTGCATGGCCAGCCCTCCAGTTACTTAAGGCCACTATCATTATTACTTCATGTCCGAAAGATTGTACCTCCCCTGTAGGCTCTTTTTCGCCCTTTGTTCCTTGTCCCTATACATCAGTACTGGATTGGTTTTCCTAAGTAGCAATTTCATCATGCCACTTTTTTAATAGGAAAAATCTTCAATTATTCCCAGTTTTACTCATGCCTTCTGTTGCCTGCCATATTTGATATTTAGTAACAATACATATGTATTTTTTTAATGCTTGCTGTGTTCCAGTCACTGTGCTAGGTGCTGGGGATGTCAGTGAACTCACTGGGATAGGTGCTAGAATATAGGAAGAAAAAGGCCTAAAGAGGAAGGAATGAAGGAAAGGATGTGATTAGTCTAAACTTGAGAGATCAGCGAAGGCTTCACAAAGTGTTTGATGTTTGAACTGACTTTTTAAGAACCAGTGAGAATTTATTAGGTGGAGAAGTTGGACAGGGTATACAATATGTACAAAGAGAGGCAGGGAGACTTGGAATGTCTGTGTTTGGGAATTGCAGGAGCAGATGTGAGGGGTTGTGTGTCAGGTTGAACTAGACCTTGGATCACTAGGACATTGGATTTCCATCTTGGTGGTGATAGCCATCAAAGGATTGCTAAATATCTGCTCATCCCAAGCCTTTCCTCCTCCTCTCATCTCTCAAGGTCTCTCTGTCTCTCAAGGCTTCCCTCCCTCTATCCCTCCCTCCCCTAAGCTTCAAGGGTCCTTTTTTTGCCTGGGTAACTCATTTCCTGAGCCCGTTCCTTCTACAGCTCACTTCTTCTACCTCTGTGTCTTTCTAAATAAACTTTCTCTTATAGTTTGAAAAAAAATTAACTTTGCAAAATGTTTCTATGTTTGACTGATACTTGTAGCCTTCTCTTCTTAAACTGAAAGTCTTGTTCCTAACAATGATAACATAATTACTTGCTTTATTCTACACATTAAATGTTTTAATGGGGAAAGAATAGTCTTTCAACAAATGGTGTTGGGGCTCCTGGGTAATTACATGCACAAGAATAAAATTGGACCCTTACCTTACATCATATACAAAAAGTTAAATCAAAATGGGTCAGATACCTGAATATAAGAGCTGAAACTATAAAACTTTCAGGAGAAAATATAGGGGTAAATCTTCATGACGTCAGATTTGGCAATGGATTCTTAGATACCACATCAAAAGCTTGAGTAATGCCCTGGCTGGTTTGGCTCAGTGGATAGAGTGTTGACCTGCGGACTGAAGGGTCCCTGGTCAAGGGCACATACCCGGGTTGTGGGCTCGATCCCCAGTAGGGGGCATGCAGGAGGCAGCCAATCAATTATTCTTTCTCATCATTGATTTTTCTATATCTCTCTCTCCCTCTCTGAAATCAATAAAAATATATTTTTAAAAAAGTTTGAGTAACAAAAAAAAAAAATAATTTAGACTTTTTTTTTAACTTTAAAGGGCGATGACTATAGACTTCTTTAAAATTAAAAAAAGCTTTTCTTTTGAATGATACGATCAAGAAAGTGAAAAGACAACTCACAGGATAGGAGGAAATATTTGCAAATGTTATATCTGATAAGGGACTTCTCTATAATACAGGGTGGGGAAGAGGTAATTTTACAGTTGTTTCTTCTGTTTCTTCTAGTTTAGGAACAGTCTGCTCTTTTTTCAGTAGGATCATCTCCATGTGGCAGGGAGAGCTCATGTACAGGTTAATCCGCCCATGAGCTCTGTAAATTCTGCACCACATCTTGGGAGCTTTGTTCACTTGGATGTGCTCAATTACCAGAGAAGCTACATCCAAACCCTTAATTCAACATTACTCTTTGCATTTTCAAGCATGTGCAGCAAAAATTCAGCACTCTTTTTGGGTCACCATCCTATGTCCAGCCCCACTGTTTGGCCTGGGCATACCCACCAGCTCCACCAGTGTAAGGACAGCATGGCACACATTGCTTCTGTAAAGGGACATCCTTCAGCTCTTTGGTGGCTTTTTGGATATACATACCCTGAGGGAAGGCACTGGGCAGTTTCATGAGTGTTCTTAAAGTGAACACGAACATTTGAGCCTCTTGATTTGCATGATTTTGTGGGGTTTTCTGGGTCAAATGAGTACTGGACCATTTTCAGAGGTCACATGAGGCTGCTTTTGGGAAGAGCTCTCCCTTTCTTTTAGGGGAGAAATTCTACATTCTTTATGAGGAAATTGTAAGCTGATCCCTTCATCAGACTTTTTGTATTGTTTAGTTCTTCATAGATTCATTTGTACTTTGTATCAACACCTTGTGTTGTCATTTTTTTTTTAATAGCAAGATGCAGACAAGCACTCTAAAACAAGAAAGAACAGGGTTATGAATCATATGGTGCAGGCAAGCACTCTAAAACAAGAAAGAGCAGGCTATGAATCGTATCTTCTAGGATTGTTTGGAGTAAAGGAGGTAACGTATGTAGTGTCTTTAGCTTTCTGCTTGGAACATACAAGTACTCAGCAAATTTTAGCTGTGAACTATTATATGAATTTCTTATCTTCCAGATTTAAAATTCTTTAAGAGCAGGGCTAACGTAATATATACTTCACATATTATGGACTCAACATTTTACTCAATATAATTTTATTCTCATCATAGTTTTTCATGTTTATCTTTTGTCTTGTAGTGATGAAGCTAGAACATCTGTTTGCAGAAGATTCAGGTCGATATTTGGCTATTCAGTTCCATCTGGAATGTGCATATATATTTTTATATTATTATGAGTATAAAAAAGCAAAAGATCAGTTCAGCATTGCTAAAGACATCAGCAAATTACAAATTGATTTGACAGGTAAGACTTATTTTTTGTGGCTAATTGATTAATTTTTTTGATAAAACTAATATATACATTGGCAATTTGGCTATATTGTTTGGTTGTATTTGATTTTCTATGTCCTATTCTTTGCTTTACAAAAATGGATTTTAAAGATTTTATTTTAAAAATTCATAGTTTTACAAAAAACTTGAAATTATGTATATTTTTTATTCCTGAAGATGCCCATTTATTTCCTAATCTAGTTAGACACATGCTAGTAGTATAGAAGCCAGGCAGGACACAAAGGAACTTTCAACTCCTCCCTCCTGATTCCCAAGTTTGGTTTGGCCTTCCTACATTGCTCTTCCTTGTAAATGCCCATCTATGGTTTCTATCCTGCTTTTTTTGTATTCCTTAAGACCAAATTTTTGACTGTTGATTAGGTGTTTATTCAGTGCCTTACAACACTATCCGGCATAGAGTAGGCACTCAATAAACATTTGCTGAGTGAATAAGTAAATTACAGAATTTCTCCTAAAACCTCTGTGTTTCTTCTGAATACCAAATAAGAAACATTGGTTTCTTTTTATGTATCGCTCTGTCCCTAGTGTCTTACAATGTAATTGGCATTCAGTATTGAATACATTAATGACAGTCAGACATCATCACTCGACACACTGTTTATACCTGTTGAACTTGGGCTCAGCATACCTGACAGTGACTCCCAATCTGTGAGTATTGAAATGATTGAACTTGTTATGTCCTCCGTAGACTGGGTCTAGATTATCTCTAAGGTCCATTCTTAGCCTCCAAACTCTGTATTTCTTATTGAGCTACATAATAAAATCCTTCATGTATATTATGAGTTAAATATGACTTTGTGGCCTGTCTAGGATCCTAGCCATCTTTTAACACTGTTTGTGTAGGGAAAATTATTAAATATCCAGTTTACAATTTTTGGAAAAATGGCCGTGTGCAAGTTGAAGTCTTGTCTGTGTTTGAAAATATAGTTATATGTAATATAACTTGTGAGGTTAGTTTCAGAGATTATGATTTTGAATATTGTGGATTTAGGAGACTTTTTTTGGACCACTTGAAAAATAGCATAGTGCCTTGTATGGTCACCTTTAACTGTAGATGTATTTACTGCCTAGTGTTCACAATTTTTTCCAAGTTAAGAGTGATGAACTTAAAAATACAAATGTGGTACTCACAAATATAAAAGGAGATTCAGATTATTTTTTCTATTCAGCTATAACCTTACTATAAATATTGTAAGCTGTGTTAGACCATCTCAGTAGCAGTTTTTAGTGTAACATGTTTAAAAGGTATAACTTAGAGCCAGACTCATAGCAGAATAAAGTCCAGACTTCTTAGACTGGCCTTGGTTATCAAGGATCTTTGTAATCTGACGCTTACCAGGAAATGGATGTGAGAGTTTTTGCTTCTCTTAAAGCTATTCTGCAGCAAGTTAGTTCAGTTACAAAATGAAAAAAGGCTTGATGTCACCTGAAGCCAGATAGAAAGACTGGGATTTAAAATCTGAAAACCTGGCTTTAAGCTCTGGCTCTGATTCTGCTCATTTGATTCTGATTATTTTTTTTTTTTATTATTTTTTAATATATTTTATTGATTTTTTACAGAGAGGAAGGGAGAGAGATAGAGAGTTAGAAACATCGATGAGAGAGAAACATCGATCAGCTGCCTCCTGCACATCTCCTACTGGGGATGTGTCCGCAACCCAGGCACATGCCCTTGACCGGAATCGAACCCGGGACCCCTCAGTCCTGAGCAAGTGACTGTATCTCAGAACCTCCATGTTTTCATCTGTCATATGGAAATGATGACATTTCTTCTCCCTACGGCACTTAATGAGTTACTCTTTTGAGGATGTTGATAGTGTGATGTGGAATCTATTGGCAGAAATCCTGGGTTTGAATTCTGGCCCCATTGCTTATTGGCTTTATAACTTTACTAGAGGCCCGATGCACGAAATTCGTGCAAGGAGCTCGGACCTTGCAGCCCCAGCTTCATCTGGAAGGTCATCCGGATGGTTGTTCTGCCGTCCGGTCTAATTAGTATATTAGCTCTTTATTATATAGGATAAGTCATTTAAAATCATCACTGAAACTTAGGTTTCTCCTTGTGAAATGGAGAAACACTTTATAAACTCTAAAGCACTCTGAAAATTGCTCTTTATGATTGAACAGTAGGTCTGATCGACAAATCAATGAATATAATTTTATATTTTTTTCAGGTGCTTTGGGCAAAAGGACTCGGTTCCAGGAAAATTACGTGGCACAGCTTATTCTAGATGTAAGAAGGGAAGGGGATGCATTTTCAAATGGAGAATTCAGTCCAGCCCCGACTCCTCAGGAACATTTAACTAAGGTGAGGAGGATCCTGAGTTATTTAATATATTTAAAAAGTATATATATATACACATATACATGTATATATGTATTTTATTGATTTTTAGAGAGAGAGAAGGATGGAGAGATAGAAACATCAGTGAGAGAGAATCATTGATTGGCTGCCTCCTGCAAGCCCCGCACTGGGAATGGAGCGTGCAACCGGGGCATGTGCCCTGATCGGGATTTAAACCATGACTTCCTGGTTCATAGGTCGATGTTCAGCCACAGAGCCACGCCGGTTGGGCTAAACTTTTCTTTTTTTTTTTTTTTTTTAAATTTATTTTATTGATTTTTTACAGAGAGGAAGGGAGAGAGATAGACAGTTAGAAACATTGATGAAAGAGAAACATCGATCAGCTGCCTCCTGCACATCTCCTACTGGGGATGTGCCCGCAACCAAGGTACATGCCCTTGACCGGAATTGAACCTGGGACCTTTCAGTCCGCAGGCCGACGCTCTATCCACTGAGCCAAACCGGTTTCGGCGGGCTAAACTTTTCTTATTGAATTTATTGCGGTGACACTGGTTAATAAAATCATATAGGTTTCAGGTATAAATGCTACCGTACATCATCTGTATATTGTATTGTGTTTACCAACACAATAAGTCAGGTCTCCTTCCATCACCATTTAACCCCCTTGTATACACATATACTGTTGTCTGTGTCCATAAGTCTTTCTTTTTTTCTTTGCTTAATCTCTTAAGTGTGGCATTTAGAAAACTTAAAACTTACATATGTAGCTCCCTTTAAAAAATTATGAAAGGCCTGTGTTGAAAATGGATGGCCACCAGGGTGTGCTGTGCACCTGCCAGCCTGCCCTTTGAAGGGTGCTAGTCCTGAGGAAGAGGCATTGTTTCCGTGGAAACTAAGCAGCAGCCCAATTTCTGTGTTTCTCTCATCAGTGGTTCTTGAAGGTTGCAGTGCTGTTTCTTGAAATCTTGTAGATAGAGCTGGGCCTATAGTTAGGATGAACCTGAGAATAAACAAGGAAAGCTGTTCTTTTGGGCTGTGATGTGGGCAGAGGACTGTTTACCAATAAGAGATTACCAGTTAAGAGGTTGACCTAGTCACAGATAGTTTTCAGCTTTCTATGGGCTTCTGCCCAGCTCCACTGAACTCCTAAACTCTTCCTAGTTTTAGCTACTTTTATTGAATTACTAGGGGCCCAGTGCATGAATTCGTGCACCTTGAAAGGAACTGTGGGCCGAGAGGCTGTGGTAGGCACAAGGGTGGGTCTCGGCCCATCCTCCGTGCCCCTGCCCGGCCCCTTCCACCATGGCCCCTGGTCCCCTGTCTGCCGGCAGCCCTGCTCCCACCACCACTGCTCCCACACGCTGACGGCACTGGCCCTGCTCCCACCCACTGACGACACTGCGTGATTGGGGCCGGCGCCAGCAGCAGGTGTGGGTGGGGCTGGCACTGTCAGCGGGTGCGAGTGGCGGCTGCTGCCCAGTGGCCCCCTCAGGAGCAGGGGGAGGTAGAGAAGCCCTCAGGGGCGATCAGGGCTGGCAGCTGCTGCTCACACCTGCTGGTTGAGTTGAGTGATCGGGACCGGCGCTGAGCACTGGCAGCAGGTGTGAGCAGCAGCTCCGGTGCTGGCAGTGGGTGCGAGCAGGGCCGGTGCTGGCAGTGGGTGCGAGCGGGGCCTGTGCTGGCTATGGGTGTGAGCGGGGCCGGTGCTGGCAGCGGGTGCGAGCAGCGGCTCCGGTGCTGGCTATGGGCGTGAGCGGGGCCGGTGCTGGCAGTGGGTGCGAGCAGCGGCTCCGGTGCTGGCTATGGGTGTGAGCGGGGCCGGTGCTGGCAGTGGGTGCGAGCAGCAGCTCCGGTGCTGGCTATGGGTGTGAGCGGGGCCGGTGCTGGCAGTGGGTGCGATGCAGCGGCTCCAGCGCCAGCAGAGGGGGCGAGTGGGGCCAGCACCGCAGGTGCGAGTGCCAGGCAGGACCCTGGCGCGGGAGCAAAGAATTTTCAGTAACCACCAGAGGCTCGCCCGGATGACAGTGACCGGCACCCCACCTTGGTCTGGCACTCCCACTCACCTCCTCCACCATCCCACCGTGGCCAACGCCCGCCATGTTCCGCACACACTCCCTGGTGGTCAGCACACGTCATAACGACTGGTTGTTCGGTTGTTCTGGTTCCGCCGTTTGGTCTATTTGCATATTAGCCTTTTATTATATAGGATTAGAGAAACAATTTAAATCAAATTTGTTGAGGAAATATTTACATAAAATAATATATACCTATTTTATTTTTTTTATTATTATTTTTTAATATATTTTATTGATTTTTTACAGAGAGGAAGGGAGAGAGATAGAGAGTTAGAAACATCGATGAGAGAGAAACATCAATCAGCTGCCTCCTGCACATCTACTGGGGATGTGTCCGCAACCCAGGCACATGCCCTTGACCGGAATCGAACCCGGGACCCCTCAGTCCGCAAGCGGACGCTCTATCCACTGAGCCAAACCGGTTTCGGCATACCTATTTTAAATGTTCAGTTTTGGTGAGTTCTGATAAATAGAGACACATGTAACCACCACCGTAATAAAAATATAGAACCATTTCCATCATGACAGAAAGTCCACACATATTCCTGCAATCACTTTCCCTTCCACTGATCTGTTTTCTGTCACAGACTAGAGCTGTTTTTCTAGAATTTCAAATAAATAGAATCAGACACTGTGGCTCTTGTGTCTGGTTTCTTTCACTTAGTATAATGTTTGAGAGTCACTGATATTTTGATAGCAGTGGTTAGCTCCTGTTTATTGCTCAGTTGATACCACAATGTGCTTATCCATTCCCCTGTTGGTGGACCATTTAGCTGTTTCTAGTTTTTGGCTATAAGGAATAAAACTGCTTGGAAGATTTGTGTGTAAGTCTTTGTGTGAACATATCTTTTTAATTCTCATGGGTAAATATCTAGGAATGGAACGACTAGGTTATATGGTAAGTATATTTTTAACTTGGTGAAAAACTGCCAAATTGTTTTCCAAAATACTATCATTTTATATTCCCAACCTCAAAGTTTCAAGGCACCAGTTGCTCTACATCCTTACCAATGCTTGGTAATTTTTGCCATTCTTCTGAGTGTGTGTATCATATTGTGATTTTACTATTTTTTGATAATTAATTAAAAACAATTATATTGAAATATTACTGACATAATAAAAATTGACCCATTTTAATTGTATAGTTTGATGGGGTTTGACAAATATATCTTCTGTATGTACAAAAGGCTAAGCGAATGGCTAGTAGGTATGATGCACAGTGACCACCAGGGAGGCAGACTTTCAATGTAGTAGCTGCCGAGCTGTGGTGACTTGGCAGTGGTGGTTCTCGAGTGATGCACCCCAGAACCAGAGAGGAGGGAGCCCAATTCCTTGCGGGGCCACGCGATTCCACCTCCGGCTGTGGGTTATGTTGTTGCTGGGGCACTGTCGGCCCCGAATCTGGTTTACTGCACACTTGGTTTGTGTTCCACACCCTGTACAGCAGCAACTTTGCAGAGTGCCCTCTCGCACTCCAGGACCCATCGAGGGATGTCAGAGAGTGGGTTTTGGCCCGATCCCCACAGGCCAGGTTGAGGGACCCTACAAATGCCTTTGAGCTGTGGCGCTGCCGGCCTGGGAGGGACTGCGGGAGGTTGGCTCCAGGGCGTGTCCAGCTCATTTCGCCCATTCCCACCCCGTCGGCCACCTTCTAATTAATTTCCTTTCAGTGTGCACAAATACGTGCACAGGGTCATGGATTAGTGTGTGTGTGTGTGTGTGTGTGTGTGTGTGTGTATATATATCTCACCCCCCACATACACACAACCATTACAGTCAAGATGTGTTTCACCACCCTAAAAGTTCTATCACGCCCTTTTCAGTTAATCCCCCATACCTCTGTCCCTAAACAATCATTGATTTGCCTTCAATGACTACAGATAGTTTGGCTTTTCTAGAATTTCATATGGAATCATACAGTATGTACTCTTTTGTATTTGGTCACTTGCTTAGCATGTTGTTTTTGAAACTTATTCATGTGGTTGTGTGTGTCATTAGTTTCTGATATTGCTGATTAGAATTGCATTGATGGATATATGTATATTTAAAAATATTATCTATTGACAGACATTTGAATTGTTTCCAGTTTGGAGCTATTACAGATAAAATTGCTGTTAACATTTAAATGCATGTGTTTGTGAGGACATATGTTTTCATTTCTCATGGGGAACTATTAAGGAGCGGAATGGATAGTTTACATGGTAAATAAATGCATGTTTATTATAAAAAATTGGCAAACTGTTTTCTGTGGTGGTACCATTTTAAGAAAGTTCTAGATCTTTGTTGACATTTAGAATTGTCAGTCTTTTAAATTTTATCCATTCTAATATGTGTGTACTAGTAGTTCATTCTGATTTTAATTAGTATTTCCATGTTGACTACTTTGTTCAGGATATTCTTGTGTGCATGTTGACTATTGGTATATCTTCTCTTACGAAGCATTTATACAAATCTTTTGTCCATTTTTATATCGGGTTATCTTCTTATTTCTGGTTGTAAGACTTCATATTCTACACACAAGCCCCTTTTCAGATATTTCTTTTGTGAATATATTCTCTGAGTCTTTGGCTTGGCTTTTCATTTTCTTAACAGTGTTTTCAAAGAGCAGAAGTTTTTAATTTGATGATGTCCAACATATTAAGTTTTTCTCCGATAATTCAGGTTTTTTTATGTCTGCCTACCCCATTGTTGCAAAACTTTTCTCCTAGGATTTCTTTTAGAAGTTTTTTACTGTTTGTTAGCTTCTACTTTAAGGTCTGTGATCAATTTTTGTTTAATTTTTGTATAGGGTATGAGATAGAGGTGAGGGTCTTTTTTTTTTTTTTCTAAATGTATATCCAGTTGTTCCAGTCATTTATTGAAAAGACTTTCCTTGATTAAATCACCTGTGTACTTTGTTGAAAATCAACTGACCATATAATGTGGACCTAAAATTTTAGACTCTATTCTATTCCATTCAGATATATGTCTGTCTTTATTCCAGTACCACACTGTCTTGGCTTTGTAGTCATTCTTAAAATCAAGTATTCTATCAAGTCCTCTAGATCTTCAGATTTTATTTTTTCAAACTGTTTTCCATTCCAGAGCCTGCTGAGCAATAGAGCTGGGAGTTGATGTTTTAGTTTATAGTGTAGAGGCAGAGTAGGAAGAGTACAGTAGGCTCAAGCAATGTTAACTGTTATTCTCTATTGATATTGTCAATGTATTCCTGAAGTATAGGTGGCCTGTCCTCTATTTCTACACAGTAAGTTGTCCTCAAATAAGTGTTTCAAGAGAAAGCCTGTTAACCAGAGGTAGACATTGTATAATTTTAAACAAGGTATTTTATCCTTCCCTAGCAATCAATTGCATACAGTTTTGGTCTAAGTATTTTCTTTTGTATTCCACCAGAATCTTGAGCTGAATGATGATACTGTTCTAAATGAGATAAAGTTAGCAGATAGTGAACAGTATCAGATGCCCAACCTGTGTGCTGAAGAGCTGGCTGTTATCCTTGGAATCTGGTAAGTTAATGACTTGCTTGGCTACATTGAACACCTTGCATGTGTGTTCTCTTGTGTTGGGGAAATCTTTATTCAGGAGGTCCCAAGAGTTCTGGGTGAAGAGGGAATCTTGTAATGCTGCTCAAGATCCAGAATAATTGGGTAACCAATCAAAAGGTTAGAGATTAGAGACCTCAGGAATCTCCTGGGAGTTGGTATTCTCATCCTTCTCCTCCCTTCATAAGCAGAATTTCTTTGGTTAGCTTTAGCTAGAAATAGACTCTTAATAAAATATTTAGCATAGGTGAGAATGAGTATTTTGAACTCTGGGGATATTTATATCTCAAAAGGTAGACTTATTTTTGAATACTGTAGAACCTTATGTGTGGTGGAAATAGTTTTTTCTTTCATTCTTATATTTTTTTCTATTTTGAAGTAATTTCACATTTGGAAAAAAGTTGCCAGGGCAAGGCATTGCAAAGAATTTAAGAAAATCATCTTCAAACATGATACTCTATCACTGGAGTACTTTAGTGTGTGATTCCTGCAAGCAAGCGTACTTTTTTCCATTGTCACAATATAGTTCTCAAAATCAGGAGAACTTACTCTGCTTTAATACTCAGATTCCATTCAAGTTTACCAGGGTCCGAGGAGCCTCGTCTGTGGCATGGGAGCCTGTCTAGATGTGCGTTGCAGTTAGTTGTTATCTCCTTAGTTTCGGCCAATCTGGAACAGTTGCTCAGTTTTGCTTGGCTTTCATGATATTAACACTTTTGAAACTTAAAAGCCACTTATTTTGTAGACGTTCCCCCGGTTCCTTTTTTTCCTAGTAAAATAAATTAGGTTGACATTTAGTACACTAAGCACATTTGTCAGTATTTTACTACTTTCTGTATTTACCTTTGGCAAACTCCTATCTGCATTTGTATATAATGTAGTAATATTAAAATATGTGCTTTCAAATATATGAAATAAGTTTACTTTGTCTTTCAAAAATTATATTTCATTAGACGCAACATGCATTTTAGGAGTAATTTATCTTTTTTTAATTTAAAGCACAAATATGCAAAAGAATAACCCAGTGCATAAGTTAACTGAAGAGGAGTTGCTGGCATTTACATCGGTGAGTAATGTCTTCCTTCTTTCCATTTTCTTTTCTTATAGATTGTTTTGCCTCTGGTACATTCTTGCCTCAAATTGCTCACCTTGGGACACTGCCACTTAAGGAAATTAAGGGAACAAAAACTCATCATTTTAGTTTCCAAACTGCACCTATCTTACTGCTGATTTAAACATAAGTATTTTTCTTTGTGCTTGCTTGGCTTTGAGGGCAGTGACCAAATATTTCTTGTTCATTTTTGTTCCCAGAGCATTACACAGAATAGGTGCTCAATAAATATTGAAATAGGTGCGCAATGTTGAATGAATGAATGAAGTGACAGAGCAAAAGTTTGAATTTTCACTCCAAAGCCTACCTAGTATACAGCTCTGTTGTAAAAGCCAGGGTATTGCCTACCTGGGTGTGATGAGTAGAGGATTTCAAGAAGCTAGGAGCCAAACCAGGAGAGCATGGGCTATCGAGGCTGGGGAGGGAGGTGGTATCGAGCATGAGGGGTGCTTGCCAGCATTCAACAGTGTAGAAGGTCAGGAGAAAAGGCTGTGGGCTTTGATAATTGGAGTGCATTACTTATCTCTAAGGACAGTTTCAGTGGACTATCTGGGTAGTCATTCTAGTGAATTAAGGAGGGAACGGGGCATGAGAAAACAAAGTTGATAAAGACCACAGTTGGAGAAAATGGCAGTGAAAAGGAAAGAGTAATAGATGTTTGAGGATTTGAGATCAAAGAAGGCTTTTCAAGAAGGGAAAGATCACAGATGAAGGGGTCACTCAGTATCCTTTTAGCTTTAGGGAGAGAAAGAGGATACGCACATCTTTAATGAACACAAGACGCTTAAGATACATAATTTTTTTTCAAAGACATTTTTATATCATGGTTGAGACTCATGCTAGAATTCTAATTTTTTATTCCTTGAGTTATTTTTCAGATAAGGCAAAAATAAAGTATTTTTTCTGGTAGAAAGAAAAGCTCGCTTACTTTGTACTGTAATATAAATTTTGCAAGTAACTGTTTTCTACATATTGCTTTGGAACTGGTTGGATGTTAATCCTTTGAGTTCTCGGGGTGCCCTTTTTATTTTTCCACTTATTAGAAATCTTTGGTGTTTATCATTATAGCATGTCTATGTTTAGATTACTATGTAAAAATCTCCTTATTTACTTGTTACATATGCTATCAGGAATTTGACAAGTAAAGTGTTACAAACATTTTTAAAAAGATACATTAAAATTATTATGCACTTCCCATCTATTTATGCAGCTAATATCTATTGAAAACTTAATATGTACTAGGTATTGTGCTGGTCATCAGGGATTCAGCAGTGAACAGTCTTCTAGGAGTTTACATCAATTTACATTGTTGTGGGGGAAATACACAGTAGACAAAGAGAGAAATACATACTTAATAGAAATGCACAGGAGAAATATAAAGCAGGGTAAGGGGATAAAAATGGGACCTGGATGGTAGTGTTAGACAAGGTGGTGGGGAAGGTCTCAGTGAGAAGATGCTGTTGAACCTCACGTCAGCATGAAGTGAGGCCCAGGGCAGGATGTGGGGCTCTGGAACGGTGCTGAGCTTGAGTCAGTGTAAGGCAGTAGAGAGCTGGAGGGGGACAAGTTTGATAAATTATGACTAGGACTCTTGGGTTTCTTCTGATGACCGAGGTAAACAGGATGTAGCATGTGATAGAAAGTGTTCCTGCTGGCCTCTCTTGGGGAGGATGGTTGGTAGCAACATCCTCTCGGGTCTGGTCTTATAAGCAGTTTATTGTGGAACATATATCATCCATAGTTATCCTGAAAAGACATTAAAATACTCTATTTCCATTCAAACATTTAATTTTCTTTTTAGCTTTTCTTAGGGTGGGAGTATATTTCTTCTCTTTTAAACCTTTCTTTTTCTACTTCTTTTGTGATTCGCTATTATTATAATATTTTATTTCTTTTCCCATTGTTCCTCTAAATTGTGAGGTGCTTCTGAAGATAACTGTTGGGGTCCAGCCCCAGTAGGTCCAGGGGTTCCCAAAGGTGTGGATGGAGTCGGTGAAGAAGGAATGACACAGAGACAGCAGTGTTCAGATGATCAGCATAGCCAGGCTCTCTAGCCAAGTTCTCCAGCCAGGTTCTGTCTTTATTGTCCTGTTACATCTGTATTTATACCAGTTGATTTTAATCCTATCCATTCTATTCCAAAGGTTATGGCGTTTGTTAATCTAGTTCTCTTGAGTTTAATCCTGTCTAGGTTAATCTCTGTGTTCCATTATAAGGGCTATTCCAAGGTCACTGCTCTACTGATAAGCTACAAGGAAGTGACTGAAGGAGATTATCCTACCCAGTAAAGGTTATGTCCTTCCAGCCTCGCTGCTTGCCTTCCCTGGGACTGCCCTGTGTCGGTGAGTCTCCAGGGTTATAGGCTTTGGTGCTTTCCCTGGTGGGCAGACCCCTGGGGATATGGGCCCAACAAGTCCCAAATTTATTGCCAACAGTCTTAGTCCAAGTTCTTCATAAGTAGTACATGGTATTTCTGTAACACTAGGGGGTTTCACTGATTTATTCTCTTCCTTAGTCCTGTTAATCCCTAACTCCAGGGAAAAAATCCCCATCTGGGGAAACAACCTTTCTCGGAGAGGTGACCTTGGTTAAAGCACATAGCGCTAAGAAGGGGAGCAAACATATTAAGAACAGTATGCCATATATGCCAGGTCCCTTGAAATATATGCTGTGTAGATGTTTCTTCCCTGCAGCGACTGTGTCAAGCAGCAAGGATGGACCGGCTTCCAGCAGATAACTTCTGATGCTCATTAACTCATCCTTCCTGGCTTGCAGTGAAGGTCAAGGTCATCAATTCAAGTTTCATGCTATTCCCTTACGGGTTTTATAACACACACACACACACACACACACACATTTTTCTCTCTCTCCTCCTCGAGGTTATTTCCAAATCCGAACTGACCCAAGGACTGATTTCCTTTTGGAGGAAAGCTATTTGATCACAGTGCTTCCTAGTGCTAGGCCTGAAGAGATGAGTGTGTGAATCCCAGGTAAATCTTTAATTGTTAAGAAGTAGGGCCAGGAACTTATGTGTGAGGAGAGTTTTTAGGAGCCCATATGTACTTTGGGCTCTATACCACCTCATTCTTTTTTTAATCCCAAAGAAAGTACACAGAATACAGCAGAAAAACCCATATCAGCCCTTCTCAACTCTCCCTTCATCTGTCAGTACTTCCTCTTATCCCTGCTTTGTACATGATACTGCACTGGATAATACTGAATTAGAAGTGGCTCCTGGTATTAATGAAGAGTTTTATTGACATTGATATCTTATATAACTACATATCCTTATATAAATATCTTTTATTTGTAATCTATTATTTATGACTCCAAAAGAGTATTTGAGGTACGAGGGAACTCTTTTAGGTGCTACCCCACTTCTGAACTTGTAAACTTTTGTCTGTGCTTCTCTTTGAGCAAGAATTATCTTTGGGGTTTCATTATAATTACTTATGTATATGTTCTATCTTCCCCATAAGACTATAAACTCCCAGTTTTAGTGGCTGGGTTCTATTCTTTTCTGGGTCTTCTACAAGGCCTGGTACGATGCTTCAAGGCTTTACTCATAGTTGTTACTCAATAAATGTATGGAGAATAAGAAAATGAATGAAATACAGGTTGGGGCTAAAGTACAGGAGCCCGAAACTCAGGCATGTACCCTGACAGGCAATGGAACTGGCGACCTTTTGGTGCATGGGACGATGCCCAACCAGCTGAGCCACACCGGCCGGACTAAAGGAATAGGATTTTTAAGTGGATAAGACTTGTTTGGAATTGGCCATAGATGTGGAAGAGAAGGGGACAGAGAGGAAAGAAGTAGCATCCCCTTTCTTGCTGGGCAGCCATTACCCGCTCTGTAGCAGTGTTGGTGGCCTGGGGCTGGGGTTGTGAACTACTGAGATTATGAGGTGTCTTCCTTTGCTGATAGAAGAGCAAGTACAACAGAAGTCTTAATACTCGCACCAGACACTTTTCTAAACATTAGAGGGACAGGACATGGTTATTGGACATTTGGTAAATATTTATTGAATAAACAAATGAATGGCTTTATTGGTCCTGAATTTCATTCAGTTTTAATGAGCTGTCCTAAAGTTTAATACAATGATTTCATTCAATTTTAATGAACTGTCCTAAAGTTTATTACAATGTAATCTCTTTTTTGGAGAAGTTTTTGCCAGTGTTTTCATGTTGCTGCAGCATGTTGAAATATATGTGAGATGTGTTGGGAAAATGTTTTAATTCAGCAGTGTCAGAAGTTTGTCTTAAAAGGAGTACTTTATTTTTTTTTAGTTGTCATTATGTAGTGCTATTCCTGAGATATATCCGCACGTTTCAGGAAAACTGAATGAGTCATAGTAAAAATAACCCAATCTGTATTAGAGAGCCTTTATGTCGTATCGGCTTGATAATTTAAAATTAGCTGTTATCTACGTTATTTCCTTTCAGATGGGCCAAGTCAGTTACATTCAGTAATGCTTTTAATTTCCTCTCATTGTTGAAAATGGGAACAATTTTGTTACTTCAGACAGGTGTTTCAGTTTTAATTGGCAAAAGTTTTGCTTAAGTGTGAATTGATATTGGCAGCCTGCCCTCTGACTGTCTGCCCAAAACCCCGAGGTCACTGGAAATGAAAAAAGGAAAAAGAAAGATCTTTGGAAGTTACACATTACCTTCTATGTATTTTCTCTTTCTGCTATTAATTTTAAACCTATTAATAAATACTTATGAACATAAAATAGTTTGTTAACCACTTTTACAGATTTAAATGATCACCTATTTTTTTTCTAGAGCATAGTCATTTCTTAATTTTAATTTTTTAAGGTAGGTGATATAACTTTGTAGGATAGCCACAACACTTCCGATAGTTTGTGTTAGCATTACATGATGACATGTTCTGTATTAAGTGGCATAGTTCAGAATTTTGATTTTCTTTGTGGTTTGAATGCTTGTCTTCCAAAATGTTACTCTGTGTATTTAAATTTAATAGGCATTTATTGATAATGATCCTCAGAAATTGACTGAGCAAGTAGACAAAGACAATGAGTAATTACATAGATAATTTGGACACTACTACCAGCCAGCTTGACCTAGTTGGTATTTATAGAATAGTGCACTCATAATACAGTCATCCCTAGGTGTCTGCCAGGGATTGGTTCCAGGGTCCTCCATGGATACCAAAATCTGCAGATGTTCAAGCCCTTTATGTAAAATAAAATAGTATTTTTATATAACTTACACACATCATCTTGTATACTTTAAATCATCTCCAGATTACTTATAATACCTGATAGAATATAAATGCTGTGGAAGTAGTTTATTATACAGTATTGTTTAGGGAATAATGACAAGAAAAGTAAGTCTGTAAATGTTCAGTATAGACACAACCCTCAGAGACGTAACTACATGTTAGAAGTCAGCAACAACATAACATTTTTTAAAGAATATTTTCAGTTCATGATGGGTTGAATCCACAGATGTGGAATCCCTAGTTATGGAGGGCCAGTTGTTATTTGAATATATTTCTTTGCAAGTATATATGGTATGTTCGGCAAGACCATATGCTGGGCCAGTAAAACAGGTCTCAATGGATAAAAATAAACACCATAAGGAATATATTCTCTTTCTACAACAGAATTAAATTTGACTTAAATAAATATTAGATATCTGTAAAATCTCAAAATATTTAGAGTCCAAACAATTAAACAACATACTTAGTCCATGGATCAATGAAGAAATCACAAAGGAAATTTATATGTAAAAGACAACTGTTAACCTAAATCATTGACCCCAATGTTACAACAATTTTCTCATGTTTTCTTAAAGTAAAATTGTTGTAATACTGGGGTAATGAACAATTTTTAACTAGGACACTAAGTGCATGAACCATAAAAAAAATTGGGTAAAAAGATAAATTGGACTTCATTAAAATTAAAACCTTCTGCTCTTTGAAGGACATGATTAAGAAAAGGAAAAGACAAGGCCAGACTGGGAGAAAATATTCACAGTACATATATCTCGTAAAGGACTTGTATCCAGAATAAATAAAGACTCTTTCCAACTCAATAATAATAATAGGACAAACCAAAAAAATTTAAAATGGACAAATGATTTGAACAGACACTCCACCAAAGATATAGGAATGACCAATAAAAGCATGAAAAAGGCTTAATAGCATTAATCATTGGGAAAATGCAAATTAAAACCACAACAAGATACCACTTTAAAGACTTATAATACTATGTAGGATAGTTGGAACTCTCATATATTGCAAATGTAATGTAAAATGATAACAACCACATTGGAACACAATTTGGCATTTTCTCATATAGTCACTTCCCCTTCTAGGTATTTATCTATCAGACTTACATACCAATGTTCACAGCTATTCAATCCATAATAGCTTAAATCTGGAAACAACCCAGATGTCCATCAAGTGAATGATAAATTGCCTTATATCCACCTAAAGAAATAATTCCCAGCAATAAAAAGAAATGAAGTACTACTAATAACATGCAACAGTGTAGGTGAATCTGAAAAAACCTGATTTTGAGTTAAAGGAAATAGGTTGTATGATTTCATTTAATTGCAATTCTAAAATAGGCAAAAGTAAACCATAATGGTAGAACATAGGTCACATTGATTGCAGAAGGGTGCAAGGGAACTTTCTGGATTGATGGAAATTTTGTATATCTTGATTTCATGGTAGTTATATAGGTGTCAAAATAGATCAAACGGTGCCCTAAATCATGGTTTTATTGAATCATATCTATCTTATATTTCAATAAAGTCACTAAGAATATCCTAAAGGCGGAAATGCATATATATTATTTAGAGCTCTCATATGTAAGATTGATTAGTTTATCACCAGAGATTTTTGGTTTCCGTGTAGTTTTGTCTGCATCGTCAGCTTCAGAAGAGCAGCACAACATACTCCCTAATGTGTTAAGTGGGAAGAATGTAGAAGATGAAGAACAAATTCTCAATAGGAAGTTGCTCAGTCTTCACATTCAGTATGAAGCATACTCCTTTTTTAAGACAAAATCAGGCTAATTTTTTCCTCATTTTCCCATCAAGAACTAATAATTAAGATAATTTTCAGGCAGAGAGAGACAAGGAAAAATAAGTCTCTTCTATTTCTCTCTTGGCTTTTGAACTATAACTTATTATTTTTGTGCTTTCTCAAGGAATTACCATACATATCGGAGCATATTCACAGGTGTTTATGTTATTATACTTTATAACTTAGATTTTAGTTACTTTTAAGCTTCTGGTATATCAAATAACAAAAAATCTAAAAACTATTTTTAGCAATAGAAAATCATTTAAATGTTATTTGATAAACCATTTTAAAGATTAAACAGTACTGATTTCATTGCATACATACTTTTAAAGTGAATCTCATTGTATTTCATCAAGCTGGTGAGAAGCAGAATAAGTGATGATTGGAGAGCAGTAATATAAGAAAGAAAACCCATTAGTGGGGCTTATGGTCCCCAGACAGGAGAAATATGTAGGAGTTATAAAGATGGCACATTTAATATTAAGGTGTCTTGTCAGACTCATGTCTGCGTGCTTCTGCTTTTGGCCATCATCGAAGCAAACGCTCTCAGGTCTTTTGACATTATGAAGTAACATGGTGTTGAAGGATGAAAAATTCAGTTTGAAAATAATATTTATGTTTTAAATAGGTCTGCTTTCATGACAGTGTGAAGGGTACCTCTGGTCGTGCTGATGAACTGGCACCTCCAGAACGCAGAATACCTGCCTTGTTGAGGTAGCCAAGTGACCAGCAGCTGATCTCTCTGGTGTCTGCCTTCTGTATGAAAATTTGCAGAGATAGGAAAGAGCTTTGAAAGTGTTGTACCAGCAGATCCAGAATCTCCGGATTTGCCACGCATGCTACTAGATATGGTGGAAGAAATGAAGGTATAAAACATAGGACTTGCCTTCATAGAATTTTTAATTTAGCCAAGATCAGATAAACTTGGGATAATGCAATTATCAATACCAGGCAGTTTAAACTACAAATTGATAGCACAGATAAATAAATCCCTTAACCATTCGGAAAAGGAGAACATATTAGGGACAGAGCAGTCAAAGAAGGCTTTGTTCATTAAGCAGGGATTTGAGTCAGGCCTTGAAAGACAGTTGGGGTTTAGATGGAGTGATAGCAGGAGCAAAGGCAAGGACATGGGAAGGGGTGAGCTGCACTGGGTTCCTTTAGCTGAGATGGAAGATTTGTTTGGGGTAATAGTGAGTCTTGGGGAAAATAGATTTGAGATGGATTTTAAATGGTCTAGAGAACAAGGATAGGGGATTTGGACTGCTGTTCCACTTCAGGGGAATAATTTATAGACTAAATTTGGAATTTAAACTTCTTGTCATTTGGTACTGATTTGAACAATGAATGCTCTTTTAAATAGATCATTACAAAGGGGAGTGGTTCTGCTTTTTATAGTATTTCTTTGTTACTTCTTTTGTAAAGTCAGCCTGACTTGGGTGGGCATCATCCGATTTGGCTTTATTGTAATAGCCCTACAATCTTGCACCCACAAGGAGGGCCCTGAGTCAGCTTTGATTTATGTGTGGAAAAGCAGCTCTCTGGAAGCTCCTTGTGTTCAGAGGGGCAGACTGGCTGTCTTCACACACCAGACCCCTGTGACCTCTGGAAGAAGCTCATGTGAAATGTGCAGTGATAAGAATGAAAAGGAAATTTGGTTTTAATAGAAACAACACTCCAGATCTTCTTTGATGGTGTTACAAACTTTTCTTTGCCACTTTTCTGGGAATGTGGATTGTGTTAGATGTACTCAGAAATTGTTAGCTAAAGAAAATAATGCATATATATGTATTATATATATCTTCTATCTATACTAATAAAAGGGTAATATGCTAATTAGACCGGGAGACCTCCAGGAGACCTTCCACACGTCCTTCCAGACAAAGCCATGGTGGTGGGGCTGAAGCAGAGGCGGTTAGGGGCGATCAGGCCAGGAGGGGAGGGCAGTTGGGGGTGATCAGGCTGGCGGGGGGGGGGGGACAGTTGGGGGCAATCAGGCCAGCAAGGGGGGGCAGTTGGGGGCAAGAAGGCTGGTGGAGGGGCAGTTGGGTGCGAGCAGGCCGGCAGGCAGAGAGGTTAGGGGCAATCAAGCAGGTAGGCAGGTGAGTGGTTAGGAGCTAGCAGTCCCGGATTGCGAAAGGGAGCAGTCGGACATCCCCCAAGGGGTCCCAGATTGGAGAGGGTGCAAGCCAGGCTGAGGGACACCCCACCATCCTCGTGCATGAATTTCGTGCACCGGGCCATGTGTGTGTGTGTGTGTGTGTGTGTGTGTGTGTGTGTGTGTGGTGTCATAATATTAAAATTCACTTTTTAGTGTGAGGTAAAACAGTATCCATTGACCTTTTCATTCCAAGTAGTTAACACTTTCCTCAGATGTTAGATGACCATTGTTTCTCTTTTTGTCTGAGTCCTAGAGTCAGCTCAGGTGCCATATCTTGAAGTGATGTGCTGTGTTCCTGGAAGACTCAGTATTTTAAAATTTCAAGTCTTCTAAAATTAACCTACATAATTAAAGTAGCCCCTAACAAAATTCCAGCAGTTTGATTTTTTGGTTGTTGTTGCTATTGTTTTTTGGTTTTGTGGAACTCAAGCTGACTTTGAAATTCACATGGACTAAGAATAGGTATAGCAGAGCTGAAGAGCAGCACCCAAGCACCGACACTGCCTGATAGCAGCCCCAGGAGGACACTGGGTCAGTTAAGAGAGCGCTCAGCATATGTGGTCCTTGGACTGGCAGCCTCAGTGTCACCTGGGAACTTGTGAGAAATGGAATTTCTCTGGCTCCACCTCAACCCCAGAATCAGAATCTATGGGGTTGGGGCCAACGAGTCTGTGTTTTAACAATCTAGGTTATGCTTATGTACTTTAACATTTGAGAAACACTTAATTAAGACATTTTGACATAAGGAAATACAAACCAATCAGTGGAACAGATGGAGAGTCCAGAAACAGACCCACGCATGCATTTACTTCTGATTTACGACAAAGTTGGCATTGCAATACAATGCGGATAGGGTAAGCTTGTCAATAAAACAGATGATTTGTATTCATATGAAGAAAGCCGTCTTAACCCCTATGTAGTATTATCCATGCACCAATCAATTTCAGAATGAATGTGTAAAAGTGAAAACTATAAAGCTTTTAGAGGAAAAATATAGAATATCTTAGAAAACTTAGGACAAACAGGAAAAGAAAGCTCTAACCATAAAACAAAAATATGGACTCTATTCATATTAAGCACTTCTTTTTATCAGAAGATACCATTATTGTTTGTAAAGCATGTTGACTAGTGCCTTGCCAGCACATAGTGTGTGTTATATTTGTCAAATACAGTGGGGCCTTGACTTACGAGTATCCCGACTAATGGGTTTTTCGAAATACAAGCCGTCTCTCGGCCGATTTTTTGCTTTGAGTTGCGAGCTAAAATTCGGATTATGAGCCAGCTTCAGATACCCCACCGCTAGTTGGCGCAGTGAACGCCACAACATCAGCCCAGCATCACGTGCATTGTAATGGTGAACATTGATTTGACATACGAGTAATTTGAGTTACGAGCTCAGTCACGGAACAAATTAAACTCATAAGTCAAGGCCCCACTATAAGTAAATAATATGTTACCCTCCCATTAAACATTATCTCCTCATCCCCTTCCTCCCACCCTCCACCCCCAGCCTCTGGCAATCACCATTCTGCTTTCTGTCTATGAGTTTCACTATTCTAGGTACCACATGCAATTGGAATCATAAAATATTTGTCCTTTGTGTCTGACTTATTTTACTTAGCTTGATGTCTTCAGGGTTCATCCATGTGTACCAGAACCTCCTTCCTTTAGAAGGCCGAATAATATTCCAAATTGGATGCAGCGGTAGAGAATCAATGGGGAGAGATGGAGTCACTTTGGGGGGGTAGGGGGAGATGGCATTTAAGCTGAGACCTGAAGGTGAGACAGAGCCAGCAGGGGCAGTGTGTGGTCATTCTCAGGTCAAAACCAGTGGAATGAGAGCAGTAACCCTCATTGGGACATGGTAGAGACTCTGGATCAATTTCACCCATCCATCTGGACAGATTACAGCTCGAGTCCTCACCAGCTGGCTGTCCTGCTGCTTAGGTTCTAGTAGTTGGGTTGGTGTTCTCTCTTTTGGTTTGCTTGCTAAACTGTTAGACTAAAATTTTTTTTTTTTAAATATATTTTATTGATTTTTTACAGAGAGGAAGAGAGAGGGATAGAGAGTTAGAAACATCGATGAGAGAGAAACATCGATCAGCTGCCTCTTGCACACCTCCTACTGGGGATGTGCCCGCAACCAAGGTACATGCCCTTGGCCGGAATCGAACCTGGGACCCTTCAGTCCGCAGGCCGACGCTCTATCCACTGAGCCAAACCGGTCAGGGCTAGACTAAAATTTTTAAAAAATATATAATTTTCTTCATAAGTCAGTAGAGCATTGTAGAGTATCTCCTGTTTAGTTTTCTTTTTCTTTACCTAGTGTCTTGTATCATGATTGATTTTTACCTTGTGAGCAGAAGTGTTTTATAAAATAAATTAAGTCTAGCTTCGCTGCTACCTCCTTTCAGAAAGCCTTTCCCAAGTCTTTATATCTCCCAGCCAAATGGCTATAAGATAAATGCATTCTTCAGTGATATCATTATCCAGTCAGTTCTTCCTTTAAAAGCTTTTCAAATGTCTATTTGCCAGATTGCATTTTACTTTCAGTGTTTAGTGAGAATGTCTTGCTTGCTCTTCACATGAAAGTCTCAGGCAAACTCTTGTTCTCGTGCCAGCATAGAAAACAGTCTGACTTTGTTGTTTTTCTGAGGAAAATTTCTCCCCGCTTTTGGTGTGCAAACCTTCTGAAAGCCTAGCTTTAACTCGGCAAGCCCCCAGGTAATACGTGTGTTGCGATGCTGTTGGTAAAGTGATCAGTGCGATTGGGAGGTGAAGAGAAGGAAGTTTTCTTCCACCCACTTGGGGTCCCAGGCTGGGTCTGATCATTAAACTGATGAAGACAGATGAGCAGGAGAAAAAGCACACACATTAATTTAATATTGGTTTTGCATGACATGGGAGCCTTCATGAAGAAATGACTTGAAGAAACAGTTGATTAACCGAGTATTTTTTATTCGAGCTTTGCTGAAGAATGGCACCAGGGGAGAATGTGAGCGGTCAGAGGGCATGAGGAAGGGCAGTAGACTGGGAGATCTTAGTGAGACCTGTTTGCTGGGATTCTTCTTAGCTCCCATTTGTCTTCAGAAGCCAGAGCTCCTTCCGCAGGTTAACAGAGAAGGCACCTCTCATATGAGCTGTTTCAGGGGAGAAGGCTAGGGGCGGGGTCAGAGAGAGCTTCCTGCTTCAGCTTTCTCAAACTCCTTCACCTTAAATATTCAATATACCAAGATCCCTTAGTTGGGGGTAGCGTGTCCCGAACCCCCATCAGACTTTAGCGCCATCACCTGTACCCACTCTGGGTGGTGATTTTCTGTTAAGGGTGAGAGAAAGGGTAGTAGGAGGAGTCTGGGAAGGGGCTCGTGTGCTTTGTGTGGGCATCTGGGAGGCTTTGTGAAGCTTCTCCAATTCGTATTTAATCTTCACAACCCTGTGAGATTCGGGAATGGCTATTCCTGTTTACAAAGAAGGAAAGTAGACCAGGGCGGTCAAGTAGCTTCCCAAGGTCATGCAGCTAATCACCACACTTGGTGGAGCTGGGATTCCAGTCCAGCTCTTCCTGACCTGGAGACTTTCCCATTGTTCCCCAGAGCCCCTGCTGAGTGCTGTGTGTCCGTTGTCAGGAGGCTGCCGATGGCATTCCCCTGAATAGGGGGAAGAGAAAAAGGCAGTGCTACCACCCACTGTAGGTAGTAGAATCTGTTTGCAGGTTTACTTAGTGAAAACAGTTCTTTCTTTTGGAAATTCTTGAAATCATATTTTATAATAAAATCTCCTGTCAAATAGTGTTACACATTTTAAAGAATTAGTTTTTTAATGTCTCCTATTTTCTTTAGGTTTTTATAGTGCCATATACACCTATTATGTTGGTAAATTCACTCTGTAGATTTAAGTAATGGAGGCTAACAAGATAAGGTTGTGCACTAATTTTGTAAACTATATTTTAAGGAAATAAAAATAGTTTAGTTTGCAGAGTTAGTTATAGTAGAATAAGATTACCTAACAGATACTGCATTAGTGTAAGCTCTGTGAGGTCAGGGGCCTTGTCTGTCTTGCCTGCCACCCTGTCCCTGGGGCCTTTTGTGTACTGCCTTGTACGGAGCAGGTGCTCAGATGAATTAGTGAACACTTCTTTGCACTCTCTTCCTTTACTTGTATTTGTGTATTCTTTGCCTACTCTTCTTCTTCCGATATCCCTTTAACAGTTTCCCTTTATTACCTCCACCCACTCCCTCTACATTTATTGTTATGTAGTTTATTTTCTCGCATATATTGTAATCTGTGAAATAAAAAGATTTATTAGTTTAAGGTCTGATATATTTTTACTGCTTAGATTAACTATCTGGAAGATTATGATTTATTCTTTAAGTGATTTAGTCAATAGACTGAGTCAACCAGGTTAAGTAATGACTCTGCTCCAATGACCATATTCTTCACAAGAATATTTGAAAGCACACGTTTTATTATTTTTCACTGTGATTTTCAAATCTGCATTCAGCTGTACGCTGATATTTTAAAAATAATTTATTTTGTTCTATTCAGAGTGGGATCGCCCCAGCTTATTCCTTCTTTCTGTGAGTTTTATCTTATTTATTTTTCTCCATCAGTGTTTGCTTTCACAACCAAAGTTTTGGGCTATTCAGACATCAGCCTTGATCCTGCGGACAAAACTTGAGAGAGGAAGCACGCGCCGAGTGGAACGGGCAATGAGGCAGACACAGGTAGGAGGGATTCATGTGGCAGTTTTTTTTTTTCTTTCAACTCTTTATTGCTCTCAATAAGCATGTCTGTCATGAATCTAAAAGAATGAGATAGCTTTCATTTTGCTCAAATACTTTGTTATTATTTAGATCGTGTATTTTAAAATTTGATACCAAATCTACGGGTCTTCACACCAAAGAATTCTCTACTTCTGTGTGTACACTGACTGGGTGCCCTACAGTTTAACTCAGTCCTGACACTGAATTGGTACAGACCCCACTGGTTAAGAGCTCAGTCACAGACTGTCTTCCACTTCAGATGCCAATTGCAAGTCTGGGTACTTCTGACTGTCTGGCCATAAATCAAGGGTTCTAGACCCTCTCCTCGAGTTTGAAATTTGGTAGAATGGCTCACAGAACTCAGGGAAACACTTTACTTACTATTTCTGGATTATTATAAAAGATATTATAAAGGATACAAATGAACAGCTGGATGGAGAGGTACATAAGATGTAGTCCAGAAGGGCGCCCAGCACAGGAGCTTCTATGCTTATGGAGTTTTGGGTGTGACATCTTCCCAGCACTTGGGTGTATTTACCAACCTTAATGCTCTCTAAACCTGTTTGTTTTAGATATTTTATGGAGGCCCCATGATATGGGCATGATTAAGTCCCTGATCATTGGTGATTATCTCAACCCTTAGACCCTCTCCGCTCCTCAGAGATTGAAAGCTTCAGCTCTAATGTTGGTTCCTCTGACAACTAGTCCCTGCCCCACAAGAGTCACTTCATTAGCATAAACTCAGGTATGGTGAAAGGGCCTTATTATGAATCACAGCTTCACAGCTCTAAGCCTCATTTTCATCATCTGTGAAAAAAAGATAATAATAGTACTGACATTAAAAGAGACAGTATGAGTTGACTTAAAAAAATAGGCAGCTCCACAGGTAAGATTGTATAAGGACATAAAAGTCATTCTAGCACAAAAATACTCACTAATGAACTGGCCCCATGTACCATTAATCTTCATTCAAGCATCATTCTCCACTTGATACTAATGTTTATTCCTGTCCACTGACGCAGTAACAGACAGTGCCTTTCACGGCTTTTCTGATAAACTACGCATGATGCAAGTTGCCGAGAAAAAGAAAAAATCTTGCAAAGATGTAGGATTTTATGCAGCCAATGAAGTGATATTTCAAAAAATTTATGTTTATTTTTAAACCATTCCAAACCTACTTAAAAGTTGTAAACCTACTTAAAAAATAGCGCAAAGAACTCCCATATACCCGTCACCCTTATGGTTGCCGAGTGGTAATTTTCTAATTATTTAATGATGTATTAATTGCTATTGTGCTGTAGGGAACATCTTTTTCTTCTTATTTTTTCCTCCACTCATTTATTTATTAAGTGTGGATTCATGGATTTGTATTTTAGTCAGTGGGAAGTATTCTTATATTGCCATTACTTATTCACTTTACTCTTTTTATTTTGACAGAAGGTCAGCTCATGTGAATAAAGATAAGCTTAAGAATAGAACATATTATTTGTTACCATATTATAAATAAATGCACAGATAGGATGCTGTGGTAAAAGCAGAAGTGGATTCTCTGTGTCAGAGAATGCTGACTGTACCCCGTTATCCATTCTCTCATTCCCTCTTTTAGTAACAGAACTTCCTGAATTTTATGCAGGTAGATGTCTTCCATCCTCCTTTGCAGGTAGGAGGGGTCATGTGACTTAGCTCTGAATAGCGAAATGTATGACTTCAAGGAGCTTACATTCTAAAGGCAAGATTATTGCTCTTGGAATTATTTTCTACTCCATCCTCTCATCCTCTTTTATCAGACCACACCCTCTCTCAGTGAAATACTACACAGTTACCACGTCCATTTGCTTTTCTTCCTGCAGAGTTCGAGTCAGGAAACATTTTATTGAGGGCTTAGTATGTGCTTCATAGTTTGTCTCATGCTGTAATCATTTGCCTCCTTTTACTAATTACATCTTTAGGCCCCTTTATATTATTGTCACAGCTTGTTTTTCCCATAGTAGTGAGACAGAGCTAGGGCTGCCAGCTTTACTAGGTTTCAATGTCCTTTGAAGAGAATTAGTAGGAAGCAGGATTGGGTAAGGAAGAAGTCGCACTGAGGTACAGGCCCAACACAGCCCAGGGCATTTCCCACCTGCATGTTCTCTTTACTCTCTACTTCCCTGAAATCCCCCCCCCCCCCCCCCCTTTACTGGATTAATTAAGGGGAAACCTCAGGTGAGGTGTTCTATAACGGAGGGGAACTATGAGACAGCTGTCAGCCTGGGGCAGTCTGCTGACCCACTCCCCACAGCTGGGCCTAATACAAAGTAAAGAAGGGGAAGATGTAGTTTCATGATCAGCATCTTAAATTATTCATGAGGAATTGCCACTATTGAATGGAATTCTATTTATTAAAAATTCACTTCATAATAAAACAGCAAAATGTTGAATGATCAGAGTGTTAAAATGATCAACTATGCATATTTTATTAAGATAAGTGTATGATGTCTTGTTCAAGGAAACCACATAGTACCTTTTTTGGGGGGAATGGGGGCAACCAGTTTAAATGTCTTTTAAAGTTTTGGCCTTCTGAATGCTGCAAATAGTACTAGAATACATTCATTTATTAATGAAGGACATTTTGACTTAGAAATGATTTGCTTTGTATCCATTTCTTCCATTAACTTTGGCATATAAAGTAATCATCAACATTCATTTTTCATTTGTAGCAACAACTAAACAAAAAAAGGTATAGAAGTAAATTTGTTTACAGGTGTATAATATATCTTTTAAATTCAAAATCTGCATCATTTTATGAATTGTGCAGGTTGTGTTTTTAGACATCAAACAACACGGATGTGCTTTGACTGGGGCAAATGGATTTAAAGAAAGAGCGGAATCACTATGCTCTAGCATTTTGCCCGTCTTGGCCATTCTATACCTGGAGTCTCTTCATCTTGCCGACCAAATGCTGTGTTATGAGGGAGTTGTTATTTCTGCCTCTGGAGGGTGTATCTCAAAGAAAATCTTTTCACTTTCCAGTTAAGAATTTTTGGAAATTAGCCAGATCATATAACAAGATAAATGTGAAATTTATCTAATTTTCTATCATTGTTGAACCATTTACCTCATAATCCAAACTTTTGCCAATTCCTCTGATGAGAGTTTGATATTACTGTGTTTGTTGAAATTACTGCATACCTGAAGAATAAGAGGAAAATGATTTGAAAAATACTTGTATATATAAAACAGTGTTTCAAAAAAAGTTTTCGTTTCTGTGAAAATCTGTTTCCTTCCTCAGCTGGATAAAATGATAAAATGCTAAAGTGGAAAGAAAAATAAGCTAGAAGGAGCTCTTAGGGCCGTGGTCGGCAAACCGCGGCTCTTTGGCCCCTTGAGTGTGGCTCGTCCACAAAATACCACGTGCAGGCGCGCACGTACAGTGCAATTGAAACTTCGTGGCCCATGCGCAGAAGTCGGTATTTTATGGAAAAGCCACACTCAAGGGGCCAAAGAGCCTCATGTGGCTCTCGAGCTGCGGTTTGCCGAGCCGCAGTTTGCCCACCACTGTCTTAGGGCAAAGCTTGTCATATTCCAAGTTGGGAAAATGCAGGTGTGATGAGGTCAGGTGACAGGCTCCAAGTTGCCTGGCTAGTTAATGACTCGGTCTGGACTATAACTTACACAGCAGGCAGTTACATTAAAGGATCCAGTGGCAGGCCCCAAAGATGGCAGGTTTGCAAGGGATTTCTAGGTGAGACATGCCAAACTTAAAAAGGAAATAGTGTATCACAGCTCAAGGTGAATAAACCAGCACTCTAAGATCACAGAGGAAAAGGAGCTCCAAGTTGAGGACAACCCATTAAAAACACTCTACCTCGAGGAAATTCTTCTAGGCTGGAGTTCTTTCTTTATTGCATGTTCAGTATTATTGTCCAGTGTTTCCTTATACCTTGCTTCTTAGCAATGGACTATAAAGTAGTCGTGTTCTCTATTGTCATCCAGTTTCCCCCTCCCTGTCTGACCCAAATCCAATACTAACCTTTTCTTTTTCATAAGCTCATGTCTTGTTTTCCCTCAGTGTGGTGACTGCAGTTCTCTATGCGTATAAATCCAGATATGAAGCAAATTAATTGAACACATACATTCGAAGAGACCATCTTACTTATGTCCCAACCAAAAAAAAGTTGTGCAAACCAGTGTTCATCATTATTTTCTGTCATACTAACTGCTTTAACTTAGTGTTCGATAAACTGAGCTCCGTCATTGAAGGTTAATGTGAGATTATTTTATGTTCATTATTAAAGTAATCTTGCTAATGAGTGTTACTTAACCTGTTTAAATTGTGACGTTCTGCTCCTGTCCAGGTGGTTTTGCCTCTGAAGACAATTACCTAGCAGGGATCTTTTCCTTCACCATTAAATTTTTCTGGAAGGACATTGCATTGAGTTGGGAATGTGAGATTATAGCCATTTTCTGTCACTAGAGACTATTCATAACGGTAATTTGACCTTTTTAACTGTGGTAGGTAATTGAGATTTCATAATTTTTAAACAAATTTTAAAAAATCTGCTTTTGGTTACTGTAGCTTCGCTTATGCTTTGAAGGAATGGGGATTTTTATGGTTAATTATTGGAGCGAAGAGGACCCAGACCTGGGTGCTTGGTATCATTGTGGAGATTATTGCTCCCGTGTAGGATAAATGATTTCTCTTTTAGGAGTTGGTCATTTATATGACTATTTGTTTCTAAGTAATGATTAAGGGCATGTCATAACAAAAGCCTTAATTGGGGGGGAAACTGGCCACAGTAACATACACTAAGCTTTGTACTTATGTTTGAATAATTTGAGGCAGAGATCCTTTAGATTATTTTTATATGGATGGAATGCCATACTCTGTTAGGCATTATGTGTAACATCTGGACTAAGCACATGGTTAGTAAATGGCAAAGTGTGTTTTGCTTTTTTAAACTATGTCACTGTTCTTAATTGTTTTAATTATAGAAACAATACCTGGTCATTATAAAAAAATGTAAGCAATACAGAAATGGAAACTAAAAAGCTTTCCTCCCCCTTTGCTTGCCTTCCAATCTCAACAATTTATATCCTTCTAGATCTCTTTCTGTTTATAAGTAAACAATTGTGCTTTAACAGCAATAGGATCATGCAATCTACTAGTATATTGCTTTGTACCTTTTTTCTTTTTTCCTCACCAGAGGATATTTTTTCCATTGATTTTTAGAGAGAGTGAAAGGAAGGGAGGTGGGGAAACAGAGAGAAACATGATGTGAGAGAAACACATTGATTGGTTGCCTCTGACTGGGGTCAAGGATAGAATCTGCAACTGAGGTAGTTGCCCTTTACCGAGAACTGAACCCTCGACCCTTCAGTCCGTGGGCTGACACTCCTAACTACTGAGGAAAACCAGCCAGGGCTCTACCTTTTTTCTTTTACTATAACAGCTTGATCAACTCTGCATGTCAATGCCTGTGGATCTAGCTCATTCATTCCAACAGCCATATGTCACTCTGTTAAATGGAGGTTATATAATTTATTTAACCAATCCTCTATTTTTGAAGGTGCTTTTTAATTAATATATTTTTATCTTAAACTGCATATGAAAATGTTAATGCACATAATAATAAAAAAGAACTTAGTTTACTGAGAAAGATTAAATTCTCCTCCAATTCCAAGTTCATTTTTTTATTTTTTGTTTATTGTCTAAAGTTTTACATATGTCTCCTTTTTCCCCTGATTAACCCACCCCCCCACCCCCAGCCATTCCCACCCCTGGCAAGCCCCCACTGCTCCAGTGTCTGTGTCCATTGGTTATGCTAATATGCATGCATACAAGTCTCTCACCCCCCCCCCCCCGCCCCCCCAATTCCCCTGCCATTTGTCTCTGGATCTATTTTTGTTCATCCAATTATGTTGACCATTTATATCCCACATATGAGTGAGATCATGTGATATTTATCTTTCTCTGACTGGCTTATTTCGATTAGCATAATGCTCTCCAGTTCCATCCATGCTGTTGTAAATGGTAAAAGTTCCTTCTTTTTGGTACCGTCTCACACCTGTCAGAGTGGCTATCATCAACAAATCAACAAACAACAAGTCCTGGAGAGGATGCGGAAAAAAAGGAACACTCATGCACTGCTGGTGGGAATGCAGACTGGTGCAGCCACTATGGAAGACAGTATGGAGTTTCCTCAAAAAGTTAAAAATGGAACTCCAATTTGACCCAGTGATCCCACTTCTAGGAATATATCCCAAGAAACTAGAAACACCAATCAGAAAGGATATATGCATCCCTATGTTCATAGCAGCACAATTTACCATAGCTAAGATTTGGAAACAGCCTAAGTGCCCATCAACAGATGAATGGATTAGAAAACTGTGGTACATCTACACAATGGAATACTATGCTGTTGTAAAAAAGAAGGAATTCTTACCATTTGTAACAGCATTGATGGAACTGGAGAGCATTATGCTAAGTGAAATAAGCCAGTCAATGAAAGAAAAATACCACATGATCTCACTCATTTATGGATAATAAAGACCATTATAAACTGATGAACAAAAATAGATACAGAGGCAGAGCAGCATCGAACAGACTGTCAAACTACAGCGGGAAGGCTGGGGAGGGTTGGGGGGGAGAGGAAGGGCTAAGAGATCAACCAAAGGACTTGTATGCATCCATATAAGCATAACCAAAAGACACAAGACACTGGGGGTTAGGGGAGGCCGGGGGAAGGTCAAGGGGGAAAAAAAAGGAGACATATGTACTACTCTTTGTAATATTTTAAGCAATAAAAAAAAAGTTCCTTCTTTTTTATAGTGGCAGAGTATTCCATTGTGTAGCTGTACCACAGTTTTTTAATCCACTCATCTGCTGATGGGCACTTGGGTTGTTTCCAAATCTTAGGTATTGTAAATTGTGCTGCTATGAACATAGGGGTGCATATATCCTTTCTGATTGGTGTTTCTGGTTTCTTGGGATATATTCCTAGAAGTGGGATTACTGGGTCAAATGGGAGCCCAGTTCATTTTTTAGCACATTCTTTTTTTGTTGTTATTGTAGTGGTTTCCATTATAACTTTAAATATTTACACTTCTATTAATTATCTTTAAATGCTATAGTTTATTTCTTGATTTATCAACTTTAGATAGAATCTGTCACCTCCACACTGAATGATGTTGTTTAGTATACTGAGTTATGCCATTGAGCTATTCAAATATTGGAGACATGAAAATGTGTCTTCCTTTCTGGTTCTGTAAATCACCTGCATTGATAACCATATGTGGCATTTGAAAGTTATTGATAAGTATTGACTCATGGGACTATAGCTATGCATTTATTTGTTGGAATAATTATAGTTAC
Organism: Myotis yumanensis; assembly: GCF_028538775.1. Classification (NCBI taxonomy): domain Eukaryota; kingdom Metazoa; phylum Chordata; class Mammalia; order Chiroptera; family Vespertilionidae; genus Myotis; species Myotis yumanensis. Next base: position 15,285,116 of record NW_027223762.1, read on the forward strand.
TACTGTTTATTTCAGAACTTTGTATAGTTAAATACCATTTACTGACCACTCATATGCCAGGAGCTAAATAATTCTAGTACATAGACATTATGTACATTTTTACCGATGAAGAAACTGAAGGATAGGACACTGACATGACTTACCCAAGGTCTAATAGCTGGGCTGGAATTCAAATCTGGTCTACTTTGGATTTTGAAGTCCACGCTTTTATCCTTCATGCTGTATTGTTCCAAGGAAGCTGTGAAAACTGGCTTAAAGAAGGAAAAAAGCTATCAGTATTAGACTTCATCTGTATAAGGCACCATCTGGAGGAAAGGGGTTGAATGAGTGTTGGCAGGAGGAAGTGAATAGAAGCTTTTGTGAGAAAAGCTTGGGTTGCAGAAGTCGGTGCCTCAAGGCCTGTGATTTAGGTGAATGGAGAGGGAATTGCAGTGCACACAGTACCAGGATGTGGTCCTGTGGGAAAGGACCTGCAAATGGTGAGTGCACTGGCTCCTGCTAAAGCCAAGAGAGGGGGCTGCCCAAAGGGATGCTGATGGGCTGAATCCAGGATATGCGCTTCATGATGATAGCTTGGTAAAAACAGGCCATAATTAGTTCATAGATAAGTAGGGTAAGAGAGTGGGACAAGTGATGTACAACACAAAATAAGCTTTATTATCTATGGTAAAAAATTAAAAAAAGAAAAAAACACCTGGCAAGGTAAAGAAATAGGAAATAGCCAAGAAGTTTACTAATGGGATGGAGTAAAGCATCCCGACTAAAGCACACTCCCAAAGACACTAAGCGATAGCTTCGGTCAGGTTCCAGGCAGGGACACACTTGAGTTCTTTGGACAGAGTCACTTATGTTGATTGAACTGACACATTGGCTTTCCCTGGGAGAGCGCCCTTGGTGCATCTTAACAGCCTTACGCAACATTTCCCAGACTTGCCTGAACCTACACACCACTTCCAAGTTGCTTATTAAAATAGGGCTCTTCAGTCTAGCTCTCCGAGATTCGGGGTTGGGAGGTGGGGATTTGGAAAAGACTGCCTTAGGCAGAGGAGCACTGTTAATCTTTAGTAGCTCCAGCCATATGATCAGTCATACCTTTTAGATTATCAGCTAATTTCTGCTTGGCTCTTCAGAAAGCTGATAAAAACTTTGATATCATGCTAGAGAGAATGAATGGCCTTCAGTGCAAGGGTAGATCTGTTCTTTTAAAGATACATGTGCCATACTTTTAGATATGAGCACATGAAGTCTACATCCTACCACACCTGGTTCGGAATTGTTCTTTTCTACCAAATCATTTCCCGTATGCTGATTTTAAAATGTAGTCTTTCTCTTCTCTAGTTTTGGGGGGGAAGTTTTTTCCCTCCTGAGAACAGAACATTAAGAAGAGAGGACACATCACTGCTTTCTGGGGATTATTCTCTCATTTACTTTGTCATAGCAATACCCTCTGACCTGCAGTACTGTGGCTCCTGAAGGTTGGAGCGTTGTTATTGCGTGGGGCTAGGGAATCCACGTGCCCAGGTAACCTTTTCTCAAAGGACACTCAAGGTATAAATGCTTCGAGGTGAGGTGTGGGGGGAAAACAACTTTTTAAAAGAGGGTCTTAAAACTTGAAGACAGTCTCATATCACAATAGTGATACAACATGAAGTTGTCTTTGGTTGTGTTCTCGTTGTGCCCAGACTGAGCCCTAGTCTATTCCTCACTCTCTATTCATTGTCATTCCCGTTTATCCATGTCTTCTGTCACCCTCCTAGAGTACACTCTGGCTTTCAATTCCTCATGATTGGTTTAAGGTATATTTGCTTCTCTCTCTCTCTCCTTCCCCCTCCCCCGCTTTTAGACCACCTCCAGCTTTAACTATAACCAAGTGCTCGTGAAATTCATGACATTTAGAAGCTGGAAAGACAAAATGGCAAGTGATAGGGTGGGACACTGGTCTAGAGGCCATTTACCTAAATTTCTGGGTGAAAGCTTGCAAAGTGCTGTTTTCTCACTGAGCACATTGTTTACGCCCATGTTCATGAACATAAATATACACAGTAGTAACTGAGGCTTCACTTTCTTACAGTCCCATTCTAGTACTCATCTAGTATTCACCCCCCTACATTCTTTCCCAGGCTATTTGGGTACTTGGTTCACCCCTAACGAATGTATGTGTACTTGTGTTGCGCTAAGGGTGGCTAAAACCCACTAACAAACCCCAAATGCTTGAAGTAAAACAAATACTCTTTTGATAAAGTCATATATTCAGAATATTGGGATTGCAGAGATCATGTAGGAAACCTCCAAGGTGAGTGTCATTGTGGTTAGCCGAACAGCTAGATAAACCCAGAACAGAATCAGGTCACTTCACTTACCAGCTCTGTTTCTCCCGAAAGGACTCCAGTTTATTTGTATAATGGAATTATTCACCATGTCTGTATGGGCTTCTAATTTGTTTGAATATAATGGAATAATTTAAGAATGAGTTGCTAGAAATAATTCTAGTCTGAAAAATGTAGAGATGTGCTGTAAATATGCCCCTCTATTTATAGTAACTTTGCAAATAAGAAAGAGTACAGTACTTTGCTTTTGTATAGTAGTTGAATGTCCTAAATTTTGTTGGTAGGTGGTTCTTATTTTGGTGATTGTCTTGCTTAAAGTGCGAAGAAGTATATTTTATGTCGGAGTAAAAATAGGTTAGAATTCTGTTCTTAATCTTTATCTGTATCATACATATGGCCTAGTCAGGTTCTTTGGAGCGGGAGTGTACTTGTACCCGGGCTTATTCATGGGCTCCAGCTCAAATAGGTTTGGTTCCCTGCCCTCTCTCTGCTGTGGTCTTTGCCATTGGAGAGGATCTGAGACTATCAGGGACACTTACTGTGAGATCATCTAAAAGTATCTTAGAGTATCTGAAATACATAACAAAATTGCTTATTAATAATCACGAAGTGTTTACTGGGTGTTTAATATGTTTAAGCTAGATGCAGTAACTTCAGCAAACGACGTGAGTTTTGCTTGAAAATAAAATGTTTTTTCATGTAATTAGGACTTCATAAAAGTAAATGTTGTGGCTTTTTATTATTATTAAATAAGCATTAGTTACTTTTTTTTCCTTCCAGAGAAAGAAAAAGAATTTGATAAAAAGAAAAATTTGCCTCCCTTTTGATGAAGTAATTCAGTGAACCTTTTATTTATGTATTATAACCATATGTATTCAGCCAGAAGTTTTTCTTCTCTTTGCTCCTTCATACAACTAAACAGCTTTGGGCAGAAGCATGCAACCTTTTTGCTATTAAGTTTCTCTGAAGTAAGGCCAGAAAGCTTTAAAAATATTTTGACCAAGATGGTTTAGGAGTGTGGTTATGTCTCAATTTGTTCTGACTGACTTGATGGAATAACATCTTGGATTGTCAAAATAGTGATGTAATGAGTATCCTCTCATTCTACAGGATATTCTTAGGCTAACCATATATTTCCCACCTAGTATAGTAGAGAGAGCCCCCCAATTGAGGAATGGTTTCCCCGCTCAGAAACTGGTCTCCTTGTCCTGTGCTTTTGCTGGGATATGTTACATTCTTGTCCTTTTTCTTTCTTCTCTTTCTTCTGAGGAAGTTTGGATTTGCTACTTCTCTCTTTCTCTTTTTTAAAAAAAATTTCAGTTTTAAAAATTAACTTTGTAAAAGCTTGAAACAATTTCAAACTTACAGAAAAGTTGCAAGTACAGTACAGCTTTTTTTTTTTTTTTTTTTTGAAGTGTTGGAAACTAAGTTGCCAGCATGGTGCATAACCGTCCTCAAATAATTTACAAGGACATTCTCTTACATAACCATAGCATGTGTATTAACACCAGAAAACCAACCTTGCCATATTGTTACTATCTACTCCTCATAAGACAGGGCTGTGAAAAATAGTCAACTGGCAAGGAAATAAAATTTGACTACTATGTGATGCAAAAACAGTTACTATTTAGAGAAGGTCTAAATGTATATCAGAAAAAAAAATTTGCTATAAACTGAATGACAAATTAAGAGACAGGTGAAGATGATTATGATAATAGAGCTGCTGTCCGTGTGTTTGCCTAGGAACTCCAGAATATGTCTGCATTCACTTAGATGCTGAATATGTGAGTTCTTTTGATGGCTGACCACTTGACCATTGGATAGGGTAGCCTTTGACTTTGCAGTTGGCCATGGTACCTTTTCTCAGTGTCAGCCCTCTTGGTCATATTGGTCTGCTTCCTGATGTAGCTTCCAGATGTTCAGTTATTCAGTATCCCTGTAGGTCAAGCATGTCAAACTTGTGGCCCACAGGCCTCATGTGGCCCACAACGAATATTTTTGCGGCCCAGCCAATATAATGGTATGTAAGAAACATTTTAATAAAAATTTTGTAACTTAATTTTTACAATATCCTGTTATACATAATTATTAGTAACGAACTACAATGTTCACTAATGACTGATTACTATAATCATGTTGCATTCATTTCCCTTACATGCAGGCACACCATTTCTCTCCACTAATACTAGAAGCGAATATTTTAGCAGTCGATTGCCACATCATTGGTCTTGTACTAACTTGTTTGGTGTGTGCAACAGGAAATATTTTGCTTTCAGAGAACAATAAAAATAGATTTATTTGCATTATGCTTATTAATTTGTGCAGTTATTTAGTGTCTGGTAAGTTAATGTTCAAGAAAATATTAATTTTTATTAAAATGTTCTATTATTTTATGTTAACAACTGGAGGCCCGATGCACGAAATTTGTGCAAGGGGCTCGGCCCTCGCAGCCGTGGCTGCTTGCCTTGGCCCTCGCAGCCACAGTGGCTTGCCTTGGCCCGAGGCAACTGTGGCAGCTGCCTCGGCCCTTGAAGCCCTGACTTCATCCAGAACATCATCTGGAAGGACATCTGGTCTAATGAGCATATTACACTTTTATTATTATAGATGACTCATTTATTTCAGCCCTTTGTATTCAGCGTGTCTCTATCAAAATATACGTACGTTTCTATGAAAATTAAAGGCTTTGTTTTTTTGCGGCCCACATAAACTTCAACCTTGTTTATTTAGCCTGTGTTAGCCTTTGCGTTTGACATGCTTGGTGTAGGTATTTCAGTTGGGGTGGGGGGCGGTTCTTCAGTGCACACCACTTTTCTCTGTCCACTGTCCCTTAGGAGGGGTCTTGCATGAAACGACTGTCCAGCCTTACAGCTCTGTTACTGAAGAATAAGAAAGCTCACTCTCTGTGGTCAAATAGATCACCTTTCATTTTCACTTTGTTCTGAGAAAATAGTCCTAAATGAAATTCTTTATATAATTTTTCTCCGATTCATAGTAGAGAGTGCCATTGTCAAAGTGACATTAGGATTGTGAAATAGATACACTAAAGAACAATTTTTCTCAGAAAAAGTAAAAGGGCTGATTAATAAGGATAGTTCTTTGAAGGAACTGTTAGAGGAAGTCTTAGTTTTTTTGTTTTTTTTTGTTTTGTTTTTTTTTTTTGGAGAACAAGAAAAATAGGTTTATTTGTGTTGCGTTTATTAATTTGTGCAGTTATTCAGTGTCTGGTAAGTTAATGTTCAAGACAAAAATATTAATTTTTATTAAAATGTTCTATTATTTTATGTTAATGTTACTCATTAATTTCAGCCCTTTGTATTCAGCATGTCTCTATCGAAATAAACCTACGTTTCTATGAAAATTGAAGCTTTTGTTTTTATGTGGCCCACATAACTTAAACCTTGTTTATTTGGCCCGTCTTAGCCTTTTAGTTTGACATGCTTGTCTTAAACCTTTGATATTCAAATCATTTTCTTTTGATGTGTCTACCATGCATCATGTTAACTGGTCTTACTCTACCAGAGTTGTCAATGGTGTTGCATGTGATCCGAGTAGTTCTTCAGCATTACATTCATCAACTGAATGCAATCTTAAGTGTTCTTGCAAAATTTGCAATTTCAGTTTGAAATTGGTTTGCATTGTATTGTCTTGCAATATCAGAACATCTATTGGACAATGATCAACATAAGCTCACACTAAGCAGAAAGAGATGCTTGAGTAGAGACTAATTTTATAGGTGGTCAGGTCATTAGAAAATAATTTGTGTTATTATACTTTAGCTTTCCTTCATATCCTCTTAATTTGGTGGACTTGGATAATAGATATGTAGATAATGAAGACCTTGTGTTTCCTGCAAACCAAAGCAAATTCAGAGCCTTTAAATGAGATCAGTATTGCTAAAGTGTCCTAAATGCAAATCTTTTCTGTAATATTTCATTATTAAATAGGATGTACTTATCTCTTAAATTTAAGTCTTGAGTATATACTTTTATTGTCCTAATTGTTCAATGTTAATGAATTCTGCCTCCCCCAAGTGATCCCGAGCTTCCCATGAGTAGGATGTCTGGTAATGAAACACAGAATATATCTTACATGATGGAATAATACTTTTTGAGGTAGCACTCACCCTAGAAGTTGTTCTTTTTCCTTGTCAAATTCCAAGGTGGCTTATAATAGTGTCTCCCAAATATGTCCTTTGGTATTCTGATTTTCCATAAGAAGTTAATAAAGGATCCAAGAGAAAACATTTCCATGTTTAAAATTAATTTAGGAAAGGAATGTAAAATGAATCAGCCACTATGAAAAACAGTAAACAGAATAGAGATTTCTCAAAAAATTCAAAATAGGTCTATCATCTGATCTTGCAATCCATTACTAGACATTTATCAAAAGGAATTGAAATCAGGATCTCAAAGAGGTATCTGCACTCTTATGTTCATAGAAGCACTATTCAGAACAAGATAGGGAAACAACCTAAATGTCTATGAAAGGATGACGAATAAAGAAAATGTGGTATATACATACAATTGAATATTATTCAACCTTTGAAAAAGAAAGAAATCTTGTTATATGATATACACATGAACAAACCTTGAGAACATTGTGCTAAGTTGAAATAAGCCAGTCACAAAAAGTCAAATACTGTATGATTCCACTTACATGAGGCATCTACTAGTAAAGTAGTCAACCTCTTAGAAACAGAAAATAGAATGGTAGTTGTCAGGGGCTGAAGGAAGGAGGAAAAGGAGAATTTTTGTTCAACAGGTATAGAGTTTTAGTTTTGCAAGACGAAGAAGTTCTAGAGATCTGTTGCACAACAATGTTAAGACTACTGTACTATACATTTAAAAATAGTTAAAATGAACCCTGACCAGGGTGGCTAAGTGCTTAGAGCATTGGCCTGAAGGGTAGCGCGTTGGATTCCCACTCAAGAGCATGTACCTCGGTTGCAGGTTCAATCCCCCAGCTCTAGTTGGGGCCCATTTGGGAGTCCACTGATGGATGTGTCTCTCTCACATCAATATTTCTCTCTCTCTTTCTCTCTCTCTTTTCTTCTTCTTCTTCTTCTTCTTCTTCTTCTTCTTCTTCTTCTTCTTCTTCTTCTTCTTCCTCTTCCTCTTCCTCTTCCTCTTCCTCTTCCTCTTCCTCTTCTTCTTCTTCTTCTTCTTCTTCTTCTTCTTCTTTCTCCTCCCACACCTTCCCTCCCTTCCACTCTCTCTAAAAACAGGCAATGGAAAAATATATCCTCAGGTGAAGTGCTGGGGTCCAACCCCAGCAGGTCCAGGGGTCCCCAAAGGTGTGGACAGAGTCGGCGATGAAGGAATGACATGGAGACAGCGTTCAGTTGATCAGCAACCTAGCCAGGATCTCTAGCCAGGAACTCCAGCCAAGTTCTGGTCAGGATCTCCAGCGAAGTTCTGGTCAGGATCTCCAGCGAAGTTCTGGTCAGGACCTCCAGTGAAGTTCTGGTCAGGACCTCCAGCGAAGTTCTGGTCAGGACCTCCAGCGAAGTTCTGGCCAGGATCTCCAACCAAGTTCTGTAGCCAGGTTCTGGTTCTCCAGCCAGGTTCGGTTGCCAGGTTCTATCCAGGTTCTCCCGCCATGTTCTGTCTAGGTTCTCCAGCCAAGTTCTGTAGCCAAGTTCTGTCCAGGATCTTTTGTCATGTTCTCTGGCTAGGTTCTGGTTAGGATCTGATGATGATCTGATGAGGATCTCATGAGGATCTGATCGGAAGTCTTAGTTTTAAAAACATTCTGATAAGTTTTAATGTACATGTTTATGTTAATGTTGATTAATTTTAAGTTTTTTTTAATATTTAAAGAAATACAAGAAAAAATTTATACACCCCATCACCTATCACCATGACTTGTGTTTTTTTTTATTATTTATGTGTCCACTTATATAACTTTTACAAGAAGAATCTTGTTTAAATTAAAAAGATTATGTATATATAATTTTTTTAATTTAAAAAAGATTATATATATAATCTTATATATATATTCTGATTAGGATGTGTGCTCTTAAGGCTCTTGCAGACCAATTTGAAGATAAGACTACATCTGTATTGGAGCGTCTGAAGATTTTCTATTGCTGTCAAGTACCACCTCACTGGGCCATTCAGGTATTGTTGTTTGTCATTGGGTATACTTTGCTTTTGAAAGATAAATGTATTAGAAAATAATGATTTCCAATTTATGTCTGTTTTCAGATATTTCAGTGAAAAGAATTAAAATAGCTGGGATTGTCCATTACTTCAAATAGCTATTTTGATTAAAGTGATATTAGACTTTTAAAACATTTAAAAAGAATTTAAAACTAGATAAACAGAATCCTTGAAATTAAATAATATAACCACAGGCGCTTTCATTTTCAAAATAACTTTTTACATTTAAAAGCCCTGTAAGTATTTTCTGCCAAATAATGAACCTTTAAACCAGGTTATTTACAGAGTGTAAAAGAAAGCATTTATTTCATACTCTATTGTAAGATATCCTTAACTACTTTCCTCTTCTTGAGGATATGAGATTACCTATTGTAGCTCCTAACTCCATGTTGGGGTGGAGATTCTGACCCCCTGACCCATTCATTGATCCATAGTTCTCCTGTGTTATAGGTGTGGTTCCCTATTTTGTAAAATTTTTAGCACTGAAGGCGATTTAGACACTTGGTCCAATTTCTTAATTTTACAGAGAAGAAAATTGAGGCTTGTACACTTTTCCAATGTTGGTCACATAGCTGTTCATAAACTAGATCTCTAGTTTCCCAACTTTTAGTCCAGTTTACCTTCTTTCCTTATCTCTTCATTACAGCCATTAATAACAACTTTTACTGCATACTTAGTGTGAGGCATGCATTTTGTTTTGCATCTCACACACATGCTCTTATTTTATTGTAACAATTTTGTGAAATGCCCCAATTTGTAGGTGAGGAAGCTATGGCACAGAGATGTTAGGTGGAGCCAAATGACGCCAGCCAGAAATTCCTAGATTATTTAGTAACTATTGTCATTTGAACCAGCTTTAGAGTTATAAATGCCAGCCACCATCCAGTGACTCAGAGTCCCCATTGTAAGATTTCTTAGAGTCATTTATATTAAGCATAGGAGACTTAGGGGGTTTATTATACATTGGAATTCACATTATCTATTGAAGGAGTCTTGACAAAATGTAGACACTTAAAAATCTTTGTTATATCATCTGAAAGGAGTAGCTTCTTTTTAAAAAAATATATATATTTTTATTGATTTCAGAGAGGAAGGGAGAGGGAGAGAGAGATAGAAACATCAATGATGAGAGAGAACCATTGATTGGCTGCCTTCTGCCGCTCCACATTGGGGATCAAGCCTGCAACCTGGGCATGTGCCCTGACCGGGAATCAAATCTTGACCTCCTGGTTCATAGGTCGATGCTCAACCACTGAGCCATGCTGGCCAAGCAGGAGTAGCTTCTTCATAAAGAAAGTTTAACAGCTGGAACTTTTGGCATGCTGTTGACCATGATCTCTGAAATGTCTGAAGTGCTCTGTACTGTGTGGTCTGTGGTGGATAAAGCTCTCAGACTCTCTGCTATTATTCTGACAAAACATGTCTGTTGAGGGTGTAGCTTTTAATATGTTTTTGAACAGAAGCTTAAATTATATACTGTTCAAATAGAATTTAGGCTAATTAAATACTGTTCAAATAGAATTTAGTCTAAATATTTATTTTAATCTGCTTTGGAAGCTGTGGATTTTAGGGTTTTGGGGTAGTTACATAAACATCCTCTTTCATTAAGAAATTAAGTCATTTTTTCTGTCATAGGAAGTAACCATATCTTTAAGTATTATTTTCAAAGATCAAGAAGTAACAACATAGTTTACTGTAAAAAGAGAATTAGTCTTTACTGCTAGCCAGCCTTATGCTTAGATGCCATAATTTTTTTATTAAATGAAAAATTTAAACCACTGAACTGCATGGATTTATTCCACATACCATGCTCAGTTTTTAAAAATGTCCAGTCAAATATCCTAAATATCCCAGCCAAGTTCTCTAATACTTTATACTTCATGAGATACAAAAGAATTGGACCCGCCCCTTTATTTATTTTGATAATATATTATAATTTTCAACTATATTTAGTCAATCCCAGATTTTCCATATCCATTAGCTTCTTAGCTCTTTTCTTTATCATATATATTTTCATTTATTTCAGAGAGTAAGGGAGAGGGAGAGGGAAATAGAAACATCAGTGGTGAGAGAGAATCATTGATCGACTGCCTCCCACAGGCCCCACACTGGGGATTGAGCCTGTGACCTTCTGGTTCATAGGTCCATGCTCAACCACTGAGCCACGCCGGCCAGGCAACTTCTTAACTCTTAACATGTATTGATTTTCAGAAGAATAGTAAAAGTGTATTTAAGCGAAAACAACACAAGAACCTCACCTGCTTTTAAAACTTTTCTAATATTTTTTTCATTTCCTTTGAATAAATACCCAGAAGTGGAATTGCTAGATGTTTTGGTAGTTCTATTTTCAAATTTTTGAGTAACCTCCATACTATTTTCCATAGTGGCTATGCCAATTTACCTTTCCATCAACAGTGCACAAGGGTTCCCTTCTCCACATCCTCGCCAATACTTGTTATCTCTTATCTTTTTGATAATAGCCATTCTAAGTAGGGCTTTTAAAAATTGATTTATTGGCTCTCAGCTTTACAAATCAGAGATTGTCATATATAGAATCTCTAGGTAAGAAAGAAATACTGAATTTGCTTTTTAAATTCTGAGTTGTTGGGAAAAAATGATATATTGAGTATTTTGAACTGTGTCTATATTGTTTATTAATCCTTTACTTCCTATAAAGTAAAGGTAACTATTGAATAATTGCAAATTCCTAGTTGGTTGATGTTGAATTATATAAAGTATACATTTATTACAATAAGCAGACCCTTGACTGGCAGATTAGATAAACATGCAAGTGAAACAGAAATCTGTCTTTGCATAAAGAAATGCTCATTATTTTAACTTGATTTTTCTAGCGCCAACTTGCAAGTTTACTCTTTGAGTTGGGATGTACCAGTTCGGCCCTTCAGATATTTGAGAAGCTAGAAATGTGGGAGGATGTTGTCATTTGTTATGAAAGAGCTGGACAGCATGGGAAGGTATGTAATAATAACATTCTCTGTGCTGGCAGGAGCCTCCGTCTTCGAGCACCTTCTCACTTGGTCTCTTGTTAAGCCTACTTTTGCCAACAGTTCACTTATATCCCTTTTTCTACTCACCCTCCACCCCCAAATATCTTTTTAAGGTTTTCTTTTTAATGATTTCTGTTTATATGTCTGCATGGCTATATATATGTGAAAAGCCGGCCAAAGTTGATATGGTATTTGACGTTTAAGAATGAGTAATGAAAGCTTAAAGACATTTCACATTTTGATCTCTTTTCTTTATGACTCTCCTCCTGTAGGACAACTTCACACGGAAAGATTAGGAGTTATTTTCACTGTCGCTGGGTTGTCTGCTGATCAGAGGGTGTGGGTCTAAAGGAAGGTTGTCTAGGAAGGAGAGTGGCTGGCTGGTTCTGTAGAAGAAAATCCAAAGGGTGTGATGACTACTGGGGGCAGAAGAGTTGTTAGGTGTATAGAGTACATTTAATTCCACCTTAAATTCGGTCAGGAGGGAAAATGTTATTAATCTGTTGTTTTCCCCCTCATAAATGAACAAGATTTTAAAAAGAATAAGGGGCTCCATACCGTGAATATTTGTTAAAACTGACTCATTGAAATCATGTGTTAATTTGGATTAAAACTTTAAGTGACTAAATTTCTATCATAAATATAGTATGCAAAAAGAGTAAAACCCATAAATTGGGTCATTTATATCTATAGTCAACCTTTCACCATCACCATAAAAAAGAGAAAGAGTGGTACAAGTACATGTGTGTCTGTTTTGCAAATACCTTCTACAGAGTGTCAATTTTAGACTAGTAGTAGAAGTTACATTCCTTTCACTAATCATTAATGGCAGTGAAGGTCTTTGAGTTGTATTGACTGAAGGAGAAACTAGTTTGGAAGTAAAATTTTACTGTAAAAGATTATCCTAATATATAAAGAGCCATAATGTCCAAAACGACCGAATGGATGACATCGCCAGACTGCAAGCGCAGTAGGCTCGGGTTGGCGGGCACTGGAAAGCGAGCTGAACTGCTGACCTCTTGGTCCCTCCTGGGTCGAGGGCACGACGACGACGACCCAGCACAGACTGCTGCCACCAAGGTGGATGTGATGCGATTGGTCAGGGGGGCCTCGCCATCGCGCCATGATCGCCCTGCAGAGGGAGTCCCAGACTGCGAGAGGGCGCAGGCCAGGCTGAAGAATCCCCCCCCCCCCCCCCCCCCCACCACCACCAGTGCACAAATTTTGTGCACTGGGCCTCTGGTGTAATTATAATGTTTTCATCCTGGGAAAGAGCTTCATAATTACCCATTCCAGCTCCCTATTTTTTCACATAAAGAAAGGGGTCTCTAATGATTTGCCTCAGATCACAAGGCCAGTTATTGATCATTAACTTGAGAGGTTGCATGGCACAGTGGTTAAAAGTGCAGCTCTAGTCCCAGGTTATCTTGATTCAAATGCTGGACTTGACACATGCTAGCCATGTGATTTTGGGCAAGTTACCCCCATGCCTCAGTTTTCTCACCTAGAGGCACATAATCTATGACCTTATAGGTTTTCATGACATAATATATGTAAAATACATAGAATTGTGCTTTCCTCATGGTGCTACATGAGTGTTTGCTGCTATTGCTGCGATTCTAAGACACATTTTTTCACATTTGAACATCTCTGAATTTGGAATGTATCTAACACTTGATGGCACCTCCCAGTTGCTATCAGTGAGGTGGTCGCCCAGCCAGGCTGTCATTGCCTGTGCTTGTACAAGTCCAGTTGTGGCCATATTTCATACCATCACTTTGATTGCATTATGTGCATGGTGTCAGTGCTACATGGGTTGGATGTAATTGCCATTTTAAATATTTTCAGAAAGATCACATTATAAGTTAGTATTGAGACAGAAAGTTATTGAACACACAGGAAAGGAGAGAAGCAAAATAAGAAATGTAAATTTGATATTAGGGAAGTAAACATTTGTTATTGGAGAAATCATCACAATTCCATTTACTTTTCCTTAAAAACAACAACTAGGTGCTTTGTGGGAGCTAAGAAAAGAAGATACCCCTAAGTAAATGAATGTTATTCTGTACAATTCTGTATATAAAGAAAGGCTGCCATTTATAATGTCAAGCAATATATTGAAAGAGGGCAGGAAAAATTGCCAATTTATTTGAATAGATTGAAAAAATATCAAAGCAATGAGAGGCTGATGTGATTTATTCAAGGCATTATGTCATAATTTAATTGAAAGCATTTTTCTTTATTAGTTAAGAGTTAGTCCTATAATTGATGGCATTCCAAATTTGATGAGATATAGTATTATGTTTTTTCAGGGACTTAAAATATTTTTAGGGTCCATTGTCTGGCACTGAAGTAGTATTCAGATGTTTGTTTAACAAAGGAATGAATGGGTGAATGAATATCTTGACCCTGCTAGTCTGATGTACTTCTCATTACATCATTCTTCAATATGCTAGTCTTTTACATTGGTCAGTAAACATAAATAATACTGTATATAAAAATATGGTGGTTTTTTGAAATAATTAAACAAGTTGGTGAATCACAAATACCTAAAGCCTATTTTGAAATATTACATTTGTTTAATTATTTTTAGAAAGTATGGAAAGGAGAGACTTTCTCTAACTGCAGAAGCAAACATATAATGAATCTATTCTTTTCAGATAATAGATTTGACTATGTCCTCAGAGTAATTGTAGCATTATTTTTTTTTAATTTGCACATGTTTTTAACCTTGTAAGAAATGTCTTATAATAATGATAAATTTCCATGTTTATAATTATTCTAGAAAATGCACATATTTTAATTTTTAGGAATGTATAATTATTTACTTTGTTTTAAGTCTTTTGTGAGTTACAGCCAAATATTTCTCAAAATCCTGATTTTAAAGTTTGATTTTAGCATTTTATTTGCCACATAAAAGACTTCCCTTACCTATTTGTTTGTCATATGCTGTATTAGCTGATCAGTTTAACCATAAGACCCTAAAAAGTTTTGCTTCAAGTTGGAAGCAAAAGTTTTATTTCTAAAACAGCTGAGATTCTTTTAGTAATTGGTTATGTGCCAGTAGTTGTCACAATACAATTTTAATTATTGAATTTAGTGCTTAATGACATAATTTCTTTTTAAAAGGCAAATTTGGAAAAGTACCTAATTCTAATCATAGTGTTCTGGTGCTTATTTTTTCACCTGCTATTGTAGGGTCTCAGATTTTCTAATTTAGGAATTACCTATGGAAATTCTCATTATTTAATGACCATTGGCAAAATAGCTAAGGTTAATTTTGCTTGACCTTGGGGTCAGACCTGGCTCTCATCTGTTAGCATTTAATTTTTAAAAATTATCTGGCACACTATAGCAGTTTCCCCAACATGTGGGCAACTTATTTTGTTGAGCAAATTTGGTCCTTAAATGAAAGATAAAGACTGCACTGGCTGGCATAAGGTGGTTGTAAGGGATGGGGGTGAAGGGGGTGGAGGGAGAAGGGTTGGGCCTCTCTTGTTTTTAACAAATAAGGTTTACCTGTGATTATGTCGTTTTTTCTTTTATTATGCTACATTTGCACATCATTGTCGCCATGGGCTCTTAAATATTGTTCTTTAAGTTGTAAGTAAATGTTTTTAACCTTTAACATTTTTAACAGCTGGGATTCTTTTAGCAGTTGGTTTGGGTTTTTTGTTTTTTCTTCTTCTAAAATAGTTTTTTATATGATTGAAAGGATTTCCTACAAGCTATTTTCCCACACTTCAGAATGATCTTCCTAAAAGACTAATCTGATCATGTCATTCCCACAGTCTTCAGTAACTTCCCTTTGTCTCCAGGATTAAGTCTGAGCTCTTTAACAGGACTGGAAGTCTTTTATACAAAGTATGCCCTTCAGTCACAATGAGATGAAATTAGAAATCACTGACAGAATTAAATTTGAGGAAGTCACTAATATGTAGAAATTAACACACTCCTGAAAAACCAATAGGTCAAAAAAGAAATCACAGGGAAATTAAAAACACTTTGAGATAAATTACAAATACATATATATTTGTAATTGATGGGATGAAGTGAAAGCAATTCTTAGAGGAAAATTTATAGCTATAAATGCCTATATTGAAAAAGGAGAAAGGTTTCAAATCTATCACCAAATTTTCCACCATAAAAAACTAGAAAAAGAAGAGTAAACCAAAAGTTGGTTCTTTATACTCCAAGTACTAAAATCAGAAATAAAAGAAGAGAAATTACTACAGAAATAAAAAGGATTATAAGAAAATACTATACTCCACAGGTATCCCACATTTAAAATAGGACCTGAGACTCAGAATATCAAATCATACCCTTAAAGAATTTGCAGAATAAAAAACTACCATTCTACAAATATTTATTTTACTTCTAATTGGACTGTATTTTAGACCATGAAGATTCACCAGAGTCCAAAGATATATAGCACAGACCTCATATTTGCAACCCTTGTCAAAGAAAACAAAAATTACAAATGGAAGATTATTAGTAATCATGAGAAACTTCACATTTGGAAACGCTAAGGTACTGAGGATTTCAGATGCTTCCTCCACCAGCTACCTACCTCAACACTTCTAAGAATAAAGAAAATAGAGAGTGGGTGGTATGCAATTTCTGGTTACCAAACAACATCAATTCCAGGTATTTTATCCACTGGAAGACAGTTCTGTAGGGCCAGAGTGGGGCAGCTTCTAAAGGCCAGAAACACCAGAGCAGTGACTTCGTCTGAACTGGCCTCTTTTTTCCTCAAATTCCTATCCCACATTTTTCTGTTAGAAGTCAATTCTTTCTCCTAGAGATCTTCCACTTCTTTGTCCTGCCAACAGAGTTATCTTTCCCAAGGGCAATGCTTGCAGGCAATATATTTCTTCCTTCAATTAGTTACATTGCATTCCTCAGTCTTCTTCACTTTCTCCAAATGTTCTCCTACCTCCTCCACTTACCCACTCAATTTACATAATTTATTATCCAATAAAAAATTACAAAAGATGTGCTCAGTGAACATTAATAAAGCATAAGGGTTTGTAATGTCACTTTTGCAATATTAAATATGGGAGGCCAGAAACCTTCACAGAATGAAAAAGCTTTGGTATTTATGGCTATGGGTTGCTACTTCCCTATGGGAAAATATAGATGTGTACCCTGATAGGCCACAAGAAATTTGTCACCTACATGTCTTTTCAATGGGATAAAAATACATTCCCAAACATACAGTCATACTTACATAGGCAACTGGCCGCAATGAATCTGAAGTGCTTGTAAGAATCCTGTCAGCTGCAAACCCCAAAGACCACTTCCCTGTAGCACACACATATATATTTCACATGTGGGCTGTTTCAACAGTCTGTTCTATTTTGCAATTGTATGCAACTAATTATTCTTCTTAATACAAGTTTGTGGCAATGACTACACATAGTGAATCTAAGTATAACATTAAGTCAGCCAAGACTTAAGCAGAACCTACAGTTATGACTAGAAAAAATTACACTCGATTTACTTTACCTGAGAAAGTTTCTGCTCACAGCGAGGGTCACATACTCAAGTGCCCAGAGGTCCTTGCCAATTGCTGAGAATGAATGAAACAGGCTGGGGAGTGAGCATACAAAAGAGGAGCCGCGGCTCAACTCCAACCAATTAATACAACAATGTGGGAATTTGACCAGTGTTTCCACGTCATTTGATTCTTTGAGAGATGCCAAGAAATCTAGATTTTTAAACAAAACAGCCTGAAAATGTTTACTCTAATTTTTTTTAAAACACTGTGTAAGCCAAACAAAATACCTCTTACAACTTCAGACCTAGAGCATTAAATTCCCATCTCATAGTGGACACCAGTTGCTTTTTTCCTGCTCAGCAACCCTTCCCTGATTGTCTGATAACAGAACTCCTCTCCCTGAGGAGAACCCTTTCCATGTGGTTCTATCAGAGACGAGGACACATGACTCAGGCCCTCCAGTTTTCAGTGGAACCTTTCTGTTAGCCTTGAATTGACTCGTGTTTGCATTGGGATTACTAAACTTGGGCCCTTCTTGTTTGCTCATGGAGAGCTACAAAGGCATGATGACATCATCTCAGCCCCTGGATACAGCTATCATGATAGGTCTATAAGAGTTTTCAGGTGCATGAATCAATAAGTCACTCCCCTCCCCGCCCCCCCTTTTTTTGCCTAAGCTATGTTGGTTCTCTTACAACCAAAACACTTAATAACACATCCCTAGAAAACTGTTACATAATCCATCCTACAGTCTTCCAACCATAAGATCTGTGAGGATGTAGGTGCCTTTAGTCTGAAAGGCAGTTCGAATGCCAAAGACCAGTGTTTCCACATCATTTGATTCTTTAAGAGATGCCAAGAAATCTAGATTTACTCACTGTATGCCGTTCTTGGCTGTGATTTGTGCCTTGATTCTGTGAATTAGCAGAAGGAACTGAAAATTCTAGTGTATGGTAAGAGTGGCGCTCATCTGACTTTGCCTCTGGTCAGCATATAACAATGGGGAATTGGCAAACCAACAACTGTAAGAAGCCCTCCCGGCAAAGAATGAAGGTGGGAAATGAGCTCCAGGCCCAGAGATGGCACTAACCATAAAGAGCCTTTGAGGACTACAGTAATGACAGGGCTGGGTTTAGCAGCTAGCGGTTTGTTCCAAGGGGACAGGAAAACGGTCGGGCTGAGAATTTAATGGAGTACTATTGGTCAGATTTGTCCACCTGACAATAGCTTTAGGCTTTAAAAAAGTGTGTGCATGTCTGTGCGGGCGCATGCGCGTGAGCTTGCTCACACATGCTGCTAAATCAACAACTTGGGGCACATTTTCTAATTTCAGCCTGCTTCCCTGAAGCAGGCAGCAAAGATGGATTCTGTTTTTTGCTATAGTAGAGGCTAGTTCTCAAAGACAGAGAAATGTTTACCAAGCGTTTACTATGAGCCAGGTACCTCACTGGACATTTGGCCAGTTGTTATTATGGAAAATAATAAAGTAACTAATAAATAATAATACAAAAATAGACTGTTTCTCATTGACTAGCTTAATGGCCACTTGTGATGTGAGAAAGGTGAGGTGATACAATAATAACTGTAAATGAATATTGGTAAATTGGAGATGCACATGAGTAGCCCTAGAGCAGTGATGGCGAATCTTTTGAGCTCGGTGTGTCAGCATTTTGAAAAACCCTAACGTAACTCTGGTGCCGTGTCACATATAGAAATTTTTTGATATTTGCAACCGTAGTAAAAACAAAGACTTATATTTTTGATATTTATTTTATATATTTAAATGCCATTTAACAAAGAAAAATCAACCAAAAAAATGAGTTCGCGTGTCACCTATGGCGTGTCATAGGTTCGCCATCACTGCCCTAGAGCAATCATTAAAAAATAATAAAATGATGTACCTAGTATAGCTAAAAGGCAATAGAGGAAATAAGATGAATGACTAGAACATACTTGATTAACCCAATCAGATGCCTTACCTTGCACATGGAACTGGTGAATCTGAAGTCATCTCTACTATAATTCAGCAGTCCTACAGAAAATGAATATTTGTGATTAGTTATCTAATCTAGTTGGATTTGAAGACAATGAGGATCCAGTGATCATGAGAGAGAACACTGCAAGCACTTCTGTAACCAGTTACTATGATGGGCATTGCTTAATTGCAGACCTCAGAATCCACTCGAACTGGTTAAAGCAGGAAAGAACTTATTAAGTGAACTAGCCTTTAGAATTTCTGGGAGGGAGTGCGTATCTAGTTTCAGTGCCATGCTGCCAAGAGAATGCCTTCAACTACACTGGAAGATCATTTCAGCAAAAATCCTGCTGTGGCTACAGTCTGTTACATAATTTGGTTGAATATATCTATACCTATTTATATATAAGTTCTTATATATAAATAGAGAGAGAGAATGTGACCTTACGGAGTTATGGTTAGATACATTAATAACTATTATATTATCTGCAAATAAGGGAATTATATGGATATTTTAAAACTTCATATTTATTTTGGTTATTTCTTATTCAGCCTGTGTTCTAAATGCATGAACTAACCTGGTCATCTTAAACATTGAAAATGAAGTTTTGGATCATGTGAGTTAAAAGATGTTTACCTTTAAACAATAAACTTAAAAGCAATTTAGTTATTTCTGTTGTTATTTCTAGGCAGAAGAAATCCTTAGGCAAGAGCTGGAGAAAAAAGAAACGCCAAGTTTGTACTGCTTGCTTGGAGATGTCCTCCGTGACCACCGCTGCTATGACAAGGCCTGGGAGCTGTCCCGGCACCGCAGTGCCCGTGCTCAGCGCTCCAAGGGCCTCCTTCACCTGCGGAACAAGGAGTTTAAGGAGTGCGTGCAGTGCTTTGAGCGCTCGGTGAAGATCAATCCCATGCAGGTTAGGCAGTTCACCAAACCCCATCTGCTCTCGGCACTAACGGTTTTCTTTCTTTTTGTTTTGTTTTGTTAATCCTCACCGGAGGATATTTTCCCATTGATTTTTAGGGAGAGTGGAAGAGACAGGGGAAGACAGAGAGAAACATCGATGTGAGAGAAACACATCGATTGGTTGCCTCTTGCACAAGCCCTGGGCCGGGGAGGAGCCTGCAACCTAGGTACATGCCCTTGACCCAAATCAAACCTGAGACCCTTTGGTCCACAGGCTGACGCTCTATCCACTGAACCAGACTGGCTAGGGCCTAACAGTTTTTTGATTTAGATTCTTCCTGAATGAGTACCCACTTTCTGTCCTACTGGCTGGTGAGCTTGTCTTTGATTGCTAAGAACTTCATCTCTTCTACACTTTTTGCTTGTGAGCAAAAGTGGACTCTCTGTTGTGTTTTTTTTTTATTTTGTTAGTTTTGTTAGTCGTGCTTAAGGCAAATACAGCTATTAAAATTAAGTTCCATTTTGAAAAGATACATTAGGAAGGAAATGAATCAAAATTACAGACAGTATAGGATTCTGCAAGTAACTGCTGAAATCAATAATGAAAGAAAAACTTTTATATAAATAAAATAGGGTAACATAGAATGGATCGTTGATCATCATAAGAAGAAATGTTTACCAAGCATTCACTATGAGCCAGATACCTCACTGGACATTTGGCCAGAATTTGAAACCACATGGTCTGCCTCTGGAACCTGCACTTCTTTTTTTAAAAATTGTGGTAAAAAGCGCATCACAACAATTTTTTCATCGTAACCATTTCTAAATGTGAAGTTCGGTAATGTGAAGTATGTTCACATTGTTGTGCGAGCATCACCACCATCCGTCTTCATGTTTCTATCTTGCAAAACAATAACTCCCTATCCCCCTGTCCCGCTAGTTGCTGACAACCATTCTACTTTCTGCCTCTGAATTTGACTACTCTTAAGTACCTCGTATGAGTGGAGTCATATAGTATATTTCCCATTGTGACTGGTATAATGTCCTCAAGAATCATCCATGTTGTAGCATGTGTCAGAATCTCCTTCCTTTTTAAGGCTGAATTCCATTGTATGTAAGTACCACATTTATTTGTCCCTTCATCTGTCAGAGGACACTTACTCGGGTTCCTTCAACCTCTTGACTATTGTGAATAATGTTCCTGTGAACGTGAGTATGCAGAAATGGCCATTTTAGAACATGGCAGACTCAGAGCATGTCTTTTACATTGAAAAAACATCGGAAGTACATTTTTTATGACAGGTTAGGCTGATGCTTACTTTCCTCACTCTGAGTAGCAAATATCTTCCAAATCAGGTGGCGGGGAAAAGCCTCTTTGTCTCCCTTGAATATTTTAGGCACATCCCTGCCTCACAGTTACAGCACTTGCTCTTCCTTTGCTTGGAATGTTCTTCTTCTAGGTATCTGTATACCTTGCTCCGTAGTCTCATTCAAGTCTTTGCTCAAATGACACTTTCCCAGAGAGGCCTTCACCTCCCCCTTATACTCCTTAATTTCCTTCCCTGCTTTATTTTTCTTCATGGCACTTAGAACCTTCTAGTATTACGTATAGCTTACATTAAAAAAAATTATGTGTATCCTCCACCTGAAATAAGGCCCATGAAGGCAGAAATTTTTATCTGTAAGTTTTAATTGTATTTTTGTAGTGCTATAACAGCGTCTATCACATATTGGATAGTCAGTAAATATTTGTTGAATGAGTAAATAAATAATATTTTTAACCAATTATTCAGTCAAATATATACTGATTGTTTGCTGTGCACACACCATTGAGCCAAAGGATGAAGCAATAGCAGCAGATCACCAGATAGTTCTGTTTGTACCCTCTGGTACAGTCTAGTGAAATGAACACAGATAAAACTGGCCAATTACACAAGGCATCAAAGAAATACCAAGTGAATTATTTATAAAGCACTAGTTATATAGAAGCCAAAGAGAATATTTCTGCCCCTGGTAGACATTGGAGAGGATGTTGAACTTGGCTTTGAAGGACAAATAATACTTAAAGAGGCCAGGGGAGGGGCACGTGTGAGAGCATTCCAGGCAGGTGAACAGTCTGAGCAAAGCCTAGAAACAGAAAAAGAAGGTAGGTGTGTGTGTGTGTGTGTGTGTGTGTGTGTGTGTGTGTGTGTTTGTGTGTGTGTGTGTCCTGGAGGAGCCGAGGGGTGAGTGAATAGGCTTTTTAGAGTCAAAGGGAATAGAGCCGTTCCAGTGGGAAAGCTAGCCCGGAGCCAGATTACAAAAGGTCTTAAATGTGACTTTTTATTTGGCAGATAGGGGCCATCGACGGGTTGGTTTGTGTTTGGCTTCGTTTTTGAGGAAGGAATGTGGTGCGCATGGAGGTAATTTGGGAATATTGCTTTGGCAGCACGATGTAGGCAGGGCTAGGAAACTGTAGCAGCAGTCTAGCACGGCAGGGTCAGTGTGGAAGGGGCAACAGGAAAGAAGGGATGGATGTGAGGGAATTTGCAAGGCAGGACTTGACAGGACTTAACCGTCTCATTATATAATTTTGAATTAATTACTTAGTGAGACAAAAAATGACAATTGTTTAAAGCAGTACAAACAGATGTTATGTGAGGGTATTTTGCAGTGTGTCATATGGATCCAATTGCGGCAGGCTGTGAGCATGCCAGAATGTGCAGGCATTTGATCTGCAGTTGTACAGACTACTGCAGAGGCAGACACCGCAGACTTGTCCTAGCTGGGGTCCAAGTTTGAACTGTCTCTGAAGAAGGACAGCTCCTATGTGCTGTTCTCTCCTGTAAGTCCTGGAATAACAGGAAAACAGGAAAACTGAATTCCACCCTCTTTTCTCACACATGCCCATGCAATTAGGTTTAATAACAAAATTTAGGCAAAATGAGAGTGATATTTGAATGGTTCTTGTGCATCATAACGACTTTCTGAAATCAAAGTGGTATAGAAATACCATTTAAATGCATCATCTCTGCATCTATGGCCATTTGTTAGATGTGTGTACCATTTACAGCATTAGTGCTTTGGAGAGTACTGTCTGTCGTTCACTTATAAATTCATCAGAAACATGTCAGTGACATGGTATTAGAATGACCAACGAACTGATTAGGATACACGAATACCTAAGAAAAAGAAACATTAATTCTGTAATATATTGAAGAAATGTGCAGATGTCACAAATGTATAGCTTCATTAATGTTCCTTTTGTTAGTTTTAAATGTTCAGGTAATCAGCATTTAAAATTTTTTAATTTTAATGTAAAGTATTTTTATTTTTCAAAAATAATTTTAGTTTTGAAAACAGTTTTCAAATGTAATGATCTTATAGATCCCTGATATAGTAAAACCAGTTTGTTGATCAATAACTTGTTGGCCAATAAATAAAGTCTTTTTTAAGTCATATAATTTTAATTATTTTTAATGTCCCATTTCACTTGCAAAATATTGCAGTTTGAACAGTATATTATGTGGTTGCCTGACTACGCGTTATCGAGATCCTGCTGTGTACCAGGCATGGACATGGGAATGAATTAGGCCGCGTCAACCTATCAGCAGAGAGCAGAGCGTTTCCGCTGGGAAATGATAGGGACAGAACTCGTTGGTGGGGAGCCTTAAATGCCTTTCTTCAGGGTTATCTACCCCTCTGGATGTGGAAGTCTGTTGTGGTTTTGAATTAACGAGTGAGTGATATGACGAGCAGTACTTCAGGAAGTTTAAATAAAGAATGAGTGTCATGGATGAGTGACCAGTGCTTCAGCAGTGAGGATGGAAAGGTAGCACAGGTTGAAGCCTCATTACAAAGAGAAGTTTTCTGGGCTTTAATCTTTGAACTGGTAGGACTGAGAGTCCAAGAGGATGTCAGTTTTCTCAATTTCTTATTAAAAAGGAAAATGTCCCTGTTGATAGATAGAGATTTCAAGAGGAGGGGAAAATACATATTTGCGTGGGATGGTGCTGTGATTTTGTATGCTGACTATGAAGAGGTGTTGCTGTATCTAACTAAAGCTGTCTGATAGATACTTCACTGGACATAGAAACCTGAAGCCCATAGTGAGGCCAGAACAGAGCTTACAGACCAGGGCTTCTCTGCAGAGTAAGGTGAAGCCATGCAAGTGAATGGATTCTTTACAGAAAACTGTTGGAAGAGAACACCAGGCAAAACACTGAACTCTGGACATCCCCAGCAGCTGGAGGAAGGGAGAAGAAAGAGCACCAGTGAAATAGGACTCGAACAGAATGCTCCAGGGTTTTGGTCTGAGAGACAGAAGGAAACCAAAGAAGGGATTCATGGGAACTCTAGGAAGATTATCAATGTTTTGGGACGACCCAGCACATGACAGGGAGTATGTTTCTGCAAGACCAGGGAATTTTAGAGAAACTGAGGCAGTCCTTCCCAGCCCATTCTTACGTAAGATCAGACTGCTATAATACTCCCTGGTTTTAATTACCCAGGGAGCTTATACTCTCTCTTGATTTGTAGGGATTAACTTTATCTTTCATTTTGGTGTTTGAAAGAAGAAAATGTTATTTGAACTGGAGTTCCATGGTTTCTGTTGAGAACGTGTATTAGTTGTGGT
Organism: Myotis yumanensis; assembly: GCF_028538775.1. NCBI lineage: Eukaryota > Metazoa > Chordata > Mammalia > Chiroptera > Vespertilionidae > Myotis > Myotis yumanensis. Next base: position 15,309,612 of record NW_027223762.1, read on the forward strand.
GGGAAGACTCAAGGAGATGGGAGCTTACATTCCAATGGAGAAGACAGAGTGAACATATGTGAATAATATGTAGAGAAAAAAGAGATTCTTTCCTTTGTGTTCTTCATTTCTCATATTGGTAAGCAATAAAAAATGAAACTGTTAAGGTCTAACTTGCATAACTGCCAAGAAATACAAGCCCTGGGATAACATCTGGGCCGTAGCTGTGACTGGGAGGTAGAAAGAGGGCAGGAGCTTTGCTGCCATAGGCCTGATTCTGAATCCTCATAATCCCAAGGAATATGACGTAGGTGAATCACTTCATTTTCTGGGCTTCAGTGTCCTCATTTGTAAAGTGGAGATTATAATCCCTCTCTCAATTTGCTGCTGGGGAAATTAGAGCTCAGCTATGTAAAGTATCCCCCTCAGTTCCTGGCTCATAGTAAGTTCTCAGTCATAGATGTTACATGGTGGGATTTCCCCATCCTGCCTAGTAGTGTCGCAATAATGGTGGTAGAAAATCATTGTTGCCTCTTTCTCTGTAGCCTAAATGACAGACCAGCACCTATAATCGCTCACATTGTGCATTCTCTGGGCAAATGTAAGAACCAGAATAACCAAATCTAGGACAGGAATAAGAGGAGAGCATTAAACAATTAATGGCCTGTCTAGTAAAAGAAAAATGTGTGCATAAAATTTCATTGATCCTTTGGTTTAAAGGAAGGCACTGCAATAGAGGAAAATACTCCTTTAGAGAGAGAGAAAAGCTGATAAGTTAAGATGTGTTTTTTAGGGAAAAAAACTTGGGACTTAGTAAATGAGAAATCTGGTTACAAAAGAGTTGGTGGTAGACATTTTTTAAAAAAACTATGAGCATGCTGCATTGCTTTAGGAAAAGCTACTACCAAAGAACATTGATTATCACTCTTGGATTCGGCTTGGGTCATTTCCTGTTTAATGAAACCACATTCAACAAGTGATCTGCATTTGGGGTTATGGGAATGTGTCAGGGATGTAGAAAGGAGAGAAAGAGTGTGAAGCTTGGCTTTAGGACTCCATTAAAGCATGTTAAACTTTATTATATGTGACATCAAAAAAATTCAGTCAGTCAGTCCTGTAAGGAAAATTAGCAAAAAGTGTGTGAAGAAATTGATTATTCATTCTGCAGAAACCTTGAAGGAGGAAGGAATTTTGAGTAGTAGGCTCATAATGTAAGAAAGGAAATTGTAATATAAAAGCAGATGGTACCTATTGCAGATGTGCTCTAAGTGCCTTTGTAAAAATTAACCTTTTAATTATAAAACTAATCCACCCATTGTGTAGTGATACTTAGTATTTCCTAGTCCCCTGAGTGGCACGCTTTAATTCCCACTTTAATTATTGAGGGTTCATAAGCATTGCAGTCACTCTCTTCATCACACGTAGCTCACACCAGGAACCAGGAACCATTGTGTGGCTTTGGGCAAATTACTTCCTTTCTAGGCCTCGTTTTCTTTTTTGAATTGACTTCTAAGGCCTCTAATTGAACAGATTCCCTTTTAGCTGTTCAAACCTGCTGATTCTAATTCTAATCTCCTTGTATAACCAGTGTACTTATTTTGCCACTAGATGGCACTATTGTAGCTTTGAACCCTGTCACCTCTGGGTTTTCAGAATTGGGGGTCCCAAGGAGCCTTGGAATTTTCGGTTACTCCAACCTCCATTAAACAGTTGGGGAACTGAGACTCAGAGGTTAAGTGACAAGGCCAAGGTCATACAGTTACACAGAACCTCTTGAATCCCAGGCATCCATCTTTCCATTTCACTGTTTCTCTAGGGAACTTAATGAGGGAAGTTCAAAGAGAGACCATATTCTCAATCATTGCTGTTCTTTTGTTAATTATGTTTAAAATAATTTAAAATCATTCTTTAAGAATACATATTATCACATTTCAAGTAAATAGTTGGCCTGCTTGTGTTTTGCATTGGTTCGCTCAGGAGAGAAAGCTGAGTGTCAGCTTGTAGATACCATCGCCCCACCTGTGACATCACAAGCTTGCCCTCGCAGTTCGCCCTGAAATAAGCCCTGCAGGAACCTCAGCCAGAGCCTCTAGCAAATGACTCTTTCTTTGTCTTGCCCAGTCCTTTTGATAAGAGGTTTGCCTTTCAGCTCTTCCTTCCAACCAAACATGGTCATCTGTTCTTCTGTTTCATCTTTGTCTACCCGCCTACTCAAGAGGGCGTGGGGGAGGGGGTTTGATATGCCCTGGTCCTTAAAAAATTGATCTTCTCAGTTTTCCAGCACCTGTTCACTGCCTTCCTCTCTTTCATCGTTAGCAAGGATGGTATTGCCATAAATCATGGCTGTGGGGGCAGGGTGGTAATAATAGTTTATGTAACAGTTTAAAATAAAAAAAGTAAAAGAGGCACCAAATATTCTCCTTAGTCCCCAAAATTCTGAGGCCCTCAATTGAAAAGCAAGGTATGAATGCATTATTTGTGGTTTAGTGGGTCAGCTCAGCCACAGCAGTGAGAAGATCCTAGAGTTTGTTTATTTTAAAGCCATTTCATTATTTTAAAGAATAGGGTGTGTGCAAAAGTCATCCTATCTAATAATAGACAAACATGGTAATTAACCTTACCTTCGCTACCATCGCCATTGGCTGACCAGCGTGATATGCAAATTAACCTCCAACAAAGATGGTGACTAATTTGCATACTGCAGGCAGGGCGGGACACCGGGAGCCGCCATCCAGGACCCCCGTGTGCGACCCCAGGAGTCGCCGGAAAGCCAGGCCACAGGCAAGGAGGCCCCCCCAGTACCCAGGAGCCCGTCGGCGAGGTCTGCAGGCGAAGCAGCGATCAAGCTATGAGGGGGAGGGTGGGGGGCAGAAGGAGCTATAGGAGCAGCTCTGGCCGGAGACTGAAGACTCTGGCCGGAGCGAGGAGCAAAGACTGAAGGCTCCAGCCGCAGCGAAGACTGTGTCCAGAGCGAAGATGGAAGGCGGTGGCCAGAGTGAAGATCTGGGTCCCAGGCGCCAGAGGAAAACTGGTGCTGGCAGCCAGGGGAAAGAAGGCCTATTGCACGAATCTTCGTGCAACGGGCCTCTAGTCTCATTATAATTATACTAGAGGCCCGATGCACAAAATTCATGCAAGAGTAGGCTTTCGCAGCCCTACCCCGGCTTTGTCCAGAAGGTCATCTGGACAGTTGTTCCGCTGTTTGGCCATTCTGTCAATTTGCATATTACATTTTTATTATTATAGATGTTATCAATACTATATGAAAATCTACTAGCAGTTGGTGATTTTAGGATTTTTCTTCTGATGCAAATAACTAAAACAACAACACAAATGACCAAGAGTAAAAAGAAACCTGAATATGTATTAAGTCATCTGCCTTTAATTTTCATTAAATTTATTTTCATTTTAAGACCCTGATTTATAAAACATTGACTTATTTCAAAAAATTCAAGCTAAATAGTAACCTCATTACCAGCTATAAGATAGAAGGTATAAGATAATTGCTAATTTTAGACATTTGTAACCTTTGTCTTTTCAGGTGGGTTGAAAAATCAAGTTCTTTATTTACATATTGAATTTGCATTTCCTGGTTTTTTTTTTGTTTTTTGTTTTTTTTTTGTTTTTTTTTTTAATATATTTTATTGATTTTTTACAGAGAGGAAGAGAGAGGGATAGAGAGTTAGAAACATCGATGAGAGAGAAACATCGACCAGCTGCCTCCTGCACATCTCCCACTGGGGGTGCGCGCGCAACCAACGTACATGCCCTTGACCGGAATCGAACCCGGGACCCTTCAGTCCGCAGGCCGACGCTCTATCCACTGAGCCAAACCGGTTTTGGCTGCATTTCCTGTTTTTTATAACAACACATGTGAAATTGTTTTGTGGGAGTTTGTTCTTTGCTGATGCATAAAGCAAGAAGGTTATATCCATTTTGAGAACTTTGAGGATAGTTCTCATTGTTTCTGATTTAGTCCCAGAATGAGGTATCCCTCATTCAAAATAAACTTGCTACCATAATTCATTGGCTATGCCATCAGTTGTAAGAGGCACATTTATTTTAAGTGCCACTTTAATGCTGCCAATAAAACTCTTACAAGCTATTGCTTATTAAGATGCCATGCACATACAGGAATCAACCAATGAATGCATAAATAAGTGGAACAACAAATTGGTATTCCCTCCCCCACCCAAGTCAATAAATAATTTTTTAAAAGATTAAAAAAAAGATGCATCTATTTCAGAGGTATTAAATAGTGAAAGGAAAGTATACCTTATAACTGATGAATAAATACACAGATTTTGACTCTTTCAACTTGGTTAGAAGTTGAAGATCTTGTTTGGTATATCCACACTAATAAAAGAGAAACTTGCAAATTGGTGTCACTCTGCTACACCCACCAGCCAATCAGAGCGACTATGCAAATTAACCCAATAAATATGGCGGTTAATTTGCATATGCAGGCGTGGAGCAAAGACTAAAGACTGAAGAGGCCGCAGGCCGGACTAAAGGCCTGGGTCCTGGGTGCTGGAGGAAAACCAGTGCCGGCAGCCAGGGGAAGGAAGGCCTATTGCATGAATCTTCGTGCAATGGGCTTCTAGTTGTTTTATAAGTTAGCATCAGATTTTAGGCTCTCTCATATTGTATCATATTCAGTGAATGTGGTTTGGTGCTTTGGAGCTCTTTTCATTTGATTCCAAAAATAACCAGACGAAAGCAAAATGTAATGAGTTAATTTTTAGGTTGCTGGAAATCCCTTGATTCAGAAAAGTGAATTTCTAACTTTGTTTCAACCTGTTACCTCTGCTCCTCCGCCTTCCTACCAAACACACACCCATCCCTTTCTCAACTGTCACCTATCCCTCTGACAACATCTATTCTCTATACAATTCCTTATAGGAGTTATTTATAGCCTTTTGGGAATTCAAGGCGAAGTGTTATAAACTGCCCAAGGATGTTTGCTTTCTAAGCCTTACCTCTAATTACTGGCTAAAAATCTTTATCTGCTTAAAGAACTTTCAGGCCTCAACTAGCCATTTGGAACAAGTTTTGTGGGAATTCCCTGGGAGGAAAGATGGGGGGTAGCCTCCTACTCTGCCTCCGTGGAAGGCTATGGACAGATAACTGAGCACCTCATTTCCTCTCCCACCCTGAAGTGTTCAACCAAATCCACCTCTGGCTCACTGCCTTGGTCTGGAAGTCAGTGAGAAAGCGGACTGCATTCTGCTGGCTGTGCTGACTGTATCTGAAAGGAAAGCAAACCCCCTGTAATAGCTGCATTTCTGACTAATTTCATTGAATTCTTATCAATTTTATCTTTCCTTTGATAGAGGCTATTGAATTTTAAGGAAATCCTGTGAAGTAAAGATTTCTTTTGTCATTTCAATAGCTACTTCCTCATTTACCTGTTTTTTAAATCTCTGTGTTTGCAAATCTTATTGACTTAAGTCAGGCTTTCCATTCTGAGATTCTGAGCCTACTTTTTCTACATTATTTTCAGGCATGCCTAAGCAAATACATGCTAGGACAGTGGTGAGTCTTGGTAAGAGTAGGCAGTGTGACTCCTTGTGGTCTTAAAGATGAAAGCAAAAACTTTTCTCCTTAAGTTTGTAGTACATTCATTCACCAGCTGTGAATCTGCTGATCCTTTGTATACTTTTTATATAGTTGATGCTCAGTAAAAATGTTAGATTAATCCCAAACATAATTCCAGGGCTGGCATTCATGGAGTTTGATTAACACAAAGAGTGGTCTTGCTCAGCGAAAGATGTGCAGTGATATTGTACCTGCTTTTAGTGTCATTAGCTTTGAAAATTATATTGGAAAATTCATCTCCATTTGCTAAATTTCCATACATTTATGTTCCTTATAAAATGTAAGGCAAATATTTATTACATAGCTCTGTGTTCTTTCCAGTAGTGTTTGTTGATAGTATCTTAAATGTTCACATTACAGCCTATAAATGTGTGTTTGAATGACTGACTTTTGGCCTTGCAGCTCGGGGTGTGGTTTTCTCTCGGCTGTGCCTATTTGGCCTTGGAAGACTACGGAGGGTCGGCAAAGGCGTTTCAGCGTTGTGTGACTCTAGAACCCGATGTAAGTTTATTTAGTCTTCTTTCCTAATTACAGCTCTAAGTGGGTATTCTCTAAGTTCTTCAAACTGTACTGGCATTCAAAACAGTAATTCCTATCGGTGTATACTTTCAGTTATGCAAGATAAGTGCAAGAGATCCGCTGTACAACACTGGGTGACATTAATCATGCTGTATTGCGCACTAACATTTTTACAAACAGGGTAGATAGTAGATATCATGTTGTGTTCTCATCACTATGAAAAAAAAAAAGGCCAAAAATTCTTTCCTTCTAAGAGTTGTATTGTTTTAGCTCTTATATTTATGTCCAATCTGTTGTTAAGACTTATTCATTAAACTTACCACACTATGTGTCATGATGGATGTTAACTAAAATTGTGGTAATCATTGCATAATATTTACATATATTAAACCATTATGCTATACACCTAAAACGAATACAGAGTTACATATCAATTATATATCAACTTCAAAAATTAAACATCATTTCAGATAATGTATTTTTTTAGTTCAAAAATTTTCATTTGATTTTTACAGTTTTCATGTTTCTGCTGAGATTTTCTAATTATGTTCCCTTACTATGTTCATGATTCTTCATATCTTTGATCATGTTTATAACAACCGCTTTGAAGTTCTTGTGTGCTTATTCCAACATCTTCTTCATTTCTGTGTTTATTTCTATTAACTGATTTTTCCTTTGGCTATTGATGAATTTTCCTGCTTATTTGCATGTATGTCTACCAATTTTTTATTGTGGATGCTGTGTTGTTCAGTTTCTGGGTTTTCCATTGGAAAATAGAGTTTTATTTTGGCATTTGGTTAATTTACTTTTGTGGATCAGCTCAGTTTTACTCTTTGCTAGGATGGGTCTGGAGTTGTCTTTATTCTGCAGTTGCAATCACCCTTCTCTTAAGATATAACCTTTTGGGGCCAGTACTTAATGCCATGGGTGCTCAATGCCTTAAGCATTCTCCACCTGGTTAGTTAGAACTTGAATAACTCTTAGCACTGTGTGACGTCCAGAATTCCGTCCAGCTCACAGCTTTCTGGAGTTGTTCTCTGCCTGGCCTCAAGAAGTTTTGCCCTGCACATGTACAGCTTAGTATTCAACCAAGGACTCAATGAGATGCTCACTGAGATTTCTGGAGCTTATTTTCTCTGCAGATCTCTCTTTCCTGGTATTTTGCCCTGCACATTCCAGCCAAATTTTCAACCCTGAACTTTGCACTCTTCTTCTAGACTTGCTCTGCTTTGTTTGGTTTCTGCCTCTCTGGAAGTGCCTCTGGTTAGAAGTCTAGGTTGATTGTTGAGATACCTCAGTTGTTTACCCTGTCTCAGGGATCACAGTCCTGTGACCAGGCTGTTGTCCAACTTCTTAAAAACAGTTTTCTAAAGTTTTGTCCAGTTTGTAGCTTTTTATGGTGATAAGTCCACTCTGGTACTAACTGCTATGTCTGCAAGCAGAGGTCCACATTGCCTTGTAATTTTTAAATCATATGTATGGAAATTGAGAATTACATACTCTGTGTTTAATAAAATGTAGAACAAAGAGGAACAAACATTCATATCATTCTTGTTAGAATCAACATTTATATAAAAGTTTTAATTTATTTTTGTCATTGAATAGAGGAATAGGTAGAGAAATGTGTTTGGTGAAATGCTTAGGAATAATACTGGAACACACACTCCCTTATGCTTCTATCTGATAAAGGATGACGGTAAAATAGCAGAGCCTTTTAAGATAGGAAAAACAATATTCTGAATACCTTGGGTTTGCAGCAAATCTATATGTGGTATAAATTATATTGTAAATTGTCCCACTATTTTGTAAATCTAAATGTAGAAATAAAATCTTAACTAAATTCTAAATTAGTACTTTAATAGTTATATCAATTTGTTGACTATTTTTGTGACTTTTTCATGCTAAATTATAAAAGTTACATTTAATTTACTTCATTTTTCTTATACACCTTTAAATATACCTTAGTGAAAATTGTGATTGTAAAGAGCACATCTTGGACTAGGAAAATATGTTATATTTTTGGTTGTAGCAATTATTTTACCTGAATGAGAATAGTCTATAACTGGGTTCTCTGTCATTTCAGAATGCTGAAGCTTGGAACAATTTATCAACTTCCTATATCCGATTAAAACAAAAGTAAGTACATCAGACAAATATGAAGAACTTTGCTTCCAAATAAATGAATGAGATTTTCTTCAACTGAATACTGAGGCATTGTGCCTTATAGCATTTGACTTCTAAATGTAGTTTATTTCTTGAAAACATTTAATGTGTAATAAAATAAGAAATATTATTTGAAATCTTTACTTGCTACTGAACTTTTACATCCTAAACTTCCTTACATGAGAAAAGCAAGCATGCCTTCAGTTGGTAAATTCAATTGATAGATTCTTATTGATTACTTGCTGTGTACTAGACATGATTGAGAAATGGAAATACGAACCAATGTCTTTAGGGAGTGTAGGTGTAAAAAAATAAAATATTATGCCATATTATTAAAAATTGATTAATAATGTAGGTAGTATGTGGTAAATATTAACTGAGACGTACAAAGAGGATTATAATGTAGTGGGTGGCATTTGTAGAACATGTATTGTGTGCCAGACATCTCAGAAGAGAGAAGGTGTACAACCCGAGTTCAGAAACGCTTCTGAGAGAGTATTGGAACCAAGCTAAACTTTGAAGAATGAGTAGAGGGCACAGAGGAAAGCCATTCGGCCAAGGGGAATTGGATCCAATGCAGAGTGACAGAAGTGAAAGCAACACCTGAGGAGAGAGGAAGAGAGAATCAGCTATGGACTCCAGAATAAGGTTGAAAAGGTCATTTGGGGTCAGGTTGCAGTATGCTCTGATTATCTGACTAACAAGTTAAGGCTATTCTGTTGGAAATTGGATGCCAAGATTTCAGTGGGGTAATTTCATGAAGAAAGAGCTTTTTGGGAAGATTTATCTGGTGGCAGTGTATGAGACTGACTAGAGAGGAAACTGCGGGCTGGGAAACCAGTTAGGAGACAGCTGTTGTAACAATCCAGGCAGGAGATAACTAGGCTGGAAAAAGAAGGGGCAGATGCCAGTTTATAAAGGGGACAACCAGATGGGCTTGTTGATTGGCCACAGAGAGCCCAGGAAAGGACAGAGACCAGGATTGCTGTTACCTGAGCTGCAATGAATGAATTAAAGGATGGATATATTTCTATTTTCATTTGGCCTTATTTTCAAACTTAACTTAATTTTTCTTTGTGGATTCACAAGATATTTCTAATGATATCATTAAGTCCACATTGCATTGAGATCATGAAATGCTTCCGCTGCTCTTGGATGACAGTCTACAAAAATAAAGGATTGTTTGTTCTACTATTCTCTTCAGAAAATAATATTATGTTCTTGATTGCAACTGATTGTGTTAAAACTCACTAGAGACCCTTTTGATTGAAAGCGAGGGTCGAGGGAAATCCCTGCCATAGTTGTAGAATGATCTCAGTGGGTTTTTCTAGTAACCCTGATAATTTTGCATGAGGATTTCTTAGGAGTTTTTACACATTGTTTCTCAACTTCTTTTTGATGCTTTCTGGTCTGCATGCAGCTCCATGAATAGGTTTTGGTATAAAAGTGGGATTTTAAGTTCAGAGGTAAATCATTCCTTCATTCTTAGCTTTTTATTTTTTCTTTCTTTTCTGCTACTGCAGACAAGAGTAATTTTTGACTTGGGTAAATTATTACTGTTCCTCTCAAAAGAATCCTATCCATGCCGTACAGTGACTCTTCAAGCTATCTTGTCTATTCCTTTGCCATCACAAGGTTCTTCATTAAAGTTCTTTTCTCTGTGTCATCCGATTCCCCTCGACATTATGTCCCTTCCAGTCCCTTGAGAAATCTTTCCGTCTTCCTATACAACTTTCATCCTGCAGTATTCCTACCATGTGGCTTTGATAAGTGAATCCTGAATTGAAGTTCCTTCTAAAGAAGCCATATTTACCAAAAAAGAATTTCATTGCAAAAATTCTGATGCCAGGAAATTACTGATATAATGGGCACACTTCTTTCCAAATGCTTGTTTTATTTCTGCCTGTTTTTTGTTTGTTTGTTTGTTTGTTTTTAATTTCATGCTTCTTTTAAAATTTTAAAAAATTTTAGGGAAATTTGAGGTGGTTTGGACCTCTAATTCTATTTATTACATGAATAATTAAGGACTGACAGTCCACATCCATACTTTATACACTTACCTAGTAGCTATGGTTTATTTAGCTGTGGTTATTCATATTGTTCTCTTTCAACTTGGTCCTTCAATAGAGTAAAAGCTTTTAGAACTTTGCAAGAAGCCCTCAAGTGCAACTATGAACACTGGCAGATCTGGGAAAACTACATTCTCACTAGCGTTGATGTTGGGGAATTTTCAGAAGCCATTAAAGCTTATCACCGGCTCTTGGACTTAAGAGACAAATACAAAGATGTTCAGGTAGGATATTAATATTTTGTTATATTGGTTTGTGTTTGGTATTAATACTTGATTAAAGGATATAAATTGTTTCCTTGATTATAAACAGGAAAATTTTCAGTTTACACCAGGCCCTGTTAATAGCTCTTTTTAGAAGTATCTTAGGATGCTGGTGGCAGTGTTTACTCCTCTGCAGGTATGGGCAGGATCACTTCATAGTGGGTAAGTCATCATTGAGGGAAAGTCTTGATGGTTAGTCATGGGCTCAGTCATATTTAGCTTCATTGCATATTTCTGTCATCAACTTTATGACAACTAGTCAGTGACGATTGATAGATTGTCTGGAATATTTTTATCTTGGCCAAAATAATTTAACTTAATTTGACTCTAAGTTCAGCAACAGGTGTCTTTCAAAAAAAACCTCTGATATTCTTATGTTTGACACTACCTGACCCCATTCTATTTTAATTTGCTTTAAAATTCTTTTTATCTATTCTTTTTCTACTTCTTTATAGATGTGATTATTGTTGTTTTAATTTTTGTGTGTGTGTAAATTCACACTCATTTTAATACAGACATAGGGTAAATTAGCTACGGATTATTCTTTCCCCCCCACTATTTGTAATGACTTTTTTTTCTGTCTTAATTTTGACTGATGCATAAATTAGTATAGCTCAGAAATGCTTTTCTATAATAGTTCATATCTAGATTATACATATTTTTTTAAAAATATATTTTATTGATTTTTTTACAGAGAGGAAGGGAGAGAGATAGAGAGCTAGAAACATCGATGAGAGAGAAACATCGACCAGCTGCCTCCTGCACATCTCCCACTGGGGATGTGCCCGCAACCCAGGCACGTGCCCTTGACCGGAATCGAACCTGGGACCCTTCAGTCCGCAGGCCGACGCTCTATCCACTGAGCCAAACCAGTTTCGGCGATTATACATATTTTTATCAATCTATCATAAAACTAATTTTTAAGTAACTGCATAATTAGTTCCTGTTCAGTTTTTCAATTTTCTGCTATTGTAAATAATGCCATGAATATCCTTGTAGTCCTTGTATTTATTTATGCTTCTTTCCTCAGGGTAATTCTAATGTCAATTTATTCTTTTTTCCCCTTTTTCTTCTCATTCTGTCTCCCCCCCTCTCCCCCATTCTCCTTTCCATCCTCTTCTTCCTCCTTTGATAACTTGGCACTTGGGCAAAAGAATTGAAATATTGCATTATTATACCCCATTTGCTGTTTATAAATGGAAGGGAAGGGGATTAACATATATTGAGTGCTTACTGTGCCCTAGAACTTACATGGGTAACCTTTTAGAACATACAGTATTTGAGGAGGATACTGAATATTCCTCATTTTGCAGTAGATGACTGGTGACCCAGGGAGGTTCTACTACTTGACCTGTCACATAGCCGGCACCACGCTTAGGCAGGCCCGTTTTCTCCTTGTGTTGACTTAAAGTCTGTGGGAAGATTTATGTTAAAAAGCACATTTCCCCATCATATTAATGTGCATGTGAACTATAGCTAACAGAGTCTTTTTTTCAAATTGGTGTCAGATTTATATGTAATAAAATGCACAGATCTTAAGTGTACATTTGCTGTGTTTTGACCAGGACATACTCTTATGCAACCACTCCCCAAAACAGATAGGAACATTGTCATCACAGAAGCTCTCACGTGCCCCTTCCAGTCAGCTGAGCCCCCCCCACCCCCCGCCCTCCCCTCAGCCACCACAGTTTCTGATTTCTGTCACCACAGTTCAACTTTGCTCTTTCTTGAATGTCATATAAATAGAATCTTGAGTGTCATATAAATACATATGTTATGTCTTCTATATAGATGTTCTTTGTGTGGCTTTTTCTTTGGGGAAGGAGGGAGGTAGTGTAGATGTGGGTGGGGCAGGTTGCCAACAAACTGAAGTCCTGAAACAAGTGGTGGCTGAGCATTACCTGAAAGAAAAGGGGACAGAGGAACATGTTTACACAAATACTCTCTGTAGAATAGGATGGTCTCCATTTAACTGGCGCCGTGTCTGAGGCTCAGCAGGGGGAACAATCAGGCCGATGTCTCACAGCTAACAGGTAGGAAAGCCGAGCCTCAGAGTCTGGCGTCTGGTCTGTTTACCCTAAAGCTTGTGTGTGTCTTTTCCACACGCTATGATTTTTTTTTCCTGAAGAAGTGAAAAAGAAAGTGTTTAACTGCCTATTGCACTCTGGTAACCAAGGTGTAGGGGAGCAGGGGTCAGGGTTATCAGACCAGGAAACAGAGCCAGTTCTTTGGAGAAATCCAAGTGGAGCAGGGGGTTAGCCAAGCCGGGGAGCGGGAAATGGCTCTGTGCCTGGCCTCGAGCCCTTCTAGATGCTTTTGTAACTGTACCTAAGGCAACCGATTCCTTCTTGCTTTGAAGGCCTCCAGGATTCAAAGGCCAACACCTTGTGCTTTCGGCCAAGATTTTGGTGAGACTTGGCCAAGGACTTCAAGGTTTGTGCTGGAGATAGTTACACTTCTTTTAGTGGAGACTCTTCAGCATTGATATGAGAATTGCTTCTCCATGTGAGAAAATGTCAGCTCTCTTCAGGGGCTGGTGGTGGTTCCCTGCCATTATTGTCTGCTTGCTGCATCCTCTAAGCTTGGGCTAAAAAGGAGGTGAGAAATAGGCTTAGGACAGAGAACGAAACAAAAGTTATCACTGAAATGAATTAGAGGTGCAGGTTAGGGATGCAGAAGTCATTATGGGGCATCAGTCATGCGACAGAGTACAGGGCTGTTTATACTGATGACAATGAAATCCCTCTAAGAATCCGGATTAAAAAAATATACTTAGAGTATTTTATGATATACCAAATGAATTTCAGATGGACTAAATATATGCTAAATATGTTTCATCTCAGAAAAATTAGGAATAGAAGTGGATACTTACCAACTTTTCTAAACTTTGAAACAAAAAAAAAAGAAAGCTTAAAGGAATTTTTATGACTTCATTAAAAAAATATGTGACAAAAATATTTGTAACCAAGAGGAAGATAAAAACCTAAGAATATCCTTGTTATATAAAGAGTTAACATCTGCTACAGGAATGAAATGTTAAATGGGATAGAAAAAAGGATTCAGGAACAGACTCAAATAAGTGTGAGAATTTAGTGTATAATAAGGATGGCATTTAAATCTGTGGGATAAAATTGGAGTATTCAATATGTATTGGAATAGTTGGCCAAGTATTTGGGACCAAAAATGGAAGCTCTGCGTCACTCCTTAAACCAAAATAAACACAAATGGATTAAATATTTAAGTTGAAATGCCTCGAGAAGCAGGATGATGTTGTAGGTAAGAGCATAGATTCTGGGGTTAGACAGCCTGGGCTTTTTGCCTACATCTGCCAGTCATGAGCTGTATGACCTTGGGCGAGTTACCGCAACTACTTTGTTCTTTAATTTTATAAAATGGGGATGATAATAGTACTTGCCTCACAGGGTTGTTGTGAGGATTATATGACATAATGTATGTAAAGGGCTTGGTATAGTGCCTGGAACAAGTGTTATTTAAGTGCTGCTATGCTGTCATCATCGTCATTATCATCATTAATGAAAAGGTAAAATCATAAAAGCACTAAAAGAGAGTATGGTAAATATTTTTTTAAGCTTAGGGGTGGAGGAAACATTTTTAATCATGACACAATGCCATACTTCATTAAGGAGAGATTTGATATTTAAAATCTCTGCACGTAAGGAAAGAATAACTGACCAGTGAGTGGGGTGCTGGAGGTCACAGTCTTCGTAGGGCAGGCTGTGATGTGACAGCCATTCATGCAGTGCTTCCTGCACTGAAACTGGAAGATGATTAATAGAAGCCGGGTAAGTGACCTGGTGAGAGTTTATTTCAGTGTTTTCAATTTTGTCTTGGCCTTTCTACTTAGTTTCCTAGGGCTGCTGTAACAAATTACCACAAACTTGGTGTCTTCATACAACAGAAATTTATTCTCTCCATTCAGTTCTGAAGGCTAGAATCCCAAATCAAGATGTTGGATGTGTCATTGCTCCCTCTGAAGGGTTCTCCCAGCGTCTGGTGGTTTCTGGCATTCCTTGGCTTATGGAGGCATCATTCTGTCTCTGCCTCCCTCTTCACCCACTTCTTCACCTCCTCCTCTGTGTCTGTGTGTCCTCGCTGCTTTATAAGAATACTAGTCATTGGCTTTAGGGCCCACCTAATCTAGTATGGCTTCAACCTGTCTAATTATATTTGTAAAGACCCTATTTCCAAATAAAGTCACAGTCTGGGGTTCTGTATGGACAAGAATTTGGAGGACACTATTCTACTCACCACAACCACCATGCTCCTTTTTAGGGAGAATGCAGTCCCCCCCGCCCCCCCCCCCCCCCCCTTCCCATTGTCTCCTCATGTAGCCTACAGTGAGGGGAGAAGATGTTGGACCAACTGTGAGATCCCAGAAAAAATCAAGTATTTTACTAATTTAGTGTGCTTCTTTTGTACATGTTAATTATTATTTTAATAGGCCATCACTTTCAAACCATGTTCATTCTTGAAATGTTTACAGAATGAGTATTTAAAATAAGTGGTGCATATTCACACATTTCCTTCTGTATTGTTACTTTCAGATTTAACTACACACGTGAGATTGTAATGTGAATATATAGGCAGAGATAATGTTCCTTGTCCAAACAAAGAAAAAGCATAATTGAATGTTCTCCTGTGGAGTTTTATCACTGTGTACAATTAGGACCATAAGCCTGAGCTCACCTTCCTAAGTGTTCACGGTCCAGAGGAGCCTAATATCCTCAGCCACATCTCCTGCCTGGATCAGAACGCATGAGCAAGGTGACACACTGCTTGCATGTCTGTTAGCCACACTTTCTGAAAGAGGTGTGTTCATTCATCCTTTCTTTCAGGCACAGGTATTTAATGAGGCTGTGCTGTGTGCCAGGCTCTGCGTTAGACCCTGTGATATAAGCTGATGAAACATGGTCCTCTTCCTGAGGTACAAAGTAAGAATAAAGATGTGGGCAGCCTCTCTTGGAACCTTGCTACTCACAGTGTGGTCTGCAGACCATCAGCATCAGCATCACCTCCGGGCTTGTTAGAAATGCGGAATCTCAGTCCCAGATGGATCGACATCTCCATCCAGGATGGGTATCTGTCAAGCTCCTGGGTGATGCGAGTGCTGTTGGCCCATGGGCAAGGTCAAGCTGATTCTTTAGTGGATCCCCCATTACAGCAGTTGATGATTGAAGAGGCACTTTCTATGCTTCTAGGAAGCTGTCTTGAGACACGTTTTCTAATATAGATATGACAGATATGTAACCTGTTCTGGGGCTCAGCCCCTCTGTCCGCACCCAAAGCATCTGGGATAGAATGTGTAAACAAATGGAAGCAAGATAGCCAAGAAGTGGACAAGTGGTGAGCGGACCTGGGTAGTTAGAAGGACAAGAGATACTTTCTGGGTACCCCACATGCCTAATGCAGATGCATTAGCAGTTAATCGCTCAGCACTTAGGAAGAGCCAGGACCTGGTTGAGGAAGAGATGTGGGATCTGTGTTTCACTCTCGGGTAGAGGGAGTGTGAGACATTGACAGGACATGCTGGAAGGTATGAGGCCCACCATCATGGAGCCCTGGAGAGGAGTTGAGCTGGAGCTGTGCCGACACTGTCAGAGGAGACTGGATAAAATCTGTGAAGCTACAGGTGTGAGTCAGGTCATTCGAAGAGCACTCAGGATGAGGATAAAAGAGCACTGAGCACAGTGCCCTGGGAAAGAAGAGCCCTCTGGGAGGCCTGAAAAGGGACACCAGAGAGGTAGTCAGCATGTCGTTCTGCAGAGTAACTCAGGATGGCTTGACTTTTACTTTATTTTTCAAAAGTGTAAGGATGAGCCCAGCCAGTGTGGCTCGGTTGATTGAGCGTTGTCCCATGCAATAGGAGGTCGCAGGTTCAATTTCCGGTCAGGGCACATGCCCGGACTGTGGGCTTGATCCCCACGAGGGGGCATGCACAAGGCAGCTGATCAATGTTTCTCTCTCATCAATGTTTCTCTCTCTCCCTTTCCCTTCCTCTCTCTGAAATCAATAAAAACATATTTTAAAGAGGAATGTGTAAGGATGATCTTCTAACAGGTCTCAAGAGGTTTGTCATTGTTGTTGATGAAGGTGATGGTTGCCTTCATTTTTTATTGTTTGGTTGTTTCTAGCTTACCAGTTTCTTCTGTGCACATTTTTAAGGTCCTTAAAATCCTAGTGAGGGCCGTGATTAATGGGATGACTGATCGCAGCGGAGATGTCGCAACCGGCCTCAAAGGAAAGCTGCAGGAGTTATTTGGCAGAGTAACTTCAAGAGTGACAAATGATGGGGAAATCTGGAGGCTGTACGCCCAAGTATATGGGGATGGGCAGAGCGAGAAGCCTGAAGACAACGAAAAGGTAAGTCCTTCTTCACGCCTGGCTCTTGTTTGGAGATATGTCTAGTGGATCTGCTTTTTTCATGGTTGGAGAAAACGTTTAATGATTTGTAAGATAAGATTAATACGCTCCAGTTTTAATTCAGTCTTTAACATAAGCACTTTGAATTGTGGGCAGGTTAAGACTTGTAAGCATTCATCTTTTCTCTGTCCATGAATTTTTCTTATATAAATGTTCTCTGTCTTCTGCCAAAGGGTCTCTCTAAGCAGCTTCCCTACCTACCAGAGCTGTGGCAAACAGCTGGCTCATCATGTCTTCTGTACCCTTGCTGCAGGCTCATTGCTAAGGACTAAGGTAGATTGGGTACAAGGACAAAAGGGTGTTTAAATCTGCGATGGGGACTGTGAAAGGGAAAAAAGAGGAGGAATCAATAGGAATATGTATTGGAGAAGAGCTTGGTGGAGGTTGCCCAGCTGTCTCACGGGCACCACTTACATTCCAGTTGTGCCTTTGGCCTCCTATCTTAGACCTTGCAGGGGCCTCCGGAGTTTCCAAGTTTGGAACAATTGTGTTCTTCTCAAACATCCACAACAAATCAAATGTGGTCCCACGTGAGTTTGGAATTAGCCACAGCACAGCTCATCTGTGGGATCCATAGCCACTCTCTCCTCCCTCGGCCTACCCAGCCGGCTTCTCCCAGTGCCTGTCACCTGGAGAACACATACTCACACTTTCGCACCCACTTCTGCCGACTGTCCTTCCCAGTCTCCTTGAATTCCCTGCTCCCTTGTCTATATGGAATTAAGGTTACTCTGAATTCTCTCATCTGTGACTTCTCCCTCAAGAATCAGGTTGTGAAAGAAGTGTCTTAAACTCTTGTGAGTTTTTTTGTTTTGTTTTTTACATGTCACTATTTTTATTGTTTGCTGACTTGTGAACTCAGAGTACCAGGATTTTGGTAGAAGTGTCAACTGAGGACTATCTAGATTAGAGAGAACCCAAATTGAATATTTATCTCAAAAACTTAAAAAGACAACAAATTGTTTAAGTTTAATTAATGAAATATGTCAATGAATAAGAAATATGTAATTTTTCTAGAGTTTTTCTTTCAGTATAAAGATACATATCATCACATTTACACACATACATATATGGATGTACCAATATTAATATTAATTACCAAATACTAATTATTAAATACTAATACTAAGCTTATGCTGATTTTAAATTCCAGTTATAACTTTCAAGTTAATGGGTCAAATTATGTGAATTCCTACATCCTCTCTGTCTCCCCTCTTTCAGTGTTTTTTTTTTAAATTTTTTTTAGTGATTAAGGTATTACATACGTGTCCTTATTGTCCCCCCACCCCCTGCTTCTTGTGAGTTTTCACACCTCTCAATAATTCTGTAGTTTCACCAAGTTCACACCTCCTTCTCTTAGCTGGTCTCTTAAGCTAATGGCTACGAATGCTAAGGAAGTGTGTATACTCTTTGTAGACCTCCAAATTGGGCATTTGTAAATTTCTGTTTGAAGGGAAGTGTCTTGGTCCAGTGTCATGTGACGTTTTTTCATGCTGATTGCTGTTGGATGAGCATCCGTGCCTCTTCGATGAGAGTGAGGGAGACTGTGCTGTGTCCCACAGGTGCTGGTTTTCAAGTTGCAGTTAGTTCCCGTGCGACTTCCAGGGAACAGTTTGAAATGTGAATTCTGTTTGTTATTCTGAATTGTTGTTCTTTTTTCCTCAGGCGTTCAACTATCTCTCTAAGGCCTACAAGTGTGACACACAGTCCAGTGGCTGGGAGAAAGATATTGCATCATTTAAGGAACTGGTTCGGAGAGCCTTAGAACTTGCACATGGTATTGATGTAACGTTTGCCGACCATGGCATATTAGAATGTATTATTACTGATAAGAAAAAGTAGTAGTCAAGAGTAAAGTGTCACTACAAATAGTTTCAAATTGTATTGAAATTGTTGTATTCAGCAAACATTTATAGACCAACTACTATGTAGTAGGCACTTGCGAGCAACAAGAAGACAGGAAAGAGGTTTAAATTCCATTTGAATAAGTGACTGGTATTAGAAACTTTAGAGATATGAAAAACCCTTACAATGGTAGTTAACCGTCAGGTCACAGTCTATTTGCATTGATATATAGTATTAAGGATATCTGTTAACCTTTCCTGACTCATACATAGTCTTCCTTTATAGATGAAAATATTTATTCATAAAATATGTAGATTTCTGGAACTCAGAGCACTATACAAAGAGCTGTTGCATATATAAAAGAAATAAAAAGTATAATCAAATAGCCTTGAGAAATGTAATGGGTGATATTTGAGGGGAGAAGTAACCTTATATGTTAAGTTGTATACCTGTGTGGTAAATATATTCCAGATAAAGGCTGTTTTTAATTATTTGCATTAATAATTTGGTGATGCATTTTTATATTTATACTAGTAGCCCAGTGCACAGATTCGTGCACAATGAAAAGAAATTAGTTAGAAGAAATATTTTAATATCACTATTCACCCTTTCTCTATAATAGAAGTGTCAGAGATGAAAGAAAATTAGTAAAATGTATATGAAAATAATATATAAATTGATTAATAAATAAACAATAACAACATGATATAACAACAACAAAGACATGATATAAAAACAACAAAAACATATAAAAAATTGATAAAAACAATGACTGATAGATTAAACTTATTCTAATATCTCCCTGTATACCACATTAAGAGCAAAAACACTTTCAGAGTGCTTGACTAATTTCCCTTATGATGAAGTATTTACAACTTTAACTTTAACGTCACACACTCTTCGAACTCGAGAGAAAGCAACATATAACTGACCATGTCCGAAAACGGGCTCAGGTAGGAATAGTCCTACTCGGTCTAGAGTGTGTCCTTATGATTTATTAATAGTCATTGCAAATGCTGGCATCATAGGAAACTGTCTTTGAATCAATTTAAATGGGAGGCCAGTGTCAGATGCTGATTGTTGGTCTTCAGACATACCAGTATTCTGTTGCTGCTGCCGCTTTCTTTCAGCTTCTGAATGTCAACAAAAACAACCAAATTCACGATTGACAATGACAGATTTTAACATGTGTGTGTGATTGGCGCCAATGAGAGCTTTATATGCGCGAGTCAGCGTTTATTTTTAAATTGCCAGTGTGCATCATATGTACCGGCCGGTCGGGCGGACGGACATATGGTCGGTCACTTAGCCTTGTATAGATATAGATTTGATGATGGGTCTTTGATGCCTGGGATTACAGTTCAAACCACAATGTTAAGAACTGAATCACAAGGACTGTGAACTCATCCTAAAGTCCTCTAAATTCTTCTGCAACTGATAGTTACAGCAAATGGGGAGCTGCGGTTCCATCCCAAGTGCAGGCACATCGGTTGTTGATATCAGTTCTCCCGGACGGGGGTATAAACCCTGAGTGTGAAATTGCAGTAGGAACCGAGCTGTGAATATCTCTCATGTCACTCCCTTGGGCTGGTATCATCAGCAGTGAGTCCCTTTGGGAAGCCACACTGAGAGTATCATGTCTCTGATGTGTGTGTGTGTGTGTGTTTCAGAGGGTCTCTTCCCAATGATCTGCAATTCACCAAAATTTACCTATTTTTCTCAAAATTCTCTTTTTACCAATAAATTATCCTTCTCAAAGAAAGACAAAGGGGAGGATTATGCACATAATTATTATCCTTTTGCCAAATTAAAAACTTTCCATGAGAAATATTTCTCAAATCTGTTACTTTAAACTCTTAAGTAATTGTGAGGGTTTTGTTTTGTTTTGTTTTTACCTTTGAATGATCAGCAGCAATTTTATGGATGTTTCCCTGTGTTTTTCTTCCAGTGGCTGTGAAATGCAGTGAAAACAAATCCAGTCCCCAAGAGGCTGTGCAGGTGCTTTCTTCAGCTCGGCTCAACTTACGGGGCCTGTCTTCTAAAGCAAAGGTGAGGCGGACGTGAGTTAACTAGACTGTCCTACAGAGAAGGCTGTAGTATCTGCTGTGCTCTTAAATCTTCCTTTACATCAGGGCTAATTTTAGGCCCACATTACATTTTTTATATTAGTTCCCAGGTAGTTAGTTACTTGTACTGATGAGGATTTTATTGGCCCAGTGGCCAGACCACCCTAAATTTGGCTTAGTTAGGGCTCTTAGAAATTAATACTTACAGTCCAGCCCTTAATGCTTTCTGTAAATTAAATTCCCTTAATGCTTTCTCTACATTACATTAAAACAATGCTCTTCTTTTATTATCACTTTTACCAAAGTGCGGCATATATGCCACTGATAGCACTTGAGTAACCTTAGGATTTTAATATATATTTATTTCAGTGCATATTAGAAAAAGTATAACTGGCTTACACATCAGACTTACAGTTTCACGAAGATTATTTAGCCTATTTCTCATTTACAGTAATGCTACTAGTAAAATGTTTCCTTTGAAAAAAGACTTACTATGTGAAAATTGATTTAGAGAAAAAATAGTAAGTAGGTTGTATGTGGATTTGACAAACATTGTTAAGGTAGACAAGTGACTCAGGTTTGGCAGCCTGTGGGCAGTGCTGGGAGGTGAGGAGCCTGCCAATCACGAGCTCCTGGCCCAGCAGGCACTAGAAGGGCAGCTGCGGAACCGGTGGACGTGCTAACGCACATAGGCTGCAGTGTACTGCCCAAGGCAGTTCCTTTTACAGGAGGGGGGGCATTCATTTTTATTTTATTTTTGCTGGGTCTTTTGTTTTTACCAAATCTTGATCATCTTTGTGACCTCTCAGTCCTAAACTGTAATTATTTTCAAGTAATTAGCATAAAGGATCTGATTTATATGAATGTGAATTAAAATATGTTTTTTGTTTGTGTACACAGTGAATAGGGTTGTTTTGTTTGGATGAATAATATCCCTTCATCCAAAAACCATCCTGTGACACTGAACTTACTAATCATATTCACGCAGCCATTATGAAGGGCAGCACTCATTTGAATTTACAAGTTCAGGCCCGTTGTGCTTCTTCCATTCATCCCTTAACTGTTGCAGCTCATACTTTTCCAGGGTGGTGAGCAGCACAAACACTGCCCTTGCTGCTATAATGTTGCGGTATTATTATGCAAAGGAGTTTTAGTTCTGTACTCTGTCTATATTATTTTAAAGAGATTTTCGTTGTTTTGATAGTTCTGCTTTGTTCTTTATGCTGCAGCAACTTTTTACAGATGTGGCCAGTGGAGAAATTTCCGGGGATTTAGCTGACGAAATAGCAGCTATGGACACCCTAGTACTAGACCTCCAAGACCTCAGCAACCAGTTTCGAAATCGGTACTGACTATCCTGGGAGCGGTTCTGGAAAAGGTGCTTTCGCCTTTGGGATGTTCTCTTACACCTGTGGATCTGAGACTGATTTTTACATAAAGTTCTCTTTTGTGGCTGACATTCTTGTTTTTGTGATTATTCCAATATTTGAATTTCCTGAAGTACATTAAGTGAAAAGTCTCCTATTTTCCTTAGCTTAGTTGAATTCAGTATTTTTTATTATTCTTGAGGTATGTCAGCAAAAAGCAAAAAAATTATAATTTTCTTTTTTAACATAGGGCTTACTCTCAGCCTAAAATGAATTAGATCATTCTTTGGAAAAACTTGGTCTAAACAGGAAAAAAAAAAAAATCACACACTACAAGTTTGTGGAATCATTAGATTGTGTGCTTTATTATCCAAAAGTGATAGAAGAGTAGAGTTGGTGATGGAAACCTTTACACTTCTTGAGATTTTGTATGTGTGTCAGAAAAATTTATGTTTGGCTGAATTAGAAATGTGAGCATGGTTTATCTTCTAAATCCAGAAAATGCAAGAAAAAAATGACATAAGTCAACTTTTGTCTCAATCATTAGCCACTAGTAAACCAGGCTGACCCTCCTTGGGTATACCGCCAGCCCTGAAGACGGTTGTTTAGTAAGGGTATTATGAGTGAAGACAGCTATAAATGGTGCCATATTACAAAAATGCCAAAGTAAAATGCTTTCTTAGTAATGTCTATGGAAACAAGTATTGAAGGCAGCAGCTGAGCTTAATAATCTTACTGGAAAAGTCATAGTGAGGAATTCTAAGTCCTGGCTCGGGTTGTTGAATTCTGGGTACCATGCATAAGTCATTTGACCCTTGCTTTTTTCTATGTTCTTTTTTATAAAATGTGAATAATTTCTATTCTTTGCATCTTTGTGAGTTTTAGCTGCCTTTGGGCATTTAAAAAAATCCATAATCCATAAATATAAGTTTCCTGAACATTAAAAAAACAGTCTTTAAAAACTTTCATCAACCAGTTTTGGTTGTGAGTGTTTACAGTGCTTCCATTCCTTCACCACCTGCTTCTCTTTTCTATTCTCATACTAGCCTAAAAAAAAGTCGACGTTTGTCCCAAAGCAGTATCTCTTACAGGAGACATCATAATTATGAGAAAGGCCAAGAAAATGGGTAGTAGCATGAGTTATCATTACATGTTGACTCAGTCTTTTATGGAAGCCATTGGGGAATAGGTGGGTAAGTGGATGGATGGAGCGAAGTTTTAAGGTGAATTCTTTATCAGTACCTAGTTGGGAACCCCAATAGAAAACAGATAAATACTAAAAAGTGAAAAAAGTTCAGGAAACAGGTGATTGAAGAGGAGCTCCCAGGTTTTAATTTTTAGTTCTCAGTTTATGTACCTTTGGGTTCAAGGTAGAAAGTCATCTGTGAGTATGAGTTGTCACAAACCAAGTCACAAAAGGGTTGTCCTCTTCCAGTCCTGTTCTCAGATTCTAGGCTGGACCAAAGTCTCCAGGATGCGGATGGCCATGTATCCTCTTTTATCTCAAAATGATCTCACAAAGGAGAGACCGATTAGATGTCTTCTTTTTAACACATAAACCCATTAGTGATCTTTAATAATCTTATGTGAATGGTTAACAAAATGGAGGAAAATGTGTGGGGAGGTACTATGGTAAAGTAGGAGAAGCTTTGGTTTTTATCAAAACCTTGTCTCTACCACCTCATAAAACGTAGCACTCAGGTGCTTGATTTCTTCGTCTGTAGAATGAGTGTGGTGATAATAGTACCTTCCATCAGGTTCTGAATATCGCTTACAGCACTTCACCCAGTGTCCAGTCAGTAACTCCATGTCTGTGTACACAGCAGTGTTTCACTTACTGTAGGGTCTGTGCTGCTTCATGTTGCTATATTATGATTTAAATATATGCCATTTCCAAATGCCTTATTTTTTATACGTTTCAACTTTCGTTTTCTAGTAGTAATACTTTTGTTTTCAAAATTACCTTTTTACTTTGTCAACTAAGACATAGATGTGATGTGATTCTCTAGTCTTTTTTTTTTTTTTTCAGAGAGAAAGGGAGAGGGAAAGAGAGATAGAAACATCAATGATGAGAGAGAATCATTGATTGGCTGCCTCCTGAACACCCCCCACTGGCTGATGCTCTATCCACTGAACCAAACCAGTTAGGGCTGATTCTCTAGTCTTTATGGTATTCCTAGCATGAATAATAATGCTAATAGCAGATGGCCAAGAGGCATATGAAAAAAATCAAAGTCATTGACCATCAGAGAGATGCAAATTAAAACAACAATGACGTATCCCTTCACACTTGTCAGAATGGCTACCATCAACAATTCAACAAATGACAAGTCTGGAAGGATATGGAGAAAAGGGAATCCTAGCACACTGCTGGTGGGAATGTAGACTAGTGCAGCCATTATGGAAAACAGTATGTAGTTTCCTCAAAAAATTAAATATGGAACTTCCATTTGACCCAGTGATCCCTCTTTAGGAATATATCCTAAGAAACCTGAAACACCAATCAGAAAGAATGTATGCACCCCGGTGTTCATAGCAGGACAATTTACAATAGCTAAGATCTGGAAACAGCTTATCAGTAGATGAGCAGATAAAAAAGCTGTGGTACATTTATACCATAGAATACTATGCAGCAGTAAAAAAGAAGAATCTCTTACCCTTTGAGATAGCATGGAGGGACTTGGAGAGTATCATGCTAAGTGAAATAAGTCAGAGAAAGACAAGTATCACATGATCTCACTCATATATGGAATCTAATTAACAAAATAAACTGATGAACGGAGTGGATCCAGAGACATGGAAGCATGGAACAGAGTGCGGAACCTTGGAGGGAAGGTGGGGGGAGGGTGGGTGGGTGGGAGGTAATCAACCAAAGAGGTTGCATATATGCATAACCCATGGACACAGTGGGGTAGTGAGGGCCTGGGGTGGGCTAGAGGGGATGTATGGGGGAAAAGGGGACATATGTAATACTTTCAACAATAAAGATTTAAAATAATAATAATGCTAATAGGTACACATCTCTGAGTTCTCACAGTGTACTAGTAGGTCTGTGATATCACCAGGAAACTAAAGATCACAAACTTTAGAAAGAGAAATAGAATTCAAAGACTGTGTGAACGCCTGCATTCTTTCTACTTGCTCTGTTGGGGCTAGAAAAGCTTCTGACAGTCAGCTGTCAGTCTTCTCACAGGGGGATACCTGGGAAATTTTCCCGTCATTGTTTATAAGGTTCTTCAAGGAGAGAAATTCTGGGAGATCTCAGTTAAGATTATTTAAGTCTTTTTAAAATCAATAAATTCTTGGTTAGCCTTTTTTGAAGAAGTAGCATAGTAAATAGAGTCCCTAGCTACAAAGGAGTTGAAATCCTAATGGAATAAGAAACCCCTTCCTCTACACCAGTGGTTCTCAACCTTCTGGCCCTTTAAATACAGTTCCTCATGTTGTGACCCAACCATAAAATTATTTTCGTTGCTACTTCATAACTGTAATGTTGCTACTGTTATGAATCAGAATGTAAATATCTGATATGCAGGATGGTCTTAGGCGACCCCTGTGAAAGGGTCGTTCGACCGCCAAAGGGGTCGCGACCGACAGGTTGAGAACCGCTGCTCTACACCCAAACTCAAGAGAGTGGTCCTGAACCTGGGAAGCAGAACCATGGGTGTGTTTTGAGGGGGAGGAGGGTGTTGGCGGGCTGGGGTGTGCCAGGGTGGTGGGGTTCAGAATTATAGAATCCCAGAAAGAATCCGGGTTCTCATTGAGGCGTGGGGAACTGGGCCTTGCCTCACACGGATGCTCAGATGGCAATGAGGCCCAGCATTGGCAGCACTGACTTGTTTGATTGCATATCCAGGCTCTTCTCTTTGTGCTGTTCTTGTTTCTATTGGACATGCTGTCAGTGTGCCCTTCATAAGCAGAAATGGAGAGAAGAAATGCTATCCAGTACGTGTAGTAAACCCACCTACTTTCCAGACGCCACTCGAAAACTGTGACGTCAGCAGAGGTATGGCTAGTTTGGGCTATTTGTAACCATTTTCCCAAATCCTGGTAAATCTATTACATTTACCATCTGGGCGAGTCTGAATAAAA
The DNA here is from genome assembly GCF_028538775.1 of Myotis yumanensis. Lineage (NCBI taxonomy): Eukaryota > Metazoa > Chordata > Mammalia > Chiroptera > Vespertilionidae > Myotis > Myotis yumanensis. The sequence goes on from NW_027223762.1 coordinate 15,336,014, forward strand.
GTGTTCTTTTTTCCATTTCTGTTTTTATAACATCCACATCCATCTAAACCCCTGTTTAGATAAGGGGACTCGACTTTACTGGCCAAGAGTGAGGAATAAAACCTGTTAAGTGGACGCAGCACACTTCCTTTCTGCTGTTCACTCAACGGCCCCAGAGTGAAATGGCAAAGAGCCTCTATTCAGTGGTGGGCGCCACGCTGTGGTGACACAGATGGATTTTTCACAACGTGCACAAGTGCTTATAAATAGATAGGTTTCAATCAACAAGCAGCTTATTCAGGCATGTGCTCAAATATAGTAGCTGCATTCATGAGACAGCCATTTCCACTAATCCCAAGACTATATCTTAATAAAAGAGTAATCCCTTAGGGGCTAGGGTAGTGCTGACTTGCTTTCAACTCTCGTAGAGTCTTTCACAGACCACGGCCTACGAATAATTGCAGCTGCATTAGGTTTTCACCAAGTGAACTGTAAAGCTGAGCTTATCTTGAAATGTTTTCTGTCCTTATTTTTATAAATTGCAGTGGCTTCGCGGACAAAGAGGTACTTTTTACTCTGGACATTGCAGCTTGCGGCAAAGCCAGTTTAGAAACCCATTACGTGTGCGTTTGTGTGCGTGCGTGTGCAACCGTGGGTGTGTGTGCTGGTTGGTTTGTCATAAAGCAGCTTCCCTTTCCCTTGGTTAACAATAAATACTTTGAGCAGGTTTTGTTTTTTTCCTTTGACTTTAGGATCAATAACAAGCGAATGTCCATTTTGAGACGATTTACAAACTCCTGCTAGAGAGGCCGGGCTTTTTACCAGGCCCTTTTCTTCCTTGTGCTTGGCTTTGTTCAACAAGGTCTTACTCCTCCTCCCACATTGTTCGGAGCTAGCTGTAATCAATTCACTTAGCACAGCACTGAAATGTGTCCCTTGCCAGTGATGTCAGACCTGCCTTCCTTTTTATTATTCTGACTTCTTATGAACTGCGGTGACCCGTGAGTCAACCACACCATCTCTTGGCCCTGCGCCAACGTGGTGATCTATGAAGGGGACTCCTGCCAAGGGCTTCGAGGCGGAGAGCCATGTTAAAGCGGTCTTCTGAACGGTGAGCATCAGCCATTTTTGAACCTTTTGTGGTGTTGTTGCCAGAAAGGGGTGTGTGCTTGTGTGGGTAAATCATGTTACTGTTAGGGAGCTAACCCGGGCATTGCTCACTTTTTGCAGACCAAGGGCTCAGATGCATGTCAGTATCTATAGGCAGACAGAACTTATGGCACAGTGCCGTTCACAGAAGACACGTGTTTCTTGAAGACTCTATTACTGAGGGCTCGAGGATGTCCTTAACCCCGCCATAGCCTGTCAGCGATCCATGCGACAGAGATGTTATAACAAGATCCGCGAGGAAGATGCTTGCAGCAGAAAATAAAAAGGTTGAATAGGAGCATAGGTAAGAGGGTCCTAGAAACCGCTGGGTAATCAGCATGAACACAGTCTTTTCTGTGCCCCAAGCAGGAGCTTGATGGCCTTCAGTGCTGCTGGGCCACTGCCAGCGCGTGATTCTCGGTGCTTTCATTCTGTAGCACCTCTCCCTGTTTCTGGGCTGAGTGCGGGTCGGGGAAGGCATGAAGGAAAGACTGTGATGGATTTTTATGAAGTGAAAGGGAAAGAAAACCAACTTCCTGTCATCAGAATGTCTCAGGTTAGTGCTAGGAAAAGGAAAGAAAGGATGAAAAGGAAGATGAGGTGGGAAAATGATGAAATGGGAATTGATGGATTGGAGTGAACTCGGGGTTAGAAGACCTGGATTTAAGTCCCACTTCCTAGCCATGACTACACCTGAGCCCTGAGCCTCTGTGGGCCTCACATTCCTCAACTGTAAATGCAAATAGCCACCCTACTGGCCAGATAGAATTGCTGTGGGGGTCATAGCAGATGATGTGTATGAAGTGTTCTGTGAGCAACTGTGCACAGTTAGCTCCTGTTATGATCAGGAGGAAGGGGCATGTGGAGAGTCTTTGGGCCCAGGGACTGGTGGAGTCCCTGATGGGGGCGTCCAGCAACGCGGCTCTGGTTCTCCTAATCCCCGTGGGGTCGGAACCCTGGGGTTTGAGAAACAGTGCTGCAGATGTTTCTCTCGGCTCCTGTGTCCCTTCACTGCTCGACTTACTGAATCAGTTGGGCCTATAGGATGTCTGGTGCCAGGGTTGATAAAAGCCATCTTGGTATTTTTACATCTGTTTGCCAAAAAAACATGCTTATGCTAGTTCTTCTCCCCCCCCCCCCCCCAAATATCGGTATCAGCAGCAGAACTAGGGGGGCTCCACACCCTAAGTAGATTCCCCCGACCATAACCAGCAGGACACAGGTCATTGTCTGGGTAGGTAGGCCCTGCTCAATGTTCATCTTTCCCCTTCACTAAGTTACACAAGCCATTGTCAAAAGGTAGAAAATACAAGTAAGCAAGAAAAAAATTAAATCACCCCAGACTCCACTGCTGTAGAAGATAACCATGTTAACATTTTCCTGCATACCCTTCTAGACTAGGATGTATATGCCAGAGAGAGAGAGAGAGAGAGAGAGAGAGCCGGGAGGGGAGGGGAGGGGAGAGGAGGAGAGGAGAGGGAGAGGAGAGGGAGAGGAGAGGCTTCAAAAAAAACACCCACAACCCAATTAAGCTTTCTAATAAAGCAATGGATGTAGGCCTGTCTTTAACCTGGTGGGGCTCAGAGCCACATACCATATATGGAGACCCACATACCATATATCTAAATAATGAAGCTATAAATCAAGCTGAGACACTGTTCAATAAGATTTGCTTTACTATTTGATCTGGACAAATATTCCTCTCTACTGACTTGGGAGGCCGTATTTTAATTCAGGACCCTCAGCCCTGAGAATTCCAGACTGGGAGAGAGCGGTGCAGGGAGATCGGCCACCTGCAGTCCACCCGCTCTGCAGGGGCCTCGCGTGCCCACGCGTGCACACTGCAGCCAAGTCTCAGTCACCAGCCACCCCTCTGGCCTGGGAGGACACAGACCAGAGGCCACTCTCTCCTCAGGAATGTGGGCCAGGGAAGAGGGCCCCGCAGCCCCGCGATGCAGGCCTGGGCCTTTGGGCATCACAATGAGATGGCCACGTACTCCACAGAATGGCTAGGATGGAAAGGACTGCATGCAAGTGCCGGTGAGGCTGTGGAGGAACGGCACTCTAAACATTGCCGATAGGAATATAAATGGGCGTAAACATTGGAAAACGTACCCTAGGACCCAGCAGTGTTACCGCCAGGTGAACACACAGGCACAGATGCAGGCTCGCTGCACCCAATCCCTCCTGTGGGAGTGTCTAGAGCAGCATCAATCCACATGTCTCCCCGCAGGAAATGGGTAGATAGGGTGGGACAGCCGTGCAAGGAGGATGGGCAGCAACAATGACCGCTGCAGCCGCCACAGCCACAACAGCAGTGAATCTTAAACAGTTTGCTGAGCAGAGGAAGCCAGACATTGGAAAAAACGTACCCTGTCCTAGCCGGTTTGGCTCAGTGGATAGAGCGTCAGCCTGCAGACTGATGGGTCCCAGGTTCGATTCCGGTCAAGGGCACGGACCTTGGTTGCAGGCTCCTCCCCGGCCTGGGCCCTGGTCGGGGCTTGTGCAGAAGGCAACCAATCGATGTGTTTCTCTCTGTCTTTCCCTCTCTCTTCCACTCTCTCTAAAAATCAATGGAAAAATATCCTTGGGTGAGGATTAAAAAAAAAAAAAGTACTCTATATGTATCCATACATATAACACAAAGTTCAGAAAGCAGTTGAAATCAAACCACATTACTTTGTGATGCGGGCTTGGGTGTTGACACTGTAGGTAAAGCAAGGAAGTGCTTACTACAGACAAGAGGACAGTGGTTCTCTCGGAGTGCACAGAGGTGATGCGAGGGGTGGGGGTGGGGGTGGGGGTGGGGGGGTGGGGGGGGGAGGGGGGCCGGGCCTCTGGGCAGAGGGCTGCATCCTCTATTAACTCGGTCATGGTAAACACTGTGCTCTTGCCAAGTCATCAAGCTCTACGTTCTGTTCCGCACGTTTTTCTGAATGTGTGTTACATTTCACAGTAAAAAACGTTCAACTATCAGGAGCGGTGTAGCCGCTTTTACCGTGAGCCGAGCCTGCTTTCCCCATCCCGGGTTTCAGCGTTTCTACCTCTGGGCATCTCCTGGAGGAGACCCGACTCCTCGAGGAATTTTCCTTGCAAATCATAAAGTTGATTTTTGAGCAAGCGTACTGCTTTTCCACGCGAAGCTCTACATCGCAAATTCAAACTTAACCCCGTGTCACTTTAACTCTCCCTCCGCCTTCCTCTTTAGCAAACACCTCTTTAAGCAGAGCATAACGTGTTACATACAGCTCTAGCACAAAAATGTGGGTAATGTGACATGAGCCTCTAAGCCTTGTTGGCTTTTGTCTAGCACAGTTACGATCCCGTGCCTCTCCACGTGGCCGCGCTGACCTAAGGGAACCTGGCCAGCATGGAGTCATTGATAGAGTGTGGCCATCTTGGTGACCAAAACCAGCTTCTCACATTTCTTCTCGGAAAGCATGGTGTTGACATGTTTAATATCCTGTGGCATTTCCTCTGGGCTCAATAGTTTGATGGAAAAAGTCCCTGCTGATGTCTGATGGCCAAGTTGACTAGCAAAGCCTCGAGCCCCTCCATCTCACAGCTCTGGCTGGGCCCTGATTTCCCTCGAGGCTGTAATAGGAATCCCCATAGTCGAATCTTGGCAGGATCCCCATACCACCCCTTTGAGGGGGAGCATTTGTGTGCGCCTGGATGGTTTCTGAACAAATAAAGGTGAAATTTCACCCACAACTTCATAGGGAATGATAAATCAAAATCCAGACCACTACAAAAAAGAAAATGATAACCCAGGGTTTTAAGCTTTTCTGGAAGAAATCCAAAAACACATTTCAAGGGAATGTCTCAGGGAAACCCTAAATAAGCTGGTGACCTGCAGATCAAAGACACTGGATTTTATTAGTCATCTCCTGACCTGGCCGATCGCACTGTCCTCCTCTAACTGTTGCATTCGTCCAGATAAACCCGCCTGCTCTTCCCTTTCTTCCTTTGAGAATCACAAGAAGCACAAATCATCCCTGACAGCACTTGGTCTCTCGTCTTCAGGAATGTAGCTGGTACATTCTTTATGTGAAAGCGGCATTCCTAGGAAGGGGTTTGAACCAGACAGAACGAAGCATATCCTGTTTCATCCGCACAGAACAAAAGAGTGCCTTTCCTTTCCCAGAGCCTGCACGTGGCCGAGGACTTGAATGAGCACAGACTGGCTGCACTCAGCCCTGAGGACGGAGGCACGGCTGGCCCAGCCAGGGCCCACATGGTAAGGGTTTCACTGTCGCTCCTCCTCGGCTGTTCTCACACAACAGAATCCCGACTTGTGAAGGGGCCAGTGACAACACAGGGTTATTTATCCTTGACTGTGACATTCCACCAAAATAAGCTGCTTCCTGCACTGATCTCAAGTTCTGTAGGTTCATTTGCCACATAATCGTTAAAATGTGATGAGTTTTGCATAAGTTGGTGTTCTGATTTAGTGAACTGTAGGTGACTCTGAGGCGGCCCCAGTGATCTTTGCCTCCTGACATTTATTCTTGGCATTCTGCCATCTCCTTCCCTTAAACAATGTGTTTCTAACCAGTAAAATATTGGCCACATTGACGGGATGTCACGTCCATGGTTAGGTCACCTAAGACAGAGGCACTAGCAGACTCTCTCCTTTGCTGATTCTGCTGAATCAGGTGGTCACATGGCTGTCCGCATGGTCAGGGACTTGAGGGTGGCCTGGGGCCAACCATCAGCAAAGCCAGGAAGGAAGGAAGGAAGGAAAGATGGATCCGAGGAAGGTCCCTTGGTCTAACAACCCTCAGGAAATTGAATTCTGACAAAAACACTTTTGCTTGGAAGCAAGTCCTTCCTCAGCCACACCTTCGGATGAGAACCTTCCCCTCGCCAGCTCCTTGATTCCAGTTTGGTGAGGACCTGGCTCAGCTGTCCCTGGACTTCCGTCTCACAAAGACTGTGACATAACATATGTGTGCTTCAAGTGGCGAGGTTTGCCTTAGCAACGTGTTATACAGCAATAGGTAACTGAGTAGATCTCACCTGTCATTTTTCTTTAACATAAATCCATAGTATTCACTAATAATTACAAATATGTCTTCTTTGGAAAACATTTCCACTGTTATTCCTAAGGCGGTAGACTGACATACAGATTAAACTCAAATGCTTTCACTGTCTACCATACGCTGTCACAATCTGTCATTTCCATAGTTGTTTTTGAGCTAAGAGAGTGTATGTATGAGGGTTAGCAGTAAGAAGCCCCTGTGGGCCGAAACCGGTTTGGCTCAGTGGATAGAGCGTCAGCCTGCGGACTGAAAGGTCCCAGGTTCGATTCCGGTCAAGGGCATGTACCTGGGTTGCGAGCACATCCCCAGTAGGAGATGTGCAGGAGGCAGCTGATTGATGTTTCTCTCTCATTGATGTTTCTAACTCTCTATCTCTCTCCCTTCCTCTCTGTAAAAAATCAATAAAATATATTTTAAAAAAAAAAGAAGAAGAAGAAGAAGCCCCTGTGGTCTAAAATGTGGCTGTAGGCCTGGCTGGTGTGGTTCAGTAGTTGAGCATCAACCTATGAACCAGGGGGTCACGGTTTGATTCACGGGTCGATTCCCAGTCAGGGCACATGCCCAGGTTGTAGGCTTGATCCCCACTAGGGGATGTGCAGGAGGCAGGTGATCTATGTTTCTTATCATTGATGTTTCTTTTCCTTCCTTTCCAAAATCAATATATATATTTTTTAAGTGGTTGTAGTTAGTTATGTCATTCCTTTGCCTAAAGACCTTCTGGAGTTCTCCATGACATACAAACTTTGTGACATTTATAATGTGACCCAAACCATATTCCCATGCCATCTCCCCATTCCACGCCTCCCTGCCAGCCTCCCCTGCTGTGGCCCATCCCTCCCACATCTGCGTCTTCTCTCCTGCTGCCCTTCACAGTACTGTTCCCCCCCGCCCCCTGCCCCACCTCCTCATGTCCTGCCGGTGAGAGCCTAGCTCCTCCATGAGGTTTCTCCCTGATCCCACGTCTGCCCCTCAGCCCGGTGCTGTCTCCCGCTTTATACCCCACACCACTGGCCTTCCCTGGCGTACTTGTCAGGTGCCCACGTCATCCTGGCTTGCTTTCTGCCTTCTGATTCGGCCTCTGATCTCCCACGTGAGACCAGGCGCTCCACGCACAGAGGCTGTCCATCATTCTCTGTCCTTCCTGCACCTGGAACATCACCTGGGCGTATGAGGAGGTGGTCACATGACTGTGGAACTGAATGTAATGAAGGGCAGGTCGGCATGGGCGCAGCGTCTCCCCGAGCCTGCCAATGGGAGTCCCACTGAGGAAGGACTCTGGGAAGAAGGTGCGCCCTCTCCCTTCACGAGGAGCCCCCAGGCACATCAGGCGATTAAAGTCTCTGAGAAGCCCTGCAGTAAAGGAACGGGCACCCCAGCTGCCAGCTCTGCGCTCCGCTGTGGTGGGGCTGGAGGTTTGGAAGCAGCCTAGACACATGGCTACAGGGTCTGCCATTTAGAGCTCACCTCCCAGTGGATGCCATTTCCTGGTTATTTTCTTGGTAAGTCTGTGAGTTTATTATCTTAAATCATCTATGTTCATTCCTCTCAATTAGTCACAGGTGATTCCAGAACGATCTCAATGATACTCAACGCCTAAACACGGCACGTCCTACTGTGGGAACCAAGCCACCGTCCTGTGTTTAGAACCATGTTCGAGAACTAGTTTGACTTGACCCTTGTCCTCAAGGGGCGTTCTGCTCAGAGTTGCAGAGACAGTATTGAAACATTACAGATATTAGAGACTCGCTTTTCACCAGCCTTTGCCGGGGTCGATCCTAGTGAATGGGTGTTAATACGTGTTAATAAGCGGTCAGGCGCTCTGCTAGGTGCTCGGGGTATGGAACTGGATGAGAAGCTGTTCCTGCTCTAGGGGAACGTAAGCAGGCTCTCTTCATGCAGTTCTGGGGTGCTCACCCTCTGTCTGCTCCGGTGCTTCTGCAGGAGGGCGAGGCGCCGGCGGAGGAGAAGGAAGGCCTAGCATGAGAGCTTGTTGAAAGATGCCACAAGACGACTCTGGGAATAAAGGTGGATAAAGAAAGTTCGTTTCAACAAGATTTGTGTTTTTAGCACTCCCTCTCTGCCAGCAGCTCGGGCCCCAGATCCCAAGGGCCCTGAGGTGAATGAGGCGCACGCCCTTCCTCCCAGGCCCTCAGCCAGGTGGTGGGGCAGGGGCAGGTGAGGCTCACAGGACTGATTATGGGAGCAAAGAATCCAAGGCCTGCTTTGTCGATTGCCAGCGCACCAGTGGTTCTCAACCTTCCTAATGCCGCGACCCTTTAATACAGTTCCTCATGTTGTGGTGACCCCCAACCATAAAATTATTTTTGTTGCTACTTCATAACTGTAATTTTGCTACTGTTATGAATCGTAATGTAAATATTTGTTATGCAGGTTGGATTTTCATTGTTCACAACTCACAGGTTGAGAACCGCTGGGACCATACCTTCAATTTTAATTAAAACACTCCTTTCTTGCCTCTACTCCTTTTTTTTTTTCTTTAAAGAGCAAACATCATTCCTCTGAATGTTAAGCCCATGGACTAAAGACACTGAACATAAGAATTTCCATCTGGTCCCTGGTCCCCTCCTCCGGCCTTAAACACTGCCCCTCCCTCCTCTCTCCTCCGGCTCTGCTTCCCTGGGGGTCATGAAAGGGCTTGTCTCCTTCTGTGGTCTCGGTGACTCTTCCTGGGGTCACCTGGAGGGCCCACAGGGAAGCCACAGCAGCAGCTACCACTCTGTGCTCGTCGAGGCTGCAGCCAGAGAGACCAATGGCGGTTCTGGCTGTCGCTCACCTGTGGCGTGTCCTGGCACACGCCCCTAAGGCTCTGTGCGTGGTTACCTGTCTCTGAAGTGGGTAAAAACACAGCTCATGGAGTTGGGACGAATGAGTGCTTATGTGCTGAGCACGGTGCCTGCATAAGGCTCTACAGTACTAGGTGCCTAATGAATCCTACTCCTCTCCCTCTTATTCTTTAAATCAGCAAAGCCACACATGTCCCGAGGGTATGAGAAGCACGTTTCATCTCTGCTCAGGAGTTTAGCCACCAGGGCCATTTGTTGTAGCTTTTAAAGCCGGATTTTTCTACGATGCCCCTGGTTAGAACTAGGCTCTCTCCCGCTACGTGCACGCGTTGTACCTAGTGGCCCATTATTCCCTTCGGCTTGAGAAAACGTGCGTGTTGGGTGTGTGCCTGGAACAGGTGATTTGAACAGTTTTGTTCCATTCCACCTTCTCGTTTTCTCCAGGTTTCCTTGAGGAACACAAGGGAGCTGGGAGTTGATGTTGGCACGCAGGACTCGGAAAGAGCCCATAAAAATGGGTGGGACCCCTATTCAGTGATGGAGGAGATGTGAGTGTTTTTGGCTTAAAAATCAATTTTCCTTTGCTATTGTACTCAAGCCAAGGAAGCGCCAATGACTTCAGGTCTTTCCCGAAGCCATTAACTCACCTGGAATGCCTTTCCTCCTTCCTGGAGTCCTGACCCAGTAACTTTTTTTTTTTTTTTTTTTTTTTATAATTTTTATTTCTTAAAGTATTACAAAGAGTATTACATATGTCTCCTTTTTCCCCCCCATGACATTCCCCCGGCCCCTACCCCCCGCCCCCCCCCGCCCCGTGTCTTGTGTCCATTGGTTAATCTTATATGCATGCATATAAGTCCTTCAGTTGGTCTCTTAATCCCCCCCCCAACCCTCCCCAGGCTCCCCATTGTAGTTTAACATTCTGTTCCATGTTTCTCTGCTTCTGTATCTACACCTGTTCATCAGTCCATACTGGTCCCCTTTATTTGTCCCAACCTCACTGGAGTAGTCTCAACCTCGCCAGGGCCGTCTGAGCCTCACCAGGGCCGTTTCAACCTCACCGGGGTCGTCCCTACCTCACGGGGGCCGTTTCAACCTCACCGGGGTCGTCCCTACCACACCAGGGCCGTTTCAACCTGACTGGGGTTGTCGCTCCCACACCGGGGCTGTTTCATCCTGACCGGGGTTGTCCCTACCACACCGGGGCCGTTTCGACCTGACTGGGGTCGTCCCTACCTCACGGGGGCCGTTTCAACCTGACCGGGGTTGTCCCTACCACGCCGGGGCCGTTTCGACCTGACTGGGGTCGTCCCTACCTCACGGGGGCCGTTTCAACCTCACCGGGGTTGTCCCTACCACACCGGGGCTGTTTCAACCTGACCGGAGTTGTCCCTACCACACCGGGGCCGTTTCAACCTGACTGGGGTCGTCCCTACCTCACGGGGGCCGTTTCAACCTGACCTGGGTTGTCCCTACCACGCCGGGGCCGTTTCGACCTGACTGAGGTCGTCCCTACCTCACGGGGGCTGTTTCAACCTCACTGGGGTCGTCCCTACCTCACGGGGGCCGTTTCAACCTGACTGGGGTTGTCCCTACCACGCCGGGGCCGTTTCGACCTGACTGGGGTCGTCCCTACCTCACGGGGGCCGTTTCAACCTCACCGGGGTTGTCCCTACCACACCGGGGCTGTTTCAACCTGACCGGAGTTGTCCCTACCACACTGGGGCCGTTTCGACCTGACTGGGGTCGTCCCTACCTCACGGGGGCCGTTTCAACCTGACCGGGTTGTCCCTACCACGCCGGGGCCGTTTCGACCTGACTGGGGTCGTCCCTACCTCGCGGGGGCTGTTTCAACCTCACCGGGGTCGTCCCTACCTCACGGGGGCCGTTTCAACCTGACCGGGGTTGTCCCTACCACGCCGGGGCCGTTTCGACCTGACTGGGGTCGTCCCTACCTCACGGGGGCTGTTTCAACCTCACCGGGGTCGTCCCTACCACACCGGGGCCGTTTCAACCTGACTGGGGTCGTCCCTACCTCACGGGGGCCGTTTCAACCTCACCGGGGTCGTCCCTACCTCACGGGGGCCGTTTCAACCTGACCGGGGTTGTCCCTACCACGCCGGGGCCGTTTCGACCTGACTGGGGTCGTCCCTACCTCACGGGGGCCGTTTCAACCTCACCGGGGTTGTCCCTACCACACCGGGGCTGTTTCAACCTGACCGGGGTTGTCCCTACCACACCGGGGCCGTTTCGACCTGACTGGGGTCGTCCCTACCTCACGGGGGCCGTTTCAACCTGACCGGGGTTGTCCCTACCACGCCGGGGCCGTTTCGACCTGACTGGGGTCGTCCCTACCTCGCGGGGGCTGTTTCAACCTCACCGGGGTCGTCCCTACCTCACGGGGGCCGTTTCAACCTGACCGGGGTTGTCCCTACCACGCCGGGGCCGTTTCGACCTGACTGGGGTCGTCCCTACCTCACGGGGGCTGTTTCAACCTCACCGGGGTTGTCCCTACCACACCGGGGCCGTTTCGACCTGACTGGGGTCGTCCCTACCTCACGGGGGCCGTTTCAACCTCACCGGGGTCGTCCCTACCTCACGGGGGCCGTTTCAACCTCACCGGGGTCGTCCCTACCACACCGGGGCTGTTTCAACCTGACCGGGGTTGTCCCTACCACACCGGGGCCGTTTCGACCTGACTGGGGTCGTCCCTACCTCACGGGGGCTGTTTCAACCTCACCAGGGTCGTCCCTACCTCACGGGGGCCGTTTCAACCTGACCGGGGTTGTCCCTACCACGCCGGGGCCGTTTCGACCTGACTGGGGTCGTCCCTACCTCACGGGGGCTGTTTCAACCTCACCGGGGTTGTCCCTACCACACCGGGGCTGTTTCAACCTGACCGGAGTTGTCCCTACCACACCGGGGCCGTTTCGACCTGACTGGGGTCGTCCCTACCTCACGGGGGCTGTTTCAACCTCACCGGGCTGACCCAGTAACTTTAAAAAAAAAATTCAAAAAACCTTTACCAAGGGCCGGCCGTGGACATACACGGTCCTAGGGACAGAGCCACAAGGCAGACGCAGAGGCGATGGAGAGGCAGCATGCATGCGCTCACACCCTTCACGCCCTGAGTTCGGTGCATCTGGCCTGGGGGGCTCTCAGTACAGGGAAAGCGCCAATAACTCAGAGAAGGGGAGTGAGTGGGCCCAGGCCCCACAGACCGAGAGGGGAATCAGCAGGACCAGGGCCGGGGGGCAGGTGGGCAGAACTGAAAGAAGAAACGCAGTCGGCAGGGATGCCATGTGGAGGAGGGGAGAGAAACCCAGCCGTGCAAGTGGGGTAGGCAAGGGCCCTCCCTCCTCACGCATCTCTGCAGTCTGACCTCTCTCTGGATCCTTTTAGCCGCAGGCCGTGAGCTGATATCACTCCATTTGGAGAAGGATCCAGCTTGTCAGGCCTGGAACTGGGGATACAAACAAAAGCAGGGAGTTTGCAGCCCGGTGCTGGGGTTCCCAGTCAGACTCCCGGGAGTTTGAGATCGCACACTGCCCAGCGCTAGGGATGCAGTAGCTCCACCTGGGAGCCCCTGGGTACTGAGTGAGTCGTGAGCAGGAGCAGGAGGAGGAGGAGGAGGAGGAGGAGGAGGCGGCGGCCAGCACTCCAGTTACTCAGGCACTGTGCTCAGTGCTTCATGTACAAGAGGACCAAGTACATAACCAGGGGTGTGCTGGGGCAGCTCAGCCCGCCATAAGGGCTAATGACACACAGTTCTCAACTTGACATTCAGTGACACTGGTACTTTGAAATCAGCCACGGTGGGAATGTTTACACCACAGAAATTGGCAAAGGCTAAAGAACCCAGGCATTTTCCTCTCTAGAAAGCCAATTGTTAAGCATTTACTGGAAAACAACTGTGTATGTTTTTATATATTCTCATTTAATTTTATCTTCATAGTAAGCCAGGATTTTAGGCATGAAGTAACAGCCTTCACATCGCTTTTATATATGTTATGTCACTCTCACAATACCCCATGAGAATTGGTAGGGCAGGTATCATTACCCCCATTTTATTATTCATTATTATTATTATTATTATTATTTTCCAATCCTCACCTGAGGTTGTTTTAGAGAGAGGAAGGAAGAAAAAGAGAGAATCATCAATTTGAGAGAGAAACATCGATCAGTTGCTTCCCCTATACGCCCCGACCAGGGATCAAACCCACAGCCTAGGCATGTGCCCTGACTGGGAATTGAACCCACAACCTAGGCATGTGCCCTGACTGGGAATTGAACCCACAACCTTTTGGTGCATGGGATGAACCTCCTGCCTGGCCAGGGCTCACCATCCCACTTCCTTCTGGCCCAGTGGCAGATGTCTGGTTCTGAGTCAGTGTCTGATCACGAGGCTGCAGGGCCAGGCCTGACTCCATTCAGAGTCTGATAGCAGGAGCTTCATAAATAACCTGGGCCCCGCTTATTTTGTACACGAGCTTCTCTTGCAAAGTTCAGGGCCAAGGCGGAGGCTTGCAGGCCTCCCGCGGGGCTGGCACTGTGCGGGATGATGCTCGCCCGGGAGGGAACCTGCCCTTGGCTGGTGCGGGAAGAGGGAATCTGGAACTTTTTAAACCACCCCATTAGGTCTTGGCCGAGGCTGTGGGAATTTCCCGAGCGTTCACTTGTTCTAACTGAGGTAACAATGAGTAGATTTGCCGGTGTGAGGCTTGGAGATTTATGTCACCATGGAAAATCCCCAGGAGAGAGGGGCCTCTTCTAAAATGTGGAAATGCAGCACGCTGGGCGGCACCACGGAGGCTGCTGCCATGGGGACAGGTGGGCCGGGTCCCAGGCTGTCGTACCACACGCCGGTGTTGTCAGGACCTGCCTGTCTGCTGGTGACCGGCCGAGTGGGAGCTGGTCCCCCTGGACACGTTGTGGTGAAAGGCCTCGTTAGGACAGACTGTCCCTCAGGCCCAGGGCCCGGGCAGCTCAGGTTGTCCCCCTCCCAGTGGCAACCAGATCCAAGGTTGGTCTCTCACACTCGGACCGCTGCCCGGTATTCCCACAGCTGGCCCGGGGCGACTCCCTCTGTCCATTTGGAAGGATGTCCCATCCAAGGGGTGGGCTTCCAGATGGCACCACACGGCACACCCGGGAGAACGGGGTTTGTGTCGCTGTGGGCAGGGGAGGGGACGGCAGGACTGCGGAGGCCAGGGATGGACAGCCGAGGCCTATTGCGTCCCCTGCTTGGCTCCAGAGTGAACAGTTGTTTTCTCTGGAACCATAAACGCAGTGTTCCAGACGATGTGGATCAGGGCAGCCCTGTTTGTGCAAATCCTCTCCCCCCTCCCCCCCTAGGGTTGAGGCTGATGGCTGGGAACATGGGCCTCAGCAATCCCTGGGGGTGCCCCGTGCCCCATGCCCCAGCCGGGAGGCCTCCTCGGGAGCTCCATGCTGTCGATGGACTCAGATGTCGGACTCAGGGCGAGAGGGCAGATTGGAGGTGACTCACGTGTACTAGAGGGGGAGAAAGGCACAGCACAGGGCAGGTCCACTGGCCCACATTCCCGAAAACCTCCCCACGGTGTGTGGAGTGTTCCCAGACCGGCAGCCACCAGCCTCACTTGAGCTTGTTAGACATGCAGAGCCCAGGGGTTCCTGTGCCTGAGGGCGTGAGCGAGCGCTCCCCTCCGACGGGCGTCCTCTCTGTGCAGTAACAGAGATGTTTGCAGTAGAGTCCGGTGGGAAGAATCAATCTCTCTCTCTCTCTCTCTCTCTCTCTCTCACACACACACACACGCACACACACACACACAATATAAAAATCTGGATTCAGAAAAGATTTAAGTTTCACACCTGGTTTTGTCACTTAATACCTGTGGGACCTCCGCCAAGTCTCTCTCTGGCTTTTCTGAACACGTGGCCATATCTCTAAAGAGCTCAGCGATGTCCCATGCCCGGGCGCTCCCAGGAGGCCAGCAGTGACCATTCACACCCCACTGAGCCACCCTGGCCAGCCCGTAGGGTGCTGGCACTGCTATTTACCCACGTCTCCTGGTGCAGCCACACAGCCCGAGGATGGCAGGGCAGGGCTGGGCCCTCAGTGGTCTGGCTCCGGGGCCCACCCTCCATCCACGCCCGAGCCGGGACACCGTGGAGTGACCAGTAGACTTGTGCAGAGTACGGGGAATGGTGGGTGTGAGTCCCACAGCCCCGCACCTGAGCCCTAAGTAAGTTACTGCTTTCATTATTACACAGGCACAGGTGAAGGTGGGGGAAGATGTAGACCTTAATCGGTATGCGTAGTGGTTTCTCTGAGGTGAGGGAGTGCTGGGGCCTTTGCTTTTTCTTATCTGTATTTTCCTGACATTAACATGGCTTGCTTTTGTCATGAGAAATAAGACATCTTAAAATCCTTCTTGACTTGCTTTCATGACCTGCTCATTCCCAGCATGAGGGAGAGAAGGATGGACCCTCCCCCGCCCACCTCCCCAAAGTCACAGCAAGCACCTGCAGGAGGGCAGAGCGGAAGGAACCCCCTTAGGTCTACCTTTAGCATCTTCCCCCACCAGGGACCAGAACCTCTTTCCTCTGCATCCTCAACATTCTCGACAAGAAACCTTCCAACACATAAAGCAAGGGCATGGAAGAATGTATGTATCTAAGACTCAGAGTTAATGACTAAGCGTGGAAAATTTCCCCCCAAAGTGTTTCCAAATATAGAAAGATCACATCATACATGACCGAGGCTCACAGGCCTGGTGCAGCAGTAGCAGGTCAGAGTGAGGAGGGAGCAGGGTTCCCAGCCCCCAGGGCCCTGCACCCACACTGTCTTCTGAGCTACCCACGGCTTCATGTCCATGCCTGCCCACGAGCTCTTTAGGGAAATAATCTAAGTGGGGGATCAAATGTGTTACTCTTACGAGAAACATCAACAGTGCCCCTAAAATAGATTGCTTTCCCCCAGCCTTCTGGGCTAGGAGCTTCTGGGGGTTGGAGATATCACTGGTCACATTGTTCCTTTCCCTGGTGTCCCCCAAGGGGTTTGTTGTTGTAGGTTTCATAGTTGTCAGATACACAAATGGCATTTTTAACCTGCTAGTTGGACCAGACTAAAACCACCCCATTCTCTGCTGACTTCATTTACCCAGAGAAGGTCCTATAATTACCGGCTTATTGCCCACAGCAAAGGCTGGCCATCCTTCTGGCTGACCCATCTTTAGCTTCTGAGGGAGGAAACCAGCAGGGGTAGGAGAGGGAAGGGTTGTGGACACCTGCATCTCCCTCCTGCCCGCCCCCCCCCCCCCCCACCCAATCCTGCCTTCCCTGAAGCCAGGGAGGGCCTGGTCTTGGCATAGAAAGGATCCTCAAAGACACATCAAAAATTCCTAACTCAATGGAAATGATGAACTAATGTCCCTGGGATCACAGCTGCCCAAACAGGTCTATTCCAACTCTGACTAGTCCCCAAAGAATGAGGAACCTGTCAGAGGCTCCCAGCAGGTCTCCTCAAACATCAGAGAGGCCGGAGGAGCCGTGGGCCTAAGTGGGCCTCCGGGAGAGTGGCAGCATCTTTCGTCCTAGCCCGACCCCTGGACAGAGCCTGGGGACATGGGAAGCGCATGGGGAATGGACTGGGGGCTGCGAGGTCCATTTATGAACAGGGTGGTGCTCATCTCTTGAGACATGGTCGGGGAACATGGGCACATGTTTTGACTCAGCAAATCCTAGGAGAGTAGAGGGAAAGGTCACCATGTTATTTTAAACGCAGACTTGATCCTGGGATGTATTAATGGCCTGGCATACAGGAGTTGAGAAATGACTCCCCATTCCTTTTGCCACTGCTCAAGGCCTCCCCCACATAGTTTGAGCTCTAGATTTTGAGAAAGAAAACTATCCAAAGAGATTCCCCCAAAGAAGGGGGGAAAACAGTATAAAAAGAAAGGAATGGAACTGGGTCTTATGCAGATGTTTAAATGTGCTTGGAAGAAAGCCACAGGACAATGAGATCTCTGTGTTTAAGTGAAAGAAGGCTGGTTATACAAACAGTGCCGATCTGGTTTCTATTATCAGCTAATTAAATGTTCTTATTGCCAGTCTCCCATGAGGTTCCATATGGGGCATTCTAGACAGCAAGTAAGAGTACCTCCTTCCCTCGCCGGTTTGGCTCAGGGGATAGAGCATCAGCCTGTGGACCGAGGGTTCCTGGTTCGATTCTAGTCAAGGGCACATCCCTGGTGGGGGGCGTGCAGGAGGCAGCCAATCAATGATTCTCTCTCATCATTGATGTTTCTATCTCTTCCTCTCCCTCTCTGAAATCAATACAAATATATTTTTTTAAAAAGAGTATCTCCTAAGGCCGTGGTTGGCAAACTGCAGCTCGCGAGCCACATGCGGCTCTTTGGCCCCTTGAGTGTGGCTCTTCCTAAGCCTTAGGAGTACCCTAATTAAGTTAATAACAATGTACCTACCTATATAGTTTAAGTTTAAAAAATTTGGCTCTCGAAAGAAACTTCAATCGTTGTACTGTTGATATTTGGCTCTGTTGACTAATGAGTTTGCTGACCACGGTCCTAAGGGAAGACCCTGAGAGCCAGCGCTGCAGAGCGGCCGTAGGAACAGAGTCACCCCACGACCCGTGTGAACAGGGCCTGTCAGGCTCCGGAGGTGCTTCCGGAGCCGACCTGATGGCCTCTGGCCATGGAGAATCAGGGCTCTGTTCTAGCGAGGATGCTTGAAAAACATGGTGGCTAAGAGGAAAACAGGGAAATACCCAGCTTAGGTTAATCAATTACTGAAGGAAGGGTCTGAAAGAAGTGGGGTTTGTTTTCTTGGGGAGTCTTGCGTACAGGCCACCTTGCTTTAAGGATCCCCTTGTCTGGAGACGAGGGCTGTCCCAGGGGTCCTCTCAGAGGCCCACCTGTTGTATGAGCCTGCGATGGATTAGAACTCCGAGGACAGGACTTTAACTCTGGCGAGAGGGGGAAGGGGCAAACGTAGGGCTCACAGAACCATCAGGGGGCAAGGGTGTGATTGACGGGGCGGGCCACCAGCACTCTTATTTCTCTCTCCCTTTTTCTGCATGTTAGTTTCAGATTCCTGTGTTTATTTCTCACATGGCAGGAAACAGCCTTTGAGAGGCCTAGCTTTAAGGATGACTCTTCACCACTGACGAGGAGCTGCCTCCTTTTCCTTGTTTCCAAGCCAAAGCGTTCTAGAGAAGGGCCAGGTCAAGTGCACCTCCGAAGGCAGCAGCCCCTCCCGGGCTGGTTGGAGTGGAGGGAGGAGCAGATGCCCGGAAGAAGGGCTGAGCAGACACAACCATTGATGCCCACATGGCACCAAGCAAGATGCCACGTTCTAGTGTGCATGAGCGGGAGGAGCAAGGAGAGAGAGGAACAGACATGCCAGGGTGGGGCTGGGGAGGAGAGGGGAAGGGCCATTCTGCACATAAGCCTGCTAATTGGAAGGACATTCAGTTCTCTTGAGCAAAGACGCCTCAGGCCATATACATTTCTTGCCAACTTCCTTTCAACCTTAACGAATGACTTTTCCTCCTTCCATTCTGTCTGAGCTAGTTGGCAAAGGGTAACAACTCTTTCTGTTTTATTTGTGTTTGCTTGGCATAGCTGGAAAGACTCCTATGAAGGTTTTTTGCCCTCATCATCTTGTCTGTAAATCTTGACCCTACACGAACCCTTTCTTAACAGGTTACCTGGGAGTGGGAGGCGTAGTAGTATTGCCAGTTAGTAGCTACATCCGTTTCCCGGGGAGACTATGTCTTCCAGCACCACCTCTAACTGTGGGTGCGCTGGTCTCAGGGCAGGGCCTTCGCTGTCCCAGAACATTTTCCAAGTGAAAAAAAATTAGGGTCACTTAAAATGAAACCCAATGAATGACATTTTGTGTTTCCTAATTTGACACAATGGGAGGATAATCTCCTTTATTATCTTCTAAAAGTTTTTTTTTTTTTTTAGGACTATCTAGAACAGTGATGGCGAACCTTTTGAGCTTGGCGTGTCAGCATTTTGAAAAACCCTAACTTAACTCTGGTCTCTGGTGCTATGTCACATATAGAAATTTTTTGAAATTTGCAACCATAGTAAAACAAAGACTTATATTTTTGATATTTATTTTATGTATTTAAATGCCATTTGACAAAGAAAAATCAACCAAAAAAATGAGTTCGCGTGTCACCTCTGACACGCGTGTCATAGGTTTGCCATCACTGATCTAGAAATTGGTTTTTGTATGTAATAGAAGTCTCCAACTTTTTTTTTTCTAATAGGAGACCCAGCTTCCCCAGTAGCATTTATTATTGAAAAATTCATCCTTTCCACACGGTTCTGCTCCATCCCTGCAGTTCTATTTCAGCTGCCCATATAATTGTGAGTTTATCCCTGGCTTCCTATTCTGGGTCTATATGTCTACTTTGGCTTGGCTTTTGTGCCAATGCTGCACTCCTCTCATTACCATACAGGGTAACGTGAGAAAGATGAACAGATGCTAAAAACAGAGTTGGGGATCAAGAAGCCAAATAAATCCTACATTAAATAAATATTAGTAATAAGTAATAATGTAAATAATAAAATAAGCTGAATAGCAGATGAAGAAATGAAAAGAAATAGTAATAAATTCACACCAAACACATCGACAGAAGTATAGAAAAAAATTTTTTTTTTTAATATATTTTATTGATTTTTTACAGAGAGGAAGGGAGAGAGACAGAGAGTCAGAAACATCGATGAGAGAGAAACATCGACCAGCCGCCTCCCGCACATCCCCCACTGGGGATGCGCCCGCAACCCAGGTACATGCCCTTGACCGGAATCGAACCTGGGACCTTTGAGTCCGCAGGCCGACGCTCTATCCACTGAGCCAAACCGGTTTCGGCTAGAAAAAAATTTTTTTTAAAAGAATGTCTTAAAAGTAGCCCGAGAAAAGACAGATTGCTTATTAATGACGGACATGACTTCTTAATAGGAAGGGTGGGAGCCAGGAAACAGTGAAATGATATCTATGCTATGTTGAAAGAAAACAACTGTCAATTCCGTACCCAGTGAAAATATCCTTCAAGAATAATGGCGAAATAAAGACATTTTCACATAAACAACAGTAGTTTGCCACCAGTAGATATGCACTAAAAGAAATTCTAAGGAACATCCAGTCATGCAATGCTTAACAAGGGGTAAGTTCTGAGAACTGTGTCATTAGGTGACTTTCTCATTTGTGAACATCACAGAGGACTTCACACACCCAGATGGTCTAGCCCAGCCGTGGGCAAACTACGGCCTGCGGGCCGGATCCAGCCCGTTTGAAATGAATAAAACAACAACAAAAAAAGACCGTACCCTTTTATGTAATGATGTTTACTTTGAATTTATATTAGTTCACACAAACACTCCATCCATGCTTTTGTTCCGGCCCTCCGGTCCAGTTTAAGAACCCATTGTGGCCCTCGAGTCAAAAAGCTTGCCCACCCGTGGTCTAGCCTACACACCTAGGCTGCAGGACAGTGATTCTCAACCTTTTCCATCTCCTGGCACACATGACTTAATTACTAAAATTCTGCAGCGTACCACAAAATATATTGTGTAATTTTTGCCCACCTGACAAAAGAAATAGGTATAATTTTGATTCATTCACACCAGATGGCTATTGTTGTGTTGGCTGTTGTCATTTTTCTGTTTGACAATCTAAGGGAAAAGAGGTCAGTGCCTCTGACTAAATAGTCAGGTATTGCACGTTTTCAAAATTCTTGAGGCTCACCGGCTGAGGATCAGTGCACTATCACAGGTGATGGAAAATTCCCAGCTCCTTATAATCTATGGGACCGCCATTGTACGTGCTGCCCATCCTTGACTGAAATGTTGTTATGCGGCATGTGACTGTACTTGACCCAAAAGGGAGACCATCCTAAGTGGAGACTCTGAGATGTAAGCAATAGAGAGAGTAAAAAGCTTGGTGAATGTGGCTATCACAGTTAAAACAGTAACTGGTGACTTTGTTGTTGTTGTCTTTCGGGGCACAATGACAGCTGTTTCATTATCTCCCATGATTCGGTGTGTTCTGAACTCAGCGGGCGGTTCTGCTTGTTTCACTCAGAATGTCTCATGTGGTTTCCATTAGATGTTTGCTGGAGCCAGTCTTCCGGGCCTCGGCCAGGAAACCGTCTTATCTGGCCTCTCTCTCCCACACAGTGCAGGCCTTCTTCTCCTTGTGGCCTCTCTGGCAAGCTAGCCAGGTTTCTTCTATGGTAGCTCAGGACTCCAAAAAGCGCAATAGTGGAAGCTGTTAGGCCAGTGGTCGGCAGACTGCAGCTCCCGAGCCACATGCGGCTCTTTGGCCCCTTGAGTGTGGCTCTTCCTAAGCCTTAGGAGTACCCTAATTAAGTTAATAACAATGTACCTACCTATATAGTTTAAGTTTAAAAAATTTGGCTCTCAAAAGAAATTTCAATCGTTGTACTATTGATATTTGGCTCTGTTGAGTAATGAGTTTGCCGACCACTGTGTTAGGCCATCCTAATGTTGGGTTCAGAACGTGACCTTCTATATTAGTCAGATACAAGATGGGGGAAAGGTGGTTTACAGTTGGTCATATGGAAAATAATGGAATAATTAGTAAGTAATAATACAAGAATTAAACTCTGTTTCATGTACTCACAACTGTAAACCTACTTTCTCCACCTTATATGTATATGTAGAGATCTTCTGTTTTTCTTCTTCCCTCTCCTCTTTGGAGACCAGGTACCAAAGTTCACCTTCTGCGAAGTCTGCTTATGGACCAAAAGAACAGACGATTATCCGCATATAGCTGGCTGCTCCTGAAACTCCTTTGGCTAGAGCTTTTTCACGGTCAAACTTTGAATCTTCATAAATACAACATCTTACTTCATAATACAAGTAAATACAAATACTTGAAGAAGTAACACAATTTATATCAGCCGTTTACATCTTAGTACAAACTTGAGAGACGTGACCTTTACTGATGTAATAAAAAGAGATATTTCAAACCCTTGGCACTCAAGGTGAGAAGAAAGGAATTTATTGAAGGGTGGGTGGGACAGGCTGGATGGCAAGATCAGTGTCAGAAACTTACCTCACTTGCTTTTTAAGTTTCCATAGTAACTGGGGCCTGCTTAAGCCCTTATAGGCAATAATAGCCAGGTGTCTCTTCTCAAAGGGATCTTTAGTAGGAACCCCAGTCCAAAGCCTTGACACTATAATCTCACACTTTTGTTCATGCACCAGCAGGAAGGGAATGCATTTAGGGGAGTCCAAGCCTTCCCAGAGCCCCTAAAAGCACAAATTTGTTCTGTAGTGTGGTCTGTTGACAGCTTCGAACGGACACTCAAGCTGCATTTACTACAGAACAAAGACTATCCTTTCCCCCAGAGATCATGCTGCTCTCAGAGAATGGAGCACATGAGGTTTGGAAACTGCTTTATAAATATTGACATCATAGTTGTTTTGACCTCAGTGATCCAAAGCTACCAGCAATGGCAGAGGAGCCCACGGGTTCAAAGTCACTGGCCAGTCTGATCGTTTTTTCTTTTTGATTTCAGAAGGTCAGTGCTTCCTTCAGTGTGTTGGCAATGAAAACCATAAACAAGAGGCATTGCTGTCTTCTTACGTGGCAGTCTCCCATTGGAGCCCTTCGTCTTACCTACACCTCGCCCAGCTTTGGGCATGAAATATTTCATTGAAGAAATGAATGCCGTTAAGTGGCTTGCTTAACTCTATTTTTCTGCACACATTCAGTGAACTAATTCTATTAGCAAAGGTTGTTGATGGTCTGAGAAACACTGAAGGAGTTCATTTTTGGCAAACATCCCTAATTTGTAATGTTGGTGGGTACCGCACCCAAGGCTTCCAACTTAATTGGAAACAGTGGAATGTAATTTAGTTGTGGCTGTTTCTCTGGCTGTTAATTGAGCTGATTTGAATGCCACTAAGATTTTAATGGAAACAATTCCTCACTAATTAACCAGAACCACCGTTCGCTGGTAGCCGGTTACGGGTAGTGTGTGCACCGTGGTTCGCTCACCATGCTTCTTAGAGCAGACTCCGCCAGGGCTCCCTGCCCAGGTCTGGATACGTTTGGCATCTAGAAACAGATCATCGAAACTGCTGGTGTTTATAATCAAAACCAGAGTCTGCTCAGTGACCAAACACTTAAACTGAGTTTTGTTTTTCTAGCTGCATTCCCAATGACAAAATATTGAAGGCGTTTTGTTTATTGGCTCTTCCCAGGAGATCGACTGCTAAGAGAAGATTCAAACTTTGCCACATTGTTTAAAAAGAGAAGTAAGCATCTTAAGAATCTTCTTTTTTTTAAAAAAACACACAAAACCCAACAAGATAAAAACCAATACTTCCCACTTCATTATTTTATTAAGACCATGGTGATTTTGAAAGTCTGATATTCTCATCTGCTAACCTTTGTGGGCTGATGGTGGGTTTCTGAGTTTTATTTTGTTTTTATTTTTATTTTTTTAAAATATATTTTATTGATTTTTTACAGAGATGAAGGGAGAGGGATAGAGAGTTAGAAACATCGATGAGAGAGAGAAACATCGATCAGCTGCCTCCTGCACACTCCCTACTGGGTATGTGCCCGCAACCAAGGTACATGCCCTTGGCTGGAATCGAACCTGGGACCCTTCAGTCCGCAGGCCTATGCTCTATCCACTGAGCCAAACCGGTTAGGGCAAGTTTTATTTTTTTAAATAGATTTTTATTGATTTCAGAGAGGGAGAGAGAGAGAGAGGGAAACATCAATAATGAGAGAGAATCATTGATCAGCTGCCTCCAGTATGCCCCCTACTGGGATCGAGCCTGCAACCTGGGCATGTGCCCTTGACTGGAATTGAACCCAGGACCCCTCAGTCCCCAGGCAGACGCTCTGTCCATTGAGCCAAACCAGCCAGGGCAGTTTCCGACTTTTCCACAGGGGTCTTCAGCTGATGAGGCAGCCCCATGGCTCAGACTACTTACAAGGCAGGGATAGTGACCCATCTCACTTAGTCTTTCCCCACGTTAGGCACCAGGCTCAGCCCCCTTCTGAGAGAACAGACCTGGGCCCCACCTCTTCCTGCTTTGGCAGGTCTAGAAGCTTCCTTTCCTGTTGCATAGGTGACTCTGTGCCATAGAAGCCCAAAATGAAAGTTTCTTTGACCGCGTCCTGGTAAAATATTATTAATTTTGAAGTTGCAAAGGCAAACTTAGTCCATGTGAGAGAACTCCGCGGCTGCGTGCCTCACATCTTCACCATCCTCCCCCTCTCCTAGCGGCCAAATCCAGTAGGTGTGCCTCCTCCACACTCCATGGCGTGTGAATTGTCTTGGTTAGCACTGGCCGCTTAGATGTGGGCTGAGCTGTAATCAGTCTGAGAACATCAGGCAGCACGTTCACCTCTGAGGTGGGACGGCACGTGTGACTGCACAGCAGCAAAAGGACCCCGTCGGCCAGCCGTGCAGGGGGACAGCCACCTCCCCGGGTCTCCTGGAGGCAGACGCTTTGTTTCTTCATTCCCGCCGTCACCATCGGCCCATTAGTCACAGGCAGCTTGCTTGTCCCATCTCCAAACCCAGTGCTTCACTCTGTGGGAAGGGAGCTTGACCGTCCATCGTTTAGTTGGCAGTGAGGGTGGGTGAATCTATGGGAGTGAAGCACTCTATGGGGATCAGCGCGTCACTGTGCCCAGGGAACACACCTTGTGCTCCTTCACTCATTATTCAACACCCATTTATTGACGTCTCTTCAGGGAGCCGATGGTCTAGATCAGCGGTTCTCAACCTGTGGGTCGCGACCCCTTTGGCGGTCGAAGGACCCTTTCACAGGGGTCTCCTAAGATCATCCTGCATATCAGATATTTACATTACAATTCAATCTCTGTATCGTTCCAGTTTTAGTATATGTGCTGCTGACGTGAGCACTGGTTGTGGGGTTTTTACCAAAACGGCAGCGGGAAAGCAGGAATGCCCCGCTTGGGGTGGGCCAGGCTGGCGATGGCATCCAGTCTCAGAGCTGCCCCGCGGGGCTTCGAGGATGCTGCCAGCTCACCCCTGCTCCTGCACCGGGCCCTCGGCTTACGGGGAGAGCAGCTGCGGCTTCGGGCCAGCCCATGGCCGCAGAGACCCTGGCCCTCGTGTGAACCTGAAGAGCTGACTTTGAGCTTCTCCTTCCCTGGCTGGACAATTAACGAATTAATGTGCCCATTAATCCATGTAGAGAGATCCACTTATAAATATCTCCCTTCATTATCTTAGGCCACGAAAAAGTCACATTTCTTTTAATAATCAAATGAGTAGGATTCTGAAGCACCACCCGCCAACTTGGGGCCCTTCGTTCAACTTTCCTTCCTTTCCGGGGACAGCCTCCCAGTGTCGCCTCTGAATCAGAGCTCCAGCCGGACCCTGTGAACTGCAGGAGGACTGGCACTGCCCTGGGCAGGGGCTTGTGGTCCCTGCGCACAGCCTGTGCCCAGTGCTGTCTGGCCAGAGTATTGCCCAGGTTTGCTGCACCTGAAGGCGGGGCTGGTGGGGCAGCCTCACTGTCACACGTGGGACTTGTGCCCACGCCCGTGGCTTACACAGTGTGGCTGGGAGGCCCTGCTGGGCGGCAGCAGCTGGGGGTGGGGAGAAAGAACAGTAGATGGTCCTCCCCCAGGCCCAGCCCCCGTGGGGCTGCAGCCATTGGCTCTCACTCACACAGCTCCTTTATGTCTGCACCAGTGCCCTGCTCAAGGCCCCACCATATGGGTTCCCATCACAGGTCACCCCAGACAATCCAGGTCCTGGCATAGGGCTGGGGTCAGGGGTCACCTGTCTGGTCTCTTCCTCTCTCTTAGAGCAGTAGTTCTCATCCTTCCTAATGCCGCGACCCTTTAATACAGTTCCTCATGTTGTGGTGACCCCCAATTCCATTGTTACAAATTGAACATAATTAAAGCATAGTGATTAATCACAAAAACAGTATGTAATTATATATGTGGTTTCCGATGGGCTTAGGCGACCCCCCTGTGAAAGGGTCGTTCGACCCCCAAAGGGGTCGCGACCCACAGGTTGAGAACCGCTGCTCTTGGAGCGTTCTTTCTGGTTGAGGGGTTCTTGGTGTCAGTCTCACCCATTGATCAGGCATTGGGAGGTGCCCACATGGAGGTTCTGGAGATGAACAGCAAGGGTTTTGAATCCCTGCTCTTGCCAAACAGTTCGCGGTCTGCTGATCGGGCCAGGCCCGTGGAGGCCAGCCTGACTGGGACCGACATTCTAAGTCCTTGTCTTTCTCATGGTCAGATCTTGGGCAGGGCGCTGGTCACGCCGAGCCTGGGACTCCCCGGCCATACAGCAGAACCATGGCAGCAGTGCTGGGCTGTGGTAAGGCCGAGGACAGAGTGCGCGGGGAGCACTTCACGCTGTGTGTGGCACACGGGAAGCGCCCCATAAAGAGGAGCCATTGCCATTAAATGATGCTTATTTAATAAGTAAGGAGTTGTGGGCTTTATTAGAAACAAAGTAGGTCCGTCTGCTTCTTAGTCCCTCATCCCTCTGGGAAGCCAGACCACTAGCTCATAAATGCCGGGCACAGCGTCCACCTGGTGGCCGCATCCCCAAATCTCTCATCAAAAACCTTGGAGGAAATGAAAAGGCTTGTAACTTATAAACCAACTGAGGCTTCTCAGGGGGGCGCGGGGAGGGGAGGGGAGCGGAGCGTGGGGTGCGCACTCCGGGGCTTGTGGGGGGAGGGGGGCTGTGCAGGCAGCTTGGAAACAAAGCGGCACTTTGTCCTGGGGCTTTGCTTTTTGTCATAATATTTAATTAATTTTGAAATTTCAAATAACTTGAAAGGAAAGTGTGAGATATTTACATCTGTTAAAGAAGGGAGCATGGGTTCGAAGGTTGAGAAACTCTATAACCTGTAAACCGCAGCCTTGCTGACAGGCATGTGTCCACTCCCTCTGCCTGCCCGCCCGGCACCCAGGGTCCCTGAGGTGGCGGTGGGTGGCGCAGCCCTGCAGCCCTCCCGGTTGGCCCCATGAGAAAAAGCTGGCACGTGCACAGGGCGCTTCTGTGTTCTGGACCCTTCCTTTTGCTTAGGATGCTAATGAGCGAAACTGGAACAAATGCTCGTTAGAGCCATTTGAAACACGATGCCCCTCACCCCTGGGTTTTCGCCATCCTTTAGGACGTGGGCACAGATCCTTTCTGCATTTGCCACCCTGGCTCAATAATGCTCCGTCATGTCTCTTTTTTTTCCAGTTTTAATTTTAGGTACACTAAAGATGTAATAAAAATTTTAGTTCATAACAGTGAAAAAAATACTTGCAGAAAAGTGCACAGTGTATGGCAAGCATGTCAAACTCGCGGCCAGCGGGCTTCATGCCTAAATGAGGCATGCGGCCCACTGGCCGTGAGTTTGACAAGCTTGGTGTATGGCTTATTGGACGGTTACAAAGTGAAATGGTACATATACATGAAGCACACAGGGTGTGCCCTTTGGGGTCTGCCTTTGTCCAATATCATGTTAGGAAGACGCAGCATCCATGCTATTGAGTGTTGTTGCAGCTCATCCGCTCTCATTGCTGACTGGTATCCATTGTGTGGTGCTTCAGGACTGGAGACATTGCCAAGGGAGGTGGGCATGTGACCCCTGCCAGATTGGTCCCAGAGATGGGCATGTGACCTCAGCCGGCCAATTGGGATTTCCCAAATCAGAAACATATGGTATCCTCTTCCTCATGAGAAGTAGTCTGTGCTGGCCCCCCTGGCATCAGGCCCTCTGTGCCTGATTCTGGCCATGGCACTTACTAGCTATGGGGTCGGGTACCAGTTACTTAACCTCTGCATTCCCCGCCTTAGTTTTTCCACCTGTAAAAGCGCTGATCCCACAGGGTTGTTTCAAAGACTACCTGAATGCCTAGAACCTACTAGCTCCCACTAAGCGCCGTGGTGGGCTCTTATTCCTGGACTGTGAACTGTGCAGTGTAAGGGCCATGGCGGCCACCAAGCTGCCTGCAGTGCAAACACAGTGTCGCTCAGGTTCTCTGCATGGCCCTCCTCGGCCACGCCTCTGAGCCCTGCACGCGCAGTTCCCTCTTCCTAATCTGTCATCTTCCATTTATCCTCCCACAAACGCCCCTCCCTCTTTCATGTCTCAGCCCCAAAGGACCAGTGTACCTATTACATTTCTTGTAAAACGTCACCCCCACCCCTGCTCCCATCGTGGTACCTCAGCAGCTCTCAGAGGGTGGCTGCAAATCCCTGGTGGGGGTGAGGGGGGGGCAGGGGTGTGTGTTCCTTTCCCACTGTGCTGATGTTTGCGCTGATACAAAGCAATGGTGAGCGAAACTAGCTGCTTTCACAAGAATTGAGGCGGTGACACCGAATTGGGTCATTCATCACCAAATACTCATTTTTTGAAAAAGCCCATTTCACTTAATGCCTTTGCGTGGGCAGCAAAATGGGTTAATCTTGACCCTCGAGTGCATGTATTTTTAAATTTCTGTGACTAAATGGGAAGTAGGCATGAAGCTCCTCTTAAGGGCGCCGGAGCAGGTGGCTGTCTCCAGGAAAGGCCCCGTGCCGAGGCGCCAGCGGAGTTAGCTGCTCTTCTTCTTCTTCTTCTTCTTCTTCTTCTTCTTCTTCTTCTTCTCCTTCTCCTTCTCCTTCTCCTTCTCCTTCTCCTTCTCCTTCTCCTTCTCCTTCTCCTTCTCCTTCTCCTCCTTCTCCTTCTCCTTCTCCTTCTCCTTCTCCTTCTCCTTCTCCTTCTCCTTCTCCTTCTCCTTCGAAGACCATTTTTACTTGTAGGAACAAGTGTCAGACTATGGTCATTCAGACTTGAGTATCTGGCAGATATTTACTTGAAAACGAATAAAAGGAACCTGTCAGAGCAAGGAAAAGAACTATCCGTACTTGTTACCAAAGATAAAATTTGAACTTTCAAGTAAAAAATTAGAATTTCAGAAAACATGTAAGTGCCACCATGAGTGTGATAGCTTCCCACTACTTACAGATGTTCCTGGTGAGATGGGAGGAGAGAGTGAATGGATTGGGCTAATATCCTGTGTCACTCTCTCGTCTTTTTTTGCAAAATATTCAATTACAGTTGACATTCAGTATTAGTTTGTATTAGTTTCAGGTGAACAGCATATACATGCTTTACAAAGTGTTCCCCCTGATAATTTCCAGTACCCTCCATACATAGTTATTACACTATTACTGACCATACAAGGTGTCCCAAAATGTATATCCATTTTAACAGCTGATAGCTCAATTTTGAAAGTGAGATGTATTTTAATAAACACTGCCTTTATAATTATTCCAAGTGTGTGTATACATTTTTTTGGGGGACACCCTGTATTTCCTATGGTGTTACATTCCCATGGCTATTTTGTAACTTCCAATCTGAACTTTTCAATCGCTTCACCTTTTTCACCCAGTCCCCCAGCCTCCCCTCTGGCAACCATCAGTCTGTTCTCTGAGTCTATGAGTCTGTTTTGTTTGTTTGTTTACTCTGTTCTTTAGATTCCACAGATAAGTGAAATCATACGGTTCTTGTATTTCCCTGACTGTGAGGCCCTTCTCTTGACAAGTGCCTCCTCCTCTCCCAGTACCAATTCCCTCTCACCCATCGGCTTCCTTCCCTCCAGCGACTGTCCTGCACCTCTACGTGCCACTGGGGATGGGACAGACCGGTTCACCTCGGGAGGTGATCACTTCCTTGTTCCTACCTAGAATTCCATGGTGGGACGCCGTTGGGAAAAGAGGTGTGGTGGGTGCATGTCTCTCCACTTCTGTGGGGGGAGGGTTTATTGCTTAGTGTGTTGTTTTATTTGAAGCCGCAATCAGGAAGGAAACTCAGGGCCCACCATCGTCTCACACTGTGAGTTTAAAGGGGAAAACGTCTCTCTTAGCCCTCAATGAATCATAGAAAAGCATTTATATTAAGTTCTTATTGATGGCAGTTATTGCGAAGTAGTTTTTAACTTCCCTTTTGAGGAATATTTTTTAAGACATCAGAAAACCTTATGTCTCATTCTTTCTTTGCTTTAGAAATTTTTATGCACATTATTTTGAAATAATTTTAGACTCAAAAGAAGGTGCAAAAATAGTGCAATAAATTCCTCTATACCCGTCACCCAGCTCCCCCCAATGATAACATTTTATATAACCACAGTACGTTGTCAAAGCCAGGAAGCTGACATGAGTGCAATGCTAGTAACTAAACTACAGATCTTATTTATTCTTCCCACAAGGCAATTCCCTTGTGCTACTCCTTTATAATTGTACTCCATTCATTTTAAAAATATATTTTCTTATTTTAATGAAAGTTATACTTCATAAAAATATCTATGATTGGAATCACCAGAGCCTAGCTTAGGGCCATGCATGTAGTAAGTTGTGTGGAATTTAGGGTTAAAGGCCTGGCTCTAAAGCTGACTTGTGGCTCACTCGCTGTGTGATCTTGGCAAGGAACACAACCTCTCCGAGTCTCGATTTTGTCACCTATAAAATGAAATCAATAATACCCGCCTGGTAGAGATGCTGCCTGGGTTACACGCAGAGCCCAGGAGTGCCTGCCCTGTCACAGGCGCTCCGTCCATGGTCAGCGTCTTACCTGCTCCCCCAGGAAGCAGGCTCTGAGATGGGAGTGCTCGCAGGATCAACACCTGGGAACTAAGAGACTCAAGATTAGACAGAGGGAGGAGCTGAATACAATGCAGTTACAATACATGGCCTCAGACAATCCTACGGGGAGCTGGGATGGCCCTAATTTAAACTTGTCAGGCCTTCATATCCCTGTAGCAGTCACTCTATGGGCGCTGCTGTTGGGGTCAGGGTGTAACCTTGGGTAGGGTGGCTCCCTTTAGCCAAGGGCAAGGCCTGAGGACCGACTCAGCTGGGAGCCTTCAGTAGCAACCCTCCCTGCAGCCGGGGGACGAGTGCCTTGCATGGGGGTGTAGGCAGCGCATCACGGCCTCTACTGTAGCCGCTGTCGTTATTACGGCTCTGAGGATGGAGGACACCAGAAAGGGAGACAATCGCAGGTTTGCCCTCCTCCCCACATGTTCACCACATTAAACCCAAGCACATGTGCGTGGCTTGGTAACTCCAGGAAAAGGCTGTTTCCTTTCTGCTGACAGCTTTTGGAAGAGCTCATTTGGGAGAGAGAAAAAAGCAATGGATGCCCCTCTTCCTTCAAATGCAGAAGGGAATTTCCTAAAATCCCCCTGGCCAGCCCTGCACAGACCCGCATCCTGTCCGACTGCCCTTGTCCGACCCTGCCCTACGTAAGACTTGCCTCAAAGTGAGGTTTAAAGGCAGACATTTAACGACTTTTCAAGAAGTCCCTTCTCGGCCCGCCAAGGACGAGGTGGCATCGGTGATATCGTACAGCCACGGCGTTTGTTCAGTAGGAGCCGGAGGCCTCTGGGAGTCTGACGCTGAGCTAAGGCCCATGGGGACTCCCAGGAAGAGACACTGAGTCTCCAGCTGGAAAGTTCGGTTCTGCACCTTCTGTCCCCGCCCAGCGGCTGCGGGACGCAATAAATGATGGCATTTTGGAAGCACCCACCTGAGTAGCAGCGTAGGGTCCCGAGGACTCGGTGGATGAGGATTAAATCTGCTGGTTCCTATCGCACCTGGATTAGTGCAGTTGGTCTATAGCAGCGGTTCTCAACCTGTGGGTCTCGACCCCTTTGTGGGGGTCGAACGACCCTTTCACAGGGGTCGCCTAAGCCCATCGGAAAACACATATATAATTACATATTGTTTTTGTGATTAATCACTATGCTTTAATTATGTTCAATTTGTAACAATGAAATTGGGGGTCACCACACCATGAGGAACTGTAGTAAAGGGCCGCGGCATTAGGAAGGTTGAGAACCACTGGTCTACAGGCATCACGAGAGCCTGGCCGCGGTGTAAGGGAAAGCTCCTTTCCGTTAAGGGAAAGCACAGACGTTCGGTGCAACAACAGGAGTTGGGGTGAACACTGGAATATGTTTTCCTGATTTGTTTAGTCTCCTTGGAGCAAATTTCTTTGGCTCGTTATCCAAGTCCCTCAGGGGACTTAAATGGCACACGTCACCCCTTGTCTGCTCGCTCCAGGGAAAGGTCTGCGGGCGAGCCAGGTCTGATTTCCCTTTGTGTCCCCAGGGGGCCTTGCACAGATAGAGCTGGTGATGCATAAAGGTTGGAGACTGAATGGACCTTTATTAACGGTGCCAGAAAGTGAAGATATGAGCTAATCAGCAGCGATGAGCACCACAAATTAGCCCTCTTAGAGGCAGCAGGATTTTGATGGTTACATCAGAGATCTGGGTTCGTTCCTGGAAACTTCACTGGGCAATTGTCCTTTTTAACTCAGAATCTCTGGTGAACTCATCTCACGGGCGGCTGAAAGCTCTCTGGCCTAGGAGTCAGGAGGCCTGGACTCCGATGCTTCCCCGGCGACGTGACCTCAGAGAAGTGTCCAAACCACCTTAAGGCACAGTTTCCACAGCCGTTAAGGTGGTTGGTCCAACATTACCTCTCACAGGGCTTGTTTTGTAGGTCAGATGAGCTAAGGGCTGAAAAGTGTCGAGCTCACCCAGGTGCCTAGTAAATGGTGACTGTGATTACCATTACCAGGGTAACCACGTAATGTCATCCAAACCAAGGGACTTGGACAGGGAACGGGAGGCTTACAAACAATTAGAATGATAACTTTTCTGAAAGATTTACTTCTTGACCAGGAAATGGGTTTCTTACATTGGTGGACCTATAAAATGGTTCTATTCGGGAACTATTTTCAAATAAAAAACATTCTTTTGAAGATATAGAAGAACATATATTTGTGTACATTAAAGCAAATTGGTAATTTTCTTTGTGTTGATGATCTGAATGTTAAAAAAATTTAAGCAGAATGTAATTTTTGATACATACAGGGTGGGGCAAAAGTAGGTTTACAGTTGTTCATATGGAAAATAATACAATAACTAGTAATTAATAATATAAGAATAAACTGTGTTTTGCATACTTACAACTGTACACCTACTTTTGCCCCACCCTGTATTTATGTAACAGAATCAAGTTTCTTAGCCTATCAGCCCTGGTATTTTATGTAGAATGTATTTCTCAATAGTTTAATTATTTTTATGTATTTCCACAAAATTGTCTGCATTTCAAGCTTCATAAATTTGAAATTACTGGTCCTTTCATTGACTTCTCTATAGACCACCTTCTATTTAATTGAGAAAATTCTCTCTACAGGTATTAAAGTATTTGGTAAGTTAAGCCCAATTCTGTTAAATTAAGACTATTCTCAATTCTAATTTTTAAAAACATTGAAATGTGTAAATAATTCAGTCTAAGTAGTTCCCAGGAAATTCTGGCCTTCATTCAGACTACTTTTTTTTTTTTTTACAAATATTTTTATGATAACTTGTCAAATAAGTTGTCTCTATTTATGATTCTTTTGAATGGTTCCCCAAATTTAGATGATTCAACAGGGTAGGTCTTCTCAGTTACATCCTATTCTGGGACAGAATCTAAATTTATCTAAATAAATATAGGCGCTCCATCAAAATATTCTTCTCACAGGTTGAGGTCATCCAGGGCACAATTATAGAATTTCAGAATTAAATCCTGTACTCATTAAAGCACTCATTGTGCCCCTTCCCACACCGCCCCTTTGCAGGATACATTTCAGTGGCTCCTGTTCGCAGAGTCAGCTCCACGGGCTGGTGCCATCGCTCAGAACCTCCCCACGTGGTTTAGTGCTCTGCTGTTGCCATCTTGAAATGCTTCATTTTTAAACAAGGGATTGTGTTTTCATTTCTCACTGGGCCCCACAAATTAGGCAGCTGGTCCTGCCTGTTTGTCTGCTTGGTTTTCAATAATTGTCATTTTCTAAAAGCTTCAGGCTCAAAAGCTGAATTTTTAAAAATTCATTTACTCAATGCATTAAAGACTTCCAAATGATTTTGAACGAAATGCAGCTAAAATTCAGAGCATTGTAGGACACTTAGGTTGATATTAACAAAGTAGGTTATCACAAAGACTCAGGCATGCTAAGTCAACTGATAGACAGGAAGGGGAATTTTGTGATCCACTTACTGTGTGTGTGTGTGTGTGTGTGTGACAATTCAGTTTCCATTTCTGTTGAGAGACCAGCAGAACTTGTTTGGACAAAAGTACTAATTAGATATGCTTCCTCCCCAGTCCAAGTACATTTCCACTCCACAGGGTCTTCATTTGATAACAATATTGTTTCTACCAGGATGCTGGTCATGAATATTTATCACCTCAAAACCAAAGTTCTTCCTCAGCGATGAACTTTTAAACTGGATATATGATAGCAATCAGAATAATGCCAGATGTTTCACCTTTGGCAGAAGGAACTTTCCAAAGTTCTCATTGTATTCCACAAATTTGGTTTTTAAAAAATCAACCATTATTAGAATTACCACATTTCTCAGTGGAAGCATCTGAGGACCCTGCTATAGAGCTGGGGTCATGTCCCTGTTTCCACAGGCCCACTTCTGCCGATGGGTACTCACAGCATTTTGAGGCCCAGGGAAACTTGAAGATGAGCACGTTGGTTTAGAACAGTGGTTCTCGACCTTCTGGCCCTTTAAATACAGTTCCTCATGTTGTGACCCAACCATAAAATTATTTTCGTTGCTACTTCATAACTGTAATGTTGCTACTGTTATGAATTGTCATGTAAATATCTGATATGCAGGAGGGTCTTAGGCGACCCCTGTGAAAGGGTCGTTCAACCACCAAAGGGGTCGCGCCCCACAGGTTGAGAACCGCTGGTTTAGAAGAACTAGGAAACATACCTAGTGCAGCTGCTTGTGTTCATTCATCACTTTGGAGTGTGGTTTACTTAAAGTCACAACTAGCTTTTGAAGTAATTCTGAGCTTCTTAGCATTCTGGTTTGCATGGATGCTAGGTGTCAACCAACATTTTATGCACCTTACGCATTCAACTACAGCATTCATATTTTAATTTTCCCCTAAAAATGTGCTTTGATCTTTCAAGATGATTGCTGCCAAAAGGTTTATTGCAAGAGAAAAGATGTTACCCAACAACACAGTAAATAATTGTTGTAGATACACTGAATAGAGAATGACAAAACCACTGAGAGCAAGAATACTCACACTGCCACCTGGACCTCTCTGATCCCATTGCTCAGCTTCCTCTTCCTGCACACATTTCACCTGCACCCGCCTTGCACTTTCTCACATTTCCCACTGATCCTGCTGCTGTGTGGCCACAACCTCCCGCCTCAGCAGGGACGAGGGAGAGTGGTGGGCAGCGAGTTCTCTCACGACCACTGAGTCCTGAGGAGCCGGGCACTCGAGGTTTTATCCTGCTGCCCGTCAAATGGGGTGTTAGCTGCGCCTTATCAGGGAACAGCTGGGGAAAGGCAGAGGGCACTGCTGGGCATCCTTTGGATTTTACCAGGAGGGAAAATTGTGAACTCAGTTTATGCACATGTCTCATCCCTTCTGTTCAAGACTGGAGGAGGCTGGGAATGTCAGGGGGAGGCCTGCTAATCCAATCCCAGGGTGTTTAACGCCACTATGATGACTAGTGTTCTGTTTTGTTTTTAATACTCTACAAGTAACTTTTCTACCTGTTGGTTTTTTAAGCCTCACTGAGGATATGTTTTGTATTGATTTCAGAGAGAGAGGAAGGGGGAGAGAGAGAAACATTGATGTGAGAGAGAAACATCGATCAGTTGCCTCACGAATGCTCCCCAACTGGGGATCAAACCCACAACCTAAGTATGTGCCCTGACTGGGAACGGAACCCGAAACCTTTTGGTGTAAGGGACGATGCTCCAGCTGACTGAGCCACCAGGCCAGGACTGTTTTCCTTCCTTCCTTCCTTCCTTCCTTCCTTCCTTCCTTCCTTCCTTCTCTCTCTCTCTCTCTCTCTCTCTCTCTCTCTTTCTTTTTTTTATATCGAGCATCTGATACGTGTTAAACAACCCAAGACTGTTCTGGAAAACCTGGAGGTATAGCCACCCTTATCAATCATTGCTTTGGTTATCCTATGACTTCCTGATGAAATAGAATATTGTACTAATTTTAGAACAAGTTCTACATACTAAAAACGACCTATCATTTCTATGTGAACAAACGAGTGAAGTTGGTACCGGGACAACATAAAACCAAGAGATGAATGGCAGCTCAGCAGGCTCAGGTGTGCGTCACAGTCAGCTCTCCTGGCAGCCGGATCCCAGGGACAACCTGCTCCTTCCTCACTGCCTGGAGCGATGTTCACTGAACTGCAAGCCGAATTCTCCAGGGGAGAGGAAACCCTGGGTAATTAATCTTACTCCGGGGCTTCGGGGCCTCGTAAGTGTGGGGTAAGTGTGGGCCTACAGCTCGGAAACCCTTTCACTGTGCCCCAAGGGCAGTTCCGGAGAGGCCACTTCTTTTGTTTGTGTTGGGAAGGGCCAGGTTAGAAGTGCAAAGGGATAGTGGGTTTTGACCAGCTTTTATACAAGTTGCTTAAACCTCATTGTCTGAGGCTTCATCACCTGTAAAGTGGCCCTCACCGCACAGGCTGCCAACACATGTGGGTCAGAACAGCTGGGAGCAATTTTCAGTTGGAAAAATAACTTATGTGGAAAAGCAGCATAAACTTTCATCATATACCGGCTGGTTGTAAACGCAGGTCACGTCAGGGAGAAATGCGAACGGCTTGTTTTTCTGCGGGGCTGCGGTCGTCAGGTATTCCTGAGGCACACGCGGCACCCACGTCCCAGGAACAGGGCATCGTAATGAAACGAACTGGATCGCCTTCTTACCTTTCCGGAGTCCTTGACTGGTGGATCGGGGGAAACAT
This sequence comes from Myotis yumanensis, assembly GCF_028538775.1. Lineage (NCBI taxonomy): Eukaryota > Metazoa > Chordata > Mammalia > Chiroptera > Vespertilionidae > Myotis > Myotis yumanensis. Next base: position 15,372,839 of record NW_027223762.1, read on the forward strand.
GCTTCAAGTTTCACAAAACTCGATTACAGCTTTGTGAGGGCTTCTCCCCAGCACCCTGATCTGCACAACGTGCTGGTAGAGAAAGCTTCTCAAAGGAAACGGTATGGCCCAACACGGTGAGAGCGGATTTTTAAAAATATAAAATCATGCCATACGGACTTGGATGAGCGGTGACCGTGACGGGAGGTGTCCAAAGGAGAAAACAACGGATGTGGTCTGTCCAGAAGCAGAGTAAAACCATATTGGAAATTTGGAATTGCTTACGGTTTTTACTACCAGATATCCTGCTCTCCTCCTGGTGCAGGAGGCAGAAAGCCCGAGTGGCCCTCCATCCACAGAGCGTTAGAGAACTGGAGCTGCCCGCGGGACTAGCGAGTGCCACTGTGTCACCTCCGCTTGCTGTTGGCCCAAAAGGCAGGATAAAAGGCTCGTTTTCCCACAATCCCATGGTGCAACCATTCTTTGTTTTCCGAAGCCTCCTTTGGAAAAAAAATTGGTAGTAAAACATACATAACATGAAATTGGCCATTTTAATCATTTTCAAATGTACAAATCAGTGGCATTCAGCACATTCACAATGTGGTGTAACCAGCGCCGCTGGCTATTTCCAGACCTCGAGTTCTATTTTTCTAAGCTTCTCCGAGATGCAACACTTCAGCAGAAAGAGAAAATGCATGGTTTTGCTTTAAAGCGAGATCAATAAGCAATTGCTTGTTCCTGCCTGGGAATGAAGACAATTACTGAGACAGCTCTTGTTAGGGATGTTTGCATCTGTCAACAGACAGTGCTTAACCCTTTTCTGAACCCTGCTTTTATCCTAGGGGGTTGTAAACCAGGGAAAGGCTACAAAGATCCGTAAGTGCTCTAAAAAGACATTTCAGCCGGACCGTATGGCTGGCCTGGGAGCAGAGGAGAACCTGATGATATCATGTATGGAAGCAGGGAAAGGTAGCCACGCCCTGCAAAGGTGAGGTAGGACTCTGTGTTCATTAAGTAGGGGGACAAGGGGAGTTTAGTTTTCAAACTTATGCAATTCAAGTTGTGTATGGGTGTGATTTAAAATGAAGACGCTGTAAAATACGCATGCATTAAAGGAAATTCACAAAACATAGACCCGAGTAACTTGAGACCTGCAGTCTCTGGAAACATGTAATCTTCAGGTCTAGTGCCTTTGATGCTTACAGAGCATTTACCTCTTCTAAATAGCCCATGCTAATGTCCCATGCAGGCTCCTTCACCCACCACAGCCCCTGTGGAGGTAGCCGGGAAGCCCTGTTGAAGTCCTGTTTGGAGTATTTATGGTCTATTTCTGAACCTGTCTCTTCTGTTTTGAAATCATGGTTGCAAAAAAGCTCATAATTGATAGGTTTAATTGGAAAAATGGAAATGGGACTATGAGTTTAGCTTAACAACTTATTTCATGCATCAGATAGAGATATCCATCATTATGATTATATTTAACAGAAAGATGGCAGTATGTTAGCATTTGTTCAATCATTATAACTACTAAATGGGGGTTGGTTTTATTATTATTCTCTGTACTTTTTCTGTGTCCACTATGACAAAAATAAATAAGTACAACTTATAGGAATTAACAAAGCAGGGGACGCCCTCCTCCTGGGGTAGGCAAAGGAAATGTCAACCCCGTGTTTTTTAGAAGTGGCTGGGCTTCCTAGAATAAAGTTGTTTCAAAACTCCCAAGCAGTCTTATCTGCACATCTTTTGAAAAAAGGCTTAATTGTTGCCTCCAGCCCCCCAGGACAATCTCATCGCTTTGCTCCACGGACACTGCAGTTTACACGAAAGAACATTTTCAACAAGTGCTAAGGATTGTGCCCATGGTGGCTGCTTGGGAAACTATGGTGAGTGAATTCAGAAAATAGATCGTCCTGATTCTTTGGACAAAGTAATGAATGCCCCTTAGTAATGAACATGCCTTGTTTATTTTTAGTCCTTTTGAATGCAATCAAGGAAAGCAAAGAAGCGCGCAGGAGGCCCAAAGGCACTTTGGCACTCACCAAAGCAGCCAGACGCTGAATAACGCAGTGGGGGTCTACGGCTAAGTCCCATTTTTGTGTTATCCAATGACACTAGGAGACGCGCTTTTAGTTCAAAGCGTTATTTCTCTTCAAGTGTCTTCACGGAGCTGTTGGTAATAATGCTAGAGCGATTTCAATGTACCGAGTGTCTGAGAGTTGTCCCAGGGGATAAAGGTAAGAAAAAGAAAAGGGCAGACAGAGAGCATTTGACCACAAAGGCTGGGAATTTCATTGGTCTGTGGGAGAATTCCTTGGCCAGTAGCTCTGGGAAATGGGGTGCTTTAGAGCCACACACGTTCTTAAAAACAAAGGGGCGTTGGGGATGCTGCATTAGTGAGGATGCTTATAGCTGCAAGGAACCACAGACCCAACTCGGGATGGCTTAACCCATGAGGGCATTTGTGATCTTGCATGACAAGTCCTAACACAAGCCCGCCCAAGGCTCCCCAGGGCACTGGCTCCGCTGCTCTGTGGACTCCTGGATTTGTCCTCTTCTCTGGGTTGGCTTCATCTAGCTGCAACTCTGAGAATCACATCCATTCACAACAGTGTCTTGTGGTCTTTAGCCCCAGCCTTGGCTGGGAAAGTGTACCCACATTAGCGAATCCCAGGAACAGACTCTGTACAATGAGGAGGTGCTGGATCCAGCTGCCCCCAGGACCCCTGAAGCTGCAAAGGCTGAGAGATGCTATAAAAGTAAGAGGAAGGTGTAAGGCAAGAGATCAACTCCAGGTCTTGAGGCGGACACAGCCACCTCAGTCATTGTTTCTGACTTCTGAGAGAAAGCAACCAGCAAATCAAGTGAAAACAATACTGTGCGCCATGGGTTTCTGCCATGGGTTTCTACTTGGCGCAATGCCTTGAGGACACAATCTCTCCTCAAACATGCTCTTGGTAGAGACACGCGTTTTTCATGTTAATACAATAACATCGCCTTATATTTCTGTCATACAGACATCACAAAAGCTGGAATTTTGTCTTTTTCGCTACTGGACCAGCAGTGCCTGGACCACTGACTAACACGGACAGCCCATCTTTTCCAAACAGTCAAAATGAAAATTGACTACAGAATCTCCAAAACAGGGAGAACGCTTCAGTGTAAGCTATTCCAAGAAAAATGGACCCATAACACATTACAAGGGTGATCTGAAGATTGTAGCTGGAATCATGATTTTTAGCTTTCCCCGCCCCAATGCATTAACTTGTCGTGTGAGGGACGTTTTGCTCAGCATTATCTCAGATCACAGATGAACAAACGAACATTTAAAAATATTTACAGCTAACTTGCTTGTTCTAAAAATAAAACCTCTTCACTGTTTGCCTCAAATTATTATTTTAAATTCATTTACAGACATGGAATGCGCTTTTGCTTGGTAAGAACAGCGGCTTTCCCATCACACCCTGTTTGTTTATGGAAAAGCTTCATGGGCTGCATTCTGAGTCTGACAGTGAAGTAACTTCTTGGATCAAAATGGCCTCTGGATATGAAATTCCACTTTATTCATCGCTGGTCTCTGTATAGTAGTCTGCATAGATGACACTTTCAAATTGCCTGCAGCTCTGGGGAGAGAGACAATTCCCTAACAAAGCAGAAAGTAACTTCAAAGTATCTTCCACCAAGGCCTGGGCCCGTAGGCAGTTGAAAACACTCTGTTCCACCTTCTCCCTTTCTAGAGAAAATCATCCGGGTGCTGCTGTACGGCTCCTGGCACCTGGATCTCTAAAAGCGCTGATTTTAAAGTCACATGAACAAAACTATTTTGAATCCAGCTTGTTTGTTTCCATCAAAATACATATGAAAATTCCTGGTGCAGAAAACTCAACATGTGCTGTAATACGGGGTGCACTTCCCTCCAACTACATAGAAAGGCTGAATTTCTGTGAAATCTTCAAAGAACTGGTCCCAATAGCTTAACTTCATGTTTCTCTTATGATAGTTAAAAAAAAACAATGTTTTCCATACGCTTCTTTTATTTTATTTTTTTAAAAATATATTTTATTGATTTTTTACAGAGAGGAAGGGAGAGAGATAGAGAGTCAGAAACATCGATGAGAGAGACATCGATCAGCTGCCTCCTGCACATCCGGGGATGTGCCCGCAAGCCAGGCACATGCCCTTGACCGGAATCGAACCCGGGACCCTTCAGTCCGCAGGCCGACGCTCTATCCACTGAGCCAAACCGGTTTCGGCCATATGCTTCTTTTAAAAAGAGGCGGCTGATTAAGAGAACAACACGGCCAGCACCATTATATAAGTAATGTTATTGGGTTTTCTGAAGTTTTATAATTGTTTCTAGAACAATACACCCCCCACACATACTTCCCCCGCAGCCACCCCGAAGCAACTCTGCATTCATATTATATTTTCAACCTAACAGTGTCCCAAAGCCTAAGAGTTTCCTTGCTGAGAAGCTATCTTGGAGGTTTGGTTACTAATTTTTTTTTTTGATAGCCTGTAGGGCAAATTACTTAATTACTAGCAAGCCATCAACTTCCTGGGAAGCCCATTATTTCCCCCAGAACTAACATCTCCTAGCTGCTATACCCAGCGTTTCTGCTACTCCCTGTCTAATTAGATGTTCATGTGAGAAGGCTTTCTGATTCAGTTTCAGCTCATTGAACAGTTGCAGCATTTTAGTGAGACCGCATGCTGAGGGTCCCCCGTCAATATTTTATGAGCTAAGATGAGGTCTTCCTGGAAGGTGTTTCTTCTTCCTCTTCTTCTTCCTCTTCCTCTGGATAATCCACTGAACCAACCAAACTTCCCTTGGGGGCTGTTACTGATGTAGCCAAGTGTGTAGTTTTGGAAGAGGCTCCATTGGCACTTGCTGGTGGTGTTGGGGCCACTACAGGTCTGCTCTTTGCACTGCTTCTCCATCAGCACTGGCCGAGGGGGGGGGAAAGGAAACGGGAAGCCACTGGAAGCTGTCGTTCTGGGATGGTTTTCCTTGTCTTCACTTTCTTTGGCTTTCTTAGTCTTCACACATTTTTCATAACATTTTCTGGCTTGGATTTTTCCACTGGTGCCAGAACTACTTTTCCTTCTTCCTCTTCACCTTCATTAAACCCCATTTCTTCATCCTCTTCCCAGGCTTTTGCATCTGCAAAATCTGTTACTGCGCAGGACAGATGGCACACTGATCAGGTTCTGATTTTGTCTGTCTTCTTCTTGCTCATAGTTAGTCTTTAATCCTTGGAATGTCTAAACATATTCAATCAATTCAAGTGATTTATAAGAGTTTTCAACTATACGTGCAGTAGAAGACTTAATATCTTCCATTCTTACAAATGCAAAGAACTCAATTACAGCTGAATTTAACAGATTGTACTAAGTCCCTTTATCCAGAAGAGCATGAAGAGCATTTACAACTGGCTCAAAAAGATTTCTCTTGTTGATGTAATGATTGTAAAATTCATCTTGAAGGCCAATTATCTGCCTCATAAAACGAAGAGCACACAAGGCCAGCAAAGTGTGCTTGGAATTCATCAAGACCAAGACTCTTCTTAGCAAATCCTTGTTCATAATATAATTTTTATGTGATATGCATGATGTTCCACACAAAATGCGAGTAGCTCTGAAATTAAGGCAAGCAGCTATGCTGTTTGATAATTATCAGGACAAATGGTGCTGTTTTTGTTAGATCCAACTATATTATTCTTTTCCCTTTTGTCTTCTGAAGTTTTGGTCAAATGTGGTGCTGTGAGGACATGCATACAATGGTTGGGGAAGAAATGTAGAAATTTACCTTTTTTCAGTTTTATTAGTTGTAGCCAGCATGTTCTCTGGGTCAATTCGAGTACAAAGAAGTCCCATGAACTGAACAGCACCTCCTAGATCAGGATCACAGATCATTTGTTCAGTTACTACATTAATGAGAAGGATATCATGGTCACTCTGTGGGCTTTTTGAATGACAAATTCTCAGGCCATGGATGGACTAAACTCTGTTAGGTAAGAAAATTTATCTGCAGCAGTTGACCTGACCTGAAAATCATCCATGCCCATTACAATTTCAAGAGCAGGAAGAATCCTGAACTTTGCCAAAGTTTTGGAAAATGCATCCCTGTTTTGAGGTTGTAATGTCAACTCACACAGTTCACCATCATGTGTTAATTGTGCCAAAACCAGACAAAAACTCTTCATCTTCCTGCAACATGCTATCTAAAATTTGTTGAATTAAATAAAAGATGTCAGAGCAGAAAGAAAATCCTCTTCAAAATGGATGGCATAGTCCTGGCAGGTTTGACTCAGTGGCTAGAGCGTCGGCTTGCAGTCGGAAGGGTCCTAGGTTTGATTCAGGTCAAGGGCACATGCCTGGGTTGCAGGCTCCATCCCCAGTAAGGGGTGTGCAGGCGGCAGCCAATTAGTGATTCTCTCTCATCATTGATGTTTCTATCTCCCTCTCCCTTCCTCTCTGAAATCAATAAAAATATATTTAAAAAACACAAACAAACAAACAAACGGACGGCATAGGCAAGACGATGTCCTGAATGTGCTGTATCCTGTAAGTCTGATGTACTTTCTACCTTCATTCAGAGTCTGTTATTGGCATAACTTTCTTAAATTTTGCAGTTTTGGTCAGGAATTCTCTGTGCCTTTTTGGCTGAGCCAAAGCAGGGTCATATTCAAGGCATCCAACGACATGGATGGTTCATGCATCAGAAAACATTACCTCAAACAGAGTTGCCTTATTTAGGAATAAGATTCCTCTAACAATTTCATGCACATGGTGTAAGCCTTTGGTGTTTTCTAGGGTCTCACAGGCTTGGAAGAGCTGCAGTAGTTTTCTAATATAACCTTCATTTTCCAAGGCCAGAGCCAGCTTTTCCCTGCGGATAGGTGAGGAGAGAGCTGAGGCGACTGAGTCAGCAATCTCTTCAAGTTTATTGAGTTTACATGTGGGCAGATCAGTCAGGGGACTGGTTTCAGGCACGTCTTCAAATCGTTCTTCTTCTGATTCGTCAGTGAGGCCCTGTGTGACTTCCACTGATAGAGCAGAGCCTTGAATGTAACCAGTTTCCCCCCAGATCCCATCACCACCAGCTTTTCCCTGAAAACGTAGAGCCAGATCCCAGTGTTCAGCTTCTGACCAAACGGTTCCCGTCTCTTGTTGTTTCTGATAGGCAGTGTTTGGATTTATGTTAGATTCCGAGAGCAGTGATCCCTGGGACACGGCCCAACCAGCAGCGACATCCCCCTGAGCTCCTCCACGGAAGTGGCAGAGACGGCCGGTGCTTTGGTCGCCCTCTCGCCGGTCTGCATTCAGGGCACAGACCTTCGCTCCCACCACCACCGCAACCAGTACACATGCGCCATCTTGATATAATTTCTGATAGGGTGGGTTTATGAATCATCTTGCTTTGTTTCATATTTGTCCCATGTGTTCTTGGTTCCTTCTTTCCTGTCCTCTCATAGATTATTATTTCATATTCCTTTTATCTCCTCTTTTGATTCTTAGCTGTGCCTCTTTGTTTTATTTCAATATGCAACCTTAATATATCATTGTCAACATTGAATAAATATTACAGCACTTCCTGGACAAAGCAAGAACCTTAAAACACTACAATTGCATTTTACCCCTCCATTCTTCAATGGTATTTTTGTCATGAGTCTTACTTTTACATGTGTTATAATACTTGCTATTATTTTCATTTGAACATCCAGACATCTTTTTAAAATTAAAAATAATCTTTTATACCTACCCACATACTTGCTTTTTTCAGTGCTTTCCATTCCCTCCTGTAGATTCCATTTCCCACGTGGGATACTGTCCCTTTAGCTTAAAAAACCTGTCGAGACTGTAGTGATGTAAACAGAATGGCTTACTTCTTGAGCGTTGGATTTGTTGGTATCACATTCTCTCAGATTTTGTTGGTTTGAGAATATCTTTTTTTTTTTTTTTCTTTCTCTCCCTCATTTTGAAGTATATTTCCACTGGCTATAAGCTTCTAAGTTGACATTGATTATTTTTCTTTCATCATTTTAATGATGTTATTCTATTATCTTCTAGGTTTTCTTATTTCTGATTAGAAGTCAATTGCCATCTATGTCTCTCCTTCCTCTGCCCCCAAATAGAAAGTATCTCTTTCCCCCTCTGGTTTCTTTTATGAGCTTTCCTTCTGTCTTTGATTTTTCAGTGACCGTGATGTGCCTGGGAGCGATCTTTGTATTCCTACAAAGCTTGGGATTTGCTGAGTTTATTGAATCTGTGGTTTAATGTCTTTTGTTAATTTAGGAATTTTCTGACTATTAAGTCTTCCAATCATTATTTTGTGCAGTTTTTTATTCTTTCCTCGCCCAGTTTGTTTTCTTTCTTTCACTCCACATATGTTAGATTATTTGATATTACCCCCTGAGTTCCTAATATTTTGTTTTTAATCGTTTTTTTTTCTCCTTTGTGCTTCTGTTTAGATCAGTTATATTGACTTGTATTCAAATTCTCCAGTGGCTTTTCTTTATTTTTTTTTCTGTGCCCAGTGTTCTCAGGAATTTAGTTCATTTGTCCTTCTTTGTGTCCATAGCTCTTCACTGTTCACTGGCTTTAAAGAATTAAAGCTGGAAAAGGTAAGGAAAAGGATTCTCGCCCAGAGCCTCGAGAGGGAGTGTGGCCCTACAGACACCTTGATTTTGGCCTGGTGAACTAATTTTAGATCTGACCATTCAGCCAAGTGTGTGGTAATTTGTTACAGCATCCATCGGAAACTAATGCAGCAAAAATGGAGTTTCTTTCTTTCCATCTAAATTGAAAGTCTGGGGTGTTGGTGCCTACGTGCAACCCTTACCAGTTTTCTAGCCACTATTCTAGAGGTAAGTACCATGGAATAGGCAATGCAAATGAGAATAAGGAAGAGAGTAACTTAGACTCGCAGGGCATGCCTGTGGAAGGCTGGGCCCCAGCTGATACACTACTTTAGAACAAAGGGGTGTTTCCTGAAATAACTGAAGGAGTGCTGCAAAGGACCGTATCTGTGCTCAGCTTCATTCCCACAGTTGACGTTGATTCCCTGTTAATAGCTTAACTGACAGACAGCAAGGGATGTGTAGGACTTTCATCCATAAATGGTCCTGAGCACACTCCACAGGAAGCCTGGTTTAGGGCTTTGGAGACTAGAGCAAAATTATAAGTTGAAACCAAGCAAAGGAAAACTCAGAGAGGAATTTGGGGAACAAATGTTCCTGAGCAAGATGTTCAAGCCCTGAGTCAACTTTTGATCCCTGGGGCATGGTGAGCAGCCTGTGTCTGAGCTCTGACAGGACTTTCGGTGGGAGGCGGTGAGCTCCCCGCTTCTCATTTCACGGAAGCCCTGGGTTAGTCCCAGGGACTGTGGATGGGCTGTTGAGGCCCGTGAGCGCCAAGCTGTGGAGAAGAGGAGACTCACTTTTCTATCCCATCTTCCCAGGGCCTCAGGCTATTTTGAAACCAGCCAGCTGCACTTCCCCAAAGGGTCTTCTTTGTTCCCTTGGCTCCCTTCTGGAACAGTCTCCATGTATCTATTTACCCAGGTGCATGTCGAGTGCAGCCTGGAAAAGTGTTGCTGAAAGTCACGCGGGTCTCAGGTGTTGGACTTGCTCTTGCTTCACCTCACAGTCTTTGCTTCATCTTATAAAGTGTATTTTCCCAGCAAAGGGCGCGGTGGGGTGGGGCCAGAGGAGGGTGAGAAGGAAAGAAACCCCCACCCTGTCCCACTTGGAGAGTTTAAAGTGGTCACGTGCTCCAATCCCTCCTCCCCATTCATTCATTCAACAAACGGTGATTGCGGACTTTCCTTGTGGCAGGAACTATGTTATGGGATACAAGTATGAATAGGACAGATTCATCTGGTCCTCCCACTGCCCCCATCGCAGGTCCCGGCAGCTTGGCAGCCCCTGTTCTCCGGACCCTGGGCCGGGCCGCCTCCACGATGCCCAAGAGGAAGGTCAGCTCTGCCGAGGGGTCGGGCCAGGAGGCGCCCAAGAGGAGGTGGGCCGGGTTGTCAGCCACACCTGCTCCTGCAAAAGTGGACGCGAAGCCAAAAAAAGGCGGCGGGGAAGGATAAATCTGCAGCCTAAAAGGTGCAAAGGGAAAGGAAAAGGGGAGCAAAGGGAAAGCAGGCGCCAGTGGCTGACCAGGAACCTACAGAAGATCTGCCTGCGGGAAACAGAGAAGCTGAAGGCCGGGGGAGTCCAGCCTCCGATGAAGCAGGAGAGAAAGAAGCCAAGTCTGGTGAATGGCACAGGCCAGGGCTCAGCAGTGGTCCCTGTCTCCCTGCTTGCATAATCCAGGGGAATCGTTTTAGCAACTGTTCTGCAATTGCAAGGTTTTTAGTAGCTCTAGATACCTTTTTAAGAAGGAGGGCGTTCCACCTCATCCCACTTTTTAAAAAGTGTGAATGCCTTTTTTGTTTGTTTGTTTTAAAGAGACGAATAATTTGCCGGTTGTTTATTTTTTGGCACAACCAGAAATAGTGGGATCTTGCATGTGGAGGCTTTAACTGTCTTACCTGTCAGCCTAACATTCCATAGATGGGGGTCGTTTTTATATCCCGTAATACAAAGCATACTAAATGGCAATTTGGAGTCAGTCGTGTGTTGGCTATGTCTTGAACATTTTAAATTGCTTCTATTCCCATGTGTTTGGTAGAATTGTTTCCCGAAGAGAAGCACTCCTGGGTGTTGGCTCTCTCCCTGTCAGAATGCCATGCTTCTGTAGCATCTTTGGTTGGTCGTCCAGCTTTCCTAGTAACTTTGCTAATGTGCTGTGAGCGATTGAACATGTGGTTATGTAGAATAGAGGGTATTAAATTGTGAATTAGTGGGAGGAAAAAGTATGAACAGGATATAGTCATTGACTCGGGGGAGTGCACGGTTTAGAAAGATAAACAGGCCTATTTTAAAGTGGGGTGGAGTGGCAGGGAGAGAGAAGTGCCCGCGTGGCGTGAATGAGGAGCACCTGCGTCCGAGTCCGGCTGGGCTCGGGGAGACAGGGAGGCTTGCCTGACCGCCCATTTCACAGCTGAGGATAGTAAGGCTCGCAGGAATCTGTGGCCGAATTAGGCCCGTGCCTCTGGGAGGGAGGGCATTGCTCTGCTTCAGGGAAGGAAGTCTGGCTTCATTTTCCCAGTGAGACCTGGGGTGACTCCCTGGGAACAGCACAGCCCCAGGGGACCAGGAGAGCTTCCAGAAGCAAGAGGACTTCCAGGAGGTAGGTGGGAGGAACAGATGGAATTCCTCAGGCGGCCGCAACATGAGGTGCGAGGGCTTTGGGGTTCCAGCACATTCCCTATTGGTGGGGCAGCAGTAGGGGAGGAAGGTTAAGAAAGACCGTGATTTTGTCGCAGTTCTAGAAAACGTTGCTTTTCCCCATATTCACACGCAGGCTCGAAGCACCTGATCACGGTGGAGAGGCTTGGGCCTGCTTATTTCATTCCTGAGTCCCGTCCCACCCCCCCCCTCCCCCTCTGGGGCTTCAGAGTTAAGCAGCTTGTTCCACGTTGTATCTGGAGTGTGAACTCTGGGCTCTGAGCTCAGAGCCCAGGTTCTTGGCTGTCACACGACAGAGGCCCAGGAATGAGAGGAAACCCAGGGATCCTGTATGAGGCCAGTGCGCGGGGAGTGCACTAGCTGCTATTTCCTGGTCCCCTATTAGGAGCTTTAGCTTCTCCATCCTCACATCTCTCTGAGGACAGCACGGTTATGGCCCCATTTTACAGGGGAGGAAATCGAGGTACAGAGATGTTAAGTAACGTGCCCCCGGCCCCCCAGCGGGTAACGCGTGGGCCAGATTGGAATCCACATGCGCCAGATTCCAGTCCCTGCTCTTGCAGCTGTGAGATGTAAATGATGGCAATCAGCGAATGCCACAAACCATGTTGGGACAATCTAAGTCGGCGGTTCTCATCTGGGGCAGCTTTACCCTCCGGGGGACATTTGGCAGCGTTCGGAGACGTGTTTGATTGTCGCAACTGGGAGGGGGTGCTACCGGCGTCTGGTGGGTCAGAGGCCAGGGTTTCTGCTGAACATCTGGTGCTGACTGGACAGCCCCGCAAAATAAAAGAATCAACAAAATGCCCGTAGTGCCGAGGTTGAAAAACCCGGTTCTAAATTTAAATAAATTCCAACACGTTTAGGAAACATAGCCTATTTTTCCATCCACTGCGAATTCCTTAATTAAAGGTACAAGAATCCCGGTTCCAGTTTCCTTCCAGCTTCACTTTGCTCCTTCCAGACCCTTTTGGCAATGAGGCCATCGGCTCCTGTGTGTGCTCCCCCGGGGACAGATGGTGTGAGAGCCCATGGTGGGCCCGCCCAAGCCCCCAGACCTGGCCCAGACCTAGGAGCGCACCTCACCAGTCCCAGGTCAAAAGCATGAACTCTGACCCTGGACAATGCCAAGAGCAGGGCTCCTTGGAGGTGGAGCATCTGTTTCTTATTTGCTGGTTGTCGGGTGTTTCTCAGGATAGTTAAGCCTTTTCCAGTGTGAAGAGCTTTTTGAATAGTAAACTGCAGCAGGCTGCAGCAGGCTGCGGGTGCAGGCCATACCCCGGGCATACCTTGCTCTAATTTGCACAAAGGCACGGAATGAACTAGCAAAGACCCAACACTCCACAGGGCCCAGGCATGAGTAACTGAGTTTTTGATTCTTTTGATTGAAAAAATGTATCCTGAGCCCGTAACTCAGTGGTTCTCAACCTGTGGGTCACGACCCCTTTGGCGGTCGAACGACCCTTTCACAGGGGTCGCCTAAGACCATCCTGCATATCAGATATTTACATGACGATTCATGACAGTAGCAACATTACCGTTATGAAGTAGTAACGAAAATAATTTTATGGTTGGGTCACAACAGGAGGAACTGTATTTAAAGGGCCAGAAGGTTGAGAACCACTGCCGTAACTACTCTGAATTCAGCAACACAGGAAGATGAACTTACATTTCATCAATCAAGCAACACCCATCCTTTTGAAACATGAGAGTGCCGGAGGTTACTTATTCAATCGAATGACAGGGCTCGGCCTGCATGGACTTGGCGACTCTTGGCAGTAGCTCCAAGTGGTCCCAGGGGTCTGGGGCTGCAGGTGAGCCAGTCCTGCCCTCGATCATTGTACACAAAGGTCGCTCTATTCCCTAGCTGAAGAACTTACTTTAGGGGCAGAAGGCCAGTTGGCAATAGGTGAACGTTTTAAATATTATTACAGAATAAAAAATTCAAGCTTTAAACATTTTCATTCTTCCCAGTTGTTTGGAAAAAATTAAGCCCTTGGATGAAAACCAGAGGCGTAACGGCATGTGAGCCCCTCTCCCAGCCTCCTCTTGTCCTGCCCAGATCTGCTGCAGCTCTGTTCTCCTTGCCTTTGAAGACCTTCAGTTGTTCTATAGGCTAGCACCGTTCTAGAATACAAGGCGGCCCTAACCGGTTTGGCTCAGTGGATAGAGCGTCGGCCTGCGGACTGAAAGGTCCCAGGTTTGATTCCAGTCAAAGGCATGTACCTTGGTTGTGGGCAGGAGGTGTGCAGCTGATCGATGTTTCTCTCTCATCGATGTTTCTAACTCTCTATCCTTCTCCCTTCCTCTCTGTAAAAAAATCAATAAAATATACTTTTTAAAAAAGAATACAAGGTGTGGCTCAGTGGTTGAGTGTAGACCCATGTGCCAAGGGGTCACAGGTTTGATTCCTGATTAGGGCACATGCCCAGGTTGTGGGCTTGATCCCTAGGAGGGGACGTGCAAAAGGTAGCCTATTGATGTTGATGCATCAATGTTTCTTTCTCTTCCTTCCTCTCTCTCTAAAAATCAATAAAAACAGATTTTAAAAAAAGGATACAGGGTGGGGTAAGAGTAGATTTACAGTTGTTTGTATGGAAAATAATGAAATACTTAATAAATAATAATACAAGAATAAACTCAGTTTCACATACTCACAACTGTAAACCTACTTGTGCCCCACCCTGTATAATGCAGGCCATGTATGTAATGTAAAATTTTCTTTTTTATTGTTGTTAATCCTCACCTGAGGATATTTTTCCATTGCTTTTCAGAGAGTGGGAGGGAAGGGAGGGGGAGAGAGAAACATTGATGTGAGAGAGACACATCAACTGCTTGCATCCCAAACTCTCCAAGACCGGGAGTGAACCCCAAAACCCAGCTATGTGCCCTTGATGGGGAATCAAACCCATGACCATTTGGTGTACAGGCTGACACTCCAACCACTGAGCAACATTGGCCAGGGCAGTAATGTAAAACTTTCTAGTAGCCCATATTAAGACAGTAAAAAGAAAGAGGTAAATTTAAATTTAACAATATATTTTGTTTTATTCAACATATCAAAAATAGTATCTTTTCAACATGTAAACGATATTTTTAAAGTATTGATAAACACTAGAACCAACATATGTGCTGATATGAGCCCTGCAACGTGAATATCTTACATGATATATGAGTTGAAACCAAATGTCATCCCACCAAAACCAATTTCTGTGTAACAAAAAGGCATTTTACACGGCTTCCATTTTAAAATCTAAATGAACTGAAGCTAAATAGAATGTACACTCAGTGCCTCAGTCACACTGGCCACATGTGGAGTGGCCACCGCCTTGGACACACAGCTCTAGACCTTCACGTGTTTGACCGACCTGTGTCCGCCCCATCACTGCAAGCCAGGGGTTGGGAGAGAAGTTCTAGAACCTTCTTGTGCCACATTAGAGCAGAGCTGTGGTCGTTGTCAGGATGCTCTTCCTGCGGCGTTTGCCCACTTCATGTTCCCTGTGGCGAGGAGGAGTGTAATCTATCTTGGGCCCCGCAGTGATCGCCACACACAGCTGAAGGCCCTCCCCAAGCAGGCTGGCTCTCAGGCGGGGGCAGGGGTCACCTGACTCTGACCTTGTCTCCAGGGGTGTGATTTTCAAAAGGATGAAGACAGGCAGACCCCCAACGAAAAATTTCCTGGGTGGAAGTCAGGCTGAAGCTGAGTAGGGAAGAGGGTGGAAGGGTGGGGGGCTCCATCTCAGGGAGATTCACCCCCACACTTGGAGGAAGCGCTGTGGTGTGGTCAAAGCCGGGAGAAACAGAGAGGACCTTTAGAAAAACACATTCAGGCAGAACAGTTTAATGGACACAGAGCAGCACACCCAGGGTCTACACTCTACACAGTGACTACGCAATAGGACATGGCCGGTACCTCTACTGACCTCTCTGGGCCATTCCAGAGGATTTTAGTGCTTAGACACCCCCCGAACAGGCTTAGCATCACACCGCCTGCTGCCTCGCGCAGCCAGCGTTATTTGTCATCGCATCTGA
Source organism: Myotis yumanensis (assembly GCF_028538775.1). Classification (NCBI taxonomy): domain Eukaryota; kingdom Metazoa; phylum Chordata; class Mammalia; order Chiroptera; family Vespertilionidae; genus Myotis; species Myotis yumanensis. The sequence continues at coordinate 15,388,150 of NW_027223762.1, forward strand.
TCTCAGTGTTTGCCATATTATTGGATATCCTGTGGAACAGAATCTGAAAATATGCCCTTTTTCTCCTCTAAATCAATCCTAACCTTACAACTGGGGTGGCAACCAGAACATTGCTGGTGCCTCTGCTTTTCACTTTCAAGCGGAGGTGATGATATCCAGCTCCCATTGCATGCTGGTCTTGGTCTGTTTGCGCTCGGCTGGGTGGTTGAAGAGTATATTTCTAAGTTGAAGCTGCACTCCTCTCGCCCCCACCCTTACCCTCCCAGCAGCGATCGCACGCATTCATGGGCTGCAGTTTTCTGTCTTAAACAGAACAGTCCGGTCTCTCCCGATGTTAGGTCTTCAGCTGAAGTTATTTTCATCTCTGAGAATTTCTCCGGAGCTGCTTCTGTCGTGAAGGATAAAAGGGACAAAGGTTACACAGCTGCCCAAAGTCAGCTCAGTGTCTCTTTAAATACAGCCCTTGCCTCCAGGCTCAACCTCTTCCTTTTATGGAGGAGTCTGCAGGGAGAGGGGAGGGTGGAGAACAGCAAGTTCGCCTGGGCTTGCGCTTTAAAATTTTTATTTTATTTTATTGATTTCACAGAGGGAGAGAGAGATAGAAACATCAATGATGAGAGAGAATCATTGATTGGCTGCCTCCTGCAGGCCCCCCACTGGGGATCAGGCATGTGCCCTGACTGGGAATTGAACTGTGACCTCCTGGTTCAGCAGTCGATGCTCAACCACTGAGCTGCGCTGACCGGGCTGGCCTTGTGCTTTGCTCTTGTGTGGCTGCTGTATGAGCGCCTTCCAGCACGTTCTGAGAAAGCCAACGAAAGCAGAAAGGCCCTTCGAACCCTCTCTTGCCCCCAATGTAGCTGTTAAGCACACAGAGTTTGGAGAACAGCCCCGTGCTTCCTGTGCCCCGTACCGGAGCATTCATGCTGCCGAATGCCTTTCTGTAATATTCTCGAAAACTCTCATTATATTGATCAGAAACCAAGGGCAGGAGTATAGGCTGCAAGACCCGTTCACAGAGAGAAACACATGTTTCCCTGCTTTCATGTTCTGTGAGGCACTTACGCCAAACATACAATTGTCTCCGGGGTCTATGACCATATAACCATTTTATGTTTGAAAGCTAGATCGTTTAAGAATTTTATTTTTTAAAGTTCTTAAGCCATCCCCACCCCCCAGTGGCCATTGCCTCTGGCTCTGAAAGTAGAAGGTGCCCAATTCTCTTCTTGCTTTTGCTCGGTGACTGCTGTGTGCTATTTGTTTTCATTCTGCAACAAGAGTTAAACTTCTTAGAGACACCGACCCCGCATGGAAATAATTGGGCAAGGGCCTGACTGGTTCTTTATGAGAAATACAAGACTCTGGGGGATCCCAGCCTTTGAGAACCATCACGGAATTTGCCCAGGAAGCATGACATTGGCGAAAAGGGAATATAGGTGCCTTTTACCACGTTTACATGGACATGGGTTCTGGGTTTTACAAATGGAGAAATGTTGTGCAGGCCCCTAGGGATCGTGGACTGTAATGTAGAGAAAGAGAAAGGCTCTTTTGTATTTTAAGATCAAGTCGTATAGCCAAGTCAGAGAAGCGACACTGTTTTCCCTCTTTACTTTTTTTTGGGGGGGCGGGGGCATCTCAGAGAGAACCCAGTTTCACAATATGGATGGAAGATGTATTAAAAGTTTTTAACCCAGAATAGCCAAACCATTCTTGGAAAAAGAACGAAGGTAGAGACGTGTACTGCCCATTTTCAAAGCCTGCTACAAAGCTACTGTAATTAAGACAGTGTAGTACTGGCATAAGATGGGCATATGGACCAATGGAATAGAATTGAGGGCCCAGAAATAAACCCATTTATCTATGGTCAATTGATTTTTAACCAGAGTATTCAAGACATTCAATGGGAAAAGAATAGTTTTCTCATCAAATGGTCCTGAGACAACTGCTTATTCACAAGTGAATCTGGAACCCTATCTCACACCACCCATGAAAATGAATTAAAAATGGATCAAATCAAAGCCCTGCCTGGTTTTTCTGTGGTTAGAGCATTGTCTACTGACTAAAAGGTCTCAGCTTTGATTCTGGTCAAGGGCAGTACCTCGGTTACAGGCCCAATCCCTGGCCCTGGTGGGGCACGTGCAGGAGGCAACCAGTTGATGTGTCTTTCTCGAGTCAGTGTTTCTCTCTGTCTTGCTCCCTCCCTTCCATTCTCTCAAAAAAATAAATGGAAAAAAATTCCTTGGGTGAAGATTAAAAAATGGATCAAAGATATAAATATAAGGCTTAAAATTATAAAACTTTTAGAAGAAAACATAGATGTAAATCTTTGTGACCTTGGATTTGACAATAGTTTCTTAGATATGATACTAGAAGCACAGTATGATCAGCGGAAAAAAAAGATAAATGGGACTTCATCAGAATGAAGAACTTTTGTATGTCAAAAGACGCTATCAAGAAAGTGAAAAAACAGCCCACGGGCTGAGAGAAAATATTTGCAAGCCCCATATCTGATTTGGATCTAATATTTAGAATATATAGAGGATTCTTTCAATTCAACAATAAAGAGAAAAATAACCCAATTTTTAAAATGAGCAAAGGACGTGAATAAATACTGTTCCAATATGCAAGTGGACAATTAGCACATGATAAGATGCTCTATAGCATTAGCCATCAAAGAAATGCAAATCAAATCACGCAAGACAACACCTCACACCCATTAAAATGCTATAATAAAAAAGTTAGCATTGGGTGTGGAGACGAATCCTCTCGCGTTGCTGAGAATATAGAGTGGTGCAGCCACTGTGGAAAACAGTTTGGCGGTTCCTTAAAAAGTAAAAAATAAACTTACCATATGACCCAAAGTTTCCACTCAACCGAAGACGTGTGTTTATACACAAACTCGTACATGAATGGTCATAGCATCATTATTAATAGTAGATCCAAAGTAGAAACAGCCCAAATGTCCATGAACTGATGATGAGTGAACAATGTGGCACATCCAGACTAGACAGTTAAGCCAAAGAAACCCTTCCGCCTCCCTTTCATCTGGATGTGCATCACGAATGCTTTCACCCCACGAGTCTTCCCCAGAGTGAGCCCTCAGCTGCGCAGGAGTCTGGGAGGGGAGTGCGTCCATGGAGAAGACCACTTCTCCCAGAGAGGGTCTGAGAGGGTGTAGGCCTCCCTACCCTCCCCAAACCATCCCTCCTCTCCATAACTTGCGATGGTACTTGCAGTTCCACCAACAGCCAATCGCCTGGCTTCGTGCAGAGCTCACAAATGGAAAGCCTATGCGAGCAGATGGTGATGGGAAGGAGTGAATCGGGTGGGCGGGCAGGCTGGAAACACACCCCGATGGAGGAGCTGTGTTCCTGAAAGACCTTGGAACAGCGCTTCTCAACCTGTGGGTCGCGACCCCTTTGGCGGTCGAACGACCCTTTCACAGGGGTCGCCTAAGACCATCCTGCATATCAGATATTTACATGACGATTCACGACAGTAGCAACATTACAGTTATGAAGTAGCAACGAAAATAATTTTATGGTTGGGTCACAACATGAGGAACTGTATTTAAAGGGCCAGAAGGTTGAGAACCACTGCCTTGGAACCTCAAGTCGAGCACGTGGCTTCTGGGCCCAGGCTATCGATCTGGCATGTGGGCCGTGCAGGCCTCCCTGACCCATGGACCAGCTCTCTCGTTCTGAGGGCTCAGAGATGCCACTGCAGAGGGCAGCCAGGCTGTGCAGGAAGTGGGGGGGGGGGGGCTTTGGGTGGGCACCAGCGCCTTACAGAGGCTCGGGACTAGAGCTAGTGTGTGAGGGAGCTTTGTTCCTGAGCACCTCTTTCTTGACTGGGGAGCGCCTTTGAGGAGAGGATCCTAACATCCCACGTAGAAACAAAGTGTCATCGTAACTTGGGCTGTAACACCACACGCGAGGGCCAGCAGGCCTGAGAGATTTAAGATTCATTTCTAAAACAGTGTTCCCTGCTCTGCAGCACGTAGGATATTTCATAATCCCAGCGGGCGGATTGCCTCTTGGCTTGCATTAGCGGGATGCTATTATCTCAAAAGTGTAAATCTCGGCTCTATTAGCTTTGGACAGGTTCTGGGGCCTCAGACTGCTGTTCCGTGGTCTCGCCGTGAGCTTTGATGCGAGCGGATGAATGTGCAGACAATAAGAACAGATGTCAGAGCCCCCAGAAGATCAAAGTGTGGGCGCTGCCTTGGGAAAGCTGCCTGGGCCGCGCAGCTCCGGAATCTGCAGGAAGGCGTCATCCGTGTTCAAACAGCTCTGTCCCATCGAGGCAGCTCTACCGCCAACCTGCTCTTAACCACTCCAGGGAGGACGAAAGCTCGCGCCCGGGCGGCCTTGACCCAAAGCTGGCCCTGGTCCGCGGTCACGGCCAGCGCTGGTTCTCCTCCCCCCAGCCTTGGTCCATTTCCCCAATATCCTCGTTCATTTGGTGCGAAGAACATTTTCTATCCTCTGTCCTAAAACTGCCCTGAAATTGTTGTTTGTCTTTTCAAAATGGAAAATAAGAACCCACTGTTTCTGGCGTTGGTGGGCATGGTGCCAGACAAGGGCGAACGAGGGGGTTTGATGACGCAGGGCAGAGCTCCCAGAGGGGCACAGGCTGCCTTCTTCCATCTTTCCCTTTTACCGTCCTCCGAATTGCTTTCTGATTATTTTTAAAAGTTTCTCAACTTGCCCCTCCACCTTTCAGCCATGTCTTCCCCCCAGCCCCCACCCTGTGTCCTCCGTGCCTTCCGTTGATTCTCCACCTTGGCAGGCCCATGTGTGTCCCTGGGCTTCTCTCTCCCATTTGCTCAAAAGCTTGTCATGCTTTTTCTCTCGGGATGACAATGAGCAGAACGCTGCGGGATGACTTAGAGCGCGGAGCTCCCACACGCCCACTGCCGATGGAGTGGCGTCCTTCTCGCGAGGGCATCCCTAATGGATTGTTTCGCAACGTTTTGCTCAGCTGGCCGACTCCATTATGTTTTTCATTGTGCGCTTTTCTGTAGATGCGTTTCATCAGTACGGCGGGATAGAACAAACGTTGAATGGGGTGGGCGGGGGGGGGGGGGGGGGGGATCAAAAGTCGACATTTTTAGGACCTATCGTAGCATCATTAGGATGATCTATGCCAGAACCTGCATCTGGCGGTAAACTCTTTCTTCTTCAAGCATCGTTTTCCGCAATCACCCATCCAAACGTGGCTACTGTGGGAAAGTCCTTCGGCCATGGGCACTTTGTGGTTTTTAACAGGCGTGTCTTCCCGGCTGACCCTGCCTGCTAGAGGTTATCACCCGGCACTCCACAGACACAAAATCCTGACACGCTCACGACGTCCCGCCTAAGAAATTACCTGCCACCGAGGGCCGTAATTGACAAGGGCAGCACATTGTGCCATATGGTATGAGCGATCTCTGTCCCTGAATATGCAGCTCTCACGGTGTGACAAATTGTTTGTGGGACAACACACGCTACAGCCCAGACAGTTAGACAAAACACCCCACTGCCATTGAAACCACAGTCTGGGCCCCCGAATAAGAAACATGCAAAATCCCACCTGCTGGCCAACATCGAGGCTTCAGTTTTCCTCCTCTCTCTCTCTCTCTTAGTTTTTTTCAACAAAGAAAATTAAATGTCAAATGAATGGAATATTGAGAAAAGGACCCAGGGTGAGGTTCCCACATACACTTAACTCAGTGATATTTTTGGTGGCCTAACTATTCACAGCTTGCAGTGGGGCTGAGGTCAAGCTGTTTGTGATTTGGAGTTTAAACCCTGATGTTTAATTGTTGCCAGACAGATGCAGCATAAAGGGCTAGCAGCACAGCAGATCTAGTCTCAGCAGTGATCTGTGGCCGGGGCCTGGCTACCTCTGGAAGATTGATATGCACTCGAGAAGAATCCTCGCCACAATTAAATGCTCATGTGCTCTGCCGCTCACCCAATATTTATGATACTTGAAGGCAGGAATTTTTCCATGGGTGGGAGGTGAGATTATTGGGAGTGAAACAGGGACGAGAGGATTGATTTGGGGGATCCATTCTGTCATGGAAAAGTCTTAAGGTTTTATTGCATTTGAAAAACCTCTCTTCTCAAGAGATGGCTTCTCCCGATGATGTAACAGGACGAGAATGCTGTGTTCTCTTTAGTAAAATCTGTGGTATTTGTGTCTGTTGGGTCTTAATGTGTATCATGTGCATTGAAAGCATGGGTACTTTCTATATTTTGTTATAAGCAAAGGTGTATGATTATATAAGCTATAAGTATATGTAACATATACATGTGAATGCAACATACATATAGCAAAGTATACTTACAATTCCTCTTGTAGCCTTATTTTCACGGGGAACACTGTAAGTTTCCATAGAAATGATTTATTGGTGCATGTGATTAAGTTTATAACCAGTTACAGTTTAAGAATTGTAGCCCAGTTGGTTTGGTGTTGTCCCGTGCGCTGCAGGGTCGCCGGTTTGATTCCCAGTCAGGGCACATGCCCAGGTTGCAGGCTCAGTCCCAGGTAGGGGGTGTGCAGGAGGCAGCCAATTGATGTTTCATTTTCTTATAGATGTGTCTGTCTGTCTGTCTCTCTCTCTCTCCCCCCTCCCCCCCCCCCAAAAAAAAAATCAATAGAAAGGGGGAAAAAAAAGAATTGTGCCAAACCAAGAACTTGTTTTCTGGCGCTTTTGGTAGCCCTGCAGCCTGACGTTGGTACTGGACACCTGTCCTTAGGAGTTCTGTTGTCAGCACCACCAAGTCACATGCAACCTTCGTTTTTCCAGTCCGTCCCATCAGCCCTGTTCCAGGCCCCATTTTGCAGTGTTCTCTCAGGTGGCCCTTAAATGCCCGCCCCCTGAGTCCATGTTCAGATCATTCTAGTCATTTTGCTTCCAGTCCTCCAACTCCATATTAAATTCATCAGTAAATTCTGTCTCTGTTACCTCAAAAAAACTGCAACTGAGCTCTCCGACGCCGTGCCTCCACACCCTCAATTCCCACCGGGGCCTCATCTGAACGCGACAGCAGGCTCCTGAGTGCTCTCCGCTTTCCCCGTGGCCCCATTCGGATCCAGTTAACATGGAGCAGCTGGAGTACCGCGCCCTGACCTGTTTGGTTCAGTGGATAGAGAGTTGGCCTGCGGACTGAAGGGTCCTGGGATCGATTCTGGTCAAGGGCATGTACCTTGGTTGTGGGCTCGATCCCCAGTAGGGGGTGTGCAGGAGGCAGCTGATGGATGTTTCTCTCTCATCCATGTTTCTAACTCTCTATCCTTCTCCCTTCCTCTCTGTAAAAATCAATAAAATGTATTTAAAAAAAAAAAAAAAACACACAACAAAAAAAAGAACACACACTCAGCCAGACCACATGACTTTCTTGCTAAAACTTTCAATGGCTTCCCATATCGCGTAGGAGACATTTTAAATTCCTCGTGATGGCCACACCTCATCCCCTCACTCCCCTGACTCCTGTCTCCCTCTTCAGTCTTCTCTCACAGTCTCACATTCTCTCCTCTTGCTCTCCAAGTTCACCATCCCAGCTCCTTTCAGTTCTGGAAATAAGTCAAGCTCGTTCCAGTCTCAGGGCCTTTGTACCTCGTGTTCCCTCTGCCCCAAACTGGTCACAGAATCCTACCCTTGTTGTCATATGGGTCTCAGCACGAGTGTCACCTCCTTAGAGAAGTTTTCCCAAAACCATCTTTAAAGTAGATACTCTCTGTTACTCCCTATCCTCTATTCTCTCCTTCTTGTCATTAGCTATAACCTGTGATTATGTTTCTTAGTTTACTTTATTGTTTTCCTCCATAAGACTCTAAGTCCAATGAAGGTAGGAACCATATATATATATATATATATATTTGAAGAGGGTAATATAATATTTTGAAAATATTTTAATATTTGTCATTTTTCATGTATCCTCAGCGCTTAGCACTGTTTCTGGCACACAATAGGTACTCAATAAACACTTGTTAAATGAATGACCAGAAAATACTTTTTAAATGTTACAGAAAAATCCACCTACTGAAATGTCATCACCGGTCCTACTTCTGTGTCCGAAGGCAACACAAAATGATTCCACAGCTCCTTATACATGACCACGTATCAAATCTCTGGTACCCTTCTTAGCCATTTCATTACTGTGCTGCATAGACCTCTCCACCTCCCTTGGATGGCATGGCTTCCGACTTCCTCTCCACACTGCTCATTTTCTGTTGGAAGACTCTACTCTGACAACATCCCTCATGAAAAAAAGCAGATGTTTCCTGGTCACCACAGAGCCTAATTGGACTCATTCTCCTTGATGGGGATCATATCTAGCTCATAGGTCTTTATTTTCAGGATCTGTTGGGCTTCCCCCCAAACTCAACATATTGCAAAATAGAACATTCCCCAAGGTTTCTGGCATCTTTCCCATTTTCCATGATTTCTCAAACTCACTGCCAGTGGCTCTGAGATTATATCTGCATTTTTTTTTTTTTCACACTCTGGACTATAATCTGTCTGGGCCTAGAGGATTGAAATCATTTCTTATGCCAAGATTTTTTTTAATTCCCTAACTTACTGTGGGCTCCATTTTCCTCCTTTCATGGTCTTCTTTGCACATTTAGAATTCAAAATTTATTCTTCTTCATAAGATGGAATTTGAATTTTTGGTAATTTGGACTTTAGTTGCCTGTTAACATTATATCATCTTCTTGGATCTATTACTTCCTGTTCTTCTCTTCTTCCTTTTCTTCCTCCTTCTTCCCTTCTTTTATCTTTCCTGCTTCCCTCCCTCCCTCCCTCCCCCCTTCTCTCTCTCTCTCTCCCTTCCTCTCTCCCTCCCTTCTTCTCTCCCACCTCATTCTCTTTCTCTCTCTGAACTGAACCCTTCATGGAACCCCTTTTTAATCTCTCATGTTTCTTGGATTTCCCATTAGCTGAGGCTTTAGCCTTGCTGAAAACCTTCATTTTTCGTATTGTTCTTGGTATGTGTCCCTCATTATCTCTTGTGAACGATGTCCTTTTAAAAGCACGAATTCATGAGAAAGTTTTGTGTGTGGCCACACTGGCTTCGGAGTTTACTTATCCGCTTCCTTCGCACCAGAGTTCGTCATGATTGCATTGCCTCAGGATTTGCGCAACGCTCCCCTGCCTTGCTATTATGGACTCCCAAGAGACATGGTCACTTTCTCCCTGAGTCCCTGTAATTTCTGTACAGAAACCAGTTCTTTCTTGTTGGTTAAAGTTATATCTAGAAGGGCAGTTTCTCCTCTCTGAGAGCTGAAATTGTTAGCTAGGAATGTTAAACATTTTTATAAGTGATTCTATTTTAGCCCAGTGTGACCTCCAGCAGACACAAAGCGAGTTCCAGTCCCCGGCCCTGTGATTGCTTGCTTGTGGTTACATGCTCTGCCTTCAGAAAGCCCCATCCCGTGGTGACCCCTCACCCTAGCAGGACTCTGGTTTGTACGTCTCCTGTAATTCTGTCCTGCTTCCACCCTCAGTGTGTGGCTTTCTGTACAGGACCAGGCCAGCTTTGTGCATCTCTATGTCCTATGTAAGGCCGCTTCCTTCTACCGCTGCGTTCCGGGCAGGCGTGTCCTCTCTCCATGTGAGAACGGCCACGCTTATGTTAACATCCCACATTCTCATGTTTTGCCTCCCATCCTCTGTGAATCAAAGTCAGAGACATTTGAATGCATAAGGATTTTTCCTGACAAGTTTCTCTCTCTTTCAACTGAGAATTAGGTATGAGGAACCAGCTACAGTGGCCCAGCCATTCCTACAGATTGTCTCCTTCTTCTCACCCTTGATCCGCATTCTCCTTTATCCCTTGCTAAGACCTTCCTTCTGACTTCCTAGTACTCCACCCTTTTTAAAAAAATGTTCACGAATCATCTTGTGCGTGGAAAGGTGTTGCTCTAGGACTTTGCTTGCTCCTCTGATCACACTGAAGTGATGGGTGGTCAGTGCAGGAACACATGTGGCGCGCACCCTGCCACAGCGGGCACGGGGGAAAAGACACGCTGCTCTGCCTCATTTCACGAGAGTGTGATTTTGAGCGAGAACCACGTGAGAAGGACAGATGCAGGGGCACAGCTCCCAGAAGTGTGCCCTCTTTGGGGTACAAAAAGCAGCTTTCTCTTTGTCCCTGGAGTAGAGGGAGGGGCTATGCCTAGTTGAGGAGGGGGTTCGAGGAAGGAGGGTTTGGAGGAGGGATGTGGGCTTCGGGAAAGGGAGGAGCCTGCAGGGTTTGGCCTCCCCTGCCTCCTTTCCAGCAGATAAACTTGACGGTCCTCTGGCTCCCATGGCAAACTGAACCTCTCATGGAACCCCTTCTTGGATTTGCGCCAACACGGCCTCTCCCTCTTCCTGCCAAGATTGGGTCCCCTCTGCACATGTTGCATTCCTGCACTGACTTCCCCAGGGACCCCCCCCCCCCCCCTGCTCTCCCCTACCCCCCCCCCCCCCCCCCCCCGGACCTTGGGGAGGCAGGCTGCTTCATCCCCTCCTTAGCCAGGCCTGTGGTTGCCCCTCCCCCCCTTCCTGCCCCTCCCCCCATCTCCTTTGCATTCCCCCATGAGTTGTCTGCATCCATGCTTTTCCCACGCGACTTCATAGAATGACCCTGATGATGATGCAGACCTGGGAGGGGGCATGTGTTTATGGGCTGCAATTTGAGGCTTATTAAAAGGCCCGTTTGTAGGTAGTTCAGGGTCTGCAGTTGAAACTAGATGCAAGCGTGCACATGTGTAGCTCCCGGCAGGTAGTATATGCTCAACGGATGTGTCCATGTTTTCTCACCTATAAAGTGGATTACAATTGTGTGCATTTATTTTGAGGGAAGATAGGTGAATACACCGTAATTAATAGCTATTTTCCAGAGATGAGTAGGCTACTGGTTAGGGTGACTGGTTCAATGAAGTTTGAGAGCTAGTTCTGCCACTAACTAGCCGTGTGACGTTGGGCAAGATACTTACTTAACCTTTCATTTCCCCCAATTATGAAATGGGAACAATTATAGAACCTATTGTACAGGGTTGTCACGACTGAGTGAGATAATCCAGGCAAAGCATCCAAGCCAGCCCTTGGTGCTTAGCAAGGGCTGCAAACGTTGTCACTATCATCATCACTATCACTATTGCTCATGCTGTGCTCCCTGCTGCTCTCCCCAGGCCTGGTTGCCTAATGAGGGGGAGGATCATGGTCAGGAGACCCCAAAAGGCAGGAGAGATGTTCAAGGCCTTGGAAGGGAGGGGGAGTGGGCAGTAGGAGCTGTTGGAAAGGGCAGACTCAGAGAGGATGTGGGTTCAATCGGGATGAGCACCTGGCACTTGGTTGCTTTTATTCTCGTCTTGTGCCTTTTCCATCATCTTTATGGGCTGGTGCGTAGACATTTGCTGAAAGGGCTATTCCACCTGGATCTCATTGAAGTCATGCAGCCTTCCCCTTCGCTGAACATTTTTTTCTGTCCCAGGAACTACATAAACGTTCCATTTGTGATGTAATTGTTCTGTTTCAGATTTTCTTTTCTAAACGAAAAGCTGGAGTTATCCAAAACATTCGGGACAATGGCTTGACTGTAAGGCTTCGCATGACCCGCACCCTATCTCCTATGGTTTATGTTTCTTTTTCCTGCTTAGTCGTTACGTTCCAGCTCTGGGTGGAGGCTCCAGAGATCAGGGCTGCATTGAGAAGAGAGTGGAAAGATGAAAAGAGCTATTACTTGTGTTGGAGATTCCCCACTTTCTAAGGGGCAGCTTTCACTGGTTAGGAGCCACAGTCACCATCCTCACGTTGGTTGCTTACAGTGTCTGTAGAAACAACCAGGTTCTGCCAAAATTTCTTTTGCAAAGAAAATGTTCTGTTGCTTTAGCCGCCTACAACACTGACTTTTTCTTCAGGCCAATGAACCTCTCTTCCACTTCTCAGCACTGCCAAGTAACAGGACGTGGGACGAGAGGAGAGATTGAATTTAACTGATATGCTGCAGGTAGAACATGGACCGATCTCGTGGAACAAGAAGATGGGGCAGAGCATCAGTTGCTTAGTTGTGATGAAGTGAAAGGAAGGGTGGTTTCGAAGCCAAAGACTTGCGTTGAAGCCGCATTTCTCCTATTCACTAATTTACACGAGGTTTAAACCTTCATTGTCTTGACCATAAGTGGGAAGATCATGCCTGGGTAGCAGGGCTGGCTGAGGCGCAGCAGAAACGAGATGTGCAGGCAAGTGACCCTTGCCCGGAGCATCTGGATGAATGTGATCATGTGTAAGAGGTTCCCCTTCTTTGGCTGGGGGAGGAGGGAGTTTCTGGGTGTCCTTGAATGCAGGAGGCCGAGGGCTGACTGAGGACCACAAGAGTCAGTATGGCATCTGTGTTTCGTGCCCTCAGCCTGCATCCTGGGTAAAAGTATCCCTGTTCCTGACCCCCATTCCCGGCCTAATGGAGTGGGGTTGGGAGTGGAGCCAAGCCATGGAGCCCAGGTGACAAAGTCCTCCCCGAAGATGGAACAGAACCACTGTTTCCGATCCCACTACAAGGCCCATGGGATGCAAACACCAGCCTCCAGGCGCTGCTGTCCCAGGGCTTGTGGGCCAGGGTATGTGACTGGGAGGAAGGAGGACCAGAGGCTGCCACCGTCTTGGGCATGAGTTAATGGAGACAGCTTGAGGACGCCCAGAAGTCAGGGGAGATTTGACGTGATGCGGAGGGTGTGTGTGGAAATTAGGTGGCTGTTGAGGGCTTCTAGTCCTACAGATGGACTTCACTTTAATGGGACCTCACAAGTGGGTGAGGCTTGGGGACACTTGAGATTCCTGTACCTCAGAGGTTTTGGTGGGAATTAAGGAAGGCCATGTGAATGCACTTTGCAAATGTTAAAGCTCTCAGAAGAGTGAGAGATTTGTATTATGGGTAAGACTTTCTGATGTCTGACCAGTGTCGCTCAGTGGTTGAGCATTGACTTATGAACTAGGAGGTCACCGTTCGATTCCTGGTCAGCCCGGGTTGCGGGCTCAATTCTCAGTCGGGGGGCGTGCAGGAGGCAGCCAATCAATGATTCTCTCTCATCATTGATGTTTCTATCTCTCTCTCTCCCTCTCCCTTCCTCTTTGAAATCAATAAAAATATATTAAAAAAAAAAAGACTTTCTGAAATCTGGTGAGCCCCTGTCAGGGTATCACTGGAGGCTCTGTGAAGTCCAGACACAGTCGGAGGCAGCAGGTAACCAGGATACAGAGATGCCTCCTGAGGCAAGTCCCGGGAACCCACAGCTGATGGTGTGAACTCACAGTCTGGGTGGGTGAATGGGCGAAGGGGGTCAGAGGGTGCAAAGTTCCAGTTATAAAAAGTCATGGCATCGAATGTGCTGCGTGGTGGTTATGGTTAATAACACTGTGTTGCATAGTTGAAAGTTGCTGAGAGAGTAGATCTTAAAAGTTCTCATCACAAGAAAAAAAATTGCAGTTTTGTGTTGTGATAGATGCTAACTAGACTTACCGTGATGACCATTTCACAATACATACAAATGTGGAATCATTAGGTTATACACCTGAACCTGACATAATGCTGTATGTCAATTACATTGCAATACAGAAACCCACAGGGCTCACAGGCTGCTTCGGGGCTTGGCAAACTAAAGCCTATGGGCTGAATCTGACTTACCACCTTTTTTTTTTTGTAAATAGTGTTTTATTTGAACCCAGGCACACCTGTGCATTTCCATATTGTCCGTGGCTGCTGTAGCACCCACTGTAAGAACAAAGTTGAGTAGTTGCGACAGAGACCTTATGGCCCACAGAACCCAAAATATTGACGGTATAACCCTCCACTGTATAACCATCCACAGAAAAAGTTTGTCAACACATGGCCATTTATGGTTAACTCTAATTCCCGGCTGTGGGTGGCGCTGGTGGTGAGGGGGGCGCTGGTTGACTGCCTTCGGGCGTCACCATGATTGGTGGACCAGCCCTCAACCTTGCAGGCCCAGAAACTGGACTTCATACGTTCACTTGGACATGACAACAGCGCTTGTGACGGACTGAGAGATGCCCAAATCGAAGCCCGTCGTGCAGGCTAATAACATAGTGTGGGACAGCCCTGTCAGGGGCTGCAAGGATTTCTAGGGGCTGCCCTTTCTGCGCACTGGGGTGTTCACCCAAGTTTGACTAATGCTCACCAGGTTTCCCCATGGGCACAACTGCACCACAGGGAGCATCTGGGATAGTGAGTTCAGGTCAAGGCGAGCCCAGAAGAGGAACCTGGCCCTGGCCCTCTCCAGATAGTAGTGCCTGGAATCTAATGCCCCCTCTTCCCCCTCCCCGCCCCAGCACTGTCCTCCCTGGAAAAGGTTGAGAAAATGCCAGAATGTGCTCTGTGAATCCCCTACCCCCCTTCCCAGAGAGCCTTTTCTCACAGCTTCATTAGCATCACTGGCTAAAGGCTACAGCTATTGCTAGTAAGGGGTGGATCCTGTGAACCTAGCAGGACTTTTGTTCTTTCCCATTTCTGATTGTTTTTATGGGTTTATTCTAGGGGGGAACCTTACATTCCCGTGCTCAGGTTCTCAAGGGCACCGCACTGACTCCCTCTGTCCACCCACTTGCAGCTGACAACCTTGAGCTTTGTGCTAATGAGGGCATGGTTGAGGTGCAATTTGACCCCAGAGGGGAGTGAAGCTTAATCCTGACTGAAGGTATGGGAAAAGGCTTCTCCGAGGAGGTGACACCTGATATGGGCTTTAGAGGAGGAAGAGCAATTTGAGAGGCAGAGAAGTGGGAGACTGGCATCCAGGCATCAGAGAAATGTGAGCAGTCACAGAGGTAGCTGACCAGCTAGAAACCTAATGAGGCAGAGAGAGGGATGGAGATAGGGAGGGAGGGAGGAAGGGAGGGAGGGAGGGAGGGAGGGAGGGAGGGAGAGAGAGAGAGAATGCATGGCAGAGGTGGTGGCTGTGGAAACAGGTGATGGGAGGTGAAGCAGCAAAGAGATTGAACCAGATTGGAAGGAGCCTTTGGGAACCAAACTTTATTCTAAAGGCATGGAAAGTGCAGGTTCAAAGTAAGGAAACTCCTCAGGGTTTGGCGATGACCTTGGTGAGAAGTGGAACAGGGCAGTGGGAATGGAATCAGGAGAGAAGGCAGTGCTCATCAGGGAGGGGAGGGGAGTACCTAAATCCGTAAATCTGCAGTGTTGAAGGGATGGTGGTGATGTTGACCAAGTTGGAGCTCTTAGGGGGAGAATGATTGGGAAGAAAATGATGAGTATAGCTGAGAATATGGAATGTCTGTGGGTCCCACTGAAAGCAGTGTAAAATGCAGATGAGGGGAAAAGATGAAGCAGAGTTGAAAAGTTGGACTTATTTGCATATGAATGTTGGCTAAAGCAAAAGGAAGAGCAATGCAAGCATGTCAAACTCCTGGCCACATGCTTGAGGGGGAAAGCACAGAATGAAAAGAAAAAGCGATTGAGTGTGGACTCTTGGAGAATGTCCGTATTCAAGGGTGAGCAGATGAAGAAGAGCCCACAGAGGAGACGGAGGAAGTGCCTCCATTCATCTCCCTTGTTCACTCATTTGGTCAACAGATATTTATTGGCCACCTACCATGGGCAGGTCCTGGGCACCAAGGGGATGGTGGGAGAACAATGGTGCCTCCCAATGGAGGTCCAGATTATGAAAATGCTCATTGCAAAAACCTGGAAAATAGAATATAAATTACTCATGTCTCTATTACTCTTACTATTCTGTTGTTGTTTTTTCCTAATCCTGTTTCTAGGCACAATTGACTACACTTAGTGGATTTATGATCATTTTGTTATTATAGTTTTGTGTATTATTTAGCTTACTAACTATACCATAAGTATTTCCCTATATCTATAAGATACCTTTGAGAACATCTTATAATATACATGCGTCATACTTCAACCATTTCTATGTTATTCATTTAGGTTCATTCTAATCTTTCTCTGTTTTAATGTGGCAATTATTCACCTTTATACATAATTTTTCACCCCTGAAACTTCAAAACAGTCAAATCCATTCACACTTCACATTTATTCATGTATTTTCCTGAGACTCCTTATATTTAAATAAGTAATGCCTCATAAATGTTAGAGTGTTGTTATCACAGTTAAAAGTGACCACACTCTCCTTGGTCTGAAAATGCAGGTTATTTTGCCACATTATCTGATTATTAAGTTAAGAAATTTGACCCAAACTGGAGTAATGATAAATTGCATTTATTTTTGGTTTACTATTAAACCCCAGGTTTTCACTAATGGTTGCTGGAATTCCATAGGTATTAGCACATGTGGAACAATCTTTTCATACCTTTAGGCTTTTTTTTTTTTTTTTTTTTTTTTTTTGCAGAATTTTGAGCCCAGGTGTTTTCTCATTTCTCTCTTCTCTTTGTTTTATTATAATACGTCACTTTCTATGAGGATTCAGAGGTTACACCAGAAAGCAAATAAGAAGGTTTTTTTGTTTTGTTTGTTTGTTCTTTATTTCTTTGCTGAAAAAATATATTTGCCTTATATAGCTTTCTTATTATTTTACTCTCAAACATCTGGTGTACTTGCGTTTTAAGTGAGTGAGTTTCTTATAAGAAGATTATAGGTGGATTAAAAACTATCATAACTGGCAAATTTAATTCATTATCATTTTTGTGATCATTGATGTATTTGGATTTATTTTTGCTGTTTCATGCTTTCTATTTGTTCTATGATGCTTTTTCTTCTTTTATTTTTTGTCTTCTCTAGTAGTTTGGAACGTATAGATTCTATTTTACTTTTTTAATGGTTAAAGTTATTATATTTATTATCCTCCTAAAATTTAGAGCACTTTAATTATTTCCAGCTTACAAGCTGTTATTGTCCAATTTTTTATTTCTATTAAAATATTTTGTGAAATGTATCAGATAGGAAAGAGTGTGCAGCATACACATTCACACTCATGAACACTTATGCATCTACTATGTTAAGAAACGGAATATTATCTCTACTTTAGAAGCCCATGTACCTTCCTCCCAATATTTTTAAGTTTACAAATTAGATGTTGTTAATAGTGTTGATATTTACTTAAATTTATCTACACGATTACCATTAATTTGTTCACTTGGTTACTATCCTTCTTACATCCCAAAAGTATATACCTTTAAGAAGTTCCTTTACTGAGGGCCTGTTGATAATAAATTATCTTGTTTTTGCTCATCTAGAAACATCTCTATTTCATCCTCATTCCTGAATTAGAAATTTTGTTGGGTATGTGATTATAGATTGACAATTATTTTCCTTCAGCACTTTGAAGGGGTATCTGGCAGTCTTGGTGTCTGTTATTGCTCATAAGAAGCCACACATCAAGCAGGTAAGCTGTCTTTTAGACTGTTTTTAAGCTATTTAACTAGTCTTTAATGTTGCGTAATTTTACCAGGATATGTGAGGGTGTAACTACTTTTTGGAAATTTTTTGTACATCCTCAATATAAGGATCTGTGAAACTTCTTGAATATTGTCTCTCTTCCATTCTTTCTACTCACTCCTTTGGAAATCGGAATAGATACATGTTAGAACTTCTCACTCAAAATTTCCACATTTGTTAAGCTCCCTTTTATAATTTCCTCCTCTTTCTTTCTTTGTACTATATTCTAAGTAATTTTGTTTGCTGTGTCCAACTTTCAAAGTACTAGTTATTCAGTTCTATCTGCTAGTTAACGCATTAAAATTTCAACTGTATGTTTTTCTGCCAGAAGATAAGGATCTGCTTGGATATTTATGATAATATTTTATTTCTCACTCATGTTTTGAATTCTTTAAATATTGAAAACACACTTATTTTATAAACTATGGCCTGCTGGCTAAATCTGGCACACTCCCTGTTTTTGTAAATAAAGGTTTATTGGAACACAGCCAAGCCCATCAATTTACATACTGCCTGTGTCTGCTTTCTCACTAGAATATCAAATTTGAGTCTTTTGGGTAGAGATTGAATGGCTTGTGAAGCCTAAAAATATATACTACCTGGTCTTTTGGAGAAAAAGTTTGTTCTATGTGATAATTCTACCATCTAAAGACCTTGTGCATCTGATTCTGCTGCTTGACATTTCTGCTAACTCTCATCTCATGCGGTCTCGTTCTGTGAGTGGTATAGTGATTTTTTATTGTAAGCTCATTTTGTTGGGGGCATTATCTGTGAGAGTGTTAGGAGACTTAACTTGAGAGATTATTCCTTCTGTTTTTGTTTATTTATGCCAAGTGCCTGGGGAGCCACTAATCTAGGACCATTTTAAATTTCTTTATCTTAAAATAGTATCAACATAGGCAAGAAAGTGAATTTGAACCATAGGTCTTGAGGCCTGGTTTGTGGTTAATTACTTCTGGTCATGGGGTAGGGACTTTTCCCCCCAACTGAAATCAAAGCTAAGACGCAAAATTTTCTTTGCCGCCTTCCTGTACAGGGCAAATACTTTCCAGTCCACTCTTTCACTGGAAATGGGGGTCTTTGGGGACTCGTTCCAAAGCCCCTGTGCTGACATGTTACTACCATGTCGCCTGCCTCCCTGGCAAATGCCCGAGGGCGCCAATGCCTGCTGAAGTGAGCATTTACCACGCTCATGCTGGATTCTGGCCTCTGCGCCACTTTTGGCCTCTGAAGATTTACCTTAATTTCTTGCCAAGTCAGCTCTTCCTTGTATCCAGCATTTTATAGGTGTTTTTAGGGGAGGCTTTTTCAGGATATGAAGTCTGCCATATTGCTAGAAATAAATGCCATGAAAATGTTAAATTAAAAAAATGTACAGTTAGGATAATGGATATGGAAAAGTTTTACAACACCCTCCAGGCTCCAAGCCTACCTGGAGTTTACTTATATCTGAATTATGAGTGTTGTCTCTGGAGGGAGACAACCTGGGTTTGGAATTAGGCCGTGTGTAAAAGGGGGGTGGGGGGAGGAGAGGGAGTGGGCAAATTTTTCCTGTAATGGGCCAGATGGTAAGTATTTTCAGCTTTGCAGGCCCTATGCAACTATTCAGCTCTGCCACAGCATCATGAAAGCAGCCAAAATTACATACTACGTAATGAATGGGCATGGTTGTGTTCTAATAAAACTTTATTTACAAAAACAGGTCATGAGCTGGATTTGGCCTGTGGGTTGTAGCCTGCACACCCCTGGCCTTGGGCAAGTTAATGAACCTCTATAAGCACCATCTCTAAAGTGAAGATACTATCTCTGTGTAAAGGTTGTGTGAGCATTCAATTAGTGAATTCATGAAATGCTAGTGTTGGCTATGATGATGAGGCCGGTAATGACCATGATGGTTTCAAAACGGTTCCCTGATTTTTTTTAAAGATTATAAAGGTGTCTTCAGTTTAAAACATTCAAATCCATCCAGTGTTGCCTCCTCCACTGCTGCTAGAAATAATATAGAAAGCTAACAATACTGCAGCAACAAGCAACCCCAAAATCTCAGTGGCTTTAAAGAACACAGGCTTAAGTCTTGCTCACATTATGTTTCATCACCAGTTGGCAGGGGCCTCTACTCCCTGTCGTCCCTCTGGAACCCAGGCTGATGGAGAAGCCACCCCCTTGACATTACTAGTTACTATAGAAGAACACGTCTCTGCAGAGTCTTGCAAGCAGCAATTAGACGCGTGGGCTGCAAGTGACAGGTGTCACTTCTGTGCACGATTCATGGTCAGAATCAGTCATACCTTTTCCCCCTTTTGTCGACCCAGTTGTGGGGTGTGCTGCCAGCAGAGAGGCTCACCTGTGGGTCCATCCAGGAGCACCTGAGCTGCAGAGCTGCCTCACACAAGGACATACCTTTTTCAGGGAAGCCCACACCCAAAGACTGCTCCAGGTGGGGATACTGAGGCCTGGTCATTTTGACCCAACTTGGGACAACTCTATTAGCTCCAGGGATCCCTGTAGATTTGGCTCAAGCTGTTGTTGGGCGTCTCAACTTCTCCTTTTGCTCAATCTTGCTTTCTTCTCTTCCTTTCCACGGGGTTGCTCCCAGGACACTCCAAAATAAACATCCTGTACAGTAAACTGCATCTAAGGGCTCCTTGCCAAGAACCCAACCCATGACACCCTCCATATGCCCAAAAGGGTGAAAGGTAGAAATATCTCCCGGGAGCTTTGAGGACTACATCACTC
Organism: Myotis yumanensis; assembly: GCF_028538775.1. Taxonomy (NCBI): domain Eukaryota; kingdom Metazoa; phylum Chordata; class Mammalia; order Chiroptera; family Vespertilionidae; genus Myotis; species Myotis yumanensis. Next base: position 15,408,294 of record NW_027223762.1, read on the forward strand.
ACTGAAGTGAGTCAAGGTTGCACGTACAACGGGAGGGTCTAAAACCAGAGCGATGATAACAGCTAACATTTATTGAGCACTGCCCTGTGGTATGCTGCACTACGACATGGTACTCGGACAATATCCACAAACAAACAAAACAGGAATAGATGCATAGACACAGAGAGCAGATTGATGGTTGCCAGAGGGGAGGACAGGTTGGGAGCCTGGGTGAAAAAGGTGAAGGAATTAAGGATTGATAGTTACAAAATAGTCATGGGGATATGAAGTATAGCATAGGGAATGTAGTCAATGATATTATAATAACTATGTATGGTGCCAGGTGGGTACTGGAAATATCAGGGGGAACTTTATAAAGTATATGATTGTCTAAACACTATACTATACAGGTGTATAGTATACTATACTAATACAAAATAATATTGAATGAAAACTGTAATCGAGAGAAAAAACAAAACAAACAAAAATATGTTACTCAGATTAGTTCATTTAATTCTCACCACACCTATGTAGAACAGGGGGCGGCCAGCTGTGGTCTGCAGACCACACCTGCCCATGCCCATCCCTTTATGTATTGTCTCTGGTGACTTTCATGCCACAGTGGCAACACGGAGTAGTTGTGACAGAGACCATATGGCCTGCAACGTGGAAACTATTTACTATCAGCCCCTTTGAGAAAAGGCTAGCTGAGCCCTGTGTTAGGCATTATTCCCATTTTACAGATAAGAAAATAGAAACTTAGAGAAGAACATAGTTTATTCTATCACAGGATGCCGTTTTTTTGGTTACAAAGGCAAACATCTATAGAAAGGCCCCTTCTTTGACGGCAGGTGCGGAGCCCTCTCACACCATTTACGGGTCTTTGTAGGTGCTTAGTGAAGGGATACGAATGGTTCTCTTCCTCCCACCATCCCATCTTATAAAACTGAGGTCCCCTCTTTCATCTCGTACTTCCCTCGAAGCCTGATCCTGTCCTCCTCAGCAAGAGCCCCTGACAGTCACCTGCGACCTTTTTCCCCCTAGTGAAGAACGCAGGAGACTCATGAGTTTTGGGTGTCTTTGCCTCTAAATCCCCAGCAACAGCTTTCTCCCACTGGTGAGAGTTAGGGCGGTCAACATGTGGAGGCTGAGCTGGCTGCCAGGAAGCTTCATGCTCACTGAGAAGTCACTCCCTGTGCTGAACCGTCAAGTGATAAAATAGAATGGCAGCCTCGGCAGCCTTAGACCCTGAGGCTGAGATGACCTAGTTCCAAATGCCTCCTGCTGAGTGGTTCCGGGCCAGCACTGAGGCACATGAAGACATCCTCTCGTAAAAGTGATTGTTCAGGGAGAGTCCAGGGTTAGCTCCTTCCTGCCCAGACAGCCGCCTCCTAGATTCATCCAGAACACGACCGATGCCCCAAGGTCATGGCCATGCTTATCAGGACTGAGAAGCGAGCCCAGGCTGTTTGACGCCATCCGTTCTACTCCGTCCTGGGAGGTAGAGAGCCGGGATTATGGATTTACCTCCTGCAGATGCTGGTGTGTGTGCTCATAGAGATGTTCTGCCCGTGATTTTCCAGGGGATTAGCTGCCAGGAGATTGCAGGAAGGGATTCCGCCTACCCATCTCTTCCTCACATGCCTCCCAGAGATAGTGCTCCTACTTTCCGAGAGAATCCTGGATCTAGTCAGGAATATTAGATCCCTAAGCAAAACCTCCTAAAATCCTTTGCCCATTTTTGTTAAGAAACCATTGGCCCACAAAAACATCCCGTGAAGGAGTCCATGGTTGATTGAATGAGTGAGTCCATCTCAGGATCCTTGGCACCTTATCTTGGGCAAGGTCTGTGCTCATGATGGAAGGAAAAGATAGAAGGCTTCCTATTGTGGGCCACACACTGCAGTAAGGCATCCAAAGGGACAGTCATTCTCAGCAAATATTTTACAAGCACTTCCTGGGACTTGCACATGGTGAGAGGCATGGGGGATACGACACGCGAGGTCTCTGTCCTCAACACAGGCCTCCAGGGATGAGGTAGAGCCTGTGTTACCGTTACGGGGGGCTTTGGCCAATGACTGGTATGCAGGTAAGGAAACGGGGAAAATGTAAAGACGGAAGATGCCTTCTAGGAAGTGAAATGGCAGCGTTCACATCCAGGTCGTGGGTTGGAAAGGGTTAAGTGTAAAGTTGTTGGCAGCTGGCACATGTAACCTGATCCCTCTCAGCAGTAGTTTGGGCTTTAAAACTAGGAAACCTGGAGGAATCAGACACTGGGCTGGTTTTACTGGTCTCCCCTCACTGTTTAGAAAGCCAGGCCTCTCCGTGCATAGCTGGGGTTTCCTTGGTGGTGTGAGTTACTCCTGTATATTGCTCAGTTCATCCATGTTATGGGGGTTTTTACTAGTGGCATTCTCAGAGCATGTCCGGTCTCCAATCTTAGGGTAAATTGAGAGGGTCACAACAAAGAGATGTTATAAAAGCATTGACTGTTTTAATGATATAACTCTGGCAGTGTAACCATTTTCAGACACAAATATGACAAAATTCTTTCTACAGAACTTTCCAAACCATTAACTCAGAGGTTGGAAACTTTTTTTTTTTTCCCCTTAAAGAGGGCCACTGTTTTATTCAAGTTCACTTAGGTTGGGGGAAAACTTGGGCAAACCCCATTGCTTAGTAGAACCCTGCCCACAGACAGCTAGAGACAAGAAACCAAACCTCAGCTATGATCAACCATGACTTGCCTTAATTCTGGTTTATCTTACTAGGACCGAGAAGAAAAAAAGGATTCACTTGCAGGAGGTGTTCTGTGTCTATTACAAAGCATGGATGATGTGCTTCAGGCCTGGGATGGAGGGTAAATGCTGGGAGCAGAGGGTAAACAGGCTAAGGATGGTCCAGAGAGTTTCATGGAAGTAAAGGATCTCAAGTTCTATTTTGCAGGAGGAGAAGGACTTAGCTGAAGAGTTGAGGGTATTTCAGGAGACTGATGTGAGGGGAGGCTAGAGGTGAACTGTGAGTGTCCTGTTTCTGCGGGCTAGCGGCTGACCAGTCTTTTTTTTCTTCTTCTTTTAAAGAGAAAGAAGGAAAACAGGTACATAAATGTTGTTGCAACAGAAAGTGCATTTGGGGGAGTAGCCCAGAGTGAGGTTGAAAAAGTGAGAAGGAGACAATCTATGAAGGGCCTTGGAACTTAGAAAACCAGGCAGGCTGGCTAGTAATTGATATGTAGAGAGGGTATAAGCAACTTTTGGCATTTTCTAGGCTGCTTTATTCACCCTATGATATCTGCATCAATTTCAGGGCAACAGAGGATATTGGGGGTGGGGTGGGGAATTATGATTAATGTTAAACCCAGGCAACATCATGTTCTATTGCCACTGGGAGAAAATTAACGTAGACAAGAGAAATGACAATCACTAAAGTCCTGAAAGTTAAAAAAAGAAGCAATTCCAGCTAGGCAGCAACCTGGGAAGCACTGAAGCTGAAGCAAAGCAGGAGGTTCCTGTGAAAATTGGATCACAGTTTATAAGTAGCCATATCTTTGCTTGCCCACCTGGCACTCAACCAACCTTGCAGGTGTCTGGGCATCTGTGAACATACATTTAAGCTGTGAAACCAGGAAAACGTCCATTGACTGAATGGAAGGTTAAAGAAGTGTGTATGACTGAGATACTACAGTGAAATGCAAGTAATTGGGACCCTTTTTGTGATCAAAAGGCAGGTCTTCATGGATTGCTCTGTTGAAGTGCCTCTCAGTTCGGTATACATTCTAGGGTTTTCTAAGATGCAGACTCCACGAGAGCAAGAACATGATTCTGTATGCCCTCTTGTAGTGGACTAGCCAATGGCCCAATGAGGTTTGGAGGTTGTGAATGACAAGTGTAAGTCAAATTGTATTGCTAGCTATTAAATTATTACATAGTTTCATATTCAAAAGTTCTGAATCAATGGGTATGAAAACATCTCCGTGAAGGCTAAATTAACGAACAAATTTTGGTTAGCTGTAGACAGAGGCATGTCACCGTCTTAATCAGCCACCATTGTGTAATTCTCATCCTTGATTGTATGTAGGCAAGTGAGAAGCTGACCAGAATAATCAGAAAGGAAAATGTAGTGTACACAGAACTTTATTTTCAGAGTTTGCTTTTGTTGGTTAACTTTTCTAAATTTGTAGGAAGGCAGCCCATGCCCCCGACCCTTTTTCCTCTTAAGGGTCTCATTTCCCACGGTCCTTTCTCAATACTCGCCATTCATGTGATTGTTTGTCCCGAGTCTGTTTACCCCAGGAGACTGCATGCTCCCCGTGGCCAGGGTCTATGTTGCATGGCACTCACTGGCCCAGGGGCAACTTTGGGCTGCAATTCAACCAAGTGTTATTTTAACTTCTTCACGCAAATGGAATTCTTTTTTGATTTCACTTTAATAGGCTAGCTGAGGGCCCTACGGTAGACAACTAAAAATGATTAAATGGCCCGGCTGGCGTGGCTCAGTGGTTGAGTGTAGACCTATGAACCAGGAGGGCACAGTTTGATTCGGTCGGGGCATATGCCTGGGTTGCGGGCTCGATCCCCGTTGTGGGGCATGCAGGAGGCAGCGTATCGATGATTCTCTCATGATTGATGTTTCTATTTCTCTCTCCCTCTCCCTTCCTCTCTGAAATAAATTTAAAAATATTCTAAAACAATGCTTAAATGCCAAACCTGAAGCTTTAAAGGAAGGGAAACCCTGGGGGAACCTCAGTTCCACTTGTTGCTTAATTCCAGGGGGCACCTCATCTTTCTCTACTCATCAGCCCCTCTCTGTCTTGCTCACACAGCTTGGCAGACACACTGACGCCTTCATCCCAGGAGTCTCAGCTTTAATTCTTCATTTGTAAACTTCATGCGAATTTTCATGGGAGCTGGGTTAAATGTGGAGGAGATCACACACTTCTAATCTCCTTCACCCCCGCTTTTTGGATGAAATGGTTGAAAGAACAAGGGAGAGGACCATGAGAGTCACTGAGGTGCGGATTGGCGGGAGTCTGGGCTCAGGCTGCCTCTTTGGCCACCTGCTGTGGGGGAGAAACTTCCTGTCTCTCCCACTTTGCATGAGGTGGGGCAGCCAGCCAGCCAACTGTGCTGGCAACTTCTAAGGCCCAGGTTTCATTCTAGACCAAACCGGGGCAAGCTTTATTCAGGTCAGAACCAGCCCGTGTTCAGAAAAGCCTGCCAGAATCTTAGCGAGCAGCCTCGGAACATTAGCCCACAGGTTCTGGGTATAATTCTGCTCTCTCTCCCTACATTTCATTTTTCTTTCTTTCCTGTCTCCCTCTTCCGACCTCTGTTTTCTACCTTTCTCCTTCATTGAGCCCTCTTCACTTCCCCTTCTCCTGTGCATCCCTCTTCCTTCCTTACCTCTGTCCACCTCTTCTTGTCCCTCCTTCCACTGCCTGCCTCCTCTCTTTTTGTCTTCACACTCTTTCTCTCCTTACCTTTTTCTTGATTTGGAAATTTAACTTTACTTACAAATGTATGTTCTCCTATAGACAAAGATGCCATCTCACCCCCTTTAAAATCTAACTTGATGATTTCCAGAAAAACCATTTACACAGTTTAATTCCTTCTGCGTAAAACTGTATTATGGGATGAGCAATGGTCTACGGCATAAAAACAAAACAGAAGACAACTTATCTAGCATGAATGTGCTGTTGACAGAATGAAGCATTACGAATCATATCCCTCCATGTGCTATTCCAAGAAAATGAAACGTGATAATGTGGGCAGAGGTAAATGGTTCGCAACGAAGTCTTCTTACATAGAGAAGTTTTCCTATATAGATAAGTCTTCTTGCATAGTACAGTTTGATTGTGATTGTTCAGGATTGCTATTGCAGGCTGATATTTATGCTGATTTTTAAAAATAAGGCATCATTGTAGAAAGGGCATTGTCTTTTCTACACAGATTTTTCTATCAATGAGAATAAGTAGATACTGATCTGGTCTCATCGTTCAGGTTAACTAATAAAATAAGAAGTGCATGAAAAGAACTTAAAAACAAAAAATAGAATCATCATGTGACTATCCGACTTACAAAATTAGAATTCTTCCTGAAATCGGAGTATTGCCCCTCAATTTACTATCAATTTGAATTTTTCATAGCCAAGACAACATATAGACATTTGAGCAAAGAGTTCAAGATAAAATTATCCATACTACCTATTTATCATTTTATATGCAGTGATTACTTTTTAAAAATCCTTCAACTTTTATCTAGGAGGATGATCACTCTCACAGCATAGCTAAGTCACAACAAATTTCAAAACTTTGAAAAAAAGTTGACAAGTGAGAGAGAGAAAGCTCTAAACACACCAAGTGATGGTCCTGTCCCCTTTTCACAGTTGTCACCATGGCATGACCTTTTGCTAACAGCGATCAAGTGGATTCCAACCCTGTAGAGTTACTGCCTCTAATCAGCTGACCTTTTTGCAAAGAAACAGTACGTGTAACATTGAAAACAAAAATCAGATAAATAGGGACTCTGGTTTTATGGTCAGGTTTCCATTTTGGTCAAGTCCAAGGACAACCAGCTAAGATATGTATATTCCAATAAAGACAGAAATAATAACTTCTGCTGGTATCTCTTCTGAGTCTTTAGTTCCCTCATTGATCTTCACCCAAATAGTAAAAGGAATACACTTGCAATTGAATTTACTATTATCAATGGAATTCTTGTCACAGTTCCTACAGATGGAACAAGGTTTCTTAGCTAAGTTTGAATCCCTGGCTCCTCTCCGCATCCTCCAATTCCCTGGTCTGTTTCCCAGCTAATGTTCTCCAGGGATGCTCCTCAGGCCCCATGGCCATGGCCTCCACACAGGATGACCTACAGCAGCCAGGACAGGGCAAAGGCCATGGTCACCAGGAGCCACCCCGAGGCCTCTCTCCCTTTCTTTTCCATTCCTCAATCTCTCTCTCATTCTCTTTTTTCTTCTCCTTTTATCTACAACTTTATTGACTTCCTGTTTCCCTCTTTCCCTTTCCCTTCTCTCTTTCTCTTTCTAAGAATTTCTTGATGCAACTAGAAGGGAACTGAAAGGTATCCCATGAAATCCTAGGCTGGAAGACAACATGAGTGGAAGCAGTTCTCATCACAGGCAGACACTAAATTTGATTTGTAGCTGATCTGAAACGTAGGAAAAGATTTCCAATTACAAACCTCATAAAGTCCAAGGATGAGGGAACCTGGCTGCATTTTCAGTTTGACTAATGGTTTCAAAGTGCTTTAAAACATTTGGCATTTGCCCGCCGTCCTTTCTTCCCCTAATCCTCAAGCTCATGAGTTTTTTATGGGAAATGTAATCCTCTTTTCTGATTCATTTACACTTAGCTCATCTGCGTATTGTTTTGTGAAAACCATCTGAAATCCAAGAAGTTCTATGAGATCTTTAAGGACTTGTTTTGTGAACCAGGAAGTTGTGTATTGCCAATATAAATAGACCTGAAACCTAGGGAGGGAGAGGGTGTGTGTGTGCGTCCAGAACTCAGGGCATTAAACTGGGTCTGGACTTGGCAAAGGCTGGTTCTCATGCCGGACAGAAACTGGGCTTTCACTCTTAGAATAATAGTGAGTTCAGTGTTTTAGATGAGTAACCATCTCCTAAGATAGCACAGAGGGTGCATGACACATTTTCCAAGGATTATCTTGCTAGGTATATAAATAACGAGATTTATGTGCAAAACTATGACTTTGCTAGAGTTTCCGCACTAGAGTGGGGCTGCTTACTTATGTGGATATCGCCACATGCATGGTTGTGTATACCCACATGTATACGAAATGGTTATGGGTCCTGCGGGGATGAGATGAACATTCACACTGAAGAGTCTTCCTGTGGTTTTGTTTCACAGATGATTTGACTGTGATAGAGCCAAATCATGAGGCAGGTTGTAAGCAGGTTGAAGATTGGGGTGAAATGCCCACCTCTGCGTTGCTGTGGGTCCAGAGGAAGGAAGCTTGAACAGCAGAAAACATTCTTCCGCAGAGCCACAGAGCATGGCGAATCCAGGTCATTGGTCTCTCCAAGGCAAGGACCTTGGGTTGACCCCCAGGCTCTCTAGAAACTGAGACCCAGAGAGGTGAGATGACCTGACATGCCCAAGTTCCCATGGGAAGTGAAGCAGAGCGCTAGGGCTCAGACCAGTGATGGCGAACCTTTTGAGCTCGGCGTGTCAGCATTTTGAAAAACCCTAACAACTCTGGTGCCGTGTCACATATAGAAATTTTTTGCTATTTGAAACCATAGTAAAACAAAGACTTATATTTTTTATATTTATTTTATATATTTAAATGCCATTTAACAAAGAAAAATCAACCAAAAAAATGAGTTCGCTTGTCATAGGTTCGCCATCACTGGCCCAGACTGACGGGCTCCCGGCCCACATTCTGTCTCTGCAGGCAGCTACCTCTCATGGACTGAAAGAGGCTTTGATGTCTGTGGTCCATCTAGGCCCTGTGAGTGCCCCACAAGAACAGCCCGCCCACCATCGCACTAAAGTCTGGTCCCTTGGTGATGCTGTCCTTAACCATTTTCTGAGCTTTCACCTGTCTGACACCTCTGCTCTCCTGTCCTGACTCTTCAGAATGGAGTTAGTGCATCTAGGCACTCCCTTACCGCATCCATTTCAATGGCTGCTATAGAATTTTACCTGCGAGGTTAAATCTCTGTAGATTGACTTGAGTTGCGGGTTTCCCTAGATGATGTGAGTCTTCCACGAGATGACAAAGGTTGCACTGGACATTGGTTTTGTACAAATCAGGTCCTGCCTTGTGAATTCAACATTGTTAATGCAAAGTTTTGCTTTATGCAGTTGTTGTTTATCTTTTTTAAAAGCTATCATTTCTTTACATCTTGCGAGATAGGACAAAGGGGCTGTGCCTTGTGATATGTTGTCATCGGCAGAGGGTCAGCCTCTGTGCTCGCCAGCACAGTAGGTGCTTGGAGAGTCATTAGCTTGGGTGTGTGTCCTTCCTACAGTACAGCTTTTTGACCTTCCCCCCTTTTTAAAATGAATCTTCATTGTTGAAAGTATTACATATGAACCTTTTCCCATTAGCCTCTCCAACCCCCTTTGCCCCCCTTGCCCCCAAGCCCTCACCACCCTACCATCTGTGTCCATGGATTATGCACATACATACATGGGTTCATTGGTTGATCTCTTCCCGATTTTCTCAGCTGGTTGCCTTTTGCTCAGAGGCTGACCTGGAGTGACCTCACCGATCCTGTTAGGGCTGGAAGGAACTTTTAATCCAGCTTCTTTGTGTTATGAGGAGGAAGTTGAAGTTCAGAGAAGTGAGCTGCCCGTGGTCTTACAGCTAATTCACTGCCGTGTTAGCACTGCACTCAGGTCTCTCCCGCCAGCTCCCTCCAGCACGACACTATTATTCCAGGACAGTGGCTCTCAGGGTGGGTTCTCACATGAAACTGGTGTTCAGGCAGATGGAAGGAGGCCTTCTTCTGCCAAATCAAATACTGGAGGTCTTTCTTCAATGCACAGAAAAAATAGATTCGTGGATTAAGTTTCTTCAATTTAAAAATTATTTCCATTAATTCTTTGTGAGCCACTGTCACCTGCTACCAATTGTCTACTAGCCAGTGCAAGCAGACAACACAACGTTAAGCCACAAATAAATATGATCAAGAACAACCAAAGCCTTGGCAACTATTATTCTTTTCTGCTGCAGACATCGTTTTCAATTCAAATGCCAGAAGTAAATATGTCATTATGTCATGGTTTTCCCTAGAGAGCACTATGACCCCCGTTGACTCTGCACTCTGGAACATTCTGCATCTCCCCTCATGTGATTTTGGGGCAATGCTAGTGAGCGATTCTTTCCTTTCCGATAGAGCTCCAGGGAACTGATCTGACTTTAAAAAATACTCATCATGGCTTGGGGTTGTCATGAATCCTAAACTTAGTATTTCTATCCTCAAGGCCTTTTCACGGAGCGCAGGGCTGCCTTGGGGTGGATTTGTGTCGCGGGTTCCCTGTCTCCGCGGGCGCCCCCTGCTGCTCCTGCTGCGCTCTTGCGCCGGCCAAGCGAGGAGCAGGGTACCAGAAGCTGCAGACCCAGAGCCCGGCGCGCGGGCTCCCTATCCCACAGCCATCGAAACGCTCTCGTGTGGGCAGATAGGCGCACCCCAGCAGTCCTTCCTGGAGCCCTATCTATCTGGCATTTCGATCCAATCCCCGCAGCAAGTATCCAAGCAAACACCAGAAAGAAAACGCCTGGGAATGTCTTCCAAGCCATATCAAAGCACCCCTGTGGGGCGCCCCGAAGGCAGGACCGTCCAGGGACTGTGAGGAGTCCTTTGTCCTTCCCCGGGACACGGGAGCGGGGACCCCGGCCTGGCCAACGCACGGGAACGATCGGTGTGGATGTGGAGGGTGCGGCGTTCTGGGCTCCTCGCACGCGTTCCCCAATTAGGACTTGCTGCCTGACGTCACGTCTGCCGGAGATTGGCTGTTCGGGTCTGACACGGGGCTCCTCGGCCGGAGGAACTTTTTAAACACTTTGCAGCGGGGCTGCCGCCCGAGCGTTCCGCGCTCACGCCCGCCCTCGCCCGCTCTCGCCGACTCCCCGGCGCGGCGCCCCCTGCACCGCGGCTCGGCCAGGGGACCCTCACCTTGCGCAGCCCGCCGCCCTCGCCCCTCCCCGCCCGGGCTTCCCGCTCCCCACCCCCACGCCCACCCCTCCTCTCCGCCGCTCTCGGCAGGGGTCTGGGGCTGCTCAGGCGCCCGCAGAACTTCCTCTCCCGGCACCGAGTGTGCCTCCTCCCGCGGCCCGGGCTCCCCGCAGCTCTCGGGGGAGCGGCGCGTGTGCAGGCGGCCGCACCGGGCGAGCCGCGCGGCTGGGGGCGGGGGTCGGCGTGCCGGCTGGGGCCGCGATGGCGGGGGCCTGGCTCAGGTGGGGGCTCCTGCTCTGGGCAGGGCTGCTCGCGACGTCCGCACACGGCCGGGTCCGGAGGATCACGTACGTGGTGCGCCCGGGCCCCGGCCTGGCTGCGGGCGCCTTGCCCCGGGGCGGGCCCCCGCTCCCGCGGACCTTCAACGTCGCGCTCAACGCCAGGTACAGCCGCAGCTCCGCGGGCGCCGGAGCCCCCAGCCGCGCCTCCCCGGGGGTCCCCGCGGAGCGCACTCGGCGCACGAGCCAGACCGGCGGCGCGGCCCTGCAGGGGCTCCGGCCGCCACCGCCGCCACCGCCGGAGCCGGCGCGTCCCGGGGGCTCGGGCGGGCAGCTCCACCCCCAGCCCGGCGGGCACCCTGCGGCAGTCCCGTTCGCCAGACAAGGCAGGCAAGCCGCGCGACCCAAGGTGCCGCAGGAGACGCAGAGCGGCGGGGGCTCCAGGCTCAAGGCTCACCAGAAGCAGCAGCTGCAGGGGTAAGCCCACACCCCTCCCGGCCTCCCCCCTCCGCGCCGCCCACGCGGGACCGGGGTCAGGGTCACTCGGCGCCCCGCACGGTGGGTCCGCTTTCTGCTCCCCGCTCGCCACCGCCTGCCCGGGAGCGGGAGCGCGGCGGGCAGAGCGGAGAGCGGGGAACCAGGCAACTGTACCCCCTAAACCGGAGTGCATTGTTACTGAGCTGCGGATAAACACAAAAGGCATTTCTGCCTGGGGCGTAACCTCGTGTGCTCGCGCGAACCCAGCTACTCCTAGAAGTTGGGCGTAAACATGAAGTCACTACAACTGGATCCCTCAGCATCAATTAAACTTCTTGCAACACAGTTTCAATATTTTTCTCTTTGCTAAATGAAAAAAAAAAAAAAGTTTTGGTTCCTGTTCTGTGGTCTAGAAATGATCGGCATTCTAGAAATTCTGGGCTTGGATCGTTCTGCACCTGTGTCTTAGCACCGACAGAAGTTTCTGCTGAAAAGTTTCTGTTATTGGGGCTCTTAAACATTCTCCCAGCTCTCCTCTGCCGTTCAACACAGGTTGGGGTGTGTGTGTGTGTGTGTGTGTGTGTAAACTGGTTTTGATTATTTGGTGTTTTTCTTCAAGGGTGGTTCCAAGCATTGTGATCTCACCACTCCTTGTTGGGAGACTTTTCTCTAAAATGCAATTGAAAATGTGGGTGCAGATAACTTACACAATACATTTGGCTCTACTTTGAGGGTTAAAGAAACCACTTATTTGGACTTCGTTGTCTCCTCCTGTATAGCCCCAGGGCATGCTGGCTTCCTGGTTCTCCCACCCTTTCCTGATTCTAGGTCCTTACCCTTCTAACTGGGCATCTCTGGGTCGGGCATCCTGGACACCCACAAGGACTCTCTGGGAGTCAGAGGAATATGGAAGCAGGATGTTGGGTTTGTGGGAAGCCCCTAGAAGGCTGGGTTCTCTGGGAGAGAGTGCTGCCACTGCTGGACTCAGGAGTCTTGCTTTGTTTCAGGGTCAACGTCTGTGGAGGGCAGTGCTGCCAAGGCTGGAGTAAGGCCCCTGGCTCCCAGAGGTGCACCAAACGTAAGTCTCCATGTACACAGCGGCCCTGCACGGTAGGGAGAGTGGGGCTGTTCACACTGGGGGATCCGACAGGGGTCACGTGAAAGGGGCTAATGCTGTCCTGGATACGCTGGTGGCTGGAGTACAATCCACCCCATTATCTGCAGCCTTCATTACCATCCAGGGAGGGCTGGGCCATGGCAACGTTGGTATCAATGCCAGCAGCAGACTGTTGTCTGGAGCTACGCAGCCAAGACTCCTCTGCACTCAACTCAGGTATTAATCACTCGGTCACACCTGTGAATCAGGAGTTAGGCAAAAAATTCCTGTTGGAGGATGTGCCATGTGACAGGAGCAGTACTATTAATTGAGACGTAAGATGATGGCGGGAGGGGAATGGGAAGTAGAGGGCCCTATTTTAGGAAAAAACAACAGTAGTTTTTTAAAAAAAATTTTTTTTATTTATTTCAGAGAGGAAGGGAGAGGGAGAGAGAGATAGAAACATCAGTGGTGAGAGAGAATCGTTGATCAGCTGCCTCCTGCACCCCCCACCCTGGGGATGGAGCCCACAACCCGGGCACGTGCCCTGACCAGGAATCGAAACGTGACCTCCTGGTTCATAGGTCAACGCTCAACCGCTGAGCCACGCCAGCTGGGCAAAGCATCAGTAGTTTTTAAAGCTTTCTGAAAACAGCAACCAGCCTCCTTGAGGCCTGGCTGTTTGACGGGCGGAGTTTCCTGCAGTGAATACTCATGCTTAGCAGTGTTTTAGATGAATAGATTAATGATGCATTTAGATTTGGAAATATTTCCCCTGTGCATCAAGTTAAGGATTAAGGTGAAGCATATTTTGAGGCTCCTCTTGACAAGTTGCTTCTGTCTCGTGTTCATTGGAAATAGAGAAATTTTACTTCCACTCAGAAAAAGTTAAGCATTCTTAGGTGTTCTCTACAGAGCGCTTGAGCCATAACTATGTGGACTGGAATGGTCCAAAATTTCAGCTGCTTATCAGTATTCAGCATAACAAGTCAGATTTAGCAGTTTGTCTTGTGTGTGGTTTGGATTTCAAAATACTGGTGGATGAAATTTTAAACATCCTAGTACAGTCATCCTGGTGAACTTGTTTGTTGAAAAATGCCTTCAGTCCTTGAAAGTAAGGAGGACTTTGGCACAGTGGCTTTAATTTTGTAAAAGGGAGTGTTCAGGTGGGTTAGGATTTGGCTGTGATCAAGGAGCAATGGCAGATGTGAACTCACCTATTGAACTCAAACCACTAGATCAGAAATGCTCAGGGTTGTAGGCATTTGAGATTAAGTCATAACTTGTCACTTCTTAGATTGCACTTAACAATAGTGCACCAGCATTTTCCTGAATTTACAGTTGCTCAGGTCAAATTACACACCCTTTGCTACCTCCTATAACTCCTGCTCAAAACCTGATGTGACGTGGTTGCCTAAAAAACGGAGACAACCCATCCATGAGAGCACCATTGCGGTGGGATATGACTGTGTAAAGATGGAAAATGCAGAGCAGGGTTTTAGAGACCGGTGGGTGCCCCTCGCTGCCTGTCCGAGAGAATGCATCAAGGCTTTGAGAAGTTTACTTGCAATTAAGTGCCCTCTGGGAAAAGAAATAGTCCCCCGTTCTCGGGTTGTCTGAGGATTGGGGGACCCAAAGACATTCTAGAGCAGTGGTTCTCAACCTTCTGGCCCTTTAAATACAGTTCCTCATCTTGTGACCCAACCATAAAATTATTTTCGTTGCTAGCTCATAACTGTAATGTTGCTACTGTTATGAATCGTAATGTAAATATCTGATATGCAGGATGATCTTAGGCGACCCCCGTGAAAGGGTCGTTTGACCGCCAAAGGGGTCTCGACCCACAGGTTGAGAACCGCTGTTCTAGAGGATCCAAAGACGCTCTAGAACAGGGGTCCTCAAACTATGGCCCACAGGCCACATGAAAATACAAATATTGTATTTGTTCCCGTTTTTTTTTTTTACTTCAAAATAAGATATGTGCAGTGTACCTAGGAATTTGTTCATAGTTTTTTTTTAAACTATAGTCTGGCCCTCCATCGGTCTGAGGGACAGTGAACTGGCCCCTGTTTAAAAAGTTTGAGGACCCCTGCTCTAGAAGCAGAACATGCAGATCTTGAGGAATCGCCACATGGCTTTCTGCTTTTCCAGGTGAGACAGGAAAGGCGTGTGTGTGCCTAGGCACAGCTGGGTGTGTCTCTGAGAAGCTAGGGTTGAACAGTTCCTGCAGGGTTCCGGAGGACGTCACTCCATTAATGTAGTATCACAACACCAACAGCAAATGTTTCTGGCTGTCGGCCCAAGTTATCCTTCCAGATCCTGGAATGTAGCCCTCGGGCAGCGCTGGGATCTAAGCAATGCAACATCACTTTCCTTCGAAAGAGTATCCTTCCTGCCCAACCTGACAAATGAACTCAGGCCCAAATGCTAGAAACCTAAACCACAAGTCCTCTCAGCAATAATTGTTTTTAAAAATGATCTTGGGGTAGGTCAGTGCTCAGTCCACAGTGATGTATCTAGTTGGATCTGTTTCATCCCGGGACTTGCCTTGTGTGTGTCTCGCATAGCCGGCAAGATGAAGGAGCCTGTTGCTTTCAGATGGGACAGCGGGGGTTACCACTGATGCTGGAAACCTCTGTCCACGGCTGAGCAGCGTGACACTAGGAAATACTCTTGGTTTAGAAGAAGACTGAGTTCAGAACCTCAAGCCGTCACTAGCTGTGTGGCCTTGGTGAACTCATTAGAGATCATTTGACCTCTCTAACCCAGTTTCCCAGCCTGAAACGACTGCCAAACACATGCCGACTTTGTAGAATTATTGCAGGTATGAAGGCGAAAGGGGACAGATGTGAAAACCTTGATGAAACCGGGAAGATTCTCAGAGTTTATTATTGGATGAAGCCAAGGAAATCCTGTCTCATGGATCTATGACTTGGTTCTCTTTCTTCTTTCCTTCCCTGTGTGTGTTCCTCCAGCATTCGTCCTTGTCATGGTTTTCTTTTTAAAAAAAAATGTATTTCTTTATTGATTTCAGAGAGGAAGGGAGAAGGAGAGAGATAGAAACATCAATGATGAGAGAGAATCATTGATCGGCTGCCTCCTGCACACCCCTTACTGGGGATCGAGCCTGCAACCCAGGCATGTGCCCTTGGCCAGAATTGAACCTGGGACCCTTCAGTCCGCAGGCTGACGCTCTATCCACTGAGCCAAGCCAGCTAGGGCTCTTTTTAAAGTAATTTAGGGTTGGGGGGATGAGTAAATGGGGGACGATGAGTAAGTTCTGGAGATCTAATGCCCAGCAATGTGACAATAGTTAGCGATATTGTGGAGTAGACCTGGAATTTGCTCAGAGAGTAGGTCTTAAAAAGTCCTCACCACAAAAAAGACATGCTAAATATGTGAGGTGATGGGTATGTTAATTAGCTTAATTGTGTTGATGATTTCACAACATATCAAAAGAATGGCATACAATTTTTATTTGTCAATTATACCTCAATAAAGATGAAGAAAAAAAAAAAAGAACAAAAGAAAAAGCCAGTCATTCCCGTTCTTTTCTGGCTTTGATTACCAAGAAAAAAAGTAATAAAGCACTTTGGATTGTTCTGTGCCCCAGAATGCTTTATTTTAGAAGAACTCTAAAAGAGACTAACCATTAGATTATTTGTGTGTCTCTAGTTCTCCTGTGCGCACACTTGCTGAGGGGAAAAGACTCCCCTGAGGTATTCATAAATTGAATGGAAAAAATCCTGACACCAGTTTTTGAGACTATAACCACTTCAGTAAATACTAGTGGCATTGAGATTGCAAAAGAAATTGACGTGTGGTCTCCTCTCTCATTTATTATGCTGAGATTGAACAGTTAGACTTGGGTATAATTTATTACACTTAAAAATACAAAAACAAACCAAAACACAAAAAACACACAAAAACCCCAGTGGCATGCCCACATGAAGTTCCTCCTTAATAAAGCAGCCATTGAACGTGCATGCTCCTTCAGTTGTATCACCCAGGATGCCTCCTCATTGACACTGTATTTTGAGGATAATTGAAAGGCTTCAGTTAAAGAATTTCAGGTCATATCCAATGGATGCAAAAAGTATTTCAGCCTAAGACAGTGGTCGGCAAACTGTGGCTCTCGAGCCACATGCGGCTCTTTAGCCCCTTGAGGGTGGCTCTTCCGAAAAATACCACGTGCGGGCGCGCACGTACATTGCGATTAAAACTTCGTGGCCCATGCGCAGAAGTCGGTATTTTGTGGAAGAGCCGCACTCAAGGGGCCAAAGAGCTGCATGTGGCTCTCGAGCCGCAGTTTGCCGACCACTGGCCTAAGAGATCGGATGTGTTTATGTTGTTTCCTTTGCTTAATCCAGTGAAGAAAATAAGGTGCCCCTTCCAGGCAGCCTGGATTGTTTTCAGTTGATTGAAATTGAATTTAAATGGACCACAGGCAAATGCTTCTGAAGACTGAAGACTTAGTGACCCTTAAATCTCTGATCAGGGAGACGTGACACAAGCAGGCGCAGGGACAGAGAGTGGCTATGCGCACCCACAGAGGGGGTCCCGGGGTTATAGCTGCCCAGTCTCTCCATGCGGACCCCTGATTGCATGCTAATGCTGGCGTTCCCAGACACCCTTTGTGTGTGCAGCTCCGGAAGTTGAAATCGCAGCACCAGATTTGGCGTTATAGTTATTAATAGGAAGTGACTGCTGATAATGGTATCAGTTTTAGGTAAAAGAGATAGTGCCACATTTTTCCTCTCTCCAGAGAGTTAACATTTCGAGGAGGGCTTTGTAGCTTAGAAACTCTGTCTTTTGAGTGGGGCATTCATGTTTTTGCCTCTCCCCATTTTTTTCATTTTTTTCCCTCTCTGTCCAAACTGAACCCACCGCCTATAAGGGTTTCTTTCAATTTGTTTGTCCCCCTTTCAGGGTAAATGTGGGCCAGAGAGAGACATTGCCAGTGGGCTTGGCTTTAAAGAGAAGACTGGACGTGGGGATGGACACCACACAGAATAAAGGGGAGACGAGGGTGAGGCCGGGCTGGCAGGATGAGGGGGCGGAAGGGGGAAGGTGGCGGAGGGCCCGGCACATGGCGGGCCCTCGGCAAAGGCATGGATGGTTCTTTCATTTACTTAACGGAGATCTGTTTCGCTTTTACCATGTGCCACATTCTATGAATAGAGGAGAAACGCAGCCAGCTGTGGGGAGGACAGGGTCTGTTTTTACTCACTTAACTCATGCACAGCAAGTGACTTGTTCTCTCCTTAGCAAGAAATAGAAAAATCGATATTCCATTGCTTTTCCATTGGCATTCGGCCCATGCTGCTTTGGGAAAAGGAAACCCAAACCTAGACGTGTTCCTTCTTTGTATGCAGGGGGGCCAGAGGTATGTGTACCCTCGGTGCTCAGCGATGCTGCAGCTGATGGCAGCGGCCGGGAGGGTGTGCGATGTGGCCGGGTTCCAGTTGACCGAGGGGACTTCCAGGCTGTCGCCTGGCCCTTTTGGCTCAGGGTTGTGCTAGCTGAGCTCGGGAGCCAGGCCCAGAGCGATGACACATTTTTCATGTGCCTGCTATGGCCATCCACAGCCGCTGTGCCAGTAGATCTGCAGTGAGGTTTGCCATGGCAGCTGCTGGGAGGGCTGCCCTGGCCCCAGTGCTGGGAGCCGGGGTGGGAGGCCCGGCTGGGAGAATCTGGTCCTGCTGCACAGACAGCCTGGTGAAGGGAGAGGGACCCAGAGGTCAAGTTCACACTGGGTCAAATATGTGTTCTCAACGCTAGTTAAAACAAACATTTAGGAGCCATAAATTCTGTGTTGTGATAGTACTTAAACCTTTGTAGGGAAGCCCTCCACCGGCCCAGGGGCCGCCTGGACACACCGCCCGCCCGCCCGCCCGCCCTGCCTGGCCTGCTATTCAACGTTTCTCTACTCAGTGAGCCCTGGGCCTTTAGGAAGCCTGACTTTGGCAACCACAGGAGTTTGCTGTTTTTGACCCTGTCCTTTGTTGTCTTGGATATTCCAAACATACTCAAACATGTCTGGGAGCTCGAATGGAATTTTCCTAAAAATGCAGATTTTGCTTCCAAGGCCTTCCTAGCAATGGACAGGGTGACACGGAGTGCTAGGGCTGTGTCTCCACTCTTTCAGCACCCACCGGCCAGGGCGAGAGCATAGACAGGGTGCCCTGATGGGGTGAGGGTGGCTTGTGCCTTGCTTTCCCGAGCACTGAGAGCATTTTCTTCATCTTCACATGCCGTGGGGGTCGGGGAGGCAGGCATGACTTACCACCCCCTTTACAAAGAGGAGGCAGAGCTCACACCCCACCCCAGACCTTGCGGCTCTTGGTTCCTGGTTCTTTCCAGCGCCCTCGCCTGCCTGCACGTCTAGTGCTGCCATATTCTCTCTTGAGGTCTTGGTCTTCTTAGCTCTCCGCCCTGACAGCCCTGGCTTGGATTGGCTTTCACTGCCTCAGTTTCCTTTGTGATTTGCCAAGCTGTGTGAGTTTGCTAAGCCTGCCCCAGCCAAGTGCCACGGCCTGGTGGCTTAGAACAGCAGACATTCACTGTCTCAGGGTTGTGGAGGCTCGAAGTCCAAAATCAAGGTGTCAACAGGGTGGGTTCCTCCTGAGGCTGTGAGGGAGGGATCTGCTCCAGGCCTCTCTTCTCATAGGAGACTGTCTTCTCCCTGTGCCTCTTTACATCATCCTCCCTCTCTGTGTGTCTATATCTGTGTCCAAATTTTCCCTTTTATAAAGACACCAGTCATATTGAATTAGGGTTCCTTCTAATGACCTCATTTTAACTGGTCAATTTGACTGGTCATTTTAACTGGCCAATTTAACTGGCCATTTTAACAATAGTGCACCAGCATTTTCCTGAATTTACAGTTGCTCAGGTCAAATTACACACCCTTTACTACCTCCTGTAACTCCTGCTCAAAACCTGATGTGACGCGATTGCCTAAAAAACGGAGACAACCCATCCACGAGAGCACCATTGCGGTGGGATATGACTGTGTAAAGGTGAAAAATGCAGAGCAGGGTTTTAGAGACCGGTGGGTGCCCCTCGCTGCCTGTCTACTGAATATGGCTCTCTACTCAGTGAGCCCTGAGTCCTGTGTCCAAATAATAAAGATCCTGTGTCCAAATAAGGTTCAACTAAGGTCATGTACTAAGGTACCGGGGGTCAGGGCTCCGACATATCTTTCTTTTTTGAGGGCAGGATTCAACTCCTAACACAAGCCCATAGATACTGTGCACATGGACTTGAGAGGTGGGCTTACTTGAGGTGGGTCACCCTGGGGCACTTGGAAATTCCCCAGCTGCAGCCCAGGGACGGGTGGGCGCAGGCTCGGGAGGCCCTTCCCAACCAGAACGTTGACTGTGGACTCGCTCGGCTTCTTCCCTAATGTAGAACCTCTGGCTGCTCTGGGGGGAGGGGGGGGGGGCGGGGGGCGGAACTGGCTACTTGTGATTTTGCTTATGACTCTGGCCATGTGACTTGGTCTGTTTTAAGAGGTTCTAGATGGGTGGTTCTTCACCGTGAACGTGCAGCTGGTCATTTCGGGAGTTTGTTGAAGTGCTGTATGGAATCAGAGTCCCTGGGGCTTTCCACAAGCACCCAGATGACGCTGATGAGGGTGGCCCCCATTTTGAGAAGCTGATTCAGAAGGAACCCTCTGCTGGACAATATTTAGGACCCTCGTTTTGGAATTTAAGGGCCAAGCCCAACACTAAACAACTCAGAAACGTCTCAAGGTGGGGGTCCTCTAAATATTAGTTCAGCTCACTTTTGAATATATAGACCAGTGGTCGGCAAACTGTGGCTCGCGAGCCACATGGGGCTCTTTGGCCCCTTGAGTGTGGCTCTTCCACAAAATACCACGCGCGGGCGTGCACGTACAGTGCGATTGAAACTTTGTGGCCCGTGCGCAGAAGTCGGTATTTTGTGGAAGAGCCACACTCAAGGGGCCAAAGAGCTGCATGTGGCTTGAGAGCCGCAGTTTGCCGACCACTGGTATATACGAAGAGTGTAGCATATCAGGTTATTTCATCCAGTTTTTCTTTAGTTAGTGGAGTGTATGATAAATATGTTTTTACAAGAGTTGGAAAATTTCAAAATTGTTAGTATGAGCTTAAATAAAATGGTTTTTAAAAAGGTTGAAATGCTTTTGGAACACACTGAGTGGTTTTTTCCACTAAATATTCTATTTTTAATTACGAGATATTTTAAGTCCACAAAAACAGAAAATAATAGATCCAACAGGGTCGTGTTTTTAAAAGCTCCCAGAAGTGGTAATTAAGCACAATGATTTATAGATAAGGGAGAGACTATGGTCTTATCTTGCTCTAAATGCGTGTTTTGCTAATGAAGTTTCCTGTCTTGTTAGTGGAGAGAAAATAGTACATAATTGGTTGGTGTGGCACAAATTGGTTGTTTTGGTACTTATGGAAAAATACATCACAGCTGTATTTATCTGTTTATGTCCATGTGCACCTATTCATTTGCCTTCCTTATTATGCAGGATTGAACATTTCTGGTAGGCACAGCCCATTGGGCTGTGAGGCCTGGGGCAAGGCCAGGTGACCCCATTCACAGCACGGGAATAACATGGTCTGTACTGTGATTCAGAGGCTTGTTGGGGTCCGGCATGAAGTAATATAGGAGAGGTGCCCAACAATATTTGAGCTCTCAGGGGCTCCCATTCTGCTTAGGCTCGCCCCCTCCTGGGTGCCCCAGCCTTCTACTGTACACACCCCTCCATATATATATATATATATAATTTTATTGATTTTTTTTACAGAGAAGAAGGGAGAGGGATAGAGAGTTAGAAACATCTACGAGAGAGAAACATTGATCAGCTGCCTCCTGCACGCCCCCTACTGGGGATGTGCCCGCAACCAAGGTACATGTCCTTGACCAGAATCGAACTTGGGATCCTTCAGTCCGCAGGCTGACACTCTCTCCACTGAGCCAAACCGAATAGGGCTGCACACCCCTCTTTGAGTTTCTCAGATCCCCTGGGGAAAATCATGGTGCTCTCTCCTTGTCCCCCCTGAGCACTGATTTCACTCTGATTGGCTCTGCCTAGGGCTGGACCAGGTGGGAGAGGCACCTGCCT
Organism: Myotis yumanensis; assembly: GCF_028538775.1. NCBI lineage: Eukaryota > Metazoa > Chordata > Mammalia > Chiroptera > Vespertilionidae > Myotis > Myotis yumanensis. The sequence continues at coordinate 15,429,913 of NW_027223762.1, forward strand.
CCCCAACAGTGTGGGTCTCCTGGGGAGCAGCGTTTTCTTTGAGTCATTTTAAGTTTCCGGGCTCCGCTCCTTGCCATGGTCCAATGGTAACTGAATTGACTAAAATCGAATTGAACTCGCACGTCTGATTCTCCTGTGTTGTAAACACCGTCCTCAAAATCCTACATGAAGCATTCTCCTTCCTCCGTTGACCTCACCTTTTGGCAATCATCTCCACGTGGTTTTCTTTCCCTTCTTTTCTCTGGGGGGTTATCCCTGCCCAGCAGACACTGCGATTCTGACAGCTTTTCAAGGGCGCAGCACCTTATTCTCTTCTCTCCTGCTCTCTTGCTCTGAAGGCTGCCCTGGCATGGCCCGCACTTTAAGACAACTTTTCCTTTCTTCCTGCCAATTTTAGAATCTCTCTGCTCAACATCAGCTGATAGAGATTTGGGACTAAGTAAAATGAATGTGGTATGATTTCCCCCCACTGTAATTTTAGATCCCCAAATACTGCTCTTGGCCAACGACGCCATTCCCTGTGGCTTTTCCACTCCACCACATTTGAGTAAGATTGTTGGCAGGGATGTAAGTAAACAGTTTGCGAAATGTTGTGTTTTGTAAATTAGGAGATGGATGGGCTGGTTTTTGAATATGTGCCTTCAGTTCTGCTGGGCCTGAGGAAAGATGAATTTGGTTGATGGATGGGAAGACCAGTTGAAGGGAGGTGTTGCTATCCAAAGTTGATGTGGTCACCTTTTCTGAACCGGTGAAATCAGTTATTCAGAAGTGAGGACACAGTGGCTGGAGAGGAACCTTCAGAGGTGTTTTGGGAATAAATTAAAGGAGGGAGGAGAGAGGAAGTAACTAGTAAAAAGCCACTGGAGGAAGATAGGGTAATAAAATAAGGAAAATGCAGTAATAACTCTCTTTTGTCTTTATACACTTAAAAATGTCTGTATTTCTTGTAGGGTTACCAAACAATTCTAATCTCGCTTGCAGTCTTGTAGGAACTTAATTTTACCATCGTTACTATAAATTAAAAGTAGAGTCTCCAGCCTTTCACCCATATGTATTTTATTTTAACACCACATCCAGTGGATAGTTAATAATGAAAATCTTCAAAGTAAGTTTCACGGTGAACGCTGTTTAAACCAGCTAAGACATACCACCTCACCTTGATGAATTATTGGCTACATTGACTCAAGAGTGGGGCACTTTTCTGCCTTTGCCATTAACTGGGAAGCTTCAAGCAGCTCAACACATGAATTCTCTCTGAGACATTTCAAAACCTAAATAAAATGGATGGGAGAGCAAAATTCATTACTCAACCTCATTCAAGTAATTCTTGTGGCTCTCAGGCATACACATCCTCTTCCCTCCTAACACTGTTCACATCGTGTCACGGTCGTGTGTGTGTGTGTGTGTGTGTATGTGTGTGTATGTGTGTGTATGTGTGTGTGTGTGGTCCCAGCTTGCATGTGAGCTCTGTGCGAGGGGAGTGTACACTCAGCCATCTTTTACCCTTAGTATCTGGCAAGTGCACATAGACTTTATGGAATGAATGGATGGATGGATGGGTTTATTTGTTGCACTTTCACTGAGCCCTTGTGTACCAGGTACAGGCACACAGAGGTGTTAAGCACAGAAGAAAATAAAGCAGGTGGTAGGCTAGAGAGGGATGGGGCTGGAGGAGGGGAGTGTGGTCAGGAACGCTCTCTGTCAGAAGGGATACGAAGGGGTCTGGAGGAAGAGTCTTTTAGGCCAGGAGAAAAGCTAGCACAAAGGCCCGGGGTGGGAACGGGTCCAGTGCAGGGGCCAGGAGTGAGTATTACTGGTTTGCAGGTAGGACTGGAGTATTAGTGAGGAGGGAGACAGGGTCGGGCCCCTGGTCAGTCTGGTAGGTGATAATAAGGCCCTAAATAAGACAATAAAGGGGACTTGGAAATGCATTTATGATGAAGGAATTGGTATTTTTCAGCACTTCTTTGGAGGCCTGGAAAAAGAATGTTTTAAATAGAGAATTCATTCAATCGCTTTTATTGCTATTTTTTATGGATGAGAAAAACTCCATATAGAACAGTAAAGTGCTCAGGACCACAACAAATTATTGTCATAGTCTGACCACCTGGGTTGTGCCCTGACTGCCAGCCCAGCTCCATGCTGATTGGACCCCCTCCCCCATCCACACCCCCAAACCCCCAAGCCTCTGTGGAGCTCTGGCAGAGAGGGGACGCTCTCACCAGGGTCACAGACCAGACTCAGGGTGAAAGCTTGAGGGTTAAGAAAAGTCTCTGGTCACAGCTGTGTTAAAAGGCAAATTGTTGGGGATCCTCACATGGCACTAAATGCACAATGCAACATTTAACCCTTTAAGAACCGAAGAGGACAGTCCCACTCTGGTCTCCATAGAAAATTCCCAGAGAGCCCTTAGCATGTGTTAAAGTGAGAGTGCAGAAGTTGTGGAATACATTTGAATGCTGTAACACCCCGCACCCCCCCTGCCCCTCCCAACCCCGCGGTCTAATTTGCAGATTGCGGGTGAGCCCAAAGGAAGAGGTAGATGGAAGGCAGCCACTGCTGGGCGCCTTGGCAGCCACTCACCATCTCCGGGCGATTCTGTTCCTGTTTGTGTAACGGGGTACCCGTTGGCTACACCTCCCATTTTGTAGTAAATGTTAAATAAAATGTGGTTCATGAGAAAACTTCCCCCAAAGTGCCATATAGGCATAGGGTGATGTTACTAGTAAAGTTTTTCTGGCTGTTTCGTGAACGTTGTTCAGTTTGTGAAAATTTTCTCTGTAACGTGTTGGCTGTGTGTCTGGTCTTGAACCATAGACCCCTTTGCGTGTTTCCGTGGGATTGCGAGGATTACAGATCTTGTGTCTCAGGTCTTTATTGATTTTCCTGTTCACCGATGGGTTATGGTTTCTTGGGCACCTTCTGGAAGTGGGTTTGAAAATAAACAAAAATACCTAAATCCCCTGTTGGCCCCCCATGCCTCCACTGCGATTTGTATTATTCTCCTAAGAGTAGAGTGCAGGCAAAGATGAGAAACCTTTGTTTTCTAGAGAGATCTGTTTCTTTCTTATGGTGATAGTGAAACGGTTAAGTTAGACCAGAATATCTTAGTAATTGGAGGTGAAATGATACAGATTGTTAGTAAATTAAAGGCAGGTACCCTGCTTTTGTTTTCCGTTTTATCCACCAGAAAGTTGGCCTACACAGCAGTTCTGTGCATACAATAGACCCTCAGTAGGTTTCCTTGATTCATAAGCATTACGAGTCACTGTTGTTTCTGAGGGAGAGACCAGCTGAAATTCATTTGAATCAGTGGACTGAGATTATGTCGTTAACCAGTTCTCTTGTTATGAGAGAATGAATATTAGCAAACCTTCCCGTGGAACAGCTTTTAATGCTCAGTTTTGACTGTTAAAATTGCCCCGTTTTGTCCTATAATGCAGACTGCTTTAATGGCATTTCACAGACCTCGTGGTTCTCCAGGTATGGTCCTTGGGCCAAGGGCTTGTTAGAAATGTAAATTCCTGGGCCCTACCTTAGACCTCCGGAGTCAGAAACTGGCCTTGGCCCAGCACTCTGTTGTCACAAGCCCTCTGGCAGCTAGAGTTTGAGAAGTGCTGCCCTGGCCCAATCCATCTCCTCTCTTTTCACCCCCCCCCCCCCAACCCCCGTGCTCCGTTCATGTGTAGAGGGAGTCAGGGTGCAGGGAAATGGGCTTCTCTGGGCTCCAAGCCTTGGGGACTAGAGCTAAGCTTCCTCCCCCTTCCCGGTGGAATGGGGCGGTTCTGCAGTCTCCTACAGGAACCTCGTATTCTGAGCAGGTGCAGCGTGCATGTTACTGCACGTCGCATTTGGCACTCTCACCCAGGGGACCAGAGAAGCCACTCTGCCACCCCATGAACGTGAGTCTTATATCTTTGAGCCTTCCTAGCCCTCTTCTTTCTTTAACATGGAAGATGCTCAGATCACACTTCTTAAGATTCATTAAAGCTGCAGGTATCAATGTGTGGTGCTCGGACTCCTGTGCATCACAACCCCCCCTCCCTCACCCCCCTGTGGGATGTGTAACAAATGCAGGCTGTGGGGCCCCACCCCAGACCTACCGGATTGGAACCCTGGCGGGTGCCTCACGACCCTCGTTTTCCCAAGCAGCCAGCTGACCCATCCACCTTGAAGCCCGAGGCCCCGGGGTTAAATTGGGTTACCAGAATAAAAGATGCCGAAGGCAAGGAAGGATGAGAAAGGTCTTACAAAGTTAATAAAAGCAACAGGAGTGAATATGACACGTTGTTGTAGAGGCAGGTGCCATTGCTTGTTTCCAAAATAGTTTAAAAGTGAAATGAAGAGCAAGCTCTGGTCCAGAACATGCCCTCAGCGTTGGCAGGAGCGAGGCTTTCTCGTGCAGAGAGGAGGGAGTTCAGACCCAGGGACGAGGGACAAGGGACGAGGGACAAGGGACGGGGGACGAGGCAGCACTGCTCGCCCTTCCGAGGGGCGTGCTGAATTCGGTCCTGGAAGTCGCCGGAGGAATGCATCAGATGTTTGGAAGTGGCCCCGTGAAGAATTGTGGCAATCACACACACTTTCATTGGCTGCGTATTTAGGAAAAGAATGGCTCGTTCTAGGAGTCTTGGTAGAAAGAGCTGAAGAAGGAGTTTGTTTGCTTATTCTATTTTCCCCATTATGTGTCTTTTTTACCCAATTACTGAAGAAGTATTAGGTCTTTTAAAAATGCCTGTTCCTCTCCAACTAGAAAGAATTTTTTTTTTTTGGGGGGGGAGCTTATTTAAATAACCAGTTATTGTGTTACTTACTTATACCTTGGTAAAAGTAAATATTGTACCTTTTTCCCCCAATGTAAGTAAATAGCAATTTCCAAATGGCTGCATGTTATAATTTTTTTAATCCTCACCTGAGGATATGTTTTTATTGAGTTTTAGAGAGAGAGAAAGAGAGAGGGGAAGAAACATTGATTGGTTGCCTCCTGTACAGGTGTATCGGTTAATAATGCGTATTTTGTAATCAAAGAAAACACGGTAATTTCAAGAGAAACATCAAAAGTGCTTTATTCAAAGTAATGTCCATCACTAGTTATACATTTCCCCCAGCTTTCAGGTAATTTGTGGGTACCGTCCCAATAGAACTTTTCTTGTTTTGAGGCAAACCATTCAGAGACCCAATTTTCCACTTCTCCGTATGTTTTGAAGTGCTGCTCAGAAAGTGCGTGTGCCATTGATCGGAACAAGTGGTCATCTGAAGGAGCAAGGTCTGATGAATATGGCAGGTGGGTTAATACTTCCCAGGCAAGATCTTTTAACGTGTCTGTAACTGGTTTTGAAGTGTGTGATGGTGCGTCATCATGAAGCAAAATTACTTTGCCGTGTCTTCTGGCACATTCTGGTCATTTCACGATCAAAGCGTGGTTCAAATTGATTATTTGTTGTCTGTAGTGATCAGTATTAACGGTTTCACCTGGTTTTAGAAGCTCATAATACACCACACCTTCCTGATCCCACCAAACGCAGAGCATTGTCTTCTTTCCGAAGCAATTTTGGCCTTGCAGTCGATGTTGATGGTTGACCTGGATCAACCCATGATTTTGTGCATTTGAAATTCTCAAAATAAGTCCACTTTTCATCGCCAGTCACAATTGGATGCAAAAAAGACTTTCTTTCGTGCCGTTGAAGCAACGTTTTACTGATGACTTTTCGGTTTTTCATTTGTCTTTCATTTAGTTGATGTGGCACCCATTTTCCTTCCTTTAAAATCTTTCCCATTGCTTGTAAGCGATCGGAAATTGTTTGCTGAGCAACGTTTAATCTTTCTGCAAGTTGTGTTTGAGTTTGACACGCATCTTCATCCAATAGTTGGTCTTCAAACTTTCTCGGTTGACCTGGACGTTCTTTGTCTTTCACATCGAAATCATCACTTTTAAAGCATTTAAACCAGCGTTCACAAGTGTCTTGAGATGGAGCATGTTCACCATAAGCTTCCCGAAGTATTCAGCAGCACTTTTCTTCAAAATACAGTAATGAATTAAAACTTCCCACAAATGCTCTTTTTTTGGGCACAAAATTCGACATTTTTAAGTGTAAAAATATGTATGATGGTAACACCTTCAGCAAATTTGACATACGAAGTTTTGAAGCTTGTTGTCAATAGAACAAAATAGCATACATATCAAATCACATATATATCAACATATGTGTAACTCCATCTATTGAAAAAAAAATCCACATTATTAACCGGGACATCTAGTATACTCCCCAACTGAGAATTGAACCTGCAACCTAAGTATGTGCCCTGACCTGGAATTGAACCCACAATCTTTTGGTGCATGAGACAACACTTTAACAAACTGAGCCACCCGGCTAGGGCTGCATTTTACTCGTACTTTGAGGAAGCCTCCACATGTTTAAATACCATGTAGACAAGGCTACAGTCTTAGACAGTGGTGCTCAAATGTGAGGAAATGCTTTAAAAAACCTGGTTCTCAGTCAGTCAGTGTGGGCAAACACTTACAAAAATGCCACCGTTTTTATAGCTGAGTTATCTATGTGAATGTCATTTCAATTCCTTAACTTTTGATGAGGTGCTGGTTGTATAGAAGGTGCTGTGCTGTGGACCAAGAAGACGATTAAGACGCTGCTCTGTGGGGCCCCCCTGTTTCTGAAGGAAGGGCATAGCTCATCTGAGGCTTTCTGAGGTGGTTTCTGCTATCATTTGCAAGTGCAAAAGGTTCATTTTTTAAAATAAAATTATTTTTATTGATTTCAGAGAGAAAGGGAGAGGGAGAGAGAGACAGAAACATCAATGATGAGAGCGAATCATTGATCCTCTGCCTCCTGCACACCATATACTGGGTATAGAGCTCTCAACCCCGGTATGTGTCCTGACTGGAAATCAAACTGTAACCTCCTGGTTCATAGGTCAACGCTCAACCACTGAGCCACGGCAGCCACGTGCAAAAAGGTTCCTTTTATTTCTCCTGTGCTTAGTACATGGTACGTACTCAATAAGTATTTTTTGAATCAATGAATCTTTCATGTCTTTCTGACCTTGTTGGGTCAATTAGTTGAGTCTTGGAAACATAGAAGATTGATGTTGAATCGTCTATATTTATGAGGGAAATTCAGACTCAGCAGCCGGCAGAGGATCAGCTACGGCTCTTAAGATGATGTTGGAGAGGAGATGGATTGACTGAGGATAACGCAGAGGCAGCCAGGGCCCGGTGGAGCAGGTGTCTGTACGGTGTGGTGGGAGAGGGGTGGACCCCGAGGCTGTGTTAGGCAGAATCCCTTGGTTGAAAGTCAAAGAGACACAGACTGGCTGAAGAAAAAGAGGCTGTTTATTGCCAGATGTCTGGGAGGCCTCAGGTTTATGCTGGCTTCAGGCCTCGCTGGACCTAGGGGTTCGAATGGTCATATCAGCACCACAATGGCTGCATAATTGGCAAGGCTCAGGGCAAAATGAAACTGTGGGAGCTTTTGTTAAGAAGCATTAATCTAGCAGTAGGTTATGTGTGAGCTACTGTGAATTTCCAAGGATGAATAATGACCACCAAGTGTAAGTCCTGCGTCTTACCATTTGGGAGCTGCTTTATTGACCAGATGCTCATTGCGCCCACCGTAGCCTGTGCACGTGCAGTTGACAGATAGTCCAGCCAATTAGCTCACGGTCTCTCGTGCCTGCTGTGTACTATCCTGAGCGCTGGGCATTCTTCGGGACGGGAGCTCTTCTAGAACTCACATTTCATGCTCAGGTTTCAACCCAATGATGGCTATTTATATGGAGACAAAGTATAGGGTCACCTTTTAGTGTGATTTCAGTTTCAGTAACTTTCCTATAAAGTTCTCATGGAGTCCCAGTTAAAAAATTTCACTTAGAAACACGCGGAGTGAGTTTCCCAATGCTTAACCCTGTTGGGTTGGAGCCCTGTTATTCTTTACTGTTTGCTTATATTGTTCACATGAAGACTGATCTGGGTCACTGACCACATTTTCACAAATTGGGGTGCTTTCCATACGGGCTTCTTAAGTACCCTTTTGGGTGGGTGTTCTACAGACTGTTAAAGGAATCCGTGTCTGGAGTGAGCTGAAGGTTATCTTGACTGATTCATAGCACCGCAAGGCAGAGCTGCGTGTGGAGAAAGTTCTAGGTTTCATTAGTAATTTTTATGACTCAGTGTGGTCTTACGATTCTACCTGTCTGTGCAGCCTTTTCATCTGGGTGGGAGACAGACTGGTAAGCTTTTGGGTGACACATACAAAAAGGTGCACCTCAGAGTTTTCCATGGGGAATGTGTCACCACGTGCACTGCATCGAGGCTGTGGAACGCCACCCTCCCTCTCGGGGAGCGCTGGCATTTGCTCACCTCTCACAGACACAACGGTGTACTTTCTCAGATTCTCATAGCGGCCACCTCTGTCTCAGAGGAGGAGCTGGTGTTTGAAAGTGCGATGACAAAATCGTGACTTGAAAAGAAGACAGTGCTGATTTTCTTTTGCCTGAATGATACTCATTTTGCTTTTTATCTCGTATCACAGAACTTCTTGCTAAAAGTTACCAAACAAAATATGATCTCAGCGTTGCTTAGCTTTTCTTTTTTAGTATTTGCCCACATAAATACCTGCAGCTACAGAGGATTTAAGCCAATACACTTTTAAAAAAATACATTTTTATTGATTTCAGAGAGAGGAAGGGCATCATTGATTGGCTGCCTCCTGCACGCCCCCTACTAGGGATCATGTGCACTAACCGGGAATGGAACCCTGACCTCCTGGTTCATAGGTCAGTGCTCAACCAGGCAGCTTCTTTGACGTTTATTGTTGCCCAAGTTCAGGGTTACATGATACATTAATGCCTGTCTGAGGGACATGGGGTAAGGTTTCAGGGAACTGATTGTAGGCGTTGTAACATGACAGAACATGCCTGTCATCCTCAGTGGGTGTCCTGACAACGGGAAGCTGATGGCTTAGAACCCTATTTGCAAAGGATCTGGGAAGTCAGTCATTTAATCTAGCCACCCCCTCCCCATTCCAGCCCAGGAATCCTCCAGGCACCTCTGCCACTGGCCACTTAGACTGAACTTGAATCCTTGTGGAGACAGGAAGCTCACTCCTTCATGACCAACCCTGTTCTTCTATAAACAACTGTAATTGTGAAAAATAAAATCGTTGTTGAGCGTAAACATGCTCCCTTCTAACGCCCATTCATTCGTTAGAGTTGTTAGTTTCTACTTGAAGATGACCAAAAGAGTCCTTGTGCACATAGGCATTCCTTAAAGTATTGGTAGAGGTGGGATAATTATGTATAATTTCTGATTCTTGTGTTTTCTCGGCGAGCTCCTCCTTGATAGCCTCTTACAACATTGCCCTGTTCAGCGAGTATGTGTTGAATCTCAGTCCCGTGCAAGGCACTCTCCTCAGTGCTGGGTGGAAGGCGTGGGGACACAAAGATCTGTTGGTTCCTGCCACGCAAGAATGTGCTGCGGTGGGAAATGGATCGGAAAAGCGCACAGATTGATACAGGAGGGAAGCCGAGTGCTGCCGGGGCTCCAAAGAGAGAGATTGATAACAAACTCAGCTGCATTAGGCAACTGAGTGCGGGACCCGAGGGAGTTGAGGCAGGTGGGATGTTTTGCAGGGTGAGTCTGGGAGAAGGGCATTGGGGGCAGACAGATGTGTGGACCAAAGCCTCAGGGTAGGAAGCATGAGTTGTATCCACAAGGCTGGGGTCTGACTTGCTCAGCCTCTGGGATGCTGGTAGAGGAGGGGACAGAGGCAGGCGGAGCCAAGAGCTGGAGAGGCTTGGTTCCCTGCCTCAGTTACTTGTCCAGCATCATCACCATGCCACTGCAAGAGCTGAGACCTGGATTGGAATCTGTGTATTGTCACAGAGCCTCTGAATCTCAGTCTCGAAATGATCCGTGCGCATTGTAAGGATTTCAGGACTGTATGTGAGCCCAGCAAAGGCGTGGGAAGTGGCAGGATTCCTGTGTTGGCTAGGCTTAGGGGAGAGGGGAGCCCACGAGCAGACCCTGCAGGGCTACAGGGCACTTTGCAGAGGAAGACCTCAGGGCAGACAGAAGGTGAAATGCCAGGGGTGGCAGTGGGGATGGGGAAGGGGACAGGGACATGGATCGAGGAGGTAGGATCAGATCTGACGTTTGGAGCGGGAGGAAGAGAGATGGCCCTCAGGCTTCTGTGGAGGAAGGCAGGTAGGCAGGAGGGGTGAGTTTGGTGAGGGGCACCTTGAGGTGGCGGTCCTCCAGGTAGAGAGAGAGGCTGGGCTTGGGGACTGGCTGGGGTGGTGGGAACTCAGCCAGGGAAGGTCTGTGCTCCAAGGGAGTGTGCTGGGGATGCAGGTGGGAGCAGGTGTGTGAGGCCCCATAGCAGGGAGCCTGCAGTCCAACCTTGGAGATGGGCAAGAGGAGCCAGAACCCAAAGGGTGGGGGGTCATTTAAAAGCAAAGAAAGGAATGAATTCAAGAGTCAGTGAAAGGAAAATTGGCGGAGACAGCCTGACAGATGATGCCCAGTGTCCTAGCGTTTTCAGGGGGAAAGCCAACACAATCGTTACATTGTTTGTACACACACACACACACACACACACACACACACACTGGCATTCACATATACAAGTTCATCTATTATTTAGGCCTGTTAGTTTCTTCAGAAAAACCCTTCAGGAAATCCTCTGGCTCCCAGAGAATGTCTATATTTAGAAGACTTTTGGAGAAAGCCTATTGTTAAGGCTTAGTTTACTGGCTAGTCACCGAGAGACCATAGAAATGTAAATCACACATCCCCTGAGTGGGCAGTGGGGAGAATGGAGCCTGCTTTGTTCTATTGAAGACTGTGAGGTGTAAACATGATTCAGTCCTTTGTGACCCCAGAGGACCCAGGAGGGCGGAGCTGGAAGGGACCACCGGCCTGACTCCCTGTGTGATGGATGAGGAAATTGAGGCCCAGAGCACTGTGACTGGCCCAGGGCCACCCAGCTCAATGGAGGCAGAGCCTGCTAGCTTGATGTCAGGTGTTTCTGCTGCTTGAAGTAACCTGTTCATCCCAGGCCAGGACCTCTGGTCTGTATTCCTCAGTGGATGGCCCAGACAAAAGGGCTGATCAGCTAAGAGTCTGTGTGTCTAAGGGGTTATTCAGGGGCCATCCAACTACAGTGTTTGAGGGCTGGAATGTGGGAAAGAGCTGTGGACAAAGCCTACAGATTATGACATATAATTGATTTCAGAGAGAAAGGGAGAGGAAGAGGGAGAGAGAGATAGAAACATCAGTGATGAGAGAGAATCACCAATTGGCTGCCTCCTGCATACCCTGCACTGTAGATTGAGCCTGCAACCCGGGCATGTGCCCTGACTGGGAATTGAACCGTGACCTCCTGGTTCATAGTCGATGCTCAACCACTAAGCCACGCTGGCCAGGCAACCCTACTGATTATTGCTAGTGCCCTCATGATTGTTAGAACTTTCTACCAAGTGTCCCCCAGAGGAAAGTGCTAGAACAGGAGGCGAGAGCTTGTCCCTGAAGTCTAAGTAGATGTTAAGTGTTCACCTGCTCAGTTCTGTGCGTTTCACATTGTGCTCTCAGAAACCCCCAGGACTCCACCCACATACATCAGGGGCTTTCAAGGGAGAGAGGTAAGAGAAGAAGCAAGGTATGTGTGGTCAAACACACCCTGCTCTACCTGTTTCCTGTAGTAAGTACGCTTCACTGTAAAACTGCATTTGAGGAGAGGATCTCACTGTAACATTTTGAACATGAGTCACAGCTGTTTGTTGATGCACAACCTCTTTGAAGGTGGCACTGTTCTCACACCCCAAGCCAAAGTTCAGGTGAGCTTCTCTGTCTTAGGACCACCCATGCTTCCTGTCACTTTGACCTTCAATCTCCGAGCTGCCTCATGTACCTGGCCCGTGATGCTTATACCATCCTGAGTGACCCTGACGATGGTATATTATGGGATTGCCTGACTCTGCCTTTCCCCCCAGGCGCCAAACTACGCTGCAGTGAATGGAAAGCCTGTCACCCCAGAAATGCCCTTGGCATAGATCCTAGTGCAGTGATGGCGAACCTATGACACGCGAACTCATTTTTTTGGTTGATTTTTCTTTGTTAAATGGCATTTAAATATATAAAATAAATATCAAAAATATAAGTCTTTGTTTTACTATGGTTGCAAATATCAAAAAATTTCTATATGTGACACGGCACCAGAGTTAAGTTAGGGTTTTTCAAAATGCTGACACACCGAGCTCAAAAGGTTCGCCATCACTGTCCTAGTGACTCTAAAATATGACCGTGGCTCCCACAGTTTTCCGTGCTTGTGAATGCACAGGCTGCTGGGCTCTGCGTGTCTGAACTGGGGCACGAGAACCTGCATTTCTAGGGAGACCCCAGTTGCTGCTGCTGCTGCTGCTGCTGCTGCTGCTGCTGCTGTCCGGGGACCATGCTGCCTTATGATTCACGAATGTGGATATACCTGGGGCCCAGTTCTCCTGCCGGATGAGTTTTCTCATTGGCTAGCTTTTCCTTGGTTGTTAAAGGCAGACGAGGAGAGGAAATGTCCTGCTTAAAGAGTAAACAGTAAGTGGCATGAAGAACTCAGTGTAAATGTGTGTTATGGCCCAGTTCCATTTACACTCATTAGGTTTTGCTTGACTCACCCACCAAGCTGACGACCATTTACAACAACGAGGTTGCTGCAGGAAAGTGGCTGCACAGTGTTCCCCTTGCTGCTGGTTATAGAGACCCTGCCCAAAAGGGTGTGGCAGTGACAAGGATTGGCAAGAGCTTCTCATTGCCCAGGGCTTGGCCAGGTGCGGGTATGGCCAACCGTCGAGGAGCACGGGTTATCAGAAAGGTAAATATGTTCTCTTCCCTGCAACAAGTAATAAAGAATGGAAGTGCTCTGTGTTAAATAATCTTTTGAAGGACCGCCCTCCTTAGAGTCCCATAGTCTTGCCCAGAGCTGGGCGTGAGCCGTGTCCTCCCAGTGGCCAAGCAGACCAGACAGGGTCGTGGTCCCTGCCGTCTGGGTCGGAGGTTATCACCCGTCACTGGTGGGAAACCCCCCTCAAGTGTTGAGCGGTTGGACCAGGCAAATGACTATAACGATTGTTCCATTAACACAGAAATTGCCCTTGAGCTTCTTCTGCAGTGGCTCATCTGCGGTGGAAAATATTTAATGTCAGTTTTGGACAGTGCACCTGGGTGACACCATTAACTACTCTTGAACAAATGCAGACGTTTAGCTAATACCGTGATTACATCGCACAGGTGGTGGGGCCGGTGTCTGTGGGCCGCTGAAAAGAAAATGGGTGTGTTTAATGTTCAGTGGGGTGGGCTCAGGCAAAACCACTTTCCCCTTTCTTGCGGGTGAGGATGGGCCCGGAGTTGCCTGAGAGCGAGCGAGGGTGAGTGTTTCCAGGTGAGTTGAATACAGCGCTGACAGGCAGGGGTTGGGAGTGCCCTGGAGGGGTGGGGCCAGGGTCTCTGCTCCTCGGTGCTCTCACGGGTGGATTTCCCAGCCTCTTTTTCCTGCCCTGAAGGAAGGAGAAGACAACAGGGAATAAAAGACCATCCCACTCGGAGGTCTGTCCCTCTCGGAGGTCCACCCCATTCCACACAGGGCTGACACCTTTGAAACGTCAGCTTGGATCTTGTGCTTCCCTTGTAGAATTGCGATAGGTAGAACAATAAAAGTGAATGATGTGGGTGGGTTTCCTGTCCTCCAAGCCCTGTGCTAGTTGCTTACCTTCGAGGTGGGGTGTGTTGGAGTGGAATGGCGTCCTTCATGCACGTAATGAGTTAGGACTCCATGTGCTTGGCCAAGGGAGAGAGATGGTGTTTAAACTAAGAAATGGTGGCCTGTGCAGATGCAGAAAGACATTTTAAGAGACAATATGTTGGCCATCGTAGGTAGGTTTTGTCAGAGTAATTTTGACTGTAGGTGACTTTCATCTTAGGTACTAACTCAACTCCCTTCCTCCCCAAAAGATGAGATGTCTTTCTACCATCCCCATTGTACACATGTTACAATGACGCTTACAAAAGGGCTAAATAACTAGGCAAAGCTCATGCAGCGGGTAAGTGATGGAACTCGGATTTAGTCCTAGGCATTCTCACTCCCAAGCTCATACTGGGACAAACTGTAATATACTCAGGGACGGGCAAGCCGGTGATGAGGAACTTGAAACAGTGCCCACACCAGGAGGAGCTGCAGGGATGGGTAAGTTGAATCAGGGGAAAAGAAGTCACAGGCGGGATGGTAGCGCTTTCCTCCAAAACTGTGGAAAGGGGAGTCAGTGAGTGGAAGCTAAGGCAGATGTTCACTCACAATAAGGAAAAGTCTTTTTAAGCCAGAGCTGTTCAGAGGTGGCCTGGGCTGTTTGTGGGTGGAGATTTTTATTGAAGGTGCTGGACTTGGGCAGAGAGATTGTGGGGAATTTTAATCCTTGGAAGAGGTCCTGCTTTTTCTGAGAGTCTGTGACTTCAGCTTTGGCCACAGCTGGGCCACCTTATGTGCATCTGTTGTCATGGATTTTCTTGAGCTTTATGATACGTTGTATGATGGAATTGCCTAACACGGGCACAGTGATTTTGTTTTAAACTGCTTCATTGACATACCAGAAGCCCAATGCACAAAATTTGTGCAAGGGGGCTCGGCCCTCGCAGCTGTGGCAGCTTGCCTCGGCCCTCACAACCCTGGCTTCGTCTGGAAGGTCGTCCGGAAGGTCATTTGGCTGTCCAGTCTAATTAGCATATTGCCCTTTTATTATTATAGATAAGTAGTATACTGTCACCCATTTAAAGTGTGCAATTCATTGTTTTCCTTGGTGTGTTGCATTACTTAAAAAAATTGTGGTAAAATATATATAACATAAAATTTGTAAAATAATGCTCATTAGTGGCTAGTATTCTCAGAGGTGAGCATTTTTCTGTGCTTGGTGACTTGGCCAGGAAATCTTTGGAAAGCTGGTCTTGTCTTTGATCCCATTCAGTGCTAGGAAATGCATGGACATGGAGGCCTGTGCTGGGCGTGCTCCCTGCTTCGTAGGATTTATGGGATTGTGAATCACGTCTGTGCGAATTTTTATTTTGAAGACTTGCTCACCCAAGCACGGTTTTAAGTGTCGATGTGAGGTGATTAAGCATGGCAGAATCAGCAGAAGCCGGGGAGTGAGATATGGTGACTCCTCTTCTGGAAGACGGTCTCAGCTATCTTTTCCTGCAAGACTAATGACCCCAGTGTTAGGCAGCTTAAAACAAACACTGTCATTTATTCTTCACTTTGGTGGGGCTCAGCAGGGATGGCTTGCCTCTCTACCATGTGGCATCAGCTTGGGCGGCTTTACACTCACATGTCTGGCAAGACAGTGTTGGTTTTTGCAGGTTGGGAGCTCAGTGAGGGCTGTTGGAGGGGGGCTTCTGCTGTCTCCCACGTGGGCCTCTTCCCCATAACTTGGTGGCTGCTTGGGCTTCCTCATAACTTGGTGGCTGGGTTCCAAGAGGGAAGAACTGTTCTTCCTGGTCTTTTTAATGCTTGGGCTCAGCAGTCTCAGAATGGTACGTCTGATATTTCCTTGGCTTAACAGCCACTGAACCAGCTTAGATTCAGGGTGGGGGGAATGGAACAGAGCTCCACCTTCTGATGGCAGGAGAGCATGTACTGATAGGGAGGGAGGGGTTATTTGAGGACATCTTTAGAGATAACAAGAACCACAGTTACCCCCCCCCCCCCTTTTTTTTGGTTGTTCCTCATTCGCAATCCACAGAAGCCTGCCCCCAATCATGGTTTGAGCTGATGATGACAAATAGTGGGAAGAAATCTAAGAAAAATACAAAAATGGGTACCAGGAATATATGGCCTTCAGGGGATTGTGGCTTGAGAATAAATTACTGCACAATCTGTTAAACAGGCAGCTATGGGAGATTCGTGATTATGGTATGGTGTTTTTTTTTTATGGCTTTATTAAAATATCTACTCTCAGAATCGTTGTGTAAAATTTTCTTACTTCTTATTTCTCCTAATTAATGTTTTTCCAGAATTGATTAGCAGAAAATTTAGCAGGTCTGCTTTGTCAGAAAACAGAAACGAATACAATTACTATTAAAATAACTCAGTTATTCATGGCGTATTTGAACAATAAAAAGAATTATTTGGATTAAATCTGTAAACACTTTTACGACCATTTGTTTTCTTGGAAAACATAAACACATTAAGGATTTGGGCATAATAACACTGTTACCATCATCCATTACTTAGCAAGTTTGGCATAGTGTTGTAGACAGAAATAACTTATTTTTAAAGCTGAAACTTTTTAGCAGTAAAATAATTATTGTTAATTTCTGATCTTAATAATTATTTAACGTTCTTTGTTTACTGATGATACAGTTTTTACTTTTGTGATGATCAGACATTACAGAAGTGATCTCAGAGATCAATAAAGTAAAAAATTTAAATGCGTACGGGAAGCTAGGCCTAGTCTAGGGACAGAAGGAGCATTCCACAGTCACAGTATTACTAGAATAATTTCTCCATTCAGAAGGCTGTCGGAAATGAGAAAAGCCATTTCACCAGTTTTAATTTCATCTATCAATGTTTTGAAAACAGAGCTTTGCTTGTTCCTTTCAGTGCTTTCTGAGGAACCCTGGACATCCACGGTTCTGTTTCAGCTTCAGTTCTGAAGACGGTCATATCTCGTGCCACAATCAGAGAGCTGATGGCCAGAAGACTCATTGTTTGCCGGTAGCATCATCTGCCGGGCAGCTTCCTTTACATTTAGAACAGCGGTTCTCAACCGGTGGGTCGCGACCCCTTTGGGGGTCCAACGACCCTTTCACAGGGGTCGCCTAAGACCATCGGAAAACACATATATAATTACATATTGTTTTTGTGATTCATCACTATGCTTTAATTATGTTCAATTTGTAACAATGAAATTGGGGGTCACCACAACATGAGGAACTGTATTAAAGGGTCGCGGCATTAGGAAGGTTGAGAACCACTGATTTAGAAGAATGACTTTGCATTTCACAGTGAGGCTTCAACTGTTGCTCCTTTTGGGGGCAAAAGCCTAATTATTATGGTCTCTGTAGCTGGGACCATGTCCACAGGCAGTCAGAGGCTTGTGCCCCACAGTGAGTGAGGCTCAGGCTTCAGTGACATTTGCAAGCATTTTTATTTTTGCAAGGAAAGGGTTTGGCACGGCTTCGAGCATTTGTCTTCCCATCCCTGGTCACACAATACCCTTAGTTTACCTAAGGAATGCTGTCAAAATAAACCAAAGGGTAGTTTTTAAAGGCTCTGTCTCACTCATGTAGCTATTATTCTTTATTCAGTTAAGAAAATTCGTTTGGAAATATGAGTCTTGAGCGTGAGAACAGTTTCACACAATATTTTGTGTTAATTTAATGAGGCTCCCTGTCCCTTTGTTGCCACCCACCCCAGCTTTGCTCTGGGTGACTGTGGGAAAGAAAGAACGAAAAAAGGCAGCTTATGATGTTTGATTCAATTTTAGGCAAATGTGAAATTCCATTGGTAGAAATAAAATTCTACCCCAGATAGAATTGGGACCTGCTTCTCAAAAGCTTCCTTAAGTGCTATTTTAAGGCATGTGTGGGATGAATGTGGGGTGAATCTGGGGCACGCGATAATAATAATAGCTGACACCTGTGTAGGGCTATTCTGAACCGGGCACTGTCCTAAGTGCTTAGCATATATTCATTTAATCCACACAGAAGCCCTCTGTGTTTTTAAAAAATGGGTCCCATTTTACAGATGGGAAAACTGAGATGCAAAAAAAGGTCATAGAAATATATCCAAGGGCAAACAGCTCGTCAGCGTCTGAGCTGGGGCTTGGTTTGGGCTGCCTGGCTTAAGTGCTTTCTTTACCACTAGGTGACACTCCCTAATCAAAATAACGTTTAAAAAGTAAAGTTGTAGTTCTTTCTTTCCCTTTGTTTTAATCCAAGTTTCAGAGATTCAGTTCTCAATTTGGCAGTTGTTTTGGCCTGATAAATTCATTTTTATTGCTGTGATTTTTGAAAGAGATTCTCTTGTTTGACATTTTTGGTTGATGCAAATAAGAGAAGTCAGCTTTTCAAACACATTAGCCATGTTAATAAAAGTGCTAGACATATTACCCAATCACAGTGCGTTAAGAGTACGTTTCAAAGTAAAGATAATGTCAGTTCCAGTATAGCACAGTTATCATAAAGTCTAGTGCTTGGTACTCTGCCTCACATTCTGTTTACATTGTAGGAATTACAGCCCTTAAAAATTTAAGTATGTTTAAACTAGACTTTAAGTGAATTAACCTACCTTTTCCAAAAAGAAAAGTGTTGATTTTTGCTGTACTATCCAAGTAATAACAGGCCATTTTAGAAAAACATGGAAAGTATAATATAGCATAAACCAAAAAATTTAATAACTTGTGTAATTTCACCACTCACAGGTGAATACTTCATGTTAGCATTTAAGTGTATTTTTCTTCTAGCCTTCAGTCATGTGTTCATTCAGCACTCATTTATTGATTATCTTCTGTGAGCTAGACATTATTCTAGGCCCCAGGGTAAAAGCAGTGACCTACATTGTCTCTCTCCCGTGGAACTGTTATTTTAGTGGGAGAAACAGACAATGAGTATATAAATATATTGTTAGGTGGGAATCAGTGCTTTGAAGAAAAGTAAGGTAGAGTAAGGGAATGGAGGCTCAGAGACTGCTGGAGCTAATGTCACGGGGGAGGCTGAGAGGTGTGGAAGGCAGTGTTCCCCTGGGAATATGTGAGAGCAAACAGCCAGGCAAGGGCCCCGCAGGTGTGCTGAGCCCTGGGACTAGCAAGGAAGGCAGTGTGATAGGGGATGGTGTTGAGAGGGGCTGGGATGTGACGGGGGAGGGGTGGCAGAGACCTGCAGGCTGTGCAAATAAAGGCTTTGCATTCCACTGGACGAGAGGGACACCTTTAAGGTTTAGCGCAGAGGAGTGATGTGATCTGACTTTGGTTCTAAAGGCCCCCTCTGGCTGTTGGTGAGAATGGACTGTCTCCAGGGGACAAAGTAGCTGGTAGTAATGTTTGAGGGGAGGTGGTAAGACATGGTTAGATTCAGGATATTTTTAAAGGTAGAGCCAAGAGGATTCAGCGATAAAGTGGACGTGTGGTATAATAGAAAAAGAAGAGTTAAATATGGTGATAACTTGGTGTTATGGGTTGAAATACGACTGCCACAATCCAGTTCACATGTTGACGTCTTAGTCCCCAGTGCCTCAGAACAGAACTTTCTTTAGAATTAGGGTAACTGCCAATGGACTTGGTTAAGAAGAAGTCATACTGGAGGGAAGGGGTGCTAATCCAGCATGACTGGTGTCTGTATAAGAACAGGGTGTCTGGTCACAGACCCACATAGAGGAGCACATGTGATGACATGGGAATAGGAGCTTCAGAAGCCAGGGAATGCCTGTGGCTGTGGGAAGCTGGGAGAGAGGAATGGCCAGGTTCTCTCCCACGGCCTCGGAAGGAACCAGCCCCTCCGACACCTCGATGTTAGACCCCTGTAGCCTCCAGGACTGGGAGACAAGACTTTCTGCTATTGAAGCCACCAGGCTTGTGGTACTTTGTCACAGCAGCCCTAGCAGCCTCACACACTGGGTGAGCAATTGGGGGAATGGCAGGGAGCTGCGAGGGGGTGGATGCTAGGAGGATCAGGCTTTGGAGTTTGGGGTCAGGGAGGGGAATCCACAGGAGCTGACTTTGAGAGCCTGTTAGATCTCTACGGGGAGGCAGTTGGACATGGGAATCTGGAGTTCAGAAAGGAGGTCCAGGCCTGAGACCTAAATGTGGGCACAGCCTCGGTGGACATCAAAGCACGGACTGAATGAGATCACCAGGACACGGGCCCAAAGACCAGGCCAGCCCTGGGAAATGTCAACATCTAGAGATCAGGAAGAGAAGGGAGAGCCAGAGGGAGACCGAGAAAGGGTCCATGGTGAGGTCGGGTGTGACCTCTCAGCCAAACGGAGGAAGTGGGGAGGAGGAAGGGGCTGACCGATGGATCCACGCCACTCTTGTTCAAGGAGGGAGAGGCCCTCTGGGTGGGCAGCCTGGAGGTCACTGGTGACTCCCACATGATCGGTTCCCTGGTCAACTGTAGTCACAAGGCTGATTGGAATGAGTTCCAGAGAGAGTGAGGGCTGTTTTCAAGCGTGGCATTACATCATGAGCATTATTCTGTGTCATTAAGAATGTCTTACAAACATTGTCTCCAACGACTGTACCACATTCCACGATTGTCATCTCCTTGTTCCTGGGTGGGATATTTCTGTGTTTACTAGTATACTATATTAATTGTCACACTGCAGTGCTCGTATCCTATATAATAAAAGGCCAGCGACCATAAGTGTAACGACTGGAACGATCGCTTGACCAGCAGGCTCCGATCTCAGCATGGCGAGTGGGGAACCACGGCGAACTGGATGGGTGGTGGTGGGGTGGGACTGGGGACTGTCAAGCCGGCAGAAGATGGCCCTGATCAGAAGATGGCCCTGATAGGCTAGGCCTAGGGACCCTACCCGTGCACGATTTCATGCGCTGGGCCTCTAGTTTCAATATAAAATCTCCTAGATTAGGAACGATAAAACACCAATAGGCCTGAGTGTTTCTAGAGCTTACTCCAAGCATGTCAAACTCGGGGCCGGAGGGCCGTTTTGACATGCTTGGCTTACTCCTGAAGCAAGGCCAGCGGCTTTACAGAGTCTGCACCCATGGACACTGCACGCCTCTCTCTCTTCCATATAGTACTACATTGACTAGCACACCCAGAACAGGTGTTGCCATGGTGAGGATGGGCATCAGGGGTTCGTTCCTGACTTCCAGGACAGTGTCTCTACGGGTGACATTCAGGCATACTGGACCAGCATCCTGGACACATGTTCATGAATATACTGTAATGCCTTCCCCACTCCCCTGAACCTGATCTCTTAGGAAATGTCATTTGTGAATCAGTAGAGCCCATTGCATTTTGCTTCTTAATGGCTTTTTGGTGGGTTTCACCGTTAACTTCTGGCTGTCCACGCCAGGGCCAGGCTTATGTGTTCCTTATTTCTCTCAGCATTCAGATCTGATCTTAAGTTCATGATCCCAGGGAGGGAGGTCTTTCCTAATACCCAGAGTTCCACAGGGATGGGCCCGCACAGCACACTATTCTCTGTCTGAAACGCTTAGAGTAATTATAATCAGCCCTCTGGCTGTGAGACCCATGGGGCAGAGATGGTGCTTTTTCGTCTACAGCACTGTTTGTAGGCATGTGACTATGCCTAGTGCAAAACTGTCGCTCAGCATTTTGTTCAGTGAAGACCTGAGGCACAGGTTAAACTTGACAACTGGCCCACAGGTACAGAGCTGGGGGCGGTTCCATCACTAGGTGAGCCTGGGCAGGTGGGCTTCTATAGCTCCACAAAGAAATACACAATTCTAGGAATTCCTTGTATACTTTTTGGTCCCTTGGATATAATAATTCGCAAATATCTGTCAGTTGCCCAATCAGGGCCCGTCATTTCTCATTTGCTCTATACCTTTACATTCCAACACAGAGCTGTATGGTGATTTTTTTCTACATTTATCTGTCTTCCCTACTGGATTTGGATCTCTTTGACAGTGGGAAGTTTGTCTCTTTCATCTTTTCATCCACAGTTTTTGATACAGGGCTAGCATGTCGGAGGGGCTCAGTGTTTTAATAATGAAGGAAGAGAATATGGGATTATAGTAAGGTTTTAGAGTTATTATTTAGAAATACATGGTCTCTCAATGAACAACAAAGCTGTTAATTATAATAATACTTTATATGTGCATAATAGTTCACAGTCTGTAAAACTCAGGATTTGTCAAAAAAAATTATACATATGTACTAACCTTAATGTACAAGATGGAATTATACTATTAGAGAAGGTGTTTAATAAATGACTTAATGAATGAATAGCAAAGTAACCTTGTGTTTTTATTCACTTTACTAGTATCAACTTTATAATTCTAATTTCGAATGGCTATAATACCAAACTTTACCTAACGTGTGTGGTTCTTTTGCATGTGTATTGGTATAAATAACACTGCTGGGCATATGTGTGCATAGATATTTCCTTTTTTGAGTCTTAGGATACATTTCTAGAAATGAGGCTGCTAAAATATTTGAAACGTTTTGTTAAACTGCTTTCCAAAAGGCGTGTACCATTATGTTACCATCTTTGCAGCAGTATGTATTAATAATTTTACGTCTTTTAAAAAATTAAGTAGGCATAATATTGTTTCTTCATGTTTGAGTTTGCATTTCTTTGGATGACTTAATTCATTTGGACATGACCCCACAAGTTTATTTACCAATTGCATTTTCTTTTGTCTTAATTGTCTATTTCTGTCCTTTTTCCCCCCCAATTTTCATTTTAATTTGTTAGACAACTTTTATTAGTACTTCTAAATAACAGCATTTTCTGAATTTTTTTTCTATTTTTTCTCTCTCTTCTTACTTTTGCTATTTATTATTTATTTATTTTTTTAAAAACCCTCACCAGAGGATATTTTTTCCATTGCTTTTCAAAGAAAGTGGAAGGGAGGGAGAGAGGAGGAGAGAGAGAGAAACATCGATGTGAAAGAGACACATGGACTGGTTGCCTCTCACATGTGCCCTAACCGGGGGCAGGGAGTGAACCCAAAACTCAGATGTGTGACCTTGACTGGGAATCGAATCCGTGACCCTTCAGGTGAGTGAGCAGATGCTCTAACCACTGAGTAACCCTGGCCTGGGCACTTTTGCTATTTTTAATTACGTGTTTATATAGTCTAAACTGTAGATCTTTAGCTTTGTTTTCTTTTCCTTTTTCCCCCCACTGGCTTAAAAAACAAAACAAAACAACTTCATAAAATGGCAGTAATAAGACCAGAATCCGAACCCTGAAACACTGCGGGTGGGTTTTCCATTCACATGACTTATGACTTTTAATTATGTCCTGTTCCGTGAGTGATTTCACAGTTATTGATGGCCTTGGGCGGAGTGTGTTTGACCCTGGGAATCCCCTGCTTTAAATCCAGTCACAGGGTAACAAGCCACTCCTGCTGAGCTCAGGCTCTGAGAACCTCCGCCTTCCAGAACGCAGCTCCCGGGGAACTAGGCAGATGGGGCCCAGGACATCACACAGCCTTGCGCCTTGCATTCTGTAGACTGTGTGCTGTGTCCGACCACCTGCCTGTCTGCTTGGTTAAGTTGTCACTTGAGCGTAGATTAGGGAAGGGATAGATAGGAGTCAATGGTGGGGAGAAAGCCTGTGCTGTATGACAGCCTGCCTTGGAAGGGGAGAGCGATCCAAGCACACACACACCCCTGAAGCGTTTCACATGACTCTTCCTAACAATCAGATCCCCTGCGGGTTAGTAGGTGTGTTGGTGATTGGTTTGCCTCCCTAAAAAAACGCGCTGATGTGGACTTCTTCATTATCCCACGAGGCTGGAGAGAAAAGGCATGGGGATGTTATGCTAATATTCTTTGCTCTTTAGAGCTTTTGGAGGAAGCTGGCCCAGAGACATTTACACGGAAAGTACAGCAGTTATTTGGGTTTGGTACACGGAGCAGACGGAGTTAGAGCAGACCTAACTGTGACCTCATGCTGGGTTTCTTGTGATCTGATATCACTGAGTGTTATTGAGTGACTTCAGAGGGCAGCTGGGAATTACTGTGAAGACACGCAGAGCAAAGCAATTTCTCACCTGCTGCCTGTGATCACAGGAGACACAGTCAGACTCCTCTTTCTCCCGGGACACATGCGGGGGGCATGCTGCAACTTGTTCAGAGAGAAAGGCAAGGGGCAGAGAGTCACACTGTTTGCCCCGTGTGCGCGGGGACGGTTTTAAATATAACCAGGAGCGACTTTTTTAGAAGTAAAAGCAACAGAGCCTGGGCTTCAGGGCATGGGTTACTTCCTAAAAATACAGTCACTGAGCGTTTAAATAACATTAGGAACAGCTTGTCAAACTGGAGTCGGATTCACATGTGGACAAATCCGAGGGTGTTTACTGTTGGGGGCGAAAGCTGAGAATTTGACTATTTCAAATGATGAAGGAGTGATTTCAGAGACCAGCGTGGTGGTATGGATGGAGTCCAATTTTGTTGCCTATCCTGCTCACCCAGGTCTTGATGTGGGGTCTCCGCTTTTTTCGAGCCCGGTATTTGCAAATTGAGTTCATGGTTGTCATGGTGGCAATTTCTGCCACCTTGACTGACCTCATCCTTATCTTCACCCCTTCACCCTGTGCTTAAGGAACAAGTTTAACTACCTTCAATTCTCAGTTGCCTTTGTTGGATTTTTAAAAAATTATTTTGGTTCTTAAAAACTGAAAAATATACAGAAAAGTACAAAGGATATAACAGTAAACCCTTATGTGTCTACTACCCTTAGTTAATATAGGTCTACTTGTTGTCATATTTGTTACCCATCTTTTTTTTTTTTTTTTTTAAAGGGAAAGTATTCCCATAAAGTGACCTATTTCCTTCTTTACTGTTGTTCCCCTTCCTTCCCTGAGGTGATCACTGACATGAACTTAGTGTGAACCCAGTCATATTTTATGCTTTTACTGGTTTCCTGTGTATCCATAAAAACAGATAGTATTGTTTTATGTCATTTATTGACACAGACAGTTATAATATGATCACATAAGTAACAGTATGATAAAATAACATCATATACATTGATTTATTTTAGGCAATGTTATTGTTATTTTTTCAGGATCTATCTATTTTATGTGTACACACACACACACACACACACACGCACATTTTAATTCATTTCAGAGAGGAAGGAAAGGGAGAGAGAGACAGAAACAGCAATGAAGAGAGAAAATCATTGATGGCTGCCTCCTGCACGCCCCCTACTGGGGATCGAGACCACAACCAGGGCATGTGCCCTGGACCGAATTGAGCCTGGGACCCTTCAGTCCGCAGGCCGACACTCTATCCACTGAGCCAAACTGGCTAGGGTGGGTCCATCTATTTTGATAGGTATAGATCCAGCTCATGGTTTTAACTGCTGTATGGTATTCCATTGTATGAATGAATATAGCATAGTTTATGAATTTATCTATCAATGCCAGTATTTCCCCACATAATTGGCAGCTCAGCCTCCTGAGGTCTCTGCTCTCCAGCACCGGCCCTGCAGGCTCCCGCAGCTCAGCCTCCTGAGGTCTCAGCTCAGGACTCTACCGTTTTCCATTTGGTGCCTCCTGGTGCCTCGGTCTGCAAAGTGCCTGCTGCAGGCGGTCGGGGTGCTCGTGGGCTCGCCTCTTTGGTTTCCTTCTCTCAGGGTTCACTGTCCTCACTTGCTAGCTGTCTTGGGCTCCACAACAGCTGTTTTGTATCTTTCATCCATGCTTTTAGTTGTTTATGGAAAAAGGGCTTGTTTGGTAACAGTTATTCCAGCCTGGCCAACCGTGGAAACCTAGCTTTTTAACCTAAAAACAAACACCTTTCAGAATCGCTGTTGCGTTTGGAATGGAGGGGGTAGGTAGAGGGTTAACTCAGCGTGCTTATCTTGCGTCCTTTCATTGGATTATCTGCTTTATGAATTGGGACCCCCTCCACACGTCCTTTCACAAACGGAGTATCTCTCAGAAGCTCTTCTTGTTTCTACTGCACTTGAGCTTCTTGGGCGAATTCCCTTTACGTGTGTTTGTGCTGGAAGTTCAGTAGCTTGTCACCGCTCCTCCAGCCCATTGCTATATTCTCTTCTGTCAGTCCTTGACCAGTTGTTTCAGAATGACCTCCCTTCAGAGTTCCTCTAGATCCCACGGGGCCTGAGCTTCTGGAACTTTCTTT
This sequence comes from Myotis yumanensis, assembly GCF_028538775.1. Taxonomy (NCBI): domain Eukaryota; kingdom Metazoa; phylum Chordata; class Mammalia; order Chiroptera; family Vespertilionidae; genus Myotis; species Myotis yumanensis. Next base: position 15,455,780 of record NW_027223762.1, read on the forward strand.
AACAAGCATACTGTCAAATGCCACTACAGACCTTCCTTATACATGAGCAGAGTATATTTTAACATAATTGTGATTTTAAAACATCTTGGAGGGTTTGGAGACTCTTTGGTCCAACAACATGCAAACTAAATCTGGAGGTGCGGGTGTTATTATGGAATGCATTAAGAGCCCATTGATTGGTTACCTTCCCTTTACAGATGTCCTGACATCCCAGCATCCTTAGCAAAGGAGTGTCTCTACATTCACATCAGTCATTCAACCAAGGTGAAGTTCAGGCTCCCGTCCTTGAGTATATAAGTTCTGCAGAAGCCAATGGTCTGACTGCACAGTTTAGAATCCAGTTGGGCATTGAGAGAACCGTGTTAAAAGATGCTTAATAATAAGTGAAAGCACATATGAAATGGGACAGAAGTTCAGGTGATATAAAGGTCACGGTGGGTGGGGGGCATTTGGGAAAGACCTCATAGGAAGGGGGGGGGGTTCAGAAGAGCAGAACTCCAAGGGCCCTGCTTCGGGATGGGTCACCTGTGTGCAGGTGAGTGGGGAGCTTCTGCAGGGATGGGCGAGGGGCCAGTGATGGTGGGGGTGGGGTGGGGCTAGATGTAGAGGGTCTCGATGTATTTTAGGGGCAGCTACAATGTGCTGAAAGTTGTTGAATGAAGGAGGGAAAATTCTAGAGAGCTACATTTTAGGAAGACTGGTCTGTCCGCAGTCTGGCTGAGGGTTTTGTTCCCTGACCGATTGGTTCTCAAGCTTGGCTGCCCGTTGCGGTCACTGGGAGATGTAACACAGAGTAAAGATACTGATGCCTGAGCTCCATCCCCCCAGAGTTTCTGATTCAGTTTGCTGGCGTTAGGCCTGGGCCTTGTTTTTTTATTTTTAATGTAAAAAATTTTTCAATGACACTAAATTTTTCATGGACTATATTCCCCGTGCTGTGCATACATCCCTGCGACTGTCTTCATAACTGGCAGTCTGTACATCTCAGTCCCTTCCCCCTTCTCACCGCTCTCCTCACCCCTCTCCCATCTCAGGCCTGGGTTTCTGAGAGTTTTCAAAGCTCCCAGCTGATTCTAAGGTGCAGCCGAGCCTGAGACCCACTTCCCAGGCCTCTGATAAGATCTTCATGTAATGGTGACTCATGGTGCTGACCCACAGCTGGCCAGGAAAATGCAGAATCAAATGGTGGAAACAACCTGTTCAGAGTACTTCTGTAATATGTATGTGTAATATTCCACACAGCCCAACACCTCAGAATAGCAGTGTTCTCATAAATGCCTGCACACGTTTACACCGGCCATGAAGTCGATGGTGACCGTATGTCTAAACTCTTGGAAGGGACCCATATTTATCTTGAGAATTTGGTCCCGTGAAACATTTATTTTTATTTTCTGCATTCAACATAAAAGGGCCACATAAAACAAACACTTTTTATCACAGCAAGAATTCAATGCAATGAAAGCACGGGTAGTGCGAAAACACTAAACTTGCCATGATAAAAACAGAAATCCTCAAAAAAATCGGCTGGTGGAAGCCTGTGCTTCTAAATGCTGTCTGTCAGGGGTTTGCAAACTCGAGTGTGCATTGGACCCACCGGGAGGGCGGTCAGACTGCTGGGCTCCAGTTCTGGACGGAGCAGCCGACAAAGGGCACCTCGGAAGTGTTCCCAGGCGGTGCTGCTGCTGGTCCCGGCGCCACACGCTGAGAAGTGCCGTGTGAGAACCACTGCCGCCTGAGGCCCAAGTATGGTAGGAGAGAGGGCTTGGTGAAGTCTGGTGGCAGCACATGAGTTTGGCTTCTCATGTCAGGTGAGGGGCTTGTCTTGGCAGTTAGGGAATCTGCCCCCCCAAAACCCCCCAGTTCAAGGCAGCCCCTTCTGCCTGCCTGCTCCAAGGGGCTGCTGCCAGAACCTCCTGGGGTGGGAGGAAGAGGAAATTGTCGAATCCTCCTCCTCGCTGTCCTTTCACAATTCACTGCAAGAGGGAGGTCTTGCGCAGAGTCACACGATTACATACCTGTTCTTTTTCTTTCAGTAGAAAATTTTTGTGGTTTGAATTCTTTCTCTTATTATTCTTTCCCTGTCCCCCTACCACATACAGCATTTGAAGCATTAAGAACAATCTCTGCCCCTTTTTCACTTGTAATCCCTCCATGTCCTCCAAGGACAGGTCTTACTGTGCCTTCTCAGTGGCACCCTGTGTGTGTGTGGGGGGGGTGCGAGGGGGTTGGGCGGGGGGGACTCTAGGCCTTGGCCTCCCCAGGTACCGGCTTCTGCAGGCTGCGCTGTCTGGGCAGCCTCCCCGGAGGATTAGCAGGCTACACCTTTGGAGGGAGGAGAAGCGGAAATCACTCTCAGATGTTAAACTGAACCGCGGCTCTAATGGAAAGCATGAGGAGAATGCACACATGAACGTGCCCGAGGGGCTCTCTGGCAGAGCTGGCTGTGGAAGCCAGTCCAGTCCTCGCTCACGGCCGCTGCTGTTCTCCCCGGGTGGAGCCTGTTTCCATTCAGGGACATTCCATAAATACCCACGGCCCAGAAGGGACCCGATGATTACCCGCCAGGAAAGCGCTGATAAATGAGAATCCTGAACTCCAGAAGTGCATCGCGATTGACTTTGAATTCTAGAAGCCTCATGTGGGAAGACCCGTGGGGACCATTTTAGAACAAGCAGCTACTGCCCTCCCTCTGCCCCCAAACATGTACAGGTGCAGAGGCCAAGGTTAAGTAACTTGCCCCAAGGTCACCTAGGGAGCTGGCTGCGTCTGTCTTCCTTTCTCTCTCTCTCTCTCTCTCCCCCCCCCCCTTCTCCCCCTCTCTCTCCCTCCCCCTCCCTCTTCCTTTCCCCCTCCCCTCCCTCTCCCTCTCCCTCTTTCTTCTCTTTTTCTTTTTTAAGAAGCGTTCTCAACTTTTGGAAAATTTTTCAGCTCAGTGTTCTGACGACACTCATTTCTTGTCATTATTTGCTGTAACTAATAGGACTCATATTGTAGAAAGATGGGAAGAGTGTCGTCTTTCTTTTAAAGAAAATCAGTAGGTTTCAGGCTTTTTCCATCTTCCATACTGAGCCTCCTCTGGCTCATACCCCTCACCCACTTCACAGTTGTCTGTGGACTGAATCTTGCATTGAATGTTAAGGGAGATTTAGTCTTGTCTCCCGCAGGACCAAGATTTTCAGTCCAAGGTGCACTGATGGCCAAAGGTTGGCATACACACCTGTACTTGGACAAATAAAGAAGGGGCTGAAGAAATGCTGTTTGTAGGCCAATGACATTAACCTAATAAAACTGATGTCAGTAACATGTGCACTCCCACGGGACCGATAAAATCCACTTACTGTGCCGGAGACAAAGAGCCCTCCTGACTTTAAAATTCTGCTTGGCCACAAGCCTGGTGATGCAAAGCACACACATCCTCGAAAGTAGGAGATGTTTCTGTTGGGTTGTCTTTCATTATGAAATTAGGGATGATGGACAGTGCACTGGCAAATGCATAAAAATGTATATTGGGCGACTCTCAACCTTTTAAATCTTGAATTTCTCTCACGTAAAAAAAAAGTGGGCCGGACCCCACTTCTGAAAGATTGTCTCTGAGCTCTGGTGGCTCGTGCAAGATGAAGTCTGGAGCACTTTTTGAGGGGGCTGTGGTTGGGCGTGGGCTTTTGTTACTTTGCCGAGTCTTATCTGGATGCCTAAAGTTTAAACTGACGCCACAGGGCACCGTTTAGAAAGAAGGGCAGAGCGTTTTCATACGTTTTCCGAGTTTCTGATGCATTTCTGAGCGGCAGCTAGAGTAAAGTGATGAGAATGATGGCTCGGCAGCTACTTCGCTTGGATAAGAACCCCAGATCCTCCCTCTACTAGTCATTGTGTGACCTTTGGCAGCTATAAAACTCCTTCATCAGTACAATGGGCAGAATAAAATATCTACTAAAATGGTTGCTTGGGGATTAAAATTGTTAAAAAATACATTTTTATTGATTTTAGAGAGGAAGGGAGAGGGAGAGAGAGAGAGAGAAACATCAGTGATGAGAGAGAATCATTGATCGGCTGCCTTTTGCATGCCCCACACTGGGGATGGAGCCCGAAACCCAGGGAGGTGCCCTGACGGGGAATCGAACCATGACCTCTTGGTTCATAGGTCAACACTCAACCACTGAGCTACGCTGGCCGGGCAAATTTGTTGATATGTAGTAGAACAGTGCCCGACACATAGAAAGATGTTAATAAACATTAGCTGCCATCACTACCTTCATCATCTTCACATCTTTAGGGTTTCATTTTATTGGTGACTATTGATGGATGCTGCTGCTAAGCCTTCGGAAGAATTCGTAAAGTCTGTAATGCTTTCCTTCCAATGTGTTTCCTGTTAATGTTTCTGCAGCCAGCTGTGTGCCACCGTGCCAGAATGGAGGGATGTGTCTCCGGCCTCAACTCTGTGTGTGCAAACCTGGGACCAAGGGCAAAGCCTGTGAGATGACAGCCGCCCAGGACACCTCATCGCCAGTGTTTGCAGGGCAGGGTCCCGGGGCTGCGGCCTCCTGGGTCCCTCCTGAGCAAGTAGCGAAGCGCACTTCATCGAAGGCAGACACCCTCCCAAGGGTCAGCCCCGTGGCCCAGATGACCTTGACCCTCAAGCCCAAGCCGTCCGTGGGACTCGCCCAGCAGATACATTCTCAGTGAGTGTTTTGAACTTGCCTCCTGCCCGGGGGCATCTTAATTACTCTCTTAGACGAATCACGCTTTATGCCACTCTCCTTTCCCTGCACAGTGTGCAGCAAGCACTTGCGTAGTAATGTCTGTCTTCCCTTTCCTTAAGGTTTCACATGTTATGCTCACATTCCACGTCTCTGAGAAATACTCGATGCGTGCGTTTAGCCTCTGCAGGGAAGCTTTACTCTAAGCACAGACCAGAGCAGGAGTGGAGATTACAGGGAGCCGGGGTGGAAGGGAATAGGAGAGAGAATTGTTTGATTATGGTGGAGCTGTGAGTTTAAAAATCCTTGTTTTGGGAGGGCGTGCTCTCGAGTTTTTGAAATAATAATTTGAAAGAGACATAGTGTGATTTTTAAAGCTGCATGGAGAAGGTAGGGACCCCACTCTGCACAGAGAAGGTATTCCGATGGAAAGAAGGCCTCGGGAAGGGAATGTCCCGGCCTCAGGAGCAGGTGAAGTGCACCCACCAGCTGCCGTGCAGGAGCGTCTTTGGGGAATGAGCTTGTGTTCTATTTATGGGGACGAGGCCTTTTCTGAGCGTTGGGAAGTGCTGTTCTGAACACGATGAGACCCTGGATCAAGGCCGGTCTCCCGGTGCCCCTCTGCGTCTCGGCTGCCCGGGACCCTGGCGCAGATCGGTGCCTTTTAATTAGCTGCTCCGCGTGGATAACAAGACACAGGATTGACCGCAACTATCACTTGTCATTTGCCCAGGAATGTAAAATACAGGAAGTCCTCAGCTTAAGCGCGGGCTTGACCCAGGAGTGCATTTGTAAGCTTGGAATTTCCAGTGTTTTCTCCCTCCTAGGAACAGGGTCCACGTGGTGATTAGGGTCCAGTCCCCCGCAGGCGTTATTCAGTCTGCTCCTATGGATGAAATTACCCTAATTTGTACTTCCCGTTTGAAGAGGCCAACTCCTTTCCCCGCGGAGTGGGGTCCTTCTAACTTGTTCTTTCTCTTTTTATTCCCTCCTCAGTCCTCTTCTTTCTGTTTTTCTTCATTTTTTCTCTCATTTCTTATTGTCTCCCACTTCACTTCTGCCGTGATAAGTAGATTGGGGGCGGGGCTAGTTTGAAATCTAACCACATGGCGAGCATTTTATTTGGAAAATATTTATATCCTGCAACTCTCAGCAAGAAGGAATAGTAGTTATAATTAGTACTTAGTAACAGCTTTCCTAACTAATACTTAGTGACTTAGCCAGGTACTGTTTCAAATGCTTTGTGTATATTATTAACTTACAACTTACAATGACCCCATGTGGTAGGCACCGTTATTAACCCCACTTACAGATGAGGACAATGAGGTGCAGTGTGGTTGAGTAACTTGTTCAAGGCCATAATAATAATAATTAATAATAATAAGTGTTTGGATTAAAATGCCGGCAGACTAGGGAGAATAAGCAAGAGGCTGTGAGTGGAGGCAGCAGGACCCAGCATCCATGCCCTGAAGTGGAGGGTGGCCAACTTCTTCTGTGAAGGCTCAGATCTTTTGGGCGTTGGGGGACATACGGTTTCTGTCGCAGCTCCTCAGTTCTGTCGTCGTGACGCAACATCAGCCACAGACGATGCCGAAATGAACGCGTGACCGCTCCAATAAAACTTTATTTATGGCTATGGAAATTTGAATGTCATATAAATTTCACATGTCACCCAATATCATTCCTCTTTTGATTTTTTCCTCCCCTCAACCCTTTGAACATGCAAAAGTCATTCTTAGCTTGTAGGTCGTGGGCCAGCTTTTTGGCCCATGAGCTGTGGTTTGCTGACCCCTTCTGTAAAGGATTGTGGTGCTTTTTGGTGCCAGAAAACGAATGTAACTGTGCCCTTGAAGTGATGTAAAGCTTCGGTTATACCACACCGAGGCATCTCTCTCCCAGCATTGTTCTGGATCTCCAGAACCGTTCTGCGTTGAACTGTGCCTTGGCACTCAGAGTCAGATTGCTGTGCACGGCAATTATTTTTTTTCCAGCGTCGTTACTTACATAAACTGTGAAGTCATTTACAAGCGACATCATTCATCTTGAATAGCACCATCCACTGTTAGACCGTGACCCTCTGTGATGTGTATGTATGAGTTGTTAGCGAGAACCATATGTCAGACGTCAAATAAAGGAGCAAACTTTTTCTTTTTTCTTTTTTTGGTAACAGCGGTATAATTTGGACAAGAATGTTGTGAGTCAAAGAGGAGGCTAAGGTTTCAGCTCTTACTTGGCGTTGGGAAAATAGAAGTCATTGTGGGCATACCTTGTTTTATTGCGCTCCCTTTTATTGCACCTTGGTTTATTGCACCTCTCAGATATTGCGGTTTTTTTTTGTTTTTTTTTTAACCAATTGAAAGTTTGTGACGACCCTGTGTTGAATGAGTCTGTTGGTGCCATTTTCCCAACAGGATCAATGGTGGTTAGTATTTTTTAGCAATAAAGAATTTTTAAAGTAAGGCATTTTTTAGACAGAATGCTATTTATTGCATACTTAATAGGCTACAGTATATTGCAAGCATAACTTTTACATGCACCAGGAAACCAGCAAGTTTGTGTGAGCCATGGCATTGCATCACACCATTTGGGGGACCAGGCCTGCCCTGTTTCCCAGGTATGCCTCTAGATAATGTGCTTCAGAGACAACATGTCTACCGGGTGCTTTTGGGTAAGAAGAAGAGATGGCCTGAGGTACTAACCAGTCCTGATAATTTCTTGAAAACCTTTTATAGGTTGCCCTGTTATTTGGGCACTGCAGGGAGTATTGAGATGCACAAGATCCAGTTCTGTTCTTAAGGAGATTTTGAAATAGGTGGCTATCACTTGAGAGGGAGGCACAGGGAGGGGGAAGTTGGCCCACTGATGAATTTAGGGAATGACACCATCACCTGAACTCATATTTAATCAAACTGCCAAGGAAGCTCAGATGATAGGGCCATTTTTGCCACTTTTGAGAAATGTAACAATTCTCGAGTTATCTTATTTTAAGGTGCTTGAGTGTCCTCACGACATGACGCTGGGACACTGGCCTCCCAGGGCACGTGACCCCATGCTGGAGCGAGCCAGGACACAGCCACCGGGCCATTTCAGTCTTCAGTCTGGGAAACGGTATACCTTCACTTCTCCCTTATTCTACTCATCAGAAGTGAGTCGCCAAGTCAGACCACCCTCCAAGGGAGAGGAATTTAGCTGTATTCCTTGAAGGGAGAAATAGCAAAGAATTTGTGGATGTATTTGAAAAGGACCGCATCGAGGACACGAATGGATTGGAACTTGATGTAGATGAAGACTAGTGGTAATAAAAAGTTCTAAAGATTGCTTGAAACCCACTTTAAAGACTAAGATGTCAACCAAGCAATTCCAAAAAGACACAATGAAACAAAATGGGAAAAAAAAAGTAATGGCTCCTTCATGAGCTGACGAAAGGAATAAATGACGGGTCATCTTGCTGCAAACACACTCTGGCACCCCCTTTTCTGATGCCCTGAACGTGCACCTAACTTTATAACGTTGGATTCTTTAGAAAGTCCATGTTAACTCTTCAGGCTGCTCTCATAATTGCATCCTATAGACGTTATTCCCATGTCGCTGTCAGTGCATTTGGAGAATTGCCACTGTTCAGTCACAGGTCTTGTCTTGAGTTACCTGCTTAAAAAGGTAAGTCGGGGCTGGGAGACTCCACGAGGGAACAGCATTCAAAACTCTTTAGCTTTCCAGAGCTTATTCCTCACCTGCCAGTATCATTATTCACATGAATACATTGAGGTTTCCCATAAAAGTTTGTTTTTGGCCCTCCTGCTGCTCCATGGAGCTGCTTTGACTGGTGTGAAATTGCCTGCTGGGCTTTGCCAAGTGGGGAGCTGTTATCTGCGCTGTGTCAGGCGGAAGCACTTTTGCAGGAGACAAGGTACCCAGTCCCCTCTCTTTCGGCTGGAGAAGGAAGCCTGGTTTTACTCAGGATGTGATGTCAAATCTATCTCGAGAGCTCACATGGGTCCAGTCTTTTTTCTTCCCTGGGGCTGGGTACTTTCATCATCTGTGGTACCCTGGTGTTCCAAAGGGTTGTGGCTAGCTTCTCGGGAAAAATTAGTTTTTTTCCTGTCTCAGATCACTTGAGGGGACTGCATTTATCCGGTGTCATTGACTGTCCCTCTGTCCGGCATCTTCTTTCCAGGGATGTGGGGAAGAGAAAAGAAGCGAATTAGAAAACATCCTTTTATAAGGCGGGAGTAATTCAAACGCATCGAGCATTTATCAAGTGATACGGAGAAGGTCCTTTAAAATCCACATGGAGTTGATGGGTTGCACCTTCAAAGGTGTTGAGAAGTGAATTCTCCTCATGTCCCCGGGGTCAGTGGATCGGAGGCAGCCTTGGGTGACGTCTGTGCCGGGAAGAAGTTCTCGGCCTCCTCTCACTGTGGTTAGGTCTTAAAGAAAACTAGATGCTGTGACCCTGACAAGGATGGGAGAGGTTGTGGAATGTTCCTGGACTTATTCTGCTCTCCTCATTACCAGCAACAACAACGGCAAGATGTAAAGTTGTTCCCTCTATTTGGACTCTCTCATAGCCCTACAGAAAAAAACCCAAGACCCTCCAGCAGTGAAACTACACCAACAGTGAAAACTGTAGGGAGAAGGTTCAAGCTTTCTGTAGCACTAGCAGTTGAGATTGGGACATTTGAACTTTTGAAAGAAACCAAGGAGGTGGCCAGTACTCAAACATACAGTTTCCCCAATGGTCTGCGGCTGCAGGGGCACTTTGCTCGGTGTGGATCCCTACCCCCAACCCTCACTCTGTCCACACTCGCCCAGGCTTCGCTTCTGTGCTTCCCCGTACTTACCACGATCACAGCTACACAGTTTTTCATCTCTAGCTGCGTAGGTACACAGCGGGGTTACAGTAAATGTTTACCTGGAGAAAACAATGTAAATGTCTAAATCCCTGTCCAAGGATTGTCCCATGTATGCTTATATTGCAGAAGTTACCTTTTTGTCTTAGAATATACTGTTTGCCTTTGTAAAACCCTGAACATTTTGCAAAGTACTTTGTATTCCTTGTTGTATTTGATCTGCCCAACCAGTCTATGAGATGGAGGCTTTTTAAAAAAGAATTTTATTTATTTATTTTTATTATTTATTATTATTTTAAAGAGAGAGAGAGAGACAGACAGACAGACATAGATGTGGGAGGAAATCGGACCAGCAGTCTTTGGTGCATGGGTTGATGCCCAACTAATTGAGCCACACTGGCCAGGGCAAGATGGAGGTTTTGGTCTCTACTTTAAGAAGTGGAACAGAAGCAGAGGGGGAGAGTGTTCATTTCAGGACATTTTAGGCATAGGATGAGAACTAAAAATTGAACCAATGACTCATTTCAACCTTTTACATGCATTTATTATAACCTTTTTAAAAATTGAAGTTAAATTGACATTGCATAGAGAGGAGTCCACAGATCAGAAGTGTACACAGCCCGGTGATTTCCCACAGTGAGATCGCACTCGTATGTGTACCACCCACATTGAAGAGCAGAGCATTGCTTCTGTTTCTAGGTCTTCCCTCCCTTGCTCCCGATAGGGGCCACTGTCTTGACTTCTAACCAGAGATTAGTTCTGTCTGTTTCTGAACTATATATAAATGAATCAGACAATGAGATTCATCTATGTCATTTTATGTTTTCATTTACATTGCCAAGGATTGGCCTATTATATGAATATACTACAACTTATTACTTATTCTTCTCTTGATGGAAGTCTGGAATTTTCCCAGTTTTTGGCTTTTATGAATGATGCTGTGTAGGCAGGCATATGTGGGAATTCTAGAAGACCTTTGTGAACTCATCAGAAAACCAAGTCCAACTGGGTACAGCGATGTCAAGGTTTGAGAAAGACTTCATAATCCATTGTGGAAAGTTGGATCATGCTGGTATCTGTGGGTCAGCACTGGTTTGTTGTTTGAGGAAACCAGGCACTTGGGGGGAATGGTGGGGTGATGTAGTGTTTAAGGAACTGGAAGCAAGGAACTGTTTCCTCCTGAGAACCGGCAGGAGGAGTGAACTGTGGGGTGGGGTTGGGAGAGGTAGGCGAAGGGCAGGGGAAGTCAAGTTGTCTTCCACCTGTAGGGTCCCATGAGGAAAGCTTGGCCAAAATTAGTTTTGAGATACAACCAGTAACTGACTGGGTTTAAATTCTGGTCAAAGAATTATATGGAAACTCCAAGTCTGCAATTGAAAAGGGCAAGTTCTAGGGTAGTTTGCTACCCAATTTATTTGCTAGAAATCAGGATGGTGTTTTGTTGCTATGTAATAATAATAATAATAATAATAATTATAATTATGATAACAGTCTATATATATAAAAGCCTAAGTGACTGGCTGGCCCGTAGCTATGACACACACTGACCACCAGGGGGCAGACAGTCAACGCAGGAGCTGCCAAGCGACAGCAACTTTGCAGAGTGCCCTCTCGCACTCCGGGACCCCTGGGGGATGTCGGACTGCCGGGTTTTGGCCCAATCCCCGCAGGCCAGGCCGAGGGACCCCACCGGTGCACGGGCCTCTCGTATATACAATAACAACTAATATTTACTGAGTGTTTAATCTGTGCCAGGAGCTATTAAGTCCTTTCTAAATATTATCTCGTTTAATCCTCTCACAAGAATGTGAGCTAGATACTATTATTATCCCCGTTTTGCATGCCGAGGGGATTTCAGGTGCAGAAGGATTAAGCAATTTGCCGAAGTTCGAGTAGCTCGTGAGGAGCCAGGATTCATGTTGAGGCAGTCTGTAAGCAATAAGTCTGCATTGCTTCTTTCTTTGATGGCATTTGTATTCATTTCCTATCACTACTGTAACAAATTGTCACAAATGTAGGGACTTAACACAAACTAATTGTCTCCTAATTGTGAGGTCAGATGTCTGGAATGGGTGTCACTGGGCCAAGATCAAGATGTTGTTGGGGCTGCGTTCTTCCCAAGGCTCCAGGGGAGAATGTTTCTTTTCTTTCCCAGCTTCCAGAGGCGCCTTAATTCTGTGTCTGGTGGCCCCTTTTCCACCTCCAAAGCCACCAGTGTTGGGCTGAGTCCTTCTCCCTGCCCCCCTCTTCCACTTTTAAGGACACCTGTGATTGTGTGGGGTCCCCTGGAACACTCCAGGATAATTTCCTCATCTCAAGGCAGCGGTTCTCAACCTGTGGGTCGCGACCCCTTTGGAGGTCAAACGACCCTTTCACAGGGGTCGCCTAAGACCATCAGAAAACACATATAATTACATATTGTTTTTGTGATTAATCACTGTGCTTTAATTAATGTTCAATTTGTAACAATGAAATTGGGGGTCACCACAACATGAGGAACTGTATTAAAGGGTCGCGGCATTAGGAAGGTTGAGAACCACTGTCTCAAGGTCAGCTGATGGTCAGCCTCAATTCCATCTGCAACTTGAATTGTCATTTCCCGCTCACAGGTTCAGAGAAGTAGTCCATGGACATCTTTGCGGGCAGGGGCAAATACTGCAGTATTTTACCAGGGACCCAGTCTTGCCAATCTTCCCTGCTACTCAGGAGTGAGCTGCAGCCACAGGGATAGTAAATAATTATCACTAGACCCTTCAATGAATTGCAGAGCCAGCCCTGTGACTCTCATAAAAGAGAGTTAGATTTAAATACATCACATAGATTTAAGGCCTAACTGTGGCCCCCGCTGTTCTCTGAAATCTTGGGACCAGCACACTCAGGCACTTGTGGGTGGAAGCGGGGAATCAAGAAATCAAGGCCTTGAAATGACCAGACACCAGGAGGGCCCGGCTCATGGGACTAGGGATTGAAACGTCCACACCACTCATTAATAAGTGGCTTTTGGCGTACAGTGGCCCCACCCACTACACAAAGTGGCCTGTGGACTCTGAGTAGGAGGAGTTGGGAAGGGACAGGAGTGGGAGGGGGCTAAGGATGTCCCTCTCTACGACAATTACACTGTGGCCCTTAAGCCTGATCAGGTGTTTCCCATAGGATTATTCTTGGACGTGGAAATAAATCTGTGCACGACAATTGAATTAATTTGTTGTCAGAGGACCGCTTGCAAACCGACAGTAGAACCAGGCTTGAAACACCCGTGAATCCACCGAGAAGCGGTTGGAACAGAACACAGTTTGGCTGACCCGTGGGACCCGGGAGCTGTGGGCCAGGCCTGCAAGGCTGATGTCAAATGCAAGAACGATTTTCAGAGCCCGACTTGGGGTGTTGTGCCGATTACAGTAAAAATCACATTTGGCTGCGTTCGGCATTCCATAGATACTGCGCCTGAATCCTTCCAGGGTGCCTCTGGGGTCGCACTAAATCCTCTTTCCTTGTTTGCCTTGGCCGAAGAGTTTGTTTTCATTTGAGCAGAGTGTAGACTACATTTTAAGACCACATTTTTATAGCAGCTCTTTGGGATCAGAATAAAGAGCCAATAAGATGTGAGTTCTGTGTGAGGGAGGGGACAAGAACACCTCAGGTTACATAAAACATGCCCAAGTAGGAAATAAAAAGCAACGTTAAATAGCCTACATGGTAGGTATGCTTTTACTGAGGTTCTTGACGTCGAGTTTATTTCTGCCTCTTTATTTGTGCCTCAGAGGTGTTAGGGAGGACCCAGCAGAAAGGGCTGGTCTCATGGTCCTGGAGGCAAGAGCTTCTAAGTGGAAAGAATGTCTACTTACACGCACGGAAAAGAGAACCCCTAGATTTGCTGATCCAGGAGAAAATGTCTGCCGTTAGCTAGGACTGCTATTTTCAGACAAGAGGTTTAAGTGTCGTGCAGGAGAGTGGGAGGGACCAGCAAGGCCAGCGGGTTGGGGGCGGGGGACGAAACAGTGGATTGGACAATTCCCATTCCCATTGGAGTTAGGTGCGCTTTCCTGTTGGGGGGGAAAAGGCGGGTGGGCGGCTTTGACTGTCCCCTCTGTCCCAAGCGCTCAGGGCTTTATAAAGTATGAGAGAATTAAGCCCAAACCTGTGTCCACAACTAGAGGGATCTTTTCAAAAGATAACTCTCTTGTTGCCCTGCCCTGGCTTCTCAGTGCTCTGAGGATAAAGACCGGTTCGCCACTCCCGGGGGATCAGGCTGCCTGGTCTCATTTGTCCCCTTCCCCTGGTTGTCCCCATACACAGGCAGCTGTTGACCCTGCCATCCTTCCTGGCACCTTTTCTCTGCCTCTCACCCTTCTGCCCTCACCCCCCTCCTCTGTGCCCCATGCACGCTCTCCTCTCCCCTAATCAGCACCTGCTCATCCTCCTGATCTCAGTTTCCTCTGGGAAGCATTCTCTGCTGCCCGTTACTCCCTGGGGAGACTTTCTTAGCCCCCCCACTCTTCACAGCATTCATTGCAGTTCCTGTGCTTTCCTCCACCTGGCCCTGCGCTTACTTGGTGAATGAGTCAATGAGGGTGATCGCACAGGACTGCTCTCAGTGGCAAAGTCTGACTCTGCAGGAATGCAAGGCAGATAACACATCTTCTAGGCTGCCTCAGTTTCCCCAAAGTAATGAGAAGAGACCAGTTCAAAGGGTCACTGATGGGAGCAGGCACAGGTTTACTCAGCCACCCCACTCACCAGGGCAGGATAGTAGCTCGGGCTGGGCGTCCCCTCCTCCCTTACTCCCTCGGTGTGATGGTGGGCCCCGCCTGCGTGTACCTGTCAGTGTCACCAGGAGTTCTCATTGGTCAGACTCCACTCAGTGCTCGGACCTCGCAGTGCTAGGTCTTCCTGCTCCTTGCGCTTCCTAGGTCGCACACAGAGGTGACAGCAGAGCCCTGGCCGCCCGTCTCGTGGGAAAATTCCAGACACTGACACTGTAAAGCCAGTTTCTGAGCTTGAACTTTGTAAGCCTCATAAGTATTTAATTAAATATTAATAATTTGAACTTTGATGCAGAATTGGCTCAACTCTCATAGGAAGGAACCGGGGACAGCAGGCAAACTTCATTTGTCACTCAGTGTTCATGTGATGCCAGCGTGATGGGTGTGATTCACGGAGCGCGCTGTTCCCAAAGCAAAGGAGGATTTTACCAATATCAGTATCTTTGAAGAGAATTACTGTGGATTCTTGTCCTGTTGGGAAGTTATTTGAGCATCATGGAAAATAGAACAAGTGTATTAGGGTGTTTTTTTTGTTGTTGTTTTGTTTTGTTTTTACATCTTCCAAAATTTTCAACCAGCGCAGACCATAAAGTTTTATAACTTACGGGGTGAATGTCTTCCCAGGGTCACACAGGAAGGTAGAAGCAGAGCTGTGACCTGAACCTGACCTCTTTTTTTTTTTTTTTTTGTTAATCTTCACCCAAGGATATTTTTCCATTGATTTTTAGAGAGTTTAAGGGAGGGGGAGAGACAGAGAGGGAGAAACATGGATGTGAGAGAGATGCATCTCCTCCCACACATGCCCGACCAGGCCGGGGGATTGAGCCTACAACCAAGGTACGTGCTGGAACTGAACCCAGGACCCTTCAGTCCTTGGGCCGACGCTCTATCCACTGGGCAACACTGGCTAGGGCTGAACCTGACCTCTTATTCCATGTTCTCTTTGCTATCTTTCTTATGCCATAGTCTGGCTTTTTTTTTTTTTAATTAAAATTGTGAAAAAATTTTGCACAATATTTTGAAGTATTTTTTTATAAATAAGGATAGAGAAGTGAGACATTTTCATTTCATAAATTTTAAGTGAATCAATGTTGTCAGACAAAAAATTGTTTATTTTCAAAACAATCAAGGTTCACTTAGTCAAAGCATATTCCATCTCATGAAGAAAATGTGACGATTACTTCATTATAGGAAGTCACCAGTGTGGAAGCTGTTGCCAAATATTTGAAGATTAGCTGGACTGTGTGTCACACGTACGGAATTTATTTTTGAAACTTTCTCATTGTAGGGCTGTCTTGACACACACATCACCCTGATTGCTTTCAAAGTGCCGCCTTTTTAGTCTCTGCCTGGTGTTGGTGCTTTGCCAGCGCTGGTATTTGGAGACTGGATGGACAGAATCTAAAGTGAGACTTCATTCTTTCTTAATTTGTTCAAAGCCTCTTTATGCAGCAGCTAATCCTTCCTAATTATATTGCTCGGAAGGATGTTCTTAACTCAAACAGGAAGATGACACGGGCATTTTGAGAAGATTAGGGTGCACTTTACTCCGGGAAAAGAACTTTGAAAGGAAGCGATCTCCCTTTCCCATTTCTCACTCCCTGGGAACAAATAACCTCTTCCTTTCCCCCCTCTCTCCCCCACGTGGAATTCTCTCTTTCTGTTCCTCTCCCATTCCTGTAACTCCTACTTAGCTCTGGACTTCACTAAGCTCTTTTGAAGGAGTAAATAAAAGTTCCTAAAAATTCCATTGTCCTGTGTGAGGCAAGCATTTCACAACTTACTTGCCTTAATGTCTTGAAAGGTGACTCATGAATCTATCAGGGGTCCTCAAACTTTTTAAACAGGGGGCCAGTTCACTGTCCCTCAGACCGTTGGAGGGCCGGACTATAGTTTAAAAAAAAATCTATGAACAAATTCCTATGCACACAGCGGCGGCAAAAACACCCGGCGGGCCGGATAAATGTTTTCGGCGGGCCGCATGTGGCCCGCGGGCTATAGTTTGAGGACCCCTGAATCGTTTGAAAATTTTGTGTGCGTATTAGAAATACTTTACATAAGGTTGAAATGCTTTCCAATCTCCTTGATTAATTTCTTGGTTGCTATGTTGCTTTGTATTAATTTAATGTAGTGATTTTTAAGTCAAAGTAAATGTTAGTTAGTCACATGTGGCTATTAGATACTATGTTGGACAGTAAGTGTGGTCACTTTCAAATAAGACTTTGGTCAATCAAATAAGTTATAGTTTGTAAAGTCTTAGTGGTTTTAAATATTCCTGTGATGTATGATTTTATCACATTGCTTACAGATTTATTTCAATTTGGTTTTCTTAGATTTTTTTTGTGAGGTCGAACATTTTTTACATGTTTATTCACATACTTCTTATGTGAATAATCTGCCAACATTCTTTATCCCATTTTCTATTACATGGTCTTACAAAAAAATTTTTATTTGTAAGAACTCTTTTCATATGAAACTTCCCATTTGTCAAACATTTCAAGAACTCCCAAAGGAGGGGGTACCTGTATGCAAAGAATGTTACTAGTACTTACTTAATTTTTTAACTCCAAAATTTGGAAAAAAAAACTTCTTAAATTGATTTTTTTTGGGGGGAAATTCCACTTGTCTATGAGGACAAGAATATAATCTATTACTCATTGAGTAATATATTTCAGAATTCTTCTGTCCTATGCGAGGCTGTTGATTGACACAGACAAAAATCTTTATGTACCACTGAACCACCTATAACCACCATGAAGATAGAATCACAACTCTCCTCACCTCCACAACACACATTTTCGGTTTACTGTAGTTGATTCATTCAGTCTGTCAGCAAATACTTATTGAGTGTCAACCACATGCCAGGTCATGTTATTGGTAATCCAATTAAAAGGATCAAGCTAACATGCTTAAAAAATAGTTAATGATATAGGATAAGTACTTAATTGACTACTACCTGTTATAAATTCTAGTGGAGAATTAGGAAGTGAGTACTGGAGCAAAGGAACATTTACCTGAGTCTGGAAGATTTGGGGAAGTGAAGGAGAGGCTGACCTTTAAGTGCAGGAAATAATAGGGTGGAAGATATGTTGGAATGAGTCTCCTATTTCCACAGGACTGGCGGGAGATTGATCTATTTAGGAAGAATAGAGCAGTAGGAGATGAGATTGGGTGGGTAGGACCAGATTATGGAAGGCCTTGACAATCAGAGAGAGGATCTTTGAGTGGGGCTGTGAGAAATGGAGAGATGCCTCTCACAGCCACTAAAGAAGTATAAGACTTACCTGTGGGAAGCTAGGTTAGGTGGTTGATGGGCAGGTTAGAGAAAGGGATGCCTAAAGTCTTAAGAGGAAAGCTAATTTCCTTTAAAACAGAGGGATGCAGACTATCTACCAGTCAAGAAGATGGTTCCTTTAGATCCCAGCTGAGGAGTTACGTGTAGTCTAATGATTCATTCTCTCTCTCTCTCTCTCTCTCTCTCTCTCTCTCTCTCTCATCAAATCAAATAATACATAATCTTCGCTTCGGGAGTGGGGGACAGTGGAAATTGCCTTTGAATGCTTTCCTTTCCTTACTCCACTGTACCCCTGTTTTCAAATTCACCAACCCATAATCAGAACAAGATTCTTCTGTGTTGGTCAGATGAACACTCTCAGCTTTTGTGGCAGTTCATCATGACCTGCAGAAAAATCAAGATCTTGGTTTCTTCTTCAAACGTTCATCAGACTCTGGTTTTCTATCATTACCTTTGTTGGCTGTATAGCTTTTGCCATAACCGTTTCATGTGATTGCGCCTCCTTGAATACAGATCTCTGTGCTTTCCCTCTTTGGTTTTCATGCGAGACTCAGAGTGCTCAACTCACTCTTATTCCTCTTCCTTTAGGTGATAGAAATCCCACATTTTTCAGGATGGTCTTTATGGTGACCTAGAAATGAGTCTTGACTAGAGTATCACCACCTGTATGTTCATGGGCTCTAACTATCTTTCTAGTTGGATTACATTATCTAGTTTCTATTTGGATTGATTCTCATTAGTTATTATTATTTATCATAATTTAATAAAAAATAATTACCCATAATTAAAGTCGGTAAGAAAATGGCATTACTTATTGGGTGATGTTAAATAATAAAAAATGCGATTTTGTTTCCGACTTTGCTTACATTTGTTGTTTAATTTAGCTAGGGAGCCAAAGTTTGCTAGGGAGGTTTTGATGATTTACTTTGTGAAGTAATCAGTCTAGGAACAGGGACTGATTCCCCTTTCCCCTCTTTTTTCTCTCTCCCTCTCCCCTCTCCCTTCTCTATCTCTTTGCCCCTCAATATTTTCCCTCCTAAATTCATAGTTTCACTTTCTCCCTAGGAGTGTTTTGTATTTCTTTTTGAGGGGATGATAGCATGGATACATAGATCTATAGAGTCACAAGGATCAGGCCAAACTTGAGATGTGTTGTTTTCTTTAAGGGAAAAAAAAAGGTGAAAATGCTTTTATTTCTCAGATTTTCTTAGAATGAATTCAAATGGGAAAGAATCCTAGAAATATTTTATTTACCCAATGAAAATGCTTGCTAATTTTAACATAATTAAGATATTTGAAAGTCTACATATTTAGAGCTGATAAAGCAATTTTGAAATCCTGGAGGTGAGTTTCTTTCTTCTTAGTTAGCTGGGCTGCTACTTAACGTTTCGTAATATAAGTGTATATATACAGATGTTCAACTCTGTGTGCATTTTAAAGTCTGCATGGGTCAGGAAACGGGCTTAGTATTCAGTATCATCCGGAACGATGACAGGCCTTGGGAGCCTAGGACAATGCTGGCCCATTTTCAAAGGAATTCTTCCCTGGTCTGGATACTGTAATAAACACAAGTGCACATCAGTCCATTTATTATATACACAACATGTATAATAGTTTGCAGGGGCTTTTTTTGTTGTTTTTGTTTTAGGCACATTTGTTATAGCTGATTATGTAAAGGGTTTGAAACAGAATCAGTTAAAAAACATTGGGGCTGACATTCTCTCTGAAAAAAACAGCAGCACCACCACAACTGGTGAGAACTAATGCAAAAAAAAAAAAAAATACAGAAAATGCAAACATCCATCCCAATCAGTTCATAAAAGGATTTAAGTACAAAACGTGGACCCAATTTGAACTTGTACGATTATGCCACCAGGCAGCAGGTGGCAAGCTTTGCTTTGCAGTGAACTTCGGTTTTGTTTTTATGCTGCGGCATGCCAGACTTTGAGGAGGGTGGTTTGGATCCACTGGAATATGTCATTTCTTGGCAGGGCAACCTCGAGCCACCTCCTCTGCTCATTGTGCATAATTGCCTCTCTGTGGATGCTGAAGCCAACCTTTCGGATCCCCGGGTTGCAGATGGAGAGGACTCGGTTCATATGAGCAATGCTTTATTCTCTTGTGATTTTTAGCAACACATTGCTAACGGAGAAAATAAATTAGAAACAAATGACTTTCTAAGGCAGTGCTTGGATGGTGTTAGAAGAGGTTTTGTTGTTCAGTCTTACTTATTACTAACTACATATACATATAATTACTCATTATATATACATGTAAATTTTTTTTTGTTTCCACTTAAAAGAATCACTTCTCACTGGCTAGATACCTTGATACTGTGGTGTGAGAAGTATAGGCACAGTTTATTCTACTGGGCTTAGCTTGTTGTGCTTCGCAGGTATTGTGTTTTTTACTAATTGAAAGCAAGACCCTCCACCAGCAAAACGATTACGATTTGCGTTCTTGCGATACTCGCTTTATGACTGTGGTCTGGAGCTGAGCCCACAGCATCTCCGAGCTATGCCGCAATTAAAACGGAATAGAGTTCCGATAAAGTATTTTTGGAAAATTAGAGAAGAAAAAATACATTTGAGACCCCCAATTGAAAGCTATTATCTTCCCTTCGGCAATAATGCGTGCTTTGTCAGGGTTGGGACTTCAAGTCCGGAAAAGAGACTCAGCTTAAAGATGGGAGTGAGGGGGAGGTGGGCACCAGGTTATTTCATACACTGTTTGCTCATACTTTCTATATAAAACGTTTCTTCCAAGGGAGTTGTTTTATGCATCGTGGAAAACTTGGGGGAACAGAGAAGAATGAAGAAGCGTGTGATTCACTGTAAACACTTAACCGTCAACAAATATTCCATACCTGCTGCTTACTCAATTATTTTTCCTAGGGCTTTTGTTAGAAACGAGCTCATGTGGGCTGTACTATTTTATGTTGACAATGTTTTATATGTTCTTAACTTCTTAAATTCCAGCTCTACATTTTTATTTTTTATTGTTAGGAAAATGTATCATTTACAAAAAGACATAGAATTTACAACCCACACAGCTTAAAGGATAATAACGAAAGCCAAAATTCCCGTATGCACTGAAGAAATAAAACACTCTCATTGCCTTAGCCGTGCTCCCTGTGGCCCTTGCCCACACCTTCCCCCCTCTCTCCCACACAGTAATTTGTATTAACCACTCCCTGTTTTTCTTTAGTGCTTTACTGTGTTTTTTGGTACTTTTGAGCTGTTATTTTGGCTAGCCAGTTTTTGACTTTTAAGTAAGTCTGATCCACATTTTTGTATTCGTCTGAGACTAGCTTTTCTTGCTCAGGTGTTGACATTGGTCCATAACAGTGGCTCTCAAACTGGAGTCTGTGAGATTCACCCTGTCATGTTTGAAGCCCTATGTGCAGCCCCCCACCCCAGTTTCTAACTCGGTGGGTTTGGGGAGAAGAGCTCGAATCATTAAACACTTGTAGGTGATGCTAACATGTTGGTCTCAGGAGCAGCTTTGAGAAGTATTGATTACCCTGGTGCTTTATAGGTGGGGTCCATTTATGTTTCCTCTGGACAGCATCCCGTTGTATGAATGTACCACAGTTCACACGTGCAACCTCCCGGTGATGGGTGTTGGGGTTGTTTCCAGTGTTTTGCTGCTCCAACAGTATTGTGTTGAGCATTTTTTGTCTTCTGTTACATATTAAGAGCTTTTATAGAATGGAATAGAAAAAGTGTTTCACTTGTGTTAAGGGTAGATTTTGTATCGTGAGACTTGTGTTTGAGAAACACACACAGTTCTGTGGAATGCCTCTGTTACAGTGAGCTCGTGCCCACGTTGAAAGCTGCTCCTCTAGGATAGTCAGAGTGATGGCTGTTTTCCTTTATGAACGGTGTTAACTTGTTTAAGAAATCCTTCCCTCACCCATTGCTCTGAGATCTTTTTCTATATTTTTAAGCGTTTCCTTTCACATTTGTTTAATGCACCTGGAACTGATTTTGAGTATAGTGTGATTTTCTTTTCTGTATGGATCACTTATTGTCTTAGTACTGTGTGCTGAGTAATTCTCCCTCCTGTGGTACTAGATTGGTCATATTCAGGTTTCTAAATATGTATAAGTCTGTTTCTGAATTCTCTGTCCTGTTACGTTGGTCTATCCTTGAGTCAGCTGCATTTCCATGTAATTATAGAATCAGCTTGTCACTTTTTTTAAAAAAAAACCTGGCTGGAATTTTGATTATTGCATTGAATCAGTATATAATTTTGAGATGAATATACATATAAAAAAATCCTCACCTGAGAGAATATGTTTTTATTGCTTTTAGAGAGAGAGACGGGGCGGGGGAGAGAGAGAGAAACATCAATCTGAGAGACAAACATCGATCCGTTGCCTCCTGGCCAGGAATTGAACCTGAAACCTGGGTATGTGCCCTGGCTGGGAACCCACCATGACCTTTTGGTATATGAGATGATGCTCAACCAAGTCACACCAGCCAGGGCATATCTTTGATATTGACTCTTCTTATGTATACATATGTCCCTCTATTTATTTAGATCTTTAATGTCTTGTAATGCAGTTTTAGAATTTTCTTTATGTACATCTTGCACAGCCTTGGACAGATCTGTTGATACGATATTCCTGGTTACTATTGCAATGAAATTGTTTATAACATTTCATTTCCAAACATGCTTTCATATAGAAATGAGGTTGCTTGTTTTTTTTTGTACACTGAAACTTTGCTAAATTCATTCATTCTGGTACATTGTCTAATTCTTTTGGGATTTCTCTAGAGAATTATATCATAATGGTGAGAGATTTTCCCTCCTAATCTCTACAGTGGTAATTTGTGTGCCGCATTGCATTGGCCGGGGCCTCCAGGTCATTGTGAAACAGAAGGAGTGAGAGTGGGCTTCTTATTTTTAAAAAGGGTTCGGTTCCCCTTTCACCACTGAGGACCACATTTGCTGTAGGATGTTTGTAGATGCCTTTTATCAAGGTAAAGGGAGCCCTTGTATTGCTAGATTGCCGAGAGTATCAACAGATGTTGAATGTGATCATTTGATCTGTGCGTTTGGTCATATGGTTGCCTTTTATCTATAATGTGGGGAATTATATTGAAAGGTTTGCTAATGTTGGAACAACTTTGTATTCGTATAATAAGCTTCACTTGGCTATTGTGTCTTTCTTAAATCTTTCAGCGCTTTCAGTTTACATCTGTATTCATGAGTGAGCTGGCGTATAATTTTGCTTTCTCATACTGTTTTGATATGGTTTTGGTATTAAGGTGATGTTAGCCTAATAAAATGAGCTGGGGAGTATTCCTTCTCCATACTTTTTTGAGAAAATTTTGTATAAGATTGGATGTTTTGTGGAACTTGCTTATAAAACTATTTGGGTATTTTCCATGAGGGTGATCTAATTTTTACTGTCACTTGTGCTTTTTATTTGTACTTGAAATTTTTCTTTAATTTTGGTTTTTCCTCTCCTTATTCTTCCTTCCCTCCTCACAAACTACTTTGGATTATATGTACTCTATCTCTGTTCTCTTAGTGATTGTTCCAGATGTTTACCTCAAAAATGTATATTTAAATTCACAAAGGCAAAAGATATTCAGTATTTTTACCTTTATACTAGTGCTATAAGGCCTTAGGACATTTAAACTTTGATCATTCCCTCCAGAGGTTAGTTTTGCAACAGTTCAATGAAAAGATTTTAATCCTACAAATTATACTTTACGTCACTGCTTTATATTGTTAATGCTTATGTAGTTCTTTCACACATTTGTTATTTTCTTTGTTCACCATTCCTACTTGCATTTTAGACATTTTCTCTGGGACAATTTTACTTAAAGTGCTTCTTTTGGAAATTCCTGTGGTGAGGGTCTTTTTATTTCCTTGGGTTTCCTGGATGTGCGGTTGCAGCTTGGTGGTTATTTTTTCTAAGCATTTTGAAGCCATTTTTCCATGGTCTTCTGGCTTTCCTTGTTAATTATTTAATCAGCTGATGATCAAATCAGCAGGTGATCAGTTTGATTCGTATTCCTTTATGGGTCATCTTTTTTTTCTGTTTGGATTTTATTGATTTTGCGTGGGATTTATTGGGATTATGATGTGAGAATTCATGTTTTTCACTTTTGGAAAATTCGTAGTCATTTTTTTTCTCTTTGACTATTACCTCTCCCCAGTTCTCTTATTTTACAAGTGTAATTAGACAGCTAGTACACCTTTTCATCCTATTCTCTATATCTTTCAACTCTCTCCTGTAGTTTTTCTTGTCTCTGTGCTGCATACAGATATGTTTCTTTAGGTTCATTTCTCCACTGAGCTCGGCTATACCTTCTGCCGTCCTGTAGGTTACCCATCTCAAATGTTATTTATTTTATATCTAAAAGTTCTTTTTCAGATCTAGTCTATATTAATAGTCTTTTATCACTCAATCATAATTTCAACATCTTTATATATATATGAAATATATTCTGTAGCTTACAATCCCAGTCTAACTTGCAGTTGTTATTGGGCTGATACTGCTGTTTGATTTTTGTCTCATTCTGGTATATTTCCTTGCGTATTTGGTGGCTTCTGATTGTCAGCAAATGTTCACTGGCATTTTATCTCTGGAATTCCTTAAGGTCCAATGTTAGGGATGTTCTTACAGACGGTATTATGTTTGCTCTTAACAAGTCTTGGAGGTACTACCCATCCAGGCCCACTTGTACCTCAATTTTGGAGTTGTTATTGTTTTGGTCGCGAAGATATTTTTTATTTGACGGCCAAATCTGCACAGAGGAGGACTAACAATAGGAATTCTCACCTGAGATGAATTTTTTATTGTTACTGTAACTTCTCATGCTCACCAGTTCCTAAGCTGAGACAGGCATACATCCTCATGCTCCCTCACCTGTGGGCTGCCTGCCTTTGGTTCGCCTACTAAGCATTTTGCTGTTTGGTCTTATGTGGGATCTCTTATCTGGTACAGTTACCAGGTTTCATCCCTGTGCCCCGGGCAGTGTATTAAAACCTGTGACCAAGGCACCCAGGAATGGCAGATGCCCCTCCAGGGCAAGTTCCTCTTCTGGTGCCAACTTATTTCCCTGCGACGCATGCTCTCTGGGTGTCTCTGGCTCTGAGAGTGCCTCCCACCCTCCTGCCAGCTCAACCGTAGTTTGATATTCTGTCTGGTATTGTCAGTTGTTTGATACTAGCAAATGTTCTCTGGACATCTCTCCCCCTACTTCGCCAGAAGTCGCCATCCTAGTTAGTGTATATGAAAGGGTTTTTGTCCTGACATACTGGAAACCTAATATTTGGAGTATAAACCACCAAGTTCCTTGTTCTGCGGGAGCTCACATCACAGTTGAATAACTGCTCCCTGGGTTCTTGGGGAGGTCCAGGCATTCTTTTCTCCATCGTTCACAGCCTGAGGAGTCTTACGGACACCCCCTTGTTGGGGGGCTCCTCCAGCCAAGGGGCCGGAGGGGTCCGTAGGACACTCTGCAGCCTGTCCTCATGCCTGCTCCTTGGTGCCTGGACCGGGGCACCTGTGCTCTTGGCTGTGGCTCATTTCCTGTCCTTTGTCTATTCGCTCCCAGCCTAGTAGTTCAACCTTGTCTCCCGTGGCTTCATTTTCCTCCATTTTCATTTGGGCATTCTTTAGCCCTCAAACGTGTGCTTTTAGAGTACTGATTGGTGTTTGCAGAGGTTAAACTAGCCTTCGTGTGTTATAATCCCACTCTTCTCTTTGAGGATTTGAGAGAAAATTGAAGTTCTGTTCATTCTTACACAGGGAGGAGAAGAGGGATAATCATTTGGGGGCAGGAGAAGGGCAGACACGTTTTTGCTCCTATTCTAGTGGTATCTGATAGGAAAAAACAGAACTGCCATCACAAGGGAGAGCTGGGGCCCCATTGAAACATACTTTTAAATCTAAGAGTACTCCTGAATTAGTATAGCTATTACAGCTATGAATAGTAATAATATTGAGTCTATTTTGAGTGTGCCTCTTTTGGGCTCTAAATTTACACTTTTTAATGCTGTTTTAGACTCATCCCTTTCCATGACCACCTGTAACTTGGCAGCCTGAGGGTTGCCAAATATATCAGGACACCGAGTACACATCTTTCCTAACCAAAATGGAAATAAAGTGTATTTTGGGCTGACCAGTTCTAATCACACACTTGTCTAAATCATTGAGAAATTATATGTTATGTTTGTGGGGGGCTATAACCATATAATCGTAGGCAATTACATTTAAATTGAGGGGGTGAATGAAGTTGCCTATTTTTTCTGGCCCCCTGTTGTTTCCTTTTCAAGAATCTGAGTTGGAATTTGATAGCTATCAGTTTAGTATTTCAGTTTCAAACCTGGGGTGATCCTGGTTGCTAAACGTGGAGGAGGTTTTCACCCTGGCCAAGCAGCTCAGTTGGTTAGAGCATCCTCCCGTTACGCCAGGGTTGAGAGTTCAATCTTCGGTCAGGGCACATGCAAGAAGCAACCAATGAATGCATCCGTGAGTGGAACAACAAATTGATGTTTCTCTTTCTCTCCCTTCCTCTAAAATCAATCAATAAATTTTTTAAAAAACTGGAATTTTTCAGTATGAGAGAGTGCTTTTGTGTACGATTCACGTTGGGACTGAAAACAAGAAGGGGAAGGAGACTATAGAATCCTGTAGTATTTGAGATGAGATGAGAGATCTGAGGGGACAGGTTTGGGCACCTGGGAGTGGTTGGCAAGGGCCAGCTGGAGCCTGGGGCAGTGTGCAGGTGCAGGGACAGAGGCCCCTCGAGGTTTCATCTCTTAGCGAAGAAGGAAATACGCAATTGTTACTTGGAGACTAAGCTTTGGTTGGCCATCACGAGTGCTGACTATGGGATGTGATCATCAGTAGTTAATGAAAGTCTACTTTACAAACGGTTGCCTCTGATTTTTTCCAGTACCCAACTGCTGGGTAAGAATTTCAACAATGGTAATATCATCCTGGAACCTACCGGCTGACTGTCAGGCTGCCTTCCCCCAACTCCATCAGGAATACCCTCTCTTTATAGATCAGGAAAATGAGTTTCAGAGATGGCAAGTAACCTGCCAAAAGGACAGCTAGGAAGCAAGAGTTGGACCTTGCACACAAGCCTGTCTGACTCCAAAAAATGATGAGGAGCTGTTTACCACCTCACCACTTCCCACAGCTAGAGTTATTCATCCCCATGTTCACCATGGGGTACTGTTTCTCCAGCCAGATGGTTCTCTGAAGACAGAGAGACCACATCTTTTCCATTTCCTACATTCCCGGTGCCTAGTCTGGAATGGAGCACACGGTTACATATTCTTTTATGTATTCTGCAAACACTTGAACACGTACTACATGCCAAGCTTTGTTTTAAAGGATAAGTAGGGGAATAAACAGATAAATAAGACAGTTACCCTTAAACACTCACTGTTTATTGGAAGATGCACACACACGCAATCATAGTGCAATGTAATAAATATTATGACAAGCATTTGTATGAGGGGCACCCATTGGTGCCTCTGCCTGCTGAGGGTCATTTGCGAAGTGTACGCTTAGCTGTGTAAGAAGCTTCCAAACTGTTTTCACATGGTTATGCCAGTTTGTATTCTTTAAAAAAAACTTTTTTATTGTGGCAAAATATATATAACAAAAAATTTAACATCTTAGTTATTTTTTAAAAGAACAACGTTCAATGGTATTAGTACATTTACATTATGGTGCAGTCATCATCACCATCTAATTTTTTAAAAAAAATTTATTAAATTTATTGGGGGTGACATTGGTTAATAGGGTCCTATGGATTTCAAGTATACATTTCTGTGATACATGGTCTGTGTATGGCATTGCATTACCATCTGATTGCATAGAAATTATATATCCTTTAAATAACTCTCCGTTTCTTCCCCTCCTCCCAGCTCCTGGCAGCCACCATTTCCCTTGGTCTCTAGGAGTTTGACTGCTCTAGGTACCTCATAGAAGTGGAATCATATACTGTTTGTCTCATTTCTCAGAGTATCACATCCTCAAGGTTTATCCATGTTGTAGCAAAGATCAGGATTCCTTTCCTTTTTAAACAAAATTATTTTTCAGTTACAGTTGACATACAGTATCGTTTAGTTTCAGGTGTATAACCTAGGACTTAGACATTTATACAATGTATGAAGTGATCACCTTGGGAGTTCTAGTACCCACCGGGCACCATACGTAGTTGTTACAGTATTACTGACTCTGTTTCCTATGCTGCATTTTACATCCCCAAGACTGTCTTTATAACCGGCAATTTGTACCTCTTAACCCCTTCAGTTCTGTATTTCCACCAGCAGCACGTGCGAGTTCTGGGAGCTCCGCATCCTCGCCAGCACTTGGTAGTGTCGGTTTTGCTTTGTGCTTTTCTAATAGGTGTATCATAGCAAGTAGCCCATTGCGGTTTTAATGTGCATTTCCCCAAATATCAGAAATATTGAGCATTTCCTCATGTGCTTACTTGCCATCCCTATATTTTCTTTGAAGTGTCTGTTTGGGTCTTTTGCCCCTGGGTTTAATTGGGCCTTTTGCTTTCTTGTTGATGTGACTGATTTTTAACAGAACTTCCTTTTCAGGGGTTTGTTAAGGTTTTCAGTGCATTTGACATAAACAGTTTATAAAGTGCTTTGAAGAAGATGCTCTGGGAGTGGTTGCCAAGGGAAACGAAGATGGGCTTTGATTCCGACCGGGGTAGGAGTGGTGGGGTGGGCTTCTCCTCGGTGTGGTTTTGAGACGGGAGGACAGAGAATAGGAGAGAGAGAAGAGCTAGAGAGCACGGGAGGAACTCTGATCTTCAGTCGGAAAAAGAAAAGCGGGATTTGCTTGGTTGCCAGTGGAAGCTGGAAGGGTTGGAAAGGGCAAAGGGACGGTTTACTCTGATGGGAAAAGCAATTGCACAGCAACACGAAAGCTGTTGAATGCCTGTCCTTTTCAGCTCAGGGTTGCATGAGGCAAGACCAGCGGGTGGTTCCCGCCACTGGGCAGTGAGGTCAAATTATCTCGTAACCCTGGAGTAATCTAAGCAGATATCGAATACTTCTTATTTTTTAAATATATTTTTTATAAAGAGGAAGGGAGGAGGATAGAGAATTAGAAACCTCAATGAGAGGGAAACATCGATCAGCTGCCTCTTGTACGTCTCCTATTGAGGATCAAGCCCACAACCAAGGTACATGCCCTTGACCAGAATGGAACCCGGGACCCTTCATTCCGTGGGCCGATGCTCTATCCACTGAGCCAAACCAGTTAGGGCTCTAATACTTCTAGGAAGGGCAAGGGTGCCTTAACCCACACCCAGATACTGGCAATATGTCTATATTTTCAACATCTCCGTTAGCATATTAATAAATTAGTGTTTATTAAAAAACATTTGGCTTCTTATGTGAAAACTTCTGGAAGGGAGTCTTTGTAAGGCTACAATACTCCCTTCCTGCCTCCTGACTTGCAGGCCCTGTGACAGGGAAAAACCAACCAGGCTTCTTGTCCTGGGGATTGAGGCCTTCGGGCTTCGGACCTGCCCCCTGGCCTCGTCCACACACTTCTGTGGACACGAGTGTTTTAACGGGGAATGTGGTTACGCAGCTCTCGTCAGCCTCAAGGGGGCCTGTAATCCCCAAAGGGCTGGGAACCTCTGCTCTGGAGGGTGTGATCGGCAAATTGACCGTCGCGATGGCCCAGCAAACATTCCGCGTCTCAGCTTGAATACATTACGGCAGGAAGCTCTGCGTCAGATGAAATTAGGTCTACGTTAAAGCGGTGGGATTGGGCCCAGAGCCTCAGCTCTTGGGTAGGCAGCTTTGATTCCATTCCGGACATAATTAACAACTGGCCGAAAAAAAGCTTTTTATTTTTATTTTTAACTTATTAAGAGAAGTACTCAGATAATGTGTGTTCTTGATTATGTGTCTGAAAAAAAAAAATCAACCCAATGTATAGGGTGGTCTTCATACTTGATGTAACGTGCTATGCATTGGAGAAGACAGAACAGCGTGAAATATGACCTTTGTGAGAAGACAAGAGCCTGAGGCCTGGAAAGGAGAGAGCAGTGCTGGCTGGATGGCCCGTTTTCCCTGTGGCTGGATGGGTAGGGGTTGATGGGCTGAAAGGGGAGGAAATGGCATTTTATTTGGGAGGAAATCTGTAAGCAATTGCTCAGGGGAGGAAGTTGAAGGAGAAATTGGTCTCAGCATGCTTTTCACGAGTATTCCTGTTAGGGAAGTAGACGCGACTGATCTGGAGACTGCGACACCGAGAAACGACACCTTGGAAAACCAATCAGGCGGTGGAGAGAAGGAGAGGGGTGTAAACCATAGATTTTATTCTGATTTCACCAGGTTTTCCATGAATGTTTCCCCCCCAGGATATCACTTTATGCCCAACTGATGTTTCCTGAATCTCCTGTAATTTGACAGCTTTTCAGTCTTCCCTTGATGCTTTTGAAAGTATTTGTAGGAGGATGTCTCAGGCTGGGTGTACTGACGCTTCCTGATGATTGATCGGGGATTATGGTCTGGGAGGATACTGCAAAGGTGAGGTGCCTTTCTCATCACACCATGTGAGAGAGTGTGTGATAGGAACGTGACTTATCACCGATGACATTTATCTTGACTACTTGGTCGAGGTGGTGTCTGCCGGACTTCACTGTAATATGACTGTTTACCCATTCCTTACTCCATTCTTTGAAGCAAGTCACCAAATACTATCCCCACTCAAGGGGAGGGGAACCAAGCTCTACCTCTGGAGAGGGAGGCTGCACGTCCTCAGCCATTATTGGGAATTCTTCTGTAAGGAAGTGTCCCTTCTCCTCACCTACTTACTCAGTCACTTGTTTACATTTCATTAGCCTCATTTATTTTATTCTTTGGGTTATATGATCATTATTTTGTTCAAATGATCCCACCTATGGCCATTGGGAGTGCTTTCAAGTTGACTCCTGGGTAAATAGTAAGAAACCCAAGAATGTTTCTATCTTTGGTTTCTAATTACTGGATAAATTGGGACTCCTTAAAGTAGTACCTGTTAAGTGAAAAGCACTTTATGGACTTCCTAAAGTTCCTATAGCCCAATAATAACTATAAAGACGTGTATGGAAATTTGCCAGTATTTATGGAAGTACTAAGCATTTAGTAGTGGGATTCTAGT
Organism: Myotis yumanensis; assembly: GCF_028538775.1. Classification (NCBI taxonomy): domain Eukaryota; kingdom Metazoa; phylum Chordata; class Mammalia; order Chiroptera; family Vespertilionidae; genus Myotis; species Myotis yumanensis. Next base: position 15,486,544 of record NW_027223762.1, read on the forward strand.
TAGCAGTAAAAGTTATTTCAGAGAGACCAATTCCTGCAAAAGACCATTGATGATAGATTCTCAGGGGGTTAGAGGAAATTAGAAGTCAACTACTTTACCTTTCTTTTCCAGATGAGAAACGAAACTTCCTAAGTTTAAGTGATTTGCCTGTGTAAAGCCAGGACTGGAACTCAACTCTCATGACCTCTGAGCCTCGCTCTTTCCATTGAATCAGGTGGTTGGTCCTCCTGTTTTTCTTTGTACTTTATTCCCCCCTCTTTCTCTTTCATTTTCAAAAATAAATAATCTGGGATATTTCCCAGATATGGAATCATCATTGCTATGAATGGTAAATAGGCAAAAAGATCAGTGTTGCATATTTTCTTTTTTTTTTTTTGGTTTTTTTTTTTGGTGTCAGGAGTGGGATACGTGCATATTTTCTTATGTTTGCATTTCAAGTTGATGGTTTATATTAATAGCATTTTAAGAAACAATTTTAATTCCACTTCATATTTTTATATGGCTTTCAGCACAGAAAAACAATGTCTGAAGTGTTTTGGTTATACTTTTGATTCCAGAATACCTGTTTGATTGGTACTAATTTAATTGCCCCCATTTTCACTTTATTTTGAGGATGTCAGCTTGGTATAAATGTAGCAGGAGAAGAAGCATTTCTGTTCAAGCTCAAGGTGACATGACATGCATGCATAGAAATGACAGTACAATAAGGACAACGTGGAAAATGTGTGTACCAGTTTGTTCATTTTTTTCCAGTGTTTTGTACAAACAAAGGTGTTTCTCTTATTTTCAAAGCCACACACATTCACTGCCACTTGGAGTTATCCTTGCAAGTGATTATCACGAAATTAGTGTATCTTCCAGAGGCTTAAGGGCTTGTGAAATTCATCTTTAAAAGGCAGCATTACATAGTATAACACTTAAGAAGTGTTTTTCCTGTGCTCCTAAAAAGAACTTGTATGCATTTTTGCATAACCCATGGGCACAGACAGTAGTGTGGTGAAGGCCTGGGGCCGGGGGGGTAGGGTGCGGAGTGGAAGGGCCCAATGAGGAGCATAAAAAGAGAGATCTGCAATACTTTCAGCAATAAAGATAATTAAAAATAAATGAGAAAAAAAGTTATACCATTATGTTGATGGTCCTATCCTTTGTGTCCTATCCTATATAATAAAAGCCTAATATGCTAAGTGTCCAGTTGTCCAGCTGACCATTCAACCAATCAAAGCATAATATGCTAATGATATGCTAAGGCCGCTCAACTGCTCATTATGATGTGCACTGACCACCAGGGAGCAGACATTCCAGCCAGTAGGTTAGCTTGCTCCTGGGGTCCGGCCGATCCAAAATATATGGTCATGCAATCCAAAATATATGGTCACCTTTTATACTTAACTAAAGGCCCGGTGCATGAAGATCATGCACTGGGGAGAGGGTCCCTTAGCAGCAGTGGCAGGATCCTTTCCCACCTTGGCTGCAGAGGGGATTGGGCCTAAGCCGGCAGGCAGACTTCCCCCATGGGGTCCTGGGCTGCAAGAGGGTGCAGGCTGGGCTGAGGGACCCTCCCCCCAGTGCACAATTTTCGTGCACCAGGCCTCTAGTTAAGTATAAAAGGTGATCATATATTTTGGATTGCAGGGTCTTTTCTGGTTTGTTGAGCACACTGGTGCTTATGATGGTGATTTAAATTAGCTTTAATATACTTGAGTACCCAAGTGCTTTGAAGAGAGAAAGGAGAGAGCTATTTCAGCTTTCCCTCGTAATGAGACCCATAAATCAAAAGAATGAACATGGAAACTTCAAGTGAGCCTTGGGATCTAATTTCAAACACCTTAAAGGGACTCCTTTTTTTGGTTCAGACTCGCTAGGATCATGGTGCCCAGGGTAATGGCCGAACTGGAAAACCTAGATCTCAAACAGAGAGCCTCTCTGTGGGACGAAAGCAGCTGAGCCAGACGCGCCCCTGTTAGCCTTCAGATTTGAGAGGCTCGTGGTTAGGAAGTCTGGGCCTGGAGAGGTGGAAACGTACAGGGTCTATTCAGTGAGGGCTCTGCACGTGTTCATGTAGCAAACATGTTACCCTAGAAAATCATACCGTGATTGTGCAAGATACAGAATGTTTCCCATTCAGCCTCTAATTATCCTGGGCTTCTGACACAAACTCCAGAGCCATAAGCTTTGAGCATAAAAACTGTTTCACCAAGACAGAGGGAAGTGGTGTGAATGTCTGAGAGTAAGTCAGACGTATCCCTAAGAATTGGAGAAATGCCTTCTAGACAGCAGGTAGGTCTAAGGCAAACACAGAGACAGGCTATTCCTAGACTTCTGGCAGGCTGACCGGCCACTTCACTCGGTTCTCAAAGGAAGAAGGAAAATAGGCCGGAGAAGGTTGGAACAAGAGATCAAAGTTCTTCTGGATGTTGCTGGTTCGGGCCATGTCCGAAACTCGCCATCGCTCCTGTCTGGCGAGCGGACGCTGGACTGTGCACACAGGCCTATTTTTAAACTGCAGACTCCCTTTCGCTTTCACATGCTTCTTCTGTCCTAGCGCTAAACCAGGGGTTCTTTCAGTGAGTGTACATGTGCTGGCAGGGATGGGATGAGAGCCTGTGATTCCGAAATTGCGTTAGAAGTGGGTGGAGAGGAGAGAAATGGCTCAGTGAGCATGGTAACATGGATTTCTTTTCCTTTTAATTTCCCCCTTTTAAAACTCACTAGATTCCTAGAACATACAAGATGTCTAATTCTAATATCTGAAGGAATATTTGCATTCAAGGTAGGTTTCTTTGGAGTTGAGTAATGTGTTGCTTTTGTTTATTATTGGGAATAAATTTAAGCCCAAAGTATAATGGCACAGACATTTTGCCATTAAGATTTATATATATATATATATATATATATATATATATATATATATATAATTTAGTTTATCTTTATTGTTGAAAGTATAACAGATGTTCCTCCCCCCCCCATTGGCCCCTCCCCCCTGGCCTTTACCACCCTATTATCTGTGTCCATGGGTTATGCATATATGCATATAAGTTCTTTGGTTAATCTCTTCCCAGCCCTCTCCTCCTTTTCATCTGAGATTTGTCAGTCTGTTCCATGCTTCCATGTATTTTGTTTGTCAGTTTATTTGGTTCATTAGATTCCACATATCCTATATAATAAAAGGCTAATATGCAAATTGTCCCCTCAATCAGGAGTTCAATTGCAAGTTTGACCAGGGGGCAGGGCCGGCAGGCCAACCACTCATGGCCCCTCCCCCCGGCCGGCCTGGTCCAATGGGCCCCGATCGGGGCGGACCGGCCGACCCCACCTGTGCATGAATTTGTGCACCAGGACTCTAGTAATGATCATGTGATACTTGTCTTGTGCCATCATGGGATACGTGTCTTATATGTTACTTTGGGCTGTGCTAAGTCATCTTGAGGGTGTATGTGTGTGTTTATGTATGTGTGTGTGTGGTGCATATAGGAGGGTATAAGGAGGGAACTTCAGATTTTTTTGGGTGTGGATATAAATGCATTTCTGATGGCCAAAATTAAAATATTTGTGGTCTTTAATAGCAAAGAAATCAGAGAGAGATTATTCTTATAGTCAGAGAAAATAGGAGGTCAGAAAGGCTTCTGGCTTTCATATTTTAAAAAGTACAATGTGCACATTTTTAAAAATCTCATGTTTTATAGCTGTTGGAATTTCCTTATGTGGCAGAGTTTTTAGAATTAAAAATTTCTTTTCATAAAATCTTTTCTGAAGTAGATCTTGTAGATAGTTGAGGAAATGAAAACTGAAACCTAATTGTAGCCATGTGCTTGATTATGTCATATCACACCATCGGACAATAACAAGGGTTTTGCCTGGTTCTGAGGCAGAGGAACTAGTGTTGGTGGGCAAGTGCCTTTCACTTTGGGGCATAATTAAGGAAAAGCTGACTAGGGTGATTATTAAATATAATTTAGTCTTTATTTATGAAATGTGGCATTTTCCTAACTATATCTTAGTTTTATTTTTTAATTTTTAATTTTTTGTTTTACCTTGTAAATACAGTGTTCTTCCACCAGTCCATTCTGGTTTATTGATGCTTTGAAGACCAGGATGCAAATATGACCAGTGCGTTTTACCTGTAAACACTTCAACATGAATACCATTGCCTAGAGCCCAATATCTGTTTTTAGTCTTTGTGTCTGTAAAATTTACTTGCAGTGAAATGCACACTTCTTACCTGCACCCTTTGAATTTTGAGAAGTGTAAACATAGGTTGCATAAGAGATCTTTCATGCCTTTTCTCACTCAGTCCTACCCTCTATCCCGTAGACAACTAACATTCTCATCTTTTCATCATGGATGAGTTTTCCCTATTTTAGGATTTTATATAAATGGAATCATACAGTGTGTACTTTTTTGTATAATTCTTCTTTTATTTGCCATATTTTTTTTGAGATGCATTCATATTGTCATCTGAACAAGTAGTTTATTCCTTTTCATTGTTGAGTGGTATTCCATTCTATGAACATATCACAGTTTTTCCATTAATCTAGTGTTTATACCTGGGTTGTTTCTAGTTGGGCTATTATGAATAAAGCTGTGATGAGCATCTTGTATAAGTCTTTATGTGGATGTATGCCTTCATTTCTGTTGAGAAATACCTAGGAGTGGTATTTCTGCATCCAAAGGTGGGCATATGGTCAGTTTTATAAGAAACTGTCAGACCTTTTCCAAAGTGGTTTTATTGTCCTAAGAGTGGATAAAAGTTCTGGTTGCTCCATATCTGCCCCAGTATATAGTATGGTTAGTCTTCTTAATACTAATCTTCCTCTGAGTGTGTAGTGGTATCCCACTGTGTTTTTAATTTTCATTTCCTTGATGACTAATGATGGTGAATGGCTTTAATGTACATATTGGCCATCTGTATATTTTCCTTTGTGAAATGTCTATTCAATCTTTTGCCCATTTATTAATTTTTTCCCCTTATTGAGTTAGAATTCTTTATACATCCTGAACATCAATCTTTTGTCACATGTACACACACTGCCTTTTTTTCTTCCAGTCTGTGGCTAGTCTGTGAATTTTTTTAACCATGTCTTTTAATGAGCAGGAGTTCTCAATTTTGATGAAGTCTAATTTCTCCTTTTTTTATATGGTTGATGCCTATGTCTGTTTAAAAAAAATCTTTCCCTATCCCCAAATTATAAAGATGTTTTCCAGTGATGTCTTATAGATGCTTTACAGCTTTAACTTTTGCATTTAAGTTTGTGATTAACTTGGAATTAGTTGTGTGTAGCATGAGATAAGGATTCAGGTTCATTGTTTCTTTTTCCATCCTGCTATCCAGTGGTTCCAGCATCATGTTTTGAAAAGTCCCCCCTCCCCCCGCTCCCCTTGGAATGCTTTGGCACCTTTCGTCAAAGAGCAGTCAGTTATATTTGTGTGAGTCTATTTGGTAGTTTCTAGCCTATTCTATTCATATATTTGTTGATTCTTATGCTAGAACCACACTGTCTTGAATACTGTAGTTTCCAAAGTAATTCTTTAGCCCTAGCCCGTTAGACTCAGTGGATAGAGCGTTGGCCTGGGGACCAAAGGGTACTGGGTTCAATTCCGGTCAAGGGCATGTAACTTGGTTGCAGGCTCCTCCCTGGCCTGGGGCCTGGTCGGGGCTTGTGCAGAAGGCAACCAAGCGATGTGTTTCTGTCTTTCTCTCTCTCTTCCACTCTCCCTAAAAACCAATAGAAAAATATCCTCAAGTAAGGATGAACAACAACAAAAAACAACAAAAAAACCCCAAAGTAAGTCTTCACGTTGTATAAGTCTTCCACTTTTGTTCATTTTCCATAACTGCTTTTTGTTATTTGTAGGCCCTTTGTCTAGATAAGTCATAGAATCCGCTTGTTATGTTTTCTCTCCTTTTTTTAAAAAGCTTGTGGGATGATGATTTGCATTGCCTTGAATCTGGAAATCCTGGGGTTCACCAGGTCAAAACTGTTTCCATAATCATACTAAGGCTTATTCGATTTCATACTCTTATTCTCTCAGGGAGTGTACAATAGAGTTTTCCAGAGGCTACATAATGTGTGATATTATAATCGATTAGATGCGGAACTAGATAGGAACATCCAGCTGCCTTCTATTATGCTAAACATTAAAAATATTTTCAGAAATGTAGAACAGTGCAAATATTTTCACTAAATTTTATTGTTTGAGGAATTAATTTTTGTAACAATTTATATTAGCAATTAGAGAAAGAATAATGGTTGTTGGGAGTGTGAGCAGGTCAGGTGCCTTACCCTGGACCTTCTAGAGAAGTGGTTAAGGATCAGTCAGACCTGAGTTCAAATTCCTGCTCTGCTGTCTACTATTACTAGGACAGATGGGAAATCATGTAACCTGTCTGAACTTCAGTTTTCTTATCAGGGAAAAATACCACCTATGTCACAATGCTGTAGAGAAGATGAAATATAAAGCATCAAGGTCATTGCCTGGAACATTAGTAGTCAGTCCATAGGTGGTAGTGGTTACCATAGTAACCAGACCTGTAATCAGGTGTCAGGGCATTTGTCATCTGAAACTTCTCCAAAGACAGATAGGCTGGACCGAGGCAAAACTAGGAAATGGGCAAGGCTTATCTGGGCATTTCTAATCCCTCTCTTCATTCTCTGTTGCCATGGCCTCTCCTCCTTCACGGGCCCCAGGGGCATTCAGCTTTCTGTTCACCTTCCTCGGACGGAAGGGTGAGAGTCTGATAATGACACAGCCATGCGGATGGATCCAAATCTCATGTAGATCAGGGGTTGGCAAACAGTGGCCAACTACCTGGTTTTGAATAGCCCAGGCGTGAAAGTTTTTTTCCATTTTAAAGCGACGGAAACAAATCAAAAGAAGACCATTTTGTGATGTATAATGTGAAAATTGATCAAGTTCATATTTTATAAACTCTGCCGAAGGTCAGGTTTATTGGAAGGCCGCCGTGCTGTTGGTCATTTGTTTGCGTGTAGTCTCTAGCTGCTTTCTCACTGCGACAGCCAAGTGGTGACAGAGGCTGTACAGGGCTCCCTCGTCGCTTCTCACAGCTGCTTGACGCTCCGTAAATCACAGTGACGCAGGTATAGTGAGTGCTATGTTCCCCCTGCCAGTGACATTTTATTTATTTATTTTACCAGTGCATATCCTTGATGTCAAAACAAAGAAAGAAGAGAAAAGCCAACTCTGAATATTGTGCTTTAGAGGCACAGGGGAGTGTGGGCTCTTTTGTTAATGACGAGACGCAACGCATTGTGTTTATTCCGTGACTCTGTGACTGTGCTCAAAGGATGGACTGTCCATCTCCATCCGAGGAGGAAGCACTTGTCTGACATGCTCAACTCCCAAGAGAGCAAGTTAAGAATGAGAAAATTTAAAACCAAATATCTCGTTGTAACAGAGTTTCCTCCCCAAAAATAAAAAAATGAAAAGGAGGTGTAACCAATGTAAGGAGGTGCTTCCAAGTGGCTTGTTTATTAGCTAAGCCAGAAAAGCCATTTCTTGTTGGTGAGTTAATCAGGTCATGGTTGATTGCAGCAGCTGTAGAAATGTGTTCAGAGAAAACAGAATTGTTTGAACTATTGGCCTTTAGGAGAGAAGAGTTACTGGAGGAGTTGGACTCAATGTTGTCACTAGTTAATTAACAAGGCACATGGTTTTGAGTGGTTTTCCTGGACTCTTGATGAGTTGACAAATATTGATAGTACTGCTCAGTTGTCTTTTTGGGGGTCAGTGTAGAGTGTGAAAGTGACAGAAAAGTTAACCTCTATGCATAGTTTGGATAGAACAGCTACCGGGGAGAATATTTTAAAAGAAGTTAAGAAAACCTGGGGTCGGTACAATCTGAAGTGAGATTTGCTGTGATGGCTGATGATAAAGTACATGTGGAGCAGGAAAAAGCTTCGCTGGGTGAATTTATAAAGCTTGTGAAAATGTAAGGTGTTTAAGTCCTGTGACTATTGTTTTTATCACCAGGCACTTTGTAGATACTTGAATTTGTCTTGTGCAATTGAACAAGTGATGCCAGTGGTGAACTTGATTTGTTCTCTTGGATGTGTTTTAGTTAGTTCTGTGAACTTTTGTCGGACACAAGGTAAATATCCTGATTTGCCTCACTGCACAGCAGTTTGATGGCCCAGCTGTGGTAAAAAATGGTTTTGTTTTGTTTTTTTTGTAAAACTTTTTTTTTTTAAGTCAGGGTCAAGATGAACTTGCCTTTGACTACTGTAACTGAACACTGAATGGTGCTGGACAGTAGCTTTTGCTATAGACTTGATAATGAGTTAAACAAACCACAAGGCAAAACAGTGCTTATATGTGAAATTTAATACTGACGTGGTAATTTTAAATGACAACTAATATTGTTGGAGTCACTAGTGATGTCAAGCTGCTTTGTATACCTCCAATGCTATCAAAAGTTAGAATGAGAAATGAGATCTCTGTTTTTAAACCAATTTTTAACAGATATATTTTCTTAGCAGAAGCTAAGTACTGGTAGTGCTTCTCAGACCTCAATGCAAGTACAAATTTTCATGTTTCAAAATTTATCACTGCGAATGAGGAGGCTCTACCTAATTTCAATTGGAAGTGAAATGTGATATGGTGACATTCTAAAAGAAAACTGTCAAGAGAAGCATCAAACAGAATTCCTTAAATGCTATCCACGTGATGAGTATGCTTCATTAAAATCATGCGCATGGCAATCAGTATTTGGTATTACCTATTTGTGTGAAAAAACATTTCATAGAAGAGTTAATGCGAAATTGCATTACAGATCCGCATCAGCAGATTAATACTTGCAATTGATTTTAATGATAAGGAACACTAACTTTTGAACCCCAGTTAAGAAAATTGTCACCCCCCCCACCCCCCGCCTCAATAGAATGCCATTCTTTACATTGGAAGGCTTGTGTTACACATAATTGTATCATTATTATATTTTGAATTTTGTTATACGTGTGGGAAGTTTTCATTTGTTATTTAAGTACCTATATAAATATCCTTGATATGACTGCTTGGCCTAAAATACTTAGTATGTGGCCCTTAATTGAAAGTGTTTGCTAACCTCTGATTTATATCAGTGCTCATGTATTGTAAATGTTCATATTCAGGGAATGTGAGCTTTTGTGTCCTGCTAAAGGTCTACTTCAAAAACCGTTAGTGGTGAGGAAATTGTTTAAGGCTGAGGTTAATTTGCTCTAGAAGTTTGGCTCACCTAAGTTTACTTTTGTCCTTAAATTGTGTTAAGCTGTCTAGAAGAGGGCAGAGCACAAAACAAGACCGTTGATCCCTCTCCCTGTACTTGTCAGGTGCCCCTAGGGCCCTGCGAGGATGGCCCCACTCAAGGCCTGGTTTCTGAGCGCTTGGACTGAGGAGTGGGAGGAGGCTGCTGGTTCTGTGCACTGATCCCTCCCTCCAGCCCCACCTTTGCCTGCCCCTCTCCCTCCTCTTGTTCATGGAAGCACCTTTAATCCCTGAGGTCTCATCTGCTACAGATAAGCACCCATTCTTGCCCTCTGGACTGTCTCTTTAGGTTTGGAGGATAGAAGATCTCCCAGGAAGGCAGAGGCAGGTCAGAGCTGCCTGCCCCAGAAGCCCTGCTGTTTCCTAAGTCTTCCCTGGGAAGAAGAGGGAAGAGAACACAGGTGATAGTAACCCTGCTGCCCTTGAAACCCATGGAAAAAGAATGTGTGTGTGTGTGTGTGTGTGTGTGTGCGCGCACATAGGTACATGAACGCAGTCTGAAAGTGCTAAGTCAGGATTATTCTCAAACCTCATAGATGTAGGTGCCCATAGTGCAGACAACTGCTCAGAGACCAGTGTCCAGCTCATGAAACAGTTATAGAGAAGAAGAATCCTACAGTGCAGTTGCAATGTTTGCCTCTCTTTCCCCCTTTCTTGTCCACAAATGACTACTGTTGTTAATATTTTGTAGAATCTTAATTTCTCTGGGTTATTTGTGGGGGATCGATAGCTTCTGACTTAGTATGTCCGACACTGCTCTCCCGAACGCTGGACGGAAACAGCTCACAACCCTGAGGAAACCCTTTGAGAACTTGGTCTACTGATCGTGTTGAGAGGTGAGCATAACATGTGGGAAGATGGCTCATAGATGTGACTTCACCATCGCTCTTATTTTAAACTTCTGACAGTGAGAGCATCACTCAGTTCTGACAAAGATTTTCAGCCAGGGCTGGGCCTGCCTGTGACTCAGCGATGTGTCACATTCTCTCTGCCGGAAACCTGCATTCTTAACAGCATTCGTCATGGTCCTGGCAAGAAACCTTTTGGAGAGGTGTTAGGATTGGGTAGATTGAATTTTTCCCCCAGCTGCCCACAGAAAACAAACTCAGAAATACCTGTTTTGGTTTTTTCTTTGAAAAGTGTGTTGGAATAGTTTGTCGTTTCTCCGTCTGGAGTTGTTTGTTGTCCTGCTGAGGTTAGTTTGCTTAAGGCCGTGGCAAGGTGACTGTGGCCCTGGGTGAGGGGTAAGATAAACTGGGGCGACATGCCCATTTCGGGAGGTGCAATCTGGTAGCTGGTGCTGGGTGGTGGGTGGCTAGCCATGGCTGGTGGCCATGGGCCCTCACTCCGTGTGCCTGGGATTTGCATAAAGAAGTCCTCTAAGGGATGCCTGCCTAGTTACTCACCCACATGGATGGCTCTTTAGTGTTCACTGGTTTTGTGCCAAGAGAATGCCTTAACTTCCCAGCCCACATTGGGAACTTCCCAGCCTACATTGCAAACTTGCCTGAGGACCACACTTGATTTACAAGAAGCGGAGCCTTTATTCCATTCTTCTGTTTATTCGTACAGCTCACGGAAGGGGCATGTTCTAACGGGCTCCTTCACTTCCAATTTGTAGATCTGTGCAAGTAGTTCCTTGAAGGCAGGGCTGTTTCCTCATACTCAAGCGGAAGGGATTACACAAGGTCTGGAACCACCAGGAGGTGGGGATGATTGGGGGCCATCTTAGAGGTTGCCTAGCTCAGCATCTAAGAGGTGGGCTGCTGAATGGGTTTTGTGAAGAATCAGAAGGTGTGGTCCCACAAGCTAATGGGAGGAGAGAAGAATTCAGGTGTAGGCTAGGTTGTGATGTGGTAAACTCATAATCTGAGGGGTTTAAAATGATCTAGATTTGTTTCTTGCTCATGCAGATATTCATTGCAGGTTGCTTTGGGCTTCGTGCCACATAATCACTCCTAAGTCATGTCCATCAAAGTCATTTAGGGATTCTTTGTGTCATTTTTACTGTGGGACCTGAGCTGACAGTTTGTGCAGTTTTCACCATCGGAAACATTGCTCATGGCCCCGGCAGAGGGCAAGAGTTGTGGAGGACATGTGTTAGCTCTCAGCACTTCAGCTCATGTTATTTCCTTTCACATTTCATTGCCCTGATAATGTTCTGTGGGCCCCCTTTCCCCACAACGGATCGCAATCCTATTATGTGTTCAGAGAACGGAGAGTCAAAGTCCTTTGGTGATCAGCACCGATGAGAACCCCAGAGGGAAGAGTTAGTGGCATCGGCCTCCACACATTGCGCAATGTGACTACTCAGCATAGAGTTGGGATTGGCAATGATGTGCTCATTGTTAGTCTTGGCCATGGCAGTGGTTGTGGAGAGATAAGGTATATCCTGATTGCAGTGGGTTGCGGAATGAATAGGAGATGAGAAGGTGGGGAGAGCTGGGAAGAGGAAATTGTAGAAATTGCTTAGCAGGCAGAAAGAAGCTCTGATCACCAGTCTTTCCCCATCTTTTTTCATTTAATCATTGACTGCTGTCATGGTAGGTTTCTTTTTGTTGTGTATCAGATACTTGTCAATAGCTTCTTCCTTAACTGTGAAGCTCTGCTCTGCGTGTGCTTTGAGGATGATCCCAGACCCAACCACCAGGAGTTGACTTAATTTCTTGTGCCCGTTTCGCACTGACTTTAAACAAGAAATCCCTCTTTTTTTTTTTTTAGTAGGTTTCCTGTTGTGCCAAACGAAGTCAGGCTATTATGAGAACTGCCAGGCTTTTTGAAGAAACTTACTTTACATTTGTTTTTTTATGTTGCCTTTTTATTAACTGTTTTTTGGAAGTTTGGAAAGAATTAAATCTGGTTCAGTTTCCAAATTTGCCCCAAAACATCAGTTTTCCATTTTTTTGCTGAGTTCAGAATCTCAGGCAGGATATGGGAAAGCACTTGGTAAATTGTAAAGTGATATACAGCTATGCTGTTGTTGCCACTTTTTCCACTCATTTTTGGTGGCCAAGCAGTAATGCAGGGCACCTTTTATTCCCATTGGGAGCTAATAATGGCCTAAAGTTAAGACACAGCTGATCTGAAACGGGTAATTGAGATATCGATTATACTTGGCTTTGCATAAGTTTAAAAAGTAGATTTAACATAATATATGTTGTCCTTCACTAAATATTTAAATAAGCTGGCACTTCATTAACATATAGGAATTGCTAGAGAATAGACACAGGGCTGCAAACCAGGTCTGCTTTGCTCAAGTGCAAAAAGGATTTTGTTTTGTTTTGCTTTGTTTGGCCACCGCTTTTCTTCTCATGAGTCTCCCATTTCGTTTCATGGCACTTCTTCCTCCGGCAGCTCCAGTTACTTCCCTAAGCCCTGCACTAGGTGAAGATACAGTCAGAGCCAGCACTTCCGACTCAGATAAAAAGGAATGATGTTGTGGTTGTAGGATTTCAAGTAATAGGCGGGGCTGGAGAGGGCGGACGTCTGAGCAACCCTGAAATCTCCCGAACACCTGCAATTCCATCTCCTCTGGGGCTGACCTCACAGAGAGCGGCCCAGGGTGTCAAGGAAACATTTGCTTTGACTCAGATGTTGTGGACTCTCCCCACATTGCAGGTTCACAGTGACCTGTGGCTAATTGAGATTTGATAAATGTGAATGATGAAAAAAAATATTTGGCGACTAAATCTTTCCAAAAAATAAACACGTGTGAGGTGTACATTTTGATTTCTCACTAATTGGCATCGTGATTTGTAAACTTCGAAATTTGAAATGTAGTCAAGTTACTACTAGTCTGCTTTAAAAGAACGGTCCTGAGATATCTTCCCAAACCACTCATTTGTTGGTCCTATCAAGGAAATTGATATTATTAAGCTAGGAGAGTTATGTGGGATGTATGTTTATGAAACATTCCTTCCCACCTTCTTGGCAAGACGAAAGAATGATGGACCGTAAAAGTGTACCATTAAAATGGCCTTATGTGTGTTTGAACCAATATCTGACTTTGAAGTTACCCAGCTGCCTGTTACCATTTACCTATTTTACTGGGTGTTGTGTGTTTTTCAATGGGGGTTATTAAATTTAATACTCTAAGCAAGTGATATAATCCATACTTCTTAGATTATGATGGTATTCTGATAGAAGTCATTTCCAGGTGCTTTAAAATGAAATGCTTTAACAAGCAAATCTTTCTAAGAATCGTGTGTTTTTTTTTTCCTAGTTAATATGAATGGGATTATTTTTCTAGACGTTGGGCCTTTTTTTTCAGGTCATTCTGTATGTTGTTCAGCTTTTGAGTTATGGCTAAGCGTAGGTAGGCGGCCATGGCTTTCTGATGTCTTGGTAATAAATTAAACCTCTTTAAATGGTTGAAGTGAATATGAATAGTGGTTCTGTATGCCAGTGTGTCACCAATTAAAAAAAAGGAATATCAGGGATATGCTGGGGTTGTGTATATTTTGATTCTGGATTGTTGGAAGAGATTTGTGTCTCTAGTCCTCTCTCAGTGGAGATACACTGACAGGAACCAAGGAGGTGCTAACTGCTCCGTTACATGGGGAAGGCAAGCTGTGAATTTCAAAGGAGGACACAATCAGCCGTGACTCGATCAAGATGACATGGCGAAGGGGGATGCCAGGCTCATCAGGCCACAGTTCTTCTACCCACTTGGAAAGCTGTTGTATTCCTCAGTGTCTTTTACTAGAGCTCCGTTTTACTTGTAAGCCAAATAGTAGTACTAAGGGTGATTCAAAGCCTTTTCCATTTGCTTATTGGCCTTTGGGAAAGTATTATTCTTATTTAAAAATAGAAACTCTCAAAGAAAATATACTTTTTTAAAAATCCTATTGAAATTGTATGTAGGTAATACAGATAACTCGTGTTCTTTTTTGAACTTCATTACTTTTCTGTGGATGTGGGCAGTGAGGCGGTAGGGTACCAGTTTATGGACAAAGGGAACCTGGCAGGAGGGGAAGCTGATGAATTCATTGTTGTCCATTTTGAGGTTGAGTGCCTGCAGGATGCTCATTCTAGTGGAGATACTCAGGATGCAGTTGTAAATATATGGAGCCCGAGAGGAGGCCACATCTAGATGTATATAATTTGGAGACATTTATAGGTAATTGAATACTTGAGATGAATTGAGGCTGCTCCTTCATAATGAAATGTGATAACCACTATTATAACACCACAGACTTGGTGTTAATCACATTAATAATATTATTAAGTGATAGGAAATGTGGGAACACAGTGTTTTCTCTCAAGGCAATGGAGAGGCTGAGCTGCAACCTCACAGTGTTGTGTAGGGCAGAGTTGGCAGAATTTGAGTGAAGCAGCCCTCCACTTAGCCACACGCCTGCAGACCTAAATTGTGAAGCAATTAGACCTGGCCTACAATTAACCAGGCTGTTAGAGTGAGGGTAAGGCATGCTAGTCATGTGACAGAATACAGTGTGAAAGCCAAGCTCATTTTGACTACATGTATCCTTGCTGGGAGACACATAATTGTGGGAATAATTACAAAATTGGGGAGAAATAAAAACTCTTTACGTGGATGATTATTTTAAATTCAAAGCAAAACAACACAATAGTGTTATTTATAATCTAATCTGATTTTATAGTCATGATTTAACCAAAGGTGAGCTTGACTTAATTTTAACGAAAATTTTTAATACATATTTTTTTTTAAGAAGTATAAGAGTAGTCAGTCACTAAACTGGACTCTGTGTAATATAGTCATTCAATAAGGTGAATATTTTTGCCCTCCTGTGGTGTTGAGATAGTATAATTATGTTTTTATTTCACTTGTTAATTTTGTCTTCTATTTGTATATTCTAACTAGTGTTATTAACACTATCAACAACATTAATTGAGCGCCTACTTTGCATCAGGCACAGGAGAAATATAGATGAGTAAGTGAGGGTCTTTGTTCTCAAGGATGAAAAATCCTAGTGGAGAAATCAGAAGAATAAGCCAGAATCGCGGGCCAGTCTGGTGTGCTGTGATGGTGAGGATCATAGTCCGTGGAAGAGCACAGATGGGGAGAAGGCAGCTTTCTGCATGTTTCCAGTTGTGTTGCACCCAAACCACAGAGCCAACAGGCGGGCAAATGGTAATTCACTTAATCACCCTGACCATATATCTTGAATTGAAGAATTAATGCAGAATTCTTATTATCAGGGACTGCAATGTTAATAGAAAGGATGTGTGTGAGATTAGTGGTGGCTATCTGGAAGCATTTCCATTGTTCACTAGGTGCTGAAATCTGAACCTTTACAGTGAAATTTGTGATAAGACTAGAAATATGTCATCGCACGAACATCTGACTGATAGTTGGAGGATCCATTTTTTGAAATAACCAGTGGCACTCTGCATTCTGGCCAGCATTTCCATCCCAGTTCTAGTTGCAGCTTCCTCTAAAAGGCAACCAGGCTATGCTGGACCAGTGTCATAGCCTGAGCCTGTCACAGGGACCATGTCATCTGCAACCTCTTCCCACTTACTTCTTTTCTTGCTCCGTAGGAAACGTGTCAGTTCTTCTTTTAATTACTTGCAATGCAGTTAATTCCCCAGTAGGCTGCCTTTTCCCTCCAGATGGTTCTTCTTAAACCGTATACTACTGTTCTTTTTCTGATATGCTGCCCTTTCTCTCCATGTTGCAAATATAGCCCAAAAAAGCCCTTAATCACGACTAGCAATAATAACAGTAATACATCTGTTCTACTATGTTGAGAAGGCAGACCATGTTTTGAAGTAGAACCAATGTCCCCATTTTTTTAAGTCCTTGAAAAATCCCAGAAGGTCTGTTTCAATTCTCCATGTCTTTATCTTTGTCCATCATTTACTTAAACCTAAGCTCTTGTTTTTATAACTTCTGTGTTCAAGATAAAGACTCACTTCTATTGTTTTCAGATAAAACCCTTTAAAAGTATGTATTTACACTATCACATATTGTTATATATATCTACTTTAAAGTGTTTTTATATCAAATAACTGACATAGGACTTAACCCTTGAAAGCAATCAGTTGCTTTTATTAATTTATTCATTTATTTTTCTTATTTTTTTTTCAGTGAACAGTTATTTTTTTGAAATTATCTGAGGAATTTTTATTGAAAATATAGATATAGACTTTCTATTGCAGCAATAAATATATTAGAAGTACATGAGTAAATGATGCTTGTGAAGTTAAAACTGTCCACTGCTACAGTGAATAGATATTGAGGCACTCTCTCTGAGTACTAATATCCCCACCGAAAAAGATATGCTCTGTGCATAAAGATTTTGTCCCAGGATAAAACTTGCACATGGACACACACACACACACACACATACTTCACCCGCTCTATACACACATACATATACAGCGATACTGAGCTAGAAATGGAAGGGTTGGGTCAGAGTAAGTGGATAAAAGTGTGAGAAGAGCATTCGATGTGGAAGGAATACCATGCTCAAATGCACTAGGGCAGGAAGTCTCAGGGTCTAGAATATCAAAGCCCATCGGTGGGCTCAGGCTTTGCAACATAAAAGCCAGCAACACTTGCATGCTAGTTGGATAAGACAAGGAACATAAGGACCTAGCTTGAATTGGGAGGAAGGAAGAGGGATAAACCAGGAGAAAAAAAATTTGGTTCATGTTTCAAAATATGATGCCCCCTTCATACTTCCTCCTTCCCCAGTCCAGTGGGTCTTAGCTGAGGACAGTCTTCGATGGCAACGTGAGGAGGTGGTGGGAAGCCTGGAGTGACACAGGATCAGGTTGTGCTTTGGGACGATTCACCTGAGAGCAGTGGGAAGCTTACGGGAGAGGGAAGGGTCTGTGTTCAGGGAGACTGCTTCCAATTCAGGAGGCTCGCCTGGTCTCTGCTGGTGTGCTGGGTGGTTGGTGATTTCCTGTGTCCCAGCGAGTTGCCCTAACGTGAAACTCAGCTGGTGTCCTGTGGGTGTAGTTCTAGGAACACTCCAAAGAGTTGTATTAACTCACTTATCATTCTGTGACCTTAAGGCAGGGCTGGTCATGTTGCAGAAGCATTTCAACGGGAAACTTTAGAGTGAAGAAACAATCAGTCACTGAAAAAGGAAGTTCCAGAAGGTCATTTCTGAAGGAAATGGTCTTTTTTTCAATGACCTCCTGATGCACTGTAAATTGGAGGAAGCTGGCATGCCTAATGGGTTCTTAACCTGAAAGGATATTGGATCCCCTTCCAGAGAAGGCTCTCCTGATGGGAAACCGTTATTAACTTGAGTAGACATTCCTGAGTGTTAATTAAATGTGCATTACAGGTGGAAGAAGCTGGGGTCTGGAAATGCTGTCTCATTCCACTCAAAAGGCGGGCTGCACATCTCCCAGGCTCTCTGGGACTCTTCAGAGAACAGACAAAGAAGGCTTTCAGAGGATAAACAAACAAGGACATTTTCTTGGTGAAACTTGATGATCCTATACTTGTGACACATATGTGTATCAGATTTTCCCCCCCTGTGTGCCCAGATAGGTATTTATGCATCTAAACTGGCAGCTGAGTTCAGTTGCCTTAAGGTATTCAGATAGGCCTGTGCAGGGGAAAACGGGGGAAACTGGCTTTGAAGTTGAGGAAGCCCTAGAGCTGGGAAGGGCTGCCGGCAGGTGTCGGAGGTTCTGTCTGGACCCTCATTGTTGCTGTTGCGGCCGTGTACGGGCTGCTTGTGAATCTGGGTAATCTATATATATAAAAGCCTAAGTGACCATGACGACTGGCTGGTAGCTACGACGTGCATTGACCACCAGGGGGCAAATGCTTAATGCAGGAGCTGCCCTCTGGTGGTCATTGCACTCTCATAGCCAACCTCCCGTAGCCGGCCAACCTCCCATGGTCCCTCACCCCAGCCGGCTGGCCCCAATTGGCCCTGATTGCCAGCCAGGCAGAGGGACCCCACCCATGCACAAATTTGTGCACTGGGCCTCTCGTAGTAGTAATAATCTGGCTCTAGGCAACTTGGTTGGATAGCCTGCCGGCAAGCAGGTAAAACCCAAAATTGTTTAGAAGAGCATAACATAAAGAGTAAGGGTCCCCATTGCTGGAAGGCTCTTTCCTTACCGCATCCCACTCTCGAGAAGCCTCTGTGGATGAGAGTTTCTGTTTATTCCTATGGCACTGCTCTGCCCGCACAGGCAACACATGTTTTTAAAAGACACGTGAGTTTTCTTTTTTCATGTCCAAATTGTGCCACCCGACACACAGGGTTCTCCTTGGCCAGTGATGCCCTCAGGTGCCTTCCCCCAGAGGTCAGTCCAGCTCAGCCCCTCCCACAGCTGCCCGTGTCCCTCTATCTGTTGGTCAAACCTCAGAGGTCCCTGGTTTCCAGTGTTCAGTGGGTTGAATGGTGGCCTTCCATCCTCATCCGTGGCACCTGTGAATGTGACCTTATTTGGAATGACCTTTACAGATGTCATTCATTTAAGGAATTTAAGGATGAGATCATCCTAGATTAACCATGTGGACTCCAAATCTAGTCTCAAATGTCCTTATAAGACAGCAGAGTGGACTGATCAGGATTGTCTCCCCGGCCCAGGGCACGGGCGGTCCTTAAACCCACGCCCTGCATCTCCTCTGCCTGTGTCCTCCTGACTCTCCTCCCGTCCCTTTCGAATATTCTCTCTGGACGCTGCCTGTCCTCTCTCCCGGCAGCTTGAGCTCCGTCGTCTGGCTCCCCTTCCTCACCCAGCAGGATGCGGTGGAAAAAGAGAGGGAGGGCAAGGCAGCTCCAATTTTTCCTCCAAAGTGCACGTGTGGCCCAGCCGGCGTGGCTCAGTGGTTGAGTGTCAACCTATGAACCAGGAAGTCACGGTTCAGTTCCCGGTCAGGGCACAAGCCCGGGTTGTGGACTCAATCCCCAGTGTGGGGCATGCAGGAGGCAGCCCATCAGTGATTCTCTGTCATTGATGTTTCTATCTTTCCCTCCCTTTTCCTTTCTCTCTGAAGTCAATAAAAAATATATTAAAAAAACAACAAAACAACAACAACGAAGTGCAAGTGTGCCCAGAGGAGACTGGAGGGGGACCCTCCGGAGGCATGTCCGAAGTCCAGGGCTTTCTTTGAAATCAGTTTTATCTTAAAAGTAGGTATCACTCTTCAGTACTAGTGCACCATTCAGATTTCTACCAAACCGTGCTTGAGTTAATAGAAAGATACTTTAACTAACTTAGTTTTTGCACTGAATCTGTGAATAGAGTTGATGCCTTAAAACGGGCTGGCAGACGTTTTCCGTAAAGGGCCAGACAGTAAATATTTTCGGCTTTGCGGGCCCTGTGGCTCTGGGACAGCTACGCCACTCTGCTGTTGTGGTGTGAACACCCAGGAATGTGTGTGGCTGTGCTCCAATAGCGCTTGCTCCAAGGCCTCTGGAAAAAAAAAAGAAGAAGAAGAGGGCAGGACACAGGGAGAGGAAGAGAAGGCCCTGGGCAGACATCGGAGTGCTGCCTGACGCCCCTGCAGCGGGAGGAAGCAAGGAAGGATTCTCACCCGGAGCCCTAGGAGGGAGTGCAGCCCCGCAGATGATGTCAAAACCCCAGGGTTCTGACCTGGTGGTTACAGTGACGTGCCTGAGGCCTGAAACGTTCGTTCTCCAAGATGTCCTTGATATCGCTGTGTGCCGTTCTCACTTATTTCTTCCTTCTACCCAGGGAACAGAGGGTTCTGCCGTGAAACTTCTGGGCAGCACAACATCGCAAGCTTTCTGTAAGCTTTATGATGTAACCATTTGATTCATTTTTATCTGCAGTAAGATTATCTGTACCACGGCTGTTGGTGTCTTTTAATTCATTGGGAGCATTGAGGACAGTTTGTTGATCCAACAGCCAGAATCATTTTTACTTCCTTGTCTCATTGGGCCCTGTTCCATCTTTTGTTAACTTTTGGCAAAGGAAATGAAGTAACACATTTGTTTTCCCCCCCGTTTTTAATTTTTTTGTGGGAGAATGTCCCCATCTTGTGGCTATTTGTGTTGTGTCTTAGCTTCTATAGGCTACAGAGGAACTCACTGATCTGGGCACGTTGCCATAGGCATACTCGGTGTCTCCAATTGGGTTGTCCTGTTGGAGTCTGGACACATAGGGTGCTGGACAATCTCACTTATGCTGTATCTATTTACCCAACCCTGGCGTTCCACTTTTAACATGTTCCAAGTCCTAAAATGATGGTTTCATTTGCTCCTCCAGATAGCCTTAAAGAATAGGCTAGCTCAGGGGTGGGCAAACTTTTTGACTCGAGGGCCACAATGGGCTCTTAAACTGGACCAGAGGGCCGGAACAAAAGCATGGATGGAGTGTTTGTGTGAACTAATATAAATTCAAAGTAAACATCATTACATAAAAGGGTATGGTCTTTTTTTTTTTTTTTTTTAGTTTTATTCATTTCAAATGGGCTGGATCCGGCCCGTGGGCTGTAGTTTGCCCACGGCTGGGCTAGCTACATCTTCCGTTTGTTTAAAAAAATATTTTTTACTAGAGGGCCGATGCACGAAATTTGTGCAAGGGGCTCAGCCCTCACAGCCCTGGCTTCATCCGGAAGGTCGTGCGGCTGTCTGGTCTAATTAGCATATTATGCTTTTGTTATTATAGATTGCTTTCACAGAGGGAGAGGGAGATAGAAACATCAATGATGAGAGAGAATCATTGATTGGCTGCCTCCTGCACACCCGCCACTGGGGATCAAGCCTGCAACCCAGGCATGTGCCCTGACCAGGAATGGAACCATGACCTCCTGGTTCATAGGTAGATGCTCAACCACTGAGCCACACAGGCCAGGCACATCTTCCATTTTAAGATAAGGGTACTGAGGTGATGTATAGTAAATCATCAGGTTAGAAATCTCTAATTCTCTTTCCTGTGGATCGTTTACCACCCTCACCCCCTGCCCTGCCCCCAACTTCAAGCCTGGGAGAAAGCAGAATGCAAATGATGGCTGTATCTAAAACTGTCTTTCAGAAAGTTGGCCACTAATAAGAAGTCATTTTGTTTATAAAATGCCAGTGGAGTTTATCCAAACAGAATTTGCTTTGCCTTAATTATTTAAGTACATTTTCCTAATTGGCAGAAATTGAAATGAGTTTATGTTATAAGCATTCCCAAAATGTTCTGATTACTATCTTAAGAAAAAGAGAATGCCACAAATTGAATCTGACTTGTGGGTAGAATGTACAGTGTAGGAGTGCAGATTTGTCTGGTGCACAGAAAATGCTATTAAATACAGTTAAAATGAGTTAAACATTTTTGTGCTAAAACAGTAAACTCCAGTCTTTAGGCATTCACTTTGGTAAAACTCCTGTATAGTACGAGGCACATCCTATACAATAGAAGCCTAATATGCTAAGTGTCCAGTTGTCCAGTCAACTAATCAAAATGTAATATGCTAATAATATGCTAAGGCTGCACAACCGCTTGCTATGATGTGCACTGACCACCAGGGGGAAGACGCTTCAACCAGTAGGTTAGCTTGCTGCTGGGGTCCAGCTGATTGGGACTGAGCAAGATGGGCTGGACATGCTCTGGAATCCTCCCACGGTCTCTCCCCGGCTGGCCAACCTCCTGCATCCCTCCCTGGCCCCAGTCATGCACCAATGGGGTCCCTTGGCCTGGCCTGCATCCTCTCACAATCCGGGACCCCTCGGGGGATGTCAGAGAGCCGGTTTTGGCCTGATACCACAGGCCAGGCCAAGGGACCCACTGGTGCACGAATTCGTGTACCAGGCCTCTAGTAGAGTATAAAAGTTTTTACAAATAGGGCACTTGGAGTGGTTACCTTCATTGTACAGAATAATACAATAGAAGTCTCTTGTTAAATATAGGAAGTGCATTTCTGGAGGTGGGTTTTGAAGCAGAAAATACTAAGGCAGGTTCTTCATTGGCCCGTGCTGATGCCTTCGTGTGTTGCATTGTTTTTGGAAACAGCTCACTAAGACTTATATGTGGGATATAAAACAAACAAACAAAAAATTAAAATAAACAGTTAAAAAACCCCAAAAACCTCAGGTACAGAGAACAAATTGATGGTTGCCAGCTAGTAGGTGGTTTAGGGGATGGGTGGAAAAGATGAAGGGATGAAGAACTACAAATTGGTAGATACAAAATAGTCATGGGGATGTAAAGTCCAGCATAAGGAATGTAGTCAGTAACATTGTAGTAACTGTGTATGGTGTCAGGTGGGTACTAGACTTGTTGGGGGAATCACTTTGTAAGGTATATAAATGTCTAACCACTAACACCTAAAACTAATATAATACTGAACGTCAACTATAATTGAAAAATAAAAAAACAACAAAAACAATGTGAGCTCTATGAGGGCAAGGACCCTGTCGATTTTGTTCACCGCTGAATCCCTTGACCCAGAACAGTGCAGAGTAGGGACTTAATATGCATCTGTGGAGTGAGTCAATGAATGGGTATATAAAAGTGGCAAGGAATGAAGGTAGGTCTTTATTAGTGACAAATTAAGTGAAACTCTAAAGAAAAGGGGACTTGTATGCTTCTTGATCATGATCTTGGTCCCATGAATATGTCATTGAAAATAATACATCATTTAAAAATGCACTGTACATGAATGACCAGATGGACAAAACTTGGGCATCAGAGCTGGAAAGACTGCTCTGGCTGGATGTTTCTTTCATGGGGACAAGATACGGTTGTGAGACTGGAGATTATATATGTGGAACACAATCTCACTTACTTAGCAGCAGCACAGAGCAATTGCTTCCTGTTCTCATTGGTACTTTTCAGATAACACAGAGAAGGAAGCAGTCATGCTGTAAGCCGGAGTTCTCAACCAGGGCGACTTTGTTCCGAAGGGACTTTTAGCAATGTAAAAAGTACTACTCCAGGGGACTCCCGGCATCTGTGGCCAATGGCCAGGGATGGCGCTAAACATCCTTCGAAGCACAAGACAAGCCCCACAGCGAAGAATGATTCTAGCCCAAAGCATCAAGGGTGCTGAGGTGGAGAAACCCTCTCTGAGTCAGACATGAAAGTACAGCATCAAAATAGTGAGCAAAATACAGAGTGTGTGTCACTATATGAATCTTAAGTTGGACAAGATATTACTTACGGATAAAGTCTTTTCATGTGTAGCAAATTAAATTTTTCAATTTTTGCCTCCCAGCCTAAGTTAGTTTTCTCCGTTTCTGTCAACATCGGGGATTCATTTCATCAACATATTTATATATCATAACAATTTTTGGCTTTTCAAACACTAGAATAAGCATATACTTAATGAATCCTGGCGGAGCTCAGTAAACACTATTATTTAATATGGTTGCAACCACCACCGAAGAATGGAATTATTAACTTGTTGGTAGTTCGATCAGAATACATTTGATCAACTTGTCAGTGTGGATGGACACGACACTTGATGACACTGTCCGCTTCCTGAGCCCTTAACAACCTGCATTCTAAACTTGATAATATATTTTACATTAAAGTAAGAGTTATATTTCCTGTGAAAGAATATTGTGGATTTTTGAGGTGGGAGAAGAGAGTTGGAAAATTTGGGTCATTTCATAGTTTCCTTTGCTTTCTCATTTAGCCATTGCCCAATGCACTGTGTTTGAATAAATTGTATGGTGTGGGAAAGACTGTGAAGACATTTTTTGTATTTATTATTATTGGCTTGAAAGTGGACCCTTTTTCCTGGGTATTTCGTGATGCATCAGCTACTGGTGGGGCAGGGTAACAGATGTTGCCTTTGGTGGTCTGATGCTTCCCCAAAGCGGGGTTCTGCTGTGTGCTGAGTGAGTTTTCATGCCTGCGACTCAGTGCTCAGCTCCTGGGTGCTGTCTCGAGTTTGTCGGCACTGAGTGCCTACTTTGTACCAGGTATGGTGCTAAATGCTCTTTGTGAAGTTCCCATTTTATCCTCACCACCCTGCCAGGAGGCAGCTGCTATTATGATTCCCATGTTAGAGCTACAGAGACTGAGAGGCAAGGCTAAGTCACTTGTCTGTGGTTGTGTGAGTAGAGTGGGGCCCGCATAGGTAAGTTACCCTGCTGCTGATCTTTGCTATCTTCACTGGAGGTGTGGCGGCGCGGTGTTGGTCCTTTGAGTGGGCTCATACACACACAGAGATATCGGACCTTCAGTCTAAATGCCAACAACGATAAAACGTCGGGGAAGTATAGCTCACCACCATGGCCAGTAGCTCTGCAATGACAGAGAGGCGCTTACTAGAAGTGAGGTTTAAAAAGATGGACCTCGTGAAGTCAGTTCCCTGCCCCCTCTTTGCCAGGACTGGGCAGAATGGGAAGTATAGGCTTGATGCCACACTCGTGACCTTAGGATTAGGAGATGCTGCTTGAGGCAGGCGTGGCTTCTTCAGTCCTGCCAGACCTCTGCCTGCCACACGGTGCCCCCGTTGTGCCTAACGGCTGTCCAGGATAGCTGCGTGTCTGGGTAAAAGCACTTTTATGGAGCATCCTTGTCCTGGAACGTATGAATTGAGTTTTGCACTGTACTGTGTGTGTGTGTGTGTGTGTGTGTGTGCGTAACTCCTGTCGTCGGTGATGGGGAAGGTATGGTCTCCTTTCAAGGGCACCTGGTGCATAGCACCTGTGGGACTAGAACTAGTTAATTCTTCCCAGTTCTCTCTGGTCTGTGAGCTCCTTTGGGACAGATGCTGTGTTAATATTAGGAGTCACGGAGGCCGTTTGGGTACTGATGAGGAACTGAGCTTTGGCACAAGCATGTCAAAATCGCGGCCGGCGGGCCACATGCCTCGTTTGTTTAGCAGGTCAGTGCCTGCCTGAAGTCACCAGCCAGTGAGTGGAGGAGCTGGGATTCCTACACGGGACTGTCTGATGTCCACATCTGTGCCCTCTTCACCCCTTTTTCATCTTTTTCTCATTTTGTATCTTTGCATCTCTGGCACATGGTAGTGCGTATGCATGACTCCCGTCGGCAATGATGGGGAAGGTGTGGTCTCCTCAAGGGCACCGGGTGCATACCTGATAGAACAGTGCAGAAATGTGCATCAAACAAATGAGTGATGCTTGCACACACTTCTAGGTGGAAGCCAAGCATTGCTTTTTACCTGAATGTAATGCAGAGTTGCAATTTATAAGAATAATGATGAGAGCCTCGGGTATTCGGGCCTGAGCGGCGGTCAGAAGGAAGCCCCGTGCTCCTAGTCTCAGTCCAGCCTCCGAGTCTGCTTCTGGAGCCCTCCCAGAGTCTCTCTGACATGCTCTGGTTCTGTCTCCCCTGAAGTCTGCCCCTCTCCCCACCTCCCCCCGGCTCCCTGGAACCCCACTGGCCAGGCATGGGTACCTCTAGCTGTGTGACTGCAGAGACGTCAGCCTTGCTGCATCTTAAGTGTCTCATCTGTGATGTAAGGAACTTCAAGTGGTAGGTAATCTATTTCCATAGTTATTTACAGTTTTAAAAAATAATTACTGACCTCTTTAAGAATCTGCTAAAAACACACACACACACACACACACACACACACACTCAATTTGATGCACAGTTCTGTGGGACTAGGAGACTGCTCACACAAAGCCGATCCATCTACCAGTTATCCCTTGTAAAGGATCTATTCTTTATTGGGTTATCTCCAATTCTAAGGGTGTGTGGCATGCCACGATAACATTTTTTTTAAATTAGAAAAGATATCGTAAAGATAGTCTTGTATTAGAACTTGTAAAATTCACAAACCTTTCAACCTGGGCTTTGAAGCAGAGAAAGTAGATGAAGGACAATGGTGCCAGCCCCTATCAACGAGGTGCTGACAACTGCAGACCGTGAGACTTTGGGACTAATCCTTCTGACTTTTTACCCCATGTTCTCATCTTCTCTGTTGTGTACAAACAGTGGGATCAGTGTGTTTTCCTTGGACGGATTAGTGGAGAGATGTTTCACAGGCAGAGTTCTAGCCTTAGAGGAAACATTAGTAATTAATTTCAGCTTTGATTGAAATACTTAATGAGTGAAATATTTGAGGTGCTCCTGGGTCCCGCAGAAAACTGGAAACCCCTCCCCCCATTGTTCTTGATTACTGCAAACAGCAGCTACCCCCCCAGAGAGTCCTCATTCCCAGGATCCTCAACTCTGAAACTGTTCTCACTCCACATCCCTTGTTGGACCTGTTTACTACCAGTATATGCTGCTCTTTGTTGTATAAATCCCACCCATCCTACTGGGCTGCCTCAGAGACAGAGTTCCTTCCTCTTATGGGGAGGAGTTCAGCCCTTTCTAATTTCATGTCCTTTCTTTCATTCCTGTCATAAGTGGGAGGCAAGAGAAAGAGACCACCCCACAGGTCATCCAATGCATCGAGACCATGTGGTACCCACACTCACTCTCGTAGACATTCTCTAGAGGGGAACATATCTTTCAACGAACTAGCACTTTATTCATAACATTCTAACCAGTCCCTCATATATTTGAATCCAGTCTTTGTTTCACTTGCATGTATTTTCAAAGGGAAATAAGTGAGCAAAATCAAATATTTGGTTTACAGCAGTTAAGATGGTTAAATGCAAGCGGGTTTGGCCTGCCCTTCTTTCCCTCCATGGTCTTCTGCTCAGCCCTCCCTCCCACTCAATGAGATTGATGGGATTTTATTTACTGCCTGGTGGAAACAGTTGGGGGTGGGGGGTGTGTGGGGGGGAGGCGGTTAGAACAATCCAAGCATTTTGAAACATTTTCTTGGCAGGTTTTTTTGGCAGCTAAGATAGGCCAGCTCAAAATATATATTTTAAATGTTCTACCTTTGTGGGTTCTGTGTTTGCCAGTGTAAATGTTTCCAAATTGTTCTCTTGATTTCATGCTTAAGAACCCAGACAACTGTTACAACACATATGCGTGTGTGTCTATACATCTACACACACACACACCAAGATTATTTTTATTCTTTTGGTTTTAAACATGCAATTTTTTCTGTTGAAGAGAAATAATGATTGTGAAACTACACTTATCAGAAGCCAACTAATTGAGCTCCGTGGAAGAGAGCTATTACAGTAATATAAAGTAATAATCATGATGATGATCTCATAGGACTTGCCTTGGCCTTCTTGGAAAATCTCATAGAAATGAGGAAATCACCAGTCCTTTTTATTTTCTTTTCAACATTTCAACAAATTAGGGCTTAGAACTTAGCATCTACTGGGTCCCACATGGGTAGTTTAATGTGGAACTGAAAGATGTGAAAAGAGATTTTAGCAGGATAAATGGATTCTGGCAAGAAAAGGTAGCAGGTTAGTAATGCAAGTTAATGATATACAACTTTCAGTGAGCTTTTGTAGTTCTTCATATTTGCAAACGCTTTGCAATTCTTTTTATTAATCATTCTGCAAGATAATTCTTTTGGGAAACGTTTATTTTCCTGTCTCTATTTTTTAAAGGCACAAGTAGGTTAAATGCCCATTTTTGCCAAGCAGCGAGAGAGTAAAAATTTAAGGAGTTTTGTTTCCTTCTTCTCTTAATGCTCCTATCTCTGATATAGCTTTCATAATTAACTTTCCCCCCTGAATCTAGGAGGAATAGTGTAAGATATTGTTGACAGTTACTTAAATTTGTCATCTTTGGGTACATTACTCAATTCCTCTGGCCCTCAGTTTCCCCATCTGTAGAATGAGGTGAATGGACTGGATGGTATTCAGGTCTTTAGCTGTCTGAACATTGATTTTCATCAACGAAGTTAGAACTGTCCTCCTTGCTGGATGTAGAACACCAGACCATTACCACATGAACTGCAGATGAAGCCTGGGGAATTACATGCAGCCATTTATTCCAGTTGGCTTAGTGAGTGCTTGGTGAGTACCTCAGAATGATGCTATTTGATTGTTCAGTGAGTTAGAGCTTACAGATTCCCTGGCAGCCAGAAATGGGATGAGTCCTGCTGGCCTTGGCAAATAGTCTGCCTTCATGAGTTCCACTGCACATGATGGCAACACCATGGTTTCCTGAACCACATTCGAGGTCATGCTATCTTCCAAATGAGAAAAAATCCTACTTGTTTCTCTAAAGAGGACATATTTTCCCTACTTTAAAAAGAATTGTATCACCAAATGTAAATACCCATATGTGGCCATTTCCAAGTTTATACCCTACTAGAGGCCTGGTGCATGAAATCCATGCACAGGTAGGGTCCCTAGGCCTGGCCAGCAATCAGGGCTGATAGGGGCCTTCTGGCTGCCGGCCAGGGCCTCCCTTCCCCAACTGCTGGCTTAACTCCCAATCGATCTCCCGAGGAGACACTTTGCATATTAGCCTTTTATATATCTAGGTGCTTTTTATATTAGTGTAAACAAATAGTTGTTATGAAACTGAAAACTAAGGGCCTCACTGTTCTTTAGGTAGTCTAATTAAAAATTGACAAGGAATTGTATTCCTATTCTGTGCTTTTTAAAAGCAGTCATATGTAAATATCAATGTAAAATAATAGTGATCTTGAATTAAAGAAACCTGTTTTTTAAGTATAGATGGGAAAGATTTTTATTCTGACAATGCCAATAGTAGCAAACTTTTATTAGACTAACCTTCCTGCAGAAAACAATTATAAATTCTGGACAAAATATAAAATCAATTATTTGAAGGCTCTAGATAACAACTGAAAACAGACAGAAATTGGAGGGGAGTTGATTCTTGGAAGAAGTAAATTGCATTGGGTAAAGTCAATGTTTATAGACTCTGCTTTGATTTTGCTTGATGGCATTCCCAGTCTATGCCACTGGACTGAGAGCAGAAAGGGGCAGTTACTAGCTTGAGGAGTTAGGAGATGAATGGCACTTGTGGCTGGAGAAGAGGGAGCCCCTCCATCTGAATATAAACTCTGCCCTCATTCTTGGCTGACCCCTGGGGAGACTCTGAAGTTCCCCTGAAAAGCAGCAGCTGGAAAGCTGAAGGAACTGAGCAAATCCAGCCACCGCGCACCATACGGCAAACAGAACTGGAGTTTGAATCTGGCCAAGTAGCTGTCTGGTGGAACGAAACATCCTTCAGGAAAAGATACAGAACCTCTACAAAACAGTATTCATGATATCCCTCCCACACTAACATCCTGGGAAGGAAAGGAACTATGACTCATCATCAAGAGAAGAAGCAGTCAATAGACAACAAACAACTCCAAGAGGAGTGAGATGCTAGAATTACTGCACAAGGACTTTAGAAGGAGCTATTATAAATATGCTTGACTTACAAGAAAACAGTCATGATGAAACCACAGATGGGGAATTTTAATAGAAAAGTAGAAAACAAAGAAAGTAGAGGTAAAACAGGATCAGTAAACTAGACGCTAGATCAATAGAAATTATCCCCTATCGAGAACTAAGAGAAAAATGATTAAAAGTGGACAAAGTCTTGTTGCTTTTATCCAGAAATTAATCTATATATATAAAAGCCAAGCGACCAGAACCACTGGAACCACTGATACCACCGGTCGCTATGAAGTGCACTGCAGCCGGCCAACAGGCTTGATCAGAGGTGGGGCTGGCCAACCTCTCCTGGCCCCTCCCCCTGGCCAGCCCGGCCCCAATTGGCCCAATCAGGGCAGGCCAGCTGGACCCCACCTGTGCATGAATTTGTGTACCAGGCCTCTAGTATAAAATAATTTAACATATCTGGAATTGTGTCTTAGAGGGCAAGAAGAGAATGTGGCAGGAAAAGGTTTTGAAGAAATAATGGCTGACAGTTTCCCAGGCGAAGAGCAAACTCACTCATGTAAGACGCTCAGCAAATGTCAAGTAATAAGAGTACAAGGCAGACCACACTTCAGCACTTCATAGTAAAGCAGCTGAAAATCGAAGCTAAAGCGAAGACCTTGAAAGCAGCCAGAGTAAAAAGTTATATCACATACACTGGAACAACGATATAAATGATAGATGACTTCTCTTGGGGAACAAAGGAAGTTATAAAATGGTGGAACATTTCTACACTGTAAAGACACTGGTTTATAAACTTTTGTAAAAGATAGCTAAAGAAACAGTATGTACTTGGAATTTTAGGTCCAAAGAGAAATTCTTCAGTAATGAAGGTGAGCCCTAGCTGGATTGGCTCAGCAGATAGAACATCGGCCTGCGGACTAAAGGGTCCCGGGTTCCATTCCAGTCAAGGGCAGGTACCTTGATTCTGGTCAAGGGCATGTACCTCCGTTCCAGCCCTGGTCAGGGCACATGCGGGAGGCAACCAATCAATGTGTCTTTCTCACATTGATGTTTTTCTCTCTCTGTCTCTCTCCCTCCCTTCCATTCTCTCCAAAATCAATGGGAAAATATCCTTGGGAGGATTAACCCGAGAGAGAGAGAGAGAGAGAGAGAGAGAGAGAGAGAAAGAGAAAGAGAGAGAGAAATAAAATATTTGCATAACAATGAAAATGGAAGTTCTGTACAATAGGAAGTTGTGAAAGAAGTTCTGCAGACCTCTGGGGATTGACACCCATGGGAACTCAGAACAATATGGTGTGGGCTTTATAACGTATGTAGCTGTACTACATAAGAAATGCATGGGTTTTACCAGTGTGGCAGAAATGCCAAGATCTGTGAAACTATATTATTATAAGAAGGATAAGAGGGTCATTAATGACAATTTTATGGTGCTTTGTAGTTTTTAGAGTTTTTTTTTTTTTTTTAATGTTTCTCATTGTCCTTCAGACATACCAAAATGAGCCGTAGTTTTCCCACCAGGTACATTGGCTTTAGGAAAACGCCCACATTCCCGGCAGTGAGGCTCCTTCGGGGCTTGGAGGGCAGTAGGTATTTGGTTTCCGCTGGATTGAGCCCTAAAAGAGGATTGGAACAGATGTTTGAATTTGGTTAAATGCTTTCAATATTTATTACTTAGGTGACCTAGTTTAGTAGCAATTGTAATAGGGGGGGAAAAAGAGACCATTTCAGAAAGACAGAGTTTTTTGTATTCAATTGTAAGAATTTGTAAAGATTTGAAGAATTTCCCCTTCTTATTAATTTTTGTTTAGCTTGGATGTGGGAAAATAAAGCCCTGAGAGATTCTCTTCCTGCTTTGAACCGGTATCTGCATGGGTACCATCTTTAAAGAACACTTTCTTACATGAAATATTTTTTGATGGGAGTAGAGAACACTTGTGGGAATACTGTTCTCAGAACTGAATTTCAGAACGTGGGGACTGTGGAGGTCATTGCATAGAACCCTCCAGTCCTGCACTTTATACCTGAACACACTGAGACTTGGATGTCGGGCCCATGGCTGGCAGAGGTTGAGTGGCGCAGGCAGAAGTCTGATTTGAATTTCGCTAAGCTGACTCAGTGCTGTGTGTCCTTCCGCCATCGTGAGCCCCGCGGATGCCCCATCCTGGAGAAGCGAGCTCTTGGATCCTGGACCTGTCGCCTGCATCCTTGACTCTCCCTAGATGCCTCCACAGTGTTTAGTGTAAGGAAGATGCTGGCGAGGATGAGGGGGAAATTGTAGAAGAGCACGTGGCCTGACATGTTTCCACTAGCTTTTCCCTCCTTCCAGGGTAGCAGGTAATGGGAGGCCGTGCATAAAGTTAGCCTCCAAAACCCAAGCCACAAATGTCTCGTCCTGCTGCCATGAAGGGTCCATGATGGAGAGTAGACTGAAAAAGGCGTGTAAGTACAGTTGCTACAACAATGAAGAATTTGGAGAATGAGCGGAGTTAGGTATGAAAGGCTTCCCAGGCGAATGGATCGAGGTGATTTCCCACATCCTGCAAACCCCACAGTAATTCCTCGCAGGGTCATTGGAGAACATAACGTGTTGTGGCTGCAGAGGCCGAAATCTACAATGTGGTTCAAGGAGTGGCGGCCAACATGAATGTTAGAAAGCGAGAGGGAAAAATGATTAAAATGGTAATGTGGGGGATAGAGCCATATACCTGGTTATTACTGTAGAATTGGCTTCTTAAACTGTTGTCTAAAAGGGGACCAAGACATTTGGAATTGGCGGAGATGAACAAACCTTGTACTGTATCATTCAACACTACTGAATGGCCAGGAGTGGGTGGGAGTAAGAAAACTGCCCTTTTCCTCCCTCTAACACTTCAGTGCTGATGTTTTTTGTGTTTTTCCCCCCCAAGGAATCTGGGGTCTTTTTCATGTAGGTTTTAAAAATTATGGTAAAATATATACAATGAACTTTGTCATTTTAAGTGTACAATACCTTGGCATAATTTACATTAAACCCTGTTGTGCAACCATCACCACTATCTGTTTCTAAAACCTTTTCATCACCCCAAACAGAAACTCTGTCCCCCATTGAACTATGAGCCCTCATCCCTCCTCTCCTCCCCTATTCTCTGCTAACCTCTACTGTACTTTCTAAATTTGCCTGTTCTCTGTACCTTACAGAAGTGGAATCATATAAATGTGGCCTTTCGTTATCTGGCTTATTCACTTTGCATCATGTTTTCAAGGTTCCTCCAGGCTGGCACGTGGGTCAGAACTTCATTCCTGTTTATGGTTGAATAATGTTCTACCCTACATATAGATGCCACATTTTGTTTATCCGTTCATCAGCTGACGGAAACAACTTGGATTGCTGCTACCTCTGGCTGTTGTGAATCATGCTGCAGTGCACATTGGCGGACAACTATCTGTTTGAGTCTCTGTTTTCAAGTCTTTCCGGTCTATACCTGGGCGTAGACTTGCTGGGTAACCCGGTGATTCTGTTCTGAGGAACTGCCACCCTTGCTCTGTAGTGTTGGGGTGTGCAGCCTCACGGAGGGCTTCCCTGTGTGGGTGTGAGAGCAGGAACAGCTGACCCTGCAGTTGCTGAATGCAACGGTACATTTGGAGCTCATTGCTTGTAAGGAACTTCAGATTTTTTTTAAAAACTAGTTTTAAAAAAAGGTTTAAAACAAGTTTTGCTCTTCTCTTAGCTACACATTTGGGCAGTCTCTGAACATGAACTCTAATGTTATGAGAAGGGCGAGATTCCGTGTTTGTGTGGTCCCCCGATGCTGCGGGAGTGGAGGAGCCTGCCGCCCTGTGTGTGCGTCAGGTGTCATGCTGAATATTTTCACACATAAAAAAATATCACATTTCATGCTTGTCTTCACGTTAACTGTGTGAGGTGGATAGCATCACCCTTCCATTGCAGTGAGGAAATGGAGCCTATTCTCCCCTCCCTTCCCGTAAGTGGGAGCGCTAGGATCTGGTTCTGAGAGTTGGATTCAAAAGCCTTGAAATCGGCACTTCCCCAATAGGGTAGAAGGCTTCATTATTGTTTATAATTTGGAATTTTCTTGGATTGTATTTAGACCTTTTCCGGCGCCTCTTAGTTTAGCTAATAGGAGAGGGCTGCAATTCCTTTTTCATTTGCGTTCAGGGGCGCTGCCCCAAGTCACTAAGTGTAGCTGCTCATTTTGGACAAAGCTAAGGACTTCAGTTAGTATTTCATTACGTGATTACTTGCCTTATACCTTCGTCATGCCCAGATTCTGATGATTTTAGTCTTTGGTGCCTTTTCAGAGCTCTTGAATGGTTAGCTCGTCCTTGGCAGAGAGGGTATCTGCTCCAGGAGCAGGTAGCTTTTGTAATTGAAAATGGAAGAAATGAGAGGCAGAGCATGGCTGGAATTTGTCTTTTCGTTTATTCTCCCCCCCCCCCCCTTGCTATTTGTCTCCCTTTTTTCCTTTTAATGAATAAGAAGTAATATTGTTATGTAATGTTTTCTGCTTTTCAAAGTACCGGTAAATAAATACAGGATCTCATTTGATACATGTTTAAAACGTACAAAAGAGAACTTCGTATATTTGTATTACGTAAACTCTTACAGAGTAGTTTAAATATATAAAAACAAGAGAAGATATAAAAACCCCAAAGTATCCATGTCCCAGCTTTCATAATTATTAAATCAGAACCCACAGTGTTCATTTACTCTCCAACCCACTTCCCTCCCTCCCCCTGATTAGTTTGAAGCCAATCTGTAAATATTTCATCATGCATCTGTACAAGACAAGGGCTCTTAATAACTAGACCGTCATCCCACCTAAGGTAAATAATCACTTAACATCATTTAAAATCCAGGTACAGTATTTAAATTTCCCTAATTGTTTCATAAGTTTGTAACAGCTTATGTGTTCAAATCAGAATTTAAAAAAAACTTCATTCTTTGCAACAGGTATATATATCTTTTAAATCTCTTTTATTCTGTGACTTCTTCTAGGAACTGTAGGTTTTGTTGACTGCACCCTTGTGATTTTAACATGTACTTGGCCTCACAATTCCCTATAAATAAAGTATAGGTCTAGTAAAAATGCTTACCATTTTTTTTCTGTCCTATTACATTTTCAGTGATAGTCTAGTTTCCCTTGCAGGTTGCCAGTCAGGCAACTGGAGTATAGGGCCACCTTCCTGTCTTAATGGGACTTCCAAAGACACAGGAGAAGGTGGTACAGTTTTTATCGCTTTCCTTAATCTAGAGTCTAAATTTTGTGTGTGCCTGGCCCTAAATTCATGTGTGCCTGGCCCTGTCACTTTAAGAGACTTCTTCATTGGAACTTCCATAGGCACTTGGCTCTGTACTCGTATGTCTATTATAATTGTTTGGTGATAGTAGGACATGTTTATAGCAGAGCGTCTCAAACTTGAAACAGCTGACATTTACTGCCAGGTAATTCTTTATGTGGAGCACTGTCCTGTGCATCATGGGTATTTAGTAGCATCCCTAGCTTCTTCCCAACAGACGTGAGCACCAAATGTTCCCTGTGGGGCAAAATCACCCCCCCCCCCCCCCCATTAAGAACCACTGGTCGGAGACAGTTGGTTCCGAACCTACTTGGTTGTGTTTAGTGTGTGTGTTGATGATGACCACCAAAGTTGCCTTAATTCCCCCCTCCCTGCCCCACCCACCTAATTTATTTTTATTTGCGCATTCCCTTTTGTGTTTTTCACCTCATTCAAAATCTGAGCATTTTTGCTGGTCTCCTACATTTATATTTTCAGTGTGGTCTTTTCTTCCCGCCTGTTCTCATGACTTTGTGTTTGCTTGTTTCATTTGACTTTGGCTGTGTTAATTCTGGCCAGTGCCAACCTGTCTCGATCACTGGCAGTCTGTACGTGCTGTAGAGCTGACCCTTAGTCTCTTCACAGTCTTTTACCTCCTAATTGTTTTCTGTATGAAGGGGGTTACAGGCAATAAATACTTGTTATCCCTTACCTGTGTACATGCACATGTCTTATGCTGCTTTGTGACATATTCCTAGAGGTTTTTCTTTTTAAATATTTTTTTAATAGATTTTTTTTTTAAGAGAGAGAGGAAGGGAGAGGGAGAGCGAGAGAGAAACATCAATGTGAGAGCAGAACATCGAGCAGCTGCCTCCTGCATACCCGCCACCAGGGACAACCTGCAGTTGGAACATGTGCCTTGACTGGGAACCAGCAGCCCCTCCGTGCAGGGCCCGATGCCCAACCAACTGAGCCACACCGGCCAGGGCTTTGTCTTCCTAGGGGTTGATTTCGTTGAACTTCCCTGTGTGCATGTTGTCCTTGAGAACTTAAGAGGAAAGAGGTTTTCTCCATCGCACCGTAGCTTGCATTTCTTACGTTGGTGCCTTCCTTCTCCTTGAGCAGCATCACCGGTGCTTCTGAGCAACGTGGAGCACAACCCGGGCACGTATGTCAGGGGAGTTTTATAGGCAGAACCGGCCCCAGAAGCTTGAGGTGACTTTCCTGCAGCTTCCTTTCTCAGGCCCGATCAGAACCCGGGCCCGCTCATCCTGGGGGGAAGGGTTCCACTGTGTCCGACGGGCCTTCTGTGAGGTCCAGCGCCCTTTTCTTCAGTGGAAAAGGGCTTGTGTTTTGCCAGATCCTCCCACCCGCTCCACAGGTCAAATAATGGAGTTAGTAGAAATATGGAAAAATTGAGTTCATTCCTGTGCCAGGAATCGCCACTCTGAAGGCAGCCGTGTAAACAGAGTGTGACTAATCCTTTCTTTGAAGGAAAGACGTGTCATGCAGTTGTTTCCCCTCTGCCTACAAAGATGCAGAGGTTTCCACAGGCCCAGTCCCCAGATGGCCAGCCGCTCCCCGACCTCAGCCTGCTTTCCCTGTCTGTCCTTTCCCGTGGGCCACCAGCACGCCGCCTGCCCGCTGCTTCACCCTGTGTGTGTGGTCACACTTCTCTTGTCATGACTGAAGCAGCCGTGTTGATGGGACCAGCGACCTACTACCCAACCCAGTGACCTTTTCTAGCTTTGTATTTCTCTGTTTTGGTTTTCCCCCAGCAGTGAACAGGTGGTCCTTTCTCCTTGACTCCCAGAACCTTTCCTCCATTTGTCATTTCTGGACCTATGTCATTCTTGTCCTCCCTCCCTCTGACCTCCCCACCTTTGTTTTCTCTTTATGTTCCCACCATTAAATAAATATCCTCCAAAACCCTGTAGTTCCATATTTTTTTCTGAAACTTTTTTGCCTTTGGAGAAGTCAGCCCCACCTTGAACATCACTTTTCCTAAACTCGGAGGCTTTTCCTAACTGCTTCCCAGAGATCTACCCCGAATTTCTGTCTCTAAAAGGAACATAATGGTCTTGGTCACAGACCCCCCTTTCTTCCGACTGCCATCATGCTGCATGCCTGTTCGCTCTGCTTTTCTCCTGGGCCTTGAACCAAATACCCTTCCAGTCAGGACAGATGCTCTAACTAACCGAGCTACCTGGCCAGGGCTCTGTGCTTCTTAAAGGAAGGTGTTCCTAGCATCACATCTGAATGGATTTTTCCTAAATCCACTCCACCAGTTGCATTCATCACCATATAATCAAGTGTCTCTAAAATTTCAATTATGTTTTCCATTCGCATGCCTCTCCTTTTCCCCTCTGGGGTTATTCTCTTGGAGCTCCCAGTCTTCCTGGTTGCCCAGCAAGCAGTTACCTTTTAGGGGAAATGTGAGAAGCCAGTCTTGATGCGAGGGGAACCCAAAATGCCAGAAGGAGAGGGCCTTACTCCGGGGAAGTAAGTTTTGTGGTTCAAACCACATGGTTGCATTCTTTCAGAGAATACTCATTCCTTTCCCCCAGGGAAGTGGAAGTTGGACTTCTGGGTGTTCTGTTTGCTGGAGTGGGGACAACGGCGCCTTCACATCCAGGCACGCTTTGTTTTATTGTGCTTTCTTGATGGCACAATACTGTTTTATCACAGACACTTTTATCAATATGGAGGCAAGACCCTCCACCAGCAAAAAGATCACGACCCCCTGAAGGCTCAGGATGGTTAGCATTTTTTAGCGATAATGTATTTTTAATTAAAGGTGTGTACATTGTTGTTTTAGACATAATGCTACTGCACACTTAATAGACTACAGTATGGGATAAACATAACTTTTATATGCACTGGGAAACCAAAAAATTTGTGCGACTCACTTTATTGCGACACTTGCTTTGTGGCAGCGGTCTGCAAAGTCTCAGAGGAATGCCTGGACAGACTTTTTAGTTAAGACACCAGTGTTCAGCCCTACTTCTTCCTGTCGCTCTTTGCTTTACTTGGTTTCAGCATCCAGAACAACGCTGTGGCTCCTTAGCAAGGCTGCTTCCTCTGTGGCTGTGCCCTTGCCCAGTGATTCTCGACCAAGTGCCCTGAAACCACTGGCTGTGATTCCTTAGGGAGTCATGAGGTCATGGAGTCCATGCAGTGGCTCCAGGCTGTCATAAAAAAATAGATTAGAGGAGAACATACTAGTGTCCTGCACATAGTAAGGGTAGATGCTGTTTTGTAAGACTTTGTTTTAGTCATATCAAAGCACAGACACACATAGGAGTGTACTGAAACTCCATGTAAAGTTTAGCTTCTTCCTGTTGCTACGGTAGTCAGGTTTCTCAATCCACATTGAATCCTTTACAGATTTGTTGAAATCTCTTGTGTGTTTATTTGCAGGTAATACGAACCATATTTAGTATCCTGTGTGGCACAGGCATTGACTGGTCAAAAGGGATGCTATTGCGAAGACACAGAGATCTGTAGCTCTGCCAAATGTCAGCTCCTTATTTACGGGTGGAGGGGGGATGTCTTGGGGGACCCAGTGGAGGGGTTAGGGAGGGGCACTAAGGGGCTTGGGTCAGTAGCTTTTTGTCAGAACAGAGTATTTCAATATTTTAATGACTAGTATGACTGTACAGTTGTATAACAACCAAATATACAACTCTGCCTTTATATCTTTTTTATTCCTTAGAATTTTACGGGCATCTTTGGAGGAATGGGAGATATATAGGTGCCCCCCAAAAGCCATAGGAACCAGAGGTCCTACAGCTTTCATTTAAAAAAGTTTTTTTAAATTGATATTTAGAGAGAGAGGAAAGGAGAGTGATAGGGAGATAGAAACATCAGTGAGAGAGGAACATCATTGATCAGCTGCTTTCTGTACACCTCACACTGGGGATCCAGCCCGCAACCTGGACATGTGCCCTGACCGGGAATCGAACTGGTGACCTCTTGGTTTCTGGGTCGATGCTCAATCGCTGAGCCACACCAGTTGGGCCTACAGCTTTCATTTTTAATGTAATTTTTCTCTCAAATATTTTAAAAGAATTCGTGAGAAATGCTATGACAAATCTGATCTGATCTTCACTGGTGATAGGTAAGCTTTTTATTTTTTTTTCTGGTCCAAAGTGGAAATAACAGTGAATGATGAAATTAGAGGAATAGGTGGACACCAACTGTGAAAGGAGGATGTGAGGGAGAGGTTCGGATGGTGATTACAGTTAGTATATGTCTTTGTGGACTGAGTGATTGGACTGTTTCCTCTTCTTGCCCTGTGCCAGCCCACTGTGCATGGCTTGGCTTCTTTCTCTGTGGGGCTGTCAGGCAGGGTGGCTTTAGTCTCCGTGTGTGTCTTTGTGAGCCTATGTGTTTACACCCTTGCGTTGGGAGCAAAGGGAAGATGAGATGGAGGAGGGGAAGTGCAGTTCTGTGGAGCCCCGTATCTATAATGTGCTGTAACCTGCAGAGTAGTTTACTGTAGGAAGACTTAAGTACCATTACACCGGTAATTTCTTATTGCTCATGTCCTTAAATTAGTGATGGGTGAGGGTTGATACTCAAGTTCTAGACCCAGTACACCTCGATCTTCTCTATTTGTTCATTTCCTTCCCGATATGTGTAGGGAAAAGGAGCTTGTATGGACACATGCTTTCAGCTCATTTCTTGCTGCCTCTTATTTCCTTGATTCAGAGGGGAGAGAAGAGGGGACCTCAGCTAAAAGGAAGACCC
Organism: Myotis yumanensis; assembly: GCF_028538775.1. Lineage (NCBI taxonomy): Eukaryota > Metazoa > Chordata > Mammalia > Chiroptera > Vespertilionidae > Myotis > Myotis yumanensis. Next base: position 15,525,957 of record NW_027223762.1, read on the forward strand.
TGCAGTCTCAGCTACGTGGCTGTGGTGGGAGCAGGAAGTAGTTGTAGCAGCCCCAAGGACGGTCCTCTTCTGAACAGGAGTGAGCCTGTCCTTCTCCTAGCAGGTGCCAGCAGCACAGGGACAGGGTGACAGCATCGCTGGGGTGCCAGTTGCCCCTGAGATGAGACGGAGGTCTTCCCATTGTCTCGAGGTTAACAGAATAGACTTCTGGTTCTTATCAACCCCAACAGATGGATCCAGCTGTTTCACTTTCTACGCCATCCCAACCAAACACACTTAAAGTTCAAAACAACACTTACATCATTGAAACAAAAGTGTTTACAATGTGAAGGCTTTTAGTAATTTAAGTCATTAATCTAGTGACAAAGGGAGGGGTGTGCTCTTCGTGGCATTGAATCTGGGAAAATCCGGGCCCAGGATGGGTTTTCCTGGGACTAAAGGATTGGAAGTGACAGATCTAGAGATCAAGATGGCAGTGGAGGAGGTGAATGTTACACTCACTTCCTCTCATGTCTAAACTGGAATTACAACTGAAATATAAAGCAATTAAAATGAACTGCCAACTGAAGACTCGCCGAAGATAAGTCTTACAACCAGGGAATTACAGAAGAAGCCACATTGAGACTGGTAGGACGGGTGGAGATGCAAATAGGGCTGGCTCCGCTCCCATGGCAGGGATTCCAGAGAGATATCTCAGCTGTGGGGGTTCCCCCAGAGAATCGTGGGGTCTCAACTGCAAGCCCAGAGCCAGGAAGTGGCGCCCACATAACATCTGGCTGTGAAAATCTGTGGGGATTTTATCTACCAGGGAGAGACGGAGTCTGCTAGAGACCCAGGCGCCCTCAAAGAGGGCCAACACACACAATCTCATTCACAGCCACTTATCCTGGGCTCTGGCAGAGGGAGGATAGAGTGGACTAGAATTGTTAGAAGAGAGACTGGAGTTTGTGACTCTGGGAGAAAGCTGAGGGAACAACCCTGTGAGCACTCCCCTCCATAGGGCATGAGCTTGGGGAAATACAATAGCTCCATCCTCTGGACTCCCTGTTGCCCCACCCTGAGGAGCTCATACCCTGCCGAGGAGTCAGCTGCCTGGGTCAGGGTGTAGAGGTCTGGGCAGTCTCAGGGGTTGTCACTTACTGAGTTTATGTGGCTTTGGGGCAGAGGATATTCCCTCCACTTTCCTATAAACCTGATAGACACCTCCCTCTCAAGGGAGATCTGCTAGCTCTACTCTCCAGGCTCCTGGCGGCCCCACCTTCCCCACTCCTGCAGAATCTGGGACAGAATGAGTTGCGTGGCTCTAAGATGGGGGCCAGTTCCCCTCCCAACCTCCCATTGAATGGAAGGGAGGGGGAGAAACACAGAGAGAGAAACATTGATGTGAGAGAGACACATCAATTGATTGCCTCTCACACGCATCCAACTGGAACCAGGGATCAAGCTTGCTTACTGGGGATCGAGGCACGTGCTCTTGACTGGAATCAAACCCACAGCCCTTCATTTCATGGGCTGATGCTTTAACCACTGAGAAAACCAGCTAGAGTATGGGCGCCATTTTTACCTTGCATGCCCGAGCAGTGCAGAGCCTCCCTTCACACGGCCAATTCTTGGTCTGTTTGGGCCTGATAAACTCTACTGGCTTCACCCTGACAACTCCCTGAGACCAGCGGGTGGTAGTTACACCTGGAGTGCCCTGGGACATTTGCTGAGTGGCCTCAGACCCAGCACTGACGATGAGTTTGAACCTGTTATCTATCTGGTGAACACCACTTGCCCCTACATAGTGACTCACTGAGAACCTACCTCATGCAACTCTAGTGCCACCAGAGGCTCTTGCAGTAACTGAGCCTGACAGGCAGTCGGTCTGTGGGGACAGGTGGAGGCTGAAATTGGGGTGCCTTGGGACTTTTGCTGACCTGCCCCTGGGCCTGGTGCTGGTTAAAGCTGGCCTTGGTGTGCCTCTTGGTCCTTCCTGCACTCCGAGGCCCAGCAGAGGCATCCACAAACTGTGGATCACTTTGTAGCTTCAAACAGGTTGCCCAGGGCCAGTCGCAGGCAGCATCTAACATTGGCCGGCACCAGAGTCCATCCCAAGAGGCCTCAGAACCAACATACCCAGTGGCCAGCTTCAGACAACATCAGAGCAGGATCCAGTTAAACTTCCCAAGTGGCATATCCAGTGGGAAATCTTGGCAAGGCACCAGACCCTACTGAGGCAAATTCCGTTTCATGTAGTCAGCACCTGCACAACAGCGTGTACACTGAGGTATGGGCCGATCAAACCCCACAGCCAGCCAGCCTGAGGGTTGACCCCACACAGGAATAGGCCAGTACAGATCAAGACTCAATTACAACAGGAGGGCCCACATTAACCCACATAAGGGACATTCCTGGAGCACCCATCTTAGGTGATTAAGGAGACTATGCCACTGGGTCCCACACAACACCTGCTATATAAGGCCATTCTACCAAGACTAGGAGTCAGAGCAGAAACAAACACAAAGAAGCAACACAAATGGGGAGACAAAGAAACATCTCCCAAATGAAGAAATAGGAGAAATCTCTAGAAAAATAGGTAAATGAAATGGAGGCAAGTAATTTACCAGATATAGAGTAAAAACAAATTATAAGGATGTTCAAGGAACTTCAGTGAGAACTTCAACAAAGAGATAGCAAGCATAAAAAAGGACACCAGAAAAAAAAGAAGAATACAGTCTCTGAAAGGAAGAATACACTAGAAGGAATAAAGAGTAGCTTGGATGAAGCAGAGGATTGAACCAGTGATTTGGAAGACACAGTAGAAGAAAACATCCAGAGCAGAAAAAATAAAAAGGAATTTTAAAAATGAGGATAGTGTAAGGGGCCTTCTCCCCCAGCATGTGACCTAACCAGGAATCAAACCGGCAGCCTTTTGGTGCATGGGACAATGCCCCACCAACAGAGCCACACCGGCCAGGGCAGTACTGTTTCTTAATACCAAACCAGATCATAAAGGAGACTTCCTGAAAGCAATTTGAATGGCTATAGGGGTTTAAGTAGCATTTATGATTTTTTTATTTATGAAAATGCTCCCAAAGTTTATTTATGAGCTGAACAGATTGCCAAGGATGTTATTTTATATTTAAAGTCCCTCTGCAAACTGTTGAAGAATAAAGAAATTCCTAAAATAAAGTGCTAGATCTAGATCACTAGTTGATACAGAAGCACTCTCAATCCCAGTTTCTTTTTTTTAAAAAAAATTGATTGATTGATTGATTTTAGAAAGAGAAAAGAAGGGAGAGAGAGAGACATATTGATTTGTTGTTCCATTAATTTATGTATTCATTGATTTATCCATGGATGTACCATGACAGGGGATAGAACCCGCAACTTGGCATATTGGGATGATGCTCTAACCAGCTGAGGGCCCCAGCTTCCTTTTCTTCCTCTATTTCTCTTGGGTACCTTGTCCCCCTGAATAGCTCATGTATCAGCCCCAACTGGAATAACTCAAGTAGACCGAGTTTATTTTGGACTCAGTTACTGCTTTTGATGAGACACTGTGTGGTGGTGTTTTTGGTGGATGGACAATTCACCTTTTATCCTGACCTGCCTTGGTGTCGTTTCTTCCTCTGGCTCGGAGCCCCTCATTTGGGGCAAACTTGAGAGTTTCGTGGTAACTTATCAGTGTGAGAATAGCTCAGTGAACCATTTTCCTCGGTTAGAATATCGCAGTTTGGAAAAATTTTGTTCAGTTTAGTTGACTTTAATGTGCCACAGTCAATAAAATTTAAGATTACACCAGAGAGCAGGCAGGTTTCCTTCCAAAGGCCCCGTCTGCTGCTAAAATGCTCTGCCCATACGGTTTTCGTAGCAATTCAGCCCTTTTCTGGAATCAGTTGGTATATCTTCTCCATATTCTTCATTATTTATTAGTCTTACTTAGCTAATGATTTCAGTGCTGTCTCTCAGGGAATGACTAAAGCTGGGTGAAGCTTATTATTTTAAAGTATACGTTACATGCAGCAGAAGAGAACTGTCATAGAAAATAAAGGGTTGGGCCAGGAGGGTGAAAACACAGTAATTGTGTTCAGGCGTCCCTGGAGATCTTGACTCATATTGAAGAAATAATGCGATTATGATTAGTCATTCTTATTATTCTTAGAAACTAGTAATTATAAAACATTGAACCCGAATAATACAGTTTTAGTCATTATGAGAAACAGCATAAAATATTTAAATGTTAACTGTATAGAACGAGTGTCTGTTTTTCCTGTCATCATCATCACTTATACTTCAAAAGATCATTTACATTTTTGCAGTTTTGTGTGTTCCCATTGTTACAAGCATTTTTCCCCTTAGTGCTGGGTGGCAGAGTCTGTGGTTCAGACCAGGAAAGTAAGGCTCGGCGTGATTGCCCCGCTTCCCTTCCAGCGTCAGGAAGAGCCCACTGTGTGTGGTACAGATTCCCATTGTTTAGTTTCGCCGAACTCCTTCTTAGGATTTCTTACATAACCCTTTTTCTGTATTCTATCCCGCCTTTATTCTCTTCCCATTTTCAACACTGCCTACTTACTTATCGGTTTACATAAAACACGCCTTTTTGTATATGTGCCTGGCCATGCATGTCTTTGTATTATTTACAAATGTCTTGTGTTTTGCCTGGAGGCTTCTGGTAGCTGTGCTCTGAATCCTCCCTTAGAATCCACCGGTGGTGGCCCGTTTGTCCTAAATCTTCTCCACTGGCCAGGCAGAGTCCCTGTTAAATTGGAGGTTTCCAAGGGCAAGCTGTTAATTCCTTGGATGCTGTCAATGTCCAGCTACAGTATGTGAAGGAAAAATTGAGCCTGGAATGGAATTTATATTCCTGTCTAAGTTTAACCAACTTCTTATTCTTACTCGCCTTTTAAAATACCTATTATTTATTTCCTTTCCTCACTTTGTTTCTCCCCAGAGTGACACCCCTATCCTCCCAGAATGTGGTGATTCATCACGGCCAGACCCAGGAATACGTGCTCAAGCCTAAGTACTTTGCAGCCCAGAAGGTGATCTCGGGAGAGCAGTCCACCGAAGGTTCGTTCCCTTTAAGATATGGGCCGGATCAAGTAGCTGCACCTTTTCAGTGTGAGTATTGTCCAGCTAATCATCTCTCTCAGTTATAGTAGCCTCGTCTGAAAACACTTTGGTTTCGATGGCTTGAATGTGTCACAGTAGATAAAATTTTAAAATCACTTAAATAAACCCATATTGGTTCCTAAAACAACCAGACAGCAGCACTGTTTTCTTATTCAGAGGAAAGGCAGTTTTCTTGGCTGTCGGAAAAGAATCTGAAGTGGCCTGTAATTCCGTTCCTGCAAGATGGTCCCATGTCTGAGACACATGTGTTCTAATTTTAGATGCAGTTATATGCCTGCCGTGTTTACATTGATAAAATATGTAGGAAGCTGGCCAGGATGCGTTCCTCGTGAGATGTGTGATATGCCCGCGTTATTCTCTGAGCACACCTACAGTGGGTATTGTCCTGTTTCGGGGTCCGCGTTGTAGTGTATCAAGCAGATGGCGTGGCAGGTTTTCCTCTGGATTTGTAAGGAGCCATTGTATCAGGGGCCAGCGTGGTGAATCTCGCACCACGTGGGGAGCTCAAGGACGAGCCCTGGCTGCGAGGGTGGGGAATGTGATGATTTGCGGTTTAGGTATTACAGAGTGTCTCCTGGCAGCATCTGCAGAAAACGTTCCGGAGTGAGGCGCAGACCATTCAAAGGCCGGGGCTGGACGTGCGCACTCATTCCAGCAGCTTCCTGCTCGGTCTCCCGTTGACGGATGGCCTGCGCCATCCGTTGTGAAAGAGAATGCCAGTCGCGAGGTGGGAAAGGACCGCTTTTCACCACCCAGAGGCCGGAGAATAGCTGAGATAGAATTTGTACTACTGTTTGGCACTTTGGAGGTCTGTGTGGATTTGATTCCCGGAGTCCATCCCACCTCGCCGAAATGGTCACTCATAAAATGATGGATTCTTCCCTCAGAATTGGTCACTGAACAAAAAGAGTATCTAATATAAGGTTTGTATATCCTACTTTGCTTCATGTGAGAAAATTCTGCTCAGTGATCTGAGGCTGGGACCCCAACGTGCACGCCCCCCAGAGCAGTAGTTTGATGAAGTTTATTGGGATGATGAAGAAAGCAAGCCCTGGGGATTTTATTTTAATTAATTAATAATAATAATAATTATTATTATTATTTTAAGTGCGTTTTTATTAATTTCAGAAAATAATAATAATAATTTTAAGTATGTTTTTATTAATTTCAGAAAGAGGAAGGGATATGGAGAGAGAGATAGAAACGTCCATGAGAGAGAAACATCAGTTGGCTGCCTTCTGCACACCCTCTACTGGGGATCAAAGCTTGCAGCCTGGGCATGTGCCCTGACTGGTAATCATATGGGTGAACTCCTGGTACATGGGAGGATGCTCAACCAACTGAGTCACACTGGCCGGCTTTAATATTATTTTTTAATCCTCACTTGAGGACATAGATAGAGGAAGGAGGGGAGACAGAGAGAAAGAGAAAGAAAATCAATGTGAGAGAGAAACATTGATTGGTTTCCCTCCGTACATGCCCTGACCAGGGATTGAACGCACAATCCGGGTATGTGCCCTTACCGGGCATAGAACCGGCACCTTTCGATGCACTGAGCCACTCTGGGCTGAAGCCGTGGGGATTTTAGAGAGGAGGAATGGAGAAATCGTGTAGCTCGTCTCCTTGCCCTTCAGCCAAGAAAACTCCCAAGGCATGTGCAAAACAATAGATGTGTCCATCTTGTTTCTAAAGATCCTTTGACCTAAGTGCTTTGTTAATATCCCCCTTCTGTGTATATGGAGTTTTTCTAATCTTAATTTTTTAAAAAAGAGGCACATCTTATTTCCTTGTGGTCTTATATAGATCACATATTTTTTAGAAGCTCTCCAAAATTAGAATGTTCGGGGGAGAGTTTTTGAAAGCTCATGATCGTGCTGATAAAGGAGAGCGTTTATAGCTACATGAAGGTATGGGGAAAGGTGGTCTGAGAATCACTGGCTAGACTGCGGTTTTCGTTTGTTACTTATGATTTGTTATTGGAAGAAAAATTCCCACTGTGTGTGTATGTATATATTTTAAACTCTCAAAGTTTTGTTCAACTGTCTTCTGAAAGATGAAATTATATTTTAGAAGGATGTGTTTCTTATCTGTGTGGCCCATAAATTTCCCACCCATCCTGTTTCAATGTAGTTTCTCTATAGTTGGGAGCTGGTAAAGTAATTTAGACTAACATGTGATCACAAAGATGGAGTTCTCTGTTCAACCCCTCCCCACCCCTCAAAGTTGGCAGTCGTTCAATAAAAAGGCCCAGGAACTTGCAAATAGCCATATCGGAGGCCAGGAAAGGAAACGGGGCTATTTTTTGCTGAGACCAGAACTCTACTGAGAACTGGAGGGCTAATGGGAAAGTTTTAAAAAGAGGTAGTTTGGCAGGACTATTAGGATACTAAAATAGCAAAATTGAGCCCGGTCGGCGTGGCTCAGTGGTTGAGTGTTGACCTATGAACCAGGCGGTCACGGTTCGATTCCCGGTCAGGGCACATGCCCGGGTTGCGGACTCCATTTCCAGTGGGGGGCATGCAGGAGGCACGATCAGTGATTTTCTGTCATCATTGACGTTTCTATCTCCCGTTCTCTGTGAATAAAAAATAAAATAAACTAGCAAAATTGAGTAAGAACAACAATAGAAAGATTAATACTAGAAAGAAGTTACGAGTGACAGTTAAGATGGAAAAGTATTGTGCCCCCACATCTAACTCCACATCTACCTTTGCATGAGATAAAAAGGAACCCCCAAGGAAACTGTCCAGGTAATGGAAGGGGAGATTGAGAGAAGTCTGAGGAAGTGCAGAAACTTTGTCTTCTTTCTCATCTTCATAGAACAGACCAAATGCAAACAGACTAGCTCCTTTTACTGAAGGATATGAAGGTCCAACAATAGGAGTCGATAATTCTGATTCTTTAGAAAAATGGGAGTATTATGATCCGGTGGGCATGATGAATCTTGGGATGGAACTGAGGGTCTGGGGTGTCCTCACAGTCCACTGTCATTACTGTGAGAAACTCTGGGGACTAGAGAAAACATTTTGATTGGCAAAGAAACAAGCTGTGTTCCCCATTTAAGCGGGATAAAAACCATGGTCTACAGCAGTGATGGCAAACCTTTTGAGCTCGGCGTGTCAGCATTTTGAAAAACCCTAACTTAACTCTGGTGCCATGTCACATATAGACATTTTTTGATATTTGCAACCATAGTAAAACAAAGACTTATATTTTTGATATTTATTTTATATATTTAAATGCCATTTAACAAAGAAAAATCAACCAAAAAAATGAGTTCGCGTGTCATAGGTTCGCCATCACTGGTCTACAGTAATTACCAGTGGGTTGGTATAATATCACCTTGCAAGCAGTAATAACGATGTATTCCTCAGGCTGTAAGCATTGTGTGATGTAATCATCTCATAATAGGAGGAGGCAGCAGCACTCCAAGCCCAAGTGAATAAGGATTTGCTGTTGACACCGTAGGCTAAAGGAAGGAGAATTGGTCTGAAGAAGCAGGAAGAGGATGAGGATGGAGGATGATGGGTTCAGTAAAGCAAAACGTGTTAAATAAAGTGCTAACTTTAACCCTCTGCAGATAAAACAAACTGGATTGGGAGACACAAGCTATCAAGTTGCTGGTGAGATGTTCTCTGTTGTGAGGAGTAAATGGCATTGGAATTTCCCCGAGTTCGGATGACATAACTGACCACCCCTGTCCCACGTGTGCTTTTCCTACTTCGATTCTGTGTGTTCACCAGCCTCTGCGGCACTTCCTGGGTAACGTGGCATCCTGGGTTGGGTGTCCTCTGATTGCTGGATATCTCTAGTGATGATAACCGCACTTTATTTATTCATTGGTCTTAACAGAATTTAATTGGCATGAGTATCATCTAGAGCAGGGGTCCACAGACTTTTTCTTAAAGGACCTGGTAATAAATATTTCAGGCTTCCTGAGCCAAGACACAACTGGAAGATGTTTTATATAGGTACTTATATAACTATTTAAAATGTAACCATTTAAGACTCTAAAATGATTCTTAGCTAGCAGGCTTTAAAAAGCCAGGCAGCTGGCTGGACTTGGCTCAGGGGTTGTCATTTGCCAACTGCTGACCTAGAGATTTACAGTCTCCCAGTCTACTGAAAATATCTAGGTTTTGGACCCGATTGGTGCTTGGAGCATGACAGTTGAGTCATAACCAACTGTTCTTTGTTGTCACAGCAGCCCACCCTCCTCACTCTGAAGAGTCTCAGACATCTCTCCACTTAGTTTGAAGGCAGCCAGAAAAGTGTACCAGTATAGCAGCGTTATTTATAATCATCAAAAAGCAAGAACAATCCAGATGCCCATCAACTGATAATGGGTGAACAAAATGTGGTATATCGTATAATTGGCTATTCGACCATAAAAAGTGCCGACACATGCCACAATGTGAATGAATCTTGGAAACAAAAACTCAGAGAATCTAGACACAAAAGAATCCAGATCCAGAGGCAAATTATATGCCAAGTCATGCAGAAAAGAAGTCCTATGGATGGCCTGGGGTAGAGGGGTCTTCTTTATCCAGTATCTTCCTTGGTGACGTGTAGGAAAGCACTGAGGACATAAGCCAAATGCCGTTGTGCTTGGTTTAGTATTTTTAACACAGAGGAAGAAGAGAGGTTGAAATGACATGATAACATGTGAAAGGCAAATCTTATGAAAACAGCCCATTGAGATTATTAGAATACCACATGCTCAGGAGCAAACCCAAATAACTCACGCGTAAAGAGATTAGTTTGGCACAACCCTCTAGAAAAAGACCTTGAGAGTAATAAGTATCCACATCGAACTATCTGCTGTTGTAGTAAAAATACCGCGGAATGCTTGATAATGTTAAAACCAGAAAATTATATTTCTGGTATAGACTGCGGTGGAAGGACATTTTTATCATGAGGATTGTAAGTACTGGAGAACTTACTGAGGTTGAGTGTAGGGTTACTTATAAAGGAGATCCTTAGGATGAGCAGGAATATCCACATAATGAACATGGTTCCCCAGATAGCTGGGTTGTAGGCGAGGCCAAGTCCTAGAGCAAACAGACTGGGGACTCCCTGATTTAAATCCTCACCTGCTTCGTCTCTTTTTATCTGATCACTTTAATATTTGTAAATATTTAGAAATTTATACTTTTCTAAATGGGATTTCTCATTGCTAATTCCAGTTGTTTTCCTGTCAAGAGGGACTTGGCTTTTAAATAGGTTATCTATATTTTGAAGTCATGGTCCAAAATGTTAGTTCTTTCAATTCAACAAAGCTGGAATTTTAAATTTCAGAAAAAGCAGATGTCCTCTTCTATACACTACCTTCCTAAAGTTATTAAAACAGATATAAGTCAGCCTCTTAAAAGACTATGCCAGTTTGCCTCCTGCTGTGCTGAGATATGATGAGATAAGAAGAGATTGAGGACTGGCATTGCAAACATATGGTATTGTAAAATTACAAAAAGAAGTAGGCACCAGCCCGCTTTTTATTTTTATGTAAAGTGTTAAACGTAATCTTTCTGCCTCATTAAGCAGCCATAGTGGTGCAAGAATCACGTACACAGCCCCCGTTAGGCCACTTCTGACTGCAGGAAACCTGGTTCTGCCCGCACCGGGACCACAGGTGACATCTTAGCCCCGATGTGATGGTCTGTGCTGACCTCTCCCAGTCCTTGCAGTAGGCCTCAGTCAGCTCCACTTCCACCCAGTGACCAGTCCTGGGGCTCCTCCATTTGAAGATAGAACAGCTGGTCTCAGGTCTGAGAAAGAGGCTTGCTGCCCAAGTCCCGGCATCCAGTTCTGGCCTGGCCACAGTCCATGTGGACCCTTTAGGCGCTAGACCCCCCTACCCTCCTTCACATTTTGAATGATGCTGTGGTTGAATGTGCTAGTATCATCAGCCTTCAGGCTGTGTTCACACAAACATCAAGAAGCATAAGACATGAAAGCATTTCAGGGGTTCGTGTAACAAATAGTGTATTTCCCATTGAAAAAAAAGGAAGTCCATGTGTCTGGTGTAAAGATTTTCTATGGTTACAAATTGGTACAGCGAATAGTTACCGGTACAACTGTCTGTCTTCCTGGATGCCCTGTTGAGGGAAGTGAGTGGTTTTGCACAAGGTTAGAGGAGACATCTAAGATGTTTGCGTTGGCAAAACACATCTGAAGGTTAGGAGATACAGGCAGTATTTGCCCTGGACAGTTCTGCTTATGCCTGCCACTTCCAGGGGGCGGGCAGACATCGATTAAAGGCTCTGGGTTCTCAATGCCAGTTACAGAATCTCCACAGGGAAGGTGTCTGTGGTGCATTCAGACCACCCACCATGGGATAGAAGTTGCCGCAGAGTGTGGAAGACTAAATTCATCCTCCGCTTGAGTGACCCTTTGTGAAAGAGGGGAGAAAGCTTAGAGTGGCACCTGGATAAAGGCAAATGAAACTATCATCAGTACAGACGAGAATAAGTGGGACCAGATTCTTTTGCACAGGATGAACTGCAATAGGGAGCTCTTCAGAGAGGAAACGGTTTGAAAACAGTGATGAAGAAGAATCTGGTTCTAAGAACCACCTCGCCTCATTGGGATGTTGAAAGTTGGGCTCTGAGTGATAGGACAGATCATGTGAAGAAAGAAAAAGTGTGCTGGCAACTCCAGTCCTGTGAGTTGCCCTCTCTGATAATTTATTAAAAACACACACAAATTTTTAGTGATTTCAGAAAGGAAGGGAGAGGGAGAGAGATAGAAACATCAACAATGAGAGATAATCATTGATTGACTGCCTCCTGCATGCCACCTACTGGGGATCGAGCCCAAAACCCAGGCATGTGCCCTGACCAGGAATCTAACCATGACCTCCTGGTTCATAGGTCGATGCTCAGCCACTGAGCCATGCCGGCCGGGCTCTGATCATTTCTGATTGGTTGGGAGCCCTGTTAGGGCAAAGCTTTGCAGATGGACAAAGTGGAGGAGAGTGTTCCATAGACACGCCTTCTGAAAGCCCTCCCTGCATGCACACTACCTTTAGCATCTGGTGTGTGAACGAATGTGTCTTTGGGATTGGCCCCAGCTGACCCGCGTACTAAGTGGCAGTGGAAGTTGTACCAGCCAGCAACAATCTTACAAGAAGCTGATGACAACTAACAAGGAAGTGACTTAGCATCTAAGAGGAGTATCAACTGTGAAAACACACCACCTTAGAGAAGGAGTGATGGTAAAGCTCCGTGCTTTTGCCTTTGCCAAAGCAACAAGTTCCTAAAGCTGCTGGGTCACCCACACACCGTTGTGTGGGAATCAGGAACCTTGAGCTGGTTTCCCAGCTTCTTGGCAGTGTGGATGTTAGCAGGAAAGATAGCTAACAGAAAATCACCCAGGCTTCAGTAAGCCTGGCTAAGTCGCTGTTGGTTTACACACATCTAGACAGCAAAGTCATAGGATACTGTGTACAAACTAACAATTAAGAAAGCATTCGGGAAGCTGGGCCAGTGTGGTTCAGTGGTTGACCTATGAACCAGGAGGTCACAGTTCAATTCCCGGTCGGGGCACATGCCCGGGTTTTGGGCTTGATCTCCAGTAGGGGGCATGCAAGAGGCAGCTGATCAATGATTTTCTCTCATCATTGATGTTTTTCTCTCTCCCTCTCCCTTCCTCTCTGAAATCAATAAAAATATATTTAAAAAATAAAAGAAAGCATTCAGGAAAGGTTAACATCAGGGTTTTGCTGAAGTGATGTCTTCAGGAATCCCGATTCCATTGAAGGACAGGGCATTACCTATTGCAGAGAAAGTTCCATGTGTGGTCTTCTCATGGCCACTGTGCCTCAGTTGGGAGGCGAAGGTGGGTGGTATGTTTTATCCAGGAGCTGTTTGATACAGTCTGGGAAGGTATGTGAACATGCACGCTCTCCCTGCCTCCCGACTGCTCACACACAGTTTAAGATAGCTGGGGACGGTGGACATGGATTGATTATAAACACTTCCAGGAAGCTTATCCAGCAATATGGAAAGAACCGTGGAGGAAAACCTAGAGTGAAGGATGATGTAATCTAAATTCCCCAATGGGCAACCTTTCGTGCAAGAGAAAGAGGCTTTAATCCCAAGGGCCCATGATTTCATAATAAATAAACCAATCTGAGGATGTTTCTGGGGGTTGAGGCTGAGTTCAAGATATTGAGAAATAAACACCGTATGGCTCCAGAATATTCTGTGATCAAAATGTGCTATTTTTAGGGAAAAAATAACACACATGAATTTACAGGTTGCCTGGTGGGGTGGGGTACTACAGAGCAACATTTTGGGAAGAGAAAATCTGCATTTGAAAAAGAAGAGAGATGGTGCTTACTCAGCCTAATTTTTTTTTGCCAGGAAATGAGGGCTTTACTTGATTTTACTTCTGAGTGCGAAAATAGTTTCTAGGGAATTAATCTCTATTGGAGTTGAAATGATAGTTTTGATTCAAAATAAACAAGATTTAACAAAACACTGCTCATGAGACGCTCCGAAGAGAAAGTAGAATGCTATGTCTTCTCGTGTGTCAGTCTCCTTTCTGAAGTGTCCTCTTAGCATTGAAAATGACTGCCTTGTGGTGAGTTTGTCTCTCCCCCTCTTTGCGGTAAAGACCTCAGTACCTTTCTTATATTTTTATATAACATTTCTTTAAAAAGAATGTTTGGTCCTGGCCGGTGTGACTCAGTTGGTAGGAGCATCATCCTGTACACCGAGAGGTTCTGGGTTCAATTCCCAGTAAGGGCACTACCTGGGTTGTGTTTGAGTTTGATCCCTGGCCCTGGTCAGGAGGCGTGCTGGAGGCAACCAGTTGATGTTTCTCTCTCTCTCTCTCTCTCTCTCTCTCTCTCTCTCTCTTTCAAAATCAATGAAAATGTGCTTGGGTGAGGATTGAAAGATAAAAGACTATTTGTTGTAATTGTCTGTGATGTTAATTCTGCGTATTTTTCAATATTTACCTCGTATTAGCCCCTCGTGAAACTGAAATGTAATTAAACTGAAACCCAGCTGCCCCCATTCTCCTTTGTCCCCACATGAAGGGAGCAGACATTCATACATGGGAGGAAAACCTTTCTCCTAAGAGGTGCTTGCAGTAGCATTATATTTGAGTAATTCTCTGACAGGCAAACATTAAACCTTGAGAGAGATACATGTTTGTATGGCTGATGTCTGTATATGTATATATACACACATATGCATTCGCTCATATATAACTATGAGTATTATTTGAACAGTCACTGTTGGGAACTTCTTTTTTTAACCACATATCAAGTATCCATGAGAAAAATACTTGTAGTTCTAACTGCATTTCATGAGTTTGTATTTCCAAGGATCCAGCTTTTTTTTTTTTAACTAAATGAAAACATTTTAATAGGCAGCGGTTGCTTTTGTGAAAAACCGCATCGTTATTTGAAAATCCCTGTCTCCTAGAAACAGATTTAGAAAGCTTTGGTGAGAGGAAGAAAAGCATCCGTGGAGCAGGTGAGAGGGTGGAGACTCCCATTCCCTGGGTTGCTGGCCTCTGGGCTTCTTGTGTGGGATTGATGTCTGGAACCACACGCCCTGGCAGCTGTTGTTTTCATGAAGGCCACTTAATGGCTGCAGGTGCATCTGGTGATGGCACCGCCTGCCTCCGATCCAGCAGAAACCAGAGCTCTTGCTCCCACACATTCAGAACTTACTTATGCATAAGTTTCTTCCCTCCTCCCTCTTGCCATGGCCTCCTTGTGGGTGTAGTGGACTTTCCCACCCCATTGACTTTGACCTTGGCCATGTGACTTGCTTTGACCACTAGAGTGTGGGTGGAGTGACAGTGTACCAGCTCTGAGCTTTATTTTATTTTTTTTTAAATTTATTTATTGATTAAGGTATTACATATGTGTCCTTATCCCCCCCATTGCCTCTCCACCCCCCCGACTCATGCCCTCACCCTCCTGTTTTCTGTGTCCATTGGTTAGGCTTATATGTATGCATACAAGTCCTTTGCCAGCTCTGAGCTTTAAAGGGCCTTGTGTGGTGACCTTCTTCCTTCTACCACGAAAAAGGCCTGGATCCAGGCTGCTGCCATGCTAACTCCTTTGACACCTGCAGCTTTTCTTAGATTGTCTTATCAGCCAGGGAAAAAATTTACTTTTTAAAACAATCTGGACAAGTCAGTTGTTAGTTTCAGTCGAGTAGATGATACTGTTTTAATCAGACAGGATACATACAGGTAAAAAAAAAATGCTATTCTTGCCACAGTGGACCTCAAAAAGAGGGGCGGGGGTGTAGATACTTGACTCAATAAAAACCTACCTGAGCTTGTCAGCTGCCTCTAAGGAGACCTGGTAGGAGAGCAATGCCACCAGAGATGGTATTGATGAAATTAGATTCATCAGAGACTCTCAAGGAATTTGTAAATTAGAGTTGAACATTAAGCAGCTAAAACAGAAGTGGAAAACCAAGTAAAACCGGCCAGAGAGAAGCTTTGTATCATGCTAATGCTGGGTACAAGAATGAAGTTTGTCAGCATTTTCTGAAAAGGGCTGGGGATAGGGCACCATACAATGTGTTGCTAAAAGTACTCTGGATTCTTAGTGCCTCCCCAGTTAATTGAAATATATCCTTCATGAGGCCTGGCTCAGATGGCTGGCTGTTCCTGGGTTTTCTGGAGACTTTTATCTCCCTTAATGCTGCACACAGCTTTACTACACCATCCCATCCCTGGAGGCAATGTGCATCCCTCACAGTGTGTTGTAGCCTAAGACTCCAGCTAACACATGTTCTGTTTGTGCCCTTCCCTCTGACAGCTGCGCGTCCTGATAGCTCAGAGCACCAAAGATTGCCTTTTAGAGGGAAAACCCAGCTGCTTTAGTTCGTTTCTACACTCCCCTTTTAGCTCTTCCCCCTGTCCACACCCCCTCACTTCTAAGAAAGCTTGGGGGGGGGTTGGCAGATGGACAGAGGGTGGGTGGGTCAGTTCCATCAGTTCCTAAGATCTCTGAACACTTAGAGAGTCGTTCTGCCTGAACTGGGGCTCAGTAGGGCCTCATGTGCTATTTATTTATGGTTGCGTACCAATTTGGATTTTTAATAGAGCATTCTTAGGTCTCAGGGGTTCTTGCTCACATGGAATGTCCAATTTCAGTTCAGTAGCGTGCTTTTCTCCTTCATCCCAGCCTCCCAAGTACTTTGTGTCATAGTTTTCATAGTAATGCTCATTGAAAGTGTAGGAAAGGCACTGGGGTAGTGAGAAAAGGACAGTGGCTTGTATCAAAATCCCAGCTCTACCATTTCCTAACAAAATGACCTTGGTCAAGTTTCTGATGAAAGCCTCTGTAGTGTCCCTGTCTGTGAAGTGGGCATGAGTGTAAGGTACGTGGTTGTGGTGTGTATTTTGAACTCTGGTTTAGCAGGCACTCAGTACACATTTCATGAGTCCATACAGCATGCAGGCAGTGCTCTGTGCATTTAGAAAGATCCGTAAGTTCTGCTTCTATGTTTTCTAGAATCTAGGCCAAAAAGAAAAGCAGAGAAGAGGAGTGTGTATGTGTTTATGTTAGTTTATCTACTGCTGTGTAACAAATTACTCCAAACCTTAGTGTCTTAAAACAACAAGTGTCTGACAGTTTCTGTGGTTCAGGAATTCAGAAGTACCTTAGGTGATTGCTTCTGGTTCGGTTCTTTTCTGGCTCAGTTGCCATCAGGGTAGCAGCAGGGGCTGCCGTCATCTGAAGGTTTGACTGGGGCTGGGCGATCTGCTTTCAAGATGGCTCACTCACATGGTCATTGGTAGGAGATTTCCGGTTTAATTGCCATATCGGCCTCTTCACAGGCTTTCACAGCATGGGTGCTATCCTTCCCCAAAGTGAGTGATTCAAGAGAGAGAGAGAGAGAAAGAGAGAGAGAGAGAGATAGAGAACAAGACCGAAGCTGCAGGGCCTTTTAGGATCTGCTCTCTGAAGTCACAAACCATCACTTCTGCTTCAATCTATTCCTGTAGACAAGAGTCACTAAGACCAGCCCATGTTCAAAGGCAGGCAAGTACACATCACCTCCTGAAGAAAGAAGTATTAAAAAAATTGTGGATGAACTTTAAAACCATCAGTATCCAACTGAAGAGGCACTATTTTGATGAGAGTCGAAAGCAAAAGAGGAAGTTGAAAATGAGTAACCTAAAAAGAATGAAATGACAGCTGGAAGATTGACAATGCGTAATTGCACATCAGTGATTTATTTCGTATTGGCCAACTACTCATTTTTAATTTTATTTATCACATGATATTGGAGCACAGCTAGGTATAATAGGATGATTTTGAAAAAGGGATTTTTTAGACTGAAATCTTTCCTAACGATGAGATCTATTGAATCAGGCAGTAATCCTTTGGGGAGAGACGTTAGGGCCATTTGATGGAGTCATTTAAAAACTGAGCCAGAGAGACGTGTGTGCTGGGAGGGAAAAAGACAGACAGAATCTGTATTCTGCAAGCTTGGATGTCCCCGATTCTATAATTCTAAATTACTTCACAGATTTCAAAATGCCAGTTTTCTTCCATATAATTAATTGCTTCACCAGATCAAATTGGAGAGTTGTTTTGGAAGTTGCGAAATGTTCACATCTTCAACTTCCTTAGGGCTTCTTAAAATAAAATGCATTCAAATGATATTTTGGTTTGCTCTGGATTTTGATTGCTTATGAGAAAGAACTGGACTCCCTGAGAGGCACATCGAGGTGTCTACTTCTGACCTGCGGCCGCAGTGACTCAGAATGCTGGTCCAGGCAGCAGGTTTCACTTCCCTCTCTGCCCTGTCTCTTGACTTTTTTCGCCCTTCAAGCAGAATTTAAATTTTGTAAGCTGTAAAAGGTCATGTTCTTCCTTATGTCTGCCTTTAGTGTAAGAGAGAAACTCCCAGGTTCCCTTGTGAAGATAATGGAACCCTTGGCAGCATTCACCTTTGTTAAAGTTTTGTGCCTTACAGGTATTGGCTGTTTGAGGAAGAGTCACTTCTCTGCTTTTCCCTCAGACAATGGAATTGCCCTGGCTTCCGAGCCTGAGCTCCTACTACCTCGGGTCACTTACCTTCATTTCCTCCCCCTCATTCTTTCCTGTGTCCCTCACCTCTCACCACATGTTCTTTCCCCTTGTCAAAGAAGGAGACTCACCAGGTGACATGTATGTTATGAATAGAAAAGGAGGATAAAAATGTGAACTGTTTTCCTTGGTTTGAGTGAAGCCAAGGGAAGGTTGGAGAAGTAGACGTACCAGTATGTTCATAAATAGAAGTACGTGCAGAACCAGGCAAAGATGTGGGGCAGGGGAGGTTGTCATGTTTGGGCATGCCTGTGTGCTGAAAATCATGGAGGGAAGGGGGAGTTCAGTTGGGTCAAAAGGATGGAAGGTGGAGAGAAAAGGAGGAAAGGTTTCCTAGGAGTAGAAGCTGTATGTGAAGGAAGTAGGTGCGTGAGTGAGGACTGTTGGCCCGTCCTGCCTGGCGAATGCCCTGGCTTTCCATGGGGGATGCTGTAGGCCAGTGATGGCGAACCTTTTGAGCTCGGCGTGTCAGCATTTTGAAAAACCCTAACTTAACTCTGGTGCCGTGTCACATATAGAAATTGTTTGATATTTGCAACCATAGTAAAACAAAGATTTCTATTTTTGAAATTTATTTTATATATTTAAATGCCATTTAACAAAGAAAAATCAACCAAAAAAATGAGTTCGCGTGTCACCTCTGTCACGCGTGTCATAGGTTCGCCATCACTGCTGTAGGAGGTGAGGCTCGATTGGGTCTAGATGGAGAAGGATCCTAACTTTTTTTTGAAGGAGGTTGATTTTGCGAGAAATATTTGTCAGAGAAATTATATAGGCTCTATGGAATCCTAATTCTTAAGTGGCACTAAGGAAGTTGAAGATGTGGACATTTCCCAACTTCCAAAACAACTCTCCAATTTGATCTGGTGAAGCAATTAATTATATGGAAGAAAACTGGCATTTCGAAATCTGTGAAGTAATTTAGAATTACAGAATCGGGGATATCCAAGCTTGCAGAATAGAGATTCTGCAAGCTGGGACCCCCATGAGAAATGGCCCCCACTTCGTCAAGCTTGTGACTAAGTCATGAAATTTGTTCCTTGGTAAACACTTTGCTCAATAGATATCTATCCTTTTAGTCAGACTTGCTTCTCCACATACAAATAAACAGAAGTTATTTATGGAAATGCTGAGTGATAGACCGATAACAAATGCCTCCATCACTTCTCTTTGGGAAAACAACAAATGTGGGGATAAATAAATCCTAATTCAGTTCCAAATGAAGGGACAGAAAATGTGAGTCATGTGAAGCACATCTAATGCACTTTCTCTGTAAGGAGCCCATGCAAACTAGCCAGGTTGAATGAGTATTAGCGACGGAAGACAGGTGTGTGTTTACTGCTCTGTAACTTGTTCTGTTCACTCAGGGACAACAGTGATGTCCGCCCCTCGTGGATTGTACTTAAGCCTCTCCCCCCCATGGCCACGGTGTAGCATCAAAAGCCGTGCTGCTGCAAGAAATGGTGTAAGTTCTTAAGGGAGGTAGAGATTTTCACATGAAAAAGTGCATCTTTTAAATAGTATTGCTCCCTTGCAGAGGCACAAACAAAGAGTAACATCTTGAATGTTGAGGGCTAAACAATAAAACAAAACATCCCTTAGCAAACTCATTTAACCCTCTCCAAGTGTGGTTCCCATGATTGTTAGCATTCTAGATCAAGGCAGAAGATTGCATTGTCAAGTCAGAACTGAGAAAACAGGTGCAGTGAGCTCCCTCTCCCTCCCTGACTTTCTTCTTGGCTACCTTTTAAGTTATGAACTGATTTAAGTCCCTATCGTCCCAGGAATGTGTTTCTTCAACTCTTTTTAAAAAAAGGTTTTTATTGACGTTAGAGAGGAAGGGAGAAGAAGAGAGAGATAGAAACATCAGTAAAAGGGAAACATGGGTGGGCTACCTCCTGCACGCCCCCTACTGGGGATTGAGCCCGAAACCCAGCATGTGTCCTGACTGATAATTGAACCAGCAACCTCTCAAGGTGCATGGGACACCGCTCAACCAACTGAGCCACACCGGCTTCGCTCTTCAACTCTTTATCACAACACTTCAAACGCCATGGTTCATTCAGGATGGGAGGGCAACAGTAGGTTCTCTGGGTTTCAGAATTAGGAGCAGAGGAGAGAGTTCCAGATATGTTGTTCCAGACAGGGAAGGTTTTAAAGTCACGTGGGAGACATCACTGTGGGACAGCCTGGTACACAGAGTTGCAGCCCCCCCCCCCCCCCCCGCCCCAGAACTGTCCCTGTTGCTGCCTCTACTTGTGGTGCCTTCAGCAAGGCTGTCACCTCTTTCCTCGGACTGCAGTCCACAGCTTGTTCCTGGCTGTTCCTCGTCCACAAACTGAAGTAGGCCTAAACAGTTGAACCCCGTCAGCGTCTAGGATGTTAAAGGAAAATATCTTAGAAAAGAGGTCAGAAAACGAAAATGCCCTAAAGCCATTGGTTTGTTTTTCTAGTTCTTCACTTTTATTACCAACTGTATTTTCTTTCTCCAAACACTGGGTCAGATTCTGCTGGGTAAGTAAACTACGATTAGTCTTTTGACTGTAAAATATATTATACCTTCAAAGATGTTTGGTTTTGTTCCCGGGATAAAAATAGGACCTTTAAAAAATATTTTTAGAGAAGAGAACTTACAATGATTGGTATTTAAAGAGGGAAAACTCCAAGGAAAAAAGGAAAGATAAAAATCCCATAGTCACAAGGTGAGCTTTTTAAAGTCCTGCTGGGGCAGCATGGGTGTCTGGATGCAGGGCAAGACTGAAGGTAAGAAAATGTGATTCTAGGTGAAAATCTTAGTTCTAAAATCCCAAGTCAAGGCAAAACAAAGATTAAATGAGAAATAGGAGATTAGACCAAACTCCTGAAGTAAGTGGAAATTTGGGATGAAATCTACTGTCTCTATTGCTGGATCCGTGCTAGTCCTTCAGCCAATCTCCCCAAGCTGAGAATCAGAGTGTATTTCTCTTCCTTGCTGGTTTTTATGGCCTGGTGACAATTTATATCAGATCCCAGAGTCTGGGTGATAGTGTTTTTAATTTCTTAGTTGCTTTTTGCCTAACAAAGGGAGTTGATACTTAGTAAATCACAAATATGTTTATTATAAACTCAACTGTTGACACATCATAAATTTTATTTATAGAATTAAAGGAAATTTCCATCATTTGTCAGTTTGATTTTTTGCATAATATATTGTGAAATTCTGGGAGCAAATAATTGTCTATTTTGCTATTGAAAAGTGTTTGAGAAATTTCTGTTTCCTGTTATTTACTCAGTTATGCTTTCATTGGCATGTTTAATTGAAAATTTTTACTTTTTTATATCATTGGCCATTTGGGGGTAACATTTTAATGATTTGGGGAAAAATGTGTTTTGTAATAATTGCAGAGTTTCCTGATTAACAACAACTGTGCTTTCCCTTGACCTGAAACTTCTATGGTAGAAACATTTATCTCTGACAAATATAGCATGTAACAGGAGTATTTGGAGGCTAAAGGTGTATAGGAGTGTTCTTTGGTGTTTTTTTTTAACACTGCTAACAATTACCCTATAGATAAATACTGTTATTTAGCTTCCTGTCAGTGAAGTTTGTTCATTCATTCAATTATTTCTTGAGCACTTACTTATGATACATGTTGGGTATATAGTAGTGACCAGGACACTCCTGGAGTTTGTATTCTGGTGACAATAATCAAACACCACATATATAAAGTATTTACTAAAGTATATACTAAACTAGAGGCCCGGTGCACGACATTTGTGTACTGGGGGGGGGGGGAAGGGTCCCTCAGCCTGGCCTGTGCCCTCGCGCCGGCAGTCAGACATCCCCCAAGGGGTCCTTAGTGCTGCTGCGGAGGTGGGAGAGGCTCCCGCCACTGCCGCTGTGCTCACCAGCCATGAGCCTGGCCTCTGGCTGAGTGGTGCTCCCAGCACTGGCCACAAGGGGGCAGCTCCTGCATTGAGTGTCTGCCCCTTGGTGGTTAGTGCGCATCATAGCGACCAGTCATTCTGCCATTTGGTCGATTTGCATATTAGCCTTTTATTATATAGGATAGGAAATGTAAAGCAGGGTTTGAGGGATAGAAGTGTGGGAGTGTTGCAGTTTCATGCCAGGTAGTTAGGAAAGGCCTCTTGATAAGGTGACATTCTGGAGAAGTCTTTAAGGAGTTGATGGAAGAAGCTGTGTATACGTGGGGAAGAGTATTCTAGGCAGACGGGACAGCAAGGGCAAAGGCCCGAGACAGGGGTGTGCCCAATATTTGAAGAATAGCAAGGAAGCCAGAGTGAGAGGGCTGGAGAGAGGTGTAGCAGATGAGGTCAGGGAGGTCACAGTTGTGGAGGGCCTCCTAGGTCATTGGCTTGTATTCTGATTTAGAGCAGGAACCACTGAAGGGAGGAGTGTCATGATCTAACTGACCTACATTTAAAAAGGATGCACTGAGTGCTGAGTGGAGAATAAACTATAGGAGGGGAAAGGTAGAAGCAGGAAGTCCAGGTAGGAGACCATCGAAATAATCTAGACAAAGGATGATGGTGGATTCCACCAGTGTTGTCATGGAGGTGCTGAGAAATTGTCAACTTCTGGAAATAGAGCTAAATAGGATTTGCTGCTGTGTTGAGTCTTCGGTGACAAAAGGTCAAGAATTGACTTGCCATTTTCTGAGATGGAAAACTTGCCAAAGAACAGGTGTGGAGTTGGGTACATGAGACATTAGACATCTACTCAGCAAAGTTCCATAAGCAGTTGACTAGTTGGGTTCTTGGACACAAACAGGCACCCACACCTTCAGTATGTACTCACGTGCACACATGCATACACACAAGGGAGAGGTGGTCCAGGCTATACTTAAACATTTTCTGTACAGAAGTCTGTAGATGGTATTGCCAAATCCATAAAGACTGAGCTCTGGGGCCCTCCCTGGGTAATATCATGAGGAGCAGTGGTCCTCGAGGTAGGAGCAAAGTGAAGAAAGAGTATTCTATGAAGCAGTGTTCTACTGTCAGAGAGGCTGAAAGTTTGAGTAAGAAAGAACCAGAGAATTTGTCATTGGCTTTGGCAATACGAAGATCACTTCAGATGGGTGGCTTTGGTGAAGTGTTGACAGGGAAAACTTGATTGCAGCAGGTTCAGGTGAGAATGGAGGGGAGGTAGTAGAGAGAGCCAGTAGAGCAGCTCTTTTGAGGAGCTTTTCTGTAAAGGGAACAGAAATAGAGCATTATCAGCAATGGAGTGGAATGGGGACAATGGGAGGTGGGGTATTCTTGAAAAGTGGGAACCAGGGCATTCCAGCAGGTAATTTCTATTTTCTATAAATTTTCTATAATTTCTATTTTCTCTGAAACAATAAGCAAGGCCATGCGTGACTGTGCGTGACTGGGTAGTGTCTGCATTTCTGCCCAAGTGGGTATTTTTGGGACTGTATTTACATTTTCAAACATGGTATTCATTTAACCCCTGCTTTTAATGAGCAGTAAGCAATTCTTTCAGAAACTTGGAATGGGTCCAAAAATTTATTCTTGTTTGAAATGATTTAACAGGCTCTCCTTGTTGGCCCCTCTATAGGTCTGTCTCCTTACAGTATAAAAATGGAAGGAAATCACGTGTGTATGGGAAAGAGAGAGATGAATATCTGACATACAGTTGCCTTTAGTGAGTATTAAGGGAGAATTGAGAGGAGGAGGAAGCTCAGATGTTTTCATTTATATCGCCAATGTAGCAACTGTTTATCTGTGTCCCTCTTTGTTTAGTTACTTCTCCTTGGAAAAACTCAAGAGATGGTGTTGGATTGTAACTCTAGATGCTTATCTGAAGAAGAGCCCACATCAGAACGAGACATCCCCTCTGAGTTCCCTCTTGGAGGGTTTCCCGGGACTAGGGCAATCTGATGAAGTCACAGACTTGATATAAATTTCTCTTTACGTAGCACCTTTCTCGAGGAACACAGAGTATTCTGTGGGCATTATTTTACCAGTCCAGGAGGAGTTACGTAAGCCTGGAGAGCCGAACAATCAAGCCCTGTTATTCTAAGCATTATTTAATACGTTGATGATTTGTCCTTCAAAGAATTCTTGGCCTCCGGGCAAGCAGCGGACTGCAAGTGGGAGAATTAGCTATTAGCCTTGTTTCTGTCACTGCATCAGCTCCGAGGTCTCCGGGGACTGGCTTCGGTCATGGGCCGGGTGGTGGCTTGTCCCCACAGCGAGGCTGCGTCTGCCTTCCCGGGACATCGCCTATGCTGGTGGTCCCCGCCGTGTGCGTTGGATGCGTGTCATGTGCTGTGGGTCGCAGCATTCTGGCTGAATGCAGGGGAGATGGTATTCGTTCCCGACATCTGATGTGAGTCTTGAACTTGTTCTGTTTATTTCTTTGGCTGCCGTGGCTTTTGGTCACATCCTAGTCTAACGACTGAAAGAGGGCAGCTGTGCTCTTTTCTAGCCTGAAGTCCATTTGTCGGGAACAAGACTTGCATTTTTGAATTCTTCCCCGTCATTAATGATTGGGAAGCAGCAATGAAAGCTTTTTTTTTTTTTTTTTTATATGGAAAGGGTATCGGCTTCCCTCCCATCCCCGTCGCCATTCACTCGGAATATCTGTGGTTTGCCTTCCCCCGGGTGCCAGCGCCTCTTCTCGGAGGTATAAGCTCACACAGGGCCTGGCAGAAGCTGCAGACAGGATGTTGACTCTCGAGTGTCTTGACGGACTGACTGACTAGGAGGCCCCGTGGAGGTGCTCCGTGGCTCCAGGCAATCTGTGTTCCTAGCCAGGCCTCTAAACCCACGGTCTGAAAGTGCTTGCTTCACGTTTCTGGGGCCGGTGGACCGACGGGGATCTGAAAATTACTTTTTTTTTTTTTTTTTTTTTTGGTCGGAGGGACCGAGCACGTGAAAGCTGTGCCAACAATCCCCCTGTTAACTCCTGACTGGCCTGCCTCTTGCTTCTCAGGTGTGCGATCCTTAGTCAGCCCATAGGTGCCACTTGGGGATGGTCTTCTGCCACCAGTGTGACCGTGGGCTTCAGAGCTGTATACCAGAATGACCCCCACATCTGTGAGGCCCCTCTTCTGTGTGGGGTTGTCCAGTCATCCTTTGGATACTTCATTTATTTCATGTTTATTTGGAACGTGCTCCATGCAAGGCCCCAGGGGTCCTCAAGTTTTCACTTAGTCAAGGCATTTGAGGAAGAGGCCTCTTAGGGACCAAGTGGCCTCCGTAGGAAAGGCCACTGTCACTCAATTCTCACAGAACTCTTGAGAGGTGAGGCACGTTGTCTTCAGCTTGTCACATGTGAGGCATCTGAAACTCTGAGCTGTGTTAACTTAGTTTTGAGAGTTCCCCAAATAAAGTATTTTAAAGGCACCTAAAAACAACAACAAACCACCCACAAAAATAATTCAAACTCTCTTTACCCGATACCCTAGATATGTGTGGAAATGATTTGAAAGGAGTGTGGATAGGAAAGTGTATTTCCTAATCCATTTAATTTTTATGGAGATCCTCTTAAAGCTGTGAAGGACAATTGAGTGTCAAACAGTTGTGTTTCAACGCTGATTTTGAGGTTGACTAAAGTTATTTGTAATGAATAAATAAATGCTTGAAGACACAGGAGCACCCGCTGAGAATACAAGTGTCTGTTTTAGAATTAGATTCTTTTATACCAGAATTCTTGTAAAACACAAGGGGAAATATGACATAAAACGTGTCTTCTGCTTCCAAGAAGATGTGAACATTGTAAAACTTCAGAATTAAGTCATATGAAACTGTCTCTGCCTTTTTGAAAATCCAGATGATTCTAAGCCAATTTTTTTTTTTGGCAAAGAAATAGAATCAGTTTTTAAAAACAATAGGCTCAGAGAATCTCAAGTGCCTGTTAGGGACTACTGGAGCTGGGAGGTGAATTGGGAATGACGACCAAGCGCCTGCTTTTGTTGGATGTCTTCGGTTGCCGGAGGGAGCATAATTTAGGTGCCGATGCGAGCATCTGCAGGGCAGGTGCCACGAGTTAATGCCAGAGAAGACAAAATAGTTGGCACACCACTTCTCATTTCGTTATTGAACCCAGAGCCAGAAAAAATATGTTTATATTCTTTTGAAGTGGGACTATGTTGTCTCTTTTTATCCTTGGGCTTCACACACACAAACTATTCTCAAGATATTTGTTAAGCATCGTTTAACAGCTTAGAGTGTAGGCTGATTTCTTTTTTTTGTGTGCTACTGTAAAAAAATAAAACTGATCGTCAGATCTGAATTCTGTTGTCGTTTGTAAAATCTCTGAGAGACAGTCGTAGAAAAGTTTGAATGTCATCTAAGCATTTAAAGCAGTGGTTGGCAAACTGTTTCTTTCAATAAAGTTTTATTGGAACGCAGCTGCCCCCACTCATTTACATATTGTTTCTGAGAGGCTGCTTTCCTGTGACCACGGCAGCATTGAATAGTTGCAATAGAGTCGTTTAGGCCTGGAACCCTAACATAGTTACTATTTGGCCTTTGAGAGGAAGGTTTCTGCATACCATGTTGTAAGGTGTTGGAAGACCTGCTCGGCCACAGGGGTCTCTCCCCACCTCAGATTGTGGGTCCTGACCTCCTGTGTTTGTTAGAAGCATCGGTGCATGCAGAAGAAATGGCCTCGGAAAAAGCATCTGAAGAGAACGGGTGGTATCTCTCCTCCGGAGGAATTATTTTCTATTGTAAAGTGAAGACCCACCCGGGCTGGTGTCTTCACGTCCCTCTAACTGCAGCCTTCTTTGTTTACGCAGCAGTTATCTTTGAGAACTTGAAGGCCTACCGTGTGGAGGAGACATTACTGTGAGCCCAGGGCAGCTGAATTAGGCCTCGTGGGTGCAGCTGACTGTGAGGGTACGCTTCAGCTCCACAAGGAAGAGCGCTTGCTAGGAACTGCCCATAACTGCATGGGCCAACCTAGTGGAGAGTGAGCTCCCTGTCAGTAGACTTGTGTCCATCAAGGTGTCCGAGGACCTTGGAGGCCCCATTCCAGCCTTGAAATTCTAATGGCTTATTTGGTTACAGTTCTTTGTTTCCAAACTCAGATGTTGATGACAGTTTCTTTTGTTGAGGGCCTGCCTGTAGAGGCCTCTTCGATGAATCGTGGTAAAATAAAAGCAGTATAAGAGGGGAGACTTGCTTCTGGTGGGCAGGGGAGGGCAGAGGAGGGACCCAGGGGCCGCAGATCGGGCACTGTTTTCTGCTGGCCCTAAAGCCTCAAAAAATGAACCAACTGTCTTCAGCCGCTGCTACCATCTTTGCTTTCTGCCTGGGCTCCTGGGACGAGAAAAGACTGGCTGCCACAGATGTAGAAATAAGTTAGAATAGGGTTTCGGTATCACACTTTGCCAGAGAGTTCATAGTGGGACTTGGCTGTGAACAGCAGCTCTGGGTGAGGCCATACATTCTCTGGGCAGCTCTGCTGTTACAGGCCAAGAGTGGCCGTAGACAGTGCATACATGAATGAGTGTGGGCGTGTTCCAGTAAAACTTTATTTATAAAAGCAGGCACCGGGCCAGATTTGATCCGGGGGCCATAGCTTGCTGACCCCTGATAAGGACAGTGAAAGCTAGAACTGGCTAGAAAGCATCCATTCCAATTCTTTCCTGTCTTAGAGGAAAGGTGAAATGACAAGTCCAAAGTCACACCAGGCTGAGCCAGGGCTCCAACCTAGAACCTGACATTTAGATTCGTGCCCATTTTATGCATTTGTGCAGCCGAGTTACAGTGTTTGGTTGATCGAGGGCCCCGTGAGTGCACCAGCGAGAGCTCCAGGGTGGTATTTGAATCGAGGCAGCCGTGCAGCCCTGCGAGCTGGCCTCCCTTTTCCCGAGATGGACCCTGTTCACACTCAAACAAAATATACGTTGCATACGTTTACACGGAGAAAGGGCGCCCCGGAGTTGTGAAAAAGCTGGGCTCCCGCAGCTGCGTCACGGGATTCGATCACTGCGGCCGGCGGTGCCAGGAGATTTGAGACAGATGTTTTCAGACATGCCGCATGCCTAAAACATTTCCAGGGGTCGGGCTGCAACGGTGACTTCATAAGTGGAGAAACAGGGAAAGTATGCGAGGCGAGGACACAAGCGTTTATTCACCACTAGGTGCATGGCCAACCTCTTTGCATTACATCTGCCTGTCAGGGTTGGCTCTTTCATCTGTCGTGCCCTCGGTCCTGCTCTTTGTCTGCCCGTGAATAAAGTGCAGCATTGTGGTTAGTAATCCCACTCCAGTGACTCGACTTCAAATGTGGTTTTGGAGTGCATCCCAGAGTTCTGTTTGCTAAGCTTCCTACTCCTGTTTCAGAGACACCACTGGATACAGAGCAGCGAGCACTGACGGCTTCCCTCCTTCCTCAAACCTGTCGGGTTGTGGGCTCTCTCTTTCCCCCTCGCGCCCCTTTCCTTTCTTTTTTTCACCTTCTCTCTTTTTTTTTTTGAAACCTTCTGAGGCAAGTTCATGGATACTAAGCTGATGTGTTTGTTGTTCTTTTTCTCCCTGCCTCCGCTCCTAGTGAGTAACCACACTGGCCGCATCAAGGTGGTCTTTACTCCGAGCATCTGTAAAGTGACCTGCACCAAGGGCAGCTGTCAGAACAGCTGTGAGAAGGGGAACACCACCACTCTCATTAGTGAGAATGGCCATGCTGCCGACACCCTGACGGCCACGAACTTCCGAGTGGGTGAGTTCCTCCGCAGTCCCTGACTGTCCTTATCGAGCAGTTTTATGAGATCGTAGCGTTTAGATGCCCCCCCGCCGCCCCCACTGCCCATTCACACACTGCTCTCTGTTTGAATGGGTTTCTCTGAGTCTAAATAGGCTTCTTTTTTTTTTTTTTTTTTTCAAGAGACCTTTTAAAGTACTTTTGGAATAATTTTTAGACTGGTTCTTAGAGAAATGGCAACGAGGGTATTGCCCCTTATTGCGTATCATTGAGGCAGCCGTGTGGTGATGGGGACGTATCAGTTGGACGGAAGGAAATAGTTTGAGATGAAGACCACAACTTGGGCTGATTGACTTCAAATCTTCTCTTCTCCGTGGTACATAGGATTTATGTGAGATATGACTCCTGTTGTAACGTTTGGAAGGTGGTGATTAAGTTTAGATTTGTACTCCACAAATATGTCCTAAAGAAATTTTAAAAACTGTTGGAGCCCTGTGTTTTAGCTTGTAGAAAGGGACACAGACTTGCATCTTTGGCTGTGTTTCTGCTCTCTATCAAAAGCCTGAATTATAAATTGATATAGGACATAGATTTTGGGGGGATATATGCTAGTGGATTACTGTCAGCACTGGAAACCTTTGAATATTTCATAAATAATTTAAATATGAACCATAGTCATGACTGACTGCAAGAAAAAAGGCTTTTAACTTTTTTTTAAATTTGCGTTTCTTTTTTACTTTTTTTGTAAGTGGGGAAAGTATTGCGGTCCACCGAATGCTGTCACACTGCCAGGTTGTCATTCAATACAGTATTTTTGTCACGGAAAAATGTCTTTTATTATTTTCTTGACCAATTATGGTTTGCCATGTGTACTCAAATAATCACAGACACCCACGTTACTTTACGAGTTACTCACAAGAATAACCCAAATGTCAGACAGATAATAACACTGGCTAGATCTGGTCTTTTTATGGAATATTGCTGTTTAGTCTTGGGAGTGTATGTCTCGGGGCGGGGGGGCGGGGAGCGGTAAGAGAAGGGGGGGTGTCTATTTCAAACTGATTTCCATGAAGACAGAACACAGGGAGGCAGCTTGAGGTCCTTATTTGCTCTTGGATTATTCTGCTTTATTGCGACTCCTAATCCTTACGAGGTCTAACTCGGGTTGTTGTTCGTCTGTACTTGGAAAAAGCATGCGCCATAGCCACTATTTAAAAAGGTATTGTGAATTTCCTGGCTACTATAGGGGTGCTTTAGGCATCTTTTTAAAAGAATTTAGCTGTCAGGTGCCAAATGGCACATTACGCTCAGCAGGGCAGAGAGCCGAGTCTAATGGGAAGTGTGTGGAACTGATGATCAGGAAACCGGATTCTGGTCCTTGTCCTGCCACTAATGACCAGCTAATCCACAGGACGTGACAGTTCATATTTCTGAAGCTCAGTGTTTCTCATCCATAAAACAAATGGCTTAGGTGTCGTGACCCCTGAAATTCAGTGCACCTCTAAAACCTTATGTCTTTGAAAGAGGGATAAGTAATATGATTTTCAGGCTTTTTCAGAGGGTTTTAGACAAGGAGGGGAAGGGAAAAGACAGTTCCAAGCAGGTTATTGTGGGCTTAATGGCTTTTCTCACTTGTACTTTTCTTGATTGTTTTCCTTCCTCTCGTTGCTGTCCCTCCTCCATCGCCAACAACGCCTGCTCCCCCACCTTCCTTGCATTTTTCACAAATCCTTACAGTAGGAATGACAAAGTAATCGGATGGGTGGTAATTTTTTGGCTCACAGTGTATTCATTTTGAAACTAAATATTTAAAGACTTTGAGAAACAGAGGAAGTCTGCTTGTTAAAACACGCCACACACTTTCGTCCTCTGGCATCTGAGCAAATGTTTAGGAACAGAATACAGGTAACCTGTTCAAAATTTAAAATGCAGAAAAATTATTTACAGAAACATTTCAAAGCCAGCACTCAACTCTGTCACAAAAGGATTGGCAGAGTAGTTTAATAAAAGTAAAGTAAAATAAAAGAGGGTGTGTGTGTGTGTGTGGGGGGGGTAGTAAGGAACAGTTTCACATCGGAAATCATGGGAACTATTTCATTTACATCCTGAGCTATATCTCTTGCCTCTTTACATTTTAATTCAAATACTGGATAATTTGAGGGACAAGTTTTATTTTTTAAGAATGTCAATTTTGTAAAATTTATAGCTTATGGTTCTTCAGACAAACAGAAAATTTTATAAATCCATTTTTCAGACATACATTATATCTTTGTGAACTTTACTCGTTTAACAGAACTTTATTAATTACATAGAAAAAGTGGTTTTTCAAATGTATTGCTTTTCTCTCTCTATATATTTGTTTGTAGTATATTAAATCTTTTGACACATAAGATATGTGTATACGGAAAAATAGTACAGTGTGAGGAAAATCCAAAATTTACTATAACTTGTTAGCAATTCTCCTTGGCCTCCAATAACTTGTTAGCTACTGTCTTCAGTTATAAAAGATGGGGGCTGGCAAAATCTTTCTGTAAAGGGCCAGATGGTAAATATTTTAGACCTCTCTGCCATACAGGTTGTGTCCCAACCACTCAACCCTGTCCTGGTCATCAAAGCAGCCGTAGACAGTATGTTCGAGAATGGGTGTGGCTGTTGCAAAAACTCTCAGTTGGCCACATTCGGTTTGAGCGCCATAGTTTGCTGGCTCCTGCTCCAAGAAGTCAGAATAATACGGGGAAAACCATATGGACTTCATAGTCAAGGCACCTTAATGAAATAATCCATTTTGATCATTGGAACAACAGCACTGCTTTTGAATTTACATGGTGATTTCCAGGTGTGTGTGTGTGTGTGTGTGTGTGTGTGTTTTAAAGAAATGGAAGAAATATTGTTGTCACTGCTTTTTTTTGATAAGGAACCTTAGGCACAGTGGCTTATGTGAGTTTGCCTGAGTATAGATTAAGTCAGCGAGGTGTAGATCTTAGATCTCCTTATGTCCCCTGTTTACTTAACTCCCTGAGGTCTGACCATGATGTGTAGGAGGGACAGTTGAAGGGCCTTGTGGAGGGTTGAGTGTGTGGGAAGGCTCAATGATATAATAGAAAACAAACAACTGAGAGGCCAACAGCCTTGGGTTCAGATCTGGCTTCATCAAGCTCTTGGGCACGTTCTGGCTTTCTGTCTTCTTGGGCCCATGTCGCTCCGCTGAACGATGCAGGGGATGACAGGTCTGCAGAGGGTGGTTCTGTATCAGGCACAGGGTTAGTCTCCCTTCTATCCTGCGTTTTCTGTGGTGGTGTTGCTGGCCCCTGATGATGGTGAGCCTGGGCTGTTCAGATGCGAGAGGCAGGCGCGTTTTTCATTACTCTTAAGCACATGCTCTCTGTTTTTGAGTATTCAGTTGGGGAAATCTTAAGTGTAACGTCCACTTAATGTGACTTTAATAGTGAGGCCCGAATGAGGATGACATCCAAGAAAAGTACTCTGAGATTTTAGAATAAACTCATTTTTATGAACGTGATATTAGTACGATGTAACAGAATATTTACACTAAGTGGTATTTCCTATAACATAAGCAGATTTTTAATTATAATAACGTTTTGTGTGTGTGTGTGTGTGTGTGTGTGTGGCATTCTGAGCTTTGCCTTCTTGCTCTCCCTGCCTTTGCCTTCTTAAAAAATGGAAACATGTCCCCAGTTGGGTGGGCCAGCAGGTTAACTGTTGTTGCTTTAGTGGATTCTTTCCATTCCATAGGGATATAGTGAAGATGACCTTCTGGTATTTTTAAGTTGTTTATAGAATCACAAGTTCCTCTAATAAGAAGAGCATAGGAATTCATGTTGTCACGGCTAGAGTATTTCAAATAAAATAATACTGCCCCTTGGCAGAAGTTATTTGTAGAGACATTGAAAAGCCATTGGGATTGCTAAAATAACACATTTGGTTTGTAGGATGCTTTCTCTGAGAGGTTACCAGGGACTTGCATTCCATTAGCACCAATTGAATAATTAATTCGATAATTTAAAAAGTAAGTTCCCATATGTTACTTTATTTGATGCTTATTCCCCCTGAGAAAAAGTAAATGGTGGTATTACATTTTGTAGATATGCGGACCAAGGCTTTCGTGGTTTGCTTCAAGGTGACTTTAAATCACTTTTCCTATCCAGGAGTCCAGATACCTCCTGCCCTCCCATGGTGCCTCCTGGGACCAAATATTGAGTGATTATATATAAAACACTGTCTTTGATTTTCCAGGAGAAGCAGATCCTACAGCTGCTCTCTCAGAGCGTATATTTGAAGGAGATGAGGAGTGTACATAAATCACTTTAATTCAAGGTAGAAATCTCCCTGCAGGATCCCAGAGGAGGAGCTGTCCCTTTGAGCTGAGGAGGGATGCTCTGAGAAAAGAGGGGTGGCATGCAGTTTTTCTGTGTAGTTCACCAGGCCACCCCCAGCTGCTAAACAGATCGGCTCATGGTGGGGTCTAGGTAAATGCATGTGGCTGGTTGGCGATGGAGGGGCAGGGGCATTCAACTTGAAACATTGGTAGGTTCCAAAATAAAGGTGGACGGGAAGTAGAGGGAAGGGAGAGGTAAAGTTGATGTGGGAAGGATTTACCCGTCAGAATTAGGCATGGAGACGAGAAGGCACAGGTGGTTTCTGGGAATTGGCAGTAGTTTCCCTTAAATGTAGAAAGAATGAAAGGGAGTGACAGATGACAAGTCCAGGAAAGTAGATTGGGGCAAGGCTGTGAAGGGCTTCGATTGATGTCAAGCTTAGGAATTAGGACTTTGCTCTTGTGGATCTTGCTAACGTCCTCTGGAAAGGGGACATTGACATTTATCATTTCGAAAAAAAGAGGGAAGTTGTGTGTTTAAGGTAGGAAACTAGTGTTTTGATAGTCTTAGCTTCTGAATAGCCCCCAGTAACAGTGACAACCTGGAGACGCTTTGAACTGCCCTGAGGTTGGCGTGCTGCTCTGCTTGGGACCTCCCCCGTACGCCTAACAGCAGCAGCTTAATCCTCCAGCCTTTGATGGGGAATGGAGGCGGGCCATGTTGCCATACTCATTATGTAGGCTCTCCCCCTAAGGAGGGAAGAAAATTCTCTCACCACGAGGCATTAAATAAATCAGCACTGCTCAAGGAGGGGGAGGCATTGAGATTTTTTTTTTCTGGCAACTTAGTTCAGACACTGAATCTTTCGTCGTCTGCCAGTTGTCATTGTTTGGATCCCTTGATGTTTACCCAGCACAGAAACCAATCCAATACCAACATGCCACTTTTTGATGAACTGGGGCATATATTTCCCCCGTAATGCATGGCTACAGGTTTTATGTTGTTTAAAGATGATCCAATGCAATACTCAAAGAAAGCGGCTGCCTTTCATTTGTGCAGTTGAGAATGCGTAAGAAGTTGTCAAACTACTCCCACATATGATCTTTTCAAATGATTTCATTTTTTAATACTGAGTAAATGTCATAATGTAAGGCATTTCCTTTTTTATTTTATTTAAGCTGTGGAGCACCCAACAAAGGCTGGTATTAGGAGCACTAATTCATTTACCATATTTTAATTGAGCGCCTGCTCTGTGCCCAGGATTGGTTTGGGCATTAGAAATATAGCAATGAGCAAAATAGACAAAGTCCTTGAACATGCAACATTAAAAAATACCATGCGGCTATACAACGTGTATGAATCTTGTATGAATCAACATGTATAAGTCAACATATATGAATCTTATGCTAAGTGAAATGAGTCAGCCAAATAAAACAAATACTGTATGGTTT
Organism: Myotis yumanensis; assembly: GCF_028538775.1. Lineage (NCBI taxonomy): Eukaryota > Metazoa > Chordata > Mammalia > Chiroptera > Vespertilionidae > Myotis > Myotis yumanensis. Next base: position 15,560,598 of record NW_027223762.1, read on the forward strand.
TACTGGTACGAGTTACCTGGAGCAGTCAGATTCGTAGAGGGAGAAAGTGGTGGTTGTCAGGGTTTGGTGAAAGGGTGGAGACAGAGAATCATTTTAATGGGCACAGAGTTTCAGTTTTGCAAGATGAGAAAGTTGTGGAGATAGAATGCACAACAGTCTGAATGGACTTAACACTATAGAGACTTGGAAATGCTCACGATAGTCAATTTTATGTTACCTGTATTTGACCATAATTAATAATTGCTACTAGAAATACACTGTAAGGAGCATTCTCTATGATAGAATTTCAGGGAGTTATAAATGCTATGAAGAGGTACAGCACTGAGAGAGGGACAGAGAGTGGGGTGTGGGAAGGTGAGGACTACTCTTCTAGACAGCCAGGAAGGGCTCCCTGGTGAGATGATCCTGGATCAGAGACCTGAATGGTGTGAATAGTGAGCTCTGAGAGGGAACATCACAGACCTTATAACCTAGCTCTGTGACTATGCTGGTTATTTTATCTAAGCTGTGGAGCATTTTCCAAAGGCTGGTGTTAGGAGGATTTGTGTAAACTTTTCTGATACGTCCTGTTGGGTTAGGTTTTGTTTGGGTATTGGTATTGTATTGTATCAGGGTATCCTTTGTGTAATATCTGTTGATAAAGAACCTCATACACAGTAGATAGAGGCAAGCACGTCATTGGGTAAAAAAAAAAAAAAGGTGCTGGAATGATTGCAGAAGGAATCTAGGTTATGGATTATAAAAAGTGTAGGGACGTCAATAAAGAAATGAATGACTAAAAATGCTAGATCACCTCTTTCCCAAACATTATCCTATATAATAAAAGCCTAATATGGTAAGTGTCCGGTCATCTGGCCATTCAACCAATCAAAGCATAATATGCTAATGATATGCTAAGGCCACTCAACTGCTTGCTGTGACGAGCACTGACCACCAGGGGGCAGATGCTCTGACCAGTAGGTTAGCTTGCTGCTGGGGTCCGTCTGATCAGGACTGAGTGAGATGGGCTGGACATGCCCTAGAGCCCTCCCATGACCCCTCCCTGGCTGGCCAACCTCCCACGTCCTTCCCCGGCTCCAATCGTGCATTGGTGGGGTCATGGCTGACGAGCACAGCTGTGGTGGTGGAGCCTCTCCCGCCTCTGCAGCAGCGCTAAGGATGTCCAACTGCCGGCTGAGGCCCACCCTGCTTCCCGTAGGGAGTGGGCCTAAGCCGGCAGTCAGACATCCCCTGAGGGCTCTTGGACTGTGAGAGGGTGCAGGCCGGGCTGAGGGACCCCCACCGAGTGCACGAATTTCATCCACTGAGCCTCTAGTTTCCTATAAGACAGATCACATGATTTGGGTACAGAGCTATTTTTTAAGGAAGGGAAATAAAATTGGTTCCTGCTTCTGAGGGCGTGTGTGTGTGTGTGTGTGTGTATGTGTGTGTGTAAGGGAGAGTGCCCAGTGAAAGAGGGCTGCATGGGAAGGTGGTTCCAGGGGTTAGTTGGGCCAAGGAGGGCAATACTTGGACCCTAAGAGCCAAAATCAGGAGAAAATGAGGTCCTGTTTGGTTGAAGAGGAAGATTCCTGAAGATGAGCAAGTAAGGGCCTCACAGCGGCCATCTGAGACTAAGTCTGCAGTCAGGACAGTTTGGAAGAAACTAACCTTTGGTAGAAGAGAGTTCAGCAGTCTGCTTGCCCAGCGCGGGAGGCGTGTGTGATTGATTGAACCGCTTAAGCCATCCCTGGCCTGTGTCGCAGGGGTGGACGGGACTCCACAAACGGGCTGTCCTGGGCTAGCTTAGAATAAATGACCTTTCAAAATTCCTTGGAGTCTGTAACACGATGTCACAAAGTGTATATTCTTCCCTCCTCTGTCAGCTCGGGCACATGGAATGATCTTTGGAAAACTCTAAACTGCTTAGCATGGCCTGTGGGGCCCGCAGGATTAGCTGCTCCCTGGCTCCCTGGCCTTCACCATGGCTGTGCCCCTTCCTCTCTGCTTCTGCCAAACCAAGCTTCCAGGGAGACTAACGGTCACTGACTGCCCCAGGGCCCCAGTGTTCCCACTGCTGCCCTGCCTGGGGGCGCACTGAACCCACCCGGCCTGGGCAGTGACCCACTGCTGCTTCAAGAGTCAGCGAGCGCCACTCACACTACAAAACCTCCCTCCCCTGTGTTTTCACACCGGGTTCTTCCACTCCACTCTCAACTGCGTGGGGACAGGAACCTGTCTACTTCCTGCTGGCTTCTCCAGTGCCAGCACTGGGCCTGGCTTTGGAGATGCTGAATGCATTTTTGTTGACAGAGCACATTGTCTATGCAGGTGGCCGTGTGATGGGGGCACACACACAATTTTCCTGATATGGCTCCATCCAGAATTCTCAGACACCTGAAATCACAGGTGTAAAATAACCATCTGAGAGTGTGTGGGGGTCACAGGAAAGGAGAAACATACAGGCCACCTATGTAGCACTTTGTCCGGAGCTGAACTTGACATTTTGAACACTGACTGCAGAGGACATCCCATGCACGGCGAAGTGCAGTCGAGTTTTCATACCTTCAGCTGCTCCCGCTGCATGCATTGCTACTCCCCACTCCGGCAATCTGCCTGAATCTCAGCCTCAAGGTCCGTTTCAAACGTTGCTGCCTGTGCTGGTGTTCTCTTCCTTGTTGACCTCTAGTCATTACCATGTCAGTGACATGTGGGGGTCTGGCTCAGGTGGACGCCTGGCTGGTCCTGGCAGCCTGGGCTGGTGATCAGCCTCCCTGATCCCACCGGGTAAAATGAATCGGTGCTGCCCTGACCGTCTTGCAGGGCTGCTCCGCGGCTGCCGAGGAGCAGCAGGCTGAGGGTGTCCTCAGGCACCTTGGATTGATCTGAAGAAGGTCTTTCTCTTCTGAAGAGAACATCCTGTTAATTTGCATCCCCTGTGGCCCGGGATATGGGGAGAGAGCTTACGTCTCCTGGGGTTTGGGTGGGGTATGCTCCTTGTGCACCACGGAGACCAGATTCCCTTCATGAACTGATCCTGGCGGCACAATAGCTGCAAGAGAGAGCGAGCAGGATGTTTCCATTATGTGCTCTCGCTGCTCCTCTGCTACGAGTGCACTGAAGGCTCTTTATTTGCTCAGTGAGACTTGCTCTGGGCAGACTAGACTGCGTACAAACTAATGTCAGATACTAAGTTATCACATGGCAGACACACGTAGCAGCACCCCGTCCCTCTGCCTTGGATCGAGCACCCCCTTACGGGGGTTCACTTGCTTACCTAGGAGCTCGTGAAGGTTGCCAGCCTTGCTGGCAATGGTGGGAGCACTGAAACCGTGGAGCGCTTTTTGGAACCAGAAGCTGTGGGCAGGAGGACAAGTCATCGTTTTGAATAGATGAGGGGGATCTCCAGTGCTGTTTGATTGTAACATAGGCTCCTGCTTCATGCTTTTCTTTGTTTTGCTATCCTTTGTGTAATTTGGGCTCCAAGGCTAGAGTACATTGAAGGAAGCGGGACTTAAAGTAGATACTGAAATCACATTTATGGGATAAGTATATCCCCACAGCATTTATTGGCATATGTGTTGGGCTTTGGCATCTCTCTATATAAAAGGCTATTATGTAAAGAGGCCCCTTGGGAGTTCAACCGGGAGACCAGGAGTTTGATTGCTTGCTATGGCATGTGCTGACCATCAGGGGGTGGCACGGAATGAAGGAAGGCCCTGGCCAGTAGCCAGCAGCTGGCAACGGGGAAGGAAGGCCCCAGCCGGCAGCTGGAAGGCCCCAATTGGCCCTAATCACAGGCCAGGCCTAGGGACCCTACCCATGCACTAATTTCATGCACTGGGCCTCTAGTCCTATATAATAAAAGCCTAGGTGGTGCCACATGCGACATCATCACAAGATGGCCACCACAAGATGGCCGCCCTCATGTCATCACAAGATGGCCACCACAAGATGGCTGGCAGGGAAGGGCAGTTGGGGGTGATCAGGCTGGCAGGGGCGGGCAGTTGCAGGCAATCCGGCTGGCAGGGGAAAGCAGTTGGGGGTGATTGGGCCAGCAGGGGAGGGCAGTTGGGGGCGATCAGGCCAGCAGGAGAGCAGTTAGGCATCAATCAGGCCAGCAAGGGAGCGGTTAAGGGGCAATCAGGTTGGCAGGCAGAAGCTGTTAGGGGCAATCAGGCAGGTGAGTGGTTAGGAGCCAGCAGTCCCGGATTGTGAGAGGGATGTCCAACTGCCGGTTTAGGATCCGGCCTAAACCGGCAGTCGGACATTCCCCAAGGGGTCCCACATTGGAGAGGGTGCAGGCTGGGCTGAGGGACCTGCCCCTGTGCACGAATTTCGTGCACTGGGCCTCTAGTCTTAGTATAAAAGTAAAACATTTGTATCAGCTTTTAATCTCTCCCTCTCTCTCTCTCTCTCTCTCTCTCTCTCTCTCTATATATATATATATATATATATAGCAAGTGGAGAAGGAATAATGCATCTGTGTACTGTTGGAAAAACCTCCTGGAACTAACATCACAGATGATGTGAAAATGTTTTTGAGGGCAGCCACACAGTCATCTTCATGCTCCGCAGTCCAGGAAAATCAAATAACTACCAAATGGGGCAGGATAAAGTTAGTGAGGAAGTTGGAGATTCATTCCCCAAAGTTATATCACACAAAAAATGAGAAGAAACAGATACCCTTCCATTGCCAATTTAATAGAGTGCTGTCATAGATGCACTTATTAAAACTTGATTTTTTTCTGTTTAGTGGAAGGGTATGGGCTTAAGGAATGGCTTCCTGCTCCTCTCTGTTACCTTGAATTTGGACTCATGAAATAATTACTGAAAAAACTGGCACGGCTGTAGTGCTGGCCTTTTGGGTAAGATTTGGTGGAAAAAAAGAAACAACTTTACTAGTATGCAGTAATGAGAGATTTCTTCATTCGGAGACCAAAGTTCAGATGCCCATCAGAATCAATAAAATTTTGTTCTGGATTATGCGGACTTTCTGAGCTTCCCTAGTGCGAAAACTCAGCCTGATTTTCATCAGATTTTCCCTAGAAGAGGTAAAAGGGAAACTTGACCTGAAAATCTTTTGCAGTGAGAAAAGCAGACCACTGCCCTTTTCCCGACAAATTAGGAAGTGCCCTGGAACTTTCTTAACTTAAGTCTTCTTTAGCAAGGTTAGACTGTGTCACTGCTTGCCACCTCATTGTCCCTTTCTGAAGAAAGGGTGATTTATGAGCCCCCTGGATCTTCTTGTGGTATTAATAACATCTCAAGCCAGCTGTTTTATTGGGTGTACACAGAGGGTAATTAGAAACATCTGAGAGTCCCATAATGTGCCCAGAAATCCATGACGTTGTATGGAAAAGAAGAAAATAATAACACTCATGCCAAAGTTGTGTACTTGGTAAATAGATAAGTTAGTATTAAACAGAATTTCTTTTGTATTTTCCCATCATTTTGAAAAAGAAGCTAAGCTCTTCAGACTGGAAATGCCCTCTTATTGAAATGCACTCACTCGCTGCAGAAATCATAACCTTATTTGGTAAAAGACTTCTGACCATGCTGTTCCTACAGTAATTATCATTTCCCTTCTGTCAAGCTTCATCATATTAGAGACCATTTTCTGCCAGAGAAAGTATTTCTTCTTTTTTACCTGGCACTTACTTGAAAACTTTAGAATTCTGAAGGATCTCATGTAAGGAAATTAACTCTTAGAAACATACTGCACTGGGGACTAATAGTGCCAATTTGCCTAATAGTCTATCCTAGAAATGGGGTTGGGATTCAAATAGAGTTTGGGCTCTATTTGAGCTGGTTATTTGAAATTTGATCTGTTCCAGGGATGGCTGAGTTCGAATATTTGGGTATGTAGCAATAACAGCGGCTGAGTCAGGGTCTGATTTAAATCAGGTCCCGTTCTTCCTCCAAGACAAAATCTAGACAAGAAAACCTAACAATCTGGTGGTGGCTGGTGAATGGTTCCTTTCATCTTCATTCACAAATAACACGCCCGTATGAGAAGTCCGTGCTGAGTCAAACTCACATGCCCCAGGCGGCTGTGGACAGGGGTCCAGTTGGAGGCCTCCGGCGTCTTTTCAACCTGCGATGCTTTGTGTGTCCCCACTGGGTGTGACATTGTTGTCTTTCTTGATCATTTTGAATGGGACTTCTCATCGATCATGAAGACAAAATTGGATGTTTTGCTGGAGGTTGACAGTGACTTAAGGAAGGAGAAGTTGATTCATGTGTCGAAATGTTTATGGTGGGGAGGTGGGACAGTAGGTAGGAGCTGTTGCTGAAACCTGACTTTAAATACCTGCCTTCTCCAACCCCTAAATCAGTGGTTGTTCGTCCTGGTTACACAACAAATATCCCAGGGATTACTTAAGAGCACAGATGTACAGCCCACATCCCAGGCTTCTAAATCAGAATTCCTGGGTGGGCGTTGAAAACAAATGATGCAGACGATTGTTAAATGCGTATAGCTCTGATGGAGATCCCCTGGTCTAAGCCATGCTCATCACCTTTTACTGTTCGTTGGAATCGCTGTGAATACTGATGAAGTCCAGATTCCCATTCAGTAGGTCGGGGAGGTGGGGCGAGATTTTTAACAGGTTCCGGGGATTGGAATGCTGTTTGGCCCATGCATTATCCTTTGCAAGGTACTATTAATTTTATAATTAATAGTGGCTTCAGAAAGATATATTATCATGAATTAATTATACTGATTTATTGAGTTTCTATATGAGGCTGCTACTATATTAGGAAGTGATGTATAAATGCCAGAAGAGACTCGACCATGTAATCAAGAGACATTAATCCTTTGCAGTTCCCTTACCTCAGTTCCCATCACTCTTAAAGCTGAGGTTTTCTCACCCTGCCAGGCAGCCTCTTGGGCAGGGTGCCCACAGGATACCGTCCTTGCCACATGAAATACTGGGTGCAGGCTGCCTTATTTCCTCATCCTACCATTTCAACCTGCTCTAGCCTGCCTCCTGCCTTACCAGTTTTCCAGAGGACAGTAAGAAAGTCTCTTTGCTCATGTCCCTTGAATTCCCAGGGATATGTGTCAGGCTCTCCAAAGGATTTTCACCTCCTCTGCTCCAGTGCAGCAAGCTGCGTTCTGCAGCCCGGCCAGCATCCCAGGAAGTGGGCGACTGCCACTGACTTTTGTCCTCAGCTTTGGGGTGTTGCTCAAATCTCAAGTTCCATTCCATAGCCTGCACAACTGATGCAAGGGTGACGCTGTGGGCCTACTAGTAACAGGACATAGATTTGTTTTTCCAGGAGAAATGGGAGGGGCGATATATATTGAGGGCGATCCACCCTCAATAGGATTATCCTATTGAAGTCCTGCTTGTGATTACTATTAAGCATGTGGAAAGTATTCGAGGACAGTCTTTAAGGGAAGATGCACTTGAACGAAACCCAAGTTGTCTAAACCTGTCATGCAACCATCATCCTAGCTTTCTGATAACACAGTCTCTATCCTGAACTTCCCTACCAACAGGACTTAGGTTCTGGCTTATGAACATGATACTTGAGAGCACTTTCAGCACAGACAAGTTGAGTTAATGGAAAGGGAGAGTGAACATGTACTCATTAGCAAAGCATAGCAAAGCTGAAACTCACCTTGTGCTGTCAAACCCCCTTGTGTTTCTTTCACGAGCCTCTGGGTTCTTCCTCTTTCCACAGTGGCCTACTGACACCGGGTCCTGTGTCTTAGTCCCTGTCTCCGATTCCCTGTGATTTCACGTATGTATCCTTTGCTGGTGCTCGCTCAGTTCCCTCTCCTACTCTGAAATATCTGGTTCACACCCTTAATGCAGATGGGAAGGCGCAAAGCTGAGCTTGTCTAATGGTTCTCAACCAGAGGATGTTTGGCCCCCCCAGGAGGGACATTTATGGTTGTCCAACTGGGGGAGTGGTCCTGGCATGGAATGGGTAAAGGCCAGGAATGCAACTAAATAGCCTACAGTGCACAGGACAGCCCCACCACAAAGAATTATTTGGCTTAAAATATCTCAGTGCCAAAGTTGAGAATCCAGCTCTAAGCATTGTTGTTTTCCTGTTGGACAACATCTTGGACCCTCTCTCTGACATTTTGCCCAGGTCCCTGGAGAACCCTCCCTCTTAAATATCAAGGTTGTTCTGTAGGTGAAACCTCCAGCATTATGTCACAAGTGCACTCCTTCGGCGACGGTGCCGAGGCTCACACCGGTAGCCCTTCCCGCCCACCTTGTACCTGCGCTGCCTCAGAACCTGGGCCCTGTCATCGGACAAGTTGTACGGATCACCTCGCGGGGTTGCGGAGGGCGCAGGGTTGAGGTGGTTTGGGATGTCTCAGGATGACTCAACAAGGGAGCAGGATTGGCCTTTATCACGGGGATATTTTGGAAAGTGAAGTAAGAAATAACGAATGGGAAAACGCGTCGGGCGGGAGGCAGTTTTTGCACATCTCAGAAGTGATTGTATAACACAAACCGCTTTTCAACACTCCCCATTGCTACCGTGGACACTTGTTTGCAGAGCGTCTGAGGCTCCGGCCACTGGAAGAGGAGAGACAGCTCAGCGTGTTTATTTGAACCATAGCATCATCCCACGTTCAAATAAACATCGCACCTTGGGAGGGGACAGGTTTGTTATTTCTAGCCCAAATGTCTGTACACATGTCTTTCGAAGGATTCTGTTGCCAAGTCTGAAAGAAAAAAAACACACTCTCCAGGCATTAAAAGTCTGACACATTATTTAATTTGTTGAAAAAAGGAAAACCTCTTTGTGGCTACAGCCCTCGAGGTTAGCTGGACAGTGATGTGTGTCATGTTTTCAAGCCTTTGCTTTTGGACTGAGAAAGAGCCCTAGAGAGCAAGGAAAAGCCCATTGCCTTCACGTGCGTAGAATCTTGCTGTAGCAGTTCCCCCTCATGTTTTGGTCATCTTGCCCAGGAAACTTGGAATTTTCATGGTTGTGTCTTTTGCCTTTTTTTACTTGAATGAAAAGAAATGTTCTTTTTTTAAAAATTAAGTGTTTTTCTTGATTTCAGAGAGAGAGAGGAAGGGAGAGGGATAGAGAGATAGGAACATCAATGATGAGAATCATTGATTGGCTGCCTCCTGCATGTTCCCTACTGGGCATGGAGCCCACAACCCAGGGATATGCCCTGACTGGGAATTGAACCATGACCGCCTGGTTCATGGGTTGATGCTCAACCACTGGGCCACACTGGCTGGGCTGAAATGTTCTTTTTTTTTTTTTAATTTTTTTTTAAAATATATTTTATTGATTTTTTACAGAGAGGAAGGGAGAGAGATAGAGAGCTAGAAACATCGATGAGAGAGAAACATCGATCAGCTGCCTCCTGCACATCTCCTACTGGGGATGTGCCTGCAACCCAGGCACATGCCCTTGACCGGAATCGAACCTGGGACCCCTCAGTCCGCAGGCCGACGCTCCATCCACTGAGCCAAACCGGTTTCGGCTGAAATGTTCTTAATTCATTATTATAGGGGTGATATATTTTATTGCCTCTCCATGAGATCCTCTAAGCCCATAATTCATATGGCTGATTTTTCCCCCTATTCTGTCCTTTCATTAGATGTGGTAGAATCTAACTTTTCCCATTTTAACCATTTTTCAGTGTGTACTCCACAGTATGGAGTACATTCACAGTGATTTACTAGCACAGCCATCACCACTGCCCCTTTCCAGGACTCTTCATCACCCCAAGCAGAAAGCCCATACCCATTAAACAGTAATTCTCCATTCTTCTCTCCCTCCAGCCCCTGGCAACCTCTGTTCTCCCTTCTATCTCTATGAATTTGCCTATTCGGCGTACTTCAGAAAAGTGGAATTATAGAGTATTTGTCTTTTTTGTGTCTGGCCTTTTTCACTTAGAATAATGTTTTCATGATTCATCCATGTTGCAGCATGTGTCAGAATTTTCTTCCTTTAAAAATATTTTTATTGATTTCAGAGAGGAAGGGAGAGGGAGAGAGAGGTAGAAACATCAATGATGAGAATCATTGATCGGCTGCCTCCTGGATGAACCCTACTGGGGATTGAGCTCTCAACCTGTGCATTTGCCTTGACTTGGAATTGACCCATGACCTCCTGGTTCATAGATGGACACTCAACCACTGAGCCACACCAGCCTGGCAGAATTTTCTTCCCTTTTAAGACTGAATCATAATCCATTGTATAGATATGCTACCTTTTGTTTATTGATTCTTCTATTGATGGACACTACTGTAAATAATGCTGCAGTGAATATTGGTGTACAAGTATCTGTTGGAGTCCCTGCTTTCATTTCTTTTGGGTCTATACCTACAAGTGGAATTACTGATAATCCTGTTTAACTTTTTGAGGAATTGACAAACTGTTTTCCACAGCAGCTATGCTATTTTATATTCCCACCAGCAGTGTATGAGAGTTCTAATTTCTCTACATCCTCACCAATACTGGTTACCTTTCTCTTCTCTTTATTTGAGAAATAGCCATGCTAAAGGATGTGAGGTGGTATCTCACTGTGGTTTTGATTTGCATTTCCTTTATTACTAATGGTATTGAACCCGTTTTCATGGGCTTATTGTCCATTTGTAAATCTTCTTTGGAGAAATATATATTCTAGTTCTTTGCCCAATTTTGAATTGGTTTGTTGTTGTGGTTTTTTTTTTTTTAACTGGGATTTCTACTTACTAAGGTAAGTGCTTAATTGCAACATTATCTGTCGCTGATACTGATTGTGAATCTTTTGAGAGACCTGAATTCTAATCCTGGTTCTGCCACTTAGACAAAACTCACTTTAAGTCTTTTTTTTTTCATCTGTAAAAGGATGAGTTTAGGGAGTAGATGTTCAAGATCCTTTGCAACTCTAAAATGCTATTATCCTGTCTAAAAGCCTGGCTCTGAGGAGAATGATAGAGTGTAAATGGGATTAGGCTATTTTTAGTGTGTTTTATTCTGAAAATACTTATTGTGATTTTCAAGTATGTACAGTGTGTTCTCTTTTGTACTTTTTTTTGGCCCCACTTTCCACTGTAAATCAAAGGACGATTTAACAGAAATCCAGTGATATATTGTGTGGTGACGTGTCATTGGCCCCACAAGTTTGATCAGAAAGCTAGAGGCCTGAAACATTTCACAAGCTTACAAATGACTCTGGAGTTTTTTCTTGTTTAGTTTTTGAAACCGAAGTGCTCAGAAGGGTTTGGCCAGAAAGAGAAGGTGGCCTGAGGGAAGCACAGCTTGTGTGGAGTGGAAGGAAGGAAAGGTTAAGGTTGCATCGGGCCAGTCAGGTTTAGAGGGCTGAGGTTTTAGGTAATTTTTTTTTTTTAAGGAAATTGAAATGAGGGCTTGCATGCCCTAGAATGTGCTGGAGCCCTTCTACAAACTATAACAAAGAAGTGATTTAGGATTGAAAATATGAGCTGTAAGGATTTAAATCACCTTACTGGAGGGAAAAAGTCAAGAGCAAATTCTAAATATAACGAACACGGTGTTTATAATAACTGAAGAGGTAGTTTTTCCATGTGATACAGGTTTGAACTTATTTATCTCTTGCTAATTCCTAGATTTCTTAAGTTACTTGGATTAACAGTTCCTGGAATTGTTTCTTCTTGTGGAAGGATAAGGTCAGATGCCTGAGCTTTCTTCAGTCAACATATGACCCTGGTCAGTTCAGTGGTTAGACCACTGGCCCGTGGCCCGTGGTTTAATTCCTGGTCAAGGGCATGTCCCTCAGACTTCGGTTGCAGCTTCCCCAACCAATCGATGTCTCTCTCTCACGTCGATGTTTCTTTCTCTCTCTCTCTCTCTCTCTCTCTCTCTCTTTCTCTCCTTTACCTCCCTCCCTTCCATTCTCTCTAAAAATCAATGGAAAAAAATATTCTCAGATGAGGATTTTAAAAAAATGGTGTTCAGTAGTGCTTGTGCTGGAAATCTGCCCTGCTCTATGTCCCAGAGGCATCAGGGGGCCCTTTTCTTTAGGAGTTTGGGATATTTACTCCAGCTCCCTCCTGCAGGGCCGTTGGGGATCTTTATGATCAGAGCAGTGTCCATACAGGTGTGATTGTTAGCTATGATTAATTGCTTGATTACCATACATTCAATGACATCAAAATGCAATTCATTAAGCTCCAACCCTGCACATATTTTAACACATTGTAAGATAAGAGATTGACATATTTAATTTCTTGTGTTCATGAAACTTAAAAAATACCGTAAATCGATAACATTGCCTAGTACTTGAATACTTTTAGCTGTAGATTCAAGTCTGATACAAAGACATTATCTTCTGTTCATAGTTTTAATAAAGTTTAGAGAGAATTTTGAATAAATTTAATTTACTATTTGGTGTTTTCATAAAGAATTTAAACATTGCATAGTTTTGCAAATGACAAATTTTTGCCTGTTGAGAGTCACTCCTTTGTGACTAAAGAGCAGCTTTTATTTGGACTCGGGGTGTGCGTGGAAAGCACACATAATGCCCCCCCCCCCCCGAAGTACTTGGCCTTTGAAATTTAATATATAATTTAGCCTTGAAATTATAGATGCTATAAAATTTATAAGTCAAACATCAAAGGTGTTTGGATTCCAGAGACATGTTATTGTCTGGGATTATTTAAGAAGTTGTTGGTTGAAATAGAATTAAATGTGGCACGTGTGGGAATGAAGAGCCGTGAGGGCAGTGAGCAATGGAGGAAGGGATATGGCATCTCAGAGGTGACTTATTGGCTGTCACCCGTGTGTTTTTGAAAAGGCGAAACCTAATGATTGTACCAAATAACCCCTGGTGCAAGAGTTGTTTTGTGGAAACCTGTTGAGAATTGTTTTGTGAAATGAATGGGAGACCCTTAGAGCTGAGAGTAGCGTGCAGAGATCTGGTTTACCCTTCTTGTTTTTTTGTTACTCCTCACCTCAGGATATTTTCCATTGATATATATATATATTTCCATTGATATATATATATATATTTAGGGAGAGTGGAAGGGAGGGGGAGAGACAGAGAGAGAGAAACATCAATGTGAGAGAGACACATCGATTGGTTGCCTCCTGCATGGATCAAGCCTGCAATGGAGGTACGTGCCCTTGACCGGAATCAAACCTGGGACCCTTCAGTCTGTGGGCCGGCACTCTATCCACTGACCCAAACCGGCTAGGGCTTCCCTTTTTGTTTTGTACACCAGAACATTAAGGCCCCAGTGAGGGAAGGTGACTCCCTTAAGGTCACAGCTAGTGGCAAAGCTCTGGTTCAAACCCAGGCTTGTGATTCTGCTTTCATTGCCAAATGAGATTTTTAGGTTTAACATTTTTATGTCTGGAGATTTTTTAAAGTGGCCTTCTGTTGGACAGTGCCACTGAGGGATGATTTGAATGCGTTTTGTCCATGTGAGAGAGGAGTCTCAGAGGTTTTGCTCCAGCCCTTCCTCACTAACCCCATTCCCACCCAAATTAGGTGAGGGTGAGAGTCACTGAGTAACTGGGAGAAGCTAGGGTGACCATACTGAAAAAAAAAACACACATATGTAGCACAGAATATTCCCCAATTATTATGTAAACCTTTGCCCAACAAAAGATTAAGGAGATTATGCTATGTAAACTTCGGATAGAGATTGTTGTGTAGAATACCAAGCCCAGATATCTAGGGACTGAGGATTAAAAATACAGGTAGTTGTCGGGCCAGCGTGGCTCAGTGGTTGAGCATCAACCTATAAATCAGGAGGTCATGATTCCATTCCCAGTCAGGGCACATGCCCAGGTTGCAGTCTCGATCCCCAGTAGGGGGCATGCAGGAGGCACCCGATCAATGATTCTCTCTCATCATTGATGTTTCTATCCCTCTCTTCTTCTCCCTTCCTCTCTGAAATCAATGAAAATACATATTTTAAAAAATGCAGGTAGTTATGCAGAAGGAACATCCGGGGCATCAGCAGACAGGCGCTCTGGTCCCAGCCACAGAAGGCTACTTACTACCCACAGCAGGGGCATGACAAACACTGGATGGCACAATTCTATGCCATTTTCTGGAATGAACTCAGAGGAGAAATTAAGAGAGGGCATCCCAGATGAGCTCAATTCTGTGAGACTCACTTTTCCCTGGCTAATTCCTGGAGGGGGGTCCTTAGCTCATTGAGAGGAAGTCGAGTAATAAAGAATCTATGATTCAGTGGCTGATTATCAAAGGAGTCACTTTTTAGTCAGAAAATGGAAGATTTTTTCCCAATGTTTCACATGTATTACCCAGAATACTTTGACTTTCTGGAATTTAAGATACAAACTCAAATCCCTTGGTAAAAATGTTGAAACACTGGAAATCAATGAATTTTCCCCTCTTGTCTCCTTCTCTCCCCTCTCTACCGCTCTCCTTTCTTCCCCTCGTCTGTAACCTTGATCCTTCAAATTGATTGTAATGTATGTACCTCAATGCTGCGTAGCGGTGGAGACAAAACTATTGGTCTTCAAAATGGCAGAAACACAGAGTGTACCTTTTTTCTTTTCTACAGAACTGATGACACATTCTAAGTCTAGCACATCATATAATGAGGCAGGAAACACATTTCTTTGGAGAGCTCAGTTAAGGAGAGATGAACGTGTGCGTTGTGCTTCTTTGTCTCATGGCCAGACAGAATGCAATGAGATGGGAATGCAGGGGGCTTCGAGGCTTGCTTAATCCCAGGCTGAGTGTGCCTCTGTGAGGGAGGGAGCAAAGCTGCAGCCTGGTGAGCTGAAGCAGGAGTAGCAACAGCTGCACTTAGCTTGGCTCCCCTCCCCTTGGCCTTGACGGAGCCCTGCTAGTCTTCACAGAGTGAGGCAGCCTGCTGTGGCTGTGGCCCTGCAACTCAAGGGCTTCCTATCACAAATAATGAAAAATATGGGTCTCAACAGGCTGCAGTTAAAGTAATAATAATAGTCTCGCCAAACCTTGCATGCTTGCTATAAAGCCAGGGCTCAGCCAGTTCAGCTGCCACTTAACCAAGCTGTTGAGTTTGAGTTATCAAAAAGCAGTCACTGTTAGCACTTCCTGTCTAGCACCTTTTAAAAGTAGTATCACTGGTTTGATTGCCAGAGAAAGAATTTCTGCTCTTCATCTCTTCTATTTCATAATCTCAGTGCCCAATCATTCAACTCTCTCAATAATATTTCTAAATGATAGAAAGACAGGAACTCCAGTGCTTGTGCTTCTATTTGAAGGCCCCTGTTGAAGGTACTAACTCTGCCTCTGGGATCTATGGGCATGTCTTTAGCTTCCTGTGTGATATTTCAATGGTTTGTTAAAGAAGAAAAATACCCCTAATGAAACTATAGGAAAAGATTTGGTTCAGAGCTGGAAGGAAAGGAGAACTAATGTTTATTGCATACCTTCTGCGTACCCAGCATAGTTTTAGGCATTTCCATACTTTGTCTGTTCATTCTGAGAACCATAGGTATATTATTCCCATTTATTGATTAGATAGGTGAGGCCTGGAAAGCTTAAGTACTCAATCTAGAGAATTGTTAATATTCAATCCAGCTGTAAAAATAACTATTGTGGACAATTTCCATTTCTTTGGTCACGTAGAGAAAATTTATTAGGGTCTTGAAGAGACTTGCCCCTTTTAATTGTCGGCAGATGAATAGCAGAACTTGAATTCAATGGAATCCAAGTGCTTGGGAATTATTTTGAGCGGGTCATTCATGTGGTTAGGGCAATGCTGCTTCCAGGGGAATATTTTGATTGATTGTGTCAGCGTCCTTGGGTGGCCTTCCCGAGAGCTTGAATGACTGTGTAAGTTTGGTTTCCTCTAACTAGCCTCTAAGCTTTTGCAGATGAGGCACCACGTCTTTCTTTTGTTCCTCTAATAATGATTAGTATAATAAATGGAAAAGAATGGGCATTCAGTACAGTGGGTTGACCTACTATAGAAACAGGCTTTTTCAGTTCTATTGAGAAAACTAAGTACATATTATAGGCTTTTACTGGTAACTAGTTGTTGGGCCCCTGTGGTTGGTAGCATCTACTATTTCTGCCTCATAATTATTGATCATTGCAGTACTTAAGGATGGAAAGTAAATTTTATCTACCAACTCTATTTGTGGTTGACCTGTGAAGTGTTGCAAAGAGTCTATCTAGGCCCTGTAAGAGACATGATAGATTACTAATTTTTTTGTTAAAGATAGAGGAAGACAGTGGTGATATGGCCTCCTGACCTCTTCAGAACCTACTGGGATAATGTGCACACTTTGGAGATAGTATAGTAGACTTTGAGTATTGACTCTGCCATTTACTAATGGTGTGCTTTGGGAAGAATACTAAATGTTTCAGAATCTCAGTTATCTATATCTTTTGGTATAAAACTATGTCATTCCCAGGGTTGCTGTAAGGAGTAAATGAGATAATGAAGTCTACCCTATAGAAGAGTAGCCAACAATTATTAGTACCTTTCCCTTACACAGAAGCTAAATAAACATTTCCTTATTGAAACTTTATTGTCCTTGCCTTCTGTGGAATGAAAATATTTTTATATGGATGAGTAAGTGATGTCAATATTGGCTTTAAGGCACTTTAAGACAGATATGTTATCATCCCCATCACTTTTATGTATTAGATAGCTGAGGCCTAGTATAGTATTAGTATTAATGTCTTTTGATTTATTAACAAAGTGACTGGAAACCTTTCAGCAGGTTTATGTTGGGTATAAAGAACTTGCATCTTAGATTAAACATTCTTGATAGCTTTTTCTGATCAATCTTAGAAATTTTGATCACTTGGTTAGTTTCTAAATCTCTTCTGTGCATCTGGACAGTTTCCTTAACTTGTTCTGTATCATCTATGAAGGGACTTAGTAAAAGTGAGCATACTTGCTAGCATTCCTTGATAGTTTCACAGGAGCCTGAGAGACATATGTTGAGGAACTTATTTGATGGTCATCATTTGTAGAGGAGAGTGACAGCCATCGGTAAATAATTTTTGTGTTTCCTCAGGCTCAAAAGAGCAAATTTGGAGGGAGACAAAGATATTGGAACTATTTACTTTTTGTGCCTAAAGTATTGAACTGAAGGTACCAGAATAAAGGCTGAAGTTTATCAATTCTGAATGTTTATTTAATGGATTTGTATTTGTTCATATGTGTATCGATAGAGTCATACAAAATATGTAAATGAGCATATAAAGGTAGTGGTCATGCAATATCTTAAAAATCAAAAGGAATATTTAATGACTATTTTTCTTGTTTGCTTTAGGAATTCTGACTGGATCTTATCATATTTCTAATAATTACTTGGAAATTTCTATCATTTCTCTGGTTTTCTTTTTTTTCATGGGTATCAGGCAATGAAAACCAGAATTCTCCATTTTAATTGTAAGAATCCTGGACAGTTTTATGCTCATGGTGAAAGCAGAAATTTTGTTCTTGTCCTGAAATCCAGTTTAAGCTTTCCTAATCTGGACCATATTGATGACACATGTAGCTGACAAGTAAGATTCACTGTTTCCTCTGCTTGGCTGTTGATCGGCTTGCTAGCAGCTGGAAGAGCTAATCATAAATCTCTCAGGAAGATTATGAATAAGCTGTAAGTTTATCTACATGGATAGTCTTTCTCCTTCAACGATAATAGACGTTTTATATAAGCAGAGCAATTAGTTGAACTGTGTAGGGAGAGTTCAGAAGAGATCTTTCAGATATAGACAAGGACAATTGTCATTGGACCCATGGTTAACAGAAGTGGCGCAAATGTATGTTAGAGGCAAAGGCAAAGGGCTTTGGTGGAGAGAGACAGTATTCCTCATAGATATAAGGAACAAGAAGCTTTAGGAGACTTTAAATCATCACTTACCATTGGAAATATTCCATTATGTTAAAAATGATGGAAAAAATACAAAATATGATTCTAAAAATATTCTGGATATAAGATTTAAAGTTTTAAGGCAATTTGAGGCTTGTGACTAAGGTTGCAAAACTGTTAAATCTTTCCAGGATTGCTGCTAGCTGTATATTGGAAAAACATCAGAAGCAGTCTGATACATCATGGGATACTAGCTGAAAATCATCGCTTCACTTTAATCATTATCATTCCACTTATTTTAGTGTCATTTGGAATAAAAAGAAACACAAAAAGCTCTCCTGGGAAAAATATTCTTAATCGATTGGTCCTTGTATGAAAACACAGAGAGTTTAACTTTGGGTCCTCTGCCTTTTGTCAGAGAGCTGGAGGGTTGGCTCTGCTGAGGTTCATGAAAATCATTAGCATGAATTGGGCACCTACTTAGGGTTTCTAGATTTAGAGATGGAGGAGCACCTAGGCCTGCAGGGAGCAGTCAAAGGAGGCCTCACAGGAGGAGAGGATATGGAGTGGTGGGGTGGGGTGGCCCAAGAACTGAAGAAGGAAGAGTGGAGAGAAGAATTCCTTCTAGAACAGTGGTTCTCAACCTTCCTAATGCCGGGACCCTTTAATACAGTTCGTCATGTTGTGGTGACCCCCAACCATAAAATTATTTTCATTGCTACTTCATAACTGTAATTTTGCTACTGTTATGAATCGTAATGTAAATATCTTGATATGCAGGATGTATTTTTGAACATAATTAAAGCATAGTGATTAATCACAAAAACAATGTGTAATTATATATGTGTTTTCCGATGGTCTTAGGCGACCCCTGTGAAAGGGTCGTTCCACCCCCAAAGGGGTCGCGGCCCACAGATTGAGAACTGCTGTTCTAGAATCTAGACATGAGCATTAACATGGATTTACACAGGGAGTGGTGTGTTCTGGGAATCACAACTACATCAGTTTTGTGGTCTACAATACTCAGAGCAAGACACAGTGGAGATAAGCCTGGCAGCGCTGGGCACTGTTGCCAAAAGTAAAGCCTTTAATTCTCACCACAAAACCCATGAGGCAGTTACTCCAATAACCCTATAGGGTTTTTATCAGGATTTCACTGAGAAGACAGGATTTTTTTTTTCTTTTAGATGATAGAGAGCCACAGAAAAATCATGGGGGAGGAGTGAGCTCGTTGATTGAGTACTCATGTCAGAAAGTACATTCTGGACGCGGTATGGAGAGAAAATATTGGAGAGAGCTAAGGAAGGAGGTAGTGAGGCTCTCAAGAAGGCTTTGCCATAGTCTGTGCAAGATAGACTAGTCTGAACCTGGACAAAGGTCTGGAGGAATGGAGAGGAAGAAACAAACGGAAAGATACTGAAGAGAGAATCAGTAGAACTTGGTCTCCATTGATGTGGGGGTTATGGGTCTCAGAAAAAACCAGGCTTAATGTTTATGGCTGATAATCAATATTTTTTAAAAAAATAATACTTTGTAGGATCATAAAAGTTTGGCACTGAGAAGGAAATGTATATGTCAGTTAGATCTATTGTTTTATCAGTTAGAGAACCGAGTTCCAGAAAGCTGAACTGAATTACTGAAGGTCGTTGAGCTGTGTGATGCTGACCTAGGACCAGAACTCAGATCTCTTGGCTCTCAGTACAGGGATCTTCTGACTCACTAGACTTTAACCTTGTACATGAAAATCTCTACATGTACAAGTAGATGATTTTATTTCATTCAGGAGGAAGTATTTATCATCATCAGCATCATCATCATCATCATCATCATCATCACTACTATTACTACTAGCTGGATCTCTTTCCTGATAAAAAGTAATGGGCTAGAAAACGTGAATTAAGTGGCAAAGTGCTTAACTCACGTGGTAAAGTTGCTTACATACATCAGTTCCATGAAGAGAATTAATAGAACGTTAGAAGGGAACTGTGACAAGGCTTTGCTCCAGATGGCTTGTGAAATGTATTTGAAAGCTGCTCAGTTTCAAGCTTTGATGGTATTGAATCTGTTAGGAAGTAGAAAAGTTGTCAAGCGCTTCCTTCTTTCCTCATTGGCTTTTTCAAGTTGTGGAAATGGCTTCTTCCAGAACAGCTGTAACTCTCAAAGTGGGTGCACATCCCTCTAAGAGGAACCTATGGGCGTTTCCTTCTTGTTTGGGTCAGATAGGTTATAAATGATAAAACTTCATTATGACCTCAGTGTGGCAGATTTTTTTACGTTTGCAAAAATTGCAGAGAAATGATTGTAGTTTGTGAAACTATTTCCTTTTATATTAGTAAAAATCACTGTTTGGTGCATTTTAATTCCAAATTAAAACATCCTTATATAGTTTTCTTAACTTCAGTGTCTGACTGGCCATAAAAGGAAAAGAGAAAGAGAAACAGGAGGAATACTAGGGAAAAGTTTCTGAAATTCTTCTTCATATACCCACGTAGTTTCCCTGATGATAGTTGGTTTACTTAGGAAAGTTGCCAGAAGGATTTGGAAATTTTTCTAGTCCTGATTAATGATGATAGTTTTAATTTACTTTTCTTCCATGTCTCTGATTCTCTGATTCTAATCCTGTACAAAATCTAGACCTCCAAATGTTTTATAGTGGTAACTGGGGATTAGATATACACTAGGATGTTTCAAAAATCAATTTAGCTTAAGTCTGCGCTACATCTCAAGAGAGTTAATTAGAAACACAACCATGGGCCAATACTGGGGATTAGAAGGAATTATCTTCAGGAAGTCCGTTGTGATACATATTGTCTTGATTTAATGGAATGTTCCAGATTCAGGGAGCATATATGGAGCCCCGAGGAATGTATAGGCCGATTTTAATAACTTGAACTTGACATACCAAGTTATTTAAGCTAAATGGAAGGAGACATCTTGGCTCATCTCATCAGTAATGAGTCTCGTGGCTTTGAATGGCTTTAGCATTTGACTCTTGAAAGTTCAGTGTGATTTTAAGCAGTCTGCAGTAGAAGCTGTCTAAAATTACATCTACATAACTGACTTTCCAAATTAACCATCTCCCTCCACCCCTTTTAAAATACACCAACCGATGCCCATGACCTGCTGAATATTCTTGGCTGGTAGTTCACCCCACACATTACATGTCCTAAGTCTGAGTTGAATAGCTACAAAGGGTCAATTCTTTTGTTTCTGACCATAAATTACATCATTTAATTAAACATTATGCGAATGATTAGAAATGAGTGCAAAAAGAGTTGTTTCATGAAGATTAAAAGACAGTAAAATGCCTTGGAAAGACAATAAAAGCAAATGACTAATATAAGACTGATTGTCAATTTAGGGGTAAGACAACATTAAGAAATTAGAAAGCAAACTATAAACGTACAGAATTTGGCATTTAGCTGACTTTATGTTAAAAAATATGTTTTATAGAAAGCTCCCATTTGCTCATTTATTCATTCAAAAAACATTTCTTAGGTTCCTCCTGTGTGACTAGCATTTTGCTAAGCTTGGGATGTGCCCCTGAAAAGGTCAACATCCCAAAGACAAGGTTCCTTTCCTCCAGGAGCTCAGGACCTTTTGGAGAAGTCAGATGTGCATCCAGACAATGACAGTTCGGTGCTCTCTGGGCTGGGTATGCACATACAGTCATTGCCCCGAGTATGTGGCTGGGAGGAGGAACTATCAGCTTTTCTCTGGCATCGTCAGCAAAGGCCTTGGTGATGAGGTGAAGCTTAAGCAGAGGCTCGGGGTGGTGAGCTGGAAGAAGAGAGGAAAGAACCTGTATCGAACCACGAGTGTATGAGGAAGCATGTCCTGCTCAGTACAGATCAGGGTTGGGTATGTCTGGAACTAAAGAGAACATAACAGCAGCGGTGGGGAATCGGGCTGGGGAGGCAGCAAAAATGAGACCCAGAAGAGCCCTTCTGTCATGATTGGGTTTAGATGTCTCCCACTGGTGATAGAATCTCTGAAATAGATAAGCCGGAAATTGTGGTGTCCAGCTTTTCAGCTCAAACGAGTCTGCATATCAGAGGCAGTGATCTGGTAGAAACCACTTGGGAACCTCTTAACCATCATTCACGTTTATGGTAATGTCCAAAAATCACCTCTGGTTCCCGCTAAACATTCTCAGCCCTCTGTGCATGCTGTGTAAGAGAAGAAATCTGGGTTAAAAAATTTTAAATCTAACAGGTTGTAAGATCGAAACTTGTGATGCACTCTTACAAATTTTATTATTATTTAGTATTTGTCAAAAGCCTTTATTTAAAACCTCTAACTCCAGTCCTTCCGCAAAGGCCTGTAAGTCTAAAAGACAAAGAAGTTCTCAGTAACTGAGGTAGAAACCGATATCCAATCATGACAGCAGCTGTCACGGGGTTATTCAGCCCATTTTGTGAGTGTAGGCAACCCCTGTCCGTACTCAGTCCATAGGCTGTGATGTGTGGTAGAATTCTGAACTGGAAGTGTGTGGGAGAGCTTACCCACCAGTCTTGAGGGGCCTCTCCGCTGGTTTTCCCCAGGCACCTTTGTGTTACATGGAGGTTTTAAGGCCACCAGCAGCCTGTAAAGAGGCATGGGGAGCTGGGGGTCCTGCCTGAAGGTTTTACAGTTCAAACATCTAGAAAGATCTGAGCTGAGCTCACACGCCTGTCCCTTCAGCAGCTCCACAGGATATTCCGTATCCTTGGGGGTGGGTACTTCCCTGATCGTGGTGATTTGGACTCTGTGCACTGCATCCCCGTCACTGACCTTTATGCTCATCTGTGACTGCTTAGCACTCAGGAGGAGGACTCCGAAAGGGCTCCCTGCCCTTTAAAAGAAATAACAGGACCAGGCCTGAGAGGGCGGCCTCACTTGTGGGGGCGCAGTTAGGTGGGAGCCAGGGAAGGTCATGATCCGTGGAGGGTGGGAATAAAAGGAAGCTGTAGACGGCCACGCAGGTTTTTGTTTATAGTGTGGTTCCCAAACATTGTCTACCCAGAATTTATCGCTCCTGGCATCTGACTGAGTTTTACAGACCCCATTTCTTTTTATTACCCAGTGCGTTTCCTCTTTCACGTCTCCCGGGGAGCGTTGCCCTGCTTTTGTATCAGTCCTTTCTTATCCTGCATTCTTCCCCTATTCTTCCACCCTGACTCTGTCCTAAATGGCCACGTTCTTTCCCCCACCACCTTTTGTCTAACCCCTTTGGAGTCGACTCAAAATAACTGCTTGTCTTAAAAATATGGGAAAGCCAGTTCGATTCAGTCACTGATATTAAGATTCGTAGGTTGCAATTTGAAGCAAAATGAATTATACTCCATATCTATGTACTAGTTCATCTCCGGGTGGGACGAGTTAAATAATTAAGCGAGAAAGAGATGAAATAACCTAAAGAGCCAGCATGAAGGTTGTTACTAAAGGACCCCCCAGTCCCAAAGAGCCTGGGATTCCTGTGTTCCTTCTGCAGCCTGGGGATGTGGCTGTGTCTTTCCTAAGGGGAAAGGGCCTTGGGGAGTGGAAGTTTCTGAGAGAAAGCACCGCCATCAGCGTCTGGGGGTGAAGGGTGTGAGTGGATTTTGTGATGTGCCCGATATGTGGCGCTTCTTAGGTGATGCAGAGTATAAAACGAGATCAAATTAGGTAGCCCACAGCCAGGGTGAGGCTCCTGATAAGGAAAGGAAAGCCATAAACAAAGCTGAGATGATGAATGGCCTCATCCCGAATTAGCAGCTCCGGTATGCCTGTGCGTGTGTGGTCGGGCCTCCTATCTCCCGGATTCTACACAGAATGTGGTATCGAAGCATTTGTTCATGGGCACCAGCTTTAGAAACCAGCGCCGTTCTTGGAATTTTTGTCTGTGTTTAAGGTTGATATTTTGCATTTGTTGAGATCTGCAGCCCAGTACACTTCAGTGAGTGACAGGTGGGGGTGGGATGGAGTTGCTCTCCCCCGTTTCTAACGCATGAAAACAAAGATTGTGCCAGGGAGAGCGTGCTGAAGCTGTTTTTGACTCTTATGAAAGGATCCTCCCTTTGCCCTCAGATTTCTTTGGATTCCCATTTTCCCTTTTGTATGTAAGACTGAGAATACTAATCACTTCTCTCACACACATTAAAAAAAGTCATTTTACCAATAGGATGATTATAGGAGTTTTAAGTGACATCTTCTGGAATTTGATTTAAATTTGGCTAATTAGTTACTAAAAAATGTATAAGGAGGGCCAGGAACACAGAGCACACTCATGGTGCACATTTCACGTGTGTACAGTAGAGGATTCTACTGATCTGAGTTAGGCTTGTTCTTCCTTTTTCTCTGATTCTGGTGCCTATGATTGTTTTTACTTCTTACTCTATTTTTCAATTACAGTTTATTTTCAGTATTATATTGTGTGACTTTCAGGTGTATAGCGTAGTGATTAAGACAATCATACAGTTTACAAAGTGTTCCCCCTGATATTTCCAATACCCACCTGGCACCGTACACTCTTACAATATTATTAACTACTACTGGTATATTTCCTACACTCCCAGTGACTCTTCTGTAACTACCAGTTTGTGCTTCTTAATCCCTTTACCTCTTTTTCCTGTCCCCCAACCACCCTCTGCTCTGACAACCACCAGTCCGATCTCTGTGTCTATGGGACTCCTGAGATCTTATCTGTCCTGGTCCTAAATTTTAAGCTTTTATTTATATATATTTTTTTCCTGTTTCATTGTATCTGATTTTACAGGCTGCCCTATATGATTGTGGAAAGAAACGGGAATCTGGCCCTTATCTGTCTGTCCAGCCCAGCTTTTCTCACCTTCTCCCTGTCTTCTACGCTCCTGCTGCCCTAGCCGCCTAAACCATGTCTCACCTCAAGATCCCACCTCCCACTATTACTTCTTCTTGCAGACACTCTTTTTACCAACTTTTTAAGTCACTGGATTCTTCTTTCAGGTTTAGCTTAAATGTCACCTCCTTGGACTGGTTGTTCTGGACCATTGTATCTCATGTTTTCTTGGTAGTGTCCGTGAGTCAGTATATGTTGGCAGACAGATAATTAAGAATTGGCTGAAGGCAATTTTAAAGCACAGTTGTAAATCTCTACATTCGATTAACCACCCCCACCCCCAAACCTAGTTGTAATAAATGCCTGCTAATCTCTGTACTTCCTTCCTGGCCTCATGTGTGGCATTAGGCCTCCTCCATGCCTCTGTTCTACCTTCAGAAGAACGGGACCTCCATCTCCACTTTCAGTTCCAGGTTTTTGTCTGTATGTTTGTTTTGGGGGGATGCATCCTGGATCACAAGGCAAGCATACAGTGTTTTGTTTTTAGTGATTAATTAGAGAGAGAGAGAGAGAGAGAGAGAGATTGATTTGTTATTCTACTTATTTATGCATTCATTGGTTGCTTCTTACTAGTATATGTGCCCTGACTAGAGATTGAACCCACAACCTTGGTGTATTGGGATGACGCTCTAACCAACTGAGCTACTTAACCAGGACCCAGTTTTGTTTTGTTTTGTTATTTTTAAGGTTCTTGACATGAGCTATAGTTTGCAGCATTTAATTGTTATCTAACATATTTGTTATCCAAAAGCTTTAAACAGTTATAGTAGGAACCCACTATCTGGCTGAATAGAGTTGAAGGGTACCCTTTAAAAGGGGACAATATAGGTATGTTTAGGGGAAAGAATAAAGTAATAACTTTTACTTTCTAAAATATAGTATGGCTTTTTTCTTTCACACTCCAAGGGCTATCAACAAAAATGAGGAAAACTTTTAAGGGAAAGCTATTCTTCTAATCAGAGACAAGTGGCAAAGTTGAAGCAGCTATGGAAATCAAAGTCGTGTGTGTGTGGTGTGTGTGTGTGTGGTGTGTGTGTGTGGTGTGGTGTGGGGTGTGTGTGTGTGTGTGGTGTGTGTGTGTGGTGTGTGTATGTGTGGGGTGTGTGTGTGTGTGTGTGTGTGGTGTGTGTGTGTGTGTTGGTTTGTGTGTGTGTGTGTGAGAGGACAGGTGCAGGGTTTCTTCAAGTGGAAGTTTGTTTTCCCTTTTCTGCCTCAGCCACAAAATTGTCTGCTGGCACAGAAAGCAAGAGGGTGGTGGAGGGGCCGGGATGCTGCTGCAGGAAACTCAGGTGTGTTCTTAGAGCTGAAGTATTTTTAATAGCTAAGATAACAGGGAAGACAGAGCGGGTATGGCTTTCTATAGTACAAATCTTTAGAAAATTCATTTTGCCCATATTTGGGTACAAGTGACTAATATCTATTCATTTAAGTTCCAGTTTGCCATATAGAATGGGACTATGATTCTGTCAGCCCAGCTTCCGGAGTGCTGCAAGTTGTTTTATAGACCAGAACGAATGGTGGGACACACAGAAGCACTTGACATATTTAAAACCTCCAGCATGGATCCTTCTGCTCCCGTTGACCTTTTATAGCAGTACCGTGAGATGCATTGAGTGGCTGGGATGAAATGATACTTTCTAGAATAACAGGCTGGAGGCCCATAGACCTCTTGTTATTTTCAGTAGGTCCCAGGTGACCTAGCATGCAATGTAGTGACTTATGGGGATGGCCCGCTAAATATCAAGCTGATAAAGTTATGGGCTTTCTCAGCCAGCATTCTGTGTGACACCTCTAGTTACATGTTCTAAAATATATGTGCTATAGCTAGACTTGCAGCCAGCATACCACAAGCTTCCCAAGTCAGCCTTAAAGAGAACTTAGTCCTCTTTCTCTGTATGCCTTGAGAAGGCTTGCTAGAACACTGGCAACACAGACTATAGATCACTAGGCAAAAGGTCAAAGCATGAACTTTTGAAACAGAAAGAAACCATTCATAGTTCATTCCTTAAGTTTGTAGGTTGATTTTCAATTTGTTTTCTTTGATATAAAAGACTATTTAGCTATAAAAAGATCACCTGCCACAAAGGATTCAACGTGTATTGAGCCGAGGCAAAGAACTTTATATTGTAATTTAGATTTTTGAAAAATGCGGGAACGGTAGAATAGATATTTACTTTCTCATTCATAAATGATTAGCAATAGTGACCTTTTATTGATCGGAATAAGTCAAGTAGACGCTGTTTCCTGTCTGAGCAGAGAGACACAGGGGTAGTGGAGTTAACTTCTGGGTTTATGGCTGTGTCCACTTAGACTCGGGCAGTCCTTGGAACATTTGTGTGGAAGCTATCTTGGGTTTAAAGGTAGATTTAAACAAAACTGATTAAGTTTGAGTTTAATTTCAAAATCTGCTATTGATACTAGAAATATCTAGTAAAAGTCAGTTGTTTTTTGTTTATAAAAAAGATGGTTGCATATGTGAAGTTATTTTAGTATTGATTATATAGTCATCTTTGCATGGTAGTACAGGACCATGAAAATGATCGTGCAAGCTAATGCAAACTGGCCATGTGCAAAATGATCTTATTAATCAATGAATTATTAAGTTCCATGACCTTGAAAACGTTTTTTATTAAAACTCTTTTACTGTGGTTATACATGTAGATGGAAATGGAAAAAAATAGTAAAGCTAATATTTAATTAGTGCCCTGTAATTGAAAATGTTAGAAACACTGAGAATTAAAGTGTTTTGTTTCTCTGAGTAGAACTTACCAAGAGTAGTTAGAACATGTTTGCTTTCTTCTCACTGTATAACATGATATGGAGTATTTTTTCTTTGCCTTAGTGGGTTGTCATACTCCTTTCCACATCTAGATCAGCTGCCAACATCTTACCCGTTGTGCTTTCAGAGCTGTCCGGGGGTTCCTTTAATGTCACTTCCTCTGGCACATCATCATCCTTTTCACCACCACCGCTTCCCAATTTCACTTCCAATGTTAACCGCCTGTCATTTTTTTGCGGCACTTTTTGTCGTTGACCCTTTTAATTATCCACTTCTGTGAAATGCTATTGATTTTATCACTGCGCGATGAGGAGGCAACACAACGACATGCTTCCCTGTCTGTGCGTGAACTGAGAGCACATGTGCAGGGATCAGTCACCAGCAGACTTTGAAGGAAGTGACATGATTGGTTACTGATCACCACACACATCTGTTACCCACGCGGTGTTTGTGGACCAAAGAGCTAGCAGTGAAGTTTGTACTTTATGCAATTACTCACAGCTAATACACTATGGCAACTGACGTTTGAACCATACTGTTGGGGGACTGGTGTTATTTAAACGGCGGAAACTGAAATTCATGCATATTGGAACCATGCAGAGTGAGTGGTGCCTGTATTCCGGTTATAAATTATTTGTAGTACATTTCAATCTTGGCCTGGCTCCCCTTGCCCATGACACATTGAATCCATCCCGGGTAGCCAAGCTGTGATTTAGAAATTCGGTTCAGAGTTGACATGAGAGTTATGAAGTCTTTGACTCAACCTTGGAGTCCACTTTGACTCGCTTCTCTTACCCGGCACCTCAGAGGACATCGGCCCTGGAGAAAGCTTCCTTCAGACCCCGTTCAGCAAAGGCAGTTTTGGCTTGAGCCGCCCCATCGATGCTGGACACACTTTCTTGCCCTTGGTCATTTTTTTGGCTCCCCTTCCTCCTCCACTGTTTCAACTCTCCCTTGGCCTGCTGTTCACTCTCTGTCCAGTCTTCATGTTGCATCGATTCTCCCTCTGTCATTGTGGCGCTTTGTGTTTCTTTCAACTCTTGTTGCCATCGTCCTCATCCATGTGTTTTTCAGCTTGTATTTTAATGGTCTCCTAACTGGCTTCTCCACCTAGTCACTCTCCATCGCAACTAATCCATCACGAGTCATCTTTCTGGAACAGTCTCTCTGCCTTGTTTAGTTCTCTCCTTGGAGTTTCAAAAATAACTTAATAATTACAAAATAAAATCCAAACGTTTTATTGGGCCTTGATCCATTGGCTGACACAAGCCTCTACCTTCTATTTATCACTTGACCCCTCCCCCTCAGGAATCTGAGGTTTCAACAGAAAATTTTCTCATTATCTCCCAAATATGCCTGCCTCCTGTCCTTTTCACATACTGTCCTCCTAGGAAGCAATCCATTGTTTTTTCTGAATCTTGCCCAGTTTCAAAGACTTACCCCAAATGATCCCTCCTACTAAGTCTACTTTGATTTCCCAGAAATGACTCCCCCTTCTCTGAAGTTCCAAACGATTTGTAGTTTATATTTTCCAACTGTCACATATTTGGTGATCTGTGTTTTTAGTTAGCATGTATTATCTAATCTCTCCAGTTAGTGCTTACGGTCTTGAGGGCAGGGACTGAATCTTCTGTAGCACCTACAATGGTGTTTGACTGAGTGGTAGGCATACATTTTTCATCCAGTACTATTTTGAGCTGCAGCGTTTCTTCTAGAAGCTGAGTTGCATGTTAGGGGTCAACAAAAGATGAGGTCTCTGACCTCACAGAGCTCTAGTTGAATGAGGCATACAGGAAGGTCATCAGGCACTAAGCTAAGTGGCAGGATGGGCAGTGAACGAGAGTCCTTGGAGGCCTAGATAGGCACCAAACCTAGATGAGAGGCAATAGCAAATGCTTCTAGAAGATGTGAGGTTTAAGCAGAGTCTGAAAGATAAGTAGGAGTTTGATGGGTGAGGGGGCTGAATGGAACGAGTGTTCCAGGCCAAGGACACAGCATGGATAAAGCTTTCGGGGGGCAAGAGGGCCTTACGCATTGAGGAACTGAATAAAGCTCCATGTAGCTAGATTGTAGGGAATGAGGTGAGACTCATAAGTGAAGAAGAATTAAAGGGAACAGGGGCCCTGTGATGGGAAAGAAGTGCACATATTTGATGGATGTTGAGAAGGGAGGACTTCCAGGACTGGGAGTATGGATGGGCCAGGTGACAGAGCTGTTAAGGACCACTAACTCGGTGAATGGAGACATTGGAGAGAAGATGATGAGTTACGTTTTGGACATGTTGAGTTTGAGATGTCTATGGAATATCTATGTGAAAATGTGTAGTAGTAATTTGGAGCACAGCAGAAATCTCTTGCTAGGAAATAGAAATTTGGGAATTGTCACATATGACAGGTTGAAATCATAGAGGAAGAGTGTGTAGAGATAGTAAAAAAGAGGATTTTAAGACCAAATCTTAAAGCATATCAGTGTTTAAAGGGCAAATAAAGAGTAGATTCTGTAAAGAATGTTAAGATGGAAAGGGCAAAGAAGAAGGATCAAAATAGATGAGTGAGATGTCATGGAAACCGAGGGAAGACTGAAATCGTCCATTTGATTCAGCAATGTGGAGACCATTAGTGGCTTCAGGAAGAGTAGTTTCCGTAGAAGAGGGGTGGGGAAAGGGAGTGTGTGGAGAAGTGAACAGACAATTCTTTTGGAAAGTTTAATCGTGGAAGGAAATGGAGTTGAGGGGTTTTTATTTTTTAAGCTGGCGGAAATCTGCTCATGTGTAAAGGCCAATAGGAAGAATTCATTAGTGATAAAGAGGTTGGCCGTAAGCTGAATTTCATCAGAATTTAAAACACCTCTGAAAATGCCTTACCCAGTGTGCCCTTTTATCTTTCGGTATTCTAAATAAATTACATTCCAAACTACTAATCATTCTGTGTCTTTAGGTTTCACTGTGGTCTTGTTATCCCAGTGAGATGGCAAATTCTGGGAAAGCAAGATTCAAACTCTTCTACTCCCTTATTCAGATTATATTCTCAGCAGATATTATTTTTAGTGTTCTCATTTGTTTATTCTTTGAGGAAATGTTTAATGCCCACTGTGTACCAGGCATTATTCTAGTTGCTGAGAATGTAAAGGTTACTAAGCCAGACATATCCTTTTCTCACGAGTTTATAATCTAGAGAGACAGCTAATAAACTAGGAATTGAATAGGAAAAAGTAATTACAGAATGCGAGAGATACTCAAAGGTCACTGTGAGACAGTAATCCTCAGTGTCTCCTTTATATGTTCTTTTCCCATGAATTCTCTCCATTGTTGGGGGAGAGCACCGCAAGGAACTGGAGAATTAAATGACTTAGGATGGAAAAACAAAGACCGTGAATAATAGAGACCTTTTTTGCCAACGTGTAGTTACTTCTTCGTTTACTGTTTCAAAGTCAGTAGAGATATGACGGCTGTAATGGTGCTGTGTTTCTGGAAGTTTTGTTGGTTAACTGTGATTTAGCATTTGAGAAACTAACCGATTCTCCACAATTTCTCTTTTCCCTTTCAGTAATTTGCCATCTTCCATGTATGAATGGTGGCCAGTGCAGCTCAAGGGACAAATGCCAGTGCCCTCCAAACTTCACGGGGAAGCTTTGCCAGATTCCAGTCCATGGTGGCAGCGTTCCTAAACTTTATCAGCATTCCCAGCAGTCAGGCAAGGCGCTGGGGACGCATGTCGTCCACTCTACACATACCTTGCCTCTGACGATGACGAGTCAGCAAGGAGTCAAAGGTAAGCTTAAGATTTCGATTTTTCCCATTCGTCAGACCTCTGCTAGCCTGCCAAACCCACAGAAGCCAAGTACCTGCAGATGGCCAGGGCTGGTATTGAAACAGAAAGGAGGATGTGACCTGTGGCTTGAGAAATGACAGTAGGGACAGAATGTGGGCCCAGGTATGTGGCTGAAGTGCTTTCTAGGCCATAGAGATTTGGTATCTAAGAAATAGAAAACAAAAAGGAGTCTATCCTTCTCTGATGACTCATAGCGCCCAGAGCTGATGAATGTGCCTGGCCTGTTCTGGCCGGGCCTGGGGCATGGAAAGACGAGTTGGAAATTCGGGGCCCTTATAGCATTAATGAGCTAGTGATCACACTGGTCCTGCTGATGAGCAGAAGTGTATTTAATAGTTGAAGAGTGCCTGGTTTTAGTTCTAAATGATCACTTAACCTCACTGGGCTTCGGTATATTCCTCTGTAGAGGAAGGTAAACTAGGTCACTTGGAGCTCAGGAATTCTGTGACTCATTCATTCTTTTAAACCTGGCGTCTCTTAGACACGCACAGTTTTTAAAAGGGGTCAGAGAGCGTTACTGGCTGTTATTCTTTAAAACCTGAACGTTAGCATCAGAAGATGAAATTGTGTTTGAAAGTGGCAGAAAGTGAGTCTTATTACAGATATAAAATAGCACACTTTGGTATTTCATGTGTGTGTCCCAATAAGCACCAACTTATATCCACAATATGTTATTTAAGGGCAAGAGAACTGTGCTCTATGAAATTGTGTTTCCTCTTGTAGTGTAGAAAAGTATATTCCACAACTTTGCAATCGGAACTTAATGAGAAGTTCAAAAGTAATCCAACTTCTGAGTCTTTATTACTATTATTTGATAAAATGTACCTCCCCATAAGCTGCATGAATTTCATACTTTTATGACTCACCTGAAAAAAATATCTTAGTGAATATGTTACTGAGAGAGGTTTTCATTTCTCTTTGTAATTAGTTGATTTTTTAAAACATAAATTCAGATTTAATTTTTATTTTAAATGTATCCTTTGATTCTCACTTATTTTGATGGCTGTGTGGCAAATATATGTATACATTGCATTTGTATAATTTTTCCTATGTATAATACATATGTGTATAAGTATATATATGTGTAAAATTGACTTTCACTCTGACTCGCATGCTAATTTGTCATGATTAACAAGTCTTTACTCCCAATCTGTTTCAGTGAAATTTCCTCCCAACATAGTCAATATCCACGTGAAGCACCCCCCGGAGGCCTCAGTCCAGATACATCAGGTTTCCAGAATCGATGGTCCAACTGGCCAGAAGGTAAAAGAAGCCCAACCAGGCCAATCCCAGATCTCTTACCAAGGGCTTCCCGTCCAGAAGACCCAGACCGTCCACTCCACGTACTCCCACCAGCAAGTCATTCCTCACATCTATCCTGTGGCTGCAAAGACCCAGCTTGGCCGCTGCTTCCAGGAAACCGTCGGGTCCCAGGTGAGCAACACTGCCCAGCCTGTTTCCGCAGTGCTTTCTAGAAAAGCCTCATTTTCACAGGAAAGCCAGACGTGGTAAAATGACTTTCTATAGAAGGGCTTGGCCAACTGACCCATGGGCCTGTTTTTGTAAATAAAGTTTTATTGGAACACAGCCACATCCATTCATTTACATATTGCCTGTCCTGCTTTCAGGCTTTTAACGGTAGAACGGCTCGGTTTCAACCAGATCGTATGATCTGCAAAGCCTAAAATATGGTCGGCAAGGCCCTTTACAGAAAAAGCTTTCCAACCTCTGCTCTGTAAGATAATGGTTAAGTAGTGACCTTCCAGAAACACTGCTGGACGTCCCTGACTGCCATTTCTGTTTTCCAGTCAAGTTGATCTGTGTGTAAAACATGTGACAGGCTTGAGATATATTCTGCAAAGGCTTTGAAAATATTTATGCCTTTTTGTAGTAGTTGCAGGTTAATAGGTGTAGTTGGGTTTGAACCCATCACACAATAATAATTTGTGATCTTTTATTTTCTTTATAAAAACTCATAACTGGATTGGCAATGACTGAGATGTTTGAAGTGCATTTTAAATAGCACTGGATATTTACATGTAACTTTAGGCCGATATCTATATCGTAAAGTAGAGGGGAGGCTGATTTTCCTTTAAAACTTACCATTGAAAGTGCTCAATGAAGGCAACAAAAATGTTGGCTCTTTTACCCAAACCACATGGTGCTGACTGCTTTGGGATTATGTGGTTATGACATAGCTTTGTCCTGTGGTTCTCCTCCTGTCACTTGATCATGATTTCAGCCTCATATCAGAAGAGTGAGGTGAATTTATTATGTCTCTCTTCTTACCTGAATATTGAAAGAATATTGTGTGTGTGAAATATTTGGGGGTAATAAGAATCAATTGTTGTTGCTTTAGAAACCTGGAAAACACTTTTAGGTTCTGGGCAAGTCCATGGTAGAGTTATCACCTTTCTCCCAGGGAAGAAGGCAAAATTGGTTTGTAGACCTGAATGGAAAGAGCACCTATGTGGAGTTACATGATCTTGGCTATAGCTAGGGGCCCAGACCTTGGTAGCAGGGAACCAGCTTTTTTATCTGTAAGGTGGAGACAAGAATATTGGGTTTTGTTAAAATTAGACAAGGTAATTTGAGCACTGTTTTGCAAATGTTGTAAAACTATGCAAATGCTAGCTTAGAAGGTACTCATCTATCCATAGTCTCAAACTTAATAATAGTCAGTGATTGTTTATGTCATGTAACTTCAGTAAGGCAGGGAAGGCTTGATCTCCCCAAACACAATCTTCATTGTGTAGTAGTAGTTGCCGGTTAATAGGTTAATAGGTGTAGCCCTCAGATACTTGAAATGCCTCCTAAACCTGCCACAGCTTTTGAGAACCACGTTTAAGCAAATACTTTTTGGGAGAAGGAACAGGATTGATTTAAGTTTAGCTTTGAAGTAAAGTCTTGATAGTTGTGCTAAGAGCAGCTTTTTATAGGGATAGTGGGGCTGAAGATATACTTCATGCACTTCACAAATTGTGCCCTAGACCAGCTTTGGAGAGAGAGGATGAATTTGGTGCCATTTGCATTGTTTAATCATTTCACCTTAGTTTGGTTATGAGGAAGGAAAAAACAGATCCTTTTAAAATTGTGTGCCCAGTGCCTTTCTCCCGTTTCCAAGTTGGAACACAGATGATAAAAAGCAAGAAAATGAAGTATTTACAAACTTGTTATTCTTGTGTAATATTAGCCGAAATGTGCTAACTAAAAAACATTAAAGCATTATTTACTTTTCAGCCTAAGCTGGACCATATAATTAAAATGAATTGGCTAATTGAGGGAGTTACTTAAATAATTCAAACTCAATGGAATACTTCTGCTTTATCTGCATGCCTCTCTGGCATTCAGTCTGAATGATCCAGACAGCGATCTTGAGTCTTAATTCTTTTTGCAGGTGTAGTCACTAATATGAAGCTTCAAAATAAGACCTGGTTTTAGAAAACATTCTTAGTATATATTTGTCTCCTGTTGGTGAGACACGGTGCTGGATGTCTATGATCGCCAGATTAATTAGTGCAATTAGGATGATCCAAATTATAGAAAATAATAATGAACAATCTTGAAAAAAATACATTACTGGCAAATAGTTACTAATATATAAGATGTATCCTACAAAGATGTTTGAAAACATTTGTGCTTTCTTGCTATGGTTGGTTTGCATACCCAGCTAGAGGGGGAGGTATAGGTAGATTTTATATGAATGGTAAAGCCAGGCCCGAGTAGCTCAGTGGTTGAGCATCACCCTATGAACCATGAGATTAAGGTTTGATTCCTGGTCAGGACACATGCCCGGGTTTCAGGCTCAATCCCTAAAAGGGGATGTGCAGGAGGCAGCCGATCAATGATTCTCTTTCATCATTGATATTTCTATCGCTCTCCCTCTCTCCCTTACTTTCTGAAACCAATTAAAAATATATATTAAAAAAGGATGTTCTAAATGAATGGTAAAAACAGCTGCATAAATGCTCACCAGTGCTTTGCTCATGGCAATAGTCTTATTAGCTGCAGATTTCAACTATTGAGAATTATAATGCCATGGAGTTATCAGTAAGCATCTATGTTTATGTGCTATAATAAGAGGGCATATACAAAACAAATTTGGCAGAAATAGGCCTTGTTTCTGTGGCACATTAGGCAGAAAGCTTGGGGTTGAGAACCCAGCATGAACTGTGATGAATGTATTTACTAGTAAGTTCTGGGAAGCTTCATAGAATAGAGTTTCACAAATTGCTTGGGTGGTGGAGGAAAATGGGCAATTGGTTAGGAAGCCAAAGTCACAGAGAAAAGGGGGAGGATAATTAAACAGAGGAAAGAGAATTTGGCAAGAAATGGGTGAGGAAGAAGTATCAGAGAGACTGGAGATGTGAACTGGCTCAGGATTCCTGGCAGATGTTTGCACAGCATGGAGCCTTGTAAACCCGAGGCACAGGGCCATCTTAATGACTTGGTGTCAAGGCAGAATAGTGGGAAGCCCCCTTGATCAAGTGATCAAACTCAGAATCATTAAAAGTGGGACAACCGACCTCATGTGCCTTCTGATGTGATCCAGTATGAACTTTGCATATCACTCTAAAACTGACCATGCCAAATATGTTTAATCTGAGTCTCACCAAGCCTTTACACCTAACCCCAACTGTTAGGAGTATTGAGGGTAAAGAAACAAGCTAAAAATATAACCCTTACTCACCCCCATCGGGCAGATTCATAATATATGATATTATTGCCCGGTTTCTTAAGAAAAATCATACAATGGAAAAAAAGTAGAATGACTTTTCTAGAAAGAAACTAAAGAGTCACAACAACAAAAGCCAACCCACCTATAGAAGATATTTGGGAAACAATTGGGGAAATTTAATGTAGACTAGATACTAGATGATATTTTGGAATTATTAATTTTTTAGGTGTGATAATGGTATTAGAGTTTAGGACAGTGTTTTTATTTTTGAAAGATAAATGAAAAACTTAGGGTAAAATGCCGTTATGTGTATAATTGATCTTCAAATGCATTTACACACAAATATTGTAACATTGTAACAATTGTTTACTCTGAGAAGTGGGTATATAAGGTCGTTGTAGTATCAAATATCTCAGCATATTTGGAATTTTCTTATGAGGATAAAAGGGAAACATTAAAATTTTCAAAATGTACAAATATAGGCATACTTCCTTTTATTGTGCTTCATTATATTGTGCTCCCCAGATACTGAATTTTTTATAAATTGAAAGTTTGTGGCAACCCAGCGTTGAGCAAGTCTCTATTGGCACTGTTTTTCCAACAGACTCAGATGATAGCATATTTTTTTGGCAATACAGTATTTTAAATTAAGGTACGTATATTTTTAGACTTAATGCTGTTGATAGGCAACAGTATAGTGTAAATATAATTTTATGTGTACTGGAAAACAAAAAAATTAATGTGACTCACTTTATTGCAATATTTGCTTCATTGTGGAGGTCTGGAACTGAAGCTGCAATATCTCTGAGATATGCCTGTGGAATATAATTTTAAGCTGATTTTAAAAGTTGTAACTTTAAAGAGCTAATGAATTTTTAGAAAATAATTTAAAATGTTTCACGTTCTGAATGAATGGGGTGGGTAGGTGGATGTAGGGTAGACATGAGGAGGCCAGGGAAGAGAAGTTGGTCTTGGTCCAATTGTGAAATGATCAGGGTCTAATCTAGGAGAAAAGTTGAAAATAAAGAGATGACAATAAGGGCTTTTGCAAAGAATCAAGCATCAGGATTTGATTATGGGCTGCTGTGAAGAAAAAGATGGTGATGAGTTGGACTATTCTGAATTCCCTTGCTTCAGAAATCAGATAAATGCTCGCTATGATTGATTAACTGGCGTTTGGGGGAGGATTGTGAGATGAAGATGAGTAGCTACATCTTGTTTTAAGCAGCCTCATTCTTGAATGACATTAAGAATGGTATATTCTTGGATATCAATTGGGAAATCCAAAGCTGTGTTAGAGATGGAGTGAAAGAGGATTAATGGAGAAAATTAAGTGGTTAGGTGAATAGATCTAGTGATGATAGATTCATGAGAACAGAGGACATTTCTTTGGCATGTATATAAAGAGAAAAGAGCAGGAATATTGGAATCAGAAACAACTATAATGTTTCCCACCTTGACAGTGTCAAGATATGGGGTGGAAGGGACCCTTCCTATTGTGGAAAGCGATGTTTGATCTCTCAGTGTCCTAATAATAATTTCTGAGTCTTAACATCATATAAAATATTGATTTTTATGTACATTGGGCTAGGTACAGACATCATTTAATTTCCTTTAAAGTATTAAAAGAATAGAAATTAATCCAATAAATATATGGGGTGGCTTGGAAGAGGAATTGGATTCTTGAATGTAAATCAAGTTTCAAGTACTTGACAAGTCATAGCTTTGACAGTTAGGTACCTGACTTCCTGCAGTAGACAGGGTACACCATGTATATTTGAAAACATGTTGGAGAGTTTGTTCACTGTATAGATTAAGTTAGAATTACATCTCCAGTGGTTACAGTTACCAACTACTTTCAAGGTAATCTCATGTTTACATGTGCTTAAAACGTGAACATTTCTATGCTAGTGTTCATCTATAAGAAGAGGCCAAATTTCAGAAAATACCACTGTGATCTACTTTTGTTCCACAGGGACATTGAATGTATGTACCTTTCCCATTGTGCAAGGGCACCCTTTGCTTTCCACTGTGACCTTTGCTTTCAATTTGAAACTTACTTGGCATCTGAGTTTTTGGTTGCTTCCAACATGTTTTATTTATTGCCTAATTGCTGGAAATAAATATTTATAGTTACTTAATGATGCCAGATGGTATGAAAAGATCTTGTCTTGTCTGTGGAGAGTTCAGAATCATTATGTAGGGTTCAAGGTTCAGCTTCCACGCTGGGGTCTGCCATTGCCTGGGTGTGCAATCCTATGCTCTTTGTTAAAGGGGGGAATGTGCTCCTTCATTAGACACAGGTATTGTAGGATGAGAAAAAAACTCTTCAAGATCTTATTGCAAATGCCAAAAGAGCAGAAAAGTCCACATAGTCACACCTGAGTTAACTAAGAAGAACAAAAAATGCTGGAAAACCTGGAGTAAAGATAAACGGAATAAAAGGTATTTCTAGTACAGTGTCCTTACACAGATAAAGATGATCAAATAATATCCAAACCAACTCTTATAGTTTACAACCATAGAATCCCCCTTAAGAGTAAAAAAACAAAAAACCCCGAACAAAAAAACACCCACAAGAAACAAACTAAGATTAAATTCTTTAAGATGTATTCTATAGAAGACAATAATGTTTATGGAATAGGAAGAGAGGATCAGTACTTGATGTAAAATTGGCGGAAAAGCCTTTTTTCCCCTTTAATTATTGGTCATATAAATAATAAGACCTGGGGCAAAACCGAGTTAAAGTGGCACAAGAATTGTTTGGGATCCCCTTAGAACCTTCAGAAGTTGTTCCAACAGCTCTTTTGGACAGGAAAAATGGAAACAGAATGGGCCATTGGAGAAAAAGATTATTTAATTGGAGATAGGTCTCTTGGCAGATAAATTCAATAACGTCATCAAGCTCTAAACCTTAGCACTGGAACACACACACACACACACACACACGCATGCACACATAAACACACACTTCTGCAGGGCCAAACAGATGCACTTAGCTTTTGTTTAAGAAAATTTTTTTTAAATAAGCATCGTAGAGAAATTAAAAGGAAAGTGTGAACTCATTGAAGTGGAAAGTATCCTAATTACATGGCTGAAAGTACTTTAAAAAAAAAAACCTCCATACTCTGTCACAAAACTTTGAAGAAAAATATTTCTTGGTTTTCCCCACACATGAGCCAGTGAGAAAGTGGGGGAACAGGTGCCCTGCCTGTCAGTTCCCTATGGCAGGGAGAATACAGATGGATGAGTAGGTACAGACATAGATATAGAGATGGGCTGAAGTTGTTCAAAATCTCTGCTCAGGATGGAAAGCGAATTTAGTAGCCTACCAAGGGAGTTGGGAGAATCAGTTTTGCTTGGAGACCTATTATTTAATTTCCAGAGGATTCCCTCTGCTCTGACTGGAGGAGTATAACTGAGGGGCAGCCTAGAGCACTGGTGAAGTATTAGTTTTCTTCTGACAGGGATAATGCCAGACTCATTTCACATTGGTTCTTTCCCTAGTTTGAGACCAAAAACGACCCACTAACATAGATGAGAAGTCTAATGAAAGAGTAACTATCAAACACTTACCAGAGACTCTTAGCCTGTCATGTATGTGTTGTATGTGTTATTCTTGATGTCGGAAGGAGAACTGGGTCAACAGGTATGTATGTTGCCCATTTCCGCAGCTCACGTGCCCTTAGGGCAAGCCCTCTCAGGTGAACTTCACCTTGCTGAGGTGCTGTTGGCAGGGCTTAAGGAAGGCAGGGCGGGAGCCACCAGATGTCTGCCTTCTCCATGAGCAGAGAGACATGTTGGGGCGCGCTGATTGCATTTACTGACGTTTGGCCTTCTTCAGGTGGAATACGTCATTAACACCAGGCCCTTCCTATGCTTTTCTTCAGTGTCCCCCTCAAACACTGCTTTGGCACAATCCAAGAGACATTTAATTGAGTGTGGGTGAGTCTGGTTGTCTCCAGTGGCTCTGCAGGGGCTGTCCTTGCCAACCCTTACCTGTGTCCACAGCAGAGGTATCGCTGAAGGTAGGACGCACACCTCCGTGAGAGGTACCCGGAGCCGCAGTGTTGCCGATCCTGCTCCTCCAAGCCCTGCCAGCTTCAAGCAGGGACTTCTTCCCCGGAGTTGAAAAGACGGTGAAGATGAGGATTGGATCCAAAGGGGGAGCTGCTGTCTGTGAAAGGGAACATGTCTGCGTGACCCTGGGCTCATGCCAAGTGGCAGGGAGGACGGCTAGCTTTATTTGGATGGAGAATGTGGGACTGAACTGTTAAGATAATCAAAATACAGATTCTTAGAACCGAAGTAGAGGACTTTAGAGAATGGGTGATGACCCAGACATTACCTTTGCTCCTGCCCAATATCCAGTCTTTACCCAGACCAGTATCTTTGGGCACCAAAGAGTCCAGTGTTCACTTAGCCTGACTTGTTTCATAGACGAGCAAGTCCATGCTTCTTTGGTTCTTCCCACGCCCGTCCTCTCAGATGGTTTGCATTTTATTGTCAATGAAAATGCCTTTATCATGACATGGGATATCCAATTTCTATGTTTTATACCTCTAGGGCTCACTATAATAACACGCCAATTAATACTTAGACTCTTGCTTTTGCAGAAGAGTAGGCATTGAAAATAATTATGGGGCAGTGTGTTACAGAGCGGAAGTTACATCACTTCTGATATTGGCAAAGTGGTAAGATCTTGTGGTCGTTACATTGGAAGATGATAGTTTTGAGCATGTTGGAAGTAGTTTTAAGAGACCATGGCTTAAATTGATGGTTGATTTAGGCTCTGTAAATTACAAAAATGTTTAAAGAGTCACAGCTGGTATTTCTAGGGTCTGATGTTGTTTCTTGGCGTTGTCTACATGATACTTTGGAATTGAAATTTGTTCAGATGAAGTGGAATCATCTGTTTTACTAAAATAAATAAATAAATAAATAAACCACCCCCGAACCAAAAAAAAAAAACAACACAAAAAACCCCAAGAAAAACCCCAGCCCTCTGCAATCTGACCCATAAAGTTACAGTGAAATAGGCAACATGGCCCTATGTTGAGTGACGACAGAGTGATTGTCCTACTCCAACCTGCACCTTCCCTGCCACCGTGATAGTCCTGTTTTCTTTCCCATCCTTCCATGTTTTTCTTTCTCCTCTTGCCTTCCATTTGTTTGTAAGAGATTTATATGTAAAACTAGAAGCCCAGCACAGGAAATCGTGTGGCCCCGCCCACCCGCACGCGCCTTGCCGCACGCACCTTGCCCATCGGCCACCAGCCTTGCTGTGATCGGAGCCTGTGGGCCGCACTGTGTGAACTGAAATTGGTGCAAGACCCCAGACCTGCCACCCTAGACGGGACCCCAGGTCCCAGACCCACCTCACCAGCGAGACCCATCAATGCACCTCCTGGTGACCGGTTGTTTGGTCGTTATGGTGTTACAGCGTTGTGTCCACAGGCTTTATATATATATAGATTGGAGATTCTCTTTCAACAAGGTCTCTCTCTGAGACTGTGCATTTACTCTAATAATACTGCGGCTGTATTTCAAAATTTCTGTTTCAAAAGGATTGTTTCAGAACAAGTTTATGAGTGGCACAGAAAAGTCAGTCTTTCTTTAATCTCCTGCAGCTCCCTCATTTACTGTATTCTCAATGAACTGGAAACTTCCGATGGTCAATTCAGCCTCCAGGGAGCAGGGATTTGCCACCACTGAGGGTATTTAAAAGAACATGTCCTTAGCCCTGAAGAGAACTCTGAAAT
Source organism: Myotis yumanensis (assembly GCF_028538775.1). Classification (NCBI taxonomy): domain Eukaryota; kingdom Metazoa; phylum Chordata; class Mammalia; order Chiroptera; family Vespertilionidae; genus Myotis; species Myotis yumanensis. The sequence goes on from NW_027223762.1 coordinate 15,602,221, forward strand.
CCAGACAGAGGAGTTCTAAATATTTTGAACAAAGACGGAAGTGCCTTCAAGATGACCACCTTGAGGAGGACTGGTTTAGATTGTGCAAGCTTTAATGGAGTTGTTAAGAAAATGGTCTTAACATCCTGTGGCTTTGGGGCAGGCATCTTAGGAAGACATTGTATTTTTATAAAATTGATAGCTGATAGAGAACATTCACAGTTATGGCCTTGGTTGACCTTCAGAACAACTTCAAAACAAGGAAAAGTAGGTAGTCTTGTCTCCCAGTTACCTAAGTGAAACTTGAAGCTCACAGAGGTAGGGACAGACTTGTGTTGTTATTTCCAAGTCGATAGCTCTTTTTTTCCATTTTGGCAAACTCACCATTCTCTGGCCCTCAGTTTCTTTACTTTGCAAATAACTGGTTTGGCTGAGAGGACTACCAAGACCTCTTTTAGCTCAACAGTCCTCTGACTATGATGATTTTGATATCTTTCTTTTCCACGATCCTAGATCCCATTGATACTAACAAAAGGCACCGGATCTGTGGACAGAGCAAGCTGTACAAATGTCACAGATACAACACCTAGAATGAACTCTCAAATCCACCCTGACTTAAGAGACTTCTCTCAGAAGTCAGCACCTCCCAAAGCTTGTCTTTTTCATGAGGGCGGGGCTCTTGCTGAGCTCAGTGCTGGCACAGGTGATTAGTTAGTAAATATATGAGCATCAGTCAGGTTAGGCTCGGTTGTGCTGTAGTAACAAACACAACAAAAACTTCTGTTTTGTATGCACTAGATGTCTGACAGGTGAGCAGGGGCCCCTGTGCTACTCACCTCTCAGGAACTCAGGCTAATGGTGGTTTCACCATGTTCCTGATGTGCTGTCTAGAATACACAGCCTCCTCAATTCCCGCAGCAGAGGGAGAGAGGTACTTACTGCAGGGGACACACAGGACTTTTCCCGTAGCCCATTACACAGACTGAGTCACATGGCCCTCTCTCACTGTTAGTTTTATGGCAATGTTATGGCTGCATTGTGGTCCACCTCCAAATACATAACCTGAAGCATTAACCCCATTAAAGCTGTATTTGGAGATTGTCTGTAAAGAGGTAACTAAGATTAAATGAATTAATAAGGGTGGGGCCCTGAAAACAATAGGATTAGTGTTCTTTTTAAAAAATACGTGTTTTTATTGATTTCAGAGAGAGAGAGATAGAAACATCAGTGATGAGAGAGAATCATCGATTGGCTGCCTCTTACTTGCCCCCTACTGGGGATCAAGCCCAGAACCTGGACATGTGCCCTGACAGGGAATCAAACTGTGACCTCCTGGTTCATAGGTCAATGCTCAACCACTGAGCCACACTGGCCGGCGGGATTAGTGTTCTTAGGAGATACCAGTGAGCTTGCTCTCTTTGCCATGTTGAGGACACAACAGGACAGTGGCCTCCTGCAAGCCATGACGGGAGTTCTCATCCAGACGGCCCCTGATGGCATCTTGAGGTTGGACTTGACCCTCCAGAACTGTGATGAAAGGAGTGTCTGTGTTTAAGCCGCTCCCCCGCCTCAATCTGTGGTATTTTGTATGGCAGCCCGAGCTGACTAATATAGTTAGGGAGCTGGGACATGGCGGGAAGCAAGTGGTTCTTAGGTGAGCTGTAAATGTTCCTGCCAAGTGGCAGAGCAGTGGTCGAGACAGACTCGATTCCCTGCTTGCAGAGAACTAAAAAAAGCTATTAATATGATTTGTGGCATTCAGTTTTTTCTATGCTACTTGCAACCAAACCACAAGTAATTATTAGTTTTGAGTTCTGTGTACTTGGATACGACACAAAAAAATGGAAAGCTTAACCCAATGAGGCACGTGTTACAGTTTACATAGTGCTGTGAGGCCCCAAATGGTTTTTGTTCCTTTCAGTATCTCTACGTAGACAAAAAGGAAACTGACAGACATTGAAGTTTAATATAGAAAATTTCTCTCAATACAGTTGTAGGAATAAGCATTGGGGAAAAGAGGCCTTTATGCTCATCATTTGGGAGTGATCTGGTTGCCATAGTAATAGTAACCGTGCCTATATGCCCACCTTTATTTCCTCCCTCAACAGGAGTATATCCTTTTAGACACATCCTTGGTAATGGAACTTAAACTTTTTAAAAATATTTTTGCCATTTAGTACTAGCATGTATGATGTGATTCATATTGTTTTGCTGCAAGGAAAGGCTAATAGGAATTAGCACGTCAGAATTATAGTCATGACAATACTTAGTTACTCTTTTTGCAATTTAAGAATAGCAAGGCACACATGTATCACCATCTGGTAAACTTGACTGTTGACATGCTCACATCATTGTAGAGGTGGATGAAATAGGCAGCCCAAATTTGATCATTTCTTTAGAAAAGATGTCAAATCAGAAGTTTCACGCTTAAGAGTTATTTCCCTTTGTGTGTTACTTTAAAACCATTTTTGTCTTGGTGTAACTTTTAAAATACCGTTTCATAAACTAAAGTAGTTGTCTGGAATTCCTTGAAGCCCATGGTTTGGCTTCAGCAGGCTTTAAACAAATACACTCTCAGAAATCGATGTGGATACATTTCCAGCAGTTAATGCCCCCGTCACAGTCGATACTTTATAAAATCAATAGCCTGAAATATCAGAGGATTAGGGTTGTACCAGATACCTCAAAATACCTAACGTTGTTTTAATTACTCTAACAAAAGAAAGCTGGGTGGATTAAAAAAACAACAACCAACCTTGCTGATGAAGAATGTTCTGCTCAAGCCAAAGCAAATTTTTTACAAGTTCTTTTAGAAAATCTGGAAGTATTTAAGCGTTTTCCTCTTCTTCTTATGAGACAATGCTTGTTAGCCTGCCAGTGCTCCATCATACACTATTCTCCTTCATGACAACGGGCCTTTAGAACAAGTTGATCAAATAATGTTGCCGTAGCTGCATTAGTGATAGGGTTCAGAGATTTGGACCCTCTTTCTTATTGGCACACGGATATAAATATATTTAATGTTCTTGTACATGGACATTGAAGAGCTCTCAGGAGGGTTTTCAGTTTAATTTGGAGCTATAGTTGGTCCAGAGGCTAGAAGAACGCCATTTCCTCGGAAGATGGGCAAAAGTTACTTTGCCAGAGGGGAGATGTGTTTATATCATAGCAAAAAGATTGATGATAGGAACAAAGAAGGGCTGTGACAGAGGTTTGGATTAATCCAACCCATTACATACAGTGAGAACTTTCCCCATAAGGAACCTCATTCTTGTTTTTATTAAAAGAAGTCCAAGATTTCCAAAAATGGCATTCACATCCCTCAACCAGATTCATTGTACTGAGGTTGTAACTTCTGTCTGCCAGAATCCCTGAGAGTTTTATGGCAGAACATTGGAATAAGGTACTTCTGGGTGTGGGCGGAAGCGAGCATGGCAACTGCACAGATGGAATGATTTATGGGACAGTGTGCAGTATGGGTTGATTGACTCTAATGTGACTTGATAATGGTCACAGCTCAAGGCAGACAATATCTGCATTTCTGTAACCGTCTCCAATAATTTTTGATATTTTGCCTATTGATAATGTATCATCCTATATAATAAAAAGCTAGTATGCAAATTGATCGAATGGCAGAATGACCAGTCACTATGACGCGCACTGACCACCAAGGGGCAGATGCTCAATGCAGGAGCTGCCCCCTGGTGGTCAGTGGGCTCCCACAGGGGGAGCGCTGCTCACCCAGAAGCCCTGAGCCCAGCTCACAGCTGGTAAGCGCAGCGAGCCTCTTCTGTCTCTGTGGCAGCGCTAAGGATGTTCAACTGAAGGCATGGCGAGTGGGCCTAAGCTGTCAGCCGGACATTCCCCGAGGGCTCCCAGACTGCAAGAGGGTGCAGGCCGGGCTGAGGGACTCCCTCCCCTCCCCTGAGTGCACGAATCTTGTCCACAGGGCCTCTAGTTCATTATAATTAGTTATTATAATGTAATCTAGAAAGGAGCCATTGAAGAGCCATGATGACTTTCAGGAAGATAGAGCTGCCTTTTTGTGTGAGTATAGACGGGTAAGGAAAGGGTAGGCAAGAGGTTGGGTAGAGAAGAGGAGGCCCATTCTGGACATCACTTGTCAAGTTGGTCCAGGTCAGAGCATCATGTTAGGACTAGATAACAGGTGGCATTACAGAATCTAGTGTATCAACCTGGCAGGCAGGTGACATTTAAGGAACACTTACCTTCACTGGCTTGCTATGACTCAGGACACTGTTCCACCATAGCTCCCAGGATACCCTCATAAAATCATAGATTTTAAGGCACATCAATGAGTATTAGCAATTAGTTTATCCTTAAAATTTTAATGATGAGAATGTTAAAGTCCAGAGAAGTAAGTTAATTTGCTTCACGACTTGCATTGAGTTTGTGGTTGGTGAGGACTAAAATTTAGGCCTTTGGGTTTTTACTCCATTATTCTTTCTACTATTTTATTCTGCCTCTTAATCCATCCCTTCTGGGGAAGGAGGATTCACAAGAAACCATGGCTATCTGTATAAGTTGTTTTGGGCTGCCATAACAATATACTATAGATTGAGTGGCTTAAACAACCAAAATGTATTTTCTCCTAGTTCTGGAGATGGGCAGTCTTAAGATCAAGGTGCTGACAGATTCACTTCCAGGTAGATTTATCTTCTTGGTTCTCAGATACTCACCTTCTTGCTGCACCCTCACCATGGCAAAGGGAAAAAGAGCTCTGGTCTCTTCCTCTCTTCATAAGCACACTAATTCCATCACAAGGCCCCCACCCTCATGATCTCATCTAAACCTAATCACCTCCTAAAGGCCCCACCTCCTAATACCATCACACTAGGGGTCAGGACTTTGACATATGAATTTGGGGGGAGGGGCACACAAACATTCAGTCTACATCACTAGCCGAACATGAAAGGACAGATATTTCTCTGGGATCTGTGTTAGGGAGTTCTATGTTCTCCAGTGTCTTATGATTGGACCATGGATGTTTACAGCGAGGAGATGCAGAGTGGGCTCCACTATTTTGGCTTCATAGTCTTGGTCTTCTGGCACCAAGACGTGGTACATGACCAGAAAAATCTTGATGTTCCTAAAGTAAAATTGTCTGCTGTTTTTGAACATTGATTTTACTGGTTGAATTATTATAATTCAGAGACACCAGGTTGTGCTTCTTGAGTAGAATTAAGATGAAATTCATATAATTACAAATCCTTCACAGCATTTATTCTCTGAGCATTTCCTTATTAGCCAGAACACTTTTGTGAAAACCTGAACATTTTAAGTAAAATTTTAAGAATACCTTATTTCTATGTCTATCTGAACTATTTATTTACATATCTCTTCTTTGTAAGTTGACTCTGGGACATTGTATATGGAGTAACTGTTAGATTCCTCGGTCCTTTGTAAATGAGGGCCCTGGAGGAAGGAGTCTAATACTGCGAGTGATTCTCATGGATGCTGGCCATCTATGGCTGTTTTATGTAGAATTTGTCTCTTGTGTATTTTATCTCAGTCCTCTTGAGAGCTCTGTGAAAATGGACATTTTTAGTTCCATTATATTGAGGAGGAAGTAGGCAAAGGTTGAGAATTTTGCCCATGGTCATGTAGGTGGTAACTGGACCCCTGTTGGTACAACTTCAAAAGCTATGTCTTGTCATTTTCTCAGCTACTGTTATCTCTACATTTCCTTTTATGGGGCCCACAGGGAACATGATTGTGTGGAAAGGTCAAGTTCTCATTCCTAAAGCACTAACTCTACTGAACATGGAGATGCCCGGGTGTTTGCTTTGTGTTAGAACATGTCTTGTTAAAAAAAAAGAGATCATTTATGCTGAACTTAAGTCCTTTCTGCTATTTGAGAAGAATAATCAATGAGCCTTTGATAATTACTCAATTTCATTTTTTTTTGTCCTCTGATGATTACAGGTCATGTTTGCCTTACATATATTTTCTCCACCCCCCATTAATGATATACTCTATCCCAATAATTATTTTTTTTATATTTTATTGATTTTTTACAGAGAGGAAGGGAGAGAGATAGAGAGTTAGAAACATCGATGCGAGAGAAACATCAGCTGCCTCCTGCACATCTCCCACTGGGGATGTGCCCGCAACCCAGGTACATGCCCCTGACCGGAATCGAACCTGGGACCTTTCAGTCCGCAAGCTGATGCTCTATCCACTGAGCCAAACCGGTTTCGGCCCAATAATTATTTTTTTTTACTTTTGAGTGGAATCACCAGATATAAAAATTATACTTTTATAAAAACACTTAATCTTTTCCTTTCTTTCTTCTTTATCAATATTTCTGTGTCTGCCATTACTTTGAAGATGCCAAATATTAAATTGGAAGCAATCCAAACCATTTTGCCTTGGGAAAAGAAACTGGATGTTTCCCTTTCCCTGTCTCCTTTGTTTTATTTTTTATTTTTTATTTTAAATTTATTAAATCTTTATTGTTCAGATTACATTTGTTCCTCTTTCTTCCCCCCCCCCCCCATAACTCCCCTCCTCCCCATTCCTGCCCCACCCTCCACCCTCACTCCCCACCCACTGTCCTCATCCATAGGTGCACGATTTTTGTCCAGTCTCTTCCCGTATCTCCCATTCCCCTTTCCCCCCCAAGAATAGTCAGTGCAGGGCGGGTCACAGGGGATCAACAGGGTGGGCGGAGGGAGCAGTTATGGCTGCTCTCAGCCCCGTTCCCAGAGGTTCTGCTTCTCAGAACCCCCACAACTGCTGCAAACCTCGGAGAGAAAGCTGCCCTCCGTTCCAACTGATGCCAGACAATCCTGCCTCTCCCGTTTGAGTCTGAGTCCCTAGAGACTCACCTGGATCTGGAGCTCAGAGTCTGAGACTTCCTCCTGATTGAAAACGACAACCGCGCCCTCAGCCACCAGCCCGCTTTGCACGCGCACCTCCACACCTTTGTATTTTCCACACTGCGCCTCCTCTGAGCCTCGGTATGCTGTTTTCTTTCCTTCTAGTTGAAGAGTCTCTCCTCAGCCAGCCTTCCTGTGGTTCTGGGTGATGTCCGTTTGGTCTTTTAGTTGTATTTTTGAAGTGGTTGTTTGCGGCAGCAGTCTCCGGTGTTTATCTATGCCGCCATCTTGGTCTCTCCTCCCTGTCTCCTTTGATCCCCAACTACAAATTGAGTTGAAAGTTTGGAAAACTCTCCATGGTTCAGCTCCAGCTCATTCTCTGACTTTCCCCACTCATTCTCTGTTCTTTGTATTGGGCCTGCCTGTGTCTGCCCTTCTCCTCCTACCCACTCACCCTGGGTCCTCTCCCTGTTGGTGATGGGCCCTGGGTGTAGCTAGAGTTGTTCTATTTCTTTGGAATCTCTTTCTCCTCAATATAGCAGTTGAGTCACTGTCTTGCTTCAGCTCCTGCCTAAACATGGTCCTGTGTACTCTTGCAAGGGTTGCAATGAATCAGCATTCTCTCCTTTCATGTATAACTTCAGTGTAATCTTTAGAGACATTTAAAGAATCTGTATGCTTTAACATTTTAAGTTTTATTTATTCCATGGTTCAGTGCCATATTCTCTTTGAGAAAACAGTCTTTATTCAAACTCAAAATATTTTATCCTTCATTGTATAATGAGAATAAAATAAAATGAGTATTATATATATATATATATATATATATGAAAGATAATTCATAAGAGTAATTCATTATGCAAATTGCCAGCACTTTAACACTTTATAGATTATATTCACACGGCACACGAGCTGAGGGGACGAATGGAGAGCCAGCCTACACACTGCTTTCCAAATGCTATGACCTAGTGCAGAAAACATCCCAAAGGGTCACCTTTTTCTAGTCTCCACAGAGGGGTAAAGGCAGCCCTGCTTGACATGAATCAATATTACTACAGTTCTTTGAAGTTGGGATTATTGTCATTACTAGCACAGAGAGGCTGGACTATCTGTTGAACATCTTACTGCTCATCAGAGAGAACTGGGATTTACATCCAGGTCTAATGAGTCAGTTCAGTTCTTCTTTCTCTTTCCCATGGTTGGATATTCCTCTCCCAGAACCTGGCCCTGTGTAAGCACACATTCCTGGAGTGAGGATTTGTAGGTACCAGTAATTTTATGGTATGAAAATTCAATCTCCAGTATTGATCACAACCTCTTCAAGTTATTGTTCATCTTTGAAGAAACTCCAGTGGTGAGTTTTTAATGAACAAAAATTGTAAGCCTTGGTTGCCAAATAAGTTTCGAGCTATCATTCCAGCTTACGTATTTAGAGGGAGCTCTAAAAACATCTGTAATCACAGGTTGACCAGGAAAGTACTATGGCACTATTCCAAAATTGAGGATGAAGTCTACTGATAAGTGTTCCCTATCAGGTCAAGATTTATAAAAGTACATAACCTTGTAGTCTGTTAATTCGTAACCACTCAAAATTGACGGTTTTCACACCATAATGTAATAATTTTGTGTTATAACATGGATGTTCTTGAAGTAATTCTAACGATTCTCGAATAGCCTCACCTTCTGAGGCATGGTGCTAAAGGAGATATAACAATAGGAAGGGTCAAAGAGTCATTTTCATGCACCCAGTTTTCTAAGAATCATGGTCACATTGCACTGGTTAATCAGGGTCAGGAGTATCTCTATTTGTGTGTTTTGTGTGTTTTTTTCATTTCCATAGAGTTTGCATGATCCTGTAGGAGGAGGCTCAGACTGGAGTGAGCATCTCTGGAGCTGTTGATGAGCAAGGAAGTAAGACAAAAGAGGTGGTTAGGAATGCATCTGACATGGCCCTGTTATAGACGTGAGAGCAACAGAGGTACTTGAGGTTGGCTCTAGTGTCTACTAATTTACGTTTCCTAAATCACACACACAGTATATTGAACATAGAACCCTAGACCTGGCAGACACCATAGAAGTCATCTGCTTTATATTCTGGGCATTCCTGAGAGGTGTTCGCCCAGTCTGTGCTCCGAATGAAGATGTCAGTATCTTTCATTGTTGAGGGGCGTTAAATGTTGAAATGGTTTCCTGCTTAATGAGTTGGACCCTCTCTTCCTGTGACTTGCAGCCGCGAGTCCTACTAATACCTTCACCATGTAACTAGCTTCAAGCAACACATTTTAACATATCTGAACTCTGCCATCATGGCTGCAGGTAGTGTTTATTTTTTCTATTTCCTTTAATTGATACCCACAGGGCATGGTTGCCAGAACCTTCATTGTTCCCTTTGCACTACTCTACGTGGGTCATGTATTTGCAGAATCCTAGCATGGGTGTGTGGGGTCAGTGTCCCCTTATCTGCAGCATGGAGTGGTGTGAATTTTGGGGGGAGCTATAGCGCATTGCCCCTTTGACAGGATAGAATTTTCTTTCTGACTTGCAATAGCTGAACATTGGGTTGTAAGTGTAGCACGCTTCTCCTGGATTGCTTATGCACAAGGTATGCCATGAAATGAGAGACTGGCTTTCTTTGAAAATGTGGTGAATGATTCACATAGGAGAAATTCCACTTGTGTTTTTCACTTGTAAAACTCACCTCAATCTGGGCATAAAAATATAGTTAGGCAGAATCAGTCTGTGTCCATGTAATTATGTCTCATGGAGAAGCAGAATCCTCCCGTCTGAGAGGAGACTCTGAATTCCAGCATCCTCTTCTATGTGGTCTCTCCCATGTGGCCTTTCGGCGTGGAGGAGAGAAGATCCTTCCTCTGCCTTCATTTCCTCTAACTATTTCCCACATCCAGGGAGGACCTCTGGTATTGGGTAGTCTCATGCGAGAGCCCTGAGTATGGCCACAAAGATCTCTCGGGTGGAGTTTCTGGCCACACGTTGAAAGCTGTTCATAGCTCAGACACTACAGGGGTACATACCTAGAACTTAGTGCCTTGCTGTAAGCCTGCCTTCATCCCTTGCAGCCTGTTCTCATGCTGTGCAGACCCAGTTTTGGGAAGAAACACAGTGTCTGGTACCACCTACATGGCCGTTTATTTCATCAATTTGGATGGCTTGTGCTGCTCTTGGCTGTGGACCTGCAAAAACAAAGCCATGGGATAAAGCGGCCCGAGTCCTGTAATGAAAACCTGGTACCTTTTGTGAGGCCCGGTAGAGAGACGTGGTTTATTTTCCCCATACCAAGTCAAACATTCTCGGAATCCAAGGTGAAAATTGGATTTTAACTGCTACTGAACGTTTGAGCACATAAAATCAGCAAGTGTTGAGAGTTTTTCATGATGAAGAGAAGAACCCGAAGAGCCTGATACAAGAATGATCAACATGTGACGTGCACTGGTGTCTCACATAAGTCTGATGGATAAAACTGGAAAGACAGCAGATCGCCACAGTGGAGACTGCTGTGTCCTTTTTTAAAATATTTTTTTTTCAATTACAGTTTGTATTCAATATTCTGTTGTATTAGTCTCAGGTGCACAACTTGGTGGTTAGACAATCATATACTCATGAAGGGTTCCCCCCTGGTATGTCTAGTACCCACCCAGCACCATACATAAGTTATTCCAGTATATTGACCATATTCCCTAATGCTCTAGTTAAATCCCTGTGACTATGTTGTAACTACCAGTGTGTACTTCTCACCCTTCAGCTTTTCTTAACATGACCATCGTGTTCCTAGTCGTATGCCCGGAGCATGACTGCCTCTTCCTTCTTCCTTGCCTTTCATTTCCCATTGCAGCCTCTAAGATTAAACTGAAGGAGTCTGGGTACTACTTGAATCAGCCAGTCTGTGGTTTTCTTCTCTCAGGTTCTCCATTTGTTCATGTGTGTCCCCCCCCCCCACCCCCCCACCATGTTCCAGCTTTGGAGAGCACACAACATCCTGCCAGAATCATTACAAACCACAAGCAAACACACAACCTAATGACTTCAAAGCTATGATATAACTGAAAATTCATTACCTGTGCTGGGCCACCTCTGGTTTCAGTTTTCAATTTGGTCACTTGGCGCCTCAGTCAGAATGCGGCGTGCCCGGACTCATGGGAAGAAGCCTGTCCCTGGAGGCTGCCAGGCGACCGTGTCTGCTCCCTGCTGCCCTTGGAAGGCACACCACCTGCCCGACTTGCTGCCACAGTGTCCTACTCACTGGCCTCTGTGCATTGGCTGATTTCCATTGCTTTTCACAGAGCCACTGCTCGCCTGGGTGGATGGCAACTGGTCCCTCCCTCCCTCCCTCCCTCCTCCCTCCTTCCCTCCCTCCCTCTTTCCCTCCCTCGAGCATTTATTGAGCATTTGCGATGTGCACTGTGCACTGGAATATAAAGGTAAATAAGATACATCTGCATTTAAGTAAAACGCATTGCAGAGACTGTGGGACTGTGAGAAAAGTGCCGGAGGAAAGAGGAGGGAGGAACTTGTTAAAACTGAGGAGACACGAGGCTTCCTGTGACGGTTCCTCAGAGTTGGGGCTCATGAAATAAGGAAGTTTCTCTGGGCAAAGGAAAAACGGAGGGCCACCAGAGAGAGAAGGCACAGCTTTCGGAAAGACAGCTTAGAAAACTGTAGTCTTTTGGGATGCCTGAGGATGGGTGTAGAGAGGTGAAGGGGGCAGAGAGAAAGTCAGAAAAGCTCTTAGGCAGGAATAGGAAGGGCCTTCTGTGTCATGCCAGGGCGTTTGCAGCCTTCAGACAGTGGGAGTCACTGCCGGTGTGTCATCTGTGGAGGAATGTGATCAGATTTGTCTTTGGAAAGATGACTCTTGAAACCGCTAGAGGATTTTGTGGAGGCGGAGGCAGATGAAGGCCACGGACTGACCCCTGAGATGTGGGCTTAGCCTGCACAGTAGGGGTGGAGTAGTCCTCCCTGCACAGCTGCCCTCAGGATCGGCACACAGAGCAGGGTCTGCTTTCCTAGACCTTCCCAACCTCACTGAGTTGGTCTCTCTTCAGACCCCTGCCTCTCAGCCTCCCTGACCTCCTGTGGTTGACCAAGGCCATGAGATGGATCTTTACATTGGGCAGCTCCAGGTGGTCAGTGGCCTCCAGCCCTGCTCTTCTGCCTCCTGGTCTCGTTTAAACCTGCCAGTGTCTTCCTAGCTTGGCCGACCTCCTAGGTCAGTCCGCTTGGCTGCCTGATGCCTTCGCCACTGCTGGAGCTGTGAGAGCTGATCTGGCTCAGCAAGTGAGCATTTCGGGTATTGTCCTCTCTGTTCTTTCCCTGCCCGGCCCTGGGGTTATAGGGAGACCAGCAGCCCCTTGTAGATGGGATCTGTGCCACATTCTCAAGGTTTACACACCTACCCTGCCCTTGGAGTACTGTTTCCTGATGATCCGCTGATAGTTGAAACTAAAATTTTAAAGGTTTATATTGATCTTTCACATTTTCAGGTTCTATTAAGAGAAAAAAGGGCTTGGAAGCGTAAGTTTTATAAAGCTCTCTGAACAGTGACAGATTCTCATAAGACTAACAATGCCAGGAAGCTCTAGAAATATGCCTGTTCATTTCAGTGTGGTCTTGACTCCGTCATGGTGTTCTGTTTTGAAGTTTTAGAGGTGTTTTTTCCCCTCTCTAATTCTGTTGATAACAACATGACTGTTTTATAATGTGGCTGAAGCTCAGCAGTGCTCTAGAGTGGGGCGTCCTGCACTCAATTAACCTGCGTATTTCACACCCCATCATTGCAGTGTGGCAAAGCGCTCCCTGGCCTCTCCAAGCAGGAGGACTGCTGTGGAACTGTGGGGACCTCCTGGGGCTTTCACAAATGCCAGAAATGCCCCAAGAAGCCATGTAAGTGACATGTCCTCTTTCCTTTGCAGGTTAATGTAGCACATCTGTTTCCTTACGATCACTGTTTTAATGGTGAGACATTCGACTTTCAAAGAACTCTTATTGAATTGTAGAACATCGTGCAAAAATTTGCACTTCCAGAAACCTTACAGGTCTGAGAAAAGTTTTATACCCGTTCTGTGGGGGGGGGGGGGGGGGGGGGGAGGTTTTTTTTTTGTGTGTGTGTGTGTTTTTTAAAAATATATTTTTATTGATTTCAAAGAGGAAAGGAGAGGGAGAGATAGATAGGAACATCATTGATGAGAGAGAATCATTGATCGGCCACCTCCTGCATGCCCCCTACTGGGGATCGAGCCACAATCCAGGCATGTGCTCTGACAGGGAATCGAACTGCAACCTCCTGGTTCACAGGTCGATGTCCAACCATCTGAGCCACTTTCTGGCCCCATTCTGTTTTTTTTTTTTAATAAGTACAGTTATGAGTTGCCTTCTTTACTCAGATTGCATATTTTTTTTAAAAAGTCTTTTAAGCCGAAACCAGTTTGGCTCAGTGGATAGAGCGTCGGCCTGCGGACTGAAAGGTCCCAGGTTTGATTCCGGTCAAGGGCATGTACCTGGGCTGCGGGCACATCCCCAGTGGGAGATGTGCAGGAGGCGGCTGATCGATGTTTCTCTCTCATCGATGTTTCTGGCTTTCTATCTCTCTCCCTTCCTCTCTATAAAAAATCAATAAAATATATTTTTAAAAAAAGTCTTTTAAGAGGTGATATGCTAAATAAAACAGGGTCTATTTTCTTAGGTGAAGAGAAAGCAGGATAGCTTTTAAGATGATAATGACATGTTTCAAATCCTATAAAAAGTCAGTGCAGTTGTGATTTCTTAGGTTAAATTTCTTAAATGAAGTTTTTATTAACAGCCATAACGACTGTTGTAGTTTTTGTTATACTCTAACTTTTCAAAATTCACTTAAAAAGAAAAAAGCTCAAATTAAGAAATGATTGTAAAAAAGCAATTGATAGTAACTAGAACCCAGTACTCTCCCCTTTTCTTCTTACTCATGCTTCTATACTATCGCAGTTCTCGGTCACATGACTGTTGACACCCACATGCTTTGATTATTCTGTAAAATCTGTTTTTCAGAAGCTATTGAGTGGAATAAGTCCAGAATCACATCTTTCTGTTACCTTTTTCCCAAATATAGTTTTTATTTTTAGTTTCTGTATGTAGCATTAATTCTGGAAAACTGATTTTTAATACATTTTAGAAAAACAAAGATAACTTGTTTTAAGTGGAGTGTTTTTACACTTACTCATCTCGTTTTTGCCAAGGAAGGGAGTGATACTTTTCTCAGTCATCTTTTTTTGCTTTGTATAACTGAAGAGTTTTGTAAGTTTTTAAAAAAATATTTTACACTTCAAGGAATTTCCCATTTGCTTCAATTGAGTAATTTTTACTTGATTTGGTTGATATTCTCAAATGCTTTTGAAACCTCCCTGTTAAGTCTAGAATCTGCCACCTTGAAATCACTGTGGCTCCTTATGTCTGTCTTATAAACTATTCTCCCATCATAATAACTTGTTTTAAATAATTGTCTCTCATTTAGACTTCCTTAGCTCTCAAACTTGTGTGTTTTCTAAATCTCCTAAAGTTAATTTCACTTAGTATCACTGTTCTGTTGATATTACTGTCTTCTTTTAGAGGACCAATTTGTGGAAACAGCCACTGAAGTTTCTAATAACTTTCAATTAGGGAAAATGTCACATAAATAAGAACATTGAGTACTGCAAGGATGTCCCCAGTGGACTTTCTAGGCTGATTCAAAAATGATGGCCAATGTGGATTTCCAGAAAGTGGGTTGAATGTGATGGTCCCTCTTCACTGAAAGACCCATTTGCCTGAAATTATGTTGGGAATCTGATGGAAGGGGCATCTATGAGACAGTTAGTATGATTTTAAAGAGCCTGGAGTTTGAAGTTAGGTAGAACCTGTGCTAGACTCCCAATTCGCATTTGCTATTGAGTCCATAGGTCATGAAAATGAGAGTCTGTATCTAAAATATTGAAAAAATACTGCTTTTTGTTTTAACTGCCTACCCTCCATTGATTGTGTATGTTTGTAGGAATATTGTGGAGGGTGGTAGATTTCCCACTGCTAGGTTTAAGGACCAAAGAAAGACAAGCCCAGTTCTTACAACTTCGTTTTGTGGCCAAGTTTTTCTTCTCTAATACTTTTCTTTCATCTTATACCTTATTTTTATTTCTCATTTCTTCTCTCTCTCTCTCTCTCTCTCTCTCTCTCTCTCTCTCTCTCTCTCTCTCCTTTCTCTCCCTTTCTCTCTCCCTCTCTCCCTCTCTCTCCCTCTCTCCCTCTCTCCCTCTCATCTTTTGCTTAGATTCTTCTCTATTTTCCACACCCCAAAGTTGCAAGACAGGAGTAACGGGAATCATCGTTTTTTGTTTTTTGCTTTTTTATCCCGAACTTCCACTCCTGACCTTTTGAATTGTGCCATCTAGGTATAAATTCATCTACTTCATATGGTTTTGATAGCTCTATATTTTAGTGTTGATAATAAGTTAGATAGAATGTGAAAGTACGTACAAAGTTGCTAACGCTTTTAACTAAAGGCTGATGAAATGAATTCAGATGTTGACTCATTTAATGTATAAAATTAAAGAGATTGATTCACTTGGAGATGGGCAGTGTGGATTATGAATGGAGTAAACCATTAGCATCTTTTTTTTTTTTAACCATTAGCATCTTGACATTCACTTCGTTTGTGCCTAAGTGACTCACTCCCAAGAAACACTCTGGGGGTCACATTCTTCCTGTGTCATTTAGAAACTTTCCTTTCCTGGGTTGGTGCTACTCTGTAAATCACACCCCTTTTGGAAGAGAACAGACTTTCCTTGGCTTTCTATGCTATGGTTTTGTGTTCCATGTCTTTTTTATTTCACTCAAAATAGTCCAAACCTCAGTTTTCAAATGGCTTTTATTTAATGTTTGAAGTGTTTGTTTAGCCACATACAAAAATACCTTTCACTTGGATCAGTTTTTATTGTGAAACTTTACATTTTAAATTTGCAGGTGATTTCCTTAAATAGTCTGTAATCTATTAAAAAAATGTACGTAGCATGAGCAAGTTGCTTGTCCCTTAAGAGATTTTAGAAGAAAATGAACATTGAATCCTAAGCTTAGGAAGACTTCAGGAGATCCTTTGCTCCACCCCCTGCCTTTGCCTCTCTTTTGCCTTTGAACAGTTCACAGACAGAGTGCCCACAATCTCTGTAGGCAGTCTGCCCCACAAGGCTTTGCTGTATGGGAGAGGACTAGACGTTCAGTCAAGGAGGTGAATGGGGCAGCTCCCTCCACGCTGACCTCTCCCTTCTCTTAACTCACTAATCTTAGATTCCTCACTCTATCCATTTTCAACATTTGAAGGATCTGAAGATGGGGGAAATATGGCAATGAAAGGAAATGAAGGAGGAGAGGAACAACACTAGTACATGCTCATCCGTCCATTAGTGCTGAGAATGCAAAATAATTTTATTTTCCATAAGAAGATTTAGTTTTTACTTCAGCTTTCCTTTTTTACTCCTTCTTCAGGTCTTTTTAGTAGCCTAACCTATTTTGATTATGGCCCATTTTCTGTTGTTCATTATCTTTTTAATAAAGAATACTTTATTTCAGGAAAGAACAGTGACGTGTCATTGAGTGAGTGCTTTTATCAGGCACTGTTGCAGGCATTTGCATTCATTATCTCTGAACTCCTCAACAACCCTGCCGTGGTCCATAGAGGTGATACTCTCATTGCATGGAGTTGCCATTTGGAGCCCAGGAAGCTTTGTTTCCCAAGGTCGCAGATCTATTGCTGGGCAGAACCTAGGTCTCCGTGGTTCCAGAAATTACGCTATTTCAACTATGGTTTCACTTTACAGTGTCAGATTTCAGCGAGTAGGGTTTTGGTAAATGGGTGACTGCGGCATTCGTATCGTTGATGAGTTTTCCGAGTGATAAATCCATACAACTGATCCCAGCTTCTTCTCCCCACCTCCTGTTCTTTTCAGATTTCATATTAGTAAGAATCAGCTCATAAGTAGAATACGCGACCCTGCAATTAAGGCGAGCATATGATGCATTGTGTAAACTGGGGCACTTTTGAGAGTGCAGTGGAGTGCTGTTCATGAACTTTGCTGGAACATGAGGCATAACTCAGGAGTGTCCCAGGCAGACTAGCTTGTAGTCACCCAGACCCACAATAAGAAAATTCAAGCGCCTGTAGCAGTCCTTGGGGACGATGCGATCCTTTGTAATATAAATAAGGAATAACTGGAATAAAATAGAAAAGTCTTATGATTCTCTCATTTAACATAATCAGCATTTACTGACAAATAATTGAGACTGTATCTAATGCAAAATATGAAGTGTACTGACAAACAAGGATAATGTGAAACAAATTAGTACTGTATACATTGAATTGGTATCTTAGAAATGAGTAAGACCACTAATGCCTTAAGTGGCTCTGGTTATCACATATAATAGTTTAGGATTGTAAGAATTAAAACTAAGTACATAACAAAGAATCACTTCTTCTCTTACAGCTTATCATGGATATAACCAAATGATGGAATGTCTACAAGGCTATAAGAGGGTTAACAACACCTTTTGTCAAGGTAAGGTTAACCGAATTCATTGGGATGGACTCAACAGTAGTTTTGGCTTTTTTTATTTTATTTTTATTTTAAAATATATTTTATTGATTTTTTTACAGAGAGGAAGGGAGAGGGATAGAGTCAGAAGCATCAATGAGAGAGAAACGTTGATCAGCTGCCTCCTGCGCGCCCCCCACTGGGGATGTGCCCTCAACCAAGGCACATGCCCTTGGCCGAAATCGAACCTGGGACCCTTCAGTCCTCAGGCCGACGCTCTCTCCACTGAGCCAAACTGGTCAGGGCTAGTTTTGGCTTTTTAGAAACCTGAGTTGTTTGGCCACGTTTTGCTCATTAGCCTAGCAGGTGAGGTTATACATTGACCCACCTCTTGCTCACTCCATTTAGCTGTGTGGAAATATAGGGGTGTAGTGTACAGTTGCTAGAACAGCTTCATTACCATGTAAACTTTATGGAACTTTCTTTCCTTCTATTAATTTGCAATGAAATCCACAGGAGATTGGATTACATTATGGATCACTTAGTGGTCTCCATGCTAGTCACCTTCCATCCATGCATGGGCACATGCGTGTGTACACATGAGCACATGCATGTACCTAGCAGTACTACTTCTTTGCTGACACATGATTGGGCAGCAGGGTTCTCTTTTTGCTCTCAGAGTGTTGCTGGCCACCTTGAAGTGCCCAGGTGTTAAACATCAGAGTGAACACACATTAGCCAGGTAGTAGGGAAAACTAGGTAGCTAAATGTGACAGGTCCTGAGTGCTTTTGCTCACTTTATTTGGAACCCACGGCAGAATTGTACAAGTAGGGAGAGCCTCAGAGGTCATTTAGCCCAGTGTCAGCACTTTGCAAACGAAGGACGTTGAAGTTCAGGCTGGTTAAGCGGCTTTCCTGTGGCTGAATACATAGAGCTGAACTGTAACTCAGGTGTCCCAATACCGAGTTTAGTGCCCATTTAGGATAACACATTCTGTGTGTTATTTTGTGGGACGTGCAGTTAATGCTCCTAATATCCCCTTACGTGTCCAGGATGAAAATGTTGCTATTAGTTACTGGACTGTGCGTACATTGAAATAAACAGAAACAGCTTCCAGGAGACTTATTGAACCAAAATCCATGTCAAAAACGTAGCATATGTCTCCGACTTGTGGTCTGGGGCTCTGTATCCTTGACCATGTGTTTATAAGACAGTAGATTAAGGTAATGTTATAAATTATAGAAATGGTTTATGTCAAAGAAATAGCGTAATTAACTGAGAATTTTCTCGAGTAAAGTATTCCATACTGCATCTGTGTAGCTTTTATGATTTGTAGAGCTTTCACTGACTTAAATAATTTTTTTTGAAATGCACATACCATGTTTTTAAAAAAATTTTGCCTTAAAATATTATAAGCCCTTGTCATATGAAGGAATTTTTGGAAAGTTAGAATTACTGATCAAGGAGAGGATGTCCAAGGCACTTTTTGAAGAATGTCTGCGAACCTCAGTGACACAGGAATAGTGGATTAATCAACATTATGTATGAGTCAGCAGAATTTAAGATATCATTGAAAGATTGTATTAAATGGATGAAAGATGGAATTAATTGGAAGGAAAAACGAGTAAGTTAAATAAATGAATAGATGGCTAAATGTATATACTGCAGTGTAAACCAAGTTATAATTTCACAGATTGGATAAAAAATCTCTATGAAAAGCCCAACCCTATTTTAGGATGCCTTCGTAGAAGCAGAATGAGCAGAGCATTAGAAGTAATGACCTTGCACTCTGTCAGTCAGACTGAATTTGGGGTTTGGGTATTCGTGTTCATTATCTTTTGACTAATAAGGTCAACCAGTTGCTCGTGAAGGGCCCCAAAACCTGAGAGTGTTTAGCGTGGAGAAGTGCAGACCAAAGACACATATACTGGCTAATTTATAAACAAGCCTTACATGTTTGTAAATGTGCCTCTAAGTGTTTGATTAACTATCTTACAAACAAGACTTTCATGAGTTGCTTCAAAAGCCAAAGTCAATAGAATGGAGCTACAAGGAGGCATATTTAGAACTACAAGTAATCGCTGCTATGGAATAGCATTCCCCAGGCATTGTACTGAAATGCCTTTGGAAGTACTGCGCTTCCTGCACATAGACGTGACCCAACAGATACTTAACTATTGGCCAGGATGCTTTAGAGAATTTTTATCCTGTGCAGTAGATTAGATGATTCTGTGGGTACACCCCAGTTCTCTGATGCCGTCATTACTCTGTCTCCTGGGGTAGAGGCTGTGCATGAGAAGAAAGAAGCCACATCTTGGTCTGTCACACAAGTTTTAGCCCCTAGGCATGTGGTTTCCTGAAGTCTCCTCTGTGATTAGGCCTGTCTTCTTGCTCCATTGGACTGTAGACTGAGGAGGGTCCTTATTTATCCTTCACCCTCCTAATCCTCCATGGCTAATTATTAGAAAGGCTCAAGAGTGACAGATGCTCCTAACTTTTCTGAGTGTTAAATGACGAAGAATAGGAATGTTTTTTCGGGGGTGGGATAGGATTTAGACATTATTAATCCCAATTAGAAACTGAAGCATAGAGAGAGTAACTTTCCTAAGGTCACACATATGAAAAGAGGCCCAGCCAGGATTAAACTTCCAAACCACTTGTTTCTATGTGCAGTATGGCCCCCTTTACTATATATATATATATATATATATATATATATATATATATCTGTTAAGTATTACTGATGTGAATACTCACTAATTGGAACAGAAGATATGCCATGTGTGCTGAACTTAATAGAAGTCAAAGCAGTTAACATTGATAGGGTTTTGTTGAATAGCAAAGGATGATTATCTGATATTCCTTCTACTGGCTGGTTCAAGGTTCTAAGAGTTCGTAGTTATCAAAATACTGTCGAAGTGGACGTGGAAATTTGCAGGTAACCACTTGCTATCTCATTTCACAAATTAGAATGGAGAATCTTTTAAACAGTACTTGCTTGAGGGTTTTTCCCCCCATCTCCTGGTGTGGCTGGTATGAAGTGGCCCTTAGCAAGGTTTGTTCACACTGAGCATATCAAATGGTCATTTGCACTGATGGTCAGTAACACCACATCCTGGCTTATGTTTGTCTCAGGAGGATATGTGCAAAAACACTGTTATACTTTTTGGCACAGATTCTAGACTTAAGTATCTCAGAAAGCTCTATTTCACGGTGCCTCAAGAAGCCACCGCTAAATTACACTAGAAGATTGACTCCTAAAATATTATGATTTCATTCCGCATAATCTGTTAAAATTGCTTCTGAGTGAAGGGCTTAATTTCACTCTCTTTGTGATGTGATTGGTCAGTGAAATGAAACAGAACTTTCTCACGTTACATACGTACCCTCCGTTTTCCTAGAGCCTGGAAGCTTTTTGTTTCTGTTACCCTGCAGTTTTCCAAAGGAGCCCATTCAGCATCTAATTACTTCTGCATTCCACATTGTTCCTGCAGTCTCACGTCTTCTCGGCTTACCAAGCACATTTGAAATTAAAGTGATTAATACCTAGAATGACATTATTGCCTCCAATGATACAACTTGCACTAATGTGCGCTCAGTAACAAAGAACCAACTGTGCCCCGAGTTAATTTGAGGAGCTTTCAAATAATTGCCCTCAAAGTTGGGTGTTTTGTGTTGTTTTTTTTTCTCCTCTCTAGCGGGACTGCAATTATCTTTTCAGAGGAATGATTTATTACATACACACATGGAGCTCTCAAACCTGCCCTCAACATTTTGGAGTGGTTATCATTTGCTTTGTTTCTCATAACAAACAATGCAGTTCTATTTCCTGGTGGACCAAGAGCGTCATTTGTCATTCCATGACTGCTACAGGTCTGATATTGAACGAGAATTAAATGAAATAATACATCACAGCAATGATGACAATAGGAACCTTATATGCTCATACTGCTTTACTCAAAAGCTAAGTTTTCCCTCAAATTTTGAATACTCTCCCTTACCGGTAACTTTGGTGTGAGATGAGTTATTAAATTAGGTGTAAATCTAAGTTTTAAAAGTAGAATTTATTTCTGAAAGTACTTGGGGCTTGATCTGTTTAGTAAAATCTTTTATTAAAAGCAAATATCCCTTTTTTGATTTACTGAAATCACTTACATGAGGCATGAGTGTTTAGGTATAAAATCAGCTTAGTAGTATTTTCTACATTTTTGTACGTGTCCAGGTGCTGTGGGCAATGCCACAATAAACAACTAGATGGCGTCTACACTTTTATAATCCAGTGTATGTATATTCCATTTTCATAGATAATCTTGAGAACTTTTAAAAATACTCACTACTACACCAACATTAATTGGCACGGGGCTCCTGAGCTGCAGACCAAGGGTATGTAATGAATGATGAATAGGACATCGTTCCTGCCCTTGGATCTAGTGTAATTAAATCAGTTTGAATCAGCAGCATGTAATTTGCTTTATTCACTGTCCCAACTAGCTGGGTTTTTAGCTGGCTCCCGGGGAACCCATTAAAGCAAATATGAGAGAGCTGTCCGCATAACTTTCTTTTGGCGTCACTTTATTACACTGGTTATTACGCTTCAATATAACACATTTCCAAAACAGATACAGTAGGCACAATAACACTCATTACCACAGCTTCCCCTGTAGGGTTCCTTTCAGATAGCTCCTCAAAGTGCATCTGAAATTGAAATTTTTTTGGCCCTTAGGAAAGATAATGCACGTTGTTTTCAAGGGCATATCTCTGTGTCATGAAATGAGACTCGCCGGTCTTGATTAATATTCCAGATAAGTAAACCATTCATGGGGCATTTTGGTTAGGAAGGGCTTGCCTGGGTTTTAGCTTGCATCTCAGACTTCTTAATGATTCCCAGAAAAATTGATTGTGACTGCAGTAGGGTGGGCACATGAAGACTGGTCTTTGAGTGTCTTGAGAAGACTAGAAAGTGCAGTGGGTCCCTCAAGAAATCCTACTTGGCTGGAGAAGAGAATGTGGCCTGTGGCATGTGCTGGGTTAACACGGACAGGTACGGTGAGATGAAGTGCTTTGTAACTTTAAGGCAAGGCTCCTATGATTGATTACATCTACCATGTACAGTAGATAGATCAGGCTTTGTGATGCATGCTGGGAATACAGTTGCACTTCTTTTAACATGGAAATGTCCAAAGACCATTTATGACAACTCACATATTTGGATTTGTGGCTTAGATAAGAGTCATCACTTCATAATTATTTTTGAAGGAATAATGTAAATATAGAAAGGTGTGTTTTTTTTTCCATACAGTTATTAGGTATATGAACTTACTGACATTTTATCAATTTTTGCACTCAGCATGGTTTCTTTTACATCCCATGTTTTCTTTCTGGGTTCTTGTTTTCTTTTGAGGTAGGTTTGCAGGATAAAATACACTTGATCTTAACCAAAAGGCCGAGAAGTGATGCAAGATAAAATACAGGAAAGCAAGTTAAATTTGAATTTCATATAATTTGGGGGCATAGTTATACTAAAATGCATTCGTTGTGTACCTGAAATTCAAATTTAACTGGGTGTCCTGTATTTTTATTTGCTAACTGTATATTTTTTAGATTGGATTCTTTAACATTTCTTTCAATGAGACTCGCTGAGAAGTGTGAATTTTATATATCTGAAATCTCCTTTATATGTCTGAAAACTCCTTTATTTTGAGCTCATTTTATGGGACTTGTCAGCTATACAATTCTAGATTAACAGTTTTTCAACAATAATTTTGCTTGTTATACCAATGTCATCTGACTCTTCTACCTTTTATACTTTCTTTGTAGATAATCTGTCTTTTCTCTCTTTTGAGATGGTCTCTTAATTTTTCATCTTCTCTAGTTTTATCATGATGTGTCTCCACATGGATTTATCTGGATTTTACACAGTAGACTGTACATCGTCAGTCTGAAGAGTCATTTTTTTCCTCAAATTTGAAAAATTTGGAATATGGTGTTAAGCTAATGTGTATATATAGTAAACTCTTTTTTTTAGTATTTCTAAAAGCTTTTCAGGAAAAAGCTTAAAATTATACCATCTGTTATCCACAGGTAGTTTCTTTATCTGTTATACGTAAGCAATCTATCAACATAAATTTATTGACTACCTGCCATTCATACACTTACTCATTCATGTTATAGACATTTTAATGATGCCATAAGTAGGGACACTCTGAGCAGTATAGTGTAATTGAACTCTTACCCTTATGAAGATTGCTGTTCTCACACAGTTAGAAAACCAAGGTAGCATGTCATAAGTCCTTAATGAACTGAATTAAATACTATACAATTTCAGAGGAAAGTTCCCATTTAGTTAGAAAAATCACAGATGCTATTTTTTTAAATATATTTTTATTGATTTCTGAGAGGAAGGGAGGGGGAGAGATAGAAACATCAATGATGAGAGGGAATCATTGATTGGCTGCCTCCTGCACATCCCCTACTGGGGATCGAGCCCGCAACCCGGGCATGTGCCCTTGGCTGGAATCGAACCCAGGACCCTTAAGTCCGCAGAGCAGGCCGACACTCTATCCACTGAGCCAAACCAGCTAGGGCCACAGATGCTATTTAAAAAACGTATTCCTTTAAAAATCACACTGTCTTTTCTATTTATAAAATTCTTACCTGTTGCTTAAAATTGAGAAATGAGAGAAACATATAGAGGGGAAGCATGAAAATTACCATCATCTCCTACAAAAATTGATACATTTTGCTAGATTTCATGCCAATCCTATATATATCCATCCTATATAATAAAGATGTAATATGCAAATGGTTGTTACATAACAACCAACCGTGTAACGACCAGGTCATGGATCAGCAGGAGGGTGGGGCAGGGAGCTACAGGCTGGCGGTGGAAAGCTACAGGAGGGGGCAGGGCAGCAAGCTATGAGGGGGGCGCGGGGGAGCTACAGGAGGGTGGGGCAGCGGGCAGAGAGCTACTGGTGCACAGATTCGTGCGCAGGGCTACTCGTATACACTTGAAATTTCCTGGGCAGCTGTGCAAACTATTTTTTACTTTATATGTTATACTTTTTGATGTTACTAAATGATCTTCAAAATTATTGTAATGCTGACATGGGATCCCAGTTAATGGCTAATGCATTTACCCATTCCCTTAAGGTTGGATTTCAGACTGGTTTCTATTTTTCCCTATTATATGGAATGCTGTCAGGGCGTGGCCATGAACCTTTATGTGACCTTATGACTATGCTCAGTACCTCTATGGGACCCTATGACTATGCTGTTTTCCAAGCTTCGCTTCATCCTGTGCCAATTTCCTTTAGAAGAGGATGTACCATTTCCCTTCCCACTCTCAGTACAGCACCCACTGACCATGTCCCTCCCCTCCTTCCTGATTTCATTCTCTTTACAAATTGGAAAACACCAAAGGGACAGTTAAATAGTATCTTTTCCTTCTGCAAGGCCCTAGACCTGGGGTGGGGAACGTCTGGCCCACTGTATCATTTGGTCTGGCCCTGCCAAGGCAACCGCAGGCAGGACTCAAAATTCAATAAATCTGGGAGCTTTTTTCATGGCAACATAATTTTTAAGTTGATAATTTTGTGTGACCTGTGAATGATGTGTTAAATATCCAAATGGCCCTTGGCAGAAAAAAGGTTGCCCACTCCTGCCCTAGACATTTCTATGTAGGCTTTCCCCAGTTATTTTATATTAAATAGGGCTTCAGCTTAAAATAATTCACCTGCCAAAGTGGCACATTCCTGGAGAGGCCTGTTCTGAATCCCTTCACAGTGCAGTCTCTAAAGTTTCCTTCAGTTCCATTATCAGTAGGGAATCGATTGCTGTGATGTTTGTTTCTTTGTCAGGAATATGGAATATAAAATAGGGAATATGTTTATGAGAGTAATGTAGGTGTAAAGACCAAACTTAGAATCCATTGTTCTTGCTATATATTTGGGAAATAATAGTAGAATATCAATAGGTATAAACTAAGACCAGAGTCAACCAGGCTTGATCATGTATTTCTTCAAGACACTTAAAAATGTTTCAAGTTCTTTTTATTTAGCCTACTGGATAGATATTCAGACACTGCTCTGCTGTATTTAGTGATTTAATCCCAGAAACTGGGATACTTAATGTGAGGTCGAATCATGTTTTACAATGGTCAGTGGCTAAGAGGGAATTAATACACGTCTCCCCGGTTTGAAGGTTTATCTTACTGTTCGAGGCATCTTCTCGAAACTCCTGCTGCCATTTCTAGTTTAAATAGGCACGTTCTTCTCAGTTAGAATTTAAATAATTCTGATCTGGACCTGCATCACATTTCAACATTCAAAAATCAATTTGGGACCCATTCCTTTTTATTTTAGAATCATTTTCTGGTGTGCCCTCGTACTATGCTCAAATCACTGGGATGGGATTCAAAAAAGAAATGTCTGTTTATTTTGTTCGCTTTTCTTCAGGAAGGACAGTGGTGAAGTGAGTCATCAGCACCTTATATTTTCCAATAGCTCTTTGACCTTCATCTCTGGGGGCTGTAAAATCAATGAGAGAAGCCATGATGGATTCATGTTACTGTGAATGTTTCAAGGAGAAATTAATGCAGTATTTGTAGACTAGAGTCAGAAATCCAAGACCAACAGAGATGTGTGTGCCATTAGCATCTTCCATGTGTAAGACAAATATATCAAGAAATAAATACAGCTGTTCTCTGGGTTCTGATCATTCTTTTATCATGTTACCCTGAAAAGAGAAGAATTAGAAGGAACGGACAATGGCTCCCTTCCTTTTATGATTGAATCTATCAATTTATAATGGTGGGATAATTACTGGTCAGTAGGGAGGCTCTGGTTGCAGTCAAAGCAAATAGTACCATGAAGAGACCTGTACAGTACTTGCAGGGCCAGCTCCAGAGAGGAACATTTTAGGGATGTTGATAGATGGTGTGCAAAAATGGGTTCCATGGCAAGTGTGTGGAACATACCAAGTTAAAAAAACAACAAAAAACAGGAGTCCATGTGCTTGTGTTTGTAGAATACGCAGTGTTTCTCAAACATATTTTGCCACAGAACCCTTCTTTTAGCAGAATCCTAACAAAGTAGTTTATGTAAACTACTTTGGGTAAAATTGCTATAGAATGTTGCCCTTCAAACATTTTTTTTCTCACTTATCTCCTACAGTAATTCTGAAAACTTACATTTTTTAAGCTGACATCTACATTTTTCACATCAAAAATTGAATGGATACAGTAGATTTATGTGTGATGTATTTATATTAGATATGTGCTTTAAACATATTTTTATCAAAGCCTCAGAGCTGCAGAGTTGGCTTAGTCGGTTTACAAATAATGTCTGCTGTCCAACCTAATTGGCAAAGCAGACCTTCCTCCTCCTCCTCCTCCTCCTCCTCCTCTTCTTCTTCTTTTTTTTTTTTTTTATTGATTTCAGAGAAGAAGGGAGAGGGAGAAAGAGATAGAAACATCAATGATGAGAGAGAGAGTCATTGATAGGCTGCCTCCTGCACACCCCACACTGAGGATCAAGGCTGCAACCCAGGCGTGTGCCCTGACCAGGAATCAAAACCATGACCTCCTGGTTCATAGGTTGATGCTCAACCACTGAGCCATGCCAGCTGGGCGAAGCTAGGCCTTTTTATGAAACAAATCAGATGTATCACTTTTTCTGTGGCTCTCCCTCTGTAGGGATATATTTGTCAATGGTTCGTTTGTTTGGTGCCTTTGAGAATTTTACACTGTAGGGCAATGCACCTAGAAAACTTAGAAATTAGGAATGGGCAAGAGATGACGACTTTGTAAAGAGGAAGAAGACATGGAGTCAAGGAGAGACAGGAGAGGAAGATGGGCAGATGTGTTCTTAGGCAAAGCACTCAGAAAAGGAAAATAAAAAGACCCAAGATCTAAAATTTGATTCCCTTAGAAGTATCCATGCAGGTATGGACCCTGTGGAATATTGTTACCTGACTCCAGGGGTATGTGTACCTGATGTGCAGCTGCTTCTGTGGAAGTTTAAGAAATTAGCTAAAGTAAGTGATCCCTATTCTAGAGCCAAATGGTTTGTCTGGCTAGGGAAAGAATTTACCTTGAGAGATACTTCTTTCTCCTTTCAAGGAGAAGTTACATGCTAAATTGCTTGATGGGATGTCTGTCCATCAGCAAACGCTGAATATGCACACAGCGGCATCACCAGAAAGCTTCAAATTTCACACAGCACAAAGATCTTCATGTACTGTTCTCACCTTGGGCCTAATTCCTGTTGATTACTGGACATGTCTCATTTCCTGTATGAACTTGCGTCACTAAAAAGACAGTAAATTATTAAAACACACAGGATACATAAAAGGGTGTTTATTTCCCATAAGGGCACTTAAGTTATTTATAATATATTATCCATAAACGTCACATTTTTTTCCACCTTGGCAACTGGCAGAGTATTTTGAAGTCAGAGTATTTAAGCGAGAAGTAATCATGGGGAGTATCTGCTTCAGCCCCTTTGTGTTACAAGAGAGAAACCCTAGATCAACAGAAATTAAGAGACTTGTTTGAGCTAACAATTCAGCATCTTGGGTAGACCAAAACTGGATTGTAGTGGGATAGTTCTCCCATTAAATTTCCCCACTCACCCTTAATTATTAAAAAAATATGATCTTAAACAAAATTATCTCTAGCAGGCAGAAATAATTATTGTGTGGCTCACCATTCAGAATTGCTATGAAGTTCCTTGAAGCAGGGTGTGCCATACAAATATAAAGGATGGGGGTGAGGGTTGTACTGGAATCGGTAGGCTGTGTTATGTTAGGTTATTTGATGAGTCTCTTGTTATGCATTTTCCTAACTACTCAACCCCAGACTCAGGGATTGGGGGGGACCCAGTCTCTGTTTTGCTTTCAGCTGAGCCTCCCATCTATCCTATGGCCAAAGCACAGTCTCAGAGACAGCAAGTGACTTTCCAGGTGTAGAAGATACAGACATTGAGTCAAGTGAAGGAAACCCGTCAAGTCCTCACATGGAACCAGCACCCACCCCCACCCCATCATCTTCCTCGGACAATGGTGCCTTTTGCACGTACAGACACTTATTTCCATCACCTCCATGTGAGTTTCTCAGTGAGGACATTGCCATTTTGGCAGAACAATTCTTTGTCAAGGGAGACTTAACCACACTTTTAGAAAGTTCTGCTTTTCAGTGTCTACCCCTGTGTTTTCCCTGTCTTTGTGACAACCCAACATGTCCCCTAGGGCAGCGGTCGCCAACCTTCTGGACCTCATGGACCACCAGTGGTCCACGGACCACCGGTTGGCGGCCACTGCCCGAGGCGGTCAGACACCCTCCCTTTTGAGAATCACCGGGTGATCCTCCCTGAGCTAAAAGGGAAGCCATCTCATCAACCCACAGCTTTCCTACCAATATTTACATTTGAGAAGATAACTTCTTTTCAATCCAAATGGCTAATAAATACATGAGAAGGAAGCCTAAGTTGAAACCTTAATGAGATCACACTGCCTTTCTTTAAGAATGACTAAAATGAAAGAGACTGACAATGTTTGACAAGGATGTGGAATAATTGGTACCAGAAATGGAAATTGGCATAGTCACTTTGGACAAGTATTTGACAGTATTTATTAAAGTAAACATGGGCCTTCTCTAGTGACACAGAAATCCAACGTCTAGATACAGATACGAGAGTCATGAGTGCCCAGGTTTACCGAAAGACACATATGCCAATGGTCACAGGAACGTTGTTAAGGATAGCCAAAAACTGGCATGAATAAATTAATTTTGATAGCTTCACACAATAAAATATAATATAGCAGTAACAACATTGATGAATCTCACAGGTGTAATAATAAATGAAAAAGTCACACCAGAGATCATATACAATATGATTGCCTTTATGTGAAGTTCACAAGCAGGCAGGTCTAATCAATGGTGATAGAAGTCAGAGTAGTAGTGACCTGTGGGGGCAGAGATGTTGACTGGGAAGAGGCATGAAGGAGCCTTCTCAGGCAATAACCATGTTCTGGGTGGTGGTTACATAGTGCACGCACACACACACACGTACACATTTATGCATGCATATACATTCACAATATGTATATGTAAAATTCATCTAGTTTGATAATACTTTTCTGTACGTACATTTTTTAAAAGTCGGAAATTTAATTTCTAATTTATGGTGCTTTAAAGAATGTGATAAAAATAAATTGAGGCAGCTGAGGGAAATGGGAGTTTTTCCGGAAGCTGTGAAAGTGTGTCATGAAGAAAGGGTTATGCTTCTGGGTTACTGAGGCCAAAATTCGGGAGTTGGTGTGGCCGGTGCCGGTGGCACTAGCTGATTAGTGATAGCAGGAAAAGGAAGGGCTTTGCAGGATTCCCCTTCCTCTTGCGTTTTTTCCATTCATTCCTGTCTATAGGCATAGTTGTGGTTGTTTATAAGTCTTAATTCCTGTCCTCCATTCTCATGGCATCATGGCTGAGGCAGTGGCCAATGATGAGGAGAGTCAAAGAGGGCACAGGCAGTGATCATGCACCAGGTGTTTATATGTCGAGGCAAAACCCCTTCCCTGTAACCTCCAGCCCACAGGGAGGCTGGGACAGTATGTTAAAGAAGCAAGGGGAGATTCTGGGTCCCTGGAGGCAAACCAGGAATGTGTGGTGGTGCAGCCAGTGAATAGGAGGAGAGGCCACTCAGAGAAAGAGGAAGGCCAGTCATTGCACCTCAGTGGGGACATGAGCAGAACGGAAGAGAGGAGGTTTTGTCCAGCCTTCTTGACCACAGCTGACTCGTTACCCAAACTTGAGGTTTAATTTGGGACATACGATAGGGCCTTTGCTCATACCATGCAAGCCCCAATTGGACTTGGCACTCTTTCTGGTCCTTCATGGTGGTTTTCCTAAGAAGAATGAGTTACAGGGCAATATTGTTAATTATATGCTGTGCATGAATGTGTATTTCGGCCCAACACACTGTGATAAGGAATAAGACGGTCAGGTGCTGGGCCTTAGGCTGCTCCAGGTGTAATCTAGCTGACCAGTTTCCAGCCAAACCCAAGTTGGGATGCTGTAGAGCTGATACAACAAATGTTTTAATTTGTCACTTGAATGTCATTGAAAAAATGTATTTTGTCACTAAAATGAAATTAAAAACTGCATGTGTTGGATAAACTATGGCTATATAGATATCTATGGCTACTTAGAATAGGAACTACAAGCAAATACTGATTTATTGAGGGCTGTATGTGCCTTTTTATGTGACAGTTCTGGTAGTAACATTTTGCTGCCAATGTGTTGTTATAATTTAGAAAATTGATACTTTGGGATCCTTAATAAAAAGCTTTATTAGAATTAATGATAGAAGGAAATGAGTGTTATTTAAAAAGGAAATGCTAATAGCCAAGTCTGTTAACCATTGAGCTTCGTACACCAAGATACAAATGACTGCTAATTTTGAAATTGTCACATTCTGCTTTTGCTTGTTAATTAATTGCCGTTGCAAATGACTCTATAATCTTTCTTTTTAAAGTCAGCACATTTTTTCTCTCTCATGTTCCAATTAACTTTGGTTTCCCTTTGGATCACTGTCATAGTCCATTTGGGCTGCTGTAACAAACACCACCGACTGGGTAGCTTATAAACAACAGATATTTAGTGCTTGGAGTCCTAGAGGCTGGGAAGTCCAAGGTCAAGGCACCAGCATGGTCTCCTTTTGCCGAGGGCCCTTTTCCGGTTGCAGGCCTCCCCCTTGTCCTTACATGGAGGAAGCGACTGGGAATCCTCTGGAGCCTCTTTGCAAGGCACTGTTCCCATTTTGAGGGTTCCACCATCTAGACTTTAGCATCTCCCAAAAGCCCCGCCTACTGATACCATCACCTGTTGGTACTGGATGTCAACAGATGAACTTGGTCTGAGTGAATTTCAAACATTTGAACCAGAGCAGCCACCAGGCAGATGACCTTAAGTCTCCATTTCCAGCTCTGGTTTCCTTTCGCTTCCTGAATTTTCCTCCCCTGCTGCTGGATATTTATACTTGGGTATCCCAGTGTGACCTTCGAGTATAGCGCTGATCTCTTCATCTACCTCCTTCCTCCTCAGAGCTTTCCACAAAACCAACGATGTCTTCCTCTTTTCTGGGATTAGAAGCCTCCCAGGCACCTTCAACTCCCTTCTCTTTGGGGGCCAAACACCAGGCACTGTCAATTTGTGTGTGTGTGTGTGTGTGTGTGTGTGTATGTGTGTGTGTATTTGATCTTTGCTCCTTTTCTTCTTGATTATTCTCGTGGTTGCCAACCTGGCTTATCACCATTCTCATACTTGCATTGCTCCTTCAGTGATCCAACTTTTAATCTTTTCTCACCAAGCCATGTGCTGACCACATGAATTTCCCCAGAGCCTGCCTTTGATGATGTCTTCCCTCCTGCTTAGAAACCTATTCTCAATAAAATGGAACCCAAACCTAGCCTGGCTTTAACCAGCTCTCTTTCCAGATATATACTTTCCCAAAACTACTTTTGTAGCCAATGTTTTGTCTCACAATTTCCTGATGTCCCTTCCCTTCTCCGGTCTCTGTGTTTATGCTTCTGCATCCACCCTCAGAGATCACTCACCTTCTACCCAACTTCTTCCCAACTTCAGTGCCCGAAGTCTTACCTGCTTTTCAGTACTGCAGTCTCCTCTACCTCCAACTTCCTCTCCTAGCTCTTCCTGTGTATACAGACCATTTCATACTTTAACTTCAAGTTTATGACCTTTCCTCTAATTGTGATAACTTGAACTCATTATCACTTCTTGAATTTTTTGCATAGCTGTATGTATGACTAGATTGTCAATGTCTCCAGGGTGAACTGTTTGCTTCCCTGTAAGCTCTAGAGTACCTAACATACACTCACAGTAAAAAGGTAAGCTCTGTGAAGGCCGGAATCTTTTGTCAGTTTTGTGTACTGGTAAATCCCTAGTATCTAGAACAGCACTGGATACATAGTAGGTGCCTAATAAGTATTTTTCATACAAAATGTAGCTGTTCAATAGCTTGTGATTTCATTTTAGTTCATTCACACCTGCTGCATTAAAAGGTGCTAGCATCTTGCCTGGCCGGCATGGCTCAGTGGTTGAGCATCAACCTATGAACCAGAAGGTCATGGTTTGATTCCTGGTCAGGGCACATGCCCCAGGTTGCAGCCTCGATCCCCAGTGTGGGGGTGCAGGAGGCAGTTGATCAATGATTCTCTCTCATTATTGATGTTTCCATCTCTCCCTCTCCCTTCTTCTCTGAAATTAATACAAATATTATTTAGAAGATGCTAGCATCTCTTATTTACTACTAGAGGCCCAGTGCATGAAATTTGTGCATGGGTAGGGTCCCTAGCAGCTGCGGGCTGCCAGCCGGGACCTCCCTCCCCTGACTGCCAGCTGCTGGCTGGGGCCTCCCTTCCCCAGCTGCTGGTTGCCAGCTGGGGCCTTCCTTTGTTCCACACTGCCCCTGGTGGTCAGCGCATGTCATAGTGAGTGATCAAACTCCCAGTTGGTCAAACTCCTGAGGGGACACTTTGCATATTAGGCTTTTATATATATAGATAACCAAGAGATTATGATGAAAAAGAAAGTGAATGCAAATTATAGCCAGAATCTGTCCAGCAATGGGTGAACGCTCCTTCTAAAAGAGTTGTGTTTTCCTGCAGATATTAATGAATGCCAGCTACAGGGTGTGTGCCCTAATGGTGAGTGTTTGAATACCATGGGCAGCTATAGATGTACCTGCAAAATGGGATTTGGGCCGGATCCTACTTTTACAACTTGTGTTCGTAAGTAATGATCACTTTTTATTCTCATTTTGGATCAGGGGTTGGGGTGGGAGGTTATCCAAAATAAGGTAAATATTCAGTGGTTAACTGAATACTGTACAGATGCAGGAAAAACCTCATTAAAATGACCAGAGGGAGGAAGCGGGGCTGACATATTACAATAAACCTATGTTACAGAACCAAAATGCATTTTTATTGCATTCAGAAAAATATAATAGCCAAAAGTCAAGGTAAAGAACCAGCACGCTGAGGAAATGGATTTGATGAAGAAAAGAGAGTTTATTACAGTGAACATACCTGAGAGATGAAAAGTTTTTTCCTTCACGAGTATTTTAAGCATTATTTAGGCCGAGTTCAACTTTCTCCCAGCTTCTGTTTTTAATTAGTCCAAATTCTGAGTCACTAGTGTTTGATTTAATGAGGTTTCACTGTACTTTCTTAGTTGGAGAGTCTGGGAAATAGTTTTGGATATTCTATTCCGTTGTCCTCAAAAGCCACCAAAATGCATCCCCGAAGTTATACTTTTTTGCCTAGTAAATGTCTCTAAAATTTTCTCTTGTATCTGGTGTGGGTAAAAATCCTCCATCAAACCACATATGCTAATATTGGACAGAAAATATAGTTTCTCTGAAAACTCTCTCACCACGAAATAGAATTCAATGTAAGCTCTGCATCACCTGACAATGAGAGATGCAGGCATTTTAGATACAAAATTCTCAAATGCAGATTTTTAAAGGTTATCTTTTTTTAAATGTCCTTGTGCCCATTATTACAACGTAGATAAGCAATGCAGATTTTTCAAAGCCGTATAAACTAAAGTTTAAGCCTTTTAAACTAACATATGGCAGAAAACTATTAGGGCAATTTTAAGAACAATTCTGTATTAATTCTGTCCTGCAAAGTTTTGTTCTTATTTATCTGTGTTTAATGTGGCTTTGATATGTTCAGCTGCACACTTCTGGGCCCCAGTTTTAAACTTGGCATTTGGTCAAGACCTGCTCTTCATGATGATACCATCCTTTGTTTTCAACTGTGCATTTACCTCTAACTCTGTGCCCTAAGCTGAGACCATAGATAAGAAAGACAAGTGTCGTAAAATAAAAATGACACGCTCATTCACTACTTTTAGATGAGTTTGTTGAGTCTTTGGGAACATTGTTACTAATTACTACTATTTTCCTTTAAAAACTGCCGAATGCAGATTAGGAAATTTTGCACGTAAGTTCTTTTTTTCCATGTTCTTTCACATAATTCTGATCACAAGCAGACATACAGTTATAAAGCATTTTAGCCAGTGGTAAAGTTAGATTGTAAAATTATATTTGCATATGAGGCATGTTTGAAAATGGACACAAGAATTTGGAAATTTCAGGCCAAAAATCACATTGTTGACAATATCCAGAAAATTTAGAGATAATTTCTGGTTGATGTTAATTACATGAGTCAATATTTTAAATAGCTTTATAATTTAAGTGTAAAAGATTTTTCAGAGTTTGTATATAAAATTTGTTGTGAATGTTTTTATATCCTTAAATAATTTGACTTGTCTTGTTGAAATCACTACATGTAAGGTTGCAGATTAGTAAACTTGGAGAACTGGTCGCAAAGTATTTTATTAAACTTTGACTAGATTGGATGTCTAGTGTTAAGGGCAGACATCCAGGTTTTAATAAGATTGTTGAAATTTGCCAATGAGATTTTTGAAACACATATTTCCTTAGCATTTATTTTCCCCTGTCATTGCCCAAATAATACTGAACTTATTAAACCACCATCCATTCTTATTTGAAAAATAATTCAATTTTATGGTTCAGCTACAACAGCTGAAATGATAACTACTGGAAGACGTTTGTTGCTAGTTAAATGTTCCAGTTTAGAGTTTGAAGTTATAACCTGGGCTCTGTACCAGTATTGAGTGGGCAGATTTATTTCTCTTGCCTTGGAATTTACCACGGGTAGCATCTCAGAGATATGTAGAGTCTTCAGGGTTTGTGACTTGGTTCAATCCAGTTGGACTTGCTGGTGAACTAGATTTTGATAAAATTGATGGGGAAAATCTGAAGACAGATGAGAAGAATCAGGGAAGAAGGTGATGCTTACAGAGTAAGGAAAAAAAATATTGGCAAGATGGTACCCTCAGTGGTTTTGGGGATGTAGCAGAGAGTGGGGACACACACACACACACACAGAGTAGCTGCTGGGTTAACATTTGGAATACTAGAGGCCAGGTGCACAAATTCGTGCACGGGTGGGGTCTGGCCAGCCAGCCTGGATCAGGGCCGATAGGGCCAGGCCAGCCAGCCAACCCCGCCCCCTAGTCGAACTCCCAGTCGAGGGGACAATTTGCATCTTAGCCTTTTATTATATGGGATACCTTCTTGAGGGGTATAGAAACAGCCATAGATAAGAGCCTGCAAGCCAACTGAGGGAGATTGACTACATTTGTTCAGACAGCATGAATTTAAGGCATATCCAGGCCATGAAAGGTGTGGCTGACTCTGTGAACTCAAAGAAATGCACTTGGCAACAGCTGAGGAGCAATGGGAAGCTCTCCCTGTTCTCGAATGCACCCTCCAAATTCCTTGACTCCAGCCAAAGGTTGCAACCATTTCTCTTTCTCTCCTTGCCCGCTCTCTGTCCTTGACTTAGCCAAGCTCAGAGAAGGGAAGTGGGAGGGTTCTGGCATTTGCTGCCTCTCACCTCTCTGTCGGTGTAGCTCAGAATGCAGCAGCAGCGTTCTCCAGGCCTGCTCCTTACCTACGTCTGAGGAAAGGTGAAATTTTAGGACATGTCAGAGCAAATCCAAGAAAAAGTATAATAACCTTTTGCAGTTGGAGTGGGAAAACTTTCTGACCTGAGCGGCAACTAATTTTCTTCAAGAATTCAGGAGCTTCAGGATGAGCACTGCAGAGGGTGTGTCTATAGGTTCAGATAAAAGAATTCTGAGCCTGGTCTTTGCTGCTTCATAGTCTTCTTGAGCCATAGACTTGGTGCTAACTGACAGAAATAAAGGGTTACAGAGAAGATGTGCTCAGGAACTTCTGCCGGA
Source organism: Myotis yumanensis (assembly GCF_028538775.1). Taxonomy (NCBI): domain Eukaryota; kingdom Metazoa; phylum Chordata; class Mammalia; order Chiroptera; family Vespertilionidae; genus Myotis; species Myotis yumanensis. The sequence continues at coordinate 15,638,443 of NW_027223762.1, forward strand.
ACCCTGGAAGTCATGAGATGAAGGACACATTCCTTCAAAGCCAGCATGTTTATGCACATTATTTCATTTTAATTTTCCTAGCACCTTTATGAGATAGGTATTGTTCTCATTGTACACATTGGGGGACTGAAGTTAGGAGAGCTTAAGTAACTTCTCAAGGTCATACAGCTAGTAACTGACAATGGAGATTGAAAACTGGGTTTTTTGCCTCCAAATTTAGGGTCCTAGATCAAGTTCATGATAATTATCCTTCACATTTGAATTGATAGTAGAGCGGCATGTCTTTGAAAGTATAGTCAGAATGTATAGTCAGAATTTATTGTGCGACCCTATAATGTTACCATGGCAACATTGGAAGAGTCTGTAGTGTTGCCCAACACATGGTGGGCATTGAGTTTGATGGCCTGGCCGTCTGCTGGCAAAATTCTCTCTTTTGGGGGGAGATCAATTTCTTTTAGGGGAGATCAGATTTTTTTTTCATATGGATGAGGCCCGCCCACATTCTAGAGAGTAATCTGCTTTACTTAAAGTCTACTACTTTAAATGTTAATCTCATGTACAAAAAAAAATCTTTATAGCAGCATCCAGACCTGTGTTTGACCAAATATTTGGGTACCATGGCCTAGCCCAGTTAAAATTAACCATCATAACCAGTCATAGTGACTTCCCTTAAGCTATATTGCTGGCAATTGGTAGACCTTTTCACTCTGCTACATAGCATCTCGATTTAATTGGGATGTTTCTTGTAGCATCTACTGAGCTGTCATATGCGCCCTTTCTACCCAGCAGAGGGTGTAACTGTTAGATTCAAGAAGTCTTATCTACTAAACTTAGAGTAGATTTAGGAATAAGATTTAGGTATTGGATGAATGTAGGCTGGTGTGCTTTTGCGATGTTTTTCTTCAGGGTTGAGCCCATCATCTGCTCCTTCTCTGATCTGCTGTCCAACTGGACCAGGAGTCCTGGTGGCACTGCAGGTCAGAGGATTTGCTGCTGCCATTCCCCTGTTCACCGTCCTAGGGTGAAATCTGATGGGGCCCTGCAAGCTCTCACTGTCCTCCAAGCAAAGAGAGCAACAACAGCTGGCTTGCAGCATCAACTATGTCCAGTTTGTGAGCTTCCATAGTGCCCGGTTGCTCACCAAATTCTCCCCTAGAACATTATGGCCATCTACAAGAAAACAGCTGCACTGTAGTGATTCTGATAATAGGTGATGAGGTTTATTTGGGCAGGTAGATTTTGGGTGAAATTGTTTCTCTTCACATTTAGGCCCACGTACCTGATCTAATGCTTTTTCTAAAATGGAAGAAGGGACTGAACTGGAAAACTCATTTGGTAAACTGACTCTAAATGAAGAAAGGTTTTGTCCTAAATCTAGAAGGATATGTTCGGAAGTATGGTTTCTGATCCAGACTCTATGGTTATTTTTACTATTACGTGAAAAGTCCATCTGGCTTTTGTTGTTTCTTGGGTGACGTCGGGCCTTGTCTCTCTGCTTCAGCGGATACCCCTGTGATCTCGGAAGAGAAGGGGCCCTGTTACCGACTTGTCAGTTCCGGAAGGCAGTGCATGCACCCTCTGTCTGTTCACCTCACCAAGCAGCTCTGCTGTTGTAGCGTGGGCAAGGCCTGGGGCCCCCACTGTGAGAAATGTCCCCTTCCAGGCACAGGTAAGACATGCTCAGCTGTGCACTCACGTTCATTCCCGGCCACATCAGTACACGGGACAACTTTGACAGCTAGAGTTAATTTTTGTCTCTGATTCTAAATTTAGTTTTTAATAATACAGTGTGTTTTTGTCACTTCTGTAGAAACCATGAACATAGAAGGGTGAACTGTAAAAAAATTACATGCAAAGAGATTTCCAATTCTGTGTAACATTAGGCTTCCTTTTCAATGTTAAGGATATCATTACTGTTGATCATCACTTCTGGGACTCTAAGGCTGCTGTTTAAAAGTGTAGTGAGATCAGAAGGCCCTGCTGGGCCATGCATTTTCCTGATTGGCCGCTCACCACTTGCACAGTAATTAGACCTTGTGTAGGTTGCCTCATTCATTCATTTATTGATCATGTGCTTGTCAGGTTCTGTTGTGAACACTGTGTCTAATTTCTCCAATTAGAAATGGAGGTAATTTCAGTAACTCAAGGGTAGACCCTGCCAAAGTCTCCATGAACTTCTAGGTGGGAGCTGAATATTAAGAAGTTGTTTAGTCTTTATCCTTCAGTTTGGTACATAATTGCCTAATGCCCCGAAAGAGTAAATCTGTATAAGTGCCTTAATTTTACCAAGAAGTGACCGATTTCTCATACACGGTCAAGCAGAATTAAATGAAATAGAAAGAAACATACCCTGCAAATCCTGGATACCATGATATTATCAAAGAAGGAGTGGCCGCCATGTCACGGTATAGGGTGGACATAAAAAGTTTGCTCAGTTGCATATTTGAGAAGATGCATAAATTTTCACAGGGCCATTGCAATCTTAAAGCCATAACTTATACTGTAGCAGACAGGGTTAAATGTAAATATAAATATTATGGTCCACTTTTGGTGATGGGTAAGGTCAGAAAGAACTGGTAAGGCACAGGGTAGTGTAATGTTGATGGTATTTTGGTAGACCAGATAATTTTAGACATCTCCAAAAGGTCCTATTTTTCTCATATATGATCTGATCCACTCATTATTAAAAAGTAATAATAAAAAATAAATTATCTTTATAATTCATAGTTACATTTCTCTTTTAAGTTCAATTTTGGTAGCTTTGTAACCTTTACATGAAACGTAAATCAAGATGGTGAGTATCATGCTGGGAGACTTCTCCCTAAAATACAATAGGTAAACTTGAAAATAATATTTTTACACTTAGCCAATTTGGTTATGTGGTGATTTTCATAAAAATAATATTTAGGTCATCAGTACTTTAGCTATTTGATAGAATACCATGTTTCCTTCTGGAAACATCTATTCTTTCAAGTAAGAACTCTATTTCATAGTTAAACGTAAGAATGAGGTTCCACCATTCAGTGTGTGATCCTTATTAAAATAATGTTTTAGCATGCTTTATGGTGTATTTTAGAGCTTATTTTTCATTGGGAACTAATTTTAGGTCCATTTCATTCAATAGGAAATCTCTGGTTCAGTGGAAGTACTGAATGACTGATTTTACTTTCAATTTTACAAGTAGAAAGAAAAATGTTGACCATAAGTTCCTTGGTGTCTGCATTTGGTAACTTGCCTCCAATACCAACACCAAAGGGATTAGGTGGAATTTTCCTCCTTGGTCCCCACACTGCCTTGCCTCCCTAGTCTTTCCTCATTACGTATTTCTCAGGATTATGCAATGGAGGTCAGAAACTCACACGTGGCCAGTCTACTTTTTTTTTTTTAACTCTACGAAACCACTTTGCTGGGGTGGATAGTGATTCTAGGCACAGAATATCCCCTGTCCTCTGGATAATTTAGCTATCTGCTCATGGTTAGGCTTTTGCCCACGTATCATCCCTTCCCATGAATATAAGTATATGTTAATGTGGCGTATCCTTTTTAAAATATATATATATATATATATATATATATTGATTTCAGAAAGGAAGGGAGAGGGAGAGATAGAAACATCAATGATTAGAGAGAATCATTGATCGGCTGCCTCAGTTCCCACTAGGGATCGAGCCTGCAACCCAGGCATGTGCCCCGACTGGGAATCGAACTGTGACCTCCAGGCCCATAGGTCAATGCTCAATCACTGAGCCACGTCAGCTGGGCTGTGGCATGTCCTTTCTAAACTGGATTCCTACCCATCATCTCTTCAGCATGTCTTAATGCACTGGGTTCCTCCCCTCTGTCCTGAGACTCTCTTCAAGTACGCTTCCCCTTTTCAGTCCTTCTTAACCGACCTCTCCATGTCAGCTCATACACTCCATTCTGGCTGAGTCCTTTGGGTTCCTCAACTGGAAACAAATTATGACGATTTCAACCCCTCATTTCCCTGAATAGTGATTTTTTTTTTTTTGCCCATCATCTAATTTAGAGAGATGTTACTGAATTTCTTGTTAATAATCAATGAAATTAACCCATAGCAGAAGGAAAAAAGCCCAATTTTTGTTGATATTACACACACATTTCCAATAAGATATATGTTATATAGTGTCTTTTATACATACAAATCTAATATATTACATATACTTAATATGTGTAATATATGTGATATGTAAAATATTAATTATATAACACCTAATTTATTGCTGATACATACAAATGATATATAAAATATATGCTCTATGTGCTATATATATATATAATCTGATTGTGTAGGATAAGAAATTAACAGCTGGAGAAATGTTTAGTAAAAGGGTTGGGTTTTTTTCTGTAAATATGCAAGTTTAACAGAAATTCAAGCATTTTGCATCTGTTTTTGAAGATTTTAAATGTAACTATATTAGTGATGATTTATTAAGAGATACTCATCATGATATTTTCCTCTGTATCAGTTTGCACTTTTAGATTTTTAAAAGGAATATTTTCCCATCCCAAATCTAGCTGCTTTTAAGGAAATCTGTCCTGGTGGAATGGGTTATACGGTTTCTGGCGTTCATAGACGCAGGCCAATCCATCACCATGTAGGTAAAGGACCTGTATTTGTCAAGCCAAAGAACACTCAACCTGTTGCTAAAAGTACTCATCCTCCACCTCTCCCAGCCAAGGAAGAGCCAGTGGAGGCCCTGACTTTCTCCCGGGAACACGGGCCAGGAGTGGCGGAGCCCGAAGGTGAGAGTGGAAATGGATCATGGACCTAGCCATCTGTCTCGTGTGTCTTTGCTTTGGTTTCCCTGTCTATTCCCTTCCAGAGTAGGGGTTTCCTGCCTTCGCACTATTGACATGGAGGGTGGATAATTCTTGGATGTGGGGGCTGTTCTGTGCATTGTAGGGTGTTTATCAGCAGCCCTGGCCTCTGACCTCGAGATGCTAATAGCACCTTCTCCCCTCCCGTTCTTGCAGCCAAAAAGGTGTCCAAACGTTTCCAGATGTCCCTGGAGTGGGGGTGGGGGGAAAATTACCCCTGATTGAGAACCACTGCTCTAGAGTCATATGGACCTAGCAGGTAACAATATTCCAAGGTACTCTCAGGACAGGGTCGCGTGTTTGGGGCCCCTTTTTCTTGGTGTTTAGTCCTGAAGAGTGCTAGATCCCCCAAGGAATAGCCCACATTCATTTCTGTGTCTAGAGGGCCGTTTCATAAATATTTACTTACTTTAAAAAGTGGAATCCATAGGCTTAAAGTTAAAGCATCAAAGGAGCTTCCATGAAATAAAGCCCGACGGGCAGTCCGGGTTGAAGGAAGGAAGGACAGGGTCAATTAAAAGGATCTTGGAGACCACTTAGCGCAGTCCTTTGATTTACATTATGGGAAACCTGAGACCTAGAGAGGGGACTGGCCAGTTGTCATGCACAGAGTAGATGATGGGACCAGGGAGCATGTTTTTCCAGGGAAGTGATTTAGGCCTTACACTCCAGAGGGAGTCTAGAGACAGCTGACTCTATCTCCCTGGCTTTCACAAAGAGGATTATCTCTATCTCTGTCTCTTAATATAAACCAGCATATCTAATACTTTGAATATCTGTTACTACAAAAATTCTCACCCCCAAAGAAGGAACACAAATCTTAGGTTTGGATGAATATATATTGGCTCTAATAAAGCTGATGTTGGCTTTCCTCACTTGAGTCTTAGGTCAGAATTCAGGGTGCTCATTTATGGATTTCGTAAGGAGAGAAGGTGCCATAGGTTAGTGAAGACTTGGGGGCTTGGCAAGGCCTCCTTCCTGGTCGAGGTGTCTTTTTTACAGGGCTCTGAACCTTCATGTGTTCTAGCCTCTTCCATTCCACTCCTCCTCATGCCGCACTTCTTTCTTGGTTAGGGAGAGCAGTGGGACCTCACCTAGAGTTGACAGTGCTGACCAGTTTGCTCCTATACACTTAGGGTGTCATGCCAGGTGTTTGCAACTCCTCATCCTCTGCGTAAGCAGGAGAAAATTGGCTCTGGTCCAGGCTCTGCCTCAAGAATTTCTTAATGGTGGATCAGGCAGGACAGAATGTTAGTTGAGTTTTTCCAATCACAAGAATATTGCAGTGGTGGTAGCAGTCTGGTATCTGATTGCTTTTAGGAGTTAATGCATCTACCAAATTTGTATGCTAATGTTACTGAGACATTGCCTCATGAGAAAAATGTTGGTGAGTGTTCACCTAAGGCTTAAGGAATGATTAATGAAAAGCAAGGCTTTCAAAATACAAAGGTATAACCATTCACCCTATGGTAATGTTTATGATTGTGTAATATGTAATTTGTTCACCATATTGATGCTAATCAGTCATTGGATCTTATTGGCTTGTGATTTTTTCCCCGAAATTTCATTAGCATATCTTTCTGGAAATGCTCACAGAGCTTCATTAGGAATTCATATGCATCAAGAATGCAGCACCTATTCTGTCTCATTGAAATAGTGGCTTCTTTTCTTAACGTTGACATCAGAAAGCATTTCAAACATTATACAATGTTAAGGATAAGTATCACCAATTAAAGGAAATGTTTGTTTTCTAAAATATGGGAAGTTCTACAAAATTAAGATTAGGCATAAAATGTTGTACTACAAAGTGTTGCCTCCTTTAACATTTTTAGTTAATGAGGGACATGGAAAGAACTTCATCACATCTGTGACCTGACCTCCTGTAATTGAGGAATGACATAGCCCTGACCATTTTCCCCTGTCAGCCGTGTGTAATATCCAAAATAGCAGTGGCCATAATTCTGCGTTTGACTTAGTTTGATTCTTTATCCTTTTGGAGACATACTGAACTTCTATTGCACTTTAAAAGTTAAAATATTATGTAGTAGATTGTTTTAAATTTTACTAATGTCCTCCTTTCTTTTCTGGTTTTAGTGGCAACTGCACCCCCTGAGAAGGTAATTTATTCATTGTTTACAAATCTCTTTTTTTCCCTTTAACTTCACAATGATTTCCTTTTGGAATATGTATGCATCTTTAAAGCTTAAAAACGGTAACATGTATATTCATCATTTGGTTGGAGGAAATGGCATGCATTCATTCATTTAAGAAATATTTAGTGAGCACCTACTGTATGGCTGGCAGTATTCTGAATGCTAGGAAAACAATAGAGCGAAAAACCAGACAAAATTTATTTTCTTCATGGAACTTAAATTCCAGGGGAAGAAAATGACGGGACTAATAGGAACCAGGGCTTAAAACAGAATTCAAGGAGTCAATTTATGGCCTGGACCATCTATGAAAAGAAAGCATCTGACGGGTTTATGTAATTGTATATTCTTACGGTGCATAAGTATTGAGCGATGCACTTTTTAATTCAATTAAAATTTAACATGCATGTTTGAATTTGTTAGAGTAAGAACAGATCTTACTCTTGAAAGTTACAACCATTCCTAGAATACTGATTAGACATTTTAGAGAAATTTTTATAAACCTGTTCGTTTGGGGCATAAAATGGGGCTATAAATTGTGAAATTTATTAATAGGAAATATATAAATTTTCTGGAACTAAGTCCTATTTAAGGAATATTGTTCCTTGTCTGAATCTTGTTTTGATTCTCTATAATAACATGACAGTGAGGTAATGATTAAACGTTTATACATTTATAGTTACTTAGTTGACAAGATTGCAGTAAATATTCACATTTAGATCAGGCAAATACATATGTAAATTAGTATAGTTTTAAAAATCTTTATCTTATGAACAAGGGATAGAGTAGCATACGTGCTGAAAGAATCCAGAAAGAAAAAGTGATTTTAGAGTGATAGCACCCAATAAGGAAGAATGTCATGTTATATTAACCCCCAGAAGAAGCACAACAAATATGCATATTTTGCATGAACATTTGCAGCTGTTGTTTAGCATCTCCTGAAGTTCAGTGACGTACGGTAGTTTGCAATTCTGTTGATTTTAAATTTGGTTCTGGTTGATATGAGGGAGGAATCATTCAGGGTGGGAGTGGGCCGGCCAGCTCCCTCACAGCCTCGTCTTATCTCAGGCTTGTTCTTCTCTGTTTATGGCTGAGTTCATGCTACCTTTCATTAGGAATCTGAAAGAGGGCCCGAGCATTTTCTTATCTACTCTTACTGCAATTAATTTGGAGAAGCGGCAGTGGGAAAAATGCAACCAGAGTCCTTGTGGTCTTAACTCCTGGCAGAGGGCCTCATGATATTGAAGAGAAAGCAGGGTGGTCCGGGGTGGGAAGTTATATGCGCAAAGGTGTGGCTGGGACAGCAAGAGGTCAGTGAGGGGAGCATGAGAGACGGGTTAGAAAGAGAAACTTTGGGAGGTTGGGATACCAGCCTACAGTTGTCAGCAGTGGGGAAGTTCTCTGCTCCTCAGCTGGACCCCACCTCACCTGTCTAGTGGTGAGGTGGCATTGGTGAGGGAGGCTGCTGCCCATGCCAATAGGGGGATTCTGTCTGTTACCTGCGGGAGTGGATTGATGGTCTTCTTGCTGGCATTGACCACGGGCTGCAGGGATTGGGGTGCAATTGAGACTGATTGAGATCAGCTTAAATAGGTAATAGAAAACTACTCTGTGTTCTTAAGAAGTGGGGAAAAATAATAAGTGCTCAGTATTTTTAGAAGATAAATCATAGCAGGATTGACTGAGAGAGGGAGAAAGAGGAAGCTGGAGAGGCCAAGTAAATATTAGAATAAACTGAGAATCAGAGAGTGAATCCAGACTTGGGGTCGTGAGGGCCATGGATATGGAAAAGGATGGACAATAGAAGGAATAGTGCAAATGGGCAGGGGTTGGGGTGAGAAATGAAGGAGGGAGGACCAAAAAGTGACTTTAAACCTGGTGGGTTAATGATTGTGTCATTGTCTGAGATGAAGTTGAGATGACATACTGGATAGTTTTGGAAGGGGTAGACTCAAGGGATTTGTGGAATATCTAAATGGAGTTACCCTATAAAGAATCGTGCCTACACAATTGGATCTTTGATGGGATACTCAGATAAGATATCTATTTTATAAAAAGTAGGAAAGGAGTAATTCAAACGAGGAGACAGTTGAAAGGGACATGGAGGCCCGGGGAGTAAGCTTTCTAGAGGATGACAGCAATTAAAGCAAGGGAGGGAGAATGTAATAATGCCTCACCACGATGCTGTACACCTGAAACAGTATAAAATAATATTGAATGTCAACTGTATTGAAAGAGGATGAGAACAAAGTGTCAAAATAGTTGGAGAATTAGGAGTTACGTTATAAAAGCAAAAGAAAAGACAATTTTAAGAGAAGATTTAAATCTCTCTATTTTTTTTAAAAAACACCTCCAAGTTAGCGTAAAATGAAAGCTGCGAGTAAGGTGAACAGAAAATAAAAAGAATATCTATATAATAAAAGCCTAAGTGACCCTTATGGTAGAACGACTGGAACAACTGGTCACTATGATGCACACTGACCACCAGGGGCGGACGCTCAATGCAAGAGCTGCCCCCTGGTGGTCAGTGCGCTCCCACAGGTGGAGCCAGAAGCTGGTGAGCCTCTCCTGCCTTCGTGGCAGTGCTAAGGAGCATTTAGCTGAGCGGTAAGGAGCCTGCCGCTAAGGAGCAGTGAGCCAGTGGTAAGGAGTGAGCAGGCGGGCGGTAAGGAGCGAGGGATCCTGGATTGCGAGAGGGATGGATTGGGCCTAAGCCAGCAGTCAGACATCCCCCGAGGTGTCCTAGACTACGAGAGGGCACAGGCCAGGCTGAGGGACCCCCACCCTCCAGTGCATGAACTTCATGCACTGGGCCGCTAGTGTAATTATAAAATAATAAATGGGGAGAGGGACTATGTAGGGTAACAGTGACCGAGTAACCTGATTAATACTTTTAATGAAGCGATGATAGGAGCGCCCTGGCCCCACACATGTGGACGAGGTCACAGATGCTTAACAAGCCCCAATTTCAGTCTGTATGAGTCCTAAGGAGCTGGAGCTGGAACTGATCATGAGTTTCTTTCTTTGCTTGTGGTCCAGGAGACGGGAGTGGGAAACTGGACACAGGAAGCCTAGGGCCCTCCTCCCAGGCTCTGCCTTTCTGTTTCTCTGCTGGACTCTCCTTACTGGGAGAGCTGGAGGTGCCAAGTTATTAGATGTGAGGTTAAGGGCGGCCATAATGACTGACCAGCATAACACATTTTAATATTGTGTGTTTTGTTATGACACATCTGCTATAGCCGTTATCTAATCTGGGGCAGAGCCACATGTGAATGAGGTGACGGTTTAGTTCTCCTTCAGGGTTTGTTTTGTTCCAGACCAAGTGTGGGCCCCTGAGCCAAGGCAGTGGTTTCGCACGTCTGAAGGGACCCTTTTCTCTGGGCCCTCGAAGATGGGTGAGGGTGTGTGCTTGGGTTAGCACTGCAGGAGACATTCGGCAGCTTGCCATAATAGTGGCACAGTGGTAGTAGCTCATTTAAAAAAAATATCACACAATTGCACAGGTTTTTGTCTAATGTCCTATAACATTTGGTGCCTTTGTAAGAGTACAGTTAATTAAATAAAAATAGGTATAAGTGCAAATGAAAAATAATTCTTACTTGCAGTTCTCTTTTTGTCTTTCTAATTCAACCATGCAGGAAATACCTTCATTGGATCAAGAGAAAACCAAACTTGAGCCTGGTCAACCCCAGCTCTCTCCAGGCATTTCCACTATTCATCTGCACCCACAGTTCCCAGGTAGCCTTTGTTCACCTGTGCTGCTTGTAACAGCATCTATATATATAAAAGCCTAAGTGACCGAAAGACCGGTTGACCAATCGCTATGATGAGCACTGACCACCAGGGGGCAGACGCTGAATGCAGGAGCTGCTCCCTGGTGGTCAGTGTGCTCCCTCGGCCCCTCCCCCCAGCCAACCTCCCGCTCCCCCAATCGGCCCTAATCGCCAGCCAGGCCAAGGGACCCCACCAGTGCACGAATTCGTGCACTGGGCCTCTAGTTCTCAATAAAAGAGTAAGATAAGAATATTCTGTGTCTTTGATTTTAGAGTTTTTTAGAGTTTAATAAATGATTAGAATTATACACTTAAGTATATTAATATACTTATATAATGTTAGTATTATAATGATGTTATAAGTATTATAAAGGCAAAAGAAAAGTGTTTTGCTGTTTTCTGTGGTCAGGAGTAATATGTATTATTAGGATATTGTCAAGGGTCATCATTTGATGACAGGTTATTTTTCTTGGCTTCTGAATTATCCCCAGATATTCTTGCTAAATGTTGAAACCTGTAGGAACCTATGACAGTTCTTACGATCTAAGAGCTACCATGGTATGTCATTAGACTAAATTATGCTTGCATTTTGAAATGGCATGTCAGTGCATCTAACAGGCTTTAATGTTCTTTCAATCCCCTCTATCCTTGTGCAGTAGTGATTGAAAAAACATCACCTCCTGTGCCTGTGGAAGTGGCCCCTGAAGCTTCTACCTCAAGTGCCAGCCAAGTGATTGCACCTACGCAAGTAACAGGTAGGTGCAGTGTCCGCTGTGGGACGTAGCCTGAGGAGGAGACATGGGGTTGAGCTTAATTTTAAATAGAGCATCAAAACTGTGTCAAATAGCTGAGATTGCTTATGGCAGGTTAGTCATAGTAGCAAGATGAGGAAATAATCTGAATATTTTGTAGAAGGAGGCATATGTTTAAATAAATGATGGCACATATGCAGTGGAATATCACACAGCTATGGAAGTAACGTCTTAAAAGAGTGCTTAATGTCATGAGGAGATAGTTATGGCATGGTATTAAGAAATACAGCACACAATATAATGATTTCAATTTTATTTATTTATTTATCCTAATATATTTTTTACTATAGGACTGGTGCACGAAATTTGTGCGGGGGGGGGGGGGGGGTGTTCCTCAGCCCGGCCTGCACCCTCTCCAATCCATGACCCCTCGGGGGATGTCCGACTGCCGGTTTAGTCACCACGTTGTTAAACCAGCAGTTAAACCGGCAGTCAGACATCCCTCTCACAATCTGGGACCGCTGGCTCCTAACTGCCTACCTGCCTGCCTGCCTGATTGCCCCAACCACCTCTGCCTTGCCCCCGCCACCGTGGCTTTGTCTGGAAGGATGTACGGAAGATGTCTGGTCTATCTGGTCTAATTAGCATATGACCCTTTTATTAGTATAGATTGATTTCAGAGAGGAAGGGAGAGGGAGAGAGAGATAGAAACATCAATGATGAGAGAGAATCATTGATCGGCTGCCTCCTGCACGCCCCCCACTGGGGATTGAGCCTGCAACCTGGCCATGTGCCCTGACCGGGAATTGAACCGTGACCTCCTGGTTCATAGGTCGACGCCCAACCACTGAGCCATGCTGACCGGGCCCAATATTATTTCTTAAATGATTACAAATAGAAAAAGAGGCAAAAAGCACATGAAAGTGTTCAACTATCACCAGTTAGAAGGATCATGGATAATTCTTATGTCCTTCAATAGATTTTTACATATTTTTAGAAGTCTTTATAATAAACTTTATTTTAATCATTAGTGACAAATTACAAGAATGTATCATAATATGAAACAAATCAGCAGCTTAAAAGCTAATACCATTAATGTCAGAGAACAATAAAAAACACGCAATAGAAAACGGAGGCAGTGCAGGGCACGCGGGACCTGAAGCACGTGGCCGCAAACTCCAGCTGACAAACTCGCCCTGCTCACTGGGACGGCTGGACTATCCCAAGGAGCAGATGGCCCAGCTGCACAACCTGGTGCAACGTGGTGACTTCCCTCATCTGCCTGTGTGTGGACCATGACGTGCTGATATAAAGACGAGAATCATGTGTGTTCTATGTGAACTTTATGGTGCTGAGAATTGCACATCAGACCATCACAACTCCATCTAAAAAGAAAATTGAAATTAGCACTATTGCAAGCAACTACCACCTTGTAGTTAATCCCAGAGATGCTGTAAAGAGTGACAGGATAGCAATTCGGATGTTGAAAACAGTGGCGCAATCACAGCAACTTGAAACAAACTCTCCAGGAGACTTTAAAGTGGTTTGATTGGCAGAGTTTGACAAACATGCCTTGTGTCGAACCACGGGAGAGTATATGTCCACCTGCAGACTGATCTCGTGTTGCAATTCTACATCTAAAGTCATACCACCTGCTCATAGTAGGTAACTGGCTGTTCGCGTGCCTGCTCCCAGCCTTTGCCACGTGTTATCTACCATGTGCAAGGAGGAAGGTCTGAATCTTCCTGCCCTGCTGGCTCACAGACTTGCAGAAAAGTCCTGCAGAAGGCTCAGAAAAGCCCTATGTGTCAGTCTGTAGAGTCCAATAATATCCTTTTGCTCCAGATCACGAAGTCCTAGAAACAGATGGGGAGATGTAGCTGAGGGAGAATGCTAGTGCTATTGTCAGCCAGAAGACTCCACAAAGGCTCCTTGAAGTTCATGGAAGACTCTGTGAGCTTTTAGCTCCTTGTATTCCTCCTAAAATAATAATGAAGGGCCTCTCTCGGAACTTTCGCATAACTGTGATGGACAGCTAGAGGGAGAAGTGTCCCAGATGGCAGCTCACTATAAACATCATCTATAGCTGGGTAGTAAAGCCATTTATCACTTGGAAGGTTTTGTGGCCAAATTCATGGCACTACATAAGAAGTTCATGGAGGATGGATTAGAAGGCATGATGCTCTGACATCTTTCAGTAACTCTTCCTAATGTTTCTCAGTATCAGCATTTATATTCAACTTATACTGGAAGAGCTGTAAGTAAAATAAACTAACTTTACTTAACAAAAAAAGAAAAAAATGAGGAAATCATAGAATAATTCATAGAGAAAAACAATACCAAGAAATATAAGCTAGGAAATGTCAACTTTACTAGTAATCAAAGAAATGCACATTAAAATAATTCTTTATTCTTATCACATTAAGACAATTCTTCTAGAGTGAAATTGAGACTCTCACATTGCTGGAAGGAATGTAAACTGGTTCAGCTTGTCTGAAAAGCACAAACAAGATCTTTAAAAATGTTCAGAACTTTTGACTCAGTAATCCAATAGTAAGATATCTAGTGTAAGGAAATCATGTCCCGTCCCACACTGATAATCCTATATAATAAAAGGCTAATATGCAAATTAACTGAATGGCAGAACAACTGGTAAATATGATGTGCACTGACCACCAGGGGACAGACGCTTAACACAGGAGCTGCCCCCTGGTGTTCAGTGCGCTCCCACAGGGGGGAGTGCTGCTCAGCCAGAAGCTGGGCTCACGGCCGGCAAGCATAGCAGTGGTGGCGGGACCCTCTCCCACCTCCGCTGCATGCGGGCGGTAATGAGCGACGGGTCCCGGACTGCGAGAGTCCCGGACTGCAAGAGGGATGTCTGTCTGCTGGCTTAGGCCTAATCCCTCCGGCAGTCAGACATCCCCTGAGGGGTCCAGGCCTCTAGTGGTCTATATAAATGGATACTTACTAAAGCACCATGTATAATAGAGAAAAAATAGAAATAACTTAAACATTTAACTTTAGGGAAATAGATGTCATATCTATACATTGGAACATTATGCTGCCATCAAATATAGTATTATTTTAAAGACATTTATTAAGATTTATCAGAAAACGGTCATTCAATAAATTGTTAAATATAAGATGAAGTATATAAAAAATGAAAGATATAGAGTATTATACCAGTCACATTAAAAAGACATAATTGTTGGGGAAATGCACCAGATATTAGCAGTGATTATTTTTGTGGTAGGATCCGAGAAGTTTGGAGTGCAGTAGAGCCACCCAGATGCATTATGTCAGTGTCAGTTAAGGATGAGATTGGCAGTGTGTAATAGAGGCGTTTGTAGCCTCCTTTAAAATATTTCTTTCCTCAGAAACATTAGATGCTCATTTTTCAGATAGAAATGTGCTTGATAGATATGTTAATTAGCTGGATTGTGGTGATTATTTCACAATGTATACATATATTAAAACATCAAATTGTACACCTTAAGTATATATATAACTTCATGTTAAAAACAAGTATACAGTTGTGTACATATGTGCAGTTATATTTATCCAGTTATATAAAATATATGCAATTTTTATGTGTTTAAAATAACCAAAAACTTTTAGCCATTTTCTCAAAAATGTGGATGTAATTTCCCATAGCTATTTGAATCAAGCAAATAGGCCAGACAGTATTTTCTAGAAGCACCTGTCGACAGGTGATGAGTGCAGTCATGTCATGGACTTAGCAGTTCATACTCATCTCGATCGGGGTCCTCAAGGCCCACCCTTGCCAGAGCCCTGGCCTTCTCCACAGTTACTCATGGCAGTTGCTCTTTGATTTTGCTCTTAATACTAAGTAAATTGATATAAAGATGTTAGCTTTTGTAAGTATTTCTAGAGTGATACAATGAAACGATCGCGATGTTTTTCAATGACCATGGGTAAAATAGTGGCTGTCCATTCTGAGGTCATTTATGTGTCTACCCATTTCATCAAACCCATCTCACAGTTACTCTCCCTGCTATGCCCTGTAATGCACACAAACTTGTCATACACTGTCTTGGTCAGCAAGCATCTTCTCATTGTTAACCTCAGTGTTGGAAAGAAAATTGCAGTGTGACAATGTAATTCATGAATTTTTTCTATATAATGTATTTCTATTTTCCAATGTCAAAATAGACTTCAATTTGTGTCTTTTTAACAGAGGTCAGTGGAGGGAACTCTTGCAGCTAGCTTTGTAGAGGGTCAGTTTGGCTAGATAAGTGCAGTGTTGTCATTTCAGTGCAGCTGTGTGAGGAATAACAAATTGAAGTCGCTTAGCTTCAACGGAACTACAGAGCCGATCGAAAACAATGTGCTATATGAAGATGTTAACAGAGATTAATTTGAGTTTGGCAGGAGCACAGGGTTAACATCTGCTATCACATGTTTGAAGCACAAATATTTCCTTCCAGGAAATAAGTTAACATCGAATTTCATTTTCATGCGACATTTGTAGGTACTCCCCCTTCCTATAGTAAAAGAATCTGAAACAATCCAAGAGGGCATTACACATAGTCTTTAAATTAAATGGTTTTCGACTTTGAAGCGACACTATAATCAGTAATCTACAGTAGAACCAGAAGACTGTTTTGTATCAAATTTAATTTAAATCAAAATATAGATGTTTGCATTGGTTTGATATGAGAGCCAAACATATAAATTGAGGGAGTGATGTGATCTGTTCTCTTAGGAAATATTATGCAATGATTTTTCTCCCTAAAACACAGAAGAGGTTGGTGTTATTTGTCACTATTAGTTGCTCTCATAAGTTGAAGAAAGGGGTAGAATAATAATGAGTCTAAACTAAGTGAAATCAGTTCCACATTGCCTAGTGATGATATCTTTATGATGGTGAGGTTGGAAGTAGACTTTTCAGATTTTGTCAGACACCCCTTGACATGCAATAATTATAAAGTGAGCCACATATTTACAGGAAATAAGTGTGGTATTTTCCACTCCTAACAGCTGAGTTGGTGGCTTGCAACATTATTGGCACGCTGTGTCCAAATAAATTATACATTTCAGCATATAAATTCTTGATTTAGTGTAGTGTCTTAACAGCTCAAGGATAGGTTGGAAAATGAAACCTTTATTTCTCTGGCAAATATTTGCAAAGTGGAAACATCTGTTTCAATTGTTGTGGGACAATTTATGCTCGTTGTGTGGCAGTTAGGAGGCCAGGGCATTTTGTAAACCTTTCTGAGAGTTAGCATTTGGTGCTTCCTCCTGCTCACCCCAAACTTTCTCTGTAGCCCTGGTCGACCAGCCAGAAACTGTTCTTTGACATCGTGACTGCCTTTGCGGAAACCTTTGTAATTATCACAGCCCAAACATTCTAAAAACTGTTTGCTCAGACCTTTTCCAGATCTCATAACTGGCCCCTTTAAAGAGACCGTTTATCCCTGACGCGTATCACCAGCGTCATTACAGCTTCCGTAAACCGTGCGTACTGATGGAAAAGGAACTCTTTTTTTTCATGTAAAATCATAGTGGTTTGATATTTCCAGGCCCTATTTATTTATTTACTTTGAGTAATCACATGATGAGGGGGAAAAAAGTCTAAAATCAGCATACTCAATTTCATATTTTTCCAAAAGCTATCTTTTTCATTTGACTCTAGAAAATATAACAGAGACACCAAACTCTTAAGTCCACCATTGGCCTTGTTGCTGGGATAGATGAGTGTTTGGTTTTCCACTGGCGTTTTGTTGTGGCTCTTTTTCCAAATTCCAAGCGGACTCTAGCGAAAATATGAACAGAATAAGCTCGTTGATTCAGGGGCAGGTGTAGTAGGAAAGGGTAGGGGATGGGATGGGCATTACGAAGGACACACAGAAGGGTCCAGGGGGAGTGGTCTCTGATGGTCTCTCTGGGAAGTGGAACAGGCTGAAGGAGACAAGACATCCCCACTTTCGAGAGTTCCACAGAGACCAGTGCTTCCTGTGTGAGGCTTGGCTATATTTCCAGGGTTATGTCAACACAGTCTAATCCACAAAATGTATGTGTGCGTTTTTGTGTGTGTGTGTTTTAAACTTCAATATATTGTTATTGATTTTAGAGAGGAAGGGAGAGGGAGAGGGAGAGAAACATCAGTGATGAGAGAGAATCATTGATTGGCTACATCCTACTGGGGCTAGAGCTGCAACCAGCGTATGCCGTGACCAGGAATGAACTGTGACCTCCTGGTTATAGGTCGATGTTCAACCACTGAGCCACACCAGCTGGGCAGAACTGTATGTTTTGACATAAACTGATCCATTCTCTGGGAAGAGGCTCACATACCTATGTGTGAGTGTCCTCTTCAAAAAATAAGAAGTGCAATGTCTTTTCCCTAAAAAACATGGAAAAAGCAGAAAACTTAACTTATCCTTCACAATGGTACCCTCAGGACTGGCCTTGCTGTGTAGCATATGTGCCAGAGAATGAGAATTTAATAGAAAAGGAGGGAAAGTGTGGGAGGAGACCTGTTTTGTAAAGTTTTAAGATAGGAGTACTAGTAATTACTTTTAAAAAAATGGTGCTGATTAACTTTTGATGACTAGTGACGAGAAAGCAGACAGAAGTGTTTGGGAGGTGTTACGACTCTTCTTTCTATGAGAAGGGTGGAGTTCTGCCTAGCGCAGGGACGAAGGGGGTCTCTGAGGCCAAACTGGGAAAAGTTACATGAACTAATGACTTGGGTGAAAAGTGGGACAAACAATGTAGAAATCACGTGTGTTTTCGTAAATGTGCCTTCGCTCCTGTGATGTGTCTCTTAGTTCCCTCTAGTGGTGTCAGAGGAATATTTTCTTACCTAAGTTAGTGCCCTCCCCAGGGGACCAGCATTTTGAAGCTGCAGCTTGATATACTTACTAATCTACGGGGTGATCAGCTAAACATGCCTCATGAATATAACTTCAACCGCACGGCTTCTATTCAAAATACTAGATTGGAAGGAAAGGCTGTTATCATTCATTTCATTTCCTGAGATTAAGGAGTTATAATTCTTAAGAATTTCTTATATCTTAGAGCTGATGTAAGAAGAAACTTAGTATGTTGGCAAACTGGTATAGGAATGTATCTGGTGTGAATTAAGCATCACCTATTTTTAAAGATTTGTATTCACACATGTAAAAATTCCATTCTGATATGCTTGAAAAGTGACAAATATTTGGTAATCAGCAAATTAGTGTGTGTGATGGAGACTGAGTACTGATGAAGCATTTCATGAAAATCTAGATATTTATAGTCTTTGATTTGTTTTGAATTTTTGTCCCTCATTATTAACTTCTATTTTTTTCTTTTTGCAAATGTGATAAATATGTCTTTTCTGTCTTACGAAAATGGGAGCTAAGAGTATAAAGATCAGTAATTACAAAGAAAACCGAGAAGTATAAATAGCAATAATTTTCAAAGAAGGCATCTAACTACAACATGGATTAGATGGTCAGAGGCGTGCTTTTGACAATATTCTACTAAAGAATTCCTATCAACAGAGCAGAGAATTCTTACCTGAGGGTCTAGGAGTATAACCTGGAGAGCACTACCTTTCACCTTCAGATTTTTATCACACATAGAAATGATAACCTTTTTAATGGAAGACCTTCTTGAATGTAAAATTATATAAGCTCATTGTAGAAGTTTTGAAAAATACAGAAAAATATAAAGAAAAAATCACTAATCCCCAAAATCATGACACTGGATTTATTTCCTTAAAATCTCCTTTTCTGTGTATTTTGTAATTTAGATGATACCTATATTAAAATTTGCTCCCAACTATATTTTGTAACAAGTAAACATTTCCTATCCTTTACTGACTATATGATAATCTATGCTGTATATGTATCTTAATTCATTTTTTGGTATAATTGCCCATCTCTCAAGTTTAAGCAATCATGTTAATCATCCATGTTTTTAGCCTTTCAAATTGTTTTCTGTTTTATATGATTTTATATTATACTGAGTGTAAAAACTATTCTTCTGAAAGTGAGTTAGCACAACCACGCTCCCTGAAGATACCAGTAATTTGCAAGTGTGTGGTTGTCCCGTACCTCCAAGTGATTTTGTGTAAAACACCGCAGCTGTGTATTCATATGCTTTCTTTTAAAGTCTACCAACTTTTCAAGTGACTTGCGTCTGGTGTCTTAAAGTCACAGCACAGCGAATAGCACTTGATGAAATAGGAAGACTGTAGTGGGGTTTTGGAGAGCAACTTCAGCCTCATGTAGGTCCTTTCCATGGTGTACCTTTGTTAACCAGTTAACTGCCACGGTATTTTGAATTTAATTAAAAAAGGTCTGCCGCTTGCAGCTATAGACACTCGTGGCGTACAAACGGTTAAGGCACTGGTTTTCACATCCTTTTCTGCAGAGTGCATGGTGGGTTATTGGTGACAGAGCACACCTGTCACCTATTTTTCTTCTCGTTCAAATTACAGACCCTCTAACAGGGCTGGGCATTAGGCAGTCATGCTGGAGGCCCCCATCTTACTCTGGGCCCCTTGGGCTCTTCCACGACGGCATGTGTTTCAAGCATCGCTTACTGTGTGATGACAGTGAACAAACAGCTATTGTTTTAAATGTGCTGTTTCTTTGTTGTATATTCTTATGGGACTTCCACAGGAGCAACAGTGATAATGATGATAACGGCTATCTCTTATTGATCCTATACAATGTGCCAGGCATTGGTCTCCATGCATTATTGACGTTATCTCCTTTGAACCTGTGGGCCTGAAGTTGGCGCTTTGATTATTCCCATGTTACACATGGAGAAAAGTGAGGCATGGAATTTTTGAGTAGCTTGCCCTCCTGTGACAGAGCTAAGAAAGGACAGCAAGCTTTGTACCCAGACTGTCTCCAAGACTGGACTTCTGACCACTGCCCCACTCCCACTGTACCATTCTGCCTCCTTACAAAGGTCATTGAAAGCGGACTATTTTACGGAGGTATGTCATCTCAGAAGGCCACCTTTGAGTCCGTAGGTCCTTTTATTAATTAAGCTCCTTTTTCTGATCTTCACCCACCATGGACTCCTATGACCCTGTGTCTATCACAGCATCTGTCTATGAGTGGAGTGAGAACTCAGGGTTAATCTGCTCAGGCTTTATGGAAGAAGCGAGTCTCAAGCAAGAATCAGTGGAAGAGTGAGGGAGGAATTTAGCAGAGAAGATTTGGAAGAAGATTCTGCTTAATCTATTTCAATAAAATATGCTCCTGTTGGAACTGGCAAATTAAGAGTAAAGTTGCACCCACAAGTTTTGCTTTGATTAGAAGTGGTACATCTTTCTTGAATATTAATGAGAAATTTTGGAGGAGGTTGAACAAGGTTGGAACTTGAATTTGGCCTCTTAACAAATGCAACGCTACCATGTATTTCTTACCGGGGCAAATCACATGATGATTCAGAAGTGAACTTGGGTGGATGGAAATTCATTGACAAGCTATCTTAGAAGTTAGGAAGCATTTATTATTTCACAACTTCCAACATGGCTCTTTCTGAGTGTCCCCCCACTCCAGTTCATCTAGAAATTGTTTCAACATTAGGAATTATTGATGACCTTGGGTGGGCCTAATGGAACAATTGATAAAGTAGTCAAATGAATTTATACTTGATTTTGGAAGTGGTCACCTTTTGTCTTTTAAGCGCATATCTGGCAATAAGCTCATCAGGAAACACAAAGGGATGTTTACCAGTAGCCATGAAACCTTTCTATCTGTTTCTCCCCCCACCCCCAACATTTTACTTATGTTTAAAGAAATCAACGAGTGTTCCGTGAACCCTGACATCTGTGGAGCAGGACACTGCGTTAACCTGCCGGTGAGGTACACCTGCATCTGCTACGAAGGCTATAAGTTCAGTGAGCAGCAGAGGAAATGCACTGGTAAGAGACATTTCATAGGCGACATTATTTCAGTTAGCCAATATTTGCACAATAAGTGCACTTTTTCTGTAATTATCGTAGGAAAATGTTACTGTGTTTAATACTATCAAGTTCTTATCCCTGAGCTAAGGATGCTCAAAAAGAGGTTTTCTTGGGGAACTGTTACCTCTTGGTTCAACTCTGCCTACTTTGCCAAGTGTAACACAATTACATAAAGGTGAAGTGATTTCCAAAATTTTTTCAGGTAAAATATATAAAATAAGAGTTCTAGAAACAGTGAGCTACAAGCATCTATTTAGCAAAATCAAATTAATGTTAACATGCACTGCAATAAATAATTATATTCTCTAATTGCATAAAGTCCGATTTCTAATAGGGATTTCTAAATTGAAAATCACCAGATGCTGACACAAAGTTATTGAGTATGCCTCTCTGGAGAAATGTGTCTCAGAAAGAGCTGGGATGGTGGTGGGTTAATCATTTTGATGTGTTAACCCTATAGTTAGTTTTTAGAAACTAAGGGTTATAAAGTGAATAAAAGCAACAGAGGCATATAGCTAATTAATACTACTTTAATATGCTAAATGCTGTTAGACAAGATTTATGACTTTTGTTATTTGGTTTTGTATACGTATGAGGGGCTAAGGAGACACCCGCCTGTTCACACTATGGTTATTTCCCTTTCATTTGCATACAGTGTGTGTGTGACTAGAGCCATAAAGTATGAAGTTGAAAGGGCAATCATGCTCCGCCTGTGAATAGAGTGGGAGAGTCCCTTTCACGCCACTGGGCCTGTCCCTGCCGTCCCAGCCTGGGAGTAGCTCAGCGAATTCCAGAGCTTCGATGAGTCCAGTTACCCGGCAGGTCCTTCTGTGTTGACCTGAAACCTGTCTCTTTGAAACACCAGAGTCACGGTTGTAGTTTTAGCTTTTGAAGCAATATGCACAGTGCGTATTCCCTCTTCCCAGGAACAGCCTTTCAAATGTTTAAGGAGAACAGTCATGTCTCCTTGTCCTCAGCGATGAAGGCTTGTGGGACAAGGGGAGTCGGCTGGTGTTTCACGAACAAGGAGACGGAGAATGTCATGCTCCAGTTCACTGATCCTTTGATCCATCATTCTCTTGACAGATATTGACGAGTGCACGCAGGCCCCACACCTCTGCTCCCAGGGACGCTGTGAGAACACTGAGGGAAGTTTCTTGTGTATTTGCCCAGCAGGATTTATGGCCAGTGAGGACGGTACTAGCTGCATAGGTAATGGCAGTGCTTCCTGTGCCTCAATTCCCCCGTCTGCCTTTGTGCCTCCCCTAAGATCCCATCCGTTCACTGCTTAGTCAGACAGCACCTGCCATGACATGGCAATCTGCTAGATGCGGAAAGATATTAAAATTGAATTCTTTTCCTCCAATCCTTTTTATTTTGCATTTAAAAATTTTTCTCAGTAACAGTTGGCATTCGTTTTTAGTTTTAGGTGTATAGCCTAGTCGTTAAGAGACATTTATGTAACTTTTGAAATGGTCTCCCCTATAAGTCTAATACCTAGCCAGCAGCATACATAGTTATTAGAATACTAGAGGCCCGGTGCATGGATTCATGCACCAGTGGAGTCCCTCCGCCTGGCCTTCGGGGATTCGGCTCTCTGACAATCCCCCGAGGGGTCCCGGATTGCGAGAGGGCGCAGGCCAGGCCAAGGGACCCCACCAGTGCACGATGGAAGGGCTCCAGGGCGTGTCTGCCCCTGTCTTGCCCAGTCCTAATCTGGGCCAATGATCAGGGCGGCCAGCCTGGGAGGGACAGCGGGAGGTTGACTGGCTGGGGAGGAACTGTAGGAGGCCTCCAGGGCGTGTCCGGCCCATCTCGCCCAGTCCCGATCAGTTGGATCCCAGCAGCAAGCTAACCTATTGGTTGGAGCGTCTGCCCCTGTTGGTCAGTGCGCATCATAGTGACTGGTCGAACGAACGGTCAGACACTTAGCATATTAGGCTTTTATTATATAGGATTATTTCTCTGACCCCTTTAAACGAAGAGTGTCAAGTGTGCACAAAGACCAGAGGGGTTAAATGTTTCTTTTGGATCCCACACAAATCAAAACCACTCAGGTGATAGCAGGAATCAGTTATTTCATTCTTAAACTACACAGGGAGAGGTTTGAAATTATAGTTTGGGAAATAACCCTCGCACTGTTTCTGCTTTCCATAGATGTTGATGAGTGCCTGCGGCCGGATGTGTGTGGGGAAGGCCACTGCATCAACACCGTGGGGGCCTTCCGGTGCAAGTACTGTGACAGCGGGTACCGCATGACCCCCGGAGGACACTGCGAGGGTGAGTGTGCTGCGAGGCGGCGGCCGCACCACTTCTGAGGCTGAGTAAGCCTGGCTGTGCAGTGCAGGGCTGGGTGCAGGGCCTGTGGCTGACGGCCCCCGCCCCCCCCCCCCCCCGCCTGGCATTTCCCTCTGCCAGTCTGTGCATGCCACCAGCTCGTCTCAGCGCCGCCCGCCTTCTGGATTCGCAGCCTCTTTGTCTCACTTCGTGGCTCTGTCTGGATTATTTTCTATATGCTCTTTCTTACACACTTCAGTATCTTCCTTCGCTGGTATTTCAAGTGAGGTCACATTAGAACAATTATTGCAGAGTTCATACAAACCCAGACTTAATTACAGTGTCTGGGTCCTTCATGTGAGGACACGGTTCAGGTGTAACCACCTTTGATTTTGTGTGTGTTCTTGACCTTTTCACCTGGATACGTTCCTTTGTCTCAACTTGTTTCTTTCACGTAGATTTTGGGACTTGCTTGCAGACTCCCCACAGAAGCTCTGTCTGATCCACTGTAGGTCACATTCCAACAGCGCCAGATGAAAATGCCTTTGTTAATGACGGCAGCCATAAATTGGCGCTCCTTACAAAAATGTTTTGAGACATTTTTATTTTTTTTTAAGAGGGACATGATATATTTTATTCATTTTAGTATTTTTATTTATTTCAGATAGGAAGAGAGAGGGAGAGAGAGATAGAAACATCAATGATGAGAGAGAATCATTGATCGGCTGCCTCCTACACGCCCCCACTGGAGATTGAGCCCGCAACCCAGGCATGTGCCCTTGACCGGAATCAAACCTGGGACCCTTCAGTCCACAGGCCAATACTCTATCCACTGAGCCAAACCAGATAGGGCTGAAAAGTTTTTATAGCATGGTCAAAGTGATGAACAATTTCACATTCTCATGTTTGGGTCCAAATTGCACACAGGTTCTTTTTGAAACCCTGATGGTACTTTTCCCTTTAATTATTTTCGTAAAGAAAACAGCATTACCCTGATCCCAAAACCAGACAAAGACATTAAAAAAAAGAAAAGAAAATTGCATTGAACTTCGGCTTAGATCCTGCCATGGGAACAGGAGGATGCAGGTGCAGGGGTCTCTGAGCTAGTGTTTAAGTAGCCCAGATGAGGGGGTGGAGCTGGGGCCCTGGGGATCCCTGCCTGGCTGCCCGAGGATCAGCCTCTTTTCTAACATGGCTGGGCGTCCAGAGGGAGGGAAGGAGGTAGACTGGTTGGGGTGGGCTGCTCTCAGCTGTCCCTTGGCGTCTGCAGGTTGGTTTTCTTCACAGTCCTATCGGCCCAGGCCTGGAGGGAGAGCTAATTAGACAGTTTTTGGCAGCCTGCGCCTGCCTCCTGCTGGCCTCTTGCCTTGGCCCCTTTGGTTCTAATAGAGAGGGAAGTGGGAACAGTGTACGTTACCGGGTCTCTGGTCAACTCGAATGAGAACAGAGCTGTGAACTGTTCACCGAGGGCCGAGGGACATGGTGAAGTGCAGGTGTGACGTGTCCCCACTCTCCTCTTCCCGGGAACTCTCTCCGCTCAGAGAGGCGGGGTGGACACAAGAGAGAGAGGAACTGTGGCATCAGCTCACGACCCCTCAGGTAGTGACTGTCTGCTTGGGAGCCAGTGATTTGGCCCCTTTGAAAGTTACTTCTTCCTCTAACATGGCCGCTGAGAAGCTGACTCTTTAGGGTTGCTGAGAATAGAAATGTGTGTTGCAGTAGCTTATATGGTGCCGGTCACCTTATTAGTTCTGAGGAAGCATTTGTTTCTTAAACTTTTCTTCTCTGATGCCTTTTCTTTTTATGTAGATCTTCTCTGTACATCTCTCGTTGTGGGAGTACTTAAAAAAAGGGTGTGTGTGTAGGTATCTGATAAGCATTTATATGCAAAGCAGCACTCCCCAAGGAGGTCAAATATGGATCTTTATGTTCTACGTACAGTCTCAGAATGAGAATATCAGACATTGAAACAATAACTGTAGCATAAGGATGGAGAGTGGGAAGGAGGAGAAAAGAAATGTTGGAAGTCCATGGGAAACAGGAGACTTTTCGGTAATATTCAACGTGTGCAGATTATTTAACAGAAATATTACCAGAGTTCCCTGTGTAAAAAAACATATGCTTCTCCCCCCATGAAAAGGCTTGAGGAGAAGAAGGAGCCAAAGAACATGGCTGTTTGCTAATTTTGTCATGGCCCCGACCCAAAGGTCCCCGGGCTCCTGGCTCACGGAAGGTTTTCTCAGCTGTCCCTGACAAGGCTGCTTTCAAACAGCGCCAGTCTCCAAGGAGCCTATTGTAGTTCACAGACATTATCTCATGCGTCCTTACTTTATTCCATTAAGATATTACCAGTCAGGTAGTCCCTGATGCATAAATGAGGGGACAAGAGAGCAGGTGAGGGCAGCAGGAAATTCAGGGATGTTATCTGGTGTTGCTCAGTTGTTGCACCTTATTTATCGGACCAGCCTCCCTCGGTGACCTTCTCTGACTTAGCAGTTGCAGTTCTGTTTAAAAAAACATCCCATCCAGAGAATAATGTCATGCTGTTTGGAAAGTGAAACTGGCGAGCATCATCATCTTTTTGTAGAACAAGAAGTCCCAGAACATCTGACCTAAAAAAAACCCACACACACAAAACCACTGTGTGTCATTGTCTATTGGCAAGAATTTTTCACCGATAGGAAAAATAATTACAATGCTGGCCTGGTGTTGATTCTGTTACTATCGTCTTCAACTCTTTTACTTCAAGCATTTTTTTTTTTTTTTACATACATCCAGGGGTATGTCATGGGAGATCATTTAAAGAATTTACCAGAATGAAGATGTCAAATGCCCATGCCTGTTCTGTGTATCCATCACGTATTTCTTTCACTTTTCAGCTTATGTCCTGAGGTATCTGTCTATACTTGAAGTATGATTAGAGGTCTTCTATACATTTTATATTGAGACACTTAGACATTAAATCCACTCACTGAAATTAAAAAAATCCAACTCCAGAAAAACACTTACTTTAAATATATCCTACGTTCTTCCCCCATTTTGTTTAACTATTTTTAAAAATGCCTCAAGCTATTGGAGTCATTATCTCTGCCACAGTCCCACCCTTCTTTAAGGTGTTTTGTCCTCATATGGAAGAGAACAATGATTAGTAACGTCAGTTAGCTGTGAACGTGAAAAGAAAGGTGTATTTTTACCAGAAAATACTACCAGATGATCTTATCACCATGTTTGCTGGGAAGTCTTGAAAGTATGTGATGAGTTCATTCTCTTCTAGTGTTTTTTCTTTCTACTTCCAAGGAATTCCTAGCATATGAAAGGTTTTAAATTATTTAAACCCAGGATGTTTTTGAGCCCATGAGGCCAAAGTGAGGATTTCCCCAGAGCGTCAAGTGCCTGTAGCGCTGACTTGTCGCTGGGTGGATATACAGGGTGGGGCAAAAGTAGGTGTACAGTGGGGAGTATTTGAAACACAGAGTTTATTCTTGTATTCACTATGGTATCATTGTCCACATGGACAACTGTAAGCCTACTTTTGCCCCACCCTGTATGGCTTTCTCCTGCTCACCCCTATTCTCTGTCTTTTTTTCTGGCAAACTGCACACTTGCTTGAAAGGTTTGATGTCCAGAAAGTTGGCCCAGAGACATTGCGAGCTCCCAGACTAGGGAGTTCAGGCCCTCCAGTTGGAGAATTGGGTCCCACGACTTCCTGGGAATGTGTGTAAATGTTTCGGTCAAGGTGTACCTGGCCGTGCATGATCGCTGTGTGTTTATAGACCTGTATCACTTAGCCGGTTGTTTTCCCCACCAGGTAGGGCAGGCATTTCCCCCCTTTATCACAAAAGTGTTTGCTGTAGTATCCTGATAAAATGCCTGTGACCTAGCTTTTTGATTTTTCAGATATTGATGAGTGTTTGAGTCCAAGTACTTGTCCAGATGAGCAATGCGTCAATTCTCCTGGATCTTACCAGTGTGTTCCCTGCACGGAAGGGTTCCGAGGCTGGAATGGGCAGTGTCTCGGTAGGTACCACAGAGTTCTTATCATATAGTTTTATTTCTTCTGTCTGGCCTGTTTTCTGACAGAGTGGTGTAATGCCAAATGAGCCCTCTTTCAAAATAAAATATAAATAAATACACACACATACATATGGAATGTAACAAAATATTATTCAAAGACAACTTCAAAGAAAAGTTCTAAGTAAGTTTCAACCATGGAGAAAATAAGGAAGTGAGTTGGCATGAGGAATGTGGGATTTTTACATGCAACAAATAATCCTGGTAGAAACACATTGTTACCTGATGTGTTAAATAACCAAAACTAAATAAAATAATCACCACAGGGAGAACAGTGGAAAGCAGAATACTTAAAAAGTGAGAAAAGGCATAAGAAGAAGCTGTCAGAGACCACATAGAATTAGGAAACATACAAACACAAACTTGCAGCAGATATAGCAGACGCAGAAAGGGAAATCTTGGATTGATTGCTCATGTCCCTTATATAATACATTTATTCGTTTAAGTATTTAATAAATAGTACCTGCATCAGGCACCGAGAGAGATCTGATATACTTGCTTCGGTTCTAGTTACACGGGCTCTCACTAACTGTCTCCTTTCGTGGCCTTCCTGGGTGTTTCTGTCTACCATACAAAATGTTCCTTAAAAGTTGAACTCTTTTGCACTCCATGCCAGACTCTTTTCTTTCATTCATTCCTTCTATCCTTTCTTTCACAAATGCTGGACAACTTACTATATATGCTCAGAGTTGTACTGAGTGCCGGGGTACATCAAGTGCCTTTTTCAAGGAACTTACTATCCAGTGGGGAAAATGGGTAACCACCCAGATATCTCATAAATCAGTGCAAATGCACAGCTGATAAAAGGGCTAGAAAGGGATGGTTGTGTGACACGACAAGAGCCTGTACTCTAATGAGTTGCCTCTAGGAAAATTCTTGAGTTAATTTTTAATTGGGGAAGGCGATGGGAGGGAGAACGTTTTGGACAAAGGAAACAGCATATGCAGGGGGCTTGTAGAAAGAGGCGGTCATGTTCCAGCAGCTGAAAGGACAGTGTGGCTGAAGGACAGAGATCAAGGAAAGATTTGCTGCAGGATGAGGAGTAGAACATGCCAGACCTTCTGGGTCTGTTAAAAATGTTGGCCTATTCTTGCAATTCTGGGGAGACACTTAGGTACTTCAGGAAGTGTGGTATAGGTAGGCCTGGCAAAAACACTCTCCATTTCAAAGCTTTGGACTCAGCACCAGGCAGCATGAGCTGTACCTGGTGCAGGTGGCCCCAAACCCTGAGCCTCATGCCCATCCCAAGAGCGTCTATGAATGGAATTGTGAGATGTTGATCTTCGGGGAGAAGAAAAGATTTTTTCATTCATTGCTTATTTGATAAGATTTTGTTTACGACGTCTGTGTTGGTCAGAAAGTGCATTTGGTTTTAATTTTCCGATTTGGCATACATTTTATAGTTGTCTATGAAGGTTCCATTCGTGCTCTCATTTCCACATACGGATGGATATTATAACCCAAGAGCAGATCCTGAACTGTACCTTACATAGCTAAGTGGTGATATAAACACAGCCCTGATTCATGAATTTGCTAATGGAATGTGACTGACCAAATTGGCAAGTGATTGCTCTTCAATGTAAATGCATTTGTCTAGATTGGGTAGTAATAATAATAAATGGCTTCTCATACCTAGATGTATACAATAAATCTAATTGTGGCCACTTTGCTCCAGTTGTAGTGACAGAAACACAGCACCTCATTTAAAAGTAATTTCACTTTGTCAACCAGATTAGTAAAATCATACGCAGAAACATTAAGTCACTGTGCTACGCAACCAAAGTCACACACTTAGCCACTTGTTCTAAGCAATAGCTTTCGTTTTTGCATTCCGAAGGTCATGCATCTCCTATTAAAAGTAGACAGCGTACTTTTTCCTTCTGTTCTGGGTCAAAAGTTGGGCTCTTTGTCATCTATAGATCAAGCTTCTCTGTGGTATAATTGCAGTTCCTTCCATTGCTCAGTTGGACTTGTGCTCATTCTGAATTCCTCATGAGGGCTTTTGCAGATGATACCAAAATGGATTTTCCATCATAATTTTTTTATGGCAGTAGAGCTTTCAAATGTTGAAAAGTTGAGTGTGACAGAAAGCAGAAAGATATTGCAATAAACCCTTCTGCTCATATTGAGCCAATGGATGGATTGGATTTTTCTGCTAAACTCTGACAGTGCTCACGAATACCCAGCCACTCCTCTTTGTGTCTGTACCTTTGTGGAGTTCAGTTCTCACCTTTGTACTTGTGGGACTCCAGAAGGTGTAGTCCTTACTTAATCTTACCTTTATGTTGAGCTCATGGGTAACACAACTTGATCTATATGTATTCATTTATTTAGCAATTGAGTGCCTACTGTGAGCCAGGTGTTTTTGTAGACTTTGGGGATGGAGAGTAAACAACGTAAATTCCCTCCTCGCATTGCACTTCTACTGTAGAGCTACTGTGCTTACAAATAAGTAACTCAACAATGAGAAGTATATGGTGTGTCAGATATGATGAATGCCATGAAGGGAAGGAAAGCAGCGTAAGAAAGAAGAGGAGTGTTATAGTTTCTGTGGTGGTCAGAGATCAGGCATTTACAAGGTGTTCCTTGTTAACCATTTGCTTTGTCTCTAACAGTTATTTGTGAGTAGTGGCATTTTATATCCTGTTAGTTCAGACAATTTAGAATACATTGATGAGACTTTTATTGTCCAACTCTTAATGTATGAGAACAGTAAAGACTTTAAAAAGTTCCCAGATCTCACTGTTTGAAGAAAAGCCCTACACCTGGCATTTGCTAGTGATCACCGATAGAAATAATTGCTACATCCAGGGCTGTTCTGTGCCATATGTCTCATAGTCTCCTTCTTCTACTACCCTCCTCTCACTCACTCATATTTTAAAGTTATGTGATTAAACTTGTGCAGTGTTATACAGAATAGGACTTTTATTTGGCATTATGCTTGGTGCTTGCTTTTTTGTGTGTGTACTCTGTCCATCTTCATTCTGATTTGGCTCATTTTTATTTGAAATGGTTTAATTGGGAATTAAGAATTGCTTTTTTGACCCTTGTATTCTGCAGGGATTTGCTGCCAGTTACACTTTCTGATTCTTTCACTAACTAAACGGTGGACTTGCTGAAACCATTGATGGCCTGTTTGTTTTCATGCCATGTACACTGGGTCTTACTGATTAATGCTTCTCCCTGGTTGATGAATTAGGACAGAAATTGTTTGGGGCAGAAACAGGTAAAATGTCAGCAGGTGTTGTCACAGGGAACACACTCTTTCCTAGGGTTTAGCCCAGGACACATAGTCCTTCATTCTCAATAGTTTTGTCCACTCTCAAAATATCTACCCCTCAATATTTTCTGGCAACTCTTTTTGGACCTCTGTTAATGTAGCATCTTCTTTCAAGTTGTGGATTTTGGTCCTCTCTTGAGAGCCACTTTCATCATTCAACACTGTATTCCTTGGACCTCACATTCAGCCTGGAGTTGTTGCCCATTCGATCCCCACCTCTAATGACTATTTCAACACCTTGAGTTCTGTCTACTTCCAACTGGCTGCTCCAACCAGGACTTTTCTTGAGGAGAGCCAGCCTGGCAGGTACTCAATTTATAGGTTTCTCTTGACTCCTGGAGAACTAGCCTGATTCCAACCCAACTAGATTATTCCCCAAAGGAAATTCTCTCATATTTCATTGTTTAAAGGTACTTTCCAGTAACTCTGACATAAAGATCACATTTCCCTGAATTTAGGCAGATTGGGGATCGTGTGACCGCTCTGAAGCTTAGTTTTAATATCTGTAAAATAGGATTTGAAATACTTTCTTCATAGGGCTTATTGTCAGAATTAAGTGAGCGCTATAAAGTCCTTAGTAAGGTGTTTGACATAAAGAAGGACTCCATCAATGTTAGAATTCTTCTTTCCCCAACCCTGGTACCCTCCCTTGTATCTTCCTTGACCTGAAATACATACAAGATGGCAGCTGAGCTGACCATCTATCTTTTATGAATATTATAAAATGTCAACATCCGACTTATCCCTAAACCATTATATGCTAAAGGAATCTCTAATCCGTCAGCAAGTTATTGAGCACCTAACTATTTGCCTGCCAGACGCCAGAGAAGATTTGAGACTGTGAAAAAGCAAAATAAAACAGAGTAGAATGTGGTTACCTGGGGTTGGGGTGGGGTGTTGGGGAGATGTTTAAAGGTGCAAACTTGAAACTCTTGATAAGTACGTTCTGAAGACCCAGTCCACAGCATGGTGATTGGAGACAGCAGCACTGGATTATAAACTTCAGAGAGACTAGATCTTAATTGTGATAGAGGTGTTAGCTAATGCTACTGTTTCACAACATATAAGGTACCAACGCATCCCTTAAACTTATATAATGTTATGTGTCAATTACAACTCAAAACAAAAAAAATACTTTTGTGAAGGAAACATGCCTGTGTGAGAATAACAACAAAAAACCTCACTTTATGTAGTTTACAAAGGGCTTTGACTTTGTGGTTTTATTTGATCCTCCTGGCAATCTTTCCTGTAGTACAGATAGAGAACCTGATTCCCAAATAGGTTAATAGGCTTGCTCAAGGTCAGAGGTAAGACATGGCAGGGCTAGGACCAGATCCCAGACACTCTTTCTCCAAAACAATTTTTTTGTGTTGTTCTACACTGTATCTCCTGTCTCTCTCATGTGCACTCAAGAAAACTCAAGAGCAAAACAACATAATTAACATAATAAGGAAAGGAAAGTTCATAGGAAGGAGACGTCTGTGTGGGCTGGAGTTGCCCCTTGCACGATGTAATAGTAACGGCTGGGGGACGCCAGAGTCAGAGATGTCAGACCTGCCCCATAGATAGCCCGGTTGAGTTTTGCTGAAAGACACGGTTGCTGTTGGAAAGGTAAAGTAAGAAGCCAGTGAGTTGGTGGAATTCGTGGAATTGATCTGCCCAGGCTGTCCTTGGCTCCTTACCGGGGATGTGCATAGCCTTGGCTGGCTTCCAGTTCTGAAAAGCAGTGCTGCGTCTTCAAGGACCATATATTTTTGTAGACAGCTCTGCTACTGCATAAATTGGTCAGAACTGACAGCAGGCCGGAGACCCTGAGGATTTACTGTACCTTAAGTGCACTTGAGGTGTTTGGGTCACACTGGCCTACCCAGTGTCTGTCTCTCATTTGTCAACTATGTGTTTCTGTCCAGTATGGTCTCTTATCATCTTTAGTATAAAAGACTGTGTGTGAAGAGTAGTTAAGGGATCATTGAAGTAATAGCATGTTTGGGGCAAGGAGTAATCCTAGACTTTTAAGTAGCTATAGTGATAGAATAAGAAGTTTCCACCCTCCTTCCCCACCTCCCCCCATATCAAATGATGCTCATTCATGAAGTCCACATTGGTCACTAAGGAATTAAATAAGGCTGAATGGACGCTGAAAAATGCCTGGTTCACAGTGTGGACAAGTTCACCTCCTTGAAAGTACAGGAAGTAATGCAGGCCAATGGTTGCTGGAACCAGTCCTGACCCACGCCAAGGACCTAAGTGAAGTGGAGGGGGTGGGTGCAGCACAGCGTTGGGCTGACTGGTGTAAAATCAGCCACTGAAAACCCTTGGTGACTTAGAAGTCAGGCCCACCAGGTAGTCTGGTGTGTTCCCAGGATATTAGGAAGGGAAATTTCAAAAGAGTTCCTGACTCCGATGAAATACATCCCAAGGCAGCGAGAGAATTGCAGGTGGGATTGCTGGCCAGCTGGGAGTCATCTTTGTGAAACGGTTGAGGATGGAAAGTTGCCAGAGAGCTGGAGAGAGATTAATGTCCTCATTTCCCCCTAAAGAGGAAAGAAGGTGGAATCAGGAGCTAATGACCCATGAACTTCAAATTGATCTTGACAAAGAACTGTAGACTACAGGATTCAGGTGATGAGGTGAAGCACTTTTAAATGAAAGCGATGATCACAAGAATCAGCCAGAGTTCAGTCAGGGCAAACCATGCCAGACTGTCTTGAGTGCTTCCTCAGGGAGAGCGATTAGAGGGGTAGGTCAGGAGCTACTCCGGGTGTGGCATTTCTGGTTTCAACACGCCATTTGTTGCAGTCTGTCGGGGGATTGTAGATGAGAAGGATCCATTGGGGTTGGGCAATAGAATAGTGAGGAGGATTCATAAACTTCTGAACTATCATATCCACAAAGTGCTGGTCTCATAAATGCCAACAACTTCCTTACTGCGGGAGGTTTTCATTCATTCATTGAAGCCACTTTTTCTGTGGACACGGTGTTTTTCATGATAAAATTCCCTTTTGAACTCACAATGTATATGCAGTGTAAGAATTTGGGTAATGTGGCTCTCGTATAAGACTGTAATCTTAGAGTAAGGTGAGTTTTGATCTCCGATATAGACGTTACTGTCTCCCTCTGCTGGGGGGAGGCTGTGAGTGATGGGTGCTGAGGTGGGCAAGGACCACCTTGTTTCCCACGGCATTGATCCTTCCAAGGGTTGGAAGGAAGGATTGCGGGGACCAGCCCTTCTGTCCGTACCACTCGAGACCCCCCAAGTTTGTGACCTTGACCAAACTGAAGAACACTGGGAACCACTGAGGATTTTTAAAGTAGAGGAACAAACATTGATTGGATCTGTGTTGTAGAAACGTTACTCTGGCTGTAGGTTGGGTAATGTTAGAAGAGGGCAAGACTGGAAATAGAGAAATAAACGGCCATGGCAGTAATACATGTGGGAGAGAATGGTAGAATAGGAATGAAAAGAAAGTGAGGATATTTGAGAGATATTTGGAAGGTAGGATTGATAGGACTTGGTAATAAGTGTAAGAAATCTAGAAAGGATGATGCCCATGTTTCTGACTTGGGCACTTTAGA
Source organism: Myotis yumanensis (assembly GCF_028538775.1). Lineage (NCBI taxonomy): Eukaryota > Metazoa > Chordata > Mammalia > Chiroptera > Vespertilionidae > Myotis > Myotis yumanensis. Next base: position 15,673,098 of record NW_027223762.1, read on the forward strand.
GGGTAGTGGCACCATGTACTGACATGGGAGACAGCATTCAGAGGAAGCAGTGGGGAAGGTCAGTTTTGGCCGCGAAGACTCAGAGGTGTCTCATAGACTGACCTGCTGGATGTGGGGATCTGCAGTTTAGGAAACAGGTCTGGGCTAAAGATACAACACTGAGTTTATTTTACATCCACCAAGTGAGGCCCCATCTGGATACATGTCTTCTATATAGAGATTCTTTTTTAATTGAGGTATAATTGACATATAATGTTATATTAGTTTCATATGTACAACATCGTGATTCAATATTTGTTTACATTGCAAAATGCTCACCACAGTAAGTCTAGTTAACATGCGTCACTATACATAGTTACAAATTCTTTTTCTTTTTTTTTCTTGTGATAAGCTACTTTTAAGATCTTCTCTATTAACAGTTTTCAAATATGCAATGCAGTAGTTTTAACTGTAGTCACCATACTGTGCATGACATTCCCAGGACTTACTTTATTTATTTTTAAAATATATTTTATGGATTTTAGAGAGAAAGGGAGAAGGAGAGAGAGAAACATCAACGATAAGAAAGAATCATTGATCGGATGCCTCCTGCACGCCCCCTATTGGGGGTTGAGCCCACAACCCAGACATGTGCCCTAGACCAGAATTGAACCATGGACCCTTCCGTCCACAGGCCAACGCTCTATCCACTGAGCCAAACCAGCTAAGGCTGAATTACTTACTTTATAGCTGGAAGTTTGTACCTTTTGACCCCATGTAAAGGTACTTTTATAATATTTTACTATATAGTTAACTTTCCCAAGGGCATGAGCTCCATTAAGGCCAAATTCTCATTGAATTTAAACTGCTAGGTCTCCATGTGAATGATTGACTTGCAAGGATTCTGGCTCCATGCAATTATGTCTATAATAACTGAAGAATAAAGACATCAGAATACCCTAGGTATTTCAAGGCATTCTGCTTCATAGTTAATCATGGTAGTCGCCTGACAAAATAGAACTGTTATAAGTATCTCATGAATAGTAATCGGTAATGCCTATTCATTTACTTTAGAGAAATATGGTCTTGAACTGATTTTGCTATTACGTTCTCCAGCCCTGTAAGTCACATTCCCTGGTGCATGAATAATTAGAGAGAGCGAGCCATACATTTTTCAAGTTGTTACCATTTTTTTTCAAGCGAACCAGATGCTAAACTTGACATTTTCTCGCTGCTGTCAGGAATGGCCATGCTTAGTGTCAAGGCTCATTCTGTCCCACTGTTTACTTTGGCTTCGGTGTTTGGCTTCTTTCAAGTCACTTGCCTTCCATGTGTACAGAGGTGGGTTCCCACACAGGCGGGACGGAGCGTGTGTCAGCCTGGAAGTGCTGTTCTTGCTGTGATGGGGAAGAGTCGGTTCACCATGGTTAGTGGTTGTGGAGAGCGGGTAGAGCCGCCTAAGCAGTGCCAATTGCTTGGCTGATCTCTGTATGAATGTGGAACCCACCTGCGCACACAGACTTCCCTTTCTTTACCGTATTTTGCTAAGACTTTATTTCTCAATTTTATTGTAAGAAAAGTAGAATACAGCTTTAATGAAATGCGGGGCAAATGAATGCACTCTGAATTCTGGATTGCTGACCGGAAATGAGATCTCTGTTGTTGATGTGTCCATGACTCTCCATCTGTTAACGTTGAGAACCTTAAGAGGGTAGAAGGCTGTTTTTCCTTTGCAGTGAGCATTGTCAAAGGAAGTGGATGAAATCAGGAGCCTTTTCCTCCTTATTGTCTGTCTGCCTTATCATTAAGATGCAATGGTTAAGTAACAGACTGCTTTACAATTAAGCCTGAACTGTGATGCTGTGTGTATGTGTGTGTGTGTGTGTGTGTGTGTGTGTGTGAGCACTTTGGGCTTTGTTTTCCTCTCAGGCTTTGGTTATTTATGCTACATTATGTCTTCCCACTACAACATACAGTGGACTTACCCAGGGGCATTCAAATGGGGCTCAGAACTCCAATTTTTCTTTTTTAATTAATAATGTTCTCATAGGAGCTTAATGAATGCTTTATTTCATTGAATGAAATCAATGAACACTTAGATGAGTATTTTTGCAAATAATAAAAACAAACATAAAAATCGCTCTCTGTTTCTATCACTAAACTTAACTTTGTCTACGACAGAAACTTACAGCCAAGTTAGAAGGGTGTGCTTCGGTGGTAGCACTGACTGGATTTCAATCTCAGAGCCGCCACTTTCTAGCTGTGTGGCTCGGGCAACCCTATTGGATGTCTCTAAGTCATGGTTCCTTCCTCTCTGGAAAGTGGTTCGCTGGACTTTGTTAGGATTAAATGAGATAATATAGGTAAAGCCTTTAGTGCCTGCATCCAGGAAGTACTTGATAAAGATTAGCTATTATCTGCCTCTTTGGCCTGTAGCATACCTTCTGACTGCCCAAATAGCCTTACATTTGTCCCCAGACTGTTTTTATAATGCTGGTTTTGTTAGTTTTTTTCACCTATTACACTTTTCCTTGAGGTTTCTCTGGGACCCCAGTCATAGCTTTTGCTCCCGTGAATCCTCACATCTTACTGAACTCAGTTCTCCAAGCAGAGCTTGACGCATCTTTGCTTCCTTGGAATATGTTCTTTTGTAGGGGATGTTGCTCCCAAACCAGTCTCTCTTCTGCTCCCCTGTCTTCCGTTGAATTCATTCATACAGCATGTTTGGTTCCTTTTGTCAGTTACTTTGTAGGGAGTAAATTAAGGCATAGAACCATCATTTAAGCAGCTCACACCAGAGCTTTTTCTTTTTTTCTTTTTTTTTTAAATTTTTTTTTTATTTTTTTTAATTAAATCTTTATTGTTCAGATTATTACATTTGTTCCTCTTTTTTCCCCCCATAACTCCCCTCCTTCCAGCTCCCACCCCACCCTCCGCCCTCACTCCCCACCCACTATGTTCATCCATAGGTGCAGATTTTTGTCCAGTCTCTTCCCGCATCTCCCACACCCCTTTTCCCCCCAAGAATAGTCAGTCCATTCCCTTTCTATGTCCCTGATTCTATTATAATCACCAGTTCATCCTGTACATCAGGTTATTTATTCACTTGATTCTTAGATTCATTTGTTGATAGATGCATATTTGTTGTTCATAGTTTGTATCTTTACCTTTTTCTTCTTCTTCCTCTTCTTAAAGGATACCTTTCAGCATTTCATATAATACTGGTTTACACCAGAGCTTTTTCTCCTTCTAAGGGTTAATTTGAAAGTTTATCTTACAGATCTTTTGAAGATCCACTATTTTTTTTCTAACTAAATTCAAGTTTCTTCATGTTTTATTTCTTTCTTCTCTGACCTACTTTTGTTTGTTTGTTTTATAATTTCCCTTCCCAATGGCACCATTCCTCAAGATGTGGATGAGTGCCTGGACCCGAAGGTCTGCGCTAATGGGACCTGCTCCAACCTTGAAGGCTCCTACATGTGTTCCTGTCACAAGGGCTACACCCCGACCCCAGACCACAAGCACTGCAAAGGTAAAGACTGTCATCACCTCTCTCCGTTTTGTTTGAACTTCCATTAGGAATATGTTAGAGTAACTAGCCTTATAAAGGGACCCTCATTACCTGTGGTTTATTTTCACTGAGCTACTTGGGTATGCAGACCATAGCTACGTATACAACGGAAGATAGTGTATTTTTACAGAGCATCTGTAAACCATAGATCTGTTTATTTAAGTTTTTTTCTGTTTCTATAAATAATATGTACAGTTGCACAACTCTGTGAATATACAGAAACATTGAATTGCATACTTTAAATAGGTGAATTGCATGGTATATGAATTAGATCTCATTGAAATTGCTACTAAAATAAACATACCCAAGATGTGGGTTTGATCCCTAATTGGGGCCTGTACAGGAGGCATCAACATCTCTCCCACATCAACATCTCTCTCTCTCCGTCTCTCTCTCCTGCTCTCTCTCCCCCTTTCTCTCTCTCTCTCTCAAATCAATAAAAACTTATCCTCGGGTGAGGATTTTTTGAAAAGTTCCTATCTTCTCCTTTAGAAACCTATATAGGCACTAAGTGTTTTCCTTATTCATCAAACAAAACCTTTCCTTTTTATAAGAATAAACTACATAACATCCTTTTTCTTTAGTTATTTCATCATCTTTTCCAAACCACATCCGCTCATAGATGTCAAATTCTTCCCAGGTCATAAATCTCTCTCTTTTCCAACTTTGTAGCAAAGCTGCTAATCTCACCTTGTGGATGGTCTGAAATAATTGACTTTGTCTTCACCTCACTAAATAGACTGACAGCCTTTATCAGGTTATAAATACATTACCTAATGTGTTAATTTATTTCTGCTTTATTTTTTGCATCTCTTTGCATCTGTGCAGTTTAGCACTCACTGTATGTCCTAATTTTATACATAACTAGAGGTAGTCTCTATTTGAACTCTGAGCTGGACTTATCAAAGGAATATGTGCAAAAAGTCTCTTAATTATCTTTCACAGAGAATAATATTTTATTTTCATCTCTTGGCGCAAAAGAGAGATGACATTTGTCCTGCATGCCTGTTCTTTAGAAAGCTTTCTTTTATCATAGGAGTTTTGTCCCTCCTCCGAAACGAAAAATGCCTTTTGATCTGTAGAATTAAACAGCCTCTGTTCCCCTTGGTTATTTTAAAGACCCAGCAGTCACCTGATTCAAGATAACTGGGTTGCCTCAAGTTATTCCAAATGTGCATGTCATTACTTATAATGAATTACTTCTGACAGTCTTCCCAAGACAAATGAGGAACTTATGTAAGATGCCTGGCTTACCCTGCCGGTACTTGGAATGGAGGGTCTATTCTTGTGGCAGACATCGTCACATGAGAATACTTAATTTGTCATCTTCTTTGAGAAAATCAAAAAGAGTCCAAGGCACTAAAAATGTTGTCATACATTACATGAGATCCAACACACTACAGGAGCCGTTGTTGGTCTCAAGTTCTTGAGCTGAGAGACCTCAAGTATTTTATAGAATGTGCTGAAAGAAAATATGGTGTAGGCTATTCTTTGCTGTCGGTCACTCCTAGAACTAATAGACTTAGAGTGTGGAAAGGTATAAAATAATTCTTCAAATGAAATTCAGTTCACTTATTTGATTTCTCTTTTAGTAGTCAACAATTGGCAGGCAGGACTTATGTATAAATAAGAGGGATCAATAACACAATAAGTGAAACAAAAGTTTATAGTACATTAATTGCTACATAAAATTAAATGGGAAAAAAACCCAAATTCCTGAAATACAGTTAGATTAATAGTTCATGTTAGCTTTTTTAAGGAAACTTCTAACAACTCAAGACCTTGCTTGTATCAGGAGAAAATCAAAAGGTTAATGCCTCCCTAGAAAGTTAAATTTTGTGGTTAGAGTGTTGGCTCCCGCACCAAAGAGTGTCAGGTTTGATTCTGGGTCAAGGACACATTCCTGGGTTGCAGGTTGATCGCCGGCAATCAATGTGTCACTCTTCTCTCTCACATCAGTGCTTCTCTCTCTCTCTCTCTCTCTCTCTCTCTCTCTCTCTCTCTGTCTCCCCCTGCCCACCAATAAATAAATAAGTTCAGTATCTTTTAACACAACTGTTTGATTTTTTACTTTTTCAGCTTCTTCTAAATACAGGAGACATGTTTATTTCTCTCCATTACTGCCTTCAATATGGTTTTGTTTTTAAAATTCTTGGTAGAGTCTTAATTCAACCTTCTTTCCTGAAATTTCTACATACTGCCAATTGTCACTATTTTGTGTTTGAGGTTCTGTCTTCTATTTTCAACTCTCAAATATTTCATCTTGTGTTTCTGCTATAGTCAAAGTATGGGAGAGATGGCAAAGGGCTTCATGTTATATTAAAAGTAGCTTTAACTTGCTCATAACTTTATTGTCTATTTGTAACTTTTTCCATTCCACAGTTCAGCTGCTGAGGTTGATATGAGGAACATCTAGTGAGCTGAATCAGACTAAAATTTAGAGGGTCTCATATAGGAAGTATTATTATTTTTGTAATATTAACCCCAGAATGTACTGTAGAGAACATTACATTCCCCCTTTTCTTTATTTATAGAAAACTTAAATGGAACACCTTGTGGGCAGGGACTTAGTTTAGTCTGAGTTGAGACTAAACTAAGTCACTAGTCTAGATATGACCTAATTTCAAACAGTTGTCATTGTATGTGTTTACAGATATTGATGAATGTCAGCAAGGGAATCTCTGCATGAATGGGCAGTGCAAAAACACCGAGGGCTCCTTCAGGTGTAGCTGTGGGCAGGGCTACCAGCTGTCAGCAGCGAAAGACCAGTGTGAAGGTAGGAGTGTGGCAATATGAGCTCCTCTGCTTTTAGCCTGAGACCCTGGCCTGGAACAGGTGCCCTCGGGAAAGTGAGGCACTACATCGAGGATGGCTTTCTAGTCCCAGGAAGCAAGCGACTTACACTTACGTCAGGAAAGTCAATGAAACAATGGAAAATATGTAAATTTGAAAAATAGGTAATTAGTGATCAAGTGGTTGGGCATTCATATGAGTAAGAAAAAATATTGCTCTCTGTATTCCTTACTACAGAAAATCAATTCAGTTGAATTCATTTGAAAGTTGTGCACACTAGGATTCTTGCAATTAGAAGGTCATCATATCAGTCTGATATGTGCTATGGAATGTTAATGACCTTAACTTTTATGGGTATTCAGCTTTACAAAATTTTTCCTTTAAAAAAAAAATCACTAAAGAAGACTTCAGCAAGACTACATTCGTGTCCCCTTCTACTCGGGGATAGAGTTTGTGAAATATGTCCTATTCCTACAGGTGACAGTGAGGAGTTTGGACCTCACTAGGCTTGACCTTAGGCTTAAAAGAACTTTAATTGATCTCAATACAAAAAATCACTTTCGGGTAGTAAATGAATCTGTGGTACTCTTTTCCAATAATACCTCATTTACGGTCATAGGCAGTGGGCTGCAGTGTGCAACTCTCTAGACCAGTGGTTCTCAACCTTCTGGCCCTTTAAATACAGTTCCTCATGTTGTGACCCAACCATAAAATTATTTTTGTTGCTACTTCATAACCGTAATGTCGCTACTGTTATGAATCGTAATGTAAATATCTGATATGCAGGATGGTCTTAGGCGACCCCTGTGAAAGGGTCATTCGACCACCAAAGGCAGGGATTTTCAAACTACGGCCTGCGGGCCACATGCAAATACAAATATTGTATTTGTTCCCGTTTTGTTTTTTTACTTCAAAATAAGATATGTGCAGTGTGCATAGGAATTTGTTCATAGTTTTTTTTTTAAACTATCATCCGGCCCTCCAACGGTCTGAGGGACAGTGAACTGACCCCCTGTTTAAAAAGTTGGAGGACCCCTGGCCAAAGGGGTCGAGACCCACAGGTTAAGAATCGCTGCTCTAGACTATCACAGAGCGTCATAGTCAAACCTATAAAAGAAAGCTAAGAAGTTTAGTGAAGGCTTGTAGACCCCAGCAACGTATTTACCACACACCGGTAAACAGTGGGATTCATATGTACAGGCTTTTAACACACTGATTAAAATTGTAAATTTATCTGGATTTCTCCCTATTGGGGGATTAATAGCTTTTTACTAGAGGAGTGTTTCATTCACATAATGAAAAATCAAATCTAAGTTAATTATAAGCCATCTAATTTATATACTTCCTTTGCATGAATGATTGAAAGAATTTTGTAATATAATTTTTAATTGATTGCAGAGAGGAAGGGAGAGGGAGAGATAGAAACATCAATGATAAGAGAGATAATCAATTGGCTGCCTCCTACTGGGGATCAGGCCCGCAACCCAGGCATGTGCCCTGACTGGGAATCGAATGGTGATCTGCTGGTTCATAGGTCAATGCTCAACCACTGAGCCACACCAGCTGGCATAAAAGTATTTTTAAAGCATCCCTTCTGCAGGTTCTTTTCCCTCCCCTGCTCACAGATATTGACGAATGCCAGCACCACCATCTCTGCACCAACGGGCAGTGCAGGAACACGGAGGGCTCCTTCCGCTGCGTGTGTGACCAGGGCTACAGAGCATCCGCCCTGGGGGACCACTGTGAAGGTGAGAATTGCTCCTGATTTCAGAACCAGAAGATGCCGGAATCAGACAGAAATCAGCATGTTTTCCCAGCCTGGGTCCTCGAGCCCAACCTTTTGGCTTCACAGTTGAGGACATTAGGTCCCTGCAGTGTTTTCCCCAAGGCCACACAGGGAATGCAGAGAAGGAGTGGGATCCAGGTTTTCTTCGCACTGCTGGGAGCTATTAGAAGACCTGTGCCTGTGAAAGGAGGAAAGGATCAGTTTAACTTTTCTCAGCTGTGGATGGAGTGTGGTCCTCGGTGTGCAGTTTTGAATGGTGACACCTTATTTATGCGGGACCGGCATGCAAATGATCCACATAAGTAAATCCAAGTTAGTTTTGCAGATAACGGGAACGTTTTTAAGAGGCAAACATTAATTCGGTTTTGAGCTTTTTTCATAGGATATTCCTAAAAGATACCCCACATGTACAGCACTGTGCAGTCATTACCCACTCCCTACCTGCTGTGGCCCAGAACCTCTCTGAGGTCGCAGGGCTGCTGAATCAGCCTGCCACCCATCTGGCTCTTGTGACTTCTGTCTGCTTTTGGTATCCATCCAAGTAACAGTTTTTTTCCTGACTAGCCTGCTCACTTACTGCATTTTGACTCTGTCAGTTGTGAAGTGTGAATGTGGCAGGTCGGCGCCCCACGTAGAGTGTGCGAGTCTGAACCCCACCTGTGAGAGAAGAGGGTGTGCTTTCTAGTGAAAGCTTTTAGGGCCAGTATTTCAATGGCCCCAGATATTTTTTAACTTCCTGCCCCAGTCGGTTGGGAAAGATCCACTGGACTTCATAGCCTCCTGCTTTTCTGCCCACGGAGCTTGGCACAGCAGTCGAAGCCCTTCTGGGGGGCGATTTGGGCAGATTCCAGGGCCTCACCGTGTCCACTATTGGTGAATCACCTTCTAGGATTTTACCCTACGGTGGTAATGTTCTAATGTTCTTCAAAGGTCTGACGACACCCGTGAAAAGTTGTAATCAACATACCTATTGAAAAATAGGCAAAGGGTCAAACAAGTAATAAGTCAACCTAATAAACTTTGTGTGAAAGAGTGTGTTTGGGGAACTCTATACCATATGGGTAAATGTTAATGATCCAACATAGCGGTGTTTCAGGGTGGGAGAGGCAGCCTTGTTGCGGGGAGCCAGCCATGGGAACCTCTTGTGAAGTAAGTTAGCAGCATGGCACACGCTGGGGCCTGAAACCCTCCTTCCCTGATCCCGGCCTGGCCAACAGGTTGACCAAGGCATTGATTAAGTTTTGGGTAATGGGTCTCATCCAAGGGCATGTTCCTTTCTTTGGGCTGTTATAACGTGTAACCACTTTTGGGAAGTTCAGGATATTTATTCTCAAAACATCCAGTGCGTGAAAAGCCAAATAAAAACTGTTTAGCCAACTTCCTCGTCATTGTTAATATATATGATTATAAGATACTATTCTGTTCCATGAGAAAGCTTCTTTTGGAATATATTATTGATTCTTTTTTCATCAAGTCAGGGCTCATTTTCCTACTGTCCTAGGTTATAAATAGGACTGGAGTCCATCCAGCTAAGTCAGAGCTCCCTCTGAAACTCTATTAAGCGCTCTAGCCTGATAATTCCCATCCGGCACTGCTTCCAACCCTCCAGTGTATTTAGCTGTGATTAACTGAGCTGTGACGGTTTGCATGCTGCTCACAGCTGTGGGAAGAAGAGCCATCCTTCTTGTCGGCTTTTGTATTACATGTGTAGTTTTTCTCTAATAATTCTGGCAAAGACTTTGTTTTCCTACAGGGTCGTCCTGCAGTCCTGCTGGCCTTCTCTTAGAGTTGGAAGCCCAAGCGTTGTGTTCATTTCTGTGTGCTGTTGACTACACTCAGCAGCCACTTCGTCTAACATGATGGGGTTAGCTCAGTGGTCCTGGTTATTGGAGGTCCAGGCGTCTCAACCTTGAAAGGCTCTGCCTCCGACTTGTTCCCCTTCCAGGCACAGTGTCTGATTCCATGCCTACGTTAGCACCTTCCCCAGCCCTCACTGGGGTTGCTCCCTGCTAATCCCTTACAAAGCCTGAGACAAAGGTTCCTGATTTACTCTGACTTCCTGTGGCCCCTAGGTCACAAAATATTCATCAGCTGGGTGTCCTCACAGGGTTGTGGTCTTCACTGATGGGTCAGCAGCAGGGCAGAGGGTCATTAGTCATCACAGCTGGCCTTGATGGCAGCCATGGTGTTGCCTGGCCTTGCTGCTTTTCTGGGCCTGGAGCTGAAACACAACTGAGCCCTAGATGTTATCTCTAGTTTGACCCAACGAATGCTTGGTCTTTATGGACCAAATCAAAACACCGTGGGAAGAAGTGATTTCTTTCCTTGTCAGAATCATTTATTTTATACATTTTTTAAACAAATATTTATTGTAAGCACAGAACATAGAGCAATGAATCAAAAAGACAAAAATTCCTGCCCTCATGGCGCTTACATCTAGTGAGGGAGATAACAGTAAGCGATGTGTAGGTAAAATGCCTACACCTTAATTGTTTATGAGAGTGGTCACAAGAATGTGTCTAGATTTGTCAAAACTCATTGAAATGGACTCTTAAAATTAGATGTATCTATTGTATGTAATTATACTTCAGTGAAGTTGGAAAAACACACTAAAGAAAAAGTGATAACTAACCCACTTAATTGGTGACAAGAGTCACACCAGTCATGTTTTATGTTTTAGGATCAGTATTCAGAAACACTTTAAATCTGGGTGATCCTCATAATATAACTTGTTTTTACTTTGATAAAATGACATTATACTAGGGTAAGGTGCTTATTTCTCTTTTATTTCCCCCATGACTGGTACAGGAGCCAGTTAATTAGTTGATTGGGTTCTAGGAAGAAAACTTAATTTGGCGCCTCCATGTTTTGAACCAGGCAGTGAGAACTAGACTCCAACAGGCTCCATATTCACTTCCTCCTGGAGCTTCTCATATATTTTAGCAGCGATCATAGTTATTTGCAAGAAATGCCATAATATGCCAAATCCTGAGAAAACAAATACGGTTTGGTCCCTTAGCTTTCTTCACTGCTAATCATTTCAATCCTCTATACTAGACAAGAGAAGAGGGACTCATGGCGTCTGTTAGGGATAATGAGTTCAGACTGGGAGTGAGTGTGGTACTAAACAGTCCTCTGGGAAGTCCTGCCCAGCGATCATGCTATGAGGGGGGTCCTTAATTGTCTCATACGCTTACAGTCAAAAACTCATTATTGGGCATGTAAACCATGTTTAGTTGCACATATGCTATAAACATATATATTCACAAATCCAGGCAGCCTCCAACCTGCTTGTCACAGCTGCTGAGTCAGTGACTTCCGCTCTGGTCTTACTGAGTCCCTTTCTGCCAAAAGCCCCTCTGCTTCCCCCTCCTCCTGCCCAGCCTGCTGACCAGACTCCACGGACATTCCTTTTGTTACAGGGAGCCCTCTTTTGACCTTTACATCTCTTCTCTAAATTCACGTGACACCTGAAGTTGTTACTATTCTTTTGATAAATAATTATATTTTTTGACAATCTTTATGTTAAATTGTTTTGGACTTCTAAGATAATTTAATGTTTCTTGTGTTTATTACTACAAATTTTGTTGAACAATCATTTCTCATTAGGGGCAGGGACCATGCCAAATACTTTTAAATTTTTCCTATAATGCATAATGCAGCATCATGTATAAATAGATGCTGAAGATATTCTTAACAGAATGTATTTAAAGAATGTTTTTTTATTCTCTGTCATTAGCAAGAAAATATCCAAGTAAATTACTTTTTGTTACAGAATTTTGACTTTTCCTCTTCCAATTAATTTCATTTGATGTTAAAACTTCAGATTATATATTATTCAAAGTTAAAATTCTTTCAAAATGTTTCATTTTTAAAAAACTCCTGAAGTTAAAAAGCTTGTCACTCATTTCAAATCATGTGTTATGAGTGATGTAAAAAATATACATGTACGTGATTTTTGTATGTAAATGTAAGGGAAAATACCTACTTGCTTAAGATATAACTTATTTAATCTTTAAAATTCTTAAATTGATTTGTAGATATCAACGAATGCTTGGAAGACAATAGCGTTTGCCAGGGAGGAGACTGCATTAACACAAAAGGGTCCTACGATTGTACTTGTCCAGATGGCTTCCAGCTAAATGACAATAAAGGATGCCAAGGTACTTTTCTCTTCCTCTTTTTCATAATTTACACAGTCCTTCCATTCTCGATGCTTCCTGATGGTGATCTGGGGTTGTATCACTTGCTTTATATGTAAATGGGCTTTGCCAGTTTGTATTATTAAAATATCTTTCTTGGGTTGGCATCGAGTAGGAAGCCCTCTTTTGCATGGCACCTTGTTATTAACCAAAACTCCTATGTTTTAGAACTGTGTCCTCGCTTTGCATGCTGTCAGCAACTGAGATCACCTGCAATCTGTTGTTTTTTTCATGGGTCAATCTTGGAACTTGATTCTAAATTATCTTTCTCGTTTTTCTATATCCTCGTGGGCATTTGTCACATAGCTAATATTTATCTTTTTCCTTATCTCTGTTTTTATCCAGTATCCAGCTTTTTCTCTTCCTAAAAAAATCTCATTAATAATGTGATCAAGTCTGGCTGGTATGGCTCAGTGGTTGAGTATAGATCCATGAACCAAGAGGTCCCTGGTTCAATTCCTTGTCAGGGCTCATGCCCAAGTTGCGAGCTCGATCCTCAGTAGGGGGCGTGCAGAAGGCAGCCAGTCAATGATTCTCTCTCATCATTGATGTTTCTATCTCTCTCTCCTTCTCCCTTCCTCTGAAATCAATAAAACTATATCTTTAAAATATAATTTGATCAAAATTACGAAGGACAGGATTTTATATTATTTTTCAAAGTGCTATCATATGTAATATTCTAAACAACAGTACAGTGGATTAATAAGAACACAGCACTAATTACTACAACAGCTTAATTTAATATCTACTATATGCCGAGTATTGTAGGTTCCTCATTTAATTCTTACAAAATTTGAGGTAGGTTTTCTTACATTCATTTTGTGCATAAATAACTGAGGCTCAGAGACGTGAATTAGTGTGCAAATAAGTGGTAGAGCTTTGAACCCAATATCTTCTCTCATTACTATCTGCTCTGCCGCCATACCAATTATTACTGTATTTATAGCAGAAAGGAAGATGTGAGATTCAGTTGTTTTTCCCTGTGTAATGTGTTGGGGCATAATTGATGCTGGGATGAAAAATTAGATAGTTTAGATCCTGTGCCCCAACATCTTTAGCTGTACCTGGCTGCCCCACAAGTTCTCCTGTACTTGTTAGTCCTAGTGTGAAGGGCGAACAACACCAGATGTTCGACCTTGGTCCTTGAGTTCAGCTAAGAAAAGAATTAAGAGCCAAGGAACTCAAATACAAGCAAAAATGTATTTAGAAATTCACAGGGTTAGAAGAAGTGAGCCAGTTGGGCGGCATGGACTCAGGAAACAAGAACAGAGGTAAAGGAAGAGCCCTGGGAGCTTAGGAGAAAGAAAGGCAAAGAAAAACGTTCCTGGGGGAAGGAAGGGTAGAGGGATGGATGTGCTCCAGAGAGAGCACGCACTGGGTCCTTCATGATAATGGTTTTTACAGGTCTCAAGGGAGGATCTCAATAAAATATTCAGCAGCTGGGTGTTCTCTCAGGGTTGTGGTCTTCACTGATTGGTCAGCGCCAGGGCAGGGGGTCATTAGTCATCACAGCTGGTCCTGATGGCAGCCGTGGCATCACCCTGCCTGGCCTTGCTGCTTTTCTGGGCCTGGAGCTGAAACACAACTGAGCCCTAGATGTTATCTCTATTTTGACCAAAACTCTGTCTCTGTGGTCACGAGACCTGAGGCTTTGTTCCTAAGATTATTTGATGCTGGTCCTCATTGTCCTGAGGGCTTAATGCTTAGGGGAGTGGTTGTGCAAGGGCTTGAATGGAAGTCATAGGAGGCTATTTTTTGGCCCCTTGCTCCTCCTTTAAGGGGGTCTACCACATGACTTGCAACATGCTGGTGAAGGAAAGGTGTGAACCTATGACCAGCGATATGCTAGCGGAGGAAGGGTCATCCTGGGGGCAAGGTCCCACTCTACAATGCTTTGTTTTCCCGGTTTTGTTCATTTCTAGGTACGTGGGGCTGTCCACCCTGGTGACCTTCTATAACTGGCCTCTTTTGTACTGTGATCATGTCTTGTATAACTGCTTACTGTATCAATAGCATTTCCATGCCTATTTTTCCCATTAAAAACTCACATTTATACTTATCTTTGTGCATATTTATTTTTGGAAATATTATTTTTTTCTTATTGTTCTTCTGCCATTATGGAACTGTGTTTTGTATCTTCAAGTAACATTTAAATAAAGGATTGTTGAAGTTACTCTCTATGCACTGCTACTGAACATGTATGACTTCTTTAATCTGGATGGTCATAAACTGTATCTCTTCTCACATATCCCAAATTACAGTATTCTTTTTTTTAATCCTCACCAAGGATATTTTTTCCATTGATTCTTAGAGAGTAAGGGAGAGGGAGAGAGAAAGAAAGAGAAAGTGAGAGAGAGAAAGAAACATCGATGTGAGGGAGACACATTGATTGGTTGCCTCCCATACACGTCCCAACCAGGGATAGGGATCAAACTTGTAACTGAGGCACGGGATTCGAACCTGCCACCCTGCGTTGCACAGGCTGACGCTCTAACCTCTGAGCCACCTGGGCCAGGGCAAATTATAGTATTCTTGAAAGGGAAGATGGTCTAATCTTTAATATGTGGTACTGGAATAATATTATACCCTATATCCGTATCACACACCCAGCTGTATGTCACTGAGATACCAAAGACATGGGCCTTTGCCTCAAGATCTTTTACAGTTAATTGCCTTAGTGATCCCAAGACTTAAATACACTGCTGTATACCTCATTTAATATCAGATACTTACCATCATGATTTTAATAAAATGAATTGAAGTTTTTCAGTATTTACAAAGCAGAATTTAAATGTACTTGGATTTAATGCAGTAAAGAAGGAACATTTGAATAACAAATTTGTGTGAGATTATCCACTTTGGGACTTCTACATCTTAACAAAATGAATCTTGATTTGCATAAAAATGCCAAGAGATGCCTGGAAACAAACAAACAAAGCCAACCTGAAATCTGTTTTAAATACAAATTTTTTTGGCTGAAAAGTAATATTTTCTTTTCTGATATCTTTCATCACAATTTTTCTTATACCAATTAAAGGCAAAATCAAGTCTTAGCATAAATGGACCATGATTTGATATTGCAAATTTTATTATTAAACATCTAGAGTTAAATCATGAAGAATTAATTTAGTCATTTATTAATTGCACTACTATCTTTGCTCAGAACATTAAATTTGTTTGTGATTTGATATCAACTCTCAAATATGTGACTGCTTCAAACATATGATGCTTTATTGACTGTCATTATTAAGTTGACTTCATTCTCTGTCACCTTGGTGATTCCTGTTTTCCAGAGTGAATTACATGTCTGCTTAAAAAAACTGAAATCCAAATGAATGAAAAGTATTCCTGAGGCCGGTTTTAATATCTTTTAAGCAATATCATCTACGAATCTGCTCTGTCACCCGCTGTCTCCTATCAGAGGCTGTTTATGATCAGAGGCGTGGACACTCACTTTGTTTTGAATTATCTCTTTTTGCTATGTTTTTGGAGGCAACTTTGTGGTCTTTCACTCGGCTTGAAGTTAGTAGCCTGTTTCTATCTAATCCCATGGTCCTGTCACCATTCTGTAGATTGGCGGAGATTTCAGTTTGTTTTAATGCTGAAAATGTAATAACAATGTGTATTAGGCATAAACTTTAAACCTTCCCTAATAATGCGAAGAAAGTTCTGTGTCAATAAGTCACTTTCAAGTGGAAGTGTATTTAAGATTCTCTTCCCCAGCGAAATTAATGATGGTATACAGGCAGCATGGAAATTCCATATTAATCGACTCTTTAAGGAATGTGGCAGCATACATTTGAGATTCAGAACACACTTCAGTTTCACGTTTTGACTTACACACGCCAAATGGCGAATTTCTGTGGAATCTCAGACCCGTGAAAGAAACACAAATATAGCCTGGCTTTCAGCTGAGTTACTAGCAGCATAGCTTAGAAATGTACAACCCAAATTGAATGCACATGTTTCTCTAGTTCCAGATAGTCATGTTGTTCTTTCTTAGTGGTTTCCTGGAAAAAAAAGTCTGGGAATCCATTTTCAGTTCCTGTCATCAAACTTTTTATACAATTATTTGTTAATCATTGACTTCTCTTGAAGCACGAACTTTATGCACATTATTCCCTCTGAGAAGTTGCAAAGCAGGCAGCTTTTAAAAGGCCACATTGAGGCACTGGATGAAATAAGGGGGTGGTCTCAACCGCCAGGGCATGACTTTGGGCTTGATCTCTAGACCAGTGAAACTTTTTGTTACCTTTTTGCCCAGGTAGAGATGACTCTAGGCAGCAGGTTGGAAAGAAAGAATGGAGCATAAGGCTAAGAGCACATCAGAATTCGAAAAAGATTGCCAGTCTGAGATATTATCAGTAGTTAGAGAGCAAACATAGAAGCTATCAAAAACTTTTATAGCAGAGGTGAAGAGTTTTTCAGTGTGAAAAATTGAGAAATAGTTAAGTAGGAAATGATTCATTCCTCTCCCTTCAAATGTATTAAAATCAGTGAAAATAACAAGAATGGAAGGGTTATTAAGAAAATGAGTCATTGCTGCTTGGTTTTTTACTTTTATTTAGCAATGGATAGGCGAACTAGTCTGAATTATATGGCAGATGGTAGGACAAATTGTTCAGGATTAACAGATCCTGGATACAGGGGGAGGGATGACTTTCTTGAGAAAGGGAACAGCAGGGTTGGTGGCTAAGCATGTTCTAGAGGTCACTAGGAAGGTCTCGTGCTTTGCAGTTATTCATGCGTGTTCTTGCCTCCCCTGTTATATTGTGAGCTTCATCATGTCAAGTGCTCCATCCTATTTAACCTTCTCATAGGCATCATTCAGTAAATGTTTGCCTCCCCTGTTATATTGTGAGCTTCATCATGTCAAGTGCTCCATCCTATTTAACCTTCTCATAGGCATCATTCAGTAAATGTTTTTCATTGAATTAAAGATGGACTCCTATGAGGAAGTACCGAGGACCTCGTTAGTAAGACGCAAAGGGTGGTCTAGTGCACTTTAGGAAGGCGGGAGAATGCCCTTAGTAGGACTACTGCCTGGATGGTGCCAAGGACCTGTGATAGTTTTTATGATCCCCGCCCCTTAATTAAGTGAACTAGCCAGGTAGAGTATGAACATGACCGAAATGTTGTAGTGGACAGACATTCATCATACACTACTAGTGTGCTATATTAGCAGCTGGGGACTCAATTAAAATATGTAGCCTCATTAAGGAGCAATCAATGTAGTGAGGGACATGGGTAGGTGAGGGGGTGAGGGTGTGTGGGGAGAGATGAACCTTAACCAGGGAACTTATTATATACATATATGCATAGCCCGTGGACACAGACAATAGTGTGGTGAATACCTAGGAGGGGTGGGTGCAGGGTAGAGGGGGTCAATAGAGAAAAAACAAAACAAAGGGGACATCTGTAACACTTTCAACAATAAAGATAAATTAAAAAACCACACAGTGCAAATAGGCAGTTTCCTGTGTTAATACCAATGTGAAAAATTGAACCATTCTCCGGGATTCCTTATGTTGTCAACTTAACCAGTGCAATTAGAACTGGCTTGAAAGAACATCATACTTATGCCAAATTCTTCATGCTTTATCACAGTTCAAGAGTGCGTCATGCCTCTGGCTATAGAGAGCAATAGCACTTTTCATTGGGGCAGGCAGAGTGTCAGGTGGTTAGCACACGTCGTCAATACCACTCTTTGACCTTTAGTTGTGTGTTAGGCACTGCACTAAGCAGTTGACCCTCATTCACCCGTTTCATCATCACAAAGCTCTGGAAATAATAGGAACTTCCTGGGCTAAACTGCCTTCTTTTTCTTGTATTTTCTTTCTTTTGTCCATTTTCAATGAAATAAAGATTGGAGCCTATTTTATTTATATTGTCAGCAGACATTTGTGAAGCGCCGTTTCTGAACCAAATGCAATAAATCAGCCTTGCCCTTACGAAGTTCACATCCTAGGGATTGGTATGCATGGATGTTACAAGGCTACAGCAGAGTTAGCTGTATGCACGGCAGTGGGAGAGGGCAGAGGGGCACACAGCTTTCTCACCGACGAAGAATATTGCACAGAGAAGCTGTTGATTCTATGAGGCTGTTCCTCAAGTCTAAAATGAGGCTAGCTTTGGGTTGAACCCTCGAAATTGCTTTTTTTTTTTTTTTTTTTTTTGGTAGGTCAGAAATGGTGGAACATTGGCTATTTCATATGACTCAACTTAAATAGTTTCATGACATTTCCACTTTGTCTTGTGGTCTGGTATTTGTGCAAATGGTGTGATTGTGCCACAAAATAAGTGTCCAACCATTTTGTAATGGATTTCTCTACTGTATGTATGGTATTATATGGAAAAAAAAAACAGATTTTTTTTCAAGTGTTTGGAACTTTCTTTTCAATTCCAGACATTAATGAGTGTGAGCAGCCTGGACTCTGTGGCCCCCGTGGAGAGTGTCTGAACACAGATGGCTCTTTCCACTGTGTCTGCGAACAGGGCTTCACAATCTCTGCGGATGGCCGTACGTGTGAAGGTAAGTGAAACACGAGGAATCCTGTTGTTAACCGCGTGATAAAGCAGCGAGGACGCTGCTTTCTATGAAACAGGCAAAGACTCCAAGACACTAAGAGATAGTCCCAACTGAAGACCTCCAGGCATCAGGGCGACTCCTCCCAGAAATCATCGCTCAGGGCTGCTGGGATTTACAAGTAGGATAACCTAAGGTTACGATGGGGAAAATACTCACGGATGACTTCACTGCTGGTACTGAATTAATGAGTCAAAATGCACGGGAGGCGGTGATTTAGGTGCACGTGGGAGACCTAAAGGAAAACTGGCAACTCCGGGGTGTAACTTGACACGGGGCCTGTTTTGATTATGCTCCATATAGATCATCTCCATCATTCTGTTTATAAAAATAATGTCTTGCTTGATTTCTCTGCACCACTGCCAGCAGAGACTTTCCAGAGTTATTCCTCTAAATAGCCTTAGCTCTAGGCCAGTATATTTTTTTTACCTGTCAGTATTTATTATCCCCTGCACGCTAATTCAGTTAAGATAACACTGTTGGCTTCCTGTTTGCAACCTCTGTGTGTTTGTAGGGATACAGCCCTGGTTAGAGTCATAAGATTTATGTCCTTGATGACATTATAGTTTGATAAATGGAGGAATAATTCATCGGAACCTTTTCAAAAGAAAAATGAGCAGATTCCCATAATCATCATTTCAATCTACCTCTTTGAGAATGTCGGTTAGGAAAACGCAGCTATGTTGTAAGGAAGGAAAATGGGAAAGTTCTGTCCCGGGGCTATGAGAGAACCCACATTCTTTGCTGGAAAAAGTAGTGCAGCGGGAAGTCTGCTCTCCTTGCTCACACCACAGTGGAATGGTCCGAGGAACAGGGACCAGGTTCATCTGAAACTAATTATTATGTTGGGAGGAATACACTGATCTTATAAAAAGCAGGAGATTGTTGAAATTGCTCTCCTGCTGAGCAGACAAAACATTGATGCCAGATTTGGCCTCAAGTGAAAAAAAGAGATAGTGCAGGGTGCGGTTTGAGCAAGCAGATTTTGAGGGCTTTGGAAGTGATCAAAAGTTGGGAAGTGGAGCGAAAACATCATAAAAAGGTGGCCATGAGAGATTTGCGAGGACGCCATGTTTTCGTGGTTCGAGGTTTAGGTTAATTTTATACCGAGAGCTCTGAGACTTCGGAAACACGCCGCAGGAACGCGTCCGTTCTTCTGGAGGGACGGCGGCATCTGAACCACTGGTGAGACCGGATTGCGGAACGCACCTTTCCCTGCGTTCCAGAAAGAGGCAGGGTGGCCTCCTCAGTGAGCTCTAAGTCCTGGCTGGACAGGGCTCCCTTCACTGGAAAAGAGTGCAAGTTAGACCTGCCAGTAGTTGTGCCATGAAAAAACTATGTTCAAAAAAATGTAAGACGCTCAAGTGCTCACTTGTCAACACTGTCATTCCGGAAGAATATACCGACGTAAATATATTCCCATTTATTTTTTCTCTTGGACTTAGTCATTTTTCTTTGTCTCTCTCTTTTTTAATACTGATTTTTGCAATTCCTGAGTTTTATATTCACTTTAATTGCAGTTCTCATTTTTTAAAATATATTTTTATTGGTTTCAGAGAGGAAGAAAGAGAGAGATAGAAACATTAATGAGAGAGAATCGTTGATGGGCTGTCTTCTGCATATTCTGCCCGGGGGATCAATCCCCAACCCAGGCATATGCCCTGACCTCCGGGTTCATAGGTCAGTGCTCAACAACTGAGCCACACCAGCCAGGCTGCAGTTCTAATTTTTGTTATGCATTTGCTTGGCAAAGACTTGAACTTCAAAATGAGTTTTTAGAAAATGTCTAGTGTTTTGTAAATTATTGTACCTTAGTATACTCTCTCTGACACTTGGTTACTTCCTTTTTTTAACTCCAGAATCTGGACAATTTTGCAAGTAATAAAATAGATCATTCACAGTATTGTGCTGCTATAGGGAAGTATTGCTAGAACTCTTCTAATTATTAGACGTGTTATTCTCTTTCTAGAATAAGCTCTGCAAGGCTTTCGTTTCGTTTGGGCTTAATCCAATATATTAAACTGGTCCAAGTTTCCTTCTGTTGGACTGAAACTCGTGACAGTAGCAGTGTGTCCTGACCCTGCCCCTGGCCGTGGCCTAGGTGGAAGCCAGGCCATGTGATCGGGAATTACCTGGGAAGCGTAGGTCCTTGAATGACGTCATTCTGTTTAACGTCGTTTTGCTATAACCTTGATGAGATGCCAGAGGGGCTTAACTCTTGTTTATGATATCAATCAGCTGATAGTAAAATTGGTTTCATTGTGCGTTGTTTCACTTCGAGTTGTGGAACATATTGACGATGTTAAATGAAGATCTATATTGTGCTTGAATTCACATTGAGAACGCGTTTACTCCTACGCATGCCGCTTCCTCAGCCTCTGAACTTCTGGTAAAGTCGCTGAAGCCGCATTGGTGCTGGGGCTGAGTGGATCTCACCCCGCTAGGGAAGGAGGGCCCTTCCCTCATTGTCCGTGGCTTGGAGAGTTGTCTGCATCTGGTCACAGGGAATACAGTGAAGAAGCTGCCTCTGTCAGCATGAACCATCTCAAGTGTCAAGTAGCAGGTTCCATAGAAATAAAAACAGCACCGCTGGCTGCCTCCCTCCCCTGCTGTTGGTGGCCTCTGGGAGCACCTGCCTGCGGAGGAAGGAGCAGCACCTTGCTCCTCCCACACGACAGAGAACAACAGTGTTGTTTGCAGGTCACCCCGGGTGGAGTGGGAAGTAAGTGGTGAATGAGCAGCTATTTCATTCATGTTTTCATTCACTCTGAGAATATACACAGAGTGCTGTCCTTGCCCCTCATTGTTACTGTTCTGGGGGCAAAACCCACCCAGTTCTTACCTACATGGAGCCTACATTCCAGGCGGGGAATTGGGGATAAATACGTAAATAGTATCTGGAGAAAATTGTGTTTTTGTATTTAAGTAATCCAGCATAGTTCTACTCTATGGGTATTAATGCCAAGGTTTTTTTCTCAAGTCCCAGCCATGGGACCAGGACCAGGACGCTTTGATTGCTGCCTCCTCTCTGTGCTTCCCCTGCTTCTCGTACTAGTAAGTGTGGCTCACTTGCTCCTCCACTCCTTTGTGTCCTCCGGCCAGAGCTGTGATCTTGTGTAGAAAAGCAAAGGGAACTTGGACTTCTTTCACTTTTATATCCCAGTGCATCAACCCTTTTGTTTAAAACGTCATCATTCTTTTGCCCTCTTACTGTTTCTCACTTTTTTACTGTGGAATTTTTTTTAAAACATATTATATTGATTTTTTACAGAGAGGAAGGAAGAGGGATAGAGAGTTAGAAACATCGATGAGAGAGAAACATCGATCAGCTGCCTCCTACACACTCCCCACTGGGGATGTGCCCGCAACCAAGGTACATGCCCTTGACCGGAATCAAACCCGGGACCCTTCAGTCCACAGGCCGACGCTCTATCCACTGAGCCAAACCGGTTAGGGCTACTGTGGAATTTTAATGCATATGCAAAGTATCTGTCATCCCATTTATAAGGTGACTCGGGGTTTGGTTTTTTCATCGTCAGCAGAATGTGTGTGAGTGGGAGGTGACTAAGGAAACGGACAGTCAGATTCTAAGTGCCACCTCGTCTGTCCCCTGACGCCCTGGAGAGATGCCTGCTGGAGGCTGACTTTGCATCACTCCCCTCGCCGGCCTCTTTGCCTGCTGCTCTCTCAGTGGGGTGTCCAGGCTGAGTGAGAGCTGGAGTTGGGGACACCAGACACCTCTAGACCTCAGCATGCTTCCAGCCTGTTCACACAACAGCGTGGCCACACTGGTCCCGCAAGGACCTCGAAGAAGCAGAGGGAGCAAGAGTGGCTTTCAGAACCCAGTAGTCTTGGCTAATTGGGCCTACAAACAAAGCCCAACATCACTCCCTAAAGCCCTGCCTTTTAGAGCGCCTTCTCAGTCCTTCCTTCATTTGGCAAATATTTCTTAAGTGTATACTACATTCCAGTCACTGTTCTCGGTGGGTTTATAAAAGAAGGGTTGACATTTTGTGTCTGAGGACTGAAGGAAGCCTTTCTCTTTCAAACAACTTGTCCGCTGGCCAAGAGACAGCAGCCTTAACAGACAAGAGGGCCTGCGTCTCTGCTCTGGGCTTTTTCCTATTGCCAACAGGAATTCTGCCGTCCGAACAGGGAATAAAATCAGAGCAGAACAGCAAGAGCAAACCCTAATGTCAGCTATGGACTCTGGGTGACAGTGATGTGTCCCTGTTGGTTCATCAGTTGTAACAAAGGTACAACTCTGCTTCCCCAGTGTTGATAGTGAGGAAGGCTGGGGGAAGGGTGCAGTTTGGGGGACCTGGGGGAGTATGGGAACAAATGTTCTGTGAAATTTTACTGTGAACCTAAAACTGCTCCTAAAAATAGTCCGTTTTTAAAAGTCAGGCATTTCTGGAATTACCTATTTTTCATCAGAAAAGAAAAGTCAGCACCTTTCATTTTATTTTATTTATTTTTTTAAAATATATTTTATTGATTTTTTTACAGAGAGGAAGGGAGAGGGATAGAGAGTTAGAAACATCGATCAGCTGCCTCCTGCACACTCCCCACTGGTGATGTGCCAGCAACCAAGGTACATGCCCTTGACCGGAATCGAACCTGGGACCCTTCAGTCCGCAGGCCGATGCTCTATCCGCTGATCCAAACCGGTTAGGGCAGCACCTTTCATTTTAATTCTGTTTTCTATTCCTATATTTTCCTGCCCTGATGTGGTTGTTTGTTTCTCACTTTTATACCCCAGACAGAGCGTGGGATCAGAAGCTTCTGCTCCCACTTCCTAAGCCATTCGAACGTTGATTCACAAACAGAGCACTACAGGATTGGGAGGGGACTTAAAGTGTCCAGCCCAAATCGGAACCCCAAAGTACACCAAGGTCCAGGTCCTGTTGTTAAACAGCCATGGGGACTCGAATCCCCAAACCTTTCTAGGCACCTGCTGTACACCACTTGTTCACTCATTCACTTGAAAGGGAAAACATACCGAACGCAGGTGGCCAGGACGGCTGGCTTTGCGACGCTTCCTGGGAACAGTGATAACAGAGAGACTAAAAGAAGTTGGGTTCAAACCCTCAGGCCACTTTTGTGTTCATCTGGGACCAGAAAACGCAGTAGAGGCACCTTTTGCCAAATCAAAGAAACGAAAACAAATTGGGAGCGAGCGTGGTTTTGTTTTCAGACTTTTAGGTGCATTTTCTACAAACCGTGGAGAAAGCATAAAACCTTTGCTGACCGCGCTCCAAGGCTGTTGGCGGCTCTGGGCACAGAGATGGAACTCTAGATCTATCACCAAAGAGAGAACCGTTTTGAAAATGATTTAGCCAAGCAGGACACCGAAGTACCTGACACAATACTATATTACATCTGGCTGCCTGGCCCAAGGATTTTACGTTTTTTAGTAGTTTGGGGGTTGGAAACTGAAAACTCTAGTAAGAGAATACGGCCTGAGTATTTCTTACTTTTCTGAAGAAAGGGAATTTAGGTTAACAATCGGATTCTTTCTCTCCCATGTGTAACAAGAATAAGGGTCGTGCAACATTCCAGGTAAGGAAGGGAAGTGGCTTCCCACTAGGAAGGCTACTGTTCTTCATACTCATTCCTCCTGTGCACGAACTTCTGCAGAAGTGAGTGAAAATGGATGTTTAAATCATTAGGGAGAGAGCTGAGGAAATTTTGCTGGAATAAGCTGCTTTTGGACCTGGAATACATATTTCCCATGCGTTGCATGATTGTCTTCCGTATAGCAACATTTGTATAAAAAAAGTGCGTAATAGTAGCAAAGAAATTCAAGAGTTCTTCCTAAGCCTTTTATCACTGCTGACCTAGAACCCCAGAGCTATGAAAAAATCAGCTGTTCATTGAAGGAGAAGTAAACACTTTCTTACAGCCAAAAAACAGACATGAGACTCCCAGAAAGTGAAGTCTTTGACTAGGCAAGCCACCCCTTCCACTTTCCTCTGCCACCCAGCTCAGGTCCGGGGGAAACGGCTTCCGGCATCTGTTAGGGTGAGTCTTTCGATGTCATCAACAGCCTGAATACTTGATAGGTCATGGAAGGTTGTAAGTAGTGGTTTTATATATAATGCTTAATATGTTGATTTCCAAATTAGTTACTTGCTAAGCATCTAACTGATAGAATATTATGCGGTTTTCTTGGATTCCCATTGTGAGTGGACTGCGGATACTTCATATATATCTGATTTCATGACTTTATTAAAAGCTATAGCAATAATAATAATGGAGTTCTTGCTCAGCCAGTGTTGCTCAATGGTTGAGCATCAACCAATTAAATAGGAGGTCACAGTTCAGTTCTGGTCAGGGCACATGTCTGGATTGTGGGATCGATACCCAGTAGGGGGCATGCACGAGGCAGCTGATCAATGATTCTCTCTCATCACTGACGTTTCTATCTCTCTCTCCATCTCTGTTCCTCTATGAAATCAATAAAAATATATTTTAAAATGTTTTACCTCATCATCTGAATACTCCTTATTTCTGCCCCCTCCCCAGGCCTTCACCACACTATTGGCTGTGTCCATGGGTTATGCATACATGCATATAAATTCTTTGGTTAATCTCTCCCCGCTTTCCCTCTGAGAATTGTCAGTCTGTTGCATGCTTCCATGTCTCTGGATCTATTTTGTTTGTTAGTCTCCTGTTCATTCCACATATAAGTGAGATCATGTGATATTTGTCTTTCTCTGGCTGGCTTATTTCACTTGGCATAATACTCTCCAGGTCCCTCCATGCTGTCTCAAAGGGTAAGAGAGCCTTCTTTTTTTTTTTAATATATTTTATTGATTTTTTACAGAGAGGAAGAGAGAGCGATAGAGAGTTAGAAACATCGATGAGAGAGAAACATTGAGCAGCTGCCTCCTGCACACTCCCCACTGGGGATGTGCCCACAACCAAGGTACATGCCCTTGACCGGAATCGAATCTGGGTCCCTTGAGTTTGCAGGCTGACGCTCTATCCACTGAGCCAAACTGGTTAGGGCAAGAGAGCATTTTTTTTTTATAGCTTCATAGTATTCCATTGTGTAAATGTATCACAGCTTTTTATCCACTCATCTACTGATGGGCACTTGGGCTGTATCCAGATCTTAGCTATTGTAAATTGTGCTGCTATAAACATAGGGGTGCATACATTCTTTCTGATTGCTGTTTCGGGTTTCTTGGGATACAAGTGGGATTCCTAGAAGTGGGATCACTGGGTCAAATGGCAGTTCCATATTTAATTTTTTGAGGAAACTCCATGCTGTTTTCCATAGACGTTGTACCAGTCTGCATTCCCACCTGCAGTGTATTAGCTACTTTTAAACTCAAACTGTATCTAAAGTCAATCAGAATACAATATAGTGACTCGTTTATACATAATTGGCTTTAATTCTTACCCTTTGTTTTCCCCAAAAGTTTCATATGACTTACTGTCCCCATTCACCCCCTCAATATTTCAAGTTTTAAAATGTTTTATGTATCTGTTGCCAATAAACTGATGGCTAAGGCTTATGCTTGTTTGCATTTAAGCATTGGAGTTATTTCTAGAGGTACACTGTTTCCTGTGGTTTCAAAGCTGATCTTTCTTGGACTCTTATTTGAATACGGAAAAAGAAAAATTAGAATAGTGAAAAAAATGGGGATTTTTTTGGCTGATTTGATATTGCCTCAGGGGCCTGAGTGTCAAAAAGATGAATCTGGGGTTTGATATGTTTGGCCCGTGCCTAGGGCTTTCTCCCAGTCCTCATTGGCAGCACCTCCCCGTGTAAGAAAGACTATATAAAAAGAGAAAGTGTGCTGCCTGGCTCTGAAGTTAGACAAAGGTGTTTATTTTTAAGCAAATCGCGGGTGTAAAAATATAAAACTATTACATTAATGCAAAGATGGTCCAAGTAACTATAAATAAATCTCAGACAAATAGTAGTGCATTTAAAAAACTTCTACAGTGGAAACACACACATGTATATTTCACACATACTGTTTTTTTGCCAGGAGTAATTATGGTCGGAGAAATATGCAGTGAAGTTCAGGATATTTTCCATGAGTATCTAAAGAACTTTTTCTGAATGGCATAGAATTTATTTATACTGGAGAATTTATTCAAATAGTCTTCTTTTTGTGATAGTCCATTATATAGTCCATTAAGATTTTTTTTTAAGTTTCAAGAGTAGAAATTCTTTTTTTAAAGTTTTCTTCTCATTTCTTTAGATTTTTAGCAATGTTTCTTTTCTGTAGCAAATTCAAATCCTTTCATTCACGTTTTCCGTTTTCATGTAGTATTCTGTCGATCCCTACTGGGAAGAAATAGGAAGAAAATGGCTTTTTAAATTCAGAAATCCACTTGGATTCTCTTTTTCTCAAAAGAAGCATAGATGGCTTCCTGTGTTTACAGGTTTGGCTTTTGTGAAGAGAAAAAGTATCTTGCTTCTTGTTAAAAATATGCTACTTTTACCCTAACCGGTTTGGCTCAGTGGATAGAGGATCCGCCTGCGGACTGAAAGGTCCCAGGTTTGATTCCGGTCAAGGGCATGTACCTTGGTTGCAGGCACATCCTCAGTAGGAAGTGTGCAGGAGGCAGCTGGTCGATGTATGTTTCTAACTCTCTATCCCTCTCCCTTCCTCTCTGTAAAAAATCAATAAAATATATATTTTTTAAAATATGCTACTTTTCAACTTAATTTGGAATTTTCCTTTAGGTGTCACAGATATTCAGATTCCGATTTTACCCAAGAATATCAAGGTTTTATTGTAATTGAACGAACATCTGCCACAGGAAATGTCCTCCTCACACAGGGCCTCCAGGCTCCGCCCCCTGTCCTTGTTCTCCCAGTGGGAAGAGTCCCTCCAGCCCAGGGCTAACCTGTCGAAGGACATAGATGCCCTTCCCAGCGCCAGGACCTGAGCTTTCTGAGCTCCCTCACTGAGCAAAACTGAGCCAGCACTTGCCCCGTTTTCTTGATCTTTCACTGCCTGAGCTTGTTAAGACAGTTGAAAATGGAAAAGCCAAAATACTCGTCTTGGAATTTTTTGAGTGCAGTTAATCTAAAATGATTTTGTTCCTAAGGACTTTCATCCCTGGCCTTATTTCGGATGAGAGAGGATCTTCTTCTGTACACTTACCCCCTTCCTTGTCTTCAAAAGCCTACTGGAAATGAGAACTGAAGACTTGATTTAAATACTTGAAAAATTCTTCGGACTTTTTGAGTGTTTCAAAAAAATTACAAAACTTAAAGACCCAATTTCAGAATTTTATCCTCACATAAAGGAGCATTGACCAGCCATGTTTACTTTTAAACGTAGGAAAGGCATGTGGATGAGGAAGGTACCGGGAACCCACTGTTGGGGGTTCAGGTGACTCCAGGGAGGGAACCAGCGAGGACCTGGGGAGCTGCATCAATCCAGACCTTGTGTCTCATCATCAATGCTTAACAACAAATATGACCTCCCCTTCAAACATTCAGCATCTTCCCTTCTCCATTATCTGTTTAAATAGTCACAATTCCTAAACCCTATACACATCCTAGAACATTAGATTGCAGTCCATTTTGTATACATGGCAGTGCTGTTATGATTTCAAGAAAATTATTAAAAGTGTTATTTCTTAATATCTCTCCATTACCTTTTACAAAACAAAAAATAGCATGTTTGGAACAGAGTATTTAATATAATTCCCTTGGCTTGCAGTGGGTCATACAGAAATGTAATTAAATTTTAAGGAAAGATGTATTGAGTTACATATGGTCTCTTATTTTCACCTGTATTGCTATTTTTATTTACAAACAAAACAAAACAGAAAATAGCTTGATTTTATTCTACACTCAGAGTGTTTGAATGGCTTATAATGGATCGAGAGGGAGTAATGATCAGGATTGCTACTCAGAGTCCCTTAATATTTTAGTCTAATATATATATACTTCTTACCAATGGGAAGAAGAAAAAGAGAACAGTTTATGAAAGGGAAATAAAATGCACCAAAAGTTAAGTTTGGGACCTGAAACACATTGGCCCAAGATCTACTTTCACATAATAAAAAGTGGAAATCATACCATGAAGTACTTATCTGTATACAGTAGAAAAGTCAATCTTCAGATAGAAAGCATTTATAACTGGAAATTTACCGTTTGTGTTGAGGGAGGGATTTGGTCCAAAGTGTGTTTATTTTTTATTCAACAGAATCTTTTAATTTAATGTTCAGAAGATTGTACTTTCGGGCTGTGGGTCCAGAGTTTTTGAAACTAAACAAATATAGCTTTGTATGCAAAAAAAAAAAATCCTTGGCTAGATTAAAAAGAATTTAAGTTTTTTTTTTGTCTTGGGGATTTTGATTTTGTTGGTTGCTTGGTTTCAATTGCAGTTACAAATGTTGAGAATTGCTATGGTTTACTAACTTAAAATATGTGAATGCTAGTAATAATAATTAGCAGCATTTCTTTTATATAAGTTTTATCCTTTCAAGCAAAGTAAACTTTTTCAAAGATCAAGAGTATGATTTGAACATATTTCAGTACAGTTGCCTATGAAATACTCACGTGGGTACGTCAGGTAGGCAGTTGCGTCAAGTTAGATTTAGTGCTTGGATGAGAAGTTTAGGTTTGGAGATACAACTGGGAGCGGTCAGCTGTAGACGGCAGTGGGAGTTATTAGAATAAATGAGGCCGCTAAGAGACATCATATAATGAGAAGAAAAGAGAGCCTAGGACTAGACACCATGAAACTTCAGAATCTAGCGGTCAAGTCAAAGAGATTAAGGATTAAGAGGAAACCCAGGAGCATATGGCCCCTTGGATCCCAGGGACAGAGGGTCCCCCTAGAAAAGCAAGTACCTAGAGAAGCTATGTGTGGATGCGCTCCACAGGGCACGTGGCAAGGGCTTTATACTATTATCCGTGGAGAAAGCCTGCAGAAGCCTAAGGGGGAATTATTTGGTTGACTGTTTCAAATAGTAAATCATTTTCTCATTATGGAGGGTGGCATTGGAGTTGGCAATGAGTGACTGGAAGCACTAGACCCAGGTGAAAGGCCATTGTAGGCATTCTGGTGAGAGATGGTGAGGCCCTGAATAAGGATGGTGGGGAGGGGAGAGATTGGAGATGGAACCGAGAGGTAAAATTAGAAGAGCGTGATGATTGGATGCAAGGAGGTCATCGAGGATGTCTCATGGTTTTGGATACGATGACTAGGTTGTTGCGTGTGATTTAGGGTGGTTTTCATTAGGATTTTATGAATGGCGAATATACATTGTCCACATGATGTTAATTAAATCAAAGCAATGTTTTGATTTAGTTTCTCTAGAACCTCTAGCTGTTTCTAGAAACCAAATGGGAAGCTGCTCCTGGTGGTTGTTACAGGGTAATTTAAGTAAATCTTTGAAAAGTAGTGAATTTCAAGGCTGAATTTAAAAAAAAGGGCTGGGGGGGTTACTCATTGGGCAGCATTGATTTCTAGAATTTATGTGCTAGAAAGTTGGACCTGAAGTAATAACTTTCTTACCTCTGTCATTTCTGTTGCTTATCTTAGGTTGCTAGCTTTCAAAACATACTTGTGACCACTGAGGTCCCCAGGGTTTCCCACCTTCTGTCAGGCAGCAGCATGGCCGTCAAACTCTGCACAGGGACAGTGACTTTTTCTGCCTCCTGGCTCGCCCCCACTTCCCAGAATGGAGTTATTTTCCATAACACACAAGGCCCATATTCTTCAGCCTGCCCGATGTTGCCAGACCTCAGCGCGCTGTTTTTAAAGGCTCTTTCCATATCCTATTGTATTGTCTGGACCCTCTCCAAATCCAGTTTTTAATTTCCTATTGGCTAAATTTTATTTTCTTCTTTAGGCCTCGTGCTCATCTTCCATTTAATCCTGGCTTCTCCTCCTCTGCTGGGAGAGAGGTCTTAATCTCTCTTGGGCCAGCAGCCATGCCATTTAAACATTCCTCTGGGCAGCGATTCAGCTGGTCTAACATTGTTCAGTCCCGCTTCTTGGCTGGGACTTACTGTCTCCCGTCTGCTTCCGTTCCTTTCAGTAAGGAGCATGAGGGCGGCATTTTTCCTGAAGCAAGAACCCTACTCTCTTCCAATGTAAGCCCTTTTTCTTTGGCTCTATTTTCCTAAGGTTCTGGCACTAAATGTGTAACCAATTCCAGTTGGTCAAGAGGGCCCTGGGCTAAAGTGATGGATCATTTCCTTATCGTGAAGAGATCCGGAGAACATCAGTGCTAACTTGGTCCTGGGACCTCCTGCAGCTTCTACACCCTTATTGGCCGATGGGCCTTTCTTCCATGGGTCTCCTAGGAAAATCTCATCTTCAGCACAACAATACCGCGGATATTTCAGTTTCAAGTATGATGATACTTGATGACGAGGCCTTGTTTCAAGACCAGATGGGGGTGCTTGATTTAAACTGCAAGTCAATAAGCGATAAATCAAGGAGTGTGCTCTCTGATTCCCATCTTTGTCATGAACAAACTCCAGTGCACTTGCTGGGCTTACTGTTTGGTTAGTTCCGTTCACCCTCTCAGACTGACCTTGTATAACCATCGCCACAGTGGGAGGCAAGATGGGATGGACGGAGCTTCAAGCTCAGATTCCGAAGATTGTTCCTACACTGGGCTCTGTTGTGTTGCCAGCTCTGCCACTAACTGGTTGCATAACCTTGAGGCAAGTCACTTCCCCTCTCTAGGCCTCAGTGTTCTGGCTCTTAAAATGAAGGGTTGCAAACCCAGTAATCTTCCAAGTCCCCTCAAGTTGAGATGAACCATAGCATTCATCTGAAAATGTTTTGATGACAGGAAGGCTTTTTCTTCCAAGCCATGCAGGAACTGTGGCGATTTCTCTGTGAATGATCCACTTACTAACAAGGGGGCTCTGTTCCATCACCCCCCTCTCTAGAGTTCCCTGGAAGCAGACAGGAGACTCAGCAATGAGCTGCCTCCTCCAACAGGTAGATATATGTCTTGCTCAGAGTAAGAAAAAGAAAATCAAGAAAGATGGACGTGCTAAGTATAAAAGAGAAGCTCCTTTTTCTTAAAACAAACAAACAAACTGAGGAATGCAACTGAGAGAAGGAAAACCAAATCATTTAAATGAAAAAAAAACAAAAGGTACACAAATACTCCTTCCTCCCCATACACACACTTCTCTGTACATAATTCAGAGAATCTAATGGGATTATTGAGGTTTTGTTGTGGATTCCATTGTGGAGGTCTTTGAACACAGTTGTAATTTTTTGATGAGTAAGGTTTACCTGACCCCAGTCCCTTTTAGAAAATCATTCCTCCTTTGCATACTTTGGCCCTTTTTCATAGTTCCCCTTACGTAATAAGCAAGAGGGTGATACCAAGTGTCTAGCCCAGGGGTGCGCAAACTTTTTGACTCGAGGGCCACAATGGGTTCTTAAACTGGACCGGAGGGCCGGAACAAAAGCATGGATGGAGTGTTTGTGTGAACTAATATAAATTCAAAGTAAACATCATTACATAAAAGGGTAAGGTCTTTTTTTTTTTTAGTTTTATTCATTTCAAACGGGCCGGATCCGGCCCGCGGGCCGTCGTTTGCCCACGGCTGGTCTAGCCCTAAGTCTTTATTTGAGAAGTGAGGGAAAATGGTTAGAGTTCTGCTTTCTGTGGAGAATCCCTGATAACAGTCAGCAGGTTTGGGCCTGGCCAGTGTGGCTCAGTGGTTGAGCATCAACCCAAGAACCTGGAGGTCATGTGTCAGTTCTGGGTGAGGGCACATGCCCAAGTTGCGGGCTCTATCCCCAATAGGGGTTGTGCAGGAGGTGTTTTTATCTCTCTATCCCTCCCCTTTCTTCTCTTTAAAATTAATTAAAACATATATATCTAAAAATAATATAATAGGTTTTGGAAAACTTTTCACCCACTGAGAAAAGATACTAAATAAAAAGCAGATGGATGAGAAAAATGGATCTACCAGATAGGTCAGTGCCTCAAAGTGTGGGCCTGTAGGTCACTGACAACACGGCTACTTTAAAAATGAGCTCCTGCTCGTTCCAGATGCCCAGGAAGGGCTCTGCTTTGTTTTTCTTTCTGGCATTTATGTAATGTTGTTATTGGAGAATTCACATCAATGATCCACTATCCTTGGTCTGTGTAATTCT
Organism: Myotis yumanensis; assembly: GCF_028538775.1. Taxonomy (NCBI): domain Eukaryota; kingdom Metazoa; phylum Chordata; class Mammalia; order Chiroptera; family Vespertilionidae; genus Myotis; species Myotis yumanensis. The sequence continues at coordinate 15,706,138 of NW_027223762.1, forward strand.
TTATTGAATTCATTTTCATTGAAGCAGTAATATTTATATCTGCTTTGTTCAGTCAGGGATTAGTAGCAAAATCTTGCATGAGGAATCAGAAATTCTTACAGCAGTATGCCTAATTCATTTGGGTTGCCAACCGAGAGATAGCTGGATAATCACGTCTTCGTCACTCATGTGGGCAGTGTGACTGGTGATAATACCATGCGGGGTTCTTGCAGATGCCTCAGCAAAATTGGTAATGTCATGGACTCACTCTTCATTAAGTGAAAAGACAGCCTGTGAGAGTTGGATCTTTCAAAATTGAGCTTCATATTCAAAATTCAACTTCAGCCAAAACAGATGGCTTCCACTGGTCCCTTTCTGAAACCTGCATCTTGATAGGGCTTTTATTTTTATATAATCATAAATCTTAACATTTAGCTTTATTTTTATAGAATTAATATTCATTGTAGCAGTTCTTCTAAGTCTCTTTATAGACAGAACTAACAATGGAAAAATATCGGAGAGAGCTCACATCAAAGAAAAATCTAATGAAAGCGTGTGTTTTTTTAATACAGATCATTAGTCAGAGAAGTGAAACAAATGTTGTCTTCTTATTAAAGCGATTACCTCACTTCTTTGTTGAAAACATGAAACTGCTGAGAGTTACAGTCTATCATTTTTATAAAATATTAGTTGTTGAAGAGTGAGTCTCTAGCAGGCATTCCAAGTTATTTTTTCCTATTCACTCAAATCCAAAATATTGCTCATCTAAACTTTGTTAATCACTGTTACAGTAAGTCTGAGACTGCGAGACGCCCAGTAATTCATAACTGTCTCGGGACTTCTTCACCTTAAGGCCGGCCACTCAGTTCCTGAGCTGGCGATCAGTAACAAGAAAGCACCGTCTGCTGTAACGGCATGGAATTAATAAAAAGGAAAGCAAGAGATTTTATTTCAAAAATCTGTCTGAAAAGCCACCAGGTTTCTAGCACTGCTTCTTCTTTGCCACCCACCACCTCATTTTTGGAGGGAAATAAGGTGCTGGTGAGGTTCCCCACCCCGAAAAGTAGCCCTGATAAGCACAGCAATGGCACAACGTGCTCTGGGAGCAGCGAGGAGGGGCCCTGAAGTCTGCAATGAGAGGAGCTATGGAAGGTGCCACAGAAGAAGTGGCCCCTGGATCGACTCCTGAGAAGCCAGAGGAGCTTTGAGCAAAGCAGGTAGTGGGGAGAGTTTCTAGTGGAGGAAGGAGTGTGCACCAAGTCAGCCAGAAATTAAAGACCGTAGGGTCTTCAAAGAACTCTAGTATGCTGGTGGGGATGGAGCATTTATTGGGAAGGAGGCTGGCTGAGAACGGGGGCCAGACTGGCAGCCAGGAGCCAGATGATGAAGGGCGCTCTGTGCTCTGCAAAGGAGCATGCTTGGTATCCTCCAGCCAAGAGGAGATACTGAACATTCTGAGCAAGAGGATGTCACCAACAGGGTTGCAGTTCGATAGAGAACAGTTTAGAGGGAGGGAGGCAAGACTGGAGATTAAAAAAAAAACCAATTAGGAGTATGAGCCTCAGGAAAGTTAGATAAAAGGGTATGACTAGAGGGATGGGGGTGGAGGAGCAAGAGAAGGGTGACTAAGGTTTCTGGTTTGGGTGACTGGTTGGATTCTCTGCTGAAGGGAATATAGGAGAAATGGAGGAGATGTGAGGCGGGAGTGGTAATAAGTTCATTTATTATGAACATGTCCAACAGTTATTAGATAAATGTCTCTAACGGACGGAGGTTGACCCTGGAGGAAGGCTGGGAAATCAGTATAAAAGTGGTAATGGAAGCATTTCTGAGTTTCTTTCCAGCCCTTGTGTCCTATAGTTTGACGAGTAGTGTAATCTCCTGACGAATGTCCATCCCAGGAAGTCTAAACTTAGCAGTGGCCTGTGTCAAGTGATTTGATGACACGTGCGGTTACTCCTCGCATGGTTGTGATCAGTAAATAGCTGTAATCCCAGCCTCATGCTGACATTGAAAATCTATCAGAACAAATCTATGGAGTGTCTTCTTTGTGTTGGATAGAGGCAAAAAAAAAAAAAAATGGAAGGCTAAGAGAAGAAAGATTTCTCACTAAGGTCAGAAAGTACAGTTTAGGAGGAAGACAGTGTAGTTTAGTAGGTTTCAGACTTGATAAGTTTGACGTTACAGCAGAAGATCAAATGGGTAAATGGATGGCTTCGAATATGAAGGATCCTGGCTGGAGAGGAGGAATTGGGATTCATTCTGAGGACCTTGGTCTTTGCAGTTGGGAAGGTGCGGAAAGGGTGGAGAGGGGAGAACTGAGGCCTGAGCCCTGGCAGGTGCCACCTTCATTCAGGCTGTGCCAGGTGAGGGCCAGCCATAGAGGTTACAGGTAGAATGAGAACAATGGTTTGTCCAGTTATGAAAAGAGAGAGTTCTGTAAAGGAGGGGGTATTGACCAGATGTGGAGGTCAAGGGTGATGGTGACTGATTGGCAGATGATAATGGGATTTAATGATGGGTCTGTCGATGGTTTTTCTGAGGGGTTTTGAGAGATAGAGGATGGTTTTTCTGAGGGGTTTTGAGAGATAGAGTCAGGAAGTAAGTCATTAAGGATTAGGAGGAATAGTAATAATAATAATAGCAGCTGACACGTACTGGATGCTTCCTATGCTACATGCCAGGCAATGATCTAAAAGTAACATTTTATGTGTGTTATTTTGTTTAATCATCACAGTGATTCTAGAAACACACCCATATTATTGTTATTAATATTCGTATCATTGCTATTATTTTATTTACTGGTAAGCTATATTAGGAAATAAAGGCAACAATTGTAGACAGTTTTGTGGGGTTTTGTGTTTTTTTTGTAGACATATTACAGTGGTAGAAAGAATGGAAAAGCACAGTGGGTGACATCATGGTCAAGCTTTTCCAAGGCAGTGAGGGAAGGGGATGTGGGGGAGGGGGTGTATAGTGGGAGATGCTGAGTAGGTTGGACTCCAGGGAAAAGGGTGGGGCTGGGAGAAAGGCCCCAGCCTTGAAAGTCTTCTTTGAGTTGTGAAAATTAGGAAAACTCTGATGCAGTCACTCATATTTTGCAGTTCAAAAAGTGAGACAGTCTCTGAACGTGATGGTGTCAGTGTTGGAACATCAGGAAGGGAAGTGAGACAGCTGCCGAAAATCGCTGAATTTTTCCTTAGAAAATTTCTTGGAATCAGCTTAAAAAGATTAAAACAAGAAAAGCTCAATTTTATTAACATTAACTCTCGAAAACCAAATTCTGTCAAGTGCAATTTAGCCCATCATTTCCTTTATCATTTGTTTTCTTGTTTCATTATTTGAACATAAAAACACTACCTTCTACCAGATTTGGATACAGTCATTGCATTTTCTTAACTATTTCTCCCAAAACCTGTATTTTGGGACTGTGAGGTCCAGAGGTGGACAGGACAGAAGGGAGTGCACAGTAAACAGGAGGTCAGAAATGAAAGAATGGCAGGGAAACTTAAGAAGAAGATAAAGAAGAACTATATCTAACAGTCCTTTTGTGACTTTGTCATTGAGACATCACTTTTATGAGAACACTAGAGGTCTGGTGCACGAAAATTCATGCACTGGAGGGGGGGTGTCCCTTAGCCTGGCCTGCCCCTCTCACAGTCCGGGAGCCCTCAGGGGATGTCCTACTGATGGCTTAGGCCCGTTCCCCAGGGGGAGTGGGCCTAAGCCGCAGTCTGGCCTCCCTCTGTGGAGGCGACCAGGATGATCAGGGGAAGGCGCCGCCTCTATCACCTGCTCCTGCCGCCATTGCCAGTCGCGGTGGCTGCCGTTAGCCCCGGGCTTCGCAGCTGCCTGAGCCCATGGCTGCTGTGAGTCCCTGGCCTTGGAGCTGCTGTGGCTTTGTCCGGATGGACGTCTGGATGGACATCCAGAAGATGTTTGCCCAAATTAGCATATTACCCTTTTATTCGTATAGATTTTTATTAATGGGGGGCAAGGAGAGGCCAGGGACCACTATCTATCACAAAGTTTATACAGAACAAAATGGATTTACAGGTTTGGCCACTGGCTGGTCAGGTGGAGCAGCATTAACATTGAAGACCTTAAGTGGCTACAATGAGTTCAGTGGCTATACCACTGGACTCATCAGATTCTCTGTCCCTTCCCACTCCCTCTTCCCTGCTCTTCTTCCCTCTTCCTCCCCACTTCCCCTCTCTCTCCTTTTCTTCCCTTCTGCTTTCTTCCTCTCCTCTCCTCTCCCCTCCTTCTTCTCTCCCCTCTCTTGGGAATACTGGCTAGACTTGATCAAGGTCATCCATGGAGTTGAGTAACCATTGCCCAGGCAGGCAGCTGCTTCTTTCAGCCCCCGACTCTGCAGATAGAACGGTTTAGTATTTACCACAATCAGCACAGGTGGCAGTACCTTCCCATATGTCCCCTGTAGAGAGAGACAGTTCTCCTTCAAAACAAAGAATTAAAAACATTGAGAAAATAACTGAGTGTGACCATCGTAGCCGTTGTTTCCGTTTGAAAACATTTCCTGAGAAAAAGTAAATGTTTTCTCCTAGAACCCAGTGTTTTGTCTAGTAAGACATTTCCATCAAAACATTTTATTGCTGTGTAAAATGTTTTTAAAGTTCATTCTGTGTAACCATGATCATGTCATACTAACTGGGGTGTGTGGAAGCGCTGTGTATCCATTCCTACCTGGTGTTTGTCAGTCTGTGTTTTGTGTCTTTTTTGCAGATATTGATGAGTGTGTAAACAACACTGTCTGTGACAGGCACGGGTTTTGTGACAATACGGCCGGCTCCTTCCGCTGCCTCTGTTATCAGGGCTTTCAGGCCCCGCAGGATGGGCAAGGGTGTGTGGGTGAGTTATTAGACTTTTTTTTCCCCCCAACACGCTTCCTATCTCCGCATGGAAAAGAAACCAAAGCTATCAGCAACAGGAGAGACTACCAGCAAGGTAATCCAGACAGAATTTCATCGCGATTGGATGTTGGCACACAATGTGGGGATGTACGAAAAGGTCCTATGGCTTCTGAAATGGCTAGGGACAGTAAGAAGTATAGACGTGTAACTTTGAATTTAGACGTGTGGTAGGGAGAACATCTGTTTAAGCTCTTAGCTGAGTGTGCAGAACTCTCAAGCCCCTCCTGCACCAGAAACAGAGTCTGGTGTGGGGCAGAGCTTGCCTGTCTTCACTGGGCACCTCCTCAGGCGGTGCCTGTAAGGAGGGGTGTTGGCAGGAGTTTCGGTTTCCAGGAATGACACCAGGAGCAATGCGTTGGATTGTGCAACTGCATTTGTTCACTCCTCTGATGGACGGGCGAAGGAATCTTGAATGTCATCAGATGTCCTAGGACATGGCCCGGCACATGCGCATGAGAAGAGGGGATGTTGCATTTCATTTTCTGACCAGCTGTGGTTTCTTTAAATCAAATTCATTATGAAGCACATTTATAACATAGAGCAATTCAATGGGAAAGAGAAGAAAGGTTCTTCAATTAAAAACTTCCCAGATAGCCAGGCGTTTTCTTGATTCTTCTTAATTAAGAAAAATAGCTCTGTTCATTCTGTGGCAAATTGGCAATGAAAGCATTCATTCAGGTCCCACCCAGATCTAACTGGGAAGACAAAACCCAGGCATTTGGAAATTTAATGAAAAAATTACTTGACGAATAACCGCTTTTGAGGTAACACTGTCATCATCGCTACTGCCAGTTGCTGCTTTAGTCTCCATTGCACTGAAATGCCATCTGACACTCACTAAATATTGTGACTAAATAGGTCATGTGACCTGACCCCCACTTACCTTCTCAGCCTCACCTTGTCTCTCCTCACCTTCTACGCTCCAGCCACGTAAAACTGCTTGCGCTTGCTCGTGCGACTGTGCGGTTCCTTGGCTGTTGTTTGCTCACTCTGTTGAGAACGTCCTCCCAAATTCCCCTTCCCAGAGCCTGAGCTCACTCCACTCATTGCCGGAGCTGGAGCTGGAGGAGAGATGCCATCTCCTCCCACACACCATCCCTGTGCCACCTCTCACTCTCCAACTGAGCTGTGACCCTCCTCCTGCTTCCAGAATACCTTGAGCAAATTCTATTACAGAACGGACACCCTTTTGGGGGGAATAGTTTAATCACGTGTGCTGCCGGCAGCCGCCTTCTCCAAGGCAGTGAGCGCCATGTGATTGAGAACTTTCTCTCTCCACCGGTTTGGCCTGACATGGGTGCTCGGTAAATATTGTTTAACTGTCACTTATTGGGATCTCAAGCCACTGACTTCACACAGCTCTCAAACCTCATTTCTAGGCAGCCAGATGAATTCACTGAGCCCATGCCGATGTTTCATTGTGGCACACAAAACGCCACCCTTAGTAAAGAAGTCGTTTTCGTCATTTTAGGGAACTTAGCAGGTGTCCTTTTGTCTGTGTATGCACGCCTTCAAAAATATTAACTGAGCACCTTTCATGTGCAACTCGCCACACTGGTGTTCTGTAGGATGTAAGGGATGAATCAGCCTTGATACCAACCGTTGGCCACGCTGTTTCTTCTACTAGGACCCTGACTGCCTCCCCCCACCTCCACCCCTTCTTATCACCTCTATATCCTTCAGATAGAGCTCCCTCCCAACCATTTCCCTACCCACCCTGCACTGAAGGCCCACTGTCTTGCGCTTTCATAGCGCTCTGTACTGCACGGCCTATCTGCTTATCTGATTAACTTCCCTGACTTGACTATAAGCTTCATGAAGTCACGAGTTGGGCCGCCTGACTCATGGTTTTTTCCCCCAGTACCTAGGCCCCTAGAAGTCAACTAGAAAATATTTTGGGGTTGAATGAATGCAGCCTGATGGAGGAGCCCTGTAAATAGCACCAGTTGGAAAGTCAAAGTTCCATTGGACATTGACCTAAAACCGATCAATGTGAACTGGCAGATTTCTAAAGTCAGTTCTTCTGGTCTAAATTATGACTGTCTAGGTTGATTAAATATACCAACTCGTTGCTTTACTTTATGTTGCAGTATCTTTTAACAAGCGAAACCCAACTCGTTTAGGTTTTTATCTGTTTATATACGCAATGAAATGGAAAACTGAGTAATTATTCACATAAGTCAAGATACATAAACTTTGTATTCAATTAACTGAGCGTAGCAGGTGAAAACAGGATCTGTTTTCTGAGGGGTTTGGCGAATTGCTCAAATGTTTAACTTTGTATAGGCGGCCTCAGAGTGTGCTCCTGCAAGCCGCTGTTGCACGGGGGGAAGGCGTAAAGCGCATGAGCATTTCAGGTGTCAGCCAGGGGCTCTGCTGCATGGGGCCTGCATTCATAACATTTCTTAGGAGGAGTAAAGGTGAGAGGTAGTTTTGGGCCAGGTCGAACATCACATTAGGCTTTCTTTTGGGCTGTGCCCTTGCATAATGTTGAATCAAACACACTCACCAGTAGATTCCTTGGCTGTGGAACATCAACAGGATTTTCAAAGGCAGGGCAAAACCAGTGAGGAGTCATCGAACCAGTTTGTTGTATGTGAGTGATTCATGGGACCCAGTGAATACTTACGGGGTCTTTACACAACCTGACTGCTGGTTGTTAAATGATGGATGTCTTGGCTGCTAGGAAATGATTTTCAGACATTTAAGTGGATTTAAAACCATTTCTTAAAAATGAATTTAAAGGAGTGTATGGTTTTCAAAGTGCCAGTGATGGTGATTTTCCCTGAATTAGGGACTGAGAGGAAGAGTGTGGGTTATGTAAGACCTCGTTATGTCAATAAGTTAGGGAGGCGAAAACTAAAGCATCAGAGGTGCGTAGGATGCTAGCAGCACACTTCTGGGGTGTTCCTTAAAGCCAGAATTGGAATTTGGAAACTTCGCTTTGCATTTTCATGGCTCTTTCATACAAACCAAATGCACAGCCCTACCTTGCGGGGCATCAGGGCTCGACTGCTCGCTGGGGGTCCTGGTTCTCAGCCAGTGCCACCAGCCTCGGCACAGCTGGTCAAGCAAAGGAGGGAGGCCCCCGTCTGACTTGGTCTGTGCTCCCTTTTCCAGATGTGAACGAGTGTGAACTGCTCAGTGGCGTGTGTGGCGAAGCCTTTTGTGAAAACGTGGAAGGCTCCTTCCTGTGTGTGTGCGCGGACGAAACCCAGGAGTACAGCCCCATGACCGGGCAGTGCCGCTCCCGGGCCCCCGGGGGTAAGTCACGGGGCCCCTGTGGAGGGGGGCAGGGCTCCTCTCTGGGATCGGTACATGCATTGGTTTGGGCCAAACACTCTGCAGTGAGGTAAGAAGTAACCAAATGTTCTGGGACACGCTGTCCCTGGAAGCTTCTGTGCTCTTCCCAGCCCGCCTTCTCAGTGGATTTAGGAGGCGGGTGAGGACTAGGTGGTCCCTCCTGTGCTTTCCAACCCAGTGGTGCCATGAGTTAGGGTGCGGGGTCCAAAGTGATGAGAGCATTTACTGGGAATTGCTTAAAACTCAGAGAGCCATCGCTTGGGGTCTCACAAGCATCATCTCATTGTGTTGCACAACCCTTCTCTCCTGGTCCTCAGAGACGTGTATCTTGACATTTCTCTAAATGAGGAGCAACATATAAGCCTCTTAAGATCTACAAAGATTTCCATTTGGAACTCTTGAGGTGTTTTCCCAGAATTTGGCCTAGAGAGCGGCTGTGTTAGCATTCATTTAAAATTTCATCTGGGCTGTCGTCAATGGCACGCATTGCAATGGAGAAATGATGCTTTTCCAGAAAAATTCATCAACTTCCAGATCGCCCTTGTAGTTTGTGCCATGTCACCATAGCTTGGTTGTGTTTTAAGAAAAGCAAAAGACTGAGTGGTCCTTTGAGAGCCGGCTAAAATGACACACAGACCATTTTGCTTTCTTGCTCAGTCTCAGTTGATTTTATCCATGTTTCTAAGAAAGTTTTCACTGTTCCATCACAAGGTGCACGCGTTCTGGGTAAAATAATTGTCATTGCAAGTAATAAGGAGGAAAATATAAAAATACATGTTTTCATCCGCACATACATTTGACTTCTCAGGGATTAACTACAGGAAGTGGGGAGTGCAGATTTAAATGAGCAGACAGTAATACACGGGCATTGGGAAGGGGAACGAAGTGTTTCTGGAGGGAGGGACTGCTCTCCCTTAAGGGACTGAAGCACATGAGCTGTAGAGAAAGGACTTCTCATCTTAATAGCAAAAAACAAACACAAACAAAGCATCAAAAACCTGGTTGGCCAATAACGGGATGGATTAAGTAACTGTCTTCTTCTTATTGATCTTTGGTTTTATGGAATAACACCTCACCCGTTGTATTATTTTGACTGAAATAATTCACATGTCATTATATTTGTATGGTCATTAAATGAACTATATGAAGATCAGGTAGTCATGATAAATGCATGTGATACAATGCGAAGGAAAAAAAATAAGATATTCCAGTGATCACAGTCTGCGGAGGGAGGGAAGGGGGTAGGATACATAAAACGATTGTTGGAATTAATGAAACGTTTACTTTTTCCATTTATTTTCCAAACTCTTTGTAAGACTGTAAATTGGAATGGCCGGGGCTCTGGTCTGCTAACAACTTTCCAGCTGTGTGAGCTTGGGCTTGTCATTCAACATCTGTGAGTTCTGATTTTCTCACCAGTGAAATTGGGAGGTTATATTTACCTCAGATGGTTTTGGTAATTTTTTTTAAAAAAGTATATATGTAGTAGCCCTTCATCAATGGCAAAGTACTATATAAAGTAAAGTCATCAAGTAGTAAGCTATAATGCAAACCCTTAAGGGATGTCTATTTCTCATCCTTTGATGAGCACTTCTGAAATGGTGCACCTTTTAACTGCAAATATTTTTTCCTTGCTAGGATGTTTTAGTAATGTCAAGAAATGGTTCATTCAGTTCACATAGCTTCAATTAGATTATCTGTCTGGGATCCTAAAGCTTGCTCCTGTTTTTTTAGAGTTGTAACAATGGGATCATTGTCCATCAGAACCATTTTTGGTGAACCGGACTAGTTCACTGACAACTTCTTAAAACTTTACATGATTATTTTTGTAAGCCTTGTTCCTCACCTGCTGTTTTTTGTTTTTCTGTAACCAAGTCCCTTTGCCTTTTCCCTCCCTGAGTCTTCTTTCTCTCTCGTTGATAAACTCCCTTTCTGGAATGTTCTTCTCCTGCTTTTTCAAAGAACATTATTTTGAATACGCAGCTTCATAAAGCTTGTCTGCCAATGAATACATACTTTTACCTTAACATTATACCTAACGCTTTTATTTATGGGTTTCTTGTATATTTTCCCCATAGTTTTCTGGCTTCTGCTAAATCCTCTACATACCCAGTTGTTTCATTGGTTTATATCAATATAATCTAACTAAACAGTAACTGGTGAGTCTTACTAATTCCTATAGTTCCTGGTATCTCTGACTTCTACCAGACCTCAATTTGTATAGATCTTGGAAAACTTGATTATATGGACTTTTTAAGTGTCCTGAGAGACAGGTCAGCTATAAACTCTAGTGGGAACCTTCTCCCTGACTTCAGAGCCAATAATTGATTAGTTGTTTGAAAAAGTTGATTAAAGCTGAAAATCATAAAAAGGAGAAGACATATTTTAAATACTTAAAATTCAACTTAAAGCATGTGAATGTAGATTCCTTCACCAATCTTTGAGGAAGGGCCAAGGTCTGGCTTTGAGTAGAAGTTCACTGTTAAGAGTTCTGCCTGGCTTGTCTTGCATGAGCCATATCTATGATGCCTTATCTCCACTGCCAACATTAAAGGGAGAGAGGATGCAAAGGCCTTTGCAGAAGTATATGAGTGGAACATTCCTCTGGATTGTTGCGGTTTTTCTCAGTTTTTTTTTGCAGTTGTCTTATCCATACCCATTTGATAGCATTCTTTTCACTGAACAAACTGTAGTCTTTCTAAAACTTTAACGTGTTCTAGAAACAACTCTTCTACTCACATTTGTATTTTATTGGTTTATGTACTATTTGATTATGGAACTACAGTAATCAACACACTGGCACACAATGTTTGAGAATAAATGTAGCTGAGACTTGGTCAACATACTGGTCAACATGTAAGATCAGAAGTTATGTAGACCCCCCCCGCCCCTCCCAAGAACCGCTGACTGGCCATGAGCATTCTACCCGCCGTGAGCATTAGCCAGGATGTTTCTCAGGGCACCAGAGAACATCGGCTAATCCAACAAGTGGGTTAAATGGAGGCCAGTTAAGAGTTGTATTCCACTGCAGCCAGAGAGTCTGCTGTTACATAAAACGAAACATCTTATGCCAGGTCTAAGTTTTTAAACAAGGATTCAAATGAAGTTTATTATATCCATGATAGGCTAACAGACATCATCCTTCATGAAAAGTGTTTAAGAAAGGGAAGATAAAGTTGCCATTTAGGCTATAACATTCCAAGGATGAGCAGTCGCATAATAATCTCAAGTGGTTTCACACTGAGGGCAGAACTGGGCCTAACGGGTGGGTGTCAGAAAGGCAGATTTCAGGTCAGGATGCAGAAGAACTTTCCAGTAAATAGATAGCTGTCAAAATACCTGTCTCATGAAATCCTGGGTGTTGCCCTAGAGCAGTAATTTTTCGACTGGTGTGCCACAAGAATTGTTAAAACACGCAATACCTGACTTAGTCAGGGGCACTGGCCTCTTTTCCCTTAGATTGTCAAAAAAAAAAAAAAATGACAACCTTTGTTTTTTGTAAGATCAGCAAAACATATAATTTATTTTTCCATGTGCCTCAGAATTTTAGTAATTGGTTGGATGTGCCATGAGATGGAAGAGGTTGAAAATGGTTGCCCTAGGACAGGTGGGACACCCACTGGCAGACAGGCACCCACTTCCAGCAGGACTTTGTCCCAGGTGGACCTTCAAGGTGCTTTTGAACTTTAATGTCCTAGGATTTTTATTCCTAAACGACTTCTTGGCTTTTATCTACCCTTTTTGTTAGGTCTGGTCTAATGTTTTTCACTGCCTGGGCCTTTCGCCACTAATTTCCATAGCCATGCATTGCCTAAAAGCACCCGAAACAGAAACAACTAAGAAATGTCCATACCAGACCACTCATCACATGGAAGAGGGTATGGATATGAAATATAGCCTGATGCTTTTATTTCCTCGGTGCCTGCGATAATTGCTCCATAAAAACTTTATGTCCTCGGGCACTCTCAAGGAAGCAGTAAACATTTAGTCTGGGCAACTGCAGCCTTCAGGCCTCACCCACAAAATGCTATTCTCTGCCTTGATTAGTGCACAGAGGAGATGCTGTGGTAGGGACTGGATTTTATTTTTAAAACAGAAGGTATAATGAAAAGAATGCAAAAAAGATAGGTATTATAATCGATGTAGGTGTTTACTTTAAGAAAAGCAAATAAACAAGATCAGAAATTATAAAACATATAAATTGGAGTGATTCTTTGCATTATAAAATAATTATTCTTCCTCACTGTTAAGAAATGCAAATAGCCCTGGCCGGTGTGGCTCAGTTGGTTGAGCATCATCCCATGCAAGGAGAGGTCGCAGGTTTGATTCCTGGTTGGGGCACACGCAGGATTGTGGCCTCAATCCCTAGTAGGAGATGTACAGGAGGCAACCCATGGATGTTTCTCTCTCCCCCTTTCCCTTCCTCTCTCTAGAAATCAATAAAAACGTATTTTAAAAACAGAAATGCAAATAAACAAGATCAGAAATTATAAAACAGAAACTGGAACGAATAGTTGCATTATGAAATAATTGTTCTTCACAGAATGCATGACAGGGTTTCCTTAAATACCCGTTTTCTCTACTCTGTTTGAGAACTTATTCTCACATCACAAGCCAGACCCCAGATTTCTACATCTAGACCCACCTTCATGGTCTCCAGCCCAGCTCCTTTGTTTACAGGTCAGGAGGCCAGGCCCAGAGGGGAGCTCTGGAAGTCATTCTCGGGATCACCTAGCCAGTGTGGGCAGATTCGGCAGAGGACCCCAACTCCAACCTCTTTCCACTTCCATCTATTTCTCAAGATCGAGGACACCATGCCACCAAATTCTCCTAAAAACTGGCTTCCTTTTCACGTCATTTCTTTGCTTTGTTCTGATTATTAAAACAAGGCACATGCTTCCTAGAAAACTGGCAAATGCAAAAAATATATCAAAAAAGGAAATCCCCCCCAGAGCCACCATCCAGGGATAACCTGTCCCCATGCCGACCTCCAGGCTTTGAAGCGACATCCATGCTCCACCTACCTCAGCAGAACTCTCCTCCACTCGATCCCCCACACACTGAGATCAGCCCTCACATGCTCCATCTGCCCGATACTCCTTTCTCGCGGTCATCAGTGAGCCACCCATCCCATCGTAGGCTCCATCTTCGGAAACAATGACAGTGGATTCCCATTTCTCTCCCCTGCTTTTCCCCTTGACTGATTTCAGTACATTACTCCTCCCTGTATCCTCCCACCCCTCAGACTGTTCTTTTTCTGTCTTATTCTCAGACTCCTTTTCTGTGGCCCATTCCTTAAACAATAGTGCCCCAGGGAGCTGCATGCTCAGCCCTCTCTTTTATTCTAGTTCTTCTCCTGGGAGATTTTCTTCTCTGATGTGGACTGCCAAGCAAACACCTTCTGCCTCCACCTCTATTTCCAGCTGCCAGTCATTGGACCTTTCTCTGGGGTGTCTTGTAAGCGTCTCTGCCTGAAATTATCCAAAACCAAATTAATTACTGTTCCTTCTCCAGTAACTCTCTCTACGTTCACTCATTAATTGCTAACCATCAAAACTGGAAATCCTGCGCTAGCCTGTTTGGGTCAGTGGTTGGAGAGTAGGTCCTCGGACTGAAGGGTCACAGGTTCAATTCTGGTCAAAGACATGCACCACCGTTGTAGGCTCAATCCCTGGCCCCGGTCCGGGGCATGTGTGGGAAGCAACCAATCAGTGTGTCTCTTTCACATCGAAGTTTCTCTCTGTCTCTCCCCCTCCCTTTCACTCTTCCACTCTCTCTTAAAATATCAATGGATTAACATAAAAACAAGCAACAACAAAAATACTGGAAATCCTGATTAGATTTGATTTTTCTCCCCTTCCATCCAAGCCATGCTAATATCCTGCTGCTTCTACCTCAATAGTACCCTTCAGATCTCTCCCTGCTCCTGTTACCACTGTCCCCACCATCTTTCAGCCTCTCTTCCCTGACTACAGCAGGCGCCAGCTGACTTCTCATCTTGCCCCTCCCATCCCCCACACTGCTGCCACTGTTGACATTTTCGAAACATACATCTGGTTTTCAATCCTTCTTTACACTTTCAACTGCTTCCTGCTGCTTACAGCGTGAGGGCCAAATCTATTAGGCAGCATGGCCATTTTTCCTCTGTCTTATTTCTCTTTGCATCCCCTGTAACCCATGACCTATGGCGACACTCTGCAACTGTTGAATAAAATTGCCTCTCCACATTGGAGAATGTGTCCCTTGTGTGCCCCAACATCTCATCCCCTGCTAGTTGCATAAAATAAAAGTAACTATTCCTTTTATCAAAGTTATAAAGGGGTCACATTTCAGTGAGGAATTTCTATTCACACTTATTTGTAGGGCGGACAGTTCCTCCAGGTGCTTTGGTTACATTGCAAGTGGCACAAAAGAGAAAGGAGCATTTCCCTGCTCTCAGGGGACGCGGGCCAGTCAATCCTCATGGTTCTGACAGCTGGACCCAAACAGCATTCTGGCTTCTCTCTTCCTATCGAGGTCCACTACAGGTTCTGTGTGTATACATATTTTTGTAAGGCAGAAAACCACATAATATCATGCAACTGTTTTATTTGGCAGAGTAGGATTATTTTTCTAATGCGTTTGGTTAACCTGTGAAATCAATTAACGTTAAGGGAGTTTTTTCAAAATAATTTCTGATTGGAAAAAAAACCTTTGGTAGGAAAAAAAATTAAAGACAGTGAGACCACATTGTTTGGAATGCAAACACTGTAAAATGCCGTAAAACTCCAGAGATCTGAATGGGTATTTGTAGTGGATCTATACCATAAATGTAGGTAAGACTGAAGAAAATGTCATCATTTGTTTTTTTGTGGGTCTTTTTTTTTTAAGTTGGGTCAGGTTTCTTCTCACATTCAAAGAGGATAGTGAGAAGAATTTGCTAATTACCAAACCATGCTTTTATTTTTATGAAATTTTTCTGCTTGTTACATATAGTTTCTAAAATGATGCCTGAGCTTTTAAGAAAGACGCGTTGATATGTGAGTGAACTGACCTATCAATAGATCAAAATCACAGACTCAAACTATATAAATAAACCATTTTATCTTAATACTGCGAGAGACACGCACACCTTTGCATTAGAAATGCATTTTGTATCCTAGAATTTGCCATAAAAAAAGGCATGAAGAGGAATGGTTTGTACATTTTTTTAAAAGCCCTAGCCGGTTTGGCTCAGTGGATAGAGTGTCGGCCTTCAGACTGAAGGGTCCGGGATTCAGTTCTGGTCAAGGGCATATGCCTGGGTTGCAGGCTCAATCCCCAGTGTGGGGTGTGCAGGAGGCAGTCGGGTAATGATTCTCTCTCATCATTAATATTTCTATCTCTCTCTCTCTCCCTTCCTCTCTGAAATCAATAAAAAACATACATTTTTTATTTTTTTATTATTTTTTAAATATATATATTTTTATTATTTTTAAAATAGATTTTTATTGATTTCAGAGAGGAAGGGATAGGGAGAGAGAGAGAAACGTCAATGATGAAAGAGAACCATTGATCGGCTGCCTCCTACATGCCCCCCACTGGGGATTGAGCCTTACAACCCTGGCATGTGCCCTGACCGGGAATCCAACTGTGATCTCCTGGTTTATAGGTCGACACTCAACCACTGAGCAACACTAGCTGGGCTGGTTTGTACATTTCTAGATGTTTCCAAACATTGCACATGTCTCTTCCAGCGTGGCTTTATGCTCACGATCCTCTGTACCGGCCCTTGCGATGCGCACGTGCCCGTAACACAGGACTTGTGTTGCTGTGACGTCTGCTCATTTCTCCATCTCCACTGGTGCTTCCTGTTCCCACCCAGGACGATGTGTCTCCCCCATTTTCTCTCTCCACGGTGCTTTATTCGGCTCTCAGGAGTCTCTTTCACCCACACCTGCCCACTTGTCTTACCCTCACATTTACAGTTTTTAGCAGCATCTCCATAAATCACAGACTTTCTCTTCTCCCCAGTGCATTCCTGTTAGGCTTACTTCTCCCTTTCTCTTGTGACCCCTTCACCAGAAAAAAACAACAAAACATCCTCCACTGCATCTAGCAAGTATTTATGGTGAGGCCTTTGGAATGTGAGGTCCTGAGGCCTCAGGAGAAACTGGCACTGTCTTCTACCCCAGCACCTAAGTCAGAAACACAGCCATCATCTGTTCACCTGTTAATGCTTTCCTGCACCCACCCCCCCCAGGTTCTCACACTCACAGTGTTACTCCTTCTGCAAACCAGGAACCCCTCACCCTGGTCCACCCACACAGGATGCGGTTGTATTTTGACTCCTCCTCACCCCTATCACACCTGATTTGCTGGCCAATTTTTTAAAAATGTATTTTTCAAGAACTTGACTCGACCATCAACTCCTCCAGGGAGCCTTCCATGATTGCCTTACTCAGCCCATCCTTCCATAGTGTGGCTTAGGTTCCCAGGTCTTATTCTCCCAGCGCTGTCATGGGCTGACTCCCTACCCAACTGACCTCTTTAAAAATGGGAACTGTGCGGAGAAATCTTTTCTCAGAGTATTTTTTTCTCTTGTGCTTTGCTCCCTAACCTTTATTTTGACTTTTTTCATATCTTTTACCAGCTGAAGTTACCACCTTTCTACAGACTTCCTTTTTCTTTGCATCCCTTCATATCCAGTCCGTTCCTATTGGCTGTGCTTGTTTTCTGGAACTCACCCATGGCTTCTCCTGAATTCCACTTCTCACACACACACACACACACACACACACACTCACACACACACTCACACACACACACTCACACACACAGACACACACACACTCACGCACACACTCACACACACAGACACACACACACTCACACACACACACTCACACACTCACACACACACTCACACACACACTCACACACACACACACACTCACACACAGACACACACACTCACACACACACTCAGACACACACACTCACACACACACTCACACACACACACTCACACACAGACACACACACACACTCACTCACACACGTTTCATTTTCCAAGTCCTTGAATAAGAAAACTAGGGGGGGGAATAAAGGAAGGCATGCATTGCCAAGTTCTCTTTCACTCCTCCTTGGAATATTACTCTAGAATTCCTTTTCTCATAAAAACACGAGTTGATAGAAAACATCAGTTCCTGTGGTGATTTAAATAAAAAAGAGAAGAAAGCTTCCTAAGTCTGTTGAAAGTAGCTTACGGAACACCATTACCCCATCACAGAGTTGCGTGAACTGATGTCTTTTTCAGGACTGTGGCAGGCAGGTGCTCTCCTCTGGGGACACTGTGTACTCTCAGATCTTTGTGAGGTTGCTCTTTGGTCATTGTCTTGATCATGCCTGCCCCAGTGGCTCTGGGAGGACCAGCTCAGGGAGGCCTTCAGAACACATTGCAAATGGAACGTGAAAGCAAAGATGGGCCCATTTAGATACTCGAATCCACTTTCACCACAAAAAAAAGTTCCCAATTTCCTCACCCCAACAGCAAAGCTAAGATTAGCTATCCTGGGGGAAAGACTGAAGAAGGAAACAATTCTGTAAGTGAATGACCACACCCTCTTCTGTCTGATGAACCCAGAGGAGCTTTCAGAAGCTTCCAGGAGCTCCATAAGCAGCACCTACAGCTGCAACCCATTCCTTCATACTCAGAGCCAGGGTACCCGCCCACGCCCTGTGGCATTGCCGCTGAACTGCACACCTGCACGAATTATCTGCTGCCTCCTCCCACTTTCTCTCAGAGAGAAAAAAGACAAAACAAACTCATGCCAATTGAGAAGCTAAGAAGCGGGGCTTCTCAGAAGAAGTCTAAAGAACCACAAAGCATTGGGAGGTTGGACCCACGCTCAGTTTTTCTTTTGGAAGGTGAGGATGCTCTGTCCTGCACCATCTGTCTCATGGAGTTACTCTATAAAAGTTTCTTCCCCAGAAAGCACACATGGAAAAGTTCCAAAAACTTCTTATCGCCAGTCATACCCCCAGGATCAACATACACCAATGATTGTTCATACACAGATGTGAAGCCAACTTCTAGATACAAATTGAGAAATCAGGTCTGAAAAGACTGGAGACATAATATATTTTGTAGAAGTCTGTGGCATGAGATATGTAATATGGCTAATTTTATTCATCATGTATTTTTAAAAAAATCTTTTTAATGCTTGGCACTTCCTATAACCATTGATCCTTTAAAATCATTTTCCAATAGGAACATTTCTAAACTCTCTTTATTTCCTGATCAGTGTTCCCCCACAGTGGAAAAATGCTCTAGGAAGGTCATTATGTAAAGGTTAGGAAGATAGGGGAATTGTAGTTTTTCACAGAACGACCTTTGTGGACCAGTTTTTGAAAAAGAATTTGCTCCGCTTTCCAAACACGGATGAGGGCCTGAGCAGCCCTCAAGTTCAGCTGTGTAAACATCAAGCTTCCAGACTGCTTGGAAAGAAAAATCAGAGCAAAACTTGAAACAACCAGTATAAAGCCAGAATAATACAGTGATATTATTGATTGTTTCCCCATGCACTAACCTATGAATTTCCGTCCACCAAGAAAGGAAGAAGAGCAAAGATCATTTGATTTCTTCATTCCTATGCTGTGGGTCTAACAAACATTGTAGAAAGCAGTGTTTACTATAGATATAATTTTTGACATGCTTTGACTCAGAAGCCTGTGGTTTCTGATCATCTCTGAATCTAGCAGTCTCCACTGACAACTGCATAGTATTTCATCTATATATATAAAAGCCTAAGCGACTTTTACTACCGGTTGACCGAATGACCGGTCCACTGGTTGCTTTGATGCGCACTGACCACTAGGGGGCAGACACTCAACACAGGAGCTGCCCCCTGGTGGTCAGTGCGCTCCCACAGCCAACCTCCTGTGGCTGGCCAACCTCCCGTGGTCCCTCCCCCTGGACTGGGCGAGACGGCCCCGATCATTGGCCATGCCAAGAGACGCCACCCACGCACGAATTCGTGCACCGGGCCTCTAGTTTTGTAATAAACACCATGACATACCTACAACTTTGTACACAAGTGGGAAAAAACAGTCTTTGAGCCCTCTTTTAGCACAAACTGTAAACCTGACTGGCAAAACTACTTGTGTTGCTGACTTGATTGATACTTCTAAATACATTCATTAATAGCTAGCTGCATTTTTAGGCCAACTGTATAAAATAATTGAGCTGAGTTGTTAATAGTAATAGGGTGGCAGTTTATTCACAGGTGTGGGGGAAAGCTTATGAAATGTTCCAGAGAGTTCAGGATTGATTTAATAATCATTTAAAATACCTACCCTTAGTTTTCCCCAGTGACTCCGTGTGTGAGAGCTCGAGGCCCCTCCTGAGGAGAATGAACTGGCGGTGGCCCGTGCATTGGCATGGGCCAAGCTCATTGCTGTCCTCTGCGCACGTGGAAAGCTAGATGAGATGAGGGATGTGGCAGGTTTGATCCAGCTTCACACAGGAGGAAATGATTCAAAACCACTTCACAGGCTGCTTCTGAGGAATCAGCATTTCAGCTTTTTTCCTGGACACTTAGTCTACGTTTGAATTTGTCATCAGCTATTAACACTAACTTAGAGTCCAAGCTGAAATCTGTCAAAGACAGAACAATCGGAGAATGAGCCAGACTGAAGCGTGCGAGGGATCTTTTCCATCCCCGTGGATGCTCTGTGTGGGAGTGTAATGGGTATGGTCAAGGCTTGTTTGCTGCCTTGCTTGTTTTTAATGCCAGAAGAGGAAAGAAAAGGGCAGTATCTTTTCTGAGAATTTTATTAACTTATGTTTTAAAAACACCTTTGCTATTTGGTATATTAATCAAGTTCCAGGGTCAACCTGATGCTGCCAAAAGAAATATACATGAAGCTATTGTGAAAATAATTCCTTACATTTCCCTAATATAATTATCTAATAACTTCAACAAAAGGGTAAATGTTGACATTAAAATCTTATCCTCCTTGCCCAGCTGGTGTGGCTCAGTGGTTGAGCATCTGCCTATGAACCAGGAGGTCACTGTTCAATTCCTGGTCAGGGCACATGCCCAGGTTGCAGGCTCAACCCCCAGTGTGGGGCATGCAGGAGGCAGCCAATTAGTGATTCTCTCTCATCATTGATGTTTCTATCTCTCTCTCCCTCTCCCTTCTTCTCTGAAATCGATAAAAAATACATATTTATTAAAAAAAGAAGTCTTATCCTCACTGGCAAATGTTTTCCCTTTGTCCCTACAGTTTGGGTCCAAGAATCTGGAAACAGCAGCTTTCTCATGAAAAAAAAAAAAAAAATCATTAGAATTACCTAAGTAGTTGTGATGGTGTTAGTCAATTTCTTATCTGATATATTATAAAATAAAAGTGGGACAAATTTTAGTTGGACCATAGACAGTAATTTGAACTTAATGGCATTTGGTAGGGAAGAGATTAGATTACTTGCCAAGTCCAGTCACAAAATATTGATCATTTCTTAAGAGCACAAACTTGTTCATAGACTTCAAATCCAATGGGATGAAATCATGTCTGGTATTACCTAAAAACAGGCGGGTTATGTTCTCATCGTGTGTGTCCTATCACATCACTCTGTCTTTATCACAAAGGGTTAAGCTAAGTCTGTTAGGATGCATTTTCCTCTAGGACACACTGGAGCAGCGAGGGACTAGACCCAGCCTTGAAATTTACCTTGAGGCTTATCTGACATTCACTATTTCATTCAAAGCCTTGTATTTGCTGCAATTTAAGTAGATTTTCCGTCATGAAAGATAATTTTATAGATTCTAGGTTTCTGCAGTTTTTTGTTGTTGTTTTTTCTAGTTACCATCTTCTGCTTTGTTCTATTCAGAAAAGATCGGGGGCATGGTTGATTCAAATAACTATGGGTTAAATATTATGTGTGGCCCTACATCTCCCATCAAGTGTTGGGGGAAATTTTCACTGATTTGAGTAGGTGTTATAGCTCAATAAGGAAAGGGCCTATGTTTGGCAAGAAAGCAAGTATGGAAACTTCACTCACAGCCAAATGCACAAGAATAGAGTCCTTGGTGAACGTAAAAGGAAATGGTTTTGACAGATTTGCACGCTTGGGGGGGAGGGGCGGGGTTAGAAATCCACCAAAATTTGGGATTCAAGTGCATGTGTATATTGCTGTGGGAGACCCTGACCTAAACGTGGGAAGCGGCTTTCTGTCCATTAAACACTATTATTATCCCCTCCGGTCTTTGTTGTCACCGTGGCTTCGACTCTGTTGTGAGAGCGATAGATCCGATGTGTCCAGTCAACGCTCCTTTTCCTCTGCGCTCTGTGTTTAGACGTGGAAGTAGAGCAAAGCCGGGAAGAGAAGAAGGAATGCTACTACAACCTCAACGACGCCAGTCTCTGCGACAATGTGCTGGCCCCCAACGTCACCAAGCGAGAGTGCTGCTGCACCTCCGGGGCCGGGTGGGGCGACAACTGTGAGATCTTCCCCTGCCCGGTCTTGGGGACTGGTGAGCATCGGCTAAGAGGAGGTGTCGCCCTTGCGTTTGGTCATGTGGCGGCGGGGTGTTCTCATTCTGGTTTGAATGAGACGCTGGCATTCACTGGGAGCTGCCCAACTGGAATTCAAGTGAGGCTACCTTAGAGCGTGTTCCATTCAGAGCTGGAAAAATCACCTCAGCATGCGTTCCTAAAGTTCTTTCCATCATCGAATTTACGGTTACAGGGAGGTTCAGTATTGTATTTGGCAGAAAGAGAATTCCATGTTACCCCATTTTTTAAAATGGAAACCAATCTTTTTTTATATATATAACAACGACACAGCATGACCCATACCTAGCGATTGCGTGTTTAAGCTAAGATTTCGCTTGATGGGTTCCTGTTAAAACTTTAAAATACTAGAGACCACAGTAATGGAGAAGTAAGTCATAACCCCAAGTAACAACATGAGTAGGTAAAATATGGGCGAGCTAGGAAGGTTTTATAAAAATAATTATAGGTAAACCTCTGAAGTCATTGGTTTTATTTGCACCCAATGCATAATTTTTGAGATTGTACTGAATTTATTTGTCTGAAGTGGATGCCAAAGTTTGTTTTAAAGTTACTGAGTCCTGGGTAGGATGGGGGTTGGGGGAGGGGGCTAAAGGGTCGGGAAGTGGGGGATAGCTGTAATACTGTCAACAATAAAAAAAATCAAAATAAGATAAAATACACATTTATGGAAGATGTTGATGTTTTTCTCTTTCAACTTTTTTCTTTGTCTCTCCTGAAATCAGCCGAATTCACTGAAATGTGTCCTAGAGGGAAAGGTTTTGTCCCCACTGGAGAATCCTCTTATGAAGCTGGTGACAAGGACTATAAAGGTCAGAATCGAGCAGAAATGAATTTACAATTTGTGTGCATATTAGACACTCAAATAAAAGCATGGCTGGGTTAGACAGAATTAGAGTTCTTTTGAGACAGGGAAACTGATTATTCGGCCACTGGAAGGAACCCCTGTGGAGTCTGGGCAGGGCTGTGCGGGCCTGGGAGTTAGAACTTCGGGCACTTCACCTTCTGAGTTTCCAGCTCTGGGACAGGAATGATATCTCAAAAGTTGTTGCCCAACTGGTGTGTCTCAATGGTTGAGTGTCAACCTCTGAACCAGGAGGTCATGGTTTGATTCCTGGTCAGAGCACATGCCTGGGTTTCAGGCCCGGTCTCCCGTCGGGGGCATGCAGGAGGCAGCCGATCAATGATTCTCTCTCATCATTAATGTTTCTATCTCTCTCCCTCTCGCTTCCTCTCTGAAATCAATAAAAAATATATTTTAAAAAAAGTATCGTGAGGACTAAATGAGATAATATATGTCAAGGTGTGCCTAACTCAGAATTCTGTACTTAATAAATTTATTCTTTTATTCCAGAAGCATATTAGAAACCTCATGTTAAGACTATAAATTTGTCATCACGTTGGTCTTTTTTTTTTTTTTTAAATCTTTATTGTTCAGATTATTACATTTGTTCCTCTTTTTTCCCCCCATAACTCCCCTCCTTCCAGCTCCCACCCCACCCTCCACCCTCACTCCCCACCCACTGAGTTCATCCATAGGTGCATGATTTTTGTCCAGTCTCTTCCCGAATCTCCCATTCCCCTTTCCCCCCCAAGAATAGTCAGTCCATTCCCTTTCTATGTCCCTGATTCATTATAGTCACCAGTTCATTCTGTACATCAGGTTATTTATTCACTTGATTCTTAGATTCATTTGTTGATAGATGCATATTTGTTGTTCATAGTTTGTATCTTTACCTTTTTCTTCTTCCTCTTCTTAAAGGATACCTTTCAGCATTTCATATAATACTGGTTTGGCGGTGATGAACTCCTTTAGTTTTTCCTTATCTGTGAAGCTCTTTATCTGACCTTCAATTCTGAATGATAGCTTTGCTGGATAAAGTAATCTTGGTTGTAGGTTCTTGGTATTCAGCACTTTGAATATTTCTTGCCATTCCCTTCTGGCCTGCAAAGTTTCTGTTGAGAAATCAGCTGACAGTCGTATGGGTATTCCCTTGTAGGTAATTGAGCCTCTTTCTCTTGCTGCTTTTAAGATTTTCTCTTTGTCTTTTGCTCTTGGCATTTTAATGATGATGTGTCTTGGTGTGGTCCTCTTTGGATTCCTTTTGTTTGGGGTTCTCTTCGCTTCTTGGACCTGTAAGTCCATTTCTTTCACTAGGTGGGGGAAGTTTTCTGCCATTATTTCTTGAAATAGGTTTTCAATATCTTGCTGTCTCTCATCTTCTGGGACTCCAATGACTCTGATATTAGTCCGCTTAAAGCTGTCCCAGAGGCTCCTTACGCTGTCTTCACACTTTTGGATTCTTTTTTCATTATGCTTTTCCAATTGGGTGTTTTTTGTCGAATCTTTGGTTTGATTCTTGCACTCCTCTGGTCTGCTATTGGGTATAATATTCTTTATTTCAGTCCGTGTATGCTTACTTTCTAATTTCTTTATCGTAGCATCGAGGGTCTCATTAGTTTTCGTGAGGCTCTGCACAAATTTATGGCAAGCCCTCAAAATTGCGATTCTTAGCTCCATATCCTCCATTTCTGTCATGTTTTTTTGTCTCCGCATCTTTTATGCTTTCTTGGTGCACCCCCTTGTGGTCTCTGTGTGCAGTCTTGTTCTAGCGAAGCCTTAATTGTTGTAGTTAACACTAGAGGGATTTGACCATCAGGCCGACTGGCGGTGGAAATCAGCTGTGGGAAAACTTCAGTCCTCAGGGAGGTGCTAGTCCAGCCCTAGCCTGAGGCGATCGGCAAATGGTTGTGCGCAGGGTTTGGGCGGGGCGGGCTCAACAGGGCGGGGGGGAGGGAGCAGCTATGGCCGCTCTCAGTCCGTCCCCAGGGGCTCTGCCTCTCTGTCCCAGCAATCGCTGCAAACCTCGGAGGGGCCGTAGCCAGACAGTCCCGCTTCTCCCGTTTGAGTCTGGGTCCCTAGAGACTCGCCCGGATCTGTAGCCCAGAGTCTGAGATTCGCTCCTAATTGAAAACGACACTCGCGCCCTCAGCCGCCAGCCCGCTTTGCGCGCACCCTCACCGCGGCACCGCCGTACCTTTAAATTTTCCACACTGCGCCTCCGCTGAGCGTCGGAATGCTGTTGTTCTTGCTTCTAGTTGAAGAGACTCTCCTCAGCCAGCCTTCCCGTGGTTCTGGTTGATGTCCGCTCCGACTTTTAGTTGTATTTTTGAAGTGGTTGTCCACGGCGGCAGTCTCTGGTGTTTTACCTATGCCGCCATCTTCGATTCTCTCCATCACGTTGGTCTTTAATGATCATCAGTAAAGCTAGCATTCTTGCTTTTTTAGAACTCATCCTACTATTGTTAGGACCTTTTACTTATGGCCACAGATTCGTAATAAGGAATGGAAAAGAAGAAAGCAAAAGTAGATGTGTTTTATATATTCAGTGCTATTAATCTATAATTCTAAATTAAATGTGCAGCCTTTTTATTTGGGTGAAATTTAAACCACATGTATGAGTGTTTCCTCATTAACCACTCACTTTTGACATTTCCATGATAGAGATATTAAGTCCTTTTATAGACAAAGTGATTTTTTTCTGTAAAATTTAATATTGAAAATTGCTACATGGATGGAAAACATTTTTATTCATCTTTTTGGAAAAATCGTGTTTTAATAATTTGGTATAATTCAGTAGCTGGGTAAGAAATTCCACATGTGTTTTTTAAATACATCTATGATTTAGTCCAATTAAATAACAAGACTCAGTTGGTGATATGTGTTTAATGGTTTTTCAAGTTCACAAATATTATATATGTTTTTGCCCGGATGTAGTTAAATCTCACTTTATATTGTGAGGTGAAGCCCTGAATTCACCACAAAGTCATCCCCTCTTTTATAGAAAAATAAATTCCTCCTCTCCCTATCTTTAGCAGCACTGGGAATGATTGGAAGAATATTAGGTTCAGATCTAAACAGCCATATATTTTGGACTTGGTTTTGCCATTTTCCAGCTGTTTAACTTGGACCAATTCATCTCCAGTTTTTTGTTGTTGTTCTTTTTTAGAGAGAGTGGAAGAAAGGGAGGGATGGAGATGGAGAGAAAAAGAAAGAGAGAGAAACATGGATGTGAGAGAGGCACATCCACTGGTTGCCTCCAACACTTGCCCTGACCGGGCCAGGCCAGGGATAGAACCTGCAACCCAGGTGCATGCCCTTGACCCGGAATCGAACCTGAGACCCCTTGATGTATGGGCCAATGCTCTACCACTGAGCCACACTAGCCAGGGCTGGAATCTCCAGTTTTTAAAATGAGGACTAGAGGATATTAGCTCTAAAGTGTAAGAACTGATAGTAATAACAACAACAACAACAATAATAATAATAATAATAATAGAAGTAATAAGTAACACTTTTTGCGAGTACTAGTATACTGAATTCTCCACATGGATTCTCTATCACTTAATCCTTCCAATCCTATCAAATACATGTTTCTATTATCTCTAATTTACCACTGAGTATCCTGAGCACTCTAAATTCTGTGGGGGAATGGGTCTGCCAACACCCTTAGCAGCTTGTGCCTTTATTAGCTTATCATCCCCAAGAAAGAAGACTTTTATAAAATTCTATCAAACTCTTTTCAGGAGTTTTCATCGTCTCAGCTAATTAAGGGGCCAAAATATGTATTTATAGGAAGGCACATTTCTTCAAAGGCATGTCCTTTAGAGAATATTGCTCGTGCCACTGTAGAATTTCATAGACTGTTCCATCAAATACAAGGGAGCAGCCCAGAAACCATCTTCACAGATAGACCTTCCCTAATGATATTTCGGACCTTCTTCTTTAAATATCACAGACAACCCTGATTATGTTTCCACCTCTGTGAATTAGCCCCAACTTCAAGAATTTTGTGTTGCTGTGTCTTTAAGAATCTTTGGCATATAAATGTAAAAATATCTAGCGTGAAGCTCAGGATTAGATGCTTCTTCTTGACTGAAAGACCAGAGGCAACTCCTCTGTTTGTTGTTCCATTTCTCACCACCCTCCCCCCCCCCCCCCCCCCCCATAGATGCGGATGAATGCCTGCTTTTTGGACAAGAAATCTGCAAAAATGGCTTCTGCTTGAACACTCAGCCTGGGTATGAATGCTACTGTAAGCAAGGGACATACTACGATCCTGTCAAATTGCAGTGCTTTGGTGAGTTTTAAGAGAATAGAGGGTGCTGTGAACATATACAGATGGAAAAAAAAATAAGTCATGCTGGGGAGTACAAAACCAATTTCTTTGCATCCAAATCATGTGTTGCGAAGATGTGTAAATGTTTTATGGGTCTTTTTCGTGAGCAAGGTTTAAGAAAATAAAAAGCTTCTATATGCTGCTGTTGGACTAGATTTCAAACGAAGAGTTAATATTCAATGTGGAATTATAATTCAGGTCACTGGTTTGAGCGGAGTGTTCTTTTGGTCTGGGGAACCTCCTGCTTCATCACTCATCCCATTTTAAAATGCTGACCCTGACTTTGATGCGTAAGCAGAAAACCATGTACACTAGGCCGGAAAACACAGCAAAGGAAGTAACTGTGCACTCTCCTAGAGAGGCATTTTACCTTAAATGTCTAAGCATTTTCTGTTCCTAAATGTTTCCTTTCCTTGTGTAATGTCATCATCAGCAGGGCAACATTATTTCCCCAGTCAACACAATTTCACAGTTTTATAGTCAGACTACTTTGGATAGTGATGCGTAGTGAATGAAATTGTGGCAGCCACTGGAATCTGGACTCAGTTCGGGTAAGTGTATGAAACACAACTGATTACTGGTTTTTCTTTAACAATTTTGTTTTCCTTTCAGATATGGATGAGTGTCAAGACCCCAACAGTTGCATCGATGGCCAGTGCATTAACACAGAAGGCTCGTATAACTGCTTCTGTACCCACCCAATGGTCCTGGATGCTTCAGAAAAGAGATGTGTACGACCATCTGAATCACACGGTACGTTTGAATGGGGGATGCAAGTCTGTGTCCGAACAAATGTCATAAGGTTTTCTAACTAAAATGCAAGCTATTGGAAAAGAGAAAAATGGATTCTGTGGGTATTTTTGAAATAATTCAAATGAAATGCTGAGAGGAATCGTAAAATGCATGTCATCTGTACGTAGGAGACTTAATACCCTGAACATACTCATACAACGGACAACAGTATTGGAGTGGCTGAGCACATGCAGAGCTGTTCATGCCTGAGGGTTGATCACACTTAACCTTCAAAGGGGGCTGAGGAAGATGTAAGTTCAGGGAGAGATAAGTTTGTTCCCCAGGTTGCACTGGAGGACATAGGGGAAGCTGGGCAGAACAGAGGGTGGAGTTCAACAAGGAGGCGGAGAGCCCGTGGGTCCATGGATAGGAATCCCTGTTCCTCCCTGATGAGCTCATGTGCCACTGATAACTGTGTGATTGATCAGTCCATCACCACATCAGGTGTGATGGGTCAGTCCCTCATCACGACAGGAGACTGCTCTGGATGAAATCAATTGAAAGGTCTAAAGCAGCGGTTCTCAACCTGTGGGTCACAACCCCTTTGGGGGTCGAATGACCCTTTCACAGGGGTCGCCTAAGACCATCGGAAAACACATATATAATTACATATTGTTTTTGTGATTAATCACTATGCTTTCATTATGTTCAATTTCTAACAATGAAAATGCTGAGGTCCAGCCCTGGGGTCCAGGGGTTCCCAAAGGTGTGGACGGAGTCGGCGAAGAATGTTTTACACGGAGACAGCATTCAGAACTCTCTAGCTTTCCTTAGTCCCCGTGGATCTCTCTCTGTGGCCTCCAAGGGGAGACATACCCTCAATATGTACAGGGCATAGGACAAACCAGCAATAATCAAAGAAATATAAATTGCTACTCTTGTGGTCAATCTGGACACTTTAGCAGAGGGACATATAGAGCTATCAAATAGTCCCTGTTCGGGCGCCAAATGCTGGGGTCCAGCCCCAGCGGGTCCAGGGGTTCCCAAAGGTGTGGACGGAGTCGGCGAAGAGAGAGATCCACGGAGACTGAGGAAAGCTAGAGAGTTCTGAACGCTGTCTCTGTGTAAAACATCCTTCGCCGACTCCGTCCACACCTTTGGGAACCCCTGGACCGCTGGGGCTAGCCCCCAGCATGAAAATACATCCTGCATATCAGATATTTACATTACAATTCAAAACAGTAGCAAAATTACAGTTATGAAGTAGCAACGAAAATAATTTTATGATTGGGGGTCACCACAACATGAGGAACTGTATTAAAGGGTTGCGGCATTAGGAAGGTTGAGAACCACTGGTCTAAAGGTTAGGATGGAGGACTCTGGGATGAAGTGTCACTAGTCCAAGGCTTTGGCAGATGAAATGGGTGAGAAAACTTGAATCTAAAAAATATTATGTAGAGAGAAGTGGTAGGATTGGACAGAGAAGTAAACATAACAAAGCAAAGATGGAAGGAAAGAGAAGACCATCGGTAATAGGAAGTACAGGCAAGATAGTGGGGAGTTTTATGTAACGATGGACACTACACTGGGAAGGACATCATTGGAACAGGAAGGGCAGGTTGCGTTCAGCTGATGGGGTGACCCGCAGGTGGAGACGACAGAGGTCTGATCCATGGAGAGACCAGGCTGGCTTCAGAGCTTTATTTGGAAGTCACTCTTAGCAACGGGCATAGGAACTTTGAGCCTCGCCGGCTTCCACCTCCATGTGTATGAACCAGGAGCCGTGGTGCGATTGTCACGGATCCACGCCTTCCCTTTCAGAACAAATTGAAGAAACAGATGTCTACCAAGACCTGTGCTGGGAGCATCTGAGCGACGACTATGTGTGCAGCCGGCCCCTCGTTGGCAAGCAGACGACTTACACGGAGTGCTGCTGCCTGTACGGCGAGGCCTGGGGTATGCAGTGTGCCCTCTGCCCCATGAAGGACTCAGGTGAGCCCTTATCTTGGTGTCCTTTCTGCCGGGGGAGGCGGCTGCTGCTGGTGCTCAGCCCGGGCTCGCAAGGTTCGAGACATCTAACAGCATCCAACTTGATTTTATTAAAAGCAATGAGAGTGCCGTGACTACTTTTTCGGAAAGAGGGAGCAAAGAACGTGTGTTTTAAAACTGCTTTTGCTCATGATTTCTGTCACTGAGCCGTTTAAATATGCTGCTCCCGCATATCCTGATCGTTGAGAAAGGGCCACATTGTCTGTGTGTTACTGTGAGCCCTGGCTGAATCCCAGCCTGGCAGGCACCGGACCTTCCACTTTCCTTAGGAGCCTGGCGCTGCTTTGGGGAACGATCCGTTACTGATGGAGACGGTGCTGGAGGGTGGAGGGGTGGAGGGCTAAATCGCAGCCCTTGTCATGGGCTTTGAGCATCAAGTGCAGCGTACAGTGACGCTCTGGCTCTGGAGCAGGCTTGCACACTTCTGGTCCAATAGGTCACGGGCACTAATTCTTGCTAAGGCAGCAGCTACATCTGAGAATGCTGGGAGTTGGAGGCGGTGGAGTGGCTCCCGAAATAGTGTCCTCTGAAAGTAGGTGGCCTCTTGCGGATTGGGACCACCTGCAGGGGAAGTGAGTGCAGGGCGATAGATTGTGTCAGGATGGCTTGACGTGAGAATTGCATGTATCAGTCGGTACATTTCTGGGCTGCTTAGGATTTTATTTCAGTCCTCAGCGAACGTCTTGGAGGCCAGACCTGGCATTAGGAGAAGGTTCCAGACCACTGAGGGTGGGTGTCATTGCAGGTGCAACAGTGGACAGTTTGTTGAAGTGGTCGTGAACTGATAGCAGGGCATCTGCGACGTCTGGGGGGAGGGGCTGAACTGCTGTGGGAGGACCCTCCCATTTGAACCCTTTATCATGATTTCACACCCCCAGCCTCTGGGAGAAAAAGCTGTTTGGGGGGAAAATAAGTCAGGAAGAACAAACCCTTGTATCCATATCAAACAAGAGGGGCTGGTTATTGCTTGGTCTTTCTGGGAATTTTCAGTGATGTGCTAGAAGAAAATCATAGGAATGTCAGAGCTTTGAAGTCTTTGGTGGAGTTCATGGGGTTTTCTGTTGGTTGGTTTTTCTGGGTCTCCACCATAGTAAAAAATGATGACAGCTGGCATGTATGAGGCACAGTGCCAGGTGCTGTTCAAGATGCTTTCCAGGTTTTAAGATGTTTAATTTTCCAAGCCGTCCTCTGAGGCAGGGGCATAAGTGCCTCCCTTCTCCAGAAGAGGAACTGAGGTACATGGTCCATACCAGCAAGTGGCAGATTCCAGTCCAGGCGCCCTGGCCCAACATCCACGCATCTTCTCTACTTTGGTGCTACTCCAGCCTTTTACCCGAAGTCTCAAAGCACATCTTAGATAAATGGTATCCCTTGGAATATAGAAGTAGCCGAGTGAAAAATTAAAGCTGAGATTTAATTTTTTTCTCGTGCATTGTATGCTTAGAGAAGAGAAAAACTACATCTCTAGAGCTAGGCAAAATTAGAGGTGGTGCCTCATCAACTCTGCGTCAGAGTTTAGCACACTAGTGGGCTTAATAGATAATATATATTTGATGGATTAATAGATTAAAGTAAGTCAATAATTACTTTTTTAATCCTCATCCAAAGAAATGTTTTTATTGATTTTTAAAGAGAGAGGAAGGGAGAGAGAGATTGAGAGAAACATCGATGTGAGAGAAACATTGATCGGTTGCCCCTCATACACGCCCCAACCAGGGATCGAACCTGCCACTTGGGTATGTGCTCTGACTAGAAATTGAACCTGCAACCTTTTGGTGTATGGGGCAATGCTCCAACCAAGCCACCCGGCCAGGGCAAGTCAATAATTATCTAAAATGAGTTTTTAAAGTTTTTATTGATACTCTTGAAAGTATAAAATGAAAATTTTCTACAAGATATGTAGGGTGCCATTATCTCATGGAAATGAAGCCCTATTGACCTGTAAATGAAAGTAAATTTGACACATTTAAACACTGGAATCTAAAGTACCCAGAGATCCCAGTGCCTGTGGTTCTTGTTAAAATAATTATACTTATTTTAAGTAAATTACTAAAATAATTAGATTTAGTGTAAGTAAATGGAACTTAATCACCTGAGAAAGTCTTGATCGAAAACTTAGAAGTTAAATTTTCTCTATGGGACACTTAGGAAGCTGGCAGAGTGCCACCTATGGTAGTTTAATGTACTGCATCACAGGTGTTTTAACCTTAAGTATTCTTGATGGAAGTCAGGCATAGAAAGGTGAGGATGGTTTAAAAAAAAAATCTCCAAGGAAACTGAAGTGCCACAGAAGAAATTGCACATGTTTGAAGACTTGTAAAACACCAGTGTTGATCAGGATGCAGAGGTGTGGGTCCTTTCTTTTGCCGAGAGAGCAGTTTGAAGACCTAATAGTATAGATACATTTGACTAAAAAAACCCTCTCGTTCTGGGAATACAGATTGGTCTTGTACTTGACTGCTAGGAATAAAAATAGAACCATTACAGCATAAGAAAAATTTGAAATTATATAGGGAATTGGTTGATAATTTTTGGTGTATCCATATAGTGGAAATATAGCCATTTTTTTAAAGGAGACAAATCTATAGACTGTAATACAGAATTATGTCTAATTCTAGTTTTTAAACAAGGCAAAGAACAACATGTTTATTAAACCATTATATGCAAGGTGCAGTTAAGAGTAAGAACCATGACTGAAATGCAATCTAAATAATCATTTATCTGTTTTCAGTTTTAAATTATTTACATATTTCTTCCTTCATTTCATTATTTACTGATAGGTACTAGGCAACACGTTTTGAAACAAATGTACTGTTTGTACTTACATGAAATTTACAATTTAATTCTGTGAAATAACATGCCATACAATCATGTTGTATTTCTGAATTAGAATAGTTTATTCCTATTGTCACATTTAAATATGGAAGTGATGCCTTTATGTATTGTTAGCTATGACAAAAAAAATTTGGACACTTCCTAACAGCTAATCTACCCCCAATTTTTTCATGAGTTCCCATAAAAGTGACACAACTTGGAGTCTGAGCGATTGAGCTCATGATTTCTTCCACGTGCATGCATGGCCGCATGGCGCTTCCATGTTCCCAAAGATCTCAGCATAAGAGGCTTCATAATCCCCTCGGAGGTGTGAAGGAAGACAGGGATTTGACTCATGGACTAAACTTGAAAAAATATTGTAACTGGGCAGTGGCTGCAACAGGCCTTTCAGCAGTCACGGTTTAAAGGCTTTTCCAAGAAATACGTTTCCAAAAAATGTTAATAATAACTTTGGAACAGCGTGCACGCGAGGCACAGTGCGTGGTGGCCGCCTTGGGTCTAAGAGGCAGTCCAGGGCTCTCGTCTGCCTGGGCTCTCGTCTGCCTTGGCTCTGCTTCTGTCGATTGCACTGGACAAGTCACTTCGTTTTTCCGCAGCCAGAGCTGGGAACTCTTTTGTGAGGTTATGGCAGTTAATACTCTCTGAGCATGAAAGCGTTTGTCATTTGGATCCTAGATCCTGAATAATATGATTAAAGAAAGTGTAGCTATAAACTATAGTGGAGAATTAAAAAGAGCAAACTGGACAGATATAAAAGGCCGCCTGCGTTGAGTGGCTACCCTGCCTGCACACAGAATGTGTGCTCTGTACACAGACTCTGCAGGGGTCCTCAAACTTTTTAAACAGGGGGCCAGTTCACTGTCCCTCAGACCGTTGGAGGGCCGGACTATAGTTTAAAAAAAAACTATGAACAAATTCCTATGCACACTGCACATATCTTATTTTGAAGTAAAAAAACAAAACGGGAACAAATACAATATTTGTATTTGCATGTGGCCTGCGGGCCGTAGTTTGAGGACCCCTGACACAGAGCCTATCTCAGTGGTAAGTGGTCCAGTTCCTTAGGGACTGGGTTCTTGGTATCCGTGGAACTCGATCGAATTGGATACCACACAGGATGGCAACTAAGCAATTTATGTAGTTTCTTATTGAAAATATGTTTATTTATTTAGAAAGCTTCCCCTTACTCCCCCCTCCAAAAGGGGTGAAATGCTTTTCTTACTATAAAAGGGTTATTGAAAACTAAAATTCCTAATGAATTTTGCACATAGAGCTTTGTCATTTTAGGTCAGCATTACATTTTGTTCCTTCATTTGTAAAATGGCCAGAGAGAGAAGGGCGGGGACGAGGGGAGGGACTCGGCATTGGACAGGGCTGCGCGGCAGGGCAGGAGCTCTTGACCAAAAGTGGGACAGAGATACCAACTTGTGAAAGCCGATGAGTGAGCAGGAATGAATGACAGAGGAGCCAGGTACAAAGAGGAGGACAGGGCATCGGAGGAAAAATACTAGAAATGGAGCACCCGTGCGGGTTTTTACAACCACCTTGTGTGTTAGAGGAGGAGAGAGCAATGGGCAAGGAAGTCACATGTAGGGTAGGATCCTATGATGGTCAATGATTCAAAACATAGAAGACAAGGAAACATGGTGTGCCTTCGAGCAAATAACATCAAAAAGGAAGGAAACAAACCCTAATAGGGGGAACACACTCCATTTCCTGCTAAGCTGGAAAAGTTACAGTTCCTCACCCCAACCTCTGGAGTAGGCTTGAGCCAATGGGCATTGGGAACCTCCCCCCACTCTCCCCCCCCCCCGCCCGCCCCCCCCCCCCCCCCCCCCCCCCGGCTGGGAGGACCAGCGGACCTCGCTGACTACAAACCTGAGCCTGAACTCTCTGCTTTGAGAACTTGTTGAAGCTACTGTCTCAGTGGTCTCAGCAATGATTAGAGGACAGTTAAATGTGGGGCATCTGATGAAAAGATTTCCATCTGTGCCATGAGCAAGCACTTCTGAAATTGTAGCCTGTGTACAGCTTGGACTTCGGGGTGTCAGTTTCACTCAGTGCTTATTTTCCTAAAAGCTATACCGCATTGACGTGCTTAGAAAGTATTTGGTGGCCACGCTCTGTTGTATAAAATATTCTGAAAAGAGAATAAATGTTGTTATGATTATAATCACATTGATGTCCTATTAGAATTTTCTAATTGAGAGCCAGATATAGAGAAATTGAGTAAAATGAATAATCTGATCCCATGTAAAATGAATAATCTGATCTCAAAAGCAACACTATTATTTTTAATTAACAAGTGATCTAATTATTCTCCAAAATAAAGTTTTTAGCCGTTTACGCTTTCTCCCTTGAAATCAGATTATGAATGGGCACTTAGTTTCCTAGAAATGCCTTTTCCGTGTGATCTTTCAGTAGGTGAATTGCTCGTTAGTGGGAATTTGCTTTCACACGTTTCAAATTTTGTTGTTACGATTTTTTTATCTCTTCAATGATAGGAATAGTGGAATGTTCTATGATTAGTGGGACTATGAGAAAATCACTGTACGTAATTGTTTCACAGCCCTAGTTTGTCTGTGGTTTTGAATCCAAAGACGGTTGTATTTATTTTGACCTTCTCTTAATTAATCTTGTAAGACAACAATGGCTAGAACAAAGCTGCTGGCTGCCCTTGCCTTTTTTTTTTTTTTTTCTTTTTTTTTTTTCGCTTAAAGTATTACAAAGGGTATTACATAAGTGTCCTTTTTTCCCCCCCGCCCTTGACAAACCCCTACCCTCCCTTACCCCCCAGTGTCTTATGTCCATTAGTTATGCTTATATGCATGCATACAAGTCCTTCCGTTGATCTCTTACTCCCCTCCCTCCAGTCCCCCAACTCTCTCTGGCCTTCCCACTGCAGTTTGACAATCAGTTTGAGGCAGCTCTGCCTCTGTATCTATTATTGTTCAAAAGTTTGTAATGGTCTTTATTATCCATGAATGAGTGAGATCATGTGGTATTTTTCCTTCATTGACTGGCTTGTTTCACTTAGCATAATGCTCTCCAGTTCCATCCATGATGTTGCAAATGGTAGGAGTTCCTTCTTTTTAACAGCAGCATAGTATTCCATCGTGTAGATGTACCACAGTTTTCGAATCCATTCATCTACTGATGGGCACTTAGGCTGTTTCCAGATCTTAGCTATGGTGAATTGTGCTGCTATGAACATCTGGTTACATATATCCTTTCTGATAGGTGTTTCTGGTTTCTTGGGATATATTCCTAGTAGTGGGATCACAGGGTCAAATGGGAGTTCCATTTCCAATTTTTTGAGGAACCTCCATACTGCCTTCCATAGTGGCTGCACCAGTCTGCATTCCCACCAGCAGTGCACAAGTGTTCCTTTTTCTCCACATCCTCTCCAGCACTTGTCGTTTGTTGATTTGTTGATGATGGCCATTCTGACAGGTGTGAGATGGTACCTCATTGTTGTTTTGATTTGCATCTCTCGGATGATTAGTGACTTTGAGCATGTTTTCATATGCCTCTTGGCTTTCTGAATGTCCTCTTTTGAAAGGTGTCTATTTAGATCCTTTGCCCATTTTTTGATTGGATTGTTTATCTTCTTTTTGTTAAGTTGTATGAGTTCCCTATAAATTTTGGAGATTAAGCCCTTATCAGATATGACGTTGGCAAATATGTTTTCCCAAGAGGTGGGTTTTCTTGTTGTTTTGTTGATGGTTTCTTTTGCTGTGCAGAAGCTTTTTATTTTGATGTAGTCCCATTTGTTCAGTTTCTCTTTAGTTTCAACTGCCCTAGGAGCTGTATCAGTGAAGAAATTGTTTTGGCATAAGTCTGAGATTTTGTTGCCCTTGTATTCTTCTAGAATTTTTATGGTTTCCTGTCGTACATTTAAGTCCTTTATCCATTTTGAGTTTATTCTTGTGTATGGTGTAAGTTGGTGCTCTAGTTTCATTTTCTTGCATATGTCTGTCCAATTTTCCCAACACCATTTATTGAAGAGACTATCTTGGCTCCATTGTATGTTCATGCCTCCTTTGTCAAAAATTAATTGAGCATATTGGTTCGGGCTAATTTCTGGACTCTCTATTCTATTCCACTGATCTATATGTCTGTTCTTGTGCCAGTACCAGGCAGTTTTGAGAACAGTGGCTTTGTAATACAGCTTGATATCTGGCATTGAGATCCCACCTACTTTGTTCTTTCTCAGGATCGTTGCAGCTATTCGGGGTCTTTTTTTATTCCAGATGAATTTTTGGAGAGTTCGTTCTAGATCTTTGAAGAAGGCCATTGGTATTTTAATGGGAAGTGCGTTGAATGTATAGATTGCTTTGGGTAGTATGGACATTTTAATGATGTTGATTCTACCAATCCAAGAACATGGTATGTTCTTCCATCTGTTTATGTCTTCCTCTATCTCTTTTTTCAACGTCCTGTAGTTTTCTGAGTAGAGGTCTTTAACCTCTTTAGTTAAGTTTATTCCTAGGTATCTTAATTTTTTTGGTGCGATGGTAAATGGGATTGTTTTTCTGATCTCCCTTTCTGAAAGTTCACTATTGGTGTATAGAAATGCCTCAGATTTCTTGGGGTTAATTTTGTATCCTGCTACATTGCCAAATTCATGTATTAAGTCTAGTAGCTTTTGGATGGAGTCTCTAGGGTTTTGTATGTATAATATCATGTCATCTGCAAATAAGGACAGTTTTACTTCCTCTTTTCCAATTTGGATGCCTTTTATTTCTTCTTCATGCCTAATTGCAATGGCTAATACTTCCAGTACTATGTTGAACAGGAGTGGTGAGAGTGGGCATCCCTGTCTTGTTCCTGTTCTTAGGGGAAATGGTGTTAGTTTTTGTCCATTGAGTATGATGTTGGCTGTGGGCCTGTCATATATGGCTTTTATTATGTTGAGGTATGATCCTTCTATTCCCACCTTTCTGAGAGTTTTTATCAAAAATGGGTGTTGGATTTTGTCGAATGCTTTTTCTGCATCAATTGATATGACCATGTGGTTTTTTTCTTTCAATTTGTTTATGTGATGTATCACATTTATTGATTTACGGATGTTGTACCATCCTTGCATCTCTGGGATAAATCCTACTTGGTCATGGTGTATGATCCTTCTGATGTACTGCTGGATCCGATTTGCTAAGATTTTGTTGAGGATTTTGGCATCTATGTTCATGAGGGATATTGGCCTGTAATTCTCTTTCATTGTGATGTGTTTACCTGGTTTTGGTATTAGGGTGATGCTGGCTTCATAGAATGAGCTTGGAAGCGTTCCTTCCTCTTGAATTTTTTGTAGTAGTCTGAGGAGGGTAGGTTTTAGTTCTTCCTTGAATGTTTGGTAGAACTCCCCTGTGAAGCCGTCTGGCCCTGGGCTTTTGTTTGCTGGAAGCTTTCTGATGACTGCTTCAATTTCTTCCATAGTTATTGGCCTATTGAGGTTTTTAGATTCTTCCTGATTGAGTTTTGGAATGTTGTATTTTTCTAGGAATTTGTCCATTTCCTCCAGGTTGTCTAGTTTGTTGGAGTAGAGTTGCCCGTAGTATTGTTTAACAATCATTTGTATTTCTGTGGGGTCTGTTGTTATTTCGCCTCTATCATTTCTGATTTGGTTTATTTGGGACCTCTCTCTTTGCTTCTTGGTGAGCCTGGCTAGGGGTTTGTCAATCTTGTTTATCCTTTCAAAGAACCAGCTCTTGGTTTCATTGATTTTCTGTATTGTTTTTTTGGTCTCTATTTCATTGATTTCTGCTCTAATCTTTATTATCTCCTTCCTTCTGCTCACTCTGGGGTTTTCTTGTTGCTCTCTTTCTAATTCTTTGAGTTGTAGAGTTAGATGATTGACTACCATTTTTTCTTGTTTTTTGAGATAGGCCTGTAGAGCTATAAACTTTCCTCTCAGGACTGCTTTCATTGTGTCCCAGAGGTTTTGGATTGTTGTGTTTTCATTGTCATTAGTGTCCAGGAAGTTTTTAATTTCTTCTTTGATGTCATCGGTAACCCAATCAATATTTAATAACATGCTATTCAGCTTCCAAGTGTTTGAGTATTTTGGGTTGTTTTTATTGTAGTTTATTTCTAACATTATGCCATCGTGGTCTGCGAAGAAGCTTTTTATGATTTCAATCTTCTTGAATTTGTGGAGACTTTGCTTGTGACCCAATATGTGGTCTATTTTTGAATATGTCCCATGAGCACCTGAGAGGAATGTATATTCCGCAGCTGTGGGGTGAAGTGTTCTGAAGATGTCAATTAAGTCCATCTGATCTAGTGAGTCATTTAGGATTGCTGTTTCTTTGCTGAGTTTTTGTCTAGCGGATTTATCCAGTGATGTCAGTGGTGTATTAAAGTCCCCTACTATGATTGTATTGTTGTCAATCTCTCCCCTGATATCTTCCAGAAGTTTTCTTATGTATGTGGGTGCTCCTGCATTGGGTGCATATATGTTTACCAGGGTTATATCTTCTTGTTGTATTGATCCCTTTAGTATTATGAAGTGGCCTTCCTTATCTCTGGTTATGGCCTTCACTTTGAGATGTATTTTGTCAGATATAAGTATTGCTACCCCAGCTTTCTTTTCCTTTCCATTTGCGTGAAAGATATTTTTCCATCCCTTCACTTTCAGTCTGTGTGAGT
Source organism: Myotis yumanensis (assembly GCF_028538775.1). Classification (NCBI taxonomy): domain Eukaryota; kingdom Metazoa; phylum Chordata; class Mammalia; order Chiroptera; family Vespertilionidae; genus Myotis; species Myotis yumanensis. The sequence goes on from NW_027223762.1 coordinate 15,745,334, forward strand.
CCCTTCTAATGAGGTGGGTCTCTTGTAGACAGCAGATGTATGGGTCATGTTTTTTTATCCATTCAGCCACTCGATGTCTTTTGGTTGGAGCATTTAGTCCATTTACATTTAAAGTTATTATTGAAAGGTACTTGTTTGTAGCCATTTCTTTTTTTGTGTGTGTGTGTGGCTGTTTTCTTTCTGAGCTTGATATTTCTTCTTTTTACACCAGTCCCTTTAGCATTTCTTGCATGGCTGGCTTGGTGGTGATAAACTCCCTTAGCCCTTTTTTGTCTGTGAAGCTTCTTATTTCCCCTTCAATTTTGAATGATAGCCTTGCTGGATAGAGTATTCTTGGATTCAGTCCTTTGCTTTGCATCACTTTGTAGATTTCCGTCCATTCTTTTCTGGCCTGATGTGTTTCTGTTGAGAAATCATTTGATAATCTAATGGGAGATCCCTTGTATGTTACTTTCCGTCTCTCTCTTGCAGCCTGTAAGATTCTCTCTTTATCCTGAACATTTGCCATGGTAATTATGATGTGTCTTGGTGTGGGTCTTTTCGGGTTCACCTTGTTTGGGACTCTCTGGGCTTGTGTGACTTTTTTCTTCCCCACCTCAGGGAAGTTTTCTGATATTATTTCTTCGAATAGGTTTTCTAATCCATGTTCATCTTTCTGTTGTTCTGGCACCCCTATTATTCGTATGTTGTTTCGTTTCATGTTGTCCCAAAGCTCCCTTAGGCTCTCCTCCTGTCTTTTAATTTTTTTCTCCATTTGCCGTACAGTTTGAGTGTGTTTTGCTTCCTTGTCTTCTAATTCACTAATTCGGTCCTCCGCTTCTCCCAGTCTACTGTTGATACTTTCAATGGAGTTTTTTATTGAAGCTATGTCACTCTTCATTTCTTCTTGGGACTTACTTAAGTTGTTGATTTTTTCATCTGTTTCTTCTAGCTTCTTGCATAAGTAGTTGAGTTTTTCATCTGTTTCTTCTTGCTTCTTGAACATCTGGTGCATGTACTCTAGGAACCTTATTCTGAATTCTTTTTCCGTCATGTTGCATATCTCTGTCTCACTTAGCTGCTTTTCTGGCGAGTCCTCCTTTTCTTTCCTTTGGGGGTTTCTTTGCCTACCCATGTTTGATCTCGCTGACATATGTAGATGTTGAGATGTTCAGTGGCTGCTCCCTGGGTGGCAGGGGCTCCTTGGGTTGTGGTTGCTGCTCAGACGGTTGCGGTAGCAGCTGCTTTCCAGTTGGCAGCAGCTCCTCTGGTGGATGTTGGTCACAGCTGTGATGGCTCTTCTGGCTGGTGGGGGGAGGCTTCACGTACAGCTGCTGTTCCACAGACAGAGGGTGTGGTGATCAGGAGGCTGTGGTGATCAGGAGGCTGCGGTGATCAGGGGGCTGCTGTTGCTTGGATCAGTCTGGGAAACGCTCCTCTCTTACCAGCACTGCATGGTCTGGGAAACGCTCCTCTCTTATGGGCACTGCATGGTCTGATCAGTTCCTCAGGATGCCCCCTTTAGTCTCAGTTCTCCGCAATCACAAAATCCAAATCTCAAATCTCCTGGCGCCAGCAAACCCGCGGAACTCCTTACCCCGGTCAGGGTCTGTGTCTGTCCCAATAGACGCGGCTGTCTGCCATGCGGTCTCCCTCCGACCCTCTGGGCTCAGGTCTGGCAAACTTTCCTGCCCAGATCCCTGGTTTTTAACCTTTCCAGGGGAGGTCTGCCCTTCCCGGCTGCAAACCGTCTCACCAGCTGAGTAAATTTGCCAATTCGGGGTGGGTGTTATTAGTTTCAGCTGCTTACTCCGTTTGCTCCGGGACAAGACCTGGGACGCGTCTGCCTATATCGCCGCCATCTTGCTTCCGAAGATCTGCCCTTGCCTTTTAAACGTAGTCCAAGGGCCGACCAGGCAAGCCTGCAGAGGGGTGAGGGAAAGTGTATCTCCTTCCCCTTCATGCAGCGGACAGATTGTGCCTCTTGTAATTGGGAGAAAAGCATCTAGAGCAGCGATTTTTAATCTTTTTCATCTCATGGCACACATAACCTAATTACTACAATTTTGCAGCACACCAAAAGATATATTTTTTGGCAATCTGACAAAAAAAAATAGGTATAATTTTGATTCATTCACACCGATGGCTATTGTTGTGTTGGCTGCTGTAATTTTCTTAATGGACAATCTAAGGGAAAAGAGGTCAGTGCCCCTGACTAAATAGTCAGGTACTGCAAGTTTTAAAAATTCTTGCCACACACTGGTTGAAAATCGCTGATTTTCACAAAGCTACCTTTGTGTTGACACAGTCTACAAGAAGCAGAAGCTGGGGTGCGGGGGAGTGTCATTGTTTTGTTCAGCATCAGTAACTAGTATCTTAAGAAAGAAGCAAATTACAAAAGATGAGCTCACTGGGAAGCTAGACACACCAGTGCCTCCTTCGTGCTTCCTTCCCAGCACGAGCAGGGCTGCCGTGAACAGTTGTGTTGGTCGTGCGCTGCTCAACCCTAGGAGATACCATTCACACGTTAATCCATAAGCACCTACAAAGATAGCAAAGAAGTCACTGCCAGAAGGATACGCTCGTGGGGGACTGTACCTGATTCTGAGTAGATCCAGAGGGGAAGGTAACAAGAAAGTCAGTTTAGATTACGGAAAAGAACAGTGTATGAGAAAAATCGTAAAACAGAGCTAGGGATCTTAAAGTCGTTCAGTTTTGCTTCACAGTGTTGTCTTGTTTCTTACAATCGGACGGAAGGCATATTTATGAATAATCACATCAACTATGTTTACTTTAATATTGCATTCATTATCTAGAACTTACTCCTCAAATAATGGTAATGGATTCAGCAGTATATCTTTATCTCAGGACCTTGAGATCTATACCTCTGAATATTAATGAAAAGTTTTGAACAAATACTAATATAGCTTTCTCACTTCCAAACTTAAAAAGAATAATATACTTACAACACATCTTTATCCTCATTTTTTTGATTGATTAAGGTATTAACATATGTGTCCTTATCCCCCCCATTACCCCCCTCCCCCGCTTATGCTCTCACCTCCTGGTGTCTGTTCCATTGGTTAGGCTTATATGCATGCATACAAGTCCTGTGGTTGATCTCTCTCGCTTACCCCCACCCTCCCCTACCTCCCCTCTGAGGTTTGAAAAAAATAATAATTTATTGTTTTTAGTAAAAGGAAGTATTATATTTTGAGACTGTATCCTAACTGGACCTTTGGAATATTATTAAATTTCTCTGGCCCTCAGTTTCCTCAGCAGAAAAATGTACATAGATAGACTGCCCTTACAAGGTAGACTGTCCATGTTTACAGTGTATTAAAGTCCATGATTGTCAGTCAACCTGAAAGCATTCAGATAAGCACCCCCTGAAGGCAATGGCATCATCTAGTGGTGGTTACCTCATATTACAGCCTCAAGTTTCCATGACAAATTGTCTTCCCAAGATTTTGCAGCCAATTAGCAAAATTTTTCTATTTAGAATCATAGAATATGTAAACTAGAAAGGACCTTAGAGATCAACTAGTCTAGCTTCTATATATAAAGGTTTTCCCATGTATGTTTTCTTTCTCTTGACTTTTTTTTTTGAGGTTAAATTCATAACATAAAATGAAGCACTTTTAAGTGAACAGTTCAGTGGCATATAATACACCCCCTATGTTGTACAAGCTCCCCTATATTATTAAGCATATACTTAGCTCCTATTTTTAAAAAATGCTTACCTGGTTAACGCAAATTATATATATATACACACACACACACACACACACACATATATATATATATATACACACACACACGCACATATATATATATACACACACGTATATATATATATACACACACACACATATATATATGTGTATATGTATGTAGAGAGAGAGAGAGAAGACAAAATGTATTTCTTATGTATAGTACATGCTTATTTATTTTTTGTCATTTACCACGCAGTTTAATATTGTTCCGTCTTGTCTCTTATCAATTATTAGAGATTACCTCACTCCTGGTTTCCTCTGAGGTTGCCTGAATGTACGACTTAATGAGTATTTCCAAAGCCCGGGATATTTAGAAATGGAGAAACCCTTTCATGTAATTTTAATGAGAAAATTTATAAGTTATCAATCATTATTATAAGGTTTTCATGTGTGGCATAACTTAATACTAGGACAAGTGTGCAAATTTTGAACCCAGATTTTAGAAAGGAAAGCGAGCCTTCACGTTTTGGCATTCAGACCCAACAATCTGTCTGTTCGTTTAGGCAGCGGTTCTCAACCTGTGGATTGCGACCCCTTTGGCAGTCTAACGACCCTTTCACAGGGGTCACCTAAGACCATCCTGCATATCAGATATTTACATGACGATTCATAACAGTAGCAACATTACAGTTATGAAGTAGCAACAAAAATAATTTTACGGTTGGGTCACAACATGAGGAACTGTATTTAAAGGGCCAGAAGGTTGAGAACCACTGGGTTAGAGTCTGGCTAAATAAACAGCAACCTGGTGGGAAACTCTGGGAGTGACTGAACTTGGAGGGGGCAGCGTTGGGAGAAGAAGGCAGGGTTGGGGGGATTTGGTTGGTGTGAGACCCATGTGTTTCCTTAGAACCGCCACATTTACAGGAGCCCCGCAGAACGTAAACCTTGCCAAGACTTCATTACTTCCCTGTTCTCAACAAGTACAATTTAATTGAACATTAAGCAATTTGATCTCTTTCACCTAATAAATCGAGCAAAGTCAATAAACATAAATCCTAATGATAGAGCTGCCCCTTGTGGGGCTGAGCTCATCAGCATTCATGGTTGTTTCTCTCCCTGGAACTGTAGTCACAGATGCGTATTGCTGAAAAACTACTTACCTGATGCTTAAGATCTGGGGAGTGTACATAATAATTTTCTTAGGGTTTCGGAAGGGCAGCTGGGGAGTAGAAAGAACATGATTTTGCACATAAGACCAATTTAGGTTCAAATCCCTCACCTCATCCGGTCGGCGTGGCTCAATGGTTGAGCATCAACCTATGAACCAGAAGGTCACAGGTTTGAGTCCCGGTCTGGGCACCTGCTCAGGTTTCGGACTCGATCCCCAGTGGGGGGTGTGCAGGAGGCAGCTGATCAATGATTCTCTCTCATCATTGATGTTTCTATCTCTTACTTCCTCTCCCTTCCTCTCTCAAATCAGTAAAAATATATATTTTTTTAAATCCCTCACCTAAACTAGGACTTTACACTAGAAACCTAATTTTCTTATTGGAAACAAAGGAGATAAATTAGTTATTTCAGAGGGTTGTTCTGAGATTTAAATGAAAAGGTGTGTGCACAAGTGCACAGCGCCTCGCACAAAGAAGCATCACAGTACAGGTTAGCTAACCTTCCTTTTTTCGACTGTTGTTTAGCCAGCGTCTGCCTGGTACTTTTGTTTCCCTAATGCTTTCTTATTTGTTGTTCAGTAGTCCCCCCTTATTCATGGGAGATGCATTCCTAGACCCCCCAGCGGATGCCTAAAACCACAGATAGTACCGAACCCTATATATTCTATGTTTTTTCCTCTGCATACATACCTATAATAAGGTTTAATTTGTCAGTTAGGCACAGTAAGAAATTAACAACCATAACAAATAAAATAGAACAATTATTAACAATATACAGTGTAATAAAAGTTATTGTGGTCTTTCTCTTAAAATATCTTATTGTGCGGTACTCACCTTTTCACTTAAAGGGAGCACTTTGTTGCTCCTAAACACATCCAAATTGCCAGTATCACTGCTCTTGTGCTTTGGGGCCATTATTAGGTAAAATAAGGGTGACTTGAATAACTGCAATGCCCCGATAGTCAATCTGATAACCAAGGCTGCTACTATTTTTTAAAAATATATTTTATTGATTTTTTACAGAGAGGAAAGGAGAGAGATAGAGAGTTAGAAACATTGATGAGAGAGAAACATCCATCAGCTGCCTCCTGCACACCTCCTACTAGGGATGTGCCTGCAACCAAGGTACATGCCCTCGACCGGAATCGAACTTGGGACCTTTCAGTCCACAGGCTGACGCTCTATCCACTGAGCCAAACCGGTTAGGGCCGTGGTCGGCAAACCGCGGCTCGCAAGCCACATGCGGCTCTTTGGCCCCTTGAGTGTGGCTCTTCCACAAAATACCACATGCGGGCGCGCACGTACAGTACGATTGAAACTTCATGGCCCATGTGCAGAAGTTGGTATTTTGTGGAAGAGCCACACTCAAGGGGCCAAAGAGATGCATGTAGCTCGCGAGCCGCGGTTTGCCAAGCCGCAGTTTGCCGACCACTGGTTAGGGCAAGACTGCTACTATTAAGGAACTAAAGGGTGGGTAGCACATGTAGTATGGATACACTGGACAAAGAGATGATTCACATCCCAGGCGGGATGGGGCAGGATGGCAAGAGATTTCATCACACTACTCAGAACCATGTGCATTTTAAAAGTTATGAACTGTTTCTTTCTAGAATTTTCCTTTTAACATTTTCAGACCATGGTTGACCCTGGGCAACTGAAACCACGGAAAGTCAGCCTCCAGATAAGGGAGGACTACTGTATATACTTGTGACTCTCTGAGTGACCTTCCCTCCTCCTCTACATTTGGTTGGCCTCCTTCCTGTAGACCAAGCATGTCAAACTTGTGGCTGGCGGGCCACACCATGAGTTTGACATGCTTGCTGTATGGTCACCCCCACGGTGGATGGAACCTTCCCAGCTCTTCTTGGCTGACTTAGTTATTACTGATAAGCTATTGCCCATATCACAATAGCCCTTCTCTCTTCCAAATCCCACGCTGCCCATAATATTCTCAGCCTCGGTTTCCACAAGTTAGTGAGTCAGTCCATCACTGAATGTCACTAAGTCAAAAGACGATAATCCAGTTCAACAGACCAAAAACTGTGTCCAATCCAAGGAACTAGAACATGGAGAAACAAGACTAGATCCCAAGACTTTTACTCTGGGTCCTTTCTCTTTTTAATGTGCCCAATTTTCTCTCATAACTCAGTATGTTTAATATCAGGGCAACTGGATTCTTGCCTGTTCACCAGTGACTGTGGGTAAGAATGTATCCTCTGAGAAGGAGCTTAAGTGGACAGACATCCAAACAGATGTCCTGGATGGAATGTTCTGTAAATGGTCAACATTTTTCTAATTTTATAGATTTTGCTCATTTCAGTCCAAAAAAAATATGCCTGTTATACTGCTGGCTCAGCATGCATTGGGGTAAATACTCATTTTGTTCTCCCTGTTTCCTTCCTCCATTTCCTGGTTGTGTGTGTGTATATATTTCCCGAACACCATCATCAATTAATAATACATATGGGGACCTGTAAGAAAAATGCTTGGTCTAGAAATTTGATCCAAATAAGACCCATTTCTCTAAAGCATGAGAATCGGTCCTTGCGTCTCCTGTGTTGGAAAATGATGCAATTCCAGCGTTAGAGGTTCAGCCCTGCTGTGTGGGGAGCGAAATGCAGCCTCTGCATTATTTCTACAAGCAGCTGAATTCAATCAGCCTCAGGCAGAGCGCAGACTTCACCTCCCAGTTTCCCCACATGCCAGAGTGGCATGGTGACATGTGACTGTCCCGCCCAGCCCTGCAGATGTGTCTGTCATCAGCAGTGGAGCTTCCCTGCCAGGATCTAGTAATGTGCTTCCCACTGCCGCCAACCGCAGGGGCCCCAGACCCACTGGTTCCAGGGGGTAATTTTTAAACTTTTTTCTTTCCATTTAAAATTAAAATCAAAGCACCATCTGTTCTATGAAACTGCCAGGCCGGGGAAATGAGTGTGATCAATGGCCTGGGTCTTGTTTAGACCACTTAGTGACGTGTCCAACACCATGCCATGTGTGTCTTTCATAGCTTTGATCAAGAGCTTAGCATTTGTGCTTGGGGGGGTGGGGGGTGGGGACAGCAGGGGGGCAGGGGCTTGGAGGTGTGAATATTTCCATTTCCTGTTCATTTTACACTCTCATTTGGCTAGATCCCGGATGCACACACTGTATGGTGTATCATAAGTAGTGTTTGCCTCCCACAGAGTACAAGCCCTGCCTGCTAAGCAAAGCTATTCGTTTGCACCAGGCCCTGGGTGACTAGTTGCTTCATTGTTGATGGCGTAAGTAAAGGGAAGAATTTTTGGAGAAAAAAAAAAGATTCTAGGGATGGGATATATGTGTTCGTGGACATACATTAAGCTGGATGAAGTGACAGCCATGAGGTTCTCATGAGCTGTCATGGGAGGTTGTGCAAATAGTTCAGGTGTCCGCTATCCCGGGCTCGGTCTCCTCAACCAACCACAATGCACTGTGTCCCCAAGCTGTCCTGCAGCCCTGACCAGCCCTAGAGATAACCAGACCAAACATCTCCAAGCTGGGACGGGCTCTGGTCGCGGCTGGGGGTTTGCTCAGAGCCTCAGACGTGCTAGAAATACACATGCGCCCAGGTCCTGAAGCTGGTGCCATGCCTGAGACTCATTAGAAAGTCCTGTGATCGTTGTTCCTCTGGAAGAGCGTTGAGAAACCTATTCTCAAGTCCACACATTTCTGATCGATTCAGGCACCACTAAGAATTGTTGAACACCAGCTTCCCCCCTGTACTTTGAGGTCGGTGTATCTAGTGATCAAGCGTGCCATTGTTCATACTTCATCACTGTTCGACCACGGGATTATATTTGCTAGGCTGTCGACAAGTAAGCCTTATGTCTGAGATGAAGGCTTTATTCTCTATTTACTGAATTAAAATTTTCCTCCATCTATCAGGAAATTCCAAATAGCCTTATAACAATATCTAAAGATATCCAGAAACTGTGCTTTCATTGCTTTTTGTTTACCGCGCAATCCTTTGCCCAATGACAACTACCGTTAAGTTTTACTAACACTGAAGTTTGCATCAATCATTCAGATGCTGTCTTTGAAAATCCTCATTTACTTCCTGTTGTTTAAGTAGGGACTTGGTGATTTTACCTATGAGAAAAAATAATTGCACCCTCCAATTTCTTGGTGCTCCAAAATTTATAAACCATTCCATAATGTTACCTCATGTTTCTATGTCAATAACACAGAGGTAGACAAACAGGAATTATTATCTACATGTGACAGATGGGGAAACTGAGGCTTGCCAAAAATTGCTGAGCTGAATGATAAATGGTATAATCAGGACTTGAGCTCAAGCTTGTGCCTCTAAAGCCCACATTCTTTCCATTACCCTGTCCTCACTTCACCCTTGACCCTGGCCAAGATGAGAACAGAAGTGCGTGCCTGGAGAGGTGACATGGGTGGGTTGGTATGGATTCATCCATGCTCCCAGAAAAAAATTACTCAGCATGCATGTCCTGGAAATGCACTGAAAGCTCAGTCCCCTCAAACAAGCACGTCTCCAGATACAACAGAGAGAACATTTAATGCAGAAATCATGTTTTGATAACTGACCAAAACTGTCTTGAAGTTTGGAATGTTAATATGTTAGACAAAGTAAAACAGCAAAGGACAGTAGGTTCTAGAATCTTGAAAGACAAATGCATGGCTGGGAAGAGGGGAGGGCAAAGAAGATGCTTCAAGTCCCAGAGGTCCCATCCCCATCTCTCCTCTGCCCCCCTTCACCAGCCCCTTTTGAGTTAGAAGTCTTCTTAGGAGCCACTTGTGGGTCCCCAAACTCAGCTTACAGTTCCCTTTCTTGATTCTTTTGGATTATCTCATTTTAAAATCCAAAATATCTTCTCCTGTAAAGTAAGTTCTATTTAGTTTCAGGTCAAGTACCAGCATTTCCAGGAAGCTGCCCATCAGCACTTCACCAGAACAGAAATCTGTTCCTCCTCGTCACTCCTCTCACATTCAGTCCCTTCCTTTTGCTAGACGGTGACAGCCTGGAGGGTGGCCACCAGCTCATGTCTTAGTGGAGGAGGCATGGTCTTGGCCAAGGCCATGGCAGGAAGGTCAGACAGCTTTGGGACGGCCCTGGCTCTGTCAGTCCACAGCCCCAGGACCTCGAGTCTCAGTGGGGCTCCCCTGAGAGCCACATGTCAGAAGAGCTTGCTCAGCTGTGTCTGGATTTAGTTTTACAAAATAAGAACATGGATTAATTTACTTGTAACATCTATTCTTGATCACAACTGTTGCTTGGATATAAAATATGGAACAAGTCTCCCTTTCAGATGTCCAACAAATGTATAGAGAAAGTCTTGAGAGACAATGACCTCAGCTCTTGAAACTTGTAAACATCTCAGCAATCTTGCTCTCGCGGGGAGATCCTTCATTCTTCTTTCTCAAACTCGAAGCAGAACTGATGGCCATGTGTGTTCTTTTTGTTTGAAGTTGGGTTTTGTTGAGTCAAGGATCTTCTTCCAGGATCAGCTCTTTCCTTAATGAAATTAATATTTCTCATGAAATGCTTTCATGCAAAAATATTGGGCTATCTGGGGTCTGTATGTTGTTCCTGGAATGCTCAGCAGGAGGAGAATTTTAGGAAGGGGCAACTATAATCCTCCCCTCCCCAGCAGTGTGGGGTCTTTTCTGGCTTTACACTTCCTTGGTGCAATTATAGAAGATATGTGTGTGTGTGTGTGTGTGTGTGTACTTATGCTTGCACACCACACACACATACACACACACACACACACACCTTTGATCCTTTAAGTTGAGGGATGAAAGACAGCCTTGAGCATTTGCACTATTGCCTTAGTGTATTTGTTTAGTTTTGTTACAGAGGCAAAAAAATAGAGGACAACTCTCCCCATCTGTGGTCTGGGCAAGTGGCTGTTGCATTGTGCGACTGCCCTGAGAGTGCCCATCCAGCTCCGGAGCCTGCTGGCCTGCATCTCACAGCCCCGGCAGTGCTGTCAGAGTCCAGGGAGCCCCAGAATTTTCACCATCTGCTAGGTGAATCCTCAGGTAGCAGGTTTCTGTAAAACATGCATTCAGAACATGAAGCCATCCTCTCTGAAGCCTTCATCGCTACACCTCCTGCACGACTCTGCTCCTAAATACAGGCAGGAGCATGAAATGCACTTCAAGCTCAGTCACCCCAGCCAATGGGGATCCAAGATCTTGTGCACTGGGTGGGTCCTGTGAGGAAAACTAAAGGAGAGTTTAGAAGTCAGGCAGCCATAGGGCTGACCCAGCTTGGAACTATGGCTGCGGGAACAGTAACCACAGAGGAGTCTATCTGGGGTGCAGAAGGAGTAAAGGCAAGAGTTACAGAGGAGCTGAGGTCGTTGTGGGAGAGGCAGAGTAAGTGTGCAGCTGGAGCATCATTACTGAGTTCCAGTCTGGCACCGCCACATATTAGCTGTCACTTAACCACTCTGTGCTTCTGTTTCCTCATCTGTGAAATGGGGATGATGATGGTACCTCTTCATAGGGTGTTGTGAGTGAATTAATGAATTAGTGTTTAGTGAGTTAATATGTATTAAGAATCGTACCTGGCACAGAACAAGCATTATCTGTCTGTTAGCTATTATTACTGCTGCTACCTTTACTACACTATGGTGATGATGATGATGATGATGATGATGATGATAATGACATCATTAATTTAATACTATCCATAAGGATCATGTCTTGAGTGTAGAATTATAATAATAGCTATAAAATTTAAATTGTACTTCATAGCATCCTTCCTTGCTAGTCTAATTTCTGTATCACCAGAGATAAATTTTCTCTCTCTCGTGAGTGAAAAAATACCTGTCTGTAAGAATGACCACTTTATACCTGTCAAGTGTTTACCTGATGGGCTCAGATCAAGCCATTCTCCCGACAGGCCTGCATTGCTCTCAGATGGCCCTTTTTCTCAGTTCCTTAGTCTCTTGGGATATGTTCTACCAACTGCTCAGCAATTATTTTTTATTTAGAGTTCATTGTATGTGGATGGATACTTATTGTATGTGGATGGATACTCATTGTATGTGGATGGATACTCATTGTATGTGGATGGACACTCAGTGTATGTGGACGGACACTCAATGTATGTGGATGGACACTCAATGTACGTGGATGGACATTCATTATATATGGATGGACACTCATTGTATGTAGATGGATACTCATTGCATGTGAATGGATACTTATTGTATGTGGATGACACTCAGTGTATGTGGACGGACACTCATTGTATGTGGATGGACACTCTATGTGGACGGACACTCATTGTATGTGGATGACACTCATTTATGTGGATGGCACTCATTGTATGTGGATGACACTCAGTGTATGTGGATGGACAGGGCTCTCATGAAGAACATCGAGACACTCCCTGGCCCAGCGGTGTGTGTGGGAGATGGGCCTGGGGTGGCCGGTGCCCTGGCAGATTCCCAGGGCTCTAAGCTAGCAGTGGGTGCATCCAGGTGCGAGCAGACAATGAAGGCATCCCTTGTTGTTTCTTTCTTAGATGACTATGCCCAGCTGTGTAACATCCCCGTCACAGGACGCCGGCAGCCGTACGGCCGGGACGCCTTGGTGGACTTCAGTGAACAGTATGCTCCGGAAGCCGATCCCTACTTCATTCAGGACCGTAAGCAGACATTTTCAGTTACTTTGACACTAAGTTGTGGTTCAAGATTAGCGAAGGGTTTTCAAAATGTAGTCCTGGGAACTCGTTAGAAATGCAGATCCTCAGGCTGCGCTAGACCTCCGAATCAGAAACTGGGGTGTCACGGCCCCTGGGCTAACCCTTCTGCATCCAAATGTGAGAGCTGTTGGCTCAGATCTTAGTCTCGCGGGTAGGGATGCTGCCATGTTCACTATCTGTAAAGCAAATTACCTCATTACATTTCCGTAATAATCATTTTGTACCATTAAGTGGTGGTCTAGCATGAGGGTTTCCTTGAACACCCAGTTAGATTTGTAGCTTTTGTCACACAAGGAAATGACAAAGGTGAACTGTACCGAGTTGCTCTTAGAAGTATCTTCGAGTGGGAGGTCAAAAACATTGCTCTCCTGGTCAGAAATTAATTTTTAGGATCCACTCGTTAGGGGATGTGTTAAGAAAGATACGATGTGTGCCGGCTCTTCCTGCATTTGTGAGTGGGGTTTTCTTGTGGGAGGTGGGGTGTGAGAACCCTACTCTCATTTAGAAAGTAACTGGTTTACCATGTGCAGCCCAGCGGCCTGGATGAGGAAGCCACAACAACTGAATGTTTCCGTGGGGAAACCAGAGCATTCACATGTAGACTAATTATCCGAAGTCTGAGAACCAGGACGGTCCAAAATGAAATATTAGTAGATAATAGGCTGCGTCACTTCAAGAACGGGAATAGGGAATCGCTGGTCCCAGCTGCCTGGGCCCCTTCCCACCCAGGGGCCCTCCTTGCAGGGAAGCGCTCTGCACCAGATTTTCAGGACGGGAGGGGGGAGTGCGGGGGGGGGGGTGGCGGAGTGGGGGGGACTTGGAGAGACTGCTGGCTCACAAAATACAATGAAGCTTTCCCTTTCTTTGGGCCCTGACACCTGCACATCAAACTAGCCATGACCTAGTCCCTGAGGGGCAATGCACGCTTTGTGATTGCACTTGGATCTACTTCAATTCTGAGTTGAAGAGTTTTTTTCTTCCTTCCCTTTTCCTTCTCTCTTCTCTTTCCCCTCTCTCTCCCTTCCTTTCTCCTTTCTTTCCTCCCTTCTTTTTGTTTTTTGAAGGATGTAGTATATTGTTCATCCAGTAGAATTAGAGTGCTTTAAAATTTACATGAACAGCCCTGGCTAGGTACTGAGTTTATTAGAACATCATCCCCATACGCCAAGGGTGCGGGTCCCATCCCTGGTCAGGGCACGTACAAGAATCTACCAATGAATGCATAAACAAGTGGAACAACAAATTGAGGTCTGTCTCTCTCTTTCTCTCTCTCCTCCTCCCTCCCTCCCTGCCTCTCTCCCTCCCTCCCTCTTGTTAAAATCAATCAATCAATAAAGAATTTACATGAACACAGCATTGACACATCTGTGTAATCCCCATCCAGGTCTAGAACATTCCAGTATCCAGAGGCCCTGGTGCCCTTTCCTAGCCCACTCCCTGCAAGGGCAACCATTGTCTTGACTTCTAACACCTGAGATTTTTTTTTAATCAACAACACACAGCCATACACGGCCTCATGAAATGTGTGTAAATGCACCAGCAGCTGTAAGACTGTGCCCTTACGATTTCTACACTTCTCTCTGTTTACATTATAGGTCGATAAACATTTACCTTAAAAAGAGACAGAAAGGAAAAGAAAGGGAGAAGAAATATTAAGGTTGAAAGAAAGCCAGCTTACCTGCCCCATAAATCTAAAATACCAGATCAAGTCTTCGTACAACTCTGACACAGCCCCATAGCTTATGTGTGTAGCCTCGATCGCAACATAGTTCAGATTTCAGGAAGTTCAATGTTGAAATGTTCTGGCTTATGTACCTTCTTTTTTCATGCTCACGTTGCCTTAAAACTCTTTTTTCATTCAGTACAAACCTTAAAAGGGGAAGAAGTTGGTATCACATCCAATTCCTATTTAGCAACATAGGTAGTTGAGATGTAGTTCCAGGACCTCCAGCTTTGACTACAAAATGGCCTTTAAATTTTGAACAAATTACAAGAAATAGCTCCTCCGTCTCAGACCAGGAGCAAGGGCTCGCTGGCCCTGCTGGAGAAATGATGGTATTGGATAGATGGTAACATAGAGGGGAGGCTAAGGATTCTTATCACCTTTACGATTCGCCATCTCCTGTTTTCTAGTTATTTTCAAATGTTACTGATGGCTGGTGGTGCCTTTAGTTAGAGCAATAGCTATAAAGCTGTGATCTCCTAGAGCAGAAATCAACTTTTTCTTATAAGGACCAGATAGTGAAATGTTTAGGCTTTGCAGCCACAACCTCTCCGTTGCAGCTACTCAACTCTGCCGTGTTCTCATGAAAGCAGCAAGATGTACATCAGTGAGTGGGAGTGGCTGTATTCCAGTAAAACTTTATTTATAAAATAGGCAGCAGGGACGCCACTGTGCTGACCCCGTCTTAGAGTCCGATGGAAGTATTTTGGGAAGTCTACTTGATATCTGTATAGGAGCTTCAGATTTAATTTCATGTTTTAATTTATAGAATAAAAAATGATTTGACTAGTTTTAAAGTCAAAATGATTTTGCTGCAATATCTGGAAGTTGACTTTATTTTCTTAAGTCAGTATTTCTCAAACTGGCTTGGGGGCATCTGCTAACGTATTCCTGATGCCTGTAATATTTTTTTCCTTTAAAATTTTGTAAAAAGGGCCTGTAATGGATATATTACTACGTTTTTTACGTCACCAAGTTAGACCTAGAGTCCTGTGTAAGCAATGATATGTTGCTGCCCCCTGCAGTTCCACTGGAGAATTACATACTTCAAAGGCCTAACAGTTTTGGCCACATTTTTATTTTTTTCTTACATTTTTTTTCAACTACAGTTTACATTCAATATTATTCCGTATTAGTTTCAGATGTACAGCAAAGTGGTTCTAAAATCATGCACTCTATAGAGCGTTCCCCTCTGCTGCTTCAAGTGCCCTTCTGGCCCCCTACCTAATTATCACGATGTTATTGCCTCTATTCCCTATGCTGTCATCTACATCTCTGTAACTACCCAGTTTGCTGCTTAATCCCTTCCCCTTTGTCACAAAACCCAGCCCCCCAGCTCCTCATTTTGATTTTTCTTAAAGCTAATACTTGGTGAGGTCCAGAAGGTGGGGAAGGGATGAGGGGCCGCATCCACAGGGTGCTTGAGTCTTTTATATTTACAACTCCCTTCACTAGAAAGAAAGCTAAGCGCTGTTGCTGCCTGGGTAGATTGTTTCTGTGTTATTACACTGCAGCCCTGAGACCGTTTAAAGCTATCTGACCTCAACAAGAGCGTCTTTGTTTCAGTACAAAAAGACTTTGGGTTTACTAGACACAGGCGTGATGTTCTTTTCTCATTTATCAGGATGTTTTGAGTCCCTTTTACTGCCTTTGTCCTTTGATCCCCAAGAGCCCTTTTGTCGGGCTCATTCCAAAGCCAGAGCAAACAAACAGAGCCGGCAGGGCGGCCCTCCCTCTCCCGGGAACTCTAAGCAGAAGAAGCACCCCTCCAACTCTCCTGGGTGTTCTAAGCAAATGTCTCCTGAACACCAATAACTTCACTATTGGTTCCGCGCTGAAAGATGTCCTGACATTTGCTAGTGAGAACTCAGGGAATTTGGAATTTTAGGTAAAAACTTTAAATAATTAAGGGCAAAACCAAAAATCATACTTGCTGGAGCATCAGAATTCGAGATGTGGGGCTGATCTATACAAAATATCAAGTTTTTAATATTTTATGCTTCCTCTTCTGTTGCAGTTATTATGCAGTGTTCCCTTACATTTCAATGCTAACTTTAAAGTGTCTGAAATATGTCTATCTGGTGAACCGTAAGCATAACCATATAGTTTTTAGAAACGATTTGAGGGTGAACATTTCTAACTCGGCGTCTGCCCTGTCGTTCCCAGGTTTTTTAAACAGCTTTGAGGAGCTTCAGGCTGAGGAGTGCGGCATCCTCAATGGCTGTGAAAACGGCCGCTGTGTGAGGGTGCAGGAAGGTTACACCTGCGATTGCTTTGATGGGTATCACTTGGACATGGCCAAGATGACCTGTGTCGGTAAGAATGGTGTCTTGTGGGAAACACTTCTTTTCCTGAGATCCCCTGTGGTCAGATCGCACACCCTCAAGTACATTTAAGACAGATTTGCAGAGTTTCAGTTTAGGAAAATGAGAAAAGTTTTAAAGATGGAAGGTGGTGATGGTTGCACAACAACACGAATATACTTAATGCCACTGGACTGGCCACTTAAAAATGGTTAAAAGGGCCATATTTATGTTCTGTATATTCTACCACAATTTTTAAAAAATAAAGGTGAGCCTAGACAGCATGCTCAGTAGTTGAGCATCGTCGACCTATGAACCAGGAGGTCAGGGTTCGATTCCCGGTCAGGACACATGCCTGGGGATGCGAGCTAGATCCCCAGTGTGGGGCATGCAGGAGGCAGCCGATGGATGTTTCTCTCTCATTGATGTTTCTGTCTCCCTCTCCCTTCCTCTCTGAAATCAATGAAAACATATTTCAAAAAATAGAGTTGATATCTCATGTAAGAATTTCTGTAGAATTCCTCACATAGAGCCATTCCTTGACTTTGACTCTTAAATGTAGCTTTTGACTGTGCAGCCAGTAATGTTTCCCCTGAATACTTGGCCCAAGCATAAGGGAATGTAGATGTCTGAAAAAGTACAACTTCCGTGGTAATCATTTGGAAAAAGTGCCTCCTAAAATGCTGTCGTTGCTCCCCTCTTCTTTTTAAAAGAGCAGTAAACTCACACTTATCCTGCTCCGTGTGATCTCGAATGAACTCCCAGACTGTGTTCCAGGGCCCCTTGGCCTCTATTCTAAACGGCCCTGGGCTTAAAGTTTTCTTCTATTTTTTGCAGTTCTTCTCCCTCCTGTAGTGTCCCCTTCCCTGTTGGTGAGTCTCCATCTGTGGTGGGTCTGGAAAGTAGGGAACCTGGGTTAGTACAGGAGTTGCAAATGCGTAAGAGCCTTTCTTTCCGGTGGGAAGAAACCCAAGAAGGTAACTTCAGCCTGAGGAGGGGCTGCTCAGAAGGCTGTCGGCTCACTGGTTTGCTCTTAACTGTGTTCCTCTTGACACATCCATCTGTTCTCTACCTGCGGAAAAGAATTCACAAGTGGGATAGTATTTCCAGCTTCCTTGAGGTTTGACTGTAAAATGTCAGGCTAACAAATTGTTCGTGTTGTATGAACTAACAGGGAAAGAAATTCTAGAACTCCCCCGATAATCTACCTTTGTAAGATCTAGAAAGCCCGACTTACCGTTCACGGGATGGAAACGGTCATGAATGGGAACGTTTCGGGGTGGGGGAAGGGAAGGATTGCAGCCAGGCTGTGTGCAGGCCAGTCGCCTCGATGCCTCGGTAGGCTGTGGGTTCCGTGTCCTTGCAGAGCACCTCAGAACTGGTTCACCTGTGTGGTTTGGCTTCTTGCAGATGTGAATGAATGCGACGAGTTGAACAGCCGGATGTCTCTCTGCAAGAACGCCAAGTGCATCAACACGGAAGGCTCCTACAAGTGCTTGTGTCTGCCCGGCTACGTGCCTTCTGACAAGCCCAACTACTGCACCCCGTTGAACACCGCCTTGAATCTAGACAAGGACAGTGACCTGGAGTAAAAGAAAATCTACATAACCTAAGCCCCTATACTCTGCACTGTGTAAAGGAAAAGAGAGAAATGTATTATACTTGAGACATTGCACCTCACCCAGAGCGTTGGAAACACAGGAGCAACGTGGTGTCATGTATCCTCAGAAGACCAGGAAAGGAATTGGTGTGAGCCTGACCGGTGCAACAGACCAAATGGACATTTCTCTGAAAAACCAGTATATATAGTCTGTTCATATGTAAAATTCAGTGGAAAAAAAGAGGCGGAGCAGTGCTGTTATTTTAAACAGAAGGTTGTATTATTATGTTGTCTTGTGTGTTTTTTTGTGTTTTTTGGTTTTTGGTTTTTTGTTTTACTATTGCTTGATTAAATTTGGCATTTACATAGCGGTGGAAATATTTTATATAATTTTCATTTTTTTTGGTTGTGCAGTTCCTTGGCTATTTTTCTTTTCCTTCAGATTTTTTTTTTTTAAATCTCAAGTGCACAAGTTGTTGGTGAGATATTGTGAAACTGTTTTGTAAGTATTGTGACACAGGGTCACGTGATTCCTAGTTGGGAGCATTTTAAAACTCAGCTTGTCTGTCCTGTGGAGCAGGCAGTGATTTTGTTTCCACACTTTTATACACGTTTGGAGAAAAGTACTTTCTATTTACGATGTATTGTCTGATTCTAATGTCCATTCTTAGCCAAGCTGCTAGTAGGTGTCAGGTGGATCCCTCTTGTACATTGAAATGGAAGAACCAATGAACTCACATAGAATTGTAATGTGTGAAGTATGCCCAGCGAAATTTTTTGAAAACTTGATGATCCCAGCATATTTGCCATTGTATGTTAAAGCAAAATAAATCACCATTTTTTTTAGAAAAAAAATTCTACCTGAGAGTAATTGTCAATGAGTATATGTGTACAAGTTGTATCCCCCCCCCCCCCCCAACTTTATTTTTAGCAATGGTCCCTAGCAATGTAGAGTTGTTGGCAGGCTAATTATTAAATGTGTTAGATACTTAAAGGGCTGGATTGTGTCCCCTCAAAATACATGTGTTGATGTCCTAACCATACAGTATTTTATGTGACTGTATTTGGAAAGAGGGTCTTTAAAGAAGTGAATATGGTTAAATTCGGTCACTGGGGTGGGCCCTATAGGAACAGAGTAGGACACACACAGAGGAAAGATCATAAGAAGACACATAGGATTCTTTGAGTTGCTTTTAGGAGTTACTTTTAAAGCCCAGTTGTCCTCCATGGGTTTGGGGTTCTATGGCATGAAGAGACAGACACCTAGTACAGCGCATGCCAGTCACTCATTATACTAATTATGCATAACCCGTTATGCTAATCCATGTATTTCCCAGCTGCTTGAGTGAGAGTCAGGTCTCTTTCTCCATCCCTCCACAGAAGAGGTCTCTGTACTTTAAAGTACCAATAACCAATAACATTCTGTTCTTTTGTCATAATCATCAAACATCGCTCCCAAAACACTGGCAAGCTGCTGTAAGCCTATGCAATTTGAAGTTACAAGGTTGATATCTGCCATGTTAGCTGAGAGGAGCACTAGGTACAAAGCCAGCAAACCAAATCCTAATGAAATATATCAAAGGTTTGCACAATTCCATCATTCATATTTCTCTAATAAATGTTTATAGGTTCAAAAGAATACTATAATTTAGCTGTAGTATTTCTCACACACAAAGGACTGACTTACTCTAAAATGTACTTGAATTCTGGTAAATCTTAATGACCCAATATTGGCAGAAATTACACATCTGTTATACTTAAGATATGAGGTTTATGAACATTTTATTTGGGTCAACAGTTCAAGAAAACAGTTACCAAGCATGCCAATTCTATATGTCCCTGCTTGTGAGGACAAACCATAACTGAATTTATGAATTATTTTAATAAATTGCAGTGATAAAATGACTATGATTCTATGCCCTAGCCGGTTTGGTTCAGTGGATAGAGCGTTGGCCTGCAGACTAAAGGGTCCCAGGTTCAATTCTGGCCAAGGGCATATGCCCGGGTTGCGGACTCATCCTCCCCAGTAGGGGACGTGTAGGAGGCAGCCAATCAATAATTCTCTCTCATCGATGATGTTTCTATCTCTCTATCTCTCTCCCTTCCTCTCTGAAATCAATTTAAAAAATACCCTCTTTAACATTCAAATGAGAGTGACTTAAGTATAGACTAAAGCACCTATGATTTACTACTCAAATCTTTGGTAAGAAGAAGAAAATAAAGATGACTGTCAGAGCTCAATATCAAAGTGATAGCCAATCACAACTATGAGCAAAAAAGGAATAAGGAAAAGTAAATCACATTCTAAAAAAATAGGAGACACTGCTCAGGGAAAAGAGCTCCCTAATTTAGGATAAAACATTGGTAGTCACCACGGAAATGTGAGATGCCTCTAACCAGCTTCCCCCTGTTTTTGAGAAATTAGGATGGCCGTCACTGGTGGGGCAGAACCCACCTCCTGGAAGAAATCACTGCTTCCCTCGTCCTCAGAGCCTTCTCAGCCTTTTCTTCATTACTGCTCTAGACCCCTGCTGGTTCAATGGAACTTCCTGCGATGATGGAGAGGTTCTATATGTGAGTTCCAGTGTGAACTTACTTGTACCAGGCATTGTGCTTGATGCTGGGACCATGGAGATGAAGAACTTTTGGCGTTTGACCCACACCTAGCTCAGAAGACAGGTTGTGAGCCCAACTGATCATACTGCAATGAGGTAAGTAGTCCAGGGGAAGCTAGAACCAGATGTTGTGGAAATAAGGAGGAACTTGTCGGTCCTGGCTGGGGAGTGGGGTGGGAGTTGGGGGTAGGGTAGAAGCCCCAGGGAGCAGATGAAATAAGTTGTATGGGTCTTAAATTTTACTAGGAAAAAAGAAGAGAAAGCAACACAGCCACTTCACCTGTCCCTTCCTTTTTGTCACAGAATGTGCATCTGGTGCTGCCTAAAGAGCACTGGACTTGGCACCTCCGACCAACCACCTGGGTCCCAGCTTCTGGCTCTTCCATGGCGCGCTTTACTGTAAGACCTCAAAGAAGTCTCTATCTCTAGTCACTGTTTTGTCACCAGTGAAGTGAACTCTAAGGTCCCTACTATAGCAAAAATTGTCTAATTATTTTATTTCCCTTTTCTCAAATTGTCTTCTCTTTCCCAGCCTGATTTTTTAAATTGATTTTAGCAAGAGGAAGGGGAGGGGCGGCAGAGAAAGAGAGAGAGAAAGTTTTTCATGGCACAGATACTGTTACCCTCAATCCCTCATAGTGTTGTTGCTAAGAGCAGTCCCATAGACCTGCACACAGATTGTTTTCCCATTGAACAAACATTGCTGTTCTGTAGGGTTGGATATCCATTACATCAGCCTTTCTACCAAGGCAAAATACACCCAACAGCCAAAGTAGGATGCTTAAAGAGGAAAGCACAGAGCTCAGAGGGTGGAGAGGAGAAGTGGGAACTTACTCTGTCTTGTCTCCTGGAAATATTAAATCCATAGGGAATGTCTCAAGAACAGGTGAACAAATGGGTACTGCCCACGTATCTCTACAGCATTTACGTTGTAATCTCATCATGAGGTCATTTGCACGGAGGTCTGAGACCTCCATTATGAAATCACGATAGTTCTAGAGCTTGGATATCTTAGTGCCAAAACTTGTTTGGATTAGCAATGATCCAACTAAATCATTGCTCCTTGCCAAACAGATAAATGTTTAAAATGTTCACAATTTCTGTTGTCATGAGTCCATTGCAATGAAAAGTCTACCTTGAATAGTTTGTTTCCAATGTGACTTTTATATATTAATCAGAGCCATGCTAAACTGTCTTAATTGAACAATTTATCCTTAGATTACCCTGAGGTTTTATTGTATCTCACGATAATGACAGTTTTTGTGTCTTCCTTTCAGTCTTCATAGCTTTACATTTCTTGTCTACTGAACTATTAAGACCTCCAGTGTGATAATGAATTGTAGAGTGGTGATAGCAAGCATCTTGATCTTTAAGAAAAATCCTTTTATCGTTGCCCTATTTGGTATGAAGCACACTTAAGTTTTCATGTGTGCCTTTTACATGGGTGAAGAATGCTTCTTTCTATTCCTAATTTGCTAAGGAGGCTTAGTCTGAATATAAATGTTGAATTTATCTAATTACGTTGCAGCCAAAGAGAAATGTGTTTTGGTTTTGTTGATTACAAGAATAAACCTCTAGCTTTTAGGAGTGGCCTTGAGCGCTGCCTACCCACCTCCAAGGGTCTCAGCTGCCCCTCTGCCATATGCGCATCTTGGCACCTAACCATGTTGTTGCCAAGTCCCGCTTCTGGTACTTTGTGTCTCAAACTAAAGAAGAGGAAGAAATCTTCAGGGGAAATCATCTACTGTGGCCAGGTGTTGGAGCAATGTCCCCTTGGGCTGAAGAACTTTGACATCTGGCTGCGCTACGACTCCCACAGTGGCACCTGCAACATGTACCGGGAGTACCAGGACCTGAGCACCCAGTGCTATGGAGACATGGGGGCCTGGCACCCTGCCCATGCCCACTCAATCCAGATCCTGAAGGTGGAGGAGATCGTGGCCAGCAAGTGCCACCCACTGGCGGTCAAGCAGTTTCACGACTCCAAGATGAAGTTCCCCCTGCCCCACCTCATCTAGTCGCTAGCACCAGCCACACTTCACCACCAAGAGGCCCAGCACCTTCTTTTAGCTGCAGGGCCTCCCTGTCCCCTGGTCTGCCCAAATAAATTCCTTTGGAAAATCAAAAGAAAAAAAGAATAAACCTCTACGCCTGAAACATGCCCAAACTGGCCTCTGTTTGAGAGGAATACCCAATGGGTCATCTAAGATTATATAAAATTTTCATTGATTAAGATGTTAAAACCTTTTATTATGTTCCCCTTCAAGCGGGCAACTAAGTTGGCCAATTATTGGTTATTGTAACTTGACTTCTCTTAAACAGCCTCTAACTCCAAGGGCATACCTTGGTGCAGAATTAAAACCATGAGTATATTGTATTTCTGAGGGCTTGGTCTAGGGAAACATTCAGTTCAGAGGCATAGGACAGACGAATTCAGTGCCCAAGCATCGAGGAAGCACAGAGCTGTATTATTTGCTCTGGCAGCATACATCTTCCCCACCCCAGCCCCACTGTACCCATATTAAAGGTGGAAGGCCTGACGATGTGGAGAGGGGGCAAGGGAAGGAAGAATAGAAAACAAGAAGGCAATAGCGATAATGAGATCCCCTAGTGGCAGCGCACAGCAACACCAAACATCCAAGTGCAAGTGCGGTAAGTGTTGTCTATCTCTGAGCCCATGGAGACATTGCTATAATCTTAAGGTCAAGTTCTTTATGTAAGAATGCATTTATTAGTATACAGTTTTTTTTTTTTACTGTACACTAATATTCAGTGAAATATTTACTTTTACTCTATGTAGGAGTGTGAAGTAAGTATTCTTTCATATTTTCTTGCTGTATGTTTTGTGCCAAGTTTATACTGACTCCTTCGGCTACTGTATAGAAAATTGTTCTTATGTATTCTGTTTTGCTAGTTATTTGTATTAGTTTTTATAAAAATTTATTTGTATTAAAATTTATTTCACGTTATGATTTACTTTTGGTTTCCAGGATTTGATGGGAGATCATATTTAAAGCTATTTACTAGTATATAGTGTTCCATGTGTATGGGATTTCATTTACCAGTAAATTTTTGTTCTGTAACTTAGTACCAAAAGTCACTAATACTAATATACTCCCTTTTAACTATATTATTTTATAACATTAAAAGTTAGTAGAATATTGTCTCATAGCCATAACCAATGATTTTTCATCTGCACTCCTGTGTATAGTATACTGCATCTACAGAACTACTTAAAAAATCTCTTTAAAAAGAGCAAGATGAAAACTATTTCAATTTTTTCCTTCACATTTCCCTCCTCCCCCAGATTCCCAGACTTCCTTGTAAAACTGGCATGCCTTATCTGCCAGTAAATACTATATATCTTTTATTAGATGCCAACTGCATATTTTGGCCTTCACACCCTTATGAATTATATAAGTGGAGCTTGCACAGCATTCTGGGGAAGTGTTTGTTTTGGTCGGGGCCAGTCCCTGGAAGCCAGGAGCTCAAGCCAGTGGGCACGAGCAAAACCCTGTGGTCTCCTGAACCCCATCCATCAGCACCTCTGCAGTGGACTACAAACCTGCAGGAGAAAGGACACAGAGATCTGGGTAGTGTTTATTTTTAGTGTCAAGGGATGACATCACTGCCCGAGATTATGACTTGGACAAGCTGGTGGGTGGGCTTGAATTTACAGCACAGAAAGGTCAAACCTTGGTTAACAGGCCAATTATTAGTGCACAGAGAACATTATATGCATGTTTTTAAAGTAGGAAATATTAACACTTTTATGAGCTTCATGTAAACTGGACGGTGTTCAAGTCCAAAAAGTACTTTATATAAAACTTACATGCTATGTTTGGCCAATTTTTTCTTTTTTTCTAAATCTTGTGATAACAATCTCTCTCTCTCTCTCTCTCTCTCTCTCTCTCTCTCTCTCTTCTCCAGTGGGTTGGCAAAGGCTCTTGCTTAATTAAAATCAATGAATTGGGGTTTGGCCAATTCCCTTTTTTATGCCCATGGGCTCTAAATAGTCAATTTGGAGCTCACATTTATAAGAGCACAGATAAAACATAGCTTGGAAATGTCTAGTAGGTACCACAAGGTGAGTCCGTGAAGATCAGTCTCCACATAGGTGTGTATATGAGGTGGGCTAGGGAGACCAGGGCAGGAGTTTTTTGGGCCATCAAGACCAGGGCTTTACTGAGCCAGATTCTCCCCCCATTGAGTACATTCTTAAAGTAAACTGGTTGTTATGGAAACCTATGACCTTCTTCAGGACCACAAAAGGGCCCATTAAAGTTATTGTCTTAAAATTGGGAAAACATAATACAGTTTTCATGGCAAGTTACCATTGCAGGTTAATCCCTAAGCTTGAATGAATGGCATTTGGGACTTTGCTGTGGAAAACAGAGATTAACTATGGGCTTTGTACCATGTTTGTCTGAGAGCACCACCACTGGATGGCAGTAAAAATCCTTGAATTGCCCTCTATTTTTCCGCCCCCTGCTCATTAGCTAGTTCTTCTTGTCCACTTTAAAATGCCATGCTTTTAGAGTTAACTTTTACCAGAATACCTTAATGTGACATGCATATGACATGTTAAACTCAAGTTCAAAAAATGATATAAAAAAAAAGGAAAAACAATTATATGTATTATAGTCATATAATTGCTAAGATAAAGAGATTTGGATGACCACAAAAGCTAGGCAGTTTCCCCATTAGTTAAGGTCAATACTCAGTCACTATGTCATTTTAAAATCAAATTAGGTCCAAAGTGAAGATATATTGATTACACAAGGTCTCAGGGGGACTTTAGACTTCTAAATACTAGGGAGAATAATGGTCTCAAAATTAGGACACAGGCATTATCTTTTCATTGGTTACTTTCCTAATTGAATGAAAGGTTACACTTTTCCAGTGTGGATTTTCAAAAGAAGACTCAAAGGCACTCAAAATTCTCCATATTCAAAAGTGAACTCATTATCTTAACTTCAAGGTTACTCATTTATTCAACAAATATGTATTGAACACCTACAGAGTAGGGCTAAGCTTTGGGAATATGAGAGTATTCAGTTCAGATAAGTTTCCTGCTTCCATGGAGCTCAAATGTTCCCTGCCTCATCTACTAGTAGTCGTCCAACCCAGAATCTGAAGGTCACCCTTCCTTCCTCCCTAACATCTCCCACAGCCAATCAATAGCAAATATTATTGATTCCATATCCTAAATATCAATGGATTCCCTCCACATCTCATCTTTCTCATTTCTACTTCTCTGGTCCAAGTCATCTTCCTATTGCTACAACCTTTTCTAACTGGTCTTCCTGCTCCTGCTCTTGCCTCCCTCCAATCCACTCTCCACTGAGTAGCCAGAGTGATGTTTCAAAAGTATAAACCTGATCAAGTCACTCCCCTGTATAGAAGCATTCAGTGGCCTTCCATTGTCTTCCAGATAAATTTCAATATGTCCCCTGCTTACCTCCTCAGATTCATCTCATGTCATGTTTCCCTTTGCTATCTGCACTCAAGTCACCAGTCACCCAGTGACAATAAACTTCTTTTAATTCCATGGCTTTAACTCACTCTTGCTTCCTTTGGGACTTCCCCACAATGTCTTTTTGCTTGGAATACTCCCCTAGTTCCTCCCATCAATACTCCTTGGTCTAAGTGCTCCTTCAGATGTCAACTGAACTGTCACTTTCCCAAGGACACCTTCTTTGACCCAGTTAGCGAGGGTGGGCCCTCTTTGTGTGCTTTCTCTTAGTACGTGCTATTTCCTCTCTCATAACACTCATTACACTATATTGAAATTACTTGTTTAATGTTGACCTTTCCCATAATAGGTATTACCAGGTTGTCAAGTCTGGGAAGTTAAAAAGAAAAACACTGATGCTGGTACCCTAGTAATTGGGTCAGAATCACTGAAAATGGGATGAAGTCTGGTAGTTTTATTTTTGTAATTTTTTATTTTGATTCAAACTT
The DNA here is from genome assembly GCF_028538775.1 of Myotis yumanensis. Taxonomy (NCBI): domain Eukaryota; kingdom Metazoa; phylum Chordata; class Mammalia; order Chiroptera; family Vespertilionidae; genus Myotis; species Myotis yumanensis. The sequence goes on from NW_027223762.1 coordinate 15,772,111, forward strand.
ATAGAAGAGTTTTAAGAAAAATATAAATAATTCTCCCATAGCTTTTACCCATATTTACCAATTGTTTACATTTTTCCCTATTTTCTTCTTTCTCTCTCTGATCCTCCACCTGTCCATGGACATTTTTTTCTAAATCATATCAGATTAAATGTGCCTTTACTCCTATTTACTTCCGTGTGTGTTTCCTAAAAGCAAGTATACTCTCTTATATTAACACAATATGTGGTGAAAAATCAGGAAATGTAACACTGATATGATCCTAGTATCTAATAGAGAGTTCATATTCAAATGTTATCAGGTGTCCTACTCATGTTCATGTAAAAGTATGGGTTTTCAGGAAAGAGTCTGGGATGGAGATTGGTGTGCAGGAATTTTTACCGGGCGCTGTATCAGGATCAACACTGTGGAAGGGAAGATAAGGAAGCAGCCAGTATTGGACAGAGGAAGAAATTGGGCTGTGGTGTTGTCTCAACAAAGACTAAGCCAACCCTGTGTGGACCTTGAAGCTGTGATGGCCTTTTAATGCTATCTTGAGATAAAATGAGGGTTCTGGGTCTTTATATTATATCTGAGCTGCCCTGGGGAAGGAGGCATGACTTTGTGCAAGGTAGAACTTTCCAGCCAACGGTAATTTCTGAGGGATGTCCTCTAATAGCTCCCTCAATAACTGGAGGAATAAGTCCTTCAGTCTTAAAGGGGTCAGAGTGGCACATCACAGCTTCCACTGTGGTCCACCATTTCTATTACTCAGATCCACTTCTCCATGTAAATTCTGGGAAGAGTTCCTCCAAGATCCCGTGGTACCTCTTTTCCTGGGGGAAAGGGGAAAGAAGGTTAGTAGGATAAATTACAACACCAGCTGTAAGCACTTAGGCTACAAGTGATATTCACGATCTACTGGGTAAATAGCTAACCTATTGGCATGCCCCAGATCTTGATTCCTGAGGTCTCTGAGCTCTTGGTCTCCATGCCCTTCTTACGCATGACTGTTGTGTTTGTTCATGTATCATTAAGATGAGCAAGGGAATGTCAAGAGGTAACCCAGGGGATCACCAAGAGGTCACCACAGTCTTCTCTGTCCCATGTAGTGGCAGATCTCCTTGTTCTGATGATCAGCATCCTCACTGCTAGCTGGTGGGTGGGTGGCAGCTTCGGAACCCCATATGAGCATCTTTTTTCTTGGACCACTCCAGCGATTGTTGCAAGTTTTGGGTTTCCCGGGAAGCCAATTCTGAGATGGAGACCAGCACACAGGTATTACATTGGGGAGAGTTCTTTAGAACAATGTCTATAGAAGGGGAGGGAAGGAAGCAATATTGGGTAGAAGAAAATGGGTTATGATACAATCTCAACAGACCCTCCATCTCATTACAATCTTATAAAGTTCTGCTACTTAAAGTTTTTTTTTAAAAAAACAAACAAACAACTAACCACATCAGCGACATCAAGTAGCACAGAGTGCACTTCCAGCATCAGTTTCTCTGCTGCATTTATGAAATATTGGATCAACACCACAGAGATGAATACCCGGTCAAGGTTTCCTGCAATCCTTCCTTTTATTTTTCTGAAAAAAATACCTTTTTTTCTTTTGAATTCAGTGGTTACACTTCAACAGTTTTCCCTCAAACATATTGTTTCCTATCTTTGAAAGCATTTATCTTTGGGATACTCTTTAGTATTCTAGGATTTTTTAATGACTCACAAAAAAAAGCAGTTCTTCAGAAATGTAACTATTAAAATAGAATCTAACAAGTATTGTAAGCTGAGACTTATTACAAAATTTGCACTTTCACCCAAATTCGTGACCAATACTGAGCAATCTTTCCTAATATTTGTTTCTTCACATCTTCAGCAATGTTTTCTATGTGACTTCCCAAAAAAACTTGCTGAAAAAGGAATGCCTCTTAGTTTGTTAGTCTTTGTGTTACAATTATTCCAACCAATTTTTTTTTTTTTTTTTACTATTGCAGGAAGAACCAGAGACCTGTGGCTTTTGTCCTTAATGGTAAAGTGAGAAACCTCAAAAGAAGGTCCTAAGTAATTATCAGTAGGTTTTGTGAGATTTGTTAAGAACTGGGTTTATTCCACATAGCTCTAAATATCTCTGAGAAACTGCTGGAGTTTGTCTTCCTGTTCTGATGCTTAGCTTTTAAATGCCTTGCTGATTATGGGACTTGGTTTATTACTAATTAACATCTCAAGACAATATGCTAGCCAACTATGTGAATTTTATCACTAATGGCAGCAGATGTAAATCCATGTTTCAAATGGTCTTGATGATTTTCGGTTTGGAGGGACTATTGCTTGAGGGTCTAATGATATCATCAGCTCCTAATGTGGCCGATGAAGAGTGTGGTCAGAGTAGAAAAGTTTGCTCTGCCATTTTCCTCAGGTTTATTTTGCTATTATCTTTCTTTCACTTGCTACTTTTGTGCAGACATCTTTTAAAGCCATTTTTCAGTATGAGTGCTAACCTAATTAAAATGAGATATTATCTAAATCTGCTTCCTGGGTACACATTAATAGAAATGTCTGAAGTCTTGCTAGAAGCAATCGAATGACAGAGGCAGCACTCTCATCCCCTCTGCACTTTTTGCTCCGTGGGATACCTTAAAAACCCCGAGCAATTAGCAGGCTCCAACGGATACAAAATGGATAACAAGGTAAAAAAGTAGGGGCTCCTACTAAGCCCCGTCTCCCCAGTCTGAACTTGTGCACCGGGTGTTTTGGGCCTCTGCACAATTTTGCCTTTGCCCCGATTAATGTTATCTCCCATCATTTGTCCCTTCACTTTAGCCTGTCAAGGTCTTCTGAGAGTCCGATTCTATCATCCAATATGGTTGCTGCCTCATTCAAGTTTGCACCCCTCTACATCTTTATTTAAAATGTTAGTATAAATGTTAAGAAACTTTTCTCTTTAAGACAAAAACAAGACAACACAATAAAACAACTTCCCTTTGCCCCAGTTATCGCTCAGCCCCTCTTGGGACTGACAATGGCAGGACGGTTTAGTCTGTAGTCCCCGCAGGGTTTCCTGCCAGGGGACTTGTGTGTTTCGGAATCAAGCAACATGAGTCAACAGCTCTTGGGATCTTTGTTCTCGAATTCCTCCCTCAGATCAGAACCGGTGTTTAGAATTCCTCCCCCGTGTTCCTAATCACCGGCACCCGGATTTCTCAGTTGCTCCCGACCCCCTTCTAGGAGAGACACGTGAATAAAAAATTTAAGAAGTATTTTGCAGAGTTACCTTTTACTGATCTGCATCCTACACACACACACACACACACACACACACACACACACACACACAACTTCATCTTATTCACTGAGATGCCCCAGATTGTGAAGCCAGCAGGAGAAGGAAGAAGGGAAGGTTCTGGGATGACACCAGGTTTCTGGGCTTGGTGGCTGCGCTGAGGGAAGCGAGTGCTTCCTGCCTACTTTCCATGGCGAAAACGATGTCCAGAGTAGAAAAGGCAGCATGACTGTGAGGCCCTTTCAGCCCTGGGGGAGTTCCAGGACATGGGGGGGGGGGGGGGGGGATTCCTGATGTCCACCAGTGTGTGCAGTGGCAGGACACTGCCAGGCAGCTGGGCAGGACCACCTCGGGGCAGGTCTGCTCAGGGGTGGGCTTGCAGGTATGTGAGCATGTGCACACGTGTGTGTGCGTGCTTGTGCATGAATATCCTCCGCACACACATGCCATCAGGGAGGTGACTGAGGACCAGGTCCAGCCTGTCCTTTGGCTGGGAAGGCGGTGCCTGGAGAAGCCTGCCCAGGTCCCAGGTTGTCACAGTGTAGGGAGCCCGGGGCAGCCACAGGTCCCAAACCAGCCAGGTGGGCGCCCGTCCCACCAGTTGCCAGCCTCCCTCAAGTCCTGGGCCCAGGCCTGCGGGCCAGGAGGCCCGAGCTGCGCAGCTGCTGGAGATGGAGATGGAGATGGCGATGGGGAAGGCCCGTCCGGCCCACCACGCGCTCAGGTGTGCCCAGTTTCTTACCTCCGAGGGGCTGCTTCACTGCCAATCATCGTCCTTTCTCCCCTGAAGGGGAGGGACCCCTGTGGTGCGGCAGCCAGACAGCACAGGGACCTGACAAAGAGGCGGTTCCTTCTGAAATGAAATGTGGCTGCGGGAGTCCCACGGGCTGGAATCCCTGACAGTCCCCAGCTCCATCGGGCAAACGGGAAGGTGCCGTGTGGGCGGGCAGGCTGCGGGGATGCGAGGCGCAACGGGGACGCCAAGAGGGAATGAGCCGCTCCCAGCCCTTAACCGCCTCGGAAAAGGACAGATGGTCCCACAGGTAATGTCCAGTGTGGGCTCCCCTAGAGCCGGCGGGATGGGGGGGAGGGTGGTTGCAGCCCAGGACAGAGGGACCAGCTCTCAAAAGTGGTTGGCAATTCTCTCGTTTACTGATGGGATCACTCCGCAGAGAGAGGGCGGTGGGTGGCGGCCACTGTAGGTGGGGTGGGTGGTGGACCGCTGTCACCCACTGCAGGGTGGGTAAGAAAGATGACACCAGCATCGATCCACCTCTAATGTTACCACCGCTAACACGTGGATGTGTTTCCTTACAAACTTTTGCCCTGCACTGACATAGTAAGGGTAACATAAATCAATAAATAAATACTGGGTTAAAAATCGATTAGGCTCTTTCCATTGTGGAGCATATTGTATTTTCCTCCTTGTTGTTATCACCTACAGTCATGAATGCAGCTGGTCATGATATGGGCCACTGTTTCCCACATGTTGCGATATTGGCCAGCCCCTAGCTGCTTCTTGAGATATTTCTAGGTTTTACTTCTTGATTCATGAATATAATATAATATTCATGAATATAATATATTATGTACAGGTTACATGAATAAGGACTCTCAAAGTTGAATTTCACAGGCAGCTTATCAAACATCTTGCTGCTTTACATTTTGGATTTTGCGCACAAATACATGCACACGTGCAGGCTTTTGCCAGTAAAGACCACGCTGCTCGACCACTTTCAACTGAGCATGACCTCTGAGTTGTTTTTCCAAGTTGGTTTGAGGTTTACGATGTCATTCCCTGTCAAGTGGTTGCCTTGTGACCCAGTGCACATGCTTCCAAAATTTCTGGCTGAAGTTACACTTTGCAGCTGAGAAACAGTGTTCTCAGTGAAAAGCTATGTGGTTGGGTAATAATTATTATAAGATTTAGTGAGCATTTACCGTAGTAAGCATTGTCCTCATGCTTTATTGCAATGAACTCACTTAATCTTGTCAACTCTGTTATGTAGATCCTATTATTAATATCATTGTTATTCCCTTTAACATATGGACAATACTGAGACACAGAGAGGTTGAGTAACTCACCCAAGAGCACACAGAAAGTAAAAAGAGCCAGGATACGAACTCAGGGAGTCTGTGTTCTTAGTAGGCCAGGGCTCTTAATCACTAACCTGCTGTCACCAATGGGTTGTTTTCTGCATCTTCTGTAAGGAAATCTTTAACAACTGGTGTTTTAAAACAATGAAATTAAAAGTAGCTGGCTAGACATAAAGGCTAGCTAGACCCAAAAGAAATTAGGGTCTAATGGACAGAACACCCATTTTACAGTCAGATCTGGGATTGCCTCTGGAGTGTTGACATTTGCTGCTCACTGGATATCCAAGTGCTTTCCTACACTTTCTAGGCCCCCAGTAACAGTGAAGGCCACATAATTAGCCTAACTATCAGCTGTGAGTGGAAGTGATGCAGGCCACTTCCAGACTTTAGTTCTCAGAGGCTCTGCGCTTGCCCTGGCAAATGGGAGCAAATTGTCATTATCACTTACCCTTCCGGATACCATCACTCCGTGTAACAGTAACAGACAGGCAGGCCTTTTTTTATTGTGCTTCGCTTTATGGTGCTTCACAGAAGTGGCATTTTTTACAAATTGAAGACAGGACCCACCCAAAAGCATATGACTCACTTTATTGTGGTGGTCCGAAACCAGACCTGCAATACAGAAGAATGTCTGTAGTGCTCTCCATGCAGGAGTCCGCCTTGCTCGTTTAAGCATGGTGAGGATGGGCTAGCCGTCTTAGGAGCAGATATGACACTAGCTTCAGTTGCTGCAGAATCTTTTAGTCACCACTACTCCTTTCTTCGGAGAAATTTGAAGGTGACTACAAGAATCTCTTGGACTTTCTTAAGCAGTTTCAATTATTCTCAGGCTCTGGTCTAATAAAGCCTGAGATATTACTTAATGGGTCACCTTGAAAATTAGCGGCTTAAAATAGCAACAAGCATGTGTTGTTTCTCATGGTTTCAGAGGATCAGGAAGTAGGAAGCTGCTTGCCTGGACATTCTGGGTTAGGGTCTTTGAGGAGACTGTTGTCAGGTGTTGGTTGCGACTGGGATCATCTTGAAAGCTTCTAGCATCTGGGTTGGGAAGATTCAAGGTATTGGCTGGGGCTTTTGTTTCATCTGAAGCTCGACTGGGGAAGGAGCTGCTTGCCAGCTCACGTGGTTGTTGGCAGCATCCAGCTCCTTGCATGCTATTGAATTGAGCGCCTCAGTTTCTTGGTGGCTGTTAGAAGGAGGCTACCCTTGGCTCATTGCCACGTTCGTGGCCCTCTCCAGTGGTGGCTCACAACACAGCAAGGAAAGAGAGTCTCCTGGTCATAGGGAATATGACCAGAAGACTCAATCATTTTAACTTGTTGCACTTAATTGAGGTGAATTACACCCAGTAATTTATGTTAGAGTTCTAAAGCTTGTGACTGTGTTCACCTTGACAATATCAATGTAAACTCAGTTTAAACTGTTTTCATGAATTGCATAATTATATGGTTCAGGGGGTTATGTGAATTCAGACTAATCTCTTTGTTGCTTTAAACAAGGAAACTGTATGGACTATTAAATCAGCAACCAACCTACCACTTGGCCTTTATTAGACCAGAGTGGCCACCAAAGCAATAAATTTTACTCTGGGATGGGTAAATCAGTTTCACTGCCACACTCTTTCCCATGCTGCCTTCCTTCCTTCTGTCTAAATGTTGTGCAAAAATAAGGTAATGTTGGCACCAGTACTCTTGGAGCCCCTGGTAGCCTCCGTCTGCCTTCAGACGTGTGCCATGCACCGTCCCTGCAATGATCTGTTTTCTTTTCTGAAGATTTTCCTCCCAGTGATGGATTTACTTCCTCCTGCCTCCAACAGTGATTAGCTTCACAGCCCACCTTATGGTGGAGTCCAAAGGCTTTCCAAAAGGAACACACAACTGGCAGAAACAGCAAAATGAGGGTGTTCATGCTTCGAAATTAATAGACAGAACTTTTACCACAACACCAATTAAAATGTCCTTTAATTACTATGACGCAAGATTTAAGACTTGACAAAATGGAAAAAGCTCTGGGCATTTATTATGGGAGAGTCTCAAGATTCTTTTTCTCCCCATTGCGTGGAAACTCATGCTGTTTTATTTTAGGTGCATGACAAAGTGACAGAATGCCAATAGAGACTGAAGTCAAATACAACGAAGGCAGTCTGGCTAGATTTTCCAACTAAACTTTACCAAGGTCGAGATTATCACCTAGACCTTCTACCCTTTGTGAACAAAGATAAAGTAGCATTAAAAACTAGGGGCCCAGTGCACGAATTTGTGCACCTTGAAAGGACCTGTGGGCCGAGAGGTTGCGGTGGGCACAGGGGCAGGTCTTGGTCCATCCTCCGCACCCCCACCCTATCCCTCCCACCATGCCCTGACCCCCCCCCCCCCCCCCCGATTCCCTGTCAGCCAACCCACTCCTGCCACCACCGCTCCCATGCGCTGATGGTGCTGGCCTTGCTCGCACCTGCTGATGGTGCAGAGCAGGAACGATTGGGGCCGGCACCAGTAGCGAGTGGAAGTGGGGCCAGTGCTGTCAGCAGGTGCGAGCGGCGGCTGCTGCCTCAAACACCCCTCAGGAGCAGGGAGAGGTAGAGAAGCCCTCAGGGGCATTCGGGGCTGGCAGCCACTGCTTGCACCCATTCACGGCACCGAGCGATTGGGACTGGTACCAGGCACTGGCAGCGGGTGCGAGCTGCGGCTCTGGCACCAGCAGCGGGTGCTAGCGGGGCCATCGCCTGCAGCATGTGCGAGCAGTGGCTGCCGGCCCCAATCGCCCCTCAGGAGCAGAGGGAGGTGGAGAAGCCCTGGGAGGCAACCGGGGCTGGCAGCCACTGCTCGAACCCTCTGATGGCACCAAGTGATCAAGGCTTGTGCCAGGAGCTGGCAGTGGGTGCAAGCGGCAGCTCCGGCGCCTGCAGCAGGTGTGAGCACTGGATGGGACCGTGCACGTGGGAGCGAAGAATTTTCAGTAACCACCAGAGGCTTGCCCCGATGACAGTGACCGGCGCCCCGCCTTGCTCTGGCGCCCCCGCTCACCTGCTCCACCTTCCTGCCACAGACAACGCCCACCATGTTCCTCACACGCCCCCTGGTGGTCAGTGCACATCATAGCGACCGGTTGTTCGGTTGTTTGGTTGTTCCTCCGTTCAGTCTATTTGCATATTAGGGTTTTATATAGATAGATACCTACAAGGCATACAGGTTCAGATACCTACAGTGCATTCAGCTCATTTAAGTATTAACATATAGGCTTTTTTTGTGTGTGTTTTTGAGGACTTTTGCTTGGATCTCCTCTATATTGTATATCTACATTTCAATTCTTTGTAGGTGGCTGCAATTTTAAAAATCTATTTTCCTCCAGTTGCAGAAGCAAAATAGTTAAAGAAAGCCGCATAGCACCTTTCCTCACATAGCCTGTGACCTTTTCCCTTAGGGCCTTTTGAGCGAGTCTGTCATTAGTTTTAGATTAAGAGTGCAGAGCCTTTCTGTTTTCATAGATGTTTTAGTGCTTTGTTTCTACCCATGGGCTATAGAGGGAGCTTGTGAAGTTGTACTTGTTGAGGAGTGAAATATGTCCCCACAAAAGAGAAGGGATGTTTCCAGAGAACAGTGAAAGCCTGGTCAATGCTCTTGGAGTTTCTTAGATGTGTTCATTCTTCTCACATGAGAGCATGGTTTGCTCCCAGAGACATATTACCCCATTGCTAGCCCATGTCAACCAATGTACCTTTTAGCCACTCAGTCTCTGCAGCTGTTATATCCCGACAGTCACGCACTTCCCGCTTCCTTTCTGCTGGTACAAGGAGGTCACTCACTCCTCTCCCTGTGTCTCTCTCTCTCTCTTTCAGAAATGTTTTCCTCTCCGTCTGTGCCTGGGATGTAGAGAGTCTTGCTTGTCCCTCCCCAGCTCTGGCTGAGCTCATTGTTTCTAATACACAGGGCTTTGCACGACGGCTACAGATGGACAAGAAATGGCTGGTCAGAAAACAAATTACTGAGCAAGAATAGGGAGTGGGACATTATGTTTTCCTCTAGAGACTTTTAATTTAATTTCTTCATGTTTTGCTTGAGTTAGCCTTATTTCAGGCAACTTGTAATTTTCAAATACACATATATTGTTAAAGTTGGCTTCGAATTTAGCCACTTTTATCATGACTCCCCCACAGTGAGCGCTCCTTTGTCTCGCCCTTAAATCTCTTCCGTTTATTCTGTCCACTGCTCTTTGCCTTGCCCCGGGTTGCTTCTCCAAAGTCATTGTGAAATGAGTGTGTCTTCTTCACCGTATGTGTGAAAACTCTCCTGGCTGCCTCAGTAGGAGTCACCAGCCTAAAAAGCACTCAAAACTTTTCCTTATTCTTACATTTTAAAAAAAGCAGTGGTCTCAAATCCTTTTTAGAAAATGGGATATAAATACAGACTAAACAAAACAATTCCATAGACCAGTGGTTCTTATAACTTAGTGAGCAACAGAGTCACCTGGAGTTAAAATCCACACTGCTGGGCCCCTCACCAGAGATTCTGATCAAAGTGCTACTGGTGGGTGAACATCACTTAGAGTAGCCCCTCCATCCAAGAAATTCTCTAGCTATTGCTCCTCAAAATATTACCCCAATGTAAGGAGCAGCTTGGTGATAAGCACTAAGTGTAGGATGATCCATAGCCATGTAATAAATAGATCTCTCATAGAACCATATGAAGTAATGACATTTTTTAAAAAAAATTCTGTCTTGAAAATTAACGTGTTAAAGTACACACAGTATAAAAATTAAAAGAGCACAAAGTCTGCGTATCGCAACCTAAACTATGCCTCCACCCCAGATCTCCGCCCCTGCCCCTTCGCAGAATCAGCCATGTTAAAGCCTCTTGTTAGAGCATGTGCACTTAATGTTTCGAGAGAAGAATTGACCCCCAAATAGCTAATGCCAGTTTACACTTCCATCCCCTACTATATAAATGCTTATTTCTCTCCACTTCAACGGTATCAGACAACATCCAAACTGTTCACCTGCCAGCCTGAAATGTGAGAAAAGACATCTAGTTTTTATTTCCGTGTGTGTTGCGATTTTGAGAAGTTAAACAACGTTGCGTAGCAAGACTGTGGACAGTCTTTTAGTTTTAGTGCAGATGAATGACCCGTTTATAAATTCAAGCTCATAATTTCTTTTAAGCAAAAGGTCTGGTTTTCTTGTTCACCTGATGACTTCTTCCTTTTGTTGGACTTTGCCTCAGCGTCCTTCACCTCCTCTTGGAGGAAAAGAAACAAATAGGGTATCGCCAGTTGTCCACCCTCTCTCTAATTTTCCCCGAGGAAATTCAATTTATATGACATTGCTCTGGGGAAAAGAACGATTAGATATAAGTTTGTTCATGGTATTTTACACGGAACAATGATGTTTCTCCAAACCCAGGCTTTGCTTATGGTAAATGACAATTTATAGGGATACCAAGCCTCAAAGAAATTAAAGAAAATTTTGAGAATGTCGCACATGCCACAGCTGAATTTCCCTTAGCTTGTTTATGGGTATTCACTTGAAAAACACACACACACACACACATATGCACCTAACACTGCTTTTTGAAATCAGATGCGTTTCCTGCCTTCTTCTTTCCTCCCGACTCTTGCGACCAGTCTATTAATAGCCCAGGAAAGGAACAAGCTCCTCTGGAGGCAGGAAAACGAAGTTCAGAAAGAATAGGAGGAAGTGTGCCTGCCATTTAGCCAAACAACCTTTAATTCATTGAGCTCAAAGCTTAGCAGCTTCTGTCCTTGTTAGTTGTTAGCCGTAAACAGCTTGCAAATTGGATTTTTTCCCCCTCTCCCTATTTTTGAACTGGATTTGGGCAACGGAGATAATGACAGCATTTTAGAAGAGAGAACAGGAATCTCTAGGAGTTTAGACACGTGGGAGAGAATTGCTAAGGTTGGTGGAGAGCAAGAGGCGATTCAATAGAGATGAACTTGAAATGATCCCGCGTCAGGGAGGTAAGGTAAGTGTCGTTTTTAAGGCTGCCCATGGTTGTGTCTACATGCATATGATGAACTGGGATAGTAGCTCCGGGCTGTGTATATGACCTGAGGGCAGATCCTGATGCAACTTTTCACCGAGCTTTGCTTGTATCTCTGAAACAATGTAGATATCAGCCTCAGTTATGAAATCTGCCATTGTTAATAATAATAATACATGTTTTTTAAAAGTGGTTGTTTCCTTAAGATAACTTTATCTGCACTCAGTTTTCCTTCATTTCGTTATCGCTAGGGTGATAATGAGTAGTATAAGTAATTTCATTAAAGGTCTTTTTGAAAAATAATTTCTGGATATTTGCCTGCTTTTCTCTCTTTTTTGAAGTACTGATTAATAATCCATGCATCATTTCTTTGATCAGTACTGGTTTGGAATATATTTACTGGGCCATCAGGCATAAATGGCCAATGTTAGAAAAGTCACTTTAACCAAAATTTAAATTTTGTGTAAAATTAAGTGAAGACAAAGTTTGTCGGTTTTTAAGTACAAAGCTTCTGTCTCCTGGACATCATTTTCAGACAAAGGTGAATCTTCTAGAAGCACAAACACAGCACTGAACAGGTCCAGTGATAGAATTTGTTCATGATAGATAATTTAAGTTATTATTTCAAAACATTCATTCAGCATATGTTTTCTGAGGGACCTGAAAAACGCCGCTCGGTTTGGAAGTGGGAAGGTCACAAGGGAATGGATGAAATCCAAGAACAGTTGACATCGCCTGCAAAAACTTGAAAAGCTCCTAGGGACATTCCACATTCTTTCAACATTCCTTGACATCAAACAAGTGCGTTTGTTTAAATGATGCACCGTATTTGCATCCACTGCTGATAGCATCCGCTTGTGTGCCCTGCAGAACTGGATTAATCTTACCTCAATGTCGAACAATGGGATAAGGTTCTGGTGGTCGATTGGAAAGGAAGAACAGAAGGAAGTAGGTTGCTGGTGTTTGGCTTTTCCCAGTTTGAGGTTGGTATGTTTAGAATCTGTCGCAAGAAGATAGCAAAGCTGGAAGCCGGGAAAGCTGAGCCAGCCAGATTGCAACTGGCGCAGGAGGCCACGGCTTGGTCTGTGGATTTCATTGGCTGTTCTCTCTCCTGGGAGACCGTAAGGATTATTTTTTTTTCTGATTAGAAAATTATAATTCATCCCATGGAAACTGTGGCAAAGTATAATATTCTTGAATAGAAAGGGCAATAGTTTTTAGTTGAACTTAGGTTGTGAAAAATAGAGGGAAATAAAATTAATCTGGACAAATACGATGAATCTGAAGAGTCAAATAGAACAAAGTCTTAGCATTTATTTCCAGGACACTCTGGTGCTGCAAAGTCAATTCTGAATTCATTTTATTATTTCCGCAAAGTTAAATCCAAGGTAACCTAATTAATTTTCGCTCCGTGTGGGTCTAGTGATAGTCTTTGCCTACAGTGACCCTGTTAACACTGAAGTCCTTCCACTCTCCGTTTCAAAGCAACTTTCTCGCTGGGCACATTTGTGTGTGTACATTACGAGAATAAAAATGTTTTAAACACTATTGAAGATGTAAGTAGATAAAATTATGTTATACATTTTATTCTAAGATTATATTTTTTTCACTTTTAGAAATGTTATTGTCGGTTATTGGTTTCTGGATGTCCATAGCTACTTATAAGTATATTCATGAAGTGCCAATTATTTAAATAGACTTCTTGGGAATTACTTAATAGTTTCACAGATTTCTTGATGTAGTTTGAAACTCCTAAGAATATTTTACGTTATTAGAGTTTGGTCATTTGGGGGAAAACTGCCAATGTTTTTTAGCTTCTCTATCAATTAAATAGAAATGTATTTCCTGGATTCCAGCATTACTGCTGTCATCACTATGTGTTTACAGGTTACAGATTACACAGTATAGCCACCCTGGCCCTCACATTTAAATATATAAGTGTGAGGGGATAGTGTGAAGTGGTGAGAAATTTAGATGTTAGCAAATGAATCCATAATTTGTCTGGTGTGTTGGAGTGGGGTGAAAGGAGAAACATGCCTAGGTCAGGCAGCCATACCTGCCTGGCCTGATGCTGTGTGGGGAGAGGGAGTCGCATATTGATTTTCGTGCCTAGAAGCACCTTAAATCCAGATTAGTGGCCTCTGCAGGTTTTTCTGCTGTGCTCTCAGCCCTTCACATTCTATAGTACAGGCCAGAAGCAGCACCATACAACCAAACCATGTTTATTAAATCCTCCTACTTATAATACAATCTCTGCCTGTGATCAACTTAACGTTTACTTGGAGAAAGAGAATTATAGAGGACACAAATGGAACCAAATGAATGAGGTAGAGGAGTACCAGATAAGAAAGGCTCCATCCAGGCAGGCTTCATGGAGGTCTGAGGCTGAGCTGGGCCTGGAAGGGCAGAAGGAGATCTGATGGGTACAGCAAGACATAAGAGCTTCCAAGACAAGAATGGAGCTGTGTGCATGGGCAGAGAGGGGACTGTACTTGGGTTGCCAGGTGAAATACAGAATTCCCGTTTAGATGTGATTTTTTTTTTCAGGTAAACAACAAGTACTTTTTTTTAAATAAAAATCTGTCCTATTGCACAGGTGTGTATGAAGCCCATTGCATGGGCCATACACAAAATATTATTTGTTGTTTATCTGGTTCACATTCAATTGGGTGTCTGTTTCTATTTCCTGAGCCTGGCAACCATATCAGGGAACGGTACATCAACCAGCTCAACAGGAGCAGAGGCAGTGAGCGTGTCGAGGGAGAGAGAAGCATCTGGAGGCGGTTGGGGTCAGACTGTGATGGGACTGTAATGCCAGACCAAGCAGTTTAGAATCTAATTCAGAGACACTGGGGAGCCACTGTGAAAAGGGAAATGACATCAATAAGATCTGCCCATTTGAGGCAGAACCTGGGGGCAAAGAGAGCAGGCCTCCAAGGCCTGGGTACTGGTGACAGCAGAGAGAAAGAAACCAGATGGAGACACATTAGAGAGCAAATCGACTTGTTTTGTAAACTAATTGAATATGGTTCTCGAAGGAGAGGAAGTGCTAGAGAGGATGGTATGTTTTATGTCCATTAGAAGGAATAGCCAATCAAAGAGACAGCAGCAGGCCAGGGAGTTAGTAAGAAAGATGAGGTTCCAGACATGTTAAGTTTGAGGCGACGATGGGATAATTAGGTATAATCAGTGCACAGATGGAAATGGGAAACAGCTTAGGAGGGAGTTGAGGAGCAGAAATAATGACAGTGGCCGACATTGACTGAACATTTACTGTGTGCCAAGCCTTCGGTAGCCATTCTGTTGTGTGATGCTCACTATCACCTATGAGCAGGTCTCCTTGCTGGCCACATTTTATAGATGAGAAAACAGAGGCTCAGAGAGGTTCTGTAACTTGTCCGTCCATGATTACCTAGTGAGGGAGAGACAGACAGAAAATGGAGCCCAGGTGTGTATGAGGTCAAAGCTCCTGTTCCTGCTGACCCCCACAGGGAACGTCGAGGATCAGCTCTGGATTCACTTTCTCCTGCAAAGATCTAAGCGCGCCAATTGCTCATGCTGTAACCCAGTTCTTAACAAGATGACTGGTCTTCAGTGCCTAACTGTGGCAGCCCTCAGCATTCTGCACCTTTTGGTGAATCTCTCGGAGGAAAAGGGAATATTTTAAATACGGAGATTTTTCTTATTTATTTATTACCTAGATTGTTTTTCCCTTCAGTGCCTCATTTTCAATTTGTCCTCATTCTCTGGTGAAATAAAGATCATGCTGGAGAGAAAACATGACCAAGAAGTGTTAAACTCCTCTCTCTCTGTCCCTGGCTGCCCTCTAGTGGCAGTATGAGGTAACGATGCTCAGCCCAGCCCAGGGACTGAACAGCCAGCCAGACGCAAGTCCCTTAGGAAAGTAAGAAATCACAGAATCACTGCAGAATCATCTGTGGGCTCTTAAATGGTTTGGAGCCTAGTTGTGCTGGGAGATTCTGGTAAAAGACTTCGTGGAATTACATACACTCTTAACAGGTGGCTGACCCAAAGGACATTTTGCACAAGTCAGTTTGAGGTTTTTCTTGAACGTTGTAGTCATTAGAAGTATTTTACTTCTTGAGATCCAAGATGGCCATGGAGTAGGTGGAAGGTACACTCACCTCCTCCCAGGAACAAACTTGAATTACAGCTAAAATATAGAACGATCAACCTGAATAACCAACTGAAGAGAAGTCTTATAAGCAAGGATTTACAGAAAAAGCCACCGGGAGACTCGCAGGAAGGGGGGATGTGTGAAAAGGGCTGGCCTCACCCGGACAACTCCTTGAGACCCACAGGCAGCATCTGGCATTAACCTGCACTGGAGTCCCTCCCAAGAGGCCGCAGAATCTACATACCCAGTGGCAGACTCCAGACCACATCAGAGCAGGACCCACTGAGCTCCAGAAGCCACACATTGCCCCTGCTCAGGCAAAATTTGCTTTGTGTGGTCAGCATCCACACAGTAGCTGGTACATGATGGTCAGGGCCATTCCCCATAGGCAGGCAGCCTAAAGGTTGACCCCATTTACAGAGGGGCCAACAGCAATCCAGACTCAACTATAACAGGAAGGCTCACATAACCCATGGAAGGGACATTCCTGGAGCACCTTGCTTGGGTGATAAAAAGAATAAAATGGCAATAAATATATACCTGTCAATAACCGCTTTAAATGTAAATGCTCCAATCAAAAGACATACAGGGAAGGTGAATGGATGAGAAAATAAGACCCATATACTGGTATATGCTGTCTACAAGAGACCTACCGCAGTACAAAAGACACACACAGACTGTAAGGGATGGAAAAAGATATTTCATGCAAATGAAAATTTTGAGCTAGAAAAGCAATACTTATTTCTGACAAAATATACTTTAAAACAAAGGCTATAGTAAGAGACAAAGAAGGACACTGAATAATGATGAAGGGAGCAATCCAGCAAGAGGCTATCACCTTTGTAGGCATCTATGCACCCAACCTAGGAGCACCTACATATATAAAGCAAACCTTGCTGGACATAAAGGGAGAGATTGACAGTACTATGGTCACAGTAGGGGATTCTAACACCTCATTGACGTCAATGGATAGATCTTCCAGACAGAAAATCAACAAGGAAAAAGTAGCCTTAAATGACATACTAGACCAGATGGATTTAACTGATACTTTTAGAGCATTTCACCCCAAAGCAGCAGAATACAGTATACATTCTTTTCAAGTGCACATGGAACATTTCCTAGGAAAAGTATTTCACTGGTTTATCTTGTTAGGAAGGTACATCTATCAAGTTTGGTGTTTAAACTTTTAATTCACACATGTGTCTTTATTGTTAGGAAAATGTCCTAGACCTTTTATTCTAAATACTGAAAAATACATCATGTATGTTTTTGTAATAAATGGATATCATTTAGGAATGTGCCCTAAGGAAATATTCATAGGTAGAAACAAAAATGCATGCGAAAGACTGTTCCTCTATTTGTAACAAATTTTGGACAAATACACAAAATAGGGAAATTGTTAAATAATATTTCATGATATGGAATTTTATATGGCCATTAAATTATATTAAAATAGTAAATGGCATTGGAAACTGTTGATGATAAATGTTAAGTGAAAAAGAAAAGGCAAAACATTATATACATGGTGTGATCTCATTGTCTTAAAAATTACATATGTACAGATGAAAAAGAGTTAAGAGCAAAAATTCATACAATGAAATGTTAACAATAGGAATCTCTGGTCAGTGGGGTAATGATGATTTTTATTTTTTACTTTGTCTCCAGGATAAGCTTGTCCTACTTTTGTTGTCAGGAACAAAAACCAGTTTGCTTTTTAAACGCGGAGAGCTAAGTCCCAGTGCTCTAACCTCTTGCTGTCATGGCTGACAATCACGTTTCTGCTCAGTCAGCCCCCTGCACGGCCTCCTTGCCCTGGTAGAGAGCTGTATCCTGTTTGTGACAGCATAATTCATGGTAATGGAAAAAATGATGATGCGCTTGCCTGGCCTATGACTTCACTGTATTCATCGGCGACAGGAAACAAAGGCACACACTCTTTTTTCTTTTTCATAATTGTTTTAGTAATAATTGACAATTGGAGGAAATGAATGGCAGAAAACAATTATGGGTAGAAAAGATGGTCAGCAAATATCAGGCTGGAAAATGCCATGGAGCCGGGCTCCTGCAGCAGTCCCGGAGCGGTACAAAGATGGCATTGTTTTGTTCTCAGCCTGCGCCTGCAATCACGGTTGTTTTCACCAGCAGTTACACAATTCTTTGCTGGCAGCAATGCCCCCCCCCCCCCAATATGTTTTTAATTCAGTAACCTGGTAAGCCCACACTGGGGATCTGGTACTGAATTTTTGATATACGTTAATATTCAGGGTTAATATGAACTCCCCGTGCTCGTGCCCAGTAATAATTCTCCTCTAATAATCACAAGCCACCTTTTGGTCATACATAGAGTCTTCAAAGTTTGATTTTTTCATTAAACTTTCGAAAAATTCCTGTTTCTATTTCCTGCAAAAGGGTTCCGAGTCTTCGTTTTAGCAGCAGCAGAGTAGGGAACAAACAACAAAAACTCAAAAGAAGTGGATCCGCGATTCACTCCAGTGTCCATGCGGTGACATGAGCACAGTTAACAGGGCTGAGATGGAGAGGAGGGCTGTGTCATCAACTAGGAAAGAGCTAAGTGAGGCCCGTATTACATGCAGTCGGCAACGTTTCCCTCTGACTTGTGTCCAAGGCATTGAACTGTCCTGTCGGGGACTACTACACTCCTCTGGATGGGAGAACTAGCCAGACAGGGGCTACTTCGACCTTTATTTGAAGTCACACTCTCCTCTCATGAGCCTGATTTGGAGTAAAATTCTGCAGCAGCTCTGACTTCCAATCCTAAGGACACTCACTGGTCATGCTATTTATCGTGGGAGCCTCCAGACCAGGGCTGGCCAATAGAGATATCATGAGAGCCACATAGGTGAGTCACCATATATCATTTTATATTTTCCAGCGGCCACATTAAAAAAATAAAAAGAAGAGGTAAAATTAATTTTAAGAATAGAATTTATTTAGCCAAGTATATCTGAAGCATTGTCATTTTAACATGTAATCAGTATAAAAGAGCATTGAGATATTTTGCATTATTTCTCCTGCAGCAAGTCTCCTGAAATCCAGCGTGTGTCTTACGATTACGACATATCTCAGTTGGCACAGGCCTCATTTCATGCGCTCAATAGCTCCAGATGCTCCGTGGATCTTGTGTTGGACGGTTGAGATCTAAACAGAGGAGCTATAGTGCTGCCTGTTACATAACCGGCATCGGAGGATCAGGCTGTGAGATTTTCCTGTCCGTTCAGAACCCACAGTCCTCTCTGTTAGGATACATTCAGCGGCCACTCTCGTAGACATCAACCTAAGCTGAATAATTGAAAAGCAAGCAAAGGATTGGCAGTTTTTGAGTTTCCACTTAGAACAACCCAGCTGCTTATTTAGGTGCGCAACTATGGATTCCTCCATTGAGAATAAGAATAATAGAAGTTTTAAAAGGCTTCCAATTTTGAGATCGAGACTCTGTGGCTGTAAGAAAGTTTATTTTATGCCATTTTCAAGTGAATGTAGGCACAGAAATAGATTACATTACACAGACTAAAATTAACTTTCAGGAAGCAATATAGACATTGTGCTCTTACCAATACATAAAAACTAGTGCAAAGAAAGAAATCTTCAGCAATTCTCTCTCACACACACACACACTTCGAACAATGTGACCGCTTGCTGATGTCTTTTCTGCATTCTGCATTGTCTTGTTTGAAGGGTAGGAAGTATGCCTCAGTAATCTTGTGTAACTACTCTGCCCTGGGGACTCTCATGGCAGTCAGCTGGAGGATAAAGATAGCTCTGTGTGCTAAATATGGAGCGACAAAAATAGAACTGGTGGGAGTGGATACAACTAAAGGACGCGGAGGGTTCTTATGGCCCCGCCCAAGGCAGAGACCTGGACCAAGGACCCCTGAGGTGCCGGCAATGAGTCACAGCCAACCGAAAGGATCATATTTTGGGTTCATGTCTTACTCCAGCAGGGTTTGGTTATGAAGTTAGATTGAAAGCAATCAGAAAATTATAAAATCAAAATGAAAGTTAAAGACATTGAAAATATAAATAATGACCATGCATTGCATGATTTACAAATTGGTCACGCTCCAAAAACTCGTTTTTAAGAATGTTCTTAGCCCTCTGCATTCACTTTTCATTTTTTTCCGTAGAAACTAAGCCATAAATAGTGACTGGTATGTGTACCTAAAATACCATATACTTACAATAAAATTATTACAACGTATTCACAATGTATTATGTTAAATGATTCTTTATGAAATCATAATTCATCATAAACCTGTATTAAATTATTATAATGCATTTCCAGCAAAATATTATGAACATATTGTTTCATATTAATATACCATGCATTAATATTATGTTGATAATTGTTACATTAATAATATTTTGACAATTAACCAAAACAGAAAAAGTATATATTGAATCATCCGACAATCTCCTTGTGTCCAAAGCAACGAGCTCCGATGGAGGATCTGGGAGGCGCCAGGGGCTGTACCAGGTGCCAGGACAAGCATACAAGATAAAGTAGATTTATTTTGTCCATGTTGGTAGGAAAGCACAGTGACTAGAGGAGGATGAGGGAGCAGGTGGAATTCTTTTCTGAGGAGACTGCCTTACCTATGTGATTCTTAGGGGGAGAAGAACTTTTCATTTCTGCATCATTTTACTTCTGAACTTTGGATTTGCCTTCTCCTTCAGGATGATGCACCTCCAATACTTACGCAGTGTGTAGCCATGATTAGGAGCTTTTCTGGTTCCAGATAGGGTGAGATTTCCCTGAGTAGCATTCGGACACTTGGCAGAGGGGCAGAAGAGGGGAAGGCGGAGAGGAAGGCTCTAATGCAGGAGACTGTGTCTGCTCCTGAGACAGGAAGTTGGGCAGAGCTGCTCGGCTCTCCTGAGGGGAAAAGAAGGGCAGGGCTCTGGGGCACCCAGCTCTGGGTCAGGCTCTGCATCAGCGATTTTCAACCCGGGTGCCGCCAGGATGTGTCAAACATGCAGGACCCGCAGCCTCTTTTCCTTTAGATGGTCAAATAGAAAAATGGTAACAGACAGCACAACCATAGCTGTCTGGTGTGAATGAATCAAAATCATGCCTTTTTTTTTTTTTTTTTTTTGTCAGATTGGCAAAAAATACATTTTTTGGTGTGCCGCAGAATTCTAGCAATTAGTTTCTGTGTGCCATAAGGATGAAAAAGGTTGGAAACCCTGCTCAGATTTCCCCCTGCAGCCTGGGGAGGGTGGAGGGAGTGGGGGGAGGGGGAGGAAGGTGTGTGCAGCGGGCCTTTGCATAGAGTGTGCTTTCCAAGCCAGAATTTACAGCTTCGTGAGTGCCCTTCACTATTGGGTCCTACATTTGCTGCCATTGCCTTTTCTAATCACTAGTAAATGAGGAGGGGGTGGCAAGGTCAGGCGCTAACTGGCCTTCGAGCAAGGTTAAGGAAGTCGGGTTGAGTAGGGCAATGGTTAGTTTCACTAATCAGCAAGGGGATTCAGAGACATAGAGGTGAGTGGAGATATGAATGTAGCTCGAGGAACAAGAGTCTAGGCCAGGAGGATAATGTATTCCTCTGACTTTTCTCTTCCGAATCACCCTCCTGTAATTTCTTCTGGCTGGGACCTGTATCTGAAACCACTCCCATCCCTCCAATCAGTTCACCCTTCCTTCTTCAGTATCCTCTTTTGCTGTCTTTAGCTTTTAGGGCATTTTCTTTCAAACATCCATGTTTCTTCTTTGCCATGAAAAATTACAACCCCATCTACCTATCTATTATACCAGCTGCCCCCTCTAATATATTTAATCACATGATGTTTGGTGAAATTTCTTTCATTCATTCAGCTATTATTGCCTCTATAGTTCATTTTCCAGGAGTTTCTTCTCTCACCAACTTAATTCCTTGAGCCATATTTTGTGCTTTTAAAAAAAATCTCTTTGGCCCTAGCTGGTTTGGCTCAGTGGATAGAGAGTCGGCCTGCAGACTGAGGGGTCCCAGGTTCGATTTCAGTCAGGGGCATGTACCTTGGTTGCGGGCACATCCCCAGTAGGGGGTGTGCAGGAGGCAGCTGATCGATGTTTCTCATTGATCTTTCTAACTCTCGATCCCTCTCCCTTCCTCTCTGTAAAAAAATCAATAAAATATATTTAAAAAAAATAAAATTGAAAAATCTCTTTGGCCCTGGCTGGTATAGCTCAGTAGTTAGAGTGTTTGCCTGCGCACTAAAGGGTCACAGGTTCAATTCCTGGCCCTGATTATGGTGTGAGTGGAAAGCAACCAATCTATGTGTCTCTCTCACATCAATGTTTCTCTCTCTCCCTCCCTCCTTCCCTCCTCTTCCATTGTCTCTAAAAATCATTGGAAAAAAATATATTCTTGGGTGAGGATAAACAGCAACAACCCTTTGGAGTGCATCCACGTTCCCAATTGTCCATCCACAGATAAATATAAGAAGTGAGCATACTTTACATTTCTATAATACATTCTGGGTTTCTAAAGTACTTTTCCCCTATATTAATTATTTTGTGTGCTTTTTCAGAAAAAAACCCATGAGACAAATATCGCCATTCCCACTTTATTGTTGATTATTAAGGGGGACTCGCAGTGGTAATGTGATGGGCTCACTATTGTTTGCCTAGATGGAGGCAGGGCTGGCCTGCGAAATCCTGTCTTTTGATCCTTCATCTGATGCAGTTTCTACTTTAGCGCCCCAGTGATCAGGCCGGGATCACTGGCTCTGAGATAACGGGCTGGGAGGGGCCCGTGGAGATGCTGTTTACAGGCAGTGCACAGCGTGACTGTTCCGTCTTCCAGGATCTTGCGTACAATTCCCTGCACACGGGCCCCAGTCCGTGCACAGTCAGCAGAGGCCGGGAGAGCGCGGCCAGACGCATACGGCCAGATGAGCCACGTGGCCTCCTTTTGGAAAATGACTAAAGCATGAACTTCTGGGGAGAACTTTCCATCTGTTTTCCAGATAAGCTGGATGAGAACCATCCATGCGGATCTGCAGATCCCGCTGAAGAACGGGTGAGTTGTCCAGACTGGCCTGGGCAGGGTTAGCTTCCATTTCTCAAAGGTCCAGCCCCACCTGCAGGGCAGGCCTCTACCCTCAGACCTCTCCTGGGGGGAGGAGCTGGGCTGTCGGACAGACCTGAGCCCACCTGCCCTGAGGGCCTTATCTCTTCTGTCGGCCAGCGGGGCATCTGTTGGACAACTCCACCTGCGTTCCACTTACCACGTTGCTGAGGTTATGATGGGGAAGAGTTCTTTCTCTTCGCCAGTTCTCTTTGTCTCCCTTCCACTTCCCTCCCCCACCCCCCTCCCCACCAAGTCTGTTTCCTTTGTTATTTTTGGTACAAAGAACTTTCAGTTAATTTCAAGGCTTCAGAAAAGCAGTTAAAAGAGGATGATTTGGGGAGAGGCATCTGATCTTTTTATCTGTGCTCGAGCGCGTGCGTGCATGTACACACACACACACACCCACACACACACACCCTCCACCCGTGGAGCTGAACTGACTGAACATGGATCCGTGTACTTGTTATTTTGTCAAAGTAAGAAATGTCCAAACCTGTGGACATTTGAGCCAAACTGATGACAATTGTCAGGAAGCACAATCTCAGTGGAGTGAGAAAATGCTCCGGAGAATGGCGGTTTCGCAGCCTATTTTATACATTAGAACGAAAGGAAGAGATGTAAGGAGGGTCACCTGAAATCCACTGGTGGCAGATTAAGGGGGTGGGGAGAAGCAGGGCAGGGGAATCTCTGAGATGGGATACAAGGCAAAATGGAGAGACACAAACTTCTTTTACGCGGGTGAGAAGGGGAGGGGAATGGGGCACCAAGATAACAGGGAGGGCCTCTGTGGCCGAATGCTGGAGCCAGGAGGTTTACCCTGGGGGGTCTAGATAAAAAGATCACTCTGACATTTCAAAGGTATGTTATCTTAGATGCAAAAAGACAAGAGACAGGCTCACTTAAGGTAAAGATGGACCTTGTCAAGGGGCTAGGACTACCTCCCACCATGACACGCTTGTAGTTAGGGACTTTCATGGCAGATCACCCAGTGTGGTTACTTTTGGTCTCTGCGTTTGTGAGGCCACCATGGAGGTCTCCCCTGAGCTTGTCAGGCTTAGTATGTGGCCCCTTTTACTCTCACAGTTTAATGATAGTCTTTGCATTTTAATGGTGAGGTCCATCTGCACGGATTATTGTTATTGAGGTATTATTAATGTCAATTTTATTTCCTATTGTCATTTTTTCTCTTCTCTCCTGCCTTCTTTTCAGTTTTTCAAGTTCTTTATTCTACTTTCTCCCCTCTAGTGTTTTGGAAGTTACGTAATCTATTTTTTTTTTCTTTTAGCATTTACACTTCGAATATGTATTTGATTTAATACCATCTATTATTAATATCTTCGTATTGACATCTGAATAATATACAGACCTTACAAACCTTTAATTTTGATCTCATTCTCCCATCTTTCATGCTATTACTGTTGAAATATTTAGCTACACTTTTTTTAAAACAATTTTCTTGAGATACAATTGACACATAATAAATGGCACGTGTTAAAAGTATACAATTTGGCCCAGCCAGCGAGCCTCAGTGGTTGAGCGTTGACCTATGGACCAAGAAGTCACGGTTCAATTCCCAGTCAGGACACATGCCCGGTTTTCAGACTTGATCCCCAGTAAGGGAATGAAGGAGGTAGCCCATCAATGATTCTCTCTCATCATTGATGTTTCTATCTCTTTCTCTCTCTCCCATTCTCTCTGACATCAATAAAATATATTTTAAAAAATATATATATATATATATATACACACTTTGATGTCTTGACATACGTATGCACCTATGAAGCCATTACCACAATCAAGATAATAATCACTTAAAAAAAGACCGATCCAGTTCACACAGGCGCATAAATGGTTGCATGTTACAAACATTGGCTAGTTTTCTGCAAACTTGTTTTACTTAAGAAGTTCTCTAGCTTCTGGGCAGAAGTAACTATGATAATCCTTCATCGAAGCCCGCTGGGCGGTGTGCTAATTATTTCTCAGTGCTTTCTTTATTGTCCTTAATTTTTAACTATAAACATAATACAGGTGTATTGTAGGTGAATGTACTCATACCGTAATGGGTAGGTAAAAAAGGAAAGGCTTGTAACCCTTGCCACCTCTTTCTTCAGAGTGGGTATATGTCTATAGCTTGTTGATTACTGCCCCGAACATTTGGCAGATATTTTCTATGCATTTGAAAACGCATGATTGTAATAAAAATGGAGATAAATGCATAGTAGGGTTTTCGTTGTTTTTTGATTGATTGTTTTGCTTAAAACAACAATTATTTATGCAGTGTTTTTGCAGCTTGCTTTCTTATTACATCAAAGTCATCTTCCCATTTCATCTTTTTCATGACTGTATGATGCATGTAGCACTGGATTAATGCATTGCAGTTATTTTTATCAATCTCCCCTTACTTTTAGGGTGTTTCCCTTTTTGTTGTTGCCACGAGTGACACATTGAACTTGTCCTGCACACATCTTTTTGCGCTTGTTGAATGTTTTTATAGGATAAAACCCTGAAATGCAGTGCGTTATTCCCAACCCACACAGCCACCCTTTGAGTTGGTATTATCATTCCCTTTTGCGATCAGGGGTTTTATACTTGCAGGGTTAAGTGAATTAACTCGTGAGTGACTGATTATGGAATGAGAATCCCGATTTCCCGGTTTTCCAATGTGCCAACATCCATACCACTCACCACACTGCCTCTCCTACTAGTTTGGGAAATGGTTAGGAAAGAAAAAGGTGATCAATGTTGGAACTGTCGGGAGGATGACGGGATTTTCAGCTAAGAGTAGTCCTAGGGAATTCGAATGCAGGGGACGTATTTCAGGCAACTTCTGTTTTCCCCTGGCCCTTACACTGAGCTGAGGACGTTAACATGAGAGCTGTGCTATTTTTAGCAGTTGCTTTTAAGCGCCCTGGGAGGTTGTGAAACCCACGGCCACTATCCCAGGCAGCTAGAGATTGCTTGCCCACTTTTTTGTTCCGAAGGAAAAGACACAGACCACCTGGGCCAGTAAGTTGGGTCCAAAATTGGACTGTTTATTTGACTTAACAAATGTGTTCTTGAATCATCTGAGTTGAATTTTGGTTGGTTGACTGCCACTTTTAATGCATTAGGGGGCGCACACATTTCTCACAATCCTGCAATGGGTGGCTTTATAAAACAAAGAAGGCTTTGATGATGTGAACAAAGTTCCTTGCATGTATGGTGGGCATAACTTATTTTTCCTTTTCTTCAGGCAGGGAACCCTGTGCTCCGTCTTTTGTGTCTTGGAGTGTGTTGGCTGGTTCAGCCATATTAGCTAATGTGGAATATATATGTTGTTACAAGTATAGACACATATAGTCCAGCCTCTCGCTCTCAAGTTTCAAACCAAACAACATGGTGAAAACATAATTTCGAAGAGGTGATTTTAGATAAACACCCCAAGCCAGGAGGAGTGTGGCTGTAGACACGGGGTGCTCTTTATCCCTGGGTTTGGGCTGTGGTCCCCATTCTTGCTTCAGTGAGATGGCATGTGGATGAGAGAGGGCTCTTTGGTTACGAAGTCTACAGTCCAGAAACAGATAAAAACAAGCGAGGCTGGGACTGACCCTTTTTGCACTAACACCATTGCGTGCCTTGAAAGTGCAATAAAATATTTTTAGGGCAACATTACCATTTTGTTCTCATAACATAACGGTTCACATGGGCTCATGCATTTTTTAAAAAATGAACTAACAATGGAATCTACAACTGGAACAGCCTTTAGAGTGTATGGAATTTTTGGTGTGTGCAAATCATAAGGATTAGCTGGGGCGAAATAGTTCCACTTTTAACTTTGACAAATTTTCATCCGTTTGGCTTAAGATGCCTTGATTTTGAAAAATATTATTTCGTATAAAAAGCAAGCAAGATTTAACACAACTTAGTTAACATACCTAGTGGGATATGGTTCTGAAATGAATTTTTAGTGCCTCTCATAATCTTGATCCTCTTTTATCAGTGGACATTTATCAGTCTTTTTAAGGCCACGGCCCCTTATATTGCCCTCAGTTTAGTTTTGGGAAAATAACTAAGAATGTGTAGTAAAATGAATCACTTTGCAGTTCTAATAATCCCAGTTTGGGAGATCTATACTATGGAAATGAAAGCATTAGAAACTAAAGATACATGTGTGGGGATGTTTAGTGCAACACTATTTATAGAGGCAAAACACTGGAAGCATCTTGAATGTAATGACTACAACTATTACAAAGAATAAATTAAATCTGTATTACTGACCTTGGAACCAGTATGTGTCACCATGATACATCGTTAAGGGGGAAAATCTAATTATAGATTACTTCTTAAAATGGGATTACTTTTTAAAATGGGAAAATATAATGAGATACATTTCTCATAGGTGTGTATTATCTCAGCAAGATGGGAATGCATGGGAAAGAGGGCTTACATTTTTTTTCTCTATGTATCTCTCTGTATTGATGACCTGCTATAATGTGCATTATTGCTTTTTAAATTTAAATATCTTATAAAGTAAAAAGAAAACACCCAAGTGCCCTGCTTTTATTATTTTGAAATAGGAAACAAAACCATTCTTCAATAAAATAATGAAGTTATTCTGACCAGTAGAATATATGTTTAAAAATAATGTATCACCATTTAGGTTGGCATTTTTCAGCTGTTTGAGCCCATGCTCCCAGTGTTGATTTCTTACTGCACGTTTTTACCTCCACCTGCCAAGAAGTGTTGTTGAGCTTCTGACTTCCTATGTTTATATGAAGGGAACAGCAACCATCTCTCAGTTCTGACCCCTCCCCGCCAGTGGGCCTTCCATTTGAGAGTTTTAGCTTAAATGGATCTACAGCCTTTTACTCATAAGAATGGCAATCACAAAGATGCGCCCTGAGAATAAACTCTCCTTATAAAGTGCTTTTCACTTTATAAGATATTTAAATTTAAATTTAATTAAAACATGAAAAAAAATGGAAATTTCCCTACCGTTTTTAAAAATGTGCTTCTAAAAGTGCTTTTGTTGTTGTTGTTGTCATTGTTTATTTACCTCCCTCCTTCTGATCTGCAAATAAGGTAAGTCCTGCTGCAAGAATATGAGACCCTCCTTCCGCAGGCAAAGTCCCACTCTGCTTGTGGTTGCCTCTGTGTTCCCAGGAAGTCACAAAAAGGAAACCTTATCTAAAGGCTTTGTATACAGGAAGGGTATAAGTAATCCCAAGACTGGCCAAAAGGTTGAGCAAATACAGTGTAAGTGAATCATGGCGATGTTTGATGACGTATGTGATAAAGGCAGTGATGCCTCAGGAAAGGAAATGCAATGAGCTCAGAAACTCAAGCCTCCCAGATTCATGACCTAGAGATGGTAATGGTTGGATTAAAACTTGAGGAAGCAGTTGGCAGTAAGGAGTGGAAAATAGGATTTGTAGTCAGCTTGCAGGGTTGGGATAATATGGTAAAGTGAAGAGCAGGATGGTTAGGTTCTCATAGAGAATTAAGCACAATTTTGAGCAGATGGATTTGGTCTCAAAATAATATGAATATTTTCTAATTACATTGTAAAAATGCATTCATTCATTCATTCATTCAAAAAGTATACACGGAGCATCACCTTCCAGCCAAGACCAGGGGGCTGTGTGTGAACCCAGGACAGCTTAGGAGGCTCCAAGGCCAGAGCTGAGCGAGCAGCAGCAGTGGGGGATGGGAGAAGGGCGAGGCCTATGAGAAAAGGAGGATTTAGAGTTTCTAACTGCACTTTTCCTGTGATTCCTATGAAGACCCAACTCGTCCCGCCTCATGCATTTAGCGATCACACTTTTCGAGAAAAAAATAAATTTAAATATTTTCTTTGCCTCATTTATCCCTGAATCAGCTTTGTAGTTCCAGCTTTCAAAGGGTGATGATGCTGAAACTTGAGTAGAAAGGAACTCTTAACCTGAAAACTGCTCTGCTGTTATCTTCTGAACCCTCAGTGATTCTCAGAAAAAGGCACTGGGGCAGCCTTGGGGACTTTTTTTTCCCCAAGCAAGTCTCTTCAAGAGCTAAGACTTCTGGAACAGCGGTGGCATTTCAGAAGATTTAGGTGCAGATTAACTTTACCACTAGCCTGTGGTTCGTAGGGGTGAGATCCTCACAGAGTCATAAAAATTGCTGTCAAATCAAGGTTTTGAAATAAAACTATTAGGGGAAAAAGTTATTATGTAAGTAATTATGTTAAAGGCGCTTTGTACCATGAATACGAAATGTTCCTTCTCATGTTTTACCGAATGAAGCTTTCGCTAGAAATCTAGCCTAACCTAAGAAGCTGATTATAACAGGAAAAATGCTGCCATCAAGGTGAATTGAAATGAATTAGATTAAGTAAATGCAACTATACTAATATGTAATGTGTTTTTATTTTATTTTTTAAACATTTGTATTTATTTTTACAGAGAGAGAAAGGGAGAGGTATATAGAGAGATAGAAACATTGATGAGAGAGGAACATCACTGATTGGCTGCCTCCTGCATGGCCCCTGCTGGGGATAGAGCCTGCGACCGAGCGAGAATGCTCTTGACTAGAATTGAACCCGGGACCCTTCAGTCCACAGGCTGACGCTCTATCCACCGAACCAAACCAGCTAGAACTGTAATGTGTTTTTAAAAAGTAAATGAAATTTTACAAAAAGGAAGAAAGAAAAGAGAAGAGCTAGGAAGCAGGATAAAGGGACTTAAAGCAGAAGTCTATCTTTAATCTGGACAGATTTGTCCAGAAATTGGGAGTTTCTCCAGGGAGCAGGGTACTGGGGTGAGGAGGCACCTGTGGAGGCTGCCTCTGGGAGAGGCTGTCTTCCATATTCATCCTCCTTTTTATGTTTCTACAGCCCATCTCCAGGTGACAAATGGCTTATGTTGCAAAGGTTCACTTGTTTGTATTATCAGTTATCTGGAACTCAACATGTGTTTAACCCATAGAAGGCATTATCCACCGGAACAATGTTATAAATGCCACTCGGCCTACCAGACTGTGCCACAACCACTTCACAGGTGTCACTGGCTGAAATACCACACGTTTGCAATGGGTAGTGACAGGGAACGACTATTGTCCTACCAATGGTTAGACCCCAAGATGCAAGCCATTGACTTGGCTGTTGTGCTTGAGGGTAAGCAGGTTCAATTAAAAGAGAGTGAGCCAGTCTATGAAAATTTCTGTGTCTACTAAATCATTTGGGGCATAAATGTGCAAGTTTTGGGGTCAGGCGGACCTAGGTTTACATTCATATTCCTCTTTCTCTGCTGCTTCCTGGTTGTGAGCAGGCTAGTTCATCTCACGAAGGTCACCTGGGGGTAATAATAGTATGTCTTTAGAGCATTGCTGTGAGAAGTAAATGAGTGTTGTGCACAGGTGTTAGCTTGTTATATAATATTAATAACATATTAATATAGTACATTATAATATTGATAGGTACTAATTGTTATTATAGGTAATTATTATTCCTTATGTATGGCTTTTCTCCCGGAGAGATTATAAACTTTGAGAGCAGATATTTTTGTCACCTACTTTGGCAAATCCCCAATTGCAAAGTACATAAAACACAGACACTACTTTTTCATATATTGACAATGATTTGCTTTGTTCAAGGTCTTTAGGGATTAAAAACTCTGTTCTCTG
Source organism: Myotis yumanensis (assembly GCF_028538775.1). Classification (NCBI taxonomy): domain Eukaryota; kingdom Metazoa; phylum Chordata; class Mammalia; order Chiroptera; family Vespertilionidae; genus Myotis; species Myotis yumanensis. Next base: position 15,802,303 of record NW_027223762.1, read on the forward strand.
GTTATTTCATAGTTTTTTCTTTCTGTTTGTTACAGGCTTGTTGCTAGCACAGCTCTTATGATAACTGGTTCTGACTGGTATTTATTTAAGAGAGTAATGTTGTGTGAAAGGTCCCCCTAGGAAAGGAAGGTGGGGGTGGCAATGTGATACGGCAGTTAGTACCTGGAATTGACCAGCAGGTGGCGTGTTGCCAACTTGGAGCAGCATGGTTGGAGTTTGGAACCAGGTGGATGCATGGATGGGCAGCTTCAGGAGGCCTCAGCCGACATGTGACCATGTGTGCATGGGATGGATAGATATTATTTGGGAATTTCTACTGAAGGGAATACCTCAAATAGGCACAAAGGTCCATCAGGACGTTTCTGAGAAACTGAATCCAGGTGCTCAAGCAAGACCATGCTTCCCCCCTCTTACTGCATCCTTTGAACCTGGTGGTTCCACCACTTCCGGTGACTTGCTATCAAATATTGGTTCCAGGATCAGGAAATTAGAAAACTGAGACCGTCTAGAGCAGTGGTTCTCAACCTTCCTAATGCCGCGACCCTTTAACACAGTTCCTCATGTTGTGGTGACCCCCAACCATAAAATTATTTTCTTTAAAAAAATATATATTTTATTGATTTTTTACAGAGAGGAAGGGAGAGGGATAGAGAGTTAGAAACATCAATGAGAGAAAACCATCGATCAGCTGCCTCTTGCATACCCCCGACTGGGGATGTGCCGACTGGGGATGTGCCGACAACCAAGGTACATGCCCTTGGCCAGAATCGGACCCAGGACCCTTCAGTCTGCAGGCCGACGCTCTATCCACTGAGTCAAACTGGTCAGGGCCATAAAATTATTTTCGTTGCTACTTCATAACTGTAATTTTGCTACTGTTATGAATCGTAATGTAAATATCTGATATGCAGGATGTATTTTCATTGTTACAAATTGAACATAATTAAAGCATAGTGATTAATCACAAAAACAATATGTAATTTTATATGTGTTTTCCGATGGTCTTAGGCGACCCCTGTGAAAGGGTCGTTCCCCTGTGGCGACCCACAGGTTGAGAACCGCTGGTCTAGAGGAAGTGTCTGGCCTTGTTAATGGATGGCCAGGCTTTTCTGCTCTGAGTCCTTTTTTCTTTACTACATTTCTTACCAATGTCTTATTCCTCTTTGTGTAGATGATTAAAGTACTAAAGTATGATTGTAGGTCTAGTGCCTCTTTTCTTACATAAAAAAGATCTCAGTTAAAAAGGAACAACTGGTAAACATTTATCATAGAAACAGGGAAAAAAGTTGATCTGCATAAACAAGGGAAAACCTGTATGTGATCCCCAATTCCCAAAGATAACCACTATTAAAATTTGATATATAATGTTTTAGACTTTTACAAATGTCGGCATATTTTCTTAGACAAATGAGATCACACTGATTAACTGTTTTATAACTTCCGTTTTTCATTTAATCTATGCTGAATATTTTTCCATGTTAATATAGTTCAAACATTATTTTATAATGATTGCAAAGTGCTACCTCTTATGAATGTGTTCTAATTATTCAACTCAAACATGGTGGCTTGGATTTGAGACTCACAAAATGCTTTTTGTCTGTATGCCCAGTTTTTCATGGACTTAAAGCCAAGCTTTCCAGAATAAAGAAAACCTTACTCGTACTTTCCTCCCCACTCCTGACCCCTCATAGAAATTAATATTGGAATAAGCAATTTAATGCTCCTTTTATGTTGGTAGTGAGTTTTGAGGGTCATAGGCTCTGTCTGTTTGACCGAATTGTCTGTTAACACACAAATAGAAAAGCCTACTTTCACATGGATTGTTTCTAAGTTTTACCTAGTATAAACAATGCTGTGAGAAACATCCTTATACATGTGAAAATCCATAGTATTTTCTTGGGGTATATTTCTAGAAGAAAAACTTCAGAACTAAAGGGTACACATATTTTAAAAAGCTTTTGCAACATCTATAATTATAAAAGCATAATATGCTAATTAGACTGGACAGCCGAACGACCTTCTGGATGTCATTCCGAACAAAGCCAAGGTGGTGGGCTGAGGCAGAGGCGGTTAGGGGTGATTAGACAGGCAGGCAGGCAGGCGAGCAGTTAGGGGCGATCAGGCAGGCAGGCAAAGTGGTTAGGGGCAGTCAGGCAGGCAGGCAAGCATATAGGGGCAATCAGGCAGGCATGCAGAGTGGTTAGCAATCAGGCAGGCAGGTGAGTGGTTAGGGGTGATCAGGCAGGCAGGCAGGCAAGCGGTTAGGGGTGATCAGGCAAGCAGAGGGGTTAGGGGTGATCAGGCAGGCAGGCAAAGTGGTTAGGGGCAGTCAGGCAGGCAGGCAAGCATATAGGGGCAATCAGGCAGGCATGCAGAGTGGTTAGCAATCAGGCAGGCAGATGAGTGGTTAGGGGTGATCAGGCAGGCAGAGGGGTTAGGGGTGATCAGGCAGGCAGGCAGAGTGGTTAGGGGCGATCAGGCAAGCAGGCAGGCAGTTAGGGGTGATCAGGCAGGCAGAGGGGTTGGGGGTGATCCGGTAGGCAGGCGAGCAGGTAGGGGCGATCAGGCAGGCAGAGTGGTTAGGGGCAATCAGGCAGGCAGGCAAAGTGGTTAGGGACGATCAGGCTGGCAGGCAGACTAGCGAGCAGTCCCGGATTGCGAGAGGGATGTCCGACTGCCGGTTGAGGCCCAATCCCGGCAGTCGGACATCCCCTGAGGGGTCCCAGATTGCAAGAGGGTGATTTTGTGCACCAGGCCTCTAGTATTACAATATTATCTTTCTTATATGTTGTACCATTTTACAGTCCTGCTAGCAGAGTATGAAGATGCCATTTCCAAACCTCCGGCCAACATTGGGAATTATAAATGCCGTTTGTATGGTAAAACTATTGCTCAGTTGTTAATTATAAATGCTATTTGTGTGGTAAAAGTATTAACCCTTTACCATATAGGTTTCCTTTTTAAATCTCATTTTATCATTTGTGGCAATTTTGGTTATGGTTGGGTTATTTTTTATATACTTGAAGTTTACATTTTATTCATTTAAATATTAAAAATTTTTTTCTTCATGGTTTCTGCTTTGGTGATCATCATTAACATAATTTTCATGATACAAGTATTTAATTATGATTAAAAATTTTTAGATTAGAAAAACAATCACCTGATTTTCTTCAGGTCTGCCTGTGATTGTATTTTCCCCTTTAACTCCTTAGCCTACTAGGCATGTACTTTGTGTATGGTCTGAGGTATAATTGCATCATTATTTTTCATAGTAATTAACTATTGGACCAGTTATTGAATAATCCGTTTTCCCCACTGGGTTTAAATACCTTATTTAAGGAGTAAACATTTTAATATAGATCTTGTGTTCTGGGCTTTCTGTTCTGTTCCATGGCTCTGCCTCTTTTGGAACCAGTATCAAACTTTTAGTTTTTGATGATTTTAGCCTATTTAATACCTAGTACCCTCTCCTTGTTGTTTTCTAAAATTTTATTTAGAAAATTTTTCAAATTCAATATTTAAATTCAGTTTTTAAAGTCTTTCAAATAAACTTCAGGGTTTCTTTTTTGTCCTGTTTAAAAACATCTCTTGGGATTTCAACCAAAATTTAATTATATTTATAAACTAGAGGCCCGGTGCACAAAAATTTGCGCACTGGGGGCCGGGGGGGAGGGGGGGGGGTCCCCCAGCCCGGCCTGTGCCCTCTCACAGTCTGGGACCCCTCGGGAGATAACGACCTCCTGGCTTAGGCCTGCTTCCGGGTGGCAGAGGGCAGGCCCAATCCCTAGGTGCAGCCCCTGGTCGGGCTCAGAGCAGGGCTGATTGGGGAGTTGGGGCGCCGCCCTGTCATGCACAGAGCAGGGCGGATCGGGAGGTTGCGATGCCACCCTCAGTCACGCTCAGGGTAGGGCCGATTCGGGGGTTGGGGCACCACCCCCTGTCACACTCAAGGCAGGGTCGATGGGGAGGTTGAGGTGCCACCCCCTGTCATGCATAGAGCAGGGCCGATCAGGGGGTTGGGGCGCTGCCCCCTGTCACACACAGAGCAGGGCCGATCAGGGGGTTGAGGAGCTCCGTGCTGTCACTCACAGAGTAGGGCCGATAGGGGGGTTGGGGCACCCCCCCTGTCACACACAGAGCAGGGCGGATCAGGGGGTTGGGGCACTGCACCCTGTCACACTCAGGGCAGGGCCAATGGGGAGGTTATGGCTCTACCCTGTCACACACAGAGCAAGGCCCGTGGAGGGGGGTTGGGGCGCCACCCTCTATCACCCACAGAGCAGGGCCGATCAGGGGGTTGGGGCGCTGCCACTGTCACACTTGGGGCAGGGCTGATGGAGAGGTTATGGCTCTACCCTGTCACACACAGAGCAGTGCCTGTTGGGGGGGGCGGGGGTTGGGGCGCCGCACCCTGTCACACACAGAGCAGGGCCGATCAGGGGGTTGGTGCGCTGCACCCTGTCAAACACAGAGCCGCAGGTCAATCAGGGGATTGGGGAGCTCCCCCCTATCAGGCACAGAGCAGGGAAGATAGGGAGGTTGTGGCCCAGCCCCCTGTCACACACAGAGCTGCAGGGCGATCAGGGGGTTTGGGCGCTGCCCCCTGTCACGCTGATCCTGGTGCCGGGAGCCTCGCTGCTCCACTGATCCCGGTGCTGGGAGGCATATTACCCTTTTACTATATAGGATAGAGGCCTGGTGCATGGGTAGGGGCTGGCTGGTTTGCCCTGAAGGGTGTCCTGGATCAGGGTGGGGGTCCCCACTGGGGTGCCTGGCCAGTCTGGGTGAGGGGCTGAGGGCTGTTTTCTGGAAGCGAGTGACTGAAGCTTCCAACAGCTCCTTGTTTACTTTTTTTTTTTTTTTTATTCTGGGCCAGTTTTAGCTCTGAGGCCTCGCTGCTGAAAACATCGATACAATGTTGCTAAAGCCCGGCTGAATGAAAGCCGGTTTCTGGAGTTTTGTTTAGCCTCTTATTTGCAACATAGTACATAGTTGCTTAGAGTTGCAACTGAGAGGCCGGCAGCGGCAGGCGGGGAACGCTGGAGTCCGCAGTCACTGAAGCAAGCAAACCTCCCTGCTCACTTCAGTGCCTGGCTGCCGGCCACCATCTTGGCTGACAGTTAATTTGCATATACTCACTGATTAGCCAATGAAAAGGGTAGTGGTTGTACGCTAATTACCATGTTTCTCTTTTATTAGTGTAGATTAAATAGGAGAGAATTGACACCTTTACAATGTTGAGTCTTTTAGTCCTAGAAACTTGTATAACTCTCAATTTATTGAAATCTATCCTATTTTCTCATAGAGTTTTATACATTTTTAAAATATTCATGTTTTATTATTCCTAGAAATTTTGTTATTTTTATTTATTTATTTTTTAAACATATATTTTTTTTAAATATATTTTATTGATTTTTTACAGAGAGGAAGGGAGAGAGATAGAGAGTTAGAAACATCGATGAGAGAGAAACATCGATCAGCTGCCTCCTGCACATCTCCCACTGGGGATGTGCCCGCAACCCAGGTACATGCCCTTGACCGGAATCGAACCTGGGACCCTTCAGTCCGCAGGCCGACGCTCTATCCACTGAGCCAAACCGGTTTCGGCTAGAAATTTTGTTATTGTTGCTATTTTGAATGAGATTTTTCCCATTATATTTTTAAACAGTTTTTGGCTGTTATATGGAAAATTATATGAATTTCATGAGTTTATTTTGTGTCTTTACCTCACTGACATTGCTAATTATTTCAAACATTTTAAAAAAGTTGATTTTATTGCCCTGGCCAGTATTGCTCAGCTGTTAGAGCATGGGGCCCCACAACCAAAGAGTCAAGGGCACATTCCTGGGTTGTGGGTTCAATTCCTGTCTCCTGTCAGGGGTAAGTTGGGGATGGGAGGCAACCAATCGATATGTCTCTGTCACATCGATGTTTCTCTCTCTCTCTTTCTCTCTCTATCTCTATCTCTATCTCTATCTTTCTCTCTCCTTCTTCCTTCCCCTCACTCCCTCCCTTCCTCCTTCCCACTCTCTCTAAAAATTCAATGGAAAAAAATACCCTTTGGTGAGGATTATCAACAATAAAAAATTTGATTCTATTAAGTAAATGATTGTAACGTGTACAAGTTGGATGATTTTGTCTCCTACTTTCTCATAATTCTTCTTTAGTTTCTTTTTCTTGTCTGGTTGTAATGGTTCAAATGCCCAGAACAGTGCTAAATGGCAGTGACAGTTAGTATCCTTTTCTTGTTTCTGATGTTGTGTTTGGTTTGATACAGATAACTTCAGCATGCTAAGAAAAATTCTAACTTCATTTTATTAATTAAAAAATAATATTGAATTTTATTGAAAGATATTTCAAGATTACCCATTGCGCTAATTCAAAATCTTTTTTCAATTGACTTATTTATGCCATTATGCTAATGCATTCCTTAATACTGATTTCTTTTTACATCTCTAAGGTAAACCATGTGTATACATGAGGTTAGTCTGTGGTTCCCTTTATTATGCTTTATCAGTTTGTTTTAAGTCACAGGTATTATGTTAGCTTTTGTTACTTTTCTCCGCTTGAACATTTTATATAGTTTGGAAATTATCTGTGGCTTGAAAATCGGAGAGAACTTGATTGTGCAAGTAATTTGGACTAAGAACATTCCTTGGAAACAATTTCTCAATAACTTTTACATTTTTCAATGATTATTGATCTGTTGTTTTTCAACATCTTCTTGGGGGCAGTTTGCCTCTAATTAACTCCTTTGGCTCTGCCCACAATATTTGATATGTGGTGTTCTCATTATTAAAAACTTATAAGCATCCTGCCATAACCGGTTTGGCTCAGTGGATAGAGCGTTGGCCTGTGGACTCAAAGGGTCCCAGGTTCGATTCCAGTCAAGGGCATGTACCTTGGTTGCGGGCACATCCCCAGTAGGGGGTGTGCAGAAGGCAGCTGATCGATGTTTCTCTCTCATCGATGTTTCTAACTCTCTTTCCCTCTCCCTTCCTCTCTGTAAAAAATCAATAAAATATGTTTTTAAAAAAGAAAAAAAAACTTATAAGCATCCTGTAATTACCTTTTTATTTCTTCTCCAATCAATGTATTTTTTAAAAGAAGACTTAGAAAAATTTTCCAAGAGCTTAGCTCTTTTTCAACTTATACTTTTGTAATTATTTTATAGTTTTGTTACAGTGTGGTCATAGAATGAGGCCATAATTTCTTTTGTGGGGAGATTTTTCATTGGCTTAATATGAAATCAGTGTTTGCAAACTTTTATCTTTTCGTAAAGGAATAGACCTTCTCTTCAATTATTCCTTTTTTCATTCAGCATTGTTCCAGCTATCTGTTCCCAAATGGCAGTCACTATTAGAAATGAGTAAGTCATAAACTTTCTGTAAGATTGTCAAAGTCTAGATGGAACATAGATACCTAATTATAATACAGAGCAAGAAATGCAACAGCCATGGAATGTATAAAAGAGGCATTCCATGAGCCTGTCATAGGTTCTGGGAATACAAAGCTGCCTAAGGTACCACCATGGCCCTCAGAGACTTTTAGTACAAAAGTATGTTTAGGTTTTTGGAGGCAAGGCGACCTATTAGGAAACCACCCTAGTCATTTGGTAATGAGACATATGAGAGATGTCAGAGAACAGAAAGAAGAGAGGGGATTTTCACATTTAAAGGGCAGGAAGAAGAAGAGTCCTCGTAGGAAGCGAAGGAGGTAGGAGTAAATTTTGAGAAGCCACAGGGAACATTTTAAAGAGTGCTTGGTCAGATGAGTCAAATGCAGCCGAGAGGACGAGGAAGATAAAAGGCAAAAAGGAGTCCATTAACCTTGGTCTTTGTTGACCTTGAGAAAGCATTTCCAGTGAAATGTGAAGAACATGCTAGATCGTAAGCAGGTTGAATCTTACCTGGGATGAGAGACAATGGAGACAAGAAGTGTTTCTCCAGAAGTTCAGGTGTGAAGGGAATGAGTGGGTTAGGGCAGTAACTATAGGAGCAAAGGAGAAAAAAATAGCTTTTAAGACATAAAAACAACATGAGCATGTTTAGACCATGAGGAGGGTGAGCGGAAGGGGAGAAAGCGTTGATGGAGGAAGGGCTCTGAGCAGGTGGGAGTCACAGGGGGAGACCAGCCATGGGGGAGACAAGCCACGGGGGAGACAAGCCACAGGGGGAGACAGTCCCAGGGGGGATGGCCTCTGAAGGAGGAGAACCCCTCTTTTTGAGTCAAAGCAAATGATTGGTATCTGTAGGCAGACTGGGCAGGGAAGTGGGGTCTCCTGATACCGGGCAATGCTGGAAGAAGGTGTCATTGTCGAACCCATGGAAGGGTGCAGGGTCTCGGTCTGAGTTGACGGTTTGCCTGGTAGGTAAGATCAGGATCCAGCCCTCTCTCCTTGCTAATAGAACCAGAGAATCTCTAGGCTTACATTTCCCTGGGCTATTTTTTTGTCTGGGTTATCCGAGGGTTTCAAGAAGTGACTGGCCATGTGGTGTGTGACATGGATTGTGAGAATAATTAGCACAGTCAGCTGAAAATAAAGTGATGGATGGATGCCATAAGGTCGGAAAGGTTTCTGTTGCGTAAATACAAAGTGTGTCTAAACCCTAATAATATTTCAGATCTTCAATAGGCCTCGTTTTCTGTTTCTGAAGAATGATTGCTCACATCAGCACACAAGGAGAAATGTTTGCGCCGGTGATATTTATTTTAGCACATTGTATTTTGATATTCATTGTTTATTTCTACTACTAACTTTGAATCCTTAAAAAGGGATCTGCGATGAAACTTGCAAAAAAAACTTTCCATTTGCACATTGGGCTCCCACATGTTGACAACAAATTAGTCCCCTGAAAGAATGGCTAGACCGGAGGTCTTTGGGCCTTTTTCTGTTATTTTGGACAAACACTCTATCCTTTGTATGGAGGGAAACTTCTGGTTTGATTCACGCTGTGAATAATTCTATGAGAAAATGCCCACACAGGCGCCTTTATTAAGTTCTCATTTATTAAAAATCAAGGGTGACAGTTTAACAGGCTCATTATGGCTCAGAAATCCCCTGGGGCGTTTTAACCTCTTGCAGACTTTTCAGACGTTCACGTTGCCAAGTACGCTGACCGTCATCTCTGCACTCTACCCTGCTCGGGCACTGATTTGGGGAAGTGTCACTCTTACTGTACCAAGAAGTCCAAGGTCAGGTACCATCCAAAGTCAGAGTTCACGGGCTTTCCCTGGAGAGGGGGCGGGGTGGGAATTCAACAAAGCCCCCAGGATGGGTGGTGGGCCCAGCTTCCTAGCACACCTGTCCCATGCTTTGTAAATTTCATGATCATTTCTCTTTTCACTCTCATTCCTGGGGGATCATCACATCTGCTCTGCTCTACCCCCAAATGTTGACACAGCCCGACAGATCACTATGTGGAAGTTTGCTTGAAGGGACCTGAAGCCACTTCCATTAGCTCTGTAGAGGCACTGGCATCCACCCCTCACACACTGCCCGCCCCCCCCCCCCCCCCCGGAACCCCTAGGCGCAGCAGCCCTGGCTGTGTTGAAATTAAACCTCAGCCATCTCACCCTGTTCATCTGCCTTCCTCAGAACAGTCCACTCCGTCTTGTGCCTCTTCCACTAGATGGGAGCCTGGGATGCTGAGAGGAGGAAACCGAGATGGAGCGACAGATTGAGGTTCTCCCGGGGCCCCTGGAGGGGAGAGCACCTCCCACCTTCGGTGCCAGGCTGTGCCGCCTTCTTCTTGCAAGTCCAGAGCCCCAGTGAAAGCTTGAGTGAGATGAGATAGTATAGAGACTGCCAACCTCCCCTCCCCTCCCCTCCCCGCTACCTCCTTCCCTTCACACACACACAAACACATCAACTTTCCACTGGCCGTGACCTGCCCTCCAGCGTGACTTATCAGCTGTGCGGGGTTGTGGCTCAAAGAAAACACACTGTGGGATGGGCTGCTCTGCCTGCTAATGAAAGGGCCGAGCCAGCGCGGGCTTCAGGAAGGTTTTCGAATAAGGAGAATAATGATCTTCAGTTTCTGACCTCCTGGCACCGCGGCCGTGTTTATCAGGAGGCTCATGTGACTGATTAAGACACAGCCCCAGCCTGAAGGAAACAGCTGCTCGCGCGCTCCGGCACTTGGCAGCTGGACAGGCAGGGTGCGCACCGGCCACTGCCCCAGTAAGTATCTGGAGAACGTGTGTGTGTGTGTGTGTGTGTGTGTGTGTGTGTGTGTGGCAAGCCACTGACAGTTTTTCATTTTGATTTTTGTGTCCCTCTGGCACTAAAGGAGGTATTTTATTTGTACCTGTGATGAATAGGAATTTTCATTTTTTTCAAACATTGTTTAAGAACCTGTTATTTTCAGCTGCGCTGTTTTCTAATTTTCAGGATGAATTTTAAGTCGTCTAATTTTAATGACTCCTGTCTAGAAAACAGAACGTGTGTGTTCTGGTGTCCGGGATTTCTATGGTCTGTGGTGTTTAGGTTCAAAGCCAAGAGCCAGGTCACGAATGAGAGAAGCTTTTGAAGTGTGTTGAGATTTGATTTTAATCAGTGTTACCTTTGGAACTTGAGAGAGAGTGTTTTGAGAAAGGGCTTATTTGTTTATTGTATCTCTGACTTGAAGGCGATCGATCGGATGTCAGTTTTGAAGACTGTCTCATTTAACTCTGTGTAGCAATCTGCAACACAGAAAACTAACAACACGGTATGCAGGTTTTGATGAGAAGTCGGGTTTAGATTTCAGGCGCGCCTTCTACCTCAATGAAAGACACAGCCTATGGCTTTCTTCCACAAGCTAATTCACCTTCCCAACTTTAAAGCTAACATTTTTAGGTGCCTCTGATCTTCCTGATTTTAGACAAGGGAGCATTTGTGTTTTTATGATGCTCAGAATCTTGCTTCCTTTTTTTAAGCCCCAGATTACAACCCTATTGCCTGAAGCTGGTGTTCAACTCGGGGGGGACCTGCTCGTTCTCTGGTTGCCTGGGCAACGCTGCAGCTCACTTTGGGGAGAGCCACCACGCAGGCCCTTCCTGGAACAGGGCTGCTGTTTGCGGACTTTTGTCCTTTCCTCGTGGACACCAAAAGGATGCTTAAGCCCAGCCAGTGTGGCTCAGTGGTTGAGTGTCGATCCATGAACCAGGAGGTCACGGTTCGATTCCCAGGCACATGCCTGGGTTGCGGGCTCAATCCCCTGTAGCGGGTGTACAGGAGGCAGCCGATCGATGATTCTCTCTCATCATTGATGCTTCTCTCTCACCTTCTCCCTTCCTCTCTCTGAAATCAATTTTTTTTTTTTGGTTTATATTTTATTGATTTTTTACAGAGAGGAAGGAAGAGGGATAGAGAGTTAGAAACATCGATGAGAGAGAAACATCGACCAGCTGCCTCCTGCACACCTCCTACTGGGGATGTGCCCGCAACCCAGGTACATGCCCTTGACCGGAATCGAACCTGGGACCTTTCAGTCCGCAGGCCGACGCTCTATCCACTGAGCCAAACCGGTTAGGGCTGAAATCAGTTTTTAAAAAGAATGCTGAAGAAGAAAGGAAAAGGGAAAAGGGAGAGGGCAGAACCTGGAATCCATGATGTAAACTCCTGGAGTGACCGGCCTCTGAATCAGAGTGTTGTGGGGAGATAACCAGCAAGTTCCTTTTTCTGGGTTGACTGGGTGTTGAGGAGGGGGCCAGAGGGTGGTTGTTTTCAAGTGAGTTGTTACCAAACAGTTATTTGACTTGTGGCAAGCCCAGGGGCACCCTGATGTGTTTCCCCAGGTGACGGATGGCCTGTCATGGATACTCAGCTTGGATGATTTTCTTGCCATTTCTGTCCCCCTCCCCATGTTGTATGTAGAGAGTGGATGAAAAATGACCCACAGTGCACTGCTTCTGCACTGTTTACCCCTACACAGTTGGTCTTGAGTCCCACACCGGCCGAAGATCTGGGAAGGAAGCAGTTTCAGGTACCCCGTCTGAAAAAGTGGCTCATCTGGCTAGTCTCTCTCTTTTCCTTAACGTGTGGATTCTTCCACACAGCCTTGTGTGTTTGATGAGAACAAATGCTTCCAACTTCTTTGTTCCTCTTTGTGCCATGTGTGTGAGGTCGCTGGGTCAGCCTGTGCCCATGTGGCCCGTGGCTTCCCTGTCTGGCTGCAGGCGTGGCTGCTCGTTGGGTCCTGGGCTAGTTTTACTTTTGCCACAGGCTGACAGCGGAGAACTGTCCAGTAAAATTGTGTCTCTGGAGTATTAGAGCCACGGACAGATAAAATGGGGGAGGGGTCTACATGGCTGGGTATCCTTTGAATTATTCAAGTGCGGAATGTTTGAAAGCCTGCAGATTTTTTTTTAAAAAAATAGCAGTGATCCCTTGACTTTCAAAATAACCCTATATAATAAAAGCCAAATATGCAAATTGTCCCCTCGGGAGTTCAACCACTTGCTATGATGTGTGCTGACCACCAGGGGGTGGCTCAGAACATGAGGGTGTTGGCTACATGGGTGCCGGCAGCGGGCGGCAGAGGAGGTGCTGCCGGCCCAGATGGGCCCCGACAAGAGCGGGACCATGGCGGGATGATGGAGAAGGTGAGCAGGTGGTGCCAGGCCAAGGTGGCTGTGAGTGGGGGCCAGATTGCCCCGCAGATCGCCCCGCAGATGGTGGCAGCGGGGGGTTGGGGCCGCCGCTCGGCTCCCAGGCACTGAGGGAACTGGGAAGAGGGCCTGGCCCCGACCGATCGATCGTCTCACAGGCAGAACGGTGGAGCAGGTGAGGGGCCAGCACCAGGCCACGGTGGGGTGCCAGGCAGGGCCGCAAGGCTAGGGGCGCAAGCTGGGGCTGTGAACCGGGGGGTGCAAGCTGAGGCCCAATCCCCGCAGGCCACCCCGAGGGACCCCTCATGTGCACAAATTCGTGCACCAGGCCTCTAGTAACAAAATAATAAAAATAATTATTTTACGTGGAGATAGTATATCGAGTCCAAGATATTAAGATCTGGATAGGAATCTTAGAAGGTAAAATTTAATGCTATCTTTTATTTATTTATTTATTTATTATCTATTTACTTAATTATTTTTTTTAATCTTTATTATCGAAAGTATTACATATGTCCCCTTTTTCCCCCCCAGTAACCCTCTTCAGTCCGCCCCGCCCTTGTCCTCCCCCCTCCCAGGCTTTCACCACCTAATTGTCTGTGTCCATGGGTTATGCATATATATATTCAAAGTCTTTGGTTGATTACCTCCCACCCACCCACCCTCCCCCGCCTTCTTATGAAGATAAGGAAATTGTAGCAAATGTATCTGGGTCACAGTGCCAGTTAGCAGCAGAGCCAGGGGAGAGCGTTCACAGCTTCTGCTGCTTCTCCATCATAACATGAACACTAATATTAAACTTACATTTATTGTGCACTCCCATACCAGGTGACATGCTGGGCAATCGTGTTCATCTTCACATAACCCTCCCAGTAGGTCTGTGTGCTCTCTAGCATCATCCCAGTTTTAGAGTTGGAGAAACTGAAGCTCAGAGACCCCCTTAGCCACGAGGCTGTATTTGAACCTGTACACATTAAAAACTAAAAGTGGGAGGAATATGCTAACCACACATATTTAAATGTAAAAGCCCACGACAAAATGCAAATGCGACTAGCTCAGTGCGATACAATTAGGCACACGTGTGTGCGAGGGCCCTTTTGAACTCTCCGAGGCAGGAAGGGTGAGGTTTCCCCTGCTGACAGTCCAGGCCGGAGCTCTGTAGTCAATGACTGGCGGTGTTTTCTCTTTGACAGCGGTTCAGCAGAGAGCCTCCCATTGGTAAGAACAGCAACAGAGCGGTATTACTGCCCTGAGCGCATGGCTCTCACGGCCCCTTCTGGCCCTTTCCTCCGTTTTTTCCTGTCACTCCTTCCTTTGGAGGCTGCCACTCCACCCAGGCCCCACCCCAAATAGCCTGCTTCGTGGTGATAAAATGATGATCAGACCTGTTTCTGGTGACTCGACCTGGAAGGTTGGTTGTCCACATAGGTTGTTGTTGTTTATGACCAGAACTAATGCTACCCTGCCCCCTGTTTGCTCCTGGGCTTTGTTCTGAGCTGTGAGGGAGGTTGCAGGCCAGGGGACTGGCTGTGGCAGGGGAGGGAGGGCAGGCGTGCGTCTCTCTACGGCCTGGGATGCTGCCTGCACCTGCCTTTGCCAATTGCAGGCTTCACCCCTCTGCCTACTGCGTATCTAAAGAGGCCCTCTCACTTGTGAGTCACGAACCTGAGACTTTTCTGGGTCATCAGCCAGAATCCTTAAAGAAACCTACTTCTTGAACCCTTCAAAAAAAATGGCATCGGGCTCTCCATAGTCCTCCATGTGGTGAAATTTCCAGATTAGGGCTGGCGCTAAAAAAAGAGCCCTGAGTAAAAATAAGTAGCAGAGGGCCCTTTTAGTTAATCAGGAGGAAAATTAAGTAAGCAGACCATTCATGGATGTCTTTGAGAAAGTTACTCAGGTTTTCTCAAGGCTGTTATGACAAGATGACACATTTTGAAGATCAGGGTATTAATAGCAAGAAAGGGGGATTTTTAACCTGCTTCTCACCTGCCTGGTGTTTCTAAAACTAAGAACCCAAGAGTCTGATCAGCAATATAGTCTGCTAAACCAAAACCACTGGAAATTACCTCCAATCCTTGCTGGGTATTGCTAACTTCTGTAGCAATTGGCACAGTCCAGTGGGTGTTATATGGAGACACATAAGATGGGCTCAAAACCATAGAAGAGTCCACAAGTCATACTTCAGAGCTTGTTTGAATCAAAGTTGTGATTATTTTCTTAGGAGCTTTTTGGAGAAGGAAACAAGCTTCGGGATGTCGGGCTTGCTTTGTTTCTTTGTTTTGGCCGGATTGTGTGTTCCAAAGAACCTGCTCCCAAAGAGTCAGCTCCCTGGGGTCCCTCTTTCCTTTTGTAGGAATTGCTCATATCCAGTTCTTGGAGGTGTTTAGGTGTTTGCATTTCACATTTCTGTTGTTCTACCAGAGGCCCAGTGCACAAAATGCGTGCATGGGCAGAGTCCCTGGTGGCTGGTGGCTGCCGGCTGCCGCCTTCCTTTGTTCCGTGCTGCCCCCTGGTGGTCAGTGCACGTCATAGTGAGCGATCGAACTCCTGGTTGGAGGAACTCCCAAGGCGACACTTTGCATATTAGGCTTTTATATAGAGAGATGGATTTGGAAGTCTGGTTTTATTTGCTGTTTTAGACGATCACAGTAGTATCTCTGGAATCTGGGTGTGTAGGTTCACTGTACTTTGGTCTTACTTGAGCCCCATCCATGGTATTGGGCAGACAAACTCCTACATTTATAGGGGAATTTTCTGGTGTGAGGCACTATTTTGCAATTTGCTACAATCCTATGAAAAAGAAAGGCCAACATCACTGTTGTTTACAGTGAGAAACCTGAGAATGAAAGAAAATGAGTGACTTGTTCATGGTCATGGAACCAGTAACTGGCACAGCTCTGCTAAGTCCCCCATCTCCCGACTCTGGATGATACCTATGAAATTGTCCCTTGTGATCCAAAGTGCTGTAATTTGTATTACCTTATACTGGACAAAAGCTATGTGAATGGCTGATTTCATGATATGCCATTTCATACATGTCAATGATGGTATTTCCAAGCCTATGGATACTTGGCTTCAGAAACAGGGTCAGCTTAGTTACAGACGCAATAGTATTTGCTTAGGGCAATTTTTTTAAAGGAACTTAGTGGTCATTTTCTTCCCCTGCAGACCCAATGTGGTTAAGTTGGAGTCATACCAACTATGGCATTATGTAATATTCAGCTTTAGAAGAAATCTGGTTGTTTTCTTAAATACAAAAAAAAAAAAAGAAAGAAAGAAAAAAGAAGAAGAAGAAAGAAATCTGACGTCTAGCATTCCTCTTACCCAACAAAACCATCAACATTCTTGGAAGTTCTGCCTGGTCACAGTACCCTTATGCCCATGGGAACCGTGTCCACTGTGACTATTTACCTCTGCAAAGTTATCTGCCTACAACTGAGAGGTCTTAGCTTCCTAGCATACTTGAGACTCTTCGCTACTAGTCAACGTTCTGTTGTGGCAGTCGGTTCATTGTGTAAAGCATTATCAGTATGTTGACAAGGTCGTAAAAATGACAGTGCGTCATGCAGGTGATCTTACAGTGCACAGAGTCATGGCCAGGGCTTGGAGGCGGGGCAGAGCGGGGTAGGGAGAGGGAGGTGGAAGCAAGTGAACAGCTTTATGATAATAGCGGCTATTACAGTATGTCTTTCTAAAGTCGCTTTTCTTTGGAGTATGAATATGAAAGGTCGTCTTCTTTGAATGTAAAAAATCCTGAAAGACATTTAATTCATGAACCGACTCAAAGAGCCTTTTCCTTTAGTGACTGCTGTGATCATCTGCACCTTTCAAGAGAACAAAAGGGAAAAGAAATTTTTCAAAAAAGGAAAGAAAATGAAATGGTGGCTTAAAGGTTCCCAGATAATGGTCTGTAGAATTTGAAGTCATATAGGCTTTGATGCCTCTATTGTAAGTGGAGAATTGAGCCAAGTATATGAATGACTGATGTACCAGATGTCCCAACATCTTTTAAGTTTTTCAGTGATCAGATTGTTTTTGAAAGGCTTCCCTATTTGTCAGCTGTTGCCCTATCCTTATACTTAACCTAGTATTTTTTAGGTGGACCTATCCCCAGCCCACAAAATGTTCCAACCCTCACATGGATCATTATGCCATTGATTTGCTTTAGTATTATAAGTGTATTCAGCATCTCATCTTTGAATATACTTTAGGTACAATCTTTGAGAGAGAACTAGTAAGGGGGGAAATAACATGGAAACATTTTAGTCCACATAGTGAAATTCCAGACACTTATGTTAGTAACTACTTAGCTGCCGCTTAATTCAGAAATTGCCAACAAGTGCTTGCTTCAGCAGCACATACACTAAAATTGGAACGACACAGAGATTATCATGGTCCCTATGCAAGGATGACACGCAAATTCATGAAGAAAAAAATTGCAAACTAGGAACTGCATTTGAATGTGTAAGTGATTTTAATTGCTCCTCCCCCCCCCCCCCCCCCCACCGCCCTTCCGCCCCCCGAGGTATCTGTACTGAGGTAGAAACCTTAGCAATTGATGAACTGGCCAAAAGGAAAGCAATGAGCCCACGAAGCTGCCATGGAATCAGACTTCATATTAAAAAGAAAGAAATAAAGAATGGCCATTGAGTCTTGCGTCTATTAAGTTTTGATAAAATAATAATTTTCCTTTTGTTCAGTAATTCAAAATGGCTGAGCTGAGGTGTTGGGTTTTTTTGTTTTGTTTTGGGTCTTTTACATAAGTTCACTTTGAGGAGATAGCAGTAGGGATTTTTTTTTTTTTTTTTTTTTGAGGAATTTACACACTATAAAACCGACCGACCTGTTTTCCAAACTCCTTACGCCTGGAGTCAGGGAGCTGGAAAGAACACGTGTCCTTCTCCAGCCACTCTAACAGCGCGCCCTGTGACTGTCAAGGATGAGTGTTCTCAGATCTCAGGTTAATGAAGATTTCTGGAGCTCAGAAACCACCTACAGATTTAAAACAGTTTTAAAATAGAAGAACCGAGTCTAATTTCCATATTTGGTTCTGGAAAACTCATATCATAAGTTCAATTTGACTGACTTTGGATCCAGCTCTACTTCAGTTCTGCTTTTTAAAAGTAGAAAGTATTTCATCTATGTATGGAATGCCTGCCATTCAAAATCACATGAGTTGACAGGATGCTTTAGAGATCATTCGTTTTTTATGGCAAGGGCAGTGCTCAGTCTAAACAGTGGTGCTCGAGATTTCTTTTTGTTCCCAGTCACTCTGATTCTAAGACGAGTCTATCTCTATTTTCCTCCTGTGGTAGGCATTTCAACTGAGCCTGCTACTGGGAGAGGAGAGAAACTGATGTTTATTTTCACAGCTCCCAAAGGTGGACATTGTTGACACTGCTGCAGAAGTGATACCTAAATTTCTGAGCAGGTTGAGTCACAAGCCAGTGAGTAGGGAAGCCAGGGTTCTGGTCCTAATTTGCCTGGAAACAGAGTGCACGCCTTTTCTATTCCAACTGCACTGTCTCTCACTCCGTTTATGCTAACAACTGATGCTCACTCTGCAAAGGGCAGCCATTGTGTGGAGTCCAGATTCTGCTGTCCCTGTCAAGCCATGGACATTATCTAGCATGTCATGCCCAGTACATAGCGATGTCCATCAGGAGGATGCTGTAGGACAAAGAAGCATCCTAGGGCTCTGTGGAGTCATGACTGCATCCTACAGTCTCCTGTCAGCCCCCACCCAGAAAACACTCACCTGTTCCCATTGTCAAGGTGTTCTCTCAATGGCGGTGCTCTGCACCTTGGGCAGGGTGTTCTTGCAAAACGAAGCCTCTGGCAACACTCACAAATCATCCTTCTATCTCATATGATGACACATAAGGAAGAGCGTGACTGTAGGACCTGCCTGATCAACCAGCAGTGACAGTTGGCTTTAAGTTGTATTTAGTTTTTATGAGAAGTGACTTCATAGTGACATCGAGTGGAGCAGTCATCCTTACTTTCTAAGTTGTTTCTTGGGGGCCTTGATTATCAATAGATAAAAGGGCCTAGCAGACCTTGAAGCAGGGCCGGGGGAACATATCTCCTGCTATTTTAATTCTCTGTGTTTTAGAAGAACTACTGCTTTCCTCCTCTCTTTGGAAGCTGCTGGAACTTTGACTTAAGCCAGTGATGTAAGAACTGAGGTTTTATCTTTTTCAGCTACAAGGATGAGTGAGAAATGTGTCATGTGTTAAAAGTCTGCAACCATTTGGAATACTACCTCACAAAAAGTTTGTGGAAGAGAGGCTAATATGTTTGAGAAATTGTTTTGAGTTTTAATCCTCAGATTTGGAAATTCTACTACACAAAAAATTATTAAAACCTCAGTAAATGCAACCTAGTTTTGGGGACCCCCTTATGTGCAACCCAGAATTTATATTTAGGGGACAAGGTAAAAAAAAATCCGAAGTATTTTTTATTTGATTCATTTGTCAAGTATTTTTAAACAAATATTTTGCACTGCACATTACACAAACATGAATAATGGCACAGACTTTGTCCTACAGGTTATTGCCACCTAGTTAAGCAGATCAATATTTTAAGAATTATTACAATTATTGTACAACACATATGTTTATTCTATTAAAGAGGTTTGTACAAAGTTCTATTGAAGTCATCTATGCAGGGTGAGTCAGGAAATGTTTGTTAGGGTTGGTGGCATTTGAACTAGGTATAAAAGGATTGGTAGTCATTGTTCAAGAAGAAAAAACACTATATTTTGAAAGAATCCATTCCAGGAATAACATGTAACTTGGTAGATGTGAATCACAGGGATATGTTAGAGGAGAAACCAGGGAAAAGTCTCAAAAGACTAGGTGGTTCCAGGATTAAGGGTAGTGTTTGCCTTTCTAAAGCATTTAGATCTTTTAGAACCATTTAAAGTTTAAGAAAACACACCTTTTGTTATAGACTATTTCCAATATATACAGAAGTTGACAATATAATGAACCCCCATGTATTCAATACCCAACTTTAACAATTTTCAATGGCCAGTCTTGTTTCCTTTATGTCCCCACTCATGTTCTTTCCTTACCATAACAGTTTTGAAGCAAACCCATCATTTCATCATTCCATCTATAAATATTTTACTTTGTTTTCTAAACCATAAGTTTTCTTTTTTAAAATCTACAATATCAGCCCTAGCCAATGTGGCTTAGTGTCCCATGTACCAGAAGGCTGTTGGCTGGATTCCAGTCAGGGGATGTGCAGGAGGCAGCCTATTGGTATTATGTTCTCACACCGATGTTTCTCTCCCTCTCTCTCCCCCACTCTCCCTCTCTCCCCCTCTCCCTTCCTCTCTCTCTAAAAATCAATTTTAAAAAATACTGAAAGAAATCCACAATATCATGAATACATTTAACATAATTAACAATAATTCCTAACTGTGATTGAAGCTTGTCAAGTAAAAGGGTGACATGAATATACTTGAATTCTAGGAAGAAAACTCTGGAGGCAATTAGGAGGACATGTTGGAGAAAATAGCATCTAAAATGCTAAAGGAAACAGAGTAGCCACTTGAACAGACTGATAACTGAGACCTCTTCAGATTACATATAATCAATAGTTATAAAATCATAAAGGCTAATGAATATTATTTGTTCACCAAATCCCCAAACACTGAAGATTTGAAAGAGGTAATTTTAAAATAATGGAATAATTTTTTTTCACAATATATGTTGAAAATGCTCTAAATGTATAGTGCATATCCATATTCAGTTTTACCATTAACAACTTATTCTATTTGCTTTTTCACACACCTGTCCATTTATCCATTTCTCTATCCATTCATTGGTTCATCTTTTCTTCAAAATAAGTTGTAGTCAGCAGTACATTTCATTCCCATACACTTCATCAGACGTATCATTAACCAGAGTTCAATATTTATGCAGAATTTGTATCTTATGTAAGAGAAATTAAACTTATATATTTATTTTGTCAAAAGGAAAGGCTGTAATTCAAGAAGGATTAACATAATTCATGGCTGATTCTTCTTGGGTTATTTATAACAATGAGAAGCTGTTTGAGAGTCCCTTGATTCTCAAAAGTTTTTGCCATGGAGCAGCCACACCTGTGACAAAACAGCCTTTGACAGTATTTACCTATCAAAGCCATGTGCCTCTCAGTAAATGTTCATTAAATTTCAGTGTGAAGACAGGAGTGGGTTAATGGGGGGAAAAGAAGACCTAAGTAATACCTTCAACAATAAAGATTTTTTAAAAAATTCAGCCTGAAGAAATTGGCGCCCCAAAGTGTAAGCTTTCTGACAGTAAGTGACAGAGTGGGTATGAGAACAAAGCACTTCCAATAGTTTTGCACTGAGCATCACTCCTTGCCTACACCTACTCTGCGGAGTGAGAATGCAATGTAGTGGATGATTTAAAAGTAAAAAGTGTAATAGAGGCAATGCATTCCATACAGAATCCTCCCGAGATTAAGAGAAGCCGATAATTGAGCAATAGGAAAGGAGGTAAAATGTTTTCACAAAAGAGAACTCTTTATTCACATATTGCAAAAAAGGGGAGGTCTACATTCATAAATATTTATCCTCTGGTTTCCTCCAAAAACCATTCAAACAGTTTATGATAAACAGCAAAAATAAAGTGAAACTGGAAGTGATTGACGAAGGAATAAAACAAGGTCAAAATATAT
Organism: Myotis yumanensis; assembly: GCF_028538775.1. Classification (NCBI taxonomy): domain Eukaryota; kingdom Metazoa; phylum Chordata; class Mammalia; order Chiroptera; family Vespertilionidae; genus Myotis; species Myotis yumanensis. Next base: position 15,823,594 of record NW_027223762.1, read on the forward strand.
CAGAGTGTGGAATAAGTTTAGACTTTGAAAGCGTTGAAATGTTTAAATTAAGTCATATTCTGCCATGGTTAATCCTGCCAATTGGCTCAAGCATTGAAAATCAAGCCGAGAAGACTTCTGGGAAGATGCATTTGTTCAAATGTTTGTTGTTGTTGAAGATACCTTGTATTCATTTGAAAACTGAAAAATTCAGTCAATCTTTCAGGCATTTGCCTACACAAAAAGTAGACATTCTGATGCTAAAAAAAAAAAAAAAATAGGTGTTTGACTGACATTTTCAGTTCCAGTATGATGTTATGACGTCAGTCTATATCAGTGGTTCTCCACTGAAGGCACTTTTACCCTCCAGAGGACAATGTCTGGAGATATATTTGGCTGTACTACTGGGGGGTGGGGGTGGAGTGCTACTGGCATCTAGTGGATAGAGGCCAAGGATGCTGCTAAACATCCTACAATGCATAGCATGGATGGACCCCCCCACAACAAAGAATTATCCATCTGAAATATCAATATTACTGAGGTTGAAAAACCCTGACCCATATGAATCAATTACCAATCTCACTCTAATATGCTTTCAAAACACTTTAGATGATTTACACGTGCCATTTCTTCTTGAAACCACTATTGAACAGCAAGTAGTGGTGACCGTAATACACTATACTGCTGCATCGGCATCAGGGCAAAAATAAGATGTAAAAATGACTAGTCCTTCAGAATAAGGTTCACAAAAAGCTAATCTGAGTGGTTCACAACACAAGTTGACAGCACTCTTGGGTGCCCGAGAGCATCAAATGTTGGCAGGCAGGAAGGCAGATATTTAACCAGCAGAAAAGTACTCAAAGGAATTAGGGCGACATTGTTTATCTGAGCTGGGAAAAGGATCATTAGATCCTTAGTCAGGGAATGGTTCATCCTGGGACGTCTCCCTCTGGGACTTGGAGAGCTCATTTCTCTCTTCCTTCTTTTCTCTTCAAAAACTGAAGAAGGAGAACTGCAGGCATCAGAAGCAGATGGATTAGATAAACTCCTCTGCCAACCTGGTGATTAGGTGTCTCTTATTTACGTTATTCTCTTTCACCTTCCCCTTCCTACTGTAATTATATAGACTCTATCTGCCTTTGCAACCATTCTCATCTTCTTTCTTTACTTTTGTTACATCTGGTACCCATCCTTTCATTTTTATTATGTCCTCCTCCTCCTGAGTCTTTAACTTCTTCCTCTCAATGAGATAATCCCCATTAGCGTCCAGGTATGTTCGAGCAACTCTCGTCTTATAAAAGTATCCCTTGATCCCCACATCCTCTGCCAACTGCTATTTACTTCAATCCTACACAAACTCATTAAACTTATATTCTACTCACGATGTCTTTGTTTCTTTGCCCCCATTTTGTTCTATGTACTCTTCAACTCACCCCAGCCTGGCTTCTGCCCACCGCTCCATTGAACTGCTCTTGTCAAGATTACCTGTGATCTCCTTGCAGCAAAAAGTTTAAAAGCAGGTAGCTTTCCATCCTTCTCTTATTTGACCTCTTTGTAGCATTCAGTACAGTTGACGGTTTCATCTCCCATGAGTATGTGCTGTTGGCCTCATGGCACAACATGCTTTAAGTTTTCCTTCTGCAACTCTGACTACTACTCAAAATGCTTTGCTGCTTCATCTCTCTCTGACCTCTAGATGTTGGACTTTCCAAGGCTTAAGGTGGGTCCCCTTCTCCTTTATCTTTATACTTTTTTCCCCAAGCTATCTGAACCATTCCTATGGCTTTCAATGCTATTCGCATGGAGATAACTCCCGATTTTAAATTATATCTCAGATCTTTTCTTGGAGCTCCCTATTTGAATAAATAACCACATCTTGAGATCTGTACACAGGAGTTTCACAGGAATCTCAATCTTCACACATCTTAAGCACAATTCTAGATTTCTTTTGTATAACCAACCCACCATCCTGCCAATATTCTCTAACTCAGTAAATGGCATTATGATCCAGCCAGTTTTTCAAGCTTTTAATTCCCTTACATCTTTCACTAAATCTCCAAGTTTCAACTCTTGGCTTAAATAACACCTCTTCAAAAGAGACCGTTCCTACCACTAACCTAAAATAATCTCTCTTGTCATCCTCTGTCCTAGAATCCTGTGTGGGTTTTCATTCATAGCTCTTGCAATAATTTGTAATTATACGTTGATTTGTCTGTCTACGTATTTAATGCTGGTTTTCTTCACTAAGCTGTATACTCCCCTGGACAGGGACCAGGTCTGTTTCATTCACCACTGGGTACCCGGGCCCTGGCATAATGTTTGGACAGTAGAAGTGTGTGCTCAGTCAATATTTGTTGAGTCAATAAAGGACTACTTTGATACCGAGCCTAAAAAAGACACTTTTTCACCCAGCCAAGATCAGAATTGGGTCCTTTTGTTAGAATCGTAACTTTAATTATATTAAAAGTTAACATTTAAACAGCACCTGGAAAAACACAAGGAAAAAAAGAGAATATTTAATAAATGCTTATTGATTGATTAACCAATTGAAAAATATACTAAATTTCTTTGTATTCCAAGTTGTTCATTGGTAACGTAGAAATAATACTATTAACTGTCTTTTATAGAATTATTTAATAGGATGAAGTTAGACAATTGTTCTCTAATCTTCTTTGAAGAAAAACATTCAAGACATACAAAGCCCCCTTCAAGATGGTGCAGAGCTTACATGTACAGTCAAGGTCCTTAGTCTGAGGAGTGCACTGCACCAGTGTCTGAACTCTCGTCGTTTGTGAGCCAGCAAAATGTCAGACATCTTTAATGGTATAAGCCAGCGGTTCTCAACCTGTGGGTCGCGACCATCGGAAAACACATATAGCATATCAGATATTTACATTATGATTCATAACAGTAGCAAAATTACAGTCATGAAGTAGCAGCGAAAATAATTTTATGGTTGGGGGTCACCACAACATGAAGAACTGTATTAAAGGGTCGTGGCATTAGGAAGGTTGAGAACCACTGTGTAAGCTCTATTGAAGAACACCATGTGACAGAGTTTTTGTGAAGTGGATGGAATTATATAATTGTTTATGCCGCCCCAGAGCCCACCTCTCTGCTGCCCCGCCTCATGGGAAGTGCCATATGAAGCTGGTGCACCACACAGAAAAGTGGTCCCGGCTGACGGTGTCTGGCCAAGGTACTGAAGGGTAATAGGTGAATGAAATGGCAAAGGAAGCAACTTCAAGGGGAGGAGTAAAGGGTAGCACTTTTAGGTCTTGACCAGGTCATAGAGACCTCTGCAAAAGGGGAACTCTTATGTTTCTAAATTGAATGTTCCTTTTGGGGGTGCTCATGGGCTCTTGGGAGGGGGTAAAAATTTTAGTATCTCAAATTTTTGTGACTCAAAAAAGCTGACATTGGGAAATGGGATGGTGTTTTTTTTTCTCTCCTTTTGCATTGGGCAAGTCCATATTTTTTTTTAAATATATTTTATTGATTTTTTACAGAGAGGAAGGGAGAGAGATAGAGAGAGTTAGAAACATCGATGAGAGAGAAACATCGATCAGCTGCCTCCTGCACATCTCCCACTGGGATGTGCCCGCAACCCAGGTACATGCCCTTGACCGGAATCGAACCTGGGACCTTTCAGTCCACAGGCCGACGCTCTATCCACTGAGCCAAACCAGTTTCGGCTATATTTTTTAAGGTATAAAAAATGATGGTAGAATCTCAGGAAATACTGATTTCCCTTTGTCTTCTTTTGAAATTTTCTGGGGCAACCAGTCTTTGTGCACTCGAGTAGTAGTTTTCAGACCTTTTGAGACCCTGGGAAGGTGGTCCAACTGCACTCAGGGGGCTCCTTGACCCTTTTGTGGGATGTGTGCACAGTCTTGTTGTAGTTGAGCGTTGATTGCTGTTGGTGTCACTGTGTGGAATTGACCTGCAGGCCAATTGGCTGTGGGGACCAGCTGCGACTACAATGGGAGAGCTGCTGTGCAGGAGACACCCTTATGGAGCAGGACTTGCTTCAATGGAGCTTTGGTGCTCACTGAGTCTGCCCCTTGAGTGTGTGGCTTATGGATGTGAAGAGTTGTAATCTGATATGGTCTCACCCTGACCACTGGGTACACTGGTTCTTAGGTCTCCAGGGAGGTGCAAAGTCAGCCACTGCCTGGGGCCACCCAGCAGGAGCTACAGAGAGATCTGTAGATTCCTCCTCTTTGTATGGGGTTTGGAAGTGTCCATGTAAGGCCCAACTGTGAAGCAAGGCAGGCTGGTGCTGGTGCTGGGTTTTTTTCTTTTTTGGCCTTTTATTGCTAGGTTTGCAGCTCCCTGACCCTGCTGCAGCTTGTTTAACAGAGTTTTTGCCTGAGAAAGGACAGCCCATTCATATGCAAAAGCCACTACATACAGCTTAGGTGGGGTTGTACATTGGATGAGGCAGGGTCTTAGGGAATCACCACGGCGGAGCAAACAGAAATGGCTGCCAGTCAGCCCTGCACCAGGGAGGTCCCAGCACAGGAACAATGATCCCTGCCAGCACCTTCATCAGGAGAAAGCCGCTCCCGAGTTCCTGCCCCAATGCCAGACAGTCCAGTTTCTGTATGTGTTTTGGTCCCCCTGAGCCTCGCCCAGAACTGGAGCTCAGAGCAAATGGGAGCTTGTAAATTCAGTCTGCGGTGCCAGCCTTTTAAGAGGAGCAGCTGGGTCTCCAGCAGCCTGTGTGTCAGTCAGCCCCAATCCGCACTGGTTTTTACAGCCCGTAGTTCTTACCGCCCATAGGGACTTCTTTCCCCAGCTCTGGAACCTTGGACGGGGGGTCTGGTGAAGGGCTGGGACCCCTCGCTCCTCCAGGAGGCCTCCGCAGAGGCAATCTCCCTCCCGATTAAAAAAGTGGTACATGTGGGTGCCAGACCAGCCCATTCCGTGCCTCCGCACCTCCGCACCTCCTACCCATCTCAATGTGCTTTCTTCATTACCTCTCTAGTTGTAGTACTTCCACTCAGCCAGCTTTCCCATGGTTCTGGATGATAGCAGTTCTGTGTTTTAGTTGTAATTTTGATGTGGTTGTGGGAGGCAGCAAGTACAGGCATTTACCTATGCCACCATCTTGGTTCCATACCAAAAACTCACACTTTTTAAAGCAGATGCATTAGTTTGAAACCAGCCTTCTGACACATGGACTGTTTATGGCCCAGGGACCTCAGTGTGAGTCTGGAAGCCCATGGTGATGGAATACTTCCCTTTCTTCCATTAGCTCAGTGTTTAAACTTGGGCAGATTATGTTATGTTTTTGGCCATGGTGCTCTTCTTTATAAAATGAGGTAAGCTGGTAAATGAAATGTCCCCTTGAAAAGGGGGGTTCTCCCCTGTACCACAATCTCTTTATCTGGTAGAACTACAGAGTTTCTCTGAAGAGACAAAAAACAATACACTATCAGAAGACTTGAATGAGTGAGCTGATGAAGCCAGGTGTTTAGAGACCAATCCTTGCAAATGTCCTGCCCAGTAAGAAACCCTCCCCTGGTTTCTGGTTTCTCCTTTTGGCATAATAAACAACAACAAAGGAAGAATACCAGCTCAACTTGTAGAGTCACTAATTATCCAAGTGGTCCATAATCTAAGAGCTGGAAACTATCCTGGAAAGTCCACAGTGATGACTACCTGTGATTTACTCGAGTGTGACGTGGAAGAGTAAGCTGTTACTAAATTGTAGTCAACAAATCCAAAGCAGCAGAGAGAGGAAGTGGGAGAGAGTGAAACTAGATACGGTAGTGTAGAAACTGAAAATGTATTTGCCTCCAAGCATGAGTAGGTACATATTTTTTTAAAATAGATTGCCCAGTGTACACTCTATCTTAATCTTTCCAGAATGTACAAATTAAAGTCTTGTGAGAGTATTGGCACCATGTCCTCTGCTCTTTGGGAATCATTAGTGAACACCTATTTTACAAGAATTTTTCTGTAAAAGAAAAACACAGCTCTAGCTGGTTTGGCTCAGTGGATAGAGCATTGGCCTGTGGACCAAAGGGTCCTGGGTTCAATTCCAGTGAAGGGCATATACCTTGATTGTAGGTTCCTCCCCAGCCTGGGCCCCAGTCAGGGCACATGGAGGAGGCAACCAATTGATGTGTTTCTCTCACATCGATGTTTTTCTCTGTCTTTCCCTCTCTCTTCCACTCTCCCTAAAAATCAATGGAAAAATATCCTCGGGTGAGGATTAACAAAGAAAGAAAGAAAAAAAACCACACACACAAAAATCAGGGGAAATTGAAAAACTTGGAGGTAACCTAGACATTTGAATCATATTATAAATGGAAATAAGTAATAATGTGTTAGCCTAACCAATGATTGACAAATGCTACAGAAATCCCCAAACGTACTTTCTTGTTTGGGCAAGAGTTGAAGTTTGTGTTGCAATTCGAACCTACTGTTTCAGTGAATATATGCCAGAAGGCATAGTAGCTGTCTTGGGATTCTTCTTTATCCAGTCCGCCAACAGTAACATTCTGAAGATTGGCACGTTGAAGAGTCCTCCTTAGCTTTTGCTTAGCATCTGTGATGTCAGCAAGCAGCCTGATAAATCTGAGGTCGGGGCTCATAGGTGCAGATGTCTGCAGGGCCAACAAGACACCATAATGAGTGAAGTGGACTAGGAACAAAAAGAGTTCTCTATCTGGGACAAGTAATATTTCACTTTCCTCTTAAATCTACTAAAAAAGAAAAGGCACATAGTGGGATGATAAATGGCAATGACACTTGGTCTCGGTTTGGGGGACAATAGCGGGTAGTGGGGACTTTGGGGAACAGGGAAGTAGTTGCTCCTACGCTTCAGCTGCCTCACTGGGATGCAGCCCTAGAACATGCAGATCTGATTTTTCTGCAAGAATCTAGAAAACTGGATTTTTAATGTGAAAGACTAGGTTTAATACTTTATTCAAAGTGTTTTTGCAACCACTTTAAAATTTTTGAAACTCTGTAAGAGCCAATCCTGTGTAAGCCTAACAAAAAAATTACACCCATAGGCTTGTTCCTTGTTCAAGAGGTCACCATTTTATAACCTGTGGATGTTGAGTAAGAAAGAACTTGTCAACTTGCTCCATCTTCAGTTTGGAGGAAAAAAAACGAAGACTTGTGGTTTATTATTTGTATGTCTTTAAATAGGCTTTCTCAGATAGAGAGAAAAATGTAAAAAGCAAAGGGCATTTGAGAACAATACTTATAATGATTAAATCACCACTGACTGTCCTTTTATACTTAATTGCTGTAGCATCGGAGCCAGAGTTCTTGCGTTATTGTGGAAAGCATGATTTTGTATTAGGACCCGCATCCGTATCTATGTGAGCTATTGCTGATGTCAGGCATATGCTGTCTGTACAGTCATCTTGCTGTGAACATGATCCTCAATAAAAAACTCACTGGAACAAGAACAGACATATAGACCAATGGAACAGAACAGAGAACCCAGAGATCGACCCAACCCATTATGCTCAGTTAATATTTGACAAAGGAGGCAAGAGCATACAATGGAGTCAAGATAGTCTCTTCAATAAAGGGTGTTGGGAAAATTGGATGGATACTTGCAAAAAAAAAAAAATGAAACTAGAACACGAACTTACACCATACACAAAAATAAATTCAAAGTGGAGAAAGGACTTAAATGTACGACAGGAAACCATAAAAATCTTAGAAGACTCCATAGGCAGCAAAAGAGCAGACATATGTCATAGCAATATCTTTTCCAGTATAGCTCCTAGGGCAATGGAGACTAAGGAGAAAATAAACAAATGGGACTACATCAAAATAAAAAGCTTCTGCACAGCAAAAGAAACCATCAACAAAACAAGAAAGCCCACTGCATGGGAGAACATATTTGCCAATGTTATCTCTGATAAGGGTTTAATCTCCAAAATTTACAGGGAACTCCTACAACTTAACAAAAGGAAGATAAACAATCCCATCAAAAAATGGGCAAAGGACCTAAATAGACACTTTTCTAAAGAGGACATACAGAAGGCCAAGAGATCTTGAAAACATGCTCAAAGTCACTAATCATCCAAGAGATGCAAATCAAAACAACAATGAGGTACTGTCTCACACCTGTCAGAATGGCTATCATCAACAAATCAACAAACGACAAGTGCTGGCGAGGATGCCGAGAAGAAGGAACCCTCGTGCACTGCTGGTGGGAATGCAGACTGGTGCAGCACTATGGAAGGCAGTATGGAGGTTCCTCAAAAAATTAAAAATGGAACTTCCATTTGACCCAGTAATCCCACTTCTAGGAATGTATCCCAAGAAAACAGGAACACCAATCAGAAAGGATATATGCATCCCTATGTTCATAGCAGCACAATTTACAATAGCTAAGATTTGGAAATAGCCTAAGTGCCCATCAATAGATGATTGGATTAGAAAACTGTGGTACATCTACACAATGGAGTTCTACACCGCTGTAAAAAAGAAGGAATTCTTACCATTTGCAGCAGCATGGATGGAACTGGAGAGCATTATGCTAAGCAAAATAAGCCAGTCAGAGAAAGATAAATATCACATGATCTCACTCATTTGTGGACTATAATGAACAACATAAACTAATGAACAAAAATAGAACCAGAGACATAGAAGCATTGGACAGACTGTAAAACCTGTGAGGGAAGTTGGGGGTGAGGTTGTAAGAGGTCAACCAAAGGACTTATATGCATGCATATGAGCAAAACCAATGGACACAGACAGTAGGAGGGTGAGGGCTTGTGCTTGGGGGTGGGGGTGACGGGGGAGAGGTCAATGGAGGGGAAATGGAGATTCATGTAATACTTTAAACAATAAAGAATTTAAAATGTAAAAAACAACTCACTGGAATGATTCAGATTGCTCCATATTATAGCAAAGATAGGGAGCTTTGGATACATCTAGAGACATAAGGTTTTGTAGTTTTTATAAAATAGATGTTTGGCACTTTGTAGACAATACATTATCAAAGTAAAAACTCCCATATTTAAGAGCAAAATTAGAGGCCTGACCAGGTAGCTCAGTTAGTTAGAGCATCGTCCCCATACGTCAAGATTGTGGGTTCGATCCCCAGGTCAGGGCATGTACAGGAATCAACCAATGGATGCATAGATAAGTGGAACAACCAATGGATGTTTGTCTTCCTCTCTCTCTCTCCCTCTCCCTTCTTCTCCCTCTCTAAAAAATAAAAGCAAAGTTAAATTTTGGAAAATAAACTATAATACCTGGAAAACAAAAACACTCTGACAAAACCTGGAATCCCTTCACGTTGTTTTAAATGCATGAAAGCAATGCATTTTGGGTCTTGAGCATTGCTTGATTTTTAGTTTAGATACTGCTTCAGATAGGTCAGTACTTTTCCCCAGTCACTGCTGTTTTTATGGTGTCTTTTTGCCTTTATCTCTCAAACCAAGTATTAATGACTACTATATTACTTTGCAGAACTTAGTGAGAGGTTTAAACATTTTCATTTGTATTTTTGTTTTAAAAATACAATAAATAATTTGTGTTGCATTTAGCAGTGAAGGAAGTATCTTTTTACCTAAATGTGTGGTGAATACATTCAGGCTTTGTGTGATTCATAGTCCAAGAGTGCTAAGGTAATTAAGTAAATAAATGCATGCTCTGTTTCCTGGACCAGAAATTAGAAGTGTGTTGGAAAGGAGTCACTGAAGATGAGCTATTGTGGTGAGAGAAAGATTGGCAAGGGCTTAAAATTGTGTGAACATGCAGATTTGTGAAATCCCCACAAATTACCACAGAAGCCGAGGAGGCTCTTGTTCTAATTTTAGTGCCCAGCTTGGTTTCACTTACTATTTCAACCTTTCAACATCCTTATTGTGACTGGTAGATCCAGCAGCAAAACTTTTCTTGGAAATGTTTTTCTGTACTATCCACTCTCAAGAATTGTTTTCAGGGATATTAGTCACCTGACATGCATTTATTTCCATTCTGCAGAAGAATGCATGCCATTGTTAAGACTTAGATACCACTCTTGACTCATTGGTACACGTGAGATGCCACTTACATTTCTATATGTATCTACTGAAATCTCCTGCCTCCTCTTTGAGGACATGTACTAGTATGTGTCTTTGTATCCCCTTAAGTATTTGTGATAAAAAAAAATAGATGGACACTGATCAATAAAAATATAATTGAATAGATTGAGTTGTATGTGTAGAGAACTCTCGTTTTATCCTCCTAAAATAATGAATACTACAGAATATGAAGCTGAGTACAGAATCTTTATTTAAGAAATCATAGAACTAACACATAGTTAGTAGAAATGGGATTTAAGCTAGTTCTCATTTTATAGCTCAAATTTTCAGCCTGTGCTGCCTTCCTTCCCCCCTTTTTCCTTTCTCTCTCTCCCTCCCCCTCACTCTGCCTCTCCAGCCCTCCCTCCCTTCCTTCCTTCCTTTCTTTTGCACATGGATATATGTAGATAAAATATATGTGGCTTGTGAGTTTGAGAGAGATGACATAAACAGAAATTATTTCATCCCTTAGGTAGAGGGCACTGCCAGGTCGCTTACCAGAAATACAATAATAGTAGCTAATACTTCTTGAGAATATACTATGTGCCAGCTAATGAGCACTTTACCTGTGTTAACTCATTTAATTCTCATAACAACCCTACAGCATAGATTCTATTACGCTACTATTGAGATAAAGATATCAAGACACAGATTAAATAACTTGCCACACAGCTATAAAGTGCAAGAGTCTACTTGGATCCCAGTGGTCTGGCTCTAGAGTCCAAGTGCTTAACATTAAGCTGCACTCAGAAGAGAACCCATTAAATGAGTGGCACATGTGAAGCCTACACCGAACTATAGAAAGGGCTACATTGGACTGTGCCACTTGGACCTTCACAGAAGCTTTTAGTTGTGATGCTTAGAACATGGCAGTTCCTCCTCTTTCCCTCTCTCAATGTTTGGTGAGTGAAAGAAGGACACATATGTACTTGTATTCCTTTAAGACTTCATCATCCTGTTAGCACTGCTGCTTTCCCACACCTCTCCGTCCTTTTCAGAGTCATTTTCTCTGCATGCGGTGTGCTTCTGCTTTTCCTGGCTCAGTGCAGCCCCACCCATGCTTCGAGACGCATCTCAGTTCTGTCAGTCAGAAGTCGATTTTACTTCTCTCATGACTCTTTCATAATGCCCTTTACCCTAATTCTGCTCATGCGTGTCCCCTCTGTCGATCCTATGGCTTCCGAGATCATAATCTGTGTCTGCCATGGTGGTAAGCAGTGTCTGGCACAGAAGAAAAAAAGCGTTTACTCAATAGTCACAGTGGTTCTCAACCTCCTGGCCCTTTAAATACAGTTCCTCATGTTGTGGTGACCCCCAACCATAAAATTATTTTCGTTGCTACTTCTTAACTGTAATGTTGCTACTGTTATGAATCATAATGTAAATATCTGATATGCAGGATGGTCTTAGGCGACCCCTGTGAAAGGGTCATTCGCCTGCCGAAGGGGTCGTGACCCACAGGTTGAGAACCGCTGCAATAGAAGATAAAATGACTGGGGAAAGTATTCACTGTATTTTTATTTTCTTTACCATAAATCTGTAATACTAAAAATTTTGGAGTGTGTCTTAAAATTCCATTATGGGCATGTTCATATAAACAGAGAAAAATTCATTCACTAATCAAATGAAAAAATTCAAGAATAAGATCAGAGAAGAAAATTGGAGAAGGAACAAATTTGAAGTTTGAAGGCCATTTTGGAAGAATGAGGTGGCAGGGAAAGATACACATATAAAGGTATCAGACACACTTCTATATTTGGGGCTAGAAAGACAAAAGACATGGTCTGGTTCTCAAGAAACCACTGGGGAGGCAGAACCACTTTGTAATACAAACCATACAATTACTAAAGGAGGTCAGTATGTCCAGTGTCGGTATGTCCTGCCTGGATGAGGTGGGAGGGAGGAGGAGAATTCAAATGGGTATCTGAGGATGTGAGTATGGGATTGCCAAGCAGACATATTGGGGGAGGGGGTAAACTTTGCAGAGAAGCAGCATGTGCAAAGCATGATGTCTTGGTTCAGGCTGCTATCAAAAATACCATCGACTGGAAGTCTTCAACCACAAACCACCTTCATTCCTTAGTTATCTCCCAAAGGCTCCTTCTTCAAATACCATAGCAGTAGGGATTAGGATTTTAATATAGGAGTTTTGGGGGGACACAAACATTCACTCTGTATCACATGGGCACTATGAGAAAGTTCATTTTACAACAGTAACATGTGGTGGAGTGAAGTGAAGGTGAATAAAGAAGCGTTAGGGTATGAATGGCACAGACAGTGAAGGCCATTCCTGACTTTGTCTGCCATCCGAGGACCTTAGAGTTAGATAAGAGACAATAGGGTTGAAAATGGGAATCATGTGATCGATCTGATAATTTGGAAAGATTGGTTTGGCACTGATAGAGAGTAGAGATTAACAGGAGGGGAGTGTTAATCTGAAGCCTTATACGTAAGCATTGCAGAGGACACGGGATAGGTAATGACAGCTGTTCTGAACCCAGGAGTGGCAGTGGAGAGGAAGAGGAGTAGAGGCATAGGAGAAGCATTTGGGAGGTAGATGATCAGACTTGCATATGGAGAGATGGTTAAAGAAGGTGCTAGGAAATCTAGGGTGAGTCCCAAGTTTCTGGCATAGAATATTGGGGGGCAGGTTGAGGAATCAAGGAAGCAAGTACAGCAAGTATAGCAGTTCAGAGAAGTGAAATGGACATATTTTTAAACAGATAACATTTTTTAAGCAGATATAATTCATATACCATACCTTTTTAAAGTGTACAGTTCAGGATTTTTAGTATATTCACAAGGTTATATAACCACCTTCAAATTCCAGAACATTTTTATCACCCCCAAAAGAAACCCTGAACTCTGAAGCCACTCCTATACCCCAATTCCCTCGGCCCCTGGAAACCACTAATTTACTTTCTGTCTCTATAGATTTTATTGTGAACATTTTATATAAATGGAATCATGCAATATATGATATAGCCTTTTGTGTCTGGCTTCTTTCACTGAGCATAATGGCTTCAAAGTTTATCCACGTTTTAGTCTGTGTCAATATTTGATTCTTTTTTATGGTTGAACAATATTCCATTATATAGATTCTGCCCGGTGCACGGATTTGCCCTCTCGCAATCTGGTACTCCTCAGGGTTGTTGGAGAGCCGGGTTTCGGCTTGATCCCCGCAGGCCATGCTTCTAGTATGCATGTAAGATCTTTGGTTTATCTCTTCTCGCCCTCTCCCCACTTCCCTCTGAGATTCATCAGTCTGTTCCATGTTTCCATGCCTGTGGTTTCCGCTCCTGCATTGAGTGTCTGCCCCCTGGTGGTCAGTGTGCATCATAGCTACTGGACAGTCGGCCGGTTGGTTGGTCGGCCAGTCAGCTGGTCACTTAGGCTTTTATATATAGAGACTAGAGGCCCGGTGCACAAAAATTTGTGCACTCGGAGGGGGGGGCGGTGGTCCCCCAGCCCGGCCTGTGCCCTCTCACAGTCTGGGACCCCTCAGGAGATAACGACCTGCTGGCTTAGGCCTGCTCCTGGGTGGCAGAGGGCAGGCCCAATCCCTAGGTGCAGCCCCTGGTCAGGCTCAGAGCAGGGCCGATTGGGGAGTTGGAGCACCGCCCCATCATGCACAGAGCAGGGCGGATCGGGAGGTTGCCATGCCACCCTCAGTCACGCTCAGGGTAGGGCCGATTGGGGGGTTGGAGCACCGCCCCCTGTTACACTCAAGGCAGGGTCAATGGAGAGGTTGCGACGCCACCCCCTGTCACGCACAGAGCAGGGCCGATAAGGGGGTTGAGGCGCTGTCCCCTGTCACTCACAGAGCAGGCCAATCAGGGGGTTGAGGCGCTGTCCCCTGTCACTCACAGAGCAGGGCCGATTAGGGGGTTGAGGCGCTGTCCCCTGTCACTCACAGAGCAGGGTCCATCGGGGGGTTGGGGCGCTGCCCCCTGTCACTCACAGAGCAGGGCCCATCAGGGGGTTGAGGAGCTCCCCACTGTCACTCACAGAGTAGGGCCGATAGGGGAGCTGGGACACCGCCCCCTGTCACACACAGAGCAGGGCGGATCAAGGGGTTGGGGCGCTGCACCCTGTCACACTCAGGGCAGGGCCAATGGGGAGGTTATGGCTCTACCCTGTCACACACAGAGCAAGGCCCGTGGAGGGGGATTGGGGCGCCACCCTCTATTACCCACAGAACAGGGCCGATCAGGGGGTTGGGGCGCCACCACTGTCACACTCAGGGCAGGGCTGATGGAGAGGTTATGGTTCTACCCTGTCACACACAGAGCAGGGCCGATCAGGGGGTTGGTGCACTGCACCCTGTCACACACAGAGCCGCAGGGCAATTCGGGGATTGGGGAGCTCCCCCCTATCAGGCACAGAGCAGGGCTGATCAGGAGGTTTGGGCACTGGCCCCTGTCACGCTGATCCCGGTGCCGGGAGCCTCGCTGCTCCGCTGATCCCAGTGCTGGGAGGCATATTACCCTTTTACTATATAGGATAGAGGCCTGGTGCATGGGTAGGGGCCGGCTGGTTTGCCCTGAAGAGTGTCCTGGATCAGGGTGGGGGTCCCCACTGCGGTGCCTGGCCAGGCTGGCTGAGGGGCTGAGGGCTGTTTTCCTGCTGGCAGTTGACTAAAAGCTCCCAACTGCTCCTTGTTTTCTTTTTTTTTAATTCTGGGCCAGCTTTAGCTCTGAGGCCTCGCTACTGAAAACATGGATACAATGTTGCGGTCCGGGGCTGACTGAAAGCCGGTTTTGTTTAGCTTCTTATTTGCAACATAGTAATAGTTGCTTAGAGTTGCAGTTGAGAGGCCGGCAAGTGAGGCGGGGGAATGTTGGAGTCTGCAGTCCCTGGAGGAAGCAAGCCTCCCTGCTCACTTCAGTGCATGGCTGCCGGCCGCCATCTTGGCTGACAGTTAATTTGCATAAGGATACGCTGATTAGCCAATGGGAAGGGTAGTGGTCGTATGCCAATTACCATGTTTCTCTTTTATTAGTGGAGATACCTCATCTTGTTTATGCATTCATCACTTCATGGAAATTTGGGTTGTCTCCGCTTTGGGGCTATTGTGAATAATACTGCTGTGAACATTTGTGTACATGCTTTTGTGTGAACATAAGTTTTCAATTTTCTTGGATACATACCTAGGAGTGAATTTGCTGGATCATATGGTAACACTGCATTTAAGTTTTTGAGGAACCACCAAGCCATTTTTCAAAGTGGTTGTATCATTTTGCATTGCCATTAGCATCATGATGGTGCGATATGAAAACTTACCCAGAAGTTAAGCAAAAGTTGCCCAAAGTCACACACTAGCAGTAGTAGAGCCAGGACGTAATCCCACGTCTGCCTGTCTCCAGACCCCACTCTGTCCTCAGCAGTACCCCATGCAGCGGGCCTCAGTTTGGTTTGGAGTCACCCACATAGAGGTGGTAGTTGAAGTGGTGGTTGTGGATGAGTGTACCGCAGAGAGTTTGAGATGAGAGGGAAAAGCCAGGCACGGGAACCTGCGAACCCCCAGCAAAAAGTCTGCAACACGAGACCAAGAAACTGCAACTAGAGGCATTGGAGGAAAGCCAGGGAAGAGATGTTGCCAGGAAAACCATCCAAGGATAACATTTTAGCAAGAGTGTGGTCAAGAGAGACACATGGCTGCTAAGCATTGGCGTGACTTCCGCCAGAGTGGTTTTGGTGAAGTGTGGGGTGCGGTGGGGTGGGGAGTGAAGGAAGAATTGGACAGACCTTGATTCTAGTGATCTGAAGAGGAATGGAATGAGCCAGCAAACTTTGTTGGCTGTGAAGGATGGGGAGATAGGAGAGATGGCCAGCAGAAAGCTGGTGTTTTTGTGTTTGGCCAGAAAAGACACCTCATGTTTACTTAAATTGCTAACAATCCAGTTCCAATTAGTGAATTCCTCCCTTCTTTTATAACTACCAACACAAGCCATATTCTCAGCCCTTTTCCTCCTTCAACTCTTTAGGAAAAGCTACCTTCTTCTCCCTCTATCTTCCTTTCTTCTCCTTTGTTTCTCTCGATCCACTAATGAGTAAAAAAATGCCCATTGGATTCATGTTTCTAGGAGTTTCACAATTTCTGAAGGCTAGTTTGTTATATAGGGAACTAGAGGCCCGGTGCACAAAAATTTGTGCACTCGGGGGGGAGAGGGGATCCCTCAGCCCATCCTGTGCCCTCTCGCAGTCTGGCACCCCTCAGGAGATAATGACCTGCTGGCTTAGGCCTGCTCCTGGGTGGCAGAGGGCAGGCCCAATCCCTAGGTGCAGCCCCTGGTCGGGCTCAGAGCAGGGCCGATTGGGGATTTGGGGCGCCACCCCCTGTCATGCACAGAGCAGGGCGGATGGGGAGGTTGTGATGCCACCCCTAGTCACGCTCAGGGTAGGGCCGATTGGGGGGTTGGGGCACCGCCCTCTGTCACACTCAAGGCAGGGTCGATAGGGAAGTTGCGGCGCCACCCCCTGCCACTCACAGAGCAGGGCCGATCAGGGGGTTGGGGCGCTGCCCCCTGCCATGCACAGAGCAGGGCCGAGCAGGGCCTGTCACACACAGAGCAGGGACCATCGGGGGTTGGGGCTCCGTACTCTGTCACACACAGAGCAGGGCCCATCAGGGGTTTGGGGAGCTCCCCCTTGTCATGCACAGAGCAGGGTCAATCAGGGGTTTTGGGAGCTCCCCCCTGTCACACACAGAGCAGGGCTGATCAGGGGGTTGGGGAGCTGCCCCCTGTCACACACAGAGCAGGGCCAATCAGGGGGTTGAGGAGCTCCCCCCTGTCACGCACAGAGTAGGGCCAATAGGGGAGCTGGGGCACCGCCCCCTGTCACATACAGAGCAGGGCCTGTCGGGGGGGGGGGGGGGGTAGTTGAGGCGCAACACCCTGTCACACTCAGGGCAGGGCCGATGGGGAGGTATGGCTCTACCCCGTCTCACATAGAGCAGGGCCCGTGGGGGGGTTGGGGCGCCGCCACTGTCACACACAGAGCCGCAGGGCAATCGGGGTTGGGGCGCCGCCCTCTATCACCCACAGAGCAGGGCCGATCAGGGGGTTTGGGCGTTGCCCCCTGTCACACACAGAGCCGCAGGGCCGATCAGGGGGTTGGGGCACTGCCCCCTGTCACACACAGAGCCGCAGGGCAATCAGGGCGTTTGGGCATTGCCCCTTGTCACGCTGATCCCAGTGCCGGGAGGCCTCGAGGCCCCTCTGATCCCGCCCGGCAGGGTCACAGATCCGGGTCCCAGACCGCAGACAGCCTTGCCTGCTGCCGCCTGCCTTCAGTATGCAAATTAGCCGCCATCTTGTTGCTTCAGGGTGGGGGTCCCCACTGGGGTGCCTGGCCAGTCTGGGTGAGGGGCTGAGGGCTGTTTTCAGTCTGGCGGGCGACTGGAGCTCCAAACCTCTCCTTTTTTTCTTTTTTTTTTATTCTGGCATTTATTTACCTCCTATGGCTGTCACTGGAGCTGAGAGCCGGCTTTCTCTCTGAGGCTCGGCTGAAAGCAGGTTTCTGGCCTTTGTTTCTGTTTTCGAAACAATGTTGCGACTCCAGCTCTGAGATCCCGGCTGACTGACAGGAGGTTTCTGGAGTTTTGTTTATCTTCTATAAATGTTACTATGTTTCCAACTGAAGCTCAGAGGCCGGCGGGGAACGTTGGAGTCCATAGCAAGCAAGCCTCCTGTTAGCTTCCAGCTGCCTGGCTGCCGGCCGCCATCTTGGCTGACAGTTAATTTGCATAAGGATATGCTGATTAGCCAATGGGAAGGGTAGCGGTCGTACGCCAATTACCATGTTTCTCTTTTATTAGTGTAGATAAGTACTGTCAACATCTAAACTTCTTGAGAATTCCCAAAGTTCTTTTCAGTATTTCTTTTTTTTAAAATATATTTTATTGATTTTTTTACAGAGAGGAAGGGAGAGGGATAGAGAGTTAGAAACATCGATGAGAGAGAAACATCGATCAGCTGCCTCCTGCACATGTCCTACTGGGGATGTGCCCGCAACCAAGGTACATGCCCTTGACCGGAATCGAACCTGGGACCCTTGAGTCCGCAGGCCGACGCTCTATCCACTGAGCCAAACCGGTGCTGGCCTTTTCAGCATTTCTGAGAGCCCCACAGAGCTCCTTGCCCTCTATATGCAAATCTGCTGTTAATCCATTTATATTGTTCTAATTGGGAAATATAATTGGGGGTGGCAAAAGTTGGCTTGCAATTGCGAGTACGTGAAACACTGTTCTTGTATTATTATTTATTAATTATTGTGTTATTTTCCATACAGACAACTGTAGACCTACTTTTGCCCCACCCTGTATTCTAAATTCTGAATAACCACTCTACAAATATAGTTTGCAACATTTCATAATTTTAGAACTTCCTTTTATTCCTTGTGCTTTATGCTCATAAATCCTTTTACAAATGATTTTCTTTTGGTCTAATGAGGAAGGCAGAGTAACATTATTGCTCTCATGTTAGAAATGATGAAAGTGAACCTTAGAAATGGGACCTAAGATACTACTGAGATTTTCTACTCCCTTATGTTTTCTCTTTTGTTGGTAAGTATGATGTATCCTATTTAGAATTAAGGTGAAATTAATGTCTTAGATGGAAGGAAGAGAAATGACACCACCTTTTGAGATTTGTTTTCCTTTTTGAGGAAGAAAGAAGCATTTGCTGTAGGGAAAACATCTGAAATAAATGAGAATAACCAAGTCACTAAGTGGAGCCTTCTAATCATGGGCTTGAAGTTGTGTAAATATAAGTGAGAGTACAGAAATAATCTTTAAAACATTTTTTTTGTTCCTATACTTTACTTTTTTAAATCATCACCGGAGGATATTTTTCCACTGATTTTTTAGAGAGTGGAAGAGAGAGGGAAAGACAGAGAGAAATATCTATGTGAGAGAAACACATTGATTGGATGCCTCCTGCACGTGACCTGACCTGGGCCTGGCCCGGCAGTGAAGAGCCTATAACCTGCAACCGAGGTACTTGCCCTTGACTGGAATAGAACCTGGGACCCTTCAGTCCGCAGGCCCACACTCTATTCACTCAGCCAAACCTGCCTGGGCCCTGTACTTTACTTTTGATAGGTTCCAATAAAAAGTCTAACTTCAAATTCCCGCTTCAGAAGTAATTTATAACTGAAACTGTACCACATCATAAGAGTCCTGAAGACATTTAAAATGTTTTCACTTAGATGGTGCCATAAAAGGGAAATTAATATTATATGTTCAAGTAGCTTTGTGTACAAAAATTAGCTTAAAATACTTTAAGATATTTAGCTTTTGCCCGGTCAGTATTGCTCAGTGGTTGAGTGTCGAACTATTAACTCAGGAGATCACGGTTCGATTCCCGGGTTAAGGCCCATGCGTGGGTTGTGGACTTGATCCCCAGAAGCGGGCATGCAGGAGGCCGCCAAATGATGATTCTGTCTTATTGATGCTTCTTTCTCTATCTCCCTTTCCCTTCCTCTCTGAAATCAATAAAAATATATTTTTTTAAAAGAAAGAAATTCAGCTTTTAAAGCTTATCACTATCAATAGTGAAGTGCTCATTTCATCAGCACTTCTTCTAAATATTACCTTCTGTGTGTTCTTAGTCTTTTTTTCTTGTGAGAATAAGTTTTTTGAGAGCAGTTTGGTGATATCTATTTCATGCTCAATTCTGTAGTTATGCTCTAATAATTCCGGCCACTGCTCTGGCTGACAGCACTGAATTTAGCTGGTATTTCCGTTTGTTTGTGATCCATAAAACTTAATACTCTCAGGTGTCTTCTCTTTCAGGAAGCCTCCCTAAATCTCTCTGGTTGAATTCTGTCCCATTTCTGCGCTCTCATGACACCCGGGCATGTGTCTCTGACAGTGGGCTTAACAGACTCACTGTTTTTTAATAACCAGTTTGAAATCTGTCGCCCGTATGGCGACTTGGGCCCTTTACATCTCAGCCCATACACGGTGCTTAACATTTAACTGATATTCAGTAATCGCTGGCCTTTCACCAAATAATACTTTTCTCTGAGAGCTTGGAGATACTTTTGAAAGCAGTCTTTCATTGTCAGTGCTTCTTGCAGCATTCCTACATAGCTGCTTAGAACTCAGGATTTTAAATCCTTTCCTGGTGTTTTTGGAGACGGGCAGCTTCCACCCCCAGCATGCAGCAATGGTAGATTAGAAAGAGATTTTGTACTCCAGGCTGTGCCTTCTGTTGACATTCTCTTGCTTCTTAGAGGCTTTTGCTTATAGGCCTCATTCCCTTGGAGCCTCTCTGTGTAGATTCTATCCTCTGAGATTGTCATCTGGCCCCAGTGGGAGGATGCCTAAGAGTTTTATTTACTTATGACAGTTACTGAAAATGACCTCTTGTTCATGGTGGGCACATAAAGCATGAGCATGTTTGTGCTGGTACCAAGTACTGAACGGATGTCAATAACCAATTCAGTCCATCTCATAAGGCCTCCTTGCATTTTTTTGGTAACAGTTAAGTAACATGGTTTAACTGCATTTTATTTATTGCTGGATTTCTGGGGCAGAGCCTGGACTCCCAGAGTTCTTTGGGTAAAGTGCTCAGCACAGTGACTGGCACAGGAGCACTTGTAAAGATCTCCTCCTCCTCCATCATCATCATCATCATCATCATCATCATCATCTACTTCTGAGCTGAAATAGTTTGGGGCTTTATTTTGGGGTGTTATTTACAATTTGAACACTGAAGTTGCCATAGTATGTCATAATCTTCCATGTGGTTGAATTTGTCCATCCAGAAACCACCTGATTGCAAATGTCTAATATGTATATACTTCGGCTCTCTTCCATGTTGAGCTCCAGCCAGATGCTAGGAAAATACTTCCTTGGTAGGACTTTGGAATTCCATGGTAGTTATTACTAGAGCTCTTCAAGACTGTCAGAATCGCTGTAAATATGTTAGTTTGGTTGCCAATGTTAAATTCCAGGAACCAAGAAAAAATAAATAAAATGCAGCCTAACTTTGTTACTTAATTGTTAACCAAAAAATGCAAGGAGGTCTTGTGAGCTGGTTATTTTCTGTTCAGTGTTTAGTACCAGTGAATCCCTGAATTGCCAAGATTGCTGTAATAATGCTGGTTATTCATTTGCGGATAATAGGGCCTGTGATTGAATGCTTAAAAGCCAAGCACAGGCATTAGTAAAAATTTCTTCTGGATGATGCCTAGAAATTGATCTAATAAGCCTTACTAATGATAGAATGTGTGTGGATGGTGGAAAAAGCTTAAATTTTAGAATCAGGTGGACCTGACTTTGCAAATGAATAACACGATATGAACAAATAATTTAACTTCTATAGGCCTCAATTTGCTCATCCCTGAAATGAACAGAATAATACCTAGTTTTCTGGGTGTTATAAGATTTAAACATAATAAAGGTAATTTTTCTAACATGATGTCTATCATATTACATGCCACCAGCAAGTAGTATTTGTAGAGACTATTATTTCTTCATTTTCTAAAATCTAGAATAACATTGATTATTAATGCTTCATTGATTTAGTAAAAGCTCTTTGCAGGGGGGAAAAAATTTAAAAACCCAGGAAAACCTCATTTAACAAACCCTTCCAAGACAAAAATGAAAAAAAAAATTACTTTTAGAGTTAAGAAATACAGTA
Source organism: Myotis yumanensis (assembly GCF_028538775.1). Classification (NCBI taxonomy): domain Eukaryota; kingdom Metazoa; phylum Chordata; class Mammalia; order Chiroptera; family Vespertilionidae; genus Myotis; species Myotis yumanensis. The sequence goes on from NW_027223762.1 coordinate 15,845,279, forward strand.
TTATTCAGGGCTACCACATATTGTCATTGTTAACTAAATTTTGGGGATATTGCTCCACTATCCATGAATAATAGCTTATTCTCTGAGTCATCATTTCAAGCTGTTTACAGCATTTTAATTTTACTGTAACCATTTGGCTCACTTCCCAAGTTCATACTATTCCATTTGGTTTGTGATAGAAACAACTTTGACAGTGTTGATAATGAGACTGTGACAGAACATGCTGAGAACAGTAACTTATTAAAGAACATAAGATAGCCCTAGCCGGTTTTGCTCAGTGGATAGAGCATCACCCTACAGACCAAAGGGTCACGGGTTCAATTTCAGTCAAGGGCACGTACCTTGGTTGCAGGCTCCACCCCGGCCTGGGCCCTGGTCGGGGCGTGCAGGAGGCAACCAACTGATGGGTTTCTCTCACATTGATGTTTTTCTCTGTCTTTCCCTCTCTCTTCCACTCTCTTTAAAAATCAATGGAAAAATATATTTGGGTGAGGTTTAAAATTTTTTTAAAAAGGACATAAAATAGAGAAATGCAGAGAACTAGAGATGACATTGAAGGAAATGAGAGGGGAAATTAAAATTGCAACAAGATCAATGCAGAAACAAGCAAAGAATACCAAATGTGGAGAGTACATAGAAAAAAAAACAGTATGTATTTTGTGATTTATGACCTTTTTCAAGACAACAGATGAGGACTTTAGAGAGGGTGAGTTGTAGGGCAGAGACACAAAACCTGGCTGGGAAGGTGGAGAACAAGGGATGGTGGCTGAGGTAGTAGTTGCCAGAATGAAATGCTCTGGATCAAGTCAAAGGGTGGGAGGTAAATGATTTCTTTATTTTTTCACTTCTAGTAGTGTCTATCTTTTTCTTCACCATTTCAAGCAAAGCTAGGTGAAGTGGGAGCAGGGACCCAGGCCCTTCTGAGGAAACCACCTAACCAATGCCAGCCATGCTTCAGCTCTGAGCTTCTTCCTTATGGAAACCATGTGTCCATACTTCTGAAAACTTGACTATAACAGCAAAAATTCTGGATTGCCTGCCCCATACAGAAGAATTAATTATCCAAGAAAAGTTACCATAAAGAATTTCAGAAACTTGACACACGTAAAAGATGTCACCCAAGGAACAAGGAACACTAAACTTCCCTTCAAACAGACTCCAGAGGGAGAGAGTCATTAGCCTTCTACTCTGGATGGGAATAATCCCAGTACTTCTGGCTTCTTTCTCCCGCTCTTCACAATATCTTTTGTATTTTTTCTCCTCTTGATAAACTTCAGACCTGTCTCCATCAGACCTTCTACCACATGACCTTATCTCCTCCTTTTTAGAGTAAATTTGAAAAGTTTCTGCTTAGGCGGAAACTTCCTTGACTTCCTGCTATCAGGAGGACAAATCTTATATCTTTACCCATTTTTCTCTTTCCTGTTGTTACACTAAAAGAGGTGACCCTCTGCTTTATCTCAGATAAATCCCACCACTTGTGCATGGGTTCATCACCCTTGTCCTCTCAGGGGCCTTGTTAAAAGATTAAATTATCTTTCTTCTGTCCCTTAAATTTCCCTTTCCACTGATTATTTGCACTTACACATACTCAGGTGTGTCAACTCAGAAGTCTGTAACAGGTATGCAGATGCTAACTCACCATTTCCCCTTGTATGTCTTAGACATCTCTAATTCAACCTGTTCAAGAGTGAACTCATCATTCGCCTCCCATGAACTTCCTACTCCTTCTCCCTTCCCTCAATTTAGCAATTTTGGTTGGGTTATGAAATGACTTCATAACCCAACCAAATGTCTAGCTAGAAATCTGGAAAGCATCCTTGATTTCCTCCTTTCTGATCATTCCACCACAGCAAACAAATCAACAGATCTTGTTGGGTCTATCTTCAAAATATATTCAATAACCAGCCATGCATCTCTATCTCCGTTGCCACAGTCTGGTTTAGATAACCATCATCTCTTGCCTGAAAGGCTATCATTGACTACTAGTTGGTTTCCCATCATTAGTGTAGGTCTTTACTAATCTCTTCTTTATACTGCAGCTAGAGGGAATCTTTAAAAAATCTGAATATGATCATGCGCTCTCCTCACCTTTAAAACAATGATAAAGTCCAGACTCCTTAATATAGCTTTCAATACTGTTCATGAGCTACTTGTATTGACTATTTAGTCTCATATCTCACCACTTCAGCCAATCAAAATGTCTTTCAACTTTTCTTAATTAGCATCTTCCCCCCCCCATTCTTTGCCTTGCGTGAACTATGATTCCTACACTAAATTAGTGCCCCAACCCTTCATAAGATACGTTATTGTAATTACTTGTTTAATTCTTTGCTAGAGTATAAAGGCATGCATTGTGTCTGTCTTGCTCACCAATTTAGCTTTCTCCCTGTTCACCCCCAACTTCTTCTGCCAGCTACTATAGTGCCTTACTTAGTAACGGGTATCTAATAGATTCACAGTAAGTATTTGTCAAATGATTTACCTTTCAGAGTTTTGTTATTTCTCTTACTGAACTCAATAATCCGATTCTCCTATGGAGTCTCAGAAAATATAATCACAAAACTTTTTAAATCTCATGTCTGTGGTTAGAAAGGGAGATTTAGCTTGAATGTTGCCAGAACAACAAATGCTAAGACACCTTAGTCATTAATCCTTAAGGCTTAAAGGTTTGTGATATTTACTACCCACTTTCACAAAGGATTTAGGCATTTAGAGAAACGCCTTGTCTCCATATGAAGGTTATATGAATGTTAACATATATATATGGCCATTTATGTATAAAAATATTTATGTATATCTGCCATTGGGGGGAAAAGAGTTTTCAAGGGTTTGGGGGAGTTGTCTGTTTTCTTGGAATAGAAATAATGCTTTAGACAAGACAATCTTTGGAAGTTCTAATATGGCCAACATCACTTCAAAACCGTTTGTTGAATGCTTATTAGATATAATATGTCACCTTATAAATTCTGCAAGCACAGAGCCAGGAGGAACCTTTGCTGTCATTTTGGCATGCTTCCTAGACACTGTCTGGGAATTTAGTCTATAGCATCTCTGACAATCATTACCTTACTTTGGCTGGAGAACTTTCAGGAATGGAATTCCATTGCTGATGAGCCCACCTGCCCCACTACTGGATGCTCTAGTGTCACGATATTTATTCTTCTATTTCCCTTTCCCTTCTCTAACCTACCATCTCTCTTCCTGTCACTTCGACACATAAATCCTCTACTGTAACTAAATCCTCAACTTAAAAGCCTTTAAATACTAGAAAGGAAGAGGTAGTGCAGGTGAGCACACGGTGTTTTGCAGGCCACATGGTAGGTACATTTTATGCTACCCCACTAACTCTTTAAGCAATCTAATACACTAAGCAGCGTTAATAACATTGTACTCAGAGGTAATTAAAACTTGCACTATTTAGTTAACTTTATGTCGAAATCCAATTTTTTAGACCTCTAAACATTCTGAGTAAAAAGCCAGAGGTGCTAATTCACCCTGGCCAGCGTGCTCAGTTGGCCCACACACGAAATTGTCTCAGGTTCGATTCCCGGTCAAAGGCATGTACCTCTGTTGCAAGTTCCATCACCAGCCCCAGATGGGGCACATGCAGGAGGCAACCAATCAATGCATCTCTCACATGCATGTTTCTCTCTCTAGCCTCTCCCTACCGAATCCCCGCCATGCTCTCTAAAAAATCAATGAGAAAATATCCTCGGGTGAGGGTTAACAAAAAATAAATTTTAAAAAGAACCTGGGTGCTAATTTATATCTGCTAATAGATAGCTGCATGGAATTGGCTCCTCTTCACTATTTCTAAAATTGGGAGCACATTCCTTGTTGTCCTAGGCAACCTCACAAGGGATGTTTTGAAGAAAGAGTCTTCACCAGTCATGTTAATGAAAGTCTTTTTACTGCACAAACACATCATGGCTTTTGGAAATCACACCCAACAGAACTCTGTTGCCCTTTTGAAGTGAGAACTTCTTTATTAGAAACTAGAGGCCTGGTGCACAGATTTGTGCATGGGTGGGGTCCCTCAGCCTGGCCTGCGCGCCTTCTTGCAATCCAGGACCCCTCAGGGATGTAGCAGTGCTGAAGCGGCAGGCGGCCAAGGGGAGCCCCAGCCAGGCCAAGTGCAGCTCCGCTGCCACTCATCCGGCCCTGCTGCACCTGCCACTGCTGCCGCTGCCACCACCACCACCACCATCACCACCGCTGCCACCACTGCCACTCAGTAGTGCTGCCATGGAGGCGGGAGAAGCTCCAGCCGCCGCAGCTGCACTCGACAGCCATGATCCTGGCTTCTGGCTGAGCCGTACTCCTGCTGTGAGAGCACACTGACCCCCAGGAGGCAGCTCCTGCATTGAGCGCCTGCCCTCTGGTGGTCAGTGCGCATCATAGCAACCAGTTGACCAGTCCTTCTGATAGTTCGGTCCTAACGGTCACTTAGGCTTTTATATATATAGGTGATGCAATCCTTGGGGAAATTCTGGCTTATTGTGTCCTTTCCAGACCTGTGAGAACATGTCTATGCTGGGGAGCAACCATTTCCATTGCAGCCGGAGAGCACTATCAACATTAAAGCAACCCCTAAACCACTGGGAGACTAAACAACCTGGACTAAAATAACATTGACATTCACGTTGAGACAGCCAGGAGTGATTTAGAGCCAGAGTCTGAGGATCAGCACAACAAAGTGTTTTAGAGGTTTACTAACATCCCAAAGTCTGTGTTTGGGAATTCTCAATGAGTAATCCACTGATAGAAGTCACTTGGACTAAAGTAATATTTTATACTACGTGTATAAATTTCGGTTTTGCAACATTTTAAGGTTTTTAATAGTCTGGATTTTTTTAAAAAAATGCTTGACTTTTGAAATATCAAGTCACAAAGTAACTATTTTGAAAGTTTTCTCTTTTTTAATTAAATTTATGGATGAAGTTTAGACAAAAGAAATCTCAAAAAACACCTATATTTCAAGGTTTTTGGAAATGCTTTAACACAAGGTGAATTCTTTTGGGTTTCTATTATTTAACTCTGTCTGAGGAATTTTTTTTCTGTTCTTTTATCAGGTTCTCCAAAGTCCTTACTATTTATTGGATAAGCCAGCACTACAGACTACGTTCCCAATGCAATTTCCAATGATGATAACTGCCATTAAAATTCATTCAGATCTGGAAATCTGTGTGAAGCCAATAGGTAGGTATTTCTCTAAACTATTATAAATGAAACAAGAAACTCTACAAAACAAATATCCCTGGAAAACCCAACGGAAACATGTCATGATATTAAACAAGAGTTATCTTTGGATGGTGAGATAATGGATAACTTTTTTCCCTTTTCTTTCTTATTGTCTAGTTTAAATGATGCATGTGTATTGCTTTTACAATAAAGGAGCTTTACTTTTGAAAAAGCAGTTGTAGATAATAGTATCCACATATGTGACATGAGATCTCAGGTACATGTGCAGGCAACAGAATCTAAGCAGGGACACAGACACATCTACTGAGTAAAGAAACAGATTGTAACGGGATAGCCCAGCCCACCTGGCTCTCCTGGGCTGGCTTCTTTGCAGATCACAAATATAACTCCGAACATGGTGACAGGATTTTGGTACCAGGTTATTTCTAACCCCTTGTGGAAGGTCAACAACTTCTCCATACAGCTTGGCGGAATAATTTTGGATTTAACCTGAGAAACTAAGCTGTTTGGTTCTAAGTAATAAATCTAACATTCAGCAACAAGAGTTCATAAGATTTTTAAAATGTCTGTATATACACAAAGGTAACCAAACGTGTCAATTATCCAATCTTTACTTTTAATGGGGTTGACAGAGATTAGGGAAATCAGAGAAATGCCGCCCCCAAATGTCCTGGAAGAGGTACCAAGTGCATATTATAAATATAGGCAGATCCTAGTGAGTCCTGATGTTTGCTAAAACCTGATTTAAGTTAGTAAAACAAACTAAAAAATGACCTCTTAAAATTTATAGTTACACATTCAAGCAAATATATACATATTCAAAATCAAACTTTTTATAATTTTTCTTTTATTAGTTTCTCCATCTATTCATTCACTCATTCCTTAATTTAGCACATGCTTTTTTGAGTAGCTTCCATGTCAGAGGCAAAAACGTAGGAGTTGGGGAATACACTAGGAGGGGGGAAAAAACCACAAAAATCCCCAAGTTCCTGGAATATGTTTATAGTGTTCGAGAAAATTTTTTAAAAACCCAAATAAACAAGTAAAATATATCATATGCCATTTTCAGATACATGTTAAGAAGAAAAATAAATCCAGGAAGTAAGGTCGAGCGTGCCAGGTGGGAGCTGGGCATGGAGAAAGAGGTGTTGTTTTAACTGGGTGGTCAGGAAAGACCTCCTGTAAGGTAACTTGGTTAATAAATGTAAGAGGGTGGGTTCCAGGCAACTTTAATATTCCCCTTTCTCAAATCATTTGAGCAGCCAATGTGGGAGAATATTGGTTCAGCGTGTCTGTTATATTTCATTGCACATGTGAAATAACCCTACTTTTTATGCTCTAAGAGTGGTACCTTCAGCGCACAAGAATATGATTCTTACACAAAAACAATACACAGTAAACAAGTTTCCTCCAGAGTTACGTGCCTGGTGAACAGACTCTCTCAAATGACCCCTTTTGGTGGTCCCATTGACTTAGTACAACTGTTCATATGGACATTGATATTTTTTCCCCCATTTCTCACGTGTTTGCTTACTGACATTGACTATGAGCCCATTGAAAGCAGGGAAGGGACAGTGATTTGTCCTCTTCTCAGCCTCAATGCCTTGCCCAGGCCTTGAACATGTTGGATACTCAATGATTATCAGTTGCATAAATAAATTTCAGGAGTAAATTAGGTATTGACTTTAAGCAGTTCATAAGATGACTCCCCAAGGGCCACATTTACCTACTAAACTGTCCAACATGGGTAATTATATTACATCATGATGACACCTGGACTTTTCCAAGCCCTATGTGGACCTGGCATCACGAAGTCACTCTGTAAAAAGAAAATGATGGAATGCCCCCAACAGGGATCCTTTCAGTATAAGCAGTTCTGAGAGGTTGTTCCCAATCCCATGTTCCCCATGACAGTGCTGTAAAATGAGACTGCTGTCATCACCACATTTTTCTTCTTATCTCTGCAACAGAGAATCAGTTTATAGCCTCTTTCTGAGATGGTGTGGAAGGGTGATATTTTCACATCATATTAGGGGCAAAATTATGAGAGTTTATGATAAGCATACTGGGGTGAATAGTGAAAAGATGAAAAAGGAACCCAAAAGCTTGATTTTATAATAGAGTCCTGATTCTAGGCCTTCATAATAATTGTGTGGTTTTGGACAAGTAGCTGAATCTCTGTGAATCCCATGACCTCATCTGTAAACTGAGAATAATAATTAACTACCTGACAGTAATATTATGAAGTTCAAGTTATAAGTATATGTAAATAATTTGGTATAATGCCTGGTATATAAAGTGGGTGTTTAATAGATTGTATTTTTACTACTACTAATAGTAGTGTTGATGGAATATTGCTCAGCCCTAATGAAACTTTACCTTTTGTGACAGCATGACGGACCTAGAGACTATTATGCTAAGTGAAATAAACAGAGAAAGACAAATACCGTATGATTTCACTTATTTGTAGAACCTAAAAAAATAAATAAAATGAACAAACAAAACAGAACCAAACTCATAGATACAGAGGACATTTTTGATGGTAGCCATGTGTGAGGGAGATTAGGGGAATGGGTGAAAAAGGGGAAGGGATTAAGGGGTAAAAGTTGCCAGTTGTAAAAACAATCACAGGGATGTATAGTCAATACAGCAAAGGGAATGTAGTCAATATTATTTTAATAACTATGTGTGGTGTCAGATGGGTACCAGACTTATTTGAGTGATCACTTCACAAGGTATATACATGTCTAATCACTACATTGTACACCTGAAACTAATATTATATTGTATGTCAACTATAGTTGAAATTTTTTAATTTTAAGAAAAGTAAAATATAATAGTGTTACTATTGGAGAACTTAGGCAAATAAGATTTTTCAACTTTTATATGATCACTGAGTATAATGCTCATAAATATATTTGTAATTTAAAATTTATCTTGCTCTATATACTCATAATTTTAAACTAAGTAGTGTTTATAATATTCTTGGATGTTTTGTCACTTGAGAACATGAATAAAATGTTTCCCCAAAATTTCAGCTGCAAAATGGGATGGTATTTAATAGAGAACATCTCTGTGGTCTCAGAACATCATACCTGATAAGGGATAGCTTAGCAAACATTTTGCCATCATTGCGGTTGATACTTTTCCTGTAGAAAGATACAGTTGATAAAAGCAATTAGCTTTTTGGGTAGGAAAGTGATGCTTTTATGGGGTCTGAGCTCTGGCCTGATAACTTCCTTTTTGTTTCTTTAGAGCCTTGAAGTATAACTAAGGACAGAGACCACCGCGAGGCACAAACATCACCAACTTGCGTGATTATGGAGATGGTCTGTGTGATGCTGAAAATGTCTCTAGTTTTTTGACAACGGCTAAATAACCATGGGGTCCAGTGGACTTGGGAAAGCAGCAACATTAGACGAACTGCTGAGCTCTTGCATTGAGATGTTTGGTATGAGTCTTGTTTCCCTTTCGTATCTCTTGATACTATCACTTCCTCCTAGTCAGAGCCAAGTGTTGCTAAAGAGCAGAATTCAATCTTCATATCTTGGTGCTTACTAGTAAGGCCTTTTGATTGACCCCAGTCTGTCTCCCCAGTATCACTGCTCTTTGCATTTCCTTCCCTTTACTGCCCACAGCTAATACAGTAGCCATAATGTCTGTATAATGATTCTGGAACATTCTCTGCATCTTTCTATCTGCATGCCTTTATCATATCCCTTTCACTGAAATTCTGCTTCAGGGTTCATCGCAGATATCATCTCCAATGTTCATAATACCATTCCTAATCTCCCCTGTCAGGATTGCTCCCTCCCACAGTCCTTTGTAACTTTCATATGGCACATGGCATATGCTGCTGTGATCACTTCTTGGTCTTTGGCTTAGACAAGTGAGGGTAGCACAATCTGCTGCATTCTCTATTTGCATCTGTGTCTTACATCTCCTACTAGGTTATAGATAGACTTTACAGCTATATGCTTATGTTTATGTATCTACCTCAGCACTTTGGATTACTCTTTTCCACAGTAGAGTCACACTGGGGTTGTTTGTTGAATTGATTTTATAGGAAAAAGCTAAACCAGAATAGGGTTACCAGATAAAATACAGGATGATCAGTGAAATTTGAATTTCAGATAAGCCACAGTTTTAGTATAAGTATGTCCTAAATAATGCATGGGATATACTTATATTAGGAAATTATTTGTAGTTTACCTTATTTCAGATTTAACTAAAGGTCCTGGATTTTCATTTGCTAAATTCTGGCAGCCCTAAACCAGAGTAAGGGTGAAACCTACCCACTTAACTTGCAAGAAAATACCAGCAGAAGTAGGAGGAAAATGATAATTGAGTCTATGAGAAATTTTTGACACTAATGTTTCTCTACTGATATTAAGAAAAGAGAAGAGTAGTACTGTTACCTCCTCACCCCTCATCTCATTTTATTTTTTAACAGATGACAATGGAGAGCTGGATAATAGTTATTTGCCAAGAATAGTTCTACTGATGCACCGATGGTATTTATCTTCCACTGAACTGGCAGAAAAACTTCTCTGCATATATCTTTTCAACTACTGTATAATCATAAATCAAGTTATGTACTTATGTAGATAGAGTGTATAACCAAAGCCAGTAAATTAAGATGATAAATAATCTTCAGTCAGTTTATCCAGCTGTTTTGTGAATATATTTAGACGTCTAGACAAAACATCTGGATGGTGGAGCAAATAGTTGCCTATCCATCTGGATGTTTTGGCCCTACTTGAACATAAGCACTAGATATAAAATGAAACAGGAGCTCTGGGCTGAATGTCTCTAACCTGCTTCAACATTTCTGCTGTGAGTACAATGAAAGAATATTTAACACTGATTCAGGATCTAATTCATTCCTTTTAGAAGGGCAAAATGATGGACCTAGAGAATTTGATTTAGACATTTAGAAATGCCAGCCAAAGTAATATGGTGTGGCTCAGGCACAAACACCACCTAAGATTTTACATCTTTCCTTACTGTCAAGATACAAAGAACATTCTAGCAGGTTTATTGTAATTTGTTGACTGGTGTTAATTTCAGGTTTCCTTCTGACTTAAGAGGGGAAAAACAATACCATTCTCGACGGTTTCAGGCAGTTCATCAGTTGTACAGAATGCAGTCTTAAAAGATGGTTGACAGTCAAATGACTGAAAATGGCAAAATAGTCTCACATCTATAAGGACGTTTCATTCCCCAATATCTAATGTTATCATGTAACTACTAATATTGGTTCCTATAGTCTCTGCCTGCTTCAAGCCCAGGGGCCCTGCAGATAAGAGGGAAGCCCTACAAGGCAGGGGAGCCCGAGAGGGGGCGGGCCCATGGAGTGTCTTCCGGGCCAAGTGGGGCTTCCACCTGCGTCCTTTCAGCTTCCTCCACTTTCCACTTCTTCCCTCCATCCTCCCACAGCCTCCAGGCGGAAGGGGATGATAGAGAGGATAAGGGGACATTCACCCTGAACAGAGGTCCCTGCAAGTGAACGGGATCCTGGTTCCAGGTGCCCCAAGTTTCCACGGGTCCCACTGCTGAGGGTAGCCCACAGGGAAGGATGGATGGAATTGTCTCAGTCTGGTCCCATCTCTCATCAGGATCCGAACACTGTCCAAAGAATGTGCCCCAAACAGCATTCTCATCATTAGAATGCCTGCTGATAATATGAAACGCACATTAAAATGGATATTTAGACACAGTACAGCCTAATGTCTGAAAATACAGATTGTATAACAGTTGAAACTGCCTGTAAGCTGACATTTCTTTAGATTTTCCTCCCTTTAGATCACTGGCTACTGCATACCCACAGTGCCTGGCCTATAGCGGGAGCTCAGTAAATATTTGTTAAAGACAGTTAATAAATAGACCAGAATAAATTGCAACACACCCTGTGTATTAATATACCTGCCAATGACATTTTCAAATACTAAAGAAATTAAAGTACATATATAAGGCATTGATCCTCATTGCAAAACTTTTTTTTTGCCAAAATGGTGCTTCTATGTACTACCAATTTTAAATGATATCTAGTTGGTAGCATAGGTGTAATTATAGTTGACAGTCATCACTTGGTAGGTGCTCAGGAAGCTAAAATTTTGTAAGTGATTTCTCTTCCCGACCGAAAAAGGACATCCCAGAGCAATAAACTATTCAGTGCTGACATCATCAGAACACACTTCTCTCCCCATTTGAACGCCCACATAAGCCAGAGGTCCCCAGTGTGGCCCTCTTATCAGGAATTCATCTACATGATCAAAGCTGCAGGTGTCTGCAAAGAAAACCAATTGCAAGGAGCTTTTCTTTAACGAATGCACGTATAGAAATGCCAGTGGAGAAAGCTGTGATGAATTTCGATTAAAGATCTGCTACTTCATGAGGTAAATATACTTACAAATTTAATTGTCTTGTAGTTTCTGCTTCTGGTGGACACTTTGCCCCAAGAGGCAGACCTGGTTTGACAATGAAACTGACTCAGATTCCCCTTTATTGGTTTTGCTAAAATTGGCCCTCCTCTGTTCTTGGGGGTAGAATGTATCTTTCTTTGGAACTAGAGCTCACGCAGTGATAAATGTGATTAGGGGATGAAAGCAGCCCTGAGAGTGAATTCTTTTTTTCTACTCCCTCACCATGCACATTCCCACCTACTTGCCATGAGCCTAGAAGGGTTTCCTTCTGGAGAGAGTTGGAAAGAGGGGCTCAGCATGAGAGTGGATTTGGGTCCTTGATTGAAGGGAAAGGGTTAGACTCAATGTGATGGGTGGGGGATAGGAGATTGCTAATTGGGGTGTGGTTCTGGATTCTCTGTTGAATGTAATCAGTAAAATGATACTATAGTTTACACAGAGGCCCAGCTTGAAATCTTCTGGTTGTCAAAAATATGTGATGCCTTTCAGGTACTGGATTCTGAAATTTCCTGCAGAGTTTAATTTGGACCTTGGTTTGATCCGCATGACTGAAGAATTCCGGGAAGTGGCTAGTCAACTAGGATATGAAAAACACGTCAGCCTCATCGACATATCCAGCATGTAAGAGTGGTTCAAGCTTCTTTCAAACATGATGAGTCCCTCTGTTCAGGGGAGGGACTAGTGACGACCATACCATTTCAGAATCATACCATTTCAGAATCAGGGTGTGCTTCTTTGAGAAAGTCTTGCTGCAGTGAGCACCATTGCACCTAGTTCATCTCTCCCAGCTTCCATTTCTTTATTTGTAAAATGGGGGTAGTACCTTTCTCATAGGGTTATCATGAGCATCCAGTCAGTATATAAAATAGTAGGTAAAAGCATTTGGCACATATAAATGCTCAGTATTTTCTAAAACGTAGTGAATGTCCCCTATGCCCTTGCAACTCATAGTGTGGTCTATGGATAGCCAGCATTGGCATCATGTGGAAGCTCAGTAGAAATGCTGATTCTCAGGCCTCACCCTAAACCTGCTGAATTGGAAACTGTACTTGAATAAGATCCCCAAGTAATACATATGCTCATTCAAGTTTGAGAAGCCCTGTACCTTGGTGCTTCTGAGGCTGTACAAATGTTGACCATAGTTGTGCCATGAACTAGTTAGCTCAGTTACTAAGAACGTGGTGCTAATTAGGATAGTGTTTTATATCAACCAGTTCACTTGCACAGAGAAAACTATTTTATGACCCTTAGTATGGGTTTCCATCTTGCAAATATGTGTTCTTTTGTCCCAGGCATTTTTACTCTAGTCTATTTTCCTACAATACTTCTTCGAGAGTGATCCAGGAATCATTCGGGATGTTGTTAAAAATCCAGACGATTATTCAGGTTCATTCCCAGTAAATCAGAATCTCTGGCAATGAAGTCAGGCCTCTGTCTTTATAACAAACTTTTCCGATGATCCCTATCTTGCTGAAGTGTGAGAACCAGTTTCTAGTGATTCCCATGTGCCTTAAATCACTACCTATATATTGATTAACTCCCAAATGTATAGACCTAGTCCTGACCTCTCCCTTATGATCCAAACCTTACTGGCCACCAGAAAGACCAAGTGAGAGATTCTGGATGGATCAGTGCAAATCCGCCCTGTCTGGGAAAACAACTCGAAGTTTATGTTCTACTGGCGATGGGTCAGTGGTTTTCTCTTCAAATACCCAGGACAGAGTGTGTATTTTGCACAGGCCCCTGGAGGCAGGCCAAGAGTTACAGAGTCAATAGGTTAATAACTTCCATTGAGGGAAACAGGATTTCGGCACACTGACCAGACTCACTTCTCTTTTATAGACCTTCCTACGATTGGATGAGAAGAGTAACACAGAGGAAAAAAGTATCCAAGAAGGGAAAAGCCTGTCTGCTGTTTGACCATCTGGAGCCCATTGAATTGGCTGAGCACCTCACTTTTCTAGAGCATAAATCTTTTCGAAGGATCTCGGTAAGAAATTTGACATTTATTCTTCCAAGGATAACAACCTCCATGCCAACTTTCCTAAGAGCCGCGTTTTCATACGCTGACGTGTTGGCAGCCTCTGTCACTGTGTTCTATTGGAAAAGTGCCCTTAATTCACAGGAACAATCCCTTTCCACCAAAAATAAATATTATCCTGTCTTTATTTTATGGCTCAGGAGCTATATTTCTGCTGCTGTATTTTCAATGCCCCCTTTCATAGGATGAAAGCATGACTTTCTGAATACCCAGTGCCGATAGAACCACTCAAGGTTTATTTAGGTCTGTTGGCTTCTCCCAAGTGAACGTGTTTTGCTAGGCCCTTTGTTTGGGGGGAGAAATATTTATTTAGGTTGGGATTTGTATAAATGCCTACTTATGGGTGTAGGTTGAAAATAGGAATTGTAGGCTTTGAGGAGAATCTCAGCATCCGAGTGTTTGTTTCCCAGGAAAGGAGATCCTGAATTAAACATTTCTTTCCTACTCTGTCTTGATAGCTTTCCTTCTCTACCCTTTTCTCCATTCTGACTGTGGTCTCTTACTAGCTACCTACTCACTGCCCACTTGTTATGATAATATTTCCACTATGGTTATTACAAGCAACCTTTGTCTCTCTCACCAAGCTCTGGGGCAGTCACTTCTCCTCCTTCTTTCCCAAGATGCCAGGGAATGAATTACATTATTCCTTGCAAAGAAGAACATGAGGTTAGAAATATGGATTTCTGAAAGACTGATTCATTTCACTAAGCAATCCTACTTGGAGAGGCCCTCTTACTGACTCCCGGCAGGCAGGCTATAAGAGGAAACCCCCTACACTGTTTATATGACAGAAGGCTCATATGTATGTGATGACATCCATACCGATTTTCTGAAAATGTGTCTGTTTACTAAAGAGCTGTCTTACTTCAATTACTATTTTTTTCCTGGAAAAATAAAACATTGATAAAATTTGAAATCATTATGTTTATATGCATTTCTTCCTTTTTAATGTATGCCATTGTATCTCAAACTTGCCTGACCATTGGAATCACCGGTTGTGGGTGAAAAATGGAGATTCTGAGGTTCTTCCTCTGAAGATAATGACCCTTTAGGTCTGGGGCATTCCCAGAAACCCCTATTTTAGCAAATGCCCCAGGTGAATATTATGACCCAGCAATTTTAGGTTTTACTGGAATGTGACTTGAAGTCTCACCCCTTCCTCACCCCACCAACACTGTCATGTGTACTAGTAATGAGTGTATGTCTGTGTTGGGGAGTAAAATACAGCCAAATAACATGTTAAAGCTACATCTGTGTTTAAACTTATACGATGCCGTTAAAATGTGAAATGGAAGAAATCGTTGTGCTATAATAAAACAATATCTCACCTCTTTCATGCAACATTCTAATTTCCGATTGTGCAAAGACTTCATTATAATTCAGAGTCTCTTTTACTAGTTTACTGATTATCAAAGCTATGTCATCCATGGCTGCCTGGAGAATAACCCAACCTTGGAGAGATCTATTGCTTTATTTAATGGAATCTCTAAATGGGTCCAGTTGATGGTTCTGAGCAAACCAACCCCCCAGCAAAGGGCAGAAGTCATCACAAAGTTTATCAATGTTGCCAAGGTACGTACATCTGGTCATGAGACGGGAGTTCTTAAAGCATTCTAGATGTCCCTGCACTCTATTGAGAAAAGTCATTGGGGAGACTTGGGGTTCATAATATAAAGGGCAATTAAACTACTCATAGATGTTTAATGGACAAATCATACTTCTCTCATGCAAGAAGATTGCTTTTAATTGCTAATACCTGAAAGCACTATTTTTCTGTGCAGTGATGGGTATATTTTCCTAATGGAATTTATTTGCACTTCATTTTAAATCATTTGTCCTAGGTCCTTGTTATTAAATTGTGTATGCATTTCACCGGTAATTTAGAAAGCACAGAACAATTCAAAAATTGTTAGAAAGTATTGATGTTGACATTTTCTATTGCAGAAGCTCCTTCAGCTCAAAAACTTTAACACCCTGATGGCAGTGGTGGGAGGCCTTAGTCATAGTTCCATTTCACGCCTCAAAGAGACCCATTCTCATCTTTCTTCAGAAGTTACCAAGGTACAGTGGCTTGGATGCTAATCCCAAGTAAAAAATTCATTCGTAAACTGTTTGGGTGTAGGATACTCGTAACAAATGTCACTGTGAGGGGAGTGTTTTCTTCTTAGACAATGGCGGGTTACACATGGGGGATAAAATAGGTGGCAGTCCATGCCACCTGGAAAACAGATTGGAGGTGGTGGCAAGTGTCCGAGTAAGAGTACCGTGAATACCATTACATACTGTAGTTGTAAATATTCAACAAGTATGTATTTGGTGCTTCCCATGTGATAGGCACTGTGATACAATCCGGGACTACAAGGCAAATAAGACAGAAATCATTCCTATCCTCCCCTCCTCAAAGGAAGTCATTGAACACCCGCTCTACTCATGGCACTATGTTCAACTCAACAGAAGATGCAATGGAAGTGAGAGACATAGGCCTTGTCTAGAAACTCCTCAGATTTATTGCTGATTTGTCAGGAGGAAAAGTATATTTTTTAAAAATGATTATTTCCTAAATCAAGCTTTCTTCCATATTTATTTCCAGGCACCTATAATAATATTTTTCCTTACTGAACATAAAGAAACACTTCCTTCTTATGAAGAGATTTCCTTATAAGAGTATACTTTGTTGTATCAGTAAGGACACTTTCAGCTGTAAGTTTTTTAAAACTCTGAAATGGCTTAAACAATAAGGAAATAGATCATCTCACATACCTGGAAGTCCAGAGACAGGGCTGACTTCAGGCATGGTCTAATCAGAGCTCTGGCTGCTGTACTCCCTTCCTCTGAGTATCAGTTTTTATTTTGTTTTGTTGTTTCATCAATGCAGAAAATTAAACTCTCTTGTTTATGAAAGGTGGAGACAGAGAACATTTCTTTTGTTTGCTCTGCCCCTATGGAATTAAAGACCTTCTTTTTAGACGGATTGGACCATCTCAAGTCATATGTCTACTTCTGGACCAATAACAATTGCCAGAGGAATACAATGTACTGATTGGCTTAACTCTGTGTTTCTGAACCAATCACAAACCAGAGGGATGGGGTTATGATAATGGTAAATCAGAACCCATCCTTGGACCTGGGGCTGGGAACAGCTCCCTCTGAGTCACATGGGCTGCTTTGGGAAAGAGTAGACTGAACAAAATCAGGGTCTATTAGGAAGCTTGTCCAACAATAGCTTGTCCATAGAAACAGGAGGACATACACCACAGAGCACTGGTGTCTGACCTCAAGCACTGCACTCACTCCAAGTATGATAGGGCTCATTATGTGTTTCATTTTCCTTCAGCTTCGTACTGAATTTCAAATAAAGAGCAAAACACACTTTTTTTATTAAAAGTTTTTAATGTTGACATGATTGCAGACTTTCCCCTGGTGAAGAATATGAATCCAACAGAGGCTCAAAGAGGCGAGGTACCACCAGTATGTCTTAAAAGTTATTTATTTGAACTCCTCTTTCTTATAGAAAAGGGAACTGAGGCCCTAAAGGTGAAGTGACTTGGTCAGGGTCACCCTGTGAGTGGCAGAGTGAGTGGCAGAGTTCAAAACCACAGCTGTCTCACACCTCAGTGTGACATTTCCTACCCCATACTGTCCTAAATTACTTAATCTTCAAGTAATATATCTCAAATGCAACTTTTTTGGAATAACTAGGAAATTTTAATATACTACATGCTTAAAGATAATACAATACATGCATATATTTGTGGACCGTAGTATTTTCATCAATTGTAAAATACGTATATAGACATGATATTTAACATCTCAGCTTCCCTAATAGGTAGGCGGAGGTGTGGGCTATTTGCATGTTGTAGCAGAATGGAACAGGCTGTTCAACTCCTAGTACATTTTTCTTTCTTGTTCCTGTTTAATATTTCCTTGCATCAACATTGGTGCAATGGATACTCCTCTCAGTAGCCGAGGAATTTCCTAGCCACACACTGCGGGCCTGGGGATGGGCAGATGGGAAGGCTGTCTGAAAATCTTCTTTTCCATCTGTTCCCAGAACTGGAATGAAATGACAGAGCTGGTCTCCTCCAACGGCAATTACTGCAATTACCGCAAGGCCTTTGCCGACTGTGAGGGCTTCAAAATCCCCATCCTTGGCGTGCACTTGAAAGACTTGATAGCAGTCCATGTCATTTTCCCAGACTGGACGGAGGAGAACAAAGTGAACATTGTGAAAATGCACCAGCTCTCCGTCACCCTGAGTGAACTGGTCTCCCTGCAGAATGCCTCCCACCACTTAGAGCCCAACATGGATTTGATCAACCTGCTCACGGTGAGTCCAAGGGACTGGGGTGTGTGCTAATCACTCTTCCGCCCATTGCATCCCAGGGAAAGCGGAAAGATCTGTGCCTGCAGTTCACTGGAGATGCAGAGGGTAGGGTTGAACTCCTGGTCAGGAGATAGGGAGAAGTCTCAAAAGATGAGGGGAGGGGATCCCATAACCATAACCACATGACTTAAGGCCCAGTTTCTGCGCCTGCAGCTCTAGTTTCTAGCATTCTTAGAGAGGCCCTCCAGAGCGGCCTTCAGCCCCTCCCTCTCCTTCATCACCTCCCTCTCTATGCCCTTCACTCGCTGCTTTTCTTATCCTCACGGCTGTTGGCGAGGCCTGGAGCAATGCAAGGACCTCCTTTGTGATCTGCCCTCACCGCCAGTCTCCCCCAAACCCAAGATGCAGTTACCAGCCTGACACCAGAGGCCCTTCAGGACTCATGTTCTGACTCTCAGGCCAGCCTTGTTTGTTATCATGTGGTTCCACATGAGGGTTAGTGGACTTACACTTTCCACCGTGAACTGCTGCCTCTGCTTCCTGGCCTTGCACTTTCTTGGAAAACCCCTTCCCTACTCACCCCTGAGATTAGCCCCAATCCAAAAGTGTCTATCTTTCTGGTACATTCTCTGTTCCCCTCCAAAGCACTAATGCACCTGCCCCATGCATTACCCTTGCACTCTATGCCTTCTTACCTATAGGAGGTATCCCTTGGCATTAGACTTTTTCCTCCTGTTTACCTGACTTATACATCACATGTCCCCAGCACCTTTCACAAAACCTGGCATATTTAGGAGATCAATAGGTGAATGAAATGCCATACTTAGTAATGATGGAGATCAGACAGAAGTTCACCTACCGTTCATATTTTAGGGCATTTGTGACACACACCTTTAGCTGGTGTCTGGATCCTAGCACCTTTAGACACAACAGGTGTATGGAAGAGAACTTATCCCATTGGCTGCCTCTTGGTCAGGGGGACGAAGCAGAACCAAATTCTCTCACCCTTGCTAAGCAACTTCCCTGTATAGGTTTTTAACACTGTAGCATCTGAAACTTGGCTGCCATATTGAATTGACTCTTTTCCTTTAATTGGCCATGGAAAAAAAAACAATACCTGGTCTGAAGTTCTGAGAGCCTAAACCCCCTAGGACTGTGCCACTGGAATAGAGTGTGGTATCCAGACCTCCGCAACTGTTCCTAGAGCACACAATTCATTTACCAAAGAGGAGAAACCCAAAGCGTACAAAGTGATGCCAGCTGAACCCTTAGTATAAAGCAGAAGTAGCCAACACACTGAAACACACATCTCTCGGGGTTGAGTTTGTGTGACAAATAATAAACACACAGACATTCTCTATTGGAGGAAGGGGGAAACCTCACCACAATCTTGGCACCTGCGTTTACTAGTATTAATCATTTGCCTTGCAAATCTGTTTCCACGAATAAGTGCCCAGGCTGGCACCTTCCAACAGACTACAAACCCACAGACACAGGTGATGTCTGCAGACCGGCCTACGTCCCACATGTCCCTGTCTGGGTTGTCTTCATGAGGTGTAGGAGGATGTCACAGAGCAGCGGCCTACACTTAAGACAGTTTCTCATCCAGGCAAAAGATAATGATGGAGCAGGGAAATTACTTTTGAGTTATAATGCAGCAAGCAACATCACTACATCACAACAGACCTTTAGAGAAATATAGAAGGGTTTGTGAATGAAACTTTGGGGATGCAAATCAAAAATCTGACCTGTAGAATTAAAAGCTAAGAAATAACTCCTTTTGCTAGGAAGAAAAGAAAAAAGAAAAAGATGCCCCCGCCCCACCTCCCTCTTTCCCTCTCTATTATGGAAGGAAAATTTGGATGCCAGCATACACCGTATAACACTTAGTAATGGCAGTGTTATATAGTAGAGTGTAGCAGCAACATCCTAGAAGGAAGACCTACCTTTGAGCCCTGCCTCCTTGCTAACGAGCCTTGACTTTGGATTTTTCCAGAAGGATTTTGTGTTCATTTGTGAGGTCTCTCCCAGCTCTAAACTTCTAGAATTCCAGATGTGGGGAATGGTGGAGCCTTGAGAATAAGGAACCGAGTGTCAACGTGATTGAGTGATTCCAGCCCAGAGACTCGGTAGGATAGATGGTACCGCCCCTCATGTGAACACACATCATCAAGCCAGTTTCCGTTTAAAGACAAGATCCTTTCTCTCTCTTCACAACCAAGTTCCATGAACTGAGACACACATTCATTCTTTCTGCCTCAGGCAGATTAACCTCAGAATGAGGATCGAGGAGACTCCCATATATGTCCACTAGAGCCCAGTGAGCATTTCATGAAGCACCTACCTGGTGGGACTAGAACCATAGGACTGGCGGCAGCTGCCCAAGGGCATGGGAGGTGTCTGAAAGTGCACCCTTTAGAGGGTGATTCATTTTGCCCCAGGAGTCTAGGTTCCATTTCTGCCTGAAGCGACTGCTTCTAAACGTGGCTCCCAGCGAGGAAGCCGGTGTGACTGAGAGCCCTGGGAGATAGAAAGTGAAGTCCACAATCACTGCTGCCTGCTCTGGGCGACAGGCTGCGTGGCGATGCGTGGACTTTCTCTAATAAGTGACTGCAGTTTTCACGGCACTTCACACACATGTGTTCTTAGTACATTCTCACAAGCCCCCTGTGATGTAGCGCCTGGCAGGGCAGGGAGTGGAACATCACCCCTGCCCTTCCTCTTTTACAAATGAAGAAACTCAGATTTATAAAGGACAAGAGGCTTGCAAATGGCAAGCTTCTAAATCCCAGCTCTCTCTCTCTCTCTCTCTCTCTCTCTCTCTCTCTCTCTCCCTCCCTCCCTCCCTCCCTCCCCCACCCCACCCCCACCCCTGATAGGCATTTACTCTGTAATGTGTTGGCATTTATTTTATTTTGCATCTGTACAAATTAAGAAATCTCTCTCTTTCTTCATGGACATATAGAAAGCTGATTACAGAACAAAGTCTGTGAGGGCAGGGACCTTTTATCACTGTCACCTTAGCCCCCGAATGGCCCTGGGCACATGAAGGAAGGAGGACCACATCACCGGACTGTTGGGGTTTCGACTGTTCCCCTCAGGGAAGAGCTGGAGAAGACATTTTTGATTGTCATCCCATTCGCATGCGAGGAGCTTTAAAAGCTGACGCTTCTTGTTTCGTGGCACATAAAATAGTTGGATGCTTTTCATAATATTTTTAGATCTGTCAGATACGTTTACCAGAGTCTATGCAAATAACTGGAAAGCCCCTGTAGTTTTACAGTCTCATAAGAAAAAAAGAAGAAGAATTGCAAAAATGGTGAGTGGAGACAGTGTGATGATCCAGTGTGTCCTATGTTACAGTTCTCCAGTCCCAGCCAGGCAGGTCCTCACGTCCAGACTGAACCCACAGCCACCTTTGCCGCTTGGCTGGGGTGGAAATGCAGCGCCTGAAATGGTGACTCAGAACGTTTTTCAGAAACAGCCAAACTTAAAAGATGTTCGACACAAGCACATATTCTTGAAATCCCATTGACAAGCTGCCTGTATTATAAACATGGGATAGGGAGTTGAACAGGTCTTTTCGGGGCCATGTAAAGCCCTAGGAGATCCAAAAAGACAAACAGGACCATGGCTGGGAAAGCAGAGAGTCGGCAGGAGTATCCCAGAGGGCAGCGTACGTCCACCGATGAGCACAGTGGCGTTTGGCTGCTGCACTGACTGGAAACCAAACCCTGCCGTCCCATCTGTGAGGCCCTCTCAGCAAGCCCTGTTGGACGCATTTTAGCTCTTTTAATCTTCGCCACAGCCCTATGATCTATGATTCCATTTTATAGACCAGGAGACTGAGATTCAAGAAGATTAGTGACTTGCCTAGGTTCACACCATCCCTAGTAAATGGGGAGCAAACACTGGGAGAAGAACAGAACACTTCCATCATAAGTGCAGATATCTGTCCATCTGACATATGACACTACCCAAGGATGTTCTGTGTCTTTCGAGAGAGCATCTCCCCTACTCGGTGTGTGGCTTATTTGAATTTCTGGTTGGATGTCTGGAACTGCTGTCAACTCCTCTCCAGCACCAGTCTTTAGAGGCAGAGTCAGGAGGACAGGAACATGCCCATCAAAGTCCCCATTAACTCTTTTTAAAAAATATATTTTATATTAAGTTCAGAGAGGAAGGGAGAGGGAGAGAGAGAAACATCAATGATGAGAGAGAATCATTGATTGGCTGCCTTCTGCACACCCCCTATTGGGGATTGAGCCAGCAACCCTGGCATGTGCCTTTGACCAGAATCGAACCCAGGATGCTTCAGTCCACAGGCTGACGCTCTATCCATTAAGCCAAACCAGCTAGGGCAACTCTTTTTTTTTTTTCTTTAGTGATTAACTTAGTTTATTTTTTTTCAATTACAGTTTACATTTGACATTATTATGTATTAGTTTCAGGTGTACAGCACAGTGGTTAGACAATCATATCTTTAAAAGCATTCCCCCTGGTATTTCTAGTACCCAACTGGCACCATACATAGTTATTACAATATTATGGACTATATAACTCTTAATAACAAGGAATTCAGACGGAAGACATCCATTTGTTTTCCTCCTTTGTATGGAGCATTCACAGTGCAATGCAACATGCTGGGCAGATATTACAGAGGTGGAAAAGCTAGGTGCATGGCCCACTTTCATGAGGCTTGGGGACTAGCTGAATCTTCTATTGTGGATTTTACAAACTGGCAAGCACCTGCCCACGGCAGATATGTTTTATTTGGCTCACATGGAATCATAACTTTTTTTTGTTATTAGTTGCCAGTGTTTAAAAATTGGGATATCCCATATAAAACTCGATTTCTGGCTCCTTTTGACAAATCAGAAGACATGGCAACTGTCAGGATGACAACAGTTTGTCCTAGCTCAGTAGTGGCTGCCTCCCATTCGTCAGAGACCACACCATTCCCCATGGCTTCCTTACCCCAGAGACCCAGTGTCAGATTCCACTCACTAACACAAATTTTCCTTGTCTACCTAACAAGAAAGACACCCAAGTCAGTTACCCTGGCAAAGACCTGTTTTCCAAATATGATGCTATTATGCCAATATTGCTGTCAAAATATTCCTTTCAGGCTCACCAAGTAGAATCATGGAGTTTATTTGGTTATTAATGGTTGTCGGCACACACTATGCAATATTAAATTGAATTATGGTACCAGATAAAATTATAGATGGGAATGAAGCTCGTGTATCATCCATTATCATGTGTAATCAATACCTAATTTTATATCCTCTTGAAGTAAAATCCCTTTCAGACATCCCACTTCACTCTTCTACATAGCGGCTGGTTCCTTATGGCTGTAGTTTGTGATGTGGGATGGTCTTCTCCTGCAGAGCGGCAGAGCCCCCGGAGAGGGAGTGACTGTTGTTCCGGGGCAGGTGGGCATAGTGTACATTCTTTGTGAGCAGGGTGCTCATGATCGGAAATAATGCCGGGGCAATTTTATAGGAAGGTCAATTTTATAATGTGCAGGAAAAACCTTTAGGTGACAAAGTCTAGATAAAGCAATATTGATGCTGATGACCACACAAGGTTTATTTTTCCTCTTTTTAATTTCATTTTCCACCTCTGCATGCCATCGTCATGCTGTTCTGCTTTCACTCAGAGTATTAACCATTCTGTTTGAAAAGTATATCGGCGATTCAAGTAAATAAATAAATATGAGCCAACATATTTATTTACCCATTCTAATTTCTTGTAGCTTTCATTGGACCTCTATCACACAGAAGATGATATTTATAAACTGTCACTGGTGCTGGAACCTAGAAATTCTAAATCGGTAGGTATTGTTTTCTCTCTCTCAGAATCAGTGCCCAGCACCGCGGTTTGTCATTTACAGTAACTGGCTGTTGCGATGGTGCTCTGTGATCTAAAGATTGAAGAATTTAAAAATCTCTATTATTCCCTTTTAAGCAGTCACACAGCTTAGCCCTGACAGTTTGAGAAGTATTTCCTTACATAGGCTAATAAAGAAGAACATCATTTGCAATTACTCTGTGTTACTATTGATCTTCTATGGGTTGTGTCTCCTCCAAGAACTCACCTACATCTAGGACCAAAAAAAGTGAACCATAACTCATCTTAACGTTAAAGATCATTAAGATCCTTCCAGGCTTTAAAAAAAATCCCATTCAACATAAAATTAGATTTAATACATTTTCGATACCCTGATCATCATCCACGAATTTTGCTAAGTCTAATAATGATTGACTCAGCACAGAATTTTAATATTACATTGGATGGTATCTTACTTAATTGATGGCTGACTCTTAGTAAAGAAACATTACACAATGAGATTGAGTAAAATGCATTACTGAATGAGCAAGTGGACCGACTATATCGTAGGTGTGTTTTACACTGATTAATAAAAGAAGACCTGGGTGAATTTGAAATTCACAATGAGGATGGTTTGCATGTTAAAGGAAAAAGTGTCTCTGTTTGCTGCTTATACCCATATCCTGAGGTCAGTTTGGTAATAAAGGTCTCATGCTCCTCTTCTCACCAGTTGAACTCTGTGGCACATGGCCAGCAACTCCAGCCCTAAGTCTGTCCATCTATAGTACCTGCAGGGATTCCGCACCGGGAGGCCGGAAGAGGCAGAATGACTGTGAGCGCTGCCCTCCGGCTCTGGCAGGGCACGCACATGAGTCCGAGTCAGCTGACCTGGTAGCATCTGTTCTTAAAATAGTGAGGGCGATGGTTCCATCCGCTCTTCACCCTGCAGTCCCCCGAGGCCCATCTCCTAAGGACGCTGCAGAATGGAGTCGTGTGGGAAGATACAGCAGAGACAAAGGGAGGAGTGAGGACCCAGATTCTCCAAAGTTATCATGACTAAGAGACAGCTAGAGAGAAAGGCAAAGTGAATGTGGAGGGAGGAGGAATTGGCCCGCCCCTTCCTCATTCCATAGCTTTCATGGGGTGAAGCTGGCCGTGGTGTAGTCGGCTGTACTGATCTGTGTACACGGCATTTCCACCTCCGACTTCTTCCTTTACCTATAACCAGGTACCTTCGCTGCTACCTGTTGGTTGTTGGATGCCTGGCGGGCCTCATATACATGTTATCTCGTTAACTCCTTAAGGAAACTGAGTCTGGTGAGCACAGGTCTCTAGTAAAAAGGAGAACTGGGATTTGGCTTCATGCCCCGCTGTCTGCCGGCCTGTGCTTTTTCTACTGCGGATGCTGCCCGTCATTTTCCCACCACCCCTTGCGGGAACAGGGGCGGGTCAACCATTTCAGCACGCTTGCCTGCTTTGTGCTCTTTAGATCTACTTTAGTTTCTTTTCAGGATTTCAAGTTGTTGCCGATTTGGGGAGACATGTCCCTCAAACACTGAAAGGTCTTCTTGTAAAAGAAGAAACTTTCAAAGCCCCTTCCACGTGCTAAAATCCTGTGAGTCTATAAACCACATTTCCCAGTCCCTTTCTGTCTCTCCTCTTAATGGAATGCCACCCTACCGTGTGCTTAGTGTTTGACCTGTGCTGATCACGGGAGAGCGAGGTGCAGTTAGCACTATGTTCCTCAGAGCCTCTGGCCAACCCCGCCTACTAAACAGCCAGCTCCACGAAGAACCTTTTTCTGTTGTTCTTAGTGGGACCCTTTGTGCCTCACTAGGTCTTTGTGTTTTACTTTGTGTCTCTGATTTTTCACACGACCTCGAGATCAACAACATACGTAACAGTTCCACTTAGAGAATAAGTCCAAACAACTTAATAAATATTTATGTTCTAACAGCATAGTGCCCAACTGAAAAAAAATAATACACATATATTGAAACAAAAACACAGTTACTTACTAATGGACGTGTGTGCCTCTCGGGCTCTGTACAAGTTCTTAAGTGTTGGAAAACGATTGGAAACCGCCACCCTTATTTCTTGTTCCATGTTGACGTTTTGCTTCGGGGCCGGATATCACTGACAGCAGTGTGGCACTGTCCAATGGGCGGCCAGCGCACTACTTCAAGCTGGTAGTTTGTGTGGGGTCTGACAGATAATGGGTATCACTGTATTTCCCTTGGAAGTTTGAAATATCTTTGGGTACCCCTCTGAGTTCTCTTCAGTACTGTGGGCAGGGTATCTTGCTGTACAGTTTGGGAACTGTGGGCTCATCCTTGATCAGATCAACGAAATGAAAAGCTTGCTAGGAAGAAACATCACTTGTGCAGATGTGTGTGTGAGTGACTGTCAGTGGGAGTAACCGTATCCAGGGGGCAGGTCATTTTTGGTCCCATGGGTAGCCCACAGGATGCCACCAACACCCACCTCACAACATTCTTAGGGGCTTAAATCAGTACATTTACTCCTCAATTCCTCTTGCAAAAATGTTTATCCCCAATTTAGCATCAAAAAAACAACAACAACACACCTGTTAGTACAAGTTTGCATGTGTGCAGCAGCCAAAATATTTACATTCTGTGGGGTCCCAGGGAGAGGATGTAAACGGAACAGCTGGTCTCCCGATAGGATTGTGTTTTTCACTTGTGTTGTGTAAACATGTTATGCGTTATCGTCAACATCTTCACCACATTATTAAGTGAAAATGTCTTGCAAGAATATGGAAAAACTTGTGTAGAAAGCTCACAAAAGAGGGCTATAGGGACCTAATAATTAGACAAACAGTCTAAGTGTATTAAGAGAGATGCCAGTATAAGAACATAAACTTGGCCAACCACTGGCAACCATTTACTGCACATACCTACTAATTTATCACTAGCACCAAGTATTAAAGAATTAGGTTTCTGGTGTTTCATATATTTTGTATTACATAGAAATCTGTATGGATTGTTATATGGGAGTTTAAGGATGTTTTTGTAATATTTGGAGAACTTGGATAGGATTTTTGGATGGGCTGGGAGAGCAATTATTTTTTTCCATTTAAAATAATAGAATCTAGGTTCCTGCTAAACAGAATGCACTATTCCAACATATATTTTGTTACAGATTAGATTCCATTGATAAAAGATGTTTGTTTTCAAAATATTTAAGTGTTGCATACATGTAAGTTTTTACTGGGATTATTAATAAACAAAATGTATATGTCTTTCTCAGTGTCCCTCGTCCTAATTGTTCAAGGCCCCAGATAAAGTTGAAAAATGTGTGTGTTTTCTGTCAGCAGCCTACCTCCCCTACAACGCCTACCAAGCCCGTGGTGCCCCTGGAGTGGGCATCAGGAGTGGTGCCAAAGCCAGACCCCACAGTCATCAACAAGCACATAAGGAAATTAGTTGAGGTAAGTGGATGAAGGCGTGTTAAGAGTGAGCACTAGAAGGCCCCTTTCTCTTTTCAGAATATTCTTTGATTGCCCAGGAATCAACTGGAGTCCATGAAAACAGTACCCCCGCCCCAGCAGGTAGGAACAATTTAGCAGACACTTAGCTCAACCTGACATCAGCCTCTGGGGGCAGTCTCCAAGAAAGGCCCCCTTTCTCCTTCTTGTTAGTCTATTCTCATGTGCCCAGATACTCACAGCTACTTTCAGTTCCTTTCTTTCTCCAGCACTTGACACTTCTGTCATCGTCCCTGCAACTTGAGAGGCTGTTTGGGACAATCTACTCATTCAAAACCCACATGGGTCACAATAACATGCCCCATACACTGGCTACCTGAGAGTAGGAAAAGATCCTGTGAGTTGGATAGCTGTTCTTGCTGTAGGCATCTGGGGCCTGGGACACAGCAGCACAATGCCATTTAGGTAAGAAACATCACTGAATGAAGGGCAAGGCTCCGTCAGAGCTTTCCATACAGAAAGAGGAATAGCAGCCCTAACCGGTTTGGCTCAGTGGATAGAGTGTCAGCCTGTGGACAGCAGAGTCCCAAATTTGATTCTGGTCGAGGGCACATGCCTGGGTTGCGGGCTCAATCCCCAATAGGGGGCATGAAGGAGGCATCCAATCAATGATTCTCTCTCATCATTGATGTTTCTATCTCCCTCTCCCTTCCTTTCTGAAATCAATAAAAATCTTAATACATAAATAAATAGTGGTGCCACTGTAGGGAAAAATGGAAACATTTGCTTGTGACATGACCAATTCTGTGTCCTCAAGTTCCACACCTGTTTCATCAACCTCTTTCTCTTCACTCTCCTCTTGTACTGTTAGAGTCTGTTTTATTGAATGTTTGAGACAGCTTCACCTGGAACTCTGAATTTCTCAGCAGCTTCTAGCCGTGCTTGCTGAGATAAATCTGGATCTCAGCTTCCCCCAAACTGTGTAGGTATCTGAAATTGGGCTCTTATAGACATACTAGAGGCCCAGTGCATGAATTTGTGCACAGGTGGGGTCAGCCGTGCACGATGGGGGTCCTTTGGGCCGAGTCAGCTGGGGGGAGAGGTTGTGGGTGGTTGGCCAGCCGGCCCCGCCCCTGATCAAGGTATTGGGGGCCGATTGGGGGTGGGACCAGCCCCCCAGGGAAGCCCCCCTGAATCAGGCTGGTTGGCTGCCATAGTATGTGTCAAAGCCACCGGTCATTCCATTCGTTCTGGTCATTCTGCCAGTCCAGTCGCTGGGCTTTTGTATATATAGATGATTATGTGATAACAAAGAGGATATTCTTAGATTTCCAGATAGTGACCCTAGGAACCCCTGTAATCTGTCAAAGATCCCCTTTGGACATAGCCTTCCATGCCTTCTTTTCACTTTGCCTCTGTTTTGCTTTGCTGTCTGGTTCTCATGGATTTCAGCTGCTGCTGCCAGCTGGGCTTGTTGTGTGGCGGCCTGTGTGGGATCTTGTTCCTCCAGCTCTGGTACTGATTCATCACTGCCAGCCTCTGTTCTGGACCCTGTCTCAGCCTGAGCTGTAGCAGCTCCTGCTCTGTAGCAGGGAGGTTTCTGTGGCTTCACTGAACATCTTTGCGGGGACCACAGAACCAAGACAGCGGCAGCCTCATTACTTCTTATCTTAAACAATTTTAGGCTGTTCTCAATGCCTTCACTTCTGTTTGAACTTCAGAATTAGTTTGTTCACTTAAAACGATTCCCACTGGGACTTTGATTGGAGTTGCATTCAAAGCATACTTTAAATTTTGAAAAGTTTCACATTTTATAGCTTTATTTTCTATTGTCGTGGTATTGGCACTTGTGAATTCAACCCCGAGGTATCAGTTTAGACCTATTTTCTCTGGGAAACCTTTTTAAGGCCACCTCTCCCACCCCATAGCACTGTTTTGATCATTAGCATTGCACTTATCTAGTTACACCATAAAGGCTCTTGATTTTTTTTAATCTCCCATGAGATTCTAAGCTTCTTGATGGAAAGATAATATGCTAGTTATCATTGCTTTCCCAATCAGAAGTTCAGAGCCTGACTTATAAGTGGTCATTCAGTAAATATTTGTCTTTCCTTTGTAGTCTGTGTTTAGAAACTATGACCATGACCATGATGGGTACATCTCCCAAGAGGACTTTGAAAGCATAGCTGCCAATTTTCCCTTCTTGGATTCCTTCTGTGTGCTGGACAAAGATCAGTAAGTGTTGATTTTGTTATATTTTAATGCAACTTTCCTGAAGCAGAAAATTTTTATCAAAAGAGAACAAGGAAATGGTTGGTTTACATCTTGACAGCTTCCATCCTAGTGTGTTGCTGAATCGAACGTTTCACTGAATTTTCTCTTGGTGGCCATGAACATGACTGGTTGGATGGAATGGCAGGACAGTTCAGATCGTCAGTGCTGAGGACAGGCACCCACTTGCAAGTTAGCCCAGCTCTCCATTTCCCACATTATTCCTACCGTTTAGCTAGTTCATCAACCCCGAAACCTCCAACAAAAAAAGTAGAGGAGGAATAGTGTTAGGACTGGCCTGATACAGTCCTCAGCATCAGCGAACCTGCAGGCAATCTTCAAACTCACCAAGAAAGTAAGATTTTTATTTTTTACTTTTTGATTGTTTGTGGTTTTCATGAGAGCAGGTTATGGCAGCAGATAGCCAAAACTACACCTATCCTTTTTTGTTTTTCGTTTGCCGGCTCAAAGGTTGTCTTGATAAACAACAACAAAATATTTTTTTATCTTCAAATAATTCTTGAAAAATTAAATGAGTGTAGAGGCTAAAATCCAGCTCATTGAAAAAATGATTAAAAAATAATTTCCAAGAAAGCCTGGCATTAATAATTTGATTAATTTTTAATTATCTGAAATTAATTCATAGTTTAAAAACCATCCATAATGAAATGCTGGGTTTTATATTGGTGATATGTCCACATTATATCATATTAAATTCCTTTAATATTTTTGTTGGTGTAAGAAATTTTTAAAAATTAAAGCTGTATGTAGTTCAACATACCAAGAAAAGCCTTGGTACTTTATCATAAATGTCTTAAAAACTTAATTCATCTTTATTGTATATCTAGAACAAATAATACTTTTAAATGAATTAAATTATTAAAAACAAAAACTTCCTTTATGAAAGTTAAGTTACCCACAAGCTGCCCACTTCTTCCCTTTGTTTGTTTCTATGAGTAGCACATACATAGGACATAAACTTAAAATCATTTCCCAGTCTTTATTTCTTGTTCTCTGCTGATATTTTAGATGGAACTGAGACTTCCCAGCAGATATATAACTTTTTTTCCCAAAAAAATGAAGGTTTGAAGTATTCATAGCTTACATGATTTCTTTGGTCAGACAGTCAAAGATGTTGATTTTGAGAGGAAAGTGGACCATCCAGGAAGAGATTCTAGCAGGTTGCTGAAGATGTAGCACCAAGATCCAGGGGAACAGTCAGGGCTGGAGATGTAGAATGTGATGTCTTCTGCCCAGTGGAGTAAGCTGGAGTCCCAGGCATAAGAGCTGAGACGGGGCCGAGGAATGTGATTTCGGGGGCTCCCCTCCCCTCATGTAGAAGCTAAAAGGAAGAAGTGGGTCCTGCAGAAGAGCCAGAGAAGGAGGATCGTGAAAAGGGAGGGAAACACAGGCATCCCTGGAGGAGACACTGTCACATGCTGCCCGCAGGTGAACAAGCTCAATGAATGAGAAAAGGCTACTTGTACTTGAGGCTGTCATTGTGACCGTTTCAATAGAATGGTAAGGTTAGAAACCTGATCATATGGTGTAAAGAGTAATGGAAGGAATGGAAAAAATGTCTAATGAATACTCTTTTAGAAAACTTTTGGAATTTGAGAAGAAAGAGAGAAAAGACAAGTATAGGAGATGGCATCAGGACTGAGGAAAGACATTTTTAGGAAGGAAGTCCTGAGCATATCGGTAAACAGAGGAGGAGTGGGTGGAGAGAGGGAGCAGAACCTGGGGAGGCTGGAGAGGGGGGATGGGAGAAGGACTTCCTCCGAGAGAGGATGACTCCAAGAGAGGGTTACCAATGGCAGTGGCTTGCATGGCATCATACTGAGTAGACATGAGAATGGTGGGTCCAATGATCAGTTCTCTGCCTTCCTCTTGCAGTCTGATTCTTGCAAACTCTGTTGCAAGGCAAGGGGTAGAAAGGAGATGTCCTTCTGGAAGCTCCTATTTAGTAATAAAGGAGACTTTTTGTGCTATGGTGCACAGGACACACACACACACACACACACACACACACACACACACACACACACATCTGCTTACTAAGAAAGCCTTTGGCACTTCAAACCTATGAGAGGCCCTCTCCTCCTCCCAGATGTAGCAGAGAAGTGAACCTTCCTCACCTGCTTTCAGCCACATAGATTTGGAGGAGTAAATGATTAAAGTATGACAACCACTTTGCAATATAGTATTCAAAGATCCCTCCCTTCTTTGATTCTCTTCACAGGGATGGCCTAATTAGTAAAGATGAAATGATGGCTTACTTCCTGAGAGCTAAGTCCCAACTACACTGTAAAATGGGACCAGGATTTATCCATAATTTTCAGGAGATGACCTATCTCAAGCCAACCTTCTGCGAACACTGTGCAGGATTTGTAAGTCTGTCTCCCATTGGTTCCTCTTGTCTGTAGTTATTTGTGCCGCATTCTGAGAAGGCTCACTAAACAGAACCCGTTGACTGTCTTGGATCAGAAGTTAAACATGGTGGCTCCCTAAAAATAAAAATTAAACAAAAAAACAAAAGCAAGATCTGCAGGTTTAGTTATGTTCTTTCTAGGAATGCAGGGCTAGCCAAGATAGGGAAGACTGGTGAGCCTGTTAACTCGAGTGAGCAATTTCTCCTACTTAATCCCTGCCAGGGAAACGTTCCACCCAATGAGCCCTGGCATTCATCACTAATAATCATAAGTGGTGCAATTAAGGAGGGTATTCATCTTAGCCAGTTCCTCACAGTTCTTATTTCATATGGTGTCAGTCACTAGAACTCCATCATGGCCTGGCTCAGTAATTTATAACTCAAAAAGGAAAAAGACCTTTTTGGAGAGAGGATGGATATAACATTTACCCAGCACTTGAAATACTTCCGTAGACATTAGTGCAATTAATCCTCATTGCTAGCTGTGACATGGGCATTTGACTCTCCCTATTTGCCTGTGAAGGTTGGAGGTCCAGAGAGGATAACCCAAGTTTCCCAGGATTGCACAGCCAATAGTGACCAGAGCCAGGACTCAAATGCAGATGTTCTGACCTAAATCCTGTGCTCTACCCACTCCACTGCAACAAATGAAGATTACACACTTCATTTCCCCACATTTGATAAGTCTTTGGCAACTAAGGCTGCTTTGATCCTGGTATTAAGCAAAGACTTTTGTGCCCTGGCCATCTCCTAGTTGATACCTAAGTTATAATAAGATGGAAAATGTGGTCCTCTACATAAGAGTGGCCCAGCAGCCAAGTGAATATGATTATTGCTCCTGGCTCAGTTATGTTAGCTTCATTCAGCCGTCAAGTCCCACTGCTGATCCATATTGAATTCACAGCTGATAGTATATGCTACTACTAAATTACATTTTCCCCATCCCGTTCTTGAAGAACTAGCTGTGAGAGGCCCCAAAGGCAGGATTCTGTGTTTAAGCACATACCACTCTGACAATGGATAAATAAGAGGCAGTGGTTACCTCAAAGATGGCCCCAACTGGTCACAGCAGTTGATGTTGTCAAGGGCAAGGCCAACCTAACAAGCTCTCTGCAACCCCCCCACCCCACCCCACCCAGGGAAAGAGAGCTTCTATGAGCTTCACCACTGGAATTGCATTCCCAGACCACTTTATCATAAAAGAAATCTGTCTCCTTTTTTGTGTTTCTCTCTTCTGGTGGGAATTTTTGCACATTTGTATACCTGAAAAGTACTGAAGTGGGATGAGGCCATGTGTAGCTCTCAGTTGCAGAGTGGGGCTGAGCGAACCTGTTGGGCCATGGTACAGACCAGCCGGAAGTCAGGTTGCGATGTCTGTCCTTCGGTGTGTTGTGAGAGTTGGAAGGCCCGCATCAAATCTCAGGAGCTTATCTCTGCTCTCCAGTCCTTCCGGATATCTCTCCAAGAAAAGGACTGTCACCAGTTCTGTAGAAACAACAAGGCAGTGTTTCCGGGGTGCATCCACACTCCTCTCCCCAGCTCATCAGAGCAGATTTGCTGGCGCTAGGTTCTTGATGCAGCTGTGATGAGGTAGAAAGCTCTGGACGTGGCATCAGGAATCCTGGCTTTGAATCTCACCTCTGTCTCTTATATTAACTCTTCGTTCTTGACCAAGTTATTGACCATCTCTTTGTTTTCCTATCTGTAAAGGGGGTTAATACTTACCTATCATGTTGCTCAGAGTGTCACCTAGCTCAGAGTAAATATATATTTTATATATTTTAGTGTTCCTTAATACTTTTGGAGTTTAATGGAAATTAAATCATTAAAATTGTAATGTCCCTATTTTATTTTTCAAAAGATATTTAATCGTTGCTACAATTTGATTTGATCTTTACTCACAAACATTTTAAAAAGCCCATTGGTTTCAAAGGGATTTATAACCATAACCCTCATCCTGGCTGGTGTGACTTAGTTGGTTGAGCATTGGCCTATGTTCCAAAAGGTCTCTGGTTTGTTTCCCAGTCAGGGTACATGCCAGAGTTTTGGGCTCGATTCCCAGCAGGGAGTGTACAGGAGGCAGCCAGTTGATGTTTCTCTTTCATATCGATGCTTCTCCCACTCCCTTCCTCTCTCTCTAAAATCAATATAAACTCATTTAAAATAAATAAAACTCTCTAGATATATCATTGAAAGCCTTTGTAGGGGAACGTAAGGAACCAATTATCAGTGACTGGACCACCTGCTTTCGAAATAAATTCTATTTGAAGGGTAAGAAAGACCAACAGACAGTACTTAAAATACACTTATTTTAAAATTAGAATTCCAGAACTGAAAGAGTTTTGCGAATTCCCTTATTTCAGGGTCTAGAGAAGTTAAGTGACTTCCCTAAGGTCACATGGAACCTTAGCAGCAGGTCTGTGACTCATCTCCAGGTCTCCTGACTCCCGGTCCAGTGCTCCTTACATCACAATCAATCCCCCAAATGTTACCGCAGCCTGAGGTCTCCAATCAAAGGACTCTGGGAAGTACTCCTACCCACTCATCTACATGAGGCTACCCTCTCCTTGTCTTTGGCTGGCTCACTACCCAGAGCCTCTTCCTGCCCAGTGTTGTCTCCTAGTTGCTAAGCAAGGAGGTAACAAGCAATACCCTGACTTCCCCTCCTGAGAGGACTCGGGCTTGCGTGTATCTCCTTCAGCAGTTCCTGCAGCTATGCTTACAACGTGTCCTACCCGGATAGTAGGATGCTTCCTAGCGCTTATCCTTTCTTATCCTAAATCAGTGGCTTTTGGTCCCCACACAGGCACCCAGGAGCAGTGGCTTCCTGTCTTTCTTCCAAGCGACACATTGTTCTTTCCCTGCTTTCCAGCTATGAGGCCTGGCCAACTGAATTCACCGCTCTGTAGCCCAGTCTCATCTGTAAAAATGAGGAAATTATTATTTCCCATCCCACAGGGAGATTGTGAGCATCAAATGAGTTAATACACATAAAGAGCTTAAAACTGTGCTTCTCCCATAGCAAGACTCCAATATACCTTAGCTATCCTTATTATTATTGTTAGTGCTATTACCAAGGACTCAATGAGGTAACAATTTCTTATCACTACAAAGTTTCCCAGACATAGGACCTTGCAACTTATTTAATTTCCTGGATCATCACACTTACCTATTATAAAAAAGGAACAAAAGAGATTATCTTGATGGTCCTTATGGCTCTGACATGATGTCTCTGCCCTGACCACCCACTTGCTATTGCTGTATTGTCTCCTCCCGCCCTTGCCCAGTCACCCTAGGCACCTGAGGCCTTGCTTCCAGGCAGTTGTTATATAAATATATATATATATATATATTAATTGATTTCAGAGAGGAAGGGAGAGGGAGAGAGAGGTAGAAACATCAATGATGAGAGAGAATCACTGATCGGCTGCCTCCTATACACCCCTCCCCCCCACTGGAGATTGAGCCCGCAACTCTGGCATGTGCCTTGACTGGGAATCAAACATTGAACTGTGACCTCCTGGTTCATAGATCATGCTCAACTACTGAGCCACACCGGCTGGGCCCAATCAGTTGTCTTAATAATCCTTCTTGTCCTCAAGGTAACAGGTTGCCCTGTCCCAGGAGTCATTTGCAACTTAATAATGTAATCTGAAGAACCAAATAACTTTTAAGGCTCAAAGGAATCACTCTCCACTGGAGGGATTTTCTTGTCAGAAGGAGGGTAAGGAGCAGCCTTTATAATGCCCTTGCATCACTTCATATTGGTGGCTACTTATTCTCGTCAGAGGGCCATAATGCCTACACTCAGGGCATTGTTCCCCTGTAGTGCATTGTGAATGACATCTCCATCAGCCCCAGTAGGCCACCAGCCCGGCTTCTTTCAAAATTATTTTATTAAGTAGATATCAGTCACCTAACCTAACCATTAAAAGGTTCGGAGGGAGCTTCTTCAGCTTACGCTCAGCCCATTTCATTCATCCACACTGTATGTTCCTGGTGTCCCTGGTACCCACATGCAAGTGCTGTGACCGGCACAGAAAGAACATGGGAAAGCCCCTTCTTCACAGTTTCCAGTATGACGCCACCAGGAAGATGCCCCGGAACTGCCTGGGCAAATGCTCCGTCGCTTCCTGCATCTCACTTCCTACTTGGTTGGCAGAATCTGAGCCTTTTCTGCATCCTTCATCCCTCACCCCCACCCTCAGCTCTGGCTCAGGCCAAACACTGAGCAAATGCGGAGAATGAATACACGAATAAACAATAGATCCTTTCCTCTTCTGCTGAAGTACTAATGTTACTCAGAAAATAACCTGGCAAAATATAAATGCTTTAGTGGGATGTGCACTGCTTAGGTCGCTTAATTCCCTGCAACGGGCACCTAGAGCAGCATGAATAAAATGAAAGCCAAAGACAGAAAAAGTCTCCCCCGTGAGTTTTGCTGAGAGCGCAGGTGCTAAAGTCCAATAAATGCACCAACGTCAGTTTCCCATCCCAGCTCCCATTTGGCTCCCAGACAGAAAAGGGAAGCAGAATTCCTGTTATCACCCCAGCTGGAGCGGGCTGGGGGAGGGTTGGTCTATCTGACAGGAAGGGTGTCAGGGGCAGCTACATCCTGTTTGTGCTCCACTAGTCATCACGCTTCCCAGGACTTCCTTCTTCGGGGCCTTGTTTTCTTTCCAGATTTTTCTTCAGATTCCCTGACATCCCTTTGTCTTTTGTTACAGCTCTGGGGCATTATCAAGCAAGGATACAAATGCAAAGGTAAATACATGTTACAGTGTTAACATTTTTTTACTGGTGACATTTGGGACAAGAATCAAATTTGTCTGATGAAACCACAAAAGCTCTTGGCATGAAGGAGAACTTGGGACTTTGGGGCCACTGGCAACTGAGGAGTTAACGTGTCTAGGAAAGGACTCCCTGGAGTCTGGGAGAGCCCAGCCTGGGTTTTCATAGCTTGTTAGAAGAGGAAGCACACACTTCTATCAGCCCGCATCCATCTAGCCCCCACGTCTAGAATATCATGCTCATCATTATCAGCACACATCAAATAAGGTGGGAATTCTGAAGGACAGGCCTCGCTGAAATGCTGCATTGTAAGAACTTTATCCCTCAGAGGGAAATCACACACATAATCAATACATATGCATTGCTTTCCACTCTCACACAGCTATTCCTTTCCCTAGTAAGTCACAGCTATTGATGAGAAGAGAAACCTTAAAATGTACTTTTGTCCCTTTCAATGAATTAATTCACATAGCTCCCCCATTTAGTTAAAATATATGAACTGAATAAATACATGTGTGATGACTGTAAACACATGCAAATTGCTAGGCATTTAGGACTGTGTTTGCTGCTTGAAACATGATTATTATACAGGATTGATATTTGATTTAAGAAATTGCTGAATATTTTATGCAGACTCTTTGTACTGGTTCTTTTAAGAACCTGATCATGCTCTTGAAAAACATAATATAACCGTAGGCGGCGGTGGGAACGGCATCAGGTGCTAGACTGGTGGGGTCGGACCAGACCTGGGTTCAGCAACGTCGGTACTTGAGTTCTGGCTAGGAAAGAATTCAGAGCCAAGACTCCAACTGTAAGAGAACATTTATGTGAAAAGTCACAGAAGTAGGAGAAGTAGTTCATAGAAGAAATGGGCTTAGGAAACAAGTTATAGAGACAAAAGAAGGGCCCTGGGAGCTTAGAAGTGAGGAAGGTAAAGGTGACTTGCCTGGGGGGAGGGGGAGGGAGGGGAGGAGGAAGGGAAAGGCTCCACAGGGCCCCCAGAAGGGAGAGTGGGCTGGGTCCTCCATCTTAAGGGTTTAAGGGTGGGTCCTGAGGTCAGCCTTGGGGTCCCTGGTCTGGTTTTGCTGCTTTTCTGGATGGAGCTGAAATACAACGGGGACCAGGATGTTATCTCTAGGGAGGAAAGGTTAGGGGATCCAAATCGCATGACCACCAATGTGCTAGGGGAGGAAAGGTCACCCTGGGCACGAGGTCCCATCCTGTAATTGCCCTTTGCTAGGCACCCAGGGCTTTCCACCCTGGTGGCTTCTGTACCTGGCCCATTGTCCTGGCTCTGCTCATGTCTGTCTAACTGCCTCCCACAAAGCAACAGAAAGAGACATCTTGATCACAGGATGCCTTCAGATTACTCTTGGTCCCTTGTGATGCTTTTTTCTCTAGTCTTTCAGTGTTTGGCCCTCATTTTGCATGAACAGAACACTTTCCTGAATCTCAGTGGGAGCCACATTTTAGTGCTCAAAATTCTTCCCCTTAGTTCTTTATATCAGTGTCTTAGTCTAACTTTATGAAGATGAGTATCAGTTAAACTCTTGGATCATCTTTGAACAGATGGCGTTTTCTCTTAAAGGCACAGAGAGTGAAAAAACTAAAATAGACTGAACATGTCATTACAACTTGATCTTTCTGTGATGTCATTCATTACAAGACCATTTGAAATAAGACCATTTGGGGAAAATAGGTATTGTAAATCATTAGGTCCCCTGATGGTAAGAGAGAAATATACTCTTTAAAATTATCCTATCTGCTCAGTGAATCTAAGGGAAATGTAGGACTGGCATCAGACAAAAAATTTCTACACCAAGTAGCAATTAATATTCTGCTTTTTTAAAAAGTAAAGCACTCTAATGGGAAATTTCACAGACTCTACTTCTGGCCCCCATTCTGCCTCTCTGTGGGGAATCTATGGCCTGGGAAAGACCCCCAGGCTCACGTGACTTGCATTTAGTTTGGGGCAAAGGCAACTCCTCATCCAACCTAGTTCCTGCTTGTTGGCTCCCAGCACCTCAATGAACTGTGTAGAAAAAGAAGCTGAACAAATATAAGAGAACTACAGGGATTCCAGACTGGCAAGAGTCCCACTGGCCCTTTTCCAGCCCCTAGACATACCCTGTGAGCCTGAATCGGCTGAGAGTCAACACAGAATCCAGGATGGGGGAGGGGAGGGTGAACAGCTCAAGTGCAACCCTAGACACCCAGTCAGCACAAGAGGCACTTGGTTCTCACTAACCGTCGGTGATGCTTTGGGATTTTTCAGACTGCGGAGCCAATTGTCACAAGCAGTGCAAAGACCTCCTGGTTCTGGCCTGCAGGAGATTTGCCCGGGCCCCCTCCTTGGGCAGTGGTCATGGGTCGCTGCCTGGAAGTCCCTCATTGCCCCCAGGTAATGTCCTCTACTTTCTTTACTACCCCCGTTTCTCTCTGCTCCCCTTCCCACACCTGGACCTCAGTTGAATTCTGGACATAACGTGGTCAGAGTCATTATAAACACCAAGGCATTCTTCAGGGTGAGCAGCAGTGGCTACGGCTTTGAGTTCCCTCACTTCTCTCTGCTCTCAGGTCTAACATACAATTCACCTGAAGCTAATTTCATTCTGCCCCTGGCCTCTTGCTGTGGGACCTGACCTGTCAGACTGTTTGTACCAACTTCGATGGTTTGCTACGAAGCAATCAGATGCCAAATAATCACAATAATTTTTCCCCTTGCAGTGCAGGATGAGGTGTTCGAGTTCCCTGACGTCGCTGCTGGACACCAAGACCTGGACAGCAGAGCCATCACTCTGGTTACAGGCTCTTCTCGCAAGATCTCCGTGAGGCTGCAGCGGGCCACCACCAGCCAGGCCACCCAGACTGAGCCTGTATGGTCAGAGGCTGGCTGGGGAGACTCAGGGTCCCACACCTTCCCCAAAATGAAATCCAAGTTCCATGACAAAGCAGCAAAAGACAAAGGCTTTGCCAAGTGGGAAAATGAGAAGCCCAGGGTACAGGCTGGCGTGGATGTTGTTGACCGGGGCACCGAGTTTGAGACTGACCAGGATGAAGCAGACATGGGTGAAACCAGACAGGATGGTGAGGTCAGTGCTGGGTCAAACCACAAATAAATCAGAAGAGAAGCTGGCAGGGCTGAGATGAGTGTTCCAGTGAGTTCAGGAGGCAGTCTGGTAGTTTCGAAAGCGGAATGGTCGGGAATCAAGACATGTCACTTTTTGGTTTTCCCACTGGCTGGTTATGTGACCTTGGGCAACATAGTTTTTTCTCTTTGGACCAGAGTTTCGTCATGGATAAAATTGAACTGGATGAGTCCTAAGACTTAGTGAAGGTGGCCATGTCTGTGTACTGAGATGATGTCCCAGGGACCCATGACTGTTACGTGTATTCATTATACCGGTGTGCTATACTAATCAGCTTAGTTTTCCAAGTTAGAATCAGGAGGTAGTGGAAGTGATAAAGGAGAGTTGGAAACTCTTACCCCTATTTTAAAAGGAGGCTTTGACCTGGCTGGTTTGGCTCAGTGGATAGAACGTTGGCTTGTGGACTGAAGGGTCCCAGGTTTGATTCCCCAGGCTTGATCCCCAGTGGGGGACGTGCAGGAGGCAGCTGATCAATGATTCTCATCATCGATCTCTCTCTCCCTATGCCTTACTCTCTGAAATCAATAAAAATATTTTTAAAAATAAATAAAAGGAGGCATTGACAGCCTCATGAAGAAGGGAGTGGTGAGAATGAGACATGGGGACCTCACGGTTCTCTAAGCCAGACTCTGCCTCCACACAAAAATTACACTCAAATCATCCAAAGCAAATTGGGAAGCATATGGAACTTGTTAGAACAAGCTGAAACTATAAATTGATTCAACATGGACTTAGATAAATGTATTAGTCAACAATTCATAGTGTATTAAGAAAAGGGATTTGGGGAAATTGGTGTCATATTCCTAACCTTCAAAGCAGTGTCATGGAGGGCAGCCATCGTCTCCCTATTCAATCGTCCCATAAACCGAATATTGGGTTAGGCAGAGATCCTATTGGATCAAGCCAGTGCTCTTTATTCTTATGGGTGGCCCTCCACATTCCACAGCCTTCAGGAGACCTGGACACATAGTCTCCATAGTTTCCCAGGATAAGAAAAACTCCAATGACCTTTAATTAAAATTCCTCTAGTTCCTTCGTCACTGAAGACAATAAGGAGGCCACACATAGCTTCAGTCATATGAAGTTTATTGTAAGTTCCTGCTGAGCCATTCTGTTCCTTTCTTATAACACCAACTTTGTTTTAATATTTTTTTATTGGTTTTGAGAGAGAGCAAAAGAGAGAAACATTGATGTGAGATTGATCAGCTGCCTCTTGCACACTCCCCACCAGGGATCAAGCTCGAAACCCAGGCATGTGCCCTGACCAGGAATCGAACCAGCAACCTTTCAGTGCATGGAATGATGCCCAAACAACTGAGCAACACTGGCCAGGGCTCTTATAACACCAACTTTAAAAAACAGCTTCACTGACATATAATTTACATACTATCAAATCTACTTATTTAAAGTGTATTATTCAATGGTTTTAAGTATATTCACAATGTTGCACAACCATCACTACATTCTAATTTTAGAACATTTACATCATTCAAAAAAAAAAACAAACAAAAAACACCCTGTGCCCATTAGAGGTCATTTCTCATCTCCCCACCTAACCCTGCCCTAGGTAACCAACTAATTTACTCTCTGTCTTTGTATATTTGCAATACCAACTTTATTTATTTTTATTTTTAATACATTTTTATTGATTTGAGAGAGAGAGGAAGGAAAAGGGAGAGAGAGAGAGAGAGAGAGAGACATTGATTGGCTGCCTCCTACACGCCCCCTGCTGGGGAGAGAGCCCCAAACCTGGGCATTTGCTGTGACCTGGTATGGAACCAGCAACCTCTCAGTGTACGGGACGATGCTAAAGCAACTGAGCCACACCAGCCAGAGCCCAGCTTTATTGTTAATGTTCCCCTACGAATCACCTTGGCAAATATTTCAGTCCTATCCAGTATTTCTTTTAATGGTCTAACGTAGTTAGCTTGGAATATAAAGGTGAATAGGAAAAAAATCATGATTTCATGATAGAGGAAGATATCGTAGGGCAAGATCTTGGGGTCTACAAAAAGGCTTTGGGGGATTCAGGAAAGTGCATTATA
Source organism: Myotis yumanensis (assembly GCF_028538775.1). Taxonomy (NCBI): domain Eukaryota; kingdom Metazoa; phylum Chordata; class Mammalia; order Chiroptera; family Vespertilionidae; genus Myotis; species Myotis yumanensis. Next base: position 15,887,241 of record NW_027223762.1, read on the forward strand.
TTTTATGTAAAATTATATACATGCACCTATGCTCACTTTGGGGCAGAGTTTCTTAAGAAGGTCTGCAATCCAACAAGCAGAGAGGAATCAGTGTTAGATTTTTCAGATGGTGCCTGAAATTGTACTAGTCACTCCAAGTACCAAATCAGCCTGCAGAGGCCATTGCCATGAGCAATGTGGCTGTTATTGAAATCTCAGAAAAACAGCTTCTATGGTAGAGTAATAGGATGCCCAACCAGAGCTCTCATGGACCATCTTTGAATTCAGACGAGTACCTGTGTGTGTTTAACTAGCCATGCAGTCACTTCTATTGGCTAGCACCGTTCCAGTTACTTAAACCTTGCTCTGAGTTAGGTGTAGAACAGCCACTTCCATGGGTAAGATTTCCTGATCTTCAATCTCTATAAGGAAATAGAAACAAAGATCTTTACTTCATTTTTTAAATATTGGACCTTTATGTTCATGTGTTCCCTTACCCTTTCAATTTTTTTATCTCATAAATCATAGAGATGGTTCACTGACTACTAGTACTTAATTTTATGTGTGCTATTGAAGAAGACAGTATGTTCTTATGTAAAATGTATTGGTGTACAGTCTTACCCTCACCCAAACCAGCAACAAATAAGAAGACATTTACCCTTGTTTAGGGAAAAGGCATGCAGGAAAAAATGTAACAAAATTACACCAAGAGTTAAATACGTAGGCGTTTTCAAATTTAAGAGTTTTTCTGTCGAGCAAGACCAATGAATGGCTTTAGAAGGAATGGTCTACACATTTATTATTTAGGTTCAGATGATATTTATGAGTCTGATAAGTAAAAATGTTGAACAGACAAAGAAAGTAGTTGGGTTTATGATCTGTGTTTTTCCTTCCGTGGAGTTCCAGGATTTACATTCATTTTGAAATATAAGGGTGTGAACATTTTCTGTGGTGGTGGATACCATTCCACCAATAATCATTGAGCCCTTGGATGGCAAGAACAGGTCAAGATTACTCACTTGGCAGTAAGAATATGCATATTTTCTTTATAATGCTTCTTTGTTTTTTATTATCTTCTGCTAACTTAAAATAATTAAACATAGAAGGGCTAGGAAATGGGGGACTAAACAAAGTTAAATATGTTTATAAACCTATAAATATCAGTATAGATATAGATCTTTTTCCCTTATAAATTTTCTCAGTATCCTTATACTGATATACTGTATATTATGACTTTCCAAAAGGGAAACCTTGCCCTGGCCAATTTTTCTCAGTGGTTATGGCGTCAGCCCTCAGACTGAAGGGTCACGGGTTTGATTCTGGTCAAGGCCACATACCTTGGTTTCAGGCTCGGTTCCCAGCCCCAGTCGGGATGTGTACATGCGACGACTAATTGATGTGTCTCTCTCATATCAATGTTTCTCTCTTGCCTTCCTCCTTCCCTTCCATGCTCTCTAAAAAAAAAAAAAAAAAAAAAAAAAAAAAAAAAAAAAAAAAAAAAAAATCAATGGAAAAAAATATCCTTGGGTGAGGACTATAAATAAATAAATAAATAATAAAATAAAATAACAGGGAAACCTCCGCAAGGGCTATTTCAGGGACCGATGTAGAGTACCCTTTAGGCAGAAGTGTCCTTCTTGGCAAGCACCCTTATGGGATGGGAGCCTCTGTACGGACGCCTTTAAGATTTCATATGCTGGGTGGATACATGATCTTTTAATTCTCTCTAAATCTTGAGAGTACAGATTCTGATCACTTGAGATGGTCCTTCAAATAAACAGCATTCTAGGAACACTCTTATTTTGTTCAATGAGACACAGCCATGCAACAGGTTCTGATTTGTATTGCAGGATGGCTGACTTCGGGCTGAAGACACCGGATGCAATCACGCTGGCATTTGGAAGGAGCAAGATGAGAAATGCGGAAGAACAGTCCAACTCTCAGGAACTTACCTGAAAAGATACGTGGACGTTTACTGCCTAGGGACACCGTGGGATCTCCCTGATTGGACTGTGGGACAGAGGATTTGCCCTATGAACTATTTATTTCCTCCCCCCTGCCCCTGGTTAGGTGCCGCAAAGACTGTGTTATGTAGTTGGTGGTTTTCTCATGTATCTTTCTCTAGAGCCATTCATATACGGGTGAAATGAAAGCTTTTGTGCATGTACTTGATACTTACTCTCTAACTCAGACTTTGCTTTTTTTGTGAGAATATTATTTCAGTATTTTTATATACTTTTTTGGGGGGAGGGGGTTTTAATGAGTAGTTGATCTTGAGGGGTTTTTGTGTGCTTTTTGGATGGGACCAGGACTTAAGATTTTCTTGAGGGACAGGATGCTATTCAGATCCTGGAAGGCAGTGATTCTTCTAAATGACCATCTGATGCAAGGAGAAGCTGTTTACATTGTTTTTTTAATCACATGGTTGCTATTAGGATGTGTAATAAGTCACACATTTATATATCACATAAGTCTTACCAATTCTGCATCACTAGGAAGCTCCGACACAGCCACGAAAACTCTCCTAACAAAAAAAAAACTTTCCTAATATTTACAATAGCCATAAATTATGAATATTGTAATTTAAAAATTAACTCTTCTTGTCCTACCTGACTAGGGTTAGTCATCTTTATTAAGACTTCTATTAAAACTGCTATTAAGAAATGTGAACCACAAAAAAATCAGTTCACATCTTAGGGGATAGCATTTAGAAGAAACACAAACCACTTAGTGAAATATAAAACAACCATCAATTTTTAAAAACTTAAAGTAGTTCTAAGTATTTCATTTGTTAAAAGAGAGAATTTGGGGTTGTAAAAGAGGCCTAAGAAATTACCATCCATAATGAAAGAGCGTCATAGGAAGCAAATCACAATCCAGGTTTGATGAACAACATTTCATTTACAATTTTAGTGTCAACATTTTATCTATCTTTTTATATATCTTTGACCCAAAATAACTCTACGTGGGCCTGTTTGTTACATGATGAGAGGAGAAAGCACTTGGTTTAAGATGTTCAAAAGTAGAGATGGGATTGAGCTTGGGGATGAGGGCAATGACCTGCTACCAAGTGATCAGTTAGAAACTGTACCCACAGAGGTTCACTGGTCTACCTGTGGGAGTTTAAGTGTATATATAGTCCATGTAAGGTTGAATTCATTTCTATTTGGGGCAATCACTTCAGTAAAAAATTGCCTTTCTTCTCTTTTCCCATTAGGTCATTGAGGACAGTTCTGCTTAGCAAACATTTGTTGAGCACCTGCTCTAGGCATTTCCTATGCTAGATGCACAGAGACAAGCAATGCTTGGTCTCTACCCTCAGAAGCTGAGAGCCTATGGGCATTAAGACAAGGTGGTTGCTTAAAATACAGTTTCAAATTTGCTAGAACTGGCATAATTGTGCAATTCGGAGATGGATTTGCAGAGATATTGAAAATTAAATGAAGTTATTAGTTGAAGGAGCCGTGACTAAGCCAAGTAATAAGAGAATTCACCATATGGAAACACCTCAGAAGGTAAACAGCTACCCCCAAGTGTTGGTTTTATGTATATATGCTATCTATTCTTATTCATAAATGCAATGAAATACATGCTAACAAAATTAAAAACAGAAAATGGCAGTTTAAGTACAAGCAACCTTTCTTGTGTTATTGTTGTTGTTTTTAATTTAAGAAAATTCAGGAAGAAACCTGTTACTAAATGTTAGACTTCTTTTTCTTTTCAGAGCAATTATATTCTTGCCACTCAGTATGGGCTACTTTTGAGTAAAAAACAAAAACAAAATAAAATAAAACAAACATATGTGTGTACATATGTATAAACTATGTGTGTATGTATATAAATATGTACACACACTATACTATTTGTAGAAATTTGAGTCCATAATGAGCAACTTAATAATTATGATTATATCATTTACTCACAACCAATGGCAATTGTGATGTTTCCAATCTATCAATGTCTCATAATCAGCAAAAGAAACAAAATAGGCAAACCCATGGTGGAGCAGAAGGATATTCCTTCAGACCTTCCTTTTGTGGTTTTGGTGATCGTGGTCACCTTTTAGGTGGAAAGAAAAAACAAAACTCTTAACAGAATATTATTAGGTACCAGGAGAGGATATGCTAGATGATGCGACTGAGTCTTCATTGAAGGACATACAAATTGTGTTGAGGCATTTTTATATCTGCCTAAGCCAGAGGATGGCCCTAATGGTATTTGAACCATTTAGGTTGAGTGGCTGCTTTTTAGAGCGATAATGCCCCCAGATTTCTATGGTAACAGAGTCTCTCCAAAAGTCAGAGGGGTTTGGTATTTAATAATGCAGGACTCCTACAGCAGAGAACTGTTATTAATGGTAGGAGCGCAATATTCCTAAGATAAACACATTGATTTTGCCAAAATATACAAGACTCTAAACCAGCGGTCGCCAACCGGTGGTCCGTGGACCACTAGTGGTCTGTGAGGTCTGAGAAATTGGCGGCTGCTGCTTTAAACGACTGAGGAGGTAATTTCAGTCAAATGAGATTACAATATACCTTTGGTATGCAATCCACAACCAGCGTTAAATCCCATCTTTCTCCCTTAGAGTCATGAGATCCTATTTGAGCCTCACTTTCATTATTTGAAAAAGAGAGTTTTCACCACCTTCCTCAACTACCTCATAGAGTTGTTATAAAGATCAAGTCGAATAATATTTGTAAAAATACACTGTAAAGACCTTTTAAATTAGCGAATACTATTTTTCAATTAAGCAGGGTTCTCTAAAATTGTCTTCAAGATCTCGGACTCTATGTGATTCAGGGCTGTGTACTTTGGAGGCTCTAAATACATCATTTAACTAAATTTTGTGTCACCAGACCGACATGGCTTAGTGGTTGAGCATCAGCCTATAAACCAGGAAGTCACGATTTGATTCCAGGGTCAGGGCACTTGACGGGCATGGTGGGGGGTGGGGGGGCAGGAGGCAGCCAATCAATGATTCTCTCTCATCATTGATGCTTCTGTCTCTCTCTTCCTCTCCCTCTCTGAAATCAATAAAATATATATTAAAAAAAACAACTAACTTTTATGTCAAATAAGGCTTATCCAAGCAAAGAAGTATAAATGAAAAAGATTCAAAGTTTTTCTTATTCCTGGCACTGTGAGTGTGTAGAGTTAGTTTTTGTCCATTTTCTAAGGTCAGTTATTCTTGCTCTGTTTGAAAATAAGTAGTCAAGATAAAGAAACCAAATGGATAAAATGTAAATGAGTTTAGAGAAAAATAGGACAAAATATAAACCTGGTTAAGAGGCTAGCTCTCAAAAAAACTACATGGTTCAGTGGTTGACCATAGACCTGTGAACCAGGAGGTCACAGTTTGATTCCTGGTCAGGGCACATGCTGGGGTTGTGGGCTTGATCCCATGTGGGCGTACAGGCAGCCAATCAATGATTCTCTTATCATTGATGTTTCTCTCTCTCTCTCCCTCTCCCTTCCTCTCTGAAATCAATAAAAATATATTTAATAAAATAAAATACAAAGTACATCATTTACTTTCCAACCATTCATTCGAAGTGGTGATGATAGGAAGCTACTTGGAATTTAACGCTCCTCAGGAAATACCTTTCTCCAGCTGCATCCAAAACCTGCCTGCTGAAGTCTAGAGAGTACTTGGACCTCAAACCAAAATATTTACTTAATTTTCTTTTTAAAATGTTAATGGCGAGCACGTTGGCATTCACATTCAGTGACTTGCAGTTTATATATAATAGCATAAGGAAAGCATGACCACGGCAGCTGGCCTAAGTCCTTCAAAAATAAATTGTCATAAAAAAAAACACAGAAAAAGGAGGGGGAGAACAGTTTTGGATCAGATAAAACACATGAAGCAAATGGAACACAACCCACCAAATGCAATGTTGTAAACCTTGATTGGACTCTGGATCCAAAAATAAAGCAGATGTTTTCAGGGAGCAACCGGGGAATATGGACCTTATATTAAACGATGTATTGAGTGAATGCTCATTCACTTCAGTTGATAGTGATTTTAGGGATTTCAGGAGAATGTCTTTATATTTAGAAGATGCCTGTTGATGTAGTTAGGGATAAAGAATCAATATCTGAAATTTGCTTTCAAATTGTTCAGTCGAAAAAAAAGTTTTTGCATAAAGAGATACAGCAAATGTGGCAAGATGGTAACAATTATTGAATCTAGGCACATGTATATGCATTGTACTATTTTTTAAACTTTTCTGAAGGTTTGTAGTTTAAAAAAAAGTTGGGCTAAATGGTATGGACCCTCTTAGAGTCTGTGTCACAGAGGAACAAATTAAGGAAAGGTGAACAAGGGTGACAAATGCTTCCTTGTAGCCAATTCCCAAGGAAGGGAATGACTGCAGAGAAATGCAGTCACACTTAAATAATTACCTATGGCCTAGCCGCTTTGGCTCAGTGGATAGAGCGTCGGCCTGCAGATGGAAGGGTTCCGGGTTCGAGTACAGTCAAGGGCACATGCCTGGTGCTGTGGGCCCGATCCCCAGTAGGGGGTGTGCAGGAGGCAGCCAATCAATGATTCTCTCTCATCATTGATGTTTCTATCTCTCTTTCCCTCTTCCTTCCTCTCTGAAATCAATATACATATCACAGAAATATTTGCTGGCAGAACGGAGACAAGAACCAATTTTTTAAAACTCCTAATACAGTCCTCTTTCCAGGAATTTCCCCATTGCTCTTATTTTTTCCTATAGCTAAGATGATTTCAAAGGTGATGTTCTGTACACTCATAAGGTAGCAGAGGTGAGAGGGGGTTGGCTGGTGTACAATATGCAGAGAGATCTCTCTGGTCTAGGACAGTGGATACATAATGTGTGTCCCTCAGACACACATGAGACATTTACCAGGTAGTGGTCTGTAATCCTCTCTGTTCACTACGCACTATATATATATAATTGATTTTTTACAGAGAGGAAGGGAGAGGGATAGAGAGTTAGAAACATCGATGAGAGAGAAACATCGATCAGCTGCCTCCTGCACACTCCCCACTGGGGATGTGCCCGCAACCAAGGTACATGCCCTTGACCAGAATCGAACCTGGGACCCTTGAGTCCGCAGGCCGATGCTCTATCCACTGAGCCAAACCGGTTAGGGCACTACACACTTTTAAATTTATACAGTAAACCCTCGATTCATACAGTAAACCCTCGATTTTGCAGACCTCGATTTAACAGACTTCGAATTTAACAGACAGAATTTCTGGTCTGCATTCATATGTGCAAATTAACACCCTGTTCATTTTAAAATGCTTTTAACCAAGATTTGCTTATAATTAACAGGTTATTTTTTTGTTGTTATTAATTCACTGTGTGTGTGTGTGTGTGTGTGTGTGTGTGTGTGTGTGTTTTTAACAAACTTTAAGGAACAGGACATATGTTGAAAAAAACACTGTAATAATTTTGCCAACGTAAATAAATATTCCATATCTACACCTATAGCCTACATATTGAAAGCCAAGAGTCACCGCTTGTAAACAATGTTCGGCTAATGATTAGCACGTGATCACACCGCATCCCCAGCGGTAACTGGTTCTGTTGCCCGTGGCGTGACCTTCTGCGGCAGCTTTCACAGGTGCGGGTGGTGTTCCCACGTGCGTGCGCCAAGCCACGCCTGTCCCGGGCCTCTGTTCACTCGCGGTGACTGCGGGAACTGGTGAGTGCACGCATTTACTAGACTTTTCCGTATAAATTTAAAATTATAGTAATGTACGTAGAAAACTGTGAAATTGAGCTTTTCATACATGCTTAATTTTCATGACACAAACGTGGAGTAAAAGGAGGTCAACTAATTTGTCAATTTCTTAACATACGCATTGGGAAAAGCTACTTCATTATATGACAGACTTTCAGCTTTAACGGACACCCCCCTCCTCTGAATTAGCCCGTTATATTGAGGTTTTACTGTATTCAAGCTATTTTATCATAAATGTAAGAAAGTTTATTATTTGCTGTGAAATGAAATGAGCAGCCACTGTGATTGGAGTATCTCATGACAGGATCTGATAAGTTTTAGCCATCTTATTGCATAAAGACTCCTGAATCTGAAAGAAGTCATTTAACATTTGATCTGTGAGTTTTATTATCCAAGTGCTTTAATAGATTTAATTTTTGTCAAACAGTTGTATTTAAAAGACGTCGTATAGCCTGGCCGGCATGGCTAGCGGTTGAGCATTGACCTATGAACCAGGAGGTCACCGTTGGATTCTTGGTCAGGGCATATGCTTGGGTTGTGGGTTCTATCCCCAGTGTGGGGTGTGCAGGAGGCGGCCGATCGATGCCTCTCTCTCATCATTGATGTTTCTATCTCTCTCTCCCTCTACCTTGCTCTCTGAAATTAATTTTTAAAATATATTTGTAATTTATTTTTAAAAAATAATAAATAAAAGACACCGTATAACTAAGACAGACTGTTTTGGTTGCTCTGAACTCAGACTATCCTAAGGCCAATTTGATCATTAAGGGAAATAAGCCGAAGGAGATTTAAAGGGCTAGAATGCTTTGACTAAATGTTAAAGGAGGCTTCCTTGAACCGATATTTGGTATTGTCTATTTGGCACCTTGAGGATGCTACACGCTGGGGCAATTCACAAGAGAAAGATCTGAGATTTGTTTGTGGGTGTTTTTGTTTTGGTGTTTTTTCCTTTGTGTGTGTGTTTTTTGTTTTGTTTTGTTTGTTTTCTATTTTTTAAAATTTATCTTTATTGTTTAAAGTATTACAGATGGCCTCCTTCACCCCCCCGCCCCCCACCGCATTGACCCCTTCTAGCCTGCCCCACCTTCTACCCCAGACCTTCACCACACTATTGTTTGTGTCCATGGGTTATGCATGTATGCATATAAGTTCTTTGGTTAATCTCTTCCCACCCCCTCCTTCCCTCTGAGATTCATCAGTCTGTTCCATGTTTCTATGTCTCTGGATCTATTTTGTTCATCAGTTTATTTTGTTCTTTAGATTCCACATATGAGTGAGGTAATGTGATACAGTGGGGCCTTGACTTACGAGTTTAATTCGTCCCAAGACCGAGCTCGTTAAGGAGCTCGTTAACTCAAATTACTCTGTGAACTCAGTGCAAAAAATCAGCCAAGAGACAGCTGGTATCTCAAAAAACTCTTTAGTCGGGACACTTGTAAGTCAAGGCCCCACTGTACTTGTCTTTCTCTGACTGACTTATTCCTCTAGGTCCCTCCACGCTGTCTCAAAGGGTAAGAGATTCTTCTTTTTTACAGAGGCATAGTATTCCATGGTATAAATGTACCACAGCTTTTTTATCCACTCATCTGCTGATGGGCACCTGGGCTGTTTCCAGATCTTAGCTATTGTAAATTGTGTTGCTATAAACATAGGGGTACATACATTCTTTCTGATTGGTATTTTTGGGTTTCTTAGGATATATTCCTAGAAGTGGGATCACTGGGTCAAATGGCAGGTCCATATTTAATTTTTTGAGGAAACTCCATACTGTTTTCCATAGTGGCTGCACCGGTCTGCTTACCACCAGCAGTACACTAGGGTTCCCTTTTCTCCGCTTTCTCCCCAGCACTTGTCATTTGTTGATTTGTTGATGGTAGCCATTCTGACAGGTGTAAGGTGATGCCTTGTTGTTGTTTTAATTTGCATCTCTCAGATGATCAGTGACTTTGAGCATTTTTTCACATCTCTTGTCCATCTGTGTGTCCACTTTGGAGAAGTGGCTAGTTAGGTCCTTTGCCCATTTTTTAAATTGGATTGTTTTCATTTTGTTGTTGTATGAGTTCATTCTATATTTTGGGTATTAACCCCTTACCAGGTGTATCATTGGCAAATGTGTTCTCCCCTACAGTGGGCTCCCTTTTCATTTTGTTGATGTTTCTTTTGCTGTGCAGAAGCTTTTTATTTTGATATAGTCCCATCTGTCTATTTTCTCCTTTGTTTCCCTTGCCCTCAGAGATGTATTAGCAACTATATTGCTATGAGAAATGTCTGAAATTTTGCTGCCTATATTTTCTTTAAGGATTTTTATGTTTTCACGACTTACATTTAAGACTTTTATCCGCTTTGAGTTTATTCCTGTGTATGGTGTAAGTTGGTAGCCTAGTTCCAAAGCTGGTGTTATCAAATACACACTAAATGCAATGAAAAAGATACTCATATTTGAAAAAAAAAACACCCTGGAATTTAAAAGCAAAAGAATGCATAACATTGTCCATCGTCGCTTCTGTATTGTGGGGCAATCGGGATATTTTAGGCTGTTTTGAAGTTGTACGGACTGAATCCTATGCACTTTGCAACATTTGTTCCTAACGAGTCAGGAAGGGAAGTGAGAGACTCTCCCTAAGATTCTGTTTAAGGTATTCCTGAGTAGTAATTACCTCTGTATTGGCAGTAACTAAACAGTGAGTGCATATTTTGTATCATACATTGTGATAGGCATTTACAGATCATCACACTGAATCTGTACAGCTACTCTATGAAGGTGGGAATTACTACCCACATTTTACAGTTGGAAGATTATGGTTTCGCTAGGCTAAATAACTTGCTCAAGGTCACATAGCTCGAGCTCCCAAGTTCTGAGTCCTGGTCACCTGCCTCCTGGTGTTCTAAATGAATCCTTAGTATTTGTTACAGAGTAAGTTCCTCTGCCGTAGTTGGCAAACTGTGGCTCTCGAGCCACATGCGGCTCTTTGGCTCCTTGAGTGTGGCTCTTCCTAAGCCTTAGGAGTACCCTAATTAAGTTAATAACACTGTACCTACCTATATAGTTTAAGTTTAAAAAATCTGGCTCTCAAAAGAAATTTCAATCGTTGTACTGTTGATATTTGGCTCTGTTGACTAATGAGTTTGCCGACCACTGCTCTAGGGAAAACACGCTATTCCTTTGTTTTCCATAGTAAGCACTAAAATATCTGGGCAAGAAGTTAAATTGATAGAGAACAGTTTCACAAGACTTAAAACCATTATATTTCATCAGATGGTAAATAAGATACTAAGGCCAGCTGGCATGGCTCAGTGGTTGAGTGTTGACCTTTGAACCAGGAGGTCACAATTTGATTCCTTGTCAGAGCACATGCCTGGGTTGCAGACTTGATCCCCAGGGTGGGGTGTGCTGATTGGTGATTCTCTCTCATTATTGATGTTTCTATCTCCCTTCATCTCTGAAATCAATAAAATATCTATATCTATATAGATATATAGATATATACCTATATATATAGATATAGATATATAAAAGCCTAAGCAACCATTATGACAGAACGACCAGAACGAACGGTCGCTATGACGGGCACTCAATGCAGGAGCTGCCCCCAGCCTGCAGGCCCTGATCGCCCAATCAGGGCTGGGCCCCCGGGGCTGGGATGGGGAACCGGGGGTGGGTAGCAGTGGATGTGGGCAGCAGGGAAGGAAGGGGGGAGGTGGGGAACCTGAACAGCTCTGATCACTGGCCAGGCCTAGGGACCCCACCTGTGCATGAATTTCATGTACCGGGCCTCCAGTATATTAAAAATGCATATGTACTAAAATAGCTTTCACTCATCTTTTAGGTTGGGATTAACTTTCTATTTGTTTTATTTGACTTTTTTTCATTAGTTTCTGATAATTGAGAATAAGTTAGAACGAAACCGATTTCTCTGTAGTCCCACATTAGTGTAGCTGACTTATGACTGGTCTTCTATCCCACGTGAACTGGTCTCTGTTGAGATAAAGGATTCTGAAGCGCCTAAGGCCTTAGGAGACAGAGACCTTAGAGATGGTATTAGCGAAGGCCTTGATTAAGTGCTGGGAGCTATGTACAACTGGGAGTAAATGTATCTGCTCAGAAGACTTGATAGTACTTTTCATACCTTTCTCCAAGAAAATCTGATCTCAGTCATCTTGTAATTGCCTCATTCAAAAATAGCATTGATACTGATTGCTAGATAAAAATAATTTTTAATAGGTTGTAATTATTCAGTCCCCCTGTACCTCTCCCCCTTCTCCTAAATTTGGTTACAATTAACGTTATTGCCACCCAATTACAAAACAAAGAAACCCGGAGTCATACTAAATTTCTTATTCTTATGCCAATTAATAAGTGCAGTGGTCTTACCTGTTATTTCCTGAATTTGTCCCTTCTCCGTCCCTATTATACATTGGTTTGAGCTCTGTGTTTGCCATTCAAATCTTTGCCAGTGGTTCTCAACCTTCCTAATGCTGCGACCCTTTAATACAGTTCCTCATGTTGTGGTGACCCCCAATTTCATTGTTACAAATTGAACATAATTAAAGCATAGTGATTAATCACAAAAACAGTATGTAATTATATATATGTTTTCCGATGGCCGCTACCCCTATGAAAGGGTCGTTTGACCCCCAAAGGGGTCGCGACCCACAGGTTGAGAACCGCTGCTTTAGCCAATGATTTATACAGAATCCATTATCCATGCCTTGGCATACTAAGGTCCATAAACTAGGTCCAAGTAACACTAAATTTAGAAAGGTATGTAGAGCCCTCTATTACCTGGCACCTGCACCCTTTCCAACTTTTCCTGCCAGTTTCCACCTCACCTCATGCCAGCAATACTGAAGACTGTGCCATTGTAATACCCTGCGATCTTTCATTTTAAAAACCATAGTATACTACAAGCTCTGTTTCTGCATCTGCTACTAGACATTTCCCAAGGCAGGGACTTCCTCATTTATCTTTGTGCTTCAAATGCCCACCACAATGCCTGGACTATGGCAAGCAACCAAGAGTTTATTGAACTGAACTGCAGGCCTTTTTCTTCTTGAAGAAAGTGTAACAATTTAACACATACTGGTCATTGTAATTTTTTTTTCTTTTGAGAATTTCCCTCCAATTCCAAACTTTTTCATTGATACATAGTGGACAGTGATTTACTGTGGAAGTTCTCATGCCAACAGTTATGTTTATGCAACACTTTTTATCAACATGATTTTGCAGGCAACTTAAAGGTGAATAAGTGAGTCCAAACACTGGCGTGCATAACCGCTTCAATCAGTCATTCTTGAAATGTGGAAATGCAGTGCTTAACAACAAAAGGAACATTTTTAGTGATTAGAATCACATTAGTGAAGAACAAGAGAAAAAGACAAGCACCAGGAAAAGTTTTATATAACTGTATTTTGTTTAGCTAAACCTAAATTTTCAAAAGGCAAAGTATCCAGAAAACCTAAAAAAAATAAAATAAACATCTAAGACACTATATAATAAAAAGCTAATATGCAAATCAACCAAATGGTGGTCGCTATGACACACTGACCACCAGGGGACAGACGCTCAACGCAGGAGCTGCCCCCTGATGTTCAGTGTGCTCCCACAGGGGGAGTGCTGCTCAGCCAGAAGGCAGGTTCGTGGCTGGCCAGCACAACAGCGGTGGTGGGAGCCTCTCCTGCCTCCGCAGTAGCGCTAAGGATGTCCGACTGCTGTCAGATATCCTCTGAGGGCTCCTGGACTGCAGAGGGCACAGGTTGGGCTGAGGGACTCCCCCCCCCCCCCCCCCACTGTGCAAATTTTGTGCACCAGGCCTCTAGTTATGTGTAAGTGAATTAGGAAGTGGGAAAATAGTTAAGTACATATAGAGAAATGACTTCAAATGCTTTCTTTCCCTCAGCAGGAATATACTTTATTCTGTGTCCACAGTTGGACACTAGCTCAATTTTTGGATCTAGAGCAAGAAGTGAACATGACAGGGCCCCATCTTTGACAATTTTCATAGTGTTGACATCCTATTTTAGTTCCTGGAATAGGGAGGAAACAAAGCACTAACAAAAGGTACTGTTTGTCTCTAAGAGACAGTATTTTGAAATTTCAGGTAAAAAATTTCCTCCTAATTTTTGTTTCTCCACAGAATTCCCACATACCCTATTATTTACTACAAGTTAAGGTTAAGAATGTAAGATCAACAGACTTGCTCTATTAAGAAATCTAGTAACTTTATTATTTTAATATAACCCAACTGGTGGTTTGAAATATCCTATTTCTAGATAATGTAATCTTCATCAATGAGAAACTAAAAGACCATTTTTATAGTTTCATAATGTGAAAAAATTCTAGTTTGAAGCAGAAAATGAAAATTTTAGAATCATCATGGAGAAATGTGTCATTTACTTTTTAATATGCTCATATTTGAAGAACAATCTATTAAACATAAAAATGAAATGATATGTCAAAAGAATGCAGCATAGTCACTAGGTATATTCTGAGGCTAGGTAAAACAGATTACTAAATGTAATATTTTAAGATATGAAACGTTGACAATCTTATTTTTAATAAGAAACTCCTGCCCTAGCCAGTTTGGCTCAGTGGATAGAGCATTGGCCTGCAGACTGAAGGTTCCTGGGTTTGATTCGGGTCGAGGGCACATGCCCAGGTTGCAGGTTTGATCCCCAGTAGGGGGTGTGCAGGAGGCAGCCGATCAATGATTCTCATCATTGATGTTTCTCTCTCTCTCCCATCCTCTCTGAAATCAATGAAAATATATTTTTAAAAAACTCATAATTATACTAAGTATTATAACAGCAGAGACCAAAACTTAAAACTTTTAAGACAGAACTTAGGTAGCCAAAAAATCTAACGAACAGGTAAAGTTAACAAAAAGATCAAGGGAGACTTTCAAAAATGTTTAGTTATCAAAACAATGTGCTTATCTCAACAGCAAATAGGATATTTTTAATGGCAAGACAAGTTGATTCCTTACTCTAAAAAACCAATTTAGTAGAAACAGGAAATACTATTTCTCTTTTTTACAAACATATTTATATTTTCAAACTCTTCCTTTTAAGAAAAATGTTCCTCATTATTAGGAAGAATGGAGAACATAAAACAAAATCCCTAAAAGATGGGGCCATAATTTACCTGTGCCTAATACACTGTGTAGCAACAGCTACACCCAGTGGCCACATATGAGTAATGACATTTTCTAGCTATAACATAGTAAAAGGTAAATTTGGAAACAGCTCTTTTTCAATTTATTTAAGGTTCTAGGGTAAACATTATCTTTCACTACAAATTGTTTTAAGAGAACATTCAGCAATCTCCCGGTGTGGGGGTGTGGGTGGGGATGGGGGGGGGTGGAGAAGGATGGAGAACATAGGCCTTAGTTCATAAGCTTGAAGCAATTATGCAGAATAATTCCTTTTAAAAAGTAGCTAAAATTAAAACTCAAACACCAGAGAGAACGTACAGATACTTTATTGCTCACCTTTCACACAAAGCACACCTCCAGCCATTTTCTTTCACAGCTTGACAATGTTTAAGTATACAAAAACCCAGCAAGAAGCGTCGTGTAGGTTTCAGTAAAGGAGAATGTAAAACATCAGCTCAGCCAGGCTTTTGTTTTCTGCAGCAATAATAAAGGGCCTCCTGCACTAAGCAAAAATCTGTCCTCTTTCTCTGTAGTGCATTTCTTAACGTTACAAAAAAAAAGTCTCCTGCTCAAAGCAAACTAAATTGTATTTGCTGAGCCAGTGGTATTAACTCGTGCATAAAACAAATTTCAGTTTGCTGTTTCTTCTAGCAGATTTCAAGTAAAAATAGGGTTGAAGGAGGAACTTGTTTTGAATGAATGCAGGTCAGTTTGAATTGCTATACTTCACTAAATGCCTACATGTACAATAGACTCACAACTTAGTCTGCTTTTATAATCTTGACGGATTTTGGCCACGTTCAAGGTTTTCTGAGTTCCACTTGTGGTATAATATTCCATCAAGAGGATAAGGCTACTGAATGTGCTATCTGCAGAAGAGCTCAGTTAATAGGAACTGACCTAAAAGTTCTATCAGGAAGCAAATGTGGCATAACCTCTCCAAATAAAAAGCCAACCAGGGTGGAAACTGTGCTTGCAAAACAGACATTAGAATAGTATAAGGAAAACACATATAAATGGGTTGTTAATATGAGGAAGGCTTCCTAGTTGTAAATCTAAAAAAATCTAGGAGAATCCTCATTTTCAAAACTGTACATTGAAAACTACTTATTCAAGTAATTTCTTCAAAAAAGTATGCATGTTGACTGTGGAATTAGTCTACTGGTCAATTAAAGGCAATTTTAATTACCTTTAAAAAAATTCTTCATACAAAGGAGCGATGTTGTACGTGTTTCTCAAATAAACAGCATTATGTAAGCCCATTAAAAAAAAAATCCAACAGAATTGGATTCTGCCACCTGTGGTCTCACATTCAAAATCCACACTGGACTCAGGATTCTTAAACTAAGTTTCTATTACTTGAGCTCTAGCAAAATGTAAGGTTCTGTAGCCTCAACTAGTGTAATGTCTTCCTTGTCCAAATCCAGAGTGATTATACTGGTAACCACCGTGCTGGAAGTGCTGTTCAAACTGTCCCCCTTGGTGATAATTCTGGCTCCCCCTCCCTCCCCAACCACCTCCCTGGCCTCCGCGTCCGCCTCGGCCTCCACGCCCACCTCTCCCTCCACGACCACTGCCTCGATCACCATGGTGCCCACCATCTTGGTATCTATTGTCCTGCTGGTATCCACCACCCTGGTATCCACTTGCTGTATAAGTAGTTGTTTGGAAGCCACTATAACCACCACCTTGATAGCCACCACCGTGGCCACCATGGTAGCCACCTGGCTGGAAGCCGGAATCTCGATAACCACCATCTTGGTAGCCACCTCCTCCTCCACTCCCTCCATCTGTCCAGCCTCCTTGATGCTTATTTCCTCTTCCTCCCCCTCGGCCACCGTGGTCATAGCCACCACGGTCGTAGCCTCCACGGTCATAGCCACCACGTCCACCTCTCCCTCCTTGTTCATGACCTCCTCGTCCTCCATATGAGGAATGTTCATAACCACCTCTCCCTCCGCCTCGGCCTCCTGCTTGCTGCTGCGGGCCATCCTGCCTTTTCTGCCACGGTGGCATCTCTGGGGGCGGAGGCTCAATTTCATTGGGTCTACCGCCTCTGTCAGGCACCCTGCCCATCAACACCTGCAGGAGAAGAAAGGCATTTTAAACCACTTTATTTTGTAAACAGAAATACCTGTATTGGAAAAAAAGATAAAGGTACTCTAATTACCTTATTGATGGCACAGGCAGACTTTTCTCTTATAGAACCACTGCTTGTCCTTAGAATCTTTGACAAGTCTTGTCTTGCAGCCAAAAGGTGAGCAACAGAAATAGTACTTTTAGAAGATAAGACCGAACGTTTTGGTTGGTAGACCTTTGCTAATTTCTCTGTGTGACTCTGTTGGAAGAAAATGTTCAAAGAAAATGTCAGTTTTCAAAATGAATATAAACACTCATATTCAGTAAGTTAAAAGATTTCCAAAATGTCTGGTAATAATATTTAGGAGGCTCAAGGGGAAAAGTTATATACTCACCATTGCTCCTACCTAGTCAAGAACTCTATTACAGTACAGCAAGAAATGATTATGTATGTATATTTTTGGGGTAAAGAAGAGGTACCCAGGGGGTAGAGGGGTAATTTGGGACTATGAAGGTCACCCTTGCCATTGGTCTCAGATAGTTGCTTTTTAATATTCCCATATTTGCTTATTATGAGATAAAAAATGTTACCTGTGACTAATTATGCTAACACAACATGATACATTTCTTACAAAAGTGATCCCTTCCTACTTAATATTTTCCTCTGGTATAAATAATAAATAAGGACAAAGGATCTATCTTAACCATTAGTAGAAGTGTAAGTAATGATTAAGGTTGTTAGATCTAAGGAGAAAGACAAATCACTGGGAAATTAGAAAACTTGGGCAAGTTACTTAAATCTATTTCAAACACCAGACCAATAAAGATAAATTAAAAATATAAAGACGCCGAACCGGTTTGGCTCAGTGGATAGAGCGGCCTGTGGACTGAAGGGTCCCAGGTTCGATTCCGGTCAAGGGCATGTACCTTGGTTGGGGGCACATCCCCACTGGGGGGTGTGCAGAAGGCAGCTGACTGATCTCTCTCATCGATGTTTCTAACTCTCTATCCCTCACCCTTCCTCTCTGTAAAAAATCAATAAAATACATTAAAAAATACATATAAAGACAAAATTCACACAAGATCATGTAAGTTCAAACAAATATAAAACACTTTCAATAAATGCAAATTAGAGTAACCTAAATTTTGGGAAATAGCAACAATCCCTATCTATTAAATTATAGAAGCAACAGCTACAACTACAATACACAGCAAGTCAGCACAAGAAAAAAAATATTTGGTATGCCTTTTGGTTATATGCAGGTACTCAAATATTGATGTAAATATTTGGATTACATTATATAACAAAATAGAATGTAAAAAAGTAATTTACTATGATTAAACATATGAACAAAGAAAGATACTAAAAATGCAAACAGCTATTGTAGTTAAGACAATGAGATGATCTGTGACTTTCATTTTTAAAGATTTAATAATGAAAAGAATAAAAAAATTGTCATTCCATAGTTTAGGGAATGTTTCCTGAATATCTTATATTTATTTTTCTTAGAGTCACTATTGTACCTAAATAAGTACTCAATCAATGTTTGTTGTATGGAAACAAATACCTTTGAGAAAACGTTTCAAATAAAACTGATTTAAAGTGCAATTTCAAAGTGAGATATAAGTACACAAATTTTATTTCATATGAAATAAAAGTTCACTTTGTACATATTAAAATAATTTCTACAAAGTAATTTAAAACGAAGTTTCGAAATGAAGTATCAGTACATAAATTCCATTAAATGAAAAAGTAGATTTGTGCAAGTTAAATAATTTGTATAGACCTTCCTTATCCTCAATAGATTTATATATTTCACACAACCATTGTGTATTATAGTTCAACAGAATCTTAAATATCACCTAGATTAAACCCAGCACTTTAAAGATGTCAAAAATGAGAGTAAACGGAAGCTCAGAGTATCAGGGTGCCCACTGTCAAGTCCACTGATGGCTACCCAAGACTAAACCACAGTATCAATGTCTCCGTCAGTGCACTTTCATCAATCATCATATGTTTCTCTAGCTGAAAGTTGTAGATTATTTATTTATTTAAATTATATCTACTATGCTGAGGGTGAAATGATTATTTTTATCAAAGGTAATTTAAGGAAGGACTTGTATTTCTTAAACAGCAATCGCAGAAGAGAACAGTTTACTCCTGATACTATTGACTTGCTGTGAGATATTAGGCAGGCTCCCATTTATCTAGGTTGCCATCTTTTTTTTTTTTTAATATACTTTATTGATTTTTTACAGAGAGGAAGAGAGAGGGATAGGCAGTTAGAAACATCGATGAGAGAGAAACATCGATCAGCTGCCTCTTGCACATTCCCCACTGGGGATGTGCCCACAACCAAGGTACATGCCCTTGACAGGAATCAAACCTGTGACCCTTGAGTCCGCAGGCCGATGCTCTATCCACCGAGCCAAACCGGTTAGGGTGCCATCTTTTTTTAGTTACAAAATGAGGGGAGTTAAGACTGATCTCTAAGACCTCCTTCCAATACTAAAATGCTATAACCCAATAGATATCTGCCCCTACAATTTAGTCAAATAGGACTTTGCTAAGGTTTCAAGATTTTTGTGAAACTAACGTATTAGCAAGATTATTGGAGAACTAAATAAAAGCACTTACTAAGTCAATTCACTAAAATTCAGAGAAAAATCTATTTTTAAAAATGAATGCATTGCCCAGCTGGTGTGGCTCAGTGGTTGAGCATTGATCTATGAACTAGGAGGTCAGGTTCCATTCTTGATCAGGGCACATGCCTGGGTTTCGGGTTCAATCCCCAGTGGGGGGCGTGCATGAAGCAGCCAATCAATTATTCTCTCATCACTGATGTTTCTTTCTCTCTCTCGCTCTCCCTTCCTCTCTCAAATCAATAAAAATATATTTTAAAAAAATTGAATGCACTATTAAGGGAACATCTCGTACTAACATTTGGACCAACCTCCACAAAAATTCAAGATTTAGTTCCATTTCAGGGTTTTAAGGTTAAATTAATCAATTAATCATTCATTAATTCCCACTTACTGATCATATAGCAGTTATTTAATAAATATCTACTGTTGAATGACTAAGACCTTTAACTGGATTATCTCATTTAAGCTAAAATAAGTCTTATTCTCCAATTCTATAGATCATAATATTTGGTCTTTCTAAATCCAATGAAATTAAATTGTCAAATAATTTTAAAAATTATTATTTTAGTAATTTTCAGAAACTCTCTCCATTTCTCTCACATATGAGTACTTCGCTTCAAGTAGGGTCTATTACATACCAGTTTTGCTGAACAATATTGAAAAGAAAGGTTCCTCTGTGTGTTTCCTATGTATTTCTCTTGTAGTTTCCACTGTATCTAAACTGTACTAGGAATGCTTAAGGATCAAGTCTATAAATACTCTGCTCTTTTAAATTATTTAATGTGTACCTTAGCTCGGTCAGACCAACCAAAAGACTGGACAGTGACATCCAAACGTTTTATTAGCAGCTTTCTCCGAACTTCATATTCATTGGCTATGGCTTGGTTAATTGCTTCTATCTTTTCCTGCAACAAAACATTTTTAAGATGTTAGAATTTAAAAAAATAATAATAAAAATAAAAAAGAAGTTAGAATTTAAACCTGCTTGACCCTTGTTTCAAAAGGGCAGAAACTATCTGTTTCATTCATACCTGAATCCCAGCACTTAGCACAAAATAGTTATTCAATAAATATAATAAAAGTTATAAATTAAGAAAATGATATGCAAAATAATGTCTCAAAACATAGTAACAGATATGTACAGTACAAAAGTATGATTTAGCTTTCCGATAATCCATTGTGTGAAGCTCAGCCCAATGAAGTTTTTGGCTTGAAGGCAACCCATTTGGCAATTAGAAACATGCATCATACTGAACTTCTATTCATTTTAATCAGCTGTATGAAATATTTACAAATTCTAAGTGTCTCTAATCTTAAAATTATTTGCTGCACAAATCTTAAGATTCACAACTGATTCTAAGAATGTCCATCTAGGAAACTACATTAGAAAAAATAACTTAAAAAGCACCCACTGTAGGGTCAACATAAATGTCATAGGATAGATGGATGATTCCTTGCAAATTCACTCCACAGATGATCGCTACTCACCCAGTGGGCCGGTCCCAATGACTTCTTCAATAAAGGCTTTCCCACATGATTAGGTGGAACTTTTGCTAATGTTTCCTTTAACTGACACAAAAAACATAAATGAATGAATAAACGTAAAAATAACACCTATCCTCCTCATCTTCCTAAGTCCCATCATATCTTGCCATCAAAAGAAGATTCCTGACAGAGGGAAAGGCGGAGGATGTTTTGAAATGTACAAGACCCACACAATAAAGACACTCGCTGGCCCACTCCTCTCGTGCCTATGGAAGCATGATTCCTTCACTGCACCTACGACAGTGCCTGACAACAGCAGGCACTGAATGGGTATTTCCTGAAGGAATGAATGAACACACAGAAAAATAGGGACTATGGATACACTGCTGCTCCCCTGTAGAGTTCAGCCAGATTTGTGCATCATGGTGTCCATCTGCCCCATAATGCTAATGTACCAATTCTTAGAGTCCAACAGATATGCATACAGAGAATAACTCTGCTATAACAAATACCATCCTCTTTTATTCATTAATTTTTTAAAACCCCTTCATGGTTGATAATGTGTGGCATAAATTATTTTCACGTACTAGATTATGTTAGCAGTCAAGAAATCTAAATCGCCAATTGAAACTTTGTAAGACTCGAAGTGAGTGGATTAAAAACAAGAACATTAACATCCTTTTCTGTCCAGTCAATGGGGAGGGTGGTAACATTTAATGATAAAGACTTTAAAAGTTAATTGCATTAAAGTTCAATTATAAAATAATTTTTAAAGGACTTAATTCTTTTTACATTATATCTAGCTTATTTCAGCTTATAAATCCAAGTGTCAAGTTTTCTTTTTGAAAAAGAAACATGCTAACATGTTAAAAAAAACATACTAAAATACTGATTTCTCTTTAAGGCATCTAGGATTTAAAACCCAAAACTCATTTAGTAACAATTACTTAATAATATGCACATTAGGTTCCCATTAAGAGAAATTAACTTGCTTCATTTCAAACAAATGTAGGACTATGCCTTTAATACACTACAATCTGGTACTAAAGGTCTTACTTTTTTTTCAATCCCGCTGAAGAATTGGAACATAGTTATATTGGCTGGAGGTTTGGACATTCCTAGAGCAATACATATGCCTTTCAACTCTTGAAAGACCTCACTACCGCCTCCTTCTTGAGCTTTTTTTGGAGGAGTATTCACACAGAGCATTCTGGCAGCTTCTAGTTCTGAGATGAGGTATGCTGAAGTAAACAAAATAAGATTTCAAAATGAGATACAGCTACAGTTAATAGTCATAAGTCTGGAGTCACAACTCTATAGACCTAATGATATGTAACTTTTAAAGCTGCAAGAATGGATAAAAACAAGAAAGGAAAACCATATTTACCTCAAGTGACATGGCATATAAACTGATTCTGTAACACAGGTATTTAATCAATATATATTTAAAGGCTAATTTAAAAATAAGTGATTCTTCTTTGAAACCAAAGGATCAAGGTAGCTGACATCTAAAAATCTGGATTCTTGCATTCTATTAAGGAATCTACAGAACAGGGGTTGGCATCTGTTGACAAATTTGCAAAAGGTGGCAGGTGGCAAATTTTCAGTGACAATTAAAAAGGTTATTTTTTTACTTCTCACCACTGACATGCACCAATGATCCTATATAATAAAAAGCTAATATGCAAAGTGACTGAACGGCGGAACGACCAGTCACTATAACGCGCACTGACCACTAGGGGGCAAACGCTCAACGCAGGAGCTGCCCCCTGGTGGTCAGTGCGCTCCCACAGGGGGAGCGTCGCTCAGCCAGAAGCAGGGCTTGATGCTCCTTAGCACTGCTTTGGAGGCCGGAGAGGGCTCCTGCCACTGCCGCCAGGCTCACAGCTGGCAAGCGCAGCAGTGGCAGCGCTAAGGACCCCTCAGGGGATGTCCACCGAGGGATCCCGGACTGCAAGAGGGTGATCCAAGAGGGCGAATGTCGTGCAATGGGCCTCTGGTATAATTATATGTTCCTCTAACCATACAATACTTAGGAAGTCTGTTTAGAATTGGCGTGAAACAACATTTTTAAGTAATCAAAGTTTAATGTACAGGAGAAGGGGGAAGGCACCAAACTCCCCAAAGTTCCTTTCTAATGGTGTCCAGTAGCCTAATGTCACGTTCTGGCTGTTCAAAATAAACCCCCCTCTTCCATCTGTATTCTTCTCAGTATTCCCTTCCCCCTGCTCTCCTCATTCTCATCCCCTCCTGTGAAAACAACAAGTTTCAAATCCTTTCTTGGCAGAGTCCTTTTGTATCAGTATCATCCCGTGTGTGCTGATTTCAGTCATGGATAATGAGGGCTGCAATCTGCTTCAGGTAATTAAGGTGAAGATACAAATATTCAATCTTATTCCTTTAACCTTCCTAAGGGCATTTACGTTTTTATAAAACGATTAGTAATCATGTGGATTTCAGGACTTCAGGAATGTGACCAAATGAGAACCTCCTGATAATATGAGAAAAATGGCTTTGAAAAAAAGCCATTTTGGGGGCTTTTAAGTTTAGAAGGACAGAGGAATATAGCCTGAATATCTTATGTCCTATACCCAAGGTGTAATGCTAGAAGTAGAGGGATCATAATTTTGGCAGATCATTTCTGAAAAGCTGCCAACTCCTATTCTAGAACAATATATACAGCTGAGTTTCTGGAAAGATAATTCTAAATGGGTTTGATCAAATCTTAACATGTTCCACACAGCAAAGTGAATGAGTTAAAAGATCAAAACAGTAAAACTCCCCACTGTCATGAAAATAATAAATTTTTATAAATAAGGTGTTTTTGAAACACTGCCACATTCCTCTGTTTCGTATCGCCTACAGCTGCTTACACGCTATATAGCAGCACAGTTAAGAGTTGTGACAGAGATTTTCTGGTCCACAAAGCTGAAAATGCTTATTACCTGGACCTTTAAGAAAGAGTTTGCCAACCCTTGTTCTAGAAAATCATGTTATATGATTTAATAAATTTGTTCTCTAAATTTAGGACAAAGCACAGGTATTCACGAAATTAGTTCCCCAATACAATTACCATCAAAAAGCATTAACTGTAGCTGATGTGTTCAAAGTACTAGGAAAGGCACTGACTGGATATTTAATGCAAAACAAACAAAAAAGATTACCTCTACTGACAATCTAGTAAGGAATAAAGAATAAATGCATAAAAAGATGAATAGTTTTTCATCTATTAGAAACTCAGAAATGACTTATTTTACCTAAGGGAAATGTTCTGACAACCAGAAAGGCCAACGAATGGTTAAAGTTGTTCTTAATCTGACACAGGAGAGTTTTTTAGCCACTCATTCGAAGACTATTTTATTTTACTAACAATTCCAATGAGGTTAGTTTATTTTTTACCCCTCAAAACACAATATATTCAAAGATTCAAATCAGTAAGGTAAGGGTGCTGGAAGAAGTAAATCAAATTATAGCATCAACATGTGACAACTGATACTTGGGAAAGACACAAAATATTCATACGGAGCAAGTAGAGAATGAGTACATGTACATAAACATTAGCATGAAAGAGAAAACAAACTGAGGGGAATATTTCAGAAAAGGGGAAACGGCAAAAGCAAAGATAAAGAGGGAGGTGAGTAGTGTGTATGTGTGAAGAACACAAAGAGCAGAGTAAACTTTAGCTGACTCAGTCATTCAGTTGAGCAAATAGTTGCATATTCTTGAAAAGCTTTTGAGGTGATAGCACATTAAAACAGTCTATTAATATTGACCCAAAATGATCATGTTCTGTGCAGTCTACTTAAGAAAGAGGAAAGAGTTAAAGGTATTTTGTAAAGATTTATATTCAAAGTGGTTTTCATAAATATCAGCACTAAAAAGGCCAAACTCTGAGCTCTTGGAAAGAATTAGCTACTCAGGGTTATTACTAACCTTTCCACACAGCTGTTGTCCTGCTATGTAAGATAACATGTTCTAAGTGCCAAATATTAGGTGTTGGTAACGATAAAGTGCTGCCAAAGAATCACTGAGCACACTGTGGCTGAGCCAGTTACAGAAACTATATGATTTGAAGCTTACTGCATGCGTGCACAGAACTACTGCGGCAGTATCAGTACCTAAAGCAGTATCTAATCTTAAGGGCATATCCCCCAGTAACAATCATTTGGCAAAGGGGAAGTTAAGAAAGTGATTCTGATGCTCACTTCGGCAGCACATATACTAAAACTGGAACAATATGGGGATTAGCATGGCTCCTGTGCAAGGATGACATGCAAATTCATGAAACATTCCATATTTTTTAAAAAAGTGACTCTGGAATAATTAGTGTTCAGTATAATGGCTATGAACACTTTTTTTAAAATTGTATCTTCAAAATTAGAGTTATAGCATTTTCTAGAAAACATAGTACAGTTGTAAAGACAAATATTTTAAAAATACTCTTATTTGTGTTCGTCATAATAAGAACTGTACTACTCAGCTAACCGAAGCTTAATTTAAATGTGTCTCAGAATGCTACAACAATTCTGAGTTAATACTATTCATTGAATTTATTGGAGAGTTTACGACAGCAAAATTTCTGAGTCTACTTACTGTTTTTCAGGGTGAAGAGAGAAATAGTAGTTAGTATAGACAAAACATGGAAGGAAAGAACTTTTTATAATAATTTATTTCCCTCAATGATGGGTAAGTACAGGAACAAAGCAAATATTATTGCAGAAAATTTTACATTTACAAACAAAACCAACACTCTTAACCAATTACCCAACAAAGAAACATCAACAAGAAAATACTTTAATTTAAAAAACAAAAAACTTCATTATTCCCACACTGTTTTCCCAGTCTATTTTAAAATGTGCTTCCAGTCTAGAACGCTAAGGTTTAATGATCACACATTGAACACTCCAGCACTACCTTTGGTCACAGTAGGTGAAGCACAATGATAAATGAGTAGCAATTACAAAACAACTCTGCTACCAGCGCATAGACCCAATAGCTTCTAAGCTGGAAATTTAATCAAGGTTTCTTTAAAATAAGTATTCTGAATTAAATCCACACTAAAACAAAACAGTAACAACTAGTTTATTAGTCTTGGAAAACATAAACAGAAAATAATAGCTACATTCTAGTAGCCATGAACTTACTGAGCAAAAGGAGGCAGTTCTTCTGAACGAGAAGGCGCTTGGTCACATCCCCAGAAGTCAGTGAAGGGTATGGACAGTTCATCTCCCCTAGTAGCCCACTCACCTCAAGTTGGAATTCTTCAGCTTCATTCGGGCCTTTGAAGAATTAAATCATCTTATTTAATAAAAATGTTTTTCCCACTAGCATACACACATATATAAATTGAAATTCTTAATAAGATTTTCCTAACAAAAGTTTCTTTTTCTTCTAATTCATCCTTTCTCACGCCACTGACAATTTCTTCCTTAAATACTTTCATTAGGTTATTCCCTTATTTGAGAACCTTTAATGGCTAATCTCTACCTCAACTAATCGACTTTTTCTTTCTTTATTTTAATCCTCACCTGAGGATATTTTCCATTGATTTTTAGACAGAGTGGAAGAGAGCGGAAAAGACAGAGAAACATCTATGTGAGAGAAACACATCAATCGGTTGCTTCCTGAATGAGCCCAACCAGGGCACTGGGGTGGGGAGGAGCCTGCAACTGAGGTAA
This sequence comes from Myotis yumanensis, assembly GCF_028538775.1. Lineage (NCBI taxonomy): Eukaryota > Metazoa > Chordata > Mammalia > Chiroptera > Vespertilionidae > Myotis > Myotis yumanensis. The sequence goes on from NW_027223762.1 coordinate 15,913,984, forward strand.
CGTGCCCTGACTGGAATCGAACCCAGGACCCTTCAGTCCACAAGCTGACGCTCTATCCACTGAGCCAAACCGGCTAGGCCAAATTTTTCTGTCTTTAAAGCATAGCCTCTCTACTTTGCCCTTCCCAGATTATGTTTGTAATAGTTACCTACTACTTCCACAAATATTTCCTCTACTTGTGCCAGGCTAGTCTCCTCAATGCCATAGGTCAGTCTAATTTCCACATCTGTGCCTTCATTTCAGTTATTCCATCAAAGTCCAGTGGTCTTGCTCCTTGATGAAACTTTACCCAGGTACTAGAGCACTAACTGATTTCCTCCCACTGTGAACCACAAAGTGAATCATGTAATTACTACTAATATCCAGTTGTTTCAATTGTGCCAGATATTTCTAGTTTCTAGACTAAGTGTGAAGGTAGTAAACATGACTTGTAGTTCTGTATTCCTATAACATGTAAAGTATAGAGTATACTGGGTGAACCAAGGAAAAACAATGCTCTTTATTCTTTACTATTTTGATGGCTCTCTATTCAATATCACAGTGGGGAAAAAATTAACAAACGGTGAGAGTCACTTGACCTGAGACCTTTTTCTCATCTATAAAATGGGAAGACTGTATTATCAATTGTTTTGCAAACTGTGTTCTGTGAGGTCCAGAGTTGCACAGACTTCCTTAGAGGCAGCTGGGAGAGAGTTGTGCTAAAAGTGCTCCCTCTCAACTTCAACTACAACAGCTACACTTTACCTGTTTTATGTGTTGGCTTCTATAAAGTGTTTTCATATAAACAAAGGGGATCCGGGTTATAAATAGTTACCATATAGCACAGGTGTTTGTTCAGAAGTTCTTACAATCTCTGAAATGTTAGGTTAAGAGGCAATGTTAAGAGTAATGGCTCCCAAATTTGACAGCTGGGATTGAATCCTGGCTTTATCACTTACTGGTTGTGTGACCTTAGGTCAGTGATGGTGAACCTTTTGAGCTCGGTGTGTCAGCATTTTGAAAAACCCTAACTTTACTCTGGTGCCGTGTCACATATAGAAATTTTTTGATATTTGCAACCATAGTAAAACAAAGACTTATATTTTTGATATTTATTTTATATATTTAAATGCCATTTAACAAAGAAAAATCAACCAAAAAAAATGAGTTTGCATGTCACCTCTGACACGCATGTCATAGGTTCGCCATCACTGCCTTAGGTGATGTTATTTAACCTCATTGTGTTTCCTTGTTTAATGTATAAAAGAGTAATAAAACCTAGGACTGCCCTGAGGTTAAAATGAGTTAATACAAGTAAAGTACTCAGAACATAATAAGTACTCAATAAATGTAAGCTGCTGCTATCATTACTATTGTACTATACTCTCCTTAAAAATTAGAATTGGGCCCACTCAGTATGGCTCAGCGGTTGAACGTTGACCCATGAACCAGGAGGTCACTGGTTTGATTCCCAGTCAGGGCATATGCCCAGGTTATGGGCTCAATTCCCGGTAGGGAGGCAGGCAGGAGGCAGCGGATTGATGATGTTTCTCTCTCAACCCTCTTTCTATCTCTCTATTCCTCTCCCTTCCTCTCTCTCAAAATCAATGAAGGGAAAATTTTTTCTTAATTAGAGTTAAGTGCAATTAATATGTACAAATTAAATATATTAAACATAAAAGAGTGAGCTCTTCACAATGGAATTCTGTGAAAAAGAAAATGGGATTATGTGTATAGTTCTCTATGAGTGGATTAGCAGGTGGGCATTTTTCTTTTGTCTATTATATTATAGGTTTACCTATGGTAGGAGGGAAACCAGATGGTGGAGTCTCAGGTTCTAAGCCTTTGGACAGCTCTTTTGCAAAATCAACAAAACAGTAGTTGTTATTGCTAAAACCATAACAAAATTGGCAAATATAAAATAGCTCTCAATGCTATAAATCTGATGCTGTTGGATTTGATTTTGATAAAGCTAGTGATACATTCTTATACAGAAAACTTAATAAAGCGCTCTCTTTCTCCCTACATATACTAATTACAGAGCATTTACTTTACGTATGTACTTGTAGAATCTGGTAGTACAAAAAGAAAAATATCCTAATTTCTAGTGCTAGTCACCAATTTACGATCTCACAAGTTTTACAGAGAATGAAAAGTTCACATATGCTATATTTCTCTCCATTTTTCTATATCTTAGTAATAGGGTCTTTTCACCTTCCATAACATTTGAATGAGTATATTTTGGTTTTTTTCAACTTCTGAATCATTTTTCTCTAAAAACAATGGAGGCAGAGTATTCTGTTGCTTTATAAAATTTTTTTTTTATATTTACAAAGAACTTGAAATTTTAGCTTTAGTATTGATAATGTTCAATTGACAATACCCAACTTTTATTTTTTATATTTTGCACCTAGAACTGATATTTACTTACTGTTAGTTGCTTGCACATTTTCTTCCAGTTTACAGAGCACTCTTAATTCAGACACCAGCCAAGCACAGAGTTTGGTAAACTCAGGGGAACTGGCTCCAGCAGAGACCGCCTGAGACAGAGCGCCATCTTCTAACAATGGACCCTTGTAACTGGTGAGTTAAGAAATCACACTTCATAAGAATATAGAATCACACCTAATATATTATAGATGCAATATACACTATTTATGTATTATTTCTATAATTGATAGTTTAAAAAAGATCTTATGATGACCAGTTTCTAAACTTACAAATATAAAAATCTGAACTATACTAAATCATTAGAAAAATAAGCTAAATGTTAACTGCATTTCATCCCTTCAAAATATAGGTGAATATTTATGTCTACTTCTACACACTAACTGAAAGCTCTTACTGTATAAAGATTTATTTTCTTACTCTAACTGAACTGAGTATTAAAACCAGATTAATAAGTGATAGCTAATTATACTATATTTTGCTAGTTTAGAAATAAAACTTAGGTTATTTTTTCTTGAGATTTTTCCAGAAATCAATTAGGTTAGGGTTTTAATGACTTTCTTTAAAAGCAAAACTTTCCAATTAATTATTTATTTCCTTTTTCTATATTTAATGATGGTTAAGACCAGTAAGACCTGCTAGTACCAGAGAAATGTCAAGTTTAATTTAATAATTGCTGGTGAGTTATTGTTTGGGTGAACTGGTACAAGTGAAACCTAATCCTTTGCAAGTGATTCAAATGTAATTTTAAAAAATTACTTAATGTTCAAACATTCATAAAAGGCAATAGTAATAATGAACCCCAATCTAGGATATAGCTATAATGAAAGATTTTGTCATTCTCAAAGGAATTTTAAAATATATATTCTTCAGAAGATTATTTTTTCGTAAAGAAAATATTAATAAAAATAATATATTAAGTACGCTTAAGATAATTTGATGTTTAGTGGTATAGAAATGTTAGAGTAATTATGATACTTGATCCTTTTAAAATACAATTACACTGAGTGGCCAGATTATTATGAACACCCCATCAGTACAATGAAGTGAATTAGTTATGCGAATAATAATAATAAGACCTTGAGAGTATCTGCTTAGGAAGTTTTCAATATTCAGTATTTTTGGAAGTGTCAGTTAAGTACTGATGGGGTGGTCATAATAATCTGGCCACTCAGTGTATATGTGTATACATTGAATGGAATGGAAAAAGTGTTACACAAAATGAGGTTATAGATCTCTGGCATCTAGATTTAAAAGCACACATTAGATACTGGAGTAAAGAGACGAGGCCTAGAAACTTCTCCTTGTGTTCCACTTTTAGATTTTGCTCTTTTATTTTACAAGTAGAGTTACTGAATTCCTACCGTGTGCCAAATTAGAGATAAAAGATAGTCATTTAATTCCAGCTTTCCTCAGTGAATCCTTTAAGAGTACACACCCATCAATGAAGACTAAATTTTAATGATCAAATGCCACCAAACTAAGTCGTATGGTTAACATTTCTAGCCAAGTTTTCAGGAAATCCCCCGGCTTACATTACAACCCATCCTAACTAAATAACGTGGTTACAATGACTACTTTGAGAGTCCCCAAGAGCACAGTTAAAAGAAGGTAAGAGAACAATAATGGGAAGAAACATCACCCATCACCCACTGTTTGGTGACCCCTTCCCATGCAGAATGACTGCATTTGAAGAAGGTCTACCTTGTCCACTCATCCCACAGCTTCCAACACTACTCTTAAGGGTCGCTTCTTAGAAGCTCCTACAGTGATGGCGAACCTATGACACGCGTGTCAGAGGTGACACGCGAACTCATTTTTTTTGGTTGATTTTTCTTTGTTAAATGGCACTTAAATATATAAATAAATGTCAAAAATATAAGTCTTTGTTTTACTATGGTTGCAAATATCAAAAAATTTCTATATGTGACACGGCACCAGAGTTAAGTTAGGGTTTTTCAAAATGCTGACACGCCAGGCTCAAAAGGTTCGCCATCACTGTCCTAGGACCTGATTTCCTTTGGCAGCAAAGGGACCCTCCTCACATCTCCGCACAGCACATCCGGGTGGTGTGCACTGCTCTTCCAACTCGCTCGGTACCATCCGTGCACAGCCCAACACTGCCCGGAACAAGTGTTCCTCAAAAACCGTTCACTGAATGAATGGCTTCAGTTGTGAGCGTGCAATTTCGAGTGAGATGTCTCCCGAAACAGCCCATTTTGCTGCACCACTTTTACGTCTACCCTATTCAAAGAAATAAGCCCCCTAAAGTTTGGAATATTCATTATTAAAAATAAAAAAAAGGACAGTGGTCATCCACTTGGACAAAGAAAGGCGATCAGCACTGCCACTTCCTTTCCTAAAAATTTCTACCCGGACAGCAAGTTTACTCAAGTGGACAGACTCTGGGAACCCCCACAGGGTCCTTTCTTCAAGGAGAACACAGTTTCCCCTCAAATGGTTTCCACGTGACCCAAAAGCCCCAGGGGGAGGTTTTGATAAAGGACCTGTTTCTTTATACATACAGCTACCTAAATCTGTAAAAAAAAAAAATTGACATTGTACCTCTAGCCAAATATGGAATCATACGATTTGTTCTGAAACCACAGTGACCCCAAGGTTCTGAGTTTTCAGGTCTTAACAGAGTCTTCTGACCTGGGAAACCAGGGAGATAAGCAGCCTCATTTCCCACTTCTAGAGGAGCCGACCTGTGGGTTAGCTAGCTGTCAGGAGGGGAGACAATGGACACCACAAACGGGTAGGGATCTGGTGCGTGCAGACGACCCCGAGGGTGAGTCAGGGCCAGCAGTGGCTCCGAGGCGTGTCAGACGCGGGAGGAACTGCCCGCGGTTCCCACGGAGGTGGCGGCAGGTGAGGGGCACCGCGAGCGGGCGGCACGGACGCGGCGCGCAGACATGTGGCTCCGGGAAGCCTGGTGCCTGCGGAGATGACTGGGCAAAGATGTCCTGAGACCCACGGGGTGGGGTAGGCGTGGGGGCTCACGACGGGGAGTTCGGAGGACAGGGAGGAAATCCGAGAATCAACTTTGGCCACCTCTGAAGTGAGGGGGTCCCGCCGGAGGACGGGGAGCCAGGAGAGGCGCTCCGAGAGGGGGTGGGCGAGAACCGGTGCCCAGACAATGACACGCTAGACCGGCAAACAGCGCGGGGACCTCGGCTGCAAGGAGCACCGGGCAGGCCTCGGGGCGTCGCAGGCGGAGGGCCCCGAGCGAGTTGGGCAGAGACAGCGGACGTGGCATTGGGGTCCCGGAGCCTGAGGGGAGGCGACAGCCAGGCGCCGCGGGGTGCGGCGTGGAGAGCCAGGTGTCTCCGTCTGGGACTCCGGAGGTGTGCCCCGGGGGCCGGCCGTGTGGGGACCGGGAGACCGTGCTCTGGGACTCTTACCCCAGGTCTTCCAGCGACTCCAAGATGTCAGTCTCCATGAGGTCGCACTCCATGCTAGCGGTATTCAAATTTCCGAGTCCTGAGGCTCCCCTCTTCGCCGGCAACGCGTACGCTAGCGCATGCGCTGCCTCCCCGGAACTTCCAAGTCGACGTCTGGCGCCTCAGCCCCTGCACTGCGCATGTCCCGAGCGTGCGCAAGAAACGTGGTACCGCCCATAGCCCCGCCCCCGCCGGCTGACGGATGGCCGGGAGGCAGAGTTTGGCACATGCGTGTTACTGAGTAGTGAAGCCGGCAGCCCAAAGAAGGGCAGGCAAACTGGCTGCGTGGCAGCCGGGCGTGGGGACCAGGCAACGGGGGGAGGGGGGAGGGGGGAGGTTCGGGGGGGAGGCAGCGTTCTAGTTTCTCTTAACTTGCTTTACGCAAATGTGAATCTTGGGGCAAGGCGGACGGGGGAGGAGTCGGGGGTCTCTAGATTCGGGTGGGTGTTGTCTGTGAAACAATGTTGGACCTCAGGGAGTGGAGGGAGGGGTTGTCCCCACCCCTCCAGCGTGTGCTCGCCTTAGCTGCGGGCCATGGAGAAGGGGAAAATTCTTAAGCTTCGGAGACACAAACGGGACAAGTGCCGAGAATGGCATATACCGTAAATGCGTTTTGATTTCCTTGTGGTTGCAGGAGACGTGTTTTGAGGATCAGGGAGCAGGAAACGTTCCTTTGTCGTGGTCATATTCAGAAAGTTGTTGCACTCCCCGCTTTGCATTTTCTGACTTCTTAAGACCTTCAGACACTAAGAATCTTATTTTAAAGGGTGGGGCAGAGGGCTTCATTGCATAACAAAAAGAATAGAATATATTTAAATCCATGCACTTTAGACAGTGAATACACTTTGTTTTTCTTCCTGTCATGCAATTGCCTTTGATATTATTTGCCTGGTTGTAACATTCAATTCACGGTGGTTAATGATTTCTTGATAGTTATTGGTTGGGTATACGCTTAGAAATTATTGAAAAAAATGAAATAAAAAAGTTTTCAAGATGATGGCATATTTAGAAAATTATACTAAAGCATAAATTGGGCCGAAACCGGTTTGGCTCAGTGGATAGAGGGTAGGCCTGCGGACTGAAGGGGCCCGGGTTCGATTCCGGTCAAGGGCATGTACCTGAGTTGCGGGCACATCCCCAGTAGGAGGTGTGCAGGAGGCAGCTGATCGATGTTTCTCTCTCATCAGTGTTTCTGACTCTCTATCCCTCTCCCTTCCTCTCTGTAAAAAATCAATAAAGTATATTTAAAAAAAAAAGAATTTATAGGCTAGATGTGAAAAGATAGGAATATCAAGCTATTTGAATTTATGTAAGCTTGTATATGTTGTACATGATTACCTTATAATAAAAATGGAATAATAATTTATTCTCATAGGGTTGTAGAAAGTGCCAAATAAAAAGTAATGCTGAATGCAAAATCAGTTTGGGAAAAAAAGTTTCATTCTTGACTCAATTTTCCACGTAAATTGTAACACTATTAGTGAGCAAGTAATGAGTCCCCTAAATTTATTTTTCTAATACAAATTGTTAGATTAAAGGGAAGGTAACCAACACAAAGGGATTTTTAAAATATATTATTTAAAATAAGTCTATAATACATCTTGCTGCAATAAAAACAATGCTTCTAAAAGTAAATAATGTCTCAATAGAAAAGGGAAAAAAGTAAATATTTCAATCATTTTTATAGGATCTACTAGAAATCTTTTGTAGTTTATTTTGCATTTGTTTGTATTTATGTTGTAACTAGGATATCTAAAGACCTCATTCAAACCGAAATTTAACAGAATGAAAAGAACACTGATTTGGGAATTATTGAGCCCTGGTTTTTGATCAGATCATTATAAGAAAGTGACAGAAAAAATGAGACATTTTCGGGGGGCTAGCAATCTGAATTAGTCCCAGTAACCTGCTTCCTACTGCACTCTCTTGCTAGCTGATAATTAACTCCATTTGTGAAAGAATAGGGAGACTGGCCAGGTCTGTCCTTAGTTCCTCCCATGCCAGGTGTCTCCTGGGTATCTGAGCTATGCTGTGCTCAAGGCTGCAAACTTTCTATAAGATATCTGCTAAGCACAATAAATCTTTCTCTGCCCTGTTTGGTTCTTTTTAACCCCTTTAATATATAGAAAGAAAATCTCATTGTCCAGGCGGTTCAGGATCTGGATCTTAGAGTCCCCTGAACTAGCAGTGCTGCTTTAATTAAAGGCTCTTTCCTGAACCTCAGTGTCCGACTGTCACTTCCGTGCCAGTTTCGTAAATTCCACATTCCATAACAAAAGGATTTTCTAACACAGTTGTCTAAAGTCCATCAGGTATCTTTAAGAGATGAATTTTCTGTGTAGAAGGTGTTCAACTTGAAATTATGAATGACCTTAGTTTAAAGACCAGCCTTTCCAGATCTTCTTGAAAAAAGTAAAAGAGAAATCATATTTTATACTTATGAGAAAAATATACGGGGAAAAATTGAAATGAAAACTGGTATCAACTTTCAGAGGAACATCTTTTTATGTATAACCTTAAATATTATTATAAGGGAAATTTTTAATTATGTAGTAGTTAAAAATTTATGCAGCTGAGATTCTTAAGAAAGTTACTTCTGCCCTGGCCGGCATGGTTCAGTGGTTAGAGCATCGGTCTGTGCAATGAAGGGTCATGGTTTCCATTCCAGTCAAGGGCATGTACCTGAGTTCATGCAGGTTCAATCTCCCGGCCTGGTTGGGGGGTGCATGTGGGAGGCAACCAATACTGTGTCTCATCTCTCTCTCTCTCTCTCTCTCTCTCTCCTTTCTCTACCCCCCTCCCCTCTCTCTCTCTCAGGATTAACAAAAGAAAACTAAAGTTACTTCTAAAATCTATAAAAGGGAAATATTTTATTTTTTAATTGAATTTATTGGGATGACTTTCTTCTACCTCCCCCGACTTCCCTTTCCCTCTGAGAATCACCATACTGTTGCCTGTGTCTATGAGTTGTTTTTTCCCCCTTAATTCCTTCTCCTTTGTCACCCAGCTCCCCAAACCCTGCCCCCACGCCTGCCAGTCTATTCTTTATCAGTTTGTTTTTATTTTGTTTGTTAATTTATTTTGTTCATTAGATTCTACATATGAGTAAAATCATATGGTATTTGTCTTTCTCTGACTTATTTCACTTAGCAAAATGCTCTCCAGGTCAATCCACGCTGTCTCAAAGGGTAAGATTTCCTTATTTTTAACAGCCAAAGTAGTATTTCATTGTGTAAATGTACCCATCTTTTTATCCACTCAGCTACTGAAGGACACTTGGGCTGCTTTCAAATCTTGACTATTGTAAATAACACTGCAGTGAACATAGGAGTACATATAGTCTTTCGAATTAGTGTTTTGGGTTTCTTTGGATATATTCCCAGCAGTAGAATCACTGGGTCATAAGGCAGTTCCATTTTTAATTTTTTTAGGTAACTGCATACTGCTTTGCACAGTGGCTGCACCAATCTGCATTCAAGGACTCTTCACATGACCTTCCATGCACACATGTGACAAGTGTGTTGGGTGGAGCCTGACTCACTCCTAGTTCTTTACTTCTTGGGTGGAGTTGGTTTGAATTGACATAGTGGACCAAACAGACACTGGTCTAATTTGAATTAGTAAGGGTTTATTAGACTCTATCCCAAAGGTGATAAACTGGTATCCATATCAGGCCAAGAGTTGTGTTTTATTTGGCCTAAGTGATACAGTTAAAGAATGTTGAGTCCTCATTTAAAAGTTTGGAGATATTATTGGGTTTTCTTTTTTTTTAAAGGTATTTTATTGATTTTTTACAGAGAGGAGGGGAGAGGGATAGAGAGTTAGAAACATCAATGAGAGAGAACCATCGATCAGCTGCCTCCTGCACACCCCCTACTGGGGATATGCCTGCAACCAAGGTACATGCCCTTGACCAGAATCAGGATGCAGTTTCTACATGTTGCTTAGTACATTGATACATATACAATAGGCATAAAAAGTGTTGATTAGTTGATTGACAAGAAAGTTTTCCCTTTCTCCTAACCAGACTTGGCTTTCTTCTGAAAGAATAAAGCGATTCTTTACAGGGAATGAATAACTATACAACAATGAGTTATGCTCTGAGCTCTTGGATCATCCTGGAACGTAGTCAATGCCTATTTAAAACTAGGCTATTTTGGTAGGATGATATGTTCTCTGCTGACTTAGATTGTTATTAGCAACTTTGTATTTTATTCTAGTGCAGTGGTCCTTTATGGTGGGGAGTTGGAACCCTCAAGGAGACTTTTCAAGCTCTCCACCTCCCAAAGGTCCCCCATGAGAATTGCAGCATTGTGTGATGAGAGATGCTACTGATTGGGAGTGTGCTGTGAGAAAAATAGGGCTTGAGCAGAATAAAGGCTGCAAATCACTCTTCTAGGGAGAGCTTGTCAATATGACTATAATAATTAGGCTGATTTTTAAAAATATATATGTTTTTATTGATTTCAGAGAGAGGAAGGTGGAGGGAGAGATAGAAACAGCAATGATGAGAGAGAATCATTGATCAGCTGCCTTCCGCATGCCCCTGTGGACAAAAGGGGCCACATGCTAACCTGACAAGCTCAGGGAAGGCCTGCATGGCGGTCTTGCAAACTTGGAGACCTAAAGTAACCACAAAGGATGGTCTGAAATTAAACTTTAACTAAAAGCAGTTAAGGTGGGTAGTTACGTCCTAGGCTGGTATCTTCATTGACAAGGTCAACCTTTACCTTAACTGAACCTATCTATCATTTTGCATCTATAATCACATATCCTTGAAATGTCTGGGTAACTTGTAACTTCTCTTTTTCCAGACCTTTTGGGGCACAACCTAATGTGCCTGTTTGTCAGGACAGATACCACAAATTTTTTCATTGTTATGTTAATTGTTCTAGCACCCACCTAAGTATGTGTCTATCATTTTACTTTTATCCAATCCCAGAGGCTTCCCGCTTTGCTTTCTCCCGCCTCTCTAGTCTATCACCAATGGATTTCATGTAACCCACCCACATCCCTCCTTTGATTGCAATGTATAAAAATAGAGGAAAACCCGCCATTCTCCAGAGCACTATCCCAATCCATTGAGATATTGCTTCCTGGCAACTGTTGACAGTTTGGCTCAAATAAACGCACAAAAATTCTTTACAGGTTTGAATGTTTTTTATGTTAACACCCCCTCCTGGGGATCTAGCCCACAACCTGGGCATGTGCCTTGACCAGGAATCCAACCGTGGCCTACTGGTTCATAGGTAGATGCTCAACCACTGAGCCATGCCAGTCGGGCTGTTCGTTTGTTTTTAAACTCTAGATCATTTATTTTTAAAAATGCTGGTTGAGAGCCATGGCGTCACCCAGCCTGACCTTGCTGCTTCTCTGGGCCTGGAGCTGAAACACAATTTGAGACTTACATGTCATCTCTAGGGCTTAATGCTTAACCTATTGCTAAGCATTAAGCGTCCGCAGACGCAAGTGGCGGACCTTCCTCACACACCACGCGTGTCTATAAAAAAAAAAAAATGTTTTCCCTGAGTGACAGCCCTGACCAACTTTAAAATCATTTTTAGTGAGAATTTTCAGCAGAAAATATTCAAGAACACCCGAATTGACACTTAAAGTCACAGATAAGGGAAATCTTAAGAAAACAAAGGAGTTGCAATTACAATGGTGAGGGAGACATTCAAACCCATTCAGAGCTTCCAGTCCTGTTTGGAGGAAGAGAAGGAAAAGTCCATTTCAGTACAATATAGGGATGATTAGGTCTGTGCCCTCTGGACACATATAAGCCCAGTTTGGGGGTCAACATGTGGAGCAGAGTTCTGGAAGGTTTCCTGAGGAAGTGATTTGAAGATGACTGAGACTTAAAAGTGAGTAGGAGTCAGATAAATACTTGCTGTTGGGGGTGGGGAGGCGGAGACAGGGATAAAGGATAAAGGTGATGAGACCTTTATCACATGGCAGGAAGCCACCATTACAGACAATAATAATACATGCAAAGGCCTGGAGAGAAAAGACTGCTGGAGTGTGCGTGGTGGTGGCGGGAAGAAGAGTAAGCACAGTAGCCGCATTACAAACTTGAGTGTGTTGGTGGCCAGCAAACTGGCACTGTGACGAGGCACAGGTTCCGGAGTCACAAGGCTTGGAGTGAGTGACTGAAGGTCAGGTCAAGGCTTGGATTCCACCCTCAGAGACTGTTGTTCAATTGGTTTTGGATTAAAAAAAAAAAATGCTGGTTGGCCCCAGGTGGTGTCATGGTTCGATTCCTGTCAGGGCACATGCCTGGTTTTCGTGCCTGATCCCCAGTAAGGGGTGTGGGGGAGGCAGCTGATCAATGATTCTCTCTCATCATTGATGTTTCTATCTCTCTCTCTCTCCCTCTCCCTTCCTCTCTCTGAAATAAATAAAAACATATACATATATATGTATGTATATATTTACTTAATAAATACATATATTTATTTTATTACTAGAGGCCCAGTGCATGGATTTGTGCACCGGTGGGGTCCCTTGGCCTGGTCTGCAGCTCTCCAACATCTCCCTAGGGGTCCCAGATTGCAAGAGGGTGCAGGCTAGGCTGAGGGACCCCACCAGTGCATGATTGGGCCCGGGGAGGGACTGCAGGAGAGCTCCAGGGTGTGTCTGGCCAGTCTTGCCCAGTCCCAATCAGTAACCTACCAGTTGGAGCGTTTGTCCCCGGTGGTCAGTGTGAGCCATAGCTACTGGTTGAATGGTTGCTTAGGCTTTTATATATATAGAAGATTATTATTTTTTTAGTGCTAGTTGGCAGCCACTACGTTGATCTGGGTCACTGAGATTGTGAGCAGCATTCTGAAAAACAGTGAATGAGACAGTTTTAGTATATTTCAGCTTGAGCAGTTCGTCCTATGGCTTAACCATCCTCATTTTACAGGTAAGTACAGGAAGCTTCAAACACAAGAACCTAAGTGATGACCACCCATTAAGGACTCAGACACATCTGGGGAGGCTAGTGGGGAAGATATATGGTCCCAATGAGCAAATACCTGAAACTGAAGGCTTGCCTTCAGCATCCTTCAGCGGTGCAAAATCAACTTCCAGGCACTCAACTAGACTGGATAAAGAATTCACCATAAGCAGAGATCAGATCATGACTGTACAAACTTTCAGAGATACTGACCAGGGCTTGTCTAGGAGTAATAGTTCTGAGTATATTCTAAGGCAATTACATTTAGTGGACTTCTGACTTAGCTCAAAGGAAAACTGGGCCTAATTCCTAGAACAGGAAAAGAGAGATAAGGTGAACTGTAAGCATTTTTTAAAAACTATTAGGGTATGACAGACATTTATACCTCAAGAAGCCTTGTTTAATGGCTTAAAGACATGGTGGTTGGGGGGGGGGGGCGAAATGGGGGAGAGGAGAGGCTTTCCTTATTTGCCTACTTTATTATTGTGACCTTGGAAATGGGACAACGATGGATGACAATGTCAGTTGTACGAAAACATCTACAGTAGAAGTGATCTCAGGAGCTTTGCTGAAATGGAACAGATTACTGCCTGAATTTCACTGAGGACTGTCGGAAGACAGGATATTTTTAGGGAGGTTCACAATCTGTGATTATTCACCAGATTGATGGGTCCCGCGCAATCTGTTTCCTTAGGAAAGAGAGCCCTGGTTTGTGTGAATCGTCCTGCTCCAGGCCATGAATACTGGTGATGTAAGACCTGAACCCATATCCTGTGATTCTCAACTTAGGGCACATGGATTTCTGTTGTTTGTAATTATTTATTTGTTCACTTATGTATTTTAATTTTTATGTCTGTGGCAACCCCCTGTTATCCCTAGCGGTCCTACCTACGACTGTGACTATCCCCTCCAGGGCCAAACCTGGAAGTAACCCAGGGGCCTGATGCTGAGGCCAGCGGGCCTGCACATGCTCAGTGTGCCTCACAGGCACCTGCCTCAGGACCTCTAGGCCTGTGAACTGGGGCAGCCCCAGCTCAGCGTCTTCTTGGAGCTACCAGTTACCCCTCACTGCAGTCCGATGTGAAGCCAGGAAGGTTTTAGGACTCAGATCCCTTGTGGCCTGGGCTGGGAAGGGAATACATGCATCCCAGGTGTCTCTCCTCGGGGGACTTCCCAGCTGTGGCCCTGATGACAAGGTTAAGGCGTTCCCATGAGATCTGGCTTCAGGGAAACAGGCAATTCTGTTTGGAATGGGTGAACTTTGGCATGGTGGTGTGTCCCCCCAGAAATTGCTGCTGGTGGCCAGGTCTATCTCTATAAGTCTCGGTCCCAGGACACGTCCCAGGGTGTCTGGATGCTGAGTCACGTGGCCTGCAATGTGCAATTCACTGCTGTGCCCCATGGCCTGCTGGACAGGGCCTGGGCCCCCACCAGGGCTCCTCCTGGGGCTGTTGTCATGATGAGGAGGTTTGACTGATGGGTACCATCAGACCCTATATGGCCCTGCTGTTCTTAGGGGTCTAGGGGCCTATGTGGTAATCCTTGTTGTTTTTAATCCAAGGCTATTATGGTGTGTGACAATGCTTCTTTGATTGTGAGGTGCAATTTATTTTAAGATACTCTATCAGTATAATAATAGAACTTTGGGAAAGCAAACTGCTAAGTGACATACACATGAATTTTTCTTTCATATGAAAAATACACACTAGAACAGCGATTCTCAACCTGTGCGTCGCGACCCCTTTGAGGGCTGAAGGACCCTTTCACAGGGGTCGCCTAAGACCATCTGAAAACACATATATAATTACATATTGTTTTTGTGTTTCATCACTATGCTTTAATTATGTTCAATTTGTAACAATGAAATTGGGGGTCACCACAACATGAGGAACTGTATTAAAGGTCGCGGCATTAGGAAGGTTGAGAACCACTGCACTAGAAGATCACAAAGTTTGAGTTTAATCTCTTTTTACATTTAGAACCTAAGTATTCTTTTGGGTCACTTTTTGCCCTTGACAGACTTGCACAGCATCATGGTGACATTGACATGGCTTGGATAGGATGATTGAGCAATATTGGGGGATGACCTTTGTGTGATGGAATCGAGGGTGATGCCTTCTACTTGCTTCAGGGAGCCACGGAAAAAGGCCAGATTTGTGAAATAAGATCGTGAGATGAGTTTTGGACATGTGGAGACATTTTGGAACATTCTATTTGACACAACTTTTTGGAGCGCCCTGCTATTTGTTGGATGGGGTACTGCCCGACTCATGCCAGCTCCCCAGAAGGCCTGGTTGTCTCTGTATAGATGCCTTGAGATTGGTCTCTAGCTTCCTGGAAGTCACCTTACTAAGGAACCAACGCATCTACTTTCTCCTCAGAAGTAACATTCTTTAGTAATTTTGTTCACACCAAGAAAAACCGAAACAAGGGCACAGCTCCCATCTTAGATCACCATGTGCCTGTTCCCTCTCCCCAACGTGGCCAGTCCTCTCCTAGTTAAAGCCCCCCCTGCTGTTTACATTTTAACATGTTTGGTTTTTTTTTTCTTACAACTCTACGTCAGGGTCCATCTTAGTGTTAAAACGGCTTGATTGCTTCACTCTGCCAAGGTAAAGAAAACCAAGGCATTGATTCATTAATGTGTTTGACAAATATTTACTGAGTACACACTATGTGTTGTAATATTTAATGAAGATTCAGGGCCTGAGCTACTCCAGGCTCCTCTCCCTAGCTGTTTACTGGAGGAGACCAATTATTATTTATAAATTAGGGGGTAGTGTTTGGGGCTTGAGATAGACATATTTTTAAAAATCTATCCCAGTAAATGTTCCATGTTCATATAGTCCTTGAGACCTCACACTGTAGTATTCTGAAGTGACTAAAATTCTCAAAATTGTTTGAATTTCCTTGACTTTTCCTTTTGCATTTAATTTTATGGAATTTAATTTTTTTATTTCACTGTTACAAAAAAAGATACCTCAGAGTTTATTTAGTATTGAAAATGATAAAGAAAACTTAGAAACATTTTTTTCTAAATGTCTAAGTGCTAAGATATTTTGATCAAAGTTTTAAAATATTTTATTGTTAGCCCTCAACTATTGATCATTGCCTGCCCTCCTCACCTTCCCATCTATTGAAATTTTCTCTGCTGATGCCAAACCGACAACAAAAAAACAAGGCCTTGTATCCTCCCACATCAGTTGTAGTTGATGTGTGAGATGAGAATATGTGACTTTAGAATAATGTGTCCCACTCCCCCCCACACACATACCATACACACACACACACACACACACACACACACACACACACATCTATGGCCTCATAGGAAAAGATGAGCTGGACTAAGCATTTCCTCCTTTTTGAATTTGGAATTGGGAAACTGGAGCACTAAGAATGAGCCAATGGCCAGAGGGACAGTGGTGAAAAGGATGCATGGAGGGAAGCTGTGATATAACATGGCCAGGGCTCCTCAAGGTAGGAGAGAGAAGTGAGAAGTGAGAAAACCTGAAGAGTGCAGGCATTTTCTGATCTTTATGAATGAAGCAGCGGCTCAGAGCGCTATCCAAACATGTAGAGCTAATAAAGGTAAATCGTATTCACAACTTGCTCTTCTTAGACTTTCTCCCTTCATATGAAAGTAAAAAGCAAAACAAACAAACAAACACAAAAACAAACAAAACAAAAACTTGGGTAGTATCAGTGAAATAAAATTCTAGGAGTGGGCTCCATCTCACTTTGCCTGTGATCTCTCTCTGTCTCAAATGCTTAGAAGTGATGTACACATATTAGGGGTTTTCTGATTTGTATTTCACCCAAAGTAAACTCAAAATTTCCAACCTAGTTACAAAAAACATAAAACAAACAAACAAGAGTAATGTTATATTCTCATTATTTCACTGTTAATAGGACTCTGTCCATTTCTACCAGTAAACTGATATCTATCGCCTGCTTTTTGCTTAGAATTCTAGTGAGTGCAAGTCTTTCTATTTAATGAAGAGGCTGAAAAAGAGGAGAAGGAGAGGTCCTCTCTGCCCTGGAGCTTCTGGGGAAGAGAGAACGTTCTGTGCCATCAACAGGGTCAAATAATCTAGTTTGATAAACCATTGGAAACCTTCATTAGACTCTCAGTCTAGCTTTTCTGTGCCATAAAGAGATTTTTGTGTCTATTTATCATTGTTGCTAACTTGTTTCCTGCTAATATAAATCTGCTCGTGGAAGCAAAATGGAAACAAAGGGAAATTATAAGATTCCAAAGACCTCAGAAAATAGTGCCATGTCCTGCAAAAATAATCTTCGAAGAGAAAGATGTAATTTGGCTCTGTTGGACAGCCTGATTAACACTTGTCCATTCCTTCCTTCAGTGATGCCCTTCCTGGCATAGATCCTCCCAAAGGCTGTTGTGGGTGTCCTGTTGTTGGTATATGTTCCCCTATAGTGATTCCATTGTAGGGATCTTGATATCTTTTCCTGCTAGTGGACTATTGTCTAAGCTACACTGGTCTACCCAGGTCACGTGGGGCTTCACATATCTTTCCTCCCAGGGGGCTTGGGCTCCTTAAGCAAAGTGCTCAATTTCTCCTCCTGAGTATTGCATACAAAGGTGTCTTAGGTGGGAACCTTTATCATGCCCTATAGGATTCAGTTACATTCTTCCCAAGGACCTGGCTGCTTGCCTGCCTTTTACTTGCAACACTGAAAAATAGACCATTCGAATGTTAGCTCAGTTAAGATAGGCTGCCCCTATCCCTGGCAAGCTGACTCAGCTGGTTGGAGTGTCATCTTTACCCAAAAGATTGCAAGTTCGATTCCTCTTCAGGGCATAGATCTGGGTTTCGGGTTTGATCCCTGATTGCAAGTATGGAGGCAAGCAATTGGTGTTCCTCTCTCACATAATGTCTCTCTCTCTCTCTCTCAAATCAGTAAAGCATATCCTCGGTTCAGGATTAAATAAATAAATAAGTAAATTATTAAAAAAAGACAATCTTCCCCTAGATAAGTTGTGCCTCGAGGAGCTGCCATAATTTAAAACTTTTCCTCATTTTAAACTCCAAACACCTATTCAAGGCCATGTGCTGCCAAAAATAAGGCAACGAAGAACTTCAGGGCATACCAAATGGAGGTGAGTTTTTAAATCTGCATATGTTTATAGTGTGTACCCCAAAATGAATTAGACTTCTGTTGGAAAAATTTAGGGAGGAAAAAAACATTTCCTCTCTAAAACACACTCCTGCAAATTAAACTGACAAAAGATGCATTAGCAAGAGAAAAAACAGTTTACTCACAAATGCAACATGAATACACATGGGAGTTTTTAGTGATGAAAAACTCAAAGGGGTGGTTAGAATTGGAGGCTTATATACCACTAGAGGCCTGGTGCTCAAAATCCCTACATGGGTAGAGTCCTTAGGCCTGGCACGCAGTCAGGGCCGACCAGGTTCCCCGCCTCCCCGTTTCCTCCTTCCCTCGCTGCACATGCACCACCACCGCATGGTTCCCCCACTCCCACCCCCTGCCTCGCTGCCTCCCCATCTCCTCCTTCCCTTGCTTCCTCAGTGCCCAGCCACCACGGCTGGTCTACCACCATGTTCTGCACCGCCCCCTGGTGGTCAGTGCACATCATAGTGAACAATCAAACTCCCGGTCTCACGGTCGAACTCCTGAGGGGACACTGCATATTGGCCTTTTATATATATAGATCTTAATAGGTGAAAGGAAAGGGGAGAAAGGCAATGGAAAAACAAATGACTTCTTAGAAGGGGTGGGAGAAAAGACATTAATGAAAGACAAATGACTCCTTTGGGGAGATAAATGGACTCTTGGGAGAATATATGGGAGCTATGATAGTCTTGAATGTCTGTTTGGATGTGGTGCCTACTTGAGTCCTAGTCTCCAAGATTAAAGTTGTTCCCATGGAAGGGATTTATGACAGTTGAATTGTTTTGGGAGTGTCTGCAATTCATTTACATAGGAAGATGAGGGACTTTAGGAACTCAACCTTCAGCTCAAAATAATTTCAGCACCACAGTGGCGTATTTTGGCATGGCATGTCTTTATCCCTTTCAAAAACGACCAAATCATTTGAACATTATAAAATACTAGAGGCCCAGTACATGAAATTCCTGCATGGGTAGGGTCCCTAGGCCTGGCCAAAAGGCCCCTCGGTCTCTCTCTCTCTCTCTCTCTCTCTCTCTCTCTCTCTCTCTCACTCAGTATTCAGAACAGGTTTTCTTTTTAAGTTTATTCTCGTTGCTGCATTGAGAATGGTCTGAGAAGGAATGGACAAGAAAGATTTGGACAGAGCAGTCAGGTGGTGATAGGTAAGAGAGATCATGGTGAACTGAAGTGGTGGTAGCAATAAGATAGAAGGAGTATTGGACAGGTGTGGAAAGTATTTCTAAGGTAGAATGGATAGGTCTTCCTAATGGGTTGAATGATCTTTTACCCTCTCTGCATCCACCCCGTTCGGTATTTAACTTTGAAGTGTCCTCTGCCTCTGCCTCTGGACTTGACCATGTGCCTGGCTTTGGGTAATAGAATGAAGCAGAAGTGCAAGTATGGTGCTTCTAAGTCTACAACTCGGGAGGCCTTGCTCTTTCTTGTGTTTCTGTCATCTCCATGAGGACATTCCTGAGGTAGCCTACTGGCATGGAACAGATACATGTCAGAGACTTGAAGTGCCCAGTCAGCCCAGTTGAGACTCGTCTAGATGAGTGGTCGGCAAACTCATTAGTCAACAGAGCCAAATATCAACAGTACAACGATTAAAATTTCTTTTGAGAGTCAGATTTTTTAAACTTAAACTATATAGGTAGCTACATTGTTATTAACTTAATTAGGGTACTCCTAAGGCTTAGGAAGAGCCACACTCAGGGGCTAAAGAGCCACATGTGGCTCGCGAGCCGCAGTTTGCCAACCACGGCTCTAACCAACTGAGCTACCTGGCCAGGGGCTGCAATATAAATTTTAAAAAAATAAAGTTTACTTTTATTATTATTTTTAAAATTGATTTGTTTTAGAGAGAGGAAGGGAGAGAGAAACATTGATTGGCTGTCTCTCACATGTGCCCCTATTGGGGATCAAACCCACAACCCAATCCTACCACATATGTATTGTGCATTCCTATGGAAACACTGAGATGAGTAACTCAAAGGGGTGGGTAGAACTTGGGCTTATATAACATCTTAAAAGAATAATACATTTTTAGGGAAGTGACAAGACAAAGGAAAAGGAATTTTGAGTTTCTAGATTGGCAAGTTATTGTGGGAAGGCAAATCTATGGGGAAATTAATGGAAGGTAAAGGCTAGTGTTAGTAAGATTTGTTATGTCGACTTCTCTAGTGTAGTCTACAATAGTCTCTGATGATTAACTTCTGTTCTTGGTAGAAATTTCTGTCCTGTTTTTACAAATTTATGTCCTTTTTTAAGGGAGGGCAGAGAACTTTTATTGAACTACTTCTTTTTAACTACTTTTAGCTCAAAATAATTCTTAGGCAAAAGTGGCTTACTAATATTCTATTTTAAGGCTTAATAATATTTCATTGCATGTATATATCACATGTTGTTTACCCATCTGTCAGTGGACACTTGGGTTGCTTCCATCTTATGGCCATTGTGAATAATGCTGCTGTGAACCTGGATATACAAATGTCTCTTCTAGTTTCTGCTTTTGGTGGAGTTGCTGAATCATATGGCTCTCACTTGTTTTTAATTTTGAAATCCTATTGGTGGGATGTTGGAATTCTTAGATTGATTCTCTAATTTTCTTATCTTTTTTCCTCTTTCTCTTTGACTTTCCTTTTTATACTACTTTTTGGAAGTTTCCTTTACCATGGTTTTCAACTCTTCTCTCCTTATAATTTTCTTTCTCTTTCTCTCTTTTCTTCTATTGTTCCTTCTTCCCTTCTTTTTTCCCTTCCTTTCCTCCCTCCCTCTCTTTCTTGGACTTTAGCTATATGTCTTATGTGGAACAAGCACTGATTTGGAGTTAAATCATGAAGCAATTTTATTTTTGTCTACTAGTCTCCTTTTATTATTACATAGGGCTAGTTTTTTCTTTGCCCTTGAATCAAATGTGAAGGGAAAGAAGGAGAAGAAATCAGAGACCTGACTATGAGGATAGTAAAGTCAAGGTGTGTAGTTTCTTGTAGGTAATACTTTTTTCTACATGATTTTTATAAGAAAACATAGCCACTATTTTTTAATTAAGTAGTTTGTATTTTTACAACCTCATTAGCAGATATAAAATGTTAATATTTAATACAGATATAATACATAATTTCAATTACGTTGAAGCATCTCCACAACCCCACCTGTCTCCAAAAGGGTTGACTCATCCACAACCTCTGCCACAGCTTGTACTTCTGTTTTATTCATAATAGACTATATTGCAATCATTTGTTTGCTTGTCTGTTTCCCTTCCAGACAATAAGCTACTTGAGAGGTCTCATTGTCTCTCCAGTGCCTGGAGTATAGTGTTATTAAACAAATTTCTGTTGAATTAAACTGACAATTCAAAGGGTAAAAAATCAAAGATTCAGCAAAAGAATCCAAAGCGAGTGCTGATTCCAGAAGACAGGCTGTTTGTCTACTTGAAAAGAAATATCTCTCACTCATGATTATGACCTCTGGTTTCATCCTTTCCTCCTCCTTCATTGAGTAGGGGAGGGGCTAACAAGTTTTTCTACTGTCAATTCAGGGCTGCCTCCACCCAACATTAGACAACAGGGCCAAGAATATTTTTCTCCTAAAAAGGAAATTCTGATTATAGTGATCATGTTCAAATGCCTAAAGGTTTGCTGGAATCTGATCCTCAGTTACCCTGTAACTGAGAATTACCATATTTTGGAAAAAAAATTACTCTGAAATAAGATAATGAGAGGCTTATCCCATATAATAAAAGTGTAATATCCAAATCGACTGAATGGCTGAACGACTGGTCGTCAGGGGGTGGGGCCAGCGAGCAGGTGGCACCAGGCCAGCCAAGGTACGTACCAGCGAGCAGAGGGAGGGGACAGCAATCGGGGGGCGATGGTAACCAGCGGTGGTGAAGGGGAGATCAGGGTTGGGGGGGCAGCTGCTCACTGGTCAGCGCCTTCCCCAGATTGGCCCGTCAGTCACCTCCTGTAGAGGGAGGCCAGACTGTGACTTAGGCCCCTCCCACTGGGGGACATCCCCTGAGGGCTCCCAGACTGTGAGAAGGCACAGGCTGGGCTGAGGGGACACCCCCACCCCCCGTGCATGAATTTTCATGCACCAGGCCTCTAGTTTGTAAATACTTGGCTCACCTTTATGAGAGACATATCTTTACACTATACAAGTGTAGAGTATGTTTTATGGGTTTTATTTTCCTTCATAGCTCTGTAAAATCAGAGCTTTATTGGTGTAAGCCCTCTGTGTGAAATAAATGATAGATAAACAGATGATCATTTTATTTCATGATCGAGACAAAATGTGCTTGGCTTTACTGCACCTAATCTCCCACTGAAAGAAGAGTTTTAAAGTGCATAGTAGTTAATTTTCTTTGGCAGGATATGAGCTGTAAACATGTTTGCAATTGCTTTTTCTCTTTATTGAATTAGAAATTTTCAGTGATTATAATTTTTTACTTCTCTGTGGGGAACCTGGAAATAATTTGTTATATCTATGTTTTCTATTTTTCAGATGCCATTGCAATGTTACCTGGAGTGACATGGGATACAATTTTAATAATTAGTTTTAGCATATTACTACCATGGTATAGTAATATTGACTAGTATAGGACAGAAACTTAATTTTATCTTTTATACCAAGTCTGACAAGTAATGTTTGGCTCTGCGGACTATTGATCTTAGAATGTAATGAGGCTGCATCGAGACTCAATAGGAAACAGTGCTACCCCTGGTTAGAGATGCCTTCCTAGGTTCAGGAGTGGGATCCTAGTCACAGCTCACATTAGAGTAGATCAGTGGGAAGGGAGTTGGAGACCACTCCTGAACCCATTGGGAATGGGCTTCGGTTTCACTGACAGATCCCTTCATTGCTCCCTTCTGCATTTCTCTAAGCCTTCTCCTATACCTGGAATCAATTGATATATCTTCTTCAATTAGCTAATGTTTTTAGGGTTTATCCCTATTGTAGCATGTATTGCTTCTTCATTTACCTCATTTTGTCTATCCATCCATAAGTTGATGGACATTTGAGTTATTTCCACTTTTTGACTGTTATGAATGATGCTGTTAAACACATTTGAGAACACATTTTTGTGTGGACATGTCTTTTTATTTCTCTTGGGTATATAACTAAGAGTAGCATTTCTGATGTGTAACTCTATGTTTAACATTTTGGGAAACTGCCAATCTGTTTTTCAGAGCGGGTGCACCATCTTACAATCCTTTCAGTAGTGTAGGAGGATTCCAATTTCCTTACATCTTCACCATCACTTGTTATTGTCTGTGCTTTTTAAATTTTAGCTCATAATGGGTGTGAGGTGGTAGCTCATAGGGTTTGATTTGCATTTCCCTGGTGGCTAATATGCTGAGGATCTTTTCTATCATGCTGTTTTAAGAACCTATTTCTGTGCCAGTCATCAATGCCTACTGTGTGCAAGGTACATAAGCACAGGTGCATTAATGGAACTGAGTCCAATTTATTTGTAAATTAGGGATATAATATTTATTTCATGGAATTATTATAAGGACCAAACAGTGGTTCAGAGCTCAGCCATTAATCAGCTAAAATTCTAATCCAGGCTCTGTCTCTTACTATCTGTAACTTCATATATAATTTAGTGTTTCTTAGCTTTAGTTTCTTCATTAAGAAAAGGTTATCTCTCCTTCCATACTGTTGTGAGGATTGAATGAGAAAATGCAAGCATATTTTTGAACACACTGCCTGCCACATAATCACTGAAAGAGAGGCAGCTCTTCCTTCAGAGGTGTCAGTTCCTGTCGTAGCCAGTGGAGCCTTCCCAGACCCCTTTACTATGCCCCTGCCCATGAGGGTTGACTTCTTAGAGCTCACTGCTGGTCTCTTTTTCCAGAGTATGGCCCTGGGGCTTAGCCCTACATTCCCCCACTGTGGGGGACAACAGACAGCTAATGACTGATTCATTCGTTATTCAAAAGTCTGGTCCCTGGCCTCAAAGCAGACCTACTCTTGGGTGCAGTTTCTGCTCCGCAGCTCTCTCCCTGTGAATCAGGCCAAAGTCAGTCTTTGCCCAAGACCACATCCTTGTTTGCTCTTCCTCCTTACTTTCCAGCTCCACCCTCTCCCTACCTGCTTTGTCTGAGTACATCCTTCAGCAAATTACAGACCCAAAACCCAGTCCCACTTTGCCTCTTGGGAGCCTGCCCAAGACAGTGCCCTACCCAGCCAGCGCCCAGCATGCCCCTCCTTCAGCACAGTCCTTGCCTTCACCATCATCCCCTCTCCCCTTACTGCCTCCCCACCACACCCTCACCCACATTCTCCTGCAAAGAGAAGAGGAGAGGCATGTTAGGAAAGTGTGAAGGAGATAGAAATAATACAAGAAAAAGAAGCTGGAACTGTGGGGAAGAAAACGAGGAATTAATGAAGTGCCGGAGAGAGGAGAAATGTAGCCATATACAGGGGGACTATAAGCAACATAAATTCAACAATAAAATTTATGGCTGTGGTATGACAGAAAAAAATTCTTCTTTACAGCCCTTACAGAAACTCCTTTCTAAGAAGGATGTGTCCTAAAAATGGATCTTTGTTTTAAGAGGTTAGCTGATACTTGCGAAGATGAGAAGCAGAAGGGAGATAAATTACTCTGTATAGAATAGGAAGGCTGGGATGGCAGGAGGCTGGAGGAAGTACCTGAGGTGAGGAGGGGACGGTGGAGAGTAATAGGTGTGGATAGTGACAGGATTGAATCAGAGATCCTTAAGAATGATTTTATTTTCATTTTAATGAAGGTTGTTTTTTTTTTTAAACCACAGGTGTCCAATGTAAACCCAGCTTCCAGCCTTTTTTCAAGAAATCATTAATAAAGATCCATTTCTCACTAATGTGCTGGGGCGGAGGTGGGGGTTGGGGGGGGGTTGAACTATTTTTAGAACAGTGAGTCCTGATTCAGAAGCAGATGTAGGGGGAAGACTAGGCACTGTCTCCTGGGAGCCAGTCTCGGGGAGTCACAGTGGTATACCTACCCTGCTTCTAAAGGAAAATCCTGAGAAAAAGAAAGGACAGACTAGGAGCTTGTGCATATATATGTATCTCTTTTTTCAACAGATTTTATTCACTAAAATAGAGCTGAGGCCAGAGGGGGATGGCGACAGAGAGGCAAGGGCCAAGCAGTAAAAATCCCCCAAGCACATCCTTGGCTGTTGCACTGAGCTGCTCTAGGAAACCTGGAAATTTCCATGTGTGTGGCTCCATGACTTGTGTCTATTTCTGGGATTTTAGTGATTTCAGTGGCTTCTAAGTAATTACAGTTCTTTTGTTTGTACCTCGATTTCTCAACTCCTGTTATACACCAGCGTGAAGCATCTGTCCTCAGAGTCCCTGCACGAGCCCTGCTGCTACAGGAAGGAAGGAGGAGGGTGGCATGAGGACGAAGTCTGTTTCTCTCAGAAAGTTCTCCTGCAGCCCCACTGAGCCATTTGCTTCTATCTTGTAGGTGAGAGCGGGATCCCTCAGCCAGCCTGGGTGTGGGGGTTATGAGAAGGCAGGCATTCTAGCTGTCCGGCCTCCTTCGTAGAGGACACAGGCGAGAAGCAAGATGTGAGTGGCCTTTGGCTGGCCAAGCTGTTTCATCTGCCAGAAAACAGTATAAAAATCAGGAAAGTGAATAAATGTGCGACATCTGACAACCTAGCAAGGACCCTGCAGCCTAGGCACCCTGAGAGAGGATGGCCCCTGTCAAGGATAAGGAGAATTCTCACACGCACAAGGTTGAAGTATCAGAATTTAGAGAGACCAGGCACTCACTGCACGGGAGGGGGTGTGGGAAAAAGCTGAAGAGGAGGCATTGGTGGAAATACATATACCGAACAAACTATCAAGTTTCCTCCCCATGCCCCCTACACACACAGAAAACAGTTTAGTCTCCTGAGACCTTCTGTGAGACAATGTGGAGACCACGTGAAGATGGCATTCTGAATCGTTGGCCCCCTCTTAACCCTGTGAGCCAGGTGGATATACCTCAGGAAGGAAATGGAAGGATTCTTCCCTGGGGAAATTAAGAGCCCGGGAGAAAAATCTTTAGAAATAGACATTGACATTTGGCTTTTAATCTCTCTATAGCCAGGCAAAATCTGAGTCACTGCTCCGAAGCTGGGATTGAGAGCAGTTGCATCTTCTCAGTGTGAAACCCCCGACTTTAAGTAATGAGGAAAATAAGACCTTTTTTTTGAAGCGGGGGTAGGTGGTGGGTCGGGGGGAGAGGGGGCTAGCAGCCTGACTCTGTACCTAGTTAATCAGTATCCCTAATGCACATTCTTCTTAGCCTATAATCAAGTCACTGCCCCTTCCTTAATTATCTGGTCTTGCAAGACCTGTTTACCTAAATACTCCCATTTTGCAGAGGCCATAAACCATGAGCCATACACAACCTCCAGAGGGGGTTATCAGTGCTGGTGCCAGGCCAGGCCAGGCCTTTAGGTGTGGTCTCACGGCCCCATCCCAACACACGGGGCTTTTTGCAAAGCCCATGAAAGGTCCAGAAGTCTGGTCCATATTTGGGGGACAAAGAAACCAAAGGGTATAAAGAAAAAGCTTCCTCCATATTGGCTTGCTCAGGATTTGGAAACAGGCTCCCCTGAGTCATGGTACTAGTACATCTGGAAATAAATGGGTTTTTCCTGTATCTCCGAGTACTCCTGTGTGTATTTTCCAGTCACCTGGTAAATTCTATAACTTAAGAGCTGTGTGCTGGTAGAGGCAGTAGCTTGGTAGCATGGTCTTTGTTTGCCTTTCCTGACACAGAACTGCAACCCCAGGAGTGGGTGAGATTGTGACCCAGTATCCTCAGCCTGCTATGCTTGGAGTAGAGCCTTCACCCTATGAATCGGGGATGGGTGAACCTAGAATCATGTCTCTGCACAGGGAGCAAGTAATGCTCCCAGATATCATAGATTCCAGAGCCTCTGACTAGGCAGTGGGGGACAGCCTTACATTCTTGACTACTCCCACCCGGAGTGTAACTTTCCTCATGCTGAGCTGGGGGATGAAGGAGGGAGCAGGTCAAGGCTCTACTGCCAAAGACTCTCCCTGTGCTTACCAAGAAATAGCAGATTTTGCCCTAACCGGTTTGGCTCAATGGATAGAGCGTCGGCCTGCAGACTGAAAGGTCCCAGGTTCGATTCTGGTCAAGGGCATGTACCTTGGTTGCGGGCACATCCCCAGTAGGAGGCAGCTGATATATGTTTCTCTCTCATCGATGTTTCTAACTCTCTATCCCTGTATATTAAACTAATTTTTACAAGTTCTTATCGTAAACCTCAAGTCATGTAATTAATAATTTGCCTGTTTTATTTATACCTAATTGTGATTCTTTTATTAATAAAAGCTAATGGAAAATGATCCTTTATTAAGCTGATGGCTAAAACTACATTTAATTTTTCTGCAGTATATGAAGTATTATATCAGAGTATTAAAAGATATGTAATATTTTATTGATAAATCTATCCTTTAAAAGGAATACCTTATAGGATGTCATCATTCTGATGTGAATCATTAAATGTTGATAATATGCACTGTTTATTATATATTTAGTGTTTCCAGAGATTCACTTAATTGCCTTTTTGCCCATGTATATTATGTAGTCTATTTGCAATTGTTTTTAAAAAGTGACATTAAAAGAATAGTTTATGTAGAGAAACATTAGTAGATGTTAATTGTCCCCCCACCTACATTTATGGGTGTTAGTTTAACTGCTTTGCTAGCTGCAAAGCTGTATTACCAGAATACAAGTGTGTTTGTAAACTATATGGGAACTAAAAGTCAGGAATAAAACCATTTTCGAGTTGATGATGAGAACGTTGGATGTGTTCCAAACTCAAGATGGCAACTACAAAGTAAAGTTGATGCAGTGTCGATCTTTCCAAGAGAAAGGGACAAATGATAATTTGTTGTTGACATCAAAGGCAAACCTATGTGCCTAGGTTGTGGTGATGCGTTAGCAGTAATGAAAAAAAGCCAATCTGAAGCATCATTACATCTCAAAAAATGCTAAACTCATTGAATTGGGAGGCCCTTGTTCTTAATACAGTTTAATAAATGAACACTAAATATACCTCTCCTCTGCTTTCTTATTAGATTTTTGCCAGTAGTATTGAGTATGAAGAATGCTGATCTTTATATCAGAGGCAGGAGAAATGGGAGAGAATCAAACTCTGTTTTAAGAAAAGCATCTGTTTGGCCTATGATTCTTTTTTCTCAGTTAAAAGATATAAAACTTGTAAAACATATGTATTTTTATTTGATTTACATATTCAATTCCATGGTTATATAATGTGTGCTTCATTAACAGCTGTTTAAACTGAGGTTCTGAGCCCTGGCTGGTTTGGCTTGGTGGTTAGAGTGTTGGCTCGAGGAGGGTCTGGGTTTGATTCCTGGTCAAGGGCATGTACCTGGGTTTCAGACCCGATCTTGGCCCAGGTCCGGTTGTGAGCAGGAGGCAACCGATCAATGTGTCTCTCTCACATGGATGTTTCTCTCTCCCCTCCCTTCCTTCCACTCTCTCTAAAAATCAATGGAAAAAATATCCTCAGGTGAGGATTATAAAAAAAACAAAAATGAAAAAACAAAAACCGAGATTCTTCCAGCTAAGAGAATGCTAAACAAAAGTATATGAAATGGCGTTCTGCCCATACTCCTCAAAAGAGTAAATGGAGAGTTTTTCACTGGCTGATGTCACAATTGGTGGGAAGGGGTAACAGCTATGAAGGACTCTTCCCGTTTCACAACTTAGATAACTGAGGATGGTATTATTTCAACAAGGTATGATTGTAGGAGAAGAGCATTTTAGGGAGGTAGAAGAGATGATGTTTGGAGGTTGGCTACCTATGCCTGTGGGACACCTAGCTGGATATTTAGTGGGCAGGTAAATAAATAGATTTGGACTTTGGAGATGCTTGAGTGAATGATACTGATTTTGAAATCAGTAACATAATAATAGCAGAAACATACGAGGGAATAAATATGATGATCAAGGGAGGAAGTGAATTTGTGGTAGAGGAGTCTTACGGGCAAAAGACAGAAAGGGGTGAGATGCTAGAGTTTGGAGAAAGGAAGAAGATCAAGCATCAGGAACTGAAAAGCTCTAAATAGAGCAAAGTATTTCAGGAACTCTGGGAGGTGAGAAATTCTAGAGGGAAAGAAAGTGGACAATATTATCTAATTCCGAAGCAAGGCAAAATAAACAACACTAAAACAGAAAAGTATTATGGCCATTCAGACCTTTATTGAGTATTGTATAAATGGATTTGGTAGCCAGGAGGTGGTTATCTGCTTCCCAAGTGAGGGGGCAGTGGAGGGGATGGAAGGCTGGGGAGTGAATTGAAGGCAAGGAAGCTGGCAGAGGGAATGTAATCTACTATTTCAAAACCTTGAAGGAAAAGGAAGGAAAACCTGGCCCATAAGCTTATCTACAGGAATGCAAGCTCCAAGCTGTTATCCTAAAAAATGAAATAACCAGTTATCATACCAGCAAAATGGGTTTAGTCAGGAATAGCAGATAATTGAATTTTGGGACAAGCATACTATAGCCAAAACTATAGGCACGTGCAAAGATCAAAGGAGAGGAACTTCATTGAGAAAAAGGAGGAAGTAGGGAGGAATTTTTTTGAAAGAAACTCCAAAAGTGCCTGTTGATGAAGGTTTTTCATTGGCTGAGTTACTGGGCAAGGAAGGAACTCTTCCTTCTGGGGAGTAAAGCAGTAGTCTCTTCTCTTGAGGTGTAATGACAATTCCTCCTGAGGGATCTAATTGACTTTGCCTGCTCCAGGGTGAGAGCTCCCCCTTCTGGCCTCCTGACTTCATTCTAAACGAGGCTTTCCTTTATTTTCACAAAGGGAATAGGGTTAAACATTCCCCCCCCCCCCATTTTTTATTGAAAAAATGAAGTCCCCAAACCCAATATATCTGACCTAGTTACATAAGGACTTAAAGGAAAGAAAAGTCAAGGGGTCAGTGAGTTGAGGGTACCAGCAGGAGAGTAGTTGAAAGTCTGTTCTCTCCCTCTTTTCTCATTTCCTCAACTCAAACCCTTGCTTGATCCTACTATCCTTAGCAGACACCAACTAGATAGTGGATCTTTTGGTTGTGGCCAGCCTGTTGCCTGTAAGTGATGGGTTCAGAAAAATTTTCAAGGTAAATGTTGAGAGTACCATGGATTTACCCTCCCATCATGCAAATGGATCATTCTGAAGCTTGAGAGAAGCTTAATGGAATGGTTACTTCCTGGTATTTCTCCCCTTGCCGGAACCTCACCACAGAATAATCTCTCTGTAGCCCCATTAAATCCATCAGTCACTTCAAAAGGGTCGTGAGTTCAATTCCGGTCAAGGGCATGTATGTACCTCGGTTGCAGACTCAATTCCCAGCCTTGGTGGGGGCACGTGCAGGAGGCAACCAATGTGACATAGCAATGTTTCTCTCTTTCTGTGTTCCTTCCACTCTCCCTTACACTCTCTCTAAAAAAATCAATGGAAAAACATTCTCCGGTGAGAATTAACAACAACAACAACAACAAAAGAAAAGATGTTAGTGTCCTGGCTGAGTAGCTCAGTTGATGAGAGCATCATCCTGACACACCAAGGTTGCGAGTTCAGTCCCTGGTCAGGGCACATACAAGAATCAAGCAATGAATGTATAAATACGCAGAACAAGAAATCTCTCTCTCAAATCCATAAATAATAATAATAGAAGTTTGGGATGTAATATGCAACATGATGACTATACCATTAACTTTGCTCTGTGGTATATTATGAAAGTTGTTAAAGAATAGATCCTAAGAGTTCTCATCACAAGGAAAAAATATTTTTCTTTTTTCCTTTTTTTGTATCTATATGAAATGATGGATGGTAAGTAAACTTATTGTAATCATTTCATGATACATGTAAGTCAAATAATTATGCTATACACCTTAAACTTTACACCAATGTATGTCAATTATATCTCAGTGAAACTGGAGAAAACGGAACAGTTGGAAACATCCTCAGAATGCAGTTGTTGTATTTATCTTGAGTTGATACATTGCTTAGAAGAAGCTGATCTCCTGGGACAAGGTGTTCTTACCTGAATAGATCTTCAGACCCCTGAATTCCTGCTGTCTTCTGGATAGCCTCATACTATTCCACCTCTGTTCTACGTCAGTGCTATTCAAACTGTAAATCTCCCCCCCGCCCCCCAAAGCCATGTTTTCAAGTGAAATTCCACGTAGATTCTGATAAAAGTGTACTTGTTCTCAATGAGGCAGGGATGTGGGAGGTTTTCTCTCCTAACTAGTGGCTCCTTCCAGAAACACTGATTGAAAACCTCCCCTTTAGGATGGTAGCAGCAATATAAAGGACCTAAGAGTAGTTCGGCCCACCAGCGTGACCAGGTCACTTTCACTGAGTAGCTGTGAAGGATTTCAATATCAAATGGTACCCGAGGCTATGAAATGGGAAATCTCACCTTTGCGCCCTCAGAAGAATGGAACGTAAGAAGCGAGAGACTGATTTTCCCGTAAATGCCTGATTTACAGAGACCAAGATTTATCTTCTGACCAGTGAACATCTGCCAAGAATCTCTTCCCACCTTCAAGCCAATAAACTCCCTGGTTAAACTCTTAACTTTCCCCATAAATACAGCCTACCCCAAATCCTGGACAGACTCTCCTGTAGCTTGCCACAGCCTGTGTCTCCAGAATTGCAATTCCTCTGCCATTCCTGAATAAACTCAATTTCTGGTAGTTCAAGCTTGCCTCAGTTTACGTCTTTATTTAGGTTGGCTTAGTCAAGGCTATGGAAGCCAACCCATTCAGTGCGAATGCTTGATGTCGGAGAAACATCAAAGAAAGGAGAAAAGTACAAGAAAAGTAGAGGAGAGTATCCAGGAGAGTGAGGAGATTGGAACATCACCTTGTAGGAGACATAGTTGAAAGAACTGGCAATGGTTAGCCTGGATGGAAAAAGTGTGATGTTTTGCAATATTTTTAAGACTGTCACATATAAGCAGGAATGAATTAGTTCTGTGAGGCTGCAGAAAGTAGAACACGAACCATTGGGTGGTAGGATGCTTCAGGGGAAAAGAAAAGCTTTTGTGGCTCCATTTAAGAAGTAAGTTTGTAATATTATAATGGGTTGCCTCAGGACTTTGCAAGTTTCCAGTTCCTGGAGATGTTGAGCCATTGCTTTGATGACGGTGATTATTTATTTCCTCCATCCCTTTCTTCCTTTCTCATACATTCAGTTTGAAGATTCATTTTAATTTAAGGAAGACTATAGCTTTCATCAAATAAAATTAAAATTTGAGTACCTACTATATGCCACATGAGTGGTTCCTAACTACAGCGCTGACAGAGAGCTGTATCAAAATTAGCTGTGAAGTATGTCACAAAAATTAATTTCTATTGATAAATTATTAAAGTTTGCAAATGATTTGTTTTAAAACTAATGCCAAATGAGAATGGATTCAGTGTTGTGCCTATACCAGGGGTGGGCAAACTTTTTGACTCAAGGGCCACAATGGGTTCTTAAATTGGACCGGAGGGCCGGAACAAAAGCATGGATGGAGTATTTGTGTGAACTAATATAAATTCAAAGTAAACATCATTACATAAAAGGGTACGGTCTTTTTTTTTTTTTTTTTTAGTTTTATTCATTTCAAACGGGCCGGATCCAGCCTGCGGGCTGTAGTTTGCCCACAGCTGGCCTATACTAACCGTAGTATTAGTATTCTTTCATTCTTCTGTATTCTGTGATCATATTTGAGTGGGAGAAAGGGATGTGGGTTATTAGCTAAAATGTCTAAAATTAATTATAACATATGTCATATCACATTTAAGTTAACCTAGAGTAAGTGGCTGATACCAATTTACCATGAAAAAGTGTGGCACAATGTAAGTTACCATATTGTTGATGTAAGAACATCCAAACCTACAGAGAACATTTGTAAGAGTTTATTTGAGCCCAACTAATGACATGCTGGGAAGCAAGATCTCAACTGCTCCAGAGAATTCGTTTTATAGCTTCATTGATGCGTTTGAAACTAAGGAGGGAAGTAAGGAAGATACATGGAAGTTGGAGAAAGCAAGGTGGCAATTGGATTATAGGGTAGTTACAAGATTATGTGCTTTCCTGAGGGTGGTTAACAGTTTATTTCAAAGGTGTGTGAATCTAGATGCACAGAAACAATGGATGGGGCTTCCTCCAGGCAAAGATAAACCTTTTACTAAAAAGTTATAGACTTATCGGTAGAGAGCAGGCTGGCAGCGGTGGGGGAGACAGGGGAGGCATGACTGTGTGGTGGGGGTGGAGGGACTGAGGAAAAAAAAAGAGGAAAAAGCTCATGGACATAGACAACAGTGTGGTGATTGCCAGTGGGAATTGGGGGTGGAGGGAGGTAGAGGACACTATAGGGCAGTGATTCTCAACCTGTGGGTCTCGACCCCTTTGGGGGTTGAATGACCCTTTCACAGGGGTTGCCTAAGACCATCGGAAAACACATATATAATTACATATTGTTTTTGTGATTAATCACTATGCTTTGCTCCTTTCCTATTATTAATATTAGATAGCTAGTTACAATGGTAACAGGAGGGGTGGCAGTTGATAGAGCTTTGGAATTGGACATGTCTCCTGATGACACAGCACTGACATTTTCTTTTCTTTTTTCTTAAATTTTATTTTTCAATTACAGTTTATATTGAGCATTATTTTGTTTCAGGTGTACAGCTAGTGGTTAGACAATCATACACTTTACAGCAAGCATGTCAAATTCGTTGCATGCTTGCTTTATAGTGTTCTCCTTGATAATTCCTGTATGCACCTGACACCATACATAGTTATTATACTACTAGTGGCCTGGTGCACAAAATTTGTGCATGGGGGGGGGGGGCGGGTGTCCCTCAGCTTGGCCTGCACCCTCTCCAATCTGGGACCCCTCGGGGGATGTCTGACTGCCGGTTTAGGCCTGATCCCTAAACCGGCAGTTGGACATCCCTCTCGTAATCCGGGACTGCTGGCTCCTGACCACTCACCTGCCTGCCTGCCTGATTGCCTCTAACCACTCTGCCTGTCGGCCTGCTTGCCCCCAACTGCCCCCCTCCCCCTGCTGGCCTGATCGCCCCCAACTGGCTCCCCCTGCAGGCCTGCTCACTCCCAACTGCCCTCCTCCCCGCCGGCCTGATCACCCCCAATAGCCCCCCTGACCAACCTGATCATCCACAACTGCCATCTCATCCTGGCCTGATCACCCACAACTACCCTCCCCTCTTGGCCCCTAATCGCCTCTACCTTGGCCCCGCCACCATGGCTTTGTCCAGAAGAATGTCCGGAAGGTCTCCCAGTCTAATTAGCTCATTTCCCTTTTAATTAGTAGGGTGGGGGCCAGCTGGTTTGCCCTAAAGGGTGTCCCAGATCAGGGTGGGGGTTTCCTTGGGGGGTGGGGCAGCCTGGGCGAGGGGCCTATGGTGGTTTGCAGGCTGGCCACGCCCCCATTGGGATGGGGATCCCCTCTGGGGATGGAGCTGGCCTGGGCAAGGGGCTGAGGCAGTTTGCAGACCAGCCATGCCCCCATGGGGTGAGGGTCCCCTCTGGGGGGCATGGCCAGCCTGGGTGAGGGGCTGAGGGCTGTTTTCAGGCTGGCCACACTCCCTTCAGGGTGAGGGACTGATGGCTATTTGCAGGCTGGCCACGCTCCCCAGCAGTGACCCTCACCCTATGGGGGCTTGGTCAGCCTGGGTAAGGGGATGAGGGCCATTTTTAGGTTGGCTACACCCCCCCATCAGGGGCCCTCACCCTGATGGTGGCATGGCCAGCCTGGGTGAGGGTCTGAGGGCCATTTGTAGGCCCCTCCCTCAGCGCCCACCCAGGGGACCCAAGCCTCCCATGTGCTCAGGTTGGCTCCATGGCTGCTACCCACAGGCCCCTCCTTCAGCTGCTGGCCAGGGCTGGCAGGGAGCTTGGGTCGCCCCTGGCAATGAAGGAAGCCAAGCTTCCTCCTTCGCTGGGGCACCCAAGCCTCCCACCATGCTCAGGCTGGCTCTGTGGCCACTGCCATCTTTGTCCTCCTAATTTGCATATTCCCTCCTGATTGGCTATGGGGCATTGCAGAGGTATGGTCAATTTACATATTTGTTTTATTAGTATAGATTATTGACTATATTCCCTATTATGTTCTTTACATGCCCACGACTGTTTTGTAACTACCAATGTGTACTATTCAATTCCTTCACTTTGTTTACCCAGTCCCCAAACCTCCCTCCCCTCTGTCAACCACCTCTGTCAACCATGTTTATTCTCTGAGTCTATAAGTCTGTTTCTGTTTTGTTTGTTTATATTGTTCTTTATATTCCACATATAAGTTAAATCATATGGTATTTGTCTCTCTCTGACTTATTTCACTTAGCATAATACCCTCTAGGTCCATCTGTGCTGTTGCAAATGGTAAGATATTATTATTTTTTATGGCTGAGTAATATTCCATTGTGTATATGTACCACAGCTTTTTTATGCACTTGTCTATTGATGGGAACTTAGGTTGCTTTCATACCTTGGCTATTATAAATAATGCTGCAATGAACATACGGGTGCATAAATATTTTTTTGAAGTAGTGTTTTGAGTTTCTTTGAATATAGTTCTGCGGAAAAAAAATAATTGCATAGACAATTGCTATTGTTTGAACTAGTTCATGAAGAAAAGCTATTTTCTGAACTACATAAGTTTTTTTAAAAATATATTTTTAATGGATTAAAAAACTTTGACACATCTACACAATGGAATACTATGCTGCTGTAAAAAGGAAGGAACTCCTACCATTTGCAACAGCATGGATGGAGCTGGAGAGCATTATGCTAAGTGAAATTAGTCAGTCAGAGAAAGATAAATATCACATGCTCTCACTCATTTGTGGATTATAATGAACAACGTAAACTGATGAACAAAAACAGATGTAGAGACAGAGAAGCATCGACCAGATGCTCAAAACTCGGAGGGAAAGCAGGGGAGGGTGGGGGTAAGGGGGAAAGATCAACCAAAGGACTTGTATGCATGCATATAAGCATAAGTGATGGAAGTGGACAACAGGGGGTGAGGGTGAGGGCAGGAATGGGGGGATGAGGGGACATTGGGGGGATAAGGACACATTTGTAATATCTTATTCAATAAAGGGAAAAAATATTTTTATTGATTTCAGAGAGGAAGGGTTAGGGAGAGAGAGATAGAAACATCAATGATGAGAGAGAATCACTGATTGGCTGCCTCCTGTATGCCCCACACTGGGGATCAAGCCCACAGCCTGGGCATGTGCCCTGACTGGGAACTGAACCGTGACCTCCTGGTTCACAGGTCAATGCTCAACCACTGAGCCACGCTAGTCAGGCTGAATTACATAAGTTTTTATTGACCATTTGCTTATTTTCTTATGAGGTTTTACTATTTTGAAACAAAATCTACATTTGAATATTAGATATAACCATCAAGAAGTTATCAGCAAAATATAGGACTGCAGAAAACATTCTTTTTTTTTTTTCTAAAATTCCAATATAAGTTATTGGCTATATGTTAAACAGTGGCTGGTTATATTTGGCCTTCTTGGTGAAACTTTAAAATAATTAAAAGGCTTTGAAAAGATTTGACCATTTTTACATGTGTCAATTTGATGTATTTTTATAAAGTGTAACTGGCATGAGTGGCCTCACTAGACTGTCATTACAGGGTGGGAAATATTTAATGTCCACTTAACCACAACTCTGAATGGCACCCAACCTCTTTGCCTCTAGCAACAGGGCCAGGATGAGGGTGAGGCAACAATGCCTTTTTATAAATTAAAAGTTGCAATAGTTGGAAATTATGACCATATGTTTAGCTGGCCCTTAAGGAGAATAAGCTAATATATTAGCAGAGGAAGAATTATTTTGGGAACTCCAACAAGAATTATTTGAGTAGCACAGGCTTGTCTGAGGATTGTAAAGCTATTCTATTGCTAAGCAATTTCAGAGCCTATTGAGACCCTGCTTGTGTCTGGTGATTATCTATTTGTCAATCTATCTATCATCTATCTATCTATCTATCTATCTATCTATCTATCTATCTATCATTATTCATCTATATTCCTGTCATCTCCTTGCCTGTCAGTGTTAACTCATTAATTTAACCTATATGGCAGGGTATTATTTAGACTCTGAAGTGCTATTTGAAAAGAGATTTATTCAGAATGTCAGCCTATCTTGCCAATGTACTATTAGAAAATAAAATTTAAGTCTTTTTCTTGCCTATGGAGTCATGTTAAAACTCATCCATTAAGGAGGATTTGGAGGATATTTTGTTCAAGTGTCATCTCTGTGAAAAATCATCCTCTGGGATGAAATACTAAAAAGTTTTAGGAGCAAGTGTCCACATAGAACATCCCCTACGCACTCCCGCAAAGGTTGGGAATGCTTCTTCTTTACACCCCTCAATAAGCTAAATGTCTCAGAGATTTAAAAAAAAAGGGCTTGTGACGAAGAACCACCTATGGTCCATTGTGTGATGACTTATAGATGACGTTTATAGCACTGCTGTCAGGTTGGAGACACTGGTAGCCACAGTAGTGAAGAAGGTTGCCTGGGGACATGGTTACTCAGGAAATGACTATTTTGTTCTTTGATTTGATAATTCATTTTGCAGAAAATCAGCCAAGTTATACTACTTTGAGATTCTGCCCCATATATATCAAAACTGACTTTATGAGACAGATGCAGATGATGAAAAATCAGTGGTGATTAGAAACTGTTTCAAAAAGTGAGTTTTCAGCAATTAAGACTTATACACTACTATATTCCTCACACCTGCATCATCTACATGTACAAATAGAGTACTTTATAATTAATTCAAAGAGAAGGTTAAATTCTATCAATTTTATGTCATGTAGTAAGCCTCTGGACTTGGGTCAAAAAGAAGTATTGTTAGTTTTGAACCAGGTTTCCTGTCACTCCTCTACGAGGCCATACTTGATCCTCTACTGGAAAGCTTATCGCACCATCATCTCTGCAATCACTATACCTTGTCTAAACCTCTTTGGTTGTACTTGTTTATAGTTTTTGTTTATTTGACTTTCCAATGACACGTTGACCTCCTTAAGGTCAGGGCATTTATCTTATTCACGTTTGTCTCCCTAGGACAAATGCATGTCACACTGGTTGCTCAATAACTGATCATTCCATGAATATATCTGCAGCCTTATTGGACCATCATTCTAGTGTCTTGAAATTATCACAGTTAGGATATTGCTCTTTTGGAATACCCTATGCTGTAGTTTGGACAACAGGAACTTAAGAAGACTTACTGAATGACATCCTTGTTTTATATCCCTCAGACTAGCTGCCCTAGGTCTCATCAAATAAAACTTCATGGTGAGCTCTCTAATTCTTTCAACTATTCTTCTGGGAGATGTCTGCTCAGATACTTTTGTTGAGGATGTAGGATGTCTACTAAATATATATACAACAAAACCTTTTTAAAAAAAGAAAAATACTTTCCCTGAATCAGAACATAGAATGTACTAGTTTCCTGTATTATAGATGAAAATCCACTAGATGGTACCATTACATAAGTGATCATACTTGGAACAACATACTGACATTTTCTTCTCCATTAAACAACTGCCCACTGATTTTGTTTTTCAACTCAAACTAAGCCAGCTTCACTAATAATGTTATTTTAGTTTAGAGTGAGGAAGTACATTGTCATTATTAAGATTTATGGTAAGTTCCTTGCAAAATAAATGAGTAAGGTAATTAATTAGTGGTCTTCTGGTAGTTTGTAATGCATGGAAAATTGTGAACCATAACATGCTGTATTTGAAAACCGAGGTACTTTCAGAAAACTGTTTTGGTGCTTAGGAGAAGGGAATTGCATTTGGTATGCATTGAAAATCTCCTGCTTTGTAGATGGTAATTCATTGACTATTGGGTGTTTACAAAGTGTTGCCAGGAAATCAACCACTAGTCTGGGAAAGTCTAAACATTAGACACTATTCAATTAGAAGCAGATTTGATTCAGGGAAGCAGCTTCATGGGAGCTTCCTTGTAATCCTCTCCATGAAGCTCATACTCTGGATTTCCTTTGGAGTTGGGGCCATTTGAAAGCAAGCCATTTTGATATCTAAGTATCCTTGGAAGTAATCCAAGATGAACCTGCTTCATATAGAATTCACTTCAGAGTATCGTTATAACAGAGACTCCCAATCACCAACGTAATGGATTACATATGGAGAATTCAAAGACTTGACTAGAAAGGATAATATATATTTCTATTAAAAGCAGCAATTACATATGTCAGCACTAAAGTTACTACACTTATTTTAACACTGGGAAATGTTCTCTAAGTGACATATAACAAAGTGAGTAAGCTAATATTACATTGTTTTTTTTTTTCCTTTAAGCCATTAAATCCATTTAACTCAGGACATCTTAACCTGGCCCATGGGCCTCCTATGTGTTCAGGGATGGAAAATTGGGTCCGGGAACTTGAAGTGGAAGAATCACATCTACCTGAAATTTAGTGTTTTATTTACAAATTAGAGGCCCGATGCACGAAATTCGTGCGAGGGGCTCAGCCCTCGCAGCCGCAGAGGCTTGCCTCGGCTTTGTCCGGAAGGTCACCCGGGAGGATGTCCGGTCTAATTAGCATATTATGCTTTTATTATTATAGATGTAGACAACAACCATGGACATATTATCAGTACCTGTGTTTTTGAATCATCAGAAATCACAGATATTTTCATATCACATTCCAGTTGTTTCAACATCTTGAGATATCTTTCTTGTTCATCACTACTTCAAAGTTATGGTGGTTATTAGACTCATTGCTGGTTCTTCTTCTGAAGTTGTCAATAAAGAATTAAGTGTGTTAATGCTATAATAACTTAGAAGTATTTTGATGATCATATTTCAGTATAATTAGTTTCCTTTATAATCCAATACATTTGACTTTATGCATTCAGGTAGGAATATTATTCTGACAAGGGGCTCATAAGTTTTACAGTAGACCACCAAAGGGGTCCATAATACAATAACGTTTAAAAACCCTGCTCCAAGCTGTGCTTGGAGATAGAACATTGTGGCAAAGCTGCACATTGCTTCTCTTCCTAAAAAAAATAAAATAAAAAAATAAAAAAAATTATCATTGCTTAAACTGTACTATTTAAGGGCATTGAATGACCTAGAGGGTAAATAACATTAAATAAAATTTAGGATTACCCTTCCATTTAGCTATAGAAGGTGACTATTTCAAGTAAGAGAATATTCAGGATTTCCAAATCTATCAAAAAATAAGCTTTAAAGTACAGAGCAGTAGACTTTACTTTCTGTAGCAAAGGGGATGGAGAATTGAAATAAATAGGCAGAATCTTATTTCTTAGTATTCACCTCCCCAAAGCAATTCAAAGGTTGGGGAACTAGTCTCATGTTCACTTAACTTCCAGAAATTAAGAAACATTAAGTAAGTTTCTACCAGGAATAGAAAAAAGAAAAGGAAAAATATA
This sequence comes from Myotis yumanensis, assembly GCF_028538775.1. Classification (NCBI taxonomy): domain Eukaryota; kingdom Metazoa; phylum Chordata; class Mammalia; order Chiroptera; family Vespertilionidae; genus Myotis; species Myotis yumanensis. The sequence continues at coordinate 15,954,473 of NW_027223762.1, forward strand.
ATACAATAGCTTAAAGATATAAAAAGGAAACAGAATAAAGCCAAACTATATTCAAACTACTTGAATTTGGTAGACTCATCAGTAAATATTATGTCTGCAGTTACAATTCATATATACATAGTAACTATTAGCAATGACTAATACCTTAAATATCTTTTATTGCAAATAACCCACATCTCATTTCCATTTAACTGAATCTTGGCAAAGGTTTATGTCACTCATAAGTCCAGTATGTTTTGGTTCTATTTCTTGCTAAAAATGGCAGTTTAGAAACAGTGTATTTGAAGTGAACTTTAAGAACTCAGGGGAATTGAGAGAGGAAAGAAGAAGATTAAAGATAAATCTTCTTGGTAGAAAACACTCCAGCATGTTTTTTCTTGGTCTCATAAGGGCTTTTACATTTCATTGATTCGTTAAGTGTGAGTGATTGTCCCTGTGTCCAAAGAAAGGCTGACGGTGCTAAGGGCTCCTCGGTCTGCACAGTTCTTCCATGGGAGAGTTAGAGCTTCTGGCTGGGGGTCCGGGCCCTTCATCCGGGAGGATTTGCCACTGGAGGAATCAGGCCTGGACACCTGAGTGCGAGCTCATGCCTGTTTTAGTATCAGTTCATCTGCATGTGGAGGACCCCCAGGTCTGCTGCGAGGGCCCTGAACGCTCTCCTGTTCAGCTAATGGTCACTTACGGGGTAGATCTGTTTCTTCTGCTCCCTCAACCTTTTCCTTGGTTTCTCTTAGAAGCTCAGTCTTTAGGTCTTGATTAGATAGCATTTTTTTTTTTTTTACCTCCTAGACTATATTGTCCCATTAGTTCTCCAGTCCCTGGTCATTTCTGACCTTGTTTGATATATATAATGTGGCTATAGACCAATGAAACAGATTTTCCTTTGTGGCTTCTAGAATTCAATCTTCCCACATTAGCTTCGAGTCACACCATACATCATTTTCACTCCATTAATTTCTTTTCCCCTTCATTCAGCACTAAATGCAATGCTAGCCATCTTGATTGTTACTGAATTTATGTCATTTTAATCCCTTAAATCCTTCGGTGGTTCCCTATTTCCCCCTTCATTATCAATGCTGTCCTTGCAGTCAGCATTTTGTCAATATTATTTCCCTCATATCCTAAGATACACTTTACTATTCTTTCTGCATCCCCAAGAAGTCTTTCATTTACAAGCCATTGTTCATACTTTCTGTAATATATCCCTTCCATAAGGCTCTAGAAATATGGCCTCATATTCCAGACTTCAATCCATGCCCTTTATAAAGTCTTTCTCAATTTCATATTTAGAAGAAAATGCAGGCTAAATAGCCTCAACCAGTAGTGTATCTCCCTTCAGGGCTAACAATTCTGTTACAACAAATGGATATTGATAATTACAAACAATTCAAGAAAGAATTAAGCACCTATATCTGTTTAAGTGGTGGCTTTGTTATGTACAATCTACCCTATGAAATATTTTATCAAAAAATGCAAAGGTGGTTATGTGTTGCCGAGTTGAGTTACAGACTACATCCCCCGGGTTGGCCAATAATGAATTATTCTTTTCATAGACTCATAATTTCCCCTGGAGCTCTAGTGCTAACAGGAGAAGGAGCCTGGGAGGCATTGTGGCCGTGGACAAGTCCCAAGCACCTGTGAGGGTCCACACTCATCCAACACGTATCCCAGTGCCCAAGGGACTGTGACAGGAAGTAGCAAAAAGAATGCACTATGACAGGTCAAGAGAGACTGAAGAAGAACAGGGAACGAGTAGCAGCTTCTCTACATCCAGTCAGACAAATAATTCAACAAGAAAAAGAAAAGTTTTGGAATGTTTTTGAAAACATTTTGGTTAAAGTGTATATTCAGGGCTGGTGTCTTAGCCCAGACTGCTATCACAAAATATTATAGATTAGGTGGCTTAAAAATCAGACATTAATTCCTCACAGTTCTAGAGGCTGGGAAGTGCAAGGTCAAGGTGCTAGTAGATTTGGTTCCCGGTAAGAACAGGCTTCCTGGCTTATGGACAATCGCTTATGGACAATCATCTCAGTGGGTGCTCACATGGTCTTTTTCTCCTTCCTCTTATAAGGACACTAATCCCATCAGGAAGGCAGACCTAATTTAAACCTAATCACCTCCCAAAGGCTGCCTCTCTTCAAATACCACCCCAGGGGAGGTTAGGGCTTCAACATATGGATTTCCAGAAGACACAAGCCTTCCTTATGGCTACACCTTCTGAAGGACCCAGTGCAAGACAAAAATGTGGGGCCCTTCTTTAAAAGCAAGAACGAAGCGCCAGGGAAGGTGCTAAAATACAGGGTGGGCAAAAGTAGGTCTACAGCTGTTTGTATGGAAACTAATACAATAATTAATAAATAATAGTACAAAAATAAACTGTTCCCTGTACTCACAACTCTAAACCTACTTTTGCCAACTCCGTTATAAAACTTTGCCTCTCCTTCTTCAGTCTCTCTTGACCTGTCATAGTGCATTCTTCTTGCTACTTCCTGTCACAGTCCCTTGGGCACTGGGATACGTGTTGGATGAGTGTGGACCCTCACAGGTGCTTGGGACTTGTCCACGGTCACAATGGCTCCCAGGATCCTTCTCCTGTCAGCACTAGAGCTCCATGGGAAATCATTCCCGCTTCCCCTGGGATTGCTGTCTTAATCAGTAGTGGACAGGTGATCCCCAATGGGATGGGTGAGGTACCTGGATCAGGGGCAGATGAAAAGCTTGCCCCGGCCAAGCCCTCTACTAAATAAGTATGCCGTGGCACTGCCAGCCTTGAAAGGGATGGCCACTGCCATGCCCCTCACTGATACACATCACCCTGACACTCCCCAGGCCCACACCACAGGGGGCGGAGGGTGGCAGAGGTAGCTGGATTGGGTGGGGATGGGAGGTTGAGTGGGGCCTGCCTGCAGCACCATGGAGTCAGGACCGACTAGGCAGCTGAGAACCCATCCCAGGGAGGCAGCGGGAGGCAGGCCTATTTCCCAACCAAGGCTCCAGCCCCTGGCACATGCTCCACTGTCTCATCAGACAGATTCAAAGATAAAATTATTATTATTTTATTTTATTTTTTAAAATATATTTTATTGATTTTTTACAGAGAGGAAGGGAGAGAGATAGAGAGCTAGAAACATCGATGAGAGAGAAACATCGATCAGCTGCCTCCTGCACATCTCCTACTGGGGATGTGCCTGCAACCCAGGCACATGCCCTTGACCGGAATCGAACCTGGGACCTTTCAGTCCGCAAGCCGACGCTCTATCCACTGAGCCAAACCGGTCTCAGCCAAAGATAAAATTATTAAGGATTCTAAAACAAAGACGGCAGTTCATTAAACTCTAAGCACAGGGCTCTTCTGAGAGTGAGGCCCTGTGTGGCTGTACTGGCCATGCGCCCACACTGCCAGCCTTTCCTGCAATCTCTGAGCCGTGGCTGTTAGTACAGCATTTCAGACCAAGCTTGTGAATCCCCCAAGAATAGGGAAGGTAGCATAACATGGTGTCACTCCTCATGAGTAGCTGTGCCACATATTCATTGTCTCTGAGCCCAACAGTAGCATATGTGAAAAGGCGATGCACCGAATGTTTATACATCAAAACAGTGAACCAACAACAGGGTTGAATCCACAATTAAATACTGCTTCAATGAGCATTTATTTGGCAGTATAATTTATACTTTAAACACACACACACACACACACATGCTCCCAAATCCGAGGATCTCATCACAAAGGTGCCACTGGATTCTTTTTCCTCTAGTAAATTAATCAGTGTTTAGGTAGGAGCAGCATGCACAGATACAGTCCTCAAGGAGGAGCTCTGAACTCATTTCAACATCAGGATTTGAGGTTTCTATCTCAAGAGTGCATCCATGGAGAGTAGGATTGTCTCCAAGTATAATTAGTTCCAAGGCAGAATTTTATCAGCTGAGTCTATAGGGAGTTGTAACGTAAACACATTAAAAATGTGGTGGTGGGAGGGGGCACAATTCTGCATAAGTCAAATTAGACAGATGCAAATAAAAACAAAAGCTTCATGCCCTCTGGGATGATTTGTTCCTTGGTTGAAGACATACTTCTATCATATGGTGGATGTTAAGAGGCAGCAAGGAAAGTGTAAGGATGTTTTTGCAGTTTTCAAATAGCTCTGACAAATAGAGATATAAACAGTACAGCTCACAGAATCTAGTATTTTTCCCAGGGCATGTTTAGGGGAAAAAAGAGCTATTGTGTTATGTTTCCATATACAGGCAGTCCTTGCGTTATGTGGACTCGATGTATGTTGTTTTGTGGTTACGTCACCATCTCCCATTTATTTATTATAAAAAAGTTCCATCATTTCGACGTATGTACGTATGTGCTTTATGTTTTTTATTATTTACTTACCACAAGTAAAGGTCAGGAATTGTTATCTTTCCTTTAAATTTTTTTACTGTTTCACTTCATTACTGCTGTGTATGTGCTCCATGTGAGTGACGTAGGCGCTTACGTAGGGGGCTTCCCACTTACTGCGAAAATCGCGTTATGTCGCGCAGTAGGAACGGATCTCCGACGTAACCCGAGGACCTACTGTATTAAGTTCTCATGTCAGGAAAACCTGAATTAAAGTGTATTGTGGGCTGTCTTATACAAATATATATAAATTGATTAAAAAAACCCCCAGCATATTGTAAATAGGTGAGACAAAGCAATAGAAATGAAGGCTTATAAGATGTATTGATTATTTTTCTGCCTCTATTTTTTTTATCGATGTAAAGCCATTTAGTTTCTTGAGGCAGCTGGAGCAATGAAAAGTGAGTGTCATATTGAGTCAGGTGTATGTTGGGATAAGAACTACATACTTTGTAAAAATTGGCAAGCTCTTCTTGGTGTGGCTAAATATTTAAGACTTGGTTGACTCTACACAGCTGCAGGGTTTTGGGAGATTATTTTTACCCTGTAGTTAGGTTAGTAGAAGTGAATTGGGAAGGAGTTGTGTTGATCAATTTTGTTATAGTTTCATCATGTATGTCAATAAACAAATAGAATGTTTTGTATTTCACATGTGAATGAATTTAATTTAAATAACTAGAGGTCCAGTGCACAAAATTCATGCACTGGAAAGGGGGGGGGCGGTGTTCCTCAGCCTGGCCTGCACCCTCTCACAGTCCGGGAGCCCTTGGGGGATATCCAACTGACGGATATCCAACTCCCTGCAGGGAGCGGGCCTAAGCCATCAGTCCGACATCCTTAGCGCTGCCATGGAGGCAGGAGAGAATCCTGCCACTGCCACTGCTCTCACCAGCCATGAGTCTGGGTTCTGGCTGAGCAGTGCAGCCTCTGTGGGAGCGCACTGACCACCCGGGAGCAGATGGGGGAGGGCAGCTCCTGCATTGAGCGACTGCCCCCTGGTGGTCAGTGTGCATCATAGCCACCGGTTATTCTGCTGTCGGGCCGAAACCAGCTCTCTGACATCCCCTGAGGGGTCCCGGATTGCAAGAGGGTGCAGGCTAGGCTGAGGGACCCCACTGGTGCACAATCAGGGCTGGGGAGGGACGCAGGAGGTTGGCCAGCTGGGAAGGGACCACAGGAGGGCTCCAGTGCATGTCTAGCCCATCTCTCTAGGTCCCCATCAGCCAGACCGCAGCAGCAAGCTAACCTACTGGTCAGAGTGTCTACCCCCTGGTGGTCAGTGCACATCATAGCGAGTGGTTGAGCGGCCTTAGCATATCATTAGCATATTACACTTTGATTGGTTGAACGGCTGACCAGACGATCGGACACTTAGCATGTTAGGCTTTTATTATATAGGATGGCTTTCTAAAGATTTTACCTCTCTATGTGTAAATATTTTCTTCCTCATTTTCTTAGATGTCAGGACAAAAAGTCCATATAAAGGAGATTCCATTCTTCCAAGCAACGTTTTACAAGGGACCCTGCTCTGTCTTTGGACCACTGCTTACAGCAATGCCTTCCGTGGGCCTTGGGCCTCTTTTCCTTCAGTGGCTTTTCAAGTATTTATTGAGAGTGTTTGAGCAACAGTTCAGCCAAGAAACTAGGTGCTAAGTATTTTAGTAAACATTACCTGAAATATAGCCTCAGGAATGGTTAACTCCTAATGAATATAATTGAGAGTCAGACAGGCAGTCACTTTAAGAGAATTGGGAAAGGAAAATGCCAACGTTCTTTCCTTCTCCTTCTCCTTCTCCTTCTCCTTCTCCTTCTCCTTCTCCTTCTCCTTCTCCTTCTCCTTCTCCTTCTCCTTCTCCTTCTCCTTCTCCTTCTCCTTCTCCTTCTCCTTCTCCTTCTCCTTCTCCTTCTCCTTCTCCTTCTCCTTCTCCTTCTCCTTCTCCTTCTCCTTCTCCTTCTCCTTCTCCTTCTCCTTCTCCTTCTCCTTCTCCTTCTCCTTCTCCTTCTCCTTCTCCTTCTCCTTCTCCTTCTCCTTCTCCTTCTCCTTCTCCTTCTCCTTCTCCTTCTCCTTCTCCTTCTCCTTCTCCTTCTCCTTCTCCTTCTCCTTCTCCTTCTCCTTCTCCTTCTCCTTCTCCTTCTCCTTCTCCTTCTCCTTCTCCTTCTCCTTCTCCTTCTCCTTCTCCTTCTCCTTCTCCTTCTCCTTCTCCTTCTCCTTCTCCTTCTCCTTCTCCTTCTCCTTCTCCTTCTCCTTCTCCTTCTCCTTCTCCTTCTCCTTCTCCTTCTCCTTCTCCTTCTCCTTCTCCTTCTCCTTCTCCTTCTCCTTCTCCTTCTCCTTCTCCTTCTCCTTCTCCTCTCTTCTCCTTCTCCTTCTCCTTCTCCTTCTCCTTCTCCTTCTCCTTCTCCTTCTCCTTCTCCTTCTCCTTCTCCTTCTCCTTCTCCTTCTCCTTCTCCTTCTCCTTCTCCTTCTCCTTCTCCTTCTCTCCTTCTCCTTCTCCTTCTCTCCTTCTCCTTCTCCTTCTCCTTCTCCTTCTCCTTCTCCTTCTCCTTCTCCTTCTCCTTCTCCTTCTCCTTCTCCTTCTCCTTCTCCTTCTCCTTCTCCTTCTCCTTCTCCTTCTCCTTCTCCTTCTCCTTCTCCTTCTCCTTCTCCTTCTCCTTCTCCTTCTCCTTCTCCTTCTCCTTCTCCTTCTCCTTCTCCTTCTCCTTCTCCTTCTCCTTCTCCTTCTCCTTCTCCTTCTCCTTCTCCTTCTCCTTCTCCTTCTCCTTCTCCTTCTCCTTCTCCTTCTCCTTCTCCTTCTCCTTCTCCTTCTCCTTCTCCTTCTCCTTCTCCTTCTCCTTCTCCTTCTCCTTCTCCTTCTCCTTCTCCTTCTCCTTCTCCTTCTCCTTCTCCTTCTCCTTCTCCTTCTCCTTCTCCTTCTCCTTCTCCTTCTCCTTCTCCTTCTCCTTCTCCTTCTCCTTCTCCTTCTCCTTCTCCTTCTCCTTCTCCTTCTCCTTCTCCTTCTCCTTCTCCTTCTCCTTCTCCTTCTCCTTCTCCTTCTCCTTCTCCTTCTCCTTCTCCTTCTCCTTCTCCTTCTCCTTCTCCTTCTCCTTCTCCTTCTCCTTCTCCTTCTCCTTCTCCTTCTCCTTCTCCTTCTCCTTCTCCTTCTCCTTCTCCTTCTCCTTCTCCTTCTCCTTCTCCTTCTCCTTCTCCTTCTCCTTCTCCTTCTCCTTCTCCTTCTCCTTCTCCTTCTCCTTCTCCTTCTCCTTCTCCTTCTCCTTCTCCTTCTCCTTCTCCTTCTCCTTCTCCTTCTCCTTCTCCTTCTCCTTCTCCTTCTCCTTCTCCTTCTCCTTCTCCTTCTCCTTCTCCTTCTCCTTCTCCTTCTCCTTCTCCTTCTCCTTCTCCTTCTCCTTCTCCTTCTCCTTCTCCTTCTCCTTCTCCTTCTCCTTCTCCTTCTCCTTCTCCTTCTCCTTTCTTCTCCGTCTCCTTCTCCGTTCTCTCGCGTCTCCTTCTCCTTCGCCTTCTCCTTCTCACTTCTCCTTCTCTCATCTTCTCCTTTCTCCCTTCTCACTTCCTCGCCTCCTGCCTTCTCCCTTCCTCGCCCTTTCCTTCTCCTTCTCCTTCTCCTTCTCCTTCTCTTCTCCTTCTCCTTCTCCTTCTCCGCTTCTCCTTTCTCTTCTCCTTCTCCTCCTCCTCCTCCTCCCCCTCCCCCTCCCCCTCCCCCTTCCCCTCCCCCTCCCCTCCCCCTCCCCCCTCCCCCCTCCCCTCCCCCTCCCCCTCCCCCTCCCCCTCCCCCTTCCCCTCCCCCTTCTTTTTTTTTTTTTACTACAAATGTCCTGAATCAATATACTAAGATTTGGGGGTATTAAGTGTTAATACACAGAATAATACTTTTTCTTCCGTCACTGCTACCTCCTTTCCACTTCATTTTAATTTCCTTGATGAGAGAAGCTCTACCTTATATTTTGCTTTGTGGAATTTCTAGCCAGTATTGCACACTTCACAGTGTTCAATGTATATTTTTGATGTGAAATTTGAAAAAAGAATCAGCTGCAAATGGAAATAACTGTGAGTAAGCAAAAGACCTAATAAGACAAATAAGCCATACGTTTAGTAAACAGAGCATGAATTGAAAGGGTAGTTTATGGTGTTTTGTATGGACATTTTAAAGCTGCATGAGTCAGTATAATAAACAATCATTAGAAATATTTTACATTGTTTAGCCAATATATATATTTTTTATATATATTTTATTAATTTTTTACAGAGAGGAAGGGAGAGGGATAGTGTTGGGGTCCAATCCCAGCGGGTCCAGGGGTCCCCAAAGGTGTGGACGGAGTTGGCGAAGAATGAATGACATGGAAACTGGTTTCAGTTCATCAACATAGCGAGGTTCTCCCTCCAGGATCTCCAGCGAAGTTCTGGTCAGGATCTCCAGCGAAGTTCTGGTTAGGAACTCCAGGGGTCCCCAAAGGTGTGGACGGAGTCGGCGAAGAAGGAATGGCACGGGGTCAGCGTTCAGTTGATCAGCATAGCGAGGTTCTCCCTCCAGGATCTCAAGCCAGGAACTCCAGCCGAGTTCTGGTCAGGATCTCCAGCGAAGTTCTGGTCTCCAGCGAAGTTCTGGTCAGGATCCAGCCAAGTCCTGGTCAGGATCTCCAGCCAGGTTCTGTAGCCATGTTCTCTTGCTAGGTTCTCCATCCAGCTTCTGCCATGTTCTCTGGCTAGGTTCTGGTTAGGATCTGACGAGGATCTGATGTGGATCTGATGTGGATCTGATGAGGATTTGATGTTTATTGTCTTGTTACATCCGTATTTATACCAGCCGATTTTAATCCTGTCAATTTCTATTATGAAGGTTAGGGCGTTTCTTATCTCCATTCCAGGGAGTAAAGATTATGTAGCTTAACTACCCGCCTGGCACTTAATTAAGGGGTTGTATCCCCTCCCTAACCTCAGGGAAAGATCCCCACCTGGGGAAACAACCTTTCTCAGAGAGGTGACCTTGGTTAAAACACATGGCACTAAGGAGAGCAAACATATTAAGAACAATATGCTATATATGCCAGGTCCCTTGAAACATACGCTGTGCAGATGTTTCTTTCCTGCAGCGACTGTGTCAAGCAGCAAGGATGGACCGGCTTCCGGCAGGATAGAGAGTTAGAAATATCGATGAGAGAGAAACATCGATCAGCTGCCTCCTGCACACCCCCTACTGGGGATGTGCTTGCAACTAAGGTACATGCCCTTGACTGGAATCGAACCTGGGACCCTTGAGTCCGCAGGCCGATGCTCTAGCCACTAAGGCAAGCCGGTTAGGGCTAGCCAATATATTTTTAGTGTAACATGTAGCTAGGTTTAACTATAGGACTGTCAAGTGTTTACTCTTGGAATCTATATTCTTGTATTCATCTAAATAAAAATTCATGATGCCAGGATAGCATTATTTTGCTTCATTCATATTCCCCAGTGATGATCAACACCGTCTTTCCTCAGCTGAATAACAAAAACCAGGTTCTTTATTCTGTCTTGAAAGGTAGTATGGAAAGAACGAACTCAGCCTGCCTTTGTTTGTCTACATCCCATGCTGTATTAGTCTTATTGAATAATAAAAAGTTGAGACAGGCTCTCCTTTCCAGCTCTTGGTGGTGCTGACACACATAGAAACACAGTATGTTACACTTTACAAGTGTAAGAGATACTACATGTTATACAACCTCATAAAAATAAGGTAATACAAATATGCAATAAGTTAAACAATGTTGACATGGAGGTGATTAAGATATAGATAGCAGCACCAAACCGGTAGGCTTACTGCTATCATTTATTTTTTTAATCGATGCAAAATGTAAAGTACCCACTTTGCATGTCATTGGATTCTATCCGATTATAATTCCTCCTCTCCCTCAGTTTCATCAGGTACAGGTTGATCCAATTACACCTTTGGACTGATGAGAGAAAATCAGTGATGTAAATAAAACTGTCTTTTGGGCAAATTTTCATAAAAAGCAAGTCTCAAAGCTACAGCAGATGAAAGGCTATTTAAATGTAGCTTTTCCCTTTATTTCTATATTTACTTTTTCACTGCTGAGAAATAAGAAAGATTAAAAAAAATAAGCGTGTTTAAATTGCTTTTCCTCTGTCTACTCTAATAAAATAAAATAAAAAACAACAAAAAAAACCCCCCAAGATATCCGGATCATAAAGGGATGACAAGACTTGGTATCTTCTAAGCCAATGGTTGGCAAACTGCGGCTCGCGAGCCACATGTGATTCTTTGGCCCCTTGAGGTGGCTCTTCCACAAAATACCACATGTGGGCGTGTACGTACAGTGCGATTGAAACTTCGTGGCCCATGTGCAGAAGTCGGTTTTCGGCCTGGGCGAGTCTATTTTGAAGAAGTACTGTTGATATTTGGCTCTGTTGACTAATGAGTTTGCCGACCACTATCCTAAGCCAAAGAGAATATGAAAGGGCCTGGTGATGTAACTTAAGATCAGGAAGGAGACAGATGCTTTTTTAATATAATATGATCTGGGAGAACACTTCTAGAATAGTGGAGTAAGAAAATCTACTCCTCTATAAAAGCAATGAGAACATTGACAAAAATTGTCAAAATCAACATTTCCAGAACTCTGGAAATTAAATTAAAGGCTTGCAATAATTTGAGGAGCATTTATTTATTCAAGAAGAATATTTAAGTCTTGGTACAAACAGTGAGCTTTGTGGTGTTTTAATTTGCCTAATTCTACTTCCTTCTCACCAGCCTTGAAATAATGATACCCAAGAAAATCAGTAGTCTTAGAGCCATGAAGGGGCAGAAAGGGTTTGAAGATCCTTAAAAAGCCCCAATTCTTGGACAGTTATTATTATTTAGCTTGTGTGTCAGTTCCTTGAAAACCCCATTATGAGGTCTTGTCTTTATTTGACCTGACTGGCTCAGTGCTAACAGCTTTTCCCCCTGAGGCATTTGTTGAAAATAATCAGTGGCAATTATTTAGCATTGCAGCTGCCTGAGGTGGTGATGATATTTGGGCCACACAAGAAGCTGGCCAAAAACTTAAAAGGAAAAGCTGGGTAATGAGATGTTCTTCGGGGTTTTGAAAAGCTCTGATATATTCTTGGGAATCTAGAAGGCCATGCACATGTGTAAAAGCTGTGTTCATGTCTAGGAATAACCCGAGAAGGCTCTTATCTCTTCTTACTGACCTGAAGTTCTGTTCAGGCAGAAGGTGGAGACTAAGGCAATGCAGTAAACTGCTGAAGGCATAACCCATGCGGGACCCCTTTGCAAATGCTGGGAGATTTCTTGGTTCTAGATATTTAAGAAAATCTCTCTCCAGTTATTAGCTGACTCAAAGCTAACTGAGTAGACATTAGTGGCCACATGTAACAAAGAATAAAGGTTTTATAGAATTCCTTCAGAAAAGCCATTAAACAACCAGAAACAACAGCAAACCTTCAGTGGAAGATCTGATTTCTAGAGTTGCCACATTATCTATACTAATAAAAGGGTAATATGCTAATTAGACCGGATTGACCAGACGTCTTCCGGATGTCCGACATCCTTCTGGACAAAGCCATGGTGGTGGGGGGCCAGGCAGAGGCAGTTAGGGGTGATTAGGTGGGCAGGGGAGCAGTTAGGGGCATTAGGCTGGCAGGCAGAGGTGGTTAGGGGTGATTAGGCAGGCAGGCAGAGTGGTTAGGGGTGATCAGGCAGGTAGGCAGGCGAGCAATTAGGAGCCAGCAGTCCCGGATTGTGAGAGAAATGTCCAAATGGCAGTTGGGGGGTCCCAGATTAGAGAGGGTGCAGGCCAGGCTGAGACACCCACTCATGCATGAATTTTATGCACCAGGCCTCTAGTTTAAAATATTTAGTTTTTGACTAAAAGTTCAAAGTTTAAGGCATGCAAAGAAACAAAGTTTTTTCCCATGCACAGGGGAAAAATAAAAAGCCAATAAAAACTGACCCTGAGGAAGTCCAAATATTATTAGGACACCATAAATTACTAGGCAGACCTTAAATCAGCTGTTATAAATATGTTCAAAACACTAAAGGAAACCATGTCTATAGAACTAAAGGAAAGCATGGGAGCAATGCCACATCACATAGAGAATATCAATAAAAATATAAAAATTATAAGAATTAAATAGAGTATCTGGAGTTATAAAGTACAACTGAAAAGGAAAAAAATTTACTTGAGTAGCCCAACTGCAGCAGATTTGACTGGCAGAAGGAAGAATCAAGGATTCCTTCCTTTCTTTCTTTTTAAAATTTAAATTTTTTATTGTTGAAAGTATTATATATAACACTTTATTCCCCCATTGACCTCTCCTGGGCCACTCCCACCCTCCAGATATGCCCTCACCTCCCTACTGTCTTTGTCCATTGGTTATGCTTATATGCATGCATACAAGTCCTTTGGTTGATAAGGATTCTTTTCTTAGGTCTCAGGCAGAAGGACAAGAGAGCAGATGGATCTTCATAAACCTTTTTTTATCAACTGACCATTGATTTCACTCAGGTTAAATTAGAGGCCTCTTTGTTACAGCAGGTTTTTATATCAGAAGAAGAAAGACAGCATAAATAGAGTAAAAATATGAAATATTTGGGAGTGAGCAAATGGCCAGTTATTCCTCAATTTTGGGGTCTATTTCATTTGAGCATGGAGAGAATAGATATTCTGGAAATCCAAATTAAGTCATGCAGTCTGTATTATAGATTCTAAGAGACCCTGAAAAACTAACTGGAATTCATAACCAATTCCCTGCATACAATTCTTGCTCTGTTATTATTTTACTGTTGGAAATGGACTAAAGTAACCTACTAATCTTAGGTAGAATTGCTAATTTTCTAGGATAGTGAAATCATTAAATAGTTTTTTTTAAAATATATATTTTATTGATTTTACAGAGAGGAAGGGAGAGGGATAGAAAGTTAGAAACATCGATCAGCTGCCTCCTGCATGCCCCCTACCGGGATCAAGCCCACAACCAAGGTACATGCCCTTGACCAGAATTGAACCCAGGATCCTCCAGTCTGTGGGCCAACGCTCTATCCACTGAGCCAAACCGGTTATGGCAATAGTTGTTTTTATCAGAGGGATTTATTTGTGCTCCTCTGTGGAATAGTGTAAACAAAGATCTAATTTACGCTAACAAAACACTTTACAAAGCTGAGCAAATGACAGTGTCAATAAACACTTGAAATGAAGATTTGCTTCCAATTCATTGTGAATAATTGAGGTGGCAAAAATCTTATATCAATAGTTCCTTCCTGAATTAAAGCTTTGTAGGAAGTAAAAATGTACTAGCAGGCTCTTTTGGCCTCTATCTTCTTGCATCCCGATTTCTCCCCTGTAGTAGCAATGTGACATTCAGCAACACCAAGGTTGGCAGGGGTTAGAGAAGGACAGGGCATCAGTGTTTGGTTATGCAGTTGGATGTTCACCAACACCTACCATCGGACTACTTTATAAAAAGCACCATTCCATCAGGCAGATTATCCCAAGCGAGAGGCTCAGAGAGGTCACGGAGGGATGGACCAAGAAGGAAAGGCTTCAATATGGACTGACACAGAGGATTTCCTTTGTTCTATGAAATAGATGTGCAGGAATGATTCTTTATTTACACAGGAAGCTTCTAACAATAGATTCTGATTCTGCTGTCAGGGCTCCTCTTTCTCATTGACTCTAAGAGAACTTGAAATTCAGAGAGGAAAGAGAAGAACTGTGAAAAAGCAGGCTGTCTTGAATATGCCATTGATGTAAAGATTAACCTCTAGAACAGGGCATCTACTATGGGACAGCTCCATGCCCCGAAGTCTGTTTACAAAAGAAGGCATTAATCAAGACATATGAATCCATTTATAATGTCTTTGCACTGTTGCTAACTCCGGAGTGAGCTAGTGAGTGAGATGGCTGGATCCTGACAGCTAATTTAAACCCAAGGTCTTCACTGTCCAGAGATTTATCAGACAGTCCAGCAGCCAGGGGTCTTTTATGGCTTGTACCTTCTCCTTTTTGAGAGGTAGTAAATGAAAAGACTGAAAAAGAAGGTGCCATCTACTGCAGCTGTGTAAAATCACATACACACCTGTGCCCTGGGCTTTCATTATAACACCTCCTTCTTAGCTAATTATTGTCAGCATTAAATTACAGAGGCAGGAGGCCCCACTCAATACCAATTCATTCATTCCAGGTCACAGTTTGGCAGAAAACCTGTAGTGAAAGGCCAAACCTTGGTCCACTAGGCCTTTTATTTGTGACTAAACAAAAGTCTCGACAAGTAGTATAATTTGCCCCAAGCAGGGCTACACCCAAGGCTTATTAATAGTTTTGTTTTGTTTGTTTTTTTTAAAATAAAAATTTGCTCTAGCCTCTAGTCCACTTGACAGGACTTAAATATCAAAAGGCACAGAGGTGGTAGACTATTTTCTTCTCAGTTCAAGCATTATATCTTCTAGTGTTATCAACCTTACAAATGAGTAACATGCTTTTTTGAAAAAATAAGCTCAACATTTTAGACCCATCAGATCTGTGTGGTTGTTTTTTCAATACTGTGCTGGAGAAGCGAACTTTTTTGGTGGCATTGGTTTTCATAATATGTTGATTGGAGAAATTCACTATCTTCACCCTGTTAAATTTCATTATTGTACAGTTCAGCATGTAGGTGGTCAGATCAAAATGTGTTCTGAAGAAATGGTGTTTTCTATCTGCTAGGAATTTCTGGGATATAAAAGTAAATACGGGTACTAACTTTCTGGAAGGCTTGATTTTCATTTTTTACTATCTAGCTATCATTCTTTAAACAGCTTACTTAGGAAAAAGAAATAAAATGTACTAAAACTTAGTATACACGGTCGAAACAGTTTTATATAGTTTCTTAAATAAACTGACTTTCTGATCGTATAGAAATAAGATTGAGGTGAGAAATTCAAAATCAGCATATCTTAAACTTATTTAGGGTAGAGTGATAATATTAATCCATAGAATCCATTTCTTCTGATCTGGGGTGCTTGGGTTTTAGGACATAAGGAAAATGCTTTTGGTGAAAACAGTTGTTGTTGCTTTGAATGAAGAGTTGTGTGGCCTCAGTGATGTCAGGGCCTGGACTAGGCACCTTCTCACATATGACGTAGTTATTTAATTCTCACATTGAGAAGTTAGGAATGATCACCATCTTATAGTTGATCTGTCTCCCACCCCTAGAATCTAAGCTCCAAGGACAGTTTCTGTCTTGTTCATTATTGCATCCCCTGCACTCAAAATGGTGCTGTCACATAGTAGATAATCAATATTTGACAAATGAGTAAATAAAAATTAAACTTAAGAGAATGGATATCAGGCCTTAGCCAGTTGCTCAGTGGATAGAGCATCTCCCCATGGACTGAAAGGTCTTGGGTTTGATTCCTGTCAAGGGTGTATACCTCGGGTGCAGGCTCAACCCCCACCCTGGTCGGGGTGAGTGTGGGAGGAAAGTCTCTCTTACATTTTTGTTTTATCTTTTTCTGTTTCTCCCCCTCCCTTCCACTCTCTCTAAAAATCAATGGAAAAATATCCTTGGGTGAGGATTAACAAAAAAAAAAAAAAAAAAGAGAGAGAGAATGGATATCAGGAGAGTTAGAATCTTTTAAGTGAGAGATCCTGAGGAATTCCTATCTTTTGCCTTTGACACTGATAAAACTCAAGTCCAGGAAAAGAGTTTGTGTCTCATCACTTGTCTACAGTGTTCAGTCCCCCACAGAGAACTACTGGAGAGTATCTCTTGATCATGTAAGATGGATAGGCCTCTGGTAAGAGCTAAGCTCTTGGATCTCCCATTGAATATCATTTTCCCCCCTCAGGGAGGTTTGAGGGCTTTTATTATCCTAAAAGAAAACTATCTTAGAGGAACATAAATTATCTATTAAAGAGATTTTTTGGAATTTTAGCATAAAAATCATGAGTAGAATTTGTGAAGAATCGACAAGCTACTCTTCCATTTTCTTTCCAATAGAAACAAACCAAAACATGTAGTCATTTTCAAGTGTAAAGGCAAAAAGGCACTTAGCACAGCTTGAAGATTCAAATTATTCTGGAAACAACGCTGCTGTACTTGGCTCTAATTTGTATTTCAGCTCTTGGAGACAGATTTAGAGTCTAGGCTCATGACCACTGCTGATTTCACAAGGACCTGTGAATGCTGAGATTTGGGAGCCAGAGATCGTGTCCCTTCCCCTCCCCGTCCTCTGCTCGCGTCATCCCTGTCACTGGACCTTATATGGTGATCCAGGCCAGGAAGTACTCACTGTGTTTGTTCCAGAAGAATGGGAGGAATCTTTGGAAGTCATTTATTCAAATCCTTGTCACTGGCTGGAAATAAATGGACATCGTTCCATATACTAGTAAAGTCACTATTATTCATATTTAAATATTTAGATTCTTTACTAGAATGTTGGGTTCTCTGATTCAATTAAGAGAGAACAGACAGCAAAGCATTTGGGTAGTTATTAAAGGCCCTGAGAATTCATAGGACAGGTCTGCAGTATCTTCAAGCAACAACAGAGAAAGTAAGAAATTGCAAGTTAGAGTGGGGCCAACGTGTATGTAGATTGGGCTTTACTAAAGGAAATCCTATTCAGTGACTAGAGAAGCTTAAGGGAGAAATGGAGTGTCTTGGGACATGGTGAATGCTTAGTCGCCTGGGTGTTCCAGGTGTTGCAACTCTGTCAAAGGAGATTCATAAAGAATTCAAGAAACAGAAGCAAGATGGTCTTTACGGGTCCTCGCAGCCTTAAAGTTCTACACTTGATCTTAACCAAAAGGCAGAGAGGCAATGCAGCCTTCACATTCGATAAGCACAGAGGTGGCTCTCCATGATATTGGGTCACGAGATAGTTATTGCCATAAATACTATGTTTTTTATAATTATGTTTGTTATTCACTTTAAATCCAAGCTTTCCTTTGGACTTCCCCATCCTCCCAGGGACTTAAATCTGAAAATCTGATTCATTTATATATTAGTCCGTTTCTTTCTTTCTCATACACATCGCTTCATCCTCAGCCTGTTAATTATTTATTTTTTAAAAGTATATTTTTATTGATTTCAGAGGAAGGTAGAGGGAGAGAGATATAGAAACATCAATGATGAGAGAGAATCTTTGATTGGCTGCCTCCTACATGCCCCACACTGGGGATCAAGCCCACTACCTGGGCATGTGCCCTGACTGGGAACTGAACCGTGACCGCCTAGTTCATAGGTCGATGCTCAACCACTGAGCAACACTGGCCAGGCTCTTCATTTTTGAAATTAAAATAGTCTTTTATTCAGTTTTTATTTTTATTATAGTTATACATACACACAGTTTGAGTCAAATGGTTTATAAGATTTATGAAAACAGATGTCTCCTATGCCCTTCATTTCCTCTTCTCTTTAGGCAACTGCTTTAAGCATTTTTGGCTATTTCATTTGGTACATATTACGAAGAGTTCTGGATAGAAGGTTCATATTTCTAGTTCTCAGTTTTTCAGATTTAGGAATGATTTATTGACTTTCCACTAGGAAGATGAAATTTGGTTCTTTTTCACCACTTTCCTCACCTTCTTTCTCATTCCCTCCTCCATTATAACTCAGGTTAAAGAATTATTCAGTCTTATATTAATTTGACTATTTACAGTGAAGTTCCCAGTATGTATTTTCCTTCCAAACTTTTTGTTTTCCTGAGTTAGTAATTGTTTTTTTTTTTGTTAGAAAATAAAAATGTGTGTTTTCTATGTACATACTAGTACTCATCATTAATTCAACTCAACACTCTCCTTCATTTTTCCAAGTCTCTTCTCAGTTCTTTATTTAGATGCATCAGGTGATTTATGAGTGTCATCTTTTGAAGAAATACACTCCTGGATTCTTTAGCTTGTTTTGGCTGCCAAATTCTGGACTGGTTGATCGGTCGACTGTCTTCCCCCTGGTGGTTAGTGCATGTCATAGTGAGCAGTTGAGTGGCCTTAGCATATCATTAGCATATTCCACTTTGATTGGTTGAACGGCCAACTGGTTGACCGGACACTTAACATATTAGGCTTTTTTGTTTGTTTTTGTTTTTTTAATCCTCACCAGAGGACATTTTTCCATTGATTTTTAGAGAGAGTGGAAGAGAGAGGGAAAGACAGAGAGAAATACCAATGTGAGAGAAACACATCGATTGGTTGCCTCCTGCATGTGCCCTGACCAGAGCCTGGGCTAGGAAGGAGCCTGCAACCAAGGTACGTGCCCTTGACTGGAATGGAAACTGGGACCCTTTTGTCTTCAAGCCGATGCTCTATGCACTGAGCCATACCGGCTAGGGCTAGGCTTTTATTATATAGGATAATTATTATTCTTTTTTAAAACGTATTTTTATTGATTTCAGAAAGGATGGGAGAGGGAGAGAGATAAACATCAATGATAAAAGAGAATCATTAATTGGCTGCCTCCTGCATGACCCCACTGGGGATCAAGGCCACAACCCGAACATGTGTCCTGACCAGGAGTCGTGACCTCCTGGTCAATAGGTTGACACTCAACCACTGAGCCATGCCAGTCAGGCTATCATTATTATTATGCTTATGATTTCTTTAGCCCTCATGTTAACTTCCACAAATTTCTTTATTTGTAGAAAAGGAGAACTAGGTCAGACATATCAGCTAATGATCTAATCAGTGCCATTATAATGAGCTGGATTCCATGGTATGTCTGCTGGACCACTTCCAGATATCCCACATGTGTTTGCAGAAACTTCTTCCTTCCTTAGTATATTGCTCAGTATTTGTACTCATTGAACCTTAATGAGTCATTAAGTATAAGAAATTACTTAATAAATGTCAAGGTTAATTCTTGAAAGCATACATGATTCATCACCAAGATCTCTGTGAAGTTCAATAAAACACATATGATAGGAAATTTTGGAAAGTGAATAACAGATGTTTCTGGTTCATAGACTCCAAATACTCTAAGACCCCTAAAACAGTGAAATGTATCACCTCACCAATGTGAAGGATTTTGAAGCACTTGCTAGTGCTTTCCTAGATGATTAAAAAGGGCTTTCATTTATTCATCTTTTGAGAGTAAATTAATATTCAGAAAATATCAATAATGAGGGACAGTTACTCCCACATTGATCTACTTTTTTTTTTTGCTTCCTGTTATATGTCTCTCAGCAAGTAGAAAAATATTATATCCAATCCATTTGAGTGGCATATCTACCCCAAAGTTCAATTTCACCTAACTTGGAATCAAATTTGTCAAGTACATTTTACAAAAATGATATACTTCATTTTTTTATTCTTCATCAGATTCATCATTCAAAACTGAGCTCAAATGTCACACCCCATGTCCTGATTCCTTCCTTCCTTCTGCCTGGCAGAATCACGCTCTCTCCTCCAGGCTCAAGCAGCCCCTTCTCCCCTTTCCTCTAAAATAGAACTTATAACACAATATTGTAAGTTTTTGGTTTCCTTGAGGTTAATTTTTTTTCTATTACGCCTCTTTGACCCCCTATGCCCACCAGAGTTCTTGGCCCATAGCAGGAGCCCAGCATGTTTGTTGAATGAATAATGCAATTTCCCCCAAAGCACCTGAATTCATTTCATGCTGGAAAATTTCATGTTCAAACATGTGTTAGCTAGTTTCTCTAACAAACGCCAAAATTTCAGAGGCTTATCCAAATAAGACTTTATTTTTTATTCATGTAACAGCAATGTGGTTGTTCCTGGTCAATCGGTGGGTGGCTTTTAAGGACTCATACTCGTTTCTTGTAGAGCTCTGCCTTTCTCTCAGGCCACAGAGACCTAAATTCATGATGCTCTACATCTTCGTGATAGAAATTCCTGGACATACTCTTATATATTACAATGTATGCTGCCTTAGGTAACCCACTTGGATAAGTTTCAGAGATGCCATCAACTTTCTCTCAGTTTTGAAATTTCAATATTATTTCTCTTTGCTCCCCAACAGAGCCTCACTGCTCCAGGCAAACCTATTGGCCTATCCTCCCCCCTATCCCATTTCTTTCACTGGAAATACCTCACCCTACATTCAGTTTTTCTTTTAAGGTTTAGTTCAAAAGTCCCTTGTTTTAAGACTCTGACCACCTCCAGCCCACTATTATCACTCCATCATTTATTTGTCTTTTCAGTCCCTACATATGCTTATGTGTTGCTTTGTAGCTATTGTTGCTACCACTCTTATCCTCCTTTAAACACCACTTTAATCATGGTCATCTTCTCCCTTTTCCCTGCTGCTTTCAGTCGAAAACACACTTTCCCTGGAGGCTTTCACCACTTCAGACCCCAAGCAGCATGGACTCACAATGATTTGTTCCCTCCCTTGGAGTAGTTTGGTATACGTCCTTACCTGAATCTGTAGGTTCTGCCCATCCATGTCTACCACCCACCTTGAAAACTTCTTTGATTTACAAATTTGCTGTTTGAACTTGGGAGCCAGAGGGCTACTTGTTCTCCCTTCTGCACTGGTTTTGTCTTTGAACTCTTGCTCAGAAGAAAGAAAAAAGAAAGAAAGAAAGAAAAAAGCACTTAATTCTATACTGCTGTACATTGTTAGTGCTTTAGCTATTGTTGTGTTTACTTCCCAATTCGCTTGTAAACTTCTTAAATTACAGTATTTCTGCATTCTCCACAAAGTCACCACTCTCCTAACTGACTCCAGGAGTCTGTCCTCTGCTTGTATATGAGGGGCAGTATTGGAATTATTCTGCAAAGAGTGGTTAGGGAAGTGATTTATGTTGTGAAATTGAGATCTGCTGTCTTCCTCTTTGGTGGTGAGTGTTGGAGTGGGTCCTAGGAATATCAGTCAGAAACTTAGTCCATTTATTCATTCAACAAATGTGTATGGAATACCAGGGCTTAGGTCCTCAAGATAAAGTGATGACTAAAACTAGCCCTGGCCCTCAAGGAGCTGCCATTCAAGTGCTGGGGGAGACAGACAATAAACACATACAGGCACTGACAAATAAAGTACATCAGGGACTGATGAGTGTGGTGGAGAAGCTATAATAGGATCATGGGCTAGAGAGTGACTGAGGGGCAGGAGGTACTCCTTTATTTTATTTTTTTAAATATACATATTTTATTGATTTTTTACAGAGAGGAAGGGAGAGGGATAGAGAGTTAGAAACATCGATGGGAGAGAAACATCGATCAGTTGCCTCCTGCACACCCCCTACTGGGGATGTGCCCACAACCAAGGTACATGGCCTTGACCGGAATCACACCTGGGACCTTTCAGTCTGCAGGCTGACGCTCTATCCACTGAGCCAAACCAGTTAGAGCAGGAGGTACTCCTTTAGTGGGGGTTGGAGAAGACCCTTCTGGGGAAATGACATTTGAGTTGAGATCTTTAAGAAAGAGGAGGCAGCCATATTGAGGTCAGGGAAAAGTGTTCCTGAAGAACAACAAGTAAAATATCAGAATGCTTTCCAAGTTTGAGGGAGAGGGGTAAAAGGCACTAGAGTAGGGGTGGGCAACCTTTTTGTGAGTGCGTGCCAAAACCAGCAAAATCTCTGACTCAAAATTCTTCTGCGTGCCAACCCTAATTTTTTGAGAACATGTTATGCCTACTTGATATCTCGTAAGGTGTATGTATGTGAAGAACCTTGAAGAAATAATAAAATTCATTTGAGCGACAAAAACACAGTATATGATGATGAAAAATACATTTATTTTTTAATGTATGCATGTACACTGATAGTCCGACAGAAAACTTTATGACTCCGTTTAATATTATCAGTGGGACTTTTGCTGCTGCATCACTGATGACAGAGATTTTACATCAGGTTTATATTTCGTGACCTTCAGAGATATGCACGAGCTACTACTTTCATCCGTCAGGCTACTCCTATTACGAGACTTAAAATTCATCACTGAGAACAAAGATTCACAAGCGTATGTGGATGAAACCAAAACACTGGTCGGATCTAGGAAGGCAGGGAGAGTTAAGGCAGAGGCATAGAAGTTGCTCTTCCCCTCTCTCATCAATCCATGTCTATGGTCTTTAAGATAACTTGTTATGTAAAATTATTTATTTATCTAAGATGCACCTACACTGAATTTACCTGAAATAAAAAAGTTGATATTAAGAAAAAAATTGTAAATGGAAGATTATAAGAGAGGGTTTCACGTGACAGCAAAAGTTACTGGTGTGCCATGTTTGGCACACGTGCCAGGGGTTGCCCACCCCTGCATTAGAGAGTAGGAACTGAGAGGGGGATAGGGAGAAATGAGAGAGGAAGGCAGGGGGCAGGCTGTGAGACCCTGGTGTCTTGGCAAGTGATAATGGTGGCTTGTTTAATAGGGTTATCATAATAGAGAGGCTGAGAAGGGGATGGATTCAGAATATTTTCTAACTGCATGATCTCTGTTAACCTTTTTGGCGCTCAGTGTCTAACCACCAGCTGTATAGTGGGGGTTAAAAATAGTACCTACCACACAGCACTGGCATGAAGATTGGATGAGTATTTGTAGAGTGCTTAGAATGTACCTATCACAGATTAAGTGCTATATGAGTATTTATTAAGTAAAAATGAAAATAAATATCTTAGAGGTATGGCTAGTTGAAGGTGCTGATGGATTAGATATGCAATGTGGCCGGTGTGACACAGTGGTTGAGCATCGACCTCTGAAATCAGGAGGTAATGGTTTGATTCCCTGTCAGGGCACATGCCTGGGTTGCAGGCTCGATCTCCAGTAGGGGGCATGCAGGAGGCAGCCTATTGAAGAGTCTCTCTCATCATTGATGTTTCTATCTTTCCCTTTCCCTTCCTCTCTGAAATCAATAAAAATATATTTGAAAAAAATGACAGATATTTTTTTAACTTGGGCAACTGCACGAATAATCATGTTATTGGTTTGAGGAAGGCTTGTTGATGGAAATGGGGATGTATTTACAGGATAGTGGAGATCAAGAGTTCTGTTTTGGCCACACACATTACTGAATAGCTGTCAAGTAGGCAGTATACTTGAGGAATCTGCAACTTATGGGAGAGGACTGAGCCTGAGATAGAAGCTAGAGACTCATCAGTGTGTGGTTTTAACTTACAACTATGAAAATGTATGAGATCTCTTAGGGAGTAAGGTTATATTGGAAGGGGGAGAGGCCTGAAGACTGATCCCAAGGAATATGCCAACATTCAGAGATTTGTAGAGTGGGACGAGCCTTCACGAGAGTGAGAAGGAGTGTCTGGTGTTGCAGAAGGAAAAGCAGGGGAAGGTATGAGTTCAAGAACCTGGTTCAGAAAGAGTTTCAGGGAGCGTGTGGACAATCACATCAAATGTTGCTGAGAGAATGAATAAGATAAAGACAGAATTGTCCATGGCTTTGGAAAAAAGGAGCCAGTTCTGTGGGATGGTGTGGAGGAAAGCCTGGGTGAAGGAGGGAGAGAAGGAAGGAGTGGGGATAGTGAGTACACAACATTCCCAAGGAGTTTTGCTGTGAAAGGGAGCAGAGGAGTGGGATGGTAGCTGGTTGTATATATATATATATATATGGGCAAGGGGGGTGGTTTAGTTTTCCTTTTTCTTTCTTTTTCCTTCTCTTTTTAATTAAAAAAAGATGGGTGTGATATTAAGACACATGTGCTGCCAGATGGGATGATCTTATTGGCTAATTCTCTAGGTTCATTTAGGCTGTAGACTTAGGGGCTTCTCTGGATAGACAATGAGAAGTTATTACGTATGCAATGGTCAGCGGGCTTGCTCATTCTGTCTTTTCCCTCACTGTTTTCCAGTTCTTCTGGGTCCCCATGTCTGACTAGATGATGCTTTGCTATTTGCTATTATAGAACATGTACTTTGCCCATTATGGCACATACAACATTTTATTTTTAGATACATTTTCTTGGTCTTTCACTGAACTGAAAACTCTGTAAGGATAGCAAACATATTATCTTTCTCTCCATTGTACCCCTAGCACCTGGCACAGCCTGGCACCTAATAAACATAATTATAGAGATAGGATTGGCATGCAGCAGACACTGAATGCATACATTTGTCCAAAGAATAAATTACTGAGATTGTGTGTGAAAGTGTTCAAATTTAAATTAACTACCTTTCATATGTCTCCAGCAAGATCCCAGGAAATCCTTTTCTAATTCAATGAGAGGTAGAGATTTATGTGGAGAGGAGTATTTAATGGTATCCACCAAGACACCCATTTTTCTTCTTGCATTGTCCCAGAACAATCTGTATTAGATTATGGCTAAAAATATAATTGTATTACATACAAGTGAATTTAGTGACACAAATTTGTTAATAAAATTTCTTACTCGTGTGTAATAGATGCCAGTTTTCTTTATAATATTCAGGAAATAATTTTACCATTTTATATTTATTTTAAATCCTCACCTGAGGATATTTTTCCATTGATTTTTTAGAGAGAGTGGAAGGGAGAGTGAGAGACAGAGAGAAAGAGAGAAAGATCTATGTGAGAGAGATGCGTCGATTGGTTGCCTCCCACATGCACCCCAACCAGGGCCAGGAACATGCAACCAAGG
Organism: Myotis yumanensis; assembly: GCF_028538775.1. NCBI lineage: Eukaryota > Metazoa > Chordata > Mammalia > Chiroptera > Vespertilionidae > Myotis > Myotis yumanensis. Next base: position 15,979,358 of record NW_027223762.1, read on the forward strand.
TACGTGCCCTTGACCAGAATGTGCCCTTGTTTGGAATCAAACCCGAGACCCTTCAGTCCATAGGCCTATGCTCTATCCACTGAGCCAAACCAGGTAGGGCAATTTTACCATTGTAGAGAGTGACTTTATTGGAACTGGGATTAAACCCTATGTGTCCAAATTGGCGAGAAGTCCAGTGTTAATTATTTCTAGGGGTCTCCAGACTTGCTTGTACTATCATTGCTGTGGGCTTCTGTCATGCTGACAAGACGTCCCACAACCTCCAGATTCTTGGATGGGGCAAATCCCTGTTCCTAGGCCAGCATTGTACTATGGTTATTATTCCTTTTGGTCCCATGATTCTGTGGCTTGGGGCCTGGCCGCATTTGTGGACCCAGCATGGCCATTTTATGTCTTCAAATCCAGATCCTCACTTAGGATCTGCAGGCACTCCACATGAAAGCATGTAGGGTAGGCATCCCAGGCTGGGTTGCCTGTGTCCACCCTCTCTATCCTTCATGGGCCTGACACCACAGAGGCCTGCCCCCGAGCAGCTGCAGGATCTGCAAGTCTTGTTCTTATTCCCAGTCCTGTGTTATCCAGTGGAGCAATGCCCCCTTCTCCCCTTTCAATCTCTCCAGTACAGAAAAGGCTCATCCCGCCCTTTCCACCCGACATAGGGCTTGAGGAAGCACAGGATGGCCCAGAGTGCTGGTCTCAGGCCCACCACAAATGAACCTCTTTTCTTTCCTGGGAGTGAGAAAGTCTTACTTTAGGAATGCAGAGGCTTGATGCCTTCCTTTCAGATGCATCCATAGCAACAGGAAACAAAGCACAAATTAATTTCCCAACCGGTCACCCCACTATCTCATGTTCTCAATAAATCACATCGTAAACACTTGATCCGTGTTGGCCCAGTGCCCTGGATTCTAACATTATGGGAGAAATAAGCAAGCTTCCCTTTAACACACTGATAACATTTTGATGAGCACTTTGCATAAATGGTTGGGCTTAAAGGGCTTACAAATATGTGTTCTCAAAAGTCAATTAAACATTATCTTTAACCCTGCTGTCTTTATTTATATTTTTAAATGTATCTTTATTGTTGAAAGTATTACAGATGCCCCCTTCCCCCCCCCCCCCCATGGACCCCTTCTAGCCCGCACCTGCCCCCCACCCCAGGCCTTCACAACACTGCTGTCTTCAATATTTTTTATTTGTTTGAAAAATTTTCTCCATAAAACTGGAAAAAATATATACTCCCATATGCCTGACAAAAGATATTAAGCTAATGTAGGATCCAGCTGTTGACATTTTATCTTCTCTAACTTGCGAGTGGAAAGATTTATTTTAGTAGCTTGAAACATATACTTACAGTCTCATATTTTGGGGTTTGTAAGCATTGTGTTTGCAGACAAAGAATGATCAAGTTCTTTCATGTCTTTTTGTTCCTCCCTGGCATTTATCGTCAACAGCCCGTGCTTCTCTGGTCACAGTATTGCTTGGTTGGTCTGGACTGCGTGGCAGGCTATTCTCCTCGATTTCTGGGACTAGAATGACCAGAAACACATTCTGTCTCCCAGGATACAAGCCCACTGAGGTTGCTGGGGAATGCGCACAATTAGGATCAGCTCATTAACTACAGTGGTTTTCAGTGCATCACAGGGAGCATGCGTGCCTGTGCTGTCAGAAGCATTGCCCGTTAGCCTGCACCTGGGCCATCCCCTTTCCATTCGGTTCTGCGGAAAATTTCACACTCTCTATAACGGAAGCAAGGGAATAGAACACCTTTAATGAGCAGCTACAATTAGTACACTGACTCAGCGTATACTTGTGTATATACTAGTATTAGTGTATGTGTTCGTAATCATGTTTAATTTGGAAATTTCTTTGTCTTTCAGTTAGCACTTTTCGAAGAGAATTTCATGAGTGTATTTGAGAAGAAGCCATAGTCCTGGTTCAATGCAGATTCAAGGGAAACAAGAGAGATATTTCTCAGCCCGCCCCATGACCAACTGCATGGCCTCAGGTACCGAGGGGTGATCAGGGACTGGGTTAAATCAGTACTTCCTCATGGCTGAAGAGGCCTCTAGGGAGCTTTTAAAAATACCAATTCTCAGGCACTACCCTGGATCAATTGAATCAGGTATTGTCGTGTGGGATCTGACATTATTATTACTAACATTATTTAGCAGCGTCTGCATCAGCGTCTGAATGGAGAACCATTGGACTGGACGATCTATACTGTTATCCTAACTTTCGAAGTCTATGAATTAGTTTGTGCTTCTAGGGAAGGAACTTTTTGTTAGACATCTGTGTCCTTATTAAAATTATTAATGGCACTTCCCTTTTCCAATTTGTCATTTAAGTATTAGTTAGGTAACTTGAAGAAATAAACATGCTATTACACTTTTGTGATCTCTAACAATATATAGTTAGAGAGATGGGCAGTTTTGGTATTAGCTGGGCTGCCTGTTGATATGCAAATGAGAGATAGTCCTGCTTATCAGTCAGTTACTTAACTAGTGTGTCTGAGGACCCCAGGGCCTAGCTGACTCCTTCAGGAGGGATTCCTGCCTCAGCACGGAGACCCCGACCAAGAGTCAGGAAACAACCAAATAGTATCCTTACATGCAAGTAGGAAACCAGCTGGTAGAAGCCCAGATAGGAAGGCTGTTAGGTGCTACTAATGTGTTACTGGGATGGGAAACATTGATCTAACAAAACTCCTTATAAAAGCAGAGTTTTGATCTGTAATATGAGCTAATCACAGTAGCTTTTAATTGGAATGTAGGGGCACTTGGTTGAGCTAATTCATGCAAAGAGCTTAGCTTAGTGTCTGGCACATGGCAATCACTTCAACATGTTATTTATTGTTACTACTGCTGCTGCTGTTATTGTTATTTTTATGATTGATCTCTGGCCAAGGACGGCTCCAGGTAAATTCTCAGTGATAACCTTATCTGCTTGCCTGTCATTCCTTGGGACCCACACTTGCCTGGAGGCGGCAGGCTCTGGAGAAGTTGGGGATTGAGCAGCGCAGCCATGTGCTAACCTTTAGCCTATCCTCTCTTCTGCTTTGTACATCTCTACTTTCTCTCAGGCCATGTGCCCCTGGGATGAATCACAGGGTCCTGACTCAAAGGCCTTCATATATTCATTCATTTATAAGTTCCCTCATTCATTTATTTATTTAGTTCCTCATTCCAAGTAATATTTAGGAGTTAAATATTCTGAAGTGGGGTTCCCCCCCCCGCCGCCGAGGCAGAAATCAAGCCTGTAAACACAGCTGCTTCACTCTCTGCTGTGTCGAGTGTGAGAGCATGTTCTTAAAAGAAATAGGAAAAGACCTTCCACAGAGAAAACTGCATGTTGCTTCCGAGGTCCTGAAAGCCACGCTCTCATGCCCAAAGTCATGTGTGCAGGAGGCATTTCCCTCCCAGATGCTAGGAGAGGCTGTCAGGGTCTAGACTGCAGACCCAGCCTTCTGTCCAGCACAGAGGGTAACGGTCCTTCTCTCTACCTTATATTTGTATTGATCTATCACCTTTATCTAGCTCATTGGTGGACAGGTGGCATGTGCTAATACAATTGACTTATTTGTTTGGCAGTATGACCAGGGGATTGATATTCTGAGGAAAAAATGTTATTTCCACAGAAGCAAAGGATGAAGAAATAATTACATGTTCAATTTGGTCAATTTGTTCATTTTTTATGAACTTGCTCCTTCCTGCTTTGCTGATTTTAAGAACGGATTCCAAGTGTATTGCCTTACTTAACTTGGATGTTGTGTTTCTGTAGCTCTCTGAGGCACACCGTCTGTTTTTGCCTCGTGCTTTTGAGTAGTAGGAGTGTAGTTTCCATCTCTCCCTTGAGGGACCTGAATCGAGCTGTAATTTAGGAAGGATGCCTGCCTATTGGCACACTCGTTGCATTCAAGGGTTGGGTGTGAAAAATATTGATTTGCCTTAAAAATAACTTTCCCACTTTCTATCACAGAATAAATATTTATTGCAAAAGTTTTTGAAACTAGAAGAAGTTATATTAAGGGAAATAAAATTACTTTCAATCTATGTGTGTGTAAACATACATAACTATCATCCTCCTTAACCTCTCTTGCCTAGATCCATTTAACAAAGTTATATTTTATTTATTCAGCATTATATCTGAAATTTTATCATGTCATTACACTCTTCTCCTCAGTTTCATTCAAATATAATTGCTATACAACACTGTATAAGTTTAAGGCAGGGGCGGGGAACATCCGTCCAGCCCACGGGCTGTATAAGGCCCACAAAATCATTTGGTCTGGCCCCGCCAAGACATGAGGGATGAGTTAATTAAATGTTTGACCAAATATAGCAGGCTGATTTTTAAGTTGATAATTTTGTATGACCCATGAATGATATTATAAATATCCAAATGGCCTTTGGCAGAAAAAAGGGTTTTCTACTCCTGGGTTAAGGTACACAGTATAATACCTTGACTTACATATGTTGTAAAATGATTACCTCAATATGTTTAGTTATCATATATCTATCACCTCATATACTTACAAAAAAAGAAAAGGACAAAAAGTTTTTTCCTTGTGATGAGAACTTTTAGGATTTACTCTCTTAGCAACTTTCAAATATATCACATAACAATGTTAACTATAATCATCATGTCATTACATCTTTTTAAAGAATTATATTTAGTGGTCGCATAATATTCTGTTCTTTGGATGTTTAACCTACTTATATATTCCCATATGGTTGGTCATGTAGGTTGTTCCTGAATTTTCAATTACTAGTAATGGCATGAATAGAAAATATGTCCAGATATGATTTTTTAGGTGATACTGATAATACTCTCAGATGTTGGTTCTAATCTGGATCAGGGCCAAGTTTGGTAGTGTGGTTTGAAGATTATTAATAAGCTTATGCGCCCTAGCTGGTTTGGCTCAGTGGATATAGCATTGGCCTGTGGACTGAAGGGTCCCGGGTTTGATTCCAGTCCAGGGCACATGCCTGGGTTGCAGGCTTGATCCCCAGTGGGGGGTATGCAGGAGGCAGCTGATCAGTGAATTCTCTTTTTTCACTGATGTTTCTATCTCTCTCCCTCTCCCTTCCTCTCTAAAATCAATACAAAAAAATAAGCTTATGCAACAATCAAATTTTAGAACATTTTCCTACCCCCAAAGGAAACTCTATACCCATTAGCAATCACTGTCTATTCTTCCCAGTCACCAGCCCCTGGCAATCACTAATCTTTCTGTCTCTATGGATTTGCCCATCCTGGGCATTTCATATAAATGGAATAGTACAATGTGTGGCATTTTGACGATATGCCTGTCTGACTTCTTTCACTTATGTTTTCAAGGTTCATCCACTTTGTAGCATGCATCAGTTCTCCATTTCTTTTTATGGCTAAATATATTGCATTGTATGCATGCAGCACATTTTGACTATCCATTCATCAATTAATGAACATTTGGGTTATTTCCATGTTTGACTGTTAAGAATAATGCTGATATGAAGATAGAGGTTTAATACAGTCAGTAATTTGTTCATTGTCATGCAGTAGATGGAAAGATCTTAAATGAAAAGACTTAAGATGACTCAGAGTATGAACTTGCGACAACTATTTTATGTTGCTACTTGGCAACAAACTCTGACTTCATGAAATCTCACATCTTTATGCAACCTCTTGGTCTAGAAGTTGGCTTCTTATTGCTGAGACCCAGAGTGGTTATAACCATGTACGTGGCCTTCTCTTTGCAGAATTTTGCCCAAACAACATACATTACTGACTGGAAAAGTAACATGTTACAGATTTCCATGTTTTAGCTCAAAGAAGGGAGTTGAGGGGAGATCCCTCTAGCTTTCCCTGTTTACTGGCTCAATCCTAAACCATCTACTACTTCTCAATATCCAAAATGATATTTTGTGGCTGCTTCTGAAGTTTCACAAAGTTTAATACCTTGTGTCAGTCTTTCTCTCTTGTGTTGCAGAAGGGACTGAAAATAAAATCAAGAAAATAAGCCCCCCCCCCAAAAAAACTAACCCCCCACAAAAATGATAAAGCCAGAGGAAAATGGTTTGAGGGCTGCTGTTGTTTTACTGCTTGTGTCAAATCTCTCCTTTTACACTATCCAACTGTGCAAAGGCCCGCAGCTCTTACAAGTACGAGGCAGCGTGGAGAACAGCAAAGCAGCAAGGAGACCATCCAGTTTCACTCCTTGGAAGCTATTGCCTGGAGTCCCACCCAATGTAAACAAGAGTCTCACAAAGCAGAGGGGAAGCCCTGTACTTGTCCCCTCTTTACAGCTCCAGTTAACCAATATTTAACCATTCAGCGAGGAAACATACACGCTTCATCCCAGTAACAGCTTCTTTTACACAGTGATTTGTTAGGGAGAGCGTAAAAAGGGGAGCACGTTTGAATTGAGCCGAGTTACTTGAAACAAAGCACACCATGCCAGCTGGCTGGTAGGAAGGCCGACTTCCCCTGGGCACGATTCAAGCAGGGGCAGCAAGCAAAGGTGAAGTCTAGAGTTCGTATTTCCATTAAAAACAGGGATTATGATTTCGATCCTGCTGTTCAATGTCCTCTCCCTCTTTCTTTCCAATTGAAAAATCCCCAGTCTGTCCAAAATAAAATTTAAAAAGAACTTTCCTGACTCCCTGCAGCAGGGCCACATAGCTCAGCCGTACGTTAAAGCTCCGTTCAGCAAAGGGCGCTAGGAACCCTTTGCTCTCATTCCAGGGGGTTATGTGATCGGGGCAAACCGCTTAACTTCCCAGCGTCTGAATTCTAACTTGTGAAATGAGCAAAAGAGCCTTACCCACAGGGGTTTAAGGAAACTAATTAAGGTTTATAAAGATCTCCTTGGATGAAAGACAATGTGATTGTTATCATAAATGACTACATATTTTCATGGCATCCTCCCAACCCCACCCCACAGGACCCAGTATACTTCATGCTCATGAATCTGTTTAAATGGCACAGTTCCCCATGAGGGAGAAAGAGGAAGAGCTCAACACTCACATTCTACAAGGGGAAACTGAGGACCTCCGAGGTTAAACTGAATGCCCACATTCTTGTTGCCAGACTCCCAGGGGGATGCATTTCTCACAAGTTCGTATTGTATTTTAGGTAAGAGCATGGAGAAAACTTGATTATATGATTCAGATTTGTCTCCCAAGAGAGCTGTGTGGATATTTTCACTATTCAGCAATTTATGGAAGAGGAAAAGAGTGTGCTGACGTACTTGCTCCATGATGTCGTAACATAATAGATGAAGTGGAGAAAACAAACACTGAAAAAAGAATAAATAAAGAAGGAAAAGAACAATTCCACAAAACAGTTTGATGACTGGTACATTTCTATCCCACTCAGACACCAACACACACACACACACACACACACACACACACACACGGCCTTTGGGGAATGACAAAGGCTGTATATTCATATATAATGAAAATAAATTACTGTTCAAATGGCAGTTTAACTTATCTTAATGAAGTATTACCAGTATATTAAAATATTCCTATAAATTACTCAGCTGGCTTTTATAATACTGACCTGTCCAACTTTAAATATGTAGGAAGTTATATTCTGCTTCTATTTGGACCTGATACAACAGGCTAGAAAGATTACATTGCTCACTTTGAGGAAATATAATGACTCTTCTGGGCAGTTTGGGTGCTACTTAGTACATTGGATGAGGTGATTTTCTAAATGGTATCCTAGAATTAATGCACCTTTGAAAGAGAATCATTTACTCTTTTTGGACTTTACAATGGGATGCAATGGCTAAATGTAATGAAAGCCCCACTCATGTGATTTTTTTTATGCTTGCTCAGTCCCAGTAGTGGAAGATAACCCGAGTAAGTCTTCCCCTGCGGGGGCTCCAAGGTCCTGATGGCTCTGGTCTGTGTCATTTACGTTTGAATTAAAGATTCTACTAATTCTAGTTCTTTCCTGAACATGCCATGGAATTCTAGAGTGAATGGAGCTGTAGCTTTTGGGGGAGATTTATTTGAGTCCCCTTTACCTTTTCTTCTACCTTACTCTGTGGGATCTGGTAGTTACAATATCTTCAAGCTGTAATATGTAGTGCATCTCTAAGTTAGAATGAAGAGAGATTGACTGAGAAGGTACGTTGTCATTTTGTGAGCCAGGGGCTAGTGTGTTGTGTGTGTGTGTGTGGGAGGGGGGGGATGTTGACACAAGGAAGAAATGGGGTGAAGGACTAGACTATGGTCTAGCTTGGTATATGTTCCATGGGTCCTGGAAAAGAATGTGTATTCTGTTGTTAGATGAAGTGTTCTACTAATATTGATTAGATCCTGTTTTTGATGTTGTATTTGATTTCCTAGTTGATTGATGTTGTATTTGATTGTATCCTTGCTGTTGATTTTTTAAAACATTAAGTTTGACATTTCTTTAGTTTGTTGTATGGTCTATGATTTTTTACTTAAGCCCAGATATTTTGGGTAATATAGTATAAGACTCTGGATTTTAGTGAAAGCTTCTGATACTGCTCTGGCAGGGGAAGAGGGAGATGCTGCTGGGTAGGGGTAAGAGCCCAGCTGCTTCACTCAACCTCTCTTGACACCAACATGGAAGGGAGAAGGGAGACTTGACTCTTTGACTTGACTCCTCATCACTGCTTGGTGGGCGTGGTAGTTCCAGATCCCTGTTAGGCCTCTACTGCTCTCTCTCTCTGGCTGGGAGGAGGAGGACTGAATTGGTAATGCTATTCAAAGGGCCTCCACTGACACCATGGGGCTTGGCCACTGAGCAGTGGTAAAGGTCCTGACTCTGTTCTAGGCCCAATCTGATACCACCCCACTGGGGAAGGAGAGGGATACCTAATTACTGCCAGCTGCTGGCAGAAGTCCAGGCTCCACTGACCATGAGAGAGGAGGAGGACCCCCTTTCCTCCCTGGCAGGAGTGTTGGGGTATTGGCTTCCTGACATTCTCTTGAGGGCAGTCTAGATGTCTAGCTTACTAGGCATTCGCTGGCATGAGTGACTGGAGGGCCACAATTCTTTCTGTGGTGTTTGACTCACACAGAGCAGTTACTTCTAAAACTTTTGTCTTGCTAACTTGTCTCTTTCCTGGCCCTTTGGCCAGAGAAAGCAGGCTTTTCTTGGGGATATTTTTGGTCTGTGCCCTTTAGTGTTTCTTTGCTGGCTCCTTAGTGTCCAGCCTGGGATATATGTGGCAAAAACCAAACTCAAGGAGCTTACTACTTAGTTATTCTTCAGATCATGGATCTTCCCGCTTCTCTCCACCTTTCAGAGTCTTCTTATGTTTGTTTTATAATGTATAGGGGTTTTATTTATTTTTATTTTTTTGAAGGACCTGGGTATAAATTTCTTTTTTTTTAAATTTGTTTTATTGCTTAAAGTATTACAAAGAGTATTACATATGTCTCCTTCTCCCCCCGCCCCCTTGACCTTCCCTCGGTCTCCCCTACCCCCAGTCAGTGTCTTGTGTCCATTGGTTATGCTTATATGCATGCATACAAGTCCTTCGGTTGATCTCCCCCCCCCCCCCCCCCACAACCCTCCCCAGCCTTCCCGCTGTAGTTTGACAGTCTGTTCGATGCTGCTCTGCCTCTGTATCTATTTTTGTTCATCAGTTTATAATGGTCTTTATTATCCATAAATGAGTGAGATCATGTGGTATTTTTCTTTCATCGACTGGCTTATTTCACTTAGCATAATGCTCTCCAGTTCCATCCATGCTGTTGCAAATGGTAAGAATTCCTTCTTTTTTACAGCAGCATAGCATTCCATTGTGTAGATGTACCACAGTTTTCTAATCCACTCATCTGCTGATGGGCACTTAGGCTGTTTCCAAATCTTAGCTATGGTAAATTGTGCTGCTATGAACATAGGGATGCATATATCCTTTCTGATTGGTGTTTCTGGTTTATTGGGATATATTCCTAGAAGTGGGATCACTGGGTCAAATGGGAGTTCCATTTTTTACTTTTTGAGGAAACTCATACTGTCTTCCATAGTGGCTGCACCAGTCTGCATTCCCACCAGCAGTGCACGAGTGTTCCTTTTTCTTCGCATCCTCTTCAGCACTTGTCGTTTGTTGATTTGTTGATGATAGCCATTCTGACAGGTGTGAGATGGTACCTCATTGTTGTTTTGATTTGCATCTCTAGGATGATTAGTGACTTTGAGCATGTTTTCATATGTCTCTTGGCTTTCTGAATGTCCTCTTTTGAAAAGTGTCATTTAGGTCCTTTGCCCACTTTTTGATTGGATTGTTTATCTTCCTTTTTTTAAGTTGTATGAGTTCCCTATAAATGTTGGAGATTAAACCCTTATCGGTGATAACATTGGCAAATATGTTCTCCCATGCAGTGGGCTTTCTTATTGTTTTGTTGATGGTTTCTTTTGCTGTGTAGAAGCTTTTTATTTTGATGTAGTCCCATTTGTTTATTTTCTCTTTAGTTTCCAATGCCCTAGGAGCTGTATCAGTGAAGAAATTGCTTCAGCATATGTCTGAGATTTTGTTGCCTTTGGATTCCTCTAGTATTTTTATAATGTATAGGGGTTTTAGTTGTACTTACTGAGAGGAATAGGAAATGTATATCTACCTCATCCTTCTGTGGATCACAGACTTTATAAATTGTAAGGAACATTATACCTATAGGCAACAATACTGTGTTGTACATTTAAAACTTTGTTAGGAGAGTGGATCTCATGTTAAGTGTTCCTACCACACACACAAAGGTATTTAAGTCTAGTTGCATGTGTTACAGATGGACTTCTCAATGTTAATTGTGTTCTCAAGACTCCCTAGTTAGTTCTTGGTAGAAAACTAGACTAAAAGGGAAGTATCCTACTTCTTAACATGCTGTAATTCATGATGCACCACACTGCATTGTTACTAGCTACTAAAATATTATTTTTGAAGCATGAAGGAGAATTATATCAAGCCAGTTGTACCAGCCCTGCCCCCCCCGAAAACAAACAAACAACAACCCAGCAAATTTTCTTTCAAGGAGCAATAAAACAAGGAAAGGAGAACAAATTAATATCAGTGTAAAAAGTAATGGCTAAAAAAAAGGTTAAGAGTACTCTGGGACAACAGGGTACTCATAAACTAGATCCTGCGCCTCTTAGGTTAAATCAGTGTGCTAAAGACAAACAAACACACATACAATCAAAAAACCTGAGAATTTATTGTAACATAATATTCTCTGTTATAAGCCATGTTTTTCAAATGTAAATTTGTTAATAATAGCATAATAACATTTTTTGGTTCTTGTGTAACTTTTTCTCCCAAAATAATATTTTGAAGTCATCAGATTTTCTCATAATTAGAGAAAAAAACCTAGGTGATACAAATAGCCCTAAAAAAACCCCATTTTAAATCTTGTAAATCTATTTTCTTTGAGTGCAAAAATAAAATAGTTGCCCAACTGGTGGGCTCAGTGGTTGAGCATCTATCCATGAACCAGGAGGTCAGAGTTTGATTCCTGGTCAGGGCACATGCCGGGGTTTCGGTTTTGTTCCCCAGTAGGTGATGTGCAGGAGACAGCCAATCGATATTTCTCTCTTTCCCTCTCCCTCTCTCTCTAAAATCAATTTAAAATAGCATATTGAAAAAGAGGTGTGTGTGTGGGGAGACTATATTGGATTATCCTGGTGATCTCAATGTAATCACAAGAGTTCTTACAAACAAAAGCGGGAGGCAGGAGGATCACAATTAGAGATACTTAAAGATACTATTGGCTTTGAGGATGAAGGAGAGGACCATGAGCCAAGGAATACATACAGCTTCTAGACGCTGGAAACGGCAAGGAAACAGATTCTCTCCTGGAGCCTTTAGGAAGAACGCAGCCCTGCCAACTCCTTGACATTAGTTAGCCCAGTGAAATCCACTTTGCATTTCTGACATACAGAATGTAAGACAGTGATTTTGTGTGGTGTTAAGCTCTAAGTGTGTGAATGCACCACCAAGCCAATCATCCAAATAAAATTAAGGAGAGAAAGAAATATCCCAGAATTCATGGTAAAAGGGACTGGCAGTGAACATTGAATGCCTTTGAATATGGAATTAAGACAAACTAACTCCAGAGGCTATGGTTTCAGAATAGATAATGAATGTGTAGTCTATTAATGGACTTGCTAGATGGATCCTATAGATAGAATTCAGATAAAACGCTGTAAAAATAAACCTCAAAATGAATTGGCTTAAATGAAACAGAAATCTATTGCATTGTCACACAAAAGTCTGGGTAGACAATCCAGGGCTGGTTTGGTGGCAAAAGGTGTTGGAGACCCAGGCTACTGCTACTTTGCTGTTCTGCATTATTAACATGTGGCTTTCATATCCTATTCCCAAGTGGATGTTTCAGCTGCCACCATCATGTCTGCGTTCCAGCCTGTGGCAGGTGGAGAAGAGACAGAGGCAGGGCCATGCTCTTTCTCTGTAAATGCATGGTTTCAAAATTGCATTCATCCCTTCTTCAACATTATGTTGCCCGGAATTTGGTCAGATGGCTACACCTACCTGCAAAAGTGGTAGGTCAATGTAGTCTTTAGCAGGGGTGTCTTTCTTTTTCTTTTCTTTTTTTTTTCTTTTTTAAAAGCAGGGATAGCTTACACTCAGCTAAACCTTGCATTATAATTGAGAAAGGAGAAAACAGATTGGGGAAGAAGAATCAGTATTTGCCACACTTGGTAATTTAAAAATAATGATAAAATCTGAGTTAAGAGTGAGGAGGAAGGGAGAGGGTGAAGTGACCTGCTTCCTCCCTCAAGTTTTTTTATAGCAGATGTCAGTCTACCGGAGGTGACTAAACTTGAAACATTAGTTAAAATTCATCTTGAAGCTTTTCATAATCACCTTTTTGACCTAGGAATGATCTTTTAGGAAATAGTTCCTATGGTAGAGAAATATTTCATATACAGCAATTACTTCAATTTTCCTTCAGTTTTTTTTGTTGGTTAAATAAAATTAAAAGTAAGTTTTTTAAAGTTAAAATAACATGCATTCTATTTTAATGAAAGTCAATCTACTTTTCTGGATATATGAATAGACAGGAAACTAGACTAATACATAATGTTAATTATGGGCAGTAGGATTTTAGGCATTTTTTTCTTTATTTTTTAGACTTCTCTGCATCAGTTTAATTTTTATAATGAGCATGTCATTTTTAACACAATGATAAAGTCATTTTTAACAAAATGCAGTCATTACTAATTTGAGGAGGAAGGGATTTTAAAAATGTTATAAGAAGTATCATGGAGTGCCTTTAATTAGTGTAATATACAAACTTTAATTTTGAAAAATCTCTAACAACCTTTCTTAACATATTAATTATGTTTGCTATTTTACATACCTCCTTTCTGTTTTTCTGTCATGATTAGCAAGAAACCCTTCAAACTCAAAATGAAGGGTAGATGTTTTCACTGAAAGTCTTGTGTAGGCAAGGATCTCCAAGGAGCACAGGAGGCGATGACAGCTGTGAAGAGACTAGCACACAGACTAAATTCTACAGATTGTGGAAAGAAAGAGACAAACCATAGACCCAGCCTGGGATTGATAGGAGACTGCACCAGACAGGCCAAGTGTGTCACCCTCTCAGAACCACACCCTTATCCCAGAGCTGCTGCTGCCCACCAAATGGTGTTCTACCACATGACCTCATCTTCCTTCGTTCAACTGGGTCATAGCTTATTGGACCAGGATTGGGCACTTACTACTAAGCTAGGGAAGCAGTATTTCAGTTGGCTGGTGACGACCTACATAATTTGGCTTGAAGATATGATGTGTGCAACCTCTGGGTTACATTCATGTCACTGATCGGTTTCCCATGAAGCAGACTCTGAGATGGAGACATCCAGGGGCGCTCTTAAGATCATCATCTGGGGAAGGGAAAGAGAGGGAAGGGAAAGGAAGCAGAAATGGTAGAGGGAGCAGTTGAATGGTGATGTGGTCTCAATGCAGGGAGTTCTGGAGCTAGAATGACCATTCAGAGATGTCTCGAATCGGGACAAGAGGACTAGACCTTTATTCTCTCTATCTCTCAGCTCCAGCTGCCCAGGAAGGGCAGAGAGGGTGGTGGTGGTGGTGATGGTGGTGGTGGGAGTGCCTTGAGTGAGGCAGCTCTCTTCAGTGCAGTAGTCTCTAGAGTGAAGCTGAATGAACTTTTGTGGCTGAGCCTTTAGAGACACCACCAGCTCCAGTGTGGTTCTTGATTTCCTATACATAAACATTTCCTATACATAAAAATGTCCTTTTCCACCTGTATTCTTCTTTAGATAGCAGCTCAAAGATCTGAAATTCTTTGGGCCCCTAAGTGTACACAATTCCATGTGGCTTGATCTACATAAATGTAAGGAACTCAGAACAAGGTACACAATCGTCCTGTTTTGGGGTCATTTACCTACAGGGTGGGTCAAAAGTAGGTTTATAGTTGTGAGTATGTGAAACAGAGTTTATTCTTGTATTATTATTTATTAACTACTAGAGGCCCAGTGCACAAAATTTGTGCACAGGTAGGGTCCCTAGGCCTGGCTGGCGATTACGGCTAATTGGCGCCTTCTGGCTGCCCGCTGGGGCCTTACTTCGTTCCACGCGTCCCCCCTCTCACCCCCAGTGGCCAGTGCACATTATAGTGAGTGATCGGTCTCCCGGTTGAACTCCCACAGGGACAATTTGCATATTAGGTTTTATATAGAGAGATTGTATTATTTTCCAGATGAACAACTGTAAAATTACTTTTGCCCCACCCTGTAGATCAGCATTGCCATGATAACATGGTCTCAGTGACGCAGGATGATGAGAGGTATGGGTCTACATTTAATGGCCTTTTATGACATTGATCTAGTGCCGCCTCTGTGTTCTTGTCCCATGCCATTCATTCTTACTTTTCATTGTATGCTGAAACAAAATATTCCTACACTGGATATTTAGTTAATAAGTACACCGAGAGTATTTTGTTAAATAAGTGAGGTGGAGCATTATTTATTATTGATCTTCTTAATAAAATTTATCAACATTTATTGTGTACGTATTACATGTCAGCAACTGTGCAAAGGACTTAATATTCATTATTTCAGTTAATACTCAAATGTCATATGATGGATAGTTTTTTTTTTTATCCCCTTTTAACAGACAAGGAAACTGATGCTCGAGGGAATAAATATTTGCCAAAGGTCACAAGGCTGGTAGAGTCAGGACTTAAACCAGGCAGCTTGCCTTTGGACTATGCACTTACCGTACACTGTTCTGTGCCATAGAACTAAAGGAATATAATCCTGACACCACGCTGCTGGGCTTTTGATAGATGCTTGGGTGGTGGTCTGGCGAGCTCTGTTCTCCTCACCCCGGGGCTGCTCTGCCTGAGGTTCAACCCTTTGAGGTCCCCTCTTCAGACTCCTCTCTCAACTGCCTTCTTTAAAGGGGCAACAATATTATAGGATGCCAACTCCCTCGAACTAATTCTCCCAAGATGTTATTGGGTTGTTGAAACAGTTTACTCCTATAAAACCAATCTCAGATAATGGATGTCTGGGAGTCTAGGACATGCTGATTAAAGGGGACAAAGTTGAAGCCACCAAAGAAAATTCCCCTTGGGGGCATTTTCCCTTCCCTGTTGACCCTGTTTAAAGACAAGCTGGAGTGTAGGATATCCTTTTGAGTGCAGAGAAGGTAACACTCACAGGTATGCAGCGATGCCAGCTGAATTTTAAAATTTGGATACAACCCAAATAAGGTTTATTTTACTCATTTTGTAAATCAACATCTTCTAATTGATAAAACATGCTCAATTTGGGTAGAATAGTGGTGGTTCTAACTATATTTCAACTCCTCACTGTCAGTTTTCTTTCCGTGAATTAAGCAAACATTCACCTCTTTGTTATCTTGAATGCTAAAGCCTGTGCTAGGTGGTTGCCTAGCAACCCTTGTCTCTTTTGTATTCTTTTGTAAGAAGGTATTTTTGTATAGTACAGCGAAAAATTTTCTATTTGTATATATTGGTGATACAAAATAAGATTTCTGCTTGTGTGTTAGAATACAACAAATTCCATGTGGTCCATCAAACCTCTGGGTAATAATTATGAGACAGTGAAGCCTTATTTGCTGAAACTATAAGCAGTAACTCCACTATCATGAAGGCATTTCAAAATCCTGCTGGAAAGCATAAAGGACTGAAAGACTGCTCTATGTCTAATAGAACTGCAAGTTTTCTTATGAAAGGTTGCTTTAAAAATATTGTTTTAAATGTTTACTTTGAAATTATTTTAGATTTACAGAAAGCTTGAAAAGATAGTCCAAGAGCGTTACCATATGCCCTACATCTAGTTTCCCCTAATGTTAACATCCTGTATAACCCGGATACATTTGTTAAAACTAAGAAACCAACATTGGTACAATGCTATCAACTAAACCCTACACTTCATTCAGATTTCCCAAGCTTTTCCACTAATATCCTTTTCTGTTTCAGGATCCCGGCTGGGATACCACATTCTATTGGGTCATCTGTTCTCCTGAGTCTCCTCTAGTCTGTGGTAGTTTCTTTCCTTGTTTCCCACAACTTAATAATTGTCAGGAGCACTGGTCAGGTATTTTGAAGAATGTCCCTCAATTTGGGTTTGTCTGTTGTTTTCTCATGATTAAGCTGAAATAATGGATTCGGGGAGGAAGACCACAGAGATGAAATGCCCTCTTCACTGCATTGTATCAGTGATCCATGACATCTACATGACTTATTACTGTAATGTTGTCCTTGATTGCTTGGTTAAGGTGGTGTCTCCCAGGTGTCTCCACTGTCGTTACTATTTTTCCCCTTCCCTGCTCTCCTCTTTGGGAGTGAGTCACTAAGCTCAGACTATACTTAGTAGAAGAGAGGAGAAGGTTAAATTTCATCTTATAGAGGAAGTAATATCTACATATTATTTTTTTATTGTTGACAGTATTACGGATGCCCCCCATCCTACCCCCCTTAGCCCTCTTCCACCCATCCTCTACCCCATCCTAGGCCTTTACCACACTACTGTCTGTGACCAGGGGCTATGCATATATGCATATAAGTTCTTTGGTTAATTTCTTTTCATCTCCTCTATTCCCTTACCCTCTGAGATTTATCAGTCTGTTCCAGGCATCAATGCCTCTGTGGAATCTAATGAACAAAATAAACTGATGAAATGCTGCTTTTCAAATACATATATTATTAGTGCTCTCATGGGCTAAATGTACTTTTTATTGAAGATATCTTAAAGTTGCTAAGCACTCAAAGTTACAGTAATAAGAAAGATGCAAAAACAATATAAAACATCTGTAGAATATTTTTCACTATTTTTCTCCCAGAACTTATGAACATGATGATTTGCCTTTTAAAGATGAGGAAGCCCTGGGGCTTTCATGTGATTTACATTCTAATTTTTCTCTTTGAATTTGGCTTTCCTTAATCTCTCTCAAGGGTTCTGAAGGGTGATATCCAGAAGGCTTGACAAGAGAACTTCTATAAGTATTCATGGCAAAAATCATTATCTTAAAGTCTGAGGGCATTAAATTCTGATATGGAAAGATGGTCTTATGGCAAATATTTAGTTGCCCCAAACATAGAAGCTAAGTTTATGTAAACAGTGAAACCAAATATAGAGTTGCAGTGGAATTTAATGTCTTCTTCACCCATGCAGAAGATTTCTAATTAAGTAGTGTCAGGATCAAAGAGAAGATGCAAAAATCCTAATTTTCTGTAATCCTCGCTGGCTCATTAAAATAAAGTCTTGTTTAGAATGAAAGGAAGAGTACGTTGGAATGTCCTTAATTCGATCTCCTTTGTATTTATAACAAAGATGTGGGTTTGTAGGGTACGATATAGGGTTGTGGCCCAATGCCCAGGTTTTCTTTAGGAATTTGTCAGTGCCTTAATCAGTGATGGTAAGCAACCATTTTACTTGGCCATTCAGTGCCTCTGATGGTCTCTTTATGGAATTGGAAACTTTAAATATCATGATTTTTGTAACCTACAGAGGTTGTGATGATTCATGAGATAAAATAAGTTCACCAGATGTCTTCATCCATGACTAAAGCACAGCATTCTGCATATTAGTGTTTGGCTAGAATTTCTGATTGCTTCATTTTAGTAATGAACCCAGATATCTGTATCCTGCTGATGGTCAGTCCAAAAAGAAGTTACAGCTTTTTCCAGAAAAAATTGAATGACAAAGTGGTGTGGAAATGAACATTTAAGGTTAAGATATTATATTCTTTTAAAGGTAACCTATTTTGGCCAGACTAGGTTCATTTAAACAAGTAAACTAAAGGATTCTTTGTACATTTTTTGTTTTCATGTCCATGCTTCATATGTATTTTTTTTCAGTTTAAGTTTTCATGTCACTCAGTGATGAAACTATTATTCTGGACTTCCAATTGCAGTCTGAATTCATAATAATCAGAAATTAAAGCAATTTTTATGTGTATACTTTTTAAAATTTATTTTTACTGCTGAGGATATTACAGAAGTCCCCCATTCCCTCCCACACTTTGTCCCCCACCGTCTGGCCCCTGCCCCACCTCAGGGCCTTCACTGCACTATCGAGTGTGTCCATGGGCTGTGCATAGTTGCATAGTTGCATATAAGATCTTTGGGTAATCTCTTCCTGCGCCACCCCTCTCCTCCTGAGATCTGACAGTCTGTTCCGTGCTTCCATGTCTCTGGATCCATTTGTTCATCAGTTTATTTTGTTCATTGGATTCCACATATGAGTGAGATCATGTGATACTTGCCTTTCTCTGACTGGCTTAGCATAATACTCTCCAGGTCCCTCCATGCTGTCTCAAAGAGTAAGAGATCCTGCTTTTTTACCGCTGCATAGTATTCCATGGTGTAGATATACAACAGCTTTGTTATTCACTCATCTACTGATGGACACTTGAGCTGTTTCAAGATCTTAGCCATTGTAAATAGTGCTGCTATGAATATAGGGGTGCATACGTTCTGATTGGTGTTTCAGGGATTCTTAGGATGTTCCCAGAAGTGGGATCTCTGGGTCAAACGGCAGTTCCATTTTTAAAATTTTTGAGGAATCTCCATGCTGTTTTCCATAGTGGCTTGCACCAGTCTGCATTCCCACCAGCAGTGTACTAGCAGCGTTCCCTTTGCTTCACATCCTCACCAGCACTTGTTGTTTGTTGATTTATTGATGGTAGCCATTCTGGCAGGTGTGAGGTGATACCTCATTGTAGTTTTACTTTGTATCTCTCTGATGATTAGTGATGTGTTTGTTTTTAAGTTATGTTTTTTTATTTTCACTTAAGAATTACAATCTTTTACTAGATGCTCTCTCTTCCTGGAATGCTTTCATCTTATGATCATACCTGGCTGGTTCCTTATTGTCATTTAGATCTTAGAGAGACTCTTCTTGACAATCCATATAAAATAGCTACTGATCAATTCCTTTCACTTCTATTTCAGATCTTTGCATAGCGCTAAGGTCATTGGCTATTTCCCTTCTATTTTGTTCTTTTCCCTTCCCTTCCATTCTCTTCTCTTCCTTTCCTCCTTCTCTCTAGGTTTAGATCTGTCCCCCAGCTGCTCACAAGACTTTGTTAACTCCACAGGAGCAGGAACCTTGTCTGTCAGGGTTACCTCTGTTTCTAGCATCTACAACAGGACCCAGTATAGGTGCACCATGAAACATTATATAATTTAATGAAGGAATGAATTAGAAATTCCCTTACATTTTAATGAACACAATATTGAAGGAATTATAATTAGTGTACATTCCATAAAGCATCATTTAACATTTAAATGAGTGCCTGAATGAATAAACTGCTACATCCTTAGGGAAGAGGTGCTTCTTTGTTCGATCCCTTGTGTTTTTAATAAATTCCATCTCATTGAGATTGTCTGCTTTTTCCAAACTCATGGATCTTCTCTTGTTCCCATTCTTGAGTCCATGCTGAGCTCAATTCCTGCTCTTCTTCTTATTTTAACTGGGCACATCCAAAAAAAAGTAGATGTGAGTCTTCTCATATAACAGGAGGGAGTAACTTAAAACAATGGATAATTAATGAAATACCTTTTGAGGTTTGGATTGCATTATATTATTTCAGCAAGTCACACATTAGGTGATAAATTCATGTTTACTATGTGGCGGGCACTGGGAATATAAAGGTGAGAGGTGAAAAGTTCTTACCCTTGAGAAGCTTATATTGTTGGGGAGGATTGACTTATTCACACATAATTTGATGGGTTCAAAAGGGTGGCATAGGACATACATATTATTTCTTGAAAATTTCATGGGGGTTTTCCAGGAAAGTAAGGAAAAGAAGAACATTTGCAAGCATGTGCCCATTGGCCTCTTGGGCACCAGGTTCTATCCACCTCCAAGTCATTCTCCACATGGATACTGACCGGGACAAGTACTTCTAAACATGGGGATGCTACTTAGCAGTGTCTGGCATATGCCACACACTCAAAAAACACCGTAAATAAATGAATAACTTTGTCCTTTGGATAACAAGGATTCACCAAAAGTTTTCTAGTGGGATACACACAAGTAATGTTTCTCTAAAATTGTTCACACTGACATCAGGGGAGAAAGACTAAGGGGAGATCTGGTGCCTGCCAAGCTTGCTGGGATAATCCAGTGACTCTAGATCTCGTTGCAACATCCAAGCAAGAGCATCAGCAGAACAAATGCAAAGCAGGAGGGGTGTTGGATTCAGGAAAAGGAAATGTAGACATGATTCGAAGAAGGGCAAGAACTCTTCTATTGATGGACAATTGGGCACTGCAACTCATCTTCCTAAGTCACTCAGAAGTGTTCAGCAGGAAATACCTTTTGAATTTGAATCACTGGATTGTTATTCTTACTCGAAGTTACAACTTCCAACAGGAAATCTTTTGCTGTTTCCCCCTAAGACCTGATATTTGTCAAACTCAGCTCCTGCTTTAAGGCAATTTGGCTTTCTCATTTTTTTTTCCCTAAGAAAGAAAGGCACTGCCAGCCCTCCTTCAATAAGAACTTGTCTGTGATGGAAAAGTCTCTCCCACATTGACAGAGATTGAATTCAGGGCCGAATTTATTTGTCGGGACAAGTTTGGAGAACAGACTCTCACTCTTGAGGCTGCCATTGAAGTCCCTCTCAATATCTAAGCTTCTGTAGCGGTGCTTAGAATATGACGTAGCTTCCTGAATCTCACTCGGGTAAAACCTCTCACATTTATGTGCTACGTGTACGATTGCTGATGTTTTTCATTAAATAAACTTTGAATTAAGTAAAGTATTAAAAAATCAGGCTGACCCTAAGCAATCACATTCGTGGATCACAGATTTTGTGTGTGGCTTCTTTTCCCTAAAACACATTAAGGTCAATTCATAGCCCATAAAATATGTTTATTCATAACAAATAAAATGATCTTGTGTCTTCCTAATGAGATAGGACTTCTACATTGGAAAACTCTGGGATAGTGTTTCTAAGCTTGCTGGGACACAAAGCTTTGTGAACAGCAGCTCAAGGCTAAAATCTGGAGGTGGGTAAAGAATAGAGGAGGGGTGCTCGCTTCGGCAGCATATATACTAAAATTGGAACGATACAGAGGAGATTAGCATGGCCCCTGTGCAAGGATGACACGCAAATTCGTGAAGCGTTCCATATATAAAAAAAAAAAGAATAGAGGAGGGACCTGGTACCTCTCACCACTGACTGCTGACTCAATCTATTGAGGGGAAGTGTGAGGGTCTTGGTGAATGAGGAGCCAAGAGTGCTCATTTTTCTTCCCAGCTTTGGTATGGCCAAAAATGAAATGATACTAGAGGTGAGAGATCTGCTGTGTCTCTCTTGTACAAAGAATGGCTGTGTCTCCCTTGTACAGGAGGTGGGGTTACTGTCCTGCAGGTGCGACAATCCAGGAGGAGCTCCTGATGGAGGGGATCTTGTATTTTCTCTGGAACCTTGGCCCCTAGTTGGATCTTGGCTGCTGGGAGTGACCAGATCTCCAGATAACTGGGGCTTACATACTCATGTTGACCAAAAGCTCCTATTTAGATGAAGAATCCAGATTCTCGTTAACGAAGGCAAAACTCTGTTAAAGGTATTTGGCAATTGAGAAGCTAAGTGAAGAGAGGCTACTGCTCTGAGCGGCAACTCCAGAAAGAATTGAGGATGTCAGAAATGCAGTTACAGTGGCACTTCGATTAATAAAACCCATGGGAAACATGCCCGTTTGCAAGAAAATCATGTTTGAGAAAATACAAAACAAAATGACTATAAATCACAAAGTAGCTGTACTGCCTTTAGTTGACTGAAAAAAACCACAGCAACAAATAAAAAAATCCAAACAATCAACCCCAAACCTCTGTTTTACAGCTTGTGTTGTGTCCTCACAGTTTGAAGTGAATAACGAATTCTTTGAGTGAATTTTTTTGAGCCTCCTGTCTCATCTTTCTGCACCTTCCCCACCATACAGTCCACATACTCCATCATACCACCTTCTGAATCCCATGGTCCTCCCCCCCTCCCCTTCCCGCTTCCCTCAATGTTCAGGACCTTTTTTCATTTCTTTTTCTTTCCCATTAAAAGAATCCAGAAACCCAAACCATTTATCCTTACCGATTATCAACTGATTATACTTTAACTTATCATATCTGTGAGTATGCTCCATGGACAAGTTTTTCAGATGCCAATGAGTGCTATGTAACTAAAAAGAAGAGGTTACATGTCATGAAGTTTGGAAAATTCAGGGTTGAACAACTTGAATATGTTTCATTACTGTGGTACTTCTCAGAAACTTTAATGTAGATATGAAATGATAAATCACGAGGAAGATATATAACTTTCAGTGTTTCCTAAACTTATTTGACCATTGTAAAATTTTATTTTGAGCATCTTCAGGAACTTATGTTTGTCTAAGACTGTGGAGAATGTTGTTTTACCTGAAAGTCATCAAAGTGTGCCTAAGCAAAGTGTATATAAGCAATCTATTTACATTTTACGACTATAGTAGGTTGAGCCATGGATCCCTGATACTTGTGAATGTACCGTTATTTGGAAATAGGGTCTTTGCTGATGTAACTGAATTAAGAATCTTAAATTGAGATCATCCTGGGTTTAGGGTGGGCCCTAATCTAATGGCAGTGTCCTTATAAGAGACAGAAAAAGAGAGTACACAGGGAGATACACAGGGAGAAGGCCACATGAAGAAGGAAGCAGAGATGGGAGTTTTGCTACCATAGCCAGATGGCCAGGAGCCAAGAGAACCTGGAGAAGACAAGGAAGGAATCGCCATCAGAGCCTTTGAAGGGAAGGAGGATGGCTCTGCCGACACTTTGATTTCTGATTTCTGGCCTCCAAAGTTGGGAGAGAATACATCCCTCACGTTATAAGCTGCCTGGTTTCTGGTCATTTGTGGGGTGAGCTCTAGGAAAGTAGAACAGTCCCCTTCATTCCTAGCTGTGGAGTGTGGTGACTTAGGCTTTGACTTGTTATTTATTTATTTATTTATTTATTTATTGAATCATTGTAAATGATTAGGTATCACTGAGCAGTGGGCAGATATTTTTGAGGCCGGAAGCCTGATTCCACTTTTGGTTACTGAAAATAAAGTTGATTTCATTTTTTGGAGTTGACTGGTTGGAGAGAGGTGGTTGGATATATTAGAAGAAATAGAGCCATTGTTTCTACCCCAAAAGTAATTCCCTTCCTTTTGGGCCCCTTTCCAGTGTTTTCCTGTCTTAGTGAGTGGCTCCTGCATCCCTCCTGTCTTACTTTCCATACTTAATCAATTCCAAGTCCTGATAATGTTAACTTCTAAATCTTGCTCTATAACAGCCGTGGGCAAACTATGGCCAGCGGGCCGGATCCGGCCTGTTTGAAATGAATAAAACTAAAAAAAAAAAAGACCGTACCCTTTTATGTAATGATGTTTACTTTGAATTTATATTAGTTCACACAAACACTCCATCCATGCTTTTATTCCGGCCCTCCGGTCCAGTTTAAGAACCCATTGTGGCCCTCGAGTCAAAAAGTTTGCCCACCCCTGCTCTAGACTCTTACCTTATTCATCTATTTATAGCAGCACCTGAGTCCAGGCTTTCCCAGCTGTTGTCTGGGCAACTAGAACCTCCTATCTGTCCTCCATGTATGTACTCTTGCTCTTCTCTACAACATTTTGCACCCAGAGTTTGTTATCTATCCCTCTCTTTCCCATCACTTAATATACTATCTTGGCCTTTCACCTCTTTTAGGTAAAGTCCATTATCCTTAATATGTGCTTCAAGGCCTGCCATGGTCTGATCTCTACTAACTTCCCAAACTCATTTCACACCCTGTTTCATTCTGCTCTCTTCTCCCTACCCTAGAGCATAGAGGAAGTTCATATTGTTGAACCCATACATAATTTCCATTCCTGCCTCCCTGGCTACCTTGTTCACGATTCCAATGACCAAGCATGGGTTGGCAGGGGAAAGAGGCTAACAACTGTATATAGAAAGCCTCCTACCTAGCGTAGGCTGTTTGGTCATCACTCCAAATCTCCTTTTCCTGGACCCCGAAAGAAACTTGACCCTTTCAAATTCCTAACAATCTGGCTGAACCATTAACCACTGTCTATGAATTGATAAAAATTCTTACCTCATGTCTTCTCTGCTTCTAGGCCAAATGGCCCACAGGAAGAACTGCTCAAAGTCTCCCTCACTGCAGCAGTCCCCTTCTGGTGTCAGCATATTTAATAACATTACCTGCAAGTCAGGCTACAGTGTCCTCATAGTTAAGTATTCACAGATAACTTCTCTCTGGACTTTAAAAGTAGGTTGACAGAGAGGTGGTTACATAGCCTTTAGGAATGAGACACCAGGAGAGTGAGCCCATCTGCTTATGCCTTTAGGACGGGTTTAAGCCTGATTTCATAAATACAAGTCCACTTGATAATGAGGTGCCTCTGAGCATACTTATCTTTATGGCTTGTTAAATTCAAATAGTGCCTAGTTTCCATGTCTCCTGGTTTTCCATTTTGACATTCTGTCTCTACCAGGGCTCAATGGGCAGTTTCTAAAAATGAGAATAGTTATTTAATAAAGGGTGCACGATTTTACTACAAAACCTTTGAGGCCACTCTCTCCAATGGGGATAGCTATTGTTTCCTTACAATTTTCTATTAGCTGCAGACAACCTAAGCATCATTGGATCCTGTGTTTCATAACTCCAGGCGGATGGCCCTATATCCCACTCACTGCAGTCTTTGGGAGATCCCAGTTGATGGCCTCGGGAAAATTCTGCTAAGGGTTTTATTCTCCCTCTTCATATCCTGCTTCTTTCCTTCCCCTTTGTCTTTCTACTTTCTTTCACATTTACATTGAGCTCTTTCTACTCAAGTCTGCCCTGCCTGACCACAGAAAGACCCTGGCTCCTTCTCACTTCTCAAACTTAATGCAATCCCTGCCCTTTTCTCCCTATACCCCCAAGACTTCCAGATATAACTTCTATAATTCTGACATTTTTGACATAATAATAGCATTTAATTCATTTTTTAGTGCTGCAACTATTCCTTACTCTGGAGTCCTGAGCACATTACTAAGTCTCCTATACCATTTGACCTTTGTCAAAAACTTCCTAAGTAGAAGAAATGTGTTGAAGCCACATGTCATTTTGCTAATAGAAGTGTCATATATTAAGTTGAATTTGCCTTGGGATTTGAGCAGCTGCTGAAAGTGGGTCTTGGGACATGTGATAACTGTAGGGAGCCAGGATTTCTGCTTCATCCTTTTTGGAGAGATATTCCCTCTGAGAGTAGGACGTACATTTCTTCCTACCATAAATAAGCCTTTTCTCAGGAAGGGCCTGATAGGTCCTTTGGTCCATGGCACCAACACGGTCATATAGCAGGAGGAAGGACATTTTCTAGCATCTGATCCCAGCTGATTTAAAGGCCTAGAAACATGGACTTGCCCTTGCTCCCCGGGTAGCATTAGATTCATAGTCTCACTCTTCATGGGTCTACCAGGTTATTACACTTCATTTCTCTTTTTTAAAATCCCTCCTCTTTCTTCATTTCTGTTCAGACAAAATGCCATTCCCCACTACACATCATTTTCACTATTTATGGACTAATTTCAAATGCTTCCATTTTTTATGAACCACTCAGCTGCCCTTGTTTCTCTCCCTGGGAATTATCATTTTCTTTATTATACTTCTTTTATTTCTTGCCACTTATTCCCTTCACTATAGACATAACTCTGTGACCTTCTGAATCCCCAACTTGATGCATCATCCTTAGAGCAACCTCAGGAGATTCACGCTATTTTGTTCTGTTTTGTTTTGCTCAGTGGAATCAGAGAATTTTGTACATGTAGCTAAACAGTGGTGTTTATTCTTCTCCCTAGCCAAGTTCATAACACAAACTTTTTTTTAATCTGCTATTCTTGCTTACTCGTTGATGTCTTTGATCATTACTAGATCCCTATTTCCTCCAGTCTCTTGGGTGTGGCAAGCTTCTCCATTGGATGAATAAGCATTTTTCACATTGAGTTCATACAGGCATATCTTGCCTAGGTTTCCAAGCTTATTTTATGTTTTCGTAGTATTTTATCTGTGCTCAATGATATTTGTAACAACTCTCAGATTAGTCGCGTCAGGAAAACCTCATTACCTTGCTGATCACTCTTTCTCCAAGTTCTTTTTTAAAAATATATTTTTATTGATTTCAGAGAAGAAGGGAGAGGGAGAGAGAGAGAGAAACATCAGTGATGAGAGAGAATCATTGATCGGCTGCCTCCTGCACGCCCCCTGCAGGGGATCCAGCCCACAACCCAGGCATGGGACCCTTCAGTACGCAGGCTGACGCTCTATCCACTGAGCCAAACCAGCTAGGGCCTCTCCCAGTTCTTTATCCTATATAATAAAAATGTAGTATGTAAATTGTCCCCTCAACTGAGAGGTCGTCTGGGAGTTCGACCAGGGGGCAGGGCGGGCCCAGGGAAGAGAGGGAGGCCCTGGTAGTGACAGGCGGCAGGGGGAAAGGAGGGAGTACCTGGCCAGTAGCTGGCAGCTGCTAGGGACCCTACCAGTGCACGAATTTCAGGCACTGGGCCTCTAGTTAAGATATAAAGATTTAACACACATTTCTCAGCACTCTACTAGTCATTTTGGTTTCACACAAGCCTTTGTGGCAGAATTAGAAAGGTCCCTGTAGGTGTGTCTGTCAGTTCTATTAATACTTTACCATGCATGCTATCTGGATCTGTTAATTTATACATGCTCCTTAGGTTTCCCAACTCTCCCTTCACTTTTTCTTTTCTCTAAGAAGTTCTTTTTATAAAATTGCCATCATTTATTAATTGCCCATACTTAGAGTCTTTTAAAGATCGACTCCCTTATCTCCATAAATTGTTGTGGGGGTGGGGTGGTTAACCAACATTTGAGTTCTTATATGTTTCAATATGTTAGTACTAGAGGCCTGGTGCATGAAATTCGTGCATGGGGAAGGTGGCGGTTCCTCAGCCCCGCCTGCACCCTCTTGCAATCCGGGACCACTCGCCTGCCTGCCTGTCTGATCGCCCCTAACCACTCACCTGCCTGCCTGATCACCCCTAACTGCTCGCCTGCCTGCCTGATTGCCTCTAACTGCTTCTGCCCCATCCCCCACCATGGTGGCTTCATCCGGAAGGATGTCCGGAAGGTTATTTGGTTGTCTGGTCTAATTAGCATATTGTGCTTTTATTATTATAGATTATTTCATTCAGTAGGCAGCATGCACATGTAAGGAGGTTTTAACAGTATAACTTCCTTTTTGTAGATGTTGAAGTTGAGGTGCAGTGAGGTTAAGTATGCTTATTCTTGGTACCCGATGAAGCAGTGGCTGGGCTGGGATTTCAATGTATGTCTCTCAGGCAGCATCCAGTGCACCGACTGTCTGTAGAGGGTCAGTCAGACAGGCAGCATCATGGTCTGGGGGCCATTGGCTTTTTGCCAAGGATTTTGGTGTTTCAGGTGAAATCTGAGAGAAAGCATCTAGTGAGGAAGGTAATCCGGGCACCACTGAGGATGAAGCCACCACAGTGTGCTCTGGGAAGGATTTCAGGAATCTCACGGGAGAGGTGATGTCTAAAGCTGGTCTGAAAAGCACCCATGTGGCTACCTCCTCCCTTTGTGACCTCTTACCATCCTGTCGCAATTTATCCCACACTTTCTGACTGTGCGAGACTCCCTTGCCTGCTGCAGGAAACTTTTAGCTTGTTTAGCACAGTGCCGCCTTGGGAATATGGTACTGTTCTTTTAAGGATCATGAATCTCTTTTCCCACCACTGTCTCTGGTGGGGCATGAATTTGAAAAGACGTTGCTATTTCATTTTCCCAGGAGAAAGCTAACATAGATGAGTGTGAAGAAAGGCACAGAGAAGAGTCACGGTAAGTGCATAGAAGATTGACTTTAGTGAACTCCAGGGAGGGATTTTGTTCAAATGCGCTTACTGCCTCCAACTCCCCCGTCCTCTTGTTGGTTTGGCTTCAGCTGTTCTATGAGATTCTCTTAGTCACACACACTCTCCTGCCATAAATCTCTACTTGACCGGTTGGTGGCATTGTGTTTGCCTGGGGCCTGGAACTTGTTTCCTTCAGTCTCAGCATTGGAACCAGTTCTTCCAACTTCCATGCTCCACTCCAAATGCCTGAGACTAACACCGCCCAGGTCAGATTCCTGCTTATCCCACTAACCCCGAGCAGAGGTCACTTGGAAGAGGGGGGGGGGGGACCAAAGGCCAACTGCTGGTGAGGTTGTGTTCTGTAATAGCTATTCTCAAGTTTATCTAGATTAAATTATAGCAGCTTGACTAATCAGCATAGGCAGTTGAGACTCGCTATCCTGGAGTCTTATGCTGGGCATTCAAAGTGATCTAGGAGCCCCACACAAGGCTACTAGATTTAGTAAATAAAAACACTGAACTTCCAGTTAATTTGAATTTCAGGTAAACAATAACTTTTTAGAATATGTTATAAATATCACGTGGAAACTTTTTCTAGATTGCCTGGAAACCATGGGGGATGTTAAGTAGCACAATTGCAGCCGAAATCCTCTACCCCGGGTCTACTTGAAATATTGTATGGCATACACTAGTACTTACGCTAAAAAAATTATCTGTTGTTTATCTGAAATTCAAATTTAGCTGGATAGCCTGTATTTTATTTGGCAACCTTACACCCAAGGGAAGATGCCCAACTAAGTAGCAAACATTCCTTGGGAAGATAGACCCCTGCAAAGACCTGCAGTAGCACCGGAAGCTCATAACAAGGACCCAATGAATGCCATGGACAATGAGCTCAGAAACAGAAGACTTCTGCTAGATTAAAAGAGTTCAAAGTTCACTAGGCAGAGATAAATTTGTATGGAGAGGGGAGTGGGTTTTAGGTTGGTGAAGGGATCTAAGCAAAAGGATGGAGGTGGGGAAGCATAAGACATTGCAAGGGGCCGAAACCGGTTTGGCTCAGTGGATAGAGCGTCGGTCTGCGGGCTGAAGGGTCCCAGGTTCGATTCCGGTCAAGGGCATGTACCTGGGTTGCGGGCACATTCCCGGTGGGAGATGTGCAGGAGGCAGCTGATCGATGTCTCTCTCATCGATGTTTCTAACTCTCTATCCCTCTCCCTTCCTCTCTGTAAAAAATCAATAAAATATATTTTTTAAAAAAAGACATTGCAAGGGGACAATGAGTAGAGCTGGGTTGGAGAGTAATTAGAGATGAATCGAAGAG
Organism: Myotis yumanensis; assembly: GCF_028538775.1. NCBI lineage: Eukaryota > Metazoa > Chordata > Mammalia > Chiroptera > Vespertilionidae > Myotis > Myotis yumanensis. Next base: position 16,009,062 of record NW_027223762.1, read on the forward strand.
GAAACCGATTTTGAACTCTGGTCTGCTGTCAGCATAGAGCCATTAAAATTTTTAACCATGGAGGAGAGACACTGTGAGTCATCTTTTAGGGAGATTATTATTTCCCAGAAGAGGAACCTGAGGCAAAGAGAGGTTCTGTAATTTGCCCAACACCCGATTTTAGTGGAGAAAGGAGAAAGGAGAAAGGAGAAAGCCCATGTGGATACAGTCAATTTCAAGCAACTAAGAAAACCTGACCCATGGGCTTCTGTTTTTCTTGGTACTATTTTCTTAGGTTGCATAGCAACTGTGTAAGTGGTAGAGCTGTGAACTTGGCCTCTTTTGATATTTGGAGACTAGGAAACAAAATTTAGTAGTTACTGAGAGTATTTCTCCCCATGTGCTGGGATGGCAGCAAGGGAGGACATGTTCACCTGCGTTATGTTGACCCAACGTGTGGGGTTATCTGGGAGGGGCCATGGTCACCTTAACTACTGCAAGAGTCACGCTTAATCTACTCATTTGTCATGGACAGTGTAGACTCTTCCCTGCTCATCTGCCTCTCTCTAGTGCAATTAGAATGTGGCCTGTTGTCTCAGAACGGTTTGCAATCTGTAAATTCTATAGAAATTATGCCATTTCTGCATAAGCATGAGGTCAGACTTTTCAAGGAAGCCCCATCCTGTGGGAATAGTCTAATGCTTTGATTCTGTCCTTTTGTTTAGGCCACCTAAAAATGTATGTGTCAAATTAACATTGGGAAAGCACAAGAAAATCTCCAGCCCTGTAATTTTCTGGGTGACTGAGATTGCTTTCACAGAAATGCTTATAATTTTGTTTCTCATTCGTAGGTTTATATTTTCTCCTTTCTTCATTAACTAAAAGTGTTCTGTTTTCTGGTAGTGTGAGGCTAGAATATATCACATGTCAGAAGTGCTGTGGTCGAGATTCAGGCATTACAGGCAATGTTGGACTAAATGACGTTTAAGAACGCTTCCATTTATAAGATTATGTTCATCTATTTCCTTGGTGACTCAAAATTATATACTGATTTTCTCAGATACTCAAAATTTGTATTTGACAGAAAAAAGGGCTTACAAATATTGATTGATCACATATCCTCTCTTTTGTTTAGTTATGATCAAATGATATATTACTGAGATTTGTCTTTTGATAACAGTGATTTAATTGCTTAGCAATTATTTATACAATGTTGGTCAATGAAAAATTCACATGATTCCCCATGCTTTAGGCTGTTAGAACAATGAGTTGGTCTAAAACAATAGCATCAGGACTAACAAAGAATAGGAGTTTTCAGAGTAAAATATGACAGAGAAGTCATTCCTCAGAATCATCTAGAATGCTTAAAAACAAAAAAGAAAACACGTTGCCAGACCTCACCTTGGAAATTCTGATTCACTATATCTGGGGTACGACATGGGAATCCTCTACTCCCCCAGGGAAAGCTGGGCTCTGGCCTTCTACCTGCTTAACAAACACTGACCACTCCCCACAGGTGCTCCGTTGTCTGTGAGCATGCGCGTGAGCCGAGGTTATCCTGGGCAGCAACCATTTCTCAAAATATGATTTGGGACAACTCCTTCTCCCTACTGCCCTCTAATTCCCTTAGGTTTATCAAACAGCCCTCCCTCACTGTGCCAAACCTCATGCATCTCAAACGCTGCTTCCGATGCCCTCTCACTGCTCATGCATCAGTAAAATCAAGAAATCTAGCCATTAAAATAATTCCCCCTGCCATACCTTTCTTCCTGAACCTATTCTCATAAGTAAGCCTAAAGATGGCAGATGGGATCCTGAAGAAAAAGGTTAACTTACTGTTTTAGTTCGTTTGGGCTGGTATAACAATATCACAGACTGGATGGCTTATAAATAGCTCATAGTTCTGGAGGCTGGAGGTCCAAGGTCAAGGTGCAAGTAAGGTTGGGCGAGGGCTCTCTTTTGGTTGGCAGACTTCTGTTGTATCTTCATATTGCAGAGGGGGCTGATGAGCTGTGAGGTCTGTTTGATAAGCACCAGTCCCATTCACGAGGGCTCTAGCTTTAGGACCTAAACACCTCCCAAAGGCCCCACCTACAAATACCATCATCTTGGGGGTTAGGATTTCAATGTACACATTTTGGGGAAACACAAACACTCAGAACATAGTACTTACCAAAAAATAATGCCAAACTGGGAGTGTTTCCTTGCTGTATTTATTTCATTAGCTTTGCAGATTTACAGAATAGCATGTCTTTTCATTTTAGTGTTTGGCCAGTAGGTCGTTCACATGGTTTGCAGATTGAAATTGGTGAGGAAAGATTTTTTTATTTTCAGTATGAACCTTCCCCACAATACAGAATTCACTGCTGCCATCATACATTCTGTTTCCAAAGGAAGAGACAATTACTTGCCTCGCTTAAGTTACTTTAACGTAGAAGGTGTATGAGGGCTTTTGTTGACTTGTTTTTCTTTTGGTTCAGGTTTCAATTCTTCCTTAGTAATTGCTTTTGGAAAAGATACTTAACAGAAAACAAACTGTTGCCCCAAAAGATTGATTATACCTTTTCTTCTCTTTCTCTGTTCTTATCAATTTTATGTGACATATGTGAAAGTCAATATAATGTCCATTTTTCATGACTACATGAACAAAATTCTCAGCTATGAGAACCTTTAAAAAATCAGAGACTTTCCCTTTGTACCCATAAATCACTATTAAACATAATGCTTACCCTTAATATTTTCTAATGTACACATGCATATTTTGAAAGTGTTTTTCTCTTCCTTTGAATAGTTTGTGTGATTATTTTAGAAAATGTAGAAAAAAGTTTATTAAGAAAATAAACATTTTAAATCTCACCATCTAGAAAAAATTATTAGTTTTTTTTTGCAATCACTGATACATTATATGCTGGCATGTACATAGAATTTATATTCTCTTTTTTGACACAAATAATAGCATACTCACAATTCTACATTTATATGAATTTACAACTATATCTTGCTGTTACTCTATAGTACTACATGTAGAAGTACTACAATTCTTTTTAGAGGTTCCATATTATTTCGTTGTTTTGAAGTCCTTTATTTAACTAGTCTTCTATTGATGCCTATTTAAATCATTCCAAATGCTTAGTTATTAAAAATGTGTCAGTGAATATCCCTCAACCTATGTAGTTTTATCCAAAAGTGAGTATATCTGCAGGATAAACTTCTAGCAGGGTCAGAAGTTCGATGAATAAAGCCCAATTGCTCTCCAAAGAGGTTGTAGCTATAAACACATCAGCATGTCCCATCAGCGTGATTGACAGTGTCCTCTTTCCTACACACTCACCATTAAACACTTTGGACCTTGGCATCCTAACGGGCAATGTGTATCTCATTGAATTTGCACTTCTCATTATGAAAGAATTTGAGCATCTCTTCCTATGGTTTAAGAATTATTTTCATTTCCTTTTCTCTATATTCATTCTTCATATCGGTTACTTTTCTGTATTTTCTATTATGTTTTAAAAATTCATTTTTAGGAGCCCTTGGAAAAGTAAAGAAAGTTGGCCTTTGACTCTAAAATGCTTGCTTTCAGTCCCCCACCCCATTTTGCCAAGGTTCTCCACCCATTGGTTTGTAATGCTAATTTAATTTTAAATGATAGCCCTTCTGTGGAAGAAACAGTTTCCTGTAAACTTTGAGGAGTAGAGGGAAATTTATATCTTATTTTGCTTTGTGGTTCAATGCAAGCATTTGTTTCTTATAAAAAAAAGATTGGACTGCTAACTGTGCCACCATTGGTGGTCACTATTGAATCTCAGAAGAAAAATAATTAAAAATTTGACATTTATTCTCCCGTCTGCCAGTGGATTTGTAATGGCATATTGACATTTAATGGTTTTAACACTTGTTACAGACAATCTAGCAAATTTCAGGCTAATCATTAGCATCTAACTTTTTTCTTCAAAATTGGTTAACACTAATTAAAATGCCATACCCAAGAATTTGTAGAACTGAAAAGCCTTATTTATCCTGTTCAAGGAAGACCAAATCTTAGATAAAAAAATTAAAAAAAAAAATCCAAGTTTTGCTTAGAAGGTCAAGAATTAAATAGCAATAAATAATATCTGTAATTGCAGGGAACTTATTATTTCCCAAGAGAATAAATAAATAGTAATAATATTTTAATTTCTAACTGAAATAGAGAAATGAATACTTATCAGTCCAGACTTTCATAACCTGCAACACTCGGTGTCTAGAATGTAAGATGCCTGCTTTTGCAGGGCTCTGGGTACCTCTCTAGCATGTCAACTGGGAGGATTCTTTAGAAAGGACCACTGTGTAAACACAGTTGGATGAGTGATTAGTAGTGCTTTTGTGACCATTAAAGACATGCAAAGATTTAGAACATGAATTAAAAACTGGGGAGGTGGAAGAGGCATAGAGGGGATAAATAGTGATGGAACACATTAAAATATACTAATTTTCCATCAAAAAAAAAGGACGAAAAAATTTGTGTTATCCTAACTGTAATTGAAAATAAATAAATAAAATGGTTCTATCTTGTTCAAAGACGAGTAGATGAGGCAGAAAGAATAATCTCTTTAGGAAGTAGCTCAGGTGTTTGGCAATTAATATTTAAATGCTGTATCCAGCCATGCTTGCCTTGCCTGTGTGCTGGAAACCCGCCCTGCTTTGTGCCTGTGATTGGAACTACATAATTTTTACTGAGATGACTCTTTTCTGGGCTTGACACTAAACCTCTCTAACCTGCTCAGGAAACACTTTGTCTTGCTTTGGGCCACTATCCAGAGCAAGGTGAGGCTCCCCCCTAACATTTTCAGGTCCTTATAATTATGTAACATTTCCTGACTACCCTCACAGTCCACCTTATTCAGAGCAACAATAGCCAGAATTGCAGGCAAAAATGTTTATAAATAAAGTAACCAGACTTTAGGAAGCAGTCCTTGAAAATTCAGTGTACTTCAATGACAGCAAATGCTACAACCTGTTTAGCTCTTGGTGAAAAAAAGAATGGTATGGTTTGATAAATAGCAGGCATTTATATTTTTACATCAATTGTACCTTTCCAAATAATACTGTACTGTTGATGCCTAGGATAGGAAATTCAATTTAGTGGCTGGGGTTAGGCAGGTATTTATGATGTTTTGATTAAAATCTTTCTTCTATCCTCCCCCACTGCCAAGTTGTGGAAGGTACTAAAGGTGGATGAGGCTATATATAAACCCGACTTGTTCATTGATGGCCAATTGAAGGATATCCTCTGTACATTAAACTGGGATTGAGCTGTGGAACAGTACTTATGTGTTCATTCATTCATTGCTCATCTACATAATTAAAATTTACAAAATCCCTGTTTATTATGTGAGAGTCATTTCAAAAACATATTTAGAAGAAAGGATACAAGGCCCAGCTGGCATGGCTCACGGTTGAGCATCAACCTATGAACCAGGGGATCATGGTTCAATTCCTGGTCAGGGTACAAGCCCAGGTTATGGGCTTGATCCCCAGTAGGGGGTGTGCAGGAGGCAGCCCATCAATGAATCTCTCTCATCATTGATGTTTCTATCTCTTTTCCCCTCTCCCTTCCTGTCTGAAATAAATAAAATGTGTTTACAAAAAAAGAAGAAGAAGAAGAAGAAGAAGAAAGGGTACAAGAACCCTTGAAATTTATTTGGACCAGAAGACTTAATTTAATTCCCTGCCAAAACATTTTACTTATTGTTTCATTAATACAGCTAAAAAGTTGAAACTCATCTGTGATCATATGAAACTGTATTTTAGACTACAATTGCATGAAATAATCTCATTAAAGCCCTAATGGGTTTTTATGCATATTCCATGAGAAGAATAAACAGGCACATTGATGTCTACCCCACTGGCTTATTTGAATATGTTCATGTTTGTGTGACTTTATTAAAGGCAAAGTGGTTCATGCATCTCAATATAAAGATAAAGAGACCGTGGAGGATTCCATTTCCAGCTGTAAGGTGGTTAAGAACCTAAACAACAATTCTGCCTCTAAAAAGAACTAAAAAGGATAGATAAATTATTAAAAGCTTCTGTTAAATGGAAAACAAAATAAGTGATAAGATAAAAAATTAAATGGGAAGAGGAATTCAAAGAAATGAGCAAATTACTAAAGCCATATTTTATCCTGAGCCATGTCAAAACTGGTGAATTGAGCTTCATTTGTCATGGCCTCCTGGGGCCCTGGGGACAGAAGATAAAGCTAGAGCCTTCCACGTCAGGGAATCCCACAGGAGACCCATCCATGGCTGTCCAACAGCTATGGCCTCAGAGAAAAGGGGAACTTAGAATAGATCCACATTCTCCTTGCCCCAAACATAGCAAGAAAACACTGCCTATTGAATTTTAGTGCTGAGTGATGAGAGAAATATACTCTTCTAAGAGTTCTTAACTACAAGTCAGCCTTCATGAGTTTAATAGCCCAATTTGACACGACCTGAATGGTCTGAAAAACCTCAGTAGAGAATTTAATGTAAAGGGCCTGGAAGTTTGCAATTGGAAGAGTGTAGTGGTGTGTTCCGACTGCCGCAGTAGAAATAATGGTGTAAAATTCCTCAGATTTTGCAGTGATGTAGGTCTCTATCACCATCTATTGATCTTGGAAATAAGGAATTGTAGGTGACATCAAATTTAGAGAAAAGTTCTGAACATGAGACCATTTAAATTGCTTGAAAAGGCACCCTTATAAAGAAGTCTTTGCACAATTTAAATTCAAGAGATAATTTATCATGATTTTGGGTTTCTTAAGAGGTGATTGAATTGTGGCCAGGTTGCATCCATTTCACTTATTCTATTTTATTGCCTGGATATGAACAGGTATTTGTTAAAGAGCAAGACGATGTTCAGCATTTGCAGTGTCTAGTTTAATTTGGTTTGGTTGTTTAACTATAATCTATAACCCCCAGATGTTATGTGTTTCCTAGGAAGGTAAGATATAGCTCTGAAATTTGAAGATAGATGATACAAATATTTGGCTGAACTGCTAACCTACTAAGGTTTAAGTCAAGTCCTGAAATAGAGGAGAAATCCTAAAATTCGATCATACCCACAGAGCAGGATGCTAAGTAAAGCATCTACTGGTGTGATTTAATGGGATTAATGTTTAGAATAGGACAATGGAAAAATACCAGACATATGAGCTGGCCTTTTATGAGCTATCAAATCTTCTCTCCCAGGGCTTCCTTCCTTCCACCTTCTTCACCTCCATTTGTATTTCTTTCTTTTTTTGTTTTGTTAATCCTCACCCAAGGATATATTTTTCTCCATTGATTTTTAGAGAGAGTGGAAGAGATGGGGAGAGAGAGAGAGAGAAACATTGATGTGAGAGAGACACATCGATTGGTTGCTTCTCATACATGCCTCAACCTGGTCTGGGGAACGAGCCCGCAACCAAGATATGTGCCCTTGACCGGAATCAAAGGAGACCCTTCATGGGCTGATGTTCTAACCACTGAGCAAACAGGCTAGGGCCTCCGCCTCTATTTCTAATACAATCTCTGACCTACTTGGTTTCAAACATGCTTTTGTTGTTGTTGTTGTTGTTGTTTGGAGACATCATGTGCCTTTCCAACTCCTCCTTTCTTTTAAGTCAGTTGAACTGTGACTTCAGTTACATTCCTGACTTCGTTAGGGAGGGCTTCGGAGCTTAAACTAAAGTAATCATGTAAGAATATTGTGATTCCTTGTTCTTTAACTTCCCACTAGATTGTTTCCTTGAAGGCAAGAGTTTTTGTGGGTTTTTTTGTGTCTCTTTGTGCCTTGCACATGAATACCTTCTAATGAAAACTGTATTTAAGTTCAATAACTGAATCAATGAACAAATCAGTAATAGTTGGGGGAGAATAGTATCATGGGTAGTAAGGAAGTAAGTACAGAAGGTATTCAGGTGACTATTCAGATCTGTAGAAGTGGAGCTCACTAGAAAGAGATGGATGAGGATGAAGGCGAGAAAAGCAGAGGGATATTCTTATGGGAACTGTCAACAGGCCTCAAAGCCAAGTTGAAGTTATGAAATGTACATAAGCGGCTGAGATTATAAAACTGGAAAAACTGCAAGATGCACCAGTAATAACACAATTCAGCTCTCTGGATAGCTGCTCAGAATTTTATCATGCTAAAAGCAGAACATCTGGTTAATACTTTACAATTTCAGCTTTCAAAAGGCAGAGGGAGCAACATAGGGAAAGGGGTTCAGGACCCGGCATTAACACAGGGCTAACAGGTGTGGTGTGGAAGAGACAGGAGTTCCGGGGAAAGGACACTCTGCTCTCTTTGCAAGGAATGATTACTCCTGACTATTAAAATTATTCATACATTTATAAAGATTGACTTATAAAGAAATGTAGAAAGAGAAAAGAGAAATAACCCCAAATCTCCTTTGATTCCTATTACAGCTAACATTTGTGTTATTTCTTCAGGTCTTTAAAAATATGAATACACATATAATATGCGCAGTTTTTACATATTTGGGTGTATGGTTTGGTAATATATTTTTAAAAAGTTAATGCTATTTTGAAAATAATTTTCTGTATTATTTCAGATTCCTTTATAGTAGTGCTGTATTAGGTAAATGATTATCTATGGATATATCACATGTCGGGAGTACTTAAGCTCTTATTCTTAGATGCTTAAATTGTTTTCTATTCATATCATTATCTATACATTTTCTGGGAACATTACTAGAAGTAAAATTATAGGCAGAGTATGACTGTTAAGGCTCTTCATATATTCACTAAAATTCCTTTCCAGAATTTTGATTCTACTAGTGGAGTATGGAAGTGATGTTTTCACTTTAACTTGGCTTATATACCAATACATATACACACCATGTATGTGTGTATACATACACTCATATTAATAAATACACAATATATGTTTTGATTTGTATTTTCTTGAATATTAAGGAGTTTCTTTAATTACTAAAGTGATTAAAGATTACAAAGAGTTCAGTACACTTGTCAGTGAGTGAATTTCCTCTTCAAGGCTTTCACCCATTTTTTTTCCTTCCTTGACTTACTTATTTTCCTTATAAAAAAATTTAGACTGAATTCATTATTTTTTTAAAATGTTTTTATTGATTTCTTTTTAGAGAGAGAAGAAGGGAGAGGGATAGAGAGATAGAAACATCAATGAGAGAGAAACATCAATCAGCTGCCTCCTGCACGCCCTCTAATGGGGATCAAGCCTGTAATCCGGGTGTGTGCCCTGCCCGGGAATCGAATCAGCGACCTCTTGGTTCATGGGTCGACACTCAACCACTAAGCCACACTGACTAGGCTAGACTATCTGAATTCCTTAGATTTATTTTCTTTTCTCCTTGTTTTGCTTCTGCATATAAAAAGAAGTAGCAGGAGATGACCCAGCAAGTAAGAATCCTCACTTCTTATAGGAGCAGTGATGGAGTTTTGGCTATTGTAAATCTTTTATTTCCATCATGGTCATTTTTGTGTGTGACATTTGTGTGGTTGGTGAAGAAAGAGAAACTGACAAAGGAAAGAGAGATAGAAGACTCAGGGGCATAGGTGGGAAATCAGGAGAGAACAATGAAGGGTGGTAGACTATGCCACCTTAAAATATGCCACTTCTGCATAAGGATAATTTTTGAGCTAAAGTCCCTTGAAAATCAGCAGGTGCAATAAAGACACACTGACCTCTCCTTTTCTTCCTGAAAGCAAGGAGATATAACTTCCATGTGAAAGATGCTTTTTCTATGCCAGGAGGAAAGAATCATTCATATCACCAGAGATGGGGAGTCAAGGCTGAGATAATTTTGTACAAATAGACTTTGTTAAAATAATTCTTATCCTCCTATGGTCTCTTCATATACATTAGTTACTTTTCCACATTTGCTTCTCTTTGTTCACTTAGGTTTTGCCACTTTTTTGGGTCTTCATTACCTTAAGTGGGTCCCCATGTCATCTAAACTTAGAGTAAATAAATTTGTATGCTCTTCTCTTGTTAATCTGTCTTTAGAAACAGAGCCCTAGTGGAGAATCTGAATGGGTAGAGGAAAAAAATTTCCTCCCCTGCAGCAATATAGTGGAAAACAAGGCAAGGGAAAGTTTCAAGAAGGAAGGTGTGGTCAATATAGATAATGCCCCAGAGTAGTCACATAATATAAGAACAACAAACACTATGTTATACATAAGAATATCTATTAAGCATTCATAAAGTTTCATTCATTGTTCAGTGCTTTATGTACTCTCCCTACTTAATTCTCACAGCAATTCTATTAAGTGCTATTATTATCTCCATTCACAGAATGGGAAACAGACTTACAGAGGCTAAGAATTGTGCCTACGAACACACCACTAGTATGAGATTCACATGCAGGTTTTTCTGGCTCTAAATTCCAAATGTTTCATCATCACAATTCACTACAGTTTGAGAAGAATGAAAGGTTTTGGGAGCTAAGTTACATAAAAGGCTACTTTTAAAGTTCTGAGCTTTCCACCATGATTTATCTTAGAATACATTAGATAACCATCTACTAGGGATGTTGTCGAAGGGATATTTAAATCAATTGGGAAGGAACATATAAGGTTCTGCCCCAAAATTGTAATTGTTGGATTTGGTGGTCTTCCCAAAGAAGAAGTTAGCATTTCTATTATAAGAAGGTACTGTGTTGTCATTTTGGACATTTTGTATTATTTTCATTGATACAATGCATGTCTCTGGTCATCATATCTGGATACATTTTGTACTTTGTATATGAATGGTATTTACACATGGATTTTAAAATAAGAGATACAAGTCATCAATGTCCAGTTACTTGTTTATAGGACAATGTTTGACATTAATAGGCTATTGACTCTAGGACTATAAAATTCTTGATGGGAGAAAAATAATCCATACTTATATTCTTGGATACATTTACTAGATTGACCTCTGTTTTACTGAATTTGCAGCAGATCCAGTGTTTCAGCCATCCTCGTACATTACCCTGTTCCTAAGCTTCATAATTTAGATAATAGTGAGTGATTGGTGGCTACACACTTACCGATATTTGTAGCTACAAAAAAGTTTAAATTCTGCTTTCCTGTAAGTGGCAATTACATTTCTTCAATCAATTTGAAGTACATTCTGTATTTACTGCTACTCTACTGATGGTTGGGCTCTATTCAGTACAGGCCAGGAAAGTAATTATAACAAAAATGTAAAAGACACAATTTTGTACCATCTAATCCAATCCAATCCAATCCAATCAAAGCAAATAGCTAATATCTATTTGTAAGTTCATATGATACTGTTTATATGGTCTGTCAAATTAAAAGGTATAAGCTGTATGAAAATAGTCATGTATAAGGCATGGATAGCAAATTCTTGAGAGCACAGACTGCATCTTATTCATCCCTGTGTCTGCAGCAACTTGGTGTAAATAAGTGCTCCACAAACATACACACAGCCAGTTGTGATCTGGAGTAATAAATAGTCTCACCTGTGACTTTAAAAAATTGTGTTTTGCTTTGTGATGTCAAATGAACCTACTACAAAGATTCTTTTCCATTGAATTTAATGTAGTCATATGTTTGAGTGATGACTTAGGAAGGTTTAGTTAAACAAGGATCAATTTGTGTGTTTTTTAAAAAAATTTTAATTCTTTATTGTATAAAGTATTACATATGTCTCCTTTTTCCCCCCATGACCTCTCCCCGCCTGCCCCCACCCCCTAGTACATTCCCTCAGCCCCCACCCAAGTCTGTGTCCATTGGTTATGCTCATTTGCATGCATGCAAATCCTTTGGTTGATCTCTTATTCCCTCATGCCCGGCCTTCCCTCATAGGTTGGGCAGTCTGTTTGATATTTCTATGACTCTGGTTCTATTTTTGTTCATCATTTTATGTTGTTCATTGTATTCCTCAAATGAGTGGAATATGTGATATTTATCCACATGTGATATTTATCTTTCTCCGACTGGCTTATTTTGCTTAGCATAATGCTCTCTAGACCATTCCAGTCAATTTGTGATTTTAATGGGGATATTAAATTTGAAATTTTAGTAATGTTACAAAATTACAATGTAAAGACATTACAATAGATTATTGCGAACAGCAATAAACTACACAGGTGCAGAGAAATATACGTGCCAAAAATGGAGGTCAGTGTTATTCCACCACTCGAAAATTAAATCAGGATCAGGTCGTCCTGACAGCCAAGGGGAACAAAGTGGGGAGGGTGTAGAACAAGACATTATGAAGTTATAACACTAAAGCTTTAATCAGCAAAGTTATTTCTTTGAAGGTTTAGCTAATGAGATCAGAATGCATTGCTAACCAGGTCCAGGGATAGAATTAAGAATTTCCAGAAGACTAAAAGGCTCATATGTCCCTTGGGCTTTGAGAATTTTCAGTGGATAGAAAAAACACCAAGTTGAAGATGCTGTTCTTTCAGTTTCCTGTTAGAGTGCTTTCTCTCGTTATGGTGAGCCACCTCACCGAGGCAGTAGACCAGACAGCCAGGAAATGCCATGACTGGGACCAGGTGCAAGTTGCTTAGCCTCTGTTCAATATTGAAAGGCCACCTTCAGTCTTTTCAGATGCATGGGTCAGAAGACAGCCCCACGTGGGGCATCCCTCTGTTCACTATGGATCACACCATGAAAACCAAAGGTTCTGAGGCTGCCAAGCTGTGGCCCTGTGCAGAACCCATTGTTGCGTCACTTTTGGCCTTTGAATAGCCTCATTCCTGGAACGAGTGTGCTCCTACGGCTGGGAAGCATTCTTAACACTTCTCCAGACCTTGAAGGATAATGTTCCCTAGTCCACCCTTCTACAGCTTGCTAATCCTTTGAGGCTTGGAGTCATCTGCCCATGGATATTCCCCTGAGCAGGACACCTGAGTCCCATTGGTCAGTCAATAATTTAATGTCCTGCAGAAATGGTAATTTCAAGAAGTCAGTCATTGATTTAGAGGGACGGCAGAGAAGGTATGGGGGGAGGGGGAGAAAGAGATTCTGTGGTGGTGGCACTCAGCCTCTCCTTTGTGGTCAGCTGTGACCCAAACTTTCATGCCACACTCAGCAAAACAAAAGCATTCAACCAACTGGATACATCTGAAGTACTGCATCCTTAGGTTTCTGGGGTGTGCCACCTGGAGGTCTCAAGTCCCATCCCAAGTGGCTTAGCAGATTTTTTTTTCCAACTACTGATAGTCTCCAGGAGAGGACTTCTGGTAAATGCAAGTGTCTCCATTTAATTACATTTCCAGTGATGTTTTTATGCCTCTTATTGATTGGTGCCCCAGTTGGCTGCCTGGCTGGTCGACCCCTTAATCAAGCTCTGGTAATACCTCCATGGAAATCTCTTTGGGGTCTTTTACATGCACATCTATGACCCTTTAGCTCTACTGAAGCTATATAAATCAATCCAACAAATTCTAAGAAAAGGCCAATAGTGAAGCAACAGTTCAGCAAATGAAACATTAAAGACCTTGCCTGAGGAAAATGTGGAAAAAACTTGGCCCTTTTTGCCCCTTGATTGATTCTTCTCTGATGTACTTTTGACTAGAAAAAAAGAAAACAGAAATGTGGGCAGTTTAAAAACCAAGTAAGGCCTACATAGGAGCAGGACACACAGGATAATCCGCTCTGGACCATGTCTCTCACATTGGGGTGATCACAAAGAGGGTGTAGAAGGCTTCTTTAAACCATCTATGTTTGATGAATGTGCCCATTGTATGTTGGGAAAGTAATTATACTTGGAAAATTTGAAATTAGTGAACATTAGAAAGAATAAAAGAAAATATAATGGAAAGAAATTTTAATCTCAAGAGACTCAGTGTTTTGGTAAAAAATACCTTACTATCATATGGTCTGTATCCATCACTGCCATTGAACCCTCTTTACCATTGGAAAATTCAAACTGTATGGTCTAGATGTCAGAAATAAAAGGTACACATACCCTTTGGTAAATGTGGAGAAGTGAAGAAAACTGGGCTGTGTAACTTTACCTAATGAAATGAAACTTGTGTTTCTGAATGCTTTCTCTAAGTGTACAACTAGAATTTTAGGAGACAGAAAAGGACATTTTGTTCAGTATACTGAATAAAATATAATGAATCTAATTGACTGGTGATTGAGTGTCCCACCCATGAGAGATATGAAGGTATTTACTAATCTGCTCACTTACCCCCTTACCCATCCATTCCATTTCTCTCTCTCTCTCTTTTTAAAAATATTTTTTATTCATTTCAGAGAGGAAGGGAAGAGGGAGAGAGAGATAGAATCATCAATGATGAGAGAGAATCATTGATCAGCTGCCTCCTACACGCCCCCTACTGGGGATTGAGCCTGCAACCTAAGCATATGCCCTTGACTGGAATCAAACCCGGAACCCTTCATCTGCAGGCCGATGCTCTATCCACTGAGCCAAACCAGTTAGGGCCATTCCTTCTCTTAATACTCATTCCCACACTGGTGCACTCTGGGACAGACCAACTTTATCACGACATAGACCTTGTTCTTTAAGAACCCTCGGCCGAGTGTGTGCCACAGACTTGTTAATAACAGAGCATTGTTTAAGGACTGTGAGTGAACCATGCTGGGAGACAATTAGAAGAGAGCAGCTTTCTCTGAGAACTAGCAATCAGGAGTGTGTGTAATGAGGGAGTGGAAGGGGAGGCAATATGTATCTTGAAGGATACACTTGCTAGTCAAACTGAATTTGTCTCTCTGAATAATGTTTTTGGTGTATATATGGGATTATAAATATAATATCCAATGAAAACAATGTGGGAAATGTGGGCAAATGTTTTAAAAAGACGCAATGAAAGCATGAGTCCCCAAATTGGGATATGCACACTCTCCTCTTAAAACAGTTACCGTGCTGGTTGGTGTGGCTCAGTGGTTGAGCATCAATCTAGGAACCAGGAGGTCATGGTTTGATTCCCTGTCAGAACACATGCCCGGGTTGTGGGTTTGATCCCCAGTGTGGGGTGTGCAGGAGGCAGCTGATCAATGATTCTCTCTGGTCATTGATATTTCTCTCTCTCTCTCTCTCCCTCTTCCTTTCTCTCTGAAATCAATAAACAAATATATAAAAAACCAGTTACCATGTACAGCAGCTTATTAGAGCAGAGAGATGAGGCCCATTTGTCATCACTGGTGGTCTGTCCCCTTCATTTGATTGAAAAATAAAATTAGGCTCTGGGTTGGGATTTGGGGCCATAAAAGGACAGGTATGCCGACACACAATGAGTTAATAGCTCAGCTGGGACCAAATCCTTGTACCCTAACGCTTAATCTGAAGTCCTTTCTGCTTTACCACACAAACTGCTTCAAAGGAACGTTCAACCAGAAAATAACACTGTGTGGAGCATATTCTGGAGTCACGGTTCCTGGCTGGTGTAGTTTCCATGATTGTACCATCTTTATGCAGAACTGGTATCAAAAAGTAAAGGTATGTACCTAACCCGAAGGTGACTGCAGAATGTGGTTAATCTTCTGTGTGCAGTGGGTTTTTGAAAAGATTCATTTTATTGGAAGCCAAGGCAATGCAGAGCAGCGAGTCTATTTGAGTGCAGTAGTGCTTTATAGGGAATCCAGTCCAGCAATTTCTGGTTCCCTGAGGCTAAATTCTATTAGGCATTAAAACTCAGATTTCAGGTGCCTTGCACTGATGAACACAGGGAACGTCTGCAGCAAGTGTCTAGCATTATAACCCCTGAATACTGATTGCTGTCAGAAGAGCTAGGCCTAACTTGCCAACGGGCTAAAATGAAGAAGCATTTGTTTCTAAAAAATATGTAAGTACCCTTTTTCCTACCTTCCAATGGATTGAGAGAATGGTGGATTGAGTTGATAAATATAACCCCTATGTTTTCAGTTTGATATTTTTTACTCAAGAGCATTTAGAGGGCTTACTAATAGACATGCTAATCGTAAGTACCATTAATTGGGCATCTACTACATTCTAGACATTTTAGGTACATTATTCCAATCCTTACAGTAAGCCTGAAAGGCAATAGTATTATCTTCTCTGCAAAGAATAGAAATGAGGACAGATGGGTTGGGGAGGAGTGGCAATTTTCTAGAAAAGTGGTAGAGGAGAGACAATTCATAACTATTGCCCTCAAAATCCAGAATCTGATAGAATAGGTCAATAGTCCAATAAAATATCAAAGAATATAGTGATTGTGTAAAATAGAACAGCCACGTTTTATTGGGTCTAACAGGTACTATGCCAAATGTTTTATGTATATAATCTTACTTAATCATCACAATTCTAAGAAGTAGCATTATTCTCCTTGTATGGGCCAGGAACCAAGCTCAGCATAGCCTGCATTGTTAATTATCATGCCATACTGCCTTATCTGATGACTGCCATTCCTGTAGAAGTGTATAGGAGATAATTTGATAGGTTTATGAAATGCTAGTGCAAACAAACTCTTTACAGTGCTCTTCGTGATCAACATACCAAATAGTAATTAGTTTAAGAAAGCAACAATGTTAAAGGAGGGCTAAATAGTGATGGAGGGAAACTTGACTTAAGGTGGTGAACACACAGTACAATATACAGATGATGTATTATAGAATTGGGCCCCTGAAACCTATGTAATTTTATTAACCAACTAGAGGCCCAGCGCATTATTAAATCGTGCCTGTGTAGGGTCCCCAAGGCCTAGCCTGCCATCAGGGCCATGTCCGCCGCCCCGTTGCTGGTGCTTCCAGGGTTCAGAAAGTCCCACTTCTGGCATCCATTTATGCCGGGGTTCATGTCCCAGCATCAAGAAGGGTTCAGGAATCTGGAAAAGGGGCTGTGCATAGATGACATAGGAATCCAGAGACTATTAAAGAGTCCGGAGACGAGATATAATTTTGAAAGGCATTGGGGGTCAGAGGACCTTCAGCTAAAGGAACTGAAGAGTGCCTCCTTGTCTAGGACTCTTGCTTTTATTAACACAATTTGTCCTAAGGCAAGGTGGACATAATACACCTCAAGGGTAAGGTTTCAAAGGGTACAGAAGCATTGTCAGTTTGGGGAATAGCCTACGGCTGTTCAGGTGTTTGGCCAGTAGGAGGCAATAACATGTAGATTAAGATGCCCTTTAACTGTCTGGCAGCCACAATCAGTTTCCTATTCAGGTTTGGGGAAATGCCTTTAGCCATTCCCAGATGGTGACTATATGTGTGACTCAACCCTGTTGAGTCCCCAAGTCTCATCAACCTTTTGATGAAACTCTTGAAATTATGACATGCTGGAATTGGTCTACAGCACCTCATGACACCTTGCATGCTCCGCCGAAGCTGCCAGCGCCCCGTGACGCTCTGGGGACACTGCCGGCACCCCATGATGCCCACCGACGCTGCTGGCACCCCGGGGGTCGGTGGAGCATCATGGGCCCGAGAGGTGCTCCATGCACCTCCTGGTGACCGGTCATTTGGTTGTTACAGTGTTATGGCCACTGGCCTTTTAGGATATAAATGTCACCCCAATAAATTCAATAAAAAAGAAAACAACAATGCAACACAGTATGCAAGATGCATTAATAATGTTTTGTGATCATGCACTGGCACTTATTTGAGTGCTTTAACATTGTCAGCTGTGTGTATTTTTGTCCCAGTTGAATAAAGTGAGATATAGATATACAAAGAGACCTAAGGAAGTCCAACATAAATCCAGTGCCAAAGTGGAGAATACAATTTAGGTTTCTGATTGCCCAGATTTTCTGGTGCTCTGACTGCTTTTCAGTTGAGTAGCTGTATTGAGATTTTTATGTCTAGAGAAAAAAATTGATTCTATGGTTTGGAATAAGAACTAATACCTTCTACATTGACTTTATGATGCTGGAGAGGAATTGCTAATATATAAAGTTTCAGAAAACCAGGAAAAGAGACTTTTCATAACCTTTGACATAGCCAAAGCACCTCAATATGTATTTTTTTGGTTGCAATTTGATTGAACACAATGCAATTTAACACAAGAGCGAAAAAAGGATAAACTTGAGGTGGTTGTACCCTTAACTCTGGTCAGACTACATCATTGACCAAATATTACCATGTGCAAGGGAGTATAGTGATTTAGACCCCAAGGAGCTTAGTTCAGTCCCTGCCTCTCTTCCATTTACTGCTTGTAGCATATTTACTGAGCCTTGGATTCTTCATTTATAAAATGAAAATATTAATAATTACTTTCACTATTTCACAGGTTTATCCTACATATCAAATGAAATAATTTATATGAAAGCACCCTAGAGTCACTAAAAGTATTACATCTTTTAAACCCCATATTTCAGAAATTCAAAAAGTATAGGGAATTATAAAATGAACCCTCCCGTATCCACCACACAGTTTAAGAAAAAGATTACTGATACTTTGAAGTCCCCTCCCATCCCACTTGGTGTACTGGTCCCTGGTCCAATTATTCTCCTCTTGTCTCCAGAATTACGTATTTTGAATTTATTTAGCATTCTAAAACATTTTAAAATAATGTTATAACACATGCATGTATCTAAAGGATATATATATATATATTCGACCCAATATATCATGTGTGCATTCCTCTGCAACCAGCTTTTTTCCACTCAAATTATTTTTGTGAACTTTATTTCCCCCCCAAAACTTGCCTAATTTAATTCAGAAATGTATTCTTTCTCTCATTGTTGGAAAATGAGCTTGTTTGTTTTCTTTTTAAATGTGTTGTTTTTATAATTCTGCCTGTAATATTTTAAAATCACCCTGTGCCCAGGAACTTGCCCCTTCACCCGTGGGGTTGTCTTATTCTCCCTCTGCCCTCATATCACTGGCCCTGGGGGTGGGATATGTATTTCTCTCTCTCTCTCTCTTTTCTTTTGTTTTGTTGTCACAAAGAGACCCTTCTCCCTTCTTCCTGTTAAAACTCCCTGTGCTCTGACTATCCTATCAGACTGTAGCACCCATTGTCCCTCCTTCTTGCGATTGTTGGCTGTTTCCCACTTTTCTCTCCCATCACTCAATTCACTCACCCTTATTTCTCCAAGATTATTGACCCTGATCACTGCCAGTATTTTCAATACTTTTCCTACATTGATTCTTGATGATTTTAATATTCACCTGAATATTATTATCTTCTCTGCAAAGAATAGAAATGGTGATGAATTACTTCAGTTCCTCTCCACATTATTTTAGTTGTTCATTTGCATGATCATAATATAGACTCTTCATCACCTTTCCATAGTTTCAGGCTCAAGCATCCTCCCTGTTCACCTGCCCCATCTTTTCAGCTTGCTCCTTCCAGTACTACCACTCTGTCCTTCAATCCCCATTCATCTGGTAATAGTGATATTGATTATCAAATGTATTAGAAGATTGAATTCAATCCTTCTCAGGATATAATACCAATGGAAAATGTCTGGCCTGAGGAAGAACTGGATTTATCTAACTATTAGCTAAATTCTATGCTAAATAGTTTGCTACATGTTTATCATAAGGTATAACTAGAGATAAATCAAGGAGAGAAACTAGTAATCAAATGAATAAATATAAAAATGTATGCAATTTATGTAATGGCATTATAGGATATATTAGTTGTTTCTTTAAACTTGCTCTTCCAAATATTAGGCATATTCGGAGGGATACTGTTGCTGCATCAGATATGTAAATGCTAACCTAAATGTAGATGCTCAGACAAACAGGAGTATTTTGCTGCCAGAGAGCCTCAGCCAAGGGCTAGGGTGGTGGTCTGTGTAGTAAAGGAGTTGGGGTGTTCAAACCCTGCACATTCCAAAGAAAGGGCTGCCCCTTAATTAGGTTCTGAGGGATTACCTGTAAGCCTTGGAATATTTTTCCTGATAAGAGAGTCTTTGCATAACTGGAGTTTTAGGATATGGTGATTAAATGCCTCCCTAAGGACTCTTGCAATTAATTACATTGGGCCCCGTTGGATAATCCAGAATAAGCTCTCCAATTTCAGACTCTTAATCACATCTGCAAATTCTCTTTTGCCAGGTATGGTAACACATTCATAGGTTCTGGGGATAAGGACATGCACATTTTGGGGGGAGCCATTATTCACTCTACCACACTGAGCAAAGTAGGCAGGTGTATGAAAAACTACCAAGCAAGCCTTCTGAAAACCCACCCAAGCCTCCGTGGAAGGAGGAGACAGGGGTGTTGTGGGGCTGTGTGGCAGGCAGAACACAATGTCCTCTCTAGAAGGGGCCACCCCCGCTCAGTTCTGGTGATTATTGCTAGTTAGGGAGGTTGGCTCTCAACTGCCAGAGAGGACAGGAACCCAAAAGTGTGTGTGAAATAGCCCAGGGTTAAAACGTGGACAGCTTATTCAAGTTTGAAAGTCAAACATAAGCTGTGGAGGTCCACCAAAGCAAAAACAAATCTTGTGTTCTCTGCTGTTCACACTTTGACAATGATAACGAAGCTGTGTTTGAACAAAGCAAGAAGATAACTTTGTTGTTCTCTTGCTTAGGCTAGGACTCCGTCCCCCACTCCCCATGAGAAAAACAAGCCATTTGTAAAATGAAAATGTAACTTACAGAACTCTCCTCATGACTACTTTGAGGGGTTGGTTGTCTTGTCCAGGAAGGAGACTGGAGAATTGAGAAGGTAAAGGGAGTGTCCAAGGCCACCTAGTGAGAGCTGTGCGGCAGAGACAGGACTTGAACCCAGGCCTTCTCCTTCCAAAATCCGTTCTTTCCCCCTTCCCTTAATAACCACATCTTGTCACATTAATTAAACAGGAGGCCAATCGACTGAGTGTCTCTGATGCCCTGGCACCCTACACAAGCAAACCCAAATCGAAGCCAGTAAGTGCCTCCAAGTTACAAAATGGAAACCTGAGGGCACAAGCAGCCGCCTGCTTTAAGTGCCAGTCTTGCTTGGCTTCAGCCTTTTCTCTATGAAAGTCTCTCCCTGTGCTCCTGATCCGTTCTTGTTTGGCACGTCCTGATTTGAATCAACTTTTGCTCAAATAAACTCTTAAAAATTTTTATATGCCTCAGTTTATCTTTTACCAGTCCCAACACTTGTCATGCCAGCTGATCTCTCTTAGGGTTTTTCATGATGAAACTGCTTTCTCGCTGACTGTGTTTCTCACAAACCAGGGGCACAGGGTTCCATGGCATCCTCCCAGCTTTGTCCCCAGAGCTGCCGGCAACAGCTCCAGGCCAGAGCCTGCAGACAGAGAGGAAGGAAAGAGGATCCAGGTTGTATCCAGACCTGAATCACTGTCAATGTGCAGCAAGAAAACCCACATTTTTTTCTACCATCCTTGAATTATGGCTAACTATGATGAAACCAGCCCCTATTGCCCTCCTTCTCCAAGAGAAGTTTAGCAAGAATCCAAAGCTCTGTTTTTTTAGGAAGGACTCAGAAAAAGGGAGTGTGAGAGGCCAGTGCAGAAAATGGACTGGAGTGGCTATATATATATATATATATATTTGAGGCCCGGTGCACGGGGGAGGGAGGGTCCCTCAGCCCGGCCTGCACCCTCTTGCAATCTGGGACCCCTTGGGGGGGGTGTCTGACTGCTGATTTAGGCCCAACCCCACAGGGATCCCTGCAGGATCGGGCCTAAACTGGCAGTTGGACACCCCTCTCGCAATCCGGGACTGCTGGCTCTTAACCACTCGCCTGCCTGCCTGATCACCCCTAACCACTTGCCTGCCTGCCTGCCTCATTGCCCCTATCACCTCTGCCCACCTGCCTGATCGCCCCTAACCACTCTGCATGCCTGCCTGATTGCCCCTAACTGTTCGCCTGCCTGCCTGATCACCCCTAACCACTTGCCTGCCTGCCTGCCTCATTGCCCCTATCACCTCTGCCCACCTGCCTGATCGCCCCTAACCACTCTGCATGCCTGCCTGATTGCCCCTAACTGTTCGCCTGCCTGCCTGATCACCCCTAACCACCTCTGCCTTGGCCCCCGCCACCGCGGCTTCATCTGGAAGAACATCATGAACGTCCAGAATGACGTTCGGAAGGTCTTTTGGCTGTCCGGTCTAATTAACATATTATGCTTTTATTATAGATTATTATTTTATTAATTTCAGAGAGAAAGAGAGAGGGAGAGATAGAAACATCAGTGCTGAGAGAGAATCATTGATTGGCTGCCTCCTGCACACCCCCTATTGGGGATCAAGCCTGCAACTCAGGCATGTGCCCTTGACCGGAACCGAAACCGGGACCTTTCAGTCCGCAGGCTGATGCTTTATCCACTGAGCCGAACCAGCTAGGGTTGGAATGGGCACTCTTTTTGCCATTTCATTTTCAAGTCTCCCTTCCCATTCCTAGTACTCTTCTGATAAGCATTTCAGCCTCCCTCCTCTCCCCTCTTGCTGCTTATAATGTGTACCAAACATTTACATTTGTTAGCCATTAGTTGGCTTTTACTCTCGATTCATTTTTTTGGTTACTTTTTTCCTTTGAAAGCTTCATTCAGTACTCTGGCATGAAAAACAGTCGGCATGAATAAAAACAACACAATGCTCCCCTTTCTGTCTCCATTAGAAGCCAATGCCAGAACCAGTTGTGTCCATCTTCTGTGGCTAAAACGGCTCTCAGAGCTTGTGGCTGTGCTTAGGCTGCTGAAGCAGGATGTGCAAAACATTGGACCAGGGCCATTAGCCTGTGAGCAAACTTCCCCGGGCTGATATGCAGGGAGGGTCTCCAAGGCTGAATTTTTGTCTTTGTTTTTTTCCTGTTCGCTGCCAACTGCAAGTTACAAATTGGATAAAAATTCCTTAACCTTTGGCCAGCAGCACTCAATTTCACGCTGTCTAATTTATACGTAAACAAACTTGCAAATTCGACTTAATTATTGCCCTCAAGATTTTCCACCTTCTTTTTTCAGAGGGATTGTTTCCTCTGTGGTTTGTTTCGCTTTGGTTAACTCTAGCTTGCCTGGCACTTTCTGCAGCCTTCCCCAGGGAATTACAGTCTGTAGCAACAACCGCCAGGTCTGCCGGAGCACACAGTCTGAGCGCATGAAACTGCAGCCTCACAACCACAGACTGTTGCTTAAGCTGAAAACAAAACCTGAAGACAAATAAAAAAGTTGTCTCCATTTGAAAAATAATAACTAGTAGCACAACCCAATTTTCTTTAAATAAAATAAGGTAAGAAAAGTAAGAAAGAGTTCATTGAAGACAAATATTGCTCTGAGTTCAAATTTTATCTAGAACCTCTCCCCATGGAGTGGAATCTTGATGATTGAACCATTCCAAGAAGACAACCATTTCCATTTGATGAGGATGTAGCCTGTGGGTTATTTTTGTTTTTTCAAACTCCATTTTCAAAGAAAACTCCTCCTGGGAACTGCTCTGGATTCTTCTGTGTTGGTTGCTGCATTGGTGTCCTACGGCTGCTGTAACACATCACCACACACTGGGGGGCTTAAAGCAACAGAAATTCCTTCTCTCACAGTTCTGGAGACTAGAAGTCTGAAATCAAAGTGTGGGCAGGGTTGTGCTGCCTCGCTTCTGGTAGTTACCAGCAATCTATGGCGTTCCTTGGCTTATAGACTTGAATCTCTGCCTCAGTTTCCACATGGCGTTCTTTGAGTTTCTCTCTCTGTTTCCTCCCCTTGTAAAGACACCAGTCATTGGATTTAGGACCTGCTCTAGTCCAGTTTGCCCTCATCTTAAGCCATTACATCTGCACAGACCCATAAGGTCATATTCTGGCGTTTTGGGTAGACATGAATTTTGGAAAGGGAAGACACTGTCTTCACCCCATAATAGTTGTTCTCTGACTTAAAGTAAATACACATGATGCCAGATGTGAGAATTTCAATCCCATGTCTGGAAGTTTTGTTTGTTCAGTCATCCAGTTTTGACATTTTGAGGATAGAGACCTCTACATTTTAGGGTTACGATCAAAGCTTGGTAGATAGAATCCAGATCTTCTTTTGACTTGCACGTGGAGAGTCTCGAGGCCTTTTCCATGTATCCAGTAAAAACAGGTAACGTACTGGAGCAGTCAAGGCAGAAAGGACTAAATCCAGAATGCAAGAGGAGAATTTGGAATCCTTCTTGCTAAGGATAGTGCAGAGATGCACCCTGTTAAACCCCAAAGAGAGATTCAGGCTAAGATCTATATTACTATTTTCTGAAAGTCCTCCTTACCGAAGCTCTGGCTTGTAATTGAGCTTTTAGAATTGAAATTTAGCATATGACTTACACTTTCGAGATCCAGTGGACAGTGTATCGTGTTAAACTTTGCCTTTCATACTAGGAAAGAAGGCCTGTCTGGGTGCTCCTGAAATACTTTAGTGATATGCTAATACTTAGCTATTGAAAGTGACCCATTTAAAAAATCCAACCTTGAATGACCTGTTAGTGCTAATGCCTACTCCTTAAAATTTGAGCCAGTTCAGCAACAACCAATATATCCTGGGAGAGAAGGAGAAAAGAACACAGGATGAGCCTAGTTGTACAGATTTCTCAACTAAATTTCCGGTCTTCAATTAGTCTCTCACCCTCTCTTCGAAATAACCAGACATCTGGTTAATAGTGTAAACTGATTATAATAAGGGAAAGTTTATATGAGTAAAGTTTCTGAAGTCATTGCTTAGGTGTACGGGTCTTGGGGGGTCCAGAACTGTAGGGAATCTGGTAGATTGGCCTTGATAAGAATATGTGGGAGTCAGAGAAGTGCTTTCCCAGGAAGTAGCAAATGGATTTATACACAATGGACATCAGGATGCTTGAAGTACAGAAACCTGATGAATCCCAAGATAGGCATACTGAGATAATTATGGTTAATGCAAATCTTGAAGGAATTCATTGAGTATTCAAATCAGCATTATGCCCTAATAACAACTATTTTTCCACATCTGCTAAATGTGTGCAGTTATTCATGCGTTATCCACAGGGAAGTGGGATAAGTGATAAAGATAAATAATTATAACAGCAGTTTGCTTTATCTACACTAATAAAAGAGAAACATGGTAATTAGGGTACAACCGCTACCCTTCCCATTGGCTAATCAGCATATCCTTATGCAAATTAACTGTCAGCCAAGATGGCGGCCGGCAGCCATGCACTGAAGCGAACAGGGAGGCTTGCTTGCTCCAGTGACGGTGGACTCCAACGTTCCCCGCCGGCCTCTCAGCTGCAACTCTAAGCAACTATGTTGCAAATATAGAAGCTAAACAAAACCCCAGAAACCAGCTTTCAGTCAGCCGAGTTTCAGCCAGCCGGACCGCAACATTGTATCAAATACAGAAAGTAAACAAAGGCCAGCTTTCACCAGCGAGGCCTCAGAGCTAAAGCCGGCTCAGAATAAAAAAAAAAAAAAGAAAGAAAGAAAGGAGCAGTTGGGAGCTTCAGTCACCCACCAGCCGGAAAACGGCCCTCAGCCCCTCAGCCAGCCTGGCCAGGCACCCCAGTGGGGACCCCAACCCTGATCCAGGACACCCTTCAGGGCAAACCAGCCGGCCCCCACCCGTGCACCAGGCCTCTATCCTATATAGTAAAAGAGTAATATGCCTCCTGGCACTGGGCTCAGCGGAGCAGCGAGGCCTCCCGGCACCGGGATCAGTGTGATGGGGGCAGCGCCCAAACCCCCTGATCGCCCTGTGGCTCTGTGTGTGACAGGGGGCGGGGCCACAACCTCCCTATCCGCCCTGCTCTGTTCGTAACAGGGAAAGGTGCCCCAACCCCCTGATCAGCCCTGCTCTGTGCCTGAGAGGGGGGAGCTCCCCAATCCCCTGATCGCCCTGCGGCTCTGTGTGTGACAGGGTGCGGCGCCCCAACCCCCTGATTGGCCCTGCTCTGTGTGTGACAGGGTAGAGCCATAAACTCCCCATTGGCCCTGCCCTGAGTGGGACAGGGGGGAGCTCCTCAACCCCCTGATGGGCCCTGCTCTGTGCGTGACAGGGGGGAGCTCCCCAACCCCCTGATCGACCTTGCTCTGTGTGTGACAGGGTACGGAGCCCCAACCCCCTTGATGGGCCCTGCTCTGTGACAGGGGGCAGCGCCCCAACCCCCTGATCAACCCTGCTCTGTGAGTGACAGGGGGGAGCTCCTCAACCCCCTGATCGGCTCTGCTCTGTGCGTGACAGGGGGTGGCGCCGCAACCTCCCCATTGACCCTGCCTTGAGTGTGACAGGGGGCGGTGCCCCAAACCCCCCAATCGGCCCTACCCTGAGCGTGACTAGGGGTGGCATCGCAACCTCCCGATCTGCCCTGCTCTGTGCATGACAGGGGGCGGCGCCCCAACTCCCCAATTGGCCCTGCTCTGAGCCTGACCAGGGGCTGCACCTAGGGATTGGGCCTGCCCTCTGCCACCCGGGAGCAGGCCTAAGCCAGCAGGTCGTTATCTCCTGAGGGGTCCCAGACTGCGAGAGGGCACAGGCTGGGCTGGGGGACCCCCCCCTTCCCCCCCCCTCCGAGTGCACAAATTTTTGTGCACTGGGCCTCTAGTTATATTATAACAAGGAGTCATCATGAATAAGAATTTATTGATTTATTGTATTATCAATTGCTCAAGCTGACTATGATTATTCTATGGTTTTGAAATGTACTATGAATTCTTTTCTAAATGATATAGATTTTGAAAAGCGATAGTATTTTTATTTTTCCTCCCACACTGATCACTTTCAAGTCTACCATGGTTTCTGGATTGTATTTATTAATTATTCTGTAAGTATATTAACTAATTTACTACATTTAGTAGCTTATTACGCAACTGAAATGTAATCAGTGCAGTTTCAATCACCATTACAATGTCTTCAGTTTCAATCATAATACTTCTACAGTGTGAAAAGGATATCAGATGACTGCTAAGATTATCTGCTTTGGAGAGATTATTGAATTTGCAATCATTTTGCTTTCAATGTCAATGTTAATTTACTTCAAAGTCTTAGAAATAAACACATTTGTGAAGATATCATTTTTGTTTCTGGGCATTTATGACAGATACCCACTCCACAGAAGGAAAAAGACTTCAGGCATATAGTTAGTTTAAGCTGAAATACAATATTTCAACCTAATATTTATTTATTAATTCACTCATTTACTCAATTAATGGTTGTTTTTGTGAGTATCTACTATATGTTACAGACAATCCTCGACACCAATGATCTAGGGGACAAAATAAGCCTTTTCCTAATATTAGAGCTTATATTCTAGTAGGGCTGAAGGGTAGTAGGGCTGTAGGCAATAAAAAACAAACACATAACATCTCAGGTGCTGTCAAAATGCGGTAGAACCATGAGAAAATGGAAAGAAGGGTGGGAAGATGTTGAGTGAAATGGGATGGTGACTTTTCTGCCAAGACGTGAAAGTGTGAGCCATGGCGTTATTGTAAAGCAAGTGAAGCTTAAGCTTTGGGACTTCCATGTGTATGGTCTCTGAGATGGGAGTTGCTGGGTGCTGTAAAGGGTTCTTAATGTGGAGGGGAAGCTGGTTTGCCATCAGAAACATTTCTGTGTAAGCGTTTTTGTTAAAATGCTGAAGACGTCTCCAAAGAAAGTGAGCAGTTACAACAAAGTAATCTCCAAAGCTGTCCAATAATTTGCTGTAATTTCTGATCTCATTCTAAATAAATATTAACCTAATTTTCTATTTGTGGTTTTATTTGTTTTTTTACCAGATCGTTTCACTGCCATAATTACATGTTTCAGGTTTCAACCAATATTTATCCACTCTAGCCATGGGAATCACAGGGCAAAGGTCAGACAGAGGGACAGCAAGGAGGCATATGTGTATGTGTGGAGGGACAACAGGCCTCTTTAAGAACTTTTGGTTTTATTCTAATTAAGTTATAAAGCCAATTAAATTTAGATCAGAGAAATTACTGGGTCTGATTTACATTTTAATCAGATCATTTTAAAAGAACCAGTCCTGCTGCTTTGTGGAGTTGAAGTGAAAAGAGGCAGAAGTAGAAGCAAAGATATCTGGTATGCGTCCGGCTGGCATGGTTCAGTGGTTGAGTGTCACCCTATGAACCGGGAGGTCATTGTTTCCCCGTTGGGGCACATGCCCAGGTTGCGGGCTCGATCCCCAGTTGGGGCATGCAGGAGGCAGCCGATCAATGTTTCTCTCTCATCATTGATGTTTTTTATCTCTCCCTTTCCCTTCCTCTCTGAAATCAATAAAAACATATTAAAAACTTTTTTAAAAAAGGATACTGATAAGCGGACACTAGGAATCCAGCCAAGAGGTGAATGTGGTCAGGACTATGTGGGTAGCAGTAGAGGTGGTGAAAAATGCCAGGATTTGGAGATATATATATATATAATCTTAGAGGCCCAGTGCACAAAATTCATGCACTCAGTGGGGAGGGGGGTCCCTCAGCCCAGCCCATGCCCTCTCACAGTCCAGGAGCCCTCGGGGGATGTCCAACTGAGGGGGATGTCCCACTGACACAGAGGCAGGCTCCCGCCATCAGCCCGGCTTCTGACTAACTGGCACTCCCCCTATGGAAGCACACTGACCACCAGGGGGCAGCTCCTGCATTGAGCATCTGCCTCCTGGTGGTCAGTGCACATCATAGCAACCGGTCGTTCCACCATTCGGTTGATTTGCATATTAGCCTTTTATTATATAGGATATATATACACACAGCACAGCAGAGCTGAGAACATTTGTAAATATATTTGATATAGTTAATAAAGAAACGAGAGGAATTAAGAGACATCCAAAGGTTTTGGTTTGAATAATGAATGGCTGGAGATGCTGTTTATTGAGTTGGGGACTTGAATGAAGAGTTCAGTTTTGGGTAATACTAATTTCAAGATAGTATTAAACAGAGATGTAAAGTAAATGGTTGAGTATGTAAGTCTGTCACAGTCCTCACCTCATTTAATCTTCAATGTGACCCTGCTATGTAGGTATCATTATTCTTATCTAAAGGTTAAAAAAAAGTGGTTTATATGTTATCTAATATCATTTAACAATATGTGGGGATTCTAAGACTTGAACTGAGTTTTTCTTGATATTTGATCATTTGTTTTTCCCATTGTATTATCTTTCTCTACCTTTTCATCCTTATATGTCTTCCTTCCTCTCTCCCTTCCTCCCTGCCTTTTTCCTTCCTTTCTTCCTTCCTTCCACATATACTTATTGAACATATCTACAGTTTTTACATATTGGGATTGCAACATGAGTAAGACATGGTCCCAGACTTAACTCACCTTATGATCTTAATAACTTTTTGGATATATTAAAGTGTGGAGGAAATAGAACCCAGTCAAACTCATAATTTAATATTTTATTGAGTCTAAGTAATCATGAGTTATACAAAGTGGAATTTATAATAACTTTCTGGGGAAAAAGACACGACTAAAATTAACATAAATTTCAATTTTAAGCCA
This sequence comes from Myotis yumanensis, assembly GCF_028538775.1. Classification (NCBI taxonomy): domain Eukaryota; kingdom Metazoa; phylum Chordata; class Mammalia; order Chiroptera; family Vespertilionidae; genus Myotis; species Myotis yumanensis. The sequence goes on from NW_027223762.1 coordinate 16,038,327, forward strand.
CTGACTTTCGAGAGCGTATAAGCTTAGAATTAAGAAAATATAATGCATATAATTAACATTTATTGGGCTTTTATATTCTAAGGCTTTGGTGTACTTTATTTCACTTAATCATCACAAGAATCTTTGAGAAAGCTAATATTATTCCTATTTCACAGATAAAAAAATAAACATAAAGAGCTTAAGTGGCTAGAAACCAAACCCAAGGTATCCTGATTAAAGCAGGAGATGAAGATTCTAGACCAGATTCCATTTCTAAATTTGGGGGCACTTGTCGTTGGACTTAGAGCAGCCTCATCAATAAAGTTGGATTTGGAAATCTGAGGCCATCTTATACACTCTGCTAAGATCATAACAATAGTTACTATATTTTATTATGAGACTAGAGGCCTGATGCATGAAATTCATGCAAGAGGCTCAGCCCTCACAGCCCCTTGCAGCCTCGGCTGGCCCTCGCAGCCCTGGCTTCATCTGGAAGGTGGTCTGGACGGTAGTTCTGCTGTTCAGTATAATTAGCATAATAGCTCTTTATTATATAGGATATCCTCTCATTAAAAAAGTAACAAATAATAACTAAGTATAACTATCATTTATTCAATACCTACTATGTGCCAGGTTAGGTGCTTTATATACCTTATCTATTTTAGTAATCATAGTAGTATTGCAAGGTCAGATTTATTATATGTGTTCTAGATGGAGAACAAATTAAATAATTTCCTGAATGTCAAACAACTGGTAAGCTTTGGAACTGGATCTACCCCAATTCTGAATCCAAATTCCATCACCTTTATACTATTTTAGTTTGTCTCCAGAAGAATAGGGACCATCTTAGATGCAAAAGCTCCAAAAAACGCTCACTCTCAGAAAAAAGACATTTTTGGAAGAGTTTAGTCTAGTTGTAAGAGGGTGTTAAAATGCTGAAGTTGTTTGCCACAACTTCAGCCTCATGAGAGAATCTCAAATAACTTAATGGTCCCTGGTTGGCAAGCTTTTGTAGGCAAGAACCTGCCAAGTTTTATCCATTAGTAGAATCTAAGATTTCCTTAGGAACTTCTGCTGCTGTTAATATCATATTATGTAAATTATCTTGCAAACATCAAAATGTTTAGGAAAACAGACCCAAACTGAAACTTCTTGGAAGTGTATGTAACCAAGTTAACTATTTAAATGGTTACCTATGAGCACGGGATATACATATATTTGTGTATATCAGTATTCCTAACTTCAAACATAAACAAAAGAGGAAAGACTAGTATACTACACCCAGCTCCAGGAAACCACTTAATTTGCCTTTTTGGGACATTTCATATAAATAGAATCATATCATATTTGTTCCTTTGCATCTGGTTTCTTTCACTTAGCAAAATGCTGTTAAGGTTCATTCATATTCTAATGTGTATCAGTTTGTTCATTTTTATTGCTGAGTGGTATTGCATTCTATGGATATTCCACATATTGTTTAGCAATTCGAACTTGATGAACAGTTGGATCGTTTCCAGTTGGGGCTATAACGTATAATGCTGCTAAGAACATTTGCATTTAACTTTCTTCATGGACATATGTTATTTCTCTTTGGTAGAGATACTTAGGCATGGAATTGTCAGGTTGTATAATAAGTTTATGTTCAACTTTTTAAGTAACTGACAATCTCTTTTTTTATTGTCTAAAGTTTTACATATGTCTCCTTTTCCCCCAATTGACACCCCTGTAACCATTCCCACCCTGGGCAAGCCCCCACCGCCCCAGTGTCTGTGTCCATTGATTATGCTAATATGCATGAATACACGTCCTTTTGTTGCTCTCTAGCGCCCCCCCCCCCCCACTTCCCCTGCCATTTGTCTCTGTATCTATTTTTGTTCATCAGTTTATAATGGTCTTTATTATCCATAAATGAGTGAGATCATGTGGTATTTTTCTTTCATCGACTGGCTTATTTCACTTAGCATAATGCTCTCCAGTTCCATCCATGCTGTTGCAAATGGTAAGAATTCCTTCTTTTTTACAGCAGCATAGCATTCCATTGTGTAGATGTACCACAGTTTTGTAATCCACTCATCTGCTGATGGGCACTTAGGCTGTTTCCAAATCTTAGCTATGGTAAATTGTGCTGCTATGAACATAGGGATGCATATATCCTTTCTGATTGGTGTTTCTGGTTTATTGGGATATATTCCTAGAAGTGGGATCACTGGGTCAAATGGGAGTTCCATTTTTAACTTTTTGAGGAAATTGACAATCTCTTTTCAAGGGCTACCCATTTTACATTCCCACCAGCAGTTAATTATTCTAATTCCTTTACATTTCTATTTAAATTTTAGAATCAGCTTATCTACATTTACAAAATTTCCTGCTGGATTTTGATTGGAATCACATTAAATCTCTAGGTTATTCAGGGGAAAATTGATACCTTACCTACGTTGAATCTATTAATTCATGAATAAGTATGTTTCTTTAATTATTTGTATTGTTGTTTTGTTGTTGAGGTATGTGAATTCTTTAAATATTCTGTATATACACGACCTTTATTAGATATTTAATTTGTAAATACTTTCATTTGTGTTTTTTTAACTTTTTTGATAGTATCTTTTGATTTTTTTATGAAGTCCAGTTTATCTTTTTCTCTTTTTTTTTCTCTTGTTGTTTGGGGTTTTGATGTCACATTAAGAAACCATGGCCTAATTCAAGGTTATACAGTTTTATAAATAATAGCTTTATATTTAGATCTTATATTTTAATTGAAGATCCATGAGTGAGTTTTGTGTATGGTGTGAGGTAACAGTCCAAATTCATTTTTTTTTTTTTTTGCATGTGAATATCCAGTTGTCCTTGCATAGGTTGTTGGAAAGAATATTTTATCTGCCATGGAATTATCTTGGCACCTTTGTAAAAAATAAATTGACCATAAATATTAGGGGTTTTTTCTGGGCTCTGAAATCTATTCCATTGATCTACACGTCTATTATTATGCCAGTACTACAATGCCATGATTACTGTACTATTGCAGTAAGTTTTGAAATTGAGAAATGTGAGTCCTTCAGCTTTGTTCTTCTTTTTCAAATTTGTTTTGGCAGGAACGTGTTTTTACTCCAGGATAATGCACACTTAAGTGAAGTTTAAATGACCAATATTTGTGATTCTTATCCATGCTGTACATTGTTTTTCATCCTGTGCTTCCCAACCAAACAACTCTATCCAACTGCTATTCATACAGTTTAAAATGTGCTTTGCCTGCCCCAGGGGTCACAGCAATTTTGGGCCCACCTATTTTACTCTTACTTGCTAATCTCCATTTTTGAATCTGCCCAACACTTTACCTTTGGATTTATCCCCTATTCTGGTCAGCCCCAGAGTAACGTTTGTGCTTGAGATTTATTTGCTGTCTACATATTTTCAAATTGAGCTTGCCAACACACTCAGACACTATATTCTTCTATGTGCTCTGTGTATATCCCGGCTGGAATAGGATCATGCCACACCTTGCAGCCAGGGTCTGATATCAAAGTGACCCTCTGAACAGAGTTCTAAGCTACCTATTGGTATTCTTTCCTGTGGCTTGGTGCCCCTGTCCAGCGCGAATACGAACTGGATGTTTAACTCTTTCTAACCAGTGGGAAATGATTTTGTTTCTGAGGAAGCACAACCCTATATGTGTCTATGCAGAGATGCTATATCTAGTGTTTCTTTTTGGAATAAATGGGTAGGTTAATTTAATGTAATAGACAGGTTTATGGTATACTGTTAAGCCCTTTACATGAAGCAGTTAATAGCCTTTTTAATTCTCTGGATTTTTATTTTGCCTTTGATTTTGAGATGATCTACAATACTCAATCATATTTTAACTCATTTTCAGTAAAGTAAAAAAATATGGAAAATAGGTATGTCAACTCCTTTGGAAGCTTAAATGTAGAATCAGGCTAAATGATGGCTCCATGATCTGAAAACAAAAAGGCAATTGGTTTCACTTACTGATGACACATATTCACAGAGGCAATCTAACCCCTGGAGGGAATGCACATGTTTATAGAGCTACAGAAACTGGAGCTTACGGCTTTGCAGATAAGAACCTGTGGGACTTGGAGAGATTTAATCAACATTTACACTATAAACATACTCTGTGCCAATTCCAGGTTATATTTAAATTTTAGGTTGATTTCCCGAGAAACAAGAGGTTCAGCACTTGTGCCAGGATGTTTTAATGTTGCTTTTTCAACTTGGAAGCCCATTTGCTTATTGTTTACAGAGGTCAATGGCATTGTTTTTGGAAGTGGGAGTGGAAAATTCTCCAGGGTCCCTATGAGGTCAGGCCAGACTCTCCTGAAGGTCGTTGGAGAGCCTGAGTTTTGAATCAGTTGCATGAATAACTATTTTGATTGTGCTAGGGTCTGGGTAATTTTCATCTAGCCAGTTCCTCTTCAGTGGGCTAGCCTGGCCAGATATAACTAATTTTTCAAAAAGGACTCACCTGCTTGTCCTTGAATTCTGAAGACTGGACTAAAAATTGGCCCAGGCTGTGGCTGAGTAACCCTGTTTTCAATATATATGGAGGGAGAAGTGTTACATGCCTCAGCAAGGCTGCCTTTAGAGATGAACATGCCCGCTTCTTTTTGCTTTTCTTTGGTCAAGCCCTGTAGCTCTTTGAGTGAGCCTCTGTCAAGCTATATGAGCCATTCTTTGATTCTTCCTCCTTCATCATTCTGGCACTTAAAAAAAGGAAGTTTCATTTTTTGAATGAATAATCCACATAATCTGCTGAATCTTTTGCTTTGGTTTGGACTTGACACGTGGAAATCTGGTTTTTACTTCTTTGCATTTTCTTGTCGGTTTTAGAAATACTGAAGTGATTGCAAATACAGAGGGAGTCTCCTTAGGAAAACTGACTCAGCAGCCCTCTGTTGAGAAGAAAGGCTGTCTCTTTCCTTTTTTTGCATTGTGACCAGGGCCACTCAAAATATTTGGTCACAGGAAATGCCCTGGCTTGCTGGGAGCTCTAATGGGCATGACAGTCAATATTGCTTACACTCATACATCACCTTCTCAGTAAGGGATTTTAACAGTAGCCTTTATTTCTCTGGGGATCGAGTTAACAGCATTTATACAACACCCACAGCGTGCAAAGCACTAGACACCGGGAAAGAAGGCAGGAATCATAAGGAATAGTTCCAGCTCTTTAGGAGTTTCTTAGTTGAGGGAGAGATAAGTGTATTAGTCAGGTTTCTCTAGAGAAACAAAACCAGAACCAATAGAAGAATGTGTATATATAGAGCCAATGATGCAAGTTTCAGTCAAAGGGCAGGAGAAGACTCTGTCCCAGTTCAAGCAGTCAGCATGGAGAGGTTCCCTCTTACTCAGCCTTTTTGTTCCACTCACGTCTTTAACTGATTGCAGGAGGGCTATCCACATTATAGAATGCTATCTGCTTTACTCAGGCTACCCACTCAAATATTAATCTCATCCCAGAGCACCCTCTGCATGAGCTTAGAGTGTTGTAAGTAAAGACACGGTAGATCAGGAGTCCCTGGTATCAAATGCAATAGAAAGATGAGGATGGAGAAGACATGTAGGTGATGATCGGTGGTATTCTCAATGACGTGGCAAGGAGTACAGAAGACGCATCTCCAAAGGTAGAGGAAAGAACTAACGGTTATCCATTTCAGAAGCAGGACTGGGAAATGAGTAGAAAAGAAACAAGCAGTGTACAGAGTACAGTAACAGCAAATGATTTCCATTGGAGCTTGGAAACAACTCAGCATATTTAAATGACACTGTTGTTATTACATTGTTGTTATTCATAATAAAGGCCCTAAAGTAATTTGAGTTTGGATTTAAACAGATATCCACAGTAGTGGAACTTCTGTCACTCTACAAAGAGTGCAGATGTTCATTCATATTCTTGGAATGGCTGATCGGGAAAGAGCCTTAGAAGTTTCTAGGCCAGTCTATCACTGGGGTAGAAATCTAGGAAGCTTACAATTTTCAATTTAAGACCATTTTGTTGTTCTATTAAGACTTTGTTCCTGCTTTAAGAAGCTTACTTTTTTTTTTTAGATTTTTAATTGATATTTAGAGAGAGAGGAAGGGAGAGGGAGAGAGACTCCTCAATGTGAGAGTGAAACATCAGTCAGCTTCCTCCTGCACACGCCCCAACCAGGGATCAAACCTGCAACTTGGGCATGTGCTCTGACCGGAATTCGAACCAGGCTACCTTTTGTTGCCTGGGACAATGCCCAACACTGGCCAGGGAAGAAGCATACTTTTATAATAGAAAATTTACTTACTGGGTAACCTGCACTAAACTAGGAAGAAGGATTCCAGGGGCCTGCCTTTGGGAAAAAGACCCAACAGAGTAACCTTCACTGGGGAAACATAACTGAAGAGGTACCTGTACATCAAAGGATATTGGCTCCTCCAAACAAAAGCTCTCTGCTGCTTCTCATAGGGTTGAATCAAGCAAGAATCGTCTTTGAGATGCTGACCTCCTCATTTTCATCCCCCGCCTATTAAACTCCATCTCTCAATGACCACCATTAGTTCCATTTCCGAAGGTGGGTTATGGTTACAAGAACCAGGTAGTTTTCATTTTATCTGATGATTTTAATTTTAAATGCTCAATTCTGCAAGTCTGCATTCTCTCTCTCTTCATATGATTCATGTGTAATACTAGCCCCATCTTAAAGAATACAGACTCATTTTATATGTCTGCCTGAAATGCAATCTTGGCTTTGAAAAATGAATATTGTGTTAGCTAGTGTCATATCTGAGATCTACCACACTTAAAAGTTTGGAATTATTTAGAGAAAACTGCTCTAAAAATACACATGCATCATTTTATTTTGCAGATGTTTCCAGAGTTGCTGAGTAGCTTAGCTTTAATTAATGTCAGTAATGAATTTAAAATTGGGGGAAAAATCAAGTGAAAAATGACAGGAAATAAGAATATGATTCTGAAGTATCATTTATTATCATGATCATGTAGTGATATTTTGCTAAAGTTTATATGGAATAAAATGTGACTCTTGTACAGCATATATCAGAACAGCAGTGCAGTTTTTGGATTTCAGTAGAGAATGGTGACTTGGAAATGTATTCTAGCAAATACCAATGTATCTTATGACAGATTGATTAGTACCAAGTAGTTATGATTATATTGCATAATTCTAGAGCCTAGTAAATTAAAATTTCCTCAAGGCAGAGATCATGTCATATCTGACTTTGTTTCTTCTATGGAACCCAGAATAATATGATTTTAGAAATTACCCAAAATGCATTTGTTGAGTTGTGTGTTTGTCTAAAAAGCCAAGTTTCCCTCCCCTCAAAGGACATCATGCCCTAGTTGGTTTGGCTCTGTGGATAGAGCATTGGCCTGTGGACTGAAGATCCTTGGTTCGATTCCTGTCAAGGGCACATGCCCAGGTTGCAGGCTCGATCCCCAATAGGGGGCGTGCAGCCAATCAATGATTCTCTCTCATCATTGATGTTTCTATCTCTTTCTCCATTTCCCTTCCTCTCTGAAATCAATAAAAAATATATATTTATTTTTTAAAAAAAGGACATCGTGAGGTAAAAGTTAAGGAAGGCAAAATATCTTCCCCAAAGAAAAGACATAGCCTAGTGGAGTCTGGTCAGCCAAAGCATTTAGAACCTTCCTGTTTGAGCCTGGAGAAATCTTAACTGTGCATTCTTTCCTGAGGGACAATAAAATAATGTTGTTGAACCTCCAAGCCTCAAAGGAGAGATTTGGGCAGTATATTATGGGATGCTTATAGCAGCCTGTGTGTGTGCCTGTTTTTATCTGGAGAGCCTGAGCTTCCTAAACACTAGTGCTATCTTTTGTCTTCTTAGCGTTCTGGGTGATAGAAAACATTTTTTTTTTCCCCTCTAAAGTGCTTCAGCTGATGGCTGATTTATACTAATAATAGAGGAATATGCAAATTGTCTGCGATGCTGTCACAGTAACACTAATGACCAAACAGCAGGCTGCATGGGGCGACAAGGCCGGCAGGGGGGTTAGTGAAGGATGACCAAACAACTGAACAGCAGGCTGTGTCGGGTGAGCAGGCTGGCAGCAGGGGGGCAGTTGGGGGCGACCAGACCAGAGGTGGGGGGGGGGGCAGTTGGGGGCAACCAGGCCAGAGGTGGTTACAGGTGATCAGGCTGGCAGAGGGGCAGTTAGGGGTGATCAGGCAGGCAGGCAGGCAGGTGAGCAGTTAGGAGCCAGCAGTCCTGGATTGTGAGAGGGATGTCCGACTGCCAGTTTATTGTCCATTGACTCCTTCCTGTTCTAATTCAGACAGGGATGTCCGACTGTCTAGGGGATCAGACCTATACCGACAGTTGGACATCCTCTGAAGGGTCTTGGATTAGAGAGGGTGCAGGCTAGGCTGAGGGGACCCCCCTTTTTTCACGAATTTTGTGCACTGGGCCTCTAGTATATTAATAACCTGCTTAACACTCTCAAATATATTGCCATTGCAATTGGGAAAAAGTATAAATGCTTTCTCATGCTTCCCAAAGGTCCCAATGATCAGCTTCTGACTAGCTCACCAATTTCAGCCATGCTCTCCTCCCCTTCACTCATTGTGCCACAACCCCTCTGCCTACATTTTCACTGGCTAGGCCCTTATCTTCTTGCCTCAACTTGAATATGACTTTCACAGAGAGGCATTTTCTTAAAAATTCTAATAAATTACCACTACCCTCCTCTACCTGTTCTCTGCTGTTCCAATTATAATCCCTGTTACAGTTCAGAAAGGGAGCTGCCTCAGATTCCAGATCTGGAAAATCATTATGTAAAGAGGCCGACTGTGACTTTCAATCCAGTGCTCGGTGAATTCTAAGAGTTTGCTAGTGTCACCAACTCACTTTATTTGATGAAGGTGGAAAAGAGCGTGGATGACATAGGCAACCCATCACCACCTTGGACAAAACCTGGTCACTTTCTATTCCATTTTACTCCTTTATTGTCTTTGTGACCCTTATGCCTACAGAAAATATATAATTATTTATTTGCTTACTGGTTTATTTTTGATCTTCCCTTGACACATGTCCAGGAGAGCAGAGATCTGGTCTGTTGTATTCACCATTTCAATGACTCAAATGGTGCCCAGTGCATGCAAAAACTCAAATATTTGTGCAGTATAGTGGAATGATGAAGTGGCCCCATGTGAAATGATTACGTATGTGAGGTTTAATTTAGGTGACATGTATGCATTCTGTAGGCTAGAGCCTGACACCTAGGAGGCAATCTACAAGTGTTCCATCTCCAGCCCTCCTTCTGAGGGAGGGGCAACGATCTCTTTGCAAGTGCTTCGTAAGCAGCATTTAAATTATATCATAAAGTAGGTTATATGCTTTTCTTACCTATTTATTTAAACACAAGATCATCTACAACTTACACTCTGCTAACTTTTACTCCATTTTTGGCAAGTACTTATTTTTGTAATGATTTTACAATGATTTAACCATATTTTGTAACTCAGAGATTTCACTAAGTTTATGTATTCTTCCTCTTTAACCAGTGTTTTTTAATGAGGATGTTATTAAACTATAAACTTAGGTTGACAGGAGCAACTTTTAACTTAATCAGACCCTCATTGTACTTCATATATTTTATATTGTTATTCAGAACAGAATGGGTGTACAGATATTTATATATATCACAAAATTAGATTATGACTTATCTGCTGTATTAGAAAGACTGTTTATTGACTCTTATCTGCACAAATTAAGCCTGCCTGTTGTTTCTCTAACAACAAGGTCTATTAATTAGCTCAGTTCCTCAGAGCTTGGTTAAATTTGCACATAATAGACTTATTGTCCATTGACTCCTTCCTGTTCTAATTCAGACAGGGAGCTGCCTCAGACTCCAGATACAGAAAATAATTGCCTGAAAAGACTGATTTTGACTTTCTTTTTTAAAAAATATTTTTTATTGATTTCAGAGATGAAGGGAGAGGGGGAGAGAGAGAGAGAAAAAAAATCAATGATGAGAAAGAATCATTGACTGGCTGCCTCCTTCCTACACACCCCCCATTGGGGATCAAGCCTCCAACCGGGCATGTGCCTCCTGGTTCATAGATGGATGTTCAACCACTGAGCAACACTGGCCAGGCTGATTTTGACTTTCAATCCAGGGAATCTAAAGAATTCCAAAGTTTTTTGCTAATGTCATCAACTCACCTTATCTGGGCAGATGAAAAGATGTGTAGGTAATGTAGGCAACATCATCATCTTGGATAAAACTTGAAAAGTCATTCCACTTAATTTGAGAGAACCAAGATTTCTCAGGCTGTCACACAATGATCAAGAAACACCACTGCTATCCCCGCTCTTTCATACAGAGCCCTGGAAAGATTTCTGTGCAGGCTCCCACCACTCACATTTGTACGCTGTAGCCATTGCTCGCAGATGGAGCTTTGTTCTCTCTACTGTTTGGGGATTGGAATATCTCTGCTTCCACAAGGAAGAGGCTCAGGGTCACTCTTTTTCTCTTTTACCTACTGCGTGCATGAACTTAGACTCCAGCCCAGACTCACTGACCTCCTAAGAGAGGGAATAAATTCTCTACCTCTACCCTACAAAGATCTAGCATCAGTGTAATGGTCCTAACATGGTGTCAGGTTGAAGGGCAAAATCTACACTGTATTTTTGTGTTGAGTGGTAGATTATCTGAGCTCACATGTAGGCATTGCTCATATAGGTGCAGTTTTCATAATGCAAATTGGCTATAACAGGATTGCATAATCAAGGGGCATAACTGGCATTCTGAGGACTAGTACAGTAGGCCCCCTTAGCTGTGATTTTACTTTCTGCAGTTTCAGTTACCCATGGGCAACCGTAGTTCGAAAATATTAAATAAAATTTCAGAAATAAACAACGTTTTAAATTGCATGCTAGTCTGAGGAGTGCAATGAAATCTCGAGTCAATGCAATTCTTCCCTGCCAGGGAGGTGAATCATCTCTTTGCCCAGCATATCCACGCTGTATATGCTACCCGCTCATTAGTCACTTAGTAGCCATCTCAGTTATCAGGTAGGTTGTTGTCATATCACAGTGCTTATGTTCAAATAACCCTTATTTTACTTAATGGCGCCAAAGCACAAGAGTAGGGATACTGCCAATTCGGATATGCCAAGGGAAGCCGTAAGTGCTTTCTTTAAGTGAAAAGGTATGTATGAAAGCATAACACAGCACATATAGGGTTTGGTACTATTCGCAGTTTCAGGCATTCATTGGGGGCCTTGGAACATTTCTGCTGCAGATAAAGGGGAAGGGGACTACTGTTTAGGTCATAACTTGAACCTGCTTGGAAATTAACATTATTCCCAGAGGAGGGGTATGGTGGAGCTGTTGAATGCTTCCTCTGAGTGGGTCTGTCCTTTAATGATCACAACATTGAGTGATGAGCAAGTGGAAGAAGCTTGTGCTGATTGGTGGCTTGGAGAAAGGAAAGGAGGGACTCCAGCGTGGGCCATAGCTATGTATTCAAAAGTAGCAGCATTTGCTCAGAGGTGCTCTAATTCTATAGCTATAAAAACACTCCTGCTAGGAAAGTGAAGCTTGTATCAACAGTTTGAAACTCTCCACCCACTAGCCTCTTTCTGACTTTCATTTAAAAACAGAATTCATTATGGCCCCACTGTGTGCCCAGCCCTCGGGACATGCTAGTGACACGGAAGTGAATTATATTCAAACACAGTTTTTGATTGTGCAAGTTATTTTAAGACTCCAGTTTATTTAGGAAAAGGAGGTGGTTTTAAGGCCACAAATCTTTCATTACAGCAGAATACAGCTTATCATTCTGAAGCTCCCCAAATGAAACCCTGTGTTTCCTTTAGTCTCCTTCCTCTACCTTTAATGTATGCACTCCATAGACAGCATTCACTGGGCACTCACCATAGTCTGGAAAGAAGGAGATAAAGAAGGTCCAGTTCCTGCTGTAATGGAGCCTACAGGGTATTCAGAGTATAAATGATAAACAAATGGTGAATTCCACCAAGATGTGGTAAATGCGGGAATAGAGATCTGCCTGTAGCCCTTCAGGTGGTAGCTACATGCTGCTGAGCCAGGAGAGCTGTGAAGGAGTCTCACCAACTTGAATGAGATCATGTTTGACTTACAGGTTTGTTTCGGGAATGGAGTGAGATCTTCTATCTAGAACGCTCAGCAGGTGGTAGCCCTTCATTAGTTACTATGATGATGACAAATTAATTTTGTTTCTTATTACTCTTGGAACAGAGAAATTTTATTTAAAACTGTCTTCACACCCCTGTAATGTTGAATGTTTAATTTCTTTTTTTCTTTACAGTTGCAGTCTTCCTGTATTTTTATGACATTTAGTTTTCTATTTTTCTAAAAGGTTGAAGACGGTTAAGAGGAAATAGTGTATAAAGTCTGTTGTTAGCTTGTGGCCTCCAAACATCAGCTTCTTTATTTATAGAGTGAGAGCAAAAGCAGTTATTATGCCACAGGGTTTTATGAGGTTAAATGGGAAAATGCTCTTGATATAGTTATAGGCATAGAGTTAAGTACTTAGTATATTTTATCTATTTCCAAATGATCAGGTAACACTTATAATTATAATTATTTTATTTTATTAAAAAATTTTTTTGGTAATCCTCACCCAAGGATATTTTTTCCATTGATTTTTTGAGAGAGTGGAAGGGAGGGGCAGAGAGAGAGAAACATCGATGTGAGAGAGACACATTGATTGGTTGCCTCCCGCACTCATTCTGACCAGGGCTGGGGATCGAGCCTGCAATCCAGGTACGTGCCCTTGACCGGAATGGAACTTATGACCCTTCAGTCCACAGGCTAACACTCTAGCCACTGAGAAAACTGGCTAGGGCAACACCTATACTTATTGAGTAACTTATGGACATGACATGGAGCGCACATTTCCTAAAAGCATAGATATTACCTTCTTATGATAATGTTCTGTTTCACTTCTCAGTCCTTTTGGAGATAAGAAATACACTATGACAATGTTTCTGTCTAACTTCGTAGTTTAAGAAGCTCTTTGTTTTATGGCTGCTGGGGTGTGTTCCAAGATGGTGTGTGTGTGTGTGTCCATGGCTTTTCCCATTTCTCCTCCACAGAAGTCTTCCCTGGCACTCAGCCTGCTGCAGATGCATTAGGTGGGTCTGGGCCCTGTAGCTCATTTGATTCTGTCATAGAATCAACACTCCCCCTGTGACAAGCAGTCCGCCTCAGAGGAGACCGAGCCAACAGAAACACATGCTGCCTGCCAGTGTGGGCCTGACCTGGCATCTGCACAGAGAGAGATTTCTCTGAGCCACATTTCAGCAGCAGTACGTGGGCCATGCTATGCAGACTTGATGCTTGGGACCCGAGCTGGAAGGTCACGCCCCACCTGTCAGTCTCCCAAGGTGGCTGAAGGCGTTGATCAGGGCAGAAGAACCTGGCCAGTCTCATTCTTAGATGTGCTGGCATCTTCAGGAGAGAAGCTTCTGAAAGTGGCACTTCTGGAAGTAGGCAGCCAGAAGTCCTTAAGGGAAAGGACGAATCCTAGTTGACATATTGAAAACTATTGATCTCTGAAAACTCTGTTGTTGCTTCAGATTGGTCTGGCCAAGTTTGCAGAATGCCCTAAAACTTCCAATTCATCTTTCCCTTGTCAATTAGCTGCTGCCTGACTGCATTTATTATTAGCGATGCCACCACCACTCTCTGTTGTACAAGGACATGGACTGACAGTGTCCTTAGTGCTAAGTGCTCTCAGGAGTGGAGCTCTCGTCTGAGCTAATGCGACAAGATGGGTGCTGGTGAGATGGTGGGGTGTGCTTCGGCCTGATTTGTCTTTTTAGCACAAGTTCTATGCCATTTAAATTTGTCCACATGCAGATTCTGAATTAGTAATTTTGACTGAACTGACTTGTTAAGTCATTCCGAAAATCAGTTGCTGGTAATTTTTCCACTTATTTTCTTGGTTCTCTGAATCAGGCGAATCAGCTGACCACATTATTACAAAACAACATGCAGTGGAGGTGCTTATGGCAGTCCAGCAGAGAAAGGAAGGAGCAGAGTCCAAGCCTCTTTTTCCACATTAGGAAAATAGAGGTTTTAATACCAATGCAAAGGCTTTATTTTTCTCTTTATGTTCTTGTATTATTTTTTCCCATCACCATTTACCCCTATATACCCTCTTCCACCCCCTCCCCACCCCACCCCCCACATACACACAGTCACCACACTCCACCTTCAGAGGTTTTAATAAGAGAACTTTTTAAGGGAATGTTTGAGTAAACACGTTGGCTCATGCTTTCCTGCAAGGGCAGGGTATTTCCAAAATGAAACTTATGTTGGAGAGGAGCATTCAACTAGGGTGATAGGTTTGGAATTATCCAGATAGAAAGCAAGAAAGTGAAGTTGGAATTGTGGGAGTGAAGGAAGTCCTGGAAGAGAGAGGGGTGTGTGTGTGGAGAGAGAGAGAGAAAGAGACAGAAGAGAGAGAGAGAAAGAGAGAGAGAGAGAGAGAGAGAGAGAGAGAGAGAGAGAAAGAGAAGGGAGGACGTTCAAATGACAGGAGAAATGTACAAATTAGAAAAGGTGAATTAGACACTTTTCCTCTTGTGGGACCCAGCTGCTTGCTACCCTGATCCTCAGAACCTCAGTTCCCATGACCATCTCTAGCCCCATCTCCAGAGGCAAGCTTTGCCTCTCTGCAGTTGCTATTTTTGGAGCTTTCTTACTGCCCATCCACATGTATTTGATTAAAAAAATTATTTTAGAGGAATTATATAAACTGTAGTTCCAAAAGGAAGTCCAGAAATGTAAGAATACTGAACCAAGATGAGTAATATGTTTATTTTTAATGATAATTTTGCTCCATGTTTAGGGCGGGTAGCAATAGATACGTGCAATAAGGATGTAAAGCTTGTTTGCAGCTGGCATTCCTTCTTCTTGGTTGGTGCCAATGGCACGATTGTTTCAATATTACAAATGCCATTTCTGTCTATATTTAGGCCAATGACCTCTCATTTCTCTCCCTCCTTCTTAAAAAACAAACCACCTCCTCTTAGTTTTTTCCCAGGCATCTTTCTAATAATACCAGGGCACATCACCCTAGGTGACAGAAATACAAATCAAAGACATCTTCATGGTCTAAGATAAATTCTTAAAAGTTCAAGTTTATTGTTTTATTGAAAGAATGCAAACCCTGCCAACTTCCATGGGAAAATAAACTTTTTTCCCCCTTTTTAAAAATAAACCTTCAAGTTGGAAGATAATCAAAGCCCTTCCTATGAGTTAATGTCGAAAACTTTTAAGATAGCCCCGCTTGGTGTTCCTCATAATTAGAGTGTCGGCCTACACACCAAAGGGTCTCAGGTTCGATTCCCAGTTATGGGCGCCTATTGGGTTGTGGATCCGCTCCCCGTAGCCTGGTTGGCTATGCTGGAGGCAACCAGTCAATGTGTCTCTCTCACAAACATGTCTCTCTCTCTCTCTCTCTCTCTCTCTCTCTCTCTCCCCCTCCCCCCACCCCCCTTTCTGAAAGGCAATGGAAAAAATATCCTCTGGTGAGGATTAACAAAACAAAACAACAACAAAAAGAAACTTTGTAAGACAGCATCTATTTTTTTTTATTGCTTAAAGTATTACAAAGGGTATTACATATGTGTCCTTCCCCCCCCCCCCCCGCCCTTGACAATACCCTGGCCTCCCCTACCCCCCAGTGTCTTATGTCCATTGGTTATGCGTATATGCATGCATACAAGACAGCATCTATTTTGTGATTAGTGTCTGTAGAGCTTGTCAGAATGAAAAAGGACTATGACAGCTGACTTCCTTATTTTTGTAAAACAAAGGAGGCAAACATTTACCAACATTTCGTCTGTGTGCATCTGGTCTAATGGAAGGCTTTGAGTAAATTTTGTCTTAGAGTTTTTTAGTGTCCTTAGCAACTAATGTGATGCTCTGTAGCAAGCTTCATAATAATCTTCAGTCCTCTGTGTGAATGCCAGTTCCGTGAAAGTATATTGTGGTAATTTTGTTTTCCTTCCTTTGATTACACCTCAAGAGGGTACCTTGGCAGGCTAAAGAAGGACCCTTAGTCCACAGGCTGACTCTGCAACCACTGAGCCAAAGCAGCCAGGACTGTATATTTTATTTATCATTTGTTTTCAAGGTTATAAATCTAATAAAAATATATAATAATTAAATTTGTTGGCTCTGCAGACCTGCACTGACTGTTTGATCTGGAAAAAGTTATTTGAGTTCACTAAGCTTTAGTTCTTTATCTATATAATCTGGCTAACTATCTCATAGAGTTATTGTGTGGTTTCAATGAGATAATATATGTAATTAGTGTGGTTAGTGCTAGGCACTCAACTGGCAAATAATAAATACTATATATCAAATAGCTGTTACATATATTAGATATAACAGTAGTTTCTACTGCTCATCTGATTTTTTTCCTACGAGGAAATCCAGCCATGATCTAAAAATGGCAGGGCCTTATTTCTGAATTCCACAAATCAATTTATAGAATTATCTTCTAGCATATTTATCAACATTAGTTTATAAAGATATATAGAGAATGTGTACAAATACATACATGTCTATACATATATACATATGAATGCTTATACATGTATATTTGTATATATGTACATATCTATGTATATAAAACTCTAATATGCAAATAGACCAAAAGGTGGAACAACCAAACAATTGGTCACTATGACGTGCACTGACCATCAGGGGCACCGCGGAACATGGCGGGCATCGGCCGTGGCGGAATGGTGGAGCAGATGAGCAGGGGCACCAGACCAAGGAGGGGCGCTGGTTGCTGTCATCGGGGCGAGCCTCTGATGGTTACTGAAAATTCTTTGCTCCCCCACGCCGCGGTCCCACCCAGCGCTCACACTCACTGCCAGCGCCTGGCACTGGCCCTGATCACTTGGCACTGTCAGCGGGTCCCAGCAGCAGCTGCCAGCCCCAGTTGCCCCTCAGGGCTTCTCCACCTTCCCCTGCTCCTGAGGGGTGATCAGGGCTGGCCGCCCCCACTTGCACCCACTGCTGGCACCAGCCCCAATCGCTCTGCACCATCAGCAGGTGTGAGAGCGGGGCTGGTGCTGTCAGCATGTGGGAGCGGCAGCGGCGGGAGTGGGGCTGCCGGCAGACAGGGGATCAGGGACCACAGCAGGAGGGGCTGGGTGGGGGCACAGAGGATAGGCTGAGACCCGCCCCAGTGCCCACTGCAGCCTTGTGGCCCCCAGTTCCTTTCAAGGTGCACGAATTTGTGCCCTGGGCCCCTAGTATACATATATGTGCACAGAGTTGTGTTTGCTTAAAAAATTATTGAAAGGATGCACAAAAATGGTTTACATTTGTTATTACTGAAGAGTTGACATAAAAATGGGGAGGAGAGAAAAAACAAGTTTTACTTTTTATTGTACTTTTTTATTGTTTAAAGTTTTATATCATGAACAATATTACTTTTTATAATAAAACTCACTTTGATATATGTGTAGCTACAGTTAGAGTTTTCATGCCAATAAATCATTTTTTTCTTGCTTTAGAGTCAAGAGAAAGTGTAATTGGTATCATTTTGTAAAAGAAATAAAACTTGCATGTTCCTAATAAACATTTGAACTATACACACACAAGACAAACAAATAAACAAGGATTACAGTATGTAAGTTAAGTGTTGTTTCAATAATTGTAATATAAAATGGGTTTTATTGATGTTAAGACGAGAGACAAAATATTCTTCACATCAAAGAGAAGTCCACAAAATACATATGAGAAACCATTTTGGACATGCCGTCGGAAGCCTCAGCAATAGGAACGTGTTAGGGACCAAATGTGCTTTTTCAAGTTGTCACACTCTTGACTTGAGATCACATCAAGAGAAGACTGGGGATTTCCGCAGGGCAAAGAACATGATTCTGGGTTTTATCAGAACAGACACAAATCCTTTCGGTTGTCTGACCAAATGCTTCATATGCAAGTTCTAACCTTCAGAAAAAAATAAAATACTCATTTAACACCCTCTTCTTTTAAAAAGAGAAAAACAGATCCTTCGGGGTATTTTAGTGAACACGCACAGCAAATCCAGCCTTTCTCTTTTGTCACGCACTCAGGATTGAGACATAAGCACCTATAAACCCTCTGTAAGCCTTTCCCAGGCACCGAAGCTCTTTGCATGCACCATTGGGACCCGACATAATATAAATCTTGTATGCATTCAGCATTTAGTTCACATAGGGGAGGGCTAAATAATATCCAAACAGGTTTTCTGGTGCAATGATGATGATCTGAGCCATGAAAGCTATGTCATCAGCACTGACAGTTTACATTCCCTACAAAAATAAACATAAGCCCAAGAGTTATACGCTGATATCACCCGCCGATGTGTAGTTTTAGAACAGGTTGTAGTACTGAGCGACTAAAGTACTGGGGATGTTTGAAGACATAAACTTTTTCTGATTTCATTGCTCAAGACTGTGCAGCTAACTGGGTAGCTAATCTGTAAACGTGTGCAACTGATCAGAAGGTGGGGACTGTGGGCGAGGGCGGGGGTGGGGAGGGGGAGGTAAGGGGTAGGGTGGATGAATCTATGCAGATCTATGTCTTCTGGAAATATTCCCAAAGCAGATACACACAGACACTGTGTCAATAGCTTTCTCTTTCAGGGTAGAGCAGCTCAGAGAACCTTAGACTCAGAGCTAGAAGGGTCTTTAAAATAATATAGGCCAACTTCCCCTTTTTACATATGAGGAAACAGCCCAGGCAGGTGATGCAAGTCACCAGAGGGAATGACATTTGCTATAAAATAAATCACACTGTTTGGAATTCGGTTGGCTTTGTATAGACAAAATACCTGCAGTGATCAGTGTGGGCTCGCCGACCACAGTGGGCTCCATAATGACCTCTGAGTTCCTGCTTTGAAACTCTGCATAAAACTATCCCTAGATGGTTGACCATCCTGCAAACTGAGATTTCTTTTCCTGGTTTTACATATTTTTGAGATTAGAAAGTTTAATAACTTGTGCCAGGTCACAGGCTTAGAGGTTGTATTAGTCATCTTGGGCTGCTGTATCAAATTAAATGACAAACATTTCTTTTCTCACAGTTTTGGAGGATGGAAGTCCAAGACCAAGGTGCCAGTAGCATTGGTTTCTGGCGAGACCTCTCTTCGTGGCTTTCAGATGGCCAATTTCTTGCTATGTCCTCATATGACCTTTCCTGTGTGTGTGTGTGTGTGTGTGTGTGTGTGTGTTGGGGGGGGGCGGGGAGAGAGAGAGAGAGAGAGAGAGAGAGAGAGAGAGAGAGAGAGGTGTGTGTGGAGAGAGAGAGAGACAGAGAGAGAGAGAGAGAGAGAGAGAGGTGTGTGTGGAGAGAGAGAGAGACAGAGAGAGAGAGACAGAGAGAGAGAGAGAGAGAGAGAAGAGATATCTTTGTTGTCTCTTATTAAAAGTACCAATGGCCTGACTGGTGTGGCTCAGTGGTTGAGCGTGGACTTATGAACCAGGAGGTGATGGTTCAATTCCCAGTGAGGGGTGTCCAGAAGGCAGCTGATCAATGATCAATGATTCTCCCTCTCCCCTCCTCTTTGAAATCAATAAAAAATATATTAAAAAAAAAGTACCAATAGATTAGGGCCTTACCCATATGTCCTCATTTAAACTGAATTACCTCCTTATGCATGACCCATGGACACAGACAATAGTGCCATGAAGGCCTGGGGAGGAGGCAGGAGCGGGGTAGAGGGGACCAATGAGGGGGTGGGAAGGGGACATCCTTTCTTCTGTCTGTCTTTGAATATAAACTCTCTGAGGGCAAAAATTTTTGTGTTTTGTTCACTTCCATAGATGCAATTCCTAGAGCAATGCCTGGCACACAGTAGATTCAGTATAATTTTAAATACATGAATCTTCTGCTATGTGGGACAACTGTTTAGCTGTACAGGATGGAGGAAGGATTCTGGAGGTCTGGCTTTAACTCATACAGAGTTTCAACCCCCCCCGGCCCCCCCCGCCCCCGTGCTCAGGATTATAACCACAATCTGTACTTTCAGAGTTATTACAATTCCTGAGCCTTTTCAGGATTCTGAGCTGAAATGGTCTTCCTTTCTTTGGGCTTTCAATCCTCTAACATCCAATAGGCTTAGATTCCAAACTCTCTAATGTCTGCAAAGTTAGTTACCAGTTTATATTTTCTACTTTACAAAATTCTGTAGTCTTCTCTTGTTCTCCTGCCCTACCCACCAATTTACTGCTCTGCTTGACGAGAAATTTTGCTATATGTTTCAGTGCAAAGAACATGACAAGTGTAAATATTTTGGATTTTTTTAAAATATGGGTTTGAAATGGTGTACTCAGGAGGCAATGAGATTACTGGAGTGTTCAAATCAGTTGTACGACTGTGTATGGGAAATGTAGAGGAGACAGAAGCCTGGCTATGTGTTTGGACCAGATTATCTTTTTGGTCACTTTCAACCATAAAAGTCATGATTCAGTGGTTCTGTAAAAGGCTTTGAAATGCTAAGATAAAAGGTGCCATAGATCCAAAGAACATCATGATTAGCTCCATTTTTTGAAGTGATGTTATAATCTTTGTTCATTTTCAGTTTTATTATTCGTCTGAGCTTAGTGAGTGTTCTCACCAGCTCTCCTTTTGTACTAGCACAATATCTAACAGCTTTAATCAGCCAATTTGTCTTGACAAAAATTACATGCATGGCTGTCCCTATTCACAGCACCGTTTTGTTTTTTAAATCTCCATCCAACCATAGACCCCTTTCATAGAATACCCGGTACGCATATCCAGTCTGTGTTTTGGTTTAACCAAAGGTCCCTTATCTGATTTCCACAAGCAAAACCTGCTTTAATACTTATTGTCTGAGGGCATTGTTTTTTAATCATTCTACATTCATGTGGAACTCACATGTAGCTCCATTATCTGGATTCAAAATGAACCAGCATGGTTAATGGAATCTTTAAATAGATTGTTAGAAGCAATTTTATTCCCTTGTGTTATTTAGTCCCATGCTTCTATTTCATCAAGAAATATATTCCCTTTTACCTGGCCTTTTCAGACTTGATTATCGGACAGGGAGTGCATTAATAAGATAAAGTTCTTAGACAAGATTAGAATCTTATATGAAGCTCAGTGTTTTCTCTGCCTTAGAATCGTCTGGCCACATACTCCCAATTTAAATCAGTTGCGTTGCTTTCTCGTTGGTCAAATCAGCCCTACAGCCCCAAGGCTCAAGTTCTCTGGGCTTCTGATGATCTGTCTTCACAGAATTTCTATTATGCATTTCTCATCTTGAATTGGTATTTTGAAGTTTTGGGGTTTTTTTGAGATCACGATGCTTGCACAAGTTTCTAAATACCCTGGTCATGATCTCCTAGGGGGGGCTACGCTGTAGTTGGGGCCTTGTAGACTAGACAGAACAAGTCTATTTTCATGTGTTTTTGCCTACAAAGGCAGAAATGCAAGTTGGCCAATGAATTCATCTGTAGTCCTGATACAATAAGTCCCAGGCTGATTAAAAGCATGCTGAAGGTACAGATGCTCTGTGAGGTTCCATTTTAAAATGAAATTTGTTTGTTTGAAAAGAACCAGTATAGGCTCAGTTAGTTGGAGCATCATCCCATACACCAGAAGGTTTCAGGTTCAATCCCCGGTCACGGCACCTGTGGAAGGCAGCCTATCAATGTTTCTCTCTTTCATCAATGTTTCTCTCTCCCCCACCCCCGCTTCCTCTCAAATCAATTAAATTAAATTACACTTTTTTTTTTTACAAAAAGAAAAGTACCAGTATGTAGTACCCTGCCCCTAAAATCTTTTATTTCATTTGCTTTTATCAGTTAAAATCAGAGGACTTACCTTTTGTCACCATCCATTATATTTTCTCAAGAATTCTCCTCAGATGATAGCATGTGTTGGGGTTCTATTCTAGTTCTACTTGTCATAGACATTCTGCTTAATATTACTGAACTTCAATTTATGTGCATATCTTTGTACTGTTAAAGCAAATAACATATAGCTCAAAATTAAGATGAAATAATTTTGGAACTATCTACTATTTAGTGTCATGTTTCTATGCTTCTCTCATTAGCATGAGTAATTTATGTTTATTTGTGTACTAGTATTATAGACAATCAGATAGTTTAAAGATAAGAAACTTGGAGAACCTAATTATAAACTTTAATCTGAAATTACTGCTTAATTATTCAGATCTTAAATTTTCCTATGTACCCACAGAAACAGCAAGATAAATACAGGCATATTTAGCTCTAACAATAGCTGTGTTTCCCTAAATTTGCATTTAATCAGTTGCTGGCAAATGTAATCATATTTTTAGTACATGGAGGTGGCATGCTATTTAAAGAAATCTTTTTATGAATTTAACACTAACCCCCTAATGCATCTTCCATTATAAATTTGGACTTTTTAATAATAGGTCTTGGTAAAAGAATAATCCCAGTTTCATAAATGAAGTCATATTTTAAATATATTACAAGAGCATTATTTTTAAAATATTACTTTATCTTGAATCCTTCTATGTATGTGTTTTCTGGTTCATTCATTATTTATACTTCTGATAAATTTTGATTTTTATAAATCAGTTTAGTTTTTCTTAAAATAGGGCAGGATTACAACTGGATTACTCTTCTCTATGCTGCAAATGCATAATGTAGGATAATTAGTCACTATCCACAGCTTTTGGAAAGACTGGTGAGACACAGACCTCTATGTACTGTAGACCTCCTCTCTCACCTTTTCTTTTTCTCACACACAGGTTTGTTTGCAGTGGTTGAACAATTGGCAGGGAAATGTTACTAATAAATTACTCAATCTCAAGTCTTCCTGGTATTCTCTTCAAGATATGTTTTATTTTTTAAATTATTTAAAATATATTTTTATTGATTTCAGAGTGGAAGGGAGAGTGAGAGAGAAACATCAATGATGAGAGAGAATCATTGACTGGCTGCCTCCTGCATGTTTACTACTGGGGATCAAGCCTGCAACCTGGGCATGTGCCCTTACCTGGAATTGAACCGTGACCTCCGGGTTCATAGGTCGATGCTCAACCACTGAGCAACACAGATCAGGCAAGATCCATTTTTATTTTATGAAAAGAAATAAAAATCATTTAAGTAGAAGTAAAAAACAAAAACAAGGGGAAAAGATAATTGAAAAAATCACAAATTTATTACAGATAAAAGAATCAGCATAAGAACCCCAAATTCTGAATTTTCTATAGTTATTAAATTTCTTTTTAAGCCTGGAGTGCATTAGTGAGAACAAAATTACATTTTCCACTCTTCCATCTCTTGATGCTTCCTCTTCAAGCATAAGGAACTTCTGTATCATCTCTTATCTGTTCTAGAAAACCATTGAAATTCTCTCAGTCTCTGATTTGGCCTGAGCTCTCCCTGAACCCCTTCACCGCCTCCCTTTCTGATGTGTGAGCATTTTTCAGGCATACACACATGCACACACACACACACAGATATCTCTGCTATTCCTTTTTACTTGGACTTGTACCATATTTACACTGAGTTCTCTAAGTAGGTGGTGTTCATGTTCTCCATTGTGCAACTGAGGAAACTATTGCTATCTAAGGCATTTTCTTAGTCTTCTGGAATTAAAAAAAGATGCTTGAAGTTTTGGAAGTATTGCAGCTGAAATGAGGATCTTTTCTTCCTTTTTACCTTCCCTAGCCTTGTGTAGGCATAAAAGGTATGCTCCCTAGGGGTGAAAAGCATTAATTTAAGAACAAAAGTCAAAGATTGACCCCCAGTATTCTGTTTTCAGTCTCCTGCTTAGCTCTCCTAGTAGCTCCAAATAACGGGAAAGCTGACAAGAATTGAAGCGCTGAATATTTATTGTTTCGAGTGTTGTATCATGACTCCGTACTCCCACCCATGTTTTTATCACTTACACCTCTGCTGTGATAGTATTAAATTTAAATTTGTTTGCTCACATTGCTGCCAATTTAAGAAACAGTTTCAATTTGAAAGCCCGAATCTGATAGCTATTAGGTATTGAAATAAAGTGTGTCCTGTTGCTTTTGAATGATTATATTTTTCTGATTTTTTTGCTCTTTAGTTTATTTACTTCCCAGATCCTAGTCTATTATCATCCTCTAAAAAATCGTTTTCAGTTTCTCCTTTTCTTTTTTTTTAACATGGTCATAAAACGTGTCTTTTCTCAATCTCTTTAGTTTCTCATTTTTTATTATTATGCTCTGGAAGATTTTTTAAAAGCTTTCATTCTTTGACAGGGCTTTAAAGAAAAGAGTATAATGTTGTTCCATAGAATTATTCTGGAGTATTTACAGCCCTTACTATATTGAGGACATTTAATACACATTGAACAGCAAAAGATTTATGCTTGGCCCTTTCTGATGAATATGAACTGGACTAGACTTCCTAGTTACTTAGTTAGCCATTGATCTGACTTCACTGGTGTTTCCAAATTTAGAAAGTGACTGCCCCCTTTCCCTAATAACATATAAAGCTCTAGTGTTAATCTGAACGAGGGGGAATAAGAAGGTTAACCATCAAAGACATTTAGTAATAGTCAGGACTCCAAGTATTAGCCATATCTTGCAAAACCTTGACCTCCATATTTCTTTCTAGAGGTGGTCACACATTATTAAGGGAGCCCTTGGCTTGTCCCCTTCACCTCCTGTGAAGCAATGATCTACATTGTACTTAAAAAAATCCCTATATCCCATACAGTGGTGGTCTTCCCGCTCCACAGGATATAATCTGCTGGAATTC
The DNA here is from genome assembly GCF_028538775.1 of Myotis yumanensis. Taxonomy (NCBI): domain Eukaryota; kingdom Metazoa; phylum Chordata; class Mammalia; order Chiroptera; family Vespertilionidae; genus Myotis; species Myotis yumanensis. The sequence continues at coordinate 16,063,088 of NW_027223762.1, forward strand.
AAAATACAATTACCACGCTTGACCACGTTCCTGTATCCTGGAGTGGCCCATCATTAATGGCATCCAATTATTCACAGCAATCAAGTAGCCGACCTTGCTTCACAGATCACAGCAGTGGGCATCTGACAGTCAGCCTGCTGGGCGCATAATAGAAGGAGACAATGTCAGATGCTGGTTGTCTTTAGTGAAAACAGCATGCCACTTGCAGACTTACCAGCTCTCTATAATAACTTGATTGTAAGACTTAGCATGTCATTATTTTAAAAGCGTTTGTTTAGATATTCAGGTAGGAGCAGGGGGAAAAAAACCACGTTGATATAAGTTAGCTTGACATTTGGGAATCTCTTCGGCTCACGCTGCATCACTGCTAACCGCTGGAGCTTTGGCAAATCAGGTTTTCTAAGCTGCAATTTCCTCAACTTTAAGATGAGAGCATTTTGCCGGCTTTCAAGGATGGTCATGAGGATTAAGTGACATAAAAACCATGAGACGATCGGGTCAGCAGAAGTGGCCCTGTCAGTGTCAGCGTCCTGTCCGTGGAGTCCGTCTGAACTCCAGCTCCAGCAGAGGGAATAGGCACAGCATCCAAGCCTTGTTATTCTGCACTAAAGTGCACGGGAGGTTTTGACTCTCACGTGAGGGCTGCTTTTCCTTCTGCCTTTTCCGCAAGGCCGCGCATCAGTGGTTTTCCTTTATTGTGCAGCTGCATTAAAGTGTGACACTTGTTTGTTTGTAATGAAGGAGCGGAACCACAAAAACTGACATAAATTTCCAGGCGATTGACCTTTGACCCTTCTGGTCCCTTGATTGTGTTTTCCCTTTGAGTGGCATGAACGATAACAGTCCTGACCCAGCTGCAGAAAGGAGCACATGTTTCCTTTTGGAAGGACATTGATTATCTCACGTTACGAGGAGGAGGATTTTCACAAGGAACTAACTTCGAGTTTTGAGCCAAGCAATTTGAAGGAACATGGAGAAGCACACACAGTTTACATTCACTTTAGGGTCACGGCATGTCTAATTCAAAGTGACCATAGGAGAATTCCCTTATTATTCCATTGCTGTTGTTATTCGGAGAACTGCATGGATGGCCTTTCGCCATTGCCAGTGGGAGTGGGGTCCTTGGGGTCCCGCTGGAATAAGCATTTCCAGAGGCCCCCATGGGAGGGTGAGGTAGAAAGCTTGATTTGCGTGGAATTATATCCTTGGGTTTGCAAAGTCTCAGTTCCCTTAAACAGTCCTGGGAGAGGCGCAGCTAAGGATTCAGCAGAGCTAGAAGCAAAGCCTGTGTCCAGCGTTTCCATGCCATCTTGGAGTTGGGCCCGGTGTAGCTTCAGGCTAGTTGTCCATTACCACATTGTGTGTGGGTGCACTGGCTGCGGGCCATGTGGGCAAATGCAGGGGTGTGAGAGCCCCTGTAAGCCAAGAGGCAAGAGAGGGAACTCCTTTGTTTAGGAGTTTATGTGTCTCAAATCTTTCCTCACTTGTAGTGGCCACACCTACTCTGGCCAATGACCTGTTCCCAGGTGTGACTGACAGACAAGTACCGTCCCTATTTCACCCAGACCTTACTGAGCATGTATTAAAAACTGCAGCTTCTGGGAAAAGCTGCACAGTGCATGCCTTTGCTCCTTTCCAGTCATTAATAACGGGACTATTTACAACGGTATCGCTACTACCTTGTCACCGTGTGAGATGTCCGGTGTCATTTTCATTTCAGTTCAAAAACAGTAATCCATACTTTTATAAGACTGCTAGAGTGAAGTAAAGATAAAATATTCACTTTAAAATTTCTTATCCGCACTGCTCACCAGTGGTGGATAAGTGGTGAATTTAATTTGCCACAAGCATTATGAAGCATTCAGCCAAATTTACAGAGAAATAGGAACTACATTTCAGAGAAGGTGGCTAATAGTGTCAGAGTAGCCCCCAGCACATTTGGGTGTTTCCTGGTGAAAACGAGTCAGTGAAATTGCCTGTCTCTATGCAGGTGGACCACGTGGATGTAGCAGGTGAAGGAAAAGGGAAGGGATTTTCTGGTAGCTTGGGACCCTAGGATATTGCCCTTTTGGCTAGGCAATTCAGAAAGTTGCTTTATAGATAGTAAAATTCTATAATGGTTAAGGACATAGTCTTAAATCCTTGCCGACTGGGCTTCAAATGCTCAGCTGTTCACTTTATTATTGGAATTTCCTTATCTGAGAAATGGCATGAACTGTCAAGGCTCTTGGAGGGCTTTGATAAAATCATCAACGCACCAGTATCCCGATGCTAAGTGTAGTACGTTAAATAGTCGCCTCCCAAAGGTATGTCCAGGTCAGAATCCCGGGACTCTATGACTGTGACCTCGCTTGTAAAAAGGGTCTTTGCAAGTATAGTGAAGTAAAGGATCTTGAGATGGGATCATCTCAGATTAATCTGCTGGGTCCTAAATCCAGTGGCAAGCATTTGTTTAAGAGACAGAAAAGGAGCAGACACAGACATATGGAAGAGGAGGGCATGTGGAGACACACTGGAGACTGAAGTGACGCAGCCTCCCGCAAACGAAAGCCCAGGACCACCAGAGGCTGGAAGAGATAGGGAATGAAGCTTCCCTGTGACTGACAGAAAGGATATGGCCCTGCTGATACCTTGATTTTGGACTTCTGGCCTCCAGATCTGTGAGAGGATACATTTCTGTTGTTTTAAGCCACTCATCATTTGTTACAGCAGCCACAGGACTGAGCATAGTGTCTGGTACCTGATCAATGTTCCCTTAAGTTGTAGTCTTAGTTTTCACATAAAGTAGACCCTTTTTTTGAGGGCTGGGGAAGTGTGCTTTAAAAAAATTCTTTTAAAACCTTCCCTTCCTGGTTCTTTTTTTTTTTGTTTGTTTGTTTTTTGTTTTATTTTTTTTTTATTTTTTTTTATTTTTTTTTATTTTTCGTTTAAAGTATTACAAAGGGTATTACATAAGTGTCCTTTTCCCCCCCCGCCCTTGACAAACCCCTACCCTCCCTTACCCCCCAGTGTCTTATGTCCATTAGTTATGCTTATATGCATGCATACAAGTCCTTCGGTTGATCTCTTACTCCCCTCCCTCCTGCCCCCCAACTCTCTCTGGCCTTCCCACTGCAGTTTGACAATCAGTTTGAGGCAGCTCTGCCTCTGTATCTATTATTGTTCAAAAGTTTGTAATGGTCTTTATTATCCATGAATGAGTGAGATCATGTGGTATTTTTCCTTCATTGACTGGCTTGTTTCACTTAGCATAATGCTCTCCAGTTCCATCCATGATGTTGCAAATGGTAGGAGTTCCTTCTTTTTAACAGCAGCATAGTATTCCATCGTGTAGATGTACCACAGTTTTCTAATCCATTCATCTACTGATGGGCACTTAGGCTGTTTCCAGATCTTAGCTATGGTGAATTGTGCTGCTATGAACATCTGGGTGCATATATCCTTTCTGATTGGTGTTTCTGGTTTCTTGGGATATATTCCTAGAAGTGGGATCACAGGGTCAAATGGGAGTTCCATTTCCAATTTTTTGAGGAACCTCCATACTGCCTTCCATAGTGGCTGCACCAGTCTGCATTCCCACCAGCAGTGCACAAGTGTTCCTTTTTCTCCACATCCTCTCCAGCACTTGTCGTTTGTTGATTTGTTGATGATGGCCATTCTGACAGGTGTGAGATGGTACCTCATTGTTGTTTTGATTTGCATCTCTCGGATGATTAGTGACTTTGAGCATGTTTTCATATGTCTCTTGGCTTTCTGAATGTCCTCTTTTGAAAGGTGTCTATTTAAATCCTTTGCCCATTTTTTGATTGGATTGTTTATCTTCTTTTTGTTAAGTTGTATGAGTTCCCTATAAATTTTGGAGATTAAGCCCTTATCAGATATGACGTTGGCAAATATGTTTTCCCACGAGGTGGGTTTTCTTGTTGTTTTGTTGATGGTTTCTTTTGCTGTGCAGAAGCTTTTTATTTTGATGTAGTCCCATTTGTTCATTTTCTCTTTAGTTTCAACTGCCCTAGGAGCTGTATCAGTGAAGAAATTGTTTTGGCATATGTCTGAGATTTTGTTGCCTTTGTATTCTTCTAGAATTTTTATGGTTTCCTGTCGTACATTTAAGTCCTTTATCCATTTTGAGTTTATTCTTGTGTATGGTGTAAGTTGGTGCTCTAGTTTCATTTTCTTGCATATGTCTGTCCAATTTTCCCAACACCATTTATTGAAGAGACTATCTTGGCTCCATTGTATGTTCATGCCTCCTTTGTCAAAAATTAATTGAGCATATTGGTTCGGGCTAATTTCTGGACTCTCTATTCTATTCCACTGATCTATATGTCTGTTCTTGTGCCAGTACCAGGCAGTTTTGAGAACAGTGGCTTTGTAATACAGCTTGATATCTGGCATTGAGATCCCACCTACTTTGTTCTTTCTCAGGATCGTTGCAGCTATTCGGGGTCTTTTTTTATTCCAGATGAATTTTTGGAGAGTTCGTTCTAGATCTTTGAAGAAGGCCATTGGTATTTTAATGGGAAGTGCGTTGAATGTATAGATTGCTTTGGGTAGTATGGGCATTTTAATGATGTTGATTCTACCAATCCAAGAACATGGTATGTTCTTCCATCTGTTTATGTCTTCCTCTATCTCTTTTTTCAACGTCCTATAGTTTTCTGAGTAGAGGTCTTTAACCTCTTTAGTTAAGTTTATTCCTAGGTATCTTAATTTTTTTGGTGCGATGGTAAATGGGATTGTTTTTCTGATCTCCCTTTCTGAAAGTTCACTATTGGTGTATAGAAATGCCTCAGATTTCTTGGGGTTAATTTTGTATCCTGCTACATTGCCAAATTCATGTATTAAGTCTAGTAGCTTTTTGATGGAGTCTCTAGGGTTTTGTATGTATAATATCATGTCATCTGCAAATAAGGACAGTTTTACTTCCTCTTTTCCAATTTGGATGCCTTTTATTTCTTCTTCTTGCCTAATTGCAATGGCTAATACTTCCAGTACTATGTTGAACAGGAGTGGTGAGAGTGGGCATCCCTGTCTTGTTCCTGTTCTTAGGGGAAATGGTGTTAGTTTTTGTCCATTGAGTATGATGTTGGCTGTGGGCCTGTCATATATGGCTTTTATTATGTTGAGGTATGATCCTTCTATTCCCACCTTTCTGAGAGTTTTTATCAAAAATGGGTGTTGGATTTTGTCGAATGCTTTTTCTGCATCAATTGATATGACCATGTGGTTTTTTTCTTTCAATTTGTTTATGTGATGTATCACATTTATTGATTTACGGATGTTGTACCATCCTTGCATCTCTGGGATAAATCCTACTTGGTCATGGTGTATGATCCTTCTGATGTACTGCTGGATCCGATTTGCTAAGATTTTGTTGAGGATTTTGGCATCTATGTTCATGAGGGATATTGGCCTGTAATTCTCTTTCATTGTGATGTCTTTACCTGGTTTTGGTATTAGGGTGATGCTGGCTTCATAGAATGAGCTTGGAAGCGTTCCTTCCTCTTGAATTTTTTGTAGTAGTCTGAGGAGGGTAGGTTTTAGTTCTTCCTTGAATGTTTGGTAGAACTCCCCTGTGAAGCCGTCTGGCCCTGGGCTTTTGTTTGCTGGAAGCTTTCTGATGACTGCTTCAATTTCTTCCATAGTTATTGGCCTATTGAGGTTTTTAGATTCTTCCTGATTGAGTTTTGGAATGTTGTATTTTTCTAGGAATTTGTCCATTTCCTCCAGGTTGTCTAGTTTGTTGGAGTAGAGTTGCCCGTAGTATTGTTTAACAATCATTTGTATTTCTGTGGGGTCTGTTGTTATTTCGCCTCTATCATTTCTGATTTGGTTTATTTGGGACCTCTCTCTTTGCTTCTTGGTGAGCCTGGCTAGGGGTTTGTCAATCTTGTTTATCCTTTCAAAGAACCAGCTCTTGGTTTCATTGATTTTCTGTATTGTTTTTTTGGTCTCTATTTCATTGATTTCTGCTCTAATCTTTATTATCTCCTTCCTTCTGCTCACTCTGGGGTTTTCTTGTTGCTCTCTTTCTAATTCTTTGAGTTGTAGAGTTAGATGATTGACTACCATTTTTTCTTGTTTTTTGAGATAGGCCTGTAGAGCTATAAACTTCCCTCTCAGGACTGCTTTCATTGTGTCCCAGAGGTTTTGGATTGTTGTGTTTTCATTGTCATTAGTGTCCAGGATGTTTTTAATTTCTTCTTTGATGTCATCGGTAACCCAATCAATATTTAATAACATGCTATTCAGCTTCCAAGTGTTTGAGTATTTTGGGTTGTTTTTATTGTAGTTTATTTCTAACATTATACCATCGTGGTCTGCGAAGAAGCTTTTTATGATTTCAATCTTCTTGAATTTGTGGAGACTTTGCTTGTGACCCAATATGTGGTCTATTTTTGAATATGTCCCATGAGCACCTGAGAGGAATGTATATTCCGCAGCTGTGGGGTGAAGTGTTCTGAAGATGTCAATTAAGTCCATCTGATCTAGTGAGTCATTTAGGATTGCTGTTTCTTTGCTGAGTTTTTGTCTAGCGGATTTATCCAGTGATGTCAGTGGTGTATTAAAGTCCCCTACTATGATTGTATTGTTGTCGATCTCTCCCCTGATATCTTCCAGAAGTTTTCTTATGTATGTGGGTGCTCCTGCATTGGGTGCATATATGTTTACCAGGGTTATATCTTCTTGTTGTATTGATCCCTTTAGTATTATGAAGTGGCCTTCCTTATCTCTGGTTATGGCCTTCACTTTGAGATGTATTTTGTCAGATATAAGTATTGCTACCCCAGCTTTCTTTTCCTTTCCATTTGCGTGAAAGATATTTTTCCATCCCTTCACTTTCAGTCTGTGTGAGTCCCTTCTAATGAGGTGGGTCTCTTGTAGACAGCAGATGTATGGGTCATGTTTTTTTATCCATTCAGCCACTCGATGTCTTTTGGTTGGAGCATTTAGTCCATTTACATTTAAAGTTATTATTGAAAGGTATTTGTTTGTAGCCATTTCTTTTTGTGTGTGTGTGTGTGGCTGTTTTCTTTCTGAGCTTGATATTTCTTCTTTTTACACCAGTCCCTTTAGCATTTCTTGCATGGCTGGCTTGGTGGTGATAAACTCCCTTAGCCCTTTTTTGTCTGTGAAGCTTCTTATTTCCCCTTCAATTTTGAATGATAGCCTTGCTGGATAGAGTATTCTTGGATTCAGTCCTTTGCTTTGCATCACTTTGTAGATTTCCGTCCATTCTTTTCTGGCCTGATGTGTTTCTGTTGAGAAATCATTTGATAATCTAATGGGAGATCCCTTGTATGTTACTTTCTGTCTCTCTCTTGCAGCCTGTAAGATTCTCTCTTTATCCTGAACATTTGCCATGGTAATTATGATGTGTCTTGGTGTGGGTCTTTTCGGGTTCACCTTGTTTGGGACTCTCTGGGCTTGTGTGACTTTTTTCTTCCCCACCTCAGGGAAGTTTTCTGATATTATTTCTTCGAATAGGTTTTCTAATCCATGTTCATCTTTCTGTTGTTCTGGCACCCCTATTATTCGTATGTTGTTTCGTTTCATGTTGTCCCAAAGCTCCCTTAGGCTCTCCTCCTGTCTTTTAATTTTTTTCTCCATTTGCCGTACAGTTTGAGTGTGTTTTGCTTCCTTGTCTTCTAATTCACTAATTCGGTCCTCCGCTTCTCCCAGTCTACTGTTGATACTTTCAATGGAGTTTTTTATTGAAGCTATGTCACTCTTCATTTCTTCTTGGGACTTACTTAAGTTGTTGATTTTTTCATCTGTTTCTTCTAGCTTCTTGCATAAGTAGTTGAGTTTTTCATCTGTTTCTTCTTGCTTCTTGAACATCTGGTGCATGTACTCTAGGAACTTTATTCTGAATTCTTTTTCCGTCATGTTGCATATCTCTGTCTCACTTAGCTGCTTTTCTGGCAAGTCCTCCTTTTCTTTCCTTTGGGGGTTTCTTTGCCTACCCATGTTTGATCTCGCTGACATATGTAGATGTTGAGATGTTCAGTGGCTGCTCCCTGGGTGGCAGGGGCTCCTTGGGTTGTGGTTGCTGCTCAGACGGTTGCGGTAGCAGCTGCTTTCCAGTTGGCAGCAGCTCCTCTGGTGGGTGTTGTTCACAGCTGTGTTGGCTCTTCTGGCTGGTGGGGGGAGGCTTCACGTACAGCTGCTGTTCCACAGACAGAGGGTGTGGTGATCAGGAGGCTGTGGTGATCAGGAGGCTGCGGTGATCAGGGGCTGCTGTTGCTTGGATCTGCGGTCTGGGAAATGCTCCTCTCTTACCAGCACTGCATGGTCTGGGAAACGCTCCTCTCTTATGGGCACTGCATGGTCTGATCAGTTCCTCAGGATGCCCCCTTTAGTCTCAGTTCTCCGCAATCACAAAATCCAAATCTCAAATCTCCTGGCGCCAGCAAACCCGCGGAACTCCTTACCCTGGTCAGGGTCTGTGTCTGTCCCAAGAGACACGGCTGTCTGCCATGCGGTCTCCCTCCGACCCTCTGGGCTCAGGTCTGGCAAACTTTCCTGCCCAGATCCCTGGTTTTTAACCTTTCCAGGGGAGGTCTGCCCTTCCCGGCTGCAAACCGTCTCACCAGCTGAGTAAATTTGCCAATTCGGGGTGGGTGTTATTAGGTTCAGCTGCTTACTCCGTTTGCTCCGGGACAAGACCTGGGACGCGTCTGCCTATATCGCCGCCATCTTGCTTCTCCCTTCCTGGTTCTTACAGCCTTAACTTACTTGCTCATCCTTCATTCAGTCATTATTAAGTAACTCCCACGTGTTAGGACACTCAGTGCTAAGTGTACTCAGTCCTTTTAAAAGAGCACTATGAGATAGTGAACAGAATACACATTAGCCCCAGCCTTACCGAGTTTACTCTCTAGTGGGAGAGACAGACAAATAGAAAACAAGTCCTCACGGCAGTCAGTGCTAGGAAGAAAGCTGGTTGGATGTGTGGACAGAGAAGAGCAGAGAGGATTGAATAGAGTAATCAGGGTGGCGGGTTCCCTGCAGGGAAAGAAGGAAGGACAAAATGGAGAAACTATTTTTAAGCAAGTGGCTGAGTCTGAAGAACTGTGGATAAAGTCTTAGAAAGAAAAACAGAGGTATTTGTGTAGAGGGCTTCCCTATGAAAGCAAAGCCTTGACTTTGAGATTTGACTTTGAATTAGGCACCAGGAGCAGGAGGTATTTGGATTTGCATTTACTGGGTGGGATGTTGTTGCTCTGACTCTGAGGCAACAAAGCAATTTCTTTTGGAGGTCAACAAACTTTTTCAGTAAAGGGCCAGATAGTAACTATAGCTAGTGGGCTATACATTTTATTTTTAATGTTTAAATTTTTTATTGATTTTAGAGAGAGGAAGAGAGGGGAAGAGAGAGAGACAGAAATATCAATGATGGGAGACAATCATTGCTCTGTTGGCTGCTTCCTGCACACCCCCTACTGGGGATTGAGTCCGCAACCTGGGCATGTGCCCTGACCGGGAATCGAACCAGCAACCTCTAGGAGCATGGGATGATGCCCAACCAACTGAGCCACACCAGCCAGGGAGGTTTTTGTGGTAACGTTTTAACTTCATTACAGCATGAAAGCAGCCATAGACAATATGTAAATAAATGAGCCTGGTTGTGTTCCACACTTCATTTTCTGGACACTGAAATTTGAATTTTCACACCTTGAAATACTTTTCTTCTTTTTCTTTCGGTCAACCACTTAAAAAAATGGAATAACCATTCTTAGGCCGAGAGCTGTACCAGAAGAGGCAGTGGGATGTATGTGGCCCACAGCTCATAGTTTACTGACTCCCGTTTTAGAGTGCAACCTCTGTTCTGATAAGGAAAGGCACAGTCTTCTAGGCCTGGGAATTCTGTTGTAAGCGGCAGCTAGCAGGTAGGAGTGGGGAGTTTTGTAGGGAAGAGAAGACCCCTCAGGGAATCAGTCTGATATCCCTGCGGAATGTTCAGTTCTTGCTGTCCTGATAAACATGGGTTTGAGCTTGAGTTAAAAATGATTTTTTTTTTTGCATCATGAATCAACATTTAATGATAATGTTTCTCCTTGATGTTTCAGCTATAAAGCTACAAATTATGCATGAAATTGATGTATATTATTCCATAATGAACTAGTCTGATAGAAAAACACATTAGGTATTTATATTGAAAACAAGCCATTCCTATGAAGACATTTTGCAAAGGAGAACTATGTTCCTGAAAACACGAATGACAGGAAATTGAGGCCATTCAGTTGTGACCAGGGGGATGTGAAGGTGTGTTCCATTTGTTCTACTGGCATTGCCCAGGGGCCTTTATGGTCATAGATTTTAAAATGATAAAAGACATTTCTTAGAATTTCTTATTTCATGACATTTTCTGAATAATAATAAATAGTTCATTCCTATAATCCTGCATTTACAACCTCTACCACGCTCTGGACTCTGGAAATATACTGATAAACAAATGGTTATGAACTTTGAATTTGACAATTGCTTTGTGGATTCAAGTGCCTTATTATTTAGACCTCATGGGTACTCTGCGAATTATTAACTTGTAAGTTATGGCTTCTCAATTCTTAAGCATCTGTCTTCCACCTTCCTTTAAAAATCATGTTTAAAGCTATACCAATTCTGTATTGGTAACCATCCTATTTGTCAATAAGTTTTTGGATGTTTAACACTAAATGTCAATTTAAATGGGGGTATTCTCTATAGATCACAGATTTTTAGAGCTTATGGAAGCCTCAGAGGTGACCTAGCCCAACTTCCTAATTTTCATTTGAAGGAAATGATGGGGAAGCAACTTCATAATTCATTACTTTTACCATTAGCTGTAGGTGGTTTCTATTTTACCCTGTAATAAGTTCTGTACACTCAGAAATGCTTGTTCAATGGTTTGTAAAAGAAAAAATAATTCCTAGTGTCTCTTCTAGTCTGTTTTACTAATAAATATATCTGGGGAGATCAGAAAATAGTAAGTGGTTATCTTAGTAACTTTCTTTTCATATAGCCCATGGCTTTGGACTTGACACTAGGAACCACTCCATGTAATATTGTTACCCTTATTAGGACACCTAAGATTGCGCACATTCACCTTGGAAGAAATAGAAGCAAAATTATTCTAGTAAGACCTGCTCTCTAAAAGAAGCTGGTGGGTGCTCTTTGGATGTTCATGTAGACCAGCGAGTAGCTGATCAAATGACTGACTAGTGATGGGTCTCCATCACTTACGGGAGTAAGAAGAAACAGTTAATATCAAGGCATTGATTAGTCAGGGACAACTGAAGCACCCCAGACAATGGTCAATATTTATCTTTAAACAGGTAGCAAATAGAGATATGGACACAACTGCAGATGTAAGCCCTGGTTTGGGGGGCAGGATTCAACTTTTGGGAAAACTAGTGAGAGAAGTCTTAGGGACAGAAGAAAGGCAATGAGAAAGGAGAGGGAAAGCAGCTAAACAATTTAAGCATATTTTCCCTTGTGTGTTTAGGTGAAAGATGTGTGAGTCCTCAATGAAGTCAGCTTTCTGAAGAAGCAGGGATAACAAGATAAGGATTAAGGGCAATGACCTTGTTTACCCTTGGCACTTCAGTGGAGACCCTACTCAATAGTTGAGCATGATCCCTGGCTGCCTTCACATTGTCTGTTGAGCCTAACAATACTTAATTTCTCTCCAAAGATTTTCAATTAGAAGACTTTTGTAAAAACAAGTTCTTCATAAAGTCAGGAGACAATCAATGTTCTTTTAACTGCTTTTATTACAGGTGAAAATTGGACAATATCATTCCATTTCACAAATGCCTATTAATAATATGGTAGAGTTAGAGTAATTTATGTGGCCTTTTATGTACTTACAGTTACATTCATAGGGTTATCAGACCATCAGCCAATGGTTCTTACCTTTGGTTTAGTTCTTGCTTCGGAATTTTATGGCATATGAATTTTAGTACTATTGCTATTTATAAATAGTAAAATTTTAAGAAAAAAACTTAACATCCACTTAAATCTCATTGAAACACCCAGTTTCTGTGGTGGAAATGGTCTGATCCTTTATTGGTCATCTTTGATGTAATAGGTGAATCGGCCCACTGGTTGGTGTGTTTTCCTGGTCTCAGTTCTGCTTCGGGACAGGTTGCATATTTTAGGAGACCTTGGGTCTGCTTCAAGACCAACTTGCTGCATTTTCCTCTGTTAACCAGGCTTCCATTTGTGGATCCAGGTGAAGCTTTAGATGCATAAAAACTACATACTTATCAGCTTATATTTATGGCCCAGGGTTGGATTTTAGTAATTCCATTCTCTAGGGTCCTGGCTAATCTATTTTGTATGCATTTGGCTTACTGAAATGTGGTTGCTTTGGGTGGGTTTTTGAGACTCACTCTTGTGTAACTCTGGGTCGAGTTTCTGACCTGTCATCCTAGGTTCATTCCTGAAGAACTACTTTCTATTCTGCTCTCTAGTTCTATGCAAATTATTGTGCTTGATCTGCACTGTTTATTTTATTGACCAGCTTTTTACTTCTTTGCGTGCTGTAGTGATCGTCAAACCTCTCTCTTACCTGTTCTATTAGGCCTCCTGGGCGCTGATTCTGCCTTCCATAAACCACTGCTTCCAGGTCACTCCCTAGCCTCTCCATGTCCGTGTCTTGATTCCATCACCACTCCAGCTGTTTTTCTGGGCTCCTTAACAACCACCTATCTATACCTTGATCATTAATACCTCTGACTTTGATCCTGGGCATCCAAGACTCTCCTAATTCTTTCCTATCTCAATCCAAAACTAGATGTCAGCACTAGATGCCTTTCATATTAAAACAGAAACCAAATCAAACCAAACCAAGCCATATCTTATATAATAAAAGGCTAATAGACAAATTGTCCCCTCAACCGGGAGTTTGACCAGGGGGCAGGGTCAGCCGACCAATGGCTGGTGACCCCTCCTCCTGCTGGCCCTGCCCCAAATCGACCCCCCCCCATCAGGGGTGGGGCCGGCCAGCCTACCACCTGCGGCCCCTCCCCCTGGCCGGCCCTGCCCCTGATGGGCCCCCATCAGGGCTGGCCGGACCCCACCTATGCACGAATTTGTGCACTGGGCCTCTAGTATACTTAAAGAAAACATAAATAGCACCATTCTACCACTGGCTTAGTGAAAAACATCAAGCTGTATGCCTACCTAGTCTCATATGTACTCATGTCATAGCCTGAGTAGGTTTATTTTGATAGATTCTCTACCTTAAACAGAAATGCTTTTTGTAGAGCTCTATGTACAGCATGAAAAACAACCTTGACTAATATCCATAAATCCTATTTGAATCAGAAAGGAATTTGACTTACCAGCATCCTTTTTCCTTTGAGGTGGATAATACAATTTCCTTAAAATATTTCAATTATTTGAAAGAATATTTTCAGATATTTTATTATTTATTACTTTTGATATAACATGAACACAGTGCCTGCAACTGGTTTTCAGAACACTTGAGTTTTGGTCATTTATCTTTTTATTTATTGGTGAAAACATTTTTTTTCTCACTGAGAAGCTTTCTTTTGTATGTTGTGAGATATCACTTGGTTTATAATATAGAATACTAATTTTTACAAACCAATTGAAAACACCATTTTTTAAGCTGGATTTTGTCATTTAGTAGCATGATCTTCCTTAAGACTATTAAAGAGGTTTCTATAAAATATTTTATTTTTCAAAAGCAATAAAACAAATTTTATTTATTCAATCCTTTAAAATTATTGCAATATGAATCATCATATAATGTGTCTTAATAATTACATATAATACCACATATACTTATAAAGAATATATATCCTTTTGTTGTTTGGATATTTTATGAATGCCCATTTATAATTATTCAATCTTCTATGTCCTGATACTCTGTCCACTTGTTCTATCAATTATTCATAGAGGAGTTTTGAAATATTCAACTATAATTATAGATTTATCTATTTCTCCTTATTTTGTCAGTTGTTTTTTTTTTGCTTCATGTTTAGGTTCTATTTTTAGGAACATACATATTTAGGGTTGTATGATACTTCTTGAATTGATACTTTTATCAGTATGACTCCTTTATCTTTATACTTGGTGATATTTCTTTTTTTAAAGTAAACTTTACCTACTTTTTTTTTTTAATCTTCACCCGAGGATATTTTTTTCATTGGTTTTTACTTTTTTTAAAAATATTTTATTGATTTTTTTTACAGTGAGGAAGGGAGAGGGATAGAGAGTTAGAAACATTGATGAGAGAGGAACATCGATCAGCTGCCTCCTGCACACCCCCTACTGGGGATATGCCCGCAACCAAGGTACATGCCCTTAACTGGAATCGAACCTGGGACCCTTCGGTCTGCAGGCCGATGCTCTATCCACTGAGCCAAACCAGTCAGGGCATCATTGGTTTTTAGAGAGAGGGAAAGACAGAGAGAAATATCAATGTGATGAGGCCCAACCAGGGCCCGGAATGGGGAAAAGCCTGCAATTGAGGCATGTGCTATTGACTGGAATCGAACCTGGGACCCTTTAGTCTGCAGGCCGATGCTCTATCTAACTGAGCCAAACCAGCTAGGACAACTTTACCTACTTTTAATACAGACACTCCAGGTGCTATAGATTGATTGTTTAGTGTCCCGCCTCCCTCAAATTCATATGTTGAAACATAATTCCCAATGTGATGGGAATTATTTGGAGGCCATTAAGTCATGAGGGGGAGCCCTTACAATGGGATAAGAAGCCTTAAGGGATAAGATGGAATAAGAGACATTAGAGGAGTCATGAGAGAGGTGATCTCTTTCCATCAAGTGAGGGTACAACAAGATGTCATCTGCAAACTAGGAAGAGTTCTCAACAGGAATTGAGTTGGCTGGCACCTTCATTTTGGACTTCCCAGCCTCCAGAACTGTGAGAAATAAATATTTGTTGTTGAAGCCACCCAACCTATGGCATGTTGTTATTACCACCTGAGCTTACTAAGGCATATCCCTTCATGTATAATGTAAGAGCCTTACACTACCATGCTTCTGTTTACTCTCCTCCTATCATTTCCCCTACTGCTGTTTTGTTTTTAACTTCTACATATGTTCAAATTTCATAATCCAATGCCATTACTCTTGCTTTAAACAGGTTTTCAAATGAAGAAAAAATGAGGAAAGGTGTGTTTTATATTTTCCCACATATTTATCATTTTTGGTATTCTTAATTTCTTCCTATAGATCAGGGATCTGTATACTTTTTCTGTAATGGGTCAGGGAGTAAATATTTTAGGCTTTGTAGGCAATATACTCTCTGTCACAGCTACTCAACTCTGCCATCATAGAGTGAAGGCAGTCCTAGAAAATTTGTAAACCAATGATTATGACTAAGTCCTAATAAGGCTTTATTTATAAATATTGACATTTGAATTTCAAATATGTTTTACAGTATTATTCTTCTATTGCTTTTTTCCCCAACCACTTAAATAAGTGAAAATAATCTTAGCTCATGGGCCACCCAAAACTAGGTAGCTAGCTAGATTTGGTTTACAGTCTGTATTCCTCTATCACTTCTATAGATCCAGTGTCAGTAAGCCTAAACCTGAAGGACATTTTGTAACATTTCTTATAGTACAGATCTACAGGTGACAGCTTTTATTTTTGTTTGTCTGAAAATCTACTTATTTTCTCCTTTTTAAACAATATTTTTTTGTGGGGTATAGAATTCTGTGTTTTATACCTTAAAGATATTTTTTTTGCCAGCTTTTGTTTTATACCTTAAAGATGTTATTGCATGGTTTTCTGGATAGTTTTTTTTTTAAAGCCTCATCTAAGGATATGTTTTTATTGCTTTTTAGAGGGAGAGAGAGAAACATTGATGTGAGAGAGAAACATCAATTGGTTGCCTCCCATACATGCCCCAACAGGGATCGAACAATCAACCTAGGTTTGTGCCCTGACTGGAAATCAAACCTGCAACCTTTTGGTGTATAGGACAGTGCTCCAACCAACTGAGCCACTCGGCCAGGGCTGGAGAGTTGCATTTCTGCACCTTGTTTCCTCTGCCTGAAGGTGGAGTGTTTGTTTGGTCTCCACAGAGCTGCAGCTTGGGAAGGTGGAACACTGAAGCAAATGCCAAACTCACCTGCTGCATTTCTCTTCTTTCAAGGAGCACAACCTGAATTGCATATTATCTAGTGCCTAAAACCCGTTGTTTTACATATTTTGTCTGGTTATAAATATGTTTTCACAGTGAGAATATGTCCTACAGCTATTATGTGTTATGGCCGATCCAGAAGTCTTTTGTATATGCTCAAAACCTAAATAGTGATTAGATTATATGATGCCTATAAAAAGTCATTTTGGGTTCTGAGAAAATTTTTTTTTTTAATTCTCACTCGAGGATATTTTCCCCTTGATTTTAGAGAGTGGAAGAGACAGAGAAAGACAGAAAGAAATATCGATGTTAAAGAAACACATCAGTTGGTTGCCTCCTGCATGCACCCTGACCAGGGCCTGGCTGGAGAGGAGCCTGCAACTGAGGTACATGCCCTTGACGGGAATTGAACTCGGGACCTTTCGGTCCACAGGCTGATGCTCTATCCACTGAAGCAAGCTGACGAGGGCCTGAAAAATGTTTTTAAGAGTAAATATTATGCTCTATATCTAAGCTCTTTCTCACCCGGTCTTTTCTAGACTTTTTTTTTTTAATGGGAATTCTAGATAGTTAGACTATGAGACCATAGCAAAGCCTTATTTCAGGCCATGAACCTTGAGGGACATATGCCAACTGATCTATATACATTGAATTCTATCCATGTACCAGATGCTGTAGGCCTCAGAACTGTTACTCTTGCAAACTCAAATTTTATAAAATAAATCATGATCTGATACAACTTTTTGAAAAAAAGTTGAGGAATAATATCATACAAATGAATAAGATTTGACAGTTCTAAGCACTGGGAGTTCATCTACCTGAAAAATGAGTAGTCTCTGAAAACCAAAAAAACCCACTGAGAACTGAATTTTAGTCCCAAATCTGTTGGATGATATCATGCACTTCACAGTCCTTTCAGGCCTTGCTTTTCTCTGTAAAGAATGAAACTGTGTGCTCACCGATCTTACGTTCCCTCCAATATGGAAAATTTGTGATTGTCTGCATGTGCGTGTGTACCTGTTGTACCCTTCTTCCGTCCCATGCAATTAGGGCATACATAGAGGAGCATAATGTTTTTGAGATCCTGCATCCCAAATATGATTTTTATTACTTAAAATATGAAATGTTAGAATGCACTTAAGTTGCAAAAAATGGGTTTCTAAACATAATAGCTTGTTACCTTACATGGATGCTTTTATGTGTCCTCTGAGTCATATCTGTTCTCAGTAGCTGCTGACAAAACAGGATTTTACTGCTGAAAGAGCAGCAGATCTAATATTGCTACAAAAGAGCAGGCTGAGTTTTATTTTGCCTTGGGTCATCAATAAAATTCTAGTCATGCTCTGATCTTACACTCTTTATTGTTCCCATGATACATTACAGGTAAAAGAAAACTTTACTTTTCCAGGCATTGCAAAACTTAAATGAAGAATTGGAAAATACCTAAAAGGGCATACATAACTCTTAGTGAGCTTGGGAAGCCTTCTCCCTGATGCAGTGACACAGGCAAATGGGTGTATTTGTTAGGGTAATGCTGACTGCTGTAACAAATAGACATTCATATAAAGTGACTTGCAACAATAGGAACTTGTCTCTTGCTCATACAGCAGCTTCTGGCAGGTAAGCATGGAAGCAGTGTGACTCTCCTTGTGGTCATTGAGGAACCCATGTTGATGGCAGCTCTGCCAACATTCAGGGCACTCTGCCAACACAACACACCGTGTCCAATCCAGCCTATCAGAAGGGGGCAAAGTACAGGGAGAAGTTCGTGGGCTGTTTCTAAAGCCCAGTCTTCAATTCCATCGGCCTCATCAAACTGGAAAAGAGATGGAGACATCTCAGAATCAGGGAATTCACCCTGCCTGGCTGGCTCCTGAGTCATGCTCCTAACCCCTCTTTTACATGATCTTTTCTGATCTGGAAGTTATCTGCCTGTCTTAGACCATTCAGGGAGCTATGACAAAGTATCATCAACTGGGTGGTTTATAAACAACAGAAACTTGTTTCTCACAGTTTTGGAGGCGGGGAGCCCACGGTCAAGGTACCAGCAGATTAGATGATGACAGCCTGCTGCCTGGTTCGCAGACAGCTGCCCTTTGCTTTGTTCTCACACGGTGGAAAGGGCGAAGGGATTTCTGGAGTCTGTTTTATAAGGTCACTACTCTCATTTATGAGGGTTCTACCATCACCATCTCATCATGTCCCAAAGGCCCCACCTCCAAATATCATCACATTAGGAATTAAGTTGCAACATGGGAATTTTGGGGGGAATAGACATTCAGTCTATTTAGCACTGTCTGACACTAAAGTTCTACCAAATAAACTATTATTAGAATGCAAGCCTATATGAACCTATGCTAATAGAGAGCAATGAAATTTTCATTTGAACATTTCCTATGATTTTCCAGATTTTCCCCCAAAGGCCTCTTTCTCTCTCTCTTTTCCCTTCCAGCTGTAAGCTGGATGTGAGAGAGCAGGGCTTTCTCTTTGTGATGACTTGGAGATCTACACTTGTCCTAGGAAATGAGGGGAACACAGCTGGTCACATGCTCCAGAATCAGCAGCTCTTTCTGGCTTAGGCTACAAGGTTCATAACTTGTGAGGAAAGTGGTTTTTAAAACTTTCCAGCTTAACCAGTGGTCCTGTTATGTGGAAGAGGTCTCTCATCCCTTTCTTCTGGTCCTAAGAGGCTGACAATTTTTTTTCTTAATCGTCAAATTTGTTAGCAACTAGCCTCAAATTTCATGTAAAACTCCACTGTACACATGTATCTGCTTTGGGGTAAAAAAATACACTCTCAATAATTGTTAATGTTCCATTTTTAAGACCTGGAGGCATTTCTGTCTTCTTCAATGTATGCAACTCAGTTTTCAGATGAGCCCCTGGAGGCTTTTCTGACTCCTGCTATTTTTTGCTGGCCATCCATGTCATAATCTAGATGAACAGAGCATATAATTTCAGCTACCCAGAGAATACATTATATGCACATAGAATTACCCACGATAAAAGACCGTTTTCATTCCAAAAGTGTCCAAAGAAGGTTTCTACCAAAAACTGAGGCAAACATGCCAAATGTTTTGCTTATTTTAAAAACATGTTTATCAGAGAACTGTGATTTCCATGAGTTTTACAGGTGGGGAAAACAGTCTTTCACCCAGACCTTTAATTCTGGGTTGGGATATAATGATACGGTTTCTAGTGGGCTGGGATATGATGATAGGGTTTCTAGTGGGCTGACTCTTTAATGGAAGATGGGATTGTTCTATGATATTTTCTCCCATTGAAGACACAATTAATTGCAGGTAGGAAGTTTGTGGACTCCCATGGAGAAGGAAATGATCCACATTTGATGATAAGGTCTGTCCACTGTGAGATGCTGCCAATGATTTACTAAATGAGTTATAAATACTTGGTTATTTTACAGGCTTTGTTTTGTTGCAAAAATAGTTTGGGAGGAATATAAATGATGTGCTCAATAAGAAATCTAGCCCTGTTTATTTTGTTGTGGTAAAATACATATAACAAAATTTACCATTTTTATTTTTAAGTGTACAGTTCAGTGGTATTATCATTCATAGTCTGTGCAACCTTCACTACCATCTATCTCCATAGCTCTTCTTACAAAACTGAAATTCTATACCCATTTAACAATAGTTCTCCATTCCCTCCTTCCCTCAGTCCCTGGCAACCACCACTTCACATTCTGTCTCTATGATTTTGACTACTCTAGGTACTTCATCTAAGTAGAATCATACAATATTTGTTTTTCCTGTGACTGGCTTATTTCTCTTGGCATAATTTCTTCATCCACGTTGTAGCATATGTCAGAAGCTCATTTTCTGTTATGCCTGAATAATATTCCATTGTATGGATATGCCACATTTTGCTTATTCATTCATTCATTTGTCAATGGATACTTTGATTGCCTTAATGTTTTGGCTATTGTGAATAATGCTACTATGCACATGGATGTACACATATCTCTTTAAGATCCTGCTTTCAATTCTTTTGAGTATATATCCAGGAGTGGAATTGCTGGATCATATGATAATTCTATTTTTAATTTTTGAAGAGCTGCCATACGGTTTTTCACAGAAGCAGTACCATCTTAGATTCTCATCAACTATGTACAAGGATTTTTATCATTTTTTTTTTAATGGAGGCAGCTTTGGTGTGATAGTAAATGCATCAGTTTTAGAGAAAAAAAAACCCAACAACTGAATATGAGTTCTAGTTTCTGCATAGCAGTCATGTGACTCAGGACGGGATGATTTGCAATCTCTCTGAATCTCAATTTTCTCACATTTAAAAAATACCTACCTCATAGGATTCTGTGAAATTGATGAAATCATATGTGTAAAGGCCCCTGGAACTGTCAAATGCTGTAAAAATGTCAGGTATTTATTATGATGTAGCTGACTACTGAGAAATAAAAATCTGCATTCTGTCTCCTGATCGTATGCACATATGCGTGCATGGCACATACACACACACACACACACACACACACACACACACACTTAGATGTGTCAGTGGGTATTTCTCTTCAGGACTTACTATTTACAATGCATACCGAGTTTCAGTAAAAGTTAAATTTATGCCAATGATAATAATCTCATGGAGAATAGCTCCATTTTATACCATTCGCATAGGAATATTAACAGGAAAATCCTGCTGTGAATAGCTGCACTTGTCCGCCAGTGGTGTGCTGTGCCATGACTTGTTCCTCCCGAAGGACAGTATTTAAGACTCAGGGCGTTGTGTGCAGTCACTGTGATAAGGGACATCGCCATTTAGCATCTAAATGAACTAGGACAAGTTTCTATGTCTCTAAGCTTCAATTTCTAAGTTTTAAAACTGAGAGAATTGGAATGAATTATCTTTAGAGGCTTTTTCTAGACTCTGAAATCTCTGATTCTAGGGTCACTGTAAGGTTGGTCTAATACAGTCTGATTGTTAACTCCCGTGAATTCTCTTGAGTTCAGGTAACACAGTAGATCCAGAGGCACTTTATTAGAGAGTAAAGTAGATGCAGAAATAATTTCTAATGAGTGAACTTTCTTAGCTACAATAACAGGATGACTTGTAGTAGGATAAGATTTGATAAAGTGTGTAGGCTTTGGAAGAAAATTATGTGAAAATAAATGACTGTGGTTATTAATGTATAATTAATAAAAATAGTATAATTTCTCAAGCAGTTCTGGCCAATAGAATATTATGCAGTGTTGGAAATGTTTGTTTTGTATCTGCACTGTCAATATGGCAGCCACTAGTCACAATGCATGTATGTATTGAGAAGTTGAAATATGACTAGTGAGACTAAGGAACTAAGAATTTTTAATGTTAAGTTTATTTAATCAAACTTAAATGGCCATATGTGACTAGTGGCTACCTTGTTGGAGGGGACAGTTACAAAAAATGTGATCTGTTCCCTGACTTATAAGCTTATTTAGAGCAGGAAATCTGATTATTCACCTTGCTATACATTCATTAAAACCAACACAAGGCACATAGTAGGAGCTAAATAATTGGGGAAATGGAGGATTTTCCTTGAAAAAAATGGTCTGTGGTCAAGTAAATGGAATAGGGGAATTTTTAAGGCATCAGAACCCACTGTGGAATTTGGGAAGGAGGCTTGCAATCAGGAATTCCATGTGATATTGGTCTTTATGAGATGAACATCTTCTCCTTGATAAATAGTCACTTTTTGAATACTGAAAGGTTTGTTCATGATATTTTTTAAGGCTTAGGGATCAGTTATTTAGAAGTCCTTTCTATTTCTTTTTGGAGGAATGTCAACCTTAAACCTGAATTTGGTATTTAAAGTACTAGGATTCCCCCAATAAAGATTTTTGAAATTTATATCACAATGAAGCAAAACAAAAATGCAAACCCTTATCCTTGGATTTCCCATCATTGAAATTTTGGTTGGAGGTGAATCACATTGAACAAAAAATTAGATATGGTTAATATCTAATACAAGGAGCAAGAGGAAGAAGATGGAGACTTTTTGTTAATCTAGCTTTGTATCTTCCTGAGAGTTGAATAAAAGTATGAATAAGAAGTGGAGCTGCCTGAAACTACCTGGCATAACACACTTTTCTCCCCAGAGATTAAACATACTCAGTTACCTCTTGGTTTATGGGGCAATTAAATATTCAAGCACATAAATATTGAGGCTGAGACCCATGGGATGTTGGAATGCTAAGCACATTTGCAAGACATAAAGACCAAAACCAAAAGAAGTTACATCTTTTCCTATAAGATGCAATCTGTCCTTCATGGATTTTGCTATCTGGTTGCTTTTATTTCTTCCATCTTTATAATTGGAGACACCCTGCTGGCCTGTTGAAAACACCACTGGTATTTCTTCATGAAAGTTAGCCAATCTACTTATTATCCTTAAAATTCTGATTAGGCGTTTTCAGTGAAAAGGAACACATCAGGGAAATGCCAGGATTTTGAGCTGGAAGCTGAGAATAGGAAAATCGCCAAATAAAGCCATTTGAAAAAAAAACACACCAATCTGTAGGAACAGTATTCTTAAATGAAATAGATTTTTTTTTAATGAAAAAATTGGATTGCTTTTGACTTGCCTTGGAGCAGGATGAATTTGAATTCTGCATATTGAATACAGTTGCTCTAACATTTATTTAGTTTTTATCCATATGAATGAGGCACCATAGTAATAGGGCAAAGTTTAGCATATATAGATGAAGATGCTGGTAGGTGAGTAGACGTTAGAATTCTCTTGTAGAAAGTTTCATAAAACAATTTCAGGACACATTGTGTTGGATTCCAAAGATTGGTGGGAAAATGCATTTTCTGATCAGGCTTTGTTTTTCAGTGTCATAGAAGAATATCCCGGGGAGCCATGAAGCTTTAGAAATCTTAGTTCAGTGTGTATATCTCTATTCCCCAACCAGACCATAATATTCTTGAGAATGGAGGTAACAATTCTGTATGTATTTATTTAACAAACATTTATCTCTGGCCTAATAGATTCCAGGCATTGTCCTAGGCATTGAGTCCAGAAATGAACATTTACAATCATGGTCCTTGCTTTCAAGGAGCTTATATCCCAGTATTGGGAAGAATCAGACAATAAGCAAATGAAGGGTTGAATATATTCCAGATACTGACAAGTGCTGAAAAATAAACGAAGAAGTTTGTGTGATAAGGAATGAAGGTAGTCTGGGAAAGTAGGTATAAAGCATCATTTATAAACTAACATATGCTTAAGAGACTAACCATCCACATGGTAATAAACATCTTCTTAGTCCTAGAGTCAGAACCGCAGTTTCATTCTTTGGGATTTTTAGCTCTATAACTGTGATTCTTATAATTCTTTCACCAATTATTTGTGCCCTGCCCAAACTGCCTCAGATCCTCCTACTTCCCCTTAAAAGTAGTGCGGAGTCTTCCTTCTACCGGTTTGTGTCAAAGATTCTCTTGAAGAATTGCTCTCTGGCTACTGGAATTGCTCTGACAGTTCACATACAACTAGAAGGCCCTGGGAGTCTGCATCCCTCTGCAGGGGCCCTTAGCCAGTGACTGATGAAAGCCTCGTTCCTTTGCCTCCAGTTAGAACAAACTGTGATGTGTAATTTATACACTAGAGCTCTCGGCTTTAGCGGACTGAGATTGAGGCTGATGGTGAGAATGAGGTTGGGCCTTCACATGAATCACACCTTTACACGGCTTTTTCACCTTCTTTGTCCTGCTTTTCTCATTCCCTTACTGTTTACTCCTGGGAAAAACTTCCTTAATAAATTACCTGCACACGTGTTCTCCTCTCAGTGTTTGCTTCTAGCGAACCTGATCTAAGATGTTATTTACTGAGCTTGCATCTTTTGCAGACACACACACACACACACACACACACACACACACACACACAATCTTAGAACTTTAGGAAAAAAAAGACAAATAGTAATTGTTTAAATTAATTAAAGCATAGAGACATTCAGAGAAGAACCATATAACTAACCCCATTTTAGGGTAATTAATAACAAGTCCTTATTGGGGGAAGCAAACTTTTTGGGGATATCGTTGATGAAGATTCAGTACCTACAGTGGGAGGAGTGAGGCAGAGTGGTGGCTTTGGAGTCAAACAGACCTTAATATGAAACCTGACTATAGCAATCATTAGACATATACCACAGCATGCCGACAAGCCTTATTTTTCTTACCTCTAAAGTGGGATGATTAAAAATTGTAACGTGTAAGACAACTGCCTCAGTAAGATGTTCATTCTCGAAATTAAACCTACAGCATTTCAGATGTGGAGATACTTTATTTAAAAGGGAAGTAAGACAAATCTAAAGAAAGAAAATCTCAGGGTGGACTGAATTGAAGTAGGAAAACCAATAGAAAGACTTCAGTAAGATTCAAAAAGAGTCAAGGCAAGGAAAAGATTAAAAAAGAGAACCATTCAACTACAGATTTCTTTTAGTTGTTAATTAAAGGAAGGCAGGAGATTAGAATCAGAGCAACTGGACATGAATATCTGTCAGTTCACTGTTGAATTCCAGTGTTTAGTTCAGTACTGATCACAGAAAAGGCTCTTCCTCTAAAACAGAATCCCATTGAAGAGGGTTTCTAGGTGTGGATTCATGTTTTAAATGCAAAAATTTTAGGGCTCTTATAGAGTGTCTAGTTAATGGAATATTTTAAAATGTTGTTTTGATTAGATATCTGGGCTGGGAGGACCATACCAGAATATCCTAGTCAGTATCCTGGGTCTGGAGTGGGCACATCCGGTAACCAGCAACTCATACCAAACACTGGCTCAGCCACGTGTGTTCATGTCTGGACATGCTGTCAGTTACAACACAATTAGTGAGGGCTTAATTCAACTTAGCCATTTCAAACCATAGAACATTTATTTGTTTAAACCAGTTTGAAGAAAAGAGTGCCAAGTCCTAGACCAAAAAAGGCGAGGGCAATATTTAAAAAGCTTTTAAAGACAATATTAAGCAAATTGAGTAAAAGAAGTTTAAAATCTTGCTTTGAATTTGTTAGAGCACATTTAAAAACAAAACAAAACAAAACAAAACAAAACAAAACAAAATCCTCTCTCGCCTTTGTTACACATTTGTCTTCAAAGCAAAAGGTGGGAGGACCAGGTAAGTGGTGAACTTGGATGGACCTTTGAGCAGCTGTCCCGTTAAATCTCAGGGACAGTGCACCCCCATTGCTGTAGTCAGGTGACCACAACTGGTACTGCCCCTGCGCATTTAAGCTGCGGAAGAGGCGACTGAGCTTCTTTGGGTCTAAAATCACCAGAATGTAATGCTTTACATGAATATCCGTGCCATTTAAATTGTAAACTTCCTGTTTCTCTGCCCTTTGAGAAAAAGTGTAGCTAGTCATCTTGGTTTTACTTCTCTTAGGCATTCCAGCCTGCCAATATTGCTGCAGAATGAGAGATGCATTGATAGTTCTCTATGATGCACAAATAAAACGTTTTGAGTCCATACAGAGACTGACAGTATTGAGACTATGATTACACAGGTATGGTTTAAGATTTCCACATTGATTGTCTTTAGAGAGAGGTCCGGGATAGACAGGGTTAATGGGCACACTGGAATGAGGAGAGAAGGTGCCACTGCAGGTGCCTGCTTTAATGGGGTGTGGATGGAGAGCCAGGGACACATAAGTAGGGAAATGAGTGAAAGAGAGAAAGTGTTGAAGCGGTTAGCATCAAACACAGGTCTGTGACAGTGTAAAGCTTTAATTCCCAGGATTGTCTGGGCTTTTCTTGTTTGAGAGTGCTGCTTTTCTAACTTTTGTATAAGCTCAACTAGCTTTTTATAAGGACAGGTCCATTAGAGTGATGACTGCAGAAAAAAGGTTATTCACACATAGGGAGCTACAAATTCCTTACATTCATTTCACAAACTTGCAGGTAAAGTGAGTTACATCTCTAGGGTTTCTTGGTCTATTTTTTTTTTTAATTTTACATGTTAGGAAATTTATAACATATACATATACAATGAACTTCTATTTATCCAGCCTCAAAAATTATTCACTTCCTGACAACTTTCTGGCTCCTCTCCTCCCTCAGATCATTTTGCAGCAAATCTGAGTCATTATATCAAATATTAATATTTCAATATACATCTCTAAATAATACTCTCTTAAAGTATATCTACAACCCATTGTCATACAAAAGTGCTATATTGTATTTACATGCCATCTATCCTATATAATAAAAGGGTAATATGCAAATTGATCCTAACAGCAGAACGACTAGTAATGACACACTATGACACACACTGAACACCAGGGGGCAGACGCTCAATGCAGGAGCTGCCCCCTTGTGGTGAGTGTTCTCCCACAGGGCGAGCTCTGCTCAGCCACAAGCCAGGCTGCCAGCTGCCAGTACAGCAGTGGTGGTGGGAGCCTCTCCCACCTCCTCAGCAGCGCTAAGGATGTCCAACTGCAGCTTAGGCCTGCTCCCTGCTGGCAAGTGGACATCCCCTGAGGGCTCCCGGGCTGCCAGAGTGATGTCTGACTGCCAGCTTAGGCCCACTCCCCCGTGGAGCGGGCCTAAGACAGCAGGTGGTCATCCCCCAAGGGGTCCCAGACTGCAAGAAGGCACAGGCTAGGCTGAGGGACCCTTCTGAGTGCACAAATTTTTGTGCACCGGGCCTCTAAAATATATATATGGCTAATATGCAAAGTGTCCCCTTGGGAGTTCAACTGGGAGACAGGGAGTTTGATCACTCACTATGACGTGTGCTGACCACCAGGGGGTGGCGCAGAATGAAGGAAGACCCCAGCTGGCAGCTGGAAGGCTCTGATCTGCCCTGATCACTGGCCAGGCCCTGGAACCCTACCCATGCATTAATTTCATGCACCAGGCCTCTAGCAAATAGATAATAACTTTCTTTTTTTTTTTTTTAAATATATTTTATTGATTTTTTACAGAGAGGAAGGGAGAGAGATAGAGAGTTAGAAACATCGATGAGAGAGAAACATCGATCAGCTGCCTCCTGCACATCTCCCACTGGGGATGTGCCCGCAACCCAGGTACATGCCCTTGACCGGAATCGAACCTGGGACCTTTCAGTCCGCAGGCCGATGCTCTATCCACTGAGCCAAACCGGTTTCGGCATAACTTTCTTAATACACTAAAATACCCAGTCAGTGTTCAAGTTTTTGTTTACCTTATTTTTAATGGTTCCAGGGTGTGTGTGTGTGTGTGTGACTTCATGCCTGGGACCTACTTGTCCAAAAGTCCTAGTGAGGTTTCACAATAAGATCTATGTGTTAGACCCCAGTGAATCAGCATGCGTATCCTCTCAGGTACTTACGTTCTACCACTGACTAGGAAAACACTAAATTAGAGAATTCAGAATCATTAACACATTTTAAGTAAGCAAATGCCTTATAGCCAAAGTATAATTTACTCTGTGCTATATTGCTGGTAATAGCTATTATTTGTTTATGTCATTGTCTTTTTATTAGATTATTTTCTTTTACCACAGGAATATATGATCTACATAATAAGGAGGTTATGGGTTTATGAGACCATTTTGAGTAAACAGAGGATGGCGAGAAGCAAAGGCTGTCTGTTTCTTGATGTTTCCTTGTATTGCAATACATGAATTTTGTGCACTAGAACGGAGTGGGTTTATACCCTGCTATATGGACAGTGCTAAAACAGGGACACACACAGGAGATATAAATGTAAAAGGCCATGAAATGCAGGGGGTGTCTGGAGAAGAATGCTCTTATTTCCTATTCTGGGATGGTGGCTAATATGGCAATGACAGTAGGAGGCTCTTTTATGTGGAGATGGCTTTGGAAGTGCCTATGTGTTGTAGAATTTCACCTTTTCTGCTGGTTGTTAGATCCTAGAAAAATTGCTCAACCAATGTTGGTCTGCTTTCTTGTTTATGAGATTGGGTTACTAATCTCTTTCATTTACAGTGCTTTTTGAGTGATCATATATTTGAGCTATGAAATACCATACACTTTAAAAAAATTTGTTTGTTTTTATCATGATGGGCAATGACTACTACAGTATTTATTCAGGGCAAATGTATAACTCATGACAAATGTATATTCCTATAATATTCTGTATATACTGCTGGCTAAAATACAGCTTCAAAAATTAAAATTTACACTTTAAATTGAAAATATAAAAATCACGCTTCTAAGAAAGATAGTGGGACACTAAAACATGGTTGAAGAACATAGACTTTGGAATAAGACCTCCTGGGCTTTCCAATAGTAATGGTAAACTTGGGCAAGCAGTTTTGAGCCTCAGGTTCCTTATCTGTCATAGGGGGTTATTAATAATAGTACATAATAGTACCTTCCTTACAGGGTAGTTGTGAGAACTAAATGAGGTGATATTTTTTATGTAGAAAGCATTGGTTTACATTAGCCATCATTATGACGGCTTTCAAATTTCATTACAATCTAAAGTTCAGCTTCTCATACTGACTGATACAACCGGGAGTAGATCCAGGTGTGTCAGAGGGTACTAGAAGTCATAAGATAGATATAGGATATCTTCTTGGATTGTCCATTGAAACATTTAATGCATAATCCAAGAAGGATGGGAGAGGGAGAGAGATAGAAAGATCAATGATGAGAGAATCATTGATCAGCTGCTTTCTGCACACCCCACACTGGGGATCAGGCCAAACCCAGGCATATGCCCTGACCAGGAATTGAACCATGATCTCCTGGTTCATAGGTCGACACTCAGCCACTGAGTCATGCAAGCTGGGCCTGAATTGTACATTTTAAAATATTTACAGCATTTTTATATATTTACATGGAGTATGAAAACATCCTATTGAGGTTTTTTTTTTTTTTTTTTTTTTTTATAAAGAGAAATCTTCAACGTGTTATCAGTGGAAGTGGGGCTCTTGGGTTACTGCTGGAAAAAACATTTCTGGAGGGCCCCTGGGAGGATGAGATATGTAGAAAGCTTTATTCCCATGGAATTACACCCCTGTGTTTCTAAAGTCCCATTTCCCTTAGTCCAGTCATAGAAGAAGTGTAGCTATGTTTGCAGTAAAGCTAGAAGCAAATCCAGTGTCTAGAGTTTCCGTTCCATGTTGCAGCTGGGTCCAGTACAGCATCCAGCTAGCTGCAGTCCATTAGTCCATTGTGTGTAGGGTCCACATGGCCATGGGCCACACGGGAGAATGCAGGAGAGCCAGCCCCAAGCAACAAGAGTCCCAAAGGTCCCAAAAGCACAAGAGGGAGAATTCCTTTGTTCAGGAGATTAAATGTCCCAAATATTCGAGCCCTTGTGGTGGCCAGGCCCATTCTGGCCTACCATCTCTGTCCCCAGGTGTGACTGACAGCAAGCATCTTCCCTCTGTCACCCTAGCTTTACTGGGCATGTGTCTATCTTCCTTTTGTCCAGTTCCCTGGGGATATAAAGTTGTAGCTTCCTGGTGAAGCTGCCCAAATGACATGCCTGTAATATCTGGCCTTCCCTTTGTTCATTTCCTGTTATTAATAACTAGGTTAATTACAGCAGTATCAAAAACAATAAGCTGTTGGAAGGTAGAGTGAGGGTTCACACCACAGCTCTGGAGCCTAGACTGTGTTTTCATTCATTTCTGCAGCCTGGAGTTTCCTCCCTGGAAATCATTAAGAATTACTGATCGAAAGACTTGGCTGTTGTTGGAAGGTGCAGAAGTAAAGGCACTTCTTGTTCTACCACTGATTTGGGTAGATTAAAAATCAAGAGGATTATGTGGATTTGTCTGTGCAAATCCTAAAGTGATTTTCTGGATTTGGGAAGAATCTTAACATGTTTTCACTTAACACTTCAACTGAGAAATGTTCCCAGCATCTTGCTGTTTTAAGTAATTGAAAACACTCTCAACTTAGATTGCTGCTGAAAAAGGCAAACTAAGATGTTTTCAGAGACACTGAAATATAATATGCCTTGCATTTATTTTGGTAAATATCTGATTTCCTTATTTACTCTGACTAAAAGAATTTGGCAAATTTTCCATTCTAAACACATAATTCTTAGAGCATATACTGTATGTTTTCTCCCAATTTGATAGCTTTGCCAAAATCTAAATATATACTTCCTTATTAACATTTGGGTGTCACTTTAAAAGAAAAACAGGATTTGATTAAAAATAGGCATAAGGACAACATAAATCTATACAAACACAGAACAGATTTTATATCATCTTTTCACATGTGTAGGTTCTATATTGGGAGCTTCGGGTTTACCTTTTTATTCTTTCGAGAGGAAATTGGGACCATAAGTTGAAGGAGTTGTTACCCTTGGTCTTCCTGGTTTTTTGCATTCCGTTCTCTTGTTTGTGAGGATCTCTTCCTTTAGCTTATGAACTAATTCCAAGCCCACTTCTTATATTGCTTCTCCAGTGAAGCCTCTCAGGCCATCCACCCACCAGAACTGATTATATCTTTATCTCTGCAATATTCAATAGCCATTAAAACACAGAGCGATAATTATCTTCCATATCTGTATCTCCTATGATGTAAGCGCCTTTGTTCAGATTCCACATCTTCATCTTACAGATTCAGGGGCAAGCATGTAGGAAGGGCTCAATACTGTCTATCAATTGAAATGGACTCAATGAAGGGTTGCAACCACCAAAGGTGGGTGGAATTTAGGTGTCTAGAATTTAGGTATTCTGAAGGTATCAAAAGAGCCAGTCACTACCCCTGAAGCAAAAACAGGACCTCTCATGGTAGATGAATCCTGAATTATGCCAGGATATATCTGGTCCTTCTGTAAAACTGTATAGGAAAAGGATTTGTGTTCAGGAGTAAAAGTGGGGTGTCTTGGGGATGAATTTAGTCAACTTCCATCAACCTTAAAATTATAAATCTATAATATGACAAGTCATTACATGTTTATTATTCAAGTAATTTGCTAATCAAGTAATCTATAAGCCCTCCAAGCTATGAATCTTTAATATGACAATTCGTTACATATGCATTAATCAAGTGATTTTCACTCAGGTGTGTGGTAGTTGCTCTGAGTGGATTGGGATGCAGAAGAATTATAAGGCCTGTTGTCTGGCATGAACAAGCTTGCATTCAGTGAGGGGCAGTCAAAACTAATGTATGTGGAACAATAGAAGGCAATATAAACCGTTATAAGGATGAGAAATGGGATGTACCTTACATTACCGGCCATCCTTATCTCACCTTCTCTCTTAACATTTGCTTATTCAGTGTTGAGTTGTAATATTCTCTTCTGTCAACAAAATCCCACAGTTGTTTTAGTCTTAGTCCTAAATTCAGTGCTTTCTGATATTTCTTCTGTCACTTTTTCTCCAGTCATCCTTTGTTGGGCTTCTAGGATATTCTTCATGATCCTGCTATATTATCAAACTTGATTTTTATCTCAGTCTTGTGCTGAAATATCAATGAGAAAACGAACGACGCATTTAATGGACACCTCTTGTTTTGTCCCTGTCCCTTTCTGCCCCTTGCCAGCCACCTGGCTATAGAGGCAAGATTTTCAGAATCCTTGTTTCTACAAAGTGACTGCACATTTATTGGCCACAGTTAAATGCTCTGAGGGGGACACTAGACTCAAGATCAGCCAGTCAGAGTCCCATCTATGGAGATTTGGGGGAGAGTAAATAGGAGAGATAGATAGATAGATAGATAGAGAGAGAAAGAGAGAGTTGGAACTATCAATAAGGCTGTTGATGGCCAAGATTATAGCCAGAAAACAGAAAAAGCCAAGAGAGATGCAGAGCTAAATGAGGAGGAAGACGTCCTAGGTTCCCTATAGATACGAGTTTGTGCTTCCATGCTTCCAGTTTGTTACTGAGGCCTGGCTGCTTCTCTTCTTCCATGATACATATTTATAACCTTATAATAAATTCACCTCTTTTACTTAAATAGGCTTCTGTTATTCACAACTATAATAAACTGACTCAAACCCTGTATGCTGTCATAGATACAAGTCCACCCAGCTAAAAAGAGTGAGAGAAATCATATTAGGATGCTCTTTCTTGTCCTATAGGATTTTTTCAATTATAGAATCATCATGTGAATTCAAACACAGACTCTTTATCAGCAAGCTCAATGACCAGATTAGATCTGCTTTACCAGGCACATATTGGTTAGTCAATATAATGCAGTGGTGCAAAATGAAGAGCAACTGAGAGATTCTGTCATTTGGATTTGCAGTGGCACTTGAGCTGCAAGCAGGTACATTTGGATTCCTACAGCTCGCTAAACTTTCCCTCTAATTCTGTTGTGAAGATCTATGCTTGTGGCCCAGCCATTGGCTGGTCTTAAAAGCAGTCTGATCAAAAGGCACCCTTCACCAAACAGCGTCACTTCAAAAGTGCTCAGACTCTAAATCCAAGGCTCACCACAGGGTCAAAGTGTCTCCCAGACAACTGAGTATTCTTTTGAAGAGCAACCTGAACTTCTTAAACTTCTCCAAAGTTGTTGGGGTTGGGAGGGGTGTCCGAGGGTAGAGCTGTAGCCATAGGAATCACCCCAGTGTTAGGCATCTTGGGAATTTGTAGGTCAGCTCAAACCACACACAGAAATGTAGAGTTTAATTAGTTTTTAGCTCAGAACTTGGTTGAAAACTCCATTAAAAGTCTTTTTATTTCTTTTCTATTATAAAAGCAACATTTTATTAAACACGTAGAAAATAAAGGGAAATGGAACAAAGAAAAAAAATCACTCAGCGTCCCACCAAACCCAAGGAAAACAACTCCAGCATTTTGCTATTTTTTGTTCTGTCCTGACTTTGTTTTTAACTTTTCAATATGCGTGTTCTTCCATTTACTCGGCATCATGGTGTACATTTGCAATTCTGTATCTTTTTTTTTTATTCATGGAGTTTCAGTATTATTAGGAACTCAATGAAAATGTTTTCAAAGGCTCCATAATAGTCTATGAGGCGGATATTACATAGTTCATTAACCATCATTTTAGAACACGAGTGCTTCTCATTTTTGGACATTTGACTGTTGTAATAAATATCTTTTCCATAAAACGTTTTTGGATGTGTAGAATTTTTTTGTAGGTTAGATTCTCAGACTCCGATTTTCTGCTCTGATTTTGAATATATTCATTCTGGCAGCACTAGTTCGCCTACCATCTCAGGTCCCAGGTCTGTGAAGTGAAGGAGCCCACGCAGGTCTGGGAGCACTGAATGTCAGCTGTAAATTTGAATAAATCTGAAATGCGGGTGGATCGCTTTGTTTTCATCTCACTGCATCCCAAAGATGAGAACTGGCTGAGAATGTGCCTGGCTTTGGCTTGGCCAGTTGGCAAGGCGTCCCCGATTCATGGGAGATTATTAGGATCGTGCCCCTTTCCAACAAGATTTTATTCACATTCACTTTTGTGTTTTGCCAATTAGGGATGGCACGGTGGTGTTCTTCATATGCATCCTGGCAGCTCTACCCACATAGATGTGGGAGGAAAATCTCTCCGAATGTGCATGTCACTTTGGCTTTCTGTAATGAAGTATGACAGCAGGATCTCGGGTCCCTTATCCCAAATTCATAAGTAGCTATTTGCCTGAAGAGATTATCTGCAGACTGTTTAATACCCTGGTGTCTTTATGCATGAAACCTCACTAGAGAGGACTCTGGTGATCACACTGAGTATGTAGCAGACATCCACTTCCTGAAGGCCCCCCCCCACCCCAATAGTGACATTCTATCAGTCTATACCAGAGCTACAGTGGGACATAACAAAAGGAAAAACATCCCAGAATTCAATGCAAGATGCAGTTGGTCAGACCCACTTCAACTGTATTTAGTTATTAAAATACTGAAGTGTCTTACCATAAGTTTCCCTCTCTCTGATTGCTGCACAGCTCAGCCCTCATGTCACTATTGTAATGAATCTCCAGCATCTAAAGTGCCAGCACTAATATGCTCACCCAGGACCCCTGGAAAGGTCCCTGTTCAAACCCAGGTTTCTCTGCCTACTCAACTGCTAAGCTTCCAGGACAGGATTTGTCCTCTTTTCATCCATTAGGCATCTTAGGCATCTGCTTTCTTCTGTGGGTTTGATGAAAGCTACCTCTCATTTAGACAAAAGGAGTTTTGTAGTTTTAGCCAAGAGATACTTATGATGGCATTGGGGTGGTGAGTCTCACAGCAGCTGCCTGCATGGGATCCGCAGGTACTCCACGTCTTTCCCGCTGCACCTTCTTGTCGAGGTCAGCAACGGACATGAATGGCAGGGACTCAGAGACAGGGCTTCTCTGTGAGATGACCTCATGGGTCCTGGCCTTGCTTTGAGTGTCTTTGTGTGGCTCTGCTCAATTCCTTCGTGTTGAACTTGGGGGCTGCCCCTCTGTTAGCCACTTGAATACTTCTAGTACTAACAATTGAAGAGGGATTGATTGAGCCTGAGCAGGGGTTAACTGCTTTCCCTCTGGTTGTTGTCATCAGTGGGCTGGGGAGCAAACTCAGGTGTTCTGAAGGTGTGTGGAGCTGAAATTCCATATAAGAAGCAACTATCCTCATCTCAGATAGTATTTCTCCCTCTATCCTGGGCCTGGGTTATAAGGTTATTTCTCTGTCGATGCTAAGAAGAGAAATGCCAATATGTTCAATATGTTTATATATATTGTGTGTGTGTGTGAGTGTGTGTGTGTGAGTGTGTGTGTGTGTGTGTGTGTGTGTGTGTAATAAATGAAATGTTGCAACGTATTGGTGATCAGCAAATGTTAGCTTCCTTTTCTGTCAGAGGGGAGCTTTTGGTATTTCATAGAATACTAGAAATTTAGGGCCGGAAGACATGATAGAGATCCTTTAATCCAACCACCGTAATTCATAGATCAGGAAAGAGATGCAGAGCAGTTTTAGGGATTTTCCCAAAGTACTAGAAGTACCGACACAGCCAGGTCCATAACCTGGGTGTTCTGATCTCAGCTAGATGGTCTTTTCATTACACAATGCCTGTTTTTAAGAAGCAAGAGGCACTTTATTTCTGTATTTATTTATTTTTAGATCAAAAATGCTTTGCTGAGACAGGAGAACGAGTAACACCAATGTGTTCAGTATAATTATTATTATCACTGTTCCTATTATTTTTTAAAAAGCATTTTTGAGGTATGAGTAACATTCAGAAAGCTTTAGATAATGAGATTGGTGATAAGAATACACTTGTGAAACTATCACTACAATTATGCCATAAACATATCCATTACCACCAAAAGTTTCCTCCCACCCTCTGTTTTATTTCTTTTTATTAGTGACTAGAGGCCCAGTGCACAAAAATTTGTGCACTCGAGGGGAGAGGGGGCCCCTCAGCCCTGCCTGTGCCCTCTTGCAGTCTGGGACCCCTCAGGAGATAATGACCTGCTGGCTTAGGCCTGCTCCCGGGTGGCAGAGGGCAGGCCCAATCCCTAGGTGCAGCCCCTGGTCGGGCTCAGAGCAGGGCCGATTGGGGAGTTGGGGTGCCACCCCCTGTCATGCACAGAGCAGGGTGGATGGGGAGGTTGCGATGCCACCCTCAGTCACGCTCAGGGTAGGGCCGATTGGGGGGTTGGGGCACCGCCCTCTGTCACACTCAAGGCAGGGTCGATAGGGAAGTTGCGGCGCCACCCCCTGCCACGCACAGAGCAGGGCTGATCAGGGGGTTGGGGCACTGCCCCCTGTCATGCACAGAGCAGGGCCCATCAGGGGGTTTGGGGAGCTCCCCCTTCTCACTCACAGAGTAGAGCCAATAGGGGAGCTGGGGCACTGCCCCCTGTCACATACAGAGCAGGGCCCGTCGGGGGGGGGTAGTTGAGGCGCCACACCCTGTCATACTCAGGGCAGGGCCGATGGGGAGGTATGGCTCTACCCCATCTCACATAGAGCAGGGCCCGTGGGGGGGTTGGGGCGCCGCCCTCTATCACCCACAGAGCAGGGCCGATCAGGGGGTTTGGGCGCTGCCCCCTGTCATGCTGATCCCGGTGCCGGGAGGCCTCGCGGCTCTGCTGATCCTGCCCGACAGGGTCACAGATCCGGGTCCCAGACCGCAGACAGCCTTGCCTGCTGCCGCCTGCCTTCAGTATGCAAATTAGCAGCCATCTTGTTGCTTCAGGGTGGGGGTCCCCACTGGGGTGCCTGGCCAGTCTGGGTGAGGGGCTGAGGGCTGTTTTCAGGCTGGCGGGCGACTGAAGCTCCAAACCTCTCCTTTTTTTCTTTTTTTTTTATTCTGGCATTTATTTACCTTCTATGGCTGTCACTGGAGCTGAGAGCCGGCTTTCTCTCTGAGGCTCTGCTGAAAGCAGGTTTCTGGCCTTTGTTTTCTGTATTCGAAACAATGTTCCGACTCCAGCTCTGAGATCCTGGCTGACTGACAGGAGGTTTCTGGAGTTTTGTTTATCTTCTATAAATGTTACTATGTTTCCAACTGAAGCTCAGAGGCCTGCTAGTGAGGCGGGGAACGTTGGAGTCCACAGCAAGCAAGCCTCCTGTTAGCTTCCAGCTGCCTGGCTGCCGGCCGCCATCTTGGCTGACAGTTAATTTGCATAAGGATATGCTGATTAGCCAATGGGAAGGGTAGCGGTCGTACGCTAATTACCATGTTTCTCTTTTATTTGTGTAGATAAGAATACTTAGCATAATTTCTACCCTCTTGGAAAACTTCTAAATATACAATGCCATATTCTTAACTATTCGCACTGTGCTGCATAGTAGGTCTCTAAGACTTATCCATCTTGCATAACTGAAACTCTGTACTTGTTGACTTACACCTCCTGGCTTGCCTCTGCCCTTAGTCCTAGACAACCACCATTCTACTCTCTGCTTCTATGAGTTTGGCTATTTTAGATTCCTCACATAAGCGGAATAATGTAGCATTATTAAAAATGTGGGATTTAGAAAATTTAAATAGCACTATCAATCACTTCAGCAAACAACAGCATAGACATTCAATTGCATATTGAACATTTACGTATAGAAATCATATTCTGGGATACAAAATAAGTTTCAATAAATGTAATAGGATTCAAGTCATGCAAGTCTTTATTGCTGATGAGAGCTTAGTAGAGGGCACCTTGTCTATTAGAGGTTTACCAATTTAATTGATCTTCTCAAAGAATTATCTTTTGGTTCAATTGCATTTTCCTATTGTTTTTTTTCTGTTTCATTGATTTTCACTCTGATATTTTTATTGCTTTTCTCCTACTTCGAGTTTAATTAGTTCTTGTTTTTCTGGATGCTTAAGGTGGAACTTGCAGTCATTGATTTGAATTCATTCTTCTTTTCTAACATAGGCGTTTAGTAACCTTCTCATTAATTAATGTACCATGTGAGGACAGAGTGAGAAGATGGCTGTCTGGGAATCAGGAAGCAGAGCCATCACTAGACATCAAATCTGGTGGTACCCTGATCTTGGACTTCCTAACCTGCAAACTTCGAGCAATAAATATTTGTTGTTTAATCCACTCAGGCTATGGCATTTTTTATGCCACCCTGAATGGACTAAAACACAAGATTATTCTAGAATCTTTCTTTGAAAATTATTAAAAAGCGCTGCCTGCTTTTTAATAAAAGGGTTTGCTTAAATTTGGATTCTCTCTGTCCCTCCTTGGTACAACCTTAAAAACGCACTCCAAGATAATATGTCAAGTTGACATATGCAAATTCGTCAAACACTCTAGGTTTTCTTTATTTCTGTCACTGTAAAGTTCAGATTACTGTTCCCTTTACTGGAACCCAATGCAGAGCAAATCTTCATGGTTATTGGAAGGTGAACTCCCGCCGTAGGTTGTGGGCATTGCCTCACAATGACTGATGGGGGCAGCAGAGGGCTTTCCAAGAGCCCGTGCATGAGGCCAGGTGAGGGAAGCTTTCCCTGTGTGTGTGTTCCCAGTGGGAATTGAAGAGAAGGGGGAGTGGCAGTGAGAAGGATTATCAGGAATCACAAAAGGAGAAAGGAATCAGTGGTTGCAGCTAGGATATGTATGAGAGTCAGAGAAATGGCCAATTAGGGTTGAGGGTAATAACCAGTTGAAAAGACAAAAACCCCATCAGTGGATACAGGGCTTTCTGTCTAGGCCTATCCAGCTTCAAGCTATGAAGAGCTATAATTATGGCTTTAAAAAATATTAGGTGCTGCAACTCATAATCTTATATTCTTTATACTTGTTATTATATTTGTTATTTTCATTGTATTTATTTCTTGTCATATTTATTTAATTCTCATAAAAATTTTATTTGGGTATTATATAAATATTGCAAAAAAAAAAAAAAGAAGAAAAAGAAACTAAGCAAGGTCAGAAAAAATGGGGTTAGATCTCAGATCTAATCCAATCTTAAATCCTCAGCTTTCTCCCTCAACACCTTTACAGTTTTCTTCTGGTAAAATATTATTTCTGTAGCCAGGAAATTTGAAGAAACTCAATGCAGTGATATTTTTAAAAGCCCAAATTCCCTTTTTAAATTAATTTTTGTCCAAGTAATATTCTCTAGAATGCATTTATTGGGATGAAAATCTTTCCCTGGAGATTTCTTTGGATACTATTCAAATTCACAGCCTTCCTAAATAAGTGCCCAGCTTATACATTTATGTCTTCTGATATAAATCTCTTGCTGTGTTACCCTAGCCCTTTGACAAAATTGTATGTGGAGGAAGTGTCACAGAATGGAGACGGTTGCTGGGTAAAGTACTTAGCAACAGTATAATAACAATAATAATAGCTAACATTTTTGAATACTTTACTCTATCCAGAGTGCTTGATACCCAATGTCGCATTTAATGCGATCCAACTAACTCATTTTACAGATGGAAAGACCTAGACAATTTGGTTAATTGTTAACTTTCACTGATAGCATGGGCTCTACTTCATCATAGTGCTTAAATATGAGCAACTGAGTATATAAATTGCATTTATGTGACCATTTAAAAGTGTAGTGTAGTCTAATGTTTAGCATTCCTGGCCTTTGGGTGATACAAATCTGGGTTTGAGTCCTGGTCCTGTTGCTCACCAGTTGTGTGATGTTGGATAAGTTACTTTACCTCTCTGAACCACTATTTCTCCATCTATATCATGGAGATTATGATGCCACATTGGGCTATTGTAAGAATTAAATGAAATCAA
This sequence comes from Myotis yumanensis, assembly GCF_028538775.1. Classification (NCBI taxonomy): domain Eukaryota; kingdom Metazoa; phylum Chordata; class Mammalia; order Chiroptera; family Vespertilionidae; genus Myotis; species Myotis yumanensis. The sequence goes on from NW_027223762.1 coordinate 16,102,275, forward strand.
GAATGTAAAATTCATACTATCTGGCACCTATGTGATTGTGTAGCAAATAATAGTTGTTATTATGAAGTATTTTCATATCAATTAAAATTTGTATATCATTATTCTAACCTACACTTTTATTTTTTAATATTATCTTATTACTTAACACATTTTGCAAATGAAGATATGAAGTCACAGAAAAGAAAGGGAAATGCTGGTCATTTGTCCTGTGATGTTAGGCAAGAGCTGAGACTCAGGTTGAACTGTGCAGACTTCGGCTCTCTAGCTCTTTTCTATTCTGCAATGCTATTTCTTTCCCCTTGTGCTTCTTCCATTCAGCTGAGAACTTAGCTCTCGCTAGGCTGTAGCTCCTTGAGGGCAGGAATTTTTCATTACCAGGGAAACCAACACAGGCCTTCAAAAGATAGGCCTTTCATTTATAAGAACAAGTTAACACACAATTCTAAAGACTATAAAGCCTCAGTACACTTGTTCTTCAAACTGAATCTCAAAGGTAAAAGAAAGGGAGGTATCACGGAAAGGCCAATTGCAGCATGAATTGTCCAGAGATTCATGAGAGCGCATCATTGGTGGGTTTTGGCCCAGTCCTTGTGGGGTAATTAAACAGGCACATTATACATGCAGGGTGGAGCAAAAGAAGGTTTACAGTTGTGAGTATGTGCAACAGAGTTTATTCTTGTATTGTTATTAATTATTCTATTATTTTCCATATGAACAACTTTAAGCCTACTTTTGCCCCACCCCTACATATTATGTGTATAAAGCTATATATATAAAATATATTTTTCTCCTTAAGCACCATTCCAGAATTTAGTAGTCATAAGAATATGGCACTTAATTAAGTATTTAATTCATTCATTCATTTAATGGGTATTTATTGAGCTCCTGTTATGTCTCAGGTACTGTATGAGACCCTGAATATACATAATCAGTAAAACTGAGTCTTTTCTTATGGAACGCAGAGTAGGAAAGAAAGATAAAATGTTGAGTAGAAAAACATAATTGCAATAACCTACTATTGAGATTGAGGTAAATTCAAATTTTTCTAAGAACACATAATGGGGAGCCCTGATCAAGACTGGGAGGATCAAAGAAGACTCCCTGGAAGGCAGGCTAAGTGAGCCAAATCTCAAAGGAGTTAGCCAGGCAAAGAATAGGAAGGAAAGGTATCTAATAAGTATTACATGTTCAAAGACCTGGCCATCATCAGAGGCCATCCTGGGAAATACAGGTAATCTACAGAGGGAGAGGAACAGGGGAATAAGTGAAACTAGTAGAGTAATCACGGGCAGATCTTGAAGAATTTATAAACCAGTGGAATTATTTTAGACTATAGCCTAAAGGCATTTAAAAGACATGGAAGGTTTTCAAGCAACGGAGAAACAATTATATTTAGAAAGATGACCCTAATCATCTGTGCAGAATAAGACTCATGGATAAGTGTCTGTGGCAAAATGAAACTTATGAGGCTGTTATAGTCAAACCAAATGAGAAATCACAATGAGAACTTGGCTGCCAACAATATTGGGTAAAGGAGGAAGGAAAAGAAGAAGCTACAGATGACTCCCAATTAGGTGACTGGGAGATGGTGGTATAATTCACTAAAGAATAAGGAGGAGCACATTTAAAGAATAAGGAGGAGCACATTTTAGTGGGAGACAGGAAGAGCTTGGATGTGTGTATGTAGTAAGAAGGGAAAGGAGAAGAAATGGATAAAGAGATTGGAAGGAAGCAATGGTATTACTGAAGCCCAACCTGAAGAAAATGATGAGGTTAGGGAATAATTTATAGCAGCAAACATGAGTGTGTGTGTGTGTGTGTGTGTGTGTGTGTGTGTGTGTGTGTGTGAGAGAGAGAGAGAGAGAGAGAGAGAGAGAAAGAGAGAGGCTAGAAGAACGGAAAAGTGTTAATTGGATTTAACAACACCGCAGTCACAGGTGACCATGGTAAGAACAGTTTCAGAGAAGAGCTGGAAGCCATATTTAGTTTTTCCTCCCTCTGGGCACAGGGTAGGATTTCACTTTCTCACACTTTTTGAAGTTAGAGCTTTGCGACTTGGTATTGCTAATGAAATGTAAGCAGATGTGACATTGTCACTTTGGGGTGGAAACTAGAGCTGGTGTGCAATTTTCTACCTTTCCTTTTCCTGTCTCAGTGATCTGGGAAGCATGTGTCAGGGTAAATCTCCCCTTAGCCTGTGTGCCCGAAAGACCGAAGTGAACACAACCTCCCAGGTAACCCACATTGTGTGTAACATGATCCACAGATCAGAAACAATGGTGATTTCTCCATCTCTAGCATTTTGAGTTGAATCTCAGCTCTGTGTCCACCAATTTCCTTGTTTCTCCTCTGATTTATTTACTCTTGTAATGTGCAAATTGGTGTATGTGGCCTTCACATTCAAGCACCCAGAACAGACTGGCTAGCTGCTCTGTATTCCAGTTTCAAGTTCACATAAACCTCAGGCAGGTGACCACTTTAGTTCTAATTAGCTTGGCCATGCTATGTGGAAGGGGTATAGATATGCCTTGATACCTATGTTTTGAGGTGAGCCAGCTGTTCAAGAGAAGGTATAGTGGAATATATTGTACCTTTGACTTCTCTAGTACAGTTGTGAGACTTCGGTGACTATATCTTCTGTGGAAATAAAGCTACTGGCTGACTCCAGATAGGGTGGATGCTGCCTGTGACTTTGTCTAAGGGTCAGACAAGCAGTTCTCAGACTTTCCATACCAATTTTCAATGTCCAGGAATTCGGGTTGGACGAGGGTGGGAGTGGGAGGATTTTGGGTGGGGTGAGGAGTGGAAGGAAGCTAGAAACCTCTCTCTATGATATGCAATACCATCAGACCAGAGGACCAATAGCTCCAACAAGAAGCAAAGGTACAACTCATGAGTAGGACGCCCCAGACCAAGAGAAAGCAGGTGGCTGCCAATGGCCCCACTTGCAGATAAGAGGAAACATACCTTATGAGATTATCATTCTCATCCTAGAGCAGTGTCATGGACTTAGTGGGAAAGAGGTGTTCAGTAGATGGCAGGCCCCAAAATGAAAAGGCCTTTATCCCAAGCAGCTATGGATGGTTCTGGCGATTGCTTATTGTAAGGCTCTATTATTAACTTGAAATCAACATGATGTTTTGGTTCCATAATATCAAATTTCTTGCTTGGTTAAAAAATTAAGTGAAACAAATTCTTTCAGAAAACTTCCTCTTCGCATGTTGTGGCTGGCAAGCTTGCAAGGAGGTAGTTTGTGAAAGCGGATTAGGTTTCCCGTGGAGAGATCTTCTAGGATTCCAAACGGGACCTTGGACCAATAGAAATATGATGAACTTAAAAAAGTAATTGGAATTCATAGTTCTCTAAGTATTTCTGACACTAGGATTTTGTTGCCATTTGCACTACTGCTCAACTTCTTATTTGCCTAAGAAAGGGATACCATGGAGGGAAAGAAAGCTGAAACTCTTCACCAGTGACATGATGTTGTAAAATCCTAGCTGTTTTTTCCACGTCAGTCAGGAGCAGAATTAATGTGCGGGCCTCTGCCATTCTTACAGCCATAATCAGCACTGCAGGCTTAGGATAAAAGCCAGGCAGGAAATTCAGTTTCCCTTCTCAGAGCTGCACCTTCACACTATGGGACCCAAGCTCCGTCTCTGACTTCTTAGCCTTTGATCTGCCTGAAATCTGAACTCAGGGCTTCTGCTTAATCCCAGTCTTAGCAGCATATACCCTCAATGGTTTGTCCATCGACTGTAGGGGGGAAATAAATGCCTTTCTAAGTCAGGTAATGATTGCCTTCTACTGGCCTGGACCCACTGGTGACCTAGACTTGAAGTATTTGCCCAGTGGTATCTTGCTATTGTCTAGGCAGGATACTTGAGACTACCGTCTGGTTTAGATTTTTCTAAGATCCAATCAATAAAAGTGTATTTTAAGGTTGGTAGGGGCCGCAAAACATACTGGAAGGATTTTAAGCTTCTGGCAATAGAAAATGCCAGATAAAACCTAGGATTTTACTTGACTTTGCTAAGATTGGAAGTTAGCACCTGCTGGGTGATCCTTGGAGAGCAATCCACCTAGAGCAGATCACGTGGGCCTGAGCCGTTATACTCAGAGAAGCCGTGGGCTCTCTCCCATGAATGCTTCTAACACCAATTATCTGTTGCCACTTCATTATTGTTTTTCTGAAACATAACATATATATGTCTTATTATCTAATTGTATAAGAGCGAACCTTTCCCTTCCATCAAAGGTGCAACCTCATAGGATGAAAGGATCTTCTGCAACGCCTAGTAGAGTGTCTGGAAGGAGACAGACAACTGGATTCATATAAGAGATATTCTGTCTGAGGCAGACTTTTACCTGGGTTCAAAGTGCTGTTTTTATCTACATTTTCTCTATTTAATTGGCTCCAACTCATTGTCTTGTGCTTTGGTCTCTAAACAGTGCCATATTTATAGCTTTGGCTATTTGTGTGGCCTTCATAGACTCATAATGTCTAAATGATTGAGGTAATTTCATTTTAAAGCTTCATTTTATGGAAAGGAAATTGAGAACTAGAGTGGAGTGAAATTAAAACCCAGGTTTCCTTACCTTCTTGCCCTGTCTTCTCTCATGCCCTTGAGCCCATTGCTTCACCCTGACTTCATTTCTTCATAATCTCTGGTCCCTTGTCCAGCTTCACTTTGTGACTCAGTCTTAACCCAGGTGGACTCCCTGTCCCTCCCTTGACTTACTCTTTTTTCATTGAACCTGGCTTCTACCTTCACCCACCTTTACCAAGTTTTTAGCTATTTTCTTCCTCTGCTGTGCCTTGAGTTTTGTCTAACACTGGGGACCTGCATATATCCATAAGTTTGTGTCTTCTAAACATACACAGCCAAAGCCTTAAAACAAAGAGGATCAGAGGGGCTGCTGAACAAGGTTAGGGTTGCCTTGCACCTGCCTGGGTTGAGCAGGTGGAATGGTGACCAGTGAGACTGTGAGTCACCAGAATGCACCACGCCCACGGGCCTCTTGAGGAGAGTTATAACTTAAAAAAGCATTAGAAACCCTGAGGCCAGATGTCTGTTCTTAAAGTACTCCAGGGATGCTTTTAGTATTTTAGAAGAAGAAGTTTCCAGGAGGGAATAAGTTTGCCACTCACAGATGGAAGCAATTTCCTGAACCAAACCTTGGAAAAAATTCTGGGGATTATCAGCTTAATAATAGCTTCTTTCTATCAGCAAAATTCTGAAAAGCTGGATGACTTTGACTAGTTTAGGGAATATGTACAATGCCTAGTTTTGGTGAAATGAAAAAAAATGGAGCTATAGATCATCATCATCATTATTTATGGGAAAGTATTTAAATAATAGTTCTTTACAATGAGAGTCATGTAAGGCCAAGTTTTCACTGATAAGGGACCTAAATAACTTGAATATCTAAATGTAGTCTTATCCTTATCCCTGGGCTGCCTTTAGCATCCATTTTCCCAGAGGCCAACCTACAGCTTCCATAGAAAGTGGTCATCTCTGTGCCATTAGTTTATCAGATTAGCTAGCAGGAAGTTAGTTTGGTTTATTTTTTCTGCTCCAGGCAAAATAGAGACTGGTAGAAAGTTAGATGGACTTGATTAAAGTCAGGGTTTACTGAAGTTCCTTTTCTTGTGATGGAGGGATGGAGGTCTTCCTCCATAGAAAAAGCAGTGGGTGGTCTGGGTCCTGGACAAACTTGACCAGTTTGGTCAATTCAATGAAAAGCAATGCTGAAATTGGTCAAATAGGTTGTAAATAACCAGGAAATATAGGCAAAATAGTTTAACATTTGTGCTTGTTGGGATTATTTGGAACGCCTGATCTTGAACCCTGATTCTATCCAAATAACACAATGTAACTCATAGAATTATAAGTGAAACTCATTGAAATGCATTCCCACGTTCCTCTGCCAGTTATCATTTCTTGTTTATCACTGAGATGTGGGGAGGGGCAGGAGCATCACCTCGCAATTGCAGAAAGCATACTGGATTTTCAGAAAGCCAACTGTTAAATTCCCTCCATCTTCTCTCTCAGGAATACCTTATCATCTTAATTTCGGGGGTCAGATATTAGGATGAGCCTCAATTGCAGGTTCTGCTGAGAAGGAAATGGCTAAATGAATAATACTGTTTGCTGCTTAATATTTATTGAATCCATCTATTCCTAATTACAATATTGTGTTTCATCTCCTACAAGATTGCTTCTGCGCGTGGAGCGAGATGACCTGTAACATATGCTGCCATTATTATCAGGGGTTCCTTGTAGTTATCATTGTTGATTTAAAATCTTAGCCAACTACAGCATACAGAAATCTGAAATAAAATGAGCATCCCATTACTGTGTACCTTTCTACTCGATTAAAATGTCTCTATGAAATCCAGTGTAATTCTTTTCTGCCTATACCTTCATTTGCTGCTAAACGGACTGATACACACAAAAATAAAATATATATGTATATATCATTTTTAATGGTAGGAAATGAAATCTGACAGCATGCATTATTTTTTGGGGGGGTATGTGTGTATGCAAAGTATATTGAAACCTACTACTCCATGTACTATTTTAAGGAAATGTTTACTGGTAAATTGGGAAGGAAGAGTGGGAGGGATAGAGTAAGTGTATGTAGCGAGCGCTTACTACAGGTGTGCTGAGTTGAAACAAGTGTTCTGTGTACCTGAGTCGGAGTGGCAGGGTGAGGTCTGGGTGCCAAGGGCTGGACTTTTCTGAGAAGTCACAGAGGGGTTGATCCGTTCCTTCTCAGTTCTCACATCCCAGTCTTTAACAACTAGGGTATTTCTGGCCTTCTTAGCTCTCTGGTCAAGTCTGTAATGATGTTCTTTGTCTGCTGACAACTTAAGAAAGCCGCCTGCAAAGGAAAGGTGAACCACGAATGGGGACAAAGCTGAATTGTTCCACAGGGAAAGGTGGGGAAAGAGAAGAGGAAAAGTGACGACATTTTTTAAAAATAAGACTTAAATGAAAGTCTGAGTTTCTAAACCAATAACAATAAATCTTTATATCTATATCTGTAATAATTCTTCCTGTATTCCTTTGCAGGTGAGGGGAAGCAGAGTTTACTACCTCAAAATATGCCTTTTGGAATTTGATTAGTTTTAGTTGGTTCTGTTTTTTTATTTTATTTTATTGATTTTTTACAGAGAGGAAGGGAGAGGGATAGAGAGTTAGAAACATCGATGAGAGAGAAACATCGATCAGCTGCCTCCTGCACACCTCCCACTGGGGTTGTGCCCGCAACCCAGGTACATGCCCTTGACCGGAATCCAACCTGGGACCTTTCAGTCCGTAGGCTGACGCTCTATCCACTGAGCCAAACCAGTCAGGGCAAGTTGGTTCTGTTTAAGAAAGAAAAGTCTCATAAAGAAACTTTGACCCTCCCCTTTACCTGCCTAAATAAATTCAGATCGGGAAGCCTGCTTAAAGGAAGGGAGCTAACACCTTAGTGTAATATAAACTAAGCGTGGCCGACAGAGAGAAACCAGACAGTCTGTCTGTTGGACTCCCCGTGGCCCATTGTTTCTGAGCGGCCCAGAAGAGTTTGTTTACCACAAGTTTGCTCTTGCTCATCTACCTGTGCGTTGCCTACTTTCTCTTTGAAGTCCCAGACCCCTGCCTCCCTCTCCTTAGTCCAGAAGGACAAAGAAGCCTCAACTGCCCAATCTCATATTCTTGTGGAATCCCTGTATGTGTACATATATAATAAATCTGCTTATTTTCTCCTGTTAATCTCTCTCATGCTAATTTGATTATTAGACCAGCCAAAAGAATTTAGAAGGGTAGAAGGAAAATTATGCCAGCTTCTCGGGGTCTCATTGCTCCATTTGTAAAATGTTTGTTCTAAATAGGTCAGTGGGTGTGGGAATTGGGCAAATCATCCCCTCTTGAGCTCCATCCACATGCCTTCCCACGTCTAAAGGGAACCTCCTATACAGATATGGAAGTTGGGGTTCTTAAATGGACAAGAAAGTATGGAAGGCCCAATTGTCTGACATCCAGAGAACAGCCATTTTGAGGATGACCTCTTTTGGGGTGATTTAATTACTTGACAATTATATAATAATTAATTGTGTTCTCACACTCGACAGCCAATAAGTATTTTGAACTAGAAAAGTAGAGTATTTGTATGTTAGCACTTTACCCAGTAGTGCAAACCTAGGTAAACAGTTAAATGGAGCATTGCATTTTCTTAAAAAAATAATCCTTAAACAGAGGTGGTTTTGGCTAGCTGATCTGACTATATCAGCCTACCTTTAGATGATCATAGTTTGATAGTTATTTATGTACCTAGATAGTTGTTTATTAATAGTGTATAGTCTGGTATTACAATAGGAGTTCTGAGAACATCATTGCATTGTATAAATATTTCCTATCTTAACTTTTGAAGAATAAATAATAAACTGGCAAGTTTCTGTATCTGACCAATCAGTAGGGTTGGAAGTAGAATTTTTGTGGCTAATACCTCAAGGTCATCTGGGATGCACAGTTTCAGAGGTGGGCCATTTTCACAAGACAGTGGCCCTTTGCATAACATCATGTAATTGCTCTTGTAATGAATGCATCTACATCTATGAGGGGAGTACATACAGCCCAGAATTTATACAAATGATTTCTTTTCATTTCTCCTCTCATCTAAGATGACATTTTTGCCTTGATTCCTTCAGACTTGAATTTTGAACTCTGGCCCACGTAGAGGGTATGGGGTCTTCAAAAAAAAACCACTGTGTTAGGCTGTGCCCTGCGTTAGACTTTGGTAGGAGGTTGTTTCTTTAAGCTCTTTGTTGACCTTTTTTTATTTGAAATTAATAAAGTGCAACACCTGTTCATATAGCTGGACCTCTGTGGTTTTAATTTGAATCCCTGAGGTATTTAAAAAATAACAGAGAGTAGCTTTCTTCCCTTTGGTCGTGTGCTAAGATTAAACACTTAACTTTCTCGAGCCTTAGCAGGCAGTCTAAGTGAGGACACTGCAGAGGAGATGATGAGCAGACGTGAGAAGCTGCAAACATCTCTGACACCCCAGAAGGTGAAATTCGGCAAGCTCCCGCTGTTACAGTTTCTAAAAGTGAACACAAGATTTGGCCTTGCTGAGACCCACCTCTATGCAAAGAATCCAAGGAGTTGAGGGGGAAGGATAAGGCAGGGAGTTGAAACAGATGCCAAGGCAGCTGGAGATAGACTGGGAAGTACACAATTGTATTTAATTTAGTTACTGAATAAGGGGTGCTGATATGCACCATGTTTTTAAAGCAGTAATAGACTTTTTATTGTTACTAAGTCTAAAATGAACTAGTGATTTGATCATTTTGTCTACATCAATTGGTTAATGAATCAATTAGCAACCATTAAATTTAGCAATCACCTAGTTACTAATTGGGTTATAAATCTACCACTGCAGGAAAAGGGGTCATGTCTACACAGGGCCTTGGAAACTCAGTGTCCCAGAGAAAAGGATTTTTCAAACACTTATTTGTTTACTAGAGGCCTGGTGCTCAAATTCATGCACTGGTAAGGTCCCTAGGCCTGGTCTGTGATCAGGGCCATCTTCCCTGGCTGCCAGCAGCTGGCCCTGCCCCTTACCGCCACCTACCCTAGGTTCCAGGTTCAGTTCCCTCTTTGCTATCAGGTGAACTGAGTCTGCTGGCCAAGGGGAGGGACCAAGATGTTGGCTGTTCTGCTTGCTTGCCGACCCCACACCCCACCACCGGTCACCCTCTGTGTGTGGGGCAACCGACGGGATTGGGGTCTTGGCTTGGCACTGCTCACATCCACCACCACTCACCCCCAGTTCCTCATTCCCCATTGGGCGATAGGGGCCTGTGGGCTGTGGGCAGCATCTGTGTTGAGCATCTGTCCCCAGATGGTCAGTGTGCATCATAGTGACTGGTTGTTCTGCCGTTTTACATATTAACCTTTTATTATATAGGATTATTATATAGGATATGCTTATGCCCCGAGGTGTCTTGGATCTCTTACACCTTCTTCAGTATTGGAAAAGTGGATTGAATAAGGCTAGTTTTTATAGAAAGGACTACTGGGAAGAGAGAGTTATGGATGCCTCATTATCAGGAAATGCCATGTTCCTATAGTTTTTGAGCTTTCGATTGCATAAGAAGGTTTGAAGCTCTTATTTACCACTTTCCTTTAGAAAACACAGCACCTAGCCTCATTCTTTATCACTGTGCATTGAAGAATGGTCCACTTCACAGTCCATTATGCAACGTCACAAGCTGCCTGGAGAGCACCACCAGAGATGTAGGTACAGACTAGAAATTTGGTTGGAAAATTCCTTTGCAACTCAAGAGTGAGACATGAGGCCTGGAGTATGGACTTAGCTTACGTATCCTTTCTATAACCTCTCAGGCTATTGTTACTGGATAGCTTGCAAAAAAACCATGCTATCTTCTGCCCTTGTTAAATTTAGCAGATGCTGAAATATTTAGTGAAAAAACAAAAGCATAGGTGCTTTTTGTTATACCAGCAAACATATTTTGACACGTGGGTCAAGCTCCTGAGATCTAGGCAGGGCTGTACCAGTTGGCTCTGCTTCAGGTCCCAGGAGCTGAGAGACTCCCACTGCAGGTCTGTGTGTGGCCAAAGCAGCTCCTCTTGGACCAGCAAGAAAATCAAGAAGTGATCTCATGTGTGTTGAAGAGCAAGCCCTGTCTCTCAAGCCCTTGTCAAGCCCTTAACATGACTTAGGTCTTGCCTGCTAACATTCTATTGGCCAAGGTAAGTCATGTGGCTAAGCCTGAATGCAAGAGGAAGAAAAAGTACTTTGAGGCCATGGGGGCATTAGAGAGGAGTGGATATCTCTAAACAAGACTATACCACAGCAAAGGTAGATAATCCTATAATGCTCTAGCTTTTATTAAGGAATCCTAATCTACTAGAAACAGGCAAAGATGACCTCTTGAGGTCCCCTTGTTTCTTTATTTACATATACTGAACTATAGACAAGATATTTCCATGGACAGCCTAGACATCCTATGAGCAAATTTATGGAGATAGGAGGCCCAGACTTGACCATGAAATCCTCTAAACCAGGGGTGGGGAATTTCCGGCCCATGGGCCATATAAAGCTCTCTGCGAAATCATTTGGTTTGGACCTGCCAAGGCATTAGGGGTGAGTTAATTAAATGTTTGAACAAATATAGCAGGCTAATTTTTAAGCTGATATATTTGTATGACCCTCGAATGATGTTATAAATATCCAAATGGCCCTTGGCAGGAAAAAGATTCCCTATCCCTACCCTAAGCTAACAACATTTATTGACACAATATCCATAATTCATTCTCTATTCTTTAAGGAATAGTCCTTCACAGAAGAATTTACTTCATTTGACAACCCAATGTCAGGCAACACTAACCTTATGTATTCTCCAGGGCAGTGGTTCTCAATCCTGGCTGTACATTGAAGTCGGGGAGATTTTAAACACTGCATGGTGCCTAGATCCATCCAATCGATTAACTCACAGTCCATGGGTCTGAGGCCCCAGCATAGGTATGCCTTAGGTGCCCAGTGATACCACTGTGTATTCTGCTTTGAGAACCACTGTTCTAGCACAACCATTTCCTCTTCTTTTAGTTCATTTTTGGTTTTCCCAGGCCCAACAATTTATTCACAGCCATGTCTAATTCAACTTTCATTTGTCATAGAAAACTAAAAACCTACACATCAGCTGATGTTCTAGCAAGATTTCTTGGGGGGGGGGGGGGGGGATGAGGTGGGGGAGGGGGTGTGCTTAGAAAAATCTATGAATTCTTCCATGTTAAGAAATTTTTAGCTGTGTTCTGTATCAGCCAGTATAGACTCAATCCTGGCTGCACATTGGAATTATTTGGGGATCTTGGGAAAACATCAAAAATAAAATAAAACACCTCTTCTCAGTACCAAGGCCTAGAGATTCTGGTTCAACTCTTATGGGGTGGGGCCCCTGATAGCGGTGTTGTTTTTAACATTCTTAGGTGATTATAATATGTAGTCAGTTTTGAACACCACTGGGCTTTGACAGGGCGAGAAAATCAATAGCCCTGAAAACATAGAACCTTAAGGCACAGAAAATGAACAGCTGTATCACCCCTGGTCCTAGGGCATCTTTGAATAATGCAAAGTATTTCTTTAGATATAGCAGAATGGAAAATTAGACACAAGTAATAGCAAAGAGTTTTCCTGGCTGAGCTAAAGGATGTGCATGTGGGAGTGATGGGAAACGAGAGCTGTGAGGAAGAGAAGTGGACACCAGGGTCTGGTAGTAGAGTCTCAACTATCAGATCAAGGGAGAGAAACAGGATTTACTAGACAGCTAGGAGCTTTCATAAGTCCCTGAGCAGGACAATTCTCAGATACCAAGTGCTTCTTAAATTGTTTTGTTCTTTTAAATCACTTTATTTAATCACACTTGGTGTTGTCTGTGTGAATGTCCCATTCCATCATTGTCTGAGGGTGATAATATATCTGGTAGATTGAACAAGATGCCTCCTGGGGTATAATCATTAAGCAACTGTATTTATTTCCCTGACCATTTAAAACATTCGTTGGGTCTAGCTCTTTCCTTGCGTTTGGATGAGAATCCTAGTGGTCCATGACTATTCCAGGAAGTTTTACATAAACTGGCACCATCAAAAGCTGGCCTTGTCCTCTAGACTCGTGGTCGCCAACCCGTGGTCTGCGGACCACTGATGGTCTGTGAGGTCCAAAGGGTTGGTGACCGCTGCTCTAGACCTGACAGATGTTTAAAACCGATTCTTCCTCTCATGGGATATGCATGTATTCTTTGGAGGAAAACCTCCCCCATTACCCTCAAATTACAGGGGATCTCGTAGCTGAAGCTCCCTTGATAATAGCAAATACTTCTTTATTCTGGCTGGTTACTTAGTCCTTCCACAGCCACTAAAAATCAGGTATTGCCGACAGTTTCTCTCTGCTCGAGTGTGTTCTTCACAGGTTGGACTTATTGGCATTTTGGCTCTCTCTTCTACCTGGCTCACATCTGGTTTATGGGAAATGCTAATGCATCTTTTGAACCCAACTCAGCCACCGTTCCTTTGGTTCCTTTGATTGGTCATTAGTGGCTAGTCAGCTTGCCTCTGGACATTTGCAAGAGCTCTGATGTTCTGTTGAGGCCCCTTCACCAGTGTGAGGTGAGGGGCTGACGTTTCCTGACTCTGACTGGGAATTGGAGGTGGGATTCACCCACATTGAATCCCTCCAAAAATGACTCCCCCAGAGCTGCCGAAGAAAAATGTGTTCGTCACAATGACCTAAACAATAGCACTGATGCTATTTAACCTGAACTATTCAACTTAGAGTCACCCAGGTGAGAAGTGGCTAGACTGCAAACCATACCTGCCTTCGTGACGATCAGTTTGGGACTCATATTTAAAACAACCGGTTGTTTTCTCTGTCCTTAACATATTACTGCATCTTCATACTTACGGCTCATTACTCCCTTTGGCAGTCTTGTGGGGCTCTTATTTTACTTCTATTTTAGCTGCCCTGGCAAATGATTGCCTGTCTGGCCCCCAGAGGACCCCAAAGCAACAGTGCCTCTATTTAAAATCATGTGGCTCAAAACATACACTCCAGATTTCACAAAAACCCATCAAGCTGATTTTCCTTGAAGTGGTGACAGAAATATGTAAAAACATATGCAAGCGTATTTTTATTTATGTAGCCACACATAAAATGCAGTTAAAAATAAATAAATATTAGGCAGTAAATTTAGCTGGCTAAGGAAAAGAGTATTTTGATTGTGTTCTTGGAATGGATGGGAATTTGAATGGCATTGTTTCTCAACCCTGCCTGCTAGAGGCTGGGGGATAGTAAATAATCCGAAATACCATTTAAGTCTCTGTGCTCCTTGCTATTTGTCTTGCCAGGGATACCATAGGTCTTGATGGATTTGTTATGTGTAGTCATGCTTGGCTGATGGTTCCACCTCTTTGATCGTCCCACTAGGAATTCCATTACTGGACTGTCCTTTGGAAATCTGCTGTGGGTTGGACCTGCTGTGCTGCCCAGTGCTCTGCAGCTTTAGTCTGCTAAACAGTTCTCCTTGTTTGTTGCTCAGCTAGGCACTTACTATACAGATGCGAGTTGGAATAAAAGGTTTAGTTTTGACCCTCACAAATTGCTAAAAATAGCTGCATCCGTTTAATACATGTATATAATACTAGCGGCGCTGCTGGACACACCTCCTCTTCTCTGAAGGGAAATGACTTCTTCGGCTGCTTTAGAAGTTGTCAATTCATCTTCATTTTTTGCTCAAGTTGCCATCGTTTATCTGAAAAATTTCTGTCAACAAATGGCTTGAGGTTTGTGTACTTAATGAAGAGAAGTGTTGCGTATCTCTCATTGTATTTGTCAAATTTCTCAAATTAAGTGTTCTTCCCTCTCGCCCAGCCCAACTTCGAGTGTGGCTCTGAGGCTCCAGAAATACATTGTTCATTTTGTAAAGATATAGGTAATTCTTTCAGGTATGGTATTTAAGTCCCAGTATATGTTTTCCTAGGTGTTTTCTGAGTGAATTGGTGATGATTGCCATTGATGAGGTGAATGACTGAGGAAAGCCCAGGAAATCTCTAAGCCACATAGGTATTTTCTACTCATGGCCTGAGGTTGTGGAGGGAAAGCAAGGGAAGACTGAGCATTCAGTGAGTGTCTCTTAGGTACACAAGCTGTGCCAGTGCTTTCCTTGTGAACACAGCAGTCCTGTGAGGGAGTTAGGCACTTTCTGAATTTTCAAAATGAGGGATATGAGGTTCTGAGAAAGAATGAAGATCATGCAGCCGGAATGTAGCGCATTCAGGTGAATGCATTATAGTGAACCATTCTCTTCTTCTTTGAATAAACTTTTACTTCTCCATCAGAAAAAAATACATTTTCTCACTAAAAAGGGTTAGGAGTCCTATACTGTACAATTGAGGTAGTAAGTTAATGAAGAGACAGACCAGGATTGGAATTTCAATTCAGAAAATTGTACTATGTTATTATTACCATGAAACTCAATAAACATCAATGTTTTTAGTTTTCTTTATACTTTTCCTAAAAAACAAAGAAACCCAGTCCATTTCCTTTCATTTAAACTGGTGTCCTCTTTCAGACATGAAATCTATAATCATGTGGTGTCATACTCACACACTTGCATATTCTAGTACCCAAGAGAGTCCTAGGAATTTCAATTTTAATATAAAATGAATTTTGGAGTAGAAACTACCTAATATGTGAGCCTTTTGGTAATCTCTGGAGAATTCCAAGTGGGAGAAAAAGAAAAACTTTTTCAAATCTTCCAAACACATCCAAAAAGTAAAATCCTGTTGACAGATACTTCGGCTAAATGCTATCAACTAAAATTTCTAAATTTTTTACTAAAGTTTTATTGAAAAAAAAATCCCATTAAAACAACAACTAAATAAATTCTAGGTTGATGGTTAGGACTGTGCTTAGGAGAGATGGTTCTGATCTTTTAAATTTTTCTAATAGAAGTAGAAATTTCCTCACATCCAATCCAACTGCTTGGCAGTGAAATATCTCCCTGGATACAATTGTTAACACAACAACTGGCAGAGTTTTTCTTTTATCCAAAGAGATAACATTTGCAATTACTGATGAGATCTGGAAGGATCTAGATGAGTGGTTAGCCAAACAGGGTCCTAAGAGTAAAAGCTTTTCTAGAGGAATTGGTGGAGCACTATCAGCAAATGTTGGTAGTGCTCTGATGAACATTTATTGAGTTCCTGGGCACCGTGATTTAAAGGTGGCAATTAATCCAAAGAAGTTTTGCAATTATAAATCTCTATCTGGCTGAAAAGCAGATATTAATCACTTTCCTGATTTTTTTTCTTGCTACCTAAGCCGGTGATTAAGAGAGAATCCTATTCGGAGGGTAGTTAGTGTCATCACTCTGACATTTCGAATTCTTTCTGGTAGTTAAATGAATTCACAGACTCCAAATTTTAAATGAGTGCTTCAAGTATTTTGATGAGTATAATGGCATTTCTTTTACTTGGAAATATGCCTGTGTCAAGAGGTTATCATTTGTTTTGTTTTTGTTAAGTGTTTTTAAACAAAGAAAATATAGAGCATTAAACAGAAGTATGAAACATTCATGACAATCAGTCAGGCTTCAACATTTGCCACAAAATGCTCTCAGTGTCCCATGTGCCCTAAGAGCCTGTTGGTACAAAGTAGGTGTACTTTAAGTTACCTATCAGTGCCTGTTCTAATTAACTTCCTAAATGGAAACAGCACCTTGAGCACTAAAATTTGAGGGATTTCTTAGAAAATGAGTTGTGGGATTTTCTTCTATCTACAGTGTGTGGCTATTTCCTCCGACATTATTTCTCAACTGAACCAAATTTGATATTTCTAATAGCCCTCAAAATGCTTGAACCAGTGAGAGTGCCTCATTAAAGACGCCAGAAATGCAAGGAGCAGCTTTAGGGATAAACAGGGCCAGTAGACCCAGGGAGCCTGGGCTGATGTGCATATGGGCTCAGGCTTGAAGAGTTACACTCATGGTCTGCTTGTAGATTTAAAAATTCATTTTGCAGATGCTGCAGCTAAGACTTCCTCAAGAAACAATACTAGTTGGATGGATCAGTCCCCTGGCATGGAGCCATTTCCATTGTCTACATGGCGGTGGAGCCCCAAAACTGCATCTGCTCAACATGGCTGTCATAAGATGCACAGCATACTAGGGTCTCTAATTGCATTTATTGATGGGAGACAGGAAAACCTGGAAGGACATTATGCTTTTAAGTGATAAAAACACTTTCTACAAATTTCTCTTCAGAACTTTTGAGTCTGTCCCAGAATATTCTGGAGCTGCATGAATACACCTCCCCATCATCCAGTTCAATCTTGTCCCAACAGCTGTCAGTTAATAAAAATGGGCCTCTAAAGCAGGGCTTCTCAGACTTTATATACATAAAAATATGTGTACAAATGCCTTGTGGATCTTGAGAAAATGTAGCTTCTGAGTCAACAAGTCTAGGGTAGGGTAATGCAGATGCTGCTGGTCCATGTACTACCCACTGAGTAACATAGCTCTAGATCTGCTTTCAAGAAAATAAAATGGAATTAACATTAGTGAGTCACAACTCACATAAAAAAGCTCCAGGTAATTTTCCGATATTCTTTCACCCAATGTTCTCACAAACTTACAATACATATGTTCAGGGAAACCTGAAGTTGGGTATTTTAACTTACCTCATATGACCTAGTTAATCATGGCAAAGCTAGGATTGGATTCCAGAGTCTTTGACCCCCAAAGGTCCTCATCCTTCTGAAGGACTAGGCTGCCTCCTAGTGCTGATGTCCCTTAGGTTTTTTTGTTTGTTAGCATATACCCAGACACGATTAAACTAGCAGTTTGAATCCCCTTGCCACCTAGATGTCAATACTATGATAGCAAAGTGATTTTTTAAAAAGCTGTAAGTGCAGAGGAACAAAGAGAATAGACTAGGAACCCTTTGGAATACAAGAAAGTAGACAGGCAAGTGGTAACTGCACTAATTAACCAGAGACACTGAGTCTTTCAGCAGAAGAATGAAGGGCTAGAGTTTTTAGAGCAGCTCAGCCCTCAACAAATAGGGAAGAGGTTAAGCTGTAAAATCTGAAATTTCAATGCACTAGAATTCTCCTTTTCTGTGGGATAAAGGAGGAAACAGGCTCCTAAAGTTCCCATGGTATAGACACCAACCACCAGGATGATCATGGATATATCATTACCTCTCTGGGCCTTGACCTCCTGAAATATGAAAGGAAAAAGCTATACTAAGTCTTCTCTATGATCCCATTAGTGCAAACATTCTGTGATTCTGAGGATGTAATCTCTATTTTATAGATCTGCATTTATGTCAAGGGACATGTCATTGTAAGTTTTTCATCATCATAGCAAACTATTAAAATAGCAGCTTGAGCAATACATTTTTATATCACAATGCAACCCGTCATCCCTCATTTATATAAATCTTATTGAAGAAATGATATTCAAAAGCCTCTCCATAGTCAAGTGTAAAAAAAATCTATAAAATTATATCCAACTGGTTAGCAGCCTGTGTCTGAGGTTTTAATAGAGTTATATTTCTTTTCTGTGTTCAGGGAAGGCTTTCCCAAATGAGTGTGAGATGGGGCCCTTGATTTGGCTGCCCTTTCTAAGCTGTGGGCTAAATTTATTAATGCAGCTCATGACTTATTCCCTTTATTTATTTCATTAAATATGGTTTTTATTTTCTCAGAAGCCAATATATATATATTGTCATTATGGAAATAAATATCAAGGAGATAGGAATGGGATTACAGATTTAGCCCACATGAAACAAATCTAATATATGAAAACCTCCATTTAAAAGAGATATATCAACGTGAAATTATTCACTTTGCCCAAATAATTATTAATAAAATGTATTTATTTCTCAAGGATTATATGAAAGAATATTTAATATTTATTCATTCATTCAATTAAACAAATTCAATTTATGCACAATTTTTAGGATTTCATTTTAGGTCAATTTGTTTGGTTGAAGCAACTTGTGATTTTTAAATGAAAGCACATAACATTTATATTTGATATTAGTAATTGCATTGAATTTAGAGATAATGCAAAATAAGGGGAAAAGTAAAACTAAAAGAAAGCTAAAGAGGATAGTATAGAGCAAATAAAAGAACAGACATGTTTCCTTCTAAAACTTGAACTGAATTTAACTGAACAGACTAAGAAAAAGTACCAAATGAACTAGGAAAAATAAATACAAAATCCAAATAATGGTCTGATTTTGGAATTTATGGATTAAAAATGCAATCCCCTCCCCCATATACCTTTCTCTCATTTTCTCTCTTATTTTTCTCTCTCATTTCTCTGTCTCTCTCTCTCTATTTACACACACACACACACACACACACACACACACGTGCATGCAGTAGATTTATACTAAATTCATTTATATTTTGTTTCCTATATCAGAGAAACAGATTTGGAAGTTTGGTCCTTTAAAGATTTTGCTGTACTGGAAATTCAAATAGGATTGTTCCATTGATACTGAATTCCCAGTATGACAACCTTTACAATGACCTATATTTCCATGAAAATAAATTTAAAATTTATTTTGAACATTCTTTGTGTTAGGGGCCAGGAGGCTCTAAGGATGTAAAGAAAAGAGACATTTATTTTGGCACCTACTATGAGCTAAACACTCTGTTACTCAATTTGTGTTTGAGGCTGTTAATATTATCTACATTTCACAGAATTAGAAATTAAAGCCTGAAGAGAACCTCTAGCAAGTACAGCAGCTGGGCCTCATACCCAACCATCAGATTTAATTCATCATCCCCCATACATTTCACTAACTCCCTAAAATATAGTCCTAGTTTATAAGTTGCTTATCAGCTGGTGTTTTCTCATGATAGCTGATAAAGTAATATAGTACTAGTGGAGCATGGTAATTGACATTAGGGAAATATGAAGTATTGTTGGAGGAAAGCAGAGTAGGAAATGAGTATTTTTAATAAATGGAGCAGCTGGAAAGTTTTCATGGGGAAGATAGTTTTGGAGATTGGTTCCAAAGAAATGAGAGACTTTTGACAGGTGGAGACAGGGGCAAAAACATTTTAGAAGAAAGGAAGTAAGTATTATAGTACTCAGTTAAGTTACTTATGCACTAAAGTACAGAGATCATCCTGGAAAAGTAAATTAGTTAGTTTTACGGGGTCTTTATGTAAAAAGCCAAGGAGTTCTTACATGTTAAAAGAGATTAGAAGTGCTGAGTTCAATAGGGGGCAATCATCATAGATGAAATACGTGTGGGTGTTGGTAACCAGTGGATGTGGTGGTGTTAGGGAGAGAGAAGACCTCAATGATTCAAAATTAGGATCTCAAAGCTACTACTACTACTACTACTACTATTTTTATTTTCACTGGGAAAAAGAAACCAGAACTGGTACTAGTAAAAATCTTCCTGCATGAACATATTTATGTTGCTTTTCTTCCAGAATCCTGTACTAGGGCATATACTGCAAGCAAAAAAATGAACAAACAGCAACTAGCCCTCTGTACCAAATAACAAATAGCAACTAGCCCTCTGTACCAGTCCTAGTTGGAATGGATCAAAGAGTGAATGAGGGATGAGGAAGAGACTTAGAGTAGAGACAAGTTTTTTTGTTGTTGTTGTAAAAGGGAGCAAATGGGATGATATTTTGATCAAAGATGGGCACTTTCCTATATTTTAAGGTGAAATACTTTATGGCATGATTTTATATTTATGGGAGCGCATATGCAATAAATATTAGCTGACTACATTTTAAAAATGGTTTTTAAAAATTTTCTAAAATTGCCTGCATATTCTGTTCTCTTTTTCAGTGTGTGTGGTATCTAGATGATACCCATATGACAGCTGGAGACTTGGTATGATGGGTGAGTTAGGTCATCTCTGGAGGGTACCTACGTGTGACCATAAACCACCGAGCCCATGTGGGAAACCTTGCAGTCCTGGGGCAAAAGATAAACTGCATGCTTGATAAAAAACAACTAGAGGTAAGGCTTCTCTTTGGTGTACTGCAGTCTTCAGTCTTCTGTGTGTCATTCCCACTGGCAGCTCAAAGCTGTCCTTCATCCATCATTTACCTCTTGAGTGTCTGCGTTGGGTTCACTGTCATGATGAAAAACTACTTCATGTACTCAGTGGAGGAACTCAGGATTGAGTGTGAGACGTTTACATAGCTTTTGGGGACAATGTCACCCAAATGTGGGGAAAACAATTCAAGAGGCATTTTAAGTATTTGTTTTAAAATGAAAATAGTGACAATGGTAAGTATTTTTTTTTCCAAAGGTGTTTGCTAGTTCTACAAATCCAGAGAGGCAAATTTCACTAGCCAATTTGAGATGACCTAATTTGATGATGCTCTTTCTGTTATGTTACTCAAAGTTGATCCAGCACCTCTATTCTCATGCCGGTAGCATAAGTCAGGCCCTAATACCTCTCCTCTGAATTGCTACCTCCAACACGTCATGTCCAACTTGTTTTACCTTTCTCAGGTAGATTCATCTTCCTGAAACACAAATCTGATCATGTCACTATTTTTCTCAGAAACCCCAAATGATTCCCCTTTGCCTCAACAATAAGGTCTAATCTTAGTTAGTTGACAGCCTTCAGCTCCATTTATCTCCACTACTCCCTACCCCTCCCACTGACTATCTCTTTTCAAGGAGGGTTGCCAGAAAATACACAGGATACCCAGATTTTCAGAAAAATAAGTAATTTTTTTAGTATAAATGTATCCTCAATACTGCATGGGAAATACTCATTATAAAAATGATGCAATGTTTATCTGATATTTAAACTTAACTAGGTGTTCTGTATTCTTTTTTGCTAAATCTGGCAACCCTATTTTCATGCCCACTAGATTTATCAGATTCAAATAATCTTTGTTCACTATATGTACCTCATGCTTTTAAGCTTTTCTGATTTTGCCAGGATGACCTCCTAACTACCTTGATGTCATAAATTAAAGTACGGAATCTAGCACTGAAATGCAACTTCTTATTAGTCAATATGATATAGAAGAAAGGATATACATGAGATAGTATGAGATTTACTTGGATTACTATTATGGCTCCAACTGGGACATCTTTGGGATCTTTGGATAAATTGCTTAGCTTTTATAGGCTTCTGTTTCCTTATCTACACAATGAGGATGATAATATCAACTCCAAGTGATTATTTTAAGGTTAAGTGAAATTTTATAAATTTAATAATATATATACAGCTCATAAGAGGGGCTCAATAAATGACAACACTTTGTCAACTTTCTCCTTATTTCAATGCTTCTTAAACTTCAGAAACCTCAAAGCCCCCCAAATAAATCTGTGGCTTCTAATATAGGAAACACTTTTTTAAACAGTTCAAAGTAAAAGGGGTTACTTTAGGTGGTCATTTCACACCTCGTGCATAAACATTAATCAGACTTAGGCAGTGAATCTGTAGTAAAACATTGCTTACTAAGTATTTATTATAGAATAGGATTCTATTTTTAGATTTTCAACAAAATACTTTTAGATTTTCAACAATGACAGTATTTAAACTGTCATAAAAGATGCTATGGGGGTTGCATGAATACACCAATAGAGTCTCATGAGAGAAACACTGCATTCTATCCGAATTGTATATATGCTTTACTCCATACTAGACAGATTGTCTTTGTACAAGCTACATGTTTGGGTCTTTGTTTCTTCTCCACGGAGCCTTCTCCAAAGCAGAAACTTATATTTGTTGACTTATATTTGTTGAATTGCTAATTGATTGACTGAATAAGTAAATGTTGACCTCTCAAATTCATAAATATAGGCTTTAGATGATGACTTATGTGTATGTTTAGCCAATTTACCAGTTGTATCCAACATCCTTTCCTGGTACCACCTCTGCTGAGGAGGGAATTGGTTACATGACTTGGCCTTGTTTGACTGGAAATCTGACCTGGGTGGGATATGCTGGGTCAGCCAGATTTCCTCTCACAGGATATGGGGATTGTTGTCAGTCTCTGGTGTGTGCTTAAAATTAAAGTTGCTGTCTGGCTAACCATGGGGCATTTTAACCCTGCTGAGAGGAGCAGAGAAAAGTTTTCAGCAGAGGGCGAGTGCAATGGGGCAGTCACTAAGTCAGGGCTTGGAAAAACTGCAAAGGAACCTTATAACCTGGTTTTCCATTTCCTGATTCAGTCCTGCATGGGAATAACACAGTCATACCTTTGATTTGTGCTTAAGGAAATTTGAGGCTCTTTCTTCGCTACGCGTAACCAAATCATCACTAAGTAAAGCAACTGAGGCAAAATGAGCACTGGACTCCCCTGCCAGGAGAGTTGCTGAGGATCACCTGTGGGCAGTGTGAATTTTAGAGCTGGCCATGTGCAGACTGCTGCATCAAAGGAGAGGAAGCTAAAGGAAAGCAAGAGGGATTGGTGACAGGTGAGAGAAAGGACCACTAATTGGCTAAGTGGCCATCAAAAAAACTGGGGAAAATGGTCTCATAATTTTTAGTAAGTCATAGGAGAGATTCGCACCCTCTCCATTTTCCTATGAAATGTTCAGAAAACTTATAATAGTCACTAAACTTTGGGTATGGATGTCTTTTTTTATAATGAATGTGTAAGACAAATATGTTGGATGTCAAGATTGGTACATGGTTTGACTAATTGCAGCAATGGGCCCAGACTTGCTTCTCAAATGTGCTGTGCTGTAGCTTCAGTTCTCATTAGAAGAAAGAGGCTCACTGATAAAATTTTCATAAAACAGGCATAATAGAAAGAGCCTTGGACAAAGAACTGAAAGATATGGGAAAGCATCCAAAACCCTCACCTCTTTGTTATGTCTTGGATCATATTGGTGATAGAGTAATCCTGGAAAATACTAGAAGATTTTTTTCCTAAAGTTCTTATTAAGAGAATTAAAGAAGTTTATAAACAGTTACGAAGGTTAAAGGTGGTGTTTAGGTTTACAATTTAGATTATGAGCTCCTTTTTTTTCTTTGTTTTTCCAATGTCTAGCATGGCAGCAGTAACATAGGCGGTGTCACATATGTATTATCTAAGTCAATCTCAAAGCATTCATTGACAAAGAGGATGTAAACTGTCCTCCTCTACTGCAGGACAAAGGACAGGAAGTAGCAACAGAATTGATTTAGGTTAGAGTCATATCTGAGAAATCAAATGGGACCCAACAGTGAGAAGGGTAGCAGAAGACATTGAGTATCTCTTCCCAGAGAGTCTGAAAGGATTAGATTCTGTTCTCGTTGGCAATATAAGTATAATCTTGATGAACTTGAAGATCTCTTAGCATCTTTTCTATCCCTTTAATTTTAGGATTAAAATGAGCCTGAAATCTTGCCAGGACAGCAATTGTTGTCTTCTGTATGGGCTTAGAAAACACTGATTCAGTAGGAAGTGTCCCTCAAATGCTCTGCAGCATATATATCGCTTGGTTGGTTTCTCAGTTGGCTACTATGAGCATATTTATTGTAAGCATTTCTGATGTATAATTCTAAAAGGCTTAAAACAATTGGTTGACCTGTTTTTATATCCAGTGAATCATCCTGAGGGCATAATAACGAATGTGACTTAGTGCTCTTGTGACTAATCTTATGTCGGTTGCTTTTATTTGTGGAACAATGTGAATGAATCACTCCATGCATTTCAATGACTTTACATAAATGTGTAAAAAACACATCCCAGTTTATGTGACAGCTTTTAAATTGATGGTAACATGTGGACCAGAAAATATAGTATCTATATGTTTTCTTCATAGTCTTTCTGGATAGATGACTGTTCCTCTTAGAACTGTCTTTAGTTTTTGGCAACACAGACCCCAGTTCTAGGCCCTGCATTTTAGAGGAACTGTCTCTCTCTCTCTCTCTCTCTCTCTCTCTCTCTCTCTCTCTCTCTCACACAGACACACACACACACACTGCATTTATTTAAGAACATATGGTCATTCCTGTACTTTAGTATCCAGGACTCAGCACTGGCACAGTGCAATCTGAAACCATGAACATCCAGCCTCATGACCAACACCACTCAGGCTTCAGAGAAGCCCTTCTCATCTTGCCCTGTATTTTCACAACAAAAGGTAATCAGATCCAAATGCCAGTGAGTCATACTGCTGCCAGTGTCACAGATGGGCTATGCTTTGGAAATCAGAGAGAATTGAGTGCCAAAAGCAAATAGATACAAGAAAAGGCTAATAGTTGGTAACAATCTGGGTCCAGTCATGGAAACAGAGCCATTCTAGATATTATGAGGAAAATGTCAATGAAAGGAATTAGGGTTTACACGGTTTTGGAAAGAGCAGAGAAAGTGAATGTTGGGACGTCTGAAACTGCAAGGTCGGGGAACTAGTAATTTAATGACCTCAGCCTAGAGCACTAAAGCTTGTTTGTGATTCTTAAGAGGCTTCCAGGAAAACTGCTTCAATCTCAATATCTCTGGGAAAGTTCCTACCCACTGTCAGACTACACAAAAATATGGGTGAATGCGAAATGCCAGAAAAGTCCTTGAATACCCTCCAACTATCCATGAATCTGGTTACCATGATCTCCCAAGAATAATGATCTCTTTCCCTTTCTGCCTGAAAAATACCTTAAGAGTTTCTCTCCTCAACAAATTCTAACCTGGAACCATACAAAGTAGGGGGTCCTGAAAGAAAAGTATTTTCTGGCTACTCCTGTACATGTAAAGGAGGAGAAGAAGGGCGACGCTGAGTTAATAGGCAATTCAGTTGAATTCACCCCTTTCTCAACTCAGCATCCATGTACAACACTTCTCCCTATATTTAATTTCTGAGTAAAGACACATATATGTCTTGCTTCCTGCTAGTATGCTGGTCTAACCTTGATTCAAGTTCAGACTCATTCATTCTGAAAAGGAAGTCAAAAAGGCTCAGATGCCACTTCATCCACTTCTGATATTCCTTGACTTAATATTGAAATACATTGACTGGTATGAGCATATTTTATATTTCATAGTGGAGGTTGGAGGGGAAGGTTAATTTATGCAAATATATACATATCAAATAATAAATAAAATATGGAAAATTACTAGTCTTTTTTCCCTACAACTTGTCACGGGACCATAGTTGTTATTCCTACTTCCCACTTCCACTACCATATCTCTTTACTCTAAGCAAGTATATATAGTTTCCTGCCTAGTGGGGACACAGAATTAGTGTCTATGTTGTTGACAAATTGCGTCCTTAGAGGGTATAGCCACATTGGCTGTGGTGAATGAACAATTTTGAGCATATACATAATTTCCACAACTCCTGCATGCTTTGCTATTCACAGGAAGGAACATTTTGCCTGCTTAATTGTTAGAGCCTCCTCTTAGTTTACCCTGCTACAGTTATGTGAGATACAAATATCCCTCACTTTGTGCCCATTCTGAATGATCCATCCACATTCCTCTTCTCCTGAGCAGATTTTCCAATTAAAAAACAAACATATTTTATTGTTTTCAGAGAGGGAAGGAGAAGGAGATAGAGAGATAAAAACATCAATGATGAGAGAGAATCATTAATCGGCTGCCTCCTGCACACCCAGACTGGGGATTGAGCCAGCAACCCAGGCATGTGCCCAACTGGGAATCGAACCGTGACCTCCTGGTTCATAGGTCAAGGCTCAACTGCTGAGCCATGCCGGCCCGGCAGATTTTCCAATTTTTAATCTTATTCTTTTAAAACACCTGGCCTTTTAGCTAAACTGTTAGCAATGGCACACAAATAAGTATACATTTATACTTTCATTTTTCAGGCAATCTCACCTTTTAGGCAAACCAAATAACTGCCCAAAATTCTACCTACAGGGAGGATATCTATACATAGATAATGTCTTACATATTTAAAACTGGAATATATTTTATACAATTAAAGATAACTATTTTATTTCCTTTCAGAAAGCTTGAGGACATAGAGTTTTGACATCTGGTCAGGGATTTAAAATGATTTAATAAAAATGTTTCATTTGATGGCATGTCTCTGAGTTAGGCCTTCAATTGAAAACTGATGAAGAGGAAAATATTCAAGTGATCTGAAAACTAACGATTTTCAAAAAAAGTTTGATCTAATAAAAATCTAATTTTTCTTTCTGATGAATCAGCACTTTCCACTAATCTAAAAAGAAGATTAATGTGTCATGAATCGTTTGATGATACGTTGTGGGTTTGATTGTCATAAACATTAATAGAAAATTACCAGGAGGTATCAAGATAAAAATGAACCCTTACATAGGCTGAATCAGGTGCTCATAGACCAAATTGGATTAAAAGTCTTCTCAGAATTTAACCTGTTAAGGGCTACTTTGCCAAATATTTCACATATAATTAGGATGTTGCATGACAAGTAACCCCTGTGGGGAGATAACCGATGATGTGCTTTGAGAGCTTCAGTGTATCTTTTCATTTTGTAGCTATAGTTTCTGAAATTTATCTATTCTATATTTCTCCTTTGAGGTTAAATCCAATTTTAATATATGACACAACTATTACTGATGGTGGTTTGACATCATGGGGTGTGATGACTGTGTTGTCAGTCAGCAAATATTGAAGAAACTAATTCCATATGCCAGGCATCCAGGTGGTGATCCTAGGGGTGGAGACGTGAGGGGGTATGGTGTTAGAAACCCTTGGCCTTTCAGAATGTGTGATACAATGATTGAGAATAGCAGAGGGAATAGTCATGATTACAGAGATGCCTGGGAGTAGCCAGACTAAGAATTGTTAGTTGACCAGAATCAAGTAGGTTGCTGAGAAAGATTTCCAAGTGGCCACCTGGTAAGAAAGTAACTTTTCCAGGCAGAACAAAACAATGCATTCAGAAATACTATAGAAAGTGATTCTTAGAAGAACCCTGGGAAGCCTTTATATCAAGACTTGACATACTGTGAATGTAGTTAAAGAGAGCTGCTTAGACCTGGGTTGAGATGAAAATAATTTAATTTCCTTGGGCTCCTCAGGAACTAATTCTGGTTTCAACACTGAAGGGAATAACGTGTGGAGAATGAGAATGAAGAGTAGTGCTAGATGTTGACCTACTAGAAGATGAAATGAAAAGAACTCTCAGGATTTGAATTAATTTCTTAATACCAGAGAAGATGAACATTTAGCCCAGAAATTCAGCGTCTCTCACTTAACTGTTCAAAAATCCGATCCTGAGTAGATCATTATGCTTTTCTCCACCAGGGCTGTTACACCCTTTCCCCCTCTCAGGTCTTCATCTTTTCCCAAGTCTTTATTCTCAAAAGATTTTCACTGAGTATTAAGAGATCATAAAAAGTGGCCACCCTCAAAGAGTTATCAGAATTAAGCAAATGAAAATATAGGAACCCAGTTAAATTAGAATTTTAGATAAAGTATAATTTTTTTAAAATTATAGGTATTTCTCATGCAACATTTGGAAGCTATTTATTCTAAAAAAAGTATTCACTGTTTTTCTTAAATGTAAGTTTAACTAGGTGTCCTATATTTTATTTGTCACCTAAATTCTTCAGATTCTTTCTTCAACTAATATTGTCTCTATATCTTCCTTTGTTGGTTACTTTCTCTCATGTCTAGGAAGATGTATGCCTTCTTTTTATTTTTTTTAAATATATTTTTTTATTGATTTTTTACAGAGAGGAAGGGAGAGGGATAGAAAGTTAGAAACACAGATGAGAGAGAAACATCGATCAGCTGCCTCCTACACACCTCCCATTGGGGATGTGCCAGCAACCAAGGTACATGCCCTTGACCAGAATCGAACCTGGGACCCTTCAGTCCACAGGCTGATGCTCTATCCACTGAGCCAAACTGGTTAGGGTTGTATGCGTTCTTTTTAGAACTGATCCATTGATTTGTACTCTTGATTCCACCCACTCCTACTTTTTTTGGAAGCTTACTCTATCAGTCATTTCCTCCATTTTGTACTTTAACTTTTATCTCCTCTCTTATGATTTATCCCTCTCTCCCTCTTACTCTCTCCATTTGCTCCTTTCCCTCTATGAATAAAGTATCTCTTCTATCTAACACAATTTTCCTTTCACGTTTTCCTCCTTCAAGCTACTTCTCTTAACTGCTACGATGCTTAAAAGAATGATCCAAACGAATGCTTTTTTTCTTCGTAGTACCATGTTTGGTATTATAATTTTGAATTAATGTGTCTGATTCTCTAAATAGTAATAATCCCCACTGTGGAGAAAGACTTGTCCAGGAGACCAGTGTATTATCTAGAAGTTTATTTCTCAAAATGGCAATTTGAGGAGAGGCCAAATGATAGTCAAGGAAGAAGTAAAGTTGGAAAACAAACACCAACACAAATAAAAATAGGTTTCAATAAAAATAGTTACCATTTATTTAAAACATCTTTGACCCAGAGACTCTAAGTAATTGAGATATATATATATATATATATATATATATATATATATATATATGTAGTTAATTTAAATCCTCACAATAACTATATATAATTTTTTATTAGTGGTTCTCAGATAAAATACTAAAGTTTACTGGAGTTAAAAAACAATACTTGCTCAAGATCACACAACTACTAAGTGATGGAGCAGGCAATTGATTCCAAAGCCCATGGGGTGGGGTCATGAATAACCATCACTTAAGTAAATTAAATAAACAAATGCCTACCCAATTGCTTATGCCAGTTTCAGTTAGCTCTTCCAGTGTATATTATCATTAGTATGATTAATATTTGCTCTAGTTATTAATTGAGTAAAACACCAATTAATTATTAATGAAATGATCGCTTGATTGCTTGGGGAGAAAGGCAGCTTGGATCAATGAAGACTAAAATTTCTCTGTTATTCATTTTCCAGCTGACATTTTTTAATTGCCTAACTCTAAAATAACAATCTTGGCCTACTGCAAACAGTTCTGAGTCTTCTTTAATTAACTAAGCTTTTGATATCCAAGCAATTTAATGTATCATCTATATCTAAGTGTATACTCAGGAATTAAGTAATGAAAACATATAATTTAAAAATGTGGGCCTGGGCAGTGTCTTGGTGGCCATACAGTGGATTTTTCACGTTCTTAGTATTTCCACCTTCAAATTTAGTTTCATTGATTTCATTCTCTTCCACCTCAAATTCAACAAATACTTATTAAACATTTACTGTGTGCATAGCCTACTTGGGTCTATGGCTGATAAAATAATAGGGAAGTTCCAGCTTTATAGAAGTAGTTGGGGAGATGAAACATATATACAGGGTGATGAAAACCAGTGCTGAGAGCCTGAACCGGGATGGCAAGAGTGAGGATGAATAGAAGGCCCCGGGAGGGAGACACTATTAGAAACTGGTGACTAATTGAATATGGTTGTCAAGAGAGCTACATCATATTAACACATAAAGGACAATTTGGAAAGAAAAAAGGAGAAGGAAAAGAGTGAAACAACATCAGCAACATCGAAGAGAGAGGTTAGGAAAGCAACCATTGACCAAATTCAAACATATTTCTTCCAACATTTTAATTTTAAAGGCTCTTTTCAAAAATAAAAATTTAAATTGAATTTATTTTCTGTAATCCTTTTTTCTTCCTAGTTTCATCTTTATTTCCTATTCTAATTCTTCCCAATCATTTTCACATCAGTTTGACTATATATAAGCAAACTGTTCAAAACTGATATAATTATTGAGCTAGGTAGTATATCCTTATTATGCTTTAAAATTCAGTGAGAAGTTGATATTTTGCCTGTACTTAAAACAAACTGATACACAATTTTTTTTGGGGGAAAGTAATGGAATAATGGAGTTTTACTTGCATGGAAGGGGGCAGGCTTTTAAAAGGAAGAGGCCATGAAGAGACAATGCATGGTATTTAGAGTTCAAATGATTACAAGGTAGTCCCAATTCCAATTGTATAATGTTTGGTTCAGATTTGAAAGAAACTAATAGGTTTTGGTAAACAAAAAATACCTCCTTGTTTTTAATTGGTTTCACAATCTCTTTCCTTTCCAGCTCAGCAAATAGTTGTTAAATACTGTTTCTGTGCATAGCCTAATTGGTTTTATGGCAGATCAAATAATAGCAAATAATCTCCAGCATTGTTGAGATTCTCCTGTCATCCAATTACAGAGGCATCTGTTCTTTTGGATGCCATTGTAATTCATAACTGTTATTAGGAAGGTCTCCTACTCATCTTGGGAAACAATCTCTTTGAGAATTACAGAGCTTTTCCGGCTGAGGCAACGCCTGGCAAATTTTAGTTTTATTCCCTTTAAGTTCCTTCCTTTAGTCCATCATTCCTTAAGAGGTGCAGATTTGACCAAGTTTACATTATGATTTTCACATTCAGCAGTATTAATTTGATTTCATAATGGGGTAGAGTCATGTGACTTTCCCAGTTGTAGCTCTAGTGCAGTGGTTCTCAACCTTCCTAATGCCGCGACCCTTTAATACAGTTCCTCATGTTGTGGTGACCCCCAATTTCATTGTTACAAATTGAAAACAATTAAAGCATAGTGATTAATCACAAAAACAATATGTAATTGTATATGTGTTTTCTGATGGTCTTAGGTGACCCCTGTGAAAGGGTCATTCGACCCCCAAAGGGTCGCGACCCACAGGTTGAGAACCGCTGCTCTAGTGCATATGATATTGGGCACATGCAGATCTTGCAATTAGCTTCATTATTCTATAACTGGCCAATCTTTCCACTCAGCAAACTAACTTATAAACCAAGGGCAGAGATCCCAGGTAATGCTTGATTGTGGTTATCAGAGCAGTGGTTTGCTCTCTACAAGGGTATTGCAGTGACAGTGGGCAGATCAGCAAGGATATTAGTTTATTTCTGTCCATGTACAGAATGGGTTCCTCCTTAAGAGGCAAGAATTATTTCTAGCACTGTGTCTTTTTGTGTAATAACTTTATTGAGATATAGTTCATCCACCATACAATCTACCCATTTAAAGTGTATAATTCAATAGTTTTTAGTATATTCAACAAGTTGCACAACTATCACCACAAACAATTTTAGAATTCTTTCATTACCTCTCAAAAGAAACCCTGTCCTTCTTGGCCATTATCTCCTAATCCCTCCATCCACTCCAGCCTTGAGCAACTATAATAAACGTTCTGTTTCAATAGATTTTCCTATTCTGGATATCTACACTAATAAAAGAGAAACATACAAATTGGTGTCACTCCACTCTGTCCACCAGCCAATCAGATGAGTATGCAAATTAACCCAACAAAGATGGCGGTTAATTTTCATATGCAGGCGTAGAGGGAAGACTGAAGAAGACTGAGGATGACTGAAGACTGAAGAGGCTTGGCTTCTCTGTTGCAGCTGGAGCAAAGGCCTGGGTCCCAGCTGCTGGAGGAAAACCAGTGCTGGCAGCCAGGGGAAGGAAGGCCTATTGCACAAATCTTTTTGTGCAATGGGCCTCTAGTTTTATATAAATGGGATCCTATAATATGTAGTATTTTGTAACTAGCTTCTTTCACTTAGCATGTTTTAAAAGTTGATCCATTTTGTAGTATATATCAGTAATTTATTGCTTTTTATGGCCAAAAAATATTCTGGGATATTTGTATGAATGTGTCACATTTTGTTTATCCATTTAACCTAAAAGGGTAAAAAAAGAGACATTTTCTCTCCCCTACATAAGCAAGCTGGGATTTTAAGGTAAGATGGGATAACATCTTATAATTAATTACTCACACAAATACCCCAAAAGACAGAGTCAACACAAGATAATTTTTTAAATATGTTTTTATTGATTTTTAGCGAGAGAGGAAGGGAGAGGGAGATAGAAACATCGATTGGCTGCCTCCTGCATGTCCCCTACTGGGGATTAAGCCCAAACCCAGGCATGTGCCCTGACCAGAAATGAAAGAGGTGAAAAGTACATCACCCACTCATGTCTGGATCAGGACAAATGATATTTATTTACTACAGTACCAGCCACAGCATTTGACATGTCTCTAGTTTTCCAGGAAGTGGAATTTCTATAATTTGGGGGGAAGACTCCTTCTTGGTCTAAATTTCTGAGGCACGGATTGTCTTTGAAAGTTTGTTGGCCATTTCCTCTAAAACATTGTGTAATCCCTTTTCCCTTACTCTGTAGCCTCTTGGAATCTTATATACTTGACCCTTGCTGATGAACTGTATACAATTCTGATATCCTTTCCATAAACCTCGTGTCCTTCTGCCACAACTCTCCCTTCCTGCATTGATTTTTTTTTTTTTGTATTTGTCGTTGAGGGGAGGCTTCTGACTGAAAGTATAAAATTAGTCAATGTTTAGAAGTAATGAAAATAAATAGATTGGATTCCTTGTCCAATGTTGACTAGGAACCTAATAAAGCTTCCAAAAGCCTGCCAAAAAATAAGGGATGAGCTCTTGTCCAACAGACCTTGGAAAAGAAAAGTGACTACCATTGGCAGTTGGAACAGATGGCGTTCTAAGCATGACAGATTCCCCACCACTCTTAGTAGAATCAATATCCAGTAGCAAGAAGTAAATTAGCTGGCGGTGGGTGAGAAGTCTGCCTATTTGTTTGATTTAGGTATTGGTTGATTTGCATAGTTTTGCCATGATACTTCGTTTCAGTTCATTACTTTTGACCAGATCCAATTGCAACCATCTCAAGGATTCTGTAATGACTAGCTCACTGAAATAAAACTGGAATAATTTTTAAAAGAATGAGCAAAAGAATTGAAGGGGCCAAACTATATCTCCATGTTGGCTTTCTTCCTCTATGGATATTCAGAAAAGGCAATTTCATGGGCAGTACTCTTCTGAGAAAAAGTTGCAAAGTAGATGGAGGAGGATGAGAAAGTATATGGAGAAGATACCAATATTTGTTATGAGTTGACTTTATGCCTGGTGTTTTCTAACTGGAATTCTTTTCATTCTTATAGCAGATCACATGCGTAGTAAATGACAAAGTCTATGAGTCTGAAAGCCATGCTTTTATTAACCTTTCAGCTACATTATGTCATGCTTGGTCTTTCATTAGCACAGGGCTACTAGTGTTACATAAAAGTAATAATGCTTACATATTGTAAATACTTTAATGGGAAAGAGGTGCCATGGCAGAGAATTGTAGAAAAGGCATGAGATGGTAGGTGAGGGAACCCACTTTAGACAGGAAAGATCTGTCCAAGGAGTTGACACTGATGCTAAGATCTCAGGATAAGTGTGAGCCAGATAGAAGGTGGAAAGAGCATTCCCAGCGGAGGGAACAGCATGCATGAAGGACTTAAGATGGGAAAGGGCTTAGTGGGTGTAAGTGCCTGAAAGATGGCCAAGAAGCCTGGGAAGATTGCAGAGGAAGGACTTGTATCTTAGGGATCCATTGGCAGCCACCCGGAAGGAAACATGAGTTTTATTTCCAGGGCAATGGGAAACCACCAGGGAGTTTAAGAGCAGGAGCCTCATGATCTGATCCACACTTCAAAATTATCTTCCGGCTGACTCATGAAGAAGAATCATGGTAAGGTAGAGCGTAGAAGTATTGGTTTATATGAGAGATAATGGTGTGGTGGAAAGTTAAATTAATGTATTAAGATATATTTTAGAGAAAATATTAATAAATTGAATATGGGATGTTGTGGAAAGAAATAAATCTTGGATGACTCCCTGATTACTGGATTGAGCATTTGGATGGACTATGTAAGGTACCATTTACTACGAAGGTAAAGACTTGGGATAAAGTGAGTGGAGGAGGGTTAAGCTACTAAGGATTCAGTTGTTGGCATGCTACGTTTGAGATGCCTATGAGGCATCAAAATGGATATTTCGGGTAGGTAATGGGATATGTGTAAGTTTAAAGATGAGAGCAATGATCTGTGTATCAGAAATAAATTTTGGAGTTGATGGCACATAAATGATTTATAGTCTTCATAAAGGGTGAGATAATGTAGGGAATAAAATAGCCAGGGGAAAGGAAAGCAAACCCTTTACAGAGTCCTGAGGAACTCCAAACTTTGGATTTCAGGTGGATAAGAAAGAGGCCTTGGGGCTGAAGTGAGAATTCTCCTGTTATGATGACATAATTTCTGGTTACATTTTCACAATGACATTTAGAAATACAAAATAAGAACAGTTTTCAATTATAAAGCACTTACTGTGACAGCTAGGTGTATCAATTAATTAGTACAAGGGCTCTGCCAACATCACCTATTGAATTCTCATAACGATCATATGTGTCAGGCACTACTGTCATCAGCCTATTTTATAGTTGAGGAACCTGAGCCTCAGACAGGATAACAGACCTGCCCAAGGCCACACATGGAAGCAGGTTTCAAAGCCAAGCCATCGGGTTCTAGAGCTGTGCTAAACTATGATGTTATTTTACCTCCTCAAATACTCTTTACCTACAGGATGGTCTACTGCCCTAATTGGAAAAGGTTATGGATTCAGGCTAACTTCAGAGGTGCTCATGACTTATCCATAAGTCTATCTTGGCACTGTCTGTATTGAGGCATGAAATATGATTCACCATATGGGGGAAAAGTCAGAATGCACAAGTGTGATCGAAAGATGAAGTCTCACAGCATTGTCTGTTCTTCTGATAATTTTATGACCAGCCCCCGGGATTCCAGTCCTGGTGATAGAGTGAGGGAGACTCAAGCAAAAACGGGCCAGTTCCTCTATGCTCCCTCTCAGACAGCAGGAGCACAAGGCAACGTGGATTTGAGAACACAGACAACCAAGTGTCACACACAGGATGGTGCCTCCTCATTTCTGGTGGATCTACAGCATGGTTCTGGGTCTGGAGGGCTCAGGCACAGAGGCTGGGGCAGAGGTGAAGGCTGTCAGATCTTAGATGCTCTGTAAGTTTTGAGGTAGCAGGTCATGGAGACAGTTGCTTTCATGATGGCAGCATATGTGTTGTAGCAGCTTCCTGGGCTCTGTCAGCTTTATATCATTTTGGGGGAAACTTGTGGATTTTTAGGATTGGCAGATTATCTGGGAAATGGAACTAAGGGAGGGAAAATTATCTATAAACCATGTGTGTCAGTTAGTAAGTGATTTTTTTCTTGGTTCCAAATTCATCCTTCTGTATTTGTGATGCTAGACAGGGAGGGACTCCAAAACCACGTTAGCCGCTGGCTGGCACAGTGTTAGGCTCTGCTAATAAGAGATGCCTGAGGGAGACTGCAAAGCTGATGGAGAGTAGAAACTTGCTTCTTTATGTATGTTTCTTGCAAACTCCCTGTCTGCTTGCTGTTCTTGGAGGTATTGCCCCAGCCTTGTAATCCCAGCATCAGCAGGACCTTTTTGTAGCAGCAGCTGAATCCAGTACAAAATTTCCTAGTACTTGGAGAATAAGCTTCTTTGGCCCATTGAGCCAGAGTCCCCTTCTTAAAATCTGGGTTCTAGCTTCATGGGGTCTTTCTCTAGGCTCAGATACCCTGCCCCTGGACTCTGCCCCGCCCCCTTTTCCAGCAGTCCTTCCTCAGATGTCTGAGTCTCAGCTTCACAGCATTCCTTTGTAAGTTTTAATACTTCCAATAGTTTCTCTTTGTTCCCTGACTGTGGGATGATAGCTGCCTATTGCAGGTGGTACTCCTATTGTCCTGTGAAATCTCTTCCTCTCCTCTCCGCTGCCTAGCTAATAGCTATTTATCTAGTTAACACAGCATTACATTAAATCCTCTCTGTTCAGATAATTGGACTCTGATGGATACACCATGTGTGTTTACAAGAACGCGTTGAACACCTGGGCAGGGAGGACACTGCCAGGAATGTTTGTGTATGGAATTCAGGAATACCATTATTGTAACCCCACATTTGACTTCCTGTTGGATGTGTCCAACACACCTGCATTAATTTGTGCACCACGGAATCGAGCTCCCTGTTCCGGGCACACCCATTGGAGGAGTTATTTTTCCATTGGGAAATAAAAACCACTTACCAGAGGTGTTTAAAGTACATATGGGGTTCTCTTTGTGCTGCTTTGTACTTCTTTGGTGACATTTGCTTACACACCGTAGACTGAAAGCCTACTGTTGTTAGACATGTGACCCTTAACCAGCTACATTAATGTTTACATCTTAGATTTCTCTTCACTGAGGTACATGGGGTGAGGAGAAAACTCTGATGGTCCCATACAAGGTCTAACACTGTATGATGACTTTCTTAGTAATTGCAGAAAATAATTAAGACGTACTGTATGTTTGAGGAGATAGTTGTTGATGAGAGACTGTATTAGTTTTCTATTGCTGCATAACAAACCACCATAAGAACAACACCCATTTCTGACTTCACAGTTTCTAGGGTCAGGAATCCAGGCATGGTTGGCTGTGTCCTCTGGTTTGGTTAGGTGCTCGCTAGGCCACAGTCAAGGTATCAGCTGCTACTGGGGTCTCTTCTGACACTCAAAGTCCTCTTCCAAGCTCACTGGTTACTGGAAGATTCAGTTTCCTGCGACCCTAGGACTAAGGTCCTGCTCTTCGGCTGACTGTCATTGTCAGATCCTAGAGGCAGTCTGCCAATCCCTGCTGGTTGGTCTTCCCCACAACAAGACAGTTTGCTTCTCTCATGGCAGGAACATTCCTTTTACTTCCAATCTCTTTCTTCAGGATGGATCCAGCCCCTTTTATAGGCTCGCCTGGTCAGGTCATGCATAGGCAGGAAAACCTCTTTGATTAACTCAATGTCTACTTATTTCGGACCTTAATTACATCTGCAAAATCCTGTCACCTTTGTTATGTGATGTAACCTAATCATGGGAGTGAACTCGATCATATTCACAGCCAATATTTGAGGGAAGGCAATTACATAGGGAGTGGACAGGGAGTGAACATCTTGGGGACTACCTTAAAATTCTGCCTGCCACAGGACCAGAGTTACCTACCAGGCTGGGACAGCTGAAGCCTCTGGAGGGTGCTTGGGATCACCTGGGCATGGTTAATTTGAATGTCTCTCATTTGATATGTAGATTGGAAGCAAAGCCAATCCAAGTGACCTTCTTTTCACCTTCCTCCAAAGTAGACCACAGCTGCTTTGGAACTGAACTACAGGACCACACACTGAGCAGTTGCTCTGGCAACCAACACATATTCTATCCCATTTGAGCACTGTTAAAGTGGGTTTTGCAATGGCATGGCTAAGCAGAGTTGAAACTAAAATGCTGCAGCATGTCAAAATCCCAGAGGTGGCAGAAGCTCAAAGCCAGTGATTGAAGAGCCAGCACAAGCCTTTGTACTAAATATCAGTTCACAGTATAGACTCATTATGATTTGTTGTTCAAAGGCATGCCTCATTCTATCACCATTACTGGTTTATTAACCAGTACTTTACATATCTATATCTAATATCTATATCTACATATCTATATCTATATTTATAGATATAGATGTACACGTATCTCTATCTCTATCTCTATCTCTATCTCTATCTCTATCTCTATCTCTATCTCTATATATTTATCAGATATATATGAGGTATGCTGCAGATATTTGTTAAATTAAATCAAAGTTGCCTTTTCAAAATAGCCATTTATTACATATCTGAAGCTCTGCAAAATTTGAATTTCCATGACCCCAAGTTACTCCAGACCCCTTTTAAATAGTATATTAAAGGTATAAAACATCAAATTACCTTTTTTGTCCAGCCAATTATATTCTGACTAAAGTGACCTCCGCACCTTCAGAAATCATGCATGTTTGTTAAGCAGTAAGTTCTATAATTATTCACTATATTATTCATAAGAGTGAACAACTTACTTTTAGTCATCCAGATGGGAAAAAAAATCACCCATAGTTCTGCAGTGAATTGCTGAGGGTGTTTCATTCTCATGGTGCACATGAGTAATCTGTGTACAGAAAAGATACAGGGAAAGCATCATTAATCCTTTGAGGCTGCAATGATTGCCCACTGTTCTTGTCAGTCCGGTTCCCGGGACCCATATTTGCTACACTGTGTTCCACAGAATATTAGTTCCTTCTGGTTAATCACTGTTCCTGACAAAAAGGTTTCTACTGCCCAAAATTGGGAAATTAGCACATTTTGTCCTCCCTTGGGAGAATCACAGTTTACATTAGGTGTTGAAAAACTCTACACATTCATGAAGATAGGCGCTTAACCCAGCATTTCCTGAACTCATTTGACCACAGACACTAATTTTTCCCCTCAGTGACTCTGTAGATCACCTACTAGTACCCAAGAAAACGATGCTCCTGGAGTACACTTGGAGGGATGCTATCCAGCCTAACAAGGCACTTGATAACAAGGGTTGTTGTATTCATGTCCTCTAAGCACAGTTCTTCTAATTGGAGTGGGTAAATTTCGGAATAAACATTGAGTGGGCATTTGCTCTATGTAAGACACTGCACAATATTGCTTTTTAAAAATATGTTTTTATTGATTTTAGAGAGAGAGTTAGGGAGAGGGAGAGAGAGATAGAAACATCAATGAGAAACATCAACATAGATGGGCTGCCTCCTGCATGCCCCCTACTGGGGATTGAACCTACAACCCAGGCATGTGCCCTGACCAAGAATCGAACCTGTGATCTCTTGGTGCATGGGTTGGCAGTCAACCACTGAGCCACACCGGCTGAGCTGAACAATATCTCTTTTTAACCTTTAGTTACCCCTATAAAACAGATAATCTGGCTGCTATTTTACAGATGCAGATACTGGAGTTCAAGGAAATAATATTCTCAGGCACCTACCTAACCTGTCAAACTCTTGGCTCCGTGAAAGTATTAATATGCACTCTCTCCTAAAACACAAAACTGCTGACAATACACGTTTGTACTTTTTATTTAAGAAGTACAACTTCCATGAAAGAGTTCTGGAGAGGTCCTTGGTAGAAAATTAAGAGTCCATTTATGTCTCCAAAGGAGGCTTTGAATATCTTATGTGGGCAGAGACACATGGATGTGCTTATTAGTCAGAGGGACAACGAGATTGGGATTGAGGAGCACCAGTTGAACCAGATGTCAGACCTGAGTACCCTCAGCCTCCTTGGATGAGATGACCACTCCCAGTTCCTGAAAAGAAACAGGTCCCAGGTATTGTCAGTGCTCTGATTCTATTGTTTAGATCCTACTTGAATACAGGTCTTCTTGTAAGATTTTGATTGAATTTGTGCCCACTTGAATTTTCTCCATAAAGAAAAGATTTGGAAACAGCCTAAGTGCCCATCAGCACATGAGTGAATTAAAAAACTGTGGTACATCTACACAATGGAATACTACGTGGCGATAAAAAGGAAGAAATTCTTACCATTTGCAACAGCATGGATGGAACTGGAGAGCATTATGTTAAGTGAAATAAGCCAGTCAGCAAAAGATAAATACCACATGATCTCACTCATTTATGGAATATAATGAACAACATAAACTATGAACAAAAACAGATCCAGAGAAGCATGGATCAGACCATCAAACCTCAGAGGGAAGGTAGGGGATGGCAGGGGTAAGGGGGAGAGATCAACCAAAGGACTTGTATACATGCATATAAGCTTAACCAATGGACACAGACACCAGGGGGGTGAGGGTATGAGTGAGGGGTGGGGAGGTGGGAGGCAATGGGGGGGGGTAAGGACATATATTAATACCTTAATTAATAAAGAAAAAAAATAAATGAAAAAATAAAACCTAAAAGAAAAGAAAAAGAAAAAAGAAGTAATCAATCTTTGCCACACACATCAGCAGTAGTTAGTAAATACTTAAAAAGATTTTATTTCCATGAAGTGTACTGTACATAGAACAATTTACAAAAATAAGTTCTTAGGGAGAAAAACCCTGTAGTTAGCTGACTGAGGACTCCAATGTCTTCTCAGTACTATATCTTAAACTTTTTTTGGAAAAATTGCTTGTGTTATAACCTGCTGGACTGATTTTCCATAATAGTGTTAATAAAAGGTGGTTTGTTGAGAGTCATGGTTTTATTTATTTTGGTGAGTAGGAAGAATAGTAATATTAATATGTCTAAAAATTGCACAATAAAGAAATCAGGGTGTTTATTTTTTCCATGAGTGTTTTGTATTGAGTTGGTCCACATCTCAAGTGTTGCTCAATTTCAACCATCCTGCAAGGCATTTAATCAAGATGAAATTTAAAATAGCACACTGTGGTGTTAACCAAATACTATTATTATGGAAAGTGATGAAGAGTACTTTAGCTGAATTATTTGTAACCAGAAATGCTCCAGATATAAACTCATTGCCCACTTTCTTTAGGCAAATGCCTATTACCTTGTCATTGATGAACTGTACACAGCCAACCACAGCAGGAAAATCCCCCAGAAAACACTTCATCATCTCTGGCCATCCCTCCCATCAAGCAAGAATGTATACCATTTTAGAATACTTATTTTGTGTATATACTGTAATTGTATACATGAAGGCTCTATTAGTTTCTATTAAGATTTATAGCTTCTGAAGTGGATTGGCCACCTAGGTAATAGACTGTATGGTTTTCTCCCATGTTATGATAAGGTATGAGTATATCTATGTGTGTGGTTCAATGAGGTGGTTCTCATTCATGGCCACTCATTAAAATTCCCTGGGAACATAAAAATGAAGAGAAATCTTATATTAAGAGAACAATTAAATCAGAATATCTAGAGTGGAGGTGGGTGAGGGTATAATTATTCACTATTTATTTATTTTTAAAGTTTTTCTTATGGAAAATTTTTGACATATCTATGTAGTAGAAAAAATATAATGATATAATGAATCCATAAGATAATGGAGCTACCACATAGCTCCTACCAGCTCATTGCTAAACTTGTTTCATCTCTACCCCATTCTACCTCACGTTCACTGCCTCCTTCTCTTGGTTTATTTGGACACAGTTCCAATAACATATAATTTTAATTGTACATACTGTAGTTCACTAACAGGCAGGCAGGCAGGCAGGCAGATGAGCGATTAGGAGCCAGAAGTCCAGGATTGTGAAAGGGATGTCCGACTCCCGATTTAGGCCTGATCCCTGGGATCAGGCCTAAACCGGGAGTCGGTCATCCCCTGAGGGGTCCACGATTGGAGAGGGTTCAGGCTGGGCTGAGGGGACTTCCCTCTCTGTGCACAAATTTTGTGCACTGGGCCTCTAGTTGACATACAAAACTGATTAATTTAAAGTGTTCAATTCAGTGCATTTTGACATATGCATACACTGTGTACCCATCAGCACAATTAATAGAATGGACCTGTCTGTCACCGTAAGACTTTGCTCCTGTTCCTTTGTGATCTATGTAATCCTTGCCTGTTTCCCCTCCCCCTCTGTCTCCAGGCAACCACAGATTGGTTTCCTGTTATTATACACTAGAAGCATGATGCAAGAAATTCGTGCAAGAATAGGCCTTCGTAGCCCTGGCTTTGTCCAGAAGGTTGTCCGGATGGTTATTCTGCTATTCAGTCTATTTGCATAGTACGCTTTTAATGTTATAGATTAGTTGAATTTTCTATTAATTGAATTATGTACTCTTTTTTTCTGATTTCTTTCCCTCAATATTATTTTGAGATTCCCTCATGTTGTAGTGTCTACCAATAGTTCATTCTTTCTTATTCCTCTTGCTCTCTGGCTACTTTCTATTTGTTTCCTACTATCAGAAATCTTGAAATTGACTAGTAATTTCTTCCCTCTCTGCAGCATCTACTTTAAGTAATATCTTATTTACTCTCAGATAGTACCAAAAGGCAATCAGTGAGCTCATTCTCCTGTTCTTATCTCCCCCCCCATTTTATTATAGTCAGAGACTCTCACCATCACACATTATACCTTTTCTATTATAATCATCATTTTCCTTAGTTCTATAGATGAAAATATGTGTAATATTCACTGCCAGATCTTACGTGGATGTTTCTCTTGTCACTTTGGTTGTCCAAAGCTTGCTTTAATAGAGAAACATCATTCTGTTTTTTTTTGTTGTTGTTGTTTTTTGAGGGTTGTTGTAGCTGGTGCTTGCTTGTTTGCTTGGCAGATTGATAACAGTTGTGCCTGTTTTACTTGGAGTTATGTTTGGCTTGATAATACACAGTGGTTCACACTTTCTTTTCCTTAAGTATTTTGCACATGTTACTTCATTTTCTTCTGACATAAAGTCATAAGATCTGATGGAAGCCTGATTTTCTTTTTCTTCCAGGTGACTTTGGGGAGGGAGGTGCTGCTTGATATCTACAGGAATCTCTTTTTCTTTAAGTGAAATTATTTCGCTAGAATATGACATGGCTGTCCTGTGATGATTTTCCCATATATCTGACATACCCTTTCAATATGAAGTTTCAAGTCTTTTTATTTTATTTATTTTTAAGTTTTCAGAGAGGGTTTCTTCATTGACAATCTTTAGTATTTGTTGTTTTCCTTTGTGTTGATTTTCTCCAGGGGCTCCTATAACAGTATACCAAATCTCTTTTGCTTACCTTCTATATCTATCTCTTTATCAAGAATATTTTTAACCTTTTTCTATGTTTCTTAATGATTTTAAAACTTTCCTTCTTTCCACTTACTATTTCTCTTAAGGCATTACCCATGTGCCTATTCGCTTTTGATTTATTTCAGGTTAATCTTCATTTCTAGAATGGTCTTCTCTTCTATTCATGTTTATTCTTGAGCTTGTCCCCTGTCAGTTCATAGCTTTCATTTGCCAATTCTGTTTTTCTGCTTTTCTTTCATAGCTTCTATCACTTTCTTATGCGTGGAGAGCGGCTACAGTGTTTGGACAGGATCAAGCCTCGGACTGATGAGAGAGCACGGTCCTCTTGTGGCAAAGCCACATACAAGTCCCAGCTTGGAGGGCAAAGCTCTCCCAGCACAATTATAGCCAAAGGCTATGGTTGTATGTAAGCTTGACCTTATAGTCCTAGGTAGCTGAGGGATGTGGACTGCAGGAAGTACAGCAAGTGCTGCCAAAACAAAGCTTGATAGAGTTCAGAGAATTGCAATAACAGGAAAGAAGCAGATTTGAAACTCGAAAGAACATTGTAAATATCTTGACCACCCTCTTGTTTTGTGTGATCTGACTATAAAATAAAGATTTGGCTTACAGGCGGGGTCACTCTGTTCTCATTCAGGCGCAGTGATCCACCTGGCCCCAACTATATTCTCTTGTCTGTTTTCTTTAATTCTTCACCCCCCCTCCTCAGGGTTATCACTGGTGGTGCTGGACACAGTTCACTTATGAATATTTTTACTTTTCCACCCCCCAGAAATTATCAGGGGAGAGTTTAGTGGACATATGCTTCTAGAGAGCCTCTATTATAGTCCTCTTCTCATTTATTTTTTTAATAATAACTTTGTATGGAATTTAACACACTCCTCTTTTGCAGATGTTTAAGAAAAGTAATTTTCCCTATATTTTAGATAGGAAGTGTGAGATTGAAAGCTCTTCTAGATTCAGAGCTTTAGATGATTTTTATTTTTAAAGCAGAGTGGTTTCTGAGGTCTCACTCCTCTGTACTCTTCTTCCACTTTCATCTGGATTTCCTTTTTCCTTTGCTCTATTGTACCTGTCCTGTTCAATTGCTAGTCTTCTCAGAGTGGGGAATTGTTTTGTGTGGGAGCTTTTTTTTTTAATTCATTTTGAAAATTCAGAGGGCTTCCGTGGCGTATGACATACCTAATCTTACAATGGCCCCACCCCCACGTTCCTATGACATGCCCAGGAAGCTCTCCTGATTTCCTCAGGTGTTCCCAGCTTGGCCTCACACTGCGCAGTGAGTGTCTGGGCCCTTTGGGGCTCCCTGGTTCTCAGAGCCAGTTGACACTACTTTGCCTTCTTGCTCCTCCTTCCACACAGATTTTGCTACTTGAGTGCATATTTGCTGCTAGTGATGTTTCCTGCTCATATTTTAGGGTTCACGTAGGCTCCTAGGTTTGTTGTAGCTGTGCCTGTGGGAGTTTGGATTTGTTCTATCAGATTTGGTTGGAAGGGAGAGGGTTTCTGGGATATTTAAAAAGTCAGTTTTCCACTGTCACTCTTCCCAGGTTCTTATTTATTTTTAACAAGTGTCCCTGGTGATGATAAAGTACAACCAGAGTTGAGAAGCTAGAAGCTCTGAGTCCTTGATCTACCTCCATCACTTTCTGGCATTGTCACTTTTTAAAAATATATATTTTTATTGATTTCAGAGAGGAAGAGAGAGGGAGAGAGAGAGAGAAAAAACATCAATGATGAGAGAGAATCATTGATTGGCTGCCTCCTGCAAGCCCCCTACTGGGGATCCACCTTGCAACCTTGACTGGAATCGAACTCAGGAGCCAAACCGGCTAGGGTTGGCATTGTCACTTTTAAAAGTCACTTAAATGATTCGAATTTCAATTTTCTTATCAATAAAATGATCACAATAATATATATACTGCCTTCCTCA
Source organism: Myotis yumanensis (assembly GCF_028538775.1). Lineage (NCBI taxonomy): Eukaryota > Metazoa > Chordata > Mammalia > Chiroptera > Vespertilionidae > Myotis > Myotis yumanensis. The sequence continues at coordinate 16,147,116 of NW_027223762.1, forward strand.
TATAGTTGATGTATCAATCAAGATTCATGTATGAAAAAAAATACTTTGAAAATGAAAAATTTTATATAGTCTGTGTGTTCTTAAATGAACACTGACAGCAGCAGCAACCATGCCTTCGATCCACATACGAAGTGCTGTGGGGACATGGCAGAGGTGAGGGCAGTGCTTACATTTCCTACTAAGGAAATCCAAGGTCTTGCATTATTTTGAGACACTGTTTTCTCTTGGTCCAAAGCGGTGGTCCGAAAGGTCTGCCCTGTGTGTTGTGCACCAGGAGGGGCTGGAGGTCAAGCCTGCTTGGCTCTGATTCAGCCAGCACTGCTTTGAACTTTCTCTGTTCTACATTTGGTTTTCTACAGATGATTGTCATCTGTGTAAAAGAGTTCCTCAACAACAAGAACAAATTGGTTTAGAAATATCCTGTATTTGGCAATCCCTAATTTCAGCACACGCTATGAAGCACCATTTTATTTCCCCTTCAGTGCATTTTCTATCAAACACAATACATGTTAGCGCATCTCTGTACTGACCTTCAAAATACTGAACCCACAATGGATCCACATTACCTGCTTCTAATACTAACCTGATTATTGTATGTCGAAGGGGAATTTTTTTATTTTACCAATTCCTGGTATCCTGATAATTTCAGGCAAATTCTGGAAAGAGTTAAGTTTTAATTTTCCATTATCAACCTTTCCTTCTGCACTCCTCTCCAGTACCCTCATGCCCCTCTCCTTCTGGCCTCTGATGACTTCAGGTTATACCTTTGTACCATTTCAACTGAGGGGCAGAGCAAAGGTTGGGTCCTCTAAAGTGATTGACTGACCTCCCCTGGCTGCAAATTATAGTCTCCATTCCACAAAGCAGCTGATCTTTGTCAGCCATTAGAAAATCAATTTAATTAAACCAGTTTAGTCCAGTGGGTGACTGATGGTCCATAACCATCCCACAGCTATGAATATTTTTAAAGAGGATGTTTGAATTGCTAATTAAATAATTTTAAACACTGTTGTTAAAAAAAGGGGGGGGAACCAAATATCAGTCCATATCAGAGATGTATTTTGCACAGATGAGCTCACAAGTGGGTCCCTGTGTTAGGACCACTGCAAAGCAGGCTCTTCATACTATAGAAAGTGCCACCATGCAGAAGGTGTCCCCTGGTGCTGCATCACTTAGTGGCCCTGACTAAGGTAATTCCATTACACATTTTCTTGCTTTCCCTACATTGTGCCTCATAGATTTCTTCCAAGCATTAAATTTCACAGTGTCCCCTCAGACCGTAGAGCAGGTCACTTGTAAATATAGGCTCTTTTACAAGTCAGATGGTTTGAATTGGGGGCTGTCTCCTTTGAACTCTCAAGCAAAGCTTGCCAGTTGCCTACCTCAACATCCATTCTCTCCTAATTCCCTAATTAAAGGAGCTCTGGTATGTTGGGGTGGCAATCTGTGCAGGCTGATGCTTAAATTTCCCAGCATTTCTGGTAGTTAGACTACAGGCATATGTCTAAGATCTGGCAACTGAGATTTAAGAGAAAGTATTGGGTGACTTTTCCAGAAACACACTGTAAAAAGGAGGGGATGCCTTCTTTGTCTTTGCTCCCTTTTTTTTCTGCCTCCTGGTTGGAACTTACTGATAGACCTGGGTGCAGGAGGTACAGGAACCACCCAAATGAGGCAGGGAGTTTAGAGCCAGGGTCCTTGATAGCAGTGTGAAGCCAAAATACCGACTCTGGTTTACCCAGGTGTGGACAGCTTTTACTTGAGAGAGAATCTTCTGTTTTGTTTAATTCTCTATTTTCCATGTCTCCCGTTACTCACAGCCAAGCCTATCACTATGATAAGCCCCTAATTCACAATTTGAATACAGTCAGAGAACTATTCCCAAGTCATTTGTTGTTAAAATGACTTAAATTCTGTTGCAAAATGTGAAAGTTTCGGGTTAAGAAATTTATTTTACTAAGACAAAGAAGGTGTATATGAACAGTATGTGGTAAAAGACAAGCAGTTGAGGAAATAGACTAGAGTAACTAAGTGACCCCAAAGAATAAGAATTCTGGGGGCAGTCTTGTGGGTGAGAGCATAGTTAATGTAGTGATAAGCAGGCTTATGATATTTGAGATTTCATTTGTTCTTTTGCATTTCTTTTTTAAAGTATGTATCAGAGTGATTATATTGTCTTCAAACTCTTACATGTCACAATTTAACAATAGAGAAGGCTCACATGAGTTAAATTAATAATGAGTTTAAGTATATAATTCATCATCAAATGATGATGGGACTACTAATTCTCTTGATTATCTATTGCCGATGATTCTCTCACTTTTAGTGGTTCTCAAATTTTAGTGTGTATAAAAGCATTACCTAGGGAACCTGTTTAACTGGCTCTAATTGGGTGCTTTTGAGGTGAGACCCTGGAATCTTAATTTCAATAAGTACCTTGGGCTCTCTGCCTCCATCCCATGCTCATTCACCTGAAAGCAGCCTTCTGAATTTGGGTAATAGAGGCTACTGACTTGCCCCATAGAGTAGGGTCCCCACACGAGCAACGTAGACATCACCAGGGAGCTTGTCAGAAATGTAGATACTCAGCCACATCCCAGACCCACTGAGTCAGAATCTGCCTTGTTAGTGAGATCCTGAGGTTGGGGGTGGCAGGTGGGTGATTCCCGAACACATTACAGTTTGAGAAGCTCTGTCCTCCTGAAAGTTATCATCCTCCATAACAGTGGTTCTTAACCAATGGAGTGACTCCGAGTCCTCTGAAGAGCTCTGAAAAATTATCCCACTTCCCCGCCAGATCAGCTGACCCTTTAACAATTCAGGGGCAGGAAATCACTTCTAAGAAACATCCAAAGGTGGTTGGGATGCACACCACTGGTTAGAAACAATTGCTCTGTAGGGCTTGCCTGGCACTCAGAACCTTTGAAATGACAAAAATCAAACCAGGGAACTTTCAGATCTCAGTTTTGCTCTCTGGTGTGACAGCCTAAAATTCAGAGCAGACATTTTATTACCTCGCATAGCCTTTGTTCTTTTCATCTCCCTTGTCTTAGTTGTTACGCAGGGAGAACTCAAAGAAGTCAGTGAGTTTTCATCTCTGTCCCGTGTCCTCAGGGGACAGCTGATTTATTCCCAAGTTCTCCTGCCTTTTTAATTTTCTTTTTCTTTAGTTGGAGGCTGTACCAGTTTAGGTCAGCAGATTCATAATTCACTCTGAGACTAGGGAAAGGACTCTGAGCACCTCATTTTATTCAGGAATTGGGCAGTAGTTTGTTAAAACCTCAGAGCTGTCAGCCCTCACTGTTACTGTGGTCCCCATAAATATGAAGAAATAGTGAAAGTTTATTAAAGGACAATCCAGACATGAATCTTTATTTCATTGAATGGGTCTTGTTTTAAAGTAACTTTTAAGACATCCTGATATAATTTTTTAACTCAGTCATTTGTGGGATAGACAATTTACTGAAGGCGTTTTAGTTTATAACTGAAAGGGGCTATAAATTAGGACCCTAGTGGAGATTATCCTTAAGGATCTAGCGATAGGGCCTTTGTAGGTGGGATCTGAACCTACCGAGAAGAGTCAGATCTTCGCTTGGTAGTCTGTGGCTACATCATCACTTGCTACTTTTCCTGAATCTCAGAAGAAATAAAGGAAGCTGGGGCTCATTGCTTCAGGAAGTTCTTCTTGTGGCCGAGTTCTTTAGGGATTTCTCTATCTTGCTTTGCATTCAGTCCAAACACTGATCCTGCAGCAGGCTCTGAGATGCCCTCTTTCTGGTGTGTCAATCAACATGGTGTGTCAATCACAAGAACTATGGGACCAGGTTTTTCCTCTACTGCTTGAATTCAGCACCTTGGAGAAGGCCTGTCCTCCCTTCTGAGGGCAGAGTGGTGTGAGACAGACTCATGGGACCATGCTTAAGTGAAATTGCTGCTTTAAGTGAAATTGCTGCTTTCCATGATAAAGCATTTTGGGGGCAAGAATGCTATTCCTTTATCTTTTAGGTAATTCCTACTTTTCCCTACCCTGTTCTTCCCTGTCTTTCTTTTTTCCAAAGTCCTACCATAGCTCATAGTTGAGAGGACATTTATTTCAAGCAGGGGAGTGTTAGAGAATAATACTTCTGGTGGATACTCCTCCTCAAAGGAGAAGGCCTAACCTGATAAATGGGAGATAATGCCCATTATACCATCTTGCCACTGAGGGAAGCCCGTTTGCCTTGAAAATAATAAATGTCATTTCAGCAGGCAGTGGTTTTCTTTAAGGATTTTGTAACAAAGATAAAAATTATGGTTGGCCAATTAGTAAACATTTAACACATTTTTAATGTTAAATGATAAGTAAAAGAACATGCTAAGTAATGAGGGACAGATTACTATCTGTGGCATCAAGTCGATTGTGTGTTAGTATTTAGCACGAAAAGGTGATGAGCTGGTGATGAGCTGATGTGAGTTAAAGGAAGAAACAGTCATCAGGATTAGGGTCCTGACATCAAAGCCACGGCAGGGGGGGGGGGGGCAGTCCTCTGTAGATTTCACAATGTTCTTTTCAAAGGAGTAAGCCTCGCATACTTTTTAGTCAAATTGGAAAATAACTAGTGATTTCGTCCACATGAGAAACACCTTGATTTCCTGAAGCAGTGATTCAGCAGATGATACTCGGCAATCTTCCCATTTTAGTCCCTTGGAATGTGATGTGTCACATAGTAATTTTATCAAGGGTTGGACTGACCTGGTACCACACTTTGTGGTAACTCATTGCTAACTTACTCCTCACATGGCCGCTTTGTGAACAAAAGAAAAAATTGGAATGTGGGGGGAATTGCCTCATTTTCTAACTTAGCATCATATAGTGTCTGGGCTCATGGAGTGTGCAGCAGACCTAGAGAAACAGGCCACAGGCCTGTCTTTGTGGTTAGGCAATGCCAGGTCAGCTCCTGGGCCTGGAGGAGGCACGCCTTCTGCTTACCTCAGATTATTCTCTGCAGCCATCCCGGGAAACTCCTTACCCATGCTCCCTGCACCATGGCACCCAAGGGGCTCATTTCAATAAATTTACTTTCTCACAACAAGATACCTGAAGTGCAAATAAGAACTACTCTGAAAATATTAATTTTGTTCTCTCTCTGTTTCTTTTTTAAAATATATTTTTATTGATTTCAGAGAGGAAGAGAAAGGAAAGAGAAACATCAATGGTGAGGGAGAACCATTGATTGGCTGCTTCCTGCATGCCCCACATTGGGGATCGTGCCCTTGATTGGAATTGAACCCTGGACCTTTCAGTCTGTAGGCCAACGCTCTATCCATTGAGCCAAACTGGCTAGGGCTTCTCTCTGATTCTTAACCCCTATTTAGGAACATAAACTATTTGTGGCTGTGTAACCCAGAATAAGTAGAAATGTCCAGGAGGAAAGGTGAAATAGTAGAAAGGGAGGGATTTCAGGGCCAAACACTTGAGTTTGACTAGGTGTCCTCCCCACCCTCTCACATCATGGCTGAGAGAAACTCAGATTATACTCAGAGAGGAAGGTCTTCCTATCACCACAGCATCCCTAGTGCAGAGCAAGTGTCTGCCATGTGACCCTCTGAAAAGATGAGCTGATGAATTGATTAGTGGGAAGATCACCTGAGATACTGTAAGTGAGAACACGCAGGGGCGGGACTCAGTGAATGCTCTGGCCTTCCTCTGCTCTGAGGTGCCTGGGCGGTAGAAATCATCCCTTTCTGGGAATTGCATGGGCTGTGTGGTGCCTGTGCTCAGAAATGCCAGGGATCAGCTCATTTGATAGCTGGGGGTCCAAGGAGACAAAGTCCAGCTGGAGTTCATGGAAGAGACACAAAGCCAGGCTTTCTTTCCCTTTTATGTTCTCTTCACATGACACCTTTTCAATCCCTCATCTAACTTTGACTTATAATGACACTTTCTGTGGGGAGAGAACTCGACCAGACTTTACAGGTATCAAAAACAAACAAACAAATAAACAAACAAAAACATGAACAAAGAAGGCAGATATAGCTGATTAGTTTGACTTCTGCTTACTACCTTTTTATAACTTTTCTTGTGCTGACAGAATTTTAATCTTTGCAAATTGAGACTGTAAAATGCTTAATTTTCTGATTGGCTAAACTACAGTAGCAGTTATAGTTCTCCTTCCACTGTTACTGAGCAATTATTGAAAACTTAGTGCACAGAATGATACAAATTAGTACATGGAATATGCACATAAAATTGGCATTGTGGAAGCACTAAGCAGTATTCTGTAAAGGGTGCTTCTAATCTGAACTTCATCACTCTGGGGACAAGAATCCTATCTGCCAAAATACCCGATCTCTCTGTCAAAATACCAGAATTTTTTAATTAGAATTTTAGGTAGGTAGAACAACAATTAGCTGAGAGTGACCAAGTGCATTAGTTGTGAGTAAATGAAAATAGTGCATAATGAACTTAAGCTACCATTTGTACACAGTACTGCTGATATGTCGGGACTTGATATAACATCTAGTTCTCCCATCTGCAGTGTGGAGAGGACTTTTAGTTCTCTTTGTCCTTCTCAAGTATTGCTTGAGATGATTCCATGAACACGTGGGGATACTACTCCAGGGCTTGCACCTCAGCCATTCTGGGTTGGACTCTTATTTAAGAGTCCTTGCTTTTATTTTCTGCTTATGTATGGGCTCAAGATTTATTTGATTAACTTTATGACTATGGAGCTTTCATTAACCTCTAAAAAATGCTTATTGTTAGTTTTTTATTCAACTGAAATAAGCTCTTCTTTGTCTTTTTGCATAGAGCTGTATTGTCCTTTACCATGGTTTTAGTTATTTCCAAATCCTATAAATATCTCTCTGAACTTCAAACCTACATGTTCAAATGCCATAGGTCATTCAAACTCAGCATGATTAAAACTGAGATTATTTTCTACTTCTTCCACCCCCATTCCCAAATTGTTCAAATCCAGACTTGGACACTTACTGGTGTGGGACTTGGGCAAATCACTCAGCCTTTCTGTGCCTCAGTTTCCTCGTGTATAAAAGTAGATAAAACTAAGAACTCTCTCATTGAGTTGATGAGGATGAATGAGTTAATTTGTGTGCCTTCACATAGTACACACTATGTTAACGTTATTTTTATTATTTTTAAAAATAGTATTTCCTTGGTGTTCTCTAACACTGCAAATGGCACCACATTCACCCTGTGGCTCAGGCTAGAAACTTCAGCATCACCCTTAATTCCTCCTGCATCACCCCTATCTCCCACAGTGGCTGAGTCCTGTGGATACTACCTCCTACATGTCTCTTGAATCTTACCTCTTTTCTTCATCTGCAGTGCCACTGTATAATCCTGTATTATTACAACAGCATCCCAGCTAGAGCTTCGCTGCCTATAATACCTTCTTCATTCCTGCTCTCTGCAGTAAATACAAAACCATAAAAAGCAAATTGGATTAAATATCATCCCTGCTTAAAACCTTTTCTTTCTCATCATAATCTCTCCACTGTCTTTAACAAGGTACACAGCGGTCTACATAACCTGGCCTCTGCTTTCTTCTTCTACCCTATCTCTTACCACATGCTCCCTCTTCCCTCACTTCTGGCTCTTTACTGAGACTGTTTCTCCTGCCTAGTCTAAGGGTTCTTCTTGCCCAACTGCTCCTTTCCCCAACCCCAATTTGGCCACCTCCTTCTATACTTTAGGTTTCCGTTTAGATGTCACTTCCTCCAGGCAGGCTTTCTGGTCTTTATCAGCTGCCCATGGATTATAGATTGCTGTGGCTATTTAGCATTCTTATCCCCTGGGGCAGAGTCAACTCCAGGGCTCTAAAGTAATCCATTCCCACTGCAGGGGTGGCTTTGTGACTACTTCAGTATCTAAGACCCGAGATGTTTGTTCTTCTGAGTTAGATACTGTTCTCTGGGTCAGAGACCAAAATAGCACCAAGACTAACATACTATATGGAAATTCAGGTTCTCCCAAGTATGCTCAGAAGGTAGGGAAAAAGGCCTAGTACAAGGCATTAGACTCTGTGATTTCAGATTGTTACAAGAATGAGCAATTCCAACACACATGAATTGCCGAGTATCGGTTGTTAGGGAAAATCCTCCGAAATAATAGCGTTTATGTCTCTTTCATTAGACTTTATTCTCTTTGCATGTAAGTACTTTGTCTTGTTTATCATTTATGTCTTTTGTGCCGTAACATATAACAGCCATTCAAAAATATTTGTCAACTTGAGTCATGTGCAAGCATGAAGAAACATTAAGAAGTGATTTTGTTCAGCCCCCTGATGGGTCACCTGAGGTCCAGAAATTTAGCGACTCACTCTAGGTCACATAGAATAAACTAGAAACAAAGACTTCTGTTCCCAGATCTGTTCTCTTTCTACCACTCTTTGTTGCCACCCAATTACTTTGGTTTGTTTCTAATGTACTAATTTGCCCACATCAAGACTGAAAAACCTTGCTGTCATATCCTGATTACAGAGCACACTTTCTTAAATCTCAGGGTTGGAAATAAAAATTGAAGTTAGATTAGACTGGGCCAAAAGTGCCGCTTTAGGGAGTGTGGGCTTCCTCTTCTAGGACAGTGATTTTCATCCTTTTCCATCTCTTGGCACACTTTAACTAATTACTAAAATTCTGCAGCACACCAAAAAAAAATTATTTGTTGCCCACCTGACAAAGGAAATAGGTATAATTTTGATTCATTCACACCAGACAGTTATTGCTGTGTTGGCTGTTGTCATTTTTTTATTTGACAGTCTAAGGGAAAAGAGGTCAGTGCCCCTGACGACATAGTCAGGTATTGCGTGTTTTATAAATTCTTGCAGCTTAAGGGCTGAAAATCGCTGCTCTAGGATGAACTGCAAATTGTGTTCACTGGAGCCCCTGTCAGGGGCCCCAACTGGTAAGAGTTTTGTTTGGACTTCTCACTCATATTTCAATCAGAGAAGCTCCTGCTCCTTTATTTTCCTTGGCTTTGTGGAAAGCCTTCCTTTGACCAAAAATAAATAAATAAATAAATAAGTGTGAATAAAATGCATTTGAAAACGATTGCTCCAGGGAGCACTGTAACAGTTTTATTCACTTCTCAAGTATCATCTTTTGTTCAGCTCTTAAGGTAAAACTTGCTGCTTCCTTTTTTGTCCTTGACCAGCTTCTCTTCTTTGCAAAGTGAGAGTGAATCTAGTATAAGCTTAAAACAGCTAAATGCTATCAGTTATAAAAGAAAGTAATATATTAGGACCTAAGAGAATTTGGTCCGTCAGATTAAGAAAAATAGCATTCTTAAGCATTCCTTTTATTTCCTTTTTAAGAAAATATGCAGTCGTGGGGAATTTGGAAAATGCCTATTGCATGCCTGTTCTTATATTCTCTGGGCTGGTTTAGTGATATATGCAGCTGCTGAATTAAGTGAGAATGGCTCCAAAACTGCTGAGGCCTGACCAGTAATTGTGGATTAAAGTTAATGGGAATTTGCCTGGGGTGAGTGTTGATAGTCCTAATGATTTTTGGAAAAGCTATGAGCAGGCTTTTGAAGACTCTTTCAAATCTCTCAATCTCTCTGTTCTGTTACTTGTAAAATAAGGGGCTTTACATGGACGGGGAGAACACACATTTTATAGATTTGTAAGGCACTTTATAGTTTACTTAGTGCTCTCATATTCTTTCTTTTCTGAGATTAATGTAAGGCTTCTAGCAGCTTCAAAGTTCTACTATTATATGTTTCATTGATTCCTTTAAATATTCTTTGAGATTTTTTTAAATTAAAAAACTTACTTATGAACAAGTTTAGTTCAGCAGTGATGTGATTTTCTAACCCCTTGCTTTTCTAGAGGTCATTTGGATGGTGATCATGGACTCTATTAATAAATAATCTTCTGATGGATAAATAACGAATATCCATAAGGTACATTTCAAAAGATCTATCTAATTCTAATACTTTGTGAACAACCAAAGTCTTAAGTAGCCGAAGATGATACAATGTTAGCACAAATTTGTCTGTATCTTTTTCACTTTTTAAAAAGATTTCTACAAGACTGGGAAAATGACCTAGTGCATGTGGGCATTATCACGGGCAATCCAAAGACAGTTAAATTATTAAACCAGTTATAAAAAAGAAAAAAATAATAATGGCTATTGTCAGAAGACCATCTAAATGTGTCTACTAATTCAAATATTTTCTCATTTCTCTGACATTAGTTTGAGATTATTACCACCTTAAAATGAGCCTCCAAAGGAACTGAAACAGTTTGATATAGATTAGTTTTATATTAAATATAATAACTTGGGGGAATTGATTTGTTTTGTTTTCTGGGGATTGGGAATAGGTATTGAGGAGGAAAAACAATCTTCCCTCCTACCCTTAGGAAGTTCTTCAGGCTGGACTAAGAATCAAAATAACAAAAGGCAGTTTAACAGGAGAAAACCAAGTTTTAATAGGTGTACACAGGGAATTCACATGAGCATGAAAATTCCAAGGATAGAAAAGCAAGATAAGGTATAAATGTCATTCTGGACTAAAGAGAGGGAAGGGGCGGGGGGGCGTCTAAGACTCCAAAGGCATAGGAAAGTAAGTCAATTTACAAGGAGATAAAAGAGTGACTGTTTAGTAAACCTGTTTTGTTGGGCCATACTTGAACAATGAGGATTTTGATTGAATGGGTCTTGCTACATTTCACCCTGTCCACCATACCTCGTTCGTGTTAAACTGTAGTCATCTATGATGATACCTCCCTTCCTGGAGGTGGTCCTCTATCTCAATTCTTTTAGGCAGTAGGAGGGGATATAAATTGGTACCGTGTGTTATTTCTTAAGTTAAGGAAATGAATAGGACTGAGCTTTTCTAATACTGTCTTAGTTTCTTCCAAATCACAGTGGCTTTAGTTTTAAATCTACTAAGGAATTCCTTCCCGTATGTCCAGAATAGGTAAGACTCTTGAGAGATGCTTTTATTTTTCACAACCGTTTTCCTTTCTCAAGGCTCTCTTAATCTAAATGACCCTGAAAGGAAGATGTATGCCAGTGATGGCGAACCTTTTGAGCTCGGCATGTCAGCATTTTGAAAAACCCTAACTTAACTCTGGTGCCGTGTCACATATAGAAATTTTTTGATATTTGCAATCATAGTAAAACAAAGACATATTTTTGATATTTATTCTATATATTTAAATGCCATTTAACAAAGAAAAATCAACCAAAAAAATGAATTCGCGTGTCACCTCTGACACGCGTGTCATAGGTTCGCCATCACTGATGTATACTCTACTTGTTCTCTCAAGAACACTAAATTATGGCATACGTGTCAGTTTTGCTGTGTAATGACCTGCATATCTCCGAGGCCTCCATCACTAACCTCGAGGGTTTGTGGATCAGATGGAGAGGCTCAGTTTCAGGCTGCAGTCCAGGTTGCATTCTGCTGTATGGCTTATTAGACCTGAACACACAGGACACATTCGTCGCATGGTTCAAGGTGGGAAGGCAGAGTCCAGGAGGCAAGCCAAGCTATGCACACACATTTAAACCTCTGCTCCCGTCATGTCCACTAACGTTCCGCTGGCCAAATCAGAAAATATAGCCACGCCCCAAATCACTGGGATGGGAAGCACTCTCTGCCCACTCTGGTAGGAGATGCCACAAAGTCACACAGCAAGGGCATACCACACATGTCCATTTTAACGGCTTGAGCGGTAGGGAGGCATTTACCATGCTGTGGAGGAATTATTTGCTTTATGAAGAATTCCCTATTGGGTCTCCAAATACACATTTAGGGCGATACTGGTTACATCATTGACATGGATAGAATCCTTTCTTTTCTTCACATGACATCTTTGTTAGTTAATGGTCAAAATAATGAACCTACCAAGCCATGTATGTTCCTGTATCTTTTACCAGTCACTCGCTCATATATTCTTTCCTATTTGATTCTCAGGAGCACTCTGAACATTAATAATTTGGGGACACTGAATAGTTAAATGACTTGGGTGGAATTGAAAAGTTGGGATCTTTAGCAAAGCGTAGAAATAACTCCAGTGTATGACTTTTTAAATTGTCTTTCCAAAGGTCACAGACTTAGTATGTGGCAAAAGCAATCTTGGAACACCCGTGTCCTGTCGCCTTCTAACTCTGCCAATGCTCGTCTTCTGTAATCAGTGGCCAACAAATGGTCGAGTTTCCCCAAAGCCTCTTCTATAACCGCATTAAAAAGAAATTAGCCTAAAGGTGTAATCAGGTTAAGTACTGACCTTGTAACTGAAGGGGCTTGTTCAGATGGCCAGGCCCACATGGCTCAGGGAGTTCAGGCACCAGGCTCATTTTCTGTGACAATGGCAATGAATAAATATTTACCCCAGATTTGGCCTGGGCCATTACCTGCCTGCTTCATTGCCTTTGTCATTATCTTGCAGTATTTTCTCTTCTGCTTATTTAATTTAGGAGAAATAAAAATTCAGAAGCCTTAGTTGTCCTCTTACACAGGGGCAAAACAGTTGTGCCATCTAGATTTATTGCTTTTGGCCTTTTCTAGCTAAGACTGTAGATTCGGCCAAGTTTATTCATCCATCAGGGGAACAAGTGACTGCATTTGTGAAGTGACACAGATCATGAAAGATCAGTGAGGTGGCCGTTTCTATTTAAATTACTTCAGAAGGGCATTGATTTGAATAAGGCTAATCCAAGGCTTATAGCTGGAAAGAAAGCGTCGATTTGCTAACCACTTTGGGATTTCATTTTTAAGAATAAAATGTAGCCTATGATATAAAAAAAGAAAAGTGATCTCCTTTATGTCAGTCCCTCACAAGTCATGCAAGCAGGCATTTGTTGTTTTAATTCTTTCTACGAGAAACCTAACTTTTTCTATCTCGTTTAGCAAAGAACATTAAAATATAATGGCAGAGGCAGTTCTTTTTTGTTTTGCTTAATAGCGACTGCACCTTTGAAACAAAAGAAAACACAATATAAAAGCTACTCTAAATTCCATCTTTTATCATTGAATAAAAATAAGGGATGAAAGATGATTCTGATGTTATTAATGCAAGAAAATTGTTATGAAAAAGAGACTCTGAAAGTGAAGATGAAGGAGCTTTTGTGGTCTCCCAAAACTCATCTAAAATAAAAGAAAAAATAAAGTTTTGTCTAGGGTAGTAAAATTATAAGCTTCCACATATATAACTATTTCAGAAACTAGAAAAAGTAAACTCATTGTTACACTAATGGCCTCATAACGCCCAAAGGATGTCCAAAATGACAGAGCCCAAGTGTGCCTTGCCCTAAATAATCTCTTATTTAAACAGGGGCAACATGAATCTTCAGGGAATCACTCATTTCCATGTTTGAGCTTGAATGACAACAATGGGAAAAGCTGGGCTTAAAACAGACAAACAAAAAACAAACAAAAAAAAGCTTATCCCTAAAGGAAAAGGAAATGTCTAAGAGATCACCCCCATTACTAGAGATCCTCAGACATGCATTTAGCTGTTAAATACTCAGTTTTCCTTCACAAATGGTTTTTACAAGCCCTAGAAAAGATATATGAAGCCATCCTAAGAAATAACTGTATGCTCAGGAAAATTAGAAGCACGCTGCATTCATAATAAATGAGGAAGCTTCCTGAAAGAACAAAAGCCGCTCAGCAGGAAGTAGACACTTGAAAACAGCTATTTGGAGTTTACAGGCATAGGTGAAGGCTTTTAAGAGGCACCTCCACGCTAGGTGTGCTGTTAATCCTTTATTGGGCCATGGGAACGGATTGCACTGAAGAAGCAATTTTCCCAGATAAGCAAATATAATTTTTTCCCCTCACCAAGTCAAATAGGCAGTTGTTCCTATGTAAATATTTGGGAGCAACTAACTGGTCTTTTATTAAGCACTTTGGATAGCACTGTTTTCTTACATCTATAACCAACTGCAGAGATATCAACTCAGTACAAGAGTATTTATTTTTATTTTTTTAAATTTCTTTATTGATTAAGATAGTACATATGTGTCCTTATCCCCCCCCATTACCTCCCGCCCCCATGCCCCCCCCCCCCCCACTCATGCCCTTACCCCCTTGTTGTCTGTGTCCATTGGTTAGGCTTATATGCTTGCATACAAGTCCTTTGGTTGATCTCTCCCCCATAACCCCAACCTCCCCTACCTTCCCTCTGAAGTTTGATGGTTTGATTGATGATTCTCTGTCTCTGGATCTGTTTTTGTTCATCAGTTTATGATGTTCATTATATTCCATAAGTGAGTGAGATCATGTGATATTTATCTTTCTCTGACTGGCTTATTTCACTTAGCATAATGCTCTCCAGTTCCATCCATGCTGTTGCAAATAGTAAGAATTCCTTCTTTTTTACAGCAGCATAGTATTCCATTGTGTAGATGTACCACAGTTTTCTAATCCATTCATCTGCTGATGGGCACTTAGGCTGTTTCTAAATCAGCTTTGGTGAATTGTGCTGCTATGAACATAGGGGTGCATATATCCTTTCTGACTGGTGTTTCTAGTTTCTTGGGATATATTTCTGGAAGTGGGATCACTGGATCCAATGGGAGTTCCATTTTTAGTTTTTTGAGGAAACACCATACTATCTTCCACAGTGGCTGCACCAGTCTGCATTCCCATCAGCAGTGCACAAGGGTTCCTTTTTCTCCACATTCTCGCCAGCACTTGTCGTTTGTTGATTTGTTGATGATAGCCATTCTGACAGGTGTGATATGGTACCGCTTTGTCATTTTGATTTGCATCTCTCAGATAATTAGTGACTTTGAGCATGTTTTCATATGTCTCTTGGCCTTCCTTCTTCTTCTTTCGAATAGTATCTATTTCAGTCCATTGCCCATTTTTTTGATTGGGTTGTTTATCTTCCCTTTGTTAAGTTGTATGAATTCCCTGTAAATGTTGGAGATTAAACCCTTATTGGTGATAACATTGGCAAATATGTCCTCCCATGCAGTGGGCTTTCTTATTGTTTTGTTGATGGTTTCATTTGCTGTGCAAAAGCTTTGTATTTTGATATAGTCTCATTTGTTTATTTTCCCTTTAGTTTCCATTGCCCTAAGAACAATATCAGTGAAGAAATTGCTTCGGCCTATGTCTGAGATTTTGCTGCCTGTGGATTCCTCTAGTATTTTTATGGTTTCCTGTCTTACATTTAAGTCCTTTATCCATTTTGAGTCTATTTTTGTGTATGGTGTAAGTTGGTGGTCTAGTTTCATTTTCTTGCATGTATCTGTCCAATTTTCCCAACATCATTTATTGAAGATACTGTCTTAACTTCATTGTATGTTCATGCCTCCGTTGTCGAATATTAATTGAGCATAGTGGTTTGGGTCAATTTCTGGGTTCTCTATTCTATTCCATTGATCTATGTCTGTTCTTGTGCCAGTATCAGGCTGTTTTGAGAACAGTGGCTTTGTAGTACAGCTTGATATCTGTTATTGAGATCCCACATACTTTGTTCTTCTTTCTGCAGCTATTCAGGGTCTTATTTTATTCCAGATGAATTTTTGGAAAATTTGTTCTAGGTTTGTGAAATATGCCGTTGGTATTTTAGTGGGGAGTGCATTGAGTCTATAGATTGCTTTGGGTAGGATGGACATTTTGATAGTACAAGAGTATTGAGGAGAATTAGGGGAAAGGTCTTGGGTAAGAAATAAGAAAGAAAGGAAAATAGAGGGGAAAGTACTAGAACTGGAGAATTGCTTGGAGGAACATTTTTCAAGAGAACAGGCAATCATAAGAGAAAGAAAAGGCTAAGTAGTAGTCAGTGCACATCATTGTGTTGCAGGACAACTCCAGAAGCCTGAGAGCGACCCTACATCCTTGGTGGCTTCTAAGATCTAAAATCTGAGAATCAGAAGGTCATGGTTCGATTGCTGGTCAGGACATATGCCTGGGTTGAGGGCTCGATCCCCAGTGTGGGGCATGCAGGAGACAGCCAATCAATGATTCTCTCTCATTATTGATGTTTCTATTTCTCTCTCCCTCTCCCTTCCTCTCTGAAATCAATAAAAATCTATTTTAAAAATAAATAAATGCAATCTGCGAGAGGATAGAAATGAGTTCAGAGGATCTCTTTCCCAGACACAGTATTTAGCTTTGACTTGGTCTTCCTGAAACCAAGTAGTCCATCTCTGACTATGCCTCAGGGACCTCTACCACCTAATCCAACATCACTTTGGATGTTGGAGTTTCTCTGAAATTATAGGCAATGCTGAAAGCATGGCAAATACTTGAGATAGGAGTACCTAGCAAACCATTGGCATTTTCCTTCCAGCCCCTCTGCTAATTTCTTCCTGACCCTATTTTCCTCAGTTTTGACCACATTCTCTTTCTACTTTGCTCAGCCTCTTAATGGTCTCTCCTTCAATTTCTCTTGTCAAAACCCAATCCTTATTTTGCAACACAGTTCAAATTCTACCATTTCCTTGTCCTTTTTTTTTTTTTTTTGAATCCTGACCTGAAGATATTTTTCCCATTGATTTTTAGAGAGAGGGGAAGACAGAGCAAAATATCAATGTGAAAGAAACGTATCGATTGGTTGTCTCCTGCAGGAACCCGGACCAGGGCCCAGGCTGGGGAGAAGCCTGCAACCAAGGTGCTTGCCCTTGATCAGAATCCAACCTGGGGCACTTTGGTGCACAGGCCAATGCCATATCCACTGAGCCAAACCGGTTAGGGCCATTTCCTTGTCTTTTCATTCAGAATTAGTAGTTTACTTCTCTGTGTTCCTATAAGAATTGGTACCTGTATTTTGGAATGTAATACTTTATGCCTTGAATTAACTAACTTTCTTTCTTTCTTTCTTCCTGTCTTTCTTTCTTTCTTTCTTTCTTTCTTTCTTTCTTTCTTTCTTTCTTTCTTTCTTTCTTTCTCTCTCTCTCTCTCTCTCTCTCTCTCTCTCTCTCTCTCCCTCCCTTCCTCCCTCCCTTCTTTCTTTCTTTCTTTCTTTCTTTCTTTCTTTCTTTCTTTCTTTCTTTCTTTCTTTCTTTCTTTCTTTCTTTTTCTTATTGAATTTATTGGAATGACATTGCTTAATAAAATTATATAGGTTTCAGGTGTACAATTCCATAATACATCATCTGTATATCGTAATTATGTGTTCAGTACCTCAAGTCAAGTCTCCTTCCATCACTATTTATCCCCCCTTTGCTCTCTTTTTTCCCCCCACCCACCTTGCCCCCTGGTAATCACTATACTGTTGTCCATGTCTCTGCGTCATATGTACATAGTTTTTGCTTAATCCTTTCACCTTTTATATAAATATTTCAATCTTAGAAAAATGGTGATCTTAATCAAATGAAGACAAATTTTAATATTAGTATGCTATTCATCACTGTTCACCCACCATATATTTTTTAAGCATTCAGCAAGTCTATGCATTTTATGTCCCATTAGGAAAAATCTGACATTTATTGAGCATTTTTGTGTTTTCAGTATCATAGTAGGTTGAGTGGTGGTCTCCCAAAAGATATGTTTATGTTGTAGAATCCAGTGTGGCTGCCCTAGGTCTCTGATATTGGCCTCTTCATAGATATATTGAAAATATTATTATAGTTACTCCTGCCTTAATACTTTCTGGATGAAAGTAATTCTACTAGTAAAACTGAAAAAAGAACAAAATCCTTGAGAAGTTTAGGGATTGCTCATGTTCTCATTTTTGTCTGACTATAAAGCCCATACCCTCTCTACTATCCTAGGCACATTCATATCAGGGCAGGAATGAAAAATAAACTAAAATTAGCTATCTTGTTCATAATGCAGGCATTCTTCACGGAGTCTCCCAGTATATACTGGACATCAAACACTTAGTAAAGGCAGGGTTCACTCAGTTTGTTTTCTGTGCTATGTTTCTCTATTTTACTTATTCAGTTTCATCTCAAAGTTTCTTTTTTAAATAAAAATTTTGTTTTTGTCATTGATTTTTAAAGTCATTTTTCATGCATAATTTCCATTCCCCCTTCCCCTTCCCATCAAGTTCACAGTAATACAAATGTCCTATCATATACAGATATATATGTATATATAACATAGTCTTTGCTGTAATAATATACACTTCAGCCTGCTACTGATGTGTGATAATTATATATTTTCTTATATGTTAAAATGTCACTTTCTTTTAGGTGACTATATGCTAAAATATAATCTTATTTCAAAGTTTGTTTGTTTTTTAAGTGAATGGTTGCATTTATTTTTTAAAACACTGAAAACATAATAGACCAGGTAATATTTCCCCTCAGTAATATAAAATTCTTCAAGCTTTTAAAAGTCATAAATAAAAGGTGTTATACTTTAAATAAACACAAGGAAAATGAGTGCCTACTAGAAAGGAATGTATCCAATCGCTGAGAAGACATTAGAGGAGCATTTAATGAGAAAGGAATGGATTGTGTTTAAAGTAACTACTTGTCATTGATCTCTGATCTTGTCTGTAAAAGATTTCATCCAGTAGGGAATTATTTGTAGTATCTGAAATTGTGTGGTCTTACCTTAATTTATCCAAGTTTTAAAGCAATTCTATTAGCCTGACACTTATTGACAATATCCTTTACTGGTATAATATTTTAATTTGATTATGTCCTAGTGCTTGGATTCTTCTTTTCAACTCTTGTCTGATTCATAGAGCTGCTCACTGTAGCACTGGGGATCTTTATTGAGGAAGTAACTTTTGATTCAGTTAAATGGAGGGAAATGGAATTTCTAACCTACTTATATTGCTTACAGAGACATAATTAAGTTAAGAGATTCCAATGAATTCTTTAAAACATCAATGGCCAAGAAGAGTAACTAAGCTTAGAGAAGACACAGTTACAATGGGAAAGACATTTTGAAGACAGAAAGAAAAGCAATTGTCAAACCATGGCATAACTTGTGATTTCATTTTCCAGGAATAGGGATGAATTTACTAATGAGTTCTTTATTTTTCCAGGTTCTGCTTATAGCCAGCAATTCAAATGAGTTAAAAGGCCATAGACTTTGAAAGACAAGGAGGGATCTGAGATCATGTAGACCAAGCACCACTACACTTCATAGACACCAGCCTGGTGTTAAAGGAAGATGGAACCCATGTTTCACTAGCACATCAGCCAGACTGATATGGGTAGACATAGAGAGGTCTTTGTTTTAAATTGCAAGCATCTATGTTTTTCCTTCTTCTGGAAAGTCTTTAAATGGACCCCATTCCCCTGAATAATATATGCTGTTTTGATATGTCTACATTAGACTTGAGAGGATTTCCTGGATTAGATCTCTAATGGCAGATAATGGACAGGCTTCAGTTAAGGGTCTCAGAACTTTACCTTTACACCCTGGCTATCCTTGCCTACCTAAGCTGGCTTTGGATTGCTTTTGGATTAGTATTTGTACAATTTTCTTATATTTTTTCATTAAGTGCTAAGTGTAGGCCAAAACATTTTGGAGACTCAAAAATGTTTCATCTCCTTTGTTCCTGAACTGTTTCACGGACACCTAGCCAAGCCACACTGACTGGTCTCTGCTCTTGCTCATCTCACCTGTAATGTTCTGATAGTGGTTGTGATTGTGGTGGAGGAAGTTATTATACTTTGGTAGTTGTTTTAGACTCCTTAGAAACTCCTTCACACAAAGGGATGAAAGGGTGCAATTGTAAGAAGAAAATGACTCCTCTAGTAATCACTCTTTTGATTCCTAATCAGTTGGCAATCCATAAAGCCCACTTATGGCCTTGGATTCTGACTGCCATTAGATTTATAGAAATTCCCTTGGAAGTTGAATGCCATTTTCATGGCATGAAATGAAAGTATAGAAGCAGGAGCAGTTTTCCCTGTGGGAAAGAATGTTTTACCATTGACATTGTTTAGAATTGTGGACACATGGTGATCACAAAAAGCAAGCCAGGTTTAGCTGATTTGTTTTTGTATTTTTATTCCCTAAAGACAACACACTCATCATTGGTATGGTACTGCTGGTGAGTTATATAAATAGAGAAAGAGATATGTCATATCAGATCTTTTAAATGGCACATTTATTTAAAACTGGAGACTTGAGCATATTATATCTATATGTAAATGTACAATGACTACATTTGTTTGTTTTAGAGGTTGCTCAAATAAGCATTGAGACTCACAAAACCACCAGAGACCATATTTGGCACCAATCTAATACAAAGGATATAGGAAAGCAACCATATCTTGCTAATAGAGCAAGTAAGACATTTTTGTAGTAGTCCATGTAGCATTTCATGGATCCAACCAGAAGTTGTCCTTTCCCAGGTGATAGCTCAGGTACAAGATGAGATTCACATTGGATAAGTGCCAGGGCCCCCTTTACTTAGAAGTCTCATGTTCCACAAGAGCCAAAATATCTTGTATTATCTCTAAAGGCTTTATTCCAGGGGCAACTGAAATGACACGCCTGAACATAACAGTCACCGTATTCAGGGAAACCTAAGTCATGTGTCCCCATGGAGTGTTTCCATCGGGAATAATCATTTCTTTATAGTTCCTTAAGTCCAAATGTAATCTACCAGTGATCATTTTCACTATAATCGGTATTGCCTTTATCTGGCTTCTTGTGAAACAAATTCTCATGTAGCAGAGGAAGGAGTTTTGTTTAATCACTGCCCACATGGGGTCATAGAGCGTCAAATTTGGCTACTCATAAGTCAAAGATCAAGCCTTATTAAAACCATACTTTATTTTTTCAATTGGATCGTTTTCTTTCATTAAACCCAGCTTAGAGATAAAAGGCAAAAAGATGTACTTTATTTATTACATTTATTTGGTTTTTCATCCTCTAACCTTATTTTGGACATACATGATTGACTTTAATCTCAGTGTTTTTCAAATAATATTTTATATGTACCAAAATAACATTTTGCTTTTAGTGAGTAAACTATACGCTTCTCAGAATATATCAGAATGACTAATGGGGGTTTGTTTTTTCCTCTCCTGTAACTATCATGAGTTGAAATATGATTATCCAAATACCAGATTAGTTCTTAATATAATATTATAAAATCAATGTGCAAATGTCTAATGCTATAGATATATTTGCCTGGCCTAGGAGTATTTGTGTTTGCACATGCATTTTCTCAAATGACAATGCTTCTTATCAATATTGTTGAAGCAAACATTTATTTCAGGCTGTTAAAGAAGCAAAAAGATCCCTAGTTGGTTTGGCTCAGTGGATAGAGTGTCAGCCTATGGACTGAAGGGTCCTGGGTTTCATTCTGGTCAAGGGCACATGCCCGGGTTTCAGGCTCAATCCCCAGCAGGGGGTGTGCAGGAGGCAGTGATCAATGATTCTCTCTCATCATTGATCTCTCTTTCCCTCTCCCTTCCTCCCTGAAATCAATAAAAATATATTTTAAAAAGAAGCAAAAAGATTGTGAAATATTTCAATTGATTTTTTTCTTTCTAATAGAAGAAGTAGAAAACCTTGCATTCTTTTCATTTACAAGTGAGTATAACCTTGGGATTCATGGGCTTTGAGAACAGCATGTAAGCACAGTGCTATGATCCTCCCAGGATATCCATCACTTATCAAACACCTGTTATTGGAACTCTGTGCCCAATTTGACACCATAATCCTAAAGGTTTAAGAAATTCAGACATGGGATATACTAAGAAGATTGAAATATTATGGTAGAAAAAGACATAAGGATAAAGATTATTTTGTCTGAGAGAGAAAGAAAAAGGTAACCAACTTAACATGTACAAATCCAAACATTTCTAATTTTTATACTTTACTAAAATTTATTATGCAATGTGCTATGTTCTCTCTCTAGAAAACAATTATCTTATGTGTTCCTTATTGTATCAAAATCAGACCTAGGGTGCATTTCTTGGAAGAGGGTAAGTAGTTACAAAATCCTCCCATTACGCTGAAGACAGACCTCTTTTAGGGTGAACTGTGTGCATGCTACACTTATATTGACAAATGACATTCAGTGGAAACAGAAATTCAAATCAGAATGGAATTATTTTTCCTAACTGGTTTATCTCTACAACCAATGATTAGAGGATGATATAACACATACTTTTTTTGTGAATATGTGATAAGACTAGTACAGTGGTCTGCAAACTGCGGCTCTCGAGCCACATGCGGCTCTTTGGCCCCTTGAGTGTGGCTCTTCCACAAAATACCACGTGCGGGCGTGCATGTACAGTGCGATTGAAACTTCGTGGCCCATGCGCAGAAGTCGGTATTTTGTGGAAGAGCCACACACTCAAGGGGCCAAAGAGCTGCATGTGGTTCGCGAGCCGCAGTTTGCTGACCACTGGAAAAGATATGGCATCAAGAAGCATTTTAGGAAGTTCTGTTCTTAAAATTGAGCTCTTTCATCTCTATAGGAATGAACAATTAAGGACTTAGTGAGAGGTCTCTGGTCTATATGGGATCATTCCCCTTACATAAGTAAAATTTAATAGGTAGATGTGTAAATATTTATGCTTATTATGATATAGAACTGTGATGTAAAAGAAAATATATCACTGAAGTCTGTAATGGATATCTCCCCACCAGGAATTTGATGTTATAAATTGTGTTTGTAGGGAATGATAATGCTGTATCCATTACTCAGTAGAAAATATTCCATTTGTATAGGAAAAGACAGTTAGCTAAAAATCCTTTTATTTACCTGATTTTCTCTAATTGATTTTTCTTCTATGGCCATTTGATTTTTGAACATTTTTCTGTATTTATGTAATTATTTTATTTAACGATTCAACTAACATTTATTACCCACTTATTATATATGAGATCATTTTTAACACTTGGTAGTTTAGGGGAAAGGAGGAGGATTAACACTTGCCTTTCCCCACTCACAGGGATTTTTAAATTTGCTTTCATTCATAAGCATATATATTTGTGTGTATTTTGTCATTTGAAATAAGAAGAGAGAAAAAATAAATAAGGGAAATTGAATGTGATAAAATTCAAACTAGTGTAAATTGCTTTGGTTAAAAAATGAAGAATATATTCTAAGAAGCGGACAATATTATTGAAAAAATTCTCTGATGGTATAATTGTGTCTAGATGAAGAAACATTAACTACATTATATAAAAATTAAATGATTGATTACTTCATGATTTAAATACCTAAAGAGAGAGGACCATAGAGCATTCTGACCAGAAGGAAGGAAATTACTAAACTAACACATGGCTTTGTCTTTAACTTTGAGCTTTTTATCATATCTAAGAAGTAATTGGAAAAAAGTATCTAAGAAGAATTATTTGCAAATGGCTCAGATATACATGTCTCAGGAGATCACGTTGTTCATGAAGCCCGATTGAGCATCTATGTTCAGTATCACCTGCCATGAGTCCTCAGTGATCAGAGTGTCTTGGACAATAGTGTTGCTGCCCTGGGTCAGCTGGATAATAAACTAATTTTCTGTGGCCCCATGCCCTTAATGTGCATTTGTTATTTAGGGGATTTATAATTACCAGATATAACAACCAGATCTGTTACCCGGTGTTATGGACTGAATGTTTGTGTCCCCCTCAAATGTACATGTTGAAATCCTAACCCAAGTGTGTTGAGAGATTGTGAGGCTTTTGGGAGGTAATTAGGACATGAGGGTGGGACCCTCATGCATGGGATTAGTGCCCTTATAAGAAAAGCTTGCTTGCTCCCTCTCTGCTCTCTGCCATGTAAAGATAACAACCAGAAGACAGCAATCTACAATCCAGGAAGTGGGCTCTTACCAAACAGTGGGTCTGCCAGCACCTTGATCTTGGACTTCCTGGCCTCCAGAACTGGGAGAAATAAATTTTTGTTGTTCAGGCCAACCAGTCTATGGTGATTTTTTATTATGGCAGTTGAACTGTTGGGTAAGACACCTAGGTCCCCATTATTGTCTCTTCTCTTCTGAATTTTCCCAAGAATTCTCTACATATCTTTTCTTCCCACCTCACAATTAAAATTTGATGAGCTCCTCACATGTCACACTTTTGACTTAAGCATAAACAAACAAATAAACAAACAAAAACAAAAGAAACCACCTTGTAGAACACTGGTGTGTCTTGGTTTGTCTTCTTGTGAGGCAAGTTGGCATCATCCCAAGCAAGAGGACAGCCCTGACACAGTTGCCTTATCTATGGGATTAGCTATGAGCTTCACCTTAGAGATCATCAATAGACAGGTGGGCAAGGAGAACGCCTGTGGAGAGCGCACCTACCCTGAGAGTCAGTGAGAAACTTTGAAGACTGAAGCTTTGCTTCTTGGGAGTTCAGAGTTTCCCAGTCTACTCTTGGTCTTAAAGAGCCAAGATTGGTTTTTCCCGATGGGGGAGGTGACACTCTTAAACCAGAGACCTGTCTTTATACCAGGGGAGAGTGACATGTTCTCATGCTTATTATACTCTTACATTAGTGTTGATATTCTCTTTGCCTGAGTCCTCAAGGTAAAATGCTTTCCAAGGAAGTCCTGGCTCAAGATATAATAAGTGAAGCAGGTTGGCCTATGGAGGAGCATCAGCCAATGAGATAAGACATGTGCCACTGAAATGGGAAGCTACTGCTTAACCATAGCCAATTTTTGTTTGTTTTGTTATTGCTTTTCTCTTTTGTTACTTAGGTGTATTTTTTCAAGAAAAGTGATAGATCTGGATTTTAATGAGAAGTTTTCTGATGATTAAATGTTCTGAACTGAATCATGTTAAAAAAATTGTGGGGTCAAATAAAGCATGAGGACATGACAGGTCTGGTTATCAGGTTTCTATGTGTGCTCCAGGGGCCTGATATGGATGGAAAGCGGAGAATGTGGAGTGAATGATCTTTAGGGTTCAGGCTAATACTGAGTTTCACCCACCGGGATCCGGCCCATTTGAAATGAATAAAACTAAAAAAAAAAAAAAAAAAGACTGTACCCTTTTATGTAATGATGTTTACTTTGAATTTATATTAGTTCACACAAACACTCCATCCATGCTTTTGTTCCGGCCCTCCGGTCCAGTTTAAGAACCAATTGTGGCCCTCAAGTCAAAAAGTTTGCCCACCCCTGGGTTAGGGTGCAGGCCGGGCTGAGAGTCCCCCACATGCACAAATTTTGTGCACTGGGCCTCTAGTCTTAATGATAAGAAGACTGTAACAAATCAGGATGGCAGACTTTTTTCTTAGTGCTTACAACATTGCTTTCAACTTAAGGGAATTATTTGTGAATCATGTCAAGATCTCAGAAACAGGGAGGTTGTGGATGTTAGGAAACTAAAATATTTATCATCTGGCCTTTTGCAGAAAAAGTTTGCTGGCCTCTGGTCAAGTCAATCAAACTGAGAAAACATGGATGGGCTGGGGCCAGACTTGGTGACAGGCTGTGACTTGGTGACTGGACACTGTGGTTTGATTATAAGAGACTGTGGCTTAGTGATTGGTGACTGAACTGGTGACTGTAGTTTGGCTACCCAAAGGCTCAACTCAGAAATATCAGAGATACTAGCTTAAGGAAGCTAGATTAATTCCTCACCCATCCCTACTGTAAAAATAGTATCCTACTTGATGAATCTTAGGGTAAAAACAATAAAGGGTTTGGCCCGTGTGTCTACAGTTGTATAGTTATGGAAAATGCAGGTATTGGCTTTTAATCACTAATATAGAGAAACCTTATTAAAGAAAATGGAATTTAAGCCCTAGCTGGTTTGGCTTGACCTGCAGATTGAAGGGTCCTGGGTTTGATTCCTGTCAAGGGCACATGCCCTGGTTGTGGGCTTGATCCCAAGTAGGGGGCATGCAGGAGGCAGCCAATCAATGATTTGCTCTCATCATTGATGTTTCTATCTCTCTCTCCCTCTCCCTTCCTCTCTGAAATAATATATATATATATGTGTGTGTATGTATTAAAAAAAAGAATTTAATGTTTTATAAAATGGTTTCTGTGTGGAAAAGCTAAATGGTTCTTGATTTTTCCCCCTCCCTTGCTAAATTGTAGATAATGAACCACTTCTTGCCTATTGAGAGTTTGTCTGCATCTCTTAT
This sequence comes from Myotis yumanensis, assembly GCF_028538775.1. NCBI lineage: Eukaryota > Metazoa > Chordata > Mammalia > Chiroptera > Vespertilionidae > Myotis > Myotis yumanensis. The sequence continues at coordinate 16,173,058 of NW_027223762.1, forward strand.
TTTCTTTGAGTCTTATAATTTTTCTCTTATGATCTTTTTCATTTTAGAGCATATATGCCCTTACCTCATAATTTTGTTTTCAGAGACATTAAAGTCCCATAAAAGCTCATTAAAAAGCTCAATTTAGGATTGGGTTTCTAATGACATTAGTGAAGCACAGTATAGCAAGAAAGATATGAATTTTCCTCAGATTTAGTAAATTTTCATTATATTTGTCATAAAATCCATATATTCTTCTTGTATATGGGCAGTGTGAGGGAGTCATATTGTTGTAATACATGTAGAGGGTAGAAAGGGCAGCTTTGTGGGAATAATGATGCTACAGATGCCAAATTTCTTATATGTGAAGGTCAGAGAAGGTCTTCCTTTTTGTAAGAATATTGGGTATATGCCTACAGAACTTTGAACATATGTCATGGTCCTTGGAAGACAGTGTATCTGGTCTTTGAATCCCCTTACCCATCGATATCAAACCACATTTTCGACTAAAAATATGTTGCTTAGTTCTTTCAACTATAAGAAGTGCAGGTCTCTCTGACTCTGAAATCTGTGCTTTTTCTAGGGCATATATTTTCACTCAGATGGGGTAAACTTTAGCTGTTCCAATGTGAACAGTGCTTGAGGTTATTTGTTTGTACCTAACTAATCAGATCCACTTTTACCCCACTTCTGAATCTTGGATCATTGCAATACATACAACTTCCATACAGATGTTTTATGAGCTTAGATAAACCATACAATCTCTCTGGGTCTCAAGTTCTCATCATTCAATTGAAGAAGTGAGTGCTTTCTAATCTGTAGTCTATGGTGGAAAGACTCATGGACAGCACCTTTGACAAACCATTAGTAGAGAAATTAAACTGTTTTCCTAAAAATAGCTCTGGGCTATGTGCAATCTTATACTACCCACACCTCCTCTTAATACAACCTGGGAATGATTGCTTGTATTAATGAAATAAATGACAACCCAGCTAACACACTAATCTGAGCTCTACCATCTTATTCTCATTTATTCTCTTAATGAATTTGATGCCAGAGAAATCAATGGTCCAAACTTCCCAGAAACGAGTGGGAATGAGGTCGTTGTGATATCTTCAGAAAATGAATTTTTTTCTAAGGCTCACATGGGAGGATGGGATGTGGAAGATTTTATTGGCATGGAGTTAACATTTCTCAGTTCCAAAGTCCCCTGTCCCTTACGCCAGTCCTGGAAAATGTGCACTGGGAGTTCAGCAGAACCAGAAACAAGGCAAGTGCCCAGAGTTTCCGTTCCATGTTGCATCTGGGTGTGGTTCAGCTTCCAAGCTAATTGAAGTCCATTAATCCATGTGTGGGGTCCAACATGGCCATGTACCATGTGGTGGGCACAGGGCAACAAGAGTCCCAAGAGGGCTAGAGAGAGAGAGGGAGAGAGAGAGAAAGAGAGAGAGAGAGAGAGAGAGAGAACTTCCTTTATTTGGAAGTTTATATATTCAGGTCTCTTGCACTTACAGTGGCCATGCCTGTTCTGGCCACTTACCGACTTTCAAGTATGATTGATGGGCAAGTATGTTGCCATGTTACTCAGACCTCAGTGGGCAAGTGTCCATCTGGTCTTCCCTTTCCTGTTAAATAATAGCCAGGTTATTTCAAAATTGACCACAAAGAAATAAGGAGAATTTGTAGAAACACTTTGGTGTATATGTTTATCTTTAAAGAATGAGGATTCTTTCAAGTTGCCTGTTTCTAGAGAATACAAAGCAGACTAGCAATAGGCAAGTCACAGGCAATATGATACTACCTCAGCTGCTTCATTAAAATATGGAAATCTAATTAAACATTAAAGAGTTAACTTTTAATTAAGAGAATATTAAATTGGTTTGAAGCAATAATTACTATTCAGGTAATTAAATAACTGAACAATGAACTCTACATTCTCTTATAGATTCATCCAGTTTTATCTGGGGTAACAGAAAGAAGCTATTACTTCAATTCAATTTGAGGCTTTTATGAGTCAAACTCTTGAAATTCTGGTGCCTTCACCCATGGGACCATCTTAATGAACAGTACTGAAAATGAGTGATTGAGCATTATGGCCATAGTTTTCTCCAAAGTCTGAACTCATCTTTTATCTTTCTATTATATACGGAAAAAAGTGGAGTGCTGTCTTCTTTCTAACTTTCCCTGACTTATGAGGTCTGAAATGAGACTAACAAGTGACTAAGTAATTCTTGATTCCATCTTTCCTTTGTTGTGTTCTAGCAGGGAAAGAACTGAGACCTATTATCACCAATATTGAAGCTAAATAATACTAGCAGGGGTTGGTCTTAAAAGCACCAAGGTGGAATTTACTGTTATCTTCTCAGCTGTTTTATGACAGCTACTAGTACAGTGAGTGCAATGCCAGATATTTGCCTAAAAATGAGGCCAGTATTAAAGGCTACCACATGTCGATATCTTGTGTCATACCAGATGATTCTCATCTTGATTTTATATAATTTTAAAGAGTTTTCCCATTTCCTACTTTCCAAAGCAAGTAAATAGTGATCTAATATGATAAGAAATGGCTGAGATATGTATAACACGTGAGGGAGTGGGATATGGCTTGAGGTGAATACTGGTCAGTGTTATCTTTTTGTTATTGATTTCAACTCTATTTGAATATAGTCAAAGAATGTAATTTATGTGATATTAATATTTTTTTCATTTGTTCAGAATTGTTTTTTATGGTCTGATACAGCATCAATCCATAGAAAATAAGGTGTTTTTTTTAAAAAAAAAGGAAAAATGAATAAAATGGAAAAAATAAATTACAAGGACAAAAATATCAAACAGTCTTTTGTAAAGATTGGTGAAGTAGATAAGTCTCTGGTAAGGACAATTATGAAAAAAGAGAGAAAGCACAGATAAATAGCACTAATAAATTGCTGTCATAACCACAGACCGAGAAGATATTTAAAAGATAATACGAAATGCCATGAACAGCTTTATGCTAAAGAGTTAGAAACTCTTAGAAAAAAATCCAATGTAGAAAAACTGGCTCAGAAAGAAATAGAATACATGGGTAGGTCTATAACAAGGAAAGAAATTAAAGAATAGTTTCAAGTATTCTCACAAAGAAAACTTCAGACCGAGGTGTTATTGTTTTTACAAGAAAGTTCTTTCAAATTTAGAGGAGCAGATAGTCCTAATGTCATACAAACTCACTTAGAGAATAGAGGTACTCTAGGCCAAGTTGTGGCCAGCCTGAAGACTGATTAATGACTTCAATGTGGTGGAAAATGAGAACTTTGGCCCACCACACCACTAGTAAGACAAAAGCTATTGCATAAAAGGGTACTTGAAACTGGACAGCTCTACCTTGACAATGGCCCATTTGTCATCTCTCTTAGTAGAGTACTGACTGCAGCAAGGCACATCTCAGGTGATCAAGAGCCCAGGATGCCTGGGTGCCTGGCCTTTTTTATTCTTCTCTAGGTATGGGGAACCTTTTTCCTGCCAAGGGCCATTTGGATATTTATAACATCATTCAAGGGCCATACAGAATTATCAACTTAAAACTTAGCCTGCTATAGGGTCAAACATTTCATTAACTCAGCTCAAATGCCTTGGCAGGATCAAACCAAATGATTTCTCGGATCTCATATGGTCCATAGGCCAGACGTTCCCCACCCCTGTTCTAACCCAAGGAGCCACTTCACCTTCACATGCATTACAATGTTACACAGATATAACTTTGTTTTGTTCACTCCTATGGCTTGTACTTAATATCCAGGTTTCAAATAGAACTCTTTATGCCTTATTTACAGGTAATCTACACCCTATGGCTTAGGGATTTTCTGAAACATACTTTCTTTCCCCACCTCTTGGAAATTTTTGTTAGTTCCTTGCAAGCTTAGCAATTATTTATATTTGTATCTGTTGCAGTTTATTTAGCATCCAGATATCTAACAGAAGGATGGTCAAATAACATGATTGCCAAGACACAAAAGTGGTTCTTCATATTGAATTCTGAATATGAAACACATTAATAATTTGGAGAGAAAGGCATTGAAACTCCTTAGAGGCACCCTGAACAAAGAAAGTCTTCTGGGACTTCACTCTTGATGTTTCCCCTTTGTCACTTCTCCTCTGATTTCTGACACCACAAAAGATTGCAGAAAGTATCACTTTATTGCATAACTTTTGATATTCTGTATTTAATTTATCATAGTTTTTAATTCCAATAAAGGCAAAACCATATTTTTAATCTTTTATATGCACTTTAGTATTTACAAAGTGTTGGGTCAACATAAAGGTTCAATAATTAAATGTTAATTGATTCATTTAATCATTAATTGAGGCACTATTTATTTGACCCAAAATAGCCAGTAGGCTCTGTCAATTTAGTAGTTAAACTATTAAAATTGGTTACTTGGGTTAATAAAGTTCCTCATTGGTTAATTAATAAAATAAAACAAAATTACTTGTAGGGCCTGCATAGATATAACCTAAAAGACTCCAGCAGACACTTTGAAATGATCACAATGAACCTGTTTTCATTGCTCACTGCTTGATAGGGGCCTGCATGGGAGCATTCACAGAGAGCCATGGTCCCTTTTATAAAACTGGAAGAGGAAAAGCCTGAGGGAGGAAGGAGGCTTTGCGCAAACTTCTGCCAGAGAAACTTGGAGTTCCTGAAATACAGACTAGCTGCAGTGATTGATTTTCTTCCACCTCAGCAACACATAAGGTGATACACTATTAGGCAAGGTCATAAAGCATATTCAGGACGCCAATGCATCCTCTGGTAGTCTGTCAGTCAAAGATACATCAAACCTCAGTGGGAAATGAAAGTCTACCATGCAGGAGTGATGTCCAATTTTTGTTATGGATGTGAGACTGGGGTTGTTACTGGTGCATAACTTCCAGCCACACCACCGTCCTGTCATGTTTCACATCGGATGGCAGACTGTTTTCAAGTGCAAGGGTCTAGGAAGCAGTTGATCATCAGGTGTTGACAATAGTGTCATTAAAAATCAGTTCTGCCAGGCTGGACATCTGCAGGGAAGGAATCACAAAATATCTCAGTTCCTGGGCAGGACAGGCAGCTCTCTGCGGTGACTGATAGTATTACTTACATGTAGAGACATCCCAGGTTGTTAACTTTGGTTTAAGCTCTCCAGAGGGCATTTTTCATCTTTTAATGCACACCCACAATGTTACAGGAACATTGGCATGTGCTGAGGTTACTCAGATGAGTAAGAGAGTGTTGAGTTGAATGTGTATTTGTTATTGAATTAAAATACTTGAAATACGATGTCTCAAGTGCTATAATAGTACCTGCAATGTGTCAGGGATAGCAAAAGAAGAATCTATTGAATGAGCCAAGGTAGCCATTCAACTCTGGAGCTCCCTGGATATGAGTCTGGTCCCCAGAAAGATGCTAATTTCTGACCATGACTCAAGGCTCCTGCTACCTATGCATTCTAATATTTTCCTTATCTAATTCCTCATTACCTTTTTTTGTAATTACTTATTTAATGGTTTGTCTCTCTGAGGATTTTAGAAAGGCACCATCCATTAGAAATATAATCCACAGTACAAATGCCAGCCTCTTATATAATTTTAATATATATTTTTAAAATTGATTTCAGAGAGGAAGGGAGAGGGGGAGAGAAATAGAAACAATGATGAGAGAGTATCATTGATTGGCTGCCTCCCGCATGCCCCCCACTGAGGATCAAGCCTGCAACCCAAAACCAGCTAGGGCTAATTTTAAATGTTCTAGCCAAAACCGGTTTGGCTCAGTGGATAGAGCGTCGGCCTGTGTACTGAAGGGTCCCAGGTTCGATTCCGGTCAAGGGCATGTGCCTGGGTTGCGGGCACATCCCCAGTGCGGGGTGTGCAGGAGGCAGCTGATCAATATCTCTCTCTCTCATCGATGTTTCTAGCTCTCTGTCTCTCTACCTTCCTCTCTGTAAAAAATCAATAAAATATATTAAAAAAAAATTTTAAATGTTCTAGTAGTCATGATAACAAGAGCAAATAAAAACTGGCTGATATTAATTTTGATACTATATTTATGTAACTCAAAATATTATAGTTTTAATATGTAATACATAAAAATTAATGATATTTTATATTTATATTTGGTAGTCAGTTTTCAAAATATGGTGTGTTTTCACTTGAGGCACATCTCGATTTAGACAAGTCATATTTCAAATACCTGACAGTCACATGTGGCTAGTGGCTACCATGTTAGACAGTGCAGCTTTGGTGGAATTCCATTTAGGCAGAGGAAGACTACCTATGCCTTGTTTATGCCTTTGTCCTAAATACCCAGCACAGTGCTTAGGGTTCAGTAAATATTTGATGAATAATCCAGTTGTTTTTTTTTTTTTACAAAGGCTCTCTATAACATTTGTGGCTAGAGAGAGTTGGGCAACCAAAAATGATTGCTCTCAGCAATGGAGATGGTATATGTTAAGTTGAAGAAGCATTCTTCATTAGCAGCACAACTAAGTTTTGAAAAGTATTTTGAAGAAATGTAACAGCCTACTGAATCTCATTAGGGAGTATATTTAAAAGGGAAGCTTTGAATATGAAACACTACACCATGTCGCTGCAAAGGGCTAGTGTGTACTAATGAGAAGGAAATGGCAGTATCTGGTAGAGTTGTAATTGCATTTAGAGAGTGTCCCTCTTGGTCAGGTTACAACTATCCGTTCACTATCCTGTCACTAATGATCCAGTATGTGATTTATTTGGATGCTTTGATTTTTCTACTCTCTTCTTTTGCTACTTTTCCATTTATCTGGGTAATTACCTATTATGAACTTTGGAGATGCAATGGATTATATTCCAGGGAAATGGAATTTAATTACTGAGCAACCTTTATTGAAAAGCATGTCAAACAAATTAAACCTATAATAATTACTAAGCATCACTGGAAGTCACAATTCAGAAGCGGATCCTTTTTGAGCAAAGAAAAATATCAATTATACAACTTTAGGGAAAAGCAACGCAAGTGGTGCAAACAAAACCTCCTATGTTATCTACAGTATGGTCATATCACATCTGTGCTGCAGCTGAGCAAGCCAGTTACATTTATGGAGCTAATTTGAAAATACTTTTAAATTTGCCTGACAATCTGTAATTATTAAAAAAATCAAATTCATTTCTGAAAGCAAATATTAAGAAAAGCTATAGCTTACTAAACTTCTAAAAATCTGAAGTTTTGAGAGCTACCATTTAAAGTCCAATATTTTTTTTCTTGAACAAATCTGGTTTCTCAGTCCACTTTCCCGATGGAAGACTCCAGGGTCTGAGATATTGTGACAAAAAGGAAGGGGCTGTGTTGCAAGTTAGAGCATTTCCCTGGAAGAAGGTGATTTTCAGATGAAAGTCTATTGAATGGTATAAGCAGGTTAAAAAAGTTACTGAGTACTTACTTTGTGTTTGAGGACTAAACTACAAAGACCAGAAGGGAGCTTCTGGGCGCTGAGTTTAAGCATTGTCTCCCGTGAAGCCTGAGCAGGGCCTTGTAAAGTATTTTTTCATTTGGGGAAGAGTAAGAGGGAAAGACATTTCAGGCAGAGGGAACTACTTTGCAATGAAATATCTCTGGAATGTTTCATGGAACTGTTTTTATTTATTTATTCTTTAATCCTCACCCGAAGATATTTTTCCATTGATTTTTAGAGAGAGTGGAAGAGATAGGGAAAGACAGAGAGAAACATCGATGTGAGAGAAACACATTGATTGGTTGCCTCCTGCAGGAGCCCTGACCAGGGCCCGGGCCAGGGAGGAATCTACATCCGAGGTACGTGCCCTTGACCGGAATAGAACCCAACACTCTGCAAACAGTGGAACATCTCTAAATCCATGATATTTCTCACATCTTTAACATAGAGTTAAAGGTACGTGAGAACAGAGACCTGACTACTCACTTTTGTCAACTTTCTAGCATTCATGCCTGAGCCTTATATGCGGTTAAGGTTCCATGCATATTTATTGACTCATTTCCATAGACTGAAAGGATAGAAGGAATTCTGCACCATCAAAAAATTAGAGTGTGCCCTAGCCAGTGCTCAGTGGTTAGAACATTAGCCTGGGGACTGAAGGATTGCAGGTTCGATTCTGGTCAGGGGCGCATACCTCGGTTGCAGGCTCAATTCCCGCCTCAGTTGGGGTGCGTGCAGGAGGCAACCAATGGATGTGTCTCTCTTAAATCATGTTTCTTTTCTCTCTCTCTCTTTCCCCCTCATACCTCCCTCTCTAAATCAATGGAAAAAATATCCTCAGGTGAGGATTAACAAAACAAACAAACAAAAATTAGAATGAGTAGTATTTTAATGTCAAATACTTATTGAGGAAAGGATTTTGATGTTTTGAAAATATAAATCCTTGCATATTATACATTTAACAACATTCTCAACTTTAATATTAGATATTCTGGACCATAGAATTTCTGATCCTGCCAGATTTTATTATAATTTGAGACATACACACACACAGAGATCATAGATATTAAACATCTTTAGAGAGGTGATTGCATCTCATTAATTATATCCACTTCACCCCCATTATGTAATGTCAGGAACCCAATCTATATTAACAGATGGGCTGCTTAAATAAGGAAGTATTATAAGCAATGGGTATGGAATAAATGATAAGCTCCTTTCAAATACACATGGAAATAATATGCATAAGGCATGATATAAGAAAGAAGAGTTTGAGTCACAATTTATAGAATTTTTGTCTCTTTGATAGCAGGGAAAGATATAGATGAACAGAAAAGGAATGTTTCTATTTCCATTAATGATTTCTTTTGAATGTCAAGAGAACTAGATTTATCATGTAATTTCAATAAATTTCTGCCAGAGGGTAATCTCTAGATAATCTGTCCTAATGGAAATTTTATGAAATGCAGCAGTGTTTTATAATTATCCTCTTGCCTACTTTCTACTTTTCTTTGATTATCTTCAGTTATTATTTGAAAGACTTCACTCCCTAGAGTCCAAGTTGCAGCAAATTTGCCCACAATGAATCAGCTGGAGAGTAGTAATTCATACAATTATTCCACTCCCCAGGGTTGGGTGAGTTAGGGCAGTGCGTGCTCAAGTATTTCAGCAGAGGCCAATTTGATAAAGTCCACTCGTGAAAAAGTTACATTGCATTTCCTCAAGAGGATCACAAAGTGTTCCAGAAGGTGTGTGGAGTCTGCTGTCAAAATCAGTACACAGAAGCAAGCTTTCCCTTCCACAAAACCAAGGATGAAGCTAGAAGGACCTGTCATAAGACATACTCTGCCACAGGTAGTTAACCCTAAAGTGTGGTGGGGAAAATCCTTGGATGGTACAATCAAGAAAACTGTTAGGCGAGACACAGAGGCCTTAGGGAACATTCTATATTCCTAACCTTCCTTCTTGGGTAGAAAGTCATTTTAGGTCTCATCCAGCATCTTCTCAAAGAGCAATAGTTGGTGGGTTGATGCTGACTGGGGCTTGCTCATGGGTTTCTTCACCTACAGGCCAGTCCTCAGCTCTGCAGTTTGGGGAATCTATTTTACTCAATCCTTGAGGTATTGTATGTGGGTGGCTGAGCCAAAAGTAGGAGACTAATTTTTCAATTAGTCAATTGTTTATCCCCAGAAATAGAATTCTCTCTTTCATGTTGTTTTTTTCTTGACTTTATATTCAAGTGCAGGGCTAATGGCATTTTTGATGTAATGATACATTTGAAGACCCACTGTTAAGTTTAATGGGTAGATCACAAGCCACCATGACTCTGGCTCAAAAAAATGTGGCAATAGGAAGAGTTACAAGATACCAGTTTGGAAGTTCATGTGAGAAGGAATTTTATATAGTGAAAAACATAGATTTTGTAGGCAAAGAGATATCAGGTTGAATTCCACTTCTAGTGCCAACTAGTTGTGTGACCTTGGGCAAATTACCCAAACACTGAAAGCTTCAGTACACTCATTTTTTAAAATGTAAATATTTCTAACTATTTTAGGGTTTCTGAGGTAAAAATAACATTATTATATACCTATAACATGCCTAATACATAGTAAAAAGTCAATAAGAGATGATGAAGAAGAAGAAGAAGAAGAAGAAGGAAGAGGAGGAGGAGGAGGAGGAGGAGGAGGAGAAAAGAAGAAGAAGGAGAAGAAGAAGAAGAAGAAGAAGAAGAAGAAGAAGAAGAAGAAGAAGAAGAAGAAGAAGAAGAAGAAGAAGTTGTTGTTAATATTTATACTGTGGCTGTAAGTGTTGACAAGATCATTACTTTTTACATAGGGAGATGAAAACAAGGTTTAACATGGGCCAAGATACCTAACAGGGGAGAACAAAGATATAGTCAAATTCAGCTAAAAAAAATTGAAACCAAAAGGGTAAGATTTAGGGAAACCACAAATTTAATATCCAAATATTTATTTTTCTTTATGTATATGACAAATAGATGAACATAACTCCTAAACTGGATGAGGAATAAGATACATATATTTGGTAACTAGATTAGATGATCACATTGAAGAAATCTGGCCTCAAGATATAAAATGACATCTGTTTGCCTGTTGTGTGTCAGTTTGTATGCCAGGCACTTCCTCATGCATCTATGTCTGTAACCTCATACTATACCTGTGAAATATGAATTTATATCCCTCACCTTCTTTTACAGATGAGAAAGCTCAAGATGGTCTGAATTAAGGGAAAAAACAGAACGTAAAGATAGAATGGCTTGTTTTCAGGTAACAGGGAGAATCCCACAGAGGGCAAAGGACTGATGTGCAAGAACCTCAAACCAGGAAAGCATCCTATACAGAGGGAGTCAGAGGTCCTCCTGACACTCTCTGGGAAGCCTTGCTTCAATCCCACACCAGTTATCTCTTCTGTTGTTAATGCTCTAGGTCCCGTGCTCTTACATTCACCATATTTCACGAGAATTAGCTGAAGTCGTAGAATGATACTTAGTGCACACCTTCTCATGCACTACATTTGACATTCTGCACCGAGTATATAGAACGGACTTCCGTACATAGAAGGTAATAGGCGGGTGGGTAGGTAGTGACAAATGTGGCAGGTTGCTCCTTGTTCTTCCTCCTCGCTCTCTTCCTGAAAGCTGGCCTTTGACAGATGGAGAAGAATGAACGTCTTCCGTAACACAACCAGGAGGAGTTTCATCCTTTAAGAAACAGCTAATATTAGCAAGAGAATGGCTAGTTTGTCCTATAAATGTTTCATTCTAAGGAAACCCAGGGACTTAGACCCCCACAGTCAGCGGGGACCCCCACACCAGACCTGAGAGTAAATAAATGCACTGGTTTAGGGGAGGATAGTAGCTGCTGGAGCAGGAAAAAAATCTCAGTGGCTTAAAATGTAGAAACGTATTATTTTCTCATTTAAAGATAAAATGGTGATGGGGAGGAGGGCTCTGCTCCATGTAGTCATGGAGGCATCTAGACTGACAAGGGCTCTCAGAAAGGCAGCCTGCCTGTGAGCCCAGGAGGAAAGGGAAAGGGCTCCTGAATAGCAAGCAAGAGTAACCTAAATAGAAAGGCACTCAAGTGTCTAATGCAGCGGTTCTCAACCTGTGGGTCGCGACCCCTTTGGGGGTCGAACGACCCTTTCACAGGGGTCGCCTAAGACCAACGGAAAACACATATATAATTACATATTGTTTTTGTGATTAATCACTATGCTTTCATTATGTTCAATTTGTAACAATGAAAATACATGCTGCATATCAGATATTTACATTATGATTCATAACAGTAGCAAAATTACAGTTATGAAGTAGGAACGAAAATAATTTTATGGTTGGGGGTCACCACAACATGAGGAACTGTATTAAAGGGTCGAGGCATTAGGAAGGTTGAGAACCACTGGTCTAATGCATTTTTTTTTTTTTGTGGTTCTCTGAAGACTTTACTCCACAATTTGGCTTTCATTTTCTTTAGATAACTTTGTCCTGGTGGAGTATCTTTTGCAATAATACAGAAGTAAATGCAGGAACTTTATTTTCTGATGCGTAAAATGATGCTAGCAATCAATTCATTAGCTACTCAATGAAAATATGCGTATTTCTTGATCTCATTTTTATTGAATTTATTGGGGGATTTCTTAATACATTATGTAACATGCACACATCTGATATATAGTGAGGGCATGAGATAAAGATAGGCGCTGCAGACAGCAGGTTTTGTAGGAGGGCAGAGAAAGAATTTTCAGATGACTCATAATCATACTTTATTATGAGTTCATCAGCCCAATCTCTGCAGAAGACACAGAGGGAAGGGACCTAGTGGAGTGAGTTTACATATCCACATTGTCCCTCACAAAACTTTTAAAGAAAGTTTCAAAGTTTTTCTAAAAATAAATACTTTTGTTTTAAAACAATCACAAATTTACAGAAAAGTTTAAAGTACAGTATAAATATCTCTCCCCCCCTCAAACCATTTGACTACAAGCTTGTGACTTTTTGCCCGATTACTTGTTTATATTTCAGTGTGTGTTTATTATAAGGGGTGATTTGTTACACAGCCATTATAATGGCAACGTCATCTAATCCTCAGACCCTATTCAAGTTTCATCAGTTGTTCCATTCATGTTTATTTTTATAGAAGAATGAGTCAGGTCAAAATCACGTGTTATGTTTGATTGTCATACATTTTTATTATCCTTAGATCTAGAACAGTCTTTTCTTGATTTGCATGACCTTGATACTTTTTGAAGACAAGCCACTTTCTTTTTAGTTGAGTGTTCCTTAATTTAGGTTTCCCATCATGTCCAGATTCAAATCATGAATCTTTGACAAGAATATCACCAAAGTGGTGATTCCCTCCTCCTTCCTCCCCGCCCCCCCCGGCCCTGACCCCATTACATCCTATTAAGTGGCACACAATTTTAATTTCCTTATAGTTAGTGACGTTAACTTTGATCTGCCAGGCTTTTTCCCTTTTGTAGGTAATAAGTATATTGTGAGAAGGCACTTTGAACAATGTCAATATCCTGTTCCTCATCAAACTTGCAGTCTAGTCATTTCTTATTTACTTTTTTTCTGTATAAACACATTAAACATTTTTAAAATTTTATTTAAGTCATTACCCATACTGAGCTGCCCCAACCTGTTGGTGATTGTCTTCCTCATTCTACTTCAGCTCTGACACCACATGCTGGTCCCCCCTCTGCTGGAATGCCACTTTTACTGCTCTGGGCTGTCCCCATGTGCTGCTGCTCTCCTCACCCAGCAGGGCACCAGCTTCACCTTGTTTGAGCCCTGACACCCCATGTCTAACAACAATATATTTCCTGGTTGCAGCCACCTTGCTGTCTGCTCAGGGCCTCTGACATCTCATTTTGTACCCCTGAAGCTCCCCCCCACCCCCACCACTAGTGTGGACTTCTACCTTGCCCAGCCCCACCTGATGGACTTAGGAGTGAATTTTTCAGGAAGAGAAGAGCAAAACACAAAAACAGTTGCATTACTTTTCTGAATGACGATCCTTGGGGGACATTCCTCTGGTGCAAGATCTAGGCCTCATCGGCCTTACCTAAGAAGATGCCCTTAAAAATCTAATTTTTCCATATAGTAATATTAGAATAGGCACTGTCCACCTGTGTTTCCCATTCTTCCCATGACCCAGGTGGTCATATGGACGCTGGGGTCACTGGGGGGAAACCTCGAGCTACCCCAGCCAGCAGGGCAGTGGTCAGTGGGGAATGATCTTCCTCGGACTGAGGCTGCCCTTCCTGGGAGGCCTTGACCAGGCTTGGCATGTGACTCTGAAGCTTCAATCTTCAAAAGGGAAAAATCCCACTGTCTGAAAGAGGATTTGCAGTGGTTCTCAACCTTCTGGCCCTTTTAAATACAGTTCCTCATGTTGTGACCCCCAACCATAAAATTATTTTCGTTGCTACTTCACAACTGTAATTTTACTACTGTTATGAATCGTAATGTAAATATCTGATATGCAGGATGGTCTAGGCAACCCTTGTGAAAGGGTCGTTTGACCGCCAAAGGGGTCTCGACCTACAGGTTGAGAACCGCTGATTTATAGGCATAGCTATAAAGGAGAGTCTACCACCAAGGTACACAAATCCCTTCCCAGCTGCTTGGTGAATTTTTCACTTTCTAATTAGTGATGTTAGAAAAACTAAATATCTGTATCTTATTTGTGAGGTGGTTGTTAAGAAAGAAGAGAGAAACTTTGTATCAAGTTCTACTAAGTTTTCTGTTCAACTTTAAGAAATAATAAAACCAGCCATGCATTCCTTTCTGCTGTTCATGACCAGGTCTACACCTAACTTCTCTTTAAGACACTATAAAATCAAACGATGCCATTCTCAGTTTAGAGGTTTGTACAGCTTGGGATATGGATCACTAAAATGGCTATATAGATTTATTTTGTCACCCAGAAGATATGTTTGAAGTGGCTTTAGTGGCTCATGCTAAGGAAGCTGTAAATTTGTTTTTATAAAATGATTAAAGAATGATTGTGAGGAATGACCTGATTCCATTTCTCCTCCAAATTTGTCAGAAAACTCCTAAATTTAATCAAATAAATACATTCAAGGCAACTCTGTATGTACTAGTTACTGATTCCTCTAAATACTTAAGCTTTAGTGGGTTTTTTTTTTTTGTCTCCAAATGTGTTGATGTGAAAATAATAACTCTAATGACCTTAGAAGTCATTGTCAGCTATAAAATATGACTACAACTAACAAAGGCATACTTGGAGCTCACAGTTGGACTCACTGTACAACAAATGGACGTATTTTTCATGCTCAGTGAATTTATAGTTTTCACATCTCCACATTCGCATCACTACTCATTTAATTCTTACAGATTATAATAAAGCGTATAACTATTCCCATGTTAAATACGTTTATTTTACCAGTAACTAAAAACTTTATAAATATACTGGGGACTCCCACTGCTTGTATGACTGATGAAACTCCTACCAAATTAACCCTCCTGTAGATATCAACTGTGAACTTCGGGTAAAACCGGAAACCAAAAATTACCTGAGACACTGGACAATGAAATTAAAGCAAGTGGGTTATGTAGAGGAGTAGTACAGAAGAACTGGAAAAACACGCTGAGTTTTCGACTTTTGTAAGTTTTAGTCTGTGCCTAGGCCCTGGCCAATGATTTGAGGAGCTTTTAGAGGGGGTGGAAGTCAGATAGGAAACTCTATAATTGTTCTGTCCTGAAGAACTTGAAGGCACAGTTGGAGATAACCACAGCTGCCGGAAAATGGAAATGGAATCCCAGGAAAGAGACAGCAGAAGAACAAAGCTTTAAGTTCTGAGTAGAAACACTGCCCGAATCCCTGGCTGACCCTAAACAATGCATGAATGGGACACCCTCCAAAATAAGGACAACATAACTGAACTGAGATCTGAACTATCTCTCAAAACACAGAGCTTGCAGCTTAAGTCCAAATGAATTAATTGCCTGTTAAAACAAACAAAAAACAGTCTTTAGAAGAATACAATAGAACCAAGTTTCCACAATAAGGTTCGTGACACAATCCAAAATTATTTAATATTTGAGAACCAGGAAAACGTGACCCATTCTGAAGAGAAAAGACAATCAGTGGAGACTGACTCAAAAGTGACCAACTTGTTGGATAGAACTAGACAAGTATTTTAAAGCAACTTTCATGACTATGCTCAATATTGTTGAAAATGTGTATAAAAAGTTACAACATCTCAGAAGATAAATAGAAACTTTAAAAGAGAACAAAATCATAATTCTCATACATAGCCTTTAATACAGTGGTCACAGAATACTTAAAAATGTTTGTTAAATTAAAAAAATAGCACTTTACATTGTTTTTTTCTTTACCCATTTGTCTTGAGCCCTACTCTTTATTCTTTTCACCTATTTGTTTAAACGTTTTATTCTTTTAAAGACTTTTTTAGCACTAAGGTAGTGATGTCTTTATTGAAACATGTATAGAGCAGTTATTATGTGCCGGAGGCTGTGCTCAGAACAGTGTATTAAAAATAGATAATGGTTATGATGGTGATGATGGTTATAGCCGAGAGTATACAATGTAGGACTATTACCCTCATTTTATAGGCAGGAAACTGAATCTCAGAGTAAATGTTACATATTTTCACTGCCATTTGCTAATATAATGTGTTAAGAACTATTTGTAAAAAGAGTAGTCTAATGTTTTGTTTTGTTTTTGGCCATTTTACAATTTCTGTTTCTCTTTTGAGATATCACATCTTTTTATTAATTATGAGCATTTTTCTTTAAATTATTGAGGATAGAATCAGAAAGAATGCATGGGAATGGAAAGATGGCGGCGATATAGGCAGACGCGTCCCAGGTCTTGTCCCGGAGCAAACGGAGTAAGCAGCTGAAACTAATAACACCCACCCCGAATTGGCAAATTTACTCAGCTGGTGAGACGGCTTGCAGCCTGGAAGGGCAGACCTCCCCTGGAAAGGTTAAAAACCAGGGATCTGGGCAGGAAAGTTTGCCAGACCTGAGCCCAGAGGGTCGGAGGGAGACCGCATGGCAGACAGCCGCGTCTCTTGGGACAGACACAGACCCTGACCAGGGTAAGGAGTTCCGCGGGTTTGCTGGCGCCAGGAGATTTGAGATTTGGATTTTGTGATTGCGGAGAACTGAGACTAAAGGGGGCATCCTGAGGAACTGATCAGACCATGCAGTGCCCATAAGAGAGGAGCGTTTCCCAGACCATGCAGTGCTGGTAAGAGGAGCGTTTCCCAGACCGGTAAGAGGAGCGTTTCCGCGGCCGGCCGGCGTTTGTCTGTTTCTTTGTTTTCACTGAACCCTGCTCATAGGACAGTTCGGATACAGACACTCACCTGTGCTGAAGAGAGGGTGAAGGTGCAGACGAGGGGAATCTGGGGAGAGGCTGAGGAAAGAGGGGGAGCCGGAGGAGGTGGCAGCGAATTGAGTGCTGAGACCCCCCTGGGCCCAGGACTGGGGCAGCCATTCCTCCAGAGGGTGGAATTCCTCCCTCCAGCCCCCCAGGCAAGGAGCACAGCCACACCCAGATTCCACCCTGTATGAGATAAAGGACTAAAACAAGCTGATTAGTCCCTGGGAGTTACCAGGGTCTGGCCTATAGAGGGATTTTCAGTCCCACCAACAACACAGAGCAGGGTAAGGATTAAAAAAGGATAGAGAAGCTGTATAGCCTCAGAGGCCAACCCAAAAACACTGCCACCCAGAGGTTGAGCCACAAACTGACTCTTAGGGGAATACAAATTAAGGCAGACTGGATCACAAATACGGCCTGCTTTAAAATCGGGACTGTGATTTGCAACACGGAGGAACAGTGTAATGCAGGCAGATTCAACACTCTCCTAAATACCTGGCAGGACTAAGGCGAACCAGGCTGAAGAGTGGAAGAGCCGAAGGACCATCACTACTGCAAATTTTTTCTTTTTCTTTTTCTTTTTAATTTTTTCACCTTTTTACTAAGAAACCAATTTTTTTTTTTTTTTCTCTTTTTCTTCTTTTTCCATCACCTGATTTTACCCTTTCAATTACCACATTTTTGTTTTTGACCAGTATTGTTGCTCCTACCATTTTGCCATTTTTTGAAGTGCCATTTTATTTTCTCTTTATTTTCTTTTGGGATTAGTGTTCTCCATTCTATTTTCATCGTTCCTTTAGCATTAATTTTCCCTATCTCAATTCCACCTCTTTGCCAAAACCCTCTTCCTTACTTTTCCCCTTTTGGTGTCCTGTTTCTCTTACCCTATTTAAGGGTAAGACTTTGGTCCAGACTTTCCCAATTCCCTCTTTTTACCCCCTGTCTAATTCCACCCTACTTATATATCCTACTTCCAATCTACTGCTCTAAATCCTTATACACCTATTCTTTATCCTTCTTCACTTTCCAACCATTTTTTTTTTCTCTCTTATCTTTCTATTGTTTTCTTGATTGTCGAATATATTGGGCTTTTTTTTTTTTTTTTTTTTTTTTTTTTTAATTTGTTTGTTTGTTTTGTTTTGTGTTTTTTCTTCTTTTTTAGGACTGGTTGTGAGGTTGTTTTTCTTTTTCTTTTTCTTTTTCTTTTTTTTTTCTGCTGGTTTTTCCCTTCCCTCCCCCACCCCACCCCAGTTATTTTTGTGCTTCTGTTTTCCCTTACCCCTCTGGATATTATTGGTGGTTTGTAGTTTGCATTCATCTCCAGGGATCTGTTGCTGGAATTTGTTGAGATTAGTGGCAGTTCTATTGGAGTTTGCTCCTCATACGGGGAGTCTCTTCCCCACTTCTACTTCATTCTCTTTTTTCGCTCTCTTTTTTTCCCCCCTCTTTTTTCCCAATTCTATTTTTGCACTCCTTTTTTGTTTGTTTTTTTCTTATTTTTCTTCTCTGTTCTCTCTTTTATCTTCTTCTCTTCTTTCTCCCTTATCCCCTAATTCTCTTAATTCGGGTGGTCACCTTTATTTGGAGTTATTAATATTGTGAATATACTTGTGTTCAGTGCCTGGTACGTTGTGCCTTGCTCTGTTGTATTTTGTGCCTTTAAATCAACGCAGCAGATCCAAGCAACAGCAGCCCCCTGATCACCGCAGCCTCCTGATCACCACAGCCTCCTGATCACCACACCCTCTGTCTGTGGAACAGCAACTGTACGTGAAGCCTCCCCCCACCAGCCAGAAGAGCCAACACAGCTGTGAACAACACCCACCAGAGGAGCTGCTGCCAACTGGAAAGCAGCTGCTACCGCAACCGTCTGAGCAGCAACCACAACCCAAGGAGCCCCTGCCACCCAGGGAGCAGCCACTGAACACCTCAACATCTACATATGTCAGCGAGATCAAACATGGGTAGGCAAAGAAACCCCCAAAGGAAAGAAAAGGAGGACTCGCCAGAAAAGCAGCTAAGTGAGACAGAGATATGCAACATGACGGAAAAAGAATTCAGAATAAGGTTCCTAGAGTACATGCACCACATGTTCAAGAAGCAAGAAGAAACAGATGAAAAACTCAACTACTTATGCAAGAAGCTAGAAGAAACAGATGAAAAAATCAACAACTTAAGTAAGTCCCAAGAAGAAATGAAGAGTGACATAGCTTCAATAAAAAACTCCATTGAAAGTATCAACAGTAGACTGGGAGAAGCAGAGGACCGAATTAGTGAATTAGAAGACAAGGAAGCAAAACACACTCAAACTGTACGGCAAATGGAGAAAAAAATTAAAAGACAGGAGGAGAGCCTAAGGGAGCTTTGGGACAACATGAAACGAAACAACATACGAATAATAGGGGTGCCAGAACAACAGAAAGATGAACATGGATTAGAAAACCTATTCGAAGAAATAATATCAGAAAACTTCCCTGAGGTGGGGAAGAAAAAAGTCACACAAGCCCAGAGAGTCCCAAACAAGGTGAACCCGAAAAGACCCACACCAAGACACATCATAATTACCATGGCAAATGTTCAGGATAAAGAGAGAATCTTACAGGCTGCAAGAGAGAGACGGAAAGTAACATACAAGGGATCTCCCATTAGATTATCAAATGATTTCTCAACAGAAACATATCAGGCCAGAAAAGAATGGACGGAAATCTACAAAGTGATGCAAAGCAAAGGACTGAATCCAAGAATACTCTATCCAGCAAGGCTATCATTCAAAATTGAAGGGGAAATAAGAAGCTTCACAGACAAAAAAGGGCTAAGGGAGTTTATCACCACCAAGCCAGCCATGCAAGAAATGCTAAAGGGACTGGTGTAAAAAGAAGAAATATCAAGCTCAGAAAGAAAACAGCCACACACACACACACAAAAAGAAATGGCTACAAACAAATACCTTTCAATAATAACTTTAAATGTAAATGGACTAAATGCTCCAACCAAAAGACATCGAGTGGCTGAATGGATAAAAAAACATGACCCATACATCTGCTGTCTACAAGAGACCCACCTCATTAGAAGGGACTCACACAGACTGAAAGTGAAGGGATGGAAAAATATCTTTCACGCAAATGGAAAGGAAAAGAAAGCTGGGGTAGCAATACTTATATCTGACAAAGTACATCTCAAAGTGAAGGCCATAACCAGAGATAAGGAAGGCCACTTCATAATACTAAAGGGATCAATACAACAAGAAGATATAACCCTGGTAAACATATATGCACCCAATGCAGGAGCACCCACATACATAAGAAAACTTCTGGAAGAAATCAGGGGAGAGATCGACAACAATACAATCATAGTAGGGGACTTTAATACACCACTGACATCACTGGATAAATCCGCTAGACAAAAACTCAGCAAAGAAACAGCAATCCTAAATGACTCACTAGATCAGATGGACTTAATTGACATCTTCAGAACACTTCACCCCACAGCTGCGGAATATACATTCCTCTCAGGTGCTCATGGGACATATTCAAAAATAGACCACATATTGGGTCACAAGCAAAGTCTCCACAAATTCAAGAAGATTGAAATCATAAAAAGCTTCTTCACAGACCACGATGGCATAATGTTAGAAATAAACTACAATAAAAACAACCCAAAATACTCAAACACTTGGAAGCTGAATAGCATGTTATTAAATATTGATTGGGTTACCGATGACATCAAAGAAGAAATTAAAAACATCCTGGACACTAATGACAATGAAAACACAACAATCCAAAACCTCTGGGACACAATGAAAGCAGTCCTGAGAGGGAAGTTTATAGCTCTACAGGCCTATCTCAAAAAACAAGAAAAAATGGTAGTCAATCATCTAACTCTACAACTCAAAGAATTAGAAAGAGAGCAACAAGAAAACCCCAGAGTGAGCAGAAGGAAGGAGATAATAAAGATTAGAGCAGAAATCAATGAAATAGAGACCAAAAAAACAATACAGAAAATCAATGAAACCAAGAGCTGGTTCTTTGAAAGGATAAACAAGATTGACAAACCCCTAGCCAGGCTCACCAAGAAGCAAAGAGAGAGGTCCCAAATAAACCAAATCAGAAATGATAGAGGCGAAATAACAACAGACCCCACAGAAATACAAATGATTGTTAAACAATACTACGAGCAACTCTACTCCAACAAACTGGACAACCTGGAGGAAATGGACAAATTCCTAGAAAAATACAACATTCCAAAACTCAATCAGGAAGAATCTAAAAACCTCAATAGGCCAATAACTATGGAAGAAATTGAAGCAGTCATCAGAAAGCTTCCAGCAAACAAAAGCCCAGGGCCAGACGGCTTCACAGGGGAGTTCTACCAAACATTCAAGGAAGAACTAAAACCTACCCTCCTCAGACTACTACAAAAAATTCAAGAGGAAGGAACGCTTCCAAGCTCATTCTATGAAGCCAGCATCACCCTAATACCAAAACCAGGTAAAGACATCACAATGAAAGAGAATTACAGGCCAATATCCCTCATGAACATAGATGCCAAAATCCTCAACAAAATCTTAGCAAATCGGATCCAGCAGTACATCAGAAGGATCATACACCATGACCAAGTAGGATTCATCCCAGAGATGCAAGGATGGTACAACATCCGTAAATCAATAAATGTGATACATCACATAAACAAATTGAAAGAAAAAAACCACATGGTCATATCAATTGATGCAGAAAAAGCATTCGACAAAATCCAACACCCATTTTTGATAAAAACTCTCAGAAAGGTGGGAATAGAAGGATCATACCTCAACATAATAAAAGCCATATATGACAGGCCCACAGCCAACATCATACTCAATGGACAAAAACTAACACCATTTCCCCTAAGAACAGGAACAAGACAGGGATGCCCACTCTCACCACTCCTGTTCAACATAGTACTGGAAGTATTAGCCATTGCAATTAGGCAAGAAGAAGGAATAAAAGGCATCCAAATTGGAAAAGAGGAAGTAAAACTGTCCTTATTTGCAGATGACATGATATTATACATACAAAACCCTAGAGACTCCATCAAAAAGCTACTAGACTTAATACATGAATTTGGCAATGTAGCAGGATACAAAATTAACCCCAAGAAATCTGAGGCATTTCTATACACCAACAGTGAACTTTCAGAAAGGGAGATCAGAAAAACAATCCCATTTACCATCGCACCAAAAAAATTAAGATACCTAGGAATAAACTTAACTAAAGAGGTTAAAGACCTCTACTCAGAAAACTACAGGACGTTGAAAAAAGAGATAGAGGAAGACATAAACAGATGGAAGAACATACCATGTTCTTGGATTGGTAGAATCAACATCATTAAAATGTCCATACTACCCAAAGCAATCTATACATTCAACGCACTTCCCATTAAAATACCAATGGCCTTCTTCAAAGATCTAGAACGAACTCTCCAAAAATTCATCTGGAATAAAAAAAGACCCCGAATAGCTGCAACGATCCTGAGAAAGAACAAAGTAGGTGGGATCTCAATGCCAGATATCAAGCTGTATTACAAAGCCACTGTTCTCAAAACTGCCTGGTACTGGCACAAGAACAGACATATAGATCAGTGGAATAGAATAGAGAGTCCAGAAATTAGCCCGAACCAATATGCTCAATTAATTTTTGACAAAGGAGGCATGAACATACAATGGAGCCAAGATAGTCTCTTCAATAAATGGTGTTGGGAAAATTGGACAGACATATGCAAGAAAATGAAACTAGACCACCAACTTACACCATACACAAGAATAAACTCAAAATGGATAAAGGACTTAAATGTACGACAGGAAACCATAAAAATTCTAGAAGAATACAAAGGCAACAAAATCTCAGACATATGCCAAAACAATTTCTTCACTGATACAGCTCCTAGGGCAGTTGAAACTAAAGAGAAACTGAACAAATGGGACTACATCAAAATAAAAAGCTTCTGCACAGCAAAAGAAACCATCAACAAAACAACAAGAAAACCCACCTCGTGGGAAAACATATTTGCCAACGTCATATCTGATAAGGGCTTAATCTCCAAAATTTATAGGGAACTCATACAACTTAACAAAAAGAAGATAAACAATCCAATCAAAAAATGGGCAAAGGATCTAAATAGACACCTTTCAAAAGAGGACATTCAGAAAGCCAAGAGACATATGAAAACATGCTCAAAGTCACTAATCATCCGAGAGATGCAAATCAAAACAACAATGAGGTACCATCTCACACCTGTCAGAATGGCCATCATCAACAAATCAACAAACGACAAGTGCTGGAGAGGATGTGGAGAAAAAGGAACACTTGTGCACTGCTGGTGGGAATGCAGACTGGTGCAGCCACTATGGAAGGCAGTATGGAGGTTCCTCAAAAAATTGGAAATGGAACTCCCATTTGACCCTGTGATCCCACTACTAGGAATATATCCCAAGAAACCAGAAACACCAATCAGAAAGGATATATGCACCCAGATGTTCATAGCAGCACAATTCACCATAGCTAAGATCTGGAAACAGCCTAAGTGCCCATCAGTAGATGAATGGATTAGAAAACTGTGGTACATCTACACGATGGAATACTATGCTGCTGTTAAAAAGAAGGAACTCCTACCATTTGCAACATCATGGATGGAACTGGAGAGCATTATGCTAAGTGAAACAAGCCAGTCAATGAAGGAAAAATACCACATGATCTCACTCATTCATGGATAATAAAGACCATTACAAACTTTTGAACAATAATAGATACAGAGGCAGAGCTGCCTCAAACTGATTGTCAAACTGCAGTGGGAAGGCCAGAGAGAGTTGGGGGGCAGGAGGGAGGGGAGTAAGAGATCAACCGAAGGACTTGTATGCATGCATATAAGCATAACTAATGGACATAAGACACTGGGGGGTAAGGGAGGGTAGTGGTTTGTCAAGGGCGGGGGGGGGGGGGAAAGGATACTTATGTAATACCCTTTGTAATACTTTAAGAGGAAAATTAAAAAAAAAAAAAAAAAAAATAAATAAATAAATAAATAAATTATTGAGGATAGCTAAAATGTTGCTCAGGTAGCAAATCACAATGAAAACATATAACTGTCCCTCTGATGGTGGCGCCTGAGTTTGGTACTGCTCTCCTGTCATTGGAAAATATGGATTTGTTTCTTGGTGGAAGAAAAGTTGCTTCTCACTTTCCCCCTTTGATAACTTTCATATACTCCTTTAAATTATACACATTGGCCTCCCCTCATAATTTCAGATTATAATTCCAAAACCTTTTGTATTGATTCAATCAGAGTGCATGGCTATATTTCTTTTCCATCACTTCTTTGGGTATCCCTCTGTATCTCTACTGTCTAACATAATGCCTAGGACATACTCAAACACTCTAATTAATATTTACTAAATCAATAAACCAGAAAGTATAAGACTGAAAGAAAATACACCACAAGGGATTTCTAATCTACATTTTTGGCCTTTAAAATTCTCCTAATGAGCTCCCAATTTCACTTGTCTGTTTTTCATTATTTTTTCTTTGTATTTTATTTGGGGGGGTGCTCACCAGTTTTCCTTCATAGTGTGAATTTCACTATGTCTTTTCTGAAGCTCTTCCTGACCATCTGTGTTTCACTATAAAGAGGTGGAATTAAATCTACTCAGTTTGGCTCAGTGGATAGAGCATCGACCTGTGGACTGAAGGGTCCCCGGTTCAATTCTGGCCAAGGTCACATGCTCGGGTTGCGGGCTCGGTCTCCAGTTTGGGGCCTGCAAGAGGCAGCCGATCGGTGATTCTTTCTCATCACTGATATTTCTATCTCTCTCTCCCTCTCCCTTCCTCCCTGAAATCAATAAAAATATATTTAAAAAAAGATTGACCATCATTTATTTCTTTCCTTCAACCTTCATAGAGTAAAACACAAACATTAAATTCTAATTGATCATTGCTAGTCTTCCTGCCTGTGAAAGATGCATGATCTACTTTTCAACTTTCTACTTTTCTGTCACAGGGCTGTGATGATACCTTCCTTTAATAGATGTAAATATTTTACCTCAGACTAACAGATTTCATAGAGTAAATGTATGTTGACTCAGGCTTCAGAAAATGATTCAATGGTGTTACTCCATTAATTTTTAAAATATGACTGTTTTCATTGCAAGTAAGAGAAATCAATTTAAACTAAATCAAGCATAACAAGGAAATGTATTGACAGCCTTATCAGAGAAATTCTGGTTTAGTCGCCAACCCAGGCAATAGAGTGGTTCAAATAATGTCACCAGACATAGCTTTGCTCTATTTCTGATTCCCTCTCAATTAATTCCATTTTCAAGCAGATGTTTTCTCTGTGGTGGAAAGTGACTTCCAGAAGCTCCAGACTTAGGTTTAACCTCCCCACATCCTTTTTTTTATGGTGCTTTCCAATGGTCTGATTAGACAGCTTTTGGCCACATGCTATTGCAAAAGCATTGATATGTCCGGGGGCAGGAATATACTACAGGCCAGGTTTACTTCACGTGGCCTCTGTAAGTGGAGACCACTGGGGCCCTGAAAAGATCACATCAGGTTTACTTTAGCCTTCTTTCATCTCTCCGTCTTTCCTGCTATGGCCTTGCAGCTGCAATCTTCACAAGAGTGCCCTGGGATGTCCTGGCCATAGAGAGAGGGGGAGAGGGAAAGGGAGAGGGAGAGGGGAAGGGGGAGGGGGAGGGGATGGGGAGGGGGAGGGGGAGGGAGACATTCACTGGGGAAGCCAGATGTCTGGGAGTCTGTATCAGTCCCAGGGCAGCCCATTGCCACAGACTAGACTGGTATAGGAGAGAAAAGCCCAGCTCCTCTGCCACGAGGTGAAAGAAACTTTAATGCTCCATAGCTGTCTCTGGCATCAGACCGATGCTGGAATTTCACCTGAAATCATACACGTGTGTGACTTCCTTCCCTTTCCTATCTTGCTTCTCCCACTTTCCTAAAGATTTATTTGGGAAAGCACGTCCTTAATGAATCACTTGCACTCAGATTCGTGGCCTAGGATGGGCTTCTAGGAGATCCCGACTTAAGAAAATATCCTTGAATGTAAGTGTCCAAAGTGATATAGAATCAGAGTTGGAAAAGGAGGGTACCCAGGGAGAATCCACATGCAGTGAGTGACCAGGTGGGAAATCAAGGCCGGTATTTTAAAACAATTAGGATTAAAGTGTGGGTCACATCAAAATCAATGTAAGTTTTACTCCTTTTATTATTTCTTTCAATTCTTTTTTCAGGAGCAAATATTTTCTCTACAAAGTGTGCAGTAACAATGCTCACTCATTGTTAATGCAGTTCTGCCCTCGGTTTTGATGTTTTGACTTTGGTTGGCTGATTCAGAATCCAGGTTATTTGGAGGCACTCCTGAGCACGGTTCTCTTCTATTGATTTTGGAGTGATGTAGTATGCGCAATCTGTGTCCCATCTTGGCTTGCCCATCCCTCATCTTTTTCCATCTGAACCAGAGGCAGCTCCTGAAATTAATGTGTTTTCTATGGATCACATGCTTTAAGGGGATAGATGAACAATCCTGATTCATTCCCTTTGCCAACTTAATTTCACTCCAAATCTTACATTACTATATTGTTTTAAAGAAAATGCCATTTGGTCTATAAACATGTGTTTTAAAAATGTCCTAATATGCACCTGTTTTCCCTCAGTCAGTGTATGGTTCCTCTTAAGTTCATCAAGTTGCCAACTATCTGACCATTTATTTCTGTATGTGCATTATGTTCTATGCAATTCTGAAGAGGCTTTGGGGCAAAGATAAACAAACAAGCCTATAATCCATGTTTAGAAATGTCAAAGGTTTCAACTCCACATCTAAATTTTAAAATATTATTCACACAGTTAACACTTCTTATCACCGTTACCACATCTGGCTTCTACCTGATCTAGACAAACAAATTCTTATTCCCTTGGAAACCATCTCTCTGGTCTCTGATTTCAGCAACCTAATGCTTAACATCACATTGCCTTCTGTTCCTAAATAACAAAAGATTCTCCTGAATAAAGTGGCATATGGACTTCCGTATTTTTCTTAACCCACCTACATAATCATCATGTAATTCTAATTCAGTATTTTGTAATCAGTCTTTCATCTTATTTTTAAGTGGTCACAGACTATAATTATAACCATCAAAAAATCCTTTCAGTCAATTAACAATCTACTCTACCAGGGAAATTTAATCTCAACAGATTGAGATGGGACAGGAGGAGGCTTCACATTTAGGTGCACTGGGAAATCAGAAATAGATTTGGAGTCTTGTCACTGAAGTTGAGAAGTTCCTTAGATGTAAAAGAAGAGAAGGAAGAGGGGGAAGATGGAGAAAAAGGAGAAGGAAGAGGAGGAAGAAGAGGAGGAGCAAGAGGAAGGGAAGAGGAAGAGGGGAAAGGAAAGAGAATGAAAAAAAGTAGTGAGGTATAACAGTGAGATTTTAATCAGAAAAACAGAAACCATTTCAAGCATTTATACCAGAGGGAATGTCATTCAGGGTATTGGTTACACAGGTAATGAAAGAGCTTGAGAACTAACTAAGAATATACAATTTTAAAGTTTTCATTATGGCAAAGATACTGTAAATTAAGTGAATAAACCAGTAATAAATTTGGAAAAACACGTAAAGCAGAGGAAAAGGCTAATATCTATTCTGTATTAAAGACTGAAAAATTGACAAAGTTGTAAATGATAGAAAAGCAACAAAATATAGGAAGTAAATATTTATAGCAGTGAAAATCTGCATGGTCAAAAATACATGAAAAGATGCACAGCACATTAGTAGTCAGGAAAAGATAAATCAAAGTGATAGACTTTATACTCTTCAGACTGGCAAACACTGAGATGAACATAAAATCTGTTGCCGCCTGGGAGTGGGAAACTGGCATGCTGATAAAATGCTAAGACAAATATGAAAGCAATCCCTCAACATCTATAAGAAAATGCATATACCCTTATGGGTAGTAATCTCTTTCCCGATCATCTATTTTATATAAAGAAAACTTTGAGTCCGTAAGGATTATCTACAAGGTTTTTTATATCAACATTATTCAGGATGGGGAAAAAATCATCAATAATAAAATGGATAAATAAATTATTGTACTTCCAAACCACCAAGAACAATGAGTGACAACTACATTAGGTACTTTGAAAAACTTTTGCGAAATTGCACAGAAAAAGCAATAGCTAAAATACTGTGTATCATCCAATTTTTGTAATGTATTGATAACGACTATGTATGGATATTGTTTACATACTTATGCATATGTATATATGAATCTGTACAGGACTGCACGAGCATGGAGAAAAATATGAAAGCATACATTTCAGGTTGTTATCTTGGGGAAGAGGCAGGCTGGAAGTTATGTAGGTGATTGGGGAACAAGGAGAAAAGTAAAATGTAAAGTAGAAATTTAAAGTGAATGAAAAGAAATTAATGATATGATCATATTTATTCATGTATATAAAATCAGAATTACATAACTGTATATAAAAAATGTTTTAAACAGCATTTGACAAATAGGTATCTTCCAGATTTTAACCTTTCCCCCCTGATTTTGCCAGACCAAGAGATTACTATGTTTCCTGGCTAGTGTGGCTCAATGGTTGAGCATCGACCTATGAACCTGGAGCTCATGGTTCCATTCCCAGTCAGGGCACCTGCCTGGGTTGCGGGCTTGATCCCCAGTAAGAGGCATACAGGAGGCAGTTGATTGATGATTCTCTCTCATCATTGATGTTTCCATCTCCCTCTCCCTCTCTGAAATCAATAAAAATATATTTAAAAACAAGAGGTTACCATGTTGGGGGTTCTTAAGGTGAAGATAGAAATAAATGACTTCAGGGGATTTACAATTTGGGTGCATTTTCTGTTGAATTATTTAAGAGGGGTGAATCATATGGTATCTTTTTGAGAAATATGTAGAATAAGGGCTGGGGGGGGGGGGTGGGTATTGATAAGCAGTTTTTATGACCTGGGAGGCTGCAAGAATGAATGTGTCATTAGCAGAAATAGGAAACACAAAAGGAGATAAGTTTACAGAAAAGTGACACATTTACTTAGAACAGACTCATTTGAGATGATGATTTCCAAACTTACAGATGGGCTTCAGAGACGAAACAGCTGAAGGAGTGGTCAGAAGTCCGGGAGTGGGGAAAGGGACCTTCTGTGGTGGAAGCAGATGCCATCACTGAGGGAACTTTGAGGATGAAGATCAGAATCTTGGGGAAATCATGCCTATAGAGAGAAGATAGAGAAGGTGAGGATATGAGAGTCAATGCGGAGACAGGGAATGAGCTGAAGACATGTGCCAGTGGAAGCAAAAAATATCCATCTCCAGAGAGAGGGTGCCTAAGCACGCCAGTGCCGTGGAACGGAGAGAGTGCTTCAGGCCCAGAGAAGATGGCCAGGTTTGCCCATTCAGAAGGTGTGAGTGAATACAGTAGCAGCAAACGTGGGGGCTAATGTGAATACTGTGGGGCTCACACTTTATGAGAGGCAGAGAGAGGTTCCAGATGATGTGGGGTTTGGGAATGGAGAAAATTTAAATCTACTTCTAGGTATGTTGGTGAAACCTTTGCAACATCATCATTACTTACATAGCAGCCGAATTTATCAGTGCCACCAAAATGTTTGTAAGAGAGCTGCCCAGAATTCCAGTGCAGACTGGTTTGAGGCAAACATGTGCACTCTGTCAGGCTCCTCTTGGGAACCACTAAAATCCTCCCCGCCTACACCTCTCACTCCAGCTCCCGCAGCTCGGCTGCAGTGACCTGCTCCCCGCTGGCCTCACTCAGCCCACTCAGGAGCACCTTGACCACACCCATCTTCCATCTGCCCAGTTCATGCCTCTGTCTGCCTGACCCGCATCTGCTCTTTCACAGGGATGAGGGACTAACACAGGAACCACTTGGCATTCACATGGGTGTGCACATGTGTTTGTATGTGTGTATGAATGTGTTGAGAGGGAGGCTTTGACCAATGAAGAAGGGCCAATGGGTAAATGCCCCTCTTTCTTCTCCCAGGCAGACACATGTCCTAAGATACGCTGCATATGACTTCTCATTTGATCCTTTCCACTGGAGCACCGTTTTACACCCATGGTAGCTGCAATCTTGTATTCTTCTCCTTCCTTCCCTGTTCCGGTGCCCCTATTCCTCATTCCTGACACCTCAATCAATCTTCTCACTCAATTATTGCACTTAATCCTCTGTTTCTGGCTGTGTTTTGGAGGAACTCAAGCTAAGACATTTTCTGTTTAAAAAACCAGAAAATATAGGAGCTGTGTGGCCCAATAGAGGAATAGGGCATGGGATGATCTTTTGCCCCCACTGGAAAGCATGCTTCTGTTTTATTTCCTGCTTTTTAAAGATGAGTTTAGGTCTTTTGCTACTTTAAAATGTCTTCAATATGTTAAATTCCTTAGGTGAACAGCAATAGGAGAACTAAGTGTTTGGTGATAGATACAGATATGCAATTAGTTCCAGAATACACAATGGAGTGTAAAAAAATTGAGCTACTTTTGAATAAAATGCTCTTATAATTAAAAATCTGTTAGGAAGAAGCGTCCTCATTTTCCTTTATGTGCCTTGAAAATTTGCCAGGAATTTAAAAGTCTTCCATCATTACACAGTGCTGCTGGATGTGAACAGTCCCTCAGTGCCTTGGTTAAATTTTATGTCCTGAACCAAAACTTATTCTCTCGGCTTTCTTTTCTTTTTCATGTCACCTAATTTAGTAGTATTTTGGAGATGGATATTCTCGTTATGTCTTTGTTATTTAATTAGGTAATCTTTTGTAATGATAATGCTATTCTGAAAGCAGGTTTTGAATAGGAAACTTTTTTGGAGACCGATCTGGGAGTTTTCCAGTTTCATGCCTGCCTCTTCTGATCTCAAGGTTGTCCTAAGAAATGGGTAGAGTTAAAGGACCATAGAAGCAAGACTGGGACGTGAGCTTTCTCTCTCCATTGGATTTGAATAAGAGAACTCATCCAATTACTTCCTCTAATTGCCTAGAAGTTATTAGCTCAGGATAACAGTTCCCCCAAGGACAGCATCCTAAACTTTTGTAGCCTCGTTATGTTTCTGGAATTTCATTCTAGGCTAATTCTGTTTGAACTTCCTTCAAACAGAGGAAGAAACTCTTAAAGGAAAATGGCACATTTACAGTGGGGTACACATTTTAATGCCAAACCCTTTATTCTCTCAGTTGAATTATACCTCTAATTTTGAGCCTGAGAGATTGAACAGAAACCTGGCAGAAATAAACTATCCTAATATATATAAGAAGCCAGGTGCCATCATGACCAGACGGACAAACAAACAGCAGGATAGGGAGCTGAGGGGTGGGAGCTGTGGGCCCCCAGACGCCAGAGGTGTGGTCAGCGGTGTGGCGGCGGGAGGAGGGAGCAGTGGACCCAAATGACCAAAGGACCAGTCCGGCTCTCACAGCATGGTGGGGTGGGGCCACGGAGGCTGAGGAGCCTCGCGGGGTGGGGGGCTGTGAGCATGGAGCTTCCTGGGGTGGCTGAGGCGGAGGAGCATCGCGGGGCAGGGGTGGTGGACCCGAGGTAGAGGAGCGGGGCGGCGCTGTGAGTATGGAACTTCGCAGGGCGGTGAGGTCAACGAGCTTTGCGGCGGTGGCTGAGGCCAAAGAGCCTTGCGGGGTGGGGGCTGTTAGGGTGGAGCTTTGCAGGGTGGCTGAAGTGGAGGAGTGTCGCGGGGTGGGGACCGCGAGCGTGGAGCGTCATGGGGCATTAGAGGCGGGGCAGGGGCTGTGAGCGGGGAGCTTTGCCAGGCTGCTGAGGCAGAAGAGCATTGCCGGGCATGGGCAGCAGTGAGACTGAGGAGGTTTGCGGGGCAGGGGCTATTAGCGTGGAGCTTTGCGGGGAGGTGGGTGAGTGTCACTGGGGCTTAGGCGGCTGAGGCCAAGGAGCCTTGTAGGGTGGAGGCTGTGAGCATGGAGGTGCTCGGGGTAGGGGCCACGGAGGAGGAGGAGCGACGCTGTGCTGCGGACATGGCCCTGATTGCAGCTAGGCCTAGGGATCCTAACCCGCATGATTTAATCGTGCGCTGGGCCTCTAGTTTATATATATATAAAAGGCTAAGTGTCCGTCCATCCAACCAGTAGCTGTGATGCACACTGGCCACCAGGGGGCAGATGCTCAAATGCAGAAGCTGCCAAGACATGCACTCAGCTTCCCCCAAGTGGGACACAGGCCCCACCACCACCCTGGAGCAACACCCAACCAAATCACAGTCAACACTGCCAAGACCCCATGGTGCAAAATGCAGCCCACAGCCCAGCCCAGCCCAGCCCAGAAATAGTTGCTGTGGGTGCCAGGTAATGACGTCATATAACAACACCCGGCTTCCTCTCCCTAGCGACTAGGCTTGTTGGAGTTTCTTCTGCCCAGGAACCCAACTTGCTCTATAGCCAGGTGCAAACATTTTGCAATTTAACCAAATGTTTGTGAGGTGTTTTCCTATGCCTCATCTCATTTGATCCTCACAGAAGTGCTGGAGTAGGTAGATAGGAGACTCAGTAGAATCCTATTTTTTTTCATTAGCCAGAAAACAGAAATTTAGAGAAACTTGACCTAATTGAAAAGAAGTAAGAAATGGTGGAACTTGAAAATTACTTCAGGTTTTGCTCACTGTACAGAATATAGTCAAACACTGCTGCAGTTAAATATTTTACCCTTTGTTCTCCCTGCGTGATCTACAATATTAATCTGCTTCATGATGATATTTACTGTTGTGTTGCTGACAATTACTTAAAAGAGAAGTTGGGGTGCTTCAATAGGCTGAAAAAAGTTTAGCTAAATCAGAAAGCAGATCTAATTAACCAAGTTTATCTATATAGTAGAGGCCCAGTGCATGAAATTCATGCATGGGTAGGATCCCTAGGCCTTGCCAGTGATCAGGGCCAATCAGGATCCCTGACTCCTCCTTCCCTCACTCCCTCAGCACCCTGCCGCTGCCGCTAGTCACCCACCATGTTCTACACTGCCCTCTGGTGGCCAGTGCATGTCATAGCAAGCAATCGAACTCGCTGTCTCCCGATCGAACTCCTGAGGGGAAATTTTGCATATTAGCAAATTTTATTATCTATAATAATAAAAGCATAATATGCTAATTAGACAGGACAGCTGAATGACCTTCTCGACATCCTTCTGGACGCAGCTGCCATGGCGGGGGTCAAGGCAGAGGCAGTTAGGGGCAATCAGGCAGGCAGGCAAAGCAGTTAGGGGCGATCAGACAGGCAGGTGAGTGGTTAGGGGTGATCAGGCAGGCAGAGAGGTTAGGGGCAATGAGGCAGGGATGCAGAGTGGTTAGGGGTGATGAGACAGGCAGGCAGAGAGCTTAGGGGTGATGAGGCAGGCAGAGTGGTTAGGGGCAATGAGGCAGGGATGAGGCAGGCAGGCAGGTGAGTGGTTAGGAGCCGGCGGTCCAGGATTTTGAGAGGGTGCAGGCTGAGCTGAGGACCCCTCCCCACCATGCACAAATTTCATGCACCGGGCCTCTAGTCCTATCTAATAAAGAGGGAATATGCTAGTTGACCCTCACACCGTCGCAAAGATGGCAGCACCCACAGCCAATAAGGAGGGAATATGCTAATTGACTGCCACACCCCCAAAGATGGTGACACCCACAGCCACGAGATGGCGGCGCCCAGTCCCCTCGGCCCCACTGGGGCAGCAGGTGCATGGCAAAGCTGGGCCCATCCCCAGGTGAGCCCAGGTGCTCCGCATGCCTGCTTCTAGAGTCCCCCAGTCCCCTCAGTCCCCCAGCCAGCCAGGGCTGGCCCAAGGCGCAGGAAAGCCTCAGATGTCGGCTGCCCAGCTGCCCAGGGCTGGCCTGAGGCTCAGGTAACCAGGGCTGGCCAAGGCTTGCGCTGCCGGCAGTGGCAGCAGCAGAGGTGTGATGAGGTGTCACCTTCCCCTCATCTCCAGGTCGCCTCGTGCCTCTGAGGGCTCCCAGACTGTGAGGGTGGCAGGCCGGGCTGAGGGACCCCCCACTCCAGTGCATGAATTTTCATGCACCAGGCTTCTAGTATAGGATATAAAAGGCTAAGTTGACTTGCACATCCACGATATAAATAAAGCTCTCACTGGTGCCAATCACAGGCATGTGTTTCAATTTTTCATTGTTGATCGTGAATTTGGTTGACCCTTCTATTACAGAGAAAGGGCGAATATCGATATTAAAATATTTTTTCTAATTAATTTCCTTTCAATGTGCACAAATCTGTGCACTGGGGTACTAGTAGCTATATAAGCCTGGTCCTGGTCACTCACCCATGGCATCATTAAAATGGACATTAAAAATATGGAAGCCAGGAAGGTTGACCTCAAATTATCTGAAGCAGAATCCTGAAGCTTCCATTGAGTCTGATGAAGGTTGAAGGGTACATAACTTCTCTAAACTTCTAAATCTTTGTCTGTAAGCACAGGTAGTAACTGCAACAACCTCATGAAATTGCTGGGCCCATAGGAAGCTCTCAGTGCTAACCGTTATCATTATTCATGCTAGCTGCTAAAGTAAATTGTACTCAATTACAGTAAATACCTATGATATCTGTGCATTTTTTATGATGAATATGAATGTTCTTTTAGATATTTAGGGTGTAGAAAGAGCCGAGGAAACTAAGGACTGAGTTTAAAATCAATGCTGTTAGGAGAAGCAACACTGTGTATGGATTTAAGGTCATGGTTTCTTCAGCTTAAAAGCCTAGGTTCAAATCCCAGCTCTGCTACTTACTTATTAGCACTCGAATAAGCTACTTAACCTCTCTGTGCCTGTTTCCTCATTCTGAAATGGGAGATAATTATGGTGCCAACCTCATATAGTTGTTATGAAAAGTTTAATGATATGTTCTTAAAGTAGTGCCTCGTAGGGCTGGCTCCAGGGTCCCATGACCTGTGCCATATGCACAAGCCCCATGCTTAAAACAATTCCATGCTTGGTTTAATGTTCTGCTGCTGTCCTCTTAATAAATTTTAATAATTTCTTATTATTCCTAATAATTGTAACCCTGCATGTAAGATACACATAATATGCATGACTGCTTTGTTGCTTGCCACTGTATTAGCATACGCTGTTGGTTTGCGATGCCCTATGAGCACAGAACTCCAGTGGACGCAAATGCGTGGGAGTTCAGTGAAGTCAAAGGTCATCTATGACAGCCTGAGGGGGAGTGCTGACAGCCCTAAGAGACCTCAATTCTGGTTCAAAACTGAACTTTCTTCAGAGGCAGAAAGAAGGCTATGACAGTCTAAGAAACAGGATAACCAAAACCCTATCCTATTCTTTCTTACTCATGTTACTCCCTTCTATTAGCTGAGCACCTATGCTGAAAAGTCAGTCTGTCCTTATTCATGAGTAAGCTGGAGGTGGAGTGTTGGCAGCATGTTCATGTGACCAGACGTGCATAAAACAGCTGAATTATTTTTGTGCAGTGCTTCCTCTGCTCTCACAAGAAAGAAATACATATGTGTGTATGACCTGTGAGAAATACAAATAGTGTGATTTTGATGCTTGTGCGTACAAAGTGAATGCCCTATTTTCATTTAAAGCTGGCATTATGTAATAAACAGATCGACAATACGATTCATGCTACATTTTTTAAATTAATTTTTCTTTACTTAGAATGACATTAAATAGCAAATAAAAGCACCATGACAAGTGAAGAGACCATGAAAGGAGGAAAAATATTTATATTTTAATACCTTTTACAGCACTTTTTTTCTTTTTGAAAATAGAGCTTTACATTTTTATTTTGCACAGGGCCCTACAAACTATATAGTTGTACTTATTTCCAGGCACATCATAAGTATATATAAAATGTAAGTATAAGTATATATAAAATACTTATGATGTGCGAGACTTCCTGATGAAGCCGGGCCAGAGGGAAGCCAGCCTGGGTCCCAGGTGCCTGCGGGCAGCCGGAGGAAGGAAGCAGCCTGGGTCCCGGGTGCTGGAGGGAAGCCGGTGCCAGCAACTGGGGGAAGGAAGGCCTACTCTTGCATGAATTTTTGTGCACTGGGTCTCTAGTTTATATATAATCAGAGTTGGTTCCAGATTTTCCTACTGGAATGTTACGTTTTTACAAGGAAAATCTAGAATTTTTATCCCTGAAGGAAAATTATTCCAACAAAAAAAGTGCTTACTCAGTAGCTGGAACTTCTCCTGTGAGTTTTACATTCTTCATGGAACTGTCACACCTGTTGCTCCTAGACTGGAAAGTTTTTCTTCTATATCACAGATGGTCACAAATAGCCAGAGGAGCAGGGTCCATAGTGCGTGCTTTATTTCTCTAACCATCCTGTAGATACTTTCCAGTGTTTCTCTAAAGAATTTACAGCTTTCTAAACCTTTCAAATACTCTGTTTCCTCTAAGCCCCTACAACCCTTTTGAATTAGACAGAGGAGAAGTTAAAAAGGTACCGTGGCTGGCTGGCTGGTTACCAACACACCTGGCGGGGCAGCACCTGCTGAGCACATCACAGCCCAGGCTCTGGCCCCTCAGTCTTACAGATTCAGAAAACAGGCAGTGCCAGGTTCTCAGAGCTTTATTGGACTTAGACATGCTGATCCACATCAACCAAATCCACAGGAGAATAAGGCAGAGAGTGCAGAATGCCAGTGCTGCAATTTATAGAGAGAAATGTACCTTCCCAGCACACCAGCACATTCCCTCGCTGCAGAAAGTCAGCCAGGTTATCAGAAGGCAGCTTGTGAGCCTGAAATGAGAACAAGAAGGGTTGTCTGGATACCCCCATGTTTAAGGGCATCGGGCTCTGGTGGTCTGATAGATCTGTTTCGGCCAATAAGGCGAAGTGGGCACGCTTGCACGAGTTTATCCTCCTAAGACACTTTGTTACCCAGTCAGTGCTGGAGGCATCCTGCTGATTCATTCATACCTGCATGCTCCTTGCTGACTGATTCACTTTCTGATGATCTTGTTTGTTCTTTCTGAGATACGTAATTCTTATCAATATAGCACCAGACAGATTCTTTTCCTTTCTGCTTCTGACATAGGGAATACTTTTCCTTCCTTCAGGCACTTTTCATACAAAAGGGATTTCATATAACTAGGGCCAGTTTTAAGGTTTAAGTCTTAGCTTTTAGGACCGCCTTCAGGCAGCGCTGTCTTCATGTGACAGAACAGGGATGTTAATAACTTGGTCTGAGAACAGTGTGGGGACTGCGGGGATGAAGGGTGATGGGTGGAGGTAGAAGAGGCATGAATGGGTTAGTGAGGAAAAAATAAAATAAGATAAAATTGAAGAAAAAAACCTGTTCTGAGGAAGGAATCCACATGTCTACTTCGACGCAGGGTTTTTGTTTGTTTGTGTGCAAGTTTGTTGAAATAATGTCCTTCTTCCTACTATATTATACTCGACTACATCTGACTCCTTGAAACTTGAGAATTGTGAACAGTTTTTAACTTTAAGATGGCAGCATATTGTTGATGTATGAAATATCCAAACCTGTAAGAATTTTTTTGAGTTTATTTCAGCCAAACTGATGACAATTGCTGGGAAGCAGTCTCAACAGATTGAGAAAATGCTCCAAAGAATGGCAGTTTTGCACCTTATTTTATACATTGCAAAGGTGGCGGTGTAAGAGGGTTACATGAAACCCATTGGTGATAGATTAAGGAGGTGGGAGAAAGCAAAGCAGAAGAACTTCTGCAATTGGATAAGTAAAATGACTAGACACATACTTCTTTTACATAGGTGGGTATGAGATAGTTAACAGTTAACAATTAACAAGATAAAAATAAGAATTACTTTGGTATTTCAAAAGCATGTTATCAGGTATGTTATCCTAGATACAAAAAGACCACAGGCAGGCTCAGTTAAAGTGAAGATTGATCTTTTTTAGGGGAAAATACTTTCCTAGGACATGACTACCTTTAGGACCTTCTTTGAGTTAAAAAGTTTTACCTTCAGACCATCCTATGTGGTTACTCTGTCTCTGAGTTTGTAGGTCACCATGCAGGCCTCCTGTTTAGTATGTGGCCCCTTTTTTGTCTACAATATTAATTTCCATCCAAACTCCTTGACTTGACCCACAAAATGCCACATAATTTCAACCCTCTTAGCTCTCTCTCTTTGACTTTATTTTCTCTCTCTTTCCCATTCACTCCTCTTCAGCCACACACACCTATTTACATTACTTTTCCCTCTGTCTAAAATACATTCTCCTTAGATATTTCCTTTGTTCCCCTCTTTCCCCTCACTCAGAACTGCACTCACATTCAATCCCCTATCTAAAATCTTACCACTGTCACACCCATCCCCTTGCCCTTGTTGTTAATCCTCACCCAAGAATATTTTTTCTTTTTTAAAAATTATTTATGTATTTATTTTTATGGAGAGTGGAAGAGAGAGGGAAAGACAGAGAGAAACATTGATGTGAGAGAAACACATCAATTGGTTGCCTCCTGCACAATCCCTGACTAGGGCCTGGGCTGGGGAGGGGCCTGAAACCAAGGTACATGCCCTTGGCTGGAATAGAACCCGTGGCCCTTTGGTCTGCAGGCCGATGCTCTATCCACTGAGCCAAACTAAGGCTATAAATATTACTTTGTTCATTGTTTGAGCAACTTTCTCTTGAGTGGTTATTCTGTGCACAAAGTAGGTGTTGATTAAGTATATGTTGAGTGAAAATGTAGTTAAATGAATAATGAACTGTTGTGGGAGTTGGAAAGAGGAAAAGGTCAGGTATCAGGAGAGGATTCTTGGAGAAGGTGGCATTTAAACCAGGTCTTGAAGGACGAGTTTGATTTATTTCTTTGGGCATGAAGATGGAAGGCACTCAATATACACTTACAGTATGTTCTGTGGAACTCTCTGCAGTTCTAACATCCTAGAATGTAAGCTCTATGAGGGCAGAGACTGTTTCTATCTCGTTATCTTGGTTTTTATAGTTTAGTATCTATATATCTAGTATATATATGGTGATATATCTATTATAGCTATCATGATATATATATGTATGTATATTATTCATTATACATTGATAGATATTACAAATGAATAGATAAAAAGTAAACAGTTACAAAATTTGCGAAGATGATATTTTTATTCATATGACACCAAAGATCCTAACTGAGGAGGTAAGAGAGAGTTAGGCTTGCTTCCTGTTTATTTTGATGAGTTAGTAGTAGGGCTGTCAATGAGATTCAAATATCATTTCTCAGTATAGAAGCCCATTTTCATCTATAGGGGAAAATTGGAGTGATTAATATGTACACAGTTTAGTAGAAGTTTCAAATTAGTAAAAAGGCTTTATTATGGAATGTTGATGTTAATACATTTACCTCATAATTATTTTTTTTGAAAATTAGAGTTTCAAAAACAATTAGTTGTCAAAAAGTCTCAGGAAATTTGAATAGTTTCCCTAATGTCATGATGAGACCTCATTTGTCTTGTGAGGTTTTTAGTTGTTAAACTCTGAGCCATTATATTACCTGGGGATAATTAAAAACCATATATCCTCCCTTGGAAACACCCCATAGCAATATGTTCCTATGTGGTGGGCACCAACATTTCTTATGTCTTTATTAGTCACAGGTACAGCACAGTATTGAGCATTTCTTTATGTAATGGCCAAGTCAGTCAGCTAGTATGTGGCTGAAGAGGAACTACAGTCCAATATTATTAGTCAAAATATCATTTTAATTTTACCTCATGACATCAACTATGGCAAGGAGAGAATAACCTAGACTTTTCTTGGGAGTTTTTCCCCCTACTTCCCTAAGCATTGAGTTATCAATGGGCAAGTTTTCAACCCTTGCCTTGGGACTGGCAAACTCTAATGACAATTCCAGAACAGCTGCAAAGGCAGACCTTCCAGTCCTAAACATTTCCTTGTTTATCAATTTACCTGGCAGACCACGAAATGGCAATGAGTGCTTGACTAATTTTTAGGTTCTGAACTTTTTGATTCTGAACTTTAAAATGACACATGGCGATACTGGGTTTTACACCCATATTACTGCTAGCATGAAATGTTTATTAATTGTGCCTGATAAATTACAATTTTCCAAATCTAGTTAAGTCAGAAAGCATGGTCTGGTTAATTATTTACACAGCTCAGCCCATGTGGTTGTGTTAGATAGAAAGTTGTTGCAATGGAGGATATCATGAAATTCTATTTCCTTTCTCTCCAAGCCAATGGTATTTATAGGAATATTATAAAAACACATGGGATTTTATTGTGCTTTTAAAGATTGTAATTCTCCTAAATTCCAATCTGAAGTAAGTTATCTTTTGCAGGGAACTTGGCTTTGACTCTGGGTGAAACACTAGTTCCTCTAACTAAGGGATTTTAACATGAAGCTAGTTTGGGGAAGCCTGCCCTTCCTCACCTCCTCAGCAACAGCAGTGATGAGTGTATGGAAATAAAAAATACATCTAGAATATTAGGCTCACAATGGGAGGTTGAAAAAAATCATTTTCAATTATACCTAAATAAAGATGAAAAAAACATACCCAACGTTTAAAAATTAGACAATCAAGGAACAGTAGAGTAGCTAACATTGGCATTGGCATTGACAAGGGAAGTGAGTTGATCCACACGTACACTGTGCTAGTGGTTAATAGCTACCAGTGACTGTGCTTGATTCATCTCTGCCTCACCAAAGCCTGGCCTGGAGAGGGGGGCTGGCACAGAGAAGGCACTCAGTAAGTCATTGCTGTATGTGTGAATGACTATGTATTTATTTACTTAAAGATTTTTATTGATTTCTAGAGAGGAAGAGAGAGGGAGAGAGAGAACGAGAAACATATATCGGCTGCCTCCTGCATGCCCCATACTGGGGATCGAGCCTGCAACCCAGACATGTGCCCTGACCAGGAGTCAAACCAGCAACCCTTGGGTGCATGGGACCACCCCCAGCCAACTGAGCCATACCGGTGAGGGCATGAATGGACATTTAACATCAATGAAGTACCCTTCCTGGACCATACTCTTCATTTCACGCAGAGGAATGTTAGCCTTAATAAGTCAAAATGCTAATGTCCTGGCGGAAGTCCAGGGACAGGTGGGAGCACCTGAAATGCCTTCCTAGCTCCGGCTTTCATCTGCATAACAGAAAGGGATTCCTGAGTTAGGGACTATACCAATTCCATGGTGGTTTGTTGGCAGCCTCCTGCCCAATCTATAAATAATATTTTATAAGTGCATTAGCATAATTAGAGCTCTTTTCACAGACAAGAGAAAGTGGGCCTTTTCTCTCCCTTTGTGATGCTGATGAGCCGCCCACAAAGCGATTGCAGCTCTATTGTGAGAGTACCTCGGAATGGATTACATTCGAACACAACCTGTCACAGGAAATTGTGGCAGGGTTATTGGGTGACAAGTGAATTTGTCACTCCTGAAGAAGGACATTTACTGCACACCGCACTAGGAGGCGGGAGCCAGATTCTACTGTGGGAGCTGTGTGGGGCTTGCGTGATGATTTGTTTCTCTGACTTTAATATCCTTTTCTATAATCGAAGCGGTTGGTTGAAGTACTCTTTAGAGTTACCTTGAACTAAATGACCTCATGGTTTGTGAAAGAGTTTTCCAGATGAGTGTCAACTCCAAGTGTTAGAATGTGAGGCCTTAAATTGACTTTTGAGATTAAGTTTTGGAGCCACACAAACCTTCACATGTGTATATGTCTCCATGATATACAATGTGTGTATTTTGTTTTTTTGCAAACTTATCAGAAGAGTTGGCAAAATAATAGTTCCTTCCTATTATAATGTTATTGTTATGATTAAATTATATGTTGCATATAATTTCTATGTTGACATGATTGGCAAATAGCCAGGCTCAGGGTAACACTAAATAAATATTGCTTCTTAAGAGGGAGAGAGAGGCAAAGAGAGATATTATTATCAAAGACTCAAGACCAGCGGACACTTTAACCTGAGGAATGAAATGCAATGAAAAAAATTGATTCCAAACCTTATCCTGTTGAGCATCACTGACCTCCAAACACAGTCTGAATGCAGCAAAGTCCATTTTTTTTTATCAAAGTGTATAGAGTATTTTAAGGTGATTTTTCTTTGGGCCAAAATAATGCTCTTTGCTTAGGGGGTACCAGGGCAAGCTTATGTATATAAATACTTTTATTTAACTTAAATGATCAGAAACCCACATAATTATTCTAGTAGAAGAGTTACATGTGTGTGTTTAAGATATGTGTGTTTGTCAGTGTGTTTATCCATTATATTTTAAAATACTTTTTCAAATGA
The DNA here is from genome assembly GCF_028538775.1 of Myotis yumanensis. Classification (NCBI taxonomy): domain Eukaryota; kingdom Metazoa; phylum Chordata; class Mammalia; order Chiroptera; family Vespertilionidae; genus Myotis; species Myotis yumanensis. Next base: position 16,215,184 of record NW_027223762.1, read on the forward strand.
TGCACATTCCCAAGTTTGAAAAACAACAGAAGTGAAATATCTCTCTATCCTACTTTCATTTACCCATTTCTCTACAACTCCCTCAAACTTCCCCCACAAAATTTAGCTATTTTTTAATTAGTTTCTTATGTATATTTCCAGGTTTTTAAAAAACTTGTTTATTCAAGCTTAATTCTACCCTTTGCTTTCATAAAAGGTAGCATATCATATGCCTTTCTATATCTTGTTTTTGACTTAACTTTGTATCCTTCCACATAGCCAGGCAGATTGTATTTTTCAAAAATGGCAGCAACAATAGCTTCCTATCGCACCTGTTCTTCCAGTGTGACTTTGACGGTTCTTACCAAGAGATGATTCCATGTCCCCTCTCCTTGAATAGGCATGGGGTTGTGGCCATGGAGGAAGTGATGCTATAGGGCGAGGACAGGACAAAAGAGGCAAAACAACTTCCTCCTGGCATTCTTTTTAGGATGCTGCTCTTGCAAGCCAGACACCATGCTGTAAGGAAGCCTAAGCAGTCACATGGAGAGGCAATGTGTAGGTATTGCAGCTTCAGCCCCAGCTGAAGTTCCAAAATCCAGCATTCAGCATCAGACTTATGAGTGAGCAGACCGTCCCAGTATTTCAGCATCTTAACTCCAAGGCTTCAAGTCTTTTTATTTGAGGACCCATAAGGGGTGGAAGAGAAAGAAACTGTTTCTACAGTGCCCTTTCTGCATTCTTGACCCAGAGAATCCATAAACATGATAAAGTAATTGTTGTTTTACATCACTAAGTTTGGAATAGTGTGTTATGTGGCAGTAGTAACAAGGACAGAGTTTCTGCATACTTCTTTTGCAGTTTTATAGTATTCTATTGTAGAGCTATACCATATTTACCATAACTATATCCCCACAGATGACAACTTGGGTAGATATAGTGTAATTTTTGGCTTTTGAAAAAAAATCCTCCGATAAATAACCTTTTAAATATTTTAAATAGATGCAAACATATGTATGAATAAATTTTCTAAAGTGGGATATCTGGGGCAAGGGTAAATTAATTTGGAAGTTTGATTGATATTTGCCAATGGGTTTGTATAGGGGTTGTATGCATTTACACTTAAACCAACATTATCTAAGAGAGCTTGTCTCAAAACTGTCTTGCTAAAGTATGTTGTAGAACTCTCAGCTTTTGCTATACTAACAATTGAAAAATGGTATTTTGTAATTATAATTTGAATTTATTTTACATGTGTAAATTTGAACAACTTCTTATATGCATATTCTTCTTTATAATTATCTTTTTAGATCCTATAGCAATTTCTAGGTTCTCATATATAATAAGTAAATTTGTCCTGAATCTACAAAATGATTTGCAAATATTTTTTCTTGTAATTTTCTTTTGACTTTCCTTGAAATGTTTTGAGTGATATTAAACATGTATTACCCCAGATCCCTCACCCCCACCTCCTCAACTTCCAGCTACATTAACACTACTTAAGTTTTCTTCTGGATTCATATAGACCTCCCTTTCTCCCTTTCTCCCTGTCCTTGATTTTCCAGACTGCAATAAAGTATGTAAGTTATTTACTTAACCCCAGTGCCTTGTATACTAATAGTATGCTTGTAGGTTTCTTTAGTTTTCAATTGAATATTTCTTTCAATTCTTTTCAAAGGGCCCCTTTTGTGGTAAAACTTTTGAGATATGCCTGTAAGGCAGACAGAAAAGGAGTGTTGTATTCCTCTCCTTACAGATGAGCTGTTTATGTTGTAGCAGGGACAAAGGCCCCAGTGACAGCGCTGGGCTCGAACCCAGTGCCTCTCAGGCTGCACTGTCTGTCCTCCTCTGTTGGCACATCATTGGTCAAGTGAGCTCTGCACTTGACCTTATTCCCTGCGGTGACATTAGGAGGAGGGGTTAGAGGAGGGAAAAGCTTCTCGCGGGGTTTTCATTGGCGCAGGTGGCCTTCCCAGGTGAGTGGGCAGGACTGCCTCTGGCGAGGAGGTACAGGCCCACCCCATCCCATTAGAGCTCTGGTCTCTCTTTCCCTTCAGACAGCACCGGTTCCTCTAAAAACCACCCTGTTGACATGTCATTAACAGAGCAGAACATGTTGACATCCAGCTGTTGCTTTCATTACCAATTTGTTTTAATTGGTCTCACACTGTTCTCCCCTCACTTCTTTGTACTGTGTTGGTGTAACTCTGTCTGCAGCCAGCCTGGCTTGAGCTGTAAGCCTTTTATGAGGGGAACCAGCTGATGTGTGGAAAGGCACAGGCAGTTGGCCGGGCCCAGCTGGCCAGTCTGGGACATTCCAGTCCAGCCTTAGCCAGTCAGTGATTTTGTTTCTCTTTGAATGTCTCCTTTTGGAAACAGTAATTCCTAAACATTTAGAGAAGGGACATTTCTCTGGGCATACGCCTAACAAAATTTATTCTTAATGCATAAATGACATCTTGTTAAACTGAGAATTAGGATGAAGTTTGGAATGACGGACGTTTGGCAATATTGCTGTGAGAAAAATGTCAGTGCTCACAAGGAGGACATTTTGCTGCAGCCACTGTCACTAATTAACAACTGAGCAGAGGCCCAGTGCAGACATGTCCTTGGAGGAGGACAGAAGTCCAGATGGTGGGCTATGATCCAGAAGTTTGGGAATCAGTCAAGAATGCAAGGTGATTTCAAGGTGACTAAGAGGGCAGTGGCAGCCAACATTTGCAGAAGGTCATCTTTGCTTATACCTGCTAGTGGTAACTGCTCACCTGGTATAGGCAGCAGTTGAGATAAAGGTAGAACAAAAACCATAAGGTAGAACCTATTCATATCATATAGCTTAGCTTTATTCTCAGTGATATGTAACCTGACACACACACACACACACACACACGGCAGGGTTCCCATAGGGACAATTTATTTACCTGTATATTTAAACAATATTTATAGAGCAACTACCCTCTTCTCAATACCCTTATAACTGTTCTAGGACCATGTAGAAATGAGGCCCTCCAGGATTTTTCAATCTATTTGCAGGGATAAGCTGTTATGAATAATCTTTGTGTAATAAAATATGGTAAATGTCACAAAGGTAAAAATAAATAAATTATCATGGAATAAGAGATGTCTTCTGGAGGATTTATTTAAAGCACCAACAACAGTTCTTGCAATAAAAGAAAAATAGGTTTTATTCTGTGAGGTGCAAATTACCTCAGCTGTCTATTGTACTCACATTTGCTAAATAAATATCCCATTCCAAATTGTGACAAAGACATGAGTCCCTTTTAAAAACAAATTGACACGAAAATGAGTCTATTTTTGATACAAAAGATACAAAAATATCGGAATCTCATAGAAGACACAAAATTTGCTTATTTATTTTGCCTTGAAAGGTCATAACTGGACAATGGGATGTGTAGTTATTTGACTAGAGTCTTGAATCTTGAGTTGTAAAGGGAATGCCTTGCTGAAACGTAGGTGTGTGTGTGTGTGTTTCATTTCTCTATATATAAACATGTAATATGCAAATTAGCCAGGCGTCACGACCAGCTCAGGAGGAGGTTGCATCACAACTGCTCAGGAGGAGCTGTGCAAGCACATGGGTGGGAGGGGACTGCGTGCCGCCCCCACCTCAGTGGACACACACCAGGGGGGGGGGCGTGCTCTGAGTGGCCTTAGCATGGCTCGGAGCATGCCCTGGTGAGTGGCAGCAGCAGCTGGAGCAAAGCAGTCCCGGTCCCAGATGCCTGGAGGCGGCTGGAGCAAAGCAGCCCGCGTCCTGGGTCCCGGGTGCCTGGCAGTGGCAAGAGCAAAGCAGCCCAGGTCCTGGTGGGTGGCGGCAGCAGCCCAGGTCCTGGGTGCAGGAGGGAAGCCGGTGCCAGCAGCCAGGGGAAGGAAGGCCTATTCTTGTACGAATCTTCGTGCATCGGGCCTCTAGTATAAAAATAAAAATCCTGAGTTGTTCCTTTGCCCAATACTGTGTGCCTTCTATATATCAAGCTCTGTGCTAGACATGGCAGCCACTCATGCCTGGGGAACAGTGGGTTCAGTGTGCATGCAATGCACAAGTATGTGAGTAGATGCTTGGAAGACTGGGAGAGCAGAGTGGTGGGTAGGTAGTGAGGAGTGGGGATGAGAAAAGATATGAGATTGGAGGCAGAGACAATTTTCACAGAGTTGATATTTTGGCCTTGGCTTATGCTGGTAGCAATTGCCCACTTCACTCCTAAAAAATGACCTATGTGTCATCTTTGGGACACAGACAAAGGTGGTTGGCTGAGGTTCATTATGGGTTGTAACATTAATCACACTATATATATATATTGCAAGTGTGTGAGTCAGTGTAATTATATCTGAGAGTTGAGATTTTTCTACATTTTTTAATGGTGACATTTTATAGAAAATATACATATGGATTGTGATAACTTCTTGGAATCCGACAATGTTGTTAAAAACTTCATAGATTTCCTAAATTACTAGAATAAACATGTAATAAAATTTAGGTTTTGACATGCCTATTTTTTTTTTACTGTTTTAGCACTTATGATACATTATAGCTTAGCTTTCTTAATTATTTTTGTTTACCTGGTATTTTTAATCAAGGGTGGGTGTGAGAATTTGGTACCAGATAGCAAATAAAGGATCTCTTATGTAACTCAATAACACTTGAATCCTAAAAGAAATCAAAGTGAATTTTTGTTCCAGGTTCAAATTTTTAAATTTAAACTTTTGAAATAATGAAGCAGAAAAAGCACAACATTCCTTTCATTGTTGTTTATAAATGTCTTAGCAATGTGTGAAGTAATGAATAAGAACTCATGATTTCTGCACCTGCTACCAGTAAATTCTATAGTCTGGAGCAGAGTAGGGAACAGATGACACTGGGGGGATTCAGAGGCAAGGGCTGTAAAGGAGGGAAGACATAGGTCCTGCAGTCTCCTTGCTGGTCTCATGGACATGGGGCCTTCAGACTGCTGGACATGCAATAGGGGTCCGTGTGGCCGGTTGTCAAGACCACCCTCAGGTTCCGTGATTTGCTATAAGAATTCACAAAACCACTTATGATCACACTTACATAAGGTTTATTATAGTTAAAGGATCCAGATTAAACTTAGCAAAGAGAAAAGGTGCACAGGGCAGAGTTTAGGTGATACCAGGTATAGGCTTCCAGTCATCTTTCTCAGGGAGGTGACAGTGTTTAATCTTCCAGGAATGTGTGACAATACATATGGAGTACTGTCAACCAGGGAAGCTCACCCAATCCTAGGTTTGATCATTTAGTCATGGAGCACCCATGTAGCTGACCTTAATTGCTCAGTTTCTAGACTCTCCAGATGTCAAGTTGGTTCCAGATGGCCCATGGCCCCAACCATAAACCACATTGCTGGCATAGACTATCTGGAATGACCCAAGCCCTAGGTAAACAAAGGCACTCTTGTCAGGCAGGATATTCCAAGGGCTTAGAGGTTACCTTCCAGAAGTCAGCCACAGTCTAAACTTTCCTTTGGAATATGCATGGTTTGAGCATCCCAGACCCACTGAGCCAACTCTTTAGTGCAGTTGGCATTCCAGGGAAGGGACTTTACCCATTGCATCATCTTATATGACACTTACACAAACAGTTTTGTCAGTGAGAAGATTACCAGATTATTGGGTACCGGACATTTTGGGTTAGATGGTAACTGTTCACAGAAGTTGTCGGGCAAGCCAGCTGCACTACACATGGGGTCTTTGGGACCCTGGGAAGCTGAGTTTGGGTGCAGCCTCCTGCTGGGAGAGGGAGGAGCTCTGAGTCTCCGATGCAATGCCTGTAGCCTAGACAACCAAGAATGGGTGCCAGAGGTCATCTTCCAACAATGAGTTTCCTATATAGAATTTTATATGCCCAAGATATTGGATAGTTAGCAGAAATTGGCTAATTTGGGGTAATTAAAATGTTCTGCCTGCAGTCAAATTTAGACTATTTAAAAGGAATGGGAAATGAATATTTGTCAAAAAAAAAAAGCAAAAAACAAAAAACCACACAATTGCAGTTGGCTTACTTGCTTATCTTTATTTTTAGAAGACAATAAATAAACATTTCCTTCATTCCTTCTTTTCTTGGTGCCTGCCTTCTTCACCAGTGCACTGCAGTTCTGGAATGCACTGATGTGTACTCCACAATGGAATCACAGATGACAGCACAGGCAGTCCTAGTGCAAACCCTGGAACACTTGCTCTGCTTGTGTTACAGAGTAAACACCCCTATGTAAGTGTTCTGTCTTGTATGATTTCTTTTCCTACTTACCTCCTCAAACATCCAGTCGAAAAGAAGCAATTTTTAACTTAAGGTGGTTGGTAAAAAGGATGGAAAGGGGAAGGAGGTGACTTGAATTTGCACATAGTGTGTTTCTCACAACCTGACCACTTTTTGTAAATGGTGAAAGTATGAGGTTATGTTCAGCTGAGACCAACCAAATGATAAACTCTTAAATTAGATTGCAAACTCATCAGTACCATAGAACTATAATTTCCTCACAGCACAGTGGATTGATAAGTCCAGTTGGTGATTATTCAGAAGTTTGCCCAAATGCCCTTGGGTTAACAAGAATAGATACAACCACAGCAATGTGACGCATTTGGAAGTTGCTGCATCGAATATCAGAGGTGTGCAAAACCTTCCAAAGCCATGACTGAATACTAGGTGTGGCCCCTCAGTACCCTGACTCTTCTTCCAGGCAGGATGAAGTTTTATAAATGTGACCTCAGAAGTAAATAAAAGTCACCCTAATTAATGAGGATTTGCTAATGACAATGAAATCCTGACAAGGCTTAGGCCATGATATTACCCAAGGAGCTGAGCCACATCATCAGTGTGTGCTGCCAAATACTTTTGAGGTTGCATTGCTCTGGGGCTCATTATCAATGGATTTTTGTACATTCTTTTAGAATCAAGAATTTTCTTTGCTGAATTTACACTGTCTTTGTATTCTCTTGACACTCATCACAAAAGTTGCCTGATCTAGAAATGCTGTTTGCTAGAAAAATCCAACATCAGGTGAGTCATTCGGTCTATTAACCACCTCTGTTCTTCCCTGGTGTGCAGTGTGCTCTCTCCTGGGTTTACCTCATTCTGTGCTGGGCTAGGATTCCATCTGAAAAGTAAACCTTTGTTTCTCTTCTCAGCACTTCCTCTGTCTCCTCTCTCTGTACCCTCATCCTTCTCTGATTCTCCTCACCATCATCCTTATCCAACGTTCACTTAGGACTTTTACATCATCAAAGTGAAAAGCAAGAATAATGAATTTCAGAGTGAAAATCTTAGATCTATTACCACCAAACTCCTTGTCAGGAATTTTTCCAAACTACTTTGGTATAGAAATTTCTCATTTTTATTACTTAGTTGCGCTATTCTACTTTTTCAATAACTATGCTTCAGATATATACGTGTGCCATATATTTTTATATCTTTTACTTTACTTTTATTATGTTAATTACTGAAAGGTCATTCAAATTTTCAGCTGAACCAACCTATCAAAATGGCATATACTACCCGAAGTTTGTTTCAAATAGAGAAGTCTGTTCTTTTCCTTTTTAAAGATCGCGCTTGATTGGCACTATTATGTTAAAATAATGTAGAACCTAAAAATCTTAATTACTGCCAAAAAATATTCAAAGCTCTTGTCCAGAAATAATGCTGAAATACTGACCCATTTTTATAGATACAAGCAACCCTCTGATTCTTTTGACATCTAATTTCCTTCTTTTCAATTCAGATTTTTCAGGTACTGTATTTTTATCACTCTTCCCTTTCTTTACAGTCTCTACTCAGACTTGTAGTCAGCAAAAGCTCCTCTCCTTCCAAATATAATTTCTCCTCTTCACATCCTGAATTGCGTTATCTAAATCCTTTGAGGTCTTCACTGATGATTTTCTCTCTCACTTGCATTTCAATTTACTACAGTCTCTCTTCTCTCCTCATCTGCTAAAATCCTTGGATGTCTTCATTTTCTCATCACCCCATTCATTTATTGGATCCCTGGAATCAGAAGCTCACCTATCCCAACTATTCTACTAAAATTGTTCTCTTAAAGACGCCAGTGATATCTTATTACCCAACTGGGAACCTAGCTCCACCCCAGTGTTAACCTTCTCAGCAGTAGTAGAAGTCTCACCTTCTTTGATTTCCAGGACCTTCTGCTGGGATTGCCTGAACTGTCTTCTGTGTGTCCTGTGTGCAGTTGCAGGGCCTTTTCTGTTCTTCAAAGCCATGCTTGTTCCTGCTTCAGGGGCTTTGTTCTTGCCACCCTCTAGCCTGGAAGGCTCTGCTTCAGATCGTCACCTGGCCATTTTCTTACCATACATGTCTCTGCTCAATGTCTCTTTCTCCGTGGGGCTGTTTATTAAGACTCTAAGTGGCACGTCTCTTCTTTAACTTCCTGCATTGTCTTCATGGAACCCTTTTTACTTGTCTTCATAGCACTTTCCACTACCTTAAATTTCTTTGGTCTTTTTTCCCCTCCAGTTTTTATGTAGTATCCTTGAGAATAGGGATAACTTCCATCTTCCCATCTTGATAATTGTTTTATTCACAACCTAAGGAAACAGCTGATATACAGAAATTCTCAGTAAATATTGATAAAGACATAAATGGACCACTAGGTCTCTTTCTTATCTTCCTTCCTTCCTTCCTCCCTTCCTCCCTCCCTCCCTCCCTCCCTCTCTTCCTTCCTTCCTTCCTCCCTCCCTCCCTCCCTCCCTTCCTTCCTTCCTCCCTCCCTCCCTCCCTCCCTCCCTCCCTCCCTCTCTCCCTCCCTCTCTACCTTCCTCCTCCCTCCCTCACTCCCTCCTTCCTTCCCTATCCTCTTCTTCCTTCACTCTCATTCCTTCCCTTTTCTTTTCCTTCCTTCCTTCCTTCCTTCCTTCCTTCCTTCCTTCCTTCCTTCCTTCCTTCCTTCCTTCCTTCCTTCTTTTCTACCTTCTTTCTTTTCTTTTTCAGTTTTCATTATAAAAAAAACACATTATATTTAAATTGTTTCCTTCTAAACAAATACTGGATGTGAGATGAACAAGCCAGCCAAACTATATAGATGTGCACCCTGACCTTGATTCCTTTCTAATTAGTTTTCACACTTACTTCCTCAGGGGCTATTATCATGTTTTGGGTTAATGTGCAAATCTAAATGTCTGCTCTTGACCTATCTCTGCTTATAATTTCTTTAACCTCACTAAGTTAGATAGCTACTCCTAAATGGCCCTTTCATTACTAATTACTTTGCAAATTTTTATTGTGTCAGGCACTAGTGCTGCAAAGATGAACAAGACAGTTCTTTGAGCAGTGGCATTCACAGTCTCATATTCTGACAGTTTATAGTGGTGAGGACTATATTTATGGGTTGTACAGCTTGAACTAGAAGCAGGAAACAGATGACTTTTCTATTATTTGTAACGACGAAGACCACTGGCTGAGAGCATGTCATGTTCAACTTCATTAATAAGAACAAGTCTTTCCAATCAAGTCTACTCTATTCTCCTAGGTAATATAGGTTCCACTAGGAATATCCCATGAACTTAGAGAGTCATTAATGCATTGATTAAATGATAATCTTTTGGATCAAAGTACCTAGTTTCAAATCCTGACCTATGCTGTCTATTGGACAAGTGTTTGGTTTTGCCTCAATTTTTTTCATCTGTAAAATAAGGATAAAACTACTACTACTACTACTACTACTATTACTACCTTATTATTATGAGAACCCAAAGAGTTAATATAAAGAGCAATACACTATGTTTAGCATATAGTGAGCACTCAATGGATATTAACTGTCCACAATATACTCTGCACAAGCCAGAAAGCATCCCGCATGGAGTATTATAAACACATATTTACGTGGTTTTACATCTTTGAGTTTTTGCTTTTTCTCAATGTGATTTACCCTTCCACTTGGTTTGTTTCTCAGCACTATTACATTTTCCATGCTTCAGAGTCCCTGACACCCCTGGGAGACGTTTCATCCAAGATCATTTCATGGAGAAGGGCTTTCATGTTTTCTGAGGTAGCCATGGGCAAAGGGCTATGATCTTTTTGCCAGGGAATGCTGCTCACCTAATTACATCCTTCCTTTGGGTGAGTGCTGTCTCTCCTATTGGATTTTTATTTCCAGCACCTGCTTGTTATGTAAATCTGTCTGTGTGACACATCTGCTTGTCTCTAATTTTTTCTTTGCAAGCCACTTAAAGTTTTCTCTATTTTTAAGAAGCTGCCAAAAACTTGTTTTTGTTTCAAAACTGAAATTTCAAGAGTACTCAGTCAATAAACCACTCAATCATCTATAAGGCCAAGAACAACAACAATAATGCAGACAAATAATCAGAGATTCTGCTTAGCTCATACCACAGATATTCCTCTGTAATTTTTTGGGAGTTGCAAGAATTTGTATTAGAGATGAATTCTGAAGGAGACAGTTTCAAAGGAATCCTTGTCAATAGTCATACCTCACTCTCTTCTAGGTATGAGTTGTTTGATAAATCCAGTAATAACAACGCTACATATTTTTATAACACTTAGCAGGCATTCAAGCGCCTTCACAAGACATGATCTCATTTGATCCTCACAACCAGCGGTGAGATAAGCCTTCTTATCACCTTCCCCAGCTGTCCCTCTGTTCTTTGAATGTCTTTTCAACAGAGAAACCATTTTTCTTGCAGGGGCAGGTGCACAGACACAGATGCCCCTCCAGTTCTCATTTCCCTTTCTGCAGTCTCTCAGTCAACTTCCCCTGACCTTCCCTGCTGGCTCTGCTTAATGAGCACCCCTCTCAAGGGTCCAGGGTTTCTCAACACTGTCTACGTATTAGAATTACACAAAGATGTATTTTTTAAAATACTACTTTCTGTCTGAGTCATCCTTTAGACCGTTTGCCACAGAATTGCAAGATGGGAAGTGTCTATGCAGTGGTATTTTTTTTTAAAGCTTTTGAGTGTTTTTAAACAGGGAGCAAGCAAGGTCTGAGAACCACTGCTATGGACACTTAGAGCTGTGGTCTCCAGAGATGGAAAGGAATTCAATTTTAATTTTCTAAAGATGAAACCTTTACACACTAACCATTATTACCCTCAGTGGATTTTCTTTTAAGATAGTTTCATATATCATGTTATTCAAGTAGCGATAAAATAAATGTCATTTATAGATTGCTTTATAATTAAAGTATTTCCAGATGCATTATTTCTCAATGAGACTCTATTTTAGACATATGAGTACATCTCATTCTATAGTAATGGAGGCCCAGAGAGGTTAGATTTCTGGCTGCTGATTATGAAGTGTGTGTGTGGTGGAGAGAGAGTGGGGAGGGGAGAGGCAATCCAGGTTTGTCTGACTTCTGATTTGGTGAGTTTTCCCCGTCCTTGTTAATCACAGTGTGGTCCATGGGTCCACAGAACCTGCACCATCACCTGGAAGCGTGTTAAACATACAGAATCCCAGGCCCCACCCAGACATATCGAATCGGAAGCTGTATTTTAACAATTATCTGGGGGATTCTGATTCTCATTAAGGTGTAAAATTCCTTCCTTATAGTCTGCTGCCTCTTGGAATTTTTGTTCCTATATTTTGTGGTGTGTTTGAATAAACAAATTGCATCTATTGATGTCATGAGGGATATCTTTTCAGAACTGTTGCCTGGAGTTCCCCCTCTGAAGTTTATTTTCAAGTCTTTTCACCATGACTTGAGGCAGTTTTCCTCTAGCTCTCTCACTGGCCTGGCAATGAATTTCTGATCGTTTTCTGCTGCTTTGAATTCTGCAGGTACAAGAGCTATGGAGGCCCTGGGAGGGTTGATGTTGCTTTTATTTTTTTTAAGTGTCATAATTTCCCTTCTTTTCTGAGCCAGAGGGTATAACCTAGGAAAATGCCAATCAGACTCCTATTAAAATTTAGAATCTCAGTGGGTCTTGCTGAACTCTTATTCTTTATTATCATCGCTCAGAGTTCGTAAGAGAACTTCAGGGATCCCATGCCGAAACAGCTTTGCTAATAGGTATTCTCTCCGCAAACTTCCGTTGAAAGGTTCTGGTGATATGCATTTCACTTTCCGGAGCCCCACACTTCTCTGTGCTTCCCTAATGAGGTCTGAACCTGGACACGTTTACTAAAAGACAGAACGGACTCTTGTGGAGGCTGATTCCAAGACTGAGGCTTGCTCGCTCATGGCTACTGCATTTGAAATAAATAAACAGGTTGATTTCAGAATCTAAGGCTCTGATGAAGTGTCGCAGCAGTGTGGGAAGCAGTCCTGACAGCGGGTCTCACGTGATCCACTGTGTAGTTTTTGCACCACACCAACCACCCCAGCTTGAGTCACTCCCCTGCCTCTCTGTATCTGTCTCCACCTTGCATTTCCCTGGACTCGGAGGTTAATGACTTCGTGCTCCTTTTGGGGAAGAAAATACACAGGCTCCGGCTAAGATCCTAAAGGTAATTTGTGGCAACCCTTGGAGGAGGGAATATATGCGTGCCAACTGTGTGTTTGCTGTGTAGAAGTAAACTGAGTCCAGCTAAAGTCATGCAAGAGATATGCAAACGCACACCACATATTAAAGAAATACAAACAAAACAAAATATAAACTGGTCCTCATTTAAATCCCTAGAACTCTTTCTTTATGGCTCTCGTGGAACATTTACATTTCCCTTGTGTTACAGCATATTTATTCTCTGTAGTTGTTTATTATAAGCCACTTGACACGTCTTTATATTTCCTAAGGCGCCTAGCGCAGTGCTTTTGCCGTAGCATGGACTCTCATTGGAGGCAATGCATATGTTGAATTAAATAATGGGGGAAAGAAGAAATATGTGCCAGAGCTTTTGGTTCTGTTCTTTTTTCAGACACTGTAGTTTCTGCAGTATATTAACTACTTGGGCAAACGTATACACACCAATAACTTTACTAACCACGTGGCTCACATATGGATATATCTGCCAAAACCTCTACTCTGTACTGTGGGCACATACAGGCAACTGATTACTTGCCATTTTTTTTTTTTTGGCGGGGGGTGTCAACGATACTTCAAACTCAACTTGGTCAAACTAAACTCATGATTGTACTCCCCCAAACTGTCCTATTTTTAGTTTCCTATTTCAATGAAGAGCTCAGTTATCCACTTACTAGTACAAACAAGAAAACTAGAACTCCCCCTTTTCAACTATTTCTTTCTTTTTCCATATCAGATCTGTTACCAAGTGTTGTCCATTACATTTCCTCACTCGTACCCGAATCATCCATTTTCTCTACCAGTGTGTAATATTCTAGTTCAAGCTACCAGGATTACTAAAATATTATAAAATGCTACTGTATTCTTCTACCTGCATTTCTTTTTACTTCCTTATAATTCGTTCTCCACATGGCAAAGGACATAAATCTACTAACATGATGTGGAACAGCTATTCTCAAAGTGTCATTTGCGAATCTATTCAGGGGACACCACAAGATTCAAATTATTTTCTTAATATTCCTACAGCCTTTTCACTCTCATTCTCTCTCAGTGGACTGGAGTTTTCTATGGCAACCCGACCTGTGATATTGCAACAGCTCAAACACAGAGGCTGATGTAAGAATCCAGTTGTCTTTCATTAGGGCAAATATTGCAAGGACTTACAAAAGCATAACATAAATATCACTCTCCTCAACAATTCTTTTTCTTTTGAGTTACATAATTATTTTAAAACTAGAGGACCAGTGCACGAATTTGTTCATGCATGGGGTCCCTTGGCCTGGCCAGCCCAGACAGCCCTGCCTCTGATCGGGCCTATTGGGACCAGGTCAGTCATGGGGAGGGGCCACGGCAGGTTGGCTGGCTGCTGGAGGTTGGCTGTGGGAGCACACTGACCACCGGGGGGAAGCTCCTGCAGTGCAGGAGTGAGTGTCTTCCCCCTGGTGGTCAGTGCACATCATAGCAACCGGTCTTTTGGTCATTCGGTTGTAATGGTCGCTCAGGCACATATATATCTATATATCTCTATATATCTCTATCTATCTATCTATCTATCTATCTATATATTCATATATATCTATATCTATATCTATATCTATATATATATGCATATATATATATAAATCGTGTTATTCATGTAATAAACTTATTTTTGTTATTTTAAATGAATAAAAATAGTTTAAAATTTTCTCAAGTTCAGTTTATAAAATAGTAAGTATTAATCAATGTAATGCAGATATACGCAAAAGCTCTTTGGAGTTCTCAGTAACTTGTAAGAGAGTAAAGTGTTCCTGAGATGGAGACATTTAAGAACCACTGGCCTAGATGGCCATCCTTGGCCTGGGCACTGCCTAACTTTCCCAATTTCCCTTTCTCTACACCTACATCTCTTTTTCTCCTCCTGCAACACTGACTTCTTAGTCTCTTGTTCTTACCATATTCCCTTTCAATATGGGTCACTCTGCCAGAAACTCTCTTTCCCACCCTCCTTAACCAGTAAACTTGAAGTCATTGCTCAGATTTCATCATCTCAGCTGTCATTTCCTTAGGCAAGCTTTCCCTACTCTTCTTGACTGGGTCACATTTGCTATTTGGGGATCTCAAAGCATCTGTCTCTCTCATTCACTGTTATGGTCATTATTAATTAATGTCTAAAGGCCCACTGAGTAAAAGTGCCATGAGATCGGAAATAAAATCTGTTTGTGTTTAACACTGAAGCTCCAGCACTTAGTATATGGTACCTGTGAAATGAATAAAATATTGTCTATATATAGTACCTGTGAAATGAATAAAGTATTCATAATATATGCAGTACTTACAAAATGAATAGAATGGATGAACTGCTACAAGTACAAAAATAGTCCCAAAACATGTAGTGTTACAAAGGGTAGAAGTAAAATACAAAGACAAAACCAAGAGATTCTCAAGATCATTAAAATTTCACAAGAATTGGGACAGAGAGTAAAGGGTCTAATGCAGGGATCCTCAATCTACGGCCCGTGGGCCACATGCAAATACAAATATTGTATTTGTTCCCGTTTTGTTTTTTTACTTCAAAATAAGATATGTGCAGTGTGCATAAGAATCTGTTCATAGTTTTTTTTTTTAAACTATAGTCCGGCCCTCCAACAGTCTGAGGGACAGTGAACTGGTCCCCTGTTTAAAAAGTTTGAGGACCCCTGGTCTAATGATTCATCTAGAAGAGAAAATGAGGCGAGAAGGGCCCAGGGATAGAAAAGCACCAACTGAAAAATTATATTTATCAAGAAGTGGGAGTCCCATTCGTTGACACTCAAACATCGTAGGGGTCAGGGGAACCAAGGCCCACACAGTAGAAAATCTGCGTATAACTTTGGACTCCCCCCAAAATGTAACTACTAATGGCCTACTGTTGACAGGATGCATTACTAACAACATAGACCATCGATTAACACATATTTTGCAATATATATATATACTGTATTCTTATAACAAAGTAAGCCACAGAAAAGAATGCTATTGAGAAAATCCTAAGGAAAATATACTTATAGTATTTATTGCATGGACCCATGCAGTTCAAATCTGTGTTGTTCAAGTGTGAACTGTTTATTGAAGGGAGTAGAAGAGATAAGATTAGAAAGATAATCCAGAGCCAAATGTTCAGGCCCTTAGATGTTAGCCTCAGGAATTGGGGCTTCAATCCATTAACTGTGGGGAATCCAATAAGTGCCCATGGGAAGGATTGGCAGGAAAGTGGTGCACTTGGGGCACATCCATCTATGAGCAGCATGTGAGGCAAATTAGAGTCGTGGTGGTGAGATCAGTTGGGGGGTTACCTGAATGTCTGCATAAAATTTCTCTGAAGGACTTGTGCACATGAAATCTGTTCTCAGAGGCCAGGGATGACTTACACAGTGCTGAGATAAAGATGTAAGAATCATAAATCTTCAATAGAATGGGCTTTCCTTCTCAGCCTTCCAAGTTACTTCCTAAAGCTACAGCATGAACACGGATTTGTGTGTCAGTGCCCAGTGGAATGGTTCTGGAAACTCACTTTTCTGTTGTGGTGGGCATGATACACCTGCATGACCTGCTCTGGGAAGCTGGAGTTGCACACCTGGTCATGTGATGTTTCATCCCTTTCCCGTGCCTTCGCCAACTGTGTTGTAAATATCTTCACTCCAGATTGAATTTTTACGTACATGGAATTGTGTTGGAACCCAGAATCCAATAACTTCAACTAAAATGAAAGATGAGACTTTTTTTGTTGTTTTCTCTTAAGCAAGTTTATAGTCAGTTTGCCTCCAGGAATCACAGTAACAGTGATCTCTATAAATGATTGTTCTACAGATAGAGCATGTAAGCTGAGTCTGTTTTAAAAATTGAACAAATGAGAACATGGAGCTTTGTGCCCTGAAACTTGACTAATAATTTTTCATGTGGACTTTCCCAGAGTCATAAATGAGCAAAGTATCATGGAAGTTCAGAGAGGCTAACAAAGAGAAATAAGACAGAACCTATATCCTGCAAATGCTTGCAGTCTGGCAGAGTAGTGAGATATACAAAGAAATGGTTATGATATGAAGCAGGATGGAATAGATGTTTAAAGCAACATGTAAAATTTATTGAGCACTTACTATATGTCATGCATTAATTCATTTAATCTCAACTTATGATGGAAGTACATTATTATCCCCATTTTATAGATGGGAAAACTGAGGAATAAAAGTGTGTGAAGTAACTTGCTCAAGATAACAAAACTAGTATGAGAGCTTGAGTGTGATCTCAGGCTGTCTGGTTTCCACATTTTTAAAATAAAATTATAATGGAATGAAAGGAGGAAGTATTTATTCTTAGAGATAATATAATGCTGAGGGACTTGAAAACATTATAAACCAGATTATCCTTGGGAATTAATTATTAGTGATAAGAAGCAACTGGTTTCCCACTGCCTGAGAAATGCATAAATTCAGAAAATAAAACCACCCTCTGTTCTCAAAGCAAACACTAATTCCCATGCAAAGTGGGGTTGGATATTTGCAGAAAAGAGTTCATGATTCTTAATTTCCACTGCTTACCCATTGACCCCCGAAAGAGCAAGAATTATTGCAGGTTAATACTTAAGATCATTCAGGTCCTGAGGATTTATATCCAAAAAATCTTACAGTTATTTACTCAGTTCCTTAGATTCTTCAATCCAAATATGGTTTTAACTCAAGAGTACACATATCTCTCCAGTCAACAGAAATATTTATTACTCTTTATGAATTATTAAATTAACTTTATGGCTTAGAACTAAGTATCTCATGAATCTTGTTATCATGAATTAGTAATTCTGTAAAATTATATAATGCTTCACAATGTTCTTCCACATAAGTTACCTTATTTAATTTCCATGGCAGTGTAGTGTGAGGGATAAAGTTGATACTAATACTCCAATTTTAACTGTGAGGAATTGAAGATTTAGGAAGTTTGAGTCACTTTCTTGAGTTCATGTGGCTATGGATTATTGAGCTAGAATTAGAACTAATCCATCCTTTTTTTTCCTCTCTCTCTCTTTCATTAATCTGACCATACACGAGTAATCAGAAGAATTTGAGTGCTTGAAAATGCAAAGATGGCAATCACAGCTGGAATAATGGTGAATGCACAAGTGTGCAGTAACCTTATGAGATCTGGCCAAGAAGCATCATCCAGGCACCCTGCCATTTATTAGAACCATGCCAAGTGGCTTAGAAAGCCAGTGTGATAGCATGTTAGAGATGGGAGAGATCATTATATGTGGACTTACTTATTCAGAGTCAGGGAACTTTCGTGGATTTTAAAGGAGGAGTAGAATTTAAAAGTTCAAGATAAGAATTATGTCTTACTGGATAGAAGTGCAGCATGAACAAAGATGCTGAGAGAAAGACCATTAGGAAAGTATTTGGGAAGCGGAGACTACTGGATTACAAACCATATAATCAGGTTGGATCAATAAGATGAATAAACAGATTAGATTCAAAGTAGGAGGCAGAAAATAGGAAACTATATCATAGGGACTAGCATGCTCAATGGGCTGTTGGAGGATGATCAATCCATTTGCTTTGAGTAATGGTGAGGCAAGGAGATCAGTGAGGAAGTGTATAGTTGAAGATGATGAGAAATCCAGTTATGGGACAGGTGTAAGAATGGGGACAGACGAGAAGACATTTAAAAGAAAGTTTTGATATCATGACAAACTGGATTCAGAGGATGAGGCAAAGGGAAAGTTTCATGATGATAGCTTCAAGTTTCTTTTTCTTTTTAACCTAGGAAGTAAAAAGAATGTGGCTACTAACAGCAAAAAGGATGGTAAAGAAAGGGAGTACATTTTCAAAAAATATTTTCCTTAGATTGTTGGGTGTGAAATGATGTTATCTCTGAGGAGGATACCCATGAGGATTAAACTTGAGGGGTAATTAGAAAGTGAAGTCAGAAGAGTTTGATCCAGGGCACACTGACAAGCTGTGGCATTTGATGCCCTCAGATTTGGAGTAGACCCAGGAGCATGAGTGAGAGAGATGAGAAATGAAAGCAGACGCTCAACTTTGGAGGCTGTGGATATGCCTCTTTTAGGTGTTAAAAGATGCGTGGAAGCACAGAAGGTAGACCAAGGAGTGATCAGAGAACCAGGAGAGAGGCGTGTCAGTGAGCTCTGGGAAGGGGAAGGGTCAAGAAGTTGCATAATCAATTTTAAAAACTAGAGTCAAAAGTAAAAATTTACTAATGCAAAATAATATTGAATGTAAACTGTAATTGAAAAAATTAAAAAATTAAAAAAATATTCTGTATACTGGAAACTAATCTATAATAATAAAAGCATAATATGCTAATTAGACCAGACAGCCAAACGACGTTTGGGATGTCCTTTGGATGACCTTTCAGAAGAAGTTGGGGCTGGAAGGGTCAAGTGCCTTGCATGAATTTTGTGCATTGGGCCTCTAGTACAAAATAATATTGAATGTAAATTACAATGGAATTTAAAAAATATGCCATGTGCCTTAAACTAATACAAAATAATATTGAAAGTAAACTGTAATTAATTTTTTAATTAAAAATAATAATTTTAAAAAGTATATCATTGGATATGATAATAGTATAACCTCCATTAATTTGGGGAAAATAATTCAGATTGAATAAATTAACCACAGTATACTACCACTATCAGTAGATAAGTATCCTAGCTAATAAAAGAGTGATATGCAAATTGACCACCACTCCAACACAAGATGGCCGCCCCCATGTGGACACAAGATGGCCACCACAAGATGGCCGGCAGGGGAGGGCAGTTAGGTGTGACCCGGCTGGCAGAGGAGTGCAGTTGGGGGCGACCAGGCCTGCAGGGGAGGGCAGTTAGGGGCAATTGGGCCAGCAGGGGAGCAATTAGGTGTTGATCAGGCTGGCAGGCAGAAGGAGTTAGGGGCAATCAGGCAGGCAGGCAGGCAAGTGGTTGGGAGGCAGCAGTCCTGGATTGTGAGAGGGATGTCTGACTGCCTGTTTAGGCCTGATCCCACTTAAACGGGCAGTTGGACATCCCTCGAGGAGTCCCAGATTGGAGAGGGTGCAGGCTGGGCCGAGGGACACACACACCCCCATGCACAAATTTTGTGCACCAGGCCTCTAGTATTATACATAAGAGTCTACATTAACATTTTTTGCTGTTTTAACTATACAATGTTAGAAAGTTAATAACCTACAAATTAATTTATAGAATTCATCCTGAAAGCTGTTGACATAAATATGATCTCTAGAAATTTTAGCCATTTGAATGATTGGAGTTTGGAAAAGTTAAAAATATTTATAGGAAGAGTAAAATTTAAGAATTCAGTAAAGTAAACATTTTGCAAAATATTGAAAGTACCCCTAAATGAAAGTGGGAAAATGAGATAACACTTGTAGTCATCCTAAATAAACACCTGGTGCTGAGAAAATTTTAGAAAGAGTATATTTAGCCACCATTTACCAGCTCATCATGCATTTTCTATTTTCTTAATTCTTTATTGCTAGAGAGATTTGCATGAAAGGATATTTTTTAAAGTTTCCTCTGTTTCTCCTATTCATTTCTTTACCTGAAGTCATAATCATATTTCCATAAGAATAAATTATGATTTCACAAACAAAAGATGATAGCTTTGGGAGGATAATTAGCCGCCAGAAAATGAATTTCTTAAAAAGAGGTTCTTATTTATAATATTAAGTGTCTGTGACAAACACAACGCATAATAATGAAATTGTGGCCCCAACTGTGATATGTCATGTGAGTGATTGTCTAAATTCTGCTGAAGGGATTACTAGCATCTTTTAAAAACTTCTCTGCTATGGTACAGATTTAAAAATAATGGAGTAGCTCACCCCAGCTCTGTCATAGAGAGTTAGTGATTTTATGTGGCACTCACCATTATTGCCACAGAGAGTTCATTTGGATTACAAGGACCTGGGATGCCAAATCTCAGCCATTGAAATGTGCCTGTATGATCCTAATTCTTGTGATGATTTCAGCTAAATAATATTCCAGTGACTTCATCCTATAATCGAGAGTCAAGAATTCCATAAAATGACTGCGAAAACAATTACTCAGGATTTCCTAGGGAACTCAGTTTCTCCACCCTAGCGTCTTCCATCCACCCGGGAATAGATATTCCCAGCATGTTCCATCTGCTCAGCAGGCAAAGGTGAGCTCTAAGGTAGCATAGAAGGAATGCTGCTTTGTTCACTGTTATGCCCCTGGCGCATTGAAGGGTGTGTGTGTGTGTGTGTGTGTGTGTGTGTGTTGAATGAATGAATGAAAAGGAGAATCAGGCAAAGGGTTATTAGGATTTCTGCTGAAAGCAGATGACTTTTTGCTTTTAGGAAAAACCTTCTCTCCACCACACTTTTTCAGGCCAGGAAGTGACCATATACCGTATGGCTTGGCAGCATGGGTGGGTACTTTCCAATGTGTCTGTGGTGTGTTCTACACGACTCATTCTGGTTAGTTACCAAGAAGGGTTCCCAGGCTGATGTTGCATAGACAAGTCTTAATTGAACCCCACTCCTGAGCCCCCTGCTATGGAAATGTTTTCCCATAAGACTTTTCTGACCCAAATGCCTACTCATCCAAGATGGAGGTCAGACGTTATAGTTCAACATGAATGTGCCTTGTGAGGTTTGGCTTTCAAGGTTTTGATTTGGGAGATGATTAACTATTCTTAATTAACTTCTCTGCATTCTTTATTGAAAAATATATGACAAACTCCTTGTCACCTGAAGAGGCAAAAGATATTTATCGAGAAATGTAACAAAACAGTATTTTTGACGTGTGTTAGTTAATTAGTAAATAATGACATGTTAGTTTTCTGCATATTGCAGTCTGTCAGGTTTTTTATGGGTAATTGGTTTGAAATTTCTATACTCATTTTAAATAAATATTTGCTTTCTTATCTAATTTTGTATTTGTTTTCCTCAAAAAAGGGGGACCCTCACAGTATAAGCTTTAGGCAGCGCAAAGTCTGTTTCCTGTTCCACTTGGCCTTGTTGTTTGCATTTCTCTATAGAAGGAGCCTGCATGTCATCACTGTAGTTGATGGGAAAGTGGGCAAAAGGTCCTGGCATTCCCCTTGTGCCCATTTGAGAGGGGCAAGGAACCATTTATGCAATATCTCTAGAATATATATATATATATATATATATTTCCAGGGAAAGTTCTTAGGTTTTCTGGTTTCACAGATATGGTTCAAAAAGTGCTGAATAAAGAAGTCAAAAATACTTGTATGGTTCCTGACCTGTTTCTTAGTAGCTGTGGGACCTTGAGAAAATGAATTCACTTTGTTGAGCCTCTGTGGTCTCTCTTTCTCTCTCTCTCTGAAATATGGTTTTTATCATTGCTTATTTCACAGAGATCTTCTTAGGATCAAATAAATAATATATGTTGAAATACATTTACGTTTTTATTGGTATATGTTACTTGTTAGTAGGGACAAAACACAGTTTGTGAGTAAGGAAGCACCTCATCTACCCCTCTTTAAAGTTGGAATAATTATGGGCCCTGGGATGGCTGTTTAGGGAGATGAGTTGGGTGACATGTAGCCAATGAGAAGGGTCATCGATAGCATTCCAGCCTTGGCTTCTCTTAAATCCTGTTTGTGAATGTATCTCAACTAGCCATCATCTGGCCAGTGTTTAGCAAAACCCATTTATTTTTGACACTTTAAAAAATTATAATAGTCCATGGTGACTCACTCTATTGCTTGGAACTGTTGGCATACAGAACAGCCCATATCAAATGACACAAGATGAGTAATTGCTCTTTACTTTTACTTTTGTTCTCAGGATCAGTTGCATAATTCATGAGGAAATATCATTATGGGTGGCCATATGGTAGAGTAGAAAGACATCCTACTAGGACAGAGGAAATTCTGTTTAGTTGAAGCTTTTAAAGTGGCAGTGTGCACTTGAGATATGTCATATACCTTCTCTGAATTTCAGGTTCTTTATTGGTGAAATGATATCAGCCCAATTTAACCAAAAGTATTTGAATATCAAGTAATATGGTGTATGTTTTGAAGGATTTTGCCAATCATATAAAACCTACCCAATTAAATGGTGATATTATCTACTAAGAACTCTTAATGAGGAGGCATTTAAAGAAATTAACTATGAGATTGAGAAATACAGACATCAGCAGATGCAAAATCTACTAATTTGATCATTTCTAGGGCCATTAGCTTGTCATAAATACAAACGTACACACATAGCAAAAATAAATGAAAAACACTCCGTTCATTTAAAATTGCCTTTTCCTTTTTTGGATAGTCCCATAATGATAATCTGGCATCTACCAATGCCATCGAAGGGGATTGTTTGAAGTATTTCATCAATCTCATAAAATGTGTATGTCTGTAGCTTTTATAATTGCGACCAAAAAAAAAGAGGTGCTGAAAATATTTAGCCTCTTTCCGGATGCTCAAACAGAGCCACTGGCCAGGATTCTGGACCACAATATCCCACAATGCACTGGTGATAATTTTCCTTCCAGACAAATCTCAGCTAACCACACAGTCAGCTGCTCACATTGGAAGAAACAAATCAGAAAACCGCTGTTCCATAATCACAGAATTGAAAGAACCGCATAAGTAAAATGACAGGCTATTAATTCTGGTTTGGGAAGCATGAGCAAGACTTTTGATGAAGCTTAATTTTCTTTTGGCTCTTCAGAAATGGATAAATCATTTAAAATAAAAATAGATGTTATAGTATAGGGCACTCATTCCTCTCAACAGTGATTATTTGGGGAAAAGTAGGTTTTTAATGATGAGAAATAATGATGAAGGGTTCACATGAATGCTTCAAAATAGCACACAGTTCATTCTCTGATGCCTCACTAAGCTCTAGATTTGAAAATTATTTGGGGTAATTTAAGTAAACTTCCAGTATATAAAATTTTAATTGAAAGATATGATATTTCATTAAAAGCTGTCACACATCACTGTTGCCAAATGAGGCTTGGCGGTACCTCCATGGCATTTTTCTACAGACAGGATTTAGCCTCCGATGTGAGCCAAATAAAGCCTTCTAGACCCATATCAGCGACCATGCGTTACATAAGAGAGACTAGGTAGATGTGGTACACATTTATATGTTTTTATAGCATTTATATGATTTACATTCAAATGAATATTTCCATCAGCAATTTCATTACAAACTTCATTGGTGTTAGAATAATTATCCATTTTCAAAAGTCCCACACCTGGGGAAGTATTTTTAATACCAGAAATTAATCTATACAAAATGCTGTGATGGCAAGATACAAAAAGGGTAGGGAAAAGAAAAGAAAGCATTTAGTAATAAATATACCCCAGAGTCAGTCTGGAATGCATAAGCAAGGAAGTTAAAGAAAGTTCTTTTTTTTTTTGCAAATTCCTTTTACCCATTTGTGAAATAATGAGGTTTTTTTTTCATTTATTTTTTTATTGAATTCATTGGCAGAGATAATGAGTTTTATTTTCTATTTTTTTCTGGGGTTGGTAAATTCGTGCTGGGGAAAAAATGTAGGAAATAACAGCAAGAAAGGCATGTGCATTAATTAGGAGCCCGCATAGTCATATCTAATTTGACTATGTTCCCTGCAAAGTATGTTAGGGCCAAGGAGCCAATAGGAATGCTCTGCCTTAATTACTCTAGCACCTTCTGAAGTGGTTAGTGAGCACATAGGTAACAACTGCAGGCTCAGTGAGTAAGTTAATTCACCTAATAATAACCACTAATGTAAATCGACCACTTTTTCTCCATTTGCACCAAACCAGGGCATTTACTTTCATCTAACAATTCATCTTCAACTCTTCCTTCTTTCTCAAAGCCTCAGGATGACGCCTGATACCACCAACATCAGCGATGCAGTGGCCATGTTTCCAGATCCTTCTGTGTGAGCTGCTACCATCCAAGGCTTCTCAGGAAAATTATGCCTGTCCACATCCTCAAGGATTCACAGTGAGTAAGAATCCTAAAGAACAGAAGCCCAAGTTATGACAAACATCCAAGGTGTTCTATTTATTTCCCATGTTTTAACATTTGGGAGGAAATACTTGAAACATGGAATCATACAGCTGTCCAAAGCAGATGCTGAGACATATCATTTTTTTAAATATATTTTTATTGATTTCAGAGAGGGAGGGAGGGAGGGAGGGAGGGAGAGAGAGAGAGAGAGAGACTAATGATGAGAGAATCATTGATTGGCTGCCTCCTACATGCCCCACATCAGGGATTAAGCCCCCAATCCAGGCATGTGCCCTGACAAGAATTGAACCATGACCTTCCAGTTCATAGATCTTCACTCAACCACTGAGCAACACCAGCCGGGCATGAGGCGTATCTTATTGAGCTCTCTAACTTTTGACTCCTGGCTAAAACTTGGCATTAAAGCTTTGTTTTCTTAAATTATTGTTATTCCCAAGCCGATAGCATTTTCTGCTTTATAAGAGATTGACTCTTGAATGTACTTTTGGAGCAGGCTGTCCCTTTTGGGGGAAAAACCATACACACCTGAATGTATTCTTTATGACCCATCTTATAAGAAGACATACCCCTCCATTTTCCTTAAGAAAAACTATTTTCAAACTGCAGCATGTTTAGCCTGAGATTCTAAATGAATTTCTGTGGGAGGCTGAGGCAAAGCTCTTGGTCTAAAATTCTGAGGGGAGCATGTTGGGAGATTTCCTTTTCTTGATACAGACAGCTTGTGTCTGTAAATTTTGCCTTGGCAAACTTGTGTAGATGCATGTCTGTGCAAGTGAGAACCTGAAAGGGAGAAAAAGAGCAAGAGAGCAGACATCTTTGATTTGAGCAGCTCTTCACTGGAAATGTTAGCACATGAGATGGCCAATTAGCAGGAAGGTCTTTTGGGATTGATATTCATTCATCTACGGGCAAGCAAAACTATGAGAAAGTATCAGTCTCTGCTTGGCTTAACTCAGCATGGATTGGCCAACACATATACTACTCATCCTGCCACTGAAGAAAAAATAACCAGTATACTGATTATATCCCGATACAATTGTTGTTGGGGACCAAAGTGTAAGTCCACCTTGAGGTAGGCACTAATGATCATTTGCTACATGCCAAGCAATGTTCTAAGTGCTTTACATGTGCCAACTGTTGCCCTCACAACCTGCTGAGTTAGGAAGAATTAATATCTCCATTTTACAGATGAGGAAACAGAGGCCTACAGACTAAAATAACTTTCTCATGGCTCCAGAGAGAGAAGGTTACAAGTTGAGAGGCAGCTGCATGCGCTTCTAGGGTAGGGGAAGCCAGGTGACATGTTTTCTCTGGGCCCCCAAGAGAGGCAATGATTTGTGACTACACTTAAGAAGGCTTCCCTCCCAGTGGGCTTCCCACCAGGCATCGGGAATGGGAACCTTCATGAAAAGAGACCAAGCAAAAGGACCAGCAGCAGGCACAGGCCACACAGCACTTACCTACACCTGGTTAAAATTCCGTCAAGTAAGATTTTCTTTTTGGCACCCTTACCTTGTCTCCATCCCCTTTGCCTGAAATTCAGGTTTCTTGGGTTACTGTATTGTTGTCTTCTAAACCCATTACGATGTATTGATTGATATGATCCCAAATATACTACTGTTACATTAATGTAGACAGTTTAGAATAGACATAATCAACCTTATCTACTTCCACTTATATATATATATATTTCTACCTTCTTTAAGGCAACTACTATTTTTACTTTAGGGCTGTGTAGCGCGCGCGCGTGTGTGTGTGTGTGTGTGTGTGTGTGTGATTGGTATCTAACTTAAAAAAAAAGTATTGAATTAAGTGGTGAGTGTAGACATCCTTGCCTTGTTCCTAATCTCAAAGGGAAAGTATAACTGTTCATCAAATATGAAATTTGCTATAGGCTTTTTGTAAATACCCTATAGAAGTTTTAAAGTGCTCCTTCCATTTCAAGCTTACTAGGATTTTATTTTTAAATTATGTATCAATATTAAATTTCATTAAACTTTTTTTACCTTTATTAAGAGATCATATGATTTTTCTTCTTTACCCTGCTAAAAGGGCAGATTACATGACTTTCTAATATTTAGTCAACATTGCATTTCTGAAATAAATGCTACTTTATTAGCAAACATATTTCAAGAATAAATGATGCATTGCATTTATTCTTGAAATATGTTTGCTAATATTTTCTTCAGAATTTTTTGCATCTATGTTCATGTGTGAGCTTTGTCTATGTTTTTCTTTTCTTATACTGTTCTTTTTGTGGTGTAGTATCAAGATAATGGTGACCTCATAAGGAGTTGAAGAAGGTGCCCACTTTTTCTATTCTCTGAAAGAGTATGCTTAACACTGGGGTTAATGCTTCCTTATGTGTTTGGCAGAATTCACTAGTGAAACCTTATAGGTCTGGTGTTTTCTTTGAGGAATGAGAATACAGTGCAACTGCCCAGCCTGTGTGGCTCAGTGGTTGAGGGCCAACCTATGAACCAGGAGGTCATGGTTTGATTCCCTGTCAGAGCACATGCCCAGGTTGTGGGCTCCATCCCCAGTAGGGGGCGTGCAGGAGGGAGCCAATTGATGATTCTCTCTCATCATTGATGTTTTTTATCTCTCCTTCTCCCTTACTCTCTCTAAAACCAATAAAAATATATTTTAAAAAATATTGTGCAACCTCCTTATTTACGGAAGGAAAAAAAAAAAAACCAGGGGAAAAAAGAGACATATTTAGTATATAACAGCTCTACTTGTTCACTTACCTCATGAACCTGAAATGATGGAGAATGTCTTTAATAGTTAAGGGAATATATAGGTTTTTCTATTTTTTCCTTTCTCAGTTTTATGAATAGCATCTTCTGGGAATTTAGTTCATCTAAAATTTTATTTATCAACAGAGTTGTTTATATTACTCTGCTTTTATATCTGATCTATAGTGATGTTTCTTTTTTATTCTTGAAATTGATTATTTGGCTTGCTGTTGTTTTTTATCTTGATCAAGTCTCTTTGGAGTTTCATCACATTAATTAATTTTGTTCGAAAATCAATTTTTGGTTTTGTTGCTATTCTCTACAGCAGTATGACAATGAGGTGGCCAGAACTCAGAGGGGCTGGCTTCATAGTGTGATCAGGGAGGCAGTGTGCTGGGCACAGGGCACAGAAGCAGAGTCTTGAGCCTGCAATGAACCAGCACAGTGAGGATGTCAGGGCAGCTCAGCAAGGTTGGACACTGGAGAGCCAGCCTTTGAAAAATGCCATGGGTCTTTAATGCAAACCAGAATGGAGACAGAACTTCTCCCAGAAGTGCAAGCTTGGGGTTGGAATTGTGTTGAGATAAGCAGACTTTCCATGGACTTACTTCATGCCATTTCCTTCTTGCTTTTGCTTTTTGTAATTTTACTTGGCAAAAATCACATTTTTCATGAACTCAGCCTCATATCCTCTTATTTTTGGTTTCCCACATATGCAAATTATTTTGGAGAGAGGGGCCCGATCCTTCTGAGTCCAGCATCATCTGGCCTAAGTGGCTTGTTGCCATTGTCTCCCTGTCATTCACCCCTGAAGTTCCACTTCCACAGCCTAGAAGAGGTATTTTGTAGATCAGTAAATAAGGTGTGGTGTGTGTGTGTGTGTGTGTGTGTGTGTAAGATGGGGGTTTGATTATAATTTTTAATTAGTCCAACTTCAGGTGTACATATCTTAAAGGAATGCTATGAATATTTGGCAATTAATGTTTATAAATCACCTAGAGATCCTTGAGAAAGAGAGATGCTTTCTAAATGAATAATGTGTTAATGAGAATAATAATACGCACTTACATCCCCAAGCCAGTTGCTTGGGTTAGATTTTGAATTCTAAGGAAAGCAGTACAAACTTTAGCTATATAAATAAGAAAACACTTTCATACCTCCCCCCACCTTAAGTCATGATGGAAAATATCTGTGAAATACAGAATATAAACATAACCCATGCCTGTGATTTATAATGTATTTATAAATATTTATCACTTAGATAAGTAACAATCTCACTATGTGTATATAGTTATTAGATCAAGGACTAAAGACTGTAATCATTTCTTTGAGATGATATTATGTGAAGCTAATTGGCAGGCATTTCAACATAATTGCTAAATGTTGCTCAATAATAAATTATGGTCCTATTACTAATTCAAGTCTTGTCAATGGCATAATGAATATTTCTGCAAAGCTTTTAGGAAATAATTCTTTAAAAAGGCACACACACACAAAAAGCCTAAGGCATCCACAAGCCATAAAGGAAATTACTTTCTTTCTACCTGATCATCTTTAATTTCCTTTCAGTATTAAAGGTCAATGGTCATGTGTCTCTGATGACACCCCTTCCCTTCTGGCATTGACTGAACAAGGGGCAGGGGGAGTAAGAATATACCTATTTACTTAATATATGCCACCACATTCTACCATTTTGTATTATGGTCAGTTGATTACTGAAAGTTCTGAAAATGGTATGAAACTTCACAGAATAAATAAATATGAGTTGTTTCCATAATTATACAGAGTAGGTAGGGCATTGGGTCTTTATTAAATAAGATCTTTAGGAATGAGAAGATAGAAGATAGGAAAATTCTCCTACATGTGAACCACAATTACTTTAATTTCACAACTCTCCTCATTTCCTACTTAACCCATTTTATCATGAGATAATATTTTGTTTATTTATGTTGTATTGTTTGATTGGTGTCTGTCTTCCCCAACAAGAATAGCTTTTTGGAGAAGTATTTTGTCTGTTTTCCTTATGTGTATTCCCAGCACTCTAAGTTTACCTACCACATACTAAATACAAGGTATCCCACCTCTGGAGAGCTTGCTGTTAAATATTTGACAGAATGTCAAAAAGAAAACAGAGGGCAATTTGATAAGTCGTGGAAAATCATAACATAAGGATGATTTTCTTCTATATTGATATCAAAGCAGAAAGAGGAAATGTGTCTTAAACACTGGCAAATGTAAAAACATAAGGAGTAATGAGCTATCCTTATACTCTTTAAAGCATTCTCACATAGATAATATTCTTTACCTTAAGTCCTGGTAGTATGTGTCTCAGTTCCAGCAGAGTTACGAAATGGAAAGGAAAGTTTGACCAAGTGAGAATGAATGTTGTTGGAATGAGAAAGCTTACATTCTACTTCCACTTAGTCATAGTAGTTTGTAGACTAAAAGATTTATGTTGAGGTTGAGAATTGGAAGAACACATAATTGAAGCATTCTCTAAGCAGTTGAAAATGTGACTGGATTTGGGTAGAAACGAAGATCCACAGATAAGGTTTTAGAAACATCTGAATAATTTATAGCAAAGGGTTATGAGTGCACATGACCATGGATTTAGAGAGAGAGAATGGTTATTTCAGAGAGAAGGAGAAATTCCATCATTTAGAAGATAATGGAATATTGGAAAATTTCAAAAAAGTTAACCATTATAAAATAATTGATCTAGGTAGGCATCTTGGATAGGTCAGAGCCACAAAAGCCAATAGAATTGATCCTGGGGGAATGTTAACCATCAAATCTTGGAGGAAGGTGAATGATTAGATAATGGAGCACAATAGCTGCTTTGGAAATCCAGGCTTAGGAGAGCAGTTTCCATTGAATGGTATGAATGGAAGCTAAATTATAAGGCCTTACTAGTAGATGGGTTCTTTGGGGCAGTGAATAACATTAATCTTTTAAAGCTGGATATAAAAATGAGATAAATAGGAGAGTTTCATGAAAGAGTAAAAGAAAGAGTTTATTTCTATGTGTATTTTATTGTTTAATTGTTTCAGAACTGAGAGGACAAGTATATTTATGGGGAAGGGGAATCCAACAGAGAAGGAAAGTAGTAAAACTCAGACATATGATTTAGTCCAGGACATACATAAAGAGAAAGGGGAAAGGATAAAATTACACAGAGAGCTCTGGGTGTTGGAGGAAGGAGTTTGATATATTCAGTGTTATGATCTGGGCTTCAGTCAAATAGAAAATGAGGCTATTTGCTGAGATAAAACTGGTCATTGTGATGACATGAATATATGACAACTCTTGGAACCTGATAAACTTAGCTTCGTTTCTAGGCTTTGCAACTGATTTTGTAACTTTTGGAAAGTTGTTTATTGCCACTGAATCTACTCCCTTGAAAAATGGGAACCTTGCAGATTTATATTAAATTTAGAAATAATAGTAGTTAACATTTATTGAGCACTTTCTACCTATCAGGCTTCATTTTAAAATCTTTACATAAATAAACTCAGTTAGCTGTGAAATCAACCTTTTGAGGTAGGTGCTATCATTATTTCCATTTTATAGGCAAGGAAACTGAGTTATCCACAGATTAAGGAGCATTCACAAGGTCACATGGCTTTTATTTTATTTTTTAAGATATGTTTCTATTGATTTCAGAGGGGAAGGGAGAGGGAGAGAGAGATAGGAACATCAGTGATGGCAGAAAATCATTGATTGGATACCTCCTGCATGCCCCACACTGGGGATCGACCCATAACCTGTACATGTGCCCTCACAAGAATCTAACCATGACCTCCTGGTTCATGGGTTATCAACCACTGAGCCACACCAGCCTGGCAAGGTCACATGGCTTTCAGAGGCACAGTTAGGACTGAGACCAGAGCAGATAGTTTTTTAAAAATATATATTTTATTGATTTTTTTACAGAGAGGAAAGGAGAGGGATAGAGAGTTAGAAACACCGATGAGAGAGAAACACCCATCAGCTGCCTCCTGAACACCCGCTCCTGGGGATGTTCCCACAACCAAGGTACATGCCCTTGACTGGAATCGAACCTGGGACCCCTCAGTCTGCAGGCCGACACTCTATGCACTGAACCAAACTGGTCACGGCCAGAGCAGATAGTTTTATTCTGTCTCTTTTGTGTATCTAAAAGAGCTTAGCACAATTCTTAACATACAGAAGGTTCAGTAACTAGGTCTTGTAGTGATTGCTGACTTTATTAGATTAAGGACTTATAAAATATGTTTCTAATTTTATACTAAGGTAAACCAACAGAAAATCACCCAGATAGGAATTAAACATTTTCTGAGCACTATGGGCCATACTTGAGGTTAGCTACATAGGACTTTATGTAGGAATAGATTAAGGCCCAGATATGTGCCATAGTGCCTAGATGACTAACTTTATATTCTCTTTAAATATATTTAATTTCTATGGTGATTTCTTCCCAATAATATTAATCAATCCAGGTAAACTTAGACAATAGAGATTTTGTTATTGTTGTTTTTAGTTGAGATATTCTTCCCTCATTTTGTTTCTTCCTTAAGGATTGATAGAGTATCTAGATATTGTTAGGGGACAGTGAGGGACTGTTCTTTACTAATCGTTAGGTGAAACTACTATCAACTGAAACATACATCATCACCTGGGCTAGTCTGGAACTCTGGCAACCTGCTTCCATGTCCACCTCCTCGCTTAAAACCAACACCTTTTATTTTCAGTGGCTGGCTGAGTAATTGGAATACCTAGCTCAAATGGGCAAGGGAACAGGCATATTAACAAGCATACCGTTGATTGAAGGATTAGAAACACAAAAGTAAAGAAGTCCTGAACCGAAATCAGAGAGAATAAGCAAATCTCGAATGGTGGTGAGCCTGAACTCTAGGGACACCTTTCCCCTGGGGGCGTTTTCCAATCCCAAAATCATAAGTGATCATGAAGGTAAACAATGTTTAACAGATTTATGTGCCTCAGAGAACAAGAGTTGGTGTCTTGAGCCCCTCAAAGGTAGGCAGGGGTATGGTACACTTTGCACCATTTCATGTGAGACATCTAGGTTCCGATCTGTAGGAATAAGAATGAATCAGAAATAGTACAGCCCTCAATGGGAATGAAACCTAGCACCAAGTCACCTAGCATCAGAAATTGGATTACGGTTGTCCCAGATTACTAGTGTTCCCAGGAAGCTGGCAAAGCAAATAAAAATTCTGCCTGGAGATATACACCATCGTTTAGATTTTTCTAAAAGCAACTTTTCATAGCCAGTGCTCGGCATGCAATAAATTATAGCTGGCCACACAATTCTGTGACACAGCATTATTGAGAATTAGGTATAATCATAGAAGATAGAAACATATATGCGTATATGTTTAAGGAGAGAAAGAAAAAGAGGGAATTTCAGTAAATAGCTGGAAACTATTTTAAAAAGGGAGACAGCAGAACTGAAAATGAAAACAAATGTATTTTAGAACTGAGAAACACATTAAAATAAGATTAATAAATATGTTTAAAAGTAGGGTAAACACAACTTAAGGTATAATTGGCAAGATAAGCACATTCAGACTAAAAAACAAAGACAAAAAATGAAAAATACAGAAGAAAGAGTTGGAGACAAAAAGGGTGTTGTGACAAATTTTAGCTTAGTGTAAGTAAGGTTCTAGAAGAAAAAAATGAGAGAGTGGAACAGAAGGAATATTTATTTAGATAATGCCTATTTTCCCCTCCAAATGATAAAATATATCAAGCCAGAGATTGCAGACATATTAACACAAACAAAATGAATAAAAAAGAAATACACTTTTGGGGTCTTCAGAGCTAAACTGTAGAAAATCAAGGACAAAGAAAATACAAGTGCAGTGAGAGATTTCACTGAAATAAAGAAAAACTAGACTGACTTCTGACTTCTTAATACAAACAAGTGATAGAAGCCAGAAAAAGAGACAATATTGCCTTTAAAATTCTGAAAGAAAATCCAACTTAGGTTTTATACTCATAAAAAACACTTAAACTTACATATGATCATACTGAAAACCTTCAAATGGCCAGAGTGGTATTGAGCTTCCTGATTTAAGAATATGGAAATGTCCTAAAACAATGGTCGGTCATCTTACACATCAGGGCTTTCAGAGAATGTTAAAAAGATTAAAGTCACACACTGAGAAATAAACTAACATTGTTTTTTCTTTAAATATTCATTGAATTGTTCAATACATGTTGCTTGGGTACCTACTATGTGTCTGGTATTGAAAACAATCCAAACCCACATTTTTATGGAGCTTAGATTCTTGTGATGAGAGAAAATAAGAGTAGGAAAAAAAGCAAAGAAAAACAAAATATATACCATTGGACATAACAATGAGATAAGAATGATAGTGGGTCTCAGAAGACACCTCTCTGTTGAGGTGACGTTTAAGCAGAGATCTAAGCAAAGGGAGGGGATAAGCCCTAGGAACACCTGAGGGTAGACCTTTCCTCGTAGGAAAGAGTGTAAGGATGTAGTTGAGGACCATAATGGAAGGCAGTGCCTCCAAAACAGTGCAAGAGAAGAGAATGCCATTCTTTAGTTGGGAGGGTGGGAGTAAGGGGATCACTGGAAGATTTGGGGCAGGAGAGTGCCATGATGAGAGTTACATTTTTTAAAAATCCCTTTGCAGCTGTTAGGAGAATAGACCTCAGGAAGTCCTGAAGAAGGAGGGAGGTGTTGAGGAAGACTTACAGAAGTCTGTTCTAGATGCTAGTGGTTTGCACTACAGAGGTTCTGGTGTCCACAGTAAGAGGATTTGGTATATATTTCACCATCTGAAAAGGACTAATAATATATAGAGTATTTTGATTGAATGTTAGCATCTCTCCTGAAATATAAATTGAATTAAAGTGAGAAATTTTAGGGGCAACTTTAATAAAATCTTACTAAAGTGAGCTATAAGAGTTTAAAAATGTATCTTAATTTAGTGGCTTCAGATTATTTATTTTGCACATCTTCAGGGATAAGATAGCATTTTTTTTAAAAAATTAAAGATATATTTATATGGTACCTTTCAAATATATCATTTGCTTTGAGTGATGATCTATTCTAAATCACTCAATATGAGAAGTTTCACAGCATTACAAAGATTTTTCTAAAAATAATCTAAAAGGTTTTCTGAAAATAATGGGTTTCTGATTCTGTGAACTCCAGAAATACTGGTACAACTCCAGAATAAATTCATGTTACTAAGTGGGTAGTGAACTCTTTCTTTTAAGCTAGAAAATTATCCCCAGAAGATGTTTTTGCAGAGCTGCTCTTTGTAGGGTAATAAAACCACCAGGTGTCCTTTTGGGACAATCTGGTGTTCTTTCTCCACACAGAGCATTGCTCCAGACACTCTTGGAGTTGCATTCCACTGTGAAATAAACATTGGATGAGTCTACACTAGTGTTCCAGGTCTGGCAGGAGAATCACCATCCAGGCTGTAATTAAATTTCAGTGAATTGCTGCAGTGAGAGATCATTTAAGTAAACAAGGAAGCAGCAATTAAGTCTTTTGTTCAGATGAATTACACACATAACCACTAAAATTTATAATCCTGGGATTAACCTCTAATTTTGAGATTAGCTTGCCCTATGCTTCTCAACTCGGTGTCTTACTTCACTTTCAATTCCACAAGAATTTTTAAAAAAATGATTCTTAAATGGCAACCCCTGAGTTAAATTTTAAAGTTTATTCTAATCCTGTAATAGGATTAATTAACTGATGGAGAATTCAATTCTTAGGATTCAAAAATAAATTACTGGAAGTTTATTTTAAAAAGTAAAAGGATTAGTAGATGAAGATCAATGAATTTCAGGTATAACTAACTGAGTACAGGGCTGGGATTTTTTTTTTTTTAGTTTTGAATTGAGAAGACATTGAACAACATTGGTAACATGTGCTGCCTTCATGGGGAAAGCTTGATGTGTTGTAAAGACACATCAAATAGGCTTGTTTGGTTTTGATATTTTGGGAGGTATTTTTGTGGTTGCTGATTTATAAAAGCAATACTTGTTAGTTGAAAATATATTTAAGATTATAGAATATATAAATTTCAAAGTCTCTTTTTATACCTAGTCCTTTTCCTTACTGTCTGAGATAATAAACACTAATAGTTTAGTATGTATTTTTCCATGATATGAGATCTGAAATATAGTTGGGCTTATACTGAACCGATACATCATTTTACTTAATGCATCATGAACATTTTTCATGTCAGGGCAACATTTTTGTTACTCATTTGAAGAGCTGCATAATAGACCCTTGAATCAGTATATTGAGGTGTGTCTGTGTGTGTGTGTGTGTGTGTGTGTGTGTGTGTGTGTGTATTACATGAGAAACTAAGATAAGATAATTAATACTATTCAAGATCTGAGTATTCAGGATAGCTGAGTCCTGATGCCATAGCCCATATTTTTAAAATTATGCTACAAATCCTCCCACATTTTAATTGTTAATTTCTCAATTAAAAAGGAAAATCTCTATTGAATCTAAACATAGTGTTTGGCATATTTCCAGTTCCTTCCTTTGGATAATTCTAGAAGTAGAGTTGTTGAGGTGAAAAAATGATTCCATTCTGATAATTATTGGAAGAAAAGGGCAGTCCTATTGATAGTATATTAGAGAGTGCCTATTTCCCCAAACACTTGCTGATTATAAGAATTATTGACCTTGTTAATTTTGGCAAATTTATAGAAGCTAATTAAAAGAATTCAAGCCTCTTTTCAAAGTTGTGTACAATATTTAACTATAATGGAGGCATACCTGTGACTTTTTTTATTAGTCCTCTGGTCATGGCATTCTGCTTGGAAAGACTTTAGCTCAAATAATTGAAATGTTATCTTTGTTGTTCATCTTGTGATTTTAAAATTAACATATAATTAATCAGTAATTACTTTTTTGTATGCATGCTGGCATTCCCTCACACCAATGGAAGCTTAATTGTCCCAAAATTTAATGAAGAAATCTACCCAGTATTTGTAAGTGTAACTGTCATTATTTTTTAAATTTTCATCTTATGTATCATCAATGTTATTTTTATTATATATTCTATTTCAAAATTCTTTCTTAAATAGCACTAAATTTTTTAAAAAATAATCAACAATTACATGGACTTAGCCCTAAGCCTATATAATTTCATTGCTAAGCCTTAAATATAAATCCATAGTTCACACTGTTTCTATAAAATATTTGCCCTTCTCCCTTTGATTCATTATTATGACTCACTTATTGTTTGGTTAAATTTAGTTCTTAAGCAATGTTTTTCAGAACGCTGTATTGGCGTTATACTTACTGAGTCTGTAAATAACTGATAGAGTTTTTCTTTGCCCTGAGAGGTAAAGAATAGCTTGAATAGGCCAGAATTTCATAAATTGTACTTCCCTGAATACTACTACTCAGTGAGGTGTTAACAGATGTTTCAAAGGGGAAGGAGAAATTGTTGCCAAGTAAATTTAGGAAAGTGGGTTAAAAAATTAAAACCAGTTTGTTGCTATGATTTTCTTATTTGATTTTACTGTGGAATTTCTCAAAGCTCTGTTTTGAATGGGCTTTATGCTCCTTTGAGATATACATATAATGCACAGTTGTAAAATACAATTATTCATGGGTACTTTAATATCAAACACACAACAAAAACTCATGGAACAATAATTGTGATAATTTGGAATTCTAGATGCTCCATTCATGGAGACGCATAGAGGGTTTTCTACCAAAACCTAAGGACAACTCCTTGCTTGTTCCTACCAGCCTGTTAATAATTTGGAATCTAATCTGTCTATTGGACCTCTCATCTCCTCTCTGTATTCATTCATTCATTCATTTATCAATAGCTAATTAGTGCCCACTGTGTTCCATACACTCATCTAGACACCAGGATACTGTAGTGAACAAATCAGAAAATAAAAGTCTTGTGGAGGTTGATGGGTCAAGGAGGGGAGTCAGAAAATGAATAAATGAGTAAAATGCAAAGTTTATCATATGATGGTATAATGAATACAATATACTAGTAAAGCAGCAAAGGGGCATAGTCTCTGTGTGCATGAGGGTTGAGGGTGAGTTTTGGTAAGGTTCAGTTTTAAATAAGTGGTCAGAAATGTTTTGCTGAGAAGGTTTCATTTTAACAGGGACCTAAAGGAAGTGCAAGCCACGCAGGTGTCTGGGATGAATACAGTCATGCACTCCAGGCAGAAAGAACACTGAGCTAATTTTCCCCTTATGGGTTTATCAAAGCAGGCTGGCAATTCAAACAACCCATCCTTTAATGAGAAGATATTTAGTGGTTTTAATCAAGAGGACATTTATATCAGAAAGGAACATGTCCCTGTCGTGTAGGAGGGTTCCCGCTGCCCTGGAAGTGATTCTGCCTCATGAGACACTCCCTGTCCTATCAGAACCACACAAGTTTGGGTGAGTGCTAGAGCTTAGGGAAGCCACCAAGAGATAGCCTGCAGCTGCCCTGGAGCCCTGCTGGTGAAGTGACCCACAGTCAGCTCTGCACCCTGACAATAACCTCTGGTTGTTTCATGTAACTCATTTTTGTATTTTCTAAGAAATAGGAGGTACTACTCAAAATGTTAACTTTACTGCACCATCCAATATAGTAAGTGGAGCTAATTCTGCAATGATTATTTCAAACTCTGGCCAATGGGGAAGGATTGCTATTGGCTGTACATACAACTATGGGGAAATTTAGGGTCCTTTGCTCCCTCCAAAAGTATAATCCTATATAATAAAAGCCTAATATGTTAAGTGTCCGGTTGCCTGTTCAACCAATCAAAGCACAATATGCTAATGATATGCTAAGGCCGCTCAACTGCACGCTCTGACGTGCACTGACTACCAGGGGGCAGACAGTCGACCAGGTGACCAGTTGCTATGCCGTGCACTGACCACCAGGGGGAAGATGCTTCAACTAGTAGGTTAGCTTGCTGCTGGGGTCCAGCCAATCAGGACTGAGCAAGATGGGCTGGACACATCCTGGAGCCTTCCCGTGGTCCCTCCCTGGCTGGCCAACCTCCCTCATCCCTCCCCAGCCCCAATCGTACACTGGTGGGGTCTTTTGGCCTTACCTGCACCCTCTTGCAATCCAGGACCCCTTGGGGGGTGTCAGAGAGCTGGTTTCAGCCCGATCCTGCAGGCCAGGCCGAGGGACCCCACTGGTGCATGAATTCGTGCACTGGGCCTCTTGTTAGTATCATAAACACCACAGAAGTGAGGGATGGAGGATGCATGCATCACTCAAGAATAGGAAATTTAGAATAGGGGAACAAAATTTTCTATTCTTCATTATCTTCACATATTTTCAGTTGGCTCATAAATTGAT
Source organism: Myotis yumanensis (assembly GCF_028538775.1). Classification (NCBI taxonomy): domain Eukaryota; kingdom Metazoa; phylum Chordata; class Mammalia; order Chiroptera; family Vespertilionidae; genus Myotis; species Myotis yumanensis. The sequence goes on from NW_027223762.1 coordinate 16,253,696, forward strand.
TTATTATCCTGGGTTTAGAACCTGAGTTAATAATGTAAAGGAAATAGCAGAGGTGCTTATCTTTGCATTTGAATTTTGAAATGCTGTGTGTGTGTGTGTGCAATGTGAGAGAGACATTTAAATAGGAATTCCTCAATAAGCTAAATTTCCCATTCTTTATCATTTTGATGAAGTACTAATAAATGTGAGAATTTAACTATATTATCTTTACTTTCTATGTGATTTCTCTTTCTCCACTCAAGAGATTATTTTCTTCATTAATTTCATTGAGGAACAATTTACATGAAATAATTTTATTCATCTGAAGTGTACAATTTGGTGAGTCTTGTCAATTCTGGGCACCTGTGAAACCATCACCACATCACAACATCCCCACTGCCCCCAGAAGTTCCCTCATGTTCCTTTGCAGTTGATCCCTCCTCCCAACTTTGGCCCCAGGTAACCACTCATCTGCTTTGTGTCATTATAGATTAATTTGTATCTTATGTAAACTGAATCATTGAGTATGTATTCTGGTTTTCACTTTCTACTTTCACTCAGCATAACATTTTTGCAAGTTGCCCATGATATCAGTGATTCATTCCTTTCCACTGCCAAATTCCTCTTCACTCTGCATATGCAACGTTTAGTTTATCTGTTCACCTGCTGGTGGAATTGTGCTAGTTCCACCTTTCGGTGATTGAAAATAATGCTGCCATGAACATTCATAAATCATTTCTCCTGAAACTAAATCAGTTTTATTCACAAATGGGAAGTTAAAACTCACAAATTGAACTACCTGCTTACATTGCAGAGCTACAGTGGTTCTATTAATTCTCTGAACTTGGAAATTTCTCAGCTCTCTGTGTCAGGAGGAGCACTGCCTGTGGAGTTCATGATAAAGCTCTGTAATACAGCTTCTTCAAGGAGTGAAATTTGAAATATGAAATCACCTAAGAAAAAAGTAGAACTTAAATGCTCTCACAAAAACCTTAAAATAAAATCACCTGAGAAAAGGTAATGGGCAATGAGGTTGAATCATATTCATTACAGAAATTGAAATTGAAAATCTGATATGTGTGGCATCCATTATACACAAGCTGTAAGAACTCTCAGGAAAATATGGAGATGCAAACTCTAGACTAGGGAGAGATCAGCCACATAAGTCAGATGTCATGCTGGTAAGGGATATAAGAACACTGTTTAATTAAATAATTAAATAATTAAATAAATTCCAGTTCAAGTCACTTTTCATCAGATGCCTTTAATCATTCACATAAAATGTTAAAAGAAACTGTATAAAGTTCAAAGAAATCAGTTCAAGATGCCTGAAAATGCAGCAGGTTTTAAAATAAAATGTTACTGTAATGTGCAATTCTACACAAATTATAATAAGTAATAATCTATAATAATAAAAGCATGATATGCTAATTAGACCAGACAGTGAAATAACCTTCTGGACAAAGCCGCAGAGGCAGGGGACGAGGCAGAGGCAGTTAGGGGTGATCAGGCAGGCAGGCAGAGGGGTTAGGGGCGATGAAGCAGGCAGGTGAGGGGTTAGGGGCGATCAGGCAGGTAGGCAGGCGAGTGTTCAGGAGCCAGCAGTCCCAGATTGTGAGTCGGACATCCCCCGAGTGGTCCTGGATTGCAAGAGGGTGCAGGCCAGGCTGAGGCACTCCCCTCGTGCATGAATTTCATGCACTAGGCCTCTAGTTTATGTTATAAAGCACAATTTTTTTTCACATGCATTAGCTCTGTGGTTATCATGAGGCAATAAGGGAAAGATGCCAAAATAAACTCTTGTAAATTTAAAGAAAAATAAGTATAAATTAATTGGAATTGCGAAAACAAAATAAGAAACAATAGGCTATTTCCAGTTGCCCCAGAGTTTATAATAGGGACACGTGGCTACTCATGATAGCTCCCATATAAAGTATGGTTATGCCAGACATGAGAAGCTCCCTTTCCACTAAAAAAAAAGATATTTTAATTGATTTTTAGAGAGAGAACAAAGGAGAGGGAGAAGAGAGAAACATCAGTGTGAGAGGGCAACATTGATTGGCTGCTTCCTGAATGCCCCCTACTGGGGATCCATCCCTCAACTCTAAGATATCTAAATATATAAAAGCTTAAGTGACCAAAGGACCAAATGACCGGACGACTGAACAACCGGTTGACCAGTTGCTATGATGTGCACTGACCACCAGGGGACAGATACTCAACCCACAGGATCGGGCTCCCTCCTGTCTGGATCAGGCCTGCGGGGATCAGGCCAAAACTGGCTATCCAACATAGGGGTCCTGGATTGCAAGAAGGTGCAGGCCAGGCCGAGGCACCCCACCGGTGCATGAATCCATGCACCGGGCCTCTAGTAGTACTATAATCTGGAAGGTTTTGCTTGTTAAATCATACAATTAAATCATTTAAAAATAGAAATTCACTTAATTAAATATACAACATGTGATTGAAATATTTGAATATGCAATACACTTTATGAAAGAAGTCAAAGAATACTCAAAGTCCCTTGAAAGTAATTTGCTAATTTTATAAATAGAAAAATAAGATTTGTATGCTAAACTTAAATAGAAAAGGGGTCTGAATTTATAACTGTAATAATCTGAATATTAAATTTGAATATAAGCAAACCACTGAACAGTCTTTTGAAGGCACAAAGCACTCTCACATGAATTTGATCTGATGCTACTTGACTAGCTTTTATTAGAGTTGTGTTTAGCATTGTCCTCACACTTCTAGGTACTCGCTGAATGAATGCTGATTGAGTGAAAATGCCATGGATAATTCAGGCACCAACAGCAATTAAACTTACAGACACTAAATCTGAGGGTGCTGGGTCAAGGAAGTCAGAATATGAAGCTAGTAAGGGAAAGTTTGTCAAAATGGAAAAATTCTCCTGTGACTCATCACTTAACACCCTGACAAGGCCCTTGGGGTCCAGTTTTTATATACCACTGTGAGCTCTCATAGACTCTTAGAAAAGGGACTCCAGTACTGCCATTGGCAGACTGTAAAGAATAGAATTAAAAGGTCCAGAGAGCATGCATGTGATGGTCTACTCCATAGGACTGGAAAACCTAGCAGCTGACTGTGGACCTAAGCAGGACCCCAGGGAACACTCGATGTACTGAAGCAACACATGATGCTCTGGTGAGGGGCGCTGACAGCAGTGGGAAAAATATCCTCGAGTGAGGATACTTTGAGAAGACAGCAATGCCTGTTCTCCATGGAGCAGAGTTGATGGTAGTAGATGTTAGGACCCTATAATTGCAGAGGCCGATGACAGCTTTTAAATTCTAAAGCAAACGTGGACATAACTATCACAGGGGAAGAAAGGTTGGAATAGCATTCCCATGAATCTGTGGCAATAGGTAATAGGGAATGGTGTTTCTAGGGAAAATATAGATGGGCAGCCAATGAAGATATGGCTTAATAAACATAAACAAAAGAATTTAAGAATAGGTCAATAGAGGGCAGAAGGCTGAGGTCAGCTGCCCCAATAGAAAGTCACTAACTCTTGTCCGGCCAGTGTGGCTCAGCAGTTGAGCATCAACCTATGAACTGGGAGGTCACGGTTCAATTTCCAGTCGGGGCACATGCCCGGGTTGGGGGCTCAATCTCAAGTGTGGGGCATGCAGGAGGCAGCCAATGATTCTCTCTCATCATTGATATTTCTATCTCTCTCTCCCTCTCCTTTCCTCTCTGAAATCAATAAAAATATATTTAAAAACACACACAAAGAAAGTCACTAACTCTTGACTAGTTTTAAAAATTGATTCTGATTTCAGACCCAGAAACCACCAACTGATGGAAAGGCCAGGACACATGGGCATGGGCCATGCAACAACAGGCAAGGGTACACCTGAATGACTCACCCAGCCCTTCCCTAAAAGTCTTATACTATTTACTTAGGAAACCATACACTAAGAAAAGAGGAATAACTAGGCCTTTCGAGGGCTGTTGGATACGTGTTCTTAAATCAAAAGTGAAAACAAGGTGACCTGTAATATGAAAAATATTTTTTGAGGAATACTGAAGGGAAAGATAACTGTAAATTGCCAACCGAGGACTATACTGGAAAGGTAAAAATAATTTAACTATGGAATAGTGCCATGATTGCTCTGGCTCTTAATGTTCTGCTTGATATTATAGAGCTTGAGTATATAAAAAGCTCAGAAAAATGATAGCATCATGTGGCATATCTATGTCGATTAGCATTAAATGGAGCCCAGGTAAATTAACAGCTGCAGAATCTTTAAAAAGATCTCATTTGGGCCCATTTTTATGAATAGTTTTTTTGGCATATCAATTGAGGACATATCTGAACAAAAATGTATGCAAAATAATTATTGTCCATCTCTTGCAGTTGATGAATTAGAGTCATATGATTCTTAAAGAAATTACTAGTACTTAGTATAGAATCAGCTTTGCAGGATAATGAACCCTTGATATTAAACAGTTCTAAAAGCTAAGCAGAAAAGGGTCCCCACCTTGGAGTGTTTTGTTTTTCTCTAAAATATTTGTATTTGGTATCTGAGAAATTTTTATTGTTTTTTCCAAGTAGTGTTTTGACCCCAGGAAGGTGTTTACTAACCACCTCATCCCTGACCTGCTTTAGTACTGGTGCCACTATTGTACCTGCTGGCATATTACACTGGGGTGATAGGTCAAGAGAGAAAAGAAGGGGGAGGAGGGAAATTGGATATTAGTGGAAGAGAATGAGGGGAGAATAAGGGGAAAAGATAAAAAAACAGTTGCAACGGTACTGTTGGAGGGAGAAAATGAAGTTACAACTTCAGCTTCAACAGAACCAGGTTCATTTGCATGAGAGCGTTTGCAGACGAGCTACACTAGGACCAGAGTGACCGAAGGTTAGCTGTGCCATAACCACAAACTAATGTCAACATGGGATGAGGTCTGACTCTTTCTTTGGGGTTTAACCTGTGCTAAAAATTTAGACAAATTTTCTTGGGTCATTTCTCATTTATTTTCCTGAAGCTCCTTGATAAACATGGTTAAGAGAAAAAAAAAAGTAGATGATAGCCATAATGTTGCTCTGTTTGACGTTGGTCATTTTTTGTGATAAAGTATTGTTTTTGATAAAATTTTCATTACCTTTGTCTTGATAGCCTTGATCTCTTTAGTAGAAAATGAAAGACCTTCATTCATTAAAGAAAAAAAAATATCAGGGGAGTGGATTTAGAGATAATGCTAACTGCACTTGGTTATCATGAAAACGGAAATGATGATGAAGTGATTGCCAAAACAAACAAACAAAATATAATAAAAAAAAAACCCACCAACAATACTTGCATGTTGTTATGTTAACTAGTCATTTTGATAAAGACTTTTTCTTTTCTTCTGAATTAACTATCTGAAATACTAGCTTCACAAAATTGCTACTATGATACATTTCATGTAAAATATCTCTCATAATAAGGACAGACATGTTAGCTTAGAAATATCTTACACTTATGTGAAGAAACACAACATACATGTGCATGCATCTGTGTGTGTGTGTGTTTAAGTGTTTAAGCACAAAGAAAGACATCTGTAGATTGTAAGTAAATAGAGTGACCCAGGCCAGTGGTCTTGGAAACTTCCTCGGTTGATAGACGATGGGTCGTGATTCAGGGAAGCTACTGAGGGAAAGAAATATATTGCTCTGCTAACTGGTGTTAAAGAGGGAAGAATGGAATAGAATTAGCATTTATTATTTAAAGTGTTAGGAACTTGGCTTTTATATTTGTTTCCTCATTTAGACCTAATCACAACCCTTTGGGGTTAGTAGTGTTCTCATTTTACAAGTGAGGAAATAGAGTCTCAGAGAGGCTAAATATCTTGCCCAAGGTCCTAGTGAGTCATTGGGGGGCCAGAATTTGAGTCAATATATTGTTGTCTTAAAAACCCATTCTACTCTTTTGAAAATTGGCTGATTCTAGGACTAGAGTAGGAAATATTCAAGGTGAGCTTGGAGCACCTTGTAGTGCCAGAAAGTAAGAAAGTTACACACACTCTCACGTTTGAGGTTCTGATGTTAGAGAATGTGCTGAAGATTTAGGGGTGGAGGAGAGTAAATCCACTCTTATGAGAGAGAGAGTTGAAAGGGAACGAAACAGAGGTATCAGATTCTACACTTGGGTAATGTCTATGGGTTGGAAGTGGGAAGAGGAGCTGGTGAAATAGAGGCCGGGTCTGAGGGGTAGGAGAAAGTAAAGATAGGGTCATGTCATGGAAGGCCACACATCAGTGAAAACAGCTTTATTTTACTGGATTTCTTTTTAAAACTGCTTTTTAATAAAAGCTTTTGCAGATTAAAAAATGCTTGAAAATCAATGGACTAAAAAAATCTTCTACCTCTCAGTTCTGGTTCAAGGATCATTTCCTCTGAGAAATATAAAATAAAAATAAAAGTGTGCATTGGCTATACACTGTATTACAAAAATCTAATTTAAATATCTCTTATTTCCTTTGACAGAATCATGCTGTCTGTTTATAGCCTTATTTCAAAATACGTTGTATTTGAAATTATTACTTATAAATTGGGAACTGCAATTAAATGCATACTGGGGAAACATTATTTTGAGAGTAGAGAGAAATAATTCTCACTAAAATAATGTTGGAGTATGGACGGTAATTTTATCAGCAACTACTGCCTCGACTTTCAACAATTAAAGAACTTTGGTAGTTTTCCCATCTCACTAGGTCACATTAATATTAACAAGCATAACTACACAGGCTATTCTGGCACTTGTGTTTTCAATGTTTTGACTTGATGGAATAGGTTCTACCTTGTGGAATCTAGGCTAGTGTTGGCCCAACATTTCCCAATATCCTTAGCTTATCTTTTAAAATCTTGCATATTTTACCATAGACACCAGCATCACCAAGGAGCTATAATCCTGTTGGTAGTATCTACTGTCCATTCTGGGGGCCCTGTAGGATTTCTATTTCTTTTTAGAACCAGTGAGGTGAATAGGAATAGGAAATCTTACCAAACTATAAATTTTCATGAGAGGGTAATTACTAGGAAGCACAGAGCGAGATATTCTTGATTTATGGGATTATGTTTCTTATTGAAATAAGAAATAGGAGCAGTTATAATTGTTATGCTGAGTGTTTTTCTTTATCCAAAGACCTTGCTTCAATTTCACTTGTATTATTTTCAATTTATTTCATGCATTCATTGCCAAGAATGGACCAATTCACATTGAAAATAGTCATTTCTTAAGAAATAATAGCTCAGTAGTAACAGTATATATGCCGAATTGTGTTTTCAAATTCAGGGAATATTTGGCATCAGTCGGAAGCCTTCCCAGAGGCTGACCTAGACCCACCTCTTGAGTGTCTGCATTTGAAAGTGGTCCACTCTGTCTTTGAAAACATGATGCAATGAGATATCCTAGGGTCCCAGTTGTCAGAGATGCTACATGTAGTTCATGCACTGATCTTTTCATGCAAGTGCAGCTCGAAAAACCCATGTGGCTCTGGCCAAATTCCAAGAATGTTTCAATGCTCTTTAAAGCCACTTGGACATGGACTTCAGTAATGCAAATGTCAAATGATCTGTGACTAGCACTAAGCAAGATAAATACACCCTTTAAACAGCAACTGATCAAATTGGCTCCCTTTTCTTTCTGTTTCATGAAAGGCATATCCTCAAAGGCTGCATAGATCCCAGGTGACCTTGGTCTAAATCCCTACCTTGATTTTGCAATGGCACTAAAGGGTAAATCTCTAATTTGTGGTGTTCCCCTCTAACCAATGCATCTTCTTCATATGGAAGGCCCCAAAATGTAAGAGCGCTGGTTTTTAAAAATAACATTATTTTTATTTTTAAAACCGAGAACAGTGCCTGATACAAGAAGACACCAACGATTTGTTAGACGAATGAATGGAGGTTTAATACTAGAATAACCTTGTCAGATGAATTATTCCCTCTTGTGAAGTTTAATTATTTTCCAAACATCATCTTTTTACTTTTCTGTCCTGTTCCTCTACTGAGCCTTTTCAGTCTGCCAATATCTAGTGCTATCTTCTTGACCCTTCTGGCAAATTCTTCCAGCCTTCCAGCTCCCACACTACCCAGCACTGTCACACACTGTTACATTACTTTTAAAACTGATTTTTGGTGTCTGTCTTCCACAACAAAACATATATTAAGCTTCACTTAGATTCACACAGTTTCTGTTTTCTGTGTATCTGCTCCTTTCGTCCCACTCCTCAGCGAGGCAGCGAGGCAGAGGCAACCTGCTGGTTTTATGACTGGAAGGGGATGAGAAATCGGAGGATTAACTTGCCTTTCATATCTGTCTCCAGGACACAGAGGGTAGTTTACTGCTCAGAAAATGTTTTATTTCTTGAACTCTTTGCACCATGTGGATGAGAGGAGGGGAGGAGTGATTTTGGCAGCTTGAGACACAACTAGTTACAAGTAGGAGAAAACCAAACAAATGTACCTTTAGTGTCTAAAAATCAATATTGATTCTGAAATATATAGGACTTGGCAGGAGCTTTGTAGACGTAGAGAAATAGACCCACTCTGAGAGAGCCTGCCTACTTCTCAGTTTTCTCCGAAGAAAAGAAAATGGCAACTATCGCAGAGTAATCAGGGCAAGAGGAAATCAAAAGGTTGAATAGATGTAATTAGCATTTTTTGTGATTTATAAAACTTAAGAAATAAACTTTAAGGTAATATAACTTTGGGTTTCACTTTACCCTAAGCCCCTTAATTCTGTCCAGCGTTTGTAGATGAACTTTCCTTTGAAATTTTCAAATTTTCTGCCATTATGATGAGATGGGAGAGTATGAAACACCACACCTCTGCTGTGCTTATAAGTGAGGCATAATTAGGCCATTGAACCTACATAAAATAGCCACAGCCACCTCATGCAAGACTGGGAAAATAATAGATTTTATTTTCCATACGCAGTCATTTTAATGGAAATCCTGATGCCCAATTTCATAATTAAATTAACACTAAAATTCAGCCTGTAGACCTGAAAGAGAGGCTCTAGGATCATATTCACGTTGAGTTAATGAAACACAGAAGTTAGTCTTTTCCATTGCAAAATGAAATTCTAAGCGAATGTTGAAGAGTTTGTTCAGATGAGGCAAATAATTATAACTTATCTTTTACTTGTAAAGAACAATGATGTCTTCTCCCTTGGGATATTTAATAAACGCATGCAGATATTTTACCGCACTGTAGAATCAAACTAACTCAAGTGAGAGGTAGTCAAAGAATGTGAAATAAAATGGCTAAGAGGAGATGGGGATTTATATAAAATAGCTGCTATCAAAGTCAAAACTTAGTGATTAGAACTTCCCGTTTTAGAAAAATAAAAGTTAAGGTGAATAATTGTACAAGGGATAGAGAGGCTCTTAGAAAATATATAATAAAGTCAATGAAAGATTTGATGATGAACTCATCTTAAGAATCAGTTTCTCAAAGCTCAAAACAAGTTCATTTATACCCAGTACTAACTAAGTTATGATCTGGCACACCATGGCTTTTAAAATAAAAGTTATAAATGAATTTAGATATGTATTTGGAAAATTTTAATACATAATGCAATTTATTATGAAATATATGCTGTCTGGGAAATAACCCTAAAAACTCGCTACTTGATTCAAGGAATATATTAGCCTCCTGTACACATAGCACACACTTTGGTGCTTTTGTCAGGGAAAAGTCACTGAGCTAGATGGGCCAAGGTCCTGTTCTACTGGGTGTTTATTTTGTCAATTGAACTTATAATTTACGAAAAGTCTGCAGAGGTGAGGCGCAAGCTGGGGCCCTATCCCCACAGGCCACCCTGAGGGACCCCACCTGTGCACGAATCGTGCACCAGGCCTCAGTGGAACTATAAAGAACATTACTCCTTCTAGCTTCTCCAGTGTTCATCTCTCTTCCCATCCACAGCTGGCTCCAGAATAACCATTGGACAGAAACGGTTTAGGGATAAACACATGCCAGTGGATTCATGCCAGAGTCAGCTTCAGAGTAGGAAGGAGATCTTTCCTTCCTTTCTATAAGTAGAAATAGAATCCATTTCTGTGCAAGACCAAAATGCCTGGATGAAGCGCACACATTTAACCAGTCATTTCTCTTATCAACCTTGGTTCTATACCTAACCATAGATGTGAAAATTTTGTTTTTCCTTATGTCTCATCTGTAAATTTTCTGGAAGACCTGACTGAGTTTTTTAAGGAAATACATGAAAATTTAAAAATTTTTCATCTTTCCATCTGTTTGTTTTGACCTTGCCTGCACACATATAGTTTTTTAAATTTAGACACTCATATCAATATTTAATTCATGTCTGCATGTTTACTGAGTGCCTTTTTATGGCAGGAAATGTTCTCTATCCTTTTTTTAGACATGCTAGCTTTCCTATGTCACTATTAAAGCTTTTTTAAATAATATATATTTATTGATAGAAACATCAATGAGAGAGAAACATCATTGATCGGCTGTCTCCTGCACATCACCTACTGGGGAACAAGCCCACAACCTGGGCATGTGCCCTGACTCTGATGGGAACTGACCTCTTGGTTGATGGGTCAATGCTCAACCACTGAGCAACATTTGCCAGGCAATAGTCTATTCTTTAAATAATTTTACTATTTCTCATCTAAACTTTTTGGGTGCAGGAAATATCTTTTATACTTCAACTCTTTGGTCAGATCTAATGAGTTCTCACTGGTTGACTTGTTGATTAATTGATATTCATCTAGATACAAAATCAACACATTCAAAACCAAAGCCACCTAATGTGTTTTAATCAGAGTAATAGAACCAATAATTAAATTAAATTTCTATTTATAAGCTCTAACTTCTTGTAATCCTTTCCATGATTATGTCATACCTTCTCTCACATTATTCTTACTTCTAACTGTGTGTTCCTGTTACTGTTTCTTCTTTCACATTTTTTCTCATCCTAATTCACTATTATCATACTAAGTACAAAATACTTTCTGATATCTTAATCCTACCAAAATTTTCCCTATCACAGAAAGAATGAGAGACATGTATACCAGAAATGTAATCATATCATTTTCCTAAATCAAATTACATTTCACAATTTTTAGTTGAATTTCTGTTAGGGAAAGTGCTGTAGAAGGAAGAAATAACAATAATAGAAAGTGCAACTGATTAGAAGTTACCTTCTTTTGGTAGTACTGGAAACCCTGGCTTTCTGAGTCAGTGTTTATAAAGAAGCTCTTACCCATCACAGTGGCAATGCTATGTAAAGTGGATGGCTCTGGACTAGTGCTTATTGCTGGACAGCTGTGGTCAGAAAAGGGAGATCAAGTGAGGACTGCCTGCTGTTGGCATGAATCAATGTGTGATAATTCATTTGTGTTCTATGACATGGAGTCATCGTCCAGGAAATATGAATCTACTGCAAGAAACAGTAAAATCTCCCATCAATAAAAGATAGAAAAGAAATAAGAGGAAACAGGGAACCACGAGAGCAATTCACATATTTACGATTACAAAAATAATAAGAACAAAACAAATATCCCAGCTTCCCTGTTCTAGTTTCTGGGACTTCTCCCAGGAGATAAAATTATTACTTTTATTGATTTTAGTTTGCAAGCTCTCTCTCTAATGTGCCAATGGATAGCCCCAAACTAGTAAATAATTACATATTACAAAAGTACTGTTTGTCTTTTTACTGTAAGCTTCACAGCCCCAGAGCAAATTAATCTTCTTATTGTATTCTCTGTTACTTACAGTAAATCCATCACAAAATGTAGTAGAAAGGGAAAATAAAATTTTTTTGATCAACAGAGGAAAACTGTCAACAAACAAGTCTGATCAATATTAAGTGTTGGGGCTTGTCTGTGTTCCCAGATCTGGAAAACACTGTAAGAAGTAGGCCCAAGTTTACTTTTACTTATAGTTTCCTTCCATAAAGAACTTTATAAGCAAAAGTATATTATTCCTTTTTTCCATTTTTATCAGCAAGAATATGAATGGACATAAATGGCCCCATTTTTACCAGCCCAAAATCTAAAGCTAAATTGTAAGTGTACGTTTTCTTTGTCTTTCATTTGATTATAAAACAAATGTTCTCCTTTTATCAAAAGCCAGTCTCTCCCCCACTCTGCCTTTCCTTTATTCTGACCTCCATCCCTGCTCATGTCAAGACTATGTTCCCATAGTCACCCCTCTCTCTTCTCATCACAAACGGCCCTCCCTTATCCTATCTACCTGTTTCTTCCTTAGTTTTCTCCACCTTGGTAAATGACACCAACATCTAGTTACCCACCCAACCCCAAATCCATAAGTCATTATCGATTCATCACTTTCCCTTATCTCCCACACCATTCTGAAATTTTGCTTCCGAAGAACATCTCAAAACTGTCCCTTTCCTCCATTTTCCCTATCATAACTCTAACTAAACCATCAGTGTCTTACACCAAGGCTCTTTTGTTTCCTAATATTTGGACTTGACATTATAGCTAGAGGATTCTCTTTGAAGCTATAAATCAAATCACATTACTCCCTTGACTCATCCTCTTAAAAACCTTCCAATACACTCCAAACTTCTTACCGTGGCTCCACCAGGGCTTCTCAGTCCTGCATGATCTGGTCCAGCCCCTGCTCAGACTCAGCTCACTGCACACCTTCCCTTGCTCATTTGTCTTCAGCTATATTGACAGGTCTTCTTCCTTCCCTGAAACATGTCAATAATGCTGGCGTGACACTTGGGGCCTCAGCACTACGGCCTTTGAAGCATTTCCCCAGCTTTACATAGAGCCACGCTTTCTCATGCTTTAACTCAAATGTCACCTCCTTAGACAGACTCTACCAGTCACCATTTTCAAAATTAGTTCTTCATTAGCCATTCATTGTCACTCTCAATTATGCCCTGCTGTTTTATGTCCTTTATGGCACTTATGAAAACTGTAGTGATCTGATTTTGCTATTTGATCACTTATTAACTGGCTCTCTGTTCCCACTTGAATGTAAGTCCCACAGAGCAGGGGCCTTGTCTTTCTTGTAACTAGTGTGTCTTCAGTGCCTAGAACAGTACCTGGCCCACTCGCAACTCCAGGCTCTGGTGTGAATGGCGCCCCCTAGAGCTCTTCAAGGTGGTAGCTCTGAATACGTGTCTGTTCTTTTGGTTACTATGGTATAATTTTTTTGCATGTGCTTAGGGGTTTGTATTCCAGCTGAATTGTTTCTTTCCTTTATCTTACCAGAATAATGAGCTCAGCATTTCATAGACAGAGCCACAAGAGGTCTGCAGAATTTCCATGAATAGCATTTTAAAATCTGAAAAGTCTCCCCTGCTAAGAGATAGAGTGGAATTGAAAAGAATGACTAACTACTATAAAGTTTTTAGACCTATTAAATTAGAGCCAGAGAAATGAAAAATTCAATTGAGTGATGTAGCGGCCTAGGTGGAAGGTTGTGAAGTTATGTAAAAAAATGGCATTATAAGGTAAGGATGACTCAACAGTAGGAAAATGGGTTATCTCCCCCTTCTTTAAGTTAAGGACTCTAAGATAAAGTGCCTAAAAATGGAAATCAGTCTGAGAGTTGGGACGGTGAGAAAAAAATTACCCTGGGTATTTTTATCTCTAGACCTCATATTCCTGGCCTATATCTCTGGTCCTTATTTTTCCTCAGTTAATAGGTGATAAAATTGATATTGTAAGTCTCAATCAGAATTTTAAAAATGAAAAATATTACAGAAGACGAGACTACACCAGGGTGAATCATGCCCAATAAGCCTAATTATTATTTTATGTAACTCTCATTTTAGGGTGTGTGTGTGTGTGTGTGTGTGTATGTAAGCTTTCTCAGTTAAACAGTAAAATGTATTTCTTACTCTAAATCACAATAAAAATATTTGAAATACCCTGCCTTAGGGCACAATAATAAATCCAATACCATTTAATTTTTATCATCAATCTGTATGAAACTACATAATCTTTATTATATTTGCTGTAGACACCAAGCTGTCAAGAATAGAATGCATATTGGTGGTCAACAATTTAATTTTTTAAAGTATCATACCAAGTTTGAGTGAAAGAATAGGAATTGCACATACACATTCTCTGATGGAAACGTGAATTGACATAACCATTTTGGAGAGCATTTAGAAATATGTACTAAAGCCAGTTTGGGAAGTTTCAGTTGATATACATTCAAGCTCACTGTTTCTTTTTTCAGCTATGTCCAGTCTTCTGGTGAACCCATCAAAGGAATTTTTAAAAAATATTTTTATTGATTTCAGAGAGGAAGAGAGAGGTATAAACAACAATGATGAGAGGGAATCATTGATTGGCTACCTCCTGCACACCCTCTCCTACTGGGGATAGAGCCTACAACCCAGGCATGTGACCTTGACTGGGACCTTTCAGACTGCAGGCCGACACTCTATCCACTAAGCCAAAATAGCTATGGCCATCTCAATTTTTCTATGTGCAACATACTCTAGTATTTTCTGGCCCATATCTTGCATATGTAAAAATAGGGAATTTTTATTTAGCATATTAATTATGGTTATTTTAAATTCCCGATCCGATAATTCCAAAACTCATGCCATGTTGAATCTGGTTTGGTTGCTTCTTTGTCTCTCAATAGTGTTTTATTTTTCTTGACTGTTAACATAGCTTCTACATTTTTATTAAAGTCAGGCATGGATGGCCCAGCTGGTGTTACTCAGTGGTTGAGCATCGGCCTATGACCCAGGAGGTCACAGTTTGATTCCAGGTCAGGACACATGCCCGAGTTATGGGCTTGATCCCCAGTAAGAGGCGGCTGATCGATTTTTCTCTCTCATCCATATTTCTATCTCTCTATCCCACTCCCTTCTTCTCTATAACAAATCAATAAAAAATATTTTAAATTTTTTACAAAATGAAGTCAGACATGATATACTAGTAATGGCAATGAACATAAATAGGCCATTATTAGTGAGAGGGTTTGGCTAGCTTTAATGCTGGCTGTAACTGTAGATATGTGAGGCTTCAATTTCCCTTAGTTGTTTTTTATTTATTTTTTCTCCCTTGTTGTCTTTGGGTTTCCCTAGAAACTCTTCCTTACATAGAGACTGAACCTTTTAGTTCTTTCTGCTGTAATCCTCTGCATTATACAGAAGCCTTGTTGCTGTCATCCTAATATGTCAGTGAAGGGATGTGTTTTATAATCTTATGCTTTGGCCTCACTCTCTTAGTGAGCCTGCATCCTACACCTCCTGTGGACTGCTCCCAGCCAAGGACTAAAGCAGGGCAGTGATAAGGCAGGCCCATTCCTGGGAACTGAAGGACTTCTCTGGAAGGTGACTTTGGATCAAGGACTTCCATTGGCTTAGTCAAGCTTTCTTGGAACTGCACTGCTTTCTAAGACTCTCTTACCCCCAGCCCCCTTCCCCACTCCTTCACAAGCTCCAGACCAGCATTGGTCTGACAGCCTCCCTGGCCTCCCTCAGTTCCTTTTCCATTTCTCTTCACAGGCCTTTTTAAATTTCTAATAAATCTCTTGCATGTTTAATCATGTTTTGACACATGCTCCTCAGAGAAGCTGGACTAACACACCTATTTATAGTAAAATAAAAAGATGAATTATAGGGTACTAATGGGTTTTTAAGACCACACACAAGAATTCAAGGTCAGTTTGCATTTTGGCTAGGTATTCTACACTTTAATTGCAGACCCTTGGAGTTAAAGATTCATTTTTCTCTGCCAGAGGTATTTTATTGGAATAATTTTCAACTCATTTATTTTGCTGGTCTAACCAGTAGGCTCTCGTCAAGTGCTCATGAAGTAATTCAGTACTTCTTATAAGTGACTCACTTTTAAAAATAGCTTCTATAAAACATATAGTATCTAAATTACCTCTCTCTTGCTTATTCATGTTCTCTCTTCCTATCATGTACAAGCATACTGATGAACTCAATAAGGCTTAAATGGAGATAATGTTAAATGATAGTCTCTGAGGTCCTGGCTATAGTTCTTGTTATCAATAAAAAAGCAATCATTTAGCATGTCCTCTACTGGGAAACATTTTGATCAATTTGTAAGTTTAAAATAGCTTAATTGAAAAGACTAATTTCTCCTGTTAATAAGACCAGTTTTTTTTAATATAAGGGTATCACTGTTTAACTTCTTAACATTAAATAATATTTTATACAATCTAATAAACCAAAGAGTTCTAATCTTATGTAATTAACTCTCTGTTATCAGTTTAGTTCGAAAGAGTAGCTTCTCCTTCCAGATTTTAGAGGAAGTGTGTCTCCACCTGGAACTTATTTCTGTGTCTGTCATGTACTCCTGGATGCAGCTCTCCTCTTTTTTGTGATGGACAAGTCAGAGTAATTATCAGCAAAGCCCCAAAATGATAAAGTAAAATAGATATTTTCTTATTTTGCCAACTCTCCATAAACAAAATATTAGATTAAAATTTTATGATGAATTTAGAATACTGATATATTTTTTTCTTATCTTTACTAGGCATTAACCAGGTAGGAGACAATTAAATGTTCATCTATAGTAGATTGAGTCCTCCTACGTCATTGGTTCTCAACCTGTGGGTCGCGACCCCTTCGGGGGTCAAATGACCCTTTCACAGGGGTTGCCTAAAACCATCGGAAAACATATATAATTACATATTGTTTTTGTGATTAATCACTATGCTTTAATTATGCTCAATTTATAACAATGAAAATACATCCTGCATATCAGATATTTACATTACGATTCATAACAGTAGCAAAATCACAGTTATGAAGTAGCAACAAAAATAATTTTATGGTTGGGGGTCACCACAACATGAGGAACTGTATTAAAGGGTCATGGCATTAGGAAGGTTGAGAACCACTGGCCTAGGTGCTTAATAAGAATTGAATATACTGGCCTTTAGATATATAGAATCTTTTATCTATCTATCTATCTATCTATCTATCTTTTATTTGTTAAAAACAAAAAAATATGCATTGGAACTAGTGCTGTGCATTTTGAACACTTGTGATTTTATGATAATCGAGCTATTATTAAAATCTGTCTACTCTTTAAATAGCAACATCATTAATTGTATTAATATATTTTTTACTACTTTATTAGATTTGATCATTTCTTTCAACCAGAAAATTATGAATTTCAATTATTATCTTCAGGTATAGTTATCCAGAAATTTCAAATTTGGTCAACCAAAGGGAAGTGCTAAATAAATAAATAAATAAATAATTTAAAAAGTAGAATTGGTGCCCAGCTGGTGTGTCTCAGTGGTTGAGCATCAACCGATGACCCAGGAGGTCACAGTTCGATTCCCAGTCAAGGCACATGCCTGGGTTGTAGGCTCAATCCCCAGTGGGGGATATGCAGGAAGCAGCAGATCAATGATTTTCTCTTATCATTGATGTTTCTATCTCTGTATCCCTACCCCATTTTTTCTGAAATCAGTAAAAATATATATTATATATAGCCAAGCGGCCAGAACAACAGAACAACAGGAATGACCAGAATGACCGGTCACTGTGACACGCACTGCTGCAGCTAACCGGCCCTATCAGGGCCCTGATTGGCACCCCCTAACCTCCCACGGCACCTCCCCATGGCCAGCCCCACCCCCAATTGCCCCTCCCACGGCACCTCCCCCTGGCTAGCCCTGCCCCAATAGCCCCCCCCCCCCCCAGATCGGGAGCGGGGCCAGCCAGCTAACCTCCCTGGCTGGCCCTGGCCCCGATTGGCCCACCCATCGGGGGAAGGGCCCATATCCCCTCCCCACCACCAGCCTGGGGCCCCCATCGGGGTGGGCTGGCCAGACCTCAACCGCGCACAAATTCGTGCACCGGGCCTCTAGTATTTTTTTTAAAAAGTAGAATTGATGCTGTCATAGAAGCTTGAAAGCATGTGAAAAATCATAACAAATTAAGTTTTAGGGAATTGCTACAATCCTGGAAGACAATGGCCAGGGCAAAGAGGATGATCATACAGCCCTAGACTGGGGCTAATTTAATTTTGCATTTATGGTATTTAGGATTGTAACTTTTAGAGAACCACAGTACTATTTAACACATTTTAATATGATCACTCTTTTTAAAATATATATTTTATTGATTTCAGAGAAAAAGGGAGAGGAGAGAGAGAACAATCAATGATGAAAGAGAATCATTGATCAGCTGCTTTCTGCACCCCCCACACTGGACTGGGGATCCTCAGCATGTGTCCTGACCAGGAATTGAACCTTGATCTACTGGTTCATAGGTTGACACACAACCACTGAGCCACGCTGGCCAGACCACTCTATTTTTTAATCAATAATCACTTTCAAATAAATAAACACATGTAACACATGTAATATATATTAAGAAATTGTGTTTTTGAGACATTTTAAAACCGCTTTTACATATTAAACATTTGCCAAGGACTGCATATCCAACTTTGTAATGAAAATCACGAGGTTCATGTGAGGAGCCTAGGAGATAGATACAGTGGGGCCTTGACTTACCAGTGTCCCGACTAAGGAGTTTTTTGAGATACCAGCTGTCTCTCGGCCGATTTTTTGCATTGAGTTGATAGAGTAATTTGAGTTAACGAGCTCCTTAACCAGCTCCTTAACGAGCTGGGTCTCGGAACGAATTAAACTCGTAAGTCAAGGCCCCACTGTACTGTGAGGTCTACTTTCTGAACCTATTTTTGTCACTAGCTTGTATTGTTGGAAGGACTTGAAATTGTCAGTGCCGGACACTTTGTCACAGAGTAGAGGGAGAGGGGATTGTTGTCAAATGAGTGTGAAACCACCCTACAAGAAAGAAACAAGCTTTTCTTTTCCCCCTTCAAAGATAAAAGGCCACAATTACATTGATTAGACCCGGCCTGTAAACACTATGTAAATCCTCATTTTATATTTTCTCACAGACAAGGCTTTCCATGAGGGTCCCATCAACTCTTCAGGGACTAGGACAAGAGGAAAATCCAATGAGAGAACTTGTGTTTGCTCCACCGTGTGGTGGCACTGTACTTGGTTCTTTAATTAGCCAAGTACCTATGGAGCTGTTGTGTAATCTAGGTGAAATTTTACATGAAAAGCATTTTGCTGAAGAACAGCAGTCACTTTGCACGTTACTAGGGGGAAATAGTCTTAAGACGAAAAAGATTTAACTATGTTGCATTTTATTGCAGTGATGACTTTCTTCAATTTCAGCTAAACCTGCCAGCCTCATATCTGTAATTACGGCGTGTACTAAAACCATCCAGGCTGTTAAGAACACACTCAGATGTGTAGCAACTGCTCTAATACATCGCTCAATCATTTTCCATTATACCATGCAACATTAGTCACCATCATTGCAGTGTGCAGCCTTGATAAACACTTAATGTTAAAGGAGAAAATGTTAGGAATATTGCCTAATGTTGTTGTTCTTTTTTTATCTCTGAATCTACATTATGTTTCTCATGTGGTTTCTCCTTGCTTCAATTCATCTGGTTTCATTTGTTAAATTTGCACCAATTCTCAACATAAAAGTATCCCCAGACGTGTATGTTGTAATTAGGTTATAATTCTAAGCAGACGTTCTAGTGACATTTAAGATCAAACCGAGGGGCCGATGGGATACCGACAGCTCGGGGGAATCTAGAAAGGGAACAGCAGAACTAATTTATGCAAGCCCAGGAGCTGCTTATTTTATGCACAGCTACTTACAAAATAGAAACCTCCTTCGTTGCTGTCCCCCTTTATTTCTCTCAGTCCTGTCCTTATGTCACAATTGTTGAATATGGAGCCCTTAGTTTGCATCAGTTCATATCAACTTATTAATGGCAATTTGCTTTCTTCGAAATATCCATTTCCACCTCTAGAAAATATTGCAATGGTGTGTTTAGATTTTAACTTAAATCTCTCTCTTCAAAAGATCCCACTAGTTTTAACCACTGAAAACTTGGGGGGGGGGGGTGGCATCGGAAATATGAAAGTTCAGGTGATCTAGTTGCTAAATTAACATGAGCCAACTTATACCTGAGAGTTAAGAAAACATGTGAAATCATTTATTTGTCATGCAAAAAGAAAAATTAGAACAGAAACTAAATGACATAAAAAGGCAGTCAAGCCCAGGTGTGGCTCAGTGGTTGAGCATCAACCCATGAACCAAGAGATCACCAGTTTGATTCCTAGTCAGGGCACATGCCCGGGTTGTGGGCTTGATCCCCTGTAGGGGGTGTGCCGAAGGCAGCTGATCAATGATTCTCTTTCATCATTGATGTTTCTGTCTCTCCCTGTCTCTTCCTCTCTAAAATCAGTAAATATATATATATATATATATATATGTATAAAAAATGAAAGAAAACCTTTTAAACACGACCTATTCAACAAGTCATAAAAAAAATAAAAAGGCAGTCAACAGTCTGGTCGTTTGGTGAGAAGTTAAGGCTAAAGATGGCACTTGAGTTCTAGCCCTGCACTAAAGTCAGCCTCAGCTACCTGTGCCTGGGACCACTGTTTCACTGCCGAGGTGAAGCTGCTGCCGCCCTTTATGCAGAGCCTGTATGTGTTCCACTCTTCACCCCTCCACCCTACCGGTGGGGAATCATGTTCAGGGCTGGGTCTCTGTTGACTTACGGCAGTGGTTCTCAACCTGGGCTGCACATTAGAATCACCTGGGAATCTTTTTAAAATCCTGATTTCTGGGCCTCATCCTCCGGAAATTCTGTTTCTTTGTTACTAATGTTGTGGCCCCACCCCATAATAAAGAAACAGAATTTCTGGAGGATGAGGCCCAGAAATCAGGATTTTAAAGAGATTCCCAGGTGATTCTAATGTGCAGCCAAGGTTGAGAACCACTGACTTACGGCCTTTTCGGAGAGTGGCCTTTTACTTGCGTCTGTGCCTCTGGACTTACGACCTCCAGCTGTGTCCCCCTTTCCTGAAAGCATCAACCTGGGCATCATTGAGTGCAGGTGTCCCAGCTCTTTATCCTGATAATCCATCGCTTCAGCCTGTGCTTCCACTCGCCCCGGGAGTGGTTCAGGCACTTCCTGTCTTGGCCCTGCTGCTTCCAGGCCACGGTGGCACAGAGGTAAGTGCCTTCTGATACTACCAATTCTTTCCTCCTCCTGCACGCTCGCTCAGGAGAGCTGACACCAGCCACCACTTCACAGGCAGTCACAGTGGTGGCAAAGACTCTATTAACAAACAAACAAACAAACAAGTTGTCAGGCTCGCCACAGTCACCTCTCGGGTTCACAGCAAATCAGACTGCCTGGGCCTGGCGAGGAAGTGGTCTCAAACCCCCTGACTCTCCCCGACAGTGAGTCACCGAGGGTAGTACCTGCCCAGGTCTGGATGTGGGAAGCAGAATCAGGAGTTTCATCCTACGTTCTTTTTTATTTAGGGAACTGAAGGATAGGAGACTTGCCATAGCATTCAGGCAGGGTTCTGAAGGAGAGGTGGGACTGAAAAATCTTCTCTTTAAATTCGTCACCATGAATCTTTGGTTTTAGGTCTATCCTGGTTCTTTGTGCTGTTGTTTTCCTGAATTCCAAATGTCCTTCCCCTTTCCAACTGCTAATCCAAATCCTACCCAATCTTAGTCCTGCTTCCTCCATTAGGATTTTATCAGTTAGGTTAGCTCACTCCCTCAGTTTAAAAGGTCTCCATTACCTGGCTATTGAAATCTAAAGTCTGTAATTTGCTCCTTTGTAACTTCTTCCATCCTCCTTCCAGACTCATCTTGAGTCACTCTTTTTAACAAAGGTTTTCCCCTCTTCGTAGAAGCATCCTAGCTCTTTGCTAAATATTCTAGGGACTTGGCACACGCATGTGTCATTATTTATGCTTTCTTCTTCTTGTCCTTTTTGGAATATTTGATTTATTTTTTAAAACTCTTATTAAGTAATGCAGTTCTCTGAAGTATTATTCCTAAATATCCCACTGACATCAGTCCTTCTCGTACTAAGCCAGGCGTCCTCAAACTACGGCCCACGGGCCACATGCGGCCCGCTGAAAACATTTATCCGGCCCACCGGGTGTTTTTGCTGCCACTGCCTGTCCTGCTTAGCAGTCGACTCGTCCCGGGCCCGCAGTGCGCATGTGTGGAATGTCTGAGGGACAGTGAACTGGCTCCCTGTTAAAAAAGTTTGAGGACCTCTGCTCTAAGCAATTAATTAAGCCTCTATTATTTTTAATTGAATTTATTGGGGGTGATATTAGTTTGCAAAACCATACAGATTTCAAGTGAACGACTCAATAAAACATTACTGGCCCTGCATCATGCACCCATTGCCTCAAGCAAAGTCTCTTTCCATTCCCATATCCCCTCTCCCCTTTGCTCACCTCCACCTACCTCCACCCTTCTTTCTCTCTGGTTGTCACCATCTGTTGTCTGTGTCTATGTGTTATATATGTGGCACCTAATATATATAGCACCTAATATGTGCCAAACACTATATTAAGTACTCTATAAATACTAACTCAGTTGTATTTAGTATAAATATTAATTTATAATAACACTATGAAGTAGATGCTAACTTTATTCCTATTTCAGAGATTGAAAACCTGAAGCACAGAGAGGTTAAGTTACTTGACCAAAATCACACAGTAAGTGCTAGAGCTGGGATTCAAACCCAAGCAATATGGTTCTGCATCCCTCCTGAATCCATGATTTGAATCACTATGCTAAAGTGACTCTTATAGACAATTTTTACAACACATTACAGATTTTTTCAGTGCTTATTTAGTTATAATATTTTATTTTTACACTAGAGGCCCTGTGCATGAATTCGTGCATGGGTGGGGTCCAGCTGGCCCACCCCGATGGGGGCCCACCGGACAGGGCTGGCCATGGGGTCTAATGCTGGAAGCTGTAGCTTTCCCCCAGCTGGATCTAATTATACTTTAAGGATGGCCAAAAGAAAACCTACAACAGAACTGTTTGCATTTCATGTGCCATGAGATGAAGTTGTTTATGTGTTGTTTGCCAACGTATATCAAGATGATGGCCCTTTAATAATTTTTGCATTCTTCCTGGGGCTCTGCCCTCAGTTTCCCAATATGATCTTCATGTCTGTTTAACACGTTAAGCGCCCAGTCACCAGTGACTGACACTATACTTTCCGTCCAGAAGACAAAACAGCTGGGCGCTTAATGTGTTAAAAGTTTTTTCTGTTTTTGAATGTGCCCACTCTTCGCTGTTGCTCCTGGCAGCCTGTGGGTCCTCTTCGCTGCCCCTTTTAAAGAGAGATCGAAAGCTCACCTAATCTGCAAGGCACCGCAATTTCACAAAATTCCCAGCCAGCCTCTCTACATTCCTCAGCGAAGGGCTACCATACCATTAATGCTTAGGTCACCTTTTTGGCTAACTTGGAAGGTCTCCTGGAGTGGCAGGCTGTGGAGAGAGAATTCCACACCTTGACTGCAGTATTAGCAGAGCCCTCTAGAGACTCCAGTCAGGGACAGAAGGGACTTAATTATTTTCTTGTGCTTTCACTAAATGTACATGCACCAGGGAGCCAGGCAGTGATTTAAGGGTGCTGGGGGCCAGTTGGGGGCTGGGCTGGCTAGGGGGCGGGGGCTGATCAGGCCGGATCAGGTTGGTTGGCTACCACAGTGTGCATCATAGCTACTGGTCATTCTCGTCGTTCCACCGTAATTGTCGCTGGGCTTTTATACATATAGGTACCCACCTTCCATATTATCTCCTTAAGTATTAAAACTGCATTAGATTTTGTTTCCCCAATTCCTGCCTCAGCACCTGGCATGAAATGGGTGTTCAATTACTGCTTGGGAATTGAGTTGAATGAAGATTAAAACTATTTTTGTTTTTTTTTCTTTTGCTGATAAATGGACTTCCATGGCAGTAGTTTGCCTTGAGGTTTATTTATACTCAGTGAAAAGAAAGGTAAAAAGATAAAAGCAAGTTGGTTTAGCAAAAAGTGAGAGGCAATACAGTACCAGCAAATGCTCAGATAAACACCATTAAATACTATCACAGAAGTTCTTTTCCAAGTGGATATTTATTTTATCCGTGTTGTAAAGGTGACAGAAGGTTACACAGTAATAGGGCAACCAGCAGGCCTGCTTCTGTAGTGCACAGTGACTGACCGGATGTCAGCAAAGTCACACACACACTTCGTGCAAGTCAGAGGAATAAATGTGCACTCGTTGAACATTGCTAAATGAGGCTGCTTCTAGTGGAAACACTAGACTAATGAAATCTTCAGAGGAAAAAAAATTATATATATATATACAAATCTCTTCAGAGGGGGAAAATCTAATAAAAGGGTATCAAAGAAACAATAACCATTTAGGCTTTCTCATATAGATTACGGTTCTTCTCATGGATGCCTTTTGTAAGTATACTAATGAGATCTAGCATGACTAGAGGTTTATAAAGCTGTTGTCATAGCAATCGCTAATACATATGATACCACTGAAATACCAAATCAGTCTATGTTAAAGCGGATATTGGACTTGAATGAATGCCAAGTGGATGAGATGGTGGGGGGTATAAGTGAAGGGATGATAGCACTACCTTTTCTCTTATGTAACATAGCATTGGTGAAGTACACAGTAAACAACTCGTGGTATAAATGATTTGCTTCTAATTCTTCTACCAATTAGTACATTTTGAAATATATGAAGCTACTAGAGCTTAATATCCAGTAAAGTTATACAGCATCTAAGTGGCATTTCCAGGACTCCATGGCTGTCTGTGAAGGGCTATGAAAACAAACTCCCAAATCATTACTTTAATTGTATACTTACCGATATCTGCAGGAGTGTCTTTCATCCTTTTTCATTACAGCACAGACAGTAACAGTAGAAGGTAAGAAAACCATCTCTTAGGAAAGGTGAGAGAAGCAAAACCAAAGAATTTAAAACTTGCAGGCTTGCTGATGAAGATAATAAAGTCTTCTACTGATATTTTAATGAGAACTTGAAAGAGAATGTTTAAAGAAGATGGTTCAGTGACATCCCTTTGAGAAACAAAAATGGGATGTAAATTCCATAATTAGGAAAACATGTAAATTGCTTTGTGACACAGAGACTAGTTCAGATCCAGCCCTAATATTAGAAAAGAAAATGGCCCAAAACAGCGGCCCCAGATGGCATTTCAGTCATAACAACTTCTTCTAAGAAGTGTGCATGTCCAGCTCACAGACTGCTACCATCAGCAGCAGCATCGCTCAGCCCTTGGGTGTCCCTGTTCTCAGGGGATAATCAGGGAAATAAGGATGAAGACATGTTGTATCTAAGTTAGTTGAGGAAAGTTCTCTCAAGTGAGGAGATCTAATTTTTGTGTAACTCCCTGTTGGGCTTTGCGCCACGCTGCTTAAACACTGCCTTACCTCAGTTTTACAACAGCTGAGTTAACTGAGGCTGTGGTTTTAAGATGACCCAGTGAACTGTGGAATCAAGTTTAAACCTAGGAGGGTTTCTTCCATGTCTGTAGTGACACCCACATCCCTCCAAAACCTTCTTTTCCACCACTCAATGCTTTTCTCACTCTACCGCTGTTGGTGGTTTCTCTCTTTACACACCATTCAAGTTAAAGGCACCCACACTAGACTCAGTCCTCTAGAAAGGTTTGATCCAGGATGTATTACGGGAAAGTTAGGTGCCTGTGAGACGCTGCATTGTTGAACTGTCTATAGAAAGGGGATGATGAATATGAATTTGCCAACACTAAAGGGCATTCTACCTTTCTGTGAATTAAATCTGACAGATCATTGTTTGAAAGAAATGCCCCATGCCATCTAAAAATATGCTGATGTTCTATAAATGTGATCTCCTTTCAGCTGTCAAATAGAATTAGGCGAGGAAAGGATGCAGAACTGTCAAAAACTTGTAGGCCGACAGGGTTATTCAATGCAGATTGTAAAATAAGATAATGAATTCTTTCTAGAGAGGTTGTCTTTTCTCTCTGTGGACATGGATGGGCAGCATATTATCACCAAAGTGTCAACCTGCTTTGGCCATAGGACAGAAAATCATTGGCTATTCAAGAGAACTTGAGAATTTGAATTGTTTGTCTAGATCAAGAAAGAACAAAATTCAAATTCTGATTTTATAAATAGATTAAGAAATATTCAGCAAATATTCGGGTGCCATTGGTATATATAAAAAATGACTCTTAATTACATTAGAAATTTATTAATAAACTAGGGGCTCAGTGCATGAATTCATGCACCTTCAAAGGAACGGTGGGCCATGGGCGGTTGGTACAGGGGCGAGTCTCAGCCCATCCTCCATGCCCCTGCCCAGCCCCTCCCACCGTGGCCCCCAGTCCCCTCTCTGCCGGCAGCCCTGCTCCCACTGCTGCTACTCCCTGCTCACACCCACTGATGGTGCCTACTGATTGGGGACAGTGCCAGTAGCGGGTGCAAGTGGAGTCAGCACCATCAGTGGGTGCGAGCAGTGGCTGCTGCCCTGATCGCCCCTCAGGAGCAGGGGGAGGTGGAGAAGCCCTAAGTGGGGTGTGAGCAGCAGCTTTGGCGCCAGCAGCGGGTGCAAGCGGGGCCAGTGCTGGCAGCAGGTGTGAGCACCAGGTGGGACTGCAGCACATGGGAGCAAATAATTTTCAGTAACCACCAGAGTCTCACCCCGATGACAGTGACTGGCGCCCCGCCTCGGTTTGGCACCCTCATTCACCTGCTCCACCATCCGGCGCCCCGCCTCGGTTTGGCACCCTCGCTCACCTGCTCCACCATCCTGCCACAGCTGATACCCACCATGTTTCTCACTCTGTTGCCTGTTGCTGACACCAGCCATGTTCCACACACGCCCTCTGGTGGTCAGCATTATAGCGACCAGTTGTTTGGTTGTTCCACAGTTCAGTGTATTTGCATATTAGGGTTTTATTTATATAGATAATTGGAAAGTAGATGACAAATTATACCATTGTATGGAATGATTGAAGACATCTGAGCAGAGTCATTTGAGTGACTTAATATGGGAAATACTATGAAGTAACCTCAGACCATTTAGAAGGCTGTGTGAATCATGGACTAACTGTATGAACATTGCTTCTTTGTGGGGCTTTCAGCCATGTTTACTCCAGATCTGGGTTCCCTGAAAATGTTTGGTATATGTGGGTTCTGGTATTGTCAGTGGCACCAAACAGATCATTCAGGGTAGAGCCATGGTGATGAAAATCTCTTTTAATTAGAACACTGTAACATCTGAAGTGTCTTCGGCTCAGAACATGAGATTTGTATACAGCATTTGAGGTCTTACTCTTCCACTTATTCATGAGAGGTCTCTGAGCCTCAGTTTCCTCATCTGTAGGCTAGGAATAAAAACACCTATACTTCAGGGGGATGATAGGAGGATTAATTAGTTTGTTAGGTATTGAATGGTCATTGACAAATGGCATTTTTATAATTATTATGGACATGACTTGCACATCTTCATGTGCCTCTCCTGCTCTGTGCTAGACTCTGTGAGGTACAGCATGGCATGTCAGTCATATGTCTTAAAGAAGATGGCTCTCTGAGAATCTGGAGGAGGAACAAACACATAAGCACAACAAATAGAAGATAATAAAAGAGGGCTAAAATATTGGTCTTTGCTGATTGGCACAATAGACATTTAGATAATCTTCATATACAGTTGATCATATTTATTAGTCAATTTTTCTAGTAACCTTTCCTTCTTACCTGAGTCCCACATACAGAAACACCTCCTTGCCTGTGATGAGGTGGTTCCTTGTAGCATATAGGCAAGATGACCCCCATCTAAGAGCCTGAGGCCAGATGGAGACTAGTTTTTGGTTGGAGTGAGCAACATTGTGGGCTCCCTAAAACATAAATCTGCATATAATGAGGCTCACAATTAAGCTATTAACTATGTTTAAGAAGGATGTGAACAGTAATACAGGCAGGCAACTTAGCATTTTGAAAATTATTTTGATGATGTGTTGTCTCAGAACTTCAAAAGACACTGGTGGATATTGGGACAGTACCTTTAAAGCTCTCATAAAAATATTTGCCTGTACATTAGCAATTTAGGGCAATTAACTGTTTCCAGACACATATAACTGCCTGGCAATATATGTTATCTGTGACCCTCTCAACAACCTTGGAAGTCCTCATTTGATACAAATAAAAACTGAGTCTCGGAGTTAAAAGTTTACTTGCCTAAATTCTACATATTCTAAGTGGGATTGTTGTCATCAATATACAAATATATTTGGTATAAAATTCTTTAATAAATGAGAAAGTGAAATTAATAAAGTTGACCGTAATCAATACAGTTTTAAAGAACTTGGCAAGTGAAAAGAAATGAGAACATTGTGTTTCTTTTTAAAATTGCCGTCAGCCATATATCTACAGGAACGGATACTTTCACAGTCCATGACACAAACTGTATTGTCCAAATGTGAAACAGACTGGGAGAGAATGGAGCCCTCTTACTTATTTTCTATTTTTTCTTTTCTCAAATAACAGGGCTTTGTGTGAAATGTTTCTGAAGGATATTGGAGAACATTATTTCCCCTTTATTCTGAAAAATATCTTCGCTTTATATAGCTTGCTTTCTATTATTGTCTTGCAACACATTCCATGCTGCCCTTTGAAAAATCTTAATGGTGTAGCAGTTTATTCTTGATGATTACTTAGTTGGAGACCTGCATTTTTTTCTTCTACTGTTCCCTTTTTCAAGTAAACATCTGTATGTGCTTTTTCTTTCTATTTCTGTCAGTGCCATTTAGCTTCTTACAGATTCTAACTCCATAGTTGTGCGTATCTGACTGTGAGCAAATGGAATTGAAATATTCTGGAGTATTCACTCATCTAGGTTTATTTGTTCATCTCTAATTATGTGTCTTTCTGAGCCCCATCAACTGTAAGGCTAAGTGTTGGGCTGTGGTGAATGAAACCAGAAAGTTTCAGCAGAATTTAACCCTAGGTTTGGCATAGGTTTGTTTCATTCAAAACTTACATATTTGACTACACAAAATCTTATTGACATTAAAATAGGCTTAATTGATCATGTGACTAACTGATACCCTAAATAAGGAATCAGACTGATAGAACCATCATCCGATACATTGTTTTGCTATACTGTTTCCTCTGGTTAAAGTTCACTTCTTTCTAATTCTTGAGTTAAAATTTCAATGTTAGTAAAACACAAAATCTGAAAGGGCTCCATTTGTCCAGTTAATATGAGTTCTTCCAGACTCAGGACACCTGTGTTTCCTAGTGGACTGTGCAGGCACTTAGGTACTGTACGCAGGCCAGTTGACTATACATATGGGAGCCAAAGTTAGCACGTGAGCTGCATTTCAGATAGAATTACTATTTTCTTGTTTCCAGAAAAAAAGAAGCCATAAGTTTCTGCCTCAAAATTAGTGGGATTGGTAGTGGGGCGATGACAATTTCATAGTAAACACAACCACTTATGATTATTTTAAGCCCCAGGAGGAGGGGCCAATGATGCTCATAGATTTGCTTCTCGGGCCTTGCTGAGAACTCTCCATGCCACTTCTTAATTCTCAGTAGTTACTGAGCTGCTTTTCTCCCTACCTCTCCTCATCCATTTTATATCTTCTTTACTTCCTGTCTCACGGAGCATCAAAACGTTTCTGAGAGTTTCTTTGCTAAGATATCCAGATAAGAATATCTTCTCCTCTGACCCTGTTTTCTTAAACTTGGTTTCTGGGTATGTGTTAGGAGAAAGGAAGTTCAGAACCTATAGATCTTTGGTTGCATGACATCTCCAATTTCCCCAGGGCAAAGAAATTAGCTTTTAGGCTACTTGCTCACAGGTTTATTAGGAAAATATACATAAAGGAATTTCTCATTCCTACAATCAATAATAATTTAAAATATTACATATATTAAGCAAAATACTAAATGTCTGTTCTACTGATGTGTTCTTTTCAGAATCTTAGACTTATTGAAAATAAAGCTTATGTAACTGAACTGAGGCCTTCTCAGACCCCATATTGGGGCATGTGATCATTGTAAATTTCAAATGGACAACTTTGAAAGGACCTGTTGTTTTATGAATTTAGGACAGTTGGTTG
Organism: Myotis yumanensis; assembly: GCF_028538775.1. Classification (NCBI taxonomy): domain Eukaryota; kingdom Metazoa; phylum Chordata; class Mammalia; order Chiroptera; family Vespertilionidae; genus Myotis; species Myotis yumanensis. Next base: position 16,283,674 of record NW_027223762.1, read on the forward strand.
CTATCTCCTCTGGTACTAGGTTGCCTTTCATCATAGCTCTGCAGTCCTGATTAGGACTGTGGGAAGTGACAGTGCAAGGTTGGCTGCTAGAATTGACAGGAGGGTCAGGCTGGTGTTGCTCAGTGGTTGAGCATCGACCTCTGAACCAGGAGGTCAGAGTTCAATTCCTGATCATGGCATATGCCTGGGTTGCGGGCTTGGTCCCCAGTGGGGGGCGTGCAGGAGGCAGCCAATCAGTGATTCTCTTTCATCATTGATATTTCTATCTCTCTCTCCCTCTCCCTTCCTCTCTGTAGTCAATAAAAATATATTTTAAAAAAACTGACAGGAGGAAAAGTCGAAGCCCTGGACTAATCTAGCAACTGCATTAGTTAAAATATAGTAATAAGGCATCTAAAGCTACAAAGTCACCCACAGCTTGAGTGTCAGGAAACTGTTTCTGTAATAAAGCTCTCTCCTGAGAATGTTTAACTGGTGTATTATTCAGTGGGTGACAACTCTTCAGGTACCAGGCAAATGACAGGAGACCCCATAATAAGGTACATGTGGAGCCGATGAACATTCGTGACCCATCAGGGAGAACATTCTTCGGGACGATGCATCCCATCTTGTCATGTGACTGTGGCCAAATGTCTTCGGATCTTCCTGCTGTTTGAAAATTCTTGAATATGCAGCTATTTTCTTAATTATTGTGATAAAGTCAACAATGACTTTTTTTAAAACCCTGCCTAATTCCTCTGGTGATTGGAGACTAGACAAAGCTTATGGGAAAGATCAGAAATGTTAAACTGAATGCAACTGAAAATGTTGTCCATGCTAGTATAGTACATGCTGGATGCTGACTCTGAGACTCTGAGAACTGTTACAGGGCTGTGCCTACATACAGCACTGGAGGTGGATTCTTGTAGTTCCAATCATGCAAGTCGGGGGTGGGGCTTTCCACAAGGCTCTGAGCTAGCAAGTGCCCTTGGTAGGCAGGCGAAGAAGTTCAGGAAATCTGATGGTGCAAAGGTGACTGGTGTTTTTGCCTCTTAAGGGAAATAATCTACTTAAACAAAACTACAATTTTTATAGTTTTATATGTTTGGGAAAAGCTTATTATTTTCAAAAAATGTTTGCAAGACAGTAATTTACCAGTGTAAGCCTACATTTTTTTTTTTTTTTTTACCCATTACACAAATCAGCTTTCTGTCATTTCTAGACCATGTCCACATCTTCACCTTGCTGATGCTGGAAATATCATGCATTTATCACTTTACCTCATCACTACTGCAATTCTTTATTTTTCTTTCTTTCTTTCTTAGTGGCATTTTGTTTTAGGAAAAGGGGTTTTGATTTACAGACTTGAGAATGAAAAGTGTTTCTTTAAAAAAAAAAAACACAGAATAAATATTGTTGAATTAGTGAGAGCAACTCACTATTTGTGCAACTGCAAGCAAGGAGCTGTAGCTGCTTCTGTGGGCTCCTCCACAGGCGATTCCTGCCAGCACTTGCTGACATTTTTTATAACAATAAGGGAGGCCAAGAAAGCAATTGAAGACCACCTTGTAGGTAAGCAGGGAAAATGCATAATAGGAAAAGGAAGTGTGATTAATTCTTCTCCCTGGGATAATGGAACCAGAGCATTGGAGCAAAGACATCCAAATGATCAGTGTCAGACTTACAGTGCTTTGGGATGGTTTTGTGTCTGATTCATTTGTATAACTCAGAAAAAAAGAAAGAGAATCCTATGCACAGCACAATTTTAGACCATCCTGGAAGATATAATGTATAAGACAAAGAATTCTTCCCCAAATAATGATGGTTAAATTTTTATGCAAGGGAGGTGTGGAGTAACTGACACAGAAAATAAGTGCTATAAGAATTCAGAGTTAGGAAAGTCAACCTGGGAGAAGTGGACAGAAAGCTTCATGGGAATTGCTAGAACTTGACCTTAACCTTGAACAATTAGTGGGCTTTTTGATAAGTGTAAAAGGGAAAAATGGTAGCAAGATGCAAGGAAGGTACAACGAGGAACTGGTTGGGGGAAAAAAAAGTCTGTTCTCAGGGTAATGAGATCACCAACACTCGGTAGAAGGCATGAATCCAGCTATAGAGAGTCAATAGCTGAGGAAGTCAACTTCTGATTGGGGAATGGACAATGGTTTAGTAGTGACTTTTAAAATGACTTTTTTTTTCTGGCTCCTCTGGACTATGAGCGACAGACTGATAATTTGATCACAAGTCGAGTAAGCACAGAGGAGTTTCAGAAGGCAAGATCGTGAAAGGCAGCTGTGGAGTTGGCTCTGAGGGTTTGCCTGAGAATACTTGGAAGGTAAAGTTCACTCCATCTCAAACTGTTCACACCCAGAAATGCTCTCTGTGTAAAATTGAGTATGAGGATCTGGAAATTATTTTTTTTCTAGTGTTTTTTTTTAAATATATATATTATTGATTTTTTACAGAGAGGGAGAGGGATAGAGAGTTAGAAACATCGATGAGCAAGAAACATCAATCAGCTGCCTCCTGCACACCCCCTCCTGGGGATGTGCCCACAACCAAGGTGCATGCCCTTGACCGGAATCGAACCTGGGACCCTTCAGTCCGCACGCCGATGCTCTATCCACTGAGCCAAACCAGTTAGGGCTGGAAATTATTTTTAAGTTATAAGTTGGGTCTTAGCAACTTTATGAGGTAGATGTTGTGCTCATTTCATTATCATCATACTTAGCTAGTTAATATTAATAAAGTAAAGAAAACAAAGGGAAGCCAGGCATTGTAAGCATGGTCACCTGGGAAGCTTCACCAGAAAGCTACAGCTTCACACAGCATTGTTCCTACAAGGAAATTAACACTTCTCCCGTCTCCCATCCGGTACCCAATTGTTGGGGGGGGGGGGGGGTGCGGGGAAGAGAGAGATAGGCACATGCACAGTAAAGTCAATAAAAGCCAGGAGGTGTAGCCTGTCAGTCCAGCCTGGGAACAATGGATTGGCTGGGGGGTGGACCCCACCAGAAGCACACAAAATCTTGGAAGGTTGAATAGTTAGTTTGAAGAAGCACCTGGTTAAAATCCTCAAAGAGTTTCCTCTTTCTAGCTCTCTTGTTCGCTCTTGCTCCATGACCCACACTTGCCCATGCACTCACCTGTTCTCTCTCCATAGCAATGTGACCTTAAGCAGACACATGGCCCATGGCTGTGAGGACCCCACACACAATGGACTGCAGCTGGAAACACAAGCTAAGCTAGCCAGATGCTGGACTGGACTTTAATATGGAGCAGAAATTCTGGTCCTGTTGAAGACAAAATTGGACAGAGATGGGACTTTGGAGAGAAACCTATTTAATTTGACATCATCAATAAAGCTTTTTATGGAAAGCCCATCCTCCCATGGGGGCCTCAGGAAATCCATTTCAGCTTCAAAGAGTTATTTGGCTTATTTGACCTCCCACAGCACAGGGTGGTAGAGCTAGAGTTTACCTTCAAGAGATTCTTCAAGAGACTCTGGCTTTGCACACTGTTTCCATGTTGCACACAGGTTTGTCATATTATGTGGGTAGAGAGTACTAAACCAAGAGTGCAATGATCTAGAAATCTAAACATTTTTTTCTGAAGGATAATCATTACACACATGAAATTAAATCAAAAAGGGATCTGAAATAGCCCATAATTTACTGCTCTTCTAAATGTGATTGTGGTCAGGCTATAAGGGATTATTGTGGACAGATAGATAAGGTTTGTTCTTGTTCCTCATTCATCCCATCAATAAACACAACTATAGTCACAGCTCTGCATATTTGTATAGTTTACAAGATGCTTTAAGAATGTTTTAAAATTCTTCGCAAAAACTCATTAAGAAGAGGCAGGGTATATCCATTATTTCCACTTTATTGGAAAGAAAAAGTTGAGACTCAAGAGGTGCTAAATGCTGGAGCTAGCAGTTAAGTCAGATTCTTGTAATTAACTCTAATGGCATATTAATACCTATTGACTGTCTGCCCTGCCAGCAAGGTATCAGCCATTTCAGCTTTTGGAAAGATGACTGGACATGATCTGTTCTCCTTACTTAGTATCTGTCCATTGTGGTTATTAAACCTTCAAATACTTTTCTGAATTGTATTCAATAGGTTTCTCTACTCATCCTCATTTTCATTATTGTTTTCTAGTCCAGAGCAGCTCACATTTCTCAGTTAGTTTGGAATGGTCCTCATGTTACAATTTTTAATTTTATCTAATTTTTAGTTTTAAGATTTGTCAATAACTTTAAAATCACCACCCTTAGCATCAAATGGGATCAAAGAATGTCAATAGCCCTGGCTCTTGGATATAAGGACCAGAAACCTAGTCTTAGTAAAAGCATTATATGTCCCAATTCTTTTTGCATAAGTCCAGTTAAGGTTAATTATTCATTGAAAATTTTCATTATATTGAAAAGCCAGAAAAATAACACAGAGAAAATTCTGGTTTCTTAAATTGCCCTGAACTTTCTTTATTAGTAATAGCCTCCTTTTAGAAATAAATGAGGTTACCTATTGAACTTGTAGCTTGTCAAGGACTTGGCCTCATTTTTAGGACACTTCGAGGTCATTTGGAGCCTCCTGCGTCTCTTTTCACAGCCTTTGTTCAAGGCCAGTGAGGCCACACTCAGCTCTGCCATGCAGAGAATGGGAGAAAGTCAAGGTCAAGACAATGACTCTGATTTCTGGTATCAGAGTCATCGTAGGAAGTGGGTGACAGCCCCTCTCTGAGAGGGAGAGGCAAAGGGCATGCAGTTCATCTTTACTCTAGTCATGCGATGCCATGACTGCAGGGCCCCCTGTAACTGCATTCTTCACTATGAATCTGTTGTCAGGGGAATAGCCTGCAGGGAAAAGAGCCTGAAGTGTTCTATGGCACCATAAACAGATGAGACCTAGGGAATCCTGAGAGGTATTACTACTGGAAGAAAGATAGAAAAGCAACCATGCCATCCTCAGCATTAATTACATTTAAATGCATTCATCAGTCTGGAACAGTTCTCACACACTCATAATGAAATAAGGACAAATGTCTTCAATAGAAAAACGATGGTCTGACTCTGAGGTTAAATCAAAATAATTGAAAATGAGGTAGCCATGGCCAGATTCTCTGTGTCTCTGTGATGCCACAGAGCTCCATGCAGCTGAAAAGGAAAAATGCAAACAAAAAAGAGTGTCTGAGGACAACAGGTGAGGAATGAACATCAAAGAAATCAATAGGAAAAATCACCTCCCCAAGTAGAATGTCAAGGAAGCTGTCCTGGAAAAAAACCCTCAGAATACCTTTTCCCAGGAGAAAATGCAGAAACAAAAATAAGGGTTAGTAAGACTAGAGAAAACTGCTTTGACATTTGAAACAAAAATTAATAATCTAGCTGACAGAGAACTATGGAAGGTGTCTATGTGTTCTGCGGGGGAAATAAAATCAATGCAAGAATGAACATACTGCATTTATATACAACATGTGTCTTCTGCTGTTCTAGTCCTCACCCTGTATTTGTGTTATTCGAAATGATGAAGGACCCACTGTAGTCCATTCTGTTGTTTGGTGGGATGGTGATATACAATGACAACTGAATAATGTTCAGACCTTCACAAAACTGTATAAGGCTTAGAGATTATACGTAATGTATGCTGCCAGTAAAAGAACAACAAATACACATTTCAGGTTTTATAAATATATTTTTACTTTCAAGTGGCCTAAACATGGATTTTTAAAAGACTGCTGGTCAAAACTGGCTGAAATTCAGCTGCCATCCCAGTACAGCTGAATGGGTATTGATAGCTACCATCCTTTCTCATCTATCAATGCCCAGACAGAATCAGTTAAATATTGAGAATATTACTCTGAGGTAATTCCGACTCGTGGACTATTTTCATGGTTATAGTTCAAAATTATTTATTTTATTTTTTCTTAATAGTTTGTTAAAATAGTTTTAGGTTTACAGAAAAATTAAGCAGAGTGTACAAAGAGTTCCCATAAAGTCTTTCTCCCCCTGTCCCCCAACTTCCTGATCAACATCTTGCATTAACATGGTACATGTGTTACAAATGATGAATTATATTGATTGATACAGTGTTTTATCATCAATGGGTATTGGATTATGTCAAATGCTTTTTTCTGTGTTTACTAATTCAACTTTCTATAAGGTTCTTTTGGTATCCTCTTCTTTGTTTCATATATTAGGGACATAATACTTCATGACAAATAAGTTTGTGTTTAATTATGTGTTTAATGAATTGTACTCTGCCTTAAAATCAATATCTAAACAATGGCCCCATTCAGCACGTAAATGCTCATACGAGAAGAAATTCTAGTTGCTAAGACAGAAAGACACATCTATAAATAAGTCAAAGAGATCATATGGTAAGTTAATGATTTTATATAACCATTCCTTTGGATAAGGTCACTTATCAGCAAGGGGTGAACCTCTAGAAAATAAATGGTTAGCAGACTTTCTTTTTCTTGTTTCATGTGAGTCACCTCATAGAATTTTTTTAACACACTGAATAATAATTAGTTGGTATTCTATTCTCTGGTAGGAATAAATTGAAACTGAGTACTTTTTTGGTATGAGGAAACCAGAGATGACAATAGCCTTGCTCTGCTAAAAAAAAAACAACCCACAAAATTCCATCATAATTAGGAAGATAGAAGAAAGCATAGCTTTAGCCGGTCATTATAATTAAATTTGCTACCAATTATACTGTCCAAAAATTGAATGTAATTTAATTCAAGTCAGCAAGCTTTGACTATATTATTTAGATAGAGATACTTAAAACTTAATTTAATCAACCTTAGGAAGCCTGGATGTAAATAACATTGGCTGAAGAATTATGTCTGGAATGAAATCATATCTTCCTTTGATGTCCTATACAATTATGGCATAGTCAGCACCGTGGCTTTGTTTTCCCTTAAATGTTAAAACTCTCATTGCAAGAGACCTAACTGACACATTTCCAATTATTCTGCTCTTTTATGCTAGTCTATATACATGTCACTGACATACAAGAAGTATCCCAATTAGGAAAATAGAAGCTTAACCTTGGCCATTGGTGAGAGAGGCTCAGGACCTTGCAAATGAACTCTGCAGTGTCCTGCTCCGGGCTTCATTGGCATAAAGCAGCGAGAGCCTCTCCCTGTGAGCTGATCCATCCATCCATCCTCCTTGCTCATGAGCCGTCTGTGTAAAAAATGTACATTCATCAGTAGAATACTTGAAAAAGACAACTTTCCGAAGCAGCTGAAGTTATTTTTATTGTCCCTTAATGTTAATGAACAGAATTTAATGAAAATGTCCATGAAAAAGTATTCTTCAAAGTTTTCCCCAAACTATGCAGAGATTGATAATAAGACAAATACAATAAAGAATTAATTTTGTTAAGCCAAATTAAATACCCAATTAAAATCATTTCTCTTATGATTCTGGAACCAAAATCATCTACAACCACTCACCTTTTATTCTGCATTGGTATGATGTGAACTTTTGCTCAGAGAGAGAAAAAGTTTCAAATAACTTCACTGTTTCAGGAACTCCCCAGAAACCCATCTATATGAACATTAGACTGTTCCATTTTTCAATAGAGAACATTGAAGACTGTTTGGCTCCAAAGTCTCTCTTGGAAACTCCTTAAAACCTTAGCTTGCTGTGCCCATCAATTCTAAACTATTGTATCATGAATCTTACCCATTCATAATCAAATACATTGCCTTAAACCAGCGCCCAAAACTTCATAAATATCTCCATTTTGCTTTCTCTCCTCTGAATTGCTAACAAAATTCTGTCAAGTTAGTGATCTCCCTTACTGTAATAAGCAGTAACTCAATTTTCCCTAACAACAGGTAATTTTAGTAGCATTTCATCAATTCTTACCAAATGACTAAAGTCTCCTTTTTCATTAGTAAGTTAGAGTTTATGCACACCAGTCGAACAATTTGTTTTTCATGGTAGGTATGAGTTCAACAATTTTCTGGTTTAGAGAAAAACAAAAAACAACAGAAGTCTGTTTTAATTGGCATTTTTATGGAATGTGTGAAGTTGGATATTTAAAAGGCGGGTAGTGTTTAAAATTTTAAGTAAATACATCCAGGCTTTTATTAAGTTATAAGAATATATTCCAAACTACTTTCTTTGATAACTTGGGGATTTGGAGTTTACACATGAGTGCTCTCTTTTCTTCAGATAAAAAGATTGAAATCTGGTACTCCAATACCACAGTTTCCATTATTAAGTCATCATAAATCACTTTTGCCTCAAGTATTTCTCTATAAATACTTGTGCTTTTAGACATAACTATTCTTCACTTGATTCTCCTATACAACTTATTCTCAGAAAATGATGCTTCAGCCATTTATATAGCTTAAAGTAACTGTAACAGCATTAGCTGTGGATTTGGATGGGCTGAGTTCATATCACCTTAGTCAGCATTGAAAACTACCTCATCTTTCTTTCAGTTTCCTCAGCTGAAAATGGGAATAATTTTATATAACTCCTAGATCTGTCATGAGGATGAAATGAAATGGGAAATGGAAAGCACCTAATTCAAGGCCTGGAATATAGGAGACACTAAGTCAATGAGTAACTACCTTAATTTGTGTTATTTGCCATGTTAGCCAAGGGCTATCATGAGGGTAGTTACTTCTTTTAGATGACTCCACTTTTTGCTGTGATGTGCCTACCACTGTGCTATTTTTTTTAAAAAACTGGGATACTTCTTTAGCTCATTGTACTTTTTTCCAAAGTGTCCCATGAAAGATTTCCATTCTTTAGGGAGCGCCACATAACTACAACGCTATAAGTCTTGATTTAACCTATCATCCAAATTGTGGCCCAAGTGCATTGCCCAAGTTATTTGTTTCTTTATCTGAATATAGTGCATCACTATATTTAAAAAAACAACTTATTTTAAACCTTAAAATTTTAATCTATCATATAACCTCATGTGCTTTTAAAATTGTCATTCTTTATTTAGATAAATATAATTTGACCATCCTATGCTCTGGGATTTCATATCTGACATACATACTTAAGAACTTTTATGGCTCATAATATTTTTTTCAACATCTTATGTCAATTGCTGTACAATGAAGAATTGACCTCTCTCCTCAAGCAAAAGAGAAACACACATTCACATAACTAAATGAGAACATTAGAGTTGCAATCAGTCAGTGATTCAGAGTTCTGTGTGAGGGGATATCACCATCAAATAGCTCCCCCATATACCTAAAGGCATGTGTCTTCTTTGTATGTGAAAATGGTCCTACTAATCTACCACAATCAGATAGCATCTGTTTGCTTTCCAATAGTGATATTAGAATGATAAATTCTACATGATATAAACTAGAAGGACCTTGAAGTGAGTCAAGTCCAGTTACCTTATCAGCAGTCTCAAAGACTTGTTCAAGGTCACACTACCCATTAAGAAAAGATTTTTCTCTAGCACTCACATTCTGTAACTCCCAGCCCAGCACTGTTTCTCCTTTACCTCAGATTTGGTTTGATTCATGCTCTTTCTCACAGTCTCCATTGGATTAATGATACACATTTGTGAGATGGATGACGAGGCTATTGTCATTTTTCCAAAGAGATGTCCATCTTACCCTCTTCAGCTCAACAGAATCCATGCAAACTTTTCTTCTGATGTCTCCTTTATTTCTGTCAACTCTGGAAAAAATGAGAAAAAATGCCAGCACCAGGCACTGCACTGATCCCATTGGAAAGCCTCTTCATCATAAACAACAACAAATAGTTGTTGAACATGCACCGTACTTATGGCATGCTTCATCATTTCCTTTTTTTCTCATTCTGCTATGTGTCTCCCTCTCAGTCTGTGTACCTCTTCCAGACAATACCTTTTGCTTAAAATTATCCTCAGGTTTTTTTTTACTCAAAGAAATAATCCACGTATGAGTGTGATTTTACACAGAGGTATTTACTTTGTGAAACTGGTTAAATTTCATATGGTTACTCCACAGCGAGCCTCCTCCATGAGGGCAAGATAATCCAACTTCCTTCTACAATAGACATTTTATTTGTTGACTATCAACCAAACATTCCTGTAGCTGTATTACTTTCCTGTAAATAGATTATCTTTCAAAGAAATGCCACAAAGTTACTGTGGCTGTTATGTATATAGGACAAAGGAGATGCAAAGAAAGACCCTGCTTAATACTCAATGGGTTAGTCTTCTTGAGAAGTCATGATGACTAGAAGAGGATAATGGTCTTGGAGATGATAATACATTTATGGATTTGGAAAAGTAGAGTCAATGAATTTGCTGATGGATTAGATATGGGTATGAGGTAAAAAGCAGTTAAGCATAATGCCTACTCTAGGCTCTTAAAACAGTTGTTCAAGTTGTGGTGTTTCCTAAATGATTGATGGAAATGATTTTGGGGGGAAGATATCAAGATGCTTAATAAATTTTAAAATGCTTAATAAATATTCAAATGAAGATGTCAGGTTGGCTGTTGGATCTATGGCAGTGAAGTTCCTGAGAAAAAGATGGGAGTGTTTGCTGTATAGATGGTGTGTTAGAGAAGGTCACACATAAAGAGTGTGGAAATAGTAACTGAAATAAATACTGAACAAGAGGGTGTAAAAGTAGCATCCAATGAGGTAGGAGAGATCGAGAATCCTAAAATCCAGGGTAAGAAGGTATTTTAGAGAGAGGAAATAGCTGTGCGAAATGGTGCTGAGAGGTTGGTAAAGTGAGGGCAGAGGAATGGCCCTTGGTCTTGGTAACTTGTAGCTCATTGGTGATCTTGACAAGCGGTTTTAGTGATGTGACAGGAAGGATGAGCAATCAGAGTGGAGGTGCAGAAAGAAAGCAGAAGAAAATGGTGTAAGCCGGAAGAAAATTAGTTCAACAAATTTGGTGATGAAAGAAATGGGGGTTGTAGCTGATGAGATAATTGTGGTCAAGAGAGCTCATTTTATTTAAAGATAGGTAAACAAACAAAAAAATAAAAACCAGATATAATCATGCAATATAACTCACACTAATTTTGATGTGTAGAGAATATGTTACTTTGTTTTGTCTATTGCTATTCTTTACCCTCTGCCTTCTAATTAACTGTCAGCTGCTGGCTAGAGGAGAAAGAAATTAAATAAGTGTTCTTTCAGGTTAAAGTTTACTCCAATCTGATTGTTTAGATGATCCTTAAAAAGATTCATAGGGAAAAAATTGGCCAGGTTTTCAAGTTGCCTCACCTAGCTTCTCTTTAATATGGGCTTCTCTCTCTTGTGTGTGGGAGGGGTTGTTGCTTTTATATCACAGTAGTAAAGAGAAGTATTCAGAATCTGTGTGGTCCCTTCTTCTCTTCTAGTTGATGTCTTTGATTCCAGGTATTTAATGCTGAAGCCTGTGGCTGCTCTAACTCATGGTCTTCTCACTCTCATAGGTTCTCTGTTTTATTAAAAGCCCATGGATTCTCCCTGGCTCTCTTAGCCTCCACTCTCTCCCTGAGTCTCTGTCATGCCTGTATTCTACCCGCTGGTCCAATGCCAGAGACCAGCCAATGCTATAGTCATTTTACCAGACAAGGTAGTCCCAAACAATCAACAAAGCATACATGCACCCACATGCTGAGGGCACATTCAGATATCTAAACATCAAGGCATCCCCTGCCTGGCCACATTGCACTCCCAAATTGCTAAAATTACACCTTAGTTTGGTTCTGAGAGCTAGTCAGTCATAAAATTAGTCTTTTTCCTGAATCATAAGTCAGATCACCCACTGCTATTGGTGATACTCTCATTTATCAATTGCAATTACACCAAAGCCACAGAGAAGACTATTCAGACACTCCCTCTCTGGAACCAAAAAGAGGCAAGCTTTAGTACACATTCCCTCTCTGTTTTGATGTCCTTTATTTAAATTTTAATTCTCTATGTTCTGAGAGTACAAAAATGGGAGGTAAAGAAATTGAACTCCTCATTTTATCCTTCAGGCTAAAGGTTTCATCAGACCAACTAACAATAAAATCTTGTTAAAAGCCAAAAGTTCACTAATTATATTTAGCATATTAGCCCTATAATACATTTTAATGTGTTGGTCAAAATGATCTCATAAAAAGAAAGAAACTCATGATTAAAGAAAGAGGGATCATTCTAGGAGAGAAGACCTCATTAGGGAGAAGGGCTTGGAATCTAGGCCACACATAGATGTGCTAATTTTTTAAAGGACTGGAGACAAGTCATCTATTTTCACTACAGACAACAAGATGGGAAGTATGGGTATAGATCCAGGAGGGAGTAGAAACATAGACTGTATCTGCATTCTCAACAAGACATGAGACAAAGTCATCACTGGAAATTGAGAAAAGAGGAGAGAATGTCAGAGAACTTCACTAGAAAGAGAAAATGGAAATAGTTTATAATTATTTTATATCACATGTAAGATATTTCTTCCACCTGGAATGTAATCATATTTCTTACCAACTTATGCATTACCTCACCTGCTTTAATACATGTTAACCCCTCAAGAACACTTAAAAAATAAATGTTTAATCTTACCAGTAATCAAGAAATTAAAAAATAAGTTATGAATTTATAACTTGTATGAATTAGCAAAAATTGTTTGAATACTCAATTATATCAGGTGGTAGTAAAACTTGTAACATACATTATATGGATACAACTGAAATAAGTAAAAATGATTCATCTATTAAATTATTTATTCAATGACTCTTTATTGAATACCTGTTATATGCCAGTCATTGTTTTAGGCACTAGTAATGTATCAGAGAATAAAATAGACAAAAATCTCTGTCTTTGATGAGTTTTCCTTCTAGTGGAAGAGGAAAAAATACATGATAATAATAATAAAATATCAACAATAAATACCAATAATTACCAATTAGGGACTTACATGTCCCAAGTACCTTGGTTAAATTTTCTATTCATTACCATTTAATGCTTACAATAATGCTCCACAAAAACCTTGTGAGGTAGGCATTACTATCCCCCTGTCATGTATAAAGAGACTCTGAGGTTACAAGGACCACACAAAATCACATAGTAGGTGACAGAAGAGAGGACAAGTCTTTCTCCTCAGTCTGGCTCTTCTATCTTTACCACAGGCTCTGAAAAATCACAGGGAGGCTACTTTTTTTTTGAGGCATAATATATTGTAATACATATGAATAAAACTTTCATAGGATTGTCAAAGAGGATACTGTGAATGGAAATGAAATTGACAAGCATATGGCTGTAGATGGAGCTTATGAAGACCATGCAACACATGGGAAGACAGAAGACTGCAAGTGATAATAAATGAGTGAACAGAGTACAGTGGGTTAGTTTAGCAGGTTTAAACACTGTCCTACGCACCCCCAGCTCGAGGGCATTCACCATCTGATCTGTATGAAAAGCTATTGATGGTCAAACCTAAAACTTACATTGGGATGAAGGTGATCCCCGCATACCAGGACTTCTAAACACCTGCAGAGGCAACGGAAAGATAATAACATTATCTTAAGCCTCAAATTATTTCTACTAAATTTTTCAAATGCTATGTCTGCCAACAAAGGTAACAAGGGACACCAGGAGAGAAAGCAATGTGAAAGAGAATCACTACAAACATAGATAACAGACAAAGACCCATGGGTATGCCATATAGTGGGACTATTATACTCGGATTGGGGAGAATAATATGATCACTATGCTAATGGAAATAAAAGCTGAATTTAAAAATCTTATCAAGGATTTGGAAACTGTTAACATGATACTGTGATTTTAAAGAACATAATGACCATAAATTCTAAAATTGAAAAATACAGCAATCAAAATAAAGAACATAGAAGATGGATTCAAGGACAGATCACGCGCAAATAGAACGTATGAATCAGAAAATATGTCAAAAGAAACCATCCAGAACAACACTGAAGAAACAAAATGTGGAAAGTATAAAATAGAGAGTAGGAGACCCAGATAATTCAGTGAGATGGTTTAATATATATTTACTTAAAGTCCAAGAAGAGAGGAAAGTAGACAAAGACAGAAAAAATATTTTCAGACACAATAATTCTCAATATTTTTGGACAACATCAAGTAAAAGAGCCCCAAGCCCCATGATTTTCAAGTAAAACTGCAAAGCTGAATTGGGAGGAAGAACAGAATAAATCAGTGAATTTTGTTCAGTTCAAATATTTTATTAGAGATACTCTGTGTTCATTTTGTAATACACTCTATGTGGAACTATTCCAGGAAAATGCTTTTCTGGTTATAAATTTCACTGTAGTCAATATGTTTTAAAAGATTTATAATTAACACATCAATTGTTTGAAAGTATATAAAAACGATTGAAAGTGGTTTGTTTTATAAACTGGTTATACATTATCTTTATATGATGGTTGTTTTTTTGTATGAATCCAATTTGTTAGCCCAGACAATGAAAGGAAAATAATCCCAGCAATATGCAAATTACACAGATTGAAAATTAATGTGTTCTAAATTTGTGTTGACTTTAGTCTAGTGAGATGAAATCACTATGGTCCTATCAGGTTGCAAACTTCATGCAAATCTGCTCATGCAGAGTTTAATATAATATCAAATCAAGGAAAACAGAACTTCCTATCTCTGGGCTTTTTGCCCACCCCCCCTTTTTCCTATTACTTTTTTTCTGTGGTGGACATATGGACAGGTTGAATAATGTAAAAGAGCTTAGAGAAAAGCCTTCATATTTCTGTACATCTACCATCTAATTTTTTAATTAAAAGTGACTGGGCTGGCATCTACAGATACTGCCATATGTTGGGAAAGAGTGTGTGAATGACAAAGAATCCCCATATTCCAATTTTCTGCTTCTGACTTTGAGACACTTTCTGTATTAAATTTCCAATCTAAACTGAAATGAAGCTTCTAATTAATGAGTGCAATTGTCCTCCTTGAGCTATAGGTACCGGATGGCAACCTAGAAAATTTCTCATCAGAGGCTTAACCAAGAGCCAAGTGATGAAAAGAAATAAAAGAAATCTTGGCTGATTTTCATGAAATAACTTCCTCCCATATTGGGTTTCAGAGACCTAGGGATGGAATTGAGAGTCTTCACAGCAGGGCTGCAGTGTCTGTGAGACAAACTGGGGAGCATTCAGGGTAGAAGAGAGTCAGGCACTGGCGAATCTCATTAAAGTCTGACAAGGAGGGTATGAGTGAGGGGAAATGGGGGGATAAGAACACATATGTAATACCTTAATCAATAAAGAAATTTAAAACAATGTTAGGAGATTTTAAAAAAAGTCTGACATGAATATTCCATTGTTGGTGATACTGTGATCAAACCACCCCCCCCCCCCCCCTTCGTGTGCTAAGGAGGGAATTTTGAGGAGCAATATGTAGGGAGTAGATGGCACAAACCATTTTATTAACCTCTTTAAGTAAGAAGTGCTCATCTTACTTCCATCACATGCATGCCTTCTGGAAGAGGAGAATGGGGATCGGAAGGATGTGGGCTGGGAGGGGAGAAAAGAAATGGAATAAAAATAAGGGAGGGACAAAACAGATATAAACATAACAAAATGAAAACAAAGGATAAGTAGGCAGTAAGTACCACACTTGTACATGATCATTTCATATACTTCTTATGCACACTATAATGAAGAAAATTAAAGTGATGAAAAAATTTACAAAAGAAATTAAAAGATCTTCCATATTAAAGTACACTAAGGAAAGTTTTAGACCTCCCTTCCTTCCTCCCATCCTTCCTCCCTTCCTTTTTGCTTTTCTTCTTATCACCTTTTATTTCTTTTTCCTGAACTCTACCTTTTTAATTTGTCTGTGAACTCTCACATTGTAGACCTTTTGGGAGAAAAATACCTTATTCTATCTTTTAGAAGACTTGGGGTTTGGTCTATGTGAATTTCTCATATGCCTTCGAAAGATTTGATCTTAAAGTGTAAAGGCTTAGGGAGCTATGTGACATCACTCTCAATTGTCCTGAAATTATTCAAAGTGAGTTTCCTTGGAGACCGACAATGGGGAAAAGTCATAAATAAATAAATAAATAAATAAATAAATAAATAAATAAATAAATGAGGGAAGGAGGAAGGGAGGGAGGGAGGGAGGGAGGAAGGAAGGAAGGAAGGAAGGAAGGAAGGAAGGAAGGAAGGAAGGAAGGAAGGAAAAAAATTCAAAGCCCTTTGGGTATATTAAAATATAAGGGACCTTCTTTTAAGTATGGATTTTGCAGCACTCCAGAAGAGGAGTCTTTGTCCTTGTGGGTCAAAACCTTTCAGGTCCACCAGGTCTCAAGAGCTGCCATTTACTAATAGACCTCACTGAATGGCATTTCAACTGCCACAGGGCTTGCTCCCATATCGTGCTCTGCCTAGTTCCAAACAAAGTTAGGGCACTTCTACACAGCTCTTCTGTGTATGTGAAGTCCTTCTGGGCCAATTTGTGCTGGAGTGAGACTTAATAGTCAAGAAAATGAACAATAAGAATAAAACAGTTTGTGATGGTGTCAAGTAGATCAAATTCTCAGCCTGATCAATTGAGAAGGGAGGTATCACATCTTGAAATTGAGGGGAAAGTGCAATCATTTAGGGAAACTCCACTCAAGCCTCCCAACTGGGGAAAAGAGACTGAATAGGTCAAAATGAAATAAGCTCAAAAGCATTATCAAAGTGACTACCATCTACATTTCTATGACATAACCTTTAAAGAATCAAGTATCTCCAGAGTAATTTCCTATAGTCTCACAGGAACCCAAAAATGGCCTTAGAGGGAGGTGGGGGGCTTAACTGTGCTGGAGTTGGTCACTGAGTTGGTCCACTATTCCCACATTATAACCACTGGGCTTTTCTGAGTTATGCAGTAGCACTCTTTTATGGTAGCAATGCCTACAAGAGATGGCATTGCTACCATAAAACAGTTTTACTTCTGGTGGAGGGAGATAATCAGTAAGCAAATTAAAAATGTAAAATTTATGGTGTATTAGAAATGATGTGTCTAATACTTACTAAGTGAGGAAGGAAAGAGGGCAGTGGGTGGTTTCATTTTTAGTGAGGTGGGAAAGGCCAAGCTGATTGCGTTACTTCTGAGCAGAAAGCTGAGATAAGGAAGCAAGCCACTTGGATATCTGGGAGAAGAGCATTCTGGGCAAAAGGGAGATGCATGCAAAGGTCCTAATGAGCTTGTCTGGTGGGTTTTCAGAATAAAGCCAGAGTTGCTTGAGCAGAACCAGTGAGCAGGGGAAGAGTAGAAGGGGTGATGTCAGAGAGGCAATGGGAGCCTCATTGTGACCTTGTAGATCATTGGACGACTTGGGCTTTTATTTTGAGTGAGATAGGAAAGCATGGAAGGGTTTTAAGCAAAAGAGTGGAATAGTCTGACTTGGCTTAACAGTGTCTTCACATGGTTGGGTTTTTTATATTCAGCAGCTGTGTAAGCCGCCTGAATTGCCTGAGCAATAATCCATCCTCAAGCATGGCTTCTGGTTGTGCAACTGCTTGTTAAATAACTCGCAGTAAGGAACAGTATATGCAGTCTCTTGCTTTCAATTTCCTGCCACCAGGGTCACAGCTTCTAAAAGAAATCACAGATAGCTGAGCACAGGGGGCTGTAAAATATTGACCACTTCAGACCACTTCAATCTCTTTATTTTACCTTTATGACAAGTTCACTGATTTTCTCAGGGTTTACATTTAATGGAATTTGATTTTTTTTAAAGGGCCATTACTGTGTTTTCAATGTTTTTCCTGATGTCAACAATTCACCAAGGATTTTCTAATTATATAACATGCCCTGAAATTACTCATTCATTCCACACTCCTACTCTACAGAGAAATACACTCTAAACTTAACTTGTCTACCAAAGTGACAATATCTAATGGAAGGAAATGTAAGAAAAAATTCTAGTTCAGCTTGTATATTAAGAAAAATATATTTTACTTCCCATCGTTCTCTTATCAAATCTTCTGTATGCATTAGCCCACAAGGAACACAAATTAAAATTTCATTGCTGCATATTTTATTTCCCTCTCTAAATGTATTTGAGTATAAATGATTTCATTGACTTTAAATTTCTGAAATTGCATATAGGTAAACACTATTAGTGAAAATTATTAAAACAAAAAGTTAACCAAATTCCATTCAGATATATTAGACTAAATGCCCTGAGGATATTTTGATTTAATTTGGGAAAAATAAAAACTTGTCCAATTTTATATTATACTTACAAAGATTACTATAAAGATTACTATATTAAACTTAACAAAGATTACTATACTTACAAAGATTATTATATGAGGACTTTATAATTATGAGTTCCTACCAGTTAGAATTAGAGCAGCTCTAATTAATTAATCTAATTTTTAAAAATAAGTTTTTATTGATTTCAGAGAGAGGAAGGGAGAGAAAGATAGAAACATCAATGATGAGAAAGAATCATTGATAGGCTTCCTCCTGCATGCTCCCACTGGGATTGAGCCCACAACCACTGAGCCATACTGGCTGTGCTAATTAATTTTTAATTAGAATATGTTTTTAACAGGGTATTGACCATTTTTAAACCGTATGTTTTTTTTCTGATTTAAAAAAATACTTTCAGATAAAAATAAAAACAAATATCAACAAACTGACAAGAATCCAGGTTATAATTACTTGTAACTTGTGAAACTATAAAATGACATCTCAACTGTGTTTTCTGTAAATATTTATAACTTTTGAACCTATAAAGTGAGTTCTATTGATACTGTGTTATTGTCTGTTTGATTCTTAAGAAGGAATACTGGTAAAAACAATAATGCTTTTTATGAATCATACGAAAGCTTATTCTTGAAATCTAGCATCTTTTTTTCTGAATTAAGAAATAAAAGTAATACAGCAGTATTGTTGATGATAGTTACTGGGTGGATTTACTTTGTCCCTGGCATTTTGCATGCAGGTCCTTATTTTATAGACAAGGAGTTTGAGACTCGGAAATGACAAATGCTTTGCTCCAGTTCACTGAGCTGGTAGGTGGAAGAGATGGACTGCAGATCTATGTCTGCCTTGCCCTGTGCCTGCTGTGTACTTTGCTCTATATTTCTTCTCATAGAGAGATCACCTTTCCAGGTCTTTTGATAGTTCTATTTTCTCCTTTACCAATCTCCTTTGTATGAAGAATTCAATTGCATAATGATAACAGAGTTTCAGCTACAATTTTTCTTTAATTAAAAAATAATAACACTCCACCTCAGATACTATGTACATATATTCATATACTCCTGGAAAGTCAACAAAATAGACATGATTCTAAAACTCCAAAGAGGGGAAATGAGAACAAACAGCTATGGGGACACAGAGATGGAGTTAGGTAGACTGGGGAGGCTTTATCATAGCTGATCTGTGGAGAGTGGGATTTTATCTGATGGAAACTATGCCCCAATAATTAGTACTTTCCTTTTTTTTTCTTTATGTAGATTGTATTTCCCAATTTATCAGTGACTTAAAGGAAAAATGGAAGACATAATTATAGAATTTGAATGTGTGCATTCTTAGAAAGGGTGGTTAGATATATTTTATAGTAACTAATCTTAAGGGAATTGGCTTCAAAATATGTTCCAGTCATTTGTTTTTATTGGAGTTCTTTATTTACTTATCAGTTTTCTTTTAATCAACTTTAAATTGATTCTTTTTTCCTTAATCTGCTTCAAACAACCACTGTCCATAAAATATGGAGTTTAATATGCTAGTATTTACTAATACATAGACAAGCAAACATGTTTAACATCCTTTTTTTCAATCACACATATACCACCTAAAGTGATTTTGTATGTGACCACTGGTATGCATACTCCACTCTAAGATATGCTGTCTTTGTTTGAATCCCTGAGATAACTGGCCTAATAAGCTCTTCTCATATTTTTGATACAGGTCACTAAAGGGGTATGTCCCTGAAGAATCAATGAAAGGACTGCCCTTGAGTAACTTGGCGTGGAACCACACTCAGTCCAATTGGTGTGGTCAAGGTCACGTGATCCTGAATCAGCTCAGCAGAAACCATGGATAAGGTAGGCAATGACAATGAAATTCCATTGAAAATCGATGGTGTTTTTGTTAATCATCAGATCATTTCGGGTTAATAATTTGACATAGAACCTGTAAAGAAAGACACTGACCAGCTAGTGGGTGTCTCCAGCACAGTAACCAAGAGGCTCTATAACTTATGGGGTATGTAAAATGACTTTATGAATAATAAGAGAGGTGCCTTAAATATTAAGTGGTTGTCACGTGGAAGAGAAAACACCCGTGCTGTGTTACTCCCATAGGCAGGAGGAGAGAGGGTGGTTTTTGAAGCGATGTGAGAAACAGCTTTCTATCCAAAGGAGAAAGGAGGTCAAATGACCCTCTTTTACTAATGCAGAGAGAAATTCAGTTTGATGATCTGTGAATTTCTAATGTTAAGAGTGTAAGAAATTAGTTACATTTTTTACACTTAAGTTTATATATCAAAGTAGATGTGGTTGAACAAATCTCTCAAAATTTCCTAATGCTGAGTTCAAAGTGTCTTAATTATATCCGCATAAATCCCTCATTTTCAGTCATAAGTTTTTCTGAAAGTCTTCTGTTGGGAAGGAACTCTTGACATTCAATTTCTGTTCTACAGAGATTTTTATTCTCATAACTAAGCATTCTGAGCTCCAAAGCAATTCTTCAGACTTAGCAAAGATTTCTTTGGGATGGTAAATTTAACAAAGCTGTTAACCTTTGAAAATGTGAGTCTGAACAGAAAGAAAATGTCTGCTGCTTTCTTAATATTTAGCTACAACATTGTTTGATAGAGGTAAGAGTGTACACTTTAAAATAGACTTATAAACTTGTAAATATTCTTTATACTCAATGAAGTGTAATACATTAACACCGTTCCAGCTATGAAGTAGTGTTGGGAAAACCAAGAATAAAGTATTTCAGATGATGGGTGGGCATGTGGTAAGATGTCTAATCACTATCCCAGGTAGTAATTAGTGATAGATCTTAAGGTCGACTATTCCTGATCTTGACATTTTAAAATTACTCACGATATGTAGAATATTCTGATCCTTCCTACTTTAGTTAAGATAACTCAGAGAGCATATTTCTGATAATAATGCTAGGAGTCACTGCTACTCTCAAGAATTTCAAAACAGGGTGAGAGTTGGGAACACCTGTATATTGCTGGTCACAATGCCAGAAAGGTTTCCTTTATGTTATTAAAATATTTTTAAAATAATTTTATTTAAAATTAATTCCAAGCAAATTGCGGTAAACTAATAAAACAATAGGAAGAAATCTATATAGGAATAATAATTATTATTATGTCCATGTTATGGTTTGTCCCAGATGAAGGAGCGCAAACTTTCTTTCCCATGTACATGTACTTCTGCTGGATGTAAAAAGTAATGTAGGAAAACATGTACTACTGTGTCTTTAGGGTTAGCCAATCAAGATGACTAAATAAGCTGTACCTCATTTTTCCTGATGTTGTAATGTTCATGAGAATAAGATTTTAATAAAAAATTTACTTGAGTATGCTAGAAAAAGCATAGGAAAAATTACCAGTAAATTATCCTACACTCTCAACTCAGAACCTGACTAGATCACTGATTATAAAGTCCTTTATAGTTTGGGAAATATTTTTATTAACTCAGGACGGAATGTATAATTTATGATCCAGCATATCCATGTGACAATGAAGCCCTCTGAACACCAAGCTAAACCCAGATGAAATACAACTTTGGGGATGATGAAAGAGCTAAGATTGTCTCCAAAGTAGACAAGAGCATTTTCAGTGCAAATATCTTGGATGTATCCTTGGTACTACCAACATTGCATCTTGAAGATTTCTCCTGAATCTGAAGCTTGATGGCCCTAGTTTATCAAGGGACTAAATTTTGCTTTCCATAATTAATTGTGGCCTGGCTATTTGAGGTGATCCATAATCTTTCTAACTCTGCCAAGTCCTATACTATGGCCATGGCCCATTCTGAGTTGCATATTTTTCCCATTCTTACTCTGCTGGAATGAAACTGCTATTCAACTATTTCTTGTTCTAGCCTGAACCCCACCAACTTAACTTAGATGGATTCAGTCAGTAATAACCTTGTGGCATCTCTAATATTCATCTTCCCATGTAGTCACAAATGCAGTAAACTCTGCCCACCATGTAGCAAATTGACATGAGCAAGAAGACAAATAAAATAGGGTAGGAAAATGTTTATTTCACTGGCTTTCAAGAAGCGGTGGCTATTGAAAACTCAGCTTGGAAGGTAGAATGCCATAAACTATTTATGATTAGCTAGACTGGTAAACAGTCATTCAGCCATTGATTATAAATTCAGACTCGGCAGTGGGGCAGTACTGCTTGGGAATGGTGGAAACAACCATGAAGATGACACTGGGCAGGATAATGTCAGTGGCAGCTACTGGGATCTGATAGAGAGAAAAATTAAATAAGCTAGATCGCAAAGATTACAGTATCAATGGGGGTGAACAGTAATCTGTCAGTTACATGGGAAATGAAAAGGTCAAGACAAGAAGCGACCCCAAGAAGAAATACCAGATGTGGAAGCAGTAATTCCTAAATCTTTCAACATCATTTTCCAGAAATGTACAATTCTGGGAAATCAGTTGTTTAGAAAAACAAAAACAAAACAAAACATGACTGACTTTTCCTTTGTTAATAATCACATAGTCAATCCTGCACCCAGCTAGAATTCTAATGATTAAATGAATATCATTTCTTAATTCTTTAGGCTAACCATTTTTCAACTCTTATGTATTAGAAACCTGAGTTCCTATGCCACTCAGCTTTCAGCAATCCCAAACCCAATACCCTGTGTGTGGGTTCATCAGCCTTCACTGGCAGAACTTACTTGGACTGATCTCAGTTCCATATACATGTCTGATGGCTCTGAGAGTAGGATTCTAAATACTCTTTGTCAGTGCACCCTGTTATTGAAGCTCTTTTTATTTAAAATTAAACTCTAGTATCTAACATGTCACTTGATATACTTTGATTTCCCTTTTGGATAAGATTATACTTTATTTTGTCAAAAAATCAGTGATATTTGATCAAGACAAATGAAAGCAGTATTTTTCCAAGTTATTTTACCAGTTTTAGGAATCAAATGTTGACTTGGCATCTGCTACCAAGCTCTGCCAAAGAAGGTAGCTAGAGCTTAAAGAAATTCTACTTTTGACACCAGAACTGAAGGTGTGTTGACAGTTCTTTAATGAAGATTTCTGGAACCAATCAATAACTTTTCCCTGTAACACATCCTCTTCAGGTAAATACTTAAATTAATGGGTTGTGTTTAGACAGTTGAAGTGTCAACAGAAGTGTTCCTGGCATGCTGATATATTTGTGTGCCAAATATATGAGGAATACCATCAGATGATAAAAACTGAGGATGTCCCAAATTAAGCAAAAGCTCATTACATTAACTTCTCAGTTAAATTAAAAAAACAACATAGATAACTTAACAGGCTTAACTCTGTGCCCTCAACTCTCCTTCATATTCCTGCTGCAAGGCTTTCACTGTTCATTTCCAGCTATCCCACAGTCCATTATCACTGTCACCAAAAAGGTGGGAAGAGAAGGGAGAGGAGGTGCAAATCCAATCAATCAATTTCACAGCTCCATAGCAGTGATGGTGAATGGTTTAGTGGAGGAAAAGTTTTACACAAACAGGTAAAATGAAAATTTCACAGTATTGACACAGCTTACTCTCTACCTGTAATGCTCTATTTCACTAGTATTCTCAGCATAGCAGACCAAACAACAATTTACAGTAGATATGTTATCAACTCAACAGCATCACAGATGTTTACTCTTGTGACGTACCTTAGCATTATCTATCTTATAGACCACTGGCATCATGAAATATTCAGTCTTTTTGTTTTAACAAATCCATATATTTTGTTATTTGCTACCTTGCTCCTTTGCATAGTAGTAAAATTAGCTGGTTCATTCTGTGAATTCTTTCTACAAAAGTATATTTTTAAAGTATATTTTTATTGATTTCAGAGAAGAAGGGAACAGGAGATAGAAACATCAATGATGAGAGTCATTGTTGACAGTCATTGATCTGATCCGCTGCCTCCTGCACGCCCCCTACTGGGGATTGGGCCTGCAACCTGGGTATATGCTCTTGACCAGAATTGAACCCGAGACCCTTCCGTTCACAGGCTGATGCTCTATCTACGCAGTCAAATCAGCTAGAGCTTTATTCTGTGATTTCTAACCAACCAACTAGTTATTAGAAGGTGTGGTTGCCTGAATGTTTCGTTACTTACATTAAGTGGCAAAATAAGTTGTGATACACTGATAGTCAAAAACTGACTGCAAAAAACCCCCCAAAATAAAACAAAACATGCAAAATGATAGCCACCAACTTATCTCAGGCAAAATTTCTCTTCTTTTGTTCCAGTTTTAGTTTGTTTCATTTCTAAAATGATGGTTTTATTTGGTATGGCAAATTACAATTATTCAATTCTCAAACATTAATGGCATAAATTCTTGTATACTACATATATAACAAAACTACATAATGGAAGAAAAGCATATTTTCTTTTTATTTCATAATATTATACAGATAAGCTTCATACTTTTCAAATGTCTACCTGCTCGGTAAGCTTCTACTGTAGATTTTATTAATGAGGCCAATTATTATTTTAAAAGGAGGCCTCAGCAAGCTATAACTTACATCTAAGTGCTTCTAGGCTTTTTAAAATGTACAAGAGTAAGTGATACCTTATTTCACTCAAACATGTATTTTTTAAGTCACAGGCATCCCCAGCATTGTTGATAGCACTTGCTGAAACTGCTAGTTGAACACAGGATCAATTCCACAATTTCATTTTCTCTAACTCTATTTTGACTTGGCTTGTGTCTCCTCTTTCATCTATTAAGGGAGTGCCTTTCATCAAATCACTATTAGTGATAAAAATATATTAAAAAGAAATAAATCCAGCATGCATTTATTGTCACAAAAGTATCTCCAGTATATTAAGAAAGCAGATTTCCTCAACAAAAGATGTTTTCATAAAATAAAATAATTTTTAATATATTTTATCCAAGTTTTCTATATAAAAGCATATAAAGTACCTCTGGCTAGTACCATAGTCACTGGATCTTTGCATAGATGTGCCGTGCAAATTTAGAATACATCTGCCTCTTTAAATCTATCAACAACAGGATTGTCTTGTTTGCAAAAAACAAACAAACTGATTTTTATAACACATTTCAAAAATGGGAGTAGGTATCCGGATACCTGAGAAACACATTTCACTTTTGTTGGGGGAAAAAGTTAAGTTGACTGTCTACCAACATTTCTTTATAGAAAGCATTGAAGTGGCAATATGCAGAGAGTATTTTATCATGTAATGAACTAGTTATTTCTGTAGTAAGAAGAATCTTTAATAATCTTTAGTATTTAAAGAATTTGTCAAAAGTTTAGGATATCATGACATATTATTTTTCGGAAAAGATTTCATCGAGTAGGCATTGCATCATCATGATGACCAATGCACACGTACTTCAAAAACAAGTCCAGAAAGAAATTTAATGCACTAGTTCCTTTTTCTGGTTAGCTCCAATGACATATGACAAAAAATCTGTGATTCCTTTATTTACCAAACACAGATGACAGACTGCAGCCTCAATATTAATGGACTCATTGACCAAACAACGCCCATTGGAGATGAGATCTGAAGGTGTCTGTTAACATCTTGCAAGATATTGTGGCTCATGCTTAAAATTTTAGAAAAAGAAAACAACACAGCTTATTTTTTTTAACGATCTTGTTCACACTCCTTTTATGAATTCACAAGATTTTACTGCTACTTTCTCTCTTAGAGGAAGCTTGCTGTCCTCTGCAACACATATCCAACTTGATAGATGCTTATAAAAACCTTCTCAAGAAATACCAAAAGGCAAATAGACGCAAGTGTCTGCCCAAATAAAGTCATACCCTTCCTGGGTATCCATGTCATCCCGGCCTGGCCATGCTCCTTGCCACCTCTGTGATATTATTAAAACCCCGACCTAGATGAGTTAAAGTTGAAATTTGAAAATTGTGCATCATAAATTTTGTGGTCATTGGATTTCATCCATTGTCTGTGAGCAAACAAATTGATAAAATATATCCCCAGTTCCATTTGAACTTTCTTGATATAATTAGATGAAGTTTAAGGAGGACTATAGTGAGAAATGCATAATATTTAAGATTATACTTAGAGAACTATGACGTGGCCAGGAGAAAGAGATGAAAGAGATTGGTTCTTTTTTAAAAAAAATTATTACAGATAGCAAGTTATTTTGTTTATCTAGAAGTAAACAGTGTCCTTGAGAAATATTTCCATTTATTCTCTTTCTCCCTTTCCCCTCCCTCCCTTCCCCCCAACAAAAGCTATGGCAATAGTGGGCTCCAGATTGAGGATTCAAGTATTTATGGATTCTACATATTATTTTGTAGCCTCATAATCTATAAACTCATCACTGGTGTTACAGTGAAAATCATGGGGAAAGAGGAATATTTTTTTCTAGAAATAAACATTGTTGCCAACTTGCTGATATTCTCTATTTTGGTTAGTAAAAGAAAATATAAAAACATCCCACAAAATACACGAATAGAGTAATCATTATGAACATTTATCAGTGTGGTGATCCTCATATTTATGCAACTCAACAAGAATTTCTCTCTGTATTAGCATAGTTATTTCGGGAATCATTTGTGATGTCGGCAATTTGCTGGAAGTCATTCTTTCAACCAGAGTTTAGCAAACTTTATCTATAAAGAGCTAAACAGTACATGTTAGGTTCAAGGGCCTTATGGCCTCTGTTAACTACTAACTCTATCCTTGCATTATAAAAACAGCCAGAGACAACGCACAAGGGAATATGTGTGTCTGGTGTCAGTAAAACTTTATCTACAAAAACAGATGGTGGGTCAGATTCAGCCTGCAGAGAGTAGTTAGCCAACTCCTTCTTTTAACAGTTCTTACATTAGACACTAGATCTATTCAGCATAGGTGTTAGCCTTTACTTGGAACTAAGTTGTATGTCCAAAGCATTTCCAGTATTAAGATAGCATATTCAAAGTTATAATTAACTTATAGAATAATAGCAATGGTAGTAATGATATAATCCTATATAATAAAACCCTAATATGCAAATTGACCAAACAGCAGAGCGACCAGCAGAATGACCAGTTGCTATGAGGCACACTGACCACCAAGGGGCAGACACTCAATGCAGGAGCTGCCCCTTGGTGTTCAGTGTGCTCCCACAGGGGGAGTGCTGCTCAGCCAGAAGCTGGGCTGACGGCTGGTGAGCACAGAGGCGGTGGTGGGAGCCTCTCCCACCTCTGCTGCAGGCGAGCGGTAAGGAGCGAGAGCTCCCAGACTGTAAGAGCCCTGGACTCCGAAAGGGATGTCTGACTACTGGCTTAGGCAGACATCCCCCAAGAGGTCCCAGACTGCGAGAGGGCACAGGCCAGGCTGAGGGACCTTCCCCCAACCCAGTGCACGAATTTTGTGCACCAGGCCTCTAGTTTCTAATATTTGTATGGTTTGGAAATGTGTAAGGCCAAAATAAAGCCTGTGATTACTTTGAGCTCCTTAGATGAAACTGTTCAAGTAAAAGCTATTGGTTGTTATTATTTTTGCAAAGAAGATCATGGTTTCCAAAACAAATATCAGTCCTTTGTATTATTTGAAATGAGAATATATTGTTATATATTGTTATATATTATTTGAAATGAGAATATACTCACCTTGAGATTTGAGAGCTTGACAATCTTTACTGATAGTTCAAAATAATGTCCTGTAGAACACAGGTGAGACTAGAGTGATTTTAAGGTTCCCTCTTCATCTAACATTTGATGGTTCTATGCAAATGAGTACATCAAGTTCTTATCAAATGTGACAACGGTTGCTCCCCATTCCAAGAGATTGAGTGATTATTTCCTACACGTCATGATTGCTTTGACTATTGAAGATTTTCATGTATTTATTTGCCATATGAATTTGCTTTTTCCTGTTTTTTTTTTTATGAATTCTCTCTATGCCTGTGACTGTTTTACTACTCTAATGTTCATATTTTTCTTATTGAGCTGTGCAGAAAATGTAGGACAATAATACTTTGAAAAATGCGTTGCTTAAGAAATAACCAATGAAATAACTTCCTTGCATTGCTTCTAGGTCTTCTCTATGAAAGCCTTGCCTTTTCCTCCTCTCAGTGGAGCTCTCCTAACAACATCTGCTTTGTGCTGCCTGATTCAAATTGATATTTGCTCACGTGAATGCCTAAACATTTTAAATGCCTCATTTTATCTTTTAACATATTAAACTACGATAAGGTTTTAATTTCAGGAAAGATATATCACCATGTGCATTGAGATAAGATTTCTAAGACAAGCCCTGAGGTCCCTAGGCATATTGCAGATATTGTAGTAACGGGGGTTTTACCAGTGCTCAAAAAGGCAAAAAATAGGCCTTGGTTGAAAAGTGCTAGAATGGGATTTAAAACTACAATGAAAACGGTCAGTTTTAACTACAATACAATAAATCCTACTGCTTACAATGTAAGTCTTTATTGAAACTGTAGCTGTTATATTCCTATAAAAAAATTTTTAAGTTGCTAACTACATGCCCATCAGAATAATGAAAGAATAATTATCCTTATTATACTTAGCGACATTGAAACCTCTATTATTCTGTGATTGGAGCTGCATATCTATAGATAGCTATTATTGCTGCATTGCCTGTTAAAATATAGCTCTGCAAAAATTACTTTATTTTAATTAAACATGCTTAGGGTTGTGAAGTTTTATTTGCTATCATAACCAGACAAATTCTATTTAGGTGTCACAATAGTATATATTTCTCTAAATCTTATTAATCTGTTTTTCAGCAAATCAGTTGTTCAACTACAGACCTTATTCTAAATTAAAAATCAATTACCTGAAATATAAAGTTAAATGATTAATATATTTTCTTTTATAGGACATAATTCTAAAAGCAAAACTAGAATTTGTTCTAATAATATCGGTGATAATTGTTTTTAGCTTTAGAAGATGGTGTCATTGGGCACATAAGTACTTTTCAAAGTTGTAATGAAAACAGAATATGTTGGCAACCATCTACAATAAACCAGAATAAAATCAAAGAACATTAACAAAGAGAAGTCTGAGACCCCTTTATCAAAGATGTGCTTTTCTCAGAAAACTTATTACAATTGGAGTGAGCCATATAATCCAAGCAGGCAGGCTGCACGGAATCTATCAGTTCTCTTTACACTTTAGATTTTGTACAATAAATAATGCACCACCAAATACTGCACGGTCCATTTGTCTGTCTAAGATTCATAGGCTCATTTTCTGGTGTTGTCATTGGCTGTCATTCCTTCTCCCCACATGTGACTGTGCTGTTGGAATTCACTCTTGGAACCAACCAGGGGTCTTTGCAGGGTTACTTGTCATTAGCTTATACTGCTTTTAATCTCCTGGGCAACTTGCACTGAAGTGCATGAGCTCAAGTGAAAAAACACAGTATGGAATTTCAAAGACTCCATTTACATCCAAGATAACCCACCACAAGGCACCTAAGCATCCCCTGCACTGTGGAAGGATGGCATCCTGAGTCTGCAGTTCGTGAGCTATGAAATGTCCCAGAGAAATCTGGAGGAAGGTGAGGTGCTGAGGAAAATGGACAGACGTGGGACTCAGCCTGTCTCAGTCTAAAGCCTGTGCTTACCCAGTTAGCCATAAAGGTATCCTTTAATATTCAGTTCACATAATCAACTATTGACTACAAGGCTAACATAGGTATGGCATGCTTTTGAGAAACATTGAAAATAATCCAAATCTGAACTTTTTTTCTTCCTGACCATGACAACTTTTGTCTAAATTCCTTTGTTCATCTGTGTATTTGTTTGCTTGCTTCTGTTTTGTTGTTGTTGTCTTTGTGTTTGTTGTGTTTGTTGTAAAAGGCATTTGCATTGTCTAGTTATCCAGGCCCTGTGTTGTCTTAGGCTCCTCCCCCTTTTTCTACACCCTCCTGCTCTCTTGCACATAAATTCCATCCACACTCTATACAACTTTTACTATTTATTTCTCTCTAAAAGTACATTTCTGCTCCTGCTTCTAATATGAGTCCATTCTTCTCATGTGCTCTGCCTTTCAAATACCTATTTACCTGCCGCATTTTTTTGCTTGCTTTAAGTCCCAACTCAAATGCTACTTCATTGAAGAATCTTTCCTAAGGACCCACATCTGAGTATTATGACTTTTAAACCTTTAGGATCCTCTCTTAGAGCATATTTTCTATTTTGCATTAGTTGTTTTTTGTACTTGTTATTTTATTCTATTAGTTCGAAGATTCTTTGACCTAAATCCCCGTTCTAGGAATTATATGCGTCACAAAAAGTAAGATCACTTTCAACTCCACAGACTCTAAGATAAGAAGAATGTAAGGTTTCCGTTTAGTATTTTAAGTATGTGACATGCATATAAGCTAGCAAGAGAAACTTCATATGTCACTTCACATCAATTTTTGTCAAAGAAGACAAAGATATGATAACAGTTTTTGTGTGTAACTAGTGACCATTAACATAGAGAATTAATTGTGAAATGTAATATTTACAAGGAGATGATGATGAAAATTGGCAGCATTTTTTCCCCTTAATGAAGATCATGTTCAAGTATAGGAGTAGTATCCACAAATATTTTGACTCTTCCTAATCAGAAATACTTACCATAAACACAGACTATTTTTAAATGAGAATTTAAATCATGTAACTAACCACTTTTGGAGCAAAACATTCTAGATTTCAATTTTGGAAGCTTAAAAAAAAGAAGAGTGGAAGAAAATCTAAAGAGATAAATCTGTTCCTTAGCTTTTGATTAATGACCCTATATAATTTACTTTGGATTTCCTGACAGTGGGGCCACAATGTGTGTGAGTGGGTTAGTCAAGTGTCCTACAGCACATGGAACAGATTTCCTACAGCACATGGAAACAGCAGCATTATGCAATTAACCTCACACAATCCCATTTCCTGGGAGAAGGGAGTTAGTGTCTGGTAGGTAAATGGCTCCCATCCAAATCATGTTTCGCTAAGAGCCAGTGGAAGAGAAAAGCAAGAAAAATATTAGAAATATTTTTAACTCCTAGAAATCAGAAATGAAAAGTTAACAAGTATGGGAAAAGACGAATGAAAATCTGTCTTTTGATTATAGTTTTGGAATGCTTATGTGATCTACAGCTATAATAGTTTATATTATAAATTAATTTGAGAGTATGTAACATTTGATAATGCTGGAAATAGTAGTCATTTCTCAAATTTATTATAGTACTCACATTTCCCCCACGTTTCTTAAATCACCACATATGCAATACATGCATATAAATGGGGGGGGGGGGCAAAAATATGTGTTTTTTAATATATATTTTTTATTGATTTCAGAGAGTAAGAGAGAGGGAGAGATAGAAACATTAATGATGAGAGAGAATTATCGATCAGCTGCCTCCTACACAACCCCGATTGGGGGTCAAGCCTGCAATTCAGGCATGTGCCCCGATGGGGAATTAGATCGGGAATCAAACCCTGACCTCCTGGTTCATAGGTCGACACTCAACCACTGAACACACTGGCCGGGCAAAAAATACTGTGGGTTTTTTTTTATTGTTTATATTCTATGACTTTGACTTTCAGGGACCTTTTATACCAATAAGTTTAGTTCTTTACAACATCTACACTTCCTTTTGTGAAATCAAAAGTAAACATGATTCATCTATGGGATTAAACAAAAGTTCTATTGCAAGAAAGCATGTCTTTACCTCTA
This sequence comes from Myotis yumanensis, assembly GCF_028538775.1. NCBI lineage: Eukaryota > Metazoa > Chordata > Mammalia > Chiroptera > Vespertilionidae > Myotis > Myotis yumanensis. The sequence continues at coordinate 16,315,480 of NW_027223762.1, forward strand.
GGAGTTTCTCAGACTACAGATATAGCACATTTTATCAGGACGGAAAAGTGACAAGAATAACTTTTCTTTCAAAAAAAGGCAGGAGTGACTCAGCAAATTATCTTGTAATTTAAAAATTCTAAAAATCATGTGGCACTTACTTCCACATATACTCTGTAAACCTATTTTCTTTCCCCAAGAATAAAAATGTTACTTCTTTACCATGAAAGTCCACTAGTGAAATTACAAAATAATAATAATAATAATAATAATAATAATAATAATAGTAATTCCAGAGGGAAAAACAGAAAGTGGCAAAATCCAGACTTATTAACTAGGGCTGTAAAAGTATCTAAAAGTGATGTCTGGGGGAGGGGTACACAAGCGGGAACCCTCCGTTGTTTGTGGAGTTTTGGGGGCGCTGCTGAAATAAGCTTTTTCAGAAGGCCCCATGGAAGGATGAGAAGATTTTATTGGCCTGGAATTGTATTCCTTGGGTTGCAATGTCCCATTTCCCCAAGCCAGTCCTGAAAGAGGGGCAGATGGAGTTCAGCAGAGCCAGAAGCAGGGCCCATGGCCAGAGTTTCCCTTCCATGTTGCAGCCAAGTGTGGCTCAGCATTCAGGCCAGAATAAAGGCCATTAGTCCACGTGTGGAGCCCAACATGGCCTTGCAGGCACAAGGGAGAGCAGCCCCCTGCAGCAGGAGTCCCAAGAGGGCCGGAGTCTTGGAGCCAAAAGAAAGAACTTCCTTTCTTTGCAAGTTTATATATTTAGATTTCACACACTTGCAGTGGCCTCATCCATCCTGGCCAATTACCTGTTCCAGGTGTGACTGACAGGCAAGCCTTTTCCCCCACTCAGACCATACTGGGCATGCGTCTAAACTGCCTTTTTCTAGTCCCTTTCCCGCACTTGGAGAATGTTAAATGCAGCTTTTTGACAAAGCTGTATAAATGGCATGCCTGTACTATTTGGTCTTCCCTTTTACTCCTTCCTTGTTAAATAATAACCAAGTTATTACAATGGTATGAAAAGTATATCAGTTGCCAATCACTAACACTCCCAGAATAAGCAAATAGAAAACCTTCTTTTCTAAGCTGTGTCAGTCAATACACCAGGGAAAGAGAAACCACCTCACAAATTAAAGGGGGGATTTTCATATTCTCCAGCACGTGTTCTTCTATTACATTTACATGTTGGTGGTTTTAAATATTTATAAAGTTCCTACAAAGAATTTTGGACCCCAGGGGGTAAAATAAATTGAAATAGATTCTGCCTTTTGCTTCTTATATTTGAAACCTCTTTATAGATTTGTTACTTATTATGTTACTTATAATGTTACTTATTATTTATTAAAGGCAAGAATTCAAGCGCAGTGCCTGCAATACTACAGATAACATTCCCTCATAAACTTATTAAATTTTCATTTTTAATTAAATATATTGAGTAACAATAGCTAATAATGTTATATAAGTTTCAGGTGTACATCTGTATACTCCATTGTGTGCTCACCACCCTAAATCTAGTCTCCTTTCATCACCATATATTTGACTCCATTTACCTTCTTTGTTATACCCCACCCTCTTCCCCTCTGGTAACCACCACTCTGCTGTCTGTATCTATGAGGTGTTTTTGTTGTTGTTTTGTTTGTTCGTTTCTTTTTTTCAAAATATATTTTATTGATTTTTTACAGAGAGGAAAGGAGAGGGATAGAGAGTTAGAAACATCGATGAGAGAGAAATATCGATCAGCTGCCTCCTGCACACCTCCTACCGGGGATGTGCCCGCAACCAAGGTACATGCCCTTGACCGGAATCGAACCTGGGACCTTTCAGTCCGCAGGCCGACGCTCTATCCACTGAGCCAAACCGGTTACGGCTGTTTGTTCGTTTCTTGCTTTTTGTTTTATATCCCACGTGTGAGTGAAATTTTCATTCTTTAATTTTTGGATCTACCTTCAGCTGCCAAAGTTTTCAGAAAAGTCCAAAGAGCCTGGCATGAAAAAGCAGAAAGTTAGACTCATGACCCACCAAGAAATTTGCTTTTCTTTCTAGATAGAGTAGGTGATAATCTTTACATCTCAGAGTTTCATAGACATGAAATACATTGGCCAATGGCATCAGCAACTTAGCAGTCAACTCCCAAATTGAGTGAACTCATGTAACATGATTAAACAAAACAGGTCGGTCTTTCTCTTCCCCTCCTAGTGAAATAGGAGTTGACTCACTGTACTGACCTGTTATAATCTGAGATAAACAAACCAGGTACCACCCACTAGCAAGGCGCAGTGGTTGAGCATCCACCTCTGAACCAGGAGGACACAGATTCCAGTCACAGCACATGCCCCAGTTGTGGGCTCGGTCCCCACTAGGGGGTGTGCAGGAGGCAGCCAATCAGTGATTCTCTCTCATCCTTGATGTTCCTGTCTCTCCTCCCTTCCTCTCTGAAACCAACAAAAAATATTATTATTAAAAAACCCACAAAGATACATTGTTTTGCATCCTAAGAAAAGATCAAGTAGAACCAAATCATTTGCTATTTTAGAAATGTGCTAGGAGTTTATTACAATAAAAGTTATAATTAGGTAAACTTGGCTGGATCATAGATTAAACATGCTTCTAAACATGCCTTCACTTGATGCTCACTCACATATGTCCACTGACATGTCAAAGTAATACTAGACTCCTGAGAGTAGTATACTTGTAAAGTATAGAAGACTCCTACCTCCCAGATAGTTGCATAATACATTTTTGTTCTCCTAAACATTTTCTTTCATCTAAAGTCAGAACATGGTAGAGAATTTAGCTTTTAGAAAATAGTTTCTTTTCAATAAATTAAATGCTGAATGGCATTTCAGATTCACAGTTAACATCTGTTATCCATAATTAATTGTCATCATTGATGAAAACAAACATACTCTTAGCACCGAGTGAGTCAGCCCAGTATATTTTATAGAGAAGCAGGGAGAACTCAGGAGTTTTAAATTTTGCAGTCTTTCTCAGTATGAAACATTTCAAAGGGTTCTCTGACTGTGGAAAGAGTTCCTCCTCAGCAATTTGCGTGTTACACCTGACCACCATGGAGCTCTCACTCCCCCGTAGGGGCTGACTTTGAAGTCACTGGTGACTACAGTGCTTTCAGGCGCTTCAGTGGAATTTTCTCCCTTTGTGTGAAGGACGCTTACATGAGGTTTGTCTTTTGCACAAAGGATCATTTGAAAGTTCAGACATAACAGAACTACTTAAAAATCGGAATGAAATGTAACTTTAATTCAGCTTTTCTTTAAAACTTTTACCTTAATCTGCATCTCTCTAACATTCACAAACATTACAGTGCTTCCAAAAAATTATGCAATAAGCAAGATTGATAGTGAAGGGAATAGAAAGGGGTTGGGGTGGGGAGTGGAGCTAGGACTGTAAGAACAAATTTTTTTGTTACTATTGTTTTCTGCCATCTTGCTGTTTCTTTTTTTAATATATTTTCATTGATCTCAGAGAGTAAAGGAGAGGGAGAGAGAGAGATAGATAGAAATATGAATAATGAGAGGGAATCATTAATTGGCTGCCTCCTGCAGACCCCCGACTGGGGATTCAGTCCTCAACCCAGGCTTATGCCCAGACTGGGAATGGAACCATGACCTCCTGGTTCATAGGTCTATGCTTAACCCCTGATTTGTTTTTAAATTGTTAGCAAGACAACGTGTGCTGCTCAACAAGTCTGATTTAATGTTTCTGATGTGATTGTTATTCACTAGGGAGATAATGCTGCAAGGTGCCAGCAGGATCTCACACGTTAAAAATATGATGAAGGAGGAGGGGGGAGGAAAAGAACAAGAACAATGTGAGAGCATTGAAGAGCTCATGAATTAACAGGAATCTTGTTAAAGATGCATGGCATTTCCTTTCAAGAGAAGCAAAAGTGATATCCAGCCATGGTGTGGAATTCTTGCTGGAGTCCTTTTCACAGGAAGCTGGGAGTGAACCTCATCAAACCTGGCAAAATTGGGGTGGTTGTTGGAACTTCAGAGGGACCAGAGAAAATCTGCATGCATAATAAAAGGGAGGCATTTCATAGGAGGAGAGATTAAAGAGATTTTGTTATTGAGGCTAGAAGCAGGAAAGGAAAGGGTAATTAGGTCAGACTGGACACTCCAAGAGCAGATCCAAGATTGGATTAAACATGCACACCTTTTATTAGGTGAAGCAGCTGCTAGAGAAAATATGAAGGAAGGCTGAGAAGGCTGGACGAGCTTTCAGATCGCAGTGCAAGTGTGACCCTGAGTGAAGGACAGGGAAGGAAGGTTGTGTGTAAGCATCCTTGGCTGCTGGGCAGTCTGACTTACCTTGGTATCCCCAGCCACTCTGCTGACTGTCCAGTACCTTTCCCATGGTGGATATTTTCTGATGGACATTAATATGTGATATAAAAATCTTCACTTGATGCTCACTCACAGATGTCCATTCACGTGTCTACCCTGGACCTCTTTGCCTCTGAAGAATTTCTCTCTCCTCAACTGGATCCCTTTCTCCTCCCATAGGCTCACCAATTTGACATTTCCTCAAGTCTCAAATACATAAATAGAAGAGAACTGGACTTTCGTCATCACTCCACTTGTCTCCACTAAGCCCCTGTTCTGAGGATGAGCAACGGTGATGCTTTGGTCTCTGGAATCAATGTAAATTCAGAACCTGTGTCCATTAGCCCTCAAAATATTTGTTTATTCCACCTTTCCCAGTGTACAGTCATCTATTAAATATATCCTTTTGTGGAGAGACTGGGGATTGTCATAGTATAAGCTTGTCAGGGTGGTGCAAGGTCCTTTCTCCTAGGAACTTGAGCACTATTTTAGTCTTGGTCCCTATATGGGAACTAAACAAGGGATCATGACTTTTTTTGGGTGATCACCTTCACTCACTGCAAGCATGTTGTTAGATGCCTATCTATTTAGCAATAAACTCTAATATCCCGTGAAGGTTATCCTCCTTGGCTACTCCTCTGATCTTGCTGGTCCTTATGCTAATTATGGCCTCCTGAATTTTGGAAATCACCCCACTACCTGGCCTCGGTTATTGCAAGAACTATGATTGCCCTGAGGGTTAATGAGCCCAACGTTGTGACCTACCATCCTAGGTCTTGGGACTCCTGCCTGTATAAGGTAACTATCATGAACCTTGTTAGGGATGCTGGTATCCTCTCACTCATGAATTCCTGATGGCCTTGGTCAATGCATTGTCCATTGGGTCCTCCTCTAGAACAGAATCCTCTGTGGGTCATGTGGCCTTACCATATCCACTGCAGCATGCCCATGTTCCTCAGCCTCTTTATTCCTCCCTCTACCTCTGCCAGAGCAGGCGAGGCATTTCTATTTCACTTCTCTCAGCTTACCCAGGCTTCTGAGAACCACTCCAGTGGCAAGATTCCCCTACCCTCTTGGCTCCTGTATTCTGAAAAGGGCTCTCACATTGGAATTCCTGCGATCCAGTCTGATATGCCCACCTCTTTATACTGTACATTCAAAATTCAAGCCCAGGAGCACACCTCTGGCTCCTGCTAGTATGTATGGCTAGATTTTTTGCATTTTTTAAAAAAAAGTATACAGCTTATCAGTGGTTCTCAACCTTCTGGCCCTTTAAATACAGTTCTTCATGTTGTGACCCAACCATAAAATTATTTTTGTTGCTACTTCATAACTGTAATGTTGCTACTGTTATGAATCGTAATGTAAATATCTGATATGCAGGATGGTCTTAGGCGACCCCTGTGAAAGGGTCGTTCGACCGCCAAAGGGGTCGTTGAGAACCGCTGGTAGAGGGTCCCTAGCTTGGTTTTGCTTGGAATTTAATCCTAGTAGTTAGCCTGGTGAGCTGGAATAGAGGTAGGAATAGTTTCTCAGGAGCCACCTATTGCTTTGTGGAAGAGGGGCTTCTTTAGCATTTTCCAGGATGGCAGAAATGGTAGCTTCTACTGAGGAAGTTTGGTCCACCTCTGTGAGCCCAGAGAGTCTAGGGCCGTGGTCAGCAACTGCGGCTCGTGAGCCACATGCAGCTCTTTGGCCCCTTGAGTGTGGCTCTTCCTAAGCCTTAGGAGTACCCTAATTAAGTTAATAACAATGTACCTACCTATATAGTTTAAGTTTAAAGAATTTGGCTCTCAAAAGAAATTTCAATCATTGTACTGTTGATATTTGGCTCTGTTGACTAATGAGTTTGCCGACCACTGGTCTAGGGTATATGGCGGAGCATATATCTTCAAAGGTTTCCATCTAGATGTTCCCATCCCACATTTTGGGCCTGGGGATTTCCCACCAGGTCCCTGACCTTCACACACAGAACTGCCTTGACTGAGCACTTGATTGTCTTGACTGTTGGAGCTCTGCAACAGAAACGATTTGGCCTTTAGTTTGCAGTGCACTGTCTGTCCTTCCACTGCAGGAAACAAGAACCGCTTTGTAAACTATCATGGAAGCTCCCACACTTAGCCATTAAATCTTATTGACAGACCATCAGGCTCTCATTATTTTTCTGTATGGCATCAGTACAACTTTAAAGTCATCAGCCAATTTGGCTCTTTTTGTAGATCTTGTTTCCCTAATGTTCAAATGCCTGCATCATTGCATCTGGCACAGAATTCCCCTCCAACCATACATCTTCCGAGATCACCATCCATGAAATCTTTACCAAGTAAGCTGCCATCTTGTGTCAGGAGCTATCTGCACCTCTTACTAACCAGGATGAGAGCCCTCTTCATCTTCCAGTTGGTGGGCGAGCCAGTCCTAAATATCCATTTTACTGCTTGTTTCCTGGAACCACTCCTGGCACCACTCTTGCTAGTTCAGGTTCTGTGAGAAGCAGATGCCAAGATGAGATTAAATATGCAAGGATTTTGTTAGGGAGAAATTATCTTAGAAAAAATGGGCAGGGAACAAGAGAAAACAGAAAAAGCCTTGAGACCACATTGCAAATTTGACCAAGTGTAAGAGAGAAGGAAGGAAAGGTGGAAGAAGTGCCCTAGTGAGCTGTGTGTTCTACTGTGGTTTCTGCAAGGTCATCAGAGAGTCCCAGAGTCAAAGACCCATGTCTCCCAGTATGGGACCTGTCTGGGTATCCCTGCTGAGAGTAGTCATTGGCTGGGATCAGCTCCTCCGATGCTGTGTGGCCTGGGTGTAAATGTGGTAGTGGGTTGCGGAGCACAGGAACTGATCAATTTATGTCACTGTTGTGGGAGGCTCGTGACTTCCATTCTCATGGCCACTCCAACTGACAAAGGAAGAGGTAAGATTTCTATAAGATGGGGCCCGATCCTGATGGCCACACCTATGGAAATCAAAATAAGAGGGGTGTTTATTATTAGGAATCTACTGTAAGGAAGGATTTTTTTTTTTTTTTTAACAGAGAGAAAGGGAGAGAGATAGAGAGTTAGAAACATTGATGAGAGAGAAACAATGATCAGCTGCCTCCTGCACACCCCCCACCAGGGATGTACCTGCAACCAAGGTACATGCCCTTGACCGGAATCAAACCTGGGACCCTTCAGTCTGCAGGCCAACACTCTATCCACTAAGCCAAACCAGTTAGGGCAGGATTTGGTTTTTAATGACTTCAGATTTCATTGGAAACTTTGGGATCATTAAGACTGAACTTCTCTATATAGGATGTTGATTTAACCAGATGTGGTGTTGAAGTAGGAGTCAAGGGGGTCACATGATATAGAACTTATACCAAAGATTTCTTTACACACGGATAATAAGTTTATTCTTATTTAAACGTAGTTGAATAGGTTCCTCTTTAACCTCAATAATTCTCTGTGTCTTAAATATTCAAAAGGTATTATGCAAATTGGAACTCTAGTGTAAGGTAATTAAGTGTACAGTACTGTCTAGCATTGCAATGATTCAATATTACTTATTGCTGAAGTTTATATTGAGCTCTGTGTTCAATATAATAGGTGTTTCTGTAAACTTAGTTTGAGAAATATTAGGATAGAAAATGACCTCCCTACAGTTAGAAATGCTTAGAAATGCCTATGTTTCAAGGCAGACTATAAGATTAGCATCACCATCCTTTTGTCTTTATGATGCTACAAGCTGGTTTTAAAGAGTTTTCTTAATATGTGTCTGGAAGACACACTTTATAATTGATTGTCAATGAGTACATCTTAGCTTCAAAGTATGCACTGCTGTCAAATGGCATTTTAAAAATGACATCTGGAAAGTTTTCTAATTGCTTTTCTTCTTCTTCGATGATCAGCAGTTTAAACAGCTCAGAAGGCTGTGTGAATTACCAAGAACATACCATGTCCTAGCTCCTCATATTCAAGTCTCAAGAAAATTTATTTAGTTTTTTCTAATTATTTAGAAACTACAAGTATTTGTTTAGTTGCAGTTGATTCTTGAACAACATGGGTTTTATCTGTGCAAGTTCACTTATATGCAGTTTTTAAAAATAAAGACCTGTACCATGATTTCTATCCATGATCGGGAGCCCAAGGATGCAGAGGGCTGACTGTCTGCATTTATCTACACCATTTTATATAGGGGACTTGAGCATCCTTGGATTTTGGTATCTGCAGGAGGTCCCAGAACCAATCCCCTGCAGATACCATGGGACAACTTAAGTTCGGAGGGAATCAAAAGGTATATGAGGATTTTCAACTGCACACCTAATCCCAGTGTGGTTCAAGGTCAACTGTATTAAATATCTGGACCAGCAACTGGCTCCTTATCAATGACCAGATTAAACCCTGTGAACTGGGCAACAGTTGCAAGAAGGGTTTGGATAGGGAAGCAATTTCTGTACTGTTTGAGATTTATCTTTTAAATTGTTGGGAATAAACAGCATGTACTATCTACTTAACAGAAAGAAAAAGTAACCTAAAACTAGCCTGCAGAAATCTTTCATTGCTTCAAGATTCTGTAGAATGATGGTGTCTCCAATGTGAGTTATCATTAGATGTATTGAACCACCTAAGTCAATGTTATCTTGAAGTTCAAACACATCAGATAAGAGGAACCACTAAATAACATCAAGGCAGTTGTCAAGAGCAACTCAGGAGAATTATAAAAGGAGTCCTTAGGTTTGATCCGTGTGTATACACAACACTGTGCCTGTCCTTTCTAATTATAGCCATTATAATCTACAAAAGTTGATTAATCATAAAATAAGATTGCTGTCTAGGGGAAACTCATATTCAGCTAATACATGATTCTAGCCATTTTAACATGAGAGAGCATAATTGCTGTTCTGAGGGTAAGAAACATTTTGGCATACAGATCTGAGAATAAAAAACTTTTTGTATGTACAAAACTCTGAAAAAAACATGCCAAGATTGCATAGTATGCTGAGTGGTTTTAAAATATTTCATAAAGAATCTTTGAAGGATTTAGTATTTTGCAAGAAAATAGTTTACCATGAAAAGGAAAGTTGTTGGAAACAACACACAAGTATGAAAGAATTGAGTTCTGATTTAGCACACTGATTTTTTTAAAAAGGATTGATGACCTACAAGGACATTTCTTGTGCATCTCTAAGGTTAAGATACTGAAAAACACTTTTTTTGGGGGGTCAAATCTCAATTCTAGTGTCAGAGAAGTTAGTGACATTTTCTGACTGTGTCCCTGTCATCTTTTTCACAGACTGAGGGCTCTTGCCATTGGCATTGAAGAAAATGGGTATCAAAAGAGACACTGATGGAGAAACTATCTTCAAAATGTCTAATTATTAGTATTTCTTACAATCCTTACAATCAATCCAGTCCTCAAATAGCACATAATGTCTATTGTTATTTTTCTCCTTCACGGTTGACCTACAGACATTTTACAATGCATATATGAAGCCAAATAAGAGCTTGTATGTCTTATTCAGCCTTTAAAAAATATTAACTTCTCCCACCAGTAGGAAGTTGAGGTTCCTAGTAAACTTTAAAGTGCCTGTTTCTTTTCAAATATATAAACTTTTATTTAGGAATAATTTCAAACTTACAAAAGAGGTGCATGTTATCCAGGTTTATTATTGTTATCTATTGCTTTCTAATGTGCTTTCTCTTACTCCATATACATAACATTTATATTATATTTATGTATATAATTTGATTATTTCTCTACTTTCTGTCATAACAAGATGCTTTAAGCTTGTGCCTATCTTGAACTTTGCCTGCCCTAGCCTGAAAATGGCCTCTCTGAGAAGACCTTGGTCCTGTAATGGAAAATAATACTAGAGACCAAGATCTGAGTAAGAGGTGTGCTCATTTCTATTGGAGTATCATTGCTTTTTGTACCTTGCAGAAACAGACTAGGAAATGTGTGCATGTGTATAAATATACATACATACCTACATGCAAATAAAAACACCCATACACATATGTACATATGTACATACATACATAACCTCATCCTTGCTTTACTCTTAGCTAGAAGAAATGAAATACTCATGAGTGGATAATGTAATATAACCATGAAAGTATAAAATAATTATTATTAATTGCTTTGTCAACATTTTTTCCAGTTATCTTTGGTTGGATCTCATCTTTAAATAGATTATCATGCTTCTCTTTCATTTCTATAAGATCCTTATTTTTCCCCTCTTACTTCCTATTTTCCTTTTACTGTTTCATTTCCAAAGACAACACTTATCTGATTCTGTTTCAGAAGCAATGCATCTCTGAGGCTGCCACTTCTTGTCCTCTATAGTATCAAGTTCCCTTTTTGTGGTCAATTCTATCCACAACCAAGTTCTGACATATATTCAGTAATCTATAATTTATTGTTGAGCGTTTTCTTTTGGAGTATGATTTTCTCTAGGCTGCATCTCTGTCCTTTGCTCTCCTGTGTTCTGACTCATGGGGAATTGTTAGTCTTCTTTCCTCTGCTCTGGGCACCAAAGGCTCGCAGCACAGAGCTGGCAGAGAGAAAGCCACTGGAATTGTTTTGTTTGTGTTTTACACTTACAGGTGATTGTAAAGCTCCATTTCCCTGCATCCAATAAGGCCTAAAGTATTGACTCTGTGTGGTTTATATGCTCTCCCTGTTGACATTATGGAGTGCTGATCAATAAAAAATAGTTTCATATCTTTTGAAAAATCTTAAAAATATTACAGGCATTGAATAAAATGTGTCCATAGAAATGACCATGTAGGTTTAAGTATTTAAAAGTTGGAGAAAAAATGTGAGCCAGATTCAAAGGTCTTCAATTAATTTGGGCAGAGTGACTAGGAGGTCAGAAAGTGAAATAGACCAGGTGGGAGAAGGGGGCTGGGTGGCCAGAGGCTGAGGGCAGAGGCGTGGGGATGATACAGGAGAGTAGAGGCGTAATGAACTGGAAAAGCACTGAGGAGCAAGGAGGTTTTTATCACCTCCCAAACCAGAGATTTTGGAAAATCGGCAGCTTTGAACATAATAGAGCTTCTGGGGAAATGGTATCCTCAAACATGAGCCAGGGGGAAGAAATACCTGTGAGTAGTTGGAAAGCAGGTGAGTAGAGGCACATTCTGATTGGGAGGCATCAGGACTGAAGTACAATATGCAGCTTGGCTAAGGATGGCTGGGAGAGTGGCGCTGCCACATGAGCTGTTCTTTAATTTTAAACAGAAACCACGTACAGAATAGCTTCAATGCAGGCACAAGTTAGTCTCCAGTTTGAGTCAGAAGATTAGAGTATGGTCCAGGCAAAGGGCCATAGGAGATGTCTTATGTATGAGTGCGAGGCAGGCATAGCAGATGTCCCTGGTGGAGTCTACAGGGGAGGGAATATCTGTTTTCTTTTACCCTTTTAGGTTCTTGGCTGGATTTCTATCACAAAAGACAGCTCTGTGTCAGGTGTTGAGAAGTTCAGAGAATCATATCACTCAATCCCACTTTTGAGGGAGCTGGAAGAGAGTTGGAGAGGTGAGGTGTGTGCTCTTAAAATGCTGTGCCTTTAGAATAAACCAGTGCAAATGCTGGCATAAGCCAGGACATAATTAATACCCACATGCAGTCTAAGTAATAGGCTAAATATTAGTGTGCATAAGAGGGAGAATTTATCCTCAGTTGGAGTAATCAGGAGAGAATTCAGTGAGGCTATTAGGACAGGGATTGGGTTTCTGAAACATGTAGTCGGACAACAGAAGGGCACAAAGTGTACAAGGTTAAGCATGTCTTCTGAAGAAGAAACCACACATTCCCTAGAAAGGAATGATGAAACACCACAAAGAAAAACATAGCATCCCTTCATCTGGTAAAAGAGTCAGAGCATTAAGTTTTAATGAAAATGTCTATTTTCCAAAGGAAGAATGACTTTGCTAAACAAACGTCATCCAACTGCTTACTGCACTGAGGTGGGAGGACAGGCTTACTCAATGATATAATTTCTTTAGCAGAATAATAGCTAATACTTTGTGGATAATCATTATGTTCCAGGCATGGTTGTAAGTATCTTTATAACCCCTCCAATACTCCTGTGAGGTTAGTATGTTGTTATCTATATTTAGAGATAAGGAAACTGAGTCTCAGGTAGGGTAATACTTGCTCCAGGTCACCTTGCTAGTGAGGGGTAGAGCTTGAATTGGACATGGACTCATAACCACTCTGCTGATTGCCACTTTATCGGTGGCCACAGTACAAGAAGTGGTAGAGTGGCTATTAAATTGGGAGTGGAAGCAGCTTTAACACAAAGAGTGCTCATTTAATAATGCTTATAAAAATGAGATTCTAGCCATGCAAACCAACTTCTTATTGCATCAGGGAAATTCCTTCAGGACCAATGGTAATTAGCAAAATGAATCTTTAGATGTCTTCACTGAGCAGTGTGGTGGAAACGCTGCAGTGTGCACGTGGCATATTTTAATATTTGCTGTAGAATTTAGACAACTCTCAGCCCAGGGGAGCTCTTATTCAAACTAATTTAAAATAAATGAGTAATTAACATTTCATGAGCTAATGAATCAAACATTTTGCTAAATGGAAGATAAATAATGTCCGTAGCTCAACCCTCAATCTGGGTTACAAATCCTATAATTCAATTAAAAATAAGCTCTTTGACCTTTGTTTGATTAAAAAACAACTTTGTGGTTTTCCTCTGGAAATATCTAGATTTCCATTATTCAGCACCCACTTTATTACACACTTGCTTTGGTAATGCATTTTGATTTGATGTATGATGTTTTCCAGTAAACAAAATTTGCTGAATGATCTTTTCAAGATAACTTAAAATATCATCCATATTACAATTAAATCCCTTGTTTGAAAGGGTGGGATATGTTAGGGTCACAGAAGGAGGGACACACAAAGCCAAAGTGGTAGGGGTTATAAATTTACTAGGTCATCTGGATACCAGATGGACTGAGCCCCCCAAAGGCACCAGCGCCCAAAGACGGGGAGTCAGAGGTTTTTAAAGGACTCCAGGTAGGCTTTTTCGGGTGGAAAATTCTCTGGGCAGGTCCTGAGGGGAAAGAGAATGGTCTTAGTAAGTGGAATGTTTTCTTAGCAAGTGAAATGTGGTCTGTTGTGAAGTGGCCTAAAGGTCAGTTCCCAGGGGAGGGGGTGTGGATTCAATTATTTGATCAAATCTAACATTTTGGGTAGAGTCTAGAATGGGAAATTTCAAAGTCGTTCTACCTCATTCTTTTAAGATTGTTTTGATGCAAATATGTATATATTTTACGGAGAGCTATGTTTTAGTCCTTATTCTGAGTTCTTTAGATGCAATATCCAAAATGGGCTTCATAGCAATACTAGGTGGTAGTATTATTATGCCATCCCTAATATAAATGGACTCACTCATGAATTCAGCATTTATTGATTATCTATTGTGTGTCAGACATTGTGTTGCATAGGAGCCATCCCTTTGAAATCTAGTCATCAAGAAAGATACAGTCCCTATACCCTTTGGCAGGGTAAGAACCTAACTTCCATAAGTGCCAGTTAGCAAAGGCAGATGGCCTAATAACATTAACTAACCTCCCTCTTCTCTTAATGTCCTCCAGTATTTTTCACCAGCTCACCCTAGTGGTTAAAAACTCCCCTGCCTTTTCTTTCAATAGAAGCATTTTTTTAATGTTTTCCCCTATTGCAATTGTCTTGAATAAAATCTTCCTTGCCTTTTTAACTGGTGGGATGCAATTTATCTATTACAGATTCCTTCACTTGGAATACAATATGAATGGCTGGCGGCCCCCTGGAGTGTCACAATGTGTGGCCCTGGCTGCCTCCTAGAAAGGGGGGAAGGGGACATTAGCATGGTTTCATCACCACATAGCCATAATTATTGTAAGTGCTATGTAAAAAAAAATTACAAAGTGCCGTGAGTTAATAGTTATCTTTTAATAGTTAACTATAGCTGAAGCCTCTAGGAATAATTTTTTGGGGGAAATTACATTTAGATTCCATTTGCGGTCCAGCTTGAAGTTAATTAGAATGGTGAGGTGAAGACAAGGTATATGACTTCCAGATGGAAAGAAAAAAGTACAACTTCAAATAGCTTTGACCACATGAGTGTGACAGGGAAAAAAAAAAGTAGAGATGACAAGGTGAGAAATCACAGATTCTTCCCCTCATCACAAGAGAGACAAGTCTCAAAGGGAAGAGGGTTGTGAGAGCTGGATTTCAACAATGAATGAATGTGGTAAGAAGCCCAGAGTTTCCTGGGTTGATTTTCACTGTAAAAGCCAAGTCATTGACAAAGAGGAAAGCAATTCATAGATCCCTGTGAGGGAAAAGGGGCAATAAGACAGATCATGAGTAGGCAGGCTGAGAGGGACTTAGAATAGACTTGTGAGTTAAAGGAGAGGAGACATTTGAAAGCACATATCTCTTTGGGGGGTTGTGGATACATATTTGTATATGTGTATACAGAGATGGAGAAAATATTTTCTAAGCTTTGTCATGAATCATCAATGGAGCAATCCTCTGGTGTTCTCATAAATTCAACAAATACACATAATTTTAAAGTTGCTTTTGTTGGATGGTGCTCACTTGAGTGGCACACTACACAGGGACAGAATCTCAAGCCTCCTGAGTATTTTAAGGGCTTCGTCAGGAACTGAAGAATGGCTAGTGCTTTGTGGCCAAGGCCTAGTGAGGGAGGAGTAGAATGGCATGAAGGGAGGTTGGTAGAGTAAGAAGGGCAGGGTAAGGAACAAACCCAAAGCAACAGAAGTAGAATTGAAATCCAGGCTTAAGTAAAACCAAAACACGTGCTCCGATGACAGGCCTTGAATAAATGAGAGGAAACCATTCCACTCACCTAAGGCCGAGTTTCTCTCTACTTTGTACCAGCATAACCCAAGAATAGTAATAGTAGGCCATAGAGTTTAGTATGAAGAAGTATTAGCGGACATTCAGTAAATGCCTTATAGATAAATGTAAAAATAAAGTGCAGTTATTTCATTACTGTGTGTCCTTTTCCCTATGTTGTGCACCTGAAAGGAAGAGCCCTGTTTTGTTCTCCATCGTGTTTCCAATGTCTTGCTTGGTGCTGGTTTAGGGAAGGCACTTAGTCCTTGTATGAATACATGAGGAAATGGATAAAGTGCTAATAACTCTACTCTTCCCCCATAATAAAGTTCTTTCCTTCTCTCACATCCAATTAATCTTATACTGAAAACTAAAATATACATTGATCTTAAAAAGAAAGAATTCCCCAATATGGCAACTTGTAACTTAAATAAGAAATTGTCTGTAGAGCAAAACATTCAAAAGGGGAGCAGAATTTGGCCCCCAAATACGTGTCTTTGGCATAAGGATTATTTTAGGCTGATTATTTTTAAGAAACAGCAGACACAGGAGAGGCTCTGGAACTGAGTAGAAGTTACTCTGTTGTAAGAGACATTGACATTTATAAGAGAACGCCGCCTTGGTAAGGGTGTCCTCTTATTTCCACCAGGAAGAGGATGATGGCTAAAACACTAGAAAGTCTTATACTGGAGAAGGCAAGGAGTTACATTCACCTGACAACCTATCCTTTGTTTACTCTTATTTCCCTGGTAACCTCCCATAACTGATCCCCACCATGTCCCCAACATCTCCTTCTGTCTTTAGCTGGAATAGTATTTAAGGTGTTGACTTTGGCCATTTGGGGGAGTTAGTGTTCCTGAGTCTCTCATATGTATACAGGATGTGTACATGCTATGACATTTCTGTTTGTTTCCCCCCCACCCCCGTTATCTGTCTTTCATTACAGAGGATCTCAGCCAAGAATCTAGAAAGACAAAGGGAAAATTATTTTTCCTGGAGACACAGTTCCCCATCCCAGCAGCCTTTATAAGCATACACACCCATGCCTTGTACAAAACACACTAGACTCAAGAGCTCCCAACTCATTCATTTCCTAAAGTCTGAGGATTCAGGGTCTAAGTGACTTTTATTAGAAGGAGCCCTCTTCTTAATGGACTTGACAATAAAGGTGTTTTTTAACAGTGGCTGGATACCCAAGCAACCCCAGTTCTTTGGCTAGACCAACACCCACTTCAATAAAGCTTGCTTTGCATATTTAGATAGACATATGATAAAATGAAAAAAAGGTATCTCTTTCTTAGGAAGTATGTCTCCATTAGAAGGCAAATTCATATTCAAGAGAAAGAAGAGAACATTTATTTCTGGGACAAAAGGCATCTCATCTATTAATACTATGTCTCCTCAGTTCTCTCTTTTAGTCAAACTAATTGAAATTAATCTCTAAACAACAGCAAAAAAACTTGTGAAGTTCCTCACTTCTATTGGAAGGGTGAGGAAACTTGAGAGTGACTTGTTATTCTTTAATTGGTGTGTAGGCACGGTGTTAGATACTGTGGGTACAAAGTAAGTAGGTCACCTGAAGCCCCAGATTCCCCCGAACGAGCTGCTATTCCTACATTATCTAACTCAGGATGTTTCTCCAGAACCTGCCTCTCACTTCCTTTCCAAACACACTTTGTTTTTTGATTTTGTTCAGTCTCTGTCCCTATCCTTTCATGCTCATTTCCACTTGGTCAGTGGTCAGGAAAGGCTTCATGTTTAAGAGGGACTTTTGGCTGAGTTGCAATGAGTGGCTATTTCTAGGCAAACAGGGAAGGATGGGCACAGAAGATTTAGGTAGAAAAACCCCAGTAAACACACAAAGGTATGAAATAGTCTGATTAATTTGGGGAATTTTAAGCGATTCAATATGAATGTCATGGAAGATTCGAGGAGTGATATTATAAGGATGAAAGTGTGGAGAAAGAAAGCAGGGGGTAAATTATTATTTTATGATATGAAGCTGTTTGGACTTTATAAGAAATTAAATCCGGAGAATCAATCTTGATCTTAAATCAATGAGTTTGGTCTTGTCCATATATTTCAGGAAGGAAAAGAAAACCAAAGTTAAATGCCAGTGTGTCTGTGTCATCTTATATCACTTAAAAATATTTGTTAATCCTCACCCGAGGATACTTTTCGCATTGCTTTTTAGAGAGAGTGGAAGGGAGGGAGGGGAAGAGAGAGGAAGAGAGAAACATCAATGTGAGGGAGACACACTGTTTGCCTGCCACACGTACAATCTGCAACCCAGGTACATGCCCTTGACTAGGAATTGAACCTTCTACCCTTCAGTGTGTAAGGCCTATGCTGTCCCATTGAGCAACACTGGCCAGAGCTTATATCACTTTTGATCATAGAGCCCTGTAACCCCTTCTGCTGTCCTGACCTAATACCAGGCAGCTTCAATGTTCAGCTTGAACATGGGTCGTGATAGGGAACGCACTATTTTCCAAAACCACCCAATTCATTGATAGCCAACTCTGGTCATCAGATGATTCTTCATTTGGGTTGAAGTAGAATTATATTTGGTGAAACTTTTCCTAACTCTTTTTAGTTCTGCTATCTTGAGCAAAACAGAATACACATTCTCCTTCCACATGACAATTTCTCTTAAAATAATTATTCACTTGGAAGCATGCTGTGGAAGAAATTCCTGCATGTTCTAGAGATTAGTCTGGGTGGACCTCTACAATTCCATCATTCTATGAAGCCAGTGTCATTATAGAAACCTGCAAATACAATAGTGAAAATAACAACTGTTCTTTCTCTGATTGATGGGCCCAATGCTTAGTGTTAATCTTTTCAGTAACCTTGTAAAGTTGGTATTATTATTCTACTCATGGAAATTAGGAAACCAAGGTGAGTATAATGCTCATAGCCATGTAGCTAATAAAATTTATGTGTAATTTTATACTCCTATTCCTAAAAGAAAAAAGGAGGATGTCCTAAAAAGAGAAAAATACATATAATATAAAATTCAAAGTCACTTACTATAGTACTGAGTCTTGGGTTTAACCCTTTGTAGGTTAATTTACCTTATATCTTTATTTTAAAGAAAATTTAGGAGCACATTATGCATACTGAATTGAAAAATATTGTGAGTCCCTGGACCATTCTTATTTTACCAATTTGATCTGAAACCCAAACCCATAGACTCCACATATTCCAGTTAGGTACATATTTCTTCATGGATAGTATTAAACTCCTACATTGCTTTAAGTTTCTCAGGGAAAATTTCAAACTTTATATTACTTGAATATAGTCAGAGAAGTCATGACCATTTTGTCTGTATTATTTTAATCTTTAATTAAAACAGCACAATGGCTAACCAAAATAGAAACTATGAATTACAAAGGAATAAAGCAAGATAGCATTTTGGAAGGTCTTACACATTCTGGGGTTTGTTCTTTAATAACATTTTGAAGCTACAATTTTTAAATTTCATTTGCCAACAGTTACTTATCTTAGAGCTCTTATATAATTATTGCAACTAATGACTTGATTATTTTGTTACCAAAACAGGAACTGATTTTTAAAATCTAGTAGTGCCTAGTATTTTCTATACTACCAGTTTTCTTTGGTGTTACAGGAGCTTTGCTATATGAACTATTCCAAATCTCTGTAAATAAAAGCCTAAGCAACCATCCAACTGTCCAACCAGTAGCTATGATGCACAGTTATCACCAGGGGGCAGATGCTCAACACAGGAGCTGCCGAGCTGTGGTGACTTGGCAGCTGAGGTTCTCGGGTGACGCAGCCAGAACCAGAGAGGAGGGAGCTCGATTCCAGGGTGCATCACCCGAGAACCTCCCTCTCTCAAACCGGGACACCTCAGGGGATGTTGGAGAGCTGGTTTCAGCCCAATCTCCGCAGGCCAGGCTGAGGGACCCCACTGATGCACGAATCCATACACTGGGCCTCTAGTATTTATATAAAAAGTATGAGATTTGTTAGGTCAGTTAAAAATGTATGGAACTTTTGAGAACATTTTCCTCTGAGTCATAATGTTTTTAAATCCAAATTGTCTAAAGAAGAATTTTAATCTTGAATATCAATATATTACTATGATATCAAAGGGTCTTTGAAAGATAATCTTAGTGAAATGGTGAGAGAATTCTATTCTTAACAAATGTCTAAAAGCCTGGGTTATAAAATCTGTTGGATTGAGCCATTAACTAATTGTGTGATCTCAGGCCATAAGCTCCCTGCTCCTCAGTATCCACATTATAAAATAGTGATATGCTCCTTGCAGATGTAATGAATTGATGATGTGGGCCATATGTACAAGGTGTAGAGCAGTTAATATTGTCTGTGATTGTGATGGGATCATATAAACTAAACTGGGATACGTTTGAGAATAAGAGGAATGCTAAAATAATTTTAAGTATTCAATTTTTGAAAAAATAATTTATAGATCAAATGTGTTATATAAGTGAACCTATTGAAAACCACTTTTCAAAATTAAAATGGCTTCTAAACTATATCTTGTAATATTCAAAATTTACATAAATAAAAAGTTATTATTGATGAGTATTCATATATTTTAATTAGTTCCATAGCTTTATGTGTCTAATAGTGTATCACATATTTTCTGAAAATGTTTTTTTTTTTTTTTTTTTTGCAATATGATGTTATCTATATATATAATAAGCCTAAGGGCCGTTATGACCAGATGGTAACTATGACTCACACTGATCACCAGGGGGCAGATGCTCAACGCAGGAGCTGTCCCCTAGTGGTCAGTGGGCTCCCACAGCCAAACTCCCGCGGTTGGCCAACCTCCCATGACCCCTCCTCCCGGCTGGCCACCTCCTGACCCCATCAGCCCCAATTGCCAACCAGGCTGAGGTACCCCACCTGTGCACGAATTTGTGCACCAGGCCTCTAGTTTTTTCATAAAATTGCTTTAGTCTTCTGAAAAGTTAAAATTATATAGAATTGTTTTTAATTTTAATTTTTTTTGTTTTAAATTATTTTAGATTTAGAATGCATTCATTAGAAATACCAAAATTCCCTGTAACTGCAGAGCAATTCTGCTAAATGAAGAAGAGACTTAATTCTACTTTTTATATTGAAATGTATAAATATTTCATCACCCATATTTTCAGTTTTCCCTCTTTTGTCTCACTGTTTTTTTCTTTTATAATTTTCCAATAAAGCAAAATGTCAAATAAATTATCTATACTTATAATTCTTTTGAATCCCAAAATTAGATGTTGCTTAGGCAAGTTAATTTTACTCAATTTCACCACAGAAGATAAGTTCATTTCATTTAAAATAGGTGTTCCAAGAGTCTTCCCACAGGTCAACAATTACAGAGGAAAATTATAAAATTTCAAGGTTATGTTTTATACTTTATTTAAGCTAGTTCTTCCCTGATTTTATAAGAATAGATTTCACTGTTGCTCTATTTATGAGCTTCTGAAAATTCAATAATTCCGATTACTGAAAGGTTCAAACAAAGGTTTTGGTGTTCTAGTCATGAGTGCTTTTATTAAAAGTTTCAGACTAATTTTCAATTAAAATAGAAAGCACTCTTTACAAAACACTTCCTATTATATTGTAAGATAATTGTGTTCTTCATAGAAAATTTCTTCAAAGTTTCAAATGTTTTTCTATTCTAAGATTTTATGGATGACAGGAAGCAGGGAGAGAAGGTGCTTACTTCTCTGCTGCAGATGTTTTATTCAACATCTACTTTATCCAAAAAATATGTAGTTTTATCATTATAAGGATGGATGTGCATCCTTACAATCAGATTTTTTTTTTGCTTGATAGAATCTCACAAATTGTGTGGACACGATTATGTAAGCACTATAATCAGTTCAGGTAAATTTCTGCATTAAAGATTGCTCAATGTAGTAAAAACATTGTTTTTCCATGCCAACCTGATTCACCAAAATATTTATTTTTTGTGCTATTACCAAGTTAATTTATCTTTAATGTTGAACTTTATAACTGAATTAGAGCATCCACAATATTTATAGGTGTTTCACCTTCAAGAGAATGAATGGACAAAGTTTTAATTTCATAAATGAGATAAAAATGAATTAGCATTTAATTAATTTTCTCTCTGAAACACCTGATGACACTGATACAATGCAGGCATGATTTCATTGTGAAATTGTTTTTTGCTACTATAGCCAACATATGAAAAACCATCACCTTACTTTTTTGCATGGCCACAGAATAACTTGAAATTGAAATGAACAACATTAATTTTGAAGAACAGCCATTTGATATAAAAACTTGTACTTCCTCGACTGTGATGTAAACACACCTTCTGCAGCCACATGTGACCAGTTGTCAGCATTGGGCGCAGTGCCCTGAAAATATCTACTAAGCCTTGAAATAGATGCTGATGCTTCTTAAACAGATTAATGTTTTCTGACTTTCAAGTGGTCAATAATATTGCTACAGCCCCTATAGGGATCTATAGTGGAAAGTAAACGTCTAGAAACATTTTCCACACATAACATGGTCATCAGTTTTCATGAGAAACGGAATTCAGTACCTGTTTTTACTGCGTCTGTATTTTTTATAAAGTAACTCTTTATTGCTAAAAGGGTTTGTTGAAAAATAAAAAGCATTTCCAAAGTATAAAATTAACACTTGGAGATTTGTGCAATACCCTGCTATACAGTAGGGAGGGCATGGAGGCTTTTTTCTCTAACCTCCACTGCAGGACGGCTCTGCCTCCACTTCCCATGCATAGTTCACAGGCATCTAACCTCTCATTACCATGTTCCTCTTGCCTTTGCCAGTTGGTGGCCAGTTAGCTTTATGCATTTCAGAGGAGTACTTCCACCACCACTGAGACTTGAAGGAATTAGTTGTCCCTAAACTCTCACTTCGATTAGCAATCTATCTGCATGGGCTATTTGAAAAGGGGTATAAATTACATTGCATCTGAAAGTCAGGGGAATAGGGACAAATTATTGCTGTTTAAAATTTAACCACACACTGCCCTGCCAGTGTAACTCAGCGATTGAGCATTGAGTCAGGAACTAAGAGGCCACTGGTTCGATTCCTGGCCAGGGCATGTGCCTGAGTTGCGAATGGACCCCCAGTGTGGAGTGTGTGGGAGGCAGCCAATTAATGATTCTCTCTCATCATTAATGTTTCTATCTCTCTCTCCCTCTCCCTTCTTCTCTGAAATCAATAGAAGTATATTTAATAAAATAAAATAAAACTTAACCACACATTAAGATAAAAATTCTATTTTTATAGGCTATCGATCCTATCCTGGCATGTTTCAAAGCAATTATCAATATTTATTCTAAGCCCTTTGCATTTCCATATCAATTTTAGGCTCACCTTACACACACACACACACACACACACACACACACACACACGAGTGCATGTGCCTACCGAGATTTTGATGGAGATGATAATTATACACCAATGTGAGGACAATAGGTATTTTAACAATATTGAGTCTTCTGACATGTAAAAAAAAATAGATTTCTCTTTTTATTTAAGGCTTAAATATTTTCACCAATGTTTTGTAGTATTCTTTACACAGGTCTTCTTGCACATCTATAAAATTTATAGTGATGTTCCCTCTCTAATTTCTAATATTGGTAATTTGTGTCTCCTATATTTTTATTAGTCTGCCCAGAAGCTTATCAATTTTATTAATCTTCTCAAAGAGCCAGTTTTTGGTCTAATTAATTTTTATTACTATTTTTATTTTTTCTGTTTCATTAACTTACGCTCTTTATGCATTGACTTGGAGTATTTAGCATTTTCTTTCTTCTGCTTACTCTGAATTTAACTCGCTCCTCTCTCTTAAGTTTTCTAAAGTAGATGCAGTGGTCTTAAGCATTTGATACTATGCATTTCCCCCTCTTTACTGCTCTAGAAAGATCACAAACATTTTGATATGTTTCTAAAATTTTTTTTTTAAATTGCTGTTTTATCGTCTTCTCAAGTCAAGATTACCAAATTTTCACGTATTACAACCTTGTTCTAGTAACTCTCTCTGTGTGTTTTATTCCAATGGTCAAGAAGCTCTGGAACTGGAATGAATACTATAGTAAAGTAAGGACAAAGTGTTTTGCCTGTAAACTGACATGAGCTTCAAGGAGGGAGATGCTATAGTCTTTTTATAACCTCTTTGGTGGCAGAAATGATTGATAGGGCTAACTCCAAGCATAGGTTTCCTCTTGCCTTTGAGGAAAGTTAACAATCAGATATTCCTCTAACTCTAAGTATCAGCATTAAGTAGCCAGGGGGCATAACTCCCAACACAACAAACTTTTGCAAGCATTATATTCTATTTGTGCTAATATGTGAAATGTATTTCTCCAAAACGAATATACAGATTTTAGTGGGACTCATTTTAATAAACTTCCTTTTTCTCACGAGGAAGAAAAAGTCATACAAAGTACAGGATGAAACTTTCAAGGTATAAAGAGGATAATATGATCAAAGTTATCCAAGAACAAAATGTCCAGTTCAGATTACACAGCCTGTGGGTAACAGTTTGATTTATTTTAGTAGTTTATTTACTTTGATTTATTTACATTGTAGGAAGGGAAATGAGGGTTTTAAGTTCCAACGACCTCTATTAAGGCTCAAATGGATTTGAACCATCATTACATGTGGCTATAAACTCAAACTCACTTTTTTTTTTTTCTTGGAAAATTAATGTGTGTCAGAGACAGCAGGAGCTCTGCTCAGCGATGCTGCTATGAATTGTTATAAGTCCATGTATTCTTTTCAATTCTTCCTGACTACACCAGAGCTGACACCTTCTCAAGCCCTGCCCACTATACTAACTGTTGGGAACTTAGTTCAAGTTCCTCCTTTATCCTCTGCTCACTAGTTACGGTGTTGGGTCTTAGATGGAGAAGCCATGAGAAGCTGTGGGTATATAATAATGAGTATTTCAGAAGCCAGTGGCCATATAGCCATCAGACAAAAAACAGTTTCTTACAGCAAAGTCCATAGAGGCAGGCAGCCAGACACCAGCTGGTTAACATGTACATCTTTCCCACAAAGCAGCATTAGTCTCTGTACCCACAGCTGTTATCTGAGCAGCCCCCTAGACTCACCGCTTCCCATCGTAGTGGTGCCTAAGCTCTCTGGCTCAGCAGCTTCTCCTGTCTCCCCTGCCCAGCACACTGACTGGTTAACATGGCAGCTATATCTGAGCTCTCTGTGAGCTCTTAGCCGCACATCGTAGCAGAACCAACCCTCAGCTCCGTCTGAGCTCTCTAGCCTCTCCTACACACATAGGAGCTGCATTCTCGGTGCCTACAGCCTCTGCTTCTCTCACTCCAGCACACTTCTTTCGCACACTAGCTGGTCAGTAACCTGTATATTACTCCAGAGACAATGAAGACTAGTTGCCAACAGTGAATTCAATCATTTTGGCTACAGTAAGGCACAGCGTATGGTGAGATCACTGTGGCCTCATAGCTATGTAAGGTATCTTAGCCTAGGCTCAGAGTGGCCTTGGACAGTCCGGTGTATTGACAACAAGGCCTCTGTGCTTTAATTGGCCTTGACTATCAGGCGCCTCTGGCATGGTTCCCACAATGTGCTTAAATGTAAATTTTTCTTTACAGAAAATTTCAGCCAGTTTATATTCACTTTTGACAGGGAAAAAATGACAAAATTCTGTATGTGAATGTGTTCCAGGAAGTCAGGCATCTCTTGTAGAGAGGATTAAGTCAATCATCCAACTCTCTTGTCTTCTGCTGGCCCCACAACAGTGACCTTGGAATGATAGTGAACTTGAAATCCTTGAGCTTTCTCTGGTTGGTCCAAAGTGTTTCAGGCCTGCGACTTCCCTTAGTTCTGCCAATAGCCATGCTGGGCAGTTCTGGTAAATTAAATTTCATGTCATCCTATCCTAGTCTTGCATGTTGTAAGATCAGGTTGCAAAAAGGACACAGTTCAACGAAAACTTAAAATTAATTTATTAGATGCCTCTCTGAGCCACAAAAGTTAAAAAGCCGAGAAGAACTAGCTCTGAGGTAGCTCCACAAATTCTGCATAAGGAGAGATCACCGTAGGCCATAAACACGAACAGCCTCTCAGGACAGCGTTTCGTTCACCGGCTGGCCGGAAAATAACTAGCCACGAGTGCTCTGGGCACAAGAGCCATAAAAACGTTCATTCTGCAGCGTGCTTACTGGATTCTTCATTAACTTCCGGACGTCTCTGCACTTTTAATGAGAAGATCTTGATACCAGTGTATTGAGTTGCAAAACAGGTTCAGAAAGACTTTCCTGAGTAGAGCGGGGATGTTGAATTCCCTTTAAAAGAAAGTTTACTCTTCCAAAAGTTTTACCAACAGTGTTGCTAAGGAACAACCGGCCGCTACAAGCCAATTTTTTAAATTAAACTGCCAGCAGTGTTTTTAATTTCTAACGATGTGTCTGACATCACCTCTTCTAATCTGTGTGTACCACACTTCAAAAGGCATATACAATATGGTCAAGTGGTACCCATCCTCTCTGATGCTGGGATGAAAATTACATTGTATAATTTCTTTCTTCATGTAACACATTTTTTTAATAATTAAAAAAGTGTGTCATAGTTTCACAAAATTCAAAGAATCCTAAATAACATAAAGAAGGACAAAAAGCTCCTCATGACTCCCACACCTGAGGGGGGCAGGTTGGGAATGACTGAAAACACATTTTAGTGCATTCATTTGCATAATGACCAAAAATATGTACCAGCAGTTTTCTTTTGAAGAAAGTAGGATGGACTGTATTTAACCATAACTTATATGTGCTGAGGAAATGAGCAAAGGGTATTTTCTCAGGCTTTCCCTAATCTCAAAAGCTCAGAAAAGTTTCAGAAAGTCTTAACAAAGTTTTATAAAAACTTTCACGGGACCTGAAACATCCCGCAATTACATATGTACTAACTCTTGGTTATTTATGCAAAAACAACACCAAAAATAATCTATTGGAAAGTTGTTTCTCTTTAGTGTAAGACTAGTTTTGCTATATTTTATGTGTTTTTCTTTGGCAGGTCATCCCATTACTGGAAATTACCTTCAGCACTCTTTAAAAATGGTTTCATTATCTTCATTTATAAGTTTTGGTTTGGTGCACATACAATATAGCCCTAGCACCAACCAATTTGTTTTACATGCATCCATTTAACTGGGTGTTTTTCGTTTAAATAATGAGCATCTTTTCACAGCAAAGGGAGAAAACAGTTGTGTGGCTATTTATATTTATGGGTTTTCTTTTGGCTCTAAGGCCCAGGCAGCTGCTAGCATGGATGGCAAAGGACTCCTAACCTTTAGGGAATGGAGGTGGAAATTTTAGTTTCGAAATGAGCTTTTCCCTCTCCAAATAGAAAGATACCACTGAAACTATCATTTGATGCTGTACACCATTATCCTGTTACGTACTCCCCCCTATAGAAGAATGCAGTGGAAGGTTTATAATGGATGAACATCTATATTTTTATGGGTACCGCTTTTCATTTATTAAGTATGTGAGAGTTCTGTCTAGATACCTAGGTTAATGATCTATCCATAATTTGGACTGATAGGACAAGTAACTTCTTTTGGTTACTCTTAAGATAAAAATATTGCTTAATCTCTTATGCATATATCAGGTATTTCTCAGTGCCTCCAAGAAATTTGGTTTAATTCTGAAAACCCACATACAAATTCATTTGAACCGCCTTCATTTTTTTCTTATTTACCTTTTTTAAAATATATTTTTTATTGATTTCAGAGAGGAAGGAATAGGGGAGAGAAAGAGATAGAAGCATCAATGATGAGAGAGAATCATTGATTGGCTGCCTCCTGCATGCCCCCTACTGGGGATGGAGCCTGCAACCCAGGCATGTAGCCTTGACCAGAATCAAACCCAGGACCCTTCATTCTGCAGGCCAATGCTCTATTCACCAAGCCAAACAAGCTAGGGCTCATTACTCTTTACATTACTAATGTCACCAGATGTTTAGCAGTATTGGAAAATTATCTTCATTTTCCCCCCACAATATTTGTATCAGTGCTTGATCTGTTTTGACAATTTATGCCTGAGGAAAGATGAAGCCTCAATTAGCAATTCAGCTCTTCTCCTTCTCCAATTTTCCAACAAATAATGATTGTACATGACAAAGGTGTGGTGACTGATTTAGCAAATAAAAATACAGGATGACGCCCTAGCCAGCTTGGCTCAGTGGATAGAGCATCAGCCTGTGGACTGTAGGGTCCCAGGATCGATTCTGGCCAAGGGCACATACCTGGATTGCGGGCTCGATCCCCATTAGCGGGTGTGCAGGAGGCAGCCGATCAATGATTCTCTCTCATCATTGATGTTTCTATCTCTCTCTCCTTCTTCCTTCCTCTCTGAAATCAATAAAGAAATATATTTTAAAAAATACAGGATGACCATTTATTTTTATTTTTTAATTTTGTTCTTTTTTTCTTTATTGATTAAGGTATTACATATGTGTCCTTATCCTCCCACTT
Source organism: Myotis yumanensis (assembly GCF_028538775.1). NCBI lineage: Eukaryota > Metazoa > Chordata > Mammalia > Chiroptera > Vespertilionidae > Myotis > Myotis yumanensis. Next base: position 16,343,167 of record NW_027223762.1, read on the forward strand.
CCCCCCCCCCCCCCCCACACACACACACTCATGCCCTCACCCCCATGGTGTCTGTGTCCATTGGTTAGGCTTATATGCATGCATACAAGTCCTTTGGTTGAAATTTTTAGTATAATCATGCCCTGAATATTGCACGGAGCACACACTAAAAATTGTTTATCTTCACTTCAAATGTAACTGGGCATCCTGTATTTACTTGGCACCCTCCTCAGTACAGCTAAGTTAGAAGCCTTTGCCTGGTTCCATCACATTGAGAAAGTCATACATGTTGTGGGATCTTATGTAACCTGGGGAGGATAATATGCTGGCATATGGAGATGTAGTTTCTTTGGATTTCAAGAGTCTGTGCTATTTGAGCAACTTCTGAGATACGAAAGGGGATGTGGATGTTCGGTGTGAACATGATAGTAAAGATTTAACACAATTTCTGAGTCATCATTTACCGGTATAGTATTGCAATGTGAAATTATGTTCCCCTATCAACAATCAACATCACTGTGCTTTGCTTGTGGTGTGTGTGTGTGTGTGTGTGTGTGTGTGTGTGTGTGATGTATCAGTGCAATGACATTGAACTAGGGGTAGTTTGTTTTGTTTACATGATACTTTATAGTCAAGAAAACCATAAAGAATAGTGCTTTCTCCCCTAAAAGGTCCTCTCATCATGGTTTTGTTTTGCTATAACCTGGTTGCCTTGTAGAAAAGGAAATCCCAAAGAGTATTTGCCTACCTCAATTGATTACAAAAGGCATCAATAGTGTGAGCTCTTAGAAGTTTACTCCAATCCCATAATTCACTTTAGTCTTCCTTTAAAGGTTCTTTATTTCACCTGGAATTTTCTAGAGCGCAATAAGTAAGCCAGAGGCATTTACCGAAGATGCATGGATCAGTGCCCATCTCACAGATTAACAGTCTCTTACTAGCCTCCCAGGGCCCTCCCCTTCTGATTATTCCTTTATAAATGAGTCATTTTATCAGGTAGATCAGAAAGTACACGTCCATAGACTAGTGGATCTATCCTCTGCGTTTCAGTAAGCCAGGACTCCTTTATCCGTGTGCTCACTGCTCTTTGGTCCACCATTCCCTGGCACATTGTTTTGTCATTTGGTAACATCACTGCCAGATCGTTAATTGCGTAAGTTAGTTTTAGTGTTTTCTATTATTAATCAAACATTAAATATTTGATTCAACCAAGATTTTCATTCCTAACTTGGTGGCAGGATCTCCCCTCTTGTTTGGTTCATAGGGTCTATTTCCCCATCTCTGTGTCCATGGGGGTTTCTCTGAAACAGTGTGTGGGCTGCATGAGAACACGTCCAAACTTTTCTGCTGGCCCAGGTTGCTGGTTACCAATGTAATCAGAACTTTTTATTTTTTAGAACTCTACTAAAGCCTAATATGCGTACACAAAAATGTATACAGTGTAAGTGTACAGTTTTCTTTTCACAAAAAAACCAAACCAACCACACAAAATAAATACACTGTCACAAAATAAGCATTACCAGCATCCCAGAAGCTCCTCGCTCCCAGGCTTCCTTCAAGTCACTATGGTAACCATGCAGAAACTCCATTTCTTTAACATGACCCTTTCTTTGTCCTGCTGTCCTCTTCCTTCCTTAACCATTAAGCACTTAGAACATCAGTTTCTGGTCAGCATCAAACTGTCTTAAGAACAAGGCCTCAGGTCTGAGAAAGCAGAAATGACCATACAGACCACACCTTCATGAAACCAGACAGAACAATGCCATGGCTGACATCAAGACCTGATCAATGATCAACTACTCCCTACCCTGGCCCCACTCAAACAGACGAGCCTATGACCCAACTCCTTTAGCCACCGTGATTAATGATTTTTCTCCTATATAACCCATCCTAGGAAGCCATTGGGGTATTTTAGTATTAGCTTACCTGTGACTATGGGCTTGGCACCATTTCCTCAACTAATAAACCTCTACTTTCTTTGCTGCAAACTCCTATTTGCATTTGATTGGGCTTTGATGTGGGCAGGCAAATGGACCCTTTTAGTCTGGTTACTCTACCCGCCCCCCCCCCCCCCTACCGACGATAGCTAATATTCTTATTTTTAAGAGCATATGGTAGTTTTGCCCAATTCTGAAGTTTATATAAATGGATATACTTTTTGTGTAACATTATATTTATGAAATTAATTCACATTGTTGCATGAATAATAATTTATTCACTCTCATTGCTGTATACTGTTGTATTTTCCGAATATATCACAATTGATTGATACAGTTGACAGGCATTTGGATAGTAATTCTATGAAAATTTTTTGGCGCATCTTTTTTTTTTAGTATTACACATTTCTTTTGGTATAATTAGGAGAGAGGGATTTTTGAACTCTGATTCAATTATTTAACACATCTTTTTTATTAGGGTGAATATTACTGAGGATCCCTAAGATTACAATAGATTTGGCATTTTAGAGCATATAAACCTTAAGAATCTGGCTGTGACTTTAGAACTGACAATAGAAAACCATTCAAGTTAATAGGACAAGCATAATGCTTGGGAAAATTGTCTTAGACCTGATCCAAGTCACCTAAACTCTCTATAAAACATAATTACTATTATTTTGCAAGAGTGACATGGTGATCAAAAATTTATTTTTGTATGGATATGTAAGTAAAATCTTTATCAGTTGTAAATGTATATCAAGGCTTTACAGCAATATCTTAGCTATCTGAGTACCTTAGAAAAAAATTGATAGATAGAAAGATAGATAGATAGATCTGAATACTAACCTTGTGAACTTATTTATTCAAGAACTGTTTATGGTCAACACTAGAAATCCACATATTATTTCTGATATGTCAACAGGAAATATTTCTCTATACTCATGTCCAGGTTTGGCAATTTCCATTCAAATAGCCCATTTATCCTGCCTAGAGCCAGCCCCCTTCTGACATACTAGTACTTGAATCATTTCTAGATGTATAATTTGCATAAGTTGCCTCTTGAACACTGTCTACCCAACTAATATCTTAAATGCAGTTCAATAAATCCTGCCTAGTATATGTCCTTGAACCTCTTTCTGCTTCATACTCTACAACCCAGCACATCTTGTCCTTCACATTATGACCCCATACTGTTTCTGTTTGTTTTAGCTTACCTCTTCCAGTGACTTAATTATAATTTCATTTATAGTTCTACTACAACCTTAATTTCTCAAAGACTTAAAGTAATTGTCCCCAGTTATGTCAGCTCATGCTCCCATCTCAGGCTCCCTGTGTAGTCAATGCCTACATGATTATTTCCAGCAATCCAATAGGGAATTCTTATATGTGCTCACTTTTCTAGGTGCTGTTTATTCCCTGGTATCCACTGGAGCTCTGTGGTGATACACTATTAGAGTCATTCTGTGTAGTTCTTCTCTGTCAAATAATTTCCCCCTTTGTTTATTGCTTGGTTTTATATATGTAAACACTGACTCACTGTCAGACTTAGGTAAGAACCCAAAAGGATTGGTTTGAAGGAATACAGATGCCAAAGCCCTACTAAGAGTTTATTTTTTATCCACTCCAAAGATTAAATCAGGGTGTTATGGCCAGGCTGCTTATTCTCTGGAGAAAAATATTTTCCCAAGCAAATCCTTAAGCTTCATGCAAATTAATCTTTGGGTGACCATAACACTCAGCATATTCAGGGCTATCATAATCTCACTGAGCTCCACAAACAAACACCACACAAATATTCAATGTTAATCTTTGTATTAACCCAAATGTCATGGTTGATTTCACCAGATTCCTTGATAGGCTTATGTCTATCAAGCAAATGTGGACCTGAGGGCTATGTCCCAGGGTCCCAGGAACTTAGTGGGAAGCAGCTAGTTTGGGTAAATTGACAGTTCTTTCTCATTTACAAGGGTATTTAGCATATAGTAAGACAGTCTCTCTAGCAAAACTGCTTGGTAAAAAAAAAACAAAACAAAAACAAAATCCTATATTAGAACAGAGCTACTTGCAACAAAATGCTAATAATTCCACCTTTAATTCCTCATTATTTTTATAATTTTCAATTAGATTACAATCCAGGAACATCACGCGCGCGCACACACACACACACACACACTTTAATCATTACCTCTGTCACTTGCATAAGCTGTAATATAAAAAACAACAACAAAAGATTTTTATTTTATCAAATAAGTAATTTTCCTCATTTTTCTGCTAGCTATTTTGAGCCAAATTTTTGAAAAATATTTTAAACAGGTGGACTAATTAAAAATCATTAAAATAAAGATCAATGAGGTGCAACTTGTAATGCCATGTTTAGAGGGATAATTCTTCAGTTTCACATAAGAATAGTTAACTATTGAATAGTTAATATTAAGCACATTTTTTTTTTGTCCAGAGAGTGGAAAAATAGTTTAAGACATTTATAGCAAAACCTCAAAGATACTGCTAAAATAGCAGTGGTTTAAAGAAAAGTCAATAAATTCATTCACCAGTTCCACTGGCACTTACCAGGAGAGCTCACAAACATAAATGGACCCAGGGAATGTAGTTTCTGGACTAGCACAGAAGTTACTGGAAGAATAGCCTTTCAACAATTCAGAGGTAACAGCAAAGTTTTGGTAATACAACACTGAAAAATTAACAAGTGAGAAGAGGAGAATCCAATAGTGTAAAATGCATAGAGAAGTACAGTAAAGGGCTAAGACATGCTGAGAAGAAATATTTAGCTACAGTCGTATTGGAATATCAGAGGAGGATGAGAAGACAGTAGACTTATTTTTACACAAGGCAGTCCTGTGCCATCCTTCATACTTGGGGCAAACTAACAGCAAGGAGCAAGGAGCTCATAGCAGCTGTTCCTTGCATAGTTGGGATTTTGATGGCATCATCTGGCTTCTTAATTCAGTAGGCTTTTAGTCTAAGAGGACCAGAAGGCCAAATTCGGGATGGAAATAAACCTGAAGGTGGAATATTTAAAGCTATGGATTATCATCTCTAATTAAATTCATTCTTCTACAATCCATTTTCCTACAAAGAAACAACTAAAAACATGCTTGGGTCTATTTTCACACCATATACAGGTTAACTTAGAAATCTTGTTGGTCCATTTACTAAAATATTAACTAAGCCTCTACCATTTGCATGCAATTTCCTAGATAACAGGGGCATAAAGACGAAAATCATCAGATTTATGTCCTCAAGGAGCTTACTTTATGATATATCGCAAAGAAGATAGCTACATAAATAATAAAAAAAAAACAAAGTCAAAAGTGATGGACAGCATATGAGAGTGACAGACACATGCTTTTAGAGCTCATTCATTCAGTCATTCAACAATATTTATTGCCCACTCTTTATATGGCCGCCACCTGGAAAAGTGCTGGGGATACAGTGGAGGAAAACCTCTGCCTTCTTGGAGTACAAGTAGTATTGAGGAAACGCAGACCACAAGGAGATAAATATAATGTGTTAAGTCATGGCAAAGGCTTCAGAATAAAAGAAAAGCAGTGAGGGATGATGGGGTTGCTGACACGGATGGTGTAGGTGAGATCTTCTGTTTTAAGGACCATAATTCAGGGAGAGAAGGAAGGTACAACATACACTTATACACTTACTGGGCATAGAGGTTGTCAAATTTGGATTCAATTTACATGGAGAGGCCAGGAAGTCCAGGTAGACCTATGATAGCCTGGAGGGGCCTTGTTCCTGCCTAAAGCTTTCAAACACCAACAAAATACATACATACACATATTCATACATATCTACAAAATAAAAATGTAAAGTATAAATATAGGATGTTCCTAATAGAAAATAGTCAATGGGTTGCTGAAATAGAAGTGGATTCTCTCTGTCCCTTCTCCCCACTATAGACAGGCTGTTACAATTCTGCAGCACCAGAAAGCCTTGATGAGTGTTTTAGCCTAAAGAGCACTTCGTGTCTTGCCTGCTCTGCTCTGTTTCTTTGGGAAAAGTATGGAAATAGTTCACGGGTAGTCACATGTTAGAGTGCCCGAGGGTTACTTTTACTGTACAGAAACTGCTTTGAAGAACATGAAACATATGACACTAATGTTTAGGGCAGGAAGGAGCAAGCCCTAGATAAGGAACAACACTGTACTTTCAGCCCTTTGGCCGTGAACAACAGAAAAGGTACATAGGACACTCTTCCTCCATTATTTTGCTTTTGGTATCTTCCAGTGCTTTGCATCGAGGTCCTTTTGCTCCTTTTCTCTGACACAAAAGATTTCAATTGTTCAACACATTTTCTTTATTGCTCTGGAGTTTTAGCAGGAAACTTGCCTTTTATATGCACAGCCTTATTGATTTTCTGTCTACACCGGCTTAGGTAAATGGACAGTTAATTATTGTGTTTTCTGATGTTGGTCTTTATGTTGCTCAGCAGATAATGCTATATTCTGCAAAGAATCAGGTGTCAGCTTCTCAACATCCCCCCACCCCCCAAATGAAGGATAAACTAAAAAAGGAATTCTTGATGACATAATTTAACCTAATAATAGTGGCTTACATTTAAAAACCTTTTTTATCACCCCAAAGCACCAACACTTCCATTGTTTATCTGACTCTCACAATGGTGCTGTGATGAGCATACAGACAACTTCATTATCCACATTTACCCAGGAGGACTGACACCTATAGAGGTTAAGTAACTGGCGTGTGCACACTGATAAGGAGCCGATTGGACACTTGGGACTCAAGTATTGTGACGTGTAGCCTGTGAAAAGTTTCAACGAGGGTCTGGATTATCTTTGCTTCTTGAAGAACACAGCTTATCCATGCCCTATGGAGCCCTGCAAGTACATTTCCTAAAGGGGCTCCCACATTTGCAGAATCTGCTTTCCTCACCCCACACCTCGTTTCATGCTTGGCTCACCCCCTCAATGGCCAACACTTACCCACTTGCTGTGTGTCTAGTTTTGAGGCCTATTTGAATATGTCCTGCTAAGCCTTCCTTATTTTTAAATCTTAGTTCTTCCCATCTGGAACACTAGTTCCAGACCTAAATTTATTGCTAGCAATCCCTTTATTGATCAGTTGTTGGGAATCATTCCCTTTGTGCTTGTCTTTTTTCTCCTCTCAAGGGAGCCCAGATGTGCCCATTCTCACCCTGCAAGTAGCATGGGTAACCAGCCTGCCCCATGTAATGAACACGAAAGCATTGCTCAAGGATCACTAGTTGGTTTTAGCCTACAGATTTATTTGGAAAAGCATGGATTTTTGAGTGTCAAATGTATAAATCACTATTTCTAGCCAGAGGTCAGTTCAGGTGGTAAGACCATGGGAGCACATGGCTGACATCAGAAATCTCATAAAACATTTAGGGAGTGTTATATGCTGGAAAAGACACAAAGCCAAGAATATGATCAAAGACAGGGAGGATTATAATATCCAAAATTAAGGGACAAATAGAAGTAGAAATCAGAGCAAGTGAAAGTTAGCAAGATAGCCCAGAACAGCAAGTCCATAATGGGAAGTGGGAGGTATAGGGAGAGATTTTTTTGGAAATTAAATTGCCAGAAACGGACCTTGCTCAAGGCAGTCGGTTTTGTGTTGAAAAGGACTAAGGGCCTTATGAAAACTAATGATCATCCATGTCCTTCCTGTTATACAACGTGATACATTGTACCTCACAGAAACCACATTCCCGGGGTTACTCCAAGGTTATTAATTAATAATAAAGAAAAAGCCTATGAACTGAAATACATTAAATACATATAGCATCTCAAAATGTAAGCCTAGAGTCTGGAAAATTAAAAATAGAAGCCCCCACCCCTCCCCCACTTTGACATTCACACAAGAGTAAGTCAATATGTTACATTTAAAGTATAAAATGGTTTACTCTAGAAATAAATTCATACACTATTTAATACCATAAGTCAACCATTTCTTTCTGTTAGAAAAATTTTGTTTAGGCCGCAAGAAGTGTATTGTGAATCATGTATCATATTCTCAATGTTTCCATCATTTTAAAATGTGTTCCTAGTAAAGCATGCAAATGGCTCAGGCATGAAAACCCAACGACACAGGGATGATATACAGCTGTGCCTGCATTGTACACATCGCCTATGACACGTTTCACTTGCTGGAACTCTCCATGGTAGTAAACATCAAGGAACAACTCTTTACTATTTCAACTGAACACAAACTAAAAGCAGAGAAACCGTTTTTAAAAAATGTCACCTATAAAATGGTGCCAATACATTATAATGGAAATCACACATGACATGTTCAGGCATTCATTGTAGAGGGCTTAGAGCAAGAGAAAATGAAATAAATGCAAGATATATCACATTATATCTATTTAATTTATGTTCTTTTTTATTATTTGTATTGGTTATACGAAATCATTCTTGCCTAACAACCATTACTTTTTCCTGTCAGATTCCAGGAAAGCTAACGCATCAAAGAAGTGACCCATTATGTTATGAATGGAATACCAAAAATTGCCTGCACTTTGCCTAGACCAGTGGTCGGCAAACTCATTAGTCAACAGAGCCAGATATCAACAGTACAACGATTGAAATTTCTTTTGAGAGCCAAATTTTTTAAACTTAAACTATATAGGTAGGTACATTGTTATTAACTTAATTAGGACACTCCTAAGTCTTAGGAAGAGCCACAATAAAGGGGCCAAAGAGCTGCATGTGGCTCGAGAGCCACAGTTTGCCGACCACGGGCCTAGATCATGGAGATTGACTAGGGCTTGAACTATAACTGGATCTACTTCAAAATTATCTTAATTGAAACAAAAAGTCAAACAGACAAATAAGAAGCATAACAATTGCTTATACAGATAATAAAAGTTTCAGAGGAATTGAGAAGGTTTCCAAGGCTACGAATATCCTAGCCCGGTGATGGCGAACCTATGACACACATGTCAGAGGTGACACACGAACTCATTTTATTGGTTGCTTTTTCTTTGTTAAATGGCATTTAAATATATAAAATAAATATCAAAAGTATAAATCTTTGTTTTACTATGGTTGAAAATATAAAAAAATGTCTATGTGTGACACGGCACCAGAGTTAAGTTAGGGTTTTTCAAAATGCTGACACGCTGAGCTCAAAAGATTCGCCATCACTGTCCTAGCCTGTCCATTCCAAATGGACTGAGAACAGTCCAGTAAAAGGAGCAGCTAAAAATAAAATGTTAACTAAGGCTCCTAAGGACAGTCATGGAGCCCATCATGCTGTTAGCAAGTAGAGGCAGAGATGCCCAGCCACGGGGCGAATTGAAGGTCTGTCCTGTAAAAACCTATTTTCAGTAATGAATTGTTGAGAAAATACCTTCACATAGAATGTTTACACAGGTTAATAGAGTTTTGTTGTTGTTGGAAATATTGTTTATTTTAGATTCCTTTTATTAATGACTAGTTATAAAGCCACATGCTTTATAAAAATACTTAAATGGGTTAAGACAATAACAGCTGGGTTTGCATTCCTGGCCGAAGCATGCTTCTAAAAAGCAAAATGGCCCAAGTAACATGAGCCACGGTTACTGAAATACACAGCTGTCCCTGGTGCTGGACCTGTGGCAGAGGTCATAGGGAATGGATCCAGATGTTTGGTGTTTTCAACACTACAGAGAGAAGGTCATGGAAACATGCTGAAAATATTTCAACCTATATCCTAGGAGTCTGTATAAGAAGAACATTTACCTTAAGTTTCCAATTCTTTTTAAAAATAAGACATCTAAAAATCAGATTACTTATACCAAGCTGGGATCTATTCATATCATTTCTGATAGTCAGGAGAGGATATGGATTGGTGTTATTTCACTAGGGAAAGCACCTTTGAATTTATTTTATTTACTTTAAAATATATTTTTTTATTGCTTTCAGAGAGGAAGGAAGAGGGAGAGAGAGATAGAGACATCAATGATGAGAGAGAATCATTGATTGGCTGCCTCCTACATATCCCACACTGGGGCTTGAGCTCGCAACCCGGGCATGTGTCCTGACCGGGAATAGAACTGTGACCTCCTGGTTCATAGGTCCATGCTCAACCATAGAGCCACACAGGCCGGGCAACACCATTGAATTTATAAAAGCAGAATAATGTTGATAATGTATTTATAAAAGAATTGGCATTACTTCTCAGCACTCATTAAGGGGTGTGCTTACTAATACACTGCTTACCCAGTATGGGCACGAAGGTCTTTACTATGGTTTTTAGAGTTTTCCAGCCTTACATTGTCCCTTGTCCTCATTCCACTTCCCTGGAGCCTAAGAAACAGGAACACATCTAGTATCTTTTTTTAAAATTATTATTTTTATTATTTTTTATGGAACACTTCATGAATTTGCGTGTCATCCTTGTGCAGGGGCCATGCTAATCTTCTCTGTACCGTTCCAATTTTAGTATATATGCTGCTGAAGAGAGCACCATGTAGTATCTTTTGATCAAGCTTTTAGTTCTGAACAGCTTCCACTGCTACCATGGTTGAGAGTACATTCTAGTATTGATTCTTTAGCTTCTGATCCATTTTTCCCCTCATTTTAGAATTCTGTATAGGGCCTTTGGTCCAAGTGCTTACCATTGTTTTCTCAGTTAAAACCTGGGTTTGCCATACAGTCCCTGGTTTAAGTGCTTCCTCTGAAGGCTGTGTTGTTCCAGGTGAAAAGCCAACCTGTCCCCCCTGCCCCACTCACATAGGTACCCAGCTTGGGTACCTTCCTCATCCCTAAGATTGGAAACCAAACAAGTAGAGTCCATAAAGTCAGGATGTCTTTAAATTTATATGTAGGATGCTAATTTAATCATGTTTCTCTAAGGTAAAACAACGCCTAGAATATCGAATGCCTGCAATGTACCAGGTATATAGTTTATTATACTTAATATAATCACATTCATGAGAAAGTATTATCATCTCCATATTTTTAGCTGAGGAAACTGACTTTTAGGTGGAAGAGGTTAAATAATTCAAGTGAGATTGTCTATTAATAAATGAAAAAGTTGTCCGTTTCATACAGCACCATGGTATTTAACTTCAAAATTGTTGCCTGAAAATTGACTGAATTTATACAAGTAAATGGACTGTCAACACTATCACTGGGGTGTGTGTGTGTGTGTGTGTGTGTGTGTGTGGAGAGAGAGAGAGAGAGAGAGAGAGAGACTGATCACTACAAGATGTGGGTAATTCTGGCCTGTTGTTAGGAGGAAGTAGGACAATGGAATATTGGGTTTGACCCCAATATCCCATGTCTGCTCTGTGTCTCCACTCTTTAAGGTATTATGATTTGCTATGTGGTTTTATGGCTGGATACCTTCACTAAAATAGACTAGAGCATAGTAGTTAGGAGTATAGCCCTAGGGTTTTACAGACCTGAAGTACATAAGCTGTGTGATTTTGGGCAAGTGAGTTGATATCTTTGAATTTTATCATTGTTATTTCTAAGATGAAAAAAGGAACAGTTACTTCATAGAATGATTGTAAAGTTTAAGTGGAGTACTGCTCATAAACTCTTAGAATTTCTAATTTGCAGGAAGCACTCAATAAATGTACTATTTGTTGTTGCTATTATTTGCTTGTAGTAGTACAGAAAGTGTTCTCTTTGATAGCTACTCAAAGGCGAGTTCTCCTGGCAAGTGTTTAATCCATTTAACTTTCTGAGTTAGCTATTTCTGTTTCTGTTTGCTGGTTTGCAAACACACAAGCATACTGAAGACATGGCTTTCCTCCAGTGCACAGATGCTCTGAAGAACCAAGAAAATATTTGTTGCTAAAAAATTCACATCATTGCCCAAGAAAACTTTTGCAGTTGTTGAAAGTTTATAAATTATTTTGGCATCTACACTAATAAAAGAGAAACATGCAAATTGTCTCACTCCTCTACGCCCACCAGCCAATCAGAGCGACTATGCAAATTAACCCAACAAAGATGGTAGTTAATTTGCATATGCAGGCATGAAGATTGAAGGCTCCGGCAGGAGTGAAGACTGAAGACTGAAGAGACTTGACTTCTCTGCTGTGGCCGGACCAAAAGCCTGGGTCCCGGGTGCTGGAGGCAAACCGGTGCCGGCAGCCAGGGGAAGGACGTAGGAAGGCCTATTGTGCAAATCTTCATGCAATGGGCTTCTAGTAGGTTAAATAATAGCTTTGGGGCTGTGTGCTATTCAGATATTTTATAATAGCATCCCCTTACTTAAAAACTTACTGATAGCAGTTACTTGCTGCATGTTACATATGCAGACACATGCACACACATTCACACACAGGTGTGTATATATATATAAATGGGGAGAGGGATATATAGTTATCATTACATTGTGGGTAATTCTGGCCCATTGTTAGGAGGAAGTAGGATAGTGGGATACTGCATTTTACCTAAGTGCTCTTCTCCACCTAGATAAAACTGGGCTCTGGTCACTGAAAATTGAAATTTTCTGTTTTGACCACCCAGAATAGGGTGAGTATGAATAGCCACTCCATTCATATTCACAGCTAAATTACACATTCATAATTATACAACTAAAAGAGATCATTCCACTCAAACCTCTCTTTAATTGAAAAACAAAACAGGGAACTCTGCTTCAGGCAATGATAAAACAGGAAGTTCTAAGCCAGACCTTTCTCCTCTGAGAACAAGTAAAAAAGCTAGATTTGATGTAAACAAGTTGTTTGAGGAAAAGGTAGAGCTACCAAGGAAGCAAGTATATGTTTGGATAATATCTAGAGGAGAAAAGATGCCCCAAGACTTAAACTAAATATTTTGTATTACTCTTCCCCGAGTATGGATGGTTAAACCCAAAGGACTAAGTAGAACTTTCTGTAGGTTCAAAGGAATAGGAGAATAAAAATCGAAGTTCAGGAATTTCTAAAGAGGAGGGCACTTTTAAGGGAAATTCAGATAAAGATCATCCTTCAAAAGGGCTGAATCTGAGTTTTGAATCTTATCAGTCCCTGGATTTAGTTGATTTTTCCTAATCTAGCTGCATATCAGAGATAAAAGCAAATTCTCCCAAAGACTATACTATTATAGTATAGCTTTACATGATTTCTCTAACAATGCTTAGTCAGCACTTAGTCAAAAATAATCAGGCATACATTTGAAGATCAGATTCAATGTAAACTGGGAAGTTTTTGAAAAGACAGTGGAAATTGACTCATAGAAAGTGAGATAATGGTGTTATTTATATCATCTTCAGAATGCTATCTGATTAATATACTCAAGTAATTGCAAACATAATATTGAGAATTAGAATCTCATCACTTAACTGGAAACTATTAAAAATCACATAATCACATTGCCCACTTTAAACTTATACAATAGTATATGCCAATTATATTTCAATAAAGATGGAGACAATTAAATTAAAAAATCAGGAACTGAATAATATACAACTGAAAGGAAAAAAATCTAATGGATAGGATGAACATTATGTAGACATTTCTGACATGGTAATTAGGAATGTTCCTGACAGAGGGCCTGATATGAAAAAGGAACCTCTACAGTCACTGTGAGTTTTTTCCAGGCCAAAAGTCTTAAAAATCAGAATCTTAGTCTTGACCTTCATATGGTTCCAGGAGGACAACTTGGTATTTTGGTACTATAGAATGTCTCAAGTTACGTTTGTCACCATGTGTGTAAGGGGATGGGACCGTGGCCACTGCTGGTGGTGATAGTCCACAGCACTGCTTTTCAGCATTGAGCTAAGACCATGGTGAAAAACTGAGTCGCACCCTGTTCGGGAAAGTAAAATGTTACACTGCTGTGCAAAACAAAATGCTCAGTCTCTGACAACTCCTACTGATGAAACAATTAAATTAGTTCTATAGGGAAGACCAGGAGCTGCCTGCTAAATTTTGAATCCCCCAAAGACTTCTTTATCCAAAAGTAACTGCTGCAGCCTATTGCAATGCCTGAAAAGCAGTCTTGGATTTGTTCCTTAGAGTTATTTTTTTAAGACCTCAGATAAAATGAAAATACTCTTAAAAGAGTTAATAATATATCCACACTAAAAAGTTAATGATTCATGTTTCCATATTCTTCTAAGAACGGGCATATTCACTACCCATGGAAAGCAAAGAAGAATGGTAAAGGGCTTTACAACGTCTGGCATAGGGGAAAAGAGAGACCTGAGTTTAAATTCTGGCTCTAAAATAACTTGGTTATGTGATTTTGGACATATTACACGATCACTTTGAACCATAAGGTTATATGAAAGTGTGACAAAGTACTTTCTTCATGAGGTTTATGTGAGAAGCAAGTTCACAAATGAAATGTACATAGCATTATGGTAGAATTCTTGACACCAAATAGTTGTCAACAAGACTAATGTCTTATCTTTGAGAGAGAAGAAAATATAAAAAAAATGAAATGGCATGTTTCAGAAGAAAACTGTAACCATTTTAAAATGTGACTTGCTGTGCACTGGAGAAAGTGTATGTCAATAGAATTCTCCGGGGATATTACCCCAGGGGATATTTCATATATCAAAGAAGACAAAAAAAAAATAAAACTAAAAAGATGGAGAAAGGTTAAACAATTTGTTGGTAAATTAATGTTAGATTGCTAGCAAAGGAATGAGCTAACAGACTGGGGAAACATGTGTTGACATGATGGGTGTGAAAAGCCAGGAAAGCAATAATGAGGGAAGAGACTTGGACTGGTTGTCATCCAATTAATTAGCTGCAACACTCGCCTGTGTGATTTTACCCCCCACACAGGACTTTTCCCACCTGGCAACAGTGTGAAAGCACCTGGCATATCCCATTTACTGGAGCCTTTTCCATCCCTCAACATTGAAGGAAAATCGGAGTCATCCAGACCAATGATTAGCAGTCTGTTCTCTGTTGAAAACATTAAGTAACAGAACGTGTAGAACTTGATGGGGATGGCCAAGTGCAAATCAATACAAACTTACAACACTAGAGGCCTGATGCACAAAAGTTCGTGCAAGAGTAGGCCTTCCCTTCCCCGGCTGCAGCACTGGCTTCCCTCTGGCACCCAGGACCCGGGCTTCCCTCCTCTGGCTGCCGTCAGGCACCGGGGATCCAGGCTGGCTTCCCCTCCACCCTGGCTTGGTCAGGAAGGACATCTGGAATGACGTCCAGAAGACGTCTGGTCTAATTAGCATATTACCCTTTTATTATTATAGATGAATCATTACTACATAGAAAATCACCAGATCAGTCACCTTCTCCAATCCTAATTCCCAGAAGTAAATACTGGGGATAAGACTGTTGGATTATAATACGGAAATCAGTCCTGTCCTATTTTGTTACAATCTGCTGGATTTCCTGATGTGAGCCTCTGAACCAGGATCCTCTCAATTCCTCCCTCTTCATTCTTTCTGAACCAAGTCTGCTGTATTTCAAGGTGCTCAGATGACAAATGCATCAGACTACTGACTGTTGTTTGAAAGGGTTCTGGCAATTCCCACTTCTCTGCCTTTATTCGTCTTATTTCCTATGTTCTCCTTCAATTTCCACCCCATGGTGCTCGTTCTCCACTTTGCCTCTTCAGATCCGCTCATGACGCTCAGTGACCTGGGAGATTAGCAACTTTGGGATGCATGACCTGGGCTCCTTGCCTCTGACTTCTTGTTGGTTTTGGCCAATGGGAGGTATTGGCAGGAGATGTGAGTTTGGGAGGGGAAAGATATAGGTGTTTTTTTTGTTGTTGTTTTTTTTTTTTATTGGGGGCATTGTCTATGCTCTTCTGTCTAAAGCCACAACTCCTGTACTGTAATAATCCTTTTTTTGAGTTACAGTTATGACTTTCTCACCCTGACTTTACCAGCCTAAGAAAGGTAGTGACATTATGTTCTTGTTGGCCCCAGGATACTATATGTCCCTCATGTGTCCCCTTAACCTTAACCCTGCCTGCACATTTGTACTAGTATCTTCATTTGGTTTTCTTCAATCTCCCTTTATGAGAGTGCCACAAGTTCCTTCTCACACATGAACTCTCTCTCAGTTCCTCTACTGGGAACTGATACCGCCATCTTTTGTGCTCCTGGTGTGAATAAAATAGCTACTGCAACAGCTGTGGAGCCTCAGTCCATGAGCTCAGTCAGGCATGCAGGGAATATAATAACTTTTCTATAACAACTTGGTTTAGATATTGATTTTTCTATTCCAACTTGGTGACAGGGTGTTAATCATTAATGATAATCATTTGAGATTATCCCATTGGCAAGGCAGTGTCAGTGTTAGAGGGAGCCTATGTCGCCCAGGTAAGGTGGTATAAAACTTGTGCTTCAGTCATAAGTTCATTCAGGTGCATATCTGTAATGGACATGGTGATGCCAGGTCCAGATCCCTTTTCAAAGAAGGGCAGTTAGCCAGGCCAGTGTTGCTCAGTGGTTGAGCATCCATCTATGAACCAGAAGATCACAGTTTTATTCCTGGTCAGGTCACATACCCTGTTGTAGGCTCAGTCCTTGATGTGGGGCATGCAGGAGGCAGC
Organism: Myotis yumanensis; assembly: GCF_028538775.1. NCBI lineage: Eukaryota > Metazoa > Chordata > Mammalia > Chiroptera > Vespertilionidae > Myotis > Myotis yumanensis. The sequence continues at coordinate 16,359,575 of NW_027223762.1, forward strand.
CAATCAATGATTCTCTCTCATCACTGATGTTTCTATTTCTCTCTCTCCCTTCCCTTCTGAAATCAATAAAAAAATATGTATTTCAAAACAAAAGAGGCAAAGAAGGGCAGATAGCCCCAGTTGCCAAGACTACTGTCAGAAAAAAGCTTTCAATTGATGTCACATTACCCAAGGTCCTGATTTTCCTGGTGCTGCATACATTCAGTGACAATTCACTGTGGTAATATCAAGACTCTGCCATTCTTGTTCAGTGCATGGTATCTTTGAAAGGTCTTGCTAGTTCTGGAGTTTATGGGGTTGTCTGATGCCTTTATAGGTTTTGTACACCAACTCCCACTTTTCCCTCTGTCCTAGCCAGTTCTTTCACTCCCTTCCACAGGTGTTGATCTCAAGAGCACTGCCTAATAACATTCCATTTCTGAGTCTGCTTTCCAAGGATTACAATATGTGAAAATTTATTTTGTTCTACTTCTCAATAATCAGTTGCAACTGAAGTGTTCCTTCTACCTATCCCTTTCTACCTGTTTCTCAGGGTTGTTTCCCTCTTTCCATTTGTGTTCTCTCTGTTAGTTATCTAGCGCTGCATAACAACGTTGCCACAATCCCTGCTTATTATGTCACACTTGTGTAGACCAGGAGTCTTATGCAGCTTCCTTGGGCCCTCTGATTAAAAGTTTCATGAGGTTGCCATCAAAGTGTCAGCTAGGGTTGCAACTTCATTTGAGGCTCAGGTGTAAGTTCTAAGTTCATATGGTTGAGGAGAGCATTGATTTCCTTGTGGGTGTTGAACAGTTTTGCTGACTGTTATCTGGTCTTCCTAACATGGCCTCTTGCTTCCCCAAAGGCAGCAAGGAAAAGATGTGTTTCAATCTTATATTATCACAAGAGTGATGGTCCATCACCTTTGTTCTATTCAATTGGTCAAAAGCAAGTCACAGTTCCTGCCCTCACTCAAAGGAAGAGGATTAGAGGGCATGATCAGTAGGAGGAAGGCGTCATGACGGCCCCTCAAAGTCTTCATCATACTCTGAAATCTGTGAGGTTATCTATGGCCTTGTCTGTCAAGATGCATCAAACAACATCTCTTCCCGGAATCTTACTGTCTCTCTGGGAATCACTTGGAGAGTAGGGGTCAGGACATATTCCTCTTAGGTCAAGTAACTTCTTATCTCATTGATTCTCCCTCCATATCAGAGAAAAATGAAGGCACAAAAGGGCAAGTGGGGAGAACTTAGGCTCTAGCCATGCTATTGAAATGGTGGTAGTGGTGGTGGTGGTAAGTGGTGTGAACTGTTGCCTAGTTACAGACATCCACCCAATAATTGTCCCTCATGTTTTAAGGAGAGGGGGGAAAGTAAGGGAGATGAAAAGAGTTGGGGAAGGAGGGAGAAGGATAGAGGAAGCATTAGGTGAAGTAGGATGTGCATTCTAGACACTTAGAGCAGTTCCATTTAGCATCAGCTGCCATTTAAACAAGTACTCCAACCAACAATTGAATCTTGAATTTTCTGCATTACAATCAAAATGATTCAGCTTGCCTCTAATTCTTCTACCTGCAGGGTAGAGCAGAAAATTCTCAGGAGTTGTTTAAGGAAGAGAAATCACACTCTTACTAGGCTGAGAGCAGCAGATTGTCACACTATCTCATAAACTTAAGGTAGCATCTCCCCACACCTCTGCCTAGCAAACTTAGTCCTTCTGTGTTTAGAAGCACAAGGAGAACATTTAGTAGATAGTTTTTCTCAATGGTATCTGTCCTTTTCCATTGGAGTTCATTGCCAGAGCTGACTCTAAGCATGGATGAATTAGGCCTTCACCTGCTGCCTTTCAGGGAGCTGCCCGAGTCTTTGAGCCCCCAAATAGCTTTGCCACTGTCCTGCCAAGAGTCACCTTTCACATCCATGAACTCTCTCTCAGTAGTTTAAAGTTATGACCTAACATTAACAGCATGCTATCAGCACACTCTAAACTCTGTACATAGTATGAAAAGAATTCCAGGTGTATAATCAGCAAAATTAATCTAGCCTAGCCCAGTGAGAGCACTGAAGGTGCTCTGTGATATTCTTGGGTTGCACGACAACAAAGCATAAAAAACATAAGCAGCACCTATAAAATGATTGAGTGCGAACAGGGAACTAAACATATTTTGAGCATCTTTTATGGTCTGAAAACTATATTATGTACTTCACTCATGTCATTTCATTATATTTTCATGATCCCCTTGCAAAGTATGTATTAAAATCTCCTTTTTATAGATGAGAAATGGGGTGCTTAGAGAGGTTAATAAACTGTCAATGTCACAAAGCTGGCAGGGCTTGACCTGGGATTTAAACCTAAATCTGTGTCCTATAATTCCTGTTTCTTCACCTGCCTTGTTGCCTCCCAGAATTAGTAAAATATTTGTGTAGCATCAAGCAACATTTCTGGGGACAGCTGGGAGGAGTGAAAAATGCAGCAAATGGGAGGGAAGTATGTGTTCCCAAACTTTCTCTTCTTCCAGCAGAAAAAATTTAGAGCAATTCATGGAATTCCCACTTCCAATAGTTTTGTGTCCAGAATCTGAGGCAAAGTATATCCCTTACAAACAGACTCAGCAAAACCCATTGCCTCCCTCCTATTTCTTCTTGATTAAGGATGAAGGGCTCCAGCCCATTACAAACAACAACTGTCTGATAGGCATCTCATCCCAGATATAATCATTTCTCTCTATCAGAAAACACTTGCTAGAAAATTAACAGAAGGGCCATAGTGATGTGCAGATAAAAAAAAAAAAGGAATCATCAACCATTAGTAAAATTTTCTGCTGGAATAGACTACCCTTGTCATTTATCACAAGAGACAGTTATAATAAATAGGAAGGGAATGAATCCAAATGTATGAGAATAAAAAGCCAAAACCTGTAAGAGATGGATTAGTGGTAATTGGGTATAATTAATAATTGACTTATATGGGAAGAAGAGTAGGATAATCCCACTCAGGCAAAAGTGATTACAGAGTACAGTACCTGGAACATGGAGGTATTTGCTCAATCATAACTGTAATAATTCCTATTATTATTCCTGGACACTTCTTTATATAGAGTATGAGTTAGCTAGCCATAGCAAGCTGGTTCTGCGCTGATAAATTCCAAAGAAAACCTCTCATGTACATAATGCATGTAGGAGCACATGAGTTTTCCTCTGACTTAGACATCAAAGGAAACAGCTTATTTTTAAAAGTTCATTAATTAAAAATGAATATGCCTTCAACTACAGGGAAGAGAAAGTTTTAAAAGTTATTGTCTTGTTCTCATTAACACTTTCCCTCTCATTATCGATGTAAGTCAAAAGTGCTCTCTTCTCATAATCTATTCAGGTGAGGGAGATCACCTCCTTTAGGGATATTTTGATGTAGGCACAGAAAAATTAAATAATTTTGTCAGGCTTTGTAAGGTTGTATGTCTCAAGGAGAAAAAGTAGACAACAGTGTCTGTGAACTAGAAGGGCATGTGGATTGGTGGTATTGAAGCTGGATGGAGTGTGGATAAGGTGTCATGGGAACAGCAGTACAAGGCATTCTGAGTTCATTTTACATACTCGTGTCTTTTTTCCATCCACGTTTAGTTGTGTCTTGTTTTTTTTCAACTAAGTGCCTTCCCCAGTTCCCTTTTCCCCTACTAGTAAGTAATGTTATTTTTTGATTGGTTTTCTTAAAATACTTGATATGTTCACAATATTCAGGAAAACAAAGACAATTTGACAGCTAACCTATCTTTGAAGGGCTTATCTCCACATTTGAACCATTTTGAACTCTCTTTATTGCTTAATACAATGGTGAAACCAAGCCATTCCTTCTTATTTCAGAATATAAAATGGAAAAGAAATGTTTTCTAATACCTCACATTTATCATTTCTTCACAAGGGAAATACTGCAACATGGACTTTAATTTTAACATGCCAGCAACTTTCATAGAACTCTGAATCCATATGTTGTCACTGAGCATTTGTATCTATTATTTATTCTATCCCATGTGTGCATGTGCTATATTCATTATATCTACCTTTTGGATTGACATTTCTTTTAGGTAAATATACTTAAGAGTTCACTAAGTGATTGACTGTTCCTAGGCTTTCTATTCATCTCCCCTAACCTAACATTATCATTGCTGGAGGGCTTTTTGGCAAACATAATGGTGTTTCCCTAGTTAAATATGTCACTGTGTGCACTCAGCATAAGGAGCAAGGAATGACATGCTCCATCAACAGCAGCAGTTGAATTCTCTTTGATGATGTAGATAATAGCACAAGACTTAGTCAGGTGACAATAGGTAGGCATAGTAACAGTGTGCTGGCTTGGCAAAAAATGACAGGAAAATGAGAGTTTTGATATAGTCTGATGGGAAAGCTACGCGATGCTTTCTAATTATGCAAATTTAATCCCTTCTTTATACATTCCCAAGACTGCAATCTTTCTTTTTTGACTCTGTAGGTAATGGACAATTACAAAAGAGCCATGCAAGCAAAATACTCTAAAAATATATTAAGAAGGTGAAGACTGAAGGTCAAAATCTATTTTTCATATAAGGATTGTTTTTTTCCATGATGCTATATTTTCCTACAGAATATATTTACTCAAAGCATGAAAGTCCTCAATCAAATGCTAATGGAAAAATTTAGCTAAATAATTAATACTCGATATATAACTTCAACTGCTACTTTTCAGTGTCTACTTTTAGAGAATTTTGATGTACCAGAAAAGGAGACACTCATCTTCTTCCCTTCTATATGGTCATGGTTAAAGTCAAGAGTCACCATCTCTTGTGAGAATTAGCTCTATCTTTAGGCTTTGGAACAACAGAGAGATAGGTATATGGAAAGGAATGGAGGAATATATGGGGTTGATTGAGATTTTTATGGGGAAAGATAAAAAGGGGAGCATAAGGCAACTAGACAAACCCTTTGTCTCACTAGATAAGCCATGAGCTAGGCTGTAGTGATCAACTGATTTGGTATCTCTGTTTCATCACATTTAATATCCTACTCTCAGGGCTTTCATGACACAGGAGATTTACAAAGAGATCAATTCAATATTTCCATTGTGATTACTGCTATGATAAAGGGAGGTCCAGAACCACACAGGAAGGGCCTTGACTCTGACTCAGCAGAGAAACTCTGTTTCCATAGGAATTTATTTCCTACAGGGGGACATCAGCAGGAAACTTTCATTTCTTTGTCACTGTGTATTGGCTCCAAGAATTAAATGGAGGTACTACTTAGTCCTTGCATTTGAAATTTGATCCTCATATTTGAAGAGAAGTCTAAGGGCAGGATGGTCAAAAGAAAATGACCACATCTGCATTTTTTCTGCATTTAAGAAGGAATCAGATGTGCTACCCACTTTCAGTTATAGTGTTAGAGACACAATAAAAGCACTTACATTTGAGACGCCATGGGAACCAGGTGTTCAGACAGAAGTTGTCCTCTTTACAGGGGGACACCATCTGACAGTGTCCGGAGTAGCCATCCACTGTCATTTCCCCGTGTTCTTCCATTCCCTTTCCTTGGCTTTTCTGTAGCTATGGGATAATATTCATCATACTGAGTTTACAGAACAGAAAACTAAACCCAATGAAGGAAAATGACTTTAAAGTCAACAACTAGTAAAAAACAAAGCCATTCCTTCTTATTTCAGAATACAACCTGACTTTTGGACAAAATATCACATTTCCCAGATATATTTTTAACTTATATATTTGAATAGAATAGTCCCAGAGACGGCCTGAAGTTCCATAGTTTTAGGATAGGCTCTGTGCTCTGGCAATGAGTTGGTCTGATGCAAGCCCAATTTGGGAGTCAGTTTTTAGTGTTCAATGCCTAATTAATATCTGGAGATATTACATGGTTAGGTACAGACCAAAAGTCACTGGTGTGTAATTTAATGAACAAACTGAATTACCAAGCAAAAGAGAGACAGACTCATAGATACATCACAGGCAGACAACTCTAGTGGTGGTGGTGGTGGGGGGGGTATTGAGTGGGTGGAGGGATGGAGCAAAAATTATATGTATATATATAGAGAGAGCAGCAGTGTGGTGATTGTGTCAGGGGGTGTGGAAGTGGGAGAGGGCATAAAGGGGATAAATGGTGATGGGAAAAATAATTTTAAAAAATTTCTAAGCATCATAAGTATTAACTAGGGAGGTAAAGATGGAAACTGTTACCATCATAACTAGCTAGCTAATAATAATATAGTAAGAGAGCAAAGGGAAGGCTAGACATTATAAGCATGGTTATCTGGGCAGCTTCATGCTCCACAGGGAACCACCAGTCCATTCCCTACAAATCCCTGGGGAAAGGGATCCAACAAAGGGGAAGATGGACACATGTGCAGTGAAGTTAAGATGATGTAGGGAAGGTGTTTGCTTGTCAGTCTAGCCTGGGGAACAAAGATCATTGGCCAGGAGGGTGGAGTCACTGCAAGTATGTGAAACTGTTCATTGGTTAAACTCCTGGTTATAATCCAGAGACAAAGGAGTTCTCTCTGTCTTTCCTCTTGCTTCACTCCTGCTTCCTTGCACTCACTTGCTCTGTGACTTGCACTAACCTGCCATGTGGTCCTAGAAGCCACATGGCCTAGGGCTATGCGGACCCCACACACAATGACTACAGCTGAAAACACAAGTTAAGCGAACCAGGTGCTGGACTAATGGAATGGAAACTCCTCTGGGCATGGCATTGCTCTTGGCCCCACTGAAGACAAAGTGGGGACTTTTCCGTGACGGGATGCAGGGAGATGGGACCTTGGAAACCAGGGGTTTAATTCCACAGAAATAAAGCTTTCCATGATACCTCATCCTCCTGTAGGGGCCTCTGGAAATTTTCATTCCTCGGGCTCCTGAAGAGCTCCACTTCCATCAGTAATAGGACAGAGGACACCCCGCCAATAACAAAACCATTGATTGTGTGCATTTCCAAAGTCTCTTTTAAAATGTCATCAACAAATCAAGACCAGATTGGTTCAGAAACCACAGTAAATCACTCTATCTTTCAGTGAGCTAAAAGAAAAAAGAATCAAGAGTATAGTTCTCTTATTTATAACAAAAATAGCATACCTTCCTTCCTGTTAAGTTTCTTCCCTTATAAAAGATTTTTATTGCTTTTTTTCTTTAATATCCTATTTTGAACATTTATTTTCCCCCCTCATTTAACTAATTGCCTCAGCTCTTTTTAGTTTTCTAAGGGCATGACCATCAGTTTCAGGAACAGTTGTTTCATCTTTCTGGTCAATTAACTCAGGAATAAAGACATTTTATTTACTTTCCCAAACAGAGAAATATAAAAATGATAGTGGTCTAAAATGAAAAACAACAACAACTTATTTGTCACATACCTAAAGTCTCCTCAATCTATTGTCAAAACCAAAGTAGACTACATAGAAAAATCAGAAAGGATTTTCTCAGAAGGCAATTTAAATTGCCCTTTCCTAACAGTGACACAAATTTCCCTATAGCGATCAATTAGCATTTACAAAGGCTAAGAGGTATTCTGATATTTTCTCAGTTCATCACTTAATTAGACATATTGTACAATAAGGCACCCTTTAACTTGTGGGGACAAGTATTATTTTTCTTCATTCTGCAGCTGAAAAACTTGAGCTCAGACAGATCCTGTGTATTAAATTGCCAGATTTCTACATGTCGCCAGGTGTGACCAGGTGTGACCAGGTGTGGCTCGGCCTTCTGCCTCGTGATCCAGTGGTTTCTCCTGAGGAGTATGAGCTGGGTTAAGGAGTTAGTGACTGTTAAGATTGTTCAAGTCCAACTAGCCCCCACACATTAGAAGTGTCTGCAGGCTGTGGGCTACCCCAGAATATAAGTATCAACACGTTTATTTTTTCACCTATTACAAGGCAGCAAATGAGAAGCTGTGCAACTATTTTACTTGTCACACTCCCACTGTGATTTTTTACAGAAAAATAATAGGGGGGGGGGGGGGCGTGAGATGATTCCCAAGGCCCCTTCCAGCTCTTACATTGTGTGATTCTACTGTGCGGAGAGCAGAATAAGTGCTCACAAATGCACATAGAATGAATTAATCCACTTCAGGAAAATGTGAGTTATAGAGCTGTCATCTTGGAGAAATAATAGGACTGACAGCACCGTATTGCTGACAGCACTTCTCACAATCATTTTTAGCTAAATACAATGCTGGGAAAAGGAAACATTTGGGATTTGTCTTTTTTCTATTAATAATTTTAGACTGTCTCTTTCAGCATTGGCAGTCTTTACAAAGCATAAACATGGACGTGATTTCAAGCTATCTATTTATCAGCTCAAATCTCTCCATGTTCCCTCTCCTGCCTTCAGGAAACAATTTCCTGGCTTTCCCCAGAGATTCCTGCTCTTTAATGACTCTTCAAGGACAAGAAGGGACCAGATGACATTTACATTTGAAAGACCCTTTCAAGATTCACACTTTACAAATTAGAGGAACAGTGGTTAATCTGACCTGAAGTCTTAAGGAAGGGATTGAGGAGAGGCTGGATCATGGTCATAATGGATGGAAGAAGATCAGGGTTGAGGTCATGAATGGATGGAAGATGAAAGAGGAGGTGATGACATTCCAGAGTGGGTGAGGAGATTGCAGAAGAGGAGGTGGGGAGCAGCAGCCTGTGCACAAGGGTGTGCTGACAGAACTGTGGTGGGGTCAGGGAGCGAGCTGGCCTGAGTCATGTAATAGGGGAAACACGTGTGAAAGTCATCAGGAGCCCAGGTAGCCAGAGATCTTCATGTGGGAAGCTGATTTTTTTTTTTCTGCAGCCTCTGGGCAGGTAGCATTTTCCAGCACTTCCTTGAACAGAAGGAGTGTTTTAGGAACTGAAGTTCAGATTATTTATCCTCCTCTTAAAAGCCTGCTCTCACTTTTGTCCTATGAAAATGGAGACTGGTCAGGGCTGGGTCCCAGTCCTGTAGTTTAACCCCAAGGTGTATCCGGGTGTGCTCTGGCTGTGTCAGGTCTTTTTAAAGGTTGTAGGTGGTAGTGGTGTTGGGGGTGAAGGAAGGGATTCATGTATTTGCTGACCCTGCCTGTAAATCCTCCCACGAACTAAGCCATACTAGGTAGAGAGATCCAGAGCCCATTGCATGCTGGCCTTGAGTCCATAAACCTGGGAAAATGTCTTTCAGCTTCATCCTGTTGGTTCCTTGTTAATTCTTCATTAATGGCAAACTGGAGGAACATCATCTTAAAGGAGAGGTGATTTCTTTAGCCCAAATAAAATAGTGTTTAGTAAATTACTTGTTTATTGAAATTACTCAAAATTCTAGCTCACATTATCATATTTCATCAATCTTTAGTCTAAAATAAAGCAATCTAATAAAATGGTGGCTACTCATTAATGATTAATGGAGTAATAAAGGATTCATGTTCATCAATATATTATCATCACATGTATCAATACTATACCTTCAATCACTACTGATCACCTTAGCAATGTTTTATTTGTATGTAATTTGAATATTATAAAAGTTTAAAAATTTACAAATTATATTTTCTAATATAAATATTAAAAAATTAAGTTTTCTAACTAAATTAGGTAATTTTTCATGCATCACATTATTTTATTAGTTTAGTGTAAGTAACCAGTGGTAATGATTTTTACAATGCCTTAAAATATTTGACTTTCTGTAGCTACAGCCAAGAAGTAAAATTAGATGGACTAAGGAGGTATATGTATTAAGTTTATGGGATCATAGACAAATAATTACACTTAACCTAAAGCAGTAGAAATAAATGTTCTGTACCAGAATTTTACAGTTTTCCCACAGATTCTTTTGTGACCTTAGGTAGAATATGGGCTTTTAAGTAACAGACATCTGTTTATGTTCTGTCTCCGTCACTGTGTAGATGGGCGATCTTGGGTAATATATTAATCTTGATAGCCAATAAACTGAGGTTAATACCTATTTAACAACTCCATAGTGAAGGTAAAATGCTATAATGAAGGTACGTGACAAAAACAATGGCTGGAATGCAGTAATTACTTGGTAAATTACAGATATGACCCAGAAACAGACTGCTCTTCCCATCTTTGTTGTCATCTTTGGACACACTTGGGAATAGCCTTCCCTACTCCACTCTAATTTAGCACTGGCACACTAATTTTTTCACTTTGTTCCATCAGTATTTTAGATAACTTCATAAATTACCCTGATATTTACATACATCAGTTTAGTAATCAGGATTTGGACTATATTATCATTGAGAACTGTTCTAAAATCTTAAAATTTGAAATTATTCTTTCTGACCCCCAGGATTTCACCTCATATTCCATCACTTTCCTCTCCTCATTCTCATCCTGACCTCTATACTCTCTATTCCTCCAAATGCTTATAGTTGATTTGTTCTCCACTCACCCCCTAATCCACCATTCTGCTTAACCATTTCTACTACTTTATTTTACTCAACAGTGTATTGCTTTGTGAATCAAACCAATCACCAATGCTGACCTCATAGTTCCATTCTCAATTTTTTGAGTTTCCATAGAATTGATCTTTATTATTTCCTTAAATTTTTAATTGAATTCACCAGTCAACCTATTTGGCACCAAAATTTTCTATGGAGTAAGGTTTTAAATTACAATTTTAGTTATAAACTGTTTTCGCTTGGCTTTGAAAATGTTCGAAATCTACCTTCTTAGCAAATTTTAATTATATAATACAGTGTTATCAACTATAGTCACCATGGTTGTTTTTTTAAATTAGATTCTCTGGCCTTATTCATCTTATAGCTAAAAGATTGTACCCTTATACCAGCTCTGTTCCTCAGATTTTTTTGAAGTGGGTTAATTCATTTGGTGGACATTTTGTGAGCATTTATTCTGTCCTCAGCAAATGATAGAGATAATGCCCCGACCACTCTCCTAAATGTCTAAAAATTTTATCCATTTACAAAACCTATGTCAACCATCATTTGCCCTGGGAAAACTTCTGATTTATTGATTTGATGTAGTCTCGTTCCTTGGAATTACCGAAGACTTTATTGGACTTCACTTAAGACTTTTACCTGATGCCCCTTGAATTATACCCATGTTGCCTAGTTTGGGAGGGAAGGAAATATGATGTACTCATTCTTGTACTACTCATCACACCAAGTACATGAACACAATCACTAAGTATACTTTGAATTCAATTTAACATTGTTACAGAAAATAAAGTGTAAGATGCTTAAACTTCAGACTTAGATTATTTCTCTTAGTCTTCCACATAATCCCCCATAAATTTCTGATTAAATTTAAATTACTGAACCCAGGAGCAGTTTCCTAGCTTTTCTGAAGGCCTGCTAGTTCTTCAGAAAGTCCCTGAAATGAACATCTCTGGGCATCCCACATGCATTCCCTGACCTTTTAAAATCAAAATTCCCCTCTTGACTTGTTGTCTGTCTCAGCATATTTTACCCTCGTGATTGACCCAATTTGAGTCTTTATTCTACCAGTGGCCCCCCCAGAGGGTGTGAATGATACCATAGGGCATCCTTTGGTATTTTTCCAAGAGAACACTGGCTGATGTGAGAGGTGAGAAAAGGCCTGGCTAGGATTTATGTTGGGAATGAGGCATCCTACCCAGCACTTCTTTAGCTGTGCCCTCTTCCTAATTAATTCTGCTGCCCACCATACCACCATTTCTGTTTTTAATAGGCACAGTATTGCCTATCTTGTGGGAATGAAGGTCAAATAAAAATATATTATCAGGTAATAAGTTATTAATTAATGTCCAAGCAGTTATTATTTGATAATCAGCTGAAAGCAATATTGAGCTATAAGCCACTGAAAATGGCATCACTATGACATTTATTTGAGGATGTTTGAGAGCTGGGCGGGAAGGGAAGCAGGTCTTCCATCATGTTACTGTGTTTTGCATTTTTGTTTTATTAGCTAGACTGTCCCTTCTCCCTTTTCACAGCTGGCCATTCACCCACCCATCTCCATTCATAAATGTAACTATGTGAGGAGCTCTAGTGAAATAATTTAAATACTACAGAGTATTACTTTTATTCTGAAGTCAGATTTATTTGAACATCCTTCGGGTATCTCAGTAAAGTGTGTCCATGAACTCCAGTGAAAATAGACTTTTCCCTGCAAACTTTGCTTTGCAATTCTTTGCTTCCACGCTGTTTGGCATTACCTCCCTGTTTTCACATTTGGTCTATTTTCTGTCTCTCATCCCTGCCTTTTGTTGAATTTTTATGAACTCTATTCTGTGGGTGTGATCCTTCGGCTATATTTCCAGGTTTACTAATACACAGTCTGTAGTTTGGGATGAAGGCTGTTAGACATGAAATGAAAAGCACAGCGGAAACCGTGCTGTCTCCTTCTCGGGAAAGCTTTCAGCAGACAGGACAGATGTCCGCTGGTTCACACAGTCTCATAAAGACAGGACTAGATCAGCATGCTTGTGAGTGCTGCGCCGGCCTTTGTTTTCACAATCTTTTATCTTGTTCCATATGTATTTTATTGATATTTTTATACACAACCCTTTCTATGATTATACTTCTCAGGGAATAATTAAATTGAAAAATAGTTATTGATTTCTTAGTTTATGTCAGACACTATGGTAAGTACTGTAGCTCCATAGGAACAAAATAGGACCTCTCTGCCTCCCTGATGCTCACAGTCTAGAAATAGTTCATAATAACAACACATGTGACATTTCATAGATAACCAAATACTGACTTTTTTGTCTCATTTGATCCTCACAGGGCTGGGAGTAACAAGGGTAGGTGTTAATATTCCCTCATCACAGAGGAGGAAAATAATTTAATAAGTGTAGTGAATTAGAGGCAGACTTAGGGCAGCGAACAGAAGAAACTTTCATTGAGGAAACTCTAGTGCAGTGTAGGTGGGAATGCAGGTTGGTGCAGACACTGTGGAAAACAGTATGGTGTTTCCTCAAAAAAAAAAGGAACTGCCTTTTGAGCCAGTGATCCCACTTCTGGGAATACATCCAAAAAATCCTGAAACCAATCAGAAAGAATATATGCACCCCTATGTTCATAGCAGCAGAATTTACAATAGCTAAGATCTAGAAACAGCCCAAGTGCCCATCAGTAGATGAGTGGATAAAAAAGCTGTGGTACATCTACACAAGGGAATACTATGCGGCTGTAAAAAAGAAGGATCTTTAACCCTTTGCGAAAGCATGGATGGACCTGGAGAGTATTATGCTAAATGAAATAAGCCAGTCCGAGAAAGACAAATGCCACATGACCTCAGGAATGTGTGGAATCTAATGAACAAAATAAACTGATGAACAAAATAAAACCAGAAGTATGGGTACATGGAACAGACTGATGGGTGCCAGAGGGGACAGGAGTGGGTTAATGGATAAAGAAGGTGAGGGGATTAGCTATTGAACATATATGCATGGCCCATGGACATGGACAATAGTGTGCTAAAGGCCAAGAGAGGGGGAGACGGTAGGGGAAGTGTGCAGAGGGGGAGTTAATGGGGGGTATCTGCAATAGCATCAACATTAAAAATTTTTAATAAGAGAAAGAAACATAAATACACCAACAAAATAAAAACTAAAATTGTTCTATAAAAGAAAGTAGTTTTTAAATTCCAGTAACAACATGTAACTAAAGACATATGCTTGAGATGGTGGCGATATAGGCAGACGCGTCCCAGGTCTTGTCCTGGAGCAAATGGAGTAAGCAGCTGAAACTATTAACACCCACCCCGAATTGGCGAAATTACTCAGCTGGTGAGACGGTTTGCAGCCGGGAAGGGCAGAGCTCCTCTGGAAAGGAGGTGAAAAATGGCGGAGGCTTAGACGGACGTGTTGGTGCTTCGTCCCAGAGCAGATAGGGGCGAGCAGCTGAAACGGGTAACAATCAGCCCCATCAAGCTGGGGAGGTTCAGCTGAGAGACAGCCTGCAGCCAGGAAAGACAGAGAACTCCTAAAAAATGTGGATGGTTAGAGATTGAGGCTGAAACTTCCCCCTGGGCGCCAGCGCAGCGGTGAGACCGCACCATCTTGGGAAGCGGTTACCAGCATCCAGAGATCGGCTACTAACCCGGCGGCTACTAACCCGGAGGCAACGACTCGCAAGCAGCGCGACTGCAAGAGCCCAGAGGAGACCTGCACCCCTCCACGGAAAGGTTAGACTTACCCCAAAGGTGTGGTTTGCAGTTCAGGTTGGAGCGAGGAACGCGCGCGCAGGCGCAGGGGGAAATCTCCGCCCTCCAAAATCCGCGCCCATAGAGGCCAGCGTGACTCGCAAGTGGGGAGGGCTCCCGCAGGTCTGCTGCCAGAAGGTAACACTATAAATGAGCCCATAGTTGGACTGGATGCAAAAGGGCTGCCTCAGAGTTTCCCTGATAGCCGGCTACTTGTTGCCAGGGGCTTGAGCGCGCGCAGACACTCCGCGCAGCTCTGGAGGGTGGAATCCTGCGAGTTCGAACAGCTTCCCAGGCTCTTGTTTGCACACTTCCTCTTACTTCTGTGAGTTTGATTGTTGACCGCAGTACATGTGATTGCCCAGTTGGGGTCACTAGCAGAGCTTGTAGGGGAAGATTGTTTTTGGGGAGCCTGGGAAACAGAGCTGGGAGCGGCGCCTGGGGAACCAGCTCTGGGCGGAGCTGGTTCAGGTACAATAGAGAACTCCTGGTCAGAGAGAACTTATAGCCTCGGAGGTCAATCCAGACACACTGCCACCCAGAGGCAGAGCCACGAACTGACTCTTCTGTAAATACAGATAAGGCAATAAGGGGATTTTACTGCCGACTTTAAAATCAAGACTGTGGCTTACAACACGGAGGAACAGTGTATCAGAGGGAAACTCAACATTCTCCTGAATTCCGGGAATGCCAATAAGAAGAGTAGAAGATCTGAAGCACCTGCATTACTCCACATTTTTATTTTTATTTTTTTAAATTACTTTTTCTCCTTTTAACTAAGAAAACATTTTTTTCTTTTTTTTTCTTTTTTCTTTTTCTCCATCACCTGATTTTGCCCCTTCAGCTACTACATTTTTATTTTTAACTAGTATTATTACCACTACCATTTTACCATTTTTTAAAGTGTCATTTTATTTTGTGTTTATTTTATTTTGGGACTAATGTTCTCCATTCTATTTTCATCGTTCCTTTAGCAACATTTTTCTCTACCTCAATTTGCCTCTGTGCTAAACAATCTTCCCCACTCTTTCCCTTTTGCTGTCCTGTTTCTCTTACCCTACTCCAGCTTTTGATTTTCCCTATTCTTTTTACCCCCTGTCAAAATTTAACCCTGCTTATATATCCTACGTCCAATCCCCTGTTCTAAATCCTTATACACCTTTCCCTTATCTTCCTTCACTATCCAATTTTTTTTTTCTCTTCTTCTTCTTTTCTCTCTCTATTGTTTTATTGTTGTTTGCTTGATTGACGAGTATGTTGGGGTTTTTTTTTTTTTGGATTGTTTGAGAGGTTAGACTGCTTATTCTTTTTATTTTCCTGCCCCTCCCTCTCTCCCCCCCCCCCCCCGGTTATTTCTGTGCTTCTGTTTCCCCTTGCGTCACTTGATATTATTGGTTGTTTGTAGTTTGTATTCATCTCCAGGAATCTGTTGCTGTATTTTGTTGGTATTAGTGGCAGACCTATAGGAGTTTTCTCCTCATATAAATACTCTCTTCCCCTTTTATACTTCATTCTCTTTTCTCTCTTACTTTTTTTTTTCCTCCTCTTTTTCCCCTCCCTTTTTCCAATTTCATTTTTGCACTCCTTTCTTTCTTTCTTTCTTTCTTTCTTTCTTTCTTTCTTTCTTTCTTTCTTTTTTCTCTTCTACATTTTGCTCTTCTTTCCCCCTTATCTCCCAACTCTCTTAGCTCGGGTGGCCACCTTTATTTGGGGTTAGTAATATCGTAAATACAATAGTGTTCAGTGCCTGGTACGTTGTGCCTTGTTGTGTTGTATTTTGTGCCTTTAAATCAACGCAGCAGATTCAAGCAACAGCAGCCTCCTGATCACCACACGCTCTGCCTGGGGAACAGTTGCTGTGTGTGAAGCCTCCCTCTACCAGCCAGAAGAGCCACCACAACTGTGAACAGCACCCACCAGAGGCTCTGCTATCAACAGAGGAGCCGCTGCTACCACAACCGCCCAAGGAGCAACCACAGCCCGAGGAGCCACTGCCACCCAGGGAGCAGCCACTGCCACCCAGGGTCCAGCCACTGAACGACTCAACAACTAGTCATGTCAGTGAGATCAAACATGGGTAGACAAAGAAACCCCCAAAGGAAAGAAAAGGAGGACTTGCCAGAAAAGCAGCTAAGTGAGACAGAGATATGCAACATGACGGAAAAAGAATTCAGAATAAGGTTCCTAGAGTACATGCACCAGATGTTCAAGAAGCAAGAAGAAACAGATGAAAAACTCAACTACTTATGCAAGAAGGTAGAAGAAACAGATGAAAAAATCAACAACTTAAGTAAGTCCCAAGAAGAAATGAAGAGCGACATAGCTGCAATAAAAAACACCATTGAAAGTATCAACAGTAGACTGGGAGAAGCGGAGGACCGAATTAGTGAATTAGAAGACAAGGAAGCAAAACACACTCAAACTGTACTGCAAATGGAGAAAAAAATTAAAAGACAGGAGGAGAGCCTAAGGGAACTTTGGGACAACATGAAACGAAACAACATACGAATAATAGGGGTGCCAGAACAACAGAAAGATGAAGATGGATTAGAAAACCTATTCGAAGAAATAATATCAGAAAACTTCCCTGAGGTGGGGAAGAAAAAAGTCACACAAGCCCAGAGAGTCCCAAACAAGGTGAACCCGAAAAGACCCACACCAAGACACATCATAATTACCATGGCAAATGTTCAGGATAAAGAGAGAATCTTACAGGCTGCAAGAGAGAGACGGAAAGTAACATACAAGGGAGCTCCCATTAGATTATCAAATGATTTCTCAACAGAAACTCATCAGGCCAGAAAAGAATGGACGGAAATCTACAAAGTGATGCAAAGCAAAGGACTGAATCCAAGAATACTCTATCCAGCAAGGCTATCATTCAAAATTGAAGGGGAAATAAGAAGCTTCACAGACAAAAAAGGGCTAAGGGAGTTTATCACCACCAAGCCAGCCATGCAAGAAATGCTAAAGGGACTGGTGTAAAAAGAAGAAATATCAAGCTCAGAAAGAAAACAGCCACACACACACACACAAAAAGAAATGGCTACAAACAAGTACCTTTCAATAATAACTTTAAATGTAAATGGACTAAATGCTCCAACCAAAAGACATCGAGTGGCTGAATGGATAAAAAAACATGACCCATACATCTGCTGTCTACAAGAGACCCACCTCATTAGAAGGGACTCACACAGACTGAAAGTGAAGGGATGGAAAAATATCTTTCACGCAAATGGAAAGGAAAAGAAAGCTGGGGTAGCAATACTTATATCTGACAAAATACATCTCAAAGTGAAGGCCATAACCAGAGATAAGGAAGGCCACTTCATAATACTAAAGGGATCAATACAACAAGAAGATATAACCCTGGTAAACATATATGCACCCAATGCAGGAGCACCCACATACATAAGAAAACTTCTGGAAGATATCAGGGGAGAGATCGACAATAATACAATCATAGTAGGGGACTTTAATACACCACTGACATCACTGGATAAATCCGTTAGACAAACAATCAGCAAAGAAACAGCAATCCTAAATGACTCACTAGATCAGAAGGACTTAATTGACATCTTCAGAACACTTCACCCCACAGCTGCGGAATATACATTCCTCTCAGGTGCTCATGGGACATATTCAAAAATAGACCACATATTGGGTCACAAGCAAAGTCTCCACAAATTCAAGAAGATTGAAATCATAAAAAGCTTCTTCGCAGACCACGATGGCATATTGTTAGAAATAAACTACAATAAAAACAACCCAAAATACTCAAACACTTGGAAGCTGAATAGCATGTTATTAAATATTGATTGGGTTACCGATGACATCAAAGAAGAAATTAAAAACATCCTGGACACTAATGACAATGAAAACACAACAATCCAAAACCTCTGGGACACAATGAAAGCAGTCCTGAGAGGGAAGTTTATAGCTCTACAGGCCTATCTCAAAAAACAAGAAAAAATGGTAGTTAACCATCTAACTCTACAACTCAAAGAATTAGAAAGAGAGCAACAAGAAAACCCCAGAGTGAGCAGAAGGAAGGAGATAATAAAGATTAGAGCAGAAATCAATGAAATAGAGACCAAAAAAACAATACAGAAAATCAATGAAACCAAGAGCTGGTTCTTTGAAAGGATAAACAAGATTGACAAACCCCTCGCCAGGCTCACCAAGAAGCAAAGAGAGAGGTCCCAAATAAACCAAATCAGAAATGATAGAGGCGAAATAACAACAGACCCCACAGAAATACAAATGATTGTTAAACAATACTACGGGCAACTCTACTCCAACAAACTAGACAACCTGGAGGAAATGGACAAATTCCTAGAAAAATACAACATTCCAAAACTCAATCAGGAAGAATCTAAAAACCTCAATAGGCCAATAACTATGGCAGAAATTGAAGCAGTCATCAGAAAGCTTCCAGCAAACAAAAGCCCAGGGCCAGACGGCTTCACAGGGGAGTTCTACCAAACATTCAAGGAAGAACTAAAACCTACCCTCCTCAGACTACTACAAAAAATTCAAGAGGAAGGAACACTTCCAAGCTCATTCTATGAAGCCAGCATCACCCTAATACCAAAACCAGGTAAAGACATCACAATGAAAGAGAACTACAGGCCAATATCCCTCATGAACATAGATGCCAAAATCCTCAACAAAATCTTAGCAAATCGGATCCAGCAGTACATCAGAAGGATCATACACCATGACCAAGTAGGATTTATCCCAGAGATGCAAGGATGGTACAACATCCGTAAATCAATAAATGTGATACATCACATAAACAAATTGAAAGAAAAAAACCACATGGTCATATCAATTGATGCAGAAAAAGCATTTGACAAAATCCAACACCCATTTTTGATAAAAACTCTCAGAAAGGTGGGAATAGAAGGATCATACCTCAACATAATAAAAGCCATATGACAGGCCCACAGCCAACATCATACTCAATGGTCAAAAACTAACACCATTTCCCCTAAGAACAGGAACAAGACAGGGATGCCCACTTTCACCACTCCTGTTCAACATAGTACTGGAAGTATTAGCCATTGCAATTAGGCAAGAAGAAGAAATAAAAGGCATCCAAATTGGAAAAGAGGAAGTAAAACTGTCCTTATTTGCAGATGACATGATATTATACATACAAAACCCAAGAGACTCCATCCAAAAGCTACTAGACTTAATACATGAATTTGGCAATGTAGCAGGATACAAAATTAACCCCAAGAAATCTGAGGCATTTCTATACACCAATAGTGAACTTTCAGAAAGAGAGATTAGAAAAACAATCCCATTTACCATCGCACCAAAAAAATTAAGATACCTAGGAATAAACTTAACTAAAGAGGTTAAAGACCTCTACTCAGAAAACTACAGGACGTTGAAAAAAGAGATAGAGGAAGACATAAACAGATGGAAGAACATACCATGTTCTTGGATTGGTAGAATCAACATCATTAAAATGTCCATACTACCCAAAGCAATCTATAAATTCAACGCACTTCCCACTAAAATACCAATGGCCTTCTTCAAAGATCTAGAACGAACTCTCCAAAAATTCATCTGGAATAAAAAAAGACCCCGAATAGCTGCAGCGATCCTGAGAAAAAACAAAGTAGGTGGGATCTCAATGCCAGATATCAAGCTGTATTACAAAGCCACTGTTCTCAAAACTGCCTGGTACTGGCACAAGAACAGACACATAGATCAGTGGAATAGAATAGAGAGTCCAGAAATTAGCCCGAACCAATATGCTCAATTAATTTTTGACAAAGGAGGCATGAACATACAATGGAGCCATGATAGTCTCTTCAATAAATGGTGTTGGGAAAATTGGACAGATATATGCAAGAAAATGAAACTAGACCACCCACTTACACCATACACAAGAATAAACTCAAAATGGATAAAGGACTTAAATGTACGACAGGAAACCATAAAAATTCTAGAAGAATACAAAGTCAACAAAATCTCAGACATATGCCAAAACAATTTCTTCACTGATACAGCTCCTAGGGCAGTTGAAACTAAAGAGAAACTGAACAAATGGGACTACATCAAAATAAAAAGCTTCTGCACAGCAAAAGAAACCATCAACAAAACAACAAGAAAACCCACTGCGTGGGAAAACATATTTGCCAACGTCATATCTGATAAGGGCTTAATCTCCAAAATTTATAGGGAACTCATACAACTTAACAAAAAGAAGATAAACAATCCAATCAAAAAATGGGCAAAGGATCTAAATAGACACCTTTCAAAAGAGGACATTCAGAAAGCCAAGAGACATATGAAAACATGCTCAAAGTCACTAATCATCCGAGAGATGCAAATCAAAACAACAATGAGGTACCATCTCACACCTGTCAGAATGGCCATCATCAACAAATCAACAAACGACAAGTGCTGGAGAGGATGTGGAGAAAAAGGAACACTTGTGCACTGCTGGTGGGAATGCAGACTGGTGCAGCCACTATGGAAGGCAGTATGGAGGTTCCTCAAAAAATTGGAAATGGAACTCCCATTTGACCCTGTGATCCCACTTCTAGGAATATATCCCAAGAAACCAGAAACACCAATCAGAAAGGATATATGTACCCAGATGTTCATAGCAGCACAATTCACCATAGCTAAGATCTGGAAACAGCCTAAGTGCCCATCAGTAGATGAATGGATTAGAAAACTGTGGTACATCTACACGATGGAATACTATGCTGCTGTTAAAAAGAAGGAACTCCTACCATTTGCAACAGCATGGATGGAACTGGAGAGCATTATGCTAAGTGAAACAAGCCAGTCAATGAAGGAAAAGTACCACATGATCTCACTCATTCATGGATAATAAAGACCATTACAAACTTTTGAACAATAATAGATACAGAGGCAGAGCTGCCTCAAACTGATTGTCAAACTGCAGTGGGAAGGCCAGGGAGGGTTGGGGGGGAGGATAGAGGGGAGTAAGAGATCAACCGAAGGACTTGTATGCACCCATATAACCATAACTAATGGACATAAGACACTGGGGGGTAAGGGAGGGCAGGGGCTTGTCAAGGGTGGGGGGGAAAAAAGGACACTTATGTAATACCCTTTGTAATACTTTAAGCGAAAAATAAAAAAATAAAAAATAAATAAATAAATAAATAAAAAGACATATGCTTTATCACAGCCTCAAATTAGTATTGTTACTTTTCTGATTATGTATAGCAGTCTCCATTGCCCATCCTACCAAAAATAAAAAGGACGGAGAAAGAATTTCTGTATAGCTAAGCTATTTGACACTCTTCACAAAATATTATATTGCTTCTCAGTCTTATCCCAGAGGGACAGTTAAATCTAAGAAACACTAATTTATATGGAAGACCAGTAGTATAGTCCAAATGGAGATCAATTTAAATGGACATTTATTCGTTGATTTTTATTTTTAAAGAGACATCACTAGAATAAAAAACATTTCATAAAGGAAACAATAATCTTTTTTCTTTTTCTTGTTGGCTCCTTCTGGTTCCTGCTACAATTCTGTCTGACTCTTTCATGTTTAATACAAAGGTAAAGGGAGTGAGAATATCTCTATTAGTAGTAGAAGTATTGCCTTCCTTCATTTAAAAATATTGACACATGATTATTTTAACTAATAAATCCATTCACATGTAATTCATAGCCTTTTCCCCGCCTCTATTCTTGGAGTACTTTATGAGAAAGAAGTGCTAAGAGCTTTCCAAGGTATTTTTCCTACTGTCTGTGCAACATTTAACACTTGGAGTGGGGGAAACGAGTTAAGTCGGCTCACGTGAATTGCGCGTACTCCGCGGGAGCCGTCTTAACTCGGTTCATATAGATTTGCGGTGGAGTGCGGGAAACGTGTAAACTCGGGCCGATTGTAACTGCGTATTACCAAATATTTGTTTGTTTGCCGTTCACAAAGATACCTACCTGCGTATGCGAACCGTTTCATACCCATTGGGGTAATAGGTATCATAAAAATCCCTGATTTTGCGCGGGAAACCTAAATAATTGCCCGCACCATCTTATATTTTGGCGGGAAATTCACCCCACACCGGAGTGTTAACATTCTTAACCACTTCCTGTCCCTTGAAGTTGTCTAGTCCCTTGCATTCCATAATGCTGTGCTGTCTAACTCTCTTCCTATCTTTAATTCTTTAACTGCTTTATATACTTTTTCATGCTTCCAGATCTGGCAATACCTGAAGTTCTATCCTTAGCCCTTTTTGAGTAATCTTATCTTCTATAATAACATTTTTTATTTTATCAGTCATCCAATATGAATGAGTCCCTGAACTATATATTTAGTATTGAATTCTCTTTTAAACACCATTCACCAAAATATCTGCCATGTAATATTATCAGACATACTATAACTGATAACTCAGTATTTTTAAAGCTGAGTAACTCATTACGCTCTCAGATTTATCTCACTAAGCATGATGATCTCCCTTGGTTTCTGATGGCAATATCCTTAATCTCCCAGTCTGAAACCTCAAGTTTCAACCCATATTTATCCCCCCTCTTTTTTTAAAAACTATTTCATCAGTTTCTAAGACGTATCAATTTCATTTTTAAATTGCACTTAGTTTTGTTTGCTTGTTATATTTACATCACCACCACCAGGTGCTCCATTTTCACTGCCAACAGATTTATTTTCTAAAACATGGCTGTCCTCAGTCTGCGACTATGACCAAAAACTGTCAATATCTCCTGATACATCAAAACCTGACAGGCAAGTCTGCCTGCAATGCCCCTTTCTAACACTTCAACTTATACCCCAACTCAGGTACTATAGTCTGTTTTAGGTAGGCATTGTGTCCAATTTTGAAATCATGGTTTTACCTATGCCGTCTCCCCAGTGGATGAGTTTTCATCTCCTTCTTACCACATGAGAGGAATTCTAGGAATCTTTTACAGCTCCTTTTATCCCCCATATTCTGGGTAAGTCATCACCGACCATCCGGAATTAAAATCTTTCTTGCCTCTGTTTTTCTACAGTAGATCATTTGGCCTTTCGCATATAACGCCTTAAAAATGTAATTGTCTTTTATATGTGTGTATTTCCTATCTTCTCAACTAACTTATAAAGTGTTATTATCAGACATTGTGTCTTATCTCTTCCTTCAGCCACCACAATAACTACTCCCAGTCACTTTAAGCACTCAATAAATAGTTGATTGGTTGTATCTAACAAAATAAATTCTTAATGCAAGTTATTTATATTGATAAACTATATATACATGCTTTTAAAGATCATTAACAAGACTATGCATGGTGATAATTCCTAATCAATGGCTTAAAATTGTTTTATATACTCAATAAACTAAAAACAAATAAAAATCCATTAATCAGCTTCAATTAGTTTGACAGTTGATCAAAGCCCCACATAGATGCATAAACAAGCAGTGTCTGTCCTTTATCTCAGCTACAGCCTTCGCTAGGCTTCATCCCCTCCCTCTCTTCCTTCTAAATGGGACAATTATCAAGGTTATCCCCACTTGATTATGTCCAGGGAAGGTACATCTACTTATAGAGGGAGAGGGACAGGGACAGGGACAGGGACAGGGACAGGGAGAGGGAGAGGGAGAGGGAGAGAGAGAGAGATCACCTTATCTGGGAGTTGAACAGCAGTGGCCTGGTTGCTCAAATATCTGAACCCAGTATCTTTTAATCAGATCAATTTAATAGTCACAAGTAAGGTTTGACATTATCTGTTGATTTTTTTTGCCAGAAGCAACACATTATTGTATGTTAACATTCATCTGTCCTTGTAAAACTAGAGACCAGGAGATGTGTTTTATTCATTTCTGAATCCTCAGTGCACAGCAGTTTTGTGTACATGATTTGGGGGCAAAATTTATTCATTCATTCTTTTTCTCAGTGTACCAGAGGATAGTGCCTTGCCCTCTCCGTAGCCATACAACAAGTGCATCACTTATATGCCAACTCATGTAGATGACATTGGGTGACATTCAGGGATTATACAAACAGATAAACATATGCAAGGCAGAGGGGAGAGAACCCCTGCCCCACAACACACACACAACGTTCCTTCCTCTGCCCTGCTCTCCCACATTAATTTATTAGAGAGAAAGTGAAAAACTAAAGGAAGTGGTCCTGCAGAGTGCTGGGAGTGTGCCCCACTCATGACTGAGTCTGTGCCATTCTACACTTCCATTATGAAGGAGGGAGGGGATTCCCAGGCCTGTGGTTCTCAACAGGGTGATTTTACCCCAGAGGGAACATTTGGTAATGTCTGAAGACATTTTGATTGTTACAACTGTGTGTGTGTGTGTGTGTGTGCGCGCGCGCACATGCGCACTGCTTCCTAGTATCTAGTGTATACAGGCTAGAGATGCTGCTAAACACCCTATATAACACAGGGCAGTTCAGTTCCACAACAAGGAACTGTCCAGCCCCAAATGTAAATAGGGCCAAGACTAAGAAACCCTGCTTTAGATCTTAATTCAGTAGGTAAACTGGGACCTTGGATTTTGTATTTTCAACATGTGCCCCCAATAACCTGAAACAGAGGATTTCATAGACTCTCCAAATGCCAGCTTTTCCGTTCAAGACTTATTTTATTTCTCTGTGACTCAATCACATGACAAAACTATTAGCTAGAACATTCCATTAGAATGCTCAGTGTTTTGCACTGATATGTATGATTCTTGTTGATATTAAATACTTAAAAGGAGCCTCATGGAGCACTGGCATGACTTATTATTACTGGCGGGAAGCAAGCCAGGGTTAACACCCTCACCGTCTAGTGGGCTGACAGGCTTGTCGGCTCCATTGTCAAGGCGAATGCCTACACAATTACAGCACGTAGTCTGCTCCAGTGTCCCACAAAGGAAAGTATTGTAGCGGGTAACTGCTTCCAGGATCCCTGCTGTCAGAGAAAATAGACAAGTTCTAACTTCTCCATGGTCCTCCTACTGAGCGTATCAATGCCGCCTCTTGCTGCTTCGCTCCGGCAGCGCTACGTGTTGTTTCTCTCTGGCAAATGGTCCAGCTAACATTTGACCTTATCTCAGGTCATGTCCTATTGATCCCTGCATGGAGTTATTGTTGGAAGATAAGCCATTTTCCCACTGCCACAAAACTTACTGCTCGCAGCTTCTAAGCCACGGTCTGGAGGGAAATACCGTTTCTCTTTGAAGAAGAGATCTTCAGCAGGGCCCCCGCTGGCTCTTCTGTGTGTCCTTTCTTCCCTAAAGCCAGGATCTCAGCCATCCCCCCTCTGTCAGTTTTTTGGCCGACCTGCCATTTACAGCCACCAGCACCTTCAGGGACCCAGGCAAGGAAACTGTCTCTCCTTCGTCTTTATTTGTGACATCTCAGTACCTGATCAAGTTGTTTCTGCCTCCATCCCACTGCCCCTCTCCCTTCTCTATTCATCATCTCTGCTTCAGTTTAACCCATGAAAACCTTTGCTTCCAAAATTATAGCTGCCCTCCCGCTTTTGTCTTTTGGCTCCCTTCTAACCTACCTTCTGTATTACATCTGATTTCCTTTTGGAAACAATTCTCATTATGTCACCCTGTACATAGAACCCACCAATGAGTCCCTGTTACTTGTGGAAAAATATCCGAATTCCTTAGATAGACGACCGAGACCCTTTATAACCTGGGCCCTATGTTTACCTGCTATGCCGTATATTATTGCCTCTCTGATGTTCTAACAAAACTGCACAACTTACCTGGGAAGACTTATTCTTTCATACCTCTGCTTTTTCTTACATTGTTCCTTTGCATGGGATGCATTAATTTATCTTCTTCGCCATTAGGCAAACTCTTATTCATACTGAGAAATGCATCTCAAATTAGAATACATCTAAAAAGGCTTCCTTGACTTCCCTGGACTAGATATAACAGGTCAGTTTCCCCAAGAAGCAGCCCCTGAGACAGAGACTGGCACGTAGATGGTTTATTGGGAATGTGGTCTTAGGATCAATATAAGTGGAAGTGGGAGGATGGGAAGAATGCAGGACTGCCCAGGGACAAGTTGAACTATGATGCAGTCACAACAAAGGCCTCAGCCAATACTATGTGGAGCTCCTAGCTAGCATGTTTCTTCAGAGTTGCTCTTAATTAAGGCAGGGGCGGGGGGTGGCGGGGGTGCGGTCTGTATACCTCAATGCTCAGGCAAGTTACTAAGTGTGGATTGTCCCTGGGAGGCAAGGCCAAGGGCAAGCCCCAGAGATTACTCTGATGAGAGCTGTGGGTAACTCATACACCTTCAGCTGGGAGACTGAGAACTTCCGTCTTTAAAGAGGGGCTAATTCCCTACAATAATGCATTTAAAACTCCACAAAGATTTCAAAAGGCAATGTTTATTTCTCTCATTAATGAAGGATTTAACATCAATAACATGTCACTGGGCACTTACAAGGGAGACACACCTGGTCATACAAACTCTGGAAAAAACATAAATAGAAAACAATGTTATATGAAAATTGTTTATTTCCAAAAAAAACTACTAATGTTCCATTGTAATGAGAACTAACAAGCTTAATGTTCCCTTTAGTGCCTGGCAATGTAGATTCCCTCTTACTTGCAGAAGAAAACATTATTATAAGATCAAAGATATATATTGAAACAGAAACACTGTGGCCTTTTGAATGTTGCTCATTTTGTTCTGTTCATTAGATGCTGAGGGATAATTAGCTCATCATTATAAATAAAACTATTCAGGGAATGTAATAGAGAGAATTTTCATAACAATATAATTAGCATAGCATGCAATTACTCATTACTCTTTATACTCTTCAACGTGAGTCAGTTGATGTCAACATTAAAATTTCATCTTGAACATTGCCTGACTTCTCTTTTGTTTAACTTGTGACTTAAAAGTTAAATTCTAGATGCTTTATTCCTAATTATGACTTGTTTTATTCCTTGGAATGCAAAATCATAATGGGGAAAAATAAACTTTTTTCTCACTTATCACTAAAGACACATTGAATTTTCTTAGGTACAAGACACCACTCTTTATATAAGTTACTCAGTTTTAGGGCAAAATTATCATGTAACTTTGAATTATCATCTCTAAACCTGAAGCTCAGAAATAATTTTATAAACCAAGTAATGCCAGGGCCACCATAAGCTGCAGGAGACATTTTAAATAAATGTCTATTTCTCCTAGAATGGGGGAGACCTGTGGGAAAAAAAAATAGGGTTAGGGGTTAGGGTTAGGGTTAGGGTTAGAAATAAGGTTAGGATTAGGTTTTGGGATGGAGTTAGGTTTAGGGTTAGGGTTAGGCTTAGGGTTAGAAATAAGATTAGGGTTAGGGTTAGGGATGGAGTTAGGGTTAGAGTTAGGGTTCAGGTTAGAATTTAGGGTTAGGGTTAGGGGTTAGGGTTAGGGTTTAGGGTTAGGGATAGGGTTAGTGTTAGGGTTTAGGGTTAGGATTAGGGTTAGAAATAAGGTTAGGGTTAGGGTTAGGGTTATGTTTAACATAAAACTGAACCATAACCCTATGCCCTCATTTATAACCGAATCCTAGCCCTAACCCTAACGCTAACCCTAACACTAACATGAATCCTGTTCCAAACTCTAACACTAACCCTAAACCTAAATTGTAACTTTCCCTAGCCATAACATTAACCCTAACCCTAATGCTATCCCAAAACCTAAACATAACCCTAAAACTAACCCTAGCTATGACACTAATCCTATCCAAAATTCTAACCCAAACAATAAAACTAACCCTAACCCTATCCCACATACTAAAGCTAACCATAGCCCAAAAGCTAATTCATAACCGAACCATACCCCTAACTTAACCCTAATGCTAACTCAAACTCTAACCGTAACCCTAATCCTAACCATAACCCTAAACTAAACCCTAACCATAATCCCAATCCTACAGCAAACTTTAACCCTCACCCTAGCTTTAACCCTAGCATTAGATCTATCCCTAAACCTATCCCCGAACCCTAACCCTAACCCTAACCCTACCTCTAACCCTAACCCTAACCCTAACCAGAACCTGAACCCTAACCCTACCCCTAACCCTAAACCTAACCCTAATTCATGATCTAACCCTAACACTAAACCTAACTCTACATC
This sequence comes from Myotis yumanensis, assembly GCF_028538775.1. Lineage (NCBI taxonomy): Eukaryota > Metazoa > Chordata > Mammalia > Chiroptera > Vespertilionidae > Myotis > Myotis yumanensis. Next base: position 16,387,823 of record NW_027223762.1, read on the forward strand.
TAACCTTAACCCTAGGACTAAACCTAACCCTAACGCTAGCTCTAACCCTAACCCTAATCCTATCCCAAACTCTAACCCTAACACTAAACCTAAGGCTAACTCTATTCCAAATCCTAACCCTAAACCTAACCCTAACCTTAACCCTATTTATAACCGAATCCAAGCCCTAACTCTAACCTGAAATCTAACCCGAACTCTAACCTTAACCCGAACGCTAACCCTAACCCTAACCCTACATCTAATCCTAGCTTAAACCCTAACCCCAAACCTATCCCGAACTTTAACCCTAACCCTAGCTCTAACCCTAATCCTATCCCAAACCCTAGCCCTACCTCAACCCTAACCCTAACCCTACCTCTACCCTAAACCTAAATCTAATCCTAGCCCTAGCCCTAACCCTAATCCTAAACTGAACTCTAACCCTAACCCTATCCCTAACACTAAACCTAACCCTAGCTCTTAAACCTACCCTAACCCTAAAGATAACCCTAATCCTAACCCAAACCCAAATCCTATCCCTGAGCCTAAACCTAAACCTAACCCTAACCCTAAACCTAAACTTAACCCTAACCCTATCCCAAACCCTATCGCTAACCTAACTCTAATCCTAATCCTAACCCTAACCATAACACTAACCCTAATTCATAACTTAACCCTAACACTATACCAAACCCTAAATCTAAACTTAACCCTAGTTGCCAAGTGCCCTCTCACATTCTGGGACCCCTTGGGGGATGTCAGACTTCTGGTTTCAGCCTGATCCCTGCAGGCCAAGTTGAGGGACCCCCACCTGCCGCAGGAAACCCACTCATTCTGCAGATGCCCTTCAAGCCCTGGCACCGCCCCGGGTGTGGCCAGCTAGGGAGGGACCGCTGGAGGTTGGCTCCTGGGCGTGCCCGGCCCTTCTCATTCAGTTCCACCTCACCGACCGACCACCTTTTAATTAATTTCCTTTCAATGTGCACGAATCTGTGCACCAGGCCTCTAGTATATCATAAAGCTTGGTCTCTGCATCAAGGCTGGCAGAGGAAAGGGGACATTTGTTTACTTTCACTGCTCTATCTGAGATTAGTTCCTGTCCTTCTTTAGCCTTCATGTTAGAATTGGCTTGTCTACGTGAATTTAGGACTTCAACCATTGGGCGTATGGATGATTTAATGTATACCCATCCTGCTTAAACTTGCTCTGAGGGTAGGAGACTTTACACTTGACCTTGAGCAACCCCTTTAATCTAAGAAGTGACTACAACGATAGTAGTGCCAGGGGTGTCAGTGACTAGAGGGGCTGACTCAACCAGGGGGGGCTGACAATGCCTAGAGCCTGGCAATGCTGATTCCAGCACATAGGCTCTTAACTCTGCATCCAGCAATGGCAGTATTGTCAAAGTTAGACATCATTAGAGAACTTAGTGGTCAGTAAGCCATAATGGCTAGAGCAGCCCTGGGCAAACTACAGCCCGCGGGCTGGATCTGGCCCGTTTGAAATGAATAAAACTAAAAAAAAAAAAAAAAAAAGACCGTACCCTTTTATGTAATGATGTTTACTTTGAATTTATATTAGTTCACACAAACACTCCATCCATGCTTTTGTTCCGGCCCTCCGATCCAGTTTAAGAACCCATTGTGGCCCTTAAGTCAAAAAGTTTGCCCACCCCTGGGCTAGAGCAAGGGTTATTTCACTAGGAGGCAACACCATTTGGGGGATAAAGCTGGTTCCTTCCTTTGTCACCAAAATCCTGGACTTCTGACATGAAAACATTGAAAGGGCATTTTTCTTCTTTTCTTTACTTGAAAACACTTTTTATTTTAAACTAGTGGCCTGGTGCACGAAATTCGTGCATGGGGGGATGTCTCTCAGCCTGGCCTGCACCCTCTCCAATCTGGGACCACTTGGGAGATCTCTGTTGGTTTAGTCCCAAATCCTGTCTAAACGAGCAGTCGGACATCCCTCTCACAATCCAGTACCTCTGCATCTAACCACTTGCCTGCCTGCCTGATTGCCCCCTAACCACTCCCCTGCTGGCCTGATTGACGCCTAACTGCTCCCCTGCTGGCCCGATCACCCCCAACTGCCCTTCCCTGCAGGCCTGATCGCCTACAACTGCCCTCCCCTGCCGGCCATCTTATGATGGACATCTTGTGGCAGCCATCCTGTGACAGCCATCTTGTTGCATCTATCTTGTGACAATGTGAGGGCAGCCATCGTGTGGTGGCCATCTTCAGGTGGCCATCTTGTGATGACGTGAGGGCGGCCATCTTGTGGCGGCCATCCTGAGGTGGCCATCTTGTGACAACACGCATGTAAGGGTCACCCAGGCTTTTATTAGTATAGATGGTCTTTAAAAAAAAGAACATTTGTGAACACAGAAAACTGAAACAAAGAAACCCTTTCTTGGTTCATTAAGAACCAAGCTAACATATGTTGGTATAGTACTTGCGTGTATGTGTGTGTGTGTGTGTGTAACAAGCTCTTAATTATTATCATCAATATTAGAGTCCCAGTGCATAAAAATTCATGCACTCAGGGGGGTCCCTCAGCCTGGTCTATGCCCTCTTTCAGTCCAGGACCCCTTAGGGGATGTCCACCTCCCAGTTTAGGCCCACTCCCCAGGGGATCGAGTCTAAGCTGGCAGTCATACATCCCTCTGGCAGCCTGAGAACCCTTGGGGATGTCCACCTGCTAGCTTAGGCCTTCACCCCGGGTATCAGGCCTAAGCTGGCAATCAGATGTTCCTCTGGCAGCCTGAGAGCCCTTGGGGGATGTCCGACTGATGGCCTAAGCTGTAGTCAGACATCCTTAGCACTGCCGTGGAGGTGGGAGAGGCTCCTGCCATGACTGCTGCACTCACAGCCATCAACCTGGCTTGTGGCTGAGCGGAGCTCCCCATGTGGAGCGTCTGCCCTGCGTTGAGCGTCTGCCTCCTGGTGGTCAGTGCACATTATAGCAACTGGTCGTTCCTGGTAGTTCAGCCATTAGGGTCAATTTGCAATCCTATTATATAGGATTTTTCTTATTATTTTATTGGTATGCAGTACTATGAGTTTAACACCTACATAGATTCAGGTAAATAGTTATCACAATGTATGTCTGACATTCTTCAAAAAATATTTGCATTTGCTAGAGAAAAAAAATACATATATATGCATTATAGCCTGACAATGTTAATTAATTAAATATTTGCATTATTTTTCAACTAATGCCTATTGTCTAATGATATTTTAAAAGTTAAATTTCTTTAAGTGTTTTATCTTGTTGAGCTCAGTTGTTCCATTGCACCTCTCCTTACCTTCTTTGGAAGAGTTATTTATGCGTTTTTCTGTTCTCCAGTGTGTGATATAAGGTTTACATGAATAATTGCCTCACACAGTACATAGCAAATCAGATCACATTGGCCACTACCTTGTCCCTGAGTGTAATTTAAGGTGCTGTCATTGCTTTAAAAACCTCTAAGTGGTTGCGATTTTCCCTATATTAGAAATCATTGCTCCCAACTGCAGTTTCCAAACAAGGGAGATTAGCCAATGTACTGCTACTTCTATTGCCTGAAGTCTACCTTTAAGGAGTCAGGGTTTAAACATTTATTGTTGTGACCTCATCTAAAAAAGATCTTGCTTGCCCCTTCCTGGAAAACCAATATTTGGTCTCTCCGTAGCTTGTGTGAGGCCTATCGTTTTCGGATTTTAGGGTGGCATCTTAAATTTTTATAGCTGACTTTGTAGAATATGCAGTATAAATTGCATTGTCATGAGGAATCTCTTTTTAATGCCTTTATTAGCTATTTCTCCCTGAAGCAATTCTTAGAAGAGCACATTTTAAATATTAAGCAAATCTGAAGAGGGTTTAAGAAAATGGATGGCGAGGCATAATGACAAGCTTAGAGCAAAGACTATTCATACACTCATTTTCTTACAAGTAAAATTTATTCAGTGGGCTCTTCAGTGATGTTTGGCATTCTTGGACAGCATACCTCTGGCCAATTCCTTGCATTCAGTACACCTCTCTTCCTCAAATCTGACATGGATATTAGTGTATAGAGATTTTAATTATACAAGTTTAGGAATATAGTCATTAAATATATATGATAAAAGGCTGAAATCCAACTCTTTCCTGTTAAGAGCAATAATAAAATATCAATGAACATTGCTTCAACCTCTTTTTTTCTTTGTCTCTTCATATGTCAAAAAATAAATTCAAAAGTAAATAAGTAATTTTCTTAACTCGTATGGGAATATTCCCATAAACATACATAACCACAAAAGTAGAAAGATGTCTAAGTTATACAGTTGTCTATGTGACTAACAGTTTGGAATAGTGAAAAGAAGACAGGTTTTAGACTCTAATAAAACTGCATTTAAAAACTGGTTTTGCCAGTAATCAAGGAACCTGGACAAATTATTTAACATTTTTTTGCCTTAGTTTCAAATAGGAAGAATAACATCTTTTAGAAATACTGTATTAAACTAGGTGAATAGCATTAAGTTGTGAAAATGAAGGGGCATAAGACTTTCAAGTGGTTGTTGCCATCACTACTGTTAGTGTTGTTGATTTTATTGGCAATCTTCAGTGAATGGGGATTTGATTTTCTCTTTCTCATTCAGCCTGTCAGACTCAACCTTCTCAGATTCAGCCTTTAAGACCCATGTTATTAATGTGCAGCACTTACTGCAAGTTAAGGAATACAAAGACAAATGAAATTATATCAGCCAATCTGCTTTCAGGTTGCTATGCACAAGGCTTTACTCTGACTCTGTTGCAGTTATATTTCCTCCTCATGTATTAGTGATACTGTTGTATTTAATTAATTATTAATAACTAGAAGCCCAGTGCACGGATTCATGCACTGGTGGGTTCTCTCAGCCTGGCGTGTGGGGATTGGGCTAAAACCGGCTCTCTGACATTCCCCAACGGGTCCCGGATTGCGAGAGGGCAGTTCTTGGGTGATGCACCCGGAATTGGGCTCCCTCCTCTCTGGTTCTGGGTACATCACCTGAGAACCATAGCTGCCAAGCTCCTATGTTGAGCATCTGCCCCCTGGTGGTCAGTGCGCATCATAGCTACTGGCCAGTTGGCTGGTCAGCTGGTCACTTAGGCTTTTATATATATAGATAGGAAAGGAGCAAAGGGAAGAGCAGACATTATAGGCATGCTCCCTGCAAATTACTGGGGGAAGAATCCAACAAAAGGAAGATAGATGGATGCCCCGTAAATTTGGGATGACATAAGGGAAAGTATTTGCCTGTCAGTCACACATGGGGACAGAGATGGTTAGCCAGAATGGGCATAGCCACCACAAGCACATGGAAACTTTGGATATATAATCCCCTAAACAAAGGAGTTTGCTCTCTTAGTTCCTCTTGGCACATTAGGCTTATGGCTCAGGCTTGGCTTCCTGGCATTCTCCCATGTGGCCCATTGCCATGTGGACCCCCACACACAATGGACTAATGGACTGTAGCTAGTTTGATGCTGTATTGGACCTGGCTGCAACATGAAACGGAAACTCTGGACACTAGCTCTGATGTTAGCCCTACTGAAACCCCAGCTTCACTTCTTCTATGATTGGACTAAGGGAAATGGGTCCTTGGAATCCCAGGGATGTAATTCCAGGGAAATAAAGCCTTTTCCACATCACATCCTCCTGTGCAAGACCCAGAAATTTTTATTGGGATATTGCAGGACCCCCCAATCCTACTAGCAAACAGGGGAGAAGAGACAGGGTTTTCTCCAGTAACATTACCCCGCTGTATCTATGTTGTTTTTTTCCCATTAGCAACAGATGTAACTGGGTGACAGAGCTAATCTTCAGAAGCCAGAAGAACAAAGATGGTAAGGAGGAAGAAAGCATGGCTTAAGAATGGGGAAGTGAGTCTTATGATTGTAAAGCCGTGACACTAAGTTTTTGGTGATTAGGGATGGCTGTCCCATGCTCTAATCACCATCTCCCAGTCCTAAAGCTTTCTGTCCAACCACTGGGACAACTCTTCTTCATCGTGACCACTGATAATTCTACCTTCTTTCTTCGTATATTTCCCTCGGCTTCACTGTGCTCACCTTGCAGTTTTGAATCTATAACTCATCATTTTTATATCCCCTTTAGAAATCTAAATTCACTTGTTACTCAATATTTTCAACACTTCCACCTTCCAATATACCAAAGTGCATCAGTAGCAGATGAGCTGGTACTAAAAAAAATAGTCACTCTGAAGGGGAGCAGAAGATACCGGCCCAAATCTGTCTGTTTGGCATTAGGGTTATTTTAGGCTGATAAATTTTAAGAAATAGCAGACATAGGAACAACTCTGAGAACTGAGTAGAAGGTACCCTTTCCAAAGAGACACTTATATTTAAAAGAAAAATCATTTCTAAGGGCGTCTGCCTCTCTGCCAGGACAGGATGAGTCTGAATCTATAGAAACTTATCAATGAAGAAAGGGAGGATTTAAATCTGCCTAACAGCCTTCCCCTTGTTTACTGGTTTACTGTTCTCTTCCTGGTAACTTCCCACAATTGACTCTCCTCACCTCCAGCACTTTTGTCTTTAGCTGGATGTGTTATTTAAGTCAGTGGCTTGAGACAATTGGAGGAGTTACTGAGTTTTTTCTGGGTATCTCCCTTGTGTACAGGAGGTATACTTATTGTTAAGCTTCGGTTTGTTTTACTCCTATTAATCTGTCTTAATATTACAGGGATATCCTAGCCAAGAACTTAGAAGTATAGAGGAAAAATGATTTTCCCCCTCCACAGGAGAAAATACTCAATATTTCACCATTCAATATTATATAGATGCCTTTTCTCAGCTTGAGGAAGCTCCCTTGTTTTTTGTCGAGTGTTTTTATCATGAAAGGACTTCAGCTATTTTCAGATTTTTTTTTCTGCATCTATTGAAATAATCATGTGATTTTTGGAGTTTATTACTATAGTGCATTTTATTAATTTTACATGTTAAAACTGTTACAGAGAAAATCACAGGCCCATAATGGCGTCACTTGTGGTAAAGCCCATAATACCGAACCTGAATTTAATACCCGACTTAGCTGTCATTTCCACCTCCACCAGAAATGTAACCTTAATCAACCAGTTTGGAATTTTCTTGTCAACACCATACAACATAAGGAAAAAGAGGCAATCTGCATGATAAAAACCATGCTTTTGTCTTTTCCCCCAAAAAAGATTTCCTAGCCTAAAACTACTCCTTTCTTCTCTTTTGCTAATAACTCCCTCCCCTGGTACATCCTTTTTCCTATGAAAATTTTCCATTTTGTCAAATCCCTCTGAATGCTTTCTACCTGCTCAATGAGATGCTACCTCATTCTTGAATCACCTAACAAAGCCATTAGATCTTCCAAATTTACTTGATAGACTTTTGTCTTTAATAATACATTTTTATTGCTTTTCTTTTTTTTATGGAAATATTCCTAACGCTGTTTCCTTATCCTTCATTCATATCATTGGTTGATATTTTACCCACCTTTCCAGGCACATCATAATTCAACCTCTTTCAAGAATCTCTACTCCATGACAATTTGTATGATCCATGTGATCCTTTCATGATTTTGATTTTATCTCCATCATTCATATGCATATCACTTTTATATCATTTCACACTACATAATCACATGTATGTGTGCTATGTATTTATTGTTCTTAGGGGCATAAAACACATCCCATGGTTTCCAGCACAGTAATATGTGCAGAACATGCACAGAAAGGTTGTTCAGTAAATGTTTGTTAGATTGCAAGGATTTTCCAGGGTTTTTTTTGAAGCCAATCTTCTGATTACTATGTCCCTGAAAGGGTTGATGTAATCACACTATATCCAAAACATGCTGCATTCAAATTAACAACCAGATTTCCATTTTCATTGTCTTGTCATTTACTTGAGCGTTATATCTTCTTGATGGAAAGTTATGGCAGATAATTCAATATGTGGATGCATATTTCTAGAACATTTTAACAGAAAATCCATTTAAAAAAATGTATCCAAGTGGAAAAAGGCATTTTCAGTTTTAACTCAAAAAGTTGTCGAACAATATTAACATGACATACATCGGATCCTCAGCTTTTAAATATTGGAGACAGTTTTATAACACCAAATTTAGTAGCTTAAAGAAAAAACAAAACGTATCTGTCAAGCTTATGTTCTCATTGTGGATGCTGCAAATCTCCTTCCCTTCTAACTTTTTTTTTTTGAAGAGCTCCCTGCAATCTAGAAATTGCTTGGGGTCGCCAAAGGAAGAATGCACAAGGCCAGAAGGGGTAAAGAATTATACATTTATTATTACATCTTCTAGCAGAAGGGCAGATATTTCTTATATTTTAGAAAAATGATGCTTTATAATCTCCACATTTAATTTATGCGTTGCTGTTTAGTGTTTAGTGGGGAGCAATTAGAGTTATTAGGTTAGTTCAAAGAGTACAGCAAAATCATCCAGAAGTCAACACAGGGGTGATTAAAATTCCGTATCTCTACTCCTCAATATATAAAAACAGGAAATGAAATATAGGTCTGCATGCTCTAGCAATAAAGACACATTTTTTTCTTCTACTCATTGCTTTTCCAAGCTCAGGATTCACCTGAGGAAGACTCTCTTAGCAATTGACTTCAGCTCATTCTGACTCCTCTATTTGTTCCTTGAAAATGGATTCATTTGATCTTATTTTCTTAGCTGTTCTGTGTATTTTGTGCTTGCCACCTCATAAGGTTATAAACTCCCTGGGAAAAGGTGTTGTGAATATTTTTGCATGTTTTCACATCCACAATATTATGGCTTCAAAATTATTTTTGAATGAATGTGGGACTGATGTCTTTACTTCAATTCAATCTGTGACTTACACATTGAAGATCTGAGCTAACATGGAAATTTCTGGGGCAGAAGAAGCTAATCCCTACAGAAGAGGTATTCCCTCTTGAGGGGGAAATGACTGAAAGAAGAGGTTGTACATCTCTTGATAATAACAACTCCTCTAAGTAATTCATATTAACTGTGTCTCAAGAGCTGTGCTTCACAGCAATCAGAGGCAACATTATGCCTACTTCACGAGTGGTGAGGGACTTGCGGGAACCCAGCAACCTCAATGTAAACACCCATCTGATTGCAAAGGCCTTGGCCTATTGCCACCTGCAATGATTGAAGAGGTGGGTGCTCTGGTTCAGATAGCATCGCTTTCTACACATGCTAGACTTAACTAGACTGTCTTTAGTCGGTTGTTATAAATAAGCATTTGAAGTTTCAGGTAAGAATTTTAGTTCAGAATGTAAAGTCACTAGCAAAGACAATAAAAATCTCTGGTCATTCTTATAAAATAAAGAAATGGTTCTGTTTAAGCCTTAATAGATGTCAATGTATACATTTGAGGATAATGAATGTTTTTCTAAAAATAAAGTTTTGGTACTTTATGAAGGAGCCAATGAAAACTCAAATAGGAAAACTTTCTTGAAAGGGCTATAAGTCAATAGCTTATTATAGTGAATGGAGACAGTTAAGGAGAGGATAAAGGAAAAGGGGACTAAAATAAGAGTAAATGTATTTTCTGAATCCCATGCAGTCTAAACACCAAATATTAGAAAGTCAATTTTAGTAAATCTAAGTGACTTTTTATCTGACAGCTCCCTTCAAAGTCTGATATTGACTACAGGTTGCCTCTGTGTGCTCGGATGCTCTCATCGACTTTTCTATTCTGTGCCCTGTGATGCAGTACCAAAGTGGTTGGATCAGTATATTTTCCCTTTGGGATTATTGTTGGAACCTTGGAAATCTTGCAGATGCATTTATTACATGTCCACAATTTTAGTGCTTACTTAGCCAACCAGGAGTGCACTGCTTCATGTAGTGTGGTTCCTAGGGAGGAAATAATTTATTGGAGCTCATACAGACAGTTTCAAAGCAATCTCATAGTTTCCCTTAATGGAGCTTATAATACCAGAGAAAAACATACATAAAAATAGTTTGGACCAGCTTGCAAGAGTGTGGTCTGTGGCTGTGGCTGTGGCTGTGGTGGTGATTCTTCTTCTCTCTAAACCATATAATCTTCCATCTCTCCCTTGCTTTCTTTAAACCAATTGCTAATTCCCACTGCCACCACACACTTGCTCATTTTTCCTTGGAAAACAAACAAAAAAGCATTCTATGTTATTTTTTAATGTATACTATGTTGTGAGTTGATTCATTTAATAACTGACAAATATGAACTCATTTAATGTATATGAGGACTTTTAAAAATTATTAGCTCTTTTAAAAATATATTCTTTATTGATTTCAGAGAGGAAGGGAGAGGGAGAAAGAGATAGAAACATCAATGATGAGAGAGAATCATTGATTGGCTGCCTCCTGCACGCTCCCTACTGGAGATCGAGCCTGCAACCCAGGCATGTGCCCTTTGCCAGAATCTAACCTGGGGTCCTTCAGTCCACAGGCCAATGCTCTATCTACTGAGCCAAACTGGCTAAGGCTGAGGATTATTTTTAAGTGAACCTTGAAACAATGTGAGATTTTATTAAATTTCTTTGGTTATTATAAGGCCCACTGAACTCTGCTTTTAGAGGTCGCATAGCTTTCACTTCTATCCTTGTCTCTTTATTTCCTTTTCTTTCTTTCTTTTTTCTTATCTTAGTTTGCTCCCACCTGAAATCTGGCTGAATGGAAGTCCTACAACCAGAGAAGTAAAGAAGAAAGCACATGGAGACTGGTAGGAGGGGCAGAGGTGCAGAATGGGTTGGTCTGACAACTACTTGTGACTTTTTTTTTTAATTGGGAGGGATATCTCTAAGGCCTCCTGTGAAAAGCATAGGTTCTGAGCTCCACACCAGACTCCCAGCCCAGGGTTTCAGAACTGGGAATAGAAGTCCCCATAACTTTAGGCTGTAAAAACCAGTGAAGATTGTGACTGAGTGACACAGAAGCTGCAGGAGTCCCAAGTGTTCCTCTTAAAGGGCCTGAGTATGAATTTACAAGGTCTTGTTTCCTCTGAGCTCCAGTGGCGGGTGTGGCTTTGGGGGAATCCAGGGACATATGGGGAGGAAATGGACTGGCTTCAGGGCAGGTATTCAGAGGCAGCTTTCTTCCAGACAGGAGTGCTTGCAGTGGTCATTGTTCCTGTACAGGGACCTTCCGCATCACAGAGCTGACTGGCAACCATATTTGACTTTCCAGCAGTGTGGCCCACACTGTTTGTTCTACCCTGGTGATTCCCTGAGACACTGTCCCATCCAATTTGCAGCCCCACCCAAGCTGTTTGCAGCAGCTTTCCCATATGAATGGCCTGTCCTGGCTCAGGCTTCAGACTTTACTAAAATCTCTCAAATAAACAGCAGCTGGCATCAAACCTATCAATAAAAGGCCCAAGACCTGCCCTAGCTGGCTTGGCTCAGTGGATAGAGCATCAGCATGGGGACTGAAGCGTCCCCGGTTCGATCCTGGCCAAGGGCACATGCCTGGGTTGCGGGCTCAATCCCCAGTAGGGGGTGTGCAGGAGGCAGCCGATCAATGATTCTCTCTCATCATTGATGTTTCTATCTCTCTCTCTCCTTCTCCCTTCCTCTCTGAAATCAATAAAGAAATATATTTAAAAGGCCCAAGACCTGGCATTAGCACTAGCCTGCCTTGCTTCACAGCTGGGCCTTGCCTGGGCACTTCTTAGCACTTCCCAATACAAGTAGCAGCAATAGGCAAATCTCACTGTAGCTCCTTCGGGGTGGCCCTAGGCAGTGGCTGACTTTTTACCTCCCAGAAAGCCCCAGAGCCAGTGCACCTGGTAGACAGCTTCATACCATAGCAGATTACAACTTTACACACCCACAGGTGACACACTCAAGGGGCAGACTCAGTGAACACCAAAGCCTCACTGAAGCAACTCCGGCTTGATAGTGGTGTCTCCTGTACAGCAGCTCTTCAACAGATCAGCTAGTTCTCACAGGCAATTGGCCTGGAGGTCATTTCCTCCCGGTGACACCAACGGCAATCAAGGCTCAACTATAATAAGACTGTGCACACAGCCCATACAGGTGCACGCCCAGAGTGCCTAGTTCAGGTGACTGGGGAGGCTGAGCCACTGGGCCCTACAGGACACCTAATACACAAGGCCACCTACCAATTCGAGGAGACATAACAGCTCTACCGAAAATATAGAAACAAACATAGGGAAATAGCCAAAATGCAGAGACAAAGAGACATGTCAAAAATGAAAGATAAGCAAGCAAACTACTGAATACAGGGTTCAAAACCATAGTTATAAGGTTACTCAAGGATCTTCATGAGACTTTCAAGGATCTTAGTGAGAATGTCAAAGACATGAAAAAGGACTAGTCAGAAATTAAGCAACAAATGAAAACTGAGATGCTTCTATCTCATGAACAAATAAACAAACATAGAGTAATAATAAAATATACAGGGAATCATGTGCAGGTCTATTTTACTAACCTAAAATTTTATAATCAATTATTTTCTCCAAAAATATTTGAATGGATATACTAATATTTATTAAAATATTGCTCTACTATTGATAATTTAAGTTTGCTCAATATTTTGAGTATTATAAGTAACACTGTTATTGTGTTTCATGTATATTCCTAAAATTTAGAATATTGATTTCAAATAAAGTTCTTGAATGGGAATTATTGAGACAAATATTATTTAATTACTTCCCAAAAGTGTTGTATCAGTTTGCACTTTATTAGGAATGCATGAGAGTATGCCTGTCACATTTTTTTAGGGGAATTTGTATATACTTGGGAATTATTTTAAGGTGGGGATGCAATCCTCTTTCATAAATGAATCATGGTTATATACTTTTTTTGAAGAAAGATAACTTATTGCCTTTTTATCATTGATTTTTAATAACTATGTTTCAAAATTCTACTTTTTCCTTGCTCATATGATTTCCATGCCTGCCTTAAAGACTGGCATTTTGGATCTCTTTATTTCTCTTATCTGCTCCCTCAATTCTTTCATTCATATTAATTACTCAACAAATGCTATTCTCTCCCTCCCCCCCCCCCCCCATCTCTTGTTTGGTCCTTTCCTTTTCATCTATGTTTGCTACTGGAATTCCAGATGGCAGGGTATGTTGAAATGGAGAGATTCTGATCATAAAAAGATAAAGGTGTAGGAGGAATACTATTGCAAAGACAGACATTAGGTTTTGTGTTAAGATGCAAGTGCACTGAGAATTGCCCAGATGAATTCCATACAGAGTGGAATTAAACAACAGAGTAAAACACTCATGATTGGATTATCAATTTGCTTCTCTTTGTATCAGGTTAAATAGCACTTAACCCTAATAATTCAACCATTTAGATCATGTTTACAAGACACTAATAATGGAAAAACTTCTCAGGAATGTCAAATTCACAAAGATGGCTCCTATCTCAGGAAACGGACCTCTGCTTTACTCTAGAAGCTGTATTACCAGTCTTATACTATCTATATTTCCATTTGTTTTATTTGACCAACATAAATGCAGCTTACCATAACTGTTGTATTGATTTTTGTAACAGATTTCAGGAGTACACACAGACAGAGGCCAAGACAGCTCCCTCTTATGCTCTGATTGATGCATTCTTTTACCACACGTGACAAAGTGATAGATGTACTTAGTTAACTTTCTCCAAAATCATTAATGCCACACTCACTGGTTGGCTACTTGGGGGTTGGTTAGGCAGCTGTCATGCATTTGCTACCTGAAACACTGAAATACTGACTTAAGGAGCCCATTAATTTTATTTCAAGATCACTCCAAAGGATAGGTATGAAATGCAGAGTTGGAAAAGAAGTCATAGAAAATACCATGGGCTTCAGAGAAATACTGGGTACAGCAAAATTACAACCTAAGCCTGAGATTAGAGAAAGAGAAAGTAAATTGATTTTCTCTGAATTTACACGTGGGAAATTATTTAAAATGCTAACAAGTTTTCTTGCAAGCCACAATTTACATGTTGAATTATCAGGTGTATGTATGTAGCATCTAAGTGTTAATTTCAAACCCACAGATATACTCAAACAGTGGATGGCACATTTTTGTTTTAGAAAATCTTTCTATAAATGAGACAGGAATGGAGAATATAGAAAATGTACAGATTGAACTAAAAGAGAATAATTTCATAGTTACCAAAGGAAGCAAATGAATAAATATTAATGCCCTGGGAAAGTGGGGGAAAAGTTACTGGCCTAGAAGAAATCTACCTATTACTAATGCTTTAGTGAGACAACTTAATAGTTCTCTTCTACATTTTGTATCAATATGACTCACACAGACTCTTTCAGCTATAATGAGATTTTTCCTTATGGAATAAAAGCTATGGTTTATCTTTTGCTTTGAACCCAAGATAATTTCTCTTTTGTGGTTAATGAGGCAGTAACTGAAGTATAAGAACAGTTAGTCAGTTGAATATCATGCAGCTTGAAAGCCTTAAAATGCTGACTTGTTTTTTCTCCTACTTTCTCCTGGTTTCTATGTCCAGTTAAAGAGCAAAGAATCTTTTCCTTATGTAGAACAGTTTTCTGTTTTGGGGGAGGTTACTTTTATATGGTAGCTTGGTTCCTGAAATAGCAGCTAGGTAAGAGGAACACATTCATAACAAAACATCTATGTTATTATACCCACAGAGATATGGCCAAGCAAACAAACACATAAACAACAAACAACAAACACTTTTAAGTAGCAAATCTCTCTCTCCGCAAAGAATGAATATGTGTTCAAGGAAGCAAACATGGAGAAGATCTACAGGGAAGAGCTAGATTCTCCAGCTTTCTGTGTAGGGAGAAGGGGCAAGGGAAGGGATGAGAACATCACCCTAGCCCTGCCATTAAGAAATTTGCAAACGGATGGAGGAAATGATGACAGACGTATACTTGAAAAATTAATTAGAAAACAGAACTTATGTTGCACTGAGGTAGGAGATAGAAAACAGACTAAGACAGAAACAACTATAGGCATGACGTAAAGGAGAAAAGGCAATGAGTTGAACAGTGACCCCAATATGGGATCAAGTGTAGGTTTATTTACATACAGTGGTTTGGCAAGTCTCATAGGAAATGGCTTTTGAGCAGAGATCTGAATGACGAGAAAGAGCTATTGATGTTTCAGGCTGAAGAATCAGCGAGGCTTTCAGGCCCTAAGGTGAAAACAAAGGTCTGGAAATGCAACACATAGAGGAATTGAAGGGAATGCAGCTGAGGCTTATGTCTGCCTGTGTGCGTGTGGGAGAGGGGTGTGGAGGGGGTGACTCAGGCACTGTCAGAAATGACTGAGGCCTAGTTGGCCACCATAGTTTCCCAGTCAGTTCAGCTAATGTGTCACGTCACACTCAAATGCCCCAGCTTTATAACCTGAGGCATTAAAATAATAACACTGTGTATCTCTTATAAAACCATTCCCTGTCTATTGATTTTTGTCCATAGAGATCATCATAGTGCTGTTATGATTTCCATTTAGTACTTACTCATTCTTACTGGTTTGTTAGATAATCAATACTCTTCGTCCAGAAAGCAGAGCCCTCTTTATTTCTCCTATCTCTTTTTGGTAAGCATGAGGCTTCCCTCTTGCTTCGGAAACCAAGCAAATTGCTGTGGAAGTATAAGTAATAACAGCATGTTCTCTGATACCTACTGCATTGCTTATTCGGAAGGAATCACTTTTGCTTTCAGCCAGAGTTCTGTAACACTCAGGCATTCCAAATGCACACCACGGCCCCGCTGCCTTCAGTGAGGCAAAGCCAGGTCCTGAGGCAGCCCTGCAATTGGAGCAGAGAGCTGCCCTTTCAATTTAGCAAATCAGTCACAGATTTGTCTATTTCCAAGTGAATTTTGCTCCAAATTACCCATTAAAAATAATATATTTTTATCGATTTCAGAGAGGAAGGAAGAGGGAGAGAGAGAATTATCAATGAGAGAGAATCATTGATCAGCAGCCTCCAGCATGCCCCACGCTGGGGATGGACCCCTCAACTCAGGCACATGCCAGGGCCAGGAATCAAGTGGTGACTTCCTGGTTCACAGGTTGATGCTCAACCACTGAGCCATGCCAGCTGGGCCAAATTATCCATTTTACAAGGATAACCATTTATCTAAATATCTTTCAGTGATACAAGCATCTGTCCACTTTCCTAACTCTACATTATCATTGTTAACATGCAGCATATGATTGTATACATGGACTATGTGATGAAAAATGAATGATCTCACCTCATTCTCTAACCATCTTAAGAAACAACTTCCCAGAAGTGTTCTTATTCATTCCCAAGGGCTCATAAGTATTGTCTATATGTTTTGTACATTTGTCTGTCTGAAGTTGATATTAAATAACTCAAAAAAGATGATTCTTCTATTTCCAATAAAAACCTTAAATCTTTATAATCACTAAAAATACAAACATAATTGAAAATCTATATTTACAGCTAAAATTGGAAAAGATAGGCACATGTCTCGGGACAGATGATGTAATATTAACAGATGACAGAAAATAAGGGCTACTCCAGCCCAATTGGATTCTACCTGCATTATTTCTTTGAGAATCATCCATTTATTCTTTTAACCAATATTCACGAAGAATTGATTATATGCTAATAGAGATTTCAGGTACTTGTTATGCAAATAGCTATTGCAGTGGGAGGGTCAAGAAACAACTAAATAGCCCTAACTGGTTTGGGTCAGTGGATAGAGCGTTGGCCTGTGGACTGAAGGGTCCTGGGTTTGATTCCAGTCAAGGGCACATGCCTGGGTTGCAGGCTAGATCCCTAGTAGGGGTGTGCAGTCTCTCTCATCATTGACATGTCTATATTTCTCTCCCTCTCCCTTCCTCTCTGAAATCAATAAAATTATATTTAAAATGACTAAATAATTATACTGCAATATTATAATTGCTACAGTAAAGTGATGTAAAAGGACAAAAATATGATAAAAGCTGCCTAAATCTGATGATAGAGGTCAAATGACTCTCAGGAGGTAGTCCTTAAGAAGATGCTTGAAGCAGGAATTTTCCTTCTGTGTTAGCAGTGGAGATGGATAGAAATAAACACATATGTTACGCTTTGAAGGGACTGTTCATACACTTATTCAGATGTTAGATGTGAAATATCAGTAAACATAAGAAACTGAGAATCCAGGTTTTTGTTTATGCTTTTAGGTGGATGGTCAAGTATGTGTCTGGAGTATGTCAGGTTTGTGTGCGTCTCCGTGTAGTGGGAAGCAGACCAAGACTGCTGTTTTTTTTTTTTTGTTTGTTTGTTTTTTTTTTTTTTTTTATGCTGGTTTAGTTTGAGAGTCATGTTAAAATTGCGATGCTTGTGAGATGTCAGAGTAGAAAGGGTAAGTTAACAATTGCACATGTGTCTTTACTTTTCAAAGGAGCACTCTGAATTAAAGATATATATTTGTGAGTTATCACCAAATAAAAACCCACACAGAAAAAATATACATGATCTATAAGGCAGTAAAACAGGCTGCTCTAAGAGTCTCTGCATTATTAAGGGACAAAGCAAATAGAGCAATATCTATAGAATATGGAAATTTAAAAACGACTGTGGGCTACTTATTGATAGTATGTCAAATTATCAGATGTAAGGCAAGAGTAAGCAATTCCAGATATGTACATACTACAAATGTATATCTAACACCTTTGCAATTAAGAGACTTAAAGTTATTCTTCCAAGCAATTGAGAATGAATCAAAATTTAGTATCTATAATAATAAAAGCATAATATGCTAATTAGACCAGACGTCCTTCTGGACATCCTTCTGGATGACCTCTGGACGAAGCCGGGGCTGCGAGGAAAGCCCGGGTCCCGGGTGCCAGAGGGAAGCCGGTGCTGGCAGCCAGGGGAAGGAAGGCCTACTCTTGCGTGGATTTTGTGCATCAGGCCTCTAGTTTAGTAATAATGAAGTTGTGGGTTTATACTTATACTTACCTTCTAGAAATCTATCCTAAGAAAATAATCTTAAATATGTATGTAAATTTATGCACAAAAATGTTCATTGTAGAATATGTTAATAATGAAAATTGCAATCAACATTGGGAGAATGTCCATATGGTAGAATACTAGGAAGACATTGAAAATAATGTTTATGAATTATTTAAATTACATAGAAAAATAATTATGAAACAAAGTAAGTGAAAAGAGCTGCATGCTAACTTAAGGTGCAGTCTCGTAGCTGTTAAAATATATAGAAAAACATCCTGGAAGGGAAAAATGTAAATGTTATTGGTGTTTGCCTTTGGGAGGTGAAATTACTCTTTTCTAGTTTCAATGATATTTTTTGTACTTTGCAAGGTTTCTAAGTCAGTTTTACTTATATAAATATGAAAATATGTTTAAAAAGTTTTAAAACTTGAAAAGGTAGTGTAGTTTATGAAAAACATGGAATGATTGATTGGTAGGATTTAAAGTCAAGCAAAAAAGCAGAATAAAATTCAATATGCATTACTGTTTAAAATATATAAAATATAAGTACATATATATATTTGGAGAAACTTAAAGAGACAATCACAAAAATAATGTCATCAGTATTAATAGGAGTCAGAGAATACTGTGACTTTCAAATTACTTTTAACTAGGGAAATAAACAAAATTCTAGCAGGTATTGTTGGAACTTCCTTAAGCTTATGAATGCTGATTAGTGCAGAGAAGGAAGAATCTAAACAGAGCACCAGTTGTGAAGGGTAAAAGGAAGATGAGAATATTAGACAAAGCTAAGGGGGGAAAAAATCAATCCAAGAAAGAGAAAGTCTAACATTAGTGCCAAAGTACTGAACACAGATCAGGGACTTGGTAGTTCATAGCACTGGCTAGAGCAGTGATGGCGAACCTTTTGAGCTCGGAGTGTCAGCATTTTGAAAAACCCTAACTTAACTCTGGTGCCGGGTCACATATAGAAATGTTTTGATATTTTCAACCATAGTAAAACAAAGACTTATATTTTTGATATTTATTTTATATATTTAAATCCCATTTAACAAAGAAAAATCAACCAAAAAAATGAGTTCGCGTGTCAGAGGTTCGCCATCACTGGGCAAGAGCAAGGGG
This sequence comes from Myotis yumanensis, assembly GCF_028538775.1. Taxonomy (NCBI): domain Eukaryota; kingdom Metazoa; phylum Chordata; class Mammalia; order Chiroptera; family Vespertilionidae; genus Myotis; species Myotis yumanensis. The sequence continues at coordinate 16,406,837 of NW_027223762.1, forward strand.
CTTAAAAGAGAGTGGCATTGAAGATGGCAGCCTCAGAAGCATTGCTGTTGGGAGAGAAGAGGTGCCCCTTAGACATGTGGCAATGATGGGGAGAAACATAAGAGGGGAAAATAAAGGTCCTGCAGAAACAACATAGAACCACAGAATAAGTCAATCTACCCTTCTTCCCTATTGTCATTGCCAAGCATAAATGAAAATACAGGTCACTGTCCTGGCAGAAGATAGTACCCTTGAGATAGCAACCCTGTCCACAAATGCCTCAAAAAAAAAAAAAAATCAGAGTAATTCTATACCAACCTACTTGAAAAAAACAACAAACAAAAAATAACAAAACAAAGGCATTTCATCTGTCAGTAATTTTCCTAAATATCCAGTTAAAAGGAGAACTAATGTATCATAAACCAATCTCAAATGAATTAAAGAGTCTTATACAATCAGTTTGGTATACTAAAACAATAGATTCTAAATTAAAGAATTTAGGAAAAAAGTAAGCAAATACAAAGGAGTGTGAAATTCAGTGAGTTGATGTACAACCAGGAAACAAATTAAAGAAAACATTTTAAAATATCAAAAATGATGGATAAGTAAAGGAAGAATAAAGTTAAATGAAAATTTAACAGGGGATATTGAAAGAAAGCAGGAAAATAACCATTCATTCAAGTGGCATTTATTGAGCCTTTCTATGTGTATGCCTTAGATGTTGAACTTAAATAGCTCTGAATACAGTGGTCTCCATCCCTTATCGACAGAGGATACATTCCAAGGCCCCAGCACATGCCTGAAATTGCAGATAGTACCCAAACCTAATATACTATACATACATACATACATACATACATACATACCTTTTTACTTAAAGGAAACATGACACCTTGGTATATCCCAATTGCCAGCATCACTACTCTTGTGCATTGGGACCATTATTAGGTAAAATAAGGGTTACTTGAACACAAGCTCTGCGATAACAGGACAGTCGATGGGATAACCCAGACAGGTAGCATATCATGGGTCAATATGCTGGAAAAAGAGAGCCTTCATCCCAGGTGAAACCGAGCGGGATGGTGTGAGATTGAAGCACTTATTTCTGGAATTTTCCATTTAGTGTTTTTAGGGGTAATTGAAACCACAGAAAGTGAAACGGTGGGTAATGGGGACTACTGTATTCTATTTGTAAATTATTTCTCTTCTCTCCATTTCTAGTTGTTAGATCAATCCCTCATGTCCTAACTGATATGGCTACTTAAGTTTATCTCCCATAAAATCTATCCAACATGACCTTCAGGTGTATGTTTATCAAATATAAATCTGACCATGCTACACCTGCTTTAAATTTTAAGTTTTCTTGTTCTGTGGGATAAAGCTAGCTATTTCAGCACAATACACATTGTTCTCTCCCAAACTGCCTTTAGTTGATGCAGAATTACTGTCTGCTTTTGGAAAAAACACACACACGCATACTTACGTACCTTTTTGAGGTTATTTTCCTTGTGTTGCTGGGAAACTGAGGCCTGGATCAAAATGTTTCTTCTCCCATGAGTAATATGTCGAGCTCTCATGTCCTGGCTTCCCTGGCACATTGTACCTGGCCTCCTTTGTAACAGTTTTATTTCAATAATGTACTGTTTCCTCCTAAACAGGTCATAGCTTCTGTGATGCAGGCATCATATCACAGTGGTTTGTGCTATGTTTGGATCCTATTATAGTATTTTTATGTCTTTATTGATATTTTGAGAGAGAGGAAGGGAGAGGGATGGAGAGATGGAAAGATCCATGAGAGAGAAACATTATCTGTTGGCTGCCTTCTTCATGCCCCTTAATTGGGGATGGAGCCCACAATCTGGACATGTGCTCTTACCAGGAATTGAACCCATGACCCTTTGGTTCATGGGTTGACAATTAACCACTAAGCACCAGCAGAGCAATCCTATTATAGTTTTAATAAATATTTGTCAAAAGGAAATACAATATTTACCATGAGTACATAATTAAGTCACCTGGAGGAGAAAAAAATATATTAAGAGAACTGAATATGAAAGGAAATCTCCCAAAGACTTCAGAAGCAAGAGCCCATGTTGTACAAATAGACTGAATACAGGCCTGTCCATTAAAAACTTTCAAATTGTACCTAATGATATTCCATTAACAATATCCCAGATGCTTTTGAAATATTAAGGATGTTGGACAGAATTAGACATCTGGCTTGATCCTGTTGGATATGAACAGGCAACCTCTTTGAAGTACAAATGTTTATGCAACCCAGAAGAATCATCTAATACCTATCTACCGCCAAAAAGCAGCTACACCCAAATGTTAAATAATATGAATGAATGCGGCCACAATTCTCTCAATGGGATATAAACCAAGAATAGGCCTTGTTTCAGACATGTATTTGGACACAAGCAATACATTCATTCAATAGCATTATCTTTCACACAAATCAAGAAGAGAAAAATTAACAGAAAATATAATTTTGCATTTCCAAAGTTTAACTTTTTGTATTGCCTCTGTATCATTCTTGAGACATGCTTTGATTTTAATCAAGGACAATACAAAAAAGGTAAGAGTTTAATCACTAAGTGTTCCACTTTTTCTGCTTATATTGTTTTCATATTTTTTTTTCTTTTAAGTAGGCCTATGTAAATACTTCAAATGATTCAATTATTCAAAGCACTTAAGACTATGAAAAGCATAAGAATTCTTTTTCATGGCATAGTTTATCTTATTTGCATACATAATGATACTTATCTTTAACAAAGAGACTTTTGAGAGGTAGGTAAGAAGTGGCTAATGCATAGAATTTATAAACATTGCCAGGGAATTTTTTTTTTTGTCCTTTGTGTAAACCCCGGGGCTGACTGTGAACAGAATCAGACTTGGTGGTTTCTTCTTTTTTTAATTTCAGAGAGGAAGGGAGAGGTAGACAGAGAGAGAAACATTAATGATGAGAGAGCATCATTGATTGGCTGCCTTCTGCATGTCCTACACTGGGGATTGATTAATCATGTGAATAGTAACCAACCCACTTCTATGAGTTACCCAGGCATATGCCCTAACCGTGAATCAAACCATAACCTCCTGGTTCATAGGTCGAAGCTCAACCACTGAGCCATGCTGGCTGGGCGCCAGGACATCTCAATACCCTGCAGAATTTGAGTCATGCTGCTTTTTGAACTACATTATTAAAACAAAACAATAACCTAAGTTTATCTTATTGTATTTTAATCTTATTTTCTTCTCTTTCTATCCTGAGGAGAGATGGTGACCATTTGCAATGATGTGGATACTTATGAAACTACCGTCCCTTCTTACTTTCCTAGAAAAATATGTTTAATTTCTGTCTTCTTGAGATGGTTCAGCCATGCCTGCTTCTGATCCCTTTTCAAATTCTTCCCAGCAGCCATTTCTCATAGAAGCATGTGCCCCAGATAAAGCAATAGAGAATGAGGCAGGAGGACACATGTATCCATCCCAAAGGTTCTGGTGGATCAGGCTCAAGAGTAGAATCAATTGAGCAAAAGGAGATTTCAACATCTTTACAGCAAAAATTTACTTCAGTGGCTCAGTCAATCTCTGCTTTGAATAGGGTTCCTGGGCATTGAAATTATGGCAGGATTATGACTTATTTTATTTGATTAATCATGTGAATAGTAACCAACCCACTTCTATGAGTTATAATCCAAGTTCCTCAGGGAATGATGATGATGATAGCAGTAATAAGCAATAATATTTAACATTAATTGAACAATTAACTTGCCATGTGTTGATACTTTGTTAAGGGTTTTACATATATTATCTCACAACAGCTCCATGAACTGGGAAACATTAGCTTCATTTTGTATATGAGGAGACTCAGTACAGCATGATCACTTCCCTAAGAGTCACATGAATGGCAGAAACAAGATATGATCCCCAGCACGGTGCCCAGGGCCTGAACTTTTATGTACCACTTTTTATTGTAGATGGAAAGGAAAAACTAAAGATGGTAGAACAATAAGGTGGTTAGCTGTGGGTAGAACCTGGATAATTTGACTCAATTCACTAAATGGTGAGTTTGGACAAGAATGTAGGTAAGTCTAGAGAGTCCAGAATGTACCCAAAAAGATGTTAAAACACTCTAGAAGGGCATGAGAGGTAGGATTTCTAGACAAATTCATGACTATATGTGAGATACTGAAGTATCTCAGGTGATAAATCTAGGAAATATTGGCAGACCAAAAGGATTAGACATATATCAGAGATTAGAGCTGACATCTATGGAGTGTCCAAGAGACCAGCTGAACTAAAGCCAATCAATCATTCAGAAGGTAGAGGAGTAGAAAGTTCTTATATCAAAGATTAAAGAGTCTAATTCTCAAGCAGGTAATATTTGTCCTTTAGACTTTCACACTTTTAGAAAGACGTCCTAAGAACCATGGGAATAATTTTAATTAGAGGGAGAGTCTGAAGCACTTTGGTGTATATGCCTTCTGCCTATGATAGTCACTGAGAATGCTAATGTTTTTACCAAAGGTGTATTATGTCTTTTGTGAGGTAGCCATATACCTAGAATGAAATACAATGATAACAGCTCACATATATTTCATGCTCAGGATATGCTAGGTATTGTTCTGAACATACTCTACTTGATGGTAAATGAGGTATGTGAGTCTGCACTAAGTCTTTGGTGGAAGTCCAGAAAATGTGCTGGGGATAGGACTGAGGTAGCAATGGCAGGCTTCATGAGAGTAACGCATATTGGGAGACATTTCTCCATGGGTCTCATTCATTTGTCATGTCTTATGAGCACAGGTACTATTTGTACAGGCACAGTGTTTGTTCTGGACTAACTTTACAAGGGTGTTTGTACAACAAGCAACCATGGAACATAGAGATAGTGTATCCCTTCTTCCGGAACAGAAGGGTGTCCAATAGGATAAAGATAATGCTTCCCTCTGAGGCAAAATTTGGGCAGGTTGGCTTGCATTCATTATAAATAACTCAGGTTTTCTATACTGGAGTTATTTGGCTATGACACAAACTTTTTGCCTGTATAACATCTACTAAGGTTGCTCCACGTTGCCTCTTTGGGACCTGAGGGCAAAGAGAACCAGGGCAAAACTGAAGCTAATGATGCTTGCTGTGCCATGAGTAATAAAGTCCTTTGTCTCTGAACTAGGAGTCTGTGTCTTCTGCCAACATCCATGACTGTGGTCCACTAACTGGTTAGCTTTCAAGTAGAGAAAATTCTTAGATTCTTTTTTTGTTTATTTTTTTCATTTTTTTCTTTATTGTTAAGGTATTACATATGTGTCCTTATCGCCCTATTACCCCCCACCCCCCAGTCATGCCCTCACCCCCCTGGTGTCTGTGTCCATTGGTTAGGCTTATATGCATGCATACAAGTCCTTTGGTTGCTCTCTCCCCCTTACCCCTTCCCTCCCCTACCTTCTCTCTGAGGTTTGAGGGTCTGATCGATGTTTCTCTGTTTCTGGATCTGTTTTTGTTCATCAGTTTATGTTGTTCATTATATTCCATAAATGAGTGAGATCATGTGATTTTGTCTTTCTCTGACTGGCTTATTTTGCTTAGCATAATGCTCTCCAGCTCTATCCATGCTGTTGCAAATGGTAAGAATTCCTCCCTTTTTACTGCAGCATAGTATTCTATGTGTAGATGTACCACAGTTTTTTAATCTACTAATCTGCTGATGGGCACTTAGGCTGTTTCCAAATCTTAGCTATGGTAAATTGTGCTGCTATGAACATAGGGGTGCATATATCCTTTCTGATTGGTGTTTCTGGTTTCTTGGGATATATTCCTAGAAGTGGAATCACTGGGTCAAATGGGAGTTCCATTTTTAGTTTTTTGAGGAAACTCCATACTGTTCTCCACAGTGGCTGCACCAGTCTGTAATCGATAGATTCAATGCACTCCCCATTAAAATACCAATGGCATATTTCACAGACCTACAACGAACTCTCCAAAAATTCATCTGGAAGAAAATTCTTAGATTCTTTACAGTCTCTGATGATAGGCCTTAAGAAAAGATATCAGATAGAAATGGGAAGGTCGCTCAAACTAAACCACTAATACCTTAATTAATTAGGGTACCAGGAATAAATCCGTTTGGTTAGACAAATATGAGTAAGGAACTAATGGAAACTAACGATGGATAGACAAGTTGAGGTTAGATCAAATGTTAGACAGTTTTGAGTGATACACAGTTTGGAACTTAATCCAGGAAAGTCAGAGCCACAAAAAGTTTTGAAGCAAAGACTCTTCTCCTTTTCTATGTCGATACTCCCAAAAGGCCTCACCTGTTACCTTAACTTTACTAGTTAGGTAGAGCCCCCTCATTATATGGAGAACCTATAAGTGCATATACTCAGCAACAATCCCCTATTTTCAAGCCTTTCTAGGCAAATTATTATTCAGACATAATTAAAACTATATTCGGTTCTAATTTCTAATTAGTGATTCCCACCATTAACTTGCTACCTATATTCAGGTGAGAGAAACATTTTATTCTATTTTGAAAATTATTACTATAGGGATTTCTACATTAATTTCAGCTGTAATAAAGTGCAATTTTATTAACTTGGCTTTACAAAGGAGCAAAACTATTTGAGTCATTCTTATGGGAAAGCTATTTATATGATTGATTGGGACTGTGTTTATTATTTTCTGTTCTTATGCTTTCCCCAAATATTTAAATACAGATCCCAGTACTTAAGTATAAATAATAAGTCCAACACTTGAACATACTATGTGTATTTACTAATTTTGGTTTTGGTGTCTCATAAATTATCTTTTGAGATGTTGTACTTAAAAGCTAATAGTAAACCAGGTTCATCTATTTACTGTAGAATATGAAGGAAAGAAAACAGTGCTCTAATTAAATGTGAAGTACAGTTCATATTTTTAGTATTACATTTAGAAGATGGTTAACTACAGGTATTCAAAAGGAATAATCCTTATCAAGCCCTAGCCACCAGTATATTCTTCATACTGTGTTACTGATGAACATTTTAAGCCATGAAAATTCTTCTATTCTAGCAAGAGCCATAATCTCCAAGAAGAAAAACATTCTCATCAAACATTTGGTCAAAGGAGTGGACTCTAGAAAACCCTTTGAACATTTATCTGTTTAAAAAATCAAGTACTCTTTTAAAGCATGTTTATGTTTGGCTGAGCAGCTAGAAAGAGAAAAATTACTTTTGGGCCATATCATAGTATAAGGTACTCTGTACCTTCCTTCTACAAGAGAATGTTGTTTTCGTTGAAAAGTGGATGCATCATAAATCATCATGGCTTTCATTAACTCATATGTAAACATTAAGATAATCTCTCTCCAGGATTGGTACAGAAGGAGGACTCTGCATTTCATTACTCACAGTATGTGACCTGTTATTTACATCACCAAAGCATAAATATATATAGAGATATAAATATGGGATAGAGTTGGCAAATAAATGACAATGTGCTACTGATCTCACATTCCAGGTTCACGACAAATATTACTTTCCACTAAGTCCAGAAGTAACCTTAGCTTTTTTTCATGAAACAGTTCTCTGGCCAAACACCACCAAATAATGAATTAGCCTGAGAATCAAAAGAGTATTCTTGCATTAGTAATATAATACATCTGATTCTTAAACCACATTGGTATTCTGGCTAAGTGTGAGATCCCTGCCCAAGCAATGCATGGGCCATTTTTAGTTGAATCCATTGCATGCCTGGCTCATATATTGGTCCATTTATCAAATATTTGTTGCACAACTATTACTGCCAGGCACTGCTTGGAAATCTATTAAATTTTATGTATCTGGAGCTAGAATGTCCCCAAGACATCATCTATTCTTGCTGTCTAATATTACACACCAGAAAGTTGTGGTTATGTAGGGGAAATGCCTTGATCAAGATATTATACCTAGGATACAACATAGCCACATTGGAAACATGGACTTTGGAAGAATTAATATCACTAAAATATAGTTCAAATCACTTTTACCTTAACTTGGTAAAGAGATGTGTCCAGACAGAAAATTTCAATAGTCATTTGTCACTGGAATTTAATCACCAAGAATTTGAATAATTGGGCTGGTTAATAATGTGGACAAAGATACTTAAAAACAGACTTACTTAAATTCTATGTAGTTCCTCATCTGTATAATGGTTGTGATGCTCTACCTAGCTCATAAGACTGTAGTTAAGATTAAATGCCTTAATATATGTAAAGTGTCTATTTGGAACATGGGAAGCACTGTTTTATAATGTATTTTCTACTTCATTATTTATATTAAAAATCAGTCCTTAAAAATGGCATGATTACCAAATGGTTTTACAAATAATTTCTAACAATCCTCAAGGAAATTATTATTCACATTATAATAGTAGAAATCTTTCAGTTCATGGAATATTGTATCAAGTTTAACACTCCTTTAACAAAGTGCAAATAAGTTCTAAATCAACTCAGAAAGAATATAAACACGTGGATGTGTGAGAGTATACACACACACACACACAAACATATACACCCATATACCCACACTATAGATAATTTTTGCTTATAAATCTAAACTTAAAAGCAAATAGAATCCAGCAATATTTTTAGAGAAGTGAATCATATTTTCCCAGGTATATAAGATTAGGCAAAAATTAGAACATACGCTAATTTATTATACTGTGTTAACAAAATTAAAGTAAAAAATCATATGACCATCCCATCAGCTACAGGAATAATAACTTCAAAATCCATTCTTAGTCAAAGCACAAGTACACACTCTTATGTTAGCCAACTAGGAATAGAAGGAAACTTTTTAAACTTCATAAAGCTCATCTATGAAAAACCTAAAGCAAGCATTACTCATACTGTGAGTATTCCTATTAAATCCAGGAGCAATATAAGGTGCCTGCTATCATTACTGCATTTCGACAAGATCAGGATTTCTCATCTTTGGCGCAACTATTCTAGATCAGCTAATTCTTTATGTAGGATGCTGATCTGTGCACTGGAGGATGTTTAGCAGCATCTCTGGCCCTAACCACTAGATGTGACCAGCATCCTCCTAGTCATGAATATAAAAAATGTATCTAGACATTGATAAATGTCCCTGCAGTAGCAGTGCAAACTGTACCCAGTTTATAACGAATGACATCAATAAAAAAGACAAGGAATTAAAAGTACAAAGTATTAAATATTGGAAAAGAACAAAAACTATTTTCAGATGATATAATTGGCATAGCCAATTAAAATATATTCAGAAAAAGCATGATCCCAATAGTAACTAAAACTATACAATGCTTAGTAATTCACTTGAGAAGAAATCTCCACAGGGATGAAAATTATAAATTCTTAACATATGAGAAATTGCGATTGAAAGGAATATTTATTGTACATGGATAAGAAGATGTCAATATATTGCAAAGATACGTTATACTCAAATTAATCTATAAATTCAAAGCAAGCCCCAAACTTATTGGTACACTCATGTAAAAGTAAAATGGAAAAATGTACAATTATGGCTAAGAACATTTTAAACAAGACCAATGGTGGATAATTTACCCTTTAGATGTCATAATATTCTATTAAACTATAATAAACAAATAATTATGGAATCACCTTTGTTACATGGTGCAATGTGAATGAACCCTGAAAACATGCTCAGTGAAGGAATCCAGCCACAAAAGGTCACATATTATTTCATTTATATGAAATGTCCAGAATAGGTGAATCAATAGAGATAGAAAATAGATTACTTGTTGCCAGGGTCTGGAAGTAGAGGGAATGGGTACTGACTGCTAATGGGTTTTGGGTTTCTTATGGGTATGATGAAACATTCTGGAATTCAATAATGATGGTGGATGGTTGCAGAATTCTGTGGATACCGTCAAACCCACTGAGTTGTACACTTTAAAAGGGTAAATTTTGTTATGTTAATTATATCACAATAAAGCTATTATTTTTAAAAAGCATAAAAATGGCACAGAAATGGACAAATGGATTATCAAATAAGTCCAATAATCTACAAGTCATATACATACTTTATGTATATTGCATATCTATATTATAAAAGGCCAGTGGTCATAACACGTAATGCTGCAATGCCCAATGACAGGTCACCAGGAGGTGCATTGATGGGTCTCGCAGCACGGCGGGTCTAAGGGTCCCATGGTGGCGCAGTGGGTCTGGGTCTCATGCGATTTTGTACTCTGGGCCTCTAGTATAATATATAATACTAGAGGCCCGGAGCACAAAAATTTGTGTGCTCGGGGGAGTCCCTCAGTCCGGCCTGTGCCCTTTCGCAGTCTGGGGCCCCTTGGGGGATGACCACCTGCTGGCTTAGGCCCGCTCCCCGGGGGAGTAGGCCTAAGCTGGCAGTCAGACATCCCTCTGGCAGCCTGGGAGCCCTTGGGGGATGTCCACTTGCCAGCGGGGATCAGGCCTAAGCTGCAGTTGGACATCCTTAGCGCTGCTGAAGAGGCTCCCACCACCACCACTGTACTGGCAGCTGTCAGCCTGGCTTGTGGCTGAGCAGAGCTCCCCCTGTGGGAGCGCAATGACCACCAGGGGGCAGCTCCTGCATTGAGCGTCTGCCCCCTGGTGGTCAGTGTGTGTCATAGTGACCAGTCATTCCCAGTCATTCTGCTGTTAGGGTCAATTTGCATATTACCCTTTTATTATCTAGGATAGAGGCCTGGTGCATGGGTGGGGACCGGCTGGTTTGCCCTGAAGGGTGTCCTGGATCTGGGTGGGGGTCCCTCTGGGTGCCTGGCCAGCCTGGGTGAGGGGCTGAGGGCCGTTTTCAGGCTGGCCAAGCCCCCCAGCGGGGACTCACACCCCATGAGGGTGTAGCCAGCCTGGGTGAAGGGCTGATGACTGTTTGCAGGCTGGCCACAGCCCCTTCAGGGTGGGGATCCCCACTGGGGTGCCTGGCCAGTCTGGGTGAGGGATTGAGGGCTGTTTTCAGGCTGGCCAAGCCCTGCAGCGGGGACCCTCACCCCATGAGGGTGTGGCCATCCTGGGTGAGGGGCTGATGCCTGTTTGTAGGCTGGCCATGGCCCCCAGCCACCCAAGCTCACAGTGGAGGCTGACTGGAAGCAGGTATCTGGGATTTATTTATTTTCTATAATTGAAACTTTGTTGCCTTGAGCCAAGGCCACAGCTGGCCAGGGCAGGCGGGAAGCTTGGCTTCCTCCATTGCCTGGGCAACCAAGCCTTCTGCTTGTTCCAGCTCCGTGGCTGCCGGCCGCCATCTTGGTTGAGTTAATTTGCATATAGTCGCTCTGATTGGCTGGTGGGCGTGGTTTGGGGCATAGCAGAGGTGCAGCCAATTTGCATGTTTCTCTTTTATTAGATTAGATACTAGTGGCCCGGTACACGGAATTGTGCACAATGAAAGTGAATCTTGTACAAGTGAACCAGATTTGTGGCCAACAGAGCCACAGCAGCAAGCTAACCCATGGCCGATTCCATGAGGAATTGGGCTCCTTCCTCACTCCTCTCTGGGTTCGGGATGCGGGTGAAGCACATTCGGGGCTGACAGGGCCCTAGCAGCAACCTAGCCTACTGATCATTGTGCATAATAGCTACTGGTCAAACAGTCGCTTAGGCTTTTATATATATAGATTGCACATGTAACATATGTATATATAATATATATTATATATTGTATATACATGTATGTTATATATGCAATATACATAGTACACAATACATATATAATATATTATGCATACTATGTTATATATTTATTTTTCTTTAGAAAGTATTACATGTAAAGAGTTATGAATAATATTAGTATTATCAATCCATGGAGGCAAATAGGAACTATCCATAAATTATGTTGTTATAACTGACTATCAGGAAAAAGAAAACTGTTTACATACTTCTCATAATTCTCAAGTAAAATTCCTATTAGATTAAAAGATAAACATTTCAAAACAATCTTTTACTCAGAAGAAAGGTAAATAGTGCATATATGTATATGCACAGAAGTGCAAGGCTTTCTTATGCAAGTCACAAAATACAAAAGCTATAATAGAAAATAAGAAGTTGTCATCCTCAAAATTTAACTTTGTAAAAATCTAGAAAATTAAAAGACAAAACAAAACACTAGATAATTGTTTGCAATTCATATATAAATTATATAATATTAGAAAAAAGACCACTGCAAAAATAAATCTTACAAATTCATTAGAAAAATCCAGTAAGAGATGTGCAAAATATTAAACGGGGCACATAAAAGAAAATTAAACTTAGTAATACCTATAAAAATTTCTTAACAGAAATAGTAATTAAGGAGATAAAAATGAAACCAATGAGATATTATTTTCTCCTATAAGATTAACAAAAATAATAGTAATTAAAATATCTATTGTGAGTTAATTGTGTTGGAAATTGAACCTTTCTTATATAATTGTGTATGGCTTTTTGATAGAATCTTAGAATGACTAGATAGATGATGGATAGATAGATATGAATAAATACTGGGAGTATGGCCACTCTAATTCATAGAGAACTATTTAACATGTACACCAAGAGGTATGCAGTTTCATATATTTTAATATCATTTGTAATATTGAAGGATTTGGAAACAAACCTGGAACATTGTACATTTTCAAGATCACTGTAAAAATATTTATCATTAGAGGCCCGCTGCACGAATACATGCATGGGTGGGGTCTGGCCATCCTGCCCCGATTGGGACTGATCGGGCCGGGCTGGCTGGAGGGAGGGGCTGTGGTTGGTTGGATGGCTGGTTCTGCCCCCTGGTCGAACTACTGGTTGAACTCCCAGTTAAACTCTCGGTCGAGGGGACAATTTGCACATTAGCCTTTTATTATAAGGATTGCACATGAATTTCCAGAAACGGATCACTTCCTCCTCAAGAGAGAGTCTATCCCCCTCCTCTTAAATCTGTACTGGGTTTATGACTTCACTGATCTATAGTGTCCTATGAACCTGAGCCTACTTGACTTCCTAGCTGGTCTTATTTCTTGGGACATTTACCCTTGGAACCCAGCCACCATGCTGTGAGAAAGTCCAGACCACATGGAAAACAACTAAGGTCTCGGTCAATAGCCATCACTAATTTGCCAACCCTGTGGATGAGCCATCATGGAAGCAGATTAGATAGTCACTAGTCAAAGTGCCCAGCTGATGCCACATGGTGTACAGAGGACTCTTCCCACCAAGCCCTTTCGAAGTTACAGATTTGTGAGCAAACTAAATGATTATTGTTGTGTTAAACTACTTAGTTTTAAGGTAGTTTGTTTTATAAAAATAGATATCAAGAACATAACCTGAAGTTTTATTAAATGGAAAATGATTATTTTATAGTATGTAAAACTATACAGCCCCTTAAAGAATTAGCTGTGTGTGTGTGTGTGTGTGTGTGTGTGTGTGTGTCTAGACATCCTGTTAAGTGATAAAATCTGGTTGCACAGTAATACTTTTGGTATAGCATTCATGTCCACCTCCCTCCCCCAAAATACCTATTTCTCAATATGCTTACATGTATGGACATAGAATACATGAGAAGCATGTCATGAGGACATTTTTTTAAATCTGATTTTATTAAAAAGTTACAGTGAAGTGATTTGGTAAGTTGCTTTTGTAATTAAAAATAGATCTAGAACCATAAAATCTCCAGGAAATAAGTGGCAAAAGCCTACATGAATATATAGTTGCAGTGTGGATGCAGGAAGGGGAAAGAAGCCTTAAATTGTCTGACACTGTCTTAGGATTTGGGTCCCAGGACCTCTGACTGATTCTTCCTCCATCTGGAGTCAAAGCATCACCAAGATGCTTGCAATCCTACCTGGAGCTATGTTTTTCTGCTGCTATTCAGAAGGATATGTGTGGGAAGTGCTATGACACTGTGTGAACAGATTTTTACATTTCCCTCATCGATGAAATAAATAGAATCAATTCTTTTGGTGTATTTCACTGCAATGATCAGAACATACTTGTTACATGAACTTGCTTCTTTAATAATTTCTATCAATATCGGCAGTTCCTTTTCCTTTATTGGATTCAAACACACACCAAAAAACTCCTGTTCATCTACATTCTGGGGGATCCTTACTCCAAGCAGAAAACCCTCTCTGTTTTATATCTGAGACATTAACTTCCATCACTAGCACTAAATTTGTTGGTGTATGTTTCCCTTATTCTCTTTGGTGACCTAAAATATAACAACAACAGCAACATAATAATAAAATAGCCAAACCAAAGATCTCCGAAACTTAAGGACATCTTTAGTAAATTGCTCAAACACATAAACTAGAGAGTGAAAGAACCAAGGTTTGAACCCAGGCCTCTGACCCCCGAACTCAGTAAACTTAGCCAGTATGCTATTTCCCCTGATGGACATGCACTCCTGCCTGAAAACATGGCAGCACCTCCTCCAGGGGATCTCTCCTTTTTCTATCCTCCCATCCTCCTAGCACTGTCTCACCTTCTGGTGTGCACCCTGGGAACCCTGGACTTAAGGCTCCCACCGCCTCTCTCAATTCCCCACCATCTGCTTTATCCTGTTGCCACTAATATAGCACATAGCAAGCATATTACCTCAGTTTCCATGTGGGCCTCTTAAATTTAATGCTATCCATTTAGAATGTGTGAGGCTCAATACTTAATAGAAGAAAATATCATGTGTCCAAATTCTGAACATGTGCTTGATGTGTAAGAGTATAACTTATTCTATGTGACCTGGCATTTTCTTTTTTGAATCTCAAGAATCCATGACTAAATATCCTTACAGAAAACACACATCTGCATACAAAAATCATCCTACATCTAAGCTACAATTTAGTTTTCCATCTGTTCCCTAAAACATATATGACTTAGTGGGCACTTTCACTAATGCACTTCTCCGTTTTTAAAACCTGTTGGTTAATTACTGGATTCAAGAGCTGCATCCCTGGATCCACTCCTAATACCTTAGTTGTTGCCTAGCAACTAGCTCGCTTCTTTCTTGGTTTTAGCAGCTACACACATGGAGGGATAGAATGAAGCTTTGAATGATCTTAGTTTCTAAATATCAAGAGAAAATAAAACAGCATTAAGTCTTTGAGCCTCCCATCCGCTGATGGGTCTGGCAAGAATTCCAAAATAATAGTGATATAAATGAATTCTAGGAAAGCTTCCTTGATATTATTCCAGTTATGTCTTTTATTCTGTTTTATTTTCTTATTGCAATGTATTTTACATTTTGCTTAGCACGTTCTTAATAAAGATTCGACAATTTTAATTAAAAAGCCATCTTTTGGAGATTGTCCTACCATTCAAGGAAAGGAATGAAGGATGAGGGGCAAGCCCTGGCTTTCCTCAAATCTTAGGAAGGCAGAAACGAAAATATGGAAAGTATTTCTGAAATAGAAAATTGCAACCAAACTGTTATTTGCAGATCTTTGTTTTTCATAAACAATGGCTAACCTGAAACAATGAATTTCATGAGGAAATCTAAATATTCTGGCCATCAGGCAAAAAGTTCTACAAGAACATGTCTTAGTCATTTCCATCAGTCCAATGATTAGCACAAGGCCTTTCAAGGGAAGAATGCTCAACAGACATTTTTTGCAACATAAGTGCCTAAAAGGCTGCCTAGAAGAAAAGCTTAGAATGGGTAAGCAAGAATATGAAAGAATTTAAATAATCATTTAAAACAAATTAAAAGGGGACATTTCTAAACATCATGGATTTTATATAAATAATGCCAAACCTTAACTGTACCTATCATAGTGATTTGCCAAGTTTCTAGAAAGTCCAAAGGTACAATATAAACATCAAACTTGGTTATATTTAATTTTAAATTTAAAACATTTGATACTAAGAACTTCACCAGTATAATAGATGAGATTTTATCAGGATTCATCAGACTGACAGCAATATAAAAAGTCAATGAAAAAATGGATAAATAGGTTTGTATCCACTCCAAGAATAAGATAACATTAATTAGGAGATGATTATGGTAAAAATGCACATAGTGTCTATTCTGTTTTGTTGCTGTTGTTGTTAGTGTTAGAGATACACATACACACAAAACACCAAAACATGTGACTATAACATACCTGAAAAAATAGGCTTACATGCTTAATAAGGTAGGTCTGTATTTTGAAAGCATCGTGATTATTCTTTATTTTAACAATAGAGTGGAATCTCAGTTCTTCCATTTTATGACACTTGGGAGACTGTAAACAATTCACCTCTCTTTTCTGAGGTTCAGGTTCCTCCTATGTAAAGAAAGTCATGACCAGCTACTTGACTTAAGGGCTAATATGTGGTATAAGGCAATAGCTTTCAAACTTTTTTGAGGTGATCCACAGTGAGACATATATTTTATACTAGAGGCCTGGTGCACAAAATTCTTGCACTCGGGGGGGGGGGGTCCCTCAGCCCAGCCTGCGCCCTCTTGCAGTCCAGGACCCCTTGGGGGATGTCCGCCTGCCAGCTTAGACTCAACCTCCTGGGGATTGGGCCTAAGCCAGCAGTCAGACATCCCTCTCAGTCTGGGGCTCTCAAAGTCCAGGACCCCTCACTCCTTGCCATCAGCCTGCAGTGTAGGCAGGAGAGGCTCCCTCCACCACCACTGCACTCACCAGCTGTGAACCCTTTGGGAGCACACTGACCACCAGGGGGCAGCTCCTACATTGAGCGTCTGCCCCCTGGTCAGTGCACGTCATAGCGACCAGTCATTCTGCTGTTTGGTCGATTTGCATATTAGGGTTTTATTATATAGGATTGACATTCAGTACACACACACACACACACACACATGCACACACATGGATGTGAGCATATTCAAATAGAAGATTTTGGAAACTGTATTTACCTTTCTATTACAAACTACTGTCTATTATACTTTGTCTATTTCATTAAAAGAAAAATTTGGTTTCATCCCACTAAATGTATGTCTAGATCTACTAGTGGGCTGCAAACTATAGTTTGAAAAAGTTAAAGTTGAAAGTTAGGGAGACAATATCCTATGATTTGAGATGTTTGTGCATGAGAGCACTCCTGCACTTGCATCTAAATAAAAATTTTCAGTCATTGCATGCACACTTTGCTGAATTCAGGACAGAACTCAGTGCATCAGATAAAATCAGAGAGGAAAATGATAATTATCAATCAATTACTTTGCTTTTAATGGTACCTATTTTAATGACTAAGTAGTAGCATACCACCGTTCCTGTTTTTCTGAGAATTTTAATAGATTGACAGGAATTCATTTTTTAAAAAACATAAGTGATATGAGCATTATTCAATATTTTATGAAATTATAGCTTTTGAGTAATTGATTAGCTTCATGTACATACTGGAAAATTTTCTGTGATATTACCAAATATTTTATTTATTTGATATTCTATGGAAAAATAAATTTTTTTCTTTGCCCTTCCTATGCACCTGGAGATAAAATAAGATTTGCTTTCAAAAAGTACTTCATGGCTTGAAATAAGTAATTCCATTTCATGGAGTTATATATTTTTATGCCTTTTCAAATTTCAGATTTACTTACAAAGATCCTGAAACACTAGAAAGGAAAAAAGGATAGGAGAGTTCCATACATACTACCTACTCCCATATTTCCCAAATACCTGGACTATAGCTCACTAGCTTTCTTGCTAAGATGTTTCTAATATGGGACCTCCTAAATTTAAAACATTTGAATCAGTGAAGTTTATCTCTCCTTAATTGTTTTTTTTTAAAAATCACATATGTTTACATACAGTATATTTGGCATGTGGAGGCAAATCAGAGCCTTATAAAGTTGAGACAAAGTAGAAAATTCAAAGAAAAGTGCATCCACTCCCAGTAGCTTAGAAAGATCACATTAAAAATTCATAGTGTGTATCCCCACCAATGTATCAGAAAAAAGGAGGATTAAGGTTTACCTGCAACTTCTTCAACTGTCTCCCCACCAACAGGGCTTTTGTTCTGCCTGTATGAGAACTGAATACAGGTGTGATTCTAACAGCCAAACAAAGGGGACTCACCAATGAGCAGAGATGAGCCTAGAGCTCAGATTATGAAACTCTAAACCCAAGGCCTGCCGTCATCATGCTGCATCTACAATGTGCCTGGTGAGGGGCTATCTCCCAGGCTGCAGAGGCTGTCCAGGGAGATGGTTTCCTCGGGCATCTCACTTTTCAAATGCTGCTGGGGAGGGCGGAGGACTGACAGGCTATGAACTATGCTTCTCCCCCCAAATAATTTCTTTTGGTTGCATATCACCAGCACCTGTCTTAGACATCCCAGTTCTCCAACCCTCTTTCTCCTTCCTTTTCTTTCATTTTCTTCTCTTTTCTTTTTAAAATATATCTTATTGATTTTTTACAGAGAGGAAGGGAGAGGGATAGAGAGTCAGAAACATCGATGAGAGAGAAACATCAATCAGCTGCCTCCTGCACACCCTCCACTGGAGATGTGCCCGTAATCAAGGTACATGCCCTTGACCGGAATCGAACCTGTACCCTTGAGTCCGCAGGCCAATGCTCTATCCACTGAGTCAAACCAGTCAGGGCTTTCTTTTTTTTTCTTTTCTCTTCTTTTCTTTTTTTCCTCTCCTCTCCTCTCCTCCCCTCCTCTCTCCTCCCCTCCCCTCCCCTCCCCTCCCTTCCTCTCCCCTCTTCTCTTCCTTCTCTTCTCTTCTCATTGTATAAACAATTTAGTCTTTAATTTTTATTGCCCTAAAAGTCAAACCAAAACAGAAATGGGAGGTAGGTAAACAGGGATGGGGAAGTGCATGAAAAACATAAATTTTTAATTTCACAATTTGAGTTTTTATGAGTTTTTAAGAGTTAAATGATTATTGCATGGGCATTAAACACACACATAATTATGGTTTCTTTGTGGAATAAAAATGTCTGATAAACGAAACAGTGTGGTGTCCCCATGAGTTGGTAGAAGCCACAGCAGAGGCCCTCTGCCTAAATTACTTATACAAAATGTTATCTATAAATGAACATTTACTCCCAAACTTTAGGACATTAGACTCGAGTGACCAAATCACACATTGGCATACAATAAGTATTCAGGAATAATTAGCTTTTTAGTTGTTGCTATTGAAATTTTTTTTCACCTGGATTTAGGAGATAGAGGTAATGACAAGGAAGAAAACTGCATTACTGTTTTTGTAGAAGGAGTGCAGGTGTTGTTGTTGTTTTTAAATTCAAGACCCAGTTTCATTAGGCTCCTCTTTTTGAATCATTTCCCACCGATATGCTCCTGTAGGCAGAGCCATATATTTCCCTTCTCTTTCCTACCCCTTTCCAATTATCTAGAATATGTTAAATAAAATAAATAGCTAAACCAATGAATAGAAACATGAATGAATGAACCAATGAATGAAAAAGAATTTAACAAGAAAATAAAATAAATCAGATCTGGTATTCCTATTAACTTGATTTTGTTAAATATCATAATACAAGCATTTTATTTTGGCCCTAAGGAATATATATATATATATAACTTTAGTGCTAAACTAAAGCATCAAATTCCTTATAAATACTTTAGATTTCAGTTCACAAGAATATTGGATTTTGCCACGAGAAAGAAGGAAAAGTAAGCAAGCAAGCAAACAAAAAACATTCAACTTAAAGTTTCATTTAAAATAATTAATCATCCCTAGGAAATCTCATAACAATTTATCCAAATTCTAGCTCTCATTTTATTTATCTCTCTCAGAAGAAATTAGTAATTTCTCATGCAAATAACTGGATATGACTGGGATGCTAAGTATGGACTGAATGATTTCTATGTGTTGTTAATAATTACATGTTCTGGTCTAGCTGTATTTTCTTCCCTGTATATTTATCAGGGAATAATGATACGTATGGGTAATATAATACAAATTTTGGACTCAGTCCATGGCAATCCAACATGGACACAAATCACCCTGGGACCTTCCTCCTCAATGCCAGGGTTTGACACAAGCTCTCTCAGCAAGGATGCCAAGAAGTCCTGTGCAAGAGCTGATCACAGCTGGTCACTGTTTCCCCTGAGTTCAACACAGATGATTGCTACTGTGTCTCCTTTTTCATTTGAGCTTATTTGAGAGCTTATAATGAGCTAAATATAACGTGCATTAAGAGTTTTAGGAAATGACCCTGCTATATCATGCATGATTGCATTCAGGGAGCTAAAAATATATGCTAGTAGATGGAAAATATGAGCCATCATGATGAAAAGAAATACTGATGGGTTCTTGGGAAGGAGAAAAAAAATAATATTTCCAGAAAAAGCTTATATGGGAAAGAAATGAACTGTCTTGGAAATTCTGTCAGAATGTGTTTTTAAATTCTAGTGTTTACCAAGATCAGAAAGTGTTAGTATGAAATACTATGATTCTATGGTTTATTTTGAGTTTATTAACATGAAATGTTTTTATTGTAAAAATATATTAGAGCTCAGCTGGTATGACTTAGTGGTTAAGCATTGACCTATGAACCTGGAGGTCATAGTTTGATTCCTGGTCAGGGCACATGCCTGGGTTGTGGGCTCAATCCCCAGTGTGGGATGTGTAGGAGGCAGCTAATCAATGATTCTCTCTTCGTTGATATTTCTATCTCTCTCTCCCTCATGCTTCCTCTCTGAAATAAATAAATAAAAATATATAAATATAATAGAAACATTTGTAATATTGAGACCATTGGCCAATACACTGGAAACACTGTGTTGGCATTTGGAGTATGTGGTTTCTAAATGTCCTTTATTTTTATAGGATTTGGTCACACATTAATTTAGATGACTGCATAAAACTGTATAATTGATGTTATAAACTCTAAACAGTTCTAATTAGTTCAGTACTGATCATTTATTTGTGGACAATTCTTGTTTTTCTTTTTTTTACATCCCCTATCCCACTCCCAGGACAACTTCTGAAACATAAATAAGAACTGTTCCTAAAACATAAATGAGGCATTATTCTTCCAGTTCCTTACATCTAGTTCCACTTTTATGGTTTTGCTGAAACAAATCTCTGAGAAGACTCACTAATGAGACAATTTAATGGATTCCTTTTAATCCCTGCACTTCCTGCCCTTTCGACAGCATATGAGACATTTGTGGCAGTGCATTAAGAAAACCCTGTGTCTGAAAGTCTCTCTATCTCTATCTCTCTCTCTCTCTCTCTCTCTCTCTCTCTCTCTCTCTCTCTCCTGTTCCGATGTGTTCCCCTCTGTCTCCTTCACTTACTCTGATTTCTCACCCATACCTTATATAAATACATACTAGAATTTGTCATTAATATTTGCTGTTTCTGTAATCATTCCCTTGGTTATCACATCTTTCAATTTTCCACAGTAATGAGGGTGATTCAAGTTCTTTGCTTTAAGTCTCAGCATTCTCTTAAGTCATAAGGAAATTATTTCCTTCTTATCTCAAAAAATAGACATGCCCCAAATTCAGCTGGTTGTTGTTTAACAAGTGCATTGTATCACCCACCCATTTCCAAACTAACTTCTCTTTGCTTTATGAATGATATCATCACCCACTACGTCTCCCAGTTTCAAAAGCTTGAGGTCAATGTTGACTACCTCTTAGCTCAGGTGTGAGAGTCAATCACTTGCCAAGTGTTATTGAATTTATGAACTAACATAGAATGTTAACTTGGCACTTACAATCTGACAAAGATGACTTTTAGCATTTTGCATATTTATATACAGTATATAAAAGCCAGCGACTGGAACCACTGGAACGACTGGTCACTATGACGTCCACTGCGGTCAGCAAACCTGCTCAATTGGGGGTTGGGGTTGGCCAGCCAAACTCCCGTGGCCCTTCCCCCCAGCCGGCTCCACCCCCCAATCGGCCCACCCCATCGCCCACAGCCTCTCCCCCCAGTTGGCCCCGCCTCTGATTGCACACCCCCACCCCAATAGGGGGCAGAGCTGGCCAGCCAACCTCCTGCAGCCCCCTCCACCCAGACAGTCCCACCCCCTATAGCCCCAACCATCCAGATTGGCCTGCAGCCCCTCCCCACAACAAGCTCTGCCCCTGATTGTTCCCCCCACCGCACCAATCAGGGGTGGGGCTGGCCGGCCAATCACCTGCAGCCCCTCACCCCAGCTGGCCTGGTCCTGATCAGGCCCCAATCCAGGCGGGCTGGCCAGCCAACCTCCCACTGTCATCTCCTCCCAAAAGGCCCGCCCCCAATCCACCCCAATTGGGGCAGGGCCAGCTGGAACCCACCCATCATCTGTGCACAAATTCATGCACTGGGCCTCTAGTATTATGATAATCCTCAAAGCATGATATGAAAGGTATTACTGTCCACATTATAACATTTTGAAAATAAGGGTTCAGTGTGTGTAAGTAACTTAGCTAAGCAAGCCAGAAGATGGACAGGATCTGGGACTGAAACCCATTTTTTATAATGTTATCTAGTGTGCATTCCATTGAACTACATCATTTTTATTTCCATAGTGTCATATCCCTCTACTCCTCCCCAATCCTCTTTATTCCACATAACTCTTGCCTGTACTAGGAGCCTTTTTCCTCGCTGCTTCAAGTTTTCCTGAATTACATGTTTATCATATGACTATTCAATAAACTTTAACTGCTCTTTATTGCCTATACGTTTTGGAAAGATTCATTAGACAGGTTCAACAGTTAGAAGTCTGCTTGTTCTCACCTGAAACTGGTTCCAATTACATTAAGCAAAACACAATGGAAAGACAAAACTTCATAAACACACACATGCACACTCACACACAGAGGTTTGTTGGCAGGATAATGATGAGCTCACTGAAGAAAAGGAGAAGCAGAGCCGTGGGAAGGACCAGAAAGCAGGCAGATTCTGTTGGTGGGATTTGAGGACCTTTGCATGAAGGTGCTGTAATCAACTGACTCAGCTCCAATAACTTCTATCTGTCCCCTTGTTCTGACTCACATTCCCAAGTGACACTGATTGGCCTACACTGGTTAAGATGCCTACCACTTGGCCCTAACTGGTGTGGCTCAGCGGATAGAGCGTCAGCCTGCGGACTGAAGGGTCCCAGGTTCAATTCTGGTCAAGGGCATGTACCTTGGTTACGGGCACATCCCCAGTAGGGGGCGTGCAAGAGGCAGCTGATCGATGTTTCTCTCTCATCGATGTTTCTAACTCTCTATCCCTCTCCCCTCCTCTCTGTAAAAAATCAATAAAATATATTTAAAAAAAACACCACAAACAAACAAACAAACAAAAAAAGATGTCTATCACTTGGTAGGGGCTTGGAGAGGAGATTGATGAAAGGTAATATTATTTTTTAATATTACCATGTTTTTTTGTTTTGTTTTAAATATATTTTTATTAATTTGTTACAGAAAGGAAGGGAGAGGGATATAGAGTTAGAAACATCGATGAGAGAGAAACATCGATCAGCTGCCTCCTGCACACCCTCTACTGGGGATGTGCCCCCAACCAAGGTACATGCCCTTGACCAGAATCGAACCTGGGACCCTTCAGTCCACAGGCTGACACTCTATACACTGAGCCAAACCGGTTAGAGCGAAAGGTAATATTATTGACAATCCCAAGTGATTAGATGAGTGGAGACTCCTACAGAAAACTGCTCAGAGGTTACAGAAGGGGGCAGAGGCACCCACATGCAGGGCATGGGGGTGCTCCAATCCAGCCACAGCCTTTTCAGTATCATCTCTGCCTCTTCCTATTCACGCAACCTTGAAATTCTCACCATTCTCCATGCAGGTGATAAGCCTTTTATGCCACTGTGTTCTGGTCCTTTTGCTTCTCCCATGTTTTTATCTAAAAAAAAATCTTCATATTTTTATAGGTCGTACCCAAAGAATGGTCTTATGACCATTTTAAGATTTCTACAGACATGTAATTTCTTGCTCTTTTCCTTTTCCTTCACATTTCCTTTTGTTAATCTTCAATAGTACCTTTCAAAGTCTGCCTTCTTTTTTACTGAAATATTAGGGCTGTGATAGTAGGCAACATGTCATATTCATTTCAGCATCCTCTCTAGTGATGAATACTATAGGTCCTATAGGTTGCAGTAATTAATAACTATAGATATAGTTATTTTTATTATCCTAATTTTCTTATTGTTTCTTATTGTATCAAAGTGCTAGATTTAATCTGTAATGCAATCATATCATTTTTCTCCAACTTCATTGTAATGTCCTTGATGGGAAATTACACATAGCATTTAAAGTTATTAACTTATACCTACTACATAATAAATAATGTATTGATCAAGCTTTGATTTAATACAGTTTAATAACATTCTAACAGATTATTTTAAAAAGAATAATTTTACTTAAAGGAGACAGGAGAAAAATAAGCCAATAATAGGCATTTTTTCGGACATTATTACTCAGATCAAAGCTAGGAGGTGGGCATTATTATTCTTATTTTACATATCCGGCAATAGAGAGGGTTAATTTCTCACAGGAAATAAAAGTTAGAGCCAGGGCCTGTCATATGTTAAAGATTGCTCTTCCCACATATTCTGGAAGTTATATGCATATGCCACTCTCTCAGTTGGATTATCAACAACGGAGAGCCATTCTTCTTCAAAGAAAATTAAAAAGGGCTAAAAATAAATTACATATTATTGGAAAAGAACAAGACCAATCTTTGCAGCAAATAACCCAATAGAAAAGAATAATTCTTACGAGGAAACACAGTTGTCCACTCAATGCAGAAATGATTCCAATCACAACTTGAGATCAGAAAAATGCAGAATCTACTAGCAGATCTCATTTTCAACTACTAGACTAGAAAAAGGCAAAACATGCAATAATATTAGGACACAGAGATATGGATGTGCACTGTCGAAAGAAGTGTAAATTAGCACAGCCACTTTGGAGAGCAATTTGGTAGTATCTACTGACACAAAAACAGAGAAGCAAACAAGCAAAACCCATGTACACTCTGCTACCAGCTTTCCACTGCATTGAATCCTAAAAAAGAAAAGAAAAAAAGCACTCATACACGTGACCATGGAGCTATGTGCGAGGGCGTTCACTGCAGCATTGTTTGCATTAGGAAAAACTAGAAACAACATCAATCCCATTTTCTACACATTTATATCCTTTGCTCACATTTTACTTGGCTGTGTGCCTTATTTTATTTTTTAAGGAACTCTCAATAAATTTTGGATATTAATTCTTTGCTTCATAAATGTTGCAAATATTTTTCAGCTACCATTTAATTGTCTGTTTTCCATGTTCTTTCTTGCAAAATTTTATCTCAATCTAATCTAGTCACATTTGCCAATTTTGGCTTTTGCTTTATATATCATTTTAGGAATTGCCTTTCTTACCTCAAAGCCCTAACCACGTTCTCCTCTATTTTTCCTATTTACCTTCACGGCCTTAATTCTTTAAGTTTTTTAATCATCCTGGAATTCTTTCCTGATCTTTCATGATGAAAGAAAAGGAGCTCTGTTTACAAAATTCTTCCTTGCCTCCCAACAAGTTCTCTAAATTATGTTTCAATTAATACACCTCATATACGAACCATGATTTCTTCGACAGATTTTGTTTGCAGTGGGTTTGCCAACTGCATTCTTTTCTTTCCTGCAGTGAGGGTGCGGGTGGAACACAGCCTCTAATGAGTCACTTGTTTGCAGCCCCATTGGCCCCCTCTGCTCCTTCTGTCCTGTGCCCCTCTCAGAGCTGGGACAGTTCAGGAGCACCGTTGGCTCATTTTTTCTGCACCTGCATGTTCTAGGCTGCAGTCTCCTCTGTTCTGCTCTCTATTTGCTCCTACTGTGCAGAAGTTAATGAAATACCTTAATCCTTTCTAACAAGGATTCACAACATTTACATCCCTTTAGTATCATGGGAATGGGCACTGTAGAGAGAGGGTAGATAAATGCATGTGTGTAGCCCACTAGCTTTTAAACAAACTACCACATGCTATTTAAAGTTGTCACTATATTACCTCTTATGGTCAAGTGGATTTATCTGTGTTCTTGCTGGAGAAAATCACGAGGTTCATTTATGCATTTAAATAAAATATCTTCAAGCTCCAACTACTTCAGCTCGAATTTTTCCTCATTAGCAAGATGTGATTGTTTTCCTCAATTATAGTATTACCTATTTAATCAGGATTCAGCTAGACTCCTTCCCCCCATAACTACTTATCTCGAATTTGTCAAATTTCTTAAAGTGACCCAAGCCATAGGGCTTTTAATTGGTCATTCACAATAGCAAGTAATAAAGTAAACTCAGTTCATATGAAGGACTCGTAAAATTATTCAGGTTATATTTTCTGAACTTACCTCTCTCACATGCTTTCCTGCTGCTCCCTTATTCCCCAGCCTCAGATGCTTCCATCTCTACCCCTGCCGGAGGTGGGGACACCCTGCTGAAACCTAGAATTCGAACACTGTCATCAGGTGGGACACTATTCCAGCCTAAGGCACCTCAGCTGCCAGCCATGCTCTACCCATGCTCATTGTTGTGATTAGGACATAAGTGACACCCTGACTTGTACAAGTAGACTGAAGGAGAAGCCTAATCCTACACAAACTGCAGCTACCTAGCTTGTATCAGATTTCAGAGAAATTCACATTCATGTAAAACAACACAAATATCACTGCATGATGCTGTGAAGCCCAATATATCATCTTATAAAATTTTCCCTTTTCTTCAAAAGATGAGTACCAGGTTGTTTTTCTTTCATTTACAGGAATGTATGGAATACATATAGTGATGTATGTATGTATGTGAGTTTTGAATGAAAGGAGAGGATGGGGCGTTATATCTAAAGTGAAAAGAAGGTACACAGAAAGAGAGAGAGAGTGGGGGGAGAGAGAGTAGGGAGAAGAAAAGAGAGGAGAGAAGGAAAGAGAGAAGACAGAAACAATTGTGCAACCCTCCATCTGAAGTGTGTAAATGTACCCCAGATACCTTTATTCTTGCTACTCTATGTATGTCTTACATTGATCCAATAAAAGTGTGATTGGAGCATCTCTAAAAAGTAAATAAAACAAGAAGCAGGAAAAGTTGAAAGACCTAACTGATCTACATTGTTAGTCAGCCTAGAGCTGTCCTTGGTGTCAACCTCACCACTAACATCAGGGAGAATGTGTTGTGTGGAGAACATAAGAATGTAAACACATCTTTGCCTGCTCAAGTCAAATTGCAGATGACCACTATCCCGTCTAGCAGCATCCCCTTTCTATTTGTGGCTTTTGTTTCATTTTTTTTTTTACAAATTCTCTTTTTCATCATCCAGGAACTAGCTCCTTGTTTCTCCTGTCCCAGGGATTAGTGCAATAAACACCTTTACTTTAATGTATATAAATATTTATCTCATTAAGGGAAGAAACACTCTAACAACAACTACAAAAAACAAATTGAACCCACACATGTTTTGGTAAAAATAAAATAGAATGTCCAGAAATAATATATATATATATATATATATATATATATATATATATATATATATGGTCAAATTTCAGGATGCAGAGATCATTCGAGGGGGAGAGGACACTGTTTTCAACAAATGATGTTCACATGCAGACAGATGAAAATAAGCACTCACCTTACTTCAAGTTAAAAACTTAATTCCATATAGATCAAAGATGTGAATGTAGAGCTAAAACTAAAAATAGGGGGAAATCTTCATGGCATTGGACTTAGTAATGATTTCTGGGATCTGACACAAAAATCATAGGCAATAAAAGAAAAAGAAAATAGTAGATAAATGGGATATCATCAATATTAAAAAATTTTTATATCCAAGGACACTATCAACAAAGTGAAAAGGCACCCAACATATTGGGGAAATATTTGAAAATTGTATTATGATAAGAGATTAATCTCCAGAATATCTAAAGAACTCCCACAACTCAACAAGAAAAAAAACAACAACAAACAATCCACTTACAAATAGGCAGAGGACTTCAATAAATATTTTTCTAAAGACAAATACACAAAATGCCAATTAAGTCCATTAAAGATGCTAAATATCACTAATCATTGTGGAAATGAAAATTGAAAACACATGAAAATACCACTCCATACCCATTTGGATGAGTTTTATTAAAAAAAAAAACCACAGAAAATAACAATGTTGGTGAGAATGTGCATGAATTTCAATCTTTGTGCATTGCTGGTATAAATGTAAAATGGTGAAACTACTGTGGGAAACATAGCAATTGCTAAAAAAAATTAACAAGATTATCATATGATTGAGACTCAAACAGATACTTGTATACCCATTGTCATAGCAGCATTAATTATACAGTCAAAAAGCGGATGCAACCCAAGTATACATGAATGAATTGATAGCCAAAATGTGATGGTTGCATGGCATTGTGAAGGTACTTAATGCCACCAAACTGTATTTTATGTTATGTATACTTTGCTACAATAAAAATATGTAAAAACAACATATTTTTTTTTGGGAAATGACATGCAATTACATTTTCATCTAGACAACTAGAAGACAATAATCATAGTTCCTCAAAGGCTATTTAGTAATGAAGTCCAATGATGGGTAATAGGGGTCTTCTCACACAATCATTCAAGAATATTTATGCAGGTCTGCTACATGTCAGGGGAAGTACTATCGGCAAATCAGATACTGTCTCTGCACTAACTTGGAAGCAAGCAGGAAAGAAAAATTAATCAAATAGTGACAAAAATCAATATATAAAAATATAAAAGGTCAGGCAATCAGCTGTGTTCATATTTTACATGCAGTAAATCTTAATCTTTTCTCAAAACTTCTTTTCAAAACTACTTTATTGATATTCTTCCCTAACATTATTTGCACTCTCTGGCAGAATTCAAAGGGTTTTTAGTCACTTCCCACAAATAAAGATATAGGTTCCTTTGTTTGGGTAATGAAAACTACAGTATACCATCAAAACTAAAAACAATTATGCCATTTAAGTATTTTTCCCCCATTTCAGGATTTATTTATAATCTCCACATTTTCTTTTTGCATCAATGGACACTTAGGTTGTTTCCATGTATTAACAATGAAATATTGGCAATGGAATATTATTCATCCATGAGAAAGAAGGAAATTATGTCATTTGCCATAACATGGATAGAACTTGAGATTCTATGCTAAGTGAAATAAATCAACCAAAAAAGAAAAATACTATATGTCCTCAATTATTTGTGGGAAGGGTTAAAAAAAAGCCAAATTCGTAGCAACTGAGAGTACAATGGTGGTTGCCAGGAGTGGCAGTGGGGAAATTGGAGAGTTGTTAGCCCAAATGTACCAAATTCCAGGTATAAAATGAATAAGGTCAGGGTATCCAATGTATAGCATGGTGAATATAATTAATGACACCCTCATAAAGATAAAAGTTGTTAAGAGAGTAGATTTTAAATGTTATCACCACACACACAAAAGGTAATTATGTGAGGGGATAGAAGTGTTAACTAATATTACTGTGGTAATCATTTCATAGTACATGGGTATGTGAAATCACATTAATCTTACATACGTTATATGTCAATGATATCTCAATAAAGCTGGAAAAAATTACTTGAAGAGGATTCTGCCATAATACTGTGATTACGTTCCCTTATTTGCCTAGAAGAACTTTCAGAACCATGGACAGTCTCAAGATAAATCACATACTATTTTCTAACCAGGACTGCAGAGAAAATCAAACTAACATTGAGAAAAACAATTAACTAAATTTATCTAATTTCATAGAATTATTTGAATTTTCTATATCATTTTTCCAGTTGTCTATCATATTTAACACAATGATAGCCTGGCTGGTGTGGCTCTTTGAGTGTCAAACTATGAACCAGGGAATCAAGGTTCAATTCCCCTGAGGGCACATGCCTGAGTTGCAGCTTGATCCCCAGTAGGGGGCGTGCAGGAGGCAGCCAATCAATGATTCTCTCTCAACATTGATGTTTCTCCCTCTCCCTTCCTCTCTCTGATACCAACAAAACATATTAACAAAAAACCCACAATGATAGAGAAATTTCCAAAAAGGTATGATGCACAGTAGAGAAGCTACATGTGGCTATCTGTGCTTTCTTGTTACTATGCTATTTAGCATCCCCTCTAAAAACAAGACCAGGTGCTCTGCCAAATACAGGCTTTCCTCACTTCTTATAATAACAGCAGCCAACCCTTGTGGGAGGCAATGGTGAGTTTATGAATTTATTTCCTCTGTGACAAGAACAATATTAGAAAAAGCTTTCTTGTACCTTGCCATGCCTGCTACAAATTGTGGCAAGCATTTTAACGATGTTACTAGTTTTCATTACCTTAAATGCCATTTTGCATCACTGGTGCCAGCACAGCGGGTCACCAAGTGCCACAGACCTGTACCTGCCTCCCCCCAATTCTATCCCAGTTGCTCAGGCAATTTTGCTTTCTGATAAGGCTTGTTTCAGGCTGCAGGAAAGCCGTGTCTTACTCCACCATTACACAAATCATCTCCTCAATCAAAGCTCACAGGTTCAGGTAGCAGCACACACTGACTCCTGATGGAGAGAAAGCCTTCAATATGATGAGCTAGGAATGCTGAAGTAGCACTACAAAAAAACAGATGTGCTACAAATGTTCATAAATGCCTTGCATAGAGATAGATGCATTGTTTCTTATAAATGCCCTTATCCAGATAAACATTCTCAGGTCACGGGCAAATAGTCATCATCTTATAATGGTGTTATTTTGAATGTATGCCAGAAGTAAGAAGGATAACACAAAATAAAGTGCACCAGCAGGGGATGTGTCCATAACAAGCCACTAACTTCTATAGCACTCTATATCCTGACCCACAATATTGACTGGAATATGTACACTTCTAAGATGCCTGCTGGTCTAATTGTCCTTGGTTCTATTGTTCAGAATGAGACACTCCTGTCTCTTTTTTTGTTTGTTTGTTTTTCAGAACTTCAAGGCTTTCCCCACTCCAGCACTGCTTCCTTTGTTCTTCACTATCTCTAAAAACACTACAACTCTATTATAGGTTAGCAAACTAAGATGCACACATTTTAAATATCTTCCCATGATTGCTTTGTATTAGAAAAATCAGTACTGGCGAAGAACTTGAGTTGCTACCTGCAGAATTTAGGCAATGCAGAAACAAAAATAATTCCTTTATGGTTTAGTCTGAATTACTATGGCTCCCAACTTTATATAGCAATGAAAAGAGGCATCCCAAGTTGAGAAAGATAATTTTTATTTTGTAATGCACTTTTCAATTTTCCTATCACTTTGTTCTTCTCTAGTCATGTACTCAGACACTGGCAGTCATTGTCATTATTACATAAACTAGGTGCCCAGTGCACAAAATTCGTGCATTGGGCGGGGGGAGTCCCCTCAGCCTGACGTGCACCCTCTGTCATGTTCCAGGACCCCGGCCGCTCTGGGCCTAGGTGCGGGCCTACAGGTTCAGGGTGGCCTAGCTCCCAAGGACGCCTGTCCCAGGGACATAGCCTTTTGGTGCCGGCGACCATGCATGCACTCCAGTGGGGCAAGCTCCAGGACCCGCCCCCGGCTTCCACATGTGCCGCCACAATCCCGGTTCCCCGGCGACCATGCGCATTACCCCAACCCCAGCTCCCTGCACGCCGCCTGGCCCTGGCTCCCTGGTGCCCATGCGTTGCCATTGTGACTCGGGGAAGTACCTGCCCCGCCCCTGGCCTCCTGGTGCTTGTGTATACAAATTAACCCTCCATCTTTGTGAGGTTAATTTGCATACTCACTCCTCATTGGCTGGTGGGTGTGGCTTGTGGGCATCATGGAGGGACAGTTAATTTGCATGTTTCTCTTTTATTAGTGTAGATTTATACTTATTAACATGAAAATGTTTATGATATATTGATGTTTCAAGCAGTTACAAAAAAGTTAGTATAAACCTTTTATATTTATATTCATATATATTAAAATAACCATATATGAATTATGTATATATAATTAAGATAATTATATATACCTAAATTTTTGGAAAAGTTTTCTTATTATCTATTGAAGGATTATAGGTGCTTTTTTCACTTTCGACTATTGATTGAATTTATTATAACACACAAGCATTACTTGCATAAAAATGTAAAAGCACATTAATGTTGAAAACAATGTAAACCTTTTAAATCAAAGTCCAAATTGATTTTAAAAATGCTTTTTCTAAACCTTAGTAGTTATTATATTCAGACTTACAAATATGTAAATTGATTGCAATTGTTCTTTTTGTACTTGTGGCACAAACTGACTATTTTCCATTATGTAAGAATAT
Source organism: Myotis yumanensis (assembly GCF_028538775.1). Taxonomy (NCBI): domain Eukaryota; kingdom Metazoa; phylum Chordata; class Mammalia; order Chiroptera; family Vespertilionidae; genus Myotis; species Myotis yumanensis. The sequence continues at coordinate 16,439,006 of NW_027223762.1, forward strand.
TATATACACACATTGAGATGCATTTCTAGAAATAATGTGTTTTCTTCAAATTTCAGAAACAAAATTATTCTTGAAAACCCAATGGAATAGCTTAATTTTGTCAGTTGCCTGTGAACCTCTCACCCAGCAATGTTTGCTGCATAGAAGATGCCCAATGTTTTTTTAATAACATATTTTAACACAATTTAATTAAAGTAGGTAATAAAACGATAAGGCATCTTTAACCTTCAGAGAACATGGAAAGTTCAACATCAGTCCCTCTTTTTGCAGATGAGGAAAACTGAGACACAGTTTTTAGTTTCTGAAGGTCTCCCATTGACTGTTCCTGGTTTTTCTTTTCATCTGTGACAAGCCTTGGAGTGGAGTGACCTGTGTTCACAGACTTAGCCTACATGATCCCTGCAAGCAGTCTTCTGAAATGGTTTTACTACAAATTGTATTATTAAAAATAAGTTCACATTATGTTACAAAATTTACTATAACATACTATAAATTCAATTTTTTTAAATGCATGCAGATATTAAAAAAATTTAAATAAATCCTAGTATGCTACTATCTGGAGAAAACCAATGATAACATTTTGGTTTATATTTATATTCTTTTAGCCTTTTCCTGTGTGTGTGTGTGTGTGTATGTCTGTGTATATATTCTTTTCAGAAAAATTTTAAATTTAAATATTTATTGTTGAGACTATTGCAGATGTCCCCCATTCCCCTCTCCCCTTTCCTGCCTCCACCCAGCCCCCACCCCCTTTCTTTGGCCCTCCCCACATTATTGTCTGTGTTCATGGGTTATGCATATATGTTCTTTAGATAATCCCTTCACTTTCCTTTATCCAGTCCCCCCCCACTCCCCTCCCCTCTGACATTTGTCAGTCTGTTACATGTATCCATGCCTCTGGTTCTATTTTGTTCATCAGTTTATTTTGTGCAGTAGAGTCCACATATTAGTGAGATCATACGGTGTTTGTCTTTCTCTGACTGGCTTATTTCACTTAGGATAATACTCTCCAAGTCCATCCATGCTGTCTCAAAGGGTAAGAGTTACTTCAGCTTTTTTTATTCACTCATGTACTGATGGGCACTTGGGCTGTTTCCAGATTTTGGTTATTGCAAATAATGCTGCAATGAACAGCCAGCTGTCTTTTCACTGTGCCCTCACATGGCAGAAGAGAGGCTCTCTCTGGAACCTCTTTAATAAGGGCACTACTCCCATTCATGAAGCCTCACGGCCTAATCACCTCCCAAAGCCTCACCTTCTAATACCACCACTTGAGAAATTAGGAGTTCAACCTATGAATTGGGTGGAGGGGTCACCAACGTTCAAACCATAGCGCCATGTATTAAAAATCTTCTAAATCCAAAGAAAAATAATAACAAAAATTTAGTACACCTGTCAGTGACTGTGATAGGTTTTATTCTTTTATAAAATATTTTTAGTCGATTTCAGGGAAAGGGAGGGAGAGGGAAAGGGGGCTAGAAACATCAATGATGACAGAGAATCATTGATAGGCTGCCTCATGCACACCCTTTACTGGGGATTGTGCCTACAATCCAGGCATGTGCCCTGATCAGGAATCTAACTATGATCTCCTGGTTCATGGGTCAATGCTCAACCACTGAGCCATATGGGTGGGCATGATGGAGTTTAACATAGATGAAGAAAGCTGTACCTGTAAATACTTTGTCATCATAAAGCCTATCAAACTCGGATGCAGTGCACCTTACTAAGCTTATTTCCTATTGGTACCCAAAGATGCTCCAGCCAAAATGGCAGATTCAGCTGTACTCTTTTCTACATCTGGACATTTTTTTTTCATGCAATTTTCTCTGCTTTGAAGTTTCTATTGAACATCTTCAAAAGCTAAAATTCTTTCCAGGCTTCACATTTCAGGTTAAAAAAAATCAGTTCTCCCATCCTTCCAACACTGCAATCGGAAGTGATTTTTTTTTTTTGTTCCTTGGAACTTGGGTAGCATTTATTTTTTGCCTGATTCCTGCATCACCTTGCATATGCTAGCTCATACTGTATTTGTGTGTGTCTTTCACATTGCATATCATGAACATATTTTGTGTGGCTGCAAGTTAAAAGGATGTGAACTTTGGATTAACATAAGACTTTTTCTCTATTTCTCTGAGATACTGTTTTTACATTTTTCTATTCTCTATGTGTCTTTCAGGAGCTTTACACAATAAGAAATATTACTAATCGGCTTCCTAACCTAGTAATAGATTTAAATATGAGAATACCTATAACTTTTTTATTTAAAAATCTGGAATCCAGAAACTTTTGCTCAGCAATAAACAGACTGCTTAAGATACATTCTGATAGTTTTGATTTTTAAAACTATTTCATAATAGTGTGAAAAGTATCTAATTCTATAAATGCAATTCATATTAAAGAGTGTCTAAGTTTAATCACCACATTTCCACTAATAACATAAACAAGTGCTTCTTCAATCTCTGAAGAAATCACGTGAATCAGAGTTTCATTATTCCCCCTTTTTTTCTGGTTGGTCACAGTCCCTTTATCATCAATACTTGGGTACAAGGAAGAGAGACTCCAAATGGCTCTGAAGCCAATGCTAGATGTTCACACACAAGATTCTGCTTCAAGCCTCCGCCCTGGCCCTCTAATTTGTTGCATCATCTTAATTCATCCTCTAAAATTACCATATTTCATTTAAAAAGACAACAGGATATTGGCCTCAAGCCACTGAAAGGTCATGTAGAGGATCAGCCATGAGAGTATTAGAAAATATACCATCTACAGAAAATCATCCCATTCTTCAATTCAGCTGGATAGGACACATTCATTGAAAAGGAGTGTGGGCAGAAAGAGGGATCCCATCGCAACTGACTTGGACATGTGGTTAATTACTTACACTTTAAAGTATCAAAGAGGAATAAGGTCTCTGCCATTTTTTCCCCTCCCTCTTCCAAACCTCAAGTATCTGAGAAACTTGGACACTATGAATCCTCAGAACTAACTGTCCATCTGGACCCTCCTTGCTCCCAGAGCAGCACCTTTTAAAGCCAAGTGCGTGTGAGATGAGAGAAAACTGTCTTAAATGGGCTAGGTTCCCACAGTTAAAGCAAAACAGAGAACTGAAGCAATTATCCGGGCAGTTTCAGGAAAGACAGGTAAGAGTTTCTGGACATAACAGCCAAATAGGAAATTAACGCATGAAAGTGAAAGCATCAATTCTCATCACAGTTCAGCTCTTGTATTGAAAAAGGGCTGTGCGGATGATGTCCCTGAATGCAAATGGCAAAGAGATAGAAAGTCACTGGATGCCTCTCATTTATCCTGTTTGATTCACACCGACCCGTCTTAACCTTTTTGCCCCAGTCAACCCTCCCCCTCTGCTTTGCCTCTGAGAAAGCCTAAATCCACAGAACTCTCGATCATCATCTAATCCGGTGTTTTAGGGGTTGACTCTCTCACAGGAAATTAGCAGGTGGATTTTTAGTAACATTCCACCTTTGAATTAATCGCCTTCCTCTCTGTCATTCCTCCAGGAGCCTTTCCTTTTCTCCCCTTCCCCTCCCACTTCCAAACACCCCATGATGTATGCCCTTTCCCGGCCTCCCAAGCCTTCATCTCTTCCCTGGACATCCTAGTCTGTGATTTACGTGATATGTACTTGCTTTGTCATGAGGTACAATTGACTGTGATGTTCTTTTTATTTTTAAAACAGATGTTCATCCTGTAGCTTGCATTCATTGTGATACGTTAGTACAATAAATGGGTTAACTCATTATCCTACAGGTTAGATTTGTACACTTTAATGGGGATTAGGCTGCAACTGGGACTGGAGTTTTCTAAAATCTTAGACCACTGCAGTCACCACAATGTGGCAATTTCAGGCCCTGTGGATGGATAATGAGGGACCTTGTGGAGCAGGTGGACTGCTTATGGCCTATAAACCACACCCCTGGGATGCTGTGCATACAGCTGAATGCCTGTTAAATCCTACCAGTGTTTTGCGTTTCTTATTCTATTCTGGGTTGAAATACACTGCCATTATTATGTCGGGTACCTTCTTTATACTTTCCTCACTTCTCTTACCTTTATCATTCACTTCTATTTTGCCTCCTGTAAAAGTCTGGAAAGGAAGGAGTTCCTTTGGCGTCTGCTCTACTTAAAGTTTTAAAATTTCTATCGCTTCCTCTTCTGCATGCCCAAACAAAAGTGACAAAAAAATCCCCTCAAGGACCCTGCTCAGAGAGAATGAGAAAGAAAGTGGCATGTCCGATGGCCTACCCTAGGGCCATTCCTTTGTTTCAACACATGTTGTCAGCGTCAGATTTAGAAGGGAAAAAAACCTGAGATGTGTTTTCAAATGGACTTAGGGTGGCCCTTTTTAGTTCTGCCCTTTACCAATCACTAGAGCATTACCTAGACGCCTGCTCTATCCGGACACCAGTTATATCATCTCTAATGTAGAGGGAATATTATTGACCTTCCTGGAATCGGAGGATACGTATGTGAACTGCCTAATGGTGTCAGTACACTATGTTCAGTGAACGGTAGCTTATTAGTATCATTTAGAGAGGAAACTGCTCCAAATGTTGCAGGGGTTTCAGAGATGAATTGGATTGACTCTCTTGACGAGGCTGACAGACTAGTGGTGAGTAAACTTGTGCTGCAACAACTATGATTCTGCATATGAAGTAAAATCTGTTGTTACAGACTAACTGTGTCTCCCCAAAATGTGTGTTTGAAGCTCTAATGCCCAATGTGACTACTTGGAGACAGAGCCTTTAAGAAGGGGATTGAGATTATAAGGATGGGGCCCTAACCCAATAGGACTGGTGTCCTTATAAGAAGAAGAGATACCAAGAGATCATGCACACAGAGGAAAGGCCACATGAGGACAAGAAGATGACCTTCTCAGAGAGGCCTCTGGAGAGACCAACTCGGCCAGCACCTCGATCTGCAGAACTGTGAGGTAGATGTCTGTTGTTCAGGCCTCTCAGTCTGTGGTATTTTGTCATGGCATCCTGAGCAGGCTTATCCACCTGATATCATCAGAGAGGAACAGTTAGCTGACTTTGGGAGTTGAGAGGAGAGAGGTGCCTTGTTTGTTTCTAGATGAAAGAAACAGAGAAGTCTGCATGGAGGTAAGCCTTGGAGAATAACTGGATGTTGAACAAAGGGAGATGAGGAAAGAGCTTGTAAGCCTGGTCGAGGGAGACTGAAAACCCAGGGTCAGGGCACAAGGGACAGAGCAGGTAGCTCAGAAGGGTCCCTTAGTCATAGTATGATTCCTTCAGCTTTGGGAATTTAAGCACATAAAAACTAAATGTGACTGTATGTAAACATCAATTTTGGGCATTAAAATAATCAGTGTACATTTTGATAGAAAATTGCCTCTTTCCCCACAAAGGTCTGAAGCAATTGTGCTCCATGGGACTGTAACCCAATTCATTGTCTGTATTAGTACTCTATATATAAAGCACATGTTTTGAATAATAGAATTAGGTATATTTTTTAAAAACACTCTCTTCCAACCAAGGAAAAATAGAATCAATGCTAATCTTGCACATAAGAGCTGTTGATTCCAACATTTTGGATTCAATTACTGCTCCCCAATTTATTAGCCACTTGCCTTTGACAAAATTCTGGAATGTTTTAAAACTCAGCTGGTGTGATTTCATGAAAACCATGTACTCACTTCCCATTTCAGCCCTCCCCTATATTGATGTTAATTCATTCCATTGTTTCTAGAATAAGCATTTAGATACTTATCCATTGGGCAAAAGCAGTGGCTCTAAGTCTTTTGAGAAAATATAAGTACTGTTTTTCCTTAGCCAGCTAAATCAGGGCTCTAAGGAAAAACAGACCTTGATGAGGTTTAAGATGAAGTGACACATTTGTCATGAACTCAGGAGAATAGATTCAGGTGATGGGTTTGGAGCAGCCCTGGGTAGCTGCCAGTATTGTAGGAAGATGGGACAAAAAGGGAGGAGTCAGATGCCGGTTACAGTGGTCCATGCATCCTAAAAACAAAATGTGAGAGCTTGTCCCTCTCCTAGGGAAGTTTTGCCTCAGGAATTTGTTAGATATCATGCATAATAACAAGTTGTGGTACAGTATAACACCTCTGCCCAAATGCTCATCATTCCTTGGAAAAAGAACAGGCTAAGCACCTCCTACAGCTTTGCAGATTGAGCTCTGAGGATTCATGCACCACCAGCTCACCAGTACTAAAAAAGGAAGTGATCAAACCCCTAATCTCCAGCAGAAAGTTACTAATAGCCTTTATGCTTGTATATACCAAGGATGGGCTGAGGTTTTCCTGTAATTTTTGTGGGGTGAGGAGAGGAACATACATATTTCCTATCATATGTCATTGATGTCTTGAGATCTCTACAGATATTAAGTGATTTCATCATCATAACAACTCCATGAGGTAGAAGCTATTATTTCCATCTCAAACAAAGAAGCTGAGTCACAAATAAATGACATATACACAAGTCCACAGAGCAGGTAAGTGTGGAGTCAGGATAGCTCCCTTGCTTTAAGTCATTAAACTTCTATCAGCAACTACTACTAGACTCGACAATACAACAGTTGGACTCCCTCACTACATTGTGGTGTTTTTTTTTTATGTTAACCCTCACCTGAGAATATTTTTTCATTGATTTTTAGAGAGAGTGGAAGGGAGGGGGAGAGACAGAGAGCGAAACATTGATGTGAAAGAGAGACATCAATTGGTTACCTTCTGTGTGCTCCATGACCAGGGAGGGGGAACATGCCTGCACCGAGGATGTGCTCTTGACTGGAATCAAGCCAGGGACCCTTCAGTCCATGGGCCAAGGCTCTATTGACTGAGCCAAACTGGCTGGCAATGACACAATTCATGGTGCCACATTGGTAAAATGTAATACTTCTATGTGAGCTACGCTATTTCAATTCCGAACACCACTTTGGTTAAACTCATCTAGCCTGGCAAATAAAAGCTGGGTGCTGATAATAATCCACACTTGTTATTCGTAAATGGATAACCTTCTGGATATCTCAAACAGGAGTATATTTCCTAAAATCCTCAACCTATCATAGTTTTTCTACAAAAAAGTTGAGGAGTAAAATTATAAAAAACTTAGCAATCTAATATTTTTTTTAAAAAGATAGCACCCCAGAACTTTTCTATTTTCTAGAAGTGCTGGCATGTTTGTGTGTGTGTGTGTGTGTGTGTGTGTGTTTTCCCCTCAAATCAAATGGGTGTGTGATAGAAATGTAAAACTGCGATAACAATATTTACAATGTTATTATGAAGATTAAATGATCTAATGCCTATAAACCATCTGGCACAATACCTAGCCTATCCTAAAAAGCTCAATAACTATAAGCTTCTTTTATTATCAGTATTAATTATTATTAAACCTATTTCAATAAATATTTTATCTGCTGTGTTTCGTTTTAACCAAACACACATGGAATGTTTCCTAATACATGTTTCTATATTGCATGTTGTATGTGGTTTAAAGCTCATTATTGCAATTTGAAGTATGGTCACGGAATATTCATTAAATACCCTGATCATTAAAATTTAGACATTTCCCTAAAAACTTCCTCTTGGGTTATTTTTGCAACGTTTTTGTTTTTCTTTGGAAATTCTAGACTTCTGTCTTGTACTGTGTGTCCTATGGATTGAGCACACATTATTAGTACAAACAAGTTTCTGTGTAGCAACCGAAGATAGCAGTTCTCTAGAAGAGGACTTCAAATTAATTTCCAAGCAGCAAGGCTGCTGCTCTGTCCATCATTGTCAGACACTCCATCCTTCCTACGTGACCAGCAGTAACAACGAATGCTTCTAGCCAGAAAACTGCCTTCCAAATCCCACATCTTTAGAAATGGACTCAAATGGACACCTCATAGTGACCCTGCCCTCTTCTCTGATCTAATGAAAGAATCTATTAGGAACCATCATGTTGTTCATTAACTGTTCCTTCTTTACACCTTAGTTGTATATAATATGTAATTTGCTTTCTTTAACTTACTGTTAAACATAAAAAATCAATTATTTTGCTCTGACCTCTCTGACTTATTCTTTTAAAGGACCATGATTTTTATCTCTCTCGGCTTTTGTACAGTCCAATGAGATGATATTGTAAGAATACTAAACCTTCTATGTCCCTGTATTTAGACACTGACCAGTCTCGACACTTTGACTTGAATAAAGAATGCATATTTTGCATGTAACTCATCTTTCCCAATCGTCCTATTTCAAAGATCATTTGGTCTGTTGATTTTTGTTATTATTTTAATAGAAAAAAAAAAAAACACCTCTGTAGGAGCTTGATCGGAAAAGAATATGTGGCCGTCATCTTCCAGACTCAATGTGGCCTCAACCTTTCTATTTTTTTTATCCCATTACTTTTCCCATTTTGAATATACCAGGTCTAACACTAGTTCTCCTGAGAACAGCAGGGTGTCAGATTAAATTCACATCTCATTTAAAATTCAGCTTCTCTCTCTGCACAACCTTTACTGGGCACACTCACCTCCAGAGCCTCAATGCTCTCATTGGTAAAACAGGGATTCTACTATTCCCTTCCTCACAGGTTGCTGGGGGAGGATGACATGGAATAATCTTTGTTAAGTGTGTTGAAGAGTTCTACACAGACACGAAGGCCCAGAACACAATTTCTGTCCTGATCGTTATTATTAGCTTAGAAATGTGAAGTGAGTTCCCTCCACAAAGTATTATGATGGCTCTTCAGAGACTTGAAGAGCCAGAAAAGTAAACACAATGTTGTGTTCCCAGGAAGCACAGTTTATATCAGGTTATAAGTTAGTAAACACACACGCCCGGGGTACACTTTAGGCCCGAGGTTGTGCTGCTATAGTGGGAATGATAAGTATTGGACATGCTTAGTGGAGAAATCACAGTTGAAATTCATATACATTGGCAAGAGCACAGAGCCTGAGGAAAGGGATTATGGATGGCATGTACTGATTGCTGGAGGAAAAAGAAAGATCCCTGCCTTACTGTGTTTAACTCTAGATGTTCTACTTAGCAAATTGATAAAGTCTTAGAAATAAACCAAACTCACCCTTTTCTTTATCCAGGTCCTTTATCTCTATCTCTATCTCTATCTCTATCTCTATCTCTATCTCTATCTCTATCTCTTTGTCATTCTTTTAACATTGTTGGAAAAAGTCACCTTTCTTCTGTTTGAGTTTTACTTCAGGAATCTGTAGATATCACCTTTATGATTGGAGGTAAATACTGGTTTCTGGAGATTAGCTTTATCTAGAAATTAGCTTTATCTGTTTATGATACTCATGTTTGCTATTTGGCTATTTTGACAAACAAATCCAGAGACCTAGAATCAGTGTGAAGTTGAAAAAGCCAGAGGTGAAATGTGGATCAAAAAATTCTAGGGAAAAAAGAACCTATGTACTACTTTCAACAAGAAAGTATTAAAAAAAAAAAAAAAGTTCTAGGACATGTAATATCTCACCTGGACCTGGAGGAGATTGTTACATGTTTCTGTCCCCAGGGTCACATTCTATATGACATGTCATGATATGCCAGTCTTCAGCTATGCTTACTCTGTAATAGCTTCAAAGAACAGAAAGATCCTATATAATAAAAGGCCAATATACAAATCGACCAAACAGTGGAATGACCGGTCGCTATGATGCACACTGACCACCAGGGGGCAGACACTCAAGGTAGGAGATGCTCCCTGGTGGTCAATGCACTCTCACAGGGGGAGCACTGCTTAGCCAGAAGCCCTGAGCCAAGCTCAAGGCTGGCGAGTGCAGCAGCGGTGGTGAGAGCCTCTTCCGCCTCTAAGGAGCAGTGAGCCCTGCTTCTGTCTAGCGAGCACAGCCACAGTGACAGGAGCCTCTCCCACCTCCTCTGCAGGCGTGCTGTAAGGAGTGAGGGGTCCTGGACTGCAAGAGCCTGGGAGTGCGAGAGCCCCAGATTGTGAGAGTGAAGTCTGACTGCTAACTTAGGCCTAAGCCGGAAGGCGGACATCCCCTGAGGCTCCCGGATTGTGAGAGGGTGCAGGTCAGGTTGAGGGACCCCCCCACCGACCACCACCCCTCAGTGCACAAATCTTGTGCACCGGGCCTTTAGTTATAGAATAAAAATAAAAATACATATATATATATAATTAATACATATATATATGATATATAAAAATACATTTATATATATATATATATATATATATAATCTGGACCATATGAAGAACTCACGTATTATCTATTACTCAATCCAAAACCAATTGTTACTTATGATGGTAGGGATTTACTTACATCACTTCATTAATTAGCAACTTGCATTGTATCAAGTGAATCTACCTCCTCCAACAGATTCCAAATGGGCCATTCGATGATTCAATTCTAGTTAGTTTTATACTTATTCATAAGAATAAAATACAATAGAGAGATTTCCTAAAGGAACATACTCGTTTAGAGTTCGGTGTTTGAGCAATCAAAAAGAAAAATATGATAGACATTGCTAACTAACTGTAACATACGTGTGGGTGGTTTTCCCTAAGGACCCACATTTTTAATGGTGCAGTTCTTGTTATTCTTTATTGTCTTTAAAAACTGACTCACACAAAGCAGGGCTAAAGCTGATCTGGCCTGTTTATTACACCACTTGTTAAAAATCAGGATCTGAATAAGTGAGGTGGTGATTATGAACAAAGAGAAAATGACTGTATCCCCCCACATTTGCCTTTGCATGAGTCATTCCTTTTGCTGTTTTAATAGACCCAACCCTACCTCATCTCCAATCTCTTTCTCAGAGTGCCCAGGCCAAACCCAAATTTCTGTCCATCATTTTCTTCTCTGCAGTGAATTTGAATATTGAGAACCAAAACAGTGTACTCCAACACCATGCTTGGGGGCTGAAAGTGACATTACCTCCCCATCCACCAGACTTACTGTCTGCATCAGGGGTTGGCAAATGTGAAGTGGCTGGTAGTATACATTGTAGGATTTTCAGGTAACATAGGATCTCTGTTGCATATCCTTTAATTATTTTTCTTACAATCCTTTAAAATGTAAAGAACTTTCTCAGCTCTGCCCACAGGGCTAAATTTGGCACCCAGATACAGTCTGTAGATTCTGGTCTACACTAACATAATGGTACTATTCCATTATCTTCATTAGAATGACTTTCCTACTCCAGGAAGGAATTTTCTAAGAGATCCAACAAGTGTTCAATGGAAAGTATCAGTAGACAGTTTTTGCCCAAAGATGCTATGACTCCCTTGCTTAAAAATTTGCCACCTTGCTTTTTGCACCAACCCTAAACTTACATTATAATCCCTACCCAAATCTAATCAAGTTCCCAACCCCTCTTCCCTCCTCTCTTGCTCCCATTAAAAGTCCTTATTCATTCATTCATTCATTCATTATTTTTTAATCCTCACCCGAGGATATTTTGCCATTGATTTTTAGGGAGAGTGGAAAAGGGGGGGAAGTGGAAGAGAAACACATTGATTGGTTGCTTCCTGCACTCGCCCTGAGCAGGGCCCCAGCTGGGGAGGAGCCTGCACCAAGGCATGTGCCCTTGAGCTGAATCGATCCCAGGACCCTTGGTCCACAGGTCGATGCTCTATCCACTGAGCAAAACCGGCTAGGGCTAGTTTTAAAATCCTCCTTTAAGACAAATATTCAATTTTCAGTAAATTTCAATCTTGCCTTCCCCACTTTGAGACACCACCAAAGCTCTGCAGAGGAACTCAGCCTTGTCGTATCAATAAGTTGTTTTAGTGAATGTTATTTTGACAGATACAATGGGGATCCAACATTCAACATTCAATAGAATGGTTTTGATTCTATTATAACATCTTTCTTAAGTTCCTTTTTATTATAGTTATACAAGTATGTGTCTCTCTACTGACTTGAAAATTCAGGCTACCAAAAATGATATATTGATTATATTTTATTGTGCATTTTTCACATAATAGGTGGTTAATAAGTATTTGTTGCTATATAGCAGTATAGTTGATCATCTTCACGGAATCACATTTATTTAATTCAGTCCTTTCTGTTTCTTACATAGGGTTTGCTATGTGAAAGCATCTTTCACTCTATTCATGTACGACATGGAATGAAAAGGAAAGATGTTCCAAGAGCCATAATTAAGGTTTCTTAAAATGTCCCCAGGAATAATCAATGCCACTTCTCCACAGGATATTTTCTGTGAAAGTAGCAGTATTTTGTGCCTGCATTTCTTTGTATCTTCAACCATCCTCATGACTGCGGATCAGGGCATTCCCCACAGCGCAGATCCAATCAAGGGAAAACTGTGTTTCTTCAATTTGACAAGATGCAGAGCAAGAAAAGAAGCAGAATGAGTCTTGCTAAAAAATTAACAAAGTCTTCCTGATGTGGGGTGATGGAGTCCAGGGTAGGCTGGGCTGGTCCATTACCTGAGATTAATGCCTAATTAGCCAGGGGCGTGGTTCCACTGCACCCAGAGATTGCTGAGCAAAAATAGGTATTTCCCCAGTGAAATAGAAAAGGTGCCTTCTTTTTAAGTAGAAAAACATGTCAGAAACCAGCATTTTAACTGTTGATCTCTTGAGGGACATGGTATGGGTGTGCTGTTACATGTCTGCCAATATTTTTACCTTTTAAAAATTGTAAACAGGTAACCATGCTATGAGAGTTACAGACTATAAAGATTAAAGTAAATGCACATAATTAGAGAAAAGGTTGGAAGTTAAATAGGAGAAAAAAAAGTTGATCTGATACATAGCAAGTCATTATGCATACTTATTAGGGTATGCTAGTTAATAAGGCATACATAGTGTGTTATTCACATGAGTAAATGTAATTAGTCTTTCCTTATGCAAAGCACAATAACTACCTAAGGGAAAGTTATTACTGTAAAGTAAGGGACGATGTTTTTTTATGACCCTTTTAGCTTTGGGAGGAAAAAAGGGGTTTATTCAGAACAAGTCTCCCCCAAATGTGCCACTCTGGTATGTAGACTATTTTGAATTGAAGGCAGTCAAGATCCAGTAGATTCAAGAAAAACGTTTATCTCTCCCTTAACTACCTAAAAGAATTTAGAAAGAGGTCCTGGCCCAGAGAGAGCGAGCTATTTCCAGAGACAAATTTTTTACTTATTTGTAAAGCAGGGCAACCATGTGATTACCAAACAGCTGCTCTTTAAATATATATATAATTTCAGAGAAGAAGGGAGAAGGAGAGAGAGGGATGGAAACATCAATGATGACAGAGAATCATTAATTGGCTGCCTCCTGAACATCCCACCCTGGGGATCAAGCTGCAATCTGGGCATGTGCTCTGACCGGGAATTGTACCGTGACTGACCTGGTTCATGGTTTGACAATCAACCTCTGAGCCATGCCTGCCAGGCTGCTTTCTTTATTATCCTGTGAATTACCTTCTTCCCCTTTGAAACCTATTCCTTAGAACTCAGGATGGCATATAAGCCTCTACTGCCTGATATGACCTTGGGTCTCATATTCTTATGGGCACCCAGTATGTGTACAGTAGGTCCTCAGGTTACGTCAGAGATCTGTTCCTATGGCGCAACATAACGAGATTTTCACCATAAGTCGGAACCCACCCACATAAGCACCTACATCACTCATGTGGAGCACATACACAGCAGTGATGAAGTGAAACAGTACAAAAAAATTAAAAGAAAGACAACAATTCCTGACCTTTACTTGTGGTAAATAAATAATAAAAAACATAAAGCACATATGTACATACCTCGAAATGACAGAACTTTTTTTTAATATAAATAAATGGGAGATGGCGACGTAACCACGAAACGACGAACGTCGAGTCCAATGTAACCCAAGGACTGTATATGTAATTTAATTTGCCAGCTGAAGAACACAGAAGAAAAATATTTTCTCCCTGTCACCAGGTTTTAGAGGAGAGCATGGCTCCGTGTTACCGCTCAGTAGACTGTAATGTCCAGGTTACCCTACAGCTCTTAGGTTTCTCTTATGTGATTCTTGTGGAGGAAAAACAAAAAACAAAACCCAAATAAATAAAACACACATGCACAGCTGCCTTAGAGAGAAGGGTGTTTGGTTCTATGGAAGGTGAAAGGTGAGAGGTTACACTTCTGATAAACAGACACATCTGCTCAACCTTCTTGAGGCTCAGAGTCAAGAGATTTGACTCTTCATTTCTTCATTCTTTCTCCTGACCCTCGCCTTGCCTGACCTGACATATATAGGTAGGGGAGAAGGAGGAACAAGGCAGAAGCAAGGCACATCAGACTGAGGCTATGGATAAGATGGTATATTTTTATACCCTACATAGCCACCAAAACATAGGTCTTTGCCATGCTAAGAAAAAAGTGTCTCCAAATGAAACTAAGCAGGCAATTGAAATAAAGACTGGATCCCTACAGTAAGTGTCTTTAGAGAAATATTACATAATAGGACTTAAAAAAATGTTGACACTATTACAGATGTTCCCTCTCCCCTCCCCTTTGTCCACCTCTACCCAGACACCCTCCCCTGGCCTTCACCACATTATTGTCTGTGTCCATGGGCTGTGCATACATTCTTTGGCTAATCTCTTCATCTTCTTTTATCCAGTCCCCCGCTCTGTCATTTGTCAGACTGTTCTATGTATCCATGCCTCTGATCTATTTTTTTTCGTCAGTTTATTTTGTACATTAGGTTTCACATATTAGTGATATCATATGGTATTTCTCTTTCTCTGAATGGCTTATTTCACTCAGCATAATAATCTCCAGGTCCATTCATGCTGTCTCAAAGGATAAGAGATCTTTCTTTTTTATAGCCACTTAGTGTTCCATTGTGTAAATATACCACAGCTTTTTTATCCACTCATGTACTGATGGTCATTTGAGCCATTCTCAGATCTTGGCTATTATAAATAATGCCACTATGAACATAGGTTTGTATATATTCTTTCTGTTTGGTGTTTGGGGATCACTGGGTCACTTTAAAAGGGAAAGCAGCCTCCCTGTTGAAGCAATTGTGATATATTGGTTTTTGCTAGATTACGCATCACCTTTTTCCAGAACATTACTTGACTCATTCACTCACATCCTACTCATGTTTTAAAGAAATCAATTATATAGACAGCAGTCTTATGTTGTCCATTCATAAAATACAGCTTGCTTCTGCCACCATATTCATAGACATTCTCCATATTTTGAAGTATGACATTCTGAGGAACTTGTTTCCCTCTGCACAATTTTTGTAAAGGTTATGTTTAGACAAGATGTCACGATGAATCTTTTACCTGACTCAGACATTTGAAGCAGTTTATGCATCTGAAATAATGACTTGTATTTAGTAGCTGATCATGAAATATTCACCTAATTTAAAAATAATATGGAGGGTAAAAAATAAATTGCCATTAACGAATGAATACATAGATCATGGTATGCTAATATAATGAAATATGACTTAGCAATAAAAAAGTTGTTGCATGTTGCTGCATGAACTGATACATACAATAACATGGATGAACCTTAAAACAATGTTATTGAGAGAAAGAAAAACATAGAGTATCCTATATAATAAAAGCCCAGGGACCATAATGGTGTAACGACCGGAACGACCACTCGACCGGTCGCTAGGAGGTGCACTGATCACCTCTCAGTCCCTCCCCCGCCCCCGGCCCGCAGGCTCCAATCATCGGATGGCGAATGGGGAACTGGGTGGCTGGTGGCAGTGGTGGGGCAGGATCGGGGACTGGTAGCAGGCCGAAGATGGCCCTGATCGCAGGCTAGGCTTAGGGACCCTGCCCACACACAATTTCATGTGCTGGGCCTCTAGTATACTATATGATTCCATCTTATAATATCCTAAATGCAGATTCTGTTCAGTAGACAAGCAAACAAAAAAAACCCTATAATTACAGAGAAAGCAAACAGTGGTTGATTGAGAACAGGGAGTGGAAGAGAAAGGAGGGACTAAAAATGGGCACAAAAGTCTATAAAAATGCAATATCTAAAATATAACCAATAAATCTCTAACAGGATTAAACAAAGCAGGTGAGGAACACCCTCTCTTTGGAAGCTATATAATTTTTAAATTTTTGATTTGTGTAAGATAAGAAGAATTCTGTGGATAGAGTCTTGACATAGTGCTGAAGGGTACGAAGTAGGAATGGAGACTTTTCCTGATAGTACAATAATATAAACAAATGAGGGCCTCATAGGTGAAAAACAGCTTAAGTTTAAGAGATGTACAATGATCCAATATATGATGCTTGCAGTAAGAATAAGAAAGATAAGATCCTGTTCAATAGAAAGCATTCTTCTTATTTATATCACTCTACAACACAGGCAAAGACACAGAAGAAAAAAGAAAGCTAAAAAATATGAGGAGAGATGGGAAAAATGAATATATTGATTTCAAGGATAGTATCAGGTAGATACACAAAGATAAATAAGAGCAAATCGATAGACTTTAGTGGAATATTTCCATCTTATAAACTCAAGAAACTTAAAAGGTGACATCTGTAATACTTTCAACAATAAAGATAAATTAAAAGAAAAAGACATACAGGGCCCTGCTTCATCAAAGAGTCATGTATGCAACTGGGTAAAATCAGGGAAAGGTTAGATCTGGCTCAAGGGCTGTAGTCTCCCCAGGTCTGTTCCTTTGAGGTCAAAGGTAGAATAGAGAAGAATTTAAAATGTTGCTACTTAAGGGCCTGCAAGGATAGAATCCAATCTTTCCTTTAATTGGATGATATTTGAAAATACTCTTTGATTTTTCAATAAAAATGAGCTCGGAAAGGTCAGTGAACTACAGCAAAGTACCAAAATTACTAATTGAGCAATTTCAGGCATTATAAAGAGATGTATTTTTTGGACAAAATTTTCTTGATTTCATAAATCACATCAGATAGACCTATGTATTAGGCCAACTGTATTGAGAGAATATCTAATAAATAGAACATTACTTCAACGCAATACTGATTTAAAAACAAAACACCCTGACCATTTGATGCATAACCAATGAGGAAATATTTAGACATAGCTAAACAACTTGTTTACCATCACTTTTTTTTTCCTACCATGGACATTTAAGGGGAAATTAGGTGAATCTGATTTACTGCTATTACTGTCATCTTCAGTCTCTATTGACCACAATGTTTTTGGGTGTGTTTTTTTTTTCCAGTGAATTTGTCCTTTTGCAGGACATTTTTTGCTAACCAAGCCATATTAACACTAAAAAGATGCACAAATATTTCTCAGTTACCCAAGAGGTTTATTTGTTTGTTTCCCATTCATGTTCATCTCAACTTCCAATAGCTTACAGGTTACTTAGACCCTCCGTTTAACAGTCAGCATGTGAAAGTTTATTAAATAAAACTCAAATCAGCCATCTTGGAATTTCTCAGATAGATTTGGTGGGAGAAAGCCCAGATGCAGTTTGGTGAAGTCTTTAGTATATCCGAGTTGTCATTGCAATATACCATTGAACTGAGGCTCACGTGGGCATGCAGAGACCCGTGCCTGAGAAATGAGATGGTGAGCATTTTGAAGCAATGATCATATATTATGTGGATCTTTATATTCATGATTTCAATGTGGAAACTGATCAATGACTTAAGTTAAAACAAAAGAATACAGTATTTCATGGCAAGGAATTGTGCCCTGGTCTCCACCAAGATGAGGAACTCTGTGCTAATGGGCACAGGCAGGCCAGACAAACTAGGATTTAGGTGGATGGGGGCTGAACAGCACTCTCACTTTGGCTTGGAGATTTCCACTCACTGTGTAAGGGACAGAAGGAAGCCCAGCAACTGTGGCCTCAGTGTAATAGGACTATCTTTTTGTGTGGCCAGGAGAAAAGGAAATGTATCCAAAATACCCACAGCAAGATACACTGCAGATAGAACACCATCATTAGCAGAATCACACATTAAATGAGAAAAATCATGCTTCAGCATTTCCTAACAGCTGCTGATAAAGACAGTCGGGCCAAGTCAATTGCTCATTTTAGTTAGCTCATGCTGCAGCGGCCCTGCAGGCACCGGCCTCTTCCCCTCACACTGCCCAGGTCTCCCTGTGGCAGCCACAGGTCATGTGATGCTTCGAGAAATACAAAGCAAACTTCTTAGAGAATAATAAAAAAATTCTAATCCAGGGTAATCTTAACAAGGAGGAGAGGACTATGGAAAAGCATCATTTTTTCACTTTGTATGAAATACAGAAAATATTTTTAAATATAGAAAAGCAAGCAAAATGAACCACCTGTGGTGCATCCCAAGAGCTAGTTCACAGCATCTCAACACTTTCTGTTGTCAGGTCTACCATGGAAAGAGAGAACTACAGATACTCAGTTTTGCCTTCAAAGAGAGTGAAAGCAGCTATAGATGTTATTTCTTAGCTATAAATGTATTTGAAATTGTGTCTGAAGTTAAAGGTCTTGTGGATTTAGAATCTTCTCTTTGCATTAATTCACATGTTTACAGAATTGGTAAAAATGCTCACTTATCTTTGATAGTGGGTTACAACTACTGCATGTTCATTATTTCATGGACACTTGGCCGGCTTCCTGGGTGTGCATGAGGCCCGATACTCAGAAGGACCTCGTGCTTGGTCTCATGCTCCATTGTTGCATTTTGAAATTCTTAATAACAAGGGACCCCAGGTTATTCATTTTGCACTGAGCTCTACAAATGATGTGGCCAGTCCTGGCCCTTGACCAGAAATACAGTAAGTCTTCCAGGGCCTGGATAATCTCCTAAGACACCAGAGCAAAGTCTCTAGCACTTGGATAGATGTGCTTGTTTTGACAAGATGATTAGGGATGACCTCTAGAACCAGGTCTCCTGAGAGTGACATGCCACCAAATCTCTGCACTGAATGCAAATAGAGTGATTAGAGTGACCTTTAATAGGAATGTGCGGTTTTATCTCATACCAGAGTCTGTGCACTAAATGACACTAAACTTCCATCTTACGTTTTGCTGAGAATGAGAAATGTCTTTATATGCAGATAAAGGAGAAGATGCAAATGAGAAACCAGATGTTTGTGGGTAAGGCTGACTGAGAGTTTGCTGAGAAAGCTAAGGAAAGTTGAGGGATAAATAAGCACTATTGGGTAGAAGATATGCTTCAACACAGGAAAAATAGACCCTGATCTGACTCCTTACACAGCCAAACAGGATGAACTATGATTCTCCATTTTATTAGTGTCCATTTTGCTTGCTTTTCTATGTTTTTAGATCATTCATTCCTACCTTAGGGAGAGAGACACTATCCCTTGATCAAGCCTCAATTCCAAGCTAACCCACACAGCTCACTTGAAGGAGACAACTAACGCAAACTCCTCGTTCTAGAGAAGGAGGGCTCTGGTGCAAGAATAATGACAAAGGAATAACATTTTTCTAATCAGATTAGATAAGTCATTGTCTGAAAAATCTTCTCACTTTTTGCGAACTACCCCTTCAGTACAGCAGATAACTTTTCTTAACCTGAAAGTTAAGACCAATTTAAAACAAGTCACTTGAATTATTACTATGGATATTTATTTTCTTGTTCCTTCACAGGATTCTAGGGAGGCATTTAGGAACTCACCCTTTGTACTATTTATCTCAAGTAACTAATCTGTGCAATGTAGAAAGAGAACTATTCAGTGCTAAAGAGCCATTTGATGCAAAGCAAGCCTGTGAATATTTTTATTTTTGAGTATTCTTAGAGGTTAAAAAGCAGAGTAGGGAGGGAATTTCTTCTTTATGCAATTAGCTTCCGGTTTTTATTGAGAAGGCCACAGGGGAATTTTAGGCCCACTTTCTTCTCACAGACTCCAAAGGGCTTCTATTTTCTGGTTGTTCTTTTTTTCCCCTTTTTTAAGATAATTTCTTTAGACCTACTAGCCAGGCTCTTGTTAATGCATTCCCTCCACCCCCTCATTTTTGACTACACGTTACATGACCTTCCTTCTTTGAAGTTATCAGACTCCTTCAGTCTCAGAGCCTCACTGGCCTTCTTTAACACACTCCCCATCTGATCCCTTTCTTACCCTTCAAGCATCATTCTAATCCCTGTCACTGTCCCCAACCCAGTGGTAATTCTCATTGGGCAGTTAATCATTTTAAAATGCCATTTGTTAGAAGAGTAAATACCTATTTGTGTGATAGAAGTCTTCCCCACAAGCATCTAAGTCCATGACAAAAGGACAGTGGATCGCTTCTAATCCGGGCACTCTGTCTGATGTTAGAATCACTGTAGGCAATCAGTGAGGCTGAGGAGAGCATGATCTCATCTTACAGAGACCCCCCACCATCCCCTCCCCCACCCACAGAAATCTCTAGTTTAGGGGTGCTTCCTAGGGCTTTTAACCTCAGTGGGTGCAGGGATGATGGGTGGCTGCATTGCAATGTGATCTGCAGGCTCTGGACTAGTAGGGCAAGCAAACTTTTTTCTGCAAAGGGCCAGATAGGGAATGTTTTCAGCATTACTGGCTGTTGAGTCTCTGTTGCAACTACTCAAGTCTGCCTTTGCAGCGTGAAAGCCATAGATAAACCACAAAATAAACCACTAATGATGCTACTTACAGAAATGGGCACCAAGAACAGATTGGATCTGTGAGCCACAGTTTGCTAAAACCTGTTCTAGACAGTATTTTTTTGACTAAAGATTTTTTTAAAAAATCAGACAGAGTGACAGATAGCTATACCTGCTCCGGTCAGTTCCTGTTCTCCAGTATAGCAGCATCTCACAGCTATATCCTGACAAAGAAGATAGACATTTGTTTGTGTGTGAGGAGTTTTGTGATGACCCTCTGCTGATGTTATCTATAATAACGTAACTAATTGTTTCAGAGAGTCACATAACTCCAAAATAATTTGGCACATGTTGCTGCTAATCACCTGTGATAAGTTTTCATGAAATCTTATTTTATGTTACTTTTCATCTTAAGTCCTATGCTATTTATTGATTTCCTATAAAGACCACCTGTTATTGCTTATTTCAAGTGGTAGGTAGAATCTATAGGACTGATAGGAAATGATTTTTGATGAGTAAGGGATCAAACTGAGTCATTCATATCATTGACTTTTCCTATATATTATTCCCATCTCCAATAACCACCTTTGTCTCCTACTCAGCTGTGTGCTTCGTGGATGCTTTGAGCTAAGTTCTAACATCACTTACAGGGCTGATGTTTCAAGACTAATATGAACACTGACCATTTGCACTCACTACATGCCCACAACCCGTGCATTATCCAGGAGAATTAATTGTTAGCAACAAATTCAACATTCAGCCTTTAACATTTTTATTCTGCCAGTAAGGCCAGAGATAAATCTATCAAGCAGGCTATTATTAATCTCTGGCTTTCAAAAATGGCAAACAGCCACTGAATTCAGCTGACAGCACATATTCATTTAAAGACCAATAAGGAGAATTGCCCGTATTAGTTAAAATGTATTCGTCATCATGTTTAAATCTTTCCAGCGCTATTATGGGAGTTGAATTAGAATATGCAGAACCAATTAACTTATTCTGTTATCTAAAGTCAAGGCATTGAGAACATTTCCAAAATACATTCTGGGAATTATTTCAGCTTCCTTTGGGGAGGAACATAATCTTGCAATAAATGTTATTTAACTTTTTAAAATTTATTTTATTATTATTATTATTATTTTTGCTAAAGAACTACATTTCATATAGCATAGGGAATAAGGAAATATTATATCAATAATGGGTACTAGACTTATTGGTGTGATCACTTTGTAAGGTATAAAAATCTTCAATTGCTATATTACATGCCTAAAACTAATATAATATTGTATGTCAACTGTAATTGAAAAATAAAAAATACATAAAAAAGAAATACATTTCAAACCCTTCAGTCTCTTATGTGTCATTTCAGAGATGTTCCTTTACTTACTTTGTGTTTATATGAGGATTTTGATTGTCATGGGCTCAAATAGATGAAGTAAGCCTAGAAATAGGAAACAGGTTTCTAAAGCAGAACTTGAGCCAGGCTGGTGTTGCTCAGTGGTTAAGCATAAAACCTATGCACCAGGAGGTTACGGTTCGATTCCTGGTCAGGGCACATGCACGGGTTGGGTTGCCAGCTCTATACCCAGTAGGGAATATGCAGGAGGCATCTGATCAATGATTCTCTCTCATCATTGATGTTTCTATCTCTCTCCCTCTCCCTTCTGCTCTGAAATCAATAAAAAAAAATATATCAACAACAAAAAAGCAGTACTTGAGAACAGATGCTAGAGGAGTAAGTCTAAGGGCTGGTTTTCCACACCCCAATTTCACTACCCAGGGAAAATGCTTCCCTGGCTCTGTCCCTTTTTAATCATACCAACAATATTGTCATTACCTCTCAAATTGTTGTGCTGATATAGAAGAATCCATTTTACATTGTAATGTTAAGTCTCTTAAAAGAGAAAAAGGATACTAAAAGAAAGGAATACCATCTCAAATTTTGTTGAGTAACTGATTATCTACAAAGCCTTTTTAGGAATCCCATAATTTTCAGATTTTGTTTCTATTGGTAGATGCTTTATAATGTTTCTTGGTTGGCTTGCAAAAACGGTCACTGCTTCATGGTTGTGGCGTCTGATTTACCTCATGCCCAGACTAGCATCTTCCTGAGTTCTAAACTTCCTTTCACAGCATTATGGGAAAGTCATTGAAGAGTTCATGCTTCAGGGGCAATTGTGAGATTGGTTTCACCCTTTGATGTCAGTGAAGTGAAAGCTACAATTGAAGTGCCCCTGCAGTTTGCCACCAGGAGGATATTTGGACATTTCTAAGATGCGAACAGCTAAAAATGCATTCATTCAATTATTTCTCTGCTCCTATTGGATGCAAAGACTGTAAAGTGCTACAAAAAGACTCATCTTGCTCATAATAAGGGGTGTAATAACAGCAAAAAGGGCTATGAAATGAAATTCTCATCAGAAGTTTTTCACAGATTGACATTTAATAGCTTGGCATGGCTTTATTAAATATTATTTTATTCCCCAGAGCATCAACCTTCTGTATTTCACTGAGATTTTTAGCAATAGTCTACAGGAACTCAACTAATGCCTATCGGGGCTTTATTTGTTTACATGTGTACAGACAGAAAATGCAATACTGTAGAATGAAACCATGGATTATATGAAGAAACAAGGTAAAAGACTGTGCTTAAATAACTTTAGAATATTCAATTATTATTCAGTTAAAATGTCAGTGTTGCTATTTATTTGACTTGCCTTATTTTTGTTTGTAAGGGAATAAAGCAGCTAAGATATTTGGTATATCAGGGAATGGATCAGCCTCGGATTTTTTTGGCCCTGGATCCTCCATGTGACTCCATGGTCTTCATGCTTTATGTGGTTCCAGCACTCCTTTGCTCATCTAAACTAACCTACTCGAAGCTTCTTCCAAGCACTCCATTTTGTCTCATAACTCCATGAGTGTGGAGGGGCTGATTTCTGAAAATAATGTGCTTTTGTGCTTCTCTCCTTCTATTTGTTCTTTCCCATCAGATTCAATGTCACTGATTAGCAGTGATCTCTGCCTCCTCTAACCGAGTAAGGGGCTGTTTCTTTGTGTATCATGTCCTAGCTTTGGCTTTTCACAGCACCTACCTTACTATATTTAAATGCTTTTTTCTTGGCTTTCTCTACACCTCACTATGACTTCCTTGGGGGAATAGATTGTGTTGTTTTTATTTCCAGATACCCAGTAAGTGGATACGTGGTACAAATTTATTATGTAGACAACTTATGGAGTTCACCACAGGCTGGTTAATTGCCGGGAAAGAATTGCCTACAAAACCAAATCTTTTTCTTGACTATGAAAACCTAGTGGGACATTTTTGTCCTAGAGTGATAATAAATATTTCTTATGGCATACATATGAGACCTTAGGCTCTGCTGGAATAGTGTATCATTTATGTGAGACTCAGATGCACGCCTGGCTTCTCATGCTGGGATCCTGTGCAGTAAAGGATTAGCGTGCAAGTCTAGGTTGTTTACACTGCACATTCCCAAGAAAGGTTTAGTCCTTGCCCTGAACCTGGGGGTAACTTTGAAGGCCTTGGAATATCTTCCCTGATAAGAGAGTCTTGGTTCATGTGGTGGTCCCTGGGCCACATGGAAGCAGCTTGACCTTTGAAGAGGTAGGAGGCTAAGGTCCAGCATACCTTTGTGATGGCCCACATCGAGGCTCAGTTAAGCTTTCCTGGCTGACAATGCTCTGTGCATACTGTCACAAATTGTGTCTGGAGGAAATAAATGTTTTCTACCTGACTATACTGTGAGAGAAAAATTGGGAGCTTATGCCTGATGTGTCCTGGAGCCAGCCCTGTGAATCTTTTTCCCTTTTGCTGTAATGATCTGTAACTGTGAGTATAACAGTTTTCCTGAGCTCTGTGAGTCCCCCTAGCAAGTCATTGAACCTCAGTGAGGGCTTTTGGACTCTCAATATAGTGAAACTTCTAATCATTTCTGGTTATCTTACCTCAAAGTGCTTGTTATCTTTGCATGAGTAGGTTAAGGTTTGGAAATTGTGTTATATGGCTTCAACTTAACATACCTTTCCCTAACTTCCTGTGTAATTTCTGAACCTTTGATGATAACTTAGGTGAGCTTCACACTGAACCCCATTTTTAGGTAAAATGGTGAATCTCTATGTATATTGTTTCAAACTAAAATATGTTGTCTTCTTTGGAACATACTAGACTAGAACCAAATTAGTTCCTGAGAGTTTATTACATTCATCATGGCCTTAGGTCAAAATATTTCCTGAAATCCACTTTACCGTAGACAACTACTTATTAAGATTTTGTTTTGAGATGGGTTTATGTGTCTAAAGATACAATTTTTATTGTAATAGTAACACATGGATGGAGAAAGTCACAGAGCTGCTAGGAGAAAAAAAAAGTATACTTTTGAAATTACATTGGTTTTAATATGAACAAGATTGTTTTAAGATGCAAAATGTAATTCCCAGGGTAGCCACTAGGAAATAATCCAAAATTTAAAAAGTAGAGTCTGAGAGGGCAAAGGCTGCCTTGCTATCCCAGGAGTATATCAGGTCTGCTTTTGCCTTAGTGTTTTTGTATTTGTTCTTTCTTCTCTTTAGAATGAATGCTTGTCTTCAAGTATCTGCATGGCTCACTCTCACTTCCCTGCAATATTGCTTTTTCATGAGATTGTCCTGACTCTTCAGGCCACCCTATCCTTGCAAATACAACCTTTTCTACCTCTCTTCTCTACACGATTTTTCTCCTTCCTTTTCACTGTCTCCTTTTCGTTTTCCTATCTAATGTATTATACAGTTCACTTATTCATCTTCTTTATTTTCAGTTTCTCCCATAGAAAGTATGCCCCGTGGGGCAAGGATTTTTGTCTATGGGCCTAGAACAGGGCTTGGCACATAAAGTGTTCAATAGACATTAGTACTCTTAGTAACGGACACAGGGTTGGACTGGTCACACATATTTTCCACTTAATCTTCAGGATGATCCTATTATGTAGATAACTTTTATCTCCTTTATTTTTAAGATGAAGACACTAAAGCTGAGAGACATTAATATATGTGAATCTAGGTCTTTTTAACTTCAAAGCCATTGTTCTTTATTATATCTCAGTAACTTTTACTCAGAAAAATAGGAGTTATGTGACAGGTCCTTAGGTCTTTATTTCCTTTTTATCTGGGACTCTATTCAGCCATCCTTTCACTCTCTGACTTTTCATGTTAACACTGCAAAGACGCCCCATTGTGAAGGCTGGCAAAACCACATTGTCACCATCTCCTCTGAAATCTCACTAGTTGGAGTAGAACTGTCAGCCTTTTGTGAACATGGGAGTCTCTCCGTGAAATAAAAGGCCAATGACACAGTGTACCTTGTAAAAGCTATCATTGTGGAAAGGAACATGCTTCACTGTTCACATCATGAAGAATAATGCCACCAAATGCATATAATTTTGAAATTCTTACCTATATTTTTTATATGCTACTTGGGTTAACAGTTCTGAGACAATAAAAGAAAAACACAATCATTTTGTTCAGTTCAACCGCTTGAAATGAAAAAAAGGGCTATGAAAGCGAATATCAGGTGAGTAGTTTCTGAAATACTGCCTATTGATCTAATCAAAAGAGAACATTCAAAACTAATACCGTCCAGGTTTATGTAATATTTAGAGTAAGTCAAATGTTCAGTACTTTTCAGGTAAAAGCTTTATGATACCTGAATACTAATGGTAGAAACGTCAA
The DNA here is from genome assembly GCF_028538775.1 of Myotis yumanensis. Taxonomy (NCBI): domain Eukaryota; kingdom Metazoa; phylum Chordata; class Mammalia; order Chiroptera; family Vespertilionidae; genus Myotis; species Myotis yumanensis. Next base: position 16,465,220 of record NW_027223762.1, read on the forward strand.
GGGCAGAAAAGATAAAGTTGGAATAAAAAGTGAAACCAAGTAGAATTGTTAGAAGTTCAGTCATTAGGAATGAAGAGAAATGAGAGTAGAGAGAACAGTGTAATGATTAAACAGGAAGGCTTATGTGAACAAGACTACTTGAGAATTCATGGTGGAAAGGAGAGAGTAAGATGAAAGAGACTTTTAATCCTTAGCTCATTGAATTTAGATTGGTTAAATTTCTTACAGTGAACAATAATAATAATGCATGAATAGGATATTTGTTGAAGATACATGTGCATGTCACATATTTTATATATGTATATTCCTTAACACACACACATTTCCCAAATAGTTTATTTCTATGACTCCATGTCAGGGAAAATTTACTGGAGCGTTTTGATCTCTAAAGATGCTAGGGTAACACTGAACACTGAATGCTTTTACACATAAAAGCCGATAAACCCTAACAGTTCATGACGTGCACTCTGCAAGTTTATTTCGCACTCAGGTAATAGATCTAAGGAGGGGCTCTCAGCCAGACTTTCTCCTTCAGGCAGAAGTTCAAGGGTCTATAGCCCCTGGGATCATCTCCCTGGGTTGATGAACAAGGGAAACACACAGTGGGGATCACACCTGGGGAGGTTTCCATGGACTACACCAGGAAGGTCACATTTCTCTTTCGCTCACATTCCCTTAGCCCAGCGGTTCTCAACCTGTGGGTCGTGACCCCTTTGGCGGTCGAACGACCCTTTCACAGGGGTCGCCTAAGACCATCCTGCATATCAGATATTTACATTACGATTCATCACAGTAGCAACATTACAGTTTTGAAGTAGCAACGAAAATAATTTTATGGTTGGGTCACAACATGAGGAACTGTATTTAAAGGGCCAGAAGGTTGAGAACCACTGTCTTAGCTAGAGCTCCATCCCATGACCATGCTCTCCTGCCTGGTCATGTGCTCAGGAAGGAGAGGAATGTGCTTTGAGGACACCTAGCAATCCTCTCCATCAGAATCGTGCATGTATGTCAAGCTCTGTTATGGGCAAGGTATTGTTACGGACACTGGTACATATACATTTGAATATTGTGTTTTTCAAGAATAAAAAAAAATTGTATGAGTTTTGCTAATAATGAAGTGTTTCATTTGAATTATAAAAATATATAATAGTTTATATTTGGGTTTCTGTCATATGTCCTATTAACATACACCTTTTGGGTTATATCAAATGACAGAAAACTTAGAATTTTAGTTTCAAAATAGTTTGAATTTAGAAAGCTATTCACTATGGATTATGTGGGGCATTAATGGCGCCCTGTAATTGAAATGCTGAAAATGTACATTAATTGGCTTATATGAGACAGGTATAACAAGCCAGTGAGGTCCTGATGGTCTGTTTAGATCCAGCTACTGAGTTGCAGGAGAAAATGAGAATGTTTACAGAGGTTAATGGAATAATTTATGTGAGATTTATCAATTCTACTAAAATTACATTTAAAATATAAAGCTATAGTGTACACTTTAAATTATAAAATGGGCTTTCTTAGAGTTCAAACTGTTTACAATTCAAAAGGAGCCATTTTGCATTATTGTGTAAAGGTAACAGTCTTCATTTTTTAATTAAGAATTTATTTATAACTTTCTCTTCCAGTTTATTTTCTAGTCTTTTATACAAAAGAGTCATGTGTCTTCAAGATTAGTCTATTTAAGCCATAGAGGAGAGAGAAGCTGAGTGCAGATACAAAAGAAAAGTTGGGCTAAAATGCAGATCTCTCAGATGTATCACTTAGAAAGGGATTATCTCCAGGCAGGGACTATTTTAAATATTAACATTTATAAACTCCTCTACCCTCCCATCTCCTCTCCTCACCTCCCCTTCCTCCCTCCCTCCCTCCCTCCCTCCCTCCCTCCCTCCCTTCCTTCCTTCCTTCCTTCCTTCCTTCCTTCCTTCCTTCCTTCCTTCCTTCCTTTTCAATTTTAGAAAGTCACTAGGTTGCTTCTTCCAGTGGATTCTTGACTTACTGGCTGAAATGATGGGGTTGGGGGCATGCACATGCTCTCACCTAGGTGAGAGTCTCCCCCTATGGGGGGGGCGGGGAGGGATGCCTCCATAGTGCTCACCATCCAGAGGACAGAATTGTTTATATGTTAATACAGCGGTTAATCAATATGAGGCTTTTAGGCAAGTCTATACTGAATGAGACTGTGGGCTAATTCATCAGGTTTAGCTTTCACAATGAATGAGAAACTTACATGTTCTTAGTGTGATTGAGCCAATTTAACAGATATAGTGTCAACAAATTATCATGAAAGAACAAACAGGGTCAATGGTTTCCTAGTGTTTTGCTTTTGGAATGGAGGTGGGTAAAGGGGGAAACACTGATTACACGGAATGAGAAAGAATCATATAGCTGAGTTATACCTGTTTTAGGTGTTTTGTTGTTGTTGTTGTTGTTTTTTGGTTAATCCTCACCAGAGAATATTTTTCCATTGATTTTTAGGGAGAGTAGAAGAGAGAGGGTAAGAAAGAGAGAAACATTGATGTGGGAGAAACACATCGATTGGTTGCCTTCCGCATGAGTCCTGACTAGGGCCCGGGACAGGGATGAGCCTGCAACCAAGATGTGTGCCCTTGAGCACAATGAAACCCTGAACCCTTTGGTCTACAGGCCGATGCTCTACCCACTGAGCACACCGGCTAGGGCTACCTGTTTTTAATTCACTGTTTAGAAATGAACAATCACCTGATGAATTTCGATCAAGCAAAAATTATTTAGGGTAAATTTTGCCTTAAAAAGCGTCATGCAGTCTGTATAGATTTCAGGTTTGGGTTTGTGATGTTTTGGGGATATACCTAAATTCTGAAACTCTTGCAGTTTGTGTTCTGACTAGTCTGGGGGTCATTTAACTACTTGGAAAATTCTAGTTGTGAATTAACATTTTAGAAATGTAAGGCTATTCAAAATAATGACCTTCTAAAGAGGCCATTACCACTTGGGGAGGGAGCCTCTTTCCAACAAGTTTATCACTTCAATAAAATTTTTCCAGATCTATTTCTCCAATACCCCCATTCCCTCTTCTCTGCCACCTGCCACTTATTCATCCCTTTAAGAGCCTTTGTACACACAAAACTTTGTTTGGAAAGTGTTTTCTTGTTTGTTTCCCTTTGATCTCCATCCATTGCCTGGTTTGTCACTAAAAACATCAATGACATTGAGTCTTCGTTAAACTAATGGAGGAAATAAAGTTTGGATTTTGTGTTGGCAGATTTATAGATTAAGAAAGCAGCATAAATTTAGCTGTGGCCTTCTGCAGGTGGAAGCAAAATGCTCTACGAGCTGACCTTGCATGGAGAAGAAAACCTGACACTAAAAAATGAATGAATGAGTGAATGAACGAACGATAGAGTAGAAAATGACAATCACTAATTTGTCTAAAATATCTAAATAAAATCTGGTAAAAATAACTCTCATTTACTAACCTAGAAAGGTTTGACAGAGCTTGCTCAGAAACTCTTTAAACCTCTAGTTCACACCTCCAGTTAGACAATTGAGGCATAATATAATTTTTGCTATTTATTAGTCCCACTAGATAATGAGCTTTTTGAGAGAAAGGTACAATTATTTGGTTGTATTAAAGTAGTTTCTCTATAAATGTTGAGTGAATGGATCAACTAATCAAAATAGAGTCTGATTAAGTACAAATATATTTTATGTTTTGGGTAAACATGGGTAAACCAAGTTTCATACTGTTAGTATGACCTTGATATTGACATGGGGAGAAAATCTTTCATTGTCAAATACTGTTACCTCGCCCTCATTATTACAATCATTCAAATCTCTATCAAGGCAGACTGTTAAATGATATAAAGTTTATCATCTGATGTTAAGGGATAATTTTTTTTTACTGAACTATAAGAAAAACGTCAGAAGAAGAAAGAATATAATGAAAATTTAAGTATCCAAGAAATATTGTCTGTCCGTTATGATTTATGTAATGAAATTAAAAAGTTGAAAGCCAATTTTGAAGCATTTCGGAGTAATAAAATTAATTTGAAGGATACATTTAATGTTTTGAAACTGAATCTGTCAAGCTTGTCATGAATTTTAACTGAGTTAAAAAAGTATTCTGATGCATATTGTATGGATGTTGGCGTTACATAGAACTAACTAAGAAATGAAATCAATAACCTGACAGTAATAAAGTATTTCAGTTGAAATCATGATAAATGTCAAAGGAAATATTTTGAAGTATTTAAATAAGAGACTCTACTTTTTGTAAAATCTGGTTGTGCCAGATAACTTCTGGAATAATATTTCTGATTTTAATTCTATCTAGTTTTCCTTAACTTTTAATTAACATGCACAACACACACATACACACAAGTATACAAACCATAAGTGTAAAGCGCACTAAATTTTCAAACTCAACACCCCTGTACAACCAATACCTAAGTCGAAAACCAGAACAATGTCAACACATCAAAAATTCTCATTATGCCTCCTTATTTCCACCTGCTTTCCCAAGTTATTACTATTCTGACTCCTGAGAACATACATTATATTGACTAATTTGCATTTTATGTCAGTGGAACAAAAAACTAGTATGTAAATGTTTTGTGACTAGCTTCTTTCACTAGATATTTGTAGAATAATCCATATTGTTGCTAATGGTAGTACATTATTAATTTTATTGCTGTATAGTATCCCATTTGACAACTTTCTACAATTTATTTAGCCACTCTACTCTTAACGTTCACTTGGATAGTTTTACTTTGGTGCTATTATAAACAACATTGCTAAAAACATTCAAATACACATCTTCTAGTGAATATATTCTAATACCAACTGTTCTTTGCATATGCTGTATAAACTATCATGCAAAATTTCACAGTTAATGTTAACTGTATGTATTATTCGGGTATGAGTATGAAATACCTTTCTTTTTTAATATTTATTTTTAAAAGTTTATTTTATTGTTTAAGTATTACAAATAGTAGTACATATGTCTTTTTTTCCCCATTGACCTCCCCCCAGCCTCCCCTACCCCCAGCACATGCCCTTACCAACCCACTCCCAGTGTCTTATGTCCATTGGTTATGCTTATATGCATGCATACAAGTCCTTCGGTTGGTCTCTTACCCACCCCCCAACCCTCCCCTGCCTTCCCGCTGTAGTTTGACAGTCTACTCTATTCGATGCTTCTTTGCCCCTGTATCTATTTTCATTCATCAGTTTATAATGTTCTTTATATTCCACAAATGAGTGAGATCATGTGGTATTTATCTTTCACTGACTGGCTTATTTCACTTAGCATATAATGCTCTTCAGTTCCATCCCTGCTCACAGAAAGAGAAACTAAAAAAGCAATACCATTTACCATTGCAACAAAAAAATTAAGATACCTAGGAATAAATTTAACCAAGGAGATAAAGGACCTATACTCAGAAAATTTCAGGACGCTGAAAAAAAGAGATAGAGGAAGACATGAGCAAATAGAAATGCCTTTCTTTAAGTTTTAAAGCAATACATTTATATTTAAGTAAATATAAACTCTTTAAAGTGAGTCCAGTACATGCCAGATATAGAACTAGATGCTTCATCTACTTATTACTGATACATGTTCTTAAAATGAATACCACTATACTATTTTACAGGTAAGGAAATGGAAAATCTCAGATGCTAAGTAACAAAAATTATTTAGTCAATGTTATAAAGAATTTATCACATAAATTTGGTTTGCAAAATGAAGGAGAGGAAAATTGAGAAAGAAGAGAAGAGGCAAAGGAATTACAGAGATGTTTCCAAAATAAAATTTAGAGCCCCAGTCAGTTTGATCTTAAAGCCTGTCTGTTTTAATTTAGATTTCCCCAGGGGCAGACCTTGAGACAAGCATTCAATCAAGCAAGTTTCCACTGTAGAGAGTGAGAAGTCTGGGAAACGTTGTAGGTTATAGGCCTCAGAGATGTTTCTATTTAGGACCACAGGAGCTGGGGTATTTTTTAATTAACTCTTAGAGTCAGTGGTTGAGGATTGATCCTAGAGTTGTTATTTTTCTTTTCTTTTTTAAACTATTTTTAAAAATTTTTTTTTTATTGATTTCAGAGAGGAAGGGAGAGGGAGAGAGACAGAAATATCAATGATGAGAGAGAATCATTGACCACTGCCTCCTACTGGGGAGCGAACCCGCAACCTGGGTATGTGCCCTTGACAGGAATCAAGCCCAGGACCCTTCAGTCCACAGGCCAGTGCTCTATGCACTGAGCCAAACCAGCTAGGGCGAGGTGTTATTTTTCTGTCACTTCCTTCCTGCTGTATACCTGGGCAGAAAAGTTTCCACATAAGCCCTTAGGCCAGTGGTTCTCAACCTTCCTAATGCCACGACCCTTTAATACAGTTCCTCATGTTGTGGTGACCCCCCAACCATAAAATTATTTTCGTTGCTACTTCATAACTGTAATTTTGCTACTGTTATGAATCATAATGTAAATATCTGATATGCAGGATGTATTTTCATTGTTACAAATTGGACATAATTAAAGCATAGTGATTAATCACAAAAACAATATGTAATTATATATGTGTTTTCCAATGGTCTTAGGCGACCCCTGTGAAAGGGTCGTTTGACCGCCAAAGAGGTCGCGACTCACAGGTTGAGAACCGCTGCCTTAGGCAAAGAGATACTAATGATTGTAATCGGAAATCAGTTAGTATGCACTGGAATGATAAAGCTGGAGGCACCAAGCTTATGAATGGGGCACCAAGAAGTGTATCTGCCACAGTTTACTTGTGCTGGCCCAATCCTCCGGCGCCCCACGTTAAATTTACTCAATATCTTAATGTTATCATTGTGCTTTCATGTGGTGGCCAGTCACAACTTCATTAACAAAATTTAATGGAAGAAGAAGTGGGACAAACTGACTCTGCCCCACAAGCCCTCAACTATCATCCTCTCTTCCCTTTACTCTTAGCCAGCCTCAACACTGATCCGGGTTGCTTGCTCAACAGGTAAACATACACCTTCACCCATGAGGGATCTGTTCCCCAGACAGCATGCCTGCCTACTTGTTATAATTACCCACTGATATACATCACTCAGCATGGAAGCCCCAGGAGACTGCCCAGGGAATATCTTGAATTCCAGGAATCATTCTCCCTCCCTCCATTGCATAGCAGCTGATCTCCTCATGATATCAGATGCTCTTATACCCGCCAGCATTAACCTTTTGTTTGTTTTGCTTTCTGGTCTTCAGTCAGGAGAAGGCCCAAGTGATCAGGTAGCCGTCCTGCAATTAGGTTTTCTGGAATCTTTACTGTGTTGCCTGTTATAAGAATCTCCTTCCTAGAAACCGGGACCTTTGGTTCAGCAGGGCTGAAAGTTACAGGCACAGACAATGCAAAATCCTAAAAGGAGCACCTGGATATGTGGTAAGAAAAATCACTTTCTATCCTCTGTTTCATAAATGTGTTTATTGTAAATTTCTCGAGATCCCTTTGAGGAAAGAGCATGGGATTTGGTATTGCGTATACTTGCTTTGTTTTATAAAATATTCCTCAAGAGGATGCAGCCTCTTCTCCAATAGGCTACTTGGAAATTGGCATATGGATATGATTCTGTGTCGTGGTAGCTGCCATTAGCCTTTTGATCACCTGTTTTTACAGTTTCTGTAGTGTGTGTGTGTGTGTGTGTGTGTGTGTGTGTGTGTGCTGTTGTAGTCCTTGTTTTCACTGCATGAGTTAGGCAATATCCTTAGGAGACCATGGCCCAGCAGCCTACATGACATAAATGCTGCCCACAACTACATGAGCTTGGAAGAAGTTTGTTCCCCAGTCAAGCCTCAGATGAGACTGAAGTCCTGGCTGACACTTTGATTGCAAGTGTAAAAGAAACGAAAGAAGATATTCCAGCTAAGCTATGCCTAAACTGACTCACAGAAACTATGATCTATATCTGTTGTTTTAAGCTGCTAAGTTTGCAGTGATTTGTTATGTAGCAACATATAACTGTTATGACAGGGATAGTAATTCCCCAGTGGGGCCATGTTGAGTTAGAATCATAGTTACTGGGGTAGAAGCAATAAAGGACATTATCAGAAGTTCTAGAGGAGAAAAGCACATGATAGTGTAAAGGCGTCGGTCTCAGGTGAAGTCTTTGCATGGTCTCCAGCAAAAGGATACTGTTATTGCCTGATAAGGAGGGTATGCCACTTCCGATAGCACAGAGTGTTTTAGAAAATCTTGAGGCTTGAGTTTCTCAAACATCCTACTTAAATATCTCAACTAAGGTTTTAAAGTTTCCCTCCAGTCTTCTCAGGACTCTGCCTTGAGTTAGAAGATTTGTCAGGATGTGAATCTAGCCTTCTTTATAAAGTTATAATTCCATTTTTCTCACATTAATACTCTGGGCCTGATTTTCAGCATAGTGCACTCTGGCTGCAGGTGCTGAGAGTTCCTTTAATATTGCTATCGCCTGTGGCTTGCCTTGTCACACTTTGTTTACAATCTCATGAGTTGACTTGATCTTCAGGTTTTTTAAAATTATTTAATGCCAAACAATTCCACAGCTCATATAATAATCATTGGCTCCATATCTCTATATTGCACAAATCCATGAATTCAATTCTATTTGTATCCTAATTCACCACAGGTAGGAGTCTTAGTTATCATAACACTACAGCATTTTCAGGGTTATCATTACCCAATTTAATACAAGTTATGGGGTCCTAGAAGCATCTGGTCAATGAATGATACAATTTCAAAATTTTATCTTGAGTATCTGCTAAAACCATTTTTAATACCAATTGTTTTAATTTGTGTTTTCCTAGAAGCTGACAACTAAAAAATAATTCAAATGTCAGTTTACTTGTGAGATATTTAATAATAAATATAATAATAAATATAACAAATGTAATAAAGTGGACATCGAGACAGAGAGGGAATGAGCCAATGAAGGGTACATTATCAAATAAGTTATTTTGGGGGAACTAGAGCTTAATCAACCTGGGGAAGTCTCAATGTCATCACCCCTCATAGGTGAGGGAGGTGGGGTTTTTAAGCACGAACTCAGATCAATTATTGGTAGAGGAATGTTTTGGTGAGCCACTACTTCTGTGAAACCTAGTTTGCACTGCACAAAAGCAATTTAAGCTTTAACAGCCAAAGACTAAACTTCAGGCAAAAATGTTAGCCATTGGAAATCTGAAAAGTGATGAGATAGCAAAGACAGGAGGTAGCAAAGACACAGGCTAGGTAAGAGCAGCATCTACTGCACTCTACTGTTGCCTTTCTCTACCAATAATATCACATTTAAATAATCTTTTAAAAATATTAAAAACTATACCAGAGTACATGGTAGTATATCTGGGAGTTTCCTGTAATCAGCTGAGTTGAAAGCTATGGATTAATAACCAAATTCTTATCAGTGAACATTGTTTTTGTTCAACTAAGCATGCTTTTAAAAATTATTCTTTATAATCTGATAAAATCACTTTCTATTATAATCTTCAAAATTATACTTATAATAATTTATATTGAATTTTAAATCTCACTGAGGTTGTGTCTTATTTACCTTGAAACTGTTGACAGAATACTGAACATACATATGAAAAATGAAAATTAAGGTCATGTTTGGAATATTTGACAGTTATTAAACAGGACTCACAGTGCCCTGCTGAGAGACAAAAGGTAGGCTTAATCCTGGCTTTTACAACAGTTCATATAGTTTTAATTTATTCTCAAATGGAGATATGTTATGCTTAACCTAATAATCTGTCCTAATACTCAAAGATTTTTATACTAAAACTAGAGGCCCGGTGCACAAAAATTTGTGCACTCGGGGGGGTGGGTCCCCTAGCCCGGCCTGTGCCCTCTCACAGTCTGGGACCCCTCGGGAGGTAACGACCTGCTGGCTTAGGCCTGCTCCCGGATGGCAGAGGGCAGGCCCAATCCCTAAGTGCAGCCCCTGGTCAGGCTCAGAGCAGGGCCGATTGGGGAGTTGGGGCGCCACCCCATCATGCACAGAGCAGGGCGGATCGGGAGGTTGCAATGCCACCCTCAGTCACTTTCAGGGTAGACTGATTGGGGGGTTGGGGCACCGCCCCCTGTTACACTCAAGGCAGGGTCAATGGGAAGGTTGCGGCGCCACCCCCTGTCACGCACAGAGCAGGGCCAATCAGGGGGTTGGGGCGCTGCCCCCTGTCACTCACAGAGCAGGGCCCATCAGGGGGGTTGGGGCGCTACCCCCTGTCACTCACAGAGTAGGGCCGATAGGGGAGCTGGGGCACCACCTCCTGTCACACACAGAGCAGGGAAGATCAGGGGGTTGGGGCGCTGCACCCTGTCACACTCAGGGCAGGGCCAATGGGGAGGTTATGGCTCTACCCTGTCACACACAGAGCAAGGCCCGTGGAGGGGGGTTGGGGTGCCACCCTCTATCACCCACAGAGCAGGGCCGATCAGGGGGTTGGGGCACCGCCACTGTCACACTCAGGGCAGGGCCGATGGAGCGGTTATGGCTCTACCCTGTCACACACAGAGCAGGGCCCGTGGGGGCAGGGGGTTGGGGCACCGCACCCTGTCACACACAGAGCAGGGCCAATCAGGGGGTTGGTGCGCCGCACCCTGTCAAACACAGAGCCACAGGGCAATCAGGGGATTGGGGAGCTCCCCCCTATCAGGCACAGAGCAGGGCCCGTGGGGGGAGAGGGGGGGTTGGGGCGCCTTCCCCTGTCACACACAGAGCAGGGCTGATCAGGGGGTTGGGACGCCTCCCCCTGTCACACAAGAGCTGCAGGGCGATCAGGGGGTTTGGGCGCTGCCCCCTGTCACGCTGATCCTGGTGCCAGGAGCCTCACTGCTTCACTGATCCTGGTGCCGGGAGGCATATTACCCTTTTACTATATAGGATAGAGGCCTGGTGCACGGGTAGGGGCCGGCTGGTTTGCCCTGAAGGGTGTCCTGGATCAGGGTGGGGGTCCCCACTGGGGTGCCTGGCCAGGCTGGCTGAGGGGCTGAGGGCTGTTTTCCTGCTGGCAGTTGACTAAAAGCTCCCAACCGCTCCTTGTTTTCTTTTTTTTTTTTTTTTTATTCTGGGCCAGCTTTAGTTCTGAGGCCTCGCTGTTGAGAACATGGATACAATGTTGCGGTCCGGGGCTGACTGAAAGCCAGTTTTGTTTAGCTTCTTATTTGCAACATAGTAATAGTTGCTTAAAGTTGCAGTTGAGAGTCCGGCAAGTGAGGTGGGGAACGTTGGAGTCTGCAGTTCCTGGAGGAAGCAAGCCTCCCTGCTCACTTCAGTGCATGGCTGCCGGCCATCATCTTGGCTGACAGTTAATTTGCATAAGGACACACTGATTAGCCAATGGGAAGGGTAGCGGTCGTACGCCAATTACCATGTTTCTCTTTTATTAGTGTAGATAATAGCTGTGTTACCTATTAACAGGAAACCACCAATGAATTTACTAAAATATAACTGAAACATAGTAAAATGCATATATATATATATATATATATATATGTATATATATATATAATAAACTATTATATTAGGATTTTAAATGCTTTTAAGAAATTATATCACAATTATTAAACAAGTAAAGTGTGAATTTACATTAGAATTTGTTAAGTCAAAATTTATAATGTAATTTCTAGGATAAACATAAAATAAAAGTAAGGTCAATGAATAACCATCAAGCAAAGAAAGGAAAAAAAATGAAGTAATAAGCCAAACTGGTTTGGCTCAGTGGATAGAGCGTCGGCCTGTGGACTCAAGGGTCCCGGGTTCGATTCCGGTCAAGGGCATGTACCCTGGTTGCGGGCACATCCCAGTGGGGGGCGTGCAGGAGGCAGCTGATCGATCTCTCTCATCAATGTTTCTAACTCTCTATCCCTCTCCCTTCTTCTCTGTAAAAAAATCAATAAAATATATTTAAAAAAATGAAGTAATGAAATTTAATCAACATAAAAGAAGGTAAGAAAAGATAGAAAAAGGCCAAGCAAGATACCAAATTATAAAATGGTATATATCAACTTCTTGTACTGTGTTAATTTTTCTGTATCCTTCTATTTTAAGTGTGTTTCTTACGTGTGTAATGTAGTCGGAACTTAAAACCTTTTTATCTTTCATTGATTAGTCCATTTGCATTTGGTGCAACTACCTTGTATTCTAAAACTACCCTTGTATTCTAAAACTACCCTTGTATTAAAATTTTCCATCTTCTTGATAATTTGGAAAGATACTCCAAAATAACCTATAGGTCAAAGGAATATTCATATGGATATTAAAAACAATAAACTGAATGATTATGAAGAAAACTTCTTGAAGAGAAGGCTAGGTCTGTCTCACACATGAAGCCTGATCATTGAGCATAGTGTTTGGCACATAGGAGATGCTCAGTAAATACGTTAAGTAAACAAAGTAACTGCATGTAACTGCATGTAATTCCTTTGATGACTGCACCTACTGGGTATGCTAGATTAAAATCAGTGCAAAAATCAATCAGTAACAACTAAAGAGTCTTCAAAAAGATAATACAAGTAGAGCTCAGAATTCAGGTTATTCCATTTTGCAGCAGAAGGATGTGGAAAAAAGGGAGGAAAAATAAATAGAGGTGGAGAAGAAATGGGGGGAGGGCTGAAAAAACAGGTACTATCTTTCATAATTGAAAAAGATTCCTACCTACATTGTTTCTATTGTTCAAGCAGTGTTGCCAAACACAGCTAGTGTGGGAGAAGAATAGGTTGGCTTATCTCATTGAGGTAGAATATTTTTATGAATCAACTTGTTACTTATTAAAATATGTAATATTTCTTTTGTCTTAAATTTATATATGCAGAACCAGAAGTTCTTGTGAATCATAAAATGACTAATTATAGAATCATTTTCAAAATCCATAGCTTCTCATTCTAGTAAAGAAAGTCTATTAGACATTACCAATTAAAGAGTCATTCGGTCCTTATTGACCTAAATTCATCATATTAGCAGGAAGGTTTACAACATTTTAATGAAACATTAATAATCTGTGACTGTGTAAAGGTGGGTCATGGAGATAAAAGCCAATATCCTTTCCATTTCACTTGTAAAACTGCTTTACAAGATTTCAATTAGATCCTTCCTTTTACCCCGAGGGAAACTAATGGATGCATTCCATTAATTATGATTCCTAGAGACAGGCTCAGGAAAGCCCAAATTCTAAAATTCCGATCGTTGAAATTTTGCAGGCTTTCTTTTTCTCTCATTCCAGGTGCTTGCAGAGTTAAAATTGACTTCACAGCCAATGGTTTCAGAGGAAGGGTGAGCTGCATCAGGAACTCTAGAGCAGGAGAAAGGAAAGAGACGAAGCTATAGGACATCACCTTCTCAGCCAAATATGATCTGGATGTGGTTTATGATATTTAAATGCAAAATTCTTTAACTTACTGACTACTATTTAATGCATATTTATGAATCTATTAAAATTAGTTTTAACTGTTTACTTATGTGCATATGTGCTTAGATATACACATGTCTACACAAAATGGGAAAGAGCTATCACTGAATGTGTGTGTATGTTGTACTTGTATGTGTTTGTCCACATGTGTATTTGCATGTGTGTGTGTGTGTGTGTGTGTGTGATGACATGTGAGTACAGAGAAAAAGGAATGGGAACTTTTTACTATAAACACAAAGAACTGTCTCAAGTCAAAATGCAGCTATTTGAAAACAGAATGGATTGGCACCATCATTAACAATTTCCTTGAATATTTTTTAAATCAAAAAATGAATTGAATGGCTCCCCTGAAAAATGTATCATGCCAATAATACAATCCCAGCTAAGGCAATCACCAGTGTAAACTTTTACATTCTATTAAGAGCTACAGTTTGTAGCAGAGAAAAGCCAGGGATAAGAATCTTATCTTTCTTTAGAAGGGTGGCGTTTTGAAGAAAGCTGCCACAACACTTTCTAAATCGGAGGAATACAATTTTCTAGAAATTCCTGTATCTCAAAATATTATCTAAAAGCATGATTAGTTTCTAAAAATGAAATTTATTAAGTGATTCAGATCCATTTAGGTAACTAAGGTTATAAATCTAAAACACTTGTATGCAGAAGTAACAGGTACTGGGCTGATTTATATATTTAAAAAGGAAGATTTTATTTTTGATGAAATAAAATTTTAAAAAGTAATGGGCAATTAAAGTCATAAAATGCAGGAGATAGATTAAGTAGGATTAAATTTAATTTAATAATGGAATGCAATGCTTTCTAAAATATAAAATGTGTAGAATATATCATATTTACAGCTTGAATAAATTAAGAAATACGTGGCAGAAATAGTAGATTAGTTAAAATTAGTACATTTTCTAAACTGGCCAACCAGGTAGCGTGGTGGACTAGTATATAAGAGATTGGCAGTCATTTCAGCCAAAATAGTCAAAGCAGATGAGTCTCTAGTTTTATTTTATTTTTGAAATTTTTCACCCAACAATACTTTTTAATTAATTTTATTGATTTTAGAGAGAGAGGGAGGGAGAAAGAGAGAGATAAATTGTTGTGAGAGAAAAGCATCAATCTGTTACCTCTCATACACTCCATGACTGGGGTTCGAACCTGAAACCTAGGCACATGCCCTGATCAGAAATTGAACCCACAACCTTTTGTTGTAAGGACAATGCTTCAATCAACTGATCCACCCTGTCAGGGCAACAGGCTTTAGATTTTATAGAACTTACACAATTTTTAAAAAACTATTATCACATGATGAATAATTCTGTAGACTATTAATTGTATAACTTTCTAAATATGAGAATTTGGCAAGTTATCTACTTCCCTTTCATCTCATTTTCCTCATTTGTGAAGTAGGGATAACAATGGAATCTGTCTCTTAGGATTTTTAAAAGATTAAATTAACATGCAAAATAAAACACTGGCCCATACGACGCTTTCAATAAATAGAAGCTAGACCATTTTAAAAAAATCACCTTTGCTTTGAGGCTCATGGTATAACCCACACTGCAGACATTTTTAGATGCAGAGTACAGTTTCATTTTATGGTGTTTGGGTTTATAACAGCTTTGCAAGCAGTTGAATAGATTACAACTAAGTAGACCATGTCATTCTAATCAAAGAGGCAACCAAACGACGCCTGCATTATTTTTTTCTTAAGCCATTTTATCTGTATGAAAATGATCCTTTCCAGGCTCTTTCAGAAAGTGTTTCCACTTTTGAAACATCTGTGATAAATGGGATTGGGGCTAAAGGGAAGAAAATTAACAAGAGGCCTCAAAGAAAATTCACTGCTGAAAGAATATAGCCTATTAAATGACACAGCGCCTCACAGGTAATTTGGAGATGAAGGGGAATGGGACAGGAAATAAAAAGGGAGGTCCGGTTTTTTTTTTTATGAATAAGAGACTAAAAATTAGAATTGTAATTGGTAAAAGTCTACAAGATCTTGATGCCTTTTGAATTGCAAACACCAGGTTAAGAACTTATGAGAAAGATATTTTAGAAAATGTGCTGGGTGAGAAAATGATCGAATCCCTTCTGTTCTCATCTGTCAGAGGTCCCGTGTCCTCTGCTCGGCTCCTCAGACAGAAGGTTTTCAACTCATGGGCCTGACTGCTGACTTTTTATCCACTTAAAACCAAAAACTCCCACATATGACTGAAGCAAAATGGGAAAACTCCCTTTAGAATTAGGCCTGATTTCAGTTCTTTCATGTAACACTTTGTGGGTTTTTGTCATTGTTGTTGTTTTGTTGTTGGAGGGGCTGGACAGGAAGTGGGAGGGTGATGCTGTGACACTGCACAGTGATGGACAACTAGGTTCAATTTGCACCAACCAGCTACACGTGCTGTGTGACTCTGGGGTCAAACTCCTAATGGAAAGGGCTGTATCTTATTTGTTATTTGAACCATAGCACCTGCCACATAGTATATTTAAGACAATTACTAAAAAAATGCTTTTTTGACACAGTGCTGTGTAAAGTATTTTTTAACTTCACATTTTTTCCTATTCTGTAAAATGGGAATAATAGTGAAACTGCATTAGCATTTTCTTCTAAAATCTCACTGTATTTGGGTTTATAACAGCTTTGCAAGCAGTTGAATAGATTACAACTAAGTAGACCATGTCATTCTAATCAAAGAGGCAACCAAATGATGCCTGCATTATTTTTTTCTTAAGCCATTTTATCTGTATGAAAATGATCCTTTCCAGGCTCTTTCAGAAAGTGTTTCCACTTTTGAAACATCTGTGATAAATGGGATTGGGGCTAAAGATTGTGGGAATCTTTAATTGTGGGAATTAAACAATGCACTGAAATGAAGCAGAGAAAATATCTTGCCCACAGTAAACTTCCCTCAATCAATGGTGGTTCTGATTTTTGTATTAAACATATTGAACAGCACCTGGCCAGTGTGGCTCAGTGGGTGAGCATCGACTCATTCACCAAGAGATCACCAGTTGGATTCCCAGTCAGGGCACATGCCTGGCTTGTAGGCTCAATCCCCAGTAGTGAGTGTGCAGGAGGCAGCCAATGGATGGTATTTTTCATTAATGTTTCTTTCTCTAAAATCAATAAAAGCATATAAAATATTTAACTGCATAGCAAGAATTTTTTTTCTTTTTAGTACATAGAGAACTACTACTACTTTAAATGTTAAGAATTCATACTATTTACCATTATTTTCTTCACATGCAAATTTTAGTCAATTTTATTTTAATAACCATTGAAGACAAATATGTTTCATTACTAGATAACTATGACAGAGTTTTAGGTGAGCATTTTAAAGGTTAAGTAGATTTGGAAGAGTTTTTATCTATATTAATTATAAAAACTTAAAAGGTATTTAATGCTAGGAAATACCTTTGTCCCTTCTGACTTTTTCTTCCTCAAATACAGTGAGATTTTAGAAGAAAATGCTAATGCAGTTTCACATATGCCAGTGAAAGTTCCCAGTAAGAAGTTGTTTTTGCTCTAACTGGTTTGGCTCAGTGGATAGAGTGTCAGCCTGCGGACTGAAAGGTCCCAGGTTTGATTCTGGTCAGGGACATGTACCTTGGTTGTGGGCACATCCCCAGTAGGAGGTGTGCTGGGGGCAGCTGGTCGATGTTTCTCTCTCATCGATGTTTCTTACTCTTTATCCCTCTCCCTTCCTCTCTGTAAAAAAACAATAAAATATACAAATTTTTTTTAAAAGTTGTCTTTCTTCCTATCAATAAATTGGTTTGTTCCCCACCTCGTCCAAGATTTTCATCCATGGAAAGTGACCCCAACTGCCCTTTATTTATAATATTACTAGAGGCCCGGTGCACAAAAATTTGTACACTTGCGAGGGGTCCCTCAGCTCGGCCTGTGCCCTCTCGCAGTCTGGGACCCCTCGAGGGATGACCACCTGCTGGCTTCGCCTGCTCCCCGGGGGATTGGGCCTAAGCTGGCAATCAGACATCCCTCTGGCAGCCTGGCAGCCCTCAGGGGATGTCCACTTGCCAGCGGGGAGCAGACCTAAACTGCAGTCGGACATCCTTAGCGCTGCTGAGGAGGCAGGAGAGGCTCCCACCACCACTGCTGTACTGGCAGCCATCAGCCTGGCTTGTGGCTGAGCAGAGCTCCCCGATGTGGGAGTGACTGACCACCAGAGGGCAGCTCCTGCATTGAGCGTCTGCCCCCTGGTGGTCAGTGTGTGTCATAGTGACCAGTCATTCCCTGTCTTTCTGCTGTTAGGGTCAGTTTGCATACTACCCTTTTACTATATAGAATAGAGGCCTGGTGCACAGGTGGGGGCCGGCTGGTTTGCGCTGAAGGGTGTCCTAGATCAGGGTGGGGGTCCCACTTGGGTGCCTGGCCAGCCTGGATGAGGGGCTGATGGCTGTTTGCAGGCTGGCCACACTCCCTTCAGGGTGGGGGTCCCCACTGGGGTGCCTGGCCAGCCTGGATGAGGGGCTGATGGCTGTTTTCAGGCTGGCCACACCCCCTTCAGGTTGGGGGTCCCCACTGGGGTGCCTGGCCAGTCTGGGTGAGGGGCTGAGGGCCGTTTTCAGGCTGACCGGCAACTGAAGCTCCCAGCCTCTCCTTTTTTTCTTTTTTTTTTATTCTGGGATTTATTTACCTTCTATAATTGAAACTTTGTTGCCATCACTGGGGCTCCCAGCTCTGATGCCGCGACTGGCTGAAAGCAGGTATCTGGGGTTTGTTTGGCTTATGTAATTGAAACTTTGTTGCTTTTGGAGCTGTTGCTTTCAGAGCTTAGAGCAAGCCCCGGCAGGCAGGGAACCTTGGCTTCCTCCATCACTAGAGCAAGCAAACCTCCTGCTCGCTTCAGCTGCATGGCTGCCGGCCGCCATCTTTGTTGGCAGTTAATTTGCATATCTTGCTGATTAGCCAATGGGAAGCGTAGCGGAGGTATGGTTAATTACCCTTTTTGTCTTTTATTAGATAGGATAATACTGATTGAACTGAAATACTCGCTAGATTTAATAGAATATAACAGAAAACTGCAATCAAGTATTGGGTTCATGCCTATCCCATCCTTTTAATTGTCAACATGGCCTCTGAGGGCTTTTGAGTACTAAATTAGGAAAAGCCAGGCAATTCTAATGTCTCCTTGCAAGGATTTTCTTTGCGTATTTATATAAAGTGCAATTTGTAACCAAGCTGTCCTGTGTTGCTTTCACAAATAGCACTTTCAGCCAGAAAAATGCTGCAGGCCCATAACTTGGCCTCATACCCATTGATTGCCCAGTATGGGATGATGCTTTTAACACCACATCAGCTCCCTGCTGACTCTAATTTCAATGATAGCGATATTGCTCTAAAGAAAAAGGGAAGACCACCTGAGACCTTCTGCATTTGTTCTTATACATTAGATCATCCTGAATTTGTTCAGAAACCTTTGATGGAGGAGAAACTTTTTACTTTTATTAAACTGGAAGTACATTCAGATGTATGCCTGCTGGGTTAATGGAAAGGGATACAATTCATTAAAAAACTTTCTTTCCCTGGAACAGGCGGGGCTTTTGTCCTCTGGGATCAGAAGTTTGCATATGCCCCTTTGGCCAAAAGCACTGCGCCCCAGGAGTAAAACTCTAGCCACCATGTATGTTGGCACCATGCCTTTTGCTCACAACATAGGCCTGCTTTCTCCACAGGGCCTCTGAGAGCTATGGACTTCTACATCTTACATTTTTCTAGGTTTTGCTACCTAAGAGACTGCTTTGAATCTTTTGAAATTCTGAGTTCACAAAGAAATTATTATTCTAATGGAGAGGGTGGGTCAGATGCCCATTATAAGGTCCACCAATGTTGACTAACATAACTTGGTTATATAAAAAATATGACACCTCCCATGGGGACAATATGACTGCAATGGAGGATGGGAGGAATGCCCAGAGAATGGAGGAGAAGGAGAGCAAATGCTCTTTCTGAACTTTGTCCTGTCTCATATATTGTCCTACTTCCATACTCACTCCTCCGAGTTAGAATTTCCATGTGCACACAGGATGGTGAGCTGGCATACTTTGGACTGCCAGGAAAGTACTTTCCCCTCCTATCAAACCTCAGCTTGATTCTGTCAAGGAAGTAATATCTGAGTCTTCAATCATTTCAACTTATCTGCTGTACATTAAAATGCAGATTCTACTATAAGGCATTCCAACCAGTTTTCAAATACTGACATAATGAATTTCTGGTATTGATTCTTTTCACCCAATTTCTCTGGATCTCATTTTACAATTGATCTTTCACTGGCAATGTGATATATTGTAGCTCTTGGTTTATTAGTCTTCAGATAATCTGTTCATCTAACTTTCCCCATTACTTTTTATCCATTATAGGAGAAATCATTGTTAACCACTCAACCAACTATAAAATGATACATATATGGGAAAAGTTAAAGACAAAATGTACCAGAAAGCTTCCACTAAAATATAGGCAGATTCGTTCCATACCAACATTGCAGTTAAAAGCTTGCATGTACACTGGGAACCTTAAATTAAAGCTTTACTTATTTTAAGTTACTGGGATTTATCACTAATTAGACTTGAGAATGCTACACAATTCAGTAAAGATTCTAAATTATATCTCCAATAGAACTTGCCTAAAATATTTGGGCATCTGAAACAAATCTATTGGATTACTTTTTTTCAAGTTCAGTACATTATTTTCTTTCCATACATAGATAACTTGAAAATTGCCAGCTAGCAGTTAGTCAATTAATTCAACCAATAGAGTTGGTCTTGATTTTGAGGTTCAAAACTAAATAGAAGCCAAACAATACCCAAAACAAAAAATTTCCCTCCCCCAATAGCAGAATAATTTTTCCTTAGATTTTTATAAACATACTAAGGTGATAAACTATGTTAGTTAGTCTATGAAATCACAATCTTTGGTGTCTCATTCATCTCATTTCTTTTTTTAAAAAAAGAAACTTTTGACCCTTCCAGTTCCTGATACCAACTAGAAAATATAATACAACACAGGATACTATCATACTAACAATAAAAGTACAATATAAAAAAATATAGAAATAAGGGTATAAAAGGTCTTAATTTTTCAAGAGATGTTCCATGTTTTTAGAGTAGTGTAGCCAACCTTATATATGAAAGAGGAAATAAGAGGTATTTACCCTAACAAAATTAAGAAATATTATACAATATAGTTTTACATATGGTGTGATAATGGCGCAATAACAATGGCTCAAATATATATATATATATATATATATATATATATATAAATAAATTTTCAATGAATTTGTAACTTAATTTCATGTATGATTTTGATAAGTAAACCAGTGTTATTCAGTATTATTTTTGAATTATTTGCTATACAAAAAAAGGTGTTAGCTTATGAAACTTTAGCCAGGGAAAAAATGCACAGATTATTCTGATATCATTTCAGAAACATGGATCTGCTTCACAACACCTGTAACTTCCATATGGAATTCCTCCATCAAGTAAACCTGAATCGTCAAGCTTGTACTGGTATAGATAGGATGTTCTCCCAAAATGTATACATACTTCAATAGCTCAATTTTGAAAATAAAATGTATTTTAATAAACACTGTTTTATAATTATTCAAAATATGTGTATACATTTTTGGAACAGTCTAAATAATAATAATAATAATAATACAATTTAGAAAAAGCACAAGAATTGGTTATATTTCAAATTCATCAGTGATGGTGATGTCAAGTTATTTTAATAATATAATATAAATAATGAAATTTCTTTAAAAAACTAATGCTTTGTGAATAAAAAGAGTATGCAAAGTACAAAACACTAGCTCTGTGTTAAAGATCTTCCCATGAGTCTGCATTTCAGTTGAATTCACTGTTTTGAAGGACAAACAGCTGATTTACTCTAAAGTGTGTCCTTTAGCCCTAGCTGGTTTGGCTCAGTGGGCAGAGCATCGACCTGCGACTAAAGGGTCCCAGGTTCGATTCTGGTCAAGGGCACATGCCCAGGTTGCGGGCTTGATCTCCAGTGGGGAGCATGCAGGAGGCAGCCAATCAATGATTCTCTCTCATCATTGATGTTTCTATCTCTCTCTCCCTCTTCCTTCCTTTCTGAAATGAATAAAAATATATTAAAAACAAACAAACAAAAAACAAAGTGTGTCCTTTAAATTTACGAGGTTAATTTAACATGAAGCTTGGTAAATTGATAGTGTAGAACCTAGTGAAAAAATAGAATATAATTAGAAGACCTCAACTTTACTGCTGACTTTGAGATTTGGAAATATTTGTTACATTATTGGAAAACTATTGCTTTTTCAATGACAAAATTATTCATCATGAGGGGTGGTAATCATTAGACCACATTTTGAATTGTATTGATTCTTTGCTCAAACATGAGATCTCATAACAATCATATTATAATCCTCCCGCCCCCAACCTCCCTGATAGAATGTATAATGTTCTAAATATCTCTTATTGTGGATAATATCAAGGGTTGGGGGTGTAGCATAGGAGTGTTGTGCTTTATTTTAATATACAAAATGTAACAGTGTAAATTTAATAGTACCACCCTGATTCTTTGATTCTTCTATAAGGACCCATAGGTCTTTGTGTGAAATGTGCTACTTATTATATAGTTCATCCACAAGAAAAAAGAAAATTAGCCCCTAAAAATCCAGGACTTGCTTGACTCTGACATTGTTAGTTGTTGACCTGGCACCTACAGTTAGGCCATTTATGTCTGCTGGACATAAATGATTTTACAGAAAATCAATTTCAGGCAAGGCTGCTCTGTGACTATGATGCAGTGAAACAAGAACAATTCATGATGGGGCACCACCCTTCAGCTCCCCACATTGCATCCCTTGCCACCCCACTCCTCTCTGAGTCCTCACAGCCCTTGCCTGAACTGCTGACATAGCTGTTCACTAAACACAATCTTGTTACAGAGAAAAAAGTCAAGATTTGCTCCATTTGCAATGTTTAAGGCTATCACGAATCTAAAATAATATGCCATTATAGAAACCCTCCTCAAAAACAGTGTTGGGATCTTGCACCACTAAATTATGATCCCTTTCTTCCCAGGCTTCAAGTACAGTTTCTGCTGCTACAACTTCAGGGCTGAGTCAGCATGAGAAAGTTAAGTATGTGGTCAAGGCTCATTTTCAGGTGACATTTATTATTCAAATAAAAAATGAAAGAATTGTGACTTAAAGCACCTCCATCATATGTTGTCCGTAGGGAGAACTCAGCTGTCATTTTTCATGAAGATGGATTATCACTACATTCAATCTTCATTTACAGTTCTGTACATTTCCTTAGTCTATCTGTAGATTTTACTACTCTAAAGTAGAGGCCCTATAATTTGAACAATACATTACATGTTTTTTGTTGTTAATAGTCTTATGAGCTACATTTCAATTCAATTCATCTGTGGTTTCATTTCTTTTTTGCTTCTTTTTACCCTGTGTTCAGTCATAGGTACCACGAAAAGATTTTTATGTGCCCTGCATTTTAATACATAGCTTGCATTTTCATTGGGCATCTACTAGCTGTACAAAAACTATAAAGTAAAACAGTTCATTTCAATCCTCACCCTACCAATGCCAGTTCGACTAGCAAGGACTGCTTTCTCTGAAAACCACATGTCAAGACAGCATGATGAGCTTGAAGTACCATGTGATTGGCTCAGGGATTTTGCTGATGGACAAGTGAGCCAATGTTGAAGGTTCCCTTGCTTTCAAAGTTGTCTTGTAGTTGCTTGGGCTTGATTTTATTTTTTATAAAGTTTTGTGGCTCCCCTGACCTCTTGCTTCAATCAACAGCTGCTGTCAAATGCATAAATAGACAGATATTATAGCTTTGTGAAACGAGACAAATGATTTCTCTGTGATATGTGTGCTTTGATGATACAGATGAGACTATGCCTGTTATTGTGTTGTTGTTTTTAACGACAATTCATTGTTTGTCAACAACTGAAAAGGAAGAAACATTTTTACAGTTTACGGGTGTATAGTTGTGACATATAGACAAGGCTGAAAGGATATTCCAACAGTCACTGTCAGTAGACTCATCTTTAAACGCAGGAAAATAATTGTAAACACATAAATAGTGAACTATTTTAATGCTAGTTAAAATAGTGGAGTATTTTAATGCTAGATAAAATCCTTTTACTCCTTTTGTGGTTCAAAGAACCCTAAAGATACACTTAAGAGGCTAGGCTTCTGCTCTTGGTTTTATCACTGATAGCATAATATAAAATTAGCCATTTAATTCCTTTGGGCTTCAGGGTGTGTGTGTGTGTGTGTGTGTGTGTAGATAGTATATACAGATATACATTTATTACATATATATGTGTACATATATTTATTTGAATTAACAGCTTTCATTAGATTATTTTGAAAGTATAATTTCTGCTCCTCTACTACCATTACCAAATGTTCAGTGAAGTAGGCTTTACTTGTACCATCTCACTTGAATCACCAAATGATCCTGGGAAAAAGGCTTCACTGGCCCCTGCATTTTACAGATGAGTAAACTATGGCAGAGATAAAGTAAACATCTAATTCAGCGTAACACAGCTGGGCAGTGGTGGAGCCCAAAACCCAGCTGATTCTGTGGGTTTGAGTCCTTTGTGGTTCTTCTGCATTATGTAACCCTACTTAATGGGAGACAGTATACTTTCCTCTTTAAATGTGTGCATTCTGCAGCCAGTTGCTGAGGCAAAGCCAACTCTGCCACGGACCCACTGAGCAACCCTTAGCAAGTTATTGTACTCCTGTGTCTCAGTTTCAGTCTGTGAAAGGGGATAATAATTGCTCCTGCTTTATAACTTTGTTGTGAGGTTTAAAAAAGTTAGTATACATAAAGTATTAGGACAATGCCTGATAGAATACCACTGTTATTCTCATTCTCATCTGAGAGCCATGGGATTAAAATAAACTCTGGTACACCTATTATACTTTCAACAATAAAAATAAAATTTAAAAATAATAATAGATAAAAGGCTTCAAAAATAAAATCAACTCCTGTATAGATGTGATTTGATCACATCAAATACATCTCTGATTACTACTGTTTACTTTGCATGACAAAACAGTGCAGTTCTTGTTTTAAGTTGGAACTCTGTAAGTCAAACGGAATTTCATTTGTCCCATAACAGCCTTGCAGATTTGATTTTAAAAATTAAAGTGAAAAATCTCTATGCTATACAGGACTTTACCAGGACTTCTAACTCCTGTCAATTACATGGCATGTCATTGTCATGGTGAATCATTTATAAGTAGACATTAAATTGGATGGCATCATGTGATGAGAACATTTCAAGGCAGAATCTATCTATATAAAAGCCTAATGGACAAAGGACCAGAACAACTGGTCGACCCATCACTATGATGTGCACTGACCACCAGGTGATAGACACTCAACGCAGGAGATGCCCCCTAGTGGTCAGTGTGCTCCCACAGCAAGAGTGCTGCTCAGCTGATGACCTGTCTTGGTGGCCCACCAGCCCAGCTGCAGCCACTCACTCCCTCAGTAGTCCTGCAGGTCCAATCTCCAGAGAATGGGCCAGGCACTGGCAGCCAGTGCTGCCGGCACAATCCCGACAGTGCTGCTGGCCTCCTGGAAGTCGGCCTTGGGCACCACAGCCATATCTTCTCCCTAGACACGCCACAAGGAAGAAACAATATAAAAGCCACCACCAGGTGGCTCTTGACAACAGGCAAAAAAGTCAGCGGGACAGATCTGGATTCTGGGCCAGCAAGGGTGTCCCACTGCCCAGCCGGAAGGCTGATCGCATCCCAGCCCCCCATCTCCTCCATAGGAGTGGGCACCAGATGCAGGCTCACAGCTAGGGAGCGCTGTGGTCCCCGTCAGGACTGACTGGGTGCGAGCCCAAGGCAGGCACAGTAGGGCCGGGATGAGGGGGAGTGGCAGGCAGCTTTGCACTGCTGGTTTTGGCCCAATCTCTGCAGGCCACACAGAGGAGCCCCACCTGTGCACGAATTTGTGCACTGGGCCTCTAGTGCGTAGTATAAGCCCATGTGCTCCTGCCTGCATGCACGTGTTCATGATCATCACACACACACATGAAATTAAATTCAGAACACCTGTCTGCCAGTCCTAACTGTAGATTCTTTCTAATAGAAAAAAAATTAAATTTGTATGGGGTTAAATTTCCTTATCTGTAAATTAAATATAATAGCTATTCCTTTATTGGGGCTATTTTGAGGATGATATGCATTAACATACAGTATTCAGTAAAATGCAAACTTTTCTTAAAAGCTAATATACATTTTTATTGAAATATACTTTTTAAAATAAAACTTTGCTGTAAATTCAACCTGATTTTACAATAGTCTTTCATACTACACAGTTTCTGATTCTGGGTGCTTGTATGACTGTGCTTGTCTCTTTTAAGAGATCAAATACTTTGTTTCCAGGGTTACACAGATAATCTTCTCCAATGGAGGTTTACTGCAAGGATCCACAAGAAGGAGGGCAGAGGAGAGTCATATCACAAATTGCACCGTTTTCTCATCCTAGTTATTAAAAAATGTGCAATGCACCTACAATAATTCAATGAGACCCAGTAGCCTACCTTTTCCTTGCTCACTGAACATTTCAAAAGAGGGTATAAATAGGCTGTCACTCTGAAGAGCACCTCTATCAGGCAGAATTTGCTCCTTAGCAGCCTGTGTCCAGCTTGTAGACTGTGATTTCCAGTTTCTGCACTTGCCACAACCTAACCCAATGTAGCTAGGATCACAGGATTGTTTTCTCAGTCGGGCAAGCTGTAATGCAAAAGAGCAACTGTTGGCCACTTTCTCTTAATTGAGCGTGTGTCCAAGGCTTGACGTTGATAGATTTCTTCTTCAGCTTCTCTGGTATACTTCTTTTGAGGTTTATTTTTCCGAATCATGTTCCTCAATTGTAGGCCCCATTTTACTAACCACTTTTTCTTTTTTCAGCATGGTACATTAACAAATGAGCTTGCCAAAATTGATTGAGTGATTAAAGACACTTCTGCTGTTCTTTCTTTGGCCGCTTAATTAGCAAGATATCTAAAGGGACCTCAGGATTTACCAAGCTTTATGCCTAGGAGCTAAAACCAAACTTATGAAACCTAAGAGATCCCAGGATATCCTGAACCCAGATGTTTTTGTCCCACCAAGTTATATGAAGATTTTGTGAGGACAGAAAATAACCAGTGGCCACAGGGCTGCCCATTACCTATCATCGCAGCATATTTTTTCTCTCCTTTTCACTATGTTTGAACATCTAATGCATAGCAATCACTAAGCCTGAAGCCCATACTAAAGGTGTTTTTTTTTCCCCCCTCTTAAATACCTGTAGACATTCTTTATGTAGAATTTGAAGGTCACTCAAGGTCAAGACTTACGTGCTTATGTATTATGGCCTCTCTTTCTCTGTCTTTCTTAGATATATCTAGCCTTGTCTGAATTTTGTTTGGTTGCCTTTTTTTTCTGACTTTTTCTGATTTTACCACTTTAGTATTAGTAATTTTTAAAATGTATTCCTGGGTGAAATTGTAAAAGCAGAATATACTGAGAAGTATAAAATTATCAAATGCCTATGCTGTGGACCAAGTATAATTACACAGCCTGGAATTTTAATGTCAAGTGCCAAGAAATTTCCATTTACTTTTGTTAGAAAAGTTCATGGGTACATGCCAATCATCCTATCTGTTTTTGGAAATAGCACCACAGTGTTTCAATTTGTTTTCTAATTAATTCTTCTCCATCATTATATTCTACTACAAATATGTCTTTCAAAATCTGGATTTGACTTTTAATCAAGAGCTGTTTCTTGCTTCTCTGATCATATGTGGAAGGAAGGATGTAGCTTTGTAATTTATTTGGATTTGATTCCAATATGATAATAACATGCTTCTAATTGTCAGACATTTCAAGAGAAAGTTAAATAAACACATTTTATGGAATGAAAAAAAAGTTTTATTGACCATTAACCCTCATAAACTACTTTCAAGGTAGCACCTATACAATCACATATGTAGCCTCACTTATTTATGAGACATTTTATCACTATGTGGTTTTGAAAAAACAGAACTATTGGAGCTATCATATATCTAAAGACACATAAATAACGTACTAATGCAATTAATGTTTATAGTTCTAATGCATATTCTATTGAATTTATAACATTCATTTACATATCACTCCTTAAGAAGTCAGTAAGTAATGACATTTGATTTTAGAAATGCACATTTGATCTGGTAAACATTAAAATGAACTATTATTATTTCAACTATTCTGGCTGAGTGACTAATAAGTAAATCCTACATAATGCTTTCTTTTTAGTACTATCATTTGACTTTTCCATGGAGGAATATTTCTCTAGATTACATTAATGAGTGTGTCTCAATCACTATTTCCTTTGTAATCCAGATTTGCCAACTTCGAAGCTTTTCACTATAGCCATTTGAGTGTTATTAAGCTAAATAAAAGGGCCCTAGCAAAATTTTCTTATTCATATTACTTACATTTAAATGAAGTGGTTTTACTACTACTGCCAACTTTGAAGCTTTTCACTATAGCCATTTGAGTGTTATTGAGTTAAATAAAAGGGCCCTAGCACACTTTTAAAATTCAAATTACTTACATTCAAATGAAGTGATTTTACTCTCTTTACCCATAAAAGATAACATTTAAGAAGGTTTCCTTTGAGAGGTCATTTGCAGATACAACACTTTTTTTTTTTTTAAGTTAAGAAAGAATGGCTTTTATCTTTCTAAAGATCCTTATGTTTCACTTAGACATTGAAACTTTCACAGAAATTATACTAGCAATGTCAACTTGAAAATACCTCCCACATTGTCAAGCTATGTTAACATGAGTAGAATAAATAATATTGTTTTACTTAAAGAGTCTGGAGAAGGACTAAAATAAACTTTTAAAACATATATGCCTGACTTGAGTTTTAACCTCTTTTTAAGCTTGAGAACACTTTTCTTTCAGCATAGGCAAGGTGCTCCAAAATCCCCAGAGATCAACCTGTACTGTTTTAAATATTTGTAATAAAATTTTTCATCTTTGCCCTCTGTTTCACTTTTTAAATAATCCCAATTACATTGGATCTTTGATTACAGAAAGTATGGATTAACATCACTGCAAGATATTTCAAAAGAGTATCATCATATGTAGTAGTCGCCTTCTAGGGAAGACTTCATCCATACGAGTAATGATACCCGGCACGGACAGACCTACTCAGAACATGACATCATGGCATCCTCATTAAAGCCCACTTCAATCATCAAGGGAGCACCTGAAGGGTGACCTACATGTGATTCCACACGTCTGATGTGATATCAGGAGCCGGCTTATGGCTAACAGGTAGCAGAAGCCCACCATCACAATCTCCATCAGCCAACCCTCCACAAAGTCACCCCCAATAAAATACAATATCCAATTAAAAATCAAGTCTTTCCTTTTTGGTTAGTTCAAGAAATATTCTCTAGCCTTGTATTTCAACTGGCATGCTATATATTGCTTCTTTTCTACAGAAATGTTAGTATTTATTCTACTCATACACACACACACACACACACACACACATATATATATATCCATATAAAATAGAAATATTGACTCAATCAAACAAAGCAATAAATATAGCCTTTCAACATGTTTAGCTTCTTAAATGACATTGCAACTAGATGTTGTCACCTAAGACAGATTTGTCTTTGTGCACTGTCCCCCACTTAGCCCCTTTTAGTAGGCCATCAAATCTTGTTGTTTCTACAGCTTAGATCTCTGTAATCATGTGCATTTTAAACATGTCCTCTGCCACTCAGCCCAAATTCCTAAAGTTTCTCATATGAAATAAGGAAAGAGCCTCCAAATTGCCTGGCTGTAATCTTATCCACATACCCTTGCCACAGAGACACACACTGCCCATCCTTCACACTATTGCCAATTGGATCATATCATTCCCATTAAAATGTTTCCAAAACAACTTTAGGATTTCCTTCAGGATAAAATCATGGCACACAGCCCCTTCCAAGTCTGGAACCTGCCAACCCCTCCAACTTCTTTCTCATATTTGATGTGTGTGTATGAGGCATGCAATTCTCCTGCTACCTGAAATGTGCTTCCTTCCTCCCCATCTTTTTTGTTCTTTCATCTTGTATGAAAAATTGACCTGAACACAGCCTTCAGAAAAGTCTTCCTTAAGCCCCTGTCAAGAGTTCTGGTCTCTTGCTCTGTGCAGCCTCCGGCACACTATTCTTACACAACAGTTATCACACTTTAATATGCCCAACAATGAATGTGTCTGTCCCCTTTATGCCATAAACTCTTTGAGGGCAGCAGGTCTGCATTATCTAGTGGTGAATATATTATCTTAAAATAAATTAAAGTTAATTTTGCATCCATAATTGAGTCCACTAAATGTTACAGAGTGAAGATATAAGTTGAAAAATACTATATAGAAAACACTTACATTTTACTTGGAAACAGTTATTACTTTTTTTTACCCCCTCCCATTTCTATTATTACCTATTTATGAGAGTTCTAAAAAATGAGAACTAAACTTTATAAGAATAATAATCTTGGGAAGAAGATGGAAGATGGCGGCAATATAGGCACACGCGTCCCAGGTCTTGTCCCGGAGCAAACGGAGTAAGCAGCTGAAACTAATTACACCCACCCCGAATTGGCAAATTTACTCAGCTGGTGAGACGGTTTGCAGCCGGGAAGGGCAGACCTCCCCTGGAAAGGTTAAAAACCAGGGATCTGGGCAGGAAAGTTTGCCAGACCTGAGCCCAGAGGGTCGGAGGTAGACCGCATGGCAGACAGCCGCGTCTCTTGGGACAGACACAGACCCTGACCGGGGTAAGGAGTTCCGCGGGTTGGCTGGCGCCAGGAGATTTGAGATTTGGATTTTGTGATTGCGGAGAACTGAGACTAAAGGGGGCATCCTGAGGAACTGACCAGACCATGCAGTGCCCATAAGAGAGGAGCGTTTCCCAGATCATGCAGTGCTGGTAAGAGAGGAGCGTTTCCCAGACCGGTAAGAGAGGAGCGTTTCCGTGGCCGGCCGGCCGGCGTTTGTCTGTTTCTTTGTTTTCACTGAACCCTGCTCATAGGACAGTTCGGATACAGACACTCACCTGTGCTGAAGAGAGGGTGAAGGTGCAGACGAGGGGAATCTGGGGAGAGGCTGAGGAAAGAGGGGGAGCCGGAGGAGGTGGCAGCGAATTGAGTGCTGAGACACCCCTGGGCCCAGGACTGGGGCAGCCATTCCTCCAGAGGGTGGAATTTCTCCCCCCAGCCCCCCAGGCAAGGAGCACAGCCACACCCAGATTCCACCCTGTATGAGATAAAGGATTAAAACAAGCTGATTAGTCCCTGGGAGTTACCAGGGTCTGGCCTATAGAGGGATTTTCAGTCCCACCAACAACACAGAGCAGGGTAAGGATTAAAAAAGGATAGAGAAGCTGTATAGCCTCAGAGGCCAACCCAAAAACACTGCCACCCAGAGGCTGAGCCACAAACTGACTCTTGGGGGAATACAAATTAAGGCAGACTGGATCACAAATACGGCCTGCTTTAAAATCAGGACTGTGATTCACAACACGGAGGAACAGTGTAATGCAGGGAAATTCAACACTCTCCTAAATACCTGGCAGGACTAAGGCGAACCAGGCTGAAGAGTAGAAGAACCGAAAGACCATCACTACTGCAAATTTTTTCTTTTTCTTTTTCTTTTTTTAATTTTTTCACCTTTTTACTAAGAAACCAATTTTTTTTCTCTTTTTCTTCTTTTTCCATCACCTGATTTTACCCTTTCAATTACCACATTTTTATTTTTAACCAGTATTATTACTGCTACCATTTTACCATTTTTTAAAGTGCCATTTTATTTTCTCTTTATTTTCTTTTGGGATTAGTGTTCTCCATTCTATTTTCATCGTTCCTTTAGCATTAATTTTCCCTATCTCAATTTCACCTCTTTGCTAAAACCCTCTTCCTTACTTTTCCCCTTTTGGTGTCCTGTTTCTCTTACCCTATTCCTGCTCCAGACTTTCCCAATTCCTTCTTTTTACCCCCTGTCTAATTCCACCCTACTTATATATCCTATTTCCAATCTACTGCTCTAAATCCTAATACACCTATTCTTTATCCTTCTTCACTTTCCAAACATTTTTTTTTCTCTTATCTTTCTATTGTTTTCTTGATTGTTGAATATATTGGGCTTTTTTTTTTTTTTATTTGTTTGTTTGTTTTGTTTTGTGTTTTTTCTTCTTTTTTAGGACTGGGTGTGAGGTTGTTTTTCTTTTTCTTTTTCTTTTTTTTTTTTTTCTGCTGGTTTTTCCCTTCCCTCCCCCACCCCACCCCGGTTATTTTTGTGCTTCTATTTTCCCTTACCCCTCTGGATATTATTGGTGGTTTGTAGTTTGCATTCATCTCCAGGGATCTGTTGCTGGAATTTGTTGAGATTAGTGGCAGTTCTATTGGAGTTTGCTCCTCATACCAATAGTCTCTTCCCCGCTTCTACTTCATTCTCTTTTTTCGCTCTCTTTTTTTCCCCCCTCTTTTTTCCCAATTCTATTTTTGCACTCATTTTTTGTTTGTTTTTTTCTTATTTTTCTTTTCTGTTCTCTCTTTTATCTTCTTCTCTTCTTTCTCCCTTATCCCCTAATTCTCTTAATTCGGGTGGTCACCTTTATTTGGGGTTATTAATATTGTGAATATACTTGTGTTCAGTGCCTGGTACGTTGTGCCTTGCTCTGTTGTATTTTGTGCCTTTAAATCAACGCAGCAGATCCAAGCAACAGCAGCCCCCTGATCACCGCAGCCTCCTGATCACCACAGCCTCCTGATCACCACACCCTCTGTCTGTGGAACAGCAGCTGTACGTGAAGCCTCCCCCCACCAGCCAGAAGAGCCAACACAGCTGTGAACAACACCCACCAGAGGAGCTGCTGCCAACTGGAAAGCAGCTGCTACCGCAACCGTCTGAGCAGCAACCACAACCCAAGGAGCCCCTGCCACCCAGGGAGCAGCCACTGAACATCTCAACATCTACATATGTCAGCGAGATCAAACATGGGTAGGCAAAGAAACCCCCAAAGGAAAGAAAAGGAGGACTTGCCAGAAAAGCAGCTAAGTGAGACAGAGATATGCAACATAACGGAAAAAGAATTCAGAATAAGGTTCCTAGAGTACATGCACCAGATGTTCAAGAAGCAAGAAGAAACAGATGAAAAACTCAACTACTTATGCAAGAAGCTAGAAGAAACAGATGAAAAAATCAACAACTTAAGTAAGTCCCAAGAAGAAATGAAGAGTGACATAGCTTCAATAAAAAACTCCATTGAAAGTATCAACAGTAGACTGGGAGAAGCGGAGGACCGAATTAGTGAATTAGAAGACAAGGAAGCAAAACACACTCAAACTGTACGGCAAATGGAGAAAAAAATTAAAAGACAGGAGGAGAGCCTAAGGGAGCTTTGGGACAACATGAAACGAAACAACATACGAATAATAGGGGTGCCAGAACAACAGAAAGATGAACATGGATTAGAAAACCTATTCGAAGAAATAATATCAGAAAACTTCCCTGAGGTGGGGAAGAAAAAAGTCACACAAGCCCAGAGAGTCCCAAACAAGGTGAACCCGAAAAGACCCATACCAAAACACATCATAATTACCATGGCAAATGTTCAGGATAAAGAGAGAATCTTACAGGCTGCAAGAGAGAGACGGAAAGTAACATACAAGGGATCTCCCATTAGATTATCAAATGATTTCTCAACAGAAACATATCAGGCCAGAAAAGAATGGACGGAAATCTACAAAGTGATGCAAAGCAAAGGACTGAATCCAAGAATACTCTATCCAGCAAGGCTATCATTCAAAATTGAAGGGGAAATAAGAAGCTTCACAGACAAAAAAGGGCTAAGGGAGTTTATCACCACCAAGCCAGCCATGCAAGAAATGCTAAAGGGACTGGTGTAAAAAGAAGAAATATCAAGCTCAGAAAGAAAACAGCCACACACACACACACAAAAAGAAATGGCTACAAACAAGTACCTTTCAATAATAACTTTAAATGTAAATGGACTAAATGCTCCAACCAAAAGACATCGAGTGGCTGAATGGATAAAAAAACATGACCCATACATCTGCTGTCTACAAGAGACCCACCTCATTAGAAGGGACTCACACAGACTGAAAGTGAAGGGATGGAAAAATATCTTTCACGCAAATGGAAAGGAAAAGAAAGCTGGGGTAGCAATACTTATATTTGACAAAATACATCTCAAAGTGAAGGCCATAACCAGAGATAAGGAAGGCCACTTCATAATACTAAAGGGATCAATACAACAAGAAGATATAACCCTGGTAAACATATATGCACCCAATGCAGGAGCACCCACATACATAAGAAAACTTCTGGAAGATATCAGGGGAGAGATCGACAACAATACAATCATAGTAGGGGACTTCAATACACCACTGACATCACTGGATAAATCCGCTAGACAAAAACTCAGCAGAGAAACAGCAATCCTAAATGACTCACTAGATCAGATGGACTTAATTGACATCTTCAGAACACTTCACCCCACAGCTGCGGAATATACATTCCTCTTAGGTGCTCATGGGACATATTCAAAAATAGACCACATATTGGGTCACAAGCAAAGTCTCCACAAATTCAAGAAGATTGAAATCATAAAAAGCTTCTTCGCAGACCACGATGGCATAATGTTAGAAATAAACTACAATAAAAACAACCCAAAATACTCAAACACTTGGAAGCTGAATAGCATGTTATTAAATATTGATTGGGTTACCGATGACATCAAAGAAGAAATTAAAAACATCCTGGACACTAATGACAATGAAAACACAACAATCCAAAACCTCTGGGACACAATGAAAGCAGTCCTGAGAGGGAAGTTTATAGCTCTACAGGCCTATCTCAAAAAACAAGAAAAAATGGTAGTCAATCATCTAACTCTACAACTCAAAGAATTAGAAAGAGAGCAACAAGAAAACCCCAGAGTGAGCAGAAGGAAGGAGATAATAAAGATTAGAGCAGAAATCAATGAAATAGAGACCAAAAAAACAATACAGAAAATCAATGAAACCAAGAGCTGGTTCTTTGAAAGGATAAACAAGATTGACAAACCCCTAGCCAGGCTCACCAAGAAGCAAAGAGAGAGGTCCCAAATAAACCAAATCAGAAATGATAGAGGCGAAATAACAACAGACCCCACAGAAATACAAATGATTGTTAAACAATACTACGGGCAACTCTACTCCAACAAACTAGACAACCTGGAGGAAATGGACAAATTCCTAGAAAAATACAACATTCCAAAACTCAATCAGGAAGAATCTAAAAACCTCAATAGGCCAATAACTATGGAAGAAATTGAAGCAGTCATCAGAAAGCTTCCAGCAAACAAAAGCCCAGGGCCAGACGGCTTCACAGGGGAGTTCTACCAAACATTCAAGGAAGAACTAAAACCTACCCTCCTCAGACTACTACAAAAAATTCAAGAGGAAGGAACACTTCCAAGCTCATTCTATGAAGCCAGCATCACCCTAATACCAAAACCAGGTAAAGACATCACAATGAAAGAGAACTACAGGCCAATATCCCTCATGAACATAGATGCCAAAATCCTCAACAAAATCTTAGCAAATCGGATCCAGCAGTACATCAGAAGGATCATACACCATGACCAAGTAGGATTTATCCCAGAGATGCAAGGATGGTACAACATCCGTAAATCAATAAATGTGATACATCACATAAACAAATTGAAAGAAAAAAACCACATGGTCATATCAATTGATGCAGAAAAAGCTTTCGACAAAATCCAACACCCATTTTTGATAAAAACTCTCAGAAAGGTGGGAATAGAAGGATCATACCTCAACATAATAAAAGCCATATATGACAGGCCCACAGCCAACATCATACTCAATGGACAAAAACTAACACCATTTCCCCTAAGAACAGGAACAAGACAGGGATGCCCACTCTCACCACTCCTGTTCAACATAGTACTGGAAGTATTAGCCATTGCAATTAGGCAAGAAGAAGGAATAAAAGGCATCCAAATTGGAAAAGAGGAAGTAAAACTGTCCTTATTTGCAGATGACATGATATTATACATACAAAACCCTAGAGACTCCATCAAAAAGCTACTAGACTTAATACATGAATTTGGCAATGTAGCAGGATACAAAATTAACCCCAAGAAATCTGAGGCATTTCTATACACCAATAGTGAACTTTCAGAAAGGGAGATCAGAAAAACAATCCCATTTACCATCGCACCAAAAAAATTAAGATACCTAGGAATAAACTTAACTAAAGAGGTTAAAGACCTCTACTCAGAAAACTACAGGACGTTGAAAAAAGAGATAGAGGAAGACATAAACAGATGGAAGAACATACCATGTTCTTGGATTGGTAGAATCAACATCATTAAAATGTCCATACTACCCAAAGCAATCTATACATTCAACGCACTTCCCATTAAAATACCAATGGCCTTCTTCAAAGATCTAGAACGAACTCTCCAAAAATTCATCTGGAATAAAAAAAGACCCCGAATAGCTGCAACGATCCTGAGAAAGAACAAAGTAGGTGGGATCTCAATGCCAGATATCAAGCTGTATTACAAAGCCACTGTTCTCAAAACTGCCTGGTACTGGCACAAGAACAGACATATAGATCAGTGGAATAGAATAGAGAGTCCAGAAATTAGCCCGAACCAATATGCTCAATTAATTTTTGACAAAGGAGGCATGAACATACAATGGAGCCAAGATAGTCTCTTCAATAAATGGTGTTGGGAAAATTGGACAGACATATGCAAGAAAATGAAACTAGAGCACCAACTTACACCATACACAAGAATAAACTCAAAATGGATAAAGGACTTAAATGTACGACAGGAAACCATAAAAATTCTAGAAGAATACAAAGGCAACAAAATCTCAGACATATGCCAAAACAATTTCTTCACTGATACAGCTCCTAGGGCAGTTGAAACTAAAGAGAAAATGAACAAATGGGACTACATCAAAATAAAAAGCTTCTGCACAGCAAAAGAAACCATCAACAAAACAACAAGAAAACCCACCTCATGGGAAAACATATTTGCCAACGTCATATCTGATAAGGGCTTAATCTCCAAAATTTATAGGGAACTCATACAACTTAACAAAAAGAAGATAAACAATCCAATCAAAAAATGGGCAAAGGATCTAAATAGACACCTTTCAAAAGAGGACATTCAGAAAGCCAAGAGACATATGAAAACATGCTCAAAGTCACTAATCATCCGAGAGATGCAAATCAAAACAACAATGAGGTACCATCTCACACCTGTCAGAATGGCCATCATCAACAAATCAACAAACGACAAGTGCTGGAGAGGATGTGGAGAAAAAGGAACACTTGTGCACTGCTGGTGGGAATGCAGACTGGTGCAGCCACTATGGAAGGCAGTATGGAGGTTCCTCAAGAAATTGGAAATGGAACTCCCATTTGACCTTGTGATCCCACTTCTAGGAATATATCCCAAGAAACCAGAAACACCAATCAGAAAGGATATATGCACCCAGATGTTCATAGCAGCACAATTCACCATAGCTAAGATCTGGAAACAGCCTAAGTGCCCATCAGTAGATGAATGGATTAGAAAACTGTGGTACATCTACACGATGGAATACTATGCTGCTGTTAAAAAGAAGGAACTCCTACCATTTGCAACATCATGGATGGAACTGGAGAGCATTATGCTAAGTGAAACAAGCCAGTCAATGAAGGAAAAATACCACGTGATCTCATTCTTTCATGGATAATTAAGACCATTACAAACTTTTGAACAATAATAAATACAGTGGCAGAGCTGCCTCAAACCGATTGTCGGACTTCAGTGGTAAGGCCAGGGAGGGTTGGGGGACAGGAGGGAGGGGAGTAAGAGATCAACCGAAGGACTTGTATGCATCCATATAACCATAACTAATGGACATAGGACACTGGGGGGTAAGGGAGGGTAGGGGTTTGTCAAGGGCGGGGGGGAAAAAAGGACACTTATGTAATACCCTTTGTAATGCTTTAAGCAATAAAAAAAAAAAAGAATAATAATCTTTAAAAATAGATAATTTCTGGATTCTCTAAATAGCTAAATATTTGAAATTATGTAATTTATCTTTTAAAAATATTGAATTAATTGGGGTGACATCCTATATAATAAAAGGCTAATATGCAAATTGACTGAACAGCAGAATGAGGGGTTGCTACGACATGCACTGACCACCAGGGGAAAGGCTTTCAATGTAGGAACTGTCCCCTGGTGGTCAGTGCGCTTCCACAGGGGGAGCATCGCTCAGCCAGGAGCTCTGAGCTGGGCTCATGTCTGGGGAGCACAGTGGTGGTGGTGGGAGCCTCTCCCACCTCCTTAGTGACTGCTGGCTTAGGCCAGCTCCCAGTGGCGAGCAGGCCTAGGCCGACAGTCAGACATCCTCCGAGGGCTCCTGGACTGCAAGTGGGAGCAGGCCGGGCTGAGGGACTCCCCTCCCCAAGTGCATGAATTTTGTGCACTGGGCCTCTAGTTAGTAAAATTATATAGATTTCAAGTGTACAATTCTACAACACATCATCTATATATTGTATTGTGTGTTCACCACTCTAAGTCAAGTCTCTTCCAGTCATCATTTATTGCCTCTTTACCCTCTTCTACCTGCTCCCACGCTCCTTCCCCTCTGATATAGTCACCATACTGTTATCTGTGACTATGAGTTTTATATGATTTCTTGGAAAACTGGTGTTGAGTCATGTATTATCCAAGGCATTCATTCTAATACCTCAAGAAATTGCTTAGCTTAAATGGGAAGGCAGTTAGGAATATATATAGGAATTACCTTCTCCAGGAGAAAATATGTTGCCTGCTTCTCTCATAAGGAAGTTAAAAATAAGCGCCCTCTCTTTCTCTCTCTCTCTCTCTCTATATATATATATAACTTAATTGAAAAAATGTAAGTATAACCTATTAATATTAATAGACATTTGATGATGTTACTTCAGGAAATTATATATAATTGATAAATATTTTGAATCAGAGGAAAAATATATTTTTTTAAATATATATTTTACTAGAGGCCCGGTGCACGAAATTCATGCAGTGTGTGTGTGTGTGTGTGTGTGCGCGCGCACGCGCGCATGTGTATGTGTGTCCCTCAGCCCAGCCTGCACCCTCTCCAATCCAGGACCCCTCGAGGGATATTCAACTGCCCTAAATGTGCAGTCAGATATCCCTCTCACAATCCAGGACTGCTGGCTCCCAACCACTCACCTGCCTGCCTGCCCGATTGCCCCTAACCACTCCCCTACCAGCCTGATCGATGCCCAACTGTTCCCCTGCCAGCCCGATTGCCCCTAACTGCCATCCCCTGGTGGCCTGGTTGCCCCTAACTGTCCTCCCCTGTAGTCCTGGTCACCCCTAACTGCCCTCCCCTACAGGCCTGATCACCCACAACTGCCTTTCCTTTCAGGCCTGGCCCCTCCAACTGCCCTCCCCTGCAGGCCTGGTTGCCCCTAACGTCCCTCCCTTGCAGGCCTGATCACCCACAACTGCCCTCCTTTTCAGGCCTGGTCCCTCCCAACTGCCCTCCCCTGCAAGCCTGGTTGCCCCCAAAGTCCCTCCCCTGCAGGCCTGATCACCCACAACTGCCCTCCCTTTCAGGCCTGGTCCCTTCCAACTGCTCTCCCCTGCTGGCCTGATTGCCCACAACTGCCCTCCCCTGCTGGCCATCCTGTGGCGGCCATCTTTGACCACATGGGGATGGCCATCTTGTGGTTGGAGTGATGGTCAATTTGCATATTACTCTTTTATTAGATAGGATTGATTTTTTTACAGAGAGAAAGGGAGAGGGATAGAGAGTTAGATACATCGATGAGAGAGAAACATCGATCAGCTGCCTCCTGCACACTCCCTACTGGGGATGTGCCTGCAACCAAGGTACATGCCCTTGACCGGAATCAAACCTGGGACCCTTGAGTCCACAGGCTGATGTTCTATCCACTGAGCCCAACTGGTTAGGGTGGAAATATTTTTATAAATATGAAAATACTTAAGGAAGAGTTTCCTTCTTTGCTTTATTTGATTCCCCATCTCTTGTTTTTGCATAACTTTATGTCATACAAAAATCTATGGACAGAAATATAAAAACTTTTCTATAGAATTAAAAATATAAGCTACATATAGCTTCATTAAAGAAATAAGTCAGTTTTCACTCTTCTAGTAGGTGCTCTAAGCATCTTTATTTTTTTATGTTACAATTTAGAGCTTATAAATATGGCTATGATTCTTCTAATATTACTTTTTGGTAAGGAGCAATAATACTCTATGTGGATTTATGATCATTATTGGTTTTATAAACTCCCTCTGGAAACTGCAAAGTGCATTTGTGTGTGTTGTACTAATTCACTGACATTATTTGGTCACTTAAAAATCCAATTTTAAATCCCTGGAAATAGGCATCGATGTTCAACTATGTATGTGGATACTATTTTGTCTTTACTTAGTTTAACTCAATCCATATTTACCATGAACATACTATGTGTTTTGAATTAAACAAAGCCCTGAAGGTATGAGGCATGAATACTGTACTAAGGAAAATTTGCATTTTTAATGAGTATGGAACGTAAGAAGATAGGCAGACATAATATACAATAAGTTAAATGTCTAAGAGTCTGAACTTTAAGTATATTGTTCACTTAAAGACATCAATTATTATCTTTCTCCCATGAAAACTGGGTTATTAGGAAGATTCTGATATTCTGAATTGCAACCCTCAAGGATTTCTTTAGACTAAAGAGTGTGCACATGTAGACTATTTATAATGAAAAATGTTATACTATTAAAGCAATATAAACATAAGGTTTCCTATGACAATAAATAACTGTGATGTAATGTGTTCTAAAATATTTATTGCAAACAAATATCCTTTAAATTCAGAATAATTGTGGGTGATAAGGACTAGTTCTACCAATTGAGAAGGTAACTCTACTTTGAGGATCTCTTGCAAAGAAAGTACATATTGAAAGAGCATATTGAAAGAAATAGGTGTATACAAATGATGTTCAGATAAGTGAGATGAGAGCAAATATAGTAAATGACTGTGAAACAAACAATACAATCGTAGGTATTACCAGAGCATTTACACAGCCAATAAAGTAATCTCTTTTCTAGGTTTATGTTTGGAGAAATGCTTTTGCTTTAATAAATAAAGTATTCATAAATTAGAATTATAATTGTGGTATAAGTATGCTAAAGTAAGCAAAATATTCAATGAAAAGGGGGTTAGTAATTAGCATATTAAACACTTAGATGGCTTCATCTGAGTACTGACATGTTTTCTACTCCTTTTTATTCTACTTTAAAATATTTTATATTTTTTTAAAAATATATTTTTATATTTATATTTAATAATGTTATACTATTAAAGCAATATAAACATAAGGTTTCCTATGACAATAAATAACTGTGATGTAATGACAGGAAGAGAGAGAGATAGAGAGTTAGAAACATCGATGAGAGAGAAACATCAATCAGCTGCCTCTTGCACATCTCCCACTGGGGATGTGCCCGCAACCCAGGTACATGCCCTTGACCGGAATCGAACCCGGGACCTTTCAGTCCGCAGGCCGACGCTCTATCCACTGAACCAAACCGGTTTTGGCAAATATTTTATATTTTTAAAACTATGGACATACTAGTATATTACAACTGTGCTATAAAAATAAATTTTATTTAAAATTTTAAAAAATTACATAAAATAAATGGAATTTGTTAAGATCTATAAATCTAGCAACAGTTCCACTATTCCATCTGACGGAATGACAATCTTCTGTCATTTTGAATTCTGCTGGATCACTTTGTCTTCTAACATTCTAGCTAGTAAATCAAATGTCACATAAATATCATCTTATAGGATTTTTTGGATGAATGATTATACTTTATTAAAAAAAACAACTAAAACTCGTAAAATAGGACTATATAAAATACTCATCAAATACTCATCATGTGTTAATGCCCACTGTTTTTCCCCGTTTGAAACAAATATGTACCCATATATTAATATATTACAATGCAAATAAACTTTTCAGCTATCGTTGAGTCTATATTGAGTTTCCCAGAAAGCGAAACAATACTGGAGAAGCAATTTACAACTAACACTCAAATTACTACTGACCAGTTTAGCTGCCAAACTTGGAGTAGTGATGATAAAAACCATGTTCTCTGGGCTAAACTAATCCTTATTCCATGATTTTTAAGACTGTTTGTTTCAAAATAGGTCCAATATCTACAGTGCAGAAAACATTTTAGTATAAGGTTAAGATGAAAGGAAATGTGCATGAAAATTTCTTAGATAGTTGACACCAAGCTCAATTGCTTAAGAGCTGCAAGAGGGTCTGGGAGATCATAGTAATCAGGGTAAAGGTGGTTATCCGTTCTACTATATGCACCATTCAAAGTCACAAAAACAAGGTAACCATTTCTTTTTTAAAAAATAATCTTGGGTTTCCATTTTTGACAAACTTTGTCACACATAAAGCTTGAATCAGAGTAATAAAATTCCTGCACTTTTTTTTTTTTAGCTCAAATAACTCAGTTGGGCCAGCACTTCATGTTTAGAACAGCAGACTAAATTTAATTCAATTTTAAGGGGAATAAAAAACAACTGCAAAAGTAATAGAAATGTACTACGCCATCAATACAAGGCGAGGAAAGCCAAGAAAGTGAAATGGTGGAGAAAAGATTGCTTGAAAGAAATTATATTAGAAGAGAGATAATTGCCTATCTACTGTGTGGGAAATAATATAAGCCATTTGCAGTGAAGGTCGCTTATAAAGGAAAGCTTGAGCAATGCCTTTACAGTGACTTCAGCAAATCTCAACATTTCTTCCATTTTAATTTCTAGGCTGTTTAACCTGGTATTGATGAGTGTTGCTACCTACAAACTTTATTCTGATGTTGCATGTTAAAATGTCAAGCCCAAAGTAGGTAAATCGAACTAGCATAGAGAAGGTAGGAAAATGATAGTAGAATAGATAATAGTGACTTGTATGTTGACCTTTTGAAAGCCATCTTGATAGACTATATTGCTACTGGGTTCAATAGAATGAAGCAGTAACAAACCACATTGTATAGATAACACAAATTTGTTACTCCCCAGGCAGGCAGACATAACTCATTTTAGGCCAGAGGAAAATGACTTTTAGCCACATTTATTCTACTTGAAACATAATAGGGGTAAGCAATCTCTTCCCCTTGCTGGCTTATTTGCTCAACAATTCACCAACTGGAAAAACAAGTGTAGAATTATGGACTGGATCTAACATAGGGGTACTTTTAGCCTCTGAGGAGCCAAACTATGCTAAAGGAAGCATCATTGGTCAGAATAGTGCCATTATGTTCAAACTAACAGATATATTGTCCTATCATTAAAATGCATTGTAATTAAAAAATAGAAATATATATGAAGTGGTTTATCTATATCAAAGTTAGTGGGATGAAAACTCACAATTTAAAACCTGTTTTTCCAGCAAAGATATTTGATATTTGAATTACCAATTACATGTATTCTTTAATGTTTGAGAATAATACATGCAAAGGCTAAGTGAATTATAAACTGTGAGTAGTATCACTGCCCAAATCAATTATATTACAAAAAATAACAATATAACAGCATCCAGAGTCATAAGTTTAAGTTAAAAACAACACACCACATACACACACACACACACACACACACAGGACTAAATACTTCCTTTTGTATAAGGGTAATTATATTTAATAATCATGAAACATGGATACATGAATTTAAATTTCCAATTCTTTGCTATTTTTCTGTGACAGCAACAAAACAAAGAAGGCCAAGTACTAGGAAAAAAAACCACATAAATAATCATGAACTTTGAGAATAAGGGAACAATTCAACCCAATTCAAATATCTCTAGCTATCCAAATAAAAGAAATAGCATCTAGGTGTAGAAAATGTGACCAAGAGTCAATTTCATACTGGGTTCAATAGAATGAAGCATTAACAAACAACACTGGTGGTTCCAAAGGAGACAGAATATTTTAATTCATATTAGGACAACAGAAAACACACTCCCGTGGAGAGGCTATGATTCCTCATATGTTTATTGAGAATTTCATGGACTCTCCTGATATCTACCCATACTGCAATTTCTACTAGATCCTAGATGACTGTGGGGAACTGAGAAACAATAATCTTGCTTCAACTGAATGAATGCATAGCTCATTTGTGCTTTTACAAGAGATTGCTCTGCTCTCTTTCAAGTCATGGATATGGTAAAACCTATAGATTTCCCAAACTTAGCATATAGATCCTCATCTCAAAACATGCCCCCTTTTTTTTATAAGGATCTCATCTTCAAAAGGCATAGCAGTAGGTTCTTGGATGTAAGGGCAGGATCACAAAAGAATATGTAGTGTTCTCAAATATTTTATCACCTGTTTAAGAAAAACAATCAAGCAATTATTCAACAAATGCCCCAAAGATTTATTTCACTTAATCATTATCTTCCTTTTCATTCACATAACATATGTGCCAAGAAGTATGATCAGTGTGTTAGAGGTGTTATCTTCCTTGATTACAACTCAATTTTAAATATTTTATTAATGAGCCCTAGCTAGTTTACTCAGTGGATAGAGCATTGTCCTTCAGTCTGAAAGGTCCTGGGTTCGATTCTGGTCAAAAGAACATGCCCAGGTTGCAGGCTCAACTCTCAGTAAGGGGCGTGCAGGAGACAGCTGATCAATGGTTCTCTCTCATCATTGATGTTTCTGTTTCTCTCCCCCTCTCCCTTCCTCTCTGAAATCAATACAAATATATTAAGAAAAAAATAAATATTTTACTGAGAAAAAAGCAAGGAGACATTATATAATTTGCCCAAGGTCACCTAACTAGCAAGGGTTAAAGTTAGGATTTGAACTTTGACCACAGAATTTTAGAGGCCATACTCTAAACCACTACATTGTACAGCCCCTTATTTTTAAAAAAAATGTATTTAAATAATTAATGGAATTTTATGTAAATGAGATTTCATATCCCAAATTAATCATTTATGGAATTGAGGAGATTCCAAATTAATCCTAATTTCACATACATACACCTGCTAGTATATCTGGCAAATATTTGGTACTTATTATATATTTGCTGAGTCAACAAATGAAAGAATACAATATGAATACCCAAATTAATTTGACAGGGAGATGTCATTATCTAAGGCTCATAGTTTTATGAAATACTAGCTTTTAATCTGTTTCAAGCTGATCTCAGTACTTTTGAAAGTGCAACAGCCCAATCATTATAAATGCCATAGGTACTGAGGTCATTATAATTGGCTAATTCCATGATACCCATTAGA
Organism: Myotis yumanensis; assembly: GCF_028538775.1. Lineage (NCBI taxonomy): Eukaryota > Metazoa > Chordata > Mammalia > Chiroptera > Vespertilionidae > Myotis > Myotis yumanensis. The sequence goes on from NW_027223762.1 coordinate 16,510,120, forward strand.
TTGAGAGTTGATCAGAAAAAGATAATACCCAAATTTGAATAAAGCATTATGTATTTTTAAAGAAAATGTGATAATAATGTAGTTACAGGAAGCATAAAATACAAATGAACATCATTTGCTAGAACTAAAAGTAGGTGCTATAGAAGTATTTGTTGATTGATGCCTTGGATCAGTAACTTATAGTAAATTAAGTTTTCTTTATGTGACTCTGACACTTTTAAAATTATAGCTTAGTAAACCAAATCCATTTTGGGAATTATCTTCAATTTTGATTTCACTGTGTCTTGTTTCATGACCAAAGGTTCTTTTTTTTTTATTGCAGAAAGTAATTTAATAGGCTAATATTTAAATACAAAACATGTGGGTCAAAAGCTATTGACTGATGAGAGATTAGCCTATAAGCAGCATTTGGTGAATTAATGAAATTATAGTGAAGAACAAGGCAAATGCCAGTTGGGGAGTAATTGAGAATGTCTGTACCTTCTGTAACATCTGTGGAAAATTTCCAAGAGGGTTCCTCTAAGGAAAAGCCTAATTATTTCAGATAGCTCCTCTGTAAAGTCATAGCTCTGTAGTCTCTTGACAAGATGTATCACCTTTAGGAAAGAGCTGCAGTGGAGCTCTGAATGAGATGAAAGTGCTGGCTGCCATGGAGAAAGTGATTGGGCTCTATAACTGCCTGTTCTGGAGGATGGCAGAGAAACCCCATTGCCGAGACAGAACAAACCACGACAATTTGTTTCTAATATATTGAATAATAAGCCCAGGAGAGAACGCTATTGTTCTATTGTTTGTGCTCCCCCGCCCCCCTCATTAATATAGTACTTACGAAATGTCCTGCATACTCATGGAAATTTTTTTCAAAATGAAAATCTTAAATAAATACTCATAACATTACTTGTTTCACTTAACAATCAACACCTAAGCCCTGAAATGTAGACCAATCCTCAAAATATGCATGTTTGTATATTTATTTCAGTAGGAAAGCAGGATAGAACACTAGTAAATTAATTTTTATCTTCTCAAATTTTCATTTGCTAGGTTCACCCAAAAAATGTTGAAGACAGTAATTTGAAAAATAAGACAAAATTAAATCACTGAGGTTTTGCTTTGAAGAATTTTAGATAAACAATATTTTTAAATATTTCCATTGTCTAAGTTCCACCTGAAGATTTTGAATAACACAAAGTTCAGAAAGTCTGGCAGTAGAAGACAGTGTAGAGAAATAGGACTTTGAGATATATTAGATTTAGCACCTGAGGAACTACTCACTTTTTAAATAAAGTTTTCTACATTTTTAAAACAATTCTTTTCTCTGAATATACCTGAATGCCTTTCTTCCTTCCAAGGGCTGTGACGCCTTCCTTAAATCTATATCTAGCCCAAATTTCCACTTTGTTTCCATATTTTCTTTATATTTTTGTTTATATAGCCTCTCTTTGTATTGCTCTCTATCTGTGCTTATATGCCCTAACATGGAAACCACAGAAGAGTAAAAGACTAAATAGAATAAAAAACATAATTAAGAAATCCACCTAAAGATGGAGGAGTTTCATTTGTGTTTATGCAGAGGCAAAATTTTAGCCAGAGCAGCAAATATCAGCTTCTTTAATTCAGTGCCCTTTAAATATACATTAAAACCATAAGCTTTGATTTAAATTTTTTAAAATTTCAGAATGCATTTCATGCCATAAAATGAAAATCAATCATAAATCTAATTTTATGTTGACTATGTTTTCCCCAACTATCCAAAACTTCCTCCAACCTTTTCCTCAACTTGATGTGTCATTTTAAAGGGTCATTCATGATGTCATCCCTCATTGGAGAAGCACTTTATCAAATTTTACAAACAATTGAGCAAATAATTTCTTTTCTATATGTGGGTCTCTGGACTTCAGTTTAGAAATCTTGTGAATATTTGGGACAAATACTGGGAATGGAAACCCAAGTGTTATGAATCAGAAATCAGATCTGTAGGAGGAGGGCTTTACAAAATTGGGGCACATCAAAGCCATATACTTAGCCAAATGGTCAGCCTAACAATCTCAATCAAGCTTATATGGGATGATAGGAAGTCTACCGGGACAAATCACAATCAAACATTTACCAAACACCTACTGACCTGATACAGCTCTGGTGCCTGTAAGCCTATTGTACTACAGACACAGACACAGGATACATCAGGATAAAAATGTGAGAAGAACCCAGAATACAACCACCTCAAATAAGGCAGAGGTGTTTTTTAAAGTCTTTCCCCCACTATTTTTGTAGTCTGGTTGGTTTACATTGCAACAAAAGCATATGAGAAATTCAGCTTGATTAAGATGCCAGCTTGAAGGGTCTCAGATAGACTTTCAGCTATGGGCCAGGCTCAGGCTGCAAATTCTGCAATGAGGGTTACAACATACATGGGCTCTGGGCTTAGACAACATTCTAATTACAGGGCAGGGGTATGTTCTTTCCATAGGAATGTGGAGGATCAAAACGGTCTCAGAATCTGTGAATTGATGAAGAATTTCTACATTTCACTATGAGAAGGATGCTTGGTTGTAAGTAGACTGGTTGACTCTAAGGCTCAAAGATCAAAACAGGAAAGAAGGAAATGTGTCCAGACAAAGGATTGGATTTAAGAACCCCAAAATTAAACAATGCAGGTGGAGAGGTTCCAGACTGATAAACCAAATTCCAGTGTGGGAAACATAAAATATCAAGTGAAAGGAATTCAGGTACATAAACTCCTGAAATAACAAGGTCCCAGATGTGAGGTAGGATATATTAAATGACAGGATTTAATAGGCTCACAGGCTAAAAAATGGTCCCCAAAGACGCCCAAGCTCCAACCCCCAGAATCTGTCAGTATATTCCTTACACTGTAAAAGGGATGCTACAGATGTGACTACATTAAGCATTTTGAGATGAGTAGATTATCCTGGATTATCTTAGACTCAGTGTAACCACAGAGGTCCTTCAAAGGAGGAGGCAGAAGCATCAGAGACTATGTGACTGTGCAATCACAAGGAGAGAAGGGTATATGATGACAGAAGCAGTCAGAGTTTTCCCAGCCACAGGCTAAAAAAGATGGGAAGACTCTTGAAGCTCAAAAGGGCGCGTGAACAGAATATTCGCTAGCCCCTCCAGAAGGAATGCAGTCCTGCCAAATCATTTTAGATTCCCGATCTCCAGAACAGAAAAGTCATACCTTTCTGTTGCTTTAAGCCTCTTTATTTGTGGCAATTTATTCTATCAGCAACTAGAAACTAATGCAATGGGATGGTGTAATGTGAGTCAGAGACCCAGGCAGGGAGACACAATATAATATAAAATACATATAATAAATATGTAGAAACCACATATTTATCTAGAGGTAATAAGAAGATAGGAGGCTAGGTACTGTGGGGTCTGGGCAGTCGGTCCAGGAAAAATCAATAAAACATGACCTGACAATCAATAAAACAAGCACTGCCTATACGTTTCCTTCCCGTGGATAAAGAGAAGACTAAGTCAATAAATACCCCTGAATGGGTGAAGGGGTGATGATTATAGAAGTCAGGAAAAACTCTATCATGATCAACTAAAATACTAAGGTGTTCCGATAATATCAGTGCCCTCTATAATGCCATCCTTAAAGTTAGGGCACATGAAGTCCAAACATTGCTGACTTTTGTGTAATCTGCTACGAATGTACCCATCATCCATTAATTCACGAGAAGGATTGCTTTCCTTTCCTTATGGGACAGAATGAGTCATTGCCCCTATCCTCTTACTTTTCTTTCCCTACCTTAGGCAGCTATTTTTTTCAGGTAAGTTTCCACTAAAATGCCCTTCATTATTCATTTTATATCTTAATAATTTAGCAAGAACATTGTCTCACATAGCTTCACTGCAGGTTGCTGGCATGAATAACTTTCAATAAGGGCTTCCTATCCACACTCTAATAACCCTCATATAAATAATTAAACACACTCAAGGCACTGGCACCTTGTTATTCTAATTCTAAAGAGAAAAGCAAATAGTATTTTTTTTTCTACACAAGTGTTTTTTCTGAAGTCATAGCATACCCTAGGAATAGCTTCTAACTCACCCAGGCCTAAGTGTTTCTGAAGTTCTCCTCTTATAGCTAATGCCCCACTTGTAATGCTCCACTAGAAAAGAAAGGCAAGTGGAGGGATTGTCAGAATGAGATCCCTGAGTGAGATCAATTATAAGAAGCTTGTATAACTTCTTCCTCGCTAACTCTCTGACCCTGAGACCTAAGTCTTCCTTCAGATCCTCACAACAGGGTCAGCCCAGGATTGGGAAATGCACTCTCCATGTGCTGTGACTCAGGCTTGTCAGGCCTCTGATGGGTATTCCCAATCAATCACAGTGCAATTTGTTTCTAAATCTATCGCAGTGCAATTTTTCACTAACTTGAGTGCAGCCTCACCATCTTCATGGAAGCCAACCTCATTGGAGTTTGTGTTCCTCGGTGGATTTCTCTTCACATTCAAATCTAAGACCAGGCCACAAGATTAGGAAGTGGGGGGCTATGTGTCAGCTATTTGCAAGCACGGTCCACTCTTGTGTCTGTCTCTGGGGTGCTTTTGTTGCTCGCTCCATTTTTCAGATAGTTTTTTAACTGCATTCTTGGAGGACTGTCTCTGAATGCCATTGCTAGGTACTACTGGTGCTCATCCTGTCTCCTATTTTGAATCTACTAATGGTAAAGGACCACGATTAACTAACCTGTTGAAACTGCCATTTGCCTTCTCCATTAGGACACCTTTATTGACCTTAGAAGCTCTAATCATTTTCTTTCTCTAGTCTCAGAATTTGCATGAACTGAGCCTATACATGGCATCAATGTTCTTCTATCTATCATTCTCTCTTTATGCTGATTCCTCAGAGGACATGGGTAATTATCAGATCTAATCTTTTAATTCCTCTGAAACTCCTAGCTCAGGCTCACCTTTCCTAGAAAGTCTCATCACATTCTGACACAGATGTTCTCCCCATCAGCACATATCTTTGACGTTCAGCTCACAGAGAATGACTCTATGATTCATACATGCTAAGGTGACATCAAAGGGAAGAGGACAAGGATGAATGGAAGATGAACAAACAGCAGCACTTATTTATTTTTTTAGATTAAAATCTTTTTTCTTTTTTTCTTTATTAAGGTATTATATATGTGTCCTTATCCCCCCATTGCCCTCCACCTCCCCCACTCATGCCCTCACCCCCCTGGTGTCTGTGTCCATTGATTAGGCTTAAATGCATGCATACAAGTCCTTTGGTTGATCTCTCCCCATTACCCCTGCCTTCCCCTACCTTCCCTCTGAGGTTTGATGGTCTGATTGATGCTTCTCTGTCCCTGGATCTATTTTTGTTCATCAGTTTATGTTATTCACTATATTCCACAAATGAGTGAGATCATGTGATATTTTTTTTTTCCTGACTGGCTTATTTCGCTTAGCATAATGCTCTACAGTTCCATCCATTCTGTTTTTTAATACTATTGAAATATCATGCATCCATGAGCCGGGGCCTCTTACTTCTGAGTTAAGAGTATCTTAGAGGCCATCTCTGAGTTTTCTCTATATCATGTAGCTGCTCTGATGATTAATTAGAGAGAGATCTGAAGGCAATACTAAAAACCATGAAATCATTATGTTGTGTCCTGCCGTTGTAAAAACATAAAGTTCAGTACTGTAGAGTAATAGCTTATTATTTATAGGACAGTTCATTGTAGTATGTGCATTGATGGTCATTGACTCCAATTTTGTGGGAAGTAAATTTAGTCAATCAAATGGGATTTTGCAGATTTGAAGACCACTGACATCTATTTATTTATAGATACCTTAGCCTTTGCTTACACAGACCATCATTTTTTTGTTTATTGAACTTATTTCAATTTTACTTATTTTTATTAAAATTCTGGGGGTGACATTGGTTAATAAAATTATATAGGTTTCAAGTGTACAATTCTATAGTACATCATCTATATACTTTATTGCATATTTACTACCCCAAATCAAGTCTCCTTCCATTACCATTTATCTCACCCCCTTTCCCCTCTGGTAATCACCATATTGTTGTCTGTGTGTATGAGGGTGGTTTTTTGTTGTTTGTTTGTTGTGCTTAATCCTTTAACCTATTTTCATGCAGTCTCCAAAGCCACCTCTGACAGCTGTCAGTCTGTTCTCTGTATTTATGAGTCATTTTTCATTTTGTTTGTTTGCTTATTTTGTTTAGTAGATTTCACATATAAGTAAAATATGTACTTTCTCTGATCTGGACTTGTAGAGTATTATACACCAAACATCTTTATTCGATGTTAAAAGTGACTAAGAGGCAGTTGGCCAGGAAAGAAATTTCCTGCCCTATACTTTGAAGTTCCAGATTTCCGTTTTACCATATCTATTGCAATTTTCAGGAGGAATAAATAAGAAATCTTCAAAATCAAAACTAAGTTTTGGGACCATCTTCACTCAATTATTTTTGAACAAGTTTTGTCATAATTAGAGAAATGCATAAATACATGCATATTGATATACAAAAATATACAGGCATTCCTTGCTTTGCATGTTTTAATATGCATGAATTTCAGTTACCGTGGTTTAAAGAAGTAACAACAGTTTGGTCCAGATCTTGGTTATACCAAGATATATTAACTGTTAGTATTACATAAAGTATGAATTTCACTGCTGGCTCTTCAGTCCACAAATCATTATGTGAGTAACATATACACAACGTGATCAGTGACTAATTACATCATTTCCCTCAAAGTCTGTCAATATTATTTACCCCACATTTGTTATTCAAGTTAACACATAGACAGCAAAATGTGTAATTATGTTGCCTTCCCAGTGATGAACCTTACATGAAATTTTACAAAAATGGGTAAATGACAGAGGGTATTAGTCAAGGAAGATGCAAGTGCAACAAAGAAATGAAAGGTAAGGCTGAGAGTGAAATTTAAATAGAACATAAATAGATTTAGAGAAGAAATGCTGACCAAAGAGATGTTTATTCTGCTACTATTACAGAGATGGCCAGAGGAAGTCCGTGAATGCAGACTTGTGGACACAGGTAAGGAGCATAGTTGTGATGAGTAGGGTAAAGACAAATGACATTGACTAAAAAACCTTAAAAGAAGTTTCAGACATATCTCACAACACTGAATGCACAAGGATTAGAAGTTGATCCAACTTAGAAAAGAACCTGATAATTTACCAAGTCTTAGGCTGGCTCTGTACTGCAATTATGGAACAAAAAGAAGGCTAACACAGTTCAAACTCTCCTGGAGAGTTCATTCCTTTTTAAAAAGAAGTTAGACACTTCATTTCTCAGTGTTTCTAATTTTTAAATTATAATGTGCTGAATAAATATCAGTTTTACTAATTTTTATTCCCCATATAACCAACAGTAAGAACGACTTCGATGTATGAAGAAAAAGTCAGTAAAGGTCACAGGTCATTTGTAAATTCTCTCGTTGACTATTGAGATCACTTGTATAGTATCAGCTTTCATGGACATTTCATAGTCCTGACCTGCTGCTAGGAAGCAAGGGTTCTTTCTACTTATGCTATAACGCATGTACTCACTTGGAGATCAGATAATTTAGCCAGGTTTGCTTAAAAGATGCTCAAATGTTGAATCAATGGTAAGATAACTTACTCATTAAAAAGTAAATAGATTTCAAAATCTTATGTTCTGAAGGGCAGAAGCAGGGCAGGAATGGCAGAAACCATGTAACCTGTCATGGCTTATGAGAGAAGAATTGTGAAAAAGGCTCTGCCCTAAAGACTGGACAATAGAGGTCTGAAAATGTGGTTGGATAAAGAAAGAGCTGGGCCCTAACTGGTTTGGCTCAGTGGATAGAGTGTTGGCCCATGGACTAAAGTGTTGGTCCTGGGTTCGATTCTGGTCAAGGGCATGTACGTACCTCTGTTGCAGTCTCCCGGCCCTGGTCAGGGGCATACGGGAGGCAACCAATTGATGTGTCTCTTTCACATCATCGGTGTTTTTCTCTATCTTTCCCTCTGCCTTCCACTCTGTCTAAAAATCAGTGGAAACAATATCCTGGGGTGAAGATAAAAAACATGGAAAGATCTGGAATCCAAAGAGTGAAACTATGTTCAGTGAAGTATGTGGGGTAAAGGAGAGAAAAATACTTCTGTAATCATCCCCGGGCCCTCATTCTTCCCTACGCTTGATATCAACTGAAGAAAGAACACGGGAAACATGTTTCTTCTCTCTTTCCACCTGGACACCTTAAAATCAATACACTGATTCTGTGTTCTTATTTACTTACTGGAAAATTAGTTTTGGACTTGGTAATACAGAGTCAGTAAGAAAGACATTGTAAACATGTTGGGATCAATGAGATCCTGAGAAATTACTGTAATCACATCCCCAGTGGATGAATTAAACCATCTCTTAACCTTTTGTGAGGATTCATCTATTTGTTCTTCTTTACTACACAGTAAAACATGAGACAAGTTCTACCTTAGTTTTGTAAATTGCATTATGTTGAGTATTATTGAGGGTTTAAAAAAACTAATTTATGATGTTCTCAGAATAATTTCCTATGTGCATCCAAGGGAGTAATCAATATACCTTCATTTTAAATTGAATGCTGTGTTCAGCAACTCCCACAGTTCTATAATTTCCAATTTTTATCTCTGAATTCAAATAAGAAGCAAATTTTTATAAGTGGACACAATGTGCAGAATAATGAATTTCTTGCTAGAGAAGAACATTGTGGTGGTGATTTTGTTTCTTGGGGTTGGGAAGTGAAACAGCCTGTGGTAATCATTCCCACCTGCCTTTTCAGAATCCCGGACCTGATTTATTTTCTGAGCAAGTGGCGTGATGAGATTACTCCTGGGGTAGGTCACTCTTTTGCTAAGGCAGCCACCAGCCCACACTGTAGGGCAGAACACCACCATCTTGAACTTGAGCACAATAATGACACTGTGCTTAATATTCACTCTCATAGGGCCCATGCTAGCTAGCTCTCTCCCTGTTCATTCCAAGCCTGTTGGTGTTGGGGTATGGACGATCTTACTTCTGACTTTGTCTTTGACCTTGGAGTCAGACCACCGAGTCTCAGTTACTTCAATAGTGAAGCAAATGCTTGATGTTTACCTCTCAGGTGAAAGTCTCTGACTCTTATCATAGTCAAGTTGATACATAAAATTAACCATCATAGAGAGGTGATAGATAGATAGATAGATAGACAGACAGACAGACAGATAGATGATAGATAGACGATAGATTTTTTCATGTTCAGCATGTATACTACCAACACTACTCAGGGAAAAATAAATGTATAAAATCTTTTATGTGAGACTAACTTTTAAAATCAAGCACATATTTAGTCCTGCCCATTTGAGGGTAAAATATATAGAACTTATCATTAGACACAACAGAGGAGAAACCCATTAGCACCTTCATTTTTGGGGAAAAAGTGAAATAATATTTTTGTCTGTAAATATCAAGGAAGTATAGAGAAAAGGAGTAGCAGGGAAAACCAATAAATGTATTCAACGCAGCCAAACATTGGCAGATACAGGGAATTATCAGGCAAGACTGACAAAAAATGTGATAAGTAAAGAAAGATGTCAACTTAGAAATAAAGAAAAACATCAACCTCTGTTGGTGCCTGTGTAGCAGGAACAACCCATAAAAAGGGCCTCATGCAGTGGTTTCTTATTACTGGCTCTGTTTTCAGAGTCCCTGCTGCAGACTGTGCTCATCCAGGCAGAGTAGGAAAGACATGATTGAATGATTAGCCAATAAATGAGATTCATGCAAGTGGCCTCTAGGAAAATGCTCAAGTCAAAATAAATAATTACTTGTTCTATGTACTGGGTGAATTTTGTCAAGCTAAATAATGCTTGTAACCTACATTTTGCTTCACACCTCCCTACATGCACACATATACACATGCCTAAGCCCAAGCAAAGTAGACAAGTACATTTTGAATGTGCTCCTTCTTTCTGACACTCACATGCATTTTTTATCCCTCTCCTACCCAAACTCCTGGCAACCACTGATCTTCTTACTATTTGCAGAGTTTTGCCTCATCCACGGTGTCATATAGCTGAAATCCTACATTGGCTCCTTTTACTTCATAGTATGCATTTCAGGTTCCTCCATGTCTATCTATGTCTTGATAACTCATTTCACTTTAGTGCTGAATAATATCCTTTCTTTGGATGTATCATTGTTTATTTATCCATTCACCTACTGAAGGACATGTTTGTTGCTTCCCAGTTTGGGCAGTTATGAATAAATCTGCTATAAATCTATGAGTGTGCAGATTTTTTCATAGATATAAGTTTTCAAACTACCTATCAAGGGACACTTAGGTTGCTTCCATATCTTGGTCATTGTAAATAATGCTGCAATAAATGTAAAGGTGCATATGTATTTTCAAAATAGTGTTTGATTTCTTCAGCTAAATACTCAGAAATGGGATAACTGGTCATATGGTATTTCTATTTTTAATATTTTCAGGAATCTACAAATGGTTTTCCATAGTGGCTGCATCAGTTTATAATTCCACCAATAGTGTATGAGGATTCCTTTCCCTCGCATCCTCACAGACCCTTATTATTTGTTGTCTTTTTTTTTATAACAGCCATTATTACAGACATGAGGTCTATCAGAATAGACATTCCTCCAAAGAGGACATAGATCTGGCCAACAGACTCATGAAAAGACGATCAACACTACTAACCATTAGGAAGGACATTTTCATTGATGTGGATTGTTTCTGGATTAAACTACTCATATTTGAAAAATTATTGTCACAGTTCATGACAGATGCACCCACTGAAACACACCTTTCATGTACAAGATGTACAAATGAGATAGCTTTTATTTTATTGAGTTAGGTAGTTTCTACACTAGTTTCTGAGAGTTGAACTGCAAACCAAAATATCCCTTTTATTACAGGGATGTATATTATTGGCATGCTTTGGATTTATCCCTTGTTTCTTACCAACATTTCTCCCAATATTTTAGTTCTACTTATTAAAATATTAATAGTGGCTATCTTTAGTTTAAGAAAATGTGTACTTAACTATATTCATATACAAACATTCCAAAATTTTGTATTGAAACCAAGTTAGTTGCAGAAAAGATTGGGAGAACTAATGTAATAAAATTGTCTATAAGTAGATTATCACTAATTATATAGTTTTTTATTTTTATTTTTGATTGAATTCACTGGGGTGACATTGGTTAACAAAACCATACAGGTCTCAAGTATACAACTCAACAAAACATCATCTTCATACTGCATCACATGCTTACAACCCAAAGTCAAGTCTCTTTTAGTCCCTATTTATCCCCATCTGCTCATTTCTACCTTACCCCACAGCCTTTCACTCTGGCTATCACTATATATATATATATTCCTTTACCTTTTGTCCCTCAGCCCCTCAAGCCCCATCCCAAAATCACACATTTTCAATAGATGCTCTCTCTTTGCTACAAAGACTTTTGAGTAATTTGGAACCAAAGGGATTCCTAGAAACTCCTTCAGAAGTTAAATAATCCTAAACCTCACTAGAAGAAAATGCTAAATTTTAGTATTTAAAGGCCATGTTTGTGGCACAAATATTCTTATTTCATTATGTTTTATTAAGGTAATTTAAAAAAATATTTACCCTGACATTTGCTCATAATTATAGTTCAATTATATCTAAATACAAAATTTGAGAAGTAGCCTTAATTTATTCTGCAATGTGTTTCCCATTTTCAAAAACTACTAACAGCAATATTCATATGATAATTTTCTATAAAGTATATTCCCTGTCCTAGTATCTTCAAAGTGCTTCTGAAATTATTAACTTTTAAAAGTAGACATGAAAACATTTGTCTTCCTCATCTTATTATTTTGTCTTCAGAAGATTATTTAACTTAATAATTAATATCTAAAAGGCATTAAAGGAAAGCCCAGATTATATATATATATATATATATATATATATATATATATATATATATTCTATTGATTTCAGAGAGGAAGGGAGAAGGAGAGAGAGAGAAACATCAATGATGAGAATCATTGCTGCCTCCTGCACACTCCCTACTGGTGATAGAGCCTGAAACCCAGGCATGTACCTTTGATCGGAATTGAACCTGGGACCCTTCAGTCTGCAGGCTGACGCTCTATCCACTGAGCCAAACCAGCTAGAGCATGCCCCCAGATTATTTAGATATTCACATAAAGTTTACTAGAATGGAATTTATAATAGTTTATTTTAAATAGTGGAATTGATCTCTAAAATTTTTTCTTTTCATATCACTGATTTGTATGTATGACCATGATAATATTACCAGTGACTAAATAAACCATGTTGATCTTAATATACCTGTATTTTAGAAAGGTCACTGAATTGTCATTGTACAATAAAGCATTCAGGAAATACGGCCTTGGGGGGTCATTTTTCCTCTCTTTGTGTGGAGTTGAACAATTTGGTTCATATTGTAAAAGGGCAAATTTGCATATACTTAATATTTAGGTTTGGGTTAAGATATTAGGCCTCCTCTTACCTCTCTTCCTGAAATCAAAAGCAAGGCATCTTTCCTCTACAACTGGATGCTTAATGAAAGTAAAAATTGTGACTCCTGTGAGTCACGGAAAGGTCTCTTAACACTGAATGTATTCTAAACACATCTTCAAGTCTGCTGGAAACCTTGTTTCCTAACCAAAGCCTGCATACTAATAATGTGGAAAGTCTCACATTATTCAGGCCACATAAGGACTGCTTTTATGCTGAAATACCACCTTGTAAAGATACCAAACACAGTAAGTCCTATGTAAAAGGTAGATATTAAAAATAATGCCACTGACTCACCCAGGAACTGGGTCAAGTTTTCTGGATCAAATTTTAGTTGATTGTGAGAAAGAGATATTACATATCAGAGTTTGTCATAAATGTAGACAAAAATAGGCAGATGTTGCATGAGGAATGCTGTGTTATTAGTATCTAAGCCAAACTGGCATAAGCAATGTGCAAGAGTTCCTGAAATTCCTTCTTCTGGAGTTATTAATGTGGGTTATTATTGTTTCCAGAGAGTCCTTATTAAAAATAATTGTTAACTTGTAAAAGAGCATTGATTTATTATCATAAATTATTAATGAGATTGGTTAGGTTTAACTTTGGGGAGAAGGCATAAAGATATAGAAGAGAATTCCTAGGAAATTACCTTTAGTGTTTGTATACAAGACAATTTGTAGAATGATCCTTTGGAGCTAGGATACCTCAATATTTTTTTTCTTATTGGAATCATTTAAAAATGGAATAATGGGAAGGGCAAAAAAGTAATACTTATTGAGTTTCAGATGATCTGGATGATATTGATGAATAAATATATAGATATAGTTCTGATCTAAAACATAAAAATAATGAACTATGCTGATTTGATTATATACTATATTAAGGGAGACTGTGAGACTTCCCACAAGTTGTTTTTTTTCTTCAGTTACATGAAGGCGTTTACTACTTGCCAAAGGTCATATCCTGGCACTATGACAGACTAGGAATATAAATGTTAGGCTTTTTGATTCAGAGAACAATAATTTTTATTAATGAAATAAGCTACATTTTTAAAGTCAAAAAGTTACTTACTTTAATTCAGGTTCTAAGGAAAGCAGAGTAAAGAAAATTCTGGTGTTCCTGTCTTTTTGTTGTTGTTAATCTTCACCTGAAGTTATTTTCCCATTGATTTTTAGAGAGAGTGGAAGGGAGAGGGAGAGACACAGGGAAACATCGATGTGAGAGAGACACATTGATTGGTTGCCTCTTGCAGGCACCCGGACCAGGGCTGGAGAACTTGCAGCCTCTCCAACCAAGGTACATGCCCTTGACCAGAATCAAACCTGGGACCCTTCAGTCCACAGGCCGATGCTCCATCCATTGAGCAAAACTATCTAGGGCTGGTGTTCCTGTCTTGATTATTCCCTTTAGAGGAGCAGAGAACTGTTTCATAAGCATTTTAATTTTATGCAACACCTTCTAAAATAGAGAGTGAACTTTTAGCAGGGGAATTATGACTTTTCCATTTATTTAATTTAACTGAATTGTTGAAAAACATGGCAGTGTGAGCTCTTCCACCTCTTCATCTCAAACCCACCAGCAAGTCTTCACATTTAATTAGATTTGTGTTTGTAAAGTCCTCCTGTCCCCCAGCAACTCAAAGAAGACATAATACAAAATCACGAAATGTCAGCCTCCAGAGAGGTGAGATTCCTTCACAAGAACCAGGATCTCTGTCCACATTCTCCAGCCCACACTGACACACCATAGGGCGCCAGTGACATTGCTGATCTTATGAAATATGTCTCAAATGCATGTAAGACCTTGCTTTTATTTCATTTCTTTTCTATGATGAAGAGAAAATATGACCCATGTTCAGTTGTGCACTTGAAAACAAAATGTTCCCATTAATCCATATAAAGACTTAGTTGAACAATGTTTAGTACCCATTATACATTGGGCCCTTTTCCGGATCTTGGACACAAAGAACAAGAAACAAACAAAACAATCATGACTCTTGTGTGGCTTACATTCTAGCAGGGGAAACAGAAAATAAATACAAGCAAGAAGTCATGCAAAGTATATTAGATACTTATAAATGCTTTGTAGGCAAATAATAAAGGCAGAGGGATAATGGCAGTTAAGGAAATATTCTTAAGTGGATTCTGAATGGAAAATAGATTCCCTGGCAAAGAAAAATTAAAAAAAAAAAAAGCTGCAACATTTCCTGTGAAAAGCTATAAAAATGTCCTCTGGATTCAGCACAGTGAGAATCCCAAACAGGAGGGCGGGCAGGGAAGCTGGGAGAGAGAAGGATTCCTGTGTAACAGGTTTATGTGCAATTTCACTGAAGCTTCTGGATTTTAAGTTCAGGTACAGTGCCATTGCTCCCAAACACTGTCATGGTCACTTGTCTTCACTGATCTGAAAAAGCACTTGATCTGTGCTTGTCAGGTTTTTCCACTAAGAGGTGCAATTGGAGGTACAGGGTATCTGAAGTCCTAGAAGTCATTACTGCCCTGGCTTTCCTACACTCATTCCTACTGAGAACTTAAATTTACAGTTCAAATAAATCAGGGAGCATGACATATGGAGGAAGAGCTCCTGACAGTCATCGTTTGTCGGGGGCTAATGATATCTACTTTTGAACTTGTGCACAGTTGGCTGACTGAGACTAGATAAAGGGAACGCTTCCTCTGTGTGCCTGTGTTTTCAGGAGGGAGGTTGCTGGCTATAAGAATGTAATGTATGGGTGTAGACAGCAAAAGGCTTTTATCTAACACTGTTGTAGAATGTCATCAGGCTGAAATTTGCTAATGCTTTCGTATAATGCAATTGCCTTAGACCAATTGGAAGATGGGCTTAGGGACTGGGGATCATGGCGCTGATGATCTAATTCTGCCCATACTTCCTCCCCTGCCACCAGAGCTAATCAGAATGTGCCTCTCCTGAGCCCCAAGCTACAAACATCACTTCTAAGAGAAATTCTTTCTCCCCTTTTTCTCACTCACATTTAACTAGATCTGAATTCATCTAATTGGATACTTTTCCTTCCCTCTTTGCTCTATGGCAATGATTTTTAACCTTTTTTAATCTCATGGCACACATAAACTAATCACTAAAATTCTGTGGCACACCAAATAATTAAATATATATAAATTTGCAGATCTGACAAAGAAAGGTATAATTTTGATTTATTTACCAAAAAATAGTAGTGATTACATAGACTTGTTTCAAAGTCAATTTTTTAAAAAAATCAGGTGCCTATAATTATATATAAGGATTTCTAGCACCAAGAATTAACCAATCAGATGCAACCTTATCATGTGACGTGATCAATAACCTGCAACTCTATTAGATGACCTATATATTTATGGTTCAAGACAGGGCACTCACACTGGATGGCTATTGTTGTACTGGCTGTTGCCATTTTTATAATTTGACAATCTAAGGAAGAAGAGGTCAATGCCTCTGAATAGTCAGGTATTGCATGTTTAAAGATTTCTTGCAGCATGTTGGTTGAAAACTGCTGGTCTACTGCATACCTCAAGTCTTTGACACTTTCCCATAGCCCTCTCCTGGTCAACTTGTTTCCGTGTCATTCACAACCCACCTCTGATAATTACCCAATCTGTAACACTAATCTTATCCTCTCCCAGGAGCACCAATCATATGGCTTCAAATGATGGATTCTGGATGTGCAAGTTTATGTTCAATCAACTCAGAATTCAGGCAAAATAGCTTCCCCTTCCTCTGAGGGAAGTCCATGGTTCCAGCTAGCTGGGCGCACAATGTTGACATTCCCTTCCATTCATGATTTAGTTAGTATCCGTCACCATGCCATATTGCTGATGTTTCATCCACACCTCTTTCTCAGTTCTACTCTCAGCACATCCATCTCAGATTGTGCTTTGACCTCTACACATACAGCTTATTTAAGCCCTGCTCTTAGAAAATCACTTCTCATCTCAAAACCTTTCAGCACCTCTCAATTCAAAATCCTTGATTTACTTTCAAGTCTTCTTCAACCTATCTATTTTAATTCTCCTTTACTCTTAAATGATCTATTCTCTGCCGCCCCAAATTGAGTAAACTTTTAAATCTCCAGGCAACACTCACTTGTCCATTGGTTATAAATAACTACTACTCCAAGTTTTATCTCTATCCCCTCTGAACCATTACCTACTGTTGGTATAAAACAAAACAAAAAAAACTTTAGTATTTAAATATTGGCACCTGGATATATTCACAATGTATTTGTTTACCCAATGGAGGATAATGTAAAAATGCATAATTATTCTGGCTTCCTGTGTGCTATTCTTGAGAATCCTTCTATATTCTAAGTTTGCTAAAAATGGGCAATGCTACTTTACAGATAGCTAGGTAGCTAACTAGATAGATAAATATACACTGCCAAAAAATTGCAATTGCATCAAAAACAGAGTCAATTACAGAAGCTTGTTGGGTAGTTTTGTTGGTTGATATATGTAGTACACACAATTTTTCCTCAGGGACTCTGATGCACATAAATAAGTCTATATTTCTATCATAAATAATTTCAATATTTCAAAACATGTTACCTTTGATTGAATTTGTTTAGCTTTGAGGCCACAGGCTGGGAGAGGGCAGAAAAGCTCCTGTCCTCTGAGGCCTACATCTCGATCAGATTGGTAATTATATGGGTGAATATATGTGGAAAAATAAGATTTACTTAATATTTGCATATTTTTTTCAGTATGAGATTACCTCAATAAATAAGTTTTAAAATATTGAAACCACATGAGTGAATCACCTTAACACCCACTGGTAGATAAAAATATAAATTTGGGGTAGAGAATGTAATACTGTAGAAATAATGACACTCTATAAAATACTTCATTGTTTAAGTTAGAATTGCCATTTTCATGGATTTTGAAGCACCCTATAATCATTAAAGATCTAAAATAAAAACTTAAAAGACTAAATGTAATTGTATATATAGCTTCTAGTAAGAAATATTCAATAAAGTAATGGCATGAAATATGGAATGCACTTCTGGTGAAAAGTAATGGGAAGGTAATGATACTACGTTACATTTATATAATGCCCAAAGGCATAGGGAGCACTTTGATCTTTCTAATTTGGCATCTATAACCATGCTATGAGCTAGTCAAGACAAATAGTTTTGTTCTTATTTCAGAGAGAATACTGAAGTCTAGAAAAGATATGTTGTTAGCTCAAAGCCTGTAATATGTTAACGATCATCTCAGATAACAAATTTCTAAATACTTGTACAGATTATGCCTTTATTAGATCATACATACCATGTCATAACCATTTATAAACAGGTAAACATTTGTAAACTCATGTGGAGGAGTAGAACTAGATTGTAGGCAGAATGATGTTTGTTTTTAATTGTTTTATGCCCTCTCTTTCCTTTTTCTGCCTCCGGCCCAAGATGCCCCAGTGTTATTCACAGTTCTCTGGCATTTTCCCTGGGTGAGCATAATACCATTGGCTGTCTCTGATACTTCACCTTGCTGACTCCTGGTCTCCGTCACGGTCTGACTCACCTTTGTGTTTGAGGACATGTTTGCTTAACCATTGTGATAAGAAACTTGCTATGAAAATTATAAGTTTGTTTTTTTTTTACCAGTATATTGTACTCTGTTTTCCATCGGATAGCTTGCTCTCCTGAAATTAAAACTGTCTGTGGAGGTTTCTGAGAGTGAGAAATAAGAATCTCTCTATTTCCAGGATAGGCAGCATTATCTTGAAAGAGTTTCTGTACCAAGTTCCTGACCCCTGGGTTACACTGAAGACAGAGCTGAAGAACCAATCCAGGGAAATGCTAGCTCTCTTGGCGCTCCACTCTGATCTCAGAGCTCCAGAATCAAAGATGAGTCCCAAGGAAGCAACTCTCTTGCTCTGAATGAGATGAGAGGGAGAGAGAAGGCAAGGGAAAGAGAAAAGAATGGAAACATTAACTTTTATATTCAATCTGTTGCTACCACACGTTATGTAGCTTCCGGAAAACTCCATTGTGCACTTGTGAGAGAAAAAGAGTGAAGATAATGTCTTGATATTATTATGAAAGTAAATTTGATGTTGTGAACCTTTGAAAGGCGTCACACCTTGAGCAAAAAAAAACCTGGGTCTGGGAGGTGGCAGATCTTGAATGGTCAGCAAGGGTGTTGGGAGCGATGACTGCTGGGCCAATGTGAGCACAAACAGGGGTTCCCCATGATGGCTGGCTGGTCATCCCCACCAAGAGCCCGGAGGGAGGTGCCTGACAGTGGGCTTCAGGATGGCCTATCCTGAGACAGCTGGCTTGCTACCCCCAGGCCAGATAGGTGTTTCATGTGCGGGCAACAATTCTTAGTAGTATACTTATATGTTTATATGACCTTATTGCCTTGATCAAAAAGAGTAAGACTTGCATTCATTTTTAATATCCCATAAGTATTCAAGTGAATATGAGGCAGAATCCTCAGCTATCCCTTCAAAAATTCACAGCAGGCTTAGACATACAAGCCTGCCAGAGAAGAGAAATGAAATATTAAGAAATCTCTTTAAACCTAACATGTAAAAATTATGTATATATCTCAGAATATGGGTGAAAGGAGATATTTATGATAGGTGGGATTCAGGTAAAAGGGGGTCTGGAGTTTGAATGATTACACACCAATTTATTTTTCAACTTATGTCATCAGTTGAAATTTTCTAACCTTTGTCTGCACACATATAATCACAAAATGAAAGTACTTTCACTCCAAAACAAGTCCAAGAGAGAAAAGGGAAGACGGGTGCTCAGGGGAAAAAAAAATCAATTGGACTCTCCTTAATGGTTACAAAATGCCAAAGCTAGAACTACTTTTTGCATACTGCTGACAGGTTGCCAAAATTTTCTTTTTCTGCAAAAACATGTTCACTTTTATTTCAGATTATGATGCGTGAGTGCCAAATGTCTGCATTCTTCAGTTGTACACCAACAAATGTCGGTTCTTAACGGATGTTTCACCCAGCAGGGGCCATTACAGCCCTCAGCTCCAGATTGCAGACCAAATCCGCAGAGCACATAGCATTGGGAAAATGTATGCGAACTGTTCTTCATACTTTCTCTATGGGAAGCTTATTGCCCTCTCCTCTGGGTTCTTTACTTTGATGTGGAGATTTCAGAAACAAATAATTGCATTTGAGTTTAAAAAATCATTCTTTGGCAAAATAAAATCAATTAAATCATTTACAAAAAAAAGATATTTGTGCTGCTGCTTAATAGTGTAGCTTCAGTGGGTTGACTGAGATGCTGATAATGTATGCATGCTAAAACAACAGAAAAGAGGAGGGTAAGTAAAAAATGCACTCAGACCCTTCGCTCAGCAAAGGCAACATTATCTTATGGACCAATCATTCCTTAATATGTTGGTGCTTTCAAGACCAGTCAACTCAATTCAGACTCAACCAGAATTTCTTTATCTGCTCATTAGCCAGACAATCAATCTTGTGAAATCCCTTTTGTGTAGGACATAAAAGATGAAATCTGCATTGCTTGAATAAGACATGTGTTATTTTTCTTTCATATTACAGGAAAAGTCTTTGCTCATATTTTTTTGAGTAAAGGAAAGTGAAAACTGATCAGTTTAAGAACACAACTGTAGCTTTCTGTAGGCATGCTACTGCTAGGAGTATGGACTTTAAAAAAATGTATCTTACTGTGATAAGAACAATTAACATGAGCTCTATCCTCTTAGAATACTTTGTAAAAAAAAAAATCCTTACCTGAGGATATTTTTCCATTGATTTTTAGAAAGAGTAGAAGAGAGGGAAAGACAGAGAGAAATATCAATGTGAGAGAAACGCATCGATTGGTTGCCTCCTGCATGCTCCCTGACCAGGGTCTGATCTGGGGAGAAGCCTGAAACCTAGGTATGTGCCCTTGATTGGAATCGAACCTGGGACCTTTTGGTCCACAGGCCAACGCTCTATCCACTGAGCCAAACTGGCTACGGCATAGAAGACTTTTTAAGTGTATAGAAAAACCATTGCTTACTACAAGTATAATATTATACTGCAGATCACTAGCACTTGTTCAAATTAGACTTCATGATTACTTTGAGAAACCTCCCTTCTCTAAGCAGTGCCCTTCATCATCTATCTTTCTCACATCTTTCCAATCTTGCTTTGATTCCCATAAATTCTATTTCTTTAAAACATTTCCTAACTATTTCTTGGCTTGGTCAGTTCTAACTATTTCTAGACTAGCACTTCTATGCATTCCAGAACCACAATGCTCAAATATTGCTGGGTTAATGCAATACTTCTTACACTTCTATACCTCTATTTATGTCTCTCCTCACCAGTAAAGGAGAAAATGCTATTCAAACATTTCTTATAATTATTCTTACTACAACTACTTAGGATGTTCATGTAGAAATTAGCTAAAGAATACAAAAAT
This sequence comes from Myotis yumanensis, assembly GCF_028538775.1. Taxonomy (NCBI): domain Eukaryota; kingdom Metazoa; phylum Chordata; class Mammalia; order Chiroptera; family Vespertilionidae; genus Myotis; species Myotis yumanensis. The sequence goes on from NW_027223762.1 coordinate 16,531,093, forward strand.
GTGTTACTTCTATCAGAGTCTTTTATCATTGTGTCAGAGAACACCAGAGCTGCTGCTGTCCCCAGTCTCAGATCTATGTAGGACAGGTCCATTTCTTAGTGTGGAAAATTGGTAGGATGGTGTTTGCAAGAAGTTGTGAAATGGCCTTGGGAATAAGCTCTCCATATGTTTCCTGATTCAGAGTGAATTGGGTCTATAAATCAATTGGGGGAGTATTTTAATCTTAACAATATGTCTTCTAACATGAAAATGAAGCATTGTCTCACTTACTTGTTTGAGTCCATTTATTTATCTTTTCAGTGTAGTTTTCAACTTGAACTTTCAACTCCTAGTTATCTTTTATTAAATTTATTTCTAAGTATTTTTTAAGTATATATTTATTGATTTCAGAGAGGAAGGGAGAGATAGAAACATCGGTGATGAGAGAAAATCACGGATTGGCTGCCTCCTGCATGCCTCACAGTGGGGATTGAGCCCACAACCTGGGCATGTGCCCTCACTGGGAATCAAACCTTGACCTCCGGATTCATAGGTTGATGCTCAACCACTGAGTCATACCAGCTGGGCTAAGTATTTTTTGATGATATTGTGAATCTTAATTTTCTTATTGTTCCTAGTATACAAAAACATAAATGGTTTTGTATATTGACATTGCATTCTGAAATCTTGCTAAATTCATTTATTAGTTCTAATAGCTTTTTTTTGGATCTCAGGATTTTCTACATGCATGGTTATTCATCTGTAAATAAGGAGAGTTTTTTTTCTCCCTCTGCAAGCTATATGACTTTTATTTATTTTCTTTCCTTACTGAATATGTTAGCACTTTCAGTACAACGTTAAAATTGGTAAGAAAAGTCATTCTTGTTTTGTTTCTTATCATAGGTAGAACTAGGTATTGAGCTTTTCAGGATTGATTATGATATTAGTTGTTGGCTTTTTACAGATGCACTTTATCAGGTGGTGAAAGTTTACTTCTATTTCTTGTTTACTAGGATCTTTTATCATGAAAGGGTATTGCATTTTGTCAAATGTTTATTCTACATTAATTGAGGTCGTCTTAGATCCCCCCTCCATTTTATTCTAATAATATGATTTATTATGCTCATTGACTTTTGGATGCCAAACCATCCTTGCATTCCTGGAAAAATTCCAGTTAGTCATGATGTATTATCTTTTTATAGATTATTGAATTCATTGTGCTAATAATTTGGTAATGATTTTTCACCTATTTTCATGATGAGAATATTAATATAATTGCTTCAGTATTCTTTTGATTTAACTTTGCTTAGCATATGTCCCATACATTTGTTATCAACTCACACACATTTATAAACAGCATACAGATAGTTCTTTTAAAAAGTTATCCATTCTAACACTTTTGCCTTTTAATTGATTAGTAAATTAACATTTAATGTAATTATTGATATGTTAAGATTTGACCCACAATTTATTATTTTCTACTCATCCTCTCTGTTTTTCTCCTTATTTCCTGCATTTCTATTTATCTATTTAATTATTTGAAAATTTCAGAATTTTATGTAATTTTTGTAAGCCTTTTACCCATTTTTCTCCATTTAAAAAATAATGGGTCCACAACTGATTACAATATACATCCATACATTCTTAATTTTTTTCATATTCCACTTATTATTAATAATGTGTCACTTCAGGTAAGACACACCATGATCCCTGACTTTTATAGTGACTATAACATTTACAAAGCTATAGGAGGCATATTGGAAAGAAGCTGCTATTCACTACTGTGCTGTTCATGTCTTCCAATCAGCTTATCCCGAAAGGAAACAATGACTTTCTGAATTAAATGAAGCTCATTCTTTCTTTAATAACAAAAGTGCAGTGACAGATAAATTTAAAAAGCAATTTCAGAATAACACTTTAGCACGGCCTAACAAAGTGTCTCATTTCTGTTGCATGTTGTAGATAATTGAATGCTATACTTCACAATGAACTAATGGCACATGTCAGACAAAATGATAATATTTTGCACTTACATAGCATCTTTCTTCTAATGAGCTCAATAATAATTCAGTGGTCTATTTTTTCCTTGAAATAATTTGGAAGCATTTACATGGCTAATATCTTTTCATGCAAATTTCTTTCTACTGATGAGAACTAGATAGTATCAAAGGTAAGATGAAAAGTTTGTTTTCCAATTAGAATAACAGATAACAGTAACAAGCCAAAAGCAAATGTTGAAGTTAATTAGGATACTTGTACTTTCTAGATAGTCTAGCAGCGGTTCTCAACCTGTGGGTCATGACCCCTTTGGCGGTCGAACGACCCTTTCACAGGGGTAGCCTAAGACCATCCTGCATATCAGACATTTACATTACAATTCATAACAGTAGCAACATTACAGTTATGAAGTAGCAATGAAAATAATTTTATGGTTGGGTCACAACATGAGGAACTGTAAAGGGCCAGAAGGTTGAGAACCACTGGTAGAGCATAACATCATATTTACTAAATAGAAAAATATAAAATGTTCTTCAAAGAAACAATATAAGTAATTTTGTTAGTGACATATAAAACCATAGAATAAAATATTTTAATATTTCATTATCTATATGAAGTATTTAACTGTGTATTATTTATATTTTATATAATTCATTATTGAATTTTGACTAGAAGTCTTCTTATACATCATTATACTTAATGTTATTCCTTAACTATTAATACTGTCTAGATTTATCATGTAGGTTCTACTGATGATTTTTTAAAAGAGAAATAGTGATGTAATTTCAAATACTGAGTATTTCTATGGTATCTTGATACTTTCTTTGCTAATATTTTATCACTTCTTTAATAACTTCTAAATCCTAGGAAGAAAATATATAAAAAGTCATTTCTATTTATGGATAGTTATTAATTACTAGAGGCCTGGTGCACAAAATTTTGTGCACTGGGGGGGGGGGGTGTCCCCCAGCCGGCCTGTGCCCTCTCGTAGTCTGGGACCCCTCGGGAGATAACGACCTGCTGGCTTAGGCCTGCTCCTGGGTGGCAGAGGGCAGGCCCAATCCCTAAGTGCAGCCCCTGGTCAGGCTCAGAGCAGGGCCGATTGGAGAGTTGGGGCGCTGCCCCGTCATGCACAGAGCAGGATGGATCGGGAGGTTGCGATGCCACCCTCAGTCACGCTCAGGGTAGGGCCAATTGGGGGGTTGGGGCACTGCCCCCTGTCATACTCAAGGCAGGGTAGATGGGGAGGTTGCGGTGCCACCCCCTGTCACGCACAGAGCAGGGCCGATCAGGGGGTTGGGGCGCTGCCCCCTGTCACTCACAGAGCAGGGCCAATCAGGGGGTTGGGGCGCTGCCCCCTGTCACTCACAGAGCAGGGCCCATCAGGGGGGTTGTGGCTCCATACCCTGTCATACACAGAGCAGGGTCGATGAGGGGGTTGGGGGGCTCCCCCCTGTCATGCACAGAGCAGGGCCGATCAGGGGGTTGAGAAGCTCCCCTCTGTCACTCACAGAACAGGGCCGATCAGGGGGTTGAGGAGCTCCCCACTGTCACACACAGAGCAGGGCCAATAGGGGAGTTGGGGCACCACCCCGTGTCACACACAGAGCAGTGCAGATCAGGGGGTTGGGGCACTGCACCCTGTCACACTCAGGGCAGGGCCAATGGGGAGGTTATGGCTCTACCCTGTCACACACAGAGCAAGGCCCATGGAGGGGGGTTGGGGCGCCACCCTTTACACCCACAGAGCAGGGCCGATCAGGGGGTTGGGGCGCCACCACTGTCACACTCAGGGCAGGGCCGATGGAGAGGTTATGGCTCTGCCCTGTCACACACAGAGCAGGGCCCGTGGGGGGGAGGGGCGGTTTGGGGTGCCGCACCCTGTCACACACAGAGCAGGGCCGATCAGGGGGTTGGTGCGCTGCACCCTGTCAAACACAGAGCCGCAGGGCAATCCAGGGATTGGGGAGCTCCCCCCTATCAGGCACAGAGCAGGGCTGATCAGGGGGTTGGGGCGCCTTCCTCTGTCATGAACAGAGCAGGGTGGATTGGGAGGTTGTGGCCCTGGCCCCTGTCACACACAGAGCCGCAGGGCGATCAGGGGGTTTGAGCGCTGCCCCCTGTCACACTGAGCCCGGTGCCGGTCTCCTCACTTCTTTGCTGATCCCGGTGCCGGGAGGCATATTACCCTTTTACTATATAGGATAGAGGCCTGGTGCATGGGTGGGGGCTGGCTGGTTTGCCCTGAAGGGTGTCCTGGTTCAGGGTGGGGGTCCCCACTGGGGTGCCTGGCCAGTCTGGGTGAGGGGCTGAGGGCTGTTTTCCGAGTGGCAAGTGACTGAAGCTTCCAACCGCTCTTTGTTTTCTTTTCTTTTTTTTTTTTTTTTTATTCTGGGCCAGCTTTAGCTCTGAGGCCTCGGCTGCTGAAAACATCAATACAATGTTGCAGTCCGGCTGGCTTTCAGTCCGGCTGGTTTCTGGGGTTTTGTTTAGCTTCTTATTTGCAACATAGTACATAGTTGCTTAGAGTTGCAACTGAGAGGCCGGCAGCGGCAGGTGGGGAACGGTGGAGTCCGCAGTCACTGGAGCAAGCAAGCCTCCCTGCTCGCTTCAGTGCATGGCTGCCGGCCGCCATCTTGGTTGTCAGTTAATTTGCATATACTCACTGATTAGCCAATGAAAAGGGTAGCGGTCATACGCTAATTGCCATGTTTCTCTTTTATTAGTGTAGATTCCCAAAATAATATAATAAATATTTTGTTTACCAGTTCTTTAACTTCATGTGACTCACTCAAACACTACTGGACTTTGTTTCCTGATTTATAAATGGCAACAATTATACTATCTTTGTCTTCCTCAGAGGAATATTGAATCAAATGTCAAAAATATAAGAGAACTTTGAAAATATAAATAAGGAACAGAAATCAAGTCCAAATATCTAATTTTGATGTAGGAGTCCCCTAAGATTCCTACCCGCCTACACGTCAGCGTGGCGTGCGCACGCGCGTGCACACACATACACACACGCACAGTCTTTATCCCATGGAATATGGTTTCTCTCAGCCATTCATGGCCATTTAATTGGTCAAGGGTTATTTCAATCAGGCAATTCCTCTATGAAGATGTTTTGGTGAATCCCTGGGAGAAAACTCTACAGTTCCCTTGTGCTTTTTACTGTCTTATCCTGACCTCTACAAGTCAGTGCATTGCATTTTTGTGTTTGTCTATATATTTTCTATCAGAGAAGACATTTCACAGTGAGGTAATGTGTTTACATATTTGGCTATTTGTTTATTTTTTTCTCTGTCTCTAAATTGGTAACTTGAACTTAAATGATAGAAGTATTTCTAAAGGAGATGCTTCTGTGAGGATTATTGTTGTTTCAATAACTAATTCCACAGATATTTACTAATTGTATCAGGCTTCCCCCCCCCCCCCACCTTTAGTGTTATAAATGTAATGCTGAGCAAGGCAGGGGATGAGGCCAGATAGTTCTAGCAAGTGAGGCAGGCACCATCCATGGAAAGAATTTTCTTCTAAGACCAAAGGGAAGCCACTGAATAGTTTAACACCAGAGGTGACATAATAAAATTCACACTTTGGATATATTGCTTTGGTGACAAAGTAAACATGGAAAGTCAAAAGTTCAGACAGGATGGGTGAGGGATATGGAGAATCTTCAAAATCTCCATAGGTGGAAGTTATGTTTTTGGGGGTCATCTTTATTTTTCTTATATCAGAAAGTGAATTTTAAATATTGAGAAACATGATTGTAGAGATTCATTTATTCCCTATTTACCATGTTCCTACTATATCTTTGGTACTCTGTGTGGTATGTTAGGGAAATAGAAAATGAAATGAAATGAAATGATGAAATAAAATAAAATAAAATAATAAAATAAAATAAAATAAAGCAATTGCCCTGCTGGAAGGAGCTCAAAGTCTAATGGAGGATGTAAATGTGAAATAAATTATCTGAAATTACAGTAGAATCTGCTTTTTGTGGAGCGGGTACATATCAAAAAAATTGGAAATCTTCACATTTGGAATCCCATTTGTTTAAGAATCAGCTTCCTCATCCTAGTTGGTTTGGCTCAGTGGATAGAGTGTCAGCCTGCGGATTAAAGGGTCCCGGGTTTGACTGCAGTCAAGGGCACATGCCCGGGTTGTGGGCTCAATCCCCAGTAGGGGGCATGCTGGAGGCAGCCCATCAATGATTCTCTCTTATCATTCATGTTTCTATCTATCTCCCCCTGTCTCTTTCTCTCTGAAATAAAAAAATATGTCTTTTAAAAAATCTTTATTAAAAAAAAAGAATCAGCTTCCTCCTTTTAAAAAAAAAAAGGTGTTTCCTATCCCCAGCTGAGTGGTAATGTTGGTTGGAGTGTCCTCTTGAACACCAAAAAGGTTTCAGGTTGATTCCAAGTTATATACCTAGGTCATGGGTTCGATCCCAGTTGGGACATATAAAGGAAGTAACTAATCAACCAATGTTTCTCTCTCTCTCTCTCTCTCTCTCTCTCTCTCTCTCTCTCTCTCTCTCCTTCTCTTTCTCTAAAAAGCAATAAATATATCATCGGGAGAGAATAAAAATTAAAAAAATGTTCTCTAGGATTCAGAACAATCTATAAAGGAAACCTAATGCTATGCCATGAAATTGGGACGCCCTCAGCTCTTCCTTCTAAACTACCCTGTTCTGTTTGCAGATTCTCATTCATATATATACTAGAGGCCTGGTGCATGTGGGGTCCCTCAGTCTGGCCTGTGCCTTCTCACAATCTGGGAGCCCTTGGGGAATGTAGTAGTGCACCAAGTGTCAGATGGCTGGGGAGGAGCCCAAGCCTGGACCAGGCGCTGCACTGCTCCCACTCATCCTGGCCCCACTGCACCTGCCACCACCACTGCCTCAGTAGCAGTGCCGCGGAGGCAGGAGAGGCTCACACCACCACAACATCACTTGCCAGCCATGAGCCTGGCATCTGGCGTCAGTCAGTCAGCTGAGCTGCGCTCCTTCTGTGGGAGCACAATAACCAATAGGGTGTAGCTCCTGCGTTAAGCATTTGACCCCTGGTGGTCAGTGCACATCATAGCGACCGGTCGTTCGGTTGCTTAGGCTTTTGTATATGTAGATATTTACTTATTGAATTCCTTTGATGAACTTTTCTACATTTTCATGATTCTTATCATTACCTTTTCTCTTGGTCCCACTATTCATTCCCTGTTTCTTTCATGTCCTGGGGTCCCTGAGAGCTCTGTTGTCTATGTGGACCCACTTTCAGGTTTTGGAACCCCGATTAAGATAAAGCTCCAGGACACCAGCTTGATAGTTGAGCAATCTGTGCAATTATGAAAAGAGAACTCAATTATTTTTTAATGTTTTAAGGTGTTTAAGGTGTCAGGAAAAAAAGGGCTAGTAATGAAAGGGAAAGATAACCCAATAGTAAAATCAAAGCTTTGGGAAAACATTCTATGGTATGAATTGTGTATTTTTATGTAATATATATATATATATATATATATATATATATATATATATATATGATATATGAAATTATATATATCTTAGAGGCCTGGTGCTCAAAATTCATGCATGGGGGGGGCGTGTTGCCAAGCTCAGCCTGCACCCTCTCCAATCCGGGACCCCTTGGGGGTGTCCGACTGCCAGTTTAGGCTCGATCCCAGGGATCAGGCCTAAACTGGCAGTCGGACATCCCTCTCACAATCCGGGACTGCTGGCTCCTAACTGCTCACCTGCCTGCCTACCTGATTGCCCCTAACTGCCCCTCCCACTGGCCTGGTTGCCCCTTACTGCCCTCCCTGCCGGCCTGGTCACCCCCAACTACCCCCCTCTGCTGGCCTGGTTGCCCCTTACTGCCCCCCCCCCCCCCCACTGGCCTGGTCGCCCCACGCAGCCTGCTGTTCATTCGTTTGGTCATTCCTCACTAACCCCCCTGCTGGCTTTGTCATCCCACACAGCCTGCTGTTCAGTCATTTGGTTGTCCCTCACTAACCCCCCTGCCGGCCTTGTCGCCCCACGCCGCCTGCAGTTCAGTTGTCCGTTAGGTTGTTTGGTGTGACGGCCCCTGGCCTTTTATATATTAGGATATCATATGAATCTTATATATACACAGAGAGTATAAGAAATAAAGGGAAAGCAAACTTCATTTAAAACAATTCCTAGTTCTCATTAATGCAAATAAGGTCGCCAATAATAGAAATGTTTTAATGGGAAATAAGATTTTGCATATTATGTAAATGAAGCTGTAGAAAGGGCTGCAATACAATTTTAGGTTTAATACTTTATATTCTTCCTTTCAAAGGACTATGTAATGGGTTCCCACTTATTGCCTAATATGTAGTTTTCATGACTTTCTAAAGCAGGAGAATTTTACATATTCATTTTTGCTTGAGGAGAAAGTAATTTTGAAATGTATTCTCTAAGTTTCAGGTACTATTGAAGTATTCATAATAATAAGGTACTACTATGTATGTTTCTTTGTTTATACTTTAAGAAAATATAGAAAAATTAATAAAATAATTAATAAAAGACACCTAGACAATCTGCATTGACAGAATAGGACAGTGTAACAAGCATTAAATTGGAAGGGAAAATTTTAAATTTTAGCTCATGTGACACTCTTTGTAGTTTCTAACAGTATTTGTCTCCTTTTGATAGATCTGTTTTCCATCTATATAAAAGATTTGGTTTATCTCTGAATCCATTAAATTAGGAAACCAATCGATCAATCTATTTAGTTAGTTATCAACTCTCTACTGTCACCTACTCTTGCATGCAGATTGTCTATATCCAGAATCCATTCAAAAATTGCTTATTAAAAAAAAATCTGACTTTGAGAACTACTGAGGAAGAAGAATGTGGACTTGATTTTGAGACTGAGCAAAAATCTTAAATCTACCAATTACCAGGCTTCTAAAAGTTTAGGATCCATAAGATCAATGCTATATAGCCGTGAGACTTTTTTCAAAAGTACTGCTATTGGAAAAGGATTTTGTTTTGACTCCAATATACAAAGAGTTTGGAAGTCATTACTCCTGCCATTACAAGAAAAAAGCTGAACAAACTAAAAATAAACTACTTTTAGTAGGCCTGTTAGAGAAGTGAGGTCACAAGATATTGCTGCTTGATAATCTGGAGAAAGAAAATTACACCTGAGATTAATTTACCTGTGGCAACCTCCTAGAGACATTAATTTGTAGGAACAGGTAAGTGGTAATTTTGATTAATTGGTGGAGGCTTAGTGTGGCTTCGAGGTGGGTAAGGTATCCTTTCCTTAGTTTGGCTCCGCCTCTGCACCAGCCTGCCCATGTTTTCATGATCAAGATCCTAGAAAGATGCCCTTTGGTTCCAGAAAGGGGGAGAGGAAAAGTAACCATTTTTAAATACACCCAAAACTTTCCTGAATTCAGGGGCCTGCAAGGGAAGTGACTTTACCAAGCCTATCTACTTGAAGGAAGGACAATTATCTACCTGGAGACAGCTCCCTCTAGCCTTCCTGTCTTATGTATGGGGAGAAGAATAAAGTCAGGGAATACTTCTGAACGTTACAATACAGAGACATAGACTGACTAAATAACTGAGATTTAATCATCTATATAATAAAAGCCTAAGCAATGGTTACAGCAGAATAACAAAGTCGCTAGGATGTGCACTGACCACCAGGGGGCAGATGCACAGTGCAGGAGCTGCCCCCAGTGGTCAGTGTGCTCCCATAGGGGGAGTGCCACTCAGCCAGAAGACAGGCTCATGGCTGGCGAGCACAGCGGCAGCAGTGGGAGCCTCTCCCGCCTCCATGGTAGTGCTAAGGAGCAGTGAACTGAGCAGTAAGTAACTGAGCAGTGAAGTGAGCAGTTGGGCAGTAAGGAGCGACAGGTCTCAGACTGTGAGAGGATGCAGGCCAGGCTGAGAAACACCCCTCCTCCCCATAGTGCACAAACTTTGTGCACCGGGCCTCTAGTGCAATTATAAAATACTATCTCCTCCACTACTATCACATCAATAAGGCTCTAATATAACAGTGGATTACAACTAAAAGAAAAAACAAACAAACAAACAAAACCCCATCAGATTCTATTTAAGAGGGTATTCTTACAGAAACCCAAAGGCAATAGGTATGAAAGAAAGACCAAACAACAAAAAAACATGGACACTAGAGGAAAATGAAATCTCTGGCAGAGCTACAGCAACCATTAACCAGACAGCTGCTAGCCAGATTAACCTAACATCTCACACTAAGGGTGCATTTTGCCTCAGTTCCCATTACCCAATACATTATGCCCACTTTCAACAAATAATCAGAAGGCGTGCTATAAAATCAGAAAAAAAAACCCCACACAAAATAAAGAGAGAACCAGACTCAGATAAGTTACAGATTTAGAATTATTAAAGATTTCAAAATAACTATGATTAGTATGTTAACACAGAAGAGTATAATTAATTTGCCTAGAGGAGAAAAATGGAATCATATAAAATGTTCAATTAAAACCAGAGACAACAGAAAAAGTACTGAAGACAAGAAAAGAAACAAAGGACAGGGCAATGAATAATTTTTTAAAAAGGTAACAAATAAGGCAGATATTAATCTACCACATCAATAATCACTTTAAACATCAATAGCCTAAATATATACATTTAAAAACAGAGACTGCCAAAGTGCATAAAAAATCAGACTTAACTATATGTGGCCTAATAAAATCAATTTTAAATATAAAAACACATATCGGCAAGAAATAAGAGTATAGAGAAGATACGCTATGCTAACACTAATCAAAAGGAAGTTGAAATAGCTATATTAATTTTAAACAAAGTAGACTTCAGAGCAAGGAAAATTATCAGGGATCAAGAGGAGTATTACATAATAACAAAGAGGTCAGTTAACCAAGAAGACATAGGAATTCTTAATGTGTATGTGCTTTATAACTGTCAAAGTACATGAGGCAAAACTGATAGAACTGAAGGGAGAAATAGATGAATTTTATATTGTAGTTTAAGATTTTAGCACACTTCTATCAGTAATTGATAGTTCCAGTAGGCAGAAAATCAATAAGGATATAGATTAACTCAAAAGCACCATCAATTAACTGGAGATAACTGACCTCTATAGAATGCTTCAGCCAACAGGAGCAGAACACATTCTTCTCAAGCTTGCGTGGAAGAGGGAACATTCACCAAGACACACCACATCCTATGCCATAAACTTACCTCAATAAATATTAAAAAAAAACACAGAAATTACACAAAGTATCCAATACTATAAAGCACATATACATTAAGAATTCCTGTCTTCTTGGCTAACAGAAATCAATATAAAAAAGATAGCTGGAACTTAGTCTTCCTCCTTCCCTCCCCCCAAACTGCTCTAAAAGAAGAACTTGAAGATTATCAACACAAAAAACATGGGTCAAAAAAGAAACTTCAAGAGCAACTATAAATTATTTTGAATTAAATAAAAATATTTTAATCCATCAAAATAATTGTTAAATATATCCAAATGTGTGGGCTGAAGTAAAAGCAGTGCTTAGAGTGAATTTCTATCGTTGAATACAAATATTAGAGATGTAATAACTAAAATCAATAATATAATCTTAACACATTAAAAACACTGGAGAAAAGATCAATTAAGCCTGAAGCAAATAGAAAAAAAAATAACAAAAATTGGAGCAGAAATAAATGAAATTGGAAATAGGAAATTAATAGAGATAACAATGAAAGCAAAGTCTAGTTGTTTGAAAAGATCAGTAAAATTAATAAACCTCTAAGTCACTCTAATCAAGAAAATAAAAGAAGACAAATGGTTATCAAGTTAACATAGAAATTTAAAACTCCCTGAATAGCTTGCACAATACTAAAATAGAACAAGTTGGAGGTGTTTAACTTTAAGGCTTACTATGAAGCTTCAATGATCAAGACAGCATGGTAAAGCCAAAAGAAAAGACATATAGATCAATGGAATAGAATAGAGAATCCAGAAAAAAAAAATCTACACAAATATAGTCAACTGATCTTTACAAAGAAGCTAAGGCAACGCAATAGAGAAGGATGGTCTTTTAAAAAATTGGTGCTCAAACATTTGAACATCATATTTAAAAAAAAATGAGTCCTGGCACAGACCTTAAGCCTTTCACAAAAATTAACTCAAAATGGATCATAGACTTAAACGTAAAATATAAACTATAAAATTTCAAGAAGATTAGAGGAAATTAGGGAAAATTTAGGTGGCCTTGGCTTTGGTGATGACTTTTTAGGTACAACATTTAAAACATGATTTGTGAACACGGTACCTGATAAGACAAATTACATGAAAATTAAAAACTTCTGCTCTACAAAACATACCATTAAGATAACAAAAAGACAAGCCACAGAATGAGAGTATTTGTTTGCAAAAACAGATATCTGATAAAGGACTTGTATCCCAAAATAACTCTTTTTTTCAAAGCATATCTGTTTATTATTAAGTCCCCAGCTCCTAGCATAACGCCTGCAATTTAATATGCACTGCATTTTCTGTTCCAAGTATATACGTGTAGAATTTAGTGGTGTGCTGGTACCCACTGGCTTTCCATGATACAAATAGTTCAACCTTGGCTGTTTGCAAACTCCCAAAGGTTCATTAAGGCCTCACAAAATGTCTGAATATTTAGCAATTGACTCTTGTGAGCCAATAAGCTCTGGCTTCAGTCCAATGCTAGATAAGTTAGGAGAAAATAAACATCAAGGACTTGTATGTGGGTATAGTCATTATATAATTTAGATATTTCTACTAAAATTCAAACTTCTATATCAATTGCCCTTTAAGATCTTCATACTGATGCCCTCAAATATTTAAACTCAATTTATCCCAAACTAAATATATTACTTTTCTCCCCACACCAGCTCTAATACACACATTTCTGATAGTCCTAATTTACAAACCTTACATAGCCCTATCAATAATTTCACATTGCATGATAACAAAATACTTACTCTAGTGTGTTTGTTAGTGTCTCCCTGCATTTATGTTCACCTGCAACCTCAGAGTGTGGCCTTATTTGCAAATAAGATCTTAACCTTGATTTTGTACATTTGTGCTCCGTATCTGAAAGAATACATACCTGCTGTTTTAAGCTACCTAGTGTGTGATAATTTGCTATAGCAAACCTGGGACACTAATACACTACCATGATCTGAATGTTTGTGTCCCCACCTCCCCAGATTCATACATTGAAATCCTAATTCCCAAGGTGGTATCAGAAGGTAGGGCCTTTGAGAAGTGATTGGGTGTCATGGAGGTGGAGACCTCATGATTAGCATTGGTGCCTTTACAAAAAAAGGCCCTACAGAGCTCCCTAGCCCCTTCCACCTTGTGAGGACACAGCAATTGGTCATCAGAGTGCCACCAAGAGGAGGGTCTTCACCATGAAGACTTCCAGACTTGAGAACTGTGAGAAATAAATTTCTGCTGCTTATAAGCTCCCAGTCGGTTTTTTTTTTCATAGCAGCCTGAACAGACAAAGGTATACAAATACATATCACGGTGCTCAAATACCTGCAAGATTTAACCCCTGTTTATTGCCACAGCATCATTTCATACTTCATATCCTGTGTGGCAGATCATCTAAACTATTTGCAGTCCCTGAATACACCACTCACTGGTATATTTCTCACTCCTAGTTATTTGTTCCTATTCCCATTATCTCTGGAAGACACCATCAGCCCTTCTTTGTGTGGCCAATTCCTTCCAAAGTATACTTTATCTTTTTAAAAATATATTTTTACTGATTTCAGAGGGGAAGGGAGAGGGAGAGAGAAATAGAAAACATCCAAAATGAAAGAGAATCATTGTTTGGCTGCCTCCTGCACACTCCCTACTGGGGATAGAGCCAGCAACCTGGGCATGTGCCCTGACTGGGAATCGAACCAGGACTCCCTGGTTCATAGGTTGATGCTCAACCACTGAGCCACACTGGTCAGGCAAGTATATTTTATCTTTAATATCACTTCCTCTGGGAAGTCATTCTGTATCCTTTAAAGGGGCATAAAGTTCCAATAATTCTTAACAGTATCTTGTTTTATCTCACGTTGGCACTATTATAATTGCAGGCTTACTCTGCATTGTCTTCTAGATTGGTTGGCTATGGAGGACAGAGACTGGGCCTTATGCATAATTCTAACTCACAGTGATATTATAGTAAAATACATCTAGAGACAACTCAGCTTATATATGTTGAATTACTTTAGTTGATGATCACTGAAAAATGATGTACAAAAAATCCTAGGGAATATACCCTTGGTGTTGAAAAGTGTCTGCACATTGATATTATCAGAAGAAAAGAGTTTATAACTGTATAAACACATCAGAGCATGTCCACATTAATGTGATCAGGTATGTGAAGAAAAGATAAACCATTATAGGTGAGGAACAATGGAAGAAGTGGAAAAGGGATTAAAGATGGAGAATCATCCTATCCTGAATAGAAAATACAGGATATTTTCTGTGTGCTAATAGGACAGACTCTGTTTTTGAATTACGATAGCTTCTTTGGCTAGCTGTTTTTAGTTGTGCAAAATGTAGTATATATGATCAGGGTTAGCAGGGTGATTGTTTCCTCGTGCCAGAGAAAGTGAATTGCAACCATCAAATGGTGTTTTGTAAACTTGGTAGTAGAAGCTTATCTGACCCTCCCTTAGAAAGATGACAATGTAAGCCATAGAGCATAGCATTCCCTTAATAATTTAGTGCCCCCATTAGTATGTCACTCAGATACAATGTTTGTTAATTCTTTAGCATAAGTTATATTCTGCTCCTCGACCAAATGAATTTTTGTGTGTGTGTGTTTGAAAGCTGATCTGAGTAAATTTTATAGGTAACACTTCCTCTGACATGTGTTCATCCTCAGAAAATGTTGTTGTTGCTGTTGTTGTTTTTAATCAGAAACTTTGAGGGGGGAAAAAGGATGGAGATTTCAGGTAATTTAAAAAATCAATTAATCAAATGGCAGAAGCAGGAAACACATTTACTCTCTGGTTTCCATTGTTACCAAGGTTTCGATATCAATGAGTAGCACTAGGAGTTAAGAGTCATTGTAAGAAGATATTTTCTAATTATTGGGTTTATGAAAAATAACGGAATGCCCTTTCTTTGTGAAGAGGTCTGTGTTCTCTCCCCGGAGGAGAGAAATTGTGATAAAGAGCTGGAAGGATGTTTATGTAAGTGCTATTCAGCAGGAGATTGGAGTAGAAGAGATAGAGGTAATTTTACTTTAAGTTTCACCAAGGGACATTGCAATCAATACATTTTATTGATTCATATATTCACCAACACTGAAGAACATTTCTTCCTGCAGCATCACTGCTCTATACACTTTGGAATTCTGTTATTGGTGATAACACACTCATAAGAGTTAGAGTGATTGAATTGATTGGTTCCATACACTGCAGTGGCATCAATTGTGTGTGCTAAAATGAGGCAGTCCGAAAGTATAGAGGCCTCTCATTCAGTTAGCTTGATCTTTCACTCCAGGATCATGTTTTGCTAATTATGGAATTACATCACATTCCCATTTAAACATTGCATTTACATTTTAGTTTGTTTATGTTTATCTTATTCGAATAGACAATATTCAGAAATAGTGAAATCTGGCCCTAGTCCCATTTCTTTCTTTCAATCTATATGTTTCTCTACTATCTGCTTTCTTAAAGTTATTATTTTTTTCACCTTCAATACCATTGATTTATCCAGGAGTCTATTAATGGTATAAAGATTGAAGGTTTTGTTATAATTTATGTATTTTGACATATGTAAAATTTCCAGTCACCTCCCAGTGCATGAGGGGAGCCCCTCAGAACATTTGTTTTCAAGTATCTGATCAGTAAGAAGAGTATTTGAAATTAAAATCTGAGCCAACAAAGCATAGAGCTTTTCTGCTAAGTACTCGAAAAACAGTTTCTCAGCAGGCAAGAGCCGAGGGAGCAACAGAATTCAAGTGCAGTGAGGCTAATAGAGGCATCAACTGCTGAAACAGAATTAAACTGAGGGTCAGGGATTAGACTTGACAGAAGATTAATAATTCAGCTGGGGACACAGAAGCAACATGAGTGGTTTCAGCTTTTGCTTGGTGTTTGTGTCATGTAAAAAAAATAAACCGAATGAAATAATGTGAAATAAAAATCCATCATACTCTGGACCTGGATGCTCTTTGGAGTGGAAGACTGACTGACAGGGCCCCTGGAGCTGACATCATGGGTTCCTTCAAAGGCCGCTATCACCAGGTTTTGCCTTGGCTTATGGATGGAGCTGCCAAAGGCCTATCTCTGGAAGCAACTGAAGGGAAAAAATATTTAAAGGCAAAATTTTAATAGGGTTGATGCCAACGGTAAACACCGCCTTTCTTACTTGTATGGTTCTGTTACTCCTTGTCGAAATGGTGGTCAGAGTGTCTCTGCCTAGGGTTATGTAAGATTTCATGTTCTTTCTGTTATAGACGAGCAGAAAATTAGTTGTAAATGAGTATATGCTATATCAGTCGATAAAATCTATTATTCAAGTGTAAAATATGTAAACCAGTAAAAAAAAAAACCACAATAAAAAACATGTAGATGTGTTGAATAATGTACATTAAAGTTTTTAGGCCATCAGAAAAGATTGACCTACCAGAACATTGGCATTCTCTCCCCAACTCCCACATTCATTTTTACTCAGTATTTTATAGTTATTGTTACTAGAGTGTATTATACATGGACACACCTCAAAGAGTATATTAGCTTGCTAGTGCTGCCATAACAAAGCAACACAGAATGGGTGGCTTAAACAACAAATATATTTCCTCAACTTTCTGGAGGATAGAATTTTGAGATCAAGGTGTCTGCAGGGTTTGGTTCCTTCTGAGGCCTCTTTCCTTGGCTTCTTCCTATGTGGTTACTTGGCCTTTTGTCTGTAACTATGTTTAAAATTTCTCTTCCCATAAGGACACCAGTGATATCACATTAGGGCCCACCTTAGAGACTTCACTTTAACTTGTTATCTCTTTAAAGACCCTAGTTCCAAATTTGGTCACATCCTGAGGCACTGGCAGGGAGGATGAACCTTCAATATATTTGCGGGCAACACAGCTCAGCCCATAATGGAGGGTCTTGAGTTTATTGACGTAGAAAGAGAACTTCCAATAGAAATGTGTGGACTCAAAAATTTATACAGAGCTATTTTCATTCGTTTTAATACGCCTTTTTCTCTCTATATCCTGGACACGTTTGGAAAGGGGAATGCCATAATGAAAATCAGGAGCTTGCAAGAGCATACAGCTCATTTACTATGGAACTTTAGGAAAACAAAGCCAGGGTTTGCTACTTTCTCCGGGCACACAGTAAAGATGCCTCCTACATCTACCCTGCAACTCTCTCCTTCCTGTTTCTTCTGCACCTACATACGCCCTCTCTTATCTCTGCTCCGAAGGCAGGTACTGAAAACTTACTAAGGCAGGTACCAGCCAAGTCCATATTGTTTGCTTGTTTTTCAATTTGTAATTTCGTTGTTTATTTTTATTTTTTGGTCTATTTATTCAATTCTTACCCGCCCCAACGCCCCCAAAGAGGCTAACAAATAGTGCTGCTTAAATAAATAGATGAGTTTTAATTTAAAAATAAACACTATGACAACTATTTCTCAGCCAGACAATAATGGGCTCCTACTATATTTCAACCCAGAATAAAGAAATGCATAGTAATTTCCTAAGGGAAGCAGGTGGCGAGGCAAATGCAAAAGCTTATAAGAAGTGCTGCCTTTTGATTTGACATTAATGGAGATTAAGTTAAAAAGCAGCTGCTCTGCAATAATAAACAAAAAGTTTCAACATCTCCCTTTCCCTTGCCATTCTGTCACTCTAGTCTTATCTTTTAATTAAACCTGAACTTTAAAATAAATGTGCCTGACTCGCTAGTTTATTAAATGGAATATCAATGGAGGGTTTCTAGATTCAGCAATTGGTATGCTATAGAATGCCTTTTAAAAATAAATAGACACATCACAGGCTCTGATTGTATGGAATGTCCAAGTTTATAGTTCTCTTGTTAGAAAGGAGAAAAAAAAAACCCACAAAAAAACGGTATAGACCTCTAAATAGATTGATTTCAGACCTCTTTATAATTTGTTGAAGTGAACACACTGTTTTATTTAAGAAATGATTAACTTTTGTTAAACATGGAACTTTTGCCAAGAAATGTGAAGTGCATTATGGTTTATACAATGCAAGCCGATGTGAAACTTGTGAACTTAGATCTCCTGACTTTCTCATGCATTGCTCATTTTTGCACTTTGCTTGAAATCCACCTTAATCAAATTCCCTCTCTACTTACTCCATTAATCTCATAACATTTGAGTTAGCAGTGGTCAGTGTTTTCTTTTCAGCTATTCTACTACCATTAGCTAATGGCATGAACTTGTCAATAACAACAAGGGTAACGATGTGCTTGCAGGCATATACATACCAATCACTCACACTTAAACGTCCGTTATGCATAGTATACACTGAAAGTCCAACTGGGTGTCAGGAGTTTTGTCCTTAGCCCTGGCTTTTCCATTCTGTGTGACTTTGGCATTTCGGTACTGTATGACTCAGCTTTTGTTATAAAGTAAGAATGGTAATATTTGGCCTCAATTAATCCTATGGAGAGATGTAAGCATGTAAAGAAGATATGTGGAAATGTGTCAGAAAATTTTTTAAAATATCAAGGCAATGCATTAGATATTAGGCGTAATCTTTCAGAAATCAGATTTTCAAAACAGGAGAGATAAGGGTTTTACTATGGTGATTTACCTTTGTTATTTATCATTGTTTCCACCAACCTAATCTTTTAAAAACATTTGCATATTTGCATATATATTCAAGTATGAGTGATAGTGCCATATTTAGGTCTTTTAAAAATATATATTTTATTGATTTTTTACAGAGAGGAATAGACAGGTAGAAACATCGATGGGAGAGAAACATTGATTAGCTGCCTCCTGCACACCTACTACTGGGGATGTGCCTGCAACCAAGGTACATGCCCTTAACTAGAATCGAACCTGGGACCCTTGAGTCTGCAGGCCGATGCTCTATCCACTGAGCCAAACCGGTTAGGGCATATTTAGGTCTTTAAATGTGCATTGTATTATTTATACCCAGGGTGTAGAAACCAGAGTTGAAAAAAAAAAAAAGGCAGAAAGGGAGAAAAAGTGGAAACATTGTGTAAATGTAGATCTTTATTCCTATAATACATGAAATCTTGGAAAATGGTATTGGTCATTTAAAATGAAATATATAATTAATATGTAGTATGACAGAAGAAAAATGCAAAGCTAATTGCATCTCTTGGTCTAAATACATAAGATAAACTTAAACATAGAAAATGTTATTATCTGGGATCTGGATTTTAAAATGGTCTGGAATGTATGCATGGTAACCTAGATCTGGTTGGAAAAAGGTCCATGTCAAAAAAGACTAATAAGTATTATTGAAAAGTAACTTTTAGGCAATTCGATAAAATATATTGCAATGTTCAGTAAAGGTAGATAGTACTTCCACATTGCGGTATTAGGTTTATTTTTAACTACATCTTAAAAGAGACGATCAACAATTTAGTATGTATCTGAATTGGTAAGAAACACACAAGTCATGCAGGTGAAAAATGTGTGACATGATAGATCTGATTAGATGCCGCTCCTCAATGCTATCATACCAACTAGGGTATTTTTTTTTTAAAATATATTTTATTGATTTTTTTACAGAGAGGAAGGGAGAGAGATAGAGAGTTAGAAACATCGATGAGAGAGAAACATCGATCAGCTGCCTCCTGCACATCCCCTACTGGGGACGTGCCTGCAACCCAGGTACATGCCCTTGACCGGAATCGAACCCGGGACCCCTCAGTCCGCAGGCCGACGCTCTATCCACTGAGCCAAACCGGTTTTGGCCCAACTAGGGTATTTTATCATCCCTTACTAACCTGTTTACTTCTCTGTAACGACACTGAACTATAAACTCTATGATACACCATGTCTCTGATTCACTGTAGAACCCCATGTGCCTACCACATATTAATTATACAATAATTTTCTTAAATGGATGAACAATGTTTTGGGAGGAAAAATACTTTGAAAGGATGCTATGTCTGGTGGATTCAAAGTAGGAACAGGTTCAGCAAAAATAATAAAATTCATATGGAATGCTCCTAAAGAATTAGAACTAATAACATAGATGTTCAGTGGCATGAATTTCAGCTCAGTTTTAAGGAAGATGTTATAACCATTAGATAAATCCAAATATTGAACAGGATGCTTCCAAAAGTAATGCTGATTTATCAACAGTAATATTCAATGAGATACTGGTTAACCATTGGTCAGGATTATTCTAGAAGGAGACTTTTACCCTGGGGTTGAATTTTGAATTAAATAACTCCTAAAAGTCTTTATAACCTTGCTCTCTATTGTTATGTGATTCAACTTAAAAAAACAGAGCAGATAGAATTAAACATTATCCAAAAACAATGACCATAGGTCTTTTCTCAACAGAGATGAGTCACTGTGGGGACCAGCTCAGGGCTGCTAGAAATGACCACTTCAAGATCTGCTTGGTTTCCTGACTACATAGAAGACAGGGAGCTGCTGTGAACAATTCCTGGTTCATTTTGTGCTCACCAGCTTCACATTCTGCTTCTAAAAAATGGCACCCTTGCCTTTCTGGAGCCTTTCGTTGTCCTGTGCTAGCATCATATCTCATTCTCTTTTATAGGGTCATGAAAATGAACAAACAGAGTATTTACATTCCCAGCAAGTAGGGCTCATCTCATTGCATGTATCCTAAATGACTTAACTGTTTTGAAAACGAGCTGGGCTGTGTCTCAAATGTTGACAACAAAGGTAATGGCTTTTATACCTAGACAAGTCAATGGTTTTCTTCTATGGCTTTTTAGATTTGCCATGGAGAAAAAAATTGTAATCACTCCTTTTGCAATGATAATAGCTTAATGAACATCAATTTATTGTGAGGCAGCTGCAATGGCTTTGTAGTTCATGACTGTGCATTATCTCTTAGGGCCAGAGCATGATTGCCATTTTTGGCAAGAAACAGCTAGCGACCCATTTACTGCCACTGATTGGAATAATATAGAAATTCATTTGCTTGCCAGAATTTTTCTGGCTGTGAAATCTAGGAAGTGTACTCTGTGTTACTGCAGTGATACTCATTTTGGGGTTCAATTTTGTTTCTCTTTCCCCCATCTACTTAACTCACAACCTCCAGGGAACTGCAGAGATGTCCTTTGGTCCTCCCACCTGGATTGGACATTGAAATATCTTTTTATATTTCTTATATGAGGATGACATGGAAGTCACTGAAAGGGGGAATTGGGTGAATTCAGCTGCCTCATACTAATTGTGGCATAACTGATGCCATGTGGATTCTGGCTCTGTGGTCCATCAGAGGCCTCATAGCCCTATTATGGAAATGCCTACAATGAAAACGCTCAAGGACAGATTTCTACTTGGCCTTAGGAAGTTCGGATTTCCCTCTCTAGGAAGAAAGCTATCCTATATAATAAAAGGATGATAAGCAAATTGACCCTAACAGTGGAACAACCTGGAACGGCCAGTTGCTATGATGCATACTGACCACGAGGGGGCAGAAACTCAATGCAGGAGCTGCCCCGTGGTGGTCAGTGCACTCCCACAAGAGGAGCTCCACTCAGCCACAAGCTGGGGTGATAGCTGCGAGCACAGCGGTGGTGGCGGGAGCCTCTACTGTCTCCGCAGCAACGCTAAGGTTGTCCAAATGAGGCTTAGGCCCACTCCCAGTTGATTTCCTTTTGAAACTACAGACTTTCAGCCTATCTTTTAGCACTTTGTCTTGGTGATAAATTCTTTAAGCTTCTATACATTTAACAAAATCATCTGCATTAATCTATTGAAAGTATCCTTTCTTTTTCAACCTGTATATTTATATTTTCTAAAATCTATTAAATATTGATGTTTTATATCTCTTGTATCATAGCTCAGAAATTATATCTGTATAATTATATTTGTACTAGAGGCCCAATGCATGAAATTCATGCAAGGGGCTCGGCCCTCGCAGCCCCGGATGCCTTGGCTGGCCCTTGCAGCCCCAGCTTCATCTGGAAGGTCATCCGGAAGGATGTCTGGAAGGTTGTTCAGCTATTTGGTCTAATTAGGATATTAGCTATTTATTATATAAGATAATTTCTGAGCTATGATACAATTATATTGTTTTTGTTTTTCTTAATTATAGGCTTTTTTATATGTCTAGCACTTTTTAGGTTTTTAACACCTTTCGTACCGCTCACAAGCTTTCTCGTGTTTCATGCGCCATCTGTTAAGGACCGTTCACAAATTTTCTCGTTTTTTCACGCACCATCTGTTATGGACGTTAGATGTCAACACACTGTCTTGTCCATATCGAATGAAGCAATCTCATTGGTGGAAACCGTGCAGGTCAATCTACAAAAAGCTATATAATTGCACGAATCCATAAAGCATTGCAGTTACATTGTATTTTGGTCATTCGAATAGTCTTCGTCTTCAAGTTCCTGGCACTTTTAGAAATGCCCTCTCTCAGGAAAAGGGAAGAAACCAACGAAACTGATACACTTCCTTTCGTGTTGTTCCATTCTAAGGAAATCAATGAAATGGACAAAAAAAGTAGTGCTGTACCTTATAAACTGTGGACTTTTCAATTCATTTAGAGTGTACAACGTCCTCAATCCACAAGCAAAAATGAAGTATAAACAATTTCTGCTATTGGTGGCGAGAGATTGGATAACGGATGACAATAATGAAGGCTCTCCGGAACCAGAGACAAATCTGTCCAGCCCTTCCCCTGGGGGTGCAAGGAGAGCACCTCGTAAAGATCCACCCAAAAGGTTGTCACGTGATAGGAAGCAGCATGAACCTACGTGTATTCCAGAGAGTGGAAAGAAAAAATTTCCTACGAGAGCCTGCAGAGTTTGTGCCGCCCATGGAAAAAGGAGCGAATCTAGATACTTATGTAAATTTTATTTGGTCCCTCTTCATAGAGGAAACTGTTTTACACAGTACCATACATTAAAAAAGTACTAGGAACTTTAATTGTTTAATTGTTTTTGTAAATAAAAATGTTATAATTATTGAAAAACAACACCTAAAGTGCATTATGATCTGTGCTTATGATTTAAATAATGTGCAGTTTGCCCAAAAACGTACGGTCCCTGGCCTATGTCTTAGAGATTTCTATGTGGTACGAAATGTGTTAAAAGATATTTTGAATGCTAGAGTGTTAAATTTCTCCATTTTGTTGTCTTCCTTTAAAACAAGAGAGTTTTGTTCTAGGAGGCAATTAATTTACTGGTGGATTAAAGTGATAATAATGGAGCTTGATTTTAAGCTGTGTTAGGTCTATTAAGCCTTACTAAATGGCTCAAGTAGTTCTCCTTTTAAGCTATGACCTTTTGAAACATCAGTTGATCATCAGAGTTATTCAGCATGATCTCTAGCCTCTTTCGGGTGGGCATTCCTACATCTCCTTGTTTTTCTTTTTTTTTTCTCCCATAGGATCTTTGTTCAGTGCTCAGCTTCCCAGTAGCTATACTTCATGTATTTCATCTTGCATATGTGCAGCCTTGTGATTTTCCACAGACTTAACAAGGTCTTTCTCTGTGCAGTAATCTTCCCAATCTCCCACACTATAATGTTCAGCCACATCAGTAGTCTGAGCTCTGGCTTCTGCTTCCTCTGCTCAGCAATACTGCCACACTTTGCTTAGAATTCATTTCCTTACGCTGTGGTCTGGAATAAACCATAAGGCAGAAAACTGGAGTGACCATAGGGATGACATCTTGTGTTTCTCTTCTGTAAAGAATCATATTTCTGCACTGCCTATTCTCCAATGTCTGAAAAATGTTGCATAGTATATTTTGTCCTATTTTATACTTGCTCACGGTGGAAAACCTAGTCTGGTATAAGTTACTCTGTCATGCCACCATCAAAAAACATTTGGTTTTATTTTGTGTCTATTACTTCAAGTGTTAAGTGTATTAGGTGAGCCCAGTCATCGGGTTGAGTACCATGCCAAGAGATGGTTATCAAAGAACATATGAATCCATGGAAAGAGCTTGGCAATGGAAAGTCAAACTAAATAACATAAAACTAGGGAAAAAGTCTCTTTTCCCCTTTCAAAGAGCTATTTGCTTATTCCTCAATCATCTTTAAATACTCACCAATAAACTGCCCCAAGAAACAGTTCTAATAAAACTATTTTTTTAATTAAAAAAAAGAAATTATTTTTCCCTTAGTCTTCACAATAAGTGAGAACATGATAATTTCCAGCCTCTACTGGAATACCCACGTTTTCACTACCTATTTTAGAATTCAGAGATAACAGCCAATAAGAACCATAAAAATCCTTAAGGTAAATAAGTCACAACAAAACAATTTTAATTACATTGCAATGATAATATTTCATTGTCAAATATAGCTAATTCAATTCAATCACAGAGAGTTTTTATCCTTGAGGCCAAACTCAGTTTGTTTTTAGCATTTAACTAATTTATAAATATAAACAATGCTTTCAAGATTCTTTCATCAAGTGGGCTTTAATGTGTCTATTTTTGCATACCCGTACACTTGTCCTACAAATAAAGACTTCTTATTCTGACTAGAATATCGTGTTAACATTTTAGTATGCACAGTAAATCAGGAAGCAATTAACTAATTCCCTAACGTAGACAGAGATTTATAGTGTCCTTCATAGCTGTGTAACCAAAGGTGTTTGAACTTGAAGAGCTGAACATGTATCTTTTTAGAAGACAAAATATTAGACGTAATTTTTCCATTTTATATGAAGTAATAACCTGGGATCATTTTATTATTTCCACAGATAAGTTGCACCACTTAACTATAAAATGGATTGGCTTCCAAGTGATACTTATATTCTCGGTAACTATTAGTGGGACCTATGAGGAAGAGTGGCTGGTTATAAGCATTAGTTTAAAAATCACAGAGTAGGATATTAAAAGAACCTCAAGAACTTGTTAGATGGTCTTCATTGTTAGGCTAGTGAGAAGCAAAGCGTTCAAGGTGGATTGTAGTAGAGTATTTTCTAAACTTTAAAGGATAAAGTTGCCATACCCCCATACACCTGGAACAAAAATCCTGATAAACTGCTATTGTTTTAGTACAGTGGTTCCCAAACTTATTTGGCCTACCGCCCCCTTTCCAGAAAAAATATTACTCAGCCCCTGGAAATTAATTTTTTAAAAATTTTAATAGCAGTTACTCATCACCCCCAAATGCACCTGTGGCCATCACCACCCTCCTGGATCGCTGCAGAGCCCACCGGGGGTGGGGGGGGATAGCGCCCACTTTGGGAATCACTGTTTTAGTACAACCCATGTCTCATTTGAAGCATTTATGTATATGAAACACTCCCCCTACAACCTCATCCCCCACACTCACATTGTTAGACTCAAAGCCAGAGAAACATACACACACTATAAAACCTTTTATGCTCTAAATAGTAGATAATATAAATAAATCCAAGCTCACATACAATAAAACAAAATAAAGTGTTATTTTAAATCAGAAGGTTATGTTCTGTATGTTTGTGTTGCATTCACAAGTAAACCTGTGAAACAGGCAGAGATAATTTCAAGATCATTCTTTACATATGTCCTACCTTTGTGAAAATGAAAATAACAAGCCCAATAAAAACATATGGATCAGCAAATGCTCCGGTCTAAATTTTCCTCTGGTGCTTACATTGCAGAATGCCTCCCTGTTCCAGCATCCAGCTTTTGTTTAATATCAACTGGAGAAGCAATGCCAGCTTGAAGAGCCAAATAAGGTGTCCCTCCTACGGTCTGGTAGGCATGGAACAATGCCAGCCCACTGGGCCCCACACAGACTTGTGTTAGTACTAATATCTTGATGTCCAACTCTGGGAAAATGGGAAAGCCAAGGTTTCTGCTTATACAAATGTATCTTCCTAGGACTCTTTTTGACTTGTGATGCGTATTTCAAGAAAAGAAAGACTATGGTATATAGACCAATATCTAGGGCAGCCGAGGGCAAACTATGGCCCGCGGGCCGGATCCGGCCCGTTTGAAATGAATAAAACTAAAAAAAAAAAAAAAAAGACCGTACCCTTTTATGTAATGATGTTTACTTTGAATTTATATTAGTTCACACAAACACTCCATCCATGCTTTTGTTCCGGCCCTCCGGTCCAGTTTAAAAACCCATTGTGGCCCTCTAGTCAAAAAGTTTGCCCACCCCTGGTCTAGGGTAACAGATATTTTATCTATAAAATTTTATAATTCAAAAGACAAAATGAAATTCAAGGGTTGAAATGAAGGAATGATAGCTAATAAAGGCAAGTTACATTATTTAGAAGGATGTAAGAGGAGGCCTTAGATATACTGTGGGTTGAAATAAAAATTTAAGACCATGCTCATTTTTCCTCTTCTCAAATATAATTGCTGAAGTCCTCTAATTATTACTAGGAAAGAATGGAGCAACAGAATATGCCATTTGAGACAAATCCTCTTGCCTGTGCAGAGGGGACCTCTCAGTGTCTCTGTCCCCTGCTGCTATAACTGCTTCCTTCACACCTGGCACTTAGATGCAGGTCTCAGCAGCATCAGGATGCTATTCCCAGGGAGGCAGGTTTTTAACAGTCTCTGCTTCATGGGTTATCTTCTGGGAGAAAGGGGAACTGCTAAGAGAGTTGAAGGAAGTAGGGAATGAAATGTGTCCCCTTTCATTCTGCCGAGACCCTGTCAGTCAGCCGTAGAACACACTGTTACGACCTGCTGTGTTGACAGAGGCTGTGATTTCCAATGAGACGCAAGAGCCAGGTTCTGACCTCACATGCCTGAAACAGATTCTCAGCGCATTTTAACAGAGAAGTGATCCTGGTATCTTGGCCAGAAACCATCATGGTAATTGCATTTCTGTTCATCTAATCCTCTCCCTAAAATTTTTTACTACCAGTGGGAATTTCTCTAATACATTGTAAAGTGACATATGCAAAAATATAGCCGCTACATTGCAAGGAGAGCATGTCCCTAACATAGAAAGAAGAAAACTAAGAATCACCCAATATTATTTTATTCATTGTGCACCCATCTTTTGATGTCTGTGATGTACGTTGTGAAAAAATTCTCACAAGAAAACCTTATCATAACAAAGAGGGTATCCTACTTTACCATAAAAACACTAACGCATAGGAAGCAAAAGTATATATGTAAAATGAAGTGGACAATCAGAAAGAATAAAACAAAACAAGGTCATTTCAGAGGACTAAAAAAAAAAAAAAAAAAGTAAGAGTGCCTGTGCTGTTAGCTATGTGCGGTGGTAGATTATTTCTCTGAATGCATTCTTTAATATCCAGCCATTTTAATTAGCTTTTGATTACCCAGGGAATACAAATCTATTTTCCTCATTAAAAATAACATTATTACCTCTATTCTGTTTTAACTTTCAAAGGAAACCAATGCTTTTAATTTGATTTCTGTTCAGAAAACATACATGTGTGCATAATCATATCTATGTACCTATAAGCAATATAGATAGTTTATGTGTAATTTAAATAATACCATATTGTATGTGGTGCAGTGGTGTGTGTTTTTTTCCCTTAACATCATTTCTTAAAAATCTGCCATACTCTTGCACCTGCCACCCTGTGTATGCACATTAAGTGCTTCTCTGGCTAGTTAAACATAAAATAGCTGGGTCAATAGAATGCATGTTAATTCTTAAAGTGTAAATGGCTCTGCATATGCACCCACTTTAATTCTTATAGATTCCTGTGCCAGCTGTCTCTATATCTTTGTAGCTCTTTATGTAGAGTACCCTGCCCCCCAAATGCTACAGACCCCTCAAAGCTCAGCTCAAAGGTACCTTCTGTTGAAGGCATCTTGCTATAGTCGACCTTTCTCTCAGATGAAACTGTACAGTGCTTTAACTGTAATTCTACCCCGGTACTTACTATGTAGCTCATAGCCCCATAACCATTTATATGCAGGATTTATCTTCCCTTTGCCCCCTATTAGGCTATAATCTCCCTGAGGGCAGGATTCATGTAATCATTTTTCTAGTTGAATCCTCACATCCTGTAGTGTGTGACTTGCATAAGTTACTTTTCTGTAAGTTCTTAAAAAAAAATGAGTAAAAGGATGAATAAAGAGATGCAACATGCCATATCAGTGGCCAAGAAGTTTCAGGAAATGTCTGTCGTGTTGTCTAGTGTCAATTACATGTACTCTTGGGTTGAACTCTAGCTGCATGTTTCAGACTAATTTCATGCTTGCCTTTTAAAATGCATTATATTTTACATCCCTGATAATGGAAATGATCCCATGCATTTTTGCAGTAGTTCTTGTTATACGTAGAGAAGAATCCGTGTAAACCCTTTCTGATTTTTTTCCTTTCAGTAGCACTATTCCTAGCTGCAGTGAGAGATGAATTTGAGAGAAGTATTCCAAGTATGTAGTTGCATTACACCAGCCTGAAATGCCATCACAACTCTCTGTCCCCTTCACCTCCAAACCCAGCATTCTATCGAGTCAGCAACTTGGACATCAAAAACCATGCAACCTCTGGGTATCAAGATGGTACTTGTAACAACAGATGCAGGTAAGTTATGTCCTCCCTCCCTCCCTCCTTCCTCCCCCCTTTTCTTATATATTCTGTCTCTTTCTCAGGACTGAAGTCAGTAGAAAAGGGTGTGAGTTTGGCATACATGAAACTTTCAATATATTCACATTAAACCTAAATTATTATCAGTACCATATAGTTTTTAAGAGGAAATATTCCAGTATTCAATAACTCACGTAATGTACCTCACCAAAAAAACATTGATTATCCAGAGCTGACAAATTTGTTTTAGGTAGATCAGCTAGTTGGCTTTCAACATCTCTCACCTGCTGTCTCTTTTGCTTCAAGATTTTTTTTTTTTTTGTAAATGAATTTCCAAAATTCCTCTCTAGTCTCTTCTATCTCTAGTAATGATAAAAAATGTTCTCTTTATTCTGAAATAGGCAATATTTGTATAAGGAGCTGTGTCAATTCTAGTTTTTATCCTTAATGGTATTTCCACAATGTTAATTCCAATAATATATTTTATAGCTTAAATATTTAATACTAAACCTTGTTTAGAATGTGGATACACAATGTTGACTTAGTTTTGCAGAATGGTTTAATTATTCCACATTTCATTCTCTTTTCTGAAATTATTATAGTTGTCGAAACTAATACAAATTAAATGGTTCTCTGATAATAGTATCTTAACTATAAAATTGTGTATTAAATATTCTACAAATAGGGGTGAATCACAGACATGATCCTCAAATATGTTCATTGAAGATAGGAATAGCATATTCAATTGTGTAAAAGGCCATATGTTTTCTTCAAAATATGTTTATTTTATTTTTTAAAAATCTATTATGTTATTAGAATTCATTAGCTTTACGCTTTGGAGCAGGGGTGGGGTCCGGCCCATGGGCCTTATAAGCCTCACGCAATCATTTGGTCTGCCCTGCCAAAGCAACTGCAAGCAGGACTCAAAAAATTCAATAAATCTAGAAGCATTTTTCATAGTAACATAAGTTTATATTAAGTGAATTATATTAGGCGAATAATGTTATAAATATCCAAATGGGTCTGGGCAGAAACAAAAGGCTCCCCACCTCTGCTTTAAACTTTTAACTATATGATAATACTATTTCTTTTTTATTTATTTAATAAATAAAACACATCATTTCAATTTCTCTAGATTATTATTTCTTTTCCTGTTTATGAACCAAGGTCTTCAATTTATTTTTATTTTCCCAAGGAGATTTTGAAACATTATTTACTTAACTAATGGTAACATTAGCATCATCACACCTTGTACAAAAAACTTTCCCTGTATAAGTATTATAATAATTAGATTTTCAACCATATTAGCTCAAAATTAACTTCGTGTCAGTTTTCTAAATTGTTAGTTTCAGAATCACAGTATCTGCAACCATTTGGCCTTGGGATAAGTTAAAAACTAGACACATTATTTACAGAAGGTTATAAATAATGCATAGCAATTTCATCTTCAATATCTCAATAGGGAGAAAAGACATGGGCCATTACTTCAGGAGACTATCCTTGCTCTTTGAATTGTTTCTGGATATTTCTTGTTTTGAAATAACATATTATTTATATATATATATATATATATATATATATATATATATATATATATATATATATATCCAGTTCTTAGCACAGAGTTCTTTAGCACAGAGTTCCTAAAATCCTTGAAATTTCATAAGTGCTAAGCACACTAGGAGCACATTCTGTTCTAATATTTGGTCTTTGACCTTGGTTCCTGACACAGAGCTCCTAAAACCCTTGGAATTTTCACAGTGATAACATTGCCTTTTGTACTCATGAGGTGACTGTTGATGGGCTTCTATACTTTCAGGATAAAACTAGTCCCCAGAAAGGCCAAGCCATAATTAGAACCTTGGAGCTTTCCACCCCACCCCTGATCTCTAGAAAGGAAGAGAAACTGGTAACTGGGTTAAGGATTGAGCATGCTTACAGGATGAAGCCCCCATAAAATTCCCAAAAGCACAGCGTTCAGGGAAATTCCTGGATGATAAACGTGTGGAAGTGCTCACAGAGAGGGCATGGAAACTCCTGCCCACATACCCTTTATTATATTCTTGATAATAAACTAGTAAACATAAGTTAGTGTTTCCCAGAGTTCTGTAAACCATTCTAGCAAATTATTAAACCCAAGAAAGGTTCATGGAAACCCCAACTTACTACCTGTTGGTTTGATGTACAGGTGACAACTTGGGACTTGTGATCTGTGTGTGAAGTGCGGGCAATCTTATAGAACTGAGCCCTTCATTTGTGGGATTTGACTCTAACTCCAGGGAGAGAGTTGGAGAATTGAATTGAATTATAAGAAAATCAGCGGGTGTCAATGAGAATTGCTTGGTGTGGGAGAAAAACCCACACATTTGGTGACCAGTAGTGTCAGAAGTGAAGTGTCTGTGTGAGTAGTAAAGGAGAAAAACCCAGGAATCTGGTCTTTCTAGACACTCATGCAGTCTTATAGGCAGTGAGCAAGGGCCTTCAAGTCAGCCTTTGAGGTAATTTCTGAAACCTCATCTTCCAGAGTCTTGACTTGGATATTTGATTGAGCACTAAACTCAACACAGGTCTCCATTCATCTTAATAAAAAACTTTGTTTAAAACAATTTCTGCCTTTCTAGTTGCCAGAAATATTTTTCAAAAATATTTATTGACTGTTTTATAAGGTTAATTGAAATGAAAGGATGACATGTTTTTCCTTGAAAAATAGTGGGCTGTTGACCTCTGCTTGCAAAATAAATAACAGATTCATGCCTTCTTGATTTTGAGATGAAATCGTCTTCCCTTCCTCTTCAAAAGATACTTTTCCTCTTCTGGTGGACCTTAAATTTTGGACTCCATCTAATCTCTTCTTTGCCTTTGCAGGACAATTCTGCTCTTCACAATTAATTGAATACTTACTACCTTTGATGTCCTTAAGAGAAAGGGTTTTCTCCTGAGGAAGCCAATGTCTCACCTAACTTAAGACTGCTAAAGAAAGAAGCTAAAGCATGATTTCACCAAATAATGGTAACACAGATATTGAAAATGAACTAAACCTCATTCCAAAACACCAAAGCAACCTGGACTAGAATTGGAGAAGGACTGAAACTATTTTTTAAAAAAATAAATAAATAAAGAGGGCATCAAAGCAAATGAGATAGAGGGGGAGAATTTGCATATTTGGGATGGTTGGAGGAAAGTCCTTGCTTTAGAAGAGATAGCAGAATGAGGAGAAATGATCAGAGTAAAGCATTTTTATTTTCATGTCAAGATTTAAATTAAATATCACATATTCTTTTATCTTTGACTAGCTTTGTATTATTCCTTTTTCATCTTATTTTATCCACTGAATGACTACTGTGTTTTAGGTACTACACAAGATAGCCTTCCCTTCCCTTCTCCTTTCATTTACTTTATCTTGTTTCCCCCTTCCAATTCTTATTCTTTCCTTTAATTCATTATCCCCTGGTTCTGTGTTGCCAGGTAAGGTCCTTGTGCTAAAACAATTATGGTAGCATATCTTGACACATACTTTATAGTAACTTACTTGGTCATAAGTAGAGACAAAACTAAATCAAGACTCTAAGTCAAAACAAAATTCATTTTATTTAACAGGAACCCTACAATTTTATTGGGTTTGCACTCTAGTTTTGTAGAATCAGCTAATTAAATATATTGGATTTTTTGTTAGCTTTTCCTTGCTTTCTTGCCATGTTATATCTTATTATTCATGGGAAAGATAAAAGAAAATATGATAGAGGTATTAAACAGTGAAATAATTATAACTTCTATATCCGATTACCATTTGAAAGAGTTTAGCTATGATGACATTTTTATTAAGTATTTTATTTAGTGTCTTGTCTAATTACATATTGGATAATTGATATCACTTATATTGGGTGTGTTTTTAATGAGTTGTATGTAGTCTAATATAATTGTTTAGCTCTGGTTGTTGATTTTTTTCAGTACCAATAGCTCAAATTCTGAATCTACATTTGTATCCAAACCACTTGTAACTATCTGTATAAGAAAATGCACATCATTTTCTATTTTTTTAAATTTACCTTTTCTTCTTTATTTTTATTGTTGACACTATTATAGATGTTCCCATTGCCCAACCCATTTGCCCACCTTCACCCAACCCCTGCCTCACCTTCCCTCTGGCCATCACCACACTGTTATCTGTTTCTATTGGTTATGCATATATATCTTCTTTGGTTAATCCCTAATGTAAAGACTATTTATTTAATATTAGGTTAAATATTCAAGGTTTGGGGCATACATTTTTCATAATTTGTCACTCAACTATAAATCTGTGTGTTTTATACCAAAGGAAGCTGTCAACACTTTAGTCATTTCTATGAAAGTTTGCAGACTGGAAGTATGAGTTTCATTGAACTAAATTATCCATTTTGTTTTTGAGCACAGCTTGAGAGGGACACATGCTCAACAGGTACAGTTTGCTGATTCCTAATTTTCCCTGATATTTTCCTCCTCATTTCTAACTGACCATACCACATGAGAAGAGTATCTCCAATCCATTATTTTAATTCTCTGTAATCTAGCAACATGCAGGAAAAAAATAATTTCCCTGCCACGGAATTCCTTGAGAAAACCCCCCACAGAGAATTGAGGGCGTTTTGACCCAGGTATATATTGTAAAATAGTTGCTGCTGACTCACTGTACTCTGCGCCTTCTGTCCACAGTCTGAGACTGCCCCACCCCGGAGACCAGAGTAGTGCACAGCTTGAGAGGGACACATGCTCAACAGGTACAGTTTGCTGATTCCTAATTTTCCCTGATATTTTCCTCCTCATTTCTAACTGACCACACCACTGAGCTATGGATCCACTAATTAATGTTCCTGATATGCTAGTATGGCCAGGTGATACGCTGACTGCTGGCATAAAATAGCTTACTTAACATTCGAAACATATGGTATGAGAAGAAATGCACAGAGAACAGAAAGACTGAAGTACTAGATAAACTCAATTGTTTGCACTAGAATTTTCTTTTTCTTCTTCTTCTCTTCCTTCCCCTCCCCCGTCCTTACTCACTCCCCACTCCTTTCTCCTCCTTCTCCTCCTTTCTCTCCTCCTCCTCCTTCTCTCTATCCTAGTTATCTCTGACTTGACATCAAAGCTTCTGGAGCAGCATCCTCTTTGGAGTCCTTTGCAGGATCCTACCAGGAGTAAGTGAAGAGGTTTGGTGTTCCTACCACTGGAGGACATGATGCTGTGATTTAGCAGGACATGTTCTTGGCAGAAGGCCAGAAGAAAGTGGCCCTGGGATGATTTCAGAGTCCATTGGCTAGAAATCTGTTGTCAGGGGTAGCATTACCTAAGCAAATTGAGGAGATTAGAAAGAATAAAGAAGTTTACCAGAAAGCGAAATGGACAAATCTTACGCTGAGTCTCAGGGAGGTCTTCAAGTAAATAAAAGCAACCAAGGCATTTGTCAAAAAATATTTCAAAACTTAGTAGTGAGATTCCATTTCATCAAGTCAAAAGTCCACCTGATTTCCAGCATGTAATGGATTATCTGCGAACCTGTTGTCATCATCTCAAAGGAAAGCAAAATAACTTCTCAAGGAACTGTTGCTGCTTATTTCTCCATTTTGAGGTTTTTTAAAAATATACATTTTTATTGATTTCAGAGAGGAAGGGAGAGGGAAAAAGAGATAGAAACTTCAATGATGAAAGAGAATCATTGATGGGCTGCCTCCTGCACGCCCCACACTGGGGATCGAGTCCTCAACCCAGGCATGTGCTGTGACCAGGAATAAAACCCTGACCTCCTGGTTCATGGTTGACACTCAACCACTGGGCCATGCTGGTCAGGCCATTTTGAGTTTTGTTAGCTATTCTTACTTGATACTTCATTTAATTAGACAGAACAATATGGCACTTATTAAGTTACTCTTTACTACCATTTTGGTTGTGCAGGAGCCCTTTAATTATTGTGATTATCATATTTCAGATTCTGGATATGGCCAGGAGATTATTGCTTCAATCAGCCTCCTCACAAAACTAGGTCGGAAAGGCACTTGATTTATGGACATCTCCACTGTCACCTTTCAAGGTAGTGATAATTTTGTTTAGCGCTTGTCTCCTGAGCTTGGAAATGTATTATGAAATCAGAAACTCTACGTTAAGTTCCTGGAGGAAAATTAGCTCATATTACAAAGCACCCCTTTATTATTTTGGTTGTAGATTGGTAGCTGACATGTTATCATAAAAGATAATTTTGCAATTATATATATTACAAAGTAAAAGAAATAGGTAAAGAAAGATACCTGGACTTGGAATGTTTTGTTTTGTTTTTAATAAGCATTATAATGAATGACTAAGGACAACTTTTATACTTTTTCCTTTCACTTCTTTCCTCAAACTCGTTCTTGGAAAACAATTCTTTTTCAACCCAACTTTATTAGCATTACGTTCACCATAAATTTATACCAAGTATTCTAAGGGTGGCTTTCTTTAAAAAAAAAACAAAACAAAAACCATATTGTGTTCCTAAAGACCTTTGGAATAGGATAATTAAAAAAAAATACATCATGTCATATCTGTAATCCAGGAGTTTAAGTAGTTTGTTGGGATAACAGGTATGTGTTGTGAAGGGAAATCGCCTTGCCATGAAATTAGTTCAAATAGTCCAACTAGCTTTGCTCTCTTGACTCGATCGCTGGAACAGGTTCTTACTGATATCTCTGCCTTCCTATTTTGCCTCTACCTCTATCTATTTCCTCCATTTTTGTCAAAGCAATCTTTCTAAGACACAAATATCATTCTACCTCGCATGTATTTAAATTCATGTATCCCCATTGCCCTTAAGATAATGTTTGCCCTCTTTATCAAGAGTTCCAGGACCATTCATGCCATGACTTCCTGACTCGCTCACACCTATCACTTCTAACCCACTGCCACCACTTCTCATCCTACTTCGCGCAATTATTCCCAATATCCTGAACATCCTCAGCTTCCCTCCACCCCCAGCCTTTGCACGGATCATTCTCTGAGCATGGCATCTTTCTCCTCCCCCTTCAGTATTTGCCTGGCTACACAGATGCATTCCTGACACCTCAGTTGGCAGCAGCAGCCTTCCCTCTGCTTCCCCCGTACACACAGTCAAGTACACACTGCGAATACTGAGGAGTGCTTCTCCCTTACACATATGACCCTGGTCTTTTCTGTTACCCACCAGGAGCCCTGATGGCTTTGTTATTATTTCCTGTTTACCCACCAGGGTCCCTCATTAGGCACAGTGAGGACAGGCGTAGTTTTGATGCTGTTCATCCTATACATGAGGTATTTAGCACAGTGCATAGTACATAGTACAAGACAATACATGTTGCCGAGTGAATAAATAAATGAAGTAATCAGGCAGGTGTTATGTCTAAGTCACATAATACTCATAACTCTGAACATGATTGGGCCAACTATAGCAAAAATTGTATTTTTTAATCGGAAGAGTTTTTCAGACAGGGAAACTTGCAAATGTAGGTGAACAAGGCCACGTAATTAATTTATGATTTTCAGGGAAAAGTACAAATATATGCCAATTTGTATGCTAACTGACTGCCAGTAACCACAATTCCCACCCCCGCACTTCCTCACACTGCAAGATACACTGCACTTATTTTGCTTTTCTATTTTAGATATTTTGTGAAAAATTGGGGCCTTAATTTTTATAATGGCAAAACTAGATGGTAAGCCACTGGCACTATTATCAATTAATGAAACCTACAAATAAGCAAACATTGAAGAACATAATAATGAAAGTGTAATTAACCTGCAATTGCTTTGAAAACTACCTGTAAAATATCCTCCTTCAAATTTTGCTACCAACAATATTATGGGAGAAACAACATGGTGTTACAATAAGAAATGTTATAAAATGTTATAGCCCCATATTTTAGAGTACCCTGGGTGTAAAATGGTATAAGAAATGTTCACAGTTTTTTTATCACTGTATACTGGAAGCTCTGTATGAAATTGGTAAAGTATTATTGATAAAGAAATGGTGGTTTCATATTTTTCCATGATGTTTATATGGTTATATCTGGTATATATAATTCAGACTTCTAAATATAACAAATGAATTAGATAAAATACCACATTTGATTTCTAATTGTATTTGCTTACCCGGACTTTGCATTATAACTCACCATTTAGACTCAAATTCTATCATGTTCACATTTTACACCTCAAAACTTTATGTTTATATT
Organism: Myotis yumanensis; assembly: GCF_028538775.1. Taxonomy (NCBI): domain Eukaryota; kingdom Metazoa; phylum Chordata; class Mammalia; order Chiroptera; family Vespertilionidae; genus Myotis; species Myotis yumanensis. The sequence continues at coordinate 16,567,940 of NW_027223762.1, forward strand.
ATTCCAGATGGCACATATCTCTACATGTTTGTTGAATTAAGTTGAAATCAAAAGACTTTGGGAGTATCCTATCTAATAAAAGAGAAACATGGTAATTAACCATACAGCCTCTACCCTTCCCCTTGGCTAATCAGTGAGATATGCAAATTAACTACCAACCAAGATGGCGGCCGGCAGCCACGCTGTTGACGCAAACAGGGAGGCTTGCTTGCTTCAGTGACGGAGGAAGCCAAGCTTCCCCGCCTGCCTTGCCGGCCTCTCAGCTGCAACTCTAAGAAACATTGTAACAATTATAGAAGCTAAACAAAACCCCGGGCTTCAGCCAGCAGGACCGCAACATTGTTTCAAATACAGAAGGTAAACAAAGGCCAGAAACCTGCTTTCAACAGCTGAGGTCTCATAACTGGAGCCAAGACTCAGAGCTAAAGCTGGCCCAGAATAAAAAAAAAGGAAAAAAGGACAGGTTGGGCGCTTCAGTCACCCGCCAGCCTGAAAACGGCCCTCAGCCCTTCACCCAGGCTAGCCAGGCACCCTAGTGGGGACCCCCACCCTGAAGGGGGTGTGACCAGATGCAAACAGCCATCATCCCCTCACCCAGGCTGGCCAGGCACCCAAGCGGGACCCCCACCCTGATCCAGGACACCCTTCAGGGCAAACCAGTCGGCCCCCACCCATGCACCAGGCCTCTATCCTATATAGTAAGAGGGTAATATGCCTCCCAGCACCAGGATCAGCGAAACAGCGAGGCCTCCCGGCACCAAGATCAGTGTGACAGGGGGCAGCGCCCAAAGCCGCTGATAGCCCTGCGGCTCTGTGTGTGACAGGGGGCGAGGCCACAACCTCCCTATCCGCCCTGCTCTGTTCGTGACAGGGGGGAGCTCCTCAACCCCCTGATTGGCCCTGCTCTGTGCATGACAGGGGGTGGCGCCGCAACCTCCTTATCGACCCTGCCTTGAGTGTGACAGGGGGCGGTGCCCCAACCCCCCAATCAGCCCTACCCTGAGCGTGACTAGGGATGGCATCGCAACCTCCCGATCCGCCCTGCTCTGTGCATGACAGGGGGCGGCGCCCCAACTCCCCAATCAGCCCTGCTCTGAGCCCGACCAGGGGCTGCACCTAGGGATTGGGCCTGCCCTCTGCCACCCAGGAGCAGGCCTAAGCCAGCAGGTCGTTATCTCCCGAGGGGTCCCAGACTGCGAGAGGGCACAGGCCGGGCTGAGGGACCCCCTCCTTCCCCGCCCCGAGTGCACAAATTTTTGTGCACCGGGCCTCTAGTCTATATATAAAAGCCTAAGTGACTGTTACTACTGGATGACTGGACGACCGGCCAGTAGCTATGACATGCACTGACCACCAGGGTAACTATGACATGCACTGACCACGCTCAATGCAGTAGCTGCCCCCTGGTGGTCAGTGCAGTCCCACAGCCAACCTCCTGTGGCTGGCCAACCTCCTATGGTCTCTCCCCCTGGCCAGCTGGCCCCAATCAGCCCTGATCGCCAGCCAGGCCAAGGGACCCCACTGGTACATGAATTTGTGCACTGGGCCTCTAGTATATAATAAGAACTTAAACATGTTATAGTAATCTGTAGGTTTTTAAATATATATTTATGGACATATTTAGAAAATATAACTTATATGGCCCAACAATCAGAATATAGAAGTTGTGGGAGGGGAGAGGGTGTTCAGGGAAGGGGTCAATGGGGAAAAAAGGGGGATATCTGTAATACTTTCAACAATAAAGATTTAAAAGTGAATTTAGATGTTGTTATCTGAAACAGTGTTCATATCTAGTGTATGTAGTAACCTAATTTAGCTGATACTGCAAACCAAAAAGGGAAAGTGCATTGAAGCCACTCAGTACATGGGGCTCTGGTGTCTGAAAACCTGGGTTCTAATCCCAGCTGTGCCACTTAATAGACTATTTTTGTAAGCATCAGGCACTTCATCTAAAATAATAGGTACTGAGAACAAATTGATGGTTGTCAGCTGGTAGGTGGTTTAGGGGGGTGGGTGAAAAAGGTGATGGGATTCAGAAATACAAATTGGCAATTACAAAATAGTCATGGCCCGACTGGTGTGACTTGGTGGTTGAGCATTGACCTATGTATCAGGAGGTCACAATTTGATTCCTGGTCAGGGGACATGCCTGGGTTTCGGGATTGATCCCCAGTAGTGGGTATGCAAGAGGCAGCTGGTCAATGGTTCTCTCTTATCACTGATGTTACTCTTTCTCTCTACCTCTCCCTTCCTCTCTGAAATAAATAAAAAATATATGAAAAATAAAATAAATAAAAAAGATGCCTCGTAATTTAAAAACAACAACAAATAATCATGGGGATGTAAAGTACAGTGTGGGGAATATAGCCAATACTTTTATAATTACTACTAGTGGCCAGTGCACAAAATTTTTGCACATTAAAAGGGAATTAATTAGAGGAAATATTTTAATATTGCTATTTGCCCTTTCTCTATAATGGAAGTGTCAGAGATGAAAGAAAATTAGTAAAATGTATATGAAAATCTCCCTCCTGTCAGAGTCTGGGGTGCGCCATGAGACCCAGAGTCAAGTCCCCGCCCACCCGCACATGCTTTGAAATTGCAGGAGACTCAGACCCGGCCGGCCCCACCCCCTTTGGGCAAGACCTGGCCGGCTCCACCCCTGTCAAACCCTGGAGGAAGAGGGGGGGGCGCAGCCTTAGGTACCCCGGCCCGGGGCTGGGTGGGGGATGCAGCCTCAGGTCCCCCTGAACAGCTTCAGGTCCCCTGGCCTGGCACTGGGAAGGGTGAGCAGCCTCAGGTCTCCTGGTCCAGCGCCAGGTGGGGGGCACAGCCTGAGGTCCCGTCAAGCCCTGCTGGGCTGGGGGCACAGCCTGAGGTTCCCCGCCCCAGCCAGGCAACATGCAGCCTCAGGTCCCTGCTGATCGTTATGCGTCACAGTGTGACGTCCATTTGCATATTAGCCTTTTATTATTATGATGTGTGACATCAGGGAGTATTAGACTTATCAGGGGGATCCCCTCAGAAGTTATATATATATGTCTAAATACTATTTTGCATACTTTAAGCTAATATAATATTGAATGTCACCTGTGATTAAAAATGACTAAAATAAGAGTATACATATACCCATCCCATAGGTTTGTTCTGTATAAATACAATAATGAAAGCAAAATACAGGGTGAGGCAAAAGTAAGTGTGCAGTTGTTTGTGTGGAAAATAATGCAATAAATTAATGAATAATAGAAGACTGAAACTCTGTTTCGCCTACTCACCACTGTAAACCTACTTTTGCCCCACCCTGTATTATGCACAGGGCTTTTACCTCTTTCTCATCTTATTTCAAGGGGATCTGTCAATGAATAGGAAAATAGCATAAAGTTTCTGTAGAGCATGTGACATAAGTTTGAGTGAGCAGAGGTCCTTATTAATATAGACATTAATATCAGAAAGTTTGAAGCCCAAGCAAACCAGGATAAGTCACTAAAAATTTGTAGATTTCTAGCTATTAACTGGGGAAACACATGCTACTTTGCTTAATGTAACTAACTGCCATTAAAGGGAATTTTAAAATATAAAGTATTAAATAAGTAAAGTGGACACAAAATGCTCTAGTCTAGACTGTGCCAGGTTGTACTCAGTGGCTTGCAATTTGACGTTGTTATGAGACATCACAGGACCTTGAAAATATAAAAGACAAGAGCCAGATAAGTGGAAAATTAGTTCTTGAAATAATGTTTGTTCAGGTTGTGAGAACAAGTCCATTTTCCCCCCTCGGGCAGATATTTTGAAGGTTGTACTGGCTTCATTTTCTAGAGAGAAGGTTAAAGAATAGGAAGTAAATCATATCTGTTCATGTGTCATGTTACTTAGGAGCCGCTCAATAAATATTAATTGATGAGATGGTATTGCAAGGACTATACTTTATGAAATTGATTCACAGAGGTCAGCCCCAGGCAGTTTTACCAAAGTGATTGTATGTTCCCAGCATCTTTTATTTAATTCTCTTTTTGGAAGATCATGTCAAACTAAACCTGTTTGACTGGGATCTTGAGTTTCTTTATTTTTTCCTTCCTTCCTTCCTTCCCTCTCTCTTTCTCATTTTAAAAATCATAGTTTACCAGAAAATGTCTTGTCATTGACCATTTTGTGACAGTCGTTCTGGGGGCGTGGCGGACACTCTTCTTCAAACTTGGATTCAAGTCTTCCTTTCATTCTTGAATAGTTTTCTCCATTGCAAATTACAATGTGTTGTTTTATTGTTTCAATTTTCATCTGGTGCAGCCACATCTTTCATTTTAACTTCTTACTCAATTTCAGTATTTTGTTTATTTTGTTTTAGTCTTGTGCCCTCTGGCACTTACACTTTGTTCTATGGCACGGTCTTCTCTTTTTTATAATTTCAAAGTGAACTTCCTTTCTGTGCCGTCTTATTTTTCTTTTCAACTCATTTCCTGAGAAATGTGAGCTTAATTTTCATGTCCTTTTCCTTTATATTTTGTATGCCTGAGTGTGTGTGTGTGTGTGTGTGTGTGTGTGTGTGAGAGAGAGAGAGAGAGAGAGAGAGAGAGAGAGAGAGAGAGAGCACTAGCTAGCTAGCTTTGGTTTGACTTTCCTTATTCTCAGATATCCCTTAATCTTATACTGCTCTGCTTATAAAGTAGTCACACAGTCCCTTCTGCAATAGACTTTATCTTCTGATAAGCCCCTCAATGAGGGCGTGTCTGTAATTTTTGTATTTATTCCAGCATGTCTAATGTGTATGTCTAACCGGGTCCAGAGGGCTTCACTCAACAACCATGCCTGTTGAAGTCATTGTTTCTAGCAATAGTGTTGCTCTGTCCTTCAGGGGGAAGCACCTGGCCAGAACTCCTAGCTTCTTCCAGTCCTGTCTGCACCTGCAGCAGCAGGCACGTCTGGTCTAACCTTTTTTTTTTTTTTTTTTTTTTAATCTGACAACTCTCCTCATACATGGGGCCTGTGGTTACAGTGTGTATGATGGAAGAGTTTATATGTCTATTTCTGATGTTCCAAGTTCAGAGGGGAAAAGGGAATACATTCTTGCCTTGTCATCTTAAATGTAAAGTCCCAAGGGTCTTTCCTTAAAGTTCTCTCTATAATTTTATGCCACTTGTTAGGATAAAACAGCAAAAAGAGTGGGCAGTCTCTTTATTTAGGAAATCTTCCCTGAAGGCTATTTATTTGTCTTGCATACACTTGACAACACAAACACAATGCAACAAAAATAACAGTAGTTAAGGTTTGAGTGTGCTTATAATATGTCAGGTAAATACTATCCTAAGCCCATGGGTAGGTATATCAACCAACTTAATCTTCACAATCACTCTATGAAGTAGATGCTGTTTTAGACTGAAATATTATTCAAGAATAAGTAAATGGATAGATTCTGACTCATAATGTGCTATTCAATAGACATTAGACTGTCCTCAGCAAAATAACCTGGTCAGATTTATGATTTTATTCATACTATTGTTAAATGTTTTTCTCGGAGTAAGATAAAATTGTGAAAGAAATATGGCAATAAACAATTACCAGACAAGAGAGGAGGGACCAAGGAAAAGCTAATGCTTTTGCAATTGACAGGAGTTTGGGGATAAATGTGGATAGATCAGGCAAGAGGCTTCCGAATGTCAGCTTTGCTTTTTTGCTTTTTAAAAAAAATTGTTAATGTTTTTATTGATTTCAGAGAGAGGAATGGAGAGGGAGAGAGAGATAGTAACATCAATCAGCTGCCTCCTGCACACTCCCTACTGGGGATTAAGCCAGTAATCCAGCAGGTACCCAGAAGGGGAATCAAACCTGCGACCTCCTGGTGTACGGGTCGATGCTCAACCACTAAGCCACACTGGCTGGAGGAGCTTTGCTTTATCAGGAAAAGTTCTGATGCACGGTTCAGTTACTGCTGATGGGAAAAAGCCAAATAACTGAAACAGAGGCCCAGATCAGCAAATTTCTGGTCTAACATATAAGAATAGAATCTAATTACTACAAGCGATAGCTCAGTGTGACAACCTTCTACCTCAGGATGAGGAACGAGCGATGAAGCAAAGGGGAGGTTAGTCATTACCACCTATTCTTTTAAAATATTTTTTCATTTCTTCCCCTGCATCGAATATAGAGGCCTCCCCCCCTTTTCTAATTAGTTGCCTGGTGATTACAAATACTTAATTTAGTTGAAACTTTCAGGTGGCCCACGAAAAATTGAAATTGGCTGTCTGTACATAAAGTTAGCCCAGAAGCCATTCTGCAAAATTTCTTTTTTGCATTATTTTAAATATCAAGCCCATGCTGATTCATATGGTGCTTAGCACAATAACTCTTCCATAGTAGAAAAATCAATAAATGGTTTTTGATTGAATGTAAATTTTGGCTTGGGTTAATTTGTGCTATTCCTCCTGTTCAGAATTCTTGAGCAAGGTACCTATGAGACTTACCATCATTATATGACTAGAGAAAGGAAAACCTATCGTGGGAAAGACCTGTAAATAGCTTCTTAGACTTCTTGCTGTATAACATCCTGCAATCTTTAAGATCGCAGGCTTTAGGATCAGACCTGTGATTGAATTCCAGATCTAACATTCTTTATTGTGAGAATTTAGATGTTACTCAGATTCTTAGAATCTTATTTCCGTCATCTCTAAAGTAAGGTTAATAATATATATTTCTGAGAAAATTTATAAATATTATCAGAAAGAAAACAAGTTAGAACACCTTTCCTTGAAGTCTTACATTTACTAAAGGCAAGAGAGAAAGGGTTACCATCTCAAAGAACTCAAAGTGCAAAAGTTGGGGCAGTTCAGCTGAGAACAGAGTCCCTGAATGTCTGCTAATGTTGTCTTCCTTTTTATTGCATAAAAGTACTTTTTATTCAGCCCTCTAAGATCTACTGCTACACCTTAAGATGCTCTCCTAATAGGATGGCCCACTTCACCAGTTAAAAATAGTTTATTTCTCTTTCTCATACTACATCTGTAAGGCAAATAGAACAAAGTGTATTCTTGGAACACCGCGATATTAAGTAGCTACTCATTAAAGAGTGGGAGAGGATAATAGAAATCAAGAAGGACAACATTCCTCCTACTTTTCATAACTCTTGATCTCAAGATAAAATATTCTCATAATTTCATATATGATATGCAATGCATAAGGGCCTCCTACCTTCATTGTGCAGCGCCTTCTAGAAATGCCCAGGTTCTTTTCCCAAAGAAAGCTGAAGAATGTTCCTGTCTCCAAGATCATCTGAGAAAAGGATGTTGATGCCAAGTGCTAGAGCTCTTACCTGTAAGCGGCTCTCATTCTTTCCAAGTCTCTGTTTCCTACTTCTGTCATCAGAAATGGAGTCCATGAATCTCTAGTCCACCTTGCATAAGCTTTCTGCAAATAAAATACAGATTTATCAATAATAAGCTTATCTACTGTTAAGAAAATTTTGTTAGGTATTACTTATTATGTGTCCCACAGCTTTATCTTTTACTTTAAAGCAGACTTTACATATTAATAAAAACAAGCAAAAACAGGAGCATCTGGTTATGAGTACACAATGATAGCTAATTGCTTTTTTCACCAAAATACATTCTAAATACAAATGTGTTCAGTCATCTGAATAGTATCACTTTCTTTTCTTTTGGTGAAATAATTATCACGATATTCTTAATATAGCTAGTTATCAAGATCATATTTGATACCTGACATATAGGACACACTCAATTAAAATTAACTATTTTTATTGTTTTGGATAATATGGCATTAAACAGAAATGATGTTCTTCTAAGTGATAGCTAAGAATTAATGGCCTTTCCAGAGAGAGAAAATTCTTTTTAAAAAAAATATATTTTATTGATTTTTTTTTTTCAGAGAGGAAGGGAGAGGGATAGAGAGTTAGAAACATAAATGAGAGAGAAACATTGATCAGCTGCCTCCTGCACACTCCCCACTGGCTATGTGCCCACAACCAAGGTACATGCCCTTGACTGGAATCGAACCTGGTACCCTTCAGTCCACAGGCCAATGTTCTATCCACTGAGCGAAACTGGTTAGGGTGAGGGAAAATTATTAGACAACTTATACACAAATTCAAAGCTTTACCACCACCTAGCTATTTGACCTTGGACAAGTTTCTTAAAAAGTTTGAGCCTCACCCTAGTGGGTTTGGCTCAGTGGATAGAGCATTGTCCTTTGGACCAAAGGATCCCAGGTTCTATTCTGGTCAAAGGCACTCAAGGGCATATACCTGTATTGCAGGCTCCTCATCTGGTTGGGGTGCATGTGGGAGGCAACCAATTGTTGTGTTTCTCTCACATTGATATTTTTCTCTGCCTTTCTCTCTTCCACTCTCTCTAAAAAGTCGATGGTAAAATATCCTGTGGTGAGGATTAAAACAAAAAAAAGTTTGAGCCTCAGACATATGTGCCTGTATCTTAGGTAGATTACAGTGATTGAATGAGGTAATTTATGTTAGCATTTATTACAATGCTTAAGAAACACAAGGCACCCAACACATCTTATTTTTATTTTGTCCCTCCCTTATAACCTACTAGATGTGCAATGCACAAAATTTGTGCAAGGGGGGGAGGTCCCCCAGCCTGGCCTGCACCCTCTCGCAATCCGGGACCTCTCGGTGGATGTCCTATTGCCGGTGGATGTCCAACCAGCAGTTGGACATCCCTCTTGCAATCCAGGACTGCTGGCTCCTAACTGCTCACCTGCCTGCCTGATCACCCCTAACCACCTCTGCCTTGGCCCCCACCACCGCAGCTTCATCAGAAGGTTGTCTGGAAGAATGTCCAGAATGATGTCCGGAAGGTTGTTGGCTATCTGGTCTAATTAGCATATTATGCTTTTATTATTATAGATAGTCATGGACCTTGGTACTTGTAGGACTAGAGAAAACACATCAACAGAAGCTTGGGTTCCTTTTTCATCCTGAATCACAATAATCCTTTTAGATCTTGTTAAGGAAGGAAGATGTCCAAAGGAGGAGAGACCAATTGACAATTTCATTCAAAATCATGGTGTTTGGAAAAGATAAAATGAGCAAGTAGCATGAAATCAATGGTGGCCAATCAAATTTCTTTTCTGTTGAGCTGTAACGTATATGCTCATGAACAGTGCTGAACCTCCAGAGCAGCGGTTCTCAACCTGTGGGTCGCAACCCCTTTGGCGATCGAACGACCCTTTCACAGGGGTCGCCTAAGACCATCCTGCATATCAGGTATTTACATTACGATTCATAACAGTAGCAACATTACAGTTATGAAGTAGCAATGAAAATAATTTTATGGTTGGGTCACAACATGAGGAACTGTATTTAAAGGGCCAGAAGGTTGAGAGCCACTGTTCCAGAGGGAGTTCAGGAGACAACGACACTCCTGAAGACAGGAGTAGAGCCTAATAAAATGCCAAAGTTCATGGCAAGTCTCACACTCATCCTGTGTATTCTCTAACTGTTAAAAAGCTGCTGAAAAACACAAGCTGCCATGGACATATGAATACTGGGAATGGGATGTTTTACAGAATTGCTTGTATTGGGCTCATCTGTCTTAAGCTTAAAGCAAAAGAGTAGCCATCATCAAGAAAGAGGCCACAAGAAGTTCCCTGCCATTAGAAGCGTAAGAAGATCAGCAGCGCAGGCCTCGGTATCTTAGGTAGCCTGGGAAAATGTTACTTTTAGAACAGTGCCATTCCTTTGGCCTCAGGTATCCAACACTTGGATTTGGGAGGACAGTATCTGGAAACCCTGATGGCAGGAAGTGAATAGAAAGGAAATCAGTGTCTTCAGGACAGTAACTAATGTTGGCTCCTCTCAATACTGAGCATCACCAACCTTACAAAAGGCAGGGCTGTCAGCAAGAATGGGACATCCTGCCCTGACCAGTTTGGCTCAGTGGATAGAGCGTCAGCCTTCGGACTAAAGGGTCTCAGGTTCGATTCTGGTCAAGGGCATGTACCTTGGTTGCGGGCACATCCCCAGTCAGGGGTGTGCAGGAGGCAGCGGATCAATGTTTCTCTCTCATCGATGTTTCTAACTCTCTATCCCTCTCCCTTCCTCTCTATAAGAAAAACAATAAAATATATTTTTTTTTAAAAAAAGAATGGGACATCCTAAGTAAGAATCTATAGCCCTCATTGCTTTGGTCTAGGCAGGAACAGAAGCATTACACAAACATAAATGAAGAAAAGTAAAAACAATGAGCATAAGAAGAGAATTTCATATAGTTAGTGATTGACTTTGAAGTGTTTTAGAATGACCAATTTGTTAGAGGCTAAACATCTCATAGAGCATGTGGAGATAAGCCTGTATAAATGTCATTAGATACTCATTTATATTCTTTCTTCTCAGACCTAGGTAGGGGAGAAAAAAATGTTTTCAAAAACCCTTTTAGGGTTCCTGGCTGGGTCTGAAAATTAAACTAACAGACAGATTAATGGGAAAATTACACACTATTTTATCTAGTATAAGTTTTATGTAACATGAGAGCCTTGATAGTAAAGGAAGAACCTAAGAAAAAAGTAGACCCGAGTATTTTTAACGAGGTTTAAAGATGTGGACATTCATAGAGGAATATGAACAGTTAAGGAGTATGAGGGAAGTGTAGTAGAGTTGGGGAATCTTAGCAAGATCTATTTGTTAGAATTCTCCTTAGTCTTTGAGGGTAAGGAGACTCCTCCAGGTACTGGGAAAATCTTTCACATGAGGATTTAATAACCTGTTTCGGGGAAGAAGGTTCGGAAAAGGTCAGAGGGACCTTCTTGCTTCTACTGTTTTCTCAAATGTCTTTAACTTTAAGTGTTTAATATGCCAACGGCCATAATTTGGGACACTTTTTTCCTGAACCCCATCATCTGCATCTCATCCCTAGAATAACTTAAAAAATTAAGTATATCATAACATAAACTAGCCAGTGATCTTTCAAGACAACATATATATGTTCATGAGAATTAGGCATCTCTAATTCTAATTCATTAATTTATTGTCTGAGTAAGATGAGAGAACATAGAGGGAAAAGGAAAATTAATTAAAAGGAATATTTTAACTTTTCATATTTTCACCTCTATCCCGCTTCCTGCTTTTAAAAGCCCCCCAACACTAAATTTTACTTGGAAAAAAATAGTTAACCTAGAGCTATTGGCTGTACTGCCAGAAACATAATTGCCTTGTTTGGCAAGCAGCATTGCTCTTTAAGAGTTCACCAAACAGCACCATTTAGAGTGAGGAAGCAATTGATGCTGCTTTTAACACATGCTCTCAAATGTATTTTTTTAACACGGAGTCCATTTTTGTAAAGTGAATTGTTTTCCTCCCCTTTTGCAGAAACTGAAGTTCAGAAGATCGTCAGTTATTTTTAAGTTTCATTAAAGAAATGCCTTGCACTCTTTACAGTAGAATAGGCAGCCAGGCATTCCCCAAACTCAAAGCAAGTTAAACTAATTTTGCTCTAACATTTGCAGGCTATAGCAACATGAAATAATCAGTTATTTATTATGTACTTCTTTTCTTTAGCCATATTGCTGCCAGTGATTTTGAAAACATTTATTAATGTGTCACTGAAATATATCTAGTGTGCCCATTGTGCTTGATATTTTGTTGGAAAATAACAAAAGCTTGTCTTAGAGAATGAGATAATGAATTTTTTAAATAAATAGGGTAAAACATACTATGTTCATTTGTTTCATTTATTTAAAAACCTGTGTGTCTAGCTGGCATGGCTTAGTGGTTGAGCATAGACCTATGAGCCAGGCGGTCACAGTTCTATTCCAGGTCAGGGTTGCGGGCTTGACCCCCAGTGTTGGGCATGCAGGAGGCAGCTGATCAATGATTCTCTCTCATCATTGATGTTTCTATCTCTCTCTCCTTCTCCCTTCCTCTCTGAAATCAATAAAAATATATTTTTAAAAAAATAATGTATTTTTAAAAATATATTTTTATAAATAAAAATAAAACCCCGTGATTTAGGGGAAAGAGTATAATAAATCATGGAACCCAATCTACAAGATCAGGGCAATGGGACTGTGGGAACTGCTAAGGTTGAGATACAGTGCAGATCCCTAGGAAACCCTGTGAGGTCAGGCAGCATCTGGGTCGGTGGGAACCTGTCATCTAAGTGTCATTTAAACTTTGTTTTCATGTTAACTAGCATAGTGGTTAAGGATGGAAGAATTATAATTAAGCCCTAGATCTAATCCTTATTACTTATGGGTATGCAAACTTGTAAACTTAACGTTCCTTGTTTTTAGGAAGAGAATAAACAATAAGATTTTTACAGGGTTGTTATGAGATTTATGCATGTTAAATAGTGGACAATGCTTAGCACAGTTTCTCGCAAATTCAACTCCGGGGAGTGTTAGCATTGGTAAGCAGGAGCAGGAGGAGTGATTAATAGACACTGTCCACTTTGAGCATATTCCAGCACCCATTCCCTCTTTCTCACATGATAATTTTTTCCTTCTACTGACACAGGATAGCCAGCTTATCCTCTCTCTGCCATGGCCTGTGATCTCATTCACTAAGGGATACAGGAGGAGGAAATTCAGGGTTTTAGGAGAAGGGGAATGAATAGAATGAAAACTTCTATTGGCTTTATTAGGTTGGTAGTATTCACATGTAAGAGAAGCATGGGTTGCTAAACTGAATGTTGCAAATGAGCTTGAGCACTTGAAAAAAAAAATGTTATGGCACAAGTGCTGGGGAGGATGTGGAGAAAAAGGAACCCTCATGCACTGCTGGTGGGAATGCAGACTGGTGCAGCCACTGTGGAGAACAGTATGGAGTTTCCTCAAAAAACTAAAAATGGAACTCCCATTTGATCCAGTGATCCCACTTCTAGGACTGTATCCCAAGAAACTAGAAACACCAATCAGAAACTATATATGCACCCCTATGTTCATAGCAGCACAATTTATATTAGCTAAGATTTGGAAACAGCCTAAGTGCCCATCAGCAGATGAGTGGATTAAGAAACTGTGGTACATCTACACAATGGAATACTACGCTGCGATAAAACAGAAGGAACTTTTACCATTTGCAACAGCGTGGATGGACCTGGAGAGCATTATACTAAGCGAAATAAGTCAGTCAGAGAAAGATAAATATCATATGATCTCACTCATTTGTGGAATATAATGAACAACATAAACTGATGAACAAAAACAGATCCAGAGACAGAGAAGCATCGATTAGATGCTCAAACCTTAGAGGGAAGGTAGGGGAGGGTGGGGGTAAGCGGGAGAGATCAACCAAAGGACTTGTATGTATGCACATAAGCCTAACCAAAGGACACAGACAACAGGGGGGTGAGGGCATGAGTGGGAGAGGGGGAATGGGGGGATAAGGACACATATGTAATACCTTAATCAATAAAGAAAGAAAAAAATATATAAAAAAATTTATGGCAGCAACAGAGTAAAAATTTGTAATAACAACGAACATCTTCAAACATAAATATTCTTTCAATTTATAAATTGATTTTCTCATGTATTATATCTTTTAATTTCCATAGAAGTTCTCCAATTTAGATATTATCATCATCCTTATTTACCACATAAGAAAAACTGATTCCAAACATTAAGTGACTGGCTCATTATCTAGAGCTAGGGCTTCCAACTTGAAATGCCATACTAAGATATGTGTGCACACACATATAGGGTGCCCCAAAAATGTATACATGCACTTTTTGAATAATTATAAAGGCAATGTTTATTAAAATACATTTCATTTTTAAAATTGAACTATCAGCTGTTAAAGTGTATATACTCTGTATACAAAGGTATTGAATCTATGCATACTGAATATATCCTGGCAAATATAAATACAGGATTTGGGAATTAAATGAAAATATTAGTTTTAGAAATAAATAATTTGCATATACAAATAGTACTTGAAGAGAAAATTTAAAATATTTGCCCTTTCTCCCTTTGTTCAAATGATTTATAATATTTATGATATGTGATTTGGGTGAGTAAATAAATATTCTGCTCAGACAGAAGCAAATGACTTATTAGATTCATTTTACTTGCATCTAACTTTCTCAAAGAATATAAGCAATTTTAACAAATTGAATTCATTACTCTAAATGGAATTAAAATGATTTCTTGCCTATCGTATGTCAAAGAGGTCACTGGGGTTTCTTTCCTCTCAAGTATAAGTTATAAATCTATTTTCTTTCTCAGATGGATAATATATATAATGAAAGTCTTTGAACTGAATTCAGAAAGAATCTCAAGAGAAAATAATATTTTGACATTAGTTTAAATAATAAAAGTGAAATGTGCAGTAGCATGATATGAAATTACAATGACTAAGTACTAATAGGTGCTTTCATTTATATGGCCTAATTTAATCCTAACAATGCAACAATATGGTTATCTCCATTTGAATACGAAGAAATGAAGTCACAGACAAATTATCCACTGAACATACGATTGCACAACTCTTAAGTGGCAATTACACATTCAATTCCATCTTTTTTCTCACTCCAAAGACCATGTTATTCTGTTATACAAAATTACTAGCTTTTCTTTTAAAAAAAAAATTATTGATTTCAGAGAGGAAAGGAGAGGGAGAGATAGAAACAGCAATGATGAGGGAGAATTATTGACCACTGCTTTCTGCACACCCCCTATTGGGGATCGAGCCCACAACCTAGACATGTGCCCTTGACTGGAATCAAACCTGGGATCCTTCAGTCCACAGTTGATGCTCTATCCACTGAGCCAAAAGCTTCTGTTTGAATTGAAGTTGTCAATCCACAAACGCAGGAATACATCTCCTCAACTCTAAGGGACCCAAAAGGTGTACAACCAGGGCAGCAATGGGCAGTGGCAGTTCATCCCAGGCAAGCCCTGGGATTGAGCCTGTCATCAAGGGCCCCTCTTCTCTGACTTCTTAGTGAGCTAAAGCTGACCAGCCTAGGCTCATTTCCCCAGCCCTTTATTGTTTCATTGTTCTTAGCTTTAATAAATGTCCTTTAACATTAAAAAAAAGAAAAAAAATTTTGATAACCTGGAAGGCATAGTACAAATAAATTTTGAGGAGGCATTTTGAGGTAATTGAAGGTACTGCTGAACTATGAATTCCATGCAACAAATATTATAAGTACTCATTAGTTCAAACATTTTAAATGTGTCAATACTCATTCTCTTCGTTCTTTAAAAACAGTTTTGGATAATTTTGAATAGTCAACAATTTGTCCTCAGGTAATAATAACTAAAATCATACTCAACACTGAAATATGAAAAGCTTTACTTCTAAGATCTGAAACTAGACAAGGATACCCATTCTCACCACTCTTATTTAACACAGTACTAGAAGTCCTATAGCCAGAGCAATTGAGCAAGATAAAAAAATAAAAGGCATCCAAGTCAGAAACAGCTTCAAGCTCCCCAGGAAACCACCTGTCCATTTCCTGAAGATGGAGGTGGGGGGCGGTCTAACTAAGATGGGTTCATGCTCAGTGAAGTCAGGGTGACTTATGGAAGGTGCTTATCTGTCAGTCTAGCCTGAGGAACAATGGGTTGGCTAGAGGGTGGACCTCATCAGAAGCCTGTGAAAACTTGAAGAGTTAATTGGTTAAGCTCCTGGTTAAAATCTCCAAAGAGTTCCCTTTTTCTTTCTGGCTTTTTCCCTCTTGTTTTCTCTTGCTCTGTGACCCACACTCACTTATGTGCTTGCCTGCCATGTGGCCTTAAGCAACCACAGGGACCATAGCTGTGCGAACCCCACAGGCAATGGACTACAGCTGGGAACACAAGATAAGCCAGATGCTGGCCTGGACTATACTTTAATATGGAACAGAAATTCTGGGCATGCTGAAGACAAGATTGAGCTTTTTTCATGGTGGAATGAACAGAGACAGGACTTGGGAGGGGAATTCTCTTAATTTTACATCACCAATAAAGTTTTCTACAAAACCCATCCTCCCATAGGGGCCTCAGGAAATTCTTTTCTTTGCAGTACCTCAAGAACTCCACTTCCATCCATAATAATGAAAAAAAAAAACTACTGTCTAGGATCCATAAAGAAATGCTACAGTTCAATATTAAAAAGGCAAATAATTCAATTAAAATTGGCAAGAGATTTGATCACTCCACCTAACAGGGTGTATAAATGATGAACAAGCGCATGAAAAAGTGTTCAACTTCATTAGATATCAGGTAAATGCAAATTAAATCCATAATGATCTCCATAATAAAAAAACGGCTAAAATATTTTAAAAAGATTGACAACACCAAATGTTGGTGAGCATGTGGAACAATAAATATCTTAATCTTATACTTTTGTATAGGAATACAAAAATAATACTACACTTTCCAAAATGTTCTGGGAATTCATATGAAGATATACATACACTAATCATCTCACTCAGAAATTCTACACCCGGGTGTTTACCCAAGAAAATTACAATAGGTCTCCTAAAGATACTGTAAAAGAAAGTTCATTTCACCTGTATTTTAATATACAAAATAGCAAACAGTCCAGATAGTTATCCATAGAAGAATTTCATAAATATACTGGATATAATAATACAATAGAACACTTGGCAATGAAGTGAACAAATCATTGTGCACATAGCATCAAGGGTGAATCTCAAACATGTTACACCAAGTGTAACCCTAAGAATATAAGTTACTTATAAGAAAATCTGAAATAGGCAAAATAATCTACTCCAGACAAAATAAAAACAATAGTTGTTTTGATGGCAATGGGTCTCGGATTGCATAGGTATATGTATGTATTTTTAAAACACAGTGAATGTATGCTTAAGATCTGTGCATTTTATTTTATATAAACTTTACATAAAAAGCAACAAAATGTAAGCAAATTTTAAATTCTACTTGACAAAATTCATGCAGAAGTATTTAGGAGATTTTTTTTTCTGAGTAACCTTGCAATGATTTGATTAATATTGTCTTTCTCCAGGGCGTGTTTTCAACCTGGGCTTCCCAGTTGTGTGTTTAGACCTCTAAAAGCACAACTACAACAAATCCATCTATATGATCAATGTCACTCAATACTGAATAATTTAAAACATTCTATTCATTTTCAGAAAACAGGGATATGTTATAGAACAGAATGCAAATTTCCCAGGGAAGTTTAACAGACAAGGTGTGACTCAAAGACACTTGTGTGTGTTGTGCTGATTCAGGGAGTGCCCTTACACTTCCTTGGGGCACACATTCAACCTCCTATGCTTTTGCGGGCATTGTGATGAAGACGTTAGAGAAAACCTGTACCTGAAACAAAAGATAAAGAGTGGAATTATGTGAGAATTGTGCGGAAATCTTTGAGTACATATTTTATCTTAGCAGGCACACCTTGGTAGGAAAAGTCCTATCTCGGTCTCAGAATGTGATTCTGTAGGGGCACGTTGACATTAGACTTAACCATTGTGGTTAGAACCATCCAGAGAGATGTTTAACACCTGGTCCCAAATAACAGGCATAGGGTTCTGCTATTGTAGATCATAAGACATTATTGTTGCTCTGTCAGGAGATACATAAAACTCAGCAAGACAATCTAAACTAATTTCAGCATATACAGCTACACTAATTGCTTTGGAAGAGAAGAGCTGTGGCAGAAATAACTAAATAGGCCAGATAGGCTTCACTCTCTGAGACCAGAAAGTATATTCCTGAGCTCAGTCAATACAGTAGAAAACTAAACTTTGGCAGCAGTTCTCAAGAACCAAGCTGGTTCACCTGCCCCATCTTTTTCTTTCTTTTTTTTTTCTTGTTTTGAAGTGTGTCCAGTTTAGAGCATGGGTGAACTAGCAAGATAAGGAAAGGATGATTAAATGTATTTTTGAACATGTTGAGCTTGCGTTTATATCCAGAAAGTAAGATTTAAAGAAGTCAAAATATAGTTTTATTTTGGGGATATATATATATATATATATATATATATATATATTTAGTTCTATATTTATGTATTATACATATTTATAGTAGTTAAGTTTACTTCACTGCATTACCTCTCACAAGAAAAATTACTGGTAGTAAAAACAGATCCTTATCATTTTCTAAAACTTAACAACTAAGCATAATAAACAGAACTGAAAAAGAATCAAAGAATGAGCTACCCATAAACCTAGAAGAGAATAAGGATACTGAAGTTTCATGGCAAACAGGCAGATGTTCCATGAAATTAGGAGGGAAATAAGAGCACATCAAACATCCTCACAGTGACAGCGACGTGAAGGAGAAAAAGGACTGAGAACCACTGAATTCGGCAGGTTATTTACCTATCATCTGGGCAAGAGAAGGCTTGTTTACACAATTCTACTGGCGCAGGAACAGACCAACGGAACAGAACAGAGAGCAATTCTAACTTTTCAATTATTAATTTGACTTCAGAAATATGCTCAGTGACTTTTGAAATTGTGCATAAAGCTAGCGTTTCTGAATCAGTAGATTATACGAACGCTATTCTCATCCAGGAACTCACTATGAGTTCTGCCTCTAGGAAGAAGGAAGGGGCAGAGCTATATGCCCTTCTTAGTGTACTAGGACATCTCTCCATGATTGAATTCAAGCATGAGCCTCTCAAGCATAGTTAATTTAGGCAATGACATTCCTTAGATTTATCAACATGCTGTCCCACCTGAGACATCCACCGCATTAATTGAATGACTTTGAGCCCAAAGCAGGAAGAAAACAAAAACATTCACACTGACAAAGGTCCACCTACTAGTACTTTATCTGAAACGACCCCACGCGGCAACAAACAAGAAAACGAGTATAGATGACTGTCCTAGCACATATCCTTTCTCTGGGGTAATAAAATGGAAGACCACTCGTCTATGGAATTCAACAATAGCTTATAAAAACATACCCTTCATTTGAGTTGTGGAAGCAGGTTTCCTCCAGAGTGTTCCAAATGAACACCCATGTTAAAGTTCCCAAGTCGCCTCTCAACACCCTCTCAGATAGCACAGTCTGTCTTTGACAAATATTCCTGTTCATAGCAAACTCTCTCTATACTAACACTATAAAGCCAATGGCTGTATCAAGACATTGTTCCCACCCCCCAAAGGAAAAAAAAAAAAAAAAGAGGCCAGCAGAGGGTAGGTTTCTCTACAAGCCTTTTACACAATGCAAATCACCTGTGGGCGCAGTCAGTCCCAACACTAACCAGGATGTAGTGAGGCCTAGAAGATTACCTATTAATATTGTGCTCAAATTCTTTGCAAAGAAAAATAATTTCTTACTTTCTTAAGACCTTGTGATCAAAGTAGGCCCTGGCAAGGACATCCTTGTGTCTTGTAAAAGCTGAGGCCGGCCTGTTTTCTTACTTTATATACTCATTCATTACTTTAAATATAAACAAAAGTGTTCGGTAATCCAATCATCTAGTTCTTTCCATATTTCCTCCCTCCTTGCCTCCCTCCCTTTCCCCCTCCCTCCCTTACTTCTTTGTTCCCTTTCTTTTCTCCTACCTTTCTTTCAGTAAAGTTACTAAGCATCTAAGGAATGCTTACAAAGTGCTATCTGCACTATCATGGGCCCATAAGTAAAAACAATAAGTAATAAGTTGTATCAAGTATTTTAATTTCAACATGCAATCATCAAAAATATTACTGAGATACTTATGTAGATTTATTTTACCAGGTCTTTGAAATTCAGTGTTGTCCCAAGCCAGTTCAGCCAGGTTCTGTGAGCCTGAGAGGGGGCGGCGAAGGATTGAGAAAAGACAAAAGAAGAAAGCTGGGTCTTGGGTGGGATGTCGTCCTCTCCGCTGGAGAGCTAGCTACAGCGCCACAGCCTGCAAGACGAGTCTTTATTTTATAGCCAGTTTCCACGAGGCAAAGTAAGGGCGTGGACAAGATGTTTACAATGTTCTCGCAGGTTTCAAATCTACTCAATTACATGCACCTGATGAAGCTTTGTTTACTTGCTGCACCTCCCGCAGCCCATATCACTCAGCCATGTGGGACCACAGGTTCGGACCTTAAAGTCAAGCTTACAGCTATAGCAGTGGTTCTCGACCTTGGCTGCACATTAGAATCACCTGCGAATCTTTTTTAAATCCTGATTTCTGGGCCTCATCCTCCAATAATTCTGTTTTTTTATTACTAATGCTGTGGCCCCACCCCATAACAAAGAAACAGAATTTCCAGAGGATGAGGCCCAGAAATCAGGATTTTAAAAAGATTCCCAGGTGATTCTAATGTGCAGCCAAGGCTGAGAACCACTGTTCTACACAGTATGTCTTTTACACCTACTGCACATCTCAACTTGAACGAGCAACATTTCAAGTGGTTAATAGCAACACTATGTCTAGTGACTATCATATTGGACAGTGCTCAGCCAGATTCTTGTAAGCATTCGACAAGAGAATTAAACAGCAGCAGGCTGCCTTTCATTTTGGACTTACAAACTCTGGAGTTGGTTTTCTCATTTGGATGCATACTGTCTCAGGCTAAGAAAACAAATACAGGTTCTGTCTGCAGTCAGCATACGCCTTTTCCGGGGACAGCACAGCACCAAGGCTCTCTCTCAGAGGTGGGCAAACTTTTTGACTCGAGGGCCACAATGGGTTCTTAAACTGGACCGGAGGGCTGGAACAAAAGCATGGATGGAGTGTTTGTGTGAACTAATATAAATTCAAAGTAAACATCATTACATAAAAGGGTACGGTCTTTTTTTTTTTTTTTTAGTTTTATTCATTTCAAACGGGCCGGATCCGGCTCTCGGGCCGTAGTTTGCCCACGGCTGCTCTCTTCTGAATAGTGCCTGGTTGGATGCAGCCTATGCTTACCGCAGTGAATTTTATTTTTTGTTTTCTAAGTAAGCCAACTAATATAGTGGATGACTCATTCTTTCCTTAAATATGTTCATCTTATAAGTCAAATTAGAGCCAATTTCTACTTACCTAAAGTTTGTATGTTTTTAGTGACATTGGATATCTTTCCAGTATTCCCCTGTATATCAGCCTTAGAGAAGAAACCTCCTTTCCTCTTATTTTTTATATTTTGGAAAATAGTTTACTGTAACCATCAAATGCAAGTCCATGGATTCTATTTTCCATAACATGGTTGGTGCATCCTCACCCCACTCTCTGTAGATATGAGTGTCTAACTTAGCAGGTTAGCCAGCTGCTAAGTTGGAATATATATCCTCACAATTCTTATATTTAAAAACATAAACTATATTTTAAATGTGCCAATAATACTCAAAGTGTAACAATATTTCCATAGCAATTACTTCCTATACTATTAATAAAATATTATATATTCTTTGGATGTTTCAAATATATTTTCTTTATAAGCTATAGGAAATAATAATAATTGCTCTGTATAAATGTACCAGAAATTAAATGGGACAGTGTGCAAGATATATGTTATAAAATATTTTGTATTGATTTCTTTAGTATCACTACATATTTGTCTTGTTTTTAGAAAAATTTATATGAAATTATAATGTAAAGGCCATTGGCATGGGTCAGCAGAACATTTATAGGTTAGCTCTAAGTATACCCTAAATGACAATCATAAATAGACAATCACTTTAGAGGATGGCATAAATTTATAGGGATAATAAATTTGTAAAATGTAAACAAAAATAACATTATCCTATTAAACTTCATTTCTCAATTTCTTGTCAGTTATTTTCATGGCAAGTTATTTCAGCAGGACCCATTTCCTACATTATATTTGACAAATAATGTAGATGTTTTGTAGTGATAAGATTAGTGGTTAGCAGACTTGGCTTCAGGAGCTCTACTCCAAATTGGGGAAGATGTTTTTCATCATATGCAAAACAACCCCTAAGGATCTTTCTGAGTTTTAACATATGAATACATACATACATACATACATACATATATAGCTGGGCTCAGGTGTGGCATTCACTCTGGCTAGCTTTGAAACGTAAATGAAGATTTTGTGAAATCACTGGAAAAAATGCCCCAATTTCTTAGAAGAATACAACCTCATAGGCACCGCCATGAATCTAAAGCTTCCAAGGCCCAGGACGTCAGAAGTCCTGGGTTTGAGTTCTGCTTGCATTAAGTAGCAGACCCCTGATAAATTGCTTAATGTCTTTGACCTTCAATGTCCCCTGGTACACAATGGTGATAATAGCTGCTGCCCTGTTCTTCTCACATGTTTGCTGAGATGTATGTATGCATGTTGTAATGTGTATATGTATGTGTGTCTATATTAAAGCTGCTAAGCAATAATCAAATGAACAGCATTGGCATATTTTATCCAAATATAAAAGCATTTCTTCGTTGTTACCATCAGCTCTGAGCCAGATTGCAATGGTAAGAACTTTTGGCCCCTATGAGGTATTGCTGTTCTTGTTTTCCAGATGAAGAAACTGCGATTTAGACTTGTTACATAATTGCCTAAAATGACACTGACAGTAAATGGCAGAATAGGGATTTAAAGATTAGTGCTTCATCTAACATCAAAGCCTGTTTTTTTTTAAAAAAAAACATTTCTTCTTTAAGTACACTTGTGCTCATTTCAAAAAGCAATTACTTAGTTCAGCAAAGAGCTAGTTTTGTCTAAAATAAATCTGAAACTGTCACAGCAATTTAGGGTTTGGTCTGACAATTGTTATTACATATAAATTACTTAGGATATTGGGACCCCATTTATCCAGGGTGTCCTCTGACCTCCTTGACTGCCTATTGGATTTATGAGTCTCTGAATCTCTGCTCTGCTATTATCTCATGTTAAATTACATAATGGGATTAGATCTCACCCAGGCCCTTTGCTGATGTATAAACATCTAGTTTTCTTGTCCCTTGGTTGGTTAAATCCCTATATTACTCCCTTCCAGCAGTAAATATTCTCTACATTTGGGCTCTGGCATTGCTTACTTTCATATTTCTTGTCTTTCTATCCTTCTATTTCTTCCTCCCTCCAAATTCATTACAATCAAATAGCTTCATTCTCACGTCTATACTAAGAATACCTCAGTCTTTGCGCTTCACTATCTCAAAACAACATTCTACAGTCTCTGGTCTCTTTCTTTTAAAATCTCTAATTGTTGTCCTGTAAACATTCTACAGTTAATGCCCCCACTTCTCCATTATATTAACTTAGTTCTAATCCCTGTGTCCCTCCCTTGCACTGCACTTGAAATTGCTCTTTCGTGGTCAGCAATGGCCTGTGAAATGCTACATCCGGTGGGCTTTCTCCTCTTTTAGCTCTCTGGGAATTAGCACTGGTCGTCTCCCTTTCCTTTTTAGAAATATCTACTCTTTTGACTCTTGCAATTTCCTAAAACTCCTCCTAAATGCCTCGCGCCGTTTTCAACACTCTTTATTGAGCTATCAGTTCCTACTTGCTCCTCCAAATACATAAATGAGAAAGGAATGCAGAGAGACACCTGTGGCTTTACAGCATCTTTTGAGAAAAGAAACAAAGACCACCTAAAGGAGGACTCACACAGCTATTTATTCAGAGCGTGCTATGGCAAGGAAATCAGCCGTCACCATTTCTTGTACTTGGCAGAGAATCAAAGGCAGGCAAGGGAGTGGGAGAGCTTTATAATTTAACACACACACACACACACACACACACAGAAAACCCACACACAAAATAAAAAACAAGAAAAGAGAAAACACATTTGGTGTACTCTGTTTGGAGGATTTTGTCTTGGGGGAACTGGAAGTGGGCTATCCTATGTGACTAGCATTGGAAGCATATTTGGCTTTCTCTGGTGCAGTGGTTCTCAACCTTCCTAATGCCGCGACCCTTTAATACAGTTCCTCAAGTTGTGGTGACCCCCAACCATAAAATTATTTTCGTGGCTACTTCATAACTGTAATTTTGCTACTGTTATGAATCGTAATGTAAATATCTGATATGCAGGTAGTATTTTCATTGTTACAAATTGAACATAATTAAAGCATAGTGATTAATCACAAAAACAATATGTAATTATATATGTGTTTTCCGACGGTCTTAGGCAACCCCTGTGAAAGGGTCGTTCGACCCCCAAAGGGGTCGCGACCCACAGGTTGAGAACCGCTGCTCTGGTGGTTCCTGAGTTGGAAACAAGGGTGAGGGGATAAAAATGCGGAAAGGTGGCAGTCATCCACCAAGTCCTGACTATTTGGGGCCAATTGCTGTAGAGGTCATGGTTGGGCTTCTCAGAACTGTGGCTACAAAATTTTCGTCAGAGTTTTATTTTTATATATGAGCTTACCATTGTTCGATGATCTCTCTCCCTAAATTCCCCAAGAGAGTACTTTTAGAAACTAGCTCCTGCTACTGATGCTGGTTTTCTATCATAGATCAGATGTCTGCCAAGTAGTGGGGGCTGAATAAATATTCTCCCTTTTTAAACACTTCCAATGAGAACATGTTAATGAAACATGTTTTGTAGACCAAACAGTGGCTGGTGGTCACATGAGGAACGAAAGGGCTCTGAAATGTATGGCAAAACCATTTAGTCTCCACAGTGGTTTTGAAGGTAGATGCATAATTTAAAATAAATATTTAATATCCTTCCCAATTTACACCAATCTGAAGACTCCTTAGAAAAATAGATAAACTACATTTCCTTCTCCATTTTTACTCCCTTTTCTCCAGAATAATTTCATTTTCTGTTTCCTTTATCTGTTTCACAAAGAGCAATGCATTTCCATTCTGAAATCTATATTGTGTCACCTGGACCAATAGTAATACCACAGTGATTCGAATCAAGAAGCAAATAAATCATGTGTGATTGATAACAGAGTTATACGCTGGCAACGGAAAATGAATTTACGATAAAGAATAATCGGCCCTGTCGAGCTAGAAGGCAGGTATTGCGGGGCTTAGAGTAACATAAACACAAAGCCCTAAGATTTTAGAGTTTTATGCAGTACTGCCATTAATCATGACATAAAACATGTCTGCATGTCACAGATCATGCACACATGTTCTTATTCATCATTTGACAGACACATTTCAAGATTCATTAGGCTTTTGCTGTGCTTCTGTGAGCAAAATGTGTCCTACTCTTCAATACAGCCAAGAGAAGGCAAAATGTTTCAATAAGCCACTTGAAGGACGGGGTCATCCCTCAAAACTGAGGGTAGAGCAAAATTTTCTCTCAATGTACCAGTTCTTATATTGAGCTGTTAACAACCATATTATTATTTTTAGTTATTTAGGTATAATTTACATGAAGTAAAATGCCTAGATATGAAGGTGTAAGATATAGAACATTCTTATCACTTGAAAAATTCCTTCATGCAACTCACCAAACTCCCCTAGTCTCAATCCCTTGTCAAAAATCTACTGTTATGACTTAAATGACCATATATTAGTTTTGACTGTTCTTGAATTTCATATAAATTAGATCATATGGAATGTATTCTTTTGTGTCTCACTTCTTTCATTCAACATATCTTTGACATTAATTTATTTTTTTATGTATATCAATTGTTCCTTCCTAGTTATTGCTGAATAGAAATCCATTGTATTAACATGCCATACTTAAGTGGTTGGGTTTCTGTCATGACATACTTTCAATCCTTACTAATTTTTTTAGATGATCAATAAAGCCTTACATTGAAATTATATTGTAGAAAAAAATCACACTAGCCACAAAACCATACATTTCTGAGGACTTAAGATTGGTAAGGTTTATATTGTAATCATACAAAATGAATAACAAATCACTGCTAAGAAACATAATAACAGAAGACTTAAATAAAAGAATTCTATTTCTCCTGGAAAACTAAGATAAATCTTCACAATTTTTTTAGGCATAGCAGAATTTCATAAAGCTATTAATGAGATTTTAAAATAATTTGATCAAAAGATTTGAAAGTTTTATATAGAAGAATAATTAAGAAGAGTCCAATATTATAAGGAAATTAAAAAGGGGAAACTCATTACATAACTGGAAAACACAAAATACATAAAATAAAAATAAACACTAATACATCATAGGATAAATATAAAATTACAAAAGATAAAATAATAATAGCTACTTAATCATTAAAATATTAAACCCGATAAAAATCAAATAAGTACTAAAATAAAGTCAGATTATCAAATTATCATGTTGGTTAGGATTTTAGTATTAATATGCATTATTTACTTATTACTTTTCCATGCTGATTCTATAGATGCACATGTATAGATTTTTGAGAAAAATTTTTTGGAATATATACCTAAAAACAAATTTACTGGATCTTAATTAAAATGCTGCATACTTCCTGCTTGCTTAGAACAGACTTGGTTTAAGTTTATTGTCTCGAAGTTAACATAAATGGCATCTCC
The DNA here is from genome assembly GCF_028538775.1 of Myotis yumanensis. NCBI lineage: Eukaryota > Metazoa > Chordata > Mammalia > Chiroptera > Vespertilionidae > Myotis > Myotis yumanensis. The sequence continues at coordinate 16,594,186 of NW_027223762.1, forward strand.
TCTCACTCTCAAAATATGTTCACCCTAACCATAGATGCTGTATTTATCTTTATTGAATTTATTGAGGTGATATTGGTTAATAAAAGTATACAGGTTTCAGGTACACAATTCTATAACACATCATCGGCATACTGAATTGTGTATTTGCCACCCCAAGTCAAGTTTCCTTCCATCACCATTTATCCCCACTTTACCTTCTTCTACCTCCCCTCTCCTTCTCCTTCCTCCTGGCTGTCACCATACTGTTGTCTGTGTCCAAGAGATTTTCTTTGCTTAACCCCTTCACCCTTCTCATCCAGCCCTCAATTCCCTCCCCTTGGACAGCTATCAAACTGTCCTCTGTATCCATGAGTCTGTCTCCACTTTGTTAGTTTATTTTGTTCATAAGATTCCACATATAAGTAAAATCATATGTCTTTCTCTGACTAGCTTATTTCACTTAGCATATTTAAACGACTATTTCCAGAATACTCTTTAAAATAGCTGCATTGGTCTACACCAAGCATGTCAAACTCACGGCCCACTGGCCGCATGCGGCCCACAGTGAATATTTTTGCGGCCCAGCCAATATAACGGTATGTAAAAAATGTTTTAATAAAAATGTTGTAACTTAATTTTTACAATATCCCATTATACATAATTATTAATAACGAACTACAATGTTCGCTAATGACTGATTACTATAATCGTGTTGCATTCATTTCCCTTATGTTCCTTACGCACAGGTGCACCATTTCTCTCCACTAACACTAGCAGCGAATATTTTAGCAGCTGATTGCCACGTCATTAGTCTTGTACTGACTTGTTTGGTGTGCGTAACAGGAAATATTTTGCTTTCTCAGAACAAGAAACAAAGGTTTATTTGCGTTACGCTTATTAATTTTTGCAGTTATTTAGTGTCTGGTAAGTTAATGTTCAAGAAAAATATTAATTTTTATTAAAATGTTTTATTATTATTATATGTTAACAATTACTCATTTATTTCAGCCCTTTGTATTCATCATGTCTCTAAAGAAATTAACCTACGTTTCTATGAAAATTGAAGCTTTTGTTTTTTGGCCCATGTTAGCCTTTGAGTTTGACATGCTTTGTCTACACTATCTTCAGCACTGTGTCAGAGTTTCTGTATACTAGCATCATTGTCAATACAAGTCAATATCTAGATTTCTATTTATTTTTTATCAAAATAGATATAAGGTGATGGGTCGTTGTAGTTTTGATTTGTATTTCTGTCATTACTAATAAGTTTGAGCATATCTTGATATGGTTGTTAACTTCAAAGATGTCCTGTTTTGTAAATTGCATGTTTATATTATACATCAACTTTTTTTACATATGTTCTTCAGTATTCCTGGTTGATTTTCACAATCTATAACAATAAAAGGGTAATATGCTAATTAGACCAGACATCTTCCGGATATCATTCCGGATGTCCTTCCTTACAGAGCCGGGGCCGGAGGGAAGCCAGCCCAGGTCCCAGGTGCCGGAGGGAAGCCGGTGCCGGTAGCTGGGGGAAGGAAGGCCTACTCTTGTATGAGTTTTTGTGCATTGGGCCTCTAGTCTATCTAATAAAAGCCCAGCGACCCTTAAGGCGAAACGACCAGAATGACTGGTCACTATCATGTGCACTGACCACCAGGGGGCAGATGCTCAACGCAGGAGCTGCCCCCTGGTGGTCAGTGCGCTCCCACAATGGGAGCACCGCTCAGCCAGAAGCCAGGCTCATGGCTGGCAAGCGCAGCGGTGGTGGCGGGAGCCCTAAGCCTGCAATTGGACATTCCCCAGGGGTCCCAATTTGTGAGAGGGCACAGGCCAGGCTGAGGGTCCCCTCCCCTGCACAACTTTTGTGCATCAGGCCTTTAGTTGAAAATAAAATATTAGCTTCTAAGAAGCAGCTGAACATTAGCATCATAAAAGCACTTTAGTCAAATAAAATAAATATTGCTTTGATAATAGAAATCCTTTCTAGTTTTTCTGTCTTCGTGTATTCAAAAAAATGATTTCTGGTTCTCAAGTATGACCTATATTCACCTGATAATAATTGCATCCTTTATTCAGATGTGCATATATTTTATTTCAGTGGTCAAAAAAAGTTTCTTTTTACCTGGTTCCATTATCTGTTGGGTCTTTCGTTTAAAGTTAGGGAGTGCAACAAACAAGGACATGGGAAAGAGAGCCACAGCTTTATCTTACAACAAAGAGGTGAGTCTGGGCCTGGCATAAGTTACAGAAATATCTGTATGTAGCTGGGTTTGATCAGCTGTTGGATGTCCTTGTTAAAATCAGCTTCCCCCAAGAGATTTGAGTTAACTTTAAGAAATGAAACGTATTTTTACTCTCTCTCATTCAGGCTCCAAGGCAGTAATATTTAAAATAAGGTTCCATAAACTCTGTATAATAACAAAGATAAAGGATATTTATTATTCTTAGAAGAGATTTCTTTAAAAGGTAATTATAGCCCTCGCTGGTTTGGCTCAGTGGATAGAGCATAGGCCTGCAGGCCCTGGTCTGGACCTGTGTGGGAGGCAAACAATCGATGTGTCTCTCTCACATCGATGTTTCTATCTCTCTGTCTCTCTCCCTCCCTTCCATTCTCTCTTTAAAAAAAAATAAATAAATGGAAAAATATTCTCCAGGGAGGATAGCAAAAACAAAACAATAAAATATGTTTAAAAAGAAGATATAAGAATTAAAATATGTATATCTACACTAATAAAAGAGAAACATGGTAATTAGCGTATGACCGCTACCCTTTTCATTGGCTAATCAGTTAGTATATGCAAATTAACTGTCAGCCAAGATGGCGGCGGGCAGCCAGGCACTGAAGCGAGCATGAGGCTTGCTTGCTGCGGACTCCAACGTTCCCCGCCTCACTTGCCGGCCTCTCAGGTGCAACTCTAAGCAACTATGTACTATGTTGCAAATAAGAAGGTAAACAAAACCCCAGAAACCAGCCGGACTGAAACATTGTATCCATGTTTTCAGCAGCGAGGCCTCAGAGCTAAAGCTGGCCCAGAATAAAAAAAAAAAAGAAGAAGAAGAAGAAAACAAGGAGCGGTTGGGAGCTTCAGTCACTCGCCACCCGGAAAACAGCCCTCAGCCCCTCACCCAGACTGGCCAGGCACCCCAGTGGGGACCCCCACCCTGATCCAGGACACACTTCAGGGCAAACCAGCCGGCCCCCAGGCCTCTATCCTATATAGTAAAAGGGTAATATGCCTCCCGGCACCGAGATCAGCAGAGCAGCGAGGCTCCCAGCACCGGGATCAGCGTGACAGGGGACAGCGCCCAAACCCCCTGATCGCCCTGCGGCTCTGTGTGTGACAGGGGACGGGGCCACAACCTCCCTATCCGCCCTGCTCTGTTCGTGACAGGGAAAGGCGCCCCAACCCCCTGATCAGCACTGTTCTGTGCCTGATAGGGGGGAGCTCCCCAATCCCCTGATTGCCCTGGGGCTCTGTGTTTGACAGGGTGCGGCGCCCCAACCCACCCCCCCCCGGACGGGCCCTGCTCTGTGCCTGATGGGGGGAGCTCCCCAATCCCCTGATCGGCCCTGCTCTGTGTGTGACAGGGTGCGGCGCCCCAACCCCCCCCCCCCCCGCCCCCGCCCCCACGGGCCCTGCTCTGTGTGTGACAGGGTAGAGCCATAACCTCTCCATCGGCCCTGCCCCGAGTGTGACAGCAGTGGCGCCCCATCCCCCTGATCGGCCCTGCTCTGTGGGTGATAGAGGGTGGAGCCCCAACCCCTCTCCATGGGCCTTGCTCTGTGTGTCACAGGGTAGAGCCATAACCTCCCCATTGGCCCTGCCCTGAGTGTGACAGTGGCAGCGCCCCAACCCCCTGATCCGCCCCGCTCTGTGTGTGTGACAGGGGGCGGTGCCCCAACTCCCCTATCGGCCCTACTCTGTGAGTGACAGGGGGGAGCTCCTCAACCCCCTGATGGGCCCTGCTCTGTGAGTGACAGGGGGGAGCTCCTCAACCCCCAGATGGGCCCTGATCTGTGCATGACAGGGGGGAGCTCCCCAACCCTCTGACTGGCCCTGCTCTGTGCGTGACAGGGTACGGAGCCCCAACCCCCCTGATAGGCCCCTGCTCTGTGTAGGGGGCGGTGCCCCAACCCCCCAATCGGCCCCACCCTGAGCGTGACTGAGGGTGGCATCGCAACCTCCCAATCCGCCCTGCTCTATGCATGACAGGGGGCGGTGCCCCAACTCCCCAATCAGCCCTGCTCTGAGCCCGACCAGGGGCTGCACCTAGGGATTGGGCCTGCCCTCTGCCACCCAGGAGCAGGCCTAAGCCAGCAGGTCGTTATCTCCCAAGGGGTCCCAGACTGCGAGAGGGCACAGGCCGGGCTGAGGGACCCCCCTCTCCCCCCCCAGTGCACAAATTTTTGTGCACCGGGCCTCTAGTATAATTATAAAAATCACCAGATTAAATTAATTTTGTCCTCTAGGTCCAACAACCAGAACCTCCCAGTTTCCCAAGTCTTTTCCAAGTGCTAAGTTATTTATTTATTGTTTTCCAAAAATGAGTTCACTTCTTCAGGGGTTAAATTAAAATTAATCCACAGTATAATTAAATAGATTTTTCACTGCACTGGAATCCATCTGTACTTCAAGTTCAAAAAAGCACTTGCAAATGGATGATCTTATTAGCATATTTGACCATTGAGATTATACTCAAGAGATGTAATGAGAAATTGGCGTAAATAATTATGTGACCTTTCTTCATTTGACCATCAAGTGAAGAAATACCTACTTATTCTATTTTTCATGATGTTATATCTTGATAATGACTTTCCCTTTACATTAAAAACAATCTTAACAGACTGTTGCATGGTCCATTTTATGAGCTTAGCCATCTTAATGACTTATTAATATTACCTGCCTGTAGGCTAGATTCATTGCTGAACAATCAGTCTTTAATATGACCCCAAATTCCAAGTCAAGCATGTTATGCTCGATTTGGTAGGGCAATTTCAGCGCTGTTGGTATGAACACTAAATTTTTCTCAGTCTCACTCTGTGTCCTTGGTCAGTTCATTAAACTTTCGAGTGGATGAGTATCTTTCTCTATTAACCTGATGTTCTACTTGTCAAGAGTGGAGGAAGAAAGAGCTAAAGTTATGAAAGGCCTTTTAATGCCAACAAGTATAAAATAAATGATCAGTTGAACAGTTAAATTTTAATATTTGTACTACATGACTATGAAATATAATTAGTTACAATATTCATTTTACTTTTTACCCCAAAATATTTGCAACTGGTTATATGAGGCAATTAATAGGGATACAATTTTGATTCAGGATATAATCCAGGTTATTCTTAATTTTAGCCAGGAATATAAAGGGAAGGAGGGTGGTTAATGAAAATTCTTGGAAGGATAAACTCAAAATATAAGACATTATTCACTAAGCTAATGATAATAATCATGAACATATGAAGTATAAGTTTTTGAGATCTTTTAAATACTCAGATGCAATTCATATAATCATTTTCTCTAAAATAATCTGATTTTGATTTCAATTGCAATCTCTTCTTCACTCAACACATACTCCCACTCCCAACTTCCAGTTCCAAGCTTAGTTCTAACTGGTTCAAAGGTAAATATGAACACTGGTAAAAGTAAAAAGTGGGCATATAACACAGCCCACACCACTTCAAAAAGAAGTAGGCTTGCTAAAGTTTCTGTGAAGTAAATCTACTCTAAAAGTTGCTTGAGAATGAGGTACTAGAACAGTGGTTCTCAACCTTGGCTGCACATTAGAATCACCTGGGAATCTTTTTAAAATCCTGATTTCTGGGTCTCATCCTCCAGAAATTCTGTTTCTTTGTTATGGGGTGGGGCCACAACATTAGTAACAAAGAAACAGAATTACTGGAGGATGAGGCCCAGAAATCAGGATTTTAAAAAGATTCCCAGGTGATTCTAATGTGCAGCCAAGGTTGAGAACCACTGCACTAGAAGAAGATTCTCTTTATATTCACATACCTGTCACTTATATAAGACAACTAGAGGCCTGATGCATGAAATTCATGCAAGAGTAGGCCTTCCTTCCCCTGGCTGCCAACAATGGCTCCCCTCTGGCACCAGGAACCTGGGGTTCCCTCCAGCTGCTGGCAAGCACCTGAGACTCAGGCTTCCCTCGCAGTCCCAGCTTCGTCCGGAAGGTCGTCTGGAAGGAAGACCGGTCTAATTAGCATATATGATATTATTATTATAGAGATTGGCATTGTTTCAATCAGTACTGTTCATTACAGGTTAGCAAAAAATATCTCATCTAACCTTCTAGTTACTTAAAATTTCTGTTTTAAGTCTGTGCATACAATAAGCACTGAACTGAATGTCAGAGACTCTTGGTGTTGTCAGGATTTACAGTATCCCTAGAGAAAAGGTTAAGATAGATCAAGGTTTGACATAATTAAAAATCCTGGGGGCAACTAGTAACAACATCAGGATTAATATAAACATCATCTCACGTTCAAAAATTTCCAAACATGACCACTGCTTCGAAAGTCATCTCTGGTTTCCTGAGATTTCAGGCAGATCAATCTTCTTGACCCTGACCCAGAACAAAACTCTCATGATTGAAGGGAAACTTGGTTTAGGTTGGATGTCTTTCCGTGTATAAATCGTTTATGTCATGCGACATGATTCCAGGACCCATGTCTGAAACATGGGTGGATTCTCAGTAACTATACAAAGAATTCTGGGAAAACGTCTATTTTAAAAGTAATCACAGCATTTCAAAGATTCTAAAGTATCTCCACAGGAAGAAATATTCTGGTCTTGATAGGAGTGGTGTTTTAATTAAACATTTGCTTCCACAATCAGTGACTATATAACATACAAACAAATGCTGTGTCTGTATTTTCCTGAGCTTTTAAAATTAACTATTTTCCAATATCTAAACTGGTGAATCACTGATTATTTTAAAATCTATTAATTTTGGATGACATATTTCTTCATATTTTAGAGAGCAGTTATAACAAAAAAAGTTTGGCTTATATCTCAATAGACATATCTGACTTACTTTTTTAAATTATATTTTATTGATTTTTTTTACAGAGAGGAAGGGAGAAGAATAGAGAGTTAGAAACATCGATCAGCTGCCGCCTGCACACCTCCTACTGGGGGTGTGCCCACAACCAAGGTTCATGCCCTTGACTGGAATCGAACCCGGGACCCTTCAGTCCGCAGGCTGACGCTCTATGCACTGAGCCAAACCAGTCAGGGCAACTTTTTGGGGCATCAGAACTGACTAAAGAAACTATTTCTGACTTTATCACTCTTCATTAGACAGACGTGGTCAGCAGCCCTGATTTATTTGTTTGCCCTGTATTGAAACAGGAGACTCTTTCTGCTTCGAAAAACTGAACTGAGTTTTTCTCTTTTGTCCTAAATGATATAAAGTTAAATTTAACGATGATCTTTTCTGCTAAAAGAGCTCCAACTAATGTGGAATCAAGTTTAAAGTGACATTTTATAAAAGGAATCATGAAAGCAGACAGTAAACTATTTATACTGTTCTTTAGAGTGAAGGCACATTCTCTATGCATTTCTGCTTCTAATCAAACAACCAGCTCACAAGTACAACTATGTAGAACAGATGGCAAAATCTTTGCACATTAGACGTTGTATCTGGAAAAGAGACACTTTATTTTAAAGTTGCCACTTGGGAACATAAAGTGCTCTCATGAGAAAAACACGTTTTACACTTTAAAAGCAGTCCATAAAATACAGGCAGATGTTTAAATGACTTCTTAATTAACACAAAACAAATATTTGCCTACACTGTGGGATGAAGCACTGCAATTAAGAGGAACCTTTTAAAACAGTCTGGGATATATTTTATGCAAAGCAATGCCAAACATTTTATCTTTTAGGATTCTCTGTGTTTTGCTACGAAAAGAGTCATTGTTACTTACCCACAATTTATTAATTTGAAACTGTTATAAAATAATAGCTGGTATTTTCTAGTTTGGTTAAAATGCATTTTAAAAAGTGTATTTGAGTCTAAAGCATATTATAGTGACAAATATTATTTTCAACTAATTATACAATTATGTTAGCATTGAACACTATGACGGCTATATTCATTAAGAGATTAAGGAGATGCTGATATTTTAAAAAATGCCTTGATACAAAAATATGCAGAATATGTTTTTTATGAAATATAATCACAGATAGCATAAATGCCTGAATAATCATTCGGAAAAAAAGAGAAGAATAAAAATAAATTAGTTACCATCTGAAGAGCATGAATCAAGAAAAATATTGTGCTGTTTGGGAGAGCACAGTCAGATAGGGGGGATTCGGCACATGGTCAGGCAAGCTGTATTAAACGCGTTTAATGAAGAAGTGTGAGAAATGTTATGAATCATCAAATTGTTAAATTAGCAAGTTTGTTTGCAGGAATCAGTAATGACAATAAAAGTATCCAATTCTGGTCTTGACAAAGACCAAATATATTTGCATAAATTTTAAATTGTTCATGTGAGCATATTAAAATACAAAAGAAGTAAACATGAAAAACAAAGGAGTTTTTAAAGACAATTGTGTTTCATTTTTTTAAAGATAATTTTGGAAAATTATATATCTGTATATATGTTTTGCAAATGTACTTAGGACAATATCTTCTGATTTATTTATGGCCTAAATGTGTTAAAAATGTGGGCTGGGGAATATTACATGTAGATTTTGTACCTGGTTTAACAACTATACCTAAAATGTTGTTTAATATTTCCTCTGTCAAATCTATACTTATGAAAAAAAGTACAGTGCCGACTTCACAACTTTGTAACTGCTGTGTCCATATTGTGAAAGGGACACAGACTTGGAAAAGATAGATATTTCAAAACTAAAAGCCCGGTTTGACTCAAATATTAGCTAGAAAAATGATTCCAAGTGTCTTACATTTTGATAGTTTGGTATACGGGTATGAGCTGGATTGGGAAATACTGTAACACATATTGTAATATGGGCAATTGAATCAAGGAATAGAATCATCTTACACCAGGAAGAGTTTAGTGTCTTGGCCTAAAGATAGTCCCGTGAATGAAGGGGGGACTGTTGCCTCCTCTGGCTCTTATTCCTTTTCCCCTCCATCCCACAACACTGTCCTGGGACGGCCACCCTACCCACAGCCTGGGGGTTTAACCGGTGCCACACTCTGGGGTTAGTGCTCTCAACTGGCCCCAGCATGTACTTCTCAGCTTTTTTTTTTTTTTTTTAATATATTTTATTGATTTTTTTACAGAGAGGAAGGGAGAGGGACAGAGAGTCAGAAACATCAATGAGAGAGAAACATCGATCAGCTGCCCCCTGCACACTCCCTACTGGGGATGTGCCCGCAACCAAGGCACATGCCCTTGACTGGAATCGAACCTGGGACCCTTGAGTCCGCAGGCCGACGCTCTATCCACTGAGCCAAACCAGTTAGGGCTGTACTTCTCAGCTTTTAACTGGCAGGATGTGTGTTCTGGGAAATAGGACTCCCTCCTCCTTAGCCATCTGGCCATTGGCTCCTGATCTGTTTTAGAACTTTGTACTGATCAAGACAATCATCTTGGATGTTTGGTTGTCCTCTGTTTCTAAAGGGCTCTGAGAACACTGTTGATATTTCCTACTCATTCATTCCTGCTCAGTGGAACTGGTTTAACCTAATAAAATACTGATGTTCTGAACGGATGGAAATAGCTTTTCGTGACACGGGCCTGTGGAAGGGCAGTTTTATTGTGCAGATAGGATTTATCAGCCATTCCTCAAGCAGGAAACCATGGTCATTAGATTCCATATTTGCTTCTGTTTCTTGAATTGATAATTAAACAAATTAAACTAAATAACTAATTATCCAAGACATGCAATAAATCAAGTTATGTAAACAATTCAACAGCTAGGAAACATAAACAGTTTGTTCAGCTGAAAAAAATATAAATTCCTATTTAAAAATATTTTTAATATGTACACTGTGAAATAACTGTCCTCTCTTACCTTTTTCTTTTTCATTTTTAAACACTCAGTTCTTCTAAAAAATAGAACCGTGTTCAATTGATGCAACCCTTTCATTTAGTTGCCCTGGGAACAATAATCAGGACTGAATGAAGACCCTAGGCAATCGAATTAGTCCATTCTGCAATAGGCAACTCTCCTTACCCTGTTTTGATTTAGGCTTCTTAGTGTACCTGGGTGAACTAGCACATCAGCAAGTCCTCAAGACCAGTTTTCTCCTTGATATTATAGAACAAGATGTTCTAATAGAGAAGAGCACTATTTTATACATTAAGGAGTTTGGTAACATAAAGGCAGAGTTGTCATAAACCTCCTGGTGAGACTAAATCTAGCCTTCTTGGGGAAGTATTTACTATATAGAGATTTTGAGGGTTTACTCTGAGATAGATGGATGGATGGATGAATAGATAGATGATGATGATAGATAGATAGATAGATAGATAGATGATAGATAGATAGATTACCTTCCTTTTTGACATGCATAGGAGACTATTGGTCAATGTTTTTTTGATAGAGATAAGTTAAAGACTTGGGAACTGAACAGCAGCTTTACATTTTAGATAGGTGTAAGTGTTCACTTGAAAAACTTCTACTCAAATTAGGTGGTAGTATAACAAGTTTATTGTAACACATGTTACCTGTTTGTGGAATATATACTACACATGAATATCTGTTAATGGTCCTCAGCAGCGATTCTTTTTGAGGATGTGTGGTCCAATTCATCATTATACTCACGAAGTCCTACAACTTATCTCATGGGGTAGGAGACCAGACCTTGCTGGTTTTCTTGCTGAAAGGATGATACACAAAGGACCTCATAGGATTAGAAATACTGGCAGAACAGTAGGCATTATCCTCACATACACTTTATAACAATTGAACGGAATAATATTAAAAAGCAATCTGTTTAAAAATGAGAATGTGATTGAATCTTGTAACTTAAAAAATAAAGGCTTAGTTCACTTTAGTAATATCTCTCTTTTTTTAACACATAAGCAATGGAGTTTTTTTAATTAAAACATTTAAATGCCTATATAACTAACTGGTTAATTAAAAGTAACTTTGGTGATCATATAGCAAATTATTCTCTCCTTTAAAAACATTTTTTAGAGTTTCAAACTTGAATGTTGAATGTTTGAGAAATAAGGTAAAACTTTACTTCTTTTGAAAAAATGAGATTTTACAGACAATTTAGTAAGATTTATTTAAGTGAAAAAATTGAGTGAATCAATGATGTTTTTATTATTTACTTATCAATGCATATTTTATTTGTATATATCCATTGCAATAGATTTTTGTTACTTATTTGATGGTTGTCCCTGTGTCTTAGAATTCAGGAGTAAATTATAATAAACCATGCTGAGTATAATTTTGCTAAGTCTAAGACCTGAAGAATAAATACATGGAAGAATATGGGTACCATAATTCCAGGATTTAGTCTACTGTTCTTCTAAGTAAGCAGACGGATACTAAAGATTTCATGTATATCTTACAACCATGTTCTTCTGCAGTTAATGTGAATCCCATAAACTAGGCATGTCATGTAGGTGTTTGAATGGGCTCAGTGTCCCTGTATTCCATATAGTACTTTCATATGCCATTATAATGATAACTAATTTTTGACTATTTACTGCCTTATAGAAATCTCCTATTGTATCAAGCCAACATAACTTCTTTTTCTAGTTACAAGTTATGAACTAAAGAAAGACATTTATGGTTTCTGCTTACTTGAACACCACAGAACACTAGATATATTGCTTAGAGAATTCTTGCTGATCTGACTTCATTTCTAATGATATAGAAAGTGACTTCAATTATACTGGTAAAATATTTTTAAGACTCTAGGAGGCTTAAATTTTATGAAGATGCTCTGAATTGAAAATCTATAAGGAGCCCTGACAGTGTTGCTCAGTGGTTGAGCTTCGACCTATGAAGCAGGAGGTCATGGGGTTCAAATCCTGTCAGGATGTATGCCCAGGTTGCAGGCTTCGTCCTCCATGTGGGGTGTGTAGGAGGCAGCTGATCCATAATCTTCTTTCACCATGTATGTTTCTATCTCTCTTTCCCTCTATGAAATCAATAAAGATATATTTTTTAAAAAAATGTAAAGAAGCATTAAGCTTTAGCATTTGGGCATTGATATGCTTAATAAAATAAAGATTGAATAAGATGCCAATGGTAGCAAAATTAAGTCAATGGCATGAGATAATATGCAGAAGAACATTGACTACTCTGGTTGTATCTATGACAATATTTTCTAAAACATTTTGTTATGTAGAGCACGTGCCTCATAATATTTCTGTATTTTGGGGAAGTTAGTAACCACTAATCTATTCTGTTTCTACTGTATGAGTGCACAGTTTTTAGATCCCATGTGGAGGTGAGATTATAGAATATTTATCTTTCTATGACTTATTTTACTTAGAATATATACAATATAAATATCAAGTTTCATATGCATTTTCACAAAAGGTGGGATTTCTTACTTTTTATGGATAAATAATACTCTATGTTATAATATGTCTCTTAGGTCTATCTGTCCAATAGTATTGCTCAAATTCACTTTCTTTATTAATTCTCTGTCTGAATGATCTATCCATTGTTGAAAATGGGGTAATACAGTCCCCCAATATTATTGTATTGCTGTTTATTTTTTTATTTTTTTTAAAATATATTTTATTGATTTTTTTACAGAGGGGAAGGGAGAGGTATAGAGAGTTAGAAACATCGATGAGAGAGAAATATCCATCAGCTGCCTCCTGCACACCCCCCACTGGGGATGTTGCCTGCAACCAAGGTACATGCCCTTGACCAGAATCAAACCTGGGACCTTTCAGTCCACAGGCTGACGCTCCATCCACTGAGCCAAACCAGTCAGGGCATGTATTGCTGTTTATTTATCCTTCAAATTCTGTTAGTATGCACTTTATATACTAGTATATATAATAGTACTATGATATTGAGCACATAATTATTTACAATTGCTATATCCTCTTGATGGATTGACCCATTTATCATTACATAATGGCCTTATGTACCTTTTTTGATCATTTTCAGCTGACAGTCTATTTTATATGGTATAAGTATAGTTACCCCTGCTTTTTTTGGTTACAATTTGCTTAAAATTCACTCTCAGACTGTGTTTGTCAAGCAAAAGTGAGTGTCTTATAGGCAGCATATTATTGGATCTTGTTTTTATTCATTCAGCCATTCTATGTATTTTGATTGGAGAATTTAACTCATTTACATTTAAAGTAATTATTGATAGGTAAGGGCTTAGTATTGGCACTTTGTTAATTGTTTTCTGACTGTTTTATAAATACATTGCCTCTTAAATTCTTCTCTTGCTGTCTTCTTTTGTGATTTTATGTTTCTTTGTACTGGTATGCTTAGATTCCTTTATCATAATCTTTTGTGTAATTACTATAGATTTTTCCTTTGTGGTTACCATGAAGCTTACATAAAATATAATAACCTATTTTAAGCTAATAAAAACTTAATTGCAATAGTATACATAAACTGTATACCTTGAATTTATTTAAAAAAACAAACAAAACAAAAACCTAAAATCTTAAGAGTTGTGGAAACAAGCAGGCTATCGTCATAGATGTTAAATGTTCTGTCTGAGAGATCTACTTCATGTAAATTGTTCGTATAACCCTGAGTGATATATCTAGTTAGGCCTGTATTCTCCTCTTCTGTCTCCACTCCATGTTCATTTTAATTAAATGACAAAAATTATCATCTCATCAGATAAAGGGTCAAAGGTATATGGCCCAATTTTGCTATAAATAGCATAGGAGTATAAATAAGGAAGTTTAATAATTATTTAAAACTGCCTGGAATTATTGCTGTGTGATTCATGTTATTGTACTAATAGATGAAAAATCACTATTTGCTTCTTATATTAATAAGTATTTTTAATTTAATATTTAAGTTAAAATAAAGTGTTAAAATATTTCAGTTGTTGCTACTATTATTATATGAGTTATTGAATTCTTCACTTTCTGTGAAAACAATATCAAGTCCCATTTTAAGATTGGATAAAAAAATATAGAACATCTATATTTCTAAATGTTTTAACTTTCAAAATCACCATTAATCATGTAAACAGTCAAGCAAAATAAATGTAAAAAGGAATATACAATTCATCTCAAATAAGTATTTACTTTAAGTTTAATGAGCTAGTTACTATATATTTAATGAGTTAACGGGTGCATATTAATTAAATGTCTATTGTTTGTTTAAAATCTCTTTTGGAAGATTTCATGCCATCTGGTTAACTTACTTTAAATGACAAAAACAATAAGTACTTAATTGCATTCCTATTAATGCACTGTTATTTCTAAACATGTGAGACTTTTAATGACTATTTCACAAGGTTTATTAAAAGAATATCATTTAGATAAAAATAAATGTTTTGTTAACTCCTTTGCTGCTAAGAGTAAGTGTAAAATAGTGCAAAACTGTTATTAAATGTGGTTCAAATTGTTATCTAAAAATTAATTATCACACTTTAGAAGTGAATTTCTGAAAATATTTTCCTACAGCATTCTTTTATTTCCTGCAGTTTAGACATAGATGTTAGATTTACCCTGTTCTCTGTTTTCTATGCCCCAGAAAAGAAAAGCTGTGAACAGAGACAATCTTAGTGAGACACTAAATAGAGAAGTTAAAGCTTCTGTTCTGAGTTGCTCTCCAAGTCTGAGTGACATGGAAAGGCAGAGAACTAGAGTTATACATTGTTTAAAAATGGAACTGGAGAGCATTATGCTAAGTGAAATAAGCCAGTCAATGAAGGAAAAACACCACATGATCTCACTCATTCATGGATAATAAAGACCATTACAAACTTTTGAACAATAATAGATACAGAGGCAGAGCTGCCTCAAACTGATTGTCAAACTGCAGTGGGAAGGCCAGGGCGGGTTGGGGGACAGGAGGGAGGGAAGTAAGAGATCAACCGAAGGACTTGTATGCATCTATATAAGCATAACTAATGGACATAAGACACTGAGGGGTAAGGGAGGGCAGGGGTTTGTCAAGGGTGGGGAGGGGAATAAAAAGGGCACTTATGTAATACCCTTTGTAATACTTTTAGCAAAAATAAAAAATAAAATAAATAAAAATGGGCGTTGTTAAGAATTAGCCTGACCACAATCAATGCCTAAACTGAGTTGTGCAAGTTGTTGGCCAATGACTGTTTAGACCTTGTAAACGTTTTCCTTCTACAGACAGCATGACCTGAAGCTATGGTCCCTTGGCCAGTCTGCAAAGGGATCTGACCGGTACTATACCAGAAGCAGAGTTCCAAGTAGTGCTTTTCAGATGGCAGCGCTTGACTCCACATTGGGTCTTGAAT
The DNA here is from genome assembly GCF_028538775.1 of Myotis yumanensis. NCBI lineage: Eukaryota > Metazoa > Chordata > Mammalia > Chiroptera > Vespertilionidae > Myotis > Myotis yumanensis. Next base: position 16,609,558 of record NW_027223762.1, read on the forward strand.
GAAGTAAACCGATGATGACTATACTTTCCCTAAATGAAAACAATAGAACATATCAAGTTAATTCTACTCTTTGAGGATAAGAATGAATTGGTGACACCTTTGTTTTATTTTTATAACTGTGTCTAAATTTTGAAGGTGGCTACGTTGTTAAGGTTTTGTCTATACTGAGCTGTGTTTGTCTGTAGGTAGCTGCTAAAAACTTTGAAAATCACTGGTTTACGCATTCTATAAAAGCCAAGGACTACCTGTGTCTAAATTGTTCCCTGACACAGTTTAAAAAAAGTGGTGTCTATGACAGTATTTTAAACGTTTGAGCCCCTGGTTTTGCTAGGTAAGCACCATGAACTGCGTTCTGTGTGTGTATGTCTAAAAACAGTTGTCCTTTTGCTCTGTGGTGATCAGACATCAATGGTAAGTAGTTCCAGTCAATGCGTATAGTAAAATGTCTGGGTTACAACTAAACCAACCATTTCTGGGTTTAGGTGATGTTTGTGGGAATGAAGCTTCTTTAGGTCACTCTGTCAGTTCAGATGTGTGAACCCTCTACTTCTCCCTAAGCGGGGAATGAAACTTATGACAACCGCCACCCTGGCAAATAGGCCATACATTTCTCCACGTGTTGGGAGTTAAGATTATTCTCTGGCTCCGCTTTGCATAAGAGCGCCATGTTTTCTAAGAAGTTCGGACCTCGGGAAAGGAAGTTGTAAGCAGGCATAAAAGTCCACCAGCTGACTGCTGCCCTGTATCCTCCACTGCAGAAAAGCAGAGCTGCCTTCCTTAGGGTGTATAGAAGGGATAGGAACATTGATGAATCTCAGTGTTGCCCACCCACATTGGAATTAGAGAGAAAAGGCACAACTTAAGGCAAGAGGAGGCTGAGAAAGACCAGTAAGGAGGAAGTACAGGTTTTTTACATTAGATCAGTAACAGAGGTGTTATGGGAAAATGTGAAAACAGGGAAGATTTGTTAGGAGGTCTCTTTACATTTTATTTCCTTACCATTATCTGAGTTATACTTAGAAAATAGTTGGTTTTTTAAAAATTTTATTTTATTGTTTAAAGTATTACAGATAGTAGTACATATGTCTCCTTTTTTTCCCCCCCATTGACCTTCCCCCAGCCTCCCCTACTCCCTGGCACACGCCCTCACCCCACCCTCCAGTGTCTTGTGTCTATTGGTTATGCTTATATGCATGCATACAAGTCCTTCGGTTGATCTCTTACCCTCCCCCCGCCACACTTCCCAGCCTTCCCGCTGTAATTTGACAGTGTGTTCCATGCTTCTCTCCTCTGTATCTATCTTTTTTGTTCATCGGGTTATAATGTTCTTTATTATCCATAAATGAGTGAGATCATGTGGTGTTTTTCTTTCACTTCCTGGCTTATTTCACTTAGCATAATGCTCTCCAGTTCCATCCATGCTGCTGCAAATGGTAAGAATTCCTTCTTTTTTATAGCAGCGTAGTATTCCCTTGTGTAGATGTACCATAATTTTCTAATCCACTCATCTGTTGATGGGCATTTAGGCTGTTTCCAAATCTTGGCTATTGTAAATTGTGCTGCTATGAACATAGGGGTGCATATATCCTTTCTGATTGGTTTTTATTGTTGTTGTTTTATCTTTGATATCCGAGAGGAAGGGAGAGAGAGAGAGAGAAGCATCAATGATGAGAGAGAATCATTGATCTGCTGCATACCCCACACTAGGGGTTGAGCCTGCAACCTGGGCATGTGCCCTGACCGGGAATCAAACCGTGACCTCCCGGTTCATAGGTTTGCATAAGAGCGCCATGTTTTCTAAGAAGTGAGCTAGGCTAGAAAATACGTTTTGAAGAAATTAGGGGAAAGGAAAGATGCAAAGTTAAAGTCAGACATGAATGACTATAAGAAAGGACAGGACTAGTAGGATACTCAGGCTGGAGAAAAACCAGAGCCATATTCCCATTTACTTTGTGCCTGAACTAAGTCCACTCATTTTTTTTACCCGCCCCCCCACCTTACACCCCTCTGCCCAGCCCATACCCACCCCACCCCCAGGGTTTCACCAAACTATTCTCCATGTCTATGGGTTATGCATATAAGTTCATAAATTCATTGAGAATTTTTAATAACAAGCAGTGGAATCTCACTCTGGTTAATTATACAGTAAAGAATATTGGGCTCACAGATTGTTAGAAGCGCTGTAGGCATAGGATTAAGTCTAAGCTTTGAGAAATGATAGGGAAACCTGTGCCAGAGAACTGATACAATGAAAAAGTGCAACCGATGCTGTTTGCATTGGCACCAGAAATTAGATTGCAGTCTGGCTGCTACGGCAGCCTGCGCTGTTTACACTTTTAGAGCAGAAAATCCACCTGGCAGCTAACACTGTCCCCAAACTGGACCATTCAGACCCAAACCTTGCAGCAGAATGATGACCCCAGGCAGATCCTGTCTCCTTATCTTGAGCATCTGTGAACTGAAGCCTCCTGTGCCTGGGCTGGGGGTTGGGTTGGTAGAACCAAGGTCACCTGCTTGTGTTTAGATGCAAAGGAGGCTGAGAAAACCAGTTTTCAGGGTCCCTTTTTCAGAAGGCTGAACGTATTATTCTGAAATTCCCCATCTGAAAAGAGTCTTTAAAATATGCTAGAAAGCCTGAAAATATTAGTCAGCGTGATAGGCCTTGGCATGTGCTGAAAGTCTGTTCTTTCAGATTTTGAGATGACCATCTCTGAAAATCAAGACTGAAGTTCAATATCACTTCTTCAGAAAGGCCTTCTTAAAGGACCCCGCCTAAGTCAGTCTCCCAACTCTTCATGGCTCTCTATCACATGAATTTATCTCATGCACAGAACTTTATCAATACTTGAAACTTTTAAATTCCTTCCTTCCTTCCCTCCTTCCTTCCTTCCTTCCTTCCTTCCTTCCTTCCTTCCTTCCTTCCTTCATTTCTTCCCTTCTTCCTTCCTTCCTCCCTTCTTCCTTTCATCTCTTAAATAGAAAAATTAGTGCAAGAGCAGGGTTCTCTCTTATTCAAAAACCATGGTCATGACGCAAAGCAGGGCCTGGCACTTGCTGACTGAGTTTCTGAAGAGCAAGGAGTAGTGGGAAAGCATTGGGCATCTAGAGATTTGAGAGAAACATCTAGAAGGTTGGGGGTTCTAGCATGCAGGAGGAATATTAATGGGTGTAAATGGGAGCAGCCTCCGTCCCACCCTACAGCCTGGTCCCCTGGTGGGCAGGTGTGCGATTCTCGGAGGTTCTGCTCCTCAGGAATGGTTCCCATGGGGTGACAGTCTCACAGGGATGAAGGAGAAAGTGGTGATCTCATCCCAGGATGCAGCTTGGATGATTATTTTTTCATTATTGATTCAAAAGATAATTAGTGTTTATTTTATGGCAGGCCTTGTGCTTGCACAATTATATGTTTTCCTTCTTTTTATGCCCTCAATCCTACAGATTGCTGCTTTTTTATGTTTTGAGCCTGCTTGTTGCTAATTAGTGTCTGATCGTGTTCTCCTCTACAGTAGTGTTAATGCTGACATTGACGAGGCCCCATTAGGAGCAACACTGTGTAGCGGATAAACCCAAGGGTTCTAATACCAGCCTTTCTGGGTTCAAATACAAATTCTCTCATTTATTCCGTGCATGAGCTTTTGTTAACTACTGGGCTCTTTCCCTCACTTATAAAATATGAGTGAAAATGATAACTTAATCATAGGGTGGTCATGAGTATTAAATAAGTTAATATATGTAAAGCACTTGGAATGCTGCCTGGAAAGTAATAAGCTGCTTGGACGCATTTTAGTATTATTATTACTTGGAATGGGTTTCTGATAATTTTCTGACTTCTCTATGGCCTCAGCCTTACTTCCTAAGCACTTAAATGAACAATTATGTGCTGTTTTTCCTACACAGCACCATCTCTAATTTCTCCTATTGAACGTTTCCCTTGATCCATTGGATTGGCATGAAAGAGGCAAGGAAACATTTAGAAACAGCCAGAGAAGAGCACCAAAAACTATGTTCCCCTACTTCACGATTGGAGCCAGTCCGGGCCTCTTATTTTTTTTCTCTCTTCCAAGAGACAAAATGACAAGAGTTCATCAGATGTCCTCAGCCAGGTACAGTGATTGTTTTATTTCCTTTAAGCAAAAGAAACCTTGAGGCAAAGATAATGTGGAATGATTCAACTAGTATTAAACCCAAATGTAAAGCTGCATTTTCATTTACCAAACAGAAAAGATTCGGGTCATCAAAACTTTATCACCAGGCCCAGCAGGTGTGGCTCAGTGGTTGAGCGTTGACCCATGAACCAGGAGGTCCCGTTTAGATTCCCTATCAGGGCACATGCCTGGGTTGTGGGTTAGATCCCCAGTGAGGGGTGTGCAGGAGGCAACAGATCAATGATTCTCTCTCATCATTGATGTTTCCATCTCTCTCTGCCTCTCCCTTCCTTTATGAAGTAAATAAAAAATAAAATACAATAAAAAACAAACTTCATCTCTAGGATCTATAGCCATAAGCCCCTTAAATCATTTATACTATATCCTCCCATCTGTTGTAGAAGGCCATAATTTTTGTAATGAACAAAGAAAATACAATTTATGTTTAAAAGGATGGTGCCTGAAGTATGTGCTAGAGACTATATATATTTTTGACATATTTTGTCATATATGTTTGAGACTATGTGCTTACCCTAGTAATTTTGAGCATTCATTCTCATGCAGGCAAGCAGTCAGTGAGAAATATGGGCATGCAGATATGTATATGTATATGTGAAGACTGCTACAGCCATCTTCTTTTCAGAGAGGAATAACCAATAGAAAAAAGAAGGGACTCAGAACTCAGGAATGGCTATGGGTCATCCATTTGAAAATATTTAACTAACTATTTTTGATAATTCATTTTAATTTCAATATAAAATTAATATCTTCTGTAAATTTTTAAATCAGTATTTCTCGTTGGAAGTAACTTCTAGCTTTACAATTATTTTAAACATCTGGTAAGACTTTTATTTTATTTACTATGGCACTGTAAGGTTGTTTACTAAAATTTTAATATATTTTTATGTAGAAAATGTGAATATTGATATATTTGGCCCTATTGACCTTGTGCTTGAATTATAAGTGTGGAATTACAGGTTACAGATATATGATAGGTACTCATCTTTTATTGCTGTTCAGATATTTACACCTACTTAGTAGTAACTTACTACTAGAAAGCTCTGACTGTAACATGAATAACAACAGCAGAGTATCACCTATTTATATTCCCATCGTCTTTTTCAAGGTAGCCTCCCACAGATTTAGAGGACTGTCTACCTTGCTTAGCCCAAGTTATTTCAGTGACATGAGGATACCTGGAATTGCAATAAAACAACTGGAAAGTCTTTTGAGTGCATTTGAAGTAGACATTTTTCACTACAGTTTCTAATATAAATCTCCTTTTTCTTCTCATGAAAGTGGGGAAGTATGCTGAGTACCAATAAAGACTTCAGGGACTCATCAGCCCTGTGTGAAGAATGTTTTTTCCACTCAGTTCCAGAATGTTGTAGAATGTTTCAGCCTGGCAACAAAGATGAGGGTGTCTATCAAAAGTCTGTTGATGGCTAAGACAAAATCACTACCTATACCTTTTCCTTTTGTGAACTGAATTGCAAAAAGATAAAATTTGAAATGGAAGAATTGCTTCAAGATACCACCAGCAGAGAAGAAGAAATTATGAAATTCATATGTATATTTATATGCACAATTACACTTTCTAGGGAAACATGGGTGCTGCTCACATGACAGTGTTAAAATGAATCAACACACAGTGAAAGTTTATGAGAATAAGGTTGATAAGGAGGCTCAGCTGGAGATCAACCCTCAGGAAGTAGTTTAAAATATTGGCCATTTGGTACCATCTGTTGAATTCAATACACTAAAAAGAATGCTATTCAGAACTAAATTTTTGTGAGCCAGAGATGAAAGATGTCTGTCACAGGGATCATTGCACAGAACTCATTGAACAGGAGGAAGACCATCAGAGGGACAGAGAAATCTCTCCTGACTGCTGCACACTACATTGATTTGAAATGGGCTGAGAAAATATAAGCATGAATTCATTCCCGCACACACATGATCTTCAAATTAACTCAGTAAGTAGAGAGGTCAATAATATCGTGTATAATAAGTAGGTGAGAATAAAACAGCAATATGGACAGATCATATGCAGGACAGAAGTTATGCAGGTTCTTTTGAAAGTTTGTGTAATGTCACTACAGCAGTGAGAGAAATCCTATTAGTCTGGACTGTACTAAATCTAGAGATGCTAGATTTGTCTTTCAAATGCCTATCACCACCAGTATTCCCCTTCCTTCTTTAACTTACCAATAACCCTTGTATGCAATGAATGAGCCAATGATTAGAGAGCAAAGACAGCAAACAAAATGTAGGAATGAAAGTAGACTTTTAAAACTTTAGAATTATCTAGTCTTTATGGGAGGATTTCACAAATTTTTGTTGGTGTTGTTTCTCCTTTTGTTTCTTAAGAAAGTGTATACATGAAATTGATAATCAAAGACATGTATTAAATTCAGTGCCTTGCACAGTGTACGGCACATATTAAATTCAATAAATATTTGGTGACAGAAAAAGTAAACATTCCAAACTCAAGCATTTTCCTGCTATGAGAATAGAGAAAATTGTAAAGTAAACATTATTAATTCTTTAAGGGGCAATAATGGGAGTATGATGTTTTTATCTGCATATATTTGCCTGAAGTAAGGAGGATGACAATTATATTCATACTACTATTGATTTTAAAAGAAACTACAAATTTAAAATTAACTTACTTTTCCTAAGGAAATGACTTCTAATATCAATAAGTAACTTGTAATCAGAGCCAGCAAAAATTATGTCATTTGTTAAAACTTTAGTCAATATTGACTTGTTGATAAGTATCTTGTATTTCTCAATCTATTATTAGGTAAATCTAAGTAAAATTTCTAAATGATTGTCACAATACTGAGGTAAGGGCTACTCACAAGATACTCTTCTACCCCAAAACTATAACTGTCTGAGTTATACACATACAGCAATGTCTCTGATTCTAACACTGATTACAAGACCAACAGAAAATTCTCTCATTCATCATAAAGAGGAGAAAAATATTGTTCCTAAAAGACCCCTTTGTCTTTTAAGCTTTTGGTTCAATTAGCATTTAACTTTTCATGGAATGTTGAAAATGTATCAGGACATTTCATTAAGAAACTTTCTCAATGTCATACAGATAGTAGGGGTAAAATTAAGTCTTGTGGCTCATCTATAATTATGCTTGGTCCATTTCTCTTCACCAGATTGCCTCCTACATTCCCTCTTGCCCTTGAACATCTGTATGTTCTTTCCAAATGAACAAGTTAATATTAATGGACTGGAATATGAGTAAGAATCATGTCCTGGTTTCACGTTTGATTACTGAATTTAATATTGACTTCATCTTGCCCATGTCTTCCTCCTCTCCTCTTAACCTGAAAGCAAGTCAACTGTATTTTTATAGGAAATAGAAAAGGGTGTGATGGAAATAAAGAGGACAAAATTGCAATATAGGAGAAAAATAATGGGCAGGCTTGTGATCTGCTTTCCCTCCTTCTTTTGTATTCTATTGTCAATTGTCTTCTCTAAGGCAATGTTAATTACTTTATGTAACAGTAGTTTTCCCTGAAAATAGAAACTCAATAAGAAATGTGTGACTACCAGGTATTTTATGTTACCATTTCAATTTCAATCCATACTCATCCTTAGTATTATAGTTGCACATAACAGACTATCATCAAAAATATTATTAACAGTGAATAAAGTCCTCTTCGTCATAGTAAAAATGTTTCTAGAAGACTCAGCACAACATGAGACATATGATTGATCCAACAAATGCAGATAAATTTGTCTCCACTTGAGTGCTCTATAATGGGTTACCATAGAATTTGTCATCCAGACAAAAGTACTTTGGAAAATAAAATAAGTGGTAATAATTATATCACATAATCATTGTAAATGGAAATTGTCCTGAACAAACTCAATATGATCACCTGTGTCATAAAAAAACAACAAGAAACCCAAACAACAATATGACATGATTAAGACTATCGTATGTAATAAAAGGCAAATTGTCCCTTTGGGAGTTCAACCACTCACTATGATGTGCACTGACCAACAGGGAGTGGCACGGAACAAAGGAAGGCCCCAGCCAGTGGCCGGCACCTGGGGGAGGAAGGCCCCGATCAGCCCTGATCATTGGCCAGTCCTAGGGACCCTACCCATGCATAAATTTCATGCACTGGGCCTCTAATCTATATATATAAAAGCCTAAGCAACTGAACAATCAAACGACTGAATGACCAGTTGACTGGTCACTATGACATGCACTGACCACCAGTGGGCAGATGCTCAATGCAGGAGCTCCCCCCCCCCCCCCCCCGTGGTCAGTGTGCTCCCACAGCAGGAGCACCACTCAGCTGACCAAGGGGTTCCAGATGCCACCGGGCTCACAGTTGGCAAAAGCAGCTGAGGTGGCGTGAGCCTCTCTCACCTCCCTGGCAGTGCTACCGAGCAGCGGCCGCAGCAGGCGCAGCAGGGTCTGGATGAGCAAGAGTGGCATGGTGCCCAGCCTGGGCTCAGGCTCCTCTGTGGCTGCCTGCTGCTTCATGCATTACTACATCCCTCGGGGGATGTTGGACTGCTGGTTTTGGCCCTATCCCTGCAGGCCAGCTGAAACCGGCAGTCCAACATCCCCCTGAGGGATCCCAGATTGCAAGAGGGCACAGGCCAGGCTGATAGACCTCACTGGTGCATGAATCCATGCACCGGACCTCTAGTATTATTATAATATTGTCAATAATGACTAGCTTCTATACTGTGGAGCCCCTCTCCCCTTCAACCCACCCATCCCTGATCTTAGGAGCTGTACCTGTTGGGTGGTATCCACTATTAGCTTAAAAATCAATATGAATGAAATGAGTGGGTTGATCTATTAAATAATGTGATTAATCAATTATTGTTTTTTTATAAAATACATTGAGGCAAAGTGTTTATGGTAAGAGTAAGATGTGGGCATATCTATGAGAAATTAGAAATTAAAATCTGATTTAATATACAAAATGGAACAATCCTATGGAAAACAAATTTTTACAAATCACTTTAGGTCAGAATTCCTATTGGAAGATAGAGGTTTAGACTACCTATTGGAACATTCTGTGGAAGACAACGAATTAAGAATTACTCAAGGTTCAAAACAAGACAACAATTTGAAATCAATCTTTAAGGAAAGTCCCAGAGTTTTAGTTCAGGATCACATTTACATTGATCAGCCCTCAAAAAGAGACATTATAAACACACAGAAAGCATGTTCAGGAAGACATAAAAACACTGAGGTTATCGAGTGAAGATTAGAGGCACAGAAAAACAGAGCTGGCAAAGACAGGAAGCCCTTCAAAGAACTGTGGTATAAATATCGCATGGCATCTGGTTTTACCTCCAAATCTGGCTTACAGAATGTCAGCTTTACCATTCGCCATGCACAATCCTTGTAATAACCACGGATTTGGTCCCTTTTTATGTGAGGTTGAGATCACTTCTTGGGGTACCTATACTTATTTTATAGCTTCGTTTTCCCAAAAGATTTGAACTTTAAAATGAGACACAATCTAACCCTGTGAAAACCAGTAAGCAATATCCACACCACTGTCGATAAACAAACACTTCACACAATTCAATCAGGTACCTCTGATGATAAATGGAACATCTGTGGTTCCCCAAATGACTTGCTTTCAGAGCATAGATCACCAGTCACTAGTTCAATACTCTTCAGAGACTCACAATCTTTTAGAGCTGAAAGAGAACTTAGATTTCAATTTTGGACATGCTTATTGAATACTAGCTATGTTCCTCGGCTTTCAATGGCAAAGCTGGATAATATAAAAAAGCATGCGGTCTTCAAGATGCACTATCACAATGTTTGACAGACAACAATCAAGAGTATGACTAGGTTTTAATTATGTATAGAGAAAGATAATAATCATAAGAACGACATCTGCTTATTGAGTACTTCCTATGTTCCAGGCATAATGCTAAACTACACACTTTTTAAAAAAATTTCATTTGCCACTCAGAGTATCCCCCACATACCTCTCTAATAAATACGTCCATGCATGTATATGGGAATGTAATATAAAGGAGAGCAAGAGCTTTGTATGGTTTGTTCTTGTTCCTGCTTTTCCCTACAAATGTGCCTGTAAAAGCAGGTATTGAACATAGGCTCAGTGAAGGAGGAAGTTAGGGAGTGACTGATGAAAGAGAAATCCCACAAGTGGATGCTATTATTTGTTTGCAAATGAGAACATATTTATTATGTTACAAAAGAATCCACTATTAAACCATTTTGAGAGCATATAAATAGAATTTGATGTGCTAATAGTTGATAAAAAATGCATAGCAGGTACTTATAAACTCCATAAAATTATGTATCTATTTGTCCCTATCTTAAAATTATTAAAAGACAACAAAATCTTATTTTCTTGGGATGCAAAACATTGAAATTGATAATCTTAGAAAAGCACGTTGTGTATTTAGAAAATAAAATTAACATTTTAAATGTTCACAGAGATGAAGACCTTAATTTCAACTCATTAATATTTGAGTACTTTATGGCTGTATGTACAGGGATATATGCATTTGTGTGGAATCAGTGAGAATAAGGAGCAGTGCTGTTAGTGAGGCAGTTTTATAGCCAGGTTTATGACTTAAAGTTATATGTTTTTAAAAATGAAAAAGGAAATACTTCATGAGAAAAAGGTAGCTAGAACAATGTGGGGTGCATTTAAGAGAGCAACAACTAAATTATTAGTGTAGAACTACTTTAATAACCAAATTAGAAATATCTAGAACACTTTATCTAACTAAGAAAATATATTCTCTAGGCTTGATTGCAGTGACAAAGATAAAATTAAAATGTTTGAAAATAATAATTTAAAAAGATTACTTCTGAACATTTTCTATGATAAAGATGTTTGGCAATAAAAATGAATTAGGGTTGTAAGTAGAATAAATTTAACTATTAAAAATAATGACAACGTCCATGTCATAAACTGTTGTTATGATCACAAACCATAACAAATTTAACAAATGAGGATTTTCAATTATTTACTTAATGTAGTGCAAAGTTATCATGTTTTGTAAAATGATTATAATTAGCCCATAAATGATTGTGTTGCCAATTTTAAATATATTTATAATTTAGAATTGCTACACTAAAACAGTCAGCTGTTATTTGTACAATCAAACCAGTATATGCGTGGTGAAAACATTCTATACAAATCTGAACTATTCTAAAGAGATACTGAGTAGGAATTCCATTCTATGTGCTCATTGCTATCTAAATATAAAGAAAAACTAGTTTTAGAGTTCAATCATTTGAAAAATATTTCTTGATATGAACTTGAAAAATCAACAAAACTTACCAAATCTGATTATCAATCTGGTATTAACGTGCATTCATGCAGGCCAATGGATTCATGTCTGAAATGCACTGTGAGAGTTTTTAGATTTATATGAGTGTTACCAACCTGGTTAAGGTTTTAGCTAATGCCCCAGCTGGTTTGGCTCAGTGGATAGAGCATTGGCCTGAGAACTGAAGGGTCCCAGGTTCGATTGTGGTCAAGGGCATGTACCTTGTTGTAGGCTCGATCTCAGGCCCTGGTCGGGCATGTGAGGGAGGCAATAAATTGATGTGTTTCTCTCACATTGATGTTTTTCTCTCTCTGTCTCTCCTTGTTCCTTCCACTTTCTCAAAAAATCAATGGAAAAGTATCCTTGGGTGAGGATTAACAAACAAATATATATTTTACATTATTTTATAAAGAAAAAGAAAATTAGCTAATGAGATATTTTGAAAGCATCCTAAATTCTTTTTTTTTTTTTTGGAAGGACAAGGAAAAATTACATATTTACTTCTATGCTTTCTAGTAGGAAAACAGATTTTAACTTAAAAAAACAATCCCTTATTAATTTATGCTCCTATCATGCTACAACAAATTCCTCAGCACTAAATCAACTCAAAGCATATATAAGTGAATAAAATAAAATAGAAATCAAAGTTTGGGCCTTGAAGCTTTTTTCCTATTCACAAATATTTGCCTTTTAGATCTTATTACAGGTTTTCTTTCTCAGCTTTATCCTTCTGCTCTCTGCCACTCTTTTTCTTGTTGCTGGGGATTACTTAATAATTTAAAACCAAAAACATGAGGCCCTGGCCAGTTGTTTGGAGTGTGGTCCCTGACACCAGCAGTACTGGGTTTGATTCCGTCAGGGCACATACATACCTGGGTTGCAAGTTCGATCCCCAGTCAGTTGGGATGGGGGGGGGATATAGGGGGCAACTGAAACATGTTTTCTCTCTCACCTCTCTCTCTCTCTCTCTCTCTCTCTCTCTCTCTCTCTCAACATATCACCTCAGGTGAGGATTAAAAACAAGCAAAAGCCTTGGTCGTGTTATTAATAAAATCTATTAATAAAATTCGTGGATTAGCAGTCTTTCTCATGTATTTCCATTATCAGCTTATTGTCAGAGTTTGAATTATTAAGTCTACATTTTCTATTTGAAATTATGTTTATGGTTTAATCATATTTGTGTGTTTTTGTGTATGTGTGTTTATCATTATTCACTTTATTGCAGAGTTTAATTGTACTGTTATAAAGATGAACAAGATCATTTCATGGCAATAAAGTGGTCAATTATTTGAGGAGACATAGCAATCCTAAATGCCCATCTAACTATTTAGAAGTTTTAAAATACATAAATTAAAAGCCAGTATAAATGAAGGAAGAAATAATACAAATCTGTAAATACAGTTGGATATCTAACAACCCTCTCACAATAACTGGTAGAACACATTTACAGAAAATTATTAGGGATAGAGAAGACCCACTATTGCAAATGGATCTAATTGACATTGACATGTATGAAATACTCCACCAATAAAAGCAGAATACTCATTCATTTTAATGCACAGAGGAGCACTGACCCCAATACATTATAATATGATACAATGAAAAGAAAACAGAAGTCACAGTTAGCAAAAGTGAAAGGACATAACAGAACATGAAAGGGTGAAAATGGAAATATTGTGAATGACTTTGTGCCAAAAGTTTGACGACTTAGATGATATTTGCAAATTCTAGAAAGGTGCGGACTACCGTAGCTCACTCAAGAAGAGCTAATTAACCTGAATTATAACTAAATTTGTAAATAAAACTCTTCCATTTACTTTGGTAGTGAATTTAAAAATCTTTAAGGAAGAAACAATGCCAATTTTATAAAAAAAAATATTCCAGAAAATAGAAGAACATTTTTAATGCATTTTATAAGGCTAATATTCACTAGATACCAAAACTGCGAATGTTTTCAAAGTATATTCATATGTCTACATTCATCAGATATTACTCTTCAATGGAAGGAAGTTGATTGTAGATCAATTAATACCCCAAACGAACTGCACAAACGAATAGTTTAAAAAATTAAGCACTCAGATTTTGACAAGATTATGATCTTTAAAAGTGAGGTGGAGTGATACTGGTATAGTTCAACAAAGCTGGGCATTTTGAATCACTTAATTGTACCATACCTCCTTTGCCAGAGAAGCCGACTTTCCTTATCTGCCTCAGAGGTTTCTTTCTTCTTGTCTGAACAACATGTACTATCTTTTTCTGTGATATTGGCCTGCCAAGGACTGCTGATCTTTCTCCGGGATTATGTCTATCTCTTCTAGACCTATAACCAGATTTAAGGTCCTACATACCTTGGTTGGTACAATAAAAGTGTGACATGTGGAGGTGCAATGCACACCCCCAAAATATGCAAGATTGGGTAGTTTCTATTGACTGAAACTTGAAGAGTGGGTATGGGAATGGATCCTAAGGATGTTGTATCAATTTAGGAAAATGTGATGTAAGATAAGTCCAAATGTAAATGAATAAATACACTAGGGGAAATTACGGACATAATTTCCTTTCTGGCGTGGATGGGATGAGCTCAAACAGTTGGCTTAGTTGGCTGACTGACACTTGGGCCCAAAGGTGCAATACACTGAATGAAATTGAAATGCCAGAATTTCCTTGGTATATTTTAAATGAAGGCATCCAGAAGTCAGGATGATTTACTACGTAATACCTGTTTGCTCATGCTTTTACAGTGTCTTCTGGGAGAGTCTCTAAGGCAGTGACGGCGAACCTTTTGAGCTCGGCGTGTCAGCATTTTGAAAAACCCTAACTTAACTCTGGTGCCGTGTCACATATAGAAATGTTTTGATATTTGCAACCATAGTAAAACAAAGACTTATATTTTTGATACTTATTTTATATATTTAAATGCCATTTAACAAACAAAAATCAACCAAAAAAATGAGTTCGGGTGTCACCTCTGACACGCGTGTCATAGGTTTGCCATCACTGCTCTAAGGCTTTGAGCCACACATGGATGAGGGAATTCTGGAGTCCAGATAATGCTCTGTAGTGGCAATTTTCTGAAAGCCACACATAAGAGTAGAGAATTCTGTCAACAAAGTGTGCTCCTGGAAATCAGTGAAAATGAAAGGAATCCAGGAGGCAGGGGCTAAGTAGCAACATTTAGACTTTAAATTTTATTTTTAATTATTATATAGTGAAATTGTAATATCTTTTCAAATCTTATAGAGTTCTAAAAGTTTCAAACTGTTATCTATCACACCACATAGGATACATAATAGTTCTATCAGATGAAAGATTATTCCCTCTGCCTTTTCCTTTATAATCACCCACTTTGATGAACATTTTAAAGAGTTTTATTAAAATATAGTTTCCACACCATATAAGTCACCAATTTAAAGTGTACAATTCAGTGTTTTTTAATATATTCACAGTACGCCAGCATCATCGAAATTTAACTTTAGAACGTTTTTGTCATCCCTCCCCCCCCGAAAAAGTCACTCCTACAGCTCTAGGTAATCACTAATCTACTTTATGTTTCTAAAGATTTGCCTCTTCTAGACATTTCATATAAATGCAGTCATAGAATATATCTATCTTATAACTGAATTATTTAATGTTATATATTTTAATTGTACTTACTGTAGCATTCAAAATAATTATAAATTTTTAAATATATTTTATTGATTTTTTACAGAGAGGAAGGGAGAGGGATAGAGAGTTAGAAACATCGATGAGAGAGAAACATCAATCAGCTGCCTCTTGCACACCCCTTACTGGGGATGTGCCCGCAACCAAGGTACATGCCCTTGACTGGAATCAAACCTGGGACCCTTCAGTCCGCAGGCCAATGCTCTATCCACTGAGCCAAACCAGTTAGGGCATAAATTTTTCAATGTGGAAAAATGTACTCCCAAACCTTTATTTTGATTTTATGTATACAATAAAAGTGTATCTTTATTGTAATTAATATATTTTAATTTTGAATTTTTTGATAACAATAAGATAAAAAATACTTCTTACAAAGGTAACATCCACTAACATTTCAATGCATATTGTTTTGCTTTTCCTTTCATGAAAATTGCCAATATTCTATACATATTGTCTGATAACCTATACTTGTGACTGAATAAATAATAAATACGTTCCATATTATATATATCCATATGAAAGGTGTATTTTCATAATGAACATAGTTCGCTTAATGGGATTACTTTATTCTATTTAACCAATTTGTTGTATACTTAAATTTTTTCTAATGATCTAAAACATCTCACTGATAAAGTAGTCTCTTTCAGTAGAGGAAAGATGACTTTTACTCTGTTTTGTACTACCTTTTGGTAGATACTGTGAGTCTTATGTACTCAAAAAATAATTCCAACTTGGAAAATAAATATATGAGGTAAAAGAATCTACTACCCTCATTTCAAATCTAAGTACTCCCATGTACATACAGATTTAGCTTTGGAATCTATACTAACAAAAGGGTAATATGCTAATTAGACCTGACGTCTTCCGGACATCCTTCTGGACAAAGCCATAGCTGCTGTGAGGGCCCGCGGCACGGGAGAGGCCGCGGCACGGGAGAGGCCACGGCACGGGCCAGTCCAGCCCTGCAGCCCCTTCCATAGAGGTAGTGGGAGAGGGGGCTGCACAATCCCAGTCCCAGTACTGCCCCTTCCACAGAGGCAGCCACAGAGGCAGTGGTGCTGGCCCAGTCCCGGTGCCATGCCTCCACAGAGGCTGAACGGGGTGCAACCTGCTGTGTCTCAACCTCCCACAGCCCCTCCCCCAGCCAGCCTGGCCCCAGATCACCCTCCACCTACCAGTGGGCGGGGGGCGAGGTCAGCACTAAGTGAGGGCCAAAGGCCAGCAGCTGAGGTGGCCGGCAGTGGTACTAGTAGTGGGGTGATGGGGGTGGCGCCTTCCCCTGATTGGCATGGTTGCCTCCCGCAGAGGGAGGCTGGACAGTGGCTTAGGCCTAATCCCCGAGCAGGCCTAAGCCATCAGTAGGACATCCCCTGAGGGCTCCCAGACTGTGAGATGGGGCAGGCCAGGCTGAGGGACCCCTGCCCAGTGCAGAAATTTTTGTGCACCAGGCCTCTAGTATATTTATATACATATACACAGTGTCTTTGTTTATTTTTTATTTTTTTCATATTATGTATGTGTCCTTACCCCCCCGTTGCTCCCCCACCCCCCCACTCATGCAGTGTCTTTGTTTTATTGGTTTATGTAGGGTACATTTTTCTACATTTTGCTTGATAGAAAGTTGACTGTAAATAACAGTAAGATTGTTATCATAGTACATATGTAATATATTGAGGGCCTACTGTGTGCCATTATCATTAGGAATACAGAATAAAACAAAACACCTTTTAGTCCAAAATCTACAAGTTAATAAAAGAAATTAATTACTAATTGCTCTGGCATGACTACCACAGACTCAGAATTAAAGTAACATCCTGTCTAGCAAAGAGTAAGGAGATTATAATTTGGCACTTTAATTAACTTCAGTAAACAGAAAATCAACCTATTTTTTTTTTCCTGAGGGGGAATTGAGTTGCCTAATTTCTAAAATGATAAACAACATTTCTTGAATGCCTTGTAATTTATTCAAGCATAAAACTAAATTATGGCTGTCTTTCAAAAGCCAGCTTGTTGTCATGAATTTTTAAGCATCAAGTGTATGATCTGCACAAATACTTTCTTTTTGAACTGATTAATTCATGAAAAATTTAAAAAGAGAATGATACAAATTAAATTCATGTACTAATATATATGACCTTCAAAATTGAGGGGATGGGAAATGACAAATTCTCTTTTGGCAAGTTCTAGGGCATCATGTTACATTGGATTGGGATTAAAAACTGAACATTCTTGCATTTACCTGTTTCAGTAGCAAATGATTGAGACAAAATGGTCTCTGATAATTACTATCTACATTTTAAATTAAGTAAAATAAAGACATATCCTATGAAATCTGCGATTAATTTAATAAATTTTCAAATGCCTTACTAATTCTTTAACTACCTGCATAGATATACATGCTCTATAATGCCTTGCACTTATTGAACACTTCCTACCATGTAGTCTTCCATATGCATTATAGCATTTAATCTTCAAACAATAATAAAGTGTGATTTTCATTTGTTTTTCCTGGAGGACACTGAGACTAAGAAAGTAGATATATCATAAGTAGAATAAGCATTTTTACCTCTCTTCTGAGATTCCATACAAATAATAGTTTATTTATATTTTACTAGCCCAATTTACCTCCCTATTTCTGCCTACCTAAACACTACAGCCTGATGTTTATTCTATAATAAGAAATATTTATTCTATGTAAAGCCACAATAACTATACATAAATGTGAGAAATAAGAGACTGAATTAATCATTTTTCTTTTTTGCATATAATTAGTCCAATTTATGTTTAGCTGACACCAGAAATATTATTTTTATCTAAGTGAATATATATATATACACACAAATGAGGATCTACATTTATTTATTTATAAACTGCAGACTTTCCAGAAACTTTGCTTGAGTCAATCAAAGCCATTAGTAAAAGTATTTTAATTTCATTTTTAAAGTATCTTATATAGTAACCATTATAACTGAAATGCTCACTTATTATCTAATTACCACATAGAATAAGTTGGATATCTTTATAAAATGAGCATATTTATATATGCCTTATACGGAAGCAATATTTCTTGCAAAAACATGCTTTATAGTGGTCTGAAAGAAGAGAGATTACATTAATGAAATTGAGTTATTAATAGGTGGGTTGACAAAAAGAATTTGGACTTCCAAACCAAAGAAAAAGCTTTCAAAGCAGAACCCCAGTTGTCCAAACTAATATTTTTGAAAAAGTAAGACTTGTTTCAACTACCATTTTTATACCACATTACTGCAAAAAAAAAAAAATGACTTTATTAATTACCCTCATATTAAAAGTAGCTAATAGTAAAATACTAGAGTTTGTGTAATCCCAGGAAGATGAAATGGAGATGAATGAAATTTAGTTCCACTGGGTTTGTCTCTAGGAGATAATGAATGATAGAATAAGAGCTAAATGTCTTTTACGATGAACTAGAGGATCATCACCAGTAAGATAGGAAGAGAGAGGCATGCTTTATAGGAAAGCATGTTGAAATTAGGTAAAATTACATCTGACAGGGAATGCTATCACACGGCCATCTGTGAGGGAGTAACTTAGATCTCACTAAGTGAAAGGTGTCCCTGGGTGACTGAAAGTATATTTGTATGCAGTCATCACTCATGTAGTTAAAACAGGAAGATAAATTTTGAAAGCCTCAAATTAATGATCTTATAATAGAATTAACAACCTCTGGTTTAGGTTGATATCTTTATTTCTTAAAATACCCATTTTCTTAAAGCAAACCATCTATAAAATAATAAATACATGAAGACTCTTTGACATAAAAGTCCATAACTCTAATGTTTATTAATTAACGAGTTAAATACAATGCTGTTCACATATAAAGAGAAAATAATAGGAAGTTAATCACTAGTTGCAAAATTATGAAAAAACTTAGCTGGTGTGGTTTGTATGAAATGTATTTTACTCATTGATTTTTGCCTACATTATTAAAATTTGTTTTTTGCTATTTTGTGACAATTATGTTAAGAAAACTATACTTTATTGAACTATATGTATGTGTGTATGCATATTTATACTGATTACTGATTATCAAACATATTTATGTATGACAATAGGAAGTTATTATGGTACAATATATGGTACAGTATCTCATAGTATTAGTGATTAGATGTATAATCTGATAGTCTGATAATTTTAATTTGTAAACTATAATCATTTCTCAACATTGACTCAAAGATTGTTGTGAAGATAAGCAGAGAATACTACACATTCCTCTCTGCTTCCCCAATCATAATAACCTTCCTTTAAATAACTAATCAACAGTAGAATCCATTTATTTCCAATTTTCTATTTTTCTTAACCAAAACTATTTCTAAAGTAAATTACTATTGTTTCATTGGTAGGTATTATCAGCTTTCTATCAGTATTTTTAGAGGCTTTAGGTCATTTTTTTCTTTTTACTTGGAGTTCTTTAATCTGGGAAGAATTTTCACATTTAATGAATAATAGAATGTCATGTTTCCAGCTAATTAGTTAGACAACCATTACCCTAATTTGAATAAATGAGTAAGAATATAGTAGTACTCTCAGTTAAATTGCATTTCTCTTACATAATCAATATCTATACTCAGCAAAGAGGTAATATTTGCATTTGAACTTTCTGGATAAAGGATTGCTACATAATTATATTCTAATATATTCTGATTAATTTTGAGAAGCTTCAATATTGAAATCAAGTAGAAGATTTGAAAGTTTTCAGAGGTGTGTGATTTTATTTTTTCCCTATTTTTATCTGTGATTGCAGATAATTTTATTCACATCACATAATGAGATTGACTAATTTTAAAACCTAGAATGATATTAATACTCCAATAATTCAACGAATAAAGTGCTCCTTTATAAAGTGACTTACACAGACCACCTTTGAAACATGCAGATACACACCTTAAACAGGCTTTAGTCCATCTTGTAAATATTTTGACAATTACAGCATTCATGTAAATAGTGTTCACTATTAGACATAATCCCAACAAGCCATTAATGATATACAATTTAAATATAAAACCAAAGTTAAGTGTATGAGAGTAAGGCCACATCATCTTGAATAAATGGTAGCATGCTAGAACTACTCAGGATAATTGAGAAAGTTCAGTTTAATCTACATTAGATGATACCCCTCAAGCTGACAGTGCAGCTGTCCAGATTAGTCATTAAGGAGACCATTAGCCAACTGGACTAATTGGTTTGACTATTTTTTTCCTCTCTTTGCTTGGCTACATATAAATGCTTGACTTCCTCTCACAACTGGTTCTTTGTCATCGTGTTTCCCAGTCTACCACTTATTTTTACATTATCAACAGTGTAAATCAAGAAAGTTGTATATATAACCTTGGAAAAATATTTTCCAAGTCAAAATTTATCAACCTTTTAAAATATTCATAAATACTCAGTACATACTTAGTTGGAAACCTGACTAACATTTTTATCTTCAGTCTAATGTTTTGCCTTATTTAACTGATGGCTGCTGCTCAAATTACCAGCTGGCCCATCGAAACAAAATAAAAATAGAGCTGAAAGGAAAAGAGTAACATGTTATTTTGATTTACAAACAGCTCCCATAAAAAGAACAAATGAAAACAGTGACTGGATGAGCCAGGGATGTAGGAAGTGGCACTGGCACCTTCTGAATCTTGGCATCCTAAAATCTCTGCAGACAGGGCATTTGGTGGTTTTGCTTTGTAGAGGAAACACGATGGTGAACAATGGATAATAAACTTGGGACACATTACAACAAGCCACATTCTGGTAGGATATGTAATAGATTTCAGAAACATTTGGGCTGATTTAGAAATGCCAGAGCCATTTTCCACTAAAGCAGTGGTTCTCAACTTTCTGGCCCTTTAAATACAGTTCCTCATGTTGTGACCCAACCATAAAATTATTTCCGTTGCGCTCTGACCGGTTTGGCTCAGTGGATAGAGCGTCGGCCTGCGGACTCAAGTGTCCCAGGTTCGATTCCGGTCAAGGGCATGCACATCCCCAGTAGGAGGTGTGCAGGAGGCGGCTGATCAATGTTTCTCTCTCATCGATATTTCTAACTCTCTATCCCTCTCCCTTCCTCTCTGTAAAAAAATCAATAAAATATATTTTTTAAAAATAATTTTCATTGCTACTTCATAACTGTAATGTTGCTACTGTTATGAATCGTAATGTAAATATCTGATATGCAGGATGGTCTTAGGTGACCCCTGTGAAAGGGTCGTTCGCCCGCCAAAGGTGTCACGACCCACAGGTTGAGAACCTCTGCACTAAAGGAAAATGGAGTATTCCAAATGCTAAGGCCTCTGTTTTGCATTTTAGAACCCCAGTTCACAAGTGCATACTGTAGTGGGTAGACTGTGGGTGTCGTCTAATATATCAACTCCTGTATCTCTGTGAATATAATGATCACACTCATTTCTCAGCATTAGCCATATATAGGTTCTTAAGAATTTGTTCCAAAGTCTCCTCCATGCATATTGAGCTACACTATTGTTTCTAATGGCTCTTTATCCCAGTCATGCTAGCGTACATTGCATGTCCTTCAGAGGACTTACTTTTCCATCTGATGGACTTCACTCATTGTGAAGAATGAATGAAATACGTGGAGAGGAGGAAATATATGTTTACTTTGGGCAGTGCTTTATACTTTTATGATATTAGTGCTACAGGAAATGAAACTTGTCAAGGTTGGGGCATATATTCACAATAAAATTAACAAATGGAAGCACAAAAGAAAAAACAACACAGGCATGTTAATTTGCCATAGTGTATTCAAGGTCATCCTTTAATTTCAGCCCTGGCACACTCTGAGGAATACACAACATATCATTTTATAATCACCGTTTTAAGATCTCCACTGCATTTTCTAGACATTATATTTGTTAGCTATTCTGGATATTAATAAGTATGATATAATCCTTATCTCCATGACAGTTATAATCTACATCAGAAGATAAACATAAGATAATTTAAAAACTTAAATAATGATTTTTACTTGTCGGGAGAGTGACAGAGAATATGCTTTCTGCAGCAGTTTTTTTTGTTTGTTTGTTTTGTTTTTTGAGAATGTAACCACTGATGGGCATTTGGGCAATTATGAATAATGCTACTATAAACATGTGCCTTCAAATCTATGTGCAGATCTGTGTTATTATTCCACTCGGTATATTTAATCTAAGATTAAATTGTGAGGTCCTATGGCAAAGCTAAGTTAAACATTTTAAGAGCAAGACCTACCCTAGATACTCTGGCCAAAATCAAAATAAAACAAAATCCCTCATATATTAGAGTGGGTAATTTCCTGTGCTTCTCTAGAATCTTAACAATTGCATTAAAGCTGTGGTATACTGGGTTACACATTCTATATTGAAGGCCTTGTTGCCCAATATTTTGACATTAAGAAGCAGCAAAATTCTTGCCGGAACTCTTCGTATTGTATTGGGGATATATTCCACATTTGGGACATATATCCCTAACTTATTCACCAAATGATCCAAAAGGCTCCCAGTTTTGAGTGGACCAACCCCAGAGCAAGAGGAGGCTCTCTAAGGTCCAGGGCCCCTGGTAAGGCGGGTCTACCAATTGTTCCTCTGTAGCCCAGTGAATTCAATGAGCTGGATATATCTTGAATCAGATAAGGAAGCTTCAGGCACTACTTGCTTGACCTGTGAATCACAGGGTAAGTTCAGAGAATTTTGTAGCAAATTGATACTCCTTTTGAGAATTTTCCATTGTTTGCCAATGGGCTCTGATAGGTCCTATGATAAGCTCTAATAGACACATCAAGGGAGATTCCCAGGATTTACCCTGGTAAACAGCTGTCACTTTTAGAGGCAGCTCCTGGTTTCCTGTAGAGCTGCACTGGAATCTGAGGTCCTGACAGTGGACACGAGAAAAGCTCTGACTCAAACAGCACATCATAATTTAGGTCCATCAAAGCAGTCATGTCCCCAGTACTTCATACTATTAGAATAACGTTTATCACAAAAATGACTGAGGGAAGGGGTGAGGAGAGAGGAGATCAACCAAAGACCTTATATGCATTTATGCTAAACCCATGGACACAGATAATAATGGGGGGAAGGCCTAATTAGGGGATGGGAGCGGGGTGGAGGGGGGTCCATGGGGAAAAAAGGGGGGACATCTGTAATAATTTCAACAATACAGATACATTTTTAAAATGGCTGATAATCAAAACAATTTTACTCTATATTTTAGTTGTTCTTTGCAAATGAAAGTTTGATATCATAAAGACTAATAATACATTGGGAGCAAAAACAAAAGCTAACTAATTTTCTATGAAACTTTAAAAACCCCCACTAACTTAAAATGCATATGACATTCCATTTGTGAAACATTAATTTAGCTCATAATCATAGACAACAGTGTGGTGAAGGCCAGGGTGGGTAGTGGGGGCTGGGAGGAGATGGGCAAAGAGGAGGGAAAATGGGTACATCTGTAATAGTGTCAACAATAAACATAAAATTTAAAAAATAGGATTTGAATGAATTTCTGGCTGGTTGTGTGCATTTCTTTTCACTGCCTTAGTTTTAACAAAGTATTTAAACATTAAAAATAGATTCATGTTTTAAAACTATAGCTGTGTCAGTAACATCCATTAAGGTCTGCAAAGGAAGAGTTTTTATTTGAATAATGCTCCATCATCTTCAAATGCCAGATGTGCTGCTGCTTTAAAGTGTTTCCAGAGGAATAAGTCAAGAGTTTATAAATTATTTTATACAGATGAAAACAGCTTCTGTTTACAATATTCTCCCCTCTTAACATTAAGTGAAAAGAAGTAATATTTGTTAAAAACAGCATGGGTTAGCCTTTTGATAAAATTAGTATATTATTCTAAAAAAAAATGCCAGCATAATTTCTAGAAGAGTAATTTTAATATTGTCAAAGTAGAGAGGCAGCTTTCTGAACGGTTTGAGGCAAAGAGCAACTGGTCCTAGGGAATTCACAGCTGGAGAAATTTCAACATTGAGTGATAAACTTGCCTGATATGACACATCATTAAAAGTGATATGGATTTTAAATACCATGGTGACTTTTTTAAAATTATGTTTTTACTGATTTCAGAGAGAGGAAGGGAGATGGAGAGAGGGATAGAAACATCAATCATGAGAGAGAATCATTGATCGGCTGCCTTCTGCACCCCCCTACTGGGGATTGAGCCCATGACCAGGGTATGTGCCCTACTCTGGAATTGAACCGCAACCTCCTGGTTCATGGGTCGATGCTCAACCACTGATACACACCAGCTGGGCCCATGGTCCATGGAGACTTTTCTTAAATGATTTTATAACACATAAACATAGATACCATGGTCACTGAAGTATTTTAACAATAATAATGCTTTGCACGTAACTCTCCCTGGTTTTCCGAAGACATTTAAATCCATTTTAAGTGTTATCTCATAAATTCTAGGGTAAAATTAGATGCAGTACGTAGAAAACATATAATAGTTTTTCCTTTCAAAAAGAGACAAGGTGAGTTTAATACTTTGACAAGTGTACCAAGGAAGGCAACAACCAAATCCATCACAGAAACTGGCTTCAGCCTCCTCAGGGACACACTCTATACCAGTTAGATAATCTTACCATACTATTTGCTTAACTGATTAATTCCTGATCTTGCATTCAGCATGGTGTTCAAAATTTACATAAATATTCATATTTAAAACATAATTGATACAAATAACATTGCAAGAATATCTTAGAAGTTCAAGTTTGTATTTGGATAATGCCTTATCATAATCATATGTAAAATGAGCTGCTGCTTTAGAGCATCTAACAAAAACAAATTATAAGCTTGCAAAATACTTTCTCAAACAAGACCTGGACCATCTATATAAAGACAATAGGTACCAGAGGCAATGGCATGTTGTTGTTGTTGTTATTGTTGTTCTTTTTTAATCCTCACCAAGGATATTTTCCATTGTTTTTGGTTTTTTTTTAGAGAGAGGGAAAGACAGAGAGAACTATCAATGTGAGAGAAACACATGGATTGGTTGCCTCCTGCATGCACCAACCAGGGCCCAGGTCAGGGAGGAGCCTGCAACTGAGGTATATGCCCTTGATCAGAATCAAACGCGGGACCCTGTTGTCTGCAGTCCAGTGCTCTATCCACTGAGCAAAACCAGCTAGGGCGGCATGCTTTTTGTAATGAATGAAATAGTATTGATCAGGAAAGGCTTCAAATGGTTCTTCAGTTGCTAGAATACTGTGGCACAAGGATATAACTTTCAAATTTCCTCCCAACTTGTCAAAAAGTGATCACACTTAATAGAGGCAGTGTGTAAATAGACCTATATATTGGGTGTTGCACCTGTGAAAGAAAGGGGGTGGAGGGATTCTTATCTCCAAGATAATTTCCCAATGCTGATACCAAGGCAAAATATACTTACAACTCAAGCATTGGACTTCAAAAGGGAAATGGCTGGTATAGACATGATGGATGTAATCTCTAGAACCATAACGAGATTCCGTGTTCTTTGTGTCCTTTGTACAGCTGGTTTTTATTTCTTTTTCTTTCTTTCTTTCTTTTCTTTTCTTCTTCTTTTTTTTTTTTTTTTTTTTTTTTTTTTTTTTTTTTTTTTTTTTTTTGCAGAGGAAGTCATGAGAGTGTAATTGGGTTTCAAATTAGTACCTAATCCACCACCTATACTCAACTTTCCATCTCCTGATCAGAACTAGGTATATTTATGGTATTTTCTGTACCACAGTTCCTATCTACCAGGGCAGAATATTGGCTCCATGAACCTTTCTTTTCAGAATATTGTATAAAAGAGGGGGGCCTATTTTTTAATGGTCTTTCTACCCACAATATAATGCATAATAGGTGTCATATAGTCATTATATTATACCTATTAAAATAATTGGAAATTACATTATTGACTTAATTGCTTTGCATTGCTTCAGTATTATAGTAATACTAAGAAACAGAGATAATATTAATTCCATTCATTTGACTGGTAATAATTGGCCTCAGGTTTTATTTTATGTATTCTTTCATTTAAAATCTCACAATGGGTAAAGCTGAATCTATGTAGTATACTGCTGAATTCTTTTTCTTTCAAGACAAACTGATTTCAAAATATATTGTGGAAAAAGTTCCACATACAAGGTTACACTCCCTCTTCTGCCCACACTTTTGAAATGAGGCCATCACAAACAGAAATGTAAGGTATCTTTTCTATACTGAACAAATGAATGATGCTTTAAATCCCTTCTACAACTTGAGTGAGTGGCTAAAGATCAATGAACTGTTTAGTTGCCTTGGTAGCACTTTGAAATGCTTTAAGGCATTCAATTTTGAAAAACGCATGAAGGGCATAAAGAGGTTGCCTCCTTTGAGCTCAACCACATAGAGTATTTGTTTTAATAAATAAGAAGTCTCCAGATATTTAAAATTGAACCCAAGTGCCTTGTGTATGGACTGTGTCAGAAGTAGTAAGGGTAAGTCTGGGATCATTTCACAAGCACTAATGAAGTTCTCTCACTTCTAAGTATCTCTGTTCAAATTCTATTATGAAAATCATTGATTGGCTGCCTCCTACTGGGGATCGAAGTTACAGGTATATGTGCTGTCAAATTAGTATATTACACCAGTTTAATTCCATCATGTGAACTCAGATACTTTGAAGAACAAATGTTCATGGAAAGCTTTCAAGAGGAAATAGAAATCTTGATGGTGTAGCGAATGGAGGAGTCATCATTAGAACCTGAATCTCTCTTTAGGAAACTGTAGCTCTAATTGGGATTCTGAGCAGAAAAGACAATTTATGTCTTGAACCTGTCTCACTCCAACAATATATAAGGAGCCCTAACAAGAGCCCAGAACCATCTCTAAACAATAAGGATTTCTTCCTATTTATTGATGGCAACTATAAATAGATGAAAGTACTATTTTTAAAATTAAAAAGGAAATGCTGAGCCGAAACCGGTTTGGCTCAGTGGATGGAGTGTCGGCCTGCGGACTGAGGGGTCCTGGGTTCGATTCCGGTCAAGGGCATGTGCCTGGGTTGCGGGCACATCCCCAGTGGGGAGTGTGCAGGAGGCAGCTGATCGATGTTTCTCTCTCATTGATATTTCTAACTCTCTATCTCTCTCCCTTCCTCTCTGTGGAAAATCAATAAAATATATTAAAAAAAAAAAAAAAAAAAAAAGGAAATGCTGAAAGAGCAACATATCCTATCTAATAAAAGACAAAAAGGGTAATTGACCGTACCTTCGTTATGCTTCCCATTGGCTAATCAGGGCGATATGTAAATGAACCGCCAACAAAGATGACGGTTAATTTGCATATGTAGGCTCCAAGTGGTGGAGCAAAGCCAAACGGCCCTGAAGCCAGCAGAGCAGCGAGGCCTCACGGCCAGGGATCAGTGGAGCCACGAGGCCTCCCGGCCCTGGCATCAGCAGAGCTGCAAGGCCTGATCGCTGTGGGGGTGGGGGGGCTATGGCCGGAGCCCAGCCACAGGGAAGGCCTGGGTCCCGGGTGCCAGAGGAAAACTGGTGCCAACAGCCAAGGGAAGGGAAGGCCTATTGCATGAATTTCTTCGTGCAACAGGCCTCTAGTATATTCTATATATGGATACCATCTACACTAATAAAAGAGAAATATGTAAGTTGGTCATCACTCTGCTATGGCCACCAACCAATCAGGATGAGTATGCAAATTAACCCAACAAAGATGGTGGTTAATTTGCATATGCAGACATGGAGCAAAGACTGAAGAAGACTGAAGAGGCTTGGCTTCTCCACTGTGGCTGCAGCAGAGAAGCCAAGCCTTGCTGTGGCCAGAGCAGAAAAGCCAAGCGCTGCAGCCGGAGCGGAGAAGCCTAGCCCCTCTGTGGCCACAGCAGAGAAGCCAAGCATTGCCATGGCTGGAGCTGAGAAGCCTAGCCTCAAGGCTTGGCTTCTCCTCTGAGGCAGGACCAAAGGCCTGGGTCCTGGGTGCCAGAGGAAAACCGGTGCCGGCAGCCAGGGGAAGGAAGGCCTATTGTGCAAATCTTCATGCAACGGGCCTCTAGTATATATGTATATATACATACACATGTATATATGTAGATATAGATATAGGTATATAGATATAGATATAGATATAACTTTTTAAAAAATATATTTTATTTATTTTTTTTACAGAGAGGAAGGGAGAGGGATAGAGAGTTAGAAACATCGATGAGAGAGAAACATTGATCAGTTGCCTCCTGAACACTCCATACTGGATATTTGCCCGCAACCAAGTTACATGCCCTTGACCAGAATTGAACCTGGGACCCTTGAGTCCGCAGGCTGACGCTCTATCCACTGAGCCAAACCGGTTAGGGCTAGATATAACTTTTTTTGTTTGAAGTAAGTCAGTAGACTCTAAGGACTTATTGAAGATTTCACAGTACACATACTATTTGACACACCAGCATCATGGTAGCATCATGGTAGATTGACTGCATGAGTGGCCCAGTGACAACGTAACCTTGTCTTTCTACTCTGACTATTGGCCCTGCCATGTAACTTGTTTTGGCCAATATGATGCTAGTATATATGATGCAAAGCTTGTAAAAACACTTGCATGTTTCCACTTATCCGTGTCCTCTGCCATCACCAATGAGACCAATAACAATGTTAGATTTCAAGAAGGTGAGAAACAAGTGGCAAAGGGTGAGTCATTCCAGTCATCCCAGCTGAAACCATATACTGGATCAGCAGAGACCAGATAAAGCACAGCTAAGATTCATTTAAAGAGATAGAGCCCATGTAAAATTCTCAGGAAAAAAAAATGCTTAACTAGACAAACTGTATTTAACAAAATATATTGTCTCTGTATATTGGAATAGGAAAGAAATTCATGCTTGTTTAGAGCTTTATTATATTTAGATACACAGAAATCACAATGATTTGGGAAAGTTATCATCATTTTAAAGACGCATGATATGAGGCTCAGAGATGTGAAAGCTGTAGTCATAAGAATAGGGACTGAAATTTGAACACCAGATCTTTCTGTACCAAAAGTATTTGCATTTTGCATTATTTTATGCTGCCCATTAACAATGATATTTGGAAATTGTGGATAATGGTGACAATTCTATAATGCATCATCATAAAAAAGAAAATAAATTTTTTTATTATTGTTCATAACAAAAAATTTAGAAAAAGCAAACCATAATAATGCTGTTCAGTCTCAGTAATCAAAATAATTCAAATTTAAGACACTGGATACATTTTTAATGATAATATTCAGTGTTGGCAAGAGTGCAGTAAAAAGGCTTTTCTGCCAGGAATTATAAAAAGTATTATTTCTTTAGAGGATAAATTGGCATTGTATACAAAGTGTTTTTTAAATGTTAATATCTTTTGACTCAGTAAATCAACTATTGGGAATTTATCCTAAGGAAATATAATACAGAGTTCTACATAAAACATGTTTACTACACTTTCAAAATAAAAAATAAAAATATTGGTGACATCTTCAAAACAATTGAATAAAATAGCATTATCATTTATATTCCATACAAATAAATTATAATCAGCTTAAGTCACTATTTTAATTTTAAGGCAGTGATAATAAGCTGAAATTATACCATCTCATTTTTGTTGCTCACACTATTCTTTGCTACATGAGACTGGAAGTCAAAAAGTTAGTTTTACAATCTCTTTGTGTTGATGGTGTTTCTCTCTATTGTTGCATCTAAGCAGTGATGAATTCATCTAGTAATCAGGTAGGGAGGGGACGTGAAAATTGATGATCCTCATCTTTGTCCCCAAAGAAGACCCCCTAAGAAGAATGAGGAGTCATTATTGTTCTAGGATAAATAACTCTCCCAGGATAAACACCACAGGAATGTATCTAAATTACTGACCAAAAATCTGGTTGATCTCAAAACAGCAGTGGAGTATGGAAGAAACAGAAGCTGTAATTTCACTTAAAGGCTTAAGGCTATTATTTTGTTTCACTCTATCTTCTCTTTTTAAATATTTTTTTATTGATTTCATAAAAGAAGGGAAAGGGATAGAGCAATAGAAACATCGATGATGAGAAAGAATCGTTGATTGGCTGCCTCCTGCATACCCCACACTGGAGATCCAGCCCTCAATGTGCCCAGACAGGGAATTGAACCATGATCTTTGGGTTCCTAGGTTGACGCTCAGCCACTGAGCACACTAGCCAGGCTCACTCTATCTTTGTAATGTCCCTCAACCCCTTCTATAGAGCACTCTCTCTGATGTCTCTAGTCTCTACATCTACAGGAATTTTCACATCTTCTTTGAGCTTGAATATATATATCAGCATCATTTTAATTTTTTCTCATGAGTATTAAAACAATAACTCTAGTATTATTGTGCTAAGAGCATCTGACTCATAATCATTCTTTTAACAAAAGCCATTTAAATAGTTATAAGTGGCTGCATCTTTGCCATCCAATAAAGATTGGGTCAGCTCCAATTGGTTTCTATTATATTATTGGTTCCAGCAGTAATGCTTGAAACAATTACCTACAATTCATTTAATGTCTACACAGAATATTTTCCCCAGTATCTTTGTTTTACTGATAGTGTAATGTAACATAACATAAGTTTGGGAGAGAGATATGCAATATAATCTCAATCCAACAACTTGAAATCTGCATGATCTTGCCAATCCCTTGACATTGGAGCATATCTGAACTTTAAAAGCCCAGATTAATCATGTCTACCTTCCAGGGTTTGAGTGAGATTGAAATAAAATAAGTTAACATGAGAAATGTAATGCACAATATCTAGTTTCTATTAGATGGCTAGGAAGGAAAAGAATATATATATATATATATATATATATATATATATATATATATGATTTCTTTTGAAAAGTAGATGATTCATCAGAGTTCTTTCCTTCTTGTGTTTGGCTTGAACTATCACATTTCTTACAGGCAGACTACTTGAATTTTAGTATCTTCTGCTCTGCCTCTGCCAACGCCCTATCATTCACTTCCTTCCAAAAATTGATTTTATTGTGGCATAGATGTGAATGAGCAGTTGTAAATTAGGTCTTAGATTCCTGGCAACCTGCAGGGATCAGGCTCCTTGAGTATTTTAAAGCAAGTATTTGTATTTTTTTTTAAATCATAGATTCCTTGAAACATTAAAAAAAGACTGATCCCTGGCCTAACAGGTGAGCCAGGCAATTGGATCCCTGCTGTGAATGTCACTGTGGTGGTAGATTTACTTCTAAGGTAACCTGAACGAAACAGTTACCTTAAAAGGCTAACGGAGATACTCGTGCAAGAAAGGAGGCTGTCAATAGCAGAGAAGCAGAGAACATATTGTACCTAAATAAGAAGCAGTGTAAAACCAAGATGAAATTCCGTCTGATTCTAATGATACTTTAGAAGTAGCTATGGCTCCTGAGTGAGCTGATCCTCATTATTTGAACAATTTCTGTGTTCAAGTCTGAGCAAATATTATGATATGGAAATTGGGATAAAAGCCAAACAATTTGAAATAGTTGAAAGCATAGCATCCATTTCTGCAGGAAGAAAATCTAGGAAAGTAAGTCACTATCAGTAAGACTAAAGAACATATCAAGCAACTTACAAATGATAATCAGTACACACACACACAGACACACACACACACACACACACACACACACCTTCATAACAAATTAATGCTAATATAAAGCCTCTCTGAACTAGTGGGTTGAAGGTTGAAGGCAGGTTAGACATAGAAGATGGATTCCAAAGCTGTCCTTTCTGGATACTGAGAAGAACACAATTGTCAGTAAGACATCAAAGGGCACCCAGCATAGTCCTCAGGCTCCTCTGAAAGCTATTCAAATGGTTGGGACCTCACCTGGTTTTCTCTGATAAGACTGAATGCAGTTTGTCTGAACCAGTGTATAAGAACCACTGGAGAATCCTTAACAGAATTTTCCTGAAATGACTGTTCCTAATTAGATCTACATACATATTAGAATTGGTAATATATATAGTAGAGTGTTGAAACATAAACAGATGGAATTGAAAGACGTAGTGAGACATCCAAAAGTTAGATGCATCATTCCAGATTTGCAAGGACCCATATTTGTAAAAGACCTCTCTTAAAAACAATCACTTAGGGAAAAAACTATAAAAATAAAAAGTTCAGTTATAATTAACTATTGGAATCCCAAAGAAGCTTTTTTTGGGGGCGGGGGGGGGGGGGGATAAATATAGTGGTTGAAGTTTTTAATACACAGATGTGGAAAAAGGTGATATAACAATAATTTAACTAAATAGGTAGATTTATCAAAGCATCATGGAAGTGTTTAGCCTATTATCTATTGCTATGTTGGTTTTTTTTTTACCATACTTTTGAAGTCTGTTTAACACAAAAATCCAAAAACAACCCCAAACAGAATTCTACCACCCATAAGCATAGATTGCAGAAATATCTCAGAACATTTATTTGATATTGACACACTAAGAAAATCTGTATATAAATTTTCTTCTTTTGTATGTAACATGGCATTATGTTATATAGATTTTTATGGTATTACCATTTTTGCAGGAATTTAAGTAGCTATTTTATATTTCATCCTGCATGAATATGCCTTAATTCATTTATTCATTCTGAATTTTCACTGGCATAATAAAAATACAACAAAAATCTTATAAACAATTGCTTGCATTTAAAAAATTGTTTATTCCAAATTTTAAAGAATTCTCTGTCTCTGACCTCTTGAGTCCTTTAGAATTTTTAGATTTAAATTAGCAAACTACCCTATTAAACGTTGTACAGATTTGCACTTCCACCAGCAAGGTAGGAGTATGTTCATTTTACCACACACTAATTAATGCTGGATAGTCTATTTTAAAAAATTATGTTCAATTAGATATGATTTTTCTCATAATCACTTCATTTGGCAATTCTTTCTTAGTGAGGCTAAGCATTTATTTTTCATATGTTGATTAACCGTGAATTATCAAGGCAAGCACTCAGTCCAAGGAGTACAAAGTGCGGTTAATCACACAAGGCGGGATCTCCCAGGTTGGCATCGTTCAGCTAACCACATCTACATCGACAATCAATATTTGGTGAGGAGCCCTCCATACTGAGGTGAGAATTCCTCTGAATGACCAGAGGATGACTGACCTTGCAAGCCAGCATTGATGGCCTCTGCTTAGGAAGCTATGGGAGGTAGAGTCTGCAGAACCAGCAGACGCTGGCAAAATGCCAAAAAATGCACTTGTGTTTGCATTTGTTCTAATCATCTGGTCATTTGACCAGTCAATCAGTGTTTATTTTCAGAATGTGCACAAACCACAAGCTGACCTAAAAACATGTCACATCCTGGCACTTGAGCAAGGTAGAACATGTGCAAAGTTATAGTTCACAGAAAAGCAGCTCCTTTGATAAAAAGAAACCTGTTTTTTCCATCCTTTTAGCAAATGCCACCAATATATTTACTTCTTGGAAATGTGCATTGCTTATTAAAGGACTAACATTCTGAGATATCTTAAGTAAAGCAACCTATTTAATTTTAACCCAGTATTTATGAAGTTTATTGTCAATTTTGTGGGGCAAGATGGTTATTCTTCAATATCTATTTGTTTCCAGTAAGATTGATATTCTTCCCAAAACACTCGGAAAAGGCAGATGAAACAAACACAATATCAGACTTTAGAGCCATTTAGAATAGGTTTAAATCTCAATGCTGCTCCCCACGAACATAACAGCCTACCTAAATCCGTTGGACACATTGGTAAATTCTTCTGAGAATCCATTTCTTATCTGTAAAACTGAAATTAAATAATAGTTGATTTGCAGGGTTCTTGGTAGATCACATTATTGTTAATGTAAATGCCTTTTAAGGTATTCCAAGTTTACTGAAAAATATAAATATAATTTTTTAGAGAAATTGGCGCTTTGTACTAATGTATACATTTAGTCATTCACATGGAAATCCTGGTTGTTTGACATAAACAGCCAGTGCCAGGTAAAGTTGTTCACTTTTTATTGCTGTGTAAATTTAAGGTATTGGCTTACAAGTAGATATGTAAGCTTTAATATTATTATAAATGAACTCAATAATGGAACTGAGCAAACATTTTTCACATATTACAAAACTTACTAGAATTACAATTACCTAGCAGTCCTTCTGATTTAGGCTAAATAGGATACTTAGGTATTCTCCTATGAAGCTAGAAAACATGTGAATTGTAGCTGCAGCTTCCTTGCCTTTAAAATATACAAATAGCCCTAGCTGGTTTGGCTCAGTGGATAGAGCGTTGGCCTGCAGACTGAAGGGTCCCTGGTTCAATCCCTAGCGTGGGGCATACAGGAGGCAGCTGATCAATGATTCTCTCTCATCATTGATGTTTCTATCTCTTTCTCCCTCTCTCTTCCTCTCTTAAATCAATAAAAATATATTTGAAAAAATAAAATACACAAATATAAGAGGACTTATTTGCAAGTTAGATATGTATTATATATTACAAATGTGGCCAGAATTGATAGGCTTTTATACATGAGAGTCCATACTAATATCCACTCAGTCCTCTATGCATAGTTTTTTGGAAGACCACCAAAGGGCTAATTATAGCTTGAAAAAAAGTATAGGCACCAGTTATTATTCATGCACACTCAAGTTTTTGTATTGAATTGCATGCACTCATATTTCATTACTGTGCATCATGTTAGAAATTCAAATTGATCATGATGCCTTTCAGCTGCTCTTAATGACAAAAAATTCCCTGGGCATTTCTCTCCTTTGAGGCAAAAGAAGGTGGAACCTATTTTATTCAAATATAACATTACTCTAAGATTTATATTGCTCTTAACTATCTTCAGCTCTTGGGTGCTTAGCCAGGAAATCATGCCTGCTCTATAAACTTTTAATTTCAGACTATAATAAAAAGTGATTATTGAGTAGCCAAAGACTGATACAGTAAGTGTTTCTCAAATCTTTTGGTTTATAACTTTAAAAAAATTAGTTACAGAATATACCGGGGAAATTCCCTTCTTCCTGAATACTGCATAACAGATATTTTCACTAAGTACATTTACATTTTTGCTTTCACTTAAGTTGATGCTTTGTGTAAACAATTGTTTGGTATTTGATTGTGGTGAAAGAGGTAATCTTGTGTTAATGGGATTCCTTTATTAAATTAGTATGTGTAGATTAAAGTGGAATGTTTTATAAATTAAAAGTGTCTGTAAAGGTCTCTATTGGTCAGGATACCTAATATTCATAATAGGAAACCTTTTATTTTAACAGACAGAGGAAAATCACAGACATATAACTCAGAAGAGAACAAATAAGTAAATGTTTAATTTAGCCAATAATATTGTTTCTTATAATAAAAAGTCATGGCTGTGTAATGGAACTGAGCTTATACTGAGAATTTCTTAGACACCTTTCTCACCATTTTGCCTCCCTATATTATTTGTGTCAAGCAAACTTCTTAAAACCCATATCTTTGTCACCGGTTCTAATATACATGTTCCCCATCAGTAGACAGGTCCTCTGGAGCACATTTCAAACCAGACTCCTGATTTCCTTTCTACAGAATCCTATTTATGACTTTATACTTCTATTAATAATATTGCCTTGGTCATTTTTCAAAATATAAACAACATGCAAAATAATTACAGATATTATTTAAAAAGAAGAGCAATGAGACCTATTTCACACTGGAATAAGGTTTTATATGGCAGTGACTGTAGGAATCTTCTTTCCAAAGAAGTGCCTATGTTGTCCTTATGCACAGGAAAGTTTGAATAACCATTACACATGGTTGTAAATTACTAAACAAGAACTGACTACATATCAGCTTTATATATCAAAATATCAAAATAAAAATCATAAAAGAGAAAACAGTTGTATATATGTATATGTACAAAATCTCTTTAGATAGATAAATATATATGAATAAAGACATATAAAGATACTAGAGGCCCAGTGCATGAAATCCGTGCATCAGGGAGGGGTCCCTCAGCCCGGCCTGCAAACTCTCGCAATCCAGGACCATTGGCTCTTAACTGTTTGCCTGCCTGCCTGCTCGATTGCCCCTAACTATTCTGTATGCCTGCCTAATGCCCCTAACCACTCTCCTGCCTGCCTGATAACCCCTAACTGCCTCTGCCTACCTGCCTGATTGCCCCTAACCACTCTGCCTGCCTGCCTAATGCCCCTAACCTCTCACCTGCCTGCCTGATAGCCCCTAACCGCCTCTGCCTCGGCCCCCACACCTGGGACTCAGGCTTCCCTCCACCAGCTGCAGGCACCCAGGACCCCAGGCTGTGCCGCCTGGGCCCCAGCTTTGTCAGGAAGGATGTCCGGAAGACGTCTGGTCTATCCGGTCTAATTAGCATATTACCCTTTTATTAGTATAGAGAGATAGACATATGGAAATTGATGTATAGTTATAGTTAGTTGAAGATGTAGTATAGATACAGATATAAGTCTTTATCTATATATATCTCCAACAGGACTGTATCCTTGAAGGTACTATCTCAGTACACTTGGAAACCACTATCTTAAAGACTATAAGATTACAAAATAACAAACTACTTTGCTTAATTAATGCTCACATAATTTATATATTTCCACAAGAAATTCAGAACTGTTTTTAAAAAATGTGACCCAAGGCTATACAATTTTGTGTAGAACAATATGAAGCCCCTACATGGGAGTTAGACAAAAGTATCCCATGTCTGTAAAAAAAATAAAGAGAAAAGTGTTCCATATCTGTGAATTGACTACCAAAAAAATCATTAACAGTACTTACAGAATTAATAAAATTTAGTATGGTAGATTAACTCTATGATCTTTAAAAATCAATTTAATAACTTAGTCATTTTATTTTATTTAAATAGCAGATATTTATAACAAGTTATAAACTACATGTTTATTATTTCCCTTCTATCCTCTATAAGATGTCTAGTATCCCATTTACTATGGTTTGAAATTACTTGAATATGTGCTTTCTTTACTATCTCATACAAAGGATTGAAAACATCATTGTCAGGCTTCCTCTGGCTACCAGAATCGAAGAGAACATAAAAAACATACAGAAGCCTTCACCACTGGCTGTTCATTTAGGCAGTAACCTTGACATACCCCATGTTGGTGAAACATGCTTTCTAAGGAAGAAAAGACTGTTCTACTCCCCTCTCTCCTCAGGCATCTTGTTTTCCAAATAAAATATTAGTTCAACATAAGGGATAAAAAAACTTCCTTTTTACTAAATATCTAGAAAGCATGACTACTCTCAGCTGTTCATTTGGCCTAAATGAGCAGAGTCAATAATAATAAAATATTTTATGTAAAAGGCAGAATTATTTTGTTAAATAATTTGAGACAGATTTTCTCTTTATGAAGTTTAGTTATCTGCATGTACTTCATACTATGCTATTTATTTATTCTTTGTTGAACAAGCAATGGTATTTAATGAATGTGTCTTGTGCATCATGCATTATATTGAAACAATACATCAAATAAAGTGAGGGTTTAATGAATCCTTAGAGTTAATCTCATTTAGCTCTTTCTATATGATATTGCAAATGAAAAAAACATAATACTGTCGGAGATCTTGATCTCAAACATGCTGGAACTCTTCAGCAGACTGCTGGGATGGGAGAAGTTGAAGTTGAAATCGAGTAACAGCTGGTCGAACTCTAGGGCTTCACTTGAGAACATGTGAACATTCTTGACGATGTCTCTTATCCTTTAGTTAACACAGAAAAACCCCCATGGTAATGCTAGGGCAAGGCAGCAGATTTCTCACATAGTCACAGTACTGGAGGACAAATGTGTGGCAACATTTTGGTTCTACCTGACCAGTTCTCTCCGGGAACTCTCATTAGGTGTGCTGAGCCGGCACAACTGTGGGTGAACCTGAGAGGGAGTGGTGAAGGATTAAGGAAAGACAAACAAGAGAAGAAAGCTGGGTCTGGGTGGGACACTGCCAGATTCCAGGAGGCAAAGTAAGTGCGTGGTTACGACGGCCTCATAGGTTTCGAATCTACTCAATTACATACACCTGAACTCTATCAAGCCCACATCACTCAGGTTCAGACCATAGGGTCAAGCTTACAACTATAGCCTTTGGCCATAATTGTGCTGGGAGGGCTTTGCCCTCCACGCTGGGAATCACACGTGGCTTTGCCATGAGAGAATTGTGCCCTCATTAGTCCGAGGCTTGAACCTGTCCAAAAACTGTAGCCGCTTTCCACAATTAGGGTTTGTGGTCGGGGGGAAAAAGTTCACAGTAAGATCATGAATGAGCAAAAGTAAAAATAGCAGAATGCCCATAAAATTCCTAAAGTTGTTGACAGATGAATCAAGAACATGGAGTAGACAAACTTTCAATTATGTGAAGTACCCAAAAATGATGGGGATGAAGAGGAACGGGGACTTAGTAACTAACAAGAGTGCCAGAAGCCGGTCCATCCTTGATGCTTGACACAGTCGCTGTAGGGAAGAAACATCTGCACAGCATATGTTTCAAGGGACCTGGCGTATATGGCATACTGTTCTTAATATGTTTGCTCCCCTTAGCACTATGTGTTTTAACCAAGGTCACCTCTCCGAGAAAGGTTGTTTCCCCAGGTAGGGATTTTTCCCTGAAGTTAGGGAGAGAATAAAACCCCTTAACTAAGTGACAGGCGGGTAGTTAATCACTTTACAAACAATCACACTTAAGCTACATAATCTTTACTCCCTGGAATGGAGATAAGAAACGCCCTAACCTTTGCAATAGAAATTGATAGGATTAAAATCAACTGGTATAAATACAGATGTAACAAGACAATAAAAAACAGAACCTGGCTGGAGATCCTGACTAGAACCTGGCTAGGCTGCTGATCAACTGAACGCTGTCTCCGTGTCATTCCTTCTTTGCCGACTCTGTCCACACCTTTCAGAACCCCTGGACCTGCTGGGGCTAGACCCCAACACAAGAGCACAAGCCAAATTCAGAATCACTGGATATCTGATTTCATTAAGACCAGCCTGACATCATTGCTAGAAAGAAAGCCATGGGAACTTAGGCATGGCTGCGATTGTAGAACAAAAGTGTCATTGTCTACAGCCTTGGCTGGTGTGCTCAGTGATTAGAGAGTCAGCCCACACAACAAAGGATTACAGGTTCGATTCTCAGTCAAGGCACATACCTGGGTTGCAGGTTTGATCCCCAGCCCTGGTCAGAGTATGTGCAGAAAGCAACCAATCTATGTCTTTTTCACATCAATGTTTCTCTCTCCCCCTCCTTCCCTCCTTTCCAATATTTCTGAAAAAGCAATGAAAAAAATATCCTTGGGTGACGATTAATCCCCCACCAAAAAATGTCATTGTCTATAGACAATACAGATGGCAAGACCTAATAAGCAAGTAAAACTCATAAAGGGAAAAATTCCTCCAAGAACATGATTCTGGGCAGTGACAGAGACAATCCCAGATTTTTAAATTCCAGGACAATGACAACTAAGCTGTACCCCTAGTCTCTTGATGGGACCTAAGAGAAATTTCAATTTAGTTGGAAAAATCGAAAACAAACACAAACATTAGATCTGGAGGTAAGCAGAATAAGGAATTGGGTCACCTTGTCTGTATGGAAGGGCAGTGGAGAAAGAAGATAGACGTTACCTAGGAAACCATTTCTGTGGCTGCCCTCCAACCAACCTGCTCTATCTTGCTTTTGGGAGAGGAAAACCCAGAATGCACTGTCAGGTGGACTCACCCTACATATTTTTTTTTGTCTCAGTTAAACTCAAACCTTTTATTTTTCACAGAAAATTTTTAAAGTATTCCTTCTGAAACCTGCTGCTACTGAAAGTAATAGAGGCCAATATCTTAGGAAGATTAAAACAACACAATGGGCATTCATATGAATATAAATAATAAACTATGTGCAGTTTTACTAGCCAGGCTAAAATTACAAGGTTCATCAATCATTGTGTTTCAAAGCATAAAGTGATAACCAGCTGGAATTGGGGGAAAAAAATGTTCCCTGTGGTATAATATTGAACAATTGAACAGGTGCTTTATGAAAGGTAATTTTTCCTGGCCTTCTGCTGAAGCATCCAGCATAGGTCTCCATAAAATGCCAATCTAATGGGCCATTGATCTTTTCAGCTAATGCAATTTGTAGGATTCTTGCTTTTCCAGAAGTAATCAATAAGAATCTTAAGCCCACATTGAAAAAAAACCCACAAAAAACAGAACCATACTACTGATTTACTAGGGGACCTATTTAGAAAAGAGATAGGCTCTATTGGAAAATAAATGATATTGTAGTTACCAAAAAATAACAATAAAAGTATGATCATGTTGTATATGAAAGCGCATTTATAGTGATAACACTGGGAACATTTACACCTCCATGTTTAATAACATCATTCGGAGGAGAAATAAATGTACTCAGAGATATAGCTGTAGAAATGTGTCTAAGTCAAAATTCCAGGATGTTTGATATAACTTGCACCTATTTAAAATGAAAACAAAACAGCCTCTAAGTTTACTTGTTTAGAATCATTCTGAGATCTTATCTCTTTCTATATTGTTATTTGGTTGGGCTTGGATGGATTGTAGCTTTTCCAGCGTCTGTGTTTTAAACCACACTTATAAGCTTTTCTAATGCAATTAAAATGTAGTAGAGAACACATTGGTTGATTGTGTGTTAATTATCTATTTCAGGTTTTGTTTTTTTTCTATGCAGTCAGGGTCCTGGCATGTGCTAATGCTCTGCTCAGACTACCACACATAACAATAGTAATATAGGGCTCACTGAAGGACTGAGCACCCTGACCCCAGAATCCACAAACATCTATAATGATAAAAGAGTAATATGCTAATTAGACTGGGAGACCTTCCGGAGACCTTCTGGATGTCCTTCCGGAAAAAGCCAGGGGCTTGGCCGGCCTGCAAACCACCCTCAAATGGCCCTCAGCCCCTCACCCAGGCCGGCCACACCCGCCAGCGGGAACCCTCACCCTGATGGGGGCATGGTCAGCCTGCAAACGGCCCTCAGCTCCTCGCTCAGGCTGACCCTACCCCTAGCAGAGACCCCCCCCTCCCACCCCCATGTGGGCATGGCAGGCCTGCAAACCACCCCAGGGCCCCTCGTCCAGGCCAGCGCCACCCCCCACCCTGATCCAGGACTCCCTTCAGGGCATATCAGCCAGCTGCCACCCATGCACCAGACCTCTATCTTCTATACTAATAGAAGGGTAATATGCTAATTAGACCGGACATCCTTCCAGACAAAGCCATGGTGGTGGGGCCAAGGCAGAGGCAGTTAGGGGTGATCAGGCTGTCAGGGGAGAGCAGTTAGGTGGATCAGGCCAGCAGGGGAGGGCAGTTAGGGGGATCAGGCCAGCAGCCAGGAGAGCGGTTAGGAGCCAGCGGTCCCGGATTGCAAGAGAGATGTCTGACTGCCAGTTTAGGCCTGATCTCTGCAGGATCAGACCTAAACTGGCAGTCAGACATCCCCCAAAAGGTTCTGTATTAGAGAGGTTGCAGGCCAAGCTGAGGGACAACCCCCCCCCCCCTTACAAATTTTGTGCACCAGGCCTCTAGTTCAGACTATAAAACACATTCTGACTTGGGCACCATAGAGGACCTTGATGTAAGCTGCGACCAGCTCATCTAAGTACCCTGCAGGTTGGATGCTGGGGTCTAACCCCAGCAGGTCCAGGGGTCCCCAAAGGTGTGGACGGAGTCGGCAAAGAAGGAATGACACGGAGACAGCCTTCAGTTGATCAGCAGCCTAGCCAGGATCTCTAGCCAAGTTCTGGTGTTTATTGTCTTGGTACATCTGTATTTATACCAGTTGATTTTAATCCTGTCAATTTCTATTGCAAAGGTTAGGGCGTTTCTTATCTCCATTCCAGGGAGTAAAGATTATGTAGCTTAAGCGTGATTGTTTGTAGTTAAAGTGATTAACTACCTGCCTGGCACTTAGTTAAGGGGTTTTATCCCCTCCCTAACTTCAGGGAAAAATCCCTACCTGGGGAAACAACAGCAACTGTGTCAAGCAGCAAGGATGGACCAGCTTCCGGAAAATTCCCCCTTTTTTATTTTTTAAATGATAGCGCATGCAAATCAGTGGCCACCTCTCAGATTGGGCTGTTTAAGACTCGGAAGAAGACTGGCAAGCAATGACAGTGAGCATAGCTATAAACATAGTGGATGGAGCGCACAAGGAGCCCTGTTCCTGTAGAAGGTTGCCGGCCTCAGCAGTCAAGGGATTTCAGCTGTCCTCAAGTTGTTGGTTTGATTGTCTTTGTTGGTCTGGCTAGCGGGCGTCGTCACTGGTGACAGCTTCTCGAAGCGTCAGCGAGTTGAAGGGCTGCATCAATGGGTCCATCAGTGCCATGCTTGATGGTGGTGTCGGTGTCCGGGGAAGAGTCAGCTGTGCCCTCTGGGTCAGCTGATATGGAAGATGGAGGGTAGTAGAGATAAAAAGGAGAGAAAGCAAAAGAACTACAAGGCATGAAAGTGTTTAGAAAAAAGAGGGAGAAGAAAGGGAAGAGGGCAGCATCCTACCACAGCCCTTTCCTTCAGCTGCCCCTTTCCCTGTGGTCCAAGGTAGAAATGGGAAACAAGTCCTGTTGCAGTGAGAGGGCAGCTGCTGTCAACCAGTCTCTGTCTTTACCTGGGACCCGATCTGAGCTGGGCGTGGGAAGCGGGAGGCAGCCATGGGGGCAGGAGACCTCCCTCAGAAGGGGCCAGTGTTCAAGCCCCTGCATAGTTGGGGGGGGTGAGGATCTGTGCCCCACCTCTGTTGACCCCCAAGTTCTCTCCTGCCGGCCCCTCTGCGACTGTGCCTTTCTTTGGTCGTTCCTCCCTGAGGAATCTTACTGGTCTTTGATTAACCAGCCATCCTACGGGGT
Organism: Myotis yumanensis; assembly: GCF_028538775.1. NCBI lineage: Eukaryota > Metazoa > Chordata > Mammalia > Chiroptera > Vespertilionidae > Myotis > Myotis yumanensis. The sequence goes on from NW_027223762.1 coordinate 16,652,567, forward strand.
CAAGCAGGGTGATGTGAGGTTCAGTTCTGTCTCCTTGGTAGCCTATGCCCCCGTGGCCTCCACGCCCAGCAACTGCCTTGGGATCCCCTCGCCTGCTGGCGGGGCCCCAGCATTGATCACATATCTTGGGGAACCTAGGTTTCTTCTCCAGGGAGGGCCCAGCTCATGCCATTGGGTGAGAGACAGATCCATGGTACCAGCCACCATGAGGCTTCAACCTCAGCATGAACAGAGAGCTCAGGCAACAGCTATGGGCAATTGGATTGTAAGAAGAGGGTCCCTCTTGACACAAGGGTAAGAGGGGCCAATACAGGACAAAGGAGAGTCCGGGACAGGGCTTTCTCAGCCCAGGATGTCAGGCTCTTGTCACAAGACAGCTCCACATATGGGGCATATACCAGACACCCCCTAGTCACGGCATAAAAGGGAGGTGTCCTTCCTGGAACTGTAAATGTGGGGCAAAGCTGGCACATATGGACAGACAAAAAGGAGGCACATGTGATCCTCCCAATGTACAGGTTGTTCTAGCTCAGGGCTGCACATCTGCTCTAGTTGGGCACTGGTCAGGTGTGCTAGGGTGAGGCAGAGATGGAGGGCGGTGAGACGTAAGGTCGGACTAGACAGTCTGGAATCCACACAGGTGAGTCTGCGTCCTGTGGAAATATACAAGCATATCCTCTCCCCGAGGTTAAAAGTATATGACGTCCCTTCAAAGCTCCTGTAAGCAAGTCTCTCCATTTGACGAGGGCTTTAGATTTATAATACAGGTAATAAAAGAAATGGAGAACCATGAGCAGAGGGGTGAGACGGGGGTCTGGATGGCTGCGAGGGGGGCCTGGAGGGCGGCCGCGTAGGGGTGGCTGCCCGAGGTGGAAGAGAGTTGGGACCTGACTGGTAGCGAGAAGGTGGGCGAGAGTAAGGAGATGGGCAAGGCGATGGCCAGGGAACACCTCCATTAACTACTCTTTAGTCTGAACCAGAATTCCGGTTGAAATCTGATGTGTGAGAAGTGGATCTTGATGTCATGGAGCCCGATCCAGGCTGGCCCATATGCAGTGAATTCTGTCGCCCACTTCCCCAGGACATGACTTCTCCATTTCTTTGTCCAGGAATATTTTATTTTAAGTGTTTAGGGAAAACACTTATTTTCCCTCGTGTTTATGCTGTGACTCTCACGTTCACTGGAATTTCTCTGAACTGCTGTGTATTTTTCTTCTTCACTCCTATCATCATTTTCCAGGGCTACCCGGGCTTTGTACTGGGCACTTGATTCAATTTCTTCTGCTAATTGGTTTGCTCTTGCTTCTCGTTTTAAAAATTCTTCTGAATTATCCCTTTCTAAGGGCACCGTATATGAAGATAAACTGTTATCATATGTAGACACTACACCATAATGTTCTTCATTATATCGAAACATATCATTGGGATCCCATCCATTAGAGTTGTCATTTTCCAAAGCTTCTAGCTCCTCACTGGTAGTGAGTTCCCCTGCATCCCAGGGCTCCAGGTCCTTCTCTTTGTGTTCACCGTTCACTTTAGCACTGATAGCTGAGTCAGTAAAAGCATCTCTTCTTGCACAACTGGAGTCCATATCTTTAAACTGTACCACAACGAAGTCTGAACACTTAAATAAAATACGCTCCATTATTTCTTCATGTTTTGGCCCTGAACTGGATTCTTTTGATCTACGTTCCTTTGCCCAACGGAATCCTTTCCGACGTCGGGGACAAACAGTTTTTGGAGGATTAATATGATTCCATGATGTATTTCCAGGCTGTCGAGGAGCTTGCCATCTGGCTTGAGTATTATTATTTTTATTTGGGCATTCTCTGCGAAAGTGCCCAGAGAAGCCACAAGAGTAGCAGTACATATTTCTTTTATTACCTGTATTATTGCTGCCTGTTTGGGCGCCAAATGCTGGGGTTCCCAAAGGTGTGGACGGAGTCAGCAAAGAAGGAATGACACAGAGACAGCCTTCAGTTGATCAGCAGCCTAGCCAGGATCTCTAGCCAAGTTCTGGTGTTTATTGTCTTGGTACATCTGTATTTATACCAGTTGATTTTAATCCTGTCAATTTCTATTGCAAAGGTTAGGGCGTTTCTTATCTCCATTCCAGGGAGTAAAGATTATGTAGCTTAAGCATGATTGTAGTTGAAGTGATTAACTACCTGCCTGGCACTTCGTTAATGGGTTTTATCCCCTCCCTAACTTCAGGGAAAAATCCCTACCTGGGGAAACAACCTTTCTCGGAGAGGTGACCTTGGTTAAAACACATAGTGCTAAGGGGAGCAAACATATTAAGAACAGTATGCTATATATGCCAGGTCTCTTGAAACATATGCTGTGCAGATGTTTCTTTCCTGCAGTGACTGTGTCAAGCAGCAAGGATGGACCGGCTTCCGGCAGCTGGAGATGGGCAAGCCCTTCTGCGAGCTCCCCTCTCTGCCCTTCCTAGTGAGGGCTCAGGGAGTCTTATCAGCTCATGTGTTCTTCAAGTTATTACTCAGTATTTATATCTGTGGAATTAGAAATAGACTTGGTAACTAATTTTTCAGTCCTTCCACTCTAATCTGTTTCCTCAGTGCTAGACACTGCTTCTTATTTAGGTCCCCCAAACAGCTTCTATTGTCCAGGTGGAGGCAGTGCCTGAATTCTGAATGAGGAAGAGTGGTCTAAACCTAGACTTGCATTGTAGTCTTTCATTCTGCCTCTCCCTTGACAGACACCTCAGAGACTGATACTTGCAGATTAAACACACATTTCCTAGGTGTCCCTTAAGTATATGACAAAATGGAGCCAGTTCCCAGTTTGCTGTTAGACTTTGCCACTTTGTCTTTTGTAGATTTTGCCAATTCACCTATTTTTGCGTTCCAGCATGCGGTGTTTCTGGGCTATGATATTTGTGGCAGGAGGTATGAAATACAACTGTAGAGCAGGTTCAGAGGGAAGCTGCTGTTGTTTAGACAGCTACCTTATCTTACTTTGAGAATAATTTAGTTTCTGCAATTGAGAGGGATATAAGCTTTGGTGAAGAATAGTGAATTTGGATATATATATATATATATATATATTTTTTTTTTTTAATATATATAAATGTATATAAATTTTATATATATAAATGGACCTACATTTATAGACAACTGCCAGAATAATTGATATTGCAACATAAGTATTAAACTTCAAAATAATAAAATAAATGCAATTAAGTACGGAGATTACATTTATATATAGATTTTAATCAGGAGAATTAAATATATATATATTTATATATATATATATATATATTTAATTCTCCTGATTAAAATCTTTGCATGATGGTTTGTTTCATTTGCTCATATTCTGATAATCACAACTCGTTGGCAGAATACAAATATAAGTTTATCAAAACCTTATAAGGCAGGATATAAGTCCTATTCATTAGAATTATACACTGGCATTTGTTTCCTACATCAGTATGAATACTATATAATGCATCATATGTACTTCATGCCCCCTTGGGACACTGATGCATGGCTGGGATTATGTAAAATATATTCTGCCATCAACAGCACTATATTATGAGTGTCTAAATGTGGAGATGTTTAGTGAGTATGAATCTTGAACTAACTAATAAGCTGTGTCCTCTTGCCTAAGTTTCTCCCCCATGTCTATAATTGCTTATAGGCCATTTCTGTTTGGTGGTACTGCTCTCATTAAACTCCCTACCCCAGTGATACACTCATGATTTTTCTCCCAGACCAAGTCTGCTTCCAAGACTCATGCATTTATCTATGATACATAATTTATCTCTTTAGACTTTGTTTTATATTTATACCCCCAATAGCCTAATCCATGTAATCATAGCCCAGTCATGAAATATTGTTTTCCTAATTGATTTCGTATTGCATGTTGCCAAAACAATATTCCTAAAATAGGACATGTGATCTTATTAGAAATGAAGAATGGACCTACATTTATAGACAACTGCCAGAATAATTGATATTGCAACATAAGTATTAAACTTCAAAATAATAAAATAAATGCAATTAAGTACGGAGATTACATTTATACAATGGTATAAACGTAATAAAAATGATAATGCCCTGGATTGGCAAGGGTGGAGGACAACTGAGTCCTCTACCCTGCTGATGGATGTTTGTGTACCTGTGCCCATCTGTGTGTGTATAACTGAGCATTTTACAACACTTCTGAGAAGCACTTTTTAAAAGACAGTTATGATTCTCAAATATTATACTTCTAAGAATTTTCCATAGGATAAAAAGAAGAGCTACATTTATCAGAGCTTATTTTATCATTGTTGAAAATACTGAAAAATCTAAAACTATCAAACATCCCTCAGTAGGGATTTGGTTAATCTTATCATAATATCCTTGGGATTTTTTTTTTCCTGTAGGAAAAAACACACAGATAGTTAAGCAACTAAGTTAAATGCTATATGAAATTGTAATAAATATCACATGATCTTACTCAGTTGTGGAATATAATGAACAACATAAACTGATGAACAAAAACAGATCCAGAGACAGAGAAGCATCTATCAGACTGTCAAACCTCAGAGGGAAGGTAGGAGAGTGTCGGGGTAAGGGGAGAGATCAACAAAAGGACTTATATGTAAGCATATAAGCCTAACCAATGGACAAAGACACGGGGGGTGGGGGGGGGTGAGGGCATGAGTGGGGAGGGTTGGAGGGGCAATGGGGGGATAATGACAAATATGTAATACCTTCATCAATAAAGAAAAAATAATATAAACACCTCTTTTAATGAGGTTTTTTGTTAAGAGGTTTGGGTATAAAAATGTGCAGGCATGTAACCGGGAGAAAGAGAATTCTAAGTTCCCTGTGAATTGGAGGCTAAGAAAAAAAAAAAAGTGGTGGAGGGGAGAGGTACAAATATTTATGAGCTGGAAAAGTTCAAGGAGTCACGCTAACAATAAAGGTTGAGCAAAAGTTACTCATATACAGTTTACTTTAGTAAATAGAAATACTAAAAATGGTTATTTACCCTGGCTGGTGTGGCTCAGTTGGGCACCTTCCCATGAACTGAAAGGTTGATACCCGATCAGGGCGCATGCCCAGGTTGCAGGCTACATCCCCAGTAGGGGTCATGCAGGAGGCAGCCTATTGATGTTACACTCTCACATTGATGTTTTTCTCTCTACCTTCTTCTCTTTCTAAAAATCCATTTAAAAAATCATTCAAAATGTATTTCAGAGATGTTTTCTTATAATTGAATGACATGAGGGTGAAAAGAATTTGAGACATTGTATTTGTAAAGGGAGCACTGCACCAAAGTTATTCTTTATTAAGTTCCCCCATATTACTTAAGTGACACCACCTTAAACTGAATTATTAGACAGAGGTATTGCAATGAATAAGCAACAATTATTCACACTATACTCAGTATAAAGGAGGTTCAACGAAAAGGCTCTGGAATTACACTCTACATAAGACTTTATGGAAACAACGGAGTAAAATTGATGTAACATTTTATGTACTATTGCATTTTACATATTCTAAGGTAGTGTGAAGACATTAATACATGAAATTCATCAATATTTTACAATTAAAATAATTGCCGAAGTTACTCATATTGCATGGGAATACAAACAAAACGAATTATCTTTAATTGGCCACTACATCCTCATCATTGAAATTATTTAATATTAATAAAATATTTCATTTTGGAATGGTCCTATAGTTATTACAGGGAGTAGTGCTATCATAAAGAATACCTGTTCTTGAATTGGCTATAAAATCTCTTAGCTCAGCATTTTAAAATAGGCTGATGTTGCTTTTTCAGTAGCATTTGTAATTTTCTGGGTGACTTCTTCACAATTGCACAAATAATATACTATGTGGGGATTGAAGAAACTGAAAAACAGGACTTTTTTTTACCTTCTTCTTATATCAATATGAGCAGAAAATGCTAGTTGAGGCCTAATTAATTTAATCATTTATCTACTGTTGCAGCCTTATAATACTTAAGTTTTTAAAATCACAACTATTATAATTTTTTATAAATATAAAAATGAATGTAGATAGATATAAAGTTTTCGTGTAGGTAATGATTATAGTCATACAACAATGTGAATGTGTTTAATAACACTAAATTGTACCCTTATGAATGGTTAAAATGACAAATCTTATGCTATGTATGTTTTAATAAAAATAATACTAAAATAAAATTCTAAAAAGCAAAAAAATAGCTTAATCCATATAATAGAATACCAGGTAAACATGTAAAATTCAAGATCTAATTACTCTTATGTACAAACATCTAAAGGTAACCATATTTTTAGGTTAAAAATACTACTGTAATGTGATACATATTATAGTGTAATGAAACTCAATAGAAATTATATCAGGGGTGGGGAGTGTCAACGGTTGGGACTTTCACAATTTAATCTGTGTGTAATTAAACTGTTACATTTTTTACTCTGAAAATAAATACATTTTATACTTGTATAAAATTTTCAAGTAGAAAACAGTTTAATATTTGTTAAAATTAAAGATTGGTTGGGAAATATATCTTCCCTCAACTGTAAGATGCACAATTTTGACATGTGCTCTTCCCTCTTTGGATTTATATTTATACCAGAATAATTTCTGTTCCTACTCTAATCCTGCATAAAGTTCCTTATGAGGATTAATAGAATCATTTCTAACCAGCAGAGATGCATTTTTTTTTCTGTGTTAACTGGTAAGAAATAGTTTTCACTTAGAAACATTTAAAAATCCAGTGAATCCATCAATACTTTTTTTTTTTAAAGTATACAGCTTCAAGTTGTTAAGAAAAAAATAAGAGTTAAAGTAGAACGTTTGGTCTTGGCTCTAAGCTGGTCTACAAATTCAACCAACTCATTTTAGGTTCAATTTAGCTAAAAGAAATAATGGCAAAAAAAAAAAAAAGAGAAAAGTGCACATAGATGCTGATGATGCTGTTCTGAGTACAGAGATCTAAAACACAAGATGATAAGGAGGTGGAGGAGGAGGAAGAGTATGTAGAGGAAAAAGATTTTATGTAAAGCCTCCAAAATACTTTTTACTGAAATAAAAACTTATGTTTGTAACTTGTAGAATACCACAGTTCTCCAAATATATAAGAATATCAATATACACTATTCCTAGGAACAATATTTCTGCATATAATTAAGATCTACATGAAATATTTCTTCTGGATTACCTTTGTAACATTTACATTTTTTCTTTAGCTTACATAGCTTTTTCCTGTTGAATTTAACATAAATTAGAAAATGATGCCCTCATTTTCTCTTCACCAATCTATTCCATGAGCACATAAATGAAAGGGCGAGAGCTAGGTCCTCCATCTTGCCCCAGGGTAGGGGCTGCGTCCTACTCTGCTAGCCACACCCAGGTGGCAGAGCACAGTCCTTTCTCCTCCCCTTACTCCAACCCCACCCCTATAAAGCCCGTCTCTACGTGGGGGTTCGCTCTCTCAGCCACTTGGTTTGCCGTTGTATCGGTGAGTCTGGTGGATGGGGAGCTCAAGCTAGCTTGAAATACAGATTCTTATGCTTTTGCATCGGATTGGCTGGCTCCCTGATGTGGTTTCTTGGGAATCTTGGAATCTGGGCATAACAATAAAGAAATATATATTCAGTAGCTGATTTTCATGTACTATCCACTCATTTCCACACTTCTAATCTGCCCAAGCATTGAAGCTCCAGGATTGGCTGTCTTTATTAGAATGTGATTTTGTTCTTCGGATTCACCCAGAAATTATAATTTAAAACAACTTCAGCTTCTTAACACCTAATCTTGTGCTACTTGCATCTGAATAATAATTGGCAAAGTGCCCGGCACCTTCTAAACCAGTGATGGCGAACCTATGACATGTGTGTCAGAGGTGACACGCGAACTCATTTTTTGGGTTGATTTTTCATTGTTAAATGGAATTTAAATATATAAAATAAATATCAAAAATATAAGTCTTTATTTTACTATGGTTGCAAATATCAAAAAATTTCTATATGTGACAAGGCACCAGAGTTAAGTTAGGGTTTTTCAAAATGTTGACAAGCCTAGCTCAAAAGGTTCGCCATCACTGTTCTAAACAATTAAATGTATTTACAGATCAAATGCTAAAATTTGAACTAGGTTCTCAACTGCCCCAAATGATAATTATCTCCATCCACTTGAGGTTCTGAACTTTAAAAGAAGCATGAAACACTTCATCAGGCCCAAAACCTTGGAGTCAACATGGATATCTTTTTCCTACACTTCATATCTAGCCTTTCAGCAAATTCTAAAGGATCATCACCAAAATATATTCAATACATATTCCAAACCACTTACCTAATCCCAACTGCTACCACTGGTGTCAGACTGTCATTAATTATTAGCTAGCCTTCCAAATAGTTCTTCCTGTTTCTACCCTTGACTTCTTACTATCTCTTCGACAAAGCAACCTGGAAGGTTCTTTTTTAACATACAATAGCTCTCATCCTGCCTCTGCTCAAAGCTCTCCAAGGCTTCGCTCTCACCAGTTAAAGTGCCAATACTCTAAAATGCAGAACAGGATTGACATGACTTATACTTCACCTCCCTCCTTGTTTGATCTCTGTCTGTAGTTCCCATCATTTTCGTCTCACTCATGCTCTCCAGCCACACTACACTCCTTGCTGTTTCTGAAACGTGCCAGGTATGATTCCATCTTTTGCACCCATTGTTCAATATTCCTGGCTCTCCCTTAAACTGGCTATTAAAATATCTATTTCTCTTATTTCCCCAAATCTTTATTCAAATGTTGCCTTCTAAGGTATGTGTTCTCTGTAATCGTCTCTAAAATTTCTACACATGTTCTATTTTCTAAATCCCTTTCTTGATTAATTTTTTTGTCTCCTTAATAGTTATTCTACTATACAAATGTGGGAGAAGAGTAGTATAACCTATTTTTTTTTTTATCTCTCCATCACTAGAATGTAAACTTTATGAGGGAAGACAATTTTGTCTCATTTGTACACTGTCCACCCCAGTGCCAAAATTGTTGCTGGAAAATAGAACCTGCACAGTCTGTATTTTATGAATTAATTTATTCTAAATGCTATACCTCTGGTAAAAAAATAACTTCATTCTTATCAGGTGACTCTTTCTTATGTGTCCTCCTTGATAGAAGCAAAGTACAGGGATAGCAAGGAAGGCATTAAGCAGCTACAATTGCTGATAACTGAATCAATTTTCCCAATATGGCTAGAAAGTAAGCTCTTTTGCCAGCCCAGGATTCCTTCCACATTGCAATGGCATCAGGTCAAAGAGGTAGCCAACACATTGAGCTCATTTGCACAAGACAGAGATAAATACGGTTTGGCAGGACTTAATCTCATGGGCTCAGAAAAATCATATTTTCAACCAAAAGATACTAATCCATCTTCTGTATAGCATTGTTTCCTTAAAGACAGCACAAATCTATTTTAAGTTTTCTCCACAATATGTATGGCTAATTACTATTTACTTCATTTGCATGTAGTTTTTTTATTATTATTATATTTCGCTAACTAGAGAAGGCAGACCTGTTACCATGGCAACCTGGAGAAATGCCTGTGTGTTTCAGTCTTACCCTCTGCTCCATTTCCTTGAACTCTAAATGTGTTCTTAGCTTTTATTAATTCTGGGGTTACGAACACACAACAAACTCTTTCTCAATATACCAATTTCTCTTAATATTCTTCCCTTCGAATTCATTTATTATTTTATTTAATTCCTGTTCCATTTCTATTTATGAAGCCTAATCCACTTCTGTTCTTCAATACAGTTTCTATTCTATTTGACTTTTTTTATTCAATATTCTAAGTCTCAGTTTCCTTGAACTTGATATGTTCTGGAACAAACAAAATCCTTGCTCTTAATAGTTGTGAAATAAGTTCAGGTCAATCGTCAATTCATTTCTAAATGCACCTCCTCACCCCTCCCCTCCTTGCAACTCTTAATAGAGATAATTCAGCAAAAGAAGCCAAACCACCCAAACAAGGTAATGTCCTCCTACACCACATATAAGACAACAAATGCTATTTCAGGGCTCCAGCCAATATCATTAAAGCTTCTATAAGAGTAAAGGCAGTGTAGTAGGTTTTGTAGGAGCTATAGTGATAGCAGAAAAATAATCCTTAACTTCAAGATTATAACATTCTGTGCTGCCAACTTCTGCCTGCACAAGCAAAATACTATTTTAGGCACAATGTGCTTGCTCTACCCAAACCAACATTTTATGCTCTAAATATTTCCGGATTGTGAGCTTATACCTTATTCAAACATTTCAGACCTTATTTCTATTTCCCCTCATGAAATGGCCCTGTACGTATTGGCCCACATTCTCAGTAATATAGAATGCATCACACTAGAAAATAATTTTTTGGCTTTAATACTTTGTATTTTTAAATGCAAATATTTTTGGAAGTAAAACATTATTATTATTTATCAGTTTTTAAAATATAGTATAAAACACTTTTATTATACTAGAGATTGGCTTTTTTCCTCTTTCCTTAAATTATCTCAGATTCATTGCATTCATTATAATTCATTTTCCCTGTCTCCTTTTTTTTTTCTATTCGTTCATAATATATTCAATGTATTTTAATTATTTGAGGAATTACTCATTGTTAATATAATACATGACTTATGTGGTTTAAAGTTACTGTTTATGTAATGATCCTCAAAAATGCATGGAAATAAAGATGTGAAACATTGATCATCAATGGGTGCATCCTCCAAGTATTTTTTATAGTATGTAAGTTTTACCTCATTTTACTCATTCTTCACAATTAGTTGTCATTTATAGTCTATTCAAAGTCAATTTTAATTTAGATTTATCCCACATGAATGAGCAGTTTAATTTCTCCCCACTGTTTTATCTCACTTTTTTCTGGATGATTACACTTCTTTATAAAATGCATCCATTGGTCCTAGCCAGTTTGGCTCAGTGGATAGAACATTGGCCTGCTGATTAAAGGGTCCCGGGTTCGATTCCAGTCAAGGGCACATGCACAGGTTGTGGGCTTGATCCCCAGTAGGGAGTGTGCAGGAGGCAGCTGATCAATGATTCTCTATCATTGATGTTTCTCTCTTTCCCACTCCCTTCCTCTCTGAAATCAATAAAAAATATACTTAAAATATAATAAAAAATTCATTCATTACTGTTTTTTGTTTGTTTGTTTTTTCTGAAAATACCTTTGCTCTGGCTCCTTAGTGATAATTCAGGGTGTGAAGAATTTTTGTATGGGAATGATTTTTTTGTAATGCTTTGTAATTTTTCTGTCAGTACACTATGAATAAGAAGTCCACTCACATCTTAATTACTGGGATAATGTTGCTTTCTCTGATCACTTTTAAGATCATTCTTTCTCATTGACATTATGCATTTTCACTAGAAGTTTTCAGGTGTGTACTTTGCTGGTATGAATATGTACAAGTTTTCTTCAGTTCTTTTAAATAATCTGGCATGACTGCCTCCTCAAGCAATTCTTATTTAATTCTGTAACTCCTATTAGTTGTACTTTGGAATATCTTATTCTATTCTCCATCTCTCTCTCTCTCTCTCTCTCTCTCTCTATATATATATATATATATATATATATATATATATAATTTATTTTTTTTTTTACAGAGAGGAAGGGAGAGGGATAGAGAGTTAGAAACATTGATGAGAGAGAAACATTGCTCAGCTGCCTCCTGCACACTCCCTACTGGGTATGTGCCTGCAACCAAGGTACATGCCCTTGACCGGAATCGAACCTGGGACCCTTGAGTCCGCAGGCTGATGCTCTATCCATTGAGCCAAACCGATTAGGGCTCTCCATGTCTCTTAGTCTCACTTCCCTAGGTATCTGCTGTATTATGGATATCTTCTCAGACCTATTTTCCATATCATTAATTATTTCTTCAACTGTCTATAATCCAGTGTTTAACTCATCTGCTATGATTTTAATTTCACGGATTTTTCTTCATTTCTAGAAATTCATTTCAATTAAAAAAATATTTGTATATTTTGTTCATTCTGATTCTCCTTATAGATTATACTTATTTTTTTAAATTCTCCACCCTAGTGTTTTCACCGTTAGAGTGTCTGTATTTCTTTTCTAATTTTAGGATTACTCAATCACTAAGAGTAAATTTGGATGCCACACGCTGCATGAGAGGCAAAAACGTCAATTCATCAGAAGGCACATTTAACCCACATAAAAAATCCCTAAGAGACCATCTTTCCTGATATATTGATGGGTTGGGGAATAAAACCTTTACAGCCATTTACATGGACAGGGTGACCCTCCCTGAACCTCTTCAAGAGGAGCTGCCATTCCAATCCTCTGAGTAGATTTGTTAATAAATCCTACATTCTTTGACTAAGCATAGGAAATAATAACAATAATTATAACTTATTTTATAGTTAATTAACCAATATTACATAAGGTTAATTTCTTGTAATATAAAAAAGCATTTTTTGAATTATAGAGCACTATATATTAGTTTTTTTGTTAAGCCTCATAAAATAAAGCATTTAGAAAAATCTTAATGATGTCCTTTCTGCTCCATTAATTAACTTAGATGTTCAAATCCAATTATGTTATTGGTATCCTATTATTAATGCTCATTATATTATAGAAGCAGTGTTAAAAATTAGCAAAGAAACAATTCATTATATAAAGTGGTCTATGCAAAAGTGTAGTCTTATTATTGTCATAATAAAATGGGATACATAATTTAAAAAATTCAACACTTCTAATATTCTTGATTCTAATTTGTCTATTTAATTTTTCTATTTTAATGCAATGATTATTCATTTACTGAATTTTCACTTACATGTGTCTCATAGTCTGCTTCATAGAAGGCCCCAATTTTCAATGAAAAATCAAGATAGTTCACAATAAAAATCTAGAGAAGTATTGTATGTGTAGATATCATGGAATGTAATCACTGAAACCTGAATTAAGGTTCCCTTTCACTAACTACTAGCTGTGACCTTGGGTGAATTACTGAAGCACCTTCATTTGCCTCATTTACAGTAGAAGAGAGCTAATTATTACTAAGTACCTAAGAAGTGCCAGCTGTGTGACAAGTGTTCTCTATATGTGGACATAATTAAATGTCACAACATTACTATTGAGTTTTATCCATATTGTGGCAGAGTTGAGATGAGAAACTAAGTTGATTTTATGTCAAACATATGCTCATTGCTCAGTAACACTGAGTGCAAAAATACTATTAATGATTTTAATATCTCAATCGTTTAATTTAGGTATAGAGTCACTGTAATTTTCTAAGCTTTTATTTCCAATATCAAAAATAATAAAAAAGCAATGGAGTGCTGTTTTTGACAAGGTACATAAAATATAAGGTTTAAGAAGATACGCTTTACAAAGAATTTAGTAGCATAACTTATATACAATGAAAATAAATTTTACTACTAAATTTTTTTAGCCTTTTCAAAGTCAAGTTTACTAAGGCCTAATGAACATAAAGCAAAATTCCATTTTGTGTATAGATATATACTTAATGAGAAATACATATGGTTTTTCAAGCACTGGCATGATCAAGATAATGACTAGTTCTGTCTCTCTCCACCCCTCCCCTGGTCCCCAAATTTCCTTAATCCTTTGCACCAATCCCAGGCACTGAGCTGTCTTGTATCTAAAAAGTTTGGGCTTTTCCTGAATATCACATAACTGGCATCATGCAGTATATAGTATTCAGCATACAGTAAGAATATGTCTTCATTCACTTAGCACAGTGGTCGGCAAACTGCGGCTCTCGGGCCACATGCGGCTCTTTGGCCCCTTGAGTGTGGCTCTTCCACAAAATACCGACTTCTGTGCATGGGCCACGAAGTTTCAATCGCACTGTACATGCGCACCCACACTGATTAGCACAACGCATCTGTGATTCTTCATGTAACTGTGTGGGTAAGTACTTTCTTTTTATTGTTGGATACTATTTTGTTCTTTGATATACCATAGTTTATTTAGACTTTCACCAGTTAAAGAATATTTTGGTTATTTCCAGTTTGGGGAGATCATGTGTAAAGCTGCTATGAACAGATGTGTATAGGAATTAGTTGAATATCAATTTTTAATGCTTTTAGTCAAAAACCTATAGGTGAAGTTGCTGGGTAGCCTAGTAAGTATATGCTTGCCTATATAAGAAATTGCCAATCCAAAGAGCCTGAATGGTATTGCATTCCTTTCAGCAAATATGAGCATTCTATTTTGCTACATGTACACACCAAGTGTTCTTCGTCTTGTTCTGGATTTTAAATTTTAGCCTTTCAAATATATGTGTCATATTGCCTCATTTGGTTTTAATTTGCATTTACTAAATAAATCATAATGTTCATTCAACATATTTCACATGCTTGTCATCCATGTATTCTCTTTGGTGAAATTACTGTTCAGATCTTTTCCAAATTTATATCATATTTTTTCTATAAGCTGATTATGAATCTTTTAAGCAGATTATGTTTTACATGTCTTATTCAGATAGATTATATCTTATCTTTTCATTTTTATAATAATATCTTATGAAAAGCAGGGTTTTTATTATCATAAGAAAACTTAACGTGAGATTTATGCTCTTGACAAAGTTTTAAGTATACAATATAGTATTATTAACTATGGGCACAATGTTGTATAAGCAGATCTCTATAACTCATTCATTTTGATAATATTCTTCTAACACAGAGAGAACATTTTCTAGGATAAATCATGTTAGGCCACAAAGCAAGTCTCAACAAATTCAAGAAGACAAAAATATATCAAGTATCTTTTCTGACCACAATAGTGTGAAACTAGAAATCAGTGATGGGAGGAAAATGGGAAATTCTCAAATATGTGGAAATTAAACAACATAATCCTGAACAACTAATGGGTCTAAGAAGGAAACGAAAGGTAAAATAAAAAAAAAATCTTGAGACAAATAAAAATGAAAACACAATTTACCAAAATTTATGAGCTAAAACAAAAGCAGTTTTGAGAGAAAAGTTTATAGCGGTAAATGCATGCATCAAGAAAAAAGACATTACAACTGGTAGCCACAGAAATACAAAGGATCATAAGACTTCTATGGACAACTTTATGGCGATAACTTGGATAACCTAGAAAAACTAATAAATTTCTAGAAATATACAACCTACCAAGAATGAATTGGGAAGAAATACAAAATCCAGACTAATAACAATTATGGAGGTTGAGTCAGTCACCGAAAGCTCCCAACAAAGAAAGGCCCATGGCCAGATGGCTAACCCTCCTAGCATCTCCACTGAGAGACCCTCTGCTGAGAACTGCTGCTTCTGCTTCGATAAATGTGGCTATTTTACCACCAATAGAAGTGTATATGCTTAGCCTTAAAGGAGACCTTAATATAATCCTATATAGATAGTTGCCTATGGTTTCTTCCTATCACTATATTATGATTGAAAAGTGTTACTTACAAACATTTAAAAATAAATCTATATTTCTTTTAAAATTTGCGGATAAAATAACATTAAAATAGTTAAGTCATCCAAAGCCCATTTTCACCATAAGATAAAAATGTTGTTAGTTAACTATAATGCTGTTAAAATTGTTAAATAATTTTTTTGTGTATGCTAATCATGTCCCTTGAAATCTCATATGCTCCAGTGCATTTTAAGGCATCCATTTTTTTTAAAAAAAGTACAACAGCAAACATATGCTTAACCTAGATTAAATCTCAGCAATTCTAATTTAGCAGAATTTAATTGCTGACTTTTAAGATACAAACTATTGTTACCGTTACTTAGAAATGTTTGAAAGCAATTATAACTTATAATTCCCTATTTATAGTATTAGACATCACTATAAAATAATGAAACTACTTAAAAATATACTAAACATGAATATTTCTTAAAGTACTGGTCCATTTCCAACAGTTACCATGGAACCATGCTTATAGAGAACATTATTATAGAGAACAGTTTCATAAGTGCCCTTGGGGATTGCAGCTTCCTTTTTATGTCTATAATGATAACAAGTCTTCACCATTTCAGGATGAATTTAAATTTTGGAATTAGTGAAAAGTCATTTTGATCAGATTATGCTCAATGAAAATTGTGATCAAGCAAAGTAAAATTACAGTATTATTTAAAGAACAGTTTTAAAGATAGCACATCATGAACCTGAAAGGTTTCTATAATAAAAATGCCAAACAATAGACACCAAACAAGACCAGGAATAAGAACTCAAAGGAGGATGAAAATGATCAGATCTCAATTCTGGCTGCATTTAAGAATTAGGTGGAACTATCCTATATAATAAAAGTCTAATATGCAAATTGACCGAACAATGGAACGACCCATCAATATGACATGCACCGAACACCTGGGGGCAGATACTCAATGCAGCAGCAGCTCCCTGGTGGTCAGTGTGCTCCCACAGGGAGAGTGCTGCTCAGCCAAAAGCCAGGCTCATGGCTGGAAAGCACAGTGGTGGTGGTGGGAGCCTCTCCCATCTCCACGGCAGCATGAAGGATGTCCAACTGACGGCTTAGGCCCGCTCCCCATGGGCCGTCAGTCGGACATCCCCCAAGGGCTCCCAGACTGCAAGAAGGTGCAGGCCAGGCTGAGGGACCCCCTTCGAGTGTACAAATTTCATACACTGGGCCTCTAGTTTAAAATAAAGACCTAATGGGGCCATGCTTGGGTTTTAAATTTAATCCTAAGTGTCAGTATATTTTTGAAAACTCTTATTATTCTAAATAAAGTTGATGCATAGTGCTTAAATGTGGGAAAAGGTTGTTTGGTTCAGTAATCTCAATATTAGATGTGAATTGCTGGGATTTAAATCACTGCTGCAGCTGTTGATTATTATATGGTTCAATTTCACGTGCAGAGACAGCCCTGACACCAACATTTCATCCTACTTGCTGTCCCACTTTCTAGAGTAGTGATTTTTCAACCCTTTATATCTCATAGAACACATAAAACTAATTACTAAAATTGTGCAGCACACCAAAAATATATATTATCCTAGTGACCCAGTGCATGAATTTGTGCACATTGAAAGGAAATTAATTAGAAAAAATACTTTAATATCGCTATTCACATTTCCTCTATAATAGAAGTGTCAACCAAATTCATGATCGACAATGACAGATTGAAACACACACGTGTGATTGGCGCCAGTGAGAGCCTTATATGTATTGTGCATGTGCAAGTCAACTTAGCCTTTTATAGATATAGAATAAACTTGCTTAATTAGAACTGCTTTCTGATTTAGCTAAACTTTTTCCAGCTCAGTGAAGCACCCCAACTTCTCTTTCAGGTAATTGTCAGCAACACAGCAGTAAGTATCAACATGAAGCAGATTATTATTGTAGATCCTGCAGGGAGGACAAAGGGTAAAATATTTAACTGCAGCAGTGTTTGACTATATTCGGTGCAGTGAGAAAACCTGAAGTGATTTCAAGGTCCACCATTTGTTACTTCTTTTCAGTTGGGTCAAGTTTCCAAGCTTTCTAAATCTCCGTTTTCTGGCTAATGAAAAGAAAGTAGGATTCCATAGAGTCTCCTGTCTACCTACTCCAGGACTTCTGTGAGATTCAAATGAGATGAGGCACGGGAAAACGCTTCACAGACATTTGGTCTCAGTGTAAAATGTTTCCACCTGGCTATAAAGCAAGTTGTGTTGCTGGGATGAAGAAACTCCAAGAAGGCTAGTCGCTAAGGAGAGGAAGCCGGGCATTGCTACATGACATCATTACCCAGATGGACACTTGGCTTATTAGCCATATATATATATATTTTTTTTTTTTTTTGCTGACTCATTCCCACTAGATGGCTATTGTCATGTTGGTTGTTGTCATTTTTTAATTGGCAATCTAAGGGGAAAGAGGTAGTGCCCCTGACTACTAAATAGTCAGGTACTGCATGTTTTAAAAATTCTTGCTTCACACTTTGGCCCTTAAGATTTTGATCCTATTTAAAAAACAATATATCTTTGGGGATGGGACATACCACCTTTGCCTATTATTAGAGTACAAACACATACACACATATAAATAATCTGAGAAGTTCTATGGCTGGGGGAGCATATATAAAGAACAAATTGAAGTAAAGATATGATGAGAAAAAATTGCTACTTAGAAAATTTAGCACCATCAAAGAAAAAAAATGTTGCATGAAGTTATGGACTTCCACAACAAATATGTTTTAAAATTATTCCCAATTTTAGACTCTGTAATAACATTCATTTTAAAAATATTTACTTACAAAATTTTTGGAATACTATCAATAAATGTTAGAGAAATACATCAGAGTTCACCAAATTCTCATATCCTTAAGATAACAGATTGCTCAGAATACACATCTTATTCCTCTGTCAAAATTTAGTCTATTTATTTTACATGTACCTTTTAAAGTATTTACTATTTCTATTCATATATTTATCATTAAAAATTTCCATGAAAAAAAAGCAATTCACTTTTACATTTGTATTTAATATTCTATATTTCATTTTCACAGCTAAGATGTTCTAAAGGTTACAGGATTGATAATATTTATACAGTTAATTTATAAAAATATTAATCATCTATGTTTTTAATTATGAATGTTTGTGATAGTCTATTTTACTAATTTCTATCATAGATGACAGTGAAAGTTTCTATCTTTATTCCATTTCTGCCATGTCTGTTTCATAACAGGACTTTTTAAAAATATATATATTTTGTATTGATTTCAGAGAGGAAGAGATAGGAAGCGAGAGATAGAAACATCAATGATGTGAGCAAATCATTAATTGTCTACCTCCTGCATGCCCCCTACTGGGGATTAAGGTCGAAACCCGGGCATGTGCCCTTGACTGGGATCAAACCCATGACCCTTTAGTACTCAGGTCAACACTCTATCCACTGAGCCAAACCAGCTAGAGCCAGATGAATTATCTTATGTGAGAATCATAAACTTGAAATCACAATAAAGTATTTCAATGTCAATTCTACTTGTCTCCATGCCTGAACAACTGGTATGAAACTTGCCCTCCCAGTAAACAATCAGCTCCCTGGACAAAATTGGCAGGACAATCGCTTTCAGTCACAGGACAACAGGCAGAGAATACCGTGATAATATGCTTTTGTATGTGTAGAATCTGTTTATTTGGATGTTTTAAAGAGAAATCCTATTCCACTTTAATTCTCTTCTTTCAAGATTTTGAATGTTAAATAGCTTGTAGATACATATTTTCTTTGGACTATGTGCTCCTTCCTAGTTCCCTCTTTTTTTAAAAAATATATTTTTATTGATCTCAGAGAAGAAGCAAGAGGGAGAGAGAGAGAAACATCCATGATAGAGAGAGAATCATGGATCGGCTGTCTCCTGCAAGCCCCCTACTGGGGATGGAGCCCGAAACCTGGGCATGTTCCCTTGATCAGAATTGAACCTGGGACCTTTCAGTTCGCAGGCAGACGCTCTATCCACTGAGCCTAACCGGCTAGGGCCCTAGTTCCCTCTTACTGGCCTGAAGACCTATGGCATCTATACGGTTATGGATAGAATCAACTCTATAAACATGTGGTACTTCTTTGAGATCTACTGTTTGCAAATATAAATTGTCTTTCTAATTACAAAATTAGAGCATTATCTATTCAGAATCTTTAGTTATTTGTTTATTCACTATTCTGTTTTATATTTGGAGATAAATATAATTTAGCTTTCATATAGGATTTTCTCTTTAACAATATAGTTACATAAAAATAAAATGAATATTATGGTGTCTGAAACTTTCATGTCAAGTAAGCCCATAAATTGTCTCAGTTTAACATTTTTTGTTTAAATAAAATATGAACAATTTGTTAATATTAAAAGGCAGTTTAGTTTCATCATTTTTATGTCCATTCATATGGAAAAATCATATGAAATGATAATGCATACATATTTTTCCACTTTAAACTTTTAAGTGTCTAGAATGAAAACCATTTTAAGGAAAAATAAAAATGTCAAAGGATACTATTTTTAGAAAACTAAAAGAAAAAGTCCTAAATTTACATGTTTTATATCACTAGCTACACCTTAGGCCTGGCATGTACCATAGAGGCTAATCTATATTCTGAAGTATGGAGCTATTACCTAAAATCTACTCACTGAAGAAAGGAGAAATGTGTATATGCAAATACAGCTAATATGAAGCATTATATAGTAATATTTTCAAAGTTATCCCCCAAAATGATTTTCAATATATATAAAGTACAATTTATTTAATGTTAATTCTTTGAAAATATTTAACAATAAAAAAACTGGGTATAAAATTAAATAAAGTGCCTAATATTATTGATGTTTACCAACAGAGTATTCCATAATTTTTAGTACCTTAGAAATTTAAAGCATTTTTAGAACATCCACACTCATGCAGGGATATGTAATTTATAACTAATGATTATATATAGGTATATAATACATGTACAAGCATATATATGTATTAGCTCTTTTTAGCTCATTTAAACACATTTATCTTCACACATGTTGATGATACATAGTGCATGATATTATTTTCAGTATGCTTTTAGAATCAGTGCACTTTATTTAAATACACATTTTAATGTAGCTTGTATATAAAAGTAATTCACTGGCAAGAAACAGCTTAAAAATGATAAAATCAACGATAATTCTTTTATGTTTATAGAACTATATACTTTAAAAAACCCGTCTATATATTTTGAGTCACTTAACCATGTCTTGATATTTCATAAAACAAAGAAGATGTAATATGTATTTCCAATTACCGATGCAATTATTTTTATGCTTTAGTATTCTTTTGGAAAGAAAAGGGGCACTGTGGGAAGCCACATGACATATGTCAGGTAACAAAGAGACCATTTAGTAAATTGAAGCATTTGTTTTTCATCCCATGTCATCATCTATTCTGTGAACCAAGAAATCATATAATGAATACAAAATTAGCCATCTTTTATACTCACTACTAATTTCCACATCTAAGTCAAACATACAATGATCTAGATGACTTATTATTATATATCTCACAGGAGTGCCTCAATGGCATTGGGATCACTTCTGCAGCACAGATATTCTAACAGAATTTATCATGTCCCTATAACTGGAACTTCTACCTTTCACCAACTATCCACCGTAATCCAGTATTCTCTTGGTAATTCTAGTACAATAGTTAAGGATAGTATAAAGTAACTAGCACCATCTGCATTCCTGGAAAAAACTGGACTAGAAACCATTGTAGTGGTTCTGGGATGTCCTTTGTAATATGCTGGAAGTTATATATCTTCTCTCCAGAAATATAATACAAAATAAGTTACATAAACTACAATAAGTTTAAAGATGCCTCAAGGGCCCCATAATAATGGGAGGGTCCTTCTGCTCTCCGAGCTTTCCAGAGATGTGTGGAAAGCTGAGCTCTATTTATCCAGCCAAATAATGCATCAACAATGTGTTCCTCTCAGAAACTTTAATCTTACCTTAAGCCAAAATGAAACTATGTCTTTTGACTGCTTTCTATTCCTTTCCCCTTCCATATAAGAAGCACAAGAAGCAACCATTCACATATAAAACTGACCATTTTGATGACTGGAGATAAATATATATATATATATGAAAGTAGCCCTGGTTGGTGTGGCGCAGTTGGTTAGAGTGGCATATGTACAGTGCACTAAAGGGTCATGGGTTTGATTCCTGGTCATGGCATTCACCCAGGTTGAGGGTTTGATCCTCAGTCTGGGTGCCTACGGGGGCTAATTGATCCATGTTTCTCTCTCACATCAGTGTTTTACTCTCTCTCTCTCTCACCCTTCCTCTCTAGAATCAATGAAAAACATATCCTTGGGTGAGGATTATAAATGAGAAGTTGCTTGACAGGATTTCTTATTATCAGAGTGTGTTACAAAGCACACAGATCCTTCCTGATGGTAAGTAAATTTATTGGGAATCTTTTGAAAAATCTCTTTTATTTAGGTAAGAAAAATAGGAAATAAATGGGTTCAAAATGCATCTATAAATAGAGTGGGAGAAAAATCTTATCCACTTCTCCTACCTCTTAAAAAATTAGTGCATTAGAGATCCAGGTGTGTGCAGAGCAAAATAACATGATAATGGATGTTTTCACATTTGATGTGTGACACACCTTGTATGACCCACTGAGCCTGAAGATCACTAAATGAGCAGATCTGGCATGCTTATGTCTATTCTGGAAGCTTCTATTAAAATTTGGAGTCAACACAGGACAAGCTCTCCATGACCTGATGCCAAGTTGTAGTCAAAACCATGTCAACTTTAATGTATCATCATAGACATTTGTAATCATTTTGGATAATTGCTATTGGAACTGACATCCTGTTTGCATTTCCTCTACTGCCTCATTACCAAGCAAGCTCTGTCAACCTCAGATTCATAACAGCACGGCAGCTGAAAGATTTGTTCCCACATGTCCAATTATCATTTGCTGACTTCTCAGTGAGACATTAAGATCTTTGCCTATAAATTTTTGCCAGTATTTTCTCTCAAAAAACCAAGCAATTGCATAATTCTTATGGCAATATAAGCAGAGAGAAAACTTAGCAATTTGGATGTTATCCATTTTCAACTTAGGGCCTTTACCGTCTTGGCTTTAATCTTGGAAGGAGTCTTCTAACAAAGTCCAACACTCAAGCTTCATTGGAACATATTTGAGCTTGGTTCAATATATTACTCAGTTTTGAAATAAAAGTAACCTTTAGTGATATTTACCAAATGGTTAGAAATTTACGTTCATTAGATCAAGGAAACCTCACACTTGAAAGAGGAGATAGACCATGATATGTATAAGGTTAATAAAGGGAAAATACTCATTACTTAACACTTTTATAGTTAGCATTATGTTCATGTTCTAAAGAACATCATTTTGGGGGAAAATCTCTAAATATTAAGGACAGAAATTTTCAAGAACTCTATAGTAGAGTTCAATCAATTCTACTATAAAGTCACATATTTTTAACAGCAGAGGGCAATCTTCTCTAGCAATAGTATATCTAGGGCAAAATCATTCTGGTTTTTTGCTCTCTCTGAAATCATATATATATATATATATATATATATATATATATATATATATGATAGATTTTGAGCATATAGATTAATTTCTGTACTAATCTTTTGTGTTTAAAATGTTATTATCACTATTGTAAATGAACTGTTCCACAGTAAGCCATAAGGAGCAGGTTGAACAGATGTTACCAAATCACCCTAAGGGTAGCATACCATATAATGAAGGTTCAGAGGCTGGGAGACTGCATTAGAAGAAAAAACTCCAATAAGAATATGGTAGTGCCAATATATTCTGTATTCTGCTGTAGACACACTTTTTTACATTGGAATGAAAGCTAATCCACTACAATCAAAAGGTAACTAGCAATCTGATAAACTTAAAAACAAATCCACTAAGTAATTGCCCACTACTAATAGCAAGCATCTGTCTAGTGCAACTTGAGTCTAAGTTTTAAAGGTCTAAGTGCTGTATGTGTCTAAAGTATAAGTAATTCATCAAGAATAAAAAAGTACCACCGCCAGGAGATGCTTGGGAACTCAGGCTGAACCTGTTGAGCCATAGGAGGAAGGTTTCAGGATGTAACCTGAGCTGAACTCAAATTCTCCTGGGCAGAGTTCTCAGTAAATAAGAGTGAATTTGCTGCAGTGCAGCTCCATTTACTAAAACATGTAAACGCTAGTACTTTAAATACCTTCATTAGAACTTCACCTATGTCCAAAAATGTAAGAGTACTCTCTTCCTGACCATGTATGGGCTAATAGCTTAAGACAGAATTTTTATGTCAAGAATAAAAATATTTTAATTTGTATTTATTCAGAATTCTTTCCCAAGTTTAAATTTCATATCAGAAAACTAAAAAATTGAGTTTTAGTTTATAATTAATGAGGCAATAAAATGTAAGAGAGAGGGAGAACAAGCTTAATTTAAATGGAGTCACAGGAGAAGAGAGAGCACGTAGCTTTTAAAAATTTTTTATTTTATTTTACTTTTTTTAGTAAAGGGGTGTATTTACCAAGACTAAGAGCAATTCTCCTTTATTTTGTGTACATCACACTGTAAAGTCATTTCACAGATTGGTCTCTTCTGAAATGAATTAAATTGATTCCCATCACCCTCTCCTTTTCTCCTCTCTCCTTACTGATTCTTAAAGCTACAGAAGTATAACAGGAGTGTAGCTCAGCACAGGACTGAAAGTAGTAGAGATTCATGGCAAGTAGCTATAGTGATTTCTATGCACCCCTGAAGCTAGTCTCCCACCTTAGAGAAAGTATTTTCTCAGAAACCTCCATAGAGTTGGTTAATGGAGTCCTGAGGACAAAGGAGGAAACCTCTTAGGATCAGACAGTAGGAAAGGAAGACCTCACATGAACCCCTCTAAAGCCATGTGAATTAATAACTCTAAAACTGACAGGCATTTCTGTGAAATAAAGAAGTTCAGAATTAGAGGTAGAAGCTAATTTATGCTCTTTTTATTTATTATATTTCATAGGGCAAAACTTATTTTAGTTATAAATTAATTTTATGTAAATATAATTGCATACTGACTATAATGTAGTAGATACATGAAATAAATGATAATGTTCCATATATTACTATTATATCATACTAGAGGCATGGTGCATGAAATCCATGCACTCAGTGGGGGGTCCCTCAGCCTGGCCTGCGCCCACCCTCTCATAGTTGGGAGCCCTTAAGGGAATGTCTGATTGATGGCTTAGGCCCGTTCCTCACGGGGAGTGGGCCTAAGCTGTCAGTTGGACATCCTTAGTGCTGCCGCAGAGGCAGGAGAGGTTCCATAACTGCCACTGCGCTCGCCAGCCATGAGCCTGGCTGCTGGCTGAGCGGCGCTCACCCTGTGGGAGTTCACTGACCACCCGGGGCGAGAGGGGCAGCTCCTGCGTTGAGCATCTGTCCCCTGGTGGTCAGTCTGCGTCATAGCAACTGGTCATTCCACCATTTGGTCTATTTGCATATTAGCCTTTTATTATATAGGATATGTAAAGAATCATATATATCATATATAACTAATAGGTATTAGAGGTTATTATATTTCATACATTTCTATATAAATAAACAACATTTCTAATATCCTAAAACATTTAGAAATCAAGAAAGAATATATAGAAAGCGTGATTTTAAAATAAGACTATATTACTCATTTTATTTATAAAATGTAATTAATATATAATGTATAAACTATAATAGTATTTTATAACATATAGCATGTAGCACTGTATATTAATATATTAGCATGTAGCATTTTTACAGTATTTGGCAGTCTGAGGTAACAAAGAAGAAAGAGCCTGCTCTGGCCTCTGCATCTTAGGTTTATTGATCTGTTATCGCTACAACTATTATGGGAGCAGAGGCAGCAATTCCTCAAGCCTAGTTCCAAAAGGATTAAATCTGACCAAGATTTATATAAGTCAAAATCTCTATGCTCTTTTGCGATTATAAAGCAGCATGTGCTCCAGTTTCACCTTACCTCTCATCACCAAAGATAAGATATTACTATGCAAAGGAATAAAAGGAACCATGCATGCCATGCTACTTTCACTCAAACTGGAAAAAAATTTATTTGGTTAAGGCCTCACATGGCAATTGATTATTTGTATGGGCTGTGGGTATGCTCGCTACACAAAATCACCAGAAAGTTTCCTGATGATGATGTATTTAGTTATTTTTGCTCTTTTATCAGCAAGGGTGACAGTGGAGTTTTCCTCAGTGTCCTGTATTGGGAAGCAGATAGATATCAATATTAAACTTAAAATAGGGAAATATTAATAAGGGAAATTTTTTTTTTATGACCAGGTAGTTTTGCTGACTCAGAATATATATCACTATTACCCTATGCCTGTCCCACCACTGTATTGTGGAAACAAAATGTTTCTGGAGTTTCACATGCCCACAAATTGTGCCCAGGATAAATCCTACCCAAAGTCTCACACATAGCATAATATTTAGTGAGAACATATACGTTAACATTATAAACCATTTAATAATATAAAAATATAAATATCAAAATTAAAAATCATCCCTATACCCAGAATGAAGAAACATCCATCATTACCATTTGATAAACTTAATTTCAGATATCCAAAAACAGAGAGAAACCAAGATCATATAGACAGATAAAATGATTTTATAATAAGACCATATTGTGCATTTTATTTATAAAATATAATATCATAGTATTGTAGTACATAGTTATATAATTAAATTAAAAGGATAATAAGTATATACTCAATATTATATAAAAACTGGAGTACAAATGAGAGGATGGTTGAATTTGTTTGCTTTGCTTTTGGCTCTTTAATAATTTTTTCTTTTTCGCAATCTATGTGAATTTGAAGTTTCTCAGAATGCCTCCCTGAGATCTTTCCAGACTTCTTTGTTTACCCTGTTTCACTCATTTGCAGTCAAGTAAGAGAGTGTAAAACAGCTCTAACATTACTCTATTCCTTATCTCCCACACGGTGGTCATCAGAAACTTAGTTGTATAGTCAGAGAAGGTCAACAATGTTGAGTATACCTGAGTGTTTTGCTACTAGAAACAACCTATTGCTATTTACTTCAGTGGCTGCTGGTTAACTCTCAAAGACTGAAGCATTAAAGAAGGATAAATAACCTCCATAGAACTAAAGCCATTAGGCAATAAGAACCACTGCAACTCAGAACAAACCCTCTGCAGCTCTTGGCTTCAGGTGATTAACTCTCTCTTGCTGATATGCACCAGACAGCAAGGCTGACAGATGTCCCTTCCTTCTCCTCAGTTCCACGCTTGAGAGAAAAACATCCCTTAAAGATTCAAGCAATTAGACCTACTTCCTGAAAAGTAAATAATGCCATAAAGAATGTTCATTCATTCACTCATTAACTTTTCAAAAAATAAAATAAATTGAGCTCCTAAAGTACCCTGCTATTATTGTAGACATTTGTCACATATAGTAGTAAGAAAACCAACAAAGGTACCAAAACATTTCCTTTCATGTAGCTACAATCTAATGGGGAATAAAGACAAGCACGACACATGAATCATTGTCTACATGACATAGGAAGAAATAATAAAAGATCAATTGACTGAGAAATGAAAATGAAACAAGAAAAAAAGACAGCTTAGAGGGGGTTGTATTGTTTTTTAATAAAGTGGCTAAAAAACTATTTAGTAGAGCCCTGTAAATATGGTTTGTACTAATGTATTTAATTAATCCCAATACAAGCTCAGCCATTAAATGCTCTGTCTGAATAAATTTTCCAATATTTTCATATAGTATATATTTAATATATAGTATATTTAATATATGTATGTATTTTTATATTTTTGAGGTCTACCTGTGATTTTGATTGGTCAATCTGATTTGCTAAGCACATTTTATCATGCTTGTTATTTGGGAGTTGAGATTTTTATTTTCTCTATACTTTACTGTAATTTCTGTCTGCATTGAGGACTCACAACAAGGTCATTCTGATGATGCCTTAAGGAATTTCCATAAATTCCACACCAAAGTGCAGGATGTTAGGGGGAGAGTCCATGGTGGGTAACCTAGAAAGCCTTACAGAAAAAAATAACCACATTCTGGAGTAGAAATAAGCAATCACTGCCCCCTGCAGACCTATTTACATTGGAGCCACTAGCAGGGGCCAAGCCTCAAACACATTTTATTGGAAATGGAAAACCAGAATTAAATAAAACTTGCAGAAATTGCACATTAATCAGTTTGGGTAAATAAGAAGCTTCTATTTTATTACTTTGGATGATACAATACTAAATATATATATAGTATTGTATCATCCAAATGTTCATTGCTATCACACAGAAATATAATTGACTTTTTATATTGACTTTGTATCTTGCAATATTGTTAAATTCACTTATTCTAGTAAGTGTTTAGAAACCATTACTTAGAATTTACTACATATACGATCATGTCACAAGTAAAATGGTTGTATTTTCTTCAATCTGTGTGGATTTTAGTTGCTTTTTCTTGCCTGTTGCACTGGCTAGGATATCAATTATTAAATTGATATGAAAAATCTCATGAACAAGCCTTCATTATTTTACTATTGAATAGTATTCTAGCTGTAGATATTCATAGATTCCTCTTATGAACAGGAAAATTTTCCTTTTATCCTGAGACTTTTATCACTAATGGGTGTTGAAATTTATTGAATTTGCATTCAATTACATAGTCATATAGACATAATTTTCATTTCCCTGCTGACTAATGATGTTAAGTAACATTTCACATGTACATTGGCCATTTGTATATCTTTGTTTAAAGTGTCCACGTTTTTTGCCCATTTTTCTAAGGTATTTGATTTGCTTTTATTTAGTTGAAAATGTTCTTTATATATTCTGTATGAGTCTCTGAAACATTCATATTTTTAAAATAATTTCTCCCAAGTCTGACTTGTCTTTTAATTTTATTAACTGTATTTTGAAAAGAATTTTTTATAATTTTGGTAAATGTATCTATGAGTTTAACAGTTTGTTTTGTTGTGCTCCCTTTAATAATCATTTGCTTATCCAAAATACAAAAATATTTCACACATTCACATAAATGAAATAATTTGAGTTATTATGTGTAGCTTTATAATTCATTTTGAGTTAATTTTTATGCATGTTTGAAGTAAGGTTGAGAGTCATTCTCCCTTACTACTCCTCAAAAGGGTATTCTGTTATCCCAGCATCATTTGTTGATAAGACTTCTTTTCTCTATTGAATTATGTTGGCAATATTGTCAAAAATCAATTGACCATATCAATGTAGGTCTATTTCTGGACTCTATTTTCTTCCATTGACCTATTACACCAATCCATTATCTTGATTACATTGTCTTGATGACTGCACTTTGGAAATGTCTTCCAAATTGTTTCACTTTTAGAAAATTATTTTTACTTTTCTAGATCATTTTCCTACATATACATTTTTAAATAAGCTTGCTAATTTTTTCCCCCAAAAAGTCTGCTAGAATTTTAAATGGATTGAAATTCCATCTACAGATCAATTTAAGATAATTTCTATTTTTAACAATATTGAATCTTTCAATGCCTAAATGTATCCCTCCATTTACTCTTGTCCTTGTAAATTTCTCTTTGTAATGTTTTATAGATTCCCATGTACAGATTTTATATTTTGGTTAAATTAATTTCAAAATATGTAATTTTGATGTTATTAATATTAAGTTTATATTTCATATTTTATTATGAGATATAATAAAACATGTGTTTTGAGTGCTTATCTTGTATCCTGAAACCTTCCTACATTCATATATTCATATATTAGATCTGGCAGCTTTTCTTTATAGATTCCTTAAGGTTTTCTACATAAATACCTATGTCACCAAATAAAATAAATTTTACTTCTTTACTTTCAACCTTATGACTTTTCTTTTACCTTGCCTTAATCACTGTCCAAGAACTACACTTAAATGGTGAATAAAGGCAGAGAGAAAAAACACTAATGCATTTTTATTCAGTGATTTCATCTTTCAGATTTTAATAATTAGGAATGATTATATACTTTTCTATGCATCTTCAGCCTTCAGATGGGTTTAACGTTTTTTAAGTGGTGATGTGACTTGTGTTTCTGGCAAAGATGAAGTAAAAGAGGTTAAGTTTATCCTCTCACTTCAAACAACAGTTTTCAAGACATTGGACATCTGGCAATGGAAGACAATATAGTTCCTGAAAACAGGAATCACAACTTCTATTCCATATTATGAAAATCCTTTCCAGTGCAAACTAAAACAATAAAAACAATTTGAAATAAAACTACTTAAAGAAAAATTTCAAAACCATCTATAAACTGAATATTAGAATTAATGCTAAAGTTGTGCTAGGTCGCTGTGTCTATGATTGATTTATATTTTAAGCAATATAATTTTAAAGAAGAAATTACTGTAGAAACAAAAATAAAAAGTATTTAGAGATAATTTTAACAAAAGATATGCAAGATCTTATGTTTATTAAAAGAAAGGCAAAATGCCTAAAAACATAAAGATCTACCTTATTTATGAGAAGAAGGACTTATTAAAGTTGTCAATTCTGCTCAAATCGATCTTTACCTTCTATGTAATTCCAGTCAAAAATCTCAACAGGAAATTTTAGGGTATTGACCAGGTGATGTGAAAATATATATGAACAAAAAAGCAAAAAACCTAGAAAACCAAAAATATCTGGGAAAATATTAAGATCATTTGATTTTTTCCCCTGCCAATTAGCTAAACTCTATAAATCTAGTTAATTTATACTGTTTGATGGTGGCAAAATTATAATAAAAATTTCTCCATAAAATTATGTAATGAGTATAGAAACAGACCCAATGCATGTATTAACACTTTTATAAAGTTATATTATATAATTCTTGGAAATTATGAACTCAAGAATAAATAGTGCTGAGCTAACTGATTATGCATCCTATATAATAAAAGGCTAATATGCAAATTGACCGAACTGTGGAATGACTGGTTGCTATGACATGCACTGACCACCAGGGGGAGCACCGCACAGCCAGAAGCTGGGCTCACAGCTGGCGAGCACAGTGGTGGTTGGCGAGCACAGTGGCAGTGGTGGAGCCTATCCTGCCTCCACAGCAGGTGGACATCCCCCGAGGGCTCTTGGACTGCGGCGGAAGGGGGGGGGGGAGGACCCCTAACCCCCAGTGCACAAATTTCGTGCACCGGGCCTCTAGTATAGTAATAAATAAATAAAAATTGACACTAAATTTTATATGCAAAAGTTATATCAAATTTCAAAATACAAAACTTTATGACCTTAGAAAATAATGTTTTAACAAGACACACAATAATGGAAAGGAAAATACTGATAAGTTCAACTAAAGTGAAAGCTATCTATTTATCTAAAAATACCAAAAGTTTCTGAAAAGGAGTCATAGACTGGGAGATTTTGCTGCTCACATACTAAATGAGTAATAATTAGATCAGCATTGAGTAGAAAGTAAACTAGAAATAAAACAGAAATTTCACTTAAGAGAAAACACAACAGCCCTAACCTGTTTGGCTCAGTGGATAGAGCACTGGCCTGCAGACTGAAGGGTCCCAGGTTTGATTCTGGTCAAGGGCATGTACTTTGGTTGCGGGCACATCCCCA
Source organism: Myotis yumanensis (assembly GCF_028538775.1). Classification (NCBI taxonomy): domain Eukaryota; kingdom Metazoa; phylum Chordata; class Mammalia; order Chiroptera; family Vespertilionidae; genus Myotis; species Myotis yumanensis. The sequence continues at coordinate 16,683,684 of NW_027223762.1, forward strand.
GTGGGGAGTGTGCAGGAGGCAGCTGATGGATGCTTCTCTCTCATTGATGTTTCTAACTCTCTATCCCTCTTCCTTTCTGTAAAAAATCAATATATTTTATTAAAAAAAGAGAAAACACAACAGAAAATCAAAATAAAAACAATCAACAAAATAATTTAGGTCTAACAGTGAGACACATTTTCATATCCATTAGATTGGCAAAATATAAGAAGTCTGAAAAATAGCTGATATTTGTAAAAATGTGAAACATCTGGAACCATCCCTAAGTATTTTGGGAAGGAAAAGAAGATGTGTTTTATAGCATGCATCTGAAAGTAGTTGTAATGAATTACAAATTATCAAGTGGGAAAAGAAGTATCCTAAATTTACATGAGTATCTGTGTTAGGAAGAGTTGGTGAAAAAGACTAAGATATTAAATGTCCCTCCCTATTAGCTCATTTCCATGCTTACCATAACTAGATGGTCTTTTGGGTGGCTCCAGTATAGTATGGAATGGTTTTAGTTCATTTGAAAGAATGAATTAAAGAATCTCGGATCAGAGAGACCAAGATGGCGGCGTAGGTAAACACCGGAGACCCCTGCCGCAAACAACCAGTTCAAAAATACAACTAAAAGACGGAACGGACATCACCCAGAACCACAGGAAAGCTGGCTGAAGAGAGACTCTACAACTAGAAGGAAAGAGAACAGCAAACCGAGGCTCAGAGGCGGCGCAGTGTGGAAAATACAAAGGTACTGAGGTGCGCGCGCAAAGCGGGCTGGTGGCTGAGGGCGCGGTTGTCGTTTTCGGTCGGGAGTGAGTCTCAGACTCTGGGCTCCAGATCCGGGCGAGTCTCTAGGGACTCAGACTCAAACGGGAGAAGCGGGATTATCCGGCATCAGTTGGAACCTGAGGGCAGCTTTCTCTCCGAGGTTTGCAGCGGCTGCCGGGGTTCTGAGAAGCAGAGCCTCTGGGAACGGGACTGAGAGCGGCCATAACTGCTCCCTCCGCCCGCCCTGTGGATCCCGCCCCGCCCAAACCCTGCGCACAGCCATTTGCCGATCGCCTCAGGCAAAGGCTGGATTAGCACCTCACCAGAAGGCAGACATTTTCCGTACAGCTGATTCCTATAGCCAGTCGGCCTGGGGGTCAAATCCCTCTAGTGTTAACTACAACAATTAAGGCTTGGCTAGAACAAACTGCGCACAAAGACCACAAGGGGGTGCACCAAGAAAGCATAAAAGATGCGGAGACAAAAAAACATGACAGAAATGGAGGATATGGAGCTAAGAATCACAATTTTGAGGGCTTGCCATAAATTTGTGCAGAGCCTCACGAAAACTAATGAGACCCTCGATGCTATGATAAAGAAATTAGAAAGTAAGCATACACGGACTGAAATAAAGAATATTATACCCAATAGCAGACCAGAGGAGCACAAGAATCAAACCAAAGATTTGACAAAAAACACCCAACTGGAAAAGCAAAATGAAAAAAGAATCCGAAAGTGTGAAGATAGTGTAAGGAGCCTCTGGGACAGTTTCAAGCGTACCAACATCAGAATAATAGGGGTGCCAGAAGATGAAAGACAGCAAGATATTGAAAACCTATTTCAAGAAATAATGGCAGAAAACTTCCCCCACCTGGTGAAAGAAATGGACTTACAGGTCCAAGAAGCGCAGAGAACCCCAAACAAAAGGAATCCAAAGAGGACCACACCAAGACACATCATAATTAAAATGCCAAGAGCAAAAGACAAAGAGAGAATCTTAAAAGCAGCAAGAGAAAGAGACTCAATTACCTACAAGGGAATACCCATACGACTGTCAGCTGATTTCTCAACAGAAACTTTGCAGGCCAGAAGGGAATGGCAAGAAATATTCAAAGTGCTGAATACCAAGAACCTACAACCAAGATTACTTTATCCAGCAAAGCTATCATTCAGAACTGAAGGTCAGATAAAGAGCTTCACAGACAAGGAAAAGCTAAAGGAGTTCATCACCACTAAACCAGTATTATACGAAATACTGAAAGGTATCCTTTAAGAAGAGGAAGAAGAAAAAGGTAAAGATACAAATTGTGAACAACAAACATGCATCTATCAACAAGTGAATCTAAGAATCAAGTGAATAAATAATCTGATGTACAGAATGAACTGGTGATTATAATGAATCAGGGACATAGAAAGGGAATGGACTGACTATTTTTGGGGGGGTAAGGGGAATGGGAGATTCGGGAAGAGACTGGACAAAAATCGTGCACCTATGGATGAGGACAGTGGGTGGGGAGTGAGGGCGGAGGGTGGGGCGGGAACTGGAAAGAGGGGAGTTATGGGGGGGGGGGAAGAGGAACAAATGTAATCTGAACAATAAAAATTTAATTAAAAAAAAAAAAAGAATCTCGGATCAGTTTTGACTCATAATTAACCCTTCCCTACAGTGAGTAGGATTATAGGAGCACCTTGCTATAATTTTCCTGGGGTTAACCTTATTACTCATGAAGCTTTTATCTGGCAATATTTGTCTATTTTCTGCCACTTGAAAGCCAATTAAAGATTCTTGCATATTTTCTCTTGCAAGCCATTTACAATGACACTATCTTGGAGGTTTTGTTTTGTTTTGTTGGGTTTTTTAAAATATATTTTATTGATTTTTTACAGAGAGGAAGGGAGAGGGATAGAGAGTTAGAAACATCCATGAAAGAGAAACATCGATCAGCTGCCTCCTGCACACCCCTCACTGGGGATGTACCCGCAACCCAGGTACATGCCCTTGACCGGAATCGAACCTGGGACCCTTCAGTCCACAGGCCGACACTCTATCCACTGAGCCAAACCGGTTAGGGCTTTTGTTGGTTATTTTTATTTTTATTATTATTTTTTTAAGAATTGGTGTTAGAGTGTCTTTTATTAAAAAAAAAAAAAAACAGAAATTCTCTGAAAGACCCAATATGCGCCAAGGAAAAAGTTGATGCCGAAACACTTTAAAAACCCTGCAGTTGACTAGAAATGACATTTAAACTAAAGACCCAGAGAGATCTGACAGTGCTCTCAAAAGCATCACGACAGGAACTGCTTTAGTTCTATGAATTTTATATGAACCAACATTTTTTTTTTTCCTCCGGGACTGACAGTTGGAGATGGATTCTATTATTACAGAAAAGTACAGACATGTCCTTTTAGTTGAAAATGGAAACAGCCATTAGAGATAGATAAATGTTTCTTTTCCCCTTTTCCCTCATCTGTTTTAAGTTAGTAACCCTCAGGGTAAATATGTATAAAATGTAAACAAGATTCTTTTTTTCTATAGTAAATGCTATTTATAATAGGACGTATGTCAGAGATTCAGCAAACGCACTATCAAGTACTTAACCTATTCTGCACATCAGTTATCACGTGCTACCCTAGTTTATAAAGAAACAAAATTGAACTATCCTGAACTCATATTTTCTATGGACTTCCCTAGATAATACCCTTTCATATTCTTGACAGTTCAAAAAGATATAACTGAACAAGCATCAGAAAGAAAAATTTGACAAAGAAAACATATTATACTTAGAATATCTAAAATGGGAATCTAATATCCAAAAGAAATATTTTTAAATAATATGTATTTTTTGCCCACTCAAAATAATTGGCACCGTTTTCTGGTAAATAATGGCAGTAGACCAAGTGGCACTCCTTTGTCTGAAATATGCATGAATACGGTACATCCCAGAGTTATTTTTCACCATACAAATAACTAGAGTAAAAATGAACACTGTGAATAACAAAACAATAGGAACTTCCCCATTTTGTACAATGTTTGATTTCTCACCATTCCTGATGTAAAATTTTATGGTTTATACCAGCATCTTTCCTATTTGAAGGCTGATAAAAATATCCCAATCAGATTCATAGCTACTGTTTTTATAAATGGAAGCAATTGTTTTCTTTCATATTTTATATTCTCTAAGCTGAGTCTGCATTTTCTCTTCTTCTGAATTATATTAAACCAATTCTCCTTTCTTATTTGAGGTTGTGATGGCTTTCAAGGGGTGCATGATTGAATATCAGTTCCAGATACTATCTTCAAGAGATAGAGGACTAGAGAGGTAGTTTGAAGAATTTCGCTTACAATGAATCTGAAACTTTATTTTAAAGGTTTCTAGTAAATATATAGTTATCTAATTTGTCAGTAATATTAGGAAATGGGTTTTGATTATTTTAAAATGTGTTTTTATAATTAATAAAGAATAGGCAACATAAGTATTAATAATAACTGACATGTGTACAACGATTTAAAAAGCATATTTTTGAAACACTCATCGAATTCCACTTAGTTTCAATTAAACAAAAGCAGATGAACCTATAATTTTTATGGTATTCTCTATTCAATGGAAAGTTTCAGGCACCCAAATGTTTAATTCTTAGATCTCTTCTCTACCTACAGTAATATAATTAATATCCTTATCTACTATTATGTCTTTATGTAATATGTATGCTGATGATCCCCAAATTCATATTTTCAGCATGGACAACTATCCCCAAATCTAGACTAATAGGCCCACCTGCTAGTCACCATGATCTTTTCAATATCTAACTTGCATCTGAAACTAAATACACTACACACCTCACCCATAGAATTGCACATCTCAATTAGTGACAGAGTCTCTTTCAGTTTGCTCAAGAACAAATGAAACTATCTTTGAATTCCTTTTCATAATACCCTCACTGCCCTCAGCTAATCCTTCAGGATGTTACTAATCAAATCTCTACTGATTAATTAAATTAGCCTCATACCCAAACCCTTGCTTTCATTCTTGTTCCCATAAAATCTATTGGAATCCAGACAATTCTGTAAAAACATAAATTAGATTATATCACTCTTCTGCTGAGAATGATCTACTTACTAACTTTTTAAAATAAAAACTTAAGTGCTTATAACGGTACATAAAGCTCTCAGAGTCTAACCCTACCTTATATTCTGTCCTCACCTCCATCTACCTGTTACAACTATCCTCCTATCTTCTACCCTTGGGCTCTTCTTCCTCTGGAACCTTTTTTCCCCTCAAATATCTGCAAGGCTCATTCTCTTTCCTCCCTCAAGTCCTTGCATAGTTACATCTTACTTGAGGGGCCTGTCTGATCACCCTACTTAAAGTTGCAGTGCCACCCTGACCGGTTTGGCTCAGTGGATAGAGCGTCGGCCTGCGGACTCAAGGGTACCAGGTTCGATTCCGGTCAAGGGCTTGTACCTTGGTTGCAGGCATGTCCCCAGTAGGGGGTGTGCAGGAGGCAGCTGATCAATGTTTCTCTCTCATTGATGTTTCTAACTCTCTATCCCTCTCCCTTCCTTTCTGTAAAAAATCAATAAAAAATATATATATTTTTTTTAAAGTCAACATTTGAAGTTGCAGTGCCTTCTCCAGAATTGCAAATCCACACTCTGACTGTGTTCAAAACTTACTGCTTTCTAATATTCAATATAATTCATTTGTTATTATGTTTATTATTTATTAGCTTTATTCTCTTTCCAACACTTCCCTACTACAGTAGAAACTTCAAGAATGCAAATATATTAGTTTTGAGTCTCTACTATCTGGAACAATGCTTGCAAACAATGTTTAATAAATATTGTTGGAATAAATGAGTAGACACTTTATGAATTATATTACAACTAGAGGCCCAGTGCACGAAATTCATGCACTGGGAGGGGGGGGGGACGGGGGGGGGGGTAGTCCCTCAGCCCAGCCTGAACCCTCTCGCAGTCCAGGAGCCCTTGGCAGATGTCCAAGTGATGGTTTAGGCCTGCTCAGCCTGCAGTCTGACATCCTTAGCGTTGTTGCTGAGGCCTGGCTTCTGGCTGAGCAGCGCTTCCTCTGTGGGATCACACTGAACACCAGTGGGCGGCTCCTGTGTTGAGCGGGATCAGGCCAAAACCGGCTCTCCGACATCCCCTGAGGGATACTGGATTGTGAGAGCGCACAGGCCAGGCCGTGGGACCCCACCGGTGCACACTCAAGGCCAGGGAGGGGTGTAGGAGGTTGACCAGCCAGGGAGGTACCACGGGAGGGATCCAGGGCATGTCTGTCCCTTCTCACTCAGTCTTGATCAGCCAGAACCCAGCAGCAAGCTAACCTACCAGCCAGAGCATCTTCTCCCTGGTGGTCATTGCACGTCATAGCGATTGGTCAAGGGGTCGACTGAATGCCCTCTGGTGGTCAGTGCACATCATAGCAAGTGGTGAAGCGGCTTTAGCATATCATTAGCATATTACACTTTGATTGGTTGAACAGACGCCTGGATGACCAGACACTTAGCATATTAGGCTTTTATTATATAGGATTATCAGGGCAATAGCATGTTTAGTTAAGGAAGATTAGATCAAAAGTAAAAATCCTATATAACAATAGAGAAACATGCAAATTAACTGTCTCTCCACTACGCTCAAACCATGCCCACAAGCCATGCCCACAAGCCAATCAGGAGCAAGTATGCAAATTAACCCAACTAAGATAGTGGCAGCCATGGAGCTGGAGTGAGCAGGAGGCTTGGGTTGCCCCCGGTGATGGAGGAAGCCAAGCTTCCCACCTGCCCTGGCTGGCCCTGGGCTACGTTCAAGGCTACAATATTTCAATTATAGAAGATAAATAAATCCCAGATACCTGCTGCCAGTCATCCATGGCCTCCGCTGAAGGAGGGGCTGGGAGCTTGGGTCGCTGGGGGGGCATGGCCAGCCTGAAAAGAGCCATCAGTCCCTCACACAGTCTGGTCATGCACCCCAGATTCAGGACACCCTTCAGGGCAAACCAGCTGGCCCTCACCCATGCACCAGGCCTCTATCCAATATAATAAAAGGATAATATGCAAATTGACCCTAACAGCAGAAAGACTGGGAATGACTGGTCACTATGACACACACTGACCACCAGAGGGCAGACGCTCAATGCAGGAGCTGCTCCCTGGTGGTCAGTGCGCTCCCACAGGGGGAGCTCTGCTCAAACACAAGCCAGGCTGACGGCTGCCAGAACAGTGGTGGTGGCGGGAGCCTCTCCCACCTCCTCAGCAGCACTAAGGATGTCTAACTGCAGCTTAGGCCTGCATCCCGCTGGCAAGTGGATATCCCCTGAGGGGTCCTAGGCTGCCAAAGGGATGTCTGACTGCCAGCTTAGGCCCGATCTCCCAGGGAACGGGCCTAAGCCAGCAGGTGGACATCCACCGAGGGGTCCCAGACTGCGAGAGGGCACAGGCCATGCTGAGGGAAGCCCCCGAGTGCACAAATTTTTGTGCACCAGGCCTCTAGTCCAGAATAACTAAAATGGCTTGTAATAATTATCAGCATAAGCATTAAAGTAAGAAAAAACTTATATCAAAATCAAATGTAGCATTACCGTGGTATAAATCTTACAGAACCTTAGTTTTATCACTTTGGAATATTGATGGAATAGTAGGACATTGTCCTGGTAACACACAATTCCTAGGTAGGTCAAGATATGAGGACAAAATGCTATTCATCAACCATTGATCATGTAAAGCATGGAAGACATGGTAAGTCACATGCATTTAGAAAGGCATATTTCTCTTGCCACCAATCAGGATGCTAGTAACATTAAAACATTTAAGATGTCTTATTTTAAGTGGCTCTTGCTTGACAGCCTGAGCGAGAATTAGAAGGCATGGAACATGATCACAGATAGGGATCATGTTAAGCCTGAAGTTGCTTTTTGTTTGTTTGTTTATCTTCACCTGAGGATGTTTTTTGCCACTGATTTTTAGAGAGAGAGTGGAAGGGAGGGGGAGATACAGAGAGAGAGAAACTTCAATGTGAGGAAGACAACATCTATTGGTTGCCTTCCGCACGTGCCCCAACCAGGGCCAGGGATCGAGCCTGCAACCAAGGTATCTGCTCTTGACTGGAATCGAACCCTTGACCCTTCAGTTCACGGACAGACACTCTAACCACTGAGCAAACCAGCTAGAAATGTTTTTGATAGATTGATTTTTCCAGAGACCAGAGCTTATGGTCGTTTTATAAGAAAGATTCAAGAGAAAGAGAGAAATTAATGGCATGAACAGAAAATGATCGATGTAAGACTGAAGTCCTTGGAAAGGTAAAGGATGAGGAGTTGGGACACATTACCCAAGCACAAGGATTTTCCATTGACAAGAGCAGGGTGTTTTCTTGCCAAAGAATGAAAAGGAAAATATACACATGGACACAGTGGAAAAGAGAAGACAGCTTCTACTTATGTACTTTTATTTTCTCAATAAAGTATGAAGCAATGTTGTTAGATGAGAGACATTGGTTAACAGCAGGATTTCAATGCGAAAAAAGACATTAAATTATATAGCAATTTTAGAAAATGGGGATGTGAGTTATTGCTTTTATTCACTGTTCACAACACCCACCCCCGTATATTCTACACTTTCCTGTGGGTGTAATTGAGTGAGTGTGTGTGTGTGTGTGTGTGTGTGTGTACTAAATGGGATGAATTTAAAATAATTTAGAATTGTTTTGATAACTGGTCTCTTATCCACTGTCTATAGCCTCACACATATCTTTCCAGGATGGACAGCACTTTCAATTCTTGAGAGACGATTTATCAAAGTAAAAACGATGGGTCAAAACATGTATGAACTTGAAGTGAAGGATAATGGTGCTTTTGACCCAGAACCATGCTGAAGTGCAATGAGAACTGGTTATGATTTACCACTATGATGTAAGTCCTTAATCCATGACCTGCTGGCCCACCGAGCGCTATCAAGTGAACCGTGGCAACAAGGTAATTTCCTACCAGTGTGAAAGTCACATATTAAAAAGTTCTGGGCATTTGCTGTACAACTGTACAATCGTAACTTCAAACTTCTGCAGCAGATGGAAAACATTAAGTAACATAAAAAGTTTTTAAAAAAGAACCTCCCGAGGAAATCTTAAACATCAAAATTACAAATTGCAGCTCAAATGCCTGTAGGGTTTTTATATTTTGCTTATCTTTGAGTTATGTCAGAGTGTTGCTTCAGAACTTATTTCAATTTGTTTTGAAACGTTATGAACCATCAGGATTATAAAGTTAGCCTAAAATCACACAATAGAAGAGAATTTTAAAAGCATAGTAAACTTTATACACAGGAACGAAGGAGAAATATTTCTCTTCACTTTGAGATGAAACAGAGCCTAGAAATTCCTTTTATTTTTTTCTTTATTTGCTTACGTCGTAAATTTTCTTGATTTCTATCTTAATTCATTTTGCTCACTTCTTTCTTTTTTCTTGAATTGTTGCTGGATCCTTAAGTATAAATATACAGATTAAATTTTCAAACATATGTTGCACTGTGAGAATTGAAAAAAATAATTGCTTTCTTCCCTTTTACTATTTTTTTCTTCTTCATCTCCTTGATTCTTCATTCCAATAATTAATTTAGACCAAAAGGAAAACAAAGCAGAAAAAAATCAAACAAAAAAGAAACCCTGTAATTATCTCTCAGATCATGTAGTTAAATATTAAAAGTGACAAATGCATTACTATAAGTAGTTACCCTAACATACAGACATTTTACTAATTTTAAAACTCATTAATTTATTTCTAATATAAAATATTTAATGAAGAGCAACTTCATGATAGCAATGACAATGGTAATAGGTCTCCCACAGCCATAGCTGAGGATCATTCAGTGACATGAGGCAGTAGAAAATTCTGTTGTTTTGCTGTTTCCCAGAATTATGTGTAGCTGTAATCATACAGTATGCAGCCTTTTTAGTCTGAATTCTTTCATTTAGCAATATGCATTTAAGGCTCAACAGGCCTTTTCAAACTCATTTCTTGTTATCACTGAATAATACTCTACTATATGTATGTATCACAGTTTGATTATCCATTTATCTGTTGAAAGACATCTTGATTGCTTCCAACTTGGGCAATTATTAGTAAAGATGCCATTAACATCTGTCTACAGATTTTTGTGTGGACATAAGTTTTCAATGCATTTGGGTAATAACTGGGATAACTGATGTCCAGAAGATATGATAAGCCTGTGTTTAGTTGTGTGAGAAACTTCTAAACTGCTTCCCAAAGCAGCCATAACATTTTGCATTCCCACTAGCAATGAATGAGAATTCCTGTGGCTCTATGTCATCTTCAGCATTTCATGTTATCAGTATTTTATATTTTAGCCATTTCAATAGGTACATAGTGACATCTGTGTTGTTTTTATTTGCAATTCCTTTAATGACATATAGTGCTGAGCCTTTTTCATAGGCTTATTAACCATATCTGTATCTTCTTTGAAGTGTTGTTTATCATATATTTTGAATTGGGTTGTTTTATTATTGTTGAATTTTAAGAGTCCTTTGTATATTTCTATTATCAGATATGTGCTTTTACAAATATTTCCTCGGTGGCTTGTGTTTTTTTTTTGTTGTTGTTGTTTGTTTTTTCATTTTAATAATGGTGTCTTTTGTAGAGTAAAACCTTTTAATTTTAATAATTACTAGTTTTACGAATTATTATTTTAGTATATCTGAAAATTTTCCCAAACCACAGGTTACCTAGATTTTCTTGGGTTAACTTTCAGAAGTTTCATTTTTTTTTTGTATTTTACATTAAGTCTATGATCTGTTTTGAGTTAATTTTTGTGAAATATATAAAGTCTATGTTTATATTAATTTTCTTGCATGTGGATGCCCAATTGTTTCAGCACCATTTGTTGAAAAGACTATATTTCTCAGTTGAACTGCCTTTTCTCCTTTGCCAAAGGTTGGCTGATTATGTCTGCATGGATCTATTCCTGAGCTCTTTATCTGTTCAGAGTGCATATCTATCTCTCACTGATACCACATTGTTCTAATTACTGTGGTTTTATAGTAAGTCTTGGAGTCAGGTAATATCAGTCTTCTGGCTTTGTTCTTGGTATTATCTTGACTATATTCAATATAAATTTCAATATAAATTTTAGAATCAGTCTGTCATCATTAACAAAATAACTTTCTGAGATTCAATTTGGATCACATTTAATCTACAGATAAATTTGGAAATAATTGGCATCTATATAATGTCAAGTTTTCTTATCCTTGAACATGAAATATCACTTTCCTTTATTTATATCTTTGATTTATTTCATCAGAGTTTTGAATTTTCCCTCGTAAACGTCTTGCAAATATTTTGTTAGATTTGTACCAAGCATTTTATGTACTTGATGCTAATGAAATGGTATATTTTCGATTTCAATTGTTTATTGCTGATTACATTCATTTCCTAGGGTTTTCATAACAAAACATCATAAACTGGGTGGCTTACAATAACAGAAATTTATTTGCTCACAGTTAGAATGAAATTAAGGTGAAGTTAAACCTGAAATCAAGGTGTTGACAGGACCATGTTCTACTGGAGACTATAGAGAAAAATTGGTTCCCTCCTTGTTACTCCTCACTTCTGGTGGCTGCCAGTAATCCTTGACATTCTAAGCTTGTAAAAACATCATTCCAAACTCAATCTCTCATTACATGAAATTCTCCCTGTATTGCTTTTTGTGTTTTTAATTTTACTGATTTCTGCTTGAATTTGTTATTCCCTTTTTTTTCTGGTTACTTTAGGCTTAAACTTTCCTACTTTTCATAATTTCCTAAAGTGTCAGTTTAGATGATTAATTTTAAATTTCTTATAATCTATGTATTCAATGCTATAATTTTCCTGCTAGGCAGTGGTTTCATTCCATCCCATAAATTTTTATAGATTGCGTTTTCATGTTCATTTAGCCCACAATATTTTATAAATTTATTTTGAGGCTTCTACTTTGAACAATATGTTATTTAGAGTGTGTTGTTTAATCTACAAACATTTTGGAATTTTGCAGTTATCTTTCTGCTATTGATTTCTAGTTTAGTTCCATTTGGTCTGAGAACATCTGTGTGTAGTTTCTATTCTTTAAATTTGTTGAAGAGTGTTTTATGACCCAGAATGTAATCTATGTTGGTGAAGGTTCCATGTGAACTTGAGAAGAATGTTCATTCCACTGTTGATGAATGAAGTCTAAACATGTCAATTAAGTCCCTTACTGTTCAGTTTAACCTAGCCTTATTAATTTTCTGCTTGATGGATCTATAAATTACTGATAGAGGTCTTTTAAAGTCTCCTTTCAGTTCTATTCATTTTTGCCTCACATATTTTGACACTCTTTTGTTAGGTGGATGCAAATTCAGTATTAGTATGTCTTCTTTGTAAATTGACCCCCTTATCATTTTATAATACCATTTTTCATCCAAGTTAAATTTTCTTGCCATAGAATCTTTCTTGGTCTAACATTAATCTAGATACCACAGCTTTTTAAATTAGTTTTAACATGGTTTACTTCTATTCATCCCTTTACTTTTTTTAAGAATTATAAACGAGGATATTTTTTCAGCTTTATTGAGGTATAATTACCAAATAAAATTTTAATATATTTAAAGTATATATTTAAGTACATATTGTGAAATGATTCCCATGAACACATCCATCACATCACATAGTTAACATTTGTTTATTTATCATCAGAGTGCTTAAGTTATACTTTTTCAGCAACTTTCAAGTACACCAAACAGTATTATTAACTATAGTCACCATTCTGTAAATAAGATCTTCAGAATTTAGTCTTTTTTTACCTGAAACTTGACCAACTCTCCCAATTTCCTCAACTCCCAAGCTCCTGGTACCTACCATCCTACTGTTTCTATGGTTAGACATTTTTTCCACCAAAATTCCACATGTAAATGATACCATACACTGTTTTTATTTCTCTTCCTGGTTTATCTCACTTAGCATAATGCCTTCCAGGTATATCCATATTGTTGCAAATGGCATAATCTTCTTCTTTTTTCGATTAATAATCCATTGTATATATTTACCACATTTTTTGACCCATTCACCTGTTGATAGATACTTAGGCTGTTTCCATATCTTGGTTATTATGAATAATGTTGCAATGGGCATAGGAGTACATATATCTCTTTAAGATAATTTAGCATATACCCAAATGTGGGACTGCTGGATCATATGGCAGTTCTAGGTATCCTTTTTTGAGGAACCTGCATAATGTTTCCATAATGGCTATACCAATGTATATCCCCACCAACCATACAGAAAGGATTCCTTTCCTCATATGCTTGTCAACATTTGTTATCTCTTGGTTTTTATTGTAGATATTGTAATTGGTGTGATGTGATATATATATATTTGTAGTTTTGATTTTCTTTTCCCTGATGATTACTGTTTAATATTCATATACCTGTTAGCCATTTGTATGTCTTTGGAAAAATATCTATTTGAGTCCTTTGGTCAATTTTCAATTGGATTATTTTTGTTTGGTTTGTTTGTTTTGCTATTGAGTTGTATGAATTCTTTATATAATTTTGATATTAACACCTTATTTGCAAAAATGGTTACAAATATTTTCTCCCATTCTGTAAGATGTCTTAATTTTGTTAATTGTTTCCTTTGCTGTGTAAAAACTTTTAAAGATTAAATAAGAACTATACTCCCAAACTACTTTTACAAGGCCAGCATTGCCCTGATACCAAAGCAAGACACTACAAGAAAGATGAGAAATTCAAGTGAACATAGTGGCCCACAGTGTGAGAGCCTGATGCCTGATAAAAAAGAAGGGGTTGGGAGTGACTGGTTTCTAACCAGGTCCTCAAAACAACCAAAGGACTTGCATGCATGCATTTAAGCCTAACCAATGGACACAGACACCAGGGGGTGAGGGCATGAGTGGGAATGGGGTGGAGGGCAATGGGGGAATAAGGACACATATGTAATACCTTAATCAATAAAGAAACAAATAATTAAAAAAGAAAAAAGGACATTTAAAAAAAACTGTAATTTACCAACATACTGTCTACATACATGAAAAAAAAAAACACCACCTAATAGAAATAAAAGAAATAGAGAAATATACAACTATAGTTGGGGATTTCAACACTCTTGTCTCAATAATGGATAGATCAAGCAGGCAGAAAACCAGTGAGAATACAGATGACCTGAACAGAACTATCTATCAAGTTCACCTAATTGACATTTATAGAACACTCCAAACAACAACAGCATAGAAGATATTCTTATCATGCTCACACACATTTACCAAGATGGAACAGGTTCTGGACCATAAAGCACACCTTAATAAATTTAAATAATATAAATCATATAAAGAACATTTAAGACCATAACAAAGATAGCTGAAAAATCTCCAAATACTTAGAAACTAAGTAACAGGCCCGCAAATAACCCATGAGTAAAAATATGATGTCCAAAGAAAATTTATTTAGATCTAAATAAACTTGGAAATACAGCATCAAAATTATTGGGATTCTGCTTAACTAGTGCTTAGAGAAGTAAATTTATAACATTACATGTATAGACAGTAAGTCTTCAGTTAACATCATGAATAGGTTCTTGGAAACTGAGACTTTAAGTGAAATGATGTGTACACAAACCAGTTTGACCATAGACTAGTAAGTATAAATAAGAGTTAAGATCCTAGAGCATATTTCTGATCACTAATCTTCTAAATAAAAGCTCAAAACACTTCTAATATTAAACATCGAAATAAATGTGAACTACACATATATGTAAGAAAGATTAGCCTGGGGGTGTGCTCAGTGGTTGAGCATCAACCTGAGAACCAGGAGGTCGGGTTCTATTCCAGGTCAGGGTATATGCCCTGGTTTCAGGCTTGATCCCCAGTAAGGGGCATGCAGGAGGCAACCAATCAATGAATCTCTCTCATCATTGATGTTTCTATCTCCCTTTTCCTTTCTCTCTGAAATAAATAAAAATATATTTTACCCAAAAAAGCAAAATTAATAAAAACAAGTAAGATCATTATTTCCCAACCCACTCATTTCAATTCAAGGTAAGAGGTGGCCTGAGTCAATCTCTGTAGCTCAGGGTGCAAGGCAGGAACTCATCCTGACCAGGATGCTCTCCATCACAGGGCTATTCACAAGCACACACACTCACTTGGGCAAAGACAATCTAGACAGGCCAGTTCACCTAATATGTACATCTTTGGAATGTGGAGCAAACTGGTGTATCCAGTGAAAACCCATGCAGTCATAGGGAGCACATGTTAACTCCACACAAACACTGGCCCCCACCAGGAATCAAATTTTTTTCATCCATATTATAATGAAACAACATTAAACAAAATAGTGTTATTCAACTACCTACTATATTTGAAAAGGGGGAAGATATAAGATTAATAACCTATGTTTCTATCTTAGGACACAGAAGAAAGATGAGTGAATTAAACTTAAAGCAATAGAAGGAAGGAAATTAAAATTAATGCAGAAAGCAATGAACTTGAAAACAAACAAAAAGAAACCCACAGAAAACTAACAAGACAAAATTCTTGTTCTTTGAAAATAAACAAAGAAATCTCTAACCAGAGTAGCCAAGAAAAAAGGATAGATGGCAAAATGATCAATATAAAAAATAAAACAGCTGTATCATCACTCATCCTATGGAAATTGATAATAAGGAATACCATGGATATGATATTCCCATATTCAATCTACCTGCCAGAAAAAGTCAATGCCAGAGAACATAATATTACTCAAAGGCTCAAATTATCACTTTAATTTCTCATGCACAATGTCTAGGAGTTCGATATTCAAATCAAAATACCACCCACTAAAAAAAGGGGGGTATTAAAGAGAAATGATGGCAGAGAGATTTCTAATGTAGAATCACTAGACAGCACCCCTCACAGTGTCTTAGAGAGGAAATCAAAACTTAAAATGATTCTCACTCTGCAGATCATCTTTTTGTTTTCTTTATCATGTTGCTCTCCAAGTACCTCCACATGGAGTCGGCGACTAACTAATAAATAAATAAATAAATAAATAAATAAATAAATAAGTACAACTCATGGCTGTGATATAACGACATATATATGTGTAAGTGATTTAGATAGTAGGGAAGACTTTCAGTCAATGGAGAGTTGGCTTTATTTGGTTCTGCAATTTCCCTGAAAGCTGATTTTCAAGCAGATTCATCTACCATAGACTGTCATAGGTTGAATTTTGTCCCCCAAAACATTTCCCGGAGGCCCAACCTTAGGTACCTGTGAATGGGACCTTATTTGGAAACACAGTCCTTGCCGATATCATTGAGTTAAGGTGAAGTTGGTAGGGTGGGTCTAATGCAAGATGACTGGTATCCTTATAAGAGAAAAATGCCATGTGACAAGAGAGGCAGAGATTGGGTAATGCAGCTGCAAGTCAACAAATTCCGAGAATTGGTGACCACCACCAGAAACCAAGAAGAGGCAAGGAAAGATTCCCTCCAGAGCCTCAGAGGGAGCATGGCCCTGCTGACACCTTGATTTCAGGGTTCTAGCCTCCAGGCCTGTCAGAGAATGAATTTACATTGTTTTTATATATATATATATATTTTATTGTTTTTATTGATTTTTTACAGAGTGGAAGAGAGAGGAATAGAGAGTTAGAAACATCAATGAGAGAAACATCGATCAGCTGCCTCCTGCACACCCCCCACTGGGGATGTGCCCACAACCAAGGTACATGCCCTTGACCAGAATCGAACCTGGGATCCTTCAGACCACAGGCCGACGCTCCATCCACTGAGCCAAACCAGTCAGGGCGAACTTACGTTGTTTTAAGCCACTCAGCTTGTGGTAACTTGTTACTGCAGCCCTAGGAAATTAATGCATGGATTGATCAGGAGCTCTAAGCCTCTGAGATAGTTTTATAATGTTGCAGAGGAGCAAAGTATCAATAATGACCTGAATTCTGTGTGGAAGGAACCAACCAGATACGTCAGTATGGTAGCCTGGCTAAAAAAAAATTCTGATAGAAGTCAAACTTAAACTCATGGAGGAGGTCATTAGTTCTCAAGAAGATGGTGTGATTGCCACAAAGAAGAGGAGAAAGCCACGTCCTGGATGCATATCATCTATCCAGCAGGCAGGAATGCCTGTGAGATAAGATTGTTGGTGGAGGGGTCTGTTTGAGGTAACAGCATGGTTTCTAGCAACTTAGAATTCCTTGGAGGGAATAAACTGGTAGAAGAAATCCAAGAAGGCAAGATTCTTTTCAGTATTCAGGTGACAAGCAAGTATTGCCCATTTTCCTTAAGTGCCTTAAATGATTCATTTCTCTTTTCAAAGAGGAAAAAAGCTATGCCCCCCTCACCCTACATATCTGTCATATGTAGAAAAACTGGAATTGATAAAGGTGTCCTAGCCACCTAAGTGATATATAGTGACTGGCATCACAAATGTTGGCTTCTGTGTTTTTCAAGCACAAACAGAGGGCAGTGCCCTAACGTCTAGCACAGTGCCTGACACACAGCATCTGCTTGATGAATGATCCCTGGCTTAATGGGGACTTCTGCCAACTCGAGCACTCAGCTACTCTCCACACATAATAAAAATCTAGGAGAACAGCCTATTGATTTATTTACCCTTACTTTGCCATTTTAAATTAAACCCAGTGCATTCACAGAGAAACTGCACTGACCGAAGCTATCTGGTATGTGATTCAGATTAATTGCTGTTGCAGTCATTCATGAGTTTTGGCACTGCTTGCATTTGGGTAAGCAAAACTAGGGGGATTTATTTTGGGCTATTTATGTCATTCTTTCTTTGGACAATGAAATGAATCATATAAACTTTTCACTGTTAAAATGGTCGATGTGACTTGGTAACACACAGAGTCAGTGATTGCCTGGCCTTCTAGTTCCTGGGGTTTTCCACTGTTGAGACTAGCACCTGCATTTTTATTTAGTCAGTGACTTAATGTGTTTTACTTCTTTATTGAATTTATTGGGGTGACATTGGTTCGCAAAACAATACAGGTTTCAAGTGTACAGCTCAATAAAACATCACCTGCCCACTGCATTGTGCGCCATCACCCTAAGCAAAGTCTCTTTTCGTCTCCATTTTCCCCCCTTTGCCCACCTCCACCTAACCCACACTGCGTGTTCCCTCTGGCTATCACCACACTGTTGTCTGTGTCTATGTGAGATATATATATATTTGCTTAATCCTTTCACCTTCTTTCATCCAGTCCTCCAAGCCCCCTCCTCAACTGCAAGTATTTGGGGCATTGAGCCAATCCCCATATTGCTACATAAAGCAGTTCTGAACATGCAAAAACATACCAATCAGCACTTTTTAGAAAATGAGGCAATTTGCAAGGTCCTGAATGATAGATGGCAGTGAGGAAGTGCATTGTACTGTGCTTCCAAAGCAAAAATTCAGCAATAACTGTGCGTATACGTATGGGGGTCATACATACCTATTTGCCCCAGGGTCCTGGTTTACACCAGATGCCTTGCTATAACGAATAACAGCATTCATTTTTGCTCCACAGATTATTCTTGTTTCATTGAAAATTATATGGTCACACTTATATCAACACTTTCTTTGAGGTTTCCTAAGTGTCCAGATTCTGGGAGGAATCATGCAAATATTTACAGCCTGCTGGAAGTGTTCAGACAGATGGGATGTAACATGGTATACAGTGCAGCTTCAGCTAAGAGAACAGTGAGTAAAGGATAATGGATGGGTTGATGAAAGAACAAACTAATATAATATATTCAGGCAGAAAGCTTGAGAGGTCATAAGTTGGGTAAGAATAAAAAAGTATCATGGTATCAGAAAGCCTAGCAGAATTCACAAATGGAAAGTCAGCAAACCTCAAGGGCAACAATGCTATATGCTATTGTTTATTACATATCTACTATGTGCCAGAACGTGGGGTTAATGAATTGTATGCAAACATGTATTAAATTTCTGTATTAACCTGTGAGAAGGAAGAGAAAAAAACAAACAAACTGGGAAACAGCAGGTAAATACTTTTTACAGGGCTTCAGTGTGACAAGGTTAAGGCCAAATACACAAAGTTTCAGTCTAGCAATAATAACCCTATCTAGTGGTAGCTCAGAAATAAAAGATAACAAAAATGAAGATTTAAAAAATATATATATTTGTAATCATGCATTCAGAATTACATTTAAATTTGAATATACCAGTGGAGTCTTTATTCATTAAGATTCTATGGGGAAAATTCTATATTTAATTGTCAGCTTTATATTAACTTTTAAATATGACTTGAAAGAACTTTAAAAAGTAGGGGGGGTGAGAGCATGTGCTGGGGGGTGGGAGCAGCCAGGGAGAGGTCAATGGGGGGAAAATGAGACTCATGTAATGCTTTAAACAATTAAGAATTTAAATTTAAGAAAGTATATTTGTGATTAATATGTTTCAATATGCAGGATGAAAACGTAAATCTTTCATGGCCATTTATTCTTTGACTACTCTCAATGGTCTTCAATTGTTAGTACAAACTACCTTTAAGGTTGTCCCCAATTTTCCCAAGACTCATTTGGGATCTGTCTTACTTAGTTTCTAGTCCATTTAGCTAATTTCATTTACTCTGTTAAATCTGCCTTCTCAAAGACTCAGAAATCACCTGCGAACAGTATCTCTATTCTAATATTTCCTGTAAATAATATGCATAATTTTTTCCTAAGAAGGAAGAGTGTGGAAGAAATGGATAGCTCCAGAACACTTTTGAGAATGGAAGTGGTTCCCACTGGGGTTAATAACACTTCTAGTCACCAAGCAAATACATTTATTGAATTTATATCACCTGGGAAATGTGCGCAAATGCTCATAGAATTTACTAGGAAAAAATTCCCTTTCCCCTATGGATTTAGACCACATATTATCTAAAATTCTCCTCCATTAGGAAGTTCCACCAGTCTCCTAGCAGAACTGTTCCTTATTTTCTCCCTTCTTCATATAGCTCCAATTCTGTATTCAATAAATCTCATTGAGCCTATTGTCAAGTCTATCTCACTCAATTTACACCATCATCCAGAAGCATTGCAACAGTTTCTCCATTGGTCCCCCATCCTCTATTTTCTCTTCTCTTAGGTCAGCAAACTCTTTCTATGAAGGTTCAAATAGTAGTATTTCTGGTTTTCCAAGCCCTATCACAGCTCCTCAGATCTGCTATAGTAGCATGAAATCAGTCAATATGTAAATAAATAGGTGAAGCTGTGTTCCAATAAATCAGGAAACAGTCAGGGAGTCATAGTTTGATGACCTACAAGTTATGTGTCTTCTTAGAAAAAAAAATCCAGCACAGACACTATCTCATGGCTTAGAGCAAAATCTCATATTTCCTGCATATGCTCCCTGCAGCCCTTTGAAGCTCATTCCAAACACATCTTTCCTGTTGCATTTCCTGATCGTTCTGCCCAGTTAAACCATATACAGGTTACTCTTCATTTCTAATTATTATCCACATAGAGATTTTCGGTCTTTAAAGAACCTGCATATGCTTCTCCCTCTGCTCTCAAGACTACACATTTTCACATATTGGTCTTACTGATCAATCAATTTTCACTGGCTTAGTACTCATTCCCTCCACTGACTGCTCAGAACACTGTGTGTAGATCTACTTTATTAGTTGTCATCCTGCATTCCAGTATGTGTTTGTCTCCAGAGCCCCCATCTAAATGAGCTCTTGCACAAATAAGGAATTTGTCATCTTTAACTTTACAACCTTAGCCTAATATCTGGCATGTAATAGTACTTTGTAATATAATTAATTCATAAGTCAGTCAATCATTATGCAAATGTAGGTCAAACTCCTACCATATACATTGTTCAAGGTTTTGGAAATAGGTACAGCCGTGAACAAAATAAGTAAAACTTCGGTTTCAGGCAGCTGAGGCTTCAGTAGGAAGGAAATGAAAGCAAGGAAATAAAAATATTGTATGTCAGGTAATGCTAAACATATCACAAAATAAGGTAATAATGAGTGAAGAAAAAATCCTCTTTTGTATTGAAAGTTTTCATGTATGAGTTGACCTATGAATGAAGTGGGAAATTAATCCATCTTTGAATAAATGAATACATCACAAGCACAGATGCATTTAAATGTCCCAGGGTTTTCTGCATGCATTTAATCCTCCCCCTCCCCCTCCCCCGCCCAGGTTTCTGTCCCTCCCGTATTGAGAAAATAATCCAGTCATAGTTAATGATTTCAGGGAGGGCCTGAAATATACCTGCGTGATGTATAACTTACTTCCATAATTCACAGCAAAACAATGTGGCCACGGAGAGTTATTTTCACAGAAGTACAGCCTCTCTCCTACCCCACAGGAGAAATATCAGAATATCTTATATCTGGAGCCGTAAAAAATGTAACCCTTTCCTCTTCAAGTTATTTAGTGATTACAACTTGATCTCCCTAACATGGGCCTAATTAATTCTTCTGCCCTGTTCTAAAAGCATTTTTATAATCTGCTGCTATAACAGTGCATTGGTATAAAGTTAATTGCTTATATGTACATCTTATCCATAAGTGTCAGAGCTCTTCCAAAGCATGGACTCCATCTTATTCATTTAGAAAATTTATCAAGATGCTTAGCACAGAGTTCCCATTAAATTAGTATTTTTCAAATTAAATTGGTGATTTGCCAGTTCTACACATTCTGTACACCTGCCATAACACTGAATATGAGAATAAATCCACTGGAGAAAGTTCTTTTAGTTTTCATTCAAGGACTTGAAAATACAACACTTAGTTGAGGAATATTTTAAAATGAGCCCCTTTGTGTTTTTACTCAACAGTCATAACAATAAAATGAATCTTACATCTAACTGTACATAATGATTTACAAGTTTATTTCTTGAGACTAGGAAGTTTGAAACATAATATTGTCAGGCTTGGGCCACAGAAGAAGCATCTCAATATTTTGAGTTTACTTAAAAGAAGATACACTGCCTGGTCATTTCTTCCTGCTCTATTAATAGGGTTTTTAATCAAAGAGATCAATTGAGAATATTCTTTATTCTGTTGAATTCTACATGTAATATATTTGGCAGATTGCTGATGGGAATAAAAGGGAACAGTATTAAAGAGAAGTGACTTGACACAATGTTCTTTTCTTTGCCATTATATGTTTTCTGGGAATATGTTTCAGACATCTAAAGCTCATATTCATGCTGACATATAGAAAGTTCCTTGCCCAATAGATGCACACCAAGAATTCTAGTAGATAAATATTCTCTTCTCATGTTTTACTAAAGCCAATCAGTTTGTGTGTGCCTTTCTACAAATGCATCCTAACGATTCCATACTTTTCAAGTCAACGGGGAATAAAGTAAATTTTGAGGAATATAATCATGTCTCTATGAAACAGTAAAATCATGAGTAATTGTACTGTATTTTCCTATTGTTCATGATAAGATGTAATGACTCCTTCTTAGAATTTAAATAACAAAATAAAAAAAGCATTAAATCATATATTAAAAACAAATAGCTCTTTTTTTTGGTGTCGGTGAAAGAAAAATATTGAAGGCTCAAAACCACAGACATTTACTCAGGCAAGTTTAGATAACCTCTTCCTAGAAAAGATTTACTATGCAACATATTTAAATTGAAAAGAATAAACTCCTAACCAAGATGTCAGATTGAACTGAATGGAAAATGATTTTCTGGTCCAAATCATAGAATATGCTTGAGGATATACATTTAAAATGTTAAAAATATATCTCTGAAAACTGTGGTACATCTACACAATGGAATACTATGGTGCTGTAAAAAAGAAGGAATTCTTACCATTTGTAACAGCATGGATGGAACTGGAGAGCATTATGCTAAGTGAAATAAGCCAGTCAATGAAGGAAAAATATCACATGATCTCACTAATTTATGGATAATAAAGACCATTATAAACTGATGAACAAAAATAGATACAGAGGCAGAGCAGCATCTAACAGACTGTCAAACTACAGTGGGAAGGCCGGGAAGGGTTGGGAGGGTGGGTAAGAGATCAACTGAAGGACTTGTATGCATGCATATAAGCATAACCAATGGACATAAGACACTGAGGGGTAGGGGAGGCCGGGGGAAGGTCAAGGGGAAAAAAAAGGAGACATATGTAATACTCTTTGTAATACTTTAAGCAATAAAACAAAATTTATATATATATATATATCTATATATATATATATATATATATATATATATAGATATATATATATATATATCTGAGTCTACATGAGATCTTAGAAGGGGAATGCCCTAAAAACAAAACAACAATGATAACAACAAAAAGCACCTCATAACCATTCTGAAACTGGGAATCAAGGCTGAGTAACCCATAAGGTACTATGACCAGGTCTACAACTTATACATTGAAGGTGAAACATGTACAAAGGGAGAGTAAAGGAGGGTCTGTGTACATTAGCAAGAACTGGAATGTTAATCTGAAGCTGGATTTCAGGAAATGATGGCCTCATTATAAATACTGGTCTGGGGCTGTATTGTGGAAATAAGGAGAAATAAAATCATGAATAACTGAAGCCCTCAACATAAAATATAAAGTTTTGAGGTTCAACTTTGTGCAAACCGTATAGAACAGACATCTCAGTTCTGAAAATCTCACATACAATCTAGTTCCTGGAAGGCATCCACCCACACCATCCACAGGAGACCCCTGAGGTGTCACCCCATGGAATGTGAACTCTCTGACTACAAATGTGTGCAACCAATGGACACAGGAGAGAGATCAATGCAAAGGAAGACAACGATAAATGGAATAACAGGGAGAATTTATGAACTGGGAATTGAGTAACCTGAGAGGGACTTTAAAATTAATATTTGATATGTGTAAATATATAAAGGAGTTAGTAACCTCTATGAAGTAAAATGGAAGAAACTATGGTGCAAGATCAGACAGTTCTATACACGAACAAAGTAGAAACCTTAAGAGGATTACTCACTTTTTCTGGTGACCTCAGGCATGTTACTTAACCCTCTCCCGAAGACAACTGTGTGGGTGCATGTGATGCCTTACCATGTTTCTTCCTCAAGGTAGAGGGAAAACCCAGTATTTCTAATACAAGTTAGGTCTGTCCCCAAAGCATCCTGTTATTTTTCCCAGCCACCACTCACACAAAGTATATCTAGAAGAATGATTTTTAAATGTTGGACCTGAAAATTGCCCTCAGGTAGGACAGTTGAGTCCATGAAGTTTTGGTTATATGAGATAGGTGGGATATGCTGGAGGGAACCAGAGAATAATTCCCACCTGATCTATCTATGCTGAGTGTGAATAGGTAGAATCAAAGGAGGTGAATCTGAGAATTTTTATGAAGAAATTTTAAAGAGAATCTGTAAAAGTATTAAAAAATACACACTTCTGAAGCTATTACTTTTACCTATCATTTTCTGAACACAATGTATTATGTATTTACTGTCACAAAGAACTCTATATCCCACCTCTGGTGAAATTATATAGGAATTTATGACATGTATTTGGTGCTTTCACATCATGCTTGTCTCCATTATACATATGTTTCTACCTCTATTTAATTACATTAATGTGAAATGTGTATTTATATAGGATGCCTTAAGTCTTTTTTTAAAAAGTACTTAAAGTTATAATATGGCATAATGTCTTTAAAAATCCTCACAGTGAAATTTATTTGAAGGGCTTGCATTACATATGAGATATTTAAGCTTTTTTTAAAGCAAGGGCTGTGTTTTCTTCACCACAGCATACTGAATATCAGTACACAGTTAAGTAACATATTCTTTTTGCTCAATTTGATTATTGACTATTGACTTGCCACTAGGTGCAATATACTAAGTTAAAAATACATTAATTTAATAAAAAGATATTGTAAATATAATAAAACTCTCAGTGCAGTGGCAATGATCATGATGAAACAAGGACTATCTGGGTAAATAATAAAATCCATTTGTTTATTTTTCTGTCCTGTTTTCGTTTTCAAGTACGGTTGAAAAAGTAACCGTTTTTTTAAAATATCAAACCTTGCCTCAAAAACACTTCCTAATTTATATACAATGCACTTGAACTTATGTATTTCATCCCTTTTAGGCCCAGTTCTTTTGAATTATTTCACAGAATATTCTTAAGGCAATTAAAGGGATCCATTCAGCAGAATTTAAGCCACAAATCAGTCAGCAGTTTTTTGTCACCTCATAAAGCAGTTAAGCATTACATCCAGTCCATGTATTTGATATTTCACATGCCTTCATAATAGAGCTATCAATTTTCTGATTTGCAAGCCATCTGACAGAGTTAATACCCCAAAGGGCTATTGCAGTGTTAAGCTCTTAAAATTGTTTTAGACTCATGCATAAATTAGACTCTAGCCCAATCATGTACAATTTTATCCTTGTGCTCCTTGAAAAAGCATGAACTCAGTGTCCCAGAAATAACACTTTAGAAGAATACCCTAGTGGGTCTATTAATCTATTTTTAACTTTTGATGCTGACTAAGCATTCATGTTCACCATAATGTGCTTTAAGTTACACAAGCAACAACAGGAGGCTGCTTGACCTATTATTTTTGAAGTTTGATGCTTTAAATATCAGCACAGCTTAACACAGCTCAGGACACATAAGGATCATTCAAATTATGTGAGTAGGAGGTTGAACAACTGATCTGTCTGTGGTCCTTTGCACTGGTTGACTAAAATAAGCCTATTTGCAAATAGAATTAAACTTTTGAATACAGTATGTGTAAAACACGTAAAGATTTTGACCAAAAATTATCCTAAGAAAATTCCTTTAAAAAAGTAAAATATGAAAGTATGTTTTTTAATTTTCATGTTTAGGATTATACTGTGTAGTTTATTTTTGTGGTTTGTTAAAAAATCAGCTCCATATCTGACAAGAAGTTTGCTTCTAAATTAGCCTATATGGCTAAGGTTACTAACACATTAAAAAAAAATACTGGCACAGAATAATTTTAATGAAACTCTGAAGGAGTTTTTCTGATTTAAAAAAATTTAAGATGAAGAATATGAAAATGTGCAAATACCTATCTACACACATTTCCCCATATCACAGCAAGAACGACAAGCTTGAACCAGCCCAAGTGCCCTCCTCTCTACCACCTCCATTCCAATTGAAATAGATCACTCGAAGGTCACTAGCCTCATCCTACTTACCAAATCTTTAAGATAGCTTCATACTTCACCCTCCTTGACAACTCTTCAGTACTCCCCATTCCCACCCACACACTTTCTTTCAGAAGTACTCCTTCTTGATGATTTCCTAAGGTTTTACAACTCATATTTGTTTATCCAACCAGGAAGTTTTCTCCCCATTATACTATCTATACTCCTGCCTCTTCAATGTAGACTTCTCTTAGAATTAGGTCTCCTCATCTTTTTGCTCAGCTTAACTCACTTCTCACTCCTCCTTTTCATCTTCTCTTCTTTTCTAAGGTACTTCCTCTGGAACTTTCCCTTCACTCATACCAACAGTTTTGACTGCTACGTGTGGAGTACAGTCTTAGGGGGAACAGGTTAGAGTTTTAAAATGGGCCCAATGAACAACATTTTCTTCAGCTAAATTGTGATCATATACAGAAATGAGACGGGGACTTAGATGAATGGACATTAAAAGAACAATACATTTATATTATTGAAAAAGTCAATGTCTTTGAATGTGATCATATATTTAGAAATATGAAACTCCAAATAATGCACTCCAATATAGCAGTTTATCACTGTGGACTGCTCTGTGGAAATACATTTTTTTTCTCCCAAGCACACAACATTACAAAGAACATTCAAAAACATGCTTTCTGTTAACAGGATGGTACCCAGAATAAAGGAGAATGAAAATGTTGAGTTTCACAAAGCAAGTTTTTCCTTTCAAATAATCAGAGGTAATTGAGAAGATGGCTTGAGGGAAGAGTATTCCAAAAATGATCTCTCTCCACTAAGAGGAAAACCCCTCACCCCCCCCCCAAATTTAATAATAACTGTCAAATCTATATACCCATATTCATTCTCCATTTTGAGATTTACTCCATTGTATTCTACAGATTGAAAAATTTTGATTCAACTCTCTAACAGAACCTTTAAATTCAACATATCCAAATTTGAACTTACCTTTTTCTACCATCAATCTGCTCTTCTTCTTGTGTCCACAAGTCAACGAATAACATACTTTTAAAACAATTTTCCAAATATAGAACAATAATAGTCCTTTCTTTAATTTTACATATATACATGTTCAATAAAACATATCAGATCTAATTACCATTATTAATCTGAACTCTGTTCTTCAGTGCCCTCTATCATGGACATTTTAAATTGTCTTCATTCCTTATCTGTATACAATAAGAACATCTAAAACTGCTCTTTATCTCTGTCTAGCTGTTCTACACAGATTTCTCTGAAATGCACTTAAAATTATATTTCCAAAAAAATATATAAATGTATTGATAATGATAGCTATCATTTACTCTGTACTCACTGTGTCAGACACAATCTAATATAGATTGTCATATTGATAAGGCACAAATGACATAGGTAACAGTATCATTCCTGCTTTAAAGGTGAAAAAGCTGTCATACTCTAAGCAGCAAAAACAGAAATCTGACTGCAGGGAGTCAGCACTTAAGTGGTTCTCCTTTGCCTTTAAAATAACATCAAAACTCTTTGATCCAAAATACTTTGTGATCTAACTCAAGCCATCTATCCCTCTTACCATCTTTATAATTCAATATCTCATAGTTCACTTTCATTATGGCGCCAGGTTTAATATTGCTTCCATGGTTTTGCCTGTGCCACTCTCTTTGAAATTCTTAAATAGTTTCTCAGCTTAGATAATATAGGAGGTTCTTGAAATTCTCTGTAGTTAATCCTACCTTTCTTGGCCTCTAACAAGTAAAAAATGATTTATTATTTTCACATTTTATGATATAAATAGGCCACATTCACTAATGGATTGGGTCAGTATTTACTGCGAAGTATGTTCAGAGGCATGCATATATACTCACTCATTCCTTAGTGCTCCCTTCTCTTGTATCCTACGTGTGGCTGGCATTGCAAGATCATATCAACAGCCTAATATATGCCCCCTCTTATTCTCTTCTCTCTCCTCTTTGCTTCCTTCCCCATTCTCTCCCAACCGCCCAACCCCGGGTGAATTAATGAGTAAACTCACTTCTACTTGGGCAGGCCAGGCCAACTTGAGAACCGTCACTTTCCATCTATTAAGCTTGGTTGCCATGTGTTTCCATCATTGGTCTCTAAAAATGATAAGATAATTATCTTAAATTCAGAAGACCAGAATTTTAATCATGGCTTAGAAAGTCATTAATCATATAGGTATAACACAAGTCATTTTGCCTCCATATCCTTAGTTTTCTTATTGCAAAATGTTTACAGAAGTAATTCTACCAGATAAAGCTATTTTGAAAATTGACTGAGACAGTATATTTAAAGAAAACAACACATTCCCTGGCCCATGAAAGGATCATAATAAGTGAAAATTGCAAGTGACTATATAAAACACACACATGAGTATACATTACTGTGTACAAAATGATTTAGTAAATTACTGAAGTAATGAAGGTATTCCCAGTCAAGTTCAATTTGGGGACATATTCCATCATGTTCCTTCTCAAAATATTGAAAATCTAATTGTGATAATGCTTCCAGGTAATGGACTAATACTCTAATTGACTTTGACTAGACTAGTGATACTTCATAAATTCTTAATAATCTTTCTCAAAAAAATGGTTTATAGTCTTATAATTTGGTTTCTGGAGACATAACATTTGCAGGAGAAGAGAAAAAGAAAGAAATAAAAATTTGTGCCCTGACCAGTTTGGCTCAGTGGATAGAGTGTCGGCTTGCAGACCGAAGTGTCCCGGGTTCGATTCCAGTCAAGGGCATGTACCTTGGTTGCGGGCATATCCCCAGTGTGGGGTATGCAGGAGGCAGCTGATTGATGTTCCTCTCTCATCAATGTTTCTAACTCTCTATCCCTCTCCCTTCCTTGCTGTAAAAAATCAATAAAATATAAAAAATAAAATAAAATAAAAATTTGTATTTAGACCAGCCTTTCCCCAACATGGCACTATTAACATCTGAGGCTATTTTATTGTTGTTGTTGGAGTTAAACCTGTTCACTGTAGGATACTGACAGATTCCCTGGGCTCTGCTATGAGATGCCTGTAGCAGAAGACTCTTCCACGTACAGTGTGATAATAAAAAATGTCTCCAGACATTGTCAAATATCTGGCTGATTCCCAACATATTATAGAGAGAGGAACTAAATTTAGAATTATAACAGATGTTCTGTCAGAAAATACATAAACTCAAATAAAAATATGTACTATTTTTTATAATATGAAAGGGAAAAATTATTAACCCAGGTTCTAAACCCAGTGAAAATATGCTTTAAAATGAGGTGAAATAAACAGTTTTTAGAAAACGCAAGCATTGAGAGAATTCATGGTCAGTAATTTTGCTACATTTATTGTAAATGAAGTTCTAAAAAAGAAAGGAAAGAAGGAATAAAAGAAAAGAATCCAGACCAAAATATGAATCTCCACAAAGAAATGAGCAAGTTCAGAAATGGACTTAATAAATTTGTCCATGTTAAATAAGGTAAAAATTAATATAGATATTATTTGATTACTCTAAAATATAATCAATAAAAGACAAAAAATAGTAACATTACATTACAAGATTTTTAATACTTATAAGAATGAAATATATTACAACAGCATGGAATAATTTGGATGTGTTATAAAGTGATTATACTAACTATGAAATAGTATAATATTATCTGAAGATAGACTGATAAATTATACTGTAAACTCTAACAAAACCACTAAAAAGTAGAAAAAGAGGTATAATTAATAACTGAATAGTGGAATTAAATGGAACACTAAGTAATGTACATTTAATTCCAAGTTGGGCAGAAATATAGGGGAAAAGAAGAAAATACAATAGATGAACAAATAGAAAAACTTTTAAGTACATAATTACATATGTGTATATATTATTTTCATAAAATTTTGTAATAAGATAACTAAAATAATGAGTAAGATCTACTTTCTTAAAAATAACTCATTTCATATTTATGAGATAAAATCAAGTGTATGAGTGTTTAATGATTCAAAATGACCTTTCACTCCAATAATTTCTCTACTTTCACAGCAACTACTTTGTGAAGTTATTGCACAGCAAGGTACTAGATGAGTGATTTAAAATTCAATTAATGTTTCTCTTTCCTATCAGGGTAGATTCCAAATAATCTGTTGATGAATTAGCATAGAAAAGTTAAGTTTATTTCATTATGATTATAAGTATGTTTAATATAAACAATTATCATTTATTTTATATTTCATAAATATAAACTCCATTAAATTTTGTCCAATCATGGAAAGATGTTATGGAAATATTGTTTGTACAACTTGGTAGCCTAGAGAGTTATTCTTACATTAATTTGTTGCTATGTTGCTATAATTAAAATATTAAAAAACTTAATAAAATAAGGTTTACAACCTCTTATCAAAATATTTAGATTAAACTGAGTGTTTATTTTTAGTGTATTTTCCCAAGATCTAACTGTAAAAGTATATATACGTATATGTACTCTTCTAAAAACCTCTACAAATGACAAACAGTTTAGAATGCTGCAGAGAACTTTAATTTTTGATTTAATGTGAACATTTATACTTGAAATGTAATCAAATCAAGTTTAGTGGATGGTGACAAACAATGGACATTCCTACTATGGCCTCATCAGTTGCACTAGAAGTTTCAAGACTTACTTTAATACATGGTTTTATTGCCCTTACTATTGTACAATCAGCAATATTTACATGCTGATGCTAAGGGGTTGTAAATTCTACATTTTATTATGAATTTTATTGAATGGCATTATGTTCTATGATTACAATGCAGTTAATTGTGTTTCTGAATAAAGCATATTGACTTAAAATTATAATTAATTAGCATATAGAGGATAGAATTCAAGAAATAATTTTAAATATTATTTAGAATGAATATACTAGTTAGTCAAAGTATTTGAGAAGATATGAAATATATAATTTTAAATTACAATGTTATTTTATAGTAGGACTTTTAAAAATTATTAGGGAAGTTTCCATTTTTATACAAATGCACATATTAAAATAAATTTTTTTCATTTGTGAGAGTATTTGGAACATAGATATTCTATTTTATTTTTTTAAATACATATTTTTATTGATTTCAAAGAGGAAAGGAGAGGGAGAGTAAGATAGAAACATCAATGATAAGAGAGAGTCTTTGATTGGCTTCCTTGTACATGCCATCCCTGGGGATCAAGCCCAAAACCTGGGCATGTGCCCTGACCAGGAATCAAACCATAACCTCCTGGTTCAATGATCAACCACTGAGCCACACCGGCTGGGCAGAACATAGATATTTTAAAGATAGTGAAAGATCCTGCCCCTCCTAGTGACCTATCGTATATTATTTCAGAAAGAACTCAGGGGATTTAAGACTCAAAGCAGATGGTTCCTTCAATGGGCCTAGAGCCATGTCTTTCTAACTCACACATTAATCTTAATTCTGCTCTCAACAGTGACAAAGAATAATTCTATGCTCTTTCTCTGTTTCTTGACAGTGCTTCAAATATTTGAAGACAGCTCTCATCGTTCCACTAAGACCTCTTTTCTCTGGGGAGAAATCTCCAGAAGTTTTTTCCTCTCGTCTTTTTTCTCACTGTGCCTCATACAACATTTTCATCAGCTGACCATTCTTGTTACTCTTCACTGTACTCTTTCATTTGTCAATTCCTCTTTTAAAATGTGACACTCAGAATTTAACAAATTACTAATTTATGCAGTTTGGCTGGTGGGGGACAGAAAGGCAGCTGTTTATGTTCTGTTGACTGTATTTCTATTAAAACAACCTGCCTGTACTCAAGGGATTGAAATACTAGGTTACTATTGGTCTATTTTAAGGTTGTGTTTTAAAAAATTGGTAAGACAATGATAGCTGCAGGTGGATAATATTGGACAAGGTGACGTAAGGATGAATTTGTTATAGGTTAGGCCAGTACCAGTGTACAAATTGGACTACATAGCCTTTCACAAATTCATAGGAGCAGAGAATATTGTCAGTGGCAGAAGCTAGACAGGAGATAGTAATGAAAAAGACAAATACTGAAGAGGGCTAGGCCAAATATTGTGGCTAACAATGAAAAATAAAAAATCTTCAGGTACTGAAGAATCAGAATAATTTTAATATATTTGGGGCAAGGACTATTCTTAGAGATATTGGATGAAGCTGGTATTAATAATTAGTGTTCAAACCCTAAATTTGTAGTGCAAATTTCAACACCTTATTTGGATCCATTTTGTTAATGAGGAAAATTTGGAATACATTAATATAATAACTGACGGTGGATTTTTAATTAGTACAAGCATTTTTGGCAGCAGTTTAGCAGTTGCTACTAACGTTGAAGATGGACAAATTCAAACCTGGCAGTTCTCAGTGTCTAAGCCAAGATTTTTCTCTCACATATGTAAACAAGGAGGTGTGTTTAATCACGTTCAATACTACTAATGGGAAAAAAAAGTGAATATTATCTCTTTCTCTGTATGGAAATAAGTGACAGATTATTAATTGTAGTTAAAATAACTATGTGATGAAAAGTACAGCATAGGAAATATATCAATAATATTCTAATAACTATGTGTGGTGCTAGATGGCTATGAGATTTATCGGGATGATCACTTAATAAGCTATGCTATATCTAATCATTGACATGTATACCTGAAACTAATATAATAATTTATGTCAACTGTAATTGTAAATAAAAAATGATAGAAAGGCAAAGCTATACTGATCTTCATATATCAACATGTTCTCTGTGGGGAAAATGTTGATCAAAATATGGTAAAAACATATCCATAATCAAAACAAGCAGAAAGTATGTAAATGCAACTGTTAAGGAGAGAGGGACTGTCACATTACAAAACAACATTTAAATGTTTTTTAAAGAAGACCTAAAATACTAGTATACCAATGCAGAGTTTAAAAAAAATGGGGAAGAAAAACACATATGCTAGTAAATAATGAAGAAAATGAAACAAAAAAGTAGGAATCTATTTTAACAATATCAGAAAAATATACTGAAAATCAAAATTATTAAAAATAAAAGGAGTTACCACACACTGGTAAGAAGCAATTTGCCAAAATTACATAATAATTCTGAATGATTAGGTAACACATGAGAAAAGAGCTGCAAAATGTTTAAAGAAAAAATGATGAAATTGTAAAGAGTATTTTAGACAACCATAAAATAGTAGAGGAGTTTTAAGACATCTATCTCAGTAACTACACTGCTAAGGACAGGAAAAGATGAGGATGAAAGCATAAAACAATGACACAGAAGGTTGCAACAGCGCAGTCTTTTAAATGTGCATCTATAGAATCTTCCAGCCAGTGACATTTTCCTAAATATCCATTTAAAAAATCAACTATGTATGTAATACCTTAATTAATAAAGAAAATTTTTTTAAAAAGCAAAAAAATATCAACTATGTACTGGTCCATCCATAGAAAGAGCAATAAATACAAAAGAATTAATAGCATACATATAATTTTTTGAAATACAAATCAGTAAAATTAAAAATTGATATAAAATAAATTATATAATGTGATTTTAGAAATTTATGGAAATGTTGCTAAATAATGAATGTAGAAATCATAATGCTAATT
Source organism: Myotis yumanensis (assembly GCF_028538775.1). Taxonomy (NCBI): domain Eukaryota; kingdom Metazoa; phylum Chordata; class Mammalia; order Chiroptera; family Vespertilionidae; genus Myotis; species Myotis yumanensis. The sequence continues at coordinate 16,717,222 of NW_027223762.1, forward strand.
AAAATAATGTGAACTGAACAATCTGTAGACTATATTAGGGCTAGTGGGTAGAAAAATTCAATATCATTTGTTCCCTAATGTTTAACTTCAATGTAAATTTAAGCTCCTTTTCCTAAAAACTTTATGAATAGTTTATAAAATTCATGCAGAAGAAATAGGCTGACATTACCAATGCAATTATGAAGATACATAAAGGGTTATTGCCCTCCAGATATCAAATCCTATTATAAAAGTAAACTAATTATGATGGTGGAGTTTTGGCAAAAAAAAAAAAAATTAATGGAATAGGAAAAAATGCTGAAAACAGCCCTTCTTTAAATTGGAAGTTTGCTTCTAATGGAGGAAGTGTTGCTTATCATCATTTACAGAGGGGAAAATGTAAAGAAAATATAGATGAGGTTGAGAGACATATGACCCTACTTATTACCTAAGTTAAACCATGATTTTTTTTTTAATGCCACACTTTAATTCACACAGACCGAAGTTAATCCAGTAGAAGAATTTGCTTAACCTAAAACATTAGGAAGTAATAAATTTGTCTCCTAGATTCAAAATGTCAAAGAGAAAGACTGGCTTAATGTTTAAAACTCTGTGTGGTCAAACTGGTGTTTGAATCCATTCTTTTATAAGAGAGACTTTGAGTGCTCAAGAGCCAAATCAAAATGGAATCAAATGAGGGTTCGATTCTTCTCAACTTGTCTGAACAGCCATCCATGGAGTGACTGACTATATTTAGAGGATCACCTGGGAAGAGGATAAATGAAGCATTTAATTCCTGCACATGATTTAGAACCAAGAAGACAAATCCCCACCTTTGTTTTCTGAATCAAGTGTCAGGATAATTTCTGGCAAGACCCCTTCTTTCTTTTCTGTCAATACAAAACCTGTGTGAACGATTCAGATTAGTTTCCTGGCTTGATGCAAATCACCAAGAAACTTCTTAAATTTCTACGATCCCTCCTCTACAAGAAACTGCCATTGGGTAATGTGAAAATTTTATTCATAAAGCATAAAAATTAGATTGGTCATTTCTCTTATCAGAAACCAGAACTGTGTCATACATGTAAAGTGTTAACTAGCATTTATAAGTATCTAAATAAAATTTAAAAAAATATTTCAGGGCAGTGCATGAAAAGGCATAAAAATATAAGCTAATGTATGTATGTATGTATATCAGTGAAGGTTTTATGTTTTATTTTTTAAATTAAGAAAAGAGAATCTGTTCATTTGATGATGAAAAACATTCATTCATTCATTCATAAAATTGTTATTAATTGTTAGTGAGAGGTTAGGTGCAAGTTTTCACATAGAGGTAGAGAAATGTATGCCAAGTGCCTATCCTCACAGAGCATAGGTGTTTTGGAAACTATAAAGCTTCAGATAGAAAGGAAGACAGTAAAGGAGCTATAAACCTAGGGGTGGACTCTCAAGTAAGTTTTAAGACCTGAGTGGTTCCACCACAAATAAAACGAAAGTCCTCAACAAGATGCTTCATGCACATTTTCTGAAATCTGCATTTGCATCTTTCTATGTTTACCATAGGTTTAGCTAGTAAAACGTGTCCTCTTTCAGCTTGTTTTAACAGAAAGAGTATAGGATTTGAAGTCAGAGAGAACTCGGTTTCAATGCCAACTCTAATAGTGATCATCAAGGGCTGGTGTCTTGAACTCATGAATCCATAGTTTCCTAAGGATGATATTTACTCCATAAATTCTGTTTTAATTTATGAAAATTTATATAAAACATCTGAAATGCCTGAGTGCTCAATATGTGATTCCCCTTAAATAAATCAACTTCTTTAAAATGGAAAAGACAGTTTAAAGCAGGAATCTATTTTTAAAAGTCATTGTTATTAGATAATATAACATATTAGATAACAGATATTAATTGAATATTATTACATATAAAATTAACAGATTACATATTAAAAATTTGAGTACATGCTAACTAATATCTAAGTGCTATCCTAAGCAATAAAAGACAATGTAAGAACGAGAGGGTATAGTCTCTTGATTAAAGTAGCTTATATCAAAGAGTCCTTGACAGTCTACCTCTTTCATCCCTTCACTGAATTATTCTTCTTAGAAAGAAAAGATGTTATGATTGAGGAAAATCGAAATTTTGAATTGGAGTGGGAAGCATAATGCAGGAGAGTGGGTCTGATTTAGGGAAGACCAAAGCAATATAGGAGTACACAGGGCTCTGAGAAAATGAATAGGTGAAAGTGCAGTCCTTAAAGGAACAGAATTATAGAAATCACTGTTTTGTGTTTTCAAAATTCTATTTGTAATTATCTTAGGTAATGTTAATCTCTCCCCTTTTTATTTTCTTGTACATTTTAATGTCCCTGATCTCTGGATGTAGAACTTACATTACTAAAATCTGATTGGAGAACTACAAATTATTACACTAATTGTATGGGAAATTTTACTCCAACTTCTTGACAACCAAATTATAAGTGAATTTTCAAGGTTACCTCTATTAGTTGACCATATACTAATTAGACAGAACCTAAACAGTATATGGAACGAGTTATAAATCTATGCCATATTATCTAACACTAGAGGCCCGGTGCATGAATTCATGCATGGGTGGGGTCCCTCAGCTGTCTGCGGGGAGGGACCGCAGGAGGTTGGCCAGCCAGGAGAGGGACCAAGGGAGATTGGCCAGCTGCTGACTGTGGAGGTTGGCTGTGGGAGCACACTGACCACCAGGGGGCAACTCCTGCATTGAGCATCTGCCCCCTGGTTGTCAGTGCGGTCATAGTGACTGGTCGTTCCATTTATTCGGGTAGTTTGGTTGTAATGGTCGTTTGGTTGTAATGGTCGGGTTTTAATAGATAGATAGATAGACATTAAGTCAACAATAACAAAAAAACACACAGAAATAAATGATCACATGTACTGTGAAAGTGTGAAGAAGTTAGATTGCCCCAGATATTTAATTTGAAAATATCATAAAATATATTATGTGACAGAGCTCTCAGGTGATAGAATGTGCCTATTGCAGAGGAACTGTTAGTGGCTGTGGAACGCATTTAAACCCCTATGGCATCCATGGTACTGAATTAGATATAGAGAAAAGCAATGGATAAATAAGCAGTAGAAGGTAAGAAGTAATTTACTACATGCCTTCATGTAGGGACATTAGTTTCTAATTTGTATTCCAGGAACAGTAATGTGTTTGTCAGGTAGGTTTCACATGTCATCAGTGTGGCAATGTGCCAGAAGTTAGGAAAAAGGAATAAAGTGGACTTCAATTTTTCTCATCTACAAGTCTCCTGTTCAGCAAAAAATGCCCATTAAAAGAGGGAACCACAAAGGTAGATCACAGTGATGTACCTGCTTTTATTTTCCTTTCTGCTTCTTATCCTATTGCCTTGGCTAGGATCCAAGACTGAGAAACCATATCCCTAGATGATTTTATACCAAGGAACAAACATTATCTAAGAAAATATCTCTTTTTTTCCTTTAAATATATTTTCATTGATATCAGAGAGGAAGGGAGAGAGATAGAAACATCAATGATGAAATATAATCATTGATTGGCTGCCTCCTGCACACCCCACACTGGGGGTTCGAGCCCAAAACCCAGGCATGTGCTTTGACCGGGAATTGAACGGTGACCTCCTGGTTCATAGGTCTATGCTCAACCACTGAGCCACACAGGTCAGGCCTAAGGAAATAACTTGAAGATGATCCTTCTGAAGATGAAACTGATTTCCCTAATTTGATCACCACCAAAAGGGAAACTTTTTTCCCTACTCTGCTATTCCCCATAAGTCCACAGTCAGCCCAATCTGCATTCCCTGTCCCAAGCGCTCCATTTCTTTTCTTTAAAAATATTTTATTGAATTTATTGAGGTAACATTGGCTAATAAAATTGTACAGGTTTCAGGTGTAGAATTCTATAATACATCATCTGTATATTGTATTGTGTGTTCACCACCCAAAGTCTAGTCTCTTTCTGTCATCATGTATCCCCCATTATCTTCTACAACCCTCACCCTCTTTTCCCTCTGGTAGTTGCCATATGTTGTCTGTGTCTGACTTTACTTATTTTTGCTTAATCCCCTCACATTTTGTACCCCTCCCCCAAACTCCCTCTCCTCTGACAGTTGTCAAACAATCCCTTTAGAACAGAACATAGAAAAGGTTAAGCTGTGTTTTACCACAAAAACTACTTAGATCTTTAAAACCTATTAGGAAGAAATAACTGCCTCATATGTCCTATCAGGGCAGAGAACAGCTTGCTATCTGGGCCACAGGTTTTACAAGATGAGGGAAAACGATTACGGGCTTCCAAAATGTCAAAATAGTTTCAGAAAGCTGCCCTGTGTAAATGCTACTTCAAAGACTAATGGTAATAATTACGGTAGAAACCCACACTCAATAAAATACAACAACGAATAGCTTTCATGATAAAGAATAAGAGAAGCCACTGTGGAATTATTATTTTCCTGTTGAATGTGACACTTTCAGCTTGCAAATATGTCCATAATTATTTGACAGTTGATCTGCACTGGAAACACTGTTCTCGATTCCCTTGAGTCAGATGAATATGTATTATATCCTGTACCAGCAGGTCTTTTTGACTGTCATGAGGAGTGCCATTAGAACAAGACCTTAACTCAGTAGTGACTAGTGATCTTACTTTAGTTATTACCAACTTTTATTGCAGAATAGCAACCTTTTTGTAGCCACTGTAGAACAATATACCTTACTCCCTGGTTTTACTGTTTATGGGTTAGATATAAATTTTGTTGCCTTTTAAAGGCATTTTTTTCTATCCTGAAATATTATAGAACTATTTATCCAAAATCCTTCAATGACTGAAGAATCATTGTTTCATATGTTATTTTCTTTTAAAAGGAAGCTAACATGCACAGCAGAGGGCTCAGGAAAAACCCATACTAAATAAGGAGAATCTTTTACACCACAGGTGAAATACTCTTGAAACACTCTATAGTGAAACTTTAGCAAAATACTGTCATATTTATAGAAATATTCAACCAAATTTTGAACTAGTTAACAACTTATGGTTATTAGTCACTGAGTAGTGGAGAAACAATTACCATTACGTGATCTTAGAGTCCTCACCTCATTGTAGACAGTTGAATTATTCTTTCTCTCTCTCAAATATTTCAAGCTGTTTAACTATATATATATATATCCCATGATATTAATACAGTGGTCATATGTAACAATATACAGCTCGGCCACTTCCTAGCTATATGGTATTGGAAATGTTAATTAGCAAGTTTAAGCTTGTTTCCTTACCTATAAGTAGTAGTAATTAGTTCTTATATTGCAACATTGCTCCAAGGATTAAATGAGCTCATGCTTGTAAGCAGTAAGTATTGTGCCTATTCCATAGCTACTATTCAATATGTTGCTTTGTTGTTGTTGCTGCTATTGCTGCTGCTGCTGCTGATGACGGTGCTGATACTATGGTATGTAGTATATTTAACCTTTGGTATTTCAACTTCAAGGCTAAGAAATCTAGTAAGTTAAGTAGGCTGATCCAACTAAGCACAATGAGAAGTTTAGATTTGGTTTTCAGAATTTTGAGGCACATTTTTCTTTTAGTCAGAATTAATCTTTCACAAGTATGTGATGTCAGAGCTGCATTTGAAAATGAGAGTGTTTATCTGGACCCTTTTAGCTTTCAGAGTCCCTCTTTTTTCAGAGGCTCCTGTGTTTAAGCTTTCTATTTCATATACGCCAGATGTTGAGTACTTAGTCTGTTATAATTCCCAAGAGTGTAATGGCACAGTGTGGAGAAATATCTAGACTTCAATTCTAATTCTTCCAATAAATACCTGGGTTTTTATTCTAGAAGTTATTGAGTCTTGTTAAGCCTCTGTTTCTTTACAAATGCATACAGTGACCTTTGAAGAAGCATTTTTAAATGTTTAAATTATCAGGGCTTGGATTCAGACAGACATGGGTGCCAACACAGACTCCACCAATCCGTGGCGATATGACGATGGGTAAACAAATTGAACCCTATAATCATCAATTTCTCCCCACTATAAATTGGGATGGTAAATGTAACTACTACATTACAAGATATTTTAAATAAATAAAATATCACCTGAAAGAATTGGAAATGGTCTCACAAAAATATATGTTCAATAAATATTATCTATTATATGCCTGGCTAGTTTGGCTTGGTGGATAGAGTGTCGGCCTGCGGACTGAAGGGTCCCAGGTTTGATTCCAGTCCAGGGCATGTACGTTGGTTGCAGGCACATCCCCAGTGGGGAGTGTGCAGGGGGCAGCTGGTCGATGTTTCTCTCTCATCGATGTTTCTGACTCTCTATCCCTCTCCCTTCCTCTCTGTAAAAAATCAGTAAAATAAAAAATATATATTATCTATTATAAATTAGTAGAAAACTCAGCTGGAAGTAATTAATTTTCTTCCTTTCTCTTCTCACTTTAACAAAAGTGCTGGATGGTGTGGCTCAGAGGTTGAGCATCAACCTATGAATCGGGAGGTCAAAGTTTGATTCCCAGTCAGGGCACATGCCCAGGGTTGCAGGCTTGATCCTCAGTGGGAGGCATGCAGGAGGCAGCCAATTAATGATTCTCTCTCATCATTGATGTTTCTATCTCTCTCTCCCTCTTCGTTTCTCTATGAAATCAATAAAAAATAATAAAAACAAAATTTAAAAAAGTTGTATGCCTTGGAAATGCTTAAATCTAAATTGGTGAAGCAGATTCTCCAATGGTCAAGATGTTCCTAAAACATCCTGAAAATCAGAATCAGAGAGTGCGTGACTCCTAGTTGATGGCAGCCTTGATTAGAAACAATGGACAATATACTTATTAAAATTGATTTTTATGTGTTGTGCCATTTCCTATGAAAAGATACTTTCAATAACTATGAGTATCATTTTTGACAAATGAAATCCTCAAGCTATTATTCATAGAGCCACTTCTCAATTTTCTTTTATCATTATACCACATTTGTAATGAGTAACTGGAGGATCTTTCTACTTTTCTTTCTCTCTTTCTTTTAGATGTTAATGAGGCATTTCAGATGTTGCAGAGCTGGTTTTTCTATCTGATGTTAGAAAGTAAACTTAAAAAAAAACACAGGCTTAACTTAAATGGTAGTGTTTTTCTCTGTGTATATGGTCAAAGGGATATTTAACTGCACATAATTTATCAACTGAAGAGATAAAGGTTGTATTCAAGCTAGTTTAAGACTTAGGAAAACTGACTCTTTTTCACTCAGCATGTCAAAGTCACCCATTATAGGAGTCATTGTCCCTTTCTCTACTCATTACCACATATTTCCCATGAATCTATATTCTTTTGTTCTCTTCTGTCCTGCAAAGTGTAGAATCTTTCCTGGCACACAGCAACACTCAATGACTATGTATAGAATAGATAAGTAAGTAAATGACTGAGTAAATTTGAACTTGAAAAAAAAAAGTGTTTATGATAATTAAGATATCCTTCAGATTTATGATGCAATATAAATTACTGCACAGAATAAATTTATTAAAGTGTTTCTTATTTAATATTCATACTACATAACATGTTTGATTGCACATGTTAAGTACACACAGATTTATGGAACCCTTGCCTGAGGACAGCGGAGTTGGTGGCAATCTAGAATACAAACTGCCATTAACTTTGGGAAACCAGAGTAGACAAACTCTATAAACCATAATGTGTCTGTGTGCATGTTAGTGAATGAGTCTCAGAATCACTTCCAGCTATTACCTCTGTCCAAAAAAAGATTAATTACACTCATTGTCCAAAAGACCTGCTGCTCTTATCATGCCACCATATTAAATATCATCCTAAATCATATGATCAGAAGTTTGGTCTTTTATAATCATTGGATTGGAAATTCAGGGCATGTGTCAGAGTTAATTTAGTCTAATCATCCGATTTTATAAGTACCGAAACTAAGACCAAGAAAAATGAGGATTTTTGGTCATGATCTTATAAGTATTTTCAGACAAAGCATTTTCCAAAGCTATTTCCTAAATTTACACCCAAAATATTTTACAATACCATGTTTCTAAGTAAGACCATTTTTACAAGTCCACCCAATTAAAAGAAATCATAAATATTTTTGTTATCTACCCCACAAAGGATGGTAAGCAATCAATGATTTAGATTTTTCCCTTGCACACATTTTTGAGCTCTTGAAAGAAAACTACTGCAGATATCCAAATCAATTCTTGAAATCTAAAGTAATTTCCTTCTCCTTTTTGTGGTTGATATTTTCTTTGAACTTTCTAAAGGTGAGCTTTTCCTGAATCTCTTCCAGGGGGCAAGTTTTGAAGTGAAGTGCTCCAGTAATTTATTTGTATGCTCTGTACACAGGTACAGTAATAAGGATTCTCTACAAAATAACACAATTTTAAATTTTCTTTTAAGTGAGATATAAAGAAAGAGTGACCATTAAATCTGGAGGCATATATGAATATATTTTTGTTCTGTAAATAATATCACTAACATTAAATTTGCATATAGACCCACATTTTGAGATATTTTAACCAATTGTTAACTTTTTATCTAAGGGCACAAGCCAACAACCCAAGACTGATTCTTGACTCTATCCTTCCCTTCACTCCTATAATCATCTTTCTTTTGATTTTACCTAACAAATATCTTAATTTGTCTATTTTTAAAATTTCCTCTACACTGTGTTAGTCCAAATTGACAAAATCTCTCACTTGAATAATTGCCATAGCCTTAAAATGCAAAATCAATTGTTTATCATGCTGCTTTCATCATTCCAAAGGCTTCTTTGTATTTTCAAATAAAAGTAAAACCCTCAATGCAACTTCAAATGCTCATTTTGATATGACCCTAAATACTTTTTCAGCTACATTTCACATCATGATCTGTTTCCCTGTATACTCTCAGATTTGGCAAAATTTTAGTTCCTTTATATTTGCCATGATCTTCCTTGCTGAATATATACTTTGTAGCTCTGTTAGAATGACCTTCTCTCTCCTTTTACCATCTAACTCCCAGAAATGATCATACTTTAGCTTAAGTACTCCATCTTTACATAGGCCTAAACCTCACTTACAGGTACTCTTTTAGTAGTCCTTTATAGAGTAGGAAATTGACATTTGTATTTGCATTATTAGGATTCATAATTATCGAAACAGAAAGTACATGAAAGCATGGATGGACCATGCCACTTTTGACTCATAATTCTGTGCACATGTCTAACCCAGAGTAGTTACACAGAAAAAGATTTATGGAATCAATGAATAATCTTTGCTCTGGCTGAGATATTATATATTGCATCTAAACCTACAGTCATTATAAACAAATAATGTTTCCGTTAGACCAGTGGTTCCCAAACTTATTTGGCCTACTGCCCCCTTTCCAGAAAAAATATTACTCAGCCCCTGGAAATTAATTTTTTTTTAAATTTTAATAGCAGTTACTCATTGCCCCCAAATGCACCTGTGGCCATCACTGCCCCCCTGGATCGCTGCAGCGCCCACCGGGGGGCGGTAGCACCCACTTTGGGAATCACTGCGTTAGACTCAAACTCTGGATCACACAGTTGCTGTGATGAAGATGGATAACAGTTGCCCAAAATCTCAGTGCCTTATACAAGTGCAATAATTTATTTCATGCTTATGGGTTTGTATGTAAACTACAATTTGATTAATCTCAGATAGGATTACTTACTGGGCTGGGGTAGACTGCTGGCTTTGGGTCAGGTTTAGGTCTGCTGCAAGTATCTTCATTCTAGGGCCCACCTGAAGGCTTTCTGGGCATGCATGCTTTCTGACCAGTCAGCAGTTTTCAGAAGGCTGGTGAGATTTTACCAAGCCTTCTCAATCTTCATCTTGAAGTTGTTGTTTTGTTTTTGCCACCAGAAACAGTTATATTTATTTGGTCTGTGAAGCTGTTATTTTAGTCCACATTCCATTGTGTAAAGCAATTCCCATGACAAAGCCCAAAATTAGTGGGCCGGAATAATGTGGGCAAATATTGCAATCTACACAGCTGACAACATTTTAGAAAACTGAAATTCTAAATTATTGTTAAGAGAGAGTTATCATAGGCTGAAGACACTTTTAAATAAAGTATCTACCCTGGGTAGATGCTCTGTGCTGCCCTAGAATCTGGTTATGACCTTTGCATTTACCTGAAATATTGACTTTTGCTCAGAAAACACATTTCATGCCAATGCATTCACTTTGATTCCATACTTGTAAACATTTCTCTCACCCTCTTTGGGTTATTATGAAGTGTTTCTTTCTTCAATATGGTTCTAGCTATGTAACACATATTCTGGATTTGCAACAAAATGGCATGACAGTGTCCCTTGAGCCAATATTAGCTGATAATTCTCACTCCATTTCCTGCTGCTATCCCCAGCCCTCATGATAAATCCAGTTAAACTGCTGGTAAGGGCAAACCTGTCCAGGAGTCAGAAAATTGATTGATCTGTACTCCTACCAGAATCGTAGTCTATTAATTTGGAGATTAGAAGAGACATTATTTAATATACAGTAATTCTGCTATGCATTTAGATTAAAATGTGGACTGTATCCCAGTAGCATTTCCCCAGTTCCTGACAGTAATGAGTTTCCAATTAGTCTTTCTTATAGAAATTATAACATTACTGACATTCTCAATATTCTTGGAAATCTATGCACAAATCAGTCAATCATACTGGACACGAAACGATCAATGAATGCTCTTTAAGAAAATTGAGTGTCTTAGAAAATGAAATTGTACTTCTGTGCATATATAACAAGTTGGTTTCCCTATTTTACTAATTGTACATGTTCTAGGACTCAGAGGAAAATTAAAATTGTTATCACACAGTAAAGTGATATTGAAATACAAAACAACCACACACAAAACCCCTCCCCAGTGCGGCACCAAGGGAAGGTCATGGTTAACGGAGACAGCCAGGAACTAGGACGATCCTCACCCTGGAGGAGTGGATCCTGGAACAACACACTCAACCTGATGACTTCCAGGAAGAGACGATCCCGGAGCTGGAGATTGATGGGGATGAACTTCTGGACATGGAGAGAGATGGTATTTTGGATGCCAGTGTCAAGGAGCTGCTAGTTGAGTGTTACAAACCCATGAGGTCTTAATTTCTAGCCTTTTGGACAAGAGCGGAGGCATGCAGAAGCTGAGCACACTCCCGAAGAGTGAGGATCGCTGGATGTAGATGAACAATGTTTACCACGGGACAGTAGCTGCACCCCGCCCCCAATCTCCTGCCAACTGTGATACTGGGAGTCCTTGCAGCCAGGCCTAGTCCATGAGCAGGGCTCCCTATGACCTTTGCCCAGGGGCCTCTTCCCTGCCCCCTTAGTTCTCCATTTTGGGTTTGTTTTTATATTGACTCTGTGGTCTGGACCTTTAATAAAGCTAAGAGATGCCTTTAGTACACCTAAAAAAAAAAAAAAAAAAAAAGCTGATTCTTCCTTCCTTGCAGTTGAATACAGATTTTTATTCTCAAAAATTAAATTCACGCTGGAACCGGTTTGGCTCAGTGGATAGAGCGTCGGCCTGCGGACTGAAAGGTCCCAGGTTTGATTCCGGTCAAGAGCATGTACCTTGGTTGCGGGCACATCCCCAGTAGGGGGTGTACAGGAAGCAGCTGATCGATGTTTCTCTCCCATCGATGTTTCTAACTCTCTATCTCTCTCCCTTCCTCTCTGTAAAAAATCAATAAAATATATTTAAAAAATTAAATTCAGGTTGATTTCATATTTGCATGGATTAAAAATAAAAAAAATTTTCATCCTTTATGCTACATCAATTTATTGTTGTGTCTCATGGTCATTTACATAACTAATCTAGTTCTTCTTTCATGTGGCTATTCTTCCATTGTTTGAAAACATTTGCTAGGCCCTTGTTAAGGGCTATTCTTTTTCCATACTAAACATTTTCACTACTTTTTCTTTTCTTCTATAATGATAGTTTAAGAACGATCCCCCACTTCTATAATCCTCTACAAATGCACATGCTGGTATGCAGAATAAATTTGGTATCTAATATGAAATACAGTAATCAACATGTGTTATGGCCAGGTTAGAGAATGCTTAGACCTGATTTTCTGCCAAGACAGCCATTAAAATTCCTTCATCATTCTTGGAGTTACTCTAAATCCACCCATAAATTTCTCCTGAAATGCTCACATATGAAATTGAACAATTCAATGAGTTCTGATAAATGTATACATCCAGATCACCACCACCCTGAACAATTCCCTGGCCTCAGAATGTTCTTCTTAGTCACCTTCTGGCAGATCCCCACTCAAAATAGGTTAAAAAATTTTCAGATATTTGTTCCCATTTATTAGTTTGTTTTGCTTGTTCAAAAAAATGTATGCATACCAAAAAATATAATTGTGTATTCTTTTGGGTCTGGCTTCTGTAAGCAACATGATTTTTTAAAATCTCTGATTTTGTAGTTTATATGACAAGTTTTTGTGATTCTAGTAAAAAGTATGTGTTGTAACTTTCTTCATGCTAAGCAGTAGTGAAAGTTTAACCTTCACATTTTTTGCTTCCTATCAGGTTTCTTTTATTTCAACTGGTTTTTAGATAACAAACATGTTTCTTGATTTTTCCTGTTCTTGAGCTATGGACTTTTAGTTTACCTGTATTAACTCTCAACAATCCTTAGGGAGTTTAATTTCTATTTGCCTTGGCATCTTTGTATTTTTTTTCCACACTAATACTGGCCCCTTGAGTTCCTGTCCTGTTAGCTTTCAATTCTTCTTGCTGGGAGAATTTTGAATGGATTCTGAGATCCTATTAGATTTTCATTTGGACACATCATGGTTTTTATTCATGTTTTGCTTAGTACTGTAAGTCATCCTGAAGGTGAGTTCCAATACCATTCTGAGAAACAAAATTAGTATTGGTACCTTACATGCTCTTGAATGTTATTGCTTTTGGCTGTTTGATCATATATATTATATTTTCTTATCAAATCTAATCACAACTTTGATGCTGTGCCTTCTAGGTGAGTGATTTTAGTTAAATCAAGCATCTCTTTATACATTTCAAACTTAGCCCTCAAAATGATATTTGTGCTTTTATCATTGTGCTAGTAAATACTCTCATTTTTTCTCTGTGAGATATAAAACAAGATTATTATTGTTTTTAAAGCACTAAAAATACAGTGACTATGTTACATTGAAAACTAAACCATGCAGAAAAATCACTGGCAAATCATACTTAAAGACAATGTGCTAAGAATGCAAGTTATATATGCTGTGTTTTTCTATTTTACCTAAGCACAAATTTGACATTATATTTGAAGAAGAAATAAAATTTTATATTTATGATTTTAAAATATATCAGTATTTTTATGATTTATGGAGGATTTAAAAAGTATAAAACATAGACAACCTCATTAAATTATTAAACATACAACATTAAGGTGTGTTTTATAATTCTACATTGTATACTTTCTCTAAATTAACAAAATAAGTGAAATATTTCTCTTTTTGTAATCTCTCTTCCTTAGCTAAGTCACAAACCTCACTAAAGAGTCATGAGCTGTAATGATGACCTTTCTACCAGTAAATGCATATCCTATGAACTATAATTATATCAATAATTGTGCATATTTTCTACTGTTTGGGTAAACAAGTGTAGAAGACAGATATAACATTAATCAAGAGGTGTGGTCTTGACGAATAAGACACCTATATATGGCTTTCCTTCCATCTATCTAGATTGGAGTTCACCGAACTTCTTGGGTCTGTTAGATTTTTGTCATGTTCACAACATTTTCAGTCAATATTTCTTTGGTTATATTTTCTATGTCATTCTCTTTCTCTCTCTTTCTGAAATTCCAATTACATTTTTGTTAGCCTCCTTGACACTGTGTCATAGGTTATTGAGGTTCTGTTCATTTATTTTGGAGTAACCTTGCCAGCTTATCACAGCTATTAGATGGTATTGAGGCAGTATAGTTTAGATGTGTGTTGCCGAAGGATTGGATAGGTGAAATTCCTCCATCACTAGTGGGGGTGGGGTTCTTGCAATATCTTCAGGAAAGGAATTTTCTAATACTCGCACAGGACAATGCATGATGTTTATTTGTGTGGAATTACATTTCTCAGTTTCCAAAGTCCCATTGTCTTTAAACCAGTATTGGTAAATATACAGTTGGGACTCCAGCAGAGCCAAAAAACAAAGCCAGAGTTCCTCTTCCACAGTGAAGCTGAGTCTGATGTAGCATCAGGTTAATTATAGTCCATTAGTCCGTGTGTGGGTCCCACATGGCAATGAGCCACGTGAGCGAATGAAGGGGAGTTTGCCCTCTGCAAGAGAGCAAGAGGGCCAAGAGTGCAAGGGAGAGAACTTTCTTTGTTCAGGAGTTAAGTATCTCAGATTTTGCACACTTGCAGTAGCCATGCCTATTCTGACTACTGACTCACTCCCATGTGAGACTAACAGATAAGCGTCTTCCCATGTCACCCAGACCTTACTAGATATGTGTCTATTGTGTCCAGTTCCTTCCCCCAGTGATCTTCAGGGAAGAGACTTGGAGAATGTGAAATACAGCTTCTTGGAAAAGCTGTCTAAATAGCATGCCTATATTACTTAGTCTCCCCTTTCCTATGAAATAATAACCAGGTTATTTTAATGGTATCATTAGGTGGATTTTTGACAAGTGAAAAAAGGAAAACTGAGATAGATGGCTATATAAATGGGGCCAAACAATTTGAGCCATTTACAGCCAGCTAGTAAATTGTAAGATTTTATCTTCCTTAACCAAGGACACTTGAGAGCATATGTTTTATACCTCTCTTCCCTAACCAGAGAATAAACACCTAAGTCACCCTGGTCAGGGTGATAGACAGCAGAGATCCAGTTAGTGCCATCAGTGCCAGCTAAATATAAGAACAGATGAAATCAGGGGAATAAATAATGATAACAACAAAAAACTCAATTAGAGCCAAACAAATTCAAGACAGAGGTTAAGATTTGCCAGAAAATGACTCTGGTCCCTCTATGCACTCATTTTGGTACATCAACATATTAAAGCACACACCTGGAAAGATTATGTACATTCTGCTGAGACCTCCTCTAGGATTCCCGCCTGCAGAAGAGAGATAAAAAACCCTCAAGCCAAAGGATGCCAGTGCAGGCTCTCTCTAGAGCACACTTAAGCCTTTCTTCCCCCTTTCTCAGGCATAAACTTTCTTTCTCTTAAACTCCAAGGATCCCCATGAAATTTGCAATCAAAGGAGCAGTGGGCAGCAGCAGCTTATCCCAGGCAAATCCCCTGAACCTGTCTCCAGGGCCCCCTTGGCTCACATTTGTCATTGTGACTTCTACCTCTCAGTGAGTCCACACAGCCCAGTGTGGCTCACTTCTTTCTTGTAACATTTGTAGAGGGCCAAAGCAGCCCCACCTAGGCTCTCTCCTGTTGCTTCTTCTATTCTAAGCCCTTCCTTTGTTGCACTGCCCCCAGCTTTAATAGATGTGCTCTCAAAATCACCTAGACTTGTGTTATGAAATCTTTCCTGCACGAAGTCAGGAACCCAAACACTATTGGCCACCCTGAGGTTGGTCCTCTGTTGGCTCAGTCCCTTTCTGGAGACAGTATTAAGGGAAGCTGGATTTCAGGAGCTGATATTATTCTTGTATCTGAGTTTGCAGATTTACTCCATATATTAAACTAAGGTGTGTGTGTGTGTGTGTGTATTATGTCAATTTTATTGAGGTAAAATTTTAACAAAGTGGAAGACAAGTCTTTTGACAGATATATAGGACAAATATTTTCTCCCAGTCTGTGGCTTATTTTTATATTTACTTAATGGTATGTTTTCAAAAACAGTACAATTTAATTTTTATTAAGACCTGACTGTTGACTTTTTATGTTTACTAGTAGGGTTCATTTTGTCCTAACAAAAAATCTCTCTTTGCATATTTCAAGTTTGCCACTTTAATTTTAAAACTTGTCAATTCTAGTACTGATGTTTCAGTACTTAACTGCTTATTGCTGATGTCTATTTCTTTAAGTCAGCATTGCAGATAGCAACCCATCACATAAAATATTATATCATTCTTCCCGATTTTACCAGGTTCTCAGAAATGCTGTGCTTGACAGTATTGAGCATGTGTGGCCTAAGGGGAGTGCTGAAATTATTTGGCAAGTCTCATTTCCCATTGTGATAGTCTTTTTATCTTGCAAAAAGAAGCTGTACAAAGAGCGATTAGGCAGCAAGACTGTGGATTTCTAATTGATGCCCTGGCCTTTAAATCTGCCTTCACACAAGATGTGATGTCCTAAAGAAACACTTTACTCAAGGGGTCATTAGGCAGAAATGCTCTCGCCTGATCAATGATATCCTGCCTCTTCAATTTGTCTTTCTCAAGGTGGCTCTTTATTTAAGGGATACCTTGTAGAAGGAGGAATGAGGAGGAGTAGAAGGGAAGATTAAAATGTACTCCTTACCATTGTTTCATGCATAATTTACCCATTTTTTACATTTTTCTTTATTAGAATAGGTACTTAAAAGGTAGTCCCTTTCATCATGAGACATTTCAGCCCAATGATGTCTGCTCTGAATGATTATCCTCTGCGATTTTCTTTCTAAAGAAGAAGGATGGGTTGTCTTGTGCTTACCTCAAGCATAATGAGAATAGCCTCATGGAGGTCCCTCAGTGAAATTGAATTATATCCCCTGGAGCTACATGGAGAATAGTGGACTACTGTTTTACATGGATCTGAGGAATCTAAAGGTGTGAATGTATAAATAAATGTGTATGGAGTAAGAGCAGAGCAGTCTTTATGGACACCTTTTGATAATCCAATATGGAATCACTGTCAGCCATGACAATGATGTCAAGTGGCAATATGCCAAAGATTGAGGCAACAGGGCGTAATGGGAACACCAGTGAGAGGGGGTCAGGATGCCCAAAACCACAAGTCTGGACATTTGGATGAGGACTATCTTGACACCAATAGAAGTGAACCTCTGCACCTTGAGGGCTACGGAACTCAGAGCTCTGACCACTTGACACTCAAACTTAGCTGTACCACAGGTAATGTTCAGAGCCTGGCCAGACTTCAGCTCCACTTACTGAATACACTTTAGCCACCTGGCTTGAGACTGACATCATCTGTGGACACTGCCAATGCTCTAAACTTTGCGCCTGACTCTTGCTCTGCTCACGCTATTGCATGTGCTCCCCCTCTGTATGCATCTATCCTGTGTGCAACTCTACGGGCTTATTGGGGAGGTCTTCCTGAATACACGTGGCATTGTGGAAAGACTCAAACATGCGTGAGTGACTTATTTTGAGGAGGCTCCTTTGCTAGTGACAGTATGGTGATGAGTCTGAAACAGCCGTCTTGAGAGAGAGAGGAGATGATTCTGTTGCATTGGGAAATAGTTACACTTCTGATGGCAGGAGACACATCTGTTTCACAGAATAGAAGAGCACAAGCAGGAGAGAGAGCATGCCATGCACCATTTAATGTCTGACTTGGAAAAACCAACTGTATGGGTATTTGTGACCCGTTAGAAAACCTGTGAGAAGAAAATGAAACCTGTGAGGAGAAAATGAAACCAAGGAAGAGCTTGAGAAACAAAGAGAATTATAAATATGTTACTTACTAGCACAGGGAATGTAGTTGAATGCACCCATGGAAACCTCCCTCAAAAGAATGAGTCAGTGTACTAGCCAGTTTGGCTCAGTGGGTAGAGAGTAGGCCTGAGAACCAAGTGGTCCCAAGATCAATTCTGGTCAAAGGCAGGGACCTCCATTAGTTGCAGCCTTCTTTTCATCATGGGCACTTGACGAGGTTCCTGCAAGAGGCAACCAATGGATGTGTTTCTCTCACATTGATATTTCTCTCTATCTTTCCTTCTCTCTTCCTTCTCGTTAAAAATCAATGGGAAAATATGCTCTGGGGAGGAGGAAGAGGAGGAGGAGGAGGAGGAGAAGGAGGAGGAGAGGAAGGAGTAAGCTTTATATACCTGCCTTGCCCAGAGAGGTCAAATCCACCTATAGAGTTTCCTGGTCAGATATAAACCTCACATCCCCCTTACCTGTTCCTCCTCCTCCACTTAAGACACTGGTGGGATCACAAATTTTGTAAATTTTAACCATGGAAAAATTGTATTATTCACTGTGAAGACAAAAAAATGTGTTTCTTATAGAGGCTATTTTGACTTATAGTCCTTTCAGCTTCTGGTTTGATTTTCAATATTTTGGCTAATTGTCAACCTCAATTTCAAGGGGCATAATCAGGAGCTGTTGGTTTTTTAAAAGCCCTTGGTGTAAGGAGACACAAAGAACACGCGAATATTTCATGACACCTGGAACATGGTCAGGGGAAGTCACTGGATGCTGGAGCAGCTGGTATTTTGTCAAATTGCTAACTGAGGAGTGTCCAGAAAAAGGCCTGAGTCTACAGGTGAAACTCAAGAGTAGTGTCTGAATTCCCTGACTCCTTGTGAAAACTTTATCCTTTTTGTAGGAGTTGACTTTTTATGCTTCTTGTTTCATTACTTCTGAAGTAACTCAGACATTCATATATAAAGAAAACAACATAATTAATACCCATGTACCCCAAACCCTTCTCTAACAAAAATTAATATCTGGGCACTTTAACATCTCATATTTTAGCTTGTTTGCTTTTAAGAAATGTAACATTACAGATAACGTTAAAAATCCCTGAGAGTGCCCTTCACCAAATCCTTAACCAAAGTAGCCAGTATCTTTAAGTTGGAGTATATAGTTCTATGAATGAATATATATATATATATATATATATATATATATACTAGAGGCCCGGTGCATGAAATTCAAATTCATGCACGAGGAGGGAGGTCCCTCAGCCCAGACTGTGCCGTCTCACAGTCCGGGACCCCTTGGGGGATGTCCACCTGCTGGCCTAAGGAGGAGCGGGCCTAAGCTGGCAGGTGAACATCCCTCTTGGGTCTGGGACCCCTTGCTCCTTACCACCCACCTGCTCACTGCTCCTTACTGCTCAGCTTACTGCTCCGTAGTGCTTCTGTGGAGGTGAGAGAGGCTCCTACCACCTCCGCTGCGCTCGCCAGCTTTGAGCCAGGCTTCTGGCTGAGCAGCGCTCCCCCTGTGGGAGCACACTGACCACCAGAGGGCAGCTCCTGCTTGAGCATCTGCCCCCTGGTGGTCAGTGCACATCATAGTAACCGGTCATTCTGGTCATTCCACCATAATGGTTGCTTAGGCTTTTATTACATAGATATTCCTATGTTTATATAAAAGGTAGTTTTACATGTTGGTTTTTAAATAAAAATCGCAAAAATGAATGATATATCATAATCATTCATATTGATCCCATATTTTTGAGATATATTTGTTCTTCTACATGTGCCTCTACCAGTATTTTATTAATTTTAATTGCATTATACTATTTTGTTTTTTATTATTATACAATTTACTTCATCCACATGTAAACTGATGTATTGCCTAACAGTGCATTTGGTGTTGTGTTTAAGAAATGATTCCTTATTCAAATATCATAAAGAT
Organism: Myotis yumanensis; assembly: GCF_028538775.1. Lineage (NCBI taxonomy): Eukaryota > Metazoa > Chordata > Mammalia > Chiroptera > Vespertilionidae > Myotis > Myotis yumanensis. The sequence continues at coordinate 16,736,738 of NW_027223762.1, forward strand.
ATTTTGCTTTATTTTACTGAAATAATCAATGTTTTGAATTTTAGAATGAGGTAATTTATTCATCTGAAATTCATTTTTACATGTGCTATTATTCAGGAAGCTGAAATTTTATAAATGACTCATCAATTTTTTCTGTCACTATTTATTGATAATTTATTCTCCAATGATCTGTATTATCTCATATATAAATTTTCATATTTTTGTAGGTATATTTTGTTTGTTTCTTTCAGATTTCACCAGGTTTTATTTTATTTTTATTTTTCCCAACACCATTTATGAGTATCCACTCTATGCCCTCTTCCACCTCCACCCATTGTGTATGTATCAAATGTCTTTTCAAAAGTTTCTTCAAAGACAATTTAGCTTACTAGAATTTTAGGCTGACATATATGTTGCCTTAGCACTTGAGAATATTTTTCTAGTTTTATTCATGAGAAGTGAGTTTTCAATTTAAATTTCATTATAGACAAACACTTCTTTATAATAGTTTTCATATCTTCTCTTTATTCTGTATGTTATATATTTTACTATTATGAGTCTAGATGTGGATCTATTTCCTTTCTCCTGATAGATATTTGATAGAGTTTTCAATTTCCAGGTTCTAATCATCCCTTCTAGAAAATTCTCTTCACTTATTGGTTCTCTACTTTCCCTTCTCTTCTATTATTTTGAACTTCTAGCTGACAAATAGTGGGCCTTTTGATATGTATAGTCTTCTTATCTCTAAATAACTTTCACACTTTCCACTTAATTTCATCCTCATATGCTAGCTTCTGGTGATGTCCTCAATCCTCAGTAAATGTACCAATTCACTAAATGTCCTTTTGCTTTGTCCAGTCTGGAATCAGTAATGTCTACTTAGAGCTTTTTGTAATAGAAATGACAATATTTTTACTATTAAATGCTATACTTAGTTCTTTCTTATGGAAACTTGTTTTTATATCACCAATGCCTAAGGAAGGATATATTAATTTGTTTTTGTTGTTGAGTATAATTGCTAAACTTAATCCCTTTAAAAAGTATTTTAAATGTATTTAAAAGTATTTCATCTTCTGTGTTTTCATTTTAATTTTATATATAACTAGAGGCCCGATGCACAAAAATTTGTGCACTCAGGGGGGAGTAGGGGTTTCTCAGCCTGGCCTGTGCCCTCTCGCAGGATGGGACCCCTCAGGAGATAATGACCTGCTGGCTTAGACCTGCTCCCAGGTGGCAGAGGGCAGGCCCAATCCCTAGGTGCAGCCCCTGGTCAGGCTCAGAGCAGGGCTGATTGGGGAGTTGGTGCGCCGCCCCCTGTCATGCACAGAGCAGGGCGGATCAGGAGGTTGCGATGCCACCCTCAGGCACGCTCAGGGTAGGGCCGATTGGGGGGTGGGGCACCGCCCCCTGTCACACTCAAGGCAGGGTTGATGGGGAGGTTGCGGCGCCACCTCCTGTCACGCACAGAGCAGGGCCAATCAGGGGGGTTGGGGCTCCGTACCCTGTCATGCACAGAGCAGGGTCGATCAGGGGGTTGGGGAGCTCCCCCGTGTCACTCACAGAGTAGGGCCAATAGGGGAGTTGGGGCACCACCCCCTGTCACACACAGAGCAGGGCGGATCAGGGGGTTGGGGCGCCGCACCCTGTCACACTCAGGGCAGAGCTGATGGGGAGGTTATGGCTCTACCCCGTCACACACAGAGCAGGGCCTGTGGGGGACAGTTGGGGCGCCGCCCTCTATCACCCACAGAGCAGGGCCGATCAGGGGTCTGGGGCGCCGCCACTGTCACACTCAGGGCAGGGCCGATGGAGAGGTTATGGCTCTACCCTGTCACACACAGAGCAGGGCCCGTGGGGGGGTGGGGGGGTTGCGGCGCCGCACCCTGTCACACACAGAGCCGCAGGGCAATCAGGGGGTTGGGGAGCTCCCCCCTATCAGGCACAGAGCAGGGCTGATCAGGGGGTTGGGGCGCCTTCCTCTGTCACGAACAGAGCGGGGCCGATAGGGAGGTTGTGGCCCCGCCCCTGTCACACACAGAGCTGCAGGGCGATCAGGGGGTTTGGGCACTGCCCCCTGTCACACTGATCCCAGTGCCAGGAGGCCTCGCGGCTCCGCTGATCCCAGTGCTGGGAGGCATATTACCCTTTTACTATATAGGATAGAGGCCTGGTGTACAAGTGGGGGCCGGCTGGTTTGCCCTGAAGGGTATCCTGGATCAGGGTGGGGGTCCCCACTGGGGTGCCTGGCCAGTCTGGGTGAGGGGCTGAGGGCTGTTTTCAGGCTGGCGGGTGACTGAAGCTCCCAACCGCTCCTTTTTTTCTTTTTTTTCCTATTCTGGGCCAGCTTTAGCTCTGAGGCTTGGCTCCAGCTCTTAGACCCGGCTGCTGAAAGCAGGTATCTGGTTTGTTTGGGTTCTATAATCAAAACACTGTTTCAACTCCAGCTCTGAGATCCCCGCCGACTGAAAGCAGGTTTCTGGGGTTTTGTTTAGCTTCTATATTTGTAACAATGTTGCAAACTGCAAGCTCAGAGGCCTGCAGCAGCAGGCGGGGAATGTTGGAGTCCTCCATCACTGAAGCAAGCAAGCCTCATGTTCGCTTCAAGCTGCCTGGTTGCCGGCCGCCATCTTGGCTGGCAGTTAATTTGCATATCGCCCTGATTAGCCAATGGGAAGGGTAGTGGAGTGACACCAATTTGCACATTTCTCTTTTATTAGTGTAGATGACTTCAGGTTATGATTGTTGATATGCAGCTGTATTTCTTATTAATGCCACAATATTTGATAGTAGCTCATAATGGACAGCATATAGGTTTGCTTGATTTTTCTTTCTCCACATTCATTCCACATAGTCTAACAAATTTTTCTTGCTTCTACCAGTGTTCTGGCCAATACCCCAAATATATAAATTTTATATTGATTAGTTGGATTTCTGTCCCATTGTTGAATAACTGGTACTGCAATATTTATCCCATAGCAGGAGAAAAATATATTTCAGTGCTTGGTCACTGTTTCTGGTATGTCTTATCCCACCTTCCTACACCTGAGAATTTTCTTTAAGCCACTGATACTAACAATGGTAAGTTGTAGCTTTTAAAAATATCCTTTCAAGAACAGAAAATGCCATCCAGTCCCTAGCATATAGCAAGGAGTCTGCTCCAGCCCCAAACAAGAATGGAGTAGTTTAAGTAAATTGACTACCTGGTCAACACTGTGTCCACAATTCACACCACTGGTTTAAAATAAAAATATCTGGAGAGCTATTTCAAAAACTGATGCTTGGACTCTGCACACCCTCTTCCAGCTTGTTAATTAAATTGGTCTAGAATTGGGAACTATTGATACAGGGGGGTCCGCGGGGGTGAGGCCGAACGGAGTCCTAACGAAGCATGCCCGACTCCGGGGACGGTTCAGTGACGCAAATCCAACTTTATTGTGTGAGTGCAGCAGTATATATAACATTCCAGACCAATCAGAAGTTTACAACATCCATAGGGCAACCAATAGTAGGAAAGACCAGGGTACTATGTGGGGGCTCCAGGGGGTCTTCTCAGGCGGGCGATGCCACTTCCTGGTGTGCCGAGGAAGCCTGTATAGGCGGAGTGTGCTCACGCCATTGCATCTGCCGCAGCACTGAGATAAATCTCCTGAGCTCTTCCCACATCTCCCCCTTCTTTTCTTATTAGCGCCTGCTGGACGTGTATGATCATGGCTTGCTGAGCACTTAGCTTATTGAACATGTTGTATAAACAGCGAAATAATACTATTCCTATGGCAAATCCTACTATCATGACTCCCAAGATGAGGAGGTTGGCTGGGTTTAACCAGGAGGTTAGACGGCTGAGGGCATCACTTAAGAAACTAAACTCAACGGGTTTCACTCGGGTATTACTGCATGAGGTGCTAGGTATATCCACCCTTGTCCCAGGGCAGTCCCATTATCTAGAGTCCACTTAAGGAGGTTAGGGCTACTGCTATCAGCCCATACTGTCCAGTTCTATGGCAATGAGACCGGTTCCGCTCCATCACAGGGTAAGTCCACAGAGCAGTCAGACACTTGGACAGCGGGGAATTGTAGGCTGTTGGCGCTGACAGGCATGAGCACCCTTGGATGAGGTATGGCCGCCCATACATGTTGTGCTCGCGCCTGAGAGTTCACTGTTATGAAGGCACACATTAATAGGAATAATGTCCCTTTTGACGCATTGCCTTCTGGTGCCATGCGTGCAGCTTGATCCTGTAGGTTCTTGAGGGCCTGTCGGTGTCTTGGTTGCCTCCGCTGTCAGGGCTGGTTGTCCTCTATGGTCAGGTCCTCCATTTCTTCTACCGGGGGTGATGGTGGTGGTGGTGACGGTCTACGGCTCATCGCTGGTGGTGCAGGGTTTGATGTTACGGGCAGGAATCCACGCGGGATTTTTCTCACCTTCTGGAAAAATACAAGCAGACCCTCTCCCTTGGGTTAAGAGTGGATCGGGGCCCTTCCAGGCTCCGGTTAGTGGATCTCTCCATCGGACCAAGGGGAGAGGTGTTGGTACGTCCCTGAGACCTCCCCAATGTTTGAAAATGGGAGGAAATGTTAGAATGCACTGTTATAAAGGAGCAGTGGAAGCCGGGGACCTGGATGGTTGGATAAGAAATAAGACACTGTGCTGGCTTAACTTCTTATTTGTATTGAACCTTAATTCTTGCTGTTTTTCTGAATATTCTGGTTTAGCTTAAGAAGTGTCCAGCTACCCTGTCCTGCCAGGCTTGGAGACTGAAACTTCACTTTCTTTCAACATTTCTCTTTTTCTTCTCATCACATACATAACCTTCACAAATTTTACACTTTCAAATTAGCCTTTAAACCTTCTTTCTATGTCCTTCAAAAATGCATAACCATGCCTCAGACCTTCCATTAAGTATTTCTCTTACTTTCAAGAAAGTATATATACTAAGAGCTGGTGAATTAAAACACATCTAGCAATCAATGTTTCAGTATTGTATGCTATTTTAAAATACTTAGATGTTTATCATTTAACCCAGCAATGCTTCATTTTGGAAAATTATGTATAGGTATATGAGGTTGGAGAAAATGCAGGGGAGGGAGGAAGCAGGTCGCACAGCCTGTTCCCAATTTAATTTAACTAGAACTTTAAACTTTTAGCTGGCAAGTTAAACATTCAGCATTTCTTTAGATTAATAAAAGTAGGTGCTTCCTTTCTCGTGTAATCTTAAGTATATTGTATTAGTCTAATTTAGTATTGGAAGGGTTAAAGAGAAGAAAACTGGACAGAGATAAGTTTGTCTGCCAGCAGCTAGGGTCCTCGCATACCTTAGATAAGCAAAAATCAACAAAGAACTCTCTCTCCCTGCTCTCCATGGCAACCTCCATGGCAACGGCCCCCCCCCCCCTTTTTCTTTTTTTTTTTTTTTTTACTTGGGGGCCGATGGGCAGTTAAACTTTTTGTTCGCTCTGCTAGGGGAGCGAGGGAGTGACTCCGGCAGGAAGCCTCCTGGTGAGACTTCCCTGCTTTCACCTCGCTAGAGGTTTTTTCTCTCTCAGTTTCAGCCTTCCTTGAGCTTTGAGAAACTTCTTTTGTCTTATCGAAAACAGCCCAGGAATCTGTGGGGGCAGAGGGCTCTGGAGGGGAATAGGGAGGTAAAGGGTCTTCTGTTCCCCCGCCCGCACCGCCGGTGGCGGAGAGCCAGGGGTTAAATGCTATTAGGATAGTCCAGAGCTTTTGTAGCTCCCTTTCTGTTACCTTTACTCGACTGCTCTGTAACAGCGCATGGAGTGCCCGAGCCTGAGGGGCTCGGACTGAGGGGGGAAGGTTACCCATTGTTACAGAGGTGCACTCACCCGACCTTAGGCTTGCCTGCCGACTTTCTTTTTGATCCGGGAATCCCTGTTCGTGGCGCCAGCTGATACAGGGGGGTCCGCGGGGGTGAGGCCGAACGGAGTCCTAAGGAAGCATGCCCGACTCCGGGGACGGTTCAGTGACGCAAATCCAACTTTATTGTGTGAGTGCAGCAGTATATATAACATTCCAGACCAATCAGAAGTTTACAACATCCATAGGGCAACCAATAGTAGGAAAGACCAGGGTACTATGTGGGGGCTCCAGGGGGTCTTCTCAGGCGGGCGATGCCACTTCCTGGTGTGCCGAGGAAGCCTGTATAGGCGGAGTGTGCTCACGCCATTGCATCTGCCGCAGCACTGAGATAAATCTCCTGAGCTCTTCCCACAAACTATCAAGGATATTTGAAAGTTACAAGTAATTTTAATGTGCAGCCAGGATGAAAAATCCTGGCCAATCTGAGACCTGCTGCACAATAGATTTTAACCTTAGCATCACCTCACTTTGTATTTCACGTCTGTTTCTGCTTCAGATAACTGTTTGCAATTATTAACTGTTCAATGAATTATCTTTCAGGAAATCCTGAAGATACTTACAGTAGGTATTCATTAAGTACTTGATTGTCAGGGACTTAAGAAAGTTGGCCCATTCTCACATTCCTTCCAAAAATATTCCTAAGGTTCTCATTAATGTGACACCATTCATTGACTGTCTAATGTGTGTTAGGCACTATATTAGGAGCAACAGACAAAACTGAATAAGCAAATTAGAAAGGGAGAACGATAGGTAAATAGGCAAACACAATAAAGTTGAATAAATACTTAAACACTTAGAGCTGTAACAAGACAAATGTGTCTTGTTAATCATGACTTAAGAAAAATCAGAGGGATGTTATTCAGGCATAGAATGAAGAAAATTCTGTCAGATGCTACAACATGGATGAACCTGATGACTAGCTAATAATTGAAGTAAGCCAGCCATTTGAGAACAAATAATGCATGATTCCACTTACATGAGGTATCTAAAGTAGTCCGACTCTTAAAAGCAGAGGCTAGAATGGTAGTAGCTAGGAGCTAGAGGGAGGAGAAGAGGGGTGTTGCTATTTAATATACATTCCAGTTATGAAAGATAAAAAGTCCTAGAGATCTGCTACACAACATTATGCTTGTAGTGAACAACCAGGTCCTGTACACTTAAACATTTGTGAAGAGGGTCTATCGCATCTTCTGTGTTTATTATTAAAAATAAAAACTGGAGGAGAAGGAGATAGCCATGGGAAAAGTCAGAGACAGAACCAGTCCAAGGAAAGAAAGCAATGTATTTAAAAAATGGAATCAGGAGAGAACCCTGGAGAAACACAGGTTCCATCTGCTGGGAGCTGAGAAAGCAGGCACAGGAGAAAAAAACTGGGCTCCTTAAACTTCGATAAGGAACTCAGACTTTACTCATAAATGCACAGCATTTACAAGTATTTAAGGAAAAGTCAACATAGTATTGGGATCACTGGTTTACAACACCATTTCAGTGATATCTTTTTTTTATTTTGTTTTATTGCTTAAAGTATTAGAAAGAATAGTACATATGTCTCCTCCCCCCCGGCCCCTTGACCTTTCCCCGGCTTTTAATCCTATGTGAAATTGTGATGTATCAACAGGTCAAATCCAAGGTGCTTTGCTGTATGCTGGAAAGGGCTGCCACTGATTTTTTTTCAGGCTGGACCGTTCCATGTTCACATGGAGAACAGATGGAAAAACTCTGATACAGAGGAATCATGAGCTGATTGTGTATCCAGTTTGTAATGAAAGTAACTTTTACTTGATTATCTGTAAATCTGCAAATTATCAGCCAATAGTATCCTACATATCTCTATGGTCTTCTGACCCAAGGTTGATGGTAGCTGATGCACGATGAAGCAATTACTGTAAAATATTTTCTAATAATTAGCATAACATTGACCTTGCTAATGATTAAGTACATTGAAAATGTCTTGTCTGATTTATGAGAATAATTAGCCTTCAGTCTATTTATAAATGTTTATGTTTTTATAGATTGTATATTAGTTTGTTCCAAAAAAATCTCATAGGAGTATTTATCAGATTTTATGACCCTTTATTCTAGACTTTTTATTTTTATGGACAGTTGATCAATTTTTAGTATGTACTACATAATATATGTAAGTATGTATATACACATATGTAAGCAAATATGTGATACTCACATTTAAAATTCACATTTGTGGGTTGATATGGCATTTAATTTTAGGGGCCACTTTTGAACTTAATGTTACATTGGTTTTTAAATGTATACAATGTTGTATCTCATTGGCAGGCACTTCAAAGTGCTGTAGATAAAACTGATGAGAAATTATCAGAAGAAAAGGCTAAACAGCATAAACATATTTATAGGGGAATTATGTGCATTACATATGTGTTTGCTGTGAGTGTGAATTTTAAGAGTTCAGTTATTTTCTGAAAATTAGATTGATAACATATACTTTACATTAATAAAGGCTATTGGGACAATTTGCAAAAGTTTCTTTCAAATCAAGTAAAATATCTTTTCTATAATGCATTTCAGACCTTTTTAAAAAATATATATTTTATTGATTTTTTACAGAGAGGAAGGGAGAGGGATAGAGAGTTAGAAACATCAATCAGCTGCCTCCTGCACACCCCCTACAGGGGATGTGCCCGAAACCAAGGTACATGCCCTTGACCAGAATCAAACCTGGGACCCTTCAGTCCGCAGGCGGGCACTCTATCCACTGAGCCAAACCGGTTAGGGCCATTTCAGACCTTTGGTTCTGGGTAATTGGAATAGTCACCACCTATACTCATTGCTAAGGAACATTCTGAAATTTCTGAGGTGGGAGACAGAGATTGAAAGAGAATTACAAAGAAGGGGGTGAAGAAAAAGAAGAAGGAGCTAATGGAGGGAAAGAAGAAGGAGAAAGGGAGGGATGGTGGGGGGGGTGCGGGGGGGGGGGCGGCGGGGGGGAGAAAAGATGGGTTAAGTGCTCAGCTTCTTAAACCAAATCAACAACAAAAGATTTTTAATGGTGCTGCCTCTACCTCATCAGGAGCTTCAATACATAAACAATTAAACTTAAAATGCTCATGCAAATTTCCCTAGAGAAACAGAATTCCAAACCCAATATGCCAAAAATAATAAAAATAGAACTTTGTCATTCAGTCAGCAAAGGCCCCAAAGGAAGTTAAAGAATCAGATGAACACATTGCTCTTGGCTGAGACCGAGTCTAATCACACTAATTACCTTTTTGAACACAGGCAAGGCTAGGTGGTAAAAGATTGGTGTAAGGCTGCTGGGCTCCAAGAGTGTGTCTACACAGGCCCCTGGAATCTGACATGGCTGAATGCTTTACTCCTTCCAATTGCTAAAGGCCATTTACATGACTGAATAGCATTGGAGACCCAGAATATATGTTTGGCCTCTTGCTGGATCATAGGACCATATGAAGCACAATGCTCATCATTTTTTTCTTTCTCAAAAATGACGCTGTGATTTAGATTTTTTTTTTTTATGAGATAAATGCTCTACCTTGGAAAATTTTGCCTTAACTGCTCACCTTGAATTGATTTTTTTTTTTTGCCTAAATGTTTTTATTTGAAACAAATAGATGCACCAAACAAGCACTTACTTTTCCCCATTCCAAATTAAAACAGAACATAAGAGGGGCATGCATCATTTGGCAAGACAGTTCCAATAGGTGAACATCCTTCTATTCACTATAGTTGGGTTAACGTTACTCATAAGCAGTCATTCTTACACAAAATATTAACCCAAAGTACTAATGTCACATAAAAGGAAGTGGTCTTAATTTCATTTATGGGGCAGTGTGTTCTATAAATGCCAAACGGTGGGAGAACACAAACACAACTCACTCTTTAAAAAAACAAAAAACTAAATAATTCAAAGTAGAATTTTCCATTCCCCCTTTCTGCTGTAATAAAAAGTAGTGCTGGGATCTGACACCCAGATTTGGTTTTTATCTGGGCCATTGTAAAGTCTGCCCATATGACTTGCACCATTAGGGTTATGGGTAATAGTCCATTCGCTGTGAAGAGGTATATCTATTCCTTCCTCCTCTTCTTGCCTTCATGCTCATGTTCCTTGGGTTAGCTGCTATCTGAGGGTCTTTTAGAGCCACCATACTGTTTGGCTTCTTCCAAAAACTTGCCCAAACCAAAAGGATCTTCCTCAAACTGAACTGGCCCTTCTCAACCTCTTTGCCTAGGGTTTGAACCAGAAAACTCCTTATCAGGAACAAATCTGTTGGTCTTTATTCTGGCTTGTAGGTCATCACTGTTATGCCCAGATTTCAAGATTCCCAAGAAACCACATCAGGGAGCCAGCCAATCCGATGCAAAAGCATAAGAATCTGTATTTCAAGCTAGCTTGAGACACATCGGCTAGCCAAGTGACCAAGAGACCGAACCCCGCCTAGAGACGGGTTTTAAAGGGGGGGGTTGGAGTAAGGGGAGGAGAAAGGACTGTGCTCTGCCGATTGGCCAGGCGCAAGTCGATGTCTTGTTCCTGGGTGTGGCTAGCAGAGTCTTAGACTTCCAGGAAGAACCTTCTTGCCAAGCAAGTGGCCAAGGTCATAGCCCTTACCCTGGGGCAAGGTGGGGAGGGTGTAGCCCTCGCCCTTTCAATCACCATATATGTCCTTATCCAGATTTTTACTGGGCCTGTAAATATTCTGGGCCACCTCTTTACCACCTCTCCTTGAAAAGCAAACTCTCCAGAAACGTAATGAGTTTGAATGTGTGCATGCAGGTTGTGGAGAGGTTAGTTCTTAAAGCATAGGAAGCAAGAGAAAGCAAATGAGCTAAACTAGGTCTTTATTTGCACTTATGTGGGTAATACAGATATACTCTGGTGTGTGTATATGTTACTTGTATGTTTGTAGCTTTTAAAATTTATATACAGGGGGAAATAACACATTAAAAATTACCCCAGAGTAAGGAGACTTTGACCTCTAGTCCTAATTCTATTACTAACCAATTATGATATATCTGATAGGATTTTAATGATAATAGAGCTTGGACTTGACCCTAGATCTTCTTATCACAGGCATAAAGCAGATTTATACTAATGGCTTGACAATTGTCTAACTCTGAAATGAGGGCTTAAAATCAGGGAACATACCTGTGGGCATCTGACTTAGAAAGAGTTCAGGTCTATAGCTATTCCTCACTTCATATGATCTCAGATAAGTCAGACAGTCTTGTTGAGCTCATTTGTTAATCTATAAAATGATGATAGCAAATATACTTCAAAGAATTGAGGTATATGGCTCATATAATTATGGCAATGGCTAGATATTGGAATACCAGTGTAAAAATACCCACAAGCATTCTGGCCGCCATCTTCTCCTATGGGACAGACTTTGGGTGGAATTACACAAACCGCCTTGCAGATTATACTGTAACACACAAGCAGCTGCTTCCTCTTTTTAACCATAACGTTGGCTTTGTCCATTGGTAATGTTGAAGACTAACAAAACAGAGATCACAATTTGCCCATTATGTGTCGTCTTATGGACCAGGAACCACTGTAAGAGTTTTATGTGTACGAACTATTTTTATCCTCACAACAACCTATAATATAGCTTCTATTATTTTCATTCTCATTTTACAGATGAACAAACTTCAACAAAAAGAGATATAACTTGCCCAAGGACGCACCAGCTCTCAAACAGTGAACTTAAATTCATGTAGTCTGGCTCACAGAAATCAAGACCTGAAGCCTTGGGTAACATATAATTCTACCTTACACGTTATTATTCCGTTTTAACCTGTGTATGCCTCCTATTTATAAACTGCTCACTCCTGGTAAACACCTTGGCTTTCAACATCTCATAGAGCTTATTTCAGCAGCTGTCTACTTGATCTCACTCCTCAGCTTCATTGTCCCTCCCACAATCAATTCACACAAAGCAACCAAGTTATCTTTTAAGAATCAGGTCTTCTGCACTCCAAAACATTTCTGAGTTCCCTGCAGTCTTTCAAATAAAGTCGGGATTTTAAAATCCAGTACTCAAAGCTCCTCTACATGTACTCAACCTATATTTTTCCCTTCGTCAAGTCAATCAAACTCTAGTTTCAAAATTGAATTGGTTAGAAATCCCTGAAAATGTCTTGAACTTTTTGAGTATTGGGTCTTGGATCACATCATAGAAATATCCTTTTTCAAACCCTGTTTCTACCACTCAGACCCTATCTCATTATTTCAATGTTATTATTACCATCGGATTTTCATGATCCCCTCAGCATGCAAGTTGTTTTCCATTCTCAAATAAAACTTTGGCACAAAGTTCTTGCTATAATAGTGTGCTTACAAGAAAGCCATGGTAGTTCTATATGTATATGCATGTATTTGTGTGTGTGTTCCAATAAGTCTTTTCCCTGTTTTTAAGGTTTATATCCCACACATTTTTGTACCATTCTTGATACATATCAATATTCTTGGATCAACTAATTATCAATAAGTATGTACTGAATGAGTAAATGAATGAATGACCACATCACTATGCTGGCATTGGTGGTTTTCTGGCAATATAATCTAAAATTGCCTGTCGATTTTACTGATTTCATAAGGATCTGTTAGCATATTGTTGAGGTATAAAAAATGTAAAAAGAGGAAAAGAGGCCTTGGAAAGCAGAGTAAACTAGAGTGGCATTTATCATCAATGGTTACTGTAAAAGCCACACATCTGCAGAGACATAGCCTTAGCTCAATTCTACCAAAACAGGGTTGGTATCTGAACCGACTTTAATAAGAACCGTAGCCATAAATTAATCAATCAACACAAATATAACACTAAAATGCAAATGCCAGGCATAATCCATAAGGCCACTGATCTTTAAGTGAAATCAGTCATTTGATAATCACTTGTCCAATTTCAAGAGAATGAAAATTCAGAATTGTGTGTCCTCTAAAAGAGCAAAAGTCTGAGAATAATCAAATATCTAATAATCTATATTAGGGCAGTGGTCGGAAAACTGCGGCCCCTTGAGTGTGGCGCGCAAGTACAGTGCGATTGAAACTTCGTGGCCACATTCAAGGGGCCAAAGAGCCGCATGTGGCTCGCGAGCCGCAGTTTGCCAACCACTGATCTAGGGATATGTTATATTTTACAGTATCTATTAAGGAGAATGTGTAAATGTATTTCTTTTTATACTCATAATATTTATAATAAAAATTTTTGTACAAATTTTTACAAAAAAGCAAACCAACGCCCACTCCATTGCATGCAGACAAGATGACAACACCTGAGAAATACAAAAGGAAACTCAGGAGGTGGCCCTTAACTGGCACCTGACAGCTTTGTTGTTTGGTTCTGAGCCCTTTGTGACAGACACTTTGTCTGCGGATGACAGCATTTTATCACCTTCATGAGATTAAAGCTCCCTTTCAAATAGTGGTCCCAACACTGCTCAAATATGTCAGCAGAGTAGAAAACTCAATAAAAATCCCTGAGGGTGAGATACCAATTAGGACTAAAGATGCCAAGATTTACCAGGGACAATGGGGAGACCACTGGGGCTATTTAAACAGCACAGATTCCTAAGCACTCATTGGGGTCTTTAAATTTTCTTGTTCTTCTGGGGGTGGGTGGGTGGGGATGGGTTCAGCATGGATGCATAACTCATCCTAGTGCACAGACTGAAACAAAACAGATAATGTATGACTCTGTTTTTATTGAATATTATTTCAAAAATCCCAACCAGGCTTAGAAAATTTATTTCTACTTATTTTACTGGGATATGTGTGTGTGTGTGTGTGTGTGTGTGCGCGTGCGCATGTGTGTGTATATATACTAGTATATTTGTATATCTACATATATAAAAGCCTAAGCGACCGAACAACCCAATGACTGGTCGACAGGTCGCTATGACATGCACTGACCACCAGAGGGCAGACACTCAAAACAGGAGCAGCCCCCTGGTGGTCAGTGCACTCCCACAGAGGGACTGCTGCTCAGCTGACCAACCCATCCAGGCAGTCCATCAGTGGAGCTGCAGCCACTCCCTCAGTAGTTCTGCAGGGCTGCAGTTCCTACCTCCAGAGAACATGCCAGGCACCAACGGACCAGTGCCTCCGGCATGATCTAGAGACAGTCTCCTGAAAGTCAGCGTGGGGCACCACAGTTGCTTCCCCTCCCCAGATGCTCCACAAGGAAGGAATGATATAAAAGGGGCCGCCAGGTGGCTCCTGACAACCCACAAACTTCAGCAGGATGGATTGGGATCCTGGGCTGGCAAGGGCTTCTCACTACCCACCGGGAGGGCTGATCGATCGCGTGCTGGCCCTCTCCGCCCCTGGGGCGGGTGACAGATGCAGGGCCCATGGCTCGCAAGCGCTGCTAAGGCGGCGTGAGCCTCTTCTGATCAGGACTGACTGGGCCTGAGCTTGCGGCAGGCACAGCGGGGCCAGGATGAGTGGGAGCCGCAGGCAGGAGCAGCAGGTGGCTTTGGACTGCAGGTTTCCACTCAATCCCTGCAGGCCACCCTGAGGGACCCCACCCATGCACAAATTTGTGCACCAAGCCTCTAATATATATTCATATATATGTATATATATTCATGTACAGTGTGTGTAGATACTCATAAACATATATGCATGTCTTCTCAAATATTAAAATTTCTTTCATCTTTTATGTTTCTCTTATTTCAGAATGTTATAAGGAAAAACAATTATATAATTATTACCTGTGGGTGAAATATATTTAATAATAATAATTACCTATTTTCTATGTTTTGATCTAGTTTAACAGATGATGTAGGCAGGAATGTAGAAGGCATATGAAGGAATCAGACCAATGGCAGGTCACTTCTCGTGGGAGGGAGGGAGGACAATCCCTGCAGCAAAGCATGCTGAAGTGGCAAAGCAAAGTCCAGTGAACACCTGGAATATTATCAGATAGTTCCGAGGACAGCAGAAGCACAGGCAGGGGTGACGGGACTAAAATCCAATATCATGTGTCTCCCAACTGAAAACAAATAAGATACACACACACACACACACACTTATGTATCTTGTAGTTTAAGATGAAAGAAACTAACACTGAACAAGTCCTCATTTATCTAATTTAATACTCAAACACAGTGAGAGTAAGATTTTACCATCCCAATTTTACAGATACTCTGGAACATGAAAAAATTTCCACAATTCATATAATTATATAATTTCTTAGACAGTGGACTAAAATTCTAAATGAAAAAATAACTCTCTCTCTCTCTCTCTCTCTCACACACACACACACACACACACACACACACACAACTTGTAAAATGGGACAAACATTAGTTGAGAAAATCAGAATTTAGCCAATCCTATCAGATTGATACTATGTGTTTCAAGATTTAAAATAAAATGCATTCACCCTGGCAGGTGGCTCAGTCATTTGGATTGTAATCTCAGACCCTAAAAAGGTTGTAGTTCTATTCCTGGTGAGTGTCTGTCTGGGAGGAAACCGATCAAACTGATCAATGTTTCTCTCTCTCTCTCTCTCTTTCCCTCTCTCTAAAAATCAACTGAAAATACATCCTTGGGTGAGAATTTAAAATATTAAAAGAAAAGAAAATACATTCAATATTAATTATCTAAATATAAATACACAGAATCTCTGCAAACTTCACATGAACTGGAACAAGAAGTTTAAAAGAAGAAAAGAGAGTTTTAATTGTCAGGAGCTTAGAAGGACTCAAGTGTGTAACGTATCTAGTAACACGTATTGAAATTTTGGCCGCATTAAGAGCAATACAACATCTGAAACAAAGGAGAAGTAACTCTGCTCTACATTTGATAAATCAATCATAACCTCATTTATTCTGTAAAGACCCATTTCGCATATTCATGAACAGATATCAAAGCTGGGACGTACTCTAAAGAGAGCCATAGAATATTGAAGGAACTAAAAATTGTAAGGCGGAGCAGTTAAAGAAACAGGAAATGTTAGGCATAGAAGAAAGAAGACTCAAGGCAATGTGATAATTCTATATTTGAAAGATAATCATATATAATTATTCAGGGAAATAATTTTTGTTCATATTAATAAGGGATAAAAATTCTTATTTTAAAATAATATAGATTAAAATAGCAGAATAAAAGTGTAAAACAAATAAAATACATATGGATATCTTTATCATTTTAGAAGAAAACAATGTCTTAAAACACAACATGAAAGGAAAGCACTACACAGAAAGGATAGAATAATAAATTTCACTACATAAAATTAATTAATACTAAAATTTTTATAGTCAAATTCCAAACAAGTGACAGATGGCAAGATGTCATTGATACTGCTTATCAGTGAGAAAGGGTAAATCTCCAAATGTTGACAGTACTTCCTTGAATCAATAAGAAAATATCATACAACTCAATATGAGCTATGTACATGGAATAGCATTTCACATAAGAGGAAAGTCATTTGGAAAATAAACACAGAAAGATGCTAACTTCCCTAGTAATCAGGCAAACCATGGAGAGATATTTTTCCACATCCATGTGTTTGAAAAATTTACAAATTGCCTATCACTGGTGACAATGTGAGAAACTCGCATAGACTGCTGGGGGAAATTTAGTTTGCTAGAGAAATTGGAAATTGTCAACATCCCTTAAAATGTCTCTAATAAATTTCATGCCCAGCAATTTTACGTCTAGGAGGCTTGGACACCAATGTTAGCAGCACCATTGTTAGCTTGAAACATAATGGAAAGCACCTAAGTGCACACTGACTGTGAAATGGATAGCTAAGACACGCTATAATCATGCAGTGAACTACTACAGTGTACGTTAAAATGAATACATGGACTTGATCAATATGTGTCAGCATTGATCATTACCAAAACAAGAACAAACCATAGTTGCAGAAATATATCTACAGTGTAAGAAAATTAACATTAAAAAACAAAGTGAAAGTCTGTTGTATGGATTCTTATGCATGTGTTAAAATGCATAAACATGAACTAAAATAATACACATCAAATTTATAATATCTTTCTTATATATAAATAAATAAAATTTCACCATTTCTATTGCCATTTTATGTTAAAATTAATTTGAAGCAAATACAAGTTTGTTAAGATTGGCTAATTCAGCCCTATCTGGTTTGGCTCAGTGGCTAGAACTGAGGGTCCCGGGTTTGATTCCAGTCAAGGGCACATGCCCAGGATGCAGGCTCAATCCTCAGTAGGAGATGTGCAGGAAGCAGCTGATGAGTGATATGCTCTCATCATTGATGTTTTTTTCTCTCTCTCTCCCTTCTCCATTCCTCTCTGAAATCAATAAAAAATATTTATTTAAAAAAATATTGGCTAATTCTGAGTGATGAATAAAGGATGTTTGCAATACTAGTTTGTAAGAATAGCTAAATGAAATCATTAATCCTATCTTAAAGATTTATAAGACACATTTATGTAGAATCTTTTTTTGCAAAAGTAGTTGAATTGGATGGCAAGTTAGTCTAAATTTCAAGTTTCCTACTAATTCTGAGAATATACAACCAAAATGTGGTGGCTTTTAAGATATCCTTTTAATTAAATATTTATTACGTTTTATTACCCAGCATTAATGACTTAAGATATTTAGCTTAACATTTAATTTTCTTTAAAAATTACAATTAAATTTGAATTCCAATATATTAAAGTTTCAAACAACTACAAACAATCTCGGCCTTTTTATTTTCAGCCACACCATGACTCTTAGATTCAGCTTCATCAACTGCCTCTGAATTTATGGGTCTCAAGGAGGTAACTGCATTGAGGTAGAATTGAGAATTTTGCATTTCAACATCTAAATATGGGCAAGCAATCAGACTCAGGATTACTTGTCTGTCACTCTTCGCTGATTTTATTTGCCTTTTCCTACTCTGAGCCCATTCAATTCCCCTATGAACATCCTTGGGAAATATTACTATAGCACCCAGTCAACCAAGAGAGCCTAAGTTACAAAGAGTTGGCCAGTTTTATTGATAGAGATGAAAGGCAGGGATCTGCATCAGTGATCATAACGTGAACAGTGTAGCTAGACTGAGGAACTTCCCCGGACGCATTTCTCAGATGGCCCAGGGAGAACTGTGGGATTTCTGAGGCTCAGTGGTAGAAAGAAAATGTCAGTTCAACTGCTGGGTGAAATGCAACAAAAGGGAGAAAAGGGTGGTTGAGGTGTTCTTTAAAATCTTTGAATATCTTTTACCCTTCTCATGCTGCTTGTGCAAGTTTTTCTACCTACGTCTACATGGGCAGAAATGAACAAAGAACAAATGAGAAAATATGCTGGTTAAAGAGCTGACTTTAAGGCACTGGACACAGTAAGCGTGGTGCAAGGGTCAGATGCCTGATGCTGCATCAGCACTGGGCCTGATAGAAAGCATAGAAGAGGGAGAGGGGGTGACACCTCTCATTCTAAAGGGAACTGGCTCATGTCCTTGGAAAGACTTGTGCAGCAATAAGGCAGGTGCAGGACACAGGCTACCAGCTCATCTTTAATTCATTCAATGTGAAAACAGTCTGACTATAAAAGGGAGTGAGCAAGCAAAACCCTAATATCAACAAAATGAGTGCCCTTGAAAGGAAAATAAAGTAGTGGATTCACTTTCTATTTTTTTTTCTTAATTGATATTTTTAGAGAGAGGAAGGGAGAGGGATAGAGAGATAGAAACATCGATGAGAGAGAAACATGGATCAGCTGCCTTCTGCTTTCCCCCTACTGGGGATTGATCCTGCAACCCAGGCATGTGCCCTGACTGAGAATAGAACTGTGACCTCTTGGTTCATAGGCCAATACTCAACCACTGAACTGCACTGGCTGGGCTTCACTTTCTATTTTTCCATATCCTTGTCTTAGTCACCAAATATCAACTGAGTAGTTATGCAGAAATATGGAAATTTCATCATATTCACATTTTATTACATAGAAATTTTTGTAGAGTTGTATCAGAATAGGATGCTTTTTTATGATTTGTACAGGGCTTCATTGTTACATGGCCAATAATTTGGAAATGTTGGAAAAGGTAGGTGCTATTATTGTTGTTCTAGAGAAGAAGCAGCTGAAAGTGCCATACAAGAGATGCTATATCCATTGATAGGGATCAAATGTGTATGTCCCCCCTTAATTCATATGTCAAAACTTTAATTCCCAATGTGATGTTGTTCGGAGGTGGGGCTTTCTGGGGGTAATTAGGTCATGAAGCTGGAGCCTCATGAATGGGATTAGCACCTGTTATGGTCTGTATGTTTGTGTCACTCCAAATTCACATGTTAAAATTGTAACCCCCAAAAGTATTAGTAGGTTGCTACTATGGTGAAGTGCTTAAATTATGAATGGGGAATCCTCATAAATAGGATTTGTTCCTTATAAAAGAGACCTCAGGGAGACCCCTATCCCCTTCTTCCATGTGTGGACATGGTGACCAGGAGGTCACCAGCAAACCAGGAAGACAGTATCACCAGAAATCTAATTGGCCAGCACCATGATCTTGAACTTCCCAGCCTCCAGAACTGAGAAAAATAAACATTTGTGGTTTAAGACACCCAGTTGATGGTACTCAGTCACATCATCCCCATGAAACAAACAAATTAGTAGTAAAGACTTATCTAGAATCTAGATTCTAGGCTTTTTCACTTTTATTATATTGAATTATTATTATTAATTTAAATGTTAAGAATTTGTCATTATCATAAAAAAATATTTACAAGGACCAGAGAGATAATATAAATGTCTACACTGATATGCAGAGGGGTAAGGGGCTTATATAAACAATTGGAGACTACTGGCTCCCAAAATTTGTTCAAACTATTTTTTCACCAATACATAAGCTAATCAAATCATATATACATGATTATACACACACACACACACACACACACACACACACACACACACATGATATCTATATATATAAAAGCCTAAGTGACCATTTGACCAGTAGCTATGATGCGCACTGACCACCAGGGGGCAGATGCTCAATGCACTGGCATCGAAACATGGAACAGACTGATGAATCTCAGAGAGAAGAGGGGAGGGGGGAGGGCAGAAAGAGATTAACCTAAGATCTTATATGCATACTAGAGGCCTGGTGCATGGATTCCTGCACTGGTGGGGTTCCTTGGCCTGGCCTGTGGGTATTGGGCTGAAACTGGCAGGCTGACATCCCTTGAGGGGTCCCGGATTATGAGGGTGCAGGCCGAGGGACACCACCATCACTGGTGCATGAATCCGTGCACCAGGCCTCTAGTTTTTATATAGTAATCCAAATAATATATGATTTATGAATTGTATTTGCTCTTCATATATTTTAGAAAATTAGACCTAAATCTGTGATGACCAAAATCAAATAAACATTATAATTAAATATATATATATCATGGACTTGACATACCAAAAAAAAGAAAGTTCTGTTAAAAAGATCTGGAGTCTTTGTACATTACAGTAACTTAAACATTCTTAATTGAATCTACATTTTAAAACAAATGTTTATTATGCATCTCTTATGGGCAATATGATCAAGGTATTCTTAGACCAAGAATAACCTGTGTGGTCTGTATTTGGAAATGTCAGTCTCAGGGTTCCTTACTATATAGTGATCTCATATTCCAAATGGAAACATGTTTGAGAATGAGGGGTGTTTTACTCTGGGACCACAGGTGTGACCCGAAAAGTATGGTTCCTGGTATCTAAATAGACCACTGGTATTATCTTGAAATGGCAACAGTTTTCCTCTTAAGTCTAGGAGCTAACAATGTTTAAATAGTCCTTTCTGCCTAGATGCTAGATTAATAGGGAAAATGAAGTCCTGTGGCAAGACTAAGAGTGTTGGGTGGCACCTTTGTCTTAATTCTAATGATTTCACTCATGTAAGTAGACTAAAGAAACCCTGTGCCTGATTTTTTTAGGCTGCATCAAAATTAGTTCTTTATGGAATATAATGAACAACATAAACTGATGAACAAAAACAGATCCAGAGACAGAGAGGCATCAATCAGACCATCAAACCTCAGAGGGAAGGTAGGGGAGGGTGGGGGTAAGGGGGAGAGATCAACCAAAGGACTTGCATGTATGCATATAAGCCTAACCAATGGACACAGATGATAGAGGGGTGAGGGCATAAGTGAGGAAGTGGGGGGGGGGGGCAATGGGGGAATAAGGACACACATGTAATACCTTAATCAATAAAGAAAAAAAATCTATTTAAAAAAATCAGTTCTTAAATTCAATAAGAAGCATATAAACATTTCTCCCAGCTGATTTTCTTAGGTACTTTAAACTCTTCATTATTTTCTTTATCAAGTGTCCATTGTCATTCTGACAACTTACAAAACATTCTGCATGGGTCCTGCTCAGTGGCTTGTTTCATTCCTTGTGAGCCCCAAATCATGTCTATCTCCATTTCATATATATTTTTTGATTCAGTGAGAAAACATTTCTTACCTTCCTGAGGATTTGAGCTAATATGTTTTCCAGATGCCTTATTACACTGTGAATGGCTTTCATTTAACACCTGAAGATAGTCTAGCAATACAATGCAAGGTCGAAAATTCTCTAACTCCATGTTCAGTCTAGATACAATTTCATGAAAATGCATATTAAATATCAATCTTTTGTTGTTCTAATGAAATTGACAGTCATAGATCATAAGTGGAAGTTGGATTATGTCTTTTGCAATACTATTTTATATTTTGAATAGTGCATCATTTCACAGTATGACAAAAATCCTATTATGACCTTTCAAAATCCAAGACAGCACATCATTGGGAATTACTGACACAGAATATACTCTTTAGCTTGTAAATTTGATTTAAGGATTCATTTTATTTCTATTTCCATGAGCTATGATACAACATTTAATGTTTGTATTCATTCACAACAGCCTAAATAGATTCGCTCTTAGTTTGTTCCTTTCAAAAAGACAATTTCAAGCAATCTAGGTTCACTTTTAGAATGGGACTGCATTTGCCTGATACTCTCCTTAACATATGTCTGGCTTATGACTTTGTAACTTTGTCAGTTTGGGAAAGAAAAAGTTGAAGGCAAGAATGCCTATTTTACTTTCTTTGATTTCATTTCTTTTTCCAACGGCATGTCATTGGGGTTCTTTTTTTACCCGATAAACACATTTCTTCATCAACAATAATTGCTAACCATTAAATTAGATTGTCTCCTTTTCATATTTGCTAGCTTTGAGGGGGAATATTGTAAACTTTCGGATTTGAAATATAAATGTCATGCTGAGCACTGAGAAAAAAATATTGTTTAATAAAGCCACTACATCATAATGCACCTTAATGTTGTGCAATTATGATCATTTTAAAACTTTAGACTTGCATACAAATAGAACATCTTTTCATTAAAGAAGAAAAGCTGAATATCATCTTAAAGCAGATGGCATTTTCCAATGCAGCCTTCTGAAGTTTCTATAGAGGCTTTAGATTTAGACAAGGCCTCAGGCAAGAATGCTACAAAGCAAATAGTATCACTTGAAAGGCCAATTTATATTCTAATATAAAGTTTATAGAGTTAGATTTCAAAAGCAGGTAGTAGAATAATCACGAATCGAGAGTATCATTTAAAAAATAATGTACGTTATGACCATTCTTGGTCTAAATGGAAAAAAGAAGAAAAAGTAGACCATGTTAGGAAATTTTGCATTCTGAATAGATTCAGTTTCTGTCCTGATTTACTGTGAGGAGGAATTGGCAATGGCTGCTGAATAGGAAAACAATATGTCCTCTGTTTTTATTTTTATTTATAGCATTTTCCTTTGACAGAACTGACGTCTGACCATTTATTACATAACAGATAAAACATGTGAAAATATTAACTAAAATTTTTCTCATTTATTTTGATGTTCTGTTCTCACATGAAGTCAGTAGAGAACATCCATAAATCCTTGCTGGCTCTACTGAAAGGGACAGGAGGCCTACATTAATAAGAAGGTTTTTCCAAAAGAAGATGATCATTCCATTGTATTCCTTGTGGTTAAATTTGTTTACATACATAATCACGCAGCCACCATGAAGTTTTCCTCAACCAGACCTTTTCTATACAAGTCCTATTTGTGTCATCTTTGGCATTACATATTACTGCCTTGCAGAGCTTTCAATTATCTAGGTATGCAACTAAGCACCAGCTTGCTTCCCTTCCCACCCCTCTATCCCAAGTCTGGCCAAGATAGTCTTTTTCCAGTGCTTCTAAGAAAAGATGAATATTTCCTCACATGCATTGCTGAGTCATTACTCAGTGTTTGCTCTACCCCCCCCCCCCCCCCCCCCCCCCCCCCCCCCAGCTCACAGTTCAGCTCTCGGTCACTTTTCACTTTGATGCTTAGTGCTTACTGAAACTTCTCGGCTTCAGTCCCCCTATTGGTTCTGGATTCTTAAAGACTAGCATCAAGAGCCAGGAGTAAATTAAGGAAGTAAATTAAAATATAGAACTGTATGATTCACATGATAGTTCCAATAGCCTAGATAAGAACATGTAGACACAATCAGCATTGTGCAGGGGATCTTTTTGGGCACACCTGAGGACATCCCTAGTGCCTTCAGAGTTTTTATTCCTCTGAGTGCCTCTTTCAAACCTTCGCCACATATTTTAGAAACTTCTACCTGCCACCTTAAGTGCTGGTCATGCAAATGACCCATCCATTTCCTACAGGGTAAGGCACTTGAAATGCAGTAATCACTATAACATATTTTGCAAACCTAACTGTTCAGTCTAGATTACTATCTGAGAAATCTGGGAGAACAGCTACTTATAGGCATTGCCATTTTAGGCATTTCTTCACAGTGAGGGGTATCACATATTTTTCTTGGTCACCCAATTGGGAATATTATTTCAAACAAGTGCACACATACACACACTCACACACATACATCTCAAAGACAGCACATTATTGCTCAGAAATAGTAAAAAAAGAAGATACTTTTCTAAACTTCATATCCTCCGATTAGTATATTAAACACAAGGCAGCTATGGTGAACATAAGTGGGCTGAAAATCAAGATATTAGACAGAACAGAATAAGATGTAGTGATAAAAAGAAGCATCAAAAATAGTTCCAAATGTACTAGCAATGTACTATCTGTTAAACCATTGGTTAAACTCAGAACCCAAATAAAGATAAGTTTTTTGGGAAAAATAAATGCCTAGATTTCAGCTGGGGCCAACTGAAATTAAGAGCCTAAAATTAGATTCAAAACAAAATGTAGACCTAATGTTGATAGAAGAGGGGTGGGGAATACATGGAGAGGTGGAAACTATTTACAGAAGGGATTATTCAAGTCATGAAAACAAGTGCTCTTAGGCATAGACAGTCTGTCTTTGTAATTTATCTTCGTTTTAAGAGTTTAATAAAGATGGAGCCACAAAAATGAAGTGCTGAAGAAATGATACAAGGTGTGACCTTTTTAATTTAAAGAATAATGAAATCACTTCTTTGTTTTCTTTCCTTTGATTCATATTATTTTATCTATTACATGGTATGTTTTTTTCCAGATACTTGGTGTGTGGTAGTTGTAGAACATACAAAAAAAACACAAAAATCCCTGCCCTAATAGTTTACATGTCCTCTTAATGAAACAAAAGAGATGAAATGTATAACCCTAAAATCAAAGAAAAGGTAGAAAGAAGGTAATAATCTACTCATACTTTTGTACTAGGTAGGGAAATCTGGCAATTCCATCTCTCAATTCTATCCTGATAACATCCTAAAAATGCTTAGACATGAAGTACATAGATCTCAATGGCAGAGTATCCAGTAACGTCCCTCAATAGATGCTCAGTGTATGATAAATAAAAATAGGGAGGCAAAAGTTGTGGATAGGCATTGTGGCTATTCTACTGAAGTAAAAAAAAAAAAAGAACTATTATTTTTATTTCCACTCATTTTCTATAACTGGTAGACAACATTTCATTAAACAGGAAAGCAAAAAACAGATATGATATTTTAGAAATAGTTGTTTTTTAAGCTATAAGTATAATGCAATAAAAATTTTCAAAATGTGGAGTGCCCTCAGCAGTCCCAGATCTGTCTCTTGCTTCAACAGTGTTTGGACAGAACAAACCCAGGGACACCCCTTCTTCCGGCTTCCGAACACCCTCCACTGTCTTATCCAGTCACCACCTTTGGAACCACCTCTGAGAACAGCCAACACACTGGTTTCTTTTTCTACCTTAACTCCTTATTGTCAAACAACCATGAGCTCCCAAATTCGTCAGAATGATTCCACCGACGTGGAGGCTGGGGTCAACCGCCTGGCCAACCTGCACCTGCCGGCCTCCCACACCTACCTCTCTCGGGGCTTCTATTTTAACCAGGATGATGTGGCCATGGAAGGCAGGGGCCACTTCTTCTGAGAATTGGCCAAGAAGAAGCTCCAGGCCTCTGAGCATCTCTTAAAGTTGCAAAACCAGCTTGGTGGCCGCCTTCTCTCCAAGACTTGCTGAAGCCCCCCAAGATGAGTGGGCAAAACTCAGGCACCAGAAAAGCCACCCTGGCCTTGGAGAGGAGCCCAAACCAGGCCCTTGGGGAGCTGCAGGCCCTGGTTCTACCCGCAGACCCTTAGCTCTCTGACTTCCTGCAGAACCACTTCCTGGGTGAGGAGGTGAAACATCAGGAAGATGGGCGACACTGGACTCACCTCCACAGGCTACCCATCCCCAGGCTGGGCTGGGCGGGTATCTCTTTGAAAGGCTCACCCTCAAGCATGACTAGGAGCCTTTGGAGACCAGAGGCCTATGAGGGGATCCTCTGCATCCCCCCTGGTGTCTGGCTTTTGCCTGAGCCTCTCCCTGAAACTATTAGCCATTCCTTTAACCACCCTGAAGCCCTCCCCCACTTATTGGGCCAAATGGAAACAATAAAGCTTTTGGCAGAAAAAAAATTCAAAATGTGTTTAATTTTATACATGATTTACTCCTTCAGAACACATTCTACTGTATTTTTAAAAAATGAAATTAATGGAAGCATCAAATATGTTTTTATTATGAATTTGGTTAAAATGACATGATTTTTAGAAAGCATACTTTTCATGATCTAGAAATCAAATATCTCTGTAGGGATTTTTAAGAGTGAAAAAATGCTGGGGATTATTTAGTTATTATAATTTTGCTTGATTTCTGAACTGGGTGTGGTTTTCTAAAAGGGGATTAGAGTGATAATAGAAAAGATAAAAAAAGTAATTTACTTCTTGATGAAAGACTAATGATTATTTGAAAATCTCATTTATGGTTTAGTTCAACTTGGGTTTAAGCAATTGATTGAGTGGAAATAGTTAAGCAATTCACTGAAAATAGTTAGGTATTAATCAGATATATATCATGTATATTTGAAACAAGCCATTTCATTCTTTCAGCAAAAATGTATTGGTTACCCAGTAGGTTTCTGGTAAATACTGAATATACACATGTTAGTGAGGCATGGTACCATGTTCAAGAAATGTAATGTATAAGGGAAGAGAGAGGCAAGCCAACAACCACAAATCACACCAGGAAAAGTGGAGGTACCAAGAGCTAGGAACTCAAGGGAAAGCATCCTAATCAACCGGAGGCAAAAAAAGTATAAAAAGATGTTTTCAGAGATCATTATTGTTTATTACTAACTCTACATATCATTAGCCAAATAATATCTAAGATCCATTCTATCTCTCAAAATCTAGAGTCTAAGATCATTGCAATACATTGTTTTTTTAAAAAAAAAATAAAAGAAAGTAGACAAAAAAGGCAAAGCAATCATTGTTTTCTTCAAAATCTTAGACGATCAATATCCTTCATGAGTAACTAAATAATTCCTCTTTTTAGCATGAAAATTATTTTGGGGAAATTTCTTAAATCTGCTTGTGGTACATGCTGGCTGAAAGAGATAATAAATTAATAGGGGGCAATTTCATTAAGGGGGTTATTGTGCCAGTGGCAAGATCCATTCTGGTTACTGCATTTTATATTGTTTTCTTATTAGAAAATATTTTGTTTGTTTTTTATTTTTTTGGTTACTATATGGTTTTTTTAGAGGATATTTTCATTGTTCTTAAGCCAAATTCTGAAAAAAATTAAAGAAGGATAACTAGTCTACAATATAATTTTTCAAAAAGAATAAAGTTCATTACTTTCACCCTATTGACTACTTAAAAATCAAACACAACACAACTGGACACAAAGAATGAGAATCAATTAGTTAACTTCTGTTCAACTCATCAGATTTTTAAAGTTATAGTAGTTTATTTTATTCACAACACCATAGTCACTTTGGGTCCCAGAAACTTAGACTGGAGGATGACAGAATTTCAAGGATGACAAGAAATACTTTTTATTGTTTTTCAGGCTACTCTAATGACCCAGCTTTCTTTAAATCTTTTCAGAAAAATGATATATTTTTCCCTTTTCATCTTTTCTATGTGGACCTCACTTTAATGTTCCCTGATTCCATTTTTTACCATCCAATATAATACAGCGAGGTCTTATATCAAATCACCTCTGGGGTGGTTGATCCTGCTAGTAGCAACTAATCCATAATTGCCGCTAACTCTAGATCCAATTTATTGTTACCAAGACAGAATAACACAGAATAAAAGTGAGAGGAATCTATACAGGAAACAACTTCTTTGGCTGGTTTCCTCAGAAAGAGGTAGTAGGCATGGCTGGTACCTAGAATTTTAAAAAGCCACTCTCCATGACAGAAAACTAAATATATTTTTTTCCTGGATTAAAAGTCATATAATCTGCATCTGTCATAGGAACATGTGAGATAAAGCCATAATTATACAATAGCCATTGTAAAGTAGAATAAAATTCAAATCTGACTTTCTTCTGCCTCATTGCTCATATCTTGTGAAAATAAAAAGAATATGATGACCTTAAATATTTTTTAAAACAAAAAAACAAATCTATGCACTCTCTGATTTGATGGTAATTGCCAAAATACTAGTATGTCTAAGGAAAAATATCCAATTCCATTACAGCAGCTAAATCGGTTTGGTTAGTAGTAGCCATTCCTCCCAAACACACACACACACACACACACACACACAAAGACAACAAACATTTTTAGCACTGATTTAAACTTAGAACATAATTTACTAATGACCAGAATTGAAATACTGAAATTCTAGGAAAGTCTGTACAAGGACCACAGAAATTGGTCTTCTTTTAAAAAAAATAAAAAATAAGCCCTTTCCAACTAGCTCAGTTGGTTAGAGCATCATCCTGATTGAATCCAGGTTGTGGATTCAATCCCTGGTCAGGGTCCAAAAAAAAAAAAGATAGTATTAAAGATATACATTTAACTGATTTCTTTCACTGATGTAGTAGAATCTTAAAATTTATGCTCATTTAGATGTTGCTGCTATTTGCTCATGCTTCCTATAGATTTTCAAATCTGGAAGAACACATAAAAAATATGAAAAAGGTGGAAATTCAGAGAAATGACATAAGGAGCTACTTTGCACAATTCCAGGTGGTTTTTGAAGAGACATTATTAGAATTAGATGCCATTCTTTAGATTGTACTCATTTATTTACAAGTTATTGGATACATATTTCCATATATTTTATAATTCCTGCTCCTCAACAAAGTACTGAACCAAAATTAGTTTATGAAGACTAAAGTCAACATCTAGATAAATGAGAAATAAAGAAGCGGATTATCATTTACAAAACCATATTAAGGCTTTTGCATGCCATAAAGAAAGTGTACAATGCTACTAGTAAAAAACGTCACAACCTAAGTGGTGTGATCACCTTGATAAGCAGAAAAAATAAATAGTGTTCTAGAGAAATGGATTTTCTCTCATTGTGTTTTTCTGTGGGCTAGTGCTGCTGTCAGCTATATTAGTTTAAGGTAATTGGTGATGTGTGCAGATAATTTCAGTGATAGGTAATTATCTCAATTTCTACAACATCTAAATTAGTGCATACTGCAATTAATCATACCCTGTGGCCATATAGTTACAAAATACATCATTTGATTGTCTGTGAAATGAAAACTGTTGATATAAGCATTCATACAGTAACTAGCAACCTCAGTGTGAGTTCCGTGGAGAGAAGAATGGAGAAGACCCTCAACTCTTAACGCAGCATGACTTGAGGTACACACTTCTCCCATCTAATCTTCAATTTGGTAGCTGCCATGTGTGAATAATGGTGTCTGTCTTTTCCAGTTAGCTCAGGGAAATCTCATTCAATTCTCAATGAGGCATAAAATGGATGAAATCTTTTTCTTTTTTTTTTTTTGGCAGGGGGCGGGGAGGAGGTGGGAATTAATACCCTGTAAAGATAGCAGTGGACAGTAGTTGTCTGAATAGGAATTGGGACAAAGATATCTCATCGTAGTTTTCCCAATGGCTAGCTATTTGGCTTTGAAAAAAAATCACTTTACTTTTCTCTTTCCTCATTTGAAAAATTGACCAGGTGTTCTTTAAAATATTGGCCATCTCTAAAACTGTGACTTAAATATTAGTTAGTAGTCTTATTTTTTTAATACCTAAATATCTATTAATCTCTTTACTCCTGAAATTCTTTTTTCCCCTCATTAATTTATCATTTAGTATAAATGCTGATAGAAAGCAGATGTAGACACTTTCATATAATGAAATTCTTTAGACATCAGAAATATGCTTTTTATATGTGCAAAGCTAAGAAAACATTTCATGGCCACATGAATCAAGTAACCATGTTGCTCCAATAATCAAATGAAAGAGTAAACCCCCTTCTTTGTGAGTAAACTAGTGTGTGGCTGTGCTGGAAGACTTTAAAAATTAGCTGACTTTAATCTTACAGATTGGCGGTTCTGGATGTGACCGAAAATATAATGATCCTGAACTCAGTCTGCATCATCCACAAAGCTGACTGCTGATCCCAAAATGTTCCAAAACATGCAGGTTTTACTTCTGCTCTCTTAACACAAAAAAAAAAGGTTTGCATTTAAAAATCATTCACTTAACTGATAAAAGTGCTTGAGTGGCCATAGAGTGCTGTATATGATAAGGCTGAACTGGAAAGTGCTCCCGGAGTGTATCTGTATATTAGTTCTTATAGGTGAGCACATTGTGTCACTATGATTTATAGTAACTCAACTCTACCTGGGAATAAAACGGGTCTTTTGATGAACTGCAGTGTTATTTTTGAGAATTGGTTTGGGGCTGCTAATTGGAAATTGTCAAAGTTTGTTGCTTCATTTCCATGAAAACATACTAGGTTTACCATTACCAAGCTAGCAGAAAATATGATAACACCTTTGATTCATGCATAACTGCTCACAATTTTTCAAGTGGGGTTTAACTTGACTGAAGATAGTTTGAATATGAGAGACATTCTTGTCGAAGTATCCTATGGTAATTATAGATGATTGAATAAATTTACTATAAAAATAACATGTGGCACTAACCTGAGACAACTCATTCATTAAGTATTTAAAAGAAAAACATTCTAAATCTCTGGCCTTGAACAACTTATACCTTAGTACAAGGTCTGTAAAGGGCCAGGATCAAAAGAAATGTTTTTGGTTTTCTGGGCTACGTGGTGTCCATTGCAACTGTTGGACTCTGCTATTGTTAACCTGAAACAGGCATAGACAATACATACATAGCTTGGTGGAGTTTTGTTCCAATAAACACTATTTTGAAAAATAGAAAGTAGGCCAGATTGGGCTCATGGATTGTAGCTTGCACTAGTATTTTGCCTTGCTGTAAATAGTAAAAGTCACATATGATATGAAAAATAAATCAAATAAAGAAATGCTAAGGCAAGCACAGAAAATAAAAAAAAATAATTGATATAGAAGAAAAATGCCACAAGAATTCAGAAGAATTAGGTTTCTGTGGGTAGAAAAGATTCCTAAGATGATATAATTTTCACTATTTCTAAAAATTTCCTTTACCTGATTTCATGATAAGTAGCTTGGCCATTATTCTATCAGTGTATTTTATTATTCATTGTTTTTGCTAAATTATATCACAGGAGTTCATGAATATATGTGGTCTGGAATGAGATTAACTATTTTATGGCTCTGTTAGATAGTTCTCTACACTAGGACCAATCTTGAAACCACAACAAAAAAGACTCTTCCATAAAACTCTTTTCCTGGGCTTTATCATAAGCTAAATTGACAAGACCATTATACTCAAAAATTGGGAAGTTAAAATGGTTCTACTTGGGAGATAGGGATAAATAGATTCCTAATCCATTTATGTATTGATTTCAGCTCTAGAAAGGATTTCATCACATTCTATCTCAATACTCAGGCATGATTCACAGATGAATGGAAACAGCTATTGTGTCCGGAAAGAACACCTTCCTCAGCCAGTGAGTCATTTGCATCAAGTTTTCGTCTTCTCACTATCCATCGACCACACTGAAATCATATAGCAGCCTTGAAATAATAGGTTAAAATTCTTCAAGAAATCAATTGCTCTATTAAAATGTGCCATTTGAGCAATGAAGTAGAAATTATATAAACGGTCTTCACTAGCATTATGAGCATCATTAAAAAATTGACCATCTTTGATGGTTTGATGGTCAAAGTCATTTGATAAAAGATTTTGGCAATAGTTTATTTTGTTTCTCTGCAAGGACACTAACTTTTTTGGTTATTTCATAAGCTGCTACAAGCAATTTACTAATTTGTGCTATAAGGAAATCAACTTCAAATATTGCTTTCATAGATAATTAGTGATTTTATTCATCAAAAGCATCCTGGACAACATTATTTTGTCCTTGTTCAGGAAAATCTATTGACACAATAAATATGTTACTATGCTCCATTTGGAAATGTCATAAAAATAATCTATGGCTTCAAGACACTTTGGACAAATTTCTAACAGACAAGATAGTGGGAACTGGGGACACAGTGGTTGACTTTACAATAAAAAATTTAATTTTCAGATATCTAGATTATATTTCTCATTCACCTTTTATTTTAGATATCTGTATAAAGTTACCCCACATGCAGATTCCCTTTTATGAACACACATAGTTTCCTCTTTTCTTTTGGAAGAATAGAATTTGTGAGCTTAAGTTATGTTTATTAATAGTTTTGTGCTTTAACATTTCATTTTTGAGCTACTGGACCTCTTATATAACTTAGGATGTAAAGTAACAAAAACAATGAGAGTCTTAATCCAGCAAATGAAAACAATAGCACTCAGAAAAATGGGGAAATACTTAGAGACGGAGCAACCTGCAAACTGAAAGGCATGTGCAAGATACTGCTCCAAGTAGTTCTTGATAAAAGCAGCTGCCATTTTAAGCTTATGATGATATTTTGATGAAAATATGAACTTTACATATAATAAAATTTGTAAAGAAATTGTGGACAAATTACTTCATCATGTTTTTACTCCAAAATACCCCAATTGTTTATAGATCCCTTATCTATCTATCTATCTATCTATCTATCTATCTATCTAAAGCGCTAGTATGCAAAGTGTCCCCACGAAGTTTGACCATGAGACCAGGAGTTCCATTACTCACTATGATGTGTGCTGACCACCAGGGGGCTGTGCAGAATGAAGGAAGGCCCCGATCAGCCCTGATTGCTGGCCAGACCTAGGGAACCCTACCTGTGCATGAATTTAGTGCACCGGGCCTCTAGTAAATTATATATATGTATATCTACATATATTATATTATTTTTATCATCTAATATGTTATATGCATACTTTATATATTTGTTTATATATATATATTTATAATTTATTACAAATACAGATATAGATAAATACCTAACATCGACAAGTAGCCCACAGAACACACTGTGGCAAGCCCTGCTCTATGGCCTCATCGAATCCCAAACTTAAAAGATTTCAGCAGCTCTAACTGTTGTCTCTCTCTTGCCTGTAGCAAAAATTCCAGTCTCATGAGTAACCAGGTGGAAGGCAGATGAGATCCTTGATATCCTCTCTTACAGGCTCCCAAAGGAGAACAGGCAAAGAAAACCAGTGTATTGATTAAAAGCATAGCCTGAGCCCGATAGAAATGCACAAGGCCTAGAGGCTCTGGATTATTGGTAAGGGAGCCCTAAATCCTGTTTTCTAGACCACGTCTGCTCTCTTTGCCACTTCCCATTGCCCTCCGAAGACACTTTCATTTTAGTTGGGCAGGTCTTTGGAAGTGGAAGGGAACGTTGGAACAGTAAATAACAATGCTCACATTTCCCCCTAGATAGCAACAATTGTTGTTTTTTGTTGTCATGTTTAATAACTTGGAAAACTCTACAATGAGCATTACCATAGCACTTTTAACTTAAACATTTAGAAAAATTGTAATAAAATAATTAAGTGGCTAGGATGAGTCATTGTCTCAGCAGCTGAATTTAGACACTTTCCCTCTCATGGTCTATGGTGTGAGAGAGCTGGTAGTCCCTGCTATTGCATACTCGCAGGGAAGGTTATGATCCCCGAGGCTGGCCTTGGTAACGTGGGTTTTGATGAAATGATTTTACTCACAACTTCTCCAAATGATGCATAAAATAACTTTATATTCTAATAAAAAAATCCTTAAATTGACAAATTGCACCAAAGTCTAAGGTGCGTGATTTGTATTTGCCTGTTCACTGTGAATACCCATGATGGAATTTTGTGATTTTTATAAAGCCTCGTGTGCTTCCAACAGTAAAAAGGTCAAGTCACTTAATTTTAATTTTAAGCTAAATAAACTATAACAGGCACTTTGCTTATTTCCAAGTAATAAAATTTATAATGCGTTTGAATAACCTATCTATTTTATGCTATATTATTGAATTTACAGGAAGATAGTCTAAATTGATGATTAGGTCTAAATTGCATGATAGATGCTCTGTTAGAACATACAAAGTTCTTGACTCTCAAGTATTATCCATTTGTGTGAGAAATAAAGCTTCCCATAGTTGAAATCATGACTAGAGGTTCAAATATCTTCTTCCTTGTGCATGCATAAAACCCTATATTAAAATTCTATTGAAAGAGAAAGATAAAATGTCACCTTTCCATGAAAATGTATCTACAACAATATACAACAGCATATCAACCTGCAAACAGTGAACTTTTAAATTTCCAGAAAAATCACTATTATTAGTTAGTGTTTATTCTGCTTCAGGTAATGTGCTAAGCACTTATATTAGTTATTCCTAATTCTAAATAAAGTAGTCATCATTAAAACCTCAGAAGTAAAGATACTGAGGCAGAGAGAGAAAAAATAGCTTGTCCAAATTCACACAGAAAACAAGCATTTGAATTTTTTTTTCTTAAATAAGAGTTAGTCTGACTTTAAAGCCTGTGCCAGACTGTGTCACACAGATTGACATGCGCCATGGGGACACATATAGTACATGTATTTTAACTCCCCTAACGGACTGGAAAGTTCCAGAAAGCTGCACGCAAGCTTCCTTTGTATCCCTTGGATACATCATATGAACTGTCTGGGAGTCTTATTAAAGCCGGTGTTCCGATTCCCTCTGTCGGATGCTGTTCCTGATCATCTGCACTTCTCACAAGCTCCTAAGTGATGCAGATGCTTCTTGTCCCTGGGAAACAAGAGCTGCAAACCCTTGAAGTCTTAGTAACACAGATTTTCTCATAAATTATCACTCAATAAAGGTGTCTGAATGCAAGAATGCATGGCTTCGTGAATGAACAAACAGCCTTTTCAAAGCTATCTAGGCACATCCCCAACATGTTGCTAACTAGGAAAGTTTCCATGGGCAACTGGTCACAAATACTTCTCATCTTAGTAAAGGTTGGGAGTCACCAGAATGTTCCCTCTGCATGCTTAGGCATCCAAATATCAATACAATTCTGGCAGGTACCCTTCTGAGTCTTTGGTCACAAAGTCCTGTGCCTGTCATGCCATTCCCCTCTGTGCTGACTATAATTAACTCCTAACATTTTTTCTAGACCTACTTCCTCTAATAAACACTTCCTAAACTTTCCTTTGATCACATAAGCATTATTCAATTTGCTGCACACATACTTGCATCAATTCATCTATTCATTTTTAAATAAAACTTTATTAAGTAGCTATGATGTGCCACGCATTAGGATAGGCATTTACCTCTCTATTAGATGGAACATTTCATTGTAGTTACTTGATTGTTGTTCTTTTCCAGATTGTGAGCCTATTGAAGATGAAGACTGTGAATTTGTAATCTCTGTAAACTTCGTGCCACTAGAGGACCTTAGGCATAAAATGTCACCCTTGCTAAATAAAGTATGAGTTAATTCTTCAAAATTTGGTGATCTTAAATATAATCTAATTATCATATGAAAACTAGTACCTTCGATGTTTATGCAACTCATGGGATTATAATCTTAGCCAATAGGTGAGACCACTGGATACATGCTTCATGATATTGCCACTCATTTGTTCTCCATCAGTATGTTTTTCCAATTATGGCCCTACTCTGCCAATCTGACTACCATCTCTGTGGCAACCAATTTTAAAAGATACCTTCTGGTATTGCTTCCTGTTATCTTTGTTAGAGCTCACATATTTCTATGTATTTAGGATATATGCATTTCCAAATATTAGTCAAAAGTTCCTCAGTTTATAGCAAAGATTGAGGTCTATTCAATGAGAAAGTACAGATCTATGTCTTCAGATTAACCAAACATTATTCTTTCCATCAGCTTGTGCCAGTCACTGACACAGCGATTGCACTGGATGGGCCAGATAGTCAGATGACAGGGTTTGATTACTTGAGGGCCTGGAGACTATGTGAAGTTCCGAGGAAATCAGTAAAAGAATAAGAAGGAAAAGTGACATCAAGGAGTTGTGATCTAGTTTAAAGCAAGCACAGCTTCTATTTTTGCCTCTGGCCTAAGGCAAGGCTAGAGTTGGTTTAGTATTCTCCTTGGCCTCTTCACTCCATCCCTCCATAGTAATCTCAGATTTGATTTGCTTGTTTGTTTATTCTAACAGGAAGAATTGGAGAAATAATAACTCTTGGGTGCAAATGCAATAACAATGTTCCTAAGCACCTATCTAGTTCTTATCTGGGTGGGGACAGTGACCTCAAATGAGAGACAATGCCCGGTTTGCACAGACCACCAATGATACAAGAAAAAACAATCCAAAAAGTATGACGACTCTGTGATTTACAAAAATAGGCATCTAAAGAGGGATCCCAAACGCATGGCAGTAGATATCCATAACCTTTTCCATGTAGACTACAGGAGACAGTTCCTATTCTCGGACCTCTCAGAGCTTCTGCTTTTAGAAGTGCAGTGTGTTCCTATATTGAGGAGTGATGGTGTGGTGGTTAATTTCTCATGGAGTTTACAGTATTTCCACAAGATGTTTCATTTTTCAGTTGAGGAAACCTGAAGAATAGAGTGCTTAATGAGTCGCTCTAATCAATGCAGTCAACTCCTGCATAGGAGGAGCAGGCTTGAGATCTGATGGCTCCAAGTGTAGACCTTTTTGCACCGTATCATCCCACTTTAACCATAATCAAAATCACAACTGTGACATTCCATAGCAGTAATAAAGGAAGGCAGAGGGTAGGGACAGTAAACAGAAAACAAAATAAAACAAGATAGAACAAACAAACAAACAAAAAAAAACCCCTGCAGTTAATTAGATCCACCTTCATAGAAAAAACACTCTATCCTCAGTCAAAACCAGTACTCAGTTCCCTCAGGTGTGATTGTCCTACTTCTGGCTTTGTTTTTCTTAGCACAGTACTTTGCAATAGCCTGTGATCACAGTTATATACTTCCTCCCCTCCCAGGAGCTCTCCCTTCCTTGCCCCTAGCTATGATCATGCTGACCTATTTGCAACAAGCATGACATCCTCACAAAAGGAAATATGTGGTATTCTGTAAGGTAAATAAGGCAGGTAATTTATTTCTATTTTATGTATGCACAATCCATAGCTCAAAAATATTGATTTTCCTTAACCAATAGAAATGACTATCCAAGACTAATTTCTCAAAA
This sequence comes from Myotis yumanensis, assembly GCF_028538775.1. Lineage (NCBI taxonomy): Eukaryota > Metazoa > Chordata > Mammalia > Chiroptera > Vespertilionidae > Myotis > Myotis yumanensis. The sequence continues at coordinate 16,773,482 of NW_027223762.1, forward strand.
CCCTAGGCTCCTTAAAATACTCTCCATCCAAAATAGTCAGTAATTCCTACGATGAAGCAAACAAATAAACAAAACCTAGTTAGACTTAAGATTTTTTCAATGGAATGTTTTTCATTTTCTTTTACCATTTAAGCAATATACTGTTCATAGGCAACCCGGTTCTTGGAGCCACATACTCAGGATTTGCCTCCTGACACTGTACCAAATATGCCATTTTGAGTAAGTTATTGGTTTTAGATGAGCTTGAATTCTCTTATTTATAAAAATGGATGTAGTAATAACTTCTTTTCGTGAGAAATGGGAAAACATATATAGGCTTATGACTAATATGAAGAAAAAGAATTGGATATACTCTCTGTCTTAATTAAAACATTTGGACAATATATATATATAAGACACAACAATTTCAGTTCAAGGCGGTGATCCCTGAGATAAAGGAAACAAATCAGATAATACAACCATTGCCTCAACATACTGTGAAGACAGTTTCCAGGCCACAGCACAGCGAGGGGGAACCCAAACAGAGCCCAGCAGACTCCCTCAGTTGAGGAGATACTGTTGAGAATTCAGGAGGACGAGTTGTCCAGAATTTGCAGATATAATACAGAGAGGAGATTGCCAGAGGGAGAGGAAAGAGCCACATGAAGAACAAAGGGCTACGAAGAGAGAGTTACTTGGAGAGAGAGCTCTGGAGATTTTCCCCTTGAGTCATCCGCTGAGTAATGGTTTGTGTAAAGAAAAGTCTGAGGCTGGGTAAGAATTATCAGAAAGGACAGGTTGACACAATCCTCAGAGGTCACAAAGGGCTGAGAATAGTTAGGACTCCACATAGAGTGGAAAACCTTACATACAGGCCACGTGGGAGAGGATCAGCTTTTTTTTGTCTCAGTAGTGAAGCAAAATTAGTCCTAGAATAATAGTGCCCTGGTTCCACATAACAAAGCTTAAAATCAAGCCTTAAAAGGATTAAATTGTAACCAACTAAGTTAATTGCATCCCAGTTCAAAACTCGCAATTAAAGGAATACAAAATTACCCAGCAATCAGAAGGATGAAATCTTAATGTCTGACATCCAATCAAAAATGACCAGGCATTCAAAGAAACATGGAACTACAACCCATAATGAGGAAAAGAATCAACAGAAATACTACACAGGTTATATAATTAGTAGAGTGGGACATAAAACAGTTTTTATAAGATTATGCTATATATTCAAGAAGGTACAATGAAATATGAGAGTGCTAAAGCATGGAAAATGTGTAAAAAGTCCAAAATTGAATTTCTAGTAAAGAAATAACAGATAAGAAACTTACAGATTAGTTGCCTATAATTCTCATTCATCTCAGCTTCTCAATAGCTTACCAGCGGTTCTCAACCTGTGGGTTGCGACCCCTTTGGTGGTCGAACGACCCTTTCACAGGGGTTGCCTAAGCCCATCCTGCATATCAGATGTTCACATTATGATTCATAACAGCAGCAACATTACAGTTATGATGTAGCAACGAAAATAATTTTATGTTTGGGTCACAACATGAGGAACTGTATTTAAAGGGCCAGAAGGTTGAGAACCATTGGCTTAGACCATACTGGCCTTTCTTTAAACTCACTTTCCCCTTCAACCTCCATAATACCTCTTTGACCAATATTGCAAGTTCCCTGGGCAGAAGAAGTGAGAGCAATTTTAACTGGTCCCTGGTTGGAGATGCAAGTCGTATGAGCTTCTAAGTTATACAATATTGTATTTCTAGTATTTAGCATAGCGTTGGCTACTAGATAAACATGCAATAGAAGAAAGGGAGGGGAAGGTAGGAATGGGATAAAGAGAGCAGGGTAAGGAAACGATACAAAAAGGGAGGGAAGGTTGAATTGAAGAAAGGAGAAAGAAAAGCAGAAAAGATGGCTGATTTTTGCCAGAGAACTGAAAACCTCTTCCAATGGTTTAAAAGGCTCAAGAGAATTAACTCATCTCCCAGAGACCTAATGTAAATGTATAAGTTCATTTGCAAGACCTGATCAAACAAACATGTTTAATCATATCATCTTCCTTAAGTAAAGACAAATTGAAAGCAATCATTATGCAGTAATTTAAATTCATTGATTTAAATACCAAAGTGGTATATAATTTAAGTGCAGAGCACTCTAAAATCCTACAAAGCATATGCTGAAGAAGCAGCAAAGAAGAACTTAGAGAGAAAAGTAAACTCTTCAGTGATGGATGGGGCACTTCAATCAACTGAACCACTCCAAAGCTAAGATTCAGTACACAAGAGAAACATACTTCCTTAAGCTACCTACAAACATTGTGACTCACGGTGATGGACCATCCGGAGACTGCAGAGGCTACACTACTTCATGGGAAGCTCATCCATCTATTTGGAATAACTGAAGAGCAATCCTGCCAGAAAATAGAAGCACGGACTTGAAGCAATCTCTTAAGGCTTGAAAAATCTTTTGGCCAGAATCAAATAGCTCTTAGTCCAATGTTCCCTTCTTTGAAGGAAGTTTCACAAATCAGATGAAAGGGGGACAGTGGTTCCTCAGTGGGAAATAACGAAGGAACAAAGCTCAGGGTACAATTCTCCAAGCTTCTGTGGGCTCTGCTCTGACTCTCAGGACCCTCACATAATGTCTTCTCTGTGAACCCCACCATGGTTACCACTTCTCAATTAGATCTACAAATGATGGACTGATCTTGGTGCCAATATGAATAAGTCCAGACTGGCATGTCACCTTCACCTTAATGTTCCTACTAGTTTGATACAGATTATTGTGATGAACAATAAATCCCTTTCTTTCATTTGTAAAATAGAAAGGGCTGACAATATTTGTACAGGTTCTGGAAATTTGACAAGCATCTATACATATAAAAGCCTAAGCGATTGGCTGACTGGCCAAACGTTTGATCATCTGACCAGTAGCTATGATGCACACTGACCATCAGGGGGAAGACACTCAACACAGGAGCTGCCGGAACCGGTTTCTGCCCGATCCCCACAGCCAGGCCGAGGGACCCCACCAGTGCACAAATCTGTGCACCGGGCCTCTAGTATATTATGAAAAGAGAACTCTGTCTTTGAAGCCTGTGCCACTTTCTTTACAATGAGTGGAACCTAAACATATTTTCACTTTCATTTTTCTTTTTCCTCATTTAACCCCTATACAATTGTGTTGTTTTGTTAAATCTCAGTAAATCTGGTCTGTTTTCCATGTCTGGGTCTTTCACATTTATCTTTAGCAGTCAATAGCTGGAAACTGCAAACCGTTTGGGTGTATAACTTCCCCCTCAAGATTGTGACACTCTACCCAAACCTATCCAGTGATTTCATACATTTGAAAAAAATTAATTAAGGTGTATTTCAAGCTTTAACAGGGCAATTTTCCTTCTGGAAACATTTTTGAGGCAAAAAATAGTAAGTAAATTCATGGTTCAGGAATGTTTGATAGTTTTTATGGAAAATGTTTTCAATGTAAATTTTTAAACACAAACAGAATTACAGAAAATAGTATATTAAACACACTTGTATATATTATGCAATATAAATATTTTGCTAAACTTATTCTATCTATTGTTTTTGCATTTATCTATCACCTGTCCTTCCATCCTCTCTTTCTCCCTTTCTTCCTCTCTTCTTCTTTCTTTGATGAAATATTTAAAAGTAAATCTCAGAAATCCTTTTTGTTTGTTTGTTTGTTTCAGGAATCTTATTATCCATAAATTACTTCAGGATATCTTTTTCTCCCTATTTCCTCTAACCTTACAAAGTTCTCACTACTTCTCTGTGTCTACTGTTTCTTAGAAAAAAAAACAGCTCCAAATAATCCTTATGACAAAGAGGCATATTTTGGGTTTCAAATTCTGCCCACCTTCAAAGACATAACAGAGCTATGGAAACAAAGATAACTAGATGAGCCAAAATTTTGTAGAAGGAAGAACTGTTCACTGAGCTGAGATTGACACCAATTTTTTCCCTGGAATCTTTTGCTTGGTCTGAATATGGGCTGGGCTTAAGAGTTGGCCTTGGCAGAAAATAGCTATTGGGGTAAATTCCATCACTGGTCTGAAGCTTGACTATGGTGATGGACAGACAAACGTACCACATGGTAAAATTGCATAGAACTAAGTACACACACAATAAATTACATCACTATCAATTTCTTGCTTGTGCTATTGTACTGTAGTTGCTCTTTTATAATTACCTGTACTTTTCTCCAGTCAATTTTTGTCTTCTTAATCCCTAGCAACCACTATTTTGCCTTCCAGGTCTATAATTTAGTCATAATATTTTTTTTCAAATATTTTGTTTAATTCTTTAATTAATGGGGGAATCAGTACAATGTTATAACTGGTTCAAAGGAAAATTCGAACAGATAAACACATGCATATAGACCATCAGGAATATAGGAATATAGAAACACATATTACTTATTTATTTCTTTATTATTTTTAAAATATATTTTTTATTTATTTCAGAGAGGAAAGGAGAGGTAGAAAGAGATAGAAACATCAATGATGAGAGAATCATTGATCGGCTGCCTCCTGCATGCCCCCTACTGGGGATTGAGCCTGCAACCTGGGCATGTGCCTTTGATCAGAATTGAACTCGGGACCCTTCAGTCTGCAGGCCGGTGCTCTATTGACTGAAGCAAACCAGCTAGGGCTAGAAACACATCTTAAAATAAATATAAAATTGATCAATAGCCACAGAGTAATAATCAAGTGCATCTCCACCAGACACAATCTGCTTTTCTTTGGGCAAGAATCATTTGAATTTTGTCAGTATTCTACAACTTACCCAGTGTAATAGCTCAAAGACAATGAAAGGCAGAGATTGTCTGGAAGAGTGCCCTAGACAGTGATTATATTTACTCATTTCAAAGTCCTTTATACTATTCCTGACACTATATTTTGAATGCTGCCTTTGAACTCAGCTTTCCCTATATTCATAGCAGCACAAGTCATAATATTTTCTATTGTAATTTCTTTATACTAATAACATTTGCTTTTAATCTTATGCCATAACATAAATTTGAATCAAATACATTATAAACTTTTGTTCTTTTCCTTTATCTGCATTAGCATATTGTTATTTAGTAAAAAGAAATCCTCGATGTGCCTCTACTTTCCCCCATGTATTATGAGCATTATCATCCTCACCTATAGCTTCAACTATTATCACTTTCTGAAAATTTCCTTAACTTTTATGAGATACTTTGTTCTGAGGTCCAGCCCATTTACCCCATGGCCTAGTGGATTCTTCATAGTTACATCAAATGTAGCTATCCAAAATCAAACTGTCATCTACCTTTCTCTTCTTTGTTCTCACCTCATTAACCCTATTTTCAACATATTGATACAGTCTAATGTTTTTATGCCAAAGTGCATGCCTTCCATCACTATTATGTGTCCAAGTTCCCTTCCATTCTAAATATGTCACCAACTGCAGAGTGGCTGTAGGGCTAATATCTACTTTCTCTTATCATCATTAAGCTTTTCCAATACATTACATGAAAAGTTCTACTTCTATGGAATCCTTTATTTTGCTATCAATATTTTACTTTTACTTTTCTGCTTGATTTATAAAATAAACTTCTACAAATTGGAAACAAGATTCATGCATTTACTGAAACAATACCCAGAAATGCATTTCATTGCCCTGAATACATATGGTTTGGATATGATGCTATGTCTTCCATTTACATTTATCTAGGATGCACTGAAAAAATTTACAGCATTTTCATCAAGAGCTTTCTATCCTAGATCTAGAGACAAAAAAATGACAACACTGAAGCTGCCCAACTTCTGGAACATCAGAAGAAGGCGGGGTTCATTGGAAAATAGAACAATGCTGGGAAAAATAGAAGGCAGCAGGAAAAGAGGAAATATGAGATGGACTGACTCCATGAAAACAGCCATAAGCAGGAGTCTACAGGAGCTGAGCAGTGTTGTTGAGGTAGGACATTGTGAATGTTACTCATTTACTAAATATATCTAGGACATTAACTATGAAGCATGATAAATTGAAGAATTTTAACAAGATTAAATGTTTTGAAAAAAGCTGAATCACTGAAAATTGAGAACTCCTGTGGGCTAGATTTGTCTTGAAGAATACTAGGTTTCATAATTATGTTATTAAATATACTTTTTTAATTCAAACCTTGCCTTTTGTACATATATGAATATAGTTATAAGTAGTGCACATTTTTTATTAGTATGTGCTTATAACATTAGAAAACAATGTAAAGGCAAATTAAAGAGAAAAATGAGACATTTTGAAAATTATTTAATATTAATTATAAAGTAATTAGATTGGATAGAAATATTTTCTACAAATTAAAAATATATGCAATTTTATCATTATAAATGGAGGAGAGAAAAAAATCTTATTCAAAAATTGAACAAACAGAGGAGAATAAAATTAAAAAAAAAACAACACCAAAAATGGATTTAAAAAAACACCTCAAATAGAAATTAGTGTTTCTGTCATACTGAGATAATTACCTCTAATTTTAAAATAATTAACTTTGCTATCTTTGAAATCACTGTTATATCCATCACATTTCTTTACATTTAAAACAATTACACCTCAAGCATGTATTGGCATCACTTTATCTAAAATAGTCAATTCATTGCTAAATTGCTATAATTATTTTTTTATGGAATTTGTTAGGAAGGATGCCCAAACTGTTAGACTATTATACCTGCTTTATTGGAAAGAAGTGCATATGAGTATACTAAAGTTATGTTTTACAGTACAATGGCTAGAACTTATAGTTGCTTTGTTTTATATTTTTAAATATAATTCTATCCCTGTCACATTTCTTTGTTAGTCAGTTTTCCTAATATGATTATGCTTTAAACTACATAAACATCACCATATATGGGAAGCTCATTAAAATAATCAAGTCAATGTGCCACTTCATGGTCCAACTTTACGCACATTCTCTGGTTACATGCAGAGGATTTGAATAGAACACAGAATAGTGAAGGGCTTGAAAGCTGTGTTGTTCCTGTCAGAGAGGCCGGGGCTTGAATTCTGCCTTAGCCACTTACAAAGTGTGTGTCCTTAATAAATTTAATGTATTGAGCAGCCACTTCAACTTTTGTAAAATGTGGATACTATATTTACCATACAAATTGTCATAAAATTTCAATCTATCCTTAGACAAATACACACACACAAATATACACACACATACCAATGCATATCAGTACACTTAGAAAGTAAGATTACTTTATATTTTATGATGGAAATATAAATATCTAGTTGAGATTGCCTGGTCAGGAAATTTTCTCTGAGGTGGTGACATGTTAGCCATTCTATTATTGCTACTACTAATGAAAATTAGATCTAGTTAGTCAGATGTCATGGTATATGTATACATCCCTAAAAAAAAAAAAGACTCCAAGTGAAATAATTTGAAGAAATTTGGGGAAATGTCTTGAAATTAAAAAAAAAGATTCAGAATAAGCTTATTATGAACTTCATCTCTGTATGGTTTCTCTCTCATGGGTCATGAGTAAATTCAAAATTCCCAAATAACATTGTGTTGTTGTTGTTGCTAATAATATTCATATAAAGATATTATAATTCAGTCTGAAAGACAACATTCAACAAAGAAGTTATCTATGTTTAAATTATTTAAGAAAAATGACAAAGTTTCTTGAAGACACAGTTTTTCATTTCTTCTAAAATGACTGTTTAGAAATCAGTTTGGTCTACATGCTTTTAAAACCAAATCATTAGGTGGGGAAGTTACTATGGATCAATTTCTGCCCACCTTTTCAACCACTTACCTCCATAGCTGGAAGAGTTTAGCTAGATAAAGAGTGTAGAAGACAGATAGGCAAAGACCATAGAAGACAGTTTTTCATTCCCATGAAAGAATGCTATTCGATTTGAGAAGACAAGTTTATGAGATAATAAGAAATAATACTTGAGAGCATTTGACATCTTGTTCCCCAACATGTCATCAGTTTGACTCAAATAAATTCTTATAATTTTTTTAAAAAGACATAATACCATGTGAGTGTTATAGAGCAGGAATTTTCAAACGTTTTTCATCTAATGGCACACATAAACTAATTACTAAAATTCTGTGGCATACCAAAAATATGTTTTCCAACAATCTGATCACCCCGCCCCCAAAAGAGTATAATTTTGATTCATTCACACCAGACAGCTATTGTTGTGTTGGCTTTTGTCATTTTTTTTAATATGACAATCTACGGGAAAAGAGGTCAGTGCCAATCTAAGGGAAAGTAGTCTGGTATTGCAAGTTTTAAAAATTCTTGGGGAACACTGGTTGAAAATTACTGTTATACAAAGTGCACCCTCAGGGCAGACAATGGGAGATTGAAACATACTTTGGATAAACCTTTGGGGAATATCTGCATGAAGATTCATAACACACTGTAAATTCAACATGAGAGAATTAAGAGAATCAGACAATTTCCTCCCAAATTATAAAATGTAGGGAAATAAACATCAAATAGTGTAGATCTCATTGACCATAACTTCCCAATTCGTTTTGTTTTGATAATCCCCACTCAAGGATATTTTTTCCATTGACTTTTAGAGAGAGTGGAAGGGAGGGAGAGAGACAAAGAGAGAGAAAAATGTCGATGAGAGAGAGAATCACTGATCGGTTGCCTCCTGCACATGCCCTGACAGGGGGCGTGATTGGGCCTGCAACCAAGGTACATGCTCTTGACTGGAACTGAACCTTGGACCCTACAGTCCACAGATGGACCCTCCAACCACTGGGCCAAACCAGCCAGGGCATAACTTCCAATTTTTTTATTCCATTCAGATATTTGTAAATGCACTGTTCGTATATTTTTAAAACATAACTAAAACATATTATAACATGGAAATGTTTGGAGGCTGAGTTGAAAATAAAAGTAGGTTCTGTTCACATATTCTCTAGTAATCTGGAATGTCAAATCTACCCTGTGCTTGTTGTATCACTCTCCTTTTAATAAGATAATCTTTTTCAAGCTCCATGAGACTGGAAGAAGTCCTATGTCTTTAAATCCTGCCTTCAAATTCCTATATTGCTCAAGCTCTCATAAAATCTCCCATGGGGTAAACAGCCATGTGCTTAGGTACACTCCTGATTCCAGTCCATCATAATAGCCTGGACTGAATAGCTCTTTTGAACTAATGATTTGCAAGCTGTTAACCCCTGGGGCGGGGATACTGGGTAAAAGGTGCATGGATCTCTCTGCATTACTTATTACAACTACATATACACTTACAATTACCTCATAATAAAAAGTTTAATTCAAAAAGTATGAATAATACATAGATAAGAAATTTTAAATAAATAGCTATAACTTATTTATATATGATATATATCACATACAAATGATTATATATGAATTCAAACTACTCTTAAGATTTTATCTATAAGTATCAATCTTACTGAGTTAATGATTTAAACATTATACATTCCTTTTAGTTGGGTCACTGTCCCTGTGTGCACTCCGTGCCCTGAAATAGAACTAAATGTTTTTTTTAAAAAAAATAAATTGAAGAATACATGAATAAACATGGAGACCCTGTATGGATAAATATTATGTAAAAAAATTAATAAATCATGTTTGCATTATTTACTTTTTTGAATTGAAGTTTTTAGAATTATAATAATTATAACCAATTTTCATTCAGAAATTATAATAAAAATGCAAGAGTTTACAATACCAATAGATTAGAAATTCGAATTGCTAACACAAATGTCATGTGTGCTTATTAACAACACTAGTAGCCCTGTGCACAAACCCGTGAGCCAGTAGGTCCCTGCCACCCTCCTGTAGTGCCCCCCCCCCACCTCCCCCCTCATAACTTGTTGCCCTGCCCTCTCCTGTAGCTCTCCGCCTCCTGCTTGCTTGCTGTGCTGTCCAATCCTGTAGCTCTCTATCGCTGGCTTGTAGCCAGTAGGTTGCTACTGTCCTTCTGTAGCTCTCCACAGCCGGCTGTACCTCGCTGGCCCACCCTCCTGCTGATCCGTGATCTGGTCATGATGTGCTTGGTCGTTAGGCCTCAAGGCGTAATGGGTAATTAGCATATTCCTCTCTTATTATATAGAAGATTGTATATGGGGCCTATAACTCAGACAATGCAGATATCATGGCAATCTAGGCCAGATATATTTTTTTTAATGGCAGCTAATTCTAGCTAGAGCAAGCCCAGGTTTAACTGATATATTAACCACTTTTCTTCTATAGTCTCCTTATTTACTTGTCCTTGTGACTAGCAATGTGTTAAATGTCCTTTGTATAATTTGCTTTAGCAATTGCTAAATGGAAAGTTATTTCAAGACAAATGTTGTTGACTGATGCTAATAGTTGGCGATTATCAAGGTTTTTAAAGACCTGTGGAGGGCACAGGGACTCACCAATATGCATATTGGACACAATGTGTAAGACAGTCAGTATATAAAGAACCAGTATCCTGTGGATAGGAACCTGTGGCATTAATGGTACACACTGGCTAATTATCAGCCCTGATAATAATGATAACATTTATTTAGTATTACTATTTCCCAGCCTTCAAATACACTTGAGTTATAATTCCTGTTGACAGCACTTATATTTTAACAAAGGTTTTCCAAAAACTTATCTTCACCAGTGAGAAATTCTATTGCCTGATAGTGAGAAGAATTCCTTGGGCAAGTATGCCTTTTAACACTCCTCAAACCACTTTCTGCAAATGAGTCCTACTCTATCGAGTTCTACATAATGGTCCAAAACCTTGGCCTCACACCAGAATATTCCTTAGGAAAGAAGAGTATTAAAAAATCCTGCTGCCTTGTAATAGATCTGACAAATTATATCAGAATCCCTGGGGGGTGTTATTAAGGCAGCAGAATTTTTAAAGCTCACCCAGGTGATTCCAAAATGCAATCGAAGACAACAATACTGTGTAAAATCTTCTCCTGACTCCTGAGGCTCATGTACAGATAGCTAGATCAGTGGTTCTCAACCTTGGCTGCACATTAGAATCACCTGGGAATCTTTTTAAAATCCTGATTTCTGGGCCTCATCCTCCGGGAATTCTGTTTCTTTGTTACTAATATTGTGGTTCCACCCCATAACAAAGAACCAGAATTTCCGGAGGATGAGGCCCAGAAATCAGGATTTTAAAAAGATTCCCAGGTGATTCTAATGTGCAGCCAAGGTTGAGAACCACTGATCTAGAGGATCCTTGTCTTAGAGACAAGATTGAAATAATAATTTCAGCTAAATCATTTCTTCATATTTTCTATATCTCCTGCTCCACGTCCCATACAATGCACTGCATATTTTAGAGATTTAGATGATACCATAAGCTTAAATATCTATCATACTTGTCCTTTATTTATGGATCATACATTGCTTTTGCTGAATCCTCACATGTTCAATAAATTCCACGGCATGGTTGAGAATCTTCTCCCATGCCAGCATTTCCCTCAATATATGAGAAAAGAATTAGAAAACACGACATAAGGTCATGAGTGTGATTCAGTGGGAGTCCTCAAAGTCGTCCCTGAAATAATGCAACTCTAGATCCTTCATGTATCAATGACTATTATTCTCTATTTCCTTGTATTTTTCCTCCCTACTTCTTTCTAAACTAAACTTTCGTTTCCATTAATTTTACAGAGCCATCTCCTTATACTGATTAGATTTTTCCTCTTAATTCAGACACGTTCAGACTTAGAATATCATTAATTCATGATTCATCAACAGTGCCTTCTTTTAAATTTAATGGTGAGGCAAGTATGTTTTCTGCAATGATTCTTTTGAGTGTTTGAAAAATTACAGATTTCCTAAAGTTTCTGATTCGAGTTCAACTAATTCTGACACTATGCTCAAAGAAATACAGCTTTCAGTTGGAAGTATTATTTGGGAGTAGCAAAGCTGAGGACTTGCACGGGTGGAAAAGACCCAATTTCTGACTTCATGAAAAAACATAATTTAATCATTATACATCACGAATCTAGGTCCTTTTAGTTTCTTCTTTTACACCCTGTAGTTCCACGTTTCCCAACTGAAGCTTTTCCACATTTGGTCTTCCCCAGAGTGTTTGGGTGGAGATTAGTACTTTTTCATATGTGCTTAAGAATGTGGTGTTCAAAATTGTAAAAAATAATCCAATTGATGCAACCAGCACAGTGTACTGTCAAATGCTGATTGTCTGAGATCTGGATGCCCTTCTTCTATCTATATTTTCAAAGCCCTGAGATACAATGCTCCCTCACACTCTCACATTGTTGTATGACTTAGAAGCAAAGGCACTAACTCTTTCTTTTCTTTTCTTTTCTTTTCTTTTCTTTTCTTTTTTTTTGTCAAAACTGCCTTTTCAAGGAGTTTGTATAACAAATATAGCCTTGGGAGGTATTGTATCTGTCTCTACAGCCAGACAAGATTGCTTCTGTTCAGTATAATAAAAATAATGTTTGCGTCTAGGGCAAAGGGCAAGTTTGCTTTCTGTCCATTATAAACCAGACTTTCTCTCCTGCAATGTGACCTGTTTAATGCTCAGGTGTCACCTGACCTTCTTTACCTCACTCTGTGGAACTAGAGCTCAAGGAACTTAAAAATGAGGATATTCTGCCCTGCTGGAGTAGCTCAGTAGTTAAGTGTTGACCTATGAACCAGGAAGTCATGGGTCAATTCCTGGTCAGGACATATGCCAGGGTTGCAGGCTCAACCCCCACTGTGAGGCAATGATTCTCTCTCATCATTGATGTTTCTATCTCTCTCTCCCTCTTTCTTCCTCTCTGAAATCAATAAAAGTATATTTTTTAAAAAATTTCTGACTCCAGACCCATGCTCTTAACTGCATAATTGCCACCACTATATTTTGTCTCTTAACTCAGTGATCAGGATGATGCTCTAACGAACTGAGCTATCCAGCCAAGACCGGGTCAGATGTTTTAAATATTCTAAAGATAATTGGACATATTTGTCAAAACCCTATCCATTTTGCTTCTGCTCCTCAATAACTTTTTCTTGTCTACCTCCTTAATTTTCTTTAGATTTCAACATCCAATATATAATATTAAGGATGCAATGTTTGTAATATTTAGTCAATGACTTTTCTGGATTTAGGATGGTTGGTGAAACAGAAGACTTAATCCAACTCTAATATATCCTGATTATCAATGTAAAATGTAGTATTTCCTTTAAAAAAAAAAAAGATGTCCATAGTCATTTAAAATTTGCACTTTTAATGAATTATTATGCTTTTGCATTGAGAGTGTTAATAAATTAAAAACTGAAAATGTCTATGCTTATTTAGAGTATTAACAATTTTATTATTTGGCTTGTATTTTATTGTATGGTGTTGGATTTATGTGACTTTAATTGTTCATATTTATGTGTAATATATTTACTTTTATATTTTTAGTATCTAGACTGTAACCAAACCAATAAGATGCCTTAAAATATTTAAGGAATACAAGAAATAAATTTATTACATTTTTAAAGTAATTTAAGCATATACTTAAATAATGAATTTATCCATTAAAAAATTTAAAATGGTTTTAAAATTATTTTGATACAAATAAACACAAAATGTTGAAATCGTGTTGGAAAACAGAAAGCCACATTGAAGTTTACAGTTAATCCTCCAGCTGACTTTGGTGAGTTCCTAGCACCCACCCAGTAACATATAAAGAAAGAAAGACTATGTAGCTTCCAGGGTCAGGGTCTCTGACTCTACAGTGATGACTTACTGAAGAGGCACAATGTTCTGTAGCAGAGCCAACACAGCCTGCCAGATTCCAGTCCGCAGCCCAGTAGTTATTAGTTTTGTGGCCTTGGGCGAGTCACTCCACCTCTCCAAGGTCATTTATCTCACCATAATCAGAATGTATTCATAATGCTATATGAAATAACATATAAAATTACTTGTAAATTATTAGGATACAGAAAACACGATATGTTAGTTGCTAAAATTAGCCATTTAAAAAGATGTCATGTATCTGCCATACACGTGGCCTTTTCCATCACAATATTTTCAAAAGACATAGCAAGTTAAAGAGAATAAAATGTATATATTTAATGCCAAAGAATGCCTCATAAATATAAACTTATTGCTTAAAACAGTATATTCAGTTTAGCTACTGCTAAATGAGCTATAATTCCTACATTTCCAATCCTTTATTATGCGTGTGTGTGTGTGTGTGTGATAATTTTTCTTTGATATAAAGATATGCATGCATGCCTGCAAATAAAGAATCATCTTTCAGTGGTGTTCAATTTATGGAGAACTCAGTTCACAATTTCTTTTTTCCCTCTGCTTTCATTCTTCAGGTGGCTGGCCTTATGGATAATGTATCATACAGCATGCAGCCCTGTAATTGTTGGATGGCCTGGTTCGCCAACAATTCAAATGAAGGTAGTACAGTCCAAGAGTTAAGAGAATGAATTGATTTGACAGTGCTCTATTAAATCAATTTAGGCTACCATAAAAGTAGCTGTAAAAGAATTTTCAATACTTCATGATTGCTAGAATTCTATGACCAGTATCTCTTGAGCAAACTGCAGTTTCCTTTAGATTAATATCTGAATCGGTGTGGTATTCCAAATTCTATTTCTGCCACTTTCAACTGAGAGGCTAAAGGCTTGCCTTCAGCTAAAACCCAATAGAATATAAAGCTTTTCCCATCTTGGATGCTCAAGGACTGCGCCTTCTGGAGAAGTGAGGCATTTTGTTCTAGTCTGTTTTATGTTAGCAGGTGTTCAATCAAATGTTTCTGACTTATTCTGTTTATATGCCTATTCACAAATGACCGTGTTAGACTACAGATTTAACTGAGATTCTATATTTCACGAATGTGGACTGTAAAATCAAGTGCCAACAAAGTCCAGATAGGTAATGTCCATGATTAAATCTCTCTTTTTTAAAATTTAGATGATTTGGAGAGTTTTGCCGTGTTTGAAGGGTTTTATCAGACAAGAGTGTGAGCCCTGCTTTCTCAGATATGACATCTGAAGATATGCTGTATGTCCAGATTCTTAGGGAAAATATTTTGAATGTTTAAATGTAACAAAATAATTTATTTTGTTAGAGGTTTTGTGTGTGTTTGTGTGTATTTGCTAAAACAAATCAAACCCAATCCTGTAAAAGGAGGCTGGTTAATGAGACTTCATCTTGGCACACTGTTGTTCTTAAGACTTTCATGATTGGAATGCCAGATATTGTTTTCCCTGAACCTCCCTCCCTGCCCTCCTGGTTGAGACCTTGCATCACACAATAAGTAAAACACAATCGCAAGATATGGTTATGTAGTCATTATATATAGAAGACTCATTAATAAGCCTGTTCAAATAGATCACTTAAGGCCAGACGTGTAAGGAAAATATAGTTTAGAAATAAACAATTTTCAATGAGAATCTGAATTTTAAAATCTTAGTGGAAAACAAGTGGCAGAAGAAATGAAAGAAAGGTTACAGAGCTTGAATATAACAAATAGTGTCATAGCCTTCAACAGTCAACCTTCTAACACATGTTGGAGGTTAATCAATAAATGAAAATGATTTTTAAAAAGATGTCAAGTAAAACAAAGCAAGGTGTTCAGCATAGCATACAGGTCCATTAAGAACTCAATTTCTTGGCTGCATCTAATTAGTAACCCAAACTGCCACTTAGCTCACCATAAGATATTGCTATTCTCTGAATGTGTTATGATGAGAAAGCATCAGAATAAAAGGGTGTATGGGGTTCATTCACTCATTTAATAAACACATATTGAAGATGTTTCTATGCCAAACACTAAACCAGGTGAATCACGACCCTTCCTCCCCCTAAAAGGGTCTCTATTCTTTAAACAACTAATTCTGCCAAAAAGTATAAAGGTGGGGGGTGTGAAAATTTGTCTTTGTCTTTTTTTTTAAGTACTCAGTTTTAGAAATAGTACTGACTTTTTTATTTAACCTCAAAATCCTTTTACCTGAGAGATGGCTCAACTTAAAGATATGTAGACCCAAACAGAGCATTATTTCTCTTCTAAACTTAACAGATGGTTGGTTAAATTTAGGAATTTACTAGTAATTAAGATAAAAATATTTTTAATATTTTTATTGATTTCAGAGAGGGAGAAGGAGAGAGAAATAGAAACATCAATGATGATAGAGAATCATTGATTGGCTGCTTCCTTGCATGCTCTCTACTGGGGATTGAGCCCACAACCCTGGCATGTGCCCTTGATCAGAATCGAACCTTGGACCCTTCAGTCCACAGGCCGGTGCTCTATCCACTGAGCAACACCAGCTAGGGCTAAATATTTTTTAAATAATACCTATCAGGAGTAAGAGTGTTTCAAGAGAGCAGGAATGGGTGTCATGATTAAAAGGGGTTGCTTCCAGAATAATAGCTCTTCTAGAAATATGAAAGTCCAGAAACTACAAATAACTAGATAGATGGTTTCTATATGTGCATAATAAAATTCTTAGTTTAGATCTTAGTATATATATGTAACAAACAAAACATGGTGCAAGAATTACATTCCAGTATTTTTTCTAAAATCAGTCCAAATAGAACCCTGGCTAGTGTGGCTCAATTGTTGGAAGAGTTATTCCATGCACTGGAAGGTTGCAGGTTCCATTCCTGGTCAAGGCAAATGCCTAGGTTTCAGTTTGATCCCCAGTCAGAAAGCATGCAGGAGGCAACTGATCAGTGTATCTTCTCTCTCTCTCTCTCTCTCTCTCTCTCTCTCTCTCTCTCTCTCTCTCTCCATCCTTCTCTCCCTCCCTAACTCCCTCCCTCCCTCCCTCTCTAAAATCCAGGATTTTTCAGTAAGTGGGCCACATTAACTTTCAGGTGATGTTTATCATTCCCAAAGTCTGTGTTGTCCTTTTGAGACCAGAAGCTATGATATATGGTACCTCCATGTCAAGTGTGAACAGGAAATTTATACTGAAAAAAGGAAATAATCTATTTCTTTAGAACATCGGTGTATCTTACTCTTGAGCTGGCAGGTTTTTATTGGAGATCATGCCCTACACTATAAGAAAGTAGATGTTACAAATTAACCAGTATTTTACTGGCTGCATGGCAGATTAATTCACTAACCAACAATTAGTGCACATCTGCTTTGTCAGAGGTGAAAGATGGAAGGAAGAAAGGAAGGAAGGAAGGAAGGAAGGAAGGAAGGAAGGAAGGAAGGAAGGGAGGAAGGAAGGAAGGAAAATTTGCACAAGTGGATTTTTCTGTTTAGTCCATAGAAGCAGAAAATAACCAATTAATAAACAATTACATGAGAAAGTATACAGCATTGAAAAAGGCATGTAAATTATGAATATGAAGAAAAGTCAGGAGAAAAGGAGAGCTGGGAGAATGTGGCATTTTATATAGGGTGGGAAAGGAAGGCCTCAGAGAAAAGATGCTATTTGAGGAGGAACATGAAGATGTGTTCAACTCTGTCTTGTGGATGTCAAAGGATAGCAGATGCTGGCTACAGGGAAAGGAAGAACAATAGGCCCTGACATAGGTATGTGTTTGATCTAGTTAAGAAACATCAAGGAAGCAAGTGTCGCTTTGGATGTAGTAAGCACAGGGGAGTTGTGGGAGAGGAATCCAGAATCATGCAGGACTTATAGTTCCCTGAAAGCACAGTGGCTCTTCTGCTGAGGAAGTTGGGGAAGCTATTGGATGGTTTTGATATAAGTAACCCCTCCTGACTTGTTAAAGGTTATTAATTTGCAGACTGTGATAAAAAATACACCACAGGGGGAAACCATGGGTAAGGAAGTCCAGTTAGGTTTTGCATTAATAGGTGAGATAGATTGATAGAATCTAAAAGTCTGGTAGCAGCAGAGATGGTTAAAATGAGGATGGAGTTGATTGAATGTGAAATGTGAGAGAATAACGAGAGTGGAGAGTTCAACATTCTAACCTGAGCCAACTGAAATCATGGGAAGAGAAGGGATCAGTTCAGGGCACACCAACTTGTGATGCTTATTAGACGTTCAAGTTGAAAAGTCCAACAGGCAGAACACATACAAGCCTGGATTTGAGGGAAGTGGTCTGGACTGGAGATATAAATTTGACACATACATGTTTATTAAATCAGTGAGTAAATATCCATATAGAGATAAGTAATTTATCCAACATTGGATGGTAAATAATAACACAGTGATATGCCAAGCTACTATTGCTTGTTTTATGGTTTAGATTCTGGCCAACAGTTTGTTTTAACAAAATATAATAGGGAATCTGTCTGGACTTAGCAGGAAGTGAATCTTTCACATCTATGATTCTAGCCTTAGGATATATTTTGAGAGATGGGATTAACCAGTAAAAGTGTTTTAAAGCACACTGCCAATATGACTTTCATAAAAGAAATATCAATTGATATTCCCACTAAGAGAGTACTCAAGTTCCATCTGCACCTTGGCCGAGACTCAGTTTTACAGTTCTTGTTTATGCTCATTTATCACTAAATTGACAAGGATAAATTAGTCATCAAGGCAATAGGTGATGAGGATACTTCCTTTACTACAAACACTCATCAAATATGTAAGAATATATCTTATTCATCTCAGGCTGCCATAACAAAATACCATAGACTGGATGACTTAACAACAGAAATTTATCTCTCACAGTTCTAGGTGCTGGTAAGTTCAAGAGCAAGGTGCAAGCTTATGCAGTTGCTAGTGAGAACTCTCTTCCTGGCTTGTAGATGGCTGATTTCTCAGGAAGTCCTCACCATGGCCTTCCTTTAATGTGTGCATGTGGAGAGGAAGAGTTCTCTCCTCCTCCTCCTCCTTCTCCTCCTCCTCCTCCTCCTCCTCCTCCTCTTCCTCCTCCTCCTCCTCCTCCTCTTTCTCCTCCTCCTTCTCCTCTGTATAGGCATAAATTCTATCCTGCAGGCCCATCCTCATGACCTACCCTAGCCTATCGATGTCCCCAAGACTTCAGTTCACATTGAGTATTTGCACTTCAACATATGAATTTTGGGGGGATACAAATTGTTACATAGTCCACAACAATCCATTACAGAAAAAAAGTAAAAAAAGAAAAACAAAAAGAACAAACTTATCAATGATAACCAGATAGAAAAGCAAAGAAGAAAGATGACTTTACAATCTTGTTGAGTATAGCCCTAACCGGTTTGGCTCAGTGGATAGAGTGTCAGCCTTCAGACTGAAAGGTCCCAGGTTCGATTCCGGTCAAGGGCATGTACCTTGGTTGTGGGTGCATCCCAGTAGGAGGTGTGCAGGAGGCAGCTGATCTCTCTCATTGGTGTTTCTAACTCTCTGTCCCTCTCCCTTCCTCTCTGTAAAAAATTAATAAAATATATTTTAAAAAAAATAATAATAATCTTGTTGAGGATAGATCAGAATGAGGCAGAGGCAGAGCGGACTGCAATCTGATCTCTCGGAGGGAGACCAGTGATTTAAAGAGCCCCCTAGACAGAGGAGAATGGAGTTTTGGCTGCTACTTGAAATCAGGAGATTTCCTAAAATGTCTCATCCTGAAATGCGTGCCCATATTTGTGGAAAGGTTGGGAAAAGCCTGTGATTAACTGAAGTCTCAGCCTCCTTGCATAAGCCTCCTTAGGAAGGAAGGTGGAGGAAGCAACATCTCAAAACAAGAACAGAAGCATCAGACCCTGCTCATTCTCTACATGTTTCTCTCTTCTCATGTACTGAGGTTTTTGTTGCTGTTGCTGTTGTTTTCTGTGAGCTGCTCATTTTCCACAAAACTTTACTTATGGAAAATATTGGACAAACTTGGTTTCCTCCGGAGACTTGCATTGCTTCTTCTAGGAGAGAGAGGATGTCAGTGCTGGATCATATAAAGTAATTTCTCCCCTGGAGCATTGTTAGACCATCATATGATATATATTTGGCCCACACACCTGGGTAAAGATTCCCTTGTTCCAACTTCGCAGGCACTCCCCCTGCCCCCTCCATCTTCCTACTATTTTTCTTAATAAGTAGACTTGAAATAATAGATTGTTCTGTATTTCCATTTGAGATGGAATGGCTTTGTTTTTGTTTTCTCTCTTATACGAATTTTATACCCTTTGTCTTCCCGGCTTCATGGATCAAGACGCTCACACATTATCTAAGTTGGATGGGCCCTTTGTTCCCTATGTACTTGGAGACTGAGCAAACCAACACTCAAGGTCATGCTGTTTAGCAAATGCCTTCAGGTGACACACCTGATACAAGGCTCTGCCTAGGTAGCAAGGTTCCCACCTTCACTTCATCTTTTGCTCTGAGAATTGCTTTCTTATTTGTTACCTCACTATTCCTTGGGCTTTAAAGGTAAATTTACTCATATTTGATGTGTTTTTTTGTGGGCCTTGTAGATTATAGATAGGGATTAATGTATAAAATAGTTTAAATTACAGTGATATTGTTTATATTTATTAAACACATCATTAGATAAGACTGTATTACTGTACAGCTTTTCCCATTATCAATCAAGTCATGAAACAGGCTGCAACTCCTCTCCGTGCCCTGCCCCTCCTCCACTCTGTACCTTGTGGCAGCATCTGGAATTGCTGTCATAATACTGGGGTCTAACTACCCTTCTACTCTTATTCCAGACTCCTTATAACACTTCAACACCTTTTCTGTATCTTTCATAATCAAACTACACAGGTGCTCTTTCCTCTTTCCTACTCCACAAATATCCAGGAAAATAGAAATTAGAACCGCCTCTTGCATTTCCCCTTATCCTGTGCTCAGAGAGCCAATCCAAGCACTGCTTTAACCAAGAAAATGGGTTGTTTAAATGCAAAAATAGTTCCTAGGGAAAAACTGAACTAGGAGAATGACTCCAGTTACCAAACCTGTTCTATGAATTATGTTCTCGAGCTAACAAATAAGATAATGCAAGTCTTTTTTCTCTCCATTACTCTTTGAAAGGAGTACCATCAAGCTGTCACTCATTTCCTAGGTTTCATATTCTGTTGACAGCAAATCATGAAACACACTACAGTCCTTTCTATATGCATCATTCCTACCTTGTGACCACGCCCGCCCCCCCCCCCCCAACCCCAACAACACAAACACAATGTTATTCAGGTAGAAACACTAAATGGACTGTGAGTTACCTAGAATTCTCTATTTAGTACATGCAAGTTCTTTGAGTCATAGCTAAACTTGCTACCTATGAGGCACAAGGATGAGGAAATGAATCATCACTCATTGGCCATGATGAGGGTACCTGTGTCACAAAAGATATGATTTATCCCTGTTGTGAGTATTTTATAAGTTTACTCATGTACTGAGTCAAATGTTAAATCTATTTTTTTCAAATGATGACTTTACAATATTATCATTTGGGTAGGGACTAATGCATCAACCATCCAAAAATAAGGAGGTAACTTAGTTTTTATTTTGATCCATCTATACTCTGAGACATCAAAGTAAGTAAACCACAATAAAATTCCATTCATCTCATTTTGTTTGTATTTAAATTAACTGCATTTCCAGTGGCAGAATTCTCAAATTTCCAAGACAATAAGTTAGGAATTACTTTAAAAAACAACCCTCCCACAGAATGAATCAATTCTATTTTCCAGTGGATAGCATTCTCCTTGCCAATAATCCTAAAGTATTGCCAAAACAGACACATAAAAGTGCTTCAACAACAGCGAATATTTCTAGAGGGAATTTTCCCTGAAAACTGCTTTTGTCTGCATCCTAACTAAAATTAATAAAAACTACCACATACTTCTTTTTTTTTAAAAAAAGGAACTTTCAGAAAGAACAGAAAAATAAAAGAAAAAGGTCAGTTATTTAAAGATAGCTATATTGTATCTGAAATGATAGACTACAGAATTCAAATTTTAACTGTGGATACATTTTACTTTTTAAAAAAATAGGTGATATTTTATTAAGCACAGCATTCTGGTTTTGATTCCTCATTTTAAGAGCTGAGCAAAAGATCACAAGGGAGCCTTCGAAAATATGTGTCACTTATTACTTTCTCAGTCCATCTTATCCTGGGTACAGAGTGTAATCTTTGGTGAGGAAAATAAAATAGAAAATGCTAAGATCCAGCTTCCAAAGAATATATGCACAAGGTTTCTCAATAGTTAATTTTCCTTTCCTTTGTTGCTGTTGGCTTTTTTCCAAAGGCACAGCAAGATTTTGTAGAACATTGTTCAATTCAGCACTAGCAGAGCACCTGCTGACACATTTAAAACATTAAATCTGAGGCTCTTGGATTCTATAAGTAATTACCAGCAATATAATTATTTCTCATTTTAATCCATTGTGCACACAAATGTGTATGCGTGCACATGTGTGTGTGTGTGTGTGTGTGTGTGTGTACACTGCATATATCATTAGTAGTCTCTTTTGCTTTTGTTATCAGAGATCCCATATAATAAAGAGGTAATATGCAAATTCACCCTCACTCCATCATGCCATCACAAGACGGCTGCACCCACAGCCAAGGTTGTTATGGGGTTCCCATAACAAGCCGTAACAAGCGATCAGCAAGGACCTGAGACTGCACTCCCTGCCTGGTAGGGCTTGACAGGGGACCTCAGGCCACACCCCCTGCCCAGCAGGGCTTGACGGGGGACCTCAGGCCGCTACCCAACCTGGCGGGCTTGAAGAGGGACCTGAGGCCATGCCCCCAGCACCAGGCCAGGGGACCTGAGGGTATACCAGGGGGCCTGAGGCTGCACCCCCTGCCCAGTGGGCTTGACGAGAGACCTGAGGCTGCTCCCCCAATCCAGTGGGGCTTGATGGGGGACCTGAGGCTAAGCCCCCCGACCAGCACCGGGCCTGGGGATCTGGTGCTGTGCCCCCCTGCCAGGGCTTGACGGGGGTGGGGTGGCCGAATGTGGATCTTGCCCAATGGGGGTGGGGCTAGCCAGGTCTGGGTCTCATGCGATTTTGAGGTGCACATGAGTGGGCGGGAACTTGACTCTGAGTCCCGCAGCATGCCCCAGACTCTGACAGGAGGAAGATTTTCATATACATTTTACTAATTTTCTTTCATCTCTGACACTTCTATTATAGAGAAAGGGCAAATAGCAATATTAAAATATTTCCTCTAATTAATTCCCTTTTAAGGTGCACAAATTTCACGCACCAAGCCAATAGTGTTAAAATAACTGACTAGGCAATTGAAACCACAGAGATTTCTGAATAGCTGTATTATTTAATTTCATGTAACATAAACTGAAGAGTATGCACACCCTATCCTTGGACAGTGTATAAATCAGCAAGCACAGAGGGGCACCTTATGGAGGATAGCAGCCTATGAACTTTTGACTCTGCTCTATGACTCAGCATTCAACAAGTTCTTTAATTTTTCTTTTTTCTGAAAGAGCCTAGTACATGACAGCACAAGGCTGTCACAAAGCAGAGTACATGGGATAACAGAGATCTATATGCACTATGAATATAGAACCCTAACACTGGATACACCTGAGACAGATCTAGGATTTGAGGAAGGAACTAAAAGGATTCAGGATAGAGAATGTCTTTGTGCTAGTGGGGTGCTAATTCTTCCTGGTCGCTCTTTAAAATCTAAAGAAAATAATTCAGAATAAAAGAGAGATAGAGGAAGGAAGAAAGGAAGGAAGGAAGGAAGGAAGGAAGGAAGGAAGGAAGGAAGGAAGGAAGGAAGGAAGGAAAGGAGGGAGGAAGGGAGGGAGGGAGGGAGGGAGGGAGGGAGGGAGGAAGGAAGGAAGGAAGAAAGGAAGGAAGGAAGGCAAAGACACTAGGAAATCAGCTGGCTCAATCTATCTGTCATTACTAAGAACTCTAATTGTTACAGGCCAATCTCTACATTTATGCTTGATAGACCTGTTTCAGTTTATTTATTATTCATGAGACAAGTAATTACCAATATTCATTGAAGTCTAAATTTTTGTTTTTTCCAGGAGTGTTTTAAAATTATTCTCATGGAGATTTTACGTTTCTTTTAAAGTGTGTTCCTAATGCCTCATTAAAGCTGTAAAGGACAAACATTTATTGCTTAACATGTAAACATTTTTGTTGCTGTTAGAGATGGGGTTTTTCTCCACCTCTTTTACCCCATCTTTTAATTGTTTATTAGTTTATTATTTAGGTACATGAAGGTTATAGGTTTTTGCATATCAATGTTATTTCCTGTCACTTCCCTGAATTCTTTCATTGGTTGAATTTGTTTTATGATTCATTTGGTGTTTTCCAAATATACTAGTATATGATCTCTAAAACCATTCTTATGTATTTAATTGAGTTCTCTTCTTTTATTGAATGAACTTACACACCCTGTACAGTAGTGAGTATTAGTGGGGTTAGTGGCCATCCATACATGTGCCTAAGTTTCATGAACATGCCTTCCTAATAAATAAGATACTGGCTTTAGGAATAAAATATATACTCAGGAAAGTATCTCCCCCCACTAAAGTCACGAATTCCTTTTCCCACATCTATCTGAGCAGCAAAAATCATGGACGGGGGACCCACTCAGAGGGTGGGTGCAATCCAAGACAAGAAACAGTGACCAGGAGAATTCTCCCCAGAGAGCAGAATTGCTTGAAGAATGAGAAAGCCTTTGCAAAAGCTGCCGAGCAAGGTCTCCGGTTCACAACAGACGGATGCCTGCTGTGTCTCCCGCTCTCTCTCTATTGTTCAGAACTATGGTTATTTGTTTAAGGCCATGCTCCACCACTGTGAGGTGGTTGTATGCTGCAGGGTCACTGGGCTGCAAGGAGCCACATCAGGGTCTTATGGGGAGAACATGCTCCTTCCCTGCAGGCCCTGCACTGTGCAATGGGCATAATGACTTGGGGTATGACTCGGAGGGAGATGAGTGTGTGTGTTTATCCCCTGGACACACAGCTAGACTACACTTCCATTTCCCTTGCTGTCCTTGATTTGGCCAATAAAATACAGATTAAAATAATATATGGCATTTTCCGGACTGCCTTTCCATCTCTACCACTCCTCCCCACAAAACCACCAATTTGTTTGATTTAAAAAAAAAATAAGAAAACTTAGTTGCAAACATAATTTTTTTATTTAGAACAGGACAGAAAGTCAGTGAAGGAAAGAGTAGATTCGGTCGCTTTTGTGGAATTGGAGACAGAAAACCTGGGTCCACATCCAAGTGCCTTTGGAAGTGGGGCGGTAGGTGTACTAACACTCTGACTTGCTCTCTGCTGTGCTTTCTGGTCAGTCACCCGCATGCATGGGTGGAGGAGTCGGGGAGGAGTGATGGGGAAGAGGAGGAAAGAGTGTGGCCCTCATGGCTGGAGTTATAGGTGCCAGAAAAGGAAAAGGGGTACCTGCATATGGTTACACAGATTTTTATCTCTGTCCCTCTGCCCATCTCTCAGATAAACTGAAACAACTTAAATGATATCAGATCCTGTTATTTGTTATGTGTATTTTATTGAATACTCTGAATCTCAGAGAAATGAATGACTTACCTATGTGACTTCACATAGGTTTCATTTGGGCCTTTGGATGTCAAAGCTTCTGCCCTTTCTACCATACTGAATATCCTACAAAGATTTTGTTCAGAGCGCTAAAGGTCTGTCTCATCCTGCCATGTCTAAAGCATAAAGAGAAACATTAGGTGGCTCACTCAGATATTTTTCATCCTGAATCAATTTGGCTTATGCTATATCTCTACATGTCATCAACTCATCAATTTTCCAGTTGATGCTTTTCGCACTGCTATCAACACTCTGCCAATCAAACTTAGAAAAGAGTAGGGCTAAGACAGCCCCCAGTGGCCATTTTTTTCCATCTGCTTTGCCTTGAAAAACAAATTAACTTTGTAACAACTCAGTGTTATAATTCTGCAGTGTCACAATCAGTCCCAATGATACTTACAAATATGTCAATGAAAAGGGATCGGGCTCCCCTTTCAAAGAAAGTCTGGCAGGAATAATTCAAGGCAGGACATAGTCCAGAATCAGAAATGCTGGTGTAAAACCATGGAAATGGAGGAGGAACCAAGAACCAGAGTCTGAGCACCGACAAGAGTTCAGAGGAAAGCAGGAGCCCAGTGTAACAGAAATGGAGCAAGGAGGGTCAGGGACACGGAAGTCCCGAGATGCAAAGGAGGGAGGAAAGGCAGGACGAAGATATAAGAACAGGGAGAGGGATTATCCGGGGCCATGTCTGATGATTGAAAACCATTGCAGTTCCCAGCTGACTTTTATCCCTCAAACTGCCAGTTAATCTCTAAGAGCTAAGAAACCCAGACCGTGGTAAGAGGTTTCTAAAATAAAGAGATGAAACAATAACACACCAGTTATCATTAATTTTTTCACATTTACATTTCCAGTGATTTTTAGAAAGCAGCAGTTTCTATTTTCTACTAAAGGATATAAAAAAGGATTGAGATAAAGTTCCTACTGTTAGATACCCACAGATTTTTGGAAAATAAAAACTCCACCATGTGATACAGATTATGAAGTGCAATGGAAATAATGGAGAGATTTGTTTTGTTTGAATATAGTTTTGCTGCATGATTTGAAACTGGGACTCAGCACAGATTAGGTAGGTGATAGAGAGAAGACAGGGAAAATGAAAGGACGGATGAACCAAAAACAGCCTCCGGATAAAACTGGAACATGTGAACTTCACTGCCCCACGTGATGCTAAAATGGATTTTTTGAGCTTTTGTGATGGTTCATAGATGTGGATCTGAGTAAGTAAGGTCTTCTTCTATCTGGAGGGTTATCTTTTTGTTTAATTACATTTTATTGATTTCAGAGAGAAAGGAAGAGAGAAGCATCCATGTTAGACACATGGATCGGCTGCCCCTTGCCGCTCCCTACTGGAATTGGACTGGAGACTGGTGCCTGGGAAGATGCTCAACCAATCCAGTCACACTGGCCAGGGCTGGAGGGCATATGGAATGGCCAAGTAAGGAGCTCACCACTACACAGCAGGCACTTAAGTAGAATCAACCTCAGCACAATCACAGAAGGGAAGTTAACAGAAAATATCCTCACATTAGAACATTAGAAAAAGTCCACAGTGCTGGGAGGTAGGAGGAGATGGACTTCCTGGGAATTAGGCATTGTTTGAATAGAGTAATGAGCATGTTGAAGGTCAGACAAGAGTTAGAATTTGATGCAGTTAGCCTCCCTAATTTATCCCAAAACAAACAAACAAAAACAAAAACCCCAAAGTCTAAGCTTTTGAAGAAGAAAGCCTAGACTCGTGTAAGGGACGATGTCAGAGGGATGGTTGTTGCTGACTCCATCATACCCTCCTTCACTTGAACGGGTCCATTTGTTTTCCAGTGCTCAGCAAGGATAAACCTCAAGGCTCAACACATTATGTCCTCCCTTTTTCATTTCAAACTCTGTGTTTTCAAAAGACATAGCCACTAAAGGCTCTATCATCACCTTTAGGAAGGTTTGCAAAAAACTTTCTCCTGGATAGATGTGCAGAAGCCTACATCTCTGCTGAACAACTCTATTTAAATATCCTGATATTTCTTGAGCTAATAAATTTCAAACTAATAAATTCATACTTTGGAAATCCAAACAAAGCATTTTTAATTTTTTTTTTTTTTTTATTTAATAATTTTTATTTCTTAAAGTATTACAAAGAGTATTACATATGTCTCCTTTTTCCCCCTCATGACATTCCCCCGGCCCCTACCCCCCGCCCCCCCCGCCCCGTGTCTTGTGTCCATTGGTTAATCTTATATGCATGCATATAAGTCAGCATTTTTAATTATACAAGAAATTCCTTTCTTCCTTCCTTTCTTCCTTTCTTTCTTTCTTTCTTTCTTTCTTTCTTTCTTTCTTTCTTTCCTCTTTCTTTCTTTCTTTCTTTCTTTCTTTCTTTTTTCTTTCTTTCTCTTTTTTCTTTATTGGTATTTTTACCCTTAATCTCCCAATGTGGACAGTGTGAGGTCCTTTTTAAATTTTCCTTTTTTTTCTCATCATTTCTGGAATTCTCTATATTAATGCCTCATATTTTTTTTCCTTTCTTTTAATTCAAACTGCTGTTATCCTAGAGTGAGTTTGCCATTTCACTCTTGGGCTAACAGTGTCTTATTAAAATGGCAAGCAAGTGATTGATTAGTGTTGAACATCTATAATAATAAAAGTGTAATATGCAAATTGACCAAACAGGCAAACAGCAGAACAACCTTCCAGACGACCATGCTATGACACCCACTGGTGCCAGGCCAGCCAAGGTGGGTATGATATGATTGGTCAGGGGGCCCCACCATCGCCCCATGAACACCCCACAGAGGGAGGCCTAGGCCACCAACTGGCAGGCTGCGGCGGGTGGTCAGGGCCTCCCTCTGCAGGGCAATCGATCGTGGGGCTCCCAGACTGCAAGAGGGCGCAGGCCGGGCTGAGGGACCCCCCTCCAGTGCACAAATTTCATGCACCGGGCCTCTAGTTTGTAATAATCTTCAAGTTCATCTCTTTAAAATGAGCTCCTTTAAAATAAATTTATACTGTTCTGATGGCATTTTCCTACCCAAATATTGCCATCACTTATCCTGCATGCTTCTTTTCATATTTCTGCCCATTCAACAGAGCTTTTCAGACCATTTCAAAAAAAACCAAAACACACTTATGTTCACATGGTATCCTACATGGGGTTTTTATAGACAAACAGATGAAAACAGTTGCTATGAATGTGGCAGGAAATGAGGTATTAGGGAGTGTTGGTAGGAGGCACCTTTTAAAGCCTCTCTCTCACTTATATAGCTCTCCTTTCCACTATAGTAGGCCAGGGGGTTAGGGGAGAGTGTGCTACACAATATCTATGGAGCAGAATTGGAAGTCACAGCTCTTCTTATCCATACACACCAGGTTCTCATCCCCTTGACAACTTTTTCTCAAGTCATTTATCTCATTTGTTTCTCTTATTCTCTCTCTTACTTTCTGAACTACCCTTTCTCCAAGACTCACAACTCTTCCCTTCTATGAAATTGACTGAGGCCATAGAAACCTTAAAGACCACTTCTCCTCTCAAACCTGTATTTGGTATATGTGATAGAGGGATGGTAATGTGGGTCTAAAAAGTATAATAACACTTTTCCTCCCACCTTCCAAGATCGTCTAAGCTGGCTAATCATTTTGTAAACAGAGACAGAAGAATAAGAGAAACTCAATGTTTTAATACATGCTCATGGGGAATTTACACAGGCAGGAAAATTCCAAAGACAGTGAGGCAACATTGAGAGTATAAACATCTTAGTTACTTATAAATGTAAGATTCAAAATGACATCAACATAAAAGTTTGTTAATTATGGTACTGATGTTTTAATTAAAATTAGACTAACAGAAATGGAAACAGTTTTTGAAATGGAAAATACAAGTAAGAAAGACTCAGAGGAAAGGCAAGGGAGAGGGTGAGAGGGGGTAAGAGAACAACCAAAGGACTTGTATGCATGCGTCTAAACATAACCAATGGACACAGACAGTAAGGGGGTGAGGGCATGTGCTGGGGGGTGGGAGTGGCCGGGGAGAGGTCAATGGGGGAAAAAGGAGACATACGTAATACTTTAAACAATAAAGAATTTAAATTAAAAAAAAAAAGACTGGATGGATTTGTAATGAATTCCTTATAGCAAAGGTACAATTTGATGACATCTACTGTAGATGATCAGCTGATCATAAAACAAACTATTAAAGACGTTATATGCAGTTGAAAGGAAAGTGTAGAAAAGTGTAAAAAATTACTGAATACTATATATTTAGTAAAGTGTTATTTTGTATTTCCCTAATTAATAAGTGTTTTATTTAATAAGTAGTGCTGGAAAGGGTGCTGAGAAAAGGGGTAATCTTATGTACTGCAGGTGGCTGCGAACAATTATTGGGAAAACTCTTGACAATATGTACCTAGAACATTAGAAACATTGCCATTTCTAAAACCTGGAATTTCATTTCTAAAAGTCTGTATACTAAAAACAAGAAGAGACAGAGACAAATGTTTAAGCACAAAGGTGATGGGCTAATATTATTATATCACTGACAAAATGATTTAATATATAACAACAGAGAAATGGTAAATTATGGTACACTCAGTCACTAAATATTATAAGATTAATTACAATTTATTAGGGATTTTTAATGACTTGGCAACAAGATCATAACAACATGGTAAGTGATAAAGTCAAATAATAAATATTTGTTAAACAGGTTGATGACTATATAAAATGGACAGAAAGGAAATTGGAAGGAAATAAATGAAACTATAAACTGTGATTGCCTCCAGGTATCCCAGTTTATATTTTCTATGCTTTAAAATGTTTGTGTAATGACAATGCATTTATTTATACCAAGACACTTTAAATTATATCAGTGTTTAAAAGTCCAAAGCTTAAGGTAGATTTGAGAATTTCTTTCTTTACTACACTCTAACCACTCACCCACTCAAACGATAAACCTAATTTGACAAGAGAAGGACGGGTCAGCTACAACTTGTCAATGATGTAAAATAGGCTTGAAGAAGGCTCTGCTCTGCCCTCTGCTGGAAGGGGTCCAACTCCCACCCAAGCCTCTTGGCCAAGCTGGGCCAGTGCCTGCACTAGGGAGTATGGAGTCCTGTCAAACTGCCAAAGGGCTGGGCTGGAGTTCCCAGAAAGTTCCTTGACCCTTAAGAAGTACTAACTGAGCAAAACAAACAAACAAACAAACAGAAACTGCTGAGGAAGTAATGTGTGTGGCCTTCCCAATAACCAAGATGTAGAGCTAAAAAAAACACTTTCCCAAATGTAACAAATGGGGATGGGTGTCAGGGCTAGACCCAATTTTTTAGAGCAACACCTCCAATTCTACCCATTTCCCTTCCATTCCAAAAGAAGAAAAAGTTACACGGAATGCTAACGGTTATATGTGGGCCTCTTCTTTTCCAGGGTTATTTGACTATAGTTTTTTGTTTGTTTTTTGGGGGGTGGGAGTCTATATAAATTATTTGGAATTTTTCTACAAAGAGAATCTGTCTCTCCCATTAATTTATCTATCCAATTATTTATTTACATTATATAGACACATGTATATTTATTTATATGTTAGATTATAATCTGATATTATTTTGTTGCTCAAATTGCCCAGCTTTGGCCATGAGGGGATCTTCTAGGGCACAGTGTCATCAACATTCTCCTATCTATTCTTTCCTTTCTTTTTTTTTTAACACTTCCTTATTTCTAACACTATCTCATCTGTGAAATGAGCTACTGAAAGTACTAATCCTATAGATGTATTACAGGAATAAATGACTTAACAAATATGAAGTACAAAGAAGAGGCCTTGGCACTTAGTAATATCTTATTAAACATTAGCCATTATTAATAACACATGTCCACCTCGGTTCTAATATCTGTTGAATCATCATTTTCTTCTCTGTATTTTTAACTGTCAGAGAGCTTCTCCAATGTATCATATAAACACTATTTAAATGTCCCACAAGATTAATTCTACTTCTTTACCTCTCCGATGTGGATTTCAATCGTATCCCTCCCTACTTTGTGTTTTATTGCACTTCTGTCATTTTCTCACCCATATTCCTTTTCATCTTTTTTGAAGATATTCTTCTGTTTTACAAAAGTATTGTCTTCTGGAATTCTTTTGAAGGTGTGAAAATATTTCTATATTTTTGTTCTCATACCTGAAATAACTAATGTTCAAGTTCTGCTATTCTACCACGCTATCAGGTGATGACACATTCCCCTTATACTTGCACATTTTCTTTCCATGGGTCCTACAGTATTTTTTGGTGCTTAATTACCCTGGACTTATCATCAATTAGAACACATTGTTTTCCCTTGGCTTTACTTGCTGATAGTTTGGATATGTTGTTTTCTCTCACTGGATTGACACCTTTATGGCCAGTGGACATACACTAGTTCTGGTCCAGTCTCTTGTGCCTACCAAAGAGAGGCACCTCTGGTGGCTGCCCTAGGTTACAGTGGGCTACATTTGATGGGAAGCATTAAAGAGTATTAGAAACTGTATGCTCCAGTAGGCATTACTTATGAAAACTTTTCAGTCCCTACTGCTGCCTTTATTACTTTGACATACATAATACAATAAAGCATGCCCCTCAAATCTTCTCTAATTGCCTGCTCTTCCATTTACTGACCTTGCACTTTGAGAATGGATGTAGAACACACAGTAAGAATGAACTTCAGGGTTTGAGGTAGAGGGAAGAATGAGTGAGGATAACCCCTGAATCTCAAAAAGCTCTACTTGTGGAATAAAAGGGATAAGGCTTCCTCTTCCTTTGAGTCCATTGGGAAGGTGGGCAGCAGAGATGGTGTGTGACAGAGTGTCCTTGTATCCAAGTTGAGGCCTGAAGTTTGCCCTACTTAATGACTTGAATGCTAGATGTCAATTCAGCTCAAGCTTCTCAGCTTGCTACTCTTTGGCTTTAAGAATTATTGATACTATAGTTTTGTTGCTAGAGAGTTAATATTCCTATTTCATACTTGAAAATTTTAGTAATCTCAAAGTAATGTGCAAAAGTCCAAGTAAAAATCAATAAAGACTATGTTGGGCATTGGCAGGCCTCTGGTCCATAGCATTTGGGGATGACCAACACTACAACATAGTGAAGATACACTAAATCACAATGGTATTAAAATTTTCTAATACACAGTGGCATAAATTCTAGTAGAGAGATCATGAGCTATGCCCTGACCCAATGTTCCCTCACAACCCTTTAACAATGTTCCTGTGGGGTACAGAGTATGAATTGATTAAGGAAAATGATAGTTGAATGTAGAAAGTCAGAAAGCTGAAGACATTTATATAAAATCAACACATTTTACCTTAAGGCATTTTATCTCATTGCATTTTGAATATATTACAGATAGTGAGTTGCATTTTTAAAAAATTTTTGCCTTGCATGTATTATCTCCATAGGTCTAGAGTACAACAGTGTCAAACTTGGGAGAATGCTATATATTTTGAAACTGCTAAGTCATAGTTAGGTATACTACAAATCATTAATTGCTTAATTATATTCTTAACATCTAGATATATCATTTTCTAAAATAGTTTTCCAGCATTAAAGGATCCTCAGAACCCTACTAGGTTGATTAATCCACTAATCTTTCAAATGCATTCAAAATGAGCTATTAATGACTGATAATAGTAATAGTACCGTGTCATGTTCCAAGGATTAAATGAGTTACTATATTTCAAGTCCTTGGTTTCCTGCCTGATATACAGTTGCCAAGTATATATAAAACTTAAACAAAACATTGTACTCTCTTGCCTTTTTGTCGCAGGATATTTTAGTGACAAGTTAATGTGAAACTTTAATAAAAAATTATTTTGAGATTTTTTTTGAAGACCCTTATGTAGTTAGCAACCCACTGCACTTAGGTGTCAGGTCCAATAAATAATTGTATTACCATTAACATTAACAATGTTAGAACACGTCTACTTAAATCCTACTCTATGCCAGAGATTGCATTAGGTACCTTGGCCACCAAAGAAGTCCTCCAGGAAGTTACATTTGATTGATATAGTATTATTTCATTCTATTGTGCAGATAAGGTCATAATCTTGTTCTGGTAAAGTCCTCATTTTGCAGAGAATAAATATTTTAATGATTGTTTCTGTTGTACCAGTAAGGTCTTAGAAGAACTGCTGTTATTAAAATTCAGAGTGTCTCCTTCCAATGTAATGATAACATCAGCAAATTTCGGGAGCATCGGGGCAGCTAAAGCTGGAGAATTGATTTACTCTCTTACAAAGTGGCTCTAATTCAACTAATTACATGTTGAATGGGTGTTAAAGTTCAGCTGCAATGATTCATTGCTTTCTTCGGGAGCTCTACCTATCTCATTTAAAGTTCCAAGAACTTAAAACGGTCCATATGAATACTTATAAACACGAGGTCTCTTTGTACTGGAAAATCTATAGTAATTCTCATAAACATGCAGAAAGCTGTTTGCTAGATTTCAAGCTTAGTAAGTAATGCAGGCAGACCTGTGGTCTTTGCCCATTAATATTTTGTCATTTGGAGAGGCCATTCTCACTGTCATTTATCATTAAACGCCAGGACCTCGACCCTTATTAAATTGTGACTTGGAAATACAGAAAGCGCACAGCACTCGGCATGGATGAAGGACTCCAGAGAATCAACTTTCAAGTTTCCACACTGAAAATGTCTTTGGGTCAGTAATTACTATGAGATAGGAAAGTAAATGCAAGCTTCTCGCTGTTTCTATGTTTTATTTCTAGTTGTATGTTTCTCCCTTCTTTACTGTGGTGAAATCTTACAATAATAAAATGAAACAATGTTTTCAATATAAATATGGCTTGGTCATTGAAGAAAACAAGTATCAGTTGTGGATTTATTGTCCATTATAATACATTAAAGGCAAAATATGTTTAAATGCATATTTCCTATGTGCCAGGGAATGTTCTTAGCCCATTGGACACTTTTATTCTTTGAAACCTTATGTTTACTCTATGTTGCGGGTATTGCTATTATCCTCATTTGCAGAATAAACTGAAACTGAAATAGTTTAGTAATAATAAGTGAAGGAAGAGTGAGTGAAAGAACAGAATCAAATCTAAATGGTTCTGCAGCACGTACTTTTGAATAGCATATAATGAATGAATCCCTCTTCTCTATGACTCTATGTCGCAGCTCAGAGTTGAACACCAAGAATAAGTGAATCTAGACTGGAAATCTAAGAGTGAACATCTGTGTTAAGGTCTAGGTGTCCATGGCATTCCAACTGGGAGTTCATGTAAAGTTGCCATGAGCATTGGGCATGGGGTTTTAAATAATGGGGTTGATTTTGCAAATTTCTGTTGTTGCCATTCCTTGTTCTCAGCTTTCCTGCTTCTTTAGATTTTTCTTTAGAATCTTGTCTCTCTTCTTATTGTGTACCTCTCACCACACTCCTGAAATATATTCTCATTAACTCTTGATTCCTAGAGATGATATGAGCAACTGATGCTGGTCATGGGTACTTTCTACTTTCTCTCCAATTATTTATTGATTAACATGATTCATTTATTTATATGGGAAAGAGGAAGTGGGGGCAAGCAGTTTTTTCTTTGACTATATAATCCAGGAACAAACACATCACATTTGCTCATGCATTGAAAACTGATTTCAAGAAAGCCTTGGGGATATAGTTCTGATTGTTAATACTATCTATGTGTATCAGAGAGGGGGTCAGGGTCCTATTCCTAAACTGAGTAAGTGGAGAATTAATACCAATATCAATAAACCATCTCTTCCCCAAGATTCAAATACTTTAGTTACAGGTCAGAGGTGTACTTCGCCTACTTAATGTCTCACATTCTAATGCATTCCCAGCTATACCTGTTTCCTATCCAGCTTCCTTAGCCCACATGTCCCAAATCAAAGAATGAAAACTTATTTAAAATTCAAGAACAACAATCACAACAGTCAGCAATGTTTAGCTGAATAGAGGTGGAAGCCACTGTAATGGTCATAGTTGGACAACAGGCCAAGCTAGAAGAAATAAACATGGAACCACCCAGGCAGATACAAATTGAACCAATCTAGTTGCTTGGTGTTTCTAGGTTTCTTACACAGAGAGCTAACCAACAACCTGGCCCACAGAGTTATTTGCAGTTGAGCTAGTTGTTCTGACCTCATTTTTCCTTACAAAGTTTCATATTTTGAGGACAGACTATGTCAGACAGGCTGTGAAATTACATAGCACCAGCGAGCTTATACAGCTGATAAGAAAATAACGTTAAGGACCAAAAATACAATTTCAGTCTTTGATTGGAATGAATTGTTTTCTTCAAGGACTTTGGCATGCAAACCATCTACATGCTGTCTCAGTGAAGTTGTTTCCAGATAATTCTGGATCCTGGATTCTCTTTCCTGATGTTAAATGGCTTTTTTTTTTTTTTAATGTGATAACCTGATCTGAACACAATACCAATGAGAAATAAATAGAAAATATTATGTGTCTACTTGCACAACAGGTTTTGTTTGATTTTAGCAGTTCATGTCAGGTCACTATTGAACCACATGAGGTCCATGCTCATGTAATTCATAAGTTTTTTAGAAATAAAGCAAACCAGATTATGTACATTTGACAATGTCTTATTCTATTTAAATCCAATATTTTATATTTGTTTCTGTTATATTTCATGGCCCACCAGTTCAACCAGACTCACCTACACACATGCTTTTATGATTCTAAGATTTTACATATGCCATTGTCTTTGCTTAAATGTCTTCTTCCCTTTTCCAACTAATCAACTCCCACTTACAACTTAAACCCCAATTCAAGCATACCTTTCCTTTGGTATACTCACATTACCTAATAATAAAAGTTGTTGAATTGCATTATGTCCCAAATTTATAATTTCAATACATAGGCACAAGTTTCTGGAAATGTACTTTGCTGATCAATGTTGACTGTTTGACCTTGAAGGGTGAGTTAGAATATCTAAGTAGACTAAAGCAATAGCTGAAGAGAAGTGTGCTCTTAAACTATATTTGGTGATGTGGGATCCAATAATCAAAGAAAATGAAATTAGTTATTTGCTTATGTTCCTATTTTAAAAATTATTATAATACAAGGCATCACCAGGAAGAAGACACTTGCAAATTGCAGAAGCTGGCAAATTCAAAGAAATTCTATAATACATTTGTATTATTAGTCTATCTGCCAATAATCATTTTGTTACTCTGAGAGGCAAAAGAAATAAGGAAGCTAGCAATTAATTAAATATTCAGATGCTCTAGGAAATTTGCTGGGCACTTTGTGATATATTGTTTCAATTGCCATGACAACTCTGTCTCATAGACTCTATTATCCATCACTTAGAAAAGGAAAAATTGAGAATAAGAGAAATTGAGTAACTTTACATTGCAAAATGGATTATGTTGGAGGCATACCCTGAGTCAGAGATTAGCATACAAACACATTTCTTAGGTAGTGCTCTCAGGGACAAAGAGAGAGAAGGGAGAAGGTAAGAAAGTAGGTTTGAGCAAGGGTGAAACTGGGCTGCAATGCAGTCTAAAAAGGGTTTAGCAGCCAATCATGAGGAACTTAGATGCTTAATGGCCTTAAGACTTGACCCAATTTGGGTCCAGACACTTTATGCCACTGCTTTGACCAAGCATTTAATGCAAGGCACCACTTAAAATGAGTGTGACCTTAGGCAAGGATAATGTCACCTACGTGAAATTACTAGAAATAGCTGGCAGATGAGAGCTTTAACTGACAAATTCCCTAGGAGCTAGATTAAAGAGAAATCTGGACAATAGAGTCAAGTAACCAAGAGAGTTCACCCATTGGGCTGCTCAGATATACATGATTCATATAAGTCTGAGGAGTAGCTATCTCAGCACTCCAGTGAGAATCCTTTGTGGGGAGGTTCTCATAATGGGAGGGATAATGAATTGAACTGTAGGCCTTTCCAATGCAGCTAGTCTTGAGGACAAACTGATGATTAATATAGCTATTTCTAAATGTCCATTTTAGATTCTGGCCAGTCTTAGAAGGTATCTCTGATGGTTTAGGTAGATTTCCTAGTGGGATTGTACAAATCCTCACTCTTAAGGGGTCTGAGCTCTTAGCAAGACTGCTAGGTCTAGACTTCTGTGCCTGTTCATTTACAATCAAAATGGGGGGGAGGGAGTAATACGTAATGACCAAGTGGGTCCCTGAGTTGCCACACATATTACTTTCTATCACCATTGCATAGCAGCAGCTTTATCTCCCAATGACCAGTCAACTACCCTTACCAAGATAGTTGTTTTCTTCTTGCATCTTTATCCTTGGGCATGAGGATTCGAAGTGAGCAGGTGGCAGTGTAGCTTAAAGTTCATTCTGACTCTTGCTAAATCTCCTGTAGAAGTATTCTCCCTTTGGAAATATTGATGGTTAAGCCTAGAGAAGCCCAAGTTACAGGGTTGGAAGGAAGGAATTCTCCAAAAGAGCCACTTGGATTGAGCAATTAGGGCCCCTCTTATTTAAGATTCATCAAACCAACTGCTTTACCTGTTGTGATGTGCAACAATACATCGGTCATAGGTTTAGTGTGCATGTGATGCTAAGAGTATTTTGTCTCGTTTTCACAGGATAGTGTCTCTGAATTGAGGCTTCACCTGCACCATCAATAGGTTACCCCATTGCTCTTATAGATCAGGCACTCCTGGGTTGTCTAGCATGTGGGAAGAACATAGCATTCCACAGTGATCACATTGTTACACCTCCTTTGATGTAGAGTGAGTCCCTTGAAGATCATACTCTTTAGGAAGCCATGCAAGTGTATCAAATAATTTTAAGTCCCTGAATAGTGGTCCTGGATAAGGCCATTCAAGCAGAAAAGAAAATAAATTTCTAAAATACCTATCAGTTCCCATCAAAATAAATCACTTTCCCTATCATGAGGAAGGAGTCTAATGCAGTAAACTTGCTTCAAAGGGAATGATTGGTTCCCATGAGCAATGAGACTATGTCAGGGATTTAAGTATGGGCTTGGTTGCTGACAGGATGAAATCCATTAGTTGCAATATTGGTAAGTGGGAGTCCATGCTGTGGGACCCATCTCTAACACCATGACTCTTCTGTTCATTATTCATTGTGCCAGAACTCAAGGAGAGACAAATAAGAGAGGCTATCTGATGTCAACTAGCCAAGGCATAGCCTACTTGGCTATTTAGTGCTTCCACCATGGTGGATACTCACCAATGGGAATTAACATGAGATACAAAGATTTTTACACTTTGTTCCCACTCCTATAGGCACATACAAACTTCACCAATTTTCCAATTTTTCTCTTTTTAGTTTCTGAGGCATTTGTCAACCCATTTGTCTCTGTTCAGCCTTGGACCAACTCTCCAAGCCATTTGCCACAACCCATGAATCTATATACTGACTTGAGTCATTTCTATTTAACTCAAAGTGGATTACCAGCTGCAAAACATTTTCAGCTTGTTGTCACTTGTACTGAGCACCCTTATCTAAGAACCAGCATAGCCTTGTTTTGGCCCTCCATCAGATGTTCCTAAGGAAGCTACTTATGTGAGCATACAAGTGAGATGAGGGATTCAACAGTGTGTATTACATGAAGTCTGGGCAACTTGCTTGTGTGACATAATTATGGTTTCTGGCTCTGCACATGCACAATCCCAGATGTACAACTTCCATCTTACAATCAATTTCAACTGACCCTCATTGATTTCATGACTTGATCAGTGCAACAGAGCCAAGCACATGATGGTCACATGATAACTTTGTGTTAGTTCCTCTGTCTCTACCAGGGCACATGAGCCAGCTAATTTGAGCCAGAGGAAATTTGTTCTCCACCTACCACCATG
This sequence comes from Myotis yumanensis, assembly GCF_028538775.1. Taxonomy (NCBI): domain Eukaryota; kingdom Metazoa; phylum Chordata; class Mammalia; order Chiroptera; family Vespertilionidae; genus Myotis; species Myotis yumanensis. The sequence goes on from NW_027223762.1 coordinate 16,812,718, forward strand.
ATGAATTGTTCATTGCTATTAGGATTTAGGTACTCTGTCTTCAAAATCTCACTAAAAATTCTCTTTCTTAGACTAATCTGGTCACAAACTCTTACAGGAAGCAGAGCTAGGTTAGAAATTGGTATTTTGGGTGGTAATTCAAGAGTGCTCTTGGAATCAATACTTTGGGGAAGAGAAAGAAGCAAGGTTAGATAGAGGGATAACTTCTCTTGAACAAAGTAAGGCTTCTGCCAACCTTCATGGAACTCTGAAGCCAGTATTGCCCTTCAGAGTTGTTTCAAGTTAGGACAAAAGGTCCAGTCCATTATAAAACTTATTGACCCGTCATTGGATGGAAGCTGCCCTGGGAAGAGGATGTGGCTATGTCAGAGGTATTCTTTGAGCTCAAGGCAATTTTTTGAAAGGTCTGACATCTGATATTTGTCAGCCTTCCTTCCATGGTGTTAAAGGTGGGTAGGAGCCCTTTCATCTTAAAGAAAAATCTGAACCTGCACCATATCCCTGACACTTTAAAATGTTGGCTCACCAGGAAGGGACAACATTTTTAAGCTGGTTTGTTGTTTGTTTTGTCTTAACTCTAAAACCTTTGTTTTTTTACCACAACGAAATTTTATTTGCCATTCTACGTACAGTATTAAAAAATACAAAATGTCCAAAGGTACATATATAAGTATATATGCAATCATTATTTAAATGCAACTTTATGCCAACATTTGTTTTTGTTTTCCTCTGGATATTTTGAAACTTGAGATTGTAGAGCATTTTTATCATGTTTGTATTATGACTGGAAGCAGGTAATTCTGTGAATTATGTTTAAACGACTGCTAAAGAGATTATAGCTCGTCTGTGGACATAATCAAAACAAATCAATCATTGCCTGGCCAATCTGGTTTTTTTTTATTATAATTGCAAATCAATGAATGATTTATTAGATTGCTAAAGAATACTTTCATTTGGTTACTGAATTGACTAAAATAACATGAATCACCCAGAATCTTCATTACCCCCATAGCAACACTTGTTCTGAGGGATACAGAGGGTGAGGAGATATCCCACCTGGAAGGGAAGGACACACAGCCTATTTCTTAATGGTTACTCGAGGCCACAGAGCATTCACCACTGCTCGATCAACATCAGGCCCAAGAATGAGCAGAAGAAAATGAGTTTTTCTTTTTCCAAATCTTTTAGCTAAGTGGTCAGACAAGACTATTTCTGGTCTGGGCAACTCACTGTTTTCAATAATGGCTAATTTGAAGTGTTTTTCTGAATCACAGTTTACTTCTCTTCACTATCAACATACCGATCCCTGAACTATCTTTTGTGACTATTTTGAATGCCATTTTTTTATCTACGTCCCACTGGCCAGAGGAATTTCAAATTTTATTATAGGACCCAGCTTTCAGCATGACTTCATTTCTTATGAGACTTCAACAAAGTATTTCTAATTTACTCTATGTAGAACATGGGATTATAAACTGTTTCTGTAAAGAGCCATATAGATGTGTAAATATTTTCAGCTTTGGGGGCCATATGGTTTCTGGTGCAAAGACCTAGTTCTCCTGTCATAGAAAGAAAGCAACCATAGACAATGCCTATGTGAATGGGTATGACTGTGTTTCAGTAACACTTTATTCACAAAAAGAAGAGGTATGCTAGATGTGACCTGTGGACCACAGTTCACCCTTAAGCCATAGTTTGCCAACTTCTGATTTACGCAATGATAAAAACAGACCCAGGTGAGAAGTGAGTTAATCCATTAATTTTGGTTTACTGAAACCCCCAAATTTAAGATGCTTAAAAATACTTAACAGATGGTGTTAATATCCTTAGCTTAAATCTGACTATAAGAGACTGTGCAAGTAGAGACATCCCCTCTTTCATGGACCATGGGCAAAGGATGCAGGCAAACAAAATTTTTTGACCTTCTATGTGTCCCTGTGAAATTTAGCAGTAAATTCCCCTGAATAAAAATGTAACTTCTAGACACAGGTGTCTAAACATATAGCCTTGCTGGTGTCGCTCAGTGGTTTAGTGTCAACCCATGAACCAGGAGGTCGTGGTTTGATAACTAGTCAGGGCACATGTCTGGGTTGCAGGCTGGATCCCTGATAGGTGATGTGCAGAAGGCCGAGATGAGTTAGAAATTATTATTCTCTCTCATCATATCTTTCTCTCCCTCTCTCTTCCTCTCTGAAATCAATAAATATATTTAAAAAATAAAAATGCAGTACCCACTTTCTGTAGAATGCTATATGCCATAACATTCTATACTTATTTTTTAGCATGTCTGAAAACAAGTTGATAAGAATACACTTTTTATTTTATATTTTGATTTCAGAAAGAGAGGAAGAGAGAAGGATAGACAGATAGAAACATCAATGAGAGATAAATGTCGATTGACTGCCTCCTGCACACACCCCACCAGGGATTGAGCCTGCACCCTGGTACATGGCCTGACTGGGAATTGTTCCAGTGACCTCTTGGTTTATGGGTCAATGCTCAACTACTGAGCAACACCAGCCAGGCTACAATTTTTATCATTATAGCCTCTTCCCCTGGTAGTTAGTTTATATGTTTGTTTTTCTTTTGCGGTCATTTTTTCTAGAAATATAAATATGTTAAATTTAGCTAAGAGTTAATTTTTTACCATGAAAAAATATTTTCTTTAATAACTTACCAACTTTGCATGAATTATTTTTCTCTCTACATGATTTGTTAATCTATCAGATCTGAGAATTCAAGAATCTTGTTATATCTTACTAAAGAAGTCATAGGCTGATCTATCATTTTCCTGAGTAAAAAATGTGGAGATTGCTTGTGAGAAGGAATGGCTCTCAGATTTATTCATTATTATACTTAATTTCATATTTTTGGCACATCAAATCTCAAGCCAATGTTTCATGCTGCTTCACACGCAACTTGCAGTTCAATTGATGCCTTTAGTATATCATTACTCTCATCTGCTAAATGTATCTCAGAATGGTATATGACTTTTTCTCTAGGTCTCTGAAATCACCTCTGTAGTTTATGTGAAGCATGAAATTTATCCATTTTTGACTAGTTCGGTCTGGGAATATAAAATTTGCTGTTAGACAGCAAAGTCTGAGACAAAAGTTTTAGCTGAGAGTTAACAGTGCAATCCATCCCATCCTTATCTACACTAACAAAAGAGAAACATGGTGTCAAATTGGTGCCAAATTGGTGTCACTCTGCTACACCCATCAGCCAATCAGAGCGACTATGCAAATTAACCCAACAAAGATAGCGGTTAATTTGCCTACGCAGGCATGAAGACTGAAGGCTCTGGCCAGAGTGAAGACTGAAGACTGAAGCCAAGCCTTACTGTGGCCACAGACCAAAGGCTTGGGTCCCGGGTGCCAGAGGAAAACTGGTGCCACAGTCAGGGGAAGGAAGGCCTATTGCGCAAATCTTCGTGCAACAGGCTTCTAGTGTTTTACATATTTTTGTTGGCTTCTATGTATAATAGCTTCTATATATTGAAATTATTATCTCTCTAGTGTTGCATTCTCTTGACATCATGGTTAGAAAATGCCAGGCATGACACTTGACATAATTAATAGTAATGATTGATAGATGTCTCCTCCTCAACTATGTATCTGTGTATTATACCTAGATCTCTTGGGATTTCATTTAATTGAAAATTTTAAATTATTCACAGGTAATTTAGCATTTTTTATAGAACTTCACAGATGTGTTTGTTTTTTCTTATTTAGCACTGTAAAATAACTCCATGCATGTTTGGTAGCGGCTGGAAGAGGCACATTATAATCTTCCTTTGTAAAGAATCGACTATATAGACACTATCAATCACAGGAACATTTCTTGAAACAATAGGAACTCCAAAATCACTTTTTTTTTTTACAAAGAGTAAATATTTAACATGACATAGATGACAGGAACATAAATAATGTAGGTTGGCGTATTTGTTTAGGAGAGTGTTGTGGACACTCACTAAAGCACCTTGAGAGTCTGGGATAGTAGGTTTCGTTATTGCGCTCAATGAGGTAAAACCACTGCAGCTCTTAAAGTGAGCAATCTCTGTCTCTTCATCATCTGCAACAGAGGCCAGACACTGACCTATAGAACTTCTGTTGCTTTCTGGTTAAAAGAGATGCAAGAAACACTAAAAGAGTGTTCTGTAAAGTCTACACTTGTCCAACTATTGAAAACATTAGAGTGTGTGTGTGTGTGTGTGTGTGTGTTGTACAGAACAAAGGGATGAGCCAGAGAAGAGGTATTCATGGTATTCATTAATTTAACTTCTCTGTTTAGAGAAGCTTCTCCATTCTCTTGTGAACTAATTAGGCAGTATTATTAGTGTCTGACAGTCACAGATGATTTTACCTTGTTCAAAAAAATAGTTATGTAACTCATGTTGAACCCATCGTAGTAGCTCATCCCATGGTAACGGTGATTTGCTCAAGGACAGAGAACCAAAATGGGTGAAAAATGAGCATTTTTTTTTTTCTGGGACTTAAAAAAACTCAAGTTGAATGTCCATCTTTCTTACTAGAGCTTTTGTCAGATGGCATACAGTACTGACTTATAGAATGAAACTGACCTATAGAATTGAGTAGGGATAAGAAAAAAAGATAAAAATATAGAAGATAGATCTTTCTTAAAATCAACCAGTATAGCTTCCTAGAGCTGCCACAAACTGGGTGGATTAAGAGAAAATTATTCTCTCACCAGAAGGTGTCATCGGGACCACACTGTCTGAAGGTTCTATGGGAAAATTCATTCCTCTCCTCTTTGTTTTTGATGGTTGTTAACAGTCCTTGACTAGTGGCCACACCATTCCTTTATCTACCTCCATGATCATATTGCCTCCTCCTCTCAACGTGCCTGTCTCCCTCTGTGTCTCTTGGTCTAATCTATATTTTATAAGGTTATACGTGATTACATTTAGGGCCAAACCAGATAATCCAGGATAAACTTTTTTTTCCAAGATCCTTAAATTAATCATAGCTAAAAATACCTGTTTTCCAAATAAAGTAACATTGAGCAGTTTCAGATATGAGGACATGGGCATATCTTTTCGATGCAGTCCAGTATACCAACTTTCCATGGCCTGGTTATGCAAGCCAGACTACCTCTTTCTCACACTTTAATTGCACTAACATCACATTAGTTTTCCATATTTTAAAATTAAGCTGGTGGAATAATAATTATACCTGTTCTCCTATTCTGTTTTGCTGGCTCTGTCTAGTATTAAAACTTATTGATGGACAATATGTCAGAACAAATCAAGGGTCTTAACTATAAGCATGTCATTTGATTAATCAAATTCACTTACTCTATTGCTCATAAATTTATTTAAAGATGTGCATAAAGATTTAGTAGTATGTATAGTATGTATTTATAACAGAAAGTAAAATAGTATTCCACAATAGATAATTACACTTCTGTCTCTGTTAGTTTAGGGGACTGGAAATATTGAATATCTCTCTTGATTAAAACATCTAGAAGTGTTGGATGTTTTTATCAATATTTTTAAACTAGCAAAGAAAAAGGCAGCAATCCTCAGAGGCCAAATGCTAAGTGAAAGTTAGAATCCAGAGATATAAGTAGAGCAGTGAAGTTGCATTTTTCTTGTGGGTATTTTTCAATTTCAAGCAACTTCAACTTTGATTTTCATGGCTTTGCAGTTCCATGGAACATATGATCCAGAGGAGTCTAGTAGAAAATAATCGTCATAGGACTGCGATCACAATGGCCTAATCTCTCAGTTTATGGGTGAAAAAAAAAATCTCATCAACGTTCACACCCAAGAAAAAGCTCAAGAAAAACCTTGAGTTTTGTTTCTAGATAGAAGGAAAAAGAAATCTTTCTCAATACCTAGGTGGTCTGAAAGTCAACCAAAGGACTTGTATGCATGCATATAAGCCTAACCAATGGACACAGACACCAGGAGGGTGAAGGCATGAGTGAGGGGATGGGGGGGGGGGGGGCAATGGGGGAATAAGGCCATATATGTAATACCTTAATCAATAAAGAAAAAAATTAAAAAAAGAATTTGGCTTCAAGAAGCTCAATTTCTTGTGTTTTTGAATACCTGACAGAAAAAAAGAAAGGAAATATTTTTGAAATAATCTGCCTTTAAAAGAAGTCTCAAAAGATTGACTCATTTAAAACTCCGAATGATATGGGTTTTACAATAGAAAAAAAAAGAGTGAAGAAACAAAGCACAAATGACACTAAGCAGGGAAAACAAACAAACAAAAACTAATTCCCCTGGGCCTTGAATATGAAAGAAGCATATTTGTTCAATGTAGAAATAAATAAAATGACTAAAGCTGAAAACTCAATAAATGAGTCAATAACAGATCAAGGGAAGTAAATTAACTTCATTGAACTTATTTCTTAATCTATGCAATTAAAACACCTATAAATGGTATATCACAGATTGTGTGAATATAATGCATTGTATGTGGAAACATATAGAAACAATAAAGCACTAGTTGAATTATCTGTTTGCTATTACATATCTACATATTAGCCTATTATTATATATCTATATATTAGCCTATTATCAACATGCTTCCCATTACTTCTGCCTCCCAATTTGGACAGACCAATATCCCACTCTCCTTCTTTTAGAAAAGATACAAGTTAGCCAAATAGAAGAAGAAAACATTCAAATTTGGGTTCTAAGCACTAGATTAAGACTTGAAAATATATGTGGTTAATCCTAGCCATTTTGAATTATTCTGAGAAAGGCACTAAGAATCTAGAACTTACCACTCCTAGCATAGATCAAGGAGAGGGATATGAAGACAACAATGGCTTTACCCAGGCAGCAAGAGACTAGGGCAGCCCCAAAGCATTTCCCACCTGATCTAGTAATCCAATGGATAAATGAATAGATTCCCATAAATGAACATGGGATATAGGAATGCCTTGCAATTGTGAGGAAGACTTTAAATGGGGACAAAGGCCCATAATGAGGACAATATTGGGTTGCAGATGTCAATGTGGACTCCAGCATGTACATATATTGACATAGACTATCAGACGGATCTCATTTCTACCAAATTACTTGATATTTTGAAAGCTCCAATTTTCTTTGAGGAAATAGTAGAAATGACAGTAAACTGATTAAGATTTTATTATTTTCCAGGTAGAATGAAACACTGAAATGATTATTAGGTTTGATTATTATTATCTGTAAATAAGTTTTCCATTAATAATGTATTTGAATTTGTGGCTCAAGATTCATAATACCACACATTCAGTATTCATTACTGTTTACTGCACTCATGATAGTATGTGGTCAGACAATGTGCAAGAATCAAGTGATACAATGACAAGAGCAAAGACAGTGTACCTTAGAGGACTTTGTAGTGTAATAGAAGATCCAACATTATTACTCATTCAATGAATTGTATGTAATATTGGGAAATGTAAATATCAATTCATTGTTTCTTTCTAAGGCTAGTATTCTACACACTTATTCAGTTCTCATCTGATATAGTTTTCTTTTTTTGTTTTTTTATTTGATATAGTTTTCCATGCATCATATGTCTTGCATAAGAATCTTGGCTATGGAAATAGTTTCTGTTGAAAAAGCTTTCAGCAAACTACAAAGAAAAGAAACAATGTTCAGTGATTGCTTTAGCATCAGCATTTTTCAGAGGTCAGTTACCTATATTAAATGCTTAAATATTTATGTTAAATAATAAATATTTAAAGACTACAGTCGGTTGAAAGGTTTGTGTGAAATAAAATCTACAATGAGAATTCCACACAGGTACACAGAGCAGACAATGTTTCTAGATCAATGGGAATTTTACTGAATTCTTCAATCTATGCCCTTGGTTGTATCTGAATATATGAATGGAAAAAAAAACAGAGAAACAAAACACTCATATGGGTAGGTGAATGATTAAACAATTTATATATCATCAAATAGTACTATCATTTTATGAAGGTGAAATCTGAGAACTAGAGAAATGTTTACTTGCTTATTATTTTTGGTCTTACAAATAAATAGTTCTTCAATTTTCCCTTATTTCAGCTATGAATTTATTTGTTAATTGTTTATTCAACATATTTTAATGTTTTCCTAGTTATTTATACTTGAAGTTTTGGTTTCTTTAGATAGACAAAACATAAAATCTCAATCTCATATCTTTTCATATATCATTTACTTCCTATAATAAAAGTAAAATAAATTACCTTATTTATACTGTATTCCTCCTCCTCATTCCTTTCTTTCTATGTATGATAGTTATATTATCACTAGAGGCCAGATGCATGAAATTTGTGCAAGAGTAGGCCTGCCTTCCCCCAGCTGCCAGCACCGGCTTCCCTCTGGCACCCGGGACCCGGGCTTCCCTCGCAACCCTGGCTTTGGTCTAATTAGCATATTACACTTTTATTATAGATTTTCTTCATTAGCTCTCCATCATTTGCAACTTTATATAATACTGCTAATTCTCTATTTCTCAGTTCATTATCTTTCTAATGTTCACTCTTTACACTATAAGGCTATTACTGTTACTACTATAATTTTTCTAAGTCCTCTAATTTCCTATCCTTCCATCTCATCATTAATAAATTATTCTTGTCTTTTAAGCACAAATCTATCAGTTATGTTGTGTCAGCCACATATAATAGGGAGGAAAATCCATTATATTTGATTGAAGAAAATAGAAGTGTAGCTGTTTTTCTTTATGAAGGAAGTCTAGAGGTAGGTAGTCCTGGGTTCAATGCCAGATCCTCTCTCAATAGCCTCTATCATTCTTCTCACCACTCTGTTGCATAGATGTCATCTTCAAGATCAAATGTGGCCCAAAGTAACATAGTTCTAGTTATCAGGGAAGCATTGCAGGCAGGAACAACAACAACAACAAAATCAGAAGGAAAAGAGGTGTGAGCCTCTTCTTTTTATGGCGACTCCCTGAAGTTTCATCACATCATTTCCACTTTCATGTTATTTCTTGGTCAAATGGCCAGCTTCAGACAATTATAGTCTGTGGTGGGCAGCCTATTTGTTTAGCAAAATAGGTTGTAGTAGGTAATTAATTGGTAAGTAATAGGATAGAATAAAGTCAAGAGGCAAATAGCATTTCTTGAGCCAATAATCATTTTTATACCTGGTTCATTGGTTGAGTTTTAAAATGGAAAATCAGTAAATAACAATTTGAACCTGGAGAAACATGTTCAATGTCAGGTTAGTTTTCTAGCATTCTATTTTCTTCTCTCTGAGTTCAATATCATGACTCCTAATCTTCTCAAAAGAGAATAGTCCTAATATCAGATCAAATAGGTTCTATTTTTCTCATATAAACAATTGTTTAAAATTATATTTTAGTTGGCTTTATATGATTTTCTTGTAAGAATTATATATTTCCTAGAATTTAAAATTATCTGCTGTTGTATTTTTGTGCCTTTCCATGCTCTCATATAATTTGTATTCCAAGTTTCAAATATATATATATATATATATATATATATATATATATATATTAATTACTTAGTTTTGATTTTTGCTTTACTTATGTCTTTTTTAACATTTTTATTTTTTATAGGAACCTCATTCTTCCTACAACAATCTGGACTTATTATCTAAGTTTACAACATAGGTTTCACCCTAAAACTTTTGAGCTTTGATCTCTTAAACCGAATTCTCTTTTTCACAAGATCTGTCTTTCTTCTTTCTCGATTTTATATATTTTGTAATTTTAGAGAAGTATCTGCTCCTCAAGCAACTTCCTTATAAAATCAATGCATAAAGCAACTTTTCTGAGTTGTAACATGGTTCAAAATGTATGTGGTATATCATTTTAATGTTTTATAACTCTATGTAATTTCTATGCTTTCATTCTCTCAGTTCTTTCTTCACAAATTTCTTAGGCTTAGTGTGTTCAACTTCCTAAACTGGTTTTCTATAGGGCTTGAATTTTCTTGTATAAATATTGTCTATGTGACTTCTGCTCTAATGTTCCAATAGTCTTTATTTTCCAGAGTTCCATTAATTTGTTACTAAAAAAAAAAATGTATTTTAACTCTCAATTATTTTTTCTCTATTTTTCATGATACTTTTTTCTTTTAAATGACTACAAATATACATATTTGCAAATAATTGTTGAAGATTGTATTTTAGGCACAATGATGACTGAAAATGACAACTGGAGTGTATAGTTTCTTGAAAAAAATATTAATAAAAAACAGACAAATACTAGTAACTGTTAAATTATGACTGGAATGAGCATCACCAATGAGGAGCACATTGACCTAAGAGAATGCTTAATAAGGAAGCAATTACTGTTAGAATTGAAATAAGTCTTTGTTGAAAAGTCATTATGGAGCTGAGGTCTCGAAAAATAGAAACTCACCAAGAGAGGTGGATTGAGAAAAGAAGTTGTTCCAAGGAGGGTCTGTCCCTCGGTACGTTTGTGAAACTCAAAAGTCTGATGTGACTAAAGCAGAGATGGCAATAAGCTATGTATTCTGAGTTGAAGGTCTGAAAATCAATAGAACCCTAAATACTCGGGGCTTTATGAGTCATACAAGAGATTGATCAGGGCATTATTAGCCCCTTGAGAGATTCTGATATTTTTCCCTCTAAGAGAAATAAATGTCCACTGAAGGAGAGTGACATGTTATCATTTGCATATTTAAGAAATTAACTCTGACCCACTCAAACCTCTTTTTCCTATGATTAGCAGGCAAGGGCCCAGACCCTAGAAAGTAGTCAATTCACAGTTAATTGCTACCATCTTTGAAACTAGCCTCATTCCTCACACATCCTCTGTGAAAGTGAGCTTTCCACCAGCCTCTCCTTTCCAAAGATGCACTTAATACATCTGAAACACACCAGGCAAGACACTTTTCAAAGTCACAGCTTTGATTGTACGAATTCACTACTAAAAATGACATCTTGCTTTTAATCAACAAAGAATTAAGTCCAAACTCATAGATCAAGGTGTATCCACAGTGTCCTGTCTACATCCTATGCCTAATCTTTCTCTGCCCTCCCACTCGTCTATCACCAATAGGTTACATGTTATACACATTCCTGAACAAAGCCCATAGGAACCCCATGCCTGCTGTTTGTTTTCTGAAATCCTTTTTATTATCAAGGTTATTCCCAAATGCCACACTCTTTATAAAACACTTCTGATCCATCCTCCACCTAATAAAACTATAATGCTTATTCTTGTGATTTTCATAGCACTAAGTTGTTCCTTTCCCAGAATATTTATCTTTCGCCCTATAATATCACTTTTTATTCATTTGCTATATTTCTTTTTCAAGGAACAAATAGCATCTCAGTCCTCTAGGTGCTCACTAAAATGTCAGGCATAACACTTTAAAGAAAATAGTTTTCAGGTGTCTGAAAAGTATTTGCATAAGATAAACTAATCAGGGATTTGGATATTTTGCCTATTATTTCTCTCCAGACATATTTCTGGTAATGAAAACTAGAATACATTCAAAGAATTAAACTGGAAAAGAATGAAGCAGTGTTTCAAAACTACATTTAAAATCAGGTATATGATGAAGATCTTAGTGTCCCTTCAAATCTTGCTTATCAGAAAAAAAAAGTATACAAATATCTTCAAACCCTTTTGAAATCACGGACGCACATTTTTACTACTTGAGGATGTCATGTTAATATCAAAAGAAGAATCAGCAAATTCTAACTTAAAAGTAAGGCCATCAAACAAGGTTACAAAAATGCTGAAGGCTCACACACATTCAGAACCCGTTTAAAGTGGAACTTCATAATAGTTCATGAAGATACATTTTCAATGTTCAAGCCTCATAAAAAATTCTTTGGCTGAATTGTTGCTAACATGAAATACATCCTTTCCTCGGGATGGATCATGCAATGACAATGATTGACTCCAAAAATATTACTTACATTCATGTTAAATTAGAGCTTAAATTTTCATCTTTTGATTTGTTGTTTCAATAACTAAATTATTAAACTCCTACCATATTCAAAGTAATATATATATAACCTTAATACTATTTAATTAATACATATCGCCTTAAACATTGTGAAAGAAATATTTTTATTTTTAAATGTATAATCAAATTTTTACAAGCACATAGTTCAAGGAGGGCTGTGAAACTGCTGTATGATGGGCAGATTGAAATACTCAGCACATGTTTAAACAATAATTGAAAGAAGCTGACCAGTAAAAATATTGGCAATGACTTAATAACTAAACTGCTATTTTATTCAACAAAGCAAAGTAATCAGATTTTATCTTATCCCATCTTGAGGAGCAAATTAGATCACCCAGGCAGTGGCCCAAGATAGCAAACCAAGTAGAAAGAAAGGTTTCTTTCCTCTATGTGTTTAATAATCTTTTAAGATCTAAATGCAAACATTACAATATTAAAGGTACCGACTGAATTGAGAGTCTTAGCTTTCATTGTACTTTTCCAGCCACTCCCAACCATTCGATTTCCATCCCATCGTGTGTCTTCCCTCATCTTCCATGCACATCCATTGTACAACTACTCCCTCATTGCACAATGCATCAAGATCAGAGGCTGTACATAAATAAGTGATACCGTGATAGAAATATAGCACAGATGACATTCACATGCTCTCATGCTCTCATGCTGGATCTAAAAACTTTGAAAAGTATTTGCCTTCAGGGTTCTTGATTATCTCAAACTGTAATGCTGCACGGTTACAATGAGGAAGTGGCACATTTAAGAACTTTGAAAGATTTATTTTTGAAAATACTAGAAGGAAGAATTGTGGGCTGCTGAACTATCATATAGAAAAAAAATCCATCCCACTCTTTGCTATTATATTGTTTGAGAAGTTGCTGTAAATCTTCACTTTGGCTACCATCCTATTTTATTTGACTATAACGATCATCATTTTTACTATGGAATGTTTTATGGGGCACTTTAGCCCTCAGCTCTTTTGCTAAGCTCTTGTACTGATATCACGGGATCTATCAAGCATTTTAACCCGTTTATTCTTTGCTTTCAAGCCATGACAAGAAACCATTGCCATGGCTTTAAAAAAGAATATTGACAATCACATCCCAGGAAAAATCCTTATTTTTTAACTACATTTTAGGATATCTCTCCTCATTCTATTATAATGGAATTTTCTGTGAGAGTAAAATGACCAAAAATAAGGCAAAAAGTTCTTAGTGGCAAAGAGCCCTCTCTCCTGTATGCTGTACCAGAATGGGTAGAACAGCAGGTGGTATGAATGATCATTTCCTGCTGCTTAGGGGCTAATCATGCACTGATAACTCACAAAAGTCAATGAGCCGAAGCCGGTTTGGCTCAGTGGATAGAGTGTCGGCCTGTGGACTCAAGGGTCCCGGGTTCGATTCCGGTCAAGGGCGTGTACCTGGGTTGCCGGCACATCCCCAGTAGGAGATGTGCAGGAGGCGGCTCATCTATGTTTCTCTCTCATCGATGTTTCTGACTCTCTATCTCTCTCCCTTCCTCTCTGTAAAAAATCAATAAAATATATTAAAAAAAAAAAAAGTCAATGAGAGGGGTGTGGAATAGAAATGCTCCCCACTCACACTCACCTCCTTCACTCCTTTATTTTGATCAATTTATGTTCTTTCCTGGATGCCAGGGAGAAACTTTCTAGATAATTCCCACGTTTTCCAACAGAATTGACCCAAAATGTGGGAAAACCCAGAAGGGAATGATCATGAGAAGCTCCCGTGAGCAGCAATCTTTCACATTATGACAGGTCTGCTTGAGGCACTTAGGGTTTTTTGAACCCTTGAGCAACTGTTTTGAGAAATCCTATTTCTTAAAACAAAACAAAAAAGAAAGAAAGAGAAGAAAAGAAAGAAAAGAAAGAAAGAGCATAGGTTTTGATGGAAAAAAGATGAAAGATGAAACACTGGGAGGAATAAAAAAACTAAAAGTAGTTGGCAACCCTGAATATACCTGCTCTAAATTCAAGAATATATAGAGAAGCTAGAAAACAGTGCTAATGAGGCCAAGGGCACTGCCTCCATCCCTGTGAGCTTGGGAGTTTATTAGCTCTGCACAAAGAAAGAATCAATTTAACAATCACTATCTGAACCCTTAACCTCAATCCATCAGCCTATAAATATCTGCCACTGCTCAGGAAGGAGACTGGGTTGTGAAAGGAGGCACCTTCAGCAAACCATCGCCAACCTAAGAAAACTAGCTCACCTCCCTGGCCAGCGTCGTGTCCTACATAGCAAGCTCACCAGCGTTAAAACGGCTGAGTAAATATTTAATTTTTAAAGGTGATACAATATAAAAAGCTGGCTTGAGGTGTTCTCTGGGCAAATTAGTTTACATGTTCATAGCATCCTTGTAGGTCTTCTTACCTCTTGCATGAACTACTGGGAACGCCGTTTCCAATGTCTCTCACCTTGGAATACAAATCATCTGCCAAACATTCATTTTCCTGCAAATAAGTATGTTGTGGCCCCCAGGTTCCTTCAAGATTATATCCATACTACTTTTTACAACAAATTTGCAATGATTTCCCTTTCATTCCCTCTCTTATGCCTTCCCCATTTAGACTATTGCTCCTAACATTTCCCAAACAATCTGCAGTTTTAATGAATTTAGCAATGTCATCACTCTTGCTTTGTCTAATGGTCAGCTCTCAGGCAACTTTTAGGTGAACTATTGAGGACATTGGCACAAAGGACCACATCACCTTTTTTGAAGCATTTCAAAGTTGACTTTAGGACACACGACTTTCCTGAATCTTCCCCTTCCTCTCTGGGCATGTAAAAGCTAAGTCACATTGTAAGTCAAAATGTAAGTCACATTGTCCCCTCCTCAGCCCAGCATCTGTCAGTGCCATCCCACTCAGCTGTTGAGAAAGCCTAGTCATTACATGCCCTATTAGAACCCTGAGCTGTGGAACTTTATGCCTCTCTGACCCTGTCTCTCTCTCTCACCACACTGTCCAGGCATACTTCTCCCTCTGTGCCTTTGCATTGGTTGTTCCTTAAGCCTGGAATGTCCCCTACCACATCCCCCCTCCACATTCAGTCCTATCCATCGGGCTCTTTTCTCTCCTCTTTATGGCCTTCCCTGACTGCCCTCTGATCATTTCTATTTCTCTCACTCGCTTTATTTTTCTCTTCGTGCTTCCTTTTGTTTATGATGCTGTACAGATTTTCTTTTTTTAAGGTCTGTCTTTACACTAGCGTATAGGGCCCATCAGGGCAATGATTTGTCTTCACAGCTTTAGTGCCAGAATCTAGAATATATTAGACTCTCAATAGACATGTGTTGGGTATTATTTATGACTGAATGACTGAAAGGCTCCAGTCACCTCAGCTCGGTTTGCTTCTACAACCTCCTTCTTTGTCCTGCCTGTGACTCTGAAGACTACAAGCCTGTCCCCAGAAATCCTAGGGAAGGCCAGCCACCACTGCTCACTGGACTGCCCGTTCCCTGCTTTTCAGCTTTACAAATATCTAGTCACCTTCAACACTTCGCTGAAGCATTTCTGCTGCTCCTTTGCCTTCCTCAGGACCCAGCCGAGATTTCTATCACCCAGTACAAAATGTTATTGAGGTATTTGCCAACTTGTTTGTCTCTTCCCTTTGCCTTAAGCTCATTGAGGATACTGAGAAAATAAACACCTTGCAAAAGACATTTTACCCTCTAGCTAATTTCTGCTCAAAGAGATAATATATGTGCTAAAATGTCTGAATGCTTAAGTATTTAGAGTTTGGAATAAATAAACAAGGTAGAAGTTAAATAGTGTGAAGGCAAAAACAGAGAATGACTTTAAATAAATTTTCACTTTTTGGAAACAAAATTACTCATTCAATCATTAATCCACTAAACATTTATTGATGGCCTGTCCCAAGATGGCTGCTATGCCAGGATGATGAAATGGGAAGGAGAATAAATTCCAGCTGCCAAGCTTCATGGAATTCACACTATGATCAGAAAGACAGACTTATAAGAAGTACCTCCAGGCCAATCCTCACTTCTCTCCTTCATCTAAAACCACGGCCAAAGGAAAACCCTCCACTCCTAAGAAGGGCAGCTAAATAATGGGATCATTAATTTTTTACTTAATTGTGATAGAAACATTTGAAATATGAAATACTCATAAATTTAAATCTCTAAAGATTACTTGAATCTCACAATTTCTAATAAAATGTTCAATTCTTATGCGAGTGATGTAAAACATGGACAGCCAAACTTTAATGACACCTTCTTTTCCTTGTAGGACCTGTTTTACTAAAATGTGTTATTTTAATGCATATTTATTAGATGTCAATTACATACCAGGGGTTTTTCTAGCACGGAGGTCCCAACAAAAGACAACAATCTATATGGCCACATAAAGATCATATTCTAGTAATATAATAAATCAAGTTGTGTTAAGTTCTATAAGGAAAACCAGACTGGATAAGGAGGTATGCAGGTAAACAGGAGAGAAGGGTACCCCGGTGTGTGTGTGATAGAAATTCCAGTTATACAGAGGGGTTGGAAAAACGACTCTTCTATAGTCACACGTAATTGAAAATGAACTGCAGGAGAGAGCTATCTGGGAGAACCTGGGGGAAGTAGAAATCTGTGGGAAGAATATGCATGTGTGTATGTACATTTCACAGCCTGCTCTTATTACATGAACTTGAAATCTATCTTATCCACTCGAGCAAATTACATAATACTTTATTTCAAATTAAACTTGTTTTCGTTCTAAAAGGTGTTTGTTGACTTTGCTGCCTCTCCTATTGGAGCCAATATTAGATTTTCTCAATGTTTGGGGATTCTTCGTTGAATGACTATTTCTGTTTTAGAGCTTTCCACAAATGCTCTTTCAGCATATTGCAGCATGTCTCCAGTAGCCGGGGGGAGGGGGGGGGGGATGAAACATGCATTTGTAGCTCATTTGGTGGGGAAGCAGGGCGCATTGTTTATGTCCTCTCCCCGGCACCCACTTGTTTGTTGCCTGCGGATTTGAGGTGCATTTCCCTGGCTGGTTGTTCCTCTCTCGGGTGCCTGAGACACAGCCCTGGTGGCTGCCTGAGAAATCTCCCCTGCTCTTTCATCCTCTGTTTTTAAGCAAAAGCCGCTTTCACCTTTCACACGAACCCACGCTGTGGAAATGTCAGTCAGTAGTTCCTCTGTCTTTCAAGAGATCTTCAGACCTTGGGGTCCATGAAGCATACACCTTGTGTTTCAGAGCTCTGAGTATATTTTATGTCTTTCTTAGAAATTTAGAGCAGGAAGGAGATCCATGTGGTCGGCCAGTTTTCTTGACTCAATCACACTAAAAAAGGTTTTCACTAAAGACCATATAAGTACCTTACAAATTAAATTTAGAATGAATTAAACCAATCCATAACTAAACAGTATATACATGCATACATATGCTAAACAGTACAGTTACTGTGATAGTTTATAACCACAGAGATAAGCTATAGATAAAAATCCGTGAGTTTTGTTATGAAATTTCTAAACCTTTACATCATTTTATACTATTCATTTGTTTCTTTGTCACTCTCTTGTCCAAAAAAAGAATTTAAGCACAAATCTCTCCCTACTAAAGTATTATAGAAATCCTTAGAATCACCTAAGGCAGTGGTTCTCAACCTTGGCTACACATTAGAATCACCTGGGAATCTTTTTAAAATCCTGATTTCTGGGCCTCATCCTCTGGAAATTCTGTTTCTTTGTTACTAATGTTGTGGCCCCACCCCATAACAAAGAAATGGAATTTCCGGAGGATGAGGCCCAGAAACCAGGATTTTAAAAAGATTCCCAGATGATTCTAATGAGCAGCCAAGGTAGAGAACCACTGACCTAAGGAAACTCCTCCTGGGACTTCTTTTCACAAGAACCAGATGAATTAGGCACTATTATTCCCTTTCACAGGTGAGGTAACTGATTCAGAGAAATGCTAAATAGATTATAAGGTAGAAACTGCCAGAGCTAAGATACAAATTGTCTTTAGCGTTTCTGTTCTAACACTCTACTCTGCTTCATGAGTATGGAGAGTACAACATGAGATAGGTTCTAATCTATACCCTAGACTCTTATAACATAATAATAAGAGCTATCAGTTCCCTAAAGCCTCCACTCTTGTTCTGCACACTATGCCCACTGATCTTCATAGAAGTATTACTTGGCAAAAAAGAAAAAAAATATTTGCAACGAAGAACTTATACTATGGTCATTTCCAGAAGGGTTTACCAGAGCAGCTTTGCCCACATTGTGTTTTATACAAGAGTGGCTCTACAGGATGTTAAGAAGTGTAATAATAGCAACAAAGGAATTAATGGTGGAATGATAAGGGGTGAGTTAATATTGTAGGATATGGAGCTTTTGAAATAATCAAAATTATTTACAGTGTGAGTTTAAGTGTGGGTACTAATTTGGAAATACAGTTTGGAACACCAAAAAAGAAATGGCTGACTCTAGGCTGAAGAATGTATATATAATTTGAAAGAAAGAAAATTAAAAAAAACTTTAGTATAGGAAAACTTTTAGCATTCTAGGTCCTTGATCTATTAGACAGAATGTAGAATATAGCAGAGCTAATAACTTGTATGGTTCCTTTAACCATTTTGCAAAATTAAGTTCAAGATATCAAATGGATAGAAAATGGCTTTCATTATTTAGCAAAACCATTAGAATCACAGAATAAACAAGCTCTAAAATAAAAATCATTAATTTTGATTTTTATACATGCTAAAGTTGAGAGAGTAATTGTCTTTTGTTAGATGGTATATTAGGTTGATAATATTTATAGAATATTATTTTATAAATATTTATAAATTAAAATGGAAATGTCCTACTGAATAAAAATGGAAATGTCCTACTGAAAATAATATTTATAAATAAAAATGGAAATGTTCTACTAAACAATAATTATGTGATCCTTTTCCCAATAAGAAAATGTGAAGTTTAATCATAGGGCAATAGTAAAGCATTTAAGTCCTCATAAGAATCATTTGGGGGGCTATAAATATATTATATAACTTTAATATCTGAAAAAATCTGCATGCATAAGGATACTGGTGTCTAAGAATATAGGCTGTAATATTTCAATTCACACAAACAAATACTCAAGTAAAATTTGTTGTTCATGCTCAGAGATAAACATGTGTATTTGATACCATCGAAGTTTTCTTCTAGGCCCAAAATATAAACATTATTTTAAATTATTTTACTTATCGTCGAAGATATTAAAGTATAATGCACTCCTAATTACTTATATTTGCATCAGCTGGGAGATGCAGGCACTGTGCCCATCTCTCTATCTGACTTGAGCTGCTAAATCCACATTAAAAAGGAAAATGACTCACGGTGGTGGCCGCGGTAGAAGGTCAAAGAGGAACAGAAAAGAGTTGCTGATTTCCCCAAGCTCATGTTCCACACTTTAACTCAACACACTCGGAGGAGGGTTATTGATCAGCTCAGCTCCCAAGATGCCTTTCTCCTGGTGGAAACTACCAGCCCAACCCAATGTTGAAGACTCAGGTGGTTTAAATTAAGGAAAAGGTCATCAAAGAACACGTGGTAGGCAGGTAAAAGCACGCACAGTTTGGGCAGTGAACTTTACTACCTGCCAAGGCCTCCTTTATTCCAGGGTCTCCCATGAGCATATCCCGTTCCTGAGCAAGAGCTCATCTCAGGATACATGAATGAGATAAAGTCTGCAAGTTCAGAGAAGAAATGGTTTCACCTGGAAGGAAAGAGATTAAATACAAGATGATAGTTTCAGCTAATAATTAAAACAACACACATAATATTAACAGTCTAAACTTATAAGGTGATGATATCTTCAGTATTAAGCAGTTCCCAAGGACACCAACTAATGAGCTCTTACTTCCCTGTATTAGCTGCTTTACACAAAGCATACCATATCTACGCGAATCCAGATAAACATATCAAAAATAATCTACTTCCTTAAGCTCTTTATCTTTATTTTGCTGTGCCATGCCTCAGTACAATTATTATTAATATCATGAAACAAAGCAGTTTGAAAATATCAAAACTGTTCAAATGCAAATTAATGTCATTATTTAGGCAAATAAATGAGAAGAAAGTCATGTATTTATAATAATGTAACTCCGCAGAAATAATAGTGATGATAAAATAGTTTGACCTTCCTTCATTCCATTATTTTATAAAAACAAAGAAAATGCTTAAACTGAAAAGTGATGTTAATTTCATTTCACTATGTAGTACTGATTTTTGAGATTATGAAATATAAAAAATGTTTATTCATTTCCTAATTTATTTGGTATTGCTAATTTCCTTAGAATACAATTTTAAAACAATAAATACTTGATGACCAAGATGGGTTGTTTCAAAAGAAATCTTATTCAGTTTTGTTAGTAGTTTAATAATAATAATATTAATAATTAAATAATAATAAAGAAAACCATAAGAATAAATTGAATTAGTAAATAAACAGAAATTGTCCTTTTCAAATCAGAGAAATCATTCATAAGGACCCTAAATTTCCAACATATAGATATATAGGGTGCCCAAAAAAATGTATGCACACACTTTGAATAATTATAAAGGCAGCGTTTATTTTATTTTTAATACATTTTTTTTATTGATTTTTTACAGAGAGGAAGGGAGAGGGAGAGGGATAGAGAGTTAGAAACATCAATGAGAGAGAAACATCCATTCAGCTGCCTCTTGCACGCCCCCTACTGGGGATGTACTCGCAACCCAGGTACATGCCCTTGACCGGAATCGAACCTGGGACCCTTCAGTCCACAGGCCAATGCTCTATCCGCTGAGCCAAACCAGCTAGGGCAAGGCAGCGTTTATTAAAGTACATTTCATTTTCAAAATTTAGCTATCAGCTGTGAAAGTGTGTATACATTTTGGGGGGATGCCCTATATATAAAATAGGTACATGGATGGATGGATAGATAGATAGATAGATAGATAGATAGATAGATAGATAGATAGATAGATGATAGATAGATAGGTAGGTAGATAGATAGATAGATAGATAGACAGAGTGATGGGGAATTTCTTCTTATGGATGCGCTAAGAAAGTGGTTTCTTGAGATGGAATCTGCCACTGGCAAAGATGCTGTGAAAATTGTTGAAATGACAACAAAGGATTTAGAATATTATATAAACTTAGTTGATAAAGCAGTGGCAGGGTTTGAGAGAATTGACTCCTTTTTTTTTTTTTAAGTTATACTCTGGGTAAAATGCTATCAAACAGCATTGCATACTACAGAGAAATTATTCATGAAAGGGAGTTAAATGATGTGGCAAGCTTCGTTGTTGTCTTATTTTAATCAATTGCAACAGCAACTCAAGCTTCTGCCACCACCACCCTAATTAGTCAGCAGCGCCGAGTTGAGAAAAAACCCTGCACTGGTAAAAAGATTACAACTCCTGGTAAGCACAGGTGATAGTTAGCATTTTTTACCACTATTTTTTAGTAGTTTTTATTCAAATACAGTTTATATTCAATATTGTCCTGTATTAGTTTCAATGTACAGCATAGTGTTAGACAATCATCTACTTTACAAAGCCCCTGATATTTCTAGGACCCACCTGGCTTTTAGCACTATTTTTTTAAATTATGCTATGTACAGTACATTGTTGATTTTTTTTTTAGATATAATGCTATTGCACACCTAAAAGACTACAGTATAATGTTAATATAGCTTTTATATGCAATAGGAAACAAAAACTTGATTTATTGTAATATTTGCTTTATTGCAATGATATGGAATCGAGTCTGCAAAATCTCCAAGGTGCACCTGCATAATATTTTAAAGCTACATACTTAGACATTCTCCATGATATCAAGGCTAATGTGATACAGATCTTCACTGTTCTTTGTAGCTGAATACAGTAACAAACTGGGCACTTTTATAGCTCCAAATAAGAGCTTATTCAAATATTATAAAGAATTCAATGGACTTTAACTTGCCTAGCTCCCATGAGAAAAGAGAATGACATCACTAGCATTCACTTAAAAATTAACCCAGTAATTAGATTAGAGAATTAAACAAATACAATGTCAACATATTTTAAAACCTTATATTTTAGCAAAAAACACTTAGAAAATAATTTTTAATATAGATGCAGATAGACAAATATATAGACAGACAGATACACACTTTATATTTAAGATACATAATGTATTATACTTTTGTCAGCAATATTTTTCCAAATGCTGTCTTCAGATATTGCTAATGTATTCTAGCTTGATGTGTCTTAAGCTTTCTTCCATAAAACATGATGAAAATAAATACGCAATAAAATATGTCACAAGTCATTGATATTAAAGGACTGAAATTATACTTCAATTTGAAATATAGATGGTCAAAATTATTCATTTCTAAAAAGATAACATAAAATGTGGAAATCTTTAGAAATATTTGTGAAAATAGCTGCTATAATAGGCAAGCCAAATAGACCAATTAGTGCTGCAAAGAAGCAAAACTAAAATGCATTAGTTTCAATTTTATGTGAAATAGTAAAATACACTAACACCTAAGTCGCTTACTATAATTAATATGATGACAGAAATATTTGTGACCATAATTACATTTAATTTGGAGCTTATGCTGTGCAGAATACCGTATGTTTCACACAAGTTTTAATTATTCCTGTCATGAGAAAGGAAAAAACTAGCATTTGTTCATTTTACATATACGTATAACCAAAGATTCATTATAACCAATAAAGACATCTAATAATAATTCAAGACCTTATTCATACAACCCAATATAAGAACTTATTTCTAATAAAAACCTCATTAATAATAATAATTTGTTCTATTATTATAAAGTAATATATAACCTTGATCAGATATTTGTAAAACAGGAAAGCACACCTACTCACAAAATACCATGTTTATGCATTGCCCAAAAAATAACCTACTGTTGACACTTCACATGTGAACATACATCTTTCTAATTTATTAAAACAGTTTAACTTAAAACATTTTGAATTTATAATGGTAATAATAATATAAACCTATTTTTCACTTATTAATATTTCATGTGCATTTCATATGCAAAGGTAGCATAATCAATGACTGCAAAATTTAATTCTGTAGCTGTGTTATTAATTTTTCTCTTATATTTTATTATACAAATAATTCATGTTTCTTGCAGACCAATTAGAAGACTGTAAACTATAAGAAAATTAGCATAAATCCTTCCAAATCCTAACCCTAACACTTTAATATATATTGCTTTCATTTATTATGAAAATATCTTTACACACAAGATTAATAAATATGGATGCTTAAAAACACTGAATTTTTTAATCTGACAACACATTTTATAATTGTATACAATTCAACATTACATCATATTGGCCACAAAATCCCTGAAGTCATTAAACAGGTCTCTAGTTGATGATCATTTCTCTTCTGGTTCCATCACAATTCCACCTTTATATCCTGAACTTAGAGATCAACTTAAACTTTAATTATAATCAACACACTCTATAAAATACAGTAGCATAAAGGAAGAGAAAAACAGATACAATTAGGCTAGAGATAGAGAAATAAGCATTCATGTTTATGATCAAATAATAAAATATGGGAAGATATTACAGACCTAGTTTCCTTTCTTTACCACCTAATTCAAGTTCACTTTTCCTTTAGTCCATACCTTCACTGGTTAGGGTTTTGTTTTTTTTTTACTTTGTGTTGTGACTCCAAACTGCATTCTTGAGCCTTTAGTGCACATACCTGTACTGATTTTTTACGATTGTTCAATAAGTGTTTCAGTGTATTTGGTAGTACTAGACGGTGTCTCAGATGATGCCCTGTGTTTTTACACATATCACTCCAATAGCAGTTCTATTTCCATTTAATAATCAGAACTAATATCCCCAGACAATACTGTAATCCTCTGCCTGTAAATTCAGTGGCAAGAGGATTCAATGGCAAAGCATCGTCTTAATTTTCAAGTCAATGAAGCCATTGTCAAGTCGCCTGATGGAAGTCCAAGCCAGTGCAGAAGACCAAAATCTTGAGGATGGGAAACAAGAACTTGAGAGTGAGTTATTCTTTTCTAACTTCCTCTCCTTGATCCCAACTTTCTCTTTTTAATTTCTAGACCTCTACTCTCTCTTCCACAGGAGAAAGAGTTCCAATGAATGGTATTTGGTTCAGATAATAGACCACCCGTTTTATTTAAAAACAAAACACCAAACTCACAAGGTTTTCCTCCTATCTAGAATTGCCATATTTTGTTATTGACTTCTACGTCAAACTATTTCTGGGTGATGGGGTGTATGGTAGGACCTCTAAATTACATAGCATTGATTCTAATCGGTCAGTATTATTCTGTATGGCTGGACTCCGATATAATAAGTGTGTGAACCTTGGATATTTATTTCATAGTGCTAGAAATAGTATCTCTATTTGGGATTGCTTTATTTTAATATGGCTTGAAAAATTCAGTACTGTCTATGACAGACTATTCATACACTTTAGAAAGTGTCTGTTATTCTCTTTGCTGGAAGAAAACAATTTTTTATTGTTATTTAGTCAGATTCTCACCATTGATAGTCAGGGAGGTAATTTGAGAGAGGATTTACCTTAGAAACTCATTCTTTTATGTCCTTCCCTGCATTAAATTGTGTTTTAATAGGTAAAGTGCTCTGAATCAATTATTTTATAATACTAAATTTTAAACCTAATGATTTTCTTGGATGGGAGAGGGATGTTTGGAAATGAAATTTGTCTGATGGGTGATGGACAGATAAGAAATAGCATCATTGACAAATCTTTATTGAGTACCTACGACACATAGATGCTTTCCTGGAATGAAGCCTGGAACAGTATGGATAACACAGGCAAACTAGGACTCAAGTTTGATTTATGTTTCTATCACCTTATAACCTTATCTATACTAATAAAAGGCCAGTGGCCGGGATGCCAGAACGCCTTCATGACCAAAGGAGCAGCTGTGCTCGCAGAGGGCAGGGTGGGGTGCGAGCTACAAGCGGTGGAGGGCGGGGCGCAAGCTATGAGTGGCGATGGACAGGGCGGCCAGCTGAGGCAAGCTGAAGCAAGCTACTCGCACAGGATTTCGTGCACGCTGGGCCTCTAGTGTACTTATAACCTTTCCCTTTCCTCTCTCCCTTCTGACCAGTTTCTTATACTATTTTTTTTTCATGTGACCCTACTTCCACTATCCCCTTTTCAGCTCTGTCCTCTTGCAACATTTAAACTGAATTTAAGATGCATGTGAGCACCTAATATTTATGTGGTGACATAGATCCTTCTACCTCCTACTGTTTTATATCTTCAATATTCTATTCATGAGAACTTCCTACAGCATTTAGAACTTTGTAGACGATCCTTTTTTTTTTTTTCTAAATTGGTGAGATGAAAATTGCAAACAATTTTTGTCTTCCTTTCACTTTCCTGTAAAAATGTTCATGCCAGAGTAGAGCAAACATGTTGCTGAAATATCTTGCCAGGGCAGTGAAGTTCTGTGTTTACTCTGGACAACCTGCCTATTCTTTGCTGACATTCAGTTCTGCCCTTGAACAGGCAGAGGCTCGATTGTCTTTTCACAGTTGATTAAATAGGTCTTTATTTCCTGTTGAACTTCCTTCCCATTTGCTCTCTGCTTGATTCTCTCGGAGGCTTTTCCATTTTAATTAGTCAATTACTCACACAAGGGAATATCTCACATATTTCAAGCCAATAGAGTTTTCCATCCACTTTTTCTAATGTGGCCTTTTAACTCAGTTAAGAGCTTTTCAAAACCCTGGCTTCTTAAAAGCACAGATAAGGCACTTATTAATACTTGAGCGTCTCCAAGCTTTCCCATTATGTCTCGGACAAGCTATTTCTTGGTATCATAGTTAGTTATCTTCACAGCCCTGCGCAGTTTCCTTTTCCATTTCCCTATTTATAATCTTTGTTTTTGTCTTTTGTTTAGAAGTCAGAATCCCTGAATGATTCGAAGTGCATTCCTAACAGTAATTGAAATCGTGCTTGCTGCAAGAATTCATTAGGTCTAGTTCTTGGACCATAAGCCTAAAATCCAAAGTATTTAAACATAGTTCAGGATGGTAAAGCAGTCCATGGGAGAAGAATTGTGACAATGCCAAGTCATAAGTTAAGGCCAACCCTCAAGAATACTGTGCAGTCAGCTTTTCATAAACCTAGTTAATGACCAGCTTACTATTACCTGGATTCATATATTAATGTAGAATGTAGATATGAAAAACCTTTAAATCACCCAGGACATTCTCTGACCTTTGAAAGCAATGCTGTACAACTCTTTGAAATGTCAGAGCGGTGTGGCTACAGTCAGGGAGGGGTCAATTTTGACTCCAGTCTCCTTTCTCTCTTAATGGAGCAGTGTTCAGCTATGGGATTACTAGTAAAATTAGTCCCAGAGGAAACGTCGAATTGGGGGTCTTCTCCTTTGTCATATACTTACATACACCCATAAAAATCATTTTCCCTTGAGACTAATATTCAGTTTGACTAAAGGAAGATGAATTTGATCTTTGAAGAGGGGATGACTACTCTGATGTGACCTTAGAGCTGTGAGGAGTCCTTGCCACAGTGACAACCAGGAGCACTCTAGGATACTAGCAACATGAACACACTGAGCAGTGCTCTTTCAGATGTCCTCAGCATGGAGGTTTCTCAGAAGGATGAGCCCAAACAAAAAAATACTGGCAAGCCCTGACCGGTTTGGCTCAGTGGATAGAGCGTCGGCCTGTGGACTCAAGGGTTCCGGGTTCGATTCTGGTCAAGGGCATGTACCTTGGTTGCGGGCACATCCCCAGTGGGGGGTGTGCAGGAGGCAGCTGGTCGGTGTTTCTCTCTCATCGATGTTTCTAGCTCTCTGTCCCTCTCCTTTCCTCTCTGTACAAAATCAATAAAATATATTTAAAAAAAAAAAAAAAAAAAAAAATACTGGCAAATTATTTCTCCAAAACTATAAAGCAAAAAATGTTCTTAGGGAATCCCATAGACCCGTGGTCGGCAAACCGAGGCTCACGAGCCACATGCGGCTCTTTGGCCCCTTGAGTGTGGCTATTCCACAAAATACCACGTGCGGGCACGCATGTACTGTGCAATTGAAACTTCGTGGCCCATGCACAGAAGTCGATATTTTGTGGAAGAGCCATACTCAAGGGGCCAAAGAGCTGCATGTGGCTCGCAAGCCGCAGTTTGCCAACCACTGCCATAGACCTTCATAAAATATGTAAGCTATTTTGGCTTAGCCTTACTACTCATACTACTATTTCTTCTCGTGTTCCTTAGAGAGATCCTTCTCTAGTTTCCTTTTATATTTTCACACAGCACTTCAACAGTAAATAAAGGTGATATTAAAATATCCATATTAACCAACTGCCAATAAATTCATTTACATATAACTAGCCTTTGGAGGAAGAATAGGAATTTACAAAGCTGACAGCCATATCCTTTCCTTGCAATTGGTCAGTCCATGGTGAAGTGGGTACAGAGTGAAAGGGAGATTACTGGAAATCACACGCGTTATGCCTAGGCATACGCTTACCTTTCTTTTCTGATTGAAATGTTGGCACCCTCACTTTTTTATCCCCATAGTAAAATATTCTAGAACTGATTTTTTAAAATGGCTAGGAGACTTCCAGAGGAAAATTGTAAAAAAGCAGGCCTTCTCATGCATTATGAGAACACTAATGACATTTTCAGACATCAGTTATAAGGCCAGAAAACAAACAAGCAAACTAACAAACAAAAAATAAGGATAAAGACTACAACAGAGGCAAAAACAAAATTCTTTTCAGGTCATCTTTTCTTTGTCCCTCCCATAACTTAAAAAATAAATATCGAGTTGTATACTGACTATGTAGTAAATACAAATCCTTATTATTTATCTTAAAAGACATGTATACACAAGAAGAACTTGTTTTACTATTCGTATTATACTTGGACATAAGTAGAAATATTGTAGGAGTTTTTGATGTTTTATTGTGGAATATAATTGATAATTTGTATTTCTGTTACCATAGGTAGTGAGCTAGATATTAATAAAGGGAGGAAGCAAAGGGAATCAGACAATATTAAGTATAAGCATGAGGAGCATGAGCCTGCTTGCTCCACCAAGAAATTACAACTTCACGCACTCCCCAGGGAATCACAGCATTGCTCCCCACAAGGAGTAACACCCCTTCCTCCCCCCTCCACCTCCCGCCCATGGGAGCAGTGGGAGGCAGGCACAAGTACAATAGAAGTCAAAATGGTGCAGGGGGAGGTGCTTGACCACAGAGGCCTGTCAGTCTAGCTTGGGGAAAGAATCAATTGGCTAGTCAGTGGACGCATCAGAAGCCCTGGAAAGCTTGTGATGTTGATTGGCTATTTTGAAAAAGCACTTGGTCTTTTTCAAGCCTGAGAAAACAAAACCCCAGGGTAACAAAGAAGTTCTCTCTCTCTCTCTCTCTCTCTCCTCTCTCATCTCTCTCTCTCCCCCATCCCAAAAACATACTTCCTGGTTGTTCACTGGCTCTCTTACTTGGGAACACATGCAACCATGTGGGTCTAGCACAGCAGTTCTCAACCTGTGGGTCGCAACCCCTTTGGGGGTCAAACAACCTTTTCACAGGTGTCGCCTAAGACCATCGGAAAACACATATATAATTACAGATTGTTTACAGTAGCAAAATTACAATTATGAAGTAGCAACAAAAATGATTTTATGGTTGGGGGTCACCACAACATGAGGAACTGTATTAAAGGGTCAAGGCATCAGGAAGGTTGAGAACCACTGGTCTAGCATCATGTGGGCCCATGGCAAGATCCAAAAAACTGAGCTTTAATATGAAACAGAAATGCTGGACACTGGCCTTTATTTTGGCCCTGATGAAGACAAGATTAGAGTTTTTGTTTTTTTTTTATGGCAGACAGGACAGAGATGGGAAATTGGAAATAGGAGCAGCCTTCTATTTCCACACAAATAAATCTGGCCACGTCACCATCCCCTGTGTGGGTCAGTGGAATACTTCCCTCGCGATCCCATGAAAGAACATGATTTCCACTGGCAACATTTCTATCAGTTAATCAGTGCTACCTTGACTTAAATTATGTGATTGTGTCTATATCATCTTACTAGAGAATTCATTTTTTCTTATAATGAACATGATTGTGGGCAATCATAAGCATCTTTGCCACATGTATCCTAGCAAAAGAGTTGTGTTGAAATTGCCTAAAGTTTCTTTCACTATATTTTTATAGTAGTGACATACCCTAATCTTACCAATGAGCCTGCTGGTATGGATAGAAACCTGCCTGGCCCTGTAATCTTGACTAGGGTATGTCAAAAGGCAAAAAAGGCAGCTAGATATAACATAATCGCAAAACACAAACTACACATAAGCAGCCAACCTCCCCCAGCCAGTATAGGACTTGCCTAATCAATCAGCAGCACTTCCTTTGTTTTTGTAGCATGGACAGAGTCAGCAATCTTCAGTCATTGGACGCCTCTACTTTTTCTCCTTCCTCAACTTTACCCTGTGATACTAGGTTCCATGCTGAATTAATTGGGTTCCCTGCTTGGCAAAAAAACTTTCCCACTCAGCACTAATCTCTGGTCTTTTGTCTTTACATTTTTTAAAATAGCAGGTTAATATCTGCCAAATAGCTCTGAAAAGGGCACTAGATCTCAAGGCCTCGGTAAAGGCTGAAGAGATGATTGTGAGAAATTTGCAACTCCTTAAAAGTACTCAGGAGAGCGCCTAGCACCTTTGAAATTGCTTAATAACTACTAGAAACTGTTAGCACAAATGTCATCAACATCACTTTCAAACTGACCAGTTTCTTACAATAGAGTAGTAAGGTTTAAGGAGCTTACTTGTGCTAAAAATGCATGGGGAACACCAAGATCAACCAGCTCCATAGTCTTCTACATGCCACGTGCAACCAATTTTAACCCCTACAATGATTTGTCTTTGCAAGCAGTTCTCTCTAGATAATCGACACAGACTGAAAAAAAAAATATCATTAGGCCTACACAGTAGACTGGATTTACCAGCGTCAATATTTTAATTTTTATTCCCTTCTCCTTAGGAGATAAAAAATAAAAGATGGGAGGGATTTGTGCTAACAGTGGCTCGCAGTTATTAAGCAACTTAAAAGGTGCTAGTTGCTCCCCTGAGCACTTTGGATAGTTACCTTGTCTTATGGACAAAATGCTGATGTAAAGTAATTAAGTGAGATTCTCATAAAGGTCATCAGATAAAACCCATAATGGAAATTTCCCGTCATCAGTCTATTCTTCCAAATAGTTAAAACAGGAACGTGATACAAATAAGATTTATGAAATGCCACATTCTACACTGGCATTGAGGATGGTGTTGATCGTGGCATTTGCAAAGCTTTTCATTTTCTTATTTGTTCATAGTTCTTTTTATTTTTCAAATACATATTAATTACCTACATAAACCAAGTCCCATGCATAGAAATTTGAGCAAGACAGACATGGTCCCTAGACTATTAAAGCTTTTCTGGCCATAAAGAGAATGCAGGGATGGGTGTAATTATGTTTGCTAAGAGAAGAACACACGAAATAAACATGGAGTGGAAGCAACTACCTCAACTTGGTACCGGAGAAGCTTCACAGCAGGAAGAAGCATTTAAACAGAAAACTACAAGACAGAAGACACTGAATGAAGTTCTGTTATTCAAGGATGAGAAGGAAAATGTTGAGATAGGAATTGGAGACAGAGACGAGAATCACAACGTGTAGGGCTTCTCAGGCTGTTAGGTAAAGACTTTGAGAATGTATCCTAAGAGAATGTAGAAATGAAAACAACCCTGATATGATAAAAACTAATCATTATTATTATTCATCATCAGTTAATCAGCAGAGATTCCACAATGTTAGAAAAAAATCTTGATTCAACCCACATTCTAAAGCTCAGTCTCTGACCATCATCTGCTGCTATGACCAGTCTCCTGATTAGATCTTCCTCTTCTAACCACAATTTCAGAGTGTAGAGGCTCAGAAAATTGAATCAGCACCTTTCATCTTAGATTTTCCATTTTTAATGCTTCTTTATAGAGTTCTGTTTTCATCAGTTTGGATACCTCAATCTTCAAGTTTTCTCAACTGGAAATTTTGAAGCACATAATTTATTTTCCTATACCAGTTATCAGTTCTTTACTTGGTCATGTCCTTGTTCAGGGCTTGTACACTGTAACATGCCAAATAGCAAATATCTTAGTCACTATTATCTATATGATCTCTACCACAATGCTCAGCTCCTGCTATGGTCCCAGAAGCAGCCACATACAATATGCAAATAAATGGGTGTTGCTATGTGCCAATAAAACTTTATTTACAAAAACAGGCCACTGAATTTGGGTAGTCGTTTGCAAACCCCTCCTCTTGATTAATTTACCTACCCCCAGGTTAAGTAGGTTCTCTCAATATGTTGTTTTTCAGAGCACCCTTCTGCACAGTGCATCCTACCAAGGGGACCGTATTTCAGACTCCTATACATTTATTCCAATAGGAGTCACCCTGCTGGTGCTATACATAGTGGATTGGTATTTGTGAACAGGATAAGGTCCTAGTTATTACTGGTTGACTATGCCTTGCAGTATTACTCATGACAAAGACCTAGATTTCTATCCCACCAAGATTTTGTGGCATATTCCCTATGTAGTGTCAAATTGTCTTTGGTTTTAGCTTCTGCTTTCCTTCCCAAAGTCATTCCTGAATTCTAGTTCCCATGATTTTTCAATCTTTCATAATTGAGGCTATTGTCTATGACTGGTTGAATAAAGTATTGCCTTTCATTGTTCTTTTTTACAAAGATAATATTGGAGATATGACATAATATATATATATCTGTATTTTGCCCTGAATTGGCAAGTAGTTTCCCTTGGAATTTTGATTTTTTTTAAATTTTTCTAGCTCTAGAAAACATCTCTTAACCTCATTACATTTGGGTTAAGCTCTGGCTTCCTGGAACTATGTACAAATGTCATTGCACCCTAGGGGGCATCAGCTCCAGGCCATGAAACCCCAGAAAATTCCTCTGCCACACAGTAAACTACAGTAATACCCTTTCAAATGAAGTTGGTAAGTCAGCCTCTTGGGTGAGAGGTTGGGGGAGCAAAGTTAGCCTTCTTTTACTAGTTAGTATACTATAGTTAATAATATTTTATATGAGGGATCAGCAAACTGTGGCTCATGGGCCAAATCTTCTATGCCACCTGTTTTGTAAACAGTTTTACTGGAACACAGCCCTCACATATGTTTGGTATTTGTCTATGGCTGCTTTTACTCGACAAGGACCCAGTTGAGTAGTTGAGAAACAACATAAACATTATGGCCTGCAAAGCATATTTACTATGTAACTCCTCACTGAAAAAAATTGCCTATCCACTCTTTATAGTAAGTTTTCCCTATTCAAATTACAGTTACTTCTGTCTCTTACTGGTACAAAATTAGTTACAAAAGTAGACTAGGAGACAGACCTTCAAAGATGAAATGTTTTTGACTGGTTTGGTCATACCCTTGGGTTTGCCAATGGGAAATGGGTACTAAAATCCATAAAACGTAGCAACATTACAATGAATGGAGCTATCTATATGCAGCGATACTGCTCAGATAGCGTCAGCTAAACAGTGAATGACTAATCTCGTTAACCATAAATTTTGCATACTTGATAGGATCTTATATTAAAGTATTCCATATTTTCTTTAGCTCATTTGGTTTTGTTCTATTTTCACCATCTTAATAACAAAATTAAATTTGAAACATAATAATGTAATGAGGCGTTTTGTGATTATACTTGCATAGAATGCCAGATGGATGTCAGGAAAGAATATAAATCCAACTAAATACACTATTATTTCTACATGGAGAAAAACTGTGTGCTACCTGTTTGTTTGTTTGTTTGTTTGTTTGTTTGTTTTTAATTATGTAATGTCCATAATGAAACTAGAAAAATAATGAACTTTTATTATGTATAACCTTACTGTCAGGATATTGACACTAATACATAGGTTTTGTATACTCTAATAGCTCATTTAATTCTCACAACAATCCTTGAAATGGGTAAATATTATTCTTATTTTATATAAAAGGAAAGTGAGATAAATCATATATCCAACAGTAGTTAGAATCAGGCCTGAATTCATTGTTTTATGACTAAGGAGTGGAGTTTTATTTACTACAAGAGTATTTTCTTTGATTGTTTCTTTCATTGACACTGCCTAATCCATGCTGATAATAAAGATTACTACATAAATTCATTTCCCAAAATGAATACTTCCATATTTTTGCATAAAAATAAGCCACTTTAAAGGAAATTCCTGCCCTAGCCAGTTTGGCTCAGTAGATAGAGTGTCGACCTGCAGACCGAAGGATCCTGGGTTCAATTCAGGTCAAGGGCACATACCTCGGTTGCAGGCTTCTCCCCAGCCCGGCTCCTGGTCGGAGCTCCTGCAGAAGGCAACCAATGTATGTATTTCTCTAACATCGATATTTCTCTCTGTCCTTCCCTCTCTCTTCCACTCTCTCTAAAAATCAATAGAAAAATATCCTCAAGTGAGGATTAAAAAAAAAGAAGAAAGGGAATTCATTAATGATTTCAGATCACAAGAATGTGCCAAGTTCAAAGAAAATAAATTTATTGTCAACTCATTTATTTAATAAGCATTGAATGAGTTCCTTAAAATGTTGAGGTTAATGTGAAATTGTGTAATATAAATAGTATAATATATGTTCTATGTTATCAAAAAGTTTACAATCTGCTAATGCTACATTTGGGTATTTTCTAACACTAGCAACCAATGCTCTAATTTTCCAGTTGAACACCAACTTTGTGTTCAACAATAAACTAAGTGTTCCTGGGAAACCCTTCTTAGATTCAATAACTTGCTATCAAACTCACAGAAGTCAGAAAAGCATTTTACTTACATTTTCCCATTTATTATAAAAGATACAACTCAGGAGCAGCCAGATCGAAGAGATGCATAGGGCAGGGTATAGGAGGGGGAGTGAGAAGCTCCAGGTCTTTTCTGGGCACACCATTTTCCCAATACCTCCAGGAGTTCAACTGAGAAGCTCATTAAACCTCCTTACTCAAGAATGTTTATAGTGCTTAATGTCCAGCTCCCTACCAGACTCTAGAGAGTCTTACCCCTAAATCAATCATTAGCATCAACTTAGGTGTGGTCTAAAGGGTCTCATTATGAATAACAAAAGACACTGCTATCACTAGGAAAATTCCAAAGGTTTAGAACAGTGGTTCTCAACCTTCCTAATGCCGCGACCCTTTAATACAGTTCCTCATGTTGTGGTGACCCCCAATTTCATTGTTACAAATTGAACATAATTAAAGCATAGTGATTAATCATAAAAACAATATGTAATTATATATGTGTTTTCCGCTGGTCTTAGGCGACCCCTGTGAAAGGGTGTTCGACCCCTAAAGGGGTCATGACCCACAGGTTGAGAACCCCTGGTTTAGGCGCTCTTTGCCAAGAACTGGGAACAGAGACCAAATACATTTTGTATTACACCACACTACTTATGTGTATTGCATCTACCATCCTGGATGTAGTGACCATTTTTATAAGTTTTAAACATTCTAGTAACCAGTCCAGTATCCTGAGATTAAAGAATGATTGTAATGAGAATAATTTAGCACCTTAAAAACAAAGCTAAAACTATGTTATTAAGCTAATAATAATACATGAAACAATAAATACTGTAAATGTTACTAATTACAATTTGCTATTAATTTATTTCTGACCTCACCTTCTAGTTCTTAATGCTTTATTTTGTTAATTGTATTTTTAAAGTAATTTCAGTGACATTCCCTACTAAAATAGCCTCATCTCTTATCTCCAGGTTATTGAGTTTGCCCCAATAATGTCTTGCAGAACAGAGAACTCATTCACAAAAGGCTTAGGCTTTTTCAAGTATTTCTCACTAGTGTATATATATAAAAAGCCAGCAACCAGAACACCAGAATGACCAGGACGACTGGAATGACCGATTGTTATGATGCCCACTGTGGTCGGCCAACTGGCCTGATTGGGGGTGGGGCCAGCCAGTCAACCTCCCGTGGCTCCTCCCCCTAGCCAGCCCTGCCCCTGATCACCCCCACCCCGATCTGGGGACAGGGCTGACCAGCCAACCTCCCACAGGCCCCCCAGCCAGCCTGGCTCCCAATCGGCCCCACTGGGGCAGGCCAGCCAGACCCCACCCATGTATGAATTCATGCACCAGTCCTCTAGTAGGTAAATATAAACCAGAAAAAAAATTTTTTCAAATAGATATTTGAAAAATATATTCTCAAAGAAAATATGTCTGACATATAGTAAAAGCCAATAATAAGTGGAATGGACGAATAAGTTAAGTTTTACATTCATAAGAAAAAGTAACAGTCAGATTTTGATTAAAATGCATTTTACTTCTATTCTGGTACATATATTCAGTTAATAAGGGTTGTACTTATTAACCTAGACATTTTCTATGAAACAAAATGTTATAGAACAATGTAAATTATTGTATGGAAAATGAAAAAGCAATGTTCAACACAGGGGTATGCTTACATGCTTCTGGTAATTATAATAATCTGCTAATTGACTTCTGCCCCCCACCTCACATGAGGGTGCCAATTAAAATAAATTACAATTTTGCTACATGGTCTTTAGCATCAGAGCAAATGAAGTTTGAGTTTATGACCGGTATTCTCAATGTGATGTCCAATTAACCTCAATGGGAATGATTCTCAGCAAGTTCCTGGGGTTCTCTATGAAAAGAAAAGTCAGACAGGCTACTGCTGGGGAAAGAGCTTTTATATTTACTCTAAAGATCACTTGTGGACTACTCTGGTGAAAAACTGGTGCCAATGGAAACATTTAACTATTCAGGTAAAAACCCCTTAGGGTTTCTTTGTAGCTATCACTGGGGTAGAAGAGATGAACCATAACTGAGACAAAGGAAAATTGCATATAGTCCTAGTGGGATCTCACTTATCCTACTAAGTGGCTGAAAAATAAAAATACAATTTCATAC
Organism: Myotis yumanensis; assembly: GCF_028538775.1. Classification (NCBI taxonomy): domain Eukaryota; kingdom Metazoa; phylum Chordata; class Mammalia; order Chiroptera; family Vespertilionidae; genus Myotis; species Myotis yumanensis. The sequence continues at coordinate 16,848,714 of NW_027223762.1, forward strand.
AAACTGAAAAGGGTTTGGAGGGCTCAAATTAGAGAAATACACACACTTCCTAAGGAAGGACTTTTAAAATGGACTATGCTGTCAGATATAGGGGCAAATCATTCATCAAACTTAAATGTCCATTTAGTTTCTTAATATATTTGATGTACAGAGAAAAGAAAATAATTATTTTTCCCATCATTAAAATCTATACTAATAAAAGAGAAACATGGTAATTAGCATACGACCGCTACCCTTCCCATTGGCTAATCAGCATATCCTTATGCAAATTAACTGTCAGCCAAGATGGCGGCCGGCAGGCATGCACTGAAGCGAACAGGGAAGCTTGCTTGCTTCAGTGATGGCGAACTCCAACGTTCCCCGCCTAACTTGCCGGCCTCTCAGCTGCAACTGTAAACAACTATGTTGCAAATATAGAAGTTAAACAAAACCCCAGAAACCAGCTTTCAGTCAGCTGGGCTTCAGCCAGCCTGACCGCAACATTGTGCACCGGGCCTCTAGTCTATAATAAAAGTGTAATATGCTAATTTGACTGGATGTCCTTCTGGACAACCTTCTGGATGAAGCTGGTACTGTGAGGGAAGCCTGGGTCCTGGGTGCCTGCTGGAGGCCAGAGGAAGCCGGTGCAGGCATCCGGGGGAAGGAAAGCCTACTCTTGCATGAATTTCGTGCACCAGGCCTCTAGTTAGCTAATAAGTAATTACTAATATTAACCCAAAGGATGACTAACAGACTATGAAGTAAAATAAGAGAAAACATGTATTTATAAATACCAATGCAAAACAAAAACTATTAGACAATATCACCTGTGAACTTAACTACAAATATTCAAAGTAAAAAAGGTTATCAAGTAAATTCAATGATCTTTAAGTAATGATACTTGTTGGCCAACCAGAGTTTATTTCTGATATTAAAGAAAGGCAAATTTTTAAGAATCTCACTGTAATTCACTGTATTAACCACAATGGGAATATATCAATTAAGAAACACCTTCACTCAGAAAATTCTATCAAAATCTATGTACTACCTGGTTTGGCTCAGTGGATAGAGCATCAGCCTGCAGACTGAAGGGTCCCAGGTTCAATTCTGGTCAAGGGCACATGCCCAGTTGTGGGTTCCATCCCCAGTGGGGGGGGGAGGGGTGCAGGAGGCAGCCGATCAATGATTCTCTCTCCTCATTGATGTTTCCATCTCTCTCTTCCTCTCTGAAATCAATAAAATAATATATTTTAAAAAATCTATAATAACATATCAGATCCAGTTAAAAGAAAGATTTTCCACAACTGTTAGCTAAGAGAAGAAGACAACTTATTTTTTTGGAGAGAATGAACCAAGAACTTCACCACACTCATAGTGAAACCTCTGAAGCACTCTCATTAAGTTGGAAATGAGAGAAGGGTGCCCTCTTTTATCGCTTCAGTCCAGCATTGTCTTGCAAGGTCTCATCATAAAGTAAGAAATAAAATTTATACATATTTGTAAAAAATCACCCACACTTAAATACTTTTCAGAAAATATATATTTTTACCTCAATTACCAATATAATTAACTGTGATATAAAGCATTTACAAGAGAGTTCTACAAGATAGCCAGGATCAGAACACAACAATTTCACATACAGGCCAGCTATAATCAATAGCTGGAGGAAGAAGGGAGACTATTTATAATGGCAAATCATGATTTTTAACTTTTTATTCTATGTATGCATGTACAGTGTAAGAAATCAGTCTGTCTGCTGTGTGGAGAACAAAGAATAAGGAGAGAAAATGAAGCAATAGAGATTATAGATGGTTGTTTTAGAAGCCCATTAATTGAACCAAAGTGAAGACACACACACACACAGAGAAATGGGTGTGTTTTACTTTCAAATTAGAATTGACATCTTTTACTTATAGGAATGATAAGCATGAATAAATTATTAATGATAACTCAAATACAGGGAAGGAAACAACTGTATTGATGTGAAGGTATCAGATAGGCAGCTGATTAAATAATTGTGATGCACTGAAGAGGAAACTAGGATGCAGTAAATATTTGGGAGTAGTTGTCACACAAATAGAAAACAGAGCACAATTAGAGGGATTGGGAATAGACATGGGGCATGCCATTCTTTCCTTTGTGATATGTAGAATGTAGGGAAGGATGGCTACCGATTTGTCATTCCAACAATGGATGTACTCATAGAAGCCATACGGTTGTACATTACAACAACAGAGATGACAATGGGTTAGAGGTGTACGTTTGGGAGACAGACAGACCTGTGTTGATCTGGATAATTGGAAATAAATAAATAATCTCTATTCCACTAAAGTTTTATGGTTCTATATGTGGAAATAGCTAGATAACTTAGTATGACACAGTAGGAAATAGACTAGGACTAGGCATCTAGGCTGAATCTGGAATACGAAAGAATTTCTAAGTAACTTCTAATGAACAAGATGTGTGACTATTAATACTGGAACAAATTTTTTTCCTCTCTGTTTTGTTTAATTCATTTAATTAGTAGAGGGAGTCCTGGTATTGGAGGCAGTCCTATGACTGCCAGTGAATTCTCTCCTCAAGTCGGGCATGGAGAGCTGACTCTGTTTCTTCACATGCGGGCGAGTCCAGCTACATTAGCTAAGGTGAGTCTTGAGGGCAGTGCACGGGTGTGGGAGCCTAGATCCACACCAAGATCAGCCAGCAGGGCTGCTGGAAGCAGGTTCCCTTACCGGTTCATTAATCCAAACAATTACAGTGAGATAAGGGAGAATGTATAATAAGGAAACAAATTGGACATGCTTCAACTTAAAAGTGTTGATTGAGAAGGTTACCAATAGGCACATCAGCCAAGGATTTAGGAGAATGTAGCAAAGATAATAAAGAGAAAGGCAGATTCAGGAACCAGGTCCACATGAATTGAAAACTGTCTAGGTTTCTTTTACTGATAACCACAAGCACATAGAACAGGACATTTTTACAAGATTTTAAAATAAAGGCATATATTAATAATCAAGCTATATTTACTGATAGTGAGGCAGGCAAAGATAACAAAAATTCCTTTAGTCTGATGAAAAATTATAAATACAGAAAAAAATCAAACTCAAGATAATTATTGAATATTGTCCCTCACATATAGATTAGAATAGCTAACTTACATCATACCACATGTGAGTTGAGTTTCTTCACAAGCAATGGTGACGGTTTTATATAGTTCCACTTGAAAGTACTTATTTGGTATTCCTCTTGATAAATGTTACATATTAGCAAAGGGGGCTGGTCATTGTTAAGGAACGTGTTTTGAATATGGAATGGTTCTCCTCCTTGCTACCCATGTAGCATTATCTTACTACTTTTCCTCTCAGCAGTTGGCCTCGCCAATAATGAGATGAACACCACCTCCAATATTCATACACACTTCAATATATCTGTTTCTATAGCAATGATTCCAGCCTTCTCATTTGAAAGGAAGAGAAATGCTACTTCCTGTAAAAGAAAAATAATAATCTCTCAGCTTTACTTTGTATCCCATCATGTTCATGACTCCTGATGAAAATTGGGTTTTTTTCTCTACTGTTTCATTATTCTTCACCTTTCAATGTATAGCATAATGTAGGCGAAGACGAGAGGTTGTCATTTGCAAACTATAAACTTTGGAAAGTTATTTAAACTTTAAGAATCTCCCTCTTCAGATATAAATGGGGAGAGGTAATAACATCTACCAGACATGATGGCTTTCTATCTGTAGAGATGGAACCCTTCAGGAAAAGGATGACACACACAAATGAAGTAATTAAAGAGAATGTAATAAGCGATCAATTTACAGAAGTATAGGCAGAGTAAGGGAAAATCAAGAAGAAATAGTAAGTCACCTAAGGCTAGCAAAAGCAGGGAGATGTTACTCTTTTACATGTGAAGATGGGAGAACAGTTACAGGAGCCCAAGACAGTGCTATCTGCAGGGAGCAGATGGGACAACATTCCATGTTTACAGCTCTCACCAGTAACACCTACTTGGCAAGTGACTATATTTCCTTTCATTATCCATCCAGCCAAGGCCTGGGGAAGATGGAGAGGGTACTGCTTCTCACAGCTGCTAATCTCTGGGTAACTCACTATCTATCATTTTGTTCCCTAACTCTACTGAGATATCTGTAAATACACACACACACACACACACACACACACACACACCCCTCCTGTGAAATGTCTAGGGGTAAATTCTGTAAATAAAATGTGTTATTATATATTTGAAGATATTTTCATTTTACTTGTTCTTATCTATTTGAAGCTTTTTTTTTCTTCTCATTGTTTCTAAATTTTCTCTAGCCCCTTTTGGATTTACAATTCTACATTAGCCTTGCTTTTCGTAAATTCATTTGAGCACTTTTTTCTCTCTCCCCAAAGTTGAGTGTACCCCAGCATAAAAGCAACATTTCTGCTTCTCATCTTTTATTATTTCAAGTAGTCTATGAATATTCATAGCTAAAATTATTCTTTTGAAATGATGACTCCAAAATATTTATCTTCAGATCTTTCACTTGAGTGAGTCTTTTAAAATGTTATGATATATATCTGTTGGAGTACATGAAATCCTAACTTCTTACCATTATTTTAAATATCTTATCCTAACCTTGAATTAAACAGTGCAGTATTTTATACATATCTTTATTATAAGTCATTATATTTTATATATTCTTATATAACTATATATGTGTTTCTTCAATTATAAAGAAGCTCAAATCTAATATATCTAGTATTTTTTATGAATTAACACACATACGTACTTAACAAATATTTGTTAAATGAATAATTCCCAAACTAACTTATTAATTTATATAGGAATAATGTTTCCCACCACTTCCTAGCCCTACCAAATTCTTCTATGTACTCATATTTGAAATATTACCATTATTTAACATAGTTATCATAGATACAATTAGTCTCCAAATCATATTGATTCATTCTTTTAATATATATATATTATTGATTTCAGAGAGGAAGGGAGAGGGATAGAGATAGAAGCATCAATGAGGAGAGAGAATCATTGATCATCTGTTTCCTGCATACCCCACATTGGGGCTGGCACCCACAACCCAGGCAAGTGTCCTGACCTGAAATCAAAACCATGACCTCCTAGTTCAGTGGTTCTCAACCTTCCTAATGCCGCGACCCTTTAATACAGTTCCTCATGTTGTGGTGACCCCCAATTTCATTGTTACAAATTGAACATAATTAAAGCATAGTGATTCATCACAAAAACAATATGTAATTATGTATGTGTTTTCCGACGGTCTTAGGCGACCCCTGTGAAAGGGTCGTTTGACACCCAAAGGGGTCACGACCCACAGGTTGAGAACCACTGTGGACCTAGTTCATAGGTCGATGCTCAACCACTGAGCCACACCAGCCAGACAAGATTGAGTTTATTAAAACTAATTCCTGTTCATTAAAACACAAATAAAGACAATGCAACTTAAATGTAGATTTGGAGGGGATTTTGCAATAAAGTTATCCAACAAAAGATTCAGAATATCTAGAATTTATATCTATCTACCCATCCATCTGTACAGAATATATAAAATACTTCTATATACAAACAAAAAAGATAATAACCAATTCTCCCTTCCTCAGAGTCATACGATTTTGCTTCTGTGAGAAGAATTAAGGGAATGAGAGCTGTGGAATTTCTAATTCCTCCCTTAAATGCAAATTGACTTTTAACCTAAAAATTTCTGAAGAAAATTTCAAGCTTAAATATATCCTGATGGACATCTTTTGGTTTTTCTCTCTCTTCTGACAGCATATAAGTTATTCAAGAACACAATAACTTTCAGAAAATAAAAAAAGAGGAGGAGGAAGCCAAAAAGGAACAAGGAAGAAGAGGTAAAGAAATAGACTTAAAGAACCAAGATGATTGGTATTTTCAATTTTCTGTGAAATTCCCAAATGTTAACTTCAGGAAAAAAGAAACAATTATACTTATGTGAATAAACTCTCTTAGCAAACTTGGGCTCAGTCATCAAAACCTTGTGATACACTGCACAAATGCCTTCATTACTTTCTATTTTTTTCTGGCAACTTGCTCCGTTCTAAGTTTCCTGTTAGCTACTGTTACTAATTTATGAAGCTGAATCATCAAACATCCTTGTCTAATGTGTCTCAAGGGAGGTCTAATTGTATTTCAAGTTCACTGTAACACTTTTAACCTCTGAATCATCATATTCCCTATTCTATCTTAGTCTTAAAATAGCTTCAAGTAACTCTGTTCAATTCTTACCTATTTTGGCATCTATATTCCTCCTTATTTTGCACATATGTAAATGCTTGATATTTCCCATTGTTCAATTTTTTTTTACCAAAAATATCCCACATCCAATTTGTCCTGTAATTTTATTAGATTTATAAGACTCTACTATATGCTAAAGATTTTACTTGTGAACCTTAAAATAATGTATGCGTCATTAAATCATTTTTATTTATTTAAATATTCTTTATCTTATTTATTTAAACATGGTCTATTCTGTTGTTTTGTTAAATTTAGGAGATTGTTTCAAGGTTGTGAGTAGTTAACTTTTAAATTTAGCCTCTCCTGACACATGGAAGTATATGCACTCTTTCAATAATTCTTATTGAATCTGTACATTAAATCTGTTGATTTAAGAGATCTTAATTAAAAATATATATTTTATTTAATTTTTTTCAAAATAGCATACTTTCTGAATGTTCTCAGATAACAATATTATTCCACTTCATTTTATTTTATTCTACACTTCAATCTAGAACCATTTTATTTCCAAAAGTATTCCTCCACATACATTAATTGGCCTATTCTTAACTGTAATGTCTTCAGGGACCTACAATAGCTTTCATTTTCTCTACTCTCTTCTCATGCAATTTTTTCTTTTTAAAAATGATATATATTTCCTGAGCATGCTTCCTCTTGCCTTATTAGTGGCTGCAAAGTGCCCTTCACCTTCACCACTTTTAAGAACTGCCAACTCTACATGTTATTCCGTTCACCAAATACTTAACACCAAGCCCCAAATGAAAAATCTTTTCAACATGCAGTATTTGGCATTTATGAGACAAAATGTACACATTTAATTGAATTTTCAAGTTTTCATCTGTATAGTTGGCATCTTATTAACTTAGATGACATACCCATAGCATGTTTGAGAGTGATAAAGTATGGATATATAACAGCCTTTTACAAAGTGGCATTTTCATAGTTTTTACATGGGATTAGGTTACAGAATTTCTTAATCCCCAATCCTAAATTATTCCCTCCCATGTTGAGGGAACTCAATTGTAAACAAACATTTGCCTATTTTCCATCCCTTCATGCTTTCTGGTCTTAAGAAGATGGAATTTTTTATCGAATTGTTAAGGTAGGGGAAAGATCATCTGGACATGTGCAGGTCAGGGTGCCTTCTTTCTTAGGAAGTATGCATTTTCTGAGACTTCTCCATGTAGAAAAGCCTGCTCTGAGCTACAATAGCCTCTGAGCAATATCTGAACCACATAATTTTGAGGCTTAGCCCACATAGCTCTCTTAATTAAATGCTCAAAGTTAGATTTAATCCGTCAGAAAAGTGATAGTTGAGCCTCCATCTGCCATTTCTTCTTATTCAATTAAGGAGATTTGTCTTAAAATTGTATTAGCATAACAATCAAATCACATAGTTTTAACTTACCATATTGTATGTTTATTGGTGTTGGTTTAAATGTGTATTGGGGGAGATGTACCTCCTGATCTGTGGACAGGAGCTATAGTCTCAACCTCTAGTACCAAAAACTTTCCCTCTCAAGTTTACCACTAAAAAGAGTTGAAGTCATCTCTGATTGCCAATAGAAGCTCATTTTGTTAGAGAATTTTATGTGAGTTTTCCCACTCTATGGAAACAAGTGCTACAACTTTTATCAATGACTCATTTGAGCTAGAGATAGAGCCAACATGTGTCATTGGAAGCTGTGGGGTCACAGACACCCCCAAGTGATGTTTGATTAACTGTCCTTAAAACCATTAACTGTGACTTTTGCAGTGAAGCCTTTCCTAATTATCCTATTTAAAATGCCAGCTCTCCACCCCACCTAGCCATAAGATCATCTTCCCCACCTTTATTTTCATAATACTTAACACCTTCTAAATTTTTTGTTATTTATTTTGTGTTATCTCTTTCCTTTCACTAGAAGGTAAGTTACTATAGTGTCTACTAATTAATAGATCTTTATGAAGTGTTTGTTGAATATATGCTTTTGAAGTGAAACTAATTTGAATAAAACCTTCTTGGCAATGGGTTAAAATGATCTCAACTGTCTGCTGCTAATCCATCCTATATAATAAAAAAGAAACATGCAAATAAACCATCCTGCCACTATGCTCAAGCATGCCCACAAGCCAATCAGGAGCAAGTATGCAAATTAACCCAACTAAGATGGCAGCAGCCACAGAGCTGGAGTGAGCAGGAGGCTTGGGTTGCCCCAGGTGATGGAGGAAGCCAAGCTTCCCGCCTGCTCTGGCCAGCCCTCAGCTCTGCTCAAGGCTACAAAGTTTCAATTATAGAAGATAAATAAATCCCAGATACCTGCTTCCAGCCTGCCATGGCCTTCACTCAAGGAGGGGCTGGAAGCCTGGGTTGCAGAAGCAACCCAGGCTTCCAGCAGGACCTGGACTCCATTCAAGGCTACAAAGTTTCAATTATAGAAGATAAATAAATCCCAGAAAAAAGGAGAGGCTGAGATCTTGGGTCGCTGGGGGGCGTGGCCAGCCTGAAAACGGCCATTAGCCCCTCACCCAGGCTGACCAGGCACCCCAGCAGGACTACCGAACCCTGAAGGGGGTGTGGCCAGCCTGAAAATGGCCCTCAACCCCTCACCCAGGCTGGCCAGGCACCCCAGAGAGACCCCACCCTGATCCGGGACACCCTTCAGGGCAAACCAGTTGGCCTCCACCCATGCACCAGGCCTCTATCCTATATAATAAAAGGGTAATATGCAAATTGACCCCAACAGCAGAATGACTAGGAATGACTGGTCACTATGACACACACTTACCACCAGGGGGCAGACGCTCAATGCAGGAGCTGCCCCCTGGTGGTCAGTGCGCTCCCACAGGGGGAGCTCTGCTCAGCCACAAGCCAGGCTGATGGCTGCCAGTACAGCGGTGGTGGTAGGAGCCTCTCCCGTCTCCTCAGCAGTGCTAAGGATGTCCGACTACAGCTTAGGCCTGCTCCCCGCTGGCAAGTGGACATCCCCAGAGGGCTCCCAGGCTGCCAGAGGGATGTCTGACTGCCAGCTTAGGCCCGATCCCCCAGGGAGCAGGCCTAAGCCAGCAGGTGGACATCCCCTGAGGGATCCCAGACTGCGAGAGGGCACAGGCTGGGCTGAGGGACATGCCCCCCCACTGAGTGCACAAATTTTTTTGCACCAGGCCTCTAGTTTGCATAGAAAGGTGCATTACCAGCCAGGTCTGGTTGTCCTGCCTTCCAAAGAAATGGAATAAATTTTTCATAAGGCATTGAGGTTTTATTGGGTCTCAGAAACTGGCAGATCATATAAGAGTAAATAGAAACCCCAAATTATCTCCAAGTAATTCAGTGTTCACAGTTATCCTGATCTGAGATGACCCAGAGTTGGTTGAGTTCTCTTAAACTTAGTAATTCGTCAAATGATCCATCCTTTACAACCCACGCAGATCCTTTTGAGGAGCCAAACTGCTCATTACAAAAATAATTAGCTTCACATACAGTTAGTTGAATAGTAGTACAAAGCAACAATTTATAATGGCCCTATTCTTCATACATGGATTTTGAAATAGGGAACAAATTCTGTGAATATCTAAAAATAAGCCCTTTTCAACCTGGAACGTTCACTTTTTCCAGGGTTAGAATGTACAGTCATATTAGCAACATGAAGATAAGCAACCCCCTGAAGATCACAGTGAGTAGACAGTTAGCTTTTTGTGGATAAGAACATGGCTTCTTCACTCAGCACACGCTTATGGAACACTGAGAAGGATGACTCAGACAAATCTCCTCACCTAATGACTGTATAACCCACACTTTGGTGTTAAGAGATGGTAATTTTCAAATATAAAATTACTCTTGAGTTTGGGGTCATTACTTTTACTTTACTGCTTTGTTTAATTCATTCAGCAGTATTAGATATAGGGATCAATAGCCTGAAAATTTTATTTCAAGAAAAATGATTCTCAATAGGAAAATGTGGTTTCTAGTTAAGAAGCTCACTAAGCTCTCATGAGTCATTATTGCATAAAGTTCTATTAGCAAATGTGGAGATAATAAAAATGTATTATTTTAGTCCTCATTTGAGTCATCAGTTCTACTAAGAATCTCAATCAATGGCCTTACCTCTTTATTATGAACTTATGTGGAATAAGTGACTCAACAGTTCATCTATCCTATTTGTTCCTACCTTGAGTTGAAATAGAGCTCAAATTATGGAAGGACAAAAGAAGTTAAGTTGCAGGAAAGCTGTGGCTAGCAGCACATATAAATCATTGAATTATTTAAAAATCGAACAAGAATAGGAGCATATATTACAGATTTTATAGTCTATAATAGGAATTAAGAAACTTTTTCTTGCAGACCCAGAGAGTAAATAGTTTAGGTTTTCTGAGCTACATGGCCTCTATGGCATTATGCAAATCTGCTGTTAAAGCACAAAAGCAGCCATAGACAATATGTAAACAAATATAGCTCCATTAAAAAAAACTCTATTTACAAAAATAGGTGGCAGTCTAGATATGGTCCATGACCATAGTTTGCCAACACCTGGATTAAAGAAATTATTCTATAAAAAATGATATGCTGTGAATTCACCTATTTAAAGTGTATAGAGTTAACACATACCACTCTAAAGATGTGGCAGTCATATATTATATATCAATTTTGAGTGGTTTATGAATATTATTACTACTTAGAACCAGTCTACTTGGCCCATTGAACAGATGGAGAATTAGTTAGATAGATAGGTAACCTGTGCTTTTTAGTTTCTTATGGCATGGCTGCCATGAATTATTGTCATAAACTGGGTGGTTTAAAACAACAGAATTTTATTCTTCCACAGGTTTGAGGCTAGAACGGGGGTCGGCAGTGCTATGCTCTTTCTGAAGGCTTTAGAGTTTAGAAGACACTCCTTCCTTGTCTTTTTCTAGCTTCTGATAGTTGCCTGCAGCCTTTGGCATTCAGGCCAATCTCTGCCTCTGTTGTCACATGGTCTTATTCCAGTGCGTGTCCCTATTCTTTCTCCAGTCCTCAGTGGTAGTTGATTAGGACCCATCATAATTCAGTATGGCCTCATCTTAACTTGATTACATCTACAAAGACTCCATTTTCAAAGGTCAGGGTGTTTCTTTCCTGGGGGTGGGGAGCACAAATCAATTCACAACACTGACTAATAAGATTTCACATTATCTTAACAGTACCCAATCATAGCTTTAACTTCAATCATGTTTTCAGGATAAGCAAATTAGAATAACATATATCCATTTTAAATAAAGTATTAATTTCTATTTTCACAACATATTGTTTAAGAACTTATATGTATTTGATTATGAAATAAAGGGTCCACAGTTATCTATATACAACTTGGAGTTAAATAAATAATGCACCACACCTTTTAGTGATATTAATTGGTAAACTAATTTTTCAACCCATTTAGGTAACAGTTTGGAATAGTTGGCAGTGATTTGGGGACTTCAGGCTGTCTGAGAAGCATTTTTGGTATTTCATGGGCAGGGAGGGTAGGGATGCCAAAAAGTTTGCAATGCAGGGAATAACTATGCGTAACCAAAATGACAATAGGAACAAAAAATGAACTACCAACACTGCATCATTCTAAAGAAAAACTAATAGCTTATGGAAATCAAGAAAACACTGATAATTACCAGAAATTCAGAAGAATTCCAGTTATTTATCTAAGTGTGTAAGAGGAGCTTTGTAATGTGAATTTTAATAGAACACCAGACCACTGTATCATCAAAATTCTACTAATAAACTAATGAGTTCATGAATACCACAGCTTGCAGTATTTTAAGGTATAATCCTTGGTATTAACCCCAAATAGATCTGAACTTGAAAAATACTAGTTTACTGCTTTTGATTGTAAAAACTAAGTTCCTAGTTTCTAAGAGCAGGCTCTAGTCCTTAGCTAAACAGGACCTTAAAAGTTAAAGAGGATGTAAAGAATTATCAGACAGGCATGAAATCAAAACAAGTTTATCATCACTTCCAATCTCACTGGCAACAAAATATAGTGGAAAGTCACTATTCCATGAATTACACTCACAATTCAAAGATAGTATTCATATGTGAATTTATATCACTTTGATAAAGAAAAGTTATATATACTTGGTTGTAACTTCTGGCCAATGAGCTTCAAATAATTTATGGGCACAGTCTGTTCACGGGGTGAAAGCCTCATTAGCAAAAGTAACATTTACTTGGAGGGTCCAGGGTCCCCTAGAAGAATTATCACAAAATAACCAGCAATATAGTTGAAGAACAACAAAAGGAGGTATCTGACTAGTTATTATTTATTGTTTGGAGAATCTTTCAAAATCAAAATCAAATTCTGATCCAACAATACCATAAATAATACTTGTCTCCGACCACTCAGATGAGCATGGGCTTGCACTTATGCGCTCAGACTAAATTAGCAAGGGAATAACTTAGTCAACAATGAATCAAGCCATATTTAACCTTTCTATCTTATCTCTCCAAATCCTTCTAGATAGCCAATGCAAAAGCATTTGAACTTTAAAATAGTTGGGGGTGGGGGACACTCCTGTCTCACATAGGCCCATCTCATTCATTCTCTACTGCAAAGAGGATTGTTGGAATGTTCAGTAGGCAGAGCAAACATTGTTGGAAATGTGCCACCATCAATTACTGTTGATTAAGAGTGATGATCAGTGTCATAAAGACCCTGTGATCTAGAATTACCTCTTCATCAACCTTAGCAGCACCTCCCTTCCTTTTTTTCACAATCTGTAGCACATCTTTTCAGGTTTTGTTTTTATTTTCATGTTACAGAAGAGCAGAGGGTACAAAGCTTTGCCCATTCATCCAGTGTTAATAAGGAGTGTTATGTGCTTTAACATATCCTCCATTCACACTGACATTCCTGTTTTCTTTGCTTTCTTCTCCTTACTGCAAAGCTGTCTTCTTCACTAATTAAAATTCATTACCTGCTTCTGAAATGAAGAGGCTGAGAAATTACTGGCTGCCTGCCTCCATCATGGTTAGTAAATCCCTGGAGAACAAAAAATGTCCCTTTTGGGAAGGGTTCCTTTTTTTAGCTTTCAATCTCTTTGGCAACACAGTAGCCTCAGCTATTTTATTTGGTTTGCTGGTTGTGGTCACACATTCACTATGTATAACAGTCACTCATATACTTAATAGGCACATGCCTTCAAACATCCTTCACCTAGACCCTGAATCACTACCCCTTACATAGTTAATCTATGTCAGTAGGTGAAAACTCTTGTGGAGCTATGATGTCATTCTCTTACATGAACTTGTCTATGAGGCTATCTAGAAGCTCTATAGCTCAGTGTCTCGAACAATCTAGCTTTCGTCAAGTGTGCTGAGGGATTTTATTTATACACTAGAGGCCCCTGGGGTGTCTTTCAGCCCGGCCTGTGCCCTCTCACAGTCCGGGAGCCCTGCAATCAATTGCCCCAAAGAGGTAGGCCCCGCCAACCCAGCTGGGGCTCTGGGATGGATCGCCCCCGCAGAGGGAGGCCCCACCCACCCACTGCAGCCCATAGTTCAGTAGCCTGGCCCTCCCTCTTTGGGGCAATCATGGAGCCCCCCCAATTGATCAATCACCCTGCTGGCCAGTAGCCTGGGCCTCCCTCTGCAGGACAATAATGGGGAGATGTCCAGGCCCCCAACCAATTGCATTACACCCACCTTGGCTGGTCTGGTGCCAGTGGGTGTCATACTGTGGTCACCCAAAAGGACATCTGGAAGGATGTCTGGAAGGTTGTTTGGCTGTCTGGTCTAATTAGCATATTATGCTTTTATTATTATAGATAGCTTATGAGTGATTCTATAAGACTTTATAACATTTCTTTACAACAGCTTTAAAATAAACCTATACGGTTACAATTTCTATTCCTATGATCATACATCTTTATTCTACTTGTCCAATGAAACAGTGAGTGACATCTCAGTACTTGACATTATAGCAAACTTAATGCTGTCCTGTGGCAGTCTGGAAGCTTTGATTAGTTAATAGATACACATGCACCTTTGAATAGGGCAAAGAGAGGCTATAATGCTAGCTGTTATTAAAGGGATATGATGCTATGGTGGCCCCTTCTGTCCATTCCAAACCCAGTGGTACTCACCTCTTACCAGATTTGGCCCCTGTCTTCCTGGGATTATATCTTTGAATGTGTGTTGGAATAAAGGGGTGTTAGGAGATGCAATAGTAGACCCTTTATGGCATGGCATACCACTGTTTTTGTTTTTTTATTTAACCAGAATTTGGATTAAACTGGTGTGATGCCAGAAGACGGGTCCTCATTCTCAGCTCTCCTACCTCCCCGTACTTTTTCTCCTTCTCACTTTTGCAGGTTTTGACAACTTCCTGAAGGCAAATGCTCTCATCTCTTGCCTCTCCTCACTTCCTAAAATACTCTTTGAGGAATTTCATTTGTACTCACAACTTCTTCCATCCTCAAGTGTATACAGATGACTTCCACGTATGTGCCTCTGTCAACATTTGAAATATCAAATTAAACTTTTCCCCTTTGAGTCATGGGAGAAAACAATGAACTATCTCCAAGAGTTAATTAGGAACACGCTCCGAGTGGTGTTGGTGGTAAATGTGAAATACTGAAGCAGCTTGGTTCTGAGTTCATATTGCGATCCCTACTTTTTCTCAGCTTGAATTGAATTTGCTCACCCATTTCCAGGTGGAACAGCCAGAGACCCCAGGCATCCTGCTATGCCAATCTGTCTAGCGAATGACCCTATGTAAAACTAAAAGCAATGATGAGTCTAGTGCATGTGGTGCAATGTCAGAGAGAGATATAATAATAAAAAAAGGAAAAAGAAAAGAAAGGGCCTTCCCTACAATTACTGGAGTAATGCGTATAGAGAAGGCTGGTTGTGCCCTTTTAATACTATTCCTTTATAAAAATGGAAGCCTCTTACTTTCTATGGAAGGTGAGAAATGAAAACATAAATACTCTTCCAGGGGCATGCTCAGATCAGTTTTATGCATTCCATACTATCACATATCCAGATATCCATGGGACATCTCCACCTGACTGTCCACGGGCAATTCAAACCAAATTGAATTAAAGCTAAAATTGAAGTTTCCCCCTCAAAACCTGCTTTTCTGTAAGTTAAGTGGTGAATATCTTGGCGATTTCTTCATCATTTCCCCTCCCTTCTCAATTATAGAACAATGCATTTCTATACTACCATTTAAACACTAATTATGGGAAATACATTATTTTCTAGTTACTATATTGAGTGCTTTACATACATGATCTTGACAATTCTTTCCACAACTCTATAGGGTAAGTAGCGTGATCTCCATTTTATGAATGAGAAAACAGAAAATGACTAAGGTTTAGCATATTACTGAAGTAATATGTTTCACGAGTGCATGATCTTAATCCGTGTGGACAACCAGCACCAACACATGGGCTCTTCCCTGTGCATATCCTGCCAACCTTTGCTTTCCTTTGCCTGGAGACTGTTGCAATAACCCAGAAAATGAACCCTCTAACTTCACACTTGACTCCTTACAACTCACCCATCACGAGCACTGCCTTCAGAGTGCTATTTCTAAAATGTAAATCTGATCAAGTAAATGTTCTGCTATAAAAGTTTCATAGACTCCCCGTCATGAGGCAGCTGTTGCCTATCTGTCGGATCTAATCTTCTCCCTTTCCCCCCCACACATCCTAGGCTCTGCTGATGCTGAACTAATTGTCATTCCCAGGAAATGTCAGGCTCATTTATGGCTTCTTACCTCTCTGTGTGTCATTTCTTTCCTCTGATTACAATGCAGTCATCTCACCTACCCCAACCCAGCCTTTGAAAGGCAAACTCTAACTTTATTATGAGCTTAAATTTTACCCCTTGGGTGAACCCTTCCTTAAGCACACTTCAAACAGAGCTGTCAGATTACAGGCATTTCCTTACATTGTGTTGTATTGTAACTGTCTGTTACAATGTCTGTCTGATTATGAAAGCTACCTTGGAGAGCATAGAGAATCTTTATGATTGTGTTCCTCATCTCCAGCACAGTGAATGACACATAATAGAAGCCCAATACACATTATTTTTCCCCACTGGGTAAGGCACGTTATAACTCCACAACAATATTTAAGATACTTCTCATGGGAAGAGAGAAAGGGAGCACAAGACAGCATTCTACCACCAACATTCTACAGATGACATTGTGGGCTTTAAAAAGTTACTTGTTTGAGGATGCTAAGTAGAAATTAACAACAACAAAATGCCTTGAGTCTCTTGCTTGAGGCAGGAACCCTCCAACAAGAATCATCTTCCAGGGAAAATGCCTCTTTTTCCCCATAAAAATAAGCAAACTGTAAATAATTACAAGTATATATGATTATTGGATTTTGCCTATTCTATGAAGAGGCTGAGGCCAGCTGGTGCGGCTCAGTGTTGAGTGTCTACCTATGAACCAGGAGGTCACAGTTCGATACCTGATCAGGGCACATGCCTGGGTTTTGGGCTCAATCCCATGTGGGGTGTGCAAGAGGCAGCCGATCAATGACTCTCTCTCATCATTGATGTTTCTATCTCTCTCTCCCTCTCTCTTCCTCTCTGAAATCAATGAAAATATATATTTAAAAAAAAAAAAGAGGATGAAAGAGGTGACACTGGCCTAACTAGGCTTGAGAAATTATGGGTAGATCTTTCAGGGAGCCATGAAGAGTAGTGTCATTAGGAAGCAAACTTTCCTAAAGAACTGAGGTGCAGACTGTATGACATAAGGTGTTATGCCAGGGAAAAAAAAAAGGAGGTGGAGGAAGGCATCACATTGATGGCACCACAGGGGTTATACCTGCTTTGCCTCCTTAACCTTCACAGGATGCTGGGAAGACAATAGGACATTGAGATTCAAAGTGTTTATAAATAACTACTTAAAACCACACAGCCGGTTAAGTGTCTTCCAGCCTAACTTAAAATTCTATGTCCCTTCCTATTCACCACTTGTTCTTAAACTAGTGCCCTTTGTCTCAAACCAATCCAAAGGCTTTTGTATTTTGTATTTGACAGAGGAAGATACATGCTATCAGCCATCTAAGCAAAATGTCAAACTATAATTTCTCTAAATACACACATACCATGAACAGTTAACAAATGACCCTCCTTTGCTCAGAGATTCATGCCTCAGGCATTTATGTCAGATCAATAAATGCCAGATTCACTCTAGGTGAATAATAAAGTGGAATACAGAAACTGGAATACAGACTAGACTGACCTGGGATTTTAAGTTGTTCAGAACTCTCATTCTAAAGCTGTTCTCAGTTCACTGTTACTTTTCCATTTAGAGTCATGGAAAATATTTTTAGTTCGAGGTCTTTGGGGAATAAATTCAATTTTTGTATGTAATGGTTGTGATAATTCAAAAGCCAACTAACAGAAACTATGAGATTTGTAGACTAGTGTGAAAATATATGTGTGTCAATTGTGGAGCAATTTGTATTACACTTTACTGAAAAATAGAAAATACAAGTGATTTATGAGGTCATCCTGCTCCTGACTTTTTCAGTAAGATATTAATAATCAGAAAAATAATTCAACATGCTTAACAATAAAATACAATTTAAAATGGTGTAATGGTACTTGGGTAATAACAATAAAGAAGAGCAGAAATACTATTATAATTACTCTTTATCTCCCTCCTCCAATGCTCCTTATATCCATAAAACATCTATACAGACAAACCCTCATTCAATATCTCACTCCAATTTAGACACAGCTTTCCTTTAAATAACACACACACAGAGAAATAAGAATAGTATTCATAATCTGCAGAAAGTTACTGAAAGTTATTAGATTATCCTATGTCAGTTTAGTATCAGTGATGAAGACAAATGAAACTTGCCCATTTCTTTCTGCTTATTCCCCAGCTTTGTTGATCCTGAAGCCAATTTGTGATGATGCTTTCATTGCCGTTTCTATGCAGTGATCTTCCTTCCCATCCACTGACATTATTTCTAGGTATGCTGGCATTCATTGGTAAAGGATAGGGTCCAAGCCAAGACTGTCTGTCCATCATCATCATTTAGAACCAACTCACAGCTGTATTTTTAGGTCCAAGTAGATTTTTTTTTTTTTTTTTTTGCACTTCTCTGCTAGGCAAGTGAATAGGTAGGCTCAAAACTACAGAGAAGGCTATGATTTTTAGAAGCAACACTTTCTTGAAATTAGTTGTAACAGGTCAGCAAATCTTTTAAAAAGAAAAGAGCTGCTCTCAAGGAAATATCTCTTCTTTTGACCAAAAAGTGTCTGCATGACCTCTTATAAGATGGGGATAAGAAAAAAAAAAAAGAAATTGACTCGCTTATATTAATAAGATATGTTTAAAAGATCTAACATAACATTTTCTTTTGTCTTAGGAATTAAGTGTTTTTGTGGACTATCTTGGTTAATGAACTAGGATTAGCAGCATTCTCTATGGTAGAGAATATATTCTAAGTAGTTATTATATACAACTTTCAGATCAATTTTTATATTGAGACAGAGGCCTGGTGCACAACATTTGTGCATTGGATGGGGGTCCTTCAGCCTGGCCTGTGCCCTCTCAGAGTCCGAGACCCCTCAAGAGATGTCAGACTGCCAGGGAGCAGGCCTAAGCCACCAGTCAGACATCCCTCAGGGGGTCCTTAGTGCTACCTTGGAGGCAGGAGAGGCTCCCACCACCACCGCTACACTCGCCAGCATGAGCTCGGCTTCTGGCTGATCGGCGCTCCCCCTGTGGGAGCATACTGACCACCAGGGGGCAGCTCCTGCATTGAGCATCTTCCCCCTGGTGGTCAGTGCATGTCATAGCAACCAGTCATTCCACTGTTTGGTCAATTTGCATATTAGCCTTTTATTATATAGGTGTGTTTTTTTTATTTGGCTTCTTGGAGTTTCTGAAACAATTCTGCAAATTCCAAAATGTACACTAGGGCTTTTATACAAGTTACTTTTTTCTGAACTACAGTAGAAACTAAGTGTTTCTTCTTTCTCCTAATTTAGAAATTTACTTTGCACACAGGCACACATGACAGGTTTTACTCAGAAATAATTTGGTTTCATACAGATTTTTAAATATTTTATCTTATGGCAAATAATCAACTAGGGTTTATAGGGGAGGGGCCATTTCCATTTAAATATTAACTGTTTTGGTGTCAAGAGATCCATTTGAATTTTAAAGTAAAGTTTCTGTTCATCAATAGTTGTATGATGAGATTCTTCATGAATCTGTCTTCTACTAACTCAGGAATTCCTTGTCCTCTCCCAAGGTCAGGATCTTACAATGCCATTACATAGGCTGATTGTTTCACTCTGGAAATTTCTCTAACTTCAACTTTCTCAATCTCTATCATTTTCCCTGTTTTTATATTTCAGCCACAAAGCTGAAATCTACTTTAGGGAGATGTTCTTCCTAGATTTCTTTGAGACCCCACTGTGCTTTAAGGTAATAAAATATCAGGGGGTTACATTCTACTGCACTTATTTTTTTTACATGTCTATCTCTTGTTGAGCTGTAACCTCACCTTTCAGTACTGACAAGGTGAGGTTCTGCATTCACCTTTGAATCTCCAGCACATAGTAAGTACAAAGCATAGTGCAAAGAAGACAATCAATCAATAACTGTTCAATGAATTAGTGAACCAAATAGCTTTAAGGGTCTTAGACTAAAGTTTACACAGTGAGATATTAACCTGAGTTCAGAATGTAGGCTAACATAGATCAGAATTTAGATAACAATATTTCTTTTTTAAAAAATATATTTTATTGATTTTTTACAGAGAGGAAGGGAGAGAGATAGAGAGTTAGAAACACTGATGAGCGAAACATCGATCAGCTGTCTCCTGCACATCTCCCACTGGGGATGTGCCCGCAACCCAGGTACATGCCCTTGACCGGAATCAAAACTGGGACCTTTCAGTCCGCAGGCCGACGTTCTATCCACTGAGCCAAACTGGTTTCGGCAACAATATTTCTTGTTACTGACACAGACTCCAGAATCCATATGCACAGTTGTGACATGTGAAATGTGGTTAAGATTTAGTGTGAAATTTATTTAAAATGTTATAAATGTTCTCCAGTATCTTGTCCATAAGATAGACAGGTATAGAGTTTAACCAGTGGTAGTGCTTATAATGTGCCAGGTGATGGTAGAGAAATGAGTGAAATGTAGACTACTCAGTTTAGACACTGAGCAATAATTGGAAGAGAAATAAGTAAACAGCTTTACATCTTAATCCACAATAATAGGCAAGTGGAAATAAGTAGCTGAATTCGAAGAATAATTTAGACAGTTTATGTTGCAGTATTTTTTTCCTATTACCAAAGATTCTGAAAGTTTTCCAATTTTTATTTTTTATTAAAAAAGTATCTATCCATGTTTGATATCAATGGAGGATGTTAGCTTATTTCCTTATTAGCAGAGAGCTCTTTATAAGTAGTCTGGTGCAGAGCTGATCAGGAAAACAATAGTACTAAACTACTTCTGAAAACCAGAATGTAATATTACTTATTAAAGATAATACCTATAAAATGAAAATGTGTAGACTGTAACTCCTCTTGTCTGAGTATCATGAAGGCTGCCAGCCACTTCTCACAGATGGCAGAATAAATTCTCTAGTGATAAGACAAAGACCCACGTCCCAATTTACTTAATGCTTTCGGTGATAATTTTCTGTCTCTTGAATGGTCCACTTCCACCCAATTACTCAGGGAAGAAATGTGGAGTCAGCTCTGCCTATCTCTCTCCCTCACTTCTCATATTCAAACTTCTCAAAGAGGGAGAATCCCTCTTTCTCCAATCTCTTGCTTCCTTGAAATGACTTCCCCTTTATTCCAGGAGGAGGGAGGCAGAATTTCTAACCCAACATTTTAACGCCTTCTTGGCTCCTCTCAATAGGAAAGAGGTGAATTACTCAATGGGTGAAGTGGGCAGGATCCTAGGCTATATTATTCTATTGAATGAATTGATATGTTGAAAAACACAGCTCATGCATGGTCCTCACTCACAATGCTTGTTCTTTTTCACTCCTCTTGACCTCTTGAGTCTAACTGTGCCCAGGTCTCATCTAACGCCATGTGAAATTATTTTAAGAAAATCTTAGCTTCCGAAGATCTGGTTAAGATTTTTCTCTTATTTTGGTTTCTTAATTTGGTTAAATAAACCATCACAGTCATTTCTTATGTCACCAAGTTCCTTTGTTTTAGAGTGAAAAAGTCAAGAATCATCATTTCACCTCTGGTCCTTGTTTCATTCTCTTATTTTACTTCTTATGGAGTCTTATGCTTTTCATACTAAAGCACAGATTTCATTTTGAGCTTCATATGCTTCTTTGTGATGAAGAACAAGGAAGGGCCTGACCGGCGTGGCTCAGTAGTTGAAAGTTAACCTAGATTCCCAGTCAGGTTACATGCCCGGTTTGCGGGCTTGGTCCCCAGTGTGGGGCACGCAGGAGGCAGTCAATCAATGATTCTCTCTCATTATTGATGTTCCTATCTCTCCATCTCATTTCCTCTCTGAAATCAATGAAAATATGTTAAAAATAGAACAAGGTAAGAGGAGGTTCTGATTTATTAGTCTATATCAGACCTCCAACCATACAAGGTGGGGCAAAAGTAGGTTTATAGTTGTGATTACGTGAAACAAAAAGTTTATTCTTATATTATTATTTATCAATTATTATAGTATTTTCCATACAGACAACTGTAAACCTTCTTTTGCCCTACCTTATATATTAATCCTATAATATCTGTTTTTATATATTACCTTTCCTTTTCTTTTTTTAACATATTTTATTGATTTTTTACAGAGAGCAAGGGAGAGAGATAGATAGTTAGAAACATCGATGGGAGAGAAACATCGATCAGCTACCTCCTGCACATCTCCCACTGGGGATGTGCCCGCAACCCAGGTACATGCCCTTGACCGGAATCGAACCTGGGCCCCTTCAGTCCGCAGGCCAACGCTCTATCCACTGAGCAAAACCGGTTTTGGCTATATATTACCTTTTTATTTTATGTTTTGCCTCATTTTGGGATATCAGTGTCACTAGGTTGAATAATTGCATTAACATCCTCCTCAGTCTCCAGTCTTTTTTACCACTCCAGCTACAGACATCTTGCTCTTTGTGAGATATTATCTTGGTAGGGCCAGCTTTATGGGCATATGATCCAATCCCACAGGCCTTGCACTTAGCAGAGCCCTTCACTTGCTTTAATGATGTATTATCATTTTCTTGATATTCTTAATTTTATCTTTAAATTTGTGTCTTATAAATGAAGTCTGTTAGGTGCAAAAAGGAATGTGTGTTTTCTGTAAATATGCATAACCATAGTTCAACCAAATGATATAAAATACAATACATAAGACTAATACACTGCTATTTATTATATTTGAACATTAATTTTTATAGTCTACATTAAAGGAAATTCTTGGTTTCTTAATCATGTGTTTCTGCATCTAATATCTACTGAGCACAGCATAAGTAGTTGGCTAATACAGGGGAGAAAGTGCTGCTATTAGAAAATGAAATAATGAAGTTCCTTGGTCATTTGTGTTTCTTAGAATTCCATTAATGACCTCTGGTCTGCATACTAAGCAATTTGTGGTTCGAAAGAAAGCTTTTTCTCTCAGGGCTGTCAATGCCTTCTTTTACTCAGTTGTAGAATTAACATATCCTGTACTCACTTTGAATCTCACTGAACTCTTCATGCATCGTGGATCTGCTGGTATTTTGTGCTCAGGGGCATCACTGAATGAAGCAGCAAGGATCAGAAGGCACAGAGGACACACATACTCCAGGTACCTTTTCTGCTCTCATAACAAATATAACAATTAGCTTAAGAAACATGTGCAAGTTATGGCTAACTCAAAGAAACAGAACCAATGGGAGATATATATTTTAAGATTTATTGCAAGAGAACAGTGCACATAATTGGGGGGTTGGGTAGACAAGGCTGACATCCATCGGGCAGGCTCCCAGGAATGGCTGACAGGCACTCTCAGGCATGAGTTGAAGATCCTAACTATGGGTGGAATTTCTTCCGCTTCAGAAATCTCTGCTCTTCTCTTAACACCTTTCAACGAATTGAATCAGTCAAATGGGAGTTCCGTTTTTAATTCTTTTAGGAAATGCCATACTGTTTTCCACAGTGGCTGCACCAATCTGCATTCCCACCAGCAGTGCATGAGGGTTCCTTTTTCTTCACATCCTGGCCAGCACTTGTCATTTGTTGATTTGTTGATGATAGCCATTCTGACAGGTGTGAGATGGTACCTCACTGCCGTTTTGATTTGCATCTCTCGAATGATTAGTGACTTTGAGCATGTTTTCATATGTCTCTTGGCCTTCTGTATGTCCTCTTTTGAAAAGTGTCTATTTAGGTCCTTTGCCCATTTTTTTATTGGATTGTTTATCTTCCTTTTGTTAAAATGTATGAGTTCCCTATAAATGTTGGAGATTAAACCCTTATCAGAGATAACATTGGCAAATATGTTCTCCCATGCAGTGGGCTCTCTTGTTGTTTTGTTGATGGTTTCTTTTGCTGTGCAGAAGCTTTTTATTTTGAGGTAGTCCCATTTGTTTATTTTCTCTTTAGTTTCCATTGCCCTAGGAGCTGTATTGGTATACTGCCATGACATATGTCTGCTATTTTGCTGCCTATGGCTTATAAGATTTTTATGGTTTCTTATCTTACATTTAAGTCCTTCATTTATTTTTAGTTTATTTTTGTGTATGGTGTAAGTTGGTGGTTTAGTTTTATTTTTTTTTGCATGTATCTATCCAATTTTTCCAACACCATTTATTATAAGAGACTGTCTTGACTCCATTGTATGCCCTTGCCTCCTTTGTCAAATATTGATTGAGCATAGTTGAATCAGGCCCACCTAGATTGTCTAGGATAAACTTCCTTCCATAAGTCAACTACATATGGACTTCAATCATGTTTACAGAATACCTTTACAAGATTAAGATCTGAATGAGTAATTGGGGACTGTCACTTAGCCAAGTTTACACATACAACTTTATTTATTCTTTTTCATTCTTTTACTTTTTTGCTTCTCTGAACAGCTAATTTCAAATAACCTCTCTTACAGTTTTTTGACTCTGTCTTGACCTTGATTAAGTCTGCTTTTGAAACCCTCTAGTAAATTTTTCAATTTAGTTATTATATTTTTCAGATCTAAAATTTCTGTTTGGTTCTTTTTTTATATTTTCTTCTTCTTTATTGATGTTCCATTTTGTTTATGCATTACTCTCCTGAGCTTGTTGAGCATCTTCATGGTGGTTATTTTGAATTCTTTGTCAGATAATTCAAATACTTCCATGTCTTTAGGGTCAGCTTCTGAGGATTTTTTTTTTTTTTTTACCTTGGATTGGGTCATGTTTCTGGTCTCTTCGTGTGCTCACAAAGGTGTTGGGTCTGCACATTTGAAAGATCAGCCACCTCTACCAGTTTTCACAGAGTGGCTTCATACAAGAAAAGAAAACTGTCAAAGTTAGAGATTCTGCGGGCCTTTTAAATCTTTCCTATAGATGCATCTTCTCTGGACTGGTGCCAGTAAATTCCAAATTAGAGGGATTGGCAGATTTCTCTTCTTTTCAGAGCTCCTAATCTCTTGCTCCCTCTTGTGTCTACATGCAGTTCTGCAGGTTCTCTGAAGCTGCCATGGGACACCCAGCTCTCTCATTCTCTCAACAACATCCTGGCTTCTAATAGCATCTTGGGTCCCATCTGCGCACCAAGGCAGTTAAGATAAAAATCAATCCCGTAGCATTCACCCCCACTCTTGAACCTAGAATGCTGGTCAGATGCTCCCTTGTTCTCTTTCTACCCTGAGGAGAAGGCCGCCTAGCTGTACCGCCTCTCTCTTCTATACCTTGGGTCCTCTGGAGCAACAGCAAGCCACCCAGATTTCTTTTGTTCTCAGTTGCACCCAAGACATATAGAAAATTCAGGTTCCTTCAGGTCTCCAATACAAGGGAGACGAAACCAATTCTTTAGGCAGCCCCCAGACAAGCCAGAATGTTGGACACCAACTTCCTGAGACGTAGTCAAGTGTTTGGGATTTCTCTGCTCATTCTTCACTGGGTTGGGAGAGGAACTATGGGAAATATGTGTGTGTTTAGTTCAAATCATTGCCTTTGTTTTCAGTTATCTCCAACCTAGCACCCTTTCCTGCCAGCACTGGATTCAAGGAAAACAGAAACAAGTCGCACGGGCAGTCTCCTTGAAAGTCTGAATAATGGACTTGTATTTCGGTCTTTTCTTTCTCTCTCTAGGGAGAATCCGGGAATTGGGACTTTTCTCCTGAATGCACCATGCTGAGCTGAGAGGAAGAACTATGGCGAGTGAATGCTATGATTTTTCTTATCAGTTTCAAGGTGGCTGTTTGTGCACTGGCCTTGGGTACAGAAGTCTCTCAACTGGTTTCCGAATTTCTCATAAAGGGATTGGTCCACATATTTGCTGTATTGTTGTTGAGCTGGCATCCCCAAAGGAAAAAGGAGGGCCTGAGGTTTATTTTACTAGATTGCTAATGTCACCATCCTATTGTCATTTTTTAAAAAATATATTTTATTGATGTTTTACAGAGAGGAAGGGAGAGGGATAGAGAGTCAGAAACATTGATCAGCTGCCTCCTGCACACCCCCTACTGGGGATATGCCCGCAACCAAGGTACATGCCCTTGACCAGAATCGAACCCGGGACCCTTCAGTCCGCAGGCCGATGCTCTATCCACTGAGCCAAACCGGTTAGGGCCTATTGTCATTTTTTAAATTAACATTTAGAAACATCCTCCCTAAACATTAAGTAAAAATGATAAGGATGAGATTTCCACTGCTTTCCATCAACATCTTATTTGATTGGATGTGGGAAGAGCTCAGGAGATCTATCTCAGTGCTGCGGCAGATGCAATGGTGTGAGCACGCTCCGCCTATACAAGCTTCCTCGGCACACCAGGAAGTGGCATCGCCCGCCTGAGAAGACCCCCAGGAGCCCCTACATAGTACCCTGATCTTTCCTACTATTGGTTGCCCTATGGATGTTTTAAACTTCTGATTGGTCTGGAATGTTATATATGTTGCTGCACTCACACAATAAAGTTGGATCTGCGTCACTGAACCGTCCCCGGAGTCGGGCATGCTTTGTTAGGACTCCGTTCGGCCTCACCCCCGCGGGACCTTCTGCTTCAATTGGAAAGAACAAATATAACATTATTGAAGAAGAAGTAACTGTCCATATAGAACCTCCCCCAAAGCTATAAATACAAAATATTATAAGGGGGTTTGGAAAAGTGGAGAGATATACAATTAATACATGAAAATTGTTTGCATTTCTATATTCTATCAACCACAGTTCAAACATATAAATAATTTAGATATTTAGGCTGGATAACAAACCATCCTAAAATTTAGTGGCTTAAAAAAACAATAATCTTTTTGTTTTTATGAATTCATAATTTGGCAGAGTTTGCTGAAGACAACTTGTCTTTTTTCATGGAGTATCTGCTGGGGCATCTTCCCTAGGGATATTCCCAAAGAATATCCACTTTGAAGATGACCACTTGGTGCTATATGCTCACTCTGGGCTATGTACTGGTGGTCCCCTCTCCCCTATGCATGGTCCTTACTGTGGGCCCCTTGGACTTCCTCATGACATGGTGCCTGGGCTCAAGAGTGAGTATCCAGAGAACACAGGCAGAGAGGAATTTCATTTTAATGAAAATCCCAGGTGTGATTTAGTATCATTTCACCACATGCTATAGTTTAAGGCTTTCCTTTCTGTTTCAAAAATAAGTAACACAAATTCCAATCATGCTGGAGGAAGTATAAAACAAAGTCAAGTGGTCATTTTTGGAAAATAAAATCTGCCTTTTAAAAAGGGTATCATTATAAATAGCAACACAAGTGGAAATTTATAGCATGCTAATAAATAAGATTCAATGAAATAAGATAATAAAAGTATCCACTTCTCCAACTGAATTCCAATTTCTCCAACAAAATCACAACAGGATTTTGGGGGTACTTGCAAAAATGATCTTATAATTTCTTTGGAGGTTGGCTACTCTCCAAATTTTATAACTTAGGGTATTCCTTCCATATTTGTACCAGAAAGCATGTTCAAACAATATTTGTTCATATCAAAAAAATATTAAAAATGGAAACAATTCCCATCTACTATAAATAAATTATGAAATAGTCACTCCTCAGCATAGTACACAACAATGAAAGTAAAAGAAATAGCCCAACAAGCAAAACTATTTTTGAATTTTAGATGCATTTTTGAATATAATAAACAAAAAATGTATTATTAAATACATAAATATCAGCAACCCTAGAACACTACTTCAGTATTATACCATATTGAGAATTCAAAAACAATAAAAGCTCAACTATGTATTGCTTGAGGATTCAATTAATAAAATTAGGTAACCTCCATATTTTAAAAGTATGTGAATAATAAGTATAACATATAAGATAATTACTTCTGGAATCCAGCCATGTGATGATAGAGAAAAGAAGCATGCAAGTGCTTCCTCCAAATTGGCAATGGTTTTTTTAAAATAATTTGTGTGATAGGATTATACACACATTGCATAAAGTGTGTGTGTGTGTGTGTGTGTGTGTGTGTGAGTTTGCGCGTGCGTGCACGCACGCGCGCGTGAAATTCAGATATTTGGGGAAAATTTCTTCCAAACTTTTATACAGATGAGTAGAATTTCCCAGCTTTCCTATATTTTACCCATAACTGTATGTATGGCAAGGCTGTGGAAGCATGTGGTTAAGGAGAAATATATTGCTTGATTTACTATAAATTACTGTTATGGATTTGTTCATATTGGCACAGTATAGGAGACAGAGGTCACAGAGGGCACTGGGGCCACAGAAGTTTCTCAGTGACTTAGTACGACAATCAGTCTTATCCAGACAAAATGCACAGCACCACTCACTGAACCGAGCATTGTACTGGTTACTGGAAAAACTCTAAGGAAATAAGAGAAGAGCATTTTTCCTCAGACAACTGGTAGTTCAGTTGGAGCAATGATGAAAACACTTTCCAGTTTCCTTCCTGTCACTGCAGCTAAGTGCACAATAAGCAGGGATATCTTTTTACTCCAGGTTGTTCTTCAGTTTCCAGAGTCAACCAGTCCTTTCCAAAATATTCCTAGTGATGTGCCCAAGAGTGGGATTCAAGGGCAGTGTTAGACTTTTTAATTGTTGGTGTGATCTTTAGTGTTTTGTGCTTCTTAGATTTCTGCATGATTATGCTGGAAGTCAAATAGCTTTCATAAAACAGTTCTTCACAGTAATAAAATTCTATGCTGGAGCCCATAATCCTCTAACTTTCATAAGTTGGACAAAATCATATTCATACCAATATTAGAAAATTATTATAAAGTAGTATATTAGAGGTGAATTAAAAGACAATGATATTTCATTCAAAATGCAGGTCAGATTCCAGAAAATGTTGTGAACAGGGGTGAGTAGAATTAATTATCATATTTTTTTTACAATGCAGTGTATACATAATGAGATCATACTATTTACAAGTTACTTGCAAAGATGCAAAGGCAAATTAAACTTGAATTCTGACCTCGAGAATCTTGTAGCTTGGTAAATGTGATAAGAGGCACCCAATTCAATTCATTCAAGCCATAGAAGAAGTTCTATGGAACACAATGCCACCACTACCATTTCTGAGCCTAACAGGAGCCCACCCCAAGGGCTTTTAAGAGCCAGTCCCTGTGATCTGTATTGAAGGACTGGCCTTCAGGTCCCGGAGCCACTAGGTTCAGACATATGAAACTGAATGCTCTGTGAGACCTCTGCCTAGGATCTCACTGACACTTGTTTCCCTTTTCCTAACCTACTCTTCCTCCCCCTCTTAATAAATGACTTGCACAAATCTTCATTTCAAGATCTGCTCATCCTAAGTCAAGTGTAGAATAAAACTGTAGGTCATGAGAACAGAAGGCTCCCTGGGAAGAATCCCTGTTTGGTTTTATATGCTCTGAGGAACCACATTAACTTGGTTCAGTAGGATGGTTTTATTATTTTCACTGTGAGGGGTCAGTATTGCTTATTAGTTTATGTTACAGAGAGTATCTGATCAATGTACCTCATTTAAAACATGTTTTTCTCCTTCCCTTAAATGTAGTACATTATCAAATCTATTGCAATCATTGTATTCAATTACCAGAAGAATAAATCACATGGGCAAAATGATTAACGTTCACAGGAAATTGCCATTTTTTCCACAATGATTATTTAGCTTGTCCATGTGAAATGCATTTCCGGAGTTTTTTCCACATCTTTGCAACTTCAATTACAGTTTACAAAATTTAGCTTGATTAATTAAAACTGTATTCATGTAAACAACAATATTATGCTTGCTATACTGATAATGAACTGCTATTTATCAAAAAAAAAAAAGAAAAAAGGAAATGAGCTTTGTCCATTGGAAGGAAGAGGGTTTTGTTTTTTCTTCTTTCCTTTTTTCCCCATTTTCAAAAGTATAACTTGTCTTAAACTCTCAAAAAAATAGTTTAGAAAATTATATCAAATACTTAAATATATTCAGTGTCACAAAAACTAATTACCTTCACTTAAATATAAAATTGCTATGGAAATAAACTGACAAACAAAATAGAGACAGACTCATAGATATAGAGAAGGCTGAGAACTGTCAGGAATGGGGAGTTGGTTGGGGAAGTGGAGGGATTGAGCAAAAAAGAAAAAAGAGAGAAAAAACTCAGACACAGACAATATTGTGGTGATTTCTGGGGGTGGAAGGAGGGGCTGGTTGGGGGTAGGGAGAGGAGGGTATAGCGGGAATTAATGGTGATGGAAAAGACTTGGGGTGGTGAACACACAATACAGTGTACAGATGATGTGTTATAGAATAGTGCACCTGAACTTTTGAATTTTGTTAACCAGTGTCACCCCAATAAATTCAATAAAAAGGAAAAACAATTCAAATAGATGAAATAAAAGTGATGGTAAGCCATAACAGGTTTGGCTCAGTGGATGGAGTGTTGGCCTGCAGACTGAAGGTTCCCGGGTTTGATTCCAGTCAAGGGCTGTACCTTGGTTGAGGGCGCATCCCCAGTGGGGGGTGTGCAGGAGGCAGCTGATCGAAGTTTCTCTCTCATCAATGTTTCTAACACTCTATTTCTCCCTTCCTCTCTGTAAAAAATCAATAAAATATATATTTTTAAAAAGTGATGGTAAAATATTATCTTTTTTTAAGCAAGAAAAGAGAATATGCTAAATATGAACTGGATCGATTCATTCTGTTACCACAAGTTAACCAACTGTCTGAAATATGGTTGAAGAGGATGGTGTTCACACACTGGGACCTGGGGGTCAACACACATCCTTTGAGAAGCACTGTGTGACCATTATTCGCACGGATGGCAGACCGAGGCCAATCTTAGTGCTCCATGAGAAGCTGGTTGGTCTTCAGTTCTGTGCTGAAGCTCCAGCTAAACTCTAGCAGTTGAATCTAAGGTGTGAATGTTAGTAAAGTTTCTGAGACAGGGAACTTGGTACATCATTTTCAGTTGCTCACAGCAAAACTAAATCAGATTAATCAGACAGAAATTCAAAGAATGAAATATCATTACGTGGCCAGATCCGCCCAGATCAGAATGAACTCAAGTGGATTAAGAGAACTGCAGCAGATCATAGTCTGAATCTTTTATGTGGGGAAACTGGGACTTTTTAACTTAATAAAACCTGATTTATAAGCCAAAGTATTGATACCTTTCAAAACACTTTGTATTTATTTTTCCAAAACAGTAACAGATTTCTAGTTGCTCTGGATTTGCATTTTATCATATAACAGAAAGCTTTCAAGTTGTCACATCAGGGCGAATGAGAATGAAGAGAGATGACAGGGTACAATGTGATGGTGTGGCTGAATGTGGGCTAAAGGGAAGGGAGGCAATAATACTTTTCCTTTCCTTCTTTAAAAAAATGGTGTCAGTGTACTGAGAAGAAACCAAACCCCCAAATGGCAGAAGAGGATGATGTGAGGCAGTAAACATGAGTAGATGGTAGAGGCCCATGAATGGTACTGAGGTAGCAGGTGTTAGTAGCCAAGTGCATGGTATCAAGGTAGCAGATATTAGCAGCCAAGGCAAGAGTACACTCATTGTGTATACAAGATAGGGTTTTCCAACTTCATCTAGAAAAATCTCAAACTTTTACTAAGTTCAGCCTCACACTTGGTCTTGGCCAGACTCCCACAAACATTACAGAAGCTTTGTAATTCATTTACTCATTCAAAAGGCATTTGGGTATCTTCTATGTGTAAAGTTAGCTAGCTGTTATGTATGGGAAACTGGGTAGGCAGGACAAAATCCTTATCTCCATAGGTTACATATCATCCTAGTTTTCCAGATACTTATCATCATAACACAATGCATAGATGCATTATTTATTTCAAAAAGTCAGAGTGACAGACATCTCTGGACTTGAATGGCCAGTAAATGTTTGTCAGTAAAAACTTGCAATTCAAATAGATTTCTGTAAGATAGCAAGAACTCCTGCAATTAGAATCACTGTGAAAAATTCCCGAGTACTAAAGAACCAATGTTGAACAATCCTGGTTGAAAAGAAGAGCGGGGGAGAGGTCAACTTGCCAGGCAATGCCACCATAGAAAAAAAATAATGATAATAAAAGGATCCATTCTTCATATCTTAAAGCCACCCACTTGAAAGTAGGTAATCAGTATTTACTAGTATATTAGTCACCTTTAATCATTTCTTTATCTAACAAGTGTCCCTTAATTATGCATTAAATGAAACATTTGCTTCTCATTACAGAATACCATTATTTTGGGTACTGATAGATATGCCTTTGTTTTTGCAAAAGCTTTTGTTATAATTTTTCATCATGTGTCTCTGAAACTCCACTTGTATTAGAAGAATCCCCCCATAAATAGTTGTTGGCTAAGTGTATTTTGATAAAAGCTCTTCAGGTGGTTTTGATGTCCTTTTCCAACTGAGAACTACTGTTATAGAGGGGGTCCTGTTTTCGCCTTTACACTCTAAACATGATACATCTTCCCCACACAGCTGCCAATTTTATTTCTCCATCCAGTGTACTTGTGCTTTTTTTTTATCCACAAAATAGCAACAATTACACTTAGAGTTAATGTGCCATAACATTTCACCATTACCTATCTCCATGAAGATGAATTTTCCCTAAGAAAAGTGCTGGCTTCTTTCTACTTCTTTATTCCCTTTATTCCAGTGCCTTGGAGAGTCTGTGTGGACATGCTCAACACCACCCTGCTCTTCCTTCACTTGGTGGATGTCTCCCAAAGAGAGTACCTCATGGAGTAAGTCTCATCAGGGCAGGCCCACCATGTAATGTATATGTAATCTGGCATATATTACAAACAATAGCTCAGAGTCTTTCCATTTATATGGATTATTACATTGTTGCTTGGATTGGGGATTATAAACTACCCATGGGCAAAGTAAGTTGCCCCCTCTTTCCTATCACCCCTCCATAAAATTTGGCTACTAGCCTCTAAACAGGATGTGCATTATCAACTGCTCATTAACATATTTAAAGCTCTTTCTCCTTAATAGTCATTATAAGATAGGGAGAGCACTAATAATGAGAACAAGAAAAAAAATGATCTGCTCACAGTAGAGCAAGTTTACCTAATTTGGATGAATCACGGGCTGCATTTAGGAAAGTGAACATTATCTATGCAGCTTCTAATAAGGAGCCCCTGGGGATGAAAGTGCTCTCTCGCCATGGAGGTCTTTTTATTCTATAAGATGAAACAGTATTAATAATGTACATGACCAGGGCTCTCTGATATTTATGTTCAGGCCCCAATTTAAAATGGCTCCATGGAAGGCATAGCGTTCTCCAGCCTCCTGCTCTTCTGCAGAAAAGCTAGTTTGATTGATCTCTGGTGTAAAGGCTGTTAGACACTGGTAAGTCCATTCACCAAGAGGAAGGGATCCAAGGAAGCCTGATGCAGGAGCGATGCTACAGGAAAACAAATCAGATGAAACCAGTTGCTAGGAAACAGGGCAAACTAAGTGTATTGGAGCAGTTATATGGGGCAACTTCGAAGAACGAACAGCCCTGCAGATCTGTTCAGAGACCTAAGCAGAGCAGATCGCAGCCTATGGCAGAGAATGACACAAGCTATGAAGTCGATCGAGCCTTGCAGGTACAGAGAAATTCTCATCATACTCATACCCAGAGCCAAAAAAAAGAATCAAAGAACCACATTAGTCCACATTTAGTCCAGCTCTAAAGTAGACTTGAATGTGCTCCAATTTCATTTCAAAGTAACAGTATTTCTTACAAGCCCATTGTAGACAGTTTTATGTGTAGGGATAACTTATGCAAAGAGCATAAAGAGAGCTTAAACCTGAGCATAAACCTGAATCGCTGTTTAAGGGAGTAGAAAGAAAGGGGGTATTTTCTACATTTTCCAGATAAAAATCCTATGTCACCTCCCATTTAAATTTCAATTTTAGTCTCTATCCCTCATAAAGACCAATCCTATTTTCTGTTCAACACATATAGGGTATTTGATTAGAATATGATCTCATAAGGATCAGTCTCCTCTCCATTTATTTATATGCATGACATCCCAATTGGCCTGTGGGTGATAGTAACTGCCCAAGAAATCTTTGTTGAACATTTTAAAGGATGACTAAATATTTTATCATTCATTTTCTATTGTTTTATGTGTATATTCTATCTTCCTGAAAAAATATTTAAGTTCTTTGAGAACAATACATTATGTAAATAATTATCCCCCCCCCAAAAAAATAGGTGACTATTAATTAGATAATAGATATTTAAAAAATACTCATTCTGTTAAATTGAATATCTATAGGCAGGTGATCCATTTGAAGAAAGGGTAAGGCTATGCTAGCAGGACATTAAATAGATTTTAAAAGCAGTCTAATACTTTTAAATTTATTGTGAGATTATATTAGTTTATAACAATAGTTCATAGCAATGACAGCACTCACAACAAAAAATAAACAGAATTATAGTAAAACATTATTAAATACTTGAGCAAAATTCTAAGGACCAGGAATATGGAAATAAACAAAATAGACAAGAATGTCTGCCTTCATTGAGTTTACATTCTAGTCAAGGGATGCAGACAATAATAAACAAATATATATCGTTAGATGATGATAAATGCTATAGAGAAAAATAAAAAATGAAAAGGGAACAAGGAGTATTGAAACATTGCAATCTTTAATGGCACAATTAGGTGAGATGGTGACATTTGAATAGACACCTGCACTCGGTGAGGAAGGGAGCCATGGGAATACCTGAGGGAAAGGTTCTGGACAGAGGGAACAGCAATGTCCTGAAAATTGGGCAATCTTTATGAGACAGAAATGGCAAATGACTAGAAATAAGGATTTAAGAAACAACAGGTTCTAACTTTGATCCATTTACTGAGTCAATGCTGTAGGAGCATCTCTGAGATCTCACTAGCAAATGTGATGTCATTCCAAATAATATACGAATGTTGAAGAGATACTTATGATCTTACTTGACATACCTTGAGCTCTTCTAAAGATGGAACAAGACACCCACAAACAGAAGGAATCACTGGGCCACATGGTCCCCTTAGAACTGTAGTTTTCATTTCTTAGTCTTACGATGATAAGGTCAGAGGTTTTTGTTACCTTTGCATTGTTTTTGTTTTTATACTAGTATATCTTAGTTTGTATTTCTCAAAAAATTCTGATAATGAGCAATATACATATGTATCCTATTTAAAATGCCTCTCCTATACTGCAGAGACAGAAAACAGTCTCCATTTTCCTCCTTGTCCCATAACACAAATGCTTTTAGACATGCAATAATCTATTTCTTTAGTAAGTCTCTTTCTATTTCAGTGTTTATGCATGAGATTGATCTAATGCCCCAAGGAGAAATACCACCGTCAGCTTTTACAATATTTTCAGAAAGGCACATGTGCATTTTGCTTCTCCTGTTTTATGAAGCTCTTTTTACTGCTTTCTCTTAAGAACATATTATGAAAAATCCAATTTCCCTGCAGATATGTCGGACTGTGCTGTTCCTGAAAGCTAGAACAAAATCTACTTTTCAGATGACTTATGCAATTTGGTACCAAATATGTGGGTGTTCAGTTTGAGAAATTCTCATCCTATATAATAAAAGCGTAATATGCAGCCCTAACCAGTTTGGCTCAGTGGATAGAGCGTCGGCCTGTGGACTGAAGGGTCCCAGGTTCGATTCCGGTCAAGGGCATGTACCTTGGTTGTGGGCACATCCCCAGTAGGGGGTGTGCAGGAGGCAGCTGATCGATGTTTCTCTCTCATCGATGTTTCTAACTCTCTATCCCTCTCCCTTCCTCTCTGTAAAAAATCAATAAAATATATATTTTTTAAAAAGCGTAATATGCAAATCGACCAAATGGCAGAATGACCAGTTGGTGGGGAGTGGGGCCAGCAAGCAGGTGACACCAGGCCAGCCAAGGCGTGTGTCAGTGGACAAAGGGAGGGGACGACAATGGAAGGGGGGGTGGCAGCAACCAGTACCAGTGGAGGGGAAATGGGGCGCGGGGGGGCAGAGCCGGCCACTAGCTGCTGGTGCTGTACCCTGATTAGCCTGCTGGTCGCCTCCCGCAGAGGGAGGCTAGACTGCACCTTAGTTCCGCTCCCAGGGGTAGCGAGCCTAAGCCGTCAGTTGGACATCCCTTGAGGGCTCCTGGACTATGAGAGGACACAGGCCGGGCTGAGGAACGTGCCCCCCCCCCACAGTGCACGAATTTTCATGCACCAGGCCTCTAGTAGAATTATAATTTCCATTATTTTCAGTCTGAAACAGGACTCATTGATTGTCTCTAACCTGATGTACATTCAGTAATGAGGAGCCAGGCACTATGCTGACCACAGATTTGAATATAACCCTATGAATTATTCTGTAGCAAATGGCTCAGAGAGCCAAAGAAGGAGTTTAAGGAAATGAAATGGCTGTAGAATGAAGCTGTGAAAGAGGAATGTTCCAAAGGAAAAGCAACTGTCACCTTTCTTCTCGACTGACAAGTTGTTCGTATGCGTGTTAATATATTTACTTATTTTTAATGTAATACTTTTTGATATATGAAAAAAATCAATGTAACATATATGTATAAACTAAAACACAATCATATAATGAATATCCATGAATCCACTATCCAATTTAGGAGGTAAAATCACACAATATCATTTTGTCTATTTGTATGTTCATCCTTATCCCTGGCTTCTCCCACAAATGTCACTACACTATGAATGTTATTTTTCTAATCTTTATATTTATATTATTTACTAATTTATAAACATTCAATTGTCAGTTTCCACTTTTAATTGTTGTAACTACAATATCATACTAGATTTCTTGGATTGATTATACTATATTTATGCATATTGTGGCATATGGCTGTATTTCATATGCAAAATATTCATTTCCATATGCAAAATATCTGAGTGACTGAATAAATCATCCCATTTATACATTTTTCTGTATATTTAAAGTCTTTCTTTCCTTCTTCCCCTTTCCCTCCCTTCTTTTTTTCCATCTTCCTTGTTTATTGCCTCTCTTTTTTCCCTTTCTTTTTACATTCTTGCCTCATTCTTTATCTTTTTCCTTCTTCCCTTCCTTCCTCCTTTTTTTCTCCCTTCCTTCCTTCCTGCTTTACTTTTGTTATTTTTTTCACTCCAATTACAGAAGTTTTGCCACAAACATTTTTAAAGTTCTTTTTCTTCTAGAGAAATTTTAAGTTTACAGCAAAATTGAGAAGGTACACAGATTTCTTATATACTCCCTGGCCCCAACACATCTATAGCTACTCCACATAATCAACATTCCCTACCAGAATGGTACATTTGTTACAACTGATGAACCTACATTGACATGTCATAATCACTCAAAGTGGCCCATAGTTTACAGTAGGGTTCACTCTTATTGTTGTACATTCTATGGATTTGACAAATGTGTCATGACATGTGTCCATCATTATAGTTTTAGTATTTTCATTGCCTCCCAAATCCTCTTTGCCTTGCCTGTTCATTCCTGCCCTCCCACTCTCTTGACATAAAGAAAGCATAATGTGTTTGCACTGGAGTAAAATTGTTGTATCACAGGTTACACAAATGTTCTACCTCAAAATAATGCCAGTGTATTTGTCCTCATATTTGTACTTCTACCAGAAATGGACTGATTCCTCTACTCTCTAAAATGTGGATTTGTCTGACTTAAGTTTTGTGGGAATTTTATATCTGGTAATAAAATCATGTTAATGGGTTTAACATGGTATTTGTATTTCCCTTATTACTATGAGATCAAACATCTTTTCATGTATATTTTATCTCATCACATTTTCTTTTTTGTAAGATACTGGTTTGGGTATTCCCCACAATTTTCTGTTGTTTTTTATCCTTTCCAATTCATTTGTGAGGATACCACTAATCCTTTGTAAATTACACATATTGGACACATTTGTCAATTGGTGTTTTGTTTTTGTCTTTTTCATTGTCTCTAGTCTGTCTTTTGTTGAACAGAGGATTTAATTAACAAGTTGGTGGAATATATTTGTCGCTTAATGTTTAGCATGCATTTTAATTCATCTTTCACTAGCTCAAATTTAGAACATAAATAAATATTATTCTTTATTTTATTCTAAGGTCTTAGAGTTTCTCCTTTAATTGTTTAAGTCCTTAATCCATCTGGAATTGATTTTTGTGTATGATAAAAAGTAAGAATCCAGTTTAAGAATCCAATTTATGTGGACAATTAATTGTTCATTCATTCTTATTAAATAGTCCTTCCATTTCACAATTATCTTCAATTCCTCCTTTGTGATATGCCAAGTTGTAAGACACGGTCTATTTCCCAGATCTTTATTTTGTTCCATCAGTCAATATTTTCAAATCCCTGTGTCAATTCCTTATTGACTTTATTATTACAGGCCTTGGTATCTGGTATGGCACATCCCTTACTCATTTTCCCCAGAAAGGTTTTTAGCTATTCTTATTCTTTTGTTCCTTTGGATAAATTATAGAATTAGCTTATCAAGTTTCATGAAAAAAAACACTGTTAGGATTTTGACTGAGATTGCATTGAATTTCAGATAAATTAGAGGACAACTGCTGTTTATATGATTTTGAGCTTTCACATATGTACAAAATAGGACGGGGCTCCATTTATCTAGGTCTTTCAGAAAAAAATTGATTGGACATGGAGGCTCATCCTCTCTCCCAATTTTGTAGCTTAGCAAAATGCTGGCTCAGCTGGTCTGAATCCAGTGAAGCTCTAGACCAGCACTATATTCTCCAATAGATATATAATGTAAAGCACACATGTAATGTAAAATTTTCTAGTAGCCACATTAAGACAAAAGTAAAAAGACACCGATGAAGTTCATTATAATAAAGTATTTAAATTGATATATCCAAAATACCATTTTGGATATGAAAACAATATAAAAATTATTAATGAGATTTTTTACTATTTTTTTCACTTTATCTTAAAAATCTAATGTGTATTTTATACCTAAAACACATTTCCATATGACTAACCTCATTTCCAATATTCAATAGCCATGGGACTACTGGACAGCATAGCTGTAGCATTTTCCTAGTTCTCTGATCAGGAGATATTATTGATTTGTACTTACCTAGACTCCTGGGCCCTTCTTTGAACTACAAACAGATAAAGAGGTGCCAGGAAAGAGTCTTCTACCAGAACCCTTTTTATAATGCACCCACTCCTGTGAGTTCTGTGTTTGAAAGAAGATGTGATTTCCAATTATTGAATGCTGAGATTTACAAATGTCTATTTAATCAAGCTCACTGATTATAGTGTTCATTTCACATATATTTATGAAAGGTTTGTCTGCTTCATCTATAATAATAAAAGTGTAATATGCTAATTAGACCGGATCTCCTTCCGGATGATCTTCCAGATAAAGCCGGGTTGGGAGGGAAGCCCGGGTCCCAGGTGCCAGA
Organism: Myotis yumanensis; assembly: GCF_028538775.1. NCBI lineage: Eukaryota > Metazoa > Chordata > Mammalia > Chiroptera > Vespertilionidae > Myotis > Myotis yumanensis. The sequence goes on from NW_027223762.1 coordinate 16,887,984, forward strand.
GGGAAGCTGGCAGCCTGGGGAAGGAAGGCCTACTCTAGCACAAATTTCATGCATTGGGTCTCTAGTCTATTAATAATTGGGAGAGCCCTAGCCTGACTGGCTCAGTGGATAGACTGTTGGCCTGCAGACTGAAGGGTCCCAGGTTCGATTCTGGTTAAGGGCACTTACCTCAGTTGCACGCTCCCGGCCCTGGTTGGGGGCATGCTGGAGGCAACCAATTGATGTGTCTCTCTCACATCAGTATTTCTCTCTGTCTCTCCCTCTCCCTTTCACTCTCTCTAAAAATCAATGCATAAATTATCCTTGGGCGAGGGTTTAAAAAATAATAATAAATAAATAAATAATAATTGGGAGAGATGTGTTAAAAACTTACACCATGATAGTGGCATTATCCTGAAAGGAAGATTTTTGTGTTGTTTTCCCCATAACCACCCTACTTTTTTTTTGCTTCAGTTCAAAGCATATAGCCCAAAATTCAGTTCTTTTTTTTCATCTTTTTAGGGAAAAATGGGACATTATGTGTTTGAAATTTCCCTTACATCAGCAAACCTATTAAAGCATGTTTTATTCAGGACCCATTATTGTTGTAGCAGGGGGAGCAAAACTCCTTTAAAAGCAGTTTTTGCTTTTTTTTTTCACCACCTAAAAATCCTATAGGAAACTAACAGCTGCCTGTGTGTTGGAGCAAAAATTGTTTTCCAAGTTGTCTTTTCATATTTTTTATTGAGATTTGTCTTTAGTTGTTTCACAAACATTTCAAATGTTAATGTTTGCCAAAGCTACTCAGTATGACTTTATGCTTTCTGACTTTGTTCCAATATATATAAACATATGCTTTAAATAACATTTTATAAATATTTATCAATATGTTTCTAGTATATTTATGGTTTTTCTATTAAAATTTACCTTTCATTTATCTGAATATTATTTTAGAAAAATGATTGGATAGGAATCTCATTTAATTTTTACTTCAGTGATTATCTAATTTTCCTGAAATTGCTAAGGTATAATCCATTCTTTATTTGTTGATTTGAAATGCCACTTTTATCAGAGGGTAAATTAACTTGATTACTTGGTCATTTTTCTGGTTCTGATAGTCCAGTAATATTTCTATTAGGTTTCAGTGTTTTAGTGTTTTAATTAGTTTGGGTTTATAGCAAAGCATAATATGTATTAGCATGACTATTTCTTTATTGTTTTTCTTGTTTATGACTTTATCTTGCATATTTATTGTTTTTCATTATACTTTAAACACCCTTCAATGAAAATATGAAGATGTTCTAAGATTATAATGGTTAAATTTTTATATTATTTTTGAAATAGTTCTTATCAGTAACATTTCCATTTGAGTAATGGTTTCATTCTCAATATATTCAATTTGTTAGTGTCCATTATTGGAAATTTAAACTTCTCTTCACATGGGTCCTATAAAGTTTATTCCTAAGACAAGCAATTTTATTTTTAAACTTTTTATTAGGAAAAATTCAAGCATAAAAATAGAGAGAATAGTAAAATAAACATGTTTATCTATTGCCTCGATTCAACAATTATCAAGTAATAGCTACTCTATTTCATCTATGCCGTCAACCAAGTCAGGTCAAAATGACTCATTTTATTTTGAAGTAAATTCCAGAAAATGTTATTATTTGTATATACTTTATATGTTACTTATTTCACTTGGTCTAATGTATAATTGGCTTTACTAATGTATTTGTTTATATTGAATTATCATGTATTTCTGAAATGAAAGCTTTCTGGTAATTATATATTGATATTTTAATGTATTTTTGGAATTGAGTGGTAAGTATATTACTTTGTATTTTTGTATCTATCATGTCAGTAAGATTACATTTCAGACCTCAAATTCATTTTTCTCAGCACTTTAGTAACCAGATTTTACTAGCTCAGTATATTAGTTTTCCTTTTCTCTGTGTTCTGGAATAGTTAGACTCTCGCTGTTTAAAACTTACTCAAGGAAGCATCTAGTCTTGACAATATTTGGGGAGGTAACTCTCTTCTTCACCTAGCTAAACTTTCTCTTTCTTTTTACATAATATATTTTATTGATTTTTGGAGAGATAGAAAAGGAGAGTAAGAGAAAGAGAAATACTGATGTAAGAGAGAAACATCTACCTGCTGTCTCTTGAATGCGCCCACTGGGGATTGAGCCTGCAATCACGGCATGTGCCCTGAAGGGAGTCAAACCAGCAACCTTTTGGTGCATGCGAGGCTGCTCAACCAACTGACCTACATCAGCCAAGGCTCTTTCTTTCTTAAAGTCAGAATTCAGATTACATGACCAGATGACCACACTATGACATGCACTGGTGCCCGGCCAGCCAAGGAGGGTGCAATTTAATTGGTCGGGGGACCTGCCATCTCCCCATGATCACCCCGCATAAGGGGGCCCAGGCCACTGGCCAGTGGGGTGATAAAAAGGGGGGAGCTCTGTGATTGCCCCAAAGAGAGAGGTCCAAGCCACCTTCTGCGGGGCGATCAATGGGGGCAAAGGAGAGTTCATGATTGATCACCCCACAGAGGGAGGCCCAGGCCACCTGCTGGGGGGAGACCCATGGGGGGACTCCATGATCACCCCAAAGAGGGAGACCCAGGCCACCCTCTGTGGGGCAATCTATTGGGGGGCTCTGCAGAACCGGGGAACCAGGCTTGTGTGGTGGCAGACACGGGCTGCGAGGGCCCCCGCAGCCAGGGCTGGGAAGGCCTACCCTTGCATGAATTTCGTGCATCAGGCCTCTAGTTCGTTAATATTGTAGTTGTATTGTAATTTTCTGTATACTCTTCCTTTTCCATAGAGTGTAAGCCTTTCAAATGTAAAAACCATTTTTGACAATAGATACTCACAAATGTAGACTAAATAGTGAATTAATAAATTACCCTGGCTAACTTGGATACAGCTCTTTTTAATATTAAATGCTACAGAAAAAAAACATTCCAACTATGGATTTTAGAGATGAAGATCATAATTCCACTAGGCTCTAAAATTGACTTTGTCCTTTGGATCCTTTATGTGAGATAGTGACAACTGAGGCAACTACCCTCCCCAGAGTGCCAAGAATATGTGAATTTTCCATCTTCGGTTTTCTTTTCCTACAATCTCCATTCCCTCTCTTGGGCTTCCTAAGGAATATAAACTGATGTATAAAAGAGACAAAATATTTGAGAGGATAACTGAAAAAATATTTCTCAAATTCATAAATTGCATGGTGATGCCATCAAGCATTCATGCAGATAGCAAAAGAATAAACTCAGCAGGTGATGAAGAGAAAGGTTGCAAACATTCATTTTTGGTCTGCAGGAAACTTGCTGTCATCCCTTAGTGAAATAATTTAATATGTGTGAGACTCAGTGCCTTTATCTCTTACTCACAATGATAACTTGTTTTATAGAAATTGAGCTCAAAAACTTAAAAATAAAATTCTGAAAAAAACCCTACAATTAAGAATCACTAAAATAATTGTAGATATTGAATAACAATAAAGTGAGAATTTTTAACCATCTAAAATCTGGTTAAAAGATACTTAGTGCTTATTAAGAAATTGTGCAATGTTTCAGAGTTGTTTTAGATGTGAAAATGAACTTATATACACTGGGAGTTTTTGTCATCTTTATGGCTCAGTGAAAAAATTAAACTTGGACAGGCAGGGCATTTCCTCAATTTCAACTGTCCTAGCAAGAAAACAAGTTATTTCTTTCGATGACTTATACACATTATGCTTTCTTTCAATGTCAAAGGCTAGTTCATATCCTGCACATTTGAAACATACTTGCTTGGATCACATTCTGGACATTTCTCTCATATTTCATTTGGTTTCATTGTATTGTATTTAATGCTTCTGTTTGCATCTCACGAAATGTACATCTTGAAGTTTTGTACTTCACTGGATTTTTTGTTTTGTTTTCCTGTCCATATTTTGTGGGAGTTGGCCAAGGAGATGTAGCCTGCTATGTATACAGAATAACTATTAAAATTACTTCAGAGTGAAATAGAATTTTCTAGACACCCACTGAAAGCAATTTTTAATGAAGATTCTAAATTGTATGTCTAATCTCTCCTATTCACTTTTTCAAATGGTTTTCTGTCTGGAACAGCAGCCTATCCCCCTCCCTACACACACACACACACACACACACACACACACACACACACACACACACACAATGTGCTTATGGGAATCTACTAACGCCTTTTGACTTTGACCTTCTGGACTTCTTAAAGTCATCCCTGGAAGCCTAATTGCAGAGATTAAATCCAGCTCATCACATTGTAATTATCTAGTGCACATCTGTTCCTATCAAAATAATAGATATCCTGCAGAACCAGTAAAACAAAATCTAACTTGGGATCACCGCAGCACAGAACAGCAGGACTCTTACACAGCATCCGATTGTCACATATCTTCACTAGACTTACTTCTGTTTCACCCTGAAAGTTTAATAATAAAGCAAAGCCCTCTTCCACCTTACCCAACCCATTCATTCTTAACATCTCCCATATAATTTTTCTTTGCAAAGCAAATGCATGAAGCCCAAGGATGTAAAATATAACACTATCTTTTTATAGTGTTAATTTCCTCAAACCATGCCTTCATCCATGCACAGCACGGTGAGATGTAAATGTCTCTTCTTTTTAGAAATAAACAGTTTTGCTATTGCCGGTTCCCGGCAGCTTTCCTGACATTAAATATAAACACACAGCTGGAGGTCCTTGGTTACCTCTTGGAGGAAGCTATCAAAGCTAAAGCAGATGCCACATAGTCGGAAACTAGGATTTTTAAGAAGAGCCTCTCACCTATAATTAGCCTCTCTTCCATTATTGTGTTACCATTGGTAACCCCTGTTTTGAGATTTTTTTTTAATTTCAGAAGAGATTATTAAACTAACTTTCAAGGCTGAACGTTTTTCTTAATGAAAGACTTTTTTGAACCATATCCTAGACAGAAAAAAACCAGGTCCTGGGACCTAGAGTCTATCCACCAGCAGCATGTGGTGGAGAAGGTGATCATGTCCATGGTCCTGAAGTGCTCAGGGCATTTTTATGCAATGGTTTGGGGAAGAAAGATGTCAGCAGTTTTGAAAGAATTTACACTGGCTATAGATAAGCGCGGGGGAGGGGGGGGGGGCAGGAAAAGGTGAAGCAGGGGCAGTTCTAGGTTAGGTACACAGTCCCATCAGGAAGAAATAGTTCCTACTTCTTGATTGGTTGTGGTAGCAGTCTAGAAAGTTTATGCAAAGTAGGAGGCAGTGGCTTCTGGTAGTCAGTTATTGTTTTTCTTTTTTTAGATATTTGCCAGGAAGTTAATTCAAAATTTTAACATACATTCAAGAATGTGAGCACTCTTTTGTTGGTTTCCACCTGTGGTTCAGTTAACTAAGTAACCTCTTACCTCTTCCTCTCACGCTGTGACGTGCTGTAATTTAATTTGGGACATCTCAGAGTTCTTCTCTTATTAAGATTTAATTTTTAAAACTAGCTGTTAATTCACAGAAAGCATCAGAACTAAACAAGATGACTTTGGATATAATTATTACCATAACTGGAAACACGTCTAAAGATCTTGATATAGTAATTTCTGTTTTAAAACCATATTTGACTTCACCAATACGTTTATAGTATTATCAAGATTACCCAAAGACCAATTACAAGATTCAAGAGGTACATACCACAGTTATAAAGGAATTAACTTGAAAGGTGTATTACTTCTTAATACCAACTTCACGGGGCCGCCATTAACTTCTGAAGAAAGACCAACTTCTCAACCGAGTCTCTACAGCGCAGTGTTTATAGAGAGTAGAACACAGGTAGCAAAATCATAGATGTATGCTTAGGAAATAGTGCATGCATCTCAAATTGAAAAGACAGAAAACGAGAAGCTGCTAAAAAGATGTACAGGTTGGTTTTCCCAGGAAGCAGACTTTGAGATGAAGATGCGCCTGAAGGAAGTTTATTGGGAAGTGTTTTCAGAATACACACCCGTGGGGGGAGTGAAGGAACCAGGATTGGGCTGAGTGAGAAGTTGAAACACAATGTAGTCATCGCATGGGCCTCGGCTGAGCTCTGCAACTGGGATGACCCTTCAGATAATGGAGGTCAAAAAGATATTTTGCCAAGCTTAATTACATTGAAACTCATTTAAAAAAAATGGGTGACTATTGTAGAATTCAAAAGTATTTAGGCTTGGCATCATTGACCCAGGTCCCCTGAATATTGTAAATTGCCCTGTGTTACACTTTGAAATTCACTTGTGGTTGTAGACATTACATGAAACTTGACTCCTTCTATTTATAGTGGGTTTTGTTGCAAATGCTGTGATAAAATATTTGGGCATATCTCTCTATTGCTCAAGCCAGAATCCTGGAAGTCATGGTTGATCCCTGTTTCCTTTGCACAGCATACTCCAGGGCTTTTAAGTTTCCAGGCCATTCAAATTTCACTCCTAAATCTGCCTTGACTTTACCTTTTCCTCATCCCTTGTTACTGTTTGTTTACTGGAATTCATTAATTTTTATTACCTGGGTTACTAAAATAATCTCATCTTTGTTTTCCCAGATTTGACACTTTCTGGATATATTCAGTAGCTGAGAACCATAGTAGATTGCCCAGCAGGAATTTTTGAAAATAATCTCCTTTTATAGAGGTTGTGAAAAAACTCCCTTCTGATGTGGTATTTACCCTCATTGTACAGGTTCTCTCTTACAGCTCTTAGGAGGCCAAGAAGAAAATAAAATATAATATATTTATTATATAATATATACACACATATTTGTACATATGGTAATATGTGAACTAAAATGTCTATCACAGCAAGAAGTTTTTTTAAGAAAACAGTAAGACAATTACACCAGGTTCACTGTTGTATGAACCACAGACAAGCCAAAAACACAAGGAACCCTGAAGTTTATGCCACTCCAGGGCATGCAGAGACATTGAACACAACAGCACTGACAGTCGCTGCCAGAACTAAGAATAAGTGCTCTTAAATGGAATAATTTTAAATTGGTGGAGCTGTCTCTCTGAGTCTGTTAGGAAAAGCCAAGGGGAAACACTGTTCCAAGAGAACAGCAGTCTTAAATAAAGTCTGTGGTTAGATCTAGAAAGTTGTCTTGCACATGCTGACCCTGTTCGTCTAAGAACCTAGTCCAGGTCACTGCTCTGTCCTTACTTCCTTCCCTCATGTGCCATCTGCAATATGGTGCCTGATGTTGAATGCCTGCTGGTGTACGGAATACACTTCCTTTTTCCTTTGCACAGAAAATGTCTAAATTCTTTTCATTCAGAGGCCAAATTGTGCTTTTATTCTCCTATCAGCTTAATAATATGAAGGTCTGCTTCACATTCCCTAAAGCAGATCAAATTAAAATAAGACTAAAAGAGCTTATCAGAAGATATCTAGATGTATTGATTTCTAACACATTCTATATCACTGATAATAACAATACTGTTACATTATTCATAATATATACTGTTCTAAGTAGATTTCACGTTCAGCAGTTTTGAGTAATTCTAGAAAACATAACCATGTGATGTATGAAATATTCTTATGCACAATTTATTGAGGAGAAACACGAAGTAGAAAAAGCATAAGCAACAAAATCAATCAGCTACAAAGTAGCAAAGGTCAACTCTGAATCCAGGCAGGTTAGCTCTCCAATTCGTACTTTGAACCCTTATACTCTGCTGCCTCTCACTAATAGAACCATTGTCTCCCTAGACCATCAAGCACAGCACATCCTATATAATAAAAGGGTAATATGCAAATTGTCCCCTCCACCAGAGTTCGACAAGAGTTCGATCAGGGGGCGGGGCAGGCCCACCAACCGCCCACGGCCCCTCCCCTAGCTGGCCCGACCCGATCTGCCCGATCGGGGCAGGCCGGCCAGACCCCACCCGTGCACAGATTTGTGCACTGGGCCTCTAGTTGTATTATAATAAATTGGGCCAAAGCCTCAACACTAACCCAGACCTTAAAGCAAACACTAACCCTCATTCTTGATCACAAATGTTTTCAAACAAATTTGCAGCAATTCTTAACATTGCTTCTTCTAAATCACCAGGACCCCTCTGCTCCTACCTTTGCCATTTCACATGAGGGCACCAATCCTACACCTCCACATGCTAACATCTGCGCACATGAAGGTCTGTCAAATTGATTGTCTTGGCCTCCCTGTTATTTATTGCCACCATTTGTTAAAACATCTCTCATGCAAGTCCCATGGCATAGTTAGCATCAGCTAAACCACAAAGCAGAAAAAAATTATGCAAATGCACACAGCCAAGCTGGAAGTCCTTTGATTTCCTGGGGTTAAATATAATGAATTCTCATTGCAAATTTTATGATCATAATCTAATGAAAAGGGACTAATAGCATGGCCAGTGTCAGGGACAACATTTGGGCAAACTTCACACAGAAGGTTACATTAAAATAATATCACAATAATGCAATCAGGAACCAAAATAAATCATTTGGTGTATTGTTTTAAAGTGACACTTAGTCCAACCATATAGTTTTGGAAGGAACATGAATGCCATGTCTTATTCCTCTAAAAGAAAAGTATGAATAGGAAAAGCTAGACTGGGCATACAGGAAACATGAAACACAAAGAAACATTTATTTTAAAATTTGGGGGAAAATTTCTTTCTATACCAATTAGATGTCCAGTCTCATCCAAGTGAAAATGTAGTAAGAAGTGTGGGGAAAGTACGCAAGCCCAGTATGGTCAGGAGTATAAGATTAGTAGCCATAAAACACACTTTGATTTCCAGCTACCTCTTTGCTGCATGAAAAACTTTGAGCAATTTACAGAAAGTCCCTGTACCTCAGTACTCACTATATGACTACTATATATGCTACTATATTATCTATGTATTTAAATTATCTAATGTATTTGATAATGTGAAAAATGATTAATGCTATGACAAAAAAGTAAGGAATCTTTTTAAATCAATGGTAATTGAATTTTATCTTCTTTGATCCTTAGGTGTATTGATAAAGACGTTATAAAATAAAAAAAATGTAAAATATTTCATATATTTGTAGGGCCTTAACTATTAATAGTATTTCCTATTTGAGATTATTAAACTATGGGAGATGTTATGGAATGGAAATGGAATGTTATGGAGTGGTAAGCATCATATTAGAAGACAGAAACCAAAGAGCAATTTGAACAATGAGTCCTTAATACAAAGGAGTATTAACTACTAACAGGAGATTAGCTACCAAGGGGATACAGTGAAATTTAAAGAACACAAGAGCAGCAGATAATGGGAGTAATGACTGCCGTAACCATAGGGCTGAGGCAGAGTACCAAAGAAGAAGCAAACTGGTGGAAGGCCCCCACCCCTAAGGATGAGATCTAGACCTGGTTGCAGAGGGCATGGCCCTCTGCATATGATCTGTGGCCTACAAATCATAGAAGAGTTCATCTAGGTGCCACAGGCCAAGATTTGCACATAGGAAGTTACACTGGAGTGCTGAGAAAACTTGTGTGAAAGCTACCTGGGGGGCTGCCCTTGAACTTAGCATTGGGTTGTCTGTGACAGCAGCAGTGTTCATTGTGAAGCTGCCTGCCTGCAGAAAGACCTCAACTGGAAAGTTGTCTAGGGTATCCGTGGAACTTTCCAGAAAGTTATTCATGGCAAAATGCTGAAACTCTCTGATAGTGAATACCACGAAATGCCTGTTTCTGTGTCAACCCAGGCCAGCCAAAATGCTGTAATTGCAAGAAGAATCGAAGGTACACCAGGATAAAGAAGGGAGGCCCCTTTCTCTTGTCATGTGTCTCAGCATCCTCAACTGGCAATGTTTGCCAGAGTTCAAGTACGGAGAAATGTTTACAAGGTCTAGGTTCACAAGTAGGACAATAAAGGGTTTAGATTGGAGCTGAGAGGCACTAATTGTACACATATGTATACTATGTAAACAGACGCATCTCCTGGGAAAATGGGATACTGTTCACCGATATTGACTCTTATGACTCGATATCAGAAGGCTAATTCCCATTTTGGAAATATAATACACCATGTATCCTTAGACATTGAGCCACTTATCATTTAGAGAACATGAGCAGGTGCCCAGCTACTGCCAGTTTGCCTTTGGAAAAAATAACTTTATTAGTAGAGACAGCTGTTTCCTTTCTATCAGGTAAATGCGTTGTGAGTATTAGCTTTCACCAAACATGCTTGTCCCTATATTTATACCCAGGAGTGGAGCAAGATAAATACAATGTCATTGATGTGGTTTACCGAGGAGTGATCAACTAAAACATGAGGAATGTCTAATGTCAACAGCCACTGCACATGGGCCTGTTTCTTTAGCCAAAATGTGTTGTTAGTGATGTGTATCAGGGAGACTCCTTCATCCTATGCTCCTCTTCATCCTACATTCCTTCATCTTAGGTGGAGGCATATATTGGCATGACCAGTTTGGAGACACACTGACAATATATTGTAAAAAGGAAGATGTAGCCCAGCTGGTTTTGCTCAGTGGTTGAGCATCAACCCATGAACGAGAGAGAGAGGGAGGGAGAGAGAGAGAGAGAGAAAGAGAGAGAGAGAGAGAGAAAGAGAGAGAGAGGGAGATTGATGTGAGAGAGAAACATCAATCGGAGGACACTCAACTAACTGAGTCACCCCTGCTGGGCTAATTATACTTTTTTTAAATCACACTTTTATACAACTGTTGACCATACTGTTTTTACCTTGAGAGATTTGTATGATTAAAATGTGGAGTAAAACAGTCAAAACATGTGCCTCTTTTCGTTGTGAAGTACTTTCTGGAACAATATCTATTAAATTGGCTTAATTATTTGCCAGTATTCTTCATCATGCATTTAAAATCTTTTCAAGGTCACATAGGTAATTTTTTATTTTCTGGTAACCATGTTAAAAAGATGAAAATAAAACAAATGTGATTAATTTTAATAATATATCTTATTTAACCCAAAATGTTATTTTAACATATAACCACAGAAACATTAAAGAAATATTTTACTATTAAAGAACACAAGAGCAGCAGATAATGGGAGTAATGACTACCTTACCCATAGGGCTGAGGCAGAGTACCAAAGAAAAAGCAAATTGGTGGAAGGCCCCCACCCCTAAGGATGAGATCCAGACCTGGGTGCAGAGGGCATACTTTTTTCCATACTAAGTTTTTAAGATCTGGTGTATATTTATACTTAAAGCATATCTCAATTCAGACTAGCCACTTTTAAAATGTTGATGAAAATATTTCATTGTTTAAACTAACTTAACCAGTTGTTGGTTGTTGTTTTTTCCTTTTCTTCTCAGGTGTTGGTTTCAGCTGTTGTTTGCAGCAGTGCTGTGTCTCCTCTGGGGAAGTTTCCAGATAAATGTCTACTGATGGCCTGCCAATGGATCAAGTTTACATCCTGGCTTTTCTGTAACAGAATAGATAATACCTCTTGAAGAGTGGAAAATATTTGCCTCTTGCTAAGGGGCCCTTTATCTCTCCCAACTGGGGACATAGCTGTGGGCAAGAGCCAGAGAATTCTCAGGTGCACACAGGTCTAAGTCCATGCAGAAAGGACAAGGATGGAACCTGTCCTCTTTTCCAAACCCGAACAGTTTAGTTACCAGCATCCTTTCACCTATAACCAGGAATGAACTCCAACTCCAGGAATGCTGGAACAAGGTACAGCAAATGATAACTTAAGAAATAAAATTCCCTTTGTACGATGAGAAAAGGAAAAAAAACTTATGATGAGCATATTAAAACATGTTTGTTGCCCTAACTGGTTTGGCTCAGTGGATAGAGCGTCGGCCTGTGAACTTAAGGGTGTGTACCTTGGTTGTGGGCACATACACAGGAGGGAGTGTGCAGGAGGCAGCTGATCAATGTTTCTCTCTCATCAATGTTTTTAACTATCTCTCCCTTCCTCTCTGTAAAAAATCAATAAAATATATTAAAAACAAAACAAAAAAATGTTTGTTACTATGAGGCAGAAACAAAAATGCAAGTAGCCATTAGAGTATGTTTTTAAAAAATAAAATAAATAAAAGGATACCAGCCAAGCCTGCATGGCTCAGTGGTTGCGCCTCTATCTATGAACTAGGAGGTCGTGGTTGGATTCCTGGTCAGGGCACATGCCCAAGTGGTGGACTCGATCCCCAATGAGAGGGTTCAGAAGGTAGCCGATCAATGATCCTCTCTCATCATTGATGTTTCTATCTCTCTTCCTTCCATTCCCCTCTGAAATCAATAAGAACATATCCTATATAACAAAAAGGTACTATGCAAATTGACCCTAACAGTGGAACAACCAGACAACTGCTCGACCAGTCACTATGAGGCACTCTGACCACCTCTCAGTCCCTTTCCCAGCCAGCAGGCTCTGATTGCCCAATGGCAAATGAGGAACCAGGAGTGGGTAGTGGTGGGGAGCAGGGCTGGTTACAGGCAGGCAGGAAAGATGGCCCTGATCGCAGGCCAGGCCTAGAGACCATACCCACACACGAATTTCTTGCACCAGGCCTCTAGTTTAAAAATAAAAGGATATCAGAACCATTGTGTTGTACTAGTATACCTCTGTCAGTATATGAGATATGCTTGTACACCGTGTGTGTATGTGAGTGTGTGCGGTGCTAATGGGAGATATTTGCAATTTGTCAATAAGTTTCCCAAAAGACTCTACTATTTTAAAACATCACTTGAGAACCACTCTTAGAGATTGTGAATATTATCAGAGCCAAGTGGGACTAGACATACAAGGACAGTATTTATCTTTGCCCTATACCAAAAGCATCCATACTGCATTACTGAGAAATGAATATTTTATTAATCTTTTTAGATGGGTTGGATTTTACAAATTGTGTAAAACTCTTTTCAGAAAAATCTTCTTCAAATGTCTCTTCTGCAAGTACCAGCTCCTTTTGTTCTATTTCTCAAATCCTCATAACTGTGAATCATCAGGACTTTCACTCTCCATAGAACTCTACCAACCCAATCTTTATATCCCCTTTGTATTCAGAAAAATTTAGTTTCCTCTCAATTCGGCTGTTTTGTATCTCTATTTATTATTCAGTGATTCCAATTTTTTTCTACTGAAATGTCAAGGTACAGAACATTACTATTATAATATAGATATATAACATAAATACTAAAATATTAAATATTATATTAAAATATAAATGTTAATCAAACAAGGATGATTCTGACATGTTTTCCCCTCCTCCAAATATATAAAATCACTAAAGATTAGGGAAAAGGTGTTAAATAGGATCTTGAGATAAAATCCCCAGACTGGCACTCATCCTGAATTTTAATATAATAATTAAGTATCATATTAAATATAAATGTATAAATACAAATATAGTATACTTTATATATTTGGAGAAGGGGAAACATGTCAGAATCACCTTTGTTTCCCTATCCATCTCCTTCTGGTCTCAAACAAGGCAGCTGTAGCTGTAGAATTGTTCAGTCTCTGAGTTTATTCCTGACCTTGAACTCAGAGCCCTAGGCTTAATATTAACCCTATATTTAGTTGCTGAAATATAACCATTCTGATTATGCAGACTTCTTGAGATGTAGAGCTTCTGGTTGCCCAAGATCCTGCAAGTTTTCCTGTCATAATTCCCACTCTGTGCTCTCTCATTTCCCTAGTCTCTGAACTTTGCACCCACCAGACTCGGTAGGTGCTGACTTGGCCTCTCTCACACATGCACTGTGCTTGGTGTCAACCATACTCACCTCATCTAATCTGCCCCCAACGCTGGTCAGTCTTGCTTGCCTCATCTTGCTGTTGCTGAAGTTTAATGTGTATACTTCTCTCTCTTGACATTGCTGCTCTAAGCCCTCAGGAAGTTAGTCACTGACTGCTCTTTTTAACTCTAGTGTGACCTTGACTTCAATTTTTGGACTTTTAAATTGTGTAGGAACTTAAAGATTATACAGCCTGTATTTTATGTCCAAGAGATTAGAAAACTGATGTGTAAAAATATTTGGCACAACTAGAAATAAAACCAGAGCTTTCTAATTTCTAAACCAGTGGTCTTGTCACTAAATCATGCCTCTAGTTGTCAAAGTATCTGCAGGATTTGACCTCTTGTGCCATTAATTTTTCATCTTTCTAATAAAAATGGCTTCTAAGGTTTCTCTTGAATCAGACTTTGTCACTCATTACTGTATCAATAGCACAAGTCTTTTCAAATTCCAAGTATATAGAGAGATTGATTCTGTGAACAAATGAAATGTTTGCTTTAAAAAAAAATACTACAAAAGATTAATTGTACAGTCATTTGAATATATTTTCCCTTAAAAAACTTAAGATGAAAATAAGTTTAGTCAATTTATTTTGGTGATTATTAAGCCTTAGATGCAAGTTCAGCATCTCTTAATATTAATATTTTAGGACTATTAGTTTTTATCAAGGAATATAGGTATCTAATAAAGTAAATAAAATTTTCAACAGCAATCCCCTTTTGCTCCAAAATTTCAAATAATTTCAATTTTATCAGTAAAACTAAAAACATTAAAGCAGCATGAGCCAAAGAAAGAGGATATGCTAAATGCTATATAGAATTATGTAGTTGAAATTCTTGTTCTCTGAGGGCTTAAAATTTAAAGTGGTCATATAAAAACTGACAGGACTATAAGTAAATGGCGTAAAGAAAGCAGGGCATAATTAGGCCACTTCCCATTACATTAAATAGAATTTCTAAGAATATCCCTGCATAAATGAATCTATGCCATAAATAATAGCTTATTTATTTTAACTAATACTAAGTAATATTGTTTTCTTGGCTTGAGAAGGAGGGGTCATATATTTGCTAGTGCTAATTACTGCAGTTTCTAAAACCCCTACCTAGTTAACAGAAGTTGGAAATGGCTGAAAGAAAGGAGCATAGAAATTTCAAAATTCCATCAGATACTACTGTACAAAAGGAGTATGAAGTTATTTGCAGTGGGCATGAAAGAAATTATCAGAGATGGCTGTAAAGAAAAGAGCAATAGAAAGATGAAGACCACGAATAATACTATAAATCCCTCTGTCTTATGTTTGTCTCCTGGTCTGATAATAAAACTATTAAAATATGGTGCAAATTAAGCTGATCTTTCAAAATAAAAGATTAAAAACTTGAGGAATGTTTCTGTCTACTTTAATTGTACTCCAATTTACCTTCCACCATCAAGTACCCAGATTTCAAATGTCATCACCCAAGGATATGGTTAGAGATTAATGTTCATTAAATTCATTATTTCAGAAGTGTGGAAATTCTGGATGATGATAACATTCACAGTAAGTTTGTGGGAAAGGGTGGTCAATGCTTCAGAATGAACTGTCATGCAGGTCATGGCAGGTAAGAACATATGCTTTGCTAGACATGTATAACATAGTTCATTGTAATACAGAGAAATAAACGAGAAGAAAGCCAAAAACAACCCTGGGGCATGTCAATTAAAAGGTCACCAGAAGTTGGCATGACTCCAGAATCTAAGGTTGTGATGTCCTCTGTGGCATTCTCTTAAGTGTTGCCTATCTGAACACCTAAACTTTTACAAATGTTGTTTCTTTATATGTCTGATTTCTTCCTTGGTTATAATCTACTTACAGGTAGAGATCATGTTTTTCACATTTTTATTCATAGTACAGTATCAGCAGGTACTGGTTCCCATACCCTAGTGCCTCTCAAATCCACCTCTAGTGTCCATGCTTTATTGATATATATCAGAGTCACATCATCTCCTGCCTAGACTGCAGTACCTATGGTCTCATTCTTCTCAAATCAATTCTCTCTTCTCCAACAAGAGTGATTTTGTTTTAAAGACAAATATTATCACCTCACCCTTCCATTTAAAAGTCTAGAGTTCCCCTTTCCAGTAAGAAAAATTCCAAGTTTTTTAGCATGGAATTATAAAGTTTCCAAGTCAATCCTCATAGCATTAAATCTTGCCTTCTCTTATCCTTTCCTGTTGTGCTATTTTAGTCACTGTTCCTCCCTCCTGGACAGCCATGTCCACTTGACAAAGGCCGAATCATTCTTCAAGATAACCTTTTAGACTAACTTCTCAAACAATGCTCCATTGCTTTTTATAATTGTTTTAAACATTCTATTTTCACCACTTTGAGTACTTTATTTGTAATTATTGTGACAGACATTGTTAATAAACACCTACATCACAAACTCTTTTCTTCCAGGACCATGTTTGAAATGCATTTCCCCCATCCTTTTGAAGGTGTGCATGGCCATATGCTTTGGGAAATGAACTGTTTGGGAACTGACTTATGTGAAGTATTTAATTACCAATGCTTAACTCTATCCATGTGAAGTATTTAATTTCCAATGCCTAACTCGACCTATGTGAAGTACTTAACTACCAAAGTCTAACTCTCTATTTTTTCTCTTCTCTACTAAAGCAAGAATCAAAGTACATTTTGATAAGAAATTTCAATAATGAACCATCTCCTGGGGAACCGTGGCTTAGAATGTATGTAGTCCAGACTTTAAGAGATCGCATTTAAGACCCTGAAAATTGGAGATTGGTTTCTGTATTAGTATTTCCTGAATGGCATCATTAGTTTACATTTCCTTCTTGCACATTAGACTGCGATGTTCTTGAGAGCAAATATTGTGCTCACTGTGTTATACAAGGAAGAAAAAAAACCTGAGAAATTAACTGAATGATAGGATAGCCTGGGTGTGACTAATGGACATTTATCCCTTGTTTCTTTTTATCAGCTATAAGACCTCTCATAATCTTATTCCCTCTGTCTCCACTTGTTTCTGATGATGAGAAGTCTGCCTGAGCGATAGAAAGTAAAATGTTCAGTTCTTCATTTCCTGAACTGCTACTTCAGGGGAAGATGTTATTATCAAATGAAGTACATGAGGAACCAATTTCACAAGACTGACTGCAGCAATATATATGCATTTTAAATGAGTAATCAAGGTAAAATTGAGTTCATTTTCCATGAAAATTTCATGTATAGCTATCGAAAGAAATCATTTTGGCAGTCACATTCTAAGGGCAAAAAGTTGTAGGTGCAAATAATGTGAATGATAAATGTGTTTTCTTTCTCATCTTAAAGGTAAATTTCATGTTTTCATGTTAGTATTATATTTTCTCTCCTCTTAGCTCAAGTGAATACCAGTAAACCTTTGCATAAAATTTTGAACGATAGCCACAACAAATGTATCTTTGATTTACTCTCCTCTGAATTGTCTTGGTTCAGGATTTCTCACATAGAGGAGTTTGGTTTTTCTCTCTTAAGTCACTGTCAGGGCTGGAACTCATTCATCTAAAGATACTATTAGGGATTTCTGTGGCCTGTTTTTAATGCCTAAATTCCAACCATAAATCCACATGTCATGCAGAGGCCTTATCTATTGTTTGGCAATTTGCCAGAGATTTAAATTCACAGTAAAAATTTCTACATGAGAAAATGAGTAAAGACATTCTGAACTAACCTGTCACTCTTAAAGCTCATTTTAATTTGCTCTGAAACCTTAACAAACAATGCATAGCTTACTTTTCTTCATCTGTAAAATCAAAATGGACCTGAGGAATGTTTTCCTAATTGGGTGAAGATTCTAAAATTTATTAATAGTCCTCAACATCCCTTTGATGTAATCAGTCAGAATACTTATTATTATAAATTAATGAGTTTCTATGAAGAATAATATTAAAAATATTAAAAACCTATTTACTATTGCAACAAAAAATAAGGTACATAGGAATATATTTAACCAAGAAGCTAAAAGATCTGTACTTGGAAAACTTAGGACATTAAAGAAAAAAATTGAGGAAGATATAAATAAGTGGAAGCACATACCATGTTTATGAATTAGAAGAATTAACTTGATTGAAATGCACGTACCATCCAAAGCAATCTATAGATTCAATGCAATTCTCATTATTCAATGGCATATTTCATAGATCGAGAACAAATATTCCAAAAATTTATATGGAAACAAAAGAGACTCTGAATATCTTCACCAATCCTGAGAAAAAAGAACAAAATAGATCCAGAGGCATAGAACCATGAACAGACTGATGAATTTCAGAGGGCAAGGAGGGGTGGTTGGGAGGGGGAGATGAGATTAAATGGGGAATTTATATGCATAGTCCATGGACACAGACAATAGTGTGGCGAAGGTTTGGGAGGGGAAGGTGAAGGGGGGAGGAACAGTCAGATATATAACTTTAAATTTATTCACATGTTCAGTTTCCACAAAAATAATAACAAAAAAACAAAGGGGACATCTGGATACTTTCAACAATAAAGATAATTTTTTTTTAAAAAATTGGTCAATTTGGACTGCATTTGTCAGTTATGTAAGAGTTTCAAAAGTCTGTAAAAGTCAACATGTCAGGAGACAAAGAACATGAATTTCAAATACCAACAAGATGTCTTTGCTACCTCAATACAAATCACCATGCCCTTTGTATGGAAAGTCATCACAAAGAGGATGAGAGAAATACGGACCTCCTGAGTTCTCTAGATTTGGATAAACATCCTATGATGATTTTAAACACACTTTGAAGCTGGCTTCTACTTAGAAGGGATACCACACTCCATGCTTTTTGCCATAAAGGAAAGAAGAGTGTCAATCATTCTGACAACGTTGTGGGGGGTTTTTTGTGGTTTTTTGTTTTGTTTTGTTTTTTCCTTAATGTCCATTCCCATCCGCTTAAGAAGAGAAATCATTTGGGCAACAAGAAGTTAATGGTAGCAATGTAGGAATGAGTCATAAAGATTTTTTTTTTTAGAAATCTGACACTCTGAAAAACACTGAGTGTCACCTGGAGTTGTTTTTTTCACAAAGCAAAACACCTGTAATACAATTCATTTTGCAAGACAAGAAATAGCCTAAGGGTTTATGACACTGCAGAGCAGCTTTCCTCCAGGGCAAGGCTTGTTGTCTTAGCTTTCAGGGGGGGCTCATAAAATTGATTACTTTCTTTAGTGAGATGCTAGATGTTTATTGTACATCTAGATGGTGCAGAATACTGGGAACTAGTTCTGAGACAAATGCTAAAAAAGGAGCTAGTATTATAAACATGAGAGATATGTTATTTATGTACTTGAA
Source organism: Myotis yumanensis (assembly GCF_028538775.1). Classification (NCBI taxonomy): domain Eukaryota; kingdom Metazoa; phylum Chordata; class Mammalia; order Chiroptera; family Vespertilionidae; genus Myotis; species Myotis yumanensis. The sequence continues at coordinate 16,907,056 of NW_027223762.1, forward strand.
GAATTTTTATTTCTTAAATAAACAATGGGGTTTCATTTTGATTCTTTCTTTGCTTTCACACTCTTCGGATATGTGGCACTAAAAATAAAAATATAGCCAACTGTTTTTTACTAAAATCAGAAGAAAACTGAGTCTTTGGTTAAAAAAAAGATATAGGAGAGTGTAAATTACAATAAAGAAACAATAAAACCTGCTTATTCACATCTTAGCCACTAAAATATACATGGATAACAAATGACTTATTCCTGGAAAGAGTGCCTCAAATCCAAATTGTAGCATAACTCACAGTCTAAATAAACATAAAAAAAGCTGTCAAATATGGCTCTAAGTCCCAAAGATCCCATCATCTGCATTAAAAATGAAAGAGATGAGAGAAAGGGAAAAACCATCTGTAGTTTAGACCTGTCATTCTTTTGTTATCTTCATGTATTTCAGGATAAAGGGGCTGGCAAAGTGGAGAAAAACTACAGGAATTCAAAGGAGATTTATGGTTGTAATTTTAATATGTTAGAACAACCCATATTTTCGACTAGACAGTCATTAAAATCTGTTGTTTCCTGGTAGTCATTTTTGCTACAGCTAAAAGAAGGGGCTGTTGGAAGTTCCATACTGCAAGTGAGAGGAGAAACAGGAAGAACATTTAACGGCCATTCGTTGTACAACTGATCATAGTACAACTGGGAGTGCCATGCCTGTGCCTTGAAATTTTGTCAAAACTAACATATTCTGGGCTTTTAGACAGGAATATTTCTGGCCTGGATGGTCTTCTTAACCTCTCTCTTGAAAATTCCTCTATTGAAAAAATGAAATTCTCAGATATTTTATAAATTTTGCAATAGAGTCATATGATTCTCAAAGGGAAGTCTTTACTAAAACGTATTAGAAAAGATACTTCTGTATAAGCAGAGGCCTACAGCTCTTAAATCAACCATGTGTCAGACAAAAGTGTGTGTGTGTGTGTGTGTGTGTGTGTACACGTGCGCGCACACAAGACACACTCAGGTCACCCTCTATCACTACTGTGGCGGATGGCTACTCAAAAAGTGGCTTTACCCAGTCTGGCTTACCAAGAATAGATCTTTCAACCTTTCATTCAGCAATTGTCTTCAGCAAGAAAAGAAGTACAAGGAAACCTGGAATGTGCTCAGCACAGGCGTGTGAACCACTGGAATCTGGGCCACAACATGTCCACAAATGAAAAGCATGGACAAGGGATTGCAGCAAGCCAGGGGACGGACGATCAGGGTAGATGCAGGTGTAAATGTATTCAGTGCTGAGTTTAAACTGAGTAGCATTACAGAGGAGTTCATGTTGTTAAGCGACTATAAATATATCCCTGGCTATTGCTTGTAATAGAAAAATACATTTACACCTCTTTTTTCCTATTGTAATGGAAATTTAAGCACTGCCAATAACTATTCTCCCCAGGACAACAAAAGAAGGATGTAAAAGGCTGCAATTAAAGACAGAATTGTTTAGTTTAGATACGTGTACAGAGCCAGGTCTCCAACATTTGCCGTAAAATTAGAGAAAAAAATCTGATTAAGAAAACTTTCCATCACAGGGCAGCTCAATGCCCCCCACCCAAACTGTAACAAGCCAAAAAGAGAGATGAAGACTTTAGTTTCTGAAGAATGTTACAGATAATTTTCTTGTTGATTTGATCCTGTTCTAAGCCAGTAAGGAGAAGGAGGTGGGCTGACAAAATGAAGACCCATAAGTCTGTATGCAGAAAACAACTTGCAGTTTGGACTAGGATTAAGTTACCAGGATATTTAGATATATACCAAGAAACAGGCTCACAGAAAGTCATGATCAAGAACACTGTGGAGCCCTAGCTGGTTTGGCTCAGCGGATAGAGTGTCAGCCTGCAGACCCAAGGGTCCTGGGTTCAATTCTGGTCGAGGGCATGTACCTCAATTGTAGCTCCTCCCCAGCCTGGGCTCTCCCTAGTTGGGGGTTCATGTAGGAGACAACCAATCGATATGTTTCTCTTAATGGATAATATTTCTCTCTGTCTTCCCCTCTCTCTCTTAAACACACACACACACACACACACACACACACTGTGGAGCACACACACACAAATATCAGCAACCATGCCATGACTCAATTAGAGATGGCAAGGGAATATCAATATGCAGCATCCATACTCAGAATGCAAGTGAACTATATGTAACATTGAAACAAAACAGCCACTTTGCCAGAAACCTCTTAAACTATTTCTGCTAGGTCCCCATCGATTCCCAAGGTGGGAAGTCCTTGGGATCTGAAAAAATTGTAGACTTGGAAGTGGCTCCATTTGCCTAGAACAAATAAAGAATCCTCAGCTAAGAGAAGATGCTGACACAGCTCTGGAGTAGCATAACAATAGGACTTTTTTGAAGGGAGGCCCCAGTACCTTGCCCAGGCCAGTGATTCTGAACTTCGGGTGATTTTGCTTCTTGGTTTATATTTGACAATGTCTGTAAATAGTTCTGGTTGTCACAACTTGGGATGCTGCTGGAATCCAGTGAGTAGGGGCCACAGGTGCTGCAAATCATCTGCAGTGCACAGGGTGGCCTTCACAACAAAGAGTTATCCCGCCAACGAGTGATGTTACTGAGGTGGAGAAAGCCTGGGCTAGCCCAAAGGCAGTGTTACCACAATGGGAGAAGACTTCTTAACTTTGCTGTTTTCTCACTCTCTGCCAGAATGAAAACTTCCTGGAGGCAGGGACTCAGTCTGTATTATTCAGTAGGCAGTGATAAAGTTCTGATGAATGAATGAAAGGGTGGGAAACTAGGAGAAGACTTGGCAGTTATCTGGTTGGACTGAAGTGGGGGAGGAGCGATAAGCCCTTGGAGAATTAGATGTGTACGTTGTTCCCTGAAAGTCCTAACGTTGTTTGAGCATCCCAAGAAACTAGTACAAAGGGATAGACTGCAATGATTAGAAAATATATCATTATTTGTTTTTGTAATCTTTTTCAGTAACAGAAAGGAGGAGGATAATATACATAAAAAATGTCAAAACATTCCATTACAAACGTATACTACCTTCTCTCTCAGAAAGAAAGTGTAATAAAGGGATATTTTAATTTCACCTTGGCCTTCACAGCCAGAAGTTAGCTAATGACTAGGATAGCATTCAACAGGCAGATAATGCTTAACGTTTGTATATTCTTAGCTCAAGCATCTAAATCCTCCATCTTTAGGAATTGTTTGTCCATTTTCACTCTTACATTATAAAGTAATGTAAGAACATAGTTTTTAATCAGTCTGCTTATGTTTAAGAATATCACTTCCCAGAAAAATTAAAAATAAATCAGTCAAAAAATCACCATTTTCTACCTATAAATACATTTATGTACACAAAATGAAGTAAATTTATTGTTTCATATATAAATTTGATTTGATTTTTTAATTTCTTAACAGTTATCAATTTAATCTAACTAATACTGGCCCTTCTCTAGATAGTCTTCTGCTTAGGGTTACAAAAAATATAAAAGTATACCTCTTTTCCCTCCTCAAACAACACAATTACTGAATTGAATATAGTTTGGGCTATAATTTTTCAGAGAACATTAAATTCTTATCCTTTGTATAATGGAACTCAATGAGTAAATTCAGAAAGAAATCATCAAGCCACATTGCTGCCAATAGATTAAGTTACAAAACTGGTTCGATTTCAACTAGCTAAAAATAGGCATTATTTGAAGTCAAATAGCTTAACTTAAATACTAATTATGCCCCATGATAAAGATATTTTATAAATTATTCCTCAATCCATCTTTGTATTACCAATCCATTTTACAAAATTTTTGGAAAATCATTGGGGCTGGGAACAGAAGCACAATTGTTTACTAGTCCAGAAACCAGGCCTGTTTGCCTGACATACAATGCAAGGAAAGGACCAGGGAGCCACATGGGGCCAGAATATGTGATAACCAAGTACTATGAGGGCTGGTTTAGATACATCCAGTCCTCTTTTTCTAATCATGATATGTAATCTTAAGTGTTTAGTCTTTCGTCTATATTTAAAAGATTTCATGGTACCGTTGGCTCTTTTAATAAGAATTTTCTCTTTCTTAAGTGTTCTATTTTTATTCTATTTCTTAATTGACTAGATTTCATTGTTGAGTAGTTTTATTTATTCATTCATTCATTTAATATATTTTTATTGATTTCAGAGAGGAAGGGAGAGGGAGTGGTAGATAGAAACATAAATGATGAGAAAGAATCATGGATTGGCTGCCTCCTGCATGCCCCACACTGGGGATGGAACCCGCAACCCGGGCATGTTCCTTGACCAGAATCGAACCCTGAGCTCCTGGTACATAGGTAGATGCTCAACCACTGAGCCACATCAGCCAGTCTTATTTATATTTTTAGTAAGGGCTCAATAATATTTTATTTCCTGAATGATTTTGTGTTTCAGAGTATCTGTCTGTAGCTTTTATAGTTGTATGACATGTGTGAATATGTCTTCTAGCATTACTTTTTTTTTTTCATAATTATGTAGGTATCACTTCATTGCCTTTGGCATTGAATGTTGCTAGAGAAGTCCAAGAGCAGCTTGATTTTTTTCTCTCTATAGAGAAATTATTTTCTTCTCAGAGTTCATTTTCTTCTCTTGAAGTTTGGTGATGTAAATAGCATATATATCTCTGTTAATTGTTCTATGTCTTTTATGATCAGAACTCAATTTTCACTTTGACCATCAGATTCCATTCAGGAAGTTTTCTTCTGTTATATCTAAGTATTCTATTTTCCACTTGGGTGATTTTTATGATATTTATGATAGGCTATAACTACTCCATATATCTATTTATTTTCTATAGATTTTTTTGTCCTTTCTTTCAGGTTTGCCTTAATTAAAATAAGTTTTTCTTCTATATCATTTATTATTTTTTATTAAATGTATCTACTATGTTCTTCAACCTTTTATGTTTATTATTAATTTTTAAGTCAAATTTATTGGGATGACATTGGTTTTAATATTATATAGGTTTTAAGTGTACACTTCTATACTACATCATCTCTATATTTCATTGTATGTTTACCACCCAAAGTCAAATCTCTTTCCATTACCATATACTTGACCCCTTTTGCCCTTTACTACTTTACAACCTGAGGGACCGGGGGTTGGTGGGAGGTATTATTAACTTCTTAATGTTGCTCTTTTGGTCCTTGGTTTTCTTTCCTTTTACACTTAAAAGATTCACTCATTTCAGTCTGTGTCTATGATTTTATGTTTGAGTTCTTTTTTATTGAATATGCTAATTAATTCATTTTCCAATGGGGAGTCTCTTGGGGAATTTTCTTTTGTTTTTTGGACATTTTTCCAGGTTGGATTCTTTACCTGTTCTCTTTGCATATTAGGTTTCTTTTCCTCTTCCAGCATCCCACGGTGAGATGTTTACACAGTTGCCATCTTTTCTTTACCCCTTTCCTCATGTTTCAAGTGGGATACTCTATCAAGAGCATCTGTGTGCTCTGTAGATGGAGAGTAGATTCATCGTGAGCCTTCCACACCATCTGAGACCTCTCCCTCCCATCAATAGTTTGTGACCTGAGCTTTTGGTTTTTTTATCCCTCTCTTTTCTGTAGCCTCAGGATATGGGAGCCACAGAGAAGACAGCTCAGCATTGGTTATATGTCATCTTTCTTTAAATTAAATACATCTTAATTTCCCTCTTAAATTAAAATGAACATACTTTCTGGTAGTTGTTTTTCTATTTTTCCCACTTTAGAATATGTCTTGAAAATCATTCAAATCAGTGCATTAAATATACCTAATTCTTCCTTTGATAGTTGCATAAAAAACTTAGTATGGATGTATAAATATTTAAGTTGTTTTTAAAAGGATTTGCTAATGTTCAAAAGCATACATGATTAAAATTATTGGAAAATACAAATTTAAAAATTATGTCCAGGGAAAAATCAATACAACAGAAGACTAGCAATTATATTAAAAATTAAAAATTAATGATGAACACATACCATCATCTCAATTATCTTGTTTTCTTTTTATGGCTTATCTCTAGGTACTTCAAGTTAATTACAATGTAGAGTTAATTTTGTGACAAAGATTTTTCAATATGTATTTTCCATTTATAAATGTATTATTATTTTCTTAGCAGCCACTTTTATGTTGATATTAACAGTGACTAAAGTACTTTTATAATGTGAAGCTATCCTTGATATTTCATTTTATATAAATAACAACTATTCAACTTCGTAGACAGTATGTATCGTTCTCTCCTTTGTATAAATTTATTGGTTTGCCTAATCCAATTCTGTGCTATGTAGTTATACAAACAAATAGGTACCCTAATAAACCTGTCCTCTCCAGATGTTACTTATTACAAGTCTTCTTATTTGATTTCAAATTCCTTAACAGTGAGTATAGTCATGGATTGTCTAATTTTGAGGGCATAAAAAAGGTAAATAATTTATCAATAAAAGTCTACTCTTAATAAAACAAAAAACAAATTGCCATGTCTTTGATCACATGCTTGAAAACTGTAATCTTAAAGAGGATTTGATTGTAAGTTGGAGTCACATGCAGCCTCATAGATGAGTCCCCTTTTGTCCATGGTCCTCACAGCATTTTCCTTGTTATAAATGCCCAGCTGTAAGCCTTAATTATACTTCCAATTCGCCATAAATCCATCTTTCTTGTTCCTCCAAAAGTTAGTAAAACCTTTGTCCAATAGTTATAGTTATTTGGTGGTGTTAAAAGATAAACTGAGACAAATTCAAAGTTTTAAGAGTTTATTTGAGCAAAAATTGACTCCTATCTGGCAGAACCAAACTGGAAGTGGTCAGGAGCACTCTGCTGGCAGAGCCAAGGGAAGACTTGTGTAGAGGACGTATAAAAGCAAAGCAAGGAAGTTATTGATTGGCTGTAGCTTAAAGCCTAATTGGCTGTTTTTAATTGGGTTCCTAACCTTGAGGCCTGTACAGGCTGAGCGTTGATTTGCTTACTAGTCAGCCATGGCATTAGAGGCACTTCAGTCTAATGGCCTCCGTGTTTAATTCATTTAACAGTGGGTACTTTGAAGACTTCTGTGACCTGATTTTCTTATTTCCAGTTGTACTGTGGATAACATGGGCTACATTTTTTCTTTCACCAGCACTAAACTTAATGCAGTTAATTCTGTCTCAAACAGTGTTTTTTCAAACTTGCTAATTAAAAATGTTCTCATTTTCTCATCTATCTTCTAACCATTACTTAATCTTCCCAGGCTCTTTCTCTATCATTAATAGTTAACTGTTTTTCCAAACCACCTACTTCCTTTTCTTTCCTCATGTTATTTATTATATCAAATGCCTCCAAACTCATCAGATAGTCTTAAAGTAGCAATCATGGCAAACTACATGCAGGATAACAGACACCATGAACTTACAAGCAAAATTCTAGAAAGTAGAGAGCCTTTCTGTGTTGCCTATCTATGTAGTCCTTGGAAGTTCAAATCTCCTAAAATCACTGTTATATAATCTTTTCCTCAAGTATCTCTATGACAAATTCAAAACAAAAAAATAGTATTTTGATATTATAATGTTTATTTTTAAATGTTAATTTCCTTTGTTGGTTTCTAGAATTTCAATTCAAATGTATAGTCATTTAACTATATTAGAGATTAAGTGTATGTAGTTTGTTATGAGCCAGAGCAAGCTTGAGGGAACTACACATGTTTATTAATTGGTTTTGAGACATGAAACAAGAAATATATAGGTGAATGAGTTGTGTTTTAAAATTGTAATTGAACAGCATGGATACAATGAGTATCCGTCTGTTAAGATTTTGGATATAAAGTAAAATGGAATATTGTAATCTGTAATAGCCTCATGGATGGTGAAATAAGTCCAGGACATGGAAGAGCAAGTCAGAGGTAGGGTCAAAGGTAGATTTGGGTTAGAAGTGTGATGCCCTGAATCTAGCAACACTTAAAGGTGACACAGATGCTTGCAGTGAGTTATGGACAGGTAAGGGGCATGACTTTTAAAGAACAGTCCTAGCCAAAGTTCTGTGACACTATAGTCAAGAATGAGAGTTCCATATACTAATACATCATAGGTAAGGGAATCAGAGATGGTCAGAGGTAGATTAAATATCAAAAGAGAGAAGGAGGAGGATTCAGGGAGTCTGGAGGCAGCCAAGATTGGAGAGAGAGGGAGGGAGGGAGAGAGAGAGAGAGAGAGAGAGAGAGAGAGAGGACTGGTAAAGTAAAAACAATGCATGTATGCTCTAGTCCAGCTGTGGGCAAACTACGGCCCGTTTGAAATGAATAAAACTAAAAAAAAAAAAAAAAAGACCGTACCCTTTTATGTAATGGTGTTTACTTTGAATTTATGTTAGTTCACACAAACACTCCATCCATGCTTTTGTTCCGGCCCTCAGGTCCAGTTTAAGAACCCATTATGGCCCTCGAGTCAAAAAGTTTGCCCACCCCTGCGTCTCTTGATAGGAGCTACCTACTTTTGCTGACTTCTTTACTGTGGAAACAAATGTTATGTCAACTCTCCCTATGATCCTGGCATTTCTCCTCTGAATAGTCCCCTCTCCCGTCTCTCTACAATTCTATATTCAATCTATCTTGCCGTCTAAAGTGCTGATTATCATGTGTTAATTTATCATTAGTCACATATATTTTAATTCATTTATCCTCAAAGTATAAAATTTTAATCAACTTTCTCTCTGCAATATTTCTTTTTCATCTCTGGCCCTCCCAAGCTAATGAGAAGAGCTTTCAAATAACTGACTTTTATTGCAGTTCAGATCTTCACTTGCATTAGATATAAAAATCTCTCTTCCTTACACAACTAAAGGGATTTCACTCCCGGCAATATGTCTAATTTTTTAAAGCATGTAATGGGAAAAAAAACAGGCTTTGGAGTTTAACCACCTTTGTTCAAATCTCATGTCTGCCATTCCATTAATGCGTGACTTTTGTCTAGTCACTTCACCTATGTAAGACCTTCCTGCACCCTCACTGCTGAGCAGGATTGAGTTTAAGCACATTTTAGGTATTTTGTAAAGGTTACATAGGATAATTAAAATATATTAATCCCCTAGCACATAAAAAGAATTAACAAGATATTAGAAATGTGACCTATTCTTTTCATTTCAACAATACTTCAAGAAGGCAAAGTAATTGAATTATTCTTCAAAGTTTTTTGCAATGGAATCTCACCTGCAAATTTCAACTGAAATACTTTCTGAAAAATCTCATGTGTGTTTTAGTTTCTTACAGATGGAGAATCTGATCTAGACCTACTTGAATTCTTAAAACCTGGCACAAAGAAGAAAATCAATAAATAGTTAATGAGGATGGGATTAGTTATGATGTAGTTATGATGTAACCCTACCAAAAACTTAGGATTGCATAATTACCATCGTTCAAAATGGGAAAATTTTACCATGCCAAATAAATAAGCTAAATTGCTTAACACATAGCACCATACCTGACATTAATAGTATCTTGGCAAATAGTGAGGTAAGCCCTCAGAATACTTGCTCCTGGATATGTCAAATTGACTACTGTGAAAAGGCAAACCCAAAGCAAATATGTTTTAAAATATGGTTTAATTTCCTTTTGGTTAAAGTAAATCTCAGCATTTTAACTAAAAAATCTTTGGTTTCTAAAGGAAGGAAATTTCAAACACACTAAAAACATAAATTAAAATGGATATAATTTTAGCATATTAACTTACCAAGTTTTAGAAATAACAGGTTTTTTGTGGGGGGGTTAATCCTCACCTGAGGGTATGTTTCCACTGATTTTTAGAGAGAGAAGAAGAGAGAGGGAAAGACAGAGAGAAACATCGATGTGAGAGAAACACATGGAGCCCGCAACCAACATGTGAGCCCTTGACCAGAATTGACCCTGAGACACTTCAGCCCGCAGTTGGACACTCTGTCCACTGGAGCCAAACTGGACAGGGTGGAAATACAAAAAGTTTTAAAGTAAAAGGCGTGTGTGTATACTTCTGACACTCAGAGTCATAACACGCGTTTCATAATTAAAATACACTTTTACTGTATTCTTTGTTTTTCTCTCAGAGATAAAGCAGAGGTCATAGAAAAAGAGTATTTGAATAGAAGATCACAGATTTTTTCCACAGTGCATTATAGGGAAGCTTGTTTCCTCATCCATTAGAAATGGCCAACACACCATAGGAAGTAAAAGTGGTTCAGTCACAAGAAAAGCTTAATTTATCACTAAGGAAAGCTTAGTTAATTGAAATTGATGAGTTTATCATTCAGAGTATAATTTATCTCTTCTAAATTGACAACAAGTGACAAAATGATTTGGTTGGTAACTGTGACTGAGTTAAGACTTTGCATAATGTACATTCTGTATTGGGCAATGTCTCCCAGTCTGCACACCTACTCATTAAGCTGCGTGCCAATGTGCAGTGTGCCAGTAACAGCAAATCTTTCAGTCCATGCATCTGAATTCTAATCTTGGGTCCATTAATTACTTGCTATGTGACTGGGTCAAGTTTTTCACCTCACTTTGCCTCAGTGTCTTCACTAACGAAATGAAAGCAGTAACACTATCTACCTGGTAAGTTGGGGTGATAACTGAAGTGCTTAGAAGAGCACATGGCACAATAGGCACACACAAATTGTTTGTTATTATATGTACAATATTTTAGTTACTACAATAATTAAAACTCTCTAAATTCTTCCTGTCATTTAGTTGTTAACCTTCTCCCATATAGAAGGAATTCTTACTTCTCTGACCCCAGTTTTCTTCCTGAGTTTCTTTTTTAAAATATATTTTTATTGATTTCAGAGAGGAAGGAAGAGGGAAAGAGAGACAGAAACATCAATGATGAGAGAGAATCAAGCCCCCCCCCCCAACCGAGAATCAAGCCCACAACCCAGGCATGGGAATCAAATCATGACCTCCTGGTTCATAGGTTGACGCCCAACCACTAAGCCACACCAGCCAGGCTCTTCCTGAGTTTCTTATAAGCTGTTATGCTATACCAAACAGTACATTTTCTATTGTTCTGTGTTTAAGAACTAAATATTTCTATTTTAGTAACATACATTCCTTTAGGATATGGACTATGACTACTACCTATAGGCATATGTGATTACATTTTAATTAGGAACATAGAAATACATTCATATTTCTATGTTCCTAATTAAAATTTTCACTCAAGTTTTTTATTGCTTTTTTTCTTTTTTTTTTTTCTGGACATGTGATTGGTCACTCTTCACTTCTACTTTTCAATTCTTGCCAATAGTGTTCTCACTTTTTGAATTTTAATTAGACAGATCATCCCAATGTTTCCTTTTGACCTTTACTTCCCCTTTCCCGATTCCTCACTTAAAAATATAAGTATCACTTTGCAATGGTAAGAAATATCCCATGATCATTTCCTCTTCCTTGACTGCTCTTTACAACATTCTCCTATGCGTTTATTCTAAGTAACATCAATTTTCAAGGGGAAAAAGAAGACAAGCACAATTCATGTAAAAATTGAAATAACTCATTTGGGTTTCACAGAGGGAAGTGAAAGTTAAATTCATTGTGCACACTTAGCATAATGTCTAAGAGGGGATTAGCTAAATGTAATTTGTGAAATGATTTTTCTCCCTCTGAATATAATACATGCTCATTACAGGAAATATTAGGAAACTAAGAAAAATTTAAAGAATAAAACACAGCTTAATAACTTCTCTTTTATGTAAAGACAGCCATAATTAATGATATTGAATAGTACATTCCAGATTATGAAGATAGGTCCCTATATTCTGTACATACATCTCAGAATCTTGATTTTCACTATAATTAAAAATCTTGTGATTATATTTCTCATGGTCAATACAATCTCTTTTAATATATGATTTTTTTGTGATTAAATAATATTTGGCTGTGGTAGGATCAGATACTTTGTCTAATCAATGTCCTCATGTTGAAAATATATGTTTGTATTTCAATTACTTCTTTTATAGATAATATTTGCATCAATGTGCCACTTATTAAACTGTTCTCTCTCAACCTCACATATGCTGTCCTGCACTGCTAAGTCTGGGGGTCTGAAATTGCATGTCCTAGATTCCTCTATTTTCTTAGGTGAGACCTTTCAAATTATAAAATGAAATATCCTTTATTTTCTTAGGTGAGATCCTTAAAATTATAAGATGAAATAGATCTTGAGGTTCAGGATTTCAGAAGTGTTAAAGCTCTAGAGTTAACAGTACACACGTGCACATACCCAATAGAAAAGGAGTCAAAGAAACAAAGGCCACCCAGCAAAACAAACGTTTTTCCTTTCAATCCTCAGTACTCAGGATTATGCCCAGCATAAAGGAATTCCTCTTGATCTATGTTTTGAGTGAGTGAATGCACAGATGCACGCATGCCATGAGGTCCTCTTTACACACAACACCAAAACGTGAGCATGTTGGCACTGGAAAGCACCTCACAAAAGAATCTAGTCCTCCTGCCATCATTTACTATATAAGAACACCACTGACAAGCGTTGAACTCATTCCTCACAATTCCAAAGGAAAAAATTAGTTTATCGAAATTGTCACATACATCGAAAGATTATATTATTATTATTGTGGTTTGATTGTATACATTAAAGAGAAAATGGCCTTTATTTTGCGTATTGCCAAATCATCAAACAGTGGCCTGAAAAAATAAAGCTTCCAGATTAAAAATTCAGAAAACACAATTGTGAAAAATAAAGTTGATGGAGCACACTCTAAAGAAATATTGCATAAGTACATGGAATTTATTCATCTATATAGAAGCTATATTTTAAAAATATGTAACAGCTCATCTAAAATATACTATAATAGTGTCTTAAAAGCATACATTTAAAAGAGCAGTGTTTATTAAACAATATTCAATGCTACTGCAATGAAATAGGAAATCTTGAATTTAACACATCATAAAAGATGATCATGGGATTTAACATAACAGGAACTGTTTAACTAAATGACAAAGACAACTTAGTATGCAATTTAGTATGGTATGTATTCCCTGAAGATAAACAGCATATTTTGAAAATATAGTGAAAGAATATCATTGTCTCCCTGGAGAGTCGATAGTCACAAGAAACCACCATTAACTGCAAATTTCTAGGTAACAATTTTTGTGGGGTACAAATGAATAAAAGATTTATCTCACATTATATAACTAGAGAACTTGATTCTCTTATTGTCAAAATTGCTCTGCACTCATAGACTGAAGCTAAAAGGGATGTAGAATAGTTGACTTTAATCTTTGAACTTGTTACTGCTTTGCTGTTGTTCTGCTATGCAAGCAATCATGTTGTTAGAGGAACAACCTATCCAGCCTGATCATTTATGAACATAAAAACAACAAAAGTATGCTGACAGGCATCAAACCATGAAATATTTTATTGGGCTTTAAGGGAATAAAAAATGCACAGTTCCTAAGATTGTCTACAGTTAAGAATGCTTTCAGACAGGCCAACCTAGCATACCTGAATCAGCTGCTGGGAGAGAAACAAGAATCAGAACTTACCCAGCTGCTCTACTGTTCCATGCAGATTCCTAGGTTTTCACAATGTCCCAGGAGACACCGACAGCAACTGTAATAAGACATGAATATCAGCTAAGTTCTCCTCAAACGTTTTAGTGTGCGTAATAGGATTATCTTTACCTACTATACCCCATAATAGAGCCTCAGGGACAGAAATACTGAATTAGCAATTCAGGAAAATGATCCAGAAATCTGAATTTACATACACCCCATCTCAATCAGATGAAGGATCAAAAAGGCTTTTCAGAGAAATTGTGCATAACATTTAATTTAACTTCATTGCTTTTGTCAATATTAGGATGTCAAAGTTTGGCTTAGAGGGCTCCATTCTACTTGAGCATTTAATTGTATCGCGTGCAAGGAGAATGTGAGCTCTACTTGACCTCTGTTCTTCTTATCAGCAGATACCAACAGCAAGTCTCACAGAGAAAAGCATCGGAAGGAAAAACAGTTTGACACAAAGCAGGTAATATCCTCTCACCAGAAAAGGTATTGGACCTAAGCAAGTGAACCAGAGGCATGGTCTGAGAATTTCACTGTGGCAAAAGGGAATTCCCACAAGCTAAACAATATCATGGCCAGCTGCTAGGTGTAAGGAAAGAAATCCATGAGCACAAAATGTGTTTTGAGAATACTCATTAGCATACAGGAAATCTACGAGGGAGTGCCAAAAGTTGACGCAACAGACTTCTCCAGAACTCCCTCCAACTAGTAGGATAAATGCTCCCCAGCTGACAGGACTCCCACAACTTTCTACAGGAAGGAAAAGTTTCAACCACCTGCTGAAGGCTGTGCAACTGATCCCAGGATCTCTGGGTAACAAAAAGAAAAACATCCTGATCTCATTAGATGAAGAATGTTCTAGTATTTGTAAGTCATTAAGTCTTCATCACAAGCCTGTCTAAAAGGGATAATGGAACTATTTTCCAGTCAACCATGCCTTTATGGCATCTCTTCAATTTTGGAGTCATAAGCAGTTCAAGTTATTTTTTTCTTAATGTCTTTTATGCTATTATCATGTTGTTATCATGAAAATTGGAAATTAGGACAGGGTATGAAAATGCTGGAACAAATGCATATGGAAATGTTCCTTTACAGCAGAAAGGAAAAACATTTTCCTTAAGTGTGCTGACAGGCAAAAATTTTACAGTCGACATCTCTCAGAAGTCATCTGCTTTTAAATTGAATAGATGAAGAAAATATTATATCATGTGCTCTCTAAGAAAAGACTTGCAATGATGAAAAGAAAAAAAAAAGAACAAAAATCTAACCCCTGTACAGAGCCCAATTCACAGGCCAGTGTATATCATTTAGGTCATCTTTCCCATGTCCAGAAGGAAAATCACCTAAAATGTTTTGACCTGAAATCTTTCAGCATAACTGGCCAGTGAGACACCCTTTTTTAGCTATAGATTCCAGACGATCATTTGGTGATGCTCTCTCTGAACACTGCTCAAGGCTTTGCAGAATGTGCGTACACATGGACCTCAGACTGATTTTGTCAAGTTGTGCTCATGAGTCACACTTCCATTCTGAATCATTTCGGCACCCTTTCCGTCTGTATCATCTCAAATAGCTTAACATTTTAAAAAACTGATATCTAATAATTTTTATTTGTCTAGATGTAATCGTTACTAATTCTAGAAAAATTTCTACAACTAAAATCCATATTTTTAAAATCTGTATTTCATATTTTTTTGGAGAAAATGCAATTTGAGCTCTCCATGATTATTGTTAAGGACACCCAATAGAAATACTTCATAGTAAAGTTGGCATAAATCATTGTCTGAACTCCCTATCTACTTTACCATACCCATATCCATTTTTATAATAGCATATTAAGTAAAAACTTCATTTGTTCAGCCATGTATGTAAAAAAGGGGATATAAAGTTTTGTTCAGGGTTCTATCTCCCTTTGGACTGCCCCATCTAGGGAATCACAACTTGCTCAGAATACATATTTTTCAATGCCATAATTTCAACAGCTGAGTAAAATTAGTGAAGCAATGTAGATATGCCACTACAGGATTTGTTAAATTATATGACCTTATCAGAGTAAGCGTGATAAGCAATGGGTTATAGAACTTCATAATTTTTAAATTAACATTTGCAGAAACAAAATAGAGCTGTTTTCTAGTCAACTGACAACTGCCTGTTTACAAAATATCACTTACTTTATTTCCTATTTATTTCACCCAGTGTTCTACTTGCTAGGCCCTCAAGAGGAAACTGACCAACCCTCTAGGTAGACCCTTCTGCACCCAATTAAATTTTGGAGTGTTCTTCCCTACATTACCATGCATTTGCAGGAAAGAGACTTAGTGACCTCTGTACCTACTGCATGCTAGATAGTGTGTCCTTGGTTTATTCCAGGTGTAGGTATAACATATTACACCTTAAGGACTGAACTATCCAAATGATAAGATGCTTTTTTATAGACCTCAGATTGGGATATACTTATAATCGTTTTAAACTGCCTTTTGACTTTTTGAACTGCTTTCTGGTGCAGGTAGTATAAAAACTTATTTACAAACTATAGTTTGAACTTCAAGCTGACAAAATATTTTGTAAATTTTACTTCATTAGTTTTTTTTTCTCCTCACTAAGACTAACTTCAGGCGTCCCAGTTAATTTTTCCCATGTATGTGAACAATCATGATCAGTCAACTTTACATATAAAATATCCTTGTTCCTTTAAGTTGTATTGCCATGTATTTCAAGACAAGAAATACTAAAATAAGTATATGGCTCAATCCAGATTTTTAGGTTTTCTGAAGTGATGGCACTTTTTTTTTAAATTGAGGTATTTAATTGAGAACATTTATTATCTCACTGAAAGGAATTCCCAGTGTGGGTGGTCACCAAAGCAAAAGTGACCTAATATAGCTAGCTGTAGCTTCATGCTATAGGTTTCATATTCTCATCTTTATTTTAATACGCTTGTGAGAGCAGAATCCAGAGAGTGATAAGATACTTTTGCATTTGCTTCACAGGTGTGTGTGCACACCTGTGTGTGTGTGTGTGTGTGTGTGTGTCTGTGTGTGTGTGTGGAGTGTGCTTTACTTTAGATATGTTGCTTTGCCTTGCTTTGACCTCAGTAAAGTTAGATAAAAAAAATATGTAGAAATATATGCTATTTCATACTTATAAAATGGATGCTTTTGACTTTTAAAGTATTATGTCAAAGGAACTCTGGTATTGCTATCCATTGTTTTTCAAACCTTTCCATTCTTTCTATCCATCAAGATCATGTCCTGTTAGCAACCTCATTTCCTCTATACCAGAGTTGTTGTTGTTTTTACTTCAATGCACATTTTAATATTTTCTTCTTTGTAATTCATTGATTTGATAGTTCTTATAAATCAAGTCTCTCTAAGTAAGACAGGTGTTGCTAACAGAGCACAAAACGTATGTGCCTTCTAATGAATCCAATCTTTCTCATTTACTTTTCCCTCAAGAATGCAGTTGCTTTCTACATTGCTCCAGAGTAGGATCTTCAGTCATCTGTCAGCATGTATTCTTAGGGTGACATTTCTGAAGTGATAAAAGTAGAATTTTAAACAAGAAAAAGGATCTTAAAAACTACATGTAGTCTACAAATCTGTCAAGTAGATCTTGAATATCTGTATGGACGTAACATGATTTAGCTTCAAAAGAGTGTGAGAAAAGTAAGAATATACTGTAGCGAGGCTGTGTATCATGACCTTTTATGGTGGACAGAGTCCATCAGAATGTGTTTAATTGAGTTAATAAAGAGGGTGTATGTTTTTTAACCCATCCCACATTGCATTTTATACTTATGAAACTACTTCAACATGTATTATAACATTTAATTCTCACAGTACCCCTAAAATAAAAGTATTATGCCCATTTCACAGATGATGAAACTAAAGCTCAAAGAGGTATGAAGAGCTTTGCCCAGGTTTCCACAGTTAGCACCAGCAGAATGAGAAGCCAAGACAAAGATGTTTTGACTTGGAATTCTGCCAATTATACCAGTCAAATGCTGGGGAGCCCTGAGTCTGAGGGGGAGTTAAGTCAGTCACTGATTTTTACTCATCCTAAAATAGTCATTGATTTTTGTCTTCAGTAACAGCATAAATTCATCAATGTCTGCAAGAAAGAGTATTATTATTGTAGGGACATCTTCCTTGGGAATCTTTCATAGGTCATAGAAATCAAAAATAATATACTATCAACTTGACTATGAATGGACTGAAATTACCCCCAAAATCTGAAAGAACCATTTGCTTACATTTGTAATATAATTTTGTCTCAGCAGATATAAGTGAAAAGAATCAATATATGGGTCTATGATTTCATTCAGACAAATGATTTTTCAATATCACTCAATATCAAACTCTATTCTTCCTTATAACCAATAAAAGGAATGCAAATGATCAAGTCCAAACACATTTTAGGAATTTATAGTATTTTCATTTGCACATGGTTAATGGCATTAATCAAAACATAATTTCTTGCTTCAAAGAATGAGTCTGAAAATAAATGCCGTTATTGATAATAGTAAACCCTTCTTTTGGGGAAATGAGTATTTTCAGTTCCCTTTTCATTAATAAGTTATTAAAAGTAAGAAACTACATCTATACCTTCTTTACAAATAATATTTTAAATGCAAATGATATTCCATAAATGTTAACAATTTGACTAAATTCCTGAGAAGTATACCAATATGAGAAAGTGTAGTGTAATATATAGATAAGAATATGAATATAAAATATAATACTATTTTAAACATAAAATTTAAAACAAAATTTAAAAGTAAAAAAATAATTAAAAATAAAAGAAAGAAAAAGTAAAAATCCATTGAGTTTTAAGTATATATATATATATTATATAAACTCATAAATTAATTTTAGTGCAATATGGTAAGTTCTGTAACAGAACTAAATACAAAGGTCTTTAGACATACAGAGAAGAATTATGTAATCTGTACTACATCTTGAAGGACTAGAAGAATTGACTATGTGGAGTACAAAAGAAGGGCATTTCAGGCAAGAAAATCACAGGTATAATTACATCAAGATATGAAAGAACATACTGATATTATTGAGTGGTTAAAATATTTTCACTCAACACTCTGCACAAGCCAATTATACAGCTACCAGAGTGTACTTTCATGAGATCAGTAAACATTTCCTGACAAAACCATTGTTTCCCTATTCATCAAAGGAATCTTTCTATATTTCCACTCAAATGGTGAACCCTGAGGGCAACTCTGAAAATTAGCAGTCTATCTTGGTGCTCTATTAAATTAAGCCATTTCACATTTTAACACCTTAAATTGAATAATTTTGTAATTTCCCAAAATAGCATAAACAGAAGCACAGGATAAGAAAAGAGTAAACAGAAGGAAATGCATAGATAGATCCCTAAGCTCCCATGGACATCATAAAATCTCAAAGGAAAACATTTGAGGTGGTGAGAGACATTTTGAAAACAAGCTTCCTATGCTACAAAATTATTCATAATACTGGGTTTAGTTCTCTGAATTTCTTTTCTTTTTCTATCTCTCTTTTGCACTTTCTTGTGGCAAATACTTTACCTTCATGCTTTCTTGGAAGGGAATAAAGAAGACAAGTCAATGCTGGAGTGGAAGTTTTGAAGAGGACTTTAGAAGCACAAAGAAACCAAGAGAGGTACAAGATGAGAAATAGAGAATGAGCATGATGTTGAAAAGATCACAGATTCTGGAATTTGGAATTCAAAGAAATCCACTTACAAGCTCTGACTAATACTGGACAAGTTTAACTTCTCAGTGACTCAACTCTAAGAAATAAAGGTATTTTCTGCTTTGTTGGACAGCTTTGAGGACTCTGTAACCCCTGCTTTATTTTTCTTCAAAACACTTATCTTAACATGACATAGTAAATATTTATTTGATTAACTATTTTCTATCTCTTTAAACTCATATAGTTTCTGAGGTCAAGTCTGTTTTTTTCTTTGGTTCTGATTAATTTCTAGTGCCTAAAATAGTTCCTGGACAGAGTGGTAGTTCAGTAAAGAGTTGTTGCATGAATAAATTACCTAAACAAATATAAATAGAGGCCCAGTGCACGAAATTCATGCATGGGTAGGGTCCGTAGGTTTGGCCGGCAATCAGGGCTGATCTGTGGGGCGACCGGCGGGGTGATCGGGGGGGCCCCCGCTGGCACCTGCCTTGGCTGGCCTGGTGTTGCCCACTTGCCGGCCCCACTCCCCGCTCACCTGCCTGTCCTACCCCCTGATTACCCCACCATCGCTGGTCACCACCCTCTAAGGAAGATGACTGGTGGGGCAATTGGCAGGGGTAGTGCTGGCTCACTTGTCGGTAGGCCCTGCCCTCCACCACTGCTCGCTTGCCAGCTGGCCCTGGCTTCCGCAGCCACCACTGGTTACATCCCTCTGCGGGGCAATCAGCAGGGCAATTGGGGTGCCCCCACTGGAACCTGCCTTAGCTGGCCTGTGGCCTGTGGGCTGGGAGCAGATCCTGCGTTGAGCGTCTGCCCCCTGGTGGTCAGTGTGCATCATAGTGACTGGCCATTCCACCAGTTGTTCCGCCATTGAGTCGACTGGCATATTAGGCTTTTATTATAAAGGATAGACAAGAAAGAAAAGAAAGAAAAGAAAGAAAAGAAAGAAAGAAAGAAAGAAAGAAAGAAAGAAAGAAAGAAAGAAAGAAAGAAAGAAAGAAAGAAAGAAAGAAAGAAAGAAAGAAAGAAAGAAAGAAAGAAAGGAAAAGAAAGGAAAGGAAAGGAAGGAAAGGAAGGAAAGGAAGGAAAGGAAGGAAAGGAAGGAAAGGAAGGAAAGGAAGGAAAGGAAGGAAAGGAAGGAAAGAAAGGAAGGAAAGAAAGGAAGGAAAGAAGAAAAACATGTGTCTGGCAGTTTCATTTACTAACTGTGTAACCTCCAGCTTCCTTAACTGTAAAATATGTTTGGGGAAGATTAATACTTTTGATAATTGTTGTCAAGGTAAGACACGTAAATGGAGTGAATAATGCCTGGTACATAATAAATGTTAACTCCATGGTAGCCACTATAGAACCTCAGAGTAAGGGCCTAGTGACTAGGCCCTGTATAGAAATTTAGCACTCATCTTATTGGACTAGGCCCTAGTCCAATAAGATGAGTGCTAAATTTCTATACAGCCAAATCTCTCCATTAAAAAAAACACAGCCTAATTTTAAAATGCCCAGGTAAGGAGACCAGAGGCTACTTTAGTACACCGTGTTGCCCTGAAGCTATCACAGCTTCTGGACAATTAAAAGTAAACTCGGTTTATAGTTAGAATGCACTTGTAGGAAGCTAAAGCTTTGGGATTTAGAGGGTTGTGCCTGGTTTTTATTCATAACTAAGTATGAGGATTCTTGTTTTTCCAAAGTGAACCTTCTTGAGGGGATTCCATACAGCAAAATGAGTGTGTCTAAGGCAAAGGCATTTTCATAAAGCAAGGTGTTATAGCGATAGAGCACTCCTTATTTCTTATTTATAAGAAGGCAGTCTCACAGCATGCTGGATTTAAGAAGTGAAACATCCATCTAGAGAAAAAAAGATTAGCTGCTCTTGATAATGAAGGGAGAGATTTTGCCATATGTCCAGTTTGGCCTCAGTAATTATCCCCCATGGCATCTGTTTTTTTCCCAATTTTCCATACTCAGCTATGTGTTAAAATATTTGGCAAAGATAAAACAAAAAAACATGGATTTGTTAAACTAGGGATATACTGGCAGTATACATAAAATTCATCACACATCTTAGAAATAATTATGTTGAATCTTAGTAAAATGGTCAAATTTTTACATGATTAAGATTCAATTTTATTAATGTAGCAAAACTGCATTACACAAAGTTGTTTAATTTTGCCTTGTTCTTTATTTGTGTGAGAGTAAAGGTCGCTTAAGGCAGTGGTGTATGGCTTGGCCAGTTGGTTAGAATCCCGGAAAGAGAAAGATTAGAAGACTAAGTATAAAATGTTCTGGAGAAAATATCTGTTGCTGTACTTATGGAAATGTGCACAAAGTGTGAAGATATTGATATTTATACCACACATTCATGCCCACCTGGAAGGATCCCCCATGAAAGAGACATTAAACAACCAGTATACAGGAGGACGTTGTCTGTTGCTTTTTAGCTAGTCTCTGCCATTGTCTACCCCTGTGCTGGCATAATGCTCTAATGGACAGAGTAGCTATGATGGCAGAAATGGAGACTATGCATGAGCCCCCAAACATATATTCCCACTGATCCAGACTAATCTATTTTCCTCTTCTGACATGTCTAACCTCCCAGTGACATTGACCTATGCTGAGTCCCCAGTATAGCACTGTATCTTGAGAAATCCAATCAGCCATTTCAGGGTAAGTTGATTATATTGGACCTCTTCTACGTTGGAAAGAGCAGCTATTCATCACGACTGAGATCAATACATATTGCAGGAATGTGTTTGCTTAACTTGCCAGTAGAGCCTTGACTAGCACCGCTATTTAAAGTTTACTGAGTGTTTCATCCATTGACATGAGAACCTACCAACAATGTCATGGAGGAAGGGAACAACTTTACAGCAAAGGAAATGCAAAGGAGATGCATATGCCCGTGGTATCCACTGCCAGCCTGCTAGAGAGAATAGTATTTTAAAGGATGCTTAGAAAGGATATCCTGCAAGGATGAGGAACTATTTAGGATGCAATATATACCTTTAATTTGGTGCCCAGTGTTTTCAGGACCTAAGGGTTTGGAAAAGGATTGGCACTGCTGACCATTACTCCCAGTAATGTACTTGGGAGATTTATACTTCTCATCTTGACAAATTTAAGGTCTTGAGGTCTTGATTCCCAAAGAACTGAGTCTTTTATCAAAGAGCAAAGTAAGAGTTCCATTAAAACTCAATCCGTGTTTGCTCGTCAGTCTTTTTCAACTCTTCATGCCAAAAGACAAGCAGACAAGGAAAAGAGACATGCTGGCAGGGGTAACTGACCCTGATCATGAGAAGGAAGAAGGTTGTTGTTATACAACAGGGGAAGGAAAGAATAATACCCTACTCAATTTTAGTGATGAATGGACAAGTATAGCCATCACAATGTGAGAAGGACATGGTGACCAGGAACTCACACTCCTCAGAAATAAAGGTCTATGTAACTTAACCAGTTATTTACCTAAAACAGCAAAGATGCTAGTCAGAGAAGTTGAGAATTTCTAGAAAAAGAAGAAAATTGTCAATTACAGCCTTGAGACAAATTGCAGCAGCTAGACGCTATAGTTTATCCCACCAACTGTCCTTACTTGTTTCCCCAGAATCGGGGGTCAACCAAATCCTAGAAGAATTATTCCCATATTAGGTGACATTTTTAATAATAATGAGGTCTGAGGAGTGCAAGGAGTAGACTGTAGTGGATGCCAAGGTACCTTAGGTTACTCCCTACAGGAACAAGGCAACTAATCTCCTAGCTCTGGTGGCGGCAGGGGGGGTGGGGGGGGCCGGGAGTGCAGGCTACTAATAGCTTGTATTTTGTCCTTGTCCATTAATATGCCTTAGCCAAAGGGAGTTGTGTCACCCAATCTTACATCTCCTCCCAAGTTAACACCAAGTCTAATGGCTGTTGCCTCAGAGACACAAATGCTCAACCCCCTTTGTCTTAATATGTTGGACAAATGTGAAGGTATCCCAAAAGACAAACTATTAAATTTTAAAATTAATTAGACACCATGAATGGATTAAATATCAGATCACTGCAGCTAAACAAAGAATCAATAAACTGAAAATCGACACTAAAGAAATTAACAAGAATGTAGCACATAGATAAGGAAAGCCAAAATGTGAAATCAAATCTTAAGGAATCTGAAGTATAGAATGAGAAGTTCTAAAGACAGCTAATCGCGGTCCAAGAAAAACAGAATAGAGAGGTTGGAGAGAGGCAATAGGAAAAGAAACAATGGTTGCAAATTTTTCAAAACCATTGAAACATTTGCATATCTACCTATCTAAATCATATTACATACTATGCAGAATAGAAATCCACACCTAAACCCATTCTAGAAAAACTGCAGAAAGCCATTAGCTAAGAATATTAAATCGGCCCAAGTGAAAAGAGAGATCAGTTATGAAGAAATGACCATTAGATTGGCAGAAGTGTTTAGAGAAAATAATTGTTGTCTTAGAATTGGGTCCCCAGTAAAACTTTCTTTCAAGTGTCGATAAATTGGTTAGTTCCAATTGAAGAACTGGTTTGTTGTTGTTTTGTTTTATTTTAATTTAGTCAGGAGACATAATTTGGGTGTGCAGTGCCCTTTTATCCAATAATTGAGAACATAGATTTTATTGCGATACAGTACATTTAGTCCTTTGATATTTGCTCATTCTGCTAGTATGCTCCTTAAATTCACACATTTTTTTTACACATGATATCCCACAGCAGGATATTTCTGTACTAAAAATTATGCTTGTGGAAAAAAATATGGACACAGTTCTTTTCCTATGCCCAGCTCTCCTAATACCCCTGTCAAGTATGCCCTTCTGTACCTATGGGCAGAAATAGCCCCTCATCACCTTTGTTCCAATTAGACCCATTCTTAAGCAAACTATCAATATGTCTTTACCTTTCATTCCTTTATAGGGAAGTGGTAAACTTCTTTGATAATCTAGGAACTTCTCTTAATCATGTTCCTTACTCTTTCTCTGTCCAGTGCCCAGAATTTAGCAGACAAATCCTCAGATAATAGGTCTTCAGTAAATTTTAAAATTTAAGACAAGATATTGTTTAATGGACCTTTTTGTTTTATTATAGGTAAAGGACGTCTATAATAGGCTCATTAGATTGAATAGCAGTAGTGTGATAAATTGAAATTTATAGCTTGTAATTATTTAACACACTATTTCCCCAGGGCAAACAGTTCCATAATTGGACTAAAAAATAACATTTAAATTAAAAGAGAAAGAGTGAAATCATTTGGGTCTAAGTTAAATAAGCATACCCAGATACCATCCAACCTAAAATCTATGTCAATACATGCTCTTCAATGCTTTATGATAAAGGCAGCACATGTGGAAGTTTTCACAGAAGAAATTAGATAAACTAATTTAACTTTTCGGCGATAGTCTTCTATTATCTCAGTCAGGTACATCATTATATTAGTTCTGGGGAAACAATAAGCTGCACCAAAGTGGAAAACAAAATGCAAGTTCCCCTGTGAGTATTAACACTCCGGTGTGGGGTGAATTTCCCGCCAAAATATAAGATGGCGCGGGCAATTATTTAGGTTTCCCGCGCAAAATCAGGGATTTTTATGATACCTATTACCCCAATGGGTATGAAACGGTTCGCATACGCAGGTAGGTATCTTTGTGAACGGCAAACAAACAAATATTTGGTAATACGCAGTTACAATCGGCCCGAGTTTACACGTTTCCCGCACTCCACCGCAAATCTATATGAACCGAGTTAAGACGGCTCCCGCGGAGTACGCGCAATTCACGGGAGCCGACTTAACTCGTTTCCCCCACTCCAAGTGTTAAATGTAGTGAACACTTCATTGTAAACCATAAAGAAATTATCAGCTTTTCAGAGGCCTTTTGAAATGGCCTTTTAAGATGTCCCTTAGAACGGCTGCCAGAGATTGATGATAGATGATAGATAGATAGATAGATAGATAGATGACAGATAACAAATAGGTGATAGATACTCAAATGCCCATTGAATATTGAACTATACAAAATGCTATATGTACAAGGGAGTGACAAAGTTCTTGCTACAGATGACTCAGTGAATTCCTTCCATGGAATTGAATATTGATGCTTTAAGAGAGTAAACATAGTCATGGTATTAAAACATATTAATGCTATATTCTATAGATCACCCACAAAGTCCACTTTAAAGACTATGCAATCTGCACTTTTGAGCATTGCTATCCATAGTATCTTTTAAACCCTGGACTTAAACCTACCCCAACACCATGTTACCCAATATCCACAAATGTGGTTTGGAACAAAATAATAAAACCCAAACCCCAATTTCTTTTCCAATTGAATCTTCAAACCTCTCAGATGTCTCCAATAAATTAAAACTCCATTGACTCATTTATTTACTTATACCACAAACATTTATTTTTGCTAACTATACTCTGCCACTGCAGTAAGTTCCAAAGACATAAAAATGAATGGTACTTGTTCTCATCTGTTCAAAATATACTAGGAAAGTCAGAGAAAGTAACAAAATCAGACTGAAGTTTCACAAGAATAAATTGTAAATTAGTGTTAGGCATTTGTTGGTTTATCCATTTTTTTCAGTTTTCTAACCCCAGGCACATGTATTTTTGTCCTTAGCTTTTAAATTCACAGACAGAAACATCACCAAATCTATTCTAATATTTATTGTATATATTCAAATAACAATTTTCTCAAAATTCTCGTTCTAATTAGGCAAAATAATTTTAACATTTAGATGGTTTGAATATCATCTATGAATAAATCATTACCTCACAAGAATTTCTGACATCTAAAAGCCTTTCAGATTCCCGGTACCTTTTGCAATGAAAAATCTGAACCAAAGAATCCTCTTCTAACCTTAGCACTTTCAGTGTCTCCTTCAGGTTGCACGACCCTAACTGACCACGAATGAACACGTTCTATATTGCCGCTGTGCTCCACTTCATACAGGCAACAACTGACCCATTTCTGCCATCGCTTCAACATTCCATTAACCTTCTTTAAGCAGCCAGCATACTGTGTAACAACTTCTTTGCCAACAGAGGAAAATAGGTAGAGATCCTGAATTTTTTTAAAAATCATCAGATAAATCTGGAAATAAAACTGCTTTAAAGAAGAGTGCATCACAGTCTAATATACAATAAGTTACACAAAAGAGATCAGAAGAGAAATTGGAAACAGAAAAAAATGAAGAACTAATATTGTCATGTAGGCCTAGTGAACTACAAATCCTTCCTGAGAACCCTTTAACTCTGTGATATTTCAACAGTTAATTATCTGTAAGTTTCACTAGGAAAGATACGCTAGACAATTTTTTTAAGATTACCAGGTTTGCCTGTTACTCCTTTAGAATCACTGAACAGACTACCTTTAGCTCCAATTATTCTTCATTATTAACAAGAAGCACTAACGTAAATGTGTGGACCTATAATGTTTCTAGATCATCAAGTGGCATTAATATTGACACAACATTTGTCAATTCATGATTACCCATCCCCAAATGACAGATAGATTTCTAGGGGAATAGGTGTCTACTTGCTGCTGAAAGTATTTTCATCTAGTTGGTAATTATAAATATAGTGTCATCAATAAAGAAAACATTCCTGCATATTTTAACCCAAGTACCAAGGTTTTTCTTTTATTTCATGATTCATAGTAAAAAAAAAAATTGAGTAGAATATGGTAGAATCTAATATATTTTATCTATTATGCCATGTTTCACCATGACAAATATTTACCCAATTCACTTAATTTCTATAGATCAATGCAAACACTTGTTTCCTTTCCACTTTCTACCATCCTGATTTAATTTCACAGGTTATACAACATCGTGAAGGTCAGGAATACCATTTCTTTTTCTGCCAGCTACTGCTGGGAAACCAGAGAAAATCAATTATATCTCTTTGTTTAAAAGGGCAGTGAATCATAATTGAGAAACTATCTCATTTTTCTGTGTATTTGTGTGTTACTGATCCACATTTGGAGTGGAATTAAGAAATAATATTCTGCCCTCATTCACAAGGGATGTGATACCTAATCTCACTCCTCATGTGGTTCTAGTTTTAGGGTAGATCGAGGAGTGACACACCATTGGGACATAATGTGGGCACACCAATCATAATACTTGATACTTAAATGTCACTTCACAGTTTAAGTTTAATTTCCATTTATGTCATTTTATTTCAACTTCGATGATCCTGTCACACTGTCAGGATATTATTAGCATCTGGTGTTCCCATTACTACTAAATCTACCTTGGCAATAACAATTTTGAACTAATTTCAAAGGATATTTAGAGTTACTGAGTCTCTTCAAACAGAATAAATCTAACTAGAGTGAAAAACAAAGAGAGATACTGAGAGAAGATCATGCAACTGTGGTGGTTATATTTTATATCTGCTGAGTATATAGGAAATATTTACTTTGAGTTAAATTCAAACTTACCAATATTTGCTTAATACCTACGAAGTACACTGCACTACAGTACAATGCAATCTGGGAAGTGCAAAAAGCAGATGGTGGAGTTCTTACCAACAAGGAGTTTACAATCTCCCCAATGATACAGGATGCACTGAACATAAATTAGAGAAGACAGGAGAATAAATGAAATCCCAACGTGAATGCACAAACATTAAGAATTAAACAAGAATGTCCTGAATTACATCATACTTGAACTTGACCTGAAAGGTATTGATAAGTTTGAGGAAAGGCAGAAAAGTACAGTATTCACTGTCTACTGTTAGATGAATTAGATACAGGCTCTGCTCTTAAGGTCATAATTGCATGAGGATCTCATAGTCACTTTCAACATGCCAACAGAAAGTGGCTGGAATGTGGTAAAAAATATTTGGGGCCAGATTAAGGTATTGGGAGCAACTGAAGTTCTCATAGAGAACTTCATAGAGAATAGAGAGCTATGTAATGAGAGTAAAATTTTAAAATAATTAACTTGGCAGCAATCTCCACATAGAGGTTTCTCATCTATCTATACGCAATGGAAATAATTGGCTAAATACCTTCTCATCTTTTTGTATATTAAATAATGAATATAAATAAAATACTCACACTAATGCTGAGAATAAACTTTCTCTCTGTATGATACATTTTTATTTTGCTGCTCTTATTCATGATTATATTGGTTTATAACAGTCTTTATTCATAGAGTAATTGGTTATCCTTTCTCATTTAATGGTAAAAAAGAGTAAGAATAATTTTTGAAAATATACATACATAATTGGATCATACAATGTCATGAGTTTTTTTCAATAGTACATTTTATTCCTTGGCCTGACCTCACAATTTAAATGATTTCTTCAAATGTGCTTGAGTGTATAGTATTGTCAGGTAGAAATCTAATGCATGCATCAATGGAGGAATCCACTGGGCAAAGACTGGTAGAGAAAATTAGAGTGGTCAGTGCCAGTAAACCCATCAGCACAGGAATAATTTGGAATATTTATCACAGGGCAGACAAAATTACAGTAAGCTATTTGATTTAACCATCCATATTGCCTTCCTTAAGGCAAAGTGATAAAAGTCAATGTTTTATTTACATTGATGTGATACACGGTTATTTGGGGAGCTATCTATCTGCAAAGTAGTCATAAATGGCCCTTTTATTAGTTTGCTGGCATAACTCAACAATTATATGAAATTTTCCCAACTTAAAAGTAATTTCTTCCCAGTTATTTCTTCAGTTTATCATTTTGTGAATAGAAATCTTAATGAAATATTTAAATGGGTGAAGAAAATTTGGGTTAATATTCCTTTCCTTCAAGGTTTACTTTAATGACTTTTTTCTAAAATATTTCCAGGTCTCTGACATCATATGCCTTACTTGCTTTTCAACTTTACTATGATTGCTCACATAGGCATATGTTCACATAGCAGATGGAGAATGTCTTCTCCTATAATGGGTATTGGTTATGTCCCAGTATCCAGCCATTTGCTCATAAAGCATTGACCGTATAAAATCTGGAAGGATCAGACTCAGCACACATTTCATTATAGTGGACCAAGATTAAAGACATTAAATTTTGACAACAGGACATGCCTTCCCTGAAAATTTCCCAAGATGTTGCATAGACAAGTTGGGGTTTTGCCTTATTAATCTCTCACCCTACCTTGTAATTATCTTCAATCCAACCTGAAAATTTACTCAGTACTTATGGACTGATCTGTACAGTGGAAATATTGCTTACCACAAATAGCCATGCTAAGGGT
Organism: Myotis yumanensis; assembly: GCF_028538775.1. Classification (NCBI taxonomy): domain Eukaryota; kingdom Metazoa; phylum Chordata; class Mammalia; order Chiroptera; family Vespertilionidae; genus Myotis; species Myotis yumanensis. The sequence continues at coordinate 16,936,500 of NW_027223762.1, forward strand.
TAGAAACAAGGTTTTCCAGGTTTCTGGAAGGTAGTAAAATCTCAAACATTGGTAGTGATTATTATGAAGTGAGGCATCTTTTGTCTTTTATGGAAGAAACAAGTACATATAGAATACAATAAAAACAAAAGGACAATATTTTGCAGTTGACTATGCTTTAAAGCTCTAAGAGTCAGTAATTTTCTCATTTTCTCAGAAAAAAAAGTAAATAAAAAAGGATCCATAAAAATATAATGGGTATTTCTACAGCCAAGTAGAATCACTCTGATTAATGTTTTTTTACCTTGAATATATCAAGTACTATTCCCAGTGACTTCAAAACATTTCACATATGCGTACTTTCTGTTACTTTGAAACAGGCAAAGAACAGTCATTACCACCATTTGATTGAAGCTAACACAAAGTTGTTAAGTGACATTTTAAAAGTTCTACATTTAGATCAGGCAGAGTCAGGCTTATAAACCTGGATTTCAAATCTCTGATATAAAGCACTTTCCATTAAAATGTATTATATAATACAGTAGACAGTACTATGGTCATATGACTTAAAGACATGGGATAAAAGTCAATCAAGAATGTAAATCAACTAAGGCATGCAAGAAATATAAATCAACTGTTTGATTCAGCTGACATTGTGAGACTTCCTAGGAAGCAGTTTTGGTATATACTGGCACAATCTTCAGATCCCACCATGGGCTAGTAAGATAGAGTTATCAGGCTGCCATTCAAGATGCACTGCTAAAAACTTTTCTCTTCAGCCTTAAAGGAACAGTTTGGATCAGACTGAATCTTCCCCCCAGAACTACTATAAAACTATGTTAAATATATGTTTAAGCCCTAGCTGGGTTGTCTCGGTGGTTACAGCGTCTGTCTGTGGACTAAAAGGTGCCGGGTTCGATTCTAGTCAAGGGCACATGCCTGGGTTGCAGGCTTGCTCCCCAGTAGGGGCTGTGCAGGAGGCAGCCGATCAACAATTCTCTCTCATCATTGATGCTTCTATCTCTTTCTCTCCCTCTCCCCTCCTTTCTGCAATCAATAAAAACATATTTGCATACATTAGAGTACAACTAAGGCAGTTAAACTTGAAAAACCAAGATCCCTAAGAGGAAAGAAACACAATGAAGTGAATCCCACACTTGCCACTTTACTGGCTCAGAGCATCTGCTGATTTCTAAGCTGCACATGTGTTAGTCAGGAGGCCATGAAATCACAGAAAAACTGGCTTCCAACAGGTAACAGTGTAAGCAGAGTTTTCAGTGGTGTCACCGTACTAAGGAAACACAAATCTGTGCTTGAGAATTCCCTATAGAATTGTGAGAATTAAATGAGATAATGCATATAAAGCCCTTGGTGAAAGCCTTACAAGAGATGAAAAGGAAAGTGTGCTTACTTGGAAGCATGGAGGGTCTGGGAGATAGAAGGACACTGCCATATAGTATCGTGGAGGCCAAGAGAGAAGATATTTTCAGAAGGGCAGAAAGGGCCTAAGTCGCCGAAACTGGTTTGGCTCAGTGGATAGAGCGTCAGCCTGCGGACTGAAAGGTCCCAGGTTCGATTCCGGTCAAGGGCATGTACCTGGGTTGCGGGCACATCCCCAGTAGGAGATGTGCAGGAGGCAGCTGATTGATGTTTCTCTCTCATCGATGTTTCTAACTCTCTATCTCTCTCCTTTCCTCTCTGTAAAAAATCAATAAAATACATTTAAAAAAAGGACAAAAAAAAAAAAAGAAAGGGCCTAAGTCTCCAAATCACAAAAATATTAAGAACAATGAAGAAAATGAATGGGTTCTTAGTTCAGATAATTAAGAGTTCTTTGGTGAGAAATTTCAATGAAGTAATAAGGACAGGAAGCATATTTTAGGACTGAGTGGAAGCATAAGTAGGAAATATTGACCACTCTTGAAAAGGTTGATAATGGAAAAAGAGACTATGTATTTGTAACATAATGAGTTATTGATCTCTTGAAATTTTTTAAACTACTATGAATTATTGGCAAACAAATTATAAAGTACTTGTGATTCCTTTTCACATAAAGCCATACTTACAACTAGGTATAAGTATGAATCTATAAAAAACAAAGGATACATTATCTTCCAGAAAGTTTATCTCAATTTACATTTCTCTAAGCACTATATGATATCGCTAGAGGTGAGTATTTTAAAGTAACAAGAGTTTATTCTCTACTTAATAACTTTTAAAAATATCCCATAAATATAAATGCACTGCTTTTATAATATAACGTGGAGATATTAGCTAGTGAAAAGATTTATTAATATCTAATATCAGCTTCTTTCCAACAGAATATATGTACCTTTTGAGCTCTCCAATGTCAAAAATATAATTGGTGACTAAAGATTTTCCATTTTTCACTCACAAAGAAAGGCTTTTCCAAAGAATTTCAAAAGCATACACATGTATTTTCTTGCCTGAGATGAATTTTATAGAAAATAAATGAATTATCAGAGGCACCAAATTTATGACACTGAAATGACATTGTCACATTTGAATAAATAAAACAGACTTATAAGAGTATAATTTTTTACAAAAGTGAGATTCTTTCATTTTATATTTTAGTCGACAGTTTTAACAGGAGTCTTCTTTCACCCACCATATTAATTAATAAATTTTGTTAATGATATATTAATCAAGCATAATTGTGTCAAATAATTAAAGATTATTTGGGGTAACAACATTTCCAACATCTGACATGAAACAGGTAATTGACTGTTTTTAGACAACTTTTTGTTGAACTAATTATGTGACATGCCACAAATCCTTAATTGGGCTCATGATTTGAAAAGGCAGAGTAACATATATGTTTCCTTTGTTAAAGCAACAGCAATGACAAGAACAAAAACAAGACCAAAATAAGTCAAAAGAAAATCAAAGTCCATTTCACCCTGGATTTAAGAAAATCTTGTGCGTGTGTATGTGTGTGTGTGTGTGTGTGTGTGTGTGTGTGTGTGTGTTTGTTTTCTGTGCCCTATTTTAGCTTGGTTAATGGCCTGAACCTCTGCGACTATCAATCCCAATTATTCTCTTTGGAGTTAATTGTTGGTACATATTTTCAAAACTATAAAAAGAAGTTTAATTAGAAGGAAATATTTCAGTATTTTAATCACTGGGCTGTCGAAATTCCTAGTAAAACCAATGCCTCAGAATTTTTAAATAGCTTTGAAGTATTTTCCATCTCCTTTTATTTTGACTTGCCCAACTGCTTTTTAGTTCTGAATATCTCCTGCCACACCAATGATTTTAAATGCGCCTTTGGAGATGTCTTCCCTGAATCGCTGCTCAGACCTGTCTACCTGAAGCATATCGAAACTTAGCTGTTCCTATCTCATTCTCTAGGCATACTTAGCTAGCTAATCTATTAAACTAATTCTTGTTAAAAGCACTAGTGTGGGATTACAGATTCTTTAGATATTCTTTCATTGCATTCAATTCGACACATATTAATTGTGAATTGTATATGCCAGGCACAGCAATCAAATTCGGAGCACACATAGACAAGAGAAATAAAATTCCTGTCTCAGAAATTCTCAGATCAGGAAGCCATTAGTAAACAAAGTGGCATATGCTGAACATTATCTATGAAAGCCCTGAAGCCCAGCTGGTATGGCTCAGTGGTTGAGCATCAACCTATGAACCAGGAGGTTACGGTTCAATTCCTGCTCAGGAAACATGCCTGGGTTGTAGGCTCAATCCCTGGGGTTTGAGGTGTGCAGGAGGTGCCAATTGATGATTCTCTCTCATCACTGATGTTTCTATCTCGCTCTCGCTCTCTCTCTCCTCTTCTACTTTCCTTTCTCTGAAATCAATTTAAAAAACATATTAAAATTTTTTAATAAAGCACTGAAAAATATAGTTGCAAAGAGGCAAGAGTACTCAGTAGCTCCCTCTGTAAGAAAGCTTTTACCACTATATTGGTAGGTGTACTCTTGGAGATAAATTCAATTATCAACAGTATGAGGAAACAGTCCAGTAGAAGAAAAATGAAGAAATCTGGGGGCTGGAAAGCATTTCAGTAGTCCTCAAATCACACCACATGTAATATTCTGCTTATTCCCTCCAGACATAGGTGTTCTCTATAGCTTTAAAAGTCACTAGCATTTGGACATGTCCACCTTATTGACATTTCATGGGTAACATAGCAGGAGAATTTTCCATGTCTGCATCCACAAGTCATGATGCTTGTCAGAAAAGATTCCATGACAGCACGGATGGGCTTGTAATTCCTGCTCAATCCACTTCTCCTTGTAAAGGGAACTGCTTTCCCCTCCAGCTTCTACTGAGGAGGAATATCCTCTACTCTGTTTCCTTGATGCACAATGACAGCTGACAGACGAGTGGAAAAGCCCTCCCTAACTCCAGGGCAGCCAGGGCTGAGGTAGGCTGTGGACTGCATGCTGAATGCACTATCTCAGAAAGTTTATGTGCCATCACCCTCGCCTCTCACTTTGAACTATGATCCTATAGAGTCTTGAGTCATGCTATACCCAAACCAAAATTCTACTGCCAGGATTTCTTAGAAGCACCATGGATGCAGAGCTACCTTCCAAATGATGGTCTTAAAGCTTTGATTTATTTGTTTCTACTTTAACATTTCCATAATTCTATGTGTGTCTTTAGAATAGCTATTTCATAAGCTGCGTAAGTGGATTTCTATGCCAGGGTTCCACAAAGACTGGCAACAGGTTTGCATGACTTAGTAAAATATGTGAGCTATTCAGAGCCAGATTCAAGAACACCAAGCGGGCTGGTTATACCAAATGGAGATAATAAAAATGAAAATCAAGATCTAAAGTCATAAGAACATAAATGATTTAAGAAAAACAATAAAAAGTGAAAATGAGGAGGCAGGATGGCAATGGAGGATTTTTTTTGTTAGCAAACCAGGGTTGTAAAGAAGGACACTATGCAGGAACACCATTGTAAAGAGGAGGGTGAGAGGGTGTGTGTGTGTGAGAGAGAAGAGAGAGAGAGAGAGAGAGAGAGAGAGAGAGAGAGAGAGAGCAGTAAGGAGAAAAAGGATGTGAGCAATAGCACTGGGAGTTTCCTCAATATTTAGTTAACCAAAGTTTTCTGGACCCACCTTAGAAGGATGACACAATAATTGTCAAATAATTATGCTAATAGAATGGTAACTACTTTAAAATACTGGTGCACATTGATACGTGGAGGGAGAGTTGTCAGTGCAGTACAGAGTTAATCAAGGATGAATATATTCCCTCTGCTTTTTATACTGGGGCTGGGGCATATACAGAAAGATATTATGGAAAGAACTGAAAACTATTGTATTTTCATTTAAAAACCATTCATTGATAATTGAACAAGTATTAAGTGAAAATTAGGTAAAAGGCATATTCTGGGCTGAAGCTTGACTTCACCCCTTATTTGCTATGTTAGTGGGATAGACTTAGAGCCTCACTTCACAATAATGAAGTTGATAATGGGGCAAATAGTAACTTTGCAGTGCAGAAGCCTGACTGATAAGCAGTATCTCCACCAAGTGATGAAGGTTAACATCACGAGTGATGTCATGTGGACATCATACACCTCCTTGTCACATCATGTGACAAGACGGGCGCTTGACATATGCCGTATCCTATCCAAACACTAACAACTCCAATCTTATCACAAAAAAAGGAACAGAAAAACTCAGATATGGGGGCATTCTGCAGGACACCTGGCCAGTACTTCCCAAGACTGTCAAGGTTATGAAAATAAGCAAAGATTGAGAAACTATCACAGACCCAAGGTGACGGGGGAGACATGACAACCAAATGCAATGTATTCATGGGTAACGTAAACCAGCAAGAGCACATTAGGAGAGGGCATTAAAGAAAAAAAACAAAACTGGTGCAATTCAAATAAAGTCTAGAATGTAGTTCATAGTAATATGCCCATCAGTGTTTTATTTTGACGAATGGTAATAATATTAGATGTTAACAATGCGGGAAACTGGGTGTAGGGCATATGGAGCTCACTGTACATCTTTGCATCTTCTCCATAAGTTAAATATTATTCCAAAATAAAAAGATGCGATTTTAAAAAAGAAAGATCTCCTGAATTTTTTTCCTAAGTTTTTTGTTTGTTTGTTTTTGAATCTTTCATTTGGTTCAGTTCCAGGTTTTTAGGATAAAGACACTTAGGAATTGTCGTTGTCTTACCTCCTTAATTATCTTCTAATCAATTGACTTTTCTTGATATCAGTTACTAAAAATGTGCCCCCATCAATATCTTGTAGATTAGACAATATTCTGGAGCAGGGGTAAGAACTCCAAAGGATGAATTCAGACCCCCCAGGAAATACACTCTCTTTACCAGAACACTATTTTTGCCATGGTAATTTGGGAGTCTAGGCTGGCATAGCCATTGATTCTAAAGTTTCCATTAAAATGTTCTGCTTGTGCATTAAAAAAATACATATAATTTGAAATATAAAAAACAAGTTCTATGCAATCTACCTATAATGCCTGCTTTTGTATACTACGTGATAAATCTCTTATTTTATTTAAATAATGCCACCCATTCAATAAAATACTACAGCAAAGAGGCAATTTTTTAAAAAAAATCTTAAATCTTTGTTTCATGATTGCTACTTCTAATTAAAATATTTTTGAAGACTATGCCGGGCTTCTCATTCTTGATATGCTGTCCATTGGAAAGCTGGTTGTCGGAACTCCCAAGGCATCCATGAAACAGATGCCAGTCTGTGTAACCATCTATTTACATCAGGGCACAGCCAAGAAGTACCACCTCCCAATATGTTCTATAATGTAGATCAAAAGCCTTCAATATTTACTCCCAAACCCAGTATGGCAGGGAAACACATGTGCACCCTTTGGCAATGCATATAGTGGGACTGGAAAACTGAGAAACCAACCTTCTGCCATTGTGCCAAGTTCCAATTCCTTTTTTCTCTTTTTCCTTGCAATTTGCTCTTTGAAGAAACTAGGTCACTGACTGGGTTTTACAAATTACATTCCAGGGTGTTGTTTAATGTTTCCACCAAAACTTAATGTCTTCAAGTTTTAATAGTCAAGATGAGAGATTCAATTGCAAAATGCCCAACTCAATTGAGAAAATTCGTTTTGGATAAAAAAATTTCTTGTATCCTTTGTCAAAGCCTGTCATTTCATGCTTTAGAACACAGTCTTCTTCATTTCCCTTAAGATAGCTTCACTCCTCCTCCAGAGCTTCTCTCAAATGCAATGACCTTTTCAGTTATGAAATTTGTGCTAACAAATTGGGAAGCGAAAATTTTTACTCCCCTACTCCAAAATGTTTTTAATATAAGTTGTCAACCACAGTACACAAGTCTCCCACTTTGATATCTAAACCCAATTTGTCTGAACCTGATAGGTCTCTTTCAACCTATTCAACCACACATTGTTCAATTTAATGAAATGTATAATTTGCCAATAGCTTCCTTTTCCAGGTCACCCTACATAAGAAGTAAAATTGTTTTTCAAACAAATTACTTTTCAGAGCAAAAATAACATTATTTTTAAACATGTGAAATACTGATTCACATTTGAATTTGTCACACATTATGGAAAACTACAATGAACTTTTATAGAACTGTGGAGTATTAGGAAATTACTGAAACAATAGGATTAATTTATCATTAGGACATTAGAGGTATTTAAGTTGCTATGTGAAGCAACATATTTTAGAATGACAGATGTGCAAATAAATTGTTCAGTATAGATACACTTAAATGACCCAAAGTTTTTAAAATCTTGCTTAAGTACTGACTGCTACTGTCACTCCATCATTCTATAGTACAAAGGGCTATTGCTGGATTTGGGGGTCAGTATTTTAACTGTGTAAGAATTTGTGAGTTTTTAGTCAACATTAAATTTTCCTTTCTTTTGTCATTTTTATTTGTTTATATTAAAATCATTATTTGTTTTAATTTAATTTCTGCCTTTCTATATGGTTTAACACCATACAATTTGATAACATTGAGGAATTTGTAACACTGTTTTATGCTCTTCCTTATAAAAACATTTAATAGATTAGGCTTGACATGAATTCTTCCAATATCATCTTTTTAAAATGTTTTATTTTTCAATTACAGTTGACATACAATATTATCTTTCAATATCATCTTATTACCATTGGTCCCCACGGTTCAGTCATCATGCATTGCTAATGGGCTTGTCTCCATTTTGTTTGTTAATTTAAATACAATATCTAGTCCAACTGAAAGCAGCTGGAGACAGAAAGCTTTCTGGGTGAAGGAGAATAGAGGCAGGCAAACACCCTGAATAGAGAAATATTCCGCACTGGAACATGGTTGTTTCTGATGCTTTTGCAAATTGGCAGAGTAGTAGATTTTCTCCAGTTCCCAACTTCCCTGACCTTCTCAACATCTCTGATGCAGGAAACTCTACAGGTGAAGTTCTTTCCCTTTCGTTTCATCTAAGACATTTGACTCGTGGAAATATCTGCCTGATGCATTTTGTTGTTGTTGTTCAGACAGGTGATCAGTTGACACTGGGAGCACTCTAGGAGAAGATCTGTTTGGTCATTTTCAGTCTTTGATCTAAATCATTCCATTTGACTAAGTTTAATGATTCTTTTTTTTTTTAACTCATGGCTGATTAAGTGAGTTGAATTGATCTGAACATTTTTTACTCTCATCCTCAACCTTGCGTACACCACAGGATTGCTCTCTTCTATCTCTCTTCCCAATGGATGGGCAGTTGGCGCTTTCCTTTGAAGTCCATTTAACTTTGTTTTTGTTGTGGGCCAGCCTAAGACAGGGATTACTGACTCTAATTTTTTTTGTTTGAAGCAAAGACTTCAAAGAGAATCGGGGCTGTGAATTCTTCAATGTTATGACAGGTTCAGACATATTAGCAGTGCCAACATGACAACAATTTGTTGCCATGAATATGGGTTCTCAATAGCCAGCTGGGAATGGAATTACTTTACTCTTTTGTGCATACTCATGTCACCTAACATGGTTAGTGTCAGGATCTGAATTTTTGCCAGACCATTTGCCTGTCAGGTTGCAGAACTGCTGAGTATATTTGAAAAATGTGAACAGAATGAGATGATGGCCTTTACTCCTAGACAGCTGGGCTAGTACAGGGATCAGCAACATACTACCCTGAGGGTCTGGCTGAGCAGTAATATGTCTAAGGGATCATAAGGGAAATAAAGGGAAAGAGATCATACAGGAGAAAGATTAGAAACTGAGATATTAAAGGAAGATGTAAATGTTGGCAAATTGTGATACTATCAATACTAATGTCTTTCCCTGTAGGATACATTTATCCCCTTGAGGCCCTTCAAGGTTCCATTGAAAGTATAGTAATTTACATATGCCATTTTGAACACCTCAATTCTATTCTAGTCATTTTGCTCTAGTTTATTCAATGCCATTCAGCTCAAAATGCTCTAAGTTTAATTTTTTTTTTTTAATATGTGAAGGCTTTGCATGTATTTTTCCCCTGTTTGAGTTTCTCCACCCTGCTTGCTGACTGGCTAGTTGCTAAGCTGAAGCCCTTTCACCTTGTCTCTCCTTTAGGGTGAGTCAGCCCACTCCCCATCTGTCATTGCACGGGACTCTGCTTATAAACATGATGGCCCTTGTGACACTGAACTGTAAGTGCAGGCTTGTAGGTTTATTCTTCCAGTAGTACACAGCTCCTAAAGAGAGACGCTTGCTCCTTTTTTTTTTATTGCTCAATAAATGTTTGATAATGAAATAAACTCTGAAGAAAAAAAGTTGTTTTTGTACAGACCAAGTTCTTAAAACAAGCTTACAAAAATAAGTGATAAACTAGATAAGGTAATAGAATTTTTTTTTCTTTACTAATATCAATAAGACGAAGGGTTACCCTTTACCACTTACCTACACAAATTCCCATATTAAGTTCTTTATATGCCACAATTTTATTTGAATTTTACAAGGATACTATGAGGTAAATTATATTACTTACGTCACTGACAGGTTATAAAATAAAGTTTTGAGAGGAGAAATATATTTCTAGGTCATGCATCCCTAAATTGCCAGAGCCTAGCATATCTTCTCTACAGAGATCATGACTTTACCCACCACTCTATGCTCCCCTTGTTTTATTTCTACTTCTTATTCTATATATATATATATATATATATATATATATATATATATAAAAGGAAATGAAGTCCATTGAACATCATATACCACATATTTTATCTAATCAATTCAAATATTTTAAGTATAATATTGGTATTATGATTTAAGATTCTATTATCTTTCCCTCTTATGACCTACTGCAAAGATAAGAAAGGAATAAAGGCATAAACTCAGAATAATGAGGAAATTGTAAGAGGGCCATCTGAGGCAAGGGGGTTCAATTGCCTCCATCCCCTGCTTCCCCCACAATTTTAAAAAGTAAATAAAAAAGATATTACTCAAAAAGCAGAGTAAAAAACTTTCCAGAATACCCACAGAGAGGACAATAGCCAAGGCATGTGCAGACCTCAATAGTCATATCTTGAAAAGATTAAGAACTTAGAAATCCATGTACTTGGAAAACAAAAGGGCAGGGTGGTGTGGAAAAACGGGAGAATTAATTGACTTTCTCAATGGAGCTTTTACTTTCTTCTACCACCAGAAAAAAATTAACAATGGTACTACTTGGTGTTTACACTGCAGGTTAAAAAATAAAGATTATTCTCCAAACAAATTGAAGAGAGTCCCGTGCAATGACAGAAGAGGAGAATTAGGACAGGTAATGCGGGCTTTGGTATCCAAGATATTTGGAGGGCTTCCAAGTACCCACATACCTCAAATAAATCTACCAGCCAATACGGATTTAATACATAACTCTCAGGGTTACTGACTCATCCCTAAGCATGAATAGAAACAACGAACTACATTTGATTATATCCTATTGAGCATGGGCAGAGCATGCTCAATTTTTTTAAAGTGAGAAATCATAGATGAAAAAGAAGAAAAAATATAAAAATAATTTGGGTGAAAATAACTTTAAAATATTCATATTTTTAAAAGATTGAGCAGTTAATGCAGCCATAATTGCAAAGGAAAGCAGCAAAGAGAAAACAAGAAAGAGCTCTAAGTAACTCAAGTTATAATTACAAAAATAATGATTATATGAATCATTTAATGATCAAGCCGAAGAAAAATCTTGCAGAATGCATAACAAGAAATATGTAAAATATTAAAGAAAATGTATTCCAGTGAGCTCAGTAATTGATATTCAAAATCTTAAAAGGAGAGAATGCAGATAATGAATTAATATTTTAAAAGAAATAACAACAATAGGTAATATGACGCAGAACTAAAGGAAATTAAGAATTTTCTAATTAAAATTACCCACAGTAACTAGCACATGAAATTAATATCAAAACACTTAAAAACCTCAATGTGAACTTTCTACACCCAAAGAATAAATACAAGGTACTAAAATCTAGAGAGAGAAAGAAAAATGATCACCTACAAGAAAAAAGGATTAAAGTGACAGCATACTTCTCAGTGGCAATATTGTTTCCTGAAAGGGAATGAAGAAATATGCTCAAAGATCCATGAAAAAATTATTTTTGTTCTATACTCAACCTTGCTTTCAATTAAAGGTGAATATAATATTTTTTCAAATATGAAAAAAAATCAGAGTTTAACTTTCAACACATTTTCTCTTGCAAAATTACTTGAAGACACATTAAAATAAAACATAAATGATAATAAATAAAGACATATAATTACAAAAAATAGGTTAATGCAAGTCACAACTTTGCAAAAGACAATATTTTTTAAAGAAAATTAACATTGTAAATGAAAGGCAAAGCATAATTTGGTATGATTTGAAGTAACATGAGTAAAGTACAAGGAATAGGAATTGATATTAATATTCTTTGAATGGCAGAAAAATCAACTTGACAATGTAAAAGTTGAAGTACAATGACATAAACTAGGACCTGAGAGTGAGAGGAAAGCTTGAGGACTAAATTGGAAAGAGGATGAGAGTATAAAACACAAAATTCTCATTTATAGCAGGGAGCATATAGACAATTTAGTAAGTTCATAAATCAAGAAAAGGCAGGTAAGTGTTTTTCACAGACATAGCTATAAAGCCAAAATTATGGTTTTCATAATATAGTCTGTTATCCAATTTTATTTTTAAGCTGTGTGCACATATTAATTTGATAAACATTTTTTAAAGATTTAAGTACCATATTTAATACTATATATATATATATATATGTGTGTATATATATATATATATATATATATATAAAATAGGTAATATGCAAATTAGCCAGGACACTGTAAGAGTCACAACTGCTTAGGGGGAGGCTGCATGGGCAGGTGGGAGGGAGGGGACTGATGTGCAGTGAGGCCAGCCACGGATGGTGCAGGCCCACAGAGAGCAGGGTGGAGCAGGGCCCGCAGAGAGCAGGGAGTAGGGCTTGCCTGCCAAGCCGCCGCCACAGCGAGCAGGCCCACAGAGAACAGGGCCTGCCAGCTGGGGCACAACGGCAGTCCTGCCTCTGCGTGTGAGCTGCAGAGGAAACACTTTTTCTTACTGCTCATTGGCTAAGCTCCCAGTACGCCACTCGCAGTGTTCTTGGTAACTTGGGTAATAAGAATCCAAAAAGGTGATCTAGGGTTTTTCCACCTCAATCCTGGAGGAAAAAAATGAAGGTCCACTGCTGGAGGGGCTAAGAAATGTCATATCCTGCCCTAGCTGGTTTTGCTCAGTGGATAGAGCCTCAGCCTGCCAACTGCAGGGTCCGAATTCAATTCTGGTCAAGGTCATGCAGGCTCCTCCTTGGCTGGAGCCCAGGTCAGGGCTCATGCAGGAGGCAACCAATCAAAGTGTCCCTCTCACATTTATGTTTCTCTCTGTCTTTCCCTTTCTCTTCCACGCTCTCTAAAAATCAATGGAAAAATATCCTCAGGTGAGGAAAGAAAAAGAAAGAAAGAAAGAAAGAAAGAAAGAAAGAAAGAAAGAAAGAAAGAAAGAAAGAAAGAAAGAAAGAAAGAAAGAAAGAAAGAAAGAAAAAGAGAGAGAGGGAGGGAGGGAGGGAGGGAGGGAGGGAGGGAGGGAGGAAGGGAGGAAGGAAGGAAGGAAGGAAGGAAGGAAGGAAGGAAGGAAGGAAGGAAGGAAGAAAAGTGATATTCTATGAAAGAGACATCTTGAAAATGCCTAAAAAAAGTTGTCATTTTTTCGTGGTGAAGGGACTGGAGTCCATGTTGATGAAAACACCTTGGCAGCTGCAGCAGCCAGCAATGGCAGCAGTAGCGGGGTGATGGGGGCAGCACCTTCCCCTGATCAGCCCGGTTGCCTTCTGCAGAGGGAGTCCAGTAGGACATCCCCTGAGGGCTCCCGGATTGGAGAGGGTGCAGGTCGGGCTGAGGAAACCACCCCCCATCACCACCGGGCATGAATTTCATGCACCAGGCCTCTAGTCTAAAATGGTTTGGTGCTTGCTTGTGCTTATTTCACCTGCAAAAGTTCACATGCCTTGACCACAACATCTTCCTAGTTGACATTAATTATAAGGCATCATCAACTGTGAAATACATCTCAATTTCAGAGATATTAAAATGTGAAAATAAAAATGAGTGTCAGGATCAGTGCAATAAGGTAAATCTGATTTAATTCAGACAGATGGCCCTATTTACCCACAAAAAAAATGTAATAGAAACCACTGCAAGGCTGAACAGCTAATAGTGAAAACATCGGTTCATTTCAAAGAATGGCACATCTGCAGGTATCAGAGCTGCAGGGGGTGATAGCTCATCAATACACAGCCTTAGCTCTGAACAGTAATACTCAAGCAAATACTGCTAATGCAAAAACACTCATTCTTTAAAGTGTTGCTGTAAGAAATCCATACATATTGAATGGTTAGTTTACAATTAGACAATTAGACAAAGGAGCTTAATCATCCATTTACATAAGAGAAAGATCAGCCTCCTGTGAGAGCTCCTAAGAAAATTACCTGAAGTTGACCACCGCATGACATCAACTGTCAATCACTAAAATGAGTTTGCCATACTAAATTAAAGTCATAAATATTTGCAGCAGGAAAATGACAAGATATGATAACTTTTCTGTTCATTGCGGGCATTCTTTGATTGACAAAATTTGCCTCAGTAAAATATGCCACGTCAGATTTTTCTACAGAGCATTATGCTCGTTGCCATCAAGAACATTAGTGATAAAGTATTTCTTAAAGAAACTCTAAAGTACGTAACTAAAAATCAATGGTTCTGAGCTTTTAAGCTGGCCTTGCAATTATGTGTAAAAAGTGTATTTTTGATTCAGGAATGTTATTAAAGATCTCAATTTCTTATCTTCTCCAACCCTAATCCATCATCATTTTTTTTTCAGAGAATAAAGAGTTCTGAATTATTCCAGACCATTGACACCCTTTTGCAGATGTTGATGCTGTAGTTTTGTCTGCATATGTTCAGGCAGAGACATTATGTCGTGACTGCCACCTGGCCTACACCTATGGGAAGACATCATTGATAGCAATACAAATGCAATAAAGGAAAATATGTCAGTGAATATCCGTATGTCTATATCTATATATTTAAACATGCATAATCTTTAATGTTGTATAATCCAATCATATCTATTTTTTTGCTACAACAGGCAACAAAGAGCATTCATGTCTATATTCATATCTCCATATATGAATATTTTTCCAGGTATGTCTATATAGGATGAATGCCTATAAATTTAATTGATGAGTTAAAAAGTGAAAGCCTTTTTACTTTTATAACTATTGTCCTCTAAAAGTTTTTCCTCTTTTATATTCACACCAATTAGGCAGGCGACTTCCTGTTGAATTGTATGACTGTAAACTCCCGATTTTTATTGATCTTAGTTTACACACCTTTGACAAAAGCCTGTCTTTAAGACACTAATATCTTTCCTGGAAAACTTGAGTGTTAACTTTTTAAATTGTCTAAAATATGGTGCTAGAAAGACATGAGAATTTCTGAATATATTTACGATGAAATTTATCTAAAAACATTTAAACTTCTTTATCATGTTAAAGTGCTGCCATATACAAAATAACTGATATGTTTTCTTGCAAATAAAAAAGAAGAAATCAAGGAGAGCAGAGTAAAGGAAGTCTATATTTTTTATTGTTGTTAATTCTCACCTGATGATGTTTTTCCATTGATTCTTAGAGAGAGTGGAAGGGAGAGAGAGGAATAAAGAGATAGAAACAATCAATGTGAGAGAGACACATCATCAATTTGTTGTTTCCAGCATGCACCTTGATAGGGGCCAGGGACAGAGCCTGCAACTGAGGTATGTGCCCTTGATCAAAATCGAACCCAGGACCTTCTGTCCACAGACCAATGCTCTATCCACTGAGTCAAATCAGGTAGGGCTAGTGGACCCTTTGAGATACAAGTCTGCAAATCTGACAATAGGAGGATATGTACCCAGAGATTGGTCCTCATCCAAGTGTCAATTTCATTTTCCTGGAACCCATCATGGCTATTTCAACAAGAATAGTGTTATTGTTCTGCTCAATTTTTCTATTATACTATTAATTTTTGCTTTAACATTACAGATACTATAGCACATGAGTGACAGAAAGTTTTGCCAACATGATGATTTAATGAGCACTATTAAAACAAACAATAGAAAATTTAGACTTAAAATGCAAAAAAAATTTTACTGTGAGGCAAGGTTATTTTAGCAAAGTGAGTAGTATGTGCATATGCACATATATGTCTTTTTATTTAAAATAATCCCTGGACTCTGCTTAAAAAAATATTTCCTTAGAATTTCTTTTCTGATTTTAAAATAGTACTGACTAGTCAATATTTTAAAATCTTTTAATCCATTGTCCAGCTTATCTCAAATGCTCCTTTTCATCCGACAGCTAATAATTGATCCCCAAAGGTCAATTTTTAGCGTCAGGTCAGTAAACAGGGTTTAAGTTTATCTATGACTTGGCTTTTAGAAGACAGATTATACTTCTTTGTAGCCAGATACACAGATAATGTAAAACAAATACACAGGCAAGAGCTGTCATAAAACATTTACAAATTTTCTGGCAAGATAAGTGGTCAAGATCTACACCTAAAACCTATGTGATCCTATTAACCAATGTCATCCCAATAAATTTAATTTAAAAACTTATGAAATATAGACTTAATGTACACTTTTCTTAGGAGGTTAGCTTAAATGTTTTGTTTTACAAATCAAAATCCTTGCTCTAACCATTTCTCTTCCCAAAATACCTCCTTTTTATCTGCCTTGCATAACTCTGGCCCTCTTTAAAGTCCAATATACAATAAATAACCTAATAATCTATATATATAAAAGCCTAAGCGACCATTATGACCAGTTGACTGAACGACCAGTCGACTGGTCTCCATGATGCTCACTGACCATCAGGGGGCAGACACTCAATGCAGAAGTGCCCCCTGGTGGTCAGTGTGCTCCCACAGTCAACCTCCCATGGCTGGCCAAGCTCCTATGGTCCCTCCCCAAGACCGATCGGCCCCGATGGGGATTGGGCGAGATGGCCCCAATCAGCCTTGATTGCCAGCAAAGCCAAGAGACCCCTCCCATGCACAAATTCGTGCATCGGGCCTCTATTAATAGTAATAATATTGCATACAAGCACTATGATTTAGGTAGCTTAACATGTTCAATCATCACATCAACTTATTAGTTATACATTATTCTTATTCCAATTATAAAATGAAGACATTGAGACTTAGAGAAGTTCAGTTATTTACACAAAAACCATTGCGAGTAACCAAATGAATAGGCATCCTATATAATAAAAGGGTAATAAGCAAATTGACCGAACGGTGGAATGACCAGTCGCTATGACACGCATTGACCATCAGGGGGAAGACGCTCAACACAGGAGCTCAACACAAGCCAGGCTCATGGCTGGCGAGTGCAGCGGCACACAGCTCTAAGGATGTCCCATGGGGAGCGGGCCTAAGCCATCAGTGGGACATCCCCTGAGGGCTCCTGGACTGCTAAAGGGTGAAGACTGTGCCCGCCCCCCCAAGTGCATGAATGTCGTACACTGGGCCTCTAGTTCTTAATAAAAATTGATGTGATCCCAGACACAAACTGTCCTTCTTTGTTCTCCCTTTACCTACTAATTTAACCTCCTTGTCCTTCCTACTGAAAAATCTTCTAAAACCATTAAAAATGTTTGTTAAAAAATATTTATAATGACCACAAAATTATCATCAGTTAGATTAAATTGTGTCCAAGCAAATTAAACATGATAGTTTATTAAAATAAAAATATAATTCACAATGAAAAATGAATCTTTATGTAACAAATATGGATAGCATCCAAATAAAGAAAACCTGGACTACAGGAAATATGGAAATAAATTAAAAGAATAATGGAAGTATTTATTATTCATCTGTCTTAGCACTCTTTCAAAAGAAATACAAAGAAGAAAATGTAAGAATAAAGAGTCCCTAAAAATAATTTATTTTAAAATAAGAATTAATCTTCTGAAAACAGAAAATACATTTACTTTTCATTAGCTGAGGACTATAAATTGACTAAGGCAAAAAGATAATCTCAATGGATTTCATAAATTAAATGGTAAAATTTTTATATTAGAAAAACTTTAAATTAATTGATCATATAGACTGATTAAAAGAGACAAAATATGTGATCGTCACAGAAGATGAAGTAAAAGATTTCAAAGCACTAAACACTCTTTTATGTTAAAAAATTCTTACTAAGTAGGAAATAAAAGGAAGTTTAAAAACACATACATACAGCAAATGTCATGTAAATGTTAGAACTAATTTTTTTCAAATTAGGGACAAAAGAGATATGTGCATTATCACATTTTATTGAAGATCTAAGCCAATGCAATAGGATAAGAATAAATTAAGGTATATAAATTCAAGGTATAAAATATCTACAAGTTATTGAAATAATAGGAGAGTTTAGTAAAAGAATTGGATATAAAATTATTATACAGTTATTTACATTTGACACTAGCAATAAACAACTAGAAAAACTATTAGATATAAGACATCATTTAAAATGTGAAGAATATTAATAATTGGAGATTAATAAGTCTAATAATAGTATAAAAATGTCTAAAAGAATGTTATAAAATATTATTGAATTATTTAATAATTCCTAAATAAGTGAAGAAATTTGTCTTTTATTATTATATGTTCTAAATGTGTATGGAAGTCTTTGGGATTAATATTAGTCAGAGAAACTGAAGAACAGGGGAATGGTAGTTGTCCTATTGTTTATAAATATTATTACTCACAATTAAGAGAGTGGGGTCTTGGTACTTAGATAGACAAAGTGATGAGTGAAATATGGAGAAGTAATTTGAGTCATGGCACATATTGTAGATCAATCCTGAAGTTAACATAGGTACCAAAATTAATAATTTAATCTAAATTATTCCATTAACTATTTTTATTCTCTCTTCTCTTTCATTTCATAATAGTTGCATGATGCAAGTGATAAAATATGAGAAGTATAATATTAAATAGTTCTTCAAAATATCCACTACTTTTTTATTTTAACATCTGTATAAATTTATTATAACAAAACACAAATACATATATTTAATGTTCCTCTATTTTCAGTTTCCAATTTCTTTCACATCCTATATAATAAAAGACTAATATGTAAATTGTCCCCTCAACCAGGAGTTTGACCAGGAGTTCGACCAGGAGGCGGGGCCTGCCGGCCAACCGCCCACAGCCCTCCCCTCGGCCAGCCCTACCCAATCGGCCCAATCAGGGCAGGCTGGCCGGACCCCACCTGTGCATGAATTTGTGCATTGGGCCTCTAGTATATATATGTATGTGTGTGTGTGTGTGTGTGTGTGTGTGTGTGTGTATATATATATATATATAATATGCATTATTTTGCTACTTATTTTTCTTACTTAATAAGTAAATTCTTCCACTTAGCCATATAGATCTAATTCATGTTTAATTGTTGCATGATATTCTAAGGCAAGGATTTAACAAAAATTTCAACAATTTCCCATTAAAAAATTTCAGGATTCTTTATTATTTCTTAAGATTTGATTCCACAAACAAGGCTTTCACAGTATTACATACTTGTGCTTATTCATCGGTTCTTTTAATTCCAAAAGAAGTGTTCCTCAAAAGTACCATTTCTGAATTAAAAGTTATATTATTTTTGCTTTATAAATGTTGCCTGATGACATAAATATATATTAGATGTGATTTAAAATTCCTCATTAGTAATGTGTAATACATTTTCCTCTTCTTCTCATTGCCAGAAGTTATCCTTCTTTATTTCTGTGAATTTGACAGTGAAAAATGGTATTTCATTTTGTTTTAATATATAGTTCTCTAAATATGACTAACACTGAAAATCTTTTCAAGTTTACTAAACATTTTCATTTCCTTTTCTAACTATTGATTCATATCTTTTCTTCAGTGTTCTATTGGTTAGTTTTTCTTTTTTTATTAAGTTGTAGGAAATTTTTGTATATTAGTGTTAATAAATAATAGTATTATTTCATTCTTATATTTATGCCATTCTGGAATTCATTATTTTTTTATTTTGCAGTGATTTTACTCCCACTTCTATTTACATCATTTAATTTTTTAGTCTCATTTAGGAGGAAACCCTCCAAATTTTTACAAATATAATCCTAATTTTCTTTTAAATTATTTTTAATTTTTTATTTTTAAATCACTCTAGAATTTACTTGGTATATGATTTTTTTTCCAACCAGATCTAGGACCAATTATAAAACACCACAGGTTGAATAAACCATCTTTTCTCCCACTTAAAATGCCATGTTTTCATTTATTTCATTGCAGAATATATTTAAATCTCTTTCAGGACAGGAATCTATAATCTAATTCATTGATTTATGCGACTTTTGCTGTGCCAATTTTTTCTATCTGTGACTTTTAGGCTTTATAAAATTTTATAACCTCATAAGGCTATATCTCTATGACTTTTAAATTAATTTTTTACAATTTTCCTTTTTCTATCGCTGCCAAAGTTATAATTCATTATCTAGACTGAAAGTTCCCAAAATGTGGTGTTGATCCTGAATATTTCTCCAGACTCTTTCACAAGTCCAGAAAGCAAAACCTATTTTCATAATAATCATAAAGTGTTACTTGCTTCCTTTGTTTTGTGGTTTATTTGCACTAATAAAGCAAAAGTAGCAGTGGATCAAACTTCTTGCATGTTAGCATGAATCAAAGCAAAGACACCAAACTGTATTTGTATGTTTCATCACATATATATGTAATACATGGGAAAAAAGAAAATATCCAGTTTCACTTATAAATGTTCTCAAGGAATTAGAAAAATACTATTTTACAACAAATACAAAAAATACAAAATCAACACTTGGTACAGGTTTTATTTTAATATTCTGTGTGACAACATAGGACTTACATATACAGTATGTCTGCTTTATATAGGAAGTACAGTGGTTGTCTCAGAGAACTTTCTGTGGTTTAATTTTGAGTTATAGACTGACTTACTTGCTTTTGTCATTGAATATATTTTTACAAGAAGGAATAACCAACAAAATATGGTTATTCAGACAGGATTATTTACAAACATTTTCTCAAAAATGAATGAAGTAAGCATGTCATTTTAAGAAAAGCTCGCAGTATTTGTAGCCAAGGATGAAATTCAAGCTTTCAAGCAAATACTAAAATTTTGGAAAACTTGTATCTTGCATAATAAGGCAAAGAGCCTTTCACAAGTTAAAGATTTTTCAGATGAGAGGAGTGGTGATCTTAGCAAATGTTATTTTTATATTGTATCAGGAAAAGTATCAACATTTGGAAAACCAAGATTTCCATTTGATCAATGCATTATATTAAAAGTTTTATGAATAAAATATCAATTTGACATCTAAGAGAGACCAATGAAGTTTAAACTAAATATGAATAACTTTTGTATAGTTTTAAGATTCTACATTGAAACTAACCTTTAAGAAAATGCCATCTGTCAAGTTTTGGTGGAATACCAAAAAATATTTCCATTTATATGAAAAACCTATTGAAATATGTTTCTTTTTCCAAATACATATTTGTATGACGCCAATTTTTTATATTTCAATCTAAACACCATATTACAACAGATTGAATGAAATATCATATATGATAATCAAGTTCTCTTCTATTAAATCAGGCAGTAGAGAGACTATTTTTTATTTCAGAGAGGAAGGGAGAGGGAGAGAGATATGGAAACATCAATGATGAGAGAGAATCATTGGTCCACTGGCTGCCTCCTACCTGCCCCCTCCTGGGGATTGAGTCTGCAACCAGGCATGTGCCCTGACCAGAATCAAACTCTGACCTCCCAGTTTATAGGTGGATGCTCAACCACTGAGCAACACTGGCTGGGCTGAAGATTTATCTATTTATTTTATTGATCTTTAGAGAGTGAGGAAGTGAGAGGGAGAGAGAGATAGAAACAGTAATGAAACAGAAACATCATCCATAGGTTGACTCCTGCACACCCGCTACTGGGGATCAAGTCCTCAACGCAGGTATGTGCCCTGACCAAGAATTAAACCAGTGACTTCTTGGTTCATGGGTTTATACTCAACCATTAAATCACACCAGCCATGCTAGAAATATCTTTAAATGTAAAACAATGGCTCTATTCCCGAGTTTTCTTATTTGAAAAATACATAATTTTTCAAATTATACTTTTTTCATAAAAAAGTGTGTTTTAAGTTAATGTCTAATGTATTTGTTATTATAATTAAATACAATAAAATGTTTTCTAAATTTCTCAATTTTAATTTCTAAAACAGTAAATATTGGTAGACATAATTCACATAAACAAAAACTCTTTGGGTAGGGGAGTGGCATTCCATTAATTTTTAATGGTGACTCAAGCTCCTAAGATGCCAAAATGCTGGTCTAAACATACCGGTATGCTACTGTACACTGTTTTGGAAGCTTTGCTTTAAAGGTTACATAAATCCATATCCAACACTTGCTAGATTTTGAGATTACTTTTCTATTTTCTTCTATAGGTTACAGCCTTTTTACTCACAAGTTTTCTATAAGTTCATGGGATAAGTTTTTATTTACATCAACATTGATAGTTTTTGTTTTAGAAGATATTTTTGTCTACATTTTCAACTTTATAACCATAGAGTAGCATTCAAAGATCTCTAGTATTTTTATATAATCTGTTTCAAAACTATAGTTATATATACTTCTTTCTTTCTGAATAATGAATATTTGCCCCTTCTTTTATTAGGCTGTTAGAAGTTTATTTCATTCTTACTTTATAAAGCTAGATTTGGGATCTTTTATTCTGTACACTAGAGGCCCAGTGCATGAAATTCATGCATTCGGGAGGATCCCTCAGCCCGGCCTGTGCCCTCTCACAGTCCAGGAGCCCTAGAGGGATGTCTGACTGACAGCTTAGGCCCGCTCCCCGTGGGCCTGAGCCGTCAGTTGGACATCCTTAGCACTGCCACGGAGGCGGGAGAGGCTCCTGCTACCACCGCTGCACTCGCCAGCCATGAGCCCAGCTTCTGGATGAGCGGTGCTCCTCCTGTGGGAGCACACTGACCACCAGGTGGCATTAAGCGTCTGCCCCCTGATGGTCAGTGCATGTCATAGTGACCAATCGTTCTGCTGTCAGGCTGAAACTGGCTCTCCGACATCTGCTGAAGGGTCCTGTATTACGAGAGGACACAGGCCAGTCCGAGGGACCCCACTGGTGCACAATCAGGGCCGGGGAGGGATGCGGGAGGTTGGCCAGCCTGGGAGGGACTGCAGGAGGGCTCCAGGGTATGTCCGGCCCATCTTACTCAGTCCTAATTGGCTGGACCCTAGCAGCAAGCTAACCTACCAGTCAGAGCATCTGCCCCCTCTGGTGGTCAGTGCACATCATAGCGAGTGATTGGGCAGCCTTAGCATATCATTAGCATATTATGCTTTGATTGGTTGAAAGGCCGACTGGACGACCGGACACTTAGCATATTAGGCTTTTATTATATAGGATTTGTCCCTTTACATTAATTTCTAATTGTTATCTATATAAATTATCTTTTAATCCTTCTCATATTTTTTATTTTGTTGCTTATTTCATACTTTGAAAATAAATACTGAGTTAATTTCTATATTTTTCTTTTGTTTTAATCATAAAAGTATTTAATCTTTTTTTTTCTGGGTGTACTTGTGTACAGGTTTATCATGTTCCATGTTTGAAATGTAAAATATTTGTAAACTTGATTGAGTGGTGTCATTTGGTTTTTTTTTTGTTATTAGGAAAAGGATCCTTGGTTTCTCATTGATAGGGCTTTTTCACATCCCTTACTGATTTTATTAACTTTTTTTTTACATAAAAACTATGATAACCAAACTTGTTGATACCCAAAACCCCATCTTCTTGCTTGTAAAAGGAGGGAATAAGAGATTTTTAATTGTTCTTGGGATTTGAATTAATGCATTAATTTTTTAGAATAGTAATAACTTTACCATAATTACAAAATAGTAAGTATTGTGTCACACATATATATTTCTTTTAACCTATACATTCATCCATACCTAGAGATAGAAAGAAAAGAGAGTGAAGATTTGATTTTCCTATCATCACACGATGAATGAAGACCAATCTGAAAAACAATTCTAAAAATTAAGCTTTATCATAGAAGTCTATGTCACTATCTCTGGTAGTTTAAAGAAGTAGAATTTGAAAGTAGAATAAGATATAGAAAGTAAGCCCCTAATTATTTTTAATGGATGGCTCTAGAAAAAGTCATTAGGATTAGAAACTTTCCTTTCAAACATATTCCATTTACCACAGATTCATGCAGCTCTAAATTATAGTTAGAGATCATTTTCATTTTGCTGCAATTTTTTATATGGATCTTTTTTTTTCTCAAGTAGGATTGGAAAGATAGTATTAGAAGTATAGGAAGGCTTTATTTGTAGAGTCTCCATTTTCAACTTATGGCTAAAATGAAATCTACAATTACTGCTTTCATGATATCCAAATCTAAGTGCATGAACCAGTTACAAAATTGAATGTAATGTAAAAGTATTGAGAAGTGGGAGAATAATTGGCCTATTTCTCCAGACTTCTAACCCAAGGCTGAGCCAAGAATGAGAAGCAGACAGGAATACAATATGGAACGGAACTAAATTTAAATGAGCATATCTAATTTGGTTACCTGTTTTGACAAGAACTTTTATTAGAGCCAAAACCGGTTTGGCTCAGTGGATAGAGCGTCGGCCTGCGGACTGAAGGGTCCCAGGTTCGATTCCGATCAAGGGCATGTGCCTGGGTTGCGGGCACATCCCCAGTAGGGGATGTGCAGGAGGCAGCTGATCGATGTTTCTCTCTCATCGATGTTTCTAACTCTCTATCTCTCTCCCTTCCTCTCTGTAAAAAATCAATAAAATATATTTAAAAAAAAAAAAAAAAGAACTTTTATTAGAGATACCTCTACCTTTCTGATTTAAGTACAGTTGGCAGTAGAATAGTAGATTCAAAGTAAGTCTCTAATATCTATAATGGTTCATTCTATAAGTCATCAGGATTAGACATTTTCCTTCCAAATATATTCATATACCACAGATTCATGGTGATCAAAATTATAGCTAAAGAACATTTTCACTTCTCATAGAAGAGAGCTCACTCACTGCCATTTACCCATAGAGTCAAAACTGTAATATAATGTATTCTTAACTTCTAAGGCAACTAATTCTGACAGTGGCTCAATGATTGTTTAAGAGGCAACAGAATTTTTAAAACACTCAAATAAAGGATGCTTTGTTTTCTTTCAAGGCCTTATATGAACAGAGTTCTGAGACCACTGAAGATCAATCACATCAAGTCTCAATTTATCAGTTTCATTCATATCCCCTGACCTCATACACACTTATCGTTCATCCAAGTTCTTTCTTTTTGTACACTTACACACATATGTTCCAGGCCACAGATACGTTTCATTGCATAACCATGATATTTCAGTTTTACAAGAACATTACATTTTAATGAGTTAAAAAATAGATGATTGTCACTGAGGCTTACTATTTCTCAATGTCAATGTTAAGAGACTGGCAATATCTTAAGATCAGAGCTAATCCGTAAAATATTATTACCTGATTTGCAGTCATGAGTAGAGTTGCTGGATAGTCTGGGGATTGTAGTAGAAGTGACACATCTGAAGCACAATCAAAGGGAAGTATTCTTTGAGACTCAAGAAAAAGACTGAGATGCTGATGTAGAGAAAAGCAAAGTGAGGTGACACAGAGAGTTCCAGGTTATAGTACAATTGGTCCTCGGGTTACGTCGGAGATCCATTCCTACAGCGCGAGCCACCTACATAAGCACCTATGTCACTCACATGGAGCACATACAGAGCAGTAATGAAGTGAAACAGTAAAAAAAATTTAAAAGATAACAATTCCTGACCTTTACTTGTGGTAAATAAATAATAAAAAACATAAAGCACATATGTACATACATCAAAATGACAGAACTTTTATTTTATAAATAAATGGGAAATGGCAAAGTAACGACGAGGACTGCCTGTATTATTATTTATTAGTTAGTATATTATTTTTTTGTATTACAACTATAATACAAATACTTTTGCCCACCCCTATCCTATACAATAAAAGCTTAATATGCTAAGTGTCCAGTCGTCCGGTTGTCCATTCAACCAATCAAAGCGTAATATGCTAATGACATGCTAGGGCTGCTCAACCACTCACTATAATGTGCACTGACCACCAGGGGTCAGATGCTCAACACAGGAGCTGCTCCCTGGTGGTCAGTGCACTCCCACAGCAGGAGCACTGCTCATCCAGAAGCCAGGCTCACAGTTGGCGAGTGCAGTGGTGGTGGCGGGAGTCTTTCCCGCCTCGGCTGCAGTGCTAAGGATGTCTGACTGCTGGCTTAGGCCAGCTTCCCATGGGATCCCCCGGGCTGAGGAATCCCCCCCACCCCAGTGCATAAATTTCATGCACTGGACCTCTAGTATTTTAAATAATGCTCTTTGAATCTTTTCATCACCAAAGAAATGCATTATAATTCAGAGTCACATTCTACACTGAGAATTGTAAAATTGTATTTTCATAAGTTTTATGTATTGGTTTTAGTGTTTAGAGGAACACTGTATATTTATAAAATATTTGTTTAGCCTGTTCAGGAATATTTGAAAATGTTCTCTAAAAGGTTAGAATGTTATGTAGGTAATATTACACAGTCAAGTTATGCTCATTATTAAAATTTTAATATCATGTGATAATATCTGATTTTAGGCTCTTTTGCTTTTTGCTATGCAAGATGAGTAATTATTCTACAAGTAATGGCATACTGTCCTTTCTTCATCAAGAGCTTATCCAAATTTTACTTTGATAATTTATGTTCAATTAATTCCCTCTTTTGATTAATTAGCTTGTTATCTTTTTTTATACACCCTCTGCTATGGAAACATACACAGCTTTCTACATCAGAAATGGACTAAAGAACGCCTCAGGTTATAATTTCAAGCTTCAAATTTCTCAGACTCTACTGCTAGAGCATCATAGGTTGTCTCATCAGGCCTCCTCATTAAAGAACAGCCACTCCATAACCCATGAAATTATCTCTTCTTGTGGCTTGTCTGAGGTCAGTGATATTTTTCTGGGTTATTAATTCCTCGGGTCTTTTGCTGGTAAACATTTGTGATTTGCATAATTTCTTCTAAGAAAATAAAGTGGTTATTTTCCAAAGTTTAACACCATTTTCTGTCTTTTGTTTATAATTATAACTTTATATTTGAGTTTTACAACTATAGAATAAAAGTCTTTGCAGTATTTTTTCAATTAGCCATTAATTTATTTGTTCAAAATCAGTTATTGACTCTGTGTTAGATATTGTAGTTATTACAATGGTAGTTGTTAATGAGTTTATGATATAGTAAAAATAAGTAATGTATACTAATATTTTATATTCACTGTTTTAATTCCAAGTCTGCCATGTACACACAAATATTGGATACGCTATAAAATCATACTTAAATAGCTTCTATTGTGGTCACTGTAGGCATTGAACAAGAAAATATATACAAATTGCTTGATATGATAATCCAAAATTTATCATATACTATCAGTTATGTTTTCACTATACATAGTAGAAGTATAAGTGTTAGAGGAGACACCAAGAAGGTGTTCTGCAAATTCAGCTGAATCAAAATACCTCCTTGGTAATTGATACCATGCCAATTTTATTTAATTGGGTATAATAGGTGACAAATCTTAGTCAGAGTCTAGTGATATGTTATGCTTCTTTATCCTTTAAGTTTTCCATGTGCTTGTTTTCTACTGATCATAAACAAATGAAATAGGGAAAGAGAAAGTGAAAGAGTGGAAAGAGGAAAACAAAAGAGATGAAATAGGCAAATCAGAAAAATGCCATAGTAAAAGGCCAAAAATAAATTTGGAAGGGAGACTAAAGAAAGTATAAATAGGATGCAGACTACTTGGGAGAGAGGGATAATATTACAAACAAAATTTTTTTGTGTTAATTTGTTAAACTATTTTTCATATGCTATAAACACATAGTATATACTAGGTGTACTGGTTAATAATGGCAGATTTTGTAATAAAAAAACACACGATAATTTCAAGAGAAACATCAAAAGTGCTTTATTCAAAGTAATGTCCATCGCTAGCTACACATTTCCGCATGTTTCAGGTAACTTGTGGATACCGTCCCAATAGAACTTTTCTTGTTTTGAGGCAAACCTTTCAGAGACCCAATTTTCCACTTCTTTGTATGTTTTGAAGTGCTGCTCAGAAAGTGCATGTGCCATTGATCAGAACAAGTGGTAATCTGAAGGAGCAAGGCCTGGTGAATACGGCAGGTGGGTTAATACTTCCCAGGCAAGATGCTTTAACTGGTTTTGAAGTGTGTGATGGTGCGTCATCATAAAGCAAAATTACTTTGCCGTGTCTTCTGGCAAATTCTGGGCATTTCACAATCAAAGCGTGGTTCAAATTGATTATTTGTTGTCAGTAGCGATCAGTATGAACAGTTTCACCTGGTTTTTAGAAGCTCATAATACACCTCACCTTCCTGATCTCACCAAATGCAGAGCATTGTCTTCTTTCCAAAGCAATTTGGCCTTGCAGTCAATGTTGATGGACCTAGATAACCCATGATTTTGTGCATTTGGGATTCTCAAAATAAATCCACTTTTCATCACCAGTCACAATTCAATGCAAAAAAAGACTTTCTTTCGTGCCATTGAAGCAACATTTTACTGATGACTTTTCGGGTTTCCATTTGTCTTTCGTTCACTTGAGGTGGCACCCATTTTCCTTCTTTTAAAATCTTTCCCATTGTTTGTAAATGATTGGAAATTGTTTGCTGAGCAACGTTTAATCTTTCTCCAAGTTGTTTTTGAGTTTGACACACATCTTCATTGAATACTGCTTGTAATTGTTGGTCTTCAAACTTTTTCGGTTGACCTGGACATCCTTTGTCTTTCACATGGAAATCATCACTTTTAAAGCGTTTAAACCAGAGTTCACAAGTATTTTGAGATGGAGCATGTTCACCATAAGCTTACCGAACTATACGATAACTTTTCCTTCAAAATAAAGTAATGAATTAAAACTTCCCGCAAATGCTCTTTTTTTTGGCACAAAACGACATTTTTAAGCGTAAAAATATCTATGATGTAAACACCTTCAGCAAATTTGGCATATGAAGTTTTGAAGCTTGCTGTCAATACAACAAAATAGCATACCTATTAAATCGCATATATATCAACATATGCGTAACTCCATCTATTGAAAAAAAATCTGCATTATTAACTGGTACACCTAGTAGATTATTTTTTATTTTAGATAGTTATCTTTCAGCACAGTTAATAATAAAAATAATTTTAATTTTTTATTTATTTGTGCATTTTTCTGTGCACTTTGGGTTGTGTGTGCGTGTGTGTGTGTGTGTGTGTGTGTGTAGTTTCAAGATTTTGTCTGATATTATTTGTTTCTGCTTGAAAAAACCTTCCTTAAACAGTTCATGTGGAGTAGTTCTGCTGGCAATATATTCCGTTTTTCTTGAAAAAATCATTCTCTTTCATCTTTAAAGGAAAAATTCACCAGATATAAGGTTCTAAATTGGTGGTGGTGGTGGGGGGGGGTTTATCACTTAAATATTTCACTCAACTCTTCTTGTTTGTATAGTTTCTGACGAGATGTCCCTGTAATGAGCATCCTTGTTCCTCCCTGGGCGAGGTGACTTTTTCCCGCTCCCACCCAGGCTTCTTTCAAGATTTTCTTTATCTTTGGTTTTCTGCACTTTACATAGGGTGTGCTCAAGTGTAGTTTGGGGAGGGGCAGGTATTTATGTTTTGGGGGTTGGATCTGTGGTTTAGAAAATTCTTGGTCATTATCACTTGATGTATTTGTTTTGTTTTATTCTTTCTTCTCCTCTGGTGTTCCATTTACAATTAGGTTGACTTTTGAAATTGCCCCACAGTTCTTGAATGCTCTGTTTTATTTTCACTTTTTTCTCTGTTTGCATTTCAGTTTGAGAAGTTTCTGTTATTCTAAAAACATGTTTCTAATCAGTATGACTAATGAAGTGGGGATATATTGCCTTGCAGATACATTGTGTATGTTAGACCTTACGGAGGGCACTTCAGGTGCATTTAGCCTGCTGTTTTATGAGTCATAAATTCTTTTCAAATTTTGTAAAATAGTGTCCATTAGATTCATGATTTGAGAAGATTTTTGAAAAGTGAAAATACTACCTGGTAGAACTTACAAATTCTAGCTAGAGGAAGTGAAGGTATTTTAATATATTTATAGGTTGACACTCATTAGGAAAAGTCATACTTAGTATAATTATATAGTTTTGGGAATCATGGAAATTAATAGTAAGTTAGGGAGAATTGATGTCCATCTAATTGTCTTGCTCAATTGACTCTGCCTTGATGAAGATGGACAGATATGGACAAATGTCCTCACTTTTCACGTTTTTATTTTTTATTTTTGAGATGGGATGGAAAGCATCCCACAGTTAAGACTACCATGCTGGAGAAAGGGAGAAAGGATCTTTTTGGAGATTTTATGGTAGAAGAGGATTATCCATTTACAGTATTGATGCCATGCGGAACAGATTGATGGCATATTTTATTTTATCATTATTCTTACTCTGCTGGGTTAGTACTATGGACACTTAAAATGTCCTTTGTTTCTTTACTGTTCTTCATTCTATTGCAGATATCTGTAAATCACCTCTGATGTCTGATTTATTCTTTCTATCAGGATAACAAAAGTGAAAACATGAACTCTTCGGCTGCCACAATCTGTTTATAATGTATAGTTTCATAACTAAAAATTCTTAAACTCCTCCTCTTAGGTTCTTATGTTTGTCTATAGCCTGGACCTTTTTTTAATATAATGGAATTTGGTTTTTTGGTGCTGGCAGTATAAAAGTATAGCTTTAAAGCCAAACTCTTGAAAGTCTTAAAGTCTCTTTGTCTCTGTTTCAATTTTGAATATCTTAAAGCTGAGCACTTAACTAAATATTAGCTACTACAGTTTGAGGATTTTAGTTTGATCTATATATTTGATTTATTGATTGTTTTTAGTTTGTAGTAATATGTCGCTGATTAACTTCACATTGTACAATTCAGTAGCTACAGTTCTTAGATTAAAAACACATGTGACTCAAGAAAAAGCATGTTTTATAGAAGTTTGGATACTCTGTTTTCTCATGGTTCCATAAAAACCTCAGCCTATTGAATTTCAACTTCAGTGCAAGGCTCATCTCTTTAGTTAAGCCCTTTTCAATTTGGCTATGATCATCCTACTGCTGTGAGAAACTGAAAGCTCAGCATTTCTTTTATTTGCTGCTTTATACCTAATGTTTTCCAGTGGCAATAGTAAGCCCAACTATTATTGTGAATTTTATATATAAATAGGTATCTTAGAGTCTTCCAGAAATAGCAACAACAAACTATTGTTTCAGATCCATGCAGTGAAAAACAAATATGTATTCTGTTATATCTACAAATTTTAATAATGGTATATTAAATTGATAATGTATCTATAATCATAAAAATATATAAATAGCTTTAGAGTAAAAGCATGAAAGCATAGAGAACTGTAACACATAGGAAACAGGGAATGGCTTTTCTACATATCTCTTAAAGAAAATAACAATGTGATTTACAAGTTAACATTTTTTTATACCAGAGAATTTTGAAAAAAGAGTCTCAAACACCTTTCTGCTCTATAGATGGGAGTATGTGTGTCACCAGTTCATGCTACTAAATGCTGTGTACTATGTTGTAGACTAAACTTGACCCAACTCTCTCCTTGGGGGTCCAGTCCTATTTATTCAATTGATTTTTAAACATCTTTTCTTTAATCTCTTCGGGGTAGCTGAAATTCATCCTGTCTAATATCCCTCCACACAAAGTCCTGGCCATGTGCTTGATCCTTTTTTATGCCAAATGAATGAGAGCCTGAGATTCATGGAAGGCTCCATCGACTGCTTGGCTGCTCAAGGCAGAAAGCTCCCTTTTTCTTTTATCACCAACTCTATCCATTAAGTGGACTAAATAATTCTCTGCATCTTACCACACCGCCTATTTTTTTGCTGTCAACATTTCTCATCTAAATTTCTGAAATAGGCTCAAACTAATTTAAAATTAGTTTCCCAGGAATACTATGCAGCCGTAAAAAAGAGGGATCTCTTAGCCTTTGAGACAACATGGAGGGACCTGGAGAGTGCTAGTATAATGCTAAGTGAAATAAGCCAGTCAGAGAAAAACAAATACCAGATGATCTCACTCCATTTGGAATCTAAAGAACAAAATAAACTTATGAATAAAACAGATCCAGAGACATAGAAACATGGAACAGAATGATAAATCTCAGAGAGAAGGCAGGGTGGGAGGGGGTTATGGGAAGAGATTAACCAAAGAACTTATACGCACATATGCATAACCCATGGACACAGACAATAATGTGAAGGTCTAGGGTAGGAGACAGGGACAGGCTAGAAGGGGTCAATGGGAAAAAGAAATAAAATAGGTTTCCCTGTAATCCATTTTTTAAATTTCTACCTTGTCTTCAGAATAAAACATCTGTATATATAAAAGGCTAACATGCTAAGTGTCTGTTCGGGTAATGATGTCACATAGCAATGCCTGGCTTCCTCTCCCTAGCAACAGGTCATCTATATATGTATATAAAAAAGGCTAATATGCAAAGTGTCCCCTCAGGAGTTCAATTGCTCACTATGACATGCCAAAAGGAAGGCCCTGGCCAACAGCTGGAAGGCCCCAATCAGCCCTGATCACCGGCCAGGCCTAGGGACCCTACCCATGCATGAATTTTGTGCACCGGGCCTCTAGTTTTATATAGAATGTGACAGACTTTTCATGACATGCCCTCACTGTATGCTTGTTTATGCATGTTAGATAGGATATGGCTACTTATGAAGCTGCTTTTAATCTCATCCTCAAACTCTCTCTGCATCCATGCTTTTGTCCTATTAATCTTTTAGCCAGTAATGTTTTTTCTGTACTTCCACTGACTAACTTCTATGGTCAGATTCTGTCCCTCAGTCACACCCTAATTTAGATAACTCTACCAGCCCTGTTGGGCTACGTTCATTTCCATGTTTACTTTATATTACAGACAGTCCTCAGGTTACATCGGACTTGACATACGTTGTTTTGTGATTATGTCACCATCTTTATTTATAAAAAAAAAAAAAGTTCTGTCATTTTGATGTATGTACATATGTGCTTAAGGTTTTTTGTTATTTATTTACCACAAGTAAAGGTCAGGAGTTGTTATCTTTCTTTTAATTTTTTTTTTTTTTTTTTTTACTGTTTCACTTCATTACTGCTGTGTCTGTGCTCCATGTGAGTGACGTAGGTGCTTATGTAGGCGGTTCCGACTTACGGCATCGGAATGGATCTCCATGGTAACCCAAGGACCTACTTTACAAGAATAAACTCGTCTGCTCACAACTGTAAACCTACTTTGCCCGCCCCTGTATTTAGCTGGAGTACTATATTGGACCATTCCAGCTCCTCTGCCCCAACATCTTGCTGATTTTTTGATAAATAAAAATTTGATATTTGTTCTGATAGATTCCACTGTGGCCTCTAACATAACCCCATTTTCTGCATCAACTAAATATAAACTGAGCTCCTCATTAGAGATCTTGTGATCGTACTCAGAGATTAGAGTTTTACTAACTGGTAAATAAAATCACTCAATTTTTCTCCTACCATCCTCTATACCACACTCTAACTCACAGAGAATCATGCTTACTGCATCAGCATATAAGTCATTTTCTTTTCTTTAAAATATATTTTTATTGATTCAGAGAGGAAGAAAGATAGAAACATCAATGATGATGAGAGAATCATTGATCGACTGCCTCCTACACACCCCACACTGGGGATCGAGCCTGCAACCAAGGCATGTACCCTAGACCAGAATTGAACCTGGGACCCTTCAATCCTCAGGACAAGGCTCTATCCATTGAGCCAAACTAGCTAGGGCATTTTAAGTAATTTTCTAACGAAATTATAATTTGTTGGAAAAAATTGCACACTTAAACTGATATCAAGCATTATAATTAGAGAAGTCCCTCTCTTTTAGGTAGGATGATAGCAGAGTGGAATAAGCATGGGCCGAGATTTCAGGTCCACTTCTGCCAGTTACTAACTTTATGACCTTTGGCAAAATCCTCAAGCTATCTGAGTTTCAGCTTCCTTGCTTTATAAATAAAGATTGTAAGATAGGTGATGTTTCCAGTGACTGTAATTCTTGACCTGTTGCATCCAAGATTGGTGCTCCACCATCCCAGAAATTCTTCTAGTTACCTACAGTGTGAATTACAATGACAGTATAAATAGTAAAGTAGAAGAAATATGAGTGGCTTTTTGGGAAAAAAGTGACAGGACATAATGACTAATTAAAAATTGGTGGGGTCAATGAAAGAAATTAGCTTAAACTTACTCTAAGTCTAGGAGATGTTATCCAATTGACAAATTCAGGGAAGTTGGGTATAAGGCAAATGGGGATTCAGAAAGGAAGGGAGAAAATATGTTCTAATATGAGTCTGTTCACTGTGAATTAATTTAAAATATAACATAAAAGTTTAGGGAACTATTCACTGAAGGGAGTTAAACCTGTATATAGCCATTTCTTTTGATAAAGCAACACCATAATAGAAACTGCCACCATAGAACTATTCTTTCTGAAAGTGAAATCAATAGTATATAATTTTCACCTATACTATAGCATATCCCTACTTAGGTAAGATTATTTTTCTTTTTTAAATTGACAATAATTGTCCTCAACTCAACTTTGGAAACATAATACATTGAATAAGGCAGGGAGAGTAAAATATTGTTAAAACACATAAGCTACTTCCAGTTCATATATATGAGGCAGTCAATTTTTGTGAAATGTTTTTGTTTCATGGTACCATATGAAATGAAAATATGCATTAACACTATTGAATTTGAATAGACCATAACTGATTCATTAGAGGTTTGAACCATTAAAGTCAATGTAGTGTGCAGTACAGGGACACAGTATATAATATTCAGATGCAAGGGAGAAAAAAGACATAAGAAACAACTCTATCAGTCAACTAAAATACGCATCTAAGCTTTCTGCTTCCTTTGTTGGCATTCAAATTCCATGGAGGCTAAACAATAATTACTCTTTGATCAGCCACCTGAAAACTCATTTTTACCCATAATTAGATGTTGGGAGATGCTATAAAACTGGAGTTTCAGACCTGTCAATACTGCTGCTAATCAAGATGCTGAATTCGTATTGATCTACTTAAAATAATTGAAGATTTCTCCTTACAATAAATCCACCCCTGTATGCCCTTTCAGGAAACCCATAAAATCATGGTTTTTAAAACTGAGAGAATTTGTGCACTGAGTACATTCTAAATATAATTATCACCTCTCTCCAGGGACACATTGAATTATGTTTTCTTTTACTTTTTAATGTACTACCTAATCATAAATTGGGAGACAGCATGATGGGAAAGACCACAGAATGAAACTTAAGATTCTGGATCTCTGTCCTTCATCTGGTACTTACTTGGGCTATTTATTCATAGTCAAAGTTTATTAGGGGTAAGAGGGACATAATTATCTAAATAATTCAATTAAAAATCCAGTTGGAAGAGCTAAGGGCCAGTGAGAATCAAGTACTTAATAGATGCTTTCTATCAATCTTGGTTAGTACTTTTAGAACATTGCCTTGAATAGAGTCGCTATGATTTCATGCCAGTATTGCCCTGAATATCTTCAAATAAGAACTTTTATACCATACAGTTTTCATATATATTATTTCATTTGATCCATAATGCAACACTGATAATACATGCTTTATTAGGGAGGCTAATACATGCTTTAAGCCTTCCTTTTGCTTCATCTCCCTTGCATTAGTTTCTTCATTAACAGTGTACAACCATCCCAGTAGAAGTATATAGCAGGGTACATTAACCCGAGTTTATCAAAATGACACCGTTTTACCTACACTGCCACCCCACCCCCTCACCGCCCCCCCCCGCCCCCCCGCCAATTTTTCTTGGTTTTCTTAGAGTCTAACTGATCAACTTCTTTTCTCCGGTAACTTCCTAATGTCCTTCTCTATTACAAAACTGAGAAAAAGAGAAGGAATTCCATATCCATTTCACAGAAGTGGCAATTCTGCCTTAGGTCACTATGACAAATGAATTAAGCTGCCCCCAAAGTTATATTTACCTCTTAGCTCACATTATAAATTAGGAACATGGTCCCTTTATTTATTATGAATAAATCTGTGCTCATGACTGCTTCTATTTTAAACACTGTTGTTATAAGCTGTTGTAAATCCTATGCCTTAGTTGTAGGCCTCATGGAGCAGAAAGTTGTCATTCTTTTTGAGCCTCTCTAATTCTCAACCCACAGAACCCATGGGTATAATAAACGCTTATTACATTATATCACAATGTGTGGGGAGGTTTGTTACACAGCATTATGGATCGGAGCACATACTCACATCTTGTACATAGCTCTTTCCGTCAGTTCTTTGAAAATTGCCAAACAGTCAGGATTGACTGTTTCCTGACAAAACCCTGAGGAATACAACGGGATTTCCAAATAAGTGTCACATGAGTGGTCAGAACAAATTCCAACAGGAACGTGAATTAAAGAAAATTCACTTCCCGTTGTCATAAATAAAATTCTACACAAGGGCAGGAACTGTGTCTGTTTGATGTCACAAGTGCCCGATAATTTCTCTTGCAGTTTGCTGACTGGTGAAGGGAGAATGTAATGTGGCCTTAAGAAACAGCTGTGAATAGGAAGGGATGAAGTGAGAAAATGTACTCCTATAGACAGAACAGTAAAAATAGAGAGCATGGCAATCAGAATCTGCATTCATGTAGCAAATTCTGTTCTAGAAAATTCAGCTGAGCACAGGTTCCACCCTGATGCCCAGATGACTTCTCAAGTACGCAGAAATCTCACCCCGTCTCCTGGTGCTGCACGACCTTCCTTAATTCTCTGTAGCTCTCAGATGACAAGTCAAGCTTCTTAACATTGCCCTTTCAACTCTTCTGAATTTATCAGCCTCTCTGCCCTCATCTTAACTATGATCCCTAGTCCCACCTGTGTTGCAGCCACAGTACCAATCTGCAGATTCAGCCTTGCACACCTTGGTAATTTTGAACTTGCTGATATTTTTACCTAGAACATCCACCTTTCTCCTTTTGACTAACTTGCAATCACTTTCAAATCTCAAGACATGAGTCCTCCCTGCTAGGTAGCCTTCCCAGACACTCACAAGTAAGGCAGCACTCATAATGTTGCTTTAGAATAGCTTTTGATTTTGACCTAGCTATAGATGATAAATTCCTCGGATATGGACATGAATTTGGATCTCAATATGCTTGGGGAAACACATTAGGTTGTTCAGAATAAATACTGTAGAACCAGCAGGTGCAGGACAACAGGTTTTGTTGTTGTTTGCAGACACCATTCCTGGTGTTCACTTCCGTGGCCCTCACACCTAGAAGACTGTGACAATTACAAATGCAAGGTGTCCCAAAAAATGTATATAAACTTGAACAGCTGGTAACTCACTTAACTTTCACACCTTTTCAAGTTTAACTGATTTGAAATAACAGGTGAAGACAGACTAAGCTTCGAACAAAGAAAATTTATCCTAAAGTGCCACTGGACTTTTTTTATGGAGATACATAAAAGGTAAAGTTTATGGTGCAAAACTGGCAACAGTTGATGGATTGAAGGCACACAAATACCAAATGAAATGATTCTTGATGTTTGCAATTCCATTGCTTCACGTTATCAGCAGTGCCGTATACCAGAAAGGTCATTGGTTTGAAAACAGGCTTTGACAAAAAAATTACTCATTTCTGTAGATTCTTTTACATTTTGAAAATGAACTGTATGTTAATAAACACTAACCGTATAGTGATTCAAAGTACAAACACATATTTTTGGGACACCAAAAATGAATGAATAAATGCAGCATGAATGAATGGATATAAGTGAGGAAGAGGAGGGTTTATATAAGATTACCATCTTCTTTTCTATTGCCAGGCGGCATTGCCATTTAGAATTTATGTAGAAGTGTCAACCCAAAACCATTTGGAAAAGGGGTTCAGTTAATGACATCACTGTGTTTCAGTCTATATAAACCAGGAAGGAATTGTTAAAAGAGCAACAAGAGTCATCTTTTACTGCTTCTAGTCCCTGCTTCCTCTCTCACTGGTTAAGTACTCAGTTCTCAGGGGCTGAGTTTAATTAGCACTTTGTTCAAGGGCTAGATTTTGAAGTCCCTTGTCTGAGATGGGATTCCTGGTTTATCTTTCTGTGGCTATAGATAAGGCACAGGTTCTATCTACCTGAAATGTTTACATAGCTAATGTGTATTTCTACTTCTGTTTGCTTTGATGATTCAATGTTATCTGTAAATGCTTCTATTTGAAGTACTAATTTTATGAATAGCTCCAATTAATGAAGTACCTTAGGTCTCTTGCTTTCAAATACCACTTTTACACAGCATTAAACATTATAAAACTTAGATCCAGTGTTCTAAGAGCTGGTTCACTCTATTTATTTAATAAACTTTGATAGTTCGCATTTAAATTATTCTTGATTTACTGCTCTTTTGGTAGGGCTTTGTAATGTCACAAGTCAGAAGCTTTTAAGCTTATTTTAAATGAAGTTCAACTTAAGGAAAGACAGTTGATTAACTTAAAATAAAGTACCAACTCTCCCATATTCCTCAGAGCAATGCTTCCAGTTTTCAGTAAGCAGGATAACCCTGATGAGCCAAAAAATATCTGACCTTCAGAAAAATTGCACTATAATTATGATTTTCAAAACTTTACAAATTCGTTTCATTGTATTTCCAAGTTATCACAGGCAATTGGAGTTACTTCAAAATCAAATGGCCCAGCCAGTGTGGCTCAGAGGTCGCTGGTTCGTTAGGTCAGGGCACATGCCTAGGTTGCTGGAGATCCCCAGTAGGGGCTCTGCCAGAGGCAGCCGATCACTGGTGATCCTCTCTCATTGATGTTTCTATCTGTCTATCCCTTCCTCTCTCTCTCTCTCTAAAAATCAATAAAAACCTATTTTTTAATCAAACAAATACATTGTGAATACATTTCGCTTCATATTAGACTGCCTCATACAGAGATGTGACTTTGAGTGACCTTCCTTCAAATCAACCCTATTTGGTTCATTTTTTTCTTCCAGTAGCTTTTGTTTCCCTTATTGACTATATATATATCCCATAAAAAATTATCATTCAAAGTTCTGAATCTTTGAGTTTAAATTTTGCTTCATGATTTATGATTTGCACATCGAAATCTTCAAGTTATAATAGATAAGACATTCATTTTCTGTCTTCCCAGATTGGTCATTTAGCTAAAAAATGCCTTCAAAAACCTCAGAGAATCAAAAACAAATGAGCTAACTTGAGATAATATCTGCTCTGCCTCGAAAGCAAAAGCTACCATTTAAGAAATTGCCTCTAGTGTGCAATCTTTAAATTTTTAACAAAGTGTCTGACATCCAGAGGCAGGCATAACTCCGTAACTTGCATCTCTCTCTACACTCCTCCAGCTGTCTGTGTTCCACATGTGAATATATTTTCTAATGGAAGCACCAACCTAAATACTAGGTACAGGAAGGCCCAACGGTTTCAACAGGGGTCACAAAATTGCTTAAAAACTTAAAATATTTAAATAGCTGGCTTCTCTCTACCTTAATTCTTCTGGCTTTCAAGGCTATAAAACTGCTTCTAAATAGAGATTATTCAATGTATAAAATATCCTAAGGTGCAGCTCATATTTAAGAGTATCACTATGACACTCAAGGTCACATCTATGAAGAAAAAAACCAACCACGATGATTTCAATAAAGTTTGGTCATCAAATGAAGTTCAAAGAAAGCGGAGTCAGGAGGGATAATTTATGCAGTTGTTCATCTGGTTAAAAAAGGTTGAAAAAGGAGGAGGCAAGGTTATTTTTTTCAACCTCCTAATTATTTTAAAGAATCATGCAGAGAATAAACTTCAAGCTTTGACTTTTCAGCGAATTCTTGTCCAAATTAAGTTACTTGAAAATGATACTATGACACCTCAGAGGAAATAAACAAAAGGGTCTGTATTACTCAATGTAATTACTCTTTTTAAAAAAATATGCCAAATTTTCACTTTTGATACAGGCACACCACATACACTGATAACTAATCTTTCTGCTGTAAACAACTAAAGATACTAGATTAAGGGGGGAGAGTTTGTTTTATTTT
The DNA here is from genome assembly GCF_028538775.1 of Myotis yumanensis. NCBI lineage: Eukaryota > Metazoa > Chordata > Mammalia > Chiroptera > Vespertilionidae > Myotis > Myotis yumanensis. The sequence goes on from NW_027223762.1 coordinate 16,976,334, forward strand.
ATAAGAATTCAAGGGATGGCCTCAGAGGCCACAAACAAAGTGAAAGCAGTAATCTACAGAGTTAAGCAAACTCTAAAGCTGCTGGCTACTTTGTAGGCACCTGATAATCTCTGGTGACCCTGGGTCTCCTTTCTGACAACTGCACAGGAGACGGGAGACAGGAAACAAAGAAGCCTGGGGCCCACCCTTGCCGTGGAGGGTGTCAGATTAGAACTTCAAAATAGAGCGAGAACCCCTAACGCTGCATCTTCAGGGAAACGCACTGTAGTGTCTAGGCATTTTTATACATATGTATATGTATTTTAATATATACTAATATACATATAATACATATTATTATAATATACATATAACATATAAGTATTTTTTCTTGTCTATGTTAGAAGCCACAGCAGAGTGTTATATATTTTTCTCTATTTCACAATGATTCAATTTCAGGAATGTTTTATAGGAAGAACTGTAGGTAAATTGGTTTAAAAGACAAAGAAGCTATGCCTGCTATAATCATGTTATATCATGATTGCTACTTAGAGAAAAATCCTGTCCTTGCTATAGACCAGCCGTGGGCAAACTACGGCCCGCGGGCCGGATACGGCCCGTTTGAAATGAATAAAACTAAAAAAAAAAAAAAAAAAAAAAAAAAAGACCGTACCCTTTTATGTAATGATGTTTACTTTGAATTTATATTAGTTCACACAAACACTCCATCCATGCTTTTGTTCTGGCCCTCCGGTCCAGTTTAAGAACCCATTGTGGCCCTCGAGTCAAAAAGTTTGCCCACCCCTGCTATAGACTCTAGGATTTCCTCTTTTCAGAATACAAGTTTTAGTTACTAGACCCATCATCTTCATCTTTGTAACAAACAATCCCAAATTTAGTGGCTTAAAACACCATTTATCCTGATTACAAATCTGCAACTTGTGCTGAGCTTGTCAGGGACAGTTCATCTCTTCTTCATTTGGCACCAATTGACATAGTTTAATGGATAGGAATTAGAACCATATAAAATCTCATTCACTCAAATATCTGGCAGTTGATAACAACTGTTCTCTGGGGCCTTAGCTGGGGTTGACTGCCAGAATCCCTACAACATAAGCTATCCATGCAGCTTGGGCTTCCTGACAACAGGGTGGCCAGGTTCCAAGGGGAGGCATCATGAGAGAGACACCCAGAAGCCATATCCCATGTAATGACATAGCTCAGAAGTCAGGTGGTATCATTCCTGCAACATTCTATTCACTGAGGAAGTCAAACAGTCTTCCAATTTCAAGAGGAAAGGAGAAGAAATATACCCCACTTTCTAATGGGGCTTGACAAAGTTCCAGGACCAAAAGTCTTGCTAAGGTCATTTTTTAAAGAAAATATATTGCCAAAGCCGGTTTGGCTCGGTGGATAGAGTGTCGGCCTGCGGACTGAAGGGTCCCAGGTTCGATTCCGGTCAAGGGTATGTACCTGGGTTGCGGGCACATCCCCAGTGGGGGATGTGCAGGAGGCAGCTGATCGATGTTTCTAACTCTCTGTCTCTTTCCCTTCCTCTCTGTAAGAAATCAATAAAATATATTTTTAAAAAAAGAAAATATAATGTACTATATTTCTCAGTCTCATTACAAAATTGTCATTAGATGTGTTCAATGCTAAGCCAAAATACAGGGAGAAAGAAATCGGAGGGATAATGTTTGTTGGGAAATGGTTAGCCGGAAAGTTCAAGTTTTACCCTTGTTTAACTGGATGCGGTCAGGGGTAGCTTCTCGCCTTCCTCAGCCTGACACACACACTCCAGAAATGTGCCAGCCAATATCTAGCTCCAGCGGTGGCCGTCCTTCTGCCATCTTTGTTTGCCACCAGATGCACAGAGAGTATGGGGACCTCTGAGGGAATGGCCATGAATGCCTCTTATGTGCTTTCTGAGTGTCAAAGGAGAGTTCTTCACAATGTGATGAAGATTACTACAGAAAAGTCACCATTTATGTTGTATTAAAATGAATGTGTTCTTTTTCCCAAGGCTACAAAATAAAACATCAAGCAAAGGTTGGAGAAAAGAAAGATAAAAAATAGAAGGCAGGGGGTTATCACAGAGATTAAAACCATGAAAGACAAGGTAGATCGCATCTCCCTGTTTGAGCAGCTGTCCATCAGCTCACACACACTACACAACAGCTCAGCATTCTGCACCTCCTCCAGTGTTTTTTCCTGTGTGGTCAGCCTGGCATCCTGTGATACTTTAACATGAAACAAGAAAGCTATCTTAGTCATCTTAGAACACCAGTGTTCTCTCTTCTAAATGTATTTCCTTGATAAGTCTTTTTTAAATGTGAAAGAATGTACACCTATTAAAATATTTTATGGAATGCTCACAGAGCTAGAAGAAACATTTGAAGGAGATGACCTTAATAGTCCTTTCATTTTGCCCTGAAATGGTACCAAAAGGGTCCATGATCCAGGATCAGGGTAGGGGCTTACAGGGAGTAGAGAGGAATAAGTTAATTACTCACGACTCAGAGAACAATAAAAGGAACATTTCCAGTGGGAACACGGAGTAACTTTAGCACCAGAGACTAAAGAAGCTAATGCTCCTTTCTTGCTACCGACAGATCCACTTGAGACAAAGCATATTCTGTCTAGTTTTCCCTCCCCGTTTCTGCATTTCTTAGTTACTTGCTGAAAAGTGGCAGGCAGACAAATGTTTTCTTGTCTAAAAAGCTTTTTTAGAAGGACTGGTTCAAAATGATTTTAGCACAAAATCGAAATAAGAGGACATTCCAAAGTGGCCATTAATACAGAGCCTGGGGGAGCATGGTAATGGTGAGGGTGTCAGCCTCAGCTCGCCCTGTTCCATGGAGTTTGGCTTCCCAGGTCCTCCTGCCTCACTCCACACTGCCCTGGTTCTCTTGAATTTCAGTCCCATCCAAGTGTTTCCTTTCATTACAGAACACACCCAATGGAATCAAACAGAGTGGTTGCCAAACACATGGGTGCCAGCTTTTCCCAGTGCTGGGGGTGCTGGGAAGCCCAGAACAGAAGTGTGAATTAGATGGACTCTCCTTGTTCATTCCCCACATTCCCTCACAGTGGCCTTGTCCCCTCCCAAAATTTGAAGTTCTCATCTTGTGCTGTGTTGCTCAGAACTGTCCACAATGAACGTCATAAGATAGCCCTCTTCCTCTCACCCACCAAAACTTCACTTCCAAGTCCCATCTCTCAAGTTCTACCCCTGACCTCAACAGCTTATTCTGTTATTTCATGCTGGGACCTATCTATGGTTAAATGATTTCTTGCCACTACTGAACTAAGGACTCCTACACATGATATTTTTATTCGTCCCATCAGCCTGAAGTTTGTAGCAATTAGATGGCCATGTGGGTCCAGATCAAATCACTCTGGGCTAACAACTGCCTGGTCTCTAAGAATGAGAGCAATTCTATCAACACTGCACTATATCATAGAAAAATGAATAAGCTCATCTTCCCAAGCACTCTGTCCCCATTACTATTGATTCTGCATTATTACAAATCAAGTAAATTATTGCTCTTTGACACATTTACATCTGTAGTACAATAACTTGGGCTACTCTGCCAGTATAGAAATTCCATTATTCTTGTATTCAGGTTGACCTGACATCACTGTCTAGGCTACTAATTATCTCTGTCTCTACCTTTCCCCAAGCCACTCCACTCAACACAGCGGGGGCAGAATTTTCCGAATAAAAACCAATTCATGTTATTCCTCTGCTTAAAGCACCACAGGGGCTCCTGAGTCATCAGAGTCAAAACAGACTGACAGAGTGACAAGATCTCTCCTCTCCCACCACACCCAACCATTTTCTTTCTTTTCTTATCCCCTTGCTCACTTCCCTTCAGATAGCTTAGCTTTTTCACCATTTCTGGAACTACTCTCCAGGCTCATTCCCTCCTCTAGGCTTTTGCTCTTGCAGTTCCCTCTTCCTGACACTCCCTTCCCCCAGATATCCACAGGGCTCACTTTTCCTCGAGCAGCATTTTGCTCAAAATATTGTCTTCTCAGAAAGATACCAGATTGTTCTATTTAAATATGCAACCCCCTTAGGCCCCTTCTCTTGCTCTGTTTATTTCCATAGTGCTCATTTCTTTCTATTTTGTTATAGATTTGGTTTATTTAGTATGTTTATAGCTTGTTTCCTTCCACTAGAATGTAAGACTCATGGAAGCAGGATTTTCTGTTAATTTTCTTCACCAGTACCTCCAGTGCCTATAAAACAGCCCAACAGTTGGGGTGCAGTAGATATTGATGCTTAATGAATTAACAAAGGTTTTGGTACTTCCTTTTCTCATATCCTAGCTCCAAGTTCCCCAGGAAAAAAAGGAAACCCTTATTATGCTGCAAAACTGACACCAGTTTACATGGATTTGGGTCAGCTCTATGGTTAAAAGATGTCTCTCTCCAGCATGTGGTAAGAAATTTGAAGGTATATTATTCTCTCCCAGTAGCCTATGCTCACCTAATATGAACATAGTTTAAGCCCTGAGCTTATCTAACATGGTCACACTATTTCTGGGCACAATGTCTCCTCTCTAAATCCCAGTGCAATTTATGAGTCCTGCAAACTCAATGGATTTGGGTCATGAGAAATTATTTCAAAATAAACATGCCTGGGTGATTCAGTCCCTTAACATCTTGTTCAAATATTTGCTTCATAATATAGTGACATTATGGAACAGTGACAACACAGTCACAGATGTGCAAACAAATGTGAATGTGGGTATATATTGTGGTTATTTGTATTCTTTTGGTATCACAAAAATCTTTCGGTCATATTGTTCATCGGTTGCCTGTTGGGCTTTAATTCAGAAAATCAAAGAGTTTTACACACACTTGCGCTGAGTGGCGTTTAGGATTGTGAAGAAGGCTGAGGAACCTGTATTGGCCGTTCAAAGTCAAGGTTTCCAAGGTGAGCCCCACCATGCATTTCTTTCTAATTGCAGAAGTCAGCTTTTGTATTTAGCTGACTACAAAGACGGCTGTCACGGAATGATCAAAAGCATTCAGTTTAGAAGTATGCATTGGAGTTACCCATACAGAAGAGACCCACGATTTGCTCTTCGGGCCATTCACACCTTATTCTCCCGCTTAGTCACAGAAATGGATGAAGAGGGCACAAGTCTATACCTGCGTAGACTCATAGAAAAGGAAATCAAAGGGGAACTGAAAGCAGACACTGACTATATCAGATTCCTTTTAGGCGAGATGCCAACATCTCAATAGAGCCACTCCTTAAATTCCATTAGACCAGCTCTGAGAATCTCTGCCAGCTCAAAAATTCTATGCCTCACTGATTCTTTCAGACCCCCCGGATATTGACATTAACTAATTTGCTTGGCTGAATTAGGATGAGGTTTCTGATGCTTAAACAGTCACAATTTCATGGTACAAGAAATACAGAGACCAGAGGGATAACCAGGTGAGAACGAGTTTATTCTGTCAGCACTTTATTGAAAAAGAAAAACAAACAAACAAAAACCCAGCAACTTTGTTCGGGTCCGAGCAATTCAAATATCCCCTGAGGCTGCCAACCCTACAACATAGGGGGAGACATGATCAGAGAAATGGAAAAAAAAATAACCAAAGGAAGAAATAGGGACCAGAGAAGAGAGTAGGGGCATGCCAAGGGCAAAGAAAATAAAGGGTGATGTTTCACCACCACTCTGGCATTAGTATAATCTACTTCAATTGCTTTATCTAATTAAGTTAAAAGGAAATGTGATATACTGCAAGTATTGGTTTGGAAGTCAGAACACCTACATAATGTAATCAATGAGTTTGTGCAAGTGTCTTCATTTCTCTGATCATTATTCTCCATAACTGTAAAATTAAGGAAGTTGGCGCTGAAGAGTTAAATAATGCTGGTAAGTCACAAGTACCTAGATTTAAATCATGCCATATGTGTGTATACTGTGTGTGTGTGTGTGTGTGTGTGAGAGAGAGAGAGAGAGAGAGAGATATTGATTGATTTAAGGCAAACTGTTTCTTCCTCTAAGTGTCAGTTTATTCCCATTCAGGACACTAGCTCAAAGTGTAGTTACTTGGCTACAAGGAAAGAAAATACACAAAAGTATTTGTCACCTATTAGGTTCTTGATTAATATCTGTTTGAGGGTTCAGAGAGGACAAAGAGAGTAAAGAGGGTAAAATACCAGGTGACAGAGGAGTCTATACTTTGGGTGGTGAGCACATATAGAATATACAGAAGTTGTATTATAAAGCTGAATACCTAAAATTTATATAATGTTATTTATAAGCCAATGTTACCCCCAATAAATTTAATTTAAAAATATTTGTTTTAAAACAAAGGAAATCTTAAAGATGATATTACAGAGGAGTCAGGAAAAAAAGACTTTTAAAAAGTAGAATATAAGAAAACTCTAAAATGTTATTTTCCTTCCATGTTATCATTATGTGTGATAGTAGGTGATTTTACATATATAAAAAAAACCTTTCTAAATCAAGGTTGGTATGCTGGAAGTGTCAGTCAGCAAGAAATCATGAGCCAAGGGCAGCTTTGAAAAGGGATGGCGAGTGCTTGCTTTGAGAGCCCATATAATAACACTTGGATTGCGGGAAACGAGTTAAGTCGGCTCGCGTGAATTGCGCGTAGTCCGCGGGAGCCGTCTTAACTCGGTTCATATAGATTTGCGGTGGAGTGCGGGAAACGTGTAAACTCGGGCCGATTGTAACTGCGTATTACCAAATATTTGTTTGTTTGCCGTTCACAAAGATGCCTACCTGCGTATGCGAACCGTTTCATACCCATTGGGGTAATAGGTATCATAAAAATCCCTTGTAAGTAGAGAACACTTTATGGCGCTGGTCGAGTACAATACCGTTAGGGTACCAATGTATTGTTTTCTCATTTTATAACCGATATCCCTGGATATCTCACCATGCAAAGAGAATAGTTATTGAGAAATACTTCTTGTGTCCGGACGTCTTTAGTTTTGAGTTTTGTGAATATTATTACGTGTTTAAATATTTAAATATATTGTGATAAAGACATTCATATAGAATTTTTTAACCAAATAAAATAAAATCGTTCCACAAAGTGTTCGCATAATAATTATTTTTTTATATCAGATATCTATCGGAGTACCGCTATTTTCAGTTAGTATTATTTTTATTTGCTTTAACCTAGAATGTCGCAGCATTCAGACTATAGTGATGATGAGTTTTGTGCAGACAAGTTGTCCAATTATTCTTGTGATAGCGATCTTGAAAATGCGAGTACAAGTGATGAAGATTCTAGTGATGATGAAGTAATGGTGCGTCCCAGGACATTGAGGCGACGAAGAATTTCGAGCTCCAGCTCTGACTCAGAGTCAGATATAGAAGGCGGGAGAGAAGAATGGTCGCATGTTGATAATCCACCGGTCTTAGAAGATTTTTTAGGGCATCAAGGATTAAACACAGATGCTGTTATAAATAATATAGAAGATGCCGTGAAATTATTTATCAGAGATGATTTTTTTGAATTTCTTGTAGAGGAGTCAAACAGGTATTATAATCAAAATAGGAATAATTTCAAACTTTCAAAAAAAAGCCTAAAGTGGAAAGATATAACCCCTCAAGAGATGAAGAAGTTTTTAGGGTTAATTGTTCTCATGGGACAGGTGCGCAAAGATAGAAGAGATGACTATTGGACCACGGAGCCATGGACGGAGACGCCATATTTTGGTAAAACGATGACGAGAGACAGGTTCCGACAGATATGGAAAGCTTGGCACTTCAATAATAATGCGGATATCATAAATGAATCAGATAGACTTTGCAAAGTGAGACCAGTACTAGATTATTTTGTGCCTAAATTTATAAATATTTACAAACCTCATCAGCAATTATCACTAGATGAAGGGATCGTACCTTGGAGGGGAAGATTATTCTTTAGGGTATATAATGCTGGCAAGATTGTTAAATATGGAATATTGGTTCGTTTGTTGTGCGAAAGTGATACAGGATATATCTGTAACATGGAAATTTATTGCGGCAAAGGAAAGCGATTATTGGAAACGATACAAACAGTAGTGTCTCCATACACTGATTCGTGGTACCATATATATATGGACAATTATTATAATAGCGTCACAAATTGTGAAGCACTTATGAAAAACAAATTCAGAATATGTGGAACAATCCGGAAAAATCGAGGTATACCTAAAGATTTTCAAACAATTTCTTTGAAAAAAGGTGAAACAAAATTTATAAGGAAAAATGATATATTGTTACAAGTGTGGCAATCAAAAAAGCCTGTATACCTGATTTCTTCGATTCATTCTGCGGAGATGGAAGAAAGTCAGAATATTGACAGAACATCAAAAAAGAAAATTGTCAAACCGAATGCACTCATTGACTACAATAAACATATGAAAGGTGTTGACCGGGCCGACCAATACCTTTCATATTATTCGATATTGCGGAGGACGGTCAAATGGACAAAAAGGTTGGCAATGTATATGATAAATTGCGCATTATTTAATTCTTATGCAGTTTACAAATCAGTGAGGCAAAGAAAAATGGGTTTTAAAATGTTTTTGAAACAAACAGCTATCCACTGGTTGACGGATGATATTCCAGAGGACATGGACATTGTTCCAGACCTTCAACCAGTACCGTCTACTTCTGGAATGCGGGCTAAACCACCTACATCTGATCCACCATGCAGGCTATCGATGGACATGAGAAAGCATACGTTACAGGCAATTGTCGGAAGTGGAAAAAAGAAAAACATTTTGAGAAGGTGTCGCGTATGTTCCGTTCATAAATTGCGCAGTGAGACACGCTACATGTGCAAATTTTGCAATATACCTCTACATAAAGGGGCGTGTTTTGAAAAATATCATACGCTAAAAAACTATTAATTTCTATTTGTTTTGATTTATTATGAAAATTGTATTTTAAACTTTAAAAATATGTGTATATTTTTAGGTAATAAGTATTTTTTGGGTTTTTCGTATTTAGTTTATATATATCGAATTATTTATGTACTGAATAGATAAAAAAATGTCTGTGATTGAATAAATTTTCATTTTTTACACAAGAAACCGAAAATTTCATTTCAATCAAACCCATACTTCAAAAGATATAGGCATTTTAAACTAACTCTGATTTTGCGCGGGAAACCTAAATAATTGCCCGCGCCATCTTATATTTTGGCGGGAAATTCACCCGACACCGTAGTGATAAAATTGGAAGGAAAAGGGATGGGGGGGAAAGATGGCTATAAATGAACGGCCAGCTCAGTCTAGAGAGGAGCCAGGAGTATAGATTACCAAGCCCTAGGGGAGCAGTGCTCTTGATCTCAATCTGGCCAGTCTTCAGGTCCAAGAGATCGGCCCTCAGGGTGCAGGGCAGGGCACAGCTGTACTGGCAGGAGGTTTCAGTGCAAGTAGAAATCCGTACCATATAGGGGAGGATGGGTGGGTGGCTCTAAGAGAGCTATGAAAAGCAGGGCCATCCCTTGGTTCCAAGAGCCAGGTCAGGGGTTTAAGAGCCCCAACTGACAGTCAGGGACAGATCTCTAAGGTAACTGGAAGGGGAACTAGATGCTAGTATCACCAGCAGAAGTGGGGCCAAGAGACTGAGCTGTTCATGGAAACAACCAACTTTTTCTGGAGTTCACTGGTCCAGAAGGAAAGGAGCTACAAATGTCCCATCAGCCCAGGCTCTGACTAGTTTAAGGATCAGATGGTTTCAAACCTGCAGGTGGGAGAATTTTAAGGCCCACAGCTATGGAAAATGGCATTGGTCCTAATTGGTAACATCTGCAGATGGATCTGGGCACTCACTTTGCCAGAAGGCAAACACATCCTCAACATTCAGCGACCACGAATATTACCTACAGCCCAGAAGGCTACCTGAGTATCTACAGCAGATGCAGTAAGTCAATGAGCAGGTTGTTTGCCACCACAAAGATCGGATCGAGAGGGAAACCAAAAGAGGAGGGCAACGTAGGAGAAGGCAAGTTCTAGACCCCGTGAGCACCAGGTATAACCCACACCAACTCCACTTTAAATGTCTCCCCTTGTACGTTTTTCACAAAACTGAGGGTAAAGGGAACATTTCAGTCCCAAATCCAGCCCACGGGCCATATTTATTTGGTCTTTCAGGCTAAAATGGAAGCGTAAATGGAGGAATTTCCTCTGCCAAACAGAAAATAATAAGCAACGTGGTACCCAACCTGGCAGGGGTATGCACTTAACCCGTCATATTAAGAATTTCACACATAAGGTGGAGATAGTATGTATCTGGGCAGATACAGAAGAGCTAACTGTATCAACCACAGTGCCCTGACAGAGGCCATGAGTGATCTGCTTCTAAATGAGATCAAATATTTCGTGAGCACAGTTGAAAAAAATCTAGCTGTTTAAAAGCTGGCGGCTTAAAAAATACAAACAATAAAATGTTTGTCTTGAAAAGAATTTTAGAAACGTTATTTAGGACCAAAGCCGGCTTTGGTATGTTGAAACAAACATAGTGTGTGCTTCATTATCGGCTCAGGAAGTAACAAAATATTTTCTACCAAATTCTGCCTCCAGGTAGTTGTAGTGGAATTCATTCAGCAATTTCAGTATAATTTGAAAAGAAATAGCAGGCAGTCCCTTTAGCAATTAAAGACACATCTCAAAAGATAAATAAAATGGAGTTAACTCAGCCCAACTCTAAAGATAATCAACCCTGCATGGTGCAGAGAGCAGAAAAAGTAAAGTGGTAAAGGAAACAAACCGAACTAGTCTCCACATGAAGGAGTCCAGGTTTGGTGAGGGTGAAGAATAGGAAAGAGTGTGGAAGGGAAGGCGAAACTCTATCAGGCAGCCAGGTAAATTACAAGCAGAATAAGTGACCGCTTATGGGGAACAAGTTAAGGGAAATCAATAGGTCTACAAACAAATAACACAAGACTCATGAGAATGGTCAAATCTGGTCCAGAAATAAGCCAAGATATTTTATTTTTAAGAGCTTTGAACATAATCAGACCACCTCTAGGCATCACAAAGGGAAGTTCATCCACCACATTCCAAGATCCTTAAAAGGGATTCTCTCCTAGTCCTCTGATACCCCGGTCACATCTTACGCAGGGTGTGTAAATAAGGCAGAGGAGTGAATTGACCAGATCATGGTTTTGGAAGCAGAGAATTGAGGTTTCAATCTAATTCTGTAAATTTCCAGCTATGTGACTTTGGGCAAATCCCACCTCTCTAAGCTTCAGTACAGTCAGGCATTTTCAAAAAGAGTCAAGAACTACTTCATAAGAATGTTCTCTGAATTAAGTGAAGCATAGGTAGAAACAGAAGCTTATGAAATACTTATCTGTATTGTTGAGTATTAGAATCAGGATTGTGCAAGGCAAAATGCTAAGCATTATAAATATAGCATTCAATTAGTAAAACTGTCCTAAGATTGGGATATGATACCTGCCTTCACATGTGAGAGCACTGAATCTGATTTTCCAGTCTCCTTTCTCTCTGCAAATAATGACATTCAAATCAGATAAAGAAAAAAAAAAAATGGTTCAGGCACGGAGTCATCCATTGTATTTATAATCCCTTTAATTGTCAACAGAGGACCTCAAAACCACTATGAATTATGAGGAAAGAAACTTAATGCCCTGACAGTCTCTCTTAATCCTGGGCCAATTCCTAATATATTATTGGGGTGTTTTTTTTTTATTTGCTTCTTTGCTCATTTGTTTGTTTCTCTCCTAGGAATTTGACTAATTTTTCTCTTTCACTGATACCAACAGTTTTACTAATCACTCACTTCAGTCTGTATCTGAAATAGAAACAGCATACTATTTTTTGCTCCCTATAAAATGATTTCATAGTTTCCTTCAGAAGATCTAAGAGTCCAAGAAAAGAAATAAAAAGTAAATAAATAGCTAGATTCTCAATGTAAGGACAGCACGTATCAGATCAAAATATAAATATATCAACCATTACTAATACCCTGGGAAATCATGTTATCTTATTTTCAGAAACCTAGAGCTGTCAACTTTCCTTACAGCTGTTAAGAAGGAATCTTCAATTTTAAGACATTCATCTTTCAGACATTTCCTTGTAAGGACAACTATCATAATATCTGTGGAAGTAGAGAAAACCAAGTTGGACAATATCCTAGAGGAATGTCATCAGCTGGCTACCCTAACTGACACCAAACAAGCGACAGAAAATGGGGGAATCAACATGGTTCATGACTCAGCTGTGACCCATTCAGAGTTATTCCCATCTCAGTTTATTTCTGGCCTGTTTGCTCTGCCTGAAGGATACTCCCTAGCTAGTTATTAAAACACAGCCACCACAGAGGGAAGTGAAGCATCATCATCTATTACTCCAAGGAGACCAGCATCAACCAGTCTCATCAGAGTTATGGGACCTTCCTGCCATTTCAGGGTCCTCAGGCAGAATAAGGTGATCAGAGACAGTGGTCTAGATTTCTCACCCACCCAAACACATATGCTTTTGTTGTTGCTTTTTGGTTCTATTTTCTGGGTTTGTAGAATGTGGTCCCTGGAATACCTCCAACAACAACAACAACAAAACTTAGGAAGACATGTGGGCTAACACCATCAATAATACCTGGGAGGTTTCTAGAACTATAGGACCTTGAGTCCATTCCAGACCTACTGAATCAGAATCTATAAATTGCCAAGATCTCAGGAGGTATGTATATGCCTTAAAGTTGAGAAGTCCAATGCTAGAGGCTCAACCATCAACTTGTCACCTGAGAATCTTGCTACCAAGTTCAAGTGAGACAAAAGTCAAAAGATGATCTGGGAAATTATGTCAAGAGTGTCTAGTACCATAATTGGTTGGTGGGAAACTAGAGAAAGTAAGGAATCCCCTTGATCCAATTCAGATGAGTCACTATGGCTTCTATTTGCTCTTGGGTAGGAGGCCCTTCTCTTTTTTTTCTAAATATAGTTTTATTTATTTCAGAGAGGAAGGGAGAGGGAGAGAGAGAAACATCAATGATGAGACAGAATCATTGATAGGCTGCCTTCTGCAAGCCCTACACTGGGGATCCAGTCCATAACCTGTGCATGTGCCCTTGACTGGAATTGAACCCAGGACTCTTCAGTCCGCAAGCTGACGCTCTATCCACTGAGCCAAACCAGCTAGGGCGGGAGACCCTCCTTGGTGGCCGCAGTGCAGAGGCACCACCATAGTCAAGGCTGGTGGCTTTTTCTTACACCTGCTTCTGCCTGTGAAAGTGAAGCGACAGGCTACTCCTGTTGCCACAGCAGGTCCATACTCCTTCTTTTCCCACTATAGAAAGAGCCTTATTTTTGATAACTGGCTCAAGAACAGCTCTATTTATTCTGGCTCCCTGCATGAAGGTTTTGTTCATCCTATTGATATTTGGTGTGGAGGTGACTGTGATGCTGGAAACTGTGGAGGAATATTTAGGAGCAGGTATCTTTGGTTTAGTTGCCATGGGTGATTAATGAGGAATTGGGACTAAGAAACAACTACATGGCCATTCAGGCTGAAATTTAAGATAAAAATTTCACTGAAATAGAAGTGAGGGATTCTGTGATAGACACCACATATTCACTCCATTAAGCAGCTAAAGCTTCTCTTATGTTCCTTGTGACGGGGCACTGAACCCTGTAACAAACATTAGCTAGGACTCTTTATCCACTGACTTACCATTAAAGTTGAGCAACAGGAGGGTCTGGAAGGGTTTTAGATAAGTCAGAGGAGGGGAGAAGCCATAGAATTTCTCTGAAAGCTTTACACTGAGAAATATCTCTGGCATTGGCTGTAGCTCTTTGTGGCTCGAGTTCATTCATGGAACCCTCCCAACATGTTTCCATCTCACTCAAGGGACTCTCCCCACCATGATTCTAGTACCACTGGCTTAGCAAGGCCCCTACCATGAGATGCCAACTCTTTTCAGATAGTCCTGCTGTTGGCTTTTGGCAATACCACCTTCTCCCTTAATCCCTCCACCACAGGAGCTGGGAGTAGTATCCTATTATTGCCTGTTCAGCTCTTCTCAAATTTTTAAACTTTGTTCTCAAATTAAACTCATTCTAATGAACAACTTAGAATGGGTTCCATTTGACCGACCTCACCCTGACTGGTACACTGACCTTATAGTCTATAAGCTTGTGCATCAAGGGCTGCTCTTTGGGACATCTGGCCCAGCGGGAAATATCATTGAAATTAACCTTCAGGCTTAGAATGAGGTTCATAGAATTTTATTGCAAGAAAGAATGTTAATCATCATCTAAGCCTGTCATTTCACTAATGAGGAGCTTCGCCCCAGAGAGACAGAGGGTGCCAGGCCATCTCACAAAGTTCTTAAATGGCAAAGTCAAGACAAGTTCTGCCCATGTCCAACGTGCTGCCACTATTTTCATCTTTCTTCTATGGTATGTCTGCTACCTTCATGAAACCTTTTGCATGTTTGATACCAAGCTCAACTAGTATGTAGAAGTATATTTCAATGTTATTGACCAAAGTTATCTTAGAGGAAATTAATGGGAAATTTTAGGGTCTGTCTTTAACACACACTAAATTTTTACAAAATTTGTAGAAGCCTATCACATATAGTTGAAATTAACCATGAAGCCTATATTAATAATATGGGAGATATTTATTGTCATATGAGTGAAGATGAGAGACTTATAGAAGACATTAAAAGTGGTGACATAAAAAAGAGGATCAGGTCCATAAAGTAGCCTAATAATAATTCTCTGGGAGTGGGGAAGGAACATTACTTTAGAATTATGTATATATAACAGGCAAGAATTAGCAAAGCAATAATTTATTAACACAATATACTATTTGCAAAAAATAACACAATAATATATATTGTATGAGAGAAAGAGACATTGCTGTATAAATCTTAAGATGTTAAAGAAAAATCTATATGTATGTTCTTGTAAAAGGCAAATACTCTTTAAATGATGCATAAAAATCATCAAATCAAAGGGCTCAATTTAAGGCAGAATCAACAGACAAGATAAGGGGAAAACAAGATAAAATCCTATAAGTACATTTCTGGCATCTACAGCAGTTTTAGACAGATAGTGTAATGTTAGAGTTAAGAACATAGAATCCAGACACAAACTTCTTATGCTCAACTATGAGCTCTGCCATTTACTTGTTGTGTATAATTGTTAGGGCAGACCATGCTGCAGTAAAAACAAACAAAAACAAACAAACAAACAAACAAAAAACAGCCAGAACTATACTATGGTTCAAATATAGAGAAGTTTATTTCTTACTTAAGTTACAGTCTAAGTTGAATATTCCTGATAAGAGATGGCTTGAGAGTAGATTTTGGTATGTATCTGACACTGTGATCCAGGACTAGTTACTTGAATTCTCTGAGCAATATACTATTACCTTGACATACAATCAACTTACTAAAACAAATTTTCACCTAAAAAGTCACGTAAAGAGAGTGGCACAGATAAACCAAAAAGTTTGTAAGGGTGGTGGGTTGGCCAATCCTATAAATAAAGCCATGGGTTGATGAACTGATGCTATGATCAAGAAGCATCACTCTGTACCTTCTGATGATGAGGGCACTGGGAATGCATGGGTGGCCGAGAAAGAACAGCTGCCACCAGGACAATGAGAAGACAAAGAAATTCTGAATACATCACAGTTTTGCCTTGGGAAGTCTTTTCTTATATTGTTTTATACAACTTCGCTTCTCTGCACCAGAAAAAATTAAATCAACCAGGTGTGTTATAGTCTAGCTGTCTGGGTGAGGGCAGCCAGGCTTAGACAACCAAGACCTTCTGAGCATTTGATATGTGGCTGTAAATCCAACCCACTCTTGAGATTAAGACTGAGCATCTAACTTCAAAAGATGCAACTTCAAAAAGAAGGTATGCATTTAAATTTTTTTCATATATCTATTCTGGCTTAAAATTTTATTCTTTATCCAAAAGTAATTTTATTTCTAAAAGTTTGAAGAATCTATTTGGTTATGTAGCTAGATATCTGTTTTGTAAGCATTTATCACTTTAATAGGAAAGTCATGAAGGGGGAACAAATATCATTTGTTAGGATTTATTTTACTTTTTGTAAAAGGTTCTAGCCCCTCAGTCCCAGAAACTGGCTCATCAGCTCATTCTCCTAAGTCATATTTTATTTACTTCAGAAGCAATACATATTTTGTGTCACCTAAACTATTTAGCAGAGTGAGGTTATTTTATTACCCAAGACCACTTTCTTCTGTGATATATGCTCACTCACAAAATTTGAAGGACTCCTCTTGTCATTTCATATTTCTTATGAAATATTTTTTTCATTCATAATACATGTATTAAAATAAAATACACCTTATATGTTCACTTTTAAAAGAATTATTATTTCTATCTCAATGATGAAAATATAAATATGATAATATAGGCTTTCTGACTTTTATTTATAAAAACATCTCCAAGATTATGATCTCAGTTTTTATTGCACACCTTATAGTAAGTATTACACAGCTGAAGAAACTGAGGCTGTAGTTGGTACATGATCAAAGATTATTTAGCAATTAGGTCATAAACTATGTTTCCCTTACTTCTCTCTACCTTTTAGAAGCTTGGACTCTTGGGGCCAAGGCTCTGGTCATCTTCTCCAGTGGGTTACAAACACTACTCCATGAAGAAGTGTGTGTGAATGGATGATGGAATTAGTTGGATCTGAGAAGTTGTTATCTTACAGACAGACAGGTCACTGGAAGATACTTAGAATTTAATTGCAGGTCCTTTTAATTTCCACAAAAGAGCTGTGGCCATTCATAGAAGAAGAATATGAAAAATAATATAGCATTCAATTGATCAAGAAATCATTTGTTAAAGGAAGTTATATGCAACTTCTCTGAGGTGTAGACTCAAATCAGAGAAAATTAGAAACCAACTGAATCTGAAGAGTTTAGACCAAGAATTGCTGTCATAGAACAATTAGAAACAAGACTCCATATTCTCAAAGTGATTCAAGATGAATCAGTTCTGCCCAGCATCTCAGCCAAAAAAAAAAAAATTGGGGTCAATGAGCTGTATCAGCTCCTATGGGATAGGAAAGCTACCCTATCTGAAATAGTAAAACTTTGTCCTTCAGTGTCTTTTAACCCTGGCAAAAGAATTAGGTATATAGATGATCAAAAGTACTTTGTTTTTAGCAAAAATCAAAGGATGAAAGAATTTAAACATATTTTTAAAGGTTTAAATTAATTTAATAGACTAAATCTAAAATGAGCCTGATTATTTAAATAAGTTGAGTCATTTTCACTTGAATTGATTGAACAGTATCACCCCCCATAGTGATCTTTAAAGTTTGCTAGATTTATAAATACTATAATCACATTTGTACATTAAATTTAAAGGTTTAAGAAAAATCATGTTTTAAACTATTACTTGAAAATTGAAAACTATTATTTTCTAAACTATTTCTTTATAAACTGAAGCCATCACCCACCATCCATCAGCTCTGAAATACACACACACACACACACACACACACACACACACACCAAAACAACTCCCAGGATACAACATCCCTGTCAGGAAAATACCTTACCCCAGTCCAGTGTCTAAAGGAGACAATAGTAGCCAGTCCAGTCTCCCTGCCTTTTTGTTCTCTTTTGTCAAGGAGAAATGGGACAAAGCATTTGAGCCTTGACTTCTCTGAGTTCAAAGATAGTGCTGAATAGATCAATATTCAGGGGGAGATCAAAGAGGTTGGATATTTTCACTGTGAAAGACTAAATGTACCAGGCAATTAAGGAGATATGATTTTATTCAAGCTTTTGCATTAGGGAAAAAACATTCACTAATGAGAAATATCTCAAAGGAGAGAGAGAAAACAAGGGACTCCTGGAGTCTGGGAGGGATGGAGTGGGTCTTGTCTTGAAATATACCAGGGCAGGGTAGTCTTTGGGGTTAGCCTAGCAATTTCTCAGAACAGAGCGAGGGGTCAGAGGCGGTGTTGTTTTCCAACTACCCTTGCTTTACAAAAGCACAGGACTCAAATAAAATGCAATATTATCATTAATATACTTAGATGAAACTACGTTTTCAACAATGGTTGTGACTAAAAAAATCAGTGTTCTAGAAAAAGCTGAACATTTGGTTTTGCTTTTCTCCCTTCTTCCCTTCCGTTCACTTTCTTTACTATGAAATGTGTCAATTTGAAATACTCTTAGTAAAAAAGCACATACAAAACAAAATGTTATATAAAATTGACTGCTTTCAAAATTAATAATGTATCACCTGTCTTGAAAAATATTATATTTTGTTCTGAGATGATGTCCTCTTTACTTTTTTTCTTATTAAAACTTCCTGTTATTTAGAAAATGATGGTGATATAGATCCATTTTTATATATGTCATTCTTTTTAAAATAAAAAAATTAATAACCACATATTTATACTCCTAATTTTTGTTAATCAATTTAGTCATTAAAATCCAAAAGCACAGGAGATATTTTTCAGTAAAGTAATGCAGTTGGAGTCCAAGATCCTTTCTACAGTGCTCTTTTACCATGCAAATATTCTAGGAGAATTAACATGTTTCACTAAACACTTAAAGTTTTCTTATCAGCTCCCAACTGGATGACCTAGGGCATTTAAAGATTAGAATGTTTTGGAGGATAAAGGGAGAGAGAGAAAAAGGTCACCTTAAGAGGAAGCAGAAGAATACTTACAATACATTATAATTTCACCAAAATCCACATTTAGGTGCTGCTTAGTAGTTCAATTTGGTTTTTAAGTAGTTCAACATTTTTAATCTTCTGTTTCTACCTGCACAAAAAACCAACAATATGCTTATTCGAACTTATTAGCCTCTATTCTAACTACTGGAAATTAGAGTTACAGAGGTGCAAGTTGAAGGATCCAGTCCAGGAAAATCAGTTAAGACAGAAAAGTCAGAGCAGGGATTCAGTTATCAACAGTGTGGACCAAATCAGAGGGAGCCAGAATTAGGTATAAGGTAGACCTACTTGGGGAATGGGCAGGTAAGCAAGATGAATCCCATCTACAGCCATGGCTAAGGACAAATAGTCAATGTCAAGTATATTCATGGTGAGCAATAAGTGTAGGTCCAGGTCAGAAGTCAGTGTTAAGTAAATGAAACACAAAAGAAATGTTCTTGGAAACATAGTCAGGATGCCACCTCCTAGTGAACTGCTCAGAAGAAGATAGACTTTATGAAGATCTAGAGAAGAAAACCAAGAAATGTACTCCGGTAAAATGGAATGAAAAAAAAAAAAAAAATCCAGTTAACTGTAGCACATGGCCTGGCAACCAGTCAGAGTAAGTCCAGTAATGTAGCTGGCTTCATTCAGAACCTACATTTTTCTCATTGGGAGCTGAACTATTTCTGTAACCCAGAGTGGGCTAGGGCATTAAGGAAAGGTGACTCAAGTTATAGAGAACAGAGGAGATTATACCAGAAATGAACAATGGTTTCAAAATTGAAACCACATTGCAGTTCGTTTGGGCACCTAGAACAAAGATTAAAGACAATGACTGGGAAAGCTTTGAGGACCATTAATCCAAGATAAAAGATTTCTGTATTTTACCCAAGTTGTAAATTCTTTATATATTTCCTATTCACAAAAAGAATTGACATCAAAATATAGGAACTCCAAGACCAGGGTAGAGAAGAATGAGGAAGCATCTTAATGGCATTGTGAGATATTATATATTACAAGAATTCCACAATATCTTCTAGGCCCTGAGCTATTCTAGGAGGGGAAAAAATGCAATAGAAAAAAATGTATTTAGGAAATATTCTAATGTGCTGATTGCATTGACTAGATGGCCACACTAGAACAAAAAATATTTTTTTCCACTGGGAGCCAAAATGTTTCTATAAAAACTTTTCTATAAAAATATTCAAGAAAACAATAGAGTTGGCTATGATTAAGCATACATACCTTCCCCCAGAATATACCCCTTATAGAAGTCCCTTCCAGTATTAAGGATTTCCTCTTAGCTTAACCCCTGAAAGATAATATACCTTTGAGTTGATTGAACTGAGAAGGCCTCAAAAGCTCTATCTAGCCTCCTAAAATAAATATCATCTTCATTGAAGTTATAACTTAAACATACAAAATTTGTCTTTTAGTGTACTTCAACATGATATGCTACATTGCAGTAAAACACAAGAAAAATTGCATTAAGAATTACCTTGTGCTCCCCCCAAAAGTCCAAATTATTTGATTTTCTTGATATTGCAGAAGAAAAATTGATAGAAGAAAGAATAGAGGGAAAATAAAATTTATTGACTATCTGCTCTGTAATAGGCAGGATGTTAAGTCACTTCTACTTATCTTAATGTATTCCTCATATCTCATTTATACTTCATTTATTCCTAGATGAACTATCTCATTTATTCCTCATTAGCCATTTCTACATGCATCATCTCATGTATTTCTCATAACTGCCTGGGGGTCAGATGTTTTATTCAAATTTTATAGCAATAAAAATGGAGGCTCAGATACATTAAATAACAAGTGAAAAAAATCAGAGTTGATGACTACCAGAGAGAAAACGTTAACCTAGACTAGCTGGACCTCAAAATCTGTGCTCCTCTAATATTTGGCTACATTTTAGAAATCAACTCTCCAAAGCAGGCATTTGAACATTATGACTAATGTGAACATGAGGTAATATTCTGTATCACGCTAGTAGTTTATATTAGGAAAATACTACAACCAAAATAAACTTAATTTTTGATGCTTTCCCAATTCATTTCTTTCTTACTTCTACCAGTTCAAATAATTCCCCTTCCACAAAGTATTTCCTGAATTTTGCTGCCTGCCTCTACCCATGCCTCTCCTCTACATTATACACACCTCTGTTTGAAGACCAGTATATTGGTTAAGTTAAGATTAGGTTTGGCTGCATAAGTCCAATTGGTATGCTTAAATAAGACAGGAGTTTCTGTAAGTCTCATTTGAAAGTTCAGAGGTAGGCTTTCAGGAGCCCACCTGCTGGGGTCCAATCCCAGCGGGTCCAGGGGTCCCCAAAGGTGTGGACGGAGTCGGCGAAGAAGGAATGACACGAAGACAGCCTTTAGTTGATCAGCAACCTAGTCAGGACCTCTAGCCAGGATCTCCAGCCAAAGTTCTGGTCGGAGTTCTGGTTAGGAGCTGATGAGGATCTGATGAGGATCTGATGTTTATTGTCTTGTTACATCCATATTTATACCAGCCGATTTTAATCCTGTCAATTTCTATTACAAAGGTTAGGGCGTTTCTTATCTCCATTCCAGGGAGTAAAGATTATGTAGCTTAACTACCCGCCTGGCACTTAATTAAGGGGTTGTATCCCCTCCCTAACCTCAGGGAAAAATCCCCACCTGGGGAAACAACCTTTCTCAGAGAGGTGACCTTGGTTAAAACACATGGCACTAAGGAGAGCAAACATATTAAGAACAATATGCTATATATGCCAGGTTCCTTGAAACATATGCTGTGCAGATGTTTCTTTCCTGCAGCGACTGTGTCAAGCAGCAAGGATGGACCGACTTCCGGCACCCACCCATGTCCCAAACTTTTTCTATAGTTCTTTTCTACCATCCCTAGTATGTACTAAGGTATTTTAGAGCAAAGTGGCAAATTTGATTCTGAGCTTACTAGCACTCCATATAAAGCAAAAGCATATCTAAATCCTCAGTGTATAGTTCTCAGAAGAATTTTAAAATCATAATTAACAATAAATAATAATAATAAATATTTCTCTAAGGAAAAAACAACGTATTTGACTGTGAGACCTGAAGGAACATCTCCCTCAGGAGACCTGAGAGGACAACCTTACAGGGAAAATCCTATAAAATAAAAGACTAATATGCAAATGGACTGAATGACCGGTTGCTATGATGCGCACTGACCACCAGGGGGCAGACACTCAACACAGGAGCTGCCCCCTGGTGGTCGGTGTGCTCCCACAGGGGGAGTGTCGCTCAGCCAGAAGCCAGGCTCATGGCTGGCAAGCACAGTGGTGGTGGCGGGAGCCTCTCCTGCCTCCACAGCAGTGCTAAGGATGTCTGACTGACAGCTTAGGCCCGTTCTCCACAGGGAGCAGGCCTAAGCCATCAGTTGGACATCCCCTGAGGGCTCCCAGACTGTGAGAGGGTGCCAACTGGGCTGAGGGACCCACCCAAGCACATGAATTTCCTGCACCGGGCCTCTAGTGTGACTATAATAAATTAGGTGCTCAACCACATTCCTGCAGTACATTTAGAACAGACTTCCAGAGGTCTGTTCCTGGGAAGTCCCTCAATGAAGGACAATGGCTTTCACCAAACTACATCTCAATGAAAGCCAAAACACTGTGCTCCAAAATCATGATGCTTTAAAGTGCTAAATTAAACCAAGACTGAAAAGTAAAAGAGCTGGAGTAGCAACTGTTTTCTCCTCAAAGCTTTTTTAACATCTTAATTCTTGAGGTACACTATGATTCAGGAAACCTAATTTGGAAAGCACCATTCTAAAGCTGTGTGTATATATATTTGACAATCATTTTCTAGACAATCTTTAGGACAATTTTCTCACAACCTTCAGATAAATATCCAGTAGCAAACTCTGAGGTTGTACTCTACATGTGGATTACCATATTCTGTATTATTAATTTAATCTGAATACTTTTACTTGACTGGGTGCTAAAATAGGATAATGTTGGTTATTCTGACCAGTTGAAGGTGTCACCAGGGCTTCAGCCTACATAAATGATCACCCCCACTTCCCTGTAATAATTACTAAAATTTAATATGATGAAACAGGAGTGCCATTTTCCAGAATAAAAGACATCTCAAAGAAGTATGTTTTAAAAAAGAGTCATATAGTCCCTGTGGCTAAAGGAAGAAAGCTTCATAAATGTACTAATCTATCTCAGAAGTTGGTTAATTTTGTTTGTTAAGATTAAAATTAACGGGATCTTAAGGCACTTCTTTGTAACAAAGCAATCTCCAGCAGCTGAACAAACAGGTTTGCTAGTGAAAGAACTCAAAGATCCCAAGCTTCCCAGAGCTCCACTCACGTTTCCACAGTCAGGCAGCAAGTGACAAGCACTACTCATCAAAACAACAACAAAAAAAGAACACTTACTTCATTCACTTTTATGTCTTTATGACAGGTGAAGTGACTGTGACATAGATATTATGAATGAGATGGGAACAGTTCACGGTCTAGTCACTGAAAAATCAATGAGGTGAGAGCAGATAGGTTAGTATTTCCCATGTTTAACGTGCTCTTCCTAGACACAAAATTAAACATTTAGCCGCATGATCCTATCCCTCCTGCCACAGCCCTCACCACCCCTTCAGTTCTCACTGCTTCCTAAAATACTGGTTCAAATCTGAGCAAACAGTAGCTTTTCCTTCCATACCATCTAAACTCTCCCACGTATTTTCTAGTCATGTCACATGGACAGAACTGGCCTTAGGCAAATAGCACCACCAACATTTTCTGAAAAAATCCATTTTAAGATTGCAAAAATAATTTTGAGTGATTCACAATAATCATGATTGATCTTAGTAATTGATGCCCTGAGCTGATGCCCTGAGCTGATATCTCCTTAAGTTTAAAAATAATCATAATAGAAGTTACAAGTTTGAATTGGTCCTTCTCAGAATTTGTTGCTGCTGGTTCTTATTTAGAAATATTAGTTATGAGAAGAACAACATAAATGTAAATTGTTGTTTCAGAGGGGTGGCCAGAGGACATTCCTTCTCATAAAGCCTGAATTATGCCAGGTACCCACTAATTTAAACTATAACCATTTTTATGTAACTAAAATGTTCATGGGGTATAGACATAGGAATCAATCATATGGTCTAACTTTTTTGCTCATCAGAAAAAAACAATAATAAAGAAAGGCCTTCAGCATTTCACATGTCAGGTATTTTCAAAGTTATGAATGTAAAACAATAATTTCCCTTTGGGGCAAGATTATGCTTTGCTATTGTGGTAATAACAAAAGCAGTGATGAATATCAGAATGAGAAAAAGCTTTCCTAATGGTTCAAGAATAGTTTTCCACAATTTCTGTCTTGCTAAGAGGAGCATAGCATATGAGAAATATGTTCAAGTGGAACCTAATCATCTATCAGAACCAAGATAAAATATTGAAGATGGGTAGAGAAAAATAATTCAGACTTATTGAAGGAAGGTGATCCAAGGTTGGAACTGACGACATGAGGGCACTGAAGGGAGATGTAAAACAGTCTTCCTGAAGTAAAAGCTTCAGAAAAGCTCTCTGTAACTGTTCACAGGGCTCCTCTCATCTTGCCCAGATGTCCTTCATTCAAGTTTCTCTAAGCAATATTGAACCGTGGGCTGAATGCTGGGAGGGGTCGGTTCCTATAGGAAGCCATATATTCTAAAGGCGATGATGAAAAATAAAGGCAGGAGTACAACTGTGTCAGGTACAAAGGGAAGGGCAAGACATCAGCTGACAGACGTAAGACCATTGAGAAGTGTCTTTCTCATCTCTAAAATTATCTTGACTGGGAACCCAGGAACACTTCCAGGAAAAGCCCAGACATATAACTTTCCCTTTTTCTCCTGGAGCCTTGACCTTGAAATAGTATACAGGATGGCCCCTGGGAACAGTGGATTCACACCGCCTAAAGCAATCATGTTGGGGGCAATATTCTGCCCTTAACAGATATCTGAAAGCTCACCTTCCTCCTTCTCTAAATTGTCTGTGTACAATTTGGGGCTAGAGAGGTTCATTCTAGTCATTTTCTCCTGTAACAACTAAGCTACATCCTGTGAGTACAGAGGACTGAGGAATTCCTTGGTCCCTTTATCCATTTTTTTTTCTTTTTAGTGGAAGCCCGAGACCTTGTTTATTAGCTTATATTTATAAGCTCTGCTCCAAAAGCTGGTTTCTTTCAGGTACTCGGCAGACTGCTTTCCTTTCATCTGTACTTTTTTGAGTCATTTCAAAAGCAGCAGAATAACAAGTCAAAGGCCGTAGGAAAGAGGTTCCTATTCCACTAGCGGGAGATATCTTCATGTTTCCTGGGAGGCAACCTGGATGGTTCCATGTGAATACTACGACAAAAGAAAGAGCAGACCATTTCTTGTCATACTCTCAGCCTCCCAACGAATTCATCACAGATGTAAGTAAATCTAGTCATCCAATCTCAAGTGATGCAGATTCTTCTCCTCCTGTTAGTTATGGAAGTCTGACATGGCTTTTTCTCAAGTTAGTCGACCCAGCAGAGCCCAGGTCCAGTCTCACATGGAAGCCATGGAAAATTTAGAAGAAATGAGCCTGCAACTAGTAATTCACTTGACCCTCTATGGTTATATTTCAAGGATACATAGGAAGACTATGACAGCGAGGTTATCCATACAGTGTCCCGTGATAGGTCTGATTTTGATGCTTAGAAAGACAGTCATATTGTAGGAGATACAGAAAAATTGAAGACAACTGATCACCCAAGTTCTTGCATATTTACAAAGATTACTTGGGAAAAAACTGGCAATAAATGTGAAATGTACCATAAGAAAACTATGTCTAATGAAATTGTTTATTGCTTGCCTTAGGAGAAATGTCCAAGATAAGATATTTTTCCAAATGGAAAATGCAATAGTGGTGGTGACATTATTTGCAAATCATTGTAATGTAATTCTATAGGCATATTGCTGCACTCCAAAGCAATTTCCTGAATGTACCCAGAAGTAGATTAAAACAAGACACAGTGCCAGGGCTGACCAGCAGCTCCTGAATGAAAGATGAACAGATTACTCTGACACAGTTTCACTGTGGGGGAGAGGGCTAAGGGATGGCCCGGCTGAAGGAGCCAGACAGTCTCGACTGCCTGCCTTGTTAGGCTTTTATTGGAATTTTTATCTTTAGATACATTCAGTAGGGTGAGTAATCTTGGGAGGACACATGTGTTTACATTGTCCTCTAGGCAAGGGCATCCAGGGATTAAGCATAAGGATTCCAGTAAACACCCAGGGGTCTGTATATGCACAGGCTTGTTTGGAAAGGTCAAGGAATAATCAAGGGCGCCGTCTTTGACACTCCCCTAAGTCTCTCCAAAGTCTGAATTGTGATAAACAGGGCAGGTGGCCTTCCACACATTTCCCTTTTATCAGAATGTCCTCCTTACAACTTTCCAACCCAGTCTCTTGTGCTCCCCAACAGCACATAACTGCAATCACAGAGTAAAAAAGCTAAACATCATGGCCGATATTGCTCAGTGGTTAGAGTGCTGGCCCATGGACCTGAAGGGTCATGGGTTCGATTCCTGGTCAAGGGCACTTATCTTGGTTACAAGCTCAATCCCTGGCTGTGGTCAGGGTTCATATGGGAGGCAACCAATCGATGTGTCTCTCTCATATTGATGTTTCTCTCTCTCTCTCTCCCTCTCCCCCCTCCTCCCTCTCTTTCACTCACTCTGAAAATCAATGGGAAAAAATATCCTTGGGTGAGGATAAAAAATAATAATAATAATAATCTAAATACAACTCAATATAAATTGTGCACTATTTAAGTAGATATAGATGTGTGGATATATTGTTCTTAGTTTAAATTTGAATATGCTGTATTTAATCTTTATAAATATTAAGTACATCTCTTAGTTGTATCACTGAGGGTGCTATTATACATATGTAATGGATTTTTCTATCATATTTGATGAGACATGACCAGTTCCATATATAGAGCTACTATAATGATCAACTCTATTACATCTTCAAAACTATTTCTCATCTGAAAAAATAAAGACTATTTACACCAGAGCCTGACTCTTAGTTGAAAGAGTCCCTCTGTACTTTCTTGTTATTATATAAAATTATATCAAACAAAAACATTGTAATAAAATTCACGTAAAGGCCCCTATCACTAGATTATTAAGGTATATTATGCTCACTGAAAAATAATAGATTTTGTATATGATAAAACTGGGCCTAAGATATTATCAAATTTCTTTTGTTTTCCACAACGGTTGGCAAGATATGGGACTGAGGCGAGAAGTTAGTGCTCTGGCAATATAGGACAATATGGACTCCAGGCAATCAAAAATTAGATAGTAATATTGCTGCTGTGTGGCAGACACCATCCACTGCCTATCTAATTTTTGCCACAACCAGAACCCAATTTTGTTCACTCCCCTCCACATGGCCATAATTTTTAAGTATCTGCTTCCAACAATAACTGGAGGGTGTGAATTGGTCTAAGCCTATTGTGGCAGCTCTCATGCCTCTTCCTGGGAGAGATGGGTTCAGGCATGTGTATGGCATACAATTCTGTGATTTTTCTCCTTTCATGACCTTTGGATGCTGATTTCTGAGATGCGTGGGAAGTTGGTAGCCATGAAGACAGATAATCTCAAGTTAATAACAATTGCACTATCATCAGGTAAAGCTTTAAAGGGAGGGTTGCATTTAAATCAGAGATATGATAGATTCCCTAAGACAACATTTCCAGAAAAGTGTTTCTTGTGATACTTAATAATGATAAAAGGAAGAAAGCAGAATCAAGTGTTAACTGAAGACAAAGAAAGAAAGTCAACAGATGTCACCTCCAGCAGGTCTCTTGCTTTGGCCACAGTTCACTTACCTGTGTCTTTGACAATTTCCTCAATTTAACCAGAGCTACAGAAAAAAAGTAATTTTTCATACCTGTATTCATCTCAATTATAAGAGAGATGGCAGCCATGTTCTATGGAGAATGTTAAGTCTA
Organism: Myotis yumanensis; assembly: GCF_028538775.1. Lineage (NCBI taxonomy): Eukaryota > Metazoa > Chordata > Mammalia > Chiroptera > Vespertilionidae > Myotis > Myotis yumanensis. Next base: position 17,004,015 of record NW_027223762.1, read on the forward strand.
ATGCACCAATCACATATCCTAAAATACAATGTTGAGGAAGATGCTAACACCCAATCCCAGCCAGTGGAAAGGAGATCCATGCTCAGAGATGTCTGCCTGTGCCCAGCAGAGAAGAATGTCAGCTAGCTTGCAACTATTTGTCATCTTTGGTTTCATTAATTTAACTAACTGCATGAGATAAGTATTTTATATTTCTATTGAATACAAAAATATCTGGTTAACAAGTATGACTATTTCTAAGTTGAATATGTGCTCATCATTCATATACATATTTAGTAAACTAGAGGCCTGGTGCACGAATTCATGCACAGATGGGGTCCCTCTGCCTGGCTGACAATCGGGGCTGATCTGGGCTGTCTCGCCCAAGATGGGGAGAGAGGGACCATGGGAGGTTGGTCAGCCACGGGAGGTTGGCTGTGGGAGGTTGGCTGTGGGAGGTTGGCTGTGGGAGCGCACTGACCACCAGGGGTGCATTGAGCGTCTGCCCCCTGGTGGTCAGTGTGTTGTCATAGCAACTGGTCTCCCGGTCATTTGGTTGACTGGTTGTAATGGTCACTTAAGCTTTTATATATATAGTTATGTTGGAAGGGTAACGGGAACAGCCAACCAACTATATATAATGCAAGGCAAGAAGTGATAACTGATAAGTGCTATGATAAGGGAATGAGAAAAGGAACATCATTTCCAAATTAAAAATTAAACTATTTACAACCTTCTCTGTGAGATTTGATGGTTGACCCCTCAAGGTATCTTTAACATTTTAGATCCATTTGCCTTTTAAAAGGAGATAAAGTTGCAATTATGCCTAAGTCTAAGGCATAGTCAAGAGAAAGTAACAGAGAAAAAGGAGGAAATAGAAGAAAGGATACAGGAGAAAACTAAATGAAAGAGAAAGAAAAAGCTGGAGGAACATGGAAAATGGTCACTCACAACTCTTCATGTGTCCTTCAGCAGCCATCATGAAGTCTTAGCATGGTCTTGAGATGCTAAGCAGTATGCTGTATATTTTACTTTTGTGGAAGTTTCCTGAATACTTGATATTTTTGGAGTGAAATGGTCAAGACTGCACAAAGAAATGATTCCCATCCCAAATGTCACTTAACCTAACCTAACTCATGTTACCAATATTGTTTCCAAATTTTTGAAATTCCAAACGTAAAACTATTTCTAGTGCAATGTGGAAAGTACTAGGGCTTCAAATAACTCATACTAAAGAGTAATTCTGGAAATGGTGATAAAGTCCCCTTTAAAGTTTCACCATTAGATGATGTCATCTATCAGTTTTAAATCTAGAATGTTTTACGTTCTTTTGCCATAACATCTTAAACATAATAGAAACATAAAGAAAAAAATGTAAATGGTATTATTAATAATCCTCTTTTACAAACTAGGTCATAAAATCTACTTTAATAGACTAGAACAGAATAAAATATCAGCATTCACAGAGTTTTTGCTTTGTAGCATTTTTGTTTCTGTTTCATGTTTGTATTTTTATTTTGAATCATCTTGATTTTACAGTATTCCTTTGTATGCCCTGCTGACGAAAAAATTTGAAAGCCACTACTTTAAACTAACTTCCTTAATGCTATTTGCCTATTTTGGTTTTTAATGGAATCATCATTAATGATGTTTACAAAGGGAGGCGCGAGTGTGACTGCGAATAATGACTGTACTTTCAGTCTAATCAATTGGTTTGATAAATGTTTGCATTTGAACTCATTTACTTTTCTCAAACAAAATCTCATTAGGAACCCTTGAATAAAAAGTAGAAAAAGCAAAACCAAACAAGACAGAGAATGTCTGATTGGAATAAGGGTCTGCCCTGTCACCTCTTTCAGTCTCCTTACGGAGAAAGAGTGTGCACAGCACCTGTCCTGTCTCAGCCCCTCCACAGGGCTGTCTGTCATCTGGAACAAGAGGCTCAATTCCTCTGGACCCAGTTGTTCCATCTGTAACATGAGGAATTAATAACCTCCGTATGCTCACAAACCAATTGTGAGTATAAATTACACACTAGATCTCATCTCCCCATGTCCTAAGTCGCTTCTCAGCCATTTTGGGGGCAAACTCAATGTCTCTCCAACTGTTGGAAAGTATCTTAAAAATGTATCGGAGCCTAATTAATTTGAAAGAACCCTAACACATTTAAGTACCTGAAGCTCTTCCTCAATATATTTGACAATTGTTAATGTTATAAATAAAACCGAATTCAAAGACCTAGGGAAGAACATACTGTGCCCCACCTCATCCTACAGGAAATTCTATGATGCTCTTTTAGCCTCACTCCTTTGGATCAATATCTATAGTGCATTAAAATGTGTGGAAAAAATTAAAAACTAATTATATATGAGAATAAATCATAGTCACAAGAAAGTAAAATTTAGATTTAGGAAGTGCTTTGGTTTTTGTGGACGTGTGTGTGTGTGTGTGCGTGTGTGTGTGCGTGTGTGTGTGTGTTTTAACATAGAAGTAAGCCTAAGGATACTAGATGTCTGAAGATAAGATAAAAGAAAAGAAAATAGTGCCAAGTTAGGTCATTTAAACTGGAAGGGGAGAAATTAAGAATTAAAGAAACATTTGTCTACTACTATTGATAATAATTCCAGTTGTTACAGTTCATAGTACCCTGCATTTGCATGCTTGCAAATACTCTCTATTTGGTAGTTTGCAAAACTGCCTCATACTAGATTCCTGTAATATCCGTGTGGAATATTTAGATAACCCTTTATCCATTTTTTAAATAGTTAAGTGAAGCTAAGAGCAGGCTGAATAATAAAATAGCCTGGAAAAAGAACCCTGGCTTTCTATATATACCCTTTTAAGGTGTATCTGCCTCCTCCCACCCAATTTTCAGTGTTACAAAACCCAGCCTTGAGTGTCATGAATAAACATATTAGGTGTTCCAACCCTAGTCACCAGAAACGGGAGTTCAGGAAACTCTTTGAAAGAAAAACGGGTGTATTACATATCATTACCTTTACCATTAAGTTAACGTTCATTAAATTGTTCCCCAATGGCCATAGGAAGTTGATACAGCATGCTTATCCCCTAGTGCCAGCGTAGGCTGCTTTCAAAGGAGAATTACATCCTTCAAGAGAAAACACCTCTAAACACAAACTATTAGTATTACCACGTGTCCTGTAGGTACACGGCACTGCAACCTCGCCATTAATGACAAGGGAAGCATTGCTGTCAACACTTGACAGAGCACTGTATTTATCAACAGAGAAAATCACTCAATAAACAAGCAGTTTACAGCCTTATAACATGAGGCGAAAAATTATCTCTAACTTCAGCGAAGTACTTTTATTTCCCTGGTGGAAAAGCAGCTACAAGGAAAAGATCATGGGCACATTCGATCATGAGTTGCCGCTGCTGAGAATGACGGAGGAAGTATGAAAATGAATACACATTGTGCATCTTTAACATTTGTGAAGATTTGAGCTCGTGAATCAAATACAGTTTACTCAAGGGCATTGTTTAAAATTTTCACTAAGTTGCTTCTGTTGTCAGTCCGTGAGGAAGTTTACCTATAGGCTACATTCACTGATAATCCAGTTTGCTTTATTAATTTCACTTGATTTGTGTCCTTCCTCTTTGCTATTCTGACTTAGCAATGCAAGCTCCCTGATGTACTGTTAGGACTATAGGGAGTGTTGTCTCAATTGCCCTCATCATTCATTACTGTGTGGGTAGAAAAATAATGTGCTGAACAGAGCTTTTGTAATTAAAATAGTCTCATTCTTAAAGCCATAAGATATTTTTTAGAAGTCTTAAATATTATCAATATTATCTAAATTCAAGCCATGCAGCTAGGTAGACCATGGTCTAACAAACAGTATTCTGTGGTTTTGATCACTGCTACCTGAAATTTAACATTTAGAGCTTAAAAGACTTTATTCTTGTTCATGTACCCAAACTTTTCCAAAAAGTAGATATTCCAATGGAGACTAGTACAAACCAATGCATTACTGAACTCCATGTGTAAATGCCTTTAGATTTCCTATAGAGAAGCAACATTTGCAAAGAGAAAGGGGGATGATTTGCCTAACTAGAAAGATTGAAACGAGTTAGTAAAAATTTATATTTTTTAGAAAATGTACAGATATCTTTAAAGTTCTCTTCCTCACTTCCTTCAGGTCTCTCTCTCCCTACCCCTTCTAGAATCTCACTAAAATCAATCAATAACAAAAATATAAAGGCTTAATATTTTTTATGTAAATTCACTACTTATTTAAAAGCCAAGTAATTGTAAATAATTCTTTCAATGTTCCAAAGTCTCTCTTTAATGCACTCTGACATCACCTATTCTTCAAGTTTAAAATTAAATTATTTGGAGTGTGTTGTTTTTTTTCATTCCTCGAGTCTGGGTTGAGGGCCCTCCTATATTCTTCAAAAATACCTTTTTCTAAGAGTATTTATACCACAGCATTGTAATTGCCAATTTGTCTCCCAGTATCTAGCAAAGGCCCTGGCACATTACAGGCACTTGGTAAATATTTGTGGGAGGAAGAAAAGGGATGGAAGGAAAGAATAATGAGAAAGAGGAAGCAAGGAAGAAATCCCCCTCTACCTACTCCTGGCCAGTATACCTTCAATATCCTGCATTCTTTTAAAAACCTCCAAATTTTTAAGGTGAAGTATATTAAGATAGAAGCACATTTCAACTCATTTAGATGCCATATAATTTAAGCTTTGCATTTAAGCCTCTGAAAGACAGGAAAATCATTCATTCTGGCTGTCACATAAAGCCTGAGCAAACTTATTGGTTTACCAAGGCTACATACACACAGAGTGAATTTTCAGAATATGAGATTCTGTTAGGTTTGTATGTTCCAGATAGTCCTAAGTACAATATGCACTATTGTGAAATATTAAACCAAATACCACTTTTTCCTGACTTTACATGTTCTGTCTCGTTGCTTAGTTACTTTGTTCCACAAAATTTCAAATTCACACTTGCCACTTGAAGCAGAAATTTTAAAGAAAAATAAATCTTTGAGGATAATGACACAGCTCTATAGTCTAAGAAATCTTCCAGAAGATCCTTCAAGATATTTATATGTGCAAACGCAGAATGACTTTCCCTGGGGATGGCAGTCTACCTTACCAGCATTTCACATCAATCCACTCCTCTGCCTCCTATCCTTTGTTTCAGGGCCACTCTGCTTACCTTTCTTTAAATACATCACAATCAACAATGCCTTCACACCTGTTGTGCTCATGTCCTGGATTTCCTATCTCACTTTTATTTCTGTATCCCAAGTTTCCATATGAGAATCAATCATTTCTTACGCTGTGTTCCCAAAGCCTATACTACATAAATCATATCTACCATATGCTATTTGGTATAAATAGAATTTTACACCTAACAAAAGTAGAAATTTTCTCCCTGTTATATCACTCTGTTTGTCTGGCATAAGTTAACACACAAGCTGATTTCATATACAAAGGGAAACTTGAGGAGCCTGAGTTCACAGTCTTTTCTACAGAAGAAAAATAATTTTCTGGTTAAGAAGGAACAGAACAAAAGACAGAGGAAATGGTGCTGGCTGATGGAAGGAAATGGGATCCCACCCATCAGTGCTAAATCTCTACGGTAAAATTATAAACTCATGAAATGTTTCCGTGATAAGGTTTTGTGAGCAACCAGTGAAAGTTGGAGTTTTGCATTCATGCGGCAGGGGTGAGATTATGACCAAAAGGACAGATGCATCAGGTGATGGCCAAGAAAAAGGTATAGAAATAAAAGTAATAACATGTTTGGGACTTGAAGCAAGTTTGTAGAAATCTCATAGACTGGGGTCACTCTGGTTTTCACTGTAGACTCTCTGTCTTCAAACCTGTGATCTGGCTTGCCTGAGCCCCTTGCATCTTTTATGTAATCATCCCCCCTCAAGCACAATCAAGGCTGCAGCTATTTGTGCCTTGACTCGTATCTGTTGGGGGAAAAAAATGAGTAAGGATACACCTTCTGACCAGGCAAGAGTCCTGATTGCTCTTAATGTCAAATCAAAGTTTTGTAAGCTATAGTTTATACTGTTGAATGACATCAAGCAGAGAGCTAGGCATATAGGAAGTAGGGTGTGAATTTATGAGACAGCAATTCTAAGAAACTCCCACATGAAGCAGCTGACTGGGGGCTGTTTTTAACACAGCTTAACTGACTCACCATGCTTTAAGAAACTGAAGAAATGTTTCCTAGAATGGGAAAAAGTCTGCTGTACATAAATTAATATGAGATTCTTCTATTTTACCCACTGAGTGAAGAATCCCCAGGCTGGACTGCTGCTATATTATTGCCTAACAGGTAGGTATTGGAATCCCTAAACAAAGCTATAAGCTCCTGTAAGCAAGTGACATTTTCAAGGAGCATATATTTAAGTTTTGAGGAGAATAAGCTCCTGAAATGTTGAAATACAGCCACAGATCTAGACTGTGGAAAATATTACAACAATTAATAGAAAGTTGAGCCGAAACCGGTTTGGCTCAGTGGATAGAGCGTCGGCCTGCGGACTGAAAGGTCCCAGGTTCGATTCTGGCCAAGGGCATGTACCTGGGTTGTAGGCACATCCCCAGTAGGAGATGTGCAGGAGGCAGCTGATCGATGTTTCTCTCTCATCGATGTTTCTAACTCTCTATCCCTCTCCCTTCCTCTCTGTAAAAAATCAATAAAATATATTTAAAAAAAAAAAAAAGAAAGTTGAGAGGATTCAGCCTATGGTCTCAAAGTCCCCAATGACTTATCCTCCGAATAGAAGAGCTTATAATACTAGGGTGGATATTCAGGAAAATGGAGAAATTCCATGATTGTAGTTCAAATTTCTGACAACCAACAGGAAGGGAAGGGCGGAACTATTTTTAGACATGTTGAGACATTTTCAGTAAACCATTCAGCAAAGTACTTGAAAGTCATTTTGAAAAATCAGATCCAGAAAGCAGTTTATAGGAATGCCTTACTAGAAAAAAAGTTCAATAGCATGTACAGGTTGAGAGTCCCCAGATTCTCCCTATTAGTGAATCTCGTTAAAGAGAGTGATGGAGCCTGAGCTGCCCTCTGAGATGAAGAATAAACAGGCTGCCAGGCTGAAATAAGTGGGGAATTCCGATTGAGGTAAGTGTAGGGGCGCTCACGTCGTGTAGGCGTATGGTGATTGTGACACCATGGACCCAAGGAAATGTGGGTTAGACCCGTCACACTGCCCAGTAGACGGCAATACCGAATCACTGGTGCATTTTCTTTTCTTACTGTTCTTTTTCTTTTTATCTTTCACTTTTACCTTGAAAGTCCTATGATGAGATAGTCCAAAATAAAATATGAGATAGTGCTTAACGATGAGACTCTCCAGTCGGAAAACACTCAGTTACTGGGGAAAACAAAACAGGTACAAGCAATATTGTTGCTAAAGAGGCAACTAGACCAAAGCTGGAAGGATGTCGAGTGGCTGGTGTGCATAAAGGTGAAAGGAAAGGACGGTGCTGCACCACACATACAATCTGAACGTGAGACGTAAGAAGCATGAACCAAGGTAAACTGGAAATTGTAAAGCAAGAAATGAAACAGTTAAATTGCAATGCTTGGTTAGCAAACTAAATTGGACTGAAATGAGACGATTCCAAGTCAGGCAACTACAAGTTGTCCGCTCTGGAAATGACAAGCTCAGAATCAGCGTAGCTCTAATGCTGAGGCAGTTGTAGCACAGCCAGTTAGGGGCTAACATGCAAGGTCTGACTGAATAAAACCAACAAGACTTCTAGGAAAACCCATTAACATAACCATCTTTCCACCGTCCTCCAACTACAGCGGCTGAGGAAAATGAAAGCTTTTACGTAAGCATCCAAAAAGAAATTGATCACACACCACAACAAGAAATGCTGACAATTACAGGTGATTGGAATGCAAAATTAGAAAGTAAAGCAGACTCGATCTCATTGGAAATTTGGACAAGGGTTCAGACGTGAAGGAGGAGATTGGCTCATGGATTGATGAGGAGTCAACAACTTGTCCATCATAAACACATGCTTCAAACAATCAAAAAGATGACAGCATATGTGGCATCACCAAATGGCCAATATAGAATTCAAATAGAATATATAATTGGAAGCAAGCAATGGAGAAGCTGTATTCTCTTGGCCAAAACAATACCAGGAGCAGATTGTGGTACCGGCCATGAACTCTTAATATCAAACATTAGAGCAAAGCTGAAGAAGAGTTCTAAAAGAATGGTCTTGCCAAAATATAACGTAAACAACGTTCATGATGGATTTAAAGTCTACATAAAAACAGATTTGCACTGTTAAATTTCAGTGACCAAGAATCAGAACTGTATATTGAAACTAGAAATATTATAAGGGAAGAAGGGGAAACAACCATGTCAGAAGTAAAAAAGAAAGAAAAATCGAGATGGATAACAGATGTCTCTAAAAATGTATAGACCGGGGAGAGGCAAAAGCAATGCTGAGAAAAGCAGGGCTATCACATAGAGACAAAAAGAACTATTGCAATAGTCAAGGTAAGCAGATAAAAGAGAAAAAAAAAGGGAAATACAAGAGCACCCTATAAGAAGATATTACTTATTCACAATTTCAAAATGATGGCAGTTATTAGACTCACTACTAGATAGTATTATTTAATGCATTAATAAGGAAGTACATAATTACTATATCACAAATTTGTTATTATATACATTTTAAAACATCATTCTGAAAAGGACACACAGACTTCACCGGAATTATAAATGGGTTCAGGGAACATAAAATGGCTAGGAATCCCCACTGAGGAGAACAAAGGGGAGAATTAAGTGATTTGATTAACAGTGACTAAAAAATCAAATCCATGGAAACCAAGCAAGACCAGACAGAACCAGACCATATACCTCTGAGAATGACTGTATTTCTTACCACCAGTTTGGACATTTTAACCTATTGTGTTAAAAATTTGACTATATCTTTAAATGACCTTAGTGAAAAATATAAAAGGCAAAAAAAAATTGTGTCTGCTATGGCTGAAGTCTTTATATGTACAGGCTGATGAAACAGTAAGTGGTATTATCATGCTGAGTCAAGTCACTCAGTTTGCCTACCAGATAGGGAACATAAGTATAGCTTGTTTTGCATTTGGAAGGAGTAATGAAAAATACAAACCCCACCATTTCCATCACAATTTTTTTCTCTAATAAATAAATGTTCTAATCCTCTTTCAGTAATTTAAGATTATATATTTGGGATAATTATCACTCCAGTGATAATTTTAAATAATCATTCTGTGAACCTCCAGGTATTACCTAAACTAATTTGAGGAAGAGAGTATGTGGCTAGAATTACAAATGAGTGAGAGTTTACAACTTATGGCACTTAGGGAGTGAAGGACTATGGACAGTAAAAATTTCTTTTCCCCTTAAGGGTCCCTAGAAAGGAAAGTATAGAATTTTCCTACTGGGGAAATTCAGTGTTCAACAAACCAGGCACAATTTGATAACTTATTAACATTAGAAGCATGCATGTTCATCAGTAGACATTTTTAAATAAACTTTTACTCCAATATCAAATAAGCCCAACCAAGAAACAGTTTTGTTTATTTGTTATTCATTCACTTGCATTTAACTCTGCTATCTCTGATCCACTCTAGAATCTTCTAGAAGTTTAGGAATAAGTAGAGGAGGAAACCACTTAATCTCTGGTCTCTGAAATACAATTGCAAATCAATTATGGCATTATACTAAAATTTTGAAAAAATAACCATCAACAACTACAATAGAAACTAGCACAGATCAACTCCACCTCCAACTACTTTCTCAATAGGAAAACACACACACTCTTGATTCTTGAGTACGTGAGGTTAATAAACATTGTATAAAGGAAGAATAGCTGATGGGTGCATAAAGCATTCTCAATATTCCTGAAGATCCATTTTATAAAAAGACAGTTTGAACCATTCTGCTTGATCTAGAAAATTGATGATCTGTTGTAAATTTTATTCTCCTAAAAAATAAGAACAGAGAAAAGTATCTTATGAAGAAAATAGCTCTCTATTGTAATATTCAAATGCAGGGGTGGGGGACCTTTTTTCTGCCAACAGCCATTTGGATATTTGTAACCTTATTTGAGGGCCATACAAATTAGCCTGCTGTATTAGGTCAAATATGTAATTAGTTTGCTCCTAATGCCTTGGCAGGGCCAGACCAAATGATTTTGTCAGCCTTATATGGCCCACGGGCCAGATGTTCCCTACCCCCAAAATAAAGGTTAACTAAACAAATGGAAAATCTGATTCTAACAATTTCTTAATGGCATCATTAATAGAGGTGTTTCAAAGCTACTTACTGGCAGAATAAAGCTTGAACTCTGCTGCTTTCCACCTGCATATCCCAGAATAAATAATTTAAGGAGCCTCAAATGACCTATGTATAAAAGGAAAAATATAACAATTCTCCCACAGGGATGTCGGAAAGGTTTCATGAAACATTAAAAGTGCTTACTAATGCGCCTGACATATAGCAATTGCTCAATAAATTTTAGCACGCTGCCTGATTTGCTTGTTTTATAACCCTACTGACCTGAGCAGCTCATACAAGAGCAAAGTTCAGATGCATGTTGATTTCAGGTGAGATGAAATCGGAGAAAGAAGAAAACATTAAATGTAAAGGGGGTGAATTTGAAGAAGAACTAGACCTGAGCAGAAACAGGACAACAAGGCAAACCATCTCAAATGGGCAATAAAGTAGACCAACCTTAGATGTCTTTAATTCCTGTTAAGTTTGAATCTTTGAGAGCCTTTCTTAATTTCTCCTGTATTAATACTCTTCAGCATTCTCCACTGTTTTCCAGAAAATTGGTGCCTTTTATTTTGATTATTTATTTTGATGCTATGGATTTAAATTAGGGTTATAATATTTTCAATAAATTAAAGAAGTGGACTTATCGTGGTAGTATATAATAATTTTTTTTGCTTAATGTCTTAAATTGAAATTTAGGTGGTTAATCACTGGATGATAGATTGTCCTATTCTAAAACCCCATAGCACAGATGGCTGGCTTGAGCAACAGTACGTAAAAAGGGAAGGAGAATGAAAAAGAAAGAACGATGAAAGGAGAGAAAGAGAGAGGAAGGGAGGGAGACAGAAGGGAAAAAAAGAATAAATGTAACACTAAAAAAAATCTCATTTCAGTTAGGTGAGTAGTGGGTGGCCTCCTGAGAACACAGACCTATGGTGTTTCTGTAACCCAAAAATCCAGCCAGGTGTGGATTGTTTGCCAGAATATGAGAAAGTACATTGCCTTTCTCTTCTGCTTCTTCCTCTATAATCCTTTAAATTCCTTTGTTATTGCACTTCCAGAAATTCAAAATGGACCTGGTAAAATTTCAGAAAGGGAACGCTAAGGCCATCACAAGGATTCAGAGCGGGAAGAATGCTGGGAAAGACAGCCAGAAGTGCAAGAAGAAACTGAAAGAGTACAACTCTTCAACCTCTAAAGGCAAAACCAGAGGATGCCAACCAGATTAAAATCTTCAAAATATAAAAATGCGGTGATTCATGTGACCAAAACAAGCATAGACAACTTTCAAAATCTGAAAAACTAGGGAGAGTCTCTTTTTAAAGGAGATTTGGGGGGCGAGGGGGAAATGGTACATCTGTATTACTTTCAACAATAAAGATAAATTTTTAAAAAGTAAGGAGATCCTTTTAAAACTAAACAAGGTAATTTGGGACTTAAGTAAAGGAAGTATTTCTTTATATACAAGACAATCATCTTATGAAACTCTTAACCCTCAAGAGGTAAGTAACAATGGCAAATGTAAGTGGGTTTTAAAGGGGATTGGCTGGATTTATACATCACAGTCTCATCAATGGATATTGCAAGGAGCTGATACATACTCTTACCTCTAAGGTTGATGTCAGTATGAAAAATTACAACTACTCATAGTTCATTCTCTAGGAACATTGTTTGCACAGATTTGGGGTCTGGATAAAACATTAATCTAGACCACTCATGGTTATTTCTAAGTTTCTAAGCTTTATCCTTCTAATTTAAAACTTATAAAAGTCATGTTTGGCCGGTGTGGCTCAGTGGTTGAGTGTCAACCTATGAACCAGGAGGTCACGGGTCGATTCCTGGTCAGGCTCATGCCCGGGTTGCGGGCTCCATCTCCAGTGAGAGGCATGCAGGGGCATGCAATGATTCTCTCTCATCACTGATGTTTCTATCTCTCTCTCCCTCTCCCTTTCTCTCTGAAATCAATAAAAATATATCTTTAAACAATTTCTAAAACTTATAAAGTCATGAAATAGACTGGAAGAAAACTTGGAGCCTATCTAGCTAAATTCCTCATATTATTCATAGAAAACCTGACTCTCAGAGTCATACTGACTTAACCTCAGATCACCTACTTCAGTGATTCCCAAAGTGGGCGCTACCGCCCCCTGGTAGGCGCTGCAGCGATCCAGGGCGGGGCGGTGATGGCCACAGGTGCATTTGGGGGCGATGAGTAACTGCTATTAAAATTTTTTTAAAATTAATTTGCAGGGGCTGAGTAATACTTTTTCTGGAAAGGGGGCGGTAGGCAAATAAGTTTGGGAACCACTGACCTAGTTAGTTGATAGAAGAATTATAAATAAAATCAGTTCTTCTGATTCCTAGTCAGAGAATTCTCCAGACTTGTAGATAACATTGACTTCTTTCCTCATGGAAAACTGTACATAAAACTATGGAGCAGAACAGAACTGCATCAAGATGCAGACCCAGAGCAGGGACCACTGTGGTTCTCCTTTCTCTATCAGGAAATTGATTTCTTAAACACAGTTTAAGGCATTCCATTTACTTCTCCCATCATTTACCAAGAAATCCACAAAACTTCAGTTTCTTTACTAACATCTTCAATTCTCAGTTTTAAAGGCTAAGCTAAGGAAAAACCTACGGAGTCAGTTTTTCTGTTAAAGGAACTTTCAATTATGGAAATCGACATCATCATGTCTTACTGGTTTTGAAACTGGTCCCAGTGAGCAGCTCTACAGAAAGTTAATGCCATGACTACCTTAGGTTTTACATCTGTAGTTGTCTCCCAGAACCACACTGAGCTTACAGTGAACATAGTGACCATCCCTCCTGGGCTAACCTGAGAAAGCAGAACCTCTCAGTCAGAACTGGTGAGCATGCTCCCTCTTCACTAATATACGTGCATATATTTTTAGCCACTGTACACATAATTATGCTACTGGACATTGCATTTGCATACTCAGCTGAAATAGATGGTCTCAAATATTTACTGGAAACAAAGCTATTATTGACCATGCAAAATGCAAGATGTACGTAGCATTAACTCACTGTAAGGATATTACTACTTAATTTGACTGCTACTGAGAGAAATCAAACTATATCTGAAATTAACTAGTCAGAACCCAGTAAAGCTCTGGTTTCCAAAAGGTCACTCATGGGATCCTATGTTAATGCCAGTTATCATAAGGATATGAAAATATAAGAAATAGAAATTAACCAAGACATAAACTATATATAATTATACCCAGCATATTAAAAAGCCCATGAGTAGAAAATAATATGAGATTATCTCAAAAGAGAAAAGCCTGGTATTCCAGACTAATGTAATCTACCTAGGAAATGTTTTGCCTAAGGTCTTGCCTAAGGTCACTTCTGAGTGAGCCATTACTTGGTTTAGCATGAATATGTGAAGTGATTTGTTCATAGGACAACTTTTTCATTAGTAAAAAACTGGGAACAACCAGAATGTCTATCAATAGGACAGTGGCAAAGCAGTTTACAAAATACCATACTACACAGCAACATAAAAAAAACCAACAACCGAGATAGCAATGTGGATGAATCTAAAAACAATATGTTGAGTGAAAGAAAACAGACACATAAAAGTACATACTATATAATTCCATCTCTATTAAATTCTAGAAAAGAGAAATCTTATATATAATGACAAAGGGTATCAATGGCTACCTGGGACTCAAATTGGGGTGATAGAAATGTTCTGTATATTGATTTTAGTGGTGATTACCCAAATACATGCATTTATTGAATCACACAAAACTTTACATTGTAAATCACATCCTTTCTGCTCTCTTTGGCTACCATAATGAAAGACTCCCTTGCCTGGGGAGCCTTGTAGAGTTTGCTTTTGATCTGCACATTTATTACACATAATAACCTAATGCAAATGATGTCATCATAGATGGAGTCATATGCAGATTCTATATAAATATTTGGTGGGTGACTATGCTGCCTTAGAAAAGTATATGTATTTTCTCAGTGTTGGCTGCATTGTACTGTGCATATCTATCAGTTCAGGTTGTTTATTAGATTGTCTGATTTATCAGTGTACACATATGTCCCTTCAAAATTCTGTTTGGGCCATACTTTCAGGTCATTTCCTCAATGTGTATCTTATGCTTGAGGCTACAATGATGGGTGTATTCAAGATACAGAACTGTTGTATCTATATAGTGAATTGTTCCTTTACTTATTGTGATAATCCTCATTATTCCTAGCAAAACGTTAGTCTTCGAAGTCTCTCCATTTTGATAATATTGCTACATCAACTTTCTTCTGATTGAAATTTTTAATATATTTTTGCTTTCTTACCTTTGAACATTTCTTTATACTTTAATATCATAAGGACATCTCTTAAAATTGGCTTCCAGCTGAATTTAGGTTTTGCTTTTGTAGCAAGTCTCTATCATCTATCTGTCTGTCTATCTATCTATCTATCTATCTATCTATCTATCTATCTATCCCTGCCTCCCACACCCTAGTTGGAGCATCTCATCAAGAAAGTTTATTATTATATTTATAATTACTATAGTTACTGATATGTTTTAACACATTTTAATTTGCATTTTTTTCATGCCTCATTTTTATTAGTACAGAGCCTTTAATATACAGTTTATAATACTTATCTCTAGTTGTATTTGTTATAGTATTATGATTTTTTATTTGAAGCTCTTGAGAACTCTTTCCTATATATGATTATCAAAAGAAGGGAGAAGATATATAAGTTGATTCTGTTTCTTAATTAAAATGATCAATCCTTCCCCCGCTAAGATGATGATTTATTTGTGAAAATTTTGGAGTTGGAAAGAGTCTTACAGAGGTTGCCTAGTCCATTTTACATGTGAAAATTGAAGCCAGGATGGTTTACACATGTAGTTCAAGTCACAAAGTGAGTTAGTAATTATGATATGACTGAATGGAAGTTTCTTAACTCTTTGTCTAGTGTTCTTTTTTTTTTTGCTGTCCTTTCAGATTTGTGTTGTACGGATTGTTGAAAACATCATTTCTGCATACAATAGTAGCCCATGTCTTCCTGAAGGAGCTTGTAAGTTGAATCAATTCTGAGATATGCATATTAAGATAAGAAACATGCAAAGCAAATGCTAAAATGCAAATGGTTAAGAGCTCCAAGGTTATAGAGATTTAAATCTGTGTTAAAAAGTGGTAGTCTCTTTTAAGTTTTATCAATGACTTTGAAAACAATAGACTCAACCATAATGGAAAAATATGAAATATTTTCTAGCTTGTAGTTTGCCCTTTATTAAAAATAGTTTTGTTTCAATATCTAATTTATTATTTCTCATTTATATATAATTGCAGCATTATTTCTCTATGACTTTACCTTCCCATTGAGCATTTGAATCTTTAAATCTTCATTGTTGAAACTATTACACATGTCCCCTTTATTCCCCCATTGACCTCTTCTCGCCCGCCCCCACCACCACCACAGGCCTGTGTCCATTGGTTATGCATATATGCATACAAGTTCCTTAGTTGATCTCTTCCCACCCACCCTCCAACCCCCACCTTCCTCAAAAACATTAACCTGTTAATCTAAGTCATATTTCATTTTTTGTTATTTTCCCAAATACTTACATTTTAAAATATCACTTCCAATTAATACCATATGGCATACAAAATGAAGAACCAATATAGAGAATAATGACTCTGTATTGCCAAGTGCAGAACTTCTGGAGTAAGTTAGATTATGGAAAACTATGGTATCAGGTCTCTCCTCTTGTTGACAGTGGAAAAGTGG
The DNA here is from genome assembly GCF_028538775.1 of Myotis yumanensis. Lineage (NCBI taxonomy): Eukaryota > Metazoa > Chordata > Mammalia > Chiroptera > Vespertilionidae > Myotis > Myotis yumanensis. The sequence goes on from NW_027223762.1 coordinate 17,020,065, forward strand.
TAGTCATACTCAGAAAGAGCTTGCATCTTCTCTACATGAGAAAGTAGAGGGAAACGCTAAAATCCAATGTCAAGTTGTATTTAGACTTCCAGTGTAGTATTCTCTCCTTAAAATACACATTGCCAAGGCCCTGGATCAGCAGATCTTTCAACACTAGCCTTTGACATTTCAGTGTAGTCCTGCATTCTGGGCGTATTTTTTAGCAGATAGACCAATTAGGCTTTTTTTCTGACAGCAGCCAGAATGTCATGGGCCTATGTTGCATTTCTGTCACATCTTGTGTTTATGAAAATAAACTGTGTCCTTGGGAATTTCAAAGGGTAATGAAGCAGGAGACCAAGGAGAGCACCAGGGGGAGGCAGAGTGTGGAACACATTACTGTGGGGTTGTGGTGGGGTAATGGCTTCTAATGAGAGTGGGGGGTCTTTAAGGTAAATCAGGATAAAAACAAAACCTCATGAATCCTACCCTCTAGAGAAAAAAATCTAATTTTTGATTAAACTCATGTGCACCACAAATTAATTCTGAGAAAAGGTACATTGGAAATTTTGTATATTTTATTTTTTACAGATGCCTGTTTAAATCTGAGGAAGGGCAGACATGTGCTGTGCACAATCCCTTAAGTCTGCCTCTCACCAGCAAGGTAGGCTTATCCTGAACTTGACGCTCGAACTCTGGCTGATCCCATTCCATTATTCTTCTCTCCATCCCAGTCTCAGTCCTGCACTTATCTCTTCATCTTCAACTTTAGGTTGAGTGACAACATTACCCCAATTTGCCTGTGACTATGCCAGTTTCAGCCCTGAAAGTCTCACTCCCCAGCAAAGCCTTCCTTCTTTATAAACTGCTCTGGGGATTTACATCTTTCTCCAAGTAACTGACAGCTTCCTTCATCTAACAAAATAGCACAGATCACCTCCTCCCAAACACACACACACACACACACACACACACAGACACACACACACACACACACACACACACTTTAGAAATAAACTGAAAATGGACCAAGGCTTTACTTCATTGAGGCAGGGCCTAAATGCCTCCTTCCTCTTTGCCCTTTCAATATTAGCTAGAACCTCACTTAAAGTATGTGCCTCAATCTTAGTGTCTGTGCCTTGTGTGTCTGTGTTCCCAGGTCAGCCTGGTGCTTAGGTGCTACTCTGCTTTTGGCTCATCTCACCAAGTTTCCATGCTCCCTGATGATCTTTACTTGTTGGCTCAGTCTCGCCTTGGAGACTGTGACAACTTAGGACAGAAAGTTCATATTTCAAAAATGCCTCCCCACTTTACTTCCATGGAGAGGAATGTGGAATGCCATACGTCACACTGTGGGACTTGCTGGCCCAAAAATAATTGCTCAGCTTTGGTACATGACTTGCTTTTTTCCTTCTTCTTTGGAAGATTTTAAGATCGTCTCTTTCTCCCAACTTTTCTGAAATTTTACAACTACATCCTTTGTGTGGGTATTTTCCATTTATTGTGCTAGACAGTCATTGGGCCCTTTCATCCTGAAAAGAAGCATGTCTGTGGATACCTTTTTACACCACTTTTCTATTAATTTATACATTCTCTAATTTCTCTGTTCTTTCTAATAGGTCATTGTTATTGTTGGTTGTACCCTTTTAATTATCTATAACATCCTGTCCTTTTTAATAGATGCAACATTTTCTTGTGTTAAGGTGACCATAAAATGAAATATATGTATTGTGTTTTTAACATTCATTTTCTAGAGATCAAATGATTTTATTAGAATATGCCTCATAGCGACCTTAATTATTTTAGTTATAAATAAAATTGTTTAAGTTATAAAGTAAAAGTTTCATTTTATGAATGTTGAGGCTATGGCAACATATAATTAAGTGAAATTTATTGAAGCTGTTCAAAGGATTGTGGAAAATCTTGTTTCTAGCCTCTGATTTTACAGCTTTTGAAGTACTGTCTAAACTCAGAGCAACCCTCATATATTATATGTTTTGTGTCTGCCAAAAGATCACCTTAAAAGCGTCACCCCCATTTTTTCCAGTCCATGGAGATCAACTGGAGAACTGACATGCTTTAATCCTAATTAATGTTTTGAATGAAAATACAAAAACAACAATTAACTACCTATAGGGAGGACTACTTAAAATAATAAGAGGGAAAAAAGAGTGATTTTAATCAATTAGAAATAAGCCAAAGGCCAAACAAATTTTCAGTAAAATAAGACCTGGGGAATTAAACCAAATTAAAATGTTCTTAAGGGCACAAGGGTTCCTACACATAGGCAGGAAAACAATAAGCCAGCACTGAATAAATAAAAGTGTCCTCTATTAACAAAATTACACCACATTACAACTGAATGACAGGGAAGTCACTTTTACGTCAATGTTAAAGCTGCATAATTCAGAACAATTAATCCATTTCTTATTTTTATAGAGAAGCAACTGAGACCAAAAAAAAATAAGGAACTTAGCCAAGTCCTCACAAATAGGTAATGGCCCATGAAACAAATACGTTGTTGTTCCAAGGACAAGTTCTTTAGTCTCTTCATTCCTACAAACTTCAATGTTCTTTTCCCTATAATAACGGGCCCTATAATGGAATATCTAATTCCACAATTGCAGTCTCCGGGTGAGGATTAATTTGAAAATTCTAGCTATGGCTCATATAATTAAATATTCAATACAATATGATTTCCAAAAGAAAGAAAAGAAGATTCCAGATCTATATATTTTAAATAAAATATCATTTAAAGTAGAGCATAAGATGGTGCAGAAATGGACAATAAAGGTAAGAATAAATAAAAAAGAGAAAGCAGAGAATATTCATAAGGGCAATTTAAAAAATCTGGGTTGTAAAATCAAAAGAAGAGAATGGTAGAGTGACTTTCTATAGTGAAAAGACAAATCTGGGCTACTGTTCCCCCACCTTCACTGAGATAAAGCATAACTAGACCAAGGTGAGCACAGATGCAACCAAGAAGCAGTCCTGGAATGCAGAGTAACATATATGTCTGGCCAGCCCCCAGTTAGTGAAATAAGAGGACAATGTTAGATAGATGCCTGGACTAACAGTTATCGTCCCAGTCACTTCAATTTGTTGGTCAGGGTCTAGGAGCTAGACCAGGTAACCACTATGATATGCTAATACCACAAAGTAAGCTGTCTCTCCTAATCCAGGAAATTACATGTTCAATTCTTCCAAGTCAAAGGCATGGTGTAATAATTAAGCACATAGGCAGGCGTTAGAATGACTGGGTTCAAATTTCAGGCTTCATCATTAGTTATGTAAACACAGGCAAATTACTTTAAAGTACCTTGGGGCTTCCCATATGAAAATTGAGGGGATTAGGGTACCCTTCACAGAGGATTTTTGAACAATTATATAACAATTCCTAAGAAAAAGTAAGCTATTAATATCCAAATGTCTAAACTTAAACATTATATTTTAAGTTAATTATTGCAAATATTAAAATAAAAATGCTTATTTTAAAATTATCTATTAAGGGTATCACCAGCTTGGCTTAAGGAGGGAAAGTGTAGCTAAAGATATTTAACAGCTTTTATTACATCAGAGTGACACATCAAATGGGCAGTGGTGGATACTTTGACTAAATTCTAATTAAGAGTCTATTGAATTAGTGAATTTTTGAATGGGCATTTGTTTGCTCTGAGTAATGTTGAACATTATTGACATGAGCATTGAAAAGGTAGTTTTCAAGTTATTTTTATGAGAAACCTTGAGGCAAGACCATATCTCTCTAAAGATAAAGTTCTACGAATAATTATAATGTATGCCCTCCAAGTATAACTTGTTTCCAAATTGCTGAGTTTATTGGCTGCCAAATGAACTCTCAATAGAAACAATGGAAAAAGCATAAAGGATCTAGATAGAATTTAGACACAAATAAGACAATATCCAATCGTATGACTCAATAATGAAATGCCAAAACCTTACAGTTATTTATGGCAAGAATCTCAGTCAAGACTTAATGGTGAAATGATTATTTAGCAAGAGAAGGAGACATTACTGTCTTAACTAATAAGATACCTCAGTACAGTCAGTTCTGCGATAATGAGACATATGTTCCTAAAAATAACTGTGTTCTACAAAATTGTCCAATAAAAACTATAGGGGTTATGCAAAAACAATTTTTTAAATGATGCTAGGCACAACAATGAAAAACGGTAGAAACCTAATAAATATGACCAGAAGAGATTTATACATATTAAATAGTTAAAAATTGCCAAAGCCGGTTTGGCTCAGTGGATGGAGCATCGGCCTGCGGACTGAGGGGTCCCAGGTTCGATTCCGGTCAAGGGCATGTGCCTGGGTTGCGGGCACATCCCCAGTAGGGAGTGTGCAGGAGGCAGCTGATTGATGTTTCTCTCTCATCAATGTTTCTAACTCTCTATCTCTCTCCCTTTCTCTCTGTAAAAAATCAATAAAATATATTTTTTAAAAAAATAGTTAAAAATTACATATGTTATACAATACACAGGGTATTTTACCGTGAAAAAGACCTGAAGTTGGCTTGTGTGATTGGGCAACAGAGAGGTTGCAGCTTGTGAGTTATGATGAAGAGGTGGAAGGATTAAAATGTATCTGTGTGCAGCATGCACACACATTTTGTATATTCCAACCTGAATCGATTCAGCTGGGCAGTTTTTTGCAATCCTCTGGTGTTTCTCACACATAAAATCATGCATAAGCAAATGCAAAATTCACATTATGCTCAAATCATTCCCTAGGTACCAATCTCACGGGAATAAATTGGTTCTCCAAACAGAGAATATGTGTATGACAACTTAGTCATTGATATAAAAACCATTGAGGCTGACAATTATATTGCCAGGAAAATAAAATAATTAACGTTGAACTTTCTAGGATTGAGGAGGTTGTTGAATACTGGTAAATTGACTAATTTAAATGAAAAAGATTAGCCGTTTAAAATATCTTCCTTTCTTAGCTTTCTTTTTTGTCATTTCCCTGTCTTTAGAATATGATTTCAACAATTTCCTAGTATATCTCTATAACCTTGAATATTGTCTTTTTCAAAAGTATTTTAAGCTAACAGTCTTTATTTTTTCTTATAAACAAAATATTAACTTTATGTAAGTGTGAGAATAAAAACTATTTTAAATATCAATTTTCAGATAAATAGGGGAGCTTTGGAAATTGGTAAAAAGGACAACTTAGAGCTGCATTTCTGTCCTTAAAAAGACTCAATTTATCGTTAATTCCTCAAAAAAAATTGTGTTACAACCTAACTCAAGAAAGTTTGTTTCTTTATATCAAGGAGGAGATCTGCAAATAAAATGGATATCAAAACTCCTATATTCAATATTTAGAACTATGTGGCTTTCAGGTGTTTTAATAAATATTTCCACAAAGGCTTTACAATGTTTCTCTCTGGGTACACAGTTTAATTTTAGCTTAGGGGACAAGGCCTAAAAAATAGTTCCTATCAGACTCTTAATATCAGCTTCCAATTTGGCCAATTTCTGACTATGAGGTACTTAAAAAAAAAATCTTTTCAGGTACTTTATCAGGCTTCAGCCGGGACAAGCAGTAAATATCCCTGGCACTATTGAATAACAACTTGGATGCAAGAGATGTCCCCAGAGAGGGTACAAAAGATACTGGGATACCCTCCCAAGATACAAAAACAACCCTAAAGATAAACAAAAGAAAGAAAGACTCAGACAATTCCCCTGAGAACTGGAAGCAGTCAGTAGGAGTTTAGCCACAAAGGGAGCACAACCCACATTTCTGTCCAGCCATTTTCCAATTTTCTGTTCTGTATGTTTCCATGAGATCTGGGGTGGTAGGAGAAGTAAATCATATACTTAGGAAGCCATATTTTATTTTCTACATTTTCTACCAGCTTTGTTTTTAAAATCATAACTGCTATATAAGTATATTCTAAATTTATGTATGTGTGTATCTGTGTGTGAGAGAGAGAGGGGGAGAGAGAGAGAGAGAGAGAGATCTATAGATCATTTGAAGAGTTTTAACCTGATGATAGGAAACAAGCAGGGGTCTCGGTAGCATATCTCGCTGCACTCATACGCAACCTCTTTATCATCACGATTGATGTAGTCAGGTTGCTTTCAAGTTATACTCAATGTCAATCAGCAAAGTGAACATTCCATGCCAATGTACGCCACACAGCTACTCACCTGCTTTCAAGTGAAATAATGTACAAGGTGCTTATTCTCTCTTTTTGTTTGTGTGTTGAAATGGAAGCACAAAGTTTATGATGGTGTCTATTTACCGGAATCAATTTTATATTTCCTGATTATCAGGCCACCAGCCCAATGAATGTTTGAAATGACGTGGTATCAAAAAGCTTGAATAAAATGTTTTGTGACCTGAAACCTACTTTGAATGTAGCTAAGTCCATTGTAGGTGTCTCTACTTAAAGCTGGTAAAAATAATTTACACTTGTTAATGCCAAGTTGTCAACCCATGGCAGATGCCCAATCTTAATTCTTGTGTGATTGATGTCCTCCCTCCCCTGCCTCCCCTCCTCAAAGAAACCCTCTAATTTGTTGTGTGTTCTAAATGTTTGGGGCTCCACTGGGTTTTCCTAAGATAGGGCAGGCCTACAGATATCTTTAACAGCTGAATTTTCTAGTTGCCTCCACACTGCATTTCCCAATACTGCCCTGAGGCATTTTGTGTTTCTGTTTCCTGTACCTTTGCTGGTTTTCTTCTGGTGAGCTAACATTTTTCAAGCACTCTTTTCTTCAATTCACTTAAAGCTTCTGACTCTACTCTGCATTTTCCTGCTTCTCTTTAAGCTTGTGTCAGGCTGTCAACACCACTTACGGAACGCCTGCTGTGAAAGATACAAAAGGAATCAAGGCAATGTTTTCTTTCCTTAGAGAACCTAAAATCTACAGAACATACATTCCCATTAAAAGCAACTAAAATAGCCTGAAATAAGCATGTATAAATTCGGCATAAGCCAGATATGAATTCTGAAAGATTACAACAGTGTTTAGTACTAAGCAAGATTGATTAAGCAATTTCTTCCAGATGAGTCTCAAGCCTATCAGACATCATGCCTCCTTTTATTACAACTATTTTATAATGCTTTACTATCCTGAAATGAAATTAATAGATGATCAATCTTATCATACACATAATTTCAAAAAATAATATGAAGGTTTATCTGCAACATAAAGGAGAATGAAATGAAAATATTTTATAATCAAATAATATATATGTCAAAATATAACTTGATCACGCACACGTCCACTAGAGGGAAAGTGAGGTAGAGTCAGATGCTGGTCCTACATGTGACAACTGCAAATGTGAGAGGCATGGCCGTCAGAATGTGCCAAAGAGGGGATTGACTCTCGGTCAAGTTCCTAATAAAAACAAATATTTCCTTGGTTTATATGTGGGTTACACTCATGGAAAAATTCAAGGTGTATTAGAACTTTATAAAAACATTTTGTTTCTTGTATGTAAAAGGGTTAAATTCTGGTCTCAAATAATTAGAAACAGGCTTTTCATTTACATAAAGAACCAGTAGCTATTCAAATATGATGAGGATTTGGAACAATTCTTCCTGGTGCAAGATTGTCCTCACGCTGAAAGATGTCTAGTATCTTCCTGTTCACCGCCCTGTCCGATCATGTGATGACTAAAGGTGTTTGCACACCTTTGCCAAGGAATCCCCTGGGGACAGTACTACCTCTACCGAGAATAACTAGAAGTAGAGAAGAGGACAGATCTCCAATGAGAAATGGGCCAAACATTTCAGCACCCTTTTCCTTCCATCCCCTTGGCTCCGAAGCCTTATTTGTGTCAAAACCACATGAAGAAACTTCTGATGTATCTCATTAACACACACTTAACACATACTTACATAGAGCTCACTATGCCTGAAACTATTATAAACACTCTACAAATATTACCTCACTTAATTCACTTAACAGCCCTCTAAGGTAGACACTATTATTACAGGTTACAGTTTAGGAAACTGGGACATTGAGAGGTTAAGTGATTTACCAAGATCACACGGCTAATAAAGATAGAAGCCAAGATTCCTATATAGGAGTTTGGGTTTCAGGATAAATGGTAAGCACTAGGCTATGCAGTAGACCGAGGGACCCCATCCTCCATAATTTTGACTCAGCAAAACCTGGGATGAGGGCAGAGAAATCTGTATGTGTTTGAATAGGTTTTCACTGATGGTGAGAAGGGCACTGATGGGGGCTTGGGAGCCACAGCTGGCCTGGGAGTGACAGGAAGGAGACAGATGTTTGGAGAGGAATCTCTGTGTTAGAGGACAATGTGGAAGCCAGGAAGAGCAGTGGGTGGGAGACTATTCATGCAGAGCCTTGAAAGCCAGGCTAATAGGGATGACTTTCATAAAATGGTCAATAGGGAACTATGTATTGTTCACTAGAATAAAATATATTGAAAGCATGGCATCCAAGGAAGACTATCAATAGCATTAATAAACATAAAAGTGTTGTAAGTATAATGCATTCAGCAAACACATAAAGAAAATAAGTTTGAAGCTGGAGGAAGCACGTTAGGGTATATGGGATGGGGCTAAAGTAGGTTCACAGTTGTGAGTACACAAAACACAGAGATTGTTCTTGTATTATTTATTTTATTAGTTACTGTATTATTTATTTGTATTATTTGTCTTCTTGTTGTTGTTGCTTACTGTATGCTATTACTTAGATGTTGAACCTAAGAAAGCTGAACTCATAAAAACAGAGTGTAGAATGGTAGTCAACAGGGAATTGGGGAAATTTTTAAGGGTACACACTTGCAACTAGTAGATAAATAAGTTCTGGAGATGTAATGCACAGCATAGTGTAGATCACAGAACTGGATTATAAACTTCAAGTTGCTAAGAGACTAGATCTTAAGTGTTTTCACCACAAAAAAAATAGAAGTGATAATTATGTGACAGTTATGGAGATGTTAGCTGATGCTACCATATATAAATGTATCAAAACGACACATTGCATACCTTAAATTTACACAACTTTCTATGTCAATTATATCTTAGTTTTTAAAAGACTTTCTTGTGCACTGTTGGTGGGAATGCAGACTGGTGCAGTCACTGTGGGAAACAGTATGGATTTTCTCAAAAAATTAAAATAGAACTACCTTTTGACTCAGTGATCTCACTTCTGGGAACATATCATAAGAATCCTGAAACACCAATTTGAAAGACTATATGCACACTTATGTTCATAGCAGCACAATTTACAATAGCCAAGAGCTGGAAACTGCCCAGGTGCCCATCAGTAGATGAGTGGATAAAAAAGCTGTGGTACATCTACACAATGGAATACTACTCTGCCATAAAGAGGAAGAACATTTTACCCTTTGTGACAGCATGGATGGACCTGGAGATTATTATGCTAAGTGGAACAAGCCATTCAGAGAAAGACAAATACCATATGATCTCACTTATATGTGGAATCTAATGAACAAAATAAACTGACAAAAAAAAAAAACAGAAACAGAGGCACAGATACTAGTACATGGAGTAGACTGATAGCTGTCAGAGGAGAGTGGAGGGGGTGGAGGGAGGAAGGGACAAAATGAAAGAAGGTGAAGAGATTAGCCAGAGAACATATAAGCATAAACTACAGACACAGACAACAGTGTGGTGATGGCCAAAGGGAAGGAGGGGCTGGGGAATGGGCAGAGGATACAAATTGGGGGGGGGGGGGGGTGCGCAGAATGGGGACATCTGCAATAGTGTCAACAATAAAATAAACTTTAAAAAATCAAGAAAAAGAAAACTATTTGCAAACTGAAGGGGGAGAATTCTCTACAAACTACAGCTTACTACCTTTTTCATGTGGCCTGTGAACTAAGAATGGTTTTCAGATTTTTAAGTATTAGAAAAAATTAGAAGAATATTGTTTTGTGCCGCTTGAAAACTACATTAAGTTCAATTTCAGTGTCCATAAATAAAATTCTATTATAAACACAGCCAAAAAAAAAAAAAAAAAAAAGACTTTCTTGTAGATCATACCTTCTTAGAATGGGTGGTTTTAATATCACAAAAATCAAAAAATTAAAAACAAATATATGGCCACAGAATGGATATCTCAGTTTCTAGACAACTGATGATTATTAAAAAAATTATTGTTTACTAATTACCCTTAAGCAATATGTTCTTATAATGGAAGACAGCTATGTACAAGTACAAATGGCAGCATCAATCTGAATGAATGTCCTTGAAGTAACAGCTTCGGATACCAGTTTAGATATGAATTGTCTACGAAGAGGACATCAAGAGAATACTGGGAGGGTTTGGGGGTAATGATGGTTATTTTCTCCACTTGCAACTTAACAATTTCTCCACTAATCAACCCCATTGGCCTTGCCTCCTGGCTAACTGATTCAGACTTTTCCCATCACAAAAATATCATTCTGGAATTAAATTCAATTGCTCAAGATTAATTCTTTGTATATTTATTGTTATTATTGTGTATCCTCACTTATGATTTGCATGTTAGGTAATGATGGCTGGTCATTTCATCTACTTTTGCCAGCCCCGGTATGCATGCTGTTAAAAAAAAAAAAGTATCATCTAACTAGCTGTTGAATAACTTTCAATTCTGAGGCTCACAAACCAATCAGATAATTGTGGGATCATGGATGAATAAGCACTGGGAGAGAGAAAGTGCCTTTGAGAGCATTAAATCTGGAGCCCACAAAACCAGGAGATCAGGCAGATAATGAAGGAGAATACTGTCTCAGTGGGGAGTATTCAGGGTGGTGATGAACTAGAAAGTGCATAGCGGGCCGTGGTCACTCTGTTCCAGCACTTTCTCGGGTAATTATGCCAGCCCACTATTAGCAGGTACTCTGACTTTTAAAGAGAGGCCATTCAGATTTTTAATCAAATAATCACGTTTTACCATGTTATGCTCAAGCACATTTTGGAAGTCTTATTAAATAATTTTTCAAAATTTGGACATATTGTATTTTTTTTACCTTTCCTAGTTGTTTTTTTTGTAAATGTATTTCTTTATTGATTTCAGAGAGGAAGGGAGAGGGAGAGAGAGATAGAAACACCAATGATTAGAGAGAATCATTGATCGGCTGCCTCCTGCACGCCCCCTACTGGGAATCGAGCCCGCAACCCAGGCATGTGCCCTTGGCTGGAATCGAACCTGGGACCCTTCAGTCCGCAGGCTGATGCTCTATCCACTGAGCCAAGCCGGCTAGGGCATAGTGGGGTTTTTTTTAATGTATCAAAAAAGACTGATAGTGACAATAAAAAATAAAGGGACTTTAAATTATTACTGGATGCACTTTTACAATTCCTCACCTATAACAGGCTGTAATTTTTTTAAAAAAATGGCTGTTCCACCTACAGTGACTCTTGTACTCATAATGACTGGTAGTTATAAACTACATGTCATAGGAGACATGAAAGCTTAGGCCCAGTCCCATGTCTTTCATTTATTAGACATACTATGTAGTTTCACCAAATCAATGGAAACTGGAGGTTATAATTCCTAATCCATATTTCTCCCTGGGTTGCTATAAAAATAAAATGCCATAATGTAATGTATGACCCCTGCACAAATGCATTACATTGGGACTATCACTGGACTAGATTTAGAGATCTTATTAAATAGTAGCTGGTTTCCTAAACTTCAGATATGAAGGTTGATCTAGAGCGTTAATCACAAAGAGAAATATAATGTGAACCACATTACATTACATTATCTAGAATCCACACTGAGAAAGCAAAAAAGAACAGGTAAAATTTTAATACTATAACTGATTTAACTCAATGTATTCAAAATATTACTATGCCAACATGCAATCAATATAAAAGCTATTGAGATGCTTTACATATATTTTATGATAAATCATTGTCATCTGATGTGTATTTTACATTTACATCATGTTTCAGTTTGGATTAGTTTACATGTCAAGTGCCTGATAGTCACAGGTGGCTGTGGCTACTATTCTGGACAGCACAGGTCTAGCTAATGACTAAGGTCCCTTCAACCTGTCTCATTATTATATATTTCATCATGCCTCAATCTTTTTAAATGGCTAAAGCATCATCTACATCATGATGAATTAAAGAAATTCTATAATATTTTTTAAAATTAGGAATGGGAAAAGTCTAGCAAAACCATCTTTTGCTAGTTGCAAAGTAAGAGAACATACAAAGAATTACAGCATGTAAGCAATGTCCTTTGACATACTTAAAACTGACAGTCAAAAATCAAAACTTTATTTCACAGAAAACTAACTCAGACCTTTCATTGTTTAGAAGGATCATGTATGATTTTCACTCATATAAGCAGCTTGCCATATTTGTTGTCAGTGTAACTTAATGCCAGACATGTAATTGAATGTTGAAATCATCAGTCTGCTCTAGGAGAGACCCACCACCACACAGACACCAAGAATTTGTTTAGTGCAGATAAATATATCAATATGGTGGTCAAGAATAAAGATGCAAGGAAAAACTTGCTAAATTTTTTTTTTTCAGGTTCTCTGAAATAGTGTCTTCTTTTTTGAACATTTTATGGGAATTTCTTAAAGGACACAGTGGGGCCGAAACTGGTTTGGCTCAGTGGATGGAGCGTCAGCCTGCGGACTGAAGGGTCCCAGGTTCGATTCTGGTCAAGGGCATGTACCTGGGTTGCGGGCACATCCCCAGTGGGAGATGTGCAGGAGGCAGCTGATCAATGTTTTTCTCTCATCGATGTTTCTGACCCTCTATCTCTCTCCCTTCCTCTCTGTAAGAAATCAATAAAATATATTTAAAAAAAAAAAAAAAAAGGACACAGTGGGGTCTCATCAGACTCTTCGGCTAATAGAACCTTAACCCAAAATGCATTTCAGTTTTCAGCTGGGAAAGTAAGATGAAACTTTCTGATGTCTTGGAGACATGATTCCAAAGATTTCCTCTTGGTGTGTCCAGAGAAATTTCTTGAATCTATAAGCAGTATATTTGTGTTATTAACAATATTCTAAATTCCACTTGTCACGCATAGAATGTTGCAGGACCACAGCACTGCACGCATCCAGAGGGCACTGTTTATATTTTATTCTACGCAGCCTACTGCTAAGAAAGGTACGGCTGGGTGTTTGCAGTTTGGCAGACTTAATGGGCTGTGTTCCTCCCAAGAGCATTAAAACAGGTCTCAACTTATGCTTAATCAATGCAAGTTATTCAGTTTAGCCATGACCTACACATATTTTCTTTCTGTAAATCTCTAAGTACACATATGAAACCACTTGTTTTGCATTTCATATTTCTCCATCTGACAGCCCTAACTCTTTTATTATTTAGCAAAGAAGATCCCACTCATCATCCTTTACAGCTGATTAAAATTACAATGAAGCATCTTCTTTCTTGTCCCTGCAGATGCTGTTTGAAATATAAATATCAAAAAAAGAGATAGCTGGTGGTAAATTACCCACAACATGACACTTGCTAGCTAATCACATATTTGCCAGTTTTCTTATATTGTTTCTATTACAAATAAATGAAGCAATCTTGGAGAAATTATTTATGTGTGTTCTACCAAAGAAAATATTAACTTACTTTAATTATCACCATTATTAATATTAGTAAAATCAAAAATTATTTAATAATATAAATTACATATGTGTGTTTTTTTTATCTACCATATAACATGGAGTGTTATGTGTGATTGGGACATAGTTTGCCACCTAGGGAGGCAACCAATTGATATTTGATTGATGTTTCTCACATTGGTTTCTCTCTCTCTTCCTCTCTCTCTCTCTCTCTCTCTCTATATATATATATATATATATATCCGCAGATGAGGATTTAAAAAAAGAAACAGATTTATAGATATAGAGATCAGGTTGACAGCTGTCAGAGGGGCGGTTGGGGAGGGTTGAGTGGAAAAAGTGAAGGGATTACGCAAAATAAATATAAATCTAATAAACACAGATAATAGGATGGTGATTACCAGAGAGAAAGAGGGCTGGGGGGAAGGTAGAAGAGGGTAAAGGGGGGATAAATGGTGATAGAAGGAAACTTGACTTTGGGTGGTGAACACACAATACAATATACTATAGAATTGTATTGTATTATAGAATTGTACGCCTGATATCTATATAATGTTATTAATCAATGTCACCCCAATAAATTCAATAAAACTTTTTAAAAATCATATTTGCTTTTATTTGTTTGCTTTTTAAAATATTTATTGTTGAAAGTATTACATATACTCCCTTTTTCCCCCATTGACCCATTCAAGCCTGCCCCAACCCCACCCCCCCCCACCCCCCCCATCACAGGCCTTCACCACCCAATAGTCTGTGTCCATGGGTTATGCTGGGAAAAACATATTTGTTTTTAAATTGTAATTATTAATTTGCAGAACATCAGTAAATAGCATTTGAAAGAACACAAGTTGATACTATGCAAAGCTGCATGCCAACACACCATTTTATGCAACACTACATAATGTTTTTATTGTTTAGAACCTACTACTAAGAGAAAACAAATATAGAAAGTAAATGTAAACCTATAACTCATAAAACTGAAACTAATAATAGCTTTGCATTCAATAATCAATTGGTTATTTCTATTATACCTATAACCCCTGTTATGAAAATTTTAAAATCACATGAAGATTTAATAAAAGCTCAGGCAACAAAATATTTGCCTAATTTAAATTCTAGTAAGGAGCTTAACTCTCAGAATTTTTCATCACCACTGTGAATTTGTGAACGTCATTCTGGCCAGAATTTACCTTTTTTAAAAAGACCTCTGAAGTTTAAAATACATATTCTGATTTTTTTTCTTTCACACTGTTAGTAGAAAAGAACCTTCCAAAACAGTGGTGGAGGTAAGCTCTAAGCTTAGTGCTCAGTGGTAAAGATGGACCCTGTAGTTCCATAGTAATGGATACAGAACAAAATTAATGCCACTGGTTAAAAAATAAGTTGATTGTTAAAAAATGATTCAATACATATTTGAACTTTGTCTGGAGTTTACACAATGGTTGCTGCTAACGTGTTTAGTATACCGGTGAGCATTACTCCAGACACAGGGAATTTCACCTGTGGTCATACTACAGAAACAGAGTCAGAGGGAGAGATAGAATTTAAATTTTTAAAATGGATTCAAACGTCAACAGCTAATAAGAACAGTCAGTAAGAGTACCAAATTAGAGAAGAAATGAGGATCGACACTAGGGAAGTCCTGAAACAGTCAGAATAAGCCCAGCACTGTGAATCCTGAGTGAGGTGGACTCTACAGCTGCCCTGCCTCCCAGGAAGAGAGCATTTTACATCCCACGGGTTGCTGTGAGCTTTCAGTGCCTCTCTGTGAGCAGCACCTACTTCCTCGCCTCACTATCAGGAACCACTTGACTTGCCTTGGCCAATGAAGTATGAACAGTAAAAACAGTTGCCAATTCTAAGCACAGGTTTACAGACTGTGGCAGGCTGCTGCTGGCACTCTGGCTCTTTCACCTCTGCCCTGAGATGGGTAGGTCAACATGAGGGGCTGCTTCCTCAGCTTGGATTTTGGAAGGAAAACACAAAGGTCACACCAATCCTTGATACTGCAGCCACTATAGTCCACAAATACCATTAAAGAGAACTATACCTCTGCTATGAGTCAATGTGATACTGCAGGCATTATAGTCTACAAATACCGTTAAAGAGAACTATACCTCTGATATGAGTCAACATTTGGAGATTGTTCCTGCAGCTATCACCAGTGAGAGCAAACTGATGCGGTAAGTACCCACTGGATGACTTTTTGTGTATAATCTAGAGGACTTCACCAAGTCCGGATTGAAATATTAAAGGAGCCAGGTCAAGATGGAAGGGCATCTGCTATGAGCAAGGGTTTGTGTGGAAGACCAAACTTTGCTTTTAAGAACATCCCATTCCATTTGGGAGAACTTTTATGACTTCTCTAGGCTGTCAGTGAAGACCATTAAGGAAAGGGTTGAAAATGCCAGAGGACTTTAAGACTCACTCTTTCCAGAGATAAATTATCAGAAGATATTTATTAGAAAAATTACAATTTACTTTGAACTTTGAGGGAGGGCAGCATCACCTCCTGTAGATGAATGGCAGGAATATTCACATTTCTGTAAGTTAAACACATTAGCAAATGTACCATGCTTAGAAGGGAAGCATGTGCAAGAGTGAAAGCTTCAAACAACAGAAGAGATTAAAACTGGAAATAAAGGTCAAGCCAAATTGTACACAACCTTGAATGCCACCTAATAGAACACCAACATTGAGTTTTATCAAATAACTAGTGGCCCGGTGCATGGATTCAACTGGTGCACAGATTCTTGCACCAGTGGGGTCCCTCAGCTTGGCCTGCACCCTCTCACAACCCAGGACCCTTCAGGGGATGTCAGACTGCCAGTTTCAGCCCGATCCCCGCAGGCCAGGCCAAGGGGCCCCACCAGTGCACAAATTCATGCACCGGGCCTCTAGTATGCATATAAGATATTTGGTTAATCTCTTCCCACCCTCCTTTCTACCTTCTTCCCTCTGAGATTCATCAGTCTGTTCCATGTTTCCATGCCTGTGCATTGAGTGTCTGCCCCTGGTGGTCAGTGCGTGTCACAGTTACTAGTCAAACAGTTGAAAGGTTGAACAGTCAGTCACTTAGGCTTTTACTAGTGTATATATATAGATGCTCACAAGCACCTAGAAATGACATCTAAATGTAATGATTGTAGCCCCTAAAATATCTCTGGACAGATGTCCAAATACCAGTAGTCAGATCTCACTTTCCTTGTCTTGAGCTAGAACCCAGAATGGAGAAACTTAGCTCAGAAAACTCACACATGGCATATTTGCACAAAATTTATTGTGTATTTCTTCAGGCAATCAGCTAATTCCCCTTCAGAATCATGAACTGCTCTCTGATTTAGTTCACTGTGGAAACCTACTGTTTTATATTGCTGCATTTCCTGCCCAGGTAGGAAATGCAGCAATATAAAGCCATTATATGCAACACCTCGACTAAATGTGACTATATTTTTTAATGGAGAATTTTAAGTAATACTAGACAAAAATATACACTTTTATGGGTTGCTTTAAATTGTCCATAATTCTATTCAACAATTATTTAATTTAGCAAGCCTTCCTTTTCCTTCCACTGTTACAATTAGCTTACATTTTTCTCTGGAAAGTAAATTAGAAGGAAAGAAATACAGATTTTTAATGTTGCAACTTTACAGATAAGGTTTCAAACACAAAAATCATTCTTATTAAATATTATGGCTACAATTTCTAATGCTAAATGTGTTTTGCTACATGGAATATTCAATGAGTGTTAAGACAATATTGCAATGCTAATTTAAGTTTAGTATTTCTTGCATTATTTTCATTTCAGATCACAGTTTTAATATTTCATTAACATTCTAATCATATTTTATGTATTTGTACATTATAAACATTACTATAAGGGCTTGAATTACTATGCATTTTTGTGCATCTCTGATTTAGAAAATCATAAGGCTGATGCTAAAATGTTAGCTTGGAAATAATTGATTTGAAGTCATTTTCTAGATGAGAGTACTTGAAGGACTGACTAAAAATCATTTTAAAATCAATCAAGTCTACATTTACATATGCAGTATTAAATGAAGAATAAAAGCAATTTTATAGATAATTCAAGCAAATTATCTATAATTTCATTTACGGTATGTTTTTGGTTTATTTGTTTTGTTTTTCTTGTTGGCTGATCAGCTGGTTATTTTTTGTGCTAAAATAACATTTACCTTAAATTCTACCAAAGGTATAAATCTATAGTTATTGTTTCAGATTAGATATGTATTCACAATATCTATGATAATCACATATGTGTGTAGAACAAGAAATCTTACAAATATAATCCAAGTAATTTTCAGAAACCTCCTATTATTGTGCCTACATTACAATGTCAAAGAAAATGATTTTGTTCAAATTAATGCAATATTTATAGAAGGCCAATTTCTTAGTAAATCCAATTCATAAGTAGTTATTGAAACTATACCATGAAAAAGGCACTACACTAGAGGCTGTGACCAGAAAGAATCTGGAAGCATTTGGGGTTGCGAGTTAAATTCAAATCTGATCACTTCACTCATGTATTTAAATCCCTTCACGTGCAATTCCTTTGTTCCTGACATGGCTAACATCTAGAAGCCCTGAGTGTCCCTTCTGGGTCATAATTTCATTTCACTATTTAATTGTTCATCTTGACACAAGGAGGGCTAATTTCTTGCCTGTTTTTGAAATTTATAAAAAGGGAATCAAACCATAGAAATTATTTTATATCTGACTTCTTTCACTCAGCATTAAGATTCATCCAAATTTTCTATGTATCTGTATATATTGAGGGCTGATATTTTTAGATAAATATACAATAATTTCTTTATCCGCTCTAATGTTGATGATCAGGATTCTAGTCCTATCCCCACTGTGTAGTTCAGCCTTCTGAAATAACTACCCAGAATAGGGCCCATCTAACAAGAGTTTTCAACCTGTGGAGAGGACTAAAATCTGACTTTTTTCCTTCAGTTTTATGAGTTTACTTCAAAATGCTATTTACCTCTTAACAACTTTTCTAGAATTGGCAGAAGAGAGGGAACACAGGTGATCCTTTGGGGCTTTGCTCTTGATGAACTGAGAGCTCTGTCTCTGCCCCTTAGTTATTCTCATGAAGCCCTTGTTCTCATCTGCTTTATAAAAAGGTCCCTGAATTGAATCAGCTCTGGTTTAATTAATTGGCTATTATCCTTCCATTTTTCTCGGTCAGGTAACATTCTACTATACTATAGATCAGGGGTCCTCAAACTTTTTAAACAGGGGGCCAGTTCACTGTCCCTCAGACCTTTGGAGGGCAGGACTATAGTTTAAAAAAAAACTATGAACAAATTCCTATGCACACTGCACATATCTTATTTTGAAGTAAAAAAACAAAACAGGAAAAAATACAATATTTGTATTTGCATGTGGCCCACGGGCCTAGTTTGAGGACCCCTGCTATAGATTTTGAACAGTGTTTTAGTATTCATTACTGGAAATATTAGTCCAAATCATCTATTTAACTATTTCTTTCAGGCCGTTTTCTTTCAGTCTTTAAAGTATCAATCTTTTCCTTGGGTCTTTGAAAATATTTCATCAGCATATAAATTTTCCACCTGTATTTAAGTATTTTTGGATCTCAAATTTGGGCCTCAGATATATTCAGACTCCTTGAATTTTCTGTTAAATATTAAATAAAATATTTTTATAATAAAGACCAATTGTATAATTGCTTAAGGCCTTTCATGCTTACTGGAATGGAAAATAATAATAATAACAATAATAATATACTAATAATTAACATGTATTTATTGTTCAAAGAGGGTAAGTAACTTGCCCCAGACCATGTAGTTAGTAAGTGATAGAACCTGTTTACAAAATTGAACAACCTGGCTCCAGATTTCTGTCCATAAATGATTATACCCAAAATTCCTTGGAAGCAGTGATAGCTGTATCTCATTTACCACATAATGTCCACTGTCTAACACAGTGACTGAAACACAGCAAGTGCTCAATAGATATTTCTTAGATGACTGCTTGAATCTAAGAAATATCTATTGTTATATGTATTATAAACATGATAATTTTAAAAATTAAAACAGGAAGATTATATCAGATTAGATTGTCAAGGAACATTGACATTCTGAATTATGACTGGAAGCCTCCATCTGGAATGCTACTTATGATTTGAATAGGAAAATAGGAACAATGAAAGCAAAAATGTAAAAGAGCACAAATATATATAAAACCTGCTTTAAATACATTTGAATAGAGGAAAATGTTTTGGAGTTATATGTATCTCTATACTAATACTAATTAACGTTTTGAACAAGGGTACTAGACTATGTAGTTTATATAATTATTTCATTAATAGTGTAAAGTATATATCATTTATTTCCATTTTACAAATAAGAAAATTGAGGTTCCAAGAGAAAAAATAATAGCTCTAGCAAATAGTGAAGCTTGGTAATATAGAATAAATAGAAGAAAATGGGACAGGGAAATTTGGGGCCCAACTTCATATTTTATATGCCTACATAAGGCATTTGTTTGCCATCCAGTAAATAAAGCAGATGAAAGAATTTCAATTTTGAGAAAAAAGGACCCAAAGTTCATGTGTATGGAAGAGAATTCTCCTGGTAGTAGGCATGATAGAATTTTTATCTACACTGATGTTGAAAAGAGTTTTTGTTTCTTATATATTTTCTGATGAACTCACCTTATCTATGTGTGGCTGTGGTTCCATCTGTTTGTTTTTCTATTTCTGATGTTGCAACAAACACATATCTAAATGTACTCTGTGTCATTTCATGGGTTGGTTCCCAGGAACACAAAAAAGAAATAGAAGCAATGGTGCAAACAAATAACTCACAAACAATAGGTGCATGCTATTCATTTAAGAAGTAAACATCAAATGTTTGGGCACGCCTTTTTGGAAGGTCAGACCTCAGCTTACTTGGTGGATATAAAGAGTTTAGCCTGGAAAACATGAGAAGGTAGGTCCATTCCCAGGTAAAGAGCCAGCAATAGGGAGAGGAATGGAAATATGAAATGGCCTGGGAACTAGTTCTCAAAGGTGATGACAAAGGATATCCAGAGCTGAGCACAGAGGCCCTTGCACACCATGGCAAGAAGCTTTACCTTGATCTATAAGATGTCTGGAGCTATTAAAAGATTGTACCCAGGAACACTTGCATGGAAAGCTTTCCACATTTTGATACATGACTTGAAATTTGTCCTTAGTGAGTTCTTATTACAAACTTTCTACCTGCTCTATGTGTGGCTACCGGACTTCCATTAACTACCTAGGGTTTCAACTTTGGAGTCCAGATATTTTTAAATGTACGATTGCTTCTCCCTCCACAGATACTGCTCAGAGATGACAATTTACAGTAATCCAAAGTGAAGAATGCAAAGTAGGGAAAGTCCCATGGATTTTCAAGTTCAGAAATCCTAGTTATTAATTCACCTTATCAAATAAATTCAAAAGCAACCAAAACCTTTGGCAAAAAACAATATCAAATTTAAAAACAGTTTCCATATTCAGCCCTAGAACTTCAAGGTCAATTCAATGTGCATAGATAAGAAAAGTCCAATTCCATGTGGCTATTGCATTAAGTGAACTGAGGGCTTCTCACACTACAGACATAATCCTGGTTAATAGTTTTAACCAAACTCAGTAGCTTATGTCTTTTTGGAGTTCTCTGTCTCTGCTTCATGAATAGTGTGAGGCTTTTGTAAAAAATGAACAGCCCTATCTGTCTCTAGTGCCATGGACAATAACAGTCTGCATTGACACTGCATGGCTGAAATTGCCCTTGGTGCCTATTAATCAAGTATTTCTGCTTCCTCTCTTTGTGCTCAATCAACTCCCATTAACCATGAAGGTGCTATTTGATGTCTTGCCATCAGACATGCTCTCAACATAACCAGTCCAAGACAATGGAGTTGGCCCATAAATTATATATATGGCACCTTATTGGAAGTACAAGGTAATAAAGAGCTAATATGCAAATTGACCATCACTCCAACACAAGATGGCCAGCAGGGGAGGACAGTTGTAGGCAATCAGGCCAGCAGGAGAGGGCAGTTGGGAGGGACCATGCCTGAAAGGGAGGGCAGTTGGGGGCAACCAGGCTGGCAGAGGAGGGCAGTTGGGGACAATCAGGCCAGCAGGGGAGGGTAGTTGGGGGAGACCAGGCCTGCAGGGGAGGGCAGTTAGGGGCAATCAGGCTGGAAGGGGAGCAGTTAAGCATTGATCAGGCTGGCAAGGGAGTGGTTTGGGGGTGATCAGGCTGGCAGGCAGAAGTGGTTAGGGGCAATTAGGCAGGCAGGCAGGTGAGCAGTTGGGAGCCAGCAGTCCTGGATTGTGAGAGGGATCCCAGATTGGAGAGGATGCAGGCTGGGCTGAGAGACACCCCCCCCCCCCCTGCACAAATTTCATGCACCAGGCCTCTAGTTATAAAACAAAACCCAACAAAATAGGGACATGATTAAATTAAAACAGAAATACTGGAAGCATTTGACACCACCAAGTTATAATATAGTCTTCCTGGTCAGCTTAAGAGAACAGTGAAAGGCCACAGAACCTAAAAAGGAAGACTTACTACCTCTGAGTAGTTTGGTTGATTCAGAGGTGTTTGGGGGAAAAAAAAGCCTCCTTCAAAATGTAACTTCAAAAGATAAAATAGGTTATAACTGCAAAATCTAACACAGAACCGGCTGGATTTAGTCCCTGGAGAGATTGAAGTTGAAGAGAGTCACAGTGTAAGCTGCAAATGAAGAATGTAGAAAATTGTCACCATCAATTTCAGTGCCTTTGGGAGGCTTTTGGCAGCCTGCGTGGGAAGACCAAGTAAAACCAAATGATGGATTTTGCCCTCTTGTCATTGCTGAGCTGATGGATACAAATCACTTGCCTTTTAAACCAAGTTGAAGAAATAAGATGCATTGAGCTGTAAGGGGATCAAACAGATGAAAGTGAGATACCAACAGATCAGAAGGTGTACACCCCAACGCAGTCTGGATCAATTTTCTTAAATTGGTTATGGTAGACAGAATTAATGTTCTCACTGAATTCCGAGGACTTGACTCTCTTACCCAATAGTTTCACAATAATGATGGAAGGGAAGGTGCTGTGATTGATGCTTTAGGTAAGGGACATTGCTAGCATCACTTCTAATCACACCGGTGGGCGGACCCGTGCCACCTCTGCAAAAAAATCTCTGAGTGGAGGGCAGAGTGTGAGAATGGAAGCCTGGAAGCCGAGACCATTTACCAGTCGTGTGACCCTGAGCCTGCCACTTTATCTCTCTGAAGCTTGTTTTCTTTATAAGGAATGTGAAGATTAAACAGGTTTTCTATTTCACAAGGTGGTCTGAGGGCTAAAAGAATTAACTCTGTGGGAATGCACTGAAGTACACATGTTTAAAGAGAGCTGTTTAAGGACAATCTATAATAATAAAAGGGTAACACACTAATTAGACCCGACAGTCGAATGGCCTTCTGGACATCCTTCCGGACGACCTTCCAGACAAAGCCGGGGCTGCGAGGGCCGAGGGCAGCCACCGCAGCTGTGAGGGCCAAGCCCCTTTCACGAATTTCATGCATCAGGCCTCTAGTCGACTAATAATTCCCTTCCCTTCCAAAAGTTCTTTGACGGATCCAAAATGAAAATTATATGTAAAAACTTTATTGGTGCTAGTAAACAGGGAATATTTTTGTCATTAAAACAAAAAGTTTAAAGGACTTCTTTAAGATACAGTAAAGGTAAGATCAGGTAATGAAACGCAATAACCAGCTGGCAAACCAACAGAAGTAAAGGATGTGAGGAAGGGACCCACATGGGTAATAAGTGAAGAGGACTTTCCAACAGAGGCCTGGGAACTACTAGTCTAAAACTGGCGTGAGCCAAGACAGAAGGATGGCACTGGGACCCTTGGAAGGTTAGCAAATTGAACAATTTAAAGAACCTCAGAAGCTATCTCAGTACCCAGATACATACAACAGGCTGTGGCCTTCACCGCCCTTCTCCCAAAGAATGTGGCCAGCCCACAAGGGAAACCATAGGATTTGGTAGTGCAGACTCATAAAAATACAGCCAGGTCAGTTAGAGAATGTTTGAAATGACACTTCCCCCACCTTAAATGGTAGGAGAGAGTAAGAGGAAAAAGCCTCTCTGGTAGCTCTTTCCATTCTTAGCCTTGAACAGAAACATTTCTGATGGATCACAGGCATCCCAATTTTCCATCTGGAGTAGTGGGTGAACTGGCAAAAAAGAGAATTACTCCAACTACTCTAGGAACTGCAATCATAAATATGGACACACATATACAAACTTCAACAAAGTAAATTTTCCTGCCAAAAAAATACCTTTGTGATAGCCAACCTGCTAATTCCCACTTTCTAACACTAGGGATAATGCAGGGAAAACATAGACATAAATCCTCACCCTCATGTGCTCATATTCTAAAATAATTTTTTTCTACTTGAAATCGGTTCCCCCATTTTATATTGCCAGGGAAAAAAGGGCTGTATTCAGAAAAATAAAATTATTGAATCTATAAGAAGACCAGGAAATAAATTTTTTTTCATATGAAATATAAATAGGGAAACTAAATTTAAAAAAATTAATTGAAGCAGTAAAGAATGGATTGTTACTACAGCAAAACGAATATTTGATTTAGAAACAGGAATCATCAAACACTATCTATAAAGAATAAGATAGTAAATACGGGGTGCCCCAAAAATATAGACACAGTTTGAATGATAATAAAGTCAGTGTTTATTAACATACAGTTCATTTTCAAAATGTAAAATAATATACAGAAATGAATAATTTTGGGGGGGCTCAATGCCTGTTTTCAAACTAATGACGATTCCAGCCCAGGCACTGCTGATAGCATGAACCAATGGAATCACAAACATTAAGAATCATTTCACTCAGTATTTGTATGTCCTCAGTTTGTCGACTGCTGCTGGTTTTGTACCATAAACTTTATCTTTTATGTATCCCCATAAAAAAAGTCTAGTGGCACTTTAGGGTAAATTTTCTTTATTCAGAGCTTAGTCTGGCTTTTACCACTATTTTAAATCAGTTAAACCTGAAAAGGAGTGAAACTTAAGTGAGTTATCAGCTGATAAAGTGTGTACACATTGTTTAAGACCCTATACGTATTTTAGACTGTGGATTCCATATGCAGTCTCTGTTGCTTCTTATCATCATCATTATCATCTCTTAGCAACCCTTTCAAAATGTAAAAACCATTTTTAGCTCATGGGCCATAACCAAAAAAGGTCATAGGCCGTAGTTTGCCAACTCCCGATTTAGAAGATCAGTTTCTTTCTTTAACAACATGTTAAAAAATATACTAGGATTAAGACAATGTTAGTGGAGAACAGACCAGGAAATCTACCAAAAGTGAGAGAGCAAACAGAAGAAAAGCAAAACCATAATTAGATAAATAACAAGGAGCATTTTCCTAAAGCTGAAGGCTTAAATCTTCAGATTAAATGAGTCCAGAATGATGGACAAAAGAATGAATGTAAAGAAAACTATCCAGAAATGTATTTTAGTGCAGATACTGAATTCCAAGGAAAAAAAAAAGTATTTAATCCTTCAAGAATTCAGGCAGAAAGAAAAATGTTTACATACAAAATATAAATTATGTTCACATTAGACTTCTTTTATGTTTTATTAATCATGCTGAGGGCAGAGGAGAACATCTACAGTTAGACAAGTTGGAAGTCTAGCCACGTCTTGTCATTCAAGTGCCAAAGCAACAGAAAATTTCCGATGTCCAAGGACCTAATAGTACACCAGCTATTACTCCACCTGCATGAAAATATCTGCCAATGGGCTCGAGGAGATTTAGAAATACATCATAAAAAGTGAAGTATAAAATCTAGTGACAAAATCTAGAGTCTTCAGAAGACTCTGAAGAATGTATGTTTAGGAGGGGGAATACTATTATTTGAAGAACAAAAGCCATCGGAAATAAATAGAAAAAAGTTTAAAAACTGGAGATACAAAGGTAAAAAATTAGGAGACTTCAGATTTACCGTCCACACTCAGGAGAGTGTGGCCCAAATACAAAGCAAGTTCTGTACATTTAAAGCAGACTTTGGACTTCCAGCTTCTGAGTGTAGGGACAGACTGGCTCGAGTCATTTCCTCTGCACCTCTGGACACACCAGCCAACACTTCTGCAGTTATACTTTCACCTGTAGAGGCAGTGTTTCGGAGGGAGATGTCCCAGAATTACTCCCCAGCTTGTAGGGACCTGCTTCAGCAGGGACACATGCTACCCAACTTCATCCATTTACTCACTTAGGAGACACAGTGTGCCAGGCACTTCCTAAAGCTCAAGATAAACAGGAACAACCCAGAGACAACTCCTACCCTTACAGTGCCCGTGTTCTACCGTAAAATAGGTGTCTTTTCCCTTCCACTGGAGACCTCTTCCCCATTTTATAGTGCCAGCTTTAATAGGTTTTGTCTTTTTTCTTTTCTTTCCTTATTCCTAACGTTGCTTCTTAAAATGTGGAGTGACGTCTGTTAGCAACCTTGCTTTGCGGCTGAGGATCAGAAGTGACTGTGGAAGGAAGTTGTCTATCAACTATGAGTGAGAGGTCTGAGTCAGCGTGCCTGGCTCAGAACCCTGGCTTCATCACTTAGAGGTTCAAGCTGTGGGACCTCAGACACATTCCTTAACTTCTTTGGATTTCAGTTTTCTCATCTATATCATAAAGCTAACAATAGGATTTGCCTTAGAAAGTTGTAGAGAGGATTAAATACTGTAAGTGATTAAAGGTTAAAAATACTGTCAGAAATGTAAAAAGGTGCCCAATAACCTCATGCTCACATTTAATCATTACAGCTGATCCCAAATAAAGGATGTGCCCCTTAAAGTAGAGCTGTAATAATGGAAGTAATAATATGATTGTTCATTGAACCCTTACTTCCTCATCTTTTAAATGGACATCACAGTACATGTACACACATACACGAAGTTGTGAACGGTACACAGATGAAAAGAAAAAACACATAGAAAGCATTGCAAGCCAATCCATAATTTGAACTCATATAATTCTGACCTCCACACTGTTCTGTTCTGCTTGTGCCAGCTCCTTAGAAAAGGCATCTGAATCTCCATTCGTCCAAATAACCTAATGCAGTTAATCCCTTTAGGACGATGCAAAGGCTTTGCATACATTGAGCTGAGTGTCACTTACCCGGCACTTTTCTTATGACAAAGACTTTTATTTTATTTTTTATAAAAGGTGCAGTTTATAAAATGGCATTATGACACTATTGAACAGAAAAATAAAAGGCAGACTGAGTCCTTTGGGGAGAACACACTGCCCTCAGAGAAGAGCTTAATATGTCACTCTCAGAGAAAAGCAATTCTTAGGAAAAGGGCAAGAGCAATCATCTGAGAGGAACCTCACATTTGATAGAATGTTCAGCGACCAATTCAAGGGCAGAGAGAGAGTAAGAGTCATATGGATGGGGCCATAGGGATGAGAGATGGCATCCGAAGGGTCACTGGCCTGAAAGTACCCTTTGCTCCTGTCTTAACACTAATTGTAGCTATAGTTACCACTTGTAAAATGCTTACTCTGTGAGGGGTACTGTTCTGTTTGCTTTCCAGGCTTTATCACATCCAGTTCTCACATAAAGAAGGTAGGACCTGTTATTATTATTCTGATCCCCTAGATAAGGATAGTGAAACTCATGTAGACTCAGAAATTTGCTAAGATTTTAAAACTAGGAAATAGAGTTGCTAAGACCTGGATAAAAAATTGAATTAAAATTATTTTCTTATTCAATTAACATGATCATTCTTCAAGGAAGAAAGTATATTCTGCCACTGATTTTAACACAATTTATCGATTTAATTATTCCCTTATAATCATGCACAGATGCATTTAGCCAATGTTATCAAGGAGCCTATTAAGTACAAAGCCCTTTGCTTGGCATTGGAGGAGACTAGTTTTTAAAATCCCCCAAAAGGTATGAGTTTACAATAGAAGATGCTCCTAACAACCCCAGACACTGCATTATCTACTCCAGGAGTGAGTGTCGGCCATCCTGATAGAATGTAGACGCACTTGGTAGAACCGGAAGTTAGATTCACGCCCATCCCCATCCGACCTAAAGGCACAGCCTAACACTGCCGCGACCCATCCTCTCACAAGGGAAAACAGCCATATGTTCTCGCTCAGATTTTACTGAGTGATATTAAGATATCAGTCTGCTGACTCTCCTGCCATGATATTTGAGAAAAGGCTGAGAAATTTGAGAAAATGCTGAGAAGTTTCGAAAAATGTTGCTACCTATTAACTAAAGGGTGATTTTGCAAAATGTAAAGATTAAGGGAGGAAAAGAAAACTGGATTGGGATTGGGCAGAGGGGAAGTGGATCTGCAACGCAATCCCAACAGAATCCCAGCCAACCCCAAGAATGTTCTAGTGCTGGGATGATCCATTGAGTTGGGACAAGGGAATCAAGCCTTTAAAGTACAAGGTATATGCTCAGCTCCTTTGTAAGTAAATAACAATGTCCTATATGGCTTTACTTTTCCATTTTCACTAATTGTGATTTACTACTTGAAGAGTAAACAGCCATTGTTTTCTTTTTATGTTTGCTTACTTATAACCATCAAACTTGTTCATTAATTATCCAATTATTCTGATGTGGCATGTAAGAAAAAAACAGGGGTTTCAATGGATGGATACTCTTTAAAGACTTGCTTTATAAATGAATGAATATATATATATATATCTCCAATCTAAAGAAATCTTCTATGGATTAATGCATAACTACAACTTCTTTTATGGCATGGTGAAGCATGAACATTAATATATATATGCTGCAGACTTGTAGATTTCCACTAACCACTATTTGCAGTATGAAAGGGTAGTTCTTATTCCATTTTTAATAATGATATCAAATTATTATTAAAATCCTTGACCCTATAGGCCATAGATATACTTAATATTGACATTAAAATGTATATGTGTGTGTGTGTGTGTGTGTGTGTGTGTATATATATATATATGTGCAATTTTTCAGACATGAAGCTTTATTTTTTTTTTTATTATAAAGGCTTTTAAAAATCAGATGCAGGAAGTTAAGTGGCTAGCTACTATTAGCTTCCAGCATCTATCCATTCTCCTAGGGCAAATTGATTAGTTCAAGAATGGGTAGGTAAGTCAATCAGAGCCAATGGGCTGCATAGGCATGACTTCTGTGGCTTCCAGGAATTTCTCTCTGTCTCTTTTCCTCTGCAACTGAGATTTGTTGAGGTAAGGCTTGGCCCAATTGCATTCATCTTGCAATATTGAATGGAACCAACCTAAAAATGCTAGCAACTCACTGAGAAAAGCAACTCAGAAAATCTGACCCTAAAAACTTTGTTTATGTATCTGGATTAAATCATGTCCGAAGCTTGTCTTAATTTTAGACTGTCAGTTACGTGACCCAATAAATTCCCTTTACTATTTAGGCCAGCTCAGATTTTTCTGGCCAGCAGCCAAATGAACACTAACTGAACCCTCAGGGAAATCTGCCATTGATCCAATGAACAATTGTGGTAGAATTAGCTCTTCATTACAAAATAGGCAAATAGGAAATGCCAAACACCATGTTATTCTTTTTATTCCTTCTGGAATGTTTATGCATCACTAGTATCTCTTCACAAGGAATGAAATGAATAAAAATATGTACAAGGCAAGTTAAGTGGAGAGTCATTAGGGAAAATGTGTCTTTGAAAGTAATATTACCTTGTTAAATTCACCAAAATCATATTGTAGTTGTCTGTCTTGCATATCTAGAAAGTAAAATAAAGAGTATCAGTATATCCCCTAATAGTCTTTCAATCAGCAAAAATACCAAACAAATTCACATAAGGCTAAATCTCATATCAATTTTATAATGAAAAAATCTATTCATCTAGTTTCCAGATGGTCAAATTCTCAATATTAATACAACTGTAATGCCAAAAGAGTACTTATAATATATACTAGTATATATGAAAATGAAGCTAAGAGAGGGCATATTCTTCAGTGGTTCTCAAGGAGATAGTAACTCCTCCTGAAAGTATTTACTAGTAAACAGTGATTGGGGGTAATACTGAGGCATAGTGACCAAAACTAGGATGCTGTTTATTTAGAAACAGGCTTGACCAAAACGCCAATAAATACTGAGTCTGTAGTGAGGCCTGCCAAAATGCACAAATTTCAAAATAAAGATTCTTTTTATTTTATAACATTCTGGCCCTGGTGCCAATGTCAATCTACAGCATTGGGGACCCCTAGCATACATCTCATGATTTCTAAATACCATTTTATATTAACAGAAACTAGGGGTCCAAAGAGAAATGGCTGATTCCCTGTCTGGTGCAAGAAATGTACAAGGTGAACTCTGGCCCATCATGTGCCAGAAAACAAGAGTGTTATAAAGACTAATGAACTCATGCCACAGGGACAGAGGGCATAGATAGGGTAAATGAAATATTTCATGAAAGAGAGATAGAGAATATGAGAATGAATCACAACACATCAAATATTAAGAACCTATAAGTTCATGATGATTTTTTTAAAGTATTTTTTTGTTGAAAGTATTACCTTTGTCCCTTTTCTTCCCCCATTGACACCTTCAAACCTGCCCCAACCACCTGCCCCAGGCCTTCACCGCCCTATTGTCTGTGTCCATGAGTTATGCATACATGCATACAAGTTCTTTGATTGATTACTTCCCACCCACTCACCTTCCCCACCTTCTCTATGAGATTCTTCAGTCTGTTTCCATGCTTCTATGTCTCTGGATCTATTTTATTCATCAGTTTATTTTGTTCATGAGATTCCACATATGAGTAAGATCATGGGCTCTTGTCTTTCTCTGACTGGCTTATTTCGCTTAGCATAATACTCTCCAGGTCCCTCCATGCTGTCTCAAAGGGTAAGAGATCTTTCTTTTTTACTGCTGCATGATTTTTAAAAAGTAAAAGTCATCATTTACTACAAAGGACCAACTCAATATTCTGAAAATTGACAAATAAAGAAAAATATTAACTATTTATCCTGCTTTTCCTCTATAACTTTATTTCAAGGTAATGGAGAATTTAATAAGGAAAAGTTCTTGTCTATGGACTGTCTGATAAAAAGACAAAAGGAATGATAAAATTAGAAAATCACCATTTCACAATCCCAATTTTATTAATAATGAATATTATGATTTTAATATTATTATACTCATATTTTATATCATTTTATGTTATACTTATAATTATTACATTATATTATAATTATATAATTTTATACATAGCAATATATGAAATATATTTAATATCGTATACTATTATATAATATTCATATTTTTATATTAATAGAAATATTCATCATGGATTCAAAAAGCTAATGGTGCTTTAGGAAATAATCAGCACCACCTATGTGTATTCTGACCAAAAATACTGAAGTTGAATCAAATTAAATCTTAAGAAAAAAATTATCACTTTAAAAATAATAGGAAGATAGAGAGCTACTATAAAAAGTCCTCTCAGGGAAAGATGATCACCCAAATTTACAATGTAGGGCATTCTGCAGGAAAAATGACCCAGTTTCTGCAAAAACCATAATTAAGTAAATAAATAAGTCATCAAAAACATGGAAGAAAAGAAAGGGACTATTTTTGAATAAAAGAGACTTCAAAGGCATAACAATTAAATGTGATGTCAGGTTTCTGTTTGAATCTTGATTTGAACAAACCAATTGTTAGTAGATAATTTTGAGAAATTAGGGCAATTTAGGAAAATTTAAATATGGCTTGGGTATCAGATGGTATAAAGAAACAGTTGCTGAATTTTTCAGGTGTAATAATGTCATGATGGGCACATAAAAAATTCATGCCAATTAGTGAAGCACACTGAGTGATTTAAAAGGAAAATAATCATAGGGTCTCAACCTCAGGAACTTCCCAGGAGACATCAGGGACTGGCCTTCATAAAAGAAGGGCAAGTAGAGAATAAAGAAAGTGGCCGACTGCTCTGGATTGGTAGGGGTTGGGTTTAATAAGAAAAGGAACTTACACCCTGGCTGGCATGGCTCAGTGGTTGGTGAATCAGCCTGAACACTGGAGGGTCATGGGTTCGATTCCCAGTCAAGGGCACATCCCTAGGTTGCAGGTTCAATCCCAGTCCCCAGTGGGTGCATGTGGGAGGCAACCCATCGATGTTTCTCTTTCCCTCCTACCCCCTTCCTTCTCCCTTCCACTTTCTCTGAAAAAAAAAAGTAAATGGAAAAATATCCTCACTCCTCAAGTAAGGATTAAATAACAACAATAATAATCTATATATATAAAAGGCTAAGTGACCGACCGTCCATCCATCTGTCTGACCAACCAACTGGCCAGTATATATGACACAATTTAAAAGTAAACATTGACTCGCACATGTGCGAAACATATGAAGCTCTCCCTGACACCCATCACACACGTTTTAATTTTATAATACTATATTATATATACTATTTTGACATGTAATACTTTGCAGTAACATAATTACCAAACGAATCTTTCTTCTAATTAATTTCCTTTCAATGTGCACGAATCCATGCAGGGGGCCACCCATCATAATAATAAAAGAAAAGGAACTTACCAGCCTCATCCCAAACAGCTGCAAGTCTAGTAAATCTCCACAAAATTCCATCAGAATTTTAAATGTTTATATAGAGGCCTGAACCAAGTGCAATCACATCTACCATCCAAGTGGTCTTAGCAATACCTCCCCTCACTCTCTCCAGGCGGTGCCCTTTGGAGTGGGGCCTGAGGGAGGAGGGTGGAGCCGCCAAAGGCCTGGATGCAGCCCTGCAGGAGTCGACAGGCAGTGACAACCTCTGCGTCACCTCCTCCAACATGAACATGGCTAGCACGCCTTAAAATACTCCAGAAAAATAAAAAAAATAAATGTGTGCACAGGAAATAAAGACACAAAACTGGCAAAATGAGGATCAGTCTTGAAGTTGGTTTATTATATCAATTTCTATACTTTCGTGTGTGTCATTCCTTGTATCTTTTCTTTGTTTTTGTTTTTTTTATTGTTGTTGGTTTTTGTTTTTGTTTTTTTGCAAAAAGAAAGTACTAGAAACATAGTCAAAGTTGTTTCTCTGAGTTCCATTTCGATAAATAATTGAATTAGGTAGGTTTCTAATTAAGCGAAAGGCAGTTTTCTGGGAAGCTTATCGTTTGTGGTTAATCAGGACAAGAAGCTGGAACCACCCTTGACTCCTTTTTTTCCTCTTTCATATCCCACATCGACTCCATCAAAAAACCTTGGCTCTGCCTTTGACATATATCCTGAATCTGACACCCCCCTCATCACTTGCACGGCATCTATTTGTTTCCAAGTTACCACTCTCTCTCGTCTGGATTATTGCAAACGTCTCCTAAGGGGTATGCTTGCTTCAGTCTTCTTGCTCTTTGGTTTATTCTTAACAGGGCAGCCTGTTGCTTCTTTTCTCATCACCTCTGTTTCTGCTCTGTGTCTATCTCACTCAGAAGGAAAGGGTATGTCCTTAACGCAGCCTATGTATAGGGTTCTATGTGATCCGAAACTCTACTCTCCTCTTCGCTCCAGCCAAACTGGCTTCCATATCATCTCTTTTTTCTTTTTTAAAGTATTTTATTGATTTTTACAGAGAGGAAGGGAGAGGGATAGAGAGTTAGAAACATCAATGAGAGAGAAACATCGATCAGCTGCCTCCTGCACACCCCCTCCTGGGGATGTGCCCGCAACCAAGGTACATGCCCTTGACCGGAATTGAACCTGGGACCCTTCAGTCTGCAGGCCAACGCTCTATTCACTGAGCCAAACCAGTTAGGGCTCCATATCTTCTATTGAATAGAACAGCATACTCCAGTCTCAGGGCCTTGCCTATGCTGTTCCCTCTATCAGGCAAACCCTTCCCCCATCTATCTGTAGCATTTGTTCCCTCACTTCTTTTAGGACTTTGGTCAAAAGTCATTTTCCCAGAATTCCTTTTCTAACATTAAATTATCTGGCCTTCCCTATTGCTCTTTAATTCCTTATCTTTTTCATACCTCTCATAAACGTGCAACCCATATGTTGAACCTACTTTTTATTTCTGTATCCTCTATTTTTCCATGAGGGACTTATGTCTATGCTGCTCACTACTACATCCCTAGCATTCAGAAGAGTGTCTGGCACACAGTAAGAATTCAGTAATTATTGGTTGAATAAATAAATTAAGCTACTATTCCAGGAGTGTTGTTCATGGCCCAAGAGGCTCGTTATCCTCCCAAGTGCATTGCCTTGACTTGTTTTAACCATCAGGGAGCAAACTCACTTCTTGCATTATTCACTCATTGTTCTAAATATATTTATTGAGCTCTTTCTATGCATTAAGAACTGAAAATACAATAATTAATAAGATGAATGTGCCATGCAATCTCCTTCAATCACCTTCCAGTTTTTAGGAAAGGAGGGGCACCTCACTGTCATCTTATGATCAGCCTACACAGGTGTGAAATGCTATAAAAGCATTACAGATGCATTGCAAGATATGGACCCTTTCTGGACTGGGGCAGGCTTGGGGAGCAGGGAGGGGGCATGCAGGGTTGAATGGAGTTCCAAAGACAATTGCCCCTGCTTACCAGATTCCCCTTATGGAGCTCCTCCAAAGGCAGCCCAAGAGGAGTGGGAAATGAGAATATTGCCCATGGTCTCCTCGAATGATAAGCACTCCTAGCTATAACCAGCTCTCACTGCTGCGCCCTGATATGCATGCATGGAGCTAAGGAGTAACTCTGCCATCTGGACAAAAGGGTGGGGTTACTGCTGGAGGCACTGAAGGAGAAGCACACAGAATAGCAGCCCGACCTATAGCCAACTGGAGGGGAGAAGTAATTCCTTGCAGGTTCAGTTCCATGCAGTGGCTAATGACTGCAGTCTTTATTATAACCCAAACACTTCTGAAATTGTGTCTTTTAGTGATGCCCAGGCTAACATAAGGTGTCTGCTCTAACAATGTATGCATGTTTTGCCAATCAGAGCTTCATCATTGTTATAAAATACCTAGATTCAAGATCCTTTTTCATTATCACAAGAAATTTCATCATTGCATTTTATCAACCTAAGAAAAGAAATACTGGTTATATTTTAATCAAATTTCAACTGTTTAAACTTTTGAATTACTGTAAAATATGTTTTTTAATGTTTTGTTACCTATTTGTGGAAACAAAGTTTCTTGTTGATGATGACTATCAAAAATTTAAAGACATCATTATTTTAAAAGTCTTAATCAGAAATTGCTTGTATTAATTTCACAATTAACAGCCTGTTAAAAGTTATAGTTATGTTCACTGAAGCAAGCTCAATTTCTCATCTGAAATTTCAAGATTTCACTTGGATGTATTCTTCCAATTAAAGATCAAGTTGTTTTTTATTCCTAACACTTTGCTTCATAAGGAAATGTAATTATTTTCATTACCATGCCTTATATAGCTACTCAAAAATTTTCTCTGATTTATCCTAGGAAATACTATAATTTTCCACATGTGCTTTGACATGTAAAAAAGTTGATAAGCACTCAGCGTGGGAAACTTGTATGCCATGGGTGAATTTCTGGCCTCTTACATGCAGACATTTTCAGACAGCCCAGATTTCCCAATGGCTTTTCAAACCCCTTTTCTCCTGGTTTGATTTCTGTGCAGATGGAGACAAGCACTGGTGACATGAATAGCCTCCCTGTGCTATCATTCAATTCCTTCTGACCCTTAGAATGGGATTAATACAGCTTCACCCTTTGAAGGAAAAATTATACCACTGTCTTGAAATGTCACTACAGAGAACATGTGAGTTCAGTAAAAGGATATGTTACAGGTGCAGATTTCTTGTCCAAGTTAGTATGACGGATTCAGGTTCAAAGAAGTGAGCCAAAATGTACCAAAATGCCATTTGCCACATTTAGCGTAGTACATAAGCTTAATCCATAGAAATACAGTTATGGTTGAACTGATCATTGATGTCTCTAATATCTTTTTTTTTACTTTTAATTTCTTTATTGATTAAGGTATTACATATGTGTCCAATATCTTGAATATCTTTTAGGTTCATTTACCTTTTTACTAGAGAATTTAGAACTTGGCACTAAGAGCTTCCCTTATTAATACTGGGTTTGATGCCTGATTATCAAAACCGTGTATAATCAAAGCTAATGGCCTTGCCATTTAGTGACTACATGGTAACAGATGTTTTCCTGTTCGTGTGTTTCTTTTCCATTCAGAAATGGAAGGACCTTGTGTAACCATTGGTGAGGCTTTATCCATCATCACTGTGGCTAATTCAAAAGAGGAATCTGTGAATGGCACAAAAATGCTATTCCTCTAACTATGAAGACAAATATTAACACTTGGAAAGCAATGGTTGTATTTGGAAAAAGAAGAATCATGCAAAAGCTGGTAGTGACGGGCGTGACCAGTAGGAGCCAGGATTCTGTTCCCATTTCCTTTGTATGTATCTCCATTAATGTGAGGTAGCTGGCCTTACCCCTAAGAAAAATCAAATAATTATTTATTGGTTTGAATTCATAAAATAAAAGATGTATAAGGTCTTTAATATTCATAGCATTAACCACAGGCACATTAGGAAGAGTGCAAGTTTTTATTGATATTTATTCGTGGGTCAGGGCTAAAGAATAGTTGCAAACAGTGGATATGCTGTAATTCTGTGATACAGTAAAGCCTTAGCTGAAAGCCAGTTCTCCCAAGCCCAGATTTCTCATGAAAAGCTACATGTGCTGTGTTTTTATTTTTAAACAAGGAAATCTTTCTTGCTGCAGAAACTCATTGAGAAGTTGAGTTTATAGAGAGAATGTGTAGCTAGCTAATCGGTGAGCGTTCAGTCAGGGTGGCAGGACACCATAGACTGTAAATGAGTACATGTACAATGATGCCGATGCTAGCTCTGTCGGGTCTGGGTAGAGCAAGGTACTCTGTATAATGCCTCACACACATTCTCCTTTAAACCCCCTGCCTTTGCACAAGAGGGCCTATTTGTAACCCCATCTTCCTGATGAAGCAAATAAGGCTTAGCACCTAAACCCCCGTGTGTCTGACTCAAAATTCCATGCTTCAACCCTTGGCTCATCCCCTCTTAACAAATGCATGTTAAAGTCCCTACATTTTACACATCAGACCTGGAAATGCTTTTTCTAGCTGTCTAGATGACAGCTGTTTACATTCTCTCCACCTTTCTCAGGGAGGGGGCGGGGGGAGGAGTATAATATCCACTGCTTTACAGGCTTGTATAAATTATGTATTAATCCGCAAAACCAATCTTTACTTTTTCGAAGCCCTTATGTTAATATTTAGAGTCAATCTGAAGCAAATGAAGACTTGGGCATTTTAATATGTACTTGAAGAATGATTAAACCCTGATCACTGTGATTGTAACCACTATCAGACATGAGGATACCCACGACCAGAAAGGTCAAGAATGAGTTCTCAGGTCATTGGCTTTGCCCAGAGCTGCCTTGGTGAGTCACATTCCACATAGCCTCTCAGTGCTGAGCTCGCATCTATGTAGATCAAAGCCGTGGCCAGAATGGCTAATTCATGCGCTAAACCCAAATGTCAAGATTTGTTAAACACGTATTCCTGGGAAAACTACCTAACTGAACCCACTGAAAGAAAAGCAGAAGAACAAATTATTTGTCTAGATTTAGATTCAGGTGTTTTAATTTACTGCTGTGAGGAGCAGCCAAACAATAAAAGCAATGACACAGTAACAGCCTACCTGGGGAAAGAGTGAGGGTCTATTGCTGCAAGCCTTCAGGGAGAGGCATGTAAAGGAATTTGTGAGATTGATGAAGTGTTTATTGCATATGATACAGATATAATGGATTGCCCCTCCAGTCTTCTCGAAGCGCATGGAATATGAATGCATTATTGAATGAATAAGTCAGCAGCTAATGATATAAAGTCTTTCAATGTATCAACCTAGCTGTTCATTCTTAATCTCTCTGCTCCTTTCCCCCACCCTTCTTTCTCCTTCTCCTCACTTTAATGAGGAATGTGTTGTGACTACAAACGTGTAATAACCCCACTACTACCACCACCACATAAACATCTTCTTCCTTCTTAAGGTGCAAATATTAGCTAAGGAGCCTTTTAGATCCAAGGCAAAAACCTGCCTCTCTCCCTCTTTGTCTCTTTTCTGCCCTCCAATTCCACCCAACTAACCAGCACACACTGAACTGCTCACAGTAACTTACATTTATTATAGCAACAACATCATTCTTCACACTTCTTATAGTCCCATAATGATTAGTAGTGTTTGGACATTGATAGCAGGACATGAGTGCTACCATCTCTCCAAGCTTTTACTCACAGAAAGAAAGGAGAGAGCCCAGTCAGCGTGGCTCAGTAGTTGAGTATTGAGGAGGTCCTGGTCAGGGTACATGCCCAGGTTGCAGGCTCAATCCCCAGTAGTGGGTGTGCGGGAGGCAGCCAATCAATGATTCTCTCTAATCATCAATGTTTCTATCTCTTTTTCCCTCTCCCTTCCTCTCTATGAAATCAATAAAAACATTTTTAAAGGAGAAATAAAAATGGCAAACATGAACTAAATACAATGGACACAGACTCACTTATATATCCTAAAACATATTACCCAGGTTAACATGAGACTTTCAGATAAAGTTGGTGGCCTTGTCATTCCTTGCCTTCCCTATTCTCTCCACAGTCAATGGCTCCTATGCACTCTGTATTGACAAAGCCAACATAATTGTATTTAAAGTGTTCACAGACATAGAGATGATTCTTGATCTTCCTGGGACCTAGAAGCTCAAAGAGAAAAACTTGAATCCTACATCCCTCAATTAAGCTAAAGCCACATACAGACATGCCTGAATGAACAGGCTAGGCATGCAAGGTCATGGCAGAAAAGAACATAAGGCCCAAAGATAAAATCATCATAAGTGGTAAATGAGTTTGGGAAGACAGGATTTCACGAATGCCTAGACATTGGGAAGAACTAGTTGATGTTAGATGTGAGGCTGCATGGAAACCTATCCCCCATCTTTGCTATTGCCTATGCCAGTTGTGAGGTGAAATTAAGGGATTATGAAACTAGAGACTTTAGCTCCTCTGCTATGGGATCCCTTAATGAGCAGAGTGGTGAACAACTGAGCTCTAAGAAAAGATGTGAGGAGAAGCCCTCTAAGAAAGCTCTAGCGTTACGCAAGCTCGCATTCTGTCAGTCCTGCAGGACCCACGTATTGTGTACAGTCCTTGTGTCCATTCCTTACAAACCAAAGTTTTACAGGAACTGGCAAGTATCCTCATGCCTTCTTGGTCCACACATTTCTGATTTTCAGCTTTCTCTGTGATGTTGGCCCCTGTTGATTTCCCTTCTGTTTTTATGAGTGCAACTATGTATTTGGGATGTTTGTTATATTTTATACAGCATTTCTAGCTGTTTCATAATAGAATTTTCAGACCCCAATTTCAATGTTCCTGGAAATGTAAGTATATCCATCTTTTTATAGAATTATTTCTAAAATAGATTTGTGTAAAGCTGCTGTTTGAAACAATAAATTCACTGATGTTTGGCTCGGTTTCAGTTACTCTGACGTATTTTTGCCCGATACTTTTATTCTCTGAGGACCCTAGCAGACCTCTTCTCTGAACTTTAGGGCCCATAGATATTCTTCCCATTACCTAGTGCTAATACATGGCCACCCATTGATTAATTAACTACTCAATTGATAATTTATAGGTGTTGGAGGAGTTACTTAACTAATCAATCTCATTGTATTAAGGACTCCACCTCTTTCATTCTGTTCCCCACTGATTTGTTTAGCCCACCTTTAAGAGAGTAAAATGAAATAACCTGTGTGGTTAGTTTTGAATCTCAGTTCTTCCTATGGATACAATCTGGAGACACATGGTACAAAGTAAGTAGTGCATTGAGAATATTGTAAACACAGGAAAGTAGAGTACAAAAATGCTGGTTGGATTATTATTAATATTAGTCTAGCACTGAGTCAATTTTCTAAATTCCTTAATTCCTGTTGGATCTTGACAGAGTTTCTTCCAGCATGTAAACTATTCCCTGGGTGCAAGTTAAACACTTTTAAAGCTACATTCACTTCCTTAGGTTCTGTGGAGGTAAATTCATTCAATTGGACTTTCCCGGTGGGCTGGAAGACTGAGTGCAGTGCCTTCAAGTGCTCTTTAAGTAAAGGAAAGATGACTTTTTAAAAGTGTATTGATTTGTCAACCATTCTGACTCTATTTACAGAAAGAATAAGCAGAGGGCCTTTGTCTAAAGAATTTCCCACTCTGGCTGGAGATGTTTAACTGACAGTTATAGTTCTACAGAAGGCAACTGTGGGTAAAGAATTTTAAGATGATGGCATGGGGTGTGATGATGTTTGCCTACCTCTATTCCTCTTTTCCTCTGTAAAACATCAATGATGGAGTGATGCCTGAACAGAGCAGAGAGAAGTTGGAAAATAGGAAGCCAGAGAAGTCATAACGAAGTTAGTAAACTACATGGAGACCAGACTATCGTGGGCTTCCAGGTTGGTTGAAAATCAACCAGTGAATAGGCAGGTCTAGCAAAAGTATTAGACCCAGTTTAGGGGAGTGAATACAAAGCCTCACCCTAATGACAAATACATCTCTTTTGCAAACAGATTTAAAGAAGAGAAAGGAAAAGGTCACACAAGCTCTTGAAAAGAAGGCAAAGACAGTAATAAAGAGGGTGGTGTGCAGAACTTCACTGTACCTGACAAAGGTGCCCAGAGGTCACTGAATGTGGATATAGGACCATGAACCTTTCAACATGAACATGAAAGTAAATTGATGGGGAAGAAAGCAGGAAATGTGAACACTGTTGAAGGTAGGCTTTAAAAAATGGGAGGACTTTAAGCCTGATAACAATTACACATAAAAGCTAATAACATTCTGACCTTGCACCCAGCTTCTTTTCACAGTGCCTTTGGAAGATTTGGAATAGGAATGATGCAGATAGCACCAAAAAGTTAGAATAAGATTGGACTTGGACAAAATTGAGGAAGATTTTCTGTAAACTTTAGTAGAAATATAAATAGCTTTAAAAAAGGTACTGGAAGTTGATATAGGATTGCCTCCTCAGCTAAAACTGTATGCCCCATAAATAATTGGGTATTAGAGAGTCAAGACAATGTTCAGAATCTAGCCAATAGGAAGCATACTTACAGGACTCTCTGCTAAGGACACATTTAAAACTGTGTAAAAATCTTTATACAAACATATACTTATCAGAGGGTTATCTATAACTGTGAAACCCAGATGTCTAACCATAGGCAGATAATTAAATGAATCGAATTGTTTAAGACCTGAAAATTCGATGCTGTAATACAGAGATATATTCTATTAGCAATGTGAAAAAATCCTAAGCATAAAAAACAAATACTATAATGTAAAATCACAAAAAAAGTCAAAAATCTAGCACTTGAGTTGGGGAGTTGCTGACATCCTCCTCTTCTTCCCTTTCCTCCTATGCTATCTCATTTTCGTGTTATAATCTTCAAGTTGTATTTTGAAAAACTTGTATTATTATGTTTTATTTCAGTGAGGAAGTGAGAGGGAGAGAGAGATAGAAACTCAAAGATGAGAGAGAATCATTGATCAGCTGTGTCCTGCATGCCCCACACTGGGGATTGGGCCTGCAGCCTGGGCACGTGCCCTGACTGGGAATCGAACTGTGATTTCCTAGTTCATAGGTCGATGCTCAACCATTGAGCCATGCGCTGGGCAACTTGTATTATTTTTTAAGTGATTTAAAAAAATCAGTAGGGTAGAGGTTTAAGCCCCTCTGAAGTTATTTGGACAGGGAATGAACAATCTAAGATGGTGGTTCTCTACATGGGCACACATCAGAATTATCTAAAGTCCATTATTCTGTAGGTCTGGGGCTGGACCAGAAATTTTGCTTTTCTCACATGTTGCCCGATGATAATGATTTTGCTGATCTAGGGACCAAACTTTGAGAACCACTGTTCTAAAAGAAATGGTAACTTTGATTTCTCATGAATCTCAGAAATGTACCCATCTCACCAATTATTTCACCAGAAGGCTCTTTTCCCATAATAGTGTAGTAAAATTGACTCCATAACAATATGACTTAATATTTTGCCCTTGGCTTTAATCCAAGGTCAAAGTGAATAGGACAGTTTCTTCTCCTTGGAAAGGGGAAGACCATTTTATGTGTTCCAAGCTACCTTTTAAAAGTCTCATGTTGAAAAAGTTTTCACAGAACAAATAGGAAAAAAAAATCTAATCTTACTTTGTTAATTACTTTTCCTTATTAGACAATAGGAACTGATTTTTAACTACGCATTCATATCTCTTCCTCTTTTCTTAGATTTAAGAAGGTTTTCTAAAATATAGGACATGAGATAGGAAAAAAGTTGTAAATAAAGGTGATGAAATCAGGACCAACAATTTATATAACCGAGATGGCTTAATTCTACCCTCCTTACCTTGGGAAGGTATGTATTTACCATTGCATTATCTCCCCTCAGCTGTGTTTTCTGTATTCTTTTCTGTATTTAATCTCCTCTTACTCATTCCACAACAGCTTTGTAGACTCTCTTGCAGAATATCTTTCCTTCTACCCCATCTCCCCAAATAGCCATGTCAAATGGTAGGAAGATGTTTATATTCCTTTTCCTCATATAATTAATCTTTGACTAAATATCAACAAATAAAAGGTTATGTTCAACAAGCAACACTGCTGAAATTGGTATTTAAGGACAAGAATATTTAACTCTATTGTCTTGAATATAGTTTTAAATATTTGATTGAGTATCTCGACAAAGTCTTGAGAAACAAAAGCTTTGAGAATGTGAAAACCTCTTCAATTCAAGATCAAATAAAATTGCTACAGGCATTGTAATGAACTTCACTCAACATCTCAAATTTAACTAGCTGAAAATGTTTGGTTTTCCTTTGAAAGCAGTATTCTATTCAACTTTTAGAAATGAGGATCTTGTCTTACAATGGAAAAGCAGAGTGTTGTCTTATAGGTGGAACACAATGTCCTTGACTTACTGCTTATCCTCTGGGGGAACATTGCCTTTTGGTACCAGCTACTTAGCACATATTAAAGGAGCAGATTCCAGTAATTTCACTTCAGGGCTTAAACATCCAGAGGGTTCCTTTTGTTCTACATGAAGAAAAATGTCACTCCTATTTCTAACATACTGGCTTTTGCTTAATTAAACTCTGGCAATACTAGTCTCCTGAAGTATCAAGACACCTTAAGAGCACAAAAGAAAATAGCAACTTTAGAATAAGTGATTAAAGTAATTAAACATATTAGAAAAGGACACTACTGTGACTTTAGAGCAGCAGCAACTTTAAGTGACACTGTGTACTGCAATTGCCTGCCGTCTTCTTGCTGATGTGGGGAATATATGATTATAACCCAAATAACATACTAAAACTGCAGTTGGCCAAATCAGTGAAACAATAGAAGCCTAGTTAAGGGAGAAGTTTTTATACTTTGCTTTTTGAGCAGCAAACCACATGATTGGCATTTGCTTGCTTAGTAAGGCTGTTAGGGATAATGTTTTCAGGGTTGACACATTATCAATTCAAATCGGTAATTCAAGATCCAGTTGAAACTTGTCAGTGATATTGATATGGTTCAGAGTTGTTTGGAATCGGAGTAAGCTCAGAATGAAATGTTGATGGAAATTATGTTTAAGAAGTACTTATTAGGTTCCTCTTGGGTACAGAGTCTTGAATAAGACCCTGGAGAGACAGATAAATTATAAACATCTCTGAGAAATATTGCATACAAGGATAAACCGACAGGAGTACAACATGGAAAGAATTCCGTGTGTTTGTATTTCATTTTTTAGGGGAAACGTTATGACATAATTGGTTCCAAGTTGCCCACTAGGGAGTACTGAGCACTCACCAGGGGTCAGATGCTTCATGTAAACATGACTTCATTTAATCCTCATAACAGTCTGGAGAGATGGGAACAAGTGTGCCATTTTACAAAGGAGGAAAAAATGAAGCTCAAAGTGTTTAAGCAACTGTCTCAAAATAGCATTGTTTGTGGGGATCAGGACCAAGACTTGGAGCCAGGACCGACTGGCTTTAAAAAAAACACACTCTGTTTTCTACAACAGACCCGGTTACCATACAGCAGTCTGCATATTCTGGAGATGTCCTCATCCTGGTCCTCAGCAATTTCTCATTTCTAAACCAAAGACCATCTCTAATCTTAGGAAACACCTCCCATCTATTTCCCTGAAACATTAAATATACTCAGGCACCTTTCAGATCAAGAAGCACATTCACTTTCTACCGGACACACTTAGGAAGCCATCAAATGGAAATGAAGTCCTACTCACACATCCCCTACAAACAAAAACAAAGAATCATGAAACAATACAGGAAACACACATAAAACCAGCTTAATCCCGAACATCTTCATAGACTATTTCATTAAACCACACAGAATATAGAAAAAACTGTTTTGGAGTATCATTAATTTTATCTAAGCAAGCTGAATATTGGCATGATCATGGCACACATTTGTGTACTTGCTCAACACACATTCATGGCATACTCACATTGTATGAGTACTCACCCACTTAAACCTTATCCAACTATATTCTTCCTGGATTATTCCTCTGGCCACCAGGCATTGTACATACTTGCATCTATCTCCATGGGCAGTGTTCCCACCTCACTTTAGCATCTCTACCTATCTTAGACCTACAAGATTCAATTCAAGTGGTACTCTTCCACAACCAGGTGTAATTTTCCCTTCCTCTGCTATTCTCAAAAGAATATAGACTATAGCTCTATATGGTAATACAGCATGTTTATTTATGCATATTTATTGAATCAACAAACATTTATTGAAAGACTTCTAAGTGCTACTCTAAGTCAATGCTGAATGCTGGGGCTACAAAAATTAGAATTATGCTAAGACAACCCAGCTTAGGTTCACAGCCTTGTAGAAGATGTTCGCTTCTTGTCTTGCCTAAGATTGAAAGGTCTCTGATGGTTTTACTTATGTCTTGTTCATTTCTAAAAACATAAACCAACACATGGTCTTTCCCATAGCAACTTTCAAAAACAGTTGTTTAATTTAATTAGATTTAAATAACATGTAATACTTGCAGTGAAAAATAAT
Organism: Myotis yumanensis; assembly: GCF_028538775.1. Lineage (NCBI taxonomy): Eukaryota > Metazoa > Chordata > Mammalia > Chiroptera > Vespertilionidae > Myotis > Myotis yumanensis. The sequence continues at coordinate 17,064,826 of NW_027223762.1, forward strand.
CAATGTATAGTTACATTCAAGGAAAATACAGCATTTGTATCACTATCTTGTTATCTCAGGGTGCATAAAAGTAAGATTTTTTTCTCTTTTCTGGAGGATCAAACTAGGAACCGACTAAGTACATGGAGTTCCATGTTTATAAGCATATGCCAGGATTCACTAGACTCATAAATGAACACAATCTGACATTAAGTGGATTTTAATGTATTATTGGTCAAATTAAGTGCCCCCCAAAATTAAATAAGTTACATCATGAAAATGTCTTAGACAGCATGCTCACATACAACAAATAGAAAGCACACAAAAAATGATGTCGATTTCTTTCCTTCAGAGTTACAGATGGCTTTTCTGTATTTTCCTTCAAGTGAAAATAATGAGATAGTGAAGCTTATTCCAAGGTTGATTTAAATTTTGTAAATAAATAGCTTTCAAACCTATGCCAGCCTAAGTCACATTGTTTTAAAGTCCCAACGTGCGTGATTCCTTTGTTTTCACTTTTCCTATCCTTTCAAGTCCTTGCTTCTTATAGCTAATTTCTAGAGCCAAATGACCTGCTACCTTTAGTATCTTCTTTCAGTGAAAGAGTTTTGTTACCTCAACATAACTTGGGGCAATGTAGAAGTCTGGAAGAATGGATGTGTGTTCTACTTTTTCACAAAGACTTTCCAGTGAAGGGTGGCTATCTTCCACAATTCCAGATGATTAGGAATTTGCTACGACAATACTTTGTAGAACATCCAGGTTTCACCTCTTATATTCTACTTACTCCTAATATTTCTCAAGTAAAGAGAGTAAATTCAAATGATTAATTGAAGCTTGCTCAGTGTCCCACTGAAATTTGGGCAAAAATAAAACAAATGGTGCTGGTGGGATAGAGTCCAATATAAGCTCAATAAAGTAAAAAGCTTTCAAAAAAAGTAAACTGAGATCTCTACTGCTTAATAATCTTAGATATTTTCTTCCAGGAACTTCATGCAATCTTTGAGACAGAGTAAAAAGTGAAAAAGAAGGAAAGGAAAAGAGAAAACATTAAACATGGGCCATGAGGCAGGATGGAGGAATGAAGCTATATGTCCAAAAGATACCAGTAAGAACCCCCCTTGAAAGTGGAATATTCATCCTTGCTCAGGTTCTAATATTGGAATGAATAAGGGAATAAGTTTGTCTAGCTTTCTAAACTGCAATTCAAAATAAGCAAGAAAGGGTGGAAAGGCTGTAAGACATTTGTTCCTGGTTATACTGAAGATATTTTTCAATATCCTGGGAACTCTCTGCCAATCATCAGTACAGAGATTGTATTTGAAAGCTTCCATCCACCCTCCTGCTGCTGAGCAGTTCTGAACTGGGTAAGCTCAGCAGGAGTGTCAGTTAACAGTTTGGGCTAATAAATCTCACCAAATGTATTCATTACATCTGCCTCTGACTATATTCACTTTTTTATTCCCAGATTCATATTTGGAAGTTATTCACATCAACAGAAAAGTTGAAAGAATAATACAATAACTACCTGAATACCTTTTACCTATATTACCTATATTCGCCATTTCTCTCTCTCTCTCTCTCTCTCTCTCTCTCTCTCTCTCTCTCTCTCCCTCCCTCCCTCCCTCCTCTCCCCCCTAGGGTATTAACTTTTATTATTTTAAAGAATCTTTTTCCTGGCCAGGGTGGCTCAGCCACTGAGCATTGACCCAGGAACCAAGAGGCCATCGGTTTGATTCCTGGTCAGGGCACATGCCCAGGTTGCAAGCTCAATCCCTTGTGGGGGTCTTGCAGGGGGCAGCCAATCAATGTTTCTCTCTCATCTATGTTTCTATCTCTCTATCCCTCTCCCTCTCTCTCTAAAAAATCAATAAAAAACACATTTTTAAAAAAGACTAAATTTAGGTTTACAAAAAATAATTCTTTCTCTCTTCATATTCTGGAGAGGATGAGAGGAACAAATAAAATAAATATATACCATGCTCTCTGAAAGATAAACTGCTGTGAAAACTTGGAGCATTACACATGTTATTACTCATGTATGTATTTTAATAAGGGACCTGACATTTTGCCTTTAGAAACATGTCCCAGAATATTTCTTAATTTGTTCTATTGCTAGATGTTTAAGCCCTTTGCTCTCAATTAAAAATATCATTTATGAACTTAGCAGTGTAATTTGTTTAACCTTGCATACTTCTTATAAAGTTAGACATTCGAAGTTTAGGAGGTTCCAGTAGCCTAAGGAAAGGCTGGCACTGGCAGATTTGGAGTGTAATGGTTTTCCCTTCAATGCTGGCCCTTGCTCCCGTCAGCAAACTAAATTTCTTATCACTTTTCATCCACCGAATGAATTCCAATGTAGCAGGATGCTCTCAGAAAGCATTTAATCATAGCGCAAGTCGTAAGACAGGTTATTAATAAGTGATTATTTCTCATAACAGGCACGTGCTATAATCAAAGCTGCTGTTTATAATTACATGTCCTTATGCTCAAAATGAACTTCGTTCCCAATTTTAATAGAGTTTGAGTAAGTGGGGTAATCAGAGTGTAAAACTGGATGAAGCCCCCGGCAAATTTTAAATATCAACCCACAACATTTTTAACTTTTCTCAGTCTCAGATGCTGCTATAGAGACACACTGTGAAAAATCTCACTCAAAGAAACCTGAAAGGAAAATACTAGAATCACCAAAGTAGAAGAGACCTTAGAGACATAGAAGTAATTTGATCCACAAAAGATAAAATAGAGACAGTAGGAAACTGCTTGGCCCAAGTTCAAGTGGAAGTCAATGGAAGAACAGAGGTAAGAGCCAGGTTTCCAGACCTCAGGTCCAAATGCTGTTCTACCATATGAATCTGTCTGTAGAACCAGGTGCACACATTGGTTACCTGTTCAGGGGTTACACTGAACAAACAATGCAAGTGGTGAACAGAACACGGTTGTGCAGATCCCACAGGCAATGGAGTGATAAACTGCAGAGGGAAACACAGCTAGCCTGACACTGGGTGAGACTGCAGACATGGGACATTACCTTACTGCATTTTTAAAAATGTTTTTATTGATTTCAGAGAGGAAGGGAGAGGGGGATAGAAATATCAATGATGAGAGAGAATCACCGATCGGCTGCCTCTTGCACACCCCTTACTGGGGATCAAGCCCGCAACCCAGGCATGTGCCCTTGACAGGAATCAAACCCAGGACACCCTAATCCTCAGGCCGATGCTCTATTCACTGAACCAAACTGGCTAGAGCCTTACTGCATTCTTGATGTCACAGCTGGGTACTAATTTATACAGTGACAGATTGCACAGGCTGAGGAAAATGGAACAGAGTACGGTGTTTGGGAAGGTAGGTTGAAGTCAGCAAAAGGGATGTACTCCCACTTCTAAGAGCAAGGAGTGCATCTTGTTTATTGTTGAAGTCCCATCACCTAACATAGCAAGTATCTGCACAGGGTGGGCTTGTCATAACTACCACACGTGACTGAATTATCAGGATAAGCTTCTTTTTGTCTGGATTTGTCTGATGGATCTAGATACTAGAGGGTTTCCCTCCTGAAAAGCAGTTTCCCTTAAGTAAGCACCTCCAGACAAGGCTGGATTGACATGTGGGCACATGGTGCTGGCTAATAGTTTGGTGCCCCTTAAAGTGATATTCACTTGAAATGTTGGCTGGTTCTTTAGAGGGAAAGCCAAAGGCTCTGCGGGGAAAGGGCAGAGAGGAGCTTCTATAGGAATCTGGGTTTTCCAGTACCTGAACCAATCAGCTCTAGACCCAAATTTGCATATAGCATTTTGCAAAACAAAAGCCCTTAAGTTAACTAACCCACCCTACTCAATGTACTTTTAGTGATAATTTGTTGTCATTTAAACCTGTTGCTCGAGGTGTCTCATGAACCATCCCAAGTATTTTATTAATATTCCTACTGATTACATCTCTATTTTCCCCTCAAAGAAACTATCCTATATAATAAAAGCCTAATCTGCTAAGTATCCGATCATCCGGTCATCCATTTAACCAATCAAAGCGTAATATGTTAATGATATGCTAAGGCCGCTCAACCGCTCGCTATGACGTGCACTGATCACCAGGGGGCAGAGAGTCAACCGGTTGTCCAGTCGCTATGATGTGCACTAACCATCAGGAGGCAGACGCTCCGACCTGTAGGTTAGCTTGCTGCTGGGGTCTGGCCAATGGGCTGGACACGCCCTGGAGCCCTCCCATAGTCCCTCCCCAGATGGGCAACCTCCTGCACCCCTCCCCAGCACCGATGGGGTCCCTCGGCCTGGCCTGTGCCCTATCGCAATCTGGGACCCCTCGAGGGATGTTGGAGAGCCACTTTGGGCATGATCCTGCTCAACGCAGGAGCTGCCCCCTGGTAGTCAGTATGCTCCCACAGAGGGAGAACCGCTCAGCCACAAGCCAGGCTCAAGGCTGGTGAGCACAACGGCAGTGGCGGGAGCCTCTCCTGCCTCTGCGGCAGCACTAAGTTTGTCCAACTGAAGGATTGGGCCTAAACCATCAGTCGGACATCCTTTGAGGGCTCCTGGACTGCGAGAGGGTGCAGGTCAGGCTAAGGGACCACCCCCCCACACCCTCTAAGTGCATGAATTTCATGCACCGGACCTCTAGTGGGAGATAAACGTGATTCCTATTTTAGCTTTCCTTGCTTCCCCAGGGATTTACATATGTCCTTAAGGGGTTGATCCCCTGTGGTTGGTACATCTCTGAATCCAACTTATTTTCCCGATTAATTGTCAATATCACCACACTGCATGGCAGTACCTCCGACATTGCCAGGTTCCTATTGTAAATCACAACTCTAGTGCCAGGTCTTCTACTTACCTTCAAGTTTCCCACCCTGAGACATTACTCATATTCCTTGCACTGACTCCAGAACAGTACCCCACTGTTGTTCTTCCCTGAAAACGCTATGCCTCTATCCTACTGTAATAGTCGACTAACCAGTAATTTATCATGCTTGCCTTATCATCCATCTCTGTTATAAAAATATAACCTAAAAGTTTTGCCTCGAATGCCATCATTTAATAAAACTTTCCGGAACCAATAGGATTCTGTCTTTGCTGAGCAGGTCTTTTCTTTTTGATCTTTATTGTTGAAAGTATTACATATGTCCCACTTTTTCCTCTATTGACCCCCTCCAGCCTACCCCACCTGCTGCCCCAGGCCTTCACCACCCTATTGTCTGTGTCCTCGAGTTATGCATATATATGAATACAATTCTTTGGTTGATCACCTCCCATACACCTCTCTGCCCCCTTCCATCCCCTGTTCCCCAGCTTCCCTGAGCAGTTCTTTTGTAGCACTCATCCTATTTTACTCCATGTGCATGTGGGTCTATAGACCTTGGAGTAAAACTCAGTGGGCTGAAACGACAAAATAAGTAACTGAGAAGTCAAGAAGAAGGACAGACTTCCAGCAAGGTGAAGAAAGAACTTGACTAAGTTCTAAATATCTGCAACTCTTCAACTCTTTCACCCTGCTCTCTTTCCTGGTTGGTTTCATCTTCAGAGCTTTTTACAGAATTTACCAGGCAACCATAAAAATACATGAGTACTCAGAGATTCCAGGAAAAACCCTTTATTTGCAGATATACTAGTACAGTGACTCAGGGGAGTCAGTTCTCCAAAGCCTGAGTGATGAATATGGAGGAAGCTTTCCCTTTATATCCTTTGGTTTCTTTATCCCCCAAATATGGCAGGCTTCCGGACCTTTCGTGGGCTTTGCAAAAAGCCCCGTGTGTTGGGATGGGGGACATGACATTACACCCAAAGGCCTGGTCTGGTGCCAGCACTGATAACCCCCTACAGGGGTTGTGTATGGTTCGTGGTTTATGGCCTCTGTATAAGCATTAGAGATAAGAGGGATGGGGCTTAATTATACTAGCAAAAACGTGTGGCAGAATACTGGTTCCTGGCACAGATTCAGATTGCTAGCCGCCCCCCTCAAATGTCTTATATCCCCCTTCAAGCTGGCTTTCTGTATGGTGGTAAGTTGGTTGCTGGCAGCACGCATAACTTTCTTCTTTATATGTGGCAGACAACAGATACAATATCCCACCATAATTGGAAAAAGAAATCTTGAGTTTCCTGTTGACTGACCCCATTTCCCAATAATCACTTTAATTAAGGAAACTTTGTGCATTGATTGGTTGATGCCTGCATCAATCACTGTAGCACTAGAGTTTGCTTTAGACCAGGGGTAGGCCCTGCCACTGACTGTAGCACAGGGGGCAGATCCAGGACACAGCCTGTGTTTGTAAATAAAGTTTTATAGAAATACAGATATACCCATTTGTGTACATTCCCCCTGTGGCTGCTGCAAGGAAAGAGTTGAGCAGTTGTGACAGCGACTATGGTTCAACAAAGCCTAAAACATTTACACTCTGGCCCTGTAGAGGAAAAGTTTGCCAATCCCTGGTTTAGGCCAACTGAGGCTCATCCTTGAAATGAGGCTTAGGGTGAGTTCCAAAGTGTATGGCTGCTACATGATGAAGGAGGGAAGGGTCTAAAGCAGTGGTTCCCAAACTTATTTGGCCTACCGCCCCCTTTCCAGAAAAAATATTACTCAGCCCCTGGAAATTAATTTTTTTTAAAATTTTAATAGCAGTTACTCATCGCCCCCAAATGCACCTGTGGCCATCACTGCCCCCCTGGATTGCTGCAGCGCCCACCGGGGGGCAGTAGCGCCCACTTTGAGAATCACTGGTCTAAAGACAGATGATAATGATAGATAGATGATAGAGATAAAGATATATCTGTATGTGTCTTCTTAGGAGAAGGAATTTCTCGAGGACACTGACCAAACTTATTCTTTTTCACACTTTGCACAATGCTTTGGATTGAATTCAGCTTAAAAGTTATCTGTAGGCCCTGACTGGTTTGGTTCAGTGGATAGAGCGTTGGCCCGGGGTTCGATTCCGGTCAAGGGCATGTACCTTGGTTGCAGGCACATCCCCAGTGGGGGGTGTGCAGGAGGCAGCTGATCGATGTTTCTCTCTCATTGATGTTTCTAACTCTCTATCCCTCTCCCTTCCTCTCTGTAAAAATCAATAAAATATATTTTTTTTAAAAAGTTATCTGTAGAATCGCTGAGTTGAAGTGAATTGTTGCATTCTCTCCTGTTAACTTTCTTTTCCATTTCTTCTGGGAATGCAGGTCTTGGATACGCTAGCAATTCTCCAGGGTATAAAGCAACGTTTCTTCAGCTTGCTTCCTCTAATTTGCTGAGGAAATTATGGGATATGACATTGATTTATAATCACCAAGTTAACCATAAACCTTGAAAGTACTGCAAAAACTCCAGGAAGGGAAAAGGACATCATGTTATATTTTTTAGAGAAAAATAAGTGAAAATTCTGTAATTATATTCAGTAAGCTTTCCTTATATTTTCACAGAAGCTTTACAACTCTGAGTCAAATTTGAAAGTATATTCTCCCCTTTTTATAGTCCAATAGTCAATCCATATTTTTATGGAATAACCAAACAGTAGCTGTAAATTTCAGTTTGGGATATTTCTTGGGTTACTGAATGATATAATTGCTTTTATCTTAAATGACAATAGAGCAAAAAGTGCATTTACTAATTTAATATTTATAGTTTTGCCATGAAGAAATCATATATCTGACTAGAATATTTTTAATATAAATTAGGCACATTATTCCCAAGTTATTTTACTTATTAAGATGCCAGATGTATCATGAAGACAGTTTGTCTAATATCACTTCTGTTTGGTTATTAAGAGATATATTTTAGCTTACTGATGCATCTTTCTCATAAAATACTGATTTTGAAAGGAAAGGGTAGGGAATAAAGACAGAGGATATAAAGCTGCAGAAAAATTATCTATCAATTGCAATAAAAATTTAACAATTTAAAAATACTGATCTGCCAGAACCGGTTTGGCTCAGTGGATAGAGTGTCAGCCTGCGGACTGAAGGGTCCCGGGTTCGATTCCAGTCAAGGGCATGTACCTTGGTTGCGGGCACATCCCCAGTGGGGGGTGTGCAGGAGGCAGCTGATCGGTGTTTCTCTCTCATCGATGTTTCTAACTTTCAATCCCTCTCCCTTCCTCTCTGTAGAAAACCAATAAAACATATTTAAAAAAAATACTGATGTTATTCGAAGACTCAAAATATTCAATATTGTATGTGAAAATGAAGTTGAAAACTGCAAATGCAAAAATGCTCCAATTTTCCAAACAAACGACATAATTCCATACTGAAAGCAGAAATTGAATAGAGGAGAATTTCATGCCATTATTTACTCTGAGTTCAGAATCCTGCAATTTTTAAGAATTAAAATACTAGGGAACTCAAAGCTATGCCATTGCGTTTGACATTTGGATTATCGTTTGCTGTTCAGTGCCCTGTTCCATCACTCTAAGGAAATAAGTACTCCCCAACTGCAAATGAGAAAAGACTGCTCCCCCTTCTCAACCACACGGAGAAGGAAAATGCCTTGCCTCATAACACCTCATTTCTTTTTTTTTTTTTAAATATATTTTATTGATTTTTTACAGAGAGGAAGGGAGAGGGATAGAGAGTTAGAAACATCAATAAGCAAGAAACATCAATCAGCTGCCTCCTGCACGCCCCCCACTGGGGATGTGCCCGCAGCCAAGGTACATGCCCTTGACTCAAACCTGGGACCCTTGAGTCCGCAGGCCGACGCTCTATCCACTGAGCCAAACCGGTTAGGGCAACACCTCATTTCTTATCTTCCTGTTTGGATTATGCATTGCTCACAGATTTCAAAACAACCTTAAAATGTTGTGATATTAGAATCTCATTACCTGATATTTACCACTGATTTCCTTCCACCCAAAATGTAATTTTATGTCCTTAATTTTTTTAGCATAAACAAACCACTTCCAATACCCGTGTCTGCTTGCATACTGTGGAATTGGCTATACCTCATGTTCAATAGTTCTCATTCCCCCGGGCTCTTTAGGGCTGCCTCCAAAGAGGCCAATACTCTGTTTCTTGCAGATAATAATCCACTGTTACCTTTGTCTGGTTTAACAAAGACATGTAGCTTGCAGCACTACAGCTGTCCTTGGAATATAGAAACTTCTACTTTGGTTTACACATTCAATATCTTCAAATGCCACCTTTAGTCTTTGAAAAACCTTTCAGCACCCAGTATTTTTCACAGTTTTCATCCACATTTGTCAATAGTTTCTGACTTTCCACGGGTCTTTCACTCTATTCCCCACTCTTTATCACTGGGAATAAGTTTCAGACAACAGAACTAGGCTATTTCGTCTATTGTCCAAAACAGCAAAGGTTGGAATGAAAATTATGTCACTTTTCTCTCCTTGAGCGGCCTTTTGTTACCATCCTGTGCATGAACTATGTTGAAAGGTCCTTTTAAGTTCAACTAGTATTTGCTCATCAAGACTTGCTACTTCCTCACTCTCCTCTTCTGCTGACCTACACATTAACTGGGTCTACACATTAACTTTGTCCTCAGAATGAAGAATCAGAATAGATGTATCCTAATACCCTGGCAACCACAATTCTACTTTTTTTTAGTTCAGTTTTTATAGATTGCACAAATAAGTGAAATCACATAGTATTTGTGTTTCTCTGTTTGACTGACTTCATTTAGCATGATGCCCTCAAGACTTACCCCTATTGTTGCAAATGGCAAGATTTCCTTCTTTTTTTATAGCTGAATAATATATATGTATGTCATATTTTCTTTATCCATTCACCTGTTGATGGACATGTAGGTTGTTTCCATGCCTTGACTATGAATAATGCTTCAATAAACAGGAGAATATAGATATGTCTTCAAGATAGTGATTTAATTTCCTTTGAACATATACCCAGAAGTGAAATTGCTGGGTCATATAATAAGTCTATTTTTATTTTTTTGAGGAACCTTCATAATGTTTTCTATAGTGTCTGCAGCGATTTATATTCCCACCAACAGTATACAAAGGTTCTCTTTTGTACCCTTTTGGTTTAGCCAACTTTTAAATCTAATCCGAGTTTCCTCTATCTACTTCCTTGCATCCCAAGGCTGATGTAAATAATGACACAACTTTTCTAATTCCTCTTTTATCAAATGCCATGGGAAATAAGTACATGAGATCTTTTCATTTTAAACTTTTAGTTCTAATCACTTTGGAGGAAATAGATGTGAGAAAGTTGTACAAGTTCCAAATAATTCTGGAAATTTGTGTCATAGTTATTCCCAGATTTATTGAATCACTGAAGCCAGGCCTTTCTCTTATTTAGACTGGCCAACTCATTTCTTAAAAGTGTCCCAGGAGGTTTTATTCACACTTTTCAAAAGTGACTGATAACAGCTCATTATGTTACCTGTAACAGGGGAATGTGCATACCGACTGAGAGATTGAATATACAAATGAACAATGACCAGACCATATGTGACAATAGAAATCTGATACATAATCTTGGCAGCAGCCAGTCCAGGAAGCCAAATCATTCTACAATAATTGTTGACCCAAAAAGGTCAGGACTTGGTTAATGACTGCCATCTTATCTAATTCTTCCCTCCACCCCTTCCAAAAAAAATATCAGAAAACCAATTATGATCTCTAGACCAAATATATATATATATATATAGTGTGTGTGTGTGTGTGTTCTAATTAGCACACCTCTTAAGCCAACAATCTCCAATCAGAGCATACCTAAAGTCTTCACTACCCCCCTGCCCCCCTGATTTTACTATAATACTTTCCTATTCCCCAGCCTGTATTTGAGTTTCTGCCAAACACAAGCTCTGAATAAATAGCCTCTGCTTGTTCTCACTTGGAGGGTGGGGGGCGGGTCTAATTTATTTCTATACAATAAGCCTTCTATGAACTCAAGTATCCCCAGTCACTTTCAGAGAGCCACTTACTAGTATTTAACAGCTCACTCAAGTGTGAGTCCCTGGTTTCTTTATTTTATTCATTTAATTTTAACCTCACCCGAGGATATGTTTATTGATTGATATTTTTTAGAGGGAGAGGAAAGGAGGGAGGGAAGGAGAGAGGGAAGGAGGAAGGAGAGAAAGGTAGAGAGAGACATCAATGTGAGAGACAACACACATTGGTTGCCTTCCATATGTGCCCTGACGAGGAGTTGAAAGCACAACCTTTTGGTGTGTGAGACAACACTTCAACCAACTAAGCAACCGTGCAGGGTGCCCTGGTTTCCTCTTGTTCTTCCAGCTTTCATTGATTTGACTGTATCTACAGGGACAAGACACATTCCTCTCCTCTGGATCTCATGAGAAGTTAGTGATTTACATGCAAGGCTTTCTTCATCACCCCAGTCAACAAAGTTCATGATTTAGTCCCACTGATGAAACACCCCTTGAGTTAGAAAATGTCTCCCCAAAGAGTAGACCTTGGGCAACAGAGCACAAATAGGTGGCAAAGAAATGTAGTTGATGAAACAGAGCCATCCATCCCCTGCTTAAAGTCATGTCCTAAGGTTTATGACAACACTCCTGATTTCTGTCCCCATTTTAGTTGGCCAGAAAAACACCAAGTCCTTTCTTAGGTTTGAATAAATTTTTCTATGAAATTTAATTCTCAAAGAAATTCTATGACATTAGAAGATCAGAAAACCAAAGTTCAAACACATGAGCATGTTCACAGCCAACTGAAAATTATCGGATGGCTACTCAAGGCAAAAGCCTAATGTTCTTTCTGTCACACCCTAATAGAGTACATAGTATGTTTCCAAAAAAAACAACAACAAAAAAAAACAGGTTCACATGAGAAAACTAGCGTCAAGTTCATAGAAAGGTGTACATATTAAGTTGAACCAACATCTAAAATAAATTAGCTCTTGCCCTAACTGTTTTTGCTCAGTTGATAGAGCATCAGCCTGTGGATCAAAGGGTCCTGTGTTTGATTCTGGTCAAGGGTATGTACCTCAGTTGCAGGCTCTTCCCCAGCCCGAGGCCTGGTTAGGGATCATGCAGGAGGCAACTAACCAATGTGTTTCTCTTACATTGAAGTTTCTGTCTGTCTTTCCCTCTCTCTTCCACTCCCCCTGAAAATCAATGGAAAAAATATCCTCAGGTGAGGATTAACAAAAATAATAATAATAAAATTAATTCATTCTTCCATGGTATTAGATAGGGCACGGGATCTGTGTCTGATGTTTCATTGCTATCATGGCTCTTACCACAGGTTCTGTCATCATCAGATACCCTCCAGTGTTTCCTTGATGTTAGAGACAATGAGATTTTTATTTCTGTGTCTCAGATCTTAACAGTTTGTAACACATCACAGACACACCATAAATGTCTGTTGAATAAATGCAGAAAATTTATGAGGAGGTCAGCGCTTTAAGACCAAGAGCTGTATCTGTACTAACTAGCTATGGAAATTAGTCAGATGGGTTAACCTATCTGGGATTAGTGTTTCTCAACCATTTTCTTCATTATTATTTCCCTAAGGGGTCATTTTTTAAAATAGTTATTCCCCCATGAAACTTTACCACATGTATATGGTATATCCATTTATCTAATATATGTACATCTTATATATTAAAATAGTAAAGTTTGTTTGTTTTTACCCTCCAAGAGCCAATATTGCCCTCATGGAAAATACATACACTACATGGTATATCCCAGCTACAAAATACTATAATCATTTGATTTCCTAAGTTTTATATAACAAATGATATTTTAGTCTTCAGGGAGCTCCATAAGAGGGGATTGGTAGTGAAAATTATAAAATCTGGGTGAAGATGAAATGTATTCTGCCCATGTATAATCAATCTTCTTCCATTCTAAACCTGGACGTTGTCTTTTGACCATGGATCAGGGTACAGGTAGGAATGTCCTCATGGTATTACTTTCTGTCTTGTAACATCTATCTCCCAGAGGCTTCACTCAGAAATGATGTATATTAAAGGAGAAACTTCCTTTAATGAATGAATCAGGTCCTGGAGTGAGCAAGCCAACATCTTTAAAAGTGAACTCCCCAGCAGGGACTCTAACATCATTATCTTTAATCTGAACATTCTGTTTTTTCCCCCCCAAGTATTTACACACACCTCCAGTGGTCTCTTGGCTTAAAATCAAGGAACAAGAATATTCCTACAAGAGATTTAATTAAACATTTGTGCCTGGATTTATTCTACATCACAACTGAATAAGGATTAAAAGAATAATTTGTCACCTTCCACACAGCATGCTACTCTGAAGTCATAGGCTCAGGATATGCAATAGTTCTCTTCAATTCTCCCTCCCTCCTTCTGTCCCTCCCTGCTTTGCCCAAAATTCGCCAGTGTGATTGACAGACAAATGAAGTCTACTACAAATTCAAGATTTATCATACTAGGTTTAATGTTCCATCAGGAGCATTAGAGTGATACTGGCTTCAAAAATATTGCCATGGTAACTGGCAAAATTTGGATTTGAATGCAGTGAGAGAAAATGACTGACTCTCAACAAACAAAAGGAAAAATAACAGTCAAGCATACAGAGTGGTTTTTCCCTTAGTAACCTGATTAACAAAGCTCTCTGTAGGCATATCGTCCAGTGGTAACATTGCCCTTCTTTTCCTTGGCATTGAAATGAATAAACAATGGGACAAAGAAACAAACCATGACTAGCTAATAAGCTAATAAATACTCTGGTTATAAAATGTAGTGTTTGGAGCTGTGTTGCCAGTGACTGTGTTTTGAACGAATAGATTTCTGTTGGGGTTTAATATTAAAGAGTGTACTAAAAACAGAAATGTCAAGACCCAGTTTAGTCCTCCTCTGTTAAATCTGGTTCTCAAAAGTCATAGGTCTCTGCTAACCATAATTTCAAAGCCTATGCTCCTCTCACCAAGCTTCCCCAAATATGCCCAGTCAAAGTCATTCCCAGAAGTTTTCTTCAGATAATCACCTCATCTCTGACTCAATTAGATGGCTTTCCATACAATTTGTCTTGTTTTTAGAAGTGTTCAGATTTTCAGATTTGGTTGTACAAATCATTAGAATACACTTGCCATGAGAAGATATATGTGCTGTTGCATATTTGATGATATTGTTTTGAAGTTGGAACCATCCTGTTTGGAAACAGCCGTTTCCATAGGAACAGGTTTTCCAACCACATCTTACAAGGAGAAGTATGTCATAAATAATCGGCAGTGCCCGGAGGGAGCTGTTAAACACCCAAAGAAAGGCAAGAAAAGAAAAAGGGAGACGCCAGGGGACAGCCACACAGTGACATTCCGCAGGGGAAAGGCAAAGGCTGTCTAAATACCCCAGATTCCGGTGAAGGTAATGAATTAAACTTTCAGATTCCAAATCAATTACTGAGATGCAGTGCTGAGTTAATTCTAGTGCAGAGTTCAAAGAAAAGTGGTCATAAATAAAAGACCAGAATCGCATTCAGTATTAATAACTCCCCTATCCAGGAGTGAATTAATGGCACTCAGTTCCCCATTACATAAACGTAATAACGTAACTCAAAAAAAAAAAAAAAAAAAGCTTACATTATTGTTCAAAGACTCATTCTCAAATGCAAGGATTTCTCTCCAGGAAGAGCTGCTCGACCACAAGGAAACTGGCAGCCTGGGGTGCAGGAATCAGCCCAGGGTTGTGACAGACAGAGAAGTGGAGGGAGCTGAGACGTAGGCCCTTTGCTCTGGGCTGTCTCCTCTTTTGCAGAGGGTGTTGATTTTTAGTCTTATCTCTCCCTCTCTTCCCGCTTTAATCTCTAGCTCAAGTGACATCCCTGCTGATTTTGCGTGGGAAGTTGTCCCATAGGATTTAAACCTAGCTGAAGAGGAAGAGCAAGTAAAAAGTCTAGCCTCCCAGTCAGTGTGGCCCAGTGATTGAGCATTGACCTATGAACCAGGTCACAATTTGGTTCCCCGTCAGAGCACATGCCCGGGTTGTGGCTCAATCCCCAGTAGGGGGCGTGCAGGAGGCAGCCGATCAATGATTCTTTCTCATCATTGATGTTTCTATCTCTCTCTCCCTCTTTCTTCCTCTCTGAAATCAATAAAAATATATTTAAAAGAAAAATAAAGTCTGGCCTGCCTGTGGGAGGCCTGTGAAGTCACAATGTCTACTGGAGACCTGGAGTTCCTATGAAAAGGGGAAAGCTATGCTCGATGTATTTATATAAGAGATGGCCCTATAATGACTCTCTTTGCATGGACCATGCCCTACCTTTAGTTGAAAACTGGGAAAAAAATGAGACCCTGACTCTGCATCCTCTGTTCCTCCTCCTACCGGCTGTCATTGGTCCCAGAAGCCTCGCTAGGGGTGGGCTGTACACTGGATTAAACAGTGGACCCAGCACACACACACAAAACCTCTTTTCTTAGTGCCCCTTACCATAGCTGCTGCCACAGGCTGGCTTTTTGTCAGATATAAGTCTACTCTGTATTAGGGGAATTCAATAAGAAAAACAGTCAAGAACATGCAGACCACATATACACAGACAAGTTTCCAAAGTCCCCTCCAATCCCAAAGGTGTCAGAAGGATCTTGTCCTCGCTTCCCTTGTCTGCTCTCTTCATGTGGTGGTTGTGGTTTACACAAAATGTCAAGATGCAAAACTCCAAAATGTAATCCAAGGGGGTATCCTTACTGCATGTCATAGAAAGGAACATTAAGTTCAATAATTTTGGCAGAAATTAGGGCAACTTTTTTCAGTGTAGATCCAGAAAAAGGGCAGGCAAGAAGAGTCTTTTGAGAATAAATTGCATTGCTTAAATTACAGAGAGAAAGAAAAAAAATGAGGAAGGGGAGAGTAGAAAGACAGAACTTTCTTAAATTCTCTACAGTAAAACCCAGGATATACAGAGGATGAGAATTCTCCTCAAAGTCCAAGAGCTCTGCAACTGCAGACCAGGTGGCTGAGAACTCCCTGAATGTACCGCATGGATATGTCCAAATGAGTAAACAGATAAAGCAAAACTGATCTCAGAGAGAAGAAACCAGAACAAATCTGGACGAAGATCCCACTTTCAGCCCCATACGATTAAGAATTTTATGAGTTCTCGGGAGAGACCAAGATGGATGCCGCAAACAACCATTTCAAAAATACAACTAAAAGACTGAACGGACATCACCCAGAACCACAGGAAGGCTGGCTGAAGAGAGACTCTACAACTAGAAGGAAAGAGAACAGCAAATCGAGGCTCAGAGGCGGCGCAGTGTGGAAAATACAAAGGTACCGAGGTGCGCGCGAAAGCGGGCTGGTGGCTGAGGGCGCGGTTGTCATTTTCGGTCGGGAGTGAGTCTCAGACTCTGGGCTCCAGATCCGGGCGAGTCTCTAGGGACCCAGACTCAAACGGGAGAAGCGGGATTATCCGGCATCAGTTGGAACCTGAGGGCAGCTTTCTCTCCGAGGTTTGCAGCGGCTGCCGGGGTTCTGAGAAGCAGAGCCTCTGGGAACGGGACTGAGCGTGGCCATAACTGCTCCCTCCGCCCGCCCTGTTGAGCCCGCCCCGCCCAAACCCTGCGCACAGCCATTTGCCGATCGCCTCAGGCAAAGGCTGGATTAGCGCCTCCCCAGAAGGCAGACGTTTTCCTTACAGCTGATTCCTATAGCCAGTCGGCCTGGGGGTCAAATCCCTCTAGTGTTAACTACAACAATTAAGGCTTGGCTAGAACAAGACTGCGCACAGAGACCACAAGGCGGTGCACCAAGAAAGCATAAAAGATGCGGAGACAAAAAAACATGACAGAAATGGAGGATATGGAGCTAAGAATCGCAATTTTGAGGGCTTGCCATAAATTTGTGCAGAGCCTCACGAAAACTAATGAGACCCTCGATGCTACAATAAAGAAATTAGAAAGTAAGCATACACGGACTGAAATAAAGAATATTATACCCAATAGCAGACCAGAGGAGTACAATAATCAAACAAAAGATTCGACAAAAAACACCCAATTGGAAAAGCATAATGAAAAAAGAATCCAAAAGTGTGAAGATAGTGTAAGGAGCCTCTGGGACAGCTTTAAGCGGTCTAATATCAGAGTCATTGGAGTGCCAGAAGATGAGAGACAGCAAGATATTGAAAACCTATTTCAAGAAATAATGGCAGAAAACTTCCCCCACCTGGTGAAAGAAATGGACTTACAGGTCCAAGAAGTGCAGAGAACCCCAAACAAAAGGAATCCAAAGAGGACCACACCAAGACACATCATCATTAAAATGCCAAGAGCAAAAGACAAAGAGAAAATCTTAAAAGCAGCAAGAGAAAGAGGCTCAATTACCTACAAGGGAATACCCATACGACTGTCAGCTGATTTCTCAACAGAAACTTTGCAGGCCAGAAGGGAATGGCAAGAAATATTCAAAGTGCTGAATACCAAGAACCTACAACCAAGATTACTTTATCCAGCAAAGCTATCATTCAGAATTGAAGGTCAGATAAAGAGCTTCACAGATAAGGAAAAGCTAAAGGAGTTCATCACCGCCAAACCAGTATTATATGAAATGCTGAAAGGTATCCTTTAAGAAGAGGAAGAAGAAGAAAAAGGTAAAGATACAAATTATGAACAACAAACATGCATCTATCAACAAATGAATCTAAGAATCAAGTGAATAAATAACCTGATGTACAGAATGAACTGGTGATTATAATAGAATCAGGGACATAGAAAGGAAATAGACTGACTATTCTTGGGGGAAAAAGGGGTGTGGGAGATGCGGGAAGTGACTGGACAAAAATCATGCACCTATGGATGAACACAGTGGGTGGGGAGTGAGGGTGGAGGGTGGGGTGGGAGCTGGAAGGAGGGGAGTTATGGGGGGAAAAAAGAGGAACAAATGTAATAATCTGAACAATAAAGATTTAATTTAAAAAAAAAAAAAAAAAAGAATTTTATGAGTTCTCAAAAAGAAAAGATTTGAAAACACAATGTCTATTCTTAACACTAATTTCTCACTTTACTCTCCATCTTCCACCAGAAGAGTGGGGCTCTCCCACTGGGCTGCCCCACATTGGAGGATGGACAATGGATGGTGGGAATACGTGAGTCTATTATTCCTACCAGAAGCAACATTTCTTATTTCTGTGTTTCACGGAGGTGCTGTGATTCCCCTGGAACCCTTGGGAAGGTTACTCCCATGTGTTGATAGTTGTTTGAATTGATGTTTCTGATGGGGGTCCAGGGATAGAAATCCCCATGTCATTTTGCTACCATCACTCCTCCCAGTTTCAAGACTTGACAACAGAAACTAAAAATCTGTTAAAATTTAAAAGCTGAACCAATAAAAGTATCTTTAAAACTTTATACTTTAAACAATGTAGTACCAGGTGTATCAGTTAATAATGTGGATTTTTTCAATAGATGGAGTTACACATATGTTGATATATATGTGATTTGACATGTATACTATTTTTTTGTATTGACAACAAGCTTCAAAACTTCATATGTCAAATTCTGTGAAGGGTGTTAACATCATAGATATTTTTACACTTAAAAATGTAGAATTTTGTGCCAAAAAAAAGAGCATTTGTGGGAAGTTTTAATTCATTACTTTTTTTAAATAAAAGTGCTGCTGAAAGTTATCATATACTTTGGGAAGCTTATGGTGAACATGCTCCATCTCAAGATACTTGTGAACGCTGGTTTAAACGCTTTAAAAGTGATGATTTTGATGTGAAAGACAAAGAATGTCCAGGTCAACCGAAAAAGTTTGAAGACCAACAATTACAAGCAGTATTGGATGAAGATGTGTGTCAACTCAAAAACAACTTGCAGAAAGATTAAACGTTGCTCAACAAACAATTTCTGATCATTTACAAACAATGGGAAAGATTTTAAAGGAAGGAAAATGGGTGCCACATCAAATGAACGAAAGACAAATGGAAACCCGAAAAGTCATCACTAAAATGTTGCTTCAACATCACAAAAGAAAGTCTTTTTTGCATTGAATTGTGACTGGTGATGAAAAGTGGATTTATTTTGAGAATCCCAAATGCACAAAATCATGGGTTGATCCAGGTCAACCATCCACATTGACTGCAAGGCCAAATCGCTTCGGAAAGAAGACAATGCTCTGTGTTTGGTGGGATCAGGAAGATTTGGTGTATTATGAGCTTCTAAAACCAGGTGAAACCGTTTATACTGATCACTACCGACAACAAATAATCAATTTGAACCATGCTTTGATCATGAAACGACCAGAATGTGCCAGAAAACACGGCAAAGTAATTTTGCTTAATAATGACACATCATCACACACTTCAAAACCAGTTAAAGACACGTTAAAAGATCTTGCCTGGGAAGTATTAACCCACCCGCCGTATTCACCAGACCTTGCTCCTTCAGATTACCACTCATTCCGATCGATGACACACACACTTTCTGAGCAACACTTTAAAACGTACGGAGAAGTGGAAAATTGGGTCTCTCAGTGGTTTGCCTCAAAACAAGAAAAGTTCTATTGGGACGGTATCCACAAACTACCTGAAAGATGGGGGAAATGTGTAGCTAGCGATGGACATTACTTTGAATAAAGCACTTTTGATGTTTCTCTTGAAATTATCGTGTTTTCTTTGATTATAAAATCCGCACTATTAACCGGTACACTTAGTATTTAGGTACAGGCACATACATTTGTGTTTCTTTTAATGCTATTATAATGTTTTTCCACACTAAATAAGGAGTTCTAACACTGAGTAACTACAGAGTCCCTAAGCTTGCAAATCAAGCACATACAGGTAACATCTATCTTCTCTCCTTAAAACTTTGTGGTCACTCTACAAAATATATGAGATAATGATAACTAAATGGTGTGGCGGTGGAAAAATACATTTTAAAAATAATTTTGTCAGTCAGAGAAAGATAAATATCACATGCTCTCACTCATTTGTGGATTATAATGAACAACATAAACCGATGAACAAAAACAGATGTAGAGACAGAGCAGCATCGATCAGATGCTCAAAACTCAGAGGGAAGGTAGGGGAGGGTGGGGGTGAGGGGGAGAGATCAACCAAAGGACTTGTATGCATGCATATAAGCATAAGTGATGGATGTGGACAACAGGGGGTGAGGGTGAGGGCAGGATTGGGGGGATGAGAGGACATTAGGGGGATAAGGACACAGTTGTAATATCTTAATCA
This sequence comes from Myotis yumanensis, assembly GCF_028538775.1. NCBI lineage: Eukaryota > Metazoa > Chordata > Mammalia > Chiroptera > Vespertilionidae > Myotis > Myotis yumanensis. Next base: position 17,084,890 of record NW_027223762.1, read on the forward strand.
ATAAAGGGGGGGAACATAAAATAAATCGCAAAAAAGAAAAATAATTTTAAAAGTAATGTAATTTAGTGATTAAAAGACATTAGAATCTGAGTTGGCTTCAATGTTTTGAACCTAGGTAATTCATAAAAATGGTAATTCTATTAATGGAGAAAGAAAAATGGAGAGGGAAATTTGTTTTTGGAGTAGAAAAATTAAGTCAACCTTAGATATGTTTCATCTAAGGCAATAACAGTCTTAAATAGAAGTGTGCATTTGGGAGTATCACAGCACAAAAAGAGGATGGCGTTAGAGACATAATTTTTGAAGTTGTTAATATAGCTAAAGGTAGATAAATGGGATTTTTATTTTAAAGCAGCATCTTGAAAACAGAGGTTGGACAACAAAATAAATAAAGCTGTTTGAATCTTTAGTTTTAAACAAAAAGGTCTTTTTCTAGCTTTGTGTGTTACACATAAACACATTATGTATTGATTGCTTCTCCTGATTTTGAACTGACATTTACTGTACGCAGTCTGTGATTTTCTTGTTCTACTAGATACAGTTTTTGAGATTCATGCATGCTGATGCCTATAGCTGTGATTTCATTTTCTATGTTACACCAACATATGAATATGCTATAATTACTCATCCTTCTGCTCATGAACATTTGGGCTTCTCCTATATTTTTGCTATAGCATACATCCTGCTCAGGATGATCTTATACATATCTTCAGATGTACACATGTGCAAATTTCTGTGAGGTGTATATATACCTACAAACAGAACTTTGAGACTTTTGGTAAGAAAATGTTAAAATTTAAAGATAATTTCAAATAATTCTCCAGAGAGTCAATTCCAATACACCCTCCAAATGCAGCCCATGATATTTCCCATTGCTCAATATATTTATCAATATTTAATACTACCAGGCTTATTTATAAATTAGAGCCATTCTGGTGGGTGAAATGTTATTTCATTATGCTTAATTTGCTTTTTCCTGATTACAAATGAGGTTGAGCATATTTTCATGTCTGTGAACCCCACATATTTCCCCTACCGCAAAATGTCTGTACAGACCATTGCTCATTTTTTTTCTATTATGTTGCCTTCCTCTAGTTGACTTATAGGCATCTTTTTATAGTCTGGATACAAATAATCTCTTTATCATGATGTTTATCAAATAGCCTCTCCCAGTTTGTGACTTATCTTTTTCACTTTTCAGTAGTTGCTTTTGAGGAATAGATGTTATTCATTTGAGTATAATCAAAATTTCAGTCTTTACTCAGCTCTTTTGTGGTAAGAGCTATTTGTGTCTTGCTTAAAAATTCTTCTACACCCCAAGAGCACAAGCTTCTTCTCTCATGTTCTTTTGTAAAATGTTTATGATATGACCTTTCCCATTTATGTCCTTGTTCCACCTGGATTTGATTTTTATGTAGGATATAAGGTAGAGATCCATTTTCATTTTTTTATATGGAGAAACAGTTTCCCCAGAATTATATTTATCGAGTAGCACTTTATTTTCCTTCTGTTTGGCAACACCAACATCTTTAATTATCAGATTTTCATGTATAAGCATGAGTCGATTTTTAAGACTAATATTTTGTTCCACTGTTCTATGTCTGTTAATCACCCTCCATTTTAGGTTGCTGTTATAAGCACAGTCCCATTCCAAAGATATTTTTTCAAATATCCCATATTTATTTACATATGAAATGTGTTTATAGTTATGATGGAAGCAATACGTAACAGCTGACAGCCACAAGACCATTTGAGGAACCAAATGTTGGTTACAGTATGTCATACAAGTGTCTATATATACACACAAAATGATTTCTTTTTATAAAAACTACAAAATATGTTTAGGGATAAATACAAGATATAAAATGCCAAATAAAACACAAAACAAAAACTAAAATATACAGTAGGTCCTCCAGTGCAACATAACGTGATTTCGCCATAAGTCAGAACCCACCTACATAAGCACCTACGTCACTCACATGGAGCACAGACACAGTAGTAATGAAGTGAAACAGTAAAAAAAAAATTAAAAGAAAGAGAACAATTCCTGACCTTTACTTGTGGTAAATAAATAAGAAACATAAAGCACATATGTACATACGTTGAAAAGACGGAACTTTTTTTTATAAATAAATGGGAGATGGTGACATAGCCACAAAACAACATACTTCGAGTTCGACGTAACCCGAGGACTGTCTGTATAACTCTCCCAGAGAACTGTAAATGGAAGGGACAGAAGAGGACCTCTGCCAACAGCAAATGTCCTTACTGAAATGACCAAACTTAATCCAGGTGGCTCAGGGCTTACTCTGATGGCCAATTGCCATGCACAGGCTGCTGCACTGGTAAATTGGTGGTTGAAGGTGTACCACCCAGTTCTAAGTACCAGAACATTCTGTAGTAGCACCAAAAACAGGAAACATCAACTCTATGGAGATTTTTTTTTGTCTCTTTGGCTTTTTAGATTTTCTGGCTTTAAACCCTAGTTTTAAATGAGAGAGAGAGAGAGAGAGAGAGGGGAGAGAGAGAGAGAGAGAGAGAGACCCAAGTCAATCAGATGTCTACTCCAAGTTCCATCATATATGGTAGGCATCAGGGCCATGACATAGCACAAGTATGGCCACTAGGGGTCCACCTCTACTTCCAGAGAAGGTGAAATGTGTGAGAAAGGGAGCCTGCCCAGTGTCTACCACTCTGAGGAATGGTCAAAAGCATGATACTGCAGCCACATGCAAGTTCAGAAAGGTAGGACTAAATTCTTTTCAGAAACTGTTCACCAAAAAGCCCCAAAATAATGATGACAATGAAATATATTTTGTTTACCAACACTATGAAGAGTTATTCAAATGATAGCATACTATTCCAGAGGACACAATGGAAGGAACACACATGCTTGGATGGTAGTAACTTAATTCTATACAACTTTTCCAAATGGCAAATTAGCAGTATTTGTCAAATACTTTAAAAAGATATGCTATACCCTGTAATTGAAAATTTCTAAGATTTATGAAAAGATGTCTTAGAACAAGTTCTTCATAATTAGACCATAAGACAAGAATTTATTGCAACTGATTCATTATGGAAGTGCTCCCGGGGAAAAGTGGTAGGCAACTAGAAGTGGGATCAGGAGAAGAGAGGAAGCAAAGCAAGGGTGAAGTTGCAGGTAAATCTTAAGGCAAGCTTTAGCTAATCCCTCAGGGAAACTCTAGAGGCAAAGTTCCTGTGGGGTCATATGCAGACATCTGTCAGTCATTGTTCAAGCACTGAATTAATTTCCCAGGCACTTAATGACCTTGTTACAGCAGGTGTGGCATTCAGAGTGAACTATAATAGCAAAGCAAAAGAAAATAAAACAAACAACTGAATTATTGAACATTAAAAATTATTTTTAAAAGTACATGTTCATTAAATATCTGAATTTTAAACATTATTTAATAAAATGGTAAGCGCTGATAATAATTATTAAACAGCAAAATATAAAATTATATATAGTTTGAGACAAATTATTTTATAAATAGATGGTAGAATGATAGATGATAGGTAGATTGATAGATTTAGAGAGAGATAGAATAGATATATAGGAATAGGTATATTTTCTACTTTATACTCCATATTTTCATAATTATTTACCATTATAAGTACATACTAAATTTTTGGAGAAAGAGTGAGAGCAAGTGGGAAAGCAAGAGAAAAAAAGGAGATCATGAATTAACACATGTGAATGTAAATATGCAAATTGTACCAAAGCTCAAGTCCCTCTTGGGCTACCATCAATTGGAGACTACAGGTTTCCCCCACTATCTGAAAGTAGGCTGGTCCTATGAAACCTTTTATGAGACAAAATGGCGTAAAAGCAAAAAGTATCCCCATCTTCTGAAGAGTTTACTTTAGGGCCACTTTGTTTTACAAAAACCTACATTAGTATTTGTTAGTAGGCCCTTCATAAAAACAAAGTGGCCTAACCAAGTGAGGGATGTCTGTATTTGGGAAGGGCTTTTCCCATCTCACCCCCATTTTCTCCAGCCAGTATCTAGGTGCTTGTTCCTTGTTTCACAGAACAATACCTATACTGTAGCCTTTGACCTAGGCATCCTAATGATTCTAAATGCCATGACGCATGAGCACACGTGTGTGTGTGTGTGTGTGTGTGTGTGTGTGTGTGTGTGTGTGTGTGTTTGAGTCTACATGCCTTAGTTTCGTCAGGATAACTCAAGAAAATTATCCACTGAGGCCTGGTGCACGAAATTCATGAACTACAGGGGAGGGGTCCCTCAGCCCAGCCTGCACCCTCTTGCAGTCCAGGACCCCTCAAGGGATGTCCGCCTGCAGGCTTACGGCCTAAGCCTACAGGCAGACATCCCTCTTGCAGTCTAGGGCTCTCACAGTCTGGGACCCCTCACTCCTTACTGCCCGCCTGCAACAGAGGCAGGAGAGGCACTTGCCAGCCATGAGCCTGGCTTCTGGCTGAGCGGCCCTCCCCCTGTGGGAGCGCACTGACACCAGGGGTCAGCTCCTGTGTTAAGCGTCTGCCCCCTGATGGTCAGTGCACATCATAGCGACTGGTCGTTCTGGTCATTCCACCATAACAGTCACTTAGGCTTTTGTTATATAGACTAGAGGCCCAGTGCACAAATTCATGCACAGGTAGGGTCCCTCTGGGTGGCCTGCAGGGATCGGACTGAAACCCACAGTCCAACGCCATCTGCAGCTCCTACCTGCCGCTCCCACTCATCCCAACCCCACTGTGCCTGCCACAGACTCGCGTCCTATCAGTTCTGATTGGGAGAGGCTCGCACTGCTGCAGCAGCGCTCACCAGCCATGAGTCCTTTATCTGGCGCCCTCCCAAAGGGAGTGGCCTGTAGGATCGAGCTGAAACCGGCTCTCCAGCATCCCCCAAGGGATCTCGGATTGCGAGAGGGGTCAGGCCAGGCTGAGGGACCCCATCAGTGCACAACCGGGCCAGGGAGGAACTGTGGGAGGGCTCTAGTGCATGTCCGGTCCACCTTGCTCAGTCCCGATCTGCCGGACCCCAGTAGCAAGCTAACCTAACAGTCGGAGCATCTGCCCCTGGTGGTCAGTGCACGTCATAACAACAGGTCGACTGGTCAACTGTCTGCCCCCTGGTGGTCAGTGCACGTCATAGCAACTGGTCGACCAATTGAATGTCTGCCCCCTGGTAGTCAGCGGTTGAGCAGCCTTAGCATATCATTAGCATATTACACTTTGATTGGTTGTTCAGTTCTGCCATTTAGTCTATTTGCATATTACCCTTTTACTATCTAGGATGGTTCATTGGAAATTGTGACTGGGAATTGTTGTTATAGATAATCCTGGAGAAGACTGGACATATATTAGAAAAGTCTGATTGAGCTATAGGAGAAGAACTGAGCTGCTTCAAGTGACCGTTGGCCACAGGAAGGCCATCTGTGCTGCCATATCCACGTGGATGGTGTTTGACAGTCACTGGTGCACGAATGCACAGCAGCAACACTGGGGAGTCCACTAGGGCAGCACCATTCAGAAGCCAGCGCCCATTCCCATGGTCAGGGCACCTCTTTCAAAAAGCTACAGATTTGCTCTTTCCAATGCAAGTTATTTCAAGTCATATAAAAGCATGACTTGAATTAAAGGCCTAACCATTTGAATGACAAAAATCTTAAAATTAATCTGTTTCAAAAACATCCTCTAACTGAAAAATGCCCTTTCACATTTGAATGTCTCAGGATTGGCCCAATGAATTTTTGTGTAACCTCACAATATGTGGCTGAAATTGAGATGAAGCATGAGAATTCAGCAAATGGAATGTTAAAGTATATATATACGAGGAAGAGAAAATAGAAGTTTTAAATGGAAATGACTTTTCCACCCTTAAGTATAGGATTGGCACTTTCAGATTACTGTACAATCCATTTAACATCCTTGGGTAACATAAAAGAACTTTATCATCCATGGCTTTGACCTACTTCAAACAGCATTTTTCTGGTCTCTTTTTAAAAAATAAATTCTAAACTGTGCCAGGATATGTAATAACACACACAGACATACAAAACCATATCATATTCCTTACATTAGGATGTATTTTACTATATTAATAATCTTTACAGTAAAACAGCATCTGAAATTTTATATGAAACTATAAATTAGCATTAAATATCACATTTTTATTCTAGTGACCCTAATAAAATGTAATATTGTTCATTTTAAAGTTATTTGAAGATTATTCTTTTAAATATATGTAGCAAGAGCATTATCTTAACTATTGGTTGGAGATTTGCTTTGAAAGATAAATCTCTCTTCAGTGCCAGTTTTCCATGACTACCATAACAACGTGCCCCAGACCGGGTAGCACAGACAGAAATATATTTTTTCACAATCCTAGAGGCTAGGAGTCTGAGATCAAGGTGTCAGCAGGTTTGGTTTCTTCTGAGGCCTTTCTCCTTGGCTTGCAGATGGCCATCTTCTCCCTGTGTCTTCACATGGTCTTTCCTCTGGACCTATCTGTGTCCAAATTTTCTCTTCTTACAAGGACACCAGTCATATCAGATTAGGGCTCACTTGAATGACCTCATTTTAACTGAATTACCTATTTGAAGACCCCCATCTCCCAACACAGTCAGCACTGCTACAGCAGCGCTCACCAGCCATGGACTAGTGGTTTCACTAAGGCAGTGGTCGGCAAACTCATTAGTCAACAGAGCCAAATACCAACAGTACAACGATTGAAATTTCTTTTGAGAGCTAAATATTTTAAACTTTATATAGGTAGGTACATGGTTATTGACTTAATTAGGGTACTCCTAAGGCTTAGGAAGAGCCACACTCAAGGGACCAAAAAGCCACAAGTGGCTCTCGAGCCGCAGTTTGCCGACCGACCGCGGCACTAAGGGGCCTGGACTTGGACCTCAGCATATGAATTGGGCTGGGAGAAGATACAATTCAGTGCATAAAACCACCTACTAACACATGACATTTCTCAAAGAAAAGTAAGTAGATCTACTTCTGAATTGCGGGTTAAACCATAGGGTCTTAATTATCTAATAGGACAGAATTAGAGAGAGGCCTCTACAGAGTCAGAAGAAAGGCAAACACTCAACCCACTTACTTATCTGCCTATCTCTTCTCAACCAGCACATAGCACCCACCTCTGAGGAAGGACATGTCTTTACAACAGATCATGCTCAGTATGAGGGAGGCATGATCTTGGCCCATGGAATTGATGCAGTCTACACAGATATCAAAACCAAGACATTGGTTTCATCAATGGTCTCTAACCACCACAAGGAACCAAGTTAAATAATAGTTACCAGGGGGAAACAATTTACCAAGAAATGTTACCATGTTTCTTTAAGGCAGTATAAACCTCAACCCAAAGTTAAAGTTTATGCAAGTTTACTGTTATGCTTATTTATACTAAAAAATTAGATTTAATGTTTTATTTTTAATTTTTATGTGTTACTCTCTTTTTGTGAAATACATTTTATTCTTTCTTCATGTTCTCAAATCCTACTTACTTTCTAAGACCTAACTTCAATCCCACCTCTGGTGAAATTTCTTCAAATATTTTATCTTGGATTTCTCTATTTTACTTACAGGCATTGCTACATGATTTATTCGTAAACTAGGGGCCCAGTGCATAAATTTGTGCACCTTGAAAGGAACTGAGGGCCGCGAGGCTGCAGTGGGCACAGGGGCGGGTCTCGGCCCATCCACTGTGCCCCCGCCTGGCCCCTCCCGCCGCGGCCCCTGGTCCTCTGTCTGCCAGAAGCCCTGCTACCACCACCACCACTCCCACCCGTTGACAGCGCTGAGCGATTGGGACCGGTGCCAGCAGCAGATGCAAACGCCAGCTGCTGCCCCCATCGCCCCTCAGGTGAGGGGGAAGGTGGAGAAGCCCTGAGGGGCAATAGGGGCCAGCAGCCACCGCTCGAACCTGCTACTGGCACCGGCCCCAATTGCTTCGTACCGTCAGCGAGTACGAGTGGCAGCTTTGGCACTGGCAGCGGGTGCAAGTGGGGCCATTGCCAGCAGTGGGTGCGAGAGGCAGCTGCCAGCCTCAATTGCCCCTCAGGAGCAGGGGAAGGTGGAGAAGCCCTGCCAGGTGAAAGGGGCCGGAAGCCTCTGGTTGCACCCGCTGACGTCACCGAGCAATCAGGGATGGCACCGGGGACCAGCAGTGGGTGCGAGCTCCAGCACCAGCAGCAGGTGCAAGCAGGGCTGGCGCCAACAGCAGGTGCGAGCACCCAGTGAGACCATGGCACATGGGAGCAAAGAATTATCGGTCACCACAGAGTCTCATCCCGATGACAGCAACCGGCGCCCTGCCTTGGTCTGGTGCCCCCCGCTCACCTGCTCCACCATCCTGCTGTGGCGATGCCCACTATATTCCGCACTCTGCTGCCTGCTGCTGATGCCTGCTATGTTCTGCACGTACCCCCTGGTGGTCAGCGTACGTCATAGCAACCGATTGTTTGGTTGTTCAGTTGTTCTGCCTTTCTGTCTATTTGCATATTAGGGTTTTATATATATAGATGGTTTTTGTTTAACTTTCTTCCAGTCAGAAAATAAAATTAGAGAGGGGAAAAGACTATTGTTTCTAGTCCTCTGTATATAACAGCCATTACAGTTGAGAGAATATAGTAGTTTGAATACATACGCCTTAACTAGTAAGCTGGAATAAGTTCATCCTTACCATTGTACACAGGATACTATCTGACTTTGTCTCTATTCTGTAAACAATTATTTATAGTCTAGTAGGATAAATGCACAATGAAATGATTGGTTGCAATATGTTTGAGAGGTACTTTTTGGGTGAAGCATGGACATTATCACAGGAAAAATGTGAAACCACTAAAGGGTTTTATCTATGAAAGTGACATTACTAGTTGCATCATTAGAAAACAATGTGGGCACGTTTGTGGAGATGGGGAAGCTACAGCAATAAGCCAGGCTAGAGTTTTTGGTGGCCTGGACTTGGCTGATGGCAGTGGGAATGGAAAGAAGCAAAAGATTAGATAAACATTTAAGAGGTACACCCAGTAGGCACAACTGTGGCACATAAGAAAAAGAATCTTAAATGGCATGCAGTTTTTAGACTTGAGCAGCTAAATCGACAGACATTTATGATAAAAACAAGAGTAGATGCGGGGAGATGATGCCTTTATGTTTGATCACGTTGAGCCTGAAGTATTGAATATGCAACTAGAAATGCTGAGAACATATGCTAATCTAAATCCCCAAAAGTAAATTGTTGATGGAGATAGCACTTTCATACAGATGTTAACTGAAATTGAAATCATGAAAATAAATAGACTTGTCCCAGTAAAGAGGACATGGCTAAAAGAGAAAAGAACCTAGAACCCCAAGATGACAAAAATTAAAAGGTTGAATAGAATAGGGACTCTTAAAGTAAACTGAATTGAGGAACCAGAGTAGCAAGGAAAATCGGGAGAGTGGGGAATTTGGGAAGACATAGGAAGAGTGGGTTTAAAGGAGCAGTTAGTGGTATATAATGTTAAATGCTCCCAAATGACTAAACAAGAACAGGGCTAAAATACATGTGTTTAATTTATAAATAAAGGCCACTGATCTCTCTCTCTTAGTTTGGGCTATTATAACAAACTAGAGGCCTGATGCACAAATTCGTACACAGGTGGGGTCCAGCTGCCCCCCCACCCCCACCCCGATCGGGGCCAATCTGGCCCGGTTGGCTAAGGGGAGGGGACACAGGAGGTGGGCTGGCCGGCCCTGCCCCCTGGTTGAACTCCCAGTCAAACTCCAGGTCAAGGGGATAATTTGCATATTAGCCTTTCATTATATAGGATTACTATAGAGTGGGTGGCTAAAACAACAACCATTTATTTCTTACAGATCTGGAGGACAGGAAGTCCAAGATCAGGGAGCTAGAATGGTTGGGTTCTGGTACAGGCCCTCTTTCCAGCGTACAGGTGGCTGTCTCTTCTCCACGGAAATCTTTAGTAAAAGGCGAAAGATTTATGCGATCTGAAGAGAAACCAGAGTATAGGCTGTCTCTTCTTATAAGGATACTAATCCCATTCATGAAGGCTCTACCCTCATGACCTAAGGCCTACCTACTAATACTTCACATTGGGGTAAGGATTTCACTATATGAATTTGGGTGGGGAGGAGACACAGACATTCCTTTTGCAATAGTGACCTAACTGGTTGTGATTATATAGTGAAAGCAGAGACAAATTACAATTGGAGGAGTGGATGAAAGGTGAGAGAGTGGACACAAATGGAGACCACTCTTTCAATTGGCATGTCTACCTAATCTACCAGTCAACACTGTCGACTCTCCTACAGAGTTGGTTTCCCTCTAAGACAGTACAAATCCCAACCCAAGGTTAAAGTTGGTGAAGATTGACTATTATTTTTTTTTTTATCAAAAATAGTTACAAAAATAATTTTAAAAATCTTTAGAATGGATTATAAGAACATCTTTGATTTGTTTCTTATGTGGCTGAATTCTTTCATCTTTAGTTAGTCTCTCCAGCACCTTATTATATTTCTATCAATTTTTCCAAAAGTACCAGAGTTTTATGCACAATGCATTTTTTCTGTATTTATGTCATTGCCCTTTATACCTTTTCCAGTTGGCAAATGCCTCCACATCCTTTTATGACCCATTCAGGTCACCTTCTCTGCAACGCCTCTCCTGACATCTTTCTTCTCCCAAGTAGCTGAGATGCCTGTAAGTAGTCGTACCATGCCTTATGTCTGTTTCTTTTATGAAACCTTTATAGTCCAAATCCAAACACCTTCAGGATTTCTTTAACTGACCTCACTACATTTTTCTTCAGAGACAAATTGCTCAGAAAATCATAGTGAGCAAAGCTTTATTTCATTATAATTTTCATAGCATGTATGTAAATATAAAAACTATTGTAATCATATTTTCCAAGCAAAGAGAGGTATCATAAAGATATTTTATAGTGCAACATTCAAAAACAATATTGAAATTATTCCTAATATTAAGCAGAGAAGACTTACAATGTTATCAGTATATGAAATAAATTGTAGAACTCACTTCCTTAATGGAAATAGTTGTCTATATCAATTTAATCAACTACTTAGAGTTTTTCCCAAGTCTCACAAACGTTATCAGATTTCAGGAAGTAGTGAGCATGTTATCCCCAAATGAAATTAAGGAGCATTATGAGCTACATTTTGAAAATGAAGTTGAAGTAAACGAAGCCCTATAGGAAAGAAGGGTTTGGAACATAAAAAAGAATGATTTCTCTGTTATTTAAGGGAAGAAACATCTCTAATGGTGACACTATAAGGTTGCAATAGATAAAACTACTAATACTATCCCAAACTATCAGATTTCATTGAATGGAATATAAAAATAAGATAAATTATATAATCTCCAAATTCAGCTAAATAAAGTATTGAGAAACTAAAATGAGAGGATGTAAGATAAAAATATGTTGTTAATAAAATTGTGTAAAAAGTAAATCATCCTAAATAAATTATATATACTAGTCAGATGTACAGGTTACAGAGAAAATTATGCAAAATATAACCACTCTGAAGAAACACAACATGATCAAGTTTATTAAACCTATTCACACCTATTTTAAAGCTCATTGTGGAGTAGAAAAAATGATTGAACATGTGAAACAATCTTAAAAGCCAGTGTTCAAAGCATTAAGCCTAGAAATATTTATATTCCCTTTAAAAAATAAATTGAATGCAGAATTGTAGACTCAAGAACTTAGAAGCAGAACAGAATAAATAATGCACCAGATTAGGTTAATAATTTTTCTATTTTATCTTTGGACCAAAACCCTGCTCAGGCATGGAAGCAAATGGCTTCAGAGACTATGAGAAAGGAAATCAAGTTAGTAATACAGAATTGGGCCAAACATAGACTATGATGTCAAAGGGGTTTCTTTTTCCGGAAACAATAGGTGACGAAAGACTTATAAAAATTATTCAGAGATGTATTGATCAAAACCATATGCTTCCCAACTAAAGCAGCTTTGTAGTAAAATTAGTCAAATTTTGTATGGTCAGTGCTCAGAGAATGCCTTTTCCACCACAGAAGTCATTGCTTTTGGTTTCCAAAGTATAACATTTAATATGATTTTTGAAAAATTTGAATTGGTAATATATTCACATTGTTCACTATGAGAACATAGTAGAAAGCCTTCCTACCATCCTTGTTCCTCATCTAGAGATAACTTTTATGAGTGTTCGGTCTATCTTCTCAGAGTTTCTTTATGCAGATAAAAATGAATATGAGTATGAAATCTTATTCTCTACCTTTTTACACACAAAAACAATTGTTATAAATTTTTCTAGTTATTCACCTTGCTTTTGTCATTAAACACATATCTGTGTAATCTTCTATATCAATAGCATTTTCAGTTATATGTGAGTAAAATTGGGGGGGGGGGGTAAGTAATCTTTTATGAATTTTCTAATTTCCATTGTTTATCAGAATACTTTTACTTTGATTCCTATGCTGTATATTTGTGTTTTCCCCTTTTATTCTTGATAAGGTTACATTGTAGTTTATATGTTTTATGATTTGTTAAAATAACACTAATAAGCACATATATTACATTCATACTAGTATACCTATGTGTATATAATATATATACAGATAGATAGATATAAATGTGTGTATGTGTATGATTTTGATGGGAATTAAATTATAAATTAATTTGAAAACCTGACTGTTTTATTTTTTTCAATCTTCCCATCTAAGAACAAAGACTTGATCCTAAATTTGCCAAAACTTCTTTTTTGTCACTTAGTAAATTTTTTTATATTTGTTCCTCACTTTACTTATTAACAATTTTGGGTTTGTTTTTTTTTTAATCCTTAAGTAGAAGTCTAAAAGTTGAGTGAATATTATTTTTCTAAATAGTATTCAGAATAATTCAAAACACCTTTTTTTTTGTTTTTTCTTTCTTTGTTTTTGCAAAACTCCATTAAGTGAAAGTGTTCTGGGGTCGGCCATGATGTCTTTAAAGCCATAAATCCCCATTTCCTAGCCATGTTCCCTTGAGGTAAGATATTTAATCTTGGCAGGCTTCATTTTTCCTCATCTGTAATATGAGAATGATTATGATTATAGTACCTATATCATAGGCTTGTTGTAATAATTAACTGAGCAGCAGATACAATGGGCTAGTAATGTTTCCTGGCATAATAAGCACATGAAAATGATGATAATGATGATGATAATGATGAGGTAGAACAGTAGTAAGTTGATTTGATAACCCTGGCAAAGAATGTGCAAGGGCAATGTGTGTGTTTTTCAATAAACAACTGCTTAAGCAAATTTAATTTACTTCTTTTTAATAGACATAAAATTAGCTTACAAGCAGTTATCCTGTTGCTCAGGGCAAAGATGAAGAAAGCATTGCTTGTTCATCTTTCTCACATACCCCACAACTCACCAGCAAGTCCTGTGGTTCTTCCTTTAAAATACAGTATAAACAAATTCCTACTTCTGTGCAGTGCTACCAACCATCCCCACTGGCAACGCCATATTCCAAACCACCCATGACTGGCCTGGTCTGTTTCATTAGCTTCCCAACAAGTCTTCCTGTTATATCTCTTGCCTTTATATAGTCTGTTCAGATAGCAGCCAAAGTGGTCTCTTTCCACTGAAATGAAATATCATCATTCCTCATCCAAAACTTGTAAATGGCTTTTCACCAAGTAAAACACAAAATGTTTACAGCGGTTTACTAAACCTGTGAGACAATGACTTCTGCCTCTATCTACAACAAGGTGGCCATTCACTTTCTCCCTCAATCTAATGTTGGCTTTCCTGCTGTTTCTTGAGCAGTCTTGTTCATTTCTACCATCAGACTTACCATTCCTTGTTTCTTTTTTCTTGAAATTTATTCCTCTAGAAAACATATCCCTCTAGATTCAATATATAGCTTTTCTCATTTTTTTTTAAACAAAGAGAATCCCTAGAGAAATACAAAGCTATTTCCATCATACAGTCACAGACAATTTAAAAATCATTATGAGCCCTAGCTGGTTTCACTCTGTAGTTAGAGTATTGGCCCTCAAACTAAAGGGTGCCGAGTTCAATTCCGGTCAAAGGCACGTACCTCAGTTGCAGGCTCGATTCCTGCCCCTGGTCGGGGCATTTACGAGAGGCAACCAGTTGATGTGCCTCTCTCACATGGATTCCTCTCTCTCAGTCCCCCCCCCCTCCCATTCCCTCTTAAAAAATAAAATCAATGGAAAAAATATTCTCAGATAAGAATTAACAACAAAAAAATAGAATAGACTCTTCTATTCCTTAAGATACCATCACAGGCAGCTCATACTAAGAGCTTATTTTTTTCCACTAGATGTTACCCTTATGTGCCATACAGACTCAGTCAAGTTATTTTCTTACATGATTAAAAACAAGTTAAAACTTAAAGCAGAACATTAACTTCAGATGTGTGTGTGTGGGGGGGGGGGGGTGGGAGGGATAGGGTTAAGCAATCTGATTTTACACAGGAGAAACTGAGTCTCAGAAATATAAAATCATTTTCCCAATGCCAATATGCTAACATATGTTAACATATTTATTTGTTTGTATAATTTTTTACCTTTTTTCCTCCCCACTATTTAAGCTCCCTGTAAACATAAACTTGACCTATTTGGTTAATTGGTTGCTTGCAGTACCTGGAAGAGAGCTTGAAACATAGGAGGTGCTCAATAAATATCTGTGGTTAAGTAATGAGTCAGTGAACTAAAATCTTATTCCTTTAGCTAAGTGGTCTTCCCATAACATATGGCATATTATTTTCTTTAACCATAATGGTAGTTACTAAATTGCATCAATTCTTTCATTTTAAAAACTAAAGAAAAAATTCATTTACCGTATTGTAAACTCCAAGTTGTCAACATTTAATTGAGTCACATATCCACATATAAAAGGAGAACTCTATCTTTAGAAAGTGTTAATTGACTTAAACCTCACAAAATGATACATGAGAAACTCAAAGCTTTAAATTTTCTTTAATTTGTATAAGACTAGATATATGAGATAGAACACTCTAAATTATCTCTACTGGGGAATGTCTTTGGAACATACCAACTAATATCCTGTCTTTGGTAGATTTCATTGGTTATAAAACTTATTCCCACTATCTTGTTTTAAAAAAAAACAGCTGTATTACAAAAGGATTTGATGACAGGTGAGGATTTAATAAAAGAAAACAGAGCCAATATTATATCTTCAAAGATAAGCCCTGTGTCCAGAAGTATAAGTCAAAGGATTTTTGAGTGGACTGGAGACCTATGAGTGACAAAGGAACATGGAGAAAGTGGTCTACCTAAATACCTGTAGGGCCTGACAGATAAATGAATAAAATAGGGTACCAGTAGACTACATGTCCTATCTAAAATGGACAGTTTCTACTCCTAGGAAAAATCATGACTCTAGTATGACCAGCTCTTCCAATTTTTCTAAAGAAGTCAAAATTAGTTATGTTTCTAAAATGTGAAATCTGTTGTTTTATAAATATGTAAGCCAAACAAAATGGAGAGTCAGACTTAATATCAATGTGAGAGATAAACAAACGGGAAAAAAAGGTGGAAATCATATAAACCTATGATTCCATTTATGTGAAATATCTAGAATAGCAAATCCATAGAAACACAAAGTAGATGAATGGTTACCAGAGGCTTTCAGGGTGTGGGATGAGGAATGGGAAGTGATTTGTAATGTGAAAGAGGTTTCTTGGGGGTGATAAAAATGTTCTGGAATTAGATAACGGCTATGGTTGCAAAAATTTGTGAATACACTAAAAATCAGTAAATGTTAGACTTTAATAGAGTGAATTTTATGATATGGGAAGTATATGTCAAAAATATATATACGGTTCATTTGGTTCAGGGTGTGGATAGCATCTTTGCTCTACTGATGAGCCAAAAGTTGAAGACCAAACACCGGGACTTTGTTGGAGTTTACCCAAAGGGCATGAATCTGGGAAGTAAATTTTTGGCATCTGACTTTAATCAAAACAAACAAAAACTTGGTCTCTGCTTTCAGAGTTCAGAAGTGCACCAAGCACAGCCATGAGAAGATGGGGCACTAGGAAACAGGGCAGGCGTGTTGCCTGGTTGGAGTAGAGGATGCATATGACAGAGTGATGGGCAACAGTTGGGGAAGTCCAGAGAAGTGAGTCAATGGTAAAGAATCTTTCATGAAAGGATAAGGAATTTAGGCTTTACCTGTAGCTACATAACTAGCATGATTTAAGAATCACCTGAGAAAGTTTTGAAAATATTCTACTTTCCTCAGTACAATCACTTCAGAGCTGCTGATTCTATACATCTCATAGAAGCCAGAATCTATCATTAAAAACCCCTCAGTTGATTTGGATGTGTAGGCAGCTTTCAGAAATGCTTTGGTAGGCAGTGTCTGGTTTGAGAGCCATGATCAGTCATGAGGGGGATCTGAATTAAAGCAGTGGTGATGAAGGTATAAAGGAACGATCAGAAGGACATTTAGGAAGGCCTAGTGAAATTCTTTCCCCGAAGTCATTGTTTTCGACACATTTTTATTAAGTATCTACTCTGCATGTAACAATGTATAAAATGTTAAAATCAAATGCTCATAGAACTTTTATTCTATTTGACAAAATGCAGCATGTATGGAAGCATAAGAATTTCAGTGATAATGCTAAGATTTCTGGCAAGACTGTTTGGATAAGTGGTCAATATTGACCTCAAATACAATAATAGTATCGCAAGGCCTTATGTGCCTGGCAAAAATTTTACACATAGTCACTCATTCATTCCTTACAGTAACCGTATCTGTGTTTTAGAAATGTGGAACTGAGCCACAGGGAGGGAGGTAGACTGCCTCTGTGCTATGTAGCTGGGGAGCTGAGGGGAGAAGGGGGCATAGAGCCAGGATTCCAACCAAGTAGTCTGGCTCCAGAGAGGCCATCGTGAACTCAATGCTTTACTCAGCCAAAATCTCACTTGTATTGGATTACCCTATCCCTGACTTCTATCTCCAGGGTCAGCAATATTTATTCTCTAGCAGGCAATCTTCCTTTGGAGTCTACAAATGAGTTTCAGGAGGTCCATGAATCTTTGAAATGGTATAGAAATGTTCCATGTGTATGCTTGCTTGCATTCATTTTGGAGAAATAATTCAAAACTTCAGTAAAATGAGTCTATGTCCAAAAAAGATTTAAAAAGCTTTCTCTTTTCTGGCAACCCTTTAACTCGTTTCATCACATGTATAATAAGATGTGTAGGAGAAAGCTCTCAGTGCAAGCTTGTATGGTGATGATGCTTGAGTGTGAAAGCCCCTCCTCCTGCTCTCCCACCCTCCTGCCTTCTCTCTTAGGCACACACTACTGAGTAACAATCAGCCAGAAGTCTCCCTACACACTGTTCCCAATCTCAAGGCTACAACTAAGGCCTCCCAGTACCAGGGAAAGGCATGGATCTGCTTCTTTACCATGTCACTGAAGTTTTACTTATCTATAAACAAATTAGTACAACATTCCATTCATGCATTCATTTGTTGAATGTACCTGAATGTCTTTCCTGACCACTGTGGCTCACATCTCCCCCCCCTCACTTTAATCTTGGTCACAGGTTCACAGGTCCCATTGATTTCAAAGAGTCCTCCCCCTTGAATGAGCACCAGGGTTTGAGGAGGCAGCATGAGCTGGTCCTTGAGTATTTCAATGGTGTTGGCTTTTCCCAGGAGAGGCATGTTCCTTCTGATAGTATTCCAGTCTTTCAAGGCAAAGTTCTAATTTCAGAACATTGCCCGGTTACGTTTAATTTTTAAAGAGAGCCTCACAGTAATTATTTAACAGTAGCATCTATTATTGCTGCATATTGTGGGAGTTGGCAGGAAGAAAGGAAGAAAAAGACATTTGGAAGGCAGGCCTGGTACTCAGAGCATGTTTTTAAAAATGTAGTTCCTGGACCACCTGTGTTAGAATCACTGAGGATGCTTGTTGAAAACTGTGGATTTGGGGCGGGGGGGGGGGGGGGGGGGGGGGGGGGACATACAAATGTTCTCAAGCCCATTCTCCCTGGAATCTGCCCTCTTCACAAGTATCCGGGTGACTCTTATGCAATCTTAAGGCTGTGTCTGAAGCTGGATTTTGTAGTGAAATAGCACTAAAATCATGGGACTCCATATCAAGATTGCTAAGGAGTGTTCAACCAAACTGCTAGTTCCCCTTAGATCAGTGGTTCTCAAACTTCTGGCCCTTTAAATACAGTTCCTCATGTTGTGACCCAACCATAACATTATTTTCGTTGCTACTTCATAACTGTAATTTTGTTACTGTTATGAATCGTAATGTAAATATCTAATATGCAGGATGGTCTTAGGCGACCCCTGTGAAAGGGTCATTCGACCGCCAGAGGGGTCGCGACCCACAGGTTGAGAACCGCTGCCTTAGATCCTTGAGGACAACCTTGAGAACAGAGGGAATGGAAGGATGGAGACAGGAGGCAGGTACTGAGGGGGTCCCCTGTTGGTACACGGCTTTCAGAATCACTAACTAAATCCCACTTGAAGCAAAAGCTGGAGAACTTCCACTTCTACTGCTTCATACTCCTGGCTTCCTCGTAGTAGGTTTACAGCAATTATTCCCAAAGTGGGCGCTACCGCCCCCCTGGTGGGCGCTGCAGCGATCCAGGGGGGCGGTGATGGCCACAGGTGCATTTGTTTTAACTTTTTTTGTATTACCTTTCTATTCTGAGTTCAATAAATAGTTTCATAATTTCAAACTTCAATGTTTCTAATTGACACCTTTCTTTACTATATTTTACGAAAAAGGTAGAAACATTAATACATATACCTTTCTGTTTAATTGCTATTAAAATTTTAAAAAAAATAATTTCCAGGGGGCACTGAGTAATATTTTTTCTGGAAAGGGGCGGTAGGCCAAATAAGTTTGGGAACCACTGGTTTACAGTGTCAGCTCATCAAACCAAGAGCCTCTATTAGGGTGGACATTATTTCAGAAGCTTATGGAAAAAATAAAAAGGTTTCGGGGGCAGAGAGATGACAGGAAGAACTGTTCGTAAATCTTCCTCCCTGTACCATTTCCCTCTCAGTTACTGTCTTTACACCAGACTGAACACAAAAATGAAAGTGAGGAAGAAAAATGCAGCTACCAAAACTAAACAATTTGGGAGCTTAACTAACATGGACATGCCCTCTCCTATGTTCCCTGGCTGCCAAATATTACTTTGCTCTCCTTAATTTTAATCAATTTTTCAAACACTTTTTGTTAGCAGTGGGAAAATGGCACCAGGTGTTAACTGTGGTTCAGCAACCTCTGTTCCTGAGTTCTGGTGAAGAGAAGAATTCAGTCAAGACTCAAATTATAAGAGGAAGTTAATTTAGAAAGTCACAGCAGAAGAAGTGAGTGTAAAAGAAATGTACTCAGAAACAAGTTACAGCAAAGAAGGGCCCTTGGATCTTAGAAGAGAGAAAGGAAGGGGGTGGGCGCGGGCAGAGAAGAGAGAAAACACCCTGGGAAAAGACCGGGTAGGGATGGGCGAAGCTGTGCCCTCCATCCTGAGGGCTTTTATCTGCCGTCTCAGGCGAGGCTCTCAATAGAATATTCATCAGCTTTCCCAGGTGTGTCTCCTCAGGGTATGGTCTCTACTGATTGGTCAGTACCAGGGAGGGGGTCATTAGTCATTGCATCTGGTCCTAATGTCAGCCATGGTGTCACTCTCCCAGTTTTGCTGCTTTTCTGGGCCTGGGGCTAAATCACAGCTCAAGTCTAGATGTCATTTCCAGGGGTTAATGCTTAAGGGGGTGGTCATGCAAGGGACTGTAGTTTTTTTTGCCCATTGCTAGGCACGCAGGCTCTCCACCTGGTGACCCTCTGCACCTGGCCCATTATTCCTGCTCTGCTCATGCCTAAGAGCCTACTACACTTTTCTAACTCGATCTTTTCTGTCATTCGACTCTCAAAAATGTATCCTCCTGCTCACCTCCATATGCCCTCCTATCTTGCTGAAGCCAGAACCTTCCACAATCTCCATTTTAATAACACATGGCGATATGCACAATTTCCCACAATGCCAGCCCCTGGGCTCTGTTCACCCTCCAGTGAACAGCTCTCCCTGAGCTCTCCTTTATCCTTAAATCTTCTGCAGCAATTAAGGCGGGAACTGAAGGGCCGTTTGGAGAGCAGAATAGTGCTGATCAGGGGCACGTAAGCCAGGAGAAGAGTGCTTACTTTTCTCTAACTTGTTGGATGGAGCTGCCACAGAGCTGCATATGTTACTGTCACAAGCCTCTTAATAGTAATTAAAGTGAAACCCTCACAAGAAACAGAAAACTCCCACTGCCTGTTCACCATGTGGCCAGCATTTTGTTAACCGTTCAAATGTAGTGTGCTATTTCATCCTCTCAACAACCAATCCAGTGAGTTGGACTCCATTATTCTCCCTGTTTTAGAGATGAGGAAACTGAGGCTTAGAAGGCATAAGTATGATCAGTCAAGTTCATATAGATGCTAGTTGATAACACCATAATTCTAATTCAGGACTGTTTGATTCCACAGTGAACACATTTTAACAGGATTAGGCCAATGTTGTATCAGAGAGTGTGGCTTTTCCTGCAAATAACCAAAAACCTTAAGTAAGGCGGGTTAACTGTTTCTAATAACAAGAAGCCTGGAGCGGCATGTTTTCAGAGTTAGGTAAATCCTGAGCTCTCCAATGTCAGGGCTCTGGGTCATATTCTCTGAGATGTGTTTGCCTTTCTCCTCATGACCCATAAGGTGGCTGCCCTGGTGCCAAAATCATCTCTTCATATGACAGCAACCAAAGACAAAAGAAATGGGGAGGGTGCCTCTTCCTGCAGTGTCTATTCTTACCAGGAAGAAAAATCTTTCTCAAAATTCCCCAGCAACCTCCCTCTTCTAAGTTATAGGTCAGAACTGGGTCACAGGCCCCCCTCCACACCCTCATCATTTGACATTTGTTGTATTTGGTTTTCTATATCAAGCTGGTTATCAATCACTTGCTTTTGTAGTCTGTATCTATGTGTTTACATCTATATCTATAATATCTCTCCACTGCTCTCTCTTCCTCTGGCTTATTTCGCTGGTTCTGGTGCTCTCCAGGTCCATCCATGCTGTCCCAGGAGGTGGGATTTCCTTCTTTTCTACGACAAAGTGCTGTTCCATTGCGTAAATGTACCTAATTGATTTTAACCCAATACTTGTTTATTTATGTTATATTTATGCATAGAAAAAATTTAATAAGAAAATGTAAAAAAAAAAAAGAGTCTCCCCCAAATCTGGAGGAGCTGGAGGCAGAGTCGGAGGCATCTAATCCCACTAGTGTAGGCCAAGGAGACCCCTGCCCAGCCAGCCCCTGATAGGTGGGCCCGGATCCTGCATGGGAGCAGCCGCAGGGACGGGAATCTACTACCCACTGGTCCCTCCCCTCATGCAGCCAGCCCATTCTGGGTAGAGACAGCCCTATTATTAGAAGGATTTTATGTTATTGAGACCAAAACATCATTTTCTAAGTTTGCTTAGGCATATCTTAAATTTTTACATGTCTTTACACTAAAAATGAAAGAGAAAGAGCCATTTCTCTTTACATTAATAGGTCATACATTATTGGCGAAGGCTTTTAGTAACTGAAAAACCGTATCAAATACAACTGAGTAAGCAGAAAGGGGTTTATTTGAGAGCAATACGTACCATCCAGAATTTCTGGTAAAACCACAAAGACCGATTTGTCCTATATGCTGTCCAAAATTAAAGGAGCCAGGAGAAAAACTCAACTCACCACAGACTATTCTAGCAGAAAATCAACCGCTGAGACTACACAGCTGGGCAGCAGGGCACTCGGACTTGACCCTTGAACCTTATCGCACAGCTGCCCAGAGGAGACAAATGCCTCCAGCATCCTGCCCTTGAGAAGAACTGACCTTCCTCCGCACAGCTGTGTCTCCCCTCTTTCTCGTTTCAGTATGTAAACCTGGGAGAACATCAGCCACATCTGGAACACAAGCTTCGTGGGAGTGTGGGAAGCACGGTTTCTGCCTGTGCGGCCTCAGAAGTGCACAGCGCCACGCTAAGAGAAAGTTAGGATGGATCGTGGACAGGCCAATCCTCAATATCTGCTTCCCATTCTGCATAACGTGCTGGCCATTTTCTGTCTCCACCTCAGAATAGGACGTTTTTCCGAGTCTGCACACATACTGGAGCTAGATCCTATCACCCTTTCTCCTTTGGCACCTGGCACAGGGGGGTTTCCAAACTTGTTCCTTCCTTCCCTGCTCAATCCCAGCCCTAGGGCATGGCTATTCCCTGTATCTGCCCTTCCTGAATTCTTTAGCTCTCACTTTCTGTCATAGTAACTAAGTCCCGGTTGTTCCTTAAAAATTCTTTATATTAAATTTTCCCTGTTCACATTACAGTATGATTATTACCTCCTGACTAGACCCTTTCTGATACACATACCAGGTAGTTTTGTTGCTTTTAAACTATTTATTATTACAGTATCTCTCTTTGATACATTTAATGCTTTATTTTCACCCCAAATTCCCCATTTTCTGATATCATTATAACCATCCCTTTTCCTTGGCAGTTACTAGATTTTTCTTTGCCCTTTCTTTTATTTATAATCCTTGCTTTAAAAAATTTTTTTCAGTTACTTTTCCTATTTTAAAAAGTATAAAGCTGGACTTTGTGTCTTAATTGGAAAATTCAATTTACTTACATTTATTATAAAAAATGTTTGTTCTCATTCCCATCTAATTTTATATTAATTTCTTCTTTATGTTCTTATGGTTTACTATTCTTATGTTTTTCTGTTTCCACTGGCTTGAACAAGTTGTTTTATGCTCTGTTTATTTTGTTTTGCATTACAATTGCCCCCCACTAATAATTTGGAAACAGTAATATGTTTCTCTATTTACTAGTTCACCAGCTTGTATTTTAAATTCTATTAAAACCCATATTTCTCTGCTGTTTATTAAAATTAATAGCACTTTTACTATGTCCCACAACAACAGGATCTTGAAAATATTTTACTCTCATTTGCTCACACCATTTCCAAATTCTAGATCTTTCTGAACGACTTTAGAAATGTGATTCCATATTATTTTTCACTTTCTCCTTAGACTGTGTGCTATGATATTACATAGTGAACAATAATTTTACAATTGGCAATCACTTCATCCTCATCCACATAGGGTCACTTACATATTTTATTGGTTCATTGCTCCCTACTGCTTATTGTATTCTTTTTTCTACTTGCTTTAGATCTAGTCCAACTTACTATCATTTATGCTGGAGTACATCCTTGAAGAACTCTGAATAAAAATATGAACAATTTGCCCGGCTGGCATGACTCAGTGGTTGAGTGTTGACCTATGAACCAGGAGGTCACCGTTCGATGCCTGGTTTGTGGGCTCAATCCCCAGTGTGGGGCATGCAGGAGGCAGCAGATCGAAGATTCTCATCAATAATGTTTCTATCTCTCTATCCCTCCCACTTCCTCTCTTAAATCATTAAAAATATATTTTTTTTAAAAAAAAGAAAACATGAACACTTTAAGTTCCCACACATCCAAAAAAAGTCCTTTATTCGCCATCATATGAATGACTTTTCTGGGAGTAGGGTTTTTATACTACACTGCTTTCTCTCTCAAAAGTTTATGAACATTATTCAACTTGCTTCTTGTGTGGCAAATGAGAAGTCCAAGTCCCACATTCCTTTTTAATTACATTTGAGCATCTTTATCTGCCTAAAAATGTATAATTTCCCCTTTCCCCCAAAATCAGAAATTCCTCAAAGATATGTCTAGATGTGTGTCTTTTTTGTCATTTCTGCCAGATGTTAGTAAGTTCTTTCCTGCTTTCTTCTGATCAGGGAGCTGAAGACTATGCTTCGATTATTGATTTCACCTGCATCTGCTCCCTTTCTCCTGGAATGCTGGTATTTGCATATTATTTCTCCTACGACCGTCTTCCGTGTTCCTTGTATTTTCAGTTACACTTTGCAGTTCTTAGTATTTCCTCTTCGTGTTGAAAGGTAGTTCCTCCACTTAACCTTCTGGTCACAGACTCCGTTTTCAGCGCTGTTGACTCTGGTTCACTTTCAATGGTGCAACCTCCCCAATCGGAGCCACCTGTTGTTTTTTGTTTGTTTGTTTTTAGCTTTATCTCTTTCCTGAGCTTTCTTTGCCTGCTCCTATTAGATGGTGAGGGTCCTCAGCATGAGCTTTCACCCCAGCTCCTCAGCCCGAGTGGGTTGTCAGGCAGTGAAAGAGGAGATAAGATTTTCTCCACCAGAAGATGGGAGGTGACAGGGGAAATTAAGTCCTCTCCACTGCAGCTTAAGCAGGAGGCTTCCCCAGCATAGAGAACTGTCATCTCCCAGCCACCTGGAAAAGGAATAAGTCTACCCTCCCGGACAGTTCTCTCAGACAACTGGTGTCAGCAGGAAAAGTAGTTTTTCCTGAGGAATGCATGGAGCAAGAGCACAGGTCAGTTCCTCTCCTTGAGTTAGCCATAAGTCAGAGATTCTCACCATGAGCTTTGCCAAAGATGGAGAACCCCATTGAAATGATTAGGTCCCCTGTCATCCAGCATTGACAATAGTGGTGCTGTGGCCTGAACTTGCATCTTCTCATCAATGATTTTGAGGCCTCGGATGTAACATTTGGGATCTTCTCCACATTTTTCAGTTCTATGCTAGGCTTAGCCTAGTAATTTAGTGCCCCGGTAGAAGGAAGGTCATGATGATATATGCTCAAGCCATTTCCCCATGTTGATGTTAATCTTTATTGTGTTGGGAAGAATGTATTTCTTACCACAAAATAAATATTGTATTTATATAAAATTCAAACATTTGAGAAAGCTACAACTAACGGGATCTTGCTATAACTCCACATCCCCATCTCACTTGACCCTACCCCACCCAAGTCCCAAATCACATTGAGCAATTCGGTATGATCTTTCTTCAGGTTCTCTTTTTGTGTATACACTAATATAAGTTAAGTAAGTATACAATTAATCAAAATCCTAAGCAAATTCTCTTTATTTTTATAATCAATTAATACCTGGATCTGAAATCTCAGCCTACCTAACATGAACATTTTACTTAGATCAATTTCAGGTTTTCTCTTAATCCAATACAACGATTTCTTATCAGATTCAGCTTAATAAACCAGTCACAGCTTAGCTTAATATTAATTCCCAGGTTGTTCTCTATATCCACTTGCTCTCTAACTTGTCTGTATTGTTACGGTGTTTGCAAGCCTGCTGCCCAAGAGGGTTAGTAAGTGTATTAGTCAGGATTCTCCACAGAATAAGAGCTAATAGGATTTATAACAAATATAAAGATATGTATTATAGGAATCAGCTCCAACAGTTATGGGAGCTGAGAAGTCCCACAATCTGCCTTCTGAAAGCTGTAGAACTAGGAAAACTGCTGGTATAATTCAGTTCAAGTCTGAAGGCCTAAGAATCTGAAAGTCTGAGAATGGTGAAGCTGATGTCCAAGGACAGGAGAAATGGATGCCCCAGTTCCAGCAGAGACAGTGAATTCTCCTTCCTCCATCTTTTTGCTCTATTCAGGCCCTCAACAGATTGAATGATGCCCACCCACACCAGGGAGGGCCATCTGTTTTACTTATCTTACTAATCTCTTCTGGAAGCACCCTCACAGACACTCAGAAATAATGACTTACCAGCTATCTGGACATCTTTTAGCCCAGCCAAATTGACATAAAATTAACCATCTCAATAAAAATAAGAGATCATTTTTAGAGCTGAGCCACTGGTAGGCTATTGCTGGGACTCTACAGATATGTCCCTCCCATTTGTTCCCACCTCCCAGAGCTTCCAGTCCAGCTGGTGTTCTCTGGAGTGTTCCACCGAGTATGCTGACTATGATTTGGGCTATCCATGCCTCACTGCTGCTAAGATTTTCCCCTCACCTTACACTCCTTCAAATACTTGGCAGGGCTCCTTCAACACCCCCCTGGGATCACTTGGCTCTCTCCACTCCTTTTAGACACCAGAGGAAATGCTCTCCTTCTCCCCCTTTCCCTGTCTCCACATGCCATGCAGCCATTTCTTCTGCTCTTTCATACATGACAGTCTGGGCGGACTTCAACTAGCTTCCTACTTGAGGAATTATATAGCTTTCCCTACTCTTCGATCTTTAGATCTTCTCAAACAAGGGAAAATCTGGTTTTCATCTCTCCCTACTCCCATTGTGTGTGCGTGCATGTGAGTGTGTTAAAGGAATGAAAGACAGGAAAAAGAAGCCCACTTAAATATTCTATTTTATCCCTATTCCTCCTCCTTTGTCTGCCAAATCCAGCCACCCTCCTTTCAAGCTGTGAAAATATATCTTTCCTTTTATACTAGGAGAGAAGAACAGAACTGGCAGTTGTCATAACAAATTACTGGTATCAAAGTATTAGTCTACCACAAATTAAAACCTTACATAGCAATAAAGCATATCACCATTTTATTGTTGAACACCCAGATGTGCTGACCACCTGTTAATATTCACCTTAAATCAAATATTGCATGGGATGTACCAATACTGAAAAATTATTCATTGTTTATCAGAAATTCAAATTTACCAGGGTGTCCTGTATTTTATCTGACATCTCTACCCCAACCCTTTTCAAAGGGCTAGTCAGCCTCTTGATCTGTCTGCCTGCTCAATAATCAGTATCATTATTGAATAGGATAAAACATCCTGAATGCCAGACTCGCTTTATGCATCCGTTCTCCTCAGGACTGCGGTTTGATCATTTGTTTGTTTGTCAATACCTTCAAGCAGATTTTAAAAAATATAGTATACCTGTTATCTAGTTAAGTTCATTAACAGAGTAGACATGGATTGCACACTATATCAGGAAACAGGAGTCCCCCTGTTTATTTTGGAACCTGTGCCATCCTGTGGTCCGCCTATGTTGCTGCCCAGGTCATAGCACTTTTATTTTTTGACCAAAATGACCATCCTGGAACCAAAGCAAAGTTGTGTGCCTCATTCAAGTCCTGAGCTCACCATTGAAGCCTTCTCATTGAAGGGAGGTACCTTGCAGGTCTGTGCGGCAGTCACCACAAAGGCATGATCACCCTGGACTACTTCCAGAAACTCAAGTGAACACTGAAGCTTCAAAGACTAAATCCATGCTCAGTCTTGACACCCAGAATAACCAATATAGCCCCCCACCTACCCTCGCCATGTTTCACCAATAGTGCGAATTGGAAAGCTCCTCCATTTTCTAGTAAAGTACGAATTTTTCCTATCAGCCTACGTGTCCAAGCTATACCCAGACCACGTCTCCAAGCTATACCTGTACACTTGGTAAAATGGCTTCATTCTGAGTCCTGTTGGTACAGGATATAGTTAAGGTGGGCAGCCTCTCACCTTATCATATATCCCTCCAAAAAGGTTAGGCGTTCAGACTCACAACAAAGGAACATGCTGTTATGAAGCCATATTCAACCTCCAGAGCTGCACCCTGCAGACTTCTGTTTCATGCCTACAAACTGGTAACTTTCCAGGGGTATGTTTTAACCACAGCTTATTTACAACAAGGAGATCATATCATATAAACTCTGTTGCATTTGCTTTAATACCTCTCATGTAAGTGCACCTAGTCCTATCTTATTCCTCTTAATATGTATAGGGTTTAATTGCATTGACATGCCATGGTTTGTTTGACATTATTTTGAAATTCAAATTTAACAAAGTTTTTCCATATAACCTTGGGGGAAAATTGTTTCACTACATATATTTAATTTAATAGAGTCATGTAAATGATAAGATGGAGCTCTTTTAGCTCCCCAAATTCATATCTGGGCATATTTAAGCATTGGCTGCCCAGAGGTGGTGGCTTTATCATCATTCATCCTGAAATGACATCCTGGTCACATTGCAAATTTGCACAGGCTACATGGATCCGGGGGCTTGAGGAGTGCTCATTATTACTTGCCTTACCCCTAGTCGGCCCCCTACCCCTTCCCTGGGGCAGTTGTTCTAAGATGTTATGACCCCTTTTAAGCTTGCTTTCCCAGCTTTTCACTATAAGACATGATATTGCCTTGTGCTCCACAGAGAAAATAGAAGTATTTGAGCAGAATTCTCTTCACCTTACCTGACTATAACCCTCTGACTGACCTAAAGCATTCTCATCCCTTCTGCTAGTGTCTGCTAGATACTTCTCTTCTCCACCTGGACTCCACAAGATGCTCAGATGCCACGTGAGTACCAAAAGCAATACATTTGGTACCCACATGGAAGTTTAACAAGTGAGTGCATGTATGCCACACAACTTTGCATCTAATTCCTTCAATCAATAGTAGTTATTATGATAAGTGTAACAAATTATTACTTAAAACTCGTGTCATTCAGAGATACCGTGTTTACATGGGCTCTCACATGTTTTAAAAGTTTGTTTAAACTAAAAGCAGTTCTTAAAACGTTACGCATGCTAAAATTTGCTTTATTTGCTAAATGTAAAATGTCTGTATTTTAACCCAACCTCATTTGGATGATGAAAATATATAAATGTAATCATTTATTTTTATCTTGCATTGTTATGGAAAAAACACTGTACTATAGAAGCAAGAACTCGGGAAGCCCCAGAAGTTAGCAGTGGATGGTATGGGAACTAGAGCAAAATAGCAGCTTAGAATAGCAAGAGCCAGGCAGATGCTGAGGGAACATTCATTGGGAGGCAACTATGTTTCCTCTCATTGTGTTTTCCTTCTTCACAGGGCCAACCCTGGAAGTATAAAGAGCTAATAAGGCTTTCTGGCAAGGAGTCAAATAGTTAGAGGCCAAGGGTCTTTAATCACCCAAGTGCTTTTCAATGAATACTGATGTGACAAAGGTTCATATTTAATTGATTCCAAAGTGACTTATGCTAAGTAAGGGTTCGCTGAAGAATTTGAAAACAGAGCTACTCCCCATGCAAAAGTATGCATCTTCTTCTATGTCAGAGTTGTTACAGACATGTCAGAGCGAGTCATCGGGTCACTGAGACTGTGGACAAAGGCAGTAAATATAAGCCTGTGTAGTGCGCTCGAGCAGCTGTGGGAGGGACGGCGGAGGGGGTGGGGCTTCCAATTCTTTCAAACTTCTCTTAGAAATATAAGTGAATTTCCCTTGAAGGTCTCTAAGACACAGCTAGCAAATCCAATCAAAAGACAGCATTTCAAGAACGGAATACAAACACCAGCCTAATCCAAGTTTACCAGTACTAGCACTGGAAAATAACATGCTTTGTCGCAGCCAAATGACTCCCCACGAGGTTTGCCTAGATCTCTAATTTTGCCAGAGGGCACGTAGATATTTCAGATGTTCATAAATATTTCTTCCACTATTAGAACTTTTTTATTATTATTGCAAGAGCTAATGTAAACGTAAGAGGCTCGGTGAGCATTAATGTATAAAATTACCATCCTCTCACATCCACTTATCACTGTGATCATTATTCTAACCAGAAGCATGCTGGAATGGTTTGAAAGCCAAAGGAGGGTAATTAGTGACTTAAATCACTGGTCTTATTACCTAATAGAAACTACCAAGAGAAGCTGATTTTTAGGAGAATCAGAGCAGCTGAAAGGAAGATGAGGGGAAGGGAACTTGTGGTGAAAGCCTGTTTTCGCTGAGCATCTTCTGTGAAGTTCAGTGAGAAGAATGTTGTGCTCTGCAAAGACATCTTCATTCCACTTTCATGAAGGTGGACAACAGCACTGACAATGCCATTTCTTTAACAAATACTGTATTTATGATAAATGTTAAGTTCAGCAGTCCTGCCAAGAAATCATCCACATAGGTGATGCATTAAACAAACTTTGGAGATTTAAATTATCTTGGAAAAGAATGAAGGTCCATTTTCTTGAACCACATGCCTGTTGTATGTTTCCCATCTAGCTGTTGCTTTGATAATTACAGTAAATACTTTTTCCTCTTGCCTCCTCACACAATGTAAGCCAACACAGATACAAGAATATAAACACGCACACCAGAGCACACTTCTATCACTAAAAAAGTTGGGTTTTGTTGTTTACAGATGAGTGCAATAGCTTTTGAAATGCATTGTTGTGAAAAAGGCAGTTATTCAAACCACCAAAATGGCAATCATGTTCTGGACCGACTCCATGAAGAAGTGATCTTTTCCTTTAGTCTATCTCGATTTTCTAATTATAAAGAAAAAAAATCAGGAAGTGAGAGTTTGGCTCATTGAAACAGGTAAAATCAGTTTCTTTCTAAAGATTGGTGTTTTCATTTTATTCAGTTCAATACATGAGCTTAAGGCCCTTAAAATGCACTTGACAATATGCTCAGCACAATATAGGTCACATAACCTCTAAGCCCCAAAGAGTCTCATACATGTGGAGAAAAGGTTTGAACATGTAAGAATTGAAGCACAACAGAAACCCTAAAAGCAGGCATCAAAATGATTGCAAGTGTTTCACAATTAGAAACTAGAAAGGCTACCTTGGAAACTGAGTATGTTCGAACCTTTAAAGTGAGGGCTGGGTTCAAAAGGTTCCACAAAGAAGATTTAGGATTAGAAGGTCAGAAAGCAAAGATGGCATACTTCTTTCCCTCAAATTACTCTGTGTAATTTATAAATGACAAATTAAATTACATCTTTTCCTTTTCCCATCAAGCTTAGATTCACAATATTGGCGTAAAGCAGGAAAAATATACTCTTGACATTTGAAGGAGGTATATTGGAGAACTTCATAATCCTCAGCTCACAACAGCTGGGCTATCATAAAATATTCCCATAAAATTCAGTCAAATTGATTAAACATTTTGAGCTGCCCTATCTGACCCTTAATATGATTTACTATATAGAAGAAAACTTGAGAGAGAGTTCTGGAGGCTGGAAGGATAAGTAGTTCTCTTCCTTTCCCAAAAAGAATGAGACATATTTACATAGTGACTTCAGGGAGGTGGCAAGTGGCAGAGCTTCGGGAGTACTTGACAGTTCAGGAAAATCTCTAAGTCCTGAGAGTTTACTATATAACCCAAAGTGAGAGAACTTCTGTGCAAACCTGAATCTTGTCTAGACCTTTTTAAAAATACAAATGCTGAGGCAGGCAAAGACATCTGCATTTTTTCCATTTTCTATAGGATTCTGGTGTCCACCTATTAAAACCACCTACTAGAAAAGTAACCTGCCCCAAATGTCTCATAAAGTCATAATAAAAATCTATGTGTCCAGAAAACTGTGGTACATCTACACAATGGAATACTATGCTGCTGTAAAAAGGAGGAATTCTTACCATTTGCAACAGCATGGATGGAACTGGAGAGCATTATGCTAAGCGAAATAAGCCAGAGAAAGATAAATATCACATGATTTCACTCATTTGTGGAATATAATGAACAACATAAACTGATGAATAAAAATAGAACCAGAGTCATAAAAGCATCGAACAGACTGCCCAACCTATGAGGGAAGGCAGGGGGTGAGGGGGTAAGGGATCAACCAAAGGACTTGTATGCATGCATATGAGCAAAACCAGTGGACACAGATGTGGCAGCCGGGTAAAGGTCAATGGAGGAAAAAGGAGACTTATGTAATACTTTAAACAATAAAGATTTAAATTAAATAAAATAAAAACTGCTGTACCGGATATTTTCAATGCAAAAAAATCTATGTGTAAAAAACTAAAATACAGAAAAACTTACTGAATAATCAACTGAAGACTCCCTGGAGAGAATCCTGATAACCAAGGACCAAAAGTGGAGACCGCATAGAGGCTGGTAGGAGAGGCGGAGGCTGGAAAGGGCTGGCCAGGCCCCTACAGACAGCAGCTGAAGTTCCAGAGTGATATCTCAGCTGTGGGGGGTTGCCACTGAGAACTCTGGGGTCTAATTCCCTAGCTGGGCCCCCCAGCAGAGAGCACCAGCACTTAGAAGGGTACCCACATAATATCTGGCTATGAAAAGCAGCACAGTAGCTGTCTGCTAGGGAGAGACGAGACGACTGGAAATTCAGGCACCCTTTTAAAGAGCCAATGCACAAAATTCCTTGTGGAGCCAATCACCTTGTGCTCTGACAGAGGAACAGCAGAGTGGACTGGAGCTGAGTGAGCAGAAGCAGGATTGAGGGCTCTGGGGTTAGAGCTTAGAAGGCAGACAGGCTGGTTTCCTGTGCTGAGCCATTCCCTCAAGCAGACAATTGCAATACAGGTGGTATTGCCTGGGGTGAGGGGAGTGCTGACCCACCCTATTGGAAAACACCTTGCCCCTTATGAGACTGAGAATAACAATTAGCCTCCAGGCAGAAATAATTACCTCACCTTGTTGAAAAAAAAAAAACTTTTGCCACACCTGTGGACAATAGCCTGAGGGCAGGTCAAGAGGAATCCTATTAATCTGAAGCCAGAGGCAGTTTCTGGAGCCTTTGAGTCTGACTGATTGCCTGATCTAATTAATCAGAAACAGCATTTGACACTGTCCTGCACTAGAGATTGAGAGGTGTAGCAGATCTACCTAATACATAGTCACAAACCCAACAGGCAGACAAAATGAGGAAACAAAGAAACAACCCACAAATGAAAGAAGGAAAGAAGAAGAGATAAATGACATGAAGATAAGAAATTTATCTGAAACAGACTTCAGAATAATGATGGTAAAGATACTCAACAGCATGAGAAAAGATATAGTAACTATGAAAAAGAACAGTCAGAAATAAAGAATGACATAGCACAAATAAGGAACACATTGGAAGGAATACACAGCAGATTAGGGGAAGCCGAGGACCAAATCAGTGAATTAGAAGACAGGGTTCAAAAAAAAATCACTCAATCGGAGAACCAAAAAGAAAAAATAATTAAAAAACAGAGGACAGCTTAAGGGAGCTGTGGGACAACATTAAACAAAATAATATTTGAATAGCAGGTGTTCCAGAAGAGGCAGAAAGGGATAGAAAACATGTTTAAAGAAATAATGGCAGAAAACTTACCTCACCAGGTAAAAGAAAAAGTCACACAAGTACAGGAGACACAGAGAACCCCAAGTAAGAAGAACCCAAATAGGCCCCCGCCCAAACACATCATAATTAAAATGCCAAAAATTAAACAGAGAGAATCTTAAAGGCAGAAAGAGAAAAATCAAACTGTTACCTACAAAAGAGTTCCCATAAGGCTGACACCTGATTTCTCATCAGAAACTCTACAATCCAGAAAGGAATGGCATGAAGTTCCCAGGGTAATGGAAAGCAAGGACCTGAAACCAAGATTACTAGCATTACCAGCAATGCTATCATTCAAAATAGATGGTCAAATAAAGAGTGTCCCGAACAAAAAAGGAGTACATCACCACCAACCTACCATTACAAAAAATGCTAAAGGGACTGTGGTAATAAGAAGAAGAAATAAGAGAGAAACCTAGACATACAGAATCAAAATGGCAATAAACAAATACCTATCAATAATAACCTTAAATGTAAATAGATTAATTACTCCAATCAAAAAACACAGGGTAGCTGAATGAATACAAAAACATTACACAACTCTATGTTGTCTACAAGAGACCCACCTCAGAACAAAAGACACACACAGGATGTGAGTGAAGGGATGGAAAAAAATTTTCCATGCAAATGGAAAAGAAAAAAAGGCTGGAGTAGCAATACTCATATCTTCCAAAATATACTTCAAAATGAAGGCCATCACAAGAGACAACAAAGGTCACTACAAAATACTAAAGGGATTGATCCAACAAGAGGCTATAACCCTGGTAAAAATATATGCACCCAATATAGGAGCACCTAAATATATATTTAAAAACTTCTAGAGGACTTGAAAGGAGAGATCAACAACAATACAATCATAGTAGGGGACCTTAGCACCCCACTGACTTCACTGGATAGATTTCCAGACAAAAAATTAACAAGGAAACAGTGACTCTAAAAGACACACTGGATCAAATGGACTTAATTGACAATTATAGAACATTTCACCCCAAAGCTGCAGAATATACATTCTTCTCAAGTGCACGCGGGTCATTGACAAAGATAGACCAAATGTTAGGACACAAAATAAGTCTCTACAAGTTCAAGAAGATTAAAATTATATCAAGCATCTTCTCAGATCACAGTGGAATGAAATTAGAAATCAACTAGAGTAAAAAAGCCCCAAAACATTCAAATACAGGGAGGCTAAAAAGCATGTTATTAAACAATGAATGGGTTACCAATGAGATCAAGAAAGAAGTCAAAAACTTCCTGGAAACAAATGAAAATGAACACATAACAATCCAAAATCTCGGGGACACAGCAAAAGCAGACCTGAGAAGGAAATTCATAGTGCTACAGGCCTACCTCAAAAAACAAGAACAATCAACAATTAATTAACCCTACAACTTAAAGAACCAGAAAGAGAACAACAAGACCAGAGTAAGTAGAAGGAAGGAAATAATAAAGATTAGAGAAGAAATAAATGACATAGAGACAAAAAAAAAATACAAAAAAAATCAATGAAACCAAGAGCTGGTTCTTTGAGAGGATAAATAAGATTGATGTACTGTTAGCCGGATTCATAAAGAAACACAGAGAGAGGACCCAAACAAATAAAATCAGAAATGAAACGGAGAAGTAACCACTGACACCACAGAAATACAAAGGATTGTAAAAAAAAAAAAAAAAAAAAAAAAATACTATGACCAACTATATGCCAACAAGCTGGGCAATGAGGATGAAATGAACCGATTCCTAGAAAAATACAATCTCCCAAAACTGAATCAGGAAGAAGCAGAAAACCTGAAAAGGCCCATAACAACTGAGGAAATAGAGACAGTAATCAAAAAAACTTCCAGCAAACAATAGCCTGGGTCTGGACGGCTTTACAGGGGAGTTTTATCAAACATTCAGAGAAGAACTAACACCTGTACTCCTCAAACTATTCCAAAAAATCCAAGAGGAAGGAAGACTTCCAAACTTTTTTTATGAGGCCAGCATTATCCTAATTCCAAAACCATATAAAGACACTACAAAGAAAGAGAATTACAGGCCAATATCCCTGATGAACAGAGATGCTAAAATCCTCAACAAAATATTAGCAAATCAGATCCAGCAATATATTAAAAAGATGATACATACACCATGACCAAGTGGGATTTATTCCAGGGATGCAAGGCTGGTACAATATTTTCAAATCAATAAACATGATACATCACATAAACAAATTGAAAGACAAAAATCACATGATCATATTAATGATGCAGAAAAATCATTCGACAAAATCAATACCCATTTTTTTATAAAAACCCTCAGCAAAGTGGGGATAGAGGTAGCATATCTCAACATGATAAAGGCCACATATGACAAACCTATAGTGAACATCATACTCAACAGGCAAAAACTAAAAGCATTTCCTCTAAGAACAGGAACAAGACAGGGATGTCTGCTTTCACCACTCTTGTTCAACATAGTACTGAAAGTCCTACTGTGGTGATCAGACAAGAAGAAGAAATAAAAGGCACCCAAATTGGAAGGGTGGAAGAAAACTCTTATTATTCGTGATGACATGATATTGTACATAGAAAACCCTAAAGACTCCATCAAAAAAACTATTAGGTTTAATAAATGAATTTGGCAATGTAGCAGGATACAAAATCAACACCCAAAAATCAATGGCTTTTTTATATGCCATTCTCAGAAAGAGAAACTAAACAAACAATCCCACTTACCATTGCAACAAAAAGAAATTAAGATACTTAGGAATAAACCAAGGAGGCAAAAGACCTGTTCTTGGAAAACTACAAGAGGTTGAAAAAAGAGATAGAAGAAGATATAAACAAGTGGAAGTATATACCCTGTTCATGGATTGGTAGAATCAACATCATTAAAATGTCCATACTACCCAAGGCATCTACAGATTCAACGCAATCCCTATTAAAATACCAACAGCATACTTCACAGAGCTAGAACAAATACTCCAAAAATGTATATGGAATCAAAAAAAGACCCCAAATAGCTGCAGCAGTCTTGAGAAAGAAAAACAAAGTTGGAGGAATCACAATACCAGATTTCAAGTTATATTACAAAGCCTCTGTAATCAAAACAGGCTGGTACTGGCACAAGAACAGGCATATAGACCAATGGAATAGAACAGAGAACCCAGAAATTGACCCAAGCCATTAAACTCAATTAATATTTGACAAAGGAGGCAAGAGCATACAATGGAGTCAGGACAGTCTCTTCAATAAATGGTGTTGGGAAAATTGGAGGGGGTTAATGGGGGGAAAGAGGGATATATGTAATGCTTTCAACAATAAATATTTATTTTAAAAAATCTATGTGTAATTAATTTCACTTCGACATGTCAGAATTTCCTCCTATAAATATTTCTGAAACACAAAGAAATTCTTAATATCTGCATTTAAATAGTTTATTATCAAAATGGGGACAATTAAATATCAAATGCTTATTAGAAAATATAAGTATGCATAAAATACCAGAACCCTCGGAATTATGATTATTTTGTGAAAAACATGATTTCAGTCCGTAAGAATTATTTCAGGTAGATTCTGATATGGTGTTGTAGAAAATAGTTGGTTTTTAGAGAGATACTGCAGCTTTATATTTCCATTTATAAATTATCTGTAATCATTTAGTGAACAAAACCTGTTTATAGAAATGTATTTCAAAAGAGTAAGATAATTGGCGAGAAATTGTAGATTTATTTTTTTCAAGCTGATCTCTTTCAAAGAACCAAAT
The DNA here is from genome assembly GCF_028538775.1 of Myotis yumanensis. Classification (NCBI taxonomy): domain Eukaryota; kingdom Metazoa; phylum Chordata; class Mammalia; order Chiroptera; family Vespertilionidae; genus Myotis; species Myotis yumanensis. The sequence goes on from NW_027223762.1 coordinate 17,121,623, forward strand.
TGTTGTTTCATATATAATAGTATAGAAATTGACCTCTTAAATGCCCAGCTTCTGCCAATCTAAATGACACTCATTTTCCCCTCTGTGTTTATCCACAAGAAAATTGCTTTATAAAAAAATCTGAAAAATGAAAATCTCTTTCATTGGAAATATTAATTCAAGAAACTTCTCAACAAGCTATACAATGTCACTCAAAAAGAAGAGATATATTTTCTTGGAAGGGAATATTGATTATTTAAATATGTCATATTTTCAAATATTCAAAAGCATCTGTTCCATCATTGCATGGCTTTCTTCTCTGTAGTCAAATCTGCCTCAGACTTAAAAGGACTCTTGTGATTACATCTTAGGCCCATATAGATAATCAAGGATAATTTCCTCAAACCAGTTTCCTTAATTTAGTAATTCCATATAGGGTAAAAGTCACAGTTACAGGGATTAGAACCTGGATATCTTTGAAGACCATCATTCAGTGGACCAGAATTAACAAGGTGGTTTTTATCTGGAAGTATAAACAAATAATAACAGGTGGAAAAAGGAGAATAAGGAGTAGGAAATTGTCTTACTAGATATTGAAATACAATTTAAACCTGCGGTAACTACAGAAAAAGGCATCAGTATAGGTGTCTAGTAAGCCTTCTTATGCATGAGAAAAGAATCTGTAATAATAAAAGGGTAATATGCTAATTAGACCAAACGTCCTTCCTGACGAAGCCCAGGCAGAGGGAAGCCAGCTCGGGTCCCAGGTGCCTGCAAGTGGCTAGAAGGAAGCAGCCCGGGTCCCGGGTACCTGCCAGCAGCCAGAAGAAGGAAACAGCCTGAGTCCCGGGTGCCTGCCAGTGGCCAGAGAAGGAAAGCCCAGGTCTCAGGTGCCAGAGGTAAGCCACTGCCGGCAGCTGGGGGAAGGAAGGCCTACTCTTGCAGAATTTTCATGCATCGGACCTCTAGTCCTATATAATAAAAGTCTAATATGCTAAGTGTCCAACCATTCATTCAACCATTCAACCAGTCGCTAGTATGTGAACTGACCATCAGGGGGCAGATGCTCCAACCAGTAGGTTAGCTTGCTGCTGGGGTCCGGCCGATAGGGACTGGGCGAGATGGGCCAGACACACCCTGAAGCCCTCCCGTGCTCCCTCCTCAGCCTTGATTGGGCAGCAGTGGAGTCCCTCGGCCTGCCCTGCACCCTCTTGCAATCTGGGACCCCTCGGGGGATGTTGGAGAGCTGGTTTCAGCCCTATCCCTGCAGGCCAGGCCAAGGGACCCCACCGGTGCATGAATCAGTGCACTGGGCCTCTAGTATGTGACAAAATGTCACATACCAATGAGGGGGACAAGAATTATTTTTAATAAATACCTAGTTTCTCTTTCAAAAACTAGGTAAATTAGAATATGTCACATGACACCATACCTCAGGATATATTTTAAAAGGCCTAAACGGTTAAATCATAAGTGAAAAAAATTAAAGCATATCCAAGAAAATCGATAGAGATTTAATGGATTAACCATATGTAAGGGCCAAGTAAATGTAAAAGGAGTGGCAAATGGGCATTAAAGATAACGTTCAGTCAACTTGAGTGTATAAAAGTTTTGAAAGTATATCCATCACAAATATAAACAAAATTAAAAATAAGCAACAAATTGGAAAAATAGCTGCAATAATGCTGTGGACAACTAGCATTTTTTAAAAAATATATTTATTGATTTTTTACAGAGAGGAAGGGAGAGGGATAGAGAGTTAGAAACATCGATGAGAGAGAAACATCGATCAGCTGCCTCCTGCACGCCCCCCACTGGGAATGTGCCCGCAACCAAGGTACATGCCCTTGACCAGAATCGAACCCGGGACCCTTCAGTCCGCAGGCAGACGCTCTATCCACTGAGCCAAACCGGCCAGGGCCACTAGCATTGTTAACATAAAATTGGCCTTATATGTTAAGAAAAATATAAAGCTAAAATAAAAAAATGAATTAAAAGCCCATTGCTAGAAGAAAAAATACAAATGTCTAATAAACATGAAAATCTGATGACTTCTGTATAATCAAAAAATGCAAACTACCATAAGAAAATGCTATTTGTTGCCTATAAAATTGCATTATTTATGAAGGATAATATTCAGTGCTGCTCACAGCATGTAAGACAGGTGTTCTCAAACACTGTCACAGGAATATAATTTGTTATACTCTCCCCAGAAAGAAATCTAGCAATATGTAACATCTTTAAAAGAGTGCACTTTAATCTTGTAATTCCATTTCCCATAGCGTAAGAAAAAATCAAAGGTATAAATGGGGTATTGTAAAAGGTGAAAGAAATATATACATTAAAACAGAAGTGGTTAAATTAGCCAGGGTGATTCTTGTGACCAAAGAGTATACAAACATTAAAAAGTTATGTTTTAAAGGTACTTTTAATGACTGGAAAATTTCCACAGTAAAATGCTAGGTTATTAAAGCAGAAATTCAAGATTGAATATACATATAGTCAAACACAAGCACACACTATATCCAGTTCTCTGAATATTGTTGGCAAAACTTCTGTGAACAAGTGAATGGAATTTAAACAATACTAAACATGTTAATAAACTGTGCTATTGGCTAGGAAGAAGCAGAGATTAGTAATACCAGGTAGCTTGGGGATAACTGAAGTCTCTTAACCTACACATGTCCAGGCCTTACTTTTTTCATCTCTAACATAGGGCCAATCACACAATTCTCCCTTCTTTACAGGTAACTCATAATAGACAATACATGCGATCGTTCTTTATAAATGTACGTGAAGGAGACTGTGATATACCTCGAAAAGAAACCAAGCCTTCTCTGTGTCCAGTCATGATACAAGAAAGCTCATAGATGAAACAACATACATGAAATAATATAAAACTCAAGAAATAAGTTCCCAACAATAACTCTAAAGACCGGCTTCAAATGACAGAGCTCCATTAAATCAATTGTAACATTTCTGTTATAACTACATTATGTGACCATAATGAAGATAATAAATACCTGGCATTTACAGACTTTCTTTCATCTAAATATTCCCAGAGAGCTCAATCAACTTTATGTGCAAATTGATTATGAGCTATGTACAGATGAGACAGAGCAGGGGTATAAATCAAACTAACAACAACGTGGGTCTCTCTTCTTTCCACCAGTTCCTTTATCCAAGCTAACTAATTGGTGCCAGAACAAAAGCCAAATGCTTTTAAATAACAATGAACATGGGAGATCATTTTAAGAAGCCTCTTCTCGGTGGTCCACTGTCTAGCAAAAGGACTTGGAAAGTGGAATAATTTGATAACATGGTTATCATGATTTGTATTTTAATGCCTACAGCAGGGCTGCACTTTTAGAAGAGGTCAGCTTTATAGATCATGATGCGGGGTCTTTCATGACAGGCTATGGCAATGCTGGCGTGCGAATGTCTTCTGGCACTTTCCCAAACAATGAGAATCAGGTGCCCGCCACACTCAGGCCTTTGTGATCTTGTTTTCCACTTCTCACCTCTTAATCTCAGTAAGAGAGTACATAAAATTCAATAGTGATCAATAGCAGCTGAATAATATTCGTAGTTACCCAATACACGGGGACCCAACTGTCCATTGTGGCAGCCACTGACCACATGTGGCAACAGAGCACTGAAATATGCCTCTGCAACTGAGAAACTGAATTTTTATTTTATTTAAATTAATAGAAATTTAAACTTAAAAAACTTTAAAATTTTAATTATGTTTGGAAAGAACATGGATATGTGACTCTCCTTTCTCAACAGTAAGTTACATGAACTATATGTATATGTCAAGTGTTTCTGATAAAAATTCAGCATTCAAGATTAGATGTGCTGAAAGCAAATAATACATACAAGATTTGAAAGACTTAGTAAGAAAAAAGATAGAAAAATATCTCATTAAGTTTATATTTATTATAATTTGAAATGATAATTTTTATATATGTTGAATTAAATAAAATATAGCATTAAGATCCGTTTCTTTTCATTCGTTGTTGTTCTGGCTACTAGAAAACGTAAAAGTACCTACGAAGTCTACATTATATTTCTGTTGGACAAGTATGCTGGAGGTTTGAATTTCTATTTCCACCTTACTGCATTTCCTCTTGATGGCAGGAGTCTCTGAGATAATTCAAGGAGCTCTTAACCCAGCTGAAGGAAGAAGTTCAGAACAGTATTTCTAATGTTGACTTGCAGTCCTTCTAGACTTTTGTCATCCTCCCACTCTTTAAACACAACTGAGTCCATCCTTCAGCCTCCGGACCTTTACCTTCTCCATTGGTTGGCCCTTTCCTGGCCTCCATCAACTTCCTCCGCTGCCTTCACTAGAGTTTTACATCCTTAGCTTCTTGCTCCTGAGTCCTAGTAACCCACCGGTAGGCACTCAATTGAATTGCCCCACCAAAATAGCTGAAAACCTTTTTTGGTTCTTCCCAAGTTCCTAAACCTTTATCCACATCAATGGATCTCTGAACATCCTTCCTTTCAACCTCAAAGATATTGAAAATCATTCCTTTACTGTATCTTCTTGCTATTTGTTCTACTTCATTTTTAAGCCAGTGACTTGCGCTTTACCCATGTCTGAAAACTGAATCTCTTTCCTCATTCTATAAAGTCTGTCTTAATCCACCATCTCCCCTCAGCCTCAGAGACCTTCCACTTCTCCCCATCTGTGAATTACCTCTCCCAACCCCTTCAGAGGGGTAAGCCCCAGGCCTCCTAGACTCTGACTTCAGACTGGGAGAGTGACCTAAGCTGTAGGCTTTTTAGGGCTTCTTTGAGCCAAATCTCCTTTCCAGGGTACCAGGAAAGTCACATGTCCCCTTCTCTGGATCAAGGTTTACTCCAATCAGTAATTTTGACTAGTAAAACACAGCGAATGATCTGGTTTCACAATTACGTGATCCCTAACTTAATACTGATTTAGAGAGTGAGGTCACAAACCTGTAATACCTAGGTAATCTCAGAATACCAGCGTGGATTTATGAGCTGTTATAAAGCTCCACCGCCACCCCCTCCCCCATCCCCCCTTCCTTTGTTCTCTCTCTTTACTCTATCCAGGCTCCTGCCCAGGACTTCCTCCAGGTTCCTGTGCTGGAACCATATCAGGCCACACTTCCTGTCATTATCATGTCATCATAATATGGGGAGTGGCTGGTGCCGGGGCTCCTTTGTTTAGCCCCTCCTTAGTCCTTCCTTGGAGATAACCCTATTGCTAGTTGGTTTCCCTCCAAGTATGTGCACACCAGATGCGACCAAAACTGCTGTGATCAAAACTACTTGAGCCGAATATCCTTTTCCGGCAGAGCTCTCTGATGCCCATTGATGTTAAATTGACCTGTTTTCCACTGTTCTTATCCTTTGGGTCTGCTTTCTGGCAGAGGCCTACTTTCATTTGCTTATATCTATTTATTTCTACAGTATGATTAGAATTAATTTTATGTGCAGTTTATTCCCTGTGATGATTCATTCATTCCTTCTCCATCACTTGCAAATACATACAAAGCCTATTTCAAGAATCAGTCCTCTAACCTGTGACATCTGCAAGCTCCTATCCCATCTCTCTCCTTTTATTAACTTCTCAACCTCATGCAATCTGAGATTCACTCTCTAGTCCCTATAGGGAACTTACTTTTATAGATCTTTAATATCTGCCTGATTAACAAATTCAAGCCTTCACATTGTTCATTGACTCGTTCTATCTGTTATTCATAAATCTCTGTCTTGGTATTCTTGGGCTTTTCTTAGTGTTGTGATTGGGCTAAGTCCTCATCTTTTCTTCAGCCAGACTCTCCATAGGTATCTGTAAGGTTTCTAGGCTCTCTCTTTGACTTTTAACTCTCTATGACTTAATTACCACTCGATAGTAATGATTCTCATTCCTGATTCAAAACATGCATGTTTAATCACCAGTGAAACATCATTTCATGGATAACCAATAGGCACTAGTTCTTCCTCTCTACCCCAAAATTTCCTCTGCTACATTATACATCTCAATAAACTGAATCACCATCCCATAAGTATTTCAAGCTCAAAATATTGGAGACATCTTCAAGTATTTTATCTTTTTATTTTATTTATTTATTTTTAATATATTTATTAATTTCAGAGAGGGAGAGGGAGAGAAAGCTATAAACATCAATGATGAGAGAGAATCATTGATGGGCTGCCTCCTGTATACCCCCCACTGGGGACTGAGCCTGCAACCCAGGCATGTGCCCTTGAGTGGAATTGAACCCAGGACGCTTCAGTCTCCAGGTTGACCCTCTATCCACTGAGCCAAACCAGCCAGGGCTTATCTTTTTATTAAAGTACTAGAGACCTGGTGCATGAATTTGTGCATGGGTGGGGTCCAGTGGCCTGTCCAGCGATCAGAGCTGATCTGGGCCAATTGGGCCAGCTGGCTGGGGGGAGGGACCACAGGAGGTAGGTTGTGGGAGCACACTGACCACCAGGGGGCAGCTCCTGCATTGAGCATCTGCCCCCTGGTGGTCAGTGTGCATCATAGCGACCAGTCACCTGGTCGTTCTGTCAATGAGTCATAATGGTCGCTTAGGCTTTTATATATATAGATTTTCTTTCTCTGCCACATTCAAGTGGCATCAAATCCTGACGGTTCTGGAAGCATCTCTAACCCTCATTTCCTCCATCTAGTCACCTTGTTATTGTCCTCAATACAGTCATCATTAAGGCTTATCAGGAGCAGTCCAATCATTTTCTAAGAGCTGTTTCCTCATGTGTCTTATCTTCAAAGTTAACTAACTCCAAACCCCACCTTGATCATATTATATCATTCTTCTCAAAACATTTGATGACCCCAACCTCACATAAAATCAAGTGAAATAGCCTGTATGAACTGGCTGCTGCAGGTTTTCCGTCTTACCTCTCATGTCATCTCCGTTGTAACTGACGCTGTGGTCACACATGTGATTCACTGTATCACAAACATTTCCTTCAATTTTCTGACTCTATGCCTTTCCCATGATGTCCCCTGAGCTTTCAGTGCTCTAACCTCATTTCCCCCTATTGAATTTCTGCACAGTCTTTAGGCAATGCTTCCTCCATCAGGTCTGTTAAGGGTTCCCCTTCAGACAAAACTAGTTTCTATTTACTATTACACTTTCTATTTCTACTTTAATTTTTATCATAGGCTTGGAACTGAGCCTTGGAAGAGGGTCTTCCATGAGCAGGTATATGGTAGATAGAGAAAGTGGAATGGGCTTTCCAAGTTGGAAGAAGAGAAACAATGAGCAAAGGCATGCAAACAATTGCAATAAATGCTTTATTAAGAGCTGGAGACAACAAAATTGAGTAGTATGACTAGAAGAGATGGATTTTCCTAGATCATAAATTTCAAAGTGTATCAGTCACCAACTCCTTTCAATGAAATCAGGCAAAGAAACACAGTATGTAAAAGAAACAAACCGACCGCTGTTAAAAAAGGAGGGAAGTGAGAGATTAGAGCCCTGCCTGCTCAGATGCCTCTTGATAACCCTGTCCCCACAGTTTCAGAGTTCCCTCCCTGGAGCTCTTCTCAGAAAATATGGAAAATCACCAGTCAAATGAAAAACACATATAATAGGGACAAAATTGTGGAGCACCCTGTTACCTTTCCCCAGTACACACTCAAAATTTAGACTTTTTTTCACATACCATACATAATTCACTGAACATGCATGTCCTTTATAATTTTGAAGACAAATACATCATTTTTACATCAGCATGGGTAGTTCCATGCTTTGTACATATCTGGTGCCCAAAAATATTTTAGAAATTTTGAAATGAATGGATACAGGGATGGTGTGAATGCCAGTCATCTCCTGAAATACACAATGCCTATCTAAAGTCTTTGCCAATAGCTCTCTGCAGTCTAGTTTATCCCCACCCATTTCCAGCAGGGAATTCAGCTTTGAAAGTGAATGCACAGCTTCAGGCTAAGGCAGCTTTACCGGAAGATTTCACTGTGACTCCACCAGAGCTTCAGGACGCACATCCAAAGGCTTTGTGATGATTCCTATAGGAGACATCCCAAAGCACACGCCTTTCTCGTTGCCTCAGTTCATAATTCACAAGCTTCCTCGAGGTACAGAGGCCCGTGTTGGCTATGTTGCAGATCTCAGAGGAAATGCAATTCTTTTATTAAGAGTGAGAAATACACTAAAGGCACAATGTGGTTAGAGGTTTAGCCAAAATCTCAGCACATGCAAATAACCTTAGTATGTGGAAGACACATCTGGGAATGGGCTTGAAAGGATGACAATGGGCTGTTTTCTATTATGTTCTTGTAACCTGTTGGGCCATAGACATACATACACTTGTGTTCTTTTAACTTGGGGATAATACATGCAGAGAGGCATCATGATTAAGGGAGCACTAATGCATGTGGACAGGGCCAAGTAAAAACTACAGATTTGATATTTCATTCATGTATAAAAGCTAAAAAAAAGCCTCCTAAGTTTATAGGGGAAATAAGAGCAGCAGTCTGATTTTTTTTTTAATTGAAGATTTAAGAAAACAACCACCACCATCATCTTTAAGATATTCTAAGCTTCCCCTAAATAGCTGTTAGGTTCCCTGTAGGTTCCTTAACTGTAAAAAGAAAAAGAAAACATCATGCATCTAAAATGATAGTTTTCCTTTTCTTTCCTATTTTTCTCTTTTGCCTTATATCTAATGGCCAGTTAGGTATCTCTGATTATATAGCTTATACATTTCTATTTCTGACTAATAGTATTTCTGATTATCAACTAGAACAAAACATTTATTCAACATGTTTTTATGAGATATGATTGTACCAGGCAGTGTATTAGTTGCTGAGGATGTACTGATTTAATATAAATGACTAACTAACTAAATAAATAAACAAACAAACAAACATGAAAACTGCTCCTCAAATTTAGAATCTACTCTGGGAGTCTGACATCAATCAAATAATCATAAAAACAAATGTACTGTTACAACTTTCACATAATATATATGGTATCCTGAGAGGAAAATAGGAAAACCCACCTCTCTGGTGAGCTCGGGGAATCTTCCCTAGGATGTAACATTTGTGCTTAGACTGGAAGGATGGGCAGGAATAAGCTCGGCACAGGGGGGTATGGTGAAATGGGGCATGGTGGGGATGAAGGTCATAATTAGCAGAAGAAATAGAATGTCATAAAATAGTGCTTTCCAGGCTCTCAATAGGAACAGCAGGGTTACTGCAGAGAGTGTAGGGACATGGTACCAGATGAGGCTGAAGAAGTAAGTGGGGGACAGCCATACAGAACATTGCAGGCCATGACAAAACATTTGGCTTTATCTTAAGCACAATGCAGATCTATCGGGAAGTTTCCAGAAAATTCTGGGCATGAGGTACCATGGTCAGATCTGCTTTTTGAAAGGATTACTATGGCTGCATTATTTAGGGGGCAAGAGAGCTTTGAGGTAATCGGAAGTGATGACAGATTGGACGAGGGTAGCAGCTATGAAGATGGAGAGCAGATAAAGTGGAAAGATATGTAGAAGGAAAATCTGCCAAAGAGGTGCTGAGGCAGAGAAAAATGTCAAAGAGGGCGAAAGATCCTGCCTTGTGAAAGGAGTGGATGTCAACAATGAGATAGCACTCCACACCTATTAGGGTGGCTAAAGTCCAAAACACTGACACCACCGAACCCTGGAAAGAATGTAGAGCAACAGGAACTCTCATTCATTGCTGGTAGGAATGGTACAGCCACCTTGGAAGGCAGTTTAGGAGTTTCTTGTAAAGTGAAACATAGTCTTAATATATGATCCAGCAATTCTGTGCCCAGGTATTTATCCAAATGAGTTGAATTATGTTCAGGGCAGTGAAAATATTCTGTATGATATTGTAATGGTGAATACATGACATAATACATGATGATTACTTGAATACAAATGACTGGAAAAGAGCTTGGTTTGGGGAAAGATCACCATTTGGTTTCAGATATGTAGATTTAATGTACCTTTAGAATACCTAAACGGTGTGTCAGGGAGTAGCCAAATATACGGGTCAGGAGTTCAGAAGAGAGGTCTAAGCTGGAGATATGAATGCTAATCATTTTCAAAAGGGTGGCAATTTACTAATATGCTAAAAGCAGTGATGGAATCTCCCACGTGAGATTACACGGAAGCACTGGATGCCTCAGCTCCCATGCCACCTTCGGCCCTGATTGAGCAAAATGTATGAACAAGAAAGGAAATCAAAAGAATGGCTGCATTTTGTATTCTTTTTGTTGTTGTTGTTCTTTGCTTGACTCTAAAAAATGGGTGTTGGAGAAATTTTGGAAGCAAGAGTCTCAGAGAACCGGCAACAACTACAGAGAAGATGCTACTGGAGACCAGAAATGTCTTTCTCAGGTAAAGTAAGTCACAGAGAAGTGAAAAACAAGGTGGTAATGACCAGTAAAAGAAATAGTTGCCTCTCTTCTGGTAAAGTTAGAGAATGTTGGTGATTTATTCAAAACCAGGGTGGGCAAGCAGTGACTACTGTTACCTGTAGATTCAAAATGAAAAATATAAAAGGCGAATTGAAAATATAAGCCACAGGGGGGTAGAGCCAGTGATAGATTGTAGAAAAGAGAGCAGGAAGGTTAGCGAGGGAGATTTCAGTGGGCCCCCCTGCAGAATGCAACTAACGGCATAGAGATTCGGGGCTTTTAAATGCCTATAAAATAAAGTAAAAATTACGAATAAATCCCACTCAAAATGTAGATGAAAAAAATCCTAAACAAGATATATGCAAACCAAATTCAGTAATAATATTTAAGAACTCGACTTAACATTCAAAATGCAATTAACGTAATTCAAGCATCCACGGAATCAAGGCGAGAAATTGCATGATTGTCAATTAAACACAAGCAGTTGAATTGAGGAGAGGTGAATGAAGAGGTTGCTTGAAGGAGAGGGGAACGAACAAGAAATGGTGAACATCAGATAGGGAAAAAGTGGCTCCCCATTCCCATGGCTAAGCAAAATCACCTTCGTGAGCATTGCATGGGGGGAATGGGTCATAAGTTTCATTTCTGGGATTCTGGCAGTATTCTACTTCTTCAACTGTGGGGTAGTTCCACGGATGGCTGCTTTGTGACAAAATCATTGATGCATACGTTTCTGCTCTAAGCACAGTAAGGAGGTTAAATGATTTAAAAAGGAAAATTGCTGATGCAGATGTTGCAACTACATGTCAATGAAAGTGAATGGATGTGACATGCAGAGAAAAAAATAATTAGAATAAGGATAATTAGATATTCAAAAACAGGTTAATTAAAGCAATTATAAGGTTGGCCATGAAAGGAATGTCCTAGATCTTTTAAGGAACCCTCCCCAAAAAAAGTTTTTTTAAGAGAGTCAGGAAAGTGAAAACAAAATGAGTTTTCATTTATCTCTTAAAGATGGTGTTTACAGTTTTCATTATTCCCTCTTCCTCAGGAGTGTTTAAGGGCAGTCCCGAAGCCTAAGGATTCTGCAGCAGAATCTCAAACACTAAGGCAGAATCTAAGAGAAAGACTCAGGGGACAGGGTTCAGGAATGACCCCCAGCCTGAGATCAAGGAGAGTATCTCTTCTTTCATCTGTCCTAATATGAGGCTTCTCTGTAAGACTAGATTTGAATAAAACAAGTATTCTTTTTTAAAAGCAACAATTTTGTAAATAAGTAAACCAAGACCCAAAGAATGGAATGACTAACCCAAAGTTATTATAAATAAATATCAGCAGAGTCATTTCCCTAAACCAGGTCTTTTGAGTCCCCAGCACACGCTTTTTTCTACTACAATGCAGATCACTCAACTCACAAAGTCCTCTCAGGGTACAAAATTCTATTCTACTAATTATGACATCAAACAAACCAACAAAGGAAATGAAAGTCCATTCTGTTCATTATCATGACTTGGTCCTATTTTAATATGTTACACTTTTTGTTACGAAGATCTCAAGTGTGTGGTGACTGCCTGTGTTCCCTGAACTTGATCCCATAACCCTTCGGACCTTCCAGAAGCCCAAGTAATCAGCACTGAACTTTCAGTGATCACATCTCAGTGACTCAAAAATTAGAAGAGAAAAGAAATGTTACCCTATTCTGTGGACTTTCAGCAAATTCATCCACATAATTTAATGGCTGAATACTACATAATTGAATTGTTTTTAAAATTTTTTGGAGGCATTTACAATTTACAATTTAAAAGGTAATATATATATATATATATATATATATATGAACTAAGTAATATTTTATAAAAATATAACTTATGAAAGAGTAAATAAATCTATTGCACCTCTATTGTGGTAGCAAGTAGTTTCATAATGGTCCATAGAGGCTAACCTAATATATGTTTCCGTTTCATTGAAAAACAAAGTTATTGGGTTGGTATTTCAACACCAAATGCTAATAGAGAATGAGAGCTTATAAATCAAACTCATAGAAATCAATATTTAAACACAGTTGCTAATACATCCCATCCACCTATTATTTCTAACAAATCTGTACGCCGACATTATTTGGTGTCATTTACATTTTAAGACATATCAATGGGAATGTTAAGGAGATGGCATGAGGTGTAGACTTCTTAGTAAAAAGTAATAAAAACCATAAAGTCCAAAAAATATATTTTAAGAATGCCAGATGAGTTTATAAACACAGCAGCTCATGTTTGCCATCAAGTTACTTAAAGCATCATTGACACATATTCTATAGAGGTTAACTCACGTTAGGACACTGTCACAGACACTCTCAGCTCATGAGTCAGTATCTATTTCCTTCTTCTTGCTTACGTCCCTTTTGTTCAAGGCAGGCCTGTGACAGTGTAGCTTTCCCAGCCTCCTGAGGAGAAGCAGTTGGCTCATTATTCTAAAAGGGGACATGAGCAAAGATACATTGCTGTGGCCTCTGGGAAGGCATGACACCCTTGACGAAGCAAGGTTCTTTCTCCTTCCTACTGCATTGAAAGCATGCAGTTGCTAGAATTGCGGTAGGTACTTTACAACCAGGAGGTAACAAGCATTAGGAAACAAAGGGAAGGAATTCCACAGTCACCTACCTTCAGTCCACATGTTCTGTGAGAAAAACAGATTCACAATTTAAGCCCCTGTAAGTGGAATATGCCATTACTTATAGCTGAAAGCATTTCTCACTAATAGGCTTTTTATAACTTTATTTCTATCTGATAGAAATCTTTCTAAAATATGACATATTTCCTCCCTTATTACAAATATAGATTAGATTTTTCAAAAATTTGTTTCTTAATGAAAAAGCATCACATTAAGATGTGAAGTTAATTTTTTTCTAAATTATACCAGCCAGCAAATAACATTCTACTGTCACATCCTAGGCCAGGAGTAAGTTAAGGCAAAATTTGGGGTGCAAAATTTAAGGGGGAATAAAAAAGAACTCAGTTATCAGAATATTATAATAAAACATCTCTCTTTAAAATATGAAATAATGAATAAAATCCATGATGAACAAAATATCATTTTTTTAAAAAAACTCAGGATCAATATTACTGATTTTTCCTTTTACCTCAAGCTCCAACATGACACAGCGTTACTCTCTTGCTACTGCCATTTATTTCATAATAAGACACACATCTTATCTTCCCTTGAACCAGAAGAATTGAAGATTAAGAGAGAAATGAAAGACTAAGCTCTTCAGTTCAGTGATTGTAACACCCTGGTACCTACCCTATAACAAAGGCTTTGTGACAGCTTTTTTTTATTTCCTGTTATTTAGAAGCCTTTGTTTTCACTTACATATTGAACTCTGATTGTGCTTCTAGACCAGTGATGGCGAACCTTTTGAGCTCAGCGTGTCAGCATTTTGAAAAACCCTAACTTAACTCTGGTGCCGTGTCACATACAGAAATTTTTTGATATTTGCAACCATAGTAAAACAAAGACTTATATTTTTGATATTTATTTTATATACTTAAATGCCATTTAACAAAGAAAAATCAACCAAAAAAATGAGTTCACGTGTCACCTCTGACACACGTGTCATAGGTTCGCCATCACTGTGCTAGACGGTTCTAGTCACCACAATTCTCTACTCCATAGAAGTGGAGATCACCTTAATTTAACAGCGTCCTAATCAGACTCCCCCGAATTCAGGAACTTATCCGAATATAAGCATGACTTTAAAACCCATAAATGTATACAGACGTTTCTGGAATGACAATTGCTTAGGATTTTGATTTGGTTCCGCAAACATTTACTGCGTACTTTATAGTCACCAGGGGCAGTAGGCTTTAAGGATGCAAACACTGGAGGGGAAAAAAAAGATCCCTGTGTTGTTTGCATTATTTTTAAACAATCATTTCCCAATTGCCCGTGGGACTGAAATGTAAAACTGTCTTACGATTAAATATCAGGTGAACTGATGATGGAATAACTAATATTTCCAGAACAAAGAGACCTCTTGCAGTCAATGTGAAATGGCACCGTGTTTATCTAGGTCCTCTGACGGTCCCAATGGGCTACCAGCCGAGAGCAGGTGCACATGTGGGACAAATGTCAGGAAAGACAGTGATGGAGCATGGCATCTGGGGATTCCCCAGTCCATCAGGAATAAAATGGATTAGCGCTCCTGTTGGAAGGAGGGTCAGAGAACAAAGGCCTTCTCCTTGCTGTCCCCAGGCAGGCACGTCCAGTTCGAAAAGGTCTAGGTGTCAGATGGAGGCCTTTTTATGCCACCAATCAGTAAGATGAGAGGCTCTTTGTGTTCCCTGTAGGATATTAGTGGAATTAGTGATGAGAGGCAAGGTGTCAGTGAAAACTCATTATGACTCATCTCTTTTCAATTTTCTAAGAGTCTCCCTCTGTGAAAAAGGAATCATCAAAGAATTAGGACGTGTTTTTAAATGGGTTTTTTTTTTAAGTCATAAAGAACGATACATTCCTTCAACTTGAATCCCATCAAAGGTGAGTCACTTGTCTGCATCACTGACAAGTGTTTTTCCTGTCCATGGAGTCGGAGAATCACATTTTATCTGGCTCTAAAATGGTCCTCAGCATCTACCTTGGGAAAAAAGCAGAGCATCAATAATCACCACCTGGATTTGAAGTGCAGCTAAGTATTGTATCGGAAGCCCCAAGCAAGGCTCAAGTAATGTTCCATCGATTGGAAAGAGCTGTGCAATTGTTAAGTTAATTTGAAAGCAGCCTGATAACATGGGAAGGCATGGACTTGGGTGTCTGGAAGACCCGTTTTTAGAGTTTGGAGTTTTCTCCCCCTTAGCTACACTTTCTATCCTCCTGCCTACTTTCCTGCCCTTCATTCTTTCCCCAAAAAGTTTAAGGAATCTATAAGTATGCGGTTTCCTTCATCCCGGGACCCCTCTGTGGATGGTGTCCCTGGTATCTAAACAATGCCTCTTTGATATTCATCTGTCATTTTAGATTTTCCAATTCATCTGTTATCAATACCCATTAATAATCTCACACATCTATTTTTAGTGATGACTCGTTGTATTATCATTGTTATCATAGGATATCCGTTCTAACAATCTATCCAGCAGAGAGGCACAATTCTTATTACAAAAAAAAAAAAAAGCCGAAACCGGTTTGGCTCAGTGGATAGAGCGTCGGCCTGTGGACTGAAAGGTCCCAGGTTCGATTCCGGTCAAGGGCATGTACCTGGGTTGCGGGCACATCCCCAGTGGGAGATGTGCAGGAGGCAGCTGATCGATGTTTCTCTCCCATCGATGTTTCTAACTCTCTATCTCTCTCCCTTCCTCTCTGTAAAAAATCAATAAAATATATTTAAAAAAAAAAAAGAAAAGAAAATGCAGATTGCCAGATATATGACCATTATTAAATTTCTTCCTGTGAACAAATAAAGGAATGTATACAAAGAAAAAGTAAGAATTTTGCAAAAAGAAATAACCTTGGAAATAAAAATATAATTGTGGTAATAGATCAGAATTAAGTTAGGCTGTTGACTTAACCTTACATTAAAATTATCACATTAATTAATTATAATTTTCAATTTACTTAGTTTTTGTTTTATTTTTGGAATTTTATAAAACCTGACGCTATTGATTTTCATGCTACTCTGATGTAGACATACATTTGATGATAAAAATACCAATACGTTCAGCCTTTATGCTTCCTCAATGCCTTTCCCCAGCTCTTAGTCTTTTTACTCCTGCAGTGGCATAAGGCCATTTTCCAACAACAAAAAAGTTACAAAGGCAATTGCAGAGTCTCTTTAAGTAAAACCTCCTCCTCCATTTGCATTTCTTGGGTCCTGATGTTATTGGATGTCCCAGAGGCCCTATAGTAAAAGCAGAGTCTGGGTGATTGGAATGGATGCAATATTTCAGTGTCTATGTGTTATTAATGACTGACAGTATTTCACTTTACAGTTTGTGAATGTCTTTCACATTTTCTCTTTTAATCTTCACAATAACCCCGTAAGATATTAACGCATGGGTGATTGGTAACCTCTCAACAATATAAATGTGACTTATCTTGACATAGAGTATTATGGGCATATAAAAATAAAGGGCATCGGCTATGAATTTCTGAATTATTTAGATTGTTATTACGATTTCATTACTTGGTTCAGAAGGGACTTTACGGATCCTCTGGGCCAACTACTTCATTTTCCAGAGAGAAAACCAATTCCCAGTGAGTTAGTGGCAGAGCCAAGGCAAGAAACAGAATGTCCTGATTCCCATTTCAGATTTCTTTCCACTCTAACGTACCTTATTTTCTGAAAATAAAAAGGTAAGAGAATATACAGTTTCCCTCTGTTTGCAAAATAGGTTCTATCTACAAAGGTAAGCTCTAAGGGAGAAATTTTAAATAACCATGAAATATTGTTAGAAGACCAATATTGGGTAAAAAATAGATTTTTTTTTCCAGTAGAAGAGATGGGGGTTAGAAGGGAATAATAACCTCCCTTTACACACACTGTAATTTTCAATAAAAGAATCTCACTTCTAAAGGTGAAAGTCATATGAAATATCCATTTCGTTGGTTACCACACAGAATTTTAATTTTCAGTTTATTAACATCACTCATTCAGCTATTCAGTCACGTTCTCCTGGACAGCAGAAGGGCGATTCCACTGAATAAAGTCCCCATGACCAATATTGTTAACCATTACTTTCCAGAATTCACAATATGTCTAGCTGTATCTGGGATATACAGATGCAGAATAAATTGTGTTCCTGCCACCAATCGGCTAGCATTCTAAGTCTCTTTATGATTTTAGTGTTGCAACTATGGATGGATTGTTTGTGCTCCCAGGAGCAAGCCCTCCACCTGTGCCTGGATCTCCTCTCCTCTCACTTAGATCTCAGTCGTGCTCCACCAATTGTCCCTCTCTCTCCTGAATCACAATTTCTCCTTCTCTATTGGTTTGCTTCCATCTCCCTACAAACACGCTGCGGCTCTTTGCACCTTGGATGTTAAAAAATATCCTTGATCTGACATCTTTCCCCAACTGTCACTATATTTCTGTGTTCTGCTTGTTAAAGAAACTAGGAAGATGTGTTGATACCTTCTCCATTTCATTTCCTCCCTTCTCTATCATACCATTGCCATTCAGGCTGATTTGTCATGGCCACTAACTGCCTACATTGCTGAATTCAATGATCAATTCTCAATGTTTTATTCTACTTTACTCAGAAATATTTGACTGACTCAATCACCCTCCATCCTGAAACACATTCTTCACATGGCTTCCAGGACATCACTCTTTGGATTCCTTCTTTTTCTCTGGTCACTTGTTCACTTTTATAGCTTTATGTATCCTCTACACAATTCCCAAATTTGTATCTCTAGCCCAGATTTCTGAATTTCTCTATGAAATCCAAAATCATATATTCAATCTTTACTTAATACTCATTATTTCTTTTGAGGTCTGAGGAGCATCTCAAAAGTAATCGGTCGAAAATCTAATTTTTATTCTCAAACCCCAGCAAAAATTCACACCTCCCCTACACTATCCTCTATCTATGCAAATATCACTCAGTTCTTTGGGCCACACCAGTTCCTCACTGATTCCTGATCACCATTTATAACAGTCACAGCCTGTATCCTGAAATGCTCATTCTTCTTCCCTGCCTAGTTCCTCTCGTAGGTACTTGTCACTATACATATATCTCAGACATACAGACACTAGCGTGTACACTCCATGAGGGAAGCAACTCTGTGTGCTATACGCACTGCTATATCCTGACAGGCTGGAACACGTCCATCACATAGCAGAAACACAAACATCTGCTCAATGAAAACTATTATTCGGAAACAAATATCTCTTAACAACAGGATCGTTATAAATAGGAAGCCACCATAATTTCTTTAACTCCTCATATCTTCCCAAGTCCTTCCTTTTTCCTACTTCATTTTTCTGGCAATTCCTACCAATAGTGATAGCTTGAACCCTGTAGTCACTCAGAAATGAACCACCTCACCCAGCAGGCAGGTGTGGCTCAGTGGTTGAGCATTGACTTATGAACCAGCAGCTCACAGTTCAATTCCTGGTCAGGGCATATACCTGGTTGCAGCTTGATCCCAGTATAGGGCATGCAGGAGGCAGCCAATCAATGATTCTCTCTCATTATTGATGTTTCTATCTCTCTCTCCCTCTTCCTTCTCCTCTGAAAACAATAAAAATATATTTAAAAAAAGAGAAATGTACTTCCAGCATCCTGTTCCCTGACCATATTCTCCTCTTCCTAAGAAGTTGCCTTCACACACCTTATAACCTCTCTCCAGATTCAGGGACCGTTAGTTCCTTGGTCCTACAAGTTTTACCAGTTTGCCATCCTCCCTGGCCTCACTTCCTTATTCAGCCTGAGTTATATGGCTAATTGCCATGAACAGTTCAATAACCAAACAGAACAGTGCAATTCCCTTGCATTACTGAAACTTCTGATCATTTTTGGTCTTTAATTATACAAGTCTCTGATTAAAGCAATATAGTACCTCTAAACCAAGCAGCCCAACATAGGCTCAGTCTCTAAGTCAAACATCTGGGTCTCAAATAAATATTGGTTTTTAACATTTATCAACCATGTACATTTGGGCAAATTAGCCTCAAAGCATCAGTTTCCTCATTAAAATTAATATTTCTTATTTAAGAGACTATTTGTGCAGACTAAGTGAGCTAATCTAACTGAAGTGCTTATCACAGAGTTGCTATTACCATTATTATACCCAAATTGTTTAGCACAGCAAAAGAATATCATACAAACACCATACACATTAGTGACCCTACAATATGTGTGCCTTCCAGTCCTGTTCAGCAATGTGCTTACTGATTTTTCATTATCTACCCCCTCTCATTTCATTAACCCTTTTTCCAAATCATCACCTTCCTCTCAAGCACCTAACTTCTAAGACTACCCATGTTTGCCTTTCCTCCCAGCCTCAAAAATAAAGAATAACCATTTTATTTCAGGACACCATATCTATCTCTACTCTTGATATCTTCCGCTCTGATCAATGACTCCCTCTCTCTCCTAATCCTCACTCTGTTCTCACTATTGGCACCATTCCTCAGCTTATTAAAATAATCATGTTTATCCTATCCATTGTTTCAGTTCTGTTTAATGTTATCCCATTTAGATGCTATTCTCATGACCTCATTCTTGTCATCCAAGCTTCTTGAAGGAGTAGTGCCATCTCATTATCAATTCTAGATTTCCTACTAAATTATTAAACCTTTAAACATATTTTAAGCATTTTCTGTAAATAATCACCTTGAACACATAATTTAAGGTTATATAGACTGTTCCAAATTTTCATATTGTTTTGAAATTACTATCTCAGACAATAAAAATATTTTTGTTGTGTAATAAATTACTAATTATTTGTCTTTTATAAAATATATTTTTATTGATTTCAAAGAGGGAGAGATAGAAACATCAATGATGGGAGAGAATCATTGATTGGTTGCCTCCTGTACACCCCACACCGTGGACTGAGCCTGCCCCACACTGTGGACTGAGCCCACAACCTGGGCATGTGCCTTGGCAGAGAATTGAACCTTGACCTCCTGGTTCATAGGCTGATACTCAACCACTGAGCAACAGCAGCCAGGCTAATTATTTCTCTTGATAAGGACAGTAGAATCAGTGATTTTAGTTTTACTAGCCCTATTTTGATGAATTTTTTCACTTGAAAATTTTTGCTTTTATTTTCAAGTTTACTTTCAGTGAAATGAGGCCAACTGTTTGATTTGCATTTTTGTCATACTATTAATCCTACACTCTTTGGGTATTTACTGAATATTGGTTAAACTAATAGACTTTAATTAGGAAGCTTTATGAGTAGACTCAACTAATACTTTAAAGATTGATAACACATTTGAATTTTGTTTATTTGCAATGCTATTCTATGGGACTATATCTTCATTCAACAAAAGAAGTCCATGACAATCATCATAAATATTCCTTTTTAGGAAATTAGGAAGTACTAAGCCCATTAGTCATGTAAAACCCATCAAGTACTAGTAGTTAATTGGCACAATGGAAAAAAAATTATTTTCCACTTTTTCAATACATTAATTTTACTTTGTGAAATCACCTTTTGAAGAGAGCTTTCTGAAGCTTCAGACATTGACTTCAGACTATTCATCACTCAACGGTTTCAACAGAAGTGGAGGCTGCAAGAGCCTCATTTGGCAGGAAGGAAGATTGCTTGGAAGAGTGGAGTGTGCCAGTCAATTTGTCAGGTGTTTTCTCATTAAGGACTTTAGAGATAAGGGTCAGTCTTTGAGCCGGGAATAGATTCCAAATACACACTTTCCTATTAAATGGTTTCACGAAAAGCCAAATTCCAAACCATTGGAGCTTTGAAGATAAGGATACACACGTTGCCAAGTTCCTATAAACAGAGCTGCCATTGTTATTAATTATTGTAATAATGGCTTACACACAAGGCATTGCCTGACAGGCATTGACTCAGTGCATTATCAACTGCAAATGAGGAGGACATAATAATAACAGATGTAGGGAAAATGGAGCAGCCCCTTTCCATAAAATGACTTCTGTTAAGAAACTTTTATTTTTCATTTAGTCCAATTGATCTTGGTTTTAAGTTGTTCTCTTAATTGAACATGACTGTCCAACATTGATAAAACTTATACCAACCTTCTGTAACTATCTATGAAGGGAGCCATGGGAAATGAAAAAATGAACAAATCAGCCCCCACCCTCAAGAAATTTAATAGACAATAGGAAAGCTACATATAACATACCATAATAAAGTAGCATATGATTGACGCCAGAAATACAAAACAACTTTATAAGTCAGAAGAGGATGGGATCTTTTTCATCTGAGGAAATTGAAGAAAGCTAAAGAATGCTTGTTGAATGGTTAGAACTTCAGCATGAATGTTTGGAACTACAAGAGCAAATTACATTCAAGTGACAACAAAAACTTGACCACTGGGGCCTTTGAGCATATTTAGCAGATGGTAGACCAATGTGCCTAGAAGCCAGGTTTGTTTAAATGAGTGAGAGACAAGAATAGAAACGTAATTTCAGAGTACAGAAGAACAATAAATATCGGAAATAGAGAAATTGTGGGAGAAAGCAAAATAAAAGAAACTCTATTTTCACATATATGAAAGAAGATTCCCAAACTTGAAGTATACTCCCAACTAGATATAATATCAAAGTGTCCACAGTCACTCCACAATTCTATAAAGCTTCCATCTTGATAATTTTCTGTCTTCTTTTGCCTTTGTGTTGATACTTTAACAATCACTTCCCAAACATTTTATGTCCTAGATATATGACAGGTTATGTTCACATTCACGCCCACCATCTTTGTTTGTTTCTAAAATAAGTTTTCTTTTAGTTTTAGAGTAATTTTATATTTACAGAAAAGTTGCAACAATAGTACAGAAAGTTCCCATGCTCCCAGAACCTAATTTCCTCTGTGGTGAAGATCTAATATTAGTTTGGGCAAGTTGTCACAACTTAATGCCATAACCAATACTGCTATACTTTTGTTAGCTAAAGTCTATTTTTTTCAGAAGTATTTAGTTTTTACATATTATTTTTGTGTTTCAGAATCTCATCCAGGATACTACATTATACTGGTTGTCATATCTGTTTATACTCTTCTAGACCATAAAAGTTTCTCAGATATTCCTTGTTTTTGATGAATTTGAGAAGTCGTGGTCAGGTATTTTGTAGAACTCCCACAATTTAGGTCTGTCTGAGATTTTTCTCATGATTAGAGTGGGGTTATGGGGTTTAGCAGAGAAAGACCACAGAAGAAAAGCCCTATTTTTTCACATCATATCAAGGCTATCTACTATATTTATATCATTTGGATGGTCACATGGGTGAGGCAGTGTTTCTCAAGTTTCCATACTGTAAAGTTATTCTTTTCCCCCTTTTTTCATACTGTATCTTTGGAAAGAAGTCGCTATGTTTAGCCCACAGTTAAAAGGTAATTGGGGTGTGGGATGGAGTAATGCTTTACCTTCATGAGAGTAAAGTACCTACATAAATTATATGGAATTCTACATAGGAGGTTTGTCTGTTCTCACTCATTTATTTATCTGTTCAGTCAAATAATTATATCAGAATGAACTCATGGATATGTATTGCATACTTTGAATTATAATTCAATACTATGCTATTTATTTTGCTGCTCAAATTTTTCCAACTTTAGCAATTAGGGAGGACTCACTATTGTGGAAGATCACAGACAGCATCTTGTGGTTCCTCAGCAATGCCCTATTCCCTTCCTCCCAGTGCTCCTTTGGACTTATATTAAAGAAGAAAGCTAGCTTTTTCTGAGGGTCATCTTCAACTACAATTCCATCAAAGAAAAACAAGAAGCCAGTAGAGTGAAAAGAAAATAGAGTCCATACCATTTAATATTATTGCACTAATTTTATGTAGCGGTAAACATCAATTTATTCAGCAGTAGATTTCAATTATGTTTCTAATTTGCAAATGTTGCCCTCCAGTAGATCTCAAATTAGAGGGCTAAGCACTAAGAAATGGCAATACAATGACACTGCAATTAGAAATTCTTCTAAAATGTTCAATTAACTATTTGGGAGAGTTGTAAATAGCTCACCTTACTTATTGATAAAGGCATATATAAAATTTGATTTATATTAGATTCATAACTATGTTTCTTAGACTAGCTATGATCATTTTCAATTTGGGGAATACATGGTTATATCTAGAACTTCCCTGGGGATGGTTAAGATTTAGATAAATTTGAAGATTGCCATGGAAAATTAACTATTAGACCACTTTAAAAGGTATTAAAAGAACTTGTCTAATTTTTTATATTAATAGGATTTTTGGGTGCAAAGAGCAATAGAAATAGAAAAGCAATTTCTATTATATTCCTAGCATTGTGAGAAGATACCCAAAAGAGATCCTCGTCTAATCACTTTTATGGATTTTTTTTAGTCCTCCATCACCTTTGTAACCTAATTCCCCAAAATCCACCCAAAATGTGAGTCAGAACTGTGTTTACAGTCACAGTTTAACTTAGACAATATGTGAATGTCTCCCTGAACCTTAGTTTCTACACTGAAGAGAAATAAGGAGAAAGTGTGACTTTTATAGCTATTATGACAGCTAATTAAAATAATGAAGATGAAATTTGCACAGTCCTTAGGACAATGTTAGTTTCTCTTTCTCAGTATGTGTATTTGTATGTATATTTCTTTTCCGTGGAAGTATAGTCAACATAAGCCTTCATAGTTCACACTAGAGGCCTGGTGCATGAAAATTCATGCACTTGGGGGACAGGGAGGGTTCCCTCAGCCTGCCCTGTGCCCTCTCGCAGTCCAGGATTCCTCAGGGGATGTCCACCTGCTGGCTTAGGCCTGCTTCCTAGGGGATCGGGCCTAAGCTGGAAGTCAGACATCCCTCTGGCAGCCCGGGAGCCCTCAGGGGATGTCCACCTGCCAGCTTAGGCCCGCTCCCTGCCTAAGCTACAGCCGGACATCCTTAGCACTGCCATGGAGGCTCCTGTCACTGCCGCTGCACTTGCAACCATCAGCCTGGCTTGTGGCTGAGTGAAGCTCCCCCTGTGGGAGCACACTGACCACCAGAGGGCAACTCCTGCATTGAATGTCTGCCCCCTGGTGGTCAGTACGTATCATAGTGACCGGTCGTTCCTGGTTGTTTCGCGTCATTCCGCCATTAGGGTCAATTTGCATATTACCCTTTTATTATATAGGATAGGATACCAGAGTCATGAACTTGGTGTTCCTTTTCATTTATTTTTGTTTAGGAATAGATGAAAGACAGGAAAGGAGGCAAGAAGGGTAGGGAGAAAGGAGGAAGGGAAGGTTGCAGGCAGGAGACAGACATGAAGAGCCTTTCCTCTGTTATAAGAACCTACCTGGAAATAAAGCAGGCTGTGTCTCTTGATTAGATTAGCAGGGATTTTAAGAAATCTGGAGCACATTAGTGGAGTGTAACACGGAAGTTCTGTCTAACTGCCTCTACTAGACATCAATGCCTCCTCATCATCTGTCATGTTATCACCCTAAGCACTTCTGGTGAGATCTAGGCAAAGCTTCGAAGGCTTCAGATTTTCTGAGCCCTCAAAGTTTTCTCACCTCTCCTCTAGTAATCCCAGGTTTCTCTACACCCTCCATTATACAACTTCCAACAACCCCCTAAGCTACATGGATGCATGTGGCTGCCACAGAACAACACAGTCTTCACTGTACCCAGGCCAGACCATTGTTTTTGCCAGACCATTAATTTCCATGAAGCCCTATTGAATAAAATGTAAATTCCAAGAGAAAAAAATGTTTTCATTGCCAGTGGGTTTGGGGAGGATGTTGGAAAATGTCTCCAGACCCTGAACTCTTATTCTTCCCCCAGCCAAAACTGAAGTTCAGTTGTTTTCTGGATTCATAGATTAGGCAGGATCCCCAAACTGATCTTTACCATCAGGAAGCTCGGGGCTTAGAGAGGGCTCTTTAGGATGAAACGGGCCAAAGGACCATCTATATGCTGCAGTTATTGGGCATCACATCCCCAAGGGTCATCTGGTTTCACACCATGAGGTTCTCAGACCTGAGTCATCTCTCCAATAAAACAAGCCTCCAAGAACACCCAGCCTCCTGTGCACTCCCTGCCCCGATGGCCTCTCCTTATGTGACCTCAGTTCCATTGTAACTTATAACCTGGTTCTCAATCTCCCTTTTGACATGTGAAAGAAATTTGTTATTTAAAAGCCCACCTGAACATGTAAACTGTCAGCAAGACTGTGGGATACAGTGTGTTCATTCCAAAATATTTACTGAGTACGCACCAAAGCTAGACACTGTGGAAAGTAAGAAGAACTTACACATAATTTCTGTCCTGAAATACTTTATTTCATAGAAGATTTTGTAATTCAATGGGAATCTTTTTTCAATTATTAGTTTATTACTCTCCCCACTAAAGGCATTTCCTATTTCCCATGAGCAATGATTTATGTGGGACAATAAAAAGAAATTTTCGGTTTCTTCTATCTTTTGTCAAATGTTTGTTTTGTTCAAAGCTAGTGCAATGCCATTTTAGTTAAATCACATTTGCTTTTATACAACATAACTGTCATGTCAAAGTTATTGTATTATTATAGAAGTTAGTAAATCTAAATAAAATGTATTTTCAGAATCAAATGACATAAAAATCATTTTCATTTTATCTTTCTATTTCCCTAAGAAAGTATGGATTTCTCATCAGAGCATTACATTTCTTTTTTCTTTCTTTGCCTTACCTTTGCTCAAGGCCATTATGCCTGTCTCTCCCTTCCCTATAAACAAGTACATATATATGCCAAGGCAGCCACCGAGGCCCTGGCTAGAGTCAGATACAAGCCAGTGACAGACACTTTTATAGGAAACCTCAAGGTTCAGGGCCATGCATGTCTTCTGCTCCCTGTCCAGAAACAGTGAGTGATCTGGGGGTGATACACATTGTGAAGTCCTAAGAAATGGACGTCACCCCGTCATCATGTGTACACTCTGTGTCACATGGCTTCTCTTCCTCGAACTTCCTTCTAGAACACTGTATTGAGTGTTTGCAATGGGGGAGCTGAACAATGCTAGGTGGTTACTAGGATGTATATTTCTCTGGCTTCTGATGGTTTCATGTCAAGTACAAAAATGTGATACCCCCAAAATACCAACTTGATCCTTGATGCTAGAGTCTAACCCAAGGCATATATATTTCAGAAAACAACCCATCTACGGGTGTTTGATGTGTAACATAAAAAAGGCACTGAAAACAACTCCCCCTCCCCAGTCTGTGGGTCTATATAGTATTTGAAATAAAACCTGAAAAATTTAGTACAGCAAGATCTTTATTGGATTGGCCAATACTGTCTAACATAAATGTTTCTCTTGTCAATTTTTCAGTGAAGTTGTCAAAAACAGAGGAAAGTTTAGTAATCTTCATATTGTGTATAAACAGTGCTACTTATTCACCAAACAACATTGCCGCATGACAACCAAATCATTACTGTGCCAACCAGTTTTTTTCAAAGCTCTCTTTAGGTCTATAAAAATTTTCGTAGTACATTTTGTTTTTTAGAAAAATGATGGTGATTCTTTCCTGCAGGTGATGTGGAAGTAACAGTCTGATCCATGTGACCATAACAGGACATAAAGCACAGTTTGATCCTTCCTGGTCCAATCAATATTGCAGCTATAACCAAACATAATCAAATAATTTGGAGTGTTAAGACCCAAAGGATTGCAAGAGGCTCTGTAGGGGGGGTGTAAGGGTTTATTTGAGTCTCTCAGATTGACTGGGGAGCTGCCTCATCTTAATGCCTCTGACTCTAACCGTAGCCACTCCAAAAGGATGTTAAGAAGTATATGACCTTTGAATCTATTTACACCTCTGGGCAAACACAGCAGTGAGGCTGTGAGGAGCTGTGAAGGCTGTTCTTAATAGGGATCTTATGTGGCTTGCACCTGTTTGTACGGCAGGAAGAGCCACAGCAAAATTTTCACAACGCTGGCCCTCTACTTCTAGACAGACTCTGTCTCCAAACAAAGAAACAAAAAATCTTTTACTTTGCTCTGTGTTGTTCCATTTTTTAAAGCATAAAATCATCCTATCGTGCTGTATTACTGTCTCCAGTAATCAGACCCAGTGTCCGAGGCCTGTCGAGAGCGCTGCATCAGTTAGCCATCCAGTCATTTTGATTAAATTCAATAAATAAGGCAGTAAACATGGTTTATGGTTTATTAAAAGTGCAATTGATTGCATACTGAAATATCCAGAGACCTGTGAATAAATCAACTTGTTAGTAAACTCAATATTTTCAGACAGCAAATTTATCCTATAAGTACCCTACAAAAATATACACTCTCTCTTTGTAGCATTATATGTTCAGCGTCATGGATTAAGAGCCACTAAGACTTAAAGGGGACTTCAGAGGCCGTCTTCATTTATGCAAGACTAACTTATTCCAGTTTAAAATTCCACATCTTTATTCTGAGAACTCTCCCAAACAAGAGATTCAGCAACCCCATTAACCTATTCCTATGTGTTTAACTTAAATCCTTTCTCGTGTAATTGTCTCTAATCTTTGAAAATGAAGGGAATTTGAACCAGGAAGAATCATAATGAAAATGCTGTGTATCGATCTTGTCCTTCATTTCTGCAGTGTCTGGTTCTTTTACATTCAGCCCTCCACCCCTTCACTGTCATCCCCTGGGGTGGCCTTTAAATCTTATCTGACTTGACTTATTGCAGAATTTATCCAACCCGCCATACCCTCCTTACCTAGCTTCCCCACACCACTCCACATCCGCTTGCTTCTTCTGTCCTCTATCCCTAGTGAACTCAGGTGTTCAGTCCTCTGTGTTTTCTCTGCTTTTCTAAGGTGATCTCATCACCTCCAATGGCTTGTCAATTGGCATTAACTCTTAGATCAGTACTTAGGAATTTAATTTCTCTTCTAAGCTTCACACATAGTTCCTGCTACCTACTTGATGTATTAAGAGTCTAATGGGTATCTCACATCTAACAAGTTTATCTTTAGCTCTAAATCTATTTTGTTTTGATTAGTGACATCACCTGCTATCTAATTGCTCAAACCAGGGACCTCCTAATCACCTTTGGCATCTTTACTTCCTCACTCTTCACATTAATTGGTAACGAGTTTATGCCAATTCTGCTTCTAAAATGCTTCTCATTATATCTATTCTCTTTCCACTGCCACTGGCTCAGCACAGAGCCTCTCATTTGGTCTATTTTAATAGCTGATCATCCCATCATCTTCTCACATTCATTCATCCACTCTCCTTCTTGAATTCCTGCCTCAGAGATCTGTTAAAAGTGAACATCCACTTTGGAAAAAAAAATGGAACAGAGAGAATACCCTTAATGGCTCACTTTTGCCTACAGATACAAATTCAAACAACCTGTGTTGAGTACATTAGACCTGCTAGACCTGTAGTAGGTACCACTGCATGCATTATGTCTAAAGAGCATGGCATTGGAAGTTAGGAAAAGTTGCTTCTAGTCCCATATATGGGTCCATAAATTTCCTCTCCTGTCCTATTTCATCATGTGTAAATGAGAGGAATGAATTAGATGATTTCTAAGCATCTTTTCATTTCTGCCACTTTTTTCAGAATGGCGGTAAATATAGTAAAATAGTGTCAAGAGACCAATTAGGCTGCTTGGGATATCATTAGAGATATTAGGAAATTAATAATATTTTAGTTCTATTAACCAATATGTGTCTATTTTTGAACAACTATTCTGCGTCAGGCAATCAGAGGGGTAGATAGAAGCAGAAATTTGTTCTAATTCCCTAGGAACATCTATCTGTTCTAGTGGAAAAAAAAGATCAGCCTCCATGTGCCTGGAATCTTCTGCTAATTATTAAGCAGAAGACATAAAATAAAAGCTTACTTTTCTGAGCTTCACTGGGAGGCTCTTTGCAGGGCAAACTGGAAGTGGTGATCAATTCATTGAGCTATGATGTGGGGGACACTGTGCTCATCATGGCCACAATCAGCAGACACCAGAGAAGGTGAATGCTACCTCTAGAGTTGAACCAGCCTTCTAATCCCTGCAGAAAAAAAGATTCTAAAACCAGAACCTGAGACCAGACCAACAAGTCAGGGCTTAGGGAAAGGCTAAGATCCCATGAGGATGTTGTGGCGAGCTTACTTCGATCACAATGAACGTCAGACTACATAAGCATATCTATCTGAGTCCATTGCTGGAGAAGAGACTCTCCATGTGTTCTTGGGTCTGCTCATCACCAGATCAGATGCTGGGTAGGGCCGAGTCTAAGCAAGAGGGCTGTCTCTGTCCACAGCTGAGCAAAGCTAGAGAGGACAGGGGCTGACAAACAGGGTCTGTAGCCGCACAAGAGAAGGGTGGGTGCCAAGCAGACACAGTGACCACTCCACAACTACAACTTGCTCTAAATACCCATTCATATGGAAGAGACCGAGATGAAATAAATACACAGTATGTAAAATGCAGGCAAATAGCTATAAAGCTAGCTTTCCACATAATAAGTGACCTGATAACTTTGGAAGAGAATAAATGGAGGAGGCTCTAGGAAAATATGCCCTGGGGCACACCACATTTAGATAAAAAGGAGCCAATAAATTGAATCTGGAAACAGTTCAGAGTGGGCCTAATGTGAAGGGGGTTGGGGGAGCACAAGGCCTCTAGGGCTCTTTCTGCTGTGACAATAGCTGGGTCTGTAATTCTGTGAAATGACTATAGATACCAAACAGGGTGGAAGCAGGAGAGGGTGCACCCCACCCTGCCTTTTTGGAACACTGAGATTTTCTAACTGCAAAAAATGGCTCCCCCGTTGAGCTAAACACTGGTGAAATGATTCCACCTTAACTGTCTCACCCACCTAACTAGCTCCTCTCTGTCCCTTACAGAGGCATGGCAGCCCCACATCCATGCCTTTGTGCTCCACCCTCCACCCTAAACAAAGCCCTTGGTAGTGAAAGGAATTTTAGAGACAGGACAGGCAGTTTTAGGGAAAAGGGGGTTCATGGGAGAGGAATGCATATGTGAAGGACAGAGGTAGCTCCAAGACACCAGAATGCTTACCTTACTTTCACAGAGGATAGAGGAGGATAGAGAAATGTTACAAGAGGAAGACATACTTTCACAGAGGATAGAGAAATGTTACAAAAGATATAGGAATGTTGCAAGATGAGGGGGAGAGAAAGAGGGGGGCACCAGGTGGGCTTTGACCTTTGAAACTGATACTCTGCAGAATGACCAATTAGGAAAGCACCGGGATCATAAATGGGGAAGGGATCCAATTAGAAGGGAGCATAGATAAAGAACTTCCAGCCTTTAAAACCTTACAAAGGGGCTTAGTTGGTTACCAGATTGAGAACCCTGCTCTATGTGGGAATATATATTTGCTTCCAATAAATTTCCACACTTTTACTAACAAAAAAAAAAAAAAAAAAAAAAAAAAAAAAAAAAAAAATAAGTGACCTGAGTCTCTCTTGTTAAAGGACAGTATCCTATTTAAAACAGTCAGTCTTACAAGGAAGGAATTGGTTTCTCTCATCATGTAAAGGGAACTACAGAAAAATTGGGGTAGGACACGTGACTGCACTCTATTTTTGGTCAAATAGAGTTTTGTTGTTAGAACACTTGTTTAAAATAAAAATTGCCCTCAAGAAAGGAGCTTTCCCAAACATGTAGCTTGTAGATTGTGTATCCTGTGTTAAAGTAGCAAATAAAACCAAAAAATCTGAGGACTCGTTTAGCCCTTTTAAAATCAAGCCAGTAAAACACCATTATTTTTCAGGATTCCCACAGTGATTTATCCAGAAGGAATGTTCCCTTAACTGAAAGTAAGATGTTCACCCCCTATGCCTGATTAGGTTTTCCAGGGCACCAGCAGACAGTGGCGATAGTCATGCTGTGAGAGTGAAATTAAGAGTCAGATCATTCCCAGCAAGTGAAAAAATGTATCTGGCTAATGTAGAGCACACCTTTCTTCCCACACGTTCAGCAGACACTATCCATTCTATTCCATAAAGGAAAATTCCCTTTAAAAATGGGTTCTGTGGAACTGGAGTGGTTGTGTGAGCAAATGGATAGAGTGGGGTAGGCAAGACGTTCTTTCTTCATCAGTGCCCCTAGGTGAGGGGCAGCGATGGCAGCTGTTAGCACATATCTCTTCTAATGAAAGTGCCCGGGAGGTACAGAGGGGGCAGACAGGTCACGGCAGTCTCCACCTTCAAATGGACCAGTTGTAGACTCTGTCCTGAGATAAGTCACTTCGCATCTAAAGGTCTTTCACTTCTGTTTTCTTTTTTCCACTGTGAAAAGATAGATTTTTATTCATTCCTATCAACGATCAAAAATGTGCATGGTGCTCCTGGGGGCATGGGAGAGTGGAGGAAAATGCCCTGCTGCTAGTTCCCTCCATCCCAATCGTCACTGTGTAATAGGCGACTGTGTTCATGTTTTCAAAAGAAGTGCATCCTGGAAAGGGGTTGGAGAGGGATGATTTACTGAGAGGGGCTAACATGATTTGGGGCACTTTGATTTATACCAGAAGAACATCTGCTTTACAGATCCTCAAAGTGCAACAGAAGAATAGGAAACTAGAGAGTCTTGAAAGTAAGCATACAAATGCTCAATTTGATCAAGAAGATGATGAGACACAAGCAGGTGTAGCTTGGGTATGGGCATTTGGTACTTTTCCCAATTGACCTGAGAAGTAAATATGAAAGTTGATCTGTTCTTCAACCAAAGAAACGCTTACTGATTTATCTGCTGCCCAAACACAGTGTTGGAGCTCTCCAGTTACCGGTGAATGTGGCATCCTCACTTCTCTCCCCTCTGCTCTTTAAGAACTGGAAGATCCTATAAGGAAAACATGAAGCTGTTTCTGATTCTGAGGAATACATGACAGCTCCCCAGACAGGGATCCCGCAGTCACTCACTGTTGTTCAGTCTCCCAGAAAGTAAAGATTTAAAATGACCCAAATAGCCTTGGGATTTATTTCCTGGTGTTAGGTTTTCTGGATCTGGGGAAAACTAACCATTACCTATTTTCAAAAAAATGTTTAACTTCATTTTTCATAGAAAAATAATAAATACACAAAAAATATTGACATAAACAAATATTATTTTACTTTGACAGAGGGCTTAAGAACAACAGGAATGAATAATATAAATTCTTAGAATATACAAGAGTCATGGATAATATGCGTTTTAATACATTTGTATTGCAACATAAGTCCTTTTCCTTAAGCCTATTTATATTCTCATTTCCTCAATAGTTTACTCTAGAGAAATCAATTAGGAACTCTCATCTTCAAAAATTAAATTTTAGTTTCCATCGCTTTAAGAGATTACAAATACAGATATTTAATTTTAAAATACCTTGATTTCTAGCAGAACGAGATGCAGAGAGGACCTTAATTTTCACATAATTGAGTTTTATGCAACCCATTTGTACAAATGCTCTTTGGGAAAAGATTAATTAAAATTATACAGAAATAATACTGACTCATCAGCATAAAATATGGTGCATACAATATTTTGCACTCTTACATAAGCGGTATTCACTTCAAGACAATTTTTTTAAACTACAAGCTCCCTACAGAATTGTAGAGTCAAATAACTACCCAACAAACGTTTAC
The DNA here is from genome assembly GCF_028538775.1 of Myotis yumanensis. NCBI lineage: Eukaryota > Metazoa > Chordata > Mammalia > Chiroptera > Vespertilionidae > Myotis > Myotis yumanensis. The sequence goes on from NW_027223762.1 coordinate 17,154,233, forward strand.
TCAGAACTCTTCGGGGTGCTTTCGGAGGATGGTCATGAATCATGGCTGCTGCCCTCAGAGGATACCATGATCCCTCCCAGCCAGAGCTCATGCTAAGAAAACCGCATTTGAAAGGAAGTACGTTGAGCATGAAGAATAATGGAATGCCTCTTGAAATATCATATTTAGTCTAGGACATTGGTTTTTTGATTTGTGACATTGAAGAAGAAAAGTGCTTTGGGCTGGGATTTAGGCGAAGTAACTTGATGAAATATGGTGAAGATCAAACTGGCAATGTGTTAGACTGTCGCTGATTCCACTTCACGGCTATATGGAATTTTCCAGCTTGTTATGGAAAATAACTAAGGAGTGGATTTTAGCATTATGCAAATATGAGACACTGTGGAAGACCTGTTAAAATATTTTAAAGGATTTGGATCTAATCTTTTAAATGCTGGAGTTGGGGGTAGGGGCGAAAGTCACTCCCCAGACTGTTTGGAAAAAGAAGTAGCCTTCTACCACTCATGTGAACTATGTGAAAAGGGCAGGGAAAGATAGGGACCTGGAAGAGAGAGGATCTGAGGAGAAATTTTCCCCAGCTGCTGTGGTCCGGTCTCCTTCAACATTGAAAAGTTCGTTTCCCTTAGATTCATTCAGTGGCCCTTTTGAAATCATCCATATCTAAGAACTACCCTTTTCAGAACCCTCCAAGCTTTAAAATGATGTCCTCTATCTGATTCTTCCCTTCCCATAAGGCACTGTTGTGGGTTTCCAATATAACAATAAATGATCTGATATGCCCATTTCTATTAAGTGCTACAAATTGAATCAGTTTCCTGGTTCATTCATCAGTGGTGATTATCATCTTTTAAAAAGTGTGGGGGGGGGGGGGGGCGCGGGGGGCGGGGAGGCTGACCGGTTTGGCTCAGTGGATGGAGCGTCGGCCTGTGGACTGAAGGGTCCCAGGTTCGATTCCGGTCAAGGGCATGTACCTTGGTTGCCAGCACATCCCCAGTAGGTAGTGTGCAGAAGGCAGCAGATCAATGTTTCTCTCTCATTGATGTTTCTAGCTCTCTATCCCTTTCCCTTCCTCTCTGTAAAAAATCAATAAAATATATATATATTTTTAAAAGTGTGTGTGTGGGGGGGGGGGGGGGGGGGAATCCCTGAATCTAAATAAATATTGCTGAGATTCTAAGCACAGTGGCAGTAAGATGTATCTTCATGGAGGTGTTGATGAGCACTGGAGTGTTGGGGGAATATTAGGTTTCACTTTTGGAGGCCTTTTTCATTTACACTAAGCATCAACCTTCAATGCCACCTTGCTGTGACTCTGAAACAAGAATTTCCCCCAACACAGTTGGAATTTCTTTTACCATTCGCTAGCTATTTATTTAGGAGATCTGAGTCACAAGTCCACAGTCACCTCTTTAAGCAACTATAGAGAACAGAATGCTGATGTTGCCATAAGAATAACTGAGTTATTCCTATTACCAGTTGTGTGGCTGTGGTGAAATACTTAAATCCTTTTGAGTTTCAGAATTTTCTTCTGTAAAATTCTTAATTAGAACACCTACCTCATAGATTGTGTGTATTGTAGCATCTGTGAGGTGGAAGGTCATTAGGCATATACAGTCAAAAACAAAGAAGGCAGTTCGGTTTTAACTCAAGTAACACCTAGTTAAGTTACAGAGTCTATTTGTAATGCTTTGAAGTTTGTGTGGGTCCATATCTAACAGGGAAAAGTTCTGTGGTTGATTAGTGATGTCTGCCATGAGACCTCAGTATAGGGGTGGGAATATGAGTGACACATAAATGACATCCTTGATTTAAGATAGTTTTTATAATTTAATTTTTAAGGGATGGTCTTGGATGTCATCTCCTTCCTCCATGAAGCCTTGATAGGTTGAACCTAACCAGTTGCCTCCTTAATTTGATGAAGAAGACAGCTCTGTTAGTTTACCCACTTAGTGAGAAGTTATTTGAATAAAAATATCAATCAGTGAGTGCATGATGCATCAATTACCTTGCACCAAAATCTTTCTTATTCTTCAAAAGCAGATAGTGGCACACAAATCAAAAACATCCAGCAAAACTCTTTTCTTAAAATGAGAAAAATATTTTAATACTTATATTTGGGTTTTTGGTTGTTATTTATAGACAAAGAGCAACATCTGACACTGTTTTCCTTTTTCAAATCAGTGTGACTATTTGATTCAAAAGAGGAATTCACGTGAAGTAAAGATACTAGAGAAATAAAGAAGGAAGTTTTAAATTAAAGAACAATGGAGTAGAAATTGTAAGAAAATGCAGATCAAAGTGATAGGGTTGAGGGGTGAAGAAGGGACAAAAGAAATGACAGATAAGAGCAGAAAGACCAAAGACAGAATAAAGAGCAGTTAGCAGGAAGGAAGTCAGAGAAAAATATGTTTTCATTTATACTACTCCGGAAGGATATTTTAAAAGGAACATGATGTCACTTCCATGTCATTAGAGCAAAGATATTTCATAAAACAGTGCTGTGATCCTTTTCTTTTTCATCAGGACCCGATTATTGCCCCCTACAGATTTCATTTTTCTTCTTTTATTTATTTATTTTTAGCATGAGTTTCACAGAGAAATGCTGAAGTGATTTAGTTCTAAAAAAAATTATGTCTTAGGGCACCCCTAAGAATATTCCTAAGATAAAGATAAACTAATCTAATCTTACTTTCATAATGTATCCAATGAAGCTATTTACTTTCAAACTTAAATTCAGTCTCTGCAATATATGTTTTATATAAAGGAGAATTAGTTCCAAATCTGATCTCACACTTTTAAGAATCATAAATCTCCACTTTTTTTGGTATGAATATCCAAGCAACAATGACATTTCTAACACAGAAGTAATGTCAGTTTAAAAGATTGCCTTCCTTTACAAGTTTACAAATCTGAACATAATACTTTTGTATCTTCTTTGAGATATACAATAAATTTTCAATTTCTTTTATTTTTATTTTCATTGGAATATTCCAGTGAGTTTGAATTCTAGAATTCCCTTGAGCTACAAAATTTGGTTTATAAAACTATAGATATGTGTTTCCCTTGTTTTCTTGACTAGGATGGATTCCTACCGTACCCTGAGAGATGACATCCCCCAAATGGACTTCTATAGAGGAAGGCCTTCCAGGCTCGGTGCATGTGCATATGTCTGCACACACCCAGCCCACTGTACGTGACCTTCTCAGTCCTCGGTGGGCCTCCCAGCATGTGATCCAATATAGAGCACAGTTCCTTAGAGCTTTTCACAGCCAACTCCAGCCTCAACTAATAACAGGTTTTGTTGAGTTGGCAGCTTCTGGAATACATGATATGGGTCCTGTAATAGATCTATAAACATAGATGTGAAGGGGTCACTTGCGAAACAATGCACATGGTCATAGTAGGTGAATGCCTGAGCAAAATAATGTGTATTCATTAACTGGATCATTATGCCACCATTATAGACTATGTTCAAAAGTATTATTAACAGTATAATAAGTGAAAAAAATCAGGATTTAACATTGTATATTTGGTACAATTATGTATAAAGTAGGAAAAATAGAATTAAACATATATACAAAGCCCAAAAAGAAATAATACTATACCGTGACTGGGTGGGTGGATTATAAGTGACTTTTTTTCTACTTTTTATGTGTTTTCAACATTTGCTTTAATGATATTATGCTATTTTAAGAGTATGCTTGTATTTTAAAGCATTTAACAAAAGGCCATTTTTGTTTCTGTTTTTCCTCCTTTCAAGTGAGAGGGACAAGGCAAAGCATAGCAGAGGTGAAAAACAGGAAGCAGAGATTTGAGTTGGGGGCTTCGGATGAGATGCAGTAGCTACTGTAAAGAGGTAAGATATTCACCCTGCACAGTTGCAGATTCATTGTTATAGGTCGAAGTTACAAACTAGGATTAGTCCACCTAGGAATGAAAAGATAAACAGAAACCCAGATCTAAGGCCAGGAAAAGGGGAAAGGAAGAAGAGGCAATACACTGGCATTTCATGGGACATCTCATATGTAACCAGTGGCATCTCCATACTCCCTGACTCGCATACTTAGTCTTCATGGTGACGAATGTTGTTAAACTTTCATTCATTTTCATGACATTTTGGCCATGTGTTGTGTGACTTCCAATTCTCTGTGTATCCAGTATAAAATGCTGCTTGAAGTTCCATTTTTTTAACCTACAACCTTCTGGGACAGGCAGGAAGCAGTGATAACACACCACGTTGTAGTGAATGAGAGTCAACTCCATCAAATACAGGGAGTCAGCACCATATCTTGTCCTTACCTCCTCAAGGACAGACACCTGGCAGCAGGGCCTCACAACAATACTCTGGGGTTCAAGTCATAGCACAGCCACAGGGGAAGCTCATCTCTCTTCATCATGTAAGGGAAAGCCTGACTGCTCCCCGCCACATCTCTGCCCGCCTTTCCACTCAGTCCAACTTAGATCTGAGAGAGCCTCCAGGTCACAGCGCAGGAGGAGGGGGAAGGGCAGTTGAATCTAGGTAGCCTTACAATGCAGCACAGTTATCTTAACTGTAACCAGCCCCTGTGCTGTTTTCTTTATTTAAACAACCTTGGTGTGAGGACCAGAAGGAAGTTGACTTCCCTGTGTTGACTTATATAGTAATTCATAATGTTAACCGATTCTGTTAGCTCATTCCATCAATTTCTCATTCAATATAAATTCTCTGAGGACCAACTTTGGGCAGGGGGTATTCTGCAAACAGTAAAAGAGGACATTCTGACACTTTGTGTAGTTCATAGTCTTGATTGGAAAAGCTGATTTTTTTAACACAGAAAAAATAATAAATTAGATATTTGTATGTATCAATAAGGATATGAAGACAATAAAATAGGATGGCATGACCAGAAAGTCTGCTTCAGACAGTCAGGAAACACTGAAGAGGTAAGGTAACATCTGATCTGAGTTGTAATGATACTAAAACCTGGCAAAGATCTGAAGGAATGCTATATTTTTATAGGAACAGTCTCACATAAAACTAAGGCCTTCACTGAAAGTAAATAATCTGGGGTTGGGGGGGGGGGAGCTCTTGGTTGAAGGAGCCAATGAAGACACTTGGCATCTCATCCTGACATCCTGGCTCTGCGTGGAAGGGTGGGAGAGGTAGAAATATTTCCCTGAGAATTTATATTTCTGATCCTGAAATCACATGGGTTCAGCCAGAATTTACCTGACTCACATGGGAGGGAGGAAACTGGAGCTTAAAAATTATTTCAGAATGAATATTTACTCTTCCTAAGTCAATGAAAATCCTCCTTAGAGAAAAGCACCAAAAAACGTGTCCTCCAAGGCAGCCAATCAATGTTCTGCTCTCACATTGATGCTTCTCTCTCTCCTTCTCCCTTTATCTCTCTCTCTAAAAAAAATCAATAAAAATATTTTTAAAACTTACTCTTCAAAAAAAAAAACCCACAAATTCTGTTCCATAAAATCTGTGCTCACAATTAAAAAAAAAAAAAAAAACAGAGCCACAAAGATTGCAAATATTAGAATTCTTAAATGTATAACCTAAAATTATTATACTTAATATGGTTGTAGGAATAAAATTATCTAAAATGAAACTAAAGAGGAGATTATGAAAATAATGTGGTATACTTGGGAGAGAATTCAATAGAGCTTATACAAATTTAATAATTTTTAAAAATTAAATTAGAAATGTAACCAATGGATTAAACAGCAGATTAGACACAATTGAGAAAACACACGTAAAAGTATTTTACTGGACTAAATATGAAGCACTTGATAAAGTTAGGGGTTGGTAGATTTATGCATATAAAGCTGGCTGCCTCTGATCACTGCCAATGAAATGTTAGAAAAGAGAGACGTGAGCTTATCAAGCATCCTTTCAGGGCAGAAATTCTCCCTGTAGCCTCCTTGCATCCATAGAGGAGTGTGAGCTCCAAAAGAGAAGATCCCAGTGTAACTTCCTCACCACTGAGTCTGCAGCATTTGAAATAAATAAATAAATAAATAAATAATACAGCCCACGGAAGATATTTTTATGCCCAATGTCAAATGCCCAAAATGTTGCCAGATAAAGAAAGATTTAGGTCTCTGCACATCATTGGCTGGTGGACCGTTGTTCTCTCTTCTCGTCCTTTTATTTGCTGTTGTGATGACAAAACCCAAGCAATACTCCACCTCCAAAATCTCTGTTCCATCCCCCACTCTCTCTGCACAAAGAGAACACTTTGGTGTAAAGCTGAATATCTCTCTGCACATTTTGAGATCTTGAGTTTAAAACTTAAATGCTTGCCAGTGGGGCACTGATGTAGTCTTCAGACCTCTTTATCAGTTCTTGCAGATTATCCCAAGCTTATCTCTAATGCAGCATATCAGTTGGAGGAAGTGGCAGGGGGGAAACATAAGTAAACAATTTTCACTGCTAAATCTCTTTCAGGCTCTGCCACATTGCATATCACGTGTGCATTCTCCTCTGCCCACAACGACTTCTTCCTGGATCTCAGGCAGATGTGATTACATCAGTACAAAATCAGCTGAAAACCCAGCCACTTCACGTACAAGGCAATCTACAAATTCACAGGTGCGATGCCATCCCCACATGACCTACTTCAAACTGGGCGTTTCAACAAGGCCCTCTACAAGTAACGAAAGGGGACCCAGTGGCTGTTCTGTGCATATGTGTCACTGGGGTCTCAAGGCTGCTGCTTTTAAGCAGGGTCATGTTTGTTCACAGGAGTGGAATAGATTTTCTAAAATGGATGAAAGCTTAGCAAAATAGGATAATGACTAGCTCTGCCAATCAGCTATAATCTTTATACCCTGTAAGCCTAATTGAACTCTAAAACTCAGAGAGAAAACTGGAAGTCACATATGAGTGACAAGCTTGCAACTAGATTACCAAAAGTTTAGTATTGCTATAAGCTTTCATCCTGAGCTACAAAAGCCTACACAAGAAGCCTACACAATATTTTACTCTTTTCTAGGCACTACAAGCAAACAAACAAACAAAAACTTGCTGTTTTCTGCATAGAACATTTTGGAAGAAAGAACACGTATTTTAAAATCCAAGTGATGGTTCTTCCAAGACCCCTAAGATTAAAACCAATTTCTGCAGATCATTTGCTAAATTCAAAGCCCTCACACAACTACAGCCCAATTGAGATTTCATTGCAAGGAAAGGGAAGCCTCGGCACATTTTTAATAACAATTATAGTCGCAAATCCTGTGTGGACAAGTGCTGGAGACAGCCTATAGGTGGAGCTTTCTTCTGCAACTGACATTAGACAATACCTGCAGGTGGAAGAATGCAATCGCTCCTTTTGAAAGAGACAAATACGGGTTGTGGGCGATCTCTCAACCAGCTTCCCAGTGTTAGATGACAAACCAAATAAAAAGCCTAGTTTCCAAGCACAAGTTTTCAAGCATCTCTCACAGCTGTATGACATCAAGTTCCATCGTGTATTATAAGGATGTGCCGTTTGAGATATCAAGGACTTCATAACTGCATGCAAAGGGTCGGTATACATTGGAGGTAAATTGACCAGAAAAGTACATGCAGGCCCTTCTTATGCTTGTACTTATGCAGCAAGTTCTTGGGATACATGACTTGAAAGATTTGAAAATTGCTTCGATGCTAAAGATATTGGTTCTGATAACACAGGGTAAGAGTGATTACTAAATTCTACTGGGCCTAAAATTATGCTGGAACGAAATACAAATACACGTGAGAGGCATAAAGCTGCATTAAGAGAACACGTTGGTGTAAAGCTGAATATCAAGCATAACAAATGTGGAGTCCCAAGTTTGCCATAAAATAAATTATTTCAGACAGAGGAAAATACACTATGAGGTTGTACAACATGGCAGAAATGCACACATTTTCTACAAATAGCTTTACACATGAAGGATTATTACTGCACCTTCTCAACCAAGGTGATATGTTCCACTGGATTGGTACAATGTTCTAAAGATCCTCAAACCTACATCAGGACCTTGGAGGTTTGCATGGGTAAGATTCATTTTCTTAAGTGGCTTGAGGTGCCTAGGGAAGGTGGACAGGGGGCATGACTTCGGATTTGGCAACATGGGGAAAAAGGAGGAAATTCTGTCAATCATCTATGTTTTTTATAAAGTCCAAAAGCCTTTATCAAATGTAAAGCCTCTAGACATTTAGAAAAAAAATTTTTTACGAAGGCAACAGATCTGGTCTCTAGTCTGCATTTTTTCATCTCACCACCACCACCCAGCTCTTTTGGAGAGGCACAAACCCAGAATTAAATTAAAGCCTTGCATTACATTTCAAAAAATCATAGAAAAAAATAATTTGCACTTATTTTTTCCACATTACAAATCGTGACTAGGATCTAAGCTCACACTTCTCACCTCTGCAGAGAAAAAAGGTGACTGCTTCGGCATCATCTATAGTTTCATGCTTGAAACAGCACCTAAGGTATATTCATGAACCAGAAAAGACCTTATTACTGTTATACAATTGCATTTTGGCTTCTACTCAGCCATGAAAGCAGTTTCATTTTTATGTGAAATATGCCAGATGGCATATGTACTGTATGGTTAAAACAAACACGCAGAACTCAACTCTGCTGCAAGCACATTACTGGAGGGAATGTTTGGTCATGTGGTTCTACTTTCTGCACATGGGACTTCAAAAGTAACCAAAGCCCTAAGTTAGAAGGTGCTGTTGTTAGTGTTGCCTTTTGTTTGTTTTAGCAAAGGAGGGGTACTGCTGGGGCTGTTACAGGGGATCACCCTGCTAATAACTGAACTGCTAATTGGAGGTGATGTCTGAGACTGGCCCAAGCAGAGCTTCTAAAGAACTCACATTACTATTGTTTTTTAAATCCTATATTAATTAATGCAGGTGGGATGGGCTGGAAATGACACATGGATTATCTCTGGGTGGAGAATAACGTCTCTTGCTTATTCAATTAAACAACATAGGATTTAAGAGCTGGGAGGTTTCTTTTAATACAGTTATTGGGGGAAAGGTGGGGTGGGGGGCGTAGAGAGATTCAAATATAACTTCCTTATATTAGAAAAATGTTTTAAAATAATGATATAATGATGTTCATTAGCCGAAACAACATTAACAGTATATGACATGAGGCTCACCTATGTATGTTATAAAATTCGGCATGTTATAAAATTCAGTTAAAGTGAACCAATATTGACCATCTGCTACCTTCCTCGCATTGTTCCAGGTGAAATGAGAGATACATGACCTCGATTTTCTTATAACCCTTATTTGGGAAAATAAGTTTTAGATGCATGAAACAGCTAAAATTGCATTGCCAACTAGGAGATAATTGAGGGTAATCTTAGCAGAGCTATCCTAGTCAATTGCTACAAGTTCTTATGGAAATTTGAGGTGAGCCTTGCCTCTCTCACTATTAGCCCCCTTTTGTCAAACCATGGAATAGGATCAGAGAGAATCTCAGTGTCTTTGGATCAAAGGTTATCACCCTTTTGAGCTGAACTTTGAGCTGACCTGTCTTAAATCCATGTCCAAATTGCCCCCCCCCCTCCACTCATCCTATCTAATAAAAGGCTAATATGCAAATTGTCCCCTCAGGAGTTCGACCAGGAGACCGGGAGTTTGATCGCTCACTATGACATGCGCTCACCACCAGGGGCCGGCACAGAACATGGTGGGCGACCAGTGGTGGTGGTGGGGCGCTGAGGGAGCAGGGGAAGGAGGAGGCAGGGAGCTGGGGAGGCGGGGAAGTGGGGAACCTGATTAGTCCTGATTGCCACCCATGCAGGAATTTCATGCACCAGGTCTCTAGTTTACTAATAATTCAAATCCTACAGTGCCTTCCCAGTTGGATACTCCCTGTAGAGGCATACTATTTCAAATTGTCCTTAGTCATTTCCACATTGGTGAACATGGGATTCAGATTCCACCCTGAGTAAGGGAATGATTAAGCCCATGAGGGCAACTGGCACTTGAAAAGAACTGGGAAAAAAATAACCATCCACAAGGAAAAGGGAGACAAAACAAAGAGAATAGGTTGGCTGAAAACAAACGTCACTCATGTCATAATTGCCCGGGACAGGCCTTCTACTCTTCTGCAACAACTAATGGAGAGCCCACTGAGTAAGCGCCAAGGAGGAAATAGCTTAGGCCCAGAACCACCTGGCTGAAAAGGAGCTTGGAGATCATCTGGCTACTTCGGTGTTCAACAGTCAACAGTAACTCGTTCAAGGACATGAGCTTGCATCCCAGGTCCTCTTCCTAAGGTTGTATGATGCTTCCTGGGTCAGACCGGAGCTGAAAACTGTGGGTGATGCCCTTGCCGATGGAGGAAAGAAATAAAGAAAGAAGGTGAACCTGGCAGCTCTGCCAAAGAATCCATTTTTCTGGTTTTATCTTAATCCCATAGTTGACACATGTATACTATGCTGTCTAATTTTCTAATCTGATACATGTGAACATCTCCTAGCCTGTAAGAAGGCCAGGACAAGGGTGAGGTAAGCCATACGTCTTTCACCGTCCTGGGAGTGAGTGTCTCCCTCCATTCTGCACCCTCGCTGCCTCACTCACCTCACTTTAGATCCAGTCCTGCATTTCAACAAATAAGAATTTTGAATAATGCAGACTGGTGCAGCCACTGTGGAAGACAGTATGGAGTCTCCTCAAAAATTTAAAATGGAACTCCCATTTGACCCAGTAATTCCACTTCTGGGAATATATCCCAAGAAACCAGAAACACCAATCAGAAAGGATATCTGCACCCCTATGTTCATAGCAGCACAATTTACAATAGCTAAGATTTGTAAACAGCCTAAGTGCCCATCAGCAGATGAGTGGATTAGAAAACCGTGGTACATCTACACAATGGAATACTACACTGTTGTAAGAAAGAATGAACTCTTACCATTTACCTCATCATGGATGGACCTGGAGAGCATTATGTTAAGCAAAATAAGCCAGTCAGAGAAAGATAAATATCACATGATCTCATTCATTTGTGGAATATAATGAATAACATAAACTGATGAACAAAAAATAGATCCAGAGATAGAGAAATATCAAACAGACCATCAAAATTCAGAGGAAAGGCAGGGGAGGAGTGGGGAGGGGGTGAGAGATCAACCGAAGGACTTGTATGCATGCATATAAGCATAACTCATGGACACAGACAGTAGGGGGGTGAGGGTATGTGCTATGGGGGGTGGGAATGACTGGGGAGAGGTCAAGTAGGGGCAGGAGACATATGTAATACTTTAAATAATAAAGAATTTTTTTTAAAAAAAGAATTTTGACTGTGGTGCCTGATTTATTCATAGCACAGGTCAAGATAAAGAGTTGGGGAGCCTGTTATTCAGGTAATTATCCAGGAAATAGACACATATAAAATGAATCTCTACCTGAATTCACGACTCTTTCCTGCATAGTGATTACATTAGCAAAACAGAGATGGAATGCCTATGACTTAGAACTAACTATGAAAAATAGGTAGTTAATGTTAGTATGTTTAAGGATTCCAAACCCAAAATAATGACATCTTCAGCAGGCTTATTTTAAATTGAATTTGAAATACAATTTGCTGTCTAAATTATGGAAGTAATAATTGCCTTAAAAAGAGAACAACTGCTCAGTGCTTTTGCCACATGACACATGGAAGAGAATAATAAGTAAGTGGGAGAACTGGCAGAAACAAGAAGGGCACATCTCACATGGGATCACTTGCTAGAATATGCAGCTTCTCAGCTTTTAAAATATAGACTAGATTAGAATGCGGCTTCTTTTGGGATAAGTAATGAAGTTTGAATCGGGGCCTTTACCTCTGCCAGTACCAAAGACTGAACTACTCTGTAATATCCATTTCATGTTGTCATGAATTGATGCTCGGGCTGAGACTGTTGGGTCTAATGCTTGGCAGAATAGCCACAGCCCATCTGATAGACAGTTCTCCATCTCTCAGGAATCTGATGTCAATGACAAAAAGTCAGAGGGGAAAGTGACAGTGAGAAGTCAAGATTCATTTTGTTGCAATACTAGAAACCCTAGACAAATCCAAACCAGCTAAAATATCACAGGGAAGTCGGTTGGTTCAGGGAATCCAAGTTACAGTTGAATCATTAAAAATAAATTAATTAGCCCTGACTGGTTTGGCTGAGTGGATAGAGCGTCAGCCTGCGGACTGAAAGGTCCCAGGTTCGATTCCAGTCAAGGGCATGTACCTTGGTTGCGGGCACATCCCCGGTAGGGAGTGTGCAGGAGGCAGCTGAATCAATGTTTCTCTCTCATCGATGTTTCTAACTCTCTATCCCTCTCACTTCCTCTCTGTAAAAAAATCAATAAAATATATTTTTAAAAATTAATTAATTAAAAAAAACAACAACAGGAAGATCAGGGATGTATTTGGGCCTCGGGAACAGCAAGGGTCAAATGCCTCTCTCTGACTCTTTCTCTCCCGCTCCCTCTCTTTTTCTGATTGTCTTTTTCTCTTTCTCTTCTCCCTGTTTCTTATTGGACTACAAACTATCTTTCTCCTAATGTCAGGAAATTTAGCTACAAGAACAGGATCATATCAGAAAATGACATTCCCATGAAATAGCCACGTGGAAATCTCACAGAGAAGAGAGTAGGCAGGAGAGGGAGCTGCTAGAAAGATAATTCCCCTTTTAGCATTCATTCTAAATGTTGCCTTGTACCAAAGACAGTTTTTAAAGAGGAAGACAACCCCAGGAATGTGCTGCTAAAGATGAGGCATTTTTCTATTTTTAAATAATTGAAAACTTAGCCTGGTTGTTGTGGCTCAGTGGTTGACTGTCGACCTATGAACCAAGAGGTCATGATTTGATTCCCATCAGGGCACATGCCCAGGTTGCAGGCTTCATCCCCAGTGGGGGCATGCAAGAGGCAACCGATCAATGATTCTCTCTCATCATCGATGTTTCTCTCTCTCTCTCCCTCTCCCTTCCTCTCTGAAATCAATACAAATATTTTTAAAAGAAAATTTAGAGGGGAAAGAATGAGCTGCTTTTAGAGACAACACAATACTACACCTGTGTTTTTGTGACCTATTTTTTATGTCTTGGTGAATCTAACTTTATCTTGTTAGGAAGGAAAAACAGGGACAGGAAAAGGTTGGGTCAACTTGGTCAGAGATGCAAAAAGATAGTCTAGGAGAGAGGTTGTGGAGCACCATCAGTCACACCCTCCGGAAAAGCATCACCCATGTCCTCACAGCTTGGACAGGAAACAGCATTTGAGAAAGGTTTGTGTTATTGTTGTTTCTGTTGTTGTTTGTGCTGTTGGTTTTGAGGAGTGAGGAGGCAGAAAAGGCCTATTGCTGTGGATCTCAACATAATGAAATTTCTTAGCACAATGATCAGCCTTCATTTGAAGAAGCTGTCGACCTGTAAGAGGTTGCATCAGTCAGCATTTCTCTGAAAAGGTGGAAAAGTTTATTCTACCTTTCCTAATGGTAATAATAATAGCAATTGTGAGAAAATAGCCATGGTAATATCAAAAATAAGCATTATTACTTTTAAGTAAAAACAGCTAACGTTTATTAAGAACTAGAGGCCTGGTACACGAATTCATGGATGGGTGGGGTGGGGTCGGGCCGGGCAGGCCAGGGGGAGGGGACACAGGAGGTTGGTGGCCCAGCCCCATCCCCTGGTCGAACTCCCAGTGGAACTCCCGGTCAAAGGGACAATTTGCATATTAGCCTTTTATTATATAGGATGTGCAGTACACAGGTATAGCTCTAGAAGCTTTATGTACATGCAATCACTTTCAACACAAAGTAATGATGTTAATCCAGTTTCCAAATTAGGTATATATTTTTAAGACCCTAAAACCCACCAAGGTAAATGTACTAAAATTCAGTATTCCCATTAATCCAATAGTTAGATACAAGATATATGTTCAAAATCCAGTTTTTAAAAAACTGAGACTCCCTACACTGGAACACCACTCCCACAAACTGTTGCCAAAAGTTTTCAACAGAAAAAAGAAAAACATTTCTTTGCTCCCTCAGAAAATCTAAGGATTTCCTGAGTGGCCGTAATACTTGAGTGGTAGCAATCTATTGTCTGAATAAATTCCTCAATTTGGTCATGAGATATTCCTGATAAATGTGTCAGTCTGTAGCTAACATCACATAAAAAGAAAAAAAATATGATTTAATCACATCCCAATAGAATCTTTTTTAAAATTATTTTTTTGTAAAGAGGGTGAGTTTGCTTTGCATTCCTTTTACAATGAGTAAAATGGCTATTGCCTCTCTGGGTTCTTCATGGGTTTAAAAACTTAATTCAATAGTATTTATTTTGCATCCATAAGGACATATCCCTTGAATGACTTGACAAAATGAATGCTTCAGTTAAATTTGACTATGCTTTTCCTGTAGCTCTTAAGATGTTATTTTATTCCTTCTGAATAAAACATACAAAGTTCAAATGGAACATATGGTGTCTTCCATGGGAACATTTCATTTAAATTATTGAGAATTCTTCAATCTGATTCCACTTTAATAAACACATGAAAAGTACCTCTTACATTATAAATATGTGACTAGCCAGATTAAGTATTTTCATATGCTTTGCAGTTTGCCCATTACCTTCAGGATTTATAATAAATATTTTATGTTTAATCAAAGGATTTGATGCATACTATTTATCATCTATTAAGCACCTGCTTAAATATTTCTAAAATCGGAAGTGACAGTCTATACCCAGTGATAGCAAACAGCCCAGTCTCATGCTTATGCATTTCAGTGCCATTGCACATGCCCAGAACTTATTAATCAAACAACCCATTAAGTCATTATCCCCTAAATCTCAAGACTGACCTGCACCTAGGAAACAGGGGGATATAAATTATAAAAACCTCCTGGGGACAATTTGGAAATATCCATTGACAGCCTTAAAATTGGTTACAACTTTTTGACTTGGAATATTCTACTTCTGGGAATCCATCCGAAGGAAGCAAATACATGTATGAAAGAATTTACATGTTTGTTACAGCCTGACTTATATCAGTATAGTTAGCATGTTCCAGCTTGTGGTTTCATAATAAGGCAAATTCTTCACTAAATACTCAAAATGGCAATCATATGCCATTTCACCCTCTGTTGCTTATGCCGGAAGTAATCTGACTTCAGATTGTCACTCAATTATTTCTGAGAGAAAAAAAAGAAAACAAATGTCTTGACCTGTAAAAATACTCTGGAGCATTTTTAAGAAGAAGGCAGGTTACAAAGCCCTATGCTTGTACAGGATTGTGCCTTTCAATGAGTGGAAAGAAAAACAAACTAGTCTGTAAACGCACCAAATGTTAATAGTGGTTATCACTGGATGGTTGGATTGAGAATGGTGTTTTGTTTTCTTCTAAACACTCATTCTACAATTGTCAGAATTTCAAGAAATAATTATTGTTGTTATTTTAACCAACTGACACAGTACATATTAGAAAAGCTATCCAGGTCCTAAACATGGGTGCTGCCCTGCCTCCGACTTATGACCTCCTCCTCCAGAATATTCTCGCTTCTGAGGGCTTGGTTTTCTGCTTGCCCAAGAATGCTCCTGGGAAGCCTCTGACAGCAGCTTCTGAGGCTGTGCAAAGCCCCTCCATTCAAATGTGGTGACCTGCTCACATATCTGCACACATCACTCCTACTCATTCTGTTTATGAATGAAAACCTAGATAAGACCGCTGGCAACGTCACACAGGCGCGTCATCTCAGGTGGAATTTGAACTTGCGTCAATTACTTACCAAGCTGTTCACTCGGGAGTCTAAACTAGCAGATTCCATTTCTCTCTAGAGTGGAGGGCCTCACACATGGAGAATTTGAAATATTTCAGTTTAACCTGGAAAGGATTGGGTTTAGGACAAACCCAGATTCCAGCATCCTACCCAACACCTCCACCTGTCTGTACAAAGAGCAGCTCAAACTAGATTTGTAGAAACTCTCAGTAGCACCCTATTGCCCATTGAATCATGATGGGACCCCTCACTCTGGCATCTCAGATCTTCTAGGCTCTGTCCTCATAATTGCTTCTGCCCATAGTGCTTCCTATTTCCACACATATAATGTCTGGAATTGTTTGAACCCAATCATTTTTATTCACCACAATTTAAACAAATAATGTGTTTTTCAATGTTCATGCATTTGCTCATGCTGTTCCCACATGTAAATTCCCTGCTCTGTATGGACTGTGCCCAGGCATCAAATACTGCACCTCACTTTCCTTGCATCCATGATCAGACCCAAGGAGCCTAATCAGATTTCTGGTTCTGCCCTAACTCTGATCAGGAAAACAATAGACTGCCTACTTTTCTAAAATTCTCAAGTTTTAAAATATCTTTTCTCATTTGCTAGAAAAGCAATATCTGTGTCATCACGCTGACATTCTCCTAATAAAAACTTAAAGATTTTCATGTAAACTATGCCATACCATCAACAGATTCCAAGACAGAAAACAGGATTTAAGAAGGGAAAATGAGCAAGCACATTCTCATATCTATTTAATTACAGAGTACTCATGTAAATTTTCCTCTGGCTGCCTCCATCAATATAGCAGTGATTTTCATACCAATTTTACAGGGCAATTCATCGACGTGGCAAAGCACAGCAGGAAAATAAAATATTACCAATTTCTTTGATTTGATTACTCTCTACTTTCATTTTTTAGCTTATTAGATTATATGAATTGCTAAAAGCTGCCAAAATATAATGCCATAAAAATACAAATAAAACAATCAGAGAAAGGTGGGTTGTGGTCAGATGGTAATGCCAGGCTATGAAGGTCACCTGTAGGCAAAGGGGATCCTATGGGTATTTCAGGCAGAAGTCTGTGATCAGATATGTTCTTAGAGAGCTACCCAGCCAAAAATCAAAGATGGACTAGTACTGAAAGAGGGTGAGGAGCTATGGCAAAGATCAGGCAAATAGTGGATTAAGGTTTAGGGGGGGAGGGGGAAGAAGAGATAGGGGTGGAGACTGCAAGTCAGATTATAAAGTGACTATGAAAGGCAACCTGTTGATTGCTTGAAACCAGGGAGTGATGTCCTGTGTATACTGTAAGAAATGGGCTTTTAAGGAATCTTTTGAGAACAAATATTTATGAAAAGTTTTCATAGTGTGTGCATGTGACATCTATGGAAAGGGAGTAAGTGTGAACCACGGCTAGCTCACATCTTATGTTAGGAGAGAAAGCAAGCTCTGCAAATTATTCCCTTGACTCTGGATCTGCCCATCTGTGAATTTGAAATGACGAAGAAGAAAAAAGAAAGCCTCCTCTAGATAGAAAAATTTGATTAAAATATTTTCCTAAGACAAACAATATACATACACAAAAAGGGGAAGATATACAGAGCATAGGGTTAAGTATGCAGTTAAGTCCAAATGCGGAATGTTGAGTTGTTAAAATAGAGGAGCGTCACTGGAATTAATCCTGAAACTTAGCATTCAGAATGCCTCTCAACAACTCCAACAGCAGTTTATCACCACAGGGGATGACAGATCACACCGTATTTTTAATATTAACCTATCCACAGCTCCAGGCTCACGTGTTACAGACAGTCCAGAGTCCTTGGGTGTTGTAACCAGGTTTAGCGGCCCGGGAAGACTAACCCCCAGGCTCTTGATTCCTTCTCATGACCAGCAGAGGAGAGGAAAAGAAGGAATCAGTGCTGGTTTCATGGTAAGTTCCTCTCTGCACAAAGAAGATGGTAATCGTCAAAAAATTGAAGACGAGGCAGTTTAATTTTCAACCATCTGTAATCATATGCAAGTTGTGACAAAGCCAAAAATGAAGTCAAGGTACTAAGGCATCTAATATGTCATTTCTTGTATCATTTTTTTGGACTATGGGTCTGGAGAGCATAAACTGTTTGCAACAGGGTAATTCAGTTATATGATGCAGTCATGCAAAATCCCATTTTAAGTGACAGGGCATCATTATAGTGTAACCACACGATGTGGATAGGGGCTGGCGCAGATACTAGTGAACAGCCTCACTCCTTTACTAGTATTTCAGCTGTTACACACGAATCAGGGTATACCAAAATGAAGACAAGCCCCCTCCTAAGAGAAGGAACTCGTGTTGACAGGAGAGCAGAGGGCTGTGCAGGCAAGATGACAGCCTCTGCAGGACATGGTGAGGCGATCAAATTTCCATTAGATGGGAATTGCTGATGAAACAAATAAAGTACCTAAAACAATAGCTAAATCTAAAGTACTCTCCACAATAATGCCTTCAAAGCATATGTAAGTTCTGTCAGAGAATAAATCATTATGTCTAGAGATACAGGGGGAAAGTTTGAAATGAAAGTTTATATGGGTTAGCAAAATTAGACAAGATATAGTGCAGTTCGAATGCATAATGAGTGAGCCTGATACATTGGGTCACACATACATTAAAAAACAGCTGAGAACTGTTCTAGGCTCAAATTGGAGTTAGAAATTCATCTGCTTCAATGTTATTAGTAATTCTAATGCTTTAAGAGAAAAATTCTAGGTCCAGCCATATTGTCACAAATGGCATGATCTCATTCTTTTTATAAAGGGTTGAGCAACGTTCCATTGTATATATGTACCACATCTTCTTTATCTAATATATCGATGGACACTTAGGTTGCTTCTATATATTGGCTACTATAAATAATGCTGCAATGAACATAAAGGGGCAGCTGTCTTTTCAAATTAGTGTTTTAGATTTCTTCGAGTAAATGCCCAAAAGTGGAGTAGCTGGGTCATTTGGTACTTCTATTTTTATTTTTTGAGGAACCTCCATACTGTTTTCCATAGTGGCTGCGCCAATCTGCTTTCCCACCAACAGTGCATGAGGTTCCCTTTTCTCCACATCCTCACCACCCAGCCCTTGCTGCTTGTTGATTTATTGATGATAGTCATTCTGAAAGGCGTGAGGTGATATTGCGTTGTGATTTTAATTTGCATTTCCCTGATGATTAGTGACCTTGAGCATCTTTTCATGTCTATTGGCCATATTTATGTTCTCTTTGGAGAAATGTCTATTCAGGTCCTCTGCCCATTCTTTAATTGGATTGTTTGCTTTTTTGGTATTGAGTTGTATGAGTTTCTTATGTATTTTGGATATTAACCCCTTATCAGATATATCATTGGCAAATATCTTCCCCCATTCAATAGGTTGTCTTTTCATTTGTCAATGGTTTCCTTTGCTATGCAAAATTTTTTAGTTTGAAAGACAAATACCATGATTTCACTTATATGTACAACCTAAAAAAATAAAAATTAGCCCTAACCAGTTTGGCTCAGTGGATAGAGCATCGGCCTGCAGACTGAAGGGTCACAGGTTCGATTCCGGTCAAGGGCATGTACCTTGGTTGCAGGCACATCCCCAGTAGGGGGTGTGCAGGAGGCAGCTGATCGATGTTTCTAACTCTCTATCCCTCTCCCTTCCTCTCTGTAAAAAATCAATAAAAATATATTTTTAAAAAGTTAAACACACAAGCAAAGCAGAAACAATCCCATAGGTACAGAGAACAAATTGATGGTTGCCAGATGGGAAGGTGTTGGAGGGGGGCGGGGGATGAAATAGTTAAAAGGGATTAAGAAGTACAAATTGCCAGTTATAAAATAGTTATGAGTTATAAAGTACAGCATAGGGAATATTGTCACTAATATTGTTATGGTGTCAGATGGGTACAAAACTTATCAGGGATAAGGTATATAAAAGTCTAATCACTATGTTGTACACCTGAAACTAATATAATATTGTATGTCAACACTAATTTTAAAAATATAGTTTTTAAAAAAGAAATTCTAAGCATATAGTTTACTTTGAAGCATCAAGAGGCAGTGGACTAAACACAAGCTTAAGAGACAGATGCAGGTTCAAAGCCTGCCTCTACCACTTACTAGCAATGTGACTTCACTAATGTACATTTTGGACAACACCATTGGCTTCATTGGCTAGAGTGAAGGTAACAGGTGTAAAACAGCTTATGTAATTCATGGTAATTTATGTATCCCTTCCTCCTTTTCCCTCTGAAGTCAAGGCAGCTTGCAGCCTCCAAAGGGATCAATTATGGCAGTGGTTGGTCCTGAGCAAGGCTGTGTTATGAGGCATCCCACGCAGTTTCTTATTCATTTCATTCAGGCCACCTTCATTGCAGCTTCCTCCCATTTTCTAACTCTTTAGAGATGAATTTTTGTGTCTGCCTGGAATACAGATTGCTTGTGTTGTGCTTCTGTCCTAATCCTGACAGCTAAGATAAAAGTTCCGTGGAGAAGTGGGCTGTGCTCAGGCGAGAGCACAGAAAATATAACTCCTTGAATCAGCTTAGTTTCACCATTTTCAAAAATTGTTGAAAATGTGTCCTCCTCTGTTTTCATTTTTAAAGATTTGATAAAACAAAAACCTCTTGTTAGTCCCATAATTCATACTTGCACAGAAGAGATCTAAATGTACTTCCTGAGGATATGCTCTGCCTGTTACAATGATTTCATAACAATATCAGGCATAAAAGAAATATTGAGGATGAACTCTCTCAGAGAGAAACAGAAAGCTCCTCCAACTTCTGCAGTGCATACTCTAATATAATACTAAGATGTTATGCCTGACTTATTGGGAATGAAAACAACCACACTCATGCACAGGGCCAAAGAAAGGGTGTCTCCCTTCCCAGCACCCCCTCCCACCAATTCCAACATCAGGAGGGTCCAGGAGAAAGTAGACAAGCAATCAAGGAGCTCTTTGCTCAAGTGCTCATTGAGGCCACTCCACCCTATAATTCTTCTGATCCCCTGATTATGCAGGAGGGAGGCCAAGGGATATTTTTCTCCCTTTCTTGGTCACAAGGTATTAGCAATAAAATAAAACAATGAATCAATAGACTGTTAGATGCGATGCCTGAGATTTAGTGTGTACGCAGTGAATGTATTTGTCCTTTGGTCCAAGATGGCTTCTTCCTCCTATGTTTTGAGAATTGGAACAGAAAGATAGAATAGGCTCTTAATGTGTTCATGGCTCTGATGAGGGTATGACATATCACAAAAGGAGACAAACGTATGTCCCCAATTTAAAATATAATATAAAAGTGCTTGTAGTGGGGAAGAAGTACAGGTGAGGGGAAAGACAAAAACATAGTAGCATATAATTCTCTGAAAATGCTCAACATACATGAACTAATTTTGTTATTATTGTTTTGGATGTTGGTCGATTGTCCTCATTAACAAGGTTAATATTGGATAAATTAGACAGGTAGAGGTCAGAACAACATGACTAGAAAGGATAAATAAACAAATGTAAGAAAATTAAAAAAGAAGAGGGAACAGGAAAGCACAAATAAGGGAACAAAAAGAAATAGAAATTAGGTAATTAAGAGTGCTTTGGAACTTCATTAGATAGGTAAATATAGATCAATGTCAGCCATAAAGCCCACAGTGCTTTAAAGGAACATGTACTGCATAAATAAGACAACTTGATGTGGCGCTTTTCTCTCTGCTGGGGAGACAACACCCGGAAAATTCACAAGATGTCTAAAGATTCAGTCTATCATTCTAAAGAGACCTCTCCCAGGACCTGCTTCTCATTTCATTCCGAGCTGCACAAAACACGCGTAAGTGCTGGATTTCAAGTGTGTTGGCTTTTAAAGAAGAACCTCGCGTTAGGAGCTCTTCAGGGACAAGAAACAGAGCCTGGTGCTTTTCATCTTCTGAGCACTCTCCTTTCATTGTCACAAACATATGGTGCCCATTTTTCAGATGCTGCAGCCTCACATCCCCGGCAGCTGACACCTCGACAGAATCAAATACTTGAAGAGTCTCTTCTGAAGCTTTGGTTGACATTCTAAGCCCAAAACTTTCCAAGAGCAACTTGGGCTTCTCAGAACTTATTTACTATTGCCTCCATTTCATGTTTTTTATTGTAACTTTATTATCACAAAATATGTTCATAAATGTATAATGTTGAGCTTTTAGTTTCTTTCTTTAACCAATTGCCAGATCAGCCCTACTTTTTCTCCTATCAAGGGCCTCATTTTCATTACTGTGTAATAACAAACCATGAGATCAAAAAGGCCATGTCAACACATACTTGAAATTCACTCAATCAGGGAATGAATGCCAAGAGGGTCTTCCTGCCCAAACTGTATTCATTATTTCACTGAACCATTTTATAACAATCTTAAGGTTATTGTCAGCTAGTGTGCTGCTTGTTATTCTGTAAGTTAGTTTTTTATTGTACTTGAATCAACTCAACTCCCTAAGCATATAGGAAGGTCCACACTGACCAGCAGAGGGCTTCTAAAGAGAAACTGTACACTCACCATTGGCAGATTGGCACAATGGCGAATTTCATTGTGGCTACAATTGGGGCCAGGCCATGCATGGGGATAAAGCCTCAGTACACATTCAAAGGTGATGTGTATTCTACTCTAAGAAACAATCCAATGAAGCAGGCACTCTCAGTAGGCACAATCTACAGACGAGGAAACCACTGCTGAGAGAATGAAGTCACTCCCAAGGTCACACAGTTAGCTGGTTGCAGTCAAATTTGAATCCAGGTCTTTCTGTCTCTGGAGCCTTGCTCAGAAATACTCTTCCCTAGCTTCAGTGCACATAAAAATCACCTGGAGGTCTTGTTAAATCTGCAGACTTCCCCGCACAGAGATCCGATTCTGACCCAGAAAGTCTGAAATAAGGCTCAGCATTCCACATATCAAAAGTGCCCCCTCTCCAGGTGATTCTAACAGAGGTGGTCTGCGATCACACTTTGGGAAGCATTGGAATCCTTGCAGTGTCTCCCTGGTAATGCTATGTGGCCTACTGTATATTTTAAAGATGATGCCAACAATATCACCCATCTTGTCTTGCAATATTCCCATCGAGGGGTGGAATTTATTTCTCTACCCTCTTGAATGTAATAGGCCTTGTGTCTGTTTTGACCAATACAAATACAGAAGAAATGATGGAGGTGTAACCCTTCAGTAGCCTGGAATCATTTGCTTCTTTAAACTAAGAGAATACCCTGACCCCTCCATGCTGTGAGAATCCCAAGCCACGTGGAAAGGTTTCAAAGGATGCAACACCTTGTGATGAAAGAGAGAGAGAAAATTCTAAAGAAACACAGAGAGGTGCTAAGGAGCAGCGAGGCACCAGGCATGAGCAAAGATGCCATCTTGGAAGTGAATCTTCCAGCCCTACCCACCCTGGTGGAGACCACATGTAGCAGAGATGAAACATACATCAGAGTCCTTCCCACAGTCCTGACCCACAAAGTCATGAGTAAAATAACTGGTTATGTTAGGTTTTGGAGTAGTTTTTTACAGAATAATAAAAAACTAAAAATATACTACCACACATAATTATAATTATATATAATATATTAAATACCAAAAACAAAATAAAAAATTGAAATTCTAATGTAATTGAATAAAATATTACCTCCTGTAATTATCTGGGCACTTCCTTGAATTTTCATTTTCCCCTTGAATGTACTACAATTCTGACTCTAGGGTCAAATCTTTATTACTGTTCATATATTTAAAATTTTCAAATATTCCATATACTGAAGTTCTTAATACATTTCTTTGAATTTTTTATTTCCCCTTACCTTTTATTTTATTTTTCCAGCTTTATTGAGGTGAACTTGACAAATAAAAATTGTATAAATTTAAAGTATACAGTATGATATTTTGATATGTGTATGCATTGTGAAATGATTACCATTATCAAGTTAGTTAACAACCCATCATGTACATAGCTATTATTAGTGTCTATGTGTGTGGTGAGAGTACTTAAAATCTACTCTCAGCAAATTTCAAGTATACAATTCAATATTACTAATTATGCTGACCATACCATACATTAGACCTCCCAAACTTATCTCCTTGCATTTAGAAGAGCTCCAAAATTGTGCTATTTTCTGCAAAAACAATGTGATGTGAAGCACACACAAAGACCTATGTTCTACTCTTTTGCACCTGATTTGTCTGTTTAGAGATAAAAGTCAGTCTGGGTTATTAAATGGATCTGTATGTGTTCTTCCTCTAGAAAGCCGAATTAGAGTGAAAGGCTTCATTATCATAAGTTCACAGATGAACACAAATCCAGAGTAACATTAAACAAACTTTTAACTTTCATAAGCAATTAAGTTTTCAGCCCTAATCCATTTCTGTGCCAGAGATGTGATGGCTTTTTATCCTTTTAACTTCATGCCTCAACACTGCACTGAAAATCCTGTTTTGATCATTAAAATTGATGCACGTACCAAATCATTGAATAACTACACTCATTCCCATCTGCTAAGGAGGCACAGTGCCACACAGAGGTGCCTCGCCAGGACTTTTGAGGCATAACAATCAAAGATGGGATCAGACATAAACTATGCTAATTGCAAGAACAGTTCTCCCCTGTCCGACTCTTTGTTTAGCTCTGGGCAAAGTGTTTCAACAGAGACATTATGGCCATCCTATGTGGACGTAATCAATTATGTGGTCTTAGTAATTGATTACAATCAACCTGATGGAAGCTGTATCTAACTTACCTAAAATGTCCACCATGTCGTGAAGACCTCCATTTCCACTATCAGGGCCACCTGAATTGCAACACCATGTCTTTCCCTTGACCTCTATTGGAGCTCAAACTCATCCTAATCCACATCTGTCCCCTACTTGCCTTTCTTGAATTTATCCCTGAGTTGTTTCTTTTTTTAAAACTGTGCTAAACCTATCTCAAATCCCTCAAATCTTTAGTACTACCCTCTTCCCAACACCTTCATCCAGGCTCATGATTCAGCTATAAGACTGTAGTCGATCACTTCTCTCCAGCAATTTAGACCCATATACCCAACTGTCCATAGGGTATCTCCACCAGGGTGTACATGGGCACCTCAATCTTAAAGCACCCCAAAATGAATTTTCTATCTTCAGCTCACCATTTCCATCTTAGTAAGTGTCAGCATCATTCATTTGGTTCTGAAAATCCTTTCCCTCACACTAAGTTACCAAGTTTCTCTTTTTAAAAAAATATATTTTATTGATTTTTTAAAGAGAGGAAGGGAGAGAGATAGAGAGTTAAAAACATTGACCAGCTGCCTCCTGCACACTCCCTACTGGGGATGTGCCCGCAACCAAGGTACATGCCCTTGACCGGAATCGAACCTGGGACCCTTGAGTCTGCAGGCTGACACTCTAACCACTGAGCCAAACTGATGAGGGCAACCAAGTTTCTCCATGTTTCGCTCCTCAAGTCTCAAATTTAGCCCCTCCTAGGAATTCTTCTACCACATCCTTGGTTCAAATCCTCTTTATCTCTCACTTCAACTGTTAAAAAAGCTTTTTAGACCGCCACACATTAGCCTTTCAAAATATGTCATTTTGGTATGTCAGACCTTCTTTTAGCACCCCCTCCCTTTATGATTCAAAAAGCTCATGTTGTACTTTCCTTGTCCCAACTCTGGAATCAGCATTTCTTCTTTTTATTGGCCTTTTTTTGTTAGCTCTTTCTCCATCCACAGCCAATATTACCTTATAAGTTGTCCATATTTGCTGTCTTCATTTTCTCACCCTTTAGTCATTCCTCAATCCTCTCCTATCTGCCTTCAGCCCTCATCTTTTTCTGATGTTACTAGGTCATCAATGACTACCTTATTTCTAAATCCAAGAGAGGTTTTTCAGTCCTTAAGCTGCTTATCTATCTGAGAGATTTGACCATGTGACCTCTTTAAAAAGCCCATTCTTTCTGCTTCCATGACACAGCACTCCTGTGCTATTCCTCGCATCTCACTGGCTCCTTCTCCATTATAGCATCCTCTTCCTCTACCTAATGCTCAAATGTGGCACTGCCCAAGGCTAAGTCCCATGCCTCTGGTCCTCTCAGTCTTCACACTCCCCTATCTCAGTACTGCTTTGGCTCTCGTTGTCATCTGTATGCTAATATTTTAGAAATCTCTCTCTCTCTTTCTCTCTCTCTCTCTCTCTCTCTCTCTCTCTCCAAGCCTGACTTTGAACTCCAAATACACACACCCCATTCATTCAACTCAGTAATATTCACTGAGCACCTACTACATACTAGATGCTCTGTTGTAGGCTTTTTAAAACTTCATTTAGATGTCTCAGAGGCACCTAAAACTGAGCATCCACAATTAGTGTCATTGTTGTCACCTCTCCTTCATGGCCTATGCACACATCCAGGGTTCTTTATCTCAGTAAGTGGCATAATCATCTTTCCCTCTACCAGAGCCAGAAACATCTGACTCTCAACTCTTCATCCTCACACCCAATTACTAAATCCTCCTTATTCTACCTTTTATGTATATCTTACATTTGGCCAATTCTCTCCATGAACACTCCAGACCTGGCCACCATTACTCTGGGCAAGAGCCTCCTCCTAACCATGTCTTGGCCTCCAGACTAGCTCCTTCACACACACAAGCTTTAAATCTGCTCTCCACGTGGTAGTCAGACTATTCTAATTGCAAATCTAAGTATGCCACTCACTCCCCAGCTTTTAAATCTTTCATATGTGTTTTCCTTGCCCTTGAGATAAAGGGGAAACTCTTTAACACGGCTTCAAAGCTGTCTATAATACAACCTGCTTAGCTCTTCAACCTCACTTCTGCTGTTTATACACACTTCTGTGCTGGCTCCAGATGGTTATCTCTGGCTTAGAGCCTCCCCTCTCCAGCTCCCTCCACCTAGAAACACCCCTCCTCTTACCCTTTGCCTGACAAACTTCTACCCATCCGTCAGGTCTCAGTGATAACGTTACTTCCTCAAAGAAGCCCTCCCTAATACAAGGACCTAGCTATATCCTCTACTCCATGGAGCATCCCCGTCATATCACACATCATGCTTCCTGCCCTGCAACCACTTGTGTGAAAGTCTGTGTTTCTAGACAAGCTAAATGTTCCATGAAATCAGGGACGGCATCTATTTAATACCATTATGCCTCACACAGTGACAAGTACACTCAATAAATATTTGCTAAGTGGGTGAGTGAATTATTGGTGCTACAATAATAAACTAAATCCTATTAGGTTCATCCTTTTACAATCTGGAAACTTCATTAATTGATTTTAATGCCTTCAATTAGTGTTAATAGATCATATGTGATGTTATATGATGAAATGACTGAAGGCAGAGACCAGAGGAAGTCTACACCGTTTCAAATCCCAGCATCTCCCCTTATTCACTGTGTGCCTTGGGCAGTCACTACCTTCCTTGTAGCTCTATTTGCCTATCGGTCATATGTTTTGTTGAGATTAAATGAGTCACTATGTGTAAATTTCTCAGAATAGTGTCTGCACAACTTACTGAAACGTTATATAAGAATCATTAATATTTTTGTGATAGTTTCATTAAAGCAAGAACCTTGCCCTTACACATTCCCTTGATCATTGGGAATAAATTCAAAGGGTAAAGGAATTCAGGAAAGTGCACGAAATGGTGAACAAGATCATTTAGGGCAAAGGTTGTAAGAAAGTCCAGTCCAAGCCTGCTGTGTGGGCATGATTACAAGCAGCACAGCTGTTTGGTCTCAATAATGACTCAGTTGTTATCTATCTCAAAGTCACCCTCAAGAGAGGATAAATTGTAATTGACAACCTGAACAAAGAGAACCTCCAGAGAGAGATCTATCTCCCTGCTTTTTGAACATGATTGCCACTCTGGCCCTATATCCAGGGATCTTGATCCCTCCTTTGTAGGAGTTCCCAAGGTTCACCATAGCAACACACAGGCACACTGAGACCTCCCATTAGTGTGTGGGAATCATTCATTGCTTCACACTACACATGACTCCTCCTAAGTGCCGTATTCGTTCTAAATGGAACTCATGTCACAGGAGAGGGGATAATGGAGAGAGAGGCCACTTAGCAACTGAAGTGCTATTAAGGATTGGTTGTTTTATAATCTGTTCTCTTTTGATGTTGTATTGATCCCCAGATGAGGACAGACACAAGTACAGAGGAAATGTCAGGTGTGGAAAATGTTGTTAAAAACTCATTAAAAAAAATACCTGGCAGAGTATTTATTGCATAAGTAAAGATATTTAATTTTTTTAAATGGCCAAAACAAAAGAGAATAGATTTTTAAAATAGATTGAAATAGAAGTTTAATGATTTATGTGGGTTTTTTAATTTTATTTTTTAAACCATTGATTTTTAAAGAGAGGGAAAAACAGAGAGAAATGTGAATGTGAGAGAAACACGTCGATTGGTTGCCTCCTGCATGTGCCCTAACCAAGGGCCCGGGCTGGGGAGGAGCCTGCAACCGAGGTACATGCCCTTGACTGAAATTGAACCAGGGACCCTTCGGTCCACAGGTTGATGCTCTATCCACTTAGCCAAACTGGCTAGGACAATGATTTATGTTTTTAAATAATTGTGACAAAAATCTCATTTTAAAATATAACTAAGTCATGAACGGTGTAATGTATAGATAATAACATTGCATTGCATATTGGAAAGTTGCTAAGAGAGTAGATCTTTAAAGTTCTCATCACAAGGAAAAATCTTTGTATGCTAACCAATATTAACTAGACTTATCGTGGTAATCATTTCATAAGATATACAAATATGGAATCATTATATTGTATACTTGAAACTAATACAGTATTATGAGTCAATTATACCTCAATTAAAAAATCAACACTAATATCAGAATTAATAAATATTAATGTTTTGAAAAATAAATATAAAATGTAAAAGAAGTTTTCTTATAAAGAGTTTTTAAAATACCTGTAAATAACATATATAAATAAAATGACAAATTACAGTAACATATATTTCTAAAAAGAGAATAGCCCTAGCTGGTTTGGCTCATCATTGACGTTTCTATCTCTCCCTTTCCCTTCCTCTCTGAAATTAATTAATTAAATAAATAAATAAATAAAATAAAGATTACTTGTCATACATGATAGAAAAAAGAATTTTCTAAACTAAAAGTAAGCATTATATGCAAGCCCATGCATAAAATCAACTCGATTAAAGTAAAAGGCATTTCCCCCTTGCTTCCAGAAGGTACAAGGAGATACTGGATGACAAATCAGCCATCAATCCTCTTAGACTAAATCAACACACAATTTCTGCCAACATCCAAAATATGGCACAGATTCAGAATCTGCCAAGATACTAAATAGAAGAGGGAATGCCCAGAACCAAAATCCTTGCATCATCGAGGGGCAAAGAGGAGGCCTTTAGTCACACAAACTCAGGTCAAAACCCACGCTCCCCCACTTACTGGATGTGGAATATTCTAAGAGTGACAATTATCTACACCTCTGTTTTCTCATCTGTAATTTGGGCATAAAAACATACTTATCCAAAGGGTTTTGGTAGATATTAAGTTAGTTAATATCTGTAAAGTGCTACGCAATGCCTAGGACACAATAAACTCTCAATAAATGTTACCTATTACCATACTTAACACACTGATTTCCACTGCACCCTAAGTGGTGCTTTTCTATTTATATATATAAAAGCTTAAGCAACCGTTACGACCAAACGACCGGAAAACCAGATGACCAGCCAGTAACTATGATGTGCACTGACCCAGACCTTGCTGCTGGGGCCCTGACAGCCCCAAATCTGGTTCACCCACACCCCAGACCCAGACAGGAGGGAGGAAGTAGCCTGACTCCTCATGGAACTGGCCATTGGTTAGCTTGTTGCTGGGGCCAACCTCCTGCGGTCCCTCCCCCCAGCTGGCCACCCCCCCCCCCATCAGCCCCAATTGGGGGAGGGGGTGGCCGGCTAAACTCCTGTGGTCCCTCCCTCAGGCAGTCCAGCCCCCCCCAATTGGCCTCGATCACCGTCCAGGCCAAGGGACCCCACCCATGCACGAATTCATACACCAGGCCTCTCATATACTTATAATCGTGTATATCATTGATGGAATTTTTGAGATTTGTGTTCATTTGCATTTACCTTGGAAGAAGCTTCGCCTTTAGAGTTAACAAAACCTGGAAATCAATTCTAGCTCCTTCATTTACAGGTAGCGAAAGTCTAGGTCTGCATTTCAAACTCCCTCGGCTTCATTTTCCCCATATTTAGGATGGAACAAAACCCACTTTGATGGGTTTTAATAAAGATGAAGTGAAATAATCTGTGTAAAGTGCCAGACCTAAAATGATGTTTCATAAACAGCAACAATATTATGGGAGCTAAAAAGAGAGGAGACAAATGTTCGATTGATCTTTATTGGGATTTATTAAAATGGAAATTCAGGTGAAGAAAGACTGTTTCGAATTAATTCCAATTCAAAAAGCAGATGAAAAATCTCTAGCGAAGATTCTATGTTGTCAAGGACTGGCATAACCTGGTGTGCTGATTATAAAATATTTTAATACTTTAAAAATAAGGCATGTGTGTATTTTGGCAGCATAGGAAAGAAGCCCTATTTAGTATGATTTGCTATAATTGTATATTTATCAGAAGCAGTTCATTTTATCTGCTGCAGCATACTCTTTGATGTAATTAACCTACAGAAATAATTCTAAGAAAAATAATTATAGGAAATTATAGGACAGCAAGACTATTCTATTCAGAGGGTGAGATGACAAGCGGCTTTGCTTCACTCCCGAAGGCCACATTGATTCATACAGCAAACGACAGTTTTCTGGAGTTCAGGAAGTAGATAAACGGAGCGCCCCTGAAATAAAGACCCTCAAAAATTCTTCTGATCACTTATATTAATCACGTTAATATCGATTCTTAGAAAGAAGACACCAGGTACTTAATAATGCAACTTCTCTAAAACTATAAAATCCACAGATTTAAAACGTAAAACTATATTATGAATAATGATCAATGTGCTCCTTGCTAACTCTAGAGGAGACAATGTGGGTTTAATAGAAAGTATAGTATACTTGCACTTAGATGCCCAAGTTCAAAACTCTAGTCTGCCACTTAGAAGTGAATCAACACTGTTGCTCTCCAAACTGCCCAAGCCTCAATTTTCTTGTTGCTGTTGTTGTTGTTGTTGTTGTTGTTTTAAATATATTTTATTGATGCCGAAACCGGTTTGGCTCAGTGCATAGAGTGTCAACCTGCAGACTGAAAGGTCCCAGGTTCGATTCCGGCCAAGGGCATGTACCTGGGTTGCGGGCACATCCCCAGTAGGGTGTGTGCAGGAGGCAGCTGATCGATGTTCCTCTCTCATCGATGTTTCTAACTCTCTATCCCTCTCCCTTCCTCTCTGTAAAAAAATCAATAAAATATATATAAATATATATAATAAATCAATAAAATATATATAATATATTTAATATATTTTATTGATTTTTTTACAGAGAGGAAGGGAGAGGGATAGAGAGTTAGAAACATCGATGAGAGAGGAACATCGATCAGCTGCCTCCTGCACACACCCTACTGGGGATGTGCCCGCAACCCAGGTACATGCCCTTGGCCGGAATCGAACCTGGGACCTTTCAGTCTGTAGGCCGACGCTCTACCCACCGAGCCAAACCGGTTAGGGCCCAAGCCTCAGTTTTATGCCTCATCGAATGAAAAGGCAATGACCTCAGCATGTTGTTTACATGCTGAAAAAGTGTATTCATTACTAGTTCAAAATAGAAGCTACAATTAGTTAAATGTAGTTCAACTAGTTATTAAATGAATCAAAGGTTACTTTTAACCTAAAATAATAATTATAATAGCTAACATTTATTACTAATTTAATATGTACCAGATGCTTTAGTAAACAGTTTACATTAATTATCTCTTTTTTTTTTTTTACCATATGATCCAGCAATCCCACTTCTGTGTATATAGCCAAAGGAATTGAAATCATAATCTAAAAGAGATATTTGCACTCCTGTGTTCATTGCAACACTATTCACAATTAAACAACCTAAATGCCCATCAACAAACAAATGGATAAATAAAATGTGGCATGCATATTATATATATACTAGAGGCCCTGTGCATGAATTCATGCACCAGTGGGGTTCCTCAGCCTGGCCTGAGGGATTGGGTCAAAACTGGCTCTCCAATATCCCCTGAGGGGTCCTGGATTGCGAGAGCATGCAGGCCAGGCCAAGGGACCCCACTGGTGCACAATCAGGGCCGGGGAGGGACATGGGAGGTTGGCTAGCCGAGGAGGAACCACGGGAGGGCTCCAGAGCGTGTCCGGCCCATCTTGCTCAGTCCTGATCAACCAGACCCCAGCAGCAAGCTAACCTACCAGTAGGAGCGTCTGCTCCCTGGTGGTCAGTGCACGTCATAGCAAGTGGTTGAGCAGACTTAGCATATTATTAGCATATTACCCTTTGATTGGTTGAACAGGTGACTGGACAACCAGATACTTAGCATATTAGGCTTTTATTATATAGGATAAATTATACATATTATATAATATGATAATTTCATTATATTATTAGTAATATAATTTCAGCCTTAAATTAGAAGGAAGTCCCCTTAAATTAGAAGGAAGTCCTGTCATTTGCAACACCATGGATGAACCTGGAGGATATTATGCTGAGTGAAATAAGCCAGATATAGAAGACAAATACTGCATGCTCCCTTTATATGAGGTATCCAAAGTAGTCAAACTCATAGAAACAAAATAAAACGGTGGTTACCATTGGCTGAGGGGAGGGAGAAGTGGGGAGTTACTGTCCAATGGTTATAACATTTCAGATACGCAAGATGATTAAGTTCTAGAAATATGAACAGCATAGTGACTAGAGTTAGCAATACTGTAATCTGCACCTACAAATCTGTTAAGAGGGTCGATTTCATGCTAAGTATCCTCAACACAATAAAAGTGTGTGTTTGGGGGGGTAAGCTTATGAGGAAATTTCTACTATTATCTCTTTTCCTCATTTAAGGAAAAGGTTTGCCAGAGATTAATTAACCGGTCTAAATTTACATAGAAGATAATTGCCCAAAGCAGGGTAAGACACAACTTTTTCTCATACCAAAGCCTATGTGTTTCCAAATTATTGGTTTTCAAATTACTTTCTGTTTTTAAATTTATCTTTATTGTTGAAAGTATTACAGATGTTGCCTTTTTCCCCTCTTGACCCCCTCCACCCTGCTCTCGCCACCCCCAGGCCTTCACCCACTATTGTCTGTCAAATTACTTCTTAACAGCAGAATACTTTGTTCAAATGAAATGTTTCACAGAGCCCAAATGCATGTAATAGATAAAAAACTGAGCAACCTGGATTGAATCAGGTACTGAGAACTGTGCCCTCACAGTGGCCTTAAAAACACCTCTGAAGAACCCTAGGACTCAACAAAAGATAGAGGGAAAATCATTGCTATGATGATCACATCTTTTTCACATTTATGATTGTGATAGTTTGCAACCCACTGGAAACATCTAATGACAAGTAGTAATTTGTCGTGTTTCTAAGGTATTAATTTGAATCTTGCATTACAAAATTGTCAAGAGCAAGTCATAGAGCTGGTAAGTGAGCTTTTGAGAACTGAGAATATGTCCAGGTTACATGTGATTTGTGATACCTATATGATTTGGAAGAAAGCCGAGGCCTGGACAAACATTGTCGTGCTCATGATCAAAACATTCCTGAAGAATTTGCACATATTGTTGACAAAATATCTTCATTCTATAATACCTGATTACTACAAACTATCAAAGTATGTCTTTCATTTTATTGATAATGAGTAAGGGATGTTACATTTTTCAGCACAGTGCCTCAACATTTCCTAGGATTGCCAGATTTAACAATAAAAATACAAGCTACTCAGTTTAACTTGCATTTCAGATAAATAATAAATGTCTTTTTTTCTATAAGTATATACCAAATATTTCAGGGGCCAATATAAAAAAATTGTTGTCATTTTCCTAAAATTTTTTTTAAATTTTTATACGCTTACTTGGGAAGCCAGGTTATTAATAGCAGGCAGCAAATAGTAGCATATCTCAATCCATACACACAGTTTTTCTGAATAATAGTCAGTTCAAATGACAGAACAAGATGAAACATAAATTATAAGTAACCTATGAATGAAGAATAAAATACAGTAACTAACTTAAAATGGTATGGACAGAGTAGCACATTAGACACAGCTAAGGAAAGAATTGGTGAGCCAGAAGATACTTAGTAAGAAATTATCCACACGGAGATGGGAAATATGAAAGAGGAGTTAAAGGGCATAAAGAGCAGGTGAGAATGTCATATTTATTGAATCAGAGTTTCAGAAGGAGCAAAGAGTAACAATAAAGCAGTTTTTGAAGAGGTAATAGCTGGTAATTTTTCACAGTTGATGAAAGAAATCAATAATTAAATAAAAAGCTCACATACTCACCAAAAGCGCAAGTGGAAAGAGTTTATAGTTTTATACCAGACGTACAGCATTGAAACTATAAAATATCCAAGACATTATCATATAATCTTAGAATTTTTATAGTAAAAAAATGTAAAACTTGAATTGAGTCACAGGTGAATGTTAGGGCTTAGAAAAACAAAACTTTCAAAGTAGGAAAAAACATAATTTCAAGGCTAAAGTGAAAATATATACAAAAAATGGAAGATTGTTAAATATTTTTAAATCAGCACTCTAATCATAAAGAACATAATTGAAGAAAAGAGTAAGATACTGAAGAGGAATGTATATTGAAAATTAAGAACTTGATAAACTCAGACTTTAAAATAATACTTTCAAAAATGTAGTTTTATATAAATAAGCAGACACCTGACCCTTTAGGAAGCTTGATTTCTTTACAAAGATTTTTTTTGGGGAGGACAGGGATCTGAAGGAGTTTCTCATAGCACCCTAGTAAAATCTACACTAATAAAAGAGAAACATGGTAATTAGCGTACGACCGCTACCCTTTTCATTGGCTAATCAGTGAGTATATGCAAATTAACTGTCAGCCAAGATGGCGGACGGCAGCCAGGCAGCTGGAAGCGAACATGAGGCTTGCTTGCTGCAGTGAAGGAGGACTCCAACGTTCCCCGCCTGCCTTGCAGGCCTCTGAGCTGGCAGTTTGAAACTTTGTAACAAATATAGCCAGCCGGGATCTCAGAGCTGGAGTTATACATTGTTTCGATTATAGAACGCAAACAAACCAGCAGTGGAAGCCTCAGAGCTAGAGCCAGAGGTAAAGCTGGCCCAGAATAAAAATTAAAAAAAAGAAAAAAAGGAGCGGTAGGGAGCTTTAGTCAATCTCCAGCCTTAAGGCAGCCCTCAGCCCCTCACTCAGACTGGCCAGGCACCCCAGTGGGGACCCCCACCCTGATCCAGGACACCCTTCAGGGCAAACCAGCCTGCCCCCAGGCCTCTATCCTATATAGTAAAAGGGTAATATGCCTCCCAGCACCGGGATCAGCGGAGCAGCGAGGCCTCCTGGCACCGGATCAGCGTGACGGGGCAGCGCCCAAACCCCCTGATCGCCCTGCAGCTCTGGGTTTGAGAGGGTGCAGCGTCCCAACCCCCTGATCGGCCCTGCTCTGTGTGTGACAGGGTAGAGCCATAACCTCCCCATCGGCCCTGCCCTGAGTGTGACAGTGGCGGCACCCCAACACCCTGATCGGCCCTGCTCTGTGGGTGATAGAGGGCAGTGCCCCAACCGCCCCCCCCCCCAACGGGCCCTGCTCTGTGTGTGATGGGATAGAGCCATAACCTCCCCATTGGCCCTGCCCTGAGTGTGACAGTGGCGGCGCCCCAACCCCCTGATCCGCCCTGCTCTGTGTGTGACTGGGGGCAGTGCCCTAACTCCCCTATTGGCCCTACTCTGTGAGTGACAGGGGGGAGCTCCCCAACCCCCTGATGGGCCCTGCTCTGTGCGTAACAGGGGGTGGTGCCGCAACCTCCCCATCGACCCTGCCTTGAGTGTGACAGGGGGCGGTGCCCCAACCCCCCAATCGGCCCCAGCCTGAGCGTGACTGAGGGTGGCATCACAACCTCCCAATCCGCCCTGTTCTGTGCATGACAGGGGGCGGTGCCCCAACTCCCCAATCAGCCCTGCTCTGAGCCCGACCAGGGGCTGCACCTAGGGATTGGGCCTGCCCTCTGCCACCTGGGAGCAGGCCTAAGCCAGCAGGTCGTTATCTCCCGAGGGGTCCCAGACTGCAAGAGGGCAAAGGCCGGGCTGAGGGACCCCCCCTTCCCCCCCGAGTGCACAAATTTTTGTGCACCGGGCCTCTAGTAATTTATACTAATCTACATAATCAACCTGAAAACATTAACAAGCTTTGATGGTTGTTTTCATTTAGTTTTGAGGGGAGGAATGGGAAAGCATAGGTTTGTGAAAACTATTATTTGTTTTACTACTAAATATATTTTTACTAGAGGGATGCATGACATTCATGCAGAGGTGGGGGAGGCTCCCTCAGCCTGGCCAGCACCCTCTTACACTCCGGGGAGCCGGCCTAAGCTGGCAATCGGACATCCTTAGCGCTGCTGCAGAGGCTCCTGCCACCGCTGCTGTGCTGAGCCCAGCTTCTGGATGAGTGGTGCTCCCCCTGTGAGAGCACACTGACCACCAGAGGGCAGCTCCTGCATTGAGTGTCTCCCCATGGTGGTCAGTGAGTGTCATAGTGACCTGTCCTTTGGCCGTTCGGTCGATTTGCATATTAGCCTTTTATTATATAGGATTCTTTGTGGTTTGTAGCTTTGAGAGTTGCTTTTATTTTCCTTCCCCCCCCCCCCGCCCCCCCCCCGCTAACACCAAGCGTATTCCATACTTCCTTTGTTGCATGTAAGCTCTTTGTTTCTTACTCCCATATGGTTCTTAAAAATACTGTGGTTGAAAGGTGGATTTTCCTCCAGAGTGAAGGCAGGTATAGAGATGGAAAAGGGAGGAGAATGGAAGTGTGTTTACATCAACATGCATTTACTCAGCTTCAGTTATGTGAAAGGGTCCAGGCTAAACACGGAAACCCATAAAAACATACACAACACCTACAATGGGCCCACAGACTGAGCCGTTGGTAAATTCACTTTGCTGGTTTACATTTTTGGATCATACTCTCACCTCTTATGTTGACTGGTTATGTGCAATGTTCACATGAATTCTCCTCTGCATTGTGCAAAAGTGCCGTCAATGACATTAAGTCTTTGCTCCATATTCCCCTTTGGGTATCCCATAAAAACATCTTCCAGAAGTCAGTGCCAAGAAATATTTAGAGCCTAAATGCCCAACAATGGGGAAATGTGTATGTAAATTATGGCATTGTCACATGACAGAGTGTTACACAAACATTACAATGTTAACTTTGAAGACTGTGTAGAAAGATGGAAAATGTTTACGATATAAGTGAATAAAAAATACAAAATGACATCTATACTGTGATTGCAGGTATATTATATACACATATTTTTTTCAAACAAAACAAGAATAAACATTCAAGGATAAACTATATATTAGGAGTGGAAATATAGGTGCCTTTTCCTCTCTTTTAAAAAACATTTAGAGTAGTGCCAAAAAATGTATATTGTTATGGGAAACTTTATCTCTCACAAAATTTAGTGTTTATTGCTTGTGATTCTCTTCCTATCTTGGGAGAAAGAAACCACAGAGCTACGTATGATATTCATTAACTAGTATTATGTTAGCACTTATGGCTGGCATTTTTTTCTCTCTTTTCAAGGCTTTGATTGTATTCTACTGTGTTTCCTTTATAGAAGGACTGAAAATGAGGAAAAATCAACACATTTGACATGCTTATTTCCAAACAGCTTGTAATATGCTACATAAAATGTAGTTAGAGATGTGAAGAAATGCATTAGGATTAGATTGAGGTTATGATCCATCTGTAATACTAACAGGTGTACTCTCCAGTGCATCAGATCAGGGATACATGATATGGATACACATTATTGGACATCACTTGATTACGGCGGCTTCTCCAGACTTCACCATTGAAAAGTTACTAGTTTTCCCTCTGTAAGTAATAAATACAGCATGTCCCAAAAAATTTGTACACACATTGAAATAGATTTAGATAATGAAAATGAAATAGATTTCAATAAACACTGCCTTTATAATTATTCAAAGTGTATATATACATATTTTTAGGACACTTTATACTTGGAAGATAATGTTTCAAGATCCTACAAATATTCTGTTTCTCCTCAAACTTCCAATGAGGCAAGAGTCTCTGTGAAAATCTTCACCAATCCTGAGATACCCCAAGCAATTAGGTAGGGCTTAGTAACTTCATAATTCAGGTTGGATTAGTTTTATGCCATAGCTCAGGGAAAAAAATAATTTTTTTATTAAATCCTCTATAATAGTGTTTCTCAAACTATAGGTTATAACCCAATCATTAGTGAGTTCTGAAATCAATTTAGTGGTTTGTAACCAGCACTTTCCTTTTAAAGAGAGTGTAATGGAAGAGAAGAGGAGACTAGAAAAAAAAGGATGAACGAAATGCACGTGTAAGATATTATTTCATGGACATTTTGCTTCAGTTATAAAGAATACTAAGCACCTCCCTGTTTTATTTAGTAAGAAGATTTTTTAAAAAATATTTTTTATTGATTTTAGAGAGGAAGGGAGAGGGAGAGAGAGACAGAAACATCCATGAGAGAGAATCATTGATCGGCTGCCTCCTGCATGCCCCTTACTGGGGATCAAGCCCACAACCCGGGCATGTGCCCTAACCAGGAATCGAACCGTGACCTCCTGGTTGATATATCAACACTCAACCACTAAGCCATGCCGGTTGGGCTTTAGTAAGAATCTTTTAAGGAACTTGTCTGGACAGTTTAAGGCACATACTGATACAGCCAAGGTCTGAGTCCTGTACCCATTCACATTTTACAAAGGAATAGCCTTTCTGCCTTCCTCCTGCCTGGGAATTTCTGTCATGTGAATGTTGTGACTCCCAAAGTTCAGCAAGATCAAAATTCAAGGTCAAGTTTTCCAAACTCACCCAAGGCAGCTACATATCCTGAGCCACTCAATCCCAGCTCAGGGCTGGAGTGTATTGAATGGGAAATGGAAAAGCATGCAAAACACAGAGGTTAGTTAAAAAGAGATGGCAACTACTTGTCATACCACTCTGTGAAAATGATTCACCACTTCTATTGGAAAAAAAATAGGACAAAACTCTAAAGGAAGCAAGATGAAAAAGCAAATACAAATTCTTTGGCGCTGGGCAGAGAGCGCTAGGTATATTGGCAAACGTAGCCAAGTGCTGTCAGTGACTCAGAACTACGGGGATCCCTGGAGACGCTCAATTCTCCGTGGAGAATAATTAACACCCATGGGTCCCTGTGAGCTCAACCTCATGCTGGTTGCTTTACAGACCTTCCCAAAACAAAGTGCAGTCTTTTCACTCACCTAAGAAAACCAGAGCAGAGAGAAATCTCTGGCCAAGGATCTGCAAATCTGGTCACATCATCTCCCTATTAAAAACCTTCAGTGTCTCCCTAATGCTCTGGGGGGCGGAAATCCAAGTTTAATAGCATGACCTACAGGCTTAATGTTCACAGTCTTTGACTTAGATTTTTAGCTTCCCCCACTTCCACTTCCCTCTGACCTCTACGACCAACTCCAATAATTTATTTTTCCTAGCAGCAGGCCTTTGAACATGCTATCCACTCTACCTGAATTTCTACATTTCCTTTCTTTTTCACCTGCCAACTCCTCTTCACCCTTCAGTTCTTAACTCAGCTGTCACTTCCATGAACGCTTCTTTGCCCCAAGCCCTCCTCTGCCTGTGTCACTTTCCCCTCCTCTCGGGGCCCCCATGGTACCCTGTCCGTCCACATCAGAGCACTTTGCAAGCTATACTCTAGTCATCTCCTACCCCCTCGGCTCACGGCCCTTGGGTACAGACATTATGGTGTTTCTAGTTCATGGTGCTGCTTTCTTGATCTTCATTTCTCATTCATCCCCAGCATCTAACTCAGTGACTGCAATAGCAAATATTTTATGATCTCTGTTGCCACCGTGACTGTGTTTTCACTATATATTGGATGCTAGGTCTCCTCTGGGGCTTGTTTCCCACTCACTACAGGTATAACTTCCTTTTGCTTAAATGTTTTCATCTTTGAAATGAGGGTTATGGTCAGGATTATCCTATATAATAAAACTAATATGCAAATTGTCCCCTCAGGTGGTCAGTGGACCGCAAGTCTAACTGCTCACTATAATGTACACTGACCACCAGGGGGCGGCATGGAACATGGTGGGCATCAGCGACACGATGTTGGCAGTGGGCAGCAGTGGAGGCTGGGACCACAGCGGGATGGTGGGGCAGGTGAGCGGGCAGTGCCAGGCCAAGGGGGGTGCAAGCAGGGGCCTGATCGCCCAGCCAATCGCCCGGCAGATGGCGACCAGTAGTGGCGGCAGGGGGCGGGGCCGACACCCAGCTCCCAGGAGCTGAGGGACCTGGGCAGGAGGCTCAGCCTGATCGATCGCCCCACAGGTGGGATGGTGGAGCAGGTGAGAGGGCAGGGCCAAGCCACGGTGGGGTGCCAGGCTAGACTATAGGGCTGCAAGGCTGGAGCTCAAGCTGGGGCTTGATCCATGCATGAATCCGTGCACCGGGCCTCTAGTATAAAATAATGTAAAACCCTCAATGCAGTTTCTGGCACACAGGCACTCAATTCATGGTAATTATATTACCCCTGTCTTTGATCTCTCATGCCTATGTAATGACACCCATCTTGCCTTATTG
Source organism: Myotis yumanensis (assembly GCF_028538775.1). Classification (NCBI taxonomy): domain Eukaryota; kingdom Metazoa; phylum Chordata; class Mammalia; order Chiroptera; family Vespertilionidae; genus Myotis; species Myotis yumanensis. The sequence goes on from NW_027223762.1 coordinate 17,194,802, forward strand.
CCACCATCCCCTTACCAATCCCCTCCACCTGTCTGCAGAGAACACCTAAGCACTAAATATAAAGGTCCCACTTTATGCATTTTCACCTTTATCCTCCCTACTGACTGTAGCAACATTCTGGAAGCCAAGTTTAGCTAAGATATTTGGAAACTATTATCCAAAATCCCAGATGGGTCTCTGGATTTTCAATACCATTAGCCTCCTTACTGAATCTCTTCCTATAGTTTCTGGTAACCTCCTGACCAGAAGCTGCTGTGTGTAGAAAATCTGCCTACTGGTCGACCTCTTGGAGTTAACTATGCTGGGCAGACACCATCGATGAACACCTCTTGTGGTGCGCAGGACCTTCTGCAGAGCATTCTATGGTACTGAAGAGATTGAAGATCTGGGTTCTGGTCCCCAGTCTGTCACATAGTAGCTGGTGACTTTGGACAAATCCCTTAACATCTATCTGCCTTAGGTTGCTCATCAGTAAAATGAGAAGGATTGAATAGATCTGTCTATGTTCCATTGCAACTAAAATATTCTTGATTTTCTGATTTTGTGCTTAGGGTATATTTCCATCTAGATCCCAGCAGAAACCAGCTGGCACACTCAAAGTGGTTATTTAATGAGACTTTAATAAAAGGACTGTTTGCAAAGGTGTGGCAGGGTGTGGGAAAACCACAAAGGATAATATAGAACAACCCCTGGGCTGGTAACAGCAGAAAACCACAACCATTCATAAAGTTCCGGAATCCAAAGAAAAAGGCATGTGGAGAGGATCACCTGAGAGGAGCTCAGGCAATTGTGGCATTTGTGGTGGAGGCACCAGCTTAAGGAGATCCCAGCCTACAGGAAGCGACCTAATGGGATGTTCACTCTCCTCCACCATCTCCCACTGGCCAACCAGGTAGAACTCAGAAAACAAGAGGGCTCACTGATGCAACCCTACAGGTCAGCCTAACTGAGTACAATGTGGGTGGGAAAGGATGGAAAGGAGATTCAGAGGGGCAATCAGATGTCCAGCCCGCAGGGATGCTGATGACATTTAAGTAGAACCTATGTTCAGAGAGCCTTTTTGCACATGATAAGTTATAGCTATGCAGACAAAATCATTTTTATTGTCTAAAAGTTTTACTAGCCCCTTGACATTCTGGTTGGTGTAAATCATTTGCAATTCTTTAAAGGAATGGCATTGTTAATATCAGCTCTATCAAACATTAAGACCAAAGCCACAGGTTAGTAAAATCTGAATTTTTTTCTTATGTTGCTAGAGCCTTTTTGAAAAATAATTTATGGCAACCTAAAATATTTCATGTCATATAATAACATATGCGCCTTATATTGAAAACATTTTTTGATTAGATGATGCACAGAGTATCCTTTTGAGAATAGTCTAAATTATTATTACCCAATTCTTATGTAGATTTATAATTAATCTAACAACTATGATCTGACCATGAATATGCCTTTGCCATCTGGTAGCTTTACCCTGAATTTGATCATGAATAATACATAACCATCTGACAGTTGAATCGAATCCATAATGCAGCCATACATGATGCAGATTCATCTATAGTGTGCTAATTTGCATCCTCCATCATTTTCATCTAATTCTTACCCAGAATTTTTTCATTGAGTTTCAGACACCCAGGGAACAATCTACCTATACACTAGGCCATATGGGATGCAGTGCGTATTCTCCAGTGTCCTAAGTCTGATCCTAATTGTCACCAGCAGAGCCAAAATGTGTCACTCCAAACATGGTCAGGGGTGCTCGTGGGCATTCATAAGACGCTTAATGGGGTTTTCAGGATGGTGTTGCTGACAGGGTGTATTTTAATTAGACTTTTAAGTGCACATTTATTTTTCCCACTAGACCAGTCCTACATGCGGGTGAAAGAGACAGCCATGTGACTGTAAGTGTTACATAGTGACTGGCAAGCTTGGCCACCTTACAAGAAGTGAAGTGTGAGCATTTAAAATTATAAGCCAAACGAAACATTGCCCACCTGACCTCATCGCCTGCACTTCATCTCCTGTGAGTTGGTACTCACTGTGGCTTCCTTAGCTAGGCCCTTCTGGATTGGCGGAGACTGTTGAAATCTCTACTTCACATGCCTTATTTATATGCATTCCAATTCAGATGCTAACAGTATACAGTGCTCATCAACATGAAAAGCATATCTCAGCCCAATTTGGCTGGCAGACCATCAGGTTATAAATTTTGTTTTACATGGTTATTAAGATATTTCTCTCCATCAATCTTGACTCTGGGGCATTCCAGCAAGTGGAGCCTAAGATACTTGCAATTCACAGTCATGATCTATTTCCCTTAACAATTAGTTCTACAGTTTCTATAAAATATATGATACTATGGTTGGAAATAGAGACGTTTGGAAGGCAATTTAGTACTGGTAGAAATCTATGAGTTAAGTTTTATAGTTGCTGACTTTGAGGTGACAGTAAACTCATGACCTTTCAGTTTGAAAAGAGTGCCACCTGAATTGAAAAATGACCACAATTTATATGTATAAGTGCGATGGTGAGCAGTTTATTCCACACTGTGTGCTCATCAAAGTTGTTTTTGATTTTTTTTTTTTTACTGCCACTGTGAGAATAGGTCCTGCAATTCCACTTCAATTAAACCTCCTATTTCAGTCTAACCAGAGTCATTGTTGAAAAGCTTCTGCATTTATTGTTGAGGCTATGGCCCAATTCCTTTTGCATGGGTCTGCGCTGATGACCACACCATTCTGTCCACAACTAACTGATGGGGAGATGACCTAACTCAGGGCTATAGGGCAAGCAACCTACAAGTCAGCCAATGACCCACAAGGTGGACCAAGGCTTTGGCCATCAGAGAAAGAGTCATGGAACAAATTGATTTAATACCAAAACTTGGGGAGTTTAAAAGTTAGATATAGAAATCTGGCTATTAGTGATAGGGGACGAAACTGAGAGAGGGCAGTGAACAGAAGCCAAGAGCAAGCAGAAGTCATAATAATGTAAGAAGAGTGACATGAGCAGTTGATGCCGAGACAGTTGGATTCACCCCATGATGATTGGACAGAAGAGGATGGGCACATAATGCTTGGAGAGGGGTAAACAGCCATGGTGCTGAGCTAACATACTTCTCAAAGAACCTTGTAGCATCGGGAGAGGGAGAAAGGTAACAGCCCATTTACCTATGTATGCGCTTTGTCTAACCCCTAATAGCACTTGAGATAGCAATCCTATAAAAAAGCCTATTTAATCATGTATTTTCTCTTTTTTAAGTTAAATTTATTGGGGTGACATTGTTTAATAAAATTATATAGGTTTTAAGTATACAATTCTGATACATCATCTGTACATTTCATTGTGTGTTTACCACCCAAAGTCAAATATCCTTCCATCACTAATCTTGTATTTTCTGAAATAAATTGCAAAAGTTGGTAAATTTAAAAAAAATAAAATAAAATCTTTTCTGAATTATTCAATTAAATCTTGCTAATAATCAAGAGTGATGTTACTTACAATTCTTACGTTCTCATCATCTGGAATCTACTCTCTCTGTCCTCTTTATCTAATCAGTGCTTCTGAATGGGGACACTATTACTTTTGAGAGGGACAGTTCTTCACTGAGTAGATCTCTTCCGTAATTGCAAGGCATTTAACATCCCTGGTCCAATGAATGAATACCTAAAGTGACTCTCCCTCTACGCCATTGCAACATTGAAAAATAAACCTACATATTTCCAAATGTCTGCCAGGGGATAGTACTGGTTGAATAAGAACCCTTGAGCTAATCCTTCCTATTCATCAAGGGGCAGTACAAATCCAATCTTTAATTCTTTGATTATTTGAGATTGTATTGCTTTCTGTGCCTTTTTTGAATTCTAACTGCACTTAGAGTCAACAACACATCATTGATTTCTAAATTGTGTTTTAACTGCTTCATGTATGTTGGTTTGTCTTCTCAGTTTAGTCATAAATTCTTTAAAGGCAGCAAAAGATCTAAAGAGGTTATTTTATTATTATTATTATTATTATTATTATTATTATTATTGTATCCCACATCGTGCCTCCCATACTGCTGAGTACGTAATGAATTCTTTCAGCAATGGTTCTCCTCACATTTCCACTCCTGGCCCTTGACCTTCTAGCAATTAGAAGAAGCTCTTTAGAATTTCCTGAACATGCCCTGTATTAATTCACCATTATGTCTCCACATATACTGTACTTTTTGCATATATAATGTACTAAAAATGACCTTCTTCTAGGTGAAATTTTACCCAATCTTCAAGTCTGGTCTTTCTGGTTAATTACTTCCTTTTCTGTAGTTTGTGTGAACTTTTAATTGATATATAACTTCTCTGTTTTACTGTCTCTGGCCCCTAAAGAGGGCAGAAACTGTGTCTGGTTCATTTCTCTAACTCCTAGCATGATGATTGGTACCCAGTAGAAGCTGAATTAGTTGGTCAATTATAGCTGATTATACCATATTTTTAGTATGTATAAGCATGAGCTGACATGGTGGAGAATTGAGAATAATGTTGGGGCAGCCATTACCTTTTCCTTCGCTGTAACTTGTCTTTTTGCTAAATACTGGTAACTCTAAAGAAATAGACTATATGTGCCTCACTACTGCTCAGAGCTTGATTCCAACTTACATGTATTAGACAGTTTCATTAAAGCACCTCAATCAGTCAACTTGGTTATGCCTTGTTTAATTTCTCTAAGTTGGTTTGCTCCCTTTCACAGTTGTGCCAATAAAATACTCAAGACACTACATTAGCTGGTGTCAACAAGGAATTAACTCAAGCTGAACACTCAACTTGGAGAGAAAAGGAAATAACAGTCTGCATTTCATTAGAATAGATCATTTCATTTTTATTTAGCACTTGACTGGCAGAGATGGCCTTTATTATTTCCTTATGGTAGAGAACATTGATATTCATATGAGCATAAAAAGCACCATGCAAAATAACAATAAAAATAATCATATGGAAATGCTGGTGACTGATAGACTACCCAAGAGAGAAGATTCTGTAGATATACATGAACTAACAAAAATTCTGGGTTTAGAGCTGCTTTTAACAACATAGGCCTGGTAAGGACTGTTTGGAGACCACTATGGTCTCTATTCAGTTCTGCTGATAACTGATCAAGGTCTGACTGGTGAGGAGAAGGCAAAGATAACATCTCAGAGCCATGCTCATTGCTGATGAGCCAATGACCTGAGTCCAGCTAAAGGTCACTGGGGCCTTCACCAGGAAGTGGAAAGGTGTTACATCAGTGACACTGTGTAAGGATTCTTCATTTCCCCAGGGACCATCCATGTGGCTAAAGGTGGTTTCCCAGAGGCACTGAGAGAACCAAGAAGCCACTATCCAATATCAAGAGAAAAAAGTGCAAGAAATGGAAAGGTGAAGAATTCCACAATGTGAACTACAGTTAATTTCTACTGAGTTTCCAGCAATTAAATAGGTTGTTGAAACTTAATAGACGTTTTGTTATAGCATGCCTAGAAAAGGCTACACAAATGTATAAAATGGATTGGTGACAGAAATCTATTAGAAGAGACATAGCTGCGTTGTCAGTGCTTTTTCATATAAACATATTGTTATACCTACCGCTTCACATATTAGTTTTATATTTGGCGTGGGTGGACGCAGCCTTAGGAAAAGGTCCTCGGTATTCGCTTTTGTAAAATGAATATTTTCCTTTGAAAATTGTGGTGTGAAATAGAAATAATTCCAGCCCTAGGAACAGAGGATAGGCGCTCCCTCCATGCTCTCTTTGCACTCATCTGATGGCTGGAGTTGCAGTGGAGGGAGGCCTCTGAAGCCTTGTAGGCTGGAGTAGGCTCTAAATATATGGAGCCTGGGCCTCTAAGTGGTTGCATGGACCACAGCCACTGCTGACTCTTGCTAGACTGTGAAGTGAATGACAAATGAACCTTTATTGTGTTAACCCACTGAGATGTAGGGGTTATTTGTCATCGCCATCAGATTCTCCTGTTCAAAAGAAACAGGAAGTCCCCAAAAAGCAGGATTAGTTTCCATTAAATTGCTTGTCTAGGGCCTAGCACAGTCCCATGTGCATATGGGGACCTAAATGCCTTTAATGATGGAGAAGAAGAAGAAAATGATAAATAACAAGGCACTACAGGGAGGCATTTGGTTTTTGAGAATAGTACAGCTAAACTCTGCACATGGTTTCCTACAAAGTTGTCACAAAGATTACTTGCAAAAGGAGAGAGAGAGAGAGAGAGAGAGAGAATAAAATTCTACTGGAAATGGTAGTAGAAGCAATAGGCTTACAAACAGCTCAAATGGGGAAAAAAAAGGTCCCCAGAGGCTTCTGGCTCACAATTTTGAGCCAACATAGGAGCAATTATTTCAAGTATTCTTGAAACTAGACCATGCTGTACATTAAGAGCACAAAAATCCTTTCAGCTCGGTGTCAACTTTACCAATGGAAAGTTAGATGGGAAAGAAAGCAAAATCAAACTTAGTAGAAAATAAATAGGGGTACTTGACCAGGTTTCTATAGCTTTCAAAGAAATTGCCTACCTGGTAATTGTAAAGTAATGTCAAACATATCTATCACATATTAAGTATTGGTGCTTTTCCATTGCAATATATCTCATTAAAGCCCCATTCTGCTGTATTTTCAATAAGAACTCAATTTTTAAACTCGCCAAGTATATTCTTTTCCATACTTTCAGTGAATAGTGAGATTTATTTATTGGCTAAGAGAGGTTGAGCTTTATGCATTATAACATGGCTCACCGATACTGAAGAGGATTCAACATGTTCATACTAGTATACTTACTTGTCGGTGTTTTAAGTATGAAAAAGCAAGGCCCAACACTTATTTCAGGAAAGACATAGAGGATAGACATAAATAAGAGGATAGACAAAAACCATCCTCCCCCTCAAAAAAGTAATTTAATAATCAGTTCTTTAGTAGCTGCTATACACTAGTTTATTGATGAGCAACCTCCCCTCCCCCATGTGTACCCCCTCTGAGAGTTCACATTGACATTAGCGAAATGGATTCCGTTCCCTACAACAAGCATTAACAAACTCTAAGAAATTAACTCCATCCCATATCCCTCATTCCTGATATTTGGGGCTAGTTTCTAATGCCTGGATAGATATTAAGACATGATTGAGATTTACCTCGAATTTTCTCTGAGGAAGTCAGTCTTTAATTCTAGCTTTGCCTTTGGCAAGATGAAGCTCATTTTCTATTTGCTTTTCCTGTTGTTGTTGTTGCTTTTCCTCTGGGTGTGTAGCATGTTACTTCTTTAGTATTCCTATTACAGAACAGTCCCCCTCCACCCCATCCATCTGCTATATATACTAGAAGAAATCATGAGCACAGCACTTCAGTTTTCAAGTGGTTTTAGTCTTGCCCAAGGATTAACCATCTGACTGTCTACTTAGGGTGACTATATACTCCATCTTTCTAATTGGGACACTTTTTAGAGCACTATTATTGATTACACGTTGACAGCAGGCATAAACCAGAGCTGTCTTGGACAAACTGGGCCATATGATAACACTGTTGGGAATTCAAAGCAGAGCTGCATGCTCCTGTCTCTCAGATATTATAAAATCTTCCCCGACATTCATTTCTCTCGGGGGAACTCACAAGTTCGGCCTGTTTACATGGCATCAGCTAAAGGCAGTGTAGCCCAGTGGTTGAGCACAAGGGCTCGGTCTTCCCCCAAACCTCTGATCCTCACCTTTGAATGATGATGTACCCAGCAGTAGTACCAGATCTCCTGGGATCCAATTCCAGCACTTTTCTTTCTGAGACATGTAACTTTATTTGAAAATGACTCATAAGGTTATGTCGAATGACATGAGTTATAGTTATAAAATAATTATTAAAGGGTCTGATACATCATAGGCACTCAATTATCTATTGGCCATTTCAGTAATAACCCATTTCCTTCATGAAAACATGCCTTCCAGGCTTGCCTACTTGTTACTCCTCTGCCAGTCTTTTGGGTCGCATGCCTTTTGATCTAAGCAGTCTTTGCTGATATGACTGGTTATTTTGCACCTTGGTGACTGCCTAGGCATTTTTGCCCTCCCATTATTCTTCATGTGCTGGTTCCTCTTTATTTTTTGTATTTTCATAAGATTGCCTCCAGCCAAATACATTGAGTACCCTTTCACGTGTTACAAAGCACGCCAAAATGAATCGCAACTTCACTTTTAGTGACACATTACTCTGTCTCCATATCTTTTGGGGAGTTTCATGTCAGGCATTGGTTTCTATTCTATTACTGCCTGAAGGTTACAAAAGACTGCATCTTTAGAATCATCATTAGTATCTTCTGCTAGAATATGCATGACTCTCCGTGACAATTTAATAAATCTTGCATGAAAACTAGTGTGGAGTCACCTTTTATCAAAGAAATCATGGGGGGAAAGGTGTTTTCTAGGTCTCTTAAGGAACATGACCTTCATTCTTCCTGTGTATTGTGTCCTTGGTTAAGGCATCTCACCCCATCTGAAAGCAGAAAAAATACCTTTCCTAATCTCTTAGTACTAGCAACTGTGAAGTTACAATTATTTATGTGAACCATCCTTATTAGAGGAAGGGAAGAAACGTACTATATTTTCCTCATAAGAATTTGGTTTTCTTACATTAATTGATTAAGATAGTTAGGCTTAATTTCCATATCTTATTCTTAACTTTGCAGGAATGGGAGAGAGGATTTGTTGTGTTTTTTCCTTTCTTTCTTTCTTTCTTTCTTTCTTTCTTTCTTTCTTTCTTTCTTTCTTTCTTTCTTTCTTTTTTTGTCACTTGAGCCTAGGAGTTCTGGGTTGTAGTGCACTATGCCAATCAGGTGTCCGCACTAAATTCATCATCAATATGGTGACCTCCCGGGAGCAGGGGACCACCAGGTTGCCTAAGGAGGAGTGAACCGGCCCAGGTCAGAAACGGAGCAGGTCAAAACTCCTGTGCTGATCAGCAGTGGGAGAGAGGATAGAGGAGAAAGGTCCCCATAGCCATACACCACGTCCTGCCCCAGTGACCACCCCATCTTAATTGTCATCAACACTAACAGTCACTGAACATTTGAGTGGCTTCTGGCATTTAACATACCTAATCTCATCTAATTCTCAAAATAATACTATGAGATAGGTTCATCAGTATTGTCACAGTACAGTATGAGGAAACAGAGGTGTATTAAAGTTAAATGACTGGTCAATGTCAGCGAACGAGGTCATAAAACCAGGTCAGGTTGAATCCAATACCCACATTAACTACTTGGTTATATCTTAAGTCTTTCTGAGGGGAGGCATGGATTAACTGTTTTTGTTTATCTTGGTCATTAGATTCCACACATAAGTGAAATCATATGGTATTTGTCTTTTTCTGACTGGCTTTTTTTGCATAGCATAATGCCCATAATTCCTTTCATATAGCATAATATCCATGCAGTCATAAAGGGTAAGATTCCCTTCTTTTTTACTACAACTGAGTACTGTTTCATTGTGTTTAAAAATTTGCCCAGTAGTGTGGGGACAATGATCAAGGTGACAATTTATTGTGCCAGTTTTCATTCCTGCTGATTTATATTCTGTTAGAGTTGTCTATTACCAAAGATTTCTTTGAAGTAAGGAAAGCCCATCTACTTTCAGTGTGACCAAATCCACTGCTTCAGCCACTGCCTCTCCCTCCCTCTGCGACCCCCTCCCCACCACCTCAACCACCACACAGTCCCACCTCCGCATCCAGAAGTCCCCGCTACTCCAGTTAATTGACTGCTTTCAACAAAGAGAAAACAATGCAGTTCCTGGCTCACATTTTTCTAGTTCACCTTGATAATTACCAGCGTTGAAAGACAGAGGTGTACAGTGATTGGCAATCTGACACATTCCCTGCCATTAGAGCCGGTACAGAGCCTAGCAAAGCTCATATAAGAAAGAAGGAAACAAATACACATTAGTGATAATAGCTTACATTTACAATGTGCTATTTTCCTGACGATGAAAGCACTTCACAGATATTTTCAAAACAGCCCTGTGCCTAACAAGCTATCATCACCCCATTTGAGGAAAGTGAGGCACAGAGAAATAAAAGTATTTGACCAGAGTCAAATAACTAGTCAGGAGAAGAGCCCGGGCTTGACCTGGCAGTTTGATTCAGGAAGTCAATGTTTATAACGACCACATGATAGCTGCTCCCGGAACCAGAGCTCCTGGTTGGCCCAAGAACACTAGAGTAACCACAAGACTGCTTAATAGAATTCCAAAGAATAGCAAATAAATTAGATCATGCGGTTAGTCTATGCAGATTTATCATGGGTCAACATGGAGTCTCCTACAGAATTTTTAAACAATAAAAATATGCTGCAGAGCCCCATGAAGCCTGCAAGGAGGTCAGGAAATGCCATGCTGGGAGAGCACAGATCTCCTCCTTTCTCATGAACAATGCCCCCATCTCTGTACCTGCGCTCCTAGCCAGGCTCCAACTCAGAGGAGGGGCTGCATAAACATTTGCTGAACTAAACTAAATTAAGTATGACCTTGCACTAGTCATATCTCTCAAACAAAGTTTTTTCACCTCTAAAGTGAAGCGCTGAGTCCAGCTCGATGGTTGTCAACCCTGGCTGTATCAGAGACCCCCCCTGGAGGAATCATAAGAAGCCCTAATGGTCCAGTACACCCCAGAGATTTTGGTCTGAAGTAGGTTCCAGGCCTTAATGCTCTTTTGTTTATTTATTTTTAATTTATCTTTTTATTATTTTTTAAAATCCTCACCCAAGGATATTTTTCCATTGATTTTTATGGAGAGTGGAAGACAGAGGGAAAGGCAGAGAAACATGGATGTGGGACAAACACATTGATTGGTTGCCTCCTGCACCAGCCCCAACCAGGGCTCGGGCTGGGGAGGAACCTGCAACCAAGTACGTGCCCTTGTACCAAGTACCTGCAACCAAGTATCGAACCCGGGACCCTTCAGTCCACAGGCCAATGCTCTATCCACTGAGCCAAACCAGCTAGGGTTAATGCTCTTTAAAAAAAAAAAACCTTATCCAGTGAAACGAGAGTTGAAAACCATAGACCAGTGTTTCTCCAAAGTGTGTTGTCTGGATCAGCAGCATCAGTATACAAACAGCTCAAGGTCATATTGAAAATAGCTCTCCTCCACCATACATAGAGATACAGACAGATGAGAAATACTTCCCATAGAACAACAGCCTGACTCATTAGCATATTTAATTTCTTACAAACCCTTAGACACATGTTATAGTTGGTTCAGATGCTACCGCCTGATGAAACCCCTGCTTCATTTTCCAACCCCCTTGCCACCCACTTCAACCAGATCTCCTTAGAAGGAGAGGGGGTTGATCAATATGCATAAACTGACTAGTATTGCAACTATTCTCTTTTCTCCTTTTTTAACTTGCTGGGGGCATTTCTAGCAGCATTGCAACTGTTGTCTGTAAAGACTCTTACGCAAGGAACTATTATAAAAGGAACTTTTAGTTGAAATAAATGGAGAAAAAGCTTAATTTCCTTCTATCTGATTAGATACTTGGATTTGGAAATCTATAAATATCTCCAGGTCTGCATGGTCTAAAATACTGTTTAAAGGTCATTTACATAATCCTGTCGAGAAAGCCATATGGGTATTGGATCAAAGACATAGTCATTATGTCTGGGACTTTCATCCTGTCCCGAAATTAGCTCCCTTAATATGTTCTGTGAGCTAATGGACACTTTCCTTTAAACCTAACACATGCTGCTAACATTTTTCTCTGTGGATTTGGAATTTTCATTCAAAGATTATGCCACCACTATTTTTTAAGAAGTAATTTATTTTGAGGGCAAAGTGCTCTGTCTTAGAGGAAGCAGTTTCCTCTTCAGCTATTTTGCTAGGCAGAGGAGGTAAGTTTTTTGTGAGACCAAAAGTGTGTGCATCTTCCATATCTCTGTGCCTTGATGACTTTAACTCGGATGAGACCCTCAATCTCATTTCTGAAATAGTCCCAAAGGAATTTTCTTAAATGTCTCAGAGAAAAAACAAGTCCCTGGTATAATATCCATATTTATAACATCGTTGTACTTTGTGAAGAAAGAGATAAACAATTGTCACAGTGGAGGGGAAAAAAGATTTTAAACCCATAAATGTAGGTCAGGTTCTGTCACTTACCGGGTGTATCATCCTCTCACCATTTTTGTTTCCTTGTCTATACAAATAGTAGCAATAATAATAACTTCAAGAGCTGTTGTCAGTATTAAGTAAGTCACATAAAGTTCTTATTATTGTGCCTCAATAAGTAACTTATCAAGTTTGTAAAAGGATGATAGTGATGGTGGTGGTGGTGGCGGTGGTTGTCAATGTGGTATTCTATGTACCATAGTGGAACCATGTACCTATGTACCATTAAGAATCAAAGACATTCTTTGATTTAATTATCAAATAATGGTAACACCCATTCAATACCTTTATCAGGTGGTGTCCTGGTAACTATCTCTTGTACAGGGAGTGGGATAAGGGAGGAAAGCCCTAGTTTGTAGAATTTCCTTGGCATTAATACTATATACAAGGCCAACTGCAATCTATCAATACTGCATGACATGACTGAACAATAAGATGGGAAGAGGTGTTCATGACTGGCCATCAGCCCCTGGCCCCGGCTCACCTCTGCCTTTATCTAACAGCTCTCACTGCCAGCAGCGTGGGGTTGCTCCATGTGACACAGATTGCTCCCCCTCGGAAGAAGCTAAATGGTTCACAGGGATGAACGTTGTCCGTGCTTACATTACACATAAAGTAACTAAATAAAATACTTGATGACTGTGGCTAAGGCTCATCTTAGTGGATTTTGTTCCACAGAAGAACACTATGAGCAGAAAGAGCCATAGGTATCATCCAGCCTCTGTAAAGGAAACTTGAGCTCCAAGGATTATACACAAGGATTATGATTCACCCACATTCCTACTGCTGTTTGCTAATAGTAATAAGATTAAAAACTACATCTCCCTGACTGCTGTTTTCTTTCTATTAGTCCTCCAGCAAAACATGTGTGGTCTCGGGCCACTCAGTGACAGAACTGAATAACAGAAAAAGAATCTGTTTTTATTTGCTACCGTTTATCTTTCTATTCACTTGAAAGGAACATAGCACAAAATCTTTTTAAATCAATCAAGATTTTCCCCACATGCCCAAACATGGACTTGGGGGTAAGACTGGCCTTGGGACTGTCTTGTAGGTGAGGCTGACTTTATGAGATGCTTTGGGTACCATCAGAAAGGAGTCCTCTTTAAAGATAAGCACATAGGAAAAGGACTTGCAGGGAAGATCAAACTATGATAAGAGTCTAATGTATCAGTATTCCCTTTTGCTAATTACTTTGTTTTAATTTCACAACTATTGGAGTCCCTGCATGTGTCAGGCATTACTTCTCTGGATGCTACAGATACAGATGAACAACACAGAGAAAGCTCTTGCCCTCAGGAACTTGCTTGCCAGGTGTGGGGGTGGGGATGAAGAGAAAATGATTGATAATATATCTTACAGTTGCAGCAGCAAATACATGCTCTAAAGAGAATCAAAGTAAGGAGAAAGAGCAATGCAGGGGGAGGGGGCTGGGAGAGGCTATCATTTAGATATGGATGTCAGGAAAAAAGGCCTTTCTGAAGAGATGAGCTTTTGGCAAAGACCTGAAAGAAATGACGATCTGGGGGGAAACGGTGTCTCAAGGGAAAAAATTAAGTGTGAAGGCCCAAAACAAACCTGTGTTTGCGAAACACTGGAAGGTCTGAGGAAAGGACAGTAAGAAAGGAGGATCATGAAGGATTAGCGTTGTCATGGAAATTTGTTTTAGATTTGATTCTAATTATGATGGGAAGCTTTAAAATGGTTTAGAGCAGTGAAAGGAAGGGACTTGGTTAAACTGTTAAAGATTCATTCTAGTTGCTGTATGAATACCAGCTGAGAGCAGCAGTAGGAAGTCCACTTGACCAGCTACAGCAAGGGTCCAGTTGAGAGACAAGCGTGTCGCGGACAGTTGTGGAAATGATGAAAAGTGGTTGAATTCAGTATAAATTTTGGACGTATTCCTAGCATGACTTTCTGGTAGGCCAGGTGTGAGGCAATAGGGGGAAGGAGAAATCAAGGATAACTCCTAGTTCTCAGGCTTGAATCCCTAGTTTAGGGTGTTACCCTAAATTCGATGGAGACAATTGAGAGAGGGGCAGTTTGGAAGAGGTCAAAAGAATACTTTTGGGACATGCTAAATTTGAGATGAATATTTAAAATCTAAAGATAGACATAGATGTCAAACTATGGGAAGAATTAGAGTCTATAAAAATAAGTTGCAGTGTCATTCGTACATAAGTGGCATTTAAAGCCAAAAGATTAGTGAGACGATCCAATATACAATACGGAGAAGAGAAGAGGTCTGAGGACTGGGGACTGAGCCGTGGGACTCTAATATTTAAAGGTCTGAAAAAGAGCAAGATTCAGCAAAAAGCCTGATGGAGAGGATCCAGGGAAGAAGAACAATCACAATACTGTGTAACTCAGAAGCCAGGGTGAAGAAAGTGCTTCCAGAATAATGGAGTAATTACTGATGTCATGGTCTCCTGGAGTTTAAGTAGAGAACTCAGAACTAACCAATGGATTTTAATAGATGGAGGTCACTGGCAAGATTGCCAAGAGTGGGAGGAGTGGGGAAGAAAGCCTTACTGAAGTGAATTAAAGAGAGACTATGAGATTAAAAAGTGAAGATAGCAAGTATTGTTCACTCTAGTAAGAAAGTGGGCTTTTTTTTATGATGGGAAACATTTCAGCATGTTTGTCTACTGATGTAAGTAATCTAGTAAAGGGGAAAATTTTAAAATATATTTTTTTATTCATTTTAGAAAGAAGGGGAGAGGGAGAGAGAGATAGACACATCAATGATGAGAGAGAATTATTAATTGGCTGCCTCCTGCATACCTCACACTGGGGATCAAGCCTGAAACTTGGGCATGTGACTTGATGGGGAATTGAACTGTGACTTCCTGGTTCATAGGTCAACACTCAACCACTGAGCAACACTGGCTGGGCTAGATTCTTTCTGTAAGAAAGAGATTCCAAAAACTGTGCCTCCTGATTTTTTTCTGTTTCAACCTGTATGCCTACCTGCCTACTTAATAGCCTATCCACCCCTAAATTCAAGTTACTCAAAACAACTATCACCTTTGCTTCAGCCCAGAGTATCTCCCAGACTTGACTATGTCTCTAAAATCATTCATTCACCTTCAGAATTATCTGGTCAGTTGTCAGGATGTTTAGACTCTCCTTAACTGCTCCTGTTCCTCTTTTGTCCCTCATCTAAACGCCTCAGCACCCTAATTTTCCCCAGCACTGCTACAATGTTCTTATACTAGGTGTCCCAGTCTGTGATCTCCTAGGTTGATGATCCATATACCATTGTCAGGTATACCAGTAGTCTCTAAATCACTGTGTTGATGCCCCTAATCCAAGACACTCATTAGTTATCCCAAAGTTATCAAATAAAACCGAACATAACTTTGCGGACTGTTGAATTGTTGGTGCCTGGAGCTCAGAGACCTTCTCTTATATCAGTGATGGCGAACCTATAACACGCATGACAGGGTGACACACGAACTCATTTTTTTGGTTGATTTTTCTTTGTTAAATGGCATTTAAATATATAAAATAAATATCAAAAATATAAATCTTTGTTTTACTATGGTTGCAAATATCAAAAAATTTCTATATGTGACACGACACCAGAGTTAAGTTAGGGTTTTTCAAAATGCTGACACGCCGAGCTCAAAAGGTTCTCCATCACTGTCTTATATATCTTAGGAGCCCTCTTTTCCACCTAACAGGATGATTATATAGTAGGCACATAATAAATGTTTGAAGAGTGGATAATAATTAAAAAGCATTGTTATGAAACCATCAGTGTAAAAAATAAAAATAAAAGTTCTCCTTATGAAGTAATAATTACACTAATCAGAATTTTTTCATGTGATCCAACACCTCAAGTTTTTCAGAAGGCTAAGAAAAGATGACATCAGCTGAGATTATATTCTGAGTTACCTAATAAATATCACCCAGTCAATGCAATATACATAAGAGTCTGGCATTAAAAACGAATGAATGGATTTATTAGTATAAATAAATAAAATGACTTCTGTCCATGATATTAGTACTATATGGATTTTCATTAAA
Source organism: Myotis yumanensis (assembly GCF_028538775.1). Taxonomy (NCBI): domain Eukaryota; kingdom Metazoa; phylum Chordata; class Mammalia; order Chiroptera; family Vespertilionidae; genus Myotis; species Myotis yumanensis. The sequence continues at coordinate 17,210,999 of NW_027223762.1, forward strand.
TTATGTAATGTAAACCATGGTCAGTTCTAACGAAAGGTACAAAATCAGGGTTCTTATATATGTAAATAAATTAGCCTGCTTGAAATAGATAGCTCACAACTTTCCTTCTATTTCTCATATTGGTGCCCAAACTATGAGGAAATGATTGACAGGATGGCCCAAATTTACTTCCACTGCCAGAAAAAAGCACATATTAAACAATAATAGGAAAAGAATCTCAATGCACCAACTCTACATGAAAACTAAGCTGAAATCAGAACTGACAGCTCAGTCCTAAAATGCACATTCAATCTAAAGGGAGAGAATGTTAGCAGAAAATAATTACCTATTACTCTCACCCTATTTTCAGTAAAATTAATGTGAAAATGTTTCAAATTGTCGTTGGAGGAAAATTCAACACACAGGTTCATCTCTAATTATAAAAAAAACAGGGCACACATTTTTTACATGCAAAGTCATTTGTATATTGTTCAGTGTAGGAAAGGTTGGCCGTCACGGAGAAAATATCTTTCTTTTATTTAGAACAATGGTACCAGGTGCTAACAAAGGCATTTCTATTTTTGGTTGTAATTTCATTCTACTCCTGAAGAAATGTGCAAGACAGAAACCAAGATAAGAGAAAATTACATCTAAGTTTTGTTTAGTTTTAGTACTAACTGCCTATACAGATACTTATGAATATTTATATAAAATTTTTAATTTAAAAAATCTATAATAATAAAAGCATAATATGCAAATTGAATGAGTGTCCAAACAGCAGAACAGCCAAACAGCAGAACGACCGTCTGGACGACCACATTATGACATGCACTAACGCTAGGCCAGCCAAGGCAGTGCAATGCGATTGGTCAGGGGGCCCCACCATCACCCCATGATCACCCTGCAGAGGGAGGCCCAGGCCACTGGCCAGAGGGGTGATCAATCAGGGGGTGGGGGGAGGACCTTCGCAATCACCCCAAAGAGGGAGGCCCAGGCCATTGACCAGCGAGCGGCAGTGGGTGGGCGGGGCCTCCCTCTGTGGGGCGACCTATCACGGGGTTCCAAGACTGTGGGAGGGCACAGGCCAGGCCGAGGGACACACCCCGCCATGCAAATTCCATGCACCAGGCCTCTAGTGTTATAATAAAATGCTAGTATTTACATGACAGTTTACAGTTTATAAAGCATTTCAAAGATATTACCACGCTTCCTTTTATAAACTTGAAAAAGTTTTAGGGTCTATTACATTGATATGATGCATTATGTTGTCATCAAAATAATGTTGTAGAAAAATATGACATATTCAAAATAATGTTAACTAAATGGAGGTTTAATATTAACTAGAGTTTGTCTTAGCCAGTTTGTCTCAGTGGATAGAGTGTCCGCCTGAGGACTGAAGGGTTCCAGGTTTGATTCCAGTCAAGGGCACAAGCCTGGGTTGTGGGCTCGATTCCTAGTAGGGGACGTGCAGGAGGCAGCCAATCAATGATTCTCTCTCATCATTGATGTTTCTCTCTCTCTCTCCCTCTCTCTCTGAAATCAATAAAAATATATTTAAAAAATATATACATATATGTATATATTAACTAGAGTTAGAAATGACACTTTCAAGGGGCACTTTATTCTTTCTTGCATTTTCCTGCTGCCTGACCTGACACTCCTCCAAGCAGTATGACTGACTCAGTAACACAAGACAACTGCAGAAGGGTTTTGTTGTTGCTGTTGCTTCACAAATAATTCCCATTAAATAAGCTCAGATTTCTCCCAATTTTTGCTAACTGTTCATTAGGGAGACAGTATAATACAATGATCAAATATTCTGGCTGGCGCCATGCTGCCTGGTTTGAAACTTAGCTCTGCCACTTACTGTGTGTCCTGAGGCAAATTACTTAACCTTTCTATAGATGTATGAAATGGGGATGAGAATTTCCCATCTCTGAGGACTGCTTTGAGGTGTAAACAAGAAGATGCACATAAAACATCTAGTGACTGGCAAGTAGTAAATAGTCAGTGGAGGGTCCTTTTTTCCTTCAAAGGACCATGTCAAATCTATTAGTGGCATCACCAACCACGGATAATAAAGGAAGACAATGCTCTTGTGTTAAAGAATAGGAACCTCTCCTCATGCCTTTCTTGTTCTTTGAGTGTTAGTTCTGTGCAGAGAGTAGAGAATATATTCAAGTGCAATAAACATTAAAGCTTATGAAATCTTGGTGAAAGCTTTTCTCTTTCATAAGTAGAGTGAGGATTGGACCAAACCATGGCCAGGCAGAGACTGCCTCTCCCATGATATGATGGATGTCATATGTCCAGTACAATCAAAATCCTGCTGACCAGTCTCTATCTCCCTTTAAGTAGTAAAAGGATCCCAAGGAACCACACTGACTAGAAAGAGAGAGATATCTCCCATGGCTCTACCAATGGAATAATGTCCTAAAATGCTGACAAGTAAAAAAGTCGGTTGCCAAAAATTATAGAGTTTAACCTCATTTACACAAGATACTAATAGCAATTTTTGAGTGATTTATATAAAAGGTATCTTTTGGGCCAGGGGACAATTTTAGATTTGCAGAAAAGTTGGAAAGATGGGAAAGATAGCTTCCATGTACCTGTCACCCAGTTTCCCCTAATGTCAACTTCTTACATAACTACGGTACACTTGTTAAAACTGAGAGCTTGACATTGCTATTAACCTTACTATTAACTCCAGACTTTAGAGTTCAAGTTTTTTTCCCTAATGATGTCTTTTTTCTATTCCAGGATTTCACTCTGCCCTTAGACATCATGCTTCCTTAGTCTCTCAGGTCTATGACAGTTTCTTAGTCTTTCTTTGTTTATCAGAACCTTGACAGTTCTGAAGAGTACTGGCCAGGTATTTTGTAAACTGTGCCTCAATTTGGATTTTTTCCAATGTTTTCTTTTTCATGCTTTGACTGATGCTATAGATTTTTAAGAATAGCACAGAGGTAAAGTGCCTTTCTCCTTAGATAAGATCAGGAGCTATGTAACAACAGCATGACTTATTACTAACGATGTTAACCTTGACCATTTGGTTACAGTGGGGCCTGTCAGTTATCTCCACTGTCAAGTTCCCTTTTCTTACCAAAATCTGGGAGCAGGGATGCTGTTGCCATTGATAGTCCACTGTTCCTGGCCCCCCTCACAAGGCAGAGCTAGAAAATAATCTGAGTAATTTTTATTTTCTCCTTTTTTTCTTGTCTGTGGTTTACAATGCAAAATAGGTCTCACTGGCCAAAATCCAGGAGTCAGGAGAGCTGTTTCTTTCTGGAGACTCTAGGGAAGTGAGAGGATTCACTTTGTTGCCCTTTCCACCTTCTGGAAAAGGCCCACGGTCCTTGGCTCATAGTGCGCTTCCTCCATCTGCAGAGCCAGCCAGTGGGTTGAGTTCCTCTCATGTTCTGTGACCCTGAGCTTTTGTTCTGCTTCCCTCTTCCTCTTTTAAGGACACTTGCAATTACACTGGCACATCAGATAATCCAGATACTCTCCCTATTTTAAGGTCAGTTGATTAGCAACCTCAATTCGATGTGCAACTTTAATTCCCGGTTGCCATGTAAGGTAACACATTCTCTGGTTCTGGGGACAAGGGCATCTTTGAGGGTTCAAGAAGGATTATTTTGCCTACGAAGCATGTGAATTATTTTGTAACAAGAAAAACACATAGGCAATGATAAAGCAGCCATTCATAAAACTAATAATTTTTAAAAATCTAACCAGTAATTTTGTTTTGCTCTTCAAATTAGAACAAGTACCCTTTTCTCAAGATACTTTACAACTATCTGATGAAATGTCATCACAATATATTGACTTAGTTAAAACAAGAAAATAATACATAAAACCTACAATGACTATTATATTTCAAAAACTATGTAAATTCATAATGACTACTATGCAAATGGCATTCCTTAAATGTGGCTCCCTCATGTTGTGTATGATCTACTCCAGCTTCCATGGTATCCACAGGAGAATTAAGTGGACTAAAGTAAAACCATGCCCCTCATTAGCTGCTGTTCACACATTAACTTATTTAATGTTCTTAGTACCCTTCTAGGTGAGAATTAATATCCCACTTACTTAAGATGAGATTTCAAGTAATTTGCCCAATGCCATATAGCTACTAAGTGTCACAATTAGAATTAAAACTCAGTAGACCCAATACCGAAGTCTTTATTCTACAGTGGCTCTCGCTTCAGCCATCGCCTATGCCCTTCAAATACAAAAGAAAGCAAAGACCACTGGGCCTCTGTAGATGCTGGAAGGAAATGCAAATTCAGAAAATTCCCAGCCTTTCTGCCAAAGCAGGGGGCACAGCACCTCTCTTTCCACATCACCCCACTCCACCATCACCCCAGTCTTCACGTTATGGAAAATAAAGACTAGATTCCCACCCCCACCCCCATTACATCAATAGCACAACTATTTTAAAAACTGTCCCAAGTCCAAATGGAAGTCATATAAACCAAAACTATAGGTGGTTGGTAAATAAGCCTTAATAAGGAAAATTCTAATAAACAAGCATGAGGAAAAATGTTTACCCTTTAGTTCAAATAAGTACAAATTAAAGCAACATTTATGAAGCATTCCAGAATAAGAATAATGTTGGGAAATAGCTCTCAACATTTTGAGCAGTTCCTGTGGAATTGGGATGCTAATTTCCTGCTGGTAGCAATGGAAATTGTTACAACATTCTTAAAATGCAATGGGAAACTGGCAAGAACCATACAAATGTTCAGGAATCTTTTGATCCAAACAGTCAAGGAACTAAGAAAAATAAGTTATTCAACATCATAAAAAACTTACATGCATAAGATATTTGTCAAAAATCTGGAAACACCCTAAATGCAAAACAGTAGCAAAATGATTTAGTAAATTACAGTACATCAACTTGATGGAAAACTATGTCATTATTAAAATGGTAATTATCAAGTAAATGTAGAAATGTAGAAAATGTTTATGGTTTACAGTTTGAGTGGAAAAAAATTAAAGGGCTTCTATCCTATGATTGTATCTATAGAAGTATGCATTTGTGCAAACAAATACCAAATTTTCTCATTCTAAAAGGCATATTTTTAGTATGTCAACAGCTGAGGAATCAAGATGCATTTTACAAAAAAAAAAAAAAAAGATGCATTTTACAATCAATACTGTCTTGTGTTTAACTGGAAGTACTTTTTCTTTCTTAGTGGTATGTGAAATAATGATACATCTTAGATTAAATGAAATGTGTTACTATTAGAAACTATACAAATCTGAAGCTGTTGTACTAAAGGTGAGAGATTCTGGGTGTTTCATTTTGCTTATGTTCAAATTAAACTTTATTAGTAATAACTTTAAAGGAATAATGTTATTCATTTGTTAAAAGAATAACAAATAAATAGATTTAAATGCCTTTGATGGGTAGTGGGAAATTCTAAAGGGAGGTGTATCTAGAAGAAATTGTCATGTGCAATAAATAAAACTTCTTTTAAAAAGAGAAAAAGTATGAAAGGAATTTTGAAGAAAGGAATCTATTTTTAGCAAGAAGGAATAATGAAAGGGAACGGGGCTTTCAAATGTTTCCTAATCTACCGTGTGACCTGCAGGATGCTGTTTTCTTTTATGTCTGACTTCACAAGGGTCAGGAATCCTATGCCATGAAGTAAAATTTAGAAACTGAAAACGACCAAGTAGCTGTCTTTCTTATCATCTTTCATTAAAAGTGGCTCTGCATTAAGACATAATTAAATTTGGTATGAAGGAGGTAAATAGTTTCAACTGTACACAAAAATTCTTGCCAGAGATTGATTCAAAATGGCGGCCAAATAGGCTGAAGTGTCCGGAGACTTGTCCCATCTCACACCTGTCAGAATGGCTATCATCAACAAATCAATAAATGACAAGTGCTGGCAAGGATGTGGAGACAAAGGAACCCAGGTGCACTGCTGGTGGGAATGCAGACTGGTGCAGCCACTGTGGAAAACAGTATGGATATTCCTCAAAAAATTAAAAATGGAACTACCATTTGACCCAGTAATCCCTCTTCTAGGAATATATCCCAAGAAACCAGAAACACCAATCAGAAAGGATATATGCACCCTTCTGTTCATAGCAGCACAATTTACAATAGCTAAGATTTGGAAACAGCCTAAGTGCCATCAGCAGATGAGTGGATTAAAAAACTGTGGTATATCTACACAGTGGAATACTACGCTTCAGTAAAAAAAAAAAAAAAAAATAGAAGGAACTCTTGAGTGCACTCGGCAGTCCCGGATCTGTCTCTTGCTTCAACAGTGTTTGGATGGAACAGACCCAGAGACGCCCCTTCTTCCAGCCTCTGGCCTCTCTCCAGTGTCTTATCCAGTCACCACCTTCCGAACCATCTCCAGGACCAGCCAACACACCGGTTTTTTTCTATCTTAACTCCTTATTGCCCAACAACCATGAGCTCCCAAATTCGTCAGAATTATTCCATCAAGGTGGAGGCTGCAGTCAACCGCCTGGCCACCCTGCACCTGTGGGCCTCCCACACCTACCTCTCTTGGAGCTTCTATTTCAACCAGGACGATGTGGCTCTTGAGGGCGCTCAGCATCTCTTAAAGTTGCAAAACCAGCACTGTGGCCGCATTCTCTTCCAGGATGTGCTGAAGCCTTTCCAAGATGAGTGGGCAAAACTCAGGACGCCATGGAAGCCGCCGTAGCCTTGGAGAGGAACCTGAACCAGGCCCTGTGGAGCTGCAGGCCCTGGTTTTACCCCTGGTTTTACCTCAGCTCCGTGACTTCCAGGAGAACTACTTCCTGGGTGAGGGGGTGAAAATCATCAGGAAGATGGGCAACATCTGACTCACCTCCACAGGCTGGCTGACCTCCAGGCTGGGCTGGGCAAGTATCTTTTCTACAGGCTCACTCTCAGGCATGACTACGAGCCTTTGGAGCCCCGAGGCCTTTGAAAGGTCCCTCTGCATTCCCCTGGCTTTTACCTGAGCCTCTTCCCAAAACTACTAGCCATTTTTTTAACCACCCTGACACCCACACTCATACATTGGACCAAATGAAACAATAAAGCTTTTTGCAACAACAAAAAATAAGGAACTCTTTCCATCTGCAATAGCATGGATGGACCTGGAGAGCATTATGCTAAGCAAAATAAATCAGTTGGAGAAAGATAAAATCACATGATCTCATTCATTTGTGGAATATAATGAACAACATAAACTGATGAACAAAAATAGATCCAGAGACATAGAAGCATCGAACAAACTGTCCAACCTCAGAGGGAAGGTTGTGGGGGGGATAAGAGATCAACCAAAGGACTTGTATGCATGCATATAAGCATAATGCATGGACACATTGTAGGGGGATGAGGACATGTGCTGGGGGGTGGGAATTGCCGGGGAGAGGTCAATGGGGGGGAAAGGAAACATATGTAATACTTTAAAGAATAAAGAACTAAAAAAAATTTCTTGCCAAAACAATAATGCAAATTCGCATGGGATTGGAAAGAGACCTCAGTTTTCAAAATATAAGTGGTGAAGACTATAAATGTAAAGAAGAAACAGAAGAAGGAGAAGAAGGAGAAGGAGAAGAAGAAGAAGGAGAAGAAGAAGAAGAAGAAGAAGAAGAAGAAGAAGAAGAAGAAGAAGAAGAAGAAGAAGAAGAAGAAGAAGAAGAAGAAGAAGAAGGAGGAGGAGGAGGAGGAGGAGGAGGAGGAGGAGGAGGAGGAGGAGGAGGAGGAGAAGGGGAAGGGGAAGGGGAAGGGGAAGGGGAAGGGGAAGGGGAAGGGGAAGGGGAAGGAAGATTCAGAAAGAAACCATACCAGGATATTTAAAAGTAAAATTTATTACAGGAAATATGAGAGTTTTTTGTCAACAACAGTTAGCATGAACAAAAGAAATGAGACATCAAACAGTTATTTTTTCCTTTTTTTCTATAAGAACATATGAGATGAGATTTATTTAGATCTAACTGAGGTCAAGAACAGGTGCAACCCAGAAAGAGTAACCTAAGTGAGAAAACTAATTAGAACCTGTAATCATCAGAAACTAGAAATCCTAATTATAATCATTTGTTCCACATCATTTGTGGCATCCTCCCCTTCTCCCTCAGCAGCAGAGCCCCTGTGTGGAGAGAGGTACATTGCCTCCAGGAACCATCTTGATTTACCAGTTCCTCTGCAGCCTGTGGCCAAGCTCTCAGCAATGTGATATAAATCGAAGTTTTATATGACCCAACTGGATCCTTCTCTAAGAAGGATCCCACTATTTAAAGGGAGTAGCAAGTAGTCTTCATCCTCCCCAATTTCCTTCTGTTGCCAGCCTTCTCTAATGACTAGAGTTCCAAGAGCCAACTTAGTTTATGGGTTGACACAGCAACCAGTGCTAAGACTGGTGAAGCAGGAAGAAACCTAGAACCTAATGACACCATGGGCCCACTCTCTCTTCTTTGGATGGCCACCTCCAGATGTCCATTGCCCATCTTCTATCTTTCCAAAACTATTACTGGTACTTGATACTTATGGTTGAACTCGAGTCATAACTAATATACCAAATATGTTATGATGCTCTTGCTTTGTCAGGAACTCATGTGACATTCTTAGAGAATAGGTTTCTTTACCTCATTCCCCAAATTGAAGAATCAATACGTAAGTACCATCACCCGCTAGATGGTCTATCCTATGCTCTGCTTTTAAAAAGTGGCATGAAGGGAAAACAAGATAAGAAGGTACTATAAGCAAACAGGGTAACTGGATTCGATATGGCCATTTGCGACAATGTGGATGGATCTTGATAACATTGTGCTAAACAAAACAAGTCAGATAAAAATAGTTAAGAACCGTATCTGAGATATAAACCTGAAAGCAACAAATGAAAAACAAACAAAAACTCATAGACACGGACAATAGTATAGTGGTTACCAGAGGGAATGAGGGTATGGAGAGTAGTTAAGGGTAAAGGGGGTCAAATATATGGTAATGGAAGAAGATTTGACTTTGTGTGGTGGGCACACAATGCGATATACAAATGGTGCATCATGAAATTTTACATTTGAAACCTATATAATCTTATTAACCAATGTCATCCCAATAAATGTAATTAAAAAAAACAAACAAACCAAACAATAAAAATAAAACCAGTATAACTAGATAAGGTTGTGGAAAAGAGAAGAGCCAGAAATTAGGAGGTCTGTTCTTCCCTTGTCTAATATTTCTCTGTTTTTAAATATATTATTAGCAGACCTGAGAGGCAGAAGAGAGACCTCTTAAAGCTTAGGATTTGAACTCAGAAAACACAATTAGTTCTAGCCTTGTTTACTTGATGTCTTTCTGAAGCCTCTCTAGGTCTCTTTCCACAGATGACTATATACTAACCAGCCGTGGGCAAACTACGGCCCGCGGGCCGGATGCGGCCGGTTTGAAATGAATACAACTAAAAAAAAAAAAAAAAGACCGTACCCTTTTATGTAATGATGTTTACTTTGAATTTATATTAGTTCACACAAACACTCCATCCATGCTTTTGTTCCGGCCCTCCGGTCCAGTTTAAGAACCCATTGTGGCTCTCGAGTCAAAAAGTTTGCCCACCCCTGTTAATCCCTACTAGGCAGAACAGCTTTAGAGTAAAAGGAAATCATCTTTGTAGAAATGTCCATTTCAATCATTTTTGTGGGCTTGGAGTTCTTGAAAAAAAGATTAGAAATGCTCTTCCTGCTGAATCTTAATGATCATTAATCACCAGCTATGTGCATATCATGATGGGCATTAAATAGATACTTTCTGAGGATAAAGGTGAGTTTGGTAGAGGTGGTGATAATAAGAATAATTCAACATATAACATGATGAGGACCAATCAATAATTAATCATGCACCCTTGATTAATAATGAAGAATCCCCCATAGGCCTATAAAAATGCAATCATAAACTCTATGGTTTTCACCTCAGATTCAAAGCCTGCTATAGGAGATATTTATGGAGGGCTCTTATCGTTTTTTCATTCTTCCTAGTATTTCAAGTTGTGCCCTCCATTCAAGCTAATCCCTCAGGAAAGGTGCACTCTTGTCCTGAGTTTGCTGGCCCTTGAGATGAGTCTTGTATAGAATCACTGCCTCTGTCATTTACTGAGGAAGGATACTAGTCACAGCTTCATGTGGTGTTGCTGAGAATATCATCCACTGAGCAATTTAGTTAAGATTTTTTTCCCAACTCTTATATGATTATTCCTCTACGATAAAACTAGGTCCCAAACTAACTTTCGTTTTCACATCAGTTGCCAGCATGAGCTCTACCTATGAAGACCCATGTAGTGTAAACACTTGTGGTTTTCTCCTTCTTCTCAAATCCCATCCCCACTCTTAAATTTCCTCTCACTCAAACCTACATTTGCCCTACTCTTTCCTTTTGGTCTCTCCTATTTATATTGAACTATCTTTGATATATGTGTTGGTCATAAGCAACTCAAGGTGAGTTACAGAAAACAAAGAATAGATAAGTAAATTGAGCTAATAAATAAAGTAAGGGTCCATTCCATATTATATATTGTTTAGGCAGAGTGGATGTCCTGAAGTGTTCTAAGGATGTGAGTCCAAAGGCTATTTTACCCTGTATCATACCTGCCTGCCAAGATACACCAGTCCTGTTGCTGTGTAGTCTTTCTAAGACCCTTTACAAGAGATACTCGAATTTCCCTAACTCCATAACGCTGGAAACATTGACCAGAAAGAAAATCTATTTTCTCCCAAGAAAATTGGCACAGCTTTGGGCGGGGGAGGGGGGGATTATTGACCTCTGCCTTCGCCATTCATTGAAGCAATTTTCACCTATGGCAGCATGAAAATAAGTATACTTGTGTACCTGAGCCTATTCCAGGAAAGTTGTCATATAGTACGTAAGTCCCAATTTATGAGGTCATTTGCTTAGCTTTTACTTTGCTAATACAATTGAAAAGTTGACAATTGAATTCAGGTCAGTTAAAAGCTAACTAGGGCCAACTTTTCCATATAAGTTATACTCAGTCAAATAATAATTAAACATTAACTAAGCACCTATTATTTGTAAGGCACCGTGCTAACTGCTGCAAGGGACATAAATATAAGTCATAAATATAAGTCCAATGTTTGAAAAGCTTGCAATAGAGTGAGGAAGGCTAAATTAATATTCAAAGTCCATAAATATTATGCAGATAACCCAGACTTCAAATGGTAGGTAAGAAGTAGAGAATCAAGAAAGGTTTCATGGCGGCCATACATTTTAAGATAATCCTTGCAATTTGTAGAGCATATTGGCAGGGAAAATAAATAAGGGAAGTCTGAGAGGTAGGGGGGGAAAAATAAGAAAATGGTGAGGAATAGTTAGGAAAGATCCCAAAGCTAAACTACTTGGAGAGCCCACTATAGTTAAAAAAAAAAAAAAAAAAAAAACACTTGGCTTGGCAGGCTGTAGAATGGTGTGGTGGGAATAACACTCGGAACAACATTCGCATAGGTCAGTAAGTTTGTTCTAAATTGAGCGGAAAGTGAGGTATTCTTTAACCTTTCCAAGAAAGGGAGTGATGGCATCAGAGATTCCTTGAAAGGTTAAATCTGGAACCAAAATGAGGGAGGGATTAGAGCTGGGAAGAAAGAGGTAACTGAAAAACAAGAATTCTATTTGTTGACCTCCTCCACAGTGAACAGCAAGTGTTGATTCTACACTGATTCTGTACTTTGGATATAGAATCATGCAGAGAATTACTACCAATAACCCTTGGAATAATTTACTAATGAAACTTAGCTTTAATGGTGTGCAACAGTAACAGGTTTCTGAGATACAGAAATCTCTGATCGCTTTATAATTTAACTCTCTTAATCATTCCAGTTTTTCTTTTTAATTCAAAGAATATTTCCAGCAGTATCTTGGATTTTTTTTCCTCTGACAATCAAAGCAGCAAGGAGTCTGGTTTTTTTTAACATTATTGAATGGAAATGTTTACTTCTGCAGATCCTGCATTTGCTTTCAAAATTATAAATATATTGGTTCCCCCTCGAGCTCTCTAAGTGCTTTTGCTCCACAGCCACTCATCTATACAGAAAAAAAACAACAAAAAAAAAACTCAACAAGGCCATTTCCCATCACAATTGGGTCCAATCTGAAATTCAGACTTAGTGTAAAATATAATAATTTATTTCCTGCTTTTGAACTTCCTTTTCCTAGACACCAAAGAATAATTCTATTAAAAATATAATTAGCTGCAATCATCGTGCATATCCAACTCAGCGACTCTTTACTTAAAATTTTCTTTGGGCACATTGTTTTTTAAAAGTTTCCAAATATGCAAAGTGTTTGCAAAGGGATAATTTATAGCTCCATAAGATATGTCTTTGCGTGTCCTTATCCCCAATTCTGCGGAAACTAACCCTCTAAAACCCTTTCAGCTCAGGCTACCCCATCACACTACACACAGGAAGGTAGGTTTGCAATGTTTCAAATTTTACAGTTAGTAAGAGTGGTCTTCTTCATTAATGATATTTTTGAGAACTTTTTCTTAAAAATCTCAAAGGATAAAATAAAAACGTGTTCCTGCCCTCCTTCCCCCCCCCCCACAAATTAGTCATATGTTGACATTTAAATACAGTACTGTGTTTTTAAAAGAAATAATACATGATAAATTAAGTTAAAGTCCCCTTAGTCTCCTACCCTCTGACCCCATTTCCTCCCTCCTCAGAAGCAACCCCCACCAGCATTTGCTATTCAGCCTCCCAATTCAATGTGAGAGTTGGATATATATATATATATATATAAGTGTATCCATAAATAAGACATATTGTAATTTTTGTGCCGCATTTCACGTTTTAAAAAAATTACATCATAAAATCATATTGTTCTGCAATATTCCCACTTAATAGGTTTTTGAGTTCCATCCATGTTTATGTCAAGTGGCGGTGTTCCTGTTTTTTACTAGTGGATTGTGTTTCATTGTATGAACAACCCCTCTTACGTCTATTCCGTTAGAATATTTCACAATATTTTCTTCATTTGGGTTGTTTCAAATATTTTACTTTCACTAATAATGAGTGGCAGCTCTGTCAGTTAGAAGAGCTATCTCTTTGGTGTATTAGATTTCAAAGTCAAATACATGTGCACTTTTAGGTGGGTTTTAAAAAATAAAACTGCCAAATTGCTCTCTAAAGTGGCTGTATCAGTTATACCCCCTCCCCACCCCCCTGGCTATTTCAGTTTTTTCATTTTTTGCTAAGCTGATGGGTGAAAAATGAGACTAATTGTTGTTTCCATTTGCATCCTCAAGATTATGAGCAAGGAAAACTGAGTGAAATTCTTCCCTCTGTGACTGCTGGCCTGGGGTGGTGATAGCACTGTCACAGCCCTGTCCTGGCAGGGACTTGTGCTATGAGAGGGTTGGTACCACCACTCACCAGGCTCAAAGAGGAGCCAGACTAAGATCTTCCCCCACACCATCACCCCCCACAGCCCTGCACAACCTAGCAAGCCTTCCAGTGTTGCATAATACAAAGCAAAAACTCCTTCCCCTTATGTGAATGGCAGAAGGAAGAGCCGCCTATGTGTTATTAAGAATGTCTATCCAAAAGTCACTTTAAAAACAATAGAAATTTTCTGTTCGAAGTAGTAAGTCACCATCATACCCACTGAAGAAAAGTGTGAATGGGCCCAGTTTATAATTACGTGTCTTGTCATTCTCCTTTGATCCCCCTTCACTTTCCCTTGCTTTCCACCCTTCTTAGAGCACCCTGAAACCTCCCTCCATAGCTTCGCAATCCACGGTGAGGTCATCAAGCACAAACTAGAAGTCAGAAGATGGTAAACTAACAAGGTAATGCACCGCCTTGGGCAAATCAGTTTTCTGCTGAGCCTTGTCTTCCTCACAGGATGATAGAGAAGCCAAAAGCCATAATCAGGATGCGAAGCCTCTCTTGTTCTAGTTTTTCCCTCCTCGCTCTCTAGCTAAGTTTAGGATTTGGTCCCTTCTGACCTCTACTTTCTCTCTCTCTCTCTCTCTCATACACACACACCACCATCTAGAGCAGCGGTTCTCAACCTGTGAGTCGTGACCCCTTTGGCGGTCAAACGACCCTTTCACAGGGGTCACCTAAGACCATCCTGCATATCAGATATTTACATTATGATTCATAGCAGTAGCAACATTACAGTTATGAAGTAGCAACGAAAATAATTTTATGGTTGGGTCACAACATGAGGAACTGTATTTAAAGGGCCAGAAGGTTGAGAACCACTGATCTAGAGACTGAGAGATCACCTGTTTCAAGTTGCTTGTTTCATTTCACTGGCACTTCCCATAGGGGGGAAATGACCACCTGAGGCCGCAGGCCGGAACTCCATCCAACTCGGCCAGTGCCATTTTCTGCCACAACCCTGTCTCTTTCTGCCTTTGTAGCCTGACTCCTGTTCTTTTCTTGGTGTCGGTGTATCCACCTAATTGCTGTTTTTCTCCTCAAGGGAGCAGGGTGACCTAGAGAAAAGCCCCATGACCTCTTATGCCCCATCACCCATAGTCATTTGTGCTCCATCACTTATTCCAGAAGGAGCTAGGCTAAGGGATTGTCACTTGCTGTCGGGCTTCCATGTTTCTTTCCGTTGGCACCCAAACCATGTCCAGTCTTTATACAGACAGTCCGTGAGAGCGTGCATGCAAGTTAGGCGTGGAGCGGGTGACAACCCTGACTAGGGGACCCCCGCCTCTCGCTGTGCGTGCTCTTGCGTAATCCCTTCTCTCTGAGCCTGGGCCGGACCGATAGAATATGGCAAAGGCGATAGCTAGGATGTCACTCCTGTGATTGCATTAATTTACATAAAACTCCATTTTGATAGCCAGCTTGCTCTAGGGCAGTGGTCGGCAAACTCATTAGTCAACAGAGCCAAATATCAACAGTACAATGATTGAAATTTCTTTTGAGAGCCAAATTTTTTAAACTTAAACTACATAGGTAGGTACATTGTTATTAACTTAATTAGGGTACTCCTAAACTGGCCTTTGCTAAAAATGTCCTCAATCTGATTGAGGTACGTTCGCTGAGGTCGACCCCTTCCAACTCTCCCATCCACACTCGTCTTGTATACTTGTTTCGTCTATCTCCTTTCCGAAATCCCACTTCTGTGCATGGGCCACGAAGTTTCAATCGCACTGTATGTGCGCGCCCGCATGTGGTATTTTATGGGAGAGCCACACTCAAGGGGCCAATGGCTTGTGAGCCACGGTTTGCCGACCACTGCTCTAGGGTTTTGCTTTCTTTGCAGGCTTTGAAGAAGCAAATTGCCATAAGTGCTACAGTCACGAGGAAAGGAATTCTGCCAACAACCTGACGGAGCTTGGAACTGGGGCTTGCCCAGGACGAGTCTCCAGATGAGAAAGCAGCCTGGGCCAACATCCTGACTGAAGACTTCCAGAAGACCCACCTAGGCCATGTACGGACTGCCGACCCAGACAACCCGTGAGATGATAAATGTGTGTTATTACAGCTGCTATGTGCATGGCTATTTAGTGTGCAGCATGTAAAACTAATGAAGCCCTCTCCAGTTTGGTTCAGTGGATAGAGTGTCGGCCTACAGACCAAACAGTCCTAGGTTCTATTCCGGTCAAGGGCATCTACCTTGGTTGCAGGCTCCTCCCTGGCCCAGGGCCCTGGTCAGAGAGCATACAGGAGGCAACCAATCTACGTGTTTCTCTCACATCGATGTTTCTCTCTGTCTTTCCCTCTCTCTTCCACTCTCCCTAAAAGTCAATGGAAAAATATCCTCAGGTGAGGATTACCCCCCAAAAAACCCACAAACTAATGCAGACAGGGCCACTTCTTATGCAGTATCTTATGCATCCAGTATGTGGGAGAACTACTTGGAGCCCTATGCATAGAAAGAGAAAGGTCTACACTTGTCTGTTTTCTCAACCCCATGACAAGGGTCCACTGCATGGCCTCCCTCGTCCGCTGAGAGGAGATCAGAACCCCAGACACAGGGGCTGCAGCATATGAAACCAGACTAGACAAGGACAGGCAAGACCTCAGG
This sequence comes from Myotis yumanensis, assembly GCF_028538775.1. Classification (NCBI taxonomy): domain Eukaryota; kingdom Metazoa; phylum Chordata; class Mammalia; order Chiroptera; family Vespertilionidae; genus Myotis; species Myotis yumanensis. Next base: position 17,227,002 of record NW_027223762.1, read on the forward strand.
GCTTTCCTGACATTCTCAGCATTTGGACTTCACGCCTAAATGTGGAGAAAATCACAGTAAGATGTTTAAAGGGGTAAAGGGCCGAAGCAGGAGAGATTCCAGCCACTGGTCCCCAGCTACTCTGGATTCTGATACAATCCAATCAAGCGAAGCTACTGAAGGTGAGTCCATGCTATAACTAGAATAGACAGTTTGTTTTTGTTTTTTTTCATTATGGGCCACACAGTTCTGGATAATCAGGCCCCGGATCATTCTGTCCTGTGTTTCTACACTCCTGTCACACCTGCTTTTAGTGCTGGTACTCAGCTTGCTTCCTCTTGCCTGGAGGCATTAGGACATGCTGGCCCCTGACATGCTATTTCCTCTGATTTTCACATAGTTAATTCCTTCATCAGATCTCAGCTCAGGTGACAGTGCTCCAGAGAAGCCTGTCCTTACCTCTGTGACTAGACCTAATGCCTGATGACAAGCCTTCAGGGTACAACAGCTCTCACCAGCTCACAACTTGTCACAGCCTTACTGTCCGTTGGCCTCTGTGATTATTTGCTTAATGCGATCCTCTCCCACTAGCTCAGCGGTTCTCAACCTGTGGGTCTCGACCCCTTTGGGGGTCGAACGACCCTTTCACAGGGGTCACCTAAGACCATTGGAAAACACATATATAATTACATATTGTTTTGTGATGAATCACTATGCTTTAATTATGTTCAATTTGTAACAATGAAATTGGGGGTCACCACAACATGAGGAACTGTATTTAAGAGTCGTGGCATTAGGAAGGTTGAGAACCACTGCTCTAGCTTCTTTCTGAGCCACAAGGGCAGGAACCAGAACACGTTTTGACTTCTCATTGACTTGCCATTAACTTCCCAGCACTGAGCCTGGAGCTTGGCACATAGTATGGGCTCAATAAACATGCATTCAATAAAGAACTGAATAAAACATATTTGTGTAAAATAATTGAGGAAAAGATGAGCCCTGCCCTGAGAGTCAGGAGACCTGGTTGTAAACCCGCTTCCCACTCAATTGCAGTGAGAATATGGAGGGAGCCGTTCCTCAGTTTCCCCAGTGCATGCGAGTCTTTAGATCTCTGATTCGTTGACAATGTCATCAGAATTATTAAGTGCTTGTTACTGACATAGTCACCACCGTTCTTTTCTTCACTTTGCCTCTTCAAGGGAGCGATGATGGGAAGAACTTTGAAATCCTGCTTCATTTCCTCAGAGCTCCACAAATTCTCAAGGAAAACTTCTCAAAAGGACTACAGGCTGCGTGTAAACCACAGAGTCCTTTGGGGCCTAAAGTTAAAAGGTCATATTATGTACAATGGTCCTATAGTCATCTGGGAACAATAACTAAAACATATAAATTACAAAACCGGGATGGCTAACTGCTGTATCCATGGAAACAGATGTTGGCTTGGCCAAAGTGCTTTACAATGATTATGATTAATCATCCTTGAAATCACTGTTATTTATTGGTGCATAACAGAGGGAACCATATTGGAAGGGCTATATTGTTCAGTTTTACAAATTTCCACTTGCTAGAGCTGGCACCCTGGCCATAAAATAGCAAAGTGTTCTTTAAAATGTACTCATCAAATATCAGTCAAAGAGAAGAGAAAAATATAAAAGCCACAGCTTGGAATAATAGTCAATAAAAACAGTATGCCAACACAAGTCACTAATGTTAAAGTTTCTTCCATGCTTCATATAAACCTCGTGCTAAAAATTACTTAAGAAAATTGAAACCCTTCTTTGTGGGTTCTTTTTAAATCTTATTCACAACTCTACTTGATCTGTCTTTAAGTCAGAGTCCTATCTCTGGAAAAGGTTATGGCTTCATTTATTGTTGCCTCTTCCTTTAGCCAACCTTCCTGGTCACAAGTACTTTTCCACCTTTACTGTGTTATGGATATTCTGAAGCCAGATCCTTCTGCACCTCCCCACTTAAGGGTAATTCATTTTAATTTGACCATCTGTATAGTTGAAGGATGACCAGGTTTGGAAAGAGTCTTTATTTGAACTTGTTCTGCATGGAACTAAGGGACACTTTATGGTAGCAAGGATCATCTAGCTCTTCTAGAATCAGTCATCTTGGTTTCTTGGCTTCTGCATATCCTTCTGAGCCTCCTTAACCCCAGCCTGACCAATAAACCCAGTGGACACTCAACAAAGTGTATACAATCTTACTTTCCCTCACCTGTGCAGGGATGTATATCTGAAACAAAGAATACCAAGGGATGTGCCCAGAGGCCATCGTAAGCTCGTGTGCATTCCTAAGGCAGGTTTTCCCAGAACATGTCCAATCCTCAAACACAGGCAGCATTGTTTTCAGTGACAATAGAGGGCTGAGAGAAAGGACCAGAGCCTCAGATGTTGTTGATAGAAGTCTTTCCTAAGCACGTCAATAAAGCTACTGCCATATCATTCTTGATCTAATGCCACAGATAAATAGCAACCCCTGGGCCCTGGGCTATGCTCTCTGAACAGCTCTGGGATTGTTCTGCACAATGCGCGGATTATCTATGGGGTGGAGCAGCTGGAAAGAGTTAGAGTGGGAGCTGGGAATCTGCTATCACAGCCATGCTAGGCTATGTTCCAAGCACCAGGTGTATTAGCCCTGTTGACATGCAGAGAGGCTCTGAGATGTGTGTATAGCCACGATCACCACGAACCTCCTGTGTTACTATACTCAACCGACCTAGAAAATGACCCCTTGTGCAGGTGGGAGGGGCAAGGCAAATATGGTCAGTTAGAAACTAATAAACAAATAAAGCAAAAATGTTTTAAAGGAAGCAAGATATGTGACTATGCCCCTGTAGTTTTGAATATCGAGCCCCTATTTAATACATCATAGAAGGGCAAGCTTGAAAATTATATGTTAAGTATATACAGGCAAACAGGCGGCTGACCCAAGGAGGCATGTGGGACTTCTGTGTCTTCCATCCAGAGACTTGAGAGCCACTTCAGACGGTCATTTGATCCAACCCTCTGAACCATTCAGAGCTGAAAATTCTCCTTCTCTGTTGCTAAACTGCCTCAGAAAGACTCTATGATCTTATTTCAAAGCATATTCCAGAGATTGCTTCTAAGGGCTAATTAAGAAAAGTGACAGTTTGATGTAATCTATCCCCATGTTCCTCAGCTGGGGATGGTTTTGCTCTCCAGGACACTTGTGACAATGTCTGGAGATGCCTTTTATTGCCACAACTGGTAGGGAAGGCAGGTGCTACTGATGCCCAGTGGATAGAAGCCAAGGATGTTGCTAAGCCTCCTACAAGGCATAGGACAGCCCCACACAACAAAGAATTCACCGTGACAAAATGTCAATAGTGCCAAGGTTGAAAACTCCTTATTTAGACAAATAACAAATGTGACTAAATTAGTCCTCTCTGAAAAAATTGAGCAAGGGCAAAAAATCTATAGTTTGAATCATTGGATTAATCATGAAAGGCATCTGTGTGGACAGTGCCTTGGTCTGGGACCACTGCATTAATTTCATTGAAGAATAATATTGATAATTATTCAAATAATATTAATGGACAATTTAATTGCTTATCTTGAAGGCAGATCCTGCCTTTTCAAGGGTCACTATTTGAGAGGTGGTGGGTAAGGGGGAGGGGTTGGTTAGCAGACATGTAGAACACCAGATAGGTGTTTAGAGAAGGAAGCAATCCATTCTACTTGGGTATAGGGAAAATTTAATGTGTGGAGATGAATTTAGACTCTCAAGCTAATTATGCTTTATTTTCTAATACTGAACTTGGCTGTATCCTGGAATTCTTTATTTAAATAATGCCAAGCAGTTTTCTAAATACTTTACATTCATCATTTCATCATATATCCCAAACAATCCTATGAAGTGGGAACTATTATTCTCATCTTAGAGATGAGAGAAGATTCTAGCAGGTCCTGTCTGTCTCCAGAGTTAGTGTGGGTAACTGCTGTATCACATAATCTCCATGGAAAAGAAAGTGATCTGGGTCTGAGGTATCACCTCCAGTCATTGACCCCCTCATCTCCCAGGAAGGAGCTACTGATCTAGAAGGTCCTTATACCGCCAGTATTCATGATTCTAACACCAACAGGAAGACAATTATTTTACAAAACAATCATCTTGGGGTAGGCTCCACACTGTGGAGGGAAACAGATTTTCAAATAATCATAAAAATGGTAACATTTAAACAGTGATCTGGGATATTAACTCTTAAACGAATTTTACTTTAGTCTATATTCTCCAAATGGAGCAAAAGTAAAGTCGCTGTCATTGCCTCCCCAAAGTCAAATCAACTTTATCCTGATTGTACAAATACAGTTTAAACCTCACACGCATCTCATTTATTTATTCACTCACTCATTTGTTCATTCAATATATAAGTCCTGATTATCTACTGTGTTCTGAGCAATGGGCTGAATACTTGGAATATAGCAGTAATCAACTAGCAAAGCCCTTAACTCATGGAACTGATCAATGAAAGTGGAGCCTTGAGAGTAAAAGATTTCCAGGTAAATAGAGTAGGCGTAATGTTTCCTTCCTTTGAATTATTGGAATTATTGTCATCCTTATTCATGTGAATTTCCTATTTACACTAATCTGACTATAAAATGCTCAGGTTTTCCCCCATGTTTGTTTTTCAAATAGATGTAGTCAGAACCTCCAGCAGTCATGAATAAAAATGGAAAGAATGCCATCACCTAACTCCTAACAATTTAAATAACAAATGAAGATGTATTAAGCTAAAAGATACTAATATGATTTTCTTATCTCAATGCCTCCTTCTTTTTTCAGATAACTTTTAGGTTCCATTTCAATGAATAGTAACTAAAATATTTTCATATATTCATTCCTGAGAAAAAATATTTATCAGACTGAGAGATTTTAAAAGCAATTCCATTTTTATATCATGCATCTTTCCCCATGTTGTATTCTAGACATTCAGTTGAGCAGCTATCTACATTACTTTAACCATAATAAGAAAGGTTTTTATCAGCTCCCTTGATAAAACCATTCACTGTACATTACTTGTTTGTGTTGCTCCCTGCACCTGGAAGCCCCTATTTTCTTCTTCACAAACCAATCTGCAACACTCCCTTTGCAACCCCATTTGAGTTATTTTATTTATGTACTAGAGACCCGATGCACGAAATTCGTGCAAGGGGCTTGGCCCCCCCACCACCACCACAGTCACCTCTGCCTCAGCCCCTGCTGCGGTGGCTTCGTCGGAAGGTCGTCCGGAAGGACATCTGAAAGGACATCCAGTCTAATTAGCATATTATGCTTTTATTATTATAGACATGGGTTTATTTTCATATTTTGCTCTGTCCCTGAAAATATATAAAGCAGCCTATAACAAGACACATAGAAATGACACAATAGCATCAGTTAAAAGAGAGGCAAGAGAAGAAGGTAAAACAGGAGTACAGAGTCAGAAATGAGTCTACAGTGCATAGCATAGCATAATAACCCACACGTGCGCAGTAGGTGAGTTGTAAACCTGGCTCGAAATTTTCTGACAGTCACCATGAAAAGGAAAACCTTAGTTACACAGTTCACAGTATCCATGAGATACTAACAACCCAACTTTCCTGGGGAAGTCAAATTGCTCTTGGTCCTCAGACCAGACAGGAACTTTCCCTGGGATCCTCATAAATGGATGATGTCATGAACCACCATCACCACTCCTTTACAATTCATCCAACAAGATTCATGAGGCTGCTTACTCAAATGACTCTTGATGTAGGCCAGAGATTTTCAACCCATGTGTCACAAGAATTTGTAAAACATTCCATACCGGACTATTTAGTCAGGGGCACTGACCTTTCCCCCCTTACATTGTCAAAGTTAAAAAATGACAACAGCTAACACAATAGCCATCCAGTGTGAATGAATCAAGATTATGCCTATGTTTTTGTCATATTGACAAAAAACACAATGTACCTTCTGGTGTGCCTCAGAATTTTAGTAATTAGTTTATGTGTGCCGTGAGGTGAAAAAGGTTGAAAATCGCTGCTGGAGGCTAATGGCACATGCTCAGACATAGACAGAGAAAAGATGTTCAGAAAGAAGAAAAGAGAAGGTAGAGATGGCCAACAGCAAAAGCAGTGTTTCTGACTCTGCAAATCAGCTTTGACACAGGAATTTAATTTAGAGTATAAGGAGGTGAATTAACTCAGCAATTCTCTCTGAATAGTGTTTCCCCTAGCTTCTGATCAATATTGTGGGTGACAGCAACTGCATTGAGAGTGACTATTCTCTGTGCCATCGAGTTCATCTTCCAGTGCCCAGAGCTAGGACTAGGGTTCATCTCCTTTTTCTGAGGACCCGTCAAGGTACATATCCAGGCCACTCCTCTCCAACATGAAGGAAGGGAGCACTGGCAAGAAAGACCAGGGTTAGTCTTAGACAATGATTGTGAACCCACTGCAGATCCCAATGAACAGGCAGTGAGGCCCCACAGTTCTACTCCATTAGGATTAGCTGAATATGTTCAAGGCTAGATGCCCACCTCGAACAAAATAAAAAATCAACCTAACACTGAAATCATCTTTAACTTCGAGCAGAATACTTTCTACTGTGTGTTCCCAGATAAACCATTGTGAAATGCATATTGTGGAAATAGCAACCAGTTGTATGAGACTGTTTAAGTATTTATAAACTAGCTAAAAGGTGAGAATATCTAGCAAAGACAATAACTTGTTTGGAAAAAGAAAAAAAAATAAGAAAAGGCTAAAAGGGTTATTGGTGGCCTTTCTTTTTGACAATAATTAGCCAGTGGGGTCAGAGGCCTGTTCAGGCCACTCCTTGTTTGAAATAATAGAGCCATAATATGCATATAAGAAAGAATGTTTGTGCTACGTGTCTCTAGATAGCCAGGAGAGGGAGGGACTGAAGTCAGCTCAATTAGATCATTAAGAGCCAAGTTTCAAAGAAGAGAAACCTAAATGCAATCCTTTGGAACCCCAAAGTAAGCATGTCAAACTCGTGACCCACGGGCCGCATGCCTCATTTATTTGGTCTGTGTTAGCCTCTGAGTTTGACATGCTTGCCCCAAAGGCTAATGTCTGTCATGTCAAAAGACTGTTCCTATGGGCTCTGAGCTGAGCACAGCCATAATAGGGCCAGTTTTGTGAAAGCATCTCTACCTCGGGTTCTGTCTAGATTTAGCTCCAGCTCTTCAAGCAGCCAAATGCCAAGGAATAAATGCGGCAATATTTTGATCTCTCTAATGTATTTTGTTAGTAGACAATGGAGAAAATAGCAGTGGTCTCTAAAGGGATACAGTTGCTTGATGTTTTCTGTTCCACATATAAAACATTGACCTATAAAAATTAAACTTGTAATTTGACAATCAAATACCTAGCATATATTTTAGGGCTAGCGTCCAATAAAAGAAGGCTATAATTTGAGATAGGGAGCATTGTTCTTTTAGGATGTGGAATAAATTATACTATTCATCCTATCAAATAGGGCTGTACCTGTAGTATAAATAATGGTGGGAAGGTTGGTGATAAGGGGTCTTTGAATTGCTTTGGAGCAGGAGGGAGGGGAGTGGAGCCCTCCTTGGAATGTAACTATATTGTCTAATACATAGCATAACCCAGCTTCTGACAAGAACTACGTTTCTGTTTTAGGTACATTTTTAGAGGTAGTGATCAATTTGAAATTTTTTTATTTATATGAGGTTAGGTGATCAGATAAGATTTTTGTTTTGTGTGACACCTCTCTGTGGTGGTTATCAGTTGTTCCCCTCTCTGATATGTGGACATCAGATCCTCTTTTGAGCATTTAATAGTCCCCAGCTAACAGGAGGCCCTCTCACACACCTGAAAGCCACTTTCAACCTGCATTAGTTTCCTAAGGCTGCCATAGAAAGTAGCTTCATTACCTATTTATAAGTGAGGTCATATTCTGAGGTACTGGGTTATGAGGTCAGCATATCATTTGAGGGTGACATAATTCAGTCCATATCACAATCCTAACTGAACAGATTCTAAAGAGCTGAAGAAGAATGGCTTTTCAGAACTGGCTGCTTGCCAACTATGAGTGATCCTCAGATTGAAGAACAGTGACCCGTTTCCCCACTGTGAGAAAGGGCTGGTCCATCACTCCTTAAAGAGTCAGGACATAGTCCATCGCATATGCCCCTCTGTTTTTCTTTTCCATCTATGAGAGGCCATCTGAGGTGGTGATTGATGGCACAGAACCTGGAGCCAGACTACCTGGCTTCAAATTCCAGCAACACCTGTTAGCTGTGGGAACTTGGACAAGCCTTGTACTTTCTCCAATCTAAAGTTAACTAGTCTATAAAATGGAGATAACAATAGAACTTTTCACAAGGAATGTTCTGAGATTTAAATGAGTCCACGGGTAATGCACTTAGAACAGGGCCCATCATACAGGGGCACTATGTTAATGTAGATATTTTGAACTATTTTAAAGTTAGCTACTTTAAAGAGATATTAGCTTTAAATATGAGGAGTCCAATGATCACCATCTCAACTGGAAACTATCAAGAAAGCTAGATTTTCCACAGAAACCCCTTAATGACCCTCATTCCACATCCCCTCTACCTAGCTGTGATAGCTTTTATTTTTAATGCCCTTCCTCAATTAATAATCATAAGCAAGAAGCCTCTCAGTCTAGTTTCAGCTCACTCTGATCATCCCCTCAGGTTGCTCAATTTCACCAACATAACAACAATACAAGGGAATTGCTTCTTGGAAAAGTGTCTTCATCGCTGAACAACTTACCTCCTTCAGATCGCTCTAGGCAAGTTCCTTAAAACATGAGCCATGTTTTCCATTTCTTCTACATCCTAGATAACTTCGAACAGCATCATGCATGTAAGCAGGTGTTGGATAAATCCCAAATGGAAGGTAAACACAAAGTTAACCTGGACACTAGGAAGGGCATCCTTTATTGCAGACAAGTTTGCATCCGAGGATCATTTTGTGCATTATTGTTCACAAATGTTCAGAAAACTCGAGAAAGGGCACAGAATACAAAACCTAAGCAAAGATTACGGCTGAGAAGACTTGGCTTCAGGCCTAACATTACTTTATCATGGTTCTGGCAGGTAATCAATGGGAAACTCTGTTGCGTAGACATAAATCATAATTGAGTTTTCATCAGTCCTGTGCCAAATCTGTTTCTGCATGAAACCTGGGTCCCAGTGCCAAGGGGCCTTATCGGTCCATGTGTAAATATGCCTTTTGATGAGATCAAAGAACAGCAGAATTCAGACAAGATTGCAGCTTGGTGCTACCAGAGCCAGGTAGGCGTTTAACTCTCTATACTAGACAATGGCTACTGAATGATTGCCAAAGGAGGTATTTCCCATGCAATGCTTCTCCTTAGATGCTTGAGGAGATTCAGAAAATGGGGTAGGGGGGTAGAAGAGGAGGATCAGCCCACAAAGGTCATTCTCCCTAAGAGCCTGTACAAAAGAATATTTTCCCCAAATTCCTGAAAACTTATCTGAAATGTATTGAAAGACCATTAGCTAAAACTAAATATAAGCTTTATATAACAGTGATCTCAAGGCAAAAGGGAAAACATGGTATTAAGACTATCTCCTCTGAATGTTTAAAAAGAAGACAAATTTTCCAAACTTCCTGCTTTTCTCAAAGATAACACACCTGAAACTGAAGGTGGTTTTAACTGAATAAATTTAATTCTATGCTCTCCCTTATTTTGAAGACTGATGATTAGAATAAGATGTCTGCAATCAAGAAGACGGATAATGGTAAGTGTTGACAAGGACATCAGAAATTGGAAGCCTGGTTAAATGTAAAATGGTATAGCTGCTTTGAAAAACAGGTTGGCAGTTCCTCAGAGTCAAACATGGAGTTACTAAATGACTCAACCATTCTTATCCTAGATATAAACCCAAGGGAACTGAAAACACATGCTCATCCAAAGCTTGTACACAAATGTTCATAACAGCACTACCATAATGTCCCCAAATAGGAAAGAACCCAAATGGCCATCAACTGATGAAAGATAAATAAAATGTGGTATATCCATACAATGGAATATTTTTCATTAAAAATTAATGCTACGCCCTAACCGGTTTGGCTCAGTGAGCGTCAGCCTGCGGACTGAAGGGTCCCAGGTTTGATTCTGGTCAAGGGCATGTACCTTGGTTGGGGCCACATCCCCAGTAGGGGGTGTGCAGGAGGCAGCTGATCGATGTTTCTCTCTCATCGATGTTTCTAACTCTCTATCCCTCTCCCTTCCTCTCTGTTAAAAAATTAATAAAATATATATTTTTAAAAATTAATGAAACATGTTACAACATGGATGAACCTTGAAAACATTGTGCTAAATGAAAGAAGACAGTTAGAAAAGACCACATATTGTATGATTTCATTTATATGAAATAGGCACTCTTTATAGAGACATAGAAATAGAATAGATTAGTGGGTGGGTTGAGGATATGTAGATAGATAGATGATAGCTAGAAAACAGAGAAATATTCCTAACTAATAAATAGCTATTTTACCAGTCCACAATACTTACATAGTCTATGAATAAATATTGTTGTCAACACTTTAGTTATATTGTTGATGATATAATTATATACACTACATGGTGGTTTGTGTGCATTAAAAATCTTTTACATCAAAATAACATTAATACTAAACATTTTGTGACCTTATTTTGGCTTTCCTAGAACTTTTCATCTATAGGGGTTTTATATAATAGTAAAAGTCCAATTTTTTTCTCAAGCTTTGAGAAACTCTAATGAAGAAGAAAACTATATTAAGTCAGAATACTTATCTCCCGTTAACCAACTGATCTTGGTTGAACCTTGGCTCTGTTTGTGCCCCCAAGGTTCACCAAATAGGCAGTGAGGGTGATAATTCCTACCTTTCTTTATTAACAAGGTTCCCATGAGGATCTGATGAGATAAGAGATATGAAAAATGCTTTCAAAGATAAAGCAGCCTACAGTAGTGATATAATTTTGCTGTGTTTAAGTAGTTAAATGGTATTAATATTTTAACATCCACTGAAATCTCTCTAATGACAATAGATTAAAAAAACCTTAATGATCAGCTGAACTATAAAAAAATCTATAAGTTAGAATTAAATTTGAGCATGTTAAAATTTATAATGCACAAAAAATCACTAGATCATTTTCTGCTTCATTTTTAATGTGCAGTGGAATGTGGAATAAGGAGTATGCTTGCTCTATTCGAGGAGCAGATGAGCTATTAAATTAATTTCATGTAAACAAACCAGATAAGAGGCAGCATGTTTATTGACATGGAAAGCCACTTTACTTTTACATAAATAACTACCATGCAGATGCTTATAAGTATAATGTTTTTCATGTAATACCGCCGGAGAAAGCCTGTCTCACAGAGAGGAATCATGTCGCTGAGACTGCCAAAAACTTTGAAGCCAGTGCCAGGTAGAGCATAAGTGCCCAGTTAATATTTGTAGACTGACTAGAGAAAAAAAGCATTTATGTATAAATAGCAATATTAAATATAGGAACAAGCAGATAATTCTTTCACTCAGTATTTCAATACCATACCCAGTTTGGTGCCTGCAACGTAAGTGAATGGAGAGCTTGGAATGGTTCCAGAGAAAAGCAATGAAAATGATTAAAGAGTTGGAAATGGGGTCTATAAATCATGACTACAGGAATCGGGGCTTATTTAACCTGAAAGAAAAAGCTGCATGGCTGCACCAGAGTCTCATATCTGGAACTGAGAGATGGCGAGAGTTGCCATGACCCGTCCAGAGAGCTGTGTGAGCAGAAAGAAATCTAGAAGCAGCCAAGGTATTTTCAAAGAAATCTGCACGTATCTAACTCTCTCCTTTCGATTTTCAGAACAACCTACAGCAACCCAGAGACAAGCAGGGTGTGTACCAGTTCAACCCACAAACATTGATAAGTGCCACTGAGGGTCACACACCGTGCTGGGCACTGAGGAGAGAAAGGACTAGGATCCTGAACCTCCACAGCCTCAAGGAGACTAACCTGTGAAGACAGACGCAGGATATGAGGAAATCTCCTCCATCAAATATGCCAAGTCCCTTGGTGCCTCTAAGGGAGGACACTCAAGTTTACTTGGGAGGCTGGGGCGAAGAATGAGCTGCTTCTCCAGGGTCTCAATGCTACAAAGGAGTTTGCCACACAGAAGGCAGGAGCACAGTAAGGCCATTCTATGCGAACGTAAGAGCAAGCAGAGACAATCCAGGCAAGACCCGTGGAGAGCCTGGACCAGTTAGGAAGGCAGAAGCAGATCTGAGAAATGTTATCACCTCCATTCTGCAGGTGAAGAAACTGAGGCTCAATGGTCTCAGTGACTTGGGCAAGGTTAGCCATAGTTAATGTCAGAGCTGGGACTTGAATCCACCATTCCTGATTTCCAGTCTGCTAGTCTTTACAAATCCTTGTTACTCATGTAGCAATCCTAATGTGCTGTGGTTGTCTGATAAATACTTCTGTCCATTAAAGCCGAAGCTGCTAGCAATAGAAAAATCCATCTTGTTGAGTAATTTGGTGGGAGGAAGAGATGATGTCATCATGGTCACAAAGCCACTGAATTCTGTAAACACAACATACACACACACACACACACACACACAGGAGTTACTTATAAATATAATTTACCCAGACACTTCATAAAAAATAAAGCATCTCATTTTTATTTGTTCTGTTACACTCCATGTAGCAAAAACAAGAGATATAAACTTGAATTAAATCATTTTTTATTTTAAATTGGAACAAAATGCACCATCATATCCATGCTGTTAGTAAGAGTGCTTTCCGTTATGACACCTGCTATTGCCTCACATCTTTTTCTCTCATGTTTTCAACAATAATCCTTCACATGCCTTCAATCAATCTAATAATCATCAAAAAATTATTCTGAATCAACACACACAAAATTTGGAGAGAGAAGCAGCTTACTGGATTCCAGGCAAATCACAAGATAAAACAGGAGTCAGTGTATTGGGCAGTTGGTAATTTAATTTATTTTATTATTTTATTTTTTCCATATTCCAAGGCTAGCAAAATTACTTGTGAGTTTCTGGATTTTTAAGAATCTAGAACTACTTAAATCTGAATTTTTCTTTGTCACTAATTAACTGAAAAAAAAGAAAAACATATTCCCCCTCCTTTTTATTTTTGTTTTGAAGGTTTAGTGGGATAAATTTCCCAGAAAACAAATATTAGATAACATAAAACAATTCTTCAAGGCAAGCTGGTATTTCTTAGAAGGTCCTCAGACAATCTCCCAGTTACATAAGTTACTCTAGAAAACCTCACACTAATATTTCTACCTTACCACAAATGATCTCATCTTATCCTGCTCCATAGCTGAAAATCACCTTGAAGTTCAATGTTGGAGGATGAACTCTCCTGGTTGCATTTCCCAAGTGTCTTAGCGTCTCAAGGACCAAAGCTTCCCTTTTCATCCTGCTTGTCCTCCTCTCCTTTCAGGGAAGCTCATCCTACTAGTGAGCACTGACCAGTCTGACGCCACTGAGAAGTGTGTTTGAGTTGAGAGATGGGCCGAGGTAGGGATGGGTCTCCCCAGGGTGAGTGATGGAGGCAGAAGCGGGTCTCACCTAAGGCTGCAGGCGCCGGAGAAGTGGTCTAAGCCCCAATACTAGAGAAAATGGCTCGTTTTAATGTTGGAGAGAGGAGTCCGAACAAGTCATTAAGGAAGAGAAAGTCCACGATGGAGAACAGGACCTGGAAGTGAAAAGGGAGGGAAATAGCCTCTATTAGAGCCATCAGAAAGAACACAGCCCTGCCTGCACCTTGATGTTAGTACAGTTAGAGCATTTCAGCCTTCTGAACTCCAGAATGAACAGGGAATAAAATTGTGTTGCTTTAAACCACTGAGTTTGTGGTCATTTGTTCCAGTAGCAACAGGGAACTCCTACAATGTCCCAGAATATGTCCTGGAAGATGAACATCCTCAGCTGACAGCCAGAGTTTGGAGTGGGCAGGGCTGGATGGTGCGAAGCATCACTGCAAAGCTGTGTTGGTGCAGAATCAGTGTCAGTTCCATTGCCAACACTCACACCCATTGACCCAGGAGGGCAGGGGGCCCCAACTCCAAAGAACTTGGCATAGTCACTTAATTATGTTCGAAATGAGTAAAACACAACCCCACATGTGCAATAAAATATGAATTCCTTCTTGCCCTTTTTCTCCTGACTTTCCCTTCTCCATATTCCCTTCTGTCTCTCAGCCTCACCTCCAGAGCAGAAGCCAAAGCTGAGCAAGGTGTTGCCATGATTTTAAACACCTTCATCCGCAGAGCACTGCATAGTTTCAGCATAGGAAGGGATCTTAAAAAGGTAATACGGTCAACCCCATGTGTAGGGATGCCATTTACAGCTGTACAGATTGTGTACAACACAATCCTATGGGGATATCATGCTCAGCAGATCCATGTCAATGATGCTTTCAAAAATTCTGCAGTCCACAACCCACACAGCTGTACGTGGCAGTCATACACTATATAAATACTCATTCAGGTATTTCAAAAGTGGGCAATATGTAGGGTGATCCCACCTATTGCAGTATGCCTAGAATCTCTGGCCTCCTTCCATTCTATAACAGTAGCACACACCAATCACTGTGACACACAAAACACACCACAGATTCACAAATTGCTCCTGTGGGAACAACCACCCACTCATACCTCATTCCTCTGATCTCATCACTCATCCTTGCTTCAATCATGTCAATCTCCTTAATATTCTTTAAACATTTCGTGTTTCCTTCTTCCTCAAGAGCCTTTGCAACTTATTATTTCTCTACATGGAAGGTTCTTCAGCTCAATATCTGCAAACTGTCTTTGACTCTCTTCAGACCCCTGCCCAAATGTCACCTTATCAAAGAGTCTCTCTCTGGCCACCCTATAAAAGACAGAAACACCTCACCCGCTCCCACACATTTTGTCCCTCTTATTTTGCTTTAATTTTCCTAACATTGTGACCACTGTCTGTAGCATTATTTATTTGACTAAGTTATTTATTTTCTGTAGCTCTCACTAGTGCTTAAGTTCCATGAGGCCAGGAACATGACCTATTTTGTTCACTGTTGTATTTCCAGCACCCAGAACAGTGCCTTACTTGTACTAGCCACCCAATAATTATTTATGCCATGAATAGTACAAGGAAATAACTGTATTCATAGTAACACATGCACAGCAACACTCCTTTTCCCATTTATCCAAGTCAATGAATTCAGTCATTTCACTTGCCCTGTCCTCCTCCCTAGCCAAAACTTGAGTTGCACTGCCCAAAAGAAAAAAATGATCAAGAGAGTCAGCAAGTCCTATCTTAGAATATTAGATCACATGATGTTTCTTGTATGAGGGATAAATGCAGAGCAATTCCCAGATGAGAAGCTGTGTGTATCACTAAGTTCAGTTAATATACATGTGCCCTCCATATAGTTTTAGAAGGCAAAGATTAGGATAGAAATCAGGTATGGCATGACATGGGCACTTGACAAGTGTTATCATATTTGATCTGAACAGCCATCCTGAAAAAAAAAAAAAAGAAAGCTATTTCCCCTTTCCCCTCTCTCCTTTCCCCTAAGAGAAAACTAAGCTGCAGTGACAATATGTTAATATCAGAGTGAAAATCAAAACCATGTCTGACTAAAATCTATGATCATTTGGCCACATCACTGGAATGAGACAATGAAATATGCTGAACACAAGTGCAACTTTCTCAGAAATTTTAAGGGTCATGGTTTCTAGAAAAATATCCTGGATTCATTTCCAAGAATATTTATTCCATGCTTGTTAATGGGCAACATTTAGAAACACTTGACAAAGTTAACTCTTATGCAAGATTTTGGCTTACCCATGGCAAACATTTGTTTAAAGTCAGTTTATTAACTAATAGTACCTACTCTGCTTAATGAATTGCTTTGTTGATATTATTGGCAGTTTCTACTCTGCCTAGTTAATTACTATGTTCTAAAGTAATCAATCTCCTTTGTCTTACTAGTTCCAAGGCTAAGAAAAATTATGAGACAGATAGACTTCTGTGCTCTTCCCACCCTTTCCTTGTTAGAATCTGGCTAGATGGGAACAGAGAAACAAAAAGATGGACTACATGGAGCATTGCTTACTCAACAGTAGGTCTGACCTCTAAAGGTCAATAACCAGAATCCAAGTAGGCCAATATCCATCCCAATAGCCAGTGTTCAATAGGCTTTGGACCAGTGTTCCTAACCTTAGAAGTCAAAGAGGTATTAGTCGTTTCTACGTGCATCCTATTGAATGTTTTCTGCATTATTATTTTAATCCTCACAGTCTAAACATTTACTCTTAGTTGAAATTTATGAATGAGGTGAGAATCTTCACTAAGCTAGATATAAAGGAGCTTATACAACCCAAGTCCATCTGACTCTAGGGCCTGTGCTCTTGGCCACTGAACTATGGTTCAGGACAGGAACAGTCCATGTCAGACAGGGCAGGAGCATGGCAATTCCCAGTACCAGTCTGTGGAAGCAGGACCTTTAGCTAATGATGAGATTGAAAAAGGCCAGGAGCTGTACCTCTGTCCAAGGGCAAGACACAGCCAAGGGGCCCAGGCTCCAGCTAAGTGAACCAGGGTTCAGGGTAGGCTCCAGATTCCAGGCAGAAACCAGAATGCTAAAGCAAGAAAATGAGACTGAGGGTAAGACTCATGAGTAAATGAGCACAATGGGAGTAAAAAAAAAAAAATGCAAGTCAGGTTTATGACTACTTAGGCACATCAATAACCTGGTAACATATATAATCTGTGATTCCACAGGTCAATGAGTCTCACGTCATGTAGGGCATTGTGCACAGCATCTCAAAAATTTCTGGATGGAGCCATATACAAGGAAGAACTTAACTGAAGATAAAGATTGTGGAGGAAGACCTTCCAGTCCAACGAAAATTATCAAGACTCTTAAACATACACATTATCTACTTCACTCATCTTATTTCTTAATTAATTAATTAATTAACATTTCTTGAGTACAGATTATATACCAGACACTTTCTTGAGTTTAAACTTTTAAGATCCTCTCCAAATTTGAGTAGTCTAAATATGTAGTTTTGTTCATCTCTCCAGATTTGGAAGGGAAGTGAAGGGAATTCCAGACCAGCAAATAAGTGGCATAAACAAATTAAATCTGAAAGAGCTCTCTCTGCTTGGGAAAGGGTGAGAAGTATAAGGTAGGTAGAACATAAAGTGGGAGAGGTAGTGAGTGAGGATGACAAAGTCACCATCTTTATTTTACTCTGTGGAGTCAATTTTAGGTCAGGGAGGGAGATGATGAAATAGTTAGAGGCAGTTAAGACTTCTCTTTTATATCTCATAGAACACTTCTGCCTCACTGGCTTTAGCTTTCTAGCCCATCACATTCTCCAGGAAAATGTGCTTTGAAATCCAATCATTTCAATTTAGAATCTGTTCCAAAGATTTGATTTCTGGGAGAACATCCTGGATGGGTTCCTAGCTTCTCCTCAGTCTGGCCTTCATTCAGTGTGGTTTCCTCATTCTCTTTTACGTGAATTTTCAGAACATCATTGGGCATAACCTATATTCAAATACAAATTCAATAATACCATCCAAAACCAAATTCAAATGTTTTAACAACATTCCTCGTTTTAGATTGACCCTGTCTTGATCCGATCCCCTCACCAGACATGAGTGTCTTCTCTTTCTGGCCATCAAAGCTGCCACAGTAAAGTTCATGGTTTGGCCCTAAATAAGAGTGCCTGACTAACGGGACAAGTAGGGGCTGAAATCCAGCATCAGCTCTGCTCTTGAAGTTGGGGAACCCGATAGGAGGTGGCATCTACCCCAAAAGTAAAGCATCTGTGTTGTTTTTTTTCATACAAAGGAACTTATTTAGGCCTTTTGGGCATAGAATAATGACAAAAAGAGAATATTTTGTCTAGAAGAGAATGAGTTGAACTTTAGGACAATAACAAAACACAATTATATTTAAAATACTATAAAACATGCCAATAAGTGCCTGTCCTATAGTAAGCAGAACTATGATGGCTACTAGTTATTACTATTGGTAACAATATTTTTATTATTAACAATATTTTCAGGGTATTGAGAATATTTATATAATTGACTTCAACAGAGTTATAAATGAATTCATGGCTATTGTGCTATTATTTCAGTGTAAATTGAATGTAATTATTCTGAACTATAAAATAAGCTCTATCATGATATATCTTCTTTCAGTCTGATGCAAATATGGCAATGTTTTAAGGTTTGACAGAACTGGATGGGAAAGTGCTCCAGAGTTATATTACTCTTGTTCATTTTCAGGATGCTTAAAATATTTCATAATTTATGTAATACTAGAGGCCCAGTGTACAGATTTGTGCACATTGAAAGGAAATTAATTAGAAGGTGGCGGGCGGGGTGGGACTGGGTGAGGCGGGCCAGACAAGCCCTGGAGCCAACCTCCCATGGTCCCTCCCCAGTCAGCCACACCTGGGGCAGTGCTTGGGCTCAAAGGGCATCTGTAGAGTGAGTGGGTTTCCTCCGGCAGGTGGGGTCCCTTGGCCTGGCCTACGGGGATCGGGCCAAAACCGGCAGTCAGACATCCCCCAAGGGGTCCCAGAGTGTGCGAGAACACTCTACAAAGTTGCTGTCACTCTGCCCCCTGGTGGTCATTGCACATCATAGCTACTGGCCAGTCGGCCAGTTGGCTGGTTGCTTAGGCTTTTATATATATAGATAAAGGATGTCCCAAAATTCACACAAGAAGTAATTTTGATAGAAAACACAGATTTATAATTAAAAATTGTAAATTTTTTATTGGTTCATAAAGTATACAGTATAGGATTATGTATGGAATAGCATATTGGGCAAATAGCCTCCACGGCTTTGCTGGCACATACACACTCTTTTGTTATTGCCTGAGCAGCCGCATTTTCGAAGAATGGTCTGATGATGCCTCCAGCCCAAAATCCGCACCAAACAGTGATAAGTTGTGGATGCATTTGTTTCTCAACAATCACTCGTGGATTTTCTGAACCCCAAATGCGACAATTTTGTCGATTAACCAAGCCATCAAGATGAAAATGAGCCTCATCAAAATTCAGCCACATTTATGCAAGACGGTCATGGAAAACTTCAACAAAAGAGTGTGTATGTGCCAGCAAAGCCGTGGAGGCCATTTACCCGATATGCTATTCCATACATAACCTTATACTGTATACTTTATGAATCAATAAAAAATTTACAATTTTTAATTATAAACCTGTGTTTTCTATCAAAATTACTTCTTGTGTGGATTTTGGGACACCCTTTATAAATATTCTAATCTCCCCAATAGAAAAGACAGCTTTGATACTGGGAGTGGAAGCAATGGTCTCTGGCACTAAGTCAAGTGGCTGAGATCTGTTCCCATACACTTTATATGTGACCTTGAGCTGGTCAATTTACTACCTCTCTGACCAAGCATTTTCTCACCTGTAAAATACAAGAATTGAACTAGACAATCTCACGGGTTCTTTACACTCAAATTTTATGACCAAATCTACTTTTTTGGCAGCTAAAAAAGATGGGGCTAATTTTTCAAAAAATTGGAAATGGAACTCCCATTTGACCCTGTGATCCCACTACTAGGAATATATCCCAAGAAACCAGAAACACCAATCAGAAAGGATATATGCACCCAGATGTTCATAGCAGCACAATTCACCATAGCTAAGATCTGGAAACAGCCTAAGTGCCCATCAGTAGATGAATGGATTAGAAAACTGTGGTACATCTACACGATGGAATACTATGCTGCTGTTAAAAAGAAGGAACTCCTACCATTTGCAACATCATGGATGGAACTGGAGAGCATTATGCTAAGTGAAACAAGCCAGTCAATGAAGGAAAAATACCACATGATCTCACTCATTCATGGATAATAAAGACCATTACAAACTTTTGAACAATAATAGATACAGAGGCAGAGCTGCCTCAAACTGATTGTCAAACTGCAGTGGGAAGGCCAGAGAGAGTTGGGGGGCAGGAGGGAGGGGAGTAAGAGATCAACCGAAGGACTTGTATGCATGCATATAAGCATAACTAATGGACATAAGACACTGGGGGGTAAGGGAGGGTAGTGGTTTGTCAAGGGCGGGGGGGGGGGGGGGGGAAGGATACTTATGTAATACCCTTTGTAATACTTTAAGAGGAAAATAAAAAAAAAAAAATAAAAAAAAATAAAAAAAAATAAAAAAAAAAAAAAAAAAAAAAAAAAAGATGGGGCTAATTTTAATGCACAATGTCCTCATATCTTACATGTAACTGACTGCAAATGCCTAGATGCTAAAATGAGGGGTCAAAGGGACGCCATCTGCTTCTATTATTGATTACATTGTGAAGCCACCTCAAGTTAAAAAAAAAAAAAAAAAACACATTCAGTGAAAAACAGAGGTTGGCAGGAAATGTGTTGTAAACAATATTGTCCCCTCACAAACATTTATTGAATAGCTCATAACCAGTATGTGGTAGAAACATAATTTTTAAAGCAACTTTTCCCAAAAAATCTTGATCATTGCTACCTCAGTAACAAATGATTTAGTTGTCATTACTTTGAAAATTAGTGTTTAAAGATTAATGTCCTGGTTTAAAATTATTTTATTCTTACCAATTTATCTTTGAATCAATTTTGCTGCATTAAAATTGTAATAAAA
The DNA here is from genome assembly GCF_028538775.1 of Myotis yumanensis. Taxonomy (NCBI): domain Eukaryota; kingdom Metazoa; phylum Chordata; class Mammalia; order Chiroptera; family Vespertilionidae; genus Myotis; species Myotis yumanensis. Next base: position 17,247,694 of record NW_027223762.1, read on the forward strand.
TATTTGCCATAGTTGACTATCACCCCTACTAGTTTTCACATATCCTTTTTTTTTACTCCTTATCTGAGGACATTTTTCCATTGATTTTTAGAGAGAGTGGAAGAGAGAGGGAAAGACAGAGAGAAATATCAAGAAACACAGGGATTGGTTGCCTGCAACCTAGGTACATGCCCTTGACCAGAATCAAACCTGGGACCCTTCAGTCCACAGGCCGACGCTCTATCCACTGTCAACTGGCTAGAGCTCACACGTCCTTTTTACATAATCTTTATCCAATGCTTTTCCATTGAAACTTTTCGTTTACCTCACCAATGAGATCCTTCACTTTTATTCAAACTGCACAAAATAAAGTCAATTTGAAATTTGATAAATTAATATAAGAATATTTTATTTAATTACTAGAGGCCTGGTGCACAAAAATTTGCGCACTGGCGGGGAGTCCCTCAGCCCGGCCTGTGCTCTCTCACAGTCTGGGACCCCTCAGGGGATGTCCACCTGCTAGCTTAGGCCCACTCCCTGGGAGATTGGGCCTAAGTTGACAGTCAGACATCCCTCTGGCAGCCCAGGAGCCCTCAGGGAATGTCCACTTGCTAGCGGGGAGCAGGCCTAAACTGCAGTTGGACATCCTTAGCACTGCTGAGGAGGCGGGAGAGGCTCCCACCACCACCACTGTACTGGCAGCCATCAGCCTGGCTTGTGGCTGAGCAGAGCTCCCCCATGTGGGAGCGCACTGACCACCAGAGGGCAGCTCCTGCATTGAGCGTCTGCCCCCTGGTGGTCAGTGTGTGTCATAGTGACCAGTCATTCCCAGTCGTTCTGCTGTTAGGGTAAATTTGCATATTACCCTTTTATTATACAGGATAGAGGCCTGGTGCCCGGGTGGTGGCCGGCTGGTTTGCCCTGAAGGGTGTCCCGAATCAGGGTGGGGGTCCCACTGGGGTTCCTGGCCAGCCTGGATGAGGGGCTGAGGGCCGTTTTCAGGCTGATCAAGCCCCCCAGGGGGGACCCTTACCCCATGGGGGTGTGGCCAGCCTGGGTGAAGGACTGAGGGCCATTTTCAGGCTGCGCACAGCCCCTTCGGGGGGGGTGGGGAGGGGGCGCGGGTCCCGCTGGGGTGCCTGGCCAGCCTGGGTGAGGGGCTGATGGCCATTTTCAGGCTGGCCACACACACCCCGGCGATCCAAGCTCCCAGCCTCTCCTTTTTTTTTTTTTTCTTTTTTCTGGGATTTATTTATCTTCTATAATTGAAACTTTGTAGCCTTGAGTGGAGCCCAGGGCTGGCCAGGGCAGGCGGGAAGCTTGGCTTCCTTCATCACCTGGGGCAGCCCAAGCCTCCTGCTCACTCCAGCTCCGTGGCCACCGCCATCTTAATTGGGTTAATTTGCATACTCGCTCCTGATTGGCTGGTGGGCATGGCTTGTGGGCATGGCTTGAACATAGCAGAGGGACAGTTAATTTGCATGGTTCTCTTTTATTATATAGGATAAGAGAAATATTGGTGATTTTCAATATGACACAATGAAAAGCATATTTGTTCTATTTTTATTTTACTCATCATTTATCTTTATTCTTTCTACCATTTTATGTTGGCCTCCTCAGATCACAGTTTGCTCCACTTTTTAACAAAATTCTGTTATCAAAATTCTGCCTACAGAATTTTGAGTCCAAAATACTCCTACACCATTTACATCTTAAAAGGGGCATTAGTAACAGCTATGTCTCAGAACTTTGACCCAACATCATCTCAGTCTTCCAAGCAAGCCAATCATAGTCCTTTTCCCCTTTAATTGTAATCCCATAACTGTGTCTTTGAGAATCCAGGTTGCTTCCTCAAAAGTGCTCCAATCTGCCCGTACAACCTCCAACCCGTTGAGATCATATACACTTTTTAGAAGAAAGGCAGTGGCATCTCCACATTTTCTACAAAGGAAGGACTTCTTGGCAGTTATCTGATTTTAAGAGGTAGTTAGACTTCAGGCCATTATACATAGAAAGGTTGCTATTATTTTTAGATTGTATGAACATTCAGATAGGGGTGCCTCCTCATCAGCCATCCCTTGGTTCCTCAGCTTGACTTGACTTTTCATCTGACCCAAGAAACTCTGTGACAGTGCCAAGTACCAGAGGGTAGGAATCCAGTCCACTTCTTTATGTGGCTTTCAGTTGTTAACTATGCTGTGGTATACCATCTGGCTGGTATAAACCAATGGTTTCGTATACAAAAATAAATATTTCCTGTTACTCGGCCCAAAACATTTCTATTTGTTAACAACTGTCATAATTAACCATCCTGGAAAGCTCTTTTACTGATTTAAAAGTATAATGTGTTGAATTTTTTTGAATTTTTATTCATTCTTTCACTCATTCAGCAAGTAGTTGTTGATTATATCATGATAATAAAATGACTAAAAACAGTATTTTGATGGGGTTATTTTTGTCTATTTAACCCTATGGGATACAATATTCTTCAATGCTACAATTTAGTAAGTGCTCAATAAATATTAACTTTTAGCCCTTAAAACTATTTTTCTTTATTATAGAAGTAATACAAGTTCCTTTTAAAACATTTCAAAACTAGAGCTTTCTTAACTAGAATAATACACGTAGCTTTCTACAATACCTAGTATGTTCCCAACATACAGGGATGGGCAAAGGTAAGTTTACAGTTGTTTGTATGGAAAATAAGACAATAATTAATAAATAATACAAAATAGACTCTATTTTGCATACTCACAACTATAAACCTACTTTTTTGCCAACCCCTGTATTATTTAAATATTCCTTGCTGATTTTTTAATGGTTATCTTGCAGGTTATCATAAAGAGAAATCCTTAATCATCTCCACAAATTCTGAAGTTACTTTCTACTTGTTCGAACTTACGAAACAAAAGTGCATGTGATGAACTCAAAGGTAAAACTATTGATGTACTTTATTCTTTAGTCTGTGTTTGTAGTTTTGATTCAAGATACATCCACAGACATCTGGTTAAAAACATTTCCAGTGATCTTGGTCTTTGGCAACATGTTGACAAAACTGGATGATTGATTGTTGCCACCTTTTTTTTTTAATACAGATGTTTGGATTTCCTGGAAGTCTGGCCCAAGTATTGGTTTGTTCTTAGAAAGCTATTACAGTGTAAGCATCTTACCATATAGAATTCTGTTTGATAAACCTACTCGGCAAAGTGTCCTATACACTTAAGTTCACAAGTGCTACTTGATTTGTTATTCAAATGCTAGTTGAGTTATTAATTGAAAAGGCTTGAAAGGACCCTAAATATGCCATATTTGATAAATGTATTAGCAATACATCACAAAAATAAAAAAACAATTACTAAATAGCATTTATAATTTTAGGTACAGTCTCCAGTCATCCACAGAATCACCTCAAGGCTTGAAAAATACATGGTACATCATTTCTTTATTGGTGAATTGTGTTTGGTAGTTAGAATAAGGGCGTGTGTGTGTGTGTTATGTGCTGTTGAGTTGGCTCCAACTCTAGGTGACCCCGTGAGAGATATGTCCTATCTACAACAGCCCTGCTCACTCCTGTAGACTCATGCCTATGGCTTCTTTTATGGAGTCAATCCATCTTATATTTTGATCTCCTCCTTTTCCTGTTGCCTTCTATTTTTCCCAGAATTACTATCTTTTCCACTGAACCTTGCCTTCTTATGGTGTGCCCAAAGTAGGACAGCTTCAGTTTTGTCAGTTTGCCTCCAGTGATGTTTCAGTCTTACTTTGCTCTAGGACCCACTTGTTCATCTTTCTGGTAGTCCAGGATATCGGTAGAGCTCTCCTCCAACATCATATTTCAAACAAATCAATTTTCTCCTTGCAGCCTGTTCACTATCCAACTTTCCCATCCACAACTAGTAATTGGAAACATACGAGTGTGGGTGATTTTAACCATTGTCTATTGTGATGATATCTTTGCTCTTTGTGACCTTTCCTAATTCTTCCATTGCTGCCCTTCGGAGTCTCAGCCTTCTCTTCATATTTTTGACTGCCATCTTTATTTGAATTTATGACTGAACCAAGAAAAGCAAAATCTTTAACAATTTTGTCTTCATTGTTTCTGTTAAAGTTGTATATTTCTTCTGTAGTCATGATTTTTGTCCTCTTGATGTTCAAATGCAGTTCTGCTTTGTCACTTCCTTATTTTACTTTCATCAGAAGTTGTTTCAAATCATTGCTACTTTCTACCAGTAAGATGGTATCACCTGCATAGCTTAAATTATTGATATTTTTCCATCAATTTTCACTTCTCCATCCTTTGAGTCTAGCCCAGTTTGGTGTATTATCTCTTCTGTATACACATTAAATAAATAGAGAGATGGAATGCTCCCTTGACTGACACCTTTGCCTGGGAAACCATCTGACTCTCCATGTCAGTGGCCTCCTGTCCACAATACAAGTTAGACATCAGGACAATCAAGTGCTGAGGCACACCCATTTCTTTCAAAGCAACCCATAGATTTTCATGGTCCACGTAATCAAAGGCTTTACTGTATCTATAAAACTCAGACCAACCTTCTGAAATTCTTTGGAGCACTCCAGTATCCAGCCAATGCTCACAGTTAGATCTCAAGTGTCTCTTTTTCTGAATCCAACTGGGACATCCAGCATTTCTTGCTCCACATAAGGTAGAATGTTGCCTCATCTTGAGCATCACTTCACTTGCGTGGGAAATTAGAGCAATTGCCCTGTAGTGATTGCCCTCCTAGGCATCTTCTTTCTTGACAACTGGGATGTATGGAACACTTCCAGTCTGTAGGCCATTGTTTCATTTTCCATATTTGTTGACATATTCTTGTTAGGATTGACAGATTCAGTCTCTGTGGCTTGAAATAATTCTATAGCTTCCCATCTACTCCTGATGATTTATTTCTTCCCAATACTTTCAGGGCAGCTTTCACTTAGCTTTCTAGAATTATAGGCTCTTCATCCTAGGAATCTTCCTCAAAGGTATTTGCCATCCTTTTTGTCTCTTCTGAATAGATTTTCATTATACTGTTTCCACCTTCTCTTTATTTTCTCCTGATCAGATAATGTGCTTCCTTCTTGGTCTTTCAGCATTCTTAATCTATTTTCCTTCTATTTTTTATATCTTCTTCTAAAGGTCTCTTGGTTTTCCTTTTTTGTTGTTCTCTTATCTACTTGCATTGACTATTGTAATAATTATTTTTATCTCTATGTGATAGTCCTTTAAAAACTACATTTAAGATTCCGACCTTGCTTTTCTCACCTTTGCCTTTTCTTTTCAACTGTCTCTAACAATTTTTAATGTTTCTTCTATCATCCATCTTGAATTTACTTCCCTTTTTACTTTTGGCATTGTCTTTTCCCATCTTTCTCTAATAATATTTCTAGTTTCAGTTTACAGTTCTTCTGGTTCTCAGTCAATTAATTTTAACAGTGCAAATCTGTTTTTATGTAGACTTTAAACCCATTATGAATGTTATTTACATTTTACTTTGGCAAGATGATTTCTTTAGAACGCTTCTTCAGCTTTACTCTAATTGTTTGATATTAAGAGTTTGTGGTCAGTACCACAATCTGCTCCCGGTATTGTTTTGGCCAAGAGGATATAGCTTCTCCATCTCCTGCTTCCAATGACATAGTCTATTTGATTCCTATACTGGCCATCTAGTGATGTCCATATATACAGTCCGTTGGTTGGTTGAAGCATGTGTTCATGATGGACAAGTTGTTGGCTTCTGGTAAATCCATGAACCAATCTCCTTCTTCATGCCTGACCCCTAGCCCAAATTTCCCAATGACATTTAATTCTGCTCTATTTCCAACGTTTGCATTCCAACCACCTATAATTATCAACATGTCTTATTTTGGTGTGTGATCAGTTTCTTCTTGGATATTTGTGAAAAAGCTTTCCATTTCAACTTCTTCAGCCTTTCTAGTTGGAACATAAACTTAAATGATGGTTATGTTAACAGGTTTTCCTAGATTTTACTAGCTCCAAGCACTGCAATGTTTTAGCTGTTCCATTTCTTTCTTAACAATTTCCAGTTTACCTTGGTTCATACTTCTTCTGCCTCATGTTCAGATTGTATGCGTGGTGCAGCATTGTCCTATCTTTTTGCCTTTGTGCACACCAGCTGCTAGATGTCCTTCCAGCTTTGGTCTAGTTGCGCCATTAGCAACCATGTTATTTGTACTTGTTCCCTGTTTTTCCCCACTAACTGTTTGAGGATCTTTTGATCTGGGAATCTCATCTTCCAGTACTATCTCATATTTCTTGAACTATCTCATCGGGGGTTCTACAGTAAAATGAAAAAAAAAAGAAATAAGAAAAGAGAAATGCAACAGGGGTTTACCATGCATTGCCTTCTGCTGCACAGTGTGTGGGTCCAAATCACATATGCTTGAGTCCGTGGTGACACAATCACCAAACACCTATGAAAATGTAAATGCCCCTGTGGGATGAATAAATTTACCCATTAGCCAAAGTTATAAAGGAGGGTAAAGTTCCAAGGCCCATCCACAAAAGTCTATTTAACTGGCAACTAAGTGCATGTCATTAACCAACTCCCAACCCTCTGTTTTGAGTCTTCTGGGTCCTGTGTGTCAGAGATGTAGTATCCTGATCCCTAAACTGCTCTCAGCTGGGCCTTCCTAAGCTGAAACCCTGATCTCAGCAATTCCAGGCCCTGAAGGGCTGAGCAGCTGTGGAGAGCGGGTCCTCGTGGAGGCTCTGTTGCTAGGCAGCTTCCACCTCTGGAAAGCAAGACTTAAAACATGTGGACACACCAGGAATATTTACTGCCTTAATTTTCCCCCCAGTTTATACTTCTCAGAGTCCACTTTTATAACACTTGGTATTTCCCACTTTGAATGCCTTCATAGTCTTACTAGTATTTTCTTCTTCTTCATCTTTTAATGGCCACTCTTTTAGAAACAAGTCTGAGAACTTTTAATATGCAAGTATAAACCCACAATGGTCCATAGGTTTGGTTTCTCCTTCCCTACCACCAACACATTGAGTCCTGGAACCACCAATAATTCACACACACAAAAGAAAAAAAGAAAGAAAGAAAGATAGATAGATTTTGGTGATTCAATGTGAATTAAAGAAAATAAAAAGTAAATAAAACTCACATATAGTGACATTATCTTGAAAATGTATGCATGGCCTATCTTTATTTATTATTTTCTGGATCATCTATTCCCAGAGCCTTCGCTGATCCCACTTCCATCTCCAGCCGTGTTATGTCTCTCCTCTGTGCTTAGATGCTTCCTTATGCCTCTTCTGTACTTGCCCTTACCACATTGCCCTTAAAATTGCCTATTTATATACCTGTCTCTTTACTTAGACTGTAACCTTTCTGAAGGCAAGAACTTTGACTTATCTGTCCTCTCATCTGCAGCACTTAGCACAATGCCTGCATATAGTAGGTGCTCAAGAAGTTTTCATAAGAAACTTAGCCTCTAAAAATTATGCTAGTCATTCTACAAATATTTAAATTTATTGTGTAATCTTATAAATATAAGTATTTTAAGTTATTTGGTATTATTACATTTAATTTCACCAAAGACCTCATGATTTTTGCCAGTTTAAAGGGGTTAAATCATGCAATCAGAAAGGCTCAGAACTCAAAATGAAGTCCAGGTGAAAGGATCTCCAAAGTCTGGTGTCTACCACTAGTTCCGGTTGCTTATGTAAGGTGTCAGCAATGCAGAAAGATGCATCATTCACTTTCTTCCAAAACAAGCCATGTATTTGTGCTCTTCCATTAATAGGTAATCAAGAATCAGTAAGATTTGCTTGCAATTATCTTGTCTGAGACACTACACTTAAGAGATGAATCAAGTATACATTTTCCAAGTGACAGCATCAACCATGTAGCTTCAATAAAATAAAAGAGACCATTCCATCAGAAATCAGCCCCTTTGGAATGAGCAACATGGGCTATAGATGGAAAGCCAAATGATTCTTATTGCTTATAAAATCTGGTTTTTGTCAGCCTGGAGATGATACGAAGATCCCTCTGGCCCTGGTGGGCACCATCATCATGAGTTAATAGATGAAATATTGTCTGCACACACACTTGGAAAACACCACCAGCTTGTATTCTCCGTAGTCTTACATTTTCCATTCACAGGCTCCAGGATCAGAGAGGAAGTCTGGAATCATTAACAACGACAGCTGAAAAAGGCAGGAAAGTGGAGCTCAGTCATTTCCAAATGGCAACAAAATGATCAGGAGAATACGTTTCAGGATCCCGGCACCCTGTTGCAGAGAGTGGCAAGATTAAAAAGGATAAGACAACACTGCCAAGGAGAGAAACCCTCTCAGAAAATTGGAAGGTGGCTCCAGGACATATGGTCAGAACATGGACTTCGAGTTAATCGTCTGGTTCAGATGCAAAATGAGGCTTGCCCTTGGGATCAACGTGAAGGTTCCAGATTGGCATGGGAGTGGGAGACACCTGGAAAAAGTAAGGCAAAATCAAAGCACATCTCTTAGTGAAGAGGAAGTCAAGCTTGATACTGGCTAGAGAAGGAAGGATTTTCTGGATTGCTGCCTAGGACAGAAGTTGCTCCCAGGGTGTCTGAGGTCAAACTAAGCACTTTTATCCTCAGAGGCCCAAGTTTACTAATATATTTGGGCCATTAGATCATCGTTAGAAAAGCCTCAGCCATATCTTCCAGGTTTAATCCCTATGAATCTTTGCCTCTAGTATTTCTATGGAATAGTATGATCCATGGGGACAACATGGGGGAACATATATTCCCAGGTGATGTAGATTCCTTAATAAAAGCTCCCCAACCTCCTTCTTAGGTATTCAAACTCCAGTGACAATTTCTCTGCTGATCTATGTCCAGACTCAGAGGTCAGTCAAGGAAGCTGCTTCTGTCGAGTTCTCCTGCACAACTGTAGACTTAAAACCTTGTCCCACCAAAGAGTAGCTGGTGCTTGGGCTCCTCAGATCAATAAAAATCCTTTATCTAAAAGCTACTGTTTAGTGAAGAGGAAAAATCTTCCTTTAGTCCAATAGAAATGTGTTGTGTGTGTGCGTGTGTGTGTGTGTGTGTGTGTGTATCTCCTTGTTGTTGTTTTCTCTAAGTAATATTTTGAAGTGAAAACAGGTCACAGGAGATTGTGCTTAGCATTACCATGTATCTACAGCTTAAGATGGTACAAATTCAAACATTAAAGAGGCTCTTTGACTACTGAAAAGAAATAGTAAAAAGATTCACCTAAAAAATATAACAAGATACAGATTTTACTAAAATTTTCTGAATGCCTACTATCCCACTCAATGTGCTTATGTGTTGTGATAGTGAAATTTTTCTGAGTTGCAAATCATGGCAACTCAATTTATACTGACATATGTAAAGTCAAGGGAATTCATAGAAGACTCCTGAAGAGTTGCATCAAACCCATAGTGAAGATTTCGGTTAGATTCAGGAATAGAGCTGACTGGGGTGTCCGCCTGACCCAAACTGGACCAAATAGTCCACTGGACCTTTGATGGGGAACCAGAATGGGTTCTTTCTATCTCAGTGTGTTTTTCTCCATCAGTTTGATTCTTCCTTCTAACTGCAGATTTTCTTCTGCTCATAAGTTCATAGCACAGACCATGGCCACCAGTTGTCACTCAGTTTTATATTCTTCCGTGTGAGTACTCAGAAGGAGACATCTTCCTGTCTGTCTGTTTCTCTCCCCTAGTTTCTATCTAGGCCTTAAATGATTCACAAAATTAAGAAGTTCCAAATTAGAATTAAAGATAGTGAACTGCCCATAATATAATTTAACTGATGTCAAGAAAATATCCAACAAAATCTCCATGGTGTCATAAAGGATGAAATGGTGAAAAAGAAAATAAATGATATGATATTAAAACCACAGGGTTTACATTATTGAAAAGTGCAGGGGTTTGCAAATCCATGACTGGAATAACAAAGACCTATGAAAAATAAGAACAGTGAGAAAACAAATAAAAATGTTATTAAATAGAGAGAGTCGACCAAGATGGCGGCGTAGGTAAACACCGGAGACCGCTGCCGCAAACAACCATTTCAAAAATACAACTAAAAGACTGAACGGACATCACCCAGAACCACAGGAAGGCTGGCTGAAGAGAGACTCTACAACTAGAAGGAAAGAGAACAGCAAATCGAGGCTCAGAGGCGGCGCAGTGTGGAAAATACAAAGGTACCGAGGTGCGCGCGAAAGCGGGCTGGTGGCTGAGGGCGCGGTTGTCGTTTTCTGTCGGGAGTGAGTCTCAGACTCTGGGCTCCAGATCCGGGCGAGTCTCTAGGGACCCAGACTCAAACGGGAGAAGCGGGATTATCCGGCATCAGTTGGAACCTGAGGGCAGCTTTCTCTCCGAGGTTTGCAGCGGCTGCCGGGGTTCTGAGAAGCAGAGCCTCTGGGAACGGACTGAGCGTGGCCATAACTGCTCCCTCCGCCCGCCCTGTTGATCCCGCCCCGCCCAAAGCCTGCGCACAGCCATTTGCCGATCGCCTCAGGCAAAGGCTGGATTAGCGCCTCCCCAGAAGACAGACGTTTTCCGCACAGCTGATTCCTATAGCCAGTCGGCCTGAGGGTCAAATCCCCCTAGTGTTAACTACAACAATTAAGGCTTGGCTAGAAGAAGACTGCGCACAGAGACCACAAGGGGGTGCACCAAGAAAGCATAAAAGATGCGGAGACAAAAAAACATGACAGAAATGGAGGATATGGAGCTAAGAATCGCAATTTTGAGGGCTTGCCATAAATTTGTGCAGAACCTCACGAAAACTAATGAGACCCTCGATGCTACGATAAAGAAATTAGAAAGTAAGCATACACGGACTGAAATAAAGAATATTATACCCAATAGCAGACCAGAGGAGTACAATAATCAAACCAAAGATTCGACAAAAAACACCCAATTGGAAAAGCAAAATGAAAAAAGAATCCGAAAGTGTGAAGATAGTGTAAGGAGCCTCTGGGACAGCTTTAAGCGGTCTAATATCAGAGTCATTGGAGTGCCAGAAGATGAGAGACAGCAAGATATTGAAAACCTATTTCAAGAAATAATGGCAGAAAACTTCCCCCACCTGGTGAAAGAAATGGACTTACAGGTCCAAGAAGCGCAGAGAACCCCAAACAAAAGGAATCCAAAGAGGACCACACCAAGACACATCATCATTAAAATGCCAAGAGCAAAAGACAAAGAGAAAATCTTAAAAGCAGCAAGAGAAAGAGGCTCAATTACCTACAAGGGAATACCCATACGACTGTCAGCTGATTTCTCAACAGAAACTTTGCAGGCCAGAAGGGAATGGCAAGAAATTTTCAAAGTGCTGAATACCAAGAACCTACAACCAAGATTACTTTATCCAGCAAAGCTATCATTCAGAATTGAAGGTCAGATAAAGAGCTTCACAGATAAGGAAAAGCTAAAGGAGTTCATCACCGCCAAACCAGTATTATATGAAATGCTGAAAGGTATCCTTTAAGAAGAGGAAGAAGAAGAAAAAGGTAAAGATACAAATTATGAACAACAAACATGCATCTATCAACAAATGAATCTAAGAATCAAGTGAATAAATAACCTGATGTACTGAATGAACTGGTGATTATAATAGAATCAGGGACATAGAAAGGGAATAGACTGACTATTCTTGGGGGAAAAAGGGGTGTGGGAGATGCGGGAAGTGACTGGACAAAAATCATGCACCTATGGATGAACACAGTGGGTGGGGAGTGAGGGTGGAGGGTGGGGTGGGAGCTGGAAGGAGGGGAGTTATGGGGGGAAAAAAGAGGAACAAATGTAATAATCTGAACAATAAAGATTTAATTTAAAAAAAAAAATGTTATTAAATAGATGGAGGGAGAGGGAGAGAGAGGGAGAGGGAGAGGGAGAGAGAGAGAGAATTGGGCACTGGGATACAGACACACAGAGTGCAAAAAGCTTTGTGGGGATAATGCCTGCAAAAGATATGGGAGGAGGAAGCAAGACAGGACAGGGCGAAACTCAGATCATGATGTAGATTTCACCAAGTCTCAGACAAATTGAAAGGCAGCTCCAAAGCAAAGATTGCCTACCACAGGAGGCCAGAGTGGGGCAGAATTGCACTGGCCCCAGCTCCACTGCCATGCTTCCTGGTAGTTACTGGCTGGGGGCTGCAGAGCCATGGCTTGAAAGCTGAGATGAATCCGGGAGGCAATTACAGCAGGAAATGGCCTGCTAACTGCACTCCTTGCAGCTGATAGCAAATTCTTGCTTGAGCAGAGATTTAAGTGGCCCAACTCCATTTCAGCCTTGTGGGAAGGTAGAATGACAGGAAGGTGAGTGAAAGCCGGCTTTCCCACCAGCAGAGAGAGCATTTTCATTTCCGGCAGCTTCACCAACATTGAATATGATGATATGTGGTTGGTTTTTGGATTTTCAAGTTTTCTATGCATAGCATTTTCTTATTATTAGAAAATTTTAATTGTCATACCTATGGTGACCACCCCCCCACCCCCCCCCACCCCCCCCCACCCCCCGCTGCAAAAATAAAAGTAGAATGACATTGATCATTTTTTAGCTGCTCAGAATCCATTCCTCTTTGTTAAATCACCCCAGTTTTTGTTCTGGGAGAATCATCTCTCCTGCACATCGTACTGTGTGAATGGAAGAGAAATGTCAGTGTTGCAGGGTGAATTGTGTCCCCTTAAAATTTTTATATGTTGAAGTACTAGTCCCTAATATTGCATGATGTCACCATACTTGAAGATAGGATCTTTAAAGACATAATTAAATTTTAAAAGGTCATTATGGTGAGCCCCAATCCCATATGATTGGTGTCTCTGTAAGAAAAGGAAATTTGGACCCACACAAGTACAGAGGGAAGATGATGTAAAGACACAGCGAGAAGACAGCCATCTACAAGCCAAAGAAAAATGCCAGACTTCTAGCCTCTAGAACTGTAAGGAAATAAATTGCCGTTTCAGCCCCTAGCCTGTGGCAGTTCGTTACTGCAGGCCTAGAAAATTAACACAGCCAAGTTCCCACTTCCCACTTCAATGGGGGAAATTCGGGGTATGTGTAATACCTTCAACAATAAACATTTAAATATATATATATATATATATATATATATATATATATATAATGAAAGCTTTTTCCTTCTAGCTTTCTTTTATTAAAAAAAATGGCTTACAATCTGAGGTCCCAGTTGGACGGGTTTTGGGGAGGAGGGAACATTATCCAACCAAGTACATGTTCAAATTATCGTGAATTCTAAAACACTGCGAACTGAATGAGCTTGTGTTATGCCTGAAGCCCAAGCCGGTGCCCATAATTCTGAGGGTAAATGGAAGAACCATGCCGACTGGAGATGGAAGGGGAAATGGAAGTACTGTATACGGGCAACGCAGAGGAGCTGATGGTCTGGAGAAGGAATAAATATAAAAGGGGTTTTGATTTTTCTGAAGCAAAGGACAAGACAAGGGACCTTTATTAAACTTGGTGCAATTTTCTTTAACATTTGTCATTTTTTATGTTCTTAAGCGTCCTGGTACCTTGTACACAGTGGCTGCATGATATATCTCTGCAACTATATATATTAACATTAGTACACTTTCTTTGTAATCAAAGATAATACTACCAAGAAAGCAACCTACTTGTGTTTATGGATGTGGACTTTTGGCCATCTCCCTCTCAACAGCCACTTCCTGGCTCCCCACTGCGGCAAATTATTGAGAGCTGGAATGGTTCCCAGGAAAGTATATTGGAATTTACTTTATTTTCTCATTAAAGTCAGGCAATTGCAGTGTATAGGATAAATTATGCCTCCACTTAAATTACATGTTTTCCTTTAACCAAGGGAGAATTCTCCTCTATTGTTATCTTCACAAGTCTGTCTATAAATCCATAAATGAAAAGGAGAGTTTTTAAAAAATATATCCCAAATAAAGACCAGCATGGGACTTTGCAATGTGCTAACATTACATTTAATCCTGCCACATTGAGAAATAACTATTCCATGTAAGCGATTTTTCTAGCTAATTTTCAGCAACTCCTGATAGAGTTCTTTTCTCTGAAACTTTAACTACATTGATGAGACCATCTCTTAAATGTATTACACTTGCCTACATTAGTAAATAGAGCATAGTAGATTATATTTAACTTTCATTTTCATTATTTCAATTGAAAGTTACATATTTGTATTGTGTTGAATGGTGGTCCCAAATATGTATATATTCATATCTGGTATGAATTCCACAAAATTCCTATGTGGAAGCCCTAACTCCCAATATGTCAGATTGTGATTATATGTAGATGGAGATAAGCTCTTTAAGAAGGAAATTAAGTTAAAATGAGGCCTTTAGGGTAGGCCAATTGGATTAGTGTCCAATTTCAAGCCAAAGAGAGAGAAGCCTTAGCAGAAATCAAACCTGCTGACACCTTAATCTTGGGCTTCTAGCCTCTAGGACTGTGAGACAATAAATTTCTGTGGTTTAAGCCACCCAGTCTGTGGTATTTTGTTATAGCAGCCTCAGCAAATTAATATATCGTGCTAACCCTTGCAATCTGTGAGTATTTCTTTACATGGCAAAACACTGAATATTAGTTTCAGTGGCAAAAGGTATGATTAGATTAAGGGTCGTGAAAAAAGGAGTTTATCCTGGATTATCTGGGTAAGCACCAAATACCATCACATGTATCCTTATAGGAGAGAGGCAGATGAGTTTAGAGACAGACACACCGAGAAGATGATGTGAAAAGATGCAGCCATAAGCCAAGGAATGCTGACCACCAGTAGAAGCTGGAAGAGACAAAGAACAGAATCCCTTCTAGGCCCCTGGAGGGCCCCCCAGAATAAATTCCTCTTCTTTTAAGGCACCAAGTTTGTGCTTACTTATTACATCAGCCCCCCAAAATCAAATGCAATAGTATACTTGGCTTTAATACAGTCATGTCCTCATGACTCTTAGCATATGGAATTTCTAATTGACTCCAGTCTACTCTGTATTTGTAATTGTACTGGAAGTTCTTGTTCTTTTTCTGATAGTGTCACTGACGAACATGTCAATTTTATCTATTCATTCATCCATTTCACATAAATTCACACACCACAGATTATTTTTGAGAGTTACAGGATATTATGAACTGCCCCCCATCTTCCTTTCCTCAATTCTTCTAATCGTTTTTTTTCTGAAATGTATTAAATAATTTTACTGATAGTCTGTAGTACAAAACTTTATATATACTTAAGGTTAAAAACTAAATTTGCTTTAAATTGAGAGTAGACCATTAAGGGCAAGTCTATCTCCAAAGTTCCTGGCTACACAAGCACCATTTTCTTTTTCTGACATCATCTCCTTAAACTTTCAGAGAAGTTTTTTGTTCACCATATTTCTGAGACCTCTAGAAGTCTAATCACTAGGTATGAATGCTTTCCTATAAATTTATCAAAAGTGACTCCTAAAAATTATTTGTTTTCCCTAAAGGAAATTTTATCCTGTAAATGTGCTATTTAGTAACTTTTTAAATTCTTTTAGACCCTCTTTAAAATCTTTAAAATCTAACACAACTATGTTAATTCATTTGAAGTAAAAAAATAGAGTTTGGATTGCCAACATAAAAGAAAATTTATGTTCATAAAAATCAATTTGCTTTAGGTATAATTTTACCTAAGCACAGAAGTACAGTACTTAACAAAGAATAACCTCATTTGAAAAAACAT
The DNA here is from genome assembly GCF_028538775.1 of Myotis yumanensis. Classification (NCBI taxonomy): domain Eukaryota; kingdom Metazoa; phylum Chordata; class Mammalia; order Chiroptera; family Vespertilionidae; genus Myotis; species Myotis yumanensis. The sequence continues at coordinate 17,263,384 of NW_027223762.1, forward strand.
TATGAGAGCTTAAATTTTTTACTATAATAAATTAGTAAGCATGATCATAACATAGTCAATGAACCTCAATCTTATAAATATTTAATATGTGGCTACTTGATGACATGTACTCTACCAAGAGCTAAGTGTTAGAGATTCATATATAATTTTTTCATATTATATAATTTCATATACATAACTTTGTTTTTTAAATATATAGAACTTTTCCCAAAAAATCCATTTTTTTATTTTTACCTTTCTAAATTAAAAAAAACAACATTATTTTTAAAAACAAATGCATTTTATATCATCATAAATGCTAGGAATACAGACATATTCTACCTTTTAGCACCCATAGCATAGCTTAAACAAATAACAATTCAAATATGCCTTTCCTGATTCTTTATTCCATTCCTCAATATTACCCATATGTTGATGTTCTATTAATTAAAATAGATCCTGGATTTTTTAAGCCTCCTGCAAAGTCTTATATCAGTTCCACTAGACCAATCATTTTCTAATTTTTTGAAATCTTTTTCAATTTTATGTCATAAAAAGAGGTCATTATACAAATTCTGGATGGTAGCTGAAGATAGAAGTACTGGCCAAAATGAAACGAGCCCACCACAGAAAGTCCCTTTGCTCTCTAATGAAAATTTTGAGTTTATATGATACTATTGGAAAAGCACAGATCAAATGGTAAAGTTGAACTCAAAGCGCACCATCATAGATACTTTCCTTTTGTCCTTAGTTCTGCTATTTTGACTTCTGCCCTCTCATTAATAGGCTGTATTACTTAAAAGCTCATCTTAGGAGATTTCAATCCCAATTTTTCTGATTTTTAAATGCCCCAGAAGGGTAAAGTTCTTTCTTTTTTATAGCTACTGGGGTAGTATAATAGTTACATTATTCTGAGTGAGTTTTTCCAATATTAGCATTCAATCTGGGTCGATTTAGATAACAAATCTTTGTGCTATGTCTGCACTCAAATGAGACACTTAATTTTTAGGATACCATATTTTAATCAGTCATCGGGGGACTCTTATCTGTCTCCAGTCTGGCGTTTCAAAGGTAATTGGCATTAACAGAACATTGACGTTATTTCTGCTCTAATCTTAATGCGAGAGAATGAGTGTATCTGAAATTGAAGATATAAAATGACCCTGCATGTCTAACCTGAGAGGTGGTGGAGCTAAAACCCAGCTTGCACACACTTGAGGGGAAACCTTTATAAAGACAGAAATAAACACCATGCTTCCACTTTTCATAGGAGAAATATCAAAAGATACTCATTATGACCCCAAATTTCCACCCTGAGTCATTGTCAGAAGAACCAACCAAAGAATAGTACCAGGTTGGTATTTCTCAGCTTTTTAAAGGTAAGTGTATCCCTATCAGGAGCTGAATCCTGGGAGGAGATCTTCCCTTGCATTTCCATCAGACATCATGCCAACAACACTCAAATTCCAGGAAGAATACTCACAAACTTGAGTTGGCATGGCATTCCATAGGAAAGTGGAGGCAAACCTCACTCTAAAGTACGGTTCTGGTTAAATAAGGAAAGCTTCAAGCCACCTAATTCATCAAGTTATTAGGAAATGGAAAATATCTTTTGAAAAGCAGAATGACAAGTACCCAGCACAGAGATTTACATTAAGGGCTCAGTTAATATTTGTTGAATTAAATTGCTAGATTAAATCGACCCAGTACCAGTGTGCTGGTAAAAGTTAACATCTGGGCTGGGGAGAGGAGGAACAGGAGCCCTGATTTGTAGAATTCGCCAGTTTCTGTGATAAAAATTATAGTCGATTTCAAGCTTCCAACATGATGTCGCTGAACATGGAGTTGGGAAGATATGCTAACAAACAGGTCTTGTGGCCCACATAGCAGGCTCCAGCACTCCACTGACCAAGAAGACAGTCAAAAAAGATATGAGTGCCTGCTAGGTGACAGGCTATCTCTTGACCATACCGAGGAATGAAGGGACAAGAGACATGCTTCACACACTTCTGCATTCCCCCAGAATATCAGCTATGGTGTGGATAACATAGTAGTTGCTCAAAACGCATCTGTGAACAGAACTAGAAAACTCACTCGTCACTCACAGTGTCCATGCTCCCTGTCTATTCTGTATGGTTCCTTCATGTTTAGCCCAAAGTTCACCCAAACCTCAGCCTCCATTTTTCAACACCTTTAACTACTATCATTGATGCCCAATCAACATTTTTATCTATCTTCTCATTGATGATGAGAAGATATGGGTAATATTGACATGCAAGGGAAGATCTTAAGCTGACACTCACTTTAAGTAACCCTGGTAGGTAATATTTAAACTAAAGACTAAGAAAACATGCAGGTGGTATTGATTATATAAAGTTTCTATTCTAGGGTTCCTTTGGAACCTCCCTCCTCTATCTTCTCCTGGTCCTGCCAGCTTGTTACCTTATCAAGCTCCTCTCAACTTTCCATCTGGATGTGTCCCCCAGCTACATTTTCACCTTTCTCCTAGTTTCCTGGCTCTCTGTGGCTCCCCGGTCCTTCTCTCCCATATGATACTCTAGGTAGTTCCCAACCCATTATCACAATAAGTAGGACCCAGATCCTTAGAGCACTCTTAATATGTCTTTTTATTATTCTTGTATTTTTATTCAAGTATAGTTGATATACAACATTATATTACTTTCAGGTGTACAACACAGTGATTGGACATTTATATACTTTACGATGTGATCACTATGGTAAGTCTAACAACCATCTGTCACCATATAAAGTTATTATGATACTAGAAGCCCAGTGCACCAAATTTGTGCACTCAGGAGGGGGGGTCCCTCAGCCCGGCCTGTGCCCTCTCGCAGTCCGAGACCCCTCTGGGGATGTCCGCCTGCCAGCTTAGGTCCTATCCCCATTGGGCCAAGCTGGTAGGCAGACATGCCTCTCATAGTCCAGGGCTCTCACAGTCCTGGACCCCTCGCTCCTTACCATCTGCCTGCAGTGGAGGCTGGAGAGGCTCCTGCCACCGCCTCTGTGCTTGCCAGGTGTGAGCCCAGCTTCTGGCTGAGCGGCGCTCCCCCTGTGGGAGTGCACTGACCAACAGAGGGCAGTTCCTGCATTAAGCGTCTGCCCCCTGGTGATCAGTGCATGTCATAGCAACCAGTTGTTGTCATTCGGTCGATTTGCATATTAGGGTTTTATTATATAGGACTAGAGGCCTGTTGCATGAAAAGATTCGTGCAATAGGCCTTCCCTTCCCCTGGCTGCCGGCACCGGTTTTCCTCCAGCACCCAGGACCCAGGCCTTCACTCCGGCCGGAGCCGCCTTCAAAGCCCTTGCTGCTCCAGCCAGAGCCACCTTCAGTCTTCGCTCTGCTGCTTCGCGCCATATGCTAATTAACCGCCATCTTTGTTGGGGGTTAATTTGCATATCATGCTGATTAGCCAATGGGAGGTGTAGCGAAGGTACAGTCAATTACCCTGTTTGTCTATTATTAGATAGGATTATTGACTATCTTCCCTGTGGTGTACATTACATCCCATGACTTATTTACTCTCGAACTGGAAGTTTATACCTCTTACTCCCCTTCCCCCCTTTCACCCATTCTCTCAGTCCCTTCCCCTCTGCCAGCCATCAGTTTGTTGATTCTTCTTGATTTTTGACCCTGACTTTCTTTAGTGTTGCCCTTTGGGATTAGTCAGTTTAATCCAACTTTTCCTGGTTCTCGCCTCTGACTTTGAGTCCCATTCCCCAAGGCTCTTGCTGGTGCAAACCACAGCTTCTTCCTGAAAAACCGCTAAGCTTCCCTTAGTGCTTCTAACTCCTCAGGTGCATTTGCTCCTTAATTTGGCATTATGCTGAGTTACTCATGGAAATTCCTTTTAAATTAGTCACAGTTGAATTTGATTTTATGTGAATATTCCCTGAGGTGTGGTACTGATTGGCTCTCTTTTTTGTAAGCCAAATTAATAAAAGCCCACTGATTTGATTTGCCTCTAGTACTTAGTGAGTCATCTCTTCAAACCGGGCTCCAACCAAAGCCACATAGCTTCACATCATTGGTTTATATCACAGTGGTTCTTCTTTTTCTTTTCTTTTCTTTTCTTTTTTCTTTTGTTTTTGTTTTTTGTTAATCCTCACCCGAGGATATTTTTCCCATTGATTTTTTTTAGAGAGAATAGGAAGGAGGGAGGGGGAGACGGGGGAAAGAGGAAGAGAGAGAGAAACATTTATGTGAGAGAGACACATCCATTGGTTGCCTCCTGCACATGCCCTGACCAGGGCCAGGGATCTAACCTGCAACCCAGGTACATGCCCTTGACTCAGAATCGAACCTGAGACCCTTCAGCTCTCAGGCTGACACTCTAACCACTGATCCACACCAGCCATGGCTCTTTTTCTTTTTCTTAATTCAATTCTATTCTATTCCTTCCCCAAAATGTGAAGAGCAAAAATGTCATTCCAATTCAAGCCTAGAAGTAAATTAGAAAAGAAGCTGACACTTTAAGTAACCCTGGTAGGTAATATTTAAACTAAAGACTAAGAAAACATGCAGGTGGAATTGATTATATAAAGTTTCTATTCTAGGGTTCCTTTGGAACCTCCCTCCTCTACTTCCCATAGCTCATTCTTGAAAGTGCTAGGCTATTTGAAGATATCAGGCCCTGCTCTCATGGACACATGACCACAGCCAAATTCCAAGCTCAGTCAAGTGGAGCAGCAGCAGAAAACATTCAGGTTGAGTCACCTACTGACTCAGGAAACCTGGCCTTCAGTCCAGGGGGGCTGGGAGGAGGGAGGGGCTAGCCGATGCAGCAGCTCAAAGGCAAGAACCCTAAACATTCAAGTGAGGTTACCATGCCTAAATCAGAAGCACATGAATGAAGTCAAGGAGTGAGGGGAAAACCCAAGTTCAGTTTCAGAAAGTAGAGGTCAAATTAAGAGAGTCAAGCCAACCACAGAGAAAACTGCCCGAGAGTGTCAGAGACCTTTGCACCTGCCTCTGGTGGGGCCTTTTCAGCTGTATGCATGTGGTTGGGCAGAGAGTCCATGCAGAAACGTGAATTTTGTGAGGCCAAATGGATTCATATTAATCCGCTTTAGAACTATGGGTTTATTTTTATATTTTCAGGTACAAATTTACTGTTTAACATCTTTCAATCAGGTCATTGTTTCTGTGTGGTGGAGGCTTACATGAAGTGGTGAGGATCTGATGGAATCTGGCACTCAAAATAAATGTTTCAAAACAAGAATAAATAAAAAATAATCTCAATAAAGTAAATAGGATGATAAGAGAGCTGGGACCTTCTAAACAGGATTTTTAGATAGGCTTCCTTATTAAGCAGTTTAATTTTTAGAAAAGTCCATAGAGGGTGAGGAAGATGTTTTAAATTGAATACTGTTCAAGTGGTAAATTTCTTTAAGCATTTGCTTTTTTAGTGAATGATATCTTATAGTCAATATTTGGAACTTCATCAGGTTCCAAAGTTAGGAGTGCAGAATTTTTTTAATGTACATTGAGATAATATTAAGCTAAAGAGCCAAGCTTTGCCAGGACTGAAAATGTACCACAGGGATGTACCAGCCAACGAAAGGGACCCCAACAAAAGGGTCTGATGTTATAAGGTCCCTAAACTGTCACCTACAGAGTCACAAAGTTCTTGGGTACTCAGTGCATTGTTTCTTCATAAGCTGGCTATAAATAGAGGGTTTTTTTTTAAGACTCTGGTTAGGCAACTATGAATTCTGGGTTTTAGCTGTCTGTAGGCATCAATGTATGCGCCTCAGAGGGTCAGCATTTTACAAGCAGGTGTAAACCGCCAATAAATTAAAAGTGAAAAGCACGGAGTCTTTTGAGTTATGGAAGTTACAAAATAAAACTTCCCCACTCTGGAGGTGGCGCTGGCAACATGTATTTTTAGTCATAAACATGTCACGTTTCAGCTTTTCACACAAATCTCTGGAACCAGCCTCTTTCTGCAGGCAAGGACAGCGTGTCTGCCCGGCCTTTCGTGGGAATGCAGGTTGGTGGCAGGAAACTGCGTCAGGAACACAAGCAGCCAGGCCTCCCTTCGTGAGCAAGGCAGCAGGAGAGGTGGCACCCAGGACCCCAGGTCAGCGGTAACGCCCTCTGTCACCAAACCCACTGGAGCAGGCAGTAAGTCAGCACATCCTCCGCTCACACCATTACTAAGACAACTGCTTCCAGCAAATTCTACCCGGTGACCAGGCTTATGCCAGGCCACCCCAGAGAAAGGGAAGGAGCCCCCAATGAATAAGTCGCCTGGACCAGAGAAATGACAATTTCCATGACCATCCCTGGTTCAAAGAAGAGAATGTGGCACAATAATGTAAGAACATAATATATTTAGCAATGGGAGGCGGTGTTCTTTTTTAAATACTTGGTCTACCACTTTTCCCACAGCCCCTTGCTGATCGGCACCCTTCAGCCATAACTGATCACATTAACAGGGGTAAGGCTGCAGCAAATATTCTCAAATATCAATATCAAAGTGTGTTTCTTAGGTGGGTCTGTGGGTGACGCCTCTCTACTTATCTCTGATGCCAGTCCTGGTTAGGAGGGTCCCCCTTCTCAAAACAGCTCCCAGCTCGCCCCCTGATGCCGTGCAGCAGACATCAGCTCTGTTTCAGCAATTTTTCTTGTTTTCCATTTAACTTCTATGAGCCATTATTTTTAAGCAACTCACATATTTTGGAGCAGATTTCACATTATCACTTTGTGAAAAAGTTAATGGGCTTCTATGGCTATACGTAATTTGGAGTTATTGGGTATCAAAAAAGGGCATGGTCCATTTATCCCAACCTGAATCTGTTTGTATCTCATTGACCCCTCTTCTTGTGAGCATTTGCCTTACTACCCCTGGAGCAGACATAATGAACAAGTTCCTATGAACTGACTTCATGCAACCTGATATTAGGTAGGCAATGGAAAGCAGAAAGCATCTCTCAATTCCATTCAGCAAGAATCCACTGAGTACTTAATTTCCCTACACTATGCTAAGCATTTAGAGGCAAATAAAATTTCTAAAAAGATTCTTTGACTTCCAGTTGCTTATAATCTGGTCGTGGCAATCCACACGTCAATTGGCAAACAACAAAGGAAGAATATGATTGATTTAACCAAGCAATCCCCCTACACACACACACACACACACACACACACACACACACACACACTCCAGCTTCTGGAATGTGAAAGAACGCCAAGACTGTGAATTCCATCTGCTGTCTCTTTTTCCAAAAATGGCCCTATGTTTTTACAGGATACCGAACCTTCACACTCTTAAGGAAAAAATGCTTAACATTCCAAAGAATGATCCCCACTTTTCCCTCACATCGCTGGGTAGTTGGCATTTTTCTTCATATATGGAGGCAAGGAGGAGGAAATTAGAAATGGGGTCAGTATCATGGACTCAAGTGAAAGGACTTTGAGAGGTACAAATTGTTCTTCAATTTTGTTGAAGAATTAAGTTCTTCCATTTAATTATGATGGATGATCCTAGCACACATGAACAAATTATCAACTTAAGTTATGACATACCTAGTGCACCAAAGAACATGACATTTAAAGCCACGATATTTGTTAATAGAAAAGGCATCCATGTGGAACCCTCTCCATGAGCTACATAACTACAATAACTGTAACTGTTATTAACCCTTGTTGAGGGGAATCAGCCAAAAGTCCAATACCTTATAAATCACCCAGAGGCAGAATTTGGTTAATTTGGTTAATTAACATATGCATGTATGCATTATCCAGCTAACTCATATCGATGTGATTAAGTTAATAAGCATTCCACCTTGGCGTCATAACTTGATTCAGTGGCAGAAAGAATACCGATGAGGCTGTGGAAGAGAGGACTCCTAATATGAAGTCATCAGTTTCTAAAACGTAACTCATTTGTACTCATCCAGGACGCTGAACCCACCCATACACATCACAAGAAATGTGACCTACACACACATACATTAGATTCACTCTCTAATATCAACCACTACCAGGAATTGAACACTCACCGTGGGCAGCTTCGTTTCTAAACACCGAGTCTAATCTTGCAGCAACCCTAGAACACAGGCATTACTGTTGTGCCCACTTTTCAGAGGAGGGAGTTGAGACTCAGAAGAGATAAATGAGTTGCCCAATGTAGTAAATGACCAGCTAGTAAATGACCAAGACAGGAGTGGAAGGCAGGTCTAAGTAGGTCTGTGTCCCCCATTCAGTATGACAAGCTTCATGCTAAGTAAGAGAGAAGGAAAGGCTGCAGAAACAGTGCTTGTCTCTATCTGGACATTTGTCTTGGATTGCAAGCTCCCGGAACGCAGGACAGTGTCTGTCTCTACCTGGTTCTCCTTGTAGAGCTGAGCTGTGTGAGCAGGTGCTGTGGGATGTCACTTGGGTAATGAGAACAATGAAGAAGCAAGAATGCAAATAATAGTAGGAACCTAACCCCCTGTTTTGCCCTTAAATTTATAAAAGGTCTTACAAATTATATTGAAACAGAAATATATATATATTCTCTAAATCTTGGGGACAACATACAACCCTAGTGCATCCTGTCAGCCCTGCTATGTTAATGTAGACAGACATCCAGACAAAGGAGGCATTAAGTCACCTCAGTGAACACTCAGCCCCAAGTTCCTTGTAGCGTAGGAGGAGAAAGGGCAGGTTTCTGAGAGTCCCACCTTCCTCAAACCCAGCGCACGCTCCTCTACGTCTGTCCCCTGCAGCTCAGACCTCATCAGTCCTGGAATTTTCTGTGCAGCAAAAACCAAAGGGAAAATAAATGCCGAACAGCCACTGCTGTCATTGCCTTCCCCGCAGTCGTCCCACTAATGGCTGTCGGAGGGGCAGGCCGCGTAGGTTGACGCGATCTGAGGAAGGATGAGGGATGAGATGTCAAGTCAGGGAACCGGGCTGCCTGTGCCAGGTGGCTTTGACACGCGATGCAGACAGAGCCCATCAGCTCGCCTGGTCGGGAGACAAGCAAACTAAACTGTAGCCACAGAGACAAGCAAAACGAGGAGCGTGTGCACAGATCAGCATATGCAGCCTGCCAATTAGCTCCCTCCCCGGCCGCCCCCAGCCCCAACACAAGCTTCTTAGTATTGACAGTGAAGGAAATTGCAGCAGTGAGCGTGTTGAGCGTATTGTATGGTCTAACCTAAGTCTCCAAGTGTGAGCTGGGATACAAAAGCAGACCCCCAGGCACTCCCCTCACTGTCTCCCAGGACAGAATATTCTCGGAGGCCAGCAACCTTGCACCAGTACCTTATCCTTAAGAAATGGGATTGGCTTTTCTGATTCCCAGTAGTACATCCTAGAACTTTTCAATGTATGGCTACACACACACACACACTCAAAAAAGATAAGGGGGACTGGTCTTTGAATTAAGTGGCATTCTTATTCCTCTTAAATCCCTACGATTAGTATTTAAACCTCACTTGCCATGCTCCTCCAAGCAAACACACTTTATCTCACCATCACATCCTTGACATTATTAAGGGGTGATATCATGTTAAATTTTGATATCAGGGAAATATGTGTCCAGGATCAGCATGGCATGTGTTGAAAGGGCTTGAACTCTCAACCTATTTTTAAGATTTTTTTTTTGTGTGCTACATAATAAGAAATCCGTGAGCCCATCCCTGAAGGAATATGACCAGCTTAGAATGGAAACATCTCCTTGACTTTCTGCAGGCAATAGAGACTAAGAATTCTTCCTAAAGATTGATCCATCTCAGACTTCAGGTGGAGAGAAATAAATATTCTGTTGTTGAGAGGTGAACCCCAGTGACTGTCTATAAGCTCTTCCTGGCGGGTCTTCCAGGGCTACAATGGGCAAAAGGGAAGAATGATATTTTCAACCTGGCGTCTAAGCATAGACAGCAATGGAAAATAATAAAGGAAGGATACTTGCTTAGCTCCTAAGCTCTTCAATATCACTGGGACGTGAACAGAAGGTTTCTTCAGGAGCCCAGATACTTGCAGCTCCAGGTCCAGGGATACCAGTGGCAGGACAAGAGAACGGAGAGGGTTCTGCTGCAAGGGACACCATGTGATTGCCCAGGGACAGACAGGGTCTGGTGAGCCATTCAAGGTTGTAAGTCTTAATGCGAGTGAGCACTTGGCACATCAGTACCCAGAGCCCTGGGAGCTTGGAACTCTGCTCCCTGACTGCAGATTGGAGCAGGCACTGGAGGCAGGGAGTTTAGACAGAGGAGGAAGGCGGGCTAGAGAACATTCATAGCAATATGCTGCATGGGAAGAAAAGATTTCCTGGGGTGTTCTAGAGAAAGCTTCCTGAGAAATCAGGGCATCCAAGGCTAATGGAAGCATCCTGTGTGGATGGGCACAGAGTGGAGGCTGAGGCCCAAGAGATATGACTCTCACACAATCGTGATTTTGCCCCAGAAGGGGTAGCCTTGAACATATTCTATTTCCTACTCTGCTAAAAATAAGGAAAGAATCACGTTTTCACAGTAGTGGGTTTTGTTAACATGAGGAGAAAAAACACACATGTATTTCTCAGGTATTTTTGTTGGCAGTGGCCTTCCATATTTTCTATTCCAGGGCCTCTCAGCTTTAACCTGCATTAGAAACACCGGGACAGCTTGTTAAAACTCACAGGGCTAGAGTGGAGCTCACACCTAGTTCCCCAGTAATGCTGATGATGCTAATCTAAGGATTACTGATCTAATCCAACCCTAAACTCTTAAAAGGAGACAATGACATTTAACAAATATTTATTAAGTACCTACTCTGAGCAAGATTTGGGCCAAATATTAAAGGGGAAAAAAAGAATTTTATACTAAATCAAATTTTTGATTGATTTTTTTAAATGTTATGATTCTAGAATATAATTCCAGAGTGGGGGGAAACTTTTTGAAAATGACATCCAATGTAGAAACAATAAAGGAGAACCATAAAAGAAAACCAGAAAGCAATTTTCTATATAAAATTATTAAATGTCTGAGTGGCGAAAAAATAAAAAGTATGACAAAGTAAAAAATTGTGAGTAAGTATTGGCAACCTATATTACAGATAAAATGCTATGTCCTTAAATGCAAAAAAAATCCATAAGGAAATCCCTTTCAGAGAAGCATTAGCAATGAAATAATTGGGCAGTTCACCAAAAAAATTAATACAAGTGGCAAATTAATATATAAAAATATTTAATTACAATAATAGAGTAAAGAAAAATTAAACAAATGTTGTTTTTCAATAATAAATTTGGCAAAAATATTGAATATTGGCACAACTGACTTTCATGTGCCGATGGAGCGCTCATAATTGCTGTAGTCATTATGTTAGTTTAGGTAACACTATCTCCTATTACAACAAACCTGAAAGTGAACAATGGCTTACACAAAAATGCATGTACTTTTTGCCCACATCAAGCCCAAGGAAGTGCTCCTGGGTGGCAGTAGGCTCCTCTCCAAGCTGTGATTCGGAGACTCAGGCTCCTTCTTTTTCTATCCAGTGCCTCTACCATCCTCAACATGGTGGCTCGTGGGTTCACTATCAAACCAAAAATGGACATAGCATAGAAAACTGCATTGCAAGTGTCTACGAAGGAGTTTTGGAATGGCATGCATAACTTTCATTCACATTCCGTTGGCAAAAAGTCACTCATATGGCATGTGAATTATATCTCAATAAAGCTGTTACTTTAGAAAAAAAATGTAGCAAGAGAATTTAGAGAGTGTGGTGTGATGAAAACAAAGAGAGCTACCGAAGAAGAGAGAAGAGATTAACTACCATATATTGCAAGGAGGTTGAAGAAGAGGAAGCCTAAGAAGAATATGTAGGTCTAATGAAGAAGATATCTGTTAATTCTTAAATAAGAACATTTTGAGTAGAATAATGAGCACCCAAGGCTGATGGAAATTCATAAGGAAGGACTAGGTTCAAGTTGTGCTCAAAAGCTATCTACTGTGTTTTTCAGTGAAAGGGAAGAGATAGAAGACACCAAATGACATCAAAGGTAAAAACAATAAAGGAAAATCACAGAAGTTTTAAAGGGGGAGAATGGAGGATCATTTTTATGAAAGACTTACTGATAGGTGCAATGATATGGCTCCTAACTCTGTAGCAGTGTCTTATTGGAGGCTGGGGGAAGAAATGTGGAGGATTAGTCTTGCCAAGAAGAGATATTTCTTCCTCCAGAACCTTAGGGAAATAGAAACACTTGGTAAAAATGTGAAGAAATACTTGAATAGAGATAGTGTATCAGATGGTTTAATCATTCAGTAATATAACATTTAATGGTACCTGTTAAGGGAAGGGGGAGTAAAATGTGTTCGAGATAGTGAGAGAAATGGGGCAAGTTTTGGATAACTGTAACTGGAAACACAATCAAAAAAATAAATAAATTATCTGGGGTTGGTTCTTTTTATGTTTTTGTTTATGGTGGGGGTTTTTGTTTTCTATGGTTTTTTATTTGTTTGTTTTTGTAGCCACCAAATCTCTGAGTATGACATTAATGAACAGATAGGGATAAGAGAATTTGCATACAATAAATGTTAATTTTACCAAGCCTGTATTGCCTTTTTGCCTTTAAAAAGCTGAAATTACTGAGAGATGGCCAGAAACTCCTCAATTAGAGATTTATACATCTTTTTAAAAGTTACACAAAGCCCTCAAATATTAACATTTCCTTTTCAAATAAAAAAGGTTGTTTTCATTCTTTGAAATATTTCCCATAATAGGTGTTTGCATTTCATCACAAGTCATCAACCAGGTTACTCAGACGAGTCAATAGATTTAATAACAGTCCCCACTTTTTCTTTCATTTGTTCTTGTTTCGGTGTATTGAATCCCACACAGTTCAATCCTTTCAGGGAGTGCATTTATTGATTCTGGTATTGTTTCAATACATGAGACCTACAGAATTTGCAGTTTGTATTGAACATTTACTGTCCAATTTCTCCAATCAATCCAAGTAGTAAAGACTGAGGGGGTGAAACCGACAAGTAGCTAACTGGTCCAAGGGGAACCTGGAGCAGTAGGGCACTAACATTGGTGTCCACTGGAAGCCTCTGAGCCTCCTGAGAGCAGGGGGGCATGGCAAGTTCTTGGGGGACAGAACTGGTGGCTGAAAGGAGAACAGAGAGGGTACGAAACGCTATTTTATCCCAAGATGATTTAGCCTGGGGCACCTTGAATGCCATCTCATCTTGTCTGTCTGCTTGTGGGCCAAGGGAGGAAATAGAGACAAATTATTCTGGAGCCACAGGACTAATTCAAAATAAGAACTAGCCTCGTTCGAGTTGAAATTGGTCCCACCAGTATAAACAGCAGCAGGAAAGATGGAACTCATTTTTGAGTGATACCCACATTCAAAGATTCTGAGCTGGTCAAGACACCAGTCACAAGTATGGAAGTAGGCGCCTCCCTCAGACAATAGTCATGGTCACACAGAAGCTTTTGCAATGGCTCCCGGCAGGTATGCGCAGTTTGAAATAGGTCTGCAGTTGAGGGCTAGTGGTAGGGATCCATGCTGGCTAGGGAACTGGCAAGTTCTGGGAAGTTAGCAGTGCCCTAGCCAGCAAGATGCATTTCTGGAGAAAACCCTAATCCCATGGCCTCATTCCCATCAAAGATTTCAAAGACCCTGCAGGTCACCTATCCCATCTATTCCCACATGCTATCCCCCCAGATTTTACCAGGGCTTTAAAATCGTTAAATTGCAATAAGTTATTTATACAGTAGAATCCAAAATACAGACATTTTCATATTATAGATAAAAAAGCATTTAGGTCACCTGAAGAAACGCTGCAGTCGCGTCTAAACTCTGAAAACCACTTCCCTCATGAGAAAGAGAGCTTAGTATAACCACACAAAAATAATCCTAGCCAGAAGGAAACTCTTTCTACCATCTAACCTAACCACATCCCCTCATTCTTTACTCAGTGGAAATGAAAAATAACCTCTCTTGAATAAAAAAGCAAAAGCAACATCCCCCTTTTTACATAGCTATCACTTACTGAGTACATACTGAGTTAAAACTTCTTTTGTTAAATATTGCTGAATTTGGCTCAAAATTTGGAGCTCAATTCTCCCCTATCTTTAAAGGCGCTCAAGAATGAGACAGATTCCAATGAGCTTTGCCTTTTGGGTAAAATACCTTTGTTTCATATGACATCATTGACTTAACCTCAGGAACAAACTGAATAATAGGAAGGCAAGAATTAGTGGCTTCTACAAATTAAATGTAAGTACTTTGTTTCCATGTGATCAGCCTAATTGTAACAGACCAACCAAAATATATCATTTTATTTCTGCCCACTTTTGAGGGGGAAATGACCAAACTACCAATTAGATTTAATTAACAATGCCATCTTTATTGTACAATGGTATTTACCAGCTGACATGAAATGAATATGCTTGAGGAGAATATTAATGACAATCTACTTGCAATCTGTTTGCAATACTGAGACTCCATAGTCAAAGACTATGGGAATGAACAATAACAACACATATCCTAGAACTCTTCTGCAATAAGTATGTTCTTCAAGGGAAAAGGAGTTGGATGGGAGAAGACACATCAAAGAGCTAAGAGTGAAGTTCTTGAGAAGGACTGGAAACCAATAACTTAACTGGAAGACACTAACTCAGTTTCGATCAATTGTACATGAAATATACCCAGAGGACAGACCAACCCAGGAAGAAGTTGGATTTTTTTTTATTTAAAAACAGTATTTTTAAAAAGTTCTGTTTTCTTTACATTTAGAAGAGAAATACATTATTTTAATGACCGAAATAAATGTTTGTAAAGAAAATTATCTGAGGTCCTTGTTATACCTGGGGATATTATATAATTCCAAAAATATTCAGGCTGTCCACAAGAAAGTGCTTCTAAGAAGTTTCCTTCTAAGCTTAAACATCTGTGACTTTTGTGGCCTTTTCACCTGGAGAAATAGTACTATAGTTGCTTCAGTTTTTCTACTTTCTGTGACACTTGGGCATATCTCAGATTTAAGGCACACCTGAGCTTTATCTCCTCCTTCTAAGTGATTTCTGGTCTTATATTAATACTAGAAGCCCAGTGCATGAAATTCATGCAAGGGGAGTGGTGGGGAGGCGTCCTTCAGTCCGGCCTGCACCCTCTCCAATCTGGGACCCCTCAGAGGATGTCCGACTGCTGGTAGGGATTGGACCTAAACCGGCAGTCGGACATCCAGCTGGCTCCTAACTGCTCGCCTGCCTGCCTGCCTGCCTGCCTGATCGCCCCTAACCACTTCTGCCTGCTGGCCTGATCACCCCCTAACTGCTCCCCTGCTGGCCTGATCGCCCCTAACTGCCCTCCCCTGCCAGCCTGATTCCCCCTAACCTCGGCTCCCCACCACCATGGCTTTGTCTGGAAGGATGTCCAGAAGACATCCGGTCTAAATAGCATATTATCCTTTTATTAGTATAGATCACTCAGTATTCAGTAATTCTGAAGTTAAAGATAAAGTTCCATATATATGAGAATTAGGCCAGAGTTTCAGAAAGTCAAAGATAAGAAAACCCAGATGGGCCCAATATGGAAACATTCTGTCCTGGATCAACCAACTCTGCTCTCCAGCTAATTCCCTCTCACATCCCCTCTTTTGATGAGTGCACCCTTTCAATCTGCCTAAATGTCAATTATAAAAATAAGAATGTGATCTCTTTTCTGAATAAAGACAAAAATATTATAGATAGCTTGCCCCATTTCAAAAAAATGAAAATATAGCTCTATATGATATAGATCTGCCTACTTTTCATTTAGGAAGAAATGCAGCTAGGGAAATATGGGGACCAGGAACTTGGACTATTCCAGGTTGTCAAATATTGTGTTGTTATCTAGGGATAAAGTGTGTTCTTGTATGAGGCCCAGGAAGCCAGTTGGAAGCACCTGACTTATCAATCCCGTGACCTCCATATGAATGAACAGAGCATGGAAGCAAACACATCCTCAGAGGAGCTGTCTCAGGCCCACATTCAAACCAGATTGCTGCTGCCCTGAAATTCCACCTCATAGAAATAATGGAGCACTTGTGTCCTCTGTCCCAAAGGGGTGAGAATTCTTTCCCCAGAGCTAACGGAGGGATAGAAACTGAGAGACACCATAATCAAACAAAAGGAATGGGGTGAACCACAGTCAGTAAGAAGCAGAGTCTGAGGGATTCCTGAGAAATGATAGTATAAATCCAAGACACGAGACAGCCAGGAAAATGAAAACAGCCAGTCAGGTGAGCAGTCCGAAGCCAGCCTGGAGGACTGAAAGGCACCAGGGATGTTATCCAATACTGAGTTTTTACCTGCTCTCCAGGGCAAGATGCCCAGGTGATCCAACTACATTTGGAGGACCAGAAATGGATGGAACATCACCCCCGTCTCCCCAGGGAGGACAAAGCTGGCCTGGTAAAATGTGTAGGTACTAGAATGTTCTGGTATGTTCCTGAGATCCGAGGCAGCCTTCTTCAGCCACCTCTCTAGCCTATTCTCTTCCCAGTAAAGATTCCGGGGCTGGTCTTGTTCCAGGAAGAGCAGTCTTGTCAGTAGTTCTCACCTGTGGCTGGGCACCAAGAGCACCAGGAGCATTTGTTAAAACTGTAGAATCCTGGGACCACCCAGTCCTACTGAACTATAAAACTAAAGGTAGAGTTCATCTGTATTACCTAGTTCATTCTTTAGCAACTAGCCTGGTACCAAACCCAAGACAAGCTTTTGAGAGCTACTGCTTGCACATAATACTTCAGTTCCCTTACCTGTCAGACTGGCAAGAATTTTAAAGTAGCTATTTGCAGTAGAATAATAAAAAGAGCAGGGTTTCGGAAACACAATGGGAAAAAATGGCAAAAGACACGAACAGACAATTCACAGACACATGTACAAATGGCTGTTTAATATATGAAAAGGTGTTTCTCATCACTCATAATAAGAGAAACACCTATGAAAACCACACGGATGCACCATTTCTTACCTGTCAGACTGGCAAAAATTTTAAAGTACAACAAACACTTTATTGGTGAGGCAGTAGGGGACACAGACACTCTCACATAGATTTTTCCTTTTCTTTCTCTCTCTCTCCCCGCCCCCCCCCCCCCACTTCTTCTCTCTCTAAAAATCAATCTTTAAAAATCGTAAAAACAAAAACAAAAAAAACACAGATTATCTACTTGTCCAGTTTTGGAATTTTCTTTGTCCAATACCAAGTGTCATTACCTCCTACAAGAATAAAATATGCTTCTTATTCATAATACCAAAGAAAAAGAGAGTATATCTAAATAACTGCAAAATCAAGAGCAGAATTCAGACAACTACAGCAACTGTTCTTGCCTGGCTAAATACATCCAGGACTCCGGCCCACCTCCCCTCATCGCATTTCACTTCTGATGTCTCTGTCCAAAGTCTCATTCTGATTTTAGTTATCTTTGCTCCTGGAATTCCTCTCAGGATCTCTATTTATCTCCTGCTCTTTTTAAAAATAAATATTTTTTTTTTATTGATTTCAGAGAGGAAGAGAGAAGGAGGTCGAGATAGAAACATCAATGATGAGAGAGAAATCATCGATTGACTACCTTCTGCACACCCCACCCTGGGGATTGAGCACGCAACCCAGGCATGGAATTGAACTGGGACCTCCTGGTTCATAGGTCAACATTCAACCACTGAGCCACACCTGTTGGGCTCTATCTCCTGCTCGTGACCCTGCTTTGCTTACTGAGGTCTCAACCTTGGAATCTTCTTTCTCTTCATATTCAGTTTTCTGATTCTTAGCTCATAACAGTTCCTCTGCCCTCACACTCAGAGGTCACCTCAGATTCTGCATTGATTTCTTGGGCTTCTAGATTTTGGTCTTACCCCACGGTTCTGTTTCAGCTGCTGCCTCCCCACAGAGGCTCATCAGTCCCTGACTCTCCTGATTCTGTGGACACATATCCCATCAAGGGAGTTAAGATCCCCTTACAAGCCCTAATCCAGTTTATCATCATATGCCCCCCACACTGCTCAAGCAGCAAGCTTTGAATATACTCTTTGCTAATTAAAAACAAATGGATTATACAAATAAGGCAGAATTTACTGTGTAATCGAAACTATGGGAAATAGGAAGTGGGGGCAGGTGACATCCACTGCTCAGAATTAAGCTTCTATTTCTTATTGTATTTTAAAAGCAGATTTTGAGTCCCACAGAAGCTTGCACACAGTTGAGTGTTCCATCTCCAAGTAATTTCTTTGGAAATTTTATAGAATTTTATGGCAACTTAGAGGCCTGCCTCTGTAAATTAATCAAAAGGGCAAGTGAGCCTGGCCAGCGTGGCTCAGTGGTTGAGCACTGACCTATGAACTAGGAGGTCACGGTTCAATTCCCCAGTCAGGGCTCCATCCCCAGTATGGGGTGTGCAGGAGGCAACCAATCAATGATGCTCTCTCATCATTGATGTTTCTCTCTCTCCCACTTCCTTCCTCCCTGAAATCAATAAAAATATATATTTTTTTTCTTTAAATATATTTTATTGATTTTTTGCAGAGAGGAAGGGAGAGAGATAGAGAGTTAGAAACATCGATGAGAGAGAAACATTGATCAGCTGCCTCCTGCACATCTCCTACTGGGGATGTGCCCGCAACCCAGGTACATGCCCTTGGCCGGAATCGAACCCGGGACCCTTCAGTCCGCAGGCCGATGCTCTATCCACTGAGCCAAACCGGTTTCGGCAAAAATATATTTTTTAAAAGGGGTGTAAGTGGTTGCTTCTTTTTGGTAGTACAATTGATAGAATCAGAGATTACCAGGAGTTAAGTCTTCTTTTAGTAATAAAATATTTGAGTCTTTTATTTCCAGAACAAAAAGTGGGGGGAGGGGGGAGGGGGCACAAGTGGTCAAAAATTTGGTGTCTCCCAATTAGTTTCTCCCCTCCCTCCAAAAGCGAGGACCTAAAACATCGCAGCAACTTTTGGAGTGGCAGCAATATTTACACTGGACTATGATTTCTTGCAAGAGTGATTTTTTTGAAGGCCCCAAGGAGAAAGAATCTGCATCATTTAAGAGTCCCCTGTGTAGCAAATCTGTCCTAGTTTATGTTTGCTGGTTTGAAAGGGTATTTGAGAAAGAATGGAAAAATGAGCCCAGGAGATCAATATTTTGTGCAATTAACCTATAAACAAATAAATAACACAGGATATGGGCTACTTAATGTCACATCTATAGAGACAGACAACAATAAGTTTGTGGGGGAGGTTGACATAATGGATAGAACTAGATCAGCGGCACACTCTGACAGATTCAGAAACAAAAGCACGTCCACTCACTTTCATTGGAACAATATGTCGCAAAGGATGCTCTCTGCTTGTCTTTAATCCCCACCACCTTGATGTTCACCAATACTTTGGACATTTACATTTACTGCCATAGGAGTAGCAAGCAATAGCTGTGCAAAAGGAAAGTCAGAGGCAAACTTAACCATTGTGGGGCCAGGGTTCAAGTCATCTTTCAGGACTCCAAGAAATATACCCAAAAAAGGACATGTTGGATTTCATGAAGGCTAGGAGTCATGTTAATATGAAATTCAGGCTTTGTATAAAATCTGAAGTCTTACAAAATTGTTCTAAAGGAAAGACAAGAAATACAATAGGTGAAAGGGTGCTCTCTACCTTGCTTTTGGTCTTTCTCCAACCCTTAAATATTTTTGCTTTTCTATGGGTGGTAAGAATTCACAAAATTTCAACATAGAACAATCTTTAGAAGAGGATGCCGCTGCTTTTTTAAATAACAAAGATTAATTATTGAAGGGAAATATAAAGAAATTTTACAAAGGAGACATTTTACACCAAATAGCTATTTGTTCTTTGAAAGAAAGAAAAGGTGTAGCATATTCTTTATCCATTAATTTCTCCCCTGGGGTAAAACAGAGGTGAGTGCTTTGACAATATTTTTGTGAGCAGGATGAAATAATGGAAATAATGCCAGCTGCCAATGAAATCAAATCCATGGAAAAGAAAAACCAAAGTGGTAGGCGTGGAGGAAGGGAAAAGAAAGACATTAAAAATTAAAAGCCAGACAATTGCAGAAAAGGATTTTACATCTGAAAAGACTTTTGAACTACAGGTAGTGCTAACAATGGAAGATGCTTCCAGGGAAAGTAAGTTAAGAAAAAGAGCAATCTGAAAATTAAATGAAGGGGGTGGGGGGTAGAGAACAGAATAAAAATTACCTCATTCAGTTTTATCATCTTAAGGAACATAAGCCAAAGAGTAAGGCCACAGACAAAATGTCGGTTGCCTTTTCATCAGTTCTCAACTCAACACTATTTGGGCAGAGAACAAGAACATCTTTAAAGCAAGAAATCGGAGTGGTGAGAACGCAAAGTACACATGTTGTTGTCAACATTTTTTAAAACAGTTTTAACCTTCGCTTTCAGATTTATTTTAAAATATTTGGTTTTGGTATCTTGTATCCCAAGCTGTATTTTGACTCAGTATTCAATGAACCCATTTTTTGCCTATTCTTACCTTCAGCTTCTTCAGTTCCACATGGCAAGGGGAACACTTGGGGTAACATGTGAAGGAAGATCCAACTCAGCAAAGCTTGCTGTTGCTTTGCAGGTTGCCTTTGGGTGGGGAGGGGTCCAGGAGAGGTTGATGAAAAGAGAAAAGAGACTTCAGTAGGGATTTATTATTCTGCAAACCAATACCAAAGTAGAGTTCTGCTTTAGATGACATAAATTGTGTACTGTGGCGAAGGCTCATTCCACTGCTCTGTTGGTTATTCCTCTTCCTCTTCGCCCCTCTCCATCCTCAGTTTTGTAGAAAATGTCCTAGGCATTTCTGTCTTAATTGATCTGATTTTCCTTTTGGAGGGTGTGGTTGTTAGTGGCAATTTAGAAAACTAGTGTTATGTGTCTACTTGAATTATCTACATATTTATCATGTCCTTGGGTCGGGACAAAGAAGAAAAGGGGACGGGTTTTCATCATGCAGACTGGCTTTTCTTTTTATGTGATATGCAAAGGGCCCATGTGACAGATTACCTAAGTAGTGTTTGACCAGAATTCCATACTGGGTAAGATTATTGAAAGATCCCGGGTTTCGGCACCAAAAAATGAAAAATCAGACAGAGGCCGAAAACCAGGACTACAGGCTTTATTAGAGGAGAAGGACCTGCCGGGCTGTCTCGCAAGGGGAGGACAGCAGCACGTGCAGGGGTGGGCACGCCTTTTGAGGGGCGGAATGGGAAGGGATAGAGGCTTAGTATACTCGGCGCACACTGATTGGTGGCTTACTGTATTGTCCATAGGACAAGGGCTTAGGGTATTTGGCAGGTGTGGATTGGTGGTCCAATGTATAGTCCATATAAGGTACCTGGTTAGTCACTCAGGTATTTCCGGGCTGCAGGTTACGTCATACTCCGCCCACCAGTTGGGGGAAGGGAGGATCTATCATTTATGTTTCTGAGGGAGGTTGAAATTGTAATCAGGTTAGATATTCAATCTAGGTTTGGTATCATGGGCTTTCAGCATGAGCGACACCATTTGAGGCCTGTGTGTTTTGGGGGGGGGGGGGGGGCGGGGTGTTTGTTTTTGGTTTTCATTTAAAAGATATTAGCTAGTGGTTAATAAAGTAAATAATTCAAAATTTCCTCCATAAGTGTTTCAGACTTCACACTAAACTTATCAATAGCCTTTGAAATTTCAGTTTCCCAGAAAATATTTAGTGGCTTCCAGTGGTAAGTAGCTCACAAGCACAAAAACTGTGAAAGTATATACAGTCAAAATAGTGCTATTGAATAATGCTCCCTGTACATTTAATCAACAGATATTTATAAAGCATCTATTACATCACATATTTTTTAGATTCTATAAATTGATATCAAATGAAATTTAATCTGCTTTTAATAAACTCATTGACAAGTAGAGAAACAAACACAAATATAATATATCCGTGGTCCTCAAAGTGCGGTTCCAAATCAGTAGCATTAGCATCATATGGGAATTTGTCACAAATATAAATTCTTAGACCTCACCCCAGACCCACTCAGCCAGATGGTAGAACCCACTCATCTGTGGTTTAACAATCCCTCCAGATAATTTCACTGTATGCCAGATTTGCACATCACTGTAATTATCCACGGGCTATGAGGCAATCTCCCACTGATAATAATATAAATCCTGATATGACCTAAACTTCCTGGGAACTAGTTTAGAAAGAATCCACTTATAGAAGCAAAATTATTGAGATTTGAAAAATAAGGCAGGTGAGGTGGGGAGGAAGGCCAGGCACAAGCAATGGTATAAAGACCTATAGAAAATGATCTCACATAGCAGTTTTAAATGTTTGTTGCATACAATTTCAATGAGGTTTTTTTTAAAATGATATCCTTGAACAATTTGGTTTTGTAACTCCACGCCCCTAAAACAATTTGTCCTAGGTGTGTGGTGGTTGCTAAAGGACTAAGGGATGACCCCATATGGCAGAAGGCTGTAGTCCAGGTAAGTTGACTCCATGTAAGTTTTGCTCATTGGACAGTTTATCTAGAGCTGGGAACACTTCTAACTGATCAAAAGATTGGCATGAGCCTGACATGCCACTGACATGCAGGCATTATATCTGAGTGTTCCCATCTTGTGCTTCTTTCTTTAGAAAAACAACTGATGATAAAGAACCTTAGAATGTATATTTTTATGTCAACAAAGTGGTCAAGTGCTGAAAGCACTATTCAGTCAAAGCCACGGTTGGGTGTTGCCAAATATCCCATCAAGCTCCTTGAATTCAAGAATGAATCTTGAATTTTAGCAACAAAAAACATTAGTACAATTTTATTATCAACAGTTTAGGAGACACATTTTAAAAACTTGATATAGTACATAAATGATCTTTCCTGAGCCTTGTCAACTGCTAACATGCTCCAACAGTGACTGCCCTGTAAATTTATGATACCAAATAGACAATCGCAACTGAGGTAAGTGGAGGAGTAAGATATCTCTGGGGTATCTTGTTTTTCTCTAGCACTTTATTTTCTTTAATACTCTTTATATTTTTTACTATTCTAGATCAAAGGAGATTTATTATAGATGTTGTTGCACACGATTCTGAAGGTTTTTTTCTTAATAAAATATTGAGATGGCAAAGTTGACAGTCTGCTTGAATTCGACCTCAGATGATGTGGAGAAAATTCAAAAAGAACTTTTTCTTGAAAGACTCGGGAATAATTCTGTGGCTAAAACCTTTGACTTTGTTTTGTTTACTGATGTTCCAATTATGTAAAAAGTGCTAAGTATATAGTAGGTGCTTAAAGAATATTGATGAAATAAATAGATGATTAGATGGATGTAAATTTAAGTGGGTTTAAATAACTATAAACTATAAACAATTTCTAAAGCTTATTTTATTTAATGTCATAAATACAAGTATGCCAAATGATTCCATAAATATTAAGTATATTGCCATGAAAACTCCAAAAGAAAAGAGAATGAAGAGGGATCTCATTAAGTTAAATGTGACTTAGACCTATAATAATTAAAGCAGTGGGATAGAAGATATTGTGGACAGACCTATAAAACAGAATTGAAAGTCTAAGTCAGGGGTCCTCAAACTACGGCCCGCGAGCCACATGCAAATACAAATATTGTATTTGTTCCCATTTTGTTTTTTTACTTCAAAATAAGATATGTGCAGTATGCATAGGAATTTGTTCATAGTTTTTTTAAAACTATAGTCCGGCCCTCCAACGGTCTGAGGGACAGTGAACTGGCCCCTGTTTAAAAAGTTTGAGGACCCCTGGTCTAAGTATAGACCAGGGGTGGGCAAACTTTTTGACTCGAGGGCCACAATGGGTTCTTAAACTGGACCGGAGGGCCGGAACAAAAGCATGGATGGAGTGTTTGTGTGAACTACTATAAATTCAAAGTAAACATCATTACATAAAAGGGTACGGTCTTTTTTTTTTTTAGTTTTATTCATTTCAAATGGGCCGGATCCGGCCCACAGGCCGTAGTTTGCCCACGGCTGGTATAGACCCAGATACATCTGGGAATTTGATGTATGATAAAGGTAGAATCTCAGAACAGTGGAAATAAAGATGGACCTTTTTTTTAATTTCAGAGAAGAAGGGAGAGGGAGAGGGAGAGGAAGAGAGAGATAGAAACATCAATGATGAGAGAAAATCATTGATTGCAGGCACGCCCACCCACTGGGGATGGAGCCTGCAACCCAGCCATGTGCCCCGACCTGGAATCAAACCATGACCTCCTGGTTCATAGGTGGATGCTTAACCACTGAGCCATGCCAGCTGGACAAGATAGACCTTTTAATACACAGAGTTGGGACTTTGGGGTAGCCATCTAGAAAAATATCAAATTTTGTCCACATCACATACCAGGCCCAACTCCAATAGATCAAATATGTACTAGAAGAAAACATATCAAATCCCTTTAGGATCTTGGAGTGGGGAAGACATTTGTAACTGACTTAAAATCTACAAGCTCTAAAATATAATATAAATTTAAATGCAGAGTTGCATTTTCTTAAAAAAGAAAACTTCCACATGGCAAAAATAATCCAAGCTAGAAGATAAATCACAAAAAAATATGTATTTACAACTCATATCACAGGTAAGAGTTCATCTCCCTAATATATAAAAAGCTTCTAAAAACTAGAAGAAAGGCATAAAAAATAGAAAAATGGGTAAAGGATATAATCAGAAGGGAAAAAAATACAAATAGTCCTTAAACATATACAAATGTGCTCATCCTCAACCATAAAAGATGCCATTTTTATCTACACATCAGCAAAAATTTAACAGCACACTGCATTGATAAGGCTTTAGGGTAACAGGCACTCACATATCTTGGCCAGGAAGAGTGCAGAATAATACAATCCCTAGGGAAGAAAATTTGACAATGCATATAAACTTTATACCAAAAAAAAAAAAAAAATGAGCAGGCAATCTCACTTCTGGGAATTTATCCTATAGATATTTGAACTCATGAGATGTATTAAGGTCAAGTATACAGATACTTGAACTCATGAGATGTATAAAGGTCATATAGCATTATCTAATTTTGAAAGTAAGAAAAAAATTTAAGGTTCCATTAAGAAAAACGTTGTTTAAATAATCTACAATGAAACATTATCCAACCATAAATAATGAGGAAGCTCTCTTTATACTGATGTAGAAAAACTTCTAAGTTAAATTGTTTAGTAAAGAAAGAATGAAAAAGTGTTTACCATATGCTTTCCTTTGAGTAAACAATTAGGGAAGATTAGTATGTGTTCATATTTGCTCATGTCTACAATAAGAAATACTGAAAGTATGTGCAAAAAGATACAGGGGTAGGTAGGGGAAATGGGCTAAACAGGGACAGGAGTAGAGTAACTTCACAAATTATACCTCAAAATATAGATTTTAATTTGAATCATGGAATTATTCTTTTTATGTGAAGAACTGCAAACAATGAAAAGGAATTGAGAAATGATCTAATCTATATTGTTTTGCTTTGTATTATTATTATTATTATTACTATTTAAATGTTTCTAAACATCTTTTGGCTCAAAATGGCTGTAATGTCTTTTCTTAAAATTATCTTGCTTATGCACTCTCTTTAATATTTGTCTTAATTCATGTTTTTGTCAACTTTTAAGCAAAAATCCTTTCATAGTCATTAAGATTATAGTGTTTACTCTTCTAAAAGTTATGAACTATTTAGTCCTTAGCTTGCTGGACTTAGTTGATCGTTCGACAGAGTTGATCTCTCTCACCCTCCTCCTTGAAGCACTTCACTATGTTTCCAATACACTTCCTTTGTTTTCTTCTTACTCACAAGTCGGTCCTCATGCTCTCTGCGGCTGCACCTCTCCTGCCCAAGCTCACAATGTTGAGATGGCTCCTCTCATCGGTGTCATGGCTCCGGATACCCACCCTACGCCAGTGACTCCCAGATGCAAACCTGCAGCCTAGACCTCTTCTGGACTCCAGATTTCTGTTCCCATCTGCCTAGCTGAAGTCTCCATTTGGACACCTGACATCTCAAATTTAAGACATCTTCCTTCCAACCCACCCACAGCCTTCCTTATTTTAATTGATGGGGAATTATGTAAATCCCACATCTACTGTTAGGAAATTCGGGCAGCTTCACTCTCAACCTAATTTTCTTGTCACCACCTTTACTAGGACACTCCAAGCAACCAGCACCTCTGGCCTGGATGACTGCAGTTGGCTCCTAACAGGATTTCCTCCGACAGTCTTTCCAACAGGGCTCCGTGTGACACATAAATCAAATTGTGTCATTCCTCTGCTCAGAGTTTCCAGTGGATCCCCATCTCGTCCAGAAGAAAAAGTCCAAATGTTCTGCAAGGCCCATGTGATGTGGTTTTCCATTATTCATCTCCTATCACTCTTCTCTTGTCCTCAGTCCAAATACACTGGCCTTACACAATCCAGATATCTGCTTAGCTAATTCCCTCTTCTCCTTTAAATCTTTGCCCAGATGTCACCTTCTCAATGAAATCGATCGAAATGGTCCTATTTCAAACTGCAGCATGACCCTCATCTCCAGTGTTCCAAACACCCTTGGCCTTGTTCATTGTTTTCAAACCACTTATTGTCTTCCATACAATTTACTTGTTTATTACATGTCCTGTAAATTTTCAACTCCCTTCTCTATAATGTAAGCTCCGTGAGAGAAGGGATTTTGTCTGAAAACACCTCAGTCATTGCCTGCCACAGTGTATCAATGACTCGATACAATGTTTGTTAAATGAATATATGAATTCATGTTAAGAATAGAGTAGAAAGGTGTTCTGTTTGGAAAGGGGAGAGTGAATTAACAAATAGAAGAGGTCATTGTTGTCAAATTTAACCCACAAAACTAATAATGAAAGGGCAAGACTGCAAAAAAATGTAAAATGAGTTTCAAAATAGTCTTTTAAAAGAAGGTATTAGCTACTTTTTAGCAGATTCCTAGTGGTAGATACTTGTGTTATCTGTAGTTTAACAACGTTTCTATTTCCATCTTTATTCATATGTCTTTTCTTATATGTATAAGCATGTCTCTAGAATGAATTACTAGTAATAGATTCATTGGGTCAAAAAGTAGTTACATTGTAAAATTTAAAATATACTGCCTTGAATGAGAGTGTATCAATTTATACTCTCTTCATCGGGGATATATATGTACCTGTATAATATAAATTTTCTATGATATATTTATTATTGCAGTAAAAGAACATTTAGTTGTTCTTAAACTGATGAAGGAGGGCAGGGCATCTTCTAAATTTATGAAACATCTGTTAAAGCAGCTGGTTCTTCATTAAATAAAAATAAAAATATACCACTTTTCTTCGGCAATGCTGATAAATGGGAACAGGTGATGATCCCAGATGAGATTATAATTATAAATGAGCCTATTGAAATTCACAGGTATTTTTATAGAGGCATCAAAATAAAACAGATGAGAAATTTTAAAAAGAGGCCATGGAGCCCCTGAAACATACTGGGGACCACAGGGGAGTGGCTCGCTCTCATGCCCCAGTTAACGCAGACGCCACATCCTAAATGGAATTCAACAGGATCAAAACCGATACCTTTCTCCAAGACTCCCTAAATCCACCACCTTCAAATGTCCCAGTTAGTAGCAATCGAGCACTTTCTAAGACTCAAATTCCAATCATAACTACATATATATTTTTAAAAGGCAACAGTCTCTGTAAGAAGTGTCAAACACTCTCCCTTTAACGACTGAGGACCAAGCCATCATTTAGAACCTTTTATCCCCACACATCTCTGAGATAGGCAAGTAGGATTTATGCTCATTCACCGGAGAGGAAGCATTTTGACCTGAATGATCATATTTGGTTAAAAACTCAAGGTTTCACTTCCACTTTCCCATCAGTCAGTGCCTTTTTTATTAGAAAGGTGGATTAGAAATGAGAACACAAATCGGGTCACCTGAATTTGGCAACGAAACAACTTTTCTGCTTTGCTCCATATTCCTCTCCTCCCTCAAGTGACCAATGAACTTTTGCAAAGCACACCCCACTCTCCGAGCAGATTCCCACCATCATCATGGAACTCAAAAATGCCAAACCTCCAGAGGGCAAGGCAAGGTCAAGAGAAGTGACAACAAAGAGTTGCTTTGGGACTTCGGGAGTGAGACATCCTCAACTGTTCTGAGCTGCAGTGATGATGCATAATTAGGCGGTGATTTTACACAGAGCTAAAAAAGAAATGACAGCAATCATGGGGGAAAGGAATAAAATGCCACTGAAAGCAGATAAATGAGCCGAAGTGCCTGGCATTTTGGTGCTGTGTATCTGTTAGTAATTTGTCAGACTGTAACAATAGAGATAATTTCACAAATAACAGGGGTTTATGAATTCACAGTAGCACTCACAGGTAGCTAAGACTAAGGAAAAGGATTGCATTTGGCTGATCAACTTAAAGAAATAGTTATGAAAGTTACACCTTACAAAGTGAAATGGAGAAAGGATTGTCAATCAGGAAAATTCAAAGCTGCCCAAATATGACTTCTGATGACTTCCAAGGTAGACAGCTGCTTTGGGAAAGATTTCATAAAATTAAGACTAGATTAATTAAGGATAGAAAGACTGTTCCCACCCATTACCTGAGAACAGTCCCTGCCTGTTTCACTTCTCTCTGGTTTTACCTGCTGCCTCTTACAGGCAGCCAAAGTTTTAGCCATAGAAAGCCACACACAATTACCCCAATGAGCGTATCTTGTCCATGCCTGTGCATATGTCATTCCTCCTAACTGAAATATCCTTTCTCTTCATTTCATAAGATAGGAAATATCCCTTCATGTTAAATTCAAATGATACTTCCCGAAGATACCCCCGTGACCCATCTCCTCAACCCCTAGAATTCCGGTGCACTACTGCCCCCGCCCATTAGTCACTCATTGCAATAACTGGCTTGCATTGCTTTCTTTCACACTAACTGGGAGTTCCTCAAGGGCAATGATTGCTTTTCTTTGTTCTCCCCTCATTCCTTGGAACATAATAGATGTTACACAAATGATGAGTAAACAAATGCATGAATGGTAGAAGTAAAGCCTGAACAGGGAGAAAAACGTATTCAATCTCCTCTCCTCTCATCACTATCATTCTTGTCTCAGTGCCTATCTATGAAAGGCACAAAATCAGAGTCTATAAGTTTCTCCTTATTCCGTTACTTCTAACTCAAGGGATAACTAAAAAAAAACAATTTAGGAGAATATAGCCTCAAAATGCCCCTATAATTATAGTGAATGAAAAATAGGAAAGTGATAGAAATATATGGGAATATGGCTTATCTTACTTAAGTCTGGCATTTGAAAAGATTTAGATAAAATGAGTGTATCCAAGAATTCTAGCTGGTGGTTTTCCTTTATTTATTACTTAGGTGTTATTATAATGCATCACATATATTTAATTAGGAGTTGTTGTTGTTGTTGTTTTTAATCTCAAAGGGCTTAAAGCACATAAAAATGTGAGCCTTCTACTGCTCTAACGTTCTGAACTGTAAGACATTTTTTCTCTTTGTTAGTTCACAAACCTCAGGATCACCCCGGTGAAATCTGAAAATGGCCCCTGTGCACAGAGAGGCCAGAGAAACCAAAGAAAGAAGCAGGCCCCTCCAGGTAGGCAGGCGGCAGGTTTAATAAGAAGAACTGACATGCAAGGCTTGTCTTGGGCAGTCCCAAGATGAGTAGATCTTGGCGCCTGTCTGCCAGAATCTTAAACGTCTATATAGCGGCCTTCCCTGGGTTCAGCCACACATACCATCCAGATGGCCTCTACCACACATTGCTCTCTCTCAAGGCTGTGCCCTTGAAAACCATGGCAAGGGTGGGCAGGATGTACATTCTAAGGATGGATGGGGAGATGGGGCAGAAGCCTTGGATTGCCCAGACCCAGCTCAAGAGTCAACCAGCAGTCATGTCTTCTTGATGACTTCCTCCAACTATCTTTAATTTCACTATTACTGCTTATCAACACCACCTCGAGTTTCTCAGAGAACGCATAATGCAGTAGTAATATGAGCAACATAGGTAACTCAAAAGCAAAGTAAAAATGATATAAGTAACCTTCTTAACCTTCTAAAAAGTCATAGTGCATTCACTTGGAGAAAAGGCTATCTCATTGTGTCACTATTATAGCAAGTAAACTTTTCAATTTAGCAATAGCTGTTCACATGGTTCCCACAGGAGCTGTTATGCTCTTACATGCCCCCCACCCTCATCGAGCCACTACTGATTAGCCCAAGGATAGCCACTTGAGCATGTTGAACCAATGAGTGCATGCCCTGGATGGGTATGTAAAGAGAGAGCGAGAGAAAGACTCCTGCACTGATACAAACAATTATGCACATAGAAAAACTTTAAAAGTTTCGCCTACTACCTTTCAACATAGGATAATTGGCTTTTCCTCTGCCTAAGTCATCTCAAGCAATTGTGTTTCCATTTTTTCCATCTTAGTCATAACCAATTTATCTTTTCATTTTACTTCTTAAGTATCATCATAATCTTTATATGCATTTAACCCCAGTGGAATGATAGAAAGATTACCCAAGTGAATCAATTTGGGATAAAAAAAATCATTTAACATTCTCTAAAGTAAAATGAGTAAGGTTTTAAAGGATGGGGTGCAGGAGGGCACAGGATCCTGAGACAAGTAGCTGAATCACTGAGCATTTCTCATACATACAATAGGAAGTACATGAAACCCATATTCTTACAGAACAAATGGATAATTTCTTGGTAAGGCAAAATGGCATTATATCACATTTATTATATCCAAGTTTCTGTTTTTTTTCTGGCAATTTTGTAGCGATGGAGAACTACAGAAAGGAAATCATAAATGTAGGAAAATAAAATGTTTCATGTGCCTTAACCAAGAAAGTACTATATCCATCCCAGACTTTGCTATACAAAATGAGTACTTTATAGGACTTTAGAGTGCTTCATTCAGTACTAAGGCTAGTACTTTACAGGAATATGGGTGTTTACATTCCACCCCTCACAAAACCAGGAAACATTACCAAAAAGGTGTTGGCCTGTGGAGAGTGAATTGCTTTTTCTGCTTTCCCAGCAAGTATACTGTGGACATCTACTGTGGAATATGCCCACAATAACCTAATGTTCTCCACCCTGCTTTGCTCACATGGTTCCCACAGGAGCTGCTATGCTCTTACATGGCCCCACCCATCGGGCCACTATTGATTAGCCCAAGGACAGTCACCTGAGAATGTTGGGCCAATGAGTGCTTTCCCTGGTTGGATGATGGGACTTGGAACAGAGAGAGAGCCAAGGCACTCTGTCCTCGGGAGACAGAAGCTGCCAGCACCATGTTTTCACCCATGTGGGAATATTATCAATGATAAGAGACATTAATGCACATGAAATATACATGAGACATTTCTTAGTTGTCATTCCCTCATAGAGGAAAACCACAAGATAGGCCTTTGTGAATAGAGGCCATTGTTTTTCAGATCTAAAGACACCACTGCTTTTATGGTCAAAGACCCAAAAGTGAACCTCTTTTAGCATCATTCCATTCCTCAGTTAATAGCACCTCCATTCACCAGTAATACTAGTCAGGAACCTGGAAGTTTCTCATACATCTTTTTTCCTCCTTTCCTGTGTCCAATCCAATTATAAACCCAGCTGATCGTAAATCATAATGATCTCTAGAATCAAATTCCACCTCGATCACTACCACTCTGATTCAAGCTAACGTCCATCTCTCCTTCACTTTGACAATAGCCACCTAACCAGTCTCCTCCACCAAATGCACAAGTGAACCTCACACTCATTTTATTCACTCGAGTGAGTTTTTCAAAGTAAATATCTGAAATCATGGGACCTTCTGTCTCCACCTTATCACTATATCCAAACCTCTCCAGTGGTATCTTATTCCAATCTAGGTAAAGACAAAATTCCTAAATGTGACCACAAAAATGCTAATTTACTGACCAGCAACTACCCATTAGCACCAACTTGTACATCAACACCACACCACCCAAATCTATAGCTACCAGAAAAAAACTTTGTATCAAGCAACTTTTCTACATGAAGTGGCTAAGGTTTTGGAGCTTTCTAGTTCCCTTTGCTTCAAGGAGCTGTTTAGCCTGACCAGCACCACTGATAATAAAAGAAATTCTGTTAGTCCTGGTAACCAATGAACCTGCCACATAGCTAGCTCTTCTGTTGGTTCCACCTCCAAAGCATAGAAAATATTATATGTCTGCTTGATAGCTACTCTGCCCTGTTCAAATGAAATTCTAAATGCAGGGCTTTTGAAAGTGTTATTAATGTGAGTGACTTCTTTTGAAAAATTAACTTTTATAAAGCCTCTAGAAGAAATCACAGCAAAGCAAAGAAATTGTTGAAGAAGAAATAAATGCTAAGAAATACCTAAATCTACCAAGAGATGGGTACTTGCTAATAATGCAAACTCTTTGGTTTTATCCTGTAGCTAATTAATCAGAATCTGTTTGGGAACCCTCCTCAAATCTGTATTCTTTTTTTTTTTTTTCAAACTCTGTAGTTTATTAAGTACCACAGGTGGTACTTCTCCACATGAAAAGAGAGAGCTTCACATGAAGGCAGAGTTCCCAGGATCAGGCCATCAGGAATATCATTGAGAAGTCATGGGAAGAAGTGGGAAAGACAAAGGAGATGGCGAAGAAGGAATCAGAGATGCAGGAGATAAACCACAGTAAAGGTATCATGGAAACCGAGAAAGCAAAATTTTCCGGGAAGGACGAGTCAGCTCGGTTGAATGGCAGTGTGTGGACGTGTAGGGTGAGAAGTGAAAGAGTCCATTTGACTGGGTACCATGGAAACAAAAAATGACCGATTGTCACCTGTTTCAATCAAGCCTGGGGATGGAAGTGATAGTAGTGTGAGGGAAACACAGAATAAAAAGAAAAACTGAGAACGACCCACTATCTATCCTAAAGAGAAAGGATTTATAAATAAATTTACACTGTGGAACATTATGTAGAAGCAAAGCTGAATAAATTACAGCTGCATGCTGCAATATGGAGAAATCTTACTCATAACATATAGAAAACTGAGTGAAAAACTGAATGCCTGAAAGAAAGCTATTTTTAGGCAACAGGCTTTGTGTTATTTCAAAAATGATGAACATTAAATTTATATATTTATACAAAAACCCTCAAGTCAAGAGTTTAAATTCAAGTGGTTTCAGAGTTGAGGTTTTTGTGAACAGAGTATAAAATAATTGTGTTTAATATATCCATGGAAATTTTTTGTTTTGAAAATGTAGGCAACAAGCAAAATACAAAAGAAATGAACAATGAGATTTCAAAATAAATACAATTTTAATAAATGAAAAATTTAATAATTGAAATCTCAAAATTAGTGGATGAGTTTCATATATTTGACATAGCCAGAGAGACTCACTGAGTTAGGAGATGGATAATAATACACAAAGATTTAGATAGTATTTAAATACTTGCTTCCTGTTCTAAACACTTATTATTAACTCATTTAATCCTCAAAACAATCCTATGGGTAGGAACTATTAATTTCCCCATTTTCAGGTAAAAAGGAATGAGGCATAAATTAAATAAATTGCCTAGCTTCACAAAACTAGTACTTTGAGAAGCTACCTATCTCTCAAAGGGTCAAAAGACTCTTGTAAGGGTCTAAACTCCAAAATTTATAGGAAATTCAGACAACTGAACAAAAGGAAGATAATCCAATCAAAACATGGGCAAAGGACCTAAATAGACACTTTTCGAAAGAGGACATAAGGAAGGCCAAGAGACATATGAAAACATGCTCAAAGTCACTAATCATCCGAGAGATGCAAATCAAAACAACAATGAGGTACCATCTCACACCTGTCACAATGGCTATCATCAACAAACGACAAGTGCTGGTGAGGATGCGAAGTAAAAGGAACCTTCTTTCACTGCTGGTGGGAATGCAGACTGGTGCAGCCATTGTGGAGAACAATATGGCGCTTCCTAAAAAATTTAAAAATGGAACTCCCATTTGACCCAGTAATCCCACTTCTAGGAATATATCCCAAGAAATCAGAAACACCCATCAGAAAGGATACATGCACCCCTATGTTCATAGCAGCACAATTTACAATAGCTAAGATTTGGAAACAGCCTAAGTGCCCATTAGTAGATGAGTGAATTAGAAAACTGTGGTACATCTACACAATGGAATACTATGCTGCTGTAAAAAAAGAAGGAATTCTTGCCATTTGCAGCAGCATGGATGGAACTGGAGAGCATTAAGCTAAGTGAAATAAGCCAGTCAGAGAAAGATAAATATCACATAATCTCATTCATTTGTGGAATATAATGAACAACATAAACTGATGAACAAAAATAGAACCAGAGTCATAGAAGTATTGAACAGACTGTCCAACCTATGAGGGAAAGTGGTGGGGAGAGGGGTTAAGAGATCAACCAAAGGACCTATATGCATGCATATGAGCATAACCAATCAACACAGACAGTAGAGGGTAAGGGCATGTGCTGGGGGATGGGGGCGGCTGGGGAGAGGTAAATGGGGGAAAAGACTTATGTAATACTTTAAACAATAAAGAATTATTAAAAAAAGATTCCAGATAAATCATTTAAACTATCCTCTAAATTATTACTTTAAATCAGCAATTTTCAACCTTTTTAAAAAATGGCACACATAAATTAATTACTAAAATTCTTTGGCACACCAAAAACATATATTTTTTGCTGAGCTGATTGAAAAAAATAGGTGTAATTTTTATTGATTTACAAAAAAATAATAATAGTAGTAGTAATTACTTACCCTTTTTGCTCCAAAGTGACTTTTTAAAAAATCAGGTGCCTATACTAATATATAAGGATTTCTGGTACCAAGTATTAACCAATCAGACACAACCTTATTATGCGACATGTTCCATTATATGACCCATATATTTATGACTCAAGAAAGAGCATTCTCAGCAGAGGGCTACTGTTGTGTTGGCTGTTGTCATTTTTATTTGATGACCTAATGGAAAAAAAGTTCATGCCCCTGACGAATTAGTCAGGTATTCCATGTTTTAAAAGTTTTTGCTGCACACCAGTTGAAAATTGCTGCCTTAAATCCTTAGATTAGCTGACAACAATTAGTCTGTTAGTCTGTCTTTATATTTCAAACCATATCCTAAGAGAATAGTTTGGGTAAAAATAGTCATTGTTTTTATACTTAGAATAATTGATTAGGTTATTTTCCTAGATAAGGGAAAACATGAATGTCATCAGAGAGATCTCTGATCATTTAGCCCATAAAGCTATAATCCCCACATCAACATCTTCAGATGATTAATAAGCACATTTATATATGTTAAAATTTATCTATGCAAATAGTGAAATGGCTTCCAGGAAACAAAATCAATACTATTGACATAACAATAAAAATGTCTAGATGCAGAACATCTAAATTATAGTAAAAGGTCAAGCCTCAAGATAAAAATAGAAGTTTCTAGGCTTCTTGAAAGGGTTCCTTTGAATGGAGCTCTGGAGGATATATAGCCATCAGCAAGCACCTTCTCAGAACCAATAAGGGTGCACAATATGAAACTGCATTTTAATCATATAGTATGATTTTAGGGGTTGTTTTTGAGAGTTTTATTTGAGGTGTTTTCCAAACACTTGATGCTATTTTCAGGTGTTTTTCATTGACCAACAAATAGCTGGATTCGCCTTTTTAAGCATCATACTAGTTGCATCAAGTTTACTCTCCTGCATTTATGGAATCTGTTATGGCACTATCACTTCTCTAATTTAATATGCTTCTCAGAATATTTCTTCTGTATTTTTAGTACATTTTTTCCACTGTTTGTCATCATGGGGAAACGAATCCAAAGGACATTTTATAGAAAATTGTCTGGTTTCTGGAACTCGATACATTTTTTAGTGCCTGAAACATTTCATTGTCCACGCTGGTCATTTTGCTTTCCTCAAAAATAAATTTATATTGATTCATGATGGACCCCACTTCTGTTCCATTACTCCAGCTAGGCACATTTTTCAGACTATTTGTCCAAAGTTTACTCTTTACAAAAACATGAACTATAACATGGGAATGGAGTTTTGTGACTTCATCAAAAAAGTAACAGCTTTCAGCCAAAGATGTAATTTCAATTTTTATTGCAATACACATTCTGAATATTAAATGTGCAGATTTGTGTTAAATTTCCCCATGTGTGTGTGGTTTTTTTTTATAAATATGTTACACACGAATGTTGGCAACTTACAATGCTTAGATTATAAAATAATATTTTTTAAGAAAAGGGGTATATGGCACCTTCTGCAATTCTTAAATGGGCATATATGTCAACTAGTGAATTAACCTTAAAGCTGGAGCACACGGTGACAGGGATAAGAAAGAAACTACTTTCCCCAGAAAACTAAATAGCCTGACTCTAGGGCAGCCTGTTGGATTGCCGTCAGGTAAACCAACATAAGAAATGAGATGCAACAGGCAGGGAAACTGAAAAAGACAGTCAAGACTGGCTCAGTGATCCCAGAGTCCACAGCGGATGAAGGAACACACGGCCCCTTTATTACATGGAGAGAGAAAGCAATAATAGCAGATACCATAAAGCCATAGGTCGAAAATTGTTTAGTTGAGGCTATTCTTTTTTTTCCAAACTGAGTCAAACCTCACAGCTGAGATGAGAGGATTAGAAGAAGACCTAGCACATTGACCAAACTGTTCACAATGCTCTCAATTGCGGGACTTCCTATCGTACTGTCTTTAAAAACCTTATTTTGACACATCAACATATATCATTCTGAATTGTAACTAATTGTTTCACATACAGACCCACATACATTTATCTATTAACATGTTCTAATTAGATTGCAAGTTCCTCAAGGGGAGAATTACTTTACTTATGCTCAGAACAAAGTGGGTAGCAGAGTCTAAAAATAATTCACTACATTGAATTAAGATTAGAAAACTATGTGATGAAATTTACCAAAAGTGCCTTTCAGGAGATCTGATTTTCAGAAAAGCAAACAACACACCGTAGCAGCTTGGATTTAATCTCGATTATTCCGATGATGCCTTAGATATGTGTTCTCATGATGACACGTGTCTCAGAGCTTTCAGGTTTTACTGTTGACCAATGTGAGGGAACATGCAGAAATGTTCAGTAACAGAGGCACTTCTGACTGAAAAATTAGAGAGAACTCAGTTTGAATGGTATGCATTTTTTTTAAAAAAATCCACATTTATTGTGTAGTTCACACAATTAGTGGACATAAAATGACTGGAGCATAGAACAAAGTGCTGCTATATCTAGACAAGTATTTTAGCCGCATTCCAAGAGAGGTATGTTGGCAACCATTCATATCAGCTCGGGCCCAGCAAAAGCATGCCTCTCCCTGCAATACATCCTCTCAGCCCCTCGGGCAGAATGCTGACCACAGGGAAGGCAGAGAGAGCAGGCAGTATTCTCAGAAACAGAGAGAGCTTTGGGATCTTGAAATTCAAGGAGAAGTTACTACGTGGTGATAAGTATGGGAGACCAGGAGATGACAGAACGAAAGCATAAGAGAGTCGCATCCTTTCGACAGGTTGGTGAGCAGTACTCACAATCTGAATTTGAGCTACTGTAGGCCAACAGACTGATCAGTTTTTGCAATTATTAATAAGGACCCTGATTATAAAGAAAGGAGCAGCCCCCATGAAAAACAGCCTGGGATAAGAATGGTTTAAGACACACCGAAGACAATCCTAGACCAAAGTCAGCTAAGCCAAAGACACAAATCTGAACCCAACCAGAAAAGAGACGACAGTATGATTGCAAGAATATTCTTGTCCATCCTATCTAAGTATCCCAAAATAGAGGCATTGCAGTACAGTAGACCCAGCAGGGAGTTCCTGGCGGTGGCATATTTTAACTATTTGGTCCTGGGAACAAGAAACTAATGATTCCGAGGCTCAAGAGCACTTGCTTTACACATTGTGAAAATGACCTGTGATTGTTTGAAAGCCCCTGCTCTGGCCCCAGATAGGTTGTGAGAGGTTAACACCTAGTACCTGTCTTTATTATGTCCTTCCTCGTGCCCCTCTAGTTATTCTTCTTTTAAGAAAAATGAATAGGACACTGTTCCTGGTTCTCATTCTCTAGTGTCACTTCAATTCCTTTCAAATAATGCTATGTTTTCTTCATGTACCCGGAGTTAAAAAAAAACACCTTCAGTCAAGAACAAGCAAAATGGGTGAGCTATGACTATTCCAGCACAGTGGCCTCACAAGCCAATGTCAACTTGGGGTGCTGTAGGAAATAACCACAGGGTTTTCACTATTTTTATTCTGTATCTTGATAATTATGAGTTCCAAAGGTAGCAGCGGTATTATTCTTCATCATTTTTAGCCTCAAGAACACTGGCATGTGAGTCTGAAAAAATGTTCCTTATAGAGGGCTCAAGATTAAGTACTGGACACGGTCAGTGCCTTACTGTTTTGTCTTTACACGGGAAGGAAGAAAATGACATAGGTTACTCAATTTCACCTAGTCACTTGTTAATTATTAAATGAAACCATGCATTTGTTTCTCTTCAGATGATTCTAAATAAAGCTAAATGCCACACTCAATAGCAAGCAGTATGATATGAATTAAAGCAAGGCATTTAGGATTAGGATTTGACACTTCAGATCTCTTATTTAATACGTAAAGTTGCTGAATTATTGTTACTTTCCTTGGCCTGGTACTACTTTAGAAGACATATTTGACAAGAACTTTTGATCATCTCTATCACTAAGTTTGAACTGTTTTTTTACTATACCAAGAGTGATTTATTAGAGATAATAATATTTGGTTTCAGATTTCCTCAAACCTAGCAAAGATATCCAGAAGACACTCTAAACAACTGGCTTAAGAACAAAATTCTATACACAAGAAAAAAAAATGTCTAACTTATTTCCACACTTTTCATAGGTTTCTTACAGAAGTTTGAATTAAGAGGTTTTTCCTAACAAGTATTCACTTGAGAAAGCTTGAACAATTGGGTAGAAATGATTGACAGAATGGTGTGATGTGTTTTCTGTGGATTTTTTTTTCCAAAATAAGTGACTGCCATGTGTAGTTCAGTGACATTCACATGGAAAGATCTTAATATATACATGTTGATGGATGTGCATGTTTTAAGTACATAGTCTGTTAGCATCACTGACCCAGGTTCTTTGCACCATAATGCTTCAATTGCTCGTGAAGTGCCAGTGTTTCACAATTGTGGTTTAGGATTCAGTCAGTCAGCTAGTCAACAAACATTTATTAAGTCCCTGCCATTAATTTATTTATTCATTCATTCAACAAATATGTACCCAATGCCAACAGTATGCCTGACTCTGGCCTTACCTTGGGAAATTCAACAGTGAGTCCAGTTGACAGTTTCCATTTCCTTCAGAAACTTGCAGACCAATGAGGAGAGAGAGAATAAACAAAGAAGCAAATCCTATGTAATAAAAGGCTAATATGCAAATCAACCGAACGGGGAATGACCGGTTGCTATGATGCGCACTGACCACCAAGAGGCAGACGCTCAATGCAGGAGCTGCCCACTGGTCATCAGTGTGCTCCCACAGTGGGAGCACTGCTCAGCCAGAAGCTGTGAGCGCAGTGGCAGTGGTGGGAGCCTCTCTCATCTCCGCAGCAGCGCTAAGGATGTCCGACTGATGGCTCCCAGACTGCGAGAGGGTGCAGGCCGGGCTGAGCGGAACACCCCTCCCCACCCCCCACCCACTGCCCCGTGAATCTCATGCACCGAGCTTTTAGTAAATACATAAGTAAAGTTATTCAAGTAGTGCTGAGAGCTTAAAACAGGAGAATGGGATAGAGTTTTACTTGAAGGAGAGAGAAGAAAGAACTACTTACAACACCAAAGACAAGAAAAGTCTCTCTGAGATATTGGGTAGTTAGCTTTTGAAATACCCACAGAAAGAAATTTCCAGGCAAACAGAAAAGTTGGGACACAGGTATGGGAATGGAATAAATTGAGTTACTTTGAGAAACAATGACCAATATGGCTGAAGAATGATAAGCATTTGGTTTTATGCAAATTGCAATGAGAAGACATCTGAGCATTCTTTAAAATCAGATTTTAGATAGAATAATTAGTACAAATAATTTGTACAAAAATATTCACCCACTTTATTTGTGTAGTTCAATGAGTTTTGTCAAATGTACATGATCATATAATCATGACCCTATCACCATAATTAAGATAGCGAGCATTCCCGTCTTTCCAAATAGTTACCTCATTGTGTTTCACAGTCACTCCTGTTCACCACCACAAGCCCTGGGAATGGCCATGACTTTGTCATATAAATGGAATCATACAGTATACAACACACAATCTTTTGTTTCTGGTTTCTTCTACTTCGTATAATGATTTTGAGATTCATTGCATGTTGATTGGAAATCCCATTTGATGATATTTAACAAGCAAGGTTAACTCAGCAATTAAATGTACAAAGCAGGAGCTCAGGGGAAAGATCTAGAGACAAAATACTAGAGTCTTCACATCAAGATGGTATTTAAACCATGGGATTCAGTGATATCACCAAAGGAGAGAATGAGGAACTGAGCCCTCGGGGCCCTGAAAATACTGTAAAGAGATAAAGGTGCCAGTAGGTGGAGAAGAAATATCCAGTGAAGTGGAAAGAAAATAAGTGATATCACAGAAGGCAAAGGGGAAGGCATTTCAAAAAAGAGAATGGTCACATGTACCAAATACCTAGTAGGATGAGGTTGGACTAAATCTATGAGAGCTGTTTTTGTGGTTCTGTGGCAGCCATGAAAAATGCTTGGTATGCTACCGTGAGCAAAGCAGAAGTGACAACATCCACCTTCTGGGAACTTACTGTCTATTATGTGTTCCTTTCATTTGGTTCTTTTTAACCAAATATGGAGACTGGGAATTTAATGTGTAACTTAATTATAGAATTTTGGAGAAAACTGAAATTCTTTGGTCCTTCCTCTTTGTCCCCTCAACAAAATTTTGATACAATTACATTAAAGAATAATGAAACATTATCATTTTAATGCTAACCATGAGGGGAAGATGCCATTTCCTTCTACTTAAAGGAAGAGATTTACTCTTTTATAAATTAATTATTCAGAATATGTTTGAAGACACAACCAATTAGCTGCCGTAATTTGCATTTTTATGTGTTTTTATTAGTTTCCTAAGTCCTTTTCTGCTGTTTCTGTAATGAAAATGCTATCTTTCAAAGGTGAATCGCTTATTTGTATTTGCTTTGTAATGAGCTTTCTTTAATTATCAATTGACCAATTTCATAGGTTTCAGATAAAATGTAGCTATTGTTGAAAGACTAGCAAACCCATGTGATATTAGGTTTCATTCTTTAACTTAGTGCTAAAATTCTTTTTCAACTGAAACTGTGTTGGGTAGATGTTTTGTTTGTTCCTGTTTTTTGGTGGTGGGGTTTTTTATTGTTTTTTGCTGAGCTTTTTATTTGGACTAGACTCAAACCACTATTCACCAAGCATCAAATACGAACACCACGAAGTGTTGTACGATTCACTTATTAATCCAAACCTCGGTGGTATATTTCCCCACATGCACAGTATGAGAGGAAGACACAATGTCAAGTGATTATAAGACGCCATTCAAGTAAAAACCATGCATCACAAATTACTCCTTCTTCCAAATGCATATAGAATTTTATTCCCAGCCTGGCCCACCAAGGGCAGAGATGACTGTAACAGAGATGTGTATACTATATTTCAAATCTGGCGATCTTTAAAAACATAAATCCTTGATTATCATCAATAAATGTTTAGTTAGTTATACTGGGAACTCCATTAGCCATCTGTGATTTAACTGTTGATTGTTCAGTGGGCAAACTTCCACTGTGAGTGGTATCTTTAAACAACTCAGGGGTCGGGTTAGGGTTAGGGTTAGGGTTAGGGTTAGGGTTAGGGTTAGGGATAGGGTTAGGGTTAGGGTTAGGGTTAGGAAAAAAAAAAGAAAAAGAAAAAAAAACAACTCAGGGGTCTCCTCTTATCATCTAGATGATTAAAACTGATGATTAAAATTAATTGTAAATACTTATGTATTTATTGTCGCCAAAATAAGTCTTACGGATCTCTACTGCAGCATAAAAGAAAGAGAAATTATTGAAAACAGTGGATAAACCAAAATAAAAATGAAAAAGTACAGCACGTGTATGGGAGAGAAGATTC
This sequence comes from Myotis yumanensis, assembly GCF_028538775.1. NCBI lineage: Eukaryota > Metazoa > Chordata > Mammalia > Chiroptera > Vespertilionidae > Myotis > Myotis yumanensis. The sequence goes on from NW_027223762.1 coordinate 17,305,568, forward strand.
CTTTGTTCCTCATAGCCCCAAGGAAAATTGTGACATGAGTCAAGTTTGGTTTCCAAAACTCCTCTTCTTAGAACACTCCATATTTTAAAAACCAGATTCTTATTTCCACAGACTCCCAACACAGGTCTACCATCAAGAGACTGTATCAGTCAGAATAGACTATGTTATGCTGTGATAACAACCAACACCAAAATCTCAGGAGCTTAACACACAAAAGTCTGCTGCACATCTGGGCAAAATCCAGGGCAGCAAGTCCACAGTGACAGCTCAGTGGTCTGACCTCTTCCACCCCATGGCCTCTCCCTCTGCACATGATCCCACTCTCACTACAGGAGGGAAGGAGGGCATTCGAGGGTCCTGCACCAGCCACCAACGTGGCACAGAGTGACAGCCATCTCACCACCCAAAGGCTGGACTTGTCATATAAGCCTGCCTTACTACAAGGGGCCCAGCAAAATGAAATTCTTCCCTGCAGCCCAGAAAAAAAATAGAGTATCAAGGGGGAACCAAGATGGCGAGGTAAGTAAACAGCTGTACTTGCTGCCACCCACAACCACATCAAAATTACAACTAAAATACAGAACAACCATTATCCAGAACCACTGAAAAGCTGGCTGAATGGAAGTCCTACAACTAGAGAAGTAAAGAAGGAAAGCACACTGAGATAGGTAGGAGGTGCGGAGACGTGGAACGGGCTGGTCCGGCACCCACGTGGGCTGCTTTTTTAATTGGGAGGGAGAGTCTCTCTGCAGAGGCCTCCCAGAGGAGCAAGGGGTCCCAGCCCCACACCAGACCCCTATCCCAAGCTCTCAGAGCTGGGAAGAGAAGTCCCCATAACTACGGGCTGTAAAAACCAGTGTGGATTGGGGCTCAGTGACACAGAGGCTGCTGGAGACCCAGCTGTTCCTCTTAAAAGGCCAGTACACGAATTGAACTTACAAGGTCCTGCTTCATTCAGCTTCCTCTGAGCTCCAGCACCAGGATGAGGCTCTAGGGAACACAAACACATATGAGGAGGAACTGGATTGTCTGCCATAGGGGCAGGAACTTGGGGGCAGCGTTCTCCCAGACAGAGCTGCTTACAGGGATCGTTGTTCCCCTGTTGGAACCTCCCTGGTCACAGAGCTGACTGGCAGCCATTTCTGTTTGCTCCACCCTGGTGATTCCCTAAAACTCCGCCTCATCCAATTTACACCTCACCCAAGCTGTGTGCAGCAGCTTTTGCATATGAATGGCCTGCCCTTGCTAGGGCTAAAATCTCAAACAGGCTGCAGCTGGGTCAGAGAGCCCAAACCTATCAATAGAAGGCCCAAGACCCAGCACCAGCACCAGCCTACCTTACTTCACAGCTGGGCCTCATCTGAGCAAATCCAAACCCCATATAAAGAGCAGGAATCTGTGGATCTCTGTAGCTCCTGCTGGGTGGCCCCAGGCAGTGGCTGACTTTGCACCTCCCTGGAAACCCAAGAGCCAGTGTACCCAGTGGTCAGTGCCATACCAGATTACAACTCTACACACCCATAAGCACACACTCAAGGGGCAGACTCAGTGAGCACCAAAGCCCCACTGAAGCAAGTCTTGCTCCATAGGGGTGTCTCTTCTTCATACTTCTATGCCCTCATTGCATGAGTAATGCAAGTTAAGGGGAAAGGCTTTGCCCTGGGTCCTTCAGTCCAGCAGACAGAACTATTTTGATCATTTTGATGATTTTTTTCTCCAACCATCTCATGATTCTTCTACTTCTATTTTCTCCTCAACTTCAACTTCAGACTCATAAATCAGATGCCTACTAGAATCTCCACTTGTGTGTCTAATAGATACCTCAAACCAGCATGTCTCAAACTGAACTCCTAATCTTTATGAAAATTTTGTCCCACACAATCTCACTTAATGGCAACTCCATTTTTCTAATTGCTCAGGCCAAATTCTTGGAGTCCTCCTTGACTCTCCTCTGCCTGTCATACCCCACATTCAATCCATCAGGAAATACCTTGCGCCTAACTTTAAAACATGTACATGGTTTATCCAAACTGGTTCTTTGGTGCTTCTTTCATGACACAAATGTTAGCACATGGTGCAAATATTTTTACACTCTGTTCCTACTTTCATAGGTCTATCTACATGCCTATTGCCCAGACCTATCTGCCCCCCAATCAACTAAACTTGCTCCTTTTAATATATTTTTTATTGATTTTTTACAGAGAGGAAGGGAGAGGGATAAAGAGTTAGAAACATCAATGAGAGAGAAACATCAGTCAGCTGCCTCCTGCACACCCCCTACTGGGGATGTGCCTGCAACCAAGGTACATGCCCTTGACTGGAATTGAACCTGGGACCTTTCAGTCCGAAGGCCAATCGCTCTATCCACTGAGTCAAACCAGCTAGGGTAGAAAATCAAAGTTGTAATACATGTGTGTGGGGAATTCACACAGGCACAAAAATTCCAAAGACAGTAAAGCAACATTAGGTTTGTAAGACATTTTGGACAAAGGGGGAAGTTGGGGAATAGGGTATTACATTTTAGAAATAAGAATGGGCGATTTATAGGTAGTTCAGGAGGAATGAAACATACACAGCAGGCAGATTGTGCTAGGCAGCTCAGAAACAATAGGACATGGGGTATCTAGCTAACAAGTCTCTAAAACCGTCTTATTTATCATACTCAATTCAAATTAGGCTAAGGTGACATCCTAAGCTCGCCTTTCCGAAACAGGTTTCTCTGTCTAAATTTCTTGAGCAGGAAAGGGTCCAAGGCTCCCTCTGAGTCTTATTTCTTAATAAACAGCTTAAATCAATATTTCAAAAGGGCAGCTTTGAGGTGGCAGACTTTTGGCTCCCTTCAATCCCACCCGTGAAACGTTAAATAATAAAGTTTCACGTTATGGAAGCTGAGTTGGTAGGTTGGTTCCTATTTTCACTCATCTAATCATTCAGTCCTGAAAATAAGTCCGTTCACTTAAGTTGTTGCGTCTCATTTCAGGAGATGGTGATGTGAATGGGCTCTCAAAGTGAGGCCAAAGGGATGTTATAACAGGTTTGTCTATGGAAACAAAGGTTAATGATCAGAGCAAATTATATACCTGTTCCTGAGTCTGTGAGAAGATGTCAGTCGAGATGTTTAGGTGTAAGGCTCAGCTTATTTAGCTGGAATGAAGGCATGCAGTGACAATCTGATAGATTCTCCTGGTCTGTAGTTTGAAGGTCTTTGATGATGTCATCAGGGGCTCAGGTAAATTCTTCTGGGCTTACCCAGTGTCAGTCACTAGAATTCTTTCAGCATTAGCTGTTGTGGTGATATCTCAAACTTATGTTATGTCCTTTAGCTGCAATTTGCAATTGCAAGGCTAAAAAAAAAGTTTTAGCTCTCAACAAATTTAAGTAAAAAGATGAGAGAAAAATGAAACATCAGTTCAGAGGGTTCTAGTCAAGTATTTAAGAAAACTAGAAAAAAATCAGGACACAGTCTAATTTAAAGGTGCAAAATAAAACTTTAAAGACAATTAACTGAACCAGAATTTAATATCCACAACTGTGTATTATAGATTCTATTGAAACACAATTTTCCTCTCTAAAATCACTCCCATTTTTTCCAAAGATAGTCAAATTAAGACTATTCAGTAACTGCATAAGTCTAGTTTCAATACATTTGGTCATGTTATTTGCATAAACACAATAGGAAAGTAATTGATCACATAGTCTCCCTTAAATCTGCTTTGCTAGAATCTCATAAGGACTCTTCAGAGTGAAATTTAGACTCTCAGGGCTAAGAAGTCAAGCCACATTGTTAGCATCAGCCTTTGCTTACTATACCTACAGTTTCTGGTGAATTCCTCAGATTCAAGGTCCCTAAAAAACATCTGAAAAAAAAGGTTCTTTCTTTGCCATCTCCCAGGAAAGCAACCTTCATTCCTTATCTGGAAAGATCGTGTAAGCTGGTGCCAGGCTGTTCTTCCAAAGGGCTTTCATTGGCTTCTAAAGCCAATCTCAATTCCTTAAAGTTTTCGGTGACATTCAAGTCTATGTATGTCTCCTTCAAACATGATATTCCAATCAAAATCTTGGCTACCGCTGGTCTGGGATTCTGTCATTCCATTGCTCATAGACTGGTCCAGTCTGGCCATGCAACCAGTGCAGTCACACAGGGCCCTGCATTCAGAAGGATACCCATACTTGGGATTTAATGCTCTGTTGTTACCACCTTGAATTACTGTGCAAGTGTAAGGGTCTGCTCTCACCCTGCAAGTATCTTGTGCCCAAGGATTCACACTAAATAGCAAATAAAAACAAAACAAGAAAATGACAGGTCAAGAAAGAGACCACAGAAAAAACATTTTAAAAATATTTCCTCTATTCCACCTTTATCAAGACAAAATTGGCGTATAATACTCAGTTTAGGGTATGCAATGTGATGATTTGATACACTTACAAATTGCAAAATGATTACCATAATAAGTTTACTTAACACATCCATCACCTTACATATTTCTTGGTGTGATGGCGGTGGTGATGAGAACAGCTAAGATCTACTCTTTTAACAAATTTTAAGTATACCATGCAATATTTTAACTGTAGTCACCATGCTGTACATTAGATCCCCAGAACTTACCTTATAACTGGAAGTTCGTACCCTTTGACCACCATCTCTTCCCTTCTCGCACTCCACAGCCCCCGGATACCATCAATTTATTCTCCATTTCTATGAGTTTAGCTTTCTTAGATTCCACATATAAGTGATATACAGTATTTTTGTTTTCCTGACTTATTTCACTTAGCATAATGCCCTCAAGGTCCATCCACAATGTCACAAATGTCAAGATTTCCTTATGTGTTATGCCTGAATAAGAGTTCATGATACATATATCTACCACATCATTTTTATCCATTCATCTGTTGACAGACACTTAGGTTGTTTCCATGTCTTGGCTATTGTGAATATGTGGAACTGAATATGGGGGTGCATTTGTGTCTTCCAGATGGTGATTGCTTTTGATTTCACTCAAAAAGTGTTCCTTTTTCTCCACATTCTTGCCAACATGTATCTCCTATCTTATTAATAATAGGCATTTTAACAGGTGTGAGGTGATATCTCATTGTGGTTCTGATTTCCATTTCTCTGATGGTTAGTGTTGCTAAGCACCTTTTCCTGTTGATGAAGCCTGTAGCTGCTTTCAGGCATCTAAACAGATAGCCATCTCAAGTCTCAGAGTACATTCTTTCCTTATTAGGCCCTGACTTTTGTTTAGGGTTAAAAGGTTAAACCCTGCAGAATGCAGTCAAATATCCACTTATCAAATTTTCTGTCAGAGGATTATCCAACAGAAAGTTCTAGCTGCATAACTATATGTACAAAAATAACTTCATGTTCTACTCCAACTTCACTGCCTCCAGCTTCCAGAGCTGTGTGGATAACACCCCTACCCTTGCAATAACTCAAACTCAAAAACTCAGCATCTCTTTTGACTCATCTCTTTCTCCAGAATTACAATGTCTCATAATTTTGTGTTTCCATGACTTCCTTAATTTCTTCTCATTTTGAAATTCCTCACCGTCGTCCTCATGTCAATCATCCCACCACTCCAAGTCACATTCCCTGTTATTGATTCTAACCTCCTAACTGGTCTCCATAGCCCTAGACAATCTTCATATCCATCATGCATGGGAGCTATCAGATTAGCTTACCTGCTGCCCACCTACGTCATATGATGAGGCTTTTCAAAAGCTGTCAATCATATAAAGTACAACCTAGATAGCTACTGGATGCCCTGCATGGCCTCTAGCATTACATACCCTTCTCTTTTGTTATTGACAATTACTTCTCTTCACGTGTGCGCCTCATCATGCTCTCCTTGTCCTTTCCTGCTGCTCTCTCTCTCCTTGTGGGAAACCATTCCCAGACACCTTTCAGGGTGCAGCCTGGTGAGTAGAGTTATGTGGTTAAATGGCCAAACTCTAAAGCCAAACTGCTGGTCACTTGCTAGGAAATTGCTTACTAGTAACCTCTCCATGCTTTGGTTTCCCTTCCTGAAAAAAATATGAGGGGAAATCATCACATCTACCTCAGAGGAGTTTTGCAAGCATTAAATAAGTTAATATAGTATATGCTGAAGGTCCAGTACCTGGTTTGCAATCAAAAGATGTTAGCTATTAATATTTATCACCCCCTTCTTACGAAAATAACATATACCTCCTCTCAAATACTATGATAATTTGTCTGTTGTCCCCTAATGATTTTTATCACTTCCTACACGGGATATTTATTTTATAGACAACTTATTTTCTTTACAGACTATAAGCTTCAGTTCACCACTGTACATTCCAACTCAATACATTTACTTATTTAACATTAAATTCAGTTAATGAACTGTTGTTTGTCAGATTGAATATAATTGTGGTGAGAACTATAGAGGGTTTTTTTCCTACTCTTTTTTAGAGTTTATCATCACTGTTATAACCTGGAGAAAATACCAGTAAAATGAAGGAGTGTCTGTATACCCCATCCCTGTCTACATCCTCTTTTGCATTGCTTTTTATTTCTCACCAAAAAATGAGATGTTAGTATAAAATGGCAGTGACAACGAACTACTGAAATGTGGCTGATGCCCTAGCCGGTTTGGCTCAGTGCATAGAGCGTCGGCCTGTAGAATAAAGGGTCCCGGGTTCGATTCTGGTCAAAGGCACGTACCTTGGTTGCAGGCTCCTCCCCGGCCCAGGCCCTGGTCAGGGAGCGTTCAAGAGGAAACCTATCAATGTGTTTCTCTCAAATCAATATTTCTCTCTGTCTTTTCCTCTCTCTTCCACTCTCTCTAAAACCAATAGAAAAATATCTTCAGGTGGGGATGAAAAAAGGAAAGAAAAGAAAGAAATGTGGCTGACAATCTTTCTCTCGGGTTCCTCAACCCCCTAAGCACCACAACCAAAGAGCCAAACCTCGACCAAGACCCAAAGGAAAGAGGCTTCTGTGGTTACCTCCTCCTCCTTGTGAATTCCTATCATGGATTATATCTCAGTGATGGGACTTTTATTCTGGCTCATATTATAGATATTTGTACGCAGGCCTTGTCATGCTCACCCCTTAGCCATTAAAATGCAAGTTCCTAAGGTTATAGGCCACGGCTCATTTATTTTATATCCCCTACAGTGCCTTGCACTGTACTACAAATAGGATGGTCAATACCATATACGTGAAATATAGAAAAAGGAATTTCAATTTGTGCAGTCCACAGTGTCTTGTTTTCTGCAGAGGCTGAACAATGTTGAAATTGATGAGCGTGTAGGAAGGACAGCATTGTCCGAAAAGATGGCCAAGTGATATAAAAACAGTGTTGGGTTCCATATGAAATCATCCAAAAGAGAAAGTCATTAATCACCATAGGGAAGGAGCGATGGATTTAGAGTTAGATTGAGGAGTTTTGAAAGTGTGTTACCACTCAGTAGATGTTTAACCTTGAGCACAGTATTTAAACTTTGTGAATTTCAGAACCACTAATTGTGTGGAGGAGGACTAGCTACCTTGCAGCCTCGACACAAGACGTCAATGAGGCAACCTGGATAAGGTATTCTGAATAGGGCTCGGCTTACAGAGCATATATTGTAAGTGTTTGATAATGGTAGTTCTGTGAAATATGACTTGCTATGTGCCAGTTATGCTGAAGAGTAGACAAAGCAAGCCTTGCTACCTTCCAGGAATAGCCCAAAGAAATGACATCAGCAGTTAATGGAACAAAAGGAGACGAGATGAATCAGTACAGGACACAATGAGCATGTGCCTTTGTGAATGAATATAAAGGACGGCCCAGAACAGTGTTTCAGACGTGATGCAATGTTTTCCAGCCTCTTCTTCCACGTTATGCAGAACATTTAAGATGTAAAATGGGAGTCAATTTTATCAAATCAACTCGCAGAATAAGTCACCCAGCAGATGCCCACTTCACCCTTGCAGAGGTGCTTTGTTAGAACATTCACAGCTTGTCTAGTCCCCCACGGAAGCGAGAAGCACCCAGGCAAGGTCTTCATGTGGAACCACAGAGGTGGGGGGTTGGAGTCAGAGCGAGTGCCCATTTCCATTCGCAATATCACAGCTGTTTTTTTAAAGCGTCCATGTTCTTCTAGCACAGTCAGTGGGAGAGCAAATAGGGCACCGAGACACGCTGCGCTGCATGCTCCCTTCACTTCCTTCCTTCCTTATACTCTTATCTGTGGATGCTTGAACCTCGCTGGTCATGGAAACCCAGAGACTCCATCAAAGCAAATCGCTGCAGGCAGGAAAGCACCAACATTAAATTTTCACAGTGTGAGTGGTCTAAACACCCAGATTACCACTGACACCACGTCACTTACCTTGCTCAATTTCCTTTCATGCCTCCTCTCACTCCCCACCAAGCCATGACTGCTGCAGCAGAGAGAGCCAGACCACAGAAACCACATCCTGGAAGACAGCACTGTTTCCATTCGCTGCTGTTCCCGTGGCTTATTGGAGATACTGTCCAAGTCCAAAAAGCATAGACCTAGAGAATCTGTTTAAAAAGCCACAGCCTCGTAATAAATGTAAAAACAATAAGATTAGAAACACCATTTTTAATAAAACTCAATTTATTCTGTATTGTTCTCTTTATTGCATTAGACAATAAGCAAAAGTTTATTCTAGAATGATGTCTTAAAATATAAAGGGGTCTTTCATTTATTAAATGTGCCCTTAATGCATTTTCTATTGGTATCCAAACAAATCCTTAATTAGTGTATACGATGTGATTATTCCAAAATTCAACTCGTTGGTTAAATTCCATTAGGTAGCCAACATAATCTCTACTTCAAGCAGTAATTGCACAATCTAATCAAAGATCCATCCAGGATTAGCTGACAACAGAGTTTAATTTTTTCTTTGATTTTATTCTATTGTTAGCTAATACACATCCAGTGTTCACTCTGTGCTAGGCATTTCACATGCATTATCTCACCTAATGCTGGAGACCTCTCTAAGAGCTTGGCGATAAAATGGCCTCCACTTGACTAAGGAGGAAACTGAGGCACAGAGAGCTCAGGTCACTTGCACTAGCAGCACAAATAAATGACACAGTCAGGACTTGAAGAGGGACAGTCTGAATCCAGAGGCTTGAGTAGATTGGCTTTCCTGGTAATAAAATGTGGGATACCTTTCAATTATGGTGCTGACTAAACCCTCCAATTTCTGCTACCCCTGTCTGCCACCATAGAACATTGCAAGATGCGTGGCATAATGCAAAACACAGTGCTAGTGGAGCAGAAATCCAGCCCTTTGCCACAGAAAACACCAGGAAATCATGGTGTGTTTTTTGTTGTTGTTTTTTTTTTTGCAGATGCCTGCTACTGATTACTTGTGCGATGAGGCAAGAGTGTATGAGTGACGTTGTCCAATTGTCCAAGTGCACCAGGACTAACGGAAAAACACACACAACACATGCCAATTCTAATGGTGGGTGAGTAATAACATTCTTGCGCACAAACAATAGACACATTTATTATTTAACTTTTCATTCACGGGTGATTACAAGAAGCCACTGGACACATAGTTATAACTTGTAAAAGTAAATATTTGTTCTCAGCTATAGTTATTTCTTCTCACTTTTGATTGTATCCTCTTCTAACATCTGTTCCTCAAGCAAGGGCAAGTTTTAGAGAGAAAAAAAAAAAACTAAACAGGACTCCATTCCTCTGAGAAAAACAAGAACCAAGCCCGAGGCTTCTGATTAGCTTTATTAGAGTGTCTAGAAATAGGCCTGCCTTACAGGAAAAGCACTTCAAGTTACTGCTCTTTGATTCAAGATTATTAATATTTGAAAGAAGAGAATGATGGTGTCCTTCTAAATGGTTATGCCAGAAACTTGCAGGAAGATGTGAGCCCCAAACTCCGCAGTCTTCATGATGATGCTGGGCTGTGAGTGTGAGTACAGCGCTTCTCTTGGAAATGACCAGAAGTGGTGGGAAAACTCCTGGATGGTAACTCTAGCTAAACTTAAGGCTCATGAGAATGATCTCCATTCAAATCATTTCATTATCGAGCTCATCATTAGCATTATTATCATAGCCAATGGTGTCTAAGAATCTCCTGCTACTTTCAGGAGCAATATTCTGAAGTTGACATATCCGACTAAGCAAGCTTGTCTAATTTCAGAAATAACTCTTTCGGGGCAATAAGAGGATATTAAAATTAAACACAAACTGCAGTCCTTAACTTGCCTAGAAACATCCCTTACACCAGTGATGGCGAACCTCTGACACGTGTATCAGAGGTGACACTTGAACTCATTTTTTGGTTGGTTTTTCTTTGTTAAATGGCATTTAAGTATATAAAATAAATATCAAAAATATAAGTCTTTGTTTCACTATGGTTGCAAATATCAAAAAATTTCTGTATGTGACACGGCACCAGAGTTAAGTTAGGGTTTTTCAAAATGCTGACACGCCGAGCTCAAAAGGTTTGCCATCACCGCCTTACACACTATATGGTATTAACGTTTGTTCCACATGGCAAAGTCACCAGACTTGCTTGCTTGGCCAATAGACGCCCTGCCCCTCTCTGAGCTTGCTGGGGACTCCTCTCAGGTGCACTTGGCCAGTCTCGGCACCAACGAAGCAGAAGCTGGCTGTGTGCTCTGTGGGCTCCACCTTCTCCCCTTCCTTGGCCTGAAATCGCCACTCTTCAAGCATATTAAAAGACTCAGGTACAGAAGAGGCATGGGACACATGGCAACAGGAAAGTCCAAGGGAATGGAGTGTAGTTAACTCTAAGTGAGCAGGTAGGTCCTAGCAGAAGGTCAGGACAGGAATTACCCATGTCAGAAGTGGAAAATCTATTTCAGGAGCCTGCGGGCCAGGTGGTGGAAGGAAAATATTTGAGACGATATCTCGGCTGAGTCACCAAGATAGCTACTATGCTATCAGGAAACTGGCAAATATCATGCCCTTGAAATAGAGTCGCCAGATTTAGCAAATAAAAAGTCAGGATACACCAATACATTTTTTTTTTTACATTTAAAAACAAATTTTATTGTTGAAAGTATTACATAAGTCCCCCTTCTCCCCCCCCACTGACCTCTTCTAGGCCGCCCCCGCCCCGCAGCCCAGGCCTTCACCACCCTATTATCTGTGTCCACAGGTTATGTATATATGGATACAAGTTCATTGGTTGATCTCCTCCCACCCACCCTCCCCCACCTTCCCTCTGAGGTTCCACAGTCTGTTTCATGCTTCTTTGTTTCAATAAATTTGAATTTCAGACAAGCAACAAATTTTAGTATAAATCTGTCCCATGAAATATCTGGGACATACATACATTAAAGGATGATTTATCTAAAATTTAAAAATAGAGCATTCTGTATTTTTATCTGGTGACCTCTCCCCCTTTAAATGACTGGTGTTCCTGTCTGAATTACATCTTCAGGCCTGGGTCTACCAGAGCAGCAGTTTCCAACGTGTGGCTCCTGCACCAGCAGCTTCAGCCACACCTGGAAAGTGAGTTAGAAATGCAAATTCTCATTCCCACGGCAGGACCCTACTCCAGGCCTTGGGCCCAGAAAGTATACTGAGGCCCCGGGGATTCCACTTGATGCTCTCAGAGAACCATTGCCCAGAGCATCTGAGGGTTGAGGGACCAAAGAGGTTTGTTGAGGTGATGAATAAAAGAAGACAGTGTGATCTGGGGAATCGACAAGAAAGAGATTCAGGAACAATCCCAGGTACCTCAACAGGCTTGAAATCCCCTGAGATTCTTATCCCCTTTAGACTGCGACTGCGTTCATTCATTAGAGTTGGCTTCCACCATTCCCCAGTCCCTTCTAGCAATTATTAATAAAAAGAGCTAGAATGAAGAGTGTGTGCGCTTATCTTCAGGGACACTGGAGATGGGAAAACTTGCCATTTTGAAGCGAGAGTCATGAAAGAGAGAAAAATGTATCGTGGGCCCCTCGGCTTCCAAAAAATTGCCTCCAGGGCCTGAGAACTGACCCAGGGGAATTCCAAGCAGAAAGATCTTTGTTTCCTGATGGGAACACTGTGCTGAGCCTGGGAGATTAGTTTCTCTCAGCTGACCGTCACACTGAGGAGCTAAAAACAGCGCAGGCCTGGGCGTTCTCCGTGGTTCCTGCAGCATGTCAGCCAGTCCAAACCACCTGAGGACACGGGGCCGAGGACCACAGGCCGCTCACCGGGCCTCTCCCTTGCTACCCTCCTCTTCCCAGAAGCTGGCCTGGCTTCAGACCTGCCCCCTCCCTCATCCCAACCAGCAAAAGGCTCACCAGAGGCTCCTTTAAACTGAAGAGGTAAAGGCCTCTCGCATCTTAGTCCACTTTCAAATGTATGTTTCCTTGAACGCGGTATAATCCGGTAATCAAGTGAACAGCCTCCCAGATCTGCTCTGCACTTCACAGCTGTGCCTACGTTTTCTCTCTGTAAAACACAGGTGATTATAACATTGCTATGAAGGTTAATGAGTTAATGCATTTAAAGTTGAGAACAATGTTTGGCTCACAGGAAGAGCTCAGCAAATGTTAGCTGTTATTGCTGCTGCTGCTGCTGCTCGAAATCATATTCCCTAGGCTCAGGGTTTGGATGGGAAGGAAGAAAAGAGTGATACACTAGTAACATCAGGAGGATAAAATAGTCGTGCACTCTAGGCCCGGTTTCCGCAAAAGTTGGTCTATGATTAAAAGTTTCACTGGCCCAGCCATTGTGCTCAGTGGCTGATTCCCATTGAGGGCACATGCCTGGGCTGCAGGCTCGATCCCCAGTGGGAGGTGTGTAGGAGGCAGCCATCAATGATTCTCTCTCATTGATGTTTCTGTCTCCCTCTCCCTTCCTCTCTGTAATCAATAAAAATATATTTTTAAAAAAGCTTCACTGGCTCCCTAAAGATCAATTTCGGAGTTTATCGTCTATACGGGTTCTGAGTCTCCACCCCAGAGGTCAGATTTGGCGAGCATGGAATGGAGCCCCACAATCTGTCTGTAGAACAGGCACTCCAGGAGTTGCTGGTGGTTTCTGATGTTAGGAGCCACTGTTCTGAGAGACAGAACCCTCAAGGCACAGCTGCCTGCAGCTTCACAGAAGACCTTTCCCAGGTGACTTGTTCCCACATGACCCATTCTATCAACTGCTTCCTTCTACTTCAAGTAACTTCTTGAAAAGTCAATTGGTGGACAATCTTAAAGGATTTATTGTGAGACTCTCAGTTCTGTCGGCATCAGGAAAGGCTGTGGTGACCCGTGAAAAAGAATCGTACCTACTCATGTTAGGTGTTTACAATACGCCAGGCACTATACTAAGCGGTTCTTCCACATAACGTCCATCCTTCCCAGGAAAATGGCATTATTCTCACTTTGCAGAAGAGGAAACAGAAACAGAAAGGAGTTAAGCACTTGCCCAAGGCCACAGCACTACAAAGCGACAGCGTCAAGATTCAAGTCTGCCAGACAGTAGAGCTTAGGCCTTTTTCTCTACTCCAATAGCTCTGGAGGCGAAAAGGAAAATATCAAACTCCTGGGCCCCAAAAAACAAAGATTCTGGTTCAGTAGGCCTAGTGGGGGCCTACAAACCTGCATTTGTTATGCAGGGTCTGAGCCCACATTTAAGGAAGCACTACCCAGCACAATTAGTCTCGCCTTGATTTTTTTTCTATAAATACAGTTTTAGTGCAGTGTTAGGTTCACATCAAAATTGAGAGAACAGTACAGATATTTCCCATATACCGCTAATCCCACACATGCACAGCCTTCCAGACTAGCAAACCTGCACCAGAGTGATGCATCTGTTATCACCGATGAGCCTCCATCGACCATCATGATCACCCAGCATCCATCGTTTCCACGAGGATTCACCCATGTATTTGGACAAGTGTAGAGTGACATGTATCCATCACTACAGTTTCACATCACACATGTATCCATCACTACAGTATCACATCACTACATGTATCCATCACTATAGTTTCACATCACACATGTACCCATCACTACAGTATCACATCATACATGTACCCATCACTAGTTTCACATTACTACATGTAACCATCACTACAATATCACATCACTACATGTATCCATCACTACAGTTTCACATTACTACATGTATCCATCACTATAGTTTCACATCATACATGTACCCATCACTACAGTATCACATCATACATGTACCCATCACTAGTTTCACATTACTACATGTATCCATCACTACAATATCACATTACTACATGTATCCATCACTATAGTTTCACATCACACATGTATCCATCACTACAGTTTCACATTACTACATGTATCCGTCACTACAGTATCACATCACTACATGTATCCATCACTACAGTTTCACATCACACATGTATCCATCACTACAGTTTCACATCACACATGTATCCATCACTACAGTTTCACATCATACATGTATCCATCACTGTAGTTTCACATCATACATGTACCCATCACTACAGTATCACATCATACATGTACCCATCACTAGTTTCACATCATACATGTATCCATCACTACAGTTTTACATCATACATGTATCCATCACCACAGTTTCACACAGAGAAGTTTCACTGTCCTAAAAGTCCTCTGCACTCCATCACCTTCATTTTAAATCTCTTCTACCCCAAGAAATATAAAGAGGTTTAAATATGTCACAAATATTTTCTAAAAATAGTTTTGTGTTAATTTTTAAACATTTGAATGAAAGTTGTGTGATTAGCACTTGCTCCAAGGAAATCTGAACTCTCGTTATCACCTCCAATGGCAGCAGATAAATAACCAAGCTGCTTTTTGGATCATGTCTTCAATACAGGCGCTCTGAGGAAGATTAATTGTTCTAAAAGGGCTGCCGTTGTTGCCTTTTTGTTCCCTAGCCACGCTGCCTAGATGAAATATACTTCCTTTTGCATTATCTTGAAAGTGGAAATTATATTCAGGTGCCTGAATGGAAGACACAGACTTCCTCATTTTTCTTTATCTAAAACAACTACAAAAATCCTTTAAATATCTGCAGTGCAGACAAATAGAAAATTACTAACGCTTATGCCTCAGCATACAATAATATCAATAAAGAAAAGTATGCATGGAACTGGAACAACAATGACTTCCTTTAAACTCAAAATCCATATCTGATCTTGGTATGACTGCCCTGTGCACTGTAATAGTGGGCATGCGCTCCCAGGCACCGAACACCAGCTCTTTTCCTAGAAAGCTGAGGCCATGTGTGACCCATCACCCAGGAAGGCAGAGGAGATCCTGGCCACCAATCTGCTGAGTGAGGGAAGAACTTGAGGTATGACAGTCAAAATGGGAGGAATGTCAAAATATCCCCATGCCTCCTGCACGTGATCAAGAGGTCACGGTTCAATTCCTGGTCAGGGCACATGCCCAGGTCACGGACTCAAACCCCAGTAGGGAATATGCAGGAGACAGCCAATCAATGATTCTCTCTCATCATTGATGTTTCTATTCCTCTCTGCCTCTCCCTTCCTCTCTCTGAAATCAATAAAAACGTATTTTTTTAAAAGTATATATTTTTAAAAAGCATCAAAATGGACAGACAGGCAGGACAAATGGAAAAAGGCAAGAACTTCATCAAATCTCCTCCTCTTTCTAAGCCTCATTTTTTCTCCAAGGTAAGTTTGGGGGGGGAGGGGCGGATTTCCTTCCACGGGGAATTAGTATAAGAATTAAACAAGGTAATTTTTATGGAGCCCTTAACACACTGCCTGGCACAATAGCATGGAGAAAATAATAAAAAGAAATGTTTTTCACATTGGCCCTTATTATCTCTCCAACAATAAATAAATAAATTAGAAAAACACTGGGAAAGGCTCCAGGGCATAGTAAAAAGGGAAGGAGAGTTGTTTGTGTTCTAGGGAAGCCTTTTAATGGTCACTGCCTTGCCCACGCGATCAAAGTGCCTGGGTCTAAAGTAAATGGATGCACAGTTTGATCACAAAAAAGTACTCAGGTCGTTTATGGAGGAGGCGACCTGGTGAGGACACCTTGCATTAATGCTTCGAGCAACAAATGTTACCGAAATACAAATGCGCTCACATCGGGCTCTCCGCTCTCCGGAGGTGTCAGTGTTCTCCGCCTCAGCAAAGCTAAGGAACTCTGTTTATGTTCTTGTAACAAACACCCGCTAATGGAAAGTAAAAGGCTCTCTCTGGCCCTGCTTCCCAGGTACAAAGCGCCGTTTCTCTGATTAACGATCCAGGCATCTACACTGACTGCAAAGCCATTGCCCTCCGCCTCTAACAGAGTCAGCTACCTCTGCCCAGGTGCGGAAGCCAGGCCGCATCCCGAGGGGCCCTGGGTAATTAGCGCTGCCGGTAGGTGTCTGTGCTCGCTGCTGTTCCTGGTAGTTGAGCATCTGTGTCGGGTCCCTGCTGCGGGGAGGAAAGAGGGTGAAATAAGTGAGTGCCCCCTCCCCCATCTCCAGCAAGGTCAGCGCCTTAAAGAAAGAAAAAGCAAACTTTCTGCCTCTGCCTTAAGCCCCATCCTGGATGTTCATCTACTGAAACCAACAGCCAATTGTGCGGGTGGGTGGCGTAGCCACTCTCTCCTGCTCCCAGGTAGCAATGCCTGCTCGCGATGGCGCTCTCCAAACACCTCCCTTGGAATCTGCTGTGCTCTGGGCCTTTAAGACCTGATTTTCAGCAGTGAAAACCTCCCTATCTTGAGTCTTATCAGGTCCTCTCAGGCCCTACTCCCTGGCTTTCCAGGGACTGCTTAGCTAGGCTGATAAAGTAGCTCTGCTGAGGTATAATGAGTGCCCAAGTGTTACTAGAAATGGGTTTCATCCCACACGAACCCCCTTCCCACAGAGTAGCTTCAAAGGCCTGCTGGTAAACTGGCTCACCAGTTGGTGTGTGGGGGGTGTGAGGGAAAGAGCCCATTTTACGTCATCTGCCATTTCCACGGTGCAAATACTCCCACCGTGGCCAGTTTCAAGGCACTGATGTGGCAGAGCTGTGCAGAGATGTCCAGACCGGCTGAGTGAGCTCCAGCGGACCCCGGACTACTCCGCGATCCACATGGTTTCTAAAGAAACTGTGGTTACTCCCAGGGAATGAGGACAGCATGGCTGGGTTGGGCTGCTTTAGGAAATATTTCAGGGCAGACGGTCATCTCTCAGGATTCTGCAGGTTGCATTGGGGACTCCTGCAAGTTGGCAGAATGAATGTGCGTGCTTAATGCCTTTCCTTCCAGAGTCTTTAAAAAAACAAACAAACTATAAAAGATTCCTTTCAAATGTATAAATGTATAGCAAGAAGTAAGAGGATGAAAGCTATCAGAAGATGATGGCTTTTAACACATTTTCCTGAGACAGAAAGCAAGAGCAGAGGAAGCTGCCCTGGGGACCCTTGCAGAAGGGATAGGATGGAGGCCTGGCCTGCCCAGCAGAGCCCTCAAAGGCTCAGCATTCTGGGCCCGGGCTGGTATGGCTCAGTGTCATCCCTTGGACCAAGAGGTCCTGGGTTCGATTCCTGCTCAGGGCACATGCCCGGGTTGTGGGCTCGATCCCCAGTAGGGGTGTGCAAGAGGCAGCCGATCAATGATTCTCTCTCTCCCTCTCCCTACCTCTCTGATTAATAAAAAGATTTTTTTTCAAATATTTTTGTTGATTTCAGAGAGGAAGGGAGAGGGAGAGAGAGATAGAAACATCAATGATGAGAAAGAATCACCTATCAGCCGCCTTCTGCATGTCCCCAGGAAGACCGAGCCCACAATCCAGGCATGTGCCCTTGACCAGAATCGAACCCGGGACCCTTCAGTCTGTAGGCTGATGCTCTCTCTACCCACTGAACCAAACCGGCCTGGGCAAAAGACATTTTTTTAAAAAGGCTCAGCATTCTGGGAGGGCTAGCACTGCTGGAGTGAGTAAAGTGGTAAGGAACAGTGGGACAATCAAATGGTTCATGCTATTAAAAATACTTGGCTTCTGCCAGCTGACAAATAACTGAGTGAAGACAGTACACAGGGAAGCCAGAGATGTTTGGACTAAGTGCTCCTTGCAGAACTCTCTAATTCCAACCAGATCAAAGTCCTCAGCGGTCCTCCCCGGGGATTCAGATCAATCATGGAGTGTCAGGGTATCTAGTTCTATCCAGCCTTGGGAGTCCTGCCAGACAGATAGCTCTCTCTCTATGTCAGGGAACAGCTATGTTAATGGGCAAGAGCAGCCTAAACACAACGTACTAGGCAAGTGCGGCTCATACTCGGAGAGAAGGGAGCATCGGAGCAGAAGACGGAGACACTCAGGAGCCTACCGTGTACTCTGGGGAACACAGACGTTAGGTGGCAGCTAATCCTGCCTTCAGATAAAAGGCTGTGAAGAACATGCCAAAGTAGCGAATGCTCTGGTTTCGGTCTATATAAACACCCTGTGCGTCCATTAAACAAATGCCCACACATCTACTGAGCGCCAGTTCTCCACTGAACGCTGTGGGGATGAACAGATGAATCGGGTAAGGATTGACTTTAATGTGCGTAGAGGAGAGGAGATGTGATAAAATCTGTCTCCACATAAGTGTGATGCTACGGGGGACACTAGTGCCTTAAGAGGAGAAGAAAGCGACCTGGCGGTTCGAAGGAGAGAAGGGAGATTTCCATTTGGGAGGAAGCATTGGGGTGCTAAGGTTGCCAGCTAAAACACAGGATGCCAGTAACATTTGAATTTCAAATAAATAACAAATCCGGTGTTTAGTATAAGTATTAACCAGACTACCGTGAGGCTGGGTTTTGTAAGGCCAGGTAGGGTACGGATTGCCATAGAGATTGGGGACAATGCCTTCCAGGCAGAATGGGAAATAGAGTTAGTTGCTCAATTTTATTTTATTTTTTTAATTTCAGAGAGGAAAGGAGAGGGAGAGAGAGAAACATCAATGATGAGAGAGAATCACCGATTGGCTGCATCCTGCATGCCCCCTACAGGGGATAGAGCCCACAACCCAGGCATGTGCCCTTGACCAGAATTGAACCCAGAGCCCTTCAGTCTGCAGGCCAACGTTCTATCCACTGAGTCAAACCGACTAGAGTAGTTATTCAATCTTTTAGCTTAAATACACCTTCCCAGAAAATTCTTTTAAATTGCAGTTTCTGATCATGCAGGATTTTTCTCCATCACACTTACCGTCACATGATATATTGTGTGCCTATCTGTCCATTGTGTGTCTCACCTTCTAGAATACTACAGCAGGAAATGCTGTCTGTTTTGTTCACTGCTACATCCCCAGGCCTACAACAACAGACGGCATAAAGTAGGTGTTCACTACATATTTGTTGACTGAATGAATAAAAAAAATGAACAACTAAATGAAGAAAACAGGCAGGAAAAGATTCATTTTCTTCCTTCTATGACCGACACTTGGTTTATAAATGCTTAGTTTGTGTCTGTTGGAATCTGAAAACACTACAATGGTCCCAACCCTGAGAGACATTCAAACTAAATAGGGCCAGAATGAGAGTAACAAAAGAAACATGTGATCATAAAGAAATAGAGACTTAAGGATCACAAACAGTGTATGCAACCCCTATGTCCAGAGCAGTTGGGTTCCTGGCCTTCAGACCGCTTTCCTCTGCAGGCCACGTGTTCCGAGGAGGCAAACGCACAGCCCCGCATCCTGCTGCTCATCCTCCTCCCAAGCCATTGCCACGTGTGCTTCAGGGGTAATGAAGGGCCCAAGGCAAAGGAGGCCATGCATCCTGAGTAGAAAGGGGTGATGTATTGGAACTCGAAATCAGGAAGATGTACTTCTGCCTACCACCTTTGGTAGACAGGGGTTGCTTGGTAGTTTCTCAGAGTCAATCGATGCTGCAAATTGTGGCAATGCCCCTTCTCCCATCTCTACAGAGGCTGACACAAAAGCAACATCTCCTACCGTTAATGTCAGGCCTGGTCCCTGTCAATCCATCTCCCCATATAACATGCTGTCAGGAAAGATGCATGTGTCTGTAGATATTAATTGACGGGTAGATCGAAGATAGGAGATTCTCAGAAAGGAAGAATCAGATGGCCTTGCCACTTAACAGCTACTGCATCACTAAGACCATTTATCACTTAGCTAATACAGTAAATGTATCCTTAATGCTTGCTGAGTGTACAGGTCACCAAACAGCCAAAAAAAAATTAACAAGTGCAGACAGAACTCTAGGTTTTAGATGGCTGTGCATGTGTGCCTCTAGCTTCCTATTTTTCTACTTCCTAGTGACATCTCAAGGTCTTAGTTCTCTTTTATTAAATTGTCAGTCACTGTCTTTTCTGTGTTTATGTCACACTAATATCACCAGAAAGGAAAAACAAAACAGAAAGAATGAGGAAGGGAGGGAGGAAAAGGAGGAAAGAGAAAAGTCAAAGAATGGGAAGGGAAAGGAAAAATGTAAAATACAATTAAGTCAGTGTTTCTGAAACACTGAACAATAAGAAAACAAAGCCAAAACCCCATCTACACTAATAAAAGAGAAACATGGTAATTGGCGTACGACCGCTACCCTTCCCATTGGCTAATCAGCGTATCCTTATGCAAATTAATTGTCAGCCAAGATGGCGGCTGGCAGCCAGGCAGCTGGAAGCTAACAGGAGGCTTGCTTGCTGTGGACTCCAACGTTCCCTGCCGGCCTCTGAGCTTCAGTTGGAAACATAGTAACATTTATAGAAGATAAACAAAACTCCAGAAACCTCCTGTCAGTCAGCGGGGATCTCAGAGCTGGAGTCGCAACATTGTTTCGAATACAGAAAACAAAGGCCAGAAACCTGCTTTCAGCAGAGCCTCAGAGAGAAAGCCGGCTCTCAGCTCCAGTGACAGCCATTGAAGGTAAATAAATGCCAGAATAAAAAAGAAAAAGAAAAAAAGGAGAGGTTTGGAGCTCCAGTTGCCCGCCAGCCTGAAAACAGCCCTCAGCCCCTCACCCAGACTGGCCAGGCACCCCAGTGGGGACCCCCACCCTGAAGCAACAAGATGGCGGCTAATTTGCATACTGAAGGCAGGCGGCAGCAGGCAAGGCTGTCTGCGGTCTGGGACCCGGATCTGTGACCCTGCAGGGCGGGATCAGTGGAGCCTTGAGGCCTCCCAGCACCGGGATCAGCGTGACAAGGGGCAACGCCCAAACGCCCTGATTGCCCTGAGGCTCTGTGTGTGACAGGGGGCAGCGCCCCAACCCCCTGATCGGCCCTGCGGCTCTGTGTGTGATAGAGGGCGGGGCCCCAACCCCGATTGCCCTGCGGCTCTGTGTGTGACAGTGGCGGCGCCCCAACCCCCCCACAGGCCCTGCTCTATGTGAGATGGGGTAGAGCCATACCTCCCCATCGGCCCTGCCCTGAGTGTGACAGGGTGTGGCGCCTCAACTACCCTCCCCCCCCACGGGCCCTGCTCTGTATGTGACAGGGGGTGGTGCCCCAGCTCCCCTATTGGCCCTACTCTGTGCGTGACAGGGGGGAGCTCCTCAACCCCCTGATTGGCCCTGCTCTGTGTGTGACAGGGGGCAGCTCCCCAACCCCCTGATCAGCCCTGCTCTGTGCATGACAGGGGGGAGCTCCCAAAATCCCTGATTGACCCTGCTCTGTGCATGACAAGGGGGAGCTCCCCAAACCCCTGATGGGCCCTGCTCTGTGTGTGACAGGGGGCAGCGCCCCAACCCCCTGATCGGCCCTGCTCTGTGCATGGCAGGGGGCGGTGCCCCAACCCCCCAATCGGCCCTACCCTGAGCGTGACTAGGGGTGGCATCACAACCTCCCCACTGCCCTGCTCTGTGCATGACAGGGGGCGGCACCCCAACTCCCCAATCGGCCCTGCTCTGAGCCCGACCAGGGGCTGCACCTAGGGATTGGGCCTGCCCTCTGCCACCCAGGAGCAGGCCTAAGCCAGCAGGTCGTTATCTCCCGAGGGGTCCCAGACTGCGAGAGGGCACAGGATGGGCTGAGGGACCCCCTCTCCCCCCCGAGTGCACAAATTTTTGTGCACCGGGCCTCTAGTTATAATATAAAACTCCACTCTCCTAGAGATTACACTCCTTCAAAACAGTGGAAACTTAACTTTACTGGAATAAACCTGACTTCCAGAACTCTGATCTATTTAAAAATTTGCTCACTGACCTATCTATCCCAGAGCCTAGAAGAGGGTCTAGCACATAGTAGGCACTCAAGAAATGTGTACTGACTAGATAAAGTAATTGTGTTAATTTATATATCTTGGTCAAGAAAAGTATTACATGACAGTATTCTTACTTAAATATTTTATATAAATAAAACTAAAAATGGAACAAGGAACTTTCCGTTTAATTTAACCCAAACACTATGACACTGAAGATAAGAAAAAAGTCAATCTTTTTCCAAGCCTTGGCTCAGAGCAGAGCATAAACACCCATAACTTGGGTTGGCACCACCGCCTGGATGCTAACGTCACTGGGAAGAAAATAAAACCAGCTCCTAGTCAATCATTGGGTCCCATTCAACATCTAATGGGGTGTTCTTTCTGGGAGGACTGCCATGCATGCCCCATTACCATGGTACATACAGCCCAGATAGCCCTTCCCATTGACTGACCATGTTGGCAGCTTGGCACCATTATAATTTTGGCAGGAGATGGACACATTTCTTATTCTGATATGATAGCCTTAACTAGACCAATGAAACCTAAGGAATTTTGCATGGTTATTTCAGTCCTTGTCCTTTCCAGCACATACGACCTTAATTATAGAAGGATATCAAAACAGCTATTAGAATCAGGCAGTCTGTGATATCCCAAACACTTCTTGTTTCTCAAAAAAGAAGCAAGTTAGCAGCAAATGTAGGCTTGAATAATTGTAAAGAAGGGAGATGACATTGAGTGAGGATGGGCAGGGTGCGGTGGGTAGGTGTCAACCCTGCCTCCTAGCCAGGAATTTCTTTTTTTTTTATTGAACTTATTGGGGTGAAATTGGTTAATATTATACAGTTTACAGGTGTACAATTCTATAATACATAATCTGTATACTGTATTGTGTGTTCATCACCCCAAGTCAAGTCTCCCTCCATCACCATTTATGTCTACTTTTCCTCTGGTAATCTGTAAGTTTTGGAGGGTTTTGTTTGTTTATTTGTTTTGCTTAATCCCTTTTCAGACAGCCCCACAGACTCCGTCCCCTCTGACAACTGTCAGTCTGTTCTCCATCTATGAGTCTGTTTCTATTTTGTTTGTAAGTTTATTTTATTCATTAGATCCCACATACAAATGAAATCATCTGGTACTTGTCTTTGGCTTATTTCACTTAGCATAATGTTCTCCAGGCCCAACCATGCTGTTGCAAAAGTAAGATTTCCTTCTTTTTTATGGCTGAGTAGTATTCCATTGTATAAACACACCACAGCTTCTATATCCACTCACCTACTGATGGGCACTTGGCCTGCTTCCAAATCTTGTTTGTCGTAAATGACACTGCAATGAACATAGGAGTGTATATATGCTTTCAAATTAGTGTTTTGGGTTTCTTTGGATATAGTCTCAGAAGTGGAATAAAGCAGTTCCTTTTTTATTTTTGAGGTAACTCCATACTGCTTTCCACAGTGGCTGCACCAATCTGCATTCCCACCAACAGTGCACAAGGGTTTCCTTTCTCCACATCTTCGCCAGAGCTTGTTCTTTGTTGATTTATTGATGACAGATATTCTAACAGGTGTGAGGTGATATCTCATTGTGGTTTTAATTTGCATTTCTCTGGTAATTAGTGACGTTGAGCATCTTTGCATATGTCTATTGGCCATCTGTATGTCCTCTTTGGAGTGAGCTTGTTTTACACAACTCAGTTGCTTAGTATGAGGAATAGCACTGAGAGGAAAAAGACATTGAACATATTTCAGAATGTTCCCTGCTCAGGCTGCACTGCCTGCTGACATGAGCCCAGCTGACAGGTAGCACGGTGCCTTCAAGGCCATAGGTTGGAGCAGATCAGAGCCACGGCTGTTAGAGTGAAGAGCAGAGAGGTAGAAAATGAATTTTTTTAAAAAAGAAGATGATCAGAAACTTTGCATTGTGGAATCTGTTGAAACCCTCATTTGCTTTTCCTTTCTCTTTGTTCATGAAAATAATGATTTTCTTTGAACAGTCAACTTATATGTACTCTGCCCGGTCAGGGTTATGAAGTTAAAATAAAACTGTTCAACAAATATTTCCTCAGTGCCTCCTCTGTGCCAGACATGGGGCTGGGCCTTGAGGACACAAAAGTGAACAAGACACAAACCTTGGCCTTCTGGAGCTTCCCAGTGAGGCTAGACTCTAAGTCCACACCTGGAATCTGCAGCCTCCTTGAACAGGAATCCAAGGAGGATTATTGATCCTCTTTTTAGAACATCCACATGACCAATTAGGAATGGGCTTTCAGTGATCCTTGGAATCTCCAACCCAGAGCTTCTTTTGTACCAGAAACTTGAAAGGCAATGAGATACAGTTGAACATGTCAGTTGGCCACATTAACTAAAGATTGGCAACCAATGACTAGAGAAGTATAAAAAACTTCCTGATAGAAATGTAACCGGTGCTTCCCCAGGCCTCTTGAACCTATGGGTACAGATGGCAGCACAGAAGCAGAAATAATGCACATCTCATTGGCTCTGACCCATCTACTTTAAAGGGGTCCAAACCTCCCTTACTTGTATCTAGAAATGCCCAAAGATGTTTCTTAAGATCAGGAACCAGTCTGTGAAGTACACATTCTGCCATGTTTTCTTCTTCTCTGCCCTCTACTTGGGGTCCACTTCATGGAGTGTGACTCTTCCATCACTGGTCCTGCTCCTCTCATGAGAATAGTCATGTCAGTGACACCTGTACCCTCCCACAGATGCCAACCCTTGGGGTACCCAAATGGCCCTGGGAGCAATGGGGGGATTGTCTCTCATCTGCTTACCCCATGTGTGTCACATGTCTCCCAGAGCCCTCGTGGATCCCTCAGTTCATGACCCCCTTTCATCATAACACTCCATACAGAAAGCTCTGCGGCCACATGTCCATACCTTTTCCTCCCAGTACGTGAACTCCATAAGGTAGGCATGGCTTCCCGTGTGTTTCCCACCCTCCAAGAGGACAAGCCCAGATGCATCTGAACCCAGTAGCTGCCATAGCTCAGGTCCCAACTGGAACCTTTGATGAACATGAATTCTGGACTTCTTTGAAGTCTCAGTAAATATAAATGTGATTCAATTACTCCTCAAAAAATACAGAATCCATATTAAGTGTTGGATACTGGAAATATATTGAAAATTTATAAAAAGATATAGTCACTGTACTTATAGAACTAGTAAACTCTATACATTTCTAATTACTAATTAAGACGTGTTATGAATAAAATGAATAGTGATGGAGAGATTTTTATAGGCCTCCTAACTCATAGCCCGCACCCTGGAGCCAGCCTGAGAGGTCTCGACAAGGCTTTATTGTCCATCATGTGCTGGCTCATGAGAAGCTGTTGAGATGGAACAAAATGTCATGTAGGTAATTCTTACAACTCAATGGGTTCTACAGAAGGTCGCACCCTGTACTTGCTCATTTTAATGATAAGCCACAGACTACTGTCGGGTCATTGAAAAGGATTTGTAACAGCTCTCAAGCTTCTTGACTCAAAAGATTGTGCTATGTTCTTTGTGTGTGAGCTGTGAAATGTTAAGCCATTCCATTTTGGTGGTGTCTGCAAACTTGATAATGCTCGTAATTGCATTATCCAGGTTACTGATAAAAAATAACATATGAATCCAATGTCATCCGCTGACAATGTCAACCCAAATGGATAGATATTCAGTCAGTACTAGTATAAAAAGCACTTCTTGTTGATGGGTAATGCCATGAGGAATGAAATAAAATCCTTCAAGATTGGAAATTATTGTCTGTGTTGCTTTTTCCCTCAGCAAGCTACCTGAAAGAGACTAAAGCCTTTGATACAATCAGCTCTTCACA
The DNA here is from genome assembly GCF_028538775.1 of Myotis yumanensis. NCBI lineage: Eukaryota > Metazoa > Chordata > Mammalia > Chiroptera > Vespertilionidae > Myotis > Myotis yumanensis. The sequence continues at coordinate 17,331,492 of NW_027223762.1, forward strand.
GAATGACTGGAGTGACCATGAAGTATCCTCAGTCTTAACTGTATTTAAGCAATTAAGTCTTTATTCACATATAATCCCACATCACAGGCATATAGTTTTTCTGATGACTTTTTTGGTTAAACTCTGTGAACTGAGTTACCAGAGACTGTTCACATTTAATATGTGGCTTTGGTTTTGCATTAGGCACTCAATGTTTTCCTGAGACTTTATGTAAATCAATTACTTTAAAAACTAATATCCTAACCCGATGACTTTGATTATAATTTCAGAGAATGGTTCCCACTGGGACTATGTTGGCCACAATGCATATAACCTTCACATTTGGAAAGCGCTCTGTCTTTATCAATGCATGATCTATATGCATTTAGTAGCCTACCCCATAATGTGTTGGACAGATGGACTAATCAATTCACATGCTTTTTAGTCACCAGTTGTTAATGCATTTATTAAAATAAATCACCTTCAATCAGTATTGCACTGAATGATCTCACTGATCTGGAAAACCTGAGTGTTTAAGAATTCACAAAGTTCACACTATTGTTCCAGATTTGTATACCACCCAACAACATTTAGGCCATGTTCAGAATATGCAACAAGAAAACATGGAGCATTTCAGTGCAATTAAGCAATTAGTTTTAAATGTTATTTACTGATTAGTCAACCCTACAACCAAATTAAAATTTCTAATAAAGTGTTATTGATGGTTTTCATCTAGAAACAACTGTTTAAAAACAGTTAAACAAAAAAATAAATAAATAATTCATTTTCAAGGAGCACACAGTTGATACACAAGTTAAGCATGTAAATCAGTGGTTCTCAGCCTGTGGGTCTCGATCCCTTTGGCAGTCAAATGACCCTTTCACAGGGGTCACCTAAGACCATCCTGCATATCAGATATTTACATTATGATTCATAACAGTAGCAAAATTAGTTATGAAGTATGGTTGGGGGTCACAACATGAGGAACTATTTTAAAGGGCCAGAAGGTTGAGAACCACTGATGTAAATGAAAATATATAGCATCACACACATAATGTTTTATACTAATTGTGGTAACAAAATAATAAAAATCGTCAGAAATATAGTTGGAGCTTTATCAGATTATATATCATCTCAGCGGCTGCTATATTCCCTTCTGCAATGGCACATGATTAAAAAATCCCAAAGACACACACACACACACACACACACACACACACACACACGTAGAAGAGCTAATTATGATAACTTTAGGACAGGAAATTCTATACTAGCAGAGGGAGAACTCAGCACCTTCCAACTCCTTCTCCCTGTTCAACTCCTTCTTCTAGTCCATGTTCATTCCAAGAAAAATGAATTCACATGCTGGTAGAGAAACCGGCTATGAAAATTCCAAACTTGTTCCCTTCACATTGAAGCAAATAAAAAGGCAGTGATCTTTTTCACCAACAATACCTCCTTGCTCACTTAAATTCTTACTCATCCTTAACATCCCGGCTCAATTACTACTTCTGTGTTACCTTCCATGTCCCCTAAACCTTACCCTCAGCAAAAACAAACATTTTATACACATTTAACTTAAATAGTTGCTGCACCCTGTAAATATCTTACTTCCCTCAATGCCCTTAAGAGACTGCTGGGGGATTGCTTATAAATCTGTCTCCCAATGGTTCAAGAGCCCATTAAGATTGTGAATTGTAGCCATGTATTTTCAACTTCTTTTTCCGGTGTCTAGCACAATACCTGGCACGAAGTAGCCAACGCATTCAATATCTGCTAAATAATGAAATGAAATTAAAATTGATAAGAGTCTCATTTCTCACCTCCACCAGAGAGAACTGAATGGGAATTGATCTGATACTTTTACTCTGGACTTCATTGGGTTGTTCTGTACTTTTATTTTATAGTTCTCAATTCTTTTCGAATACTTCCCTTGTCATTACTTTGACCTAATCATGCCCAATTTTATGAAAGTGTATTATTTCCTCTGATCTGTATGGATGAATGGAGTAAAGTGGAGAAAGGCGGAAAGTATCATTTTATGGCAAAAGCAGTGCAAACTTCAGCCTTAAAAGCTTAATTCAAAACCTGAATATTCAAAGGTGGGTTGGTTTCCTGCTCTGTAAATTGAGAATGAATGAGAATGCTTCCCTCTGGATGTGGTAGTGGGATTCAGAGCTATTAGGTACAAAGCCTGACCGAGCACCTGGGACACCATAGGTGATCCATAAATTACAGCACTAGAATATGTGTGAAAGCATTTCGTAAACTGTAGAGCACAATACAGATGTCAGTCACAGCATTCACCCCCATCCTGGTACTTCATTGTTATCTAGACTTACCATGATTGTTAACATATAGAAAAGTGTCCAGAAAGAAGCCACAGTAAAGTCTGGTCCCACTGCCATAGTAACCGAAGGAGCACAATGCACACCTGATTGCTTTTTGTTATATTCGCCTGCTTCGTAGAGGATCAAAAGCCTCCCTCTTCGCCCACCTAAATGAGTCCTGGGTGATGTAGCAAGTCTTTATATCCCTAGCAGTCCGGAGTAATTGCTTTCTCCTGTTTATACAATGGCCATTGCTCTAAGGCAGGGACTTCAGTTGTGACCTCCCACAGCTCCTCTGGGGACCTGATGGCTTTGGCGTTGGCCCACCCTCTCTCATCGTCAGTCCTCTAATGTCAGAAATGGAGCTTCGCTGAGGACACTTTGGGATGCAAATAACCAAACCTAACTCCAGCTAGTTCATCAGGAAAGCAGTTGGGCCTCCGGATCCAAGTGGAACTGGAAAGTGGAAATACTTTGGAAATCCAGACGTGCTGTCATCTTTGTTTCTCATCTCTGTTTCCCTCTCTTGCCTGACTCAGTCATTCTTCATTCTCCCTGATCTGCTTTCTCTGTTCCTCAATTCATACTCACCAACCTCACCTCTCACCTTTCACCTCTTCGTCACCCACCGGTGCTCAGTTGTCCCATGTCCCTCAGTTCTGGCCACACACAGGCATTGCCTGGCTTCTCTGAATCAGAAGTGCATCCTGTTCTCATCAACACTGGTGGAAAGAGGATGGGAGAGCTTCGCATGCTAAACCCATGGGAGTCTGATGGGCCGCATGGGTGGGTGGGCTGTTCTCAGGGTCATGATTGCAGAAGTAACCAGGTATACCTGCGGAGTATGGTAACGCATTCAAGAGTCTAGTATACGCAATTAAGTAATATCAGAATTACTGCAAGTCAAATTATGTAGATTTTAACACATTAACTACCATCCCAACCCCCTGACCAATGGCAGCTCATGTGTTAAACCACCAATAAGTTGTAGGACAGGCACCATTTGTCTTTATTCTTTATAGACCACCTTCTGGGCGCTACTATCAGAAGCCAGGAGAGATCCTATTCATGTCAGCTGCATGATTCTATTTTGTTTAGCTGCATGTCAACTTTCTATCATGCAGCTAAAGAAAATTATTAATATAAAAAAATCTCATTTCATCTATTTATAACAATCATCTCTGATTTTAAAATGTACACTAAAAGACTTATGCTTACCCATCTGCCTGACCCCATTTTATTCTATATTTCCCTTCTGCTGTCTCTTATTCTCTGAGTATCAACCTTGGTTATGAGTGCTAAGCTTTAGTAATCATTACAAAACAAGGTGTCCAGAGGGTAATGACCAAGACAGGAAAGAAACTTCAAACTATGACACAGGAAATTTATAAAAACTAGGAATGGTTTTTCTTTTCTTTTTTCTTTTTTTTTTTTTTAATATATTTTATTGATTTTTCACAGAGAGGAAGGGAGAGAGATAGTCAGAAACATCGATGAGAGAGAAACATCGACCAGCTGCCTCCTGCACATCTCCCACTGGGGACGTGCCCGCAACCCAGGTACATGCCCTTGACCGGAATTGAACCTGGGACCCTTGAGTCCGCAGGCTGACGCTCTATCCACTGAGCCAAACCGGTCTCAGCAAGGAATGGTTTTTCATTACAAAGGGAAACCTTTGAGATTGAAGTGAGGGATGCCTTCCAAATGTTTTCACTAGAAATAAGCAGAAACTTGTTTCCTGTGTTATCTGAAAGGTCAGAAGCAGGACTAAGAGGAAGATTCTAAATGAGTGCAGATATCTTCTTAAATAGAACAAAAGTTAGGTCTTTCTATTTACTGCTGATATAAAGAATAGGAATATGGAAACAGAATTTGGACAGCCACATGACACAGAGTTGAGGAGAATCAAGCACCAGAGGGAGGCTGAAACTGGATGATCTTTAAGTTCCTTCTGGAACCTTCCCCCCTAGTATACTTAACAACACTCATACAGGGGAGGGTAGAGTTGGGCCTTATTTTCAGATGACAGAGAGCAGACCACGCCCCCAAGAGAGTCAGGCTGGTGTTTGCAAGGTGTGAGTAAATGTTTAGGTGACTTCATTTCAAAAGTATGTGCACTTTTTTTTAACCACTGGTTTCAGTTATTGCAACCTCAGACCCTCCCATTAGCATAGATTATCACTTAACTATAACTCATACTCCCTTTGCATAAGACAGTTACATATCAATCAGTCATCAACTCAGTAAGAGAGAAATTGCTATTTTTCAATACTTTCTCAAACAAAATATGTCAGGAAAAACCTATATAGGTTTTGGAAAGCGCTATAAATATAAAAAAATCTCATTTCATCTATTTATAACAATCATCTCTGATTTTAAAATGTACACTAAAAGACTTATGCTTACCCACCTGCCTGACCCCATTTTATTCTATATTTTCCCTTCTGCTGTCTCTTATTCTCTGAGTATCAACCTTGGTTATACAGAATCTTTTCTCTGTCTCCTAAAGAAAAAGAGAACAACTTTCCCAAAGAATCAAGTTTTCTAGACCTTGATTTCTTTTGAAAGCCTGCTTTTTATATGCTTTCAACAAGCATATTTAGCGATATCTATTTCAATCTGGCATGCCTAGCAATTAAAACATAATATTTGGTGATGAGGAGATTCTGGTTACGAGTTTCTTTTCCAACTGGACAATTTAGCTCTAAAGGAAAGAAAGCAAAGAAGAAATTGGTCATGCCGACATGACCTCAGTCCTTAATTCCATCGCTGTATTCTACCTTTTCCTTGTCCCCCCCAAGCACACGGCGGCACTAATTATTGCTCTTTAGATGCATTTAAGCTCCGATGCTCAGTCTATATATGGAGAGGGCTTAAGCAGCCTGATGAGGCAGAAGTTGGCCAGAGGTCCTTCCTCCCCTCTCACCACACACATACATACAAGCTCATATTAAAAATTCCCTTTGTTGTCTCCTACCCTAATTGCCTTTGGGCCCACCCAATGTTTTAAAGAGAAAACATGTTTCTTTGTTATAACATGTCACTCTTGTTTCCCTTTTACTTTCGCGTCTCAGCCTCTCTTTCTCTCTCCCATTCCATGTGTACACACACACATACATGCATAGCTATTTCCCTGACATTTCAATACAATATTCCAAACCTCCCTCTCCCCACACCCGTTTTCTCTCATTATCAGGAGAGAGGAGGTGGATGGAGAACACAAACAGCAATGAACCATGACAAGTTCAGATAATGACCTCTCTTTTAATTTTGATACAGTGATGTCTGGAACTTCTGAGTATTTGTATTTTTCATCTTTGAAGGAATGTCTTTGAATGTCTTCAAAACTTGGATGACTAGGCTAGCATTCAAATTTAATAAGAACATGTTCTTGGGAGAGAGAAAAACTTGGGTACTATGATAATTATACAGTCAGATTTTTTTGCACTGCTGTGGGCATACCATGTGGTACAACCAGTCCAGAAACAACCTGGAAGTACCTAATGAAATTTAGTAACATATTATATATGGCCCAGTAATCCCACTCCCAGGCATATACCCCATGTGCTCAAATTCCACAGTGTGATGTGGACAAAGACATTTGCCAAGACTTTGTGATCAGAGCAGGAAATCAGAGGCAATTTGGTTTACTGTCACTGGTAAAAGGTTATGTAGAAATAGTGGACTCATATCATAGAAAGGAACTGAAATCATATACAACAATGTGAATAGATATTATAAACCTTACTGCATGGGCCTCCTTAACATGGCCATCTACTTTATTAAGACTGCAAGGAGAATCCCTGCTTGCTCCATGATAAACTTGACCTCTCTACATTTCCTGTGGCTACATTTCCTGTGTCCAATTTGATTGTCTTGATCAACACCTGTCCCTCCTTTTTTCTTTTTCTAAAAATTTTTTAAAGTATGTTTTTATTGATTTTAGAGAGAGAGGAAGGGAGAGGGACAGAGAGATAGAAACATGGATGAGAGAGAAACATCAACATGGATCTGCTGCCTCCTGCATGCCCCCTGTTGAGATCAAGCCCACAACCTGGGCATGTGCCCTGACTGGGAATTGAACCAGAGACCTGCTGGTGCATGGTTCAACACTCAACCACTGAACCACACTGGCCAGGCATCCTTTTTTTCTTTATTATTTGAAACATATACCCTCAAATCTATTCTCTCTGTGTTTTTCAGGGGAGTGTATAAATAATATACATCTGAATAACAATGTTATTTACATAATGTGTCTAAATTAGGGGTAAGATTTCATTAGTGTGAACCTCACTCCAGGTAGGAAAGACCCACTAATGAAGTGACTATTTGAGGCAAGGGAAATGCTGGCAGTTATACCTTCAAATCATACCCTAAAGGTGCCCCCCACTAAAGCTTGCTCTGCCCTAAAGGGATCAAGAGTCTGAGGAGATGCTGGACTTAGCTAAGCAACCTCCAAAGGAAGACCTCCACAATGCTCATACAACATGGAATTCTTAACCTTCAACATGCATTTTTTCAACCAAAACAACTTTTTTCTTAGCTTTAAGCTCAAGAGAATGGAAGATTGACACAAGGGAGGGAACTCAAGGAAATTTTCTTTCAGATCTAAATAAAAGGCAAATTGAAAACTTTCGCTGATGAGAAAGGGGAAATTAAACTCGCTGTGTGCAGAATCTTTTCTCTGTCTCCTAAAGAAAAAGAGAACAACTTTCCCAAAGAATCAAGTTTTCTAGCCTTTGCATCTCCAAGTATAGACATCTGTGCAGAGTGACACCTAGTGGTCACCAGGACGCCTTTAATAGCAAGAGCAATGAATGATGTGCATGTGTGTGTGTGTTTGAGCATTTGTAAAGGCCTTTTTTCTTCCTTCATATTCATAAGCTGTGAACAAATTGAGTTGTTCATTGGTTTTGAGTCCAATACCCCAACTTTTTGGCCACATATCCACTTATTGTTAGATCACAGAGAAAATTAACATTTGAGCAGTGGAGAGAAGTTGCCAAGTGGAAAGGAACAGTGATTCTGATATGTGAGAAAAATGATTTGTCCAAATCTGGAATCTGAAAGGCAGAAACAAAGCACAGTATCCAATCCAACAGCTTTCAAAGGACCAATGGCTTTTTGTGGTTGGATTCTTTTGAGTTCATGCCAGAGTTCATTTCCACGTGGTTCCCTTTCAAACCTCAGCTGGGTGGACCTGTCCAGCTGCCCATCTATATTCCTAATTGGACTGAGGAAATTAGAGAAATGGGAAGTTTATAATGGATTGAGGAAATTTCAGCTTATGCTGGTGATCTGTTGCTATCTGGGAGCCATTTAAAACTCCATAGTGCCTTAAGAAAGGGATGTCTACTTCTTCCACTTATCAATAGATTATCTCTGAAGTGAGATCCAGAAAATTTTGAATTTGGCCTTCTTTGGCTTTAACTGATAAGGACTTTTTAAAAATTATTTTTATCGATTTAAGAGAAGAAGGGAGAAGGAGAGAGAGACAGAAACATCAATGAGAGAGAATCATTGATCGGCTACCTCCTGCACACACTCCCACTAGGGATTGAGCCCACAACCTGGGCATGTTCCCTTGACCGGAATCTAACCCGGGACCCTTCAGTCCACAAGCCAATGCTCAATCCACTGAGCCAAACTGGCTAGGGAAGGATTTTTTTTTTTTTAAGTAACATGCAAAAATTAGGAAAGCCATCGAGAATTTATCAAATTTAGCTCTTATAAACTCCATTGTGAGGATTTTTTAAAAGCCAGACATCATAAATATGACTGAATTTGGCCAGCAAAACAGATAAGGAAAAAAGATCCTGGAAAATAATAACTGGAAGAATTTTTTGTGGGAGAATTTATAGTAGCTCAGATTCTAGTGGAAACCTGAGATAATTGGTTTTTTCAACTTTCTAAACTAAAGGTTAAGTGGCCCCAAATTCTGCCCATTTTTTATCTGGGAACCGGTATAATCTTACGATAGTTTACAGTTGATTTTTAAAAACTCATGCCAAAGAAGATCCAGAGAATCTTTCTTATCACAAAATTGAATGGTGGACCCTGACAATTTGTAAATTGTCTCTCTCTGTCATCTCTACAGCCACGACTCTACCTGCCTGGAATTAGAATACACCTGTCCCAACCCACTGCCTTATACATTGTTCAATTCCAAATACAGTAGTTTTCTTCTTGATGAATTCTGAATCTGTTCAACTCAAAGAACAAGCAAACTTTAGGCACGTGTGTTTTTTCTCTACTGTCCATAGTTTTGGTTTTTGTCACCTTAAAATAAAACCTGTTAAAAAAACAACATATAATTTTGCCCTCAAAAACACTTTTGCCTCTATGACCAGCCAATGATGGCCTACACTACATTAGCTCAATAAAGATTTCCCAATAAAAAAATACTAATACAGAGTCTTCATTTTGCCCTATGGTTAGGAATAGGGTTGTTAACAAAATATTTTTGAAGAAATGATCATTTCAAATGGGGTAAAATAAGGACATGTCTGACTTTCCTTATTTTTAATCAATATCTTCATATGGTGTGTTTTTTTAATGACCTGGGTATCTGCATTCCCTTGCTCCCCATCCTCAAAACAATAAATAAAATAATGACTAGCATTTGCACATATGCAGATGGCTTCATATTCTTGCCATATATTTACTAGTCTTAATAAACAGTTGGCCCTACTTTCTATTCCAAACAGTCACAAACAGTTTGAAGCCCAGGCTTCATTTTTGAAAGAAATCCACAGCACCAACACTCACTGGCTTAAGGTTGAAGTCCTATGGAACAACATAATGTATCCAAGTGCTTGGGTGTACATTTTGAAGGCAATTTTTAGATTGCCCAAGGTAATACATTCTATTGGTATTCTACTGAATTATTTTTAAAATACTTTTTATTTTTAAATTACACTTGATATACACTATTATATTAGTTTCAGGTGTACAACCCCATGATTAGACATTTATGTAACTTATGAAGTGATCACCCCAATAAATCTAGTACCTATCTCACACCATATATAGTTATTACTTACGTTATGGCCCAAATGGGCATTTGGTTATTTTTCATAAAATATTTCTAGACTGATAGTATTGTGGCCATAATTAGGAACCAAAGTTTTAGGATCATCCTTCTTCAGCGAATTAGAGTGAACCCAAAACTACTTCATGAGGGGAGTTTTGGCCTAGACCAGTGGTATTGCCTCTCCTTATCTTGATGTGCAGAGTACCAGGGAAGGTACTACCATTTTTTTTTATTTCAGGCATGTATCTTTCTCAGGTTCTTCAGCCTTCCTCAGAGGGTGTATACCCTATGCCCAGCTCTGCTGAATGGAAGAGTTCACAGCTCTCTTTTTAAACCGTATCTATAGAAACTTCTACCTGGCGCTTTTCATATTAGAGATGAGTAATTTGAACTCAAAGTCACTTAATATTTATCAAATGTTGAGTTGAGGATCACAATATTTATATAAAATTTGCCAAACCGGTTTGGCTCAGTGGATAGAGCGTCGGCCTGCGGACTGAAAGGTCCCAGGTTCGATTCCGGTCAAGGGCATGTACCTGGGTTGCGGGAACATCCCCAGTGGGGGATTTGCAGGAGGCAGCTGGTCGATGTTTCTCTCTCATCGATGTTTCTAACTCTCTATCCCTCTCCCTTCCTCTCTGTAAAAAAATCAATAAAATATATATTTTAAAATTTTTGGTAATCTTTTTGGGCCACTTTTCAAATCAAGAAGCTAATTGGGAAAATGGAACTAAACAAATTTAGGTAATACAACCCCCTAAGAAGAGGTATTAATTAAAATAAAAATCAATACAATGAAAGTTTAAGTATAGTCCTGAAATTATTCTATCAGAAAGGCCTGGGATACATCTCTAATCTTTTGAGGTTAAATCATGAAAGGTAAGCATATGTATAAGCAGATATCTATGCATATATTTCTATCATATTCATCTGCCATGGATAGGTAAAGAATCCTTGTGTGCCTGGAGAATGTCGGACCTGGAAGACAAGTGCTTTAACCTCACCTATTGACATGCCCTAGCCTCTTTAGGAATATTAAACATAACTTTGAAAACACACCAGTTCAAACAGCCTTTTAGCTTTGTGGACTATTGAGGTAAAACTTACTTCCTTTACCCACGGATGTTGCAATAGTTTTCTATGTAATAGAAAGTGTATAATTCTGTCTTCCACTCCACCCACCTCCCTGATTCTTTGCTCCAACGTGTCTAATTAAAACAGAATTGCTTGGTGCTTAGCTGGCAACTTTTTAAACTGTTGCCTAACAGTTTCCTAAGTGTTTCTTGAGGAACACAGAAGGCAGAACAAGCTGTTTAAAGGAAAATGTGTGTATGTGTGTGTGTGTGTGTATATGTCTGTGTGAGTACACACATACATGGTCTGTGTGTTTGTATATGTCTAGGGCAATAATTTTCAGCTGGTGTACCACAAGAATTTTTAAAACACGCAATACCTGGACTATTTAGTCAGGGGCACTGACCTCTTTTCCCTTATGGTCAAATTTTTAAAATGACAATAGCCAACACAACAATAGCTGTCTGGTCTGAACGAATCAAAATTATACCTACTTTTTTGTCAAATCAGCAAAAAAAAATTTTTTTTTTTGGTGTGCCACAGAATTTTAGTAATTAGTTTATATGTGCCATGAAATGAAAAAGGTTAAAAATCACTAATCTAGGGGAATATACATTTCCTGATTTTTTCCCCTCCTCAAAATTCCCAAATCACAGGGCCCCAAAATGCACGAAACAAAAATCTCACAGAATTAAACACAAAATAATTTCACAATAGTAATCAGTAATCTGATAGTAACCTACAGATTAAATGGAATCCCTATAAAAATGCCAGCTGAGCCCTAACCGGTTTGACCCAGTGGATAGAGCGTCGGCCTGTGGACTGAAGGGTCCCAGGTTCAATTCCGGTCAAGGGCATGTACCTTGGTTGCGGGTGTGGGGTGTGCAGGAGGCAGCTGGTCGATGTTTCTCTCTCATCGATGTTTCTAACTCTCTATCCCTCTCCCTTCCTCTCTGTAAGAAGTCAATAAAATATATATTTTTTTAAAAATGCCAGCTGAGTTTTTTTACAGAAATTGATAAGCTGATCATAAAATTTATATGGAAATGCAAGAGATTCAGAACAAATCTGAAAAAAAATACAAAGCTAAAACAATCTGAAAAAAAAAAAAAAGAACATAATTGAATGACTCAAATCAAATTCCCTGATTTCAAAACTTTCTATAAAGCCACAGTAATCAATACAGCGTGGTACTGGCAGAAGGGTAAGCATAAACATCATTGGACTAGATATCAGAGTTGAGAAATCTTACATTTTATGGTCACTTTGGGGGAATCAATTGACAATCTAGAAATCCAGAGAGACAGAAAATAGATTAGTGTTGTCAGGGTCTAGAGCAGTGGTTCTCAACCTGTGGGTCGCGACCCCTTTGGCGGTCGAACGACCCTTTCACAGGGGTCGCCTAAGACCATCCTGCATATCAGATATTTACATTACGATTCATAACAGTAGCAACATTACAGTGATGAAGTAGCAACGAAAATAATTTTATGGTTGGGTCACAACATGAGGAACTGTATTTAAAGGGCCAGAAGGTTGAGAACCACTGGTCTAGAGGAAGGGGGGCATGAAGCGTAACTACTCATGGTTACTGAATTTCTTTTTGGGTGGTGAAATATTCCACCCAAAAAGAATTATACTGTGGGGATGGGTGTACAGTTTTATAAATATACTAAAACCCACTGAATTGCTCACTCTCTAAGAAATGAATGTTCTAAATCATTCTCATACTTCTGGGCATTTATCTCAGTTTGTTCTATTATATAATTATTTCTGGACATATATAATCTCCCCATATAGACTGTATGATGTATGAGGGCAGGCATGTCATCGTATTCACTTTTGTGCCATGCAAAAGATTTCTCCTGAAAGTAGGAGATCAATAAACACTTTCTAAAAAATTTAGTATCCTCAACTCTTCAAGCCTCACAACATTTGTTTCCTTAAGGGCCTTCAAAATGGCTTGAATAAACTCCAAAACCCTTGATCCAGCCAATTGGCCTCTCCCACTCACCTTGGAGATTTGCAGCAAGCAGTTGCTGCCAAATAATTATAACCAAGAGCTTGCTCGTATCAATGCTGATTTTATTCTGGTTCTTGTCTGAAGAGTTACTTTGTTAGAGTATTTTTCCTTGGTTCAGTCATTCACGTCTCTGTTATGCTGATCTTCCAGGTCCCCCAGGCCCCCCACACACCAGTAATCCAGGCTTTACTGTTCTCCTACCCCCACTGCTACCTCTCCCAGCCCGCTGCATCTCCTGCTTTCTAAATGTGGAGCTCTGTAGCCAAACAGTGAACACTTTCTCCATTTTTGTAGTCCCGGTCTAGTGCCAGGCTGCCAATTACCTCCACCGTCTTCTTTGGCACTCATTCATTAATTCACTCATTGGTTAAGTAAACACATATTGAGTCTCTAGTATATACCTGCACTGTTCTAGCTGATGTTGCTCTGATTATCTGTTACGCTTATTCACGGATGTGGAAATGGAGTGTTTGCTTATGCTACTAAAGGAATGTATGTCGCATAGGTAAGAATTTTAAAGGAATGTGTTTGTATGTGCTAATACCTAGTGAAAAACTAGCTGATTCACTGACTAATAATTTCCATATTTGGAGGATCTTGGAAAATGAGTCAACTCCTTTTCATCTAATATAGGTACTAGTATTTTAATCTATTTTAATTTCAAATCTACCTCTCAATGTAAGCAAATTGCCACCTGTTGCTTGGGTTGTACTGGTTATCGCTTCAGTGATTTTGTTTGTCTTTTGGGGGGGGCAGGGGGTTTCTTTTTTACTTTTTTGTTTTTGAGAAAGAGGGGGAGGTGAAGAGAGAGAAATATCCATTTGTTGTTCTACTTATTTATGCATTCATTGACTGCTTCCTGTATGTATCCTTAAAGGTCTGGAGTAGTGTCTAAGATCAAACCCGCAACCTTGGCATGTTGGGGTGACGTTCTAACCAACTGAGCTACCCGGCCAGGGCACAGCTTCAGTGGTAGTGTTACCCTCACAGCTTAAGTCAGAAAAGAACCATTTGCTTATACATGTATTCACGCCATATTACTGGCAGCTCTTCAGAAAAGTTGGCCTAATTTTTGGAAGCCTCTTCAGTCCATCATGTTAAAAGATGCACCCTAATTTCATCAATTTGAGAATTTTATGATCTTCACCTATTTTTTTTCATAATGCAACCAAATCCTTCATTCTCATTTTCAGAGGCCTCAGAAAAGCTTCATGATGAAGCTGAGTTCAACCAGCCCGGGAAAGCGCGATGTTCCCTGTGCGGGCTGCCGGCGCCCTGAAGGACTGATCCGGCAGAGCCCCTGCTCCTGGCTGACAGATCCAATTTCCAAAGAGACGGTGTCTGCACACGTTGTGCTTGCTCAGGCCTGCCTCCTCCTCTCACTTTCCCTCAAACAACCATTAGTCCCACTGTGTAGCAACTACCTACAGAGCAGAAGGACCAATGTATTTTTTTATCAAGCCGCCTCTGGCCTTCGTGTACAGCTGCCCACTTTGCCGTGGTGCCTCTTAAATGGTACGTTTGATCTGTCGGGAACTGGACTTCCTCCACCACCCAGACGTCTCTGCAGCCTGTAACTGTCTACACCTGAAAGGTCAGATGTTTTCAAATCCTGACCCTCATGCGTAATACCCGAGTCAGCAGTCCCCCTACAGCAGTGGTTCGCATCAGGCCCAGAAATCAGGATTTTAAAAAGATCCCCAGGTGATTCTAATGTGCAGCCAAGGTTGAGAACCACTGCCCTAGACCAGGGGTCCTCAAACTATGGCCCGCGGGCCACATGCAAATACAAATATTGTATTTGTTCCTGTTTTGTTTTTTTACTTCAAAATAAGATATGTGCAGTGTGCATAGGAATTTGATAGTTTTTTTTAAAACTATAGTCCGGCCCTCCAACGGTCTGAGGGACAGTGAACTGGCCCCATGTTTAAAAAGTTTGAGGACCACGGCCCTAGAGCCTTGTTACTCAAAATACAGGCTGTGGACCAGTAGGATCCACATCTCACGGGGACTTGTAGAAATGCAGATTCTTCGATACTCCTCCAGACCTTTAAGGAATCAGGATCTCTGGGGGCGGGGCCCTGGAATCTGCATTGTGTCGAGGCCTCTAGGTGACTCTGACGTTCACTACATCTTCAGGAGCACTGGCGTGTTTGCTAGCCTGTGCCACTTAATATTCAGACCTCTTGCCAAAAGCCTGCTCACTGCTTCCCCAGGCCCTCTGGCCTGGATTCCTGTCCCATAGTTTCTTGTTCCTCTTCCTTTTTCTCTCACTGGTTAGGTTCCTGATTCCAGCCTCCACTGACCTCTCTGGACAGACCCCATACCTGCATACTGCTTCCTGCATTCCCTCAGCTTTCCGGGCTCAGCCTCTGACCTGCTGACCTATGGCAGCCACGGTCTTCCTTCCTTTCCAACCTCCCCTCCTGCCTAGGGCTCCTCCTGACCTCCCTGCGAGGGTGACATCTATGTGTGGAAGCCTCCGGGCGCGGTGCCCGTTAGCACAGGTCCCCACACTGTCCTTGCTGCCATCTGTCTGCCACCTTGCTGCCCATCTTCCTCACAGCTGCCAGTTATGTTCCTAAGGAACAAAACTGATATTATCTGCGGCTTCAAAACTCCTGCAGACTTCCAATTTTCTGCAGGATAATGTCCAAGCTCCTTAGCATGACATCCAAAACCCTCCATGGGCCCCTTTCTCACAGGTATGTCTCTCCCCTCTTTTCCCCTATCCCTCTTCCCACCTCCTACCCCGACAATGTCCTCCTGTCCCCAAGCTTGTTCTCAGTCTAGGGACTGTCATTAGCTGTTCCCTCAGCCAGGAATACTCTTCTGCCTCATCCTTGAATTGCTCACTTGCAGTCACTCATATTTTAGCTTAAAGATTACTGATTCAAAGAAATCTGCTTTAATATTCCATCTAAAGCAGCCACTTGGTCCATCTGAGATGGCCATCACATCATCTGTTTGAGGCACTATAAAGCACTTTTAATACCAATAAGATTTTTTTTCTTGCTTATTTATGGTCTGTTTCCATTCATTTCAGTATAAGCTCCCTAAAAGCAGAGACCTTTCCTATCTTGTTCATTTAGAAACTGTGCCTGACAACAAAGTAGGTACTCAATAGGTTATTTGAAAAAGATAGCATGCAAGGAAGGAAGAACAGAAGAGAAGAAGGTATGAAACACATAAAATAAATGTGAATAAAGAAGCATGTCTCCATATTTTAGGAGTAAATACATGAGGAAGATATGAAAAAAAAAACCAATATAAGTAACAATGCTCATGGTGTGACAAGCTTTGACTTCCCAGCTACCCCTTAGCAGAAGTTAATCATTTCACCTTCTCCATGATAGTACTTTCTGAAGATCCATATAACAGCACTTCTCATCTTGTGTTGTAATTATTTACTGATACAGTTGTCTCTTCCTATAATCTCTCATCTCCTTGTGGGCAGGAAATGTGTATTTATAGCCCTAATGCCTGGCACAGAGCCTGGACAATAGTAGAGGCTTAATAAATGCTGAAAGAAAGGAATTGGTGAAAGAAAGAGAAGGAAACGTTAGAATGGTGATGTTAGGAGTGGAAAATGTAATAAAATTCCTCTCCTTTTTTGGTGCTGTTTCTTGGTCCAAGTCATTGGAAATGAATGCAGTAATGCAGTAACGAACACACTTATAAGATAAGCACATATAAGATAGTATAGCATGGAGGTCAAGAGCATGGCTCTGGATGGAGCCAGTCTATCTGGGTTGACATCCTGGTGCAACCACTTCCCAGCTCAGGAACTTGGGACAAATCACTTAACCTTCCTGTACCACAATTTCCTCATCTGTAATATGGAGATGATGATAAAAATTCACCTCATAGTGCTGTATGAGAACTAAGAGTTAATGTGTGTGTCAATTAGCTTTTGATGAACTTAAATAAAAAACAACTGCCCCCAAATTTAATAGTTTAAAATAATTATTAGCCCGGCCAGCATGGTTCAGTGGTTGAGCGTCGATCTATGAAGCAGAAGGTCACTGTTTGACTCCAGGTGATGGTATATGCCCAGGCTGTGGGCTCGATCCCCAGTGTGGGGAGTGCAGGAGGCAGCCAATCATTGGTGCTCTCTCATCATGGATGTTTCTGTCTTTCTCTCCCTCTCCCTTCCTCTCTGACATCAACTTAAAAATATATTTTAAAAAATTATTAGCTAATGATTCTTTGAGTTGACAACTTGAGCTGGGCTCAGCTAAATGGTTCTAAGTGGTTCTGCTGGTCTCCCCGGCTCATTCTCATGCTGGCAGTCAGCTGGCAGGTCAGCAGGGGCTGCTTGGTCCCAGATGGCCACACTCGCATGTCTTGTTCTTGGCTTAAGTAACTGAGCCATGCATCTTCAGCATGTATCTGTGTAGCTGGAACTGAAGTTACTGGCTGGCTTTTAAAGGCTGAAAATGTATAGTCACCCACCAGTACCAAAGCACCTTTCAACCCTTTTCTTTTGTCACCTTTGCTGACATCTCATTGGCCAAAGCAAGTCATATGGTCAAGTCCAGAGTCAAGAGGTAAAGAAACAGACTTAACTTCTTGATGAGAGAAGCTTCACAATACTGTCATCATTTTTTACAAATATATGAAAACACACACACACACACACACACACACACACACACACTTAGGATAGTGGCTAGCACATAGTAAAGCAGCATGTGAATCCAGTTATCAGCAAAGATGAAAATACCTGTGCAGATGCTTCGTGACGCAGCCCCTATTGCACTGCTCTCAGTGAAAATTAAAGTGAATTACAAAATTAGAAGGGGAGACAGGACACAGAACCAGAATAAAATGTCCTCACAGTTTTATTTTATGAAAAAAAATAGTAATTCTACAAAACTTCCAAAGCTAACTCCTCTATAAGAGGCTGCTCACTCTTCTGTGTATCAGTATGGTTTAAGAGGCAGGATCCTGGATCCTGGGATCAAATCACCTACGTTAGAATTCTAGTTCACGATTTACTTGCTGGGTAAGCCCAGATAAATTACCTGAGCACTCTAGTCCTTGATATCTGCATTAGTAGAAATGGTAATTTTAATTCCTGAGGTCCTTAAATGAGGCTTAATATGTACAAATTTTCTGGTATATAGTGAGCACCCCAAAAATATTAGCTATTGTCCTGGCCGATGTGGCTCAGTTGGTTAGAGCATTGTCCCACACACCAAAAGGTGGCGGGCTTGATTCCCAGCCAGGGCACATACCTAGGTTTGGGTTGGATCCCCAGTTGGGGAACATTTGGGTGGCAACTAATTGATGTTTCTCTCTCACCTCTCTCTCTCTCTCTCTCTCTCTCTCTCAACCTCTCTCTCCCTTCCCCTCTCTCTAAAAATCAATTAAAAATAATATATAAGCTATTATTATTCTTAATTTTTTAAGAATCAAAAATCATCTAATATAGTTCAGAGATTCCCAAACTCGGTGGCACACTGGAATTACCTGGGGAGCATAAAAATACTGACACTTGTCCGATTCCAGGGATTCTGATACACATGGTCTGAAAGGAGGTCTTTGCACAGTGGATTTTGAAAGCTCCCAAGGTAGTTCTAAGTGTGGTCGAGATTTGGAAGCACAGGTCTATTGGAGAGGACATTAGAGATAATCCAGAGCAAACTCTTCATTTCATCAACGAGAAAACTGAGACCCAAAGAGGTGATAGGCATTACTTAATGGCAGCCAGGTGGGTGGTAAGAAACCTGGAAACTGGTAGCCAGGGGCTCCTGCCCACGGCTCTTTCTCTTTTATCTGGCCTCTGCCAGGACAGGTTACCCAAGCCAGCCTGTGTGACCCTCCTCACCAAGAACTGGGAGCTGGGAAAGGGGAAGTCTACCCGATGCCAAAGGCAATGTTCCTAGATTAACCCCAAGAATCCTGGTCTCCCTTGGTCTTTTTTTTTATATATATATTTTTATTGATTTTAGAGAGAGAGGAAAGGAGGAGAGCAAGAGAAACACTGACTAGCTGCCTCCTGCACGCTCCCTACTGGGGATCAAGCCTGCAACCCTGGCCTGTGCCCTGACCAGGAATCCAACCGGAGACCTTTTGGTGCATTGGTCTCCCTTGATTTTATAACCTTCTCCCTATACTTTCACGTTTGAGTCATAGTAGGATTCAGATTCTGCCTATGTTTGTCTGACTTAGACTTTTACTTCATTTATTGTTTTCCTTTGCAATGAAGTTCCATCTTATACATACATTCATGCTCCGAGCTATATTTCAAGGAGTGAAAAAAGCAAACTACTCTTCCTTTCATCCTCCCCTGACTCCACCCCATGAAGGACATTCATCGGAGATTACTACCTTCTTGTGAATAATCTATCGTGTAGGGGATTTCCTCCTCCTTTAGAATTGTTTATGGAAATAGGAGTGCTCCTCAGTTCATAATAGTGATTCTGTTGCAATGGCAGCAATTCTCAGGATCAGAGGGCCAGCCTCAGCCCAGGTCAGGAAAGGTGGGCGCGGGGGCTGTGACGGCTCCTTGGACAAAGGCTGACCGTGAGGGCTAAGAGAAATGGAGAGCTGGTGGCGTCAGGTCTTCTGAGGAGCAGGCAGAATCCTCAACGAAAACTCCCTTTTTTCTTTTCTATCCAGCTTTAGCCTTTACAAATATTACCCCTTTGTCATTCTCTCAGAGCTTCTAATTACTAAGATCGAAGGGAACAAATTTAATGAGCAAGAGAAAGGTGGGTACAGAGCAAGGCTCTCAGGAACCTGGCCTTTTAAAAAAGTGTTCTTACATGAATGAAGTTGGATAGCAAATAGAACATGCAATATGATCTCATATTTTTGTATATATATATATATATATGTATATATATATATAGTATATGATTATACCACTGAATAATGGGATTATAGAGAATATTATTTTTGCTGGTCTTTCATTTCTGATTCTGTTATGATGAATATGTATTACTTATGCATCAAAAATGAACAATAAAATCATTATTTTACAAAGAAAACAAATGCTACTGATCTTAGAATAAAGCCCTGCAGTCATTCTTCTTTAATATTCATTACACTCAAACTGCTTTCATATTATATTTGGGATCTTTAAAGATTTATCAAGTTAACTGATTTCTTTAATCACTTATTGACTGAGGTGTATGTGTGTGTGTGTGTGTGTGTGTACGAGTGGGCTCTCATGCTCAGGTCTGTTGTATTTTTCATATGCTATTTGGTTTCTTAAAAGAGTTATGGAATTAAGTAATTTTTAAAAGTCATTTATGATTCATGAGTGTGTGTATATGTGTGCACGCACGCTCAGGTCTATTGTAGTTTTGGCCTTTATTCCAACCCTTACTTATCACTTTAAGCCAATTTGTATCATTTTCCTGGCCTTCTCCACATTCGTGACATTTCCAATTCCATCTGCAGATTTAATTAGCGTGTTGCTTATTCACTCTTCCACATCACTGATAACAAGAGGCATAAAACTGGACCCCGTAGTGACTGCTCCGCCACTTCAATGCCTCCCACAACTGGACATATCCTTCTGCTTTCCCTGGTTTTTAAGCCAAGCTGATAGGAACTGATTTTGCAAGTAAAATTCACTCAGACATTGCACCCAATGATTTATGAAGTCCACGCAGCCGTGTGGTGTCCCATTAATCACAGACACTACAATAATCTATTTGTGTGCAGCAGTCCTCATAAATCGGAATAAAATAAATTTCACAAGCGCATCCTCAGCTTTTGTGACAGGGCACCTGGTTTTACTCAGGGCACCAGCCACATAATGCAATGTTAGCAGACCTGCAGATTCCTGAGTTTGGTCAAGCAAGTAAAAATATGCATTTATTTTCAGATGCATGCCAAAGCTAAGAAATTACAGCTTGATAATCCCCCAGGGGAGAGAATTTCTTTAGGACTCAGCTCTCTCATATTTTTTTTATTAAAACTGAAGTAAATAAACAGAGTATATGAGGCACACCAGTAAAATTGGGGAGATGATTTTGTTAACAAATGGTCCAGAATTATATCTTCAAATAAATGTTGAGCATTTAAATGTTGTCATCATTGGAAGACTCTCGTTTCAATGATATTATGAAATAGTTGTATAAATTCTCTTTTGACATTGTTTCTATTTCACATAACAAAATATTCATCTGTGACTGTATTTCTTATCTATAATACAATCCAAAATTATTGCAAACCATGTCTGATAAAGATTGTGGATGATCTAGCTAGGTCATAGTCATTTTTCCCCCAAATGTAAATATTTTTATTTTTTTGATTATAAAGAGAATATTATAAAATTAAAATTTAACAATATAAGAATACATTGCATGAAATAATAATGGCATGAAAAATATATTTTTAAAATGTATGAAATCCTAACACACACAGATGATCACTCCTAATGTATTAGGTGAATAGCTTTTCCAGAATATATGTGTGTTTGTGTATAGAGAGATAGGTATAGAGATACAGATAGATACAAATAGAATGAGGTAAGCTAAGATTCTACTGTAATTGTTATATTATCACCTGCTTTTAAAAATGAGCACTGTATTGTGAATATTTCTCCAAAATAGTCAACATAAAACCACATTTTATCTTAATAACTATAATATTCCATTACATAAATTTATTTACTCAAAACTCCATTAACAGAGTTAGTTTATGTTCCATTTTTTTTAACCATAAACGACACTATAATTGGCATCTTGGTTATTAAAATTTGTACGTCTAACCGCATTCTCTTCTTCTTAGAATAAGAAGTTTTCTAAGAATTCTTTTCTTAAACTCTTAAATTTGTGATATCTGGATCAGGGATTTGTCCAGCTAATATTTTGATGTGTATTGCTAAACTGCCTTCCAGAAAAATTATACCAAGTTTTACCACTGCCAGTAATTCGAAAGGTATTTATTGACCTCATCTTGCTAATCCTGGATATAGCCAATCTTTAAAAATGTTTGTTGCCCTAACCGGTTTGGCTCAGTGGATAGAGCATCGGCCTGCAGATTGAAGGGTCCCAGGTTCAATTCCAGTCAATTCCATGTACCTTGGTTGTGGGCACATTCCCAGTAGGGGTTGTGCAGGAGGCAGCTGATCGATGTTTCTAACTCTCTATCCCTTTCCCTTCCTCTCTGTAAAAAGTCAATAAAATATATTTTTTAAAAAGTTTTTTTTAAATAAGAAAAAAATGTTTGTCAAGCTCTGGCTGGAAGAGGATTTTTTAAAATTTTTATCAATCTGATAGATGAAAAGTGTTTTCTCATTATTTTAATTTGCATGTCTTTGGCTATATTTAGTTGAATATGTTTTCATTTGTTTATCGGTCATTTATATTTCTCCTTTTGTAAGTTACCTGTCCTTGTACATTTCCATTTGGGGAAGGCAATGTACATCATTTTTATTGATTAATAGAAGTACTTTTATACTATGTTAATGCTGCTTTTAATCAAAACCCACGTATGAGCCTAATGAGTCTAATTTCCTTGTAGATTTGCAATTGAATCAGAGGTCAGTTCCAAAAATATATTGAGAAATGGCAACATTCTTAGAAAATAGATTTATTTTCCCAAAGTGACAATGTCAGTGCTTTGAAAACTATACTCATCTGTATATTCAATTCTTATATACTTAAGTAAAACATTCTAATCATTAGGCTTGATTAAGAGCCTGTGCTTTAAAATCAGATTGCCTCTCTTCAAATCCTAAATCTTTCACTTACGACCTGGATAACGACCCAAGACAAGCTACTTAGCTATTCTGTGCCTTGGTTTCCTCATCTATAAAATGAAGATGATAACAGCTCCTACTGCACAATGCTGCTGGGCATTCAATGAGAGGATGCACATAAAGTATGTATCATAGAACCAAGAACATTTAGGGCTCAGCTATCTAATAGCTACTATTAAGTGCAATATTGTGTGGTTTCATGGCCTGCTCAAACCTAGACCACCAGGCATACTTTAAGGCATTGGTTACATGTACTTCCATTGCTCTATTTGGAGGTAAGCTGTCCTGATGATATATTCAGACTCCTCAAATTTCATTTTAAGAACTTAAAAATAAAGAGAGATTTCTAGTGTGAGATACAAATCAGAAACCAAAGGGTACTCTCACCTTAGTCCTTTGGTGGCTTTCCAAATGTAATAAGAGAATAAAAATGTATGTTCTAATTCTTGCACAGGTCTCTACAGTTTCTGCATCACCTAAGCAGGGTTTAGATCAGCGGTTCTCAACCTGTGAGTCTCGACCCCTTTGGGGGTTGAATGACCCTTTCACAGGGGTCGCCTAAGACCATCAGAAAACACATATATATTTACATATTGTTTTTGTGATTAATCACTATGCTTTAATTATGTTCAATTTGTAACAATGAAATTGGGGTCACCACAACATGAGGAACTGTATTAAAGGGTCGTGGCATTAGGAAGGTGGAGAACCACTGGTTTAGATAGTTGAGAAACAGGACAAGGGCAAGCTGGATGCTGAAGGGGTGGGAAACCCTGGAAGCTCAGTTGGTCGCTAAGGCTGGGTAAACTCAATGTGCTGAACAGGTGAGCCACTGCCCTGATCTGCAAGTGACGCATGGAAGCCCCAGCAGCCCACTGCGATGTTCTAGTTCTGGAATGAGATAACCAGGCCAGACTCAATGTAGGATGAGTTGGCACTGGATAGGGGGTGCTACAGTGTCATAATGAGGCATAAAGTATGCGTCACCAAACCTGGGTCTCAGTCTTAACTCGGGCATGTGGCCTATGACCTTGGGATATTTATGTAGTGTCTCTGAGCTTCAGTCCCTCTTCTGTGGAGATATCTGATCACACCTTACGATGAGATTGCTATGAAGAGGAAAGGAGTTGAGATACGCAAAGCATTTAGCATATACTCCATTCCATGTGCTCAGTGAATGGTTGCTAGGAAGCAAAGAAAACATTAAAATTATTTAAGAACTAAACTCCATGGGCACTGATAATCAGAACAAGCACCTGACCAATGAGGCCAATTAGAAGGGATCCCCAATGAATAGAAAAGTTGGCCTAATCCATAAGAAGGGATGCAGTCCTGCACAGCCTACTGGTGTGTACTATTTCTTAGAGATTAAAAAAAAGAAGAAGAAGGGGATGTTCATGTTGAATAAGTGTTCCAGAGTTTGGGCTTGGAGAAAGAAGTAAATACTCAACAGAACTCCATCCAGCACCCCATATAAACAGTCTGGAGTCAGATGGAGGGAAAAAAACAGTAATGTGGGGAGTTCTGTTTTCTAGAGACTGCTATTCTGGACCAGGTGAAGTGCCTCAGGGTGGTGTGGAAGGAGCTGGTGCACAGAGCGACAGGTGGTACCTATTAGAAACTCAGGCAGCAAATGCCCAGGCCACAGAGCACAACCCAGACACCACCACTCATCAGCTGAGGTTTGGATGCCGATGACCAGGTATTTAGACAAAAGGAATTAGATTCCAGCTATAGAATGAATCCAAAAAAAGACAGGGGAACTAATAACAAATGGATTAACCCTGAACTGTGGCAATTAGAGGCAAAAGGTCCTTTCCTGCTATCTGCTCAATAACTGGAGTCAGGGCACATCCAGAGGCAGGTAGACAAGGAACCTGCAATGCAGAGGGGCAGGGGGTGGGGGTCCAGGCTAGAGCCTCCGTGGATGAGGCTGCTAAGAGTCAGCAAATTTAAGGTGAACAGCACCCCCAAAAGCTCATTTTCCTCATCTATAAAATGAAGGAGTTGAACCAGGGGTATCTGAAGCATCTTCCAGGACTTTAAACTTTCTTTATTTCTGTAAGAAAGTTCTGGGCAAAGAGCAGACGCCCCTGGGTAGGGCACTCAAGGGGCCTCCAGCTCAACCGGCCTGTACTTTTCCTCACAAAATGTTGATTCCTAATAGATGCTACATGGTATTCTTTATAATTAAGTTATTCACCTAAGAAAATGTGGTTTTAATGAAAAGCTAGGAGCTTTTTTTTAGGTTCTCACCAATGCGGTAAAGAACAAGATGAAGACCCAAAAGTTGTTCAATCTGTTAGACTCAGGGAGCCCCGAATCTATTTTAGAATTTCAAAATCTATTGCGTCATATTATGTTTTGCATCACAGCCCACTACCCCACAGCTATGCTATCTGGTAAGTCTCCCAACGAGTTTTCTGGCTTCCAGTCATTGTCCCTCTGTTCCTCTGCTGCCATAATTTCAACTTTTTATTAAATAGAAGATACCATCACATGCAAGCAGCAACATCTATCTATGTCTATATATCTATATATCTATATCTATCTATATGTATAGGTATAGATATATAGAGATAGAGATAGAGATAGAGATATAAAGCCAGCGACCCTAACGACCAGAGACCAGAACAACACGGCCCCTCACCCAGGCTGCCCCTCGCCCCCCCAGAGAGCAGTTAGGGGCACCCCTAGGCAACGCGATAGGGTGCAAGTTTGATGGGGGAAAGTCAAAGAAATAGGGGGGAAGGTCTTAAGAGTCTGCGGGTTGGATTGTGCTGAGGAAGGAAGAGGGAGATCCGATGGGAAAATGGCTCAGCTCAGTACCTTTCTCACTGCGACCAGGACGGCGCCAGCCGGGGACTGAATGGGCGGTTGTCTCATGAGCGCGCTTGGGACCGACGTGTTCAGGGCAGCGGCAGTTCTCCCGACACTTCACTGATTCCAAATAGCAAACAGCTATCAACGCCAAACAGAAAAACCCTCTCCAACTAGAGGCCTGGACTTGCACCGCGACTGAAGGAAACACCACTTAAGGAGGCGCTAGAAAAACCGGAAGTGTGCAACCAGAGGATTGTGGGATTGTGGAGGACGCCTGGGCGCCTAGAGGATTGTGGGATTGTGGAAGACGCCTGGGCGCCTAGAGGATTGTGGGATTGTGGAGGAGCCTGGGCGCCCAGAAGATTGTGGGATTGTGGAAGACACCTGGGCACCTAGAGGATTGTGGGATTGTGGAGGAGCCTGGGCGCCTAGAGGATTGTGGGATTGTGGAAGACACCTGGGCGCCTAGAGGACTGTGGGATTGTGGAGGAGCCTGGGCGCCTAGAGGATTGTGGGATTATGGAGGACGCCTGGGCCCCTACGGCTGCTAGGCCGTGAGCCTGTTACTGCACGTGTACATGGTCAGCCCTTTTGTCCAGTCTCGCAGTAGTTGGACGTGACTTCTGGCGGGAAATTATTTCGATTGAAGTTTGCTGTTCCCTCCCTTGCCTCGAGGAAGATCATAATTAAAGGTTTCCTTTGTTACCTTGATTTGAAGCAGAGGACAAAGAGCCGCGAGTAAGACCAGCTCTACGAGGAGCACACGCGCACCTCCCAATAGCTGCAGCTGAAGCGCACGCGATCAAAGCCTTCAATGAAACCATCAAGATCTTCGAAGAGCCAGATCAAGAGAAGTGCAGCAAGGAGTACCTGGAGTGCTTGGCATGCGGACAATGAAAACGAGATGCAGAGGATCCTGCTGAGCTCAGAACGGCGCAAGTCTCGCATCGCGGGGACCCACGAGAGCCGCGCGAAGCTGGAAGAGGAGCTGCGGACACAGGCCTCAGACAACCGGGAGATCGATCAGCGCATGAACAGCCTGAAGCCAGACCTCATGCAGCTGCGCAAGATCCGAGACCTGTAGCTGGTATGGCTCAGCCAGAAAGGCGCCGGGCAGAAGAAAATCAACCACTGGTTGGGTATCAAAAATGAGCCTGACGACCGGTATGCACTGATGGAGGATGAGGAAGACCTCCCCACCATGAGGAACGAATCTGGTATGTGGGCAAGATCAACCGCTCGCAGGCTGAGGAAATGCTGAACAGCAAGCAGGATGGTACCTTCCTCATCCGTGAGAGCAGCCAGCGGGGCTGCTGTGCCTGCTCGGTGGTGGTGGATGGCGATACCAAGCACTGTGTCATCTACCGCATGGCCACTGGCTTGGGTTCTGCGGAGCCCTACAACCTGTACGGGTCTCTGAAGGAGCTGGTTCTGCATGACCAGCACACCTCCCTCATGCAACACAACTATGCACTTACCGTCACACTGGCACATCCCATGTGAGCCCCGGCCCCGCTGACTCATACAGAGCAGGACTCCATCTTTCTGTCTGTCTGTCTCTCTTCTTTGTGAATCTTTCTCTGTCTCAATCTCTCTCTTGCTTTTTCTGAGTCTCTGTCTTCCTGTCACTCGTTCTATCCCCATCTCTGTCTCTCTTAGTCTCTGTACCTCTAAGTCTCTGTTAGAGTAGCATACCTCCTCCACCCCATGCCCCCTTTCCCCATGGGCACTGCCCTCCCCTGGTTCTTGCTGCCTCCACAAGTTCCTACAGTTCCCTCAAACTCCCCCTGCCTGTAGCTGCCATGTTTACAAAGGCCCCTGGGGTGGGTGCTCAGCCCCAGCCTGGTGCCCTGATTTTTAAGCCATAGACTTGGGGTCAGGGCAGGAAGAAGGCAGGAAGGAACTTTGCTGGGCCACTTCCAAGAACCTCAGCTGTGACATTTGGGGCCAGGCCTAAACCAGCAGTCCGACATCCCCTGAAAGGTCCTGGATTGCCAGAGGGTGCAGGCCAGGCTGAGGGACCCCCTCCCCTGCACAAATTTCATGCACCGGGCCTCTAGTTATTTTATAAACCACTGGGAAAGAAAGTAAACAACTGTTGATTAAACTGTGACATGAAATCAACTGTGGGATACACCTCACCTTCAGAGTTGTTAAAATATTGTGAAAGGGTCTTGAAATTGAAAAGATATGGTGTCTTTATAAAATAAGAATCCGATGCAGTCACTTGTCTCTAAAAGCTCCAAGTATTTTCCTATAGAATGAAGTCTACACTATCTGCTCTAGGTTTGGGGCCTTGGCCATCCGATCCACCTTACCGGCCTTGTCTCCTATCAGTTGCCACCAGGCATCCAGTTACCTCAAACTTTAATTTTTTCCATTGCAAAAGCATATGTGCTTTCTTTCACCAGCATATAGGGTAGAGCAAAAGTAGGTTTTACAGTTGTGAGTACATGAAACAGAGTTTTTTCTTGAATTAATATATATTAATTATTGTATTATTTTCCATACAAACAACTGTAAACCTAGTTTTTCCCCACCCTGTATATTAAACACCTACTATGAGACCTATGGTAGGTACTTCACCGTTTCCTTTACTTGCAATCTCTTCTCCTCCCTCTCTTAACCCTAAACCTCATATCTATTTTTCCTTCAAGATTCAACCAATTATCTTTTCCTTCATGAAAAGGTTTTGTGGAACTTTCTTCAATTTCCTCATGTAAATTTATATTATACTATGTTAAAACTGTTTATTTACCAGTTGCCCATACTAGACAGAAGACCTTCAAGCACAAGGAAAGTGGCATTTATTTTTATCATTAGCGTAGTGATTAGGAATGTAGGATCCAGTTGCCTGGCTTCAAAGGCCCTATCCTGCCTGTTAGGACATCTCCTGCCGTAAGTGGAGGAACAGAGGTGAAAAGTAACATTTTATGGGAAATATGGACTTTGAGGGAGTGTAATGGGTTTGATCCTAACACAGGCCAGAAGTACTACTATGTTCTAGAACAGGGGTCCTCAAACTTTTTAAACAGGGGGCCAGTTCACTGTCCCTCAGACCGTTGGAGGGCTGGACTATAGTTTTAAAAAAAACTATCAACAAATTCCTATGCATACTGCACATATCTTATTTTGAAGTAAAAAAACAAAACGGGAACAAATACAATATTTGTATTTGCATGTGGCCCGCGGGCCGTAGTTTGAGGACCCCTGTTCTAGAACCGTAGACTGGATCTCATCTCACAAGCTTTAAAAGTAGCAAACATTTAGTGAATATTTGAACCTATTACAGGTTTTTTAAGAATCTCAGCATTAAAAATGTTAAAAGACTTATTATCTATTATATGCTCAGAATCCTATAGGTGCTAATTCCCTAAGTGACTGATGAAAAAAATAAAACACTTACAGAATAATTTATTCAAAGTCATACAACAGGGATGAACACAGTCAAAATTTGATCCTGTCAACGTGATTCCCAAGATCATGTTCTTTCCATTAGAGCACTTTTTGGCACAATGCCTCGCCATCATGGAGGACATTCCTAATTTAGACAATAATCTGACAAGGAAAAAATAGACTAGTCATTCCTCTTGTTCCAGCTCCTGTGATTGGCATTGCTGGTTAGCTCTTCTCCCTGGCAAATCTAAATAGAAAATATATGACGTGGTCTTTGGCAATAATCAGCTAATGATAGAGGCACTCTTGGAATCTCTTTCTTATATCCTCTTCCTGCATGGTTTCATGCCTTATGAGCTTACTCTTACAGTTTTATTGCTAATCTCTGACCCGTAGTCATTTACACAGTCACAGCCTACTAGCAGCTAGCATTTGGTCATGGAACTTGATTTGTTGCATAAACTTTAGTTTGAGCTTGGAAAAGCTGGCAAAAAACTACCACTGTAGCCAATAAAGTGACCAAGATACAATTAAGTTCTCAAAGAAAATTAATAATAAAGGAGATGGATATGATGACCTTAGAATCCAATATCAAAATATTAAAATATTCTTTAAGTTCAAATGACAAATATAAGGAGCTATGGATTTAAAGTTCATAATAACTCCATGGACGTTGATGCAATGAGGATGAGATTGGTGACGAAGGCCTCAAAGGGGAGCACACATGGGAAGTTTTACAGAAGAAGCTTGGGGAGGAAGTAATATATTCTGAAGGACTTGAGGGAAAAGAAAAAAAAAATGAGGATTTGAAGGGCCTCATTCTCCTTTGAGTGCATATAACTTCGGTAACCCACTGTAAAGTCATGGGCAGAGATGGTCTGAGAGTATGGAGCCTCAGAAAAACTCACTGGGTAGTACAATGTAGATGGCCACCCTCTCATTTGAGTAAGTGGAAAGTTCCTATACTACCTATTTTAATTGCTTTTAATCAATATAAGCAAAATGCTAAGGTCTTCTTGGAGCATTATAATATTGAAAATATTTTAAATGCCAGGATTAGTCAACAAACAAATGCAACTCAGTTATAAGTTTATGTCAAAATTGCATTTTGTCTGAGAACATATAATAATAGTTAGGGCCTGAATAAACAGTAAATGTTATTTCTGTTCAAGCTAAAGTAGTCTGTTTGGACAGGCTAACTGTTGTAACAAACGAGCCCCAAATCTCAGTGACTTATCCCAGTAAAGACTGATTTCTCACTCAAATCTCACTGAGATTCAATGAGGTGTGTGTGTGTCAATATGTCGTACATGGAAGGTCTGTTTCATGTAGTCATCCGGGGACCTAGGATCTGTCCATTTAGTGGTTCCAAACTCTATCCATGTAGTGCTTCCTACCAGCGCAGAGAATAAAAAATATGCAGGATTGTGGAGAGGTTTCAGAGGCCGGCCTAGACAAGATCCCATCCTTTCCACCCACATTCCATTGCACCATCCAACTGCAAGGAAGATAGCTGTGCATCTAGTCATGTGTCCATGATGAAAAGAAGGAATATAGATATTGGTAATCTAGGTAGTGAGTTCTCGTTTCAATGAAAAGACAGCTGTATGAAATATAGAATAGGAATATAAAAATCTCAGCATTCTAATGAACGTGATCATATCACAATTTACATTCAAACGAGTGACGTCTCCTTGTCACAAGTACTGGAAACCCTATGTGCTTGTTCCATGGAAACAACTGATGCCTACCATTTTTATAAAACTCTTTCTTTGATATTTTTCTGGAGCATGGGTTGATTCTTTTAAATATTCCTAACAAAGCTCCATCCTTTGAAGATCAATTTGAAAGAGATGATAAAAAGTAAGTTAGAGCCCTGACTGGGTGGCCCAGTTGGTTGGAGCATCATTCTGTACGCAGAAAGGTTGTGGGTTTGATTGCGGTCAGGACACATACCTAGACTGTGGGTTCAATCCCCAGTCGGGATGTGAACAGGAGGCAACTGATCGATGTTTCCCTCTTTCTCCCTTCCTCTGCCTCTAAAAAAAAAAAAAATCAATAAAAGCATATATTCGGATGAGGATTTTTTTTTTTTTAAAGTATGTTAGAGCCAAATCTGATGAATGAAGAATATCATCTACTCGAGTTAGAATATGTTGGGTCAGGTATGACAAGTAAACAATGAGGCTATTTTCTCATGGGACTACAAGGCAATTCCAGAATAAACATTATAAGAATGTTTTGAGTAATACCATCATCTTTTAAACAAATGTAATTCTATTTCTTAACATATTAGTAGATGCCATGTAGATTTGGCAAAAAGTGTCTGCAATTTGGATCTATGACTCTTTGGATGATTAAAACCATGTAGTAGAACAGGCAGCTGAGTGGACAGAGAACATAGAGAGCCGGGAGCGATGTAGTAAGTGGAAATTCCTCCTCCTTGTTGTAATGCAGGGCCGGGCCCTCTTCCACGAGCGTTTTCCAGCTGTCCAGAAGAATGCCTGCAAGCACAGAGTATCAGCCAAAGTAGCCTCACCTTTTGAGGAGACTCGATCATTTACTTCCTTTATTAGTTCAGTTTTATAAAAGCACTCCTTCCTAGGGGAAAATTTTTGATTGAGGACATTCACTTTCCCTTAAAATCACACTGCATACCGTTTGCCGGGTTACATGATTTGGTCATTTTTCAGGTTAAAACTATTTGATGATTCATAGCCAAAACCTCCAAATGTTGAACATTTTTTAAGGGGGAAAAAAACCTTTACAATATCAGGTGCTTTTTAAACAACAGGTGCCTTTATAACTGGAAGGGCCTCCTCACCGGGGAAATGAGCACTTTCATTGGGTGTTGGAGGGAATGTATGCAAATTAAACCTTTTGGAGGGCAATCTGGCAACGTGTGTGAAAGATGGGCAGATTTTTGACACACAATTAACAATTTCACTTTAGAAATTTACCAAAGAAAATCACTGGACAATTGTTTAAAACTTGGGAATACATTGCAGCTCTGTTTAAAACAGTGAAAATGTAAAACAAATAAACAAAAACCCTAAAGGTATATTATGGCATTATTAAATATAATATGGTAGATCCACTCAATGGAATAATATTCAGTGGTGAAAAGGAGACAGTTATTGACCTTAAACATCAATAAGCCATGTATAGCTATAAGTGAAAAAGGAGTTATAAAGTAGGATGCATATCCTTTTTTATATTTTATTGGGGAAAATAAGTCTTCAAGAATGTATAACAAATGTTATTAGTGGTTAATATCTCAATGGTGAAATTTGGGGTAATCTTTCTTCCTTTTTTAAAAAAATTGTTTGTATTTTTCTTATTTTCTCCCCAATGAGCTTGTAATTGTAAAGGATATATATATATACATTAGAGGCCCGATGCATGAAAATTCGTGGAAGAGTAGGCCTTCCTTCCCCGGTTCCTGGCACCGGCTTCCCTCTGGTACCTGGGACTCTGGCTGCTTCCCTCCAGCCGCTGGCAGGCACCAGAGACCCGGGCAGATTTGCTCTGGCACTTCGTCCGGAAAGACATCCTGTCTAATTAGCATATTACCCTTTTATTATTATAGATTATAGATATTAGAAACAGTATTGCATAACATGCATTCTGGAGCCATACTGTCTGCGTTTGAATCCCAATTTTTCCTTTTAAATTGTGTGTCATTGGGCATATTATTTAACCTTTTTGTGTCTTGGGTTCTCCACCTGTAAAATGCAGGTAATTATGAACCTATCTCATCAGGGTCTAGTGAGGATCAGATGTGGCAATACGCCCAGGGAATTAGTATAACAATGGAGATTAGGAAAACAATGGAGATATTTCCATTCTGAGGAGAGCACTAATCACTATTTTAACTTTTCATATGCAAATTAGCAGAGAAGGCAAGATATTATCATACAGTTGTTAATTTTGACTGAAGCCCACAGAAAGCAATAAACCAGAATAGAAAAGCAACTCACCATTACCACCTTACTACCAGGGGCAGTTAAATACACAGGTTCTTAAGGCAGAATAGGATGGGTTTTCAAACCTGATAGTTGTCCCCAGAGCTCTGAGACCTTTCAAGTCTCACAACCTTCTGTGCCTGGGCCTCAGACTCCTCAACCACAAAATGGAGACAACGGAAGGCATTGGAGATGACCTAAGGCCTAGGCCAGTGATGGCGAACCTATGACACGCGTGTCAGAGGTGACACGCGAACTCATTTGTTTGGTTGATTTTTCTTTGTTAAATGGCATTTAAATATATAAAATAAATATCAGAAATATAAATCTTTGTTTTACTATGGTTGCAAATATCAAAAAATTTCTATATGTGACAGGGCACCAGAGTTAAGTTAGGGTTTTTCAAAATGCTGACACGCCGAGCTCAAAAGGTTCGCCATCACTGGCCTAGGCCATGGGCTACTCAAGGATTAATTAAATTAACCCATGTGAAGTGCTTATTTGCAAGCACTCTATAAAGCTGAGCGACTACTATTACTATCATTATTTTTAACTATTACCCTTTAAAATAAGTCTTAGCCTGGAATAAGTTCCCAAAAGAAAGCACAAAGGCTACGATTCCAAGACTAGACAAACTGAAAAGTAGGACCAACAGGAAGATGGTCGAAAGGAAAAAAGAAATCAAATATGTGGTCAGCAGATGTTGTGTAGTAACAGGTGCTGAGATATCACTTAGCAGGGATCCCAGCTCAGGTGTAAACCTTGAGGAGGCACTCAATTAAAAGGACTCTCAAAATAACAGCAGAGAAGGAGAACAACCATTTGAGTCACACAATACCTTGTGTGGTTGGTATTGTTGTCTCCATTTTACAAAGGAGGAAACAGATTCAGAAGGGATAAATAACTTGTTCAGACTTGTGAGGGAATCGGGGAGAGGAATCCTAGGCCCACCCTGAAAGAGAACCTGTGTTCTGCGACATGCCTCTTCGAGTATCTCCGGAGCAGCTGCCACTCGCGGACTGGGGAGGTAAGGCAGGAATTCCCTTAGAAAAAGTGGTACTAAGTGGTGATAACACAGCCCAGGTACAGACCCAGAGCTCAAGATCAGATGGCTGAGTTCCCAAATTAAGTGTCCCCCTACATCACTGAAATGGCCCAAGCCAAGACGAAGCGAGAACCCATGTAGAGGTGACTCCAGCTGAAGGGAACCAGAGATGGGATGGTGTGTGTGTGGGGGGATGTTGGGGGGGGGGGGGGGGGGGAGACACGGATGTAGGGAGCCAGACCTATTACCCTGCTTTTTTCATAGATCTTTCTACTGTGAATGCAATAACATTAAAAATCGAGACTCTTTCCTCTTGTGCAATTCAATTCTAAGTGTATGTGTGTGTATCAGACTCAAAAGTCAACATCTACATTTTTCTTTTTGTTTCAGGAAAAGAAAACATAAACCACCTGCACATCCCACAGTGTGACTAGAGAGGCTGGACTAGACACCGTATCAGGGAGGAGGGCTCTAACGCTAGAATTCCGTTCACACCCCCTCACGCCCCCTGTCTGCTGGGCCCCCCACTGGGCACTTTGATTTTCAGACCTTTTCCACAATGTAGCAAACCCCTCCCATCTAAACCCCTCAACGGCCGATAGAGGGCAGACTTCCATCAGAAGTATATTCTAGCTCCCTTTCCTTTCCCACCTGTGGGATTCTTTTGTTTTCTGGCTTTTGTTTTGTCGTGTTGTTGTTATTGTTTGTGGGTTGTTTTTTTTGTGTGTGTGTGTGTGTGGGGGGGGGGTTCTTTTTTCTTTCAGTTTTTTAGACTCCCTCTTTCCCCAACTATCCTTTCAAGTGCTTATTTTAGAGGCATTTACTAAAACCAGGAGACAAGGGCCACAGACAAGAATGTTTAAATACCTTTTGGTCTGTAATTCTTCCCTCTCTTCCTTTTTCAACTCATTCACACATGCATGTATTCTTATAAATTAGGCCCCCTCCGATGAGCTGTCAATCTAATGGGGTTCTGAGCTATTTACAGAACGATTTGTAATATAAATACTACAAGCAGAGGTCCTTACAAAATGCTATAGAATAGATCAGGGGGGAAGCTCAAGACTCTTCCCAGAGGAGGGGGCATTAAACCATGTTTCACGTATGACTCTAACTCTTATATTTGTACATACCTTTCAGGGTCTATGCAATCCCCCTCAGTCCACTTTCTCCTTTGACCCCCAAATGGCACCATGTTGGAGCCCCCCCCGCCCTGCCCCCGCCCCCCCCCCCCATGTCTCTTCTGTATCCTCAGTCTAGTCTCTAAAGATGAGGGACTCCTGTGTTTGAGCATCAATTCCATTGCCTGGGCTTCTGGAAGAAACAGCTATTTAGTAACCGAGCTCCTAGTTCACACTCTGGTTCCCAGAAGTTGCCAGGCCCTTGCAGGTTTATTGGCCACTAGTTATTAGGCTTCCAGTCATTACCCTATTTTCTCCTTTGCTTCTCTGACTTATTCTCTGGCAAAGGACTACCTGCAACTTGAGGGGTTTTTTTTTTTTGAGCTGATGCATCCATCTTAAGTTTTAAGACTCTCTCCAGTTCTAAGTCTGGCTTGAATTCCCATAAGAAATCAACCTGTATCTACCTTCCAAGTTGTTCTACCTCTGGAATCCTAAGAAGGATGGATGAGGACCTCCACATAGTCCCTTGCCTGTGTTCAATCTCTAGCTTTCTCTAACCCTTAATATATCGCCAAACAAACAAACACGAATAAAAAACAAGACTCTGACAAAGATTACTACTCTCTTTTTTGTCAAAGGGAAGTGATTTTCTTTTTGTGCATTTTCCCCTATCACCTGACCTTGGCTTTTCCTGTTGAGTCCCACAATGTTATCTGCTGTGTTTTAAAAATGCCTTTATGCTCCCATTTGAACAGAAATACAGATAACCTCCTCTGCGAGAGTGGAGAGGGCCTTTTAACACAGCGTAATGATGACAGTTTGTTGGCAAATCCCACGTGAAGCGCGGCTGCATAGTTGGGGTACAAGAAACAGCCCTGTTTCACAGTGTAGTGTGGCTAACTTTTCTTGAATTTTGCTACTAGGAAATCTAGCATATTTTAAATGATTTTTATCACTTAGTAGTTACAACCATGGAACCTTAGGGTATGAGGTCCTTCGGGGTCATCTAAGCTGACCTGCACAATTGCAGGAATTGTCTCCACAGCATCCTTGGAAATGAGTCATCCCAACAGCTCTAGAAGGGTTTACCTTCCAGAGAATAGGATGCTCACTTCCCCTTCCTACTGTTCCTTCTCTATTACCTTCTGGCAATCACTGATCGTTAATGAACCTCTTGCCCTCCTCAGGACAAAGACATATAATTGTAGGAAGGTTTAGTTTTCTGATGCCAGCGACTGGGGAATATTCCACCGGTAACTTTGGCTTTTCCGTTCAGGATTAGAGTGGTTAAAGCAAAATATTTATAATAACTGTAAATTTGTTCCGCAAACAGAGGGTTTCAAAGGCAGCTCTGTTTCCTTTCTCCTTACACCGCCATGCTATTAACTTGGGTTCATTAGTCATGATTTTCAGGGCCCACTTGGCTGCCACCTTCCTGCAGTCAGACTGTTTTGGGTAAGAAAGTCCATCGGCCATTCCCACCTCACACCTGCCGCAGGACCTGGTTGTTTTTTCCACACCGATCCAGGTCGTTTTTTGTGAATTCACTAATGTCATTGACTCTGGTGCGCATCCTGTGAATGCATGGTGGGCCACTACAGAGCTGATCATTGTGAGAACCTTTTCTGACAGCCACAGAGGAGAAACAATCTCCACAGGACACATACTTCATCATTTCTGTTGTTTTAAACTGGTTTATCATAAAGAATGTTAAGCATACGACTTACTTTTTAAATTTATTTATTGATATGGGGGGGGGGGGAGAGAGAGAGGCTTGTTGTTGCAGTTATTTATGCATTCATTGGTTGATTCTTGTATGTGCCTTGACCAGGATGGAACCCGCAACCTGGCTTATCAGGACGATGCTCTAACCAGCTGAGCTACTGGGCCAAGGCCATACGTCTTCTTTATTAATATATTCACAACAAATGAAAAAATTGAAACCTACCATTTTTGTTCACGAGGTTGGGAAAGAAAAGGGCATTCTAAGATGACATTAACGATGCACGAGATATACGGGTCTAGTCATGTCAAGACGTGTGATCATCCAGTATTCCGCCTTACTCAGGGGAGGAACAGTCAGCTCTGTTACTTTCCATTCACTCCCTCCCATAATATAGCACCTCGGCACAGAGCAGAGAGACCAAACATACAGAATGTGGACAGTTACAATTCAACCCGAGCTACCGCAGCCCCCACAGCCCCCTCCCCCGCGGAATATTTACCCAGACCATTTTTTTTTTTTTACCCAGACCATTTTTAAAGCAGTTAATTAATTCCCCAGCAGCTTAGCTGGAGGCGCCCCGAGCTGCCCGAGACTCCATTACATAGTATCTTTTACAAAGTCTATTCCCAGCTCTAGTGAAAGATGGATTCGCATCCACTTTACGAAGGCTCCATGCATGTACTTCCCTTTCCCGGGGTTCGATCCGGACGGCGCCCCAGCCCAGGCTGCAACAATCCCCTCGGCCCTGAGATTGTGGGGACCCCGTCGCTCTCCGAACTCCAAACCGGCCCCGGAGGTCTCGCCCTCGGGGCTCCCGGGAAGGCCCCGCTGCCGGCGGGCGCTCGGGACGTGCGACTCTCGCTGCTCAGCCGGAGCGCCCCAAACCCCGAGCCGCAGCGCCCGCGGAAACAGGCGCGCAAAGGCTCGGCCTCAAGGCCGGCTCGGTGCTCCGGATCCCGGAGGAGGAGGAGGAGGAGGAGGAGGAGGAGGAGGAGGAGGAGGAGGGGGAGGAGGAGGGGGAGGAGAAGGAGGCGTGCGAGGGAGGAAGGGCCCGGCCGCCCGGGAGGGAGGCGGGGGGAGGGGGAGGGGGCCGGCCGGCCGGGAGGGTGGCGGGGGCAGCCAATGAGCGGCGCGCGGCGCGGGGGGGGCGAGGCCTGGGATGAGGTAGGATGGGGGAGGGCGCAGCCCGAGCGGCGGAGGAGGCTCCAGCCATAAACAAGCGCCCGGAGGAGCCGCGCCGGAGTGAGTGGAGCGGGCCGCGCGCCGCGAGCACCGCGAACCTTCCGCTGCTGCTCCGCGCCCGCTCGGCGGCTCGGGAGGCGGGGACCCGCCCGGGGGCTGCGCCGTCGCCGCCGCTGCCGCTGCCGCTAGCGCCGCGGGGCCGGCCGACGCGGAGGAGGAGAAGGAGGAGGCGCCGCCAGCCCGGGCTGGAGCTGAGCGCCGCCGCCGCCAGAAGTTTGGGTTGAACCGGAGCTGCCGAGAGGAAACTTTTTTTCTTTTTTTCCCCTCCCTCCCGGGAGGAGGAGGAGAAGGGGAAGCCACCGCTGGCGCCAACGCTAGTGGGCTCGGGGTCGGCGCGGCCCGCACGGGAGGCGGGGGCCTCGCCCCGCCGGAGGAGGCGCGCCCCGGAGACCCCCAGGGGGGCGGCGAGGACCGCGGGCGGCGGGTGCTGCGGCGGCGGCGCGTGTGCCCCACGCAGGGGAGGGCGCCCGCCCCGCTCCCGGCCCGGCTGCGAGGAGGAGGCGGCGGCGGCGCAGGAGGATGTACTTGGTGGCGGGGGGCAGGGGGCTGGCCGGCTGCGGGCACCTCCTGGTCTGGCTGCTGGGGCCGCTGCTGCTGCTGGCGCGCTCCGGCACCCGCGCGCTGGTCTGCCTGCCCTGCGACGAGTCCAAGTGCGAGGAGCCCAGGAACTGCCCGGGGAGCATCGTGCAGGGCGTCTGCGGCTGCTGCTACATGTGCGCCCGCCAGAGGAACGAGAGCTGCGGCGGCGCCTACGGGCTCCACGGAGCCTGCGACCGGGGGCTGCGCTGTGTCATCCGCCCCCCGCTCAATGGCGACTCCATCACCGAATACGAAGTGGGCGTTTGTGAAGGTAGGGCCCTGCGCCACGGCCCTCTCCCACCTGGCCCGCGCCGTCCCTCGGCGCAGAACAAAGTTTGGCCGAGACTTCGCGGAGAGAGGACTCCGCGGGAGAAGGGGCGGCCCCCCCTCCTTGGCCCCCGGGAGGGAGCCCCGCGCCCCTCCGTTCCCGCTCGCTGCCTCCCCCCGCGCTCGGCCTGCCGCGGCGAGGTTGGATTCCGGGGGTGGAGGCCGGGGAGCGGGTGGGAGGGGTCGCCCTCCGGCCGTGCACAGGCTCGCACGCGGGTGGCCGTTCGGGCTTGGGCTGCGCGCGGAGGTCGGGCCCTGCGCCCCGAGGTGGGGGTGCCGCGGGCAGGGGCACTGCGGGGCTGTCGCGAGCCCCTCGGGGAGGCCGGCCCCCGTCGCCCTCCCCACGGGAGCGCAGTGTGGGACCGAGTGCCGCACGCCGGCCGCGAGATCCTGTGGGCGGAGGAGACGTGTCTCCATCTCACTCCCTGCGACTCCCTGGTTATTTTTCCCTTGCGCTCTTCCTTCACCCCCTTCCTCCTCCTCCGCATATAAATCAGTTTCAGCCCGGGCGCCTGGCAGCCCGGGGGAAGTTACGTACGGTGGTTACTCATTTATTTGCCTATTGAAAACGGTCGAAGGCTCTCTCTGCTGAATGGAGAGGGGGAAGGGGGCTCGCATCTGGGAGTGAAAAGTTGTTCCTCTTAGTGGCTGCTGTTGGAGATCAGGTATCTGCGGGTTTCCTAGCGCGTTGCCGGTTGCCTTCTTTCTGTTTGACAGCGAGGATTGTTCTCCACGGAGCGTTGCGCACGGGGTGTTGAGGCTGATGGAGGGAGAAAGAGATGAGCTGCGTGGAGCCTCCTCCCCTTCCCCGGGAGGACCGCTGTAGGGAGGGTGTTGGCCTTAAACCCGGCCCGCCTGCCTCGGCCTCGGGGTGCCTGGGCTGGGTTGGAGGCTAGACAGAGGCAGTGAGTTCTTTTTATGTGGCTGATGGGCAGGGCTCGTGAGCACCAGTGGGAACTGGGATCGCTGCTCGGGCTGACGTTGGGGGTGATGGTGCTGTTCTGGGGCACCCTAGTGTCTGAGCAGAGGAGCGGCGAGGCGAGGGGGAGGGACAGGGGCCCTCTGCCCGGTCCCTTCCTTACTGCTCACGGCCAGCACCTAGGAAAACAGGGAAAGAAGAAGGGTTTTTTTTTCTGAAGCAACGCACAATATGTGTGTTGGTTGTGCTGGATACTAGAAAGCGGGTAGGGATTTGATAGGTGTATTAAAAGGCTTCAATTCTGCGGTTTCCCTTAAATACACAGATGTGCATATTTACTTATACCCGCCGTTTTTAGATTTTGGACAGGAAAATCCGGGAGGTCTTCCTGGTTTGGAGGCTAGTGGGCAGTGAGTAGAGGGAATACTTCTCAGAAGGGCTGGGTACTGCCTCCTTAAGACCCTGGGTTAGAAGAGCTCATTCGTCTGGACTGCAAACGCCTCTCACCTGGTGTTAAGTCCCATTTTGTGTTTAGGTCTCTCATCAGGAAAAACCGCCAGGAGATCAACTTCTGATACAGTTTCATGTGTTTGACTTGGGTAACCCTCCATGACTTGGGCTAAAAGGTGCATCTTTGAACCCTGCCACTCGGAGTGTACAATGTACTTAAGCCAGCCCCCCATCAATCTGAAAAGAACAGGCAACCTGAACCGGGGTTAAATGCAGTGGAAACTGCTGTGCTCTGAGAAAGGACTTCGGGAGGCTCTGAAGATTCTCACCCTTGTTTTGTTTCTTCGTGATATATTTCTGGTGGAGGAAATGTGGAGCCTAGGGAACCGTAATCAAGTGTTTTGGCAACAATAGCACCGTGTCAGAGTATATAGTTATTTTGGCAGTTGGTTGGTGAGCCTTTCATTCCTCTGAAATGATGCGATCCCTCATAGCTTCCTTTCTTCTGGCAACACCCCGTGCACTTGGTATTAGCCTTTCAAATCGTTGCTGCCATGACTATATTTGAATTCATGCCCCCTAGCATCGCTTTTCTTTTAGCAGGCCTGTTTTCAGCTACCAACATGGTGTGTCCAGGGCACTTTGTTTTATTTTTTTTTAGAATTCTAAAAGCAGCAATCAAGTTACATTCTGAACCTATGAAACCAAAGTTAGAAGGACAGTGTTACTTGGCACGATATATGGTTGGATTTAAACAGGCATTTTCAAAAGTGTATCTATAATTTCCATTGTTTCACTTTACTACAAGATTTATGGAAAACATAGCTTAAGTGAGTAACCTTTTTTCTTTTTTAGAATTAGAGGAGTCTTTACACATCAGTAATTATTTAGAAGGTGCCGACTTTCTCTTGTTTTTCTGTTACTTTGCAAGAAACTTCTCAATGGCCAGTGTTTTCCTTAGTTTCCATTTTTATTCAGAGAGTCACACACTGAAATATGGT
Organism: Myotis yumanensis; assembly: GCF_028538775.1. Classification (NCBI taxonomy): domain Eukaryota; kingdom Metazoa; phylum Chordata; class Mammalia; order Chiroptera; family Vespertilionidae; genus Myotis; species Myotis yumanensis. The sequence goes on from NW_027223762.1 coordinate 17,372,252, forward strand.
TATCATAACTAACATGAATAGGAATTCATATATTTTATTCATGTTGAAGTCTCTTTTGCTGCAATTTTTGCACTAAAATGACCCCTACTGGTTGTATCTGTTAATGAAAACTCTTGAAAAACTTCTTATTTAATTGGCTCCACTGAGAAAGCATATTGCTTGGTATAGAAATATTATCATGACTAACCTACCTGCTTTGATGACATAACTTAAATATAAATTACATTGCTCTGTTTGCCAACTTACAGTAATTTTTGTGTTACTTCGCATACTGGTTCTGTGTGTGAGGGATTATATTGTTAACTGCAGTTCACAGAGTGAGTTAGATAAATCAGTGCAGAAATGGACCCCTTCCAACTTATGGCGCAATGCCTTAGGTTTTTAAGGCACACTGGTCCATCGTAGGCTCTCAATAAGTGTGCATTGGATAAGTGAACAGTCCTCTCCACAAAAAGAAGACTGAGGAAAAAATATTTTCTGAAAGGTTAAATAATGTGAACAGTTGGGTCCGGTGGCTCACATGATACCGACACTCGAACTTTTGGGGGCATAATTTAGATTGCTATTGAGTATATCCTCATTAAGTTATTAATAACAAAAGTTTTAGATAATTGCATTTTAAAAATTGAGCCTAGAACCAGACACCTATGGTTTTTTCTGCTTTCTCTCAGTCCAAAAAGTGAGTGCTGGCCCAGCTGGTTTGGCTCAGTGGATAGAGCATCAGCCTGCAGACTGAAGGGTCCTGGGTTCGGTTCCAGTCAAGGGCACATGCTCAGATTGCGGGCTCGACCCCAGTAAGGGGGGAGGGGGGAGGTGCAGGAGGCAGCCAATCAATGATTCTCTCTCATCATTGGTATTTCCTTCTCTCCCTTCCTCTCTGAAATCAGTAAAAATATATAACAAATAAAAAAAGTGAGTGCTGGCCTTTGGGAAGACCCAACTCTTTCCCGCTTCCAGGCATTTGGTGAGTCTTCCTGTGCCCTTGGCAACATCCTGAGTGGCCTGTTTCTTGGCTGGGCTGCCTGCCTCCAGGTAAATCGCCTGGAAGCCAGAGAAACAGGTTTGGATTCTGAACTGTGGAGCAAGAAGACTGGACGGGAGAGCTCTTCGGGAGATCCAAGACAGAGTGTTGAAAAGCGACTGAAGGGGGATTTTCTAGGAAGAATGTTCTGATTGGACGGTGAGGATTACATGTTGAGATAAGGGGGTGAGGACCATTTTTTTTTTCCTCCTAATGTGGAAGAGTACGTATGCTTTGGTAAGGGGTGGGGAGAGGTGCCAAGGAGAATCTTCTCTAAGTAACAAAGGGCAGATGGTGGCTTGCGTGTGTGGACAGAGTGAGGTGCAAGCTTGCTGAGTGGCGTTGCCCTGAAAACGTGGCTGTGTTAGATCCAGGTGATGGGTATCGCAGTTGAGCACCAACTTTCTTTCCAGTGGTTGTGTCCTCTTTATGGAACTTCAGTATTTAACGTTCCTTCTACCCACTTTCCGTAGGGCAGTGAGTACAAGAATCAAGGATATGTTCTGGGTGCTTACAGCACAGAACAGACTGGTTTTCTGATACTGTTGCCATAATGTGTTTCATTTTCTCCAAGTCTTCAGTTAGCATGAGCTTTGCCATGCCTGCTAGAAGCAAACAGAGAGCCTATAAAAATACATTCATAGGGTATGGGAAGAGAAATGCAAGTAAAGAAGGAAATAATTAGTTCCTCCCAAAAGTAAATATTGACAGAACACGGAGAGACTATTCACTGCACATATACAAATGACAGGACTTTCTGACCTTCACTTGGACTATCAAGCTTGCAAAGTCCTCCTCACTGTTACTGAGGAGTCTGGTCACATAAAAACACTGGGCAAAGGAATTGCAGAGGTCCAGAAAGGCAACACTAGCACGTCTAGAGACATGTGCAGCCATTAACACATATTTAACAGTGACCAGGACGGTCTACTACAAGCAATATGTTGGCAGTGCAGTTGTAAGCAGATTAATTTGTGAAGAAAATTGTTCTGAGCAGTGCTTAATGACGGGTATTATATCCAGGTGTAGGCGGTGTTTCGTGATGTGGTGCAGGTTTCTGTGTTTTGTGGGGATTGATTAAAATGCAGTGATCTGCATGAACAAGGGGATAGCTTGCGGGGGGGGGGGGGGGGGGGGACATAGGGGACAGGCATTATGAAGTTGGGGGAAATCGATAAAACAGATGACCCTGAGAAGATAATGGAGTGGGAGGACTAAAGAATGACAAATGGGAGAAGGGAAAAATATTGAATTCATCTTAGGGCAACTATGTCATCCTTTGAAGAATAATCCAAAACACATTCCAGACATTAATTGTGAAATTCCTGAAAAATGTGGGTGTGTTTAACGTCTTTCAGGCTATGGCACTGACATGAGAGATGGCAGTGCTGCCTTGGCGTGTACATACCATCAGATAGGATGTGGGAAAGTGAGTGGAAGGTAAATACGTTTGGTGAGGCAGGTTCCTGTGACGCTGTGTTCCATACAGCGCATGTAGCATCAGGATTTTGGAGGCGCCCTAATAAAGCTCCATTAATTATTTGAGGAAGAAACAGTGGACGAGTCAGGCATGCATGCATAACTAAAAGCTTTCCTTCTCAGAGGCGGAATTCTCCAAAATTGAATTTTCAAACATCTGACTTGTCTTTGCATGGAAAGCAGTCACTCATTCATTGATCATCTATTCTACTAGGCCCTCTGCCGGGGCTGGGGAGCAACCGGAGAGCCCAGGGACCTCTCAGATGAGTTCCCCACTCTTGACACTCTTAATCAAGATGAAGAATTAGGCAGCAAGACCTTTAAAAAGTCTACATAATCATATAAGTTCGAGCCAAGTAGAAGTGAATCTGGGAGTCTGTATGTGATTAGCTGGTGAGTGAAAGATGGGGCCAAAATTTTTTCTAGGAATCACAGGATCTGGGAGGATCTTTGCAAGCTCTGGTAGCAAAGCGGAAAAGGAGAATTCAAATTCGAACTAAATTTAAAAGTACGAGTGGGAGTTCTTTGGGGTGGGGGAGGGGACCCTCCCCATTCTTAGAGCCTGTGCAGTACAAAATAGTGTTTCCCAACATCTAAGAATGAGGCTGCATTCTTAACACTTTAGGAGCCGTGGCTCACAATGGCAAGTTGCCATTGGAGAGTGATGTTCTCTTTGTTCTGGCTTGTTCTACTAGGCAGATGAGCGTGGGCAGTGAGTGAACTGAGAGGTGTCCCTTTATCAGCATCTGCCAGCTTCACCCACTCGCTGCTGCTTGTCCTGGCCAGTTAGCCTGGTCAAATCATGGAAAATCTCTGTGCTTAGACAAGGTTTATGGACACAGGGTGGGGTTGAATATACTTACATTTAAGAAAGCTTTCAAGGTAAACACTAGTAAGTGTTCATTTTGGGCCCACACGAAAAGAATAAAATTTAAAATAGGTCCCTTTTTCGCCTGTTACAGAACGGACAGTTTTCACTTCCTTACCTCCCTTCCCCCAACCCTGGTTAATTGCCAATGTGAAAAACTTGAATTAGAAATTTGGTTTCTGGGGTCAAATCTGCACTCCGTTTTTTCTGTGCATCTCAGTTTTCTCATCTGTGTAGTGGGTTAATAATAGTGAATAAATTCCTCCCTGTGAAGCACTTAGAAGAATGAATGGCATGGAGTAAACAATAATGATGAAGCTGCTATTCATATAAGTAAAACAACTTGATGTGGACTCATTTTCTTGTTCGGCTTCACCCTCATCTACCTGAGTAATTGCTCATCAGTAAAGGAGTTTGAGTTCTTAGGAAGGGAGTGAATTATTATTGAGTTCAAGTTCCCCCTCTCCCTTCCCCCAACACTATAAGTGCATTGAGTTAAACAGCTTGTTTAAAGGCCTCTGAAGTTATTTGCGGCTTTCCCTCCTGTTGCCTATTTGTTATGCTTTGTCTAAATAGTTTCTACCAAGTTCGTATATTTTGGGTCAAAATAAAGAAGGAGGGATCTGTCATTTTCTTCATTAAGTTGTAGGAATTGTAAATGTATAACTATAACCATTTATCTGTGGGCTGGTATTTTATTTGGGAAAGGGGAGGGCACCTAAACTCTGCTATAATCAGTAATGTGTTTTCCTTCACATTATATTCTGGAGGATTTTGCTCCTAGCTCTCGGGGGTGACACTGATGGATACCACTGCCCCACTCCTCCTGTTGCCACAATGGGTATAAGCTAGGCAAAAGCAGAGGCCAGACATTTAACCAGTCCATTCCTGTTTTCTTTTAGCCCTCGTTTCCTTGCCATCCTTCCACTCAAGTATTTACTATGGGGTTTGGTTTTTGTGCTATATAGTGGTGCTACCACTTCTAAGCCTGAGTTTCCTTAGCTGTTAATAGTAATAGGTACCACCTATGTTTGCGGCGAGGGTGAAATGAGAAAAAAACTGTGCTTCTGAAATGTTAACGTGCATACAAATCACCCGGGGGTCTTATTAAACAGGTGGGTTCTGATTCAGAAGGTCTGGGCCAGGCCTGAGATTCTGCGTTGTTGATAAACTCCCAGGTGGTGTCAATGCCGCTGGCCCCGCACCTCACCTTTAATTAGCAAAAAGCTAGCTGGTACTGGGGCACAGAGTGGGGCATCTAAGTAAGAGCCGCCATCAGGATAATTCCTTTTCTACCACAATAAAGAAGATAGGGGCCCCGCTTTCACAGAGGCCATGGTCTGATGGTAGTTAGCTGAGGCAGTTAATTATAGTCCAAGACAGATACTGCCAAGCTCTGGGATATGGAAGTGCTGGCCTCCCAGGAGGATTAAGAGGGGCCCTAACTCTGACGCCGCCGCCGACCACGAGGAAGAATTTAGTGGAGGGTGTAGCGCCAAGCAAGGCCCGAGGGTATCCTTTCCTCCCTCCTCCAGTGCACGATGTTTTAGGAAATAGAAAATAGGCGTTGGGGTTAGGTAAACCTCTGTTCAAATCTCAGCTTGGTTATTGCTTGAACTGTGAGCAGCCAGCTTGCTTGGTTGTTTGGGGCTTCAGTTTCCTCATCTGTGAAAATGGAATTTTAATGGCTTTCTATCAAGTAGGTATTATAGTGAGGATTGGTGAGAATGAATGTACATATATATTACGTACGTGTGTGTGTGTGTGTGTGTATGCATATCATGGCTAGTATTCCTGCTACAAAATAGATTGTAAAAAGATAATTAATATTAATTCTAATTTCCATCCTTTCTCATTTTCTTCTTTGTTAGCTTTCCCTATATATACGATTTTTTAAAATTCAACTTTGTGGACACACATACCTCCTCCACACTTAACTAAGTCTCTTTGGCAGAGGACTCAGCCAGAGAAATTTTGGCCTCAGGTGTTTGTAAGAGAGAACGGGTCTGTGAAGTACTGAGAGCCGGGGACCCTGAGTCCGGGGTTTCTGGACCAAGGGAACATTCATTCATCTGATCCCGCTCAACTTTGTAACTCCCAGCCCCTCTGTTGTTTCTTCAGCGCAGTGTGGACACTTGCTTGATTTTGTGGTTTGACTCCTTGACTTCCAGAGAGCTACTTCCAATGAAGGTTTTTAAAAAGGTGACATATCTTAATATTGATGGCACATGGTTTTGTGAAAGTGAATTGCATTTCTTTTATTAGACGGTTTTCTGTGAGTTTCCAGGCATCCCTGGAGATCCTGGGAGTATCGCCACGGCCAGGTTGGGATGACTGAGGGCACAGGAGGAAGCAGCAGCAGGCCCGGCGGACTCAGACACAGGGCAGCTTGGGAGTGAGCCAGGAGGTCGGGGCCGGCCCAGGTCCATGTCTTGCTCTTCGTGATCCCATGCGTCCCATCCATCTTTCCTGTGGGCTGATACTGCAGCCTCCCTGTGGATTTTTAGTGCGGTTTTCCTGGGAAGTCTTTGTGCAACAATGGAAGGCCAGAAAAGAACCCCTAGAATGGAAATATCTCCGCGCCTCTGTTCCTGATGTAGATGTGGTCGGTCCCACTTTAGGAAGACAGAACTGTAACTCTTCCTTCATGCCTGGCTTTGGAGTAAATGGGGTCGGAGAACTCACAAGGCAAATCCTTACGTTGGCCATTATGGAACAAGGAGGAAGAACTTGATGAAGATATAATCCTAGGGGTCAGTAGTTGATAACTTTTTATTTTCTTCTTGACAACCAAACCTTATCACACAGTAGAAATTGATTTTTTTAGTGTTTTATTTATTTATTTTATTGATTTTATACAGAGAGGAAGGGAGAGGGAGAGGGATGAGAGAGAAACATCGATCAGCTTCCTCCTGCACATTCCCTACAGGCGGTGTGCCTGCAACCAAAGTACATGCCCTTGACTGGAATCAAACCTGGGACCCTTCAGTCCACAGGCCGACGCTCTATCCACTGATCCAAACTGGTCAGGGCTGTTTTTTTTAATTTAAATTCTTTATTGTTGAAAGTATTACATTTCTCCTTTTTCCCCCCATTGACCCCCGCCCCCCCGCCCACTTCTGCCCCCCCCCCCCCCGCCCCCCAGCACAGGCCCTCATCCCCCTACTGTCTGTTTCCATTGGTTATGCTTATATGCATGCATACAAGTCCTTTGTTTGATTCCGCCCCCCCCCCCCCCCCCATGAGGTTTGACGGTCTGTTCCATGCTTCTGTGTCTTTGGATCTATTTTTGTTCATCAGTTTATGTTGTTTATTATATTCCACAAATGAGTGAGATCATGTGTTTTATTTATTTATTTTTTTTAGTATTTAGTAACATGAAACCTATGAGCAAAATGAGGTAAACTTTCAAATTTCAGGGTTTCATTTAAGTATATATTTGTCAAATTGAAAAATAAACCCTAATTGGAAATGTGCTGGGAACATTTGTCTTATGAACATTAGGTGTTAATTCTATTTAAAGGTGTTGCCATTTTATATTTTAAGTTTCTGAGAATATAGTTTGAGGAGTCTCCTCTGGGAATTTTAGCTATGTATTTAACACACTATGGCTACAGCAGGTTAAAAAAAAAAATACTGTAGGGACTGTGCCTGTTTTAGTTAGCATTTCAAAACAAAAACCATAAACAAACATCTCAGACTCAAGACAGAAAGGAATTTGTGGCAGGGCAGAATGAAACCTGAGCCTGCGAAGTCCTGGTCTACCAGAGGTAACTTATTTAGCTTCTCATCCAAAGGCCACAAAGCAAAACGGGTCACAGCTGTGATATAACAAAAGTCATCTATCTCAACAGGGCAGGGCTGTGATGCCTCTTTTTTTAAGACACCCCAAGACCTTCCCAAATGAGGCAAAGCTACCTTGAGGAAGTGTGACGGGAACTAGACTTGCGGTATTGAGATAGACGTGTATGTAGTAGGACCACTTCAGCCCTGGAACGTGGGAGGGATCAGCCACACGGGATGGGTGGGCTCTGTCCGCCCCCTCGGAGGGTGTGTTTATAATCTGCAGAGGAAGAACATCCCATCGTCTTGTCAAAGGCAGATCTTGAAAACCTTCCTACTGTTTTGCACTTTCCATAGTTTGGAGCCTTGCCTTTTATAAAAAAAGATATGGGCGTTTACATTCTGAAGTGAGGAACAGGGATGGATTGCAGACAGTTTTATCTCTGAAAGCCAGCGTGGAAAGATTATGAAATGGTTAGAGGAAGATTGGGTGTGCTGTTTCTATTTCAGAGCCATGGCGTTCTCATATTTTGGACAAGTTCTAGGGACATTTGTCACCACTATCTATGACAAAGCGAAGGGTCAAATAAATTCTATATTTTAATCGAAAGAATAAGTGGGTTTGTGCATATCCTGGCTTGTTGCAGGGAGGATTTAGGGCTGCTCCCAAAGGTACATATCACAGAATTCTTGTGCATGAGATTGGCTTGATAGCCATGGCTCCCAGATCCCCCTTCATTTCTTAGTAGCTCAGAAACTGAAATAAAACCTCCCGGACTTCCCTTGACTTGACTTTGCCTTAATGTGTCAAAAGGGCATTAAATGGTTACCTCCTGGAGGCAGAGGGACTGAACCAGGTATCTTAAGGCCCTTCTGGTGGTAAGACCTATGTTTTTATTACAAAGGAGTGCTGGGCAGGAGTCAAATATTACCTTGTGTTTGCAGAGCTAAGGCAGGAGAAGGGGGTGGTGTCTACATGATTCTTTGCCTAATGCTATAAACAGAAGGGCTTGGAGGAACCGATGGTTAGTTTTCATAGATGGGGCGGAGACAGCAAAACATCGTTATCTATCGGGAAGTTAGTGGCACCTTTTAAGTGCTGGCAATCTTTAAGCTTTATTAACTGGCCTAATCTGGACTCAAGGTAGAATGTATGCCTGCCTCTCTGTGCCGGCCTGCTGCTTTCGATCTTGCTCCATTTTTCTCATTTACTTCATTAATTATTAGGACTGTGAGGTAGGTGGGTGACAGATACGCAAAGGGAGAAGCTTGAGCAAAGACAGGCCAAAACTTGCTGAAATTCACATGCTCATTTCTGCCTCTGACACTAGGCGAGTTGAGTAATTGCTGTCTCTCCTAATACTGCAGGCAGCAGCCAAATTCTCAGCATTCTTTTACCTTTGCTGCTGTTTTCACTTGCCAGGGAGTCTCCTGAAGGAGCTGACTGAATTTAAAGAAACATAACAGGAATAGTGCCTGGAAGGAGAGGCCCTGGCCGGCCGCGGAGAGCACCTGGGTGCCTCATGTTGGAGGACGAAATGATTATAGTCTCCGCAGAGGGACCTGCTGCCCTCTGGCCAGCTCCTTGTCCCTCCCTGCGTCATTCCCTCCCTGTGTCACTGAGCCCTGGGACCAGGAAGCTCTTTGGCCTGTAGGAGAGCAGATCTCCACTCTTTCAAGTTCAGGCCAACAGTGAAGCTTGGAAAGTGGTCTGTTGGGGACTAGAAAGTTTACTCTTCCTTCGCCTGTTACCCAGCGGCAGGGCCTAGAGCGCAGTGAGGTGGTGTGGACCTGTGGCTCTGAGATGTGATGTAATTTGTGTTACTCTAAAAGATTGCGAGGCTCAGCACAGCCTCACCAGCAATCAAATTGCTTTGCCTTGTGGATATTACATTTTTGCCAAGAGCAGCCTTGCAGAATGAGGTGCTACTTAATTCCAGTTGGGCATTTATTCGCTAACAAGTCTGCTGAATGCTAAATGCTCCATTTGGGAGTGTGCGACATGAGAAAACTCAGCAGCTAATTATTATGTAGATCTCTTCCATGATTCTCACTTTCAGTTCAATTACCTAAGCTGCCAATCGCTAGCCATGTGAATTTCTTTAATTTCTTAGGCTTCTGTAATATTTTGCTTTTGACTCTTCCAAAGATTTTTTAAAACCTTTTTTTTTTTTTTTTTTTGCTTCAATCTGGACAACTGCTGTAAGTTTACTAATAACAGGATAGGAGTTGTATGTTGTTTAACAGAAAACACTTCTAGTACTGTGGGGTGCTCTCTTTCCTTCCTTTCTTTTCTAAAGATAATATCGGAAGTTAAATCCTGTTCCGGATCTTATCCTCTCTTTTCCAGGGTAGATTTCGGGATAGCTAATAGTGGTGGCGATTGAAATAACCATGGATGGGGTGGGTGTTCTTTCACTAACCGGAGCTTTTGCCTAAATGGGTTTGCTTCACTCGCCTTTGGTATATCAATAGGTCTTTATTTGGTTCCCTTCCTGCTTGGTTGGTTGCATGTGAGCTTCAGAACTTTTAAAGGTGGGGGCGGTAATGAGAGTCTGAGTAACTGAGCCAACACTTGGAAGCCAACTCTTGGAAGCAGCCAGAGGGTGCGGTTTGCTGCCTTCGGAGACAGTGCTAGAATGTCCATGTGGTTCCGCCAGGCCCGCATCTTTGGCTGTGCTTTGACCCTCCTTCCCTGGTGAATCCCTGCCACAACCCAGGGCAGGCGGTATCCCAGGTGCCCTGGAAGCCACTGGAAAGGCTTGCTTTCCAGCAGTCCTTTCACGGGCCTCCGGATCTTCCCAGCATGGCTGCACGTGGCTCTCCATCCATCTGTAACCCAGGTATTAAGAGTTGCTGCCAAGCTTCAAGTCCTTGAGGACCCCTTGCCGTAATGGTGTCGGCACTAACAGCTGGCAGGAGAGAGTTCAGCAGAGATGTTTGGAGGGGACGTGACATTCATTTGACACAGTGGGATACGATACTTGGGATCAGACAGTGATAAGGCGTCATGAAACAAGGATCCTTACAAGGAGCGGTGGACTTGCTGGCCTGCAGACATGTGCGCAGGATGGTAAAATATATCTGTAGCATCGGCAGCCGGGCCCCTGGTACAGTTACAGATAGGACTCAGAGAGAGGCAGGAAGCCGTGATAATTCCTTCGTTCAAGATGTAGTTACCTACCTTTGTGCCTCTGGACATCCAGTGTGTGCGTGCCTGTGTTCACTTGCTGCTGAGGGCTCGGCACAGATAAAGAATACTTGGCATTGTGTTAGGGCTGTGCCGAAAACAACTTGCATGCCAGGAGCAAATTAAGTATACTATCTGCTCTGTAGATCAGCAAACTGAAAATGACTTCTCAATAAATAAAGATTGTGCATTGTCCTAATACATTTGGAAAAAAAACAAACACCCCAATTCTAATTAAAGTGCTCTGGCGTTTAAACTGCCTCGTTAATTGGGAGATCGCTATGTAGGCAAGTGGAGTTCAGTAAGATCACGGACCGATTTCATTTCTGGGGGGATTAGGACAAAAAGTTTGGTTACCCTGAAGGCAATGTGGGATGATTTTTTTTTTCCCCCTAGTAGGTTATCAGTAAACATAGTTTTTGGCCTTACATAGGAATTTTAGATGTGATAGCAAAAAGGAAAAACAGAAACTTAGGGTGAGAAATGGAATACCTCTCTCTGTAGGGAAATAAGCGAAGGAACAGAAGCCAGAAGTTGTTGTTGGAAGGAGGTTCAATTCTTTTCAAAGGCAATGCTGGGAAAAGGTGAGCCACTGCAAGAAGGTTATGGACTATGTGTTCAGGAAAGTGTGTTCAATGCTCTGGAAAGAAAAAGGGGAAGGGTTCTCTGCCAACAGAGTCCCGGAAAACTTGAGGGAGATAAAGTATTTACATGCTTTAATAACCTAAAACATGTCCAAAAGAAATATATAATTACAGCTACGTTTGGCACTGAACATAGTCCACGTATTATATTTTTTAAACTGTGTGTGAATATGTAAGCATATGCCCTTGAGTCGGAAATGCTTGGGCGATACTATTTCTTGAGAGAATGGAAAAGTGGAAGGTATGAGGAGCTGCACAGAGAGAAAACGGGGGCCGGCTGCCAGTAAAGAGGAACAGTGACCTTTTTCTTTAGAAGGGGCTATATTTCATATGCATAATGATCCCAACTTTACCTAAAAAAAATAATCTCAGTATAAGAAGCATTTAACTTCCCCGAGAGCCTCAGTAATTTGCATGTTATTACAAAAAGCCCACGGGTAAGGGGAAATTAGACTCCTAAATTCAGTCCCTGACTATCCTCCTGAGGTTCAGGTTTTCCAACTTTATTTCAAGTCTGTCTTAGATGGAGAGAGAACTCAGAGATTAGGAGGTAACATGTGACACGTACTGTATAATTTCTGTTGCAACCAAAGGTGTGTGTGTTGGGGGTTGGGGGGGAGGGTGGGTGCAAAGCCAGCAACTGGAAAATGGGTGTGGTGGTGCCGGCTTTCAGATTCCCAAAGTTACCTTAACATCCTTCTCAATGTGTTCTCATCCTTCAAACCTTGCTATACTCTGCTGGTTCCTTTGTGAAGCCTTCCTGCCCTGCCCAGGAAAAAGTAATGCCATCCCACCCCCTACCTCCACCCCCAGTGCCCACAAATAGCACTTTCTCCCTCCCTGGTTAGAGCACTGCTCACACTGTGTTAGAGTTCACATTGCTGAACCCCTGCCTCATGATGATCACCCCAGTGCCAGGGTTGTGTGTTATTCTAGCGCTTGGCACACAGGAAGCATTCAATGCACATTTGTTGACTAAATCTAGACTCAAGGTCATCCAAGATATTATACAAACACTTCTCCATCTGAGCTGTTGGGTTCGCATCGTGGAAACTGAAACAAACAACACACATACCTGTGGAGAGAATCCCAGTGCGAAGCCACATCATCGCAGAAGGAAGCTCAAACCTGGTTCACCGGGCCGGCGTCCTCCTCCTCTGCCCCTACCCCGGATCCTTCTTAGAATTTATTTTTCCAATTTTGCTATGACAGGTTAGTTTCAGCTGTATTTATTTTGGCAACTATGTAAAGGTATTTATTTTATTTGTGAGGACTTTTCTTCTTGCCGGTTTGTCATAAAGGTGTCATCTTTCACTCACCAACCCTTCATCAGCTCCTGAGAATTTTCCTCGTGGGTGGGTGGCTGCTTCTAACCTTCCTGCCACCAGGGATCGAGTGCTGGTGAGATGCTATGGTGATCAGCTGCTTGTAAACAACGGATAAACAATCCTGCATTCCTGTACGACGCGCTTCACATGGCCAATGGCTGATTGATGATGATAAAACAGTGTTTCATACCCTCACAAAATCCAGGATAGGGTCTTACACATGTATGTTGGCTGGTCGGGAGGGAGTTTAACTTAACAAGCATGTATTGAATTTTTAGTGCCATGCCCACGAAGGGCACAACTTATTTTCTGCTCCAGAGGTGATCTCCCAAAGTCCTCAGGAATGTCTTTGGGGAAGGAAATCCGAAGCCCACGACAGAAGGGTGGAAGCGGGTGACTGAATAAGAAAAGTGCCTCACACAATGGTTTGAACAGGAAGTCCACAGGAATGCAATACTATAAGGAATTTAAAAAAGCAAAATCCCATTTGGATTCACTCCAAACCCTACGACTTCCGGGACGGAGGAATTCTTGATGACTCACGGCTGGAGTCCCAACTTGTTATTGAGCAGCACCGGAGTTGTTTTTCCTTCCTTCAGCGGCAGTCATGAACTCTTTGTTTGTTTGTTTACTTTCCAACGGTCTTAGGGTGGCTTACAAATTAGGACAGTAAGCCATTAGCCACTTAAGGATACAACAGCAAACTACAACCTGTGGATGATACATTTGGCTCTAGATTTTCAACTGCTAAAGGAGAGAGGTTTGGCCAAGATAAAATAATAGACAGGGTCATAGACACATATACACAGTTACCCTGATAATAAGCTTGGGCACCTATACCCCTTTATCACTAGTGAATGTGCCCAGAGAGTCCCATTTTCTTAGGGCAAGTTTAGTTTTGATGTCTCTGCTGAAAAAGTTTCAGCTTTTCCACAGGTAAGATGCTCATCTCACACGTGATGATAACTGTGCCTAATGTGATTGTCATGATTGGTGGCTTTGTAGTAACCTACTTCAGAGCCTTTTATTCATTGCCACCATCATTAACAAAAGTGTTGGGGGAGGCGGGGGCTAGGTGGGCAGGCTGTAACTGATGGCCCAGTAAAGTTAAGGCTGTAGCGGTCTCCTTCTTTATAACGCCCTGACAAGGGAGGATTCTAAGCAAGGTAATTCCTTGAGGTCCCATTGTTGATTGTCCTGTAACTGCTTAAAACTTTTATGTGGCCTCATGAGCATGGAAAACTTAAAATCCAGCACCCAGAGCTGGGAAGCAAGTATGCTCTCCTCCTTGGAGTGTTGCCCTAAGACTTTTATCAGCAGGAGGAGAATTTAACTTGATGGGAGATACTGCCCAAGTCAGAGATGAGTGTATCCCAGAGCCTGTGCTTCCTCAGTTAATTTAAGGCAGCGGTAGAAGGACCCAGAGCTGTTCTTGCTGCTGGACTATAGCACAGTTACCCTCAGTCTTTAATAAAATAAATGAATGGAGACAGAGGACTGGGAAACACACTTGAAGGAGGGAGTGCCCCTCAGGTTGAAAGCCAAGGTAAACAATGCTTGTAACGGAAAAGAAGACTGCCTGGCAGGGGAGAGCCGGAGGAGTGGGTGCGAAATGGAACCACCGAGAGCCACTATCCGCTATCGCGATTGGAGTGTCCCCGAGTCCCTAAAAGAACCTCTCAGCTAGCTAGTTAGGGGAAAAGCGTTTCTGGAACCGGCCTCTGACTATCCTGCCATGCCTACAGCTGGACCCAGAGACAGCGCTGGGGGAGAAAAGGTCACATTTGTGCTGGAGAAAGCACGCAGATGGGGCTCTGAGGGGTGGAAGTGAAGTCGCCCGTGACCTAGGGAAGGCCATGCAGGGAGAGCCAGTGCCCTGGCAGAATGCAGTGGGAAGGCGTCCCCGAGTCTGTGTGCGATTTAGTTCATGGAAACAGAGTCATTTTCTCTCTGTCTGTCTTTCATTATGGTGGAAAAGTATGTCATTACAGTGGACAGCTGTGCACACTTTATAAATCATGTGGTGCGTGCACACGCACACATCCATATATGCAACATACACACAAAACCCCAAAAATCCTCACAGGACCCATGTTCTTCTGACGGTGTCTCTAGCATGTCCATTCTCCCATCCCGATAGCGTTCTCATCACATTGGAGCTGTTGTTAGGATCTGGGAATGCCAACAGAAGACAGATGTCTGTCGCTGGCCATCATTCATTCGTTAGTTTAAATGAATACATGCAGATTGTCTCCTGAGCGGCTTGCATGAAGCGGTGGGCGTCTCACTCCTGTGCCTCCTCTTCTGTAGTCGGGAAGGCACTGCATCAGGTGTATAGTTGCCGACGTCCTGCCCATGCTTTGCGTTGAGAAAGGTGGGCCATCAGAAAGGACTGCTGCGGAAGCGCCTTAGAACTGCCCAGACGCAGAAGATTCTTGGAGCTTGGGTGCATGTGGGAAAGGGCCCTGCCTTGTAAAACGAGACCCACCCAGGTCCCTTCAGTGGTCACTCCGAAAGGTGTTCCCTGAGTTTCCCTCTCTGCGGTTTTCCTCCTTGCACATCTTATTTCCCATGACTCACTATGTGTTACTCTGGGGAAATTTTAGGCCCTCTAGCTTCTTTTTAAGAAAATTGTTACAAAGGCAACATAACTTTACTAGACAGTTTGGGAAACAGAGAAACAGTGATCCAAAATGCTCTTGTTCCAAACACAAGAACTAGTTTTTTGTTTGTTTTTTGTTTATATATACACACACACACACATACACACACACACACACACACACTGTTAGTCTCCTTCTCTACACATATTTTATCTATCATACCTCCTGTATCTTGCCCTTCTGCACTTAAAATGATACCAAATGCATTTTCCTATGTTGCTATATAGTTTTCATTATTATGACTCAAGCTGATGAATAAAGGTGTACTGAATGCATATTTCAACTCTATTTCTTTTCCACCTTTCAAAGCTTTTGGGACTCTAGAAAAGGCAGGGCGAGGGAGTGACGAGGGGTGGGGGGAGGATAGGGAGGGGCAGGAGGTCATTCCAGGTGAATTTAAGAGAAAATGCTGTGCAGCTTAGCTTCTATTCCCGAGTGCCCAGGCTCTCCAAGCAGATGACCGCAGTTGTCTCCTCTCCCCTTTCGAAGGGCCTGGCCACTCTGCACCTGAGCGGCAGCTCCTGTGTGAATGGGGCTGGGGCCTGAGGACTGTGGCCCTTCATTGTTTTGTCTTTTATCTTTGCTACCACCAGGACTGTCCTAACTCTAAGGACATTAAAGCTTTTTTTAAAAACCTTTTCCTCTGTTAAGTAACGATTTGTAGGCTTTGTGCAAATAGCCAGCCCACTGGGTAAGCATGTTTTAATTCTGTTGCTTTTTTTGTAGCGCCTTATTGGATTGCAAATGTTTATTTAGTATGAAAAATGGACATAATTAACTGCGTCCTAAATAGGGACTAGCTATTAATTTCAAGATTAATTCGCAGCCTTTGTGCTTTGCATCCAGGTGACATATGCTCTGATTACCAAGGACTTTATCTGAGGATTTAAAGTAGTTTTCCGCTTCCACCATTTTACAAATGAAAACCAGAGGCCCAGGAGTTAGCCAGCGGCACAGACATAAAATTTGGAAAAACTGGGATCATTTTCCGGGTTAAGTTTGTTGAAATTCTATGAGGGAAAAAAAGACATTTTTTTCCCTTTTATTATTATTGGCTGATGTACTAATAAGTAGCTTTTACAACTCAAGATACTGGTTTCGTATTCAAAAGGTTTATATAGCATCTGTTGTACTCTCTCAGATTCATTTCAGTCATCTTCATTTTAAAATACAAATTCTCACCCAAAACCAGTGTGCAAACAGTATGCAAAAATGAAATCACTAGGCTTCAGATATCCTATATAATAAAAGGCTAATATGCAAATTGTCCACTCGATCAGGAGTTGGACTGGGAGTTTGACCAGGGGATGGGGACGACCAGCCAACCGCCTACGGCCCCTCCCCCCGGCCGGCCCCGCCCCTGATCGCCCCCCACCACCACCTTAATTGGGGGCAAGGTTGGCCAGCCAACTTCCTGAGTCCCATCCCTCCGCCCAGCCCGATTGGGCCCCAGTCGGGGTGGGCTGGCCAGATCCCACCCATGCACAAATTTGTGCACTGGGCCTCTAGTATTTTATATACATTTTAAGTGCTTTTGGTTTATCAAAAGAAGGAGGAAATGTTGATTACTTCTTTAATATTAAATGACTGGTTCTGAGTGATAAATCTTTGAGAGTTTATAAACCATGGGTGATACCTTCCAGGTAAAAACTTCCAATCCAAGAGACATTGGCCTGCACCTGGCTGCTTGCTTGTTGGAGACAGTGTCTGTTCAGACTCCTTTAAGCCACATCACGTAGCAAAGCCAGTGTGTGTGCACAACTGGGATACAACAGATACTTTCTGGGCCGACGTATTGATTCAACATAAACAAGCATACTTTGAACTGCACAATTTGAAGGTGGAATCACACATTTAATAGTTTAACCATGGATGTTTGTGGAATTTTAGTTATATCGTGGGACAGTAACATTAACTAAAGTCAACAGGTGTGGAACAATTTTTTAAATAATTAAAGCACAAAGTTTAGTAGATATTTACATTCAACAATACTCAGCAAATCTTTGACACCCACCGGCACCACCACCACCACCACCAGAACATGTATGCTGAAATTATGTCTCTGGAATGAATAAAAAAAAGGTGTGGGAAAGCTGACCACTCTTGGGGGAAAGGTTTGTGGAGAGGGAGGGGGCTTGGGGCTCTCCTACGCTTTGGCCCAGCATTGCTTTTTTGTTTGTTTGTTTTGTTTTTTACTTTTAATTTCTTTATTGATTAAGGTATTACATATGTGTCCTTATCCCCCCATTCTCCCCCCCCCTCATGCCCTCACCCCCCTGTTGTCTGTGTCCGTTGGTTAGGCTCATATGCATGCATACAAGTCCTTTGGTTGATCTCTCCCCCTTACCCCCACCCTCCCCTACCTTCCCTCTGAGGTTTGACGTTCTGATCAATGATTCTCTGTCTCTGGATCTGTTTTTGTTCATCAGTTTATGTTGTTCATTAAATTCCATAAATGAGTGAGATCATGTGATATTTATCTTTCTCTCACTGGCTTATTTCACTTACCATAATGCTCTCCAGTTCCGTCCATGCTGTTGCAAATAGTAAGAACTCCTTTTTTTTACAGTGTAGTATTCCATTGTGTAGATGTACCACAGTTTTTAATCCACTCATCTGCTGATGGGCACTTAGGCTGTTTCCAAATCTTAGCTGTGGTGAATTATGCTGCTATGAACATAGTGGTGCATATATCCTTTCTGATTGGTGTTTCTAGTTTCTTGGGATATATTCCTGGAAGTGGGATCACTGGGTCAAATGGGAGTTCCATTTTTAGTTTTAGAAACTCCATACTGTTCTCCACAGTGGCTGCACCAGTCTGTGTGTATGATAACCATTTATACGACTTTATTTCAAGGTGGGAATCAAAACATCATCTCCAATATTACACAGTTAATCATTAATCAGTTGCTCTTTATTACCAATCAAATGGCTTGTGTTTTCTCTTCAGAAGCGTTTTAACAATGTGATTCTAAATGTTTCCGCCATTGGATACTGTCGTTGGCCTGTCTGTTCCTTGTCCAGGGGTGGAGAGCAGCAGGAGAGAGCTGCATTTCCTTGCTCACGGAGCCCTGGAGCTTGGCCAACTCGGAGGAGAGGGGAGGAGGGGAGGTGGGGGTTTGAGAGCCTGGGTTTATTTCTGGCTGTTGAGATGTGAGACTGGGGAGAAGGCATAAATATAGTTTGAGGGAGGTTGCAGGCTCCGAGGTTCTCGCCAGGGGTAAACGCTGCATGGATTTGTTTATGGATGGATTTGTTTATAGCAGCTTTACGCGTTTACCTCTGGGAGTCGGTGCTTCCAAGGGGCGCCGCTCCGCGTCTGGATCTCATTTGGTGGGTGTCGCCAGGGTCCCCCCAGTGTACCGGCCACAGCCACTTTGGTTCCTTTCTTTTTGAATTTGTAGTCAACTTTCTGGCCTGCCAGGACAGTTGATTTAAAAAAAAAAAAAAAAAAAAAAGAAAGAACAACAAGCGTCTTGAGAAAAGGCAGTATGTACATACTAGACCCGTACAGCATATAGGGCTGGAGTTATGGGATGTGGGGTTTGCGGCCCTGTCTGTGCAACACCGTCTCCAGGGCACCCAGAGAGCAAGGGCACCACTCCGTGCCCCCAGGCCCGCGTCTCTTGTCTGTCTATGGGTTGGTCACTGATTTCCCCTGGACGTGGTCTGAACCTCTTTCCCTGCATCCACCCATGTGGGTTCACGAGGGCCCTCATCCAGCCACTGCCCTGGTCAACCCCAGTCCTGCACACAGGTGCTGTCTGCTGTTGGCAGCCTGGGGACAGTGCCAACAGTGCCCAGAGAACCCAACCACAGCTCTGCCACAGCTCTGCTCATCTGCCTGCCTTTACTGTGGCGCTGGTCGCTCCCAGTGCTGGCCCTGCTCCCCAGACCTGAATCACTCTAGTTTTGAGGCTCCTCACCCACCTGTATGGCTGGCACACTGAGCTCCTCACCCATCTGTATGGCTGGCACACTGGGGCTCCTCACCCACCTGTATGGCTGGCACACTGAGCTCCTCACCCACCTGTATGGCTAGCACACGGGCTCCTCACCCACCTGTATGGCTGGCACACTGAGCTCCTCCCCACCTGTATGGCTGGCACACTGGGGCTCCTCACCCACCTGTATGGCTGGCACACTGGGGCTCCTCACCCACCTGTATGGCTGGCACACTGAGCTCCTCCCCACCTGTATGGCTGGCACACTGGGGCTCCTCACCCACCTGTATGGCTGGCACACTGGGGCTCCTCACCCACCTGTATGGCTGGCACACTGGGCCTCCTCACCCACCTGTATGGCTGGCACACTGGGGCTCCTCCCCCACCTGTATGGCTGGCACACTGGGGCTCCTCACCCACCTGTATGGCTGGCACACTGGGCCTCCTCACCCACCTGTATGGCTGGCACACTGGGGCTCCTCACCCACCTGTATGGCTAGCACACGGGCTCCTCACCCACCTGTATGGCTGGCACACGGGCTCCTCACCCACCTGTATGGCTGGCACACTGGGGCTGCTCACCCACCTGTATGGCTGGCACACTGGGGCTCCTCACCCACCTGTATGGCTGGCACACTGGGGCTCCTCACCCACCTGTATGGCTAGCACACGGGCTCCTCACCCACCTGTATCGCTAGCACACGGGCTCCTCACCCACCTGTATCGCTAGCACACTGGGGCTCCTCACCCACCTGTATGGCTGGCACACTGGGGCTCCTCACCCACCTGTATGGCTAGCACACGGGCTCCTCACCCACCTGTATGGCTGGCACACTGGGGCTCCTCCCCACCTGTATGGCTGGCACACTGGGGCTCCTCACCCACCTGTATGGCTGGCACACTGGGGCTCCTCCCCACCTGTATGGCTAGCACATGCTGCTCCCATTTGTCAGGGAGAGTCTCATGAAGAACTTCCCAGAGGATATGACTTCCTCAGGAGGCATGTCGATGAGTTCCTTATGGAGAAATGACATTTTATTTATGAAAGGCGAGATTGTGCACTGGTGACAGTTCTGGCTCCGAAGTCAGTTCATAGTCCTGCCTGGTGTGTGGCCAGGCTACTGGACCTGTGTGCAGTTTCCAACTGTAAAATGGGAATAATAATAGTATCTACCACGTCAGGGTTGTTGTAAGGAAGAACTAGTAAAGGTGAAGCACTTGAACGGTGGTTGGGTACATAGTAAGCACATGGTCAATGTTAGTTGTTGTATCTGTGTCCGCAGCATTGAACATATGGTTTATATGTAATAGGTCCTCACTAAATGTTTTGTGGAATAAGAGTAATATTCAGAAGGTGGGAAAAATGATTCCTCATCTCTTAACAGAAGATAAAAATCCTATTTGATTGCAGGAAAGCATTGTAGGCAGGGGGACATGTACCCCTTGGTTGGGGGGCAGGGGAGTAGGACGTTCCATAGTCAGTATCAGTCACTGTGTGCCTAAGATTTGTTCATCAGACCTGACGTGTACCTAGTGTCAGAAGTTTGATTAATGTTGACTGGCTCCCAAAGTAATTTTGAAAGGGCAAAGACAGCTTAATCAGGTGCTTTATTTCCAGTAAGCATTGTTATTGGAACATCTCAAACTCCAGCCTGTTTGATGGCGATATTAAGCAGGCTCTGCCCTTTCCTGATGGGTTCACTCTACTTTCTAACTTTCGTTTGCTTTTAAGGTGGGAAATGGGTAGAAAGATGCTCTTTAATTGAATATATTCTTGCTTCTTTGTAGCCCACTCAGTGCCTAGCATGGGCGATGCAAGTAGTAGTTGCTCAGTAAATAATGCTTTCAGTTAATGAGTAAATCATGGGACTTTTTTTTTTTGTTCACCTATCACACTGATGGCTGGAAGGTGCTTATAAGGAAAGGTTTTTTGTTTGGTTGGTTTTTTAAAATATTATTTTATTGATTTCAAGGATGAAAGGAGAGGGAGAGAGAGAGAGAAACATCAGTGATGAGAGAGAATCATTGATCGGCTGCCTCCTGCATGCCCCACACTGGGAATCAAGCTCATAACCTGGGCATGTGCCCTGACCAAGAATCGAACCTTGACCTCCTGGTTCATAGGTCAATGCTCAACCACTGAGCCAGGATGGCTGGGCAATAAGGAAGTTTTGTTCCTGAGTTGGTGCTACCTAATATGATTGTTTCTCTCTTTCCGTGGGGCATTGAATTGAGGCCTTGCTCTCAGAGTTACTGCTCACCTACCATGAAAGGAACAACAAATCCCCAAATTGCCTAGGTGAGATGGTGGGGTAAGGGTGCTGCCAGTCATCTTCGTTGAGGTGTCTAGACCATACTCAGGATGAAGATCACAGCTCTGATCGAAGGAGGTGAGCTATTGATTTTTTAAGTTAGTTTTAAAAAATCTGGTTAATATTATTTCAAATTGTAGCAAGAACTGAAGACTATAAATATATATCCTTCTGCGCTCTTGCTAGGGACTGTGATCCTCAGGACAGGAGCTTTTGACCCAGTTCTTGGAGATTACAGTTTGAAAAATTAGGGTTTTTACAAAAGTATGAACCCGGAGTCCTTTGTAAGTGCTGCTTTTCATTCTAAAAAAATATTCACTGATTCAGAAAATGATTTATGTAACAGGATCACAACAGTAGTAACAATCCTTTTTCCACGGAAAAATTGGAAGAGCTTTAAACAGACACGCACATGCGCACATTCAAACACAACTTACCCTGGCTTTTTAAAACAACAATAAATTGATTTCAATGCAAACGAGTGCAGCATGGTTCTTGTGTGGCAAGATTATGTCAGAGGTGGTTTGAAGGATTCCTCGTTTATAAAAAGGACAGGGAGGACAGTTGCCATCCGTCTTTCTCGCGTCTCTCTCACCCACATGGAAGCGGCCCATTGAAAACCTGATCTCCGTCAGAGGAAGAGCTGTGGTGTCATGGGCATCTGACAGCTTCCGCTGGAGCGCCACCCTGGGCTCTGGTGCCAGCATCTGGGCGACCATCTGCGACAGTCCTGGAGGGCAGCCTGGGCAGGCGCTGATGTGCAGATCCTCCTGCTCCACAGGACACGGAGCCACTTTCTTAGGAAAGGGCGTATGGACGTGGGGGTGGGGGGGAAAGTCCAAATCCTGGTTAGTTCCAGATGATTCACCACATGGAAGGCGTGTTCTCTCACGAGTGTCTGGGTCTTAGTAAGTAAAGGCAATGTTCTGTTCTGTCCTGGCTTGACAAGAAGGTGGTGAAAATCAGTCCGTTTTGTGTTTGTTTTTGGTGTGAGATGACTCTACATCAGGATACCTTTTTGTAGAATCATTGTTATCATCTTATCCACAGACTTGACTTGTAGGGGTTAAAAGCAATCGGTGGTTATAAAAAAGGAAAAGATAGGCATTTACTGCAAAGTCCAGTTGGTGGGCTTTGACCACTCGGAATGTTTTCTCCACTGTGTCCTGTAGAGTCAGACCCCGGCTAACGTGCTTTTGGTGACTTTGTCTGACACATGAGTGGCAGCGCTAAGCGGCTTCGTCTCCCGTTACTCTCTGTATTCCCTCTCCCAGTCACCCCAGCACCATGTCTCTTTCCCTCCCCTGTTCCCATCCCATCAATCAGGTAGCTGGTGAGTGGCTGACTCCTGCCCCGAGTTGGCCGAATGCCAGTCCAGCCAGGTTCTTCCACTCCCCCCATCCTACGGAGAGGACAGTCACCTTGACTATCTTGGGGGGCGGCGGGCAGGAGGTGCCACACCCAGACTGGACTGGTCAGCTTATTCACCTGTTCACACGTGGCCAGCTTGGGCTCCCACTCCTCCTTCCGCCCAGGTCTGGGTTTGAGGATGCGGCACTGGGTCATGATTCTCCCGGCACCTCCCTGGGTCCAGGTGGGGCCTGAGTTGTCAAGTCCCAACATGCTGTGGCCCTTAGGTCCCGAGGGCGACCTTGATGGAATGCACTTCCTGGAGCCTGACTGTGTGAGCCTGAGGGCCTGCAAGCAGGGCTTGGTGGGAGGCCAATGAAGGCCAGGGCAAAGGGCACAGAGATCACAGAGAGCGTACGGGAGAGAGTGCGTCCGAGGCGGAGGAAGCCAGTATGGAAGAGGAGAGTTTTGCTCTCAGAGGTGAAGGAGGTTGGGTTGTCTTCTGAGTGAAAGTGGCGTTCTATTTCAGCCGAAAATACATCAGTGCCTGAGGTCAGAGAACGGTTGCTGTACCAGGAACTGGAGAATTAACGACTTAAAAGGGCCCTCAGAAAGGCATCTCTAGGCCAGCCCCTCTTTTTACAGACGAGGGAACCAAGGCCCGAAGCAGTAGGTCATGTTCTCCTGGGCTTTTTACAGTGTCTACTGTGTCTTCCTTCCAAACCCAGAGAGGTTGAGGGGCTTTCTCCTGCTCCTGCCTACCCTGGAGGGAGCTCTTGTGGCCCCTGTTGTCCTCCCTACCCCATGACCTTGGTCCCAGAGCAGTGGGCACAGCAGGCCCAGTGGACCTCTGCTGAACTCCCCCCTCCCCCCACCTCCCTGCCTGCCTCCTTGCCCCACCTCACCCCCCACGCAGGAATCCGGAGCCCTCCCCATGGGGGTGTGAAGCCACTGGAATGTGGCACTCTGACCCCTGGCAGTTGAGTGTCCTGGATGGACCTGCCTGGGAAACAGGAAGGACTCAAGGGAGGGGGAGGAGTGCCCCCTGGCCTCCGGGTGGGATGGAGGGAAAGGAAGTGCCGGGCAGTGTGACCGCCCTGGGAGGCCTGGCTGATGGCCACCGCAAGGGCCACCAGGTGGGCAGGCGGGTGGGCGCAGGGCTGGCGGACTGAGCAGGCGGTTTCATGGGTGGGGCCTCCAGCAGAGCTGTGCTCCAGGGGGCGAGCTGTCAGGGCAAAGGGGTCAGGAGGAAAGGATTTTAGAGGAAGGGAGGAGCAGACCAGATGCCCAGGAACCTGTTGTAGAGGGCGGTCAAAGTGAAGGTGTATATAAGGCATGCCCAGCCACTGTGCAGATGACACATTTGTCACGTTAGAAACCAAATGTTAAAAGGTGGGAAAGACCCTCCTAAAGGAACTTGCACCCCAATTTGAGATTCCAGTGCTTTTACTTTTTTTAAAAACATGTTTTTATTGGTTTGAGAGAGAGAGGGGGATAGAGAGATAGAAACATTGATGAGAGAATCACTGGTTGGCTGCTGCCTGCACGTCCCCTACTGGGGATGGAGCCCACAACCTGGGCCTAGGCCATGACTGGGAATTGAACTGGTGACCTCTTGATTCATAGGTTGACACTCAACCACTGAGCCACACCAGCCGGCAAGACCCCAGTGCTTTTGAACATGGTAACCCTTGGTAAGACAGAGTCGTGCGGAGACAAGGATCGTAAGGGGGGTGCTTGCCCATTCAGTTGAGAGGCCAGTTGACACTTGCCTGTCCCTTTGTCTTTCTGTCAGTGATGGAATCCCTGGCCCGTGGGATTCCATCAGGTCAGTGACCTCCCTCAAAGAGATTTTCCAGAACTGCGAGGCCACGCCTCAGGGGACGATGTCCCCACCAGCTCCTTGCCCCTCCGCCGGAAAAGGGACCCTGGTGTCCTCAGCTTCCCTTCCTCCCGGTTAAAGCCTGTGGCAGAGCGAGGCTGCAGAGCTGGGGCCTGAACCCGCCTCCCGCAAGCCCTCGAGAAACCACAATCAGGCCGAGTTGTTGCCAAACTGCACGTGAGGTGTGCCAGGCAGGCAAGCCAGCTTTTCATGGGGGATGTTTAAAATTATGTTTCCTGTTCACGGGAAGAGAAGAGAAACGATAGGCGGCAGAGTGTTTCTGAAACACCTGTTGAGAGCAATCCCAGCTGCCGCCATACCTGAAGGGGTCGGGTTTCCTTTGCAGCTGGAGTCCCTCCACGCCGAGTCAGTTGACTCTTCCTGTGCCCAGGGTTGTCCTGAGGATTAGGAGATGTCAGGCCACATCCTCTCAGAAGGGAGGGTGCTAATCTCCCTTCCTCCTTTCTCACATGACATTTCACAGAGCCCTGAGAAGAGTGGACCTGGTACTAAGCAAAAAATGTCTTGGCTACTCCACTCATTCATTGGGCCTGCTCACCTGGGTGTGTGGCACCCCTTCCTCCACTTAATTGATTCAAAAGCCACCGGGTGAGGCCCAGTGAGATGCGGCAGGCAGTGCAGCAGGTAAGGAGGCCAGTGTCTCACCACTCAAGGTGTTTATCTTAGGGTCTGCCCTGTCCCAGGTGTGGAAGATGTAGCGATGAACAACAGAGACAAAATCCCCGCCAGCCTGGAGGGACACTGGTGCTTGGTTTGCAGTTTTAAATACGTGGAGTGGTCACTCACAGTCTTGTCGAGAAGTTGAGTTTGAGTTTGATCAGAGACCTGGAGGAGTGAGGGAGTGAACCGTGCACATACCTGGGGGAGAATGTTCCAGGGGGAGGGAACGCTGCGGCCAAGGCCCTGAGGCTTCATGGCCTGGGAGGGAAGAGCTGCTGGCTGTGCAGTGGGGAGTCACTGGAAGGTGAGCTGGGGCTGCCTCATTGATCAGTGGGGGGGTCGGACTTGACCCTCCAGGCAGGCGGAGGTGGGAGCATGGTCATCACTGAGATCCCCTGTCCTCCCCTCCTGCCCCCCCCCACCCCCAACTGAGTGCTCAGTGACTGCGAGCTGAGTGTCTTAGGTGTAGAGGTTCTATTATTACACAAAGGAAGCTCCAGTTGTGTGAGAAAAGTGCAAATGCATTTTTCAAACATGTTCTTAAGACTGCGTACAGTGTCTCGATGGTCTTGTTATATTTACTTTATACGCTCGGTTTCACACGAATCTTATGGATTACACCCTTGCTGTGTAACTCAAGTCCTTCCAAGATATTAATATTCATTTCTTGACATACCCTGAGGCAAGAGTCGTGCTTGTCATTGTCCCCAGTTTTACCTTTGCATCTAGGTGGAGAGTTCTAGGATGAATGTCAAGGGCTTGATGCCTTTCAATCAGTGGTTCTCAACCTGTGGGTCGCGACCCCTTTGGCGGTCGAACGACCCTTTCACAGGGGTCGCCTAAGACCATCCTGCATATCAGATATTTGCATTATGATTCATAACAGTAGCAACATTACAGTTATGAAGTAGCAACGAAAATAATTTTATAGTTGGGTCATAACATGAGGAACTGTATTTAAAGGGCCAGAAGGTTGAGAACCACTGCTTTAAATGAATGTATCACACAGGCCCTTAGTAGACCACAGTTGTCTCTGTAATTTTCGTTTCTAATTTATAACACTACTTCATACATAAACATATAGGAACAATGTGAATTTTAATGGTGTTTTAGGAAAAAAAAAGACAACATACATCAAACTTTCACTTATGATGAGACTGAGAAACGGTAGGAAATTGTGAATTGTGCGCGCACACACACAAAAGTGTTCATTGACTGTTGCTGGCAAATTGTGCTTTGTTGCTGGGAACAGATAGCAGGACATGCAGGGAATGTGTAAGAATACATAAGATGGAACAGAGATACACATACTCCATGGAAGAATTTGGAGGTTTGGGTTTTTCAGCATGGTAGTTAAGGGTGATACTTCTATGTAGAGCAGTACTGGAGTTAGTGTAAGGATCAGCTAGGAATATAATTGTTGCCATTTAAACTTGATTACTTTTTTTGCTTCTTATCTTACACCTGGTATACTTCAAAGAATTCAGATAAATCATTAAGGTCAAGTTCACAGCCGTGGTCAGGCTCATTTGTAAAAACATTCCTTACAAAACAACTGCTATCATCCTGGAAGGGTTCGTTAGTGCTACTTACAGAGGAGTATATGTTTTAAAAATCACTATTTGGGCCTCAGGAGTATTGCTGCACTGTATATGAAGACATTGTCACCTTAACAAAGAAACCCTTGTTTCCTGGATGATAGAATAGTTGAGATGATATTTATATTGTTGGATTTTCTGTTCTTCTGATAATTCCAAAGGTGCTCTTGCAGCTCCATTTTTCTTGGCTCAGAAGGTGTCATAGAGAGGCCTCCTCCTGCCCCTGTGGTAATGACCGTCAGCAGCGGGATGTCTAGACCATTTCCACTTGCAATGCCATGGGCTTCACACCTTGAAATGGGAGGATTGCAGTGTTCCTTCCTCCTGCTCCCTGATGCTCATGTCCTCTGGACTCGCGTGAACCTGAAATTTTCCCCGACCCTTTGACCCCACTTTCCTGTTTGTTCAGTTCCCCATCCTATGCTTGATGGTGATCTCCGTGGGATTCAGACCTGCATTGCTTAGCTTTTCTCCTCAGCCAAACATGTGGGGCTATGGAGAGCATCTATTGTACTAGTAATTTCTGGCATGTATACTGTGGCTCGCTAACTGTGAACTGTTACCAGAAGATTCGTTGTGGGGGGTGGAATGTGCTTTGTTATCTGTGCTAACTATTCAGCTAGTAGAATGAAAAATTCATATCCTTCCAAGTGCTTATTTTCAGAGGACCATGTTCATTTTTGTTGTTCTTGTTTGAAATTCTGGTCACGTTTATGCTTTTCGCTGTAGTGGTTCACGCTTTGGGATGAGTGCAATCTAGGGGGAAAAAAAAAGGCATTCTCATATCTAGTCTTCTGTTTTGCTCCTGGCCATTTGGCTAGCTGATTTTAGGTTAGAGCACACATTCATATTTATACAATGGTACTGTGCATTATTTATACCCACAAGTTCCTTTCTGGCAAGAGGCATTAACTTGTGTCACATTAATGATGGTCATGATAGACGGAAGTGTAGAAAGGGAGAAAATAGAGTTTATTGAGTTATTTATCTGACATGGTTGAGGAATATTAGATTTATTCGCTTATTGGACATGTCATAAATACTGATTGACATATGGAAGTGTTGGTTAATATACAGTGTTGAGGTAAAAAGAAAACATGAGTTAGTATTAATATTCCACAAGTAGGAAGACCGAGAGCCAAAGATGCTCCTGTATTTCTGAATAATGGACTTGTTTTTCCTTACGACCAAACTCGCTTTCCAGAAAAAGTTTAGCACTTAAAGATTCCGATTGCCTTGAATAAAGTCAGGTCCCCTCGTCCTCTCGCATTTATTTTGCCAAGCTACTGTTTGCTATGCCCTATGACAGTACGATGACAAACAGAAGAGTCAGACTCGACCGTCAGCGTCAATGAAGCCACTTTCTGGTGGCAGAGATTAGAGGAGCCATTTCATTATGCTGCCATGAGTGAGCTAATTTTAATAGACAGCAGAAGCCCTACAGAGGAGATAGGAATTAATTTAATCCCTAGAGGTGAATGAAACTGGAGGAAGTATTAAAGACTGAGGAGGGCTTTTCAAAGCAAGGCAAGAGAAGGAGCTTTCTAGAAGAAGGAGGACAGCTTGTGTAGAGCCATGGAGTCCCGGCAATCCGGGAGCATGTAGTCATTAAGTATTACTGGAGTAAGGGGGGGAGGAGTGGAAGAGATGAGGTTGATCAAGTGGGTTGGGATCAGATCTGAACAGGCTTTGTATTCCATGCCAAAGACTTGGAGGGCCAGATGTTGGATTTTATAGACTGTTGTAGACTGTTGCTTCCCAGCTTCCTATCCTTGAGAAGTTTGATAGGGCTGGCCTTAATAACACCCGTCCTTGAGTTTTATTTACACTAGCACACCTCTGTAGGAGAATAAAACACTATGGACAAGGCACATAAGGGACGACTAATTACCTGCCTTGATTCAGGGATGGCTTTAGAATATCTAGGTGAAGAGAGGAAATATGAAACAATTAGGAACTTCTCCATGATAATTTTCCCCTCAATTAAGATATATTAATTTTTTAAATTATGTTTTTAATGATTTTAGAGAGGAAGGGAGAGGGAAAGAGAGAAAAAACATCAATCGGCTGCCTCCTGCACGCCCCCTACTGGGAATCAAGCGCACAACCTGAGCACGTGCCATGACTAGGAATTGAACCTGCGACCTTTTGGTGCGTGGAGTGACACTCAACCAGCTGAGCCACACTAGCCAGGGCAAGATATGTTAATTTTTAATGAGCAGTACATCTGATAACTGAAAACCAATATTCTTACAAGCTGGTTAGACAAGGAGTTTACATGTCTTAAGGGATATTCAGGCTCCGAGAAGACTGTTTCTTAATGATGGTGTGTGCCTGAGTAGGCAGCCAGTGCAGCACTACATAAACACTGGGCAGGGAAAGAGGCCTGAGTCTTTCCTTTAAAAATTTTGGGATCTATTCTCAAAGCAGAGGAAATGGAACCATAGGGTACAGTCAAAATAATTGTAGTGTGGGAAAAATTTACATGAGCAATCTAATACCTGTCAATCAAATACCATAAGCAGGTGATTCTATCACACCGTTCCCTGAAAATTGTTAGCATGGTACAATTTCAACGAAGATGCAAGAATCGAGGAAACATGAGGGTAAAGTCTAAAGGGACCTCATGAATCAATCATTCCACCTCTGTTTTAGTCACGAAAAAAATGGGAGCCTAGAGAGCCAAATGCCTTGTTCAAGGTTGCTCCGTGAACTAATGGCAGAGCTAAGGTTGTGGTCTCCTGGGCCGGGGCCCTCCCCATGGCCTGCCCCATTTCTGTCTGGTTTTCTACTTAAGGTTGATGGATAGTTCCTAGTGTAGGTAGACTTGTGAGGTCAGAGAGTTGGGGTTCTGTAGTGCCAGTCTCTCCTCTCCTCATGTCCCATGAATTCCTTGCTTTTGGAGACACTGCTTGCCTTGTCTTAAGCTCCTCTCTGTTCCCCACTAGCGTCTGCTATCAAATAGGAAATTATCCATCCCTTACTTAACCATTTCCTCTGTTTCAGGATTCCTAGAGACATTTTATTCACATACTTGGTACGGTTTTGGTTAGAATGATGGAAAATTGTACTTGGAGGGTTAAATCCTTAGCACCGTGCTCAGTTCTGGGTGTACAACCGAGAGTTAGATATCTGCTTGTGGAAGGAATGATTGAAAGGAAGGATGAATGGAAGAATCTACAGCCTATAGTTCATCGCTGGTCCTCCTTCGTGAAGTGTATTGCTAAGGTATCTGACAAAAATTACAGCAATGGAACATTTGCTTATCATTAATATTGACAGTAAACTGATTTAGTGTATTGGATCAGTACTGTTTTTTAAAGAGTTCCCCACTTGGACATAAAATGAATCAAGGATCATGTTATAATTTAGAGGTTCGTGTCGGTTTAAGAGTTCGTGTCGGTTTAAGAGTTCATCTTCAAACAGCATTTGTGTGCGTAGTTCAGTATTTCCATTGTTTTAGACTCTGGCTTTGACCATTCTGGTGTATGGTTGCATATGCCCAACATAGTTTCGCTTTGTGGAAATGTCCGTAAGACAAATTCTTGTAACATGCATCATTTTTGATAACCGCCTTCCTGCGTTGCACTGATTACAGCACAAGGAAAGCGGAGAGGGAGAGGGAAGCACCGCTTTTGGAACATCCGCCTCAAGCTTGGAGCAGAGAGAAAGGAAGCTCACTGCATCCGATTTCTCCTTGAGCAGAACCGAATGCCTGATAACAGTCCGCCAGGAATTGGGGGAGTTAGGAGCCACGATTTTACATTACACTGGAGTTTCTAGGCTGGCCTGGAAAGAGATGCCAGTATTAGCTATTTGCATCTTACTCTAGGCATGGGGATATGTGCACAGCTGGAGAATTAATTTGATATATGTTCCCAGAAGCCTTTCCCCGGCCAACAGAATTCCATTACTGTGAGCTTCTGAGTGTGTACTGTGAAGTTGCTTCTTGCCTTTTAATATCTGCTATCGCATGTTTCTGGTGAGTGGATTACCACATAATGGGGTGTGGCTATACCTTGGTTTGGAGTAAATTCCATTAACCTACGCAGATACAAGGTTAAAAAAGGGAAGGCTCGGAGTATACAAAGGCCTTCTGCCTTCAGGACGTCCCATTTCAGATGAACACACAGCACTTGGTCCAGCAAGTGCAGTCATACCCAATGCGTTTTGCTCTGTTAGGGGCAGTTCAGACACCAGCAAGCAGGTGGAAAGGTATTTTGAAGGGCAGGGAGGTGGCATCTAGGAGGAGTCAGGCCGGGTTGCCACGGCTGTTCCCTGGCGCACCTGGGCACAGAGGGGTCTGTCCCCTGGAACTGGGGTCGGATGTGTTTTCGTGCCTGCTCCAAGATGCCTCTTCCTTCACACCCTCTTCTTCAACACGCCCTTTCCTACTCAGGATTGAAGCTCTTCTCTACCAGAACTCTGCCAGTCGGTCCTTGCATTTGTCCACGCCACGCACTTATAGTCAATCCTAATGGCAAGATAATAAACAGCATAAAAAAAATCAATTTCCCTTAAGAATTCCTGTGATTGAAGCAGTACAAGTCATTAAATTTCAGACTTTGATGACACATCTTATGAACGTTCCCTGGGATGAGATGGCACGTCCACGTGGCGTCGCTGTGCCGCGGCCTACCTGAGCCAGGTGGCCGTCTCGAGGGAGAAGCATCATAGTTAGAGACGTTTTGTAAACACCCAAGAGGCGATGCTGGGTTAGCAGCCAGATACCACTGGCTCTTCACTGTAGTACCCACATATTGGAACCTCTTGGAACATGCATGGCTTTTAATCCATACATGAAATTATTAGGTTTCTCTCATTTTTATTTTTTTTTTGTTTAGAGAAAATAACATCCTCATATGGTATCTTGCGGAAGTTACACGCTTAAAAATACACTTGCAGCTCAGGTCCTGGTCAGAACTAGTGCAGAAGGCAACCAGTCGATGTGTTTCTCTCACATCAATGTTTCTGTCTTTCCTTCTCTCTTCCCCTCTTTCTAAAAATCAATGGAAAAAAATATCTGGGGGGAAAAAAAAACACCCCCCCACACACAAAAATACTTGCAGAGTTATCTCAGTTGCTTTGAGCTTTCAGGCTGGAAGGATTCTTGTTACATGGAGGTACCAGGAAGACACTACTGTTTTTGAACTCCTTCCACCTCCCCACCCCCACAGGTCCAAGGAGAAACAGGAATCTGACAGAGAACCAGAACCTGGGTCCGGGCACTGTATATACATGATTTACTTGGGGAGAAAGAGATTTTAAAACATCAAATTTCCCAAGTGCCGTCAGCAGCACCACTGGGCTCAGAGTTGATTTCTGTGATCAGACCTTCACTACGTTGTTGCTTTAAATCCCTGCCGGTTGGCTGTTAAGTGGTTTTAAAGTATAATGCCCAGTAATAGGAAAACATAATAGCATTGGTCTCAGAAGCATGTTGTATTTCAGTGGTTCTCAACCTTCCTAACGCCGTGACCCTTTAATACAGTTCCTCATGTTGTGGTCATCCCCAACCATAAAATTATTTTCGTTGCTACTTCATAACTGTAATGTTGTTACTGTTATGAATCGTAATGTAAATATCTGATATGCAGGATGTATTTTCATTGTTACAAATTGAACATAATTAAAGCATAGTGATTAATCACAAAAACAATATGTAATTATATATGTGTTTTCCGATGGTCTTAGGCGACCCCTGTGAAAGGGTCGTTCGACCCCCAAAGGGGTCACGACCCACAGGTTGAGAATCGCTGTTGTATTTGATCCTATAAAGCGGTGGTTGCCAATGGAACTGTTTTCCAAGAAGAAAAACAAAGTATTGATTAGGATGGGGACATAGAATGGAGAGGGTTTCTCTAAAAAAAAAGAAAATAAAAACATATAAGAATTGTTTGGCTTCAGAGTCAGAGCTTCCTGACTGGCCTCGGTGGCCAGGACATCAGGCTTCCCCGTGCTTCTTCAAGACAGCTGTCACCACCGCCAGGAGGCTTCGGCTGAGAGCGAAGCCGACAGCAGTGCGGAGCCAGGGAGAGCATGAAGGGCAGTTGCCTTTTCATTCTGTGGGGAGGCCGAGAAAGCATCTGGCATTGGAAACAAATTGGCTCAGAGACGGACTCCGTGGGAGGGCCGCCGATGCCAGCCAGGTGATAAGAGGTTGGAGTCATAGAGCTGCAATGGGAAGCAGCCTGGTGATAGATGATTTCTTGTGGGAAAAGTGCCAAAATGTGCCCAAGCATTTCTTCAAAATGCGTGCCTCCCGAATGCCTGTCTGATCAGCGTTTTAAATACGACTTTTATTGTGCAGACATACTCTTGGCACTGAAACATAGTTTTCCTTGTGATGTTTTACATGTATATGCAGACATTTTTTTTTAACAAAACATTTTCTGTTAAAAGAAAAAGCATAGATAACAGCATTGACCATACCAGTGACATGAAAATCCAGATAGATAGATAGATAGATAGATAGATATTGAACACTGTACTACATCCTGTGGTTAAGGGGGTTCAAAGTTGGATGAGAGTGGGCTCTGTTTGTCAGGACTCTGTCTAGAGGGGAAATTTGGCCTTAACATAAAAATCATCACCAAAGGGGACAAAGTTCTGTTTGCAGAAGCATGGAGGATGGAGCAGCTCCGTGTTGACAAGACTCTCAAAGAGGTATAATTGGAACTGGGTCTTGAAGGATGAATAGGAGCTGTTAGAGGATGAAGAGAAGGAGGTTTCTAGGTGGATGATACTCCATGAGCAAAGGCATGGAAGCATTATGAATAGTTTCTAGTGAGGATCTCAGTGGGCTTAGAGCATTCGGACATGGGAGCGACTGGCGAAAGAGGAGTCTAGAAGTAGGTACAAGACATATCATGAAGAACCTTATGTTTTTATTCTTATTATACTCAGTAAGAAGTTTGGACCACTGTGCAGGTTTGGTTTTTTGAGAAAGATGTTTGTGGTGACAGACAGTGTGGGGAATGGTGGGGTAGTGGAATGACAGGAGAATTGTGGCCGGGGGTCTGGGTTGAGGGTATTGTAGTTCAGGAAAGATGTCTTTAGGGAGTTCCAGTTACAATGAAGGGGAGGGATGTCTATTGTGGGGAAAAATCTGCATTAGAATCCACTCAGTTTGGTGATATGTTAATTTCGCATATTTAGAAAAATAGTAATAAAGAGTTTTTCTCAGACTAGGGGAAAGAAGAGAGGTATGGTTTTTCAGTGGTTCAAATGTTACTTGAATTTCTTACAAGTTTTTAAGTTCCTGGTGTTGAATTTTATTTGAGTTAACACATTTAAATATACGGTCTCAAAAATTCCTTCGTGGCAAATTTCACTTACCCTGGATGAGGCTGGTGGTACTGAATAGCATGTCCACAATTAAATATAGAGATAAGAAATTATTTACATGTGCTGCTCTGTTATTTATTAGAACTAAAGATTAAATTATCACCCACTTTTCCATGTTGAATTGTTTCAATATATTCTTTTCTGGTTTCCCTTTCAGAGTAATTTAATAATTTCGCTGTTGTCTTGATGATAGGAATATACCTTTGTGTGTTCATGTTATATATACATGTCATTTCTAAAGACCAGATACATAGGAAAACAAATATTAAAACAGATAAAGTGTGGGTTTTTTTTAAGCTTCTCAGATCATTTCACGAAGAGCTAAGCCTTTGATCACCTGTGAGCTTGACTCCTGAAATTAAAACACAGGAGGTTTTCTATACTCTCTTTTCAAAGAATCATTCTGCAGCTCTTTACATTGTAAGTGGTATCCTTCCAAAGACCCCTTGCCCAGAAAGTTATTTATTTCAGTGTAGGAAAACAAGTCTTTCACCTGACTTACACAATAAATCAGGGATGTCACCAGAAGTAAAAATTAGCCCCACAAAAATGATGGCTGTTCATTTTCACTGTCTTCGAGAAAACACGTTCTTCAGATGGCTTTCTACCTGCCTTTGTTTGAGCAACGGGTTTAAGGGATCTTAAATTCAAGCACTTTAAAAAATTCTCTTCAGATATGGTATCAGAAACATGTTCTTTAACAGCCAGTACCCAGTTAAAGGTGCGATAAGGTATCTAGTAAAGATAACGTTAAGGGGGGAAAAACCCACATAACGTCCCAGAGATTCATAGAGAAATAATCTGGTTGCCTATAGGAGGTTTCAACTCCGAGGAATATTATTTAGGATTGGGTCTGTCAGTGGTCTATCATTTTTGTGTCATTTGTGTGAGCTGGGTCCTGTGGAAGGTGGGTTTAATAGTCTGCTTCTTCCAGCCTCCTCCATTCTGTGACCAGCACACTGCTTTGGTCTTGGGTGTGGAATTGGAGTAGCTCAGCCTCTCACCAGGCTGTAGTCCTCGGTTTTGTTGTCCTTCTTCTGGCTTTGGTTGTGATTAGTGATGGATGTTAGCATCTCTCCTGAAATGCACTGAAGGGGGTCTCCGCCATTGTATCCCGTTCTTAACTCTTGCTGGTATCTGATTTTTTATGTTTATTACCTGCCTTGGTGTACTAAGGTTGAGAGCCATTTTATACCCGAAGGTGGTCTCTATCAGATGGCATAAAAAAATTGTGGACTTTGGGGGAATACTTTTGTAGATTGACTAATGTGGCTCCTAGTAATTTGAACGTGGGAAAATCTAGGAAGCTGTATTTAAAATCTTAAAGGAATCTCAATTATCATAATAACACATAAGAGAAGCAGTGGTTTTTATCACAAACGCTTGTCTACGAGTGCATGTGTGGCTATATTTCAGTCTCCTCAGTTATCAGGAGGTTGGGTTTCAATCATTTGTAAAATTGCAGCCAGACAGCCTTCCGTAAATTGAGGTGCCCAAATCAGATGTTAATCTCGACTTCCCCGCACATTTTTTGCTTTCCAACAGGCCTTTCTTTGAAGGAAGCTAACAAGCAAACATTATGTGGTTCTTAATTGTTTTACAGATGAGAACTGGGATGATGACCAACTGCTTGGTTTTGAACCCTGTAAAGAAAACCTTGTCTCCGGCTGCAATATCATCAATGGGAAATGCGAGTGTGTCACCGTTCGGAACTGCAACAACCCCTTTGAGTTTCCGAGGAAGGATCTGTGTCTTTCAGCCTTAAAGAGGATTCAGGGTAAGTACTCATTTTCACAATCGTAAGCTTAGCATCGTGGAACCTGAGCAGTGACAGTATTTGAGCCTGGGAAGGCAAAGACAAGCTCACAGAGATCGATAGCTTTTATAATCCCAGACAAGATGCATCAAGTTGACCAGGTGCTGACGTGATGGGGTGTGTGCGCACACGTGTGTGTGTTTCCTGGGAGCCGTGGCCCAGTCATGCTATGGTAGTATGAACAAGGCCCTTGGTGCCAGCTTACATAGGTCACCTTCACGTAATGGAGCTTTCACGAGTGGTGTGCTTGAGATCAGCATCTGTTGTCCCCTGGTCCATTCCGCTTGATTTACTACAGGAAGATGCTCCATGAGGAGAGTGCTAATTAGGAATGCAGCTCATCTGGCAAGAAAGCATTCCCTCTTGAGCTGGGATGGGAGAATTGTGAGGTGACGATTGAAGGCTTTGGTTGGTTTTGCCATGGGGCAAAATTACATAGGTGTGGATGGATCACTGGGTACTTCACCTCTAGAATGAAGTCAGGAATCATATTAAAATAACAAGAAAATTACACAAATATGGCTCATAACTTTGGTACATTCATGCATGCTACTTAGAAGAAAGATTGAGGACTTGAAAATATGATTCCTAGCTACAGTAGTCTCAAGTGGCATGCCAAGAGGTTGGTGCCGTGGCAGAATTAACAAAGGATGAGGCCTGGGCTTGGGCCTCCCTTGGTCCCTGAACTCTCTCTCTGCTCCAGGTTCTTTTAGGGGAAAAAAGAAGACTAAACGAGACACGCTTAAATATACCTTTTATCTCTAAAATGATGCCATTCTGAAGTGAAATACCAAGATTTTAAGGTCCAAAGTCAAACCCATGAGGGCAGTAGAGCAGGACTGACGTCTTGAATTGCATTAAGTTTCCAGGTCATGTTAAATGGTAATAACGAACAAGAAATTTATAACAGTCTGTAGATAACATCTATTTGTATGTACCAGTGCTGCTGAATCATTAAAAGAGAATATAGTAGAAAACAATA
The DNA here is from genome assembly GCF_028538775.1 of Myotis yumanensis. Classification (NCBI taxonomy): domain Eukaryota; kingdom Metazoa; phylum Chordata; class Mammalia; order Chiroptera; family Vespertilionidae; genus Myotis; species Myotis yumanensis. Next base: position 17,409,140 of record NW_027223762.1, read on the forward strand.
GGTGTAAAATCTTAGAACCACAGTGAGTCTTAGATAACATTTACTCTAGTCCTTGAATTTGGAAATGGGAAAGTTGAGCTCCACATAGTGGGTCGCTAAGAAGCCTGGGACTAACATGTAAAAGTCCTTTTTCAGTCACATCATGACATTAGACAACACAGTCAGTTAACAAACTCATTTTTACTGTCTCTTTGTTCACCCCTGTCCCCACCCCCATTTCCTGCCAAAAATAGGATTTTGCCAATTTCAGTATGTAACTTTCAAGGATGTAGATGCAGTGGTCAAATTTCTATTTAAATGATTAAGTTAGTTATTCATACATAGTTAAAACCACATGCTATAAAATGCTACAACAATTTAGATGATTGTTTTTTGCCATTCTTACATTTCACCAAAGTGTGTTATTCAAATGTTTCAAATGCATCACTGTCAATGCCTTGGCTTAGTCCGCCTTCCAAGTCATTTTGACACCCGATCTCTGAGCGCACCCTCCTTGCTACCATCTTAAGTTGTTGAGATACAACAGATTTTGGATCCACATTACCACAAGAAATTTTGTCCTAAAACACAGCATCTTTTCACATAAAACCAGGACTGTTGTATTTTTAATTAGTTAGGTGTATATTTATGGTCTTGACAATGTGGAGATTTAACTGCATTGATTTCCAAAGTGATTCTAAAAAGGCTGTTTACAAGATACAGCACTTCCAATTCTAAGATCATTCTCTCAGGAATAATTGCTATAGCTGATTAAATTTCTGTTCCTTTTCCCCCCTTCTTAACAGATTCTGTCAGATGGCCTCTATATAATACAGAAATAGGATTGATTGAGGTCACTTAAAGTTAATGTATCTTCTACAAATAGTACTTTGTTTTTCAAAATACAGCACCCTGCAGTATTGGAGCTCTTGTAAGAAGTCAGTTGTAGGGGGTTTCCCTTTTCTGAGAAACAATTTTGAAGAAAAAGCTCTACTTTTATTCAAGTATACATTGCACACAAGAGAATTAGTGGAAATAGAGTACTGTATATAATTTCAGTCATTAATAGCAATGAACACTTTGAATGCTGTAGGAGCTTAGGGCCAAAAACTGTGATCTGGAATTATATACTAACTAGAGTCCCAGAGCACAAAATTCATGCACTGGGGGTGAGGGGCGGGGGGTCCCCTCAGTTTGGCCTGTGCCCTCTTGCAGTCCGGGACCCCTTGCTCCTTACTGCTCGCTGCTCCTTACCACTCAGCTTGATGCTCCATAGCGCTGCTGCGGAGACTGGAGAGGCTCCCGCCACCGCCGCTGTGCTCTCCAGCTGTGAATTTGGCTTTTGACTGAGCAGAGCTCCCCCTGTGGGAGCGCACTGACCATTAGGGGGCAGCTCCTGCATTGAGCGTCTGCCCCCTGGTGGTCAGTGTGCATCATAGCGACCGGTTGTTCTGGTTGTTTCACTGTAACGGTTGCTTAGGCTTTTATTATATAGACTAGAGGCCCGGTGCACAAAAATTTGTGCAGGCGGGGGGAGGGGGGTCCCCCAGTCCAGCCTGTGCCCTCTCGCAGTCTGGGACCCCTCGGGAGATAACGACCTGCTGGCTTAGGCCTGCTCCCGGGTGGCAGAGGGCAGGCCCAGTCCCTAGGTGCAGCCCTGGTCAGGCTCAGAGCAGGGCCGATTGGGGAGTTGGGGCGCCGCCCCATCATGCACAGAGCAGGGCGGATCGGGAGGTTGCTATGCCACCCTCAGTCACGCTCAGGGTAGGGCCGATTGGGGGGTTGGGGCACCGCCCCCTGTCACACTCAAGGCAGGGTCGATGGGGAGGTTGCGGCGCCACCCCCTGTCATGCACAGAGCAGGGCCGATCAGGGGGTTGGGGCACTGCCCCCTGTCACTCACAGAGCAGGGCCCATCAGGGGGGTTGGGGCGCTGCCCCCTGTCACTCACAGAGCAGGGCCTATCAGGGGGGTTGGGACTCCGTACCCTGTCACACACAGAGCAGGGTCAATCAGGGGGTTGGGGAGCTCCCCCCTGTCACGCACAGAGTAGGGTCAATCAGGGGGTTGAGGAGCTCCCCCCTGTCACTCACAGAGCAGGGCCGATAGGGGAGTTGGGGCACCTCCCCCTGTCACACAGCAGGGCGGATCAGGGGATTGGGGCGCTGCACCCTGTCACACTCAGGGCAGGGCCGATGGGGAGGTTATGGCTCTACCCTGTCACACACAGAGCAAGGCCCGTGGAGGGGGGTTGGGGCACCACCCTCTATCACCCACAGAGCAGGGCTGATCAGGGGGTTGGGGCGCTGCGACTGTCACACTCAGGGCAGGGCCGATGGAGAGGTTATGGCTCTACCCTGTCACACACACAGCAGGGCCCGTGGGGGGTGGGGGGGGGAGGGTTGGGGTGCCGCACCCTGTCACACACAGAGCAGGGCTGATCAGGGGCTTGGTGCGCTGCACCCTGTCAAACACAGAGCCGCAGGGCAATCAGGGGATTGGGGAGCTCCCCCCATCAGGCACAGAGCAGGGCTGATCAGGGGGTTGGGGCACCTTCCCCTGTCATGAACAGAGCAGGGCAGATAGGGAGGTTGTGGTCCCGCCCCCTGTCACACACACAGCCGAAGGGCGATCAGGGGGTTTGGGCGCAGCCCCGTCACACTGATCCTGGTGCCGGGAGGCATATTACCCTTTTACTATATAGGATAGAGGCCTGGTGCATGGGTAGGGGCTGGCTGGTTTGCCCTGAAGGGTGTCCTGGATCAGGGTAGGGGTCCCCACTGGGGTGCCTGACCAGTCTGGGTGAGGGGCTGAGGGCTGTTTTCCAGCTGGCAGATGACTAAAAGCTCCCAACTGCTCCTTGTTTTCTTTTCTTTTCTTTTTTTTTTTTTTATTCTGGGCCAGCTTTAGCTCTGAGGCCTCGCTGCTGAAAACATCGATACAATGTTGCGGCCTGGGGCTGACTGACAGCCGGTTTCTGGGGTTTTGTTTACCTTCTTATTTGCAACATAGTACATAGTTGCTTAGAGTTGCAACTCAGAGGCCTGCAAGTGAGGCGGGGAATGTTGCAGTCTGCAGTCACTGAAGCAAGCAAGCCTCATGTTCGCTTCCAGCTGCCTGGCTGCCGGCCGCCATCTTGGCTGACAGTTAATTTGCATATACTCCCTGATTAGCCAATGAAAAGGGTAGCGGTCGTACGCTAATTACCATGTTTCTCTTTTATTAGTGTAGATAGCCTCATGGCTGTTATATACTAATAGTCTCCAAGATATCATGGAGGACATGCACTTGGAACAACTTGAAATTTGGATAGTGATCGAATCCAGGAAGGGGTGTGATGTGGACAAAAGAATAAAATGTAGAAGTGAGATTTGCGTGACTTCCATGTAACACATTTGGGGAACTAGTCAAAAACAGCAAGGTGTTATGTTGATAGTTAATAGAAAATAAAGATGGGAGGCAGGCTGGGACCAGATTGTGAAATGACTTCATCATCGTGCAGGGAACTTAAGCCGGGTCATTGGAGCTATCAGAAAGCATTGCAGGTTATGAGCAGGGAAAAGCAGAGCGTGGGGGAGTCGATGTTGGGCAGACTGGGGCTGGAAGGGTATGCTAGTGGGTGAGAGGCTGCAGTGAGGAGGCTCGTTGGAGAGCAGTTTCAGTTGTCTAGAGGGGGCGCCACAGGAGATGAGACTAGGGGTATCAGGGAAACAGCACAGAGGAGCTGGGTACACACCATTTTGACAGAAAAACCTATAGTGTCATCTAACTTGAGGGAAAGGTGAAAATGCACAAAGATGATTCTAGGGTTCCTCATCTGAAATCATAGAAGAATGCTAGTGCAGGTCACAGAATGGGAAAACTCTTTTGAGATATTTGTGATAGGATGGAACTGAAAAATGGGGTGGCTGTTTTACGGGGGGGGATATAGGGTCCAGAGCAGCGGTTGCCAACCTTTTGGACCTCACGGACCACCACCAGTGGTCTGCGGACCACCGATTGGCGACCGCTGGTCCAGAGGGACTTTAAAACTACAGGAGGTGTTACAGCCAGTTTGAATGATGACAAGAGTGATTTGGAGGAGAGACCAGTAAGGTAAGAAAGGTGATGGTAACTGCAGGAGCAGAGTCTTTGAGGAGGAAGAGGAGCAAAATTGTTCCTGTGTCTCAGAGATGAATGAAACAAGGTCAGCTGATGAAGAGGTATGAAAAATTGAGGAGGGAGGGAAAATGTGAAGCAGACATCTGAGAGAGAGGATAAGTAAATGAAGAAGGGAAATGCATTAGAGTCGCCTGCTCGCACCCACAGCCACTTCAGATTAGTGGTTACCCAACTGAAGGGAGCACAGATAATGCAGCAGATGCCTTGTAGGTGGAGAGGTGGATTTAACCAGGTTTTTCCTGGTGAGTCCAAGAGAAAGAGAGGGGCATGGAGGTTGAGGGTTATGCCAGAGAGTACGTACTTACAGTGACTGACCATGCAGTCGATGCCAGGAAGGAGACAGGCGCAGTGAATAGGGGAGAAACCCTGAGCCGGAAGCTTTGTAGATAAATGCAGCAACAGCACGTAGTTGGTACGTAATTGGACTGCACGTGTTTCATGTGATTGAGGTTTTATTTTGTATTTATTTGTATTTTTTAGATTTTTAAAATTTATTTTTAGAGAGAGAGGAAAGGAGAGGGATATATAGAGAGAAACATGGATGTGAGAGTGAAACATTCATTCCATCTTTGAGGTAGTGCAACAGAATTCCCTCTTGACCCATAGCAAGCAGTCTGCTGCCATCTCCTGATCTGAGTCCAGGGATGACAGAAGCACCAGCTCTGCCCGACCCGTGTTCCCACGTGGGGCTCCAGGTCCACGGTGAGGCCTTGGTGGCGGACACAGAGGGAATCTCCTAGTTTTCTTCAATGAGAGAGAGTTTGGTGGTCACACAGAGACTTAGATTTACCGGAACTGAACTAGGACCAGGGGATCTGTGTCTCCAGCGAGCCCCCAGGAGAAGTCCTACTGCTGGGTTTTCCGGGGACTTTGAGTAGCAAGGCCGTGAATCGGCCTCGCTTGGTGTTTGCTGTGCTGGTGTGAGACAACAGCTTGCCTGTAAGTGGTCCTTGGACTGACTTGATTTCTGCTATTTTCCTTTTTAAAAGCAAAGCACTTGTTATAAATTGCTCTACTTCAGACACTCACACCTAGTCATGGTTTCATTATGCAAATCTTTATACTTTAAATATGAAAAGAAATTAAAACCCAATTGAGGGATTTCATAGCATATGCACAGGATCACATGGTGAGGAACAAACGGATCCTAAGACTGGTTGCTGGGAAATGGTTTGTTAGTGGAGATGACCTTTATATCGTGTACCTGTTGGCACTTTGCTGAACATGAGGAATATGGCTAACACCTTTTGTCTGTGGATTTTTTTTTTTTACAACTCTATTGATCTGCATGGTATTCAATGTCATTATCCCCAAATCTTCCCTATAGTATTGACTATAGTAACAATGATTCAGTGTAATGATTCAGAAAGATGTACCTTCCCCATCACTGAGTGTAAAATTGTGAGTTCTCCCAAAATGTGACTGCTGTGGACTGTAAGATGATGATATAGCAGCAGTACATTGACAAGGCCCTTACAGCTGATAGGTTCTATATACATATCAGTGGAAGGGTGGTAGACATGGGTGGGTTTTATACATTTTATGAGGTTTATATAGTTGGGGGGAGAAAACATCTTTGGGAAGCACTTGGCCTTTCAAGACTGTTGTTATATAATCCTTGATAATAAAATATCCTATATAATAAAAGTCTAATATGGTAAGTGTTCGGTTGTCTGGTCGGCCATTCAACCAATCAAAGTGTAATATGCTAATGATATGCTAAGGCCACTCAACCGCTCGCTATGACATGCACTGACCACCAGGGTGCAGACAGTCAACCTGTCGACCAGTTGCTATGATGTGCACTGACCACCAGGAGGCAGACACTCCGACCTATAGGTTAGCTTGCTCCTGGGTTCCGGCCGATCGGGACTGAGCAAGATGGGCCGGACATGCCCTGGACCCCTCCTACAGTCCCTCCCTGGCTGGCCAACCTCCTGCGTCCCTCCCTGGCCCTGATTGTGCACCAGTGGGGTCCCTCAGCCTGGCCTGTGCCGTCTTGCAATCCGGGCTGAGGGGGCCCCCCCTCCCCTGAGTGCACAAATTTCGTGCACCAGGCCTCTAGTATGACCATAACTACCAATGAAAGATGTACCCTCCCCATCACTGATTCTTATTTATCCTGAAGCCAGACCCTCTGGGCCTTGTCTGCTGCAGGACGTCACGTGCACCGATTCCTAACACTTGGATTGCGGGAAACGAGTTAAGTCGGCTCGCGTGAATTGCGCGTACTCCGCAGGAGCCGTCTTAACTCCGTTCATATAGATTTGCGGTGGAGTGCGGGAAACGTGTAAACTCGGGCCGATTGTAACTGCGTATTACCAAATATTTGTTTGTTTGCCGTTCACAAAGATACCTACCTGCGTATGCGAACCGCCATCTTATATTTTGGCGGGAAATTCACCCGACACCGTAGTGTTAATTTCTAAGTTAGCCACGTGCTTCATAGTCACCACAGACTACTTTTCTCAGGCCAGCCACACCAGTATTATGCTTTTGAATGCATTGCTTTAGCTCCTACATATTATTTTTTAAAAGCATTTTTGAGGAATTCAGTTAACATTGCTTATCAAGTTGGGAAACACCAGTCCTTCCCTTGGCCAAAATAAGACGTTATTTAACCTGATCTTCCAAATGGATAAGGGCCTTTCTACCACCAAGGCCCCAGCTGATTTGATTTTTCCTGGGGCTGTCCGAATGCCCTCACAGAGACTTGGTTACGGACAGCAGCCAGGCCCTTACGCAACTTTAAATCTGTGTTGCCGTCGTCCTCTCTGTAAAAATAATCACAGATTGATAATACGATCTATCTTTCCTCTTTTGGAACATATAGATAAAGTGACTTGGAAATCTCAAATGTATGTGTTTCATTTTAAATTCCAGCAATGTCCTGGGGAAAGAAAGGGTAAGCAAAGTTATTTATTTTCATACGCCGTAGACTTTTCATTCTGGTTGACAACCGAATCAGTCTTGTAGAATTTAATGTTTTAGGTACAAACTGTTGTTTTGATGTCTCCATAACTGGTACGGGGGGGGGGAAACAAGGCCTACCAAAAGGCGGATACCAGATTCGACGATCTGGGAAATCAAAACAGGAAACTCAAGGAACTTGGCCTAAGGCCAGCTGGAGAGGAGCAGTTGCTAGAATAATTATACCTGCATTGTAACTGTTGGAAGTCATACAGTGACCTCTGGTTGTTTGTGACTTCTTGTGCGCAGCAGAAAAGTCACAGTTAAATCGTTTATATCCTAGTGCAAAGTGTGTGTGTGTGTGAGCATTTTATTTAGCCACATTGGGGCTACAATCAATAAATGGTGTAAAAACGAGTTTTCAGTGTGACCTTTAGGATGATGCTTTCTATACAGTTATAGGTAAACAGCCAATAGCATTCTGTACCGTTTATTGACCTCCCCCTTTCTTTGCTTTAACTCGTTACCTGTGCTTTCACGCCATCTCTTCTGTCCGCACTGTGTGTAGCCCAACTCTCCGCTGTCCTGTTCCTACACCCACCCCAGGTTAGTGCAGGGCTTCCAGAAGGTGTCGCTGAACAGTTTTTGTTACAAGCGTGTGCTTGTTTCGAGATTAAATACAATATCCTCAGTGTATATTTTTAAACATTCTTGCTGTTATTGTTAAAAGCAACCCAATGCCTTCTGTTTCTACCTTCCAAGGGGGCTGGGATCGTGTTGGTGTGGGAGGACTGCCTTCAGAAGGTTAATGTTTCAGCTTCTCGGTAGCCCCGAGCAGTCCCTGCGTGTTTGTGGTTTCTGACTTGGCTGTAGGCGACCTCTCGGTTATTCCCAGGGCTTGGCGCATGCTCTCTCACCCAGAGCTGCTGAGTTGCCGCTCTGCCCAGCTGTGTCCGCCTAAACCCTGGCCCACAAAGGCTCTTCCTGACGTGAGCAGAGGGTCAGGAGTCCCCGCGCAGGAGACCTCTCAGCTGCTGCAGAGGGAGCTGGTGGGGACCCCCTCCCCATGGCAGGGCCCTTCCTGAGAGGAGTGGGAGCTGCCCCTTCTGCCCCAGGCCATCAGTTTGTCATTCCCAAGCTCAGGCCATTAAAACCTCATGAATTAGTGTAATTGGTAGTCCACAACCATAATCTGGGATTTTGGACAACTCGGGCAAGCATGGTAGTTTTTACTTGTTCTGCTTCTAGAAAAAAAAAAGGGTCTTTTAGAAGGAAAGTTCAAGAAACAGTTTGGGAGTATAATCACTTGAGCAGGAATTTACATTCCATCAGAAAGTGATCATTTCAGATGCCCTTACAAATGTATCAATACAGGTAAGGATTCTCTGCCAGATACTGTTTTTTCCACTTCCCACCCTTGCCACTATTTTATGTTTACTAGTACCTTGATGAAGAGAGCCTTCAAATACTCCTTGAATGTTTTAGTTTTTAAAAAAGCAAGAAAATATTCATAGGAGACAGTGCATACAATATACACATAAAGATGTATCTCTAGGCAGAGCTATGATTCCTTCCTCTTATTGAAGGTGAGTAGAACTAACCTTAGGTCAAAATGGTGAAGATTGCCAAATTTGTCTTTTTTCTTTCTGGCCACCCCATTCTATTTTTTTTTATTTTTTTTTTACCCTTTTTCCCACCCCAAAAGCCCAGCATCCTCTTCTTTTCTCTCTTTATCATCAACACCTATATTCTAAGAAAATTTTAAATTAATCATTCTTGCTGATTACATTCTAGAATGTTGTTACTTCAGCCATCATTTGCATTTTAATCCTTTCTAATTGGGCATTAGAAAGGATCCTTCCTATTCAGGGCATTATAAGTAGGAGAGCACTTCCAGGACGGAGCAAGGGTCCCCAAAGTTAACCCTGCCCCTTCCTGACTATGCTCTGCACCTGTGGGGAGCATGGACCTGGGGCTGGCCAGGCTGCTGGGGGCGGAGCATCCGAGATGATGGAAGGGACTTCTCCCCAAGAAGTCTAGTGGGGAGAGGAGAGGGGCACACAGGTAGGCCAGGCATATGTCATAAGAGCAGAGGAGCCATTCGCAGTCTGAATAGTGCTGGCATGGTAGGCTGTCTAGAAGATACTGGTAAAAGTAAATCAAAACGTATTTTAATCAGCTTAAAAGCCATTTTATGAGTCACAGACATATTATTAGATTTACTTCTAGGACTAGTGCCTCTATTTTTGAATGTATAATTTTCCCCAGAAAGGTATTATAGAGCACTAAAATTCAGTATTTGGGTTTTTCAAAGAAATGGTCCAGTGAAAATAAAATGTGACTCATCCCCTGGTTCATATTGACCTTCACTAAGCATGCTGTTCTAGGCATTGCCATAATTTATTTTGAAACCTATGAGAGGATTCTTTCGATGCTGCATAGTCTCTGAGATGGGGAGAATGGATTCCTGTGGGTGGATGTTCTCTCAGACTCAGGATTCACTCTCTGATCGGGTGCCTTCCTGCTTTTGACCCGAAGTCTCTGTGGCTAAGTGTGTTTTGCACCAGGAGGAAGCGGTAGCAGCTGTAAGCATTGCCGGGGCAGTTGGAAGAGGGAAGGAATTAACACGTGATGAATTAATATTTGTGCGACTTTCCAAGAGACTGGAATGTTCCTTTAAATTGTGGATGTGTTTTTTTTTATTTATTTCTGGCTGACAACTTCCTAGTTTTCCTACACTTCATTATTCTTTTCTCTGTCACTGGGATTTTTTTTTTTTTTTTAATTTCCCGAAAAGCAAGTAAAGTGTTTCCTCCTTATCAGTAGGCTTTCTTTTCCTGGTCCAATCACAAAAGAACAACACGGGAATTTAATAATGTTAAAAATTTGATGTGTCTGCCCTGACGGGTTTGGCTCAGTGGATAGAGCGTCGGCCTGTGGACTGAGGGGTCCCAGGTTTGATTCCGGTTAAGGGCATGTACCTTGGTTGTGGGTACATCCCCAGTAGCGGGTGTACAGGAGGCAGGTGATCGATGTTTCTCTCTCATTGATGTTTCTAACTCTCTATCCCTCTCCCTTCCTCTCTGTAAAAAATCAATAAAATATATATTTTTTAAAATTTGATGCTTCTTTCTTAATATATCCATATATTTGTCAGGAGATAAAAATCCAAGTTTTATAGATGTAGAGAAAAGCTGCGTGTCAGTAAAATGAGCTCATATTTTATTGTGTATTTTTAGGTGGGTTTTTTTTTCCCTCTCCCTTTTACCCAGTTTGGAAAATGTAATAAAGAACCTTTTTCTTCTTCCTCTTTCAAATCTGTTCTCATGCTCTGTTGTTTAGAGTAGAAGTCCTGAAAGTTAGAAAGCTAGGTGAGGCCTCCAGTTGTTGACTTCACAGAAGGGCATTTTAAAGGTGTCTAGGATGCCGTCTGATCTTGTTTATGTACTTATTAAAAAAAATATTGTTTTTTACTGTTCTGCTTTTGATTCCCCCCGGAAAAAAATGTCCAATCTGCTGCCCAGAGCGTTTATAAATACCAGGGGTGTGTTTTTGCAACAGTGGACATGAAAGGACGCCTGTTTCGGTGTTTCGATGCAGTTTGAGTTGATGGCAGAGGTGCATTTAAAGTGGCTTCTGAAGTATCCTTGAGACCACATTGAGCAGGGCACTGGCGACCGCTCCCACGGTGGTCCTGCCTCGACCTCAGAGGACCTCGCTGGCTTCCCTTCTAAGGCATGAAACAAAATCTGATAGTCTCAGCTGTGTCCGGCCCAGATCTGGGCAATTAGTGAGGTTTGTAAACCTCCCCTATCATATTTAAAGTTAGGATTTATCCCTGCAGTAGGAAAAAGAACAGATCATATTCTTCCACTTAGATGTTCTTCGCGCCCTTTGGCACTCTGATTGCTAATCACAGTGGAATCTTCTGAGTGATTTCTGATTGGGAGCCATCTTGTTGCTGTGCTGTCAGGAATTTTTCCAATGAGTTCAGTCTGTGGTGTCACACCTCAGTGCGACATGGAACTCCCAGAAATGTTACCTATGTGTTCTTTCGTGCCTCCTGGCCTGGGTTGGCCTAAATTCAAGCCTCATTTCCTCAGGGGTCCTTTGGATATGTCAATAACTAACCAAACATCTTGAATCCAGAGAGTGTATCCCATACCATTTACGATAGTCTATGTTCATGTGCATAGGAAACGTGTTTGTTTTTTCTTAAAAAAGCATACATGTCACATACGTATTTGTGTATGTCCTGTGCTAAGAAGTACACTGTATGTACATATGCCCCATGCGCATGTATGAACTTACATACACACACGGTGACATAACAGTTTATACATGGAAAGCACCATAGACAGACGTGGTGACATAACAGTTTATATATATGGAAGTAAACGCTAGCATATGATTACTTTTATCTTACCTGATATGGACATGTCTGCAGTGACCTATTTGTTATTAAATATGACAGGACTGATAATTGTGTTCCATTCTCTGATTAGGAGTTTCCTGAAAGTTTTGCTTTTATTCGATGGTAGACATTAGTCATAGAATCTAAATACCAGCTATACATTTTAACAGATTTTTTTTTAAAGAATCATTGTAATATTATGTATTTTGTGGGTAGCTTATGGAGGAAAAGGGAAGACTTTCCAAGTAAATATTATTCAAACTCCTTCCACTTTCATTTCCCTTATCACCATAACAACCACACCCAGCTTTGCTATTGAGCTGTTTTGTCTCTGTTTCCCACATGCCAGGAAGCGGACCCTATTGAGTAGCAAAGGAAATATGAGAGATAAAGTTGAAAACTGTCTTCCTCATGTTGACATTTCTACAGCAACAAGTCAGAAAGCTTGTTTTCCCTCTGTGTGGACAAGAGCTGCTATGGGTCATGATTAGATGGTATGTCCATTAGTAACCCTGCTGACTCCCAACAGAATTATTTAAAACATTCCAGCAAATAACCGGAATTCTGGTAACTAAAAAACAAAACTTCAATTCTATATATGGAAAGAAGAGCACTAGGGAAGAAGGTAAGGATCCCAGCGTAGCAGGAAGGTCTCCAAATTTCTGAGATTCATAACATTCTGGACCACCTTTAAGGGAAGTAGTACTTTACAGGAGCCCTCCTATTTGGCCATTCGGGGCTCTGCAGTGGGACTTTTCTTCTGCATTTTACTGCTCTCTGATGGATGTGAGATCTTTATTAAATCTTTGCCACATCTTACAGTTGTATCACTGTTCAGTGCAGGTGGATTTTTAATTAAATCACACACTAATTGATACTTCATGACTTTGTGTTATCTATTTCTCAGTCATACTAACTTTTCCATCAAGATTTTTAAGAGCATTTCTTTCTTTGTTTAAATGTGTTTTAAAAACTTTGACTGATATCAGTCATATTACCAAATGGGGTGGCCCGTGTGTGTGTGTGTGTGTGTGTGTGTGTGTGTGTGTGTGTGTTTAGCATAATATAACATGATTGATTGTGTTCTATTTCCCATGGGCTGAGGTACTGTTTCCTATTACCAGAAAACACATTTGGTCTTTATAAATCTCTGTCAAGTACCTCCTAAGAAGTGAAATAAAAAGATTAATCTCACAGTATTTACTATTATCCATAGCATCAAAGAGAAATGAAATGTCCCCAGAAAAAGAGGTTATAAAATGACAGCGCATGGATGTATTGAAGGATGAGGGGTAGTAAATGTGAAATGGGCTTAAGAAGGACTTGATTCACTTACTACCATTTTGGAAGGAGTTGGGCTGTCAGGGAAATGAACCAATCTGTATTAATATAAAGCACCAGAAATGTAAATAAATCGTGTTGGAAAGCGATACCAGGATTTTTCTTGAATGCTTCTGAATAAATTATGCTTGTTAAATGTCAGCGAAATGTGTGTCACTGACATGCATAAGCTGAGAGGGCCACAAAAATATCCATTTCGGGCTTTAAAATATTTCAGCTCTTTCATGTTCTTTTGACCTTCAGTTAAAGGACATAGTCACATAGCAGAGGAAATGCCTCAGATTCTAGCATCTGGGTTTGTTTTCTTATACTTTTTTGGCACCGTTACAACAGTAGGGCTTTTCTTTCCTTTAATTTTTTTTCACAGTACAGTCAACACAGGCTTTTTACGCAAGCGGGAAAGGACAGTCGTGAGGCCAAAAGCAATAATATGTTTCTGCCCTGTGCTCTGTGGCAGGACCTAGTTGAATGGCTTGTTGTTCTCGGAGGGAGCCTAGAACCAAAAAGCAAGCAAACAGAATCCCGCGTTTTGTATGAAATTCGATGCCTACAAGTGTACATAAAAAGATGTTGTGTGTAGACTCAAAAGTTACTGCGGTCAATGCCCCGATTTTGAACCTGGTGAGTCTTTGCCCCTGTGTTCAATTCATTCATCTGTACATAGTTTGGAGTCTTTGTCTGGATTTTCAGCTGCTGGATGATGTGTCTTCAAGAGTGTCCTTGGTAGCTGAGGAGAAAAAAACTAACTTAATTAAAGGACTTGTGCAGGGTCTGCCGTATACTTTGACGCGGGTGCTTTATTTTAGCTCTTGTTAGTATTGCAGTCATTTTGTTGTTTATCCCTAGGGAAGGAAGGGTCACTCAAAACTCGAGGCAGCAAAGCAATGGCATCTGACTTCCTGTGCATTTAAATACCTGCATCAACACAGTGCACCGGGGACATCTTCCTGTTTCACGTTTTCTCAGCTTTATCTCCAGTACATTTCTGTGTATGTGAGCTTTTCTTGAGATTGTGAATCGTACGAAGCAGCGTTTCTTAGACGCTCTTTGTCTGGAGGAGTTGGGTGGCAGCCTGTGCCTTTCTCCACATCGGTCTCCTCGGCCACTCGGTGCTGGACACCCTCAGTTTTTGCATCACGAGTACTTGTGGGCCACCTGTGTAGTTCTGACATGAAAAAGTGAGGACCCAGTGCTCTTATGCACAAATGTTAACATTTAAAATTAAAAGTAGCCTTAAAAGTTGTTTTCAGAAGCCCTCTGACTCACAAAAGCATGTTTATTCTGAAGTGTGTATATATATATATATATGGAAAATATAAAGGCAAGTTGAAGGGGATAATTACCTACTCTTAGCAAATACCTATAAAATTTCCCCTAATTCATTCATTTATTCATTCATTTAATAAATATTTATTGAGCACCTGCTGTGTGGCAGACACTGCTAGGTGCAAGGAGAACAAGACAGATGAGGCCCCAGTCCCCCCCGAGCTTCCAGTGTTACGGGAGAAATAATAAAGTAAATAATAAGATTATATGAGTATAGTGGGATGACAAAATGCTACGACCAGTATGGGATAACTTGAGAAAGTCTCTCTGAAGAGATGATGGGTAAGTTGAATTGAAGGTTGAGAAGGAGCTAGCTGTGCAAGGAGACTGGGGAAGAACATTCTAGGCCAGCGCTTCTCAACCTGTGGGTCACGACCCCTTTGGCGGTCGAACGACCCTTTCACAGGGGTCGCCTGAGACCATCCTGCATATCAGATATTTACATTACGATTCATAACAGTAGCAACATGACAGTGATGAAGTAGCAACGAAAATATTTTTATGGTTGGGTCACAACATGAGGAACTGTATTTAAAGGGCCAGAAGGTTGAGAACCACTGCTCTAGGCAGAGCAACCCCAGTGTGGGAAGGAGCTTTGTGTTTAGGGGGACCAGAGGTTTCCTGTGGCTGTGGTGTAGTGCGGGGGAGGGGAGTGCGGCAGGAGAGGGAGGGAGAGAGTCATGTAGAAGAGAAGGTAAAGAGTTTGGATTTTATTCTACGTGCAGTTGGAATCCATTCAAAGTTGTGAGCCTCAGATAGAGCCCATAGGACACCGTCTTTAAGCTCAACTTTGGCTGTAAACATGGTCTTGTAGCAGGAGGCGGGCGCGTAACCTGAGGGGGGTGTAGGTAGGTCTCTGAAGGACTGTCACAGAGTGACACGTGGCCAAATAAAAGTTGGAGGAAAGGGAGTGGGTGCAGTGTGTATAGTTAAGACAGGTATAATTAAAAAGTCTCAAACTGATGAAATTTGAGGGTCAGGTTAAGAGGTGGACTCCAGACTGATACCAGGCTCATTGCTTAAGCAGTGGGTACCATTTCCTGAGATGGGGAAGACTGAACAAAAATTGGATGGAGTCAGAATTACCCTTGGAAGCCCTGGCCGGGCAGCTCAGTTGGTTAGAGAGCCATCCCGATGCACCAAGGTTGCAGGTTCCATCCTGGTCAGGGCACGTAGAAGAATCGACCAGTGAATGCATAAGTAAGTGGAACAACCAATGTTTCTTTCTCTCTCAAAATCATCAACAACAATCACCCTTTGAAATGCATCAAAGTGTACCAAAGAAGGGGTTATTTTTAGACCTTCTCTTCAGATAGGGATATTTTGAAATTAAGTCACGAAAGTGTTTCCTTGTCTGGAACACATGAACACAATTATGAAGCTTCCCGCATGCTGGCTGGCGGCTGCATTTCCGCGGCATGGTCTTCTGCAGACCCTCTCACCCTCACCCTCTCCTTAGGCAGCTTATTTCTCTCCAACTGTTAGCCTGTGAACAAATCCCCTGCCCTGGTTTGCTTAGCCTCCCTTTAAAACTGATTTTTAAGTTTCTGACAACAAGCATCCCTGTCTCAGGCATGGTTATTCTCGCTGGAATCCTAGGGAAGCAAGGCCACGGGTGGGAAGTGCATTCGCATGTCCTCATGCGCACTCCTGAGCTTACCAGGAATCCCCAGACTGCCTGACTCACTCTCCCCATACCCTGACCCAGGACCGTGCTTCCGTGTGGTAGGTCCTCATGATACTTTCTGTGGCTGTGAACTTAAACCACATTCTACGTTCCGCATGCCTGTCTGTATTCCCTAAAGCAGAGAAAGTACTTGGCTCTTAGGGGGGAATGGATAAATGTCTGAGGATTGAAAAATGACGGGTATAAAATTTAATTATAAAAGATCACTCATGACATGCAAAGAAAAAAAAAAGGACTTTATGTGGTAGTCATTGTGAATCTATTATAGATTTTTAAGTAGGGGCATTAGGTTAGGATGTCCTGGTTCCTTGATTGCAAACAGGTAATAAAGTGGCACTACAAACAGATTGGTTGTCAGAAAGTACCCTCAAGTATAAAACACATTCAGAGTTTGGAAATACTTCGGGGTCACGACCGTGAACGTGGACTGTCGTTGACCTGACAAGGGGAGAAGTGTGTCATCATTGGAGATTTGCAGCTGGTAGAAAACAAAACACTAACTCATCCTATAATAAATGCTCTGTAGTCCTCTGAAAGGAAGAGACAGCGTCGGGTTAGTCTTTTTCGACCTGTCGTTTGATTTTACTTATGCCTTTCGTTGATCTCACCCTCTTGGCCCCGGTCACATTTCTTTTTGGTATTATTGCTGCCAATTTTTTCAAATTCAAAGGCAAAGCCATGCTTGCTGAATGCACTGGGAAGAAACCCTGGCACAGATCCTCCCGAAACCAGAGAGAGAAATTATTAGCAATATCCAGACCAGTAGCTGACTGGCTCGGATCCTTCCTCCCATGGCCATTCCTGATTAATGGGAGAATCTGTTCTGTAGTCGAAAAGCCTCTTTCCCGAGCCTAGTCGCTTCTGGCTTCAGAGCGTGACCAGCTGCGCAGCCGAAGCCATTGCCAGGGCTCTGTTTCTGATTCCCTCCTCAGCACGGCAGACGTGGTGCACGGGGAGCAGAGGTGGTCAGAGCATCCCAGTCAATTTAGGCGTTTCAGCTGATCACAGAGCTGCAGCTCCTCTCACCAGAGCCCTTCACCACATTGGACACCAGGTCCCCTTCAGAAGCAGGTCGTTCCTCTGGGTAGATGTTGCCGTTCTTCCTTACGAGCTCGTTCTTGACTTCTCTCCAGCCCGCTTAGCTCCTGTGTCTACAGTGATTAATTGGCTCTGTATCTTTTCCTGACACCCTTTTCTTCCCCCCGCTTCTCTCTTTCCTTATCCTCTCTCCCTCCCTCCCTCTTCTCATGTCTGTTTGCCTCCCAACTCCCTCTACCATCGAGTTTTCCCCTTCACAGTGAAATAGCCTTATGTTGGCCTGTTTCCGGCAGTATTCATGGACCTCACTTACTTTTTGCCAGCCTAAAGTATTTATCATTTTTAACAAAGCTGATGCAGTTTATGGCAGCCTTGGTAGCCTGAAAAAGTAACTTATTTTATAGCAGGAGATATTTATTTAAATTCCTTGTTTTTCTTCTTCTGGATTCCATTTATTTTATTTCAGGGACCTATTGTCTGGGTGGTTGGAGTGTGGGATCCTTGTAGGGTCTTCAAAGGTAAAAAAAACTACCTCCCCTCCATGGTATCTTAAAAACAGTAACAGGAAGATCCAGAAGAAGTCGGTGACCGTTAAACTCTTAATGAAGGAGAGTTTCAGCAAGAAATGAAATGCTGCCCTAGCTCACCTGCATCCGGTTTTCATGGGGAGACAGGCATGGAAACAATTTAGTAAGAGAGTAGGAAGAGCTAAGCGACTTCCTCCTTTAGAGGTAGGAGAAAAAGTCGGCAGGAGTGCTGAGGAAGGAGTGACATTCTCACTGGGAACATCAGTCGCATTTCCCTCCCCAGGGAAGGTGGCATTTTCCTTGACCCTTGAAGGATGGACAGGATTTCCGTAGCTGGAGGAGAAGGATAAAGGGAGGCCCTGGTGGGGGCGCGGGGGGGTGGGGGGGGTGCACATCTGGAGGCTCAGAGTGGCGGGCACGGTGTACAGATGTGAGTACCGACTGCACTTTTTTCAAAGGTGGAGGCCGAAGGAGCAGGAGTAGGCTAGAATGATAGCCTGTGGGTGACGTACGAGCTGAAAGAAGAGTGATTTTTACTTTCTAGACTTTGGAAATGGGAGCATGTTTACACACAGAAGGGAAAGAGCCCGCAGAGAGGGAGAAATTCAAGGCCCAAAGCGAGAGCGGATGGCCCCAGGTGGGCCAGCAGGCTTCCCTTTGAGTCCTCATTCCCAGACTTTCTATGCGTTGGCTCCCGTTCTGCCTTGTCCTCAGGTCTCTATGGATTTGTGATCTTGGGCTAGTCATTTCACCTCTCGAAGTCTTCCTTGCCTCATCTGCTAACACAGGGTAGGTATCCTAAAGTTTAAAGCTAAAGTTCCACTCATATACACGCTCTTTGCTATTAGGGCAGCATGGTGATTTTGCGGAGAGAAGCCTTACCGTCTCTCTGTAACATCAAAACGTACCTATACTTCAGTCAGTTTCATTAATAGCTTCATCCTTTTGAGTACATCTAGTACCTCTTTGGAAAGTTGAGACTGATGTCGGGGTGACCACATGGTTTGGTAAAAACTGCAGCCCCTTGAAGTACTTGTGTTAATAATATTTATAGTCTAATTGCATTATTGACGAGAGCACCTTTTCTTGCCACTTGAAACAGATCCACTAGCATCCCTGACCACATCGTTTTGATATTGGCAGCATGTTGAGGCTGCACCCAGGCCATTCCCGTTCCACGTCCTTTGTAACGTGCCAAGTTCTTGGTACACACACCTTATTTATCACGTTGAAGAGCCTGAATGCACTGATTTTACGAAGGAGGTCTAGTGCCAGGGCAGCTGGCTCTTTCAATAGTGCCTTTCTCATCCTTGTAGCTTATGTTAGAACCTGAGCATGAAGCTTCATTTTATCTTCTCTGGAGCTAGTTATTATTTAAAGATGAGAAATTCATGGGTGAGTAAATCAAAGAAGGATTTTTGGAAATATTCTGGCACAGCCGCTCTGAGCAGCACCTCTGCAGTACCTGGGATGCAGTCATGTACGGAGGTCATATTCCACTGTGAGATGAAATCATGATGGCAGCTTGTAAATATTTGTAATCTATACCAAATCGATGGCATTAAAGCCCAGTGAAGTGATTGATTTCTTTGTTCTACTGACCCTGGAGTTATAAAATCCCATTCAGTCCTCTGCTCATTTTAAACATTCATCACTTACTCCTGACTCTATTTCTCCTTAGTCTTTCTTTAGATGTTTGAGCCCTTCGCTTACTTATGTTTTCTGTCTCCGTTTTCCTGCCCTTTTTCTTCTTTCTGTATCTTGACGCTCTGATCTCCCATGGTTAAAATGTTCTCCTGCCCACCAGCAACCTGTATTAGTTGGATTTGTTTAAAAACAAGTCTCTCGGTTCTGAGAATGGGCCTATGATCTAATGTAACTAACATTTCCAGCACATTCATTCTTTACCAGATGCCACCAGGCACTTTATAGAAACGATTTTATTTAATCCTCACCAAAAAACTCATGAATTAAGTTGAAGGGATAGAGTAACTTGCCCAGGGTCACACAGCCAGGTATAGGCAGAGCCACGATGGGAACTAAATGGTGTCATTCTCAATCCCATGTTCTTCATTAGTTCTGTTCCTTGTCTCGTCTGTTCAGTCCGTCAAGATTGAATGATCACCAGTGATGTCACGGCGCCATGCTAGACACAGACATGAGGACTGTAGCAAAGGCCCCTTTCTCTTGCAGTGCTGGGTTCAAAAAGTCTTTTGAGAGGCATGTGTAGGTACGTCCATCAGACCTGTGCATGCCAGATGACTCTAAAAGTCAGGGAAGTCGTCACCTTCATGGAACCGAGGTTTGAAGGTTAGAGTTTACTACCTGGGAAGGAAGAGAAGGCATAAAGACATGAGATAGGACAGAACCTGAGACAGCTGAGCAAGTGGCCACTCTGCACCTGGGGCAGGCATGGGTCCTGCACGGGAGAAGGGAAGGAGGCAGTCATGGGGAAGCTGGTGGAACTGTACTATGGTTTACCTCCTCAAATCCCTCCTGTCCCCGTCCTTCATTCCATGGAAGCCCTGGCAGTCCTGGGAGCTCCGTGGTGCTGACCATCAGTAGCTGTGAACTCCGAGTGATCTGCCTAGAGGAAATTTTATTGCCGTGGCATTGTAAAAACTAGTGTTTTCATACAGTCTTTTGATCCTTGGTCCTGCACAATTGCAACTGAATGAAACCCAGAGCTATAAACAGACATTTAATTTCAGTGTTCATATCCTTAACTTGTAAGATTGATACAGAGATATTTTCCAAAGAAGTTTTTGTGTAAGCTTAAAAGTATGGCTTTTATGCAATTATGGTTTGTTTTTCCTAATTAATTTTCCGGTTTTTGTTTTGGAGAAACTGTGCATTTAAGTGATGCTATGAAAAAGCATTTGGGCATTGTGGAGAGCCGTAATCAATGCTGTTTCAAGTGCTGTTTACTTCTGATAATTACTGTTTGAAATTAACCTTCGCAGAGCAAACATCTTTCTCGATGGCGTTTTTATTTTCCATAAACATTTTATTAGTCATGTTTCTGGTCTTAACAAGATGATTAGATATGCACCCAGTTGTTTGTTTGTTTTTTTAAACTCATTCTTGCTTTCCCACTTTCAGTCAGAAAATTAATTGGAAGGTATTAATATTTCAGTCAGAATGCAAATATAATGCCCATGCTTTCTGGGTAAGGGAATTACCAACAGGCAACAAAAGTAGATAAAATGTAGTAAGGTATTCCTCACATTGAGATTCTTAGGTGGGACTATTTAAAACAAATTCAAAACAGATTTTAAAGCCTAAAAGATGGTCTTTTATAGTCATTACCTTGGAAGCCCATGTGCTTGTCCTAGTGAGGTATCCCCTGTAGGAATGTCTTCATTCCCTCCCTCCCTCCCTCCCTTCCTTCCTTCCTTTTTGTTTTTTGTTGCCTTCAGTATTTGCCGCATTTTCTTTTGAATGCCTTTGGTAATGGCAAACTTTCATTCTTTGAAGTTAGATTTTATTTTGGGAAATAGCCAAAAGGCATATGGAGTCATATTCGATTAATAAAATAGGTGAGCACTTTGGGGAATTCTCTTTTTGCTAAAACATAACTGAGAACTATTAGGCACTGAGGCTGATTTTATTGTATATCTCATGACCTGCCTTTAAAGAAAATGTCAAAAAGAACATTACAGAAAAGTGTTGAGAAATGGCGGAATCCGAATAACTGTATAACTTCTAAGGTGACTTTGAAGAACAACAGGATTAAATGTATGTGGACGTCTGATCATTTTGTCCCTCAGGCTTTGTCCTTTTATTTACTGTCATATCTTACACTTTCAATGTAGTTAAGATGTTTTAATTCAAAAAGAACTTAAGGCTATTTTAATAGCTCTAAGTGTTTATTCTGCACTGTAGCTAGTGTGTTGCTATACATGTGGGGATAGGCCTGTACCGGGTACTAAAGTTTCCATAAGTAGAAGGTAGCTGGGTGAACCTTTTTTCTTTGTGTAATTGAATAGTTGCAAGTGCCATTTGAAATTCTGAATGTCCAAAAGATTGTTGAATTCTGATAGCCATACAGCGTGAGAGGATTATTCTGTACGGGTTATATCCCTATTAATCCCTCCTCCGACTCATGCTGGCTCGAAGTAGTAGTAGTTTACTTTCGTGGAAAGGGTCAGCTATGTTCCTGAGTCTGTGATACTAAAGATTTGGTTAGTCAGTGATATTACGTACGATGTTTACCTGCAGTAAAATTTTTTTACATAATGTTGTATAAGTCAGCTTCATGAATTAAATATTCTACTGTCCTCTCCCCACTTTCTCATCCCAAATGTAATGAAGCCGGTTTTATTCTGTGATTGTCTCAGGGCAGCTCCTCGAATCCTCCACTTTAGTACTCTGGAAACGGTTGTTCTCGCGAGGATCTGTTCTGCTACTACTGAATCAGTGATGGGTCTAGGGCTAAAAATTTGTTCTCTCTTGATTCTTGTCCCTTGTCTTTTCTTGTCGTATTTTCTCAGCTGCCTTAAATATGTCCGACTCAGGGACTAGTTACAGCTATGTGGCAATGCATTATCAAATTTCAGCCTTTTTTTTTTTTTTTTTTACTTTATTTCAGATGAACTTTTAAGCATATAAATAGTATATGTAAAGGGAACAATATTTAGAGCGCTGGGTAAGAAAGAAAAAACTTCCATGCTAGAGTATTTACACAATCTCTTCATTGTGTAAATGAGAGATTTTTGAGTACTTCAGAATTCATGCCAATTTAAACGTCCTTTAAAAATTACAAATAAATTTAGGCGGTTTGTTTTTGGAACTGATTTGACAATTTTATTGATTTAAAGTAATGAGTGTCTTGCTGGGGTGCCCTAAGCCAGGGTCAGCCAGGACTTACTGAACCCACTGCCCACTTAAGGCTTTTGATAGAGCATGTGTTTTTTGTGGTGGTGTTTTTGTTGTTTGTTTGTTAATGTTTTTATTGATTTTAGAGACAGAGGAAGGGAGAGGAGATGTGGGGGACGGGGGAGGGAGAGAAGCATCGATTGGTTGCCTGTGGCATCCACCCTGACCTGAAACCATACCTGTAACCTAGGTATGTGCCCTGACCGGGAATCTAACCAGGAGCCTTTCCGTGCAGGGGCTGACACTCAGCCAGCTGTGCCATACCGGCCAGCTAGAGCGTGCTTTTAAACTCTTTACAAGAATTACCATGTTGAATCTGGAGACCTTTGAAAAGGTCCATAAAGTTAATTATACCTTGAGACACACCCTCTGCTCAGCTGCTTAAGCACTGTATCATTTTTACATGGTTCCTTTGTTAAAAACCAGTGTGGTCGAAGTACCGCATTATAGTAATATACTGTTCATTGCCACAGACAGTGTCAAAGTAACACAGCAATTACACACCTATTAGGAAGCCCCGGCCTTTTGCTGATGTTGTAGAGCTAAAGAAGGAGGCTTTGGGAACTCGTACATTTTTGCTTAATTTGGGTTGGTGCTACCTGACTATTGCGGTAATTTTTTTTGAGTCCTTTACCCTTATATCATCTGATTCTTTGACTTTACATTGTTGATATGGTTCTATGATTTATAAAAAAGATCCCAGAGCCTTTTGTAACTATTTTCAGGTCAGCAGCTGATGCTAATCAGAGCTAACAAGAGCTTCCTACTTATATGCCAGATACGAATATCAGCTCTTTGTGTATCACTTACCGGTAAAGCCCTGAACACGCCAAAGAGGTAGAGACTTTTATTATCCTAATTTTATAGGTGAGGAGACTAGGAGAGGTTACAGGTTACCCAAGAGAGGTTACACTAATAGTAAATGTTAGAACTACATAGGTAGATAGGTAAATATATAGAGACAGGCAGACAGATGGGAAGTAGAGACACTAAGGGGATATTAGTGAGAGAAGTAATGGTTCCTCGGTTGCTTGCTGTGGTATTATGTTGGGCATGGAGCAAACCCAGAAGTACAAGGCTCACAAGTCCAGTCCTCATGGAAATCAGGTTGGATCATGGAATGCCAAGGTATAAATATAAGGTAACTAGCGATGCAGTGTGAACATTTTGTAGAATTGACATAGTGCAGAGTCTATAAAAAATAGACTAGAGGAAGGAATCAGACTTGTGGGGGACACAGAGGTGAAGGCAGGGGGCACAGAGGAGGTGCCTTTTGCTTGAAAATGAGCAGAATGCTATTGTATCTGTGCATCTCTGGCAAAGGGCCCAGGATGTTCTAAGTGCTCAGAAGACGTTGCATGGGTAGGTGGGGCAGCCTGGCTAGCTGGGGAATGTGGGGAAGGAGCCTTGGTGGAGATGGCCACCCCTGATTGAACGCACAGAGGCAGCAGGGCGTGTGTGCTCTGCAGCGAGACTTGGGGTGTGTCCTTGGGAAGGGGAGTGTCTAGAGTGAGACTGGTGTGCTCCATCGCAGGTCACTCTCCTTTCACCTGGACCACATCCCCTGCCAGCAGCAGTCTCTGCTCCCAACTTCCTCGCTCCACCTGCTTTACATCTTGTTCCTGTTTCAAGGCCGTGGTAGACATGGCACTTGATCCTTGAGGCCACGCATCTCTAAAGTCACCATCTTCTTTGTCTCTGCCACTCACTTGTCACTTAGCCTACTGCCTTGGGTCACCTCTTTAATTACTGTCTTGTGTTGCTGTTTAACTTTCCCTTATTGTCCTCTGCTCCTTGGGGTGGAAAGAACCTTAGGAATTACCATCTTCTGACCTTCCGTTGACAGAAGAGGTAACGAAAGCCCGAAGAAATAAAAAGGATGGTGCAAGATCACTTAGTTAGTGCAAGCTCAGGCCTCAGTCCGTGGCAGGGCCCAGGACCAAATCTGTGGCAGAACCCAGTCATGCTGGCTGATGATCTGTTCTCCCCCAAACTCAGTAGTGAGTTAGTAGAGGTGAGACGCCCTGTGTCCCACTTACTGTGGGCACGGAGTTGCCCAGAAACATTTGCACATGAAATAATGAAACCACTTTGGCTCTCTAATGTCTAAAGATATATGTTCCCCAACTCACAAAATGGCATTGAGGGGGTTAAATGTACAGAGAGTGAGAAGACCTCCACCATCAGATAGGTTTGTTCAGAAATAGTGTCAGAAGACACTTCAAACTATTTCACCAGAAATACGTTAAAGGTGGCTGGCTGTTGGATTCATTACTTTACTTAAAACTCACTTGAACAACTCCATCAGCTTTATATATTTCTGTCAGCTTAAACTTAGGCTGCTTATTTTTAAGTTGTGATTAGAAGTTAGTCTCAGTTCTTTTCCAGTGTAAAAAAAAATCAGTTTTGCCCGGCCAGTGTGGTTCAGTGGTTGAGCATTGACCCATGAACCAGGAGGTCACAGTTCGATTCCTGGTCAGGGCACATGCTCGAATTGCAGGCTCAATCCCCTGTGTGGGCTTGCAGGAGACAGCCGATCAATGATTCTCTCTCATCATTGGTGTTTCTATTTCTCTCTCCCTCTCCCTTCCTCTCTGAAATCAAGAAAAAAATATTTTTAAAAAATCGTTTCCTCGATTTAATAATTTTTACTTCGCGGTGACATAAGGAAGGATGGAAGTTAGATCCGGCAGTGCCCTTGGAATCGGTAAGTGACAAATCCTTCTCCGACTCAGAAGGAGACTTCCTGGTGACAAGCTCTGTTTCCCCAACATTCTCATCAGAGGCTCAGAGGTGGAGCCTTCTGGGTGCATTGTTAAGTGGGCAGGGGGTGAAAGAGTTAGGTCTGAGGTTATTGCTAAATAAGAACAACCATGACTTATGCAAGATTCATTTCTCAGAAATCAACGCAGTAGACCCTTGTGATTCATTGATTGAACATTCACGAATTCAATTATTCATGAAACAGTGACCCGAAGATCTGCGACTTGTAGTAATTTGTAATTGGAATCAGGTGTGCCGTGAAGTACCTATGCAGGAGCAAATCACTTAGCTGATGACAAGCCAACTGCCCAGTTGTTCTTCGCTCATTATCACATATGTAGGCATTCATGAACTGGTCAAAACAATTTTCTTTATAAAAGAAAGCCAGCTGTGAGGGCGGGTGGTAAGAGTGAAGAGGAGTAAAGAGGTCTTAGAAATAATGGTTCCTTACCAGAAAACAGAAATCTGGGACAAATTAAAAAGCTGGTATGCTGTATTTGGCAGTAGGTTGAATCTCAGAAATGCATAATACAAAAATGAGGAAGAGCAATTCCTAGAAATACCTCCGTGCGGGTACTGGCCAACGTGTAAAATTGCATTCCGGGCAGCTGTAATATATGGCAGGATGCACCAATTAGCGTGTCTGCAAAGACTTGGGGAATTCTCCTGTGGAAATCCTTAGTCTCTTCTATATTTCCATCTCTTTTTTTATAGGAGGCCCAGTAATGATATGGTGACTGAATAAATAGCCTTTTAAAAACACACCATTATTCTTGCAAGTCAGTTGAGATGTCTCGCATCTCTTGTTACTTAAAGCTTTAAGCTCAGGTAAAATCTAGCATATGTCCGTAGCCACTTGTATCAAATACTGCCTATGCTTTCTAAAAGAACATATAGCTGATCCATTTCTGTTAGCCTCCTAGGAAGAAAGCATCCTGAACAGAGAGGGCAAAGAAACAGTGGGATCTCCAAGTAGAACTAGAAATTGGGACAATAGTCCACCCAAATCCTGAGGTTTTGAGATAGCAAAATAACTCAGAGAAAAAGGATGGCTTCTTAATCTGAGGTGTGTGTGGGGGGGGGGAGGGGGGGGTTTAATACTGAAACTAGAAATTCACATACAGCAGCCATAAGCTCCCATTATCACTAAAGAAAACCCGTGGGATTACCTTTTCCACTTGTTCATATCTGACCCTCTGCGAGGCTCCTTCTCCGCCTTCCAAGGCAAGTTGTTATGTTCTCATTTATAACATGGACAAAAGATAGGGCAAACATAAACTCCGACTTTTAATACGTGACTTTCCTGGGGATGCGGATGGCTGTGCCTGCACAACAGGAAACTAGTAAGAAAAGGACGAGGAGTGAGTGGAGAATGGATAGAGAAGGCTGGCTCTCTCATTTGCTAGATGGGATCCACCGTGTCCTGATAAGACGGCAGGAGGAAGGGTCCTCTCAGTAACGGGGCAGAGTCTACATATCAGAGGCTACACAAATCAGAGTTCAGCTATCACCAGGTGCAGATAAATCAGGTCCCCCATGAAACCAGGGTGGCTCAGTGGTTGAGTGTTGATCTAGGAACCAGGAGGTTATGGTTCGATTCCCAGTCAGGGCACATGCCTGGGTTGTGGGCTTGATTCCCAGGAGAGGGCATGCAGGAGGCAGCTGATCAGTGATTCTCATCATTGATGTTTCTATCCTGTTCTCCCTCTGCCTTCCTCTCTCTGAAATCAACTTTAAATAATAAATTAAAAAACAAAACAAAACACACATACTAGGAGAAGAGCACAGAACGCTGTGTAAAATACGAGGAAGCCGTGGCATCATGAAGGGCTTGTTCACAGGTACAGGCTATACCAAGCAAGTCCTGGAAGCCCATATTCAGCCTCCACCCGAGGCTTCTCCTGTCCTTAATGCGGAGAGACCCTGTCTGGTATTGCCAGCTCCTCTGATCTTAAAGTTCCCACTTTTCTCTGGCTGGGCCTCATCTTCTGAATGGACTGGGAGAAATTGCCTGAGTTCTACTTCCTGGGGATGAGGTTGTTGTAGAGAAACGTGTGGTATGAGGCCCTAGGGCGTTCCGCATGGGAGCTGTCTCCTTCCGGGTCTTGTTACAAGTCTCCTGTGGGCACACAGATTGCCCTTGTAGTCCATCTTGGCAGGCCTGACCTCCATCCATTCACTGGGTGTTTGTTCTCTGAGGCTCAGAGGGCGAGGCTTTGCCTGCGTGGATGCGTAGCCTATCAGCACCTGAGTGGTGGACAGCACCACGGCCGCCCTATGACCGGAGGTTGCTCTTCTGACCTTTCTTAGTCACTCCACTTACAACGGGTTAGTTTTGGTTTGGTTTCGTTTGTATATTCAGCTGATATGATAAAGGGTCTTTGTGGTCAGATTTTTAAGCTAGTGTTAAGCAATATTAATTATTATGAAAGAGATGAGTAACTGTCAGGGAAAGATGCAGACTGCA
Source organism: Myotis yumanensis (assembly GCF_028538775.1). Lineage (NCBI taxonomy): Eukaryota > Metazoa > Chordata > Mammalia > Chiroptera > Vespertilionidae > Myotis > Myotis yumanensis. Next base: position 17,436,630 of record NW_027223762.1, read on the forward strand.
GATCAAAGGGTGAGAGAGGTGGGGTGACGACTGTGACCTGGTGGAACTGGCGTAGGATTCTCCAGGAGACCTGGCTTCTGGCCCTGCCCCAACATTCATTAGGCGAGTGACCCTTGGCCAAGACAATTGTCTTCTCTAGGCCACCGTTTGCTCCATTACAGCTAACAATTTCTGACAAAGAAACCGGTTCTTTGACAAATAAGTCCTGTAGATAGAACCGTTTCAACATTTATATGCAAGAACAAGCATACTAATTCCTCCACTCCCTTGTAATTAAATCTTTAAATCTCTAATCCTTTTTTTCATACTTTAATTGTAAGAAGGATTAGATTGATTTGTTGAAAACTTTCAATTATAGAACATTTCAAAAGAAGCCCAGACGTTCTGCTTAAAGTTTATAAGTATGGAAAATCTAGCTCAATAATGGCTAAGATATATATATATATATAAAATCTTCTTGCTTTCATTAAGTGCCTCATACATGGTAGTTGATGATTAAATATCTGTGGAATTGCTAAATGATTAAGAATCTTTCCGGTGCTTTTAACACATTGATGTAGATGTTCGGTAAGAAGCACATGTATTGCTGCTTATTTTAGTGTTTCTCAAGTGATTCTTCAGGATGCTTCTTTAACTTTCATTCTTCAAAGGGCAATGTGCTTCCCTTGTTAATACAGTTTATTTTCTTAGGAAACTAATTTAGAGATTTCTTGTTGTCCCCATGTCCATGTGTCTATCATTCCCTTCTCTCATAAATAGAAAATTTTAATAGGAGATGTGGCCACCCTGAATAAAAACTACATTTCCCAGACTCCCTTGCTGGAAAGTGTGGCCATGTGACTAAGCTCCGGCCATATGAAGGGAGCAGACTCAATAGTGTAACTTTTCAGATTATGCCATTTAGAGTTGTGCCCTTCCCTTCCACTTTTCTCCCTTCCCAGTGGTTGGAATACTATACAGACAAGGGCTATACAGTAGGTATTGAGGAGCAAAACAATAAAAGGAACTTAAGTCTAGCAACTTTATGGAGCCCAGCGTCCGCAATACTTGCAAAGTTAAGTTTCATGACACTCTTAATTCCAAATTACCACAAATTCCTAATTCTTGGAGTGGGAATTTGTGAGAATTGGTTCACCACAGAGTCCTTTGTCTCTTTTAACTCATTCTTGTTAGACTTATTTATGGAATCATTATGTTCTTTGTTATATTTGAAAAGTTTTGGAAATACGCTGTATCCCTGACATGTGGGAACAGCCCCAACCACTAAGCAAGTGTTCATTGTGGCAGTAGCCCTCACTTCTCTTTGCTGCCCAACATATGGGGCTGAGCAGTCTGCCTGCTCCCTGCACAAGCTACTCTCTGAATTTTATCTCAGGCCTGAGATTGCAGCTCCATGCAGATTGCTGTTTCATATAGAAGAGGATGAGATTGGCTGGGGCTGCTGCTGTTCAGATCGGTCAGGTTCATCAAGCGTGTCACTGTCCTGTTGTACCTAGAGTCAGCTCTAGTGCATGTCTAGAGACAGACAAGTCAAAGGCTTATATAGACAGAAGCAGCTCTGCCTATGGGGATGGGAGGGGGAGATGATGGTAGAGCTTATAAGAGACTAAAGTCTTCAAACAGCTCTGGTCAAAAGCAGCAGTTGTCAAAGCATGATACCTGGACAGCAGCATCAGTAACCTGTGAGGTTGTTAGAAGTGCACATTTGGAGGCCCCGAAGCGGACCAATTAAAGTCAGCAACTCTGGAGGTCAGGTTCAGCAGTCGGTGCCTGACAAGTCCTCCAGCATGTGCAGGTGAAAACCAGTGATCTACAGAGCGCTGGAAAGCTCGAGAGTGCAGTGGAGACCCGGAATACTGGACCCAGGAAAACTCGGGCTGGGGGAAAAGGGCCAGGTGGAGAATGAGGCGAGGAAGCATTCTGTTCAGAAACAGGAGTACAAGCGAGTGGGGATTTATGCGAGACTGAGAGGAGTCTAAATACTGTCCCTCCTGTGTTTGGTACCAGGAGCCGATCTGTCCTGCTTTTGGTTCAGGCGTGTCTTCAGCCAGAAGTGCCTTTGCATCACCCCACATACACACTGGGATTCTGAAATCACTGTATTTTTGACGTGGAAAAGGGAGCTAAAACCCGTGCTGACTGAGGAATGGGAAGGGCTCTTTATTTAGCCATCTACCTCTCAGCTCTGCAGGCTGCACCCCACCTCGCCCTGGAAGAGAGGGTTTTGAGCCAGGAGCCAAGCCCTTTAATGGCTATGAAGCGGGGGGGGAAGGTAGAATTTCCATGTAAGGGCTAGGCTACCAAGAATATAAGTGCCTGTTTAATAAATTATTTTTTGAAATGCTTTTTCCATTTTGGTAGCTGAAGTTTGAAAAATGTTTGGAGTACTATAATTATCATTTCTGGGAAAAAATACAGCATTGCAGTATTTTTGTTTTTGCTGCAGGTCAAGTTGTAGTTCAGGGTGGAAAGTAAACACATCCCTTTGCTCAGCTGCAGTTCACATATTTGTAGTCTCCAGGTGCCCTCTTGGCAGTGGCAGTGGCCTAGGGTTTACACTGTGGGTACACAAAGAATACAAAGAAGGCATAGAAACCCAGGGCCCTTTCAGGGGCTTGGCCCCCAGTGAGGCTGATTAGGAAGTTGGTGCTGGAGCCCAAGGACCCGTCAGAAGGGTGGGTCAGAGAAAGAGTCGTGGGAAGGGAACGGGGTTGTTCTGAGAGGTGGTTGGCAATGAAGAAGTACTTTCTCACCAGGGATCACGACCTTCACTGCATAGGCCGAAATGTCAGGAGGCCTCTGAGTGGGGAGCCACTCATTACCGTTATACGCCATCTCATCCATTTGATGACTTTGTAAGCCGGGCTCATCAACGCATCTTGAATGCAGAAACGGCTGGGGAGGAATCTCCAGGGAAAACGACCTGTATCAGGCACTTCCTTCCTTCTCTCTGGGCAGAGCAAAGACTGATTTCTCAAAGAGTAGCCCTTTTTATAAAAAGAATTAAGAAAGTACTGGAGGCTGACAGAGAAACAGCACTTGAAAACTTTCGGCATGCTAACATGACTGTGTGTGGGGGCGGGGGATATATATCATATGTGTGAATTTCATAATTCAACTTCACTTTTATCAGCAATAGCAAACATTTAATGATGTGAATCTGTGCATTATATTGAAGATGCTGTACATTATATTGGGGATACTGGGTTTAAAATGAACTGAGAGGGAGAAGTGAGCTAACATCAGGGTCTAAGAGTGCCCCCTATGTGTGTGTGTGTATATGTCTACATATGAATACATGTATACATGCACACATACAGGGATGGGCAGAAGTAGGTTTACAGTGGTTCATATGGAAAAATATAATAATAAATACTACAAGAATAAATTCTGTTTCCCATACTCACAACTGTAAATCTGTTTTTTCCCACCCCATATATGCATATAAAATATATGAAATACTTTTTTATTTCTATAATGTAACATTTTATATTCTATAAATATAACATTATAATTCAAAGAATGTATATTTTTTAATCCCCTCAACAATCTTGTAGAATAAGTATTTATATGAGTATAGGAGTTTCTGAGATCTGACTCAAAGCCTCAGCTTCTAATAATTGATGATAAACAATCTGTTGTACGCTTACACATGGCAGGCATACGGCTACCTGCCATATATATTTTTTTCACTTAACCCTTATGACAACCTTGAGAAAACTGACACAGAGAAGTCAAGAAAGTTGCCTAAGATCACACAGCTAGTTGTAAAAAAGCCAAGATTTGAACATAGTTCTTTTAGGCTCTGAAACCTTTGTTGCCAACTAGTAACTACACTGACTCTCCTATAAAAGATAAAAATTAGCCTAAAGGAGCCCTTGTTACGTGGCAAATGAGTGGTGCAACGTAGGATTAACTTATTTTTAGTAAAACAAATTAAAAAGGAAGGAGGAAGAAAAAAAATAAATGGCCAAAATATTCTTTCAGAAGCCTGCTGTCAGATTTTTATCCATATGGGTTTTTCTCAGATGTGCAAACCCTCGCGAGGACTACCGTTGAGCAGTGAGGTAGCTGCTGCTCTTCACCGCTGGCTGCTGTGGTCAGCAAAGACAGAACAGTGCTCTGTGGTACTCTCCCTGTCCTTTCTTCGTGCTGTTCGGCACTCTCTTTATTCTTGGTGTCTCATCTTAATTGCGTAAGTGAGTCACTTCCAGGAACCTCTGGAGACCTCAGATCAGTGCCTAATATTCTTTGGAGTCCTTCTAAAGACGTTGGAGATCCATACACCACCTCAGGCACTCGGGAGTTTATTGACAATATTACCGACAATACCCTTGGTGTAACTGTTCCTGGTTTTTTAGAATCACAATAAGATCACATTTCTACTGTACTCCTCAAACTCTACAGTACTAACAAATACTGGAGCTTCAAGAAAAAAAAAGAACTGGCTTCTTCTTCAATTAAAAAATCATTCGTTGGTCCTCCTAAGGGTTTGGGAGTCCTTGGAACCTGAGTCCACAGGCAGAGCTCACACTCTGGCTGGAAGATGTTCGTCGAAGAAATCCACAAGCTCCAGGTGAAGACACCAGACCCTTCATTCTCGCGTCTTAAAAAATCCGGCGTTTGGTTATGCTTTTTCAAATCAATGCCATCATTACACAATGGGAGAAGCATCCCTTCCTCAGGGGAGGAAACCTGGAAGTATTTGGAGGGGACCCACCCAGAGTCACATAATCACTCAGCAAAGTAGAGGCTGTGTTTGTGTTCTGTAATGGATGTTGCCTTCCGTTTAAACACCACCCTGCGGAGTGCCTCATTCCGAGTGTTTATGCCTCTATGACATGTTCAAGCTGTTGATGAAGATTCCTCTTCAGATGTCGCTGAACTGACTGTACACATTTCGTTCATTGAAGTTTTTCCTCATTAGTCACTTGCCCCATTCTCTCATACCTTTCATTCCTTTTTTTGTGGGCTTGTGTTTATGGCCCAAAAAAGGGGGGGCGGCGGGGGCGGGGGGTGAGAACCACAAGAAAGGAGGGGCAGATATTTAGAGAAAGCTGTAGTGCATTAGGTAAAAATACCACTTTTTTGAAGTCAATCTTCACTTCTTTGCACATTTATCCAAACCATCCTTTGGCCTTATTTTATTGCCAGATTTTTAAACATTGCTACATTTTGAAAACTTGTTGCTGTGTATGAATATAGAAATGTAATTATTTGAATGGCAAATCCCTCTAGGAGTAAATTGAATACGCGTTCCTGATGTGAATGAACAGATAATGAAATAAAATGTCTCTGGCTCAAAATTCTAATAAGTTTTCATAAACTGTGATTTGAGATTCAGTAGGATACCTACATGCACATTTGGGATCCGACACTTTTTCAGAGTAAAAGAAAATGCTGGGGAAGTTCCCCGGGCGGAGGGGGTGGAGAAGGGGAGGGATCCGTATATGCTGCAGGTTTGAGAATCATTATTCTAGCTCTGTGGTTTTCAGACTGTAGCACGCATGAGCATCACGTGTGTGTGTGTGTGTGTGTGTGTGTGTGTGTGTGTGTGTGTGTGGCTGGGGGTTGCTCAGATTGCTGGACATGGCCCTGGAATTTCTAATTCTGAGGTCTAATGTGGGGTCTTAAAATGTGCATTTCCTATAAGTGCCCGGGAGCTGCTCATGCTCTGGTCCGTGGCCCACTGTTTGAGAACCGCCACGCTGGAGGCAGTTTGTCTCAATCTTGACAACAGCTGAAGCACCTGGGACTCTTGCTAAAATACAGGCTCTGATTCAGTAGGTTGGCTCGGGGGTCTGTGTTTCAGCAGCTCTCACAAGCTCCCCAGGGAGGCTAGTGCGGCTGGTCTGGAGGCCATCCTTCCGTAGCAAAGCTCTAATCTAAAGCATCATCTTCAACCTATTCAGTAACATCCTGGGCCATTCCTAGAGGTACAGCGGGGCTCAGCACACAGCATGGAGCACTCAGAGGGGTGGCAGCAGAGAGCTGGAGGGCTGCTTGGTGTTTCGCCAGCTGCCGTTTGAACATGCCCTTGGCTAAGCTCTATTGTCAATAGGGAACTTCACTGTACAGATTCCCAGTTTGCTTGGAGGACTAACACAGTGATTCTCAGCCCTGATCACAGGAGAATCTCCAGGGAGCGACAGAACCAGATGTTAATTTCCCAGGCTCCTCCCCAGGGTATTGTGGTTTGATTTAAGGTGGGATCCAGAGAGTGGGGTTCTTCAAAGTCTTGTAAGTGATTCTAATGCACAGTCAGCACTGGGAACCACTGAAGTGTTACATGTTGTAGTTTTACAGATCACATAATTTTTAAATTCCTATTTGGCTAATTTATGTTCTACTAGGATGCAAACTATAACTTTATTAGGTCATTGAAAACAATGTAATTGAGCAAAACCACCAAGAAAAGGCTCTGTGTAGATTCCATTGCTGTTAAATCCTAAAAGCAGAGTAAAAGAAAACGCTGGGAAAGTACAGCTGGGGTTTCTGAACGAGCTGAAATATGAAATATTTCTGGGACTGTATCAACAAGCCTAATTTTTTCCCCTCGGGGTTATGATTGTGCGGAACAAGTCTTCACCGCGAAGCTTGCCAAAAAAGGTTATGATAAAATCATGGAATGTGAATGAAAAGAATTCCCAGTGTAACTTTAAAGGAGTCAGCCTCTAAATTTTAAAATGTAGGGGTGGCATATGCCTTGCATTTGTAATAGAAGCTTTGGGAACAGAATAATCTCAGATATCAGAAAACGCCTCCTTTTATCGTGGGGTGGCTGTAAGGCCAAGGAGCAGATGAGGTTGGGAGGGCGGCTGGTGTGTGTGTGTGTGTCCAAAGAGATGAGGACACACCAAAGACCTGGCACCTCGTTTTTCTTTGTGAAGTCACTTTTGTATTCTGTATGTGAGCAAAAATCCAACCATTGACTCAGCACCCCACTTCCAAGGAGAGCTGACTAGGGAAGATGAAGTGCCTCTTGCTTTCAGCACGGTGGGCTCAGTGGGAAGAGTGTGGGCTTGGGAGCCTCTGCCACTTGCTCTGTGACCTTAGCCAAGCTTCTTAGCCTCTCTGCGCCTGCCGCCTCCGCTGCCAACTAGATGGCATCTCTTTTTTCACGTGGGAGTGCATAGGGGTGTGACAGCAAGTAGAGGCATGATGCCTCACACATAGAAGGTGCCCAGTTAGTAGAGATTGCTTTCATTTCTCTAGCATGGTTATGGGAATTACATTCTTAACAAGAAACGCCCATCAGAATATTTTTCTTGTGTTTATTGATTTTTTTTTTTTACCGGTGAATTACACTAGTTTAGATTTCTCCTTAATAGTCATGAGGTATATTTTTATATTTGGAGAGTAGGATCATTCTTGCCTTCGCACCTTCATTCTTGCTACTCCCTGCACCCGGACACTCCCCCCCTGCTCTTTGTGTGCCTTCTCCTTTCATTCAGGTCTCTGCTCAGGTGCCATGTCCTCCGACACCCGCCCCCTCACCCACCTGGCTAATGCAGTCCACCCTCGTCACTGTTTCTGCTTCAGAGCATTTATCACCACCTGGCATTAGGCTGTGTGGCTCTTTGTTTATTGTCTAACTCCTCTGGAATTGTAAATTCAGGAAGGCGAGGCCTTTGTTTCATTTCCTGCCCATGGAGGTCATTCAGTAAATATTTGTTGAATGAGTGAGTGAAAAGACTGGAGAGGACATCACTGGTTGCGCCTCAGCTGGTACCATGAGGAGATTTATCTCCCGGGGCCACCAAGCGGCCCCTGTGCTACCAGGGCTGATGCCTTAGCTACTCGGAGACTCCAAATTATAAAGGAGGAAGATTACCAGTGACGTGTGGGGAAAATTGATCACAGACTCTTCCCCTCTTTACTCTGTGTTCTGCCTACCAAATTCTGACATTGTCAGGTCTAATCAAATTGGGGTCCCTTGAAATAGCTATCGTCTCAGAATGATCCTGACTCTGTGTGTGTGTGTGTGTGTGTGTGTGTGAGAGAGAGAGAGAGAGAGAGAGAGAGAGAGAGAGAGAGAAAGAGAGAATATTAGAATATTAGGATGCATTTCAGGAAAGGACTGAGTACCCAGCAGCCTCGACTTTGTGGTTGCTTATCTGAATTTTATCAGTCCATTTTATGCTGCCTGTTTTCCATTAGTAAGTGTTTAGTATATCTGTTGTTTTTTTTAGAGATTTTGAAAGAGGAGGAAAACTTGGTAGTAAATGTGTGGTAATTCTATAAAAATGAAGTAGATATAATTAGAATCTGGCAGTATAATTTTTCTCTTCTCTTTTTTCTCTTCCCATCTAGTAGTATTTTCATTTTACTTTGGTTTTACTTAAATGTGTGTTTAAACTGAATACTCTTGAATGCGTTTATTGCGTAGATCATGATTGCACTTTTCCCTGTTGACATACGGACCTGGAGGTCTGTAGTTGGCCAACCTGTAGTCACACTAGTTAAAATTACTAGGAGTGGTACGAATTCTCCAGTATTATTATAATTAATCCTGGGTGACCCTGTCAATATTTTAAGGGCTAACCTGTTATAGGAAGACTATTAAAATAATGAAACTACCGGATGGTCCCTTAATTACCTCTATTGCAAGTGCTACTGTCACTTTAGTCTTGGTATATCTAGGGCAGTTTTTGTTGGTGATGGGTTTTCTTTTCTTTTTTTTTGTATTTTTGTTAATGTGTTGTTGGGGTTTTTTTGGTTATTATTAAAGATTCCAGTTTCAAAGTGTTGTTGCCAGGGCAACCAGGCTGCAAAGCTTGTTAATTAACTTAAGTATTATATGTAGACATCATAGGGGAAGTGTCAGGAGAGAAGAGGCTTCTTTTCAAATGGATAAAATTAAAATTTCAGAGGTAATGTCAGAAAAGCCTTCTGAATGATGGAAAATACATGGTGTGGCTGTAGTTTTTCTTCTCGATTTCTCCATGGAGGAGATGATATAGAGACATAATGAAATGCACTGGAAGACGTATTTAGAAACAGGCTGAGAAAAAAGGAATCAGAAAAACAATTCCTGATGCTGTGGTAACCCTGGTTGGGTTTAGGTGACAGGCTGCTGACTGGTTGGGAGAGGGGAAGACGCTGGGTGAGTAGGGTTCTGGGTGCTCTGTTGAAAGGTGAATAGAGGGTTGAAGGAAGAGAATAATAAAGCTACGAAGGTTAACAATTACAAGATAAAAAGAAAGATATAGATCTTAGAAATCGAAATTATTTGAAAGTATTATTTTATAATTTGTCAAGTCACTATATAACTTGAATATTATGCCTGCTAGTCATAAAGTAAACAACCCAGTCTTGAAAATTTAAAGTAAAAACCTAATGTTAGAAACACAAAGAGAAGTCATGGGTACATAGTGGGAGGTTTGTATAGATCCCTCCTGGAAATTAGACTAAAAATGTAAAATACAGGGGATGTGAATGTCAGAAAAGCTTGATTTGATAGATTTGTAAGTTTGTAGCCAGTAAACAGAGAACACATTCTTTACAAATATCTATGTATTTTAAAGTTGGCCATAGGCCACATATGCCAAAAAACACAAGCACGCAAACAAAACAAAAACACTCACAGAAGTAGAACATTGTATAGCCTACATTCTCAGGCAATAAGACAATATAACTATAAATTAAAAATCTAAAGGAAAGCCCCCCCTCCTCAAAAAAAATTCATTGATGCAGAAATTCAACAGCATTTTTCTAGAAAGTCTTTATTACAGAAGAAACCAAAGTTGAGTTATAGATTATTTAGAAATGAGTTACATTGGGAGTAATGCATATAAAAAATTGGAATGTAACCAGAGCAGTATTTGAATAAAGTATTAAAATTATTAACATTTCTAAGAAAATAAAACAAAAGCAAACTAAGCATTAATCTTCAAATACTAGAGAAAAAAAATCAATGAAATAGTTAGCAAGGCAAAGAAGGAAGAAACTAAAAAAATTAAAAGAATCGATGAACATATAAACTACAAATAAGAAAGTTTGATCAATAAAGCCTAAAATGAATTTGAAAATCTAGATTAATCAGATTGAATTTCTGACTAAAGTATGTTAGTAAGAAAAGATTATTCTAAAAGAGGTACAACATGTGAATAACAGTCAAAAAAGAAAACTGTCGCTTCCTACTTTAAAATAAAAATACCTAGTTGAGATAGTTTCACAAGTGGGTTTTTATGAAAACATCATAGAACAGATAATTCCTGTATTATAGCTGAGAAAGGTAGAATGTGAAACAGCTCATTGAGAAAGTTAGTGTGACTCTGAAAATAAGACTGGATGAAGCTAATACACACACAAAGGAGAGAGCTACTGGTTAATATTAATCAAGCTTATACATTTTTTAAAATTTAATTTTAGGAATCAAGTCCAGCTGGATCTTTTGAAACAGGTTTATTCTAAGAAGACAAGGATGATTTAATATCTAATTGAGTGTATTAGTGAATTAAAGGGAAAGCCTGTATGATCATCTTGAGAAAAGTTGAAAAAGCACTTAATCAGGTTTAACCCTCATTTTTAACATTCCTAAATCTTTTTCAAGGGGTGTTTTTGCAACAGTATATCACAATTTCTTAAGGCCCTAACTGCAAAACACACATCAGTAGATGACAGTGTTGGGACTGTTTCGAGAAACATAAAGAGCAAAATAACTAGGAAGATCTAATATGTTGGGTTTTAATGAAAACAAGTTTTATTGGTGCATATGTTTGAAAAGTGATTATAGATACCAAATATTTTACACAATTAGAATGTAATAAAATGTGATACAGAAAAAAATTAATTTTGGCCCATTAACAAGAGTGGGAATTAAGAGCTATTTGCAGTTAAAGTCACAGAACTCTTATTAATTATGAGACCATGTGTTTGTTGTCAGCCAGATACGCCATCTCCTAGGTGCAGTTTACAAACTCCACCTCAGTTAGTCCCCGTACAGTCAAGATTCACTTTCTCCTCCTCAGCCTTTTGCTCTGTTCTGCCCGTTCTGACCAGGATCCAAGGGTGGAATTCCTCTTTCCTACTCAAAGCGGTTGCCTGTAGTTATTATATGAAAAGAAGCTATCTGCATCCTCCATCTATCCTGCTGCTGCCTCCCTGCCCCCGTGCCCATCCTGTGACACACGGGTGTGCCTACCTCTGCGGGGATGCTCTCCTCCCAGCCATCTCCGCGGCCCAGCCCTCACTCCTTCAAGTCTTTGTTCAATTATCAGCTTCCCGCCCATGCCTGTTCTCACCAGGTTTTCACTGCTCCCTCTTCTTCCATGCATCCTCATTCCCCCTTGCTCTGTTCTGTTCTTCCCCCTGTAGCACTGACCACCCTCTACTATCTCTATAGTTTGCTTAGGCATAATGTTTATTGTTTATTTTCTATCACTCTCTACTGCATTCTAAGTTTTTTGGGGTCAGGGATCTATGCTGCTTCTCTTTACGGGGTGCCCCAGGCTGCAGGAACAGCAGGAGCTCAATAAGTATGTTTGAATGAATTTACTAGAGCGATGAGGATGAAGACTTCCCTGTACTATGTTTTGATTGGATATGAAGGAGTTAGATAAGGAAGAGGGACAGTAAATGAAAGATACCGCAGTTGAGGTAGGAAACGACCCGAGGAACACGTGGCTTAGGAAGTAGATCTGCTTTTGTGCGATGAAGCACCAGGAGAACTGAAAGCGAGGAGACCGGGATTCTCGCCGTAGGTTCACCGCTGACCTCGGGCGCATCGCTTCAGCTCTGGGCTTCAGCTTCTTTATCTACAAAGAGAAGAGCGTTTTTAAGCGAGAAGACTGTGAACGAGGTCTAACCCTGCTTTGTGATTCTGTGCGGGTTTTACATGAGGAAAGACAGAGCTTATGATAACATACCCCAATACTACATGGTACCATCTTTCTCCCCTTCCCCCAAGGTCCTGAGGCTGCTATGATGTGCTGCCGGTTTATTTCCGTCTTTCCTCAAGGACCTAATTAATGTTGGTGTAAGTTTCTTAAAAACGTAAACGAAGGAGCTGAGGAATGGACTGATGGCTCCGGAAACTAGGGCTTTGCTTGGTCGGTTTTTGTTTCTAAGATTGAGGTGCAGCGATGGATCAGTGCATCCTACTAGAGAAAAGAGAATGCGGTGCATTTGTTGGATCTCTGCTGGAGACAGAAACATACCAGATGTCATTTAGGGAAATTACATGGGAATTTGGCTCGTCGTCCACCTTACTGAGATTCCACATCATAGAATCTTAATAAGTTCGTCTCCTCAACAATCAGAGCTCTTCCACGCTGATTGTCATGTACACCGTCTCCCGTCCCTGAAGCAGCCGTGATTTATGTGTGGGTCTATTTTGTTATTTAAGCGTGCACTCTTTTCAAAGAACAGCCCTCAAAACTCCCTTTAAGTGCAAGGATCTCTCATTTAGTCAGGGACTGAGTTCAGTGTTCCGATTCTCCTGGCCGTGTAGGTGTCTTCCCTTTGCCTGTCTTCATCTTGGCCAACACGCTGGACATTGATTATTCAACACAAGTGAGAGGGAAGATGGAGATAGGGGCAACTTCAGCCTCCCATCCTGGTGTCTGTGAGCAGATCTCGGGAGAGATGTCATGGTTGTGAGGGCTTTCACCAGACCGCTTCCTCTCCCGTCCTCTTTGGTTAGTCATTGGATCGCTAGGATTGCGTGTGCTTCTGTGGAACGCGCCCCACAGCCTCCCGGCACGTGCTAAACTTTGTCTCTCCCATTTAGAAGAGAAGCCGGACTGCTCCAAGGCCCGCTGTGAAGTCCAGTTCTCCCCGCGCTGTCCTGAGGACTCCGTCCTGATCGAGGGCTATGCTCCTCCCGGGAAGTGCTGCCCCTTACCCAGCCGCTGCGTGTGTGACCCTGCGGGCTGCCTGCGCAAAGTCTGCCAGCCGGGATACCTGAACATTCTAGTGTCAAAGGCCTCAGGGAAGCCGGGAGAGTGTTGTGACCTCTATGAGTGCAAACCAGGTATGCACGCGCCTGTCTCAGCAGCCGCGTCCCTCCGCAGCAGCCCCGCCTCTCCTTCCGCATGCAGACGGGCATTCTCGCCGGTACACTGTGCTGTCTGTCGCTGTGGGCTAGAGGAGCCTGACTTCTGGCCTCCTCTTCAGAGAAGCAGAGAAATGATTCCCTGCTACCACAGTGCCTCCAGAGAGGGACCCTGTCTGTTTCTCTTTTCTTCTTCTTTGTCCCCCTCAATGTCTGCTTGATGGGAGAGGTGGGGTTAAAACTTACGGTACCTGCTGCTTCCTTCCCCCCAGAAAAGGTCCGAGCCTTCATTTGCAGATTTAGCTGTTGCTTTTAATGATCACATTTAAAATAACCGTCATACATAAAACAGAAAGTTATTTTTAGGTGCATACAGGCATCAGAATGCCAGCCGTTCCGTAAGGGAGTGCTCAGCCCTGATCTTCCCTCTTGCCCGTTCCCCGCATCCATCTGTTGGCTCTGATAGCATGTGCCAAGTCATCTTTGGCTGTTCACTCACCTTCTTTGCCACGTGTGATCCGCTGCGGTGTCCCGGCTGTTTCTTGCTTTAGGTTATTTCTAACTTCCTTGGTCTTCTGGCAGTGTATCTTGCGTGGTCTATGGGTAGGTTTAGGCTCTAGTGATTTCCTCTTTACATGTCTCTAACCATTAGTCAGATTTCTTTTGCCTGCTGGATAAATGCTTCAAGCAAAACAATCCTTTGTGCATCTCTTGAACTGTTTTATTAGTAGCGCATCTACCCACGTAACCACCGTTGGCTTAATGCTCTCTCTGCGTCTTCATCTGAACTCTTAAGTGTCTTGTCCCCTGCTCTCCTTGTGCGAAGACCTGGGACGCATTACCATTCTCGAACGTTGAGTGAACTGAATGTGCCCGTGTTAGGACAGGCTTCTGGGAAGCGAGGCCGCTGCAGAAATGTGTCCCGAGCCAGGGTTTCATTTGGGGACTCAGTCAAAATGCCAGTACATGTCACAGTAAACGGTGCCTCTGTCTGCCCCTTCCAGTGTTCAGCGTGGACTGCAGCACTGTGGAGTGCCCCTCCGTTCAGCAGGCCGTGTGCCCCCTGGATAGCTACGAAACTCAAGTCAGACTCACAGCGGACGGTTGCTGCACGCTGCCAACAAGGTCGGTCTGTCCTCAGTTAATGAGCTTCCTCCTGTCTTGTGTGTTAGCATCCTGGGAGGCAAAGTTTCAAGCATGCAGTTTGTTTTCCCCAACAATTAGGGAAACCTGATCTTCTTCCGTTTCTGCGGAGAAATCACTGAACTGTTACTACAACTTGGTATTTACCTGTGTGGTTCCTCGGATCCAAGCCAGGTGTTCCCAGGGGTAGTCACTAATCCTCACAGACCCTTCATGTCGGGGTGTCGTGCACTTCTGCAGACTGAGAACTGTCCAGGCAGACATGCCCCTCAGGAGGTAGCCAGGGAGGCAGCGAGGTGTCCATCCATAGCGGGCATGTCATTCGATCCTCTACAGTGACTCTTACAGGAGCTTGACCATTGTGACCACTAGGATGAAACCCTGCATCATGGAGTTCTCCCCAAGGATTCTTCACATTTGTAATCACATCTACCAGACCTATTGCTGGCAGAGGCAAAGAGGAGTCTATGTTTTTGCAGTACTTTCTGGAGTAACAAACACATCTCTCTTTGGCTTGATGGGGAGAAAAAGGGGCTGGCATTCTAGTCGTAGCAGCAGGACATCCACTTAGCCTATAGGATGGGCTCATCCCCGAGCGTGAAGGGCTGCAGGTCTGTAATGAGGGACTTCTAGCCCCACCATAGAGCTGGCCCTTGGGCTTGGCTTTTGGGAAGACCCTGCTTGGATGCAGGGGGCTTACATCCTGCTCCTTCTAAGATGCTCTCTCGCCCTCTGCCATGACCTTCCCCAGGCCACTAAGACATCATTTAGACTATGTCATCTCATTCTTTTCAACTTTTGCTCTACATTTACTATCCAGCACTGCCTTCTTTCACTCTGTCTCCCTCAGTCCCAGTGCCAGGCACTTGGCACCTGTATTTGTTGTATGAATAGTTGTGATTATGCAGCTGGGAGTATCTCTGATCCTTAGTGAAGGTAAGTACCCGTTATTTGTCCGTAACTGGAATAGACTTTCCAGACTGTTCTGATAATTACTTCTTTCTTCTTCCTTGTCTTAAAATACACGAGTTCTTTAACACCACCTCACCTTTGTCCTGTCCGAGACCCTGAAATTCTCTCCGACATATTTGACATGACTTCCCTGTTCCTTATACTGTATCATAAAACAGATACAAAAGCTTCTGTGAAGATAATGTAATAGTGGCACAGCCCCTTCTTACGATACTGTGACAGGAGAATTTGCGTGCAGATGCTTGGAAAGGGGTGAAGCATCGTGCAAACATAGGGTATTACTAATCAATAAAGGAAGGGAGTGGAGCATCGCTGAAAGTAGCAGATGTCCCTTCAAGGTCTTTATGAAAAGGAAGGTGGCGTGGTATATTCCAGAACCCAATTAATCAGAACAAAGCCAGTTGTTAGTGAACAAGCCCTTCAGTGAGGAAAAGGGACAGCCCTCATTCACTGCGATCAGGGTAATGTAGGACCATCTGCGCGTAGGAGGCACGCCAGGGGCTCGGAGTGGGTAGAAGCTACGGGAAGACCTCTTTAATCTCAGTTGAAGAAGAAACATTTTCTCACAGCTAATGATGTGCTGTAATGAATTGGGCTGCTTCCTGAGATAGTCTGAGCTCCCTGGAGCTGGAGACGGTTCTTTCTGTCTGGATGGCCACCTGCCAGGAATGCTTAGAAGAAATGTGATGTTGGAAAGGAGGTTCAGCTAGAAGCCGTCCGTCTTTCTCTCCAAGCTTCTGTGAGTCTGGTAAACATAAACCTTAGGATGGTTATTACTGTAGGGACGTGGTTTTTGACTTTGCATTCGGAACTAAGGTGTGGTCAGTGGAAGGTGCCTCTGATGAAGGAAAGGGGAACATGGAGAAGGAAGTCATTCAGGCTCCCACTGTAAATTATTTGCAGGGAAGGGGTAAGTTCTCACAGCTCTTTAGTTTCCTGCGCTTTAGGTAGTCGGTGACCCCTGCTTCCCGCCCCCGCCCCTTCTCCACACACATCCTGTGTTTCCACCTGACATGGCCCCTCCCCGAGCGCTCTCACGCTCCCTGCCTTTTGCGTTTGCACTTGACTCCTCTCCCCCTTCGACAGCTTTCACTCCTCCTTCTGGATTGCAATTCCCTCTCTTCAAAGTGTTTTTGGTCTTCAGCCCCTACGGATGACTTAGGTGTACCTCCTCTGCTCCCTTTTAACTTAATTCCCGTGCGTCTCTTTATCATAGCACTTTAATAATACATAACATCGTTGATTCTTTTTGTCAGCTTTTTTCCCACTCTGTGATTCTCAAGGGAAGAGAATATTTTAGAGGCTCTAATACCTGGAATAGGACTTGATGTATACCAATCTACATTTATTGATGAATGAACGAACGAACAAATGAATAAACAGATGCGCCCACTCTTAGGCATAATGACTTATATGTTGAAGAAGAGGAAAATTATCTTCCTGCCTTGGCTCACTTTAAAACCCTGCAGTTTTTCCCCAACCCCCTTCTTAATGGCCCAGTTCTCAATACCCATCCATTCCAAACACCAAACTCACCTTTCAAAGCACAGGGTGCCTTTATCTCTCCCTTCCACCTTTTCTAATATTGTTCATTATGCAGGACTCCAATTAAATCCCACTTTACCCACAAAGGTCTTCATGCTTCAGCCAACTCCCGTCCCACCCCGTAGGAACTCCCAAAATAGACCTTCCCATGTGGCAGTTCATCATATACTTCCTTGCATTGTTCTTGGTGTTACATGTATGAAGTCTTGTCTCACCAACAAAAGGATGTTTCTAAGGTCAGAAATTGTGTCTTTCTTTTCCTCTGTGCATGCAATAAATACTGAATAATTGCTAAGTACAGAATATGTTCAGACTGTGGCTTA
This sequence comes from Myotis yumanensis, assembly GCF_028538775.1. Classification (NCBI taxonomy): domain Eukaryota; kingdom Metazoa; phylum Chordata; class Mammalia; order Chiroptera; family Vespertilionidae; genus Myotis; species Myotis yumanensis. Next base: position 17,453,610 of record NW_027223762.1, read on the forward strand.
ACCTAGTTTAGCATATTACATAGGTACCTCCTTTCTAGGGAGGACAATAGACAAGTCATACTTTGACAAGAGAATAAAAACCCAAACAATCATGTGGAAATGGAAATAGAAAGAAGAAAGCCTCGTAGGTAGTAATAGTGGTAAAATTTTAAGAGGGAAAAAAACAAAACAAAAAAACGACGTAACTTTGTTCCTATGTATGAACCATGTTCAAAATTTGCTCTCATAAGCATGATGTTTAGACATAAAGAAGATCATTGTAGAGCATGTAAAATCCTGTTATAATTATTTGACCTTTACTAGCATAATTGGAAAGAGCATTGCTAAGAATTTAGAGCCATCTTAGATAACACTGATTATGTGGAGAATTCAGAGGGGAAAGGCCCTGTGCAGTTAGGACAACATCAGATGAAATATCAAAGTTTGGCGGTAGAGACTCACCTTGGGTGAAAGTAACCACCCTTTTTATAAGGATACTAGAGGCCTGGTGCACAAAAATTTGTGCACTCGGGGGGGTCGGGGGGTCCCCCAGCCCGGCCTGTGCCCTCTCGCAGTCTGGGACCCCTCGGGAGATAACGACCTGCTGGCTTAGGCCTGCTTCCGGGTGGCAGAGGGCAGGCCCAATCCCTAGGTGCAGCCAGCCCCTGGTCAGGCTCAGAGCAGGGCCGATTAGGGAGTTGGGGCGCCACTCCGTCATGCACAGAGCAGGGAGGTTGCGATGCCACCCTCAGTCACGCTCAGGGTAGGGCCGATTGGGGGGTTGGGGCACCGCTCCCTGTCACACTCAAGGCAGGGTCGATGGGGAGGTTGCGGCGCCACCCCCTGTCACGCACAGAGCAGGGCCGATCAGGGGGTTGGAGTGCTGCCCCCTGTCACACAAAGAGCAGGGCCCATCAGGGGGGTTGGGGCTCCGTACCCTGTCATGCACAGAGCAGGGCCAATCAGGGGGTTGAGGAGCTCCCCGCTGTCAGTCACAGAGTAGGGCCAATAGGGGAGTTGGGGCACTGCCCCCTGTCACACACAGAGCAGGGCCGATCAGGGGATTGGGGCGCCGCCACTGTCACACTCGGGGCAGGGCTGATGGAGGGGTTATGGCTCTACCCTGTCACACACAGAGCAGGGCCCGTGGGCGTGGGGGGTGGGGGGGGGGGGGGCGCTGCACCCTGTCACACAAACAGCAGGGCCGATCAGGGGGTTGGTGCGCTGCACCCTGTCAAACACAGAGCCGCAGGGCAATCAGGGGATTGGGGAGCTCCCCCCATCAGGCACAGAGCAGGGCAGATAGGGAGGTTGTGGCCCCGCCCCCTGTCACACACAGAGCCGCAGGGCGATCAGGGGGTTTGGATGCTGCCCCCGTCACACTGATCCCGGTGCCGGGAGCCTCGCTGCTCCGCTGATCCCGGTGCCAGGAGGCATATTACCCTTTTACTATATAGGATAGAGTCCTGGTGCATGGGTGGGGGCCGGCTGGTTTACCCTGAAGGGTGTCCTGGATCAGGGTGGGGGTCCCCACTGGGGTGCCTGGCCAGTCTGGGTGAGGGGCTGAGGGCTGTTTTCCGGAAGCGAGTGACTGAAGCTTCCAACTGCTCCTTGTTTTCTTTTTTTTCTTTTTATTCTGGGCCAGGTTTAGCTCTGAGGCCTCGCTGCTGAAAACATCGATACAATGTTGCTAAAGTCCGGCTGAATGAAAGCCGGTTTCTGGGGTTTTGTTTATCTTCTTATTTGCAACATAGTACATAGTTGCTTAGAGTTGTAGCTAAGAGGCCGGCAAGTGAGGCGGGGAATGTTGGAGTCCGCAGTCACTGCAGCAAGCAACCCTCATGTTCGCTTCCAACTGCCTGGCTGCCGGCCGCCATCTTGGCTGACAGTTAATTTGCATATACTCACTGATTAGCCAATGAAAAGGGTAGCGGTCATACACTAATTACCATGTTTCTCTTTTATTAGTGTAGATATTATGCCTTCCATAGACTACAAAAGAAATGTGTGGACTTTCTCCCACCTTATCTTAAAAAATAATCCTCTCCCTCCTTCATTTCCATCCGAATGGAATTGCCATTCCCAGTGAGACTGTGTCACCTGTTCAGGTCGTTTGCTGCCCTGTTTTGGGGTGAGTCCTCGCTCAATTTCTTAATTTTCTTTAGAGTTGTCTCTTTTCCGTTCAGTCATTCACTCAGTTATTCGTTCATTCATGAATTGAGCCCTCACACGTGACAGACACTGACTGTAGATGTGCTTTTCACACGTGGGTATTTCCTTCCGTGTCTGCCCCTGACCACTCTGGTTTTCCCACCTCCCTCTGCCCTTTCTAAGCACAGGTTATGCCTTCGTTCCTTGCTGCATCTCTTCTTTCTCATAATGGCCCATCATCCTGTGTTTCTCTCTTGCGGTGTTTCATCCTGTTTAGACAGCATTCTTATGTGATATAATTAGCTTTTAACCATTTTTAGTTCTTCCCTCCCTCGGCTTGGTCTAGGTTTCCAGGCCCCCTGCCAATTCTTTCCATCCTTTTCTCCTCTCTTGGCACTGGACTGTGATGGGAGCTCTATGGCAGCTCATCACACCTTTCAGAAGGTAGTGGAAGGGAGTGAGTGCCCTGGGCCGTACATTGGGCCTAAGCACTGCATGATGACAAGAAGGAGAAATGGGACTGTCCATGTGGCTCATGGCACTTGAGTGTCTTTGGAAGGCCTTTTGTATGTGTGCGTGCAAACACCTCCAAGCAAAAGGAAGCTTACAGCAAGACAGTTAGGGTAGTCACTTTGATCCCAATGACGTCTTTGCAGAGAAGGAAAAACAAAAAATTCTGTAAGTAGCACGTAGGTAGCAGTACCAAAGACAGCTTAACTGTGTACTGTGCCTTGCTGTTTACAAAGCATTCACTTTGGTTATTCTCATTTTATTGTCATCTGGCTCCATGAGGAACTTATGGACATGAAAACGGGTTGAGAAATACGTGACTTGTGCAAAATCATAAGTGTTCTCTGGTACAAGGGACAGAGCAGGTCCGAGTCTTGAGCCCACGTTCTTTGATTCAAAGGCCTGTACTCTCACTGCAGTTTTTTTGATGATTGTGTGTATGTGTGTTTTAAGTCAAGGAAATATATCAATGAATATGAATTCAGGTCTCAATGAATATGAATTCAGATCTCATCCACATACTTATTTATATCAGCATAGTACATATTAACACGATATACATATGCTTCATTTACTCATTGCTGTGTAACAGGCACCATCAAATGTAATAGCTTAAAACAACAATGACTTATTATTTCTCACAACTGTGTGATCTGGGCTGCTCTTCTATAGTTAGCTGGCAGGTCCTCATCTGAGGCTGGGAGGTCTAAGGTGATGTCACTCACATGTCTGGGAACTCAACTGGGATGGTTGGGAGGCCTCGTTACCTGAAGGCAGAATTGAGAGGAAGTAGCAAAGCCTTAAGAGACCTCTTGGAAGTCACACAGCACCACCCCCACCACATTCTCTTGGCCAAAGCAAGTGACCAGGATAGCCCCGATTCAAAGAGCCGGCAATAGATCCCACAGGAGAAACGGCAAAGAATCTGTGGCCATTTTTTAAGCTGCCACAGCATACGTTTAGTCATGTAGGTGCTCGTTAGATTTCATTTTCTGGTTGTAGAAAGTGGAGGGCTGCAGATATGTGACCCTTTCCCAAGGGGAATGTCCTTCTGGCCCTGGGGCTCCCGTCCTCAGGTGTCCTTCAAGCAACCTGGTGGTTCAGCTCCTTTCCCTACCTTTCTGGGTCTCTCTTCCCTTGCCCATCAGCAGTTCACCTGGGAGCAGACTTGCTCGAGGAGCCTCGGAGCACCACCTCAGCTTTAAGTATCATTTAGCCAACCTTTCTTTTTTAACTCGCCTCCTTCAGGAATGTTGTGATTACCTAGTTAAACTCAGTGCTCTCTCATCACCCGAAGGGAATGCCACAAGACCTGCCTAATGAAACCAAGTCAATTCCAAAACAAGCCCACAATAAAACTTTTCAAAGGTGTTGCATGGAAATTCTCCTCTATAGTGGTTGATTCAGTAATGGTTGTCAGAGGGAAATGGACCCACCAGATGGGTAGAGGGTAGACCCAGCCTGGGCTGTACACCTGGGCATCCCATGTTCTCCTGTGCCAGCCAGCCCTGCCCTCAGCCCCGAGGGGCTGTTTCTCCAGAGAGCTCCTAGGACACAGTTTTTGTCTCTACACTCCTCACTCTTTGCTATCTCCAGTGTGTGTGTGTGTGTGTGTGTGTGTGTGCCCGATTTTACAGAATCTTCCCTTGACCCCTGTGACTTTTCACCAGTCTTTTTAGATACAGGCTTCCTGGGTAGACATTAACTAGTTAAACATCTAGATAGTATTACCTCTCTACATTATTCACTTTCACTGTAACTCAAATGAGGTTTTCAGTACCCTGTGCATTTTGATTTGTTACATAACTATTTTTATATTTTTATTAAGATGAATGAGGGTCATATGTTACTGACAGTCACCCTTTCTAAATTTATTTTAATGAGATTTGTCCCAAACTTTTTGTTCTGAAATGTTCTGTTATCAATTTCTGTCTATAAATAGGCATTTCTTAAAAGTTATGGAGAAAAATCCAATTGGATTGTTTTGTGGTGGAAATAAGTCATTGTTTATAGTGTTCAAACTTAAAACAGGGTTTCTCCTGCTCGAGCCCAGCACAGCGAGCCCAGCTCCCTGGCTCCGGCCTCTCCGACTAAAATGTCCCGTTCTCTTTCAGAACCTGTACCTGGAACAGTTATATCTCTTGCTTTCTGAGACACACACACTCTTTCCCCTCCACCAGGGGGCAGGTTGTATTTTATTTTTAAATCAAGATATAGAAACATGTTAAACTTTTTCTTAGTCCAGCCCTAGCCAGTTTGGCTCAGTGGCTAGAGCTTCAAACTGTGGACTGAAGGGTCCCAGGTTCGATTCTGGTCAAGGGCACATGCCCCGGTTGCCAGCTCGATCCCTAGTGTGGGGATTGCAGGAGGCAGCCGATCAATGATTCTCTCTCATCATTGATGTTTCTATCTTTCTCTCCCTCTCCCTCTCTGAAATCAATAAAAGTATGTTAAAAAATGAAAGAATTAGTCTAAAAGAATTAAAGATTTTCTATGATATGTTAGATAAATGTTGACTGCTATGTGACTTTGCAGTGGAAATGTAGTTGAGCCTGAACCATAGAGCTTACACAGGTGTGCACATGCGCGCGCGTACACACACACACACACACACACACACACACTCTTCCCCCTCCACTAGGGGGCAGGTTGTATGGCTCTCCCATTTCAGAGATGGATCCTCACCCGAGGAAGGGCCCTGCCCAGTGAGTGGCAGAGCCAGGCTGTGCTGATAGTACAAGCCACACCAGGCAGCCCTGTCCTGTCAGCCTGAGCCCCTCCACAGCCCCACTCAGAAGGCTTAACAGTCCATGTCCTATACTTTGCTTTGTTGTCCTCTGTGAGCGAAGTACATGTGAACAAACTGTCCAGCGGCTAAAGAATCCTCCACGCATCACGTGGCACCGTGCAGAGAGCACCTGGCTGAAGTTGAGCACCAGAATCCAGGCCCCTTTCTGCATGAACTTGGACACACCTCTCACTTCCTCTGGGTCTGCTTTCTTATCTGTGAAAGAGGGAGGAGAGGAGGGATTTGATGACCGCAAAAGTAATTTCAACCTTGACATTGTTTGACTTTCCCAAACCCTTTAGAGGGAGGAACCCACGCCGCTGGCAACAGGAGACTCCTGGGAAAGGAAGGAGAAGGAAAGTTTTAGAAAATCCCAGTGTCCCACAGATAATGGGGAAATACATGATTTGCATAGTGAGAGGAAGGGGAGCAAGTCCAAATGAAGTCATGAAAGAGTGGTGGTTACTTGTTTTTCTAATTTTTTCCACTAGGAAACCTTAGAAATGGCAAAATGAAATAAACGATTAGACTAACGATTTAAACCACAGTCATCAGCGCTGGTTGAATTGTAGAGCTGGGTGATAATCCAATAAAGGAGATTGCCGGTTACATTTTTTAAATATACCTATGAATAGATAGTTCCTTATATAGCAGATGCAGAGGCGATCTGACCAAAGGCTGAATTCATGGTATAAGGCTTTACTCTTAGAAACTGCTTTCCAATAGAACGTGGTTTCTACCAGCTGTACTTTCCCTGAAGTTCTGTCTTTGTCTCCCTTCCCTGTGTCTCCTGTTTATTTAGGTCTTCCATATTCTTATTGGAGTGTTCTGTATTTCACACACACAAACACATAGACACACAGAGCATTGCCTTTGGGGAGGAGTTTTAGATTCTTTGTTCCTAACTTTGATTGGACCATCACTTTCTTTTTCTCTTAAAACAAAAAGCAATCTGCTGAATTAAGTTCCATGTTTTTGTTTAAGCCTCAGTTTTGTTTCTCTCTTACAAGACATTCACCTTAGAAGATAATTTCCAACTCACACCCTGTCGTTTTTCATAATAGCTCCAAACTCTGTAGGTCCAGGAAGTGAAGTAAGATAAAAGGAAGGATGCCAACCCCATTGTAGCTGAGATATGTCAGATATACAGGCCACAACCAGAGCAGCAGAGAGGAACTCACCTTCTCCGTAACATGCACGAGTTCATACTGCTACTTCACGTGGAAGATCGAGGATGCTTCGTTCCCATTCCTCTGTCCTGGCTTCTTGGTGCGATACCGTGTTTTGGTGACGGAATCTTAGCAGATTGCTAGCACACTGCTTCTTGTGAAGGATACAGATATTTCGGAAAAGAGCTTCCAGAATTCACAGCCTGAAGTTGAGTCATACCGGATGAAGCCAGCGGAATGGAATCTTTGGCAGATTGTCTCTTCCCTTCAGAAGCACTTGAGTTGAATCGGAATGAATCTAGCCTCAAAACTACAGTGAGTGAAAACAGGGCGCAGATTGGAAAGTGCTCAGTGGGGGACCTTATGAAAGACAGAGAATCTGGGGCTTGGTGTGGGGAACGGCGACGAATAAGACTGCCCAGGCTAGAAGGAACTCGACAGCTTAACAGATATCACCTCAGCCAGTTCCAAACAGCTTCAGGCCTTTGGAAAGTGATAAGAGAACGCACACCAACTGAGTAGTCTGCCCTCGAGAAAATTAATGGATGTCTTTGTACCAAATAAGAAAACCTGAATTTAAGAAAAAGCCATAAAGTAATAATGCCAGCTCTACGTCCAAAGTAAGAAACCAAGGACCTAAAAAAAAAAAGCACACAGGGAATAACTAGTGATAATTTTTCATATCCCTCCCTATTTGCCTGCATTTTTAAATCTTAGGATGACACAGTTCCCATCTTACTGAGAACTCGGTGGATTCTCTTATTCCTCTGCTCCAGTAACGTCTGAGTCATCCCTTGCTTCTGAGTAATAGTGGTGGAGGGACAGTGTCAAGAGTGCTTTCACTTTGTTTGCTAACCTACTTCCACTTGGGTGGTTGAGCTTCCCAGAGCTGCTCAGTTGGCTCTTATCTCCAGAGCCTCGGCCATCATCCTGCTGTTTAAATCTCTACAAGGGTGTTGGGGGCACGGGGTTGAGGATTACTCAGGGTCGGGAACACGGGCACATTAGCCCAACCAGGCACATACATCAGAGCCTGATCCGGAGGGTGGCTTGGAATTGACAGATTTTTTTTTTATCATAGCACTGGGAGCACGCCCTAGTTCTTTGAGATGGTATTAAGTTCTTTAGATCACTAGGTAATATGTACTGTAGGCCCATATGCTTTTAATATCGTGTTAGGTGATTAAATTGCTTGTATAATACCTACTTAAATAGCCAGTGGAAATTGGCCCTAGAGATGCATTTTCACAAGGACATTATCAAACCTTATAATTAATTATCATGTTCATCTATTCCCAGGACTTTGTCTCAAAGAAAATGGCACTTAATAATAGTTTTTGTTTCCTGTGTTTAAAGATCAGTCTGTTGGTAGGCAAATTTCTCTCATTCACTTCACTTTTTTGGTGGTTTCCTTTCATTTGGATAATTTATCCAGCTGCTTTTAAGGGGAAACGTAAAATTATACAATATGTAAAATATGCATTAGCATAGCACAGATCTAAACCCTTTCTCTGACTCCTGACATGCTATCATGGTAGCGTTCTCTCAGTTTTTACACACATGCGGGGGGGAAATTTGGAAATGTATTCGAAGCCCTTCTTTCTCAACTAAGAAAAGAACATCTATTCTGTTGCCCTCTGTCACAGTAATTTTTGGCCCAAAAGAGCAAGTCATCTCATAACTAAAAAAGCCAGAGTCTATATTAAACTCCGATGTTTTTAAAACAAAATAGTTGTAGGAATTCCATGTTGTTATTGGACGTGTCCCCAGATGGAGGAAGCTATGCTTTCCTAGAAGTAGAGCCCTTGCCCACTGGAGATGAACTGTCTCCCGGGCAGAGATGTTAATCTGTCAGTAATTTGCTTCATATGTGGAAGCCCTGCGCTTCCTTCCCACACGCCTTAGACCTGTGTTTCACCGTGAGGTTGACCAGTGTATAGTGTATAGTTTTATTTATACGGGTTTCAGTCCTGAAACAAAGCTCAGGGCTCTCCTCTGGCTTCATTGGCTTACAGTTTGGTCTGAATGGGCCTGACCGTCACCAGAGTCTAAATACATGCCCTCTGACTGTCACTGAAAGACTCAACTGTGAATTCCATTACACTTGCGGGAAACTTGAAAAGCAGACTCCACTGCATGGATCGTGCGAACCCTGCCCAGCCCCATTGATGTTATCATCCTCATGGCACAGGCCACCAGAACCACGGTGCCACACAGCTCTGCAAAAGTGTATTGGGAAGTTGTTTACATCACAAATAAGCAAACCTAAAATGTTAAAATCCTTCTTCTTCTGGAAATGCCAACTGCACCCCCAAATTCCATAGCATGTGTTCCAGTCTTCATTTGCACCTTTACGTTGGGTGGGAGTGACCGGGATCCTCCTTGCTGTGTAGACACAGTTTGCAGAGGGCTTGGGGTTCTGTTCGCCCAGTAGATATGTAACCGCTTAACCGGGACCCTGGAGGGCGAGGCAGCTAGTTTCTCTTGGACTTCATGCTCTGTCAGTCCACTGAATCATACAGACGGCCGCCTTTTAAATGCTCTCTCTCTGACTTTGCCCTTGTTTGGAAAGGAAGGAAGTTGTATCTCATGGCTCTTGTGATGACGTGATCAAGTGCTTTGATTTCCATAGCGAGACCAGGGTTTCTTGAAGAATCTTCTGACATTTCCTAAGACATTAGATTGTGTAGTTTTTGATGGTAAGGATGCACCTTATATAGTGCCTAACATAGGTAAATAATAGATGCTTTTAAATACATTTATAGACAGTTCATCTGTGGCAAGTCCTACCATCACTGGTTTTGGTGTGTTCAGGGAACAAATTGTTGAGTGTTTATCTTGTGCCAGGCATTGTACTACCTGTTGGGACTAAGATGTTGTCACCAGTGTGAAGGAGCTTGCAGTCTAAAGGGAAGGCGAGCATGTATAAATCACTAGAATTTAAACTGCTACATGCTTAAGAAGTAGAAGTGTACAAAAGGAAAAGTAAGCTCACAGAGCAGAGAGAGATTAATTCCCATTCGGAAAACTGTCAGTTTTGACTTTTGAACTGAATCTTTAAGCATGAGTCAGAGTTCGGCAGATGGAGAAAGAGGAAAGGGCATTCTAGGCTATTGGCGTCATTGCTTTTCAAACTTTTAATATGTTTTGCGACTTAAAACATTCTAATCCCACCTATCTTTATGATTCAAGAAGAATAAAATTCATGACAATTGTTTTCTCCTCAGATGACCTCCTCTTTGCAAGACTGCATCCCTTGTTTAAGATGTTTTCCATTAAAGATGCTTCTCAGTGTGATATGCAGGCTCCCTTAGTAGCCATCCCTGGCCAACCTCTCTAGCCGTGTTCCCTGCAAGCCCCTCTACAAGGTCCCCCAGTCCCCTTCCCACCATAATATGCTCCTGGTGGGCTGAACTGTTTGCTCCAGTCTAGACACACCGCAGTCTTTCTTGTTTCTGTACATTTGACTAGGTTTTCCCCTCTTCCCGGAATGTCCTCCTCTCCACCCCCACGCCTCCCCACTTGATGGACACTTCGCAGTCTGTGCCCCTCACACTGCTAGGCATGGGTCCACACAGCATCAGCTGTTTACCTTTGGGCCTCTGGTCAGAAAAAGCATCTTGGAGAAGTGATCCTTTGGGGTGAGTGGAGGTTTGCCATTGACATGAGGAACTTCAGTGTTGAGGACATAGGACAGCTACTGCTGGGCGAGTGCTTCTCCCCAGCAGCCCTCAGCAGCACAGAGGAGGAGGTCATTGGTTTGAATCGCAATTTGCAATTGGCAGCCTTGGGATTGAATTTGACCCCCACCCACACACACACGTTTTCCTTTTGCCTATTTTTTGGGATGACGGCGGGGAAGCATCTTTAGATTACTCATCAACACTGAAAAACTGGAGGCTTCATGTGAAAATCGGGCTTCTCTGGAGCGTTTGGAAGGTATAGCTATAACCCTGCCCATCTAGTTTCTGTGCGGAAGGAGTAGTGATGCCCCCTCGGAGCAGGGACCCTCTTGAGTTGTCTGGAGTAGCTCTGCGCTCCAGGACTCCTGCCCAGCTCCTGCAGACTTCAGGTTTGCCGTCTCCGGGCTTAACTAACTTAGTGTTGGGGTTCAAGGGACCAGATGCAAACGCAGGTTAAAGGGGCAGGACGTTTAAAGGCATCATGAGGACGGTGGTTCAGGTAAGCCCCAGGGGTTTGGGGCTGTCTCATTAAGGAGGTACACTCCGGGCGAGCCCCAGACTGAGGAGAAAGGGAAGGATCTGGGGAGGAGAGGTGCCGGTGCCGTGAGGGTGATGAGTCAGTGCGGGGGAGCACACGGATGAGAGAACTGGGTGAGCCATGTGATCAGCGAGCAGGATGTTTCACTTGAGAGAGTTCAGAGTGTTGTGGCCATCGGAGTGAGCGGCTGAAGGGGAGCGGGAGCCAGAGTCACTGGATTCCAAAAATCGGGTGAGGTCAGGGCGATGAAAATGCCTTTCCCACATAGACATGAAGCCGTCCAGCTTATAATTACATGAAATAGCTAGCAGGCGTTGAGTGCTTCTGTGTCCGAGGTGCTTTGCACGTATCTGTTTATTTCATCTACATAGCAGTCCTATGACATATTTTAATGATCTTGGCTTTTACATATGGTACAGTTGAGGCTTAGGGAGAGGATGTAACTTGCCCGAGGCCATATGGCTCCTAAGTGGCCAGAGCTCGAGTCTAAGGCTGATGTGAGAGTGCTATCTCTGGACTCTTCCCCCCCCCCCCCCCCCCCATAGGCAATGGGTAGGAGACAACACCTCCGAGGGAGGGCTTGGCTAAGAGAAGAGCAACCACGTGGGGCTGCTAGCCAGAGGCCAGCCTGGAGAATGTCCACCTCCTGTCAGCCCAGGTGAAACAAGTAAGGGGGACGGGGGCAGTTTGTGGTCTCCCTGGAGGAGCTGCAAGGAAACAGCATTTTCAGGCGAGAACCAGGTGATGAGTAGGAGAGGGTTGAGTGGTGCCCTGTGTGGTGGTGTTCAGGTGTTAAGAGGTGGTCCCCACAGGAAAGGTGGGGAAGGTGGGGAAGGCAGAGAAGGCGGCGTGGAAGGGCGAGTCCCAAGAGCAGAGCAGGACTCTGGGGATGCACCTTCCCTCGAGGACCGGAGGCCAGAGCGTCCTCACTGTGCACTGATGACCGGAATCAGAGGCCTGGGGCTTGACAGCCCCACGCACCCAAGTGGCCCCGGGCTTAAAGGCAGCTGTTTCAGCCCTGCTCGGCCCAGCAGGCTCTGGAGGAGCGTTAGCAGCCCAGGCAGCAACGCTTTGCTCAGGTTTTCAAATAGATGCGTTGTCCTGACGTCATGGTGGTGGTCTTCACCGGCCCCGGGAAGGGGATGGGATAGTGCACATCCCACTGTTCCCCTGTTTGTGATTGTGTGTTCAACGCCTCCCTAAAGGGAAGGCAGGGCCTGTGTGCCCCCGGCCACCATGCAGCTCAGTGCCCTCCTGCATGTCCGCACTCAGCAAATGGGTGCAAGATAATCACCTGCTCACAGCTAGCGAACCCACATCCCAAAGCATGCATTTCTCATTGCTCGTGCAGTCGGCAATCCTGGCTCCGAACAGAGAATGCCTTGTGTTCCTCTATTAAAACTTACTCTCCACTCCAAACCCGCTCCTCCTCCTTCCCGGAGCACACGGTGTCCCTCCTTTTTCTGACTGGTTTTCCTGCGTCTCTCCCCTGCCCCCTCTCCACCCTCCGAGGCCACCTGGCCCACCACAGCCTAAGGAAGGAAAGGCTGAGAGCTCATTGCTGGGACTGGATCGTTAACAGGTTGTTGGCTGAATGGAGTGGGCTTCAGGAAGCCTGCCGGGTCCCAGGTGTCCCGTGTTCCTTTCCACGGGGCCCTGGGTGTCCTCTCAGCCGTGTTTCTGTGCCTCTGGTTTTCCTGCCTCCAGGATTGAGTCCTTGGGAACATCCCCAGCTCTCTTCTCCAGCCGGTCACATCCAGGTGGCAGGGCAGTGTGTGCAGTGTGTGTCATCGCTTTCTCGTTGCCACATCCACTACCATGGGGCGTGGTTCTAGAAGATAATTTTATAAATCCTACAGGAACCATGTGGGCTTGCAACTTCCATTTTCCTACAGTTTATACCACTTTTGCTTTTAACTTGGCATAAGTTTCCTGCACCACATCCTAGCCTGGAGCGGGAAGCCGTAATCACCGACTCCTTGACACAGCTAGGAAGAGGAGAGCGTTATTATTATTACTACTGCCAGGAAACACAAAGGAACACTTTACCTAAAGGGTGTCCCAAAATTCACGCAAGAAGTAATTTTGATAGAAAACACAGGTTTATAATGAAAATTTTCAAATTTTTTATTGATTCATAAAGTATACAGTATAGGGTTATGTATGGAATAGCATATCGGGTAAATGACCTCCACGGGTTTGCTGGCACATACGCACTCTTTTGTTAATGCCTAAGCAGTCGCATTTTCGAAGAAGAATGGTCCGATGATGCCTCCAGCCCAAAATCTGCACCAAACAGTGACACGTTGTGGATGCATTTGTTTCTCAACAATCACTCGTGGATTTTCTGAACCCCAAATGCGACAATTTTGTCGATTAACCAAGCCATCAAGATGAAAATGAGCCTCATCAAAATTCAGCCACATTTGCCGAAACCGGTTTGGCTCAGTGGATAGGGCGTCGGCCTGCGGACTGAAGGGTCCCAGGTTCGATTCCGGTCAAGGGCATGTACGTGGGTTGCGGGCACATCCCCAGTAGGAGGTGTGCGGGAGGCAGCTGATCGATGTTTCTCTCTCATCGATGTTTCTAACTCTCTATCTCTCTCCCTTCCTCTCTGTAAAAAATCAATAAAATATATTTAAAAAAAAAAAAAAAAAAAAAAAAAAAAAAAATTCAGCCACATTTATGCAAAACGGCCATGGAAAATTTCAACAAAAGAGTGCGTATGTGCCAGCAAAGCCGTGGAGGCCATTTACCCGATATGCTATTCCATACACAACCCTATATTGTATACTTTATGAATCAATAAAAAATTGAAAATTTTTCATTATAAACCTGTGTTTTCTATCAAAATTACTTCTTGCGTGAATCTTGGGACACCCTTTAATAGCCTCAATTTATACCTCCCCTGTAGTGGAGCACATCCTCCAATTGCAGCCCCCTCCCCTGCTTCCCGGGAAAAAAAAATAACAACACCCCAAAATGCAGAGTGGTTTTGCTGTTGACTGAAAGGAAAGTGGAGAACGCACCATTTCTGCCTGAGTGGGCGAAATGAGAGATCATCTAGGAATTAGCTTGAGCAAAGGGGGAGGAGGTTTGTGACTTAGTAGTAAATCTCTCCTGGGGAGACATGAGAAAAAGTAGAACCCTAAGAAACCTCCGTGGGGAGGAATACAGTTTTCCATATGGTAGTTGGACCCTCGGGCGGGAAACCCATTCTTTTTGGATGTTTTCTTTGCAGCCTCTTTTTTTAAAACGTATACATTCCTGAAAGAGTTAATAAATGTAATTAGTAGAGAGAGAGTACATCAGATTTAAGTAAAGTTGGAGCTACTTTTTACAGAATAGGAATGTTCTATGTGTCAGTGTACTTTCCGTTCCTGATAGTTATTTCATTAATACACCGTGTGGAATCCTAGTAGTACAAGTACTTTGCCATTTTAATTCTGTGTTTATCCTTGTTTCCTGACGAGGAGGAGCCCTAACCTCCCACATATGAAGAGTGGTTTTGATTTATGGGCACTGGTTCTCCCTTCTGAAGGGCTCAGGCACTCAGTGCAGACATGGGATGAAGCCAGTGTTGGGAGGCATCGTTTACAGAGGACTCACAGGGTCATTTTTTTTCTCCAGATATGGGCAGGGATATGGATGTGCTTGGGGAACGTGAGGAGTCTGATGGTTTGCTGCTTCCAGATTTCCTCCTCTACCCAAGGGGTTAACTGTAGGGGATGTTAGAATGACATTTTACTATCAGCTCTGCCTGGCGCCCCCCACGAGGGCACATTCCAGGGCGCCCCTGTGCTTTGCTGAATGGCATGGGAGTAGCAAAGAGGACTCCTCTGCCCCACGGCCCCTTCTGGCAGTTCCCTGTAGTTTAGTATCCTCCACGGTTTCTCTCGTCCTTCTGGCAAAACAAACTATTGATTCTTCTACTTAGTAATGAAGCCCTAACTTGGTTAGGTAAGACAGCCTAGCGATACCAGACAGTATGTGGGGCATATTGCTGCTTCTCCTGCATAGCTCGGTCTTCTTTCATAGGAAAGGAGAAAGAACAGTGGGTGTCTAAGTGTGTAAGTATACTTTCCCGCACGCCCCCTCCCTCAAAAAAAGAAAAGAAAAGACCAAGAGAGCTTCCAAGAGAAGGCCCGTCCTGAACTGGGTGTGAAGGCTGAGGTTCTTGCTGCCAGGAAGAGACCAGCATGGGGCATGAGGCTGTGGTCTGCTCCAGGGATGGGGTGCAGGCAGTAAGTAGGCATGGATGGGCCAGAATCGGACCGTGGCAGTGATGGGAATGGGGTTGGCAATAAGAGAACTGTGGGATTTTATAGTTAGAAGAAAGCTCATTGTGGTCCAACCATCTCTTTTATGGCTGAGAACACGGAGCATCCCAGAGTTTAAGTGGCTTGCTAGTAGTCACCCCTGTTCTGGGGGGCGGGGGGGGGGGGTGATTGTGTTGGATAGTAAATTAAGTTGTTCTTTTCTTTACTGCGCCTAACTCACAGGAAGGAGTCTTTATTGTAAATGATCGAGAGCAAATGCTCCAAATCCTCATTCTCATTAAGATGTTCAAACTAGTTGACCTTGGCTTTTCCCAGTGGAAAGTGCAAATTCAGCTGTGGTGATCGAGAGCCTGCACCGGCAGGAGTCAGTTCTCAAAGAGTTGGTCCTAGGTTCCAGTGGGATCCCCTGGAGAGCTTGTTACACAGGCAGATTCTGGAGCCCCGGCCCCCACTTGGAGAAGAACAGTCTTTGTGTTTAGCACCCTGCTGTCCGCGTTCCAGACCAATTCCATAGTCTTTCCCTCTGCACACTGATGTTGTACTTATCAGCTTGCCATCTAAAATTGATAAAAATAAAAACTATATAACCAATGCATGGTCTAATCTCTGACTTACTAGCCATGAAAAAATATTCATTCCAGATTATTGTTTGGATGCCTGGCTCATTCGACGTTTTCCTTTACGTGACAAAGACTTGTCCCCGGTGCTAAGGGAATTCACAGAAAAAGTAGGACTTTGATTTTGTGGGATGAGCAGGTACACTCCAAGAGTTCAGTACCCCTGGGTACTTTAGAAGGTCAGAGGAGGGAAAGTTAAGCCTGGCTCCTTGATCAGAGATGGCCTTGTAGAGTAGGGGGTCTTAAGTTGTGTGGAATTCACCAGGGGCGAAGAAGAGGCGGGGGTTTTAGGCGTGTGGACATCTGAGCTGTGGCGCAGGGTGATACGGGGCAGGGGAGGGTAGATGGAGTGAATGGCATGTTGCCATTGTTGTTCAGCTGCGGGGCATAAGGAGGAACCAGTGGAACCCGAAGCTGAAAGATAAGGAGAGGCTGGACTAGAAGCCCCTTGTAAGCTGTGCCAGGACCCTGGCCTCTGGCCTGCCTGGGACTCTGTGCAGACCGGGGAGCAACCAACATGAAGCGTAAGTGTGCACTGCCTCTCAGGGCCTCCTAAGGAAGGGAGTGCCCTCTAGGGGCCGAGATGATGTCTGAATGCTGCTCATCATTGTTCTTGGGCACTCGGATGCCCAGTGAGCTGAATCCATGACCTGTTTGAGGGAGAAAAAGACAGCTTAACCAATCTACCTGGCTGCAGCTGTGATTACATTATGCAAACATTTATTGATATGCTACCTTGATTGGTCATTATCTTAATACTGAGGTTAATGTTAGAGGCTTGATTTTTCTGGCAGATTGCAGATACAGGTTCCTTCTTGTTTAAAAGGCCTCGGCGCATCTATTGTATGAGTCTATTTATAGGAACTGCCCAGAATAGGCCAACCCGTAGAGACAGAACATAGATCAGTAGGTGCCAGGGGCTGGTGAGGCTGAGTGGAGAGTTCAGGGTTTCTTCTTGAGGTGATGGAAATGGTCTGAAATTAGGTAGCGATGATGGTTGCCCAACCCTGTGAACATAATCCACCAAATTACACACTTTTAAAAGGGGTGAATTTTATGCTATGTGAGTTTCATCTCAAAGCTGTTATTTAAATTTTTTTATTTATAATTTGTTTGAGCTCTCAGCACTTCTGCTTCAAGGTATCATGCTGGTGTCCTTTTATTTTTTTTTTACAATATAGAAATCTCACTGCTTTCCTTCTGACTTTCTTTCATTTAGTTAATATTGTCCCCCTTTTACTTATCTCCTGTTCTGTCTCATCATTAAAAAGTATTTCTTTAATGAATCTACATGGTAGATCCAAAGAGAGCTTGTGGGAAGACGAATTATGTGAGTCACCACAAAACAGTGGGAGGAGGGCCTTGAAAAAGTATGGAGTTCTTTGCGGCTGGCCTAGAAAGACAGATGGGATCTAGACAGACAGCTGGAGAGGACGGGGTGGTGGTGGTGGACTGGGTAGGCAGTGCAGCCTGGGCTGGTTTGGAGAATAAAAGTGTGGCTGTAGCATAAGGAAAATGAAGACAAATACCAGGAGAGAGAGATTGGGGAAAACGGTATGTGGGCCTGAGGGTGTTGAATGCAAGGCTGAGAAGTTGACCAAGTGAGGAGTAATTGAAGATTTTAGACTACAAAGTACAGGCGCACTGAGCCGTAGGATGGATATGGCATAGTTTTGGGAAAGGAGAGATTTGGGTGAGTGGGGACCAAGTTAGAGCCTAGACATTGAGGGAGGGAGGGTTTCAAACGTGAAGGATAAGGGGTGACATCAGTTTAATAAGTGTCTCTTCCTCGAGTTAGTCTGCTGTCCCTCCCACTAATCCACGTTTTCTCCATCCTCTTGCTTGCTCTTTATTCAGGCACTGGGATAAAAGGTAGGAGGAAGATTGGGTGGAGGAGGGGAGGGTGATGCAAAAAAAAAGAATAAAACTCAAGAAAAAAGGTGGTGAGGACAAGGTATAGTTTGCATGCTTCAGTTATGTAATTCAGCGTTTCATTTTCATGACTTGATGGGAAAAAATCTAGTCTCTTTTCATGGAAAACACAGGACAGGAGGTCTTCTTCACTTTCAGGTCACTGGGTGGTCTGTGCCTCCCTAGCCTCATCAGGAAAAGGGAAGCTGCCTACCTCCTGTGCCGGTAAACCAGAGACTCTGGGATAATCTTATTAAAGCCTTTTAAAGAATACATTGGACTCCCGTAATTTGTAGACATAATAAATTTCCTTGGCAGATAAGGGTCCTGGTGACGCCCCCCATTTGTTATCTGACAGAGTGAGCGTAGACATAAGGTAACTCATGGCCGCTGCATTCTGCTGAACTATGTGGAATTGCTATTCAGCTATTTTTCAACCTGCAAAAAACTGGCTGTTCCATAACGTTTCAACCCCAGAGCTAGTTGCTTGATAGTTATCTGCCACGAGCCCAGACTTTCACCTTTTCTCAAGAATTTTTTTTCTATATTAAGGGGCTAATGATCTTCAACATCTGCAAAGTCTCAAGTTCAGGGGAAGCCGTGAGAAGTCAAAAGAAGGCAACAGGTAGGGAGAGTTTGCCTAGGGAGATGCAGAGAAGGGGAAGGTGCCGATGGAGGCCAGCAAGCAGAAGCCAGGACATGGAGTCCTTGGACCTTTCACATGCAGTCACTCTGGTTTAGAAGCGAAACTTCAGCAAAAGGGTTTCCCTTTTCTCAGTGGCTTCGAGGGCAGTTTTGTACAGTGTCAGGTCTTCTGAAACATGCTAGCGACACCCGGACAACCGAGGTGAGTCTCTAGGAAAACAAGAGCTACTTGAATGTTGGGACCTGGATCAAATGTTAAAGGGCAAACGCAGAGCCACTTAGTCATGGTTCTCAGGTTGGTGTGAATTCCGACAGCCTAGCAGAGAGCCAGGCCCATAAGGGCACATACTGTTCAGCAGGAAGGTCACTGAAGGGTTGAAGGACAACAGGTGAAGACACATTTTTTTGGTTGCTTGTATGCTCTTTGGAGTTTAAATTAGAATGATTAGGCGAGAATGAGAATCCCAGCTGTCCTTGCAGGAATCTTTCATTGTAATCACATCCAGATAGTGGGATCTGGGTGGGGCCTCCCAATGATTACAATTTATGTCATCATTTTAATGTAAACAGTTTATTGCTACTGGACTATCGCAGTGCTATGGTTACGTGCTTAATGCTGCAGGGGCTGGGCACGTAAAAATGAAAGACGAAAGGATAACCCTACTAGGGACTAAAAGCCCAGTTCGTATCGACTCGGTCCTGTAGGTGATTGTCCTGTAGGAAGACAGATTATACTTCGAGAGCTCCCAGCTCCACTCACAGAAAACAGGCAGACGTTTATTGTAAACCATAAGCAGAAATACCATTGAGCAAAACCTTAATTGTCTAACACCCGCTTCTCCCAGAAATCCAATGTAACCCACGGAAGAAGCCTGAGAGGCCGGCCTTGGTCTTCCACATCTTCCCAGTGGCTTTCATGGTCTTTGGTGCGGATTTTAACTTCCATTTGTTTCCTTTTAGTTCTGCAGTTCACTAGAAAGGCAGTTAAACCTCTGGACCTGATACTGAGGTTCTCGCGGACTCCAGGAATATTTTAATTTACTAGAGACCCGAAGAACGATAGATGAGCAAAGTAGTTACTTACCTAAGAAGGGGGTCAACCAGAGTTCATGAATGCGCTCATAGTCCCTCCCAGCGTTACCTTCTCCTCTCGCGCCCCCACCCATACGTAAACACCCACACACTTCCTGGAAGGTGTCTTCTCTGAGGAGATCTTCCTTGCACTTCCCCCCACCCATACGTAAACACCCACACACTTCCTGGAAGGTGTCTTCTCTGAGGAGATCTTCCTTGCACTTCCGTCTACCTGGGAACCCCCTTTGTCATTCTCTCCACCCTCTGACGACACTTCCGCCCCCTGAGATCCCAGGGCCGGGCTCTCTGCCCCTCCCCTGTATCACATTCACATCCTGACACCCTGCTGCTGTGCACTTCTCCTTCCTGCTTCCTGTTTCATTCTCTCAGACCAGCAGGCGGTGGACCACAGTGCTTTCTCCTCTCATTTTTACCTGCTGCTGTTTTCCTGTGTGTAGGCCAGTCTCACAGCAAGCGTTGAAGTTGTGGGTGCGAGCCCGCAGAGCTAGCTTCAGGCCCTCCAGCGCCTCATTCGTGCAAGTAGTGAGAAAGGCACACACAGCACAGAAGACTCCAGATTAAGACTGTCCTCTTCCAAATAGCGTTGCAAAGCCCACTTGCAGAAGCTCAGGCCCTTCATATACAAAGAGCCTCTGAGCCTCCAGTGAGGGTCTGCTTCCTCTGTTAGACACAATTACAAATTAACTAGTGCGGTGAGGGTGCTACTAGACACACAGAAGAAAAAAAAAAGAAAAAAGATGGAAAGCCAATAACTTAATAGTTGAAAGGAGAGCCAGAAAAATCTCTGGGAAATACCTACAGGTCAGCAACAGAGCAGCAGCATGGCACTGGGGAGCCCAGCTCTACGGTGACCGAGGGCCTCGGTGATTTATGGAGTAACACAATGCATGTCCATAACAATGGCCCTGAGTCCTCAGCAAGATGATATGCTCAATGCTGGTCTAGTTAAAGAAGAAATGAAGTCATGCATTTATTTAGGAATATTTCTGTCAAAATGGTAAACATTTAAAATCTGGGTGTATGTTATGTAGATGAGTCTTAGTTCTCTGGAATGCAAATTATGTTGGAGCCCCTCCTGCCTCCCCCCTCCCCGGTGACACCGGATACACAGGAGCAGGGTCATCCCGTGGAGTTCCCTGGCCGCAGCCACTTTGTGGTCTCCCAACTTCTGTGTTGTTGTTTATTCATGGGGTTTTCCTTCCCTTTTCTTTGGTTTCAGATGCGAGTGTCTCTCTGGCTTATGTGGTTTCCCCGTGTGTGAGGTGGGATCCGTTCCCCGCATAGTCTCCCGTGGCGATGGGACTCCTGGAAAGTGCTGTGATGTCTTTGAATGTGTTAATGGTACGTGGGGTCTCTTGTTCTCGGAGCGTGGACATTGGTGCTGGAGGAGGAGGGAGGGTTCCATCCAGCCGGTTCTGCCTTTTACATATATGGCAGGGGATATACACAGGGACTCGATGACAGACACTCCCTCCCAAAGGAGGCTTGGTTATGGTCCCAGCGAGCGGTAAGGGACGTTAGGGAACCATCATCCCACCCATCAGAAAGAGAATTTTGGAAATGTAATAGCACATTGCATGGAGCTGTCATATTCTGCAGTTTCAGGAGCATGGCAATTTTAGGATTTTTTTGAAAAAAAAAAAAGAAGATCATAGAACCTGTGATCATATTGCTCCTGTCATCCTCCCCTCATTACATGGCCGCCAGGAGGCAAAGGATGGAACTGACACACCAGGGGAGCTGCCGCAGGTTGAAACAGAAAAGACATTGTTCCCCCAGGCTCACATTTTTCTGCTCAGAGAGGACATCTCTGACCGGGGCTTGGCCACTGGCATTGGCCTGCATTTAGTTCGCGTCCTGTGGCCCAGAAATAGGATTCTCCGGTCACAGGATTCCTTCAAATAGAATCCACCTCTCCCTTTCACCTTGCGTGAGAGGGTTCGGTGTTTGGGGACAGGGCGTTCATTGAATTTAGATGCTAGAAAAAAGGGGAACCTAACCCAGGCCCCTCCATCAGGATTTTCAGAAGAAACACAGAGTGAAACTCAACTGACACATCAATAATTGTAGCGCATTGCTTCATCAGTACCTAGACTCAACAAGGAAAATGAAGATGGACTGGCACATGCAACAAAATTGCACATACTGAAACATACCAACGCCTGCCCATAAGAAATCAGCTCAGAAGATTGTCCACCCTCCTCCCGAGCCTCCCCTCCCCCACAAGAAAGGTTTTAGGACAGTTGAGTCCTGTTCCCTTGTGCCCTGTAGTGTTTTAGTCCAGTGGTCACATGTTGTTTTGTTTTGCTTTGAAGAAATACTTGCAAGATGGCTTTGTGGTTAAGAGAGAACAAATGACCTCCGTTTCCACATCTGTAAAATGGCATGAATGACCATAAATGGAGGTTTTACATGTGAAGCACTTGGGATTGACCCTCAAGAGCAAGCAGTCTTACTATTTTGTATTCCCACCTCCTATTCACATCCACAGACACTGTCCTGGACATTCCAGGGAGTAGAGAAGGTGAGGTGAGCTTCCTGACTTAAAGACCTCCATCCCTCTCTTCTCGATGCTTCTCCATAGCCATACAGTCATGCAGCCAGGAGTAGTGTCTGCTAAACACCAGCAAATGGCCCGGCAGACTCGTTTGCTCTGGTACCACTGCGGTTTGATTGATTGTAGGTGCTTTTCTGTGAATATTTAAGTCATACCATTTGAGATGGAAATAGTGGCTCCTGACCTTGGGCTCCCAGCATCTCAGATGTGCTCACCACCCTGCAAGTGTGGGTCCGTCTCACTCTGGAACCCGAGCTGCCAGAGGCCGGCAGTCTGTCCTTGCAGTCCTCGCATCTGGGCTGTTAGCACACCGTCTGCCTCACACAGGACACCCAGGTGTAGTTGGGTGGGTGCATGAGTGATCTGACTCAGACCATCTTAGTTCCCTCTACAGGGGGGCTGTTGTAATGCCAGCCCACGGAGGGGTTCGTTTGGGGGGGTCCTCCATCTTCTGCCCTACACTTGGAGCTTAAGTCATTTGTCCACTAGAAGTACCAGCTCTGGTACACAGTTTGCTGTTGTGGCCCCTGGACGGCCTTGCTTCTTTCCTTGCTTCTTGAGTGTAGGAACCCAAGCCTCATGCCTTTCTTCTCTGGATGTGCACCTTACGTCTCGCTCCGATATGATATGACTCGGACAGCTAGTGACCACACCCCCACCTCAGTGGCCTGGGCTCATCTCCAGGGCCTGCCCTGTGCGGAGCCTCACTTTTTATAGGGCCCTGAGTTCAGGAACAGGCCGTGCCATCTGCCAGGAGACACAGTCGCAGTGTTTCCAGGGCACCTCTTTCTTGCCATCATAAGCTTGTTGGGTGATCTTCGTCTCATCTCTTGTCCTGCTATCAGTGTCGCTGTTGCTCTATTAATCATTCATTTGTAGATGAGAGTAGAAACTATAATACTGTGAAGATTCATCGTCCTGCTAAATATTGTTTAAGGACATTCTGTCTCAAAATCTGTCTTTGACCTCTTTAGAGATATATAAGCACATTACGCACACCTGCCTTGCACACACACAACATACACACGTAAACACACATACTCGTATGTGTGTGGATGTTTATTTATTTGCCACCTAGTGCCCCTGGAAACTCTTACTGTTGTTATAAGTTTACCATCAAAGGATACTGCATATCAGAGATTTGTTATCATCACCTAGAAAAGCAGAGGTCTGTGTGTGTGTGTGTGTGTGTGTGTGTGTGTGTGTGTGTGTAAAGCCTTGTTTATACACAAAGGATTTGAGGCAACTTTACAATGAGAATAGGTACAATAATGTGGAAATATGAGTGAAAAAAGAGAATCGGAACCACAGGTTAGTACATAAAGGTTGAAAGTGAAAGACAAAAAGAAAGGGCCCACAAGTAAGCAGGCCATGAGCCTCCACCTGTCCAGCCGCTGGAGTTCAACATCAGGCAGGCTCCCGACCTCCCGGCCGCCACAGTGAAAAGGGCGATGGAGTCAGGCCCACGGGGCAGGGCCACACTCTCCTCACATGGAAACTGGAGAAGGTGCCGTCGGTGTTGTGCTCTGTGGCTCTAACACCAATGCAGAAACCGGTTTCCTGTGGCTGCTCTTCTCAATGAAACACAAAAGCAAACTAGGAAAATGCAGCTCAGGGAAAGCAGTTCTAGGACATCATTTGGACACACAGCTGGAACCTAGATGCCTGTGGCGTGGTCTCTCCATTTGGAAATTTCCCCAACACGGAGGAGTAGATGTGGGACAAGCCCAGCTCTGAGGGCGGCGGGTGACTTACTGTAGCAAACCCACATGCAGAAACGGAGGTTATAGGGCTGTGCTCCATTCCCGAGCTGCCCTCCAGATGACCCACGTGCTTACCTTTTTTTGTGTGTGAAAACACAAGATGACAAAACGGTCACAGAGAATTCAAGAACTCCTCTAAGCTTCGAAAACGTTCGCCTGGACGAATAGATGGACAGAACATCCTCTGTAAACATCACCTCCCTTTGCTGTTTGGTTTGTTTTGGTTTGGTTTTGGCGGAAGGCCGGGAGGGTTGCCAACCAGATAGTGACAGGTTGTGAATGCTATTCTCTGATGAGGGCCAAAGGCAGGACTCGCGGGGTGTTGGTGAACGAGTGCCCTGTTGTTTAGAAACCAAAGGAGCAGATGGTGTGCTTGAGCTGCTTTTGTGTAAACGTAGAAATCATCAAAATCATCACCTACAGGATGGTTTTCATAGCCGGGGTGGAGCAACCCCAGACATCCTTCAAAAACCGGTTCTGGGTCCACTCCAGCCCACACACAAGCTTTCATCACCTGTCACCTGGCCCAGTGACGCCTTCCTCAGAGGGGTATGTGCTCTTGATTCTGTCCCGGGTCACCTGTTGGCCCACCCTGGCCCACCCCTGTCATCCCTGGGGGCATTAGGATTGGAAATCTCAGGGGTCCAATGTGAAATACCATTTGGTGCCTGAGATATGACCAGTAGTCCACTGTGCACGACAACAATCTAAATAAAACAGAACATTTTGGTTTGAGAGTCATAGCTAATCCCTGACTCTTCCGGCCTCAGAAATGACCACGTAAAACGGAGCCATCACAGGAGAACCTTACCCAGTCAGCGTGACCTGCCTGCAAAACTTTGGCCTAGAAAACTCAGACCTGAAGTCTGTTAATAAGAAAATTAGTGCAAACACATCTACTGAGAAACCATCGTCTGTATAGCAATAATGCTCAGTAATGTGTCTGGGGACACACTCGTCTTCAGAGTCATGGAAAGCATATGGCATTTTGAGAGAACATAGTCTACCTCATATGCATGTATTGAGTGCCCAGCCTGTTCCTGGGACCTTATCGAGCTAATGTTGCTTAAGAGTGATACAGTATTTATCAGTCCTTTATAAGTATTGCTCCTTTTTCCCTTATCCCAAAAGAATATCTGCTTGGTGTACTCCAGCACACAAACTCCCTTCTCCCATAGGGGGGGAAAAAGGTTTCTATCCATGAACCCAGTCCTTGTGAGTGTTTGTTTGCTGTTGACCTGCAGGGACATGCTCAGAGGTTCCTCCTCTGTGAACACAGTGGTCCCTCTTTTGGCCTGTGCTGTCCACCCACTTGGCTTCCTGTTTGGCTCACCCCCAGGCGGCTGAGAACAGAGGCAAGGAGAGCAGAGGCGAGGCACTAGCCGTGTTCTGCTGGGAGATTGAAGAGAAGCAGCAGCACTGTACCCCTTTGGATTTATTCACTGCTGATACGAAGTTCTGCATTTTAGCCTCCCCTTCATTAAAATTATATCTCTCTCCCCAGCTGCCAATCAGCATGACTTGGCAGGCAGTCCAGGTTATTGACAGTCAGTACCACCAGGCCGGCTCTCCTTCCGGAGTTCTGGAATATATTAAAGAGGGAAGAGGGGATCTCGGAGCTGGGAAACAACATTTAATTGGGCAGACACAGAACACGGAAAGTCGCTACAAAGACGCTTGGTATGCATCTCTGCACTGAAGAGTACAGATGACATAGCGAATTCCTTCTCTGCAGTGTTTTTTCTTCTCCGCAGCCATTTAAGTTGCCCTCTTGTAGAGGCTGTGATCGTCTCCATGTCTCCACGCTGGCTGAGTTCGCACCCTTCCCCGGCAGGTGAAGGCGGGACTGGCTGCTGCTCCTCAGAGACCTCAGCCAGCCTCTTGGGCATGCACTTTCCTGAAGAGCCTCTATCCATCTCTCAGCATCAAGCAGGAATGTCATTATGCTGTATGATTTGTTATTTTTTTATCCTGAGGAATTGACCGTGTTTTCTTGGCCGTGTTTTTGGAGACTATCCACGCCTCCAAATCCCCACTCCCTTGCTTTCTGGGCGTTCACTAGTGAAACCTGACTGCCCCAGACCGCACATCAGCCCACCCTCCTGCTTACACTTCTGCAGGCCTCACCGTAAAAATAGCTTCATCGGAACCGCTGTGTACCTAACCAGAATCTCCCCCCAACTTCAAATCTTACACCCAGGCTTGTGGCTTCAGGTGGTAGATGCGGTTGGTGGATGCAACTAGGTGATAACTAGTGATTGGCTGATAAACATTTTTCTTCCCTTTGATCGGATGCTCAGCATTGTGTGGGAGTGTGGTACTTGGCCCCCACCCACACCCCCAGCATCCAGATTTCATGGTAAAGGCACCCCATATTTTGGAACTTACGGCCTTGCTGCCTAGTTCCTTCCTATCTCAGCCCAGATTTTGTGGCTAAATGTATAAAAATGAATTCTGAGCCAAGAGACGATTTATTTTAGAATATGGTTCATCTTCTGAAAAAAGAAATATTACATCCAGCAAGCACTGGGGAAGAGGTAAAACACATTCACAACCTGTGTCAACATACACACACAGCTCAGCTCTGACTACTTAGGTGACTGTAGGCGAGTCACCTAATCGCTTTAGATTTCACTTTCCACATTGCAGACATAGCTGTTCATACTTGTTCTGTCTTCTCTACGGGATTGTTATAAATGAGAAAGTCATTGTCCTTAAGTACCATACAAATGTAAATATACTCAAAACGCAGTGAGAGTGTTTCGAACATTCGAGGTGACGTATTAAGAAATGATGTTGGACAGATGAGCCCGTGGGAGACGTGTGTATCATAATCCGGTTTTTCTCACCTTATTAAGCAGGGCGTGTTAGCGCAGGAGACGTTCCTCAGCTTGGGAGGGTTTTTGTTGATCCAGATTTATTGAAACACGTACCATGCAATTCATTAAGTGAAGTTGTACAATTCTGTGGTTTTATTTTTAAATGTGTTTACAGAATTGTGTAATCATCACAATCAATTTTTAAAACACTTCCATCAGCCCATTTCCCCCGACGCTGGGGAATTCATTAGCAGTTCCTCCCTGCTTCCTCCCAAAGCCCCCAGCCCTAGCCCACCAGTAATCCACGTTTCTGGCTCTGTAGATGCGCCTCTTACAGGCGTTTCACATAAATAGTTTATACAATAGTTCATTTGTGACTGGCTTCTTTCACTTAATGTCTTCAAGGTTCATTCGTGTTCATAGTATGTGTCAGAACTGCGTTCTTTTCTTTGGCCAAGAAATACTGCACGGTATGGATATAGACCACATTTTGTTTATCTGTGCATCAGATGGTGGGCATGGAGGCTCTTTCCTTTTTTTTTTTTTTTTTTTTTTTTGCTCTTGTGACTAATGCTGCTGTGAACATTTGTATGTTGGTATATGTTTTCATTTCTCCGGGGCACACACCTAGGGGTGGAGTTGCTGGGTTATATGGTAACTCTGTATTTAGTATTGTGAGGAACTGCCACGCTGTCTTCCAGAACACCTGCCCCTTTACATGCTCACCAGCAGGTGGGAGAGTTCCAATTTTTCCACGTCCTCATCAGTACTTGCCATTATCGGTATGTTTTTTATTATAGCCAGTAAGCATACGCAGGGGTGTCTCACTGTGACTTTGACTTGTATTCCCTAATGACGTGACGTTAAGCATCTTTTCATGTGCTTGTTGGCCATTTCTGTATCTTATTTGGAACAGCGTCTACACAAATGTTTGCTCGTTTTTCAGTTTGGATTTTTGTATTGATGAGTTATAAGAGTGCTTCATATATTTTGGATGCAACTCCTTTAAATGATTCACATATATTTTCTCCTATTTGTGGGTTACCTTTGTACTTTCTTGATGGTGTTTTTTGAAGCACAAAAGTTGATGAAACCCAGTTTAACTCTTTTTCTCTCTTGTTGCTTGTGTTTTTGGTGTCGTATCTAATAAACCATTGCCTACTCCAAAGTCACAAAGATTTACTCCTGTTTTCTTCTAAGAACTTTATAGTTGTGGCTGTGACAAGAAGATCATAGCTCTAATGATTCATCTTGAGTTAATTTTTTATGCGATGTGATTCATAGTGGTTCATTCTCATTTTTTCCCATGTGCATATCCATTGTCCCAGTACCATTTGTTGACAAGATAGTTCTTTCCCTCAATGAATTGTCTTAGCACCCTTGTCAAAAGTCAATAAATGTAAGTAATTAATTCTAATGAACTATAAATCTGTTCTTTTCCCAGTACCGCACTAACTTGATTGCATTGTAGTAGGGGTTGAAATCCTGAGTCTTCTAGCATTATAGTAGGTCTTAAAATCAGAAAGTCTGAGTCCTCTAACTTTGTTCTTCTTTTCAATATTGTTTTGGCTATTCTGGGTCCCTTGCATTGTCATATGAATTTTAGGATTGGCTTCTACTTTCTGCAAAAGAACTAGTTTGTGTTCTGATAGGGATTGCATTGACTGTGTAGATTGGTTTCAGGAATATTACCATTTTAACAATAGTATCTTCCAATTCATGAACATGGGATATCTCTCCATTTGTTTAAGCCTTCTTTCATTTCTTTAAACGATGTTTTGTAGTTTTCAGAGTACAAGTTTTACACTTCGTTTATTAAATCTACTACTGAATACTTTATTCTTTTTGATGCTATTGTGAATGGTTGTTTTCTTAACATCATTGCCAGATTGTTCATTGCTAGTGTACAATAGATATACAATTTATTTCAGTTGCAATTTTACCCTGGAATTTTGTTGAAGTTGTGAATTAGTTTTGATAATGTTTTAGGAGATTCCTTAGAATTATTATTTTTTTTTTTTTAGATGCAAGATCATGTCATTTGCACCTAGAGTTGTTCTACTTCTTCCTTTCCAATCTAGATACTTTTACAGTGGGGCCTTGACTTAAGAGTTTAATTCATTCCAACCGAGCTCGTTAAGGAGCTCGTTAACTCAAATTACTCTATTAACTCAATGCAAAAAATCTGCAGAGAGATAGCTGGTATCTCAAAAAACTCATTAGTCGGGACACTCCTAAGTCAAGGCCCCACTGTATTTCTTTTCTTCCCTAATTGCCTTAGTGAGAGCCTCCGATACAATGCTGAGTAGTAGTGGTGAGAGTGGACATCATTGTCTTATTCCTGATCTTCGGGGGAAAGTCTTCAGTCTTTCACTAAGTATGACATTAGCTGTGAGTTTTCATAGATGCTGTTTATCAGGCTGAGGATGGTCTCTTCTATTCCCAAGTTATTGAATGTTTTTATCATGAAAGGATATGTGATACTGTCAAGTGATTGTTCTGTGTCATTGAGTTGATTGTATGGAATTTTTGGTTCTTTATTCTGTTGACATGCCAGGCTACATTAATAGCCTTTTGGATATTAAACCAACTTTGCATTCTTGGAATAAATCCCACTTGGTCGTGCTATTTAATCATTTTTATATGTCACTGGACTCAGTCTGTTAGGATTTTTTGTGGATTTTTGTATCTATATTCACAAGAAATACTGATCTGTAGTTTTCTTTTTCTTGTGATATCTTTGTCTGGTGGGAGTTCTTTTAAGTCACCCAGAATTGGAGGTAAGGAATGAATTTAGGGTGAGTTTTTCAGGGCAGAGAAAAAAATTTGAATCATTGTTGTCATGATGAGAATTCTACCTGCAGGACATGAGAGTCCTTAGCAGAAAACAGCCTTGCAACACAATGGAACGTCCACAGGGTTTCAATTGAAGAGCTGTGTTTGCTAAATGTGTGACTTCAGCCAATTACCTAGGATCTCCTCCCTTCCAAACTTGGGGTAACTGCAGGTTTTGTTACTGGGATGCATAAAGTAATGCATATAGAAAGAGTTTTGTTAAAGGCCAAGTACGTTTAAAATTACAAATTTCTTCTCCTCAGAGAGAGAAAAGAGAACGCAGGTAAGAACACAGAAGGGGCAGAAGAATATCGCCTCTGAAAAGACCTAGGTAAATTTTTGAGGCAGAGCATGGTTGAACAAAACAAGTGTGATGATCCCTTTAATGCACAGATGGGTGAGTGTCGTGGTCACGTGGTTCCCTTTATTTCGTGTGTGTGTGTGTGTGTGTGTGCGCGCGCGCGCGTGTGTGTGTGTGTTTGGGGTGGGGGTGGGGGATTTAGTGTAGATTTCCCTAAGGGGAATTTCTATTCCTGGGGGCAAAGAGGATGACAGTGTGTTTTGTGTGTTTTACTTTACATTGCTTTATTGCTGTTACACAAAATTACATCGAGTTTAGCAAATCTTCATGGCGTTATAACCCCCTGCTAAGAGACAGATTTTTCTAGAGGCTGTTTGAGAAACATAAAAGAACCCTGCTCAGAAGGGACTCTGAGTTTGCCTGTTTGTTTGAACTCCCTCCAGAAACAAAGCCAGCCTGCGTATTCAACAACGTGGAGTATAACGACGGGGACATGTTTCGCTTGGACAAGTGTCGGTTCTGCCGATGCCAAGGGGGCGTCGCCATCTGCTTCACTGCCCAGTGCGGGGAGCTGAACTGCGAGAGGTACTACGTGCCCGAAGGGGAGTGCTGCCCAGTGTGCGAAGGTGAGGGATGCGCTCCTTAGAGAGGAATACGCATCTTCATGGCTCAGAGTTCTGGTATCAAAACTGGCCTAGTTCCGTCTCACCCCCAAGTAGAGGGTTTTTGCAGGAGTTTCCTGCTCAGGACACGGTGCTCTGTCTTTTAGGACTTGTCAGTGCCACGTAGGCTGTGGAAATACTGCCCCAAAGGAAGTTGTGCCCTGGGGGTAGACGGCAGGTCACCTGTCTCCACGGGGCATCAAGAGGTCTCCCGGGAGTGCTCGTGGCTCCTCCCCTGCGTCCCCACAGTTCCTTGGCAAGTCCTGGGGACCCTCTGCTCACCGTGCTCTAGACTTCACTCCTGCTCTCCTCGAGTGGCTCAGCTAGGGCAGCGTGCAGCCCTTGTCACCCACAGTCTCAGCCAGCTCAGAGAGGAACTCGCCCTGTCCTTTCCGTCACCCACGCCCTGCCAAGTGGGACCAGGACCCTGCTGCTCCCCCTCCTTTGAGACTGTGTGGAGGTGAGTGCGGGGTCATTTGTGGCATGGCGGTGGCAGCCGAGTATCAGGTGTGGCCCTGGACAGAAGGCTCTCAGGAGCCTGCTCTATGTTCCCTTCTTCCCCCCAAGAAGTAATAGTTCCATGTTCCCCACCGGGTGCTGCCCTCCCATGGCTGCTATTCAGAAATAATAAACATTTCAGGATGATAACTCTGAACTTCATTTACTACAACCCATGCCTCTTAGGGATTAGGATGCGAAAGTTCAGAAAAGTAGCCACTGGTCAGAGACGGCAGTGAAGTCGGAAACACCACGCTCTGCCCGACTGTGTCTCTGGTCTGTACACACTCCTCCGTCCCTGGGTAGGAAGGTCAGCGAGCCTGCTGGCCCCGATGGACCGCAGCCTTCAGTCTGCAGTGGGATATGTCAGTCTCGTCTGACACAGGAAATGGGAAGACAGGATGCCATGCCATGTGACACGCTTTCCTCTGTTATCCTAGAACCCTTTTCGATGTTTGAGTGATATTTAGCACACCATATTGAAGATCTGAAAACGTGTAAAGTATGCAAACTGCATCCCTCACACTGAACAACGGTTCATAGCAGCGAAGTCCTTTCCCCTACTAGACACTATCTGAGCCAGCATGGGAGAAAGGGGGTTCACTTTTTAGGTGCCGTGGGGATTTTTAAAAATCACATCAAACTTTGACCCTTCCCCGTGACTGAGTTCCCTAGCGCCCCCAGGAGGTAGTAGACTCTGAGACCACCTGGCAGTGGGTGGTGTGAAAACACAGATAGGACCCTCTGTGTGATCAGCATAGTGAGTTGTCTGGGCACAGACCCGGGTATGTCTCATTTCCTGGGACTTAGACCCAGGCTCAAAGTGGACATGTAATGTTTTTTTATAAGAAATGGATAAAGTCGTATCTGACTCGGGTCTCTTAGCCGCCTCCATCGCTGGTAGATTGCCTTTCTAACGAGGTGGCTGCTTGATTTTAAATGTTGGCCTCTTTGTTATAATGCCATATTACCCCTTTAGACTACAGAGAACCATGCTCACAACTATGTAGACCTCCCTCCCCGCACGGCAGCACTTGCTTCTTGAGACCAGCTTGTCTGTGATTCTGAAAAAGAAAATGCAGTGATGTGTCTGGTTGCTCTCATGGTAATGATATGTGGAGGTTTTGTATGCAGCATGTCTGTCCTGGTCAGTAACCTCACAAAACATGGTTTCAGTGGCCTCAGCTATTTTTGTCCTTCAACCTGGGCCGCTGCTTGGCTGCCAGCTCACGGGGGACCTATGGCGAGGTTTATAATTTCCCGCCAGGCGCAAGCAGTGGCCCTGCTGACCTTCAGCCAGCCTGGTTCTGAGCAAGGCCACAGTGAGAGCCCGCCCTCTCCTCGCCGTTGTCCATGCTGACCTCCAGCCACCATGAGACGGAGCTCCGTTCCTCCTGGAAGTAGCAGTGACGCCCTGAGTTAGACGGGCATCACCGCTTCACAGGCAGTGAAACTGAGGTGCGATTGATGTGTAAATGGACAGCTCGGAAGACGTGGTCAGAGCCTGCAGTGGATCTGAGCTTTCTGATTACCAGCTCCCAGCTCTGTGCCTAGTGTTGTGCAACTTTGCTTTTGGGGAGGGGGAGTTTTCATTTTGTTGGGTATTTTGTTTATTTGTTTTAATATAAATTTTTATGGTTTCAGAGAGGAAGGGAGAAGGAGAGAGAGATAGAAACATCAGTGATGAGGGAGAATCATTGATCGGCTGCCTCCTGCATGCCCCACACTGGGGATCGAGCCCGCAATCCCGGGCATGTGCCCTGACTGGGAGTCAAACTGTGACCTCCTGGTTCATAGCTCAATGCTCAACCACTGAGCCACACCTGGCCGGGCACCAAGCATTGGTTTTTAGGCCATATGTCCCCTGTCCTGGGTGCAGCAGCAGGATGGATGGACAGGAATTGAGTGTGATAGCAGCTTTTGCTGTCCCCAAGGGACACCTCCTGCAGCCCTGAGCTCCTGTGGACCACAGCTGGAAAAGAACTGCTGATAAGTAGAACCCGGGAAACCGTCTGTAGGTACAGACAGAGAAACGATGTAGAATGCCGTCGATTTTACTGGGAACTCTTGTTTTCATTTAGATCCGGTGTATCCTTTTAATAATCCCGCCGGCTGCTATGCCAACGGCCAGATCCTCGCCCACGGAGACCGGTGGCGGGAAGACGACTGCACGTTCTGCCAGTGCATCAATGGGGAGCCCCACTGCGTGGCCACGGTCTGCGGGCAGAGCTGCATGAACCCCGTCAAGGTGCCCGGAGAGTGCTGCCCCGTGTGCGAAGGTAAATCCTGCCGGTTCTAATGAGTCCCTGGCATATGTCTCGTGTTGAATGAGCTTCTGCCAAAGTGTTCTTGTTTGTTTTTTATTTCCTTGGGCATAACGTCTGCTTCCTGCTGTTACCGGCAGCAGATAAATTTATCATTTTGGAGAAGTATTGCACATTTACAGTGAGTGTCACGGGGTCTTTATTTTACCACTGCAGATAGGCTAAGCTGAATAATTTACAAGCATGTGTACATTTTCATGCAGTTCCCTTGAAGTCTAATTAACATCCGAAGGTTAGTGCAGTGAAATAAAATGGGAAACCAGCCCATGAGTCCAGCCTTGCATGTTCGACTTGTCATGCCTCCCGGGGCCCGGGAGTCCTGGGGCTAGAAAAGGCACCTGGAGCCATGGGGAGGGTTTCCCTGCCTGCTGCCCTGCCCCCGAGGATCCTTTCTATTTCAAATTTCATGAGACTGTGGCTTTGCCCTCGGGCTTTTACTGATGTCTTGGTTCTTACGTTCACTCCCTGTCATCCTGTTGGGAGGAGAGGAGCCTGAGGTATTCCGAACCCCAATCTCCCTCCATTTCCCATGTCCTGGGAAGGTTCTTCACACACACTGTCCACCGCGGTTACTACAGAAAAGGGATGGAATTTTTACACTGACAGGCCCAATAGAGAGTATTTGTCGTTCAGAAGCACATTTGCATGGTAAAGTGAACTGAAGTGGGTCAAAAATTAATCTGTGTTGAAGATGGATCCTTCTAGCATTTTTAAAAGTAGCTATTAAGGAAATGACAGCTCTTTTCAGAAATTCATTCAGTAGACTAAGTCCTCTGTCAAGAAGTCTTTTGCTTCCACCTAAATTTTCATAAACGCAGACGTCAGAGTCTGCCTGACTTGCTTCATTAACCTCTGAGGGGTTAGCATTATGGAAGAGCTTAAAAATCGTATAAAAATGGAAATTGGAGGACTCCAGTTCTATCGACATCACCAATTCCCTCCCCGTTCCTCCACTCGGAGCACAGCTGCCACACTTCCGGGTTCTGTCGCTTCCAGAGGACCGGCTGAGTGGCCGTCACCCACTCCCTCACGTGTACGCTCCTCCCAGCCCCTGAAGGCAGCGTGTCCGTCCTGGAAAAGGAGTGGACAGGAATATGTGTGTCTGGTGGACACTTGGCTTTACAAGCCTGCCTTGTCACAACAGATAACAGCGGGACCATCTGTTCTTAGGGACAGTCTGTTGTCAACTTGAAACATTTAAGTGTATACGTGTGCGTGATAACGTAAGAACAATCAAAAGCAGAAACATGGCATCCGCTAAGCAACTAACTCCTTAACTTCACAAATCTTGAATCATACATGGAAAGCAAAACTGAGAAAACTTATTAAGAAAACAGATAGGGCCTTTCTGAAAGTGGATGGAGGGCAGGCAACTCTTTTGTGCTCGTCATCATCGTTAGCGTATTTATCGTGGTGAGTAGAGGAGAGTAGAAATAAATGTATGTGAAACTAACTGATTGGTTCTCACGCCTGTAGCTTGCATAGCGAGGAAATGCTAGTTTGATCACTCGAGCTCGGTGTCTACAACATATGCATGGAATTGTAATCTACTCGTCCACTGATAAAAGAATGACAGCTTTGGTTAGCCGTTAACTCCATAAAATTTAGGAAGAACCTCCCATAATCCACGTACACCACGGACACAAAGATGAGTAGGGACAACTCCTAGTTAACTTCTCAGAAGACGTTCAGGCTGTTTGAATTTAAGCCGGGAAACAAAGGCTGCCCACGTTCAGATTGTGTGGGGCGAGTGCTTTGTTTGTGTACCTGGTTCCAGGGAATCCTCCCAGCAGCACGGTGCTGAAGGCCTGCTCGTGAGTCCCTGTTAGGAAGAAATGAGCGTTCAGGGAGGTTTAGGTCATTTCCTCCAAGGCTGCTTGCCATTATGTGGCCGAGCTGGGATACACTGAAGTCTGTCGGATTCAGCTACATGGTTGTCTGCTGACCCTGCTCCCAAATGTCAGCTCAGTTTACTCCGGCCCCGGTGTCTGGTCCCCTCTCTAATCTCTCATCATCTCTGGTTTGGGCCCCTGTGTTGGGAGAGAGAGGAGTGTGGCCACGGGAAGGAAATCATTTGTAGGTCCCCCAGGTGTTTGCGATGTGATCGCCCACCTGTCCTCTCCTGCCACCTGGGGAAGGAGGCCTTCAGGATCCAGGATGTCCTGGATCTGTTTCTCAGGCCTCAGGTCGTGAGGTTCTTCTGGTTCCTGCTCTTTTCTGCCCCCTTCATGCTCTGCATGAAACCTTTTAAGAGATTCCTCCGTCTCGTTCTCAGGGAACTAATTTATCTTGCGTTTCTTGTTTTTTGTTTTTGACTGAGTTAAGTAATGAGTCTTATGTAAGATGGTATTTGCTCTCCAGTAACCTCTCATTTTAAGATGTAGTAGGAAGACAAATTCTTCTGGTGTGGGGTGGAAAAACAGTACGCAGCTTAAGATCATGACACTAACTACGAGGTAATTTATTATTAATAATAAGGAGGAACTTACAAAATAATGCCAGGTGAATGAATTCTATTACTTTGTTTGTGGGACCTAAAAATGTCTGTAGAACCAGTTGAAGATATTTTTCTCAGCAGCGTATTTAAATGTGATTTCAGAATGGCAAACAGATGAGATGAAATAAAAGCAAGGTTAATGTGTAATGAACAGTCAGCCAGCATTATTTAGAGAAAAACAGAAACACTAGTGTTCATGCAGCTTATCCACACAATAAATTCCTCTGAGCACAATTGCATAACGCATTTTGGCCCTCACCCGGTTAGCTACAATCCCAAGGTGCGTAGTCAGAGCCTGAAGTGATATGAAAGGACCCCACACCAGGACTGTGGTTTTAGATTTTTTTCCTGAATAAATTGCTGCATTCCCAAATATGGTGTGTTAGGACCCGCAGGGAGGGAGGACCTTGTTGTGGCTGTTGTTGTTAAAGATACATACCTTCCAAGTGACAGCATAACGTGCTGGGTAGAGCCCTGGGGACGTGAGCCTGGGGGCTCTAAAAGGCTAGGCTCTACCTGACAGCTAACTCATTCACAAGTACCTAAGTGCTTTTTAAATTGGCACTTGAGTCCTCTCCTGATTAAGTCTGACCATGTTATTGTCAACACCCAGTTCAGGTATCCAGATAAGCCACCCCTGTCTGTAAGTCTGTCACTGATTGTGTCCTTGACTTGCTCTGCCGCCTTTTCTCTACTCCTCTTGTTTGTCAGTCACATTATTTTTATTTGCTGGCTCTTGGAAAGAGCTAGGATGGGCATGCATGAATAGCAGGCGAGGTTTGCCACTGACGTGTACGTATGGAAGCTACGTCCTTAATCCACCTCACAACTAAAAACAAAAAAGGGAAGGCAGCACAGTTAGGTCTCCCTCAGCATCCAGCACCATTGGCATCGTCTTATTTGCAGCCCTTAAGGACGGTAGCTAACGTTTCCTGCACACTGACTGCGAGCCAGGCCTACGTGCTGGAAGAGCATCATTGGGTCCTTACAACTTCCCTCTTTCGCAGATACTGTATCCCAAATTCACATCTCAGGTTCCAAAGTACAGAGGTCATGGAACTTCCCCAAGGTCATGTAGCTGGAGAGTGGCAGACAGTGTGTCCTCAGAGCCCAGGCTCTGGACCCTGCAGGCCCACTGCCTGTGAGACTAACAGGGCATGGCATCCCCCTTTAAGCCAGTAGAGTGGAAGAGTGAGCTAGGAATTTACCGTATTATTTTGCATCCCTAAAACAGCACCTGGCATGTCAATAGGTGCTCAGAATTGCCAAGAAATGATGCGTGAGTGAGCTGGGGAGACCGGAGAGGCAGTCACCACCGGACTCCTCTCCGAGCCAGGCAGCAGGCCCTGACGTGGGGCTTCGTACTCGGAGCCTCAAATGCTGATGGCCTTTTGGACCTTGAAGAAAGAATAACGATCGGATATTTATATTTGAAGACACACTTTGAGACCAGAACGCAGTGTTACATGAAGTGTGTGTGGCACACCGTGGGCCCCCCTGTCCAGAGGCCAGTTGGACCAATTAGCGTCAGACTGACGGCTCCCCCTCCTGAGAGCCCTGAGCTTTCATCCGCTTCCAGGGGCTGTTGGGGGCCTCCCCGGATGGTTTGTGAAGTGTGGTTTATTCCCTCCCCGTTCGGCCCCTGAAGTGCGGAGTCACAGAGTGTAAGTGGGCTCCCCCAGGCCCTCCAAGGCCAATGCTCACTGTCACGTTTAATATACTGCTTTTCAATAAGACATGCCTTGTAAGTGTGTAGGTGCCACAGCTACTATTGTTATTTCAGCTACTTCTACAGGCAGGATTTTTTTTTTTTTAAGATTTTTAAAAATAGTGTTTTTGTTGAGTTTTTTAGAAAGGAAGGGAGAGGGAAACATCGATGGGCTGCCTCCTGCACACCCCCTACTGGGGATCGAGCATGCAATCCGGGTATGTGCCCTGACTGGGAATCAAACCCTCGAACTTTTGGTGCGTGGGGATTTTTATTTTAATATCACAGTTAGCTAATTGCTAATTTTCCCCCCAATAAGATTAGGCATAAATGCTACCTAAGCTGATTCATAATGTCAGAGGGACCCTAGGGACAGAGCACCGTTTTCTGTTAAAAAATTTGTTTTATAAAGATAAGGTCTTGGGGAGGGAATTTTTGGTCGCAAGTTGTATGTGACATGCCCATGATGACTCAACAAGAAAAATGCAGGCGGTGGGGACCAGTGTGAGGCCAGCTTGGCTGTGCCACCTGATGTGGGAGAGAAGAATTCCATCATCACTTTGAAGTCTTGATGTCAGGCTTGGTCTGCTCTCACCTGAAGCTGTGACTGGATCCACCCAGGGGGCCACTGTGGTCTGCGTGGTCTTCAGGCCTAGTATGTGCAGGCTCCTGCTGGGAGCAGGTGATGGTGTTTATGACCTTGGGGATTTCAGAGCCAATACCAAGAGCATCACTTGTCAAGAACTTAGAACAACATAGGTGATATTTTACAGGGTAACATTTAATGTTACGATTTGGTTGCCAGTAAATCAACTCTGTACTCGTGGTTGGTGAATGGGTAGTTGCCTTTCTACTATTTCTGTTTCTCTGAAACAAGCAAAATCCATTTCCCATTTCAGACAGGAAATCAAAGAATTATTCATAGATTGTCAAAGCTGGGTGATGGGTATACGAGTGTCCATCATTTTATTCTATATACTTCAGTATTATTTTTTAATTTTTCTATAATGAAAACTTAAAGTGAGTGTTTTCGCAGAGCTGTTATCTGAAACTGAGCTGAATTAACTCTTGAAGTGGAGGACTAAGATGTTTCCTGTGTGTGGATTATTTCTAATTCTCTGGATTTAGGATGAAATGGGATTGAGCCAGACAGTCAGCTCTCTTTCTTCCTGCCCCCTCCCTTGTTGGATCCCTTACCTGGGGAGTCCTGGTCCTTCTCAGGAAGGTGTTGAAGAGAGGGTGTTAGGCCTCTCTTGACAACCCTGTAGATTTAGTAGCCACTTCAGTGTCAGCTCACCCAATAGACTGCATGCTGTGTTCTGAGCTCTTAACAGGCTGGAAGTCTGTGAGCTGTCAGATATTCCCTCCTCCTCCTCATCCTCCTCCTCCATCCTCATTTTACAGGAGCCCTATATCCTTTCCTGTAAATGTTGATGATAGAGTTTGAATCAAGACGCCCTCCAAATGCGATTTCTACCGGGCTGCCAGAAAAGTCTGTACCAGGCACATATCTGGGTGGGAATTTCTTCAAAGAAGAAAACATATTTTCAGCCCAGAAGACTTCCTCACTGAGCAGTATCTCAAATGATTAAGCTACTGCTTCTGTGGCGAGGAGTCCAGCATAGTTGGGCTGACCCCAGAGGCAGCAAAGTCAGAGATGCCGCAGGGTCACATGATAGTAACATTCTGATACATACCGGGGACCAAAACTCAGTTTATGGGTGGTATTGCTTCAGTCCCGTAGACTGTGCTGTCCTGAGTGGGCCAAAAGTAATAAAATACCCGTCATATCCCAAACTCTCTTAGGCATGTTGGTTCACCCTTTAACTCTACATATCCTGGAAACTAGCTCCATAAATGGCAGTTAAAATATAGCAGCACAGTCTGGTTTATTTTTGTTGTTTTTTGCTTGTCCAAATAAGGTCATATGGAGAGTAACAAATGCAAAGCCGATGAGCATGTGTCACCCCAGGGCTTGAACCTAAGAATCAGAAATTGGTCGTGGATGAGTTTCATAGCGCTTGGATTTTACCTGGTAATTTTAAATGCCTGTAGGTATTTCAAATAACCTCAGCATGTCATTGTTCAGAGCTGATTCTGCAACACACGGCTCGCCAGCCCTCTGCTCTGATGTGCGGCCGCCACAGCCGCCCCGTGTTTCCTGTGGAAGTGGCCTGCGAGGGCGAAGGTTCCACTTTATTGCCCCTGCTCTGCGTTTCCCACACCTAAAAGGGCATTATTGCTGGGAGTCTCATAATTCTCCTACTAAGATAATAATTGAAGCTAATAGCTCAGACCCGGGCCTGCTAATTTTCATCTAATCAACAGAGGCAGGAAAACAGTCTGGAATGCTAACTATGTGAATGAAAAATATTTAGTCATTCTTGAAATGATAGGAATGTTTTTCCAACAAACTTAAATAAACACGGTCTCCACTGAGCCTGTGTTAAACTTTTCTGGATAAGAGACAATTCTTAGGCAACCACACAGAAGTTAATGAAGGTCATTAAGAGACATGCCCTTCGGAACAGGCCTGCCGACTTCAGAAAGAAAGATCCTTTCTGGTACAGCCATGGGCCACAAGTAGCAGAATTGGTTTCCTGGTAGTTTTTGTCAGCCTCGTAGAATTTATCATGTTAACTAGTAATCACATTTTCTAGTTTTCAAGAGATGTTCTGCTTTACCTAAGCATGGCTATCTGAGACCATCTTATGTTAAAATTCTCTTATCTCCTTGGACTGTTTGCCTCTGTGCTAAGGAATGGATTGGTCTCAACACACCTGTATTTAAAGCACCTGTGACAGCACTTTTCATATAAACCTTGTTTGTTTCTACGATACAAGGTCCCACAACACAATAAGGAAATCATTTTGAAACATGATATAATTTCTAAACATATCATAGTTTGCATATTCAAGTGAAGTGGCCTTCCATTCCAGTAGTTATATGGGAAAACTAGTTATTGCAGAAATGCAGTCATTCAGAATGGTTTGGGTACCTCTGTGTTAGCTGATATGAGAGCTTTCAGTACATCCTTTTGAATAGTTTTAGCTTTGTAAACTCCAGACTGTAAAGGTTTGTCAGACTCTAGGCCAGTGATGGCGAACCTATGACACGCGTGTCAGAGGTGACACGCGAACTCATTTTTTTGGTTGATTTTTCTTTGTTAAGTGGCATTTAAATATATAAAATAAATATCAAAAATATAAGTCTTTGTTTTACTATGGTTGCAAATATCAAAAAATTTCTATATGTGACACGGCACCAGAGTTAAGTTAGAGTTTTTCAAAATGCTGACATGCCGAGCTCAAAAGGTTCGCCATCACTGCTCTAGGAAGTAGACATTCTCAGCTCGGTCTGGTGACAAAGGTGAGTGATCTGGCTGGGTTAAAATGTTCAGAGGAAGCAAAAGGTAATAGTAAAATAAAGGCATTTGGTCTTCTGTGGCATGGTAATGTGCTCTGAGAGCAACTCTTACTAGTAAGTGAGTGCTTTTAGCAGTAACACGTCTTTATAAGTATAACTTGTGATGTGTTTTATTTCTTAAAAAAACCAATTCACTGCCTACATAGCGTGTGGATGACTTCTAGGGGCTAGAGGAATGTATTTAAATGGCCATATATTATATTACAACATTTTTGTGAAGTTGCAGGTGCTCCTTTCAATTGTATTTTCAAAGAAGACTAAAATAATTTCCCTATGGAAATAACTCTTTTTAGAAATAAAAAAGAGCTGGCGATTCCTGTATAATTGATTTCTAATATTCAGTTATCTAACTCCATTTCTGAGTATACCATTTTAAACTGTTCCTTATATAGCCTTAAGTATATCTTAGAAGAACAAAGTGATTTCCCGCTGTTTGATACGTGAGGGTTAGCATTAGAGATAGCGAACTTGTTTTTAAAGGCCCTCTTAGAAGTATTTTTTGCGCTGTGTCTGATTGTGGAAGATAAAATGTCACACGGGTGTATAAAATGTCTGCACCACATTATTGTAATATAAGAGCACGGACGAGAGGAATGAAAGTGTTTAGTAAAGAGTGTCCCTTGCCCATTTGTGGGCCCCCCTCACAGGTGGCTGCGAGGTGGCAGGGAGCCGATCAAACCCACATGTCCGCCTTCCTGTTTGAGATTCCCAAATGCTCACTGCGTGCAGACTGGGAAATTCGTTACCAGGAGACTCAGCCGGGCCATCTTTTTCCCGGGGTCATACCATCGTTTGTCCTAAATTGGGTACGGGATGAGTGACAGTGAACATTTAGCGCTTCTCTGAAATTTGTCGGAACCACGAAGGGATGGTGACGCATTCCGTTTTACACAGTTTCGAGCTTGACTTGAATGAGCTGTTAGACCTAATTTTTACTGACTGTTTATGTCTATGTGATATACCTGGTTATGCGTCAGGTGAATTTTACTCTCCCATCCTAGAGAGTAGCTTGATGAGTCACAGATGTTTGAAACAGAGCCCAATTCCCGTGTCCCGGCCATTGGAGACCACAGAATTTAATGGTAGTCACCCATTAAAAATAAGATTCAGGTCAAGGCTCCAGCTCTGATCTTGCGGCACCATCCTGAATCAGGACGAAGAATCCCCAAGAAAATTCTCAGGCCAACGAGCACTGGCCCTTGGGGACCCTCGGGGTCATGGAGTGCTCGGGTGTGATTTTCACGTTGACTGCTGGAGCAGACTGACAGTCGAGTCTGTGAAGCCATCTGCCCAGCCAGGCAGGCCCTCCCAACCTGCGCCCTGTATGCGGACCACCTCCCTGGCTGCAGCATACTCTTCCCTACCTAACATTTACCTTGGTCTTCATTTCCTCCCTTTAAAAATGTATGCACACGTCTACAGCCCGCGGCTGCCTTGGATCTGCTTTGTAATCAGGCAGGGTATATGTGATGCCTGTGTTTGTATTCGGGGCCTACCCATTGCCTATGCCTGTGCCTCGCCCCGAGGTCATGCCACCCTCGAGGTTGGGCATCATTCGGAAGATAAGCGATGGTGTTCTTGTCTCACCTTAACTGGAAAGCCATGGCCCAGCTCACTTTTTCAAACAATTCTGGGAGTCTCTATTTTAATAGTGACGCTACAAAAAACAATGTTCAAAGACAATAAGCTGTCAGTTTGGGATGGCCTCAGGCCGTGGATTCTCTGAAGGATCAGCAAGCGCAGCTCTTTTCAAGCCCGTGACTCTGTCATGCTTTCTGGAACCAAGTGTTTAAAAGGTTCCGAGGAGATGTGAGGCCAGATGAGTTCAGTAGGGGCGCTCCACGGTCCTGTGACATTATTCTCGGAGTGCAGCACTCCCAGATATTGTTGTGAAAGTCCTGGGTGAGCCGTCTCTTCTTGTTGACACAAGGTTTAGGTCCCTGAGGTGCTGAGACTACGATTTGCTGATCAAAGGCAGCTTTTAGAGATGAGCCTTCCGGCTCCTCTTTCAAGTTGAGATGGCACAGCTTCTAAAAGCCACCAACATAGTGTAAGCGACAATGTGATGAGTTTGCCCTCAGCCCCAAAGACCCAGCCAGCCAGGCCCCTGTCATGAGAGAGGAAGAACGGGGCCAGCCAGGCACACAGAACCATTGTTCCTGCTCACATTGGATAAGCTGATTATGAAGAGGTTTCTGTTCTCTTCGAGACGCCATGGACACAGTCAAAAAGCGAGACAATGGCCTCAGACCGCTACTCAGCAGATGTGAACGGCGCCAGTGGCTGGCCACTAACGCGCTCCCAGCTCACCAGACCATGTGGACCCACCCGCATCCCAGAAGCTTTTCATGTTATCAGTAGAGATAGAAAATGATGCTTCAGTTACAAAGGACAGGGTCCAGAATGCCAATCCAGTTGTCATAGCCTTTATCAGCTGAATGCTTGAGGCCTGCAAACGGGCACGTAAGTCACTTAACTCAGCCATCGTCTGAGACCAGTTCTAGCTCTGAGCAAGCAGGATCGTCGTTAGAACAATAACTGTAGCAGCCAGCAGTATTCCTGTAGCCCTTAGGGTTTACAGACTGATCATCGTTGAGGTAGGGAAAATGGGTTTTCCCATTTTATAGATGCCCAGAGAGGTTGAGCATCAGATGTAAGATAAGCAGAGAACAGGGACTCAAGCTAAATCTTCTGACTTCCCACCCCCCAGTCCATGTCCTTGGCATTGCTTCTCTGTAGACCACCATCGTGAGAGGGTGGGGAATGGGGGCGGGGAAATAAGGCCGTGAATATGAGAGTGCCTGATCATCATGGCTCGGATGCGAAACCCGTTCTTGCTCCTGGCTCCATTCTCATTGCTGAGACCCAGGTCCTGTGATTTGGAACTTTTGTGGCCTCGCCTTTGATCCATGCTCTTTTCCTGACCTCTAGCTGGAATGTTGACCTCGCAGTTTGACCTCTGGGAAAGCCTGCTTCCCCTTGTCTGGTCCTGCTTGCCCCACATAGGGTTCGCCCCACCCATCCAGCTCTGCCTCACGCTTGCCTCCTGCCCAGCCCCATGCACATCTGAGCCCTGGGCCCTGACCAGTGGCACTCACATCCCCACGGAGTAAATGAATGGGCTGCTCAGCCCCGCAGTGTGCCAGGCACTGAGCCACCGTCACCAGCACTGTGCATTCTGGTCCCAGCTCTCCCCTCGTCTCTTCTCCCTCGTGCCAGTCTCTACCTCA
This sequence comes from Myotis yumanensis, assembly GCF_028538775.1. Classification (NCBI taxonomy): domain Eukaryota; kingdom Metazoa; phylum Chordata; class Mammalia; order Chiroptera; family Vespertilionidae; genus Myotis; species Myotis yumanensis. The sequence continues at coordinate 17,497,596 of NW_027223762.1, forward strand.
TCGTGAAGGACGTTTGCTGAGCAGTCGGCAAACGTGCTCATCCTGCATCCCGTTCGAGATGAGCTGCTGAATTGAGTGCGTGCCCAGCTGTTTTCAGGACCCTTTTAATGATGCTGTTCTTACTTGGCATCATAAAGGAATGAAGTAGTCACAGGAGTGAATTCTCCAGGTAATTAAGCTTTCGGAGGGTCAGACTTGGTGGTAAGCATGTTGAAGGGAGACCTGTGATGTTTTGTGTACTCCGTGCCTTCCGCAGTCAGAGATATAGGTCATCCCTTCACCCATGTCAGGCATCTGGGTGTCTCAGTTTGGCCTGCTTGGACCTGGGGGTTCTCACTCAGTTTCCGTGCTTCACCACAGCCTGCTGGTCTCGCGTGCTGCATTGGTGGGTCTCATTTACTGAGAACCTGCGATGTGCAAGGGACTGTTGCAGTGAGGAGGGTCCTAAGGAACGTACGTCCAGGCCTCCAAGTTGGGAAATTAGAGACTCAGCCTGTTAGGGACAGTATTGAATGGGGACCCTTCTTCATTAAAAAAAAAAAGTGCCCTAACTTTAAGATGCACAGGTGTCTTTTTCCCCCCCTCTTTGTTCATTCATTAAATATTAGTGGGGGCCAAGTTGTTTGCTAGGTGCTGACGTCATAAACAGTGAATAAACCATGGTCCCTAATGGGAGGACCCTTCCTCCCTGGTCCTCAGCTATTTCTCAGAGTGTTGGGTTCCTGGAATCAGATTCTGACCATCTGACACCCCCATGCTGAATATAGTTGTTAAAATACACATACATAGGCTTACAAATACGGCATGTGTTTTCCCAGTTAAAGGTTACCAGGACCTACTCTCTATGAAAATGAACAGGAAATATATAGGAATAAAGTATAAGACAAATTGAAAAGGTACAGATTATTCTTGGAACTCAGTTATTTTCTGAGCTTCTTCTCATGCTGAATTCCTGGAAAATGATATCCCACTCCAAAAAAAAATTTTTTTTTATTTGCCTTTTGTGGCCTTTTAATAATAATCTCGGAATCATACTACTGTCTCTTCCTATTAAGTATCCGATTGGTAAAGGAAGAGAAAAATATCTCCAACTGCCAAGAGTCCTTGGAGAAAGCACACAAAGTTAATAAATAGGTCTAAAGTAAATATGTGATTTCTCCTCTATCTGACCATAAAATAATACAGATCTTGGGAACATTTTCACACCATTCATTTTAAAATAAAGAAACTGCTCAGAGATAAGTACTTCAGAAATTACAAGGATGTAGGTGTTGTTATGAGAAATATATACAAAGGGAAAAAGGATAACTAAATGTGTAATGCCTGAAAGAATTTGGAGACTCCAACTGTAGGAGATGTTTTTCCATGACTTAATGAGACTTTCTTAAATACACATTCATACACCATGGAAATTCCCATTTCCAGATTAGGGAATTTTTTATATCTTCACTTTTTTTCCTTTCTTATTGTCTACATTAATAGAGATTTTCCTCCAGCTTCATTTGGGAAAATTTTCTCTTTACAGTATTTCTCTTCCCAGGCTGCAATTAGTTGATATTTCCGTGATTTATTCCAATGGTTTTCTGACTAGTTACGGTCACATTTGAATAGCAACTGTGGTAACAGAATGACATATGAAGACAGTAAAAAAGATAAGCTATCTCCTTTGGTTCTGTCTTGGCCAACTTAATCTCCAGTTTTATGGCCCTTGGACAGACCACCAGTAACTGGTGGGCTGTAGGAGGCCTGATACATTCAGCCACGTAAAGTGGTGAAGCTTCGGAATTGTCCCGCTCATCAGATATTCGTCTGGCTTAACCAAGTGCAGCCCCCCACTCCCTGACCCCACCCCAAAAAATCTTAAGGAAGAAAGTGCCTGAACTAGGTCTGAAAAGAGGATGTAATTGTTCATCTTAGTCTCTCACAATCAAATAAGCAGGCTTGTGAATCCACAGAGAGGAGCTACACGAAGTAAGCAAACCATTATTAAAGTCCAAAGGGGGAGGTAATAAGAGAAATAAGAGACAGGAATGAGCTTCATTTATCCTTTTCTACTTAACATTTTTTAAGTTTTGAAAGAAACGTAAGAGTGGATCTGCCTTAACTATTTCTAGAAATTTGCCTCTGGTGAGGTTCTTCCAGAAAGAACTTTTCTTAGTGTGCATGTGTGTGTGTGCGGACACTGGTATGGATTTGTAGGAATCCAGGGTGCTGATGGGCAGCTGCTACCCACAGCCAGGCCCTCCAGACCAGCCACGCGCCCAGACCCCCAGCGGAGGGAGAAAGCATTCCCAGAGACCATAGACATCTGGACCCAGAGTCAAACCAGCAGGGATGGCTCCGAGCACCTTCCACAAGGGCACTTCCCAGAATCACCCACCCACCCACCCTCAAGAGCTACTAATGGGCTGTCAGCCTTCCCAGTGTTGCTAATCAGAAAGAGTGCTTCCCACTTTGCTCGATGGAGATACATAGTTGGTATTATTTGCAAGAGAGAACCAGCTGGTGGTGTCAAGGTCATGAGAAGAACCTTGTATGCATTAATTCAAAACCAGAAGTCCAACGGGGCAATAGAAATGAGCGCGGGGTTAAAAGCATCTGTTAACATTTTTATTTAAGTTACACCTACCTGAAATAGAACAGTGACTATATAAATTTAAGTTAACACGTTTTTAAATAACTGAAGGTCAAAATATATGTCTTTGTTCTATTGTTGTCTCAGACATGTTAAGACTATCCAATATGACAATAGGACTGACATTAAAACTTTAAAATCCATTCTTAAAAGGTTGAACTTGAATTTCAACTTCTTACTTCCCTTTCTCCTTTTTGGAGAATTTTCCATAAAATAAGAAGCAAGAAAGTAGAGAGCTTACTTAGATTTGTTTAACCCATTTATACCTCCTAAATAAACAAGTATATATTTTATGGCCCAAGTGCTATGGCCTCGGAATAAGAATAATGATTTTTGTTTTAACTTTATACTCTTGGCCATGTTAATTATGATCACAGTGCCTTAATATCCCCATTGAGGAGATAAAATTCCTTTGAGGAAATGCTTGAGCATCAATATGAAATATTGGTGGTGTTCTAGAAACGTAGCACTTGGCACTCTCTTAATCTTGAAAAATATGTTTTCCTGGATACATTTTCACTGATCTGGGGGGTTTGTTGTGCTTCCTAGGAAATGAAAGAAATATTCTTCCCTAAACTTTTAAATAAATGTAAAATGATGAACCACTATGTGTTCATGTTGTTGCCTGTAATGACAGGCTTCCTCCCAGAATTTGTTCCCTAAGACCTGGGACGACAATTGGTGGCTGATCACCCACCGGGGGGGCGGGAGGGGGGGGCGGGGGTGCTGTGAAAAGCGCTCTGCTGGGCCCTGGGAGGTGCCCAGAGTCCTTGAAAACCATTCGAAGAAACAGGTTGAGGAGAGTCCGGTCCCCACCCAGACGCAGGGTAGGAAGCAGCAGACGAATGGAGACTGGAGACATAGCGAACACCCATTTTTGTTCTTGTTGCTTCTAGGCTCAGAAACGTTTCTAGAATTCTTCACAGAGAAGCTGTTCCAGGGCTCCCCTTAGAGTTGTAGCCACAGACAGTGAATCCCTGCAGAGCCAGCCTCTCTCCCCGTGGAGGACTCAGCTGACTCAGCTCAAGAGGAGGTGGAATTTCAGGGAGATCCTGGAAGCAAGTGGAATTTCCCCTCACCTGATCCCGCCCTTGTGCAGGCGTCCCCTCGTCCTCCTAAGTGAGGACAGGCAAGACCAGTGTAAAGGGGGACAGTTTTCTTTGCTGCCGGCAGCTGGCCTCCCATACAGGGATGCATCCCTGTCTCCAAGAGTCTTATCCAGAATCTCGTTCAACTGATAATCACCCAAGTCATCACTCGGTCTTTTTAGAAGGCATCTATTCTCTGGCATAGCATTTCAGTACCGTACCCCATGTAATAGAAGAGCAGCGAAATGTAGGATTTAAATGAGAATCTTCTGGAGCTCAGACCGAGCCCCGTCGGGATAGTTTCCGTGTTCAGAGCACTGTTGCAGAGACTAGAGAAAGTGTGGGATGATAACAATTCCCTGTGCACAGCTTGCAGAGCGCTCTCACAGGCACGTCCTCCAGTTTCTTTCCGTAGCCGGGTTAGAAACAAACTGTGGCTCCGTGATTCTGGATTCTTTAAAATGACTCCTCCTCTACCAAGACCTTCCTTGGATAGCAACTGTGCGAAGACGCTAGCCAGCTCTTGGTCCTTACTTTTTAAGGACTGTAAGCGCAATGTTGATTTTTAAAGGCTCTAATTCAGGATGGTATCAAATGTGTCTCCGTTTGGCGTTCATTGTCTGAAATAAGATCATGAATTTCAGGAGTTTCACGCCACTTCTTTCTTTAAAAAATTGCCCCAAAAAGTAATACGACCAGTTCTGAGGTTACATATTAATAGATGGGACTGAAAACAAACCCAGATCTGCTTACGATGATATCAGAGTTTTGCTAGAAAATTTATAGTTGCATATTTCTGTTGTAATATTATTCTTAACTGAAATCTAACATAGACACATGGCCTAACACGGTAGGAAACCGAGCACTAAAACGTCGAGAGACTGATGGAAGGAGGTAGACAGTAATGTATGACTTCAGATAAACCGTTAGGAGACAGCCGCTTGCCTGCGTGTGTGTCTGTTACACGCCCACAGTGGCTGCAGTGACCTGGGGCGGCGGCAGGAGCACCCCTAACGTGCATCTCCCCCTCAGAGGCTTGTTCAGTTTCTTCCAGCGTGTATTGGAAAAGGAAAGCAATACTTATTTGTTAAATATAATAACTGCGGGGTTCGAATGTTGTTTTTTAATTTAGACTTCTGTCTAGATTTACTCTATCACAGCGAGTGTTGTTGTGTTCAGCCTGATCGATTGAAAGGAAATGGAATAGTTCCAGAGCAAATGGACGCTTTTCGTGAATACATGTTTGTTGAGTTTTGAGGTTTTCTGTGAGTTTTGTTGAGTTTTTTCCTCTGTTTTAACATGAAATACGGAGGGAATTAGAATATGAAATGCGTATTCTTCCCAGTTGCTTCCGTGTCGTGTGCATCATAAATGAATGGGGAAATATTAATTTTAGAGGCACTACATGATTTTTGGCTTCTTGCATTCTACCACTTCTTCTGGGGCCCGGAAGACACCCAGTAGGACTGGTTTTACCTAAAATGTTTACAGGGCAGCATTGTAGGACCAGTGCCTATGCCACAGCCCTTCTATGTACGTTTTTTCACTTGTTAAACTGAGCAGAAGCCGTTATCCTGCATGTTGCAGGGAAAGACTGAAGGTGTTTCCTCTCCCGGAGAACCGCGCTGTCGGATGCCTGGGACCGTGTACCCGGCCGACGGAGCTGCTTGGATAAAACGTGGGACTGTTCTCACTGTTGTTCTGATCCTCTGGCAGCCAATTAGTTTTTCCTTTTCTTTCTGGCCACAGATCATAATCCTAATCCCATCCAGTAATCAGGAGATGTGCCCCAAAATAGCACATACTTCACTATTAACTCTCTTAACAAATCCCTGAACTTCACTCAAAGTAAAATTCCATACTGCCCTGCGGTTATTCTGAATTTTCATTGTCAATGCAGTCTGCACAAATATATATTTTTCTACAATACATTTTTGAAGGCAGAAGTTTCTCATAAACCCCAATGTCAGTAAAGAATACAAGGTTTTGGTCTCTGTGGATAAGCCATTTGCTACAGCACTGGACTTTCCGAATTCACCCTCATCCTCACTCTAATGACTCTAGAACAGCGATTTCCAACCTTTTTCTCTCACAGCGCACATAAACTAGTTACTAAAATTCTGCGGCACACCAAAAAAAAAAAATATGTTTTGCCCATCTGACCAAAAAAATAGGTATAATTTTGATTCATTGACACTGGGTGGCTATTGTTGTGCCGGCTGTTGTCATTTTTAATTTGACAACCTAAGGGGAAAGAGGTCCGTTCCCACGAGTAAATCGTCAGGTATTGCATGCGTTAAAATACGTGGGGCGCGCCGGTTGAAATGCGTAGCCCTAGGATGTCATCCTAACGCAGTGATGGCGAACCTATGACACGCGTGTCAGAGGTGACATGCGAACTCATTTTTTTGGTTGATTTTTCTTTGTTAAATGGCACATAAATATTTAAAATAAATACCAAAAATATAAATCTTTGTTTTACTATGGTTGCAAATATCAAACAATTTCTGTATGTGACACAGCACCAGAGTTAAGTTAGGGTTTTTCAAAATGCTGACACGCCAAGCTCACAAGGTTCGCCGTCACCGTCTAACGCCTTCCTCAGTGGAATAATCTGTGATGTGGTATCTTTAAATGTGGTAGGTTCTCTGCTCTCTCTCATATTTGTGGTTAGAATAATTTTGACAAAACCTTGGCAGTCTCGTGGCTAAAGGCTGAAATAGAATCATCAGTTTGTGTGGCTAGTAAGTGCAGTGATAAAAGAAAAAAAAACTACATGAGTTTCAAAACCGAAGATGTTTATGGCATTTTTTAAGAGAATGTAGGAAAGCAGTATTACTGTATTTAATCCACTAGTCTCCTAAAACTTGCCTAAACTTAAACTACTTTTTGATGTTTAAAGTTCTCTGTCATAAGGGATGCTTTCATCATTGAAGGAAATTAGAAAATTTACAGCATTGGAATGTCTACATAAAATTTCAGGGAGCTGGTCTCCAAACTGCGCTCTGATAAAAACGGAGAATGTGCCGTGCCTTCTTCATATGAATTTCCAGTGGGAGGATGCTGAGCAGAGCTTCTCTCTAAAAAGTCATCCTTGCGACCTGTGGAGAGTTGAGTCACCGGCCCCTTTTAGACGACGGATGGGAATTTAGAACTCTTGATCGTAGCAGTGGCCGCTGGAACACTTATTTTGGTCTCCCTGCCATGGTAACGGGGGATGAAACTCAAGAAGAGAGTGTGGACCAGTGGATAGAGTGTTGGGCAGGAGGTCGGGAACCTCTGTGCTGTTCTATTCCCAGCCTGCTCCGGGGTTGCTATGTAAACTTGGAGAAGCCAGTCACCCTCTCTGCAGCTCATATTTTCCACTTGTGAAAACATAGGTAGAGACATTCTGTACTCAGCTCTTTAAAAAATATTGTGGGAACCAGCGTCCACTGAAGACGTTCAAAGTATCTTTGGGTTGAAAAGAGGCTCCGTAAATATGCGAGTGTCTCTCTTCCCTTTGACCGCACTCTCAGCACAGTCTGGCGCGACATAAACTGTCCCTCTCCCTGCACTGCGAAGCAGGAGCCAGTGCGGCGGGCTTTGTATTGCACAGAGGCCGAGAGCGTGCGACCTTGGAGCCAGAATGTGTGGGCTTGAATCTTGGCTCCACTACTTACTAACTCTGAGGCCTTGGGCAAGCCGGTGTATGGGATTTTCTCATCTGTGAAATGGGACCAATGATGACACCCATCTCATTGGAATGTGATGAAGCTCGAAGGCGTTGAATGAAGAGCGCTGGAAACATGATGTAGACACACAGTACACTATTCTTATTGCCCAGAACAATTCTTCGTAGTTTATATGGCAGGGGAGGTAAAGCATCGCCCCACCTTGTTTTTTTTTCTGTGTATCTCTTCCCAGGTGGCTGCTCGCTCTTCTTTTCAAAGGCTTTGTGTCTCACTCTGCCACACGCATAAGCCGAGGCCCTGAGTAGAAGCTCCTAGGCCCTGTTCCCCATTGTACCATCCATATTAGCTGAAGGACAGTCGCATGAAAAATGAAAGAAATCTAGATGTTTCAAGCTAGCCTCAAACATCTCTGAGTTACTGACTTGAAAAAAAAAAGCTAACATTTCAGAAATGTTGCAAAATGGAAAGTGAGATCATTGACAGTTGGGAGCAGTGTCTTGATTATCATAAAAAAGTAAACTCAGAAAACATCAGGAAGAAGTAGAAGAGCAGTTAACAATTTAAATGGAGTCCACCTTGCCCTCTCTTACCTGCTTCCCGTAGTGGTGACCCTCAGAGAAGTATTGTGTGAGGGCACCCAAAAATGCGGAAGTTGCTCAAACATAAAGAAATAGAGCTTTTGGATTGTCAAAAATCTAAATTGAAAACCTTCTTTTTCAGAGGTTAAAGACATGATGTTTTATTGAGTCGTACACTTGAAACCTGTATGATTTTTGTGAACCAATATCACCTCTAGATTCAATTAAAAAAATGACTATGAAAGTATAAAAGTTTAGGATTTGATGAAAATGGATTAGTTTTTTGTTAATTTACTGCACTGTGGAATTTCAAAGACTGAATAGCTTCTAAGAGATAATCATGTTTCACTGACTTTTTCTCTCTTTTTATGATTAGAACCAACCTACATCACAATTGATCCACCAGCGTGCGGGGAGCTACCCAACTGCACCCTGACAGAGAAGGACTGCGTTTACGGTTTCAAGCTTGACCACAATGGCTGTCGAACTTGTCAGTGCAAAAGCAGTAAGTACACGGGAGACAGGTTTTTGTTTTTTTCTGAGCCTGGTAGGATATTGTCAAAGCACATTATGTGATTGACTATCTTTGCCGTCCATGACATCCTCTGAGCAACCTGAAAGAAGAAGAAAAAATTGTACTGAACACAGACAAATACACAGCCATGGGGGGCGAAAGAGAAAGGCCAAGACGCTGCTTCTTTATTCTGTTTTTCATCTTCATTTCTCTGTCTTCTGATGCATCATGGGTACCGCCCTCAGAGCCCTGAGAATGTCTTTCTAACCTCCCCGTTGCTCTCCCTCTAACATCACCTTGCTGGGCCACCCAGGGACCAGGAGGTCACCCACACAGGGTGTCACACTCCGTGTGCGGCGGTCATGATCCTTAGGATGTGCTTCTCTGTGTGGTTCCAGCTCACTTCCGTGTGGAGTCCAGTCACGTCCCCGAGTGAGACCTCTGACACTTGATAGAGTCTGTTACGTTTCCTCCGCACGCACAACCGATCGCCCTTCACGTTTCAAATGATTATGAATGCCCCTAGTTCTTCTACCAAAGTCAGTATCTTCAGTGCCCTCAGCCACTCCCCAGGCGATATCGTTCCCAGAACTCCCTTAGTCCTTTCCATCTTTTGACCCACTTAGAGTATGTCCTTGTCCTTATATAAACGTGTGGCCCAAAAACACACAAAATGTGCCAGAATCTGGCCTGGTCCGTGCAGTTCCAGTGTGGCCTGAGTTTGCATTCGCTCTCATCACACAGTTCCCTCACACTAGGTCAGTGGTCGGCAAACCACGGCTCGAGAGCCACATGCGGCTCTTTGGCCCCTTGAGTGTGGCTCTTCCACAAAATACCGACTTCTGTGCATGGGCCACGAAGTTTCATTCGCACTGTACGTGTGCGCCCGCACGTGGTATTTTGTGGAAGAGCGACACTCAAGGGGCCAAAGAGCCGCATGTGGCTCGAGAGCCGAGGTTTGCCGACCACTACACTAGGTCATCAGCTGCTGGAGCTCCTGCTGCTTTCCTTACATCAGCTGCTTTTAGGTGGTTCTCATCTGCCCTGTATTTGAACATCTGGTGTGTGTTTTTTTCTTTAATGACATAAATACAAGGCCACATTTGACAAGAAATTATCCCGAGAGTTTCAAACCGTTTTCCAACTAGTTGGGATATTTTTTTACTCTTGGTCATCTGACCGAATACCTCAGTGCCTCCAGCTTATATTAAATGACATCACTTACATGTCCTCCTCCAAAACACTGGACCAAAATTAAGTTGAACAGAACGAAGGGCAGATTCCTGTCGCTCTAAAGACCTTCTGCAAAACGACACAGGACCCTAATTCAGCGGGCGACACATCGCCTCCATCTCCACGCGGAGGTCTTGAAACACGCGACCAGGATCTTGTCTGAAATCAGACCTGGTCCTGGAAGCATCCCTTTGCTGGAAACCCCATTTTAAACAGAAAACGAAGTCAATGGGGCCCGGCTCCTTCTTCCTGAACCTACGCTGGCTCCTGGTGGCCAGGCCTTTCTCTTCTAAATGTCACAAACCACACGTTTAACCATTCTTCCTGCAGAATGTCCCATTGTGAATGTCAGGCTCAGTTTCTGTCGTTTTAGAATCCTCTGTCTTTTTTGAACTGACCTTTGGGCTGCCTTCCCTCCATTCCCTCCGATCTCTCCTAAACACAGACAACGCTTCCGTACTCAGCAGGTTCTCTGGGCCTCGGGGGGTGATTACCCCCAGCTCAGAGACTTGGGATTCCTCAGTGCAGAGGGAGGCTCACCTGATTTAGCCACTATCTCAGGCTTTCTGCCTCTTCGCCTTTACTGACCCATACTTTCCGATGTGAGGCTATTTTGATACTCGGATACAAAGTAGGAGTTGAGTAATTCGGTTTTCTTAATTGCAAGTTGTCACTCTGTCAGCCTGGTGGAGTTGGCACTAAAACGGAGTTGATAGAACTGTGGTTGTGACTATGGTATTGCCATGTGCAAATTTCCCAGAAGCCTCCAGTCATCGGGGCCATCCTGCAGTGTTTCTGCCCAGAGGAGGCAGTCGGGCACGCACCTCTCGGTCTTTTTTGATAGCCAAACCCGATGCGTTAGGGAGCCGCCTTGGCAGCTGCGTCTGTTTATTTAAATGGCCCACTTTGTTTTTTGACAAGAAGGTAATCAGCGATTGTGTGTGAAGCCTTTATATTTTAATCCTTCTTATCTCTCTTGAGCAACACATCCTTTCTGATCACGGGAGGGTACCGACATTTTTTTCTGAACTTTTTGAAGCCTAAAAAATACAGATGTCATTGTGCTTAGTCACCCCACCTACCGCCTTCACCTGGGCTTTTCTGTCAGGAACGTTGTGTCCCCGGGGTCATGCTGACATGAGACCCGCCACTCCACAATGAGCCCTTTGTATTGACGTCCAAAGAAGCAGCTTCTCCCAGTTGTCATCAAGGCGAGTCACCAGCATCTCTCTGGCTTTTTGTAAATTGAGGCCATTGGGAAACTTCTGCTCTGCCTGCCTCATGCCAGTGCTGCATGCTGGCTTCCTACAAGGACTATCTGCTCCTCCATTTCATTAACTCATAGGAAGACAGATGTAAGGGAGACCAGACCGTTGCATCTTGTCTTTTTTGTTTGTTTGTTTGTTTGTTTTACATATACATCTTTACTAGCCACTCATTTCTTTGCAAATTTTACCGATGTGTAAGGCTGTCTATCTAGTCTTTCTTCCCTCCTCCCTCCCTCTTCCTTTGCCTGGTATAGACAACACCTGCCGAGTTCTAGGTTCTGTAGTAGGTGTTCATGCCATACAGATGAATAAACTGAAAGGCCTGCCCCAAGCAAAGAAATCAGTACCTGACACACTAATGAAATAGCATTTCAAGCCAAATTCTATTAGGAGGACGCTTCAGTACTGTGAGAATCCAGTCACTTGTATACACCAGAGTACGGCAGTAGCTGGCTCCTCTCCCAGCCCACCCTCGGGCTCAGGCTCGGGGCTCGGCGCACGGCAGGTGTTGGTTTGTGAATGAGCAGGAGCCATTAGAACTAGGGATGCCACTGGACATCTTTCTTGTCTGTGGACTCGCCGTGCTCATCACAAATCCATTTCATTGACTGAGAGTCTCGACCTGGATTAGTCTTTTGCCGTCTCACTCACTGCCACCGTCCATTTACCTAAAAATATAAACACCACGTGGAATTTGTCAGTCTGACCTTAGTGTCAGAAGTCTAGTCCTAGAGCATTCTGCCCCCTCCCCTCCCAGCAGCAATCCTGATGATTCGACGGGTTTGCAAGCCACACCTTTGGGAGGTGAGTCAGGTTTAACCGTATGCCAGGTCCGTGGCTGTCAGATTCTTGTGGTTGTGTGCACCCCATGCTCCCCCAGGCTCTGGCCTCTGAGTGATCACAGCAAGTGGCCTTCCTTCCTTCCCCGGGCCTCTGCCCTCCCTCTCTGTGAAGGGCGGGTAATCATACCTAACTAGTGGGTTATTTTGAGGACTAAGGGAATGCATGCAGGGCTAGCATCACTCACCAACACGCCACTTGTTTCCTCTAGCCCGTAGCTGTTTTATAGCATCCATTTCTGAGTCAGCCCAAGCAAGCTGACATGGACAGCCCCCAGCTTCCCGCCATTGTTCCAGCACCAGCCTGCCTCCGGTCCTTCCTATCTCCGGACACTCACACACGGCTTTCCATGTAAACCCTCGAATATTCTCCTTTTCTTACCCAGTTATAGGAAAAAAGGAAGTTTCTTGTCATGAAGGGTGGCATGAGTGTGTTCTTTTCCCCGTTGCAGCCGCCTGATAAGTAATGATTTTGTCTAAATGTCTCCCACATGTTATTTTTCTGCATCCCACCACAAGCCTGTTCATGTGCAAGGGTCCTAACCGTTGATGCCTAAGCTTTCTGTTAGGGATCATGCCTGTGTCTATAGGCCGCTGGCATCAAGGTTTCCTAGAGTAAGAGGAGCACCGAGTAAATACTTCTGTCCTGTTCATTGGTTTGTTGTTCACTCATTCATTTTTTTCTTCCACTATCTCTCATTTGTTGAGCGCCTACTGTGTGCCAAGCACGAGCGATACGAAAAAGATAAAAATGGACCTTATCTTGACTACGGTTGGTGATATTGATAATATGCTAATCTACACTAATAAAAGAGAAACATGGTAATTAGCGTACTACCGCTACCCTTTTCATTGGCTAATCAGTGAGTATATGCAAATTAATTGTCAGCCAAGATGGCGGCCAGCAGCCATGCACTGAAGCGAGCAGGGAGACTTGCTTGCTCCAGTGACTGGCGGACTCCAACGTTCCCCGCCTGCCGCTGCCGGCCTCTGAGCTACAACTCTAAGAAACTATATACTATGTTGCAAATAAGAAGCTAAACAAAACCCCAGAAACCAGCCGGACCGCAACATTGTATTGATGTTTTCAGAGGCGAGGCCTCAGAGCTAAAGCTGGCCCAGAATAAAAAAAAAGGAAGAAAACAAGGAGCGGTTGGAAGCTTCAGTCACTCGCCAGCCGGAAAACAGCCCTCAGCCCCTCACCCAGACTGGCCAGGCACCCCAGTGGGGACCCCCACCCTGATCCAGGACACCCTTCAGGGCAAACTAGCCAGCCCCCACCCGTGCACCAGGCCTCTATTCTATATAGTAAAAGGGTAATATGCCTCCCGGCACCAGGATCAGCGTAGCAGCGAGGCTCCCGGCACCGGGATCAGCGTGACAGGGGGCGGCGCCCAAACCCCCTGATCGCCCTGCAGCTCTGTGTGTGACAGAGGGCGGGGCCACAACCGCCCTATCTGCCCTGCTCTGTTCATGACAGGGGAAGGTGCCCCAACTCCCCTATCGGCCCTACTCTGAGTGACAGGGGGGAGCACCTCAACCCCCTGATCGGCCCTGCTCTGTGAGTGACAGGGGGGAGCTCCCCAACCCCCTGATCGACCCTGCTCTGTGTTTGACAGGGTATGGAGCCCCAACCCCCCTGATGGGCCCTGCTCTGTGTGTGACGGGGGGTGGCACCGCAACCTCCCCATTGACGCTGCCTTGAGTATGACAGGGGGTGGTGCCCCAACCCACCAATCGGCCCTACCCTGAGCGTGACTGAGGGTGGCATCGCAACCTCCCGATCCGCCCTGCTCTGTGCATGACGGGGCGGCGCCCCAACTCCCCAATGGGCCCTGCTCTGAGCCTGACCAGGGGCTGCACTTAGGGATTGGGCATGCCCTCTGCCACCCGGGAGCAGGCCTAAACCAGCAGGTCGTTATCTCCCGAGGGGTCCCAGACTGCGAGAGGGCACAGGCCGGGCTGGGAGACCCTCCTCTCCTCCCCCCCCGCCCCCCCGGAGTGCACAAATTTTTGTGCACCGGACCTCTAGTATGTTATAATGATATTGCAACATAATCAAGCATGTTATAGACAATTACTTCTAAGATTTGAAACCAAACCCCAGTAGAAACATGTCCTTCAGAGTCCACGGCAGGGATGGCAGAGGATCCTTTCCTCTGGACCGCTAACAAATGCCCTTCTTTTCACACCGCTAAGCGAAGTCGTGCGTCGAGTGCACACAGAGAAATTTACCCCTGACTCATGTTCTCAAGGACATATTTAAAATAAAGAGAAATGGGTGGGAGATATTTAGGAAAGTTCAGTGGCAACAAACATTAGATCATTCAGATAAGCTACTAATAACAGTATTGGTGAGACTATTAATAACACTGTTTTTTAACTAGACATGTTCGTTGCTGTCAGCTTCAGCTCACTAGCTGAACTATATGCACAGGTGACATCTATGTGAAACAAATGCCGTTCATCTTTTGGCATCTTATTTTCTATATCTTCAAATCAAGTGGATTTGGCTGGAATATTTACAACTTCTCCACTTTTAACATGCTCTAATTCTAGGAATTCATAATGCTTTTAGTCTAGAAACGGATGCAAACATAGAAAATGAATGGGGGTAGTAGCAGGGAGGAAAAGCCTTCGTATTTTTTATCTATCTAAATCAGGCATTTACAGAAGGTTGCAGCATCCAATATTAGGGAGGTGGGCTCCCCATGTTTATTGAGTATAACTGAGCAACCACTTAGGGTCACAGATGGAGCCCCATTGACAGTGGTGCATTTCTTTAATAGTTCCAGGAACTTTCTGTCGCACTTAATGGATCTGGCAGGTTGATGGGAATTGCCAGTGCCCAGGGCGAGGTAGGTAGCAGGGGAGTGTAGCGAACCTGGCGGCGCCGTCACCTTGTGCCCTCGTGTGAGTTACAAGGTGTTCACTGAGAATAAAGTGGCCCTGGGAGCAAACATCTCTTTTTCTCCAGAGTAAACAGAGAGTTTATTATATAGCTGCTATCGACCAGCCATACGCACAGGCCCTGTACTTGGCCATGATTTGTAACTTTCCCTTCAATGCCGATCTCCCAAGCATTTATAGATCACAGTGAAGTCATATAATGCTGAAAAATTATGACCACAAAGCCACCATTCTTTGTGGGGTCACCTCACGTGAGGCACTAAAGCTTTTCAGAGAGACTTATAAACCCCACCCATCTATGAATAAGACCTTTCTCATCTCTTTCTTCTGCTCTTTATGTAAATGTTTGCCTCGATGGGATATTTCTCTTTTTAAAAGTCCATAATTATTACATGGATCTAGGACTGCCTTCCAGGCCGTCTTTAATGTTCTGAGTCTCTGAGCTAGAAAGGTGGCATTTTGAGATATTTAACAAGTGCCAGTATTTTGGAAAATTTCCAATACTATTAAAGTAAGTTTTTTTCATTCTTTTATTTTTTTCTGTGAATATGGCCAGCCTGGATGAGAGTGGAGGAGTAAATAGCAAGGACATCGATTGATGGGTCCCTTCTGCAAATACATGCTGAACACTCACTCCCCGCTGCACACCAGGCCAGCACCTGGGCTGTGTAAATAAGGGAAATAGGTCCCTATCCGCCAGCCCCTTCCGTGGGGAGCAGACCACAGAGTCTGCTGCCTACTTGTGCTTAAGGAGCAGCCATTGCTTGAAATCCTCTCCCATTGCAAAGCAGAGGTGGTTAAAGTCAGAATTAGTTTCTATCAAATGTCTTTTAACTTGGCGATGCAACAGTTTTCTTTAAGGCTGAAGCCCATTCTAGATTAGGGTCTACAGAAAAACTCCTCTTCTAAAGGACTAGAAAAATAAAGGCACAAAGGTGATCAGACTCCGAAGTTTCAAGGAATTGAATGCCCAGGGATGTTGCCTCTGGGAAGCTCTCAAGTGCTTTTAACTCGTCCAGTTCCCAGTATAATCACCTTGGTGTTGTGACTGAAAAATGCTTGTAATGGAAACATGGGCTCACAACGTGGGGCTCGGTGTCAGAGAAAGACGTGTGGCCGTGAGGTCTTCTCCCTCCGTCTCCGTTCCCTACCTACGGGGATGGGGGAGGGTTGAAAAATGATGGCCTTTCAGGTTACATAATTACAGATTTTTAAGGGAGGCATTTAAAATGTGGCTCTTAAGGATGCAAATTAGTAATTAGTTGTTTCACAGTGTAATACAGACCCACGAGGTTGTATTAAGCACATGTAACGAAAGGTTTATGATCGTGACAAAGTAGAAAATTATACCATAAATCACATTTTCCTTTTTAAAAGACAGCAAATTAAACATTCGTGTATCGCCAGCTAAGATTCATGAAAGATGCTATCTTAAAACACTTACGTAAAAACATGAGCTCATTTCACCTATTAATTGTAGTTAAGGTTTAATTTTAGATTAGAAGATTTGTGAGTGGAAGGGACTAATGTGCTCTGTTTTTCCTAGTAGTGTGTGCATTATTTTTAATATTTAGGCTTAAAGAATGTCCAAAAACAATAAAGATTAATTTATTATTTCAACGATCAATCGTCTCTGCTTCCCATCCTAACTAACCCATGCAGAACTATAATCAAACATCCCCAGATGTTTGCCACCACTCAGATTCCCCAGTTAATTCAGGCAGGTCTCAGCTTGCTTTCGTTCCATCACCAAGCATGCTTATGCTTTCTTTACCTTCACATTTGTATTCTCTGTACAATGCTGTTAATCCTTATATCATATCTTTTACAGTCTTTTTAGAAGACTTAAGCTAATATCTGTAGTCGTTTCTTCTGACAATCACCATTGCTCCCCCCCGCGCCCCCCCCACACACACACACACACTTCTAAACCAATAAGTTAAAACTGACTAATAGGAGACACTTTGAACATTTCAAACAGCGCAAGTTAAACCTTAATCTAGATATTCCTTCGGCACACATCTATTTTAGTCATTTAACTAAGTGTATCCAAATACCTGGATGTTCATCAGTAGCGGAGAAAAACAGCTAAGTGAAATATTTTGTCATATTGTAAAGAAAAAGGGTAAGAAAGCCTTTACGCTTCATTCTATAATAGGCAGGATTATGTGATAACTTGTCAGAGTAAATATGTGTGAACATTTAAGAACGTGTGTTATGATGGTCATACAGTAGCAACAAAATATATAATGAAATTTGGGGTGTAAGTTTCTAATTCTCACATTTGACCAATAAATGGTAATCAGTAGTGTGAAATGATTAATGAAACGGCCCCGGTGTGGTAGGGACAACCCCGGTGAGGTTGAAACGGCCCTGGTGAAGTCGGGACGGCCCCGGTGAGGTTGAAACGGCCCCCGTGAGGTAGGAACGACCCCGGTGAGGTTGAAACAGCCCCCGTGAGGTAGGGACGACCCCGGTCTGGTAGGGACAACCCCGGTCAGGTCGAAACGGCCCCGGTGTGGTAGGGACGACCCCGGTGAGGTTGAAACGGCCCCCGTGAGGTAGGGACAGCCCCGGTGAGGTTGAAACGGCCCTGGTGAGGCTCAGACGGCCCTGGTGAGGTTGAGACTACTCCAGTGAGGTTGGGACAAATAAAGGGGACCAGTATGGACTGATGAACAGGGGTAGATACAGAAGCAGAGCAACATTGAACAGAATGTTAAACTACAGTGGGAACCCTGGGGAGGGTTGGGGGGGGGATTAAGAGACCAACTGAAGGACTTATATGCATGCATATAAGATTAACCAATGGACACAAGACACGGGGCGGGGGGGGGGGGCGGGGGGTAGGGGCTGGACGAATGTCAAGGGGGGGAAAAAAGGAAAATATTAAAAAAAAAAAAAATAAGATGAAATTTCATGAAAAAAATTTGCTCAGGTTTTTTTGCGCAGCAAACAGTATTCACCAGCCTGTTCTTCAGCGCCCGGTTAGGATATACTTCAGAAATCTGGTTTTCAGGGTTGGGCTTCATTTTGTATATATTGGTACCAGAGCATGGGGTTGTGTGGTGATAACCATAGCACTGCACGCTCTGTAGATCACAGCCCTTCCTGAGGCTGTGGTGGAGCGGAGACGTGTGTGTGTGTGGAGGGGTGTGTGTGGAGGGCGGGAAGGCAGGGGAGTGGCCGGCGGCCCCGTGCTCTGCCCCATCCTCTTTGGAAGCAACCCGCTGTCGTGTCTCCGCAGGGGAGGAGCTATGCTGGGGCCTCCTGCGAGGCTGCACCTTGGACTGCCCTTTCGGCTTCCTGACGGACGCCCACAGCTGCGAGATCTGTCGGTGCCGCCCCCGGCCCAAGAAGTGCAGGCCCACCACCTGTGACAAGAGCTGTCCGTTTGGATACCTGTACGTATTTCTGACTGCGGAAGATCTGTTCTGAATTGTGTGTAACTTGGTGAAACGTCTGTACGTACCTGTGTTTGTCAGCCGTTGTGTGTGTTTGCGACTGAGTCGCTGTGGACGGAGTCCAGAATGTCTCTGCTGGTTTTGTCAGGTGGATCAGGAAGGAGGGCTAGCCTGGGGCTGCCCCAGATGAGAGTCAAGTTCACTCTTCCCTTTCATGAAGGTGCCTTGTGAGGACGCTGCCGGGGGCCTGTTACGGGCCACCTGTCCATGGCAGGGCCCTTGGACACGCAGGGAATGGGAGGGCCGTGTGTCCCAGGGCTGGACAGGTGCGTGTACCTTTCACAGGTGTCCCGGGGACTCAGTTTTTAACCCATTCTGGAGGTCGGCTGGCAGGAACCCATCTGCAGTACCGAGCACCCGCACTGGCCATGCCTCCATGTCTGACCTTGGTACTATAGTCTACAGTTCATAATGGCTTTTCTCTTTATATAGCAGTAGATTTTGTGAATTTTCTTAAACATGAGGATTGTGACTCTTATTTTCAAATACTTTTGATTGAGCCACACCCTGTGAAATCAGCTTATTCCAGGGTGGGGGAGATAGACACATTTGTTCTCTAGTGTCTGTCTTGGCATCTATTTCTG
Source organism: Myotis yumanensis (assembly GCF_028538775.1). Lineage (NCBI taxonomy): Eukaryota > Metazoa > Chordata > Mammalia > Chiroptera > Vespertilionidae > Myotis > Myotis yumanensis. Next base: position 17,516,383 of record NW_027223762.1, read on the forward strand.
CCTTTATATCAAGTTGGTCCCTTTAAAAGTTTCCTTTCAGAATGTTACCTTATCATCTTTCCTTGGTTCCCTTCTGCTTAGTCTTTCTCCCTTTTCAATTTGATATATTTATACAGTACTACCTCTCAGGGACTTAGCGCCTTCATATCTTGCCCATCTTATTAACGTCATAATTTTTATTATTCTTGGAAATTCTGCCTTGGCAAGGAGGTGAGGAATCTTAATTCTAAATTTAATTGCATGAGTTGGGAATACTGTTCTTAAAAATTCCCCAAGTAAACTCATCATCATTGTTCTTAATCCTAAAGTATGAATCTGATGCCAATAATAGTCAAGGTATTTCTTAGCTTCGCTGCTAATGTAGAGTAGAGCATTGTTATCATAGTTGCTGCAGCCACTTGGTGCAGGGTTATGAGTTCAGGGTCAAGGCTGCGCTCGAGTCGAGCCTTCAGCCTAGAGGATTGGAGACGTCCCTTTGTCTTCCTGACGGTCAGCACATCCGGGAGGACCAAGTTGACCACCGTGGACGATGAGTATCCCTTCAGCCAGAGAAGTAGCTGTTTCACTAGGGCAGCCTCTGAAGGGAAACCCTGCCAGAGACCACAGGGGAGTGCTAGGATGAGGGCAGCATTGGTGCTGGTATACACCTGCCCAGTGATCACTCCTGCATGTCAGTGCTTGCAGCACGGAGGAGGGAGGAGCCGGCAGTGGATGAATAAGTGAGTGAGCAAACAAATCAGTTAAAGCCTTGGCAGGCCTTGAAAATGACACCGTATATGACATGAATATGAATAATTCATTTAATTCGTTGTCCTCACTGTGTGAAAGTAAACAAGTAGACCATTTTGCCCAGTAAATCGCAGTTTAATTGTCCCGTGAGCAGTGGTAAGCTGTAGGGGCACCACGGTTTTCCCATAGGGCTGTCTTGTTGTAGAGCCCCTTACGTGGCCCAAGATGAGAAAGAATGGGGTGTTTTTTTTTCTTTTTAAGTTGAACACCACTTCTGCCACTTAGGGCTAATTGGGATGAACCCCGAGGGTGTATATAGGATAACTCCTACTATAGATGAGATGTTGGGCCTGAGAGAGGACACCGGCCTGCAGCCAGTGGCCAGAAGGCAGAGTGGGTGAGCTCCTTCTGTAACAGGCAGTATCCTTCTCTTTTTCAGAAAAAAAAAGAAAAAGGAATCATTGGTGAGAATTATTTGCCCAGAAAACTCTCCACTTAAACTGTGATAATATTGATAAGCATATACTCACTTATTTAATATCATCTTGCCAGTCGGCACAGACTTAGGCGCTTTAGCTTATTAAAGGGGGAAAACGTTCCTCAACCTTTTCCTTTGCCCCACATGCCTCTGCCACACCTCTGGGCAGCGGCTCTTCCCGTGGGTGCTCTTTCCTAAGAGCAGCTCCTGGACACTGACTGCAGGGTCTCTCAGGGCTCTTACTGCCAGTCAGCGTGTGTCACATCCCAGCTCTACGGATCCTTCACGCCTTCCGCCTCCCATAAGTGTCCATAAGTAGATCTCTCGTTACCATTTTGCTGCAACTTCTCAGGGACTGTGGTCATGGGAGGAAGCCTGTGGCTCTTGCCAAAGAAGGACCTCTGCCCCCACCACTGTCCTCCAACCCTGACCGACAGTGTATCCCTCGCCATGCTGGTCACGGAGTTGCACATTCACCCCGTGTCACTGTGGTGCCACTGCTCCTGATGAGATGGACAGCCCTGTGATTGGGGTTCTGACATTGACGTCCCAGAAGCACATGCGTGCCAGAGCCTGGGAGGGAGTGGTCGCGGCCACGGGGAGCTCATCGCACACCACTCCAGGAGCTTTCGGGAGCAAAAGTCAGGTCCTCCCGCTTAGTAATGATCTCGCGTCCCTGACCCTCGGTCTGAGTGCTTGGGCATCACTCCAGACTTTGGGATGTTTCTGACCTCTGACAAAATTTTAATTACTCAGGAAGAATAAGCACGGCTGTGACATCTGTCGCTGCAGGAAGTGCCCAGAGCTCCCGTGCAATAAAACCTGCCTCTTGGGTTTCCAGAACGACAGCCGCGGCTGTCTTACCTGCAGGTGCAGAGGTAGGTGTGACCGCGTGACCCCGTGACCCCTCCCTCCTCAGCGGCCAGGGCCAGGAGGGCGTCGTGTCAATGACACAGTCTCGGTGATTGCTGTCTACTCGGACACAGATGTCCCTCTCTGTGGGACCTGCCCTTTCCCTGTCACCTTAACAGAGGGAAAGCTCACAATAGAATTTAAAGCAAGCACAGAGGGCAGGCCCACCGACCGAGGGGACCACTGTTCAGCTCTTCAGGTTGACTTGTCTCAGAGCTTCAGCCTGAAGCACCTTGATCTTGACCTCCATAGTCTCCCTCCGTCCGCAGTGGATGGATACAGTTGAGACAGCAAAGATCCCTTTTCAGACCCCCTCAGGTGGGTGTGACTGAACAGTCCACTCATTGTTTCCACGAGAATTTGGACGTTTGCTGCATAAGCACACGCCGGCCTGTCGTGGTTACAGGCGAGAATCACGGGACCTTTGGTCTGGGACTCCCTCCCACCCCAGGGCTGGTCCTAAGCATCGCCTAGGCACCATTCCCGCCCTCCCCCAGCTCCAGCCCCCTGCCCGCCCCACACTGCGATTTAGTTGTCAGCATGATCCACAGATGAAGCAATAAAAGATCCCTCCATTCTGTTTTTTCACAGTTGGACAGTTACCACCTTAATGGTGTTTTTAGGGGTCAGAGTAAACAAAAATCTAGTCCCTGCTTTAACTCTGCCGCTGACCAAAACCGCGTCAGCTGCCGGGGGCCGGGGATTCCCCCACTGGGTGACTTCTAGAGCGATTGTTCTGCACGTATTCAACATGTGGGCAACATTTGCTGTGAAATCAATGCTTGTTTGTTGTATAAAAATGAGGAAGTTGAATGAAAGAAGTAAAACCCACCTGTAATCCCACAAATAGGACAGAAATATACTTGCAGGTTTTTTGTTGGTTTTTTTTCAAAATAGCGAGCATGTTCATTGAAACTCTTTTCCTGAGTAAACTGTCCTTGTAGACGGGCGTTGGGTGGCTGGGCAGCGTTCCCTGCGAGGACGCTGCGGGCAGTTCGCCCTGTGCGGTCGCCGCGTCCTTACCGAGGCTGCCTTGTGTCCGTGCAGAGGTCCCCGCGTCACCCACCTCACCTGCCCTGTCCGGCACGTGCCTGTCCATGGACGGCCATCACCATAAAAACGAGGAGAGCTGGCACGATGGGTGCCGGGAATGCTACTGCCACAACGGCCGGGAGATGTGCGCGCTCATCACCTGCCCGGTGCCCGCCTGCGGCAGCCCCACCATCCGCCCGGGACAGTGCTGCCCGTCCTGCTCAGGTAAAAGCCGGCTGCCGTCCGGTGCACTCCCTACGCAGTGATTTCTGCCCAGCGGGTCTCATCACATCTGTGCTGGGGGTGGGGGTGGGGGAGATGCAGGGCACAGGGCATGGCCTAGGACACAGGTCAGCGCTCCATGGTTCTGGTCAACCACAGACACAGAGTCAGCGGGTGCTGTAAAGGCTCAGCCAGAGGCCAGAGAAGAGTCTAAAGCTCTAACTCCCCTCTCTTATTTTTGAATGGTTCACTCAATTATATTGGTCTTTGAACTACATTTGTGTACAGGCTTGTGGGCCTATGCACTTCTTCAATTCCAGCTCTCCATTTGATGGAGCGTGGATTAAGGCTGAAGTCTTAGTTAATTGGAAGAGATTGGTGTTAATTGTGTTCCATAAAAGCTTGTTATTTATAAAAGTAGTATTGGAGATGGAGAGGATTATTAAAGTCCACAGCTATTGCTCTTTTTTAAAGTAATGGATTTGGGGGCAGGGGGAAAAATAAATTAATGGATATGTGGCATGCTTGCCAAATGGAGAAATTCAGAGTGACCGCACATCCAGAACATTTAAAATCATAGTAACGCTCATCAAGATAAGTTAGCAGAAGAGCAGAAGGGATTCTAACTCCTGGGGGTCCGAATTACGGTTGTCAGTACCGGCCATCATTACCATCATGCTTCATCTCGTGCCTTTTGTCCAAAGAGCTCAAGACAGTCTTGTGTTCATTATTTCTTCCCCAGTGCAGGCCGCTTGGAGTTAGGGGAAAACACACTTAGCCAGTTTTCACTTGTCAAACAGACACAGAAAGATGAACTCTCTCACCCAGAGTGAGACTGTCAGTCGGGAGGAAGGCAGGGAGAAAGGAAGGCTCCCTTCGAGCATCAGGTTTCTCTTAAAGTTAAATAGTACTTGTCAGATTTTGGAGTCGTGGCCATTTCCCCCCTGGTCAGCCCTGGTTCGGTGTCTGCCTGTGGGTAAGTCTGCTTCTGCGGGGGGTGCAGTCGGGAACCGGGGCCTGGTCCATGCAGCAAGGCAGGCCCAGCCTAGACGGAGGTGGTGCATTCTGCCAGGTGCACCTGCCCTAGTGCCCTGGAGGCGGGCGGAGGGACACCTGCCTCTCATGCAGCTCTGAGATATACACACGCGCGTGCACACACACACACACACACACACACACACACCTTCCTGTGCAAGCCACCCTCCTGTCCCCGGAAAGGACCAGGCTGCACTGTTCGGTTTGATGTATTTTCCCCGTAGCTCAGTTAGGTGTGCTCTGTCCCAAAACTATTTCCTTTTACACGTGCTCTGCTATCAACTAGGGAAAAACCACCAAGAATCCACTGCAACAGAAGGTCAATGAGCGATTTGGTGAAACAAAACTCTGTGTTGACTCTGGGGAAGGAAAAACGCCTTCCAGTGAAGACCCCTTGCTTTCATTAGAGGCAGGAGTGTGTGGTGTGCGGGCCGCGCCTGGGTCTCTGCTGGACACGCACCCAGCGAGTCCGACTGTGCGAATGCAGGCAGTCTGAGGACAGATGCTTGGCTAGAACAGAAAGTTAGTGGGACCAGAGCTGGTTTTCTCTGTCACAGAGATCTGCAAAGTGCTAATGCAAACACACACTGAGTTACTGTGGGTGCCTGTATAAAAACACAGGCACATTGACATACAGGGGTGGGTAGGCATTTGTTTACATAACACAGATCAATAATGCAATAATAAGTAATACACGCATAAACCCTCGCATACTCACAACTGTAGACCTCCTTTTGCCCACCCCTGTCTGTGGATACGTAGGTATATTTTTCCCAAGTATCTTCACCCTAGTGGATTGCCACATACGGATTCTTCTGACTAGAGACCCCAGAATGGTTGGTTGCCTTCATGGTCTCCTCCTTCAAAGGATATTTTCTTCCCTCTTCCATTCCAGGATCGGCTGTTTTTCTTTCTGGGCTACGTGAGCAGTCCGAAACCGTTCTGATGGAAGACTTACCCAATGATACTGTTTCTTGGTTGTTGTTTTCTTTCTCACCCCTACCTTACAGTTCCTCCTTCGGCTCCATCTCTGTGGCCACTCGCATGCTGTGCCTCGAGGTACATAGTATATACACAGATCTAAGGGAGTTATTAGCAAATGAGACGGGAGGACAGCCCTCTTCCAGCATCAGTTATAGTGCTTTGGGAACAGTGTTCCATTTTCTCTGTAAACCACGAGAAGGGCCCTTTGTTCTTTCGCCCCAGCTCAGTTTTCATTCTTGCCTTCCTCTCTCCTTATTATGGGGTCCAGTGGCTTAGGAATATAAGCCTGGGCTGCTGGCAGGTTTCTGTTCCATGTCCGCTCAGAGTTCCAGTCTTGCCAGTTCCCTTGAGATGGAGCTGAGTGGAGAGTGACCTCCTCAACTGGAGCTCAGCCCCCGCCACGTATCTCATCAGCGTGGACTCTCGTGCTGGCCGCCCCTTTGAAAATGACAGCCTGTGAGCTCTAGGGTGAGTCAGCTCCGAGCATCTGCACAGGCAGGGCGTTCTCCTGGGGCCCAGCCTCCGCTGAGCTCCAGGCGTGACCTCGCCCTGCGTCTCCAGACTGCCGCTCAGCGGGGTTCGACACTGTCAACCCCTCCTTGAAATGCTTGTTGTATTTGGATTACACAAATACGGCTCATGTCTTCACACTTCTCATTCCCTCAGCACAACCTCGAGGCAACTCCCAGAAACTCCTAGGTATTTGCAGCATTAAATTCCCTCTCTATCATTATCACCTCATCAAGGGGTCAGAATCACCTCTCCTCCCGGGAAAGAAATCAGAGTTATCACCCACCTCTGAGCATTCTCCTCTCCTGATGATGCTATTCCCCAAAAAAGTGTTTATTCTCAGGTGAGAGTTTCCAGACCATTGACTCTGCAGAACATTCCTGCTCAGTTGCTGGCAGTGGATCTAGGCCGGGGAGTGGCCAGCTCAGCAGCAGGATGCATTTGCAAGCACCAGAGTGCTTGGGGTCCGAGGGATAATGGAGAGGACGGAGCAGTTGGAAATTATGTTTAACCTGGAGGCCTACCCATGATGCAGACGTAGACTTAGGTTCCGATCCCTTGTCTGCCCTTAACACTCTGAGCCCTCAGCTTCCTCACAAGGTCGATGTAAAGAAGTGAAATAACACATGTAGAGAGAGCACGTTGCATGGCAATTGGACCATCGCAAGCATTCAAGGCATGAAAAACATCTTCAGTCTAGGCGTCCTGCACATCCACAGAGCTCCCCTGAGGCTCTCGTTCTTTTTCCTGTGGTCAGAGTTCGCTCCTGTAATTTAATGCTCCTGTTGGATTCCCTCGTTGTTGTTATTAATTTTTTTTTAATTTATTGATTTGAGAAGGAGGGGAGGGAGAGAGCGAGAGAGAACCACCCATTTGTTCCCCTTAGTCTGTTATGCATTCATTGGTTGCTTCTTAACATGTGCCCTGACGGAGATCGAACCCGCAACCTTGACGTATTGGGACGACGCTCTAACCAACTGAGCTACCCTGCCAGGGCCGGTCGTGATTTTTAAACTTGGGCCACTTGAATCTCACTTCCTAAAACTGCCTCTTCTATTGTCGCCTTGTGTTTATTGCTGTGCAAGGACTATGCCCTTCACTCTTCTCCTGAGAAGAGCAGAGGGAGGTATTTCGCGGTCAGTTCATCCTCTGTCCCTTGGAGCACGCGGCACCAGGCTCTTCGGGCATCGGGGTGGCTGCTGACGAATAACGTCTTGTGTTTGGATGCTGTGTCTTCCCAGATGACCTTGTGGAGCAGAAGCCGGAGCTCAGCGCCCCCTCCATTTGCCACGCCCCTGGAGGAGAGTACTTTGTGGAAGGAGAAACGTGGAACATAGACTCCTGTACTCAGTGCACCTGCCACAGCGGGCGGGTGATGTGTGAGACGGAGGTGTGCCCGCCGCTGCTCTGCCAGAACCCCTTGCGGACCCAGGACTCCTGCTGCCCACAGTGTACAGGTAACCGCGCAGGGCCCTGGGACGCGGCTCAGGCATTGTCACTGTGCAGGGCCAGCAGGCTGAGCCCCCCATGTGAGAGTCCCAAAGCCATCACCTGTAACCCAGGCACGAACACTTGGCGGCCTGCTTTCTAAAGTCATCCCTCTAACTCTAATGAACAAAGTACACTGATGAACAGAAAAGATCCAGAGACATGGACGCATGCAACAGACTGACAAATTTCAGAGGGAAGGGGTGGGGAGAGATTAACCAATGACCTTTCGTGCATATATGCATAGCCCATGGACACAGACAATAGTGCTGTGAAGGCCTGGGGAAGGGTGGGGATGGGGAGGAGGGGGTTCATGGTAGGTGGGAGGGGGACTTTCAACAATAAAGGTAAATTTTAAGTAAATAAATAAATCCATCCCCTCCATGGACCACATATTTATGAGTTCAATATGCCTTGTACCTGAGGTGGCTTAGAAACAATCGCCTGCCCCCTCCTCCCCCCGTTCATTCTTTTAATCCTACATCACAGACGCAGGAGATAGTCCTGCGGCACCAGTTATTCCAAATGATTTCGCTAATGTGAAAAGCCATCTTTGTCTTTAACAAATGGAAAGAGCAGATATTGATGAATAATATCAATAAAATTCTCTGAAGTATGTAAGGGTGGGGAGGGTACTTTGACAATGTTGAGCAGGGCAATCACTGAAATACACATAATGCTCACCCCCTCCCACCTGTGATGATTAATAACTTAAGCTCCAAAAGAATTAAGTGACTGGCACGGCTTGTGCAAAGAGTAATATTGTTTTCTTCTCGTTCTCAGATAATCTGGCCTTAGCAGGTAAATTGATGGTCCTGGAACAAATGTAATCAGATTTTGTCAGGATTTTAAACATAAGTTACTGGTTTGTAACTAGAGTAGCACTTTAGTTACACTAGAATGTATGACTATTTTCCAAATTAATACTAGAATATATGACTTTTTTCCCAAAAGATACTTAATTTGTATATATAAAATTACCAAGTTGACAGCTCACTAGTTTTATTTTGTTGTTGCTTAATCTTTTATCTTTTCAACTTACATCAGTAGCCATTTACCTTCTAAATGTATATTCTTGGGGCATTTCTGCGCAGTAAAACATCAACCCTTGCATTTTGCTACTTTTTTTACATTGGATCATCTGGTGGGCCGGCCGGAATCCAGTGTCCTGTCTGCCCCCCGGCCAGCCAGGGTTCATGTTGATGCTGTTTGAATTGCCTCAGGTGGACTTGCAGGAACAGCCACACACTTACTGCTGTCGCACGCACTGCTGCCAAGGTGTGACCGTCTTGGTACAAAATCTTCCGTGCAATTAGCCGCCGTGGTAATCTGAGAAGCTTAGTGGGTGCAGCATATTTTCTGGTATAAGAAGGAGTTCATATGTACTCCATTGTTAGGGTATGTACGGCCCAGTCCCTCCCATGCTTCTACCATTATCCCTATTTTATTCAGATGTAAATTCTGCCGATGATTCTGTGTTCATACATAGCCCTGACTATTCCCGTCCTCCTGGTAGAGACCCCTTGGAGCGGTGTCTTCATTGCTGATCAGGAATCGGTGGCCACTTAGATAACTCATCTTGCAGATACTGCGGAATGCCTGGATCGCGCCGCGAGGTTCCCCAGGTTAATGGCAACAGCTACAGCTCCTGGCCTGTGGAGCAGTGATTCAGTCTTAGACATTTGCGTAAATAATGACAAAGTGAGAGGATCACCGCCAAAGGGAAGAATTAGGAGCACATATAACCTAGGAACCTTCAGCTGAAGTGGGAAGCACCTCTGCTACCACTTGTACTAGGATCTGGGGACAAATGTAGGAGCTGATAAAGGAAGGGGGAGATGGGGGGGACTTCACCACCTGTGGCCCAGATTCATTGGCCCAGAGGCTCAGCCCAAAGATGAAGGGCTGTTCCTGCTCTCTCTCCTCAGTGTTTAGGCCGAGGTGCGGCATTGCTTGAAGGAGCTAAGCTCTCCTAACCCACAGCAACCTCGTGGCAATTTGCAGAGCCTGGTGAGGTCTAGAGTGTGAGTTTTCCCAATTTCCAGCCAGAGCAAATGTTGGCATTGGTCAGTCTCTTAAGTGATTATTCCTAGACACGGCTGACCCAGAAAGACCCCTGAGAACGTAACCCTGCCCCTCCATCTCTGAGCCACGTGGATGTGGGCAGTGCAGCCAGGCGTAACACGGCACAGGTGGAGCAGTGGACCCAGTGGCTGCCTTTGGGTTGTGCCCGCCTTCGGGACCGAGTAGGTGATACGGTTACAAATGTAGAGGAGAAGGTGTGGGCCCGTTTCGTTTACTTCCTTCCGGCCTCGGGGCTCTCGCGGTCAGATCACACTTGCTTCTGGGAGTTGGGTGCGAGGAGAGAGTGACATTCAGAGCTTCTCACTCACTGAGTTCCTGACGTTGATTGACAGCAGCACATGGTAATTCTTTAAAGTTCAGACCCTGTATCCACTGAGAAACGTGGCTATCGGAGACGGTTGCTAGGTAGACCATCAGGGCCTCTTGAATCGAGCAGTGGTTAGAAGAGCTTTCTTCTCTGTCAGCGAATTGTGAGATTTCTGGTCTGGGACTCTCACTCACACATTTTCCCCTGTTATATCCCAGTCATTTTTCTGCTTGAAGTTACAGTTTTCACGTAATTTGAGTGGACAGGACCCAGAGGGTTTTCTGGTGTCCATTTCCAGTGGGAACTGGATCTGGGAACCTCCTGGCCACAGTCTTTAGGGGAAGATGCTTACGACGTCTCTGGGGCGCATCCTGATGAGTGATGTGGGTCTCCTATCATCTTTCAGCCACGAATGTGCACGTGGGGATATTGCATAGAGGTGTTTGGGGAGGTGCAGTGAGAATCTGTGTGGCTGTGGATTGCGTAGAATGGATGTAGGCAGAGCTTTCTTTTACAGGAAGTTTGGAGGCTGGTGTTTATTCGAATTAACTCAGGGTCTTAGTGACATGAGGCCCTTCTCTCACACGTGGGGTAAGGGTGTTACAGCTGCAGGTAACACACTCGCGTTCGAGGCAGGAACATGTGGAAGGATGGCAGTGGCATCACACCCGCCCTTCTCTTAAGGAGGTGGAAGCTGTCCCAGAAATCCGCTGACTAGCCAGTAGGTCACATTAGCCGCAGACAGGTGACGTGGCACCCGCCTCCCCCCAGTTGCAAGGGAAACTGGGAAAGCAGGGAGAGGGATGGTCCTGTTCGAGTTACATTGTGACTGAAGTCCTCAATCACCCCCCAGAAATCCAAGGAAGGAGAGTGGGTATTGTGCAAGCCACTAACAGAGCCTCTTTGTTTTAAAATTCAAACCCTGGTGGAATCAGACTTGCTGTTTAGTGACTAAGACATTTTTTAAAATGTATATTTTTATTGATTTCAGAGAGAAAGGGGGAGAGAGAGAGAGAGAGAGAGAGAGAGAGAATATCAGTGATAAGAGAAAATCCTTGATCCACTGCCTCCTGCATGCAACCCAGGCATATGCCCTGACCAGGAATCAAACCATGACCTCCTGGTTCATAGGTTGACGCTCAACCACTGGGCCACGCCGGCCAGACGTGACTGGGGCATTTTTAAGGACCGTGGCACACAAGCGCATGACTGAGCATGCTTCCCGTGGGACACTGGGTGGCCTGGCCTGCAGCGCCTCCCTTCCCCTGCTGACCTCCTGTTTGTTTTTCCAGACGCGCCTCTCCAGCCTTCGCCCTCCCGCAACGACAGCGAGCCCAGCTACTGCAGGAACGAGGAGGGGGCCATGTTCCTGGCCGCCGAGTCCTGGAAGCCTGACGTTTGTACCAGCTGCGTCTGCATGAACAGCCTCATCAGCTGCTTCTCCGAGTCCTGCCCGGCAGTATCCTGTGAGAGACCTGTTCTGAGAAAGGGCCAGTGCTGTCCCTACTGCATAGGTAAGACCGAGACAGAGTCCTTCGGCTCCGCCGGGGCCACTGCGTCTACATCGACGGCCCTGTGCCTGGATCCGCTCATGTTTGTGAAATCTGGTTTTCTGATTGCTGTGCCACACAGAGTAGTCACGTCCGGCGGGGAAGACGTGGAAGATGTGATCCCGAGCTAAGCGTTACTCGGAATCACATGCCTCAGGATGTCCTGATGGTACCGCACTGGCCTGTCCTATTGGGCTGCTTGGCCGTTTCAGACTTCCCAAGACCCCAACTGTCTTTCTCTGCCCTGTCGTTCCCGGCGGCCTTGTGTTCCCCATGGAATCCTCCATCTCTTTACAGCACACTTACCGCATAAAGCTTGCCCCTGCCTTCAGGTCACTACCTACTAAATACCGACTTACCTCCCGGTATCTCCTCTGTTTGCTGTCACTTCATTGGTTCCATTTCAGCCGCACAGTTGTCCATCCTCAGGGCCTAGGGACACAGAGTGAGGCCTGGGTAACTGACAGCCCTCACCTTCCAGTGACCCAGCGGGACACAGCTCGTGAGCAGAGGACACACGCGTATTAGTCCCTGACGTCTATACCAAAGCCAGTCCCCCGAACACAAGCCAGGTGCTGCCCCGGAGCCCAGGAGGCGATGCGCCAACAGCTGACAGCTCTGATAGAGGCGCCGCCCTCGCTCCCAAGGCTCTCTCTCTCCTTTATTCCTTTTGTACCAAGAAAAGCTCATAAAGTCACGTGGGAGACAGTGGTGTGTCGCCATCCAGCGGTGCCCCTCTACTCCGAGTAGCAGGTGGACAGGGAGGCGAGCTGCAGTAATTGCAGGCTTGTGCACTCTTGTTGGAGATTTTCGTGTGCTTTCTGGAGACAAGTCATTGCATGGTTTGGGGTGATATCTGAGGAGGAGAGATCTAGCCGCGGAGCTCTGTAGCAGTTCCCACGGGTGAGCCCAGGAGTCACGCTCGGGCCATGACACGAGCTCATCATGACTCTCCCTCTCCGTGGCCGTGGCCTCAGGCCGCTGGGTGGAGGGCCACTTGCTCTGAGTGTTATTCTGCATGTTGGTCTGCAAGAGATGGAAAGATGTTCCAAAAACATAATTTCTGCTCTCAGGGATGTTCTGCGTCATGGTCAGGGAGTATTTCAATGTATGTCTGAAAGCTGGGTTCTCTTTTAATAGGTTGACCATCTCTGTCATTTATTCTTCAAACCACGGTGCTTTTGAGAGTGAAAGGGGGTCTATTCATAACGTGTGATGGGACAACAGCTGTCGACCAGGAGTGTCCCAAGCAGATGGGACGTGTGGTTGCCCCACCTTTTCATGATGGTGACCTTGGGTTCGGCTCTAATTCCCGTGAGCTTTGTAGCTCCTAAGTGGAGCCAAAAATATACCAAGGCATACATCCAACTTAGTGCCACTGACCTTTTCAAAGGGCTGACCAAAATCCCTGCGGAAAATAGCACTGCCTTGGGTGAGGTCTAAATACGAGGCATGCCTAGGCCGCTGTTCAGGCCAGGGGTGGGAGGGGGCAGAGGAACAGCCGGTGTCACCCCATTTCAACATGAAAGGGTCGTCCTGAAGGAAGGGTTCATGCATCCACCAGGGCGCTGAGGTCCCACTCAGGAAACGGGCCCAGGGTGCCGGAAATTGCCTAGCCCTTCGGGGCAGAATCCAGCGGTGAATCCTGCCTATGTTCAGATTATTTTGTTTAGATAAAAGCTCCTGTGGAGTTTTGCTACTTAATTGATAAATTTGTCATTAGTAAGTTGCTCAGCTAGTAAGTTTGTTTCTAAATGATGATAGTAAATCACTTCTCTTTCTCACAAAACCAGTTTAACAAATTTAAACATACGAAAAGATGCCTGCAAGTCATAATATAGTGTCCTTGCTTTTTTTATTTTTTTTTTTTGCTTTTGTATTTCCTATTTCAATTTCTGCATCATTTAGACTGTACTTTCTTCTTTGGTGTATGGAGGAAAATAACATTTTGGTCCAAATTGTGATTTTGATTTTAGGTTCACTTGCAAGCACTTTCACTAAATTGTGGTTCATACATGCTCATAATTGTGTGCTGGGAATGTTGTGTCTGTTACATCTCCCTCCACAACTGCCCTGCTCCTTACCTACACGGGTATAATTGTGTCACGTAAACCTGTGGCTTATGTTCAGGGGAACACTTTGGGGGACACTTAACATTTGCTGAGCACACTGTGTGCTGCTGTTCACTCGTTCACTTTAATGCTTCACACACTGTTTTATTATTGAAATAGTCACGCATTCCCTTCTGTAGTCATCAGACCTATTTTGCAAGTCGCCTTATTACATTAGCCTGGATCCTTCCTCGCCCCTGGTGTCCAAGCGTGCGAAGTCAAGTTCAGTTCCTGACTGTGGTGTGGGATTTTCTGACTCCAGTTTGCTCCCTCCCTCTCTCCAGGCTTGTTCTCTTAGCAGCTTCCCTCTGTACGGAAGGCACGGAGCTTCACGGCACTAGCACACCTGCAGGCAGTTACCATGCCGCGGTGGCGGAGCCTGTGTCCGCCTTCAGAGGCCACCTAGCAGAGGGAAGAGATGGGAAGCCATGCCTTGGCAAGTCTTAAAGCACCCGATCGCTCCTCCAGTCGGCACCGGGGACAGCCCTGGCCTTGTCTCCTGTCCTGGGCTTTCTCAGGTTGAGCCCAGCTCCTTCCTAACCCAGATGAGCTGTTCCCAGGGTCTCGTGTGCTGCCCCCCCCCCTCACCCCCCACCCCTTGCTGGCCTCCCATGGCTGCACAGCTCCTCCCTGGGTGAATGGTCTCCCTAATTAGTCAACCAGAGATCTCTAAACCCCTCAAACCTGCCTTTAGTCTGACTTTGGTGATAAAACCCCTACACAAAAGCATGCTTGCTGTGACCCTGTGAGGTATTCCTTTCATTTTCTTCCCTAAGAGAAAAGTGGTGATCCCTTTAAAAGCAGAGTAATTATGAGTTTTGTGTTCCTTTCAGCTAAATTATCAAGTCGCTAATGTGCAGTGGTAATGCCTCCCTCTGATGTGTGAAGGCCTCGTATTATGTGTGCTAATTCGGTAGAATGTGTAACACAGGCATAATTAATAGGATTGAGGATTAATTTCGTGAAGTGAACGGCTTTGTCTAATTGCTTATAATACCATCGTGATCTTCAACTAGCAAATGATTGATAATATTTCTCCTTGAAAGAGGCAGTGTCTGCCCTCGCTATCCAGTCTGTTGTGCAGCACTCATTTCTGCTTAGATTTGTTTATTTGTTTAGGTATCTTTTTCTGGAGATAAATATATATAGTGTCTCTCTGGAACACCTGTTGATCATTGGGTATTTAATTCAGCCCAGGAGTCAAACCTAGTAAATACTATTTAATTGCATTCCTAACAACACAACCCATGGAATTGCATGTAGTACATTTTCAAGCCATGGTGGTGTTCTCCTGGCATATTCATTGGAAGAGTCTTCACAGCTGTGTCCCCAACATGTTTTCTTAAGATGAATAACCTGTGTTGGAAAGGGAACTTACTTTGGAGCCAAAGGATTATGAGCTCACCTCGGGCACATTCTGGCTACACGTCAGTGACCTGACTCAGCTTCCTCACCTGGAAGATGGGAATACTAATGCTGTCCTGTGTCCTGTGCTTCGTGAACGTGCTGTGAAAGTTAGTCATCCACACAGTGAACAACTTGGTGAGCGGCAAGCGCCATGTGGATAGTCACAGCTCCCCGGACCCCGGGTGCCGCGGCTGTGAGTGACGGGCATCAGGCAGAGTCTGGTTTTCCATGTTAAATAGAGCACCTGCTGCTTTTCTGCAGGAGAAAGGCCTGGACAGAGTATCCTAGTGACAAGCGTGTGAAGGACGAGGACATCCCATATAATAAAAGGCTAATATGCAAATCGACCAAATGGCAGAACAACCAGTCGCTATGACACACACTGACCACCAGGGGGCAGACACTCAACGCAGGACCTGTCCCCTGGTGGTCAGTGTGCTCCCACAAGGGGAGCACCACTCAGCCAGAAGCCGGGCTCATGGCTGGCGAGCACAGCGGTGGTGGCAGGAGCCTCTCCCGCCACCGCAGCAGCGCTAAGGATGTCTGACTGCTGTAGGGAGCGGGCCTAAGCTGTCAGTCAGACATCCCCCAAGGGCTCCCGGACTGTGAGAGGGCACAGGCTGGGCTGAGGGACACCTCACACCCGCCCCCCACCCCCGAGTGCACGAATTTCATGCACTGGGCCTCTAATTTTTAAAAAAGGCTTTGGTGGTGTGCCTCGTCCTGCGCACTCTTAGCTTGAATAGCCATGGCTGCTCGGTCACCTTAATGTGCATTGTTCCATTTATAAGCTAAGATTCTTAAAAGTACTTCCCCTGTTTTTGCCCCAGTCAGTGTGTCCCTAGAGAGAGGTGGCTGCTTTTTGTACTCCCTCTTCTTAATCTCATGTTCCCCATAGTGGTCCCAGTCCCATTTTATGCCTGCCTAAATGATTTCTTCTAGTCCCTTGAGCCTCAAACTTAAGAAACCAAATTGAAGTATAATGTTGTTTAGCAGGGCCTGCAATTTCCATATCACACAGGACAAAGGGAGCCCCTGGTCTAGAAGCATCTCCTCAGGGCAGAGGCGTCACCGGCCTCAGTACCTCTGACCACGTGCTCAGAAGGCTCTCCATGGCGATGTGTGGGATGAGCCGGCTCCCCTTCCACCCCGCCCTGTGCGGGATTATTTTGCGCTGGGACTTATTCTGAGAGTGGGAGCTGCATTTAGTTTTCTTGGCCATTGGGATCGAAATAGTCCGCTGGAGATTTGAAAGGACTGATGCCGTTTCTAAAGCTGCCTGACTTCTTCTCAGGAAGTCACTCCTACACCAAGACTGACTCCATGACCACCACCGCCATACACAACCCGATTTAGACCTGGAGTATTTATACACCAACGCTGTGCCCTGGCGGAAGTGAAAAGCCCAACTCTAACATGATTTGAACGGAGCATAGATTTTCTGTTCCTCCACGGAGGAAGCGGAGCGGTCTCGAGATGCTCTCCTTGCCAGGGCTAAGGTACGTCCCTCCTCGTGGTCGATGCAGAGCAGCCTGGGCCGCCCCATCAGTGCCTCCTGGAGGCCTGACCGGGACCTTTCTAGAGGAAGAAAGCACCGCATTTCTCGGTTCTGGGTTTTCCCAGGTGTTCATTAGGGTTAGAGTGCCGGTAGTGACACAGCTCGAGAGGAGAAGCAGAGTCCAGCTGACAGCCTGTTAGGACTTCTTATCTTATCTTGGAGAGAGAAGTTTGAACAGGTGGGACGTCGGCTTGAAAGGAGTTAACATCTCAAGGCCTTGCCACTTTTTCATCCTCTTTGGTATCAAGCAGAATCGAGGAAAATGAAAGAAAGAAAAAAAAACAAACCCACGCTGAATTCTCCGAACTCCACCACAGTAAGACATACATGTTCTTACTGTAGTCACAGGCAATGCAAGGTAACGTCGCTTCTTTTCCGAAGCTGTGCGAGGCAAGGGCGCGCCGTGGGCTATGTCTGTAGCTCTCCACAGTGACTGCACAGAAGAGGGCCACACTTGATTGGATATGTAACTGCAAGCAGACAAACAGCAGTGTTCGTTTTAAAAATAAGCCTTATTATTGGTGTCACACCTCGTTTCCCATAAACATTCTCCTCTTCCTCGGAGATAAAGGGTCTTAAATAGAGTAAATGGAGATTGGCCCAGAAGGACCGTGGGTCTGAGGCGGCCCCTTGCTGGTCTCCATTCCCTGACACACCTGGGCCAGGTGTGTGGTGCAGTCAGCTGAAGGGTAATGTACCTTTGAAGACAAAGACCTTAAGACCCAACAGATACGAGCGGTGGGAAACCTAACAGTAGTTGTGTGGTCCGGGTTCCTGCCCGGGAGTGGGGCCGTCCTGAGGTCATCCTGCTTCGGTGCCCGGCCCGCCCTGCCACTTCCCAGCCCTGCAGCTTGGGCACGTGATGTCATCTCCCTGCCCCTCGGTTTTGTGTGGGATTGGACTAACACCCTGTCCCTGGGGCTGATGAGATCAAATGGAATTGGCCCATGTGAGCTGCTCAGCACGGCGCCCAGGACATAGCTGGCACTCAGCTGGGGGACGTTAGGGTTATTATTAGGTATTAAAGAATAAAGCTCATGCCATTGTCCGTGTAAGCAGACCAGTTGGAGTGATAAATATAACAGGGTTCAGTGGCACAGCTCACTCGATAGCCAAATAGAAACCAATTACTTTTGTCGCTATTCCTGTGTGTCTATTTCTACACCCTCTCCAGCCCGAGTGCTTAAAATGCTTTTATCTGTGCTTTCCATTAGACCAGCGGTTCTCAACCTGTGGGTCGAGACCCCTTTGGCGGTCGAACGACCCTTTCACAGGGGTCGCCTAAGACCATCCTGCGTATCAGATATTTACATTAGGATTCATAACAGTAGCAACATTACAGTGATGAAGTAGCAACGAAAATAATTTTATGGTTGGGTCACAACATGAGGAACTGTATTTAAAGGGCCAGAAGGTTGAGAACCACTGCATTAGACCCTGCTCCCCCCCCCCCCTGCCCCCCAAAACGACGGTGTCTTTATTCATTTATTATTTAGACCTCAAATTGCATAGAAGCCACCGTGTCGCCTGTACACAAGGTCACCCCTAAAGCTTCCTGGCCGCTTGCTTGGGTAAACTCAGACGAGCCGTGGAAGGAGGTGGTAAACCAGGAAAGAAACGCCTTGGGCGGGGGGGGGGGGGGGGGGGGGGGGCGGAGAGGGCGCACCGCGATGCTCAGTCGGCCGACATCCTCTCCGTGCATCCAGGCCTCCGTTTCGACCTTAGCCTTTCAGGTGAAATGTAGTCAGAGGTGGACATCATTCTATAAAACCTTATTAACCTAAATCTCATTAACTATAATCTAAAATGGACCCTGGAGAAGATGAAGTATCTTCAGGGTTTTGCCAAAATTAAGAATCCTCCATTCATTTTACTTGAAAATTCAGTGCAGTGGCTCTGGCTTGGCCTTCCCCTGAAAGTGCCAGGTAGCCAAACAGTTGTCCACTTTCCCGGCGAGGCCCAGGCACATTGGAGACCACGTGAAGGGGAAGGGAAGGAAAGGAGCCTTAGGTAGCGTCCATGCTGAGCACGTGGGCCTCGCGGTCGGATGGAGCCGGGTATGTGCAGGTTCCGCTGCTCACTGGCTGTGCTGCATTAAGTCACTGCCCCCGGTACACCTGGTTCCCTGGAGTGGGATGCACAGCCTGCTTCACCGTCTCATGAGGCTGACCCAGGTGCAGCTCTCGGCCCAGCGCCTGGGCACCATGGGTGCTCAGCAGATGCCAGTTCTCTCCTGCAGGACTTGGCACCTACATCCTCTTTCAGAGCCATCTGGTGTCTCTCTTGTCGGCCACCTGCCTCCGCCGACCTCCAATCTTTGAGGAGGTCAGCTCTGAGAATGCTGGCCCTGGGGTTCATAGAGCTTGTGGTCCCCTGAGCTCTGCATAAAATCAGCAATGGTGCTTTAAGAAGAAGTGCTTTCTTCCAGAAAGAATTCTCTGCTTAGAAGACTCTAGATTTGATGGTGCATCAAATGCCCTCAATGAAATGTTGGCTGGCGGTCAGAATATTACTAGAATTAGGTTCATTAATTGGTTTGACTCGGCCATTTGGCACGTACGCTGTGGACAGCTGGATGAAGTTGCCTCCTCGAAGGACTCTGTTAGCAAACACATCTGTCATGAATTTGGTTTGAAAGCCTCCAAATGAGTTTTCAAACTGAACATTCAGGGCACCAGAAAGCCTTTGGTGGAACATTTATGAATACAGTAAAATGTTTTTAATAGATATTGGGAAAGACTTCTGCTGATAACTAGAACTTTCTGTGATTACTTGATCTCCCTTGTTGATCCTTAACGAGTCGTATGAGAGGGACATGGGAAGTGTTGAGAAACAGAGTGTATGCATTTGAACACTTGGGGTAGATTCCCTCCTGTGCTCTCACTGAGGGACTGAGACATGCGTCTACAGAAACACAGGGCGTTGTCTGTGCCGCCTGAGCAGCCGCCTGTGCTAGAGTCATTGGCAAGAACAGGGTGCTGGCACCGAGGACAGATCTGTGAGCATGTCCATCTGGGACCCTCTCCCCCCCTCCCCCAGCAAAGGCGGAGCTCTGACCGTGGGCTGCAGAGAGGGGCTTCCCGCCACCTGGCGCTCTGCTGCAGGGTCTGGGCTGCTGGGAGGAGGCGGCTCCTGACCCACGCGGGCACGGCTCTCGGTGCACCCTCAAGCACCCTGGGCTCCGTGCTGTCTGGGTGGTGAACATTATCCCTGCGAGAGCTTCCCAGAGGCCTCTGGAAAGAACCCTGAGCCCTGGACACACTCCTCTCCTAAGGAGCTTCATTCCCGACTCCTGTAGTTTTCCGTTTTCTGGTGACCAGTGGTGATGGAAGGGCCCCTAGAATCTGAGCATAAACTTCCCCAGGTTCTGAGGCGTCACCCAGTCACTGGCCTGCCCAGTGTCGAGGGCTGCCCGCCCGTGTTCCCCCGGCGATTGTTCCCCCGGCGATTTGCCATCTCCGCTCTGCTGCTCCCTGGGCCTTGCTGAGCCACGGTGGTGCCCGAGCTCTAGGGCAGCGTGACCACCAGGAAGTGAGTTCAGGAAACCAGGAGAAGGCGTTGCGTCAGAGAAGGGAACTTTTTGAAGGAAAGCGGGGGAGGGATAACGGCCAGGGAAATGGAGGGAAAAAGGAGGAGCAGAATGTTTTAAGCTGTAAGTTCTCGTACATAAAAATAGCTCTTAAAAATATAATGTTCTCAAAAACCATACATTCCTGAAAAATGGATTGAAATGAAAGAGGTGGTTTTTAAAGTAAATCTCTCTGCTGAGGACAATGCCATCGGCATCCCTGGGGATGAAGGAGTCCCGTCTGGGAAAGCCCGGGACCCTGCTAGTTCGCTCTGACACGCCAGTCCATTCCTTACTACTCCCCTGAACTATCTACAAAAAAGATTAACAAAAAGTGGGAATTCCTTTAATTAGTTCCATAAACATACTTAGCTGGACTTTTAAAAAAATCTTTCCAGATAGAATAAAACCTCTGCATGTGTCTTTACCTACTTCTATTTCAGTTTTTCTGTGTGGCATGTTCAACAGCCATACTGTGATTGACTGTGTATGCTTTGTGATGACAGTCTGGTGACCCCTCCCCAGGCGGTGTCATTCCCAGCCGGTTGTAATCATGACCACCGTGCCGTAGCCGCAGTGGCCCTTGGTCACATGAGTCTCCTAGGCAGAGGGGAGGTAGAAGGGGTCTGGGGGAGCAAAAGTTCCCGGATTCTGGAACTCCTAAAGCCTGTTGCGATTGTATGGAGCGGTTCCCCTTGGGTATAATAAGAACCGTGCTTTGTCACCTCAAGCCACTCCACAGTGCCCTGTTCTTGCCCCTAGAAGACAGCATCGCGAAGAGGGTGGTGTGCCACTTCGGTGGGAAGGCCTACGCCGACGAGGAGCGCTGGGACATAGACAGCTGCACGCACTGCTACTGCCTGCAGGGCCAGACCCTCTGCTCCACCGTCAGCTGCCCGCCGCTGCCCTGCGTGGAGCCCATCAACGTGGAAGGCAGCTGCTGCCCAATATGCCCAGGTAACTACGCCCTCGTCCTGACACTCTTCTGGTAAACTGATTGCAGATGAAACCTGAGCAGACCCCGAGGCTCCGCCCCATCCGTGAGTCCTTGTGTGCAACCTCGTGCCTGTCTTTCCCCCCACCCCTCCCACCCTTCATGAAACCTCAGTTCACCTCCCAGTTTCAGACCTAAGCCCCCACAGCTGCCCAGACCCTCCTGCTGGTCGCCATGCCTGTGTCTCCTGGATAAAAACCGCTCCGCCCCCCTCTGCCCTGGTCCCAGCAGTGGGACCTGCGCTCCTGGCAGGACAGCCTCGGGCAGTGCTGACCACACAGACCCAAGAGCGGGCTCACCAGGGCCCGTGAGGTCCGGGCGAGTCAGGAGCCTCGGCATCTCCGCCACAAGTCTCGTGTGTTCTTAGTGTTATTAGAGAATCTTGCTCCGTGCCACCCAGAGGGCCAGGAGTCACGCCCACCGAGGGGGCATATGCTGTGCAGTGTGAAATGGGAGCCGTGGACCCGTCTCACCAAGTCCTGCCCCATCACTGTTGTTGAGCTGTGCAGTCCAGCCCTCACGGAGCGCCTCTAAGAAGGTCCCTTTGTCCCCCAAGGAGGATGGGATATTCTGCCAGGTCAGGAGGCCACACCCTTTCAGGGCCGTCTGCTGGGTACTTGGCATGTTGGCGTCTCAGCGGCCTTAAGGTACAGATTGAGTCAGGGTTCCCTGCTGTGAGGTGCCATCGCTCAGCATGCACATGGGGGCGGGCGGGATGAAATCCTTACGGGCTTTCAATGAGAAGGAGGAAAAGCGTGTATTTCTCATTGGCGTTGTTTTGTCTAGTACGTGTCACCTTTGTTTCCCAGGTTTCTTAAGTTTTCTTAGGAATGTGCGCTTTATGATATAAATGGTGAAACAACCATATGTATTTGTTCTGCAAAGATTTGTCAGGACCTGCTGTGCACACGCACTGTGTGGGCACTGGGCACAGCAGCGACCCGCCCCGTGCTCACGGAGCCTGGCTGCCGCAGGGAGAGATGGCAGCCAGCGCGTGCCAGGGGATAGACAGCACGCGGATGCGGACCAGGCTGCGGAGAAAGCACAGCGAGCGGCGGGCAGGGAGGAGGGCAGGTGGTGATGGTTCAGGTGGGAGGGCCAGGGAGCGCCTGCCTGCTAAGGCCACGTTTACAGAGAGACGCAGAAGAGCCGCAGGGCCGAGAGGAAGGCGGGGAGCCCCCAGGTGTGACACTCAGTCCCTCGCAGAGGCCTTTCGGTGCAGTGGTGCGGGCAAGTCTAGTGAGTGGCTTCAAGAGAGGAGGAGAAGGGGTGCGTTGGAGACTGTGGTTGTTCCAGACCACGGCAGGTTTTCCTGTGAGTGCAGTGGCCTTGGAGGCTGTCAGAGGAGGAGGCCTGAGCTAGACCGTGAAGGACAGGTGGGCTCTCCTCATTGCAGCGAGGAGGGTGATCTGACCAAAGACCCTGACATGGGAAGGCCAAGGCCTCGTGCCCTGGACAAGAGTTCTAGGGGCAGGAGCGAAGGACAAACTACAGCTATGGCCAAGCCTTTGAGGGCCTTCACGGTCGGGTGAAGAGCGTGCCCTGAGGCGTTGGTGGGGAGGCTCGTTTGTGAGCAGATGCATGACACGGTGGCAGACGTGCTTGGGGCGCCCAGCAGGGTGTGTGCAGCAGGGACAGGCCAAGGCCGGGCCGCTCAGCTCGCAGTGCAGACATCCCAGGTGTGCGACGGTGAGGACCCGGATCCAGGTGACGGGGGTGGGTTTAGTGAAGGAGAGGCTGCAGATACTGCGAACATCCTTGTTCATTAGCGCAGATTTCCCCACTGGCTTCTCAGTGAGGAATCACTGTTGGATTGAGATTTAATCTCTGTAACTCTCCTTTCTGCACCTGATACTGTTGAGGAGTCACTTCTCCATCTGACCGCTCTGCACACTTTGCCAGCAGTCAAGCTGTTGCCACTTGACGTTTGATCTGTCGCCTGCCAGGAAGGCCGGGCTCCTGCCCTGCTCTCCCCCGCACGCCATGATCTGCCCCTCCCTGAGCCTGCGGGCTTCCATGCTCGTCTGGAGAGCCCCCGCTACCTTGCTTTGATCTCTGAACGTATCAGCTAGCCTCACCCTTTATAAAGCACTTGGCCCCACTGCCAGCTTTGGGTATAAGTACAACACCTGTGAGCTGGTCAGCTGGTTGTACTTGTCCCACCTCACAGAAGAGTTCAGTGACCTGTCGGGTCATGCAGCCAGTTAGCAGGAAACCTGGGCGTGGACTTCAGGCTCCAGCTCCAAAAAGTGGCACCCTCAGCTGGGAGCATATCCAGCTTGGGAGCCCCAGGTGGTCCAGAAGAGGACATGTTAAGGAAGGTGGCTGTCACAGCTGGTCAGGTGCCTCTGAATGTAGCACATACCCCTGGTAAGTCGTCTTGGGTTCCTCTCAAGTTCAGATCAGATCTGACCGACCGCAGGAGTAATTCATAATTGTGACCCTATGCCCGGGACCTGGGAGGCCTGTCCCCTGACAAGGCCAGCAGCTAG
This sequence comes from Myotis yumanensis, assembly GCF_028538775.1. Lineage (NCBI taxonomy): Eukaryota > Metazoa > Chordata > Mammalia > Chiroptera > Vespertilionidae > Myotis > Myotis yumanensis. Next base: position 17,539,845 of record NW_027223762.1, read on the forward strand.
GAAGGGCTCGTGTGGTAAATGCCGGGAGGGTGACATGTTACAGGAGGTTGAATGCAGCCCTGGCCAGGGAAGGCCGAGGTCGAGGCATGGAAAGGCAGCAGCATCCCCACTTCTTGTTTCTCCAGTTTGTTTTTCCTGAAAAATACATCCTTTTTGGCCAAACTGCTTAGAGGCAGTTTCCTGCTTAAGTTTGCATTGAAGGGAAAGGACCCTCTCTCCTTCGACTTGAGGGCCCTAAACTAGAGCTTTAAGGATTTTGTGATTAAAATAGAAAAGGGGTGTGACTGGGCTTTAATCAGAGCGGAATGAGTTCAGTGGGCAGACTGATATAGAGGCCCCGGGAGCTCGGATGTCGGTCAGAGCTGCTGTGGGGATGGGAGGCCGGAGGGCAGGGCTGGCCTTGATCACAGCCGTGCCCCCAGGCGCAGCCCACTGCCTCCCTCAGAGGACGTGCTCAGGAAACACTTGTTGGACACGGTGAGAGAGTCTGTCGAGAGGACCTCCTGCTTCATCCCAGGCAGTTTTCCTACCTCTCCTTGCCTTTGCCAGGTAGAGCCTTTCTCAGCACCTGTGGGAAGAGAATGCACACAGCCGTCTCTTGTTGGCAGGCTTTCCCTTCACATCCGCAGGTGGGAGGCAGAATTTCAAAGGTGCTTCTCACCCAGGAAAACCCGAGGTGAAACACACCTGGTCCCAGCCCGGGGCCCCTGCAGAGCCTCCTGATCTCCGCTGTGGGCATCCCCAGGTCTGTGCAGTAGCTCTCACCTGAGGCCTTTCCACCGAGGCCTAAGAAACAGGGCAGGCTGGTCCTGCCGGGATAGGAAGGTTCAAGGCTGTGCTGGCCTAGGCAAGGGAGGGCTCAGGGGGGTGCAGTGCCACTTAAACATGCCATGTAAATGTCAGGTTCACTTTCTCCCCAAATCCCTCCAGGATATTCACACATCAGGCTAAACACTGTTCCCCAACACACCCAGCCCAGGACCAGAGAGAATGAGCACATGTCTAAGCTCTTCGGATGATTCAGTAAGACAGACAAGTTTGAGAGTCCCCGGCTTCTGTAAATGGTGACATTTTCAGTAAAGTCTCGTCTTAATTTCTAGTTTTCAAGGGCCCATTGAACCTCTGGAAAGGATGAATGGCTAGGCCCTGCCATGTCTGAGGCCTGATAATTTAAGGAAGAGAGCGGGAGTCGGGATGGAGGCCACAGGGACTTGGTTCTCAGGGACAGTGGAGCTCTGCAGTTCCCTGACGGGTAGCCGCGGGCAGTTTGCTTCTAACCGCTCAGTGTGCATCTCCCTGGCGGGCACTCGGTAAACTCCCCGTGGAAGCTTAGCAGATGCCGTCTTCTCTGTCGCTTTTTCCTTCCCAGCTTCATCTTAGGGTTTACTTCCTGAAAGCCGGTAACTTTGGGATAGACAGTGATCACTCAGCAGAGAGGATTATTAACTTTTAGTATTTTATGTATTTTATATTGGGACCAAATTAGGCTATTAGTATTTAGTATTGCCAATGCTGAATAACCTTATTATAAGAGGACATACATGATGAAGTGGGACTTTTATCGTTGCGTTTTGAAAATAGAGGTTCTTAAGGATTATTTTTTTAGAAAGTTGTGCTGGTGGTTGTTAGCCAGATGGGGTTAGGATAAATAAATATATTTGTAGGAGCCAAGGTAAGCTTTGACTTTTTTCACTGGTTCCTTTGACTTAAAAAAAGAAAAAAAGACTTGATATTTGGGAGCAAGAATGTTCTTCTCAGAAAGTTTTGTTTGTAGTGTGCCATTGATCAAAGTGTTGATATGATGGAAATGCATTTACCGAAGACCCTGGTTCCAGTGGTAACACGCAGACGTTTAAGACTTAAATGAGACAGCAGGGCCTTCCCACTGAGGGGGAGAGTTTGGGGGAAATGGCTAAGAAATGTATAAAGAGTGGGAAAAGCTTTCATTTTTTCACTTCCTGTGACATGTAAATGATTCAACACTCGTGGATTAAAGAGCAACAGTTAATTCGAGTGTAGTATTTATCTGATGGAAAGTAAAAGCAATCCTTCCTTTTTAGCCAATCCAATGCTTGCACAAAACCATAGTTAACACCATCTGCCATGAAAAGCAGAGTGTCTGACCCTGACAGAGAAAACCCTTTTTCCTCCTTTCAAATGGTTTTAACACTTGGAGTGGGGGAAACGAGTTAAGTCGGCTCGCGTGAATTGCGAGTACTCCGCGGGAGCCGTCTTAACTCGGTTCATATAGATTTGCGGTGGAGTGCGGGAAACGTGTAAACTCGGGCCGATTGTAACTGCGTATTACCAAATATTTGTTTGTTTGCCGTTCACAAAGATACCTACCTGCGTATGCGAACCGTTTCATACCCATTGGGGTAATAGGTTTCATAAAAATCCCTGATTTTGCGCGGGAAACCTAAATAATTGCCCGCGCCATCTTATATTTTGGCGGGAAATTCACCCCACACCGGAGTGTTAAGACATGCTTCCCACCCCTGTAAAGCAGGGACTCTCCAGCAGTAATGTCAGTGCAGAAACCGGGTCTTTCACATCCCCACATGTTGTGTTGAACTGAATGCACCATCCACTTGGACTGAGGAAACAACAGCTAACAATAGTAGCCCCTCCGCCGTCTCTTATGAAAAATGTCCCGTCTTTCAGAAATGTATGTCCCGGAACCAACCAACGTGCCCATTGAGAAGGTAAATCGTCGTGGCGAGACTGACGTGCAGGTTCCCAGGTGGCCCACTCCTAGTGAAAATGACATTGTCCATCTCCGCAGAGGTAAGTGCCAGAGTCCGCTGGTACCGTCCAGTCTTACGTAGCATCTACTTTAAATTTGTTTTTAATCTTCACCTGAGGACATGCTTAGAGGAAGGGAGAGGAGGAGAGAGACATCGATGTGAGAGAGAAACATCCATCGGTTGCCTTCTGTACGTGCCCCGACCAGGGATCGAACCTGCAAACCAGGTATGTGCCCTGACGGAACCGAACTGGTAACCTTTTAGTACAACCAGCTGAGCCACTCCTGCCAGGCTTGTTGCATTTTTAAAACTGCCTTCAGATAACTTCTCTAGAGAAGGCCTGCTTGGCTGTAACACGTCTGACACCCGAATAATAAAGTCTGCAGGCCACTGGGTAAACTGCCTCCTTCTGGCCCCACATGTTCAGAGACTTAGTGATGATGGAACAGAGTATGTTCCCGGCCCAGGTGGGATTTCCAAGCCCTCACTGATATTTACATGTGTGAATAGACTTATAAATTATTCACTGTCCCCGTGGGTTCCGTACGGAGCGTTGACATGCATTAGGTTACCCTCTGCTTCTGGGTCGTTTTCACTCCGACAGTTCGGTGTATTACGTGTTGACTGTCCCACTCGCCAGGTTTATTCCGTGCTTCATACTTTCCTTGCTCTGTCCTTTCAGCTGTGTAAGAGATGTTACTGCGTCTCTCCGTAAAGTGGGAAAGCAAGGCAGCGTTTCTGTCAATATCACCTTCTCTGTAAAAGCAGATCCCTGGATCCAAATAGTATACACTTGCTCTTAGCTACGACTCAGTACTGTCTCCTGTCTACTCCAAGGACATTTTCAAAATCCTTGCTATACAATTTTTATGATAGGTTTTGAAAGAAGCAGTATTTATTGCTTGAGAGATTAATGGTCTGTTACTCTACTAGTAGATACTCTAAGTTATGCTGAGAGCAGGCCTCCTGGACATAGGGATTGGCTCCCGGTGTACTTGTTCTGAGAGGTGCTTTACCATTATGTTTATACTCACTCAGTCAATAGATACCAGTGCTTAGTCTGTGCCACATCCTGTTCTAGGTGCTGGGCTTTGGTCATAAAAACAGCCTTATTCACTGTAATATGTTGAGAAAATTTCTCCTATGGTCTACATAGATCCTCATGTGTCAGTAGCAGGGAATTTTATGCTTCTTCTAAGCAACAGATTGGTTTGAATCTTAAAGATATTATGAATCTTAATGATGATACTTTATTTCCATTTTGCTTTGGCTGCTAGGAAGGCTCAAAGCTAAATTTTATGGCCTGCTGCTAGCATGTGAACAGAACTTAAGGACTGAATTTTATAAACAGACCCTAGTTGAAGTTTCATGTTCCTTTCACCAAGATTTTCTTAGTTTACTTTTTAAAAATCTTATGTGACAGATATTCCTAAAATAATTTCCAATATCATTTGAAATGTGGTAAGCCAAAAATTCATTCCTTTTATTCATTGCGTATTTAAAACATGAATTCATCGATGTTACTTTTACCGTTGGCATTGTTCTTGATGCTGATAAATGTTCCTTTTTTCTCCCTACACTGGCTAAAATTCTCTTCCTCCTATCCCCCACATACACAAAGAAGCATATTCATAAAAATGGATTTTTAAACACTGAATATCACAAAGATGTGCTACTTCGTGAGCTGAGTTTCTAGAACATTTTAGGGGCAACTCCTTCTTATTGTGTCCTGCATCTTGCTCTAACCTGGTCTTTGATGCATTTAGACAAACTGATTACAGTGGTTTATTTGAAACAAAAGTAAGAAAACTTCCTGTTATCTCTGTCTGCAGTATTCATTGCAAGGAGGATGATTAAAAGGAGCAGAAAGACTTTCATGCATATAAGCAAAACGAGCAATTGTCCCCTGTGCAGTACATTAATAACAAGGCAGGAAAATGATCTAACAGGCCTGGTGACTTTTCAGCAAATTTATGAAAAGGCATTCTTGCTCAGAGCTCAGTAAACCAGAATACTGATCAAAACACCAAGCTCTTGGTTCTAGCTTAATTTTTACTAATACTCTAGTAATTGGTCTTAGCTATTTCCCTACCAAGCCTAAGAATATACATTGTCTAATCTCCTACTTGCAAGTAAACAGAGCTAATATGTTTCCTTTAAAATGTTAGAAGCCAATAAGTTAAAATACTTTCAGTAGTTGAATTTCTGTCACTTTTTAAAGTCTAGATAAGAATTTTCTTGACTAGCTAGAACAGCATCATCATGCCCAATTATTAACCTCCTCACCCGAGTATTTTTTACATCCATCCCTAAGAACTCTGCAGATCAACACTAGACCTTAATCATGTTTTAGCCGGAAAACCAAGTTGCTGATTTCTGTCTGCAATGTAATTAAAATAATCCTTAAAAATTCCGGTGTAGATAATAAATCTTGTAATCCTTTTATTTTTCTTAGATGTGGGTCATCTCAAGGTAGATTACGGAGATAATAACCGGCGGCACCCAGCGGAAGACTCCTCACTGGACAGCATAGCCGCGGTCGTGGTTCCCGTCGTGATAGGCCTCTCCATTATCATAGCATTCCTGCTCATCAACCAGAAGAAACAGTGGATACCCCTGCTTTGCTGGTATCGAACGCCAACGAAGGTATCGTCCTGAGAACGTTTCAGCCTCTAGAGTGGTCAAACTAGGAAAGCTTGCATGCTTATTACTTCCTTGAATTGTGCAGCCAGTGAAATTTTTACTTTGCTCTCCGTGGCCTCACGTGCATATCAAGCTGTAGCAATCAGATATCTGGTACTGGCCCAACCTCCTGGATTGATTCCTAAGTACATACATAAGGAATTAAAAGCTGATCACCTGGTGTTTCTCAGTGATCTATCAACTTAGAAATGGGAGAGAAATCATCAAGGGAGGGGGTGATAGGAGAGCCGGGAAGAGAGCTATCGATTATGGGATATACAGAAGTCAAAGGTCAGAGAGACGTGTCCGAGGCGAGCAGAGAGGGAAAGGGAGTGAGAGAGGAAGAGATTGCGTGAAGTAATACTAGACAAGGGAGAGAGACAGATTTCATATTGAGGGAGAAAGAGTATACAAAGTGTCCCCAAGAAATGTATGCACATGTTAACAGCCGATAGCTCAATTTTGAAAATGAAATGTATTTTAATAAACACTGCCTTTATAATTAGTGTGTGTATTCATTTTCTGAGGACACCCTGTATTTGTTGTCAAATCTGCCTATTTTAAAAGGCAAGACAATTCGTTTTCATTAAAGGAAATAAATTGTGATGCTTTCCAACCTTGATTCTACCTTTTACATTTAGTTTTTTCCTAAGAAAAAAAAATCAGACAACCTTAAGAATTTAAAGCAGCCTTGAATAACTATTTTATCCAACTTACCATCTAGATAACCCCTCCCAGTGAAGTCTATTAGATGGTTATCCTGCCTCCGATTTTCTTTAGACAAAAATGCGCTGGGCACATGCTGTGTCAGGACACGGGGCAGGGACTGAGCAGGCGCAGTCCCCTCTGCAGTGCTGGGAAAGGAGCCCCGCCCCCACAGGGCGTGGAGGGGCTGACACAGGCTGTTGTACAGCCTGAGCGCTTCAGAATGGTCTCTGCCTGTCGTAACTTCCACTCATTCCCTAACCCTCTTAAGTACTAGTCTGTCCTTCGAGGATTTGAAAATAGTCATGTCACTCACTTCACCAGTTCCCCCATTCCCCTCAATTCCTTCACCCACTCCATTTGGCATAACTTATTGACGTTTCACCTGTAAAGACAGTTTGTCAGTCAGTACCCTCATGAAGCGGCAGTTGGCACCAGAACAGATGTAAGCTCCATGGAGAGTCCGCCCGTCAGCGTACTTACTGTGAAGCTATTACCCACTTGAATTAGGGACTAAATTTGTGTCAATGTGGGCTCCATAAAGCAGCTAATTCTTTGCGGTTTTTCTTTCCCTCACTGCATAGCCTTCTTCCTTAAGCAATCAGCTGGTATCTGTGGACTCCAAGAAAGGACCCCGCGCCCAGGGGGACAGTGCCCAGAGGATGCTCAGGATTGCGGAGCCGGACGCCAGGTTCAGCGGCTTCTACAGCATGCAGAAACAGAACCATCTACAGGCAGACAAGTTCTACCAGACGGTGTGAAGGGAGGCAAGTCGGATGAGGTGGTAGAAGCCAGAAGCGACTCAATCTGCTCTTAAAAGTAAACTAGAATTTGTGCACTTGCTTAGTGGGTTGTGTTGGATGGTGACTTGATGTACAGCGCTGAGAACTGACTGGGATGGGCTCTGTCGGCGGCAGTGTGCAGAACAAGCATTCCCACTTTTCCTCAAGATGACTGACCAAGTGTTTTCTTAGAACCAAAGTTTTCCAAGTTGCTAAGACATATTTGCTTGTAATATAGCGGTAGAGATATTTGGGGGCGGGGACAGTCGAGTTTGGCTGGGGAAGTGGGTGGGAGGGTGGTGTTGGGAAGACATTGGTCAGCTTGGCTCGGGGAGAGTCCCATGAAGCAGCAGCAGTTCAGGGGCCAGCGGATGCTCTTCCTGTTGCTCCGGAGCCTGCAGGGTTGCGGCGCTCGGGCCTGAGTAAGCAGGAAGCCAAAGGCCTTGTGATCCTGCCGCCGCAGCCACCTTAGCAGCACAGAGAGCGCGGCAGAACCTTCTGATAGCCATCCCAGGTCTAAAGCCACAGTTCCTTCCCTCTAGTCACAACTGCCGTGGGCGGCGAGGAAGCGAGGGAGATGTGAGGACCACATTTCCGGGAAGCGGGTTGTTCAGGATATCTACAGTTAGACTTTTTGCTGCTTTCGTTTTCTTCCAAGCCAATCAGCCAGTTCCTAGCAGAGTCGGCAGGTAAACAGGACCCAAAGTCATTTCTTGGCGTGAGCACTGAGCTGTTCCCAGGACCGCGCGGCACGGCGTGGGGTGGAGGTCGCCAGGTATTTCCAGGGCTACGCTTCATTGTTTGCTGTTGCTTCATTCTGTTTGATTGTTGGTTGTTCACAGTTTTTGTTGAAGCTCTAGCTTAAGAAGAAACTTTTCTTTTTAAAAAGACTGATTGGGGATTTTTTTTTTCCTTATTATATACTGATTCTACAAAATAGAAAACTACTTCATTTTAATTGTATATTATTCAAGCACCTTTGTTGAAGCTCAAAAAAAATATGCCTCTTTAAACTTTAGCAATTATAGGAATATTTATGTAACTATCTTTTGCTTCAAAAAAAAGTATTTGTGTGCGTGTGTATATAATATATACATACATATATATTTATACACATACAATTTATGTTTTCCTGTTGAATGTATTTTTATGAGATTTTTAACCAGAACAAAGACAAACAGGCATTCCATATCAATACTTTTGATCACTTACAAATTTTTGAATAACACGAGATCTTGTTCTACCTGCAGTTTAATCAGGAAGAAAGGTGTGTGTGTGTGGGCGAGTGTGTCACGTACACGCCTTGGGCCGTGCCATCACACCTGCTGTGGAGAAGGTCTTCCTTTAGTAAATCTCCTGACTCATTTGGATTTGCTTTCAGTTGGTTTTCAATTCGCTCCACTGGCCAGAAACACTGATGGCAGTTTATCTGCATCCCTAATCAGCTCCTGGATTTTTTTTTTTTTTCTTCAAACAACTGTTTGAAACAACTACTGGAATATTGTCCATAAATAAGCTGGAAGTTTGTTGTAGTTTGCCTCAAATATAACTGACTGTATACTATAGTGTTAACTTTTCAAACAGCTCTTAGCACTTTTATACTAATTACCCATTTGTGCATTGATTTTTTTCTTTTAAAAATGCTTGTTGTGAAAGACACAGATACCCAGTATGCTTAATGTGAAAAGAAAATGTGTTCTGTTTTGTAAAGGAACTTTCAAGTATTGTTGTAAATACTTGGACAGAGATTGCTGAACTTTAAAAAAAATTTTAATTTATTATTATGTCCTAATTTATTAATCTGAAGATTAACCATTTTCTTTGTCTTAGAATATCAAAAAAAGAAAAAGGTGTTCTAGCTGTTTGCATCAAAGAAAGAAAAAGATTTATTATCAAGGGGCAATATTTTTATCTATTTCCAAAATAAATTTGTTAATGATATGATGTTACCAAAATAAGATTTACATCAGCCTGATTAATATAAAATTTTGTTGACAATTAATCCATTCCTGGCATAAAAAGTCTTTATCCAAAAAAAATTGTAAATGCTTGCTTTTTCAATCATGGCCATATTATGAAAATACTAACAGGATATAGGACAAGGTGTAAATTTTTTTATTATTATTTTAAAGATATGATTTATCCTGAGTGCTGTATCTATTACTCTTTTACTTTGGTTCCTGTTGTGCTCTTGTAAAAGAAAAATATAATTTCCTGAAGAATAAAATAGATCTATGGCAGGCACTTGGCGTGTACCGTAGTTCTTCAAGAACCAAGCACTTTGGTTCTTGGCCACAAACAAACACTTTTAATCACACCATGTAACTTTCCAAGTGACTCCACATTTGGGATTAGAAAGATAAGCTGTCCTTTTGCTTTCAGGTTGTCAGTCTAACAACCTCTAGGGTCACAAGCGGCTACACAGACTCTTACCTCACCATGTTATCTCAGCGACCGCACAGACAGAGAAAGACAGGGCTCCTATCATTCCAGAAAAATCGTCCCCTCCCACCCCCCGCAACACTCCTTACCGTCAGGCGGCCATCGGGGTTTCCCAGCTCAGGCCCTGAAGTGATGGACAATGTGTGCATAGTAAGGAGAAGAATCTAGCTCTGCAAGGGAAGAAAACTGGTTAAAAACTACACCAAAAACTGAAAATAGAAATGAAGCGCTCAGGCATACTTTATCTTTTTCCCAACGTTTATTAAAGGGCACTGACTTGATTGGGACGGGCAGAAGTGCTTCATGGCTGGTGCTGTTTCCATGAGCAGCTGTTTCTAGAGTTAGTGTTGGGGAGGCACACAGGCGTGAAGATATAACAGCCGTGGGGGATGGGCAAAGCTGCAGCTTACGGCTTCTTAAGCACCTTAAGGATAAACACACTCCCTTTAAAGGACACTTCTCCACAGACACGTAAAACAAAACTCAAACATCTAAAGTTAAACAGCACAAGATTCTGAAAGTAAATGGCAACCTAACGGTTAAAATTTGATCCATGGTGAACGCCGCAGCAGCCTCTAACACCATCACCAACAGAGGATTAAACCAAGATGACACATATTCCCGTTTCATCCTGACAACAGCCCAAGTTTAAGTTTCCATCCCTGGACAATACTGATACTTAAACTGACGGTTCTCTTACAACAATCAGTGTTGGTTTTGCCGTCACTGAGGAACAGCTGTGCTATGAATCTCTCGATGCTTTAACCCAGCGGCCGCCAACCTTTCAGACCTCACGGACCACCAGTGGCCCGTGGACCACCCGCTGGCAACCGCTGCTTTAACCTGTCCTTCAATGTAGTTTATATCTAGAAAGCCATGAAACCTCAAATGGGCATATGGTCAGTACATAAAAAATATAACTGCACATGCATAGTTCATGTTACACCCCCAGACTCTCAAAGTTGAAGAATTCATAATTGTTCATATTTAACAAAAAAATATCCCTAGAATTCAAAATAGTGCCATGTTTCTCTTGGTTCGTAATACGAAGGATCAGTGAAGGCGTGGTCTATTAATACTGCATCACAAACCCAAGTTCAAATTGCCGAGCTTCCGCTAGCAGGATGGAGGGGCCGCTCTCGGAGGACTGCTGTGTGAAATCCGGCGTCCAGGCCACGGGAGACGGCTCCTGCGAGAGGCTGCCCTATGTAGGACACAGGACTAGGGAGAGAAAGGAAACGTCAATAGAAATGCGTATTTTATAGACACAAGAAGCACATTCATTTCATTTACACATCTACATAAAAAACACCTTTAACTAATGAGAACTTGCTGTTAATGCAAGGGTCTACAGTAGCAATTTTAAGAAAGGTTCTAAAGGGATACACCCAACAATGAAAGTTCTCTTAAGATATTTGTTCCCACTGCCCAGAAATGAGATACCAAACGGCCACGTCTCGAGGGCACCCCTCAGAGAGAGAAGCCCGTGTTAGCCCAGTACCAGGAGGCTCGTATCAAACTGCCTCCCTGGTGAGCTCCCACAGGAGCCGGTCTGCACACGCTTTGGTCCCTGTCCAGGATCAGCACGGAGGCAGCCGAACTACTCTACTAGCCTTTGGTACAACTGTGGGCTGTGGCGGGGAGCGAGGCGGGGGTGAGGAAGACGCTCAGGTAGCCCCTACTGCACCCGTCCCGTCTTCCTCGGGCCAAGTGAGGCCACTTTGCTGCCTTCTTGCATTTCTCCCCTGCACATTAAAGTTACCTTAATTTAGGCAGCCAAGCCCCAGTCACTGGTGTTAAACTAACATGAGAAGAGAGAGCCCACCAAGAAAAGGGACGGCAAGCTCTCCCTTGAGCAACACCTGCCAGGCAGATAAATGTTCTGCTGGTCCCAGAGGGGAGGAGCCATCAGCTGGCGGCGGGTTGTCCGGATGGGTGGAAACTGGCCCCGTAGCCACACCTTCCCGTGCCCTTGAACACCTGAGCGTTCCACTCCCCTTCATTCTCTCGGACAAGCGTCACCACTTTCATCTGAACCCCAGCTTCATTTCCACCCAGTCCTGCCAAGGACAAAACCACAACTTGCGCACGAGCAGCTCAGCAGAGGGTACTGCACAGAGCCCCGGGCTCAGAGGAGCCAGCGCCCGAGCGGGGAGCAGAGGGATGGGTGCTGCTTCCCTGAGGCACGCGGTGTCCAGGTTCACAGGACAGCCTGGGTTTTAGAGGAAACAGTAGAAATCACTTCCCCCCAAGCACTGTTCTCTGGTCCATAAATTCCTCCATGAGGTCGGAGGATAAAAGAGCTAGAGAATGCCTCAGAAGCTCCTCCTCTCTGCCCCGCACGGCAAGGCCCTGGGCACCCACGATAATTAAAAATTGGCATGTCTTCATGTTCATCTCATCCCTGTTCCGCATCTATAAGAGCAAACCTCAGAACAATCCACTTTCTATACCAATGCTAGCATAGCACAAAAGCAAACAAAGATGTCAGATTTTCTTTTTAAAACATTCAGAATGTAAGAAGGAAAAGCCTGCCATCGAAAAACAGCTTATGAAAAAGAATGTCTTTTCTACTCTCCGTTAACTAATGGCTGGCTGGCTCCCCATCAATCCAGTCTCTTTACAGGTGAAACTCTTATTACTCCCTTTGCACTCCTGGTTTCTACCACTGAGATTCCCTCCGTGAAGCTATGGTTGAGGCAACGTCCCTCAGGTTATCTAACATCTCAGAAATCCAACCTTCCCTAAATTCAGCTAACAACTGGTGGAGAGAGAGAGAACTCCCAAAAAGAAGTTACCAGAAGAGGTTGCTCTGGAAAGTGAACCAAATACCACAGGATACACTTTGTGATGCTTTGAAAATCTGTCACCTGAATAACTGCTACTTCTCAAAACGTAATTTCATTGAAAAGCGGTAGTTTTGCCTGTAACTAAATTCTCCTGTCCCCTCTTTACCATCCCAAGTTTGCTCTTCCCTGAGCAAAGCAGGCGATCTCATTAACTCCTCCAACGATCATCTGCCCCATCACTGCTCCCAGCCTGTGTGGTCTTGATCTTGCTCCTAAGATTTATGGCTCACTTGTCACTGTCCTGGGTTCATGCAAGTCCATTCCTTTCATTTCCCCTGCGCCCCTCCCTGTCCCTTACACCAGTCCCTGTCACAGTCCTTTGGAACGGTTAACTGATTGCTCCCTCCTTCATGCATCCTCACTAACCCGTCCTTCTCTCCCTACTGTCCCCAAGCTGGCAGAGGCCACCTTCTCAAACCCTCCCAGTGTCAACAGCTGATGCTCTAATTACGCATACTTATGGCAATATTTCTATACTACTAGTATTTCTTCCACTGCCAGCCTCGATGTTTATAATTTAGCCGTAGAAACGATTTCTAGCCCAGGACCTCAAGTAAAGGAAAATGTTACATAATCATAATTTATAATGTTGATGGCATAATTAAGCCATGTATCCTCACCCAGCACAAATGAAATTAATGAACGTTGTGCTTTTGAAAGTTACTTTTAATCTATTAGCAAGATGATGCATTTACTGACTAATCACAACTTGCCAACCACTGCGCAGAAGCCATTATGAAACTCACCTTTCAGTATATAATCAGTTAACAAGCTCGGAACCTTTTCACTGTCCTCTTTCATGGCACGAAGAACTAGGAAACAAAAGAGAAGGAAAAGGCAACAATTCTAAATTCAGACCAAAATATTTCATTTCTATCACTTAGCCTTAATCTTCATTATGGTATAACCAATTCATGCAAATTATTATCTTCTAGATAAGGGAATACACCTGCAAATGCTCAGGAATTCAGGTCAGGATATTCCAGCTCCCTGGGAGTTATGTCCCCCGATTTCACGAACAGTGGAGGAGGGAAGAGAAACCCGGCTATTCACACGGAGCCCAGCTTTGCCATAAAGGCTGGAAGCAGGTTCCCGTCACATGCACGTCTGTGAGCTCGGAGCACAGGAACCTAGTGCTGCAGATGCCACAGCTGGAGAAACAGACAAATGAAAGTGAGCTGTCCTCAAGGAGCATATCTGCCAGCCTTCTTGGAACTTTTAAAGAAGAGACCAAAATGAAGGCCAGACTCCATGAAGCAGCCAGGCTATCTGTTCGGCTCCTCTCCCGAGGAACCTGGTGAGTCAGCCTCATCCTATCGGGAATCTGAGGGTTTTGTCTCTAAGCAAAGACAAAATAGGAAAAACAGCTACTATTATAATGCTTAAAAACAACACAAGCCTAGACCACACAGCTACAGACAAACCCACAAATACTGCTCTTCTGCAGCGATTGGCAACTCCAATGTTCTCCAGAGCACCCTGGGGGAAATGCCCCCTCTCCTCCCCCAGACACGACAGTACCACACAGTGTAACTGTCAGGTCAGCCTTCCTGGTTAAACCCCGACTCTGCTGCTTCCTAGTCATGGGACTCGGAGGAAGTTACTTAACCACTGAGGGCACCAAGCTCCCCATCTGTAACGTGAGGAGGGTAATTAGACCTGCCTCAGAGGCTGGCTGTGAGTGTGCAGCCACTAATCGAGATGTGAGGACTTAGAATAGTGCTTGGCACGTAATATGTGCTGCGTACGCATTAGCCATAGTTATTAATACAACTAATATTATTCTAACTCTTATAAAGATTATTGCACCTCCAATAGCTTTTACCAGGAAGGCTACTATCTCCACGGGGCTTTCCTGTGGCTGCCATCTGCAGGTGGTGGGAGCAGAGGCTCAGGTCCTCCCAAAGTCCTCAGATGCCCACTGTTTTATTTTCAAAGTGAAGGTCATCCTTCTTATCCTCATAGCTATATTAAGTTGGACATTCACTTACGCACCCTACACACGTGCACTCACCCACAGATTCCAAGCTCCTCAAACGATGCAGATATCACCTAAGAATCGTCCCAAGGGCACTCTGATGGCCTTGGTGTGACCAAGTAAATGTTTGTCCTTGACCTGAGAAGGCGGGTCTCTCAGTAATTCCTAACCTCTAGGTGGTATTTATGGTCCCATCTTAGAGGGCTACTATGTCCAGTATTTCTGCTTCCAATCATATTTTAAATTTGTTTCCCATTCTATATAAAATCACGTACCAAAAGCCAGCATCATTAAAAGTACAGCAGACTGGAATGAAGAGACCAGCCCTGTAATTAACCATTCCCCTGTGTGACCTTGGACACTCGAAATTCCTAAGTTCTTCCTCAAAATTAGAGGGCTGTCCACCCAGTTCATCTCTTAATTATTTATCTTAGACTGGCTGGCATCACTTAATTTATCCATATTTAAGCATTAAATGTTTTTAAGTATGTTTTGCATAATCACAACTGTAAACATACTTTTGCCCCACCCTGTACATTAACTTACTTACTATGAGGTAAAGGGAGCAACTATTTTCAGCCTCGTTTTTCACTGTGACCAGGAGAGGGTAAGTGACTTCTAGGGATATCCCTCGGTCGCCAACCTTTCGGACCTCACGGACCACCAGTGGTCCACGGACCGCCGGTTGGCGACCGCTGCTCTAAATGACAGGAACAGAACCAGAACTCAGGGCTCATTTATGGCTACCACAGACACTCGATACCATGAATAGTTAAGTCTGACAAGTTACTTTTGTTAGAGTATTTTTGTCTGCTTTGTATCCCAAGAGCCCAGAACACGACCTCATACAGAGTAGGTCTTTACTAAATGTTTGCTCAATGAATGAATATTCTTAAAATATCACTATCAATTTATGGTCTACCTATAACTACTGTCTAGCAGGGGTGGGCAAACTTTTTGACTCGAGGGCCACAATGGGTTCTTAAACTGGACCGGAGGGCCGGAACAAAAGCATGGATGGAGTGTTTGTGTGAACTAATATAATTTCAAAGTAAACATCATTACATAAAAGGGTACGGTCTTTTTTTTTTTTTAGTTTTATTCATTTCAAACGGGCAGGATCCGGCCCGCGGGCCGTAGTTTACCCACGGCTGGTCTAGGGGGTCTATATTCATAAAAGAGAGAGGGGGGAGCCATACTTCTAAATTTTTCCTATTCAGATACTCAGTGATATTTACATAAGATCCATGAAGGACCTTACTTATTGATAAATGGGTATGTTCTTAAATATACAAAAGGTAATGGAGAATCAAGTTACATTTTTTCCCCAAAAGTTCAAGTTGTACACATTTTAAGAGGCCAGAAAATAAAAAAATAAAACCCATAAATCAACTCTAGATTTAGGGTTATGTTAGATGTCAGAACCATTTATAGTTTCATTCTCTAAAGAATAAAGGATGAAATCCATCATTTACTAAATCAATAAAACAAACAACAACCACAGCAATGTAGCCAGGCAACTGAAATCAGTATTTAGAATCAGCAAAAGGTAAGTAACAGTTTAGTCTGGTCTTTACTTACTTTTTGTTAATATTTGAAGATCTTCAACAGATGGTGGTCCATTTTTTTTCTCATAGGGAATAACTGTTGTTAAGTACTGCCAAATTAAAAAAAAAAAAAAAAAAAGTGTCACTTAAATCTGAATTACCTGATCTGCAAAAATTAGAAACAGTTACCAGAGGTCTATTTTATAACATGACACGAGTTACATTAGTAACGGACACAGGTATCTTATGTCTCAGCTGCAGCTCATTTTTTCCCAACTCTATCTGCTTCATCCAAACCCAATGTCAACATAAATACCCATTTTTTCACCTTTCAGTTATTAAAAATTTCAGAGGAGTAGGTCTGAGGATGACTTGTTCAACGTGTTCAAAGTGAAGTCTTATCTAACATTCTCCTTGCATATTTTCAACACATTTTTAAGATAGTAATTTTAACTAAAAGCATAGTTGTAACAGTTCTGCATAACAAAATAATTCCCATCAGTCAAATAATTCTGTTTCAGGCCATTTTTTTCCGCTTGAATAAAATGGTCACATGAAAAAATACTAGCTTTTTTTAGAAACTAACAAAGACACATTTACCCAAATAATTTAGGAGGTATTTATTATTATTATTATTTTAAATTATTGTGTAAGTAGTTATAAATGTTTGAAGTTTTTAATGGAAAAGAGAAAAGTGAAAGAGAATGGCCTAAGGGTAAATGAACAATGAAAATTCATGTCTGAAATTGAGACAAATTGCCTAGTCTACTAGTGTAATGGCTCTTAAGTATCAAGTTATGTCCTATAACTATGTCCCTTGAAAGCACAGTCTAAAAATTATTGTCCATATTCTCCTATTCTGGCCACTCCTCCAAAAACTATATGGTTTAGTGCAGTCTGCATAGGCTCATCTAGAGATCCACTAGTTTTCCATGCTATCTGTTCGGCTCCTCCCACCATTAAGCCCCTGCCCACATCTCAGCTCTATTCCTAATCCTCTGAGTGATTTTATCCCACTCATAAAGAAAAAAAAAAGATAAAGTTACTTAATAATAACTAGCTCCCTAGGTTCAGAAAAGTAGAGAAGTGTGCGTTGTTCAATCTTTAAGAAACTCAGTGCTCCGTCCTCTGTTTGGTGCAGACCTCTCCAAGGTGAAGCCCACCTGCATGACCGAGTACATCTCACGGGAAGGAGATCCTAAGAGCTGGAGGTGTGCCCTCCTGGGGCTTCACTAACAGCAGGGGTGACGGCCAACCTGGAGAGAAGCCCGGAATCTGGCCTGGGCATGCCTGCCCCCCGGCTATGCCTTCCAGCCTTCCTGCCCGCTCCCAGGTGCTGGATCAGCTTGGGAGTTATTTTGCCATCTTACGGGTTTGAGAGAGGCGAGAAACACCAAAATAAATAAAAAATTTCAACCATCCCTGCATGGAACCCCTTTATAAGCTGCAAATGTCAATGTGAGGGATTATTTAATGTCGGTCATTTCCCTTCCGAAGTAATACAGAACTATCTCCAGTAAAACCTTAGGCTCAAATGCCTTCTCTGGATAAACTGCCTACAAAGCTGCATGCTGTGCACTTGCATTGCTTCACTTAAGAGCTCAATTGAAGAGCTTTCTTTTTGAGGTGAAATTTCCAATTGTGAAAAGTAATCTTAAGCATACTCAATGCAGATGTTCCCCGTGTTCGTGGTATTTCTAAAATCATACAAATTTGTTAATAAAAAGCAAATTACTACCCTCATATCTATGTATGATTTGTATAAATAACGTTACATGCCTTTGGTAAACAAGCGAGTTGGCAGACTATATGATATACCTTAAAAACACATGAATATCATTTAAAAAGAGGTAAGATATACGCCATAGACATTTCTGACCTAGAACACTAATCCAAAAGATACCAACTCCTGATTTTCTTTCCCAAAAATGAGATCTTGTTTCTAAACTTTTAGAATTAGAGTAGCATATTCTAGTTATTTTTCACAATTACATATTCTACACATGCAATTAGTTATATGCATATGTTAATATCTGTTTAGAGGTGAAAGTGAAAAACGAAGCTCTAAAACATGCATTAAGAATACATTTAGTCTACACTGCTTTTTCCTAAAGGGAACTTATATATATTTTCATTCTATATAAATTTATACATTATAAACTTGCATTTCTCTTGTAAGCAACAGTCTTAGTAAGTTAGTAAAGCTGCCAGCTTTCAGGACCTTCACTTACACAGAGAATGAAAGAGCAGAGAATGAGGAAAATAAGGATAACCGAGCACCTGTTTCTCTCCACCTGCATTTCCAAAGGTGTGGCGGAGGCCATTCTGAATGACATTTGAGATCCCTTCCATGCTGAAGCGCTACAGGCAGCAATATACGGCCCGGAAGAGAAGGACAGAGAAAGAAGTGCAAAGACTATTAGTAAGAATGTACCACCGTAACTTACGTGCTCAAGAGGCAAGCAGTTAGAAAATGCCACTTACTCATTCAGATAAAGCAGACAAATGCATGCTGTTTTTAAAATGTTCTTGCTTCCATTTCTTTGCAAGTCAAATGCAAAAGCAATTGCTTTTATGCCACTGTATTCATGAAGATTTTTCCTAACATTTACTCCAATGTAAACATTGCAAGTTGTACACATAGTTGTTTTATGCAAACTTTACCATAGTTGTTAAGATACCTTTTGATATTGCTTACCTACATTTTATCAAAAGTCTGAAAACTTGGCACCAACAGTATGAGCATTTTCAGCCTGAGTGTGCATATTTCTACTGTAAGTTTGGAGAGCACTGATACGGCACTTGGCAAATGAAATGCTGCTACTTGGAGAGCCGACTACAGCTTCCCACTTGCTCTCGGGGCACCTGCCACTGCCTGGGCGCAGAAAATGCGACCGGGAGGGCACAGTGGATCGCATGTGCCAGCCAGGCCCTAACTCTTCTGCAAGGACGTTTCTGCTCCGTTTCTAGGAAACAATTCCAGCTTATTTCTCCCAGCAACCCCCAAGACTTCCTAGAATTCAAGGCACTGAAAAGGGACTACTTCTTTCCAAACGTCTTCTCTTGATTTGTAGCCAGTCTACCATGTCATCAGACACAGTGAAAAGCGTCAGTGGCACCTCAATGGCTGCTGAGTCAAAAGATTTAGATTAATTCTTACACGATGACTAACTAAGGGGAAAGGCATCCTGCAAAGGAAGTTCAGTCCTGATTCACCGGATGGTTCCGTTCCCTGCAATTTCATAGGGGAAAGTTGACTCAGTAAACACATTTGAGGAATCAAGATGAATATTTTATAAGTCTCCCAGGAACAGAAGAAAAGAAACCAAGGCAATGGTCTCTGCCCTCAAGAAATATATAGTGTAGCCCAATGGTTCTCAAACTGTGGTCCAGGGCATCCCCCATGAGGTCCCAGAAACCTTTTCAGGGGCCCATGAGGCTAAATTATTTTCTTAGAAATACTAACACATAACTTGCTTTTAAAAATCTTATTCTCTAAAAACTTAGAATTAAGTATTCCAAATGACTGACTGGATGCAGAAACAGATGTGAAAATCTAGCTGAATTCAAGTAAGCCAGGTATTAATGAGATTGACAAAAATGCAGAACAATGCCATTGTGCTCACTAAACTTTTTGAAATATAGTTATTCTTCCTAAAAATAGTACTTACGTAAGCATTAATGAATTTCTTATTAGTATTTGAATGAATTAATATATATGTTAAACTCTTAAGAGTTTTAATTTCTGATATAATAAACATCGGTATATAATATATAACCTATAGAACCAAAATATGCCTATATATAAACAAAAGCGCTTTCAGGTCTTCAATAAACGTTACGAATATAAAGAAGTCCGGACAACAAAAAGTTGAGAATCACCGAAAGGCTTCACCCTGAAGGAGCGGAGTGCCTGTATTAGTCACATGGCAGTGGCGCTGCTGAGACTCTGAGCACCACGTCGGACCAGCCTGTGGGAGGTGAGACAGCTCTGCTTCTCCCGAGTTGCCCTCCTTCCCTACCCCATCCTCTAGGCTGCGTTTTAGCAAGAATCAAGGTCTGGGCAAGACCCCTCGACTGCACATGCTTCACTCTGCTGACAGCGGAACTGTTACCTTAGACGGCATTGGCTGTTTTAAAAGAAAAACCTACAGATTGTAGATTTTTCACATGCTGTCGTATAGTTTGTTCACACTTTTTAAACACATTATCAAAAGAGATGACTTATTGTAGGCTCCAGAATCTATAATAAAAATAATAGGAAACTCTTTTTCAAGTAAATGTCAACTCATTTTTTAAATTTTAATAAAGATATTTATTTTCAAAAGCAACAAAACAAAGGGAAAAATACTTAATTTTCTATATTACCTAACTCCATTGTCTATGGGCACACTAAAACCAGATATAAATTCAGAAAATCTCAAGCAATACGAAAAATTTTAGAATCCATGTATCAAGAAACTAAAGTACACTTTATAGTTGAGCAGCACATCCTAAAAACACATCTTTATTTTTTGCTTTGCCAGCTGGAAATCTAATTCCTAATTCGGGGTGGGGGGGGGCTAGGCAGACAACAACTAAGACTGATACAAATTCTTAAATTCCTAAGACATATACGTAATGTAAACTTCCTTACTAAGTGTGCAGCTGTCAGTATTGCTGAGCCATTCAACTACTGGTGGTCTGACTACCTCTCAAAGATGACTTTCATGCAACCAGAGCTCCAGGCCTCATGAAAAGAAATGAAAGTGCAACCATATGAAGCCACAGTAACTTGGAAAAATATAAAACTAACAGCTGATCCTAGCGAAAGCAGCAAAGGAACCTCTGCCCTTTGCTGACAGGCACTGAGTCAGGAGCTATGGCCAACCAGGCCCCTGCATCCTGACCACAGTAGCATGGCAGCTGGGAGGTTCTTCTGCCTCCTGCTCCGCTGGGGAAAACGACACAAGACAATCAGAAGGCTCATGGGAAACGCAAAGAAACAAAGCTCCGGTTGCCATCAACTCCCACCTCCCCAGGAGTCACGCAGTAACACTGTCTGCCTCCCCTGTATTTTCAGGCTCTCCCTTCTCTATTAGCTCTTTCCCAGTGGCACCTGTAAACTCTCAACCCTTAGCCTCGTTCCCTTCCCCAGGGCTTCCTGAAACAGCTCCTCCCAGGTGGCATGTCTTTGATGCTGAGATCCACGGACACTTTTCCGATCTGAGGCATGCTGTGAGCTCTCCTCCTTCACTCGCTCCCTGGATTCCCAGACACCACTCTCCCAGAGGCCCCACCCCACCCTGCCTCTCTGGTGGCTTCTTTGAGAGGTGCCTCTTCCTGTGCTCATCTCTGTAGGCCGGGGTCCCCAGGATTTTGCCTCTATTTTTTATCATGCACTCTCTCTGAACGTTCCCATTCAAAAGTTCCGACTTTTGCCTCCATAAATCTACAGTTTCACTTTGCTAAGATCAGTAAATGGCTAAGAACAGAGCCTGACACATGAGAAAAGCTCAGTAAACATAGCTGTCTGTATTGTAATTAATTTTCCCCCTGAGCTTCTGACTTGTACATGTAATGCTTATTGGACACCTGTACCTCAATATTTCTAAAACTCATTATATCCAAACTGAAACCATCCTTCTCTTTCCCACCAAAAACCAAACAAAAATAAAAAATAAGCCCAGCCAGTGTGGCTCAGTGGTTGAGTGTCAACCTCTGAACCATGAGGTCACAATTCAATTCCAGGTTAGGACACAGGCCCAGCTTGTGGGCTCGATTCCCAGTGTGGGGTGTGCGGGAGGCAGCCAATCAATGATTTTTCTCTCATCATTGATGTTTCTATCTCTCTCCCTTCCTCTCTGAAATCAATAAAAATATATTTCAAAAAAATAAGAAACCTGTTCCTCCTTCAGCATTCTATAATTCTCATTCATTTACTCATTCTTTCAAAATATATATTGAGCCAGATGTTACTGCGGTATTACAGACTCAAAGTGAACACACCAGCCAAAACCCCTCCCACCCTCATGAGCTGACACTGCAGTGTAAGAGGGGCAGAAAGAGTAAAACCAGCACAGGAACTAGAGAACCACAGGCAGCGGGTGTCCTGCCGAGAGCTCCCACAGGGCAGCTACAAACTGGATGCCTGCTTTGTACCGAGAGGTCAGAGGAAAGTTCTCTGCGGAGGCGACATCTGAGCTGAAACATGACTTACACAGCCTCCCAGATGAGCTACAAAGGACAATGGACCAAAAAGATCCTCTCAGACAACAAACCCAAAGCAGCCAAACTGGCCGACCTAGGAGTCCCTGTGCGGCCAGGGCGCAGGGTCTGCTACTCTCCAGCAGGACGTGAGACGGCAGCTACTGAGACGTCCCTCCTCGCTGCCTCCAAGTTTTTACTGCAGCGGCCCCGTCCCTCTCCATCTTTGTGTGCTGACGTGTTAGGATGGGAAGCCTGCCCTTTGCACCATCAGGGGCTGCATCCAGGGCTGACAGGAAGGGCGTCCAGCCCCCCAAGACGGTGCCCTGAGGCTGGACACAGTCAGGGCTGACGATACCACATACTAGTCGCTCACTTTGGAAAAAGGGTACAGGTATTCTGTCTGTATTTGCCAAGTCAGAGATGAGTGACCTGACCCTAACTCCTCCCTTCCCTGGTGCCCGAACCAATCCAGGCAACCTCCGTATATCGCTGAAATGCAACTCTCTCCCCATTCCTCCTGACACTTCCTTGCCTCATTCCTTCCCTGCATGACTGCCATAGCCTCCGAATCAACTCTCTGCCCCTAGCTGTCTCCTTCCAGTTAGTTCTCTCTGGAACACTGACATTACCCTTCCAAAAGGCAAATCCGACCACTTAACCCACTTCAACCTCTTTTTGGTTTCCCATAGCCTCTACATAAAGACCAAATGCTGCAGCGTGGCTTACAGAGCCATCCATTCTCTGGCTTCCATTTGGCTACTTGCACACCCTCTTCTTGACTTACTTCCTCTCCTTCTATCTTTCTTCCTCAACTTCGAGTCATAATGGACAACCTGCAGCTCCCCAGGTGTCCCCAACCTGCAGCTTCCAGGTGTCCCCAACCTGCAGCTCCCCAGGTGTCCCTAACCTGCAGCTCCCCAGGTGTCCCCAACCTGCAGCTCCCCAGGTGTCCCCAACCTGCAGCTTCCAGGTGTCCCTAACCTGCAGCTCCCCAGGTGTCCCTAACCTGCAGCTCTCCAGGTGTCCCCAACCTGCAGCTTCCAGGTGTCCCTAACCTGCAGCTCCCCAGGTGTCCCCAACCTGCAGCACCCCAGGTGTCCCCAACCTGCAGCTTCCAGGTGTCCCTAACCTGCAGCTCCCCAGGTGTCCCCAACCTGCAGCTCCCCAGGTGTCCCTAACCTGCAGTTCTCAAGGTGTCCCCAACCTGCAGCTCCCCAGGTGTCCCTAACCTGCAGCTCCCCAGACGTCACCTCCAGGTGGTTGCCCGTACCACTCCCAATGCTCGGAATGCCTGTCCCTCGTTATTCTTCTTCCTGTCCTCAGGGTACAGATTCAGCTCAGCCTCCCCAGACTCCTAAACCAAACGGGAGCAACAGCAACGTACGCCAGGCACAAAAAGCACTAAAAACAATGCTCACACTACATGTACGTCTCTCAACCGTGACACCACTGACAGGTTGAGTATGTCATTCTCTGCGCCAGAGCAGTCCCATGCACTGCAGGGTGTTAAACGGCACCTCTGGCCTCTACTAACCAGGACGCCAGGGGCACTGCCCCCACCTCACCCAGTGTGACAATGACAAATGTTTCCAGACACTGCCTAACGCCTGGTGGGCAAACTGGCCTGGGCGAAGATCTGCACACAGTGCAGTAAAGGGCGTGCCCTCCAGATCCCCAGCCCACAGGCAGCTCGCCCTGGAGGCTGGGATTCACTCACTCATTATGCTTTATACCCTTGCCTGGCACGTAACTAAAGATCAGTATATGTTTGTCCGATAATAGTTTAAAAAAAGATAATTATAATATTTTTGTCAAAGTGAGATGAGGTACAAGATGTAAAGAATAACAGCAGAGGAAAAAAGAATAATTTCAGTTAGATGCAGATAGATAATTTTTTGTTAAATTCAGCAATTCTCAAAATCTTTAAGGACAGCAATAATGGCTTCTCCTTTTGCACGCCCACAAAGCACAGGCCCATCCTCAGCACAGAGGAGGCATCTGATCGACAGTCATTGGCTTAAACTGCAAAATTCTTCACCAATCTCTACCAATCACTACACTTCCAGATTTTTATATGAAACCAGGATCACACCGTAGTCAAAAGTATTTGGAATCAGAAAATATTTCAACAGTCAAGTTGGATAGAAAAATGTCAAACTAGACATCAGAGATCTGGGCTCTCCCAGCTTTGCCACTAACTGACATGACACCAGTCCCTCCTGCCCAGGCCCGTTTCCTCACCTGTAAAACAGATGCGTAAAGTATCATTGTTAAGGGTCTTATCTGCAAAGTCTATGAATCTATGAATTCAACCAAGACAGATTATTTTTTTAAGAAGACAAATCTAAAGCGCGCGCGCACACACACACACACACACACACAGCAGAGGACTGAAAGATCACACGTGAATGCTCTGAGATGACAGAATGGCAAGGCCAGGCGCTATTCACAGGCAGCTGCTTCAAAGGCTCCATGTTTTGCTGAGGAAGCGAGTACATTCTGAGGAAGGGGTAAGATTAATCTCCCTCTCCATCCCAGTGTCTGGCACAGGGCCTGGGTCCTAGCGGGCACCTGTCGAGGCCCCTAAGCCAACGCTGTAACACTCCTAAGGCCAGAGCCCAAGAGTCTTCAAGCCTGTGGTCACCATATCATGAGGCCTCTTGCCGTCTTGCAGGAGACAACATTTTTTAAAACAGCTAAAAGGCAAAAATAATCTGAGGGTGAACAGGAGGAAGATGACATGACAAGATACAAAGTAATTTGTCAAAGGCGTGAACAACGGCCTTCTGAAAAAGGCGCTGAAGAGCCAGGCCCGGGGAGTCAGCGTGAGGTGAGCGAAGTAGGATGAAATAAGCGTGTCGGCGCGGTCTGTAAGACAGCGTGACTGAGAAACATAAAACCCCTGGGATAATGAAGAGATTAGCAAGCAGAAGAAGATCAATGAATCAGACGGATCAAGGGTAGGAAAGACTAGGCGGTGAGACGAGGAAGAAACAGGGAAAGAGCCCTGAAGAGCACACAACAGAGTCTGCCTTATGACCTCCCAGTAAATTCAAAAAAACAAAACACAAGACCTTTGGGAAGGCAAAATGAATCTTAAAAAGATAAAACCTCAGAGACAGATCACGTTTACTTTTCAGTAACCTTCACCTCACTCAGAAAGACTACATTGACAGCCCTGGGAGCCGATGCAGTGACATGAGGCGCCCGTGGTTCCTAACTGGGCCAGAGGGAAGGCCATCCACCCTCTCCCCGCCCGACCTCGACGAAGCAGCCAACAGCTCTGCAACATGCCCTCTCGGGATGGAACTGGTGATAGGAGCCCACGTAGAGCAGGAAAATGATTAAGCACCATGGTATTCGCTCATTGTTCGCCTCGGCACTGACAGTGCCAAAGTGGCCGGACGGGGAAGGGGCGCACAAAACAAGGGGCTTCGATCGCACAATGGTGCTGAGAACACTCACGAGTGTCCTGCGACCATTTCCTCCCCTGGGTGTGTCAGTATGAACAGTCTCAAAATCAGCCATTCTTCAGAAACTGTTCTCGGACAACACCAGGAGCAACAAAGTGTAAACAAGATACAGATGATTATTTTTAAATCTATAATGAGCCAAG
This sequence comes from Myotis yumanensis, assembly GCF_028538775.1. NCBI lineage: Eukaryota > Metazoa > Chordata > Mammalia > Chiroptera > Vespertilionidae > Myotis > Myotis yumanensis. The sequence continues at coordinate 17,565,382 of NW_027223762.1, forward strand.
ATCCACAAGCCCATCCACAACAGGCCACAGAACTCAGAACTGAAAAGGGGGTGTCATCCTTGCACAGAGCCCTGCATAGCTCTGCACAGCCTTGCTCCCATGCATACTGGTTTGGGGATCTAAACTTACTCATTTATGAAAGAGCAGAAATAATAATAATAATGTCTACTTCATAGGGTTGTTGTGAGGATTCAATGAGATCATCCAGGGGAAGCATTTTAGCAAGTGTTCAGCAAATATAAATATTCAAAAAAAAATATGTCTGGGTTATTCCTTTAAAAGGGCTAGAATAACATTTGGGACAAAATTCCCATGGAGAAATAACCATATCTTTCTACCTCTCTCCAGAACAGTAAAAACAGTATTTCAATTTCTCCTCATTGAATAAAATGACAACTGAGAAATAACAAGTGCCTGATGATAGTCTCATAGCTTAAGGACTGAAGATAACATGAAGAAAAGACTCTACTGTCTATGACTAAATATAGAAATCAGCCAAAAAGCTAAAGCAGAAAACAAGTAACCCTTTTAGTAATTCAAGGTCTTTCTTAACAACAGAAAGAATACAGCTACAACACACTACGTAAACTGAAAGGCAACTAGAATCAGCTATAGTGTCGTAGTTTGTTAATTCTTTTATCAAGTCCTAAACATATCGACCCACTCTATGCCCAGCACAGGTCAACTAATTTCACAGAAAGCAGGATCCAAGACAAAGAAGCAAAACTATCCAGGAAGCCAGGAAATTCAGACTATTTCTGCTACCAAATTTTTAGCCTCATCTGATACCAACTGGTACAGATCTCTAACTAGCCAGAAAATCTTTTAAAACTTTCAATATCAAAGCTCAATGTCAGAAAAAAAGGTTAGGAAAAGCAATTAAGAAATGCTTTTCATCCAAACTATACTCTTACTCCATTAATATTCTTTATACTCATGAAAATATAATTATTATTATTTATAAATCACATCGTCAGTAGTTTGACAATTTTCAAAATTAATTTATAAAATAGTAGCTTTCACCCAGCTGGTGTGGCTCAGTGGTTGAACATCATCCTATGAACCAGGAGGTCATGGTTTGATTCCTGGTCAGGGCATATGACCAGGTTGCCGGCTTGATCCCCAGTGTGGGGCACGCAGGAGGCAGCCAACCAATAATTCGCTCTCATCATTGGTGTTTCTATCTCTCTCCCTCTCCCTTCCTCTCTGAAATCAATAAAAATATATTTAAAAAATAAATAAAGCAGTTTTCATTTTTAATAAATTAAAATTCTTAAAATAAAAAACATGAGAAGACAGAATTGAAAGCAATAGTTAAATGTAAAAAAATTACCAAGTAATGGAGGGGTAGGGGGTGAGAGGTAATCAACCAAAGACCTGGTATGCATATATACATAACCCATGGACACAGACAATAGGAAGGTGAGAGAGGCCAGGGATGAGGGTGGGGGGAAGGGAGCATGTGTAATACTTTCAACAGTAAAGAACTATTTTTTAAAAATTACCAAGTACAATTATTCAAATAATTATTAAGATATTACTTAAGATGTAAAAATTGATTTTGCTTATTTTGACACTTCTTCAAATAATTTTAATGTGAACTATAAAGCAATTATAAATGCAAATTCTACAAAAGATAATTTTCTCAAAAAATCAGATCTAGGAAAATATAAATTATACCAAACAGATAAGTACTTGAAAATATCTTGACTATTAAACTACTATTTTATAAGTTCAGTCTCAGAGCAGAAAGATGTGATGTGAAGATTTTCAAAGTTAGGAATTAAGTGAAATAGTATCAAATAATGTAATATTTTTGTATCTAAAGATCTTTTTAAATTTTTATATAAATTAATATGCTAATTAAAGTATGTATTGCCAAACATTTCAGAGACACTAAAACTAGAGTAAAATAACTAATCCTAAAAATTTATAAATTCTTTCCTGATACTTATGGATACTCTAAACTAAATATGTAATAATAATACAATTTCTTGGCATACTACGGTTTTTACTCAAACTTGTATTGTATTAACAAACAATTAACAAAACTCTCCAGGACATAAAGGAATCAGGACTCGACTCCTGACTTTATTATAGTAACTGTTGGGTCATGATACACCAAAAACCCATTGCAAAATACAAACAATAGATAATGGTAAAATATTAAAAACTGGATATGTATTTCTCTAAGCAATGCTATCTTTCATAAAATGAATTTGTTCCACTTCATAATTCATAGGTGTAAATTATTAAAACATAAACATGACACAGTCAGGATTCTCTCCGCCCTCCAATGGCTTTCCATTGTATAGCCATACACTCACTGTTAGGAATGCTCTCTGCAATAAAGTAAAATGCAGAGTAATAGCAACTATCAACAAATTACATTTACATTCGAGTACGTGTACAAGGCAAACTTCATCCTTTCAAGCACAACTACTTAGAAAAGAAGGGGGCAGGTACGGATCAGCCCCTTTGCCACTTCTCCGCTACCTTCTTTCAACTTTAGGAAAATGGTAACTTGGTTTGATAAGATAAATTTCAGATTCCTACAAGATATTCAGGTAGAAATGTCTAGTGAGCAGTTGGACATATAATAACTAGCATTTACTCAGGATAACGCTAGACTTGCACATACATGATTTCATTTAATCCCTCTGGAGCTCAGAGGGGTATGTTCCCAGTGGCAGAAGCAGGATTCAAACAGAGCTCTTCACCAACAGCTCTTAATATTCTGTTCAGCCTCCAGGGGTTTGGCACCTAGCAAAAAGACCCAAGGTAAAAGTACACATTCGCAAGTTGATCTTTCATTCAGGCATTTATTCAGCAGAAATGTATTAGGTTCCTAATGTTGGACGTAAGGATGCCAAGAAAACAAAGTCACATTTCCTATCCTCAGAAAACCATACCACAAACCAACATAAAAACAAACAAAATAAAAAAATTGCACTATGGCATGACAGTGCTAACAGAACTCATTAAGAGGAGTAATACTAACCCAAAAAGGAGAGAGGAGTCAATACCACACTGGAGGAGAGGAGTCTTGAGGAAGGTTCTAAGAGAGGAAGACAATGCTTGACCATGATTTTGAAGGATGAGCTTTAAAAAATCCCCCCAAGTGTACAGAGAAAGAAGAAAGGAGGGCCACTCTGAAAAAAGGCAGTGGATACACAGAAGCGCCAATGCCTCAAACAGCACAGTCAGCTCAAAGAAATGCACACTGATTAACTGCATCATTCTAGCCCCTATCCCCACCCTCTGCTCTTCCAGATGCTGAACAACAAGACAGGGGGATATAAAGTTTTCTGCTCTTGGGTGTCACTTTTCAAAGAGAAGATCTACTCCTCTGACCACCCCTCCCAAGGGCGAGTGGCTAAGGGACAGGACAGCCTGCCCTGCCCATCAGCAGCAGTGACAGTGACTACCCTCAACACTGTCGATGAAAACAGCTCAACACTGTCGCTATGGACCACCTCACCCCATCTTTTGTTTCCTTGGTAACGTTTGTTATACCTAAAATTACACTGTCTGCTCATTCTTTTTCTTGCTTATTGCCTGTCTCCCTCATTAGAAGTAAGCTCCAGGAGGCCATGGGCTTCGTCCATTTCATCCGGCACCGGGTCTACAGCACGCCTGGCACGAGGAAGACACCTTATCGGCTGGTGAATGAATATTGTTTTAGCCTACCCAACATTTATTTTTAAAATTAAAATAAAAAAACAAATCAAGATAACATTTCATTGTATAAAACACTCAATGTTTTCTTCCATATTTAATGGTCTTTTCATATCCCCAAAGAAATTTTGTAATGCTCTAAATAGCAACCCTAAGCCCCCAGTTTTTTCACTGCAGAATATGTTTGAAACAAAACAAGTCTCCAAGATTAGCGGCTACAAAGTTTACCTCTGCTCTATTCACACCCAGATATTTCATTACAGTATCTTTAGAGCAAGAGAACAAGCTAGCAATTCTGGGCAAAGTGTTATACCAACTACAAACTGATGTTCTGTTTCACTGAAACATACATAAGGAAAAATGAAAGGAAATTATTCCATGTTTGAGGAAAAAGTCCAAGTCCTGCTCATAAAACAAAATAATATCTAAGGTAGAAAGAAAAACGTGACTAATTAATTAGAGACCAGATGACGCATGATATCCGTAAAAAGTCACCATTACTGATTTCAGAGAGGAAGGGAGAGGAAGAGAGAGACATCGATGAGAGAGCATCACTGATTGGCTGTCTCCTGCCTGCCCCACTGGGGATGGAGCCCGCAACCTCGGCATGTGCCCTGATCTGGGATTGAACCATGACTTCCTGGTTCATAGGCTGATGCTCAACCACTGAGCCACACCGGCTGGGCAAGTTACTAATTTTTAGATTTAGTATCACTGAGGATAGCAAAGGCACAGCGACCCAGCCTTGCCAAAACTGCATTTACATAACACGTCTGGGAAGGCAGTACCTTGGGGATCTCTTTCTCCAACTGACCCTTTCACTTTTGGGTTCTTTGGGCCCCCTACCTCCACTTTCAGAATCCCAGGTTTCAGGCTCCTTGTGTCACAGATGGGGAGGTCTTTCTCTGGCATTTTAGGCTTGAGAAGCTAGAGAGAACTAGTACCACAAGCTTAGGAATGCCACTCCTAGCCTGATTAAAAGACTTGAACAAATAGATCAGGATTCAAGAGGCAACTTCATAAGTTCAAATACTATAAAAAAAAATTACTGTTACTATGAATCTATTTCAAGACTAATAAAGGTTCAAGTAAGACCTAACTGCTGCCTTGCCATTTCTCAATATAAATGCCAAGGAAAATTACACAGTGAATCCACTCTAACCCTTTTTATAGGGGCGTTACATGAAGAAGCCTTTAAACCCCTTTAAGGATAAATTCATTTTCTGAAGCCAAGTGTTAACACCAATAAGTAGAGGATTTACATGTAATCCCTAAAAGCAGATAGGCAGAAATTACCAACCACGCTATATAACCTTTAAACTAAGTATTTTACTTGATCACACTTGTATAATTGGGTGATTTAAAGGGTGAAATTTTTTAAAATAAGAGATATAACATATTGTCCCTGATATTCTAAAGCAAGCTTTCCAGGATTGTATATTTAAACAAATGTTTTAGGGTTTTTTTAGCGTCTTTTTTCCGAAAGTAGTCACTGGAAGTGATCAAACACCTATGCAGTCAACACTGTCATTTCTTGAAAATAGTTTGTACCACTTATCTGAGAACACTTTCAATGTCAGTTTATAAGCTATATCTTTTATATGTACAAATAGACATTACAGTAAGAAAACACCCATCTACTCACAGGCCAAACGCAGTATAATGAATAGGCTATAAATGGTAAGATCCTATTTGTTTGTATTAACTGCTCCCTGGTGGCCCGGCAACCCAGACTGCATTCTCTTTCCTGGATTCCAGCAGCATGTGGTCAAGGAGATCTATTGCTCTGATAATTTTTCTTTAGAAATAACAAATCGAGACTTAAAGACAGAATTTCTATTATTACAAATCATTATAGCTGGTTTGTGGCGATTTGCATTGCCATGTTATCAATACCATAAAAGGTATGTGCCCTTTAGAAAAATGGACCCCTTTGTCTAATCATTAGACTTTAAAAATAAAACTAGCATTCTTTCATACAAACAAAATGAAGGGGCAATATACAAGATCTCAACTGATCAAAGCAAAATGAAAGACCATAAAATCAATAAGGAAATATATCTCATAATTGACAGTTGATATTTATGATAAATTTTAATCAAGTGAAATTAATAGGACCATTTAAAATGAAAAATCAGAAAACAAAAAAATATATAAAGACTCAAAGAATCAAATATTCCAAACTTGTTTTCACCGGTCAATAATATTCTAGTCCAGTGGTCGGCAAACTCATTAGTCAACAGAGCCAAATATCAACAGTACAACAATTGAAATTTCTTTTGAGAGCCAAATTTTTTAAACTATATAGGTAGGTACATTGTTATTAACTTAATTAGGGTACTCCTAAGGCTTAGGAAGAGCCACATTCAAGGAGCCAAAGAGCCGCATGTGGCTCGCGAGCCGCAGTTTGCCGACCACGGTAGTCTATCAAGTACTCAGCCAGAGGGCTGATGTCACATAACTGCCTGACACCTGCATTTTCCAGCTTCACTGACAAATCAGGAGGAAGCTGTTTACAAGTCAATCTGTGCTTTCAGACTCAGCACAGCTCAGCTACCTCTCAATCCACCCCCTTTGCATTTTTTATTCTACAACCCGTAAGAGATAAGCAAAAATAAGAAAAAAATACCCTGTAAAAAAATCAATAAAATACATATTTTTAAAAAAGAAAAAACCCTTCATTAGTGCACCAGCCAAACATACATAAGCACCAACATTCTGATGTATTAAAATGGCCACTTCTGAAGCTTTGTTTCTTTAAGACAAACAATCCTCAGCCTCCTTTTCTGTTCTGCCTCTTCCTTCTACTTCTCTCCCAAACATTTCAGTGCTGGATTATCCTGAGCAGCATTATGCCTTCACCATGAAAACACCTCTGAAGGAGCTGCACATAGTGCTGGTCTGGAGCAGAATCCCATTAGCGTCCTGGGGAGAAGCCCCCCACTCCTGCACATGGACCCCCACCCCCTGAGCTGGCTGGAGTGCTCGGATTGCCACGGAAACGGTTTCCACTGCGCCATCCCTCCTGCAAAACATCACTTACTGTGCCAGGCATATGACTTCTCTCGTTCTTCCCGTTCTGAGAGCTGCCATTCTTGAGTTTCTTTTTTTTCTTGGCTGTTTCTTTGTGCTCTTTCTGTTTGTTTTGCACTTCAATGAGAACAGAAATAAAGCTGTTTTTCACTTCCTTTTCAAACTCTAGTTCATCTCGCAGGGCCAACTGCTGCACCAGCTCTTCCGAGTATTCCTTAATGGCAGTCTCAATTTCTTCCAGGAGTTCATTTAACTCAGATACTGAGAGCCTTTTTACTCCTATGACCAAAAGGAAAGCACAGCAGATGCTAAGGCAAAAACGTTTCAAGTGAGCACAACAGGTGCTTCGTGCCAAAGAGCGATACCATATTCTAAGCCAGGGGTGGGAACCTCTAGCCCGTGGGCCATATAAGGTCCACAAAACCATCTGGTCTGGCCCTGCCAAGGCATTAGGGGTGAGTTAATTAAATGTCTGACCAAATACAGCAGGCTAATTTTTAAGTTGATGATTTTGTATGACCCGAGAACAATGTTATAAATATCCAAATTGCCCTTGGCAGAAAAAAGGTTCCCCACCCATGTTAAACAATTAACTTGTTCGTGATCTCAGAATCCTAAAACTTCTGGTGGGCAGGTGTAAAGTAGAAGTAGGTGGGCAAAGTTACTTCTCAGAGGGCTGAGAAGAAACTTTTATGTCTAAATCAATCATCCCATGAATAATACTTCAGTCAAGACTGAAACAATTGTACAAAGGAAAGAACGAACACAGGGAAAAGCCGAGGGAGTACAGAAACTACCTGCTGACAAGAAATCGCAAGCAAGCTCGCAGGGTTCTGGCGCACTTCTGAAGAGAGACGTCCATTTGAAAGAGTTAAACTGAATGCATATTTAATCACATGGGCCCAGTGTGTGAATGTGACTGAGCACTGCGAAGACGAAAGGAAGAACATTCGCTGGAACCCGATTTGAGTTTTCCTCAGCCCATCCCCTCATGTGAGAGATAGGACGTCGTGGAAGTCCTAACCTCCAGTACCTCTCAGATTGTGACTGCTTTGAAGGAGGGTCCTCAGAGAGAATTAACTGAAAATGAGGTCATGAGGGTGGGCCCTAATCCAACATGACTGTTGCCCTTATAAAAGGAGACCAAGAGATGCTCACAGAGAAAGCCCGTGAGAGGACAGAGAGAGACAGCCATCTGCAAAGCCCAGGAGAAACGCACCCTGCTGACACCCTGATCTCGGACTTCCAGCGTCCAGAACTGTGAGGACGCCAGTGTCTGTCGTCTCAGCCACCCAGCCTGTGGTACTCTGTTTCAGCAGCCCGAGCTGAATAACACAGGATTCAACGGTGAATATGACATAGTCCCTGATCAAAATATGACCGAGCATTAGTGGAAAGCGGAGAAGGCCATGCAACCCAGCCTTGAGAATCAAAGATTTCCGGGGATAGCCACACCATGTGTGTGAAATACACAAAAAAAGCACAAAGAGCACTACTGACTGAAGGAGGGTTTCTTACTCTCTTCATAGCTGCTTGTGCTAGACCTCTTCAGAGTCTGAATTTCCTGGGAGAGCATCGAAAGCCGATCTGACTGTGTGAGTGCTTCATCATCTTCCGGGTCAGGTGACTCCTGCATCATTTCTTCAATTTCTTCAATAACCTTCCAAAATATACATGCCACTGTTAATCACATATACCTGGACAACGATCCCCCTGAAACACGGCGCTCACGCGAGGCCACCAGAGTGGAAGTGCACTGAATTCTCCATTAATCCACAGTGTGCAGGCGTGGGCGCTCTCAATAATCACATGTTGATTGTAAGGAGGAACACAGTTTATCCACAAAAGTACAACATACTAAACACATACAAATAGGATATGATGTACTGTGCCCATCATGATTCAGGAGGCCCTGCCAGATCTTTCAATGTCTGGGAAATGGCGCTGCAAACACATGCACAACTGACTTCAGACGTGCCAGCAACAGACCATAGTCACAGTCAAACAAAAGTAAAGGACAGAAAATTCATCACCTACCACAAGCAAGTGCTCAATCTAAAGCCACTTCATCAAGTTGACATAAGATTTAGAAAATACAACCGTATAAAAAAGTTACATATAAAGCCAGAAATTACCTCTGTAGCAGCAAAATTCTCCTTTAACAGCAGGAAAAAATTTTCATGTATTAATTCAATGGAAGGTGAAGGGATATTCAAATGTTACTTAAAATGCAAAAGATTAAAGAGAAAAAAGAAAGCTGCACAAAAGCAGAAAAATTTCAGAAATATATCTGCCTTCCCGGGTAGGCATGGCTCAGTTTGATTCCTGGTCAGGGCACATGCCTGGGTTGCATGCAGGAGGCAACTGATCAATGATTCTCATCATTGTTATTTCTCTCTCTCTCCCTTCCTCTGACTGAAATCAATAAAAATATATTTTTAAAAGAAATATATCTGCCTTAATTTAAGCAATTATCTACTGTCATAAGCAATGTTGCTCAAATTTTACAACAGCATCTTGTCCTGTTCCAGATTCCAAAAGTTGAGAAGGATATGGAACTCAAAAGAAAATGTAAGGAAAACCAGAAAAATCACTTGTTAGAAAAAAACAGACCTAAGAATTTAAAATAAAACATTATTAGAAAAAATATAATGTGAATCAACATGTAACACTTATACTAAGGAAAAACAAAAGCAAGCCTGAAGGAGGTGGGGAGTATGTCAGTTAGCAAGAATATCTTCCAAAAATAGGCACTGAAAACAGAACGAGGCACTGAGCTGGGCTGTGCAATCTGCTTCTCTAAATCTTAAAAGCAGGGAAAGCCTGTGCCATGCAAGCAGATGACTGAGGAGTCGATGATTCTCGGAGTCACGTTTCCCTGGAATATCTCGCTCAACCCCACTCAGCCCTCTAACCTATTCCTTGCTTTTTAAGCACCTCGCTCTCCCCAGGCCTAGAACAATCCAACCACAAAAATGACTAAGGAGCACCAAAATGACACTTTTTTTTTTTTAATGAACTCCCAACCTGACCATAATATAGCTCTTGACTGACCTTGCTTTCCCAGCCTGAAAATACAGGGGGGTAGAAGTCACAGTCCAAGTGGCCACGGAACGTTTATTTCAGGAAGAAGTTTTTGCGTCGCATTTTGACAATACAAAAGAGGTGGGAAGAGTATTCAGAAAATGAGAGAGCTGATTTGACTGGTTCTAAATGAATTCAGGGCTGACATTATAGCACATTCCATAGGAATAATGCCCACTTCTTTCCAGAGCACACAACATGTACATCCAGTACGTGCTAGTGATTTTGCATAGGTTTGGGAGAAAGGAGATGATGCCTAACAGATATATTATAGATTACCCATGTCTGGCTAGATCTAAAAAAAAAAGAAAATCACAATATTCTTTGTGATTTCAGTATAAGCAATAACCCTCCCGTAGTAACTCACTGTCCTGTTTTAACAATGCTTAGCTTGGAAAATTGCCTATATTGGAAAATCTTCCAACCCCCATAATCCCACCTGCTTCAGAGTTCAGAGACTTTCTTCTCCTCTCGGGGGAGGAGCCAACTATTAAGCTACATAAGCAGAAAATAGAGGAAAAACAAGTAAATTCCAACAACCCATCACTTGTTGCCATAGTAGCAAATCGTGTTTCAGCTCAAGGTTCCCTTTCCCTTTGCGTGAATCTCTCCTCTGTACCTGATCCGCAGTGAAGAGGGGCTCGTCGTTAACACAGGAGACGATGATCGAGTGCATATCCAGCTGTTCTCTCAACTCCTCCTCGTCTGATGTGTCGAAGAGCAAGCTGTCACTTACCTAAAAGCAAAAGAACCCACGATCAAAGGCCGGACCTTTGGATCACAACAAAGTCAAAGGGTCTGGATAAAGACGATGGCAGAGGAAGCATCAGCTGAGAACGTCCCCTCCAAAGGGAGAAATTATCACAGTTGCCCTGGGCCAGGCAGTGAGTGGAGTGCTTTACATATTCCCCTCCCACGCAAATGAGAGCAATACAGAATAAGTAACTATGAAAGTGCTAAGGGCTGCAAGCATCCCACTGTGCCCAACACAGAGACACACTTAGCTGTTTCTCCCATGGGAGAGGGAGCTATCAAAGCTGACTGATGAGTACAAAAAGAGAGGGGTAGGGCATTAGTTAGAAGCTGTAGGGAATGACAGCAAATACGGGTAGACAGCAAATGTTGTTTAGTTAACAACCTGACAGTAAGATTGGTATACATTAACATTCCACAGAAAACATAGTTATTTGCAAACTAACTTCTAGCATTCAGAGTAAAGCCTAAGTGATCAACCCCTTGGCAGACAGGAACTGTCCATGAGGGTCGCACTTAGCCCTTTCAGCTGAACATCTCTTCTTCCAAATATGAAAGAGGATCTCTGGGTTCCAGAACATGTTTAAACCTAACTGTGTTGGAGACTGTCCCACCTCCATTTTCCACACTGCTCTGTGCCCCAGGAGGCCGACCTTTATGGACTACATCAGAGGATGCCCGTGACCTCAGGCGTCCAGGGGGCTAAAGACCACTGGTCAACACTAGCAGGAGACTGAGGTGGGAAGATGAGGGCTAGGCATTTATACTGCCGTCCCCCTTGCTGCCAGACCAACGGCCACAGCTCCTGTCAAGCAGCTACTCTCTCCAGCGTCTGGTAACTCCTTCCCCTCTTGAATCTTCATGCCAAATGGTGCCGGTCTGCTTGCTATTGGCAGCCTGGGGCATCACACCATGCCTAGTTGGTGTCCCTTAACCCTGTCCATACCAATGGAAACAGCCCCTTCTCTAATGACTTGAGTAGTGGTAGTCACTGTAAAGACCTTGCCTGGAAAACTCAGCAGATTAAAATGCACACGTGACCATCTATCTGTCACCTAGGTAACATGACATGACTATTCAGATGAGGAAAGAACCAACATTAGAACTCCATTCTTCAAGGAGCAGCACACACTGAGTTCCCAGAGAATAAATGGGCAGCAATGAACCATGTAAGAAGCAACCATGTGTTTCTATCAGCTGGCACATAATATTAAAAACAGCATTTTACCTGGGAAACTTATTTTATTTACTAGTGCAGAGAATACACATAACATTGAGGATACAATTGAATATTGTAGCTCCCTACTTCCTCATACAGGATCTTGAGAAGTTTAATGGTGAACAAAGCCCACAAAGTAAGAAACCTGCAAGTGAGGCGCGCAAAGGAACACAGGTGTGCTGCCTTTCAGAACTTGAGGCTGGGAGAGCAGCCGTGTCAGCACTCCAGGCTCTATCTAGTCCCACAGACTGCAGCTCCATGCTGTACCACAGGGATGACACACCTGCTCATTCTGTTTCTCAATGCACCGTCAGCCTAGGAGGCCTGGCCATGGCCTTCTGCATGTCATTGTGAAGTTTTAGAACACTGTGTGAGAAAAAGAACCTGAAAGCTCCTAGGGGGAAAAAACCATCACATTAAAAGGACCAGGTATCAAATGTCACTTCAATTCTCAACAGCAACAACAGAAGCTAGAAAACAATGAATATAATTTCTGCATTTCAATTAATCCCACTCTAGAATCCCAGCTAAACAACTAGGTGAGGATTCAGAATAAGGAAATTTCCAGACATTCAAGTTCTCAAAAAATTGACTTCTCATGTACCCTTTCTCAGAAAGCTACTGCAGAATACGCTCCATTAAAACCAGGAGGAAAACCAGAAAGGAAGAAGACATGGAATCTAATACATGAAAGAGGTGAAGGGAATTCTTGTAATGATAGTGAAGATCCCAGAATGATGGCTGTGAAGCTAAACTAGAGTAACTAGTTCAGATTAGAATTGTTAACTGCTGAGGGCATCAAGAAAGGCATTAGGAAAAAGAGAGAGGAAAGAGAGACTGACAGATTGTCTAGTGCAGTGGTCGACAAACTCATTAGTCAACAGAGCCAAATATCAACAGTACAACGATTAAAATTTCTTTTGAGAGCTAAATTTTTTAAACTTAAACTACATAGGTAGGTATATTGTTATTAACTTAATTAGGGTACTCCTCAGGCTTAGGAAGAGCCACACTCAAAGGGCCAAAGAGCCGCATGTGGCTCGCGAGCTGCAGTTTGCTGACCACAGGTCTAGTGTATTTCAATTACTAAAATTAGTTTTATGGCTTTGTTGAGGCTGAATTAGTGAGCTAATGATAACCTAAATAAATCACGAAAAAGGCAATTAAAATTACCCTAAGTGCCAGAACCGGTTTGGCTCAGTGGATAGAGCGTCGGCCTGCGGACTCAAGGGTCCCAGGTTCGATTCTGGTCAAGGGCATGTACCTTAGTTGTGGGCACATCCCCAGTGGGGGGCGTGCAAGAGGCGGCTGATCGGTGTTTCTCTCTCATCGATGTTTCTAACTCTCTATCCCTCTCCCTTCCTCTCTGTAGAAAATCAATAAAACATATTAAAAAAACAAATAAATAAAATTACCCTAAGAAAAAAATTACAAGTGAAAATTTAATCATAATGTAGAGTAAAATGGGTCACCTGTGAATATTTAAATAATCAATATAAATGGCGATTAATTTAACCCAATATTTTGATATAAAAATATTGGGAAGATAGGGGAAAGGTAAATTTTTATGAGGGCTATGGTGTTGGGGTTAGAGGGAGGACTATGAGAGAGCTAAACCCTCATCCTCTGGAAATTGAAAAATCAAATAAAATGATATGAGTATGTTATCTGTTGGAAGAAATAGGTGAAGTAGCTGAAAGTAGTTGCCTCTGGTAAGTGGGAACCAAAGATGGGTAAGTAGGGCAGAGGGTGCTTTTCCATGTTAAGTCCTATAGTTCTAATTTACTTTTTAAACTATAATAGTTATCCTTTTAAATAAGGTCAAGAGCAAGCATGTCAAACTCGCAGCCCACGGGCTGCATGCCTCGTTTATTTGGCCCATGTTAGCCTTTGAGCTTGACATACTTGGTCAAGAGATTAGGCTCTTGATGAGAGAGGATGTTTGATTTCAAAACTGGAGACACAGAGATGAAAAATTCCACAGTGTGATCACAATGACGTATGGGTGATATGGAGTAGACATAACAATTACCTTCACTGATCTTTAAATTGTAACAGCCGCTTCCCCCACCCCCATCACTCTTCTATGTTGTAACCTGAAGACGATAGTTTTGTTTTATTTTTCCCCTTATAGATAAGTTGCCCCTTATAGACAAATTAAAGTTTTAATTTGAAAATCACTCCTAAGGAAAGCGTTATTATCTTACTGCTTCTACTCTTAAAGATAGAAAGGTGCGTAAACAAAGCTGAAGTCCTTGAAAAAATGTTCATGGTGGGGGAAGGATGGCACAGGAGATGTTCCTAAGGCAAACGACTCAGAAGCACTCTATGTATAAGCATGATCAGGAAGGCACTGTATTTATAATAGGCTTACAGCTATTGCCAAAACATGTGAGTGATACCAGTAAACCACAGAACAAATTTCCATGACAACAAAAATAATGATCCCAGATCATCATTCCAGAAAGGGAGCCAAGTCCACTCCACACAGAGATGACATATGTTAAGGGCTGGAATCCCTTTCGGACTATGAGAGCTAACCTTGGCTGTCACGGGTATCATTATTCACTCTCCCGTTCGGCATCAACGTGCCTTCTCTTTGCCAAGCATTCCAAACTTCACTCCTTCAGTGCCAGGGTTAGAGCTGGTGGTACTGTTTCCCTCCATGAAAAGGAAGCTGTCTCAAATGGGAAATAATGTGCCCACAGAAGAATCTGGACTGTACTAGATGCCTAAAGATCCAGCAAATTTCTTCTCCCTTTGTCAAAATAACTTCCTATGGACCTTCATTTACAATTGGAATAATCCAAAGAATGCTTCCAGGAGGTAAACAAACACTTGTCTTAGTGCTGACAACATGCCAGGCACAGTGGTAGTTACTAAAGAGACAAATACAAAGACACCACGAGGAGGTCACAATCTAATGACAGCCCAGAGACATCTATATATATAAAAGCCTAAGCGACCGGCTGACTGGCCGGTAGCTATGATACGCACTGACCACCAGGGGGCAGACACTCAACACAGGAGCAGAAACCACAGGCATGGAAACATGGAACAGACTGATGAATCTCAGAGAGAAGGGAGAAAGAGGGAGGGCTGGAAGAGATTAACCGAAGATCTTATATGCATACTAGAGGCCCAGTGCACAGACTTGTGCACTGGTGGGGTCCCTCAGCCTGGCTTGCAGGGATCAGGCCAAAACCAGCTCTCTATGACCCCACCCCCACCCCGAGGGGTCCCAGATTGCAAGAGGCTTCAGGTCAGGCCGAGGGACCCCACTGGTGCACAAATCTGTGCACCAGGCCTCTAGTATGAGTAATAAGGGAACACAATAGTGATTTGAGACATGAGCAGAGCACTGTGGGGACTAGCACCTAGGAGACAATGGGGCTAAACTTCTATGGGAACAATAAGTTCTGTAGGGTTTTCACACCCCACCTGTGTAACGGATTCCCACAGAGAAGTGCATTTTCCTTCTGTACAAGGATTCAGGCCATGGCTAACTGACCATCTGTCAGACATGCTGTAGATGGGGATTCCCCCCAAGTGAGAGGTTGGATTAAGTGTTCTTTCAAGTCCCTTTCGATTCTAAAATCATAATTCCATGAGATCAGCAAAGGCTACATCAGTAATAGGAAGCTTCGGAGAGGAAGGGAAACTTGGAACTAAGTCCAAAATGACAGCTCGGCTCTAAATAAACAGAAGACAGAGCATAAGATATCTGGTTGCATTCCTTTTCATTACTCGTATGTCAGGTCAGTCTGCAAAACAGCTTACTGGGATCAATAATTATCACAAACAGTAAGAATTCTACATCTACTTGAAAACTGGGAAGTATTTTACTAGAAAATACTGGACAGCAAGCTTTTCGGAATCACATGTTTAAGAAAACCATTTTCACAAAACCTTAACAATACTATTTAACATACTGACAAGCTTACTGCATTAAGCTCCCAATAACTGCACAAATACACTAATGAAACAAGAGCATGCCAAAATATCTGGCATGGGTTTGGCTGCTCTTTGATGAGGAACTTAAACAGCCAGACCTGAAACTGACATAATTTAGCGACGTTTCTCCTCAGCTTAAACAACACTGTGATTTTCCACTTAAAGCAATTACGTATCTTCCCTCTTCTGTCCCCCTTGCTGCCTTATCACCTGTGCTCATTTTTCTCCCTCAGGCATCTTCACTTTATAACACCAAGCAAACACAGCAACCTCAGACAGTTAGCCAAGAACACATTTAAAAGCCCAGAACTGAAATGTCTTTCAAAGGTTCCCCAATAATCCCAATACATAGCCTTTGGGCAACAAGAAAGTCATTAAATTCATCAAAAAGTTGACTCTGTTGATATTCCAGTACCTCAATACAGTCATGTGCCACCTAACAATGTTTGGGTCAACAACTGACCGCATAGACCAGAGTGGTCCCCTAAGATTATAATACAACTGAAAAATCCCTGTTGCCTAGTGAAGCATCACTCAGGTGTTTGTGGAGATGCTGGTGTAAAGAAACCTACTGTGCTGCCAGCTGTATAAAAATATAGCACATATAATTATGATCTGTTCTATTACCTGATTATGATAATACACAACTACAATACTGGTTTATGTATTTACTGCAGTATATTTTTTATCATTACTTTAGAGTATATTCTAATTATAAAAAAATGTTTGCTGTAAATCATGTGCCATGTTATACCTCATACATCTCATGTTTCTGGTGTCTCTTAATTACATCACTTTCTCTTGTGCTGGATTTAATCCTGTGTTGTTTCATAAAGTAGCATACTGCACAGGCTAGCAGCCTAGGAGCAACAGGCCGTACCTTAGAGCCCAGGTGTGCAGGAGGCTATACCATACAGGGCTGTGTAAGGGCATTCTATGACGTTCACACAACAAGGAAATCTAACCACACATGTCTCAGAATGCATCCCCATCACTAAGTAGCACATGATTTTGTATTAAACCAAAGGCTAGGATTCTCACTGAGTGTCCTCAGCAAATCATGTTATTTAAGGTGGGGGAAAAAAACAGGCTGGTTATTGATGTTCATACACAGGTGATGAAAATTTAGCTAAACATAAAAAAGGGAGTGTGTGCTGGGGAAGCACTGGAGGGAAGTGCTAATAGGTGGTTTATGGCAACAGAGGGCCAGTCCAATTGCTTGGAAATAAGAGGCCACTCATGAATGTTGGTTAATAGAAATGCTCCTTGTTAGTTCCATTATCAGACTCAGTTATTAAGAAACTACTGGTTCAATCCCCAACTTACCTCTTTTTCTGAGAGGTTCAGAGTGAGCAAGTGCAAGGTCCTGGTATGGGATGACTTCCAGTCCACAGGCATTACGTTTCCGTAATTATCTGTCAGGGCGTTCCAAATCCTTAAAAAGAAGAAAACTGCCGTCAATGAAAGTTAGCGTTCTATATGTCTTTTATTAAATAAATATCCAGTTCCACCGTGAAAGAAAAACAAAAAATATCAAAGGAAAAAAAAATAAAGGCCCACTGTTTCTCAGAAAACATCAACAACGTAGAGTGTCCTAAATAAGACTAAATGAAAATCGTGTAATTGGCTGACAAGAAGTCCTGAGGGAAGGTGGAGTGAAATGGAAAACTCTCCCAGGTTGATAACTGACACTTTCCATGGTAACATGTGCCAGGCACTATTCTAAACAACTTACATACTAATTCACTTACTTCTCCAAAGCAATAGTGCCCTGGCCTGTGTGTCGTAGTTGGTTGGAGCATCGTCCCTTGCACCAGAAGGTTGTGAGTTCCATCCCCAGGCAGGGCACATGCAGAAGGCAACCAATCGATGTTTTTCTCTCTTTCTCTCTCTGTCAAATCAATATTTTAAAAAGCCAGTATTAAGAAGAACCATCATTATCCCCCCATTTTACAGAGAAGGAAACTAAAGCACCGGGAAGTTGAGTCATTACAACCTGGTAGTCAGCACACTGTGCTTTAATTTCCTACAAGCTGCAAACAATATAGACCATTCCATGGAGTAAATAATCTCTCTAGCAGACCTGTTATCCCTTCTAGGAAAAAGGATTCGGTTGTAATGTTAGATCAGGGTTGAATATCTAACTTGTAATATAATAGACTAAGGACTAAAACTGATCAAATGAAAGGGGAAAGAAAGGGAGTTCAAATATAATCCACACGGGCGATATGCAGTGCAGCTACCCCACCTAAAGCAGCACTTGTGCGAGGCAACAGAGCACTTGACGAAAATGCAGGAAAACATAGACTCGTCTCCATCTTCCTCAAACAATGAGTCTTGGGCCATGTCCTTTAACCTCTCTACATTAGCCTCCCTTCTACAAAATGAGAGGCTTGAACAAGAAACACAGACATCCCTTCAGCTCAATGACTCTAAACATTAATTTAAATGAGTTGTATTGAGTCCCAAAGCACACTAGATAAGGACAGCGAACTCCAATTTCACGACCAAAATGCAGGTTTCGGTACCAAGGTAATAACCAGCATAATAAAACATGACCTTCTATGAAAAACATTGACTTGGGAGATATAAATGACAGGAAATTTAATTGAAGTAAAGTTAAACATTACAGCTATAAGCTACTTGCCAGCTAGAGGTACACACATACATGTCTTAAAGAAAAAACACCCTAAGATTTATAACGGGTATCTAACTGTGAATAAGCCATGACATAATTAGGTGGGGGTTATTTACAAGTGTGTGAGCCATTAGGATACAAAAGCAAGACCACTAGGGGCCTAGAAATAAGAACACAAGCTTCAAAATAAAGAAGCAACATGCTTGATTTAATGCATTGGGATTTGGTGCTAAAGAGATGAAGCAATAGGACCACAACTGCCAAAACCATAAAATCCCAACATGATGTTTTTGGCTTTGGAACTCACATTAGCCTCATTGAAAATGTAAACCCAAAGGCTCTGGAAAACTGGCCTGTTTACCCAGCAAATCTCCCATATGCTTGGTTCATTCCTGTCCCCCTCTCTGTTGGAATCATAATCTCCTCTCCTGCCAACATGCTCACGCTGGAAGCAACCCTTCTGGACAGTGAAATGTGCCGGGTTTGAGGCCCACACCTTCCTGGGTGCGAGATTTTCAAATACTGAATCACTGACTATACCCCTAAGCCTGGCCAGAAACCCCAGCAGGATCTAGAAGGTGAAGAAAGTCCAGAGTTTTGGGGGATGGCTTGTCTGCCCCTTCATACATGAGGCTGTGATAAAAGGACAAGTGGACTGCAATGCTCACCTAGCAAAAGTGACTGTGACTGAATTTGATCTGTCCAGAAGGGGCAGGACAATCAATAGTCCGGTATCTCCACCAAGGTCAGGACAATTGAAGTTGGAAGGAAGTAGGGCCCACTGAAGTGAAAGATTTCTAGAATTCTCCAGTTAAGACAGGACTTGCCTTCATCCTTATCGCCAAGTATTACGAGCAGTCATAAACAACTGGCGAAACAGCTCTTTCCAAGGTCAAAGTCCCATCAACATTGAATCCTACAGGAGACCCTTCTAGCGTAAAGCCTTAGCAGATAAGTACAATCCCTGTATTTAACCAAAACTAAAACTGGGACTCAGAAAAGTTCAATAAAATGCCCGAAGATATTCAAGGCAATATCTGAGGGCAAGAATTCTCACCTCTCCTGGTGAAAGGAGCATGAAACGGACTCTAACAAGCAATGCGAAGCAGATTTATGCAATAGAAAGGGGATAATGAGAGTAACCAGCCCAGGCCCTGGGAAAGAGAGATTTCTCATGCTTTCCTAAGTCAAGCCACACACATTACCAACATATCATCTACTAAAAACCATTTTCAAGAGTAACAAAAATTGTTTTTAAGTTTTTCATCATCCTAAGATTTAAGCAAAGGCTAAAACACACTACTTTCCAGACAGTACAGGTGAAACAAAAAGTAAGGAACTTTATCTGTGTACGAACCGCTAATCTGTTTTGAGAAGTTACTCTTGATAAACCCAAACTCGTAATAAGTATAATTTTAAAATCCAGAATATGTCCTGAGTCTGGTGATTCAGAGAATATAATTATAAATATATAGATAGATAGATAGATAGATAGATAGATACACACTTAATACTGTCTTTTAGGGAATAGAATTTTTAAAATGTCACATATTGCCACTGAGTGCATATCTTTGTGTACAACATCCAATCATAAATTCCTCCCTCTACACCTTAACACTGTACAAAGGTAAAATTAAAAGATATAGTCTCCAAACATAGCTGGGCCCAAACCACTGCTAAGTCATGCTTACAGGCACCCATTCCCAACCCTCCCCCCCGCCCCCCTTCTCAAGCTTCCTACCTTATTCCTGATAATCTGCCTCAGAGGAAAGGAAACCATCAAGCTGAAGCTCCTTTCTAAGCCCATGGAGCTTTATCTCATGAGAATTCTTCCCTAAACTCCATTCTCTCCATCCCACCAATGTTCTGAAAACCCATCCACACCCACGTCCTCAGTTATTTACTCCAGTAATTTCAGGGGTGCCTCTCCCTGACATTACATTTGCTGAAGTTTTTTTACTCTCACCATTTTAACCCCCTTTTGGTCCTGTGGTACATAATCACAATCCTTACTTAACCAAATTATAATTGGGATTCAAAGTGGTTAAAAAAAGAAGTGCCCCCAGGAACTCTCTCTCTTCCTTCTCCCAGCTCTCATAAAACCCTGTGAATTCCCCATTGTTACACTTAGATAATTCGGTAATAATTACCAATTTGTGCATTGGTCTTCCCCACCAGAATAGAAGATCCCAGCTATTCATAACCACAGCTCTTCCTTTTTGCTTCTGTGGCAGCCTGCACCATACCTGGGCTCTCAGGTGGGCCCAATAAACTGCTGTGGCTTAAATGCTGCTTCAACACTGGTACCTTTGCACGTGCTGCATCCTCGAGCTAGAATGCTAGGCCTTTCTTCACCTGCCAAGCAAACTCCCACTCCCACCAGGATCCAATTTTCCCATTTCTTTCTCTATCAAGTCTTTCCTGGCTCCCCACCACACGCACACGCACACGCACACTTTTAAATCTCCTAAATTTTGCACATCTATCCACTACTAGAGCATTTGTCACACCCGGACAAATGTGTGTTTACAAATCTAGCTCCCAGCCTAGGTTGTGCCCTACGTATGCCCAGCGCGAAGCAGCCTCAGGCACTTAACGGACTGGGCAGCTGCTGGTTGAATGAATGAACCGCTACACCTGTGCCTAGGTCCTGCCTCTACGACGGGCTCTACAAGGAGACTCCCGCTCCCCCAAACCAGGGTCGGTCTCACGGCGGGAGGCGGCGGCGGACAGTGGCCGCCGGGGGTTTAAGGTGGGGCACGAGGCAGCAGGGGATTTAAATCGCCGACACCCAGAGGCCCAGGGCCCCGGGGAGGGAGCTGGGCGACAGGGAGGGGCGGGGACTCGCGGCCCAGGAGACGGAAGGAGGGCGCGGGGCGGAGCCTGCCGCCGGGGTCCCGCCGGGCAGCGGACCCCGGGCCGGCGGACGGGGCGAGGCGCAGGGGAGGCTCCCGCCCGCTCCCGGCCGGGCCCGCACTCACTCGTCCCCCTGCAGGAGGCTGCACTCGGTGATGGGCCGCACGGCCGCCCTCGGGGGCTCGGCGCCCGGACCCGAGGGGCGGAAACACAGGCTCAGCTTCTCCTCCAGGCTGCGGGCCAGCGCCGGAAAGCCGCCGCCTGCCCCGCCCGGCCCGGGCGCGGCCTCGGGGCCCGCGCTGTGGTTTTCCCGGTCCTGGGGGCTGCGGGCCGGGTCCTGGAACTCATAGAAATCCTGCCAGTCGCCGTCCGCCGCCATCGCCGCCGGTGCGGACGCGCCCGCCCCGCCCCGCCCCGTCCCCGGGCCCCGCCCTCGGAACCCGCCCCGCCCGCTGGCCCCGCCCCACCCAGGGGCCGAGGCTGGGGTCTGTCCTGGGCCGCCCAGCCTGGGGGCTTCCCTCGGCAGAATCTTCGCGGGATCGACGTGGGTCCCCACAGAAGGGATAACCTGAACTGCATTAGGTCCCTTCGTGTGCTCTCTGTGACTCAGAAACAGCCTCCCTCTTGGCTTCTCTAGTGGGTACCGGGCCTAAATGAGGCCAAAGTAAAGAGCTTCTTTAAACTTGCGACCTAGCATCAGATTGTGCACAAGTCACTTCCCCAGGGTAGCCTGCTCCTTTTGTATCTTTCCAACCAGAACAACAGGCCCAGTCAGTTGGAAATGCTTAAGTGATACCGAAATGCATTCCACAAATACCTAAGGTCTCCCACGTGCGAAGCTCGTGCTAGACCCTCCGGAACATGCAAAACTGAATAGCTATGTAAGTTAATATTTGCAAAGCACTTAGAACAGTGCCTGAGAGTAAGTACCATATCTGTATGTTACATAAGTAATACACAGCTGCTCCTCACAAGAGATTTACAATGCAGTTGTAGTGATAAGACCAAAGGAAACCATTTATACGAAATAAAAGGTATGAATGGGAGTAGAGAGTTACTAAGGGGCATATAGTTTCAGTTTTGCAAGATGGAAAGAATTCTGGCGATGGATGGTTGCACAAAAATATGAATGTACTTAATACCCTGAGTTGTATACTTGAAATGGTTGCGATGGTAATTTTATATGTGTATATTGCCATAATAAAAGAAAATGGGGAGAAAAATAAGTGTGATTATGAGTGTGTGAGTATGTAGAGGCAATATATACCTAGGACAGTTACCAGACAGGGTCTGCTGCCTGGAGCACATGGTAGCAAACACTATGGCACTAGAGAAAAGAATGAAGATTAATCTGTCAGTTGATTATAAGAAGACCGGAGGTAAGGCTCAAATCTGTCTGTCTGATCCAAGATTTGGCGTGGGGTTTTAACAGGTAGCACTTGAAGGGTTCACAAGAGTTTGTGTCCAAGGTTTAAACTTTGGTTCTGGGTCTTGTTAGAATGGTTTGAGCTGGTCTACAGCTAAAGAGGTTGATTGGGGTTGATCTTTGGCCTGTAGTAATCACATACTTCATTTAGGAAGTGGGCCGTAGTTGGATCATGAAAGATGAATTTATACTTTGAAAAATAAATCTGAAGTTAATAATAGAAAAATAAGATTTTCTCAGTATGCTTTGTCCATGTCTTGGAAACCTAGCCTCAAGAATACATGTTAATACCAAAATTTCCTATTTACTATGCCAAAGAATGTTGTCTCTTATTTCAATGATTTGTTCCATATTAACCAAAATACATCTATCACTGCGCCTAAGAAACTGTTGATAATTATTTAAAGGCAATATTGTTCCCTCTCTATTTTCATGAGCAGATGTTGTGCTCTACTTGGCCAACAGCTAGAACTAATTACCCCATGGTTAATAGCTTTGGGGTTGATGAGAAAATAGTCTAGCTTAGCTAATATTCACCTATCTGAACATTACTCAAAAGTGATGCCCTAAAACAGCGGTCGCCAACCGGTGGTCTGCGAACCACTGGTGGTCCATGAGGTCCAAAAGGTTGGTGACCACTGCTCTAAAAGTATCAAAGATCTATTTTTCTCTATGTATTTACACACACAAAGTTAGGAAACACTATCAAAGTGACTCGGACTCTCCTGATTATGTACACAGCTAAAGCAAAATTGTGGGTTTTTTCCTTACTGGTATCTCCATTTGTCTCTGCGGTATGTGTTAGTGGAAATGAAAATTACTTACTCTTAGGACTCACATGTAACACTGTCAAATTTTTCATCTGCTTACACATAAATTGCTACTGGTTTAGCTTTAGTGGTCTCAGGATTTTATTTTAGTGAAAATTTCCACATAGAATGCTTTTTACTTTTAATTAAATTCAAATTACCTGATATCACCCCCGACACTTTGAATACTCCATTGCAGCCCTGCGCAGGTGGCTCAGTTGGTTGGAGCATTGTTCAGCATCCCAAAAGGCTTCAGGTTCAATTCCCTGTCAGGGCACATACCTGAGTTGCAGGTTCAATCCCTGGTGGGGGCATGTATGGGAGGCAACCGATTGATGTTTCTCTCTCTCTTTGTCTCAGGTCAATACAAACATATCCTTGGGTGAGGATTTTTTTTTAAATTATGAATACTCCTGAATACTCCATTGCAAAACACAAGATTTAAATCATTTTCTAAGTCAATTTATTTTTGCACACCTATAATAACCTTGGCATTCAACACAATCTATAAAAGGCCTCCAAAGGAAGATGCCAATGAGAAAACTGATTATACTACTTTGTGGGGATAGTGATGAGATTAGCAAGAAACTATGGTGTGAAACAAATTGTTAGTTGGTGCTTTTGTAGATTTTTAAATAATTACTGTAAACATGAAAGAGTAACAGGAGAAAACAGTTTAAATTGTAGGATGCTTGTCACCAGGTAAATTATAACGGAGCAACATTTCCCTTCAATGCCGTCCACACACCTCTCCTCCCACGTGGTACCTGGAAACTGCAAGTTGCTCCACGGCTTCCAGGACAACCATCGGTCGACCATGTCCCACCCAGACTGTGGCTCCATTTCCGTATGCGTACCCTTTCCTTTCGCTCCTGGTACTTGAGTCGGACTGCTTTTTCAAGAGATCCAGCTCCCACTTACTATTCCCTAAACCCCTTCACTTAGTATTTCCTGTCAGCAACCTTAGCCGACTTTCCAGCTATCTCCTTCCCATGAGCCAAAGTCTAGCTTCCTAACATCGCCACCGATCTGGCGAAGCCACAGGCTTCCTGCCACTCTGGCCTCACCTGCTTGGCTCAGTCCATCAACACGCACTTCAGTATACGGCACATAGCCGGATTCTACTAATTTGTCCTCCCAAATCTATTTATTTCAGACCTTTACTTCCCACCAACTCCTGGAGAAGAGATGAAAGAAGGTGTAAGCATGTTTGCTCACTCATATATTTAGAAAAGTTAACCTATAGAATTAATTTTCAACACTTGGTTCAAAATTAGAAAAAGAATATAAGTTACTTTTAAAGAGTGCTTCCTAGCCCTTGAGCCTATGTTCATATTAATCATTTAGATGGGAAAAGTTCTCTTGTTTAACAATGTATGTAAATTTTCCACATATATAGTATATCACAGTGACAGTTAAGTAACCAAAAATGGAAAAGTACATTATTCAGCATATAGACCACCTAAGGGTATAATTAATCAGAAAATATTAAAATTGCAAAAAAATAAACTACTGAATACAGGACCAGAAAAATATCTGACTGTCAAAGTACCACATAATAGTGAATGTGGCAAGAGTTATAAAGCAATAGTAAGACAATGAGAAGGCACACAAGTGAAAATTTCTTGAGAAAAGCTAAGCTAATAACTAATTTTATTCAATAATTAGGGCTATAAAAAGAGTTAATGAAACAAAAACAAAAAGAATCTAGAAATGCATATGGTGAGTCAAGAATTTAAGGAACGGTGGCTTGCTTGCCAAAAAAGAAAAGGGCACTCTCTTTCCATTTTAACTCATTTCAAAAAAAAAAGAATCAAGAAACTAGCATAGTCAAAGATCAAAACTTAGCTTTTATTTGTAAAGAATCGTTAATCCTATTATGCAAGT
Organism: Myotis yumanensis; assembly: GCF_028538775.1. Lineage (NCBI taxonomy): Eukaryota > Metazoa > Chordata > Mammalia > Chiroptera > Vespertilionidae > Myotis > Myotis yumanensis. The sequence goes on from NW_027223762.1 coordinate 17,590,719, forward strand.
GTGATGGGGATGGATCTTCATTTTAATGATCAGATCAGGGTCATGATTAGGTGAAACCATCCTGAGCAGAAGCGGTGCCAGGCCACCCAGGGGTGTAGCCAGGTGACCGACTGGCCATGGCCTCACGCTTCCAAAGTATCAGAACAGCTGGGAGGGGAAGACACTGCCAAACATGGGCCTGGCTGTGTTCTAGGTGTCAAATGCTGGTCTCGGAAAAATGAACGGAAACAACTTTCAGCAGGAGTCACTTACCTAACGTTATGATAGTTCTAACAATGGAACCTGCAAGGATCCTGTCATGGAAAGCAGCAAAGAACACTCTGAACAGCCTGAATTTCCTGCTTTGGCATATTCTTAATTTTCTCATCTGAAATTTAGAGTATGCAGAATTGAATACACCAAATTTGATCTATCATTTTCTTTTTGTGGACTTTCAGCGTTCTATGTGCCAAGGCATCTTGGGATGGTGAAAACTTCTATGTTCTCTTTTTTTCTATGATTGTCAGCTCTGCGTGTCCTTACTATTCATATTACGATGGAACAAAGAACAAATGTGGCCGAAGCCGGTTTGGCTCAGTGGATGGAGCATCGGCCTGCGGACTGAAGGGTCCCAGGTTCGATTCCGGTCAAGGGCATGTACCTGGGTTGCGGGCACATCCCCAGTTGGAGATGTGCGGGAGGCGGCTGATCGATGTTTCTCTCTCATCGATGTTTCTGACTCGCTCTCTCTTCCTTCCTCTCTGTAAAGAATCAATAAAATATATTAAAAAAAAAAAAAAAGAACAAATGTGGAAAGTTTTTTCAACAAACAAGTGGAAGAGGCTGCTCTGAGTCTGAAAAAACTGTAGAATAATTTTCTTGCTTCCTTTAGGACTATAAGTAGATATTTTATGTACCCTTCATTCTGAATTCTTTGTCTCATTACTGACCTAGGGCCTTCAGATCTAATAAGGCCTGAAAACTAATCTATAGTTTACAGAAAGCAGATCGGTGGCACCCATGTGAAGGTTTGGGGTAGGAGAGTTAACTGCAGAAGGAGACGAGGGAAACTTCTGGAGGCCTGTAATGGAAATACTCGATGACTTGATTATGACAGTGACTATGTAGGTGTATACATTTATCAAATGATAAGCTTTTAAAAAGTACATTTTATTGCATGTAAATTATAACTCAATAAAATTGTTTTTTTAAAAGTGTGGCTTTATAACCAAAATATGGAAACAACCCATATGTCCATCAACAGGAACAGATAAGCAAAATGTGCCATATGCATACAATGGAATATTATTCAACCTTAAAAAGGAGTGAAATTCTGACAGATGCCACAATATAGATGAATCTTGAAGACATTCTGCTAAGTGAAACCAGACACAAAATGACAAGTACTGTATAATTCCAGTTATTTGAGGTACCTAGAGTAGTCAAAATCGTGGAGATGGAAAGTAGAATGGTGGTTGCCAAGGGCTGGGGGGAAGGACCTGGGGAGTGTTTCAGGGGTACTGAGTTTCTGATTGGAAGATGGGTGCTGATTGCACATAATGTGAATGTATTTAATGCCACAGTACACTTGAAAATTGTTAAAATAGTAATTTTCAAGTGATGTATATTTAGCCACAATTCTTCCAAACAGGTGTGACTTTAATGAATCACTCATTAGAATTGACCTATACCAGTGGTTGGCAAACTCATTAGTCAACAGAGCCAAATATCAACGGTACAATGATTGAAATTTCTTTTGAGAGCCAAATTTTTTAAACTTAAACTATACAGGTAGGTACATTGTTATTAACTTAATTAGGGTACTCCTAAGCTGGCCTTTGTTAAAAATGTCCTAAATCTGATTGAGGTACGTTCGCTGAGGTCAACAACCCCTTCCAACTCTCCCATCCACACTCGTCTTGTATACTTGTTTCAGATAGACAAGTGTGGATGGGAGTTGGAAGGGGTCGACCTCAGCGAACGTACCTCAAAACAATGTACCTCCCCCGCGCTGCGTATCCCCCGGGCCGCCTGTGCCGAGTCTCCCGTCACCCGACGGACCAACACCCCCCACTTCTTCTAATGCCACTTCTTCAAAATAGATTCGCCCAGGCCAAAAACCGACTTCTGCGCTTGGGCCACAAAGTTTCAATTGCACTGTATGTGCGCACCCACACGTGGCATTTTGTGGAAGAGCCACACTCAAGGGGCCAAAGAGCCGCATGTGACTCGCGAGCCACGGTTTGCCGACCACTGACCTATACAGATGTGCCCTGCTTATTTAACACTAGAGGCCCATTGCACAAAAATTTGTGCACTCGGGGGGGTCCCTCAGCCCAGCCTGTGCCTTCTCGCAGTCTGGGACCCCTCGGGGGATGTCCACCTGCTGGCTTAGGCCCACTCCCCGGGGGGGATCGGGCCTAAGCTGGCAGTCAGACATCCCTCTGGCAGACCAGGAGCCCTCGGGGGGATGTCCACTTGCCAGCGGGGAGCAGACCTAAGCTGCAGTCAGACATCCTTAGCACTGCTGAGGAGGCAGGAGAGGCTCCTGCCACTACTGCTGTGCTGGCAGCTGGCAGCCTGGCTTGTGGCTGAGCAGAGCTTTCCATGTCGGAGCACACTGACCACCAGGTGGCAGCTCCTGCATTGAGCGTCTGCCCCCTGGTGGTCAGTGTGTGTCATAGTGACCATTCCCAGTTGTTCTGCTATTAGGGTTAATTTGCATATTACCCTTTTATTATATAGGATAGAGGCCTGGTGCACGGTTGGGGGCTGGCTGGTTTGCCCTGAAGGGTGTCCCGAAATAGGGTGGGGGTCCCGCTGGGGTGCCTGAACAGCCTGGGTGAGGGACTGAGGGCTGTTTTCAGGCTGGCCACACCCCCTTCAGGGTAGAGGTCCTCACTGGGGTGCCTGGCCAGCCTGGGTGAGGGACTGATGGCTGTTTGAAGGCTGGTCAAACCCCCCAGTGGGGACCCTCACCCCTGGGTGTGTGGCCAGCCTGGGTGAGGGGCTGAGGGCTGTTTTCAGGCTGGCCACACCCCCTTCAGGGTGGGGGTCCCTACTGGGGTGCCTGGCCAGCCTGGGTGGGGCCTGAGGGCCGTTTTCAGGCTGGCCATGCCCCCCGGTGACCCAAGATCCTAGCCTCTCCTTTTTATTTTTTCTTTTTTCTGGGATTTATTTATCTTCTATAATTGAGACTTTATAGCCTAAGTGGAGCTGAGGGCTGGCCAGGGCAGGTGGTAAGCTTGGCTTCCTCCATCGCCAGGGGCAACCCAAGCCTCCTGCTTGCTCCAGCTCAGTGGCCGCCACCATCTTAGTTGGGTTAATTTGCATACTTGCTCCTAATTGGCTGGTGAGCATGGCTGGTGGGCATGGCTTGAGCATAGCAGAGGGGCAGTTAATTTGCATGTTTCTCTTTTATTATATAGGATTTGATCTCCTTTAAAGTGGATTCAACTCAGACATTTAAAATTAGTTCATGTGCTGTGTGTAGTAATTGTTGATGAATTATTAACTTGTTAATTATCTCTCCTATTTTACTGTATCTTATACTGCAATTATACAAATTAACTTCACTAGAGAGTAATAAAAGATTTAATATAATAGACTGTTACCATTTGAAGACTTGAGTTTGAAGGTCTAATTCTGAGGAGAAGAAATTCAGTGGAGATGGGAAATCTCTGGCCCACACAGGGGCAAAAAATGAAGAAAAGAAATAAAGGAAAACAGTAAGACCTCTTCCTGTTGAATTGGGGGAGGAATGCCTGAAAAAATAAGAAAGCTCTACTGAGCACAAGGACAAGTTGTCAGAAGGTGACACGATGGGAGATTGAAAGGGCGCATTCAGAAGACGAGGTGGCATAAATAGAGGCTCCGCAAGGTTCACAGAAAGAAAGAGATGCAGACAATTCAGAGGAGTTTGTAACTGAACAGAAGCCAGGAGTCTTGAATCACATTTGGATGAGATAAATGGACTCTGTAAATGATCGTACTTTTTGTCTGATCCAGGTTGCAGTTAATATTAGTCATATGCATTGAGTTCTATTTCCTGATATGCCTATTGATATAAAGTTCTCATAAGGGTATTTGTCCCCAATTTTCTATAGTCTCAGGAGTATTAGGACAAGAGAACCACACCATCCAGCAATATTCCATAAATCAGCCAGACTTCCCCAAATCTGCAGTGATGAGAGATGTTACAGGAATGAATGTTAAAACTGAAGTGTCCCACTCCTTGGAACTTTATTTTTTCAGGTCTTTGTTTTCTCCCTCCAGAGATGGGACATTAGAGAAGGAACATTTCATTGTGAATGGGGTTAAGATGGGGCAAGACTTAGGAATGGGGACGTCTATTCTACCCATAATGTTTTAAAACTGTAAGTTTAACAGGGTTTTTCCTTTTTTTTTTGTTTAATGTCTTGACATTAGAAGAGCTGCACCAATATTGCCACATCAAAATGTTGTGGACTTAAATAAATAAACCACAAGTCAGATTCGGGTTGGATCTACAAAAGCAAAACAATGTGGTCTATTAAGATAATTGTCTACATAATTTAAGCAAACACACATAATTGCTCAATTTCCTGATTGATTTAACCAGGGTAAACCCAAAAGTAAGTTAATTGTTTTTAATCTGATGTTAGAGGGTTAAACTGTGTGCCTTGGGAATTGCTTGTTGTTGGGTTTTTTGTTTTGTTTTGTTTTGTTTTGTTTAAGAAATGTTATTTTTATTCCAGGTTGTAGAGAGAAAGTCACCTTGTAACTCTGAAGGACTGATATGCCCTTTGAAAGACTGGATTGGCGTGTACCCTGAGTGTCCCCCAAAAATGTTAGCAGGGTCGATCTCAACCTAGGAGGAGGAAAGGATGCAGAGCAAGAGGGAATGTGATGGAGGCAAGAACAAGCCAACCCTCCCCCACCTGGTTCCCAGGTCAGCCCTGGGCAGGGGAGGGGAGACGTTCTGACATGACTATATGATGAAAGTTGTTACTCACATTGAGTCAGACTTCTTTATACCTCAAAATGAGACTTTTCTGATTTCTGAAAGTGAGTGAAAAGCCAGCCAGAGTGGTGAGGAGAAACTGGGCAGAGCGTGTTTAAAGGCTGAGATGGGAGCGGAAAGGGAGCCTTTTCCTCATTGTGCTCAACCAAGTTCAACCCATTCAATAGTTCAGTGCCATGATCCTCGACAACTTTAGCTCTAACCACCCAGGAAAGCCATGCCAGCCTCTATTCCCATCTCTCCTAGCTGGTTCCCACTCCCTGCCACCCTCACACAAAGCCCTCCCATTTCCTTTCAACAACAATGAATACGTCCCAATAAATGTCAAGTCATGCAAATGTTAATGCTATTCCAATACAATCAAACTCAACAGATATCATCTGGCAACCCTATGATAGTAATTAATCTACATCTAAACCACCAAATAAAGACAATACCAAGTAGAAATAGGTACTAAAGGGTGGAAGTACCGATGAGGACCATCTAAATCAGTGGTTCTCAATGTTGGCTGCACATTAGAATCACCTGGGAATCTTTGTAAAATCCTGATTTCTGGGCCTCATCCTCTGGAAATTCTGTTTCTTTGTTACTAATGTTGTGGCCCCACCCCATAACAAAGAAACAGAATTTCCGGAGGATAAGGCCCAGAAGTCAGGATTTTAAAAAGATTCCCAGGTGATTCTAATGTGCAGCCAAGGTTGAGAACCACTGATCTAAATGAAAAGCTCTCCCAAAGCTGCAGTCAGGAGGCAATGCAGTTGCTTCAGTGGGTCACAGATCAAGGGGAAACCCACCAAATCTTGGTTCATGGCGGCTCCAGGGTCTTCAACATTTCCCCCAGTGGTGGTTCTAAATCCTTGCACAGTGAGGCACCGGAACTTGAGGTTCTTGCTTGTGTGGAATGGCTGAGTGCAAACTGGTGTCTTTGGGGGAGGTGGTGTTGGGAAAAGAGTGCTGACAATCCCGCTAATCCAGAACCACTTTGTAGATGAATATGATCCCACCATAGAGGATTCTTGCCAAAAACAGGGGGTTATAGATGGTGAAACCTGTCTGTGGACATAGCTGGACAAGAGGAGTACAGTGTCATGAGAGACCAGGACATGAGAACAGGTGAAGCCTTCCTCTGTGTATTTTCCATCAATAATAGCAAGTCATCTGCAGATAGTGACCTCCGCAGGGAACAGAGTAAGCAAGCAAAGGATGCAGGTGACGCACCTATGGTGCTAGCAGGAAACAAGTATGATTTGCCAACAAGGACAGTGGACACAAAACAAGCCCATGTGCTGCCCAAGAGTGCTGGGATTCCATTCATTGGAACCTCAGCCAGGACCAGGCACGGTGCTGAAGATGCCTTTTAGACCCTGGGAAGAGAGATATGTCAGTGCCGAATGAAAAAACTCCATGGCAGTGATGATGGGTGCGAGGTTGCATGGTGTTGCCTTGTGTGGTGATGTAATAAAATGCTTTTTAAGTTCTGGCATCAGGGAAGAGTCCTGGTCAAGCTGCACTGACACCTGGTCCTGAGGTCCCTGGAGAAGTGTCTCTGTGTCACCTTCAAACCACAAAGCAGCTCCTGCTGCTTCCCCAGCTCTCGGAGCATCAGGACCACGTTTTCTGTGTGAGACGTTCTCAGAATCACTGCCTCCTCACTTGGGTGTCTGACTAGAGAAACGAACCTCTTGTAACTCCCCAGTATTCTTCCACCATGGGTTCTCCCCCAACAACCCCAACACTCCCCCTCCACCACATGTTTTTTTTTTGTCTGAAACCCAATTCGTGCTCTGAAACAGAGAACCAAACGGTAGACATGAAATCCTCTAGGAAACAATGTCTTGAGCTCTAACGTAGCAACTGCTGCTGATTTCTTTTTCCTTTTTACTGTTGAACTTGGAACTGTGATGGTTTTTGGACAAATGTCATAAATTACTGTTTTGCTGAGACTTAAACACACCACCACCAAATCGCTGGTCCCATCATAAAAGAATGATAGATGGAGGATACCAACTACTGGAAGTCACAGGAGACTGAAGACACCGGTTCTGCGGGTTAAAGGGAGTTTGAGAGAAAGTGCAGTTCAGGTGACGGTGACAGTCACCTTTTGCTGTGAGGTGCTGGGATCTGGGTCACCACGTGCATCCAGCATTCCTACCTCAAAGTTTAGGGGTTTGGTATTTGACAATTAAGGACCATTTCTCCTTTGCTGAATACTTAATTTGATGCTGATATATCATCATTTTTATTTGTCAAAACATTTTTAATTATTCACTTCTCCTTTGTCATTCAAGTTTGCTTTGTCACAGCCTGTGAACACATTGATGGAAAATGTTGACAGAAAGGGGGAAAAAATAGGTCAAAGATTCTAGAGCAGCGGTCCTCAACCTGTAGGTCGCGACCCCTCTGGGGGTCGAACGACCCTTTCACAGGGGTCGCCTAAGACCATCAGAAAACACATATATAATTACATATTGTTTTTGTGATTCATCACTATGCTTTAATTATGTTCAATTTGTAACAATGAAATTGGGGGTCACCACAACATGAGGAACTGTATTAAAGGGTCGCGGCATTAGGAAGGTTGAGAACCACTGCACTAGAGCCTCTCATCCTGATGAGATTTCACCCCTTCGTCCAATGATACCTTTCACTAATGGGATAAAAACAGCCAACACTTAAGAAGCAGCAGGGTCCACTTCCCCTGTCATTAGCAGCTGAGAAATGTTTTAGGTTACAGAGAACTGAAAATCTCTCTCCAGTTCTCCCAGTAAAATGCACAGAGAAACAACAGCCCCTCAAAAGGCTGTTGTATCCAAACAAAGGTGCAACTATGATAAGCCTCTATCATTATGGGCAGTGTCCTACCTGTGAGTGATTTATAAAGGAGAACACGTTTCTATGAATTGTTTCCAAGATCGATTTGTTTCTAAGTTTGTTCTACATCTAAAAGTGATATTAAAATAGTCTCTTACAAGCGAAGGTTGACATAAGCTAAAGACTTTGTTTTTAATACTCCCTGAAGCAGCATTGATTTTATATGTGTTTAATAATAAATGGTAAGTGACCCTGGAAGCAAAGACTCATTTCCAGTGACTAAATAAAATGAACAATATTTAGTTCTTTGAAATTCTTTATCGAAGATGTGCCATAGGAAATATGGCATGTACATCTTCCAAATATGTCAGAAGAGCAAAGAAGGATTATCTAATTATTAACTTCTTCGACATATTTATTTTATTTGCAAATAATAATAGTTGTAATGCACCAAGTTATTTTTGAAAAATAGTTTTTTTAAACTTACTTGTAAAATAATAATATTTTCATTTATAGCCTTGGGATTTTTAATTAGGTTTTGAAGTCCTTTGAATCACAGAAAGTTCTCTCATGGTTGGTAATTGTATTATCATATTGCTTGTTTTGACAATTTGTAAATAACTGGTTTTAAAATAAATGATGTGTATGATTTAAATTCATGCATTCACTCATTCAGCTCAACCACAGCCTTCAAATATTATTCCTTATCCAAACTCCCTACATACATATCTTCTTTTATCCCCTTTCCTTCAAATTTTTCTATTCTATTTGTATCCTTCCTTATCTACATACTAGAGGCCCGGTGCACAAAAATCGTGCACTTGGGGGGTCCCACAGCCCGGCCTGCACCCTCTTGCAGTCCAGAAACCCTTGGGGGCTGTCTGACTGACGGCTTATGCCCGGGGGAAGCAGGCCTAAGCCACCAGTCGGACATCCTTAGCACTGCTGCTAACCCAAGCCTGACCCGCAAGGTTAAGTAAATCACCTGTGACTCCCCGACTTTGTCTTACTGTCATTTCCAATGATCAGGCTGCACAAGGCCTCGCCAACCAAGTCTAGCAGGACGGGCACATGGAGAGTGCAGGGCCTTCATCTGACCTGCCACTGGAATTAGGTCAGCCTGAGGGGTTGGGGGTAGGGTAGATGTTTAGGCTGCATCCAAGGTGTCAGCAGAACAAAGTATTCACAGAACAGTAACGGACTCTATAGCAACCTATATCAGGTTAACAGGGCTCTCTGTCTGCACAGTTGAGCAAAGTATGGTGACCAGGATCAGGGAATATCTAGAGACTCAGTCAGGCACAAAAAGGGAAAAGCGTAGCGTAGTCTTCTGGCAAATAGTGAGCCTCGCTAGGTCATGACTGGTCTTAGAAAATGAACCAAGGTTGAGGCTGTCTGTAGGATCTGGTGCAGAGGTGGAATAACCAAGAAGCTAAACAAGTGCTAAGCAAGGTACTCTCACTTGCCCCAGGCACTCACGAGACTCTGGGAGAGGTCCTAGCAAAGCAGAGTGGGGTCAGTTCATGGAAAGTTAAACAATAGTCACTGCACAAAACACCTGCATTGCTACGAAATCTTAGAGCTCATGTGAGACACTTGAGAAGTTTTTTTCCCCAAATTTGCCAATAATCTAACACATTTACTTGGCAGTATTACTTAGTCATAAACCTGAAATTTTCCTAAACTATCAAAAGAAAGAAAAATACTTTGACAAACTATGTTAGAGGAAAGATTAAATTCTATTGTCTATGGAAAATGATTCTACAAAATTGCAGATTAACAGCCAAAATGTAAGGGGAAAGTATTTTAGAGAAATGTCAGAAAGTTAATTACTTTAAAATATTATGTTGTTTTTCTGAATTTTATAATGTCTTTGATATTTACCACATTTTGGAAAATATAATATTAGTTACAATTTTTTTCTCATTCTAAATAAATATTTACTTTGATAACTAATTTTGTACTCTTTTTTCTTTTTTTAACAGATCCCACCAAATTTTACAAGCTTCAGAATCCACAAAGTCTGGATCTGCCCCCTAGGCAGGTGGCCTCTGCTAAGGAGATAGTAGAGTCAGACAGGTATGGTTTGACACCATTATTTACAGTAGATAAATATTCACGAATATACAATTTTTAAGGCTTTTGTTAAAATTAAAATAGACTAAACTATCCTTCAGTATATACAATAAGTGTCAGAGGGGAGATTTTTATTAGAGCCAAACAGGGAGGGATCTGTGGTAGACATTGCCAGTCTATAACCACCCTAATCCTCAAGCTTCCTGGGCACACATATGGACTACATTTCCCAGCCCCTTGCTTGGTGTGGTCATGTGAATGAGTTCTAGCCAATGGAACGTGGACCAAAAAAAAGATGTACACCCTTGCCAGGCTTAGCCCATGGAAACTTCCCATGCATGCATTTCCATATCTTTCCCTTCCATTGGCTGAATGAAGACAAGCAAATTGATCTTGCAAACCACTGTCGGAGATGACAGAGCCACGAAATGGAAGGAAGCCGGGTCTCTGATTCACTGAGTAGAAAGAAACAAAATTTGAATAACCAGTTTGATCTTTAAGAGAGCGACAAATAGTCACTGGTACTTTCTAGTGCTTTGGGACTAAGTATAAATTGGCACAAACTTTCTAGGGGGCAATCCAGCAATATATACTGTATCAGTAAATGTACAGTTACACATTTTAGACAGGGGAAATTTAATACAAGGATTGATTTTAAAAATTGTTAGGAGGAATTGAGGTACCAAAGGGGAAGATGGTGCTACCTAGAGGTCATTAATCACAGGGAACTAACTCTACCCTTTGGGCTGGAGAAGCAAAAGTCAGAAGGTGGTGTTACCCGAGTCTATAAGCACCACCACAGACTCTAAGCAGAGAGCTAGGAGCCCACAATCCTGTTCATGTTTCTGGGCTGGCTGCTGCTGCTTGCCCCTGTAATCACCTACAGTTGGCTCCCCCTGGGTGGTGGTGCGGGGGTGGGGGTTGGGGGGCGCGGCGGGGAAGGGGAGGGGAAGAAGAGAAGTCTTCTACCCAGTGGGTAAAGGAGTCTGGGAAATGTAGTTTATAGGCTCCTAGTTCCCAGAGGAGAGTATAAAAGGGCAAGTATGGGTCTCAGAGCCAAAATATAAAAGCCCAGCACATGCATCAATAACATACAAATATTTGTACTGTCTACTTCAACAATTTTCCTATAAAAGTTTAATGACATAAGCAGCAAAACACAAAAAAGATTTATGTACAAGGACATTTGTAATGGTGTCATGTTCAGTAATGTTTGCCAAGCCTGGTTCTTTTTCCCCTCCTGGCCTCTTTGTGGTTGGGTGAGACCTTGCAACTAGATTTGACCGATGAGGTCAGAAGTGGCCATGTGTCACTTCCAGGATGCATTTAATTACCAAAGTTATCTTTTCCCTCTGGCACGATGACCAATGACATTTGAGATGGTGCTGCTCTGTTAGACTTGGTCGCTATGTGACTACGATGTGCAGAGGATCCTTGCTAACTCCACACATGAGTGAAAAATAAATCTGTTATTTTAAGCCTCTGAGATTTAAGGGTTGTCATAACAACATAGACTAGAAAAATCTGACTTACACACACTGACTTATGAGAGCAGAGAATAACACACAACCAAAGTGTTGCATTTTATGGGAAAGTGAAATAAATTACTATACGTCCATATTGTGGAATATATTGTTGCCAGTGAAAAGTACTTTTGAAGAATATTGAATGAGATGGGGAAATCTTCACCATAGAAAATTAAATGGGAAAAAAAAGAACATAAAACAATGGACAAGGTGAGGCAAAAGTAGGTTTACAGTTGTTCAGATGGAAAATAATACAGTAATTAATAATAATTCAAGAATAAACTGTGTTTCACATACAACTGTAAGCCTACTTTTGCCACACCCTATATATTATGAGATTCATACATGAAATTATGTATTAATTGCTTTTTGTAGTAAGTGCTCAGTGGTGTTAGTTATTATTGTGTAATCAGAAACCTGTAAATGTCTTAGTACTGGGCTCAGTTGATGAGCCACCCCAGTACTGGGCACGGTTTCCATTCTGGCAGAGGGAACCCTAAGCACTGGCTTGCTGTCCCTGTGGCATTGCTGCCAATGCTGCAGTCCCTTATGACTCTTGTGAATATGATCAGCGTCTCACTTGGACTTCCCTCTTGCTGCTGGGGCATCAATTGGAATGGAAGCCAAAGGATAAATCTTCTCCCTCAAACCCCTGGAAAGAAGATGTAATAGCTTCGTATCATCTCTCTGAAGACAGAACAAGAAGGAGCATTCACCAGCACTTGTCACCAAGCTGTGGCCAACTTCATAACCTGCTCTCCTTTGTCTCCTCCTGCCTCCCAGATTTGCACTCCCCATTAAACGATTTTAAGGTTTAGCCTCGGGGACTTTCAAGGGCCTGGGCCTATACTTCCAGAGCTGTCTCATGGCTCCAAGTGTAAGAGCGATGCTTCCACAATAGCTCACGTCTACCTCATCGCAGCACACAGCAATGTCACCCCCAACATCACCTCCCCCAAGCTCTTTCAAGAAGAAACAGAGGTGAGGATAAGACACAGGCAGAACATACAATGGAGGCTTTAGTGCCATAATTGCTTAAATCTTAGCAAAGCTGTATGAATTTTGGATATTTATTTTAGAAATGCAAAGGAAAGCAACATACTATTTCCAAAGAGATGACAGCAAATATGAGCTTGCTAATAAATAATACAAGCACGTATCACTTTTCTAATGTTTTGCCAGAGGAGGGTTCCGTTACAATGTGTCTCAATCTTCACAGGAAATTTATTTCCTCCTTCCTCTTTTATCTGATCTGACTTTCTGCTGCCCCATTCACCTACTTGTACCTGGAGGACCCAGACAAGCTTTTCTGTGATTGGCTTCTGACCCTCTGACCCACGCAAGCCTTAAGAGCTTAGAAATAGCTATCAGCCACATCTCCTTCGCACAGATGTGTGCTCCAGACCCCCGAGTCCCTGATTGGCTACCTTGAACTTCAGGACTTTAGATCATGCTTTGGTCTGAGCCATCTCTGGGCTTGAGCTTTTCCATAATTGTAGCCAGGCCCCTGGCTTCTTATGGCTTCTGAAATGTGGGTGTCCTGTTACCTGTGAGTCATCTTGTTTGTTGACTCTGGCCTGCCTTCACTTCCTGACATTGGGGCTTGTGCTGGTACCTCTCACCCTTCAGACACGGACCTTTGGCACATGGCAGATGCACCTGGCCCCAACTTTTTGCCTTGACCAGTAACCACTGGCTTCCCATATCTTGTAGCATAACATTAGATTTCTCAGTTTTAAAGACTTCACAGCTTTTTCTTGTTCACCCCAAATAGTGCTAATTATTCACCAATAGTCTCATACTTTTTGAAAGCAGAAGCCAAAAGGAGTTACTTGGAATATGATTGTGTAAAAAAAAAAGTTTTATTAAAATAATAAAATAAAATTGCAATTTTATGAACACATGGAAATGAGTTTCCACTTATTCTATAATTAATGGTGTCTAAAATTTATGCGTTCATTTATCTAAGAAATATTTAGCAAGCTTCTAGGAAAAAATGAATACACAAAATAAAATGTGATTATATGCCAGTGGCCAATAAGCAAATGAAGAGCACTCACAATCATTAATCATCAGGGAACTGAAAACTAAAACCAAAGTGAGATACCACAACACATCTACCAGAATGGCTACAGTTTAAAAAGACTGACAACACCAATCATTGGTGAGGACATCAAGAACCCACACACTTCTTATACATTGTTGGTGTAGATATAAAGTGGTACAACCAGTAGGGAAATGGTCTCAAAGTTTCTTATAAACTAAACATACACCTGTGTGTAACCATACACTTATGTCATACCCTATGACCCCACAACTCTAATCCAAACAGAAATTTTAAAAGCTCACAAAAAACTTACACAAAGTCTTCATAGAAGCTTTTCTCATAGCAGCCCCAAATTGGAAACAACGTGTGCATTAATAAAAGATTATACAGCAAACTGCCCTATGTTCTTACAATGAAATACTGAGCGATAAATAGGACTAAATCACTGACACAAGCAGCCATATGGACGAATCTCAAAGACATTACACTGAGTGAAAGCAACCTTACCTAATAGAGTACATACTGTATGATTTTATTTCTGTGAAGTTCTAAAACAGGTAAAACTAATTTATGGTGGAAAAAAATCACAAGTTTGACTCTGGAGATAAGTGGGTATTGACTTGGAAGAAGTATGTGGGAACTTTTGGGGGGTAATGGTAACGTTTTAGATCTTGTTAAAGGGTCAGGTTGCACAGATGTATACCCTCTTCAGAGCTAGCAAAGGTATGTTTAAGATTTGGATATTTTACAACATGTAAAGTTTACACCAAAAGAAAAATACTGTAAACAAATGTTAAGCTTGCCCAGCCAGTGTGGCTCAGTGGTTGAGCATTGACCTATGACCAGGAGGTCACAGTTCAATTCCCAGTCAGGGCACATGCCCGGGGTTGCAGCCTCGAACCCCAGTAGGGGGTGTGCAGGAGGCAGCTGATCAATGATTCTCTTTCATCACTGATGTTCCTATCTCTCTCTCCCTCTCCCTTCCTCTCTGAAATCAACAAAAATATATTCAAAAAATAAAGATAAATGTTAACCTCTAATTAATGACATATATGCTGGGGTATTTGGAGTACATGTACTAATGTCTGCAATTTACATTGAAGTGGATCAAAAATAAGATGGACTGATGGGTGGACAGATGGACACATTGATAAAGCAAATATAGTCATATGTTAATGATAGCATGTAGGTGGTATGTATATGGGTGTTCACTGGAAATTCAACTTTACTGTAGGTCTGGAAGTTTTCATAATAAAATGTTGAGGGGAGGGGAGAGGGAATAGGGAAGTAGGATAACATTAATTGCATCATGAGTAGTTGGAGGGAGCCAGAGAATATCTCTTAATGCTGACATACAGAATTGTAGAAGCCTAACAAACAAAGATAAACACTAAGAAAGATAATATCATTGACTAAAATTGGAAAACAGTAGAGAGATGACTAAAAAGCTAATTTTACTTGTTCAGAGCATGAAACCAGTACACAATAAGTAAGGAGAGAAGGGATTGATTACTAGTATTTATAACATGTATTTTTAAATGAAAGAAAGTAAATCAAATATAGCGGTTATGTCAATACATGTAAGTGGGTTTAAATAACCTAAGATAAAAGCCGAATTCAACTCTATGATCTATACAAGAGACTTGCCTTAACAGGATGATGCAGAAAGGTTAAAAATAAGAAGTTAGGCAAAGTAGTGCCAGTCAAAAGCAAACGAAAAGACAGGGGGGGGTCAAGGCTTTGATATCAGGAACGGTAGAATTCAAGCCTAAAAGTATTAGGCTAAACAAAGAAAGTAATACATAACTGTCCAATTCAGTAGCCACTAGCAACTTATAGGTATTGAGCATTTCAAATGTGGGATAATGTGACTGAGTAACTAATTTTTTAAATTTCTGTAATTAATTAAGTAGTGCAGAAACCATTTCCATCATCAGAGAAATTTCTATTGATTATCACAGAAAGTTCCATTGGATAGTGCTGCTGTATAATGTTAAAGTCTCCAAATCACAATGATGTAAAAGTTATAAATATCTATGTACCAAATAATATAGCATCTTTCATAAAGAAGAAAGGTGGGAAGATGCAAACCCACTGTAATAAAAGATTTAAAATAGCCCCAGCTGGTTTGGCTCAATGGATAGAGCACTGGCCTGTGGAATGAAGGGTCCCGGGTTCAATTCTAATCATGAGCAAATACCTTGGTTGCAGGCTCCTCCCCGGCCTAGACTCCGGTCGGGCGTGTGCAGAAGGCAACCAAACAATGTACTTCTCTCACATCAATATTTCTCTCTGTCTTTCCCTTTCTCTTCCACTCTAAAAATAATGGGAAAATATCCTTGAGTGAGGAAAGAAAAAAAAAGATTTAAAATAAAATTTCTCCATACAAGACAAAACAAGTAGAAACATCCAGTGCTTATGTTTCAGAATTGAAAAATAGACATTGTAGGAAGACTTGGTGGGCTGATTCTTCTTTAAATCCTCAAATGTCTCTTAAATACCTTTCTCTCCCAGCACAAGGTTTGCAGTCCTTGAAAATATTTCGTGATGGTACTCAATAAATTTTGTTTTCCTATTAAACAAAAGAAGTAATGGCTGTATATGTAACTTCCCTAAAAATATATTTGCATCATAAGTTAACTAACCTTCAAAGTTGTGGTGCAAATACAATTAATGGAAATTTTTGAAGTGTTCTGAATTTTTAGGAAGATAGTCATTGCATAAGCATTTTTGTTTTGGCCTTTTAACAGAGTACATTGGGTCCCCAAGGAAAACCATCTTTGTCCTGCTTCAACTATTCACCCTAATTAAATCCTTCAACACTCAGGCCCGTTTGAGGAACAATGCTCCTGACTCAGCTGACATTTCCTCTGATAATAAGCTATTTGCAAAACATTTTGTGAGACTTCCTGTCTTAAACCTACAACCTGATGACCATAGAATAATCCAAACTTTTAGTACTTTAATCTAAACTTTCATGGGGGGCAGGCAGAAGAAGGGAGAGTCATGTTGATTTTCTCTTTAAATTAGAGACACATCCAGGGTCCATCCACATCAGCTTCCCAAAAAGTGTACAAACAACTGTAGGGCAAAATGGAGAACCAGGGAAACAGGTATAAAACTAGATACAATCTCATCAAAGCCATGAAAGCTACTCTACTTCCTTCTCTGATATCAACCATGTCCCTCACGAATACTATCCCAATGCTCTATGGCCACAAAATTGTCCACACCTATCCCATCCGTATTGGGGTTGTATAGTGTAGTTGGATAGGATTGCTTATAAGAGAAAGCTTCTCCCATCCTCATAATTTTCTTTTCTAGGGGCCATAAATAACGGTCTTTATTTTTAAGGATTTGACAAGAAGGCATTTTGATGGGTTTGCATATTAGGTGTTGCAAGTTACCTGTGCAGCAACAAATAGAACCTGGCCACCAGAAGACTGGTCAGTTATGTGCATGGAGTAACTTGTGTTGCAAATGATGTTTGTTTCTCACTTCCACTTCTTTACTATAATCTTCCTATCTAACCCCCATATCTCATTGTTGATCACAAGACAGCACAAAGTTGGGAGCAACTCAGACTGAAGCAGAGGACACTGAAAAAGTCCCATGGCCTGGAGGTGTTTGCCCATCTCGAAGGCCCATTGGATGGCTTGTCCACCTTTTTCTCCAGAAGCAGCATGTGGCCACCAGTCAGCTCTGTGTGGTCAATGAGTTCTGTCTCAGCTTGCAGATGATCAGATTTCAGATCTTGATCAGCCCATTTCAGCTGTAGTTGATGATGACAAGGTTGCTCTTACTGAGTTAGAAATGAAAGTGCATTATCTACTCTGAGGTGTCTTCATCATGAACAACGTATTTGCCAACACCCAGGGCACCCTATAACTTGATTATCTTCCTATGGCACATGTCAGAGGAGACGGTCACACTTATCCTGTCTTTGGCAAGACTCCTAAAGTGGTAAGAAATATCAGAAGTGGTGGGTATCAGGAGGGCTAAGATGCCATCTAGGAAGGTGACCACATCTGTAAATTGGTGTGAGCCCTCAGACCCCACTGGGGAATTCTGTAAAATCCTATAGACAACATCTGGGAGTCAGAAAATATAGCAGTTCTGCATTCAGGCTGTCTTTGTGGAAGGCCTTTTGTTCACACACAGGTTGTGACTGGAGGATTACTTCACCAGAGAGACTGAAGTGTTTTGTTTAAAGAAACACAGCAGCAGCAGGAGAAACCAAGATGGCGGCATAGGTTAACGCTGGAGTTTGCTGCCTCGAACAACCACTTCAAAAATACAACTAAAAGACGGAACGGACATCATCCAGAACCACAGGAAGGCTGGCTGAGTGGAAGTTCTACAACTAGGAGGAACCGAGAATCAGAGGAGGCGCAGTGCTGAAGTAAAATACTAAGGTGCGGAGTGCGCGCAGCACGGGCTGGTGGCTGAGGGCGCGTGCCGGGAGCCGGTCCATCCTTGCTGCTTGACACAGTCGCTGCAGGAAAGAAACATCTGCACAGCATATGTTTCAAGGGACCTGGCACATATAGCATATTGTTCTTAATATGTTTGCTCTCTTTAGCGCCATGTGTTTTAACCAAGGTCACCTCTCCGAGAAAGGTTGTTTCCCCAGGTGGGGATCTTTCCCTGAGGTTAGGGAGGGGATACAACACCTTAATTAAGTACCAGGCGGGTAGTTAAGCTACATAATCTTTACTCCCTGGAATGGAGATAAGAAACGCCCTACCCTTTGTAATAGAAATTGACAGGATTAAAATCGGCGGGTATAAATACGGATGTAACAAGACAATAAACATCAGATCCTGATCAGTTCCTAACCAGAGCTCCGACCAGAACTTTGGCTGGAAATCCTGGCTATAGGTCCTGACTAGGCTGCTGATCAACTGAAGGCTGTCTTCGTGTCATTCCTTCTTCGCCGACTCCGTCCACACCTTTGGGGACCCCTGGACCCGCTGGGATTGGACCCCAGCAGGCGCGGTTGTCTATTTCAATCCGGAGGGAGCCTCAGACTCTGAGCTCCAGATCCGGGCGAGTCTCTAGGGACCCAGACTCAAATGGGAGAAGTGGGACTGTCTGGCTTCAGTCCCTCCGAGGTTTGCAGCGGTTGCTGGGACAGAGAGGCAGAGCCCCTGGGGATGGATCTGAGAGCAGCCATAACTGCTCCCTCCTCCGCCCTGTTGATCCCGTGGGACCCGCCCCGCCCAAGCCCTGCACAGAGCCATTTGCCGGATAGCCTCAGGCAAAGGCTAGATTAGGACCTCCCTAGAGGACAGAAGTTCTCCCACTGCAAACACAGCTGATTCTCACAGCCAGTTGGCCTGGAGGTCAAGTAGTAATTACCTACAACAGTCAAGGCTTGACTACAAGACTGCCCACAGAGACCACAAGGGGGTGCACCAAGAGTGTCTACCTCAGGTAATTGGGACACTTAACACGGAAAGCCACTCTATCGACACAGCGAAGCATAAAAAAATGCCAAGACAAAGAAACAGGCCACAAAGGACAGAACCGGAGGAAAGCAGGCTACTGGATATAGAATTCAAAACCACACTTTTGAGGTCTCTCAAGAGGCTTCTAGAGTCTGTCGATAAACTTGATGAGATGTACAGGAAATCTAATGAGACCCTCGATGGTGTGATAAAGGACCAACTAGAAAGTAAGCATACACTGACTGAAATAAAGAATATTATACAGACTCCCAACAGCAGACCAGAGGAGCGCAAGAATCAAGTCAAAGATCTGAAATACAAAGAAGCAAAAAACACCCAACCGGAAAAGCAAAATGAAAAAAGAACTCGTAAGTGTGAAGATAGTGTAAGGAGCCTCTGGGACAGCTACAAGCGTACCAACATCAGAATTATAGGGGTGCCAGAAGATGAGAGAGAGCAAGATATTGAAAACCTATTTGAAGAAATAATGACAGAAAATTTCCCCTACTTGGTGAAAGAAATAGATTTACAAGTCCAGGAAGCGCAGAGAACCCTAAACAAAAGGAATCCAAAGAGGACCACACCAAGACACATCATCATTAAAATGCCAAGAGCAAAAGACAAAGAGAGAATCTTAAAAGCAGCAAGAGAAAGAAACTCAGTTACCTACAAGGGAATACCCATACGACTGTCAGCTGATTTCTCAACAGAAACTTTGCAGGCCAGAAGGGAGTGGCAAGAAATATTCAAAGTGATGAATACCAAGAACCTACAACCGAGAGTACTTTATCCAGCAAAGCTATCATTCAGAATTGAAGGTCAGATAAAGAGCTTCACAGATAAGGAAAAGCTAAAGGAGTTCATCACCACCAAACCAGTATTATATGAAATGCTGAAAGGTATCCTTTAAGAAGAGGAAGAAGAAGAAAAAGGTAAAGATACAAATTATGAACAACAAATACACATCTATCAACAAGTGAATCTAAGAATCAAGTGAATAAATAATCTGATGAACAGAATGAACTGGTGATTATAACAGAATCAGGGACATAGAAAGGGAAGGGACTGACTATTCTTGGGGGGGAAAGGGGAGTGGGAGATGCAGGAAGAGACTGGACAAAAATCATGCACCTATGGATGAGGACAGTGGGTGGGGAGTGAGGGCGGAGGGTGGGGTGGAACTGGGAGGAAGGGAGTTATGGGGGGGGGGGGGGGAAGAGGAACAAATGTAATAATCTGAACAATAAAGATTTAGTTATTAAAAAAAATAAATAAAAAATAAAGAAACACAGCAAAAGCCTAAAACTGTTTTTGCTGTCCAACTCTGGGTGACAGCAGTGATTACACAGTCTGTATATGCTGATGAGGTTTGCTTCAAACAAGCATCGAGGGTCACTTCAGGCTAAAGGAAACCGCATCGCCCAGTCTGAAGGGAGAGTTAGCCTTGATAATGGTGGGTGGATGAGCCCCGTGGAGAGAGACCCTGTCTGGATTCACTATGCATATGTATATGGGTGTTGAGTTTTATTCCTTCTCTCAGAGGGGCAACTTCACTAGTGAAGCATCAGCATACAGGGTTTGGAGTGTTTTTTTTACAATATAGAAGTCTGATCTTTTAGCGTATCCTGTCTTACCCTCTTTCTTGTCAATTTTAGATGAGAAAGGAATGTGCTCAGAAGGCTGTGTCTTAGAATCCCGGGTGTAGCCCACAGCACACTCTTTACCCAAGATTGCAGAACATGGAACTGGCCAACATATAATAATAGAGGTCTCAAAACCAGAGTCTAGACGCTTGACCCAAAATGCATCTGTCCATCCAAGTGGCTATTTGGAGAAATCCAGAGTATCAACTTTTTTGTTCATTCATTCAAGAAAAATTCATCGTTCAACAAATAGATGCCAGGCACTCACTCACTGTTCAAGAAGTTGGGGATTTGGCTATAGACAACAACAAAAAATACTTATCCTTTGGGAGTCTTAAGTTGCGTAGAGAGGGGACAATGTTGAAGGAATATAGAACTGTGAGATAGAAAGCTAGCTTGAAGGTCTCCCAGAATGAGGGGCGGGTAGCTACAGCAAGTTAATATACCATTTTGCTTGAGCATGAGGGATATACTTACGGAGCCTGAAGCTGGGCAGCAAAGCCAGTCAACCTAGAGCCTATTTTTCCATTTGTAAAACAGGGATAATGATATCTGTTTTTACATGCTTTGAATACCATGTGTGGAAATGAACCCTGATGTGAATGCAAAGTTGTTCTCACTCCGGCATGAAAGTTCACTGGGCTTTTTGATCTCGCATTTTGAAAGCTGTGTGTTCCGGTAGGATGGCCCCCTGGGATCCAATCATGAGACCCACGTTCTGGTCCAGCTCTGCCATCAGGAGATGTGTAACCTTAGGGAAGGTGCTTAGTCTCATAGAACCCCAGCCTCTTTACCAGTGAAATGACTGAGTTGAACCAGGTGATCTTTAAGTTCTAAATTTTTCTGGTCTCTGATATACTTTAAAGAAATGTCATTTCCTAAAATAGCTTTACCAATACAAGTGGTACTCCTGATTAGGAAAATTCCTGTTGTGGCTTTTGACCTGAACTAATATTTGTTCATTTAGTGCAACAACATTATTCTTGTTGTTTCATTTAACTAAAATTATATATTTTTCCTATTTCTCACTTTTTTCTTTGTATCTAGTTTGTTAAGATTCAAGATCTCGCTCAACATTTGCCATTATCATCTAAATTTTGGATTGCATTAAAGATCTTTTCCCTCTTTTTAATAAATATTCTTGAAATAAATATTCTTGATGTTGCTGATGTTATATGGACCCAGCATATTAGTAATGTACAGTAGCTTATATTTAGTGAGTGCTTATAATCAGCCATGCACAAAACATCTCGTGATCGTCACAGCAACTCTAAGGAATAAACAATCACCATCTTTATTTTATAAGAAGAGAAACACATGCATTGAGGGGACAAAAATTTACACATCTAGTAAGAGCCCACTTGAGATTGCTGGATCTAGAATTCAAATTCCAGACCTCTCTTCTAAACTGACTCAATTGGTATATGAAGAGAGGGGGAGAAAGAGAGAGAAGGAAGGAAATTAAATTGAGGGAGGGAAATTTAAATGTTTACACTATTTTTTCATTCTCAATACAAATAATTATATTTAGCCCCAGAAAATGTGTAGTATTATAACTTATATTATCTACTATATTGAAAGCTAGAGTACCAATGAGAAAAATAATACTTTCTTTAGCCATTACAATGTTGTTATCTGGGGTTTTTTAGGAAGTAGCGAGATAGAGGCAGCTTTTCTATCCTTTACTCTGAAATTAGGTCGTGGGCCCTATGGCAAGGGTAAGATAGACAACAGGTGTCTCAAGGTCAAACATTGCCCAAGAATACCCCAAAGGCTCCTGCCCCCAAAGAGGTAAAAACTAACTCACAAATTACATAATAATAAATGGTGACTCTTTCTGAGCATCTGAATAACCCAGTCTATTTTCATGTAAAGTCAACTCAGGAAGCTGAATTTAGAACAACTAAAGGGCCAATAATATTCTTGGCTGGAAAGCTTGCCATTAACAATTGTGTGAGTGCAATGCTCTCTGGCCAACCTAAATTCATGACCATTTGAGGAAAGGTATGACGTCTCAACTTTGCACATAAAGTTCTGGTGCCCACAACAAAGCTGCAGGCAGCGGTCCCCTGCAGAGGTAGCATAAGCTCTGTATGTGTGGGCCTTCAGCACAAGCACAGCTGCTGGCAAGAGGTCTTTACACTCAATCACGTCTATTGACAATCTCAACCTGCTAGGTCATGGACTGAATGCTTCTCTAAAGTTATTTCTGAGTCACTGTAACTACAGAGTTTTTTGTTTCATGCAAAGATCAGAAATACAAAAATAGATTCATTTAATCAGAGAGAGTTAGAGAATAACTATCTGGTACTTGTAAATTCTTAATTTCTACAGATCAGCCATCAGGCCTCACTGCCTTTAAAACAAGTACTTATATAATTTTATTCAGTTTCAAAGATATTATTACCTCCCACCCCCAACCCATTCATGTGGTAGCAAGGGAGCAGAGAAGCCTGTGTGAGCAAATACATTTAGGTTTTATAAAAACTTAAAAACATGTATATCTAGTAGATACCAGTCTGCATCTCATTTCTTTAAAACAAGTTTGCCTAAAACTGGAGGATATTTTCAATCCAGGCTATACGATTTTTAAAATAACATTTATCTTTTTTCTTTACTATTTTAAGCATTTTTAAATGTACAGTGCACTAGTGTTAACTATATGCACATTATTATGCAACAGATATCTAGAGCTTGTTCATATTGCAAATCCAAAACTGTATCCATTGGACAACAACTTGCAACTACCATTCTACTTTCTGTCTCTGTGATTTTGACTGTTCTCACTGGCTTACTTCACTTAGCATAATGTCCTCCAGGTTCATCCATGTTGTAGAATTTGACAGGATTTCCTTCTTTTTTAAGGCTGAATAATCTTCCATTGTATGTATATACCACATTTTTTGTATTCAATATTGATGGGCATTTTGGTTACTTCCACCCCTTGACTATTGTAAATAATGCTGCAATGAAGATGGGTCTGTACATATCTCTTTGAGATTCTGTCAATTCATTAGGGTATATACCCAGAAGTGACATTGCTAGATCATATGGTAATTTTATATTTAAACTAGAGGCTGGGTGCACGAATTCGTGCACAGTTTGGGTCCTTCAGCCTGGCCTGCAATCGGGGCCAATCAGGGCCATCTTGCCCAGTCCCAGTCGGGGCTGGCCGGCCAGGGGGAGGGACCACAGGAGGATGGTCAGCTGTGGGAGGTTGGCTGTGGGAGTGCACTGACCACCAGGGGGCAGCTCCTATGTTGAGCGTCTGCCCCTTGGTGGTCAGTGCATGTCATAGCTACTGGCCAGTCATCCAGTTGTCTGGTCATGATGGTCGCTTAGGCTTTTATATATATAGATTTTTGAGGAACCTCTATATTATTTTCTATAGCAGCTGCACCATTTTACATCCCCCTCAAAAGGATTCCAATTTCTCCATATCCTTGCCAACACTTGTTATTTACTGTGTTTTTTTATAATTAGAAATAAACTTTATTATCAATTTAATCTGACATTCTAACTTCTTTCCTCTTTGCAGAGGAGGCTAAATGAAAAGTTGCTTACAGCAGTATTTACTGTTTTTTGTGTTTTTTTTTAATGACAATCTTACTGGATGTGGTTCCTCACTCCCTTTTACAAAAAGAAAAATAAACAAGCAAATAATTCCAAGTAATTTAATTAAACAATTGAATTCTTTGCATACAAGATTCAAACACTATTGTCTCTCTGGCACTAATTTGTTCTTCGTCCAATAAAACACTGTTTATGCCAAAAGTAGTCATCATACATAAACCTTCTGATGTAGCCTTCCATCCCTAGATCTAGAATCAGCATAAACGTGTATGTATATCCACTGACAGACATGTATAAAAATGTTCATAGCAGCTTTATTCATAGTAGCCCAAAGCTGAAGACTACTGAAGTCCATCATCAGTACTATGGATAAATCAAGTGTTGTATCTATAATAATAAAAGCATAATATACAAATCTACCAAATGGCCAAACAGCGGAACGCCCATCCGGACGACCTTCCGAATGAAGCCTGGGCTGCGAGGACCGAGGCAACCGGGGCTGCGAGGGCCTACTCTTGCACTATTTTCGTGCATCAGGCCTCTAGTATTTACAGAATAGAATACTAAACAGCAGTGAAAAAAATGAACATGTGAATTTACTTGGACAAATTTCACATACATAGTATTGAGTAAAAAAAAAAAAAAAGATCCAAACGACTACACACATTTTATGAAAATAAAAGAAAGACAAAACTATGGAGGTAGAGGGCAGACTGTGATTTCCTTGGTGGAGTATTGACTGGTAGGGTATATAGGGGTTATTTGGGATCTTGTAAATATGCTATATCTTTATCTGGGTAGTAGTTACATAAGTGCATACGTATATGAAAATTCATTAATCTGTAAAGTATAGTGAAATCTGTACATTTCTCTTTATATAGGCTATAACTATCAAAAAAGTAAAAAAAGAAAAAATCGTAGAAAAAGGGCCCATTTGCATTGATAAGATAGCCCCATTTTTGCTTTTTAAGAGATGCTATCACTACAAAATTAAGTAACAGGTATGTTTTGGGAATGTTGAGTAGGACCAAAAAAATTCCAAAGTTAGTGTTGAAGTGAACTTCAAAAAGTGGCAAAGAAATGGAAGACAGAGACACAAGAATAAACTTCATTCACCCTGCACCCAAGCCACTCCCCAGCAGTAAATCAGAAAAATACGGTAACTTGGAGGGTATTCATAGTTCTCCAATTTACGTGGTATCCTCAGCACTTGCATGTGTTAACTTTTAAATGCTTAAATTCGTCACTCAATTGTCATTCACAACAATTACTTGGGGATCCACTGTGAGCTTAGCTTTGTTTATGTGCAGTTGTTGCCTTCAACAGTTAGGCACAGTTAACTTTTGATTGTGTTCATCCCTTATTGCAACAAAGCAATCCCATGATGTAAGTAGAGGACTGAAAACCAAGCCATCGCTGAAAGATTAGTGTTCTACATAACTCAGCTTTAAATAGAGTTCCATCAACTCTTCAATATTACAGGAAGCACTGCCTCATGAGGTCATCCTAATTTATAGTCAGGACTCTTTATTAGTAATAATAACATGGCAATGTCTAGATTTGGAGATATAAAAATAAACCCTGTAATAAATCCTAGTTTAATTAGCCTGTGTTTTCCATTGAAAGAGGCCTTGGCAACTTCAGTAGCAATATCTATTCTGGGATAGACAATTAGGTGGTACTGGATCCCTCCAGGATTAGAAATATATACAATTAAAGACAAATGCTCTTCCTATGTGCTGAGTCGAATGAAAACAGTTACATTTCCTATCACCACCCAGTCCACCCACTGTCATCTCTCACCTGCACAATTGTAATAACATCCCACCCGGTGTCTCTGCTCTAACCCTTACCCTTAGTCGACTGTCTACACAGCAACTGGAGTGGTCCTTTTAAAACCAAAGTCAGATCAGAACACTAATTTGCTCAAAATGCTCCACAGGCTCTCTATCTACTCAACATAAAACCCAAAGTCCTTACAGTGAATCACAAGGCCCTACGTTATCTGGCTTCAGTAGCTCTTTGACCTTCTTTATAACATCCTCCCCTTGCACTCTCTCCACTCCAGACAGCTGTCCCCTTCCTGACCACTCCCGGCTGAAAGGCTTTGTACTTTCCCCCCAGATATGGCATAGCTTGGACCCTGATTGCATTCTTGACTTAATTCAACTATCACTTCATTTTAGAGATTCCTGAATACTCCAAGATAGCCCCTTCAAACAACATCTATTTCCTAAACTGCATGCTTTATTTTTCTTCATAGCACTTGTCAGCACCCAACATGTTATAAATGAATGTGCTTATTTGGTTGTCCATGTTTCTCCTCTAGAATGTGAGCTCCCCCTACTGGGAGAGTATGGGCTTTCTTTGTTCACGGCTGCATTCCCACAATCTAGTGCAGTGCAAAAATATTCGTTATGGGCTTCATACGGCCCGTGGGCCGCGAGTTTGACATGCTTGTATTAGTTCATAAGATATACGATACATAAAAACAGTCACTTATGGTTTTACAATTTAAAGCTTTGATCAGCCTTAAATTTATTTTTGTATAAGCAGATAAAGAGTTCGTGCTGCCGAGGCCGGTTTGGCTCAGTGGATGGAGCGTCGGCCTGGGGACTGAGGGGTCCCAGGTTCGATTCCGGTCAAGGGCATGTACCTGGGTTGCGGGCACATCCCCGGTGGGAGGTGTGCAGGAGGCAGCTGATCGATGTTTCTCTCTCATCGATGTTTCTAACTCTCTGTCTCTCTCCCTTCCTCTCTGTGAAAAATCAATAAAATATATTTTTTTTAAAAAAAGAGTTCGTGCTATTTATTTTTTGTTCCAAAGGGCTATCCTATTGCCCAAGCATCATCTCCTTAATAATCCGCGGATTTGCTAATCTATCTTTATTGTTCATTTATGTACACATTCATTCTTTCATTCAACAAATATCAGTTGAATGCCTACTGAAGGAAGGCCCACTGAATTTAAGCTGGAGCTCCAAGAATGAGATTGAGCCAGCCTCGCAAAGAGCCAGGGGACAAGCGCACCATATGGAGGAAGCGGTGTGTACAGGGCTCCCAGGGAAAAAGAGAAAATGGGCCAGTGTGTCAGAGAGATGTGCGCATGGAGAGACGTGCTGTGAGATGAGGTTAGCGTGACCAGTAGGTCCAGATATTCAGGGCAAGACCAGGGATTCGACTCCAATTGCATTGAAAACCATTGAGAGCTTTCAAGCCAACGGTTTATATGACTCTGTTATGGTTTTAGGTAACAACTGGATGTTTTGAGGAGAAAGGCTAGAAGGAGGCTAATGAAAGAAGTATGAGGACTACAATAAAGCAAATTAGGGAATCATTGAAGTAAATTTGGGGAAACAAAACTTCCATATACCTTGAGGTCTAGTTTGGATCTCTATTCTGTTCCACTGATCTGATTTTTACTCCCACACCATAACACATTAAAAACATTTTAAAGCTTTATAATACATTTTATAATAAAAATTATATAATATGTTATATTATATTGTATATATAATATAACATAAATATAAATTATAGCTTCATAATACATTTGTGGTAAAGCAAATTTTCTCATCCATCCCAACTCAGAATTCCCTAAATATTCCTGCATGTTTATTCTTCCATTTGACCTTTGAAATCATATTGTCAAATTCACAAATAATCCTGATGAGATTTTCATTAGGACTGCATGAACTTTACAAATTACTTTAAGAAGAATTAACATGTTTGTAATATGAAGTCTTCCTATCATCCAATAGCAAGGCACATCTCTACATTTATTCCTATCTTCTTATCTGACCCTCAGTAGCTATTTTTATAATAATTTTGTTAGTCCTGTACATTTCTTTTGAAGTTAATTTCTTTTTTTTGTTTTTTGAAGTTAATTTCTTGATTCTTTTTGTTATCATTGCTGTTCTCATTGGGATTTTTCCTTCATTATATTTCCTAACTTAGCTTTTGTCATATGTCCTCATATTTATAGTGGAAGGGGAAAGGATATGGGGGAGAGTTGAGGTGGTTGCATATTTTTCCCGATTCCTCAGTCTCACACCTGGATTAAAATTTTTGAAATTAAAAATCAAGAATTTGCAGCCTTTGCTATCTGGTTCTACCATCACATCCTCCCATGAAGCACAGAAAGCCTCCTGTCTCCTGACCCATCTGGGGAAGTGCTATAGAAATAAAAAGAAGCCGAAACCGGTTTGGCTCAGTGGATAGAGCGTCGGCCTGCGGACTGAAAGGTCCCAGGTTCGATTCCGGTCAAGAGCATGTACCTGGGTTGCGGGCACATCCCCAGTGGGAGATGTGCAGGAGGCAGCTGATCGATGTTTCTCTCTCATCGATGTTTCTAACTCTCTATCTCTCTCCCTTCCTCTCTGTAAAAAATCAATAAAATATATTAAAAAAAAAAAAAAAGAAATAAAAAGAAGTGTATGTATGTGTGTGTGTGGCGGGGGGGGGGGGGGATAAATCAATGTGCTTCTAAATATCACCCCATTATATTATATAAAAAGTATACATATTTATATAAAAACAGAATGTTGAATGCCATTTTTAAATGCTGTCTCATATTCCGCTACTCCCCCAAGATGGAGGTCCACACACTCAAGGAGATGTGCTAGACATTTTCTCAGCGCGCGCACACACACACACACACACACACACAAAACATACAACCCTAAAATGCAAAATGGAATCCTCCAAGGGATACAAATACAAATTGTTTTATTTTATTCTCATTACTCTTCTATATTTTCCAAATATTTGTCAATGAACCAAATTTACTTTTATGATTAGAGGTTTGGGGAAGTTCGCTACCTAAAAGAATTTCAAAAAATCAAAATAAAGAGGAGGAAGGTTCGATGCCTAGATATTCTCGAAGTATGTGGTTTCAAAGTAATACATGCATCTAAAAACTGAAATCTGCCCATAAGATCCTCCGTAATTCCAAAACGATCGGAAGACAGAAGCGAGGGGAGACAGAGAAGTGGATGAAAGGGAAAGAAACGGAAAAGCATAATGAACTCAGCGTGACCCCACGGGGACTCTGTGATAACTGGGGAAAGCCAAGCCTGTCGGGTTACTTGTTCTTCAGTTAAGAAATGGAAAACACGCCCTCAACAGGTAGGAGAAGGAAATGCGCCGAATGAATTGATCTCAGGCTCAAATGCCCAGAGTGCAGAAGCAATCCATCAATGTCACAGCAAAGCCACTTCAGGTAAGTGTTACAAGATCACAGACAGTGGTAGGACTATCTCAGGCAGCCTGAACTTCAAAGAGGAGAACAAAACACTGTATAGAAGCAACAGACAGAGGAGTTTGATAGGCACTCCAGGAAAAGTCTAGTTTGAATTAATAAATTGGCCTTAATCTTTGAAAAGTGCTAGCATTTCAGCGTTGAAACCCCTGGAAAAAAAAAATAATAACTCCAGCTCTCTTTCTACCCATTAAATTAGCTCTAATTGGCAGATGCATGTGATATTCTTTGAGCAACAGTTCCATTGTGCTCTGGTGGGAATGTAACAGACATGATGGAAAGGCTGGAACCACAGGCCAGTCTCATCCCCAGAAATATTAATGCAGCAACGAGCATTTCTTCAATGGCTGTTGTTTCCCAGGCATTGTGCCAGGGATGCAATAATGACTAATGCACCGTCCTGCCTTCCAGGAGGCCACATCCCATAGGGGAGATAGCTGGCAGGCCTATTACAACTCTGATAGCACCCGGAGACCATCATAAAAATGACACATAACCTTTCAAGGCCATAGGGACAAGACCTTGAAGAATTTGCTGTTGGAAGAGGTTGCCCTGACAGACAAAGCGCTGTCTTTCCCTGGGTGTAGCTAAGCAGGAGCCAAATGGCTTTGTTTCTGGGACTCTTTAGATCCCTCTGGAAGCAAGTCTAGGTTGAGTGTCCTCTGAAATCCCTTGTGTTCTCTATACGCCATACTTCGGTAAGATCAGGAAGGACTGACAGTTAGAAAAGGCTTACGGGAGGAGTGAGACTTCCAGGTGTTGGCACTGTCTCTCAGTATAGGTTTTCATTTGTTCTCACCGCCTACCTGAATGTACCATGTATTTCTGCAATGCATTCACCAGTGGGGCAGGTGATTTTACCAACAGGCCAAGAAGAATAGAGCAAGATGCCACCAGAGCACATGTGTCCCCTCTCTGAAGTAACACATAGAAATGAAATGTGATTTACATAGCACATTCATTCCCCCTTTATTTTCAAAATTGCTCTCTTATGCAAGAGCTATTTCATCCAAAAAGAAACAAAAACATCAGTAAGAAAAATACAGTCTTAAGTAGATTTATTAATAATCTACACTAATAAAAGAGAAACATGGTAATTAGCGTATGACCGCTACCCTTCCCATTGGCTAATCAGCATATCCTTATGCAAATTAACTGTCAGCCAAGATGGCGGCTGGCAGCCATGCACTGAAGCGAGCAGGGAGGCTTGCTTGCTCCAGTGACGGCGAACTCCAACGTTCCCCACCTGCTGCTGCCGGCCTCTCAGCTGCAACTCTAAGCAACTATGTACTATGTTGCAAATAAGAAGCTAAACAAAACCCCAGAAACCGGCTTTCAGTCAGCCTGCCTTCAGCCAGCCTGACCGCAACATTGTATCGATGTTTTCAGCAGCGAGGCCTCAGAGCTAAACCTGGCCCAGAATAAAAAAGAAAAAAAGAAAAAAAGGAGCAGTTGGGAGCTTCAGTCACCCACTTCCGGAAAACAGCCCTCAGCCCCTCACCCAGACTGGCCAGGCACCCCAGTGGGGACCCCCACCCTGATCCAGGACACCCTTCAGGGCAAACCAGCCAGCCCCTACCCATGCACCAGGCCTCTATCCTATATAGTAAAAGGGTAATATGCCTCCCAGCACCAGGATCAGCGGAGCAGCGAGGCTCCCGGCACCAGGATCAGCGTGACAGGGGGCAGCGCCCAAACCCCCTGATCAGCCCTGCTCTGTGCCTGATAGGGGGGAGCTCCCCAATCCCCTGATCGCCCTGCAGCTCTGTGTGTGACAGGGGGCGGGGCCACAACCTCCCTATTCGCCCTGCTCTGTTCGTGACAGGGGAAGGCGCCCCAACCTCCTGATCAGCCCTGCTTTGTGCCTGATAGGGGGGAGCTCCCCAATCCCCTGATTGCCCTGCAGCTCTGTGTTTGACAGGGTGCAGCGCACCAACCCCCTGATCGGCCCTGCTCTGTGTGTGACAGGGTGCAGCGCCCCAAACCCCCTCCCCCCCACACGGGCCCTGCTCTGTGTGTGACAGGGTAGAGCCATAACCTCTCCATCGGCCCTGCCCTGAGTGTGACAGTGGCGGCACCCCAACCCCTTGATCGGCCCTGCTCTGTGGGTGATAGAGGGTGGTGCCCCAACCCCCCTCCACGGGCCTTGCTCTGTGTGTGACAGGGTAGAGCCATAACCTCCCCATTGGCCCTGCCCTGAGTGTGACAGGGTGTAGCGCCCCAAACCCCTGATCCGCCCTGCTCTGTGTGTGACAGGGGGCGGTGCCCCAGCTCCCCTATCGGCCCTACTCTGTGAGTGACAGGGGGGAGCTCCCCAACCCCCTGATCGACCCTGCTCTGTGTGTGACAGGGTACGGAGCCCCAACACCCCTGATGGGCCCTGCTCTGTGAGTGACAGGGGGCAGCGCCCCAACCCCCTGATCAGCCCTGCTCTGTGCATGACGGGGCGGCGCCCCAACTCCCCAATCGGCCCTGCTCTGAGCCTGACAAGGGGCTGCACTTAGGGATTGGGCCTGCCCTCTGCCACCTGGGAGCAGGTCGTTATCTCCCGAGGGGTCCCAGACTGCGAGAGGGCACAGGCCGGGCTGGGGGACCCCCTCCCCCGCGAGTGCACAAATTTTTGTGCACCGGGCCTCTAGTAAAAATATAAAAGAACAATTATAAAGGAATATAGAACCAATACATTAATCATTCCATCAACATACACAATACCAAACAACCAGACTGCTGTTTTCATCAAATTACCTGAAATTGCAGGTTATCTGTATAGCATACTACCTCAACCTAAATTGATACACTGCATTATATCTGAAAAGACTCAAAGTAGATGGAACTTTAGGGCCTTTGGAATATTTAAAAATAATCTAATAGCTGAAATAATTCTTTCCATATTCACAAATGCAACACCTAAAATAGAATCTGTAATACAGCACACCACTTGCATATTTTAAAATTTTCTCTATGCTGTTCACATCCCCAAAGAATTCAGGCCCAATTGTTACCATTCAACAGGCGAGTGTGGCACTTTTGAAGTGAGATTATACTATTATATACCCAGCAATTTGGTGAGGATATGTCTTCACTTAAGAATAATACATATTACATAACTCACTTATGAGAAACTAAAGCATTGCCCTGGGTTATCATTTGTATCAAGGTTCCCTTTCTGCCCATTGAAAGGGCAAGATACAAAACTCAATAGCGCCCCATTGTGGAACTGTGGAACAACTGACAGCTAATAAGGGTCGCATTATTTTTCTTTCTGCTTTGTTTTTGTTTTAAGGTTTTCTCTTTAAAAGAGAAACTTTCTCCAGTTTAGCTATAACAAAATTCTTTAGGAATTGACAAAAGCAAAGGATAGATCATTTCCATGAGGGTATTAATATATGCATGTTATAAATTTATATTTCTTAAAAACAAAATACCCTTCATATATCCTAACTCAGATGCTGTGACTATTTCAACAACTAAAGAGAAAGTAAAAGATACTTGTTCAAAATGCTGTCTTATTTTTCCACTTGATGTCTTCAAGGTAAGGATATTTAAATCATAAAAAGAACACTGGCAACATTATAGAATTCTCTTACCCCTAAAGGAAAGAGGCAAAAATGGGCATAAAATATAATGGCACTCTATTTCCAAGCTTCATCTCATAATTAAATCAATTAAATTTTATGAGAGCTATGTATATAATTCACACACTTATCTTTTTCTTTCTATTATGGAATGTATATTGTGCAGGTCTAAAAGCGAGCAGAGCCTGGGGCAAGGGCTTGAAAACTGTGCCTGTTCCTTCAAGCCCCACTGGCAGAAAGCACCACACTGCAATGTGGTCCATCTGCTTGTTGCATGGCTCCAATTAACATCTTTTCCTGCATATTAAAGCTAGGACTTCTTCCTTGTCGATTACCCTTTCCCCCCCATTATCCCAATATTTGGGGACAGCCTTAGGCTTTCCTGGGTGTTCTGCTTTTTTTTTTTTTTAAGATTAAAAAAAATTAGATTATTAATTCTGTCACAGTTTTTTTTAATATATTTTATTGATTTTTTACAGAGAGGAAGGGAGAGGGATAGAGAGAGTCAGAAACATGGATGAGAGAGAAACATCGATCAGCTGCCTCCTGCACACTCCCCACTGGGTATGTGCCCGCAACCAAGGTACATGCCCTTGACCGGAATCAAACCTGGGACCCTTGAGTCCGCAGGCCGACGCTCTTTCCACTGAGCCAAATCGTTCAGGGCAATTCTGTCACAGTTTTAGTGTTAAAACTGTGAAAACGGTGTTCTGCTTATTAGGTGAATTTTTCTCATGATCTTAAATACTCTCTCATGCAACATTGTTTCTCTGCTTCTCACTCCCCTAGTGGCGAACCAGAGGACTGCACCTCCAAACTTAAACTAAGACAAATGTAAAATGATCTGAAAGAACCAAAACAATACCCAGTGAGATGCGTTTCTAAAGCAATGAACACATCTTCAAAAAACTTGAGTGTCCATTAAAGAAGTACAAGTCACCAGAAACCTAGAGAAAAAAAATTCCAAAAGTGGTGGTAGTCTCATCACAACAGTAACAAGAACATACATTTTTGCCCAAGTCCTGAAAGCAGTGGCCCTGCCTCCTTTAAAAGAATAAATAATGATGGTTAAAGCAGGAGGTGCTAAGACACCTGAAGAATAAGCCACATTTGTAAACACCAAGGAGAAACTGAAAGCACAGGTTGAGAGGATGCTGCGAAGCAAAGAATGACTGATACACTGATGGGCATTTACCAAACAGAAGTGCCACCCCATTAATCAAAAAGATGACAACGGCCCAAAGATGCTGATAAACAACAGGACTATCTGCAACTACAAATAATGAAGTAATCCCAAAACGCCAACAACAAAGGAAATATAAGCAGGGAATTTAAAAAACAAAACAAAAACTATTTGCTGATCTGAAGGATAATTTCAGCATGTTATTATTCGGCAAATAAAAAAAGAGCCCATTCCGTTCGACTCAGAAACCATCCAGGCTGACATATACTTGTCACGATTTTACACTTTAACCAAGGCAACATTTCAAGACTGCCAGGAAGAAACAAGAAGAAACACTTAAAGATGGAAGTGATAAGAATGAATTTGGGCCTTTTATCCAGGCTTTAAAAAAAAATCTTATAGAAAAAAATCTAGGAAGTGGGAGAAACAGAGCCGGAATTGTGGATTATGTGCTAATCTTCCTTGAACGTGGTCTGCTGCTGACCGGGGCAGTCAGCATTGCCAGCTTGTGTCCCAGAGCAGACCACTCTGCTCCTGATCAGCGCCCAGAAAGTTCAGGTGTGCTTTTCTCAGAAGTTTGGGGGCCAGAGGACGGGAGGACCCTGTGGCACCCGGAGAGGAATTGAGGGAAGATACTGTGCTTCGGGGCAGTGTGTCCGAGCGGAATTACGTGGGAGATACAATCAGACGTCATGGCAAGCAGACTGCAGTCCTAGGCGGACGTGACAGTTTTCGGGTAGAAGGAAACTGAACACTGACAGTCTAGGAGGGCGTGGCAGACAGGGGAGCGCACGGCAGCTACCTGCACTCCCGTTTCAGCCCAGGGCAGCTTCAGTTCTTGGGTTACTCTTTTTCCCAAAGTGCAATTTTAATACATGTTCTTAAAATTCTTGGACCCTTTATGCAATATCTGGTTCTCCATTAGAGTCAGGGGCCACTCTGTCACCAAAATCTCCCTTTTCCCCTGAAAAAGAGAAGCAAGGTCAAATTCACCAAGCAGAGATGGGACATGTTTCACGAGTTCAAAAGTGTCCAGAGTGACATGTTATGTTTCCTACGTGGTGGAATGCCCTGGGGTTTCTCGGACTGAATTAGGGGTTGAACTAACTGGCCAAAGAGATGAGAATGAAGAGTAAACAGCGACCTGGATTCGGTAGCTACCGGGAAGCCTGGAGAAAGCCCGTCCTTTTTTCTTACCAACCTATTCTTAGAGATGCAAAACATTCAGCTGGCACGAGAACTAAATAGATCAGTTTCCTTCTTGTTTTTCCGTAAGCTCTCACACAGCCCTCTCTCCTATTTTTATGATTTTATGCATGTGCTTTGATATTTTTCTATTTCTTTTCCCCATTTTCCCCTCAAGAGCCGACTGTTAACCAAGAAGCGTAATGATAGGAAACATATATTTGTTCAAGATAGCGTTAGAAGCAGTTTACATTTTTGCTTCGCTTTGCCCAAATGGGAACTTTTCTTCCTTTTAAGGTGTTTCCAACTACAAAATTAGGGAAGGAGGGAGGGCAGGCCACCCACGGAGAATCTGAACTCTGGTTGGCTTGAGTTCACTTTTAAATTTAGAGCCAGAAAGCTTGAAACTAAAACAAACTGCAATGCATTTGGCTACGTGTGGCAGGAAATGAGCTTTCCAATGCTGAAATCATAAAATAATTTATCATCAGAAATCCTCTTTAATGATAAGTAATAGCTTTTTCAACTCATAAATTGTACTTTTTTTTTTTTTTGTCTCAAGACAGATCTTAATTTGCTAACTAGGCAGGATGGCCATTTTGAGGTAAAGGGGAAGGCATCAGAAGCCTAGTGCTCGGGGTGAGGGACCGTCACGTGCAGAATGGAGGTTACTGACAGATAGAGAAGGGAAGACCACGGGAACCTAAGAGGAGAGTAAAACAGAGAAAGGAGCCTGGGACTGAGCCCTGGGGACACCAACAAACAGAGGAGAAGCGAAGGAAGAAAAGCAGCGAAGGGCACGGAGAAGGAGTAGGAGAAGGAGTCGGTGTGGTGGGATGAATCAGAGAGGGTGCTTCGGCACGTAAAGGCTGTGACCTGCCCTTGGATATCACATACTTGTGAGCCAGTTTGCCAAGTCCACTACTTTACAATTCCACCTTCATCTGAGAATTCCAAAAGGACATTCTCATACTGTTGCTATTAATGAAAGAGAGAGAGAACTCTACAAATTGTTTTTTAAATCCTCAAAAATGTCGCACACAAACCATGGCATTAACTTCAGTATCAGAACAACGTGTCGACTGCTACCTAATCAATTCAGTGAGAGACAGCCCCTCACTTCCTAAAAAGAAGGAATTCTCTCTGGCTTCTTAGATTTGGTATGTAGCAACAGCGCCCTTTGATACCTACATTTAATGATCACGCCTTCAGTGACGACGAGAATTTCATGATCAAAATTGATGGCGTCTGGGCGAAAGGCACTTTGCACACTGAAATTTAAAAGCAGATTCTACAAACCAGTTATTTACTGAGACCCTTGAGCTATGAGTGGCAGAGTGAAATAGAGTGGTCAGCAATTGTCTAGTGAATTTTTAATAAGGCAAACCATTCCCAGAAAATAAAATTTCTATTCTTTTTAATGGTAGCTTTGCTTTTAAATTTTTCCAGGACAGTCTGATATTTAATAACCCCAGTTAGTACACATGCTCCGACAAAATATTCACATTATTTATGATTTTGTAAGCTATTAACAGAAACACCAAAAACATTATATTTCTATCACTAAACATGTATTTATTTAACAAACATTTATTAACGTCTGCCTGTACTCCAGGCTCTGTACCAGGCCCTGAGGACAGAGCAAAGAGCAAAACTTAGCTCCTGGATTCAAGTTCACAGATATTCACAAATAATTCTAGCAAGTGACACATCCCTTGAATTCCCTTCAAGGTCCTATGGAAAGTGGAGAAGACACGTATGTAGACAAGAATGAGCAGGAGTGTGCTAGATGGAGCCTGGGAGGAAGGACATTCCTGGCTGAAGAGCTGCACCTGCAAAGGCAGGAAGGAGTCACCTCACACAGAACAAACGGAGCAGGCGATCCGCTCCGCCTGTGCCCAGGGTAGGGAGGAGAAGGGGTGGGAAAGAGGTCAGTACGTCAGTACCACAGAACTGGCAGGCCATGTCCTGGAGTTTAGACCTCCTCCTGCCAGGAAGCAGGACGTAATCAGATGTATGCTTACAGATTCCTCTGGAAGCAGCTCATAAAGTGGACTGGAGGTGATAAGACTGGGAGCAAAGAAATGAATTAAGAATGTGTACAACTGTCCAGTCAAAAAGCGATGAACACAGTAGAATCTTATTTCACCCTAAAAAGAATTAAAGTACGGGCATATGCCACAACACAGATGATCCTCAAAAGCAGGATGCTAAGTGACAGGAGCCAGTCACACAAGCCCACATAGTGTGTGCTCCATTCCTATGAAGAGCCCAGAATTGGCAAGTCTATAGAGATAGAAAGTAGATTGGTGGCTGCCAGGGGCTGGGAGGAGGAGGGGTTGGGAGAACAGGTAAGGGGTGCTCTCTGTGGGGGTCATGAAAATGTTCTGGAATTGTTTGTGGTAAAAGATGCACTTATCTGAATTTCCTAAAAGCCACTGAATTGTACACTTTAAAAGGGTGAATTTTATATGTGGATTACGCCTCAATAAAATATTTTTTAAAGAAAAACAACGAGGCTGAAACAAGAGTGGGGACCATCCTCTGATGCTGACCTACAGAACTGGGTGAATGAAGCTACCACAAATCAAGGCACGGAATTCAGAAAGATGACAAGCCTCTGTCTGGACGTTTCTGGACTTCTGGTTTGTGGCACCTGTGAAGCATCAGGATGATGATGAATAACAGCGAGGAGAACTCAGAAGAGTCCAGAGATAAGGAATAGAAAGAGTTTAGCATATACAGGATGTTCCCCCCCAAAATTTTATACACGTTTTTCCTGATAGCTCAATTGCTGTTTCTTTCTTTTCAGATTTAACCCATGGAATTAATAATTATTCAAAGTGTGTATGCATTTTGAGGGACACCCTGTACTTCGTACTTAAATCTATGGAAGTGAATTCAATAAACCAAAAGGGCCCGTGGGTGGGAAGGGGCCCAGGCTAGACCACTGAGGACAGTCACTTTAAGGAACAGACAGAAGAGGTGCCCTCAGAGGAAGGTGAAAAGAAGCTGTCAGAAGGCAGAGGTAAATAAATACCCCAACCCACCCGCTGAGTCCAGCCCCGCCACTACCTGTGTCTCAAAATCCTGGGGAGCATCTGTAAGCACAGTTTTGCTAAATTAGGGAACCTGGGGGTCAAGTGCACGCCTCCTGGACTCTGTGAGATGGCCACTGCCCCGGGACTCAGCCCGCTAGCTGGACACTGACCACTAGACTTCCACACTTTCATGAAACGGAGTGTTTCGGCCTTGGCTCCCCTGTCACCTGGTTGGGAACGTCATACTCTTCCCGCTGTGCGGTTTTCATTTTCCTGTTCTGCTAATGAAGTGGTTGTGCTCAGCTGTCATCATAATTAGCATTCATTTAATTCAAGGGCTTTGTCATTAGTCGTTTATGCTAATTAATCTTTTCATACACTAATACATCACAAAACATGGGAGAGAAAACCATTTTTCTTATTAGAAAATTAAATTAAGCCTCGTCAACCTAAAAGCAAGGTGGAAGGAACTCTAGCTCAACGAACCAGGCCAATGAAAAACCCCCTTTGCTGAAAAATGAACTCTCCCATTGTATTAGGTATTCTCAGTAATCTAGAGATGATTTAAAGCAGGGGTCCTCAAACTACGGTCCGAGGGCCACATGCATATACAAATATTGTATTTGTTCCCGTTTTGTTTTTTTACTTCAAAATAAGATATGTGCAGTGTGCATAGGAATTTGTTCATAGTTTTTTTTTAAACTATAGTCCGGCCCTCCAGCGGTCTAAGAGACAGTGAACTGGCCCCCTGTTCAAAAAGTTTGAGGACCCCTGATTTAAAGCATACAGAATGATGTGTGTATGGTCACATGCAAATACTACACCATTTTATGTAAGGAACTTGAGCGTCTGTGGATTTTGGTATCCCTGAGGACCTGGAACCAACCAAGGGATGACTATATCCGTCCTGTATCCAGGTACAAACCAAATGTGTCTCTAGTTTTCTCTTTAGGATAGATTCCCAGATTAAGTCGAAGATTACAAACTTTTTTTAATCTCATAGCACAACTTGCCAAATTGCTTTCCAAAAATGTTTTTAAAATATATTGTTACTGATTTCAGAGAGGAAGGGAGAGGGAGAGAGAGAAAAACATCAATGATGAGAGAGAATCATTGACTGCCACACTGGTGATCAAGCCGCAACCCAGGCATGTGCCCTGACTGGGAATCAAACTGTGAGCTCCTGGTTCAGAGGTTGATGCTCAACCACTGAGCCATGCCCATGGGGACGCTTTCCAAAAATTTACAACAATTTCTACTGCTTGCTGTAAGTAGTGCATGAAAATGCTGGTCTTCACCCTTACTAATGTTGAATATTTTCTTTAACAAATCTGTGTCAACAAGCTGAATAAAAATGGTGTTTCGGTGTCATTTTAATTTGTATTTCTTGAATGTCAAGATAGGTTAGATGGTTCATCCCACATGTGTATTGCCCATTTGTTGTGTGTGCGTGTGTATGTGTGTACGTGCATTTGTTTATATCATTGGTTTGCTTTTTCCACTTGGTGGCTTTTTGAGGTTTTCTTATTGATTTTAAGTATTTACATTTTACAAATATTAACCATTTGTCATATTTATTAAAAATACCTTTGCCCATTTGGTCATTTGTCTTTTAATTCCTTCACAGTGTATGTGTAGATTTTTTTAAAACCACATTATAGTTTTTTGCTGTTGTAAACCTATCGCTATTTTCTTTTGTTATTTCTCTCATGACTTTTCTTCCATTTTAGTTTTGTCCCTTTCAAACAGAAATACCATTCCCCATAGGACCTCTTTCCCACAGCAAAACTCTCACCTCTCTAGCCACCTCTATCCAGAGGCAAGTCACTTAGACATGCTTTTCCAAATGGTAATCTGTCATCGTTTTCTACATTAAGACCCAAACATTATGGCAAACACATTGACCTGTGACCAGGCTGTCTGAGGCATTCTTGGGGTCCCTTCCATAAAGAGACCCAGGCCCCTCGTTTGTGTTTAAAGGGCACTCAGAGCCTCCCATAGGCATGTGGTGGGATGTGGTGTACCTCCAGCGGCACTACCTTGGTTGCTCCCCATCAAGGCCTGGGGCCTGGCTTCCATTTACTCTTCGTTCACACAGATTTCATAAGCCAGCACAGTTGGGTGCCGTAGGCAAACAGTAAAGTTTGCTATATACGTCTCCTCCAGAGCAGCTATAACAAATATTAAGGATCTGAATCCTGAATACTCTGAACTTACGCATAACAAGGGCATATAAGTATCATTACTAGTAACAATTTGTGCAGCAATTTACAGATTACAGGGTGGTTTATTTTATCAGCTTCACCTCATTTGATAGTCAAAACAGTTGGGCAAATTATTTTCCTCATTTTACAAATGAAGAATCTGAGTGTTCAAGTGACATTTCCAGACCGAAGAGCCAAAGGTGTGAAGATGGATCACCTGACACAAATATGATGATGTTTGTACTAAAATTTATCTATTTCTAATCCAATTTTCTATTCATTACATCATCTCTTTTCCTTTTTTAAAATTTATTTTCTTATATTGAAGTGACTTCAGATTTACAAACGTGCTGTAAGAATAGTATGGAAGATTTCTGAATACTTTTCATCCCGCTTCCCCAAATACTAACATTTTGCATGACTACAATTCAATTCTCAAGATCAGAAAGTTAACATCGATACAACATCATTATCTAATCTTTAGACTTCATTTAAATTTTGCCAGTGTTCCCATTAACATCATTTGTCTGGTCCAAGACAGACTCTAAGAGCACACATTGCATTACTTGTCCTATCTCCTTAGTCTTCTTCAATCTGTAACAGTTCCTCAGTCTTCGCCTTGCATGACCTTGGCACTTTGTAAAAGCATTAGCCTACTACATTTGTAGACTCTTCCTCTCTTTGAGTTTGTCTGATGTGTCCTCATAATTGAAGTCAGTTACGCATTTTTTTTAGCAGAGTACCTTAGATGAAAGTTATTGTGTTGTATTTTCTCTGGGCACCATGTCAGGAGGTACATGATGGCAATCTGTCTACTTACTAATAGTGTATATGGTGATCATCAGGCTAAGTGGTGTCTTCTAGGTTTCTCCACTGTAAAGATATTATTCTCCCTTATTCAATGAGTAAGTATCTCAGGAAAGATACTTTGAGACTGCATAACTAGCCTGTTTCTCACCATCATCTTTTCACTCACTACTGTGTTATTTGCTATTTCTATTTCATCAACCTCTTTTCATTTGTGAGTTGGAATTATTTTGTAAAGAAAAGCTGTCCCTCTCCCCCCATTTACTTATTCAATTATTTATTTACACCAGTACAAACCCCCGAATTATTAGTTTATTATATGCTTTAAGTTATTAATATCATTATTTGGTCTGTTGTTCAAATTGTCCCAGATTTGGCTATCGAGAGCACCTTTACAGTGGCCCCTGCATCCTTTTCACGTTACCATCACTTTTCTCACTTATCAGCTCCAAAACGTTCCAAGCACATATTGTGCTTTCCCATCCCCAGCCCTAGAATCAGGTATTTCCCAAGGATATGTGATTCCATTTATTGAAGAATGATATTTAGAAATCAAGTTTTTGTTGTACATATGCTCATGGATAGTGGGGTTTCATTGCTTCTAGGCATTCTCAGCAAACAGAGCTAAGAGCTATATGTATATACACACACACACATCTACATCAGTTTCTATACTGGTAAATATAGGGAGTGTTACTTGCTTTTTACTAATTCTTTCTTCTTTAATAGATTTCACTTTTTGAATTGCATTGGCTAACATCTTTACTACAATGTGAACAGTAGTAGAGATAGTAGATATCTTTGCTGAGTTTCTGATCTTAATATAAATGTCTCTAGAGTTTTCCCATTGAGTAAGATGATGTATTTTAGGACAAAGGCATATTTATTTTATGTTAAAGTATCTACCAATTCTTATTTTCTTAAATATTTTTACCAGCAAGAACAAAGATGACTTCAGACAGAAGACATAGGAAGAAAGACAGTATGGCAAACATGGACACAGATAAAATATGCCAGTATGTGTATGAACTATAAAATGTTCACTCCTGCCCTGGGCAGTTTGCTCAGTGGTTAGAGCATCAGCCAGTGAACCAAAGGGTCTCAGTTTTTATTCCTGGTCAAGGGCACGTACCTCAGTTGCAGGCTTAATCCCTGGCCCCTGGGTTGGGGCATGTGCAAGAGGCAACCTATCAATGTGTCTCATATCGATGTTTTTCTCTCCCTCCCTCTCCACTCTCTAAAAAAATCAATGAAAAAATGTCCTCAGGTGAGGATTAAAAAAAAAAGTTCACTCCTGCCTTCATTCACACCCTTGCCATAGTGCAGGGGTCCTCAAACTTTTTAAACAGGGGGCCAGTTCACTGTCCCTCAGACCGCTGGAGGGCCGGACTATAGTTTAAAAAAAAACTATGAACAAATTCCTATGCACACTGCACATATCTTATTTTCAAGTAAAAAAACAAAACGGAAACAAATACAATATTTGTATTTGCATGTGGCCCATGGGCCGTAGTTTGAGGACCCCTGCCATAGTCTCTTTATGGACAGAGTCTCATTCCCTGTCCCTGGACTTGGGCTCAGTCATAAAACTTGTTTGGCGAATGAAATGGGCTAGAAATGACAGTGTGCCAGTTCTAAGACTAAGCCTTAGAGACTTCACATATTTTCTGTTGTTCTCTTGTGACTTTGCCATGGCACAGAGAGGCTCGCCCCCTGTATAGCTGCTACTCTGCAGCCTGAGCACCCAAATAAATACATGTGGACAGAGGTTCACCAGCCAACCCACACACCTGCAGCGAGAAGCAGAGCTGCACAGCACAGCACGGCACAGCACAGCACAGCACAGCACAGCACAGCACGGCACGGCACAGCACAACAAAGCTTACAGCAGCAGAGCCCCAGCTGACCAGTGTTCAGTGAACCAATCCTTTAGTTTAGACTCCATTTGCTTATTTGGCATAAAAGAGAGATATAAGGCCTGTAATCTCCAGCCAACTATTTTGAGCCCTTGTTTTGAATAAAGTACTTTTGTATTTTTCTAATCTGCCAACCAGCAGCCTTTTGTTAATGTGAGGATCGACGTTATAACCACCAGTTCCCAATATCCTCCTCGTGGTCTTTGAATCTCTTTTATGCTATTCACAGTGACTTATCTGTATTTATTTTTCTGTCAATTTGGCCTCGATTATTGTGGATGTTGTCCAATATACAGTGGTTCCAGCTCATTTCTTTCAGGGAAGCGTTTGGGAATAGTAATCTTCCTAACATTTAAAGAAAATGTTTTATTTATTGATTTGAGAGAGAGACAGGAAGAGGCAGGAGAGAAACACTGGCACGCTTTTCCACCCATCTATGCATGCCTTGGTTGCTCCTTGCATGTGCCCTGACCAGGGATCAACCTGCAACTTTGGCAAATAGGGCTGGTGCCGTAACCAACTGAGCTACCTGGCCAGCCCCTAACATTTTTTTTTAATAGACTGAGGAAGAAAATGAATTCTATTGGTTCACTATCTCCTTTGTGCCACTACATCTACCTTTTGCATCATATTTAGTAACTCCTATCTAATCTCTAATCCATTTCCCCCCTCTTATGTATACCTAAGAACTCTTTCTTCTAATTTTTGGAGGCTCTTTTACATTCATGGCAAAATCTCTTTGGGCCACCTACACTCTGCCTGTTTGTAAGTTATTAGTGGTCCCAAATTGGCTCCATCAATTTTTTGAAAGATGTGTTTTTCTTCTAATACTTCTTTGCTTCTAACAGGTAGTGATAAAATAAATTTAACAAAAGTCAATTATGGTAGTAAATTTTCCACTCTCCTGGACACTACTCAAAACATGTGTTTTTAGGAGGAACATTCCACAGTGTCCGGGAAACTGCAATGACACCTGCGCAGCACGTGGAGGAGGGGCCTCAAAACCGCTGTAGAGGAGTTCAAGGCAAATGACATTTCTGTGAAAAACTGATGCAGCGTCAAACACAATAGAGCCTTCAACATTTCGGCGAGCTTGTGTTATAAAAGGTGTAACTCAGTAAAAGTATCGGGAGTGTCTGAAAAGGCTGCCTCAGTACTTGGACTCTTAAATTGCCATCCTGCATTTTAAAAAGTCACATAAAAGAATGGATTTGTGTGAAATGAAGAGGACATTGAATTCCCCAAGTTCTAGCTCTGGGGTCAAAAAAAGAAAGAATGAGGCAGCATTTTATTTATTTTATTTTTTTTTAAAATATATTTTATTGCTATTTTACAGAGAGGAAGGGAGAGGAATAGAGAGTTAGAAACATCAATGAGAGAGAAACATCGATCAGCTGCCTCCTGCACACCCCCTTCTGGGGATGTGCCCGCAACCAAGATACATGCCCTTGACTGGAATCGAACCT
Organism: Myotis yumanensis; assembly: GCF_028538775.1. Taxonomy (NCBI): domain Eukaryota; kingdom Metazoa; phylum Chordata; class Mammalia; order Chiroptera; family Vespertilionidae; genus Myotis; species Myotis yumanensis. The sequence goes on from NW_027223762.1 coordinate 17,635,463, forward strand.
GGGACCCTTCAGTCCGCAGGCCGTCGCTCTATCCACTGAGCCAAACTGGTTAGGGCAGAGGCAGCATTTTAAAGAGCCATCAAGCCCAATATTTATGACAACAATAAGAAACTTTTGATAGAGACTGTTCTAAAAGAGATTTGAGTTTTTGTGCTCAGTACAGTACAAGACTGGGGCCCCAAGTTTACATAATGACACACAGCTAGTTTCGAAAGTACTGATGCTTTCTCGCAACCACGGGTGACTTATAAGCAAAACAGAATGTCAAGTAGCAGTGCAGGAAAAGTGAACATCGCAGTTTCTGTTCTCAACTAGAAATGATCCAGAAGTCCAGTTCATGCCATGTAGCAAGCTCAAGGCCACTTACCAGGAAGCCGTGGTCTTGTTTTAAAGAAGTTAGAAGATTTCCCTGAGGCTGCCCACTGGACTGTTTTATAGGTAAAATGCTGCTGCTGCAGCCTTGGGTGTGGAGAGTGGAATCAATTCTCAGCATCATCCTCACTGGTCCACACAAGACTCCAGGACTATTGCTTTAATGTTTTTTATTCCATTGTACCCCAGTTCTCTTTCCCATAGGTAGGCATTCTAGTGTATTTGTAATCATTCTTTTAGTTAACACTTATTGCATATATGCCTATTATGTGTCCATTTCAAGGACTAGGGATACATCAGTAACCAAAACACATTTTTAAAAAAACCCTGCCTTGCCCTAGCCGGTTTGGCTCAGTGGATAGAGCACTGGCCTGCGGACTGAAAGGTGCTGGGTTCGATTCTGGTCAGGGCACATGCCAAGGTTGTGGGCTCGATCCCCAGTGTGGAGCATGCAGGAGGCAGCCGATCAATGATTCTCTCTCATCATTGGTGTTTCTCTCTCTCTCTCTCCTTCTCCCTTCCTTTCTGAAATCAATAAAAATATATTTAAAACAAACAAACAAGCAACCAAAAAACCCTGCCTTCTGGGAGCCTACATTCTAGTAGAGAAAGCATAATTAAAAAATTAAGTAGTAAATATTATTAAAGAGTAAGTACTGTAAGGAAAAAAAAACAGAGAAGAGGGAGAAGAAATGCTGGGGAGGGGGGTGCGGGTGCCATTTTAAACAGGGTGGCAAAGAGAGGCCCCACTCAGAGGGCAATATTTGAAGACTTGCAGGAGGTGAGCATGGGAGTGCACAGGTATCTGAGAGAAGCTCCAGCACAGCAAGCATGGGCTCTGAAGTACCACGAGGCTGATGAGTATACATCTATACTAATAAAAGGGTAATATGCTAATTAGACCAGACATCTTCCCGACAACCTTCTGGACATCCTTCCAGACAAAGCCATGGTGGCGGGGCTGAGGCAGAAGCAGTTAGGGACTATCAGGCTGGCAGGAGAGAGCAGTTAGGGAGATCAGGCCAGCAGGAGAGAGCAGTTAGGGAGATCAGGCCAGCAGGAGAGAGCAGTTAGGGGGATCAGGCCAGCAGGCAGGTGAGTGGTTAGGAGCCAGTGGTCCTGGATTGCTCCCTCTCCTAGACTGGAGAGAGTACAGGCCAGGCTGAGGGAACCAACCCCCATGCATAAATTTTGTGCACTGGGCCTCTAGTTTATTTATAAGTGTCCTTGGAAAATGTGTACAGTTTTAGGTGCATACATTTTAATTTTTATAATTGTATTTAGACTTATCTGAGTTCTCCAGAGAAACAAAACCAATAGGAGATTAGATAGATGGATGGATGGATAGACAGACAGAAAGATTTGTGGGAAGGTATGGCTAACATGAGGACGGAGGCTGTAGTCAGCAAGTTGGAGACTCCAGAGAGCCAGTGGTGTAGTTCCAGTCCAAAAGCAGGAGAAGACCAATGCCCTGGCTTGGAGAGAGGCAGAGGGGACTCTTTCTCACTCAGGCTTTCATGCCATCCAGGCCTTCAGTGGATTGGTGGAGCCCCACACACACTGGGAGGCCATCTGTCTTACTCTGTCCACAGATTCAAATGCTCACTTCATCTATAAGCACCCTCACCCACCCACCAGAAATAATGTCTATCCAAATCCCTGGGCACCTGGTGGCCCAGCCAAGTTGACGCACAAAACTAACCATCCCGTATCATATTATATTTCTCATTCATTTCTCACTCTCCTTCAGAACAATGTTCTCAAGATCAATCCTTATGGTAGGCAGAATTTCAGATGGCATCCATGGTCTTCACCCCTGGGCATGATGATACTATGTTATAGGTCAACACAACACTGAAGATGCAGTGATAGTTACGAATCAGTTCACATTACGAATATCCTATCGGCCTAACATAATCACATGAACCCTTTAAAAAGGGTTGTTGAAAAAGAGGAAGTCAGAATTCAAACCTGAATAAGATTCAACAGCAATGGGTGGCTTAAAGAGGGAGGGAGCCATGTGGCAAGGACTGGGGTTACCTCTAGAAGCTGAAAGCAGACCTTGACAGATAGCCATCAGGGAAACAGGAACCTCAGTCTTCCAAAAGCAAAGAACAGAATTCCGCCGACCCCCTCAATGAGCGTAAGGGGAATTATTTCCCAAAGCTTCTAGATAAGAACCGAGTGCGGCCAACACTGATTTCAGCCCCGTGAGGTCCTGAGCAGAACCGTGAGATAATACATGGGTGGTGTTTCAAGACAGAAAGTTTGTGGTAATTTGTTACACAGAAATAGAAAATGAATACAGTAGTCTTGATGTGCATTTTATTTTTTTTTAAAAGCACTTATCTAGTACTTGCTTCGTTAGCATTAATTACATTCATAATGCTATGCCACCATCGCGGTCCATTCCTAAAAGTTTTCATCACTGCAAACATTGCTTTTTAATTTGCATTTCTCTTTGTGCAACTCTTCATATGCTTTTCAATACATGTACATTTGACTCTACCTTCTCCTATATAATAAAAGCCTAATATGCTAAGTATCCAGTCATCCAGTTGTCCATTCAACCAATCAAAGTATAATATGCTAATGATATGCAAAGGCTGCTTAACCACTTGCTATGACATGCACTGACTACGAGGGGGCAGAGAGTTGACTGTTCAACCAGTTGCTATGATGTGCACTGGCCACTAGGGAAGACACTCTGACCAGTAGGTTAGCTTGCTGCTGAGGTCCGGCTCATTGGAACTGAACAAGACAGGACAGACAGGCCCTGGAGACCTCCTGTGGTCCCTCCCTGGCTGGCCAACCTCACACGTCCCTCCTCAGTCCCGATCATACACTAGTGGGGTCCCTCAGCCTGGCCTGTGCCCTCTTGCAATCTGGGACCCCCTCAGGGGATATCGGAGAGCCGGTTTGGGCCTGATCCCGCAGGCCAGGCTGAGGGACTCCACTGGTACATGAATTCGTGTACCGGGCCTCTAGTTCATCATAAGAAAATAAATTTAACTAAGAAGCTCTAAGTCCTAACATAGCACCTTGTTGTAAAATGGAAATAATAGTACTGACCCCTCTAAATTCTTCTAAGTATTAAATGAGATGATATATGTAGAGGGCTTATTACCATGCCTAGCAAATTTGATGAGTGGCATTTAGCATTAGTATTAATATTAATGGTATGATATTGTTAATTCTTGGGTGCCATTTCATCTGAACCTCCCCTAACTCAAACAGTGGGACAGGCCGCCTTCCATGTGACAGCATCGTCCTTACCACCAATGGACCTATGCTCAGGACTCTATGGAGGAAAGAACAGGATTGAGAAATAATTTAAATGCAGAACCTACAGAAGAAAAAAAGGATTAAATAACATTCAAACCATAATCTTAAATACGAAGCAACCCAGGGCCACCAGCTGAGGAAGGGAGGGCTGCTGGCAGGGGAGATTCTCCAGGCTGCCCAGTGCTCATCCCCCACAGGAGGGAGGCTCTGTGCTAGCTCCCCCTGCTGGAGGAAAGATGCTCTGCCACGCTGATACACATCTGACTCTCAAGGAGCACCAGATGTACTTGTTTATGGTCTGTTTTTATAATGCTGTGACATGCTAATGCGTGTTTTGGGTCTGAATCCCTTCCATTTAATTGATGACACTAATACGTAAAGAACTAAAATCAGCAGATTTCACTTATGATGCGAGCTATCCACCACTGGGCTTTTGAAACATGCATGAGTCCAGTTTTGCTTCCCACTATTATTATCTTGTGTCCTGTTACTAGCAGCAAACACTACAGTCATTTCAGTAAGCTTGCCAAAATGCAGAAGGGACCGAAGCGAACGAAGCCAAAAAATAGCTCTGACATGTCGGAAAAGCAAGCATTTTCACTCCAAAAGTGAGAGGCTAGTACACTCAGCGTGTGGTGTTTGCTGGTGTCTTTCTTTACGCAGCTTGTTCACTAGCATTTGAAAAAGAAAGAAAATGGAATTGCCCTGCTTAAGCTGCCTTTAAATTACATATTTTCATTTTTTCTAGGTGTTTCTACTTTTTAGAATTTCTAATTGTAGAATTTGCTTACTGAAAATGCATGCTTTGGGCTAGAAAAGAATATTTAGAAATCCTTATACTCCCCACCCCCACCCCCACCATCATAAAAAAAAAGCAAGTGGGAGTGGAAATTTGAAAGAGGACCGCCTAATTCAGCACTAAAACCAGTGTGAGAAGCAGCGTGTGTGTGTGTGTGTGTGTGTGTGTGTGTTGTAAAATGTGCTTTTCAAAGTGCTCAGAGGTTGATGGGAATGTTTGATTAGCTCCTCTGAGAAGAAAGGGTGCTTGGACCTCAATTTCTTCTTTAGAACAATTTGGATGGGATTTGTGATGCAGAAAAACTTAAGGAAAAAAGGATATTCATTCTGTGTGGTGGAAAATTCCTGAAAAAAAAATTTGCTTTCTTCAAACAAGGTATGTCTGATGAATTATTAAGCCATGCAGCTAGTTTGCTTTCCATTCCTTATTATGAAAACATGAAAATGTATTTATCATTAAGAAACTACAATACATACCTTGACCAAGAAATCAGTCTGGACAAATTTCAGTCTCAAGAGAACTTGAGGTGGGAGTGGGTAGTAGCTCACATCCTTGTAAACAACTAATATCAGGCATATCAACTATAAACAAATTGCACTAAGATAAGTTTAGAAGAAGATTTTTACTGTATCTTTAAGCCAACTTAATTATAATGAAAATAAATTGAAAAGTGTGACATTTGTGTAGAATTTTAAAGTACATGTAAGGCTTTTTTCATACCTGGCTTCCTATATGAAATTTAACAGCGATGTAACAACTTGATAATAACAAGCTATCAAAAGCAGTATGAGAAACAGGCACATCGGTGCTAAGTTAAAAGAGAAATTATTTAATGTGGATCTGTACTTCTCTACTCAGACAGATCGCGGTGGAATGTGGCTGGATGTGCAATTCTGTGTCTTGTTTACACTGGAAGTGTTTTCTCAGGCTGAATGCTTTTTTACTGATAAGCCCGGGAAAGGGCTGGCATTGTTAACTATTGCAGCTCAGATCTGCACAGGAAAACATGGTACGAAATCTCATTTAAGCATGATTAGTGTCAAACCAGCATAAACATGAAACAAATGCCTCAAGTACAGATTAAACAGGGAGGGGAAGATTGAGTTATTAGACTTGATGGTTTGCTCTGAACAACCCTTGGCATCTTTGCCACCTCCGAATTGAGAGTGGAATTCAAGATTTTCTTTGGGTTTATTGTAAAAATAAAGCCAGGCATTCTTGGCCATGGTGGTTATTCAAAAATGTGAGCGCTAAGAAAATAGCATTTTGCCATTACGTTGTGTTGCAACAAATTTGGAAGTCTTGGTGGTCAAGTTCTGAGGTTATTTTCCCTCTGTCTCTTAAAAGATAAAAACACCCTGCATCAAGGCGGGACTCAATGCTTGCGTGCTTTCTCTGTTGTGTGTGTCAGCCGCAAGTGGTAGCTGTGCGCTGGAAGTGCCTGTCTCTTATTTACTGAATTAAAATACCCTCTTTGGTAAAAGGCTTTAGACAAAGAGTTGCAAGACTGCAAGGGCTGCCTTGCTCATCGCAATAGGATGAGTTCCCAGGCTGAGCTTCACGTAAATAGATCTCACACCTCACCACTGAAAGGAGACACCCGAGGAACGTCGGAAATGCTTCCTATCGATCCTGAAATCGTGTTGAGTTTATGAATATAATTGAGAAGATCTAATTATCTTTTTCCCTAAGTTACTGAACACATGAAGAATAGTTTCTTTCAGAGAAAATACCCTGGGTTTGAAAATAGTTTCCGAATAGCATCAGGAGGACAAAACTGCATGGCTGTTCGCCTCTGTAATCCCTGTGAGACGTGCCGTATACGGGAGGGCAGTGAGGCTCTGGGCCAAGAGTCCCAAATTACAGGAACAGCCCTGCCACTGCTGACCTGTGTCACCTTGGAAAAGCTGTGTAATATTTCTTGACATGTGTTTCCTCATCTGAAACACAGAAACATCCATGTCTGCACACGCCTCTCCCAGGGTGGCCAGGAGGCTCAATATTGACTCTAGGTTCCAAAAAGGCTTTGAAATGTGGAAAGTTCTATAGAAATGTAATCTCTTTCTGCACATATTGTAGGAAAAAGGATTATACTGAAAGTAGCTATTGGCCTTCAAAGTAATGCTTCTTGAACCTCACAATGTTCCTGTCACTTGTGCCCACGTATGTAGCTTCTCTCCTTGCTCGGTTAGAAGTATGAGCTTGGTATCAATGGCAGCGGATGCAGGACACGGGTCTCTCTGTCCTTAGAAGGGCACTCTCGCTGTGTGATCTTGGGGAGGTTACTCAACACCTCTGTGTCTCCGTTTCCTCACATATGAATTGAAGAAGTTAGACAAAATAGTGTCTAAGTTTCCCTCCTAATCCTACAATTCTCTAATGTCAAGATATGGCCAGGCCAATTTCATTGATGGGACTTTTTGTATATAACAAAATGAAGAAATATCAAAATGGGGTTTCAGAACTATGATATACTTAAAATGTTTATGTTTACCTAAAGATTTTAACATATACAGAAACGAAGTGTGTGTGTGTGTGTGTGTGTGTGTATCTCCACAGTGTACTAAGGACAGCGTGGTCCAAGTTTTAGGACAGACTTTTCTCAGGTCTCTGTTGTACTTCTATGGCTGCCTGTAACATATCATGTGGAGATAATGTCAAACATCCCCATGTCAGGCCTTCCAGACAAGGCCAAGGCCAAAGCCAAATGGCCCTCCTGTACTATGGATCCCATGGGAGTTTGTCGGGCAGGAGGCTCTGCCACTTCTTAAATGTATTAACTTTGACAAGTTACTTTCTTTTTTTTTTTTTTTTTTTAAATATATTTTATTGATTTTTTACAGAGAGGAAGGGAGAGAGAAACATCGACCAGCTGCCTCCCGCACATCCCCCACTGGGGATGTGCCCGCAACCCAGGTACATGCCCTTGACCGGAATCGAACCCGGGACCCTTCAGTCCGCAGGCCGACGCTCTATCCACTGAGCCAAACCGGTTTCGGCGACAAGTTACTTTCTGAGCCTCAGTTTTCTCATCTCTAAAAAGGGTCTATTGTTAGTGCCTCCCTCATAGGACTGTGGCAAAACGCTTTGATCAGTGTTGGCACACAGTCTGCACACAAATGTTAGCACATACTTTCTCCATTACATGTGACTAGAATGAAGAAATCAGAGCAGCTGTGAAGCAAAGCAATTGTGATCCTCTTCTAACTTTTCAACATTAACTCTTTGGATATGGTCAGCAAATAGACTTATGGAATTATGTGGTATTAATATAATTATTAGAAATGTGTAGCCATCTCTTTATTCAGAGGGTCTGAGCTAATCAATCCATCGGCAAGTGATAACTCGAGAGGCAAGTTCTGTGACGTCCGTAACATGAGAAATCCCAGGGGTCCCTCGCTGGCGGTCTAAAAATGTGTGCCTCTGTGGTTGCAGAAGGTGGTGAAATCCCTGGCCCCCCGAACAAACATAGTGTGAGTGAGAGAAAAATGCAAAGGACTTTGCTGCTTTGCAGGTATGAAAGTCCTCGTGCAAGCAGCAGTGAAAGCTTCTGTTAGTGCAGAGATTGGGGCAAAAGGGAGCAATAGACCAGGGTAAATTTAGGGGAGGCCTCGGAAACGGCTCTTTGATTATGCTGATTGTCAAACTGTAATCAAGCTGCAGTAGCACACCCCGACAGCTAGGGCCCCCACAGCCACTGCTGGCTCGGACCTGGCCCTGACTCCTGTCACTAGATGCTCCACTGGGATCACCTGCCACTAGCCACTCCGGTTGTGCACCTGCACCCCGCTGGCCCAACTCCCAAAACATTTTGGAGCCATGCGCAGCCTGTGGAGACCCTGAAGCCACCGGAGTGTGCCTGACAGTTAGGAGCCCCAAAGCAGCTAGTGCACCTGCAGGTAGCCCGGTCCTTGCTACTGGCCCTGGCTCTCACCACTATATGGGCATCTGCAACTGGCCCCTGCCACTACACTACACAGGCATCCACAGCTGGTCCTGCCACCGAGCACAGGCACCCCACCAGCTCCGGCCGTCACCACTGCTGGACCCTAACGCGTCACTGAGGACCCCAACAGCCCTTCCAGCCTCTGCAGATCCCCCACTGTGCTCACCGAGGGCAGCACAGCTGGCGTGTGGACCCCAGCAACATGATGTCTAGACAGCAAAGCCATCACAAGCCCACACTTCGTGCCTTGCACCACCAGACCCAGGATCACAGCCCCAGCGTGCCTCCACCCACGGGGGAAGGTCTTTCCTGACCCTGCAAGGCTGCAGGGATCGTGAAGAATCAGGGAAACATGACACACCAAAGGAGTGCAGTAAACCTCCAGGAACTGCCCCCCGCCCGAGAAAGGGAGATACGTGAACTGCCTGACAAGAATGCAAAGTAACTGCTCTAAAGATGCACAGAGAGCTACAAAAGAACACAGATAAACAATCGGATGAAATCGGGAAAACAATACCAGAACAGACTGAATTCAACAAAGAGACAACATAGAAAAGAGCCAGATGGAAATTTTGGAGCTGAAGACACAATTTTAATTTTAAAAAATATATACACACACACACAAAATGTAAGTCAGTCTGAGATCTCCTAAGTGAGTTCCTGTTTACAGACCAGGAGGGGAAGGGCCAAGCTCCCAGGAGAGTCCCGGAGCCCCATGGCCACAAGGAGCAAAGGCTATTTCAGTTTTGTTGGTTGCATTTTCCTACGGTTACCTCATTGGTAAAACAAACAGTGGTGGAGACTGGATTTAGAATTTGTTTCTAATCAACTAGGAATCGTTTCCGCCTGCACTGCAAATCCTTAGAGACGGCCCATCTGAAATGCTCGGGCTGCCGGGGAGCACACAGCACACCAGGCGATGCTCTGAGCTGAGACTTATAAAAGCTGCAGGTCCCGTGGAACCCGAAAAAGGCAGCTCCCCCAGGAAGCAGAGGTGCCTGGGCTGAACCCACTGCCTCACTGCATTCCGGGGCTGGTATCCTGAGGGAGGAAGGTGAACCGAGATAATGCCGCCAAAAACCTTTCCTGAGTCAAATCCACAAGCCAGGGCCTTGGAACAAGACAAATACATATTAGGTTGACTTTGATTCAGTTCAGAAAATACGTTGGTGTTTGTTTTTTATTCTGGCCTTAAAATTTTTTTAAAAATGTTTAACTCATTTCTGCTGCTTCTTACTTGACTAGATTTTTTTTCTTCAATTCTTTTTAAGAATGTTGGGTGTCATTCCTCAGCCATTTGATTGGCCCAATTATCCTACAATCATCTAAAAGATTTTCATGATGATGGGCTAAAGATCCTTACACATCTCAGAGCAGAGAAGGAACAAAGCTACAGAATTGCTTCCTTTCTGTGTCCTAGAAGAACTGGACTCAATGGTAGTCACAAACCTATGTGGTTCCTTCGCCAAGAAGTCCAAAAATCAAGCATGGCCAACCCTGGGCAGCACCTTGTAGTGAGAGATTAAATTTATTGCTTTACCACTAAGTCCTCAACTAGAATCTAAAAGGCTATGTTTTGCAAAAGGATGGTGATGAGAATGACGACGGTAAATCACGATTAATCACCATCCCAACAACAATAATGATTGCTAACATGTACAGAGCTACTCTTACGTGCCAAGTACTGGTTTACACATATTAATTCATTTCATCTTACAGCAGGTACAGATTTACTCACTATATTATAACAAAATAACCTCTATTCTCCCAGAAATGCCAAGCTGTGGGCACATAATAAACAAACATGTGACAGTAGGAAAGGGGGCTGTTCTTGCCTCTGCCCAGGGTGAAATCTGAGCCCTTTACACATATTAATTCATTTCATCCTAACAGCATCCATATGGGTGGGTTATCACCATCCCCATTATACAGATGAGAAAACTGAAGTACTGAGAAGTCAAGGAAATTGTCTGAGGTCACACAGCTAGGAAGTGATGGAACTCACCTTCAAACCTAAACAGTCTAGTTCCAGAGTTCACACTCTTGACCTATCAGGCAATAATTGCACAGTCTGGTTTTTTCTATCATTGCCCTCAATTCATCTTTGTCATCTCCGGAAACACTGCTTTCAAGCCAAGTCAAATTTCAATGAAAACTATTCTTCCTCACAAGTATAGACAGGGCACTAATAAAGATGGTGAACGCAAGGACTCCCAGAAGGCTGGTGGGAAGGAGGAGGCAGTTCTGGCATTCTTGGATCATCTCCTGATTTAAGAATCGCTTCTCCAGTGTGTTGGGAAGACATGACTCTCGGAAGGAAAGGAAGGAAAGCACGGAGTAGAGTCATTATCAAGCCCTTTGAGTAGCCAGTCCCCAAAAGGTATCCTTTACCCTTATAGGTTAAATCCTCAGTGAGTCACAGAAAGAATCTTATTTTCCTATGGCTCAGATTGCTTCCAAAAAAATCACTTTCCCTGATAAGAGTCTCTACATTGACAAGACCCCCCATAGAAATTTCTCAAATTCTTTCCCTCAGTGAGAGAAAGGCAAAAGTTTTGTGTGGACATGTGGTGAAAATTCATAAAAATCGCCCTCCAGGCTATAGTGAGATGGGGCTCTGTTTCTGCATTCCTTCTTCTCAAAAAGAAAATAAAAATCTCTTCCTTCGGGGAACCCAATGTCTGGTTTCCAGGGGAAGAGGTCACTGGCATCTCAGTGCTCAGTGAATTCCCTCCTCTCGGCTCCTTTGTGTCGCAGAGAAAACATGCTCTGGCTGTAAGGTGCAAGCCGACTTGCCCGGACTGGCTTTCTTGTATAATACAGTGAGTAAATCTGTACCCTAAAGCTGAAAGGAATTTAGGGAAGCAGAGGCAACATTCAGTGACGGCAGCAGCAAATATTTATGAGGCCATCGCCATGTGCCATCCATAATTCTGTATTTGGGAAGAAGAGTGAACAAAATAACCTCCATTCTCCCAGAGCTGCCAATCTGTGGGCACACAATAAACAAATACACATAAGGGGCCTGGCGGTGACCTGGGCTATGAACACATGAGACAGTGGGAAGGAAGCTGCACAGAGCAGTGAGGGTGGAGGGGGATTTACACTGCATGGTCATGTGAATGTCTTATCAAGGGAGGCTGAACAGAGAGGGGAAGGAAGCCAGGGAGCAACCTAGGTGGATACGTGGGGAAGAGGAGGGCAGAGGGAAGAGTGAGGGCAAAGGGCCTGGGGCAAGACCTTGCTCCGAGGCCAGTGTCTCTGGAGCAGGCTGAGTGTGGAGGAAGAGGGGAGATCAGGGTGTGGTTTGCACAAGCAGACACAGAGGACACCATCCCAATGCTCTTCCATTTCCCCCAACTGCCCGCTCATACACTGTCCGTGGGCAGTTCTTGACTGTGCCCAGGGTAAAATCTGAGTAGGCCCCTTAGTATTGCAGATCACGCTTCCAGTTTTCAAAAAAACTTGGTTCATATTGTATCTCCAAACAACCTCAGTTGTCACTCATATAGAGATAACATTTGGGTAATACTTAACAACGTTACAATGGCCTTCCCAGTGTGAAGTTTCATCGTCCACCTCTGGCTTGCTTTCTGCAATGGGAAGGGGCACGATTAGATTCTCTCCTTCTCTGTGACAGTCTCTTCGAGGGCGCAGAGGGGAGAGGTGGGCGCAGAGGGGAGAGGTGGGCGCAGAGGGGAGAGGTGAAGGTGACAGAAAGGCCTCTGAGATGCTACTATGTGAGCTGGCATTCCGGTCCATTGGGCTTGGTGGGAATTTATAGTTGGTTCTTGTTCCTGTGGAGTACTTCCCATTTTGTTGGGGACCCCTCACCCACGTTCTCCGGATGTTGATACATAAGAATCTGCTCTGGCTGGTGTTTACAGTTCCTCCCTCAGCCCCTGAGCAACTGGTGATCTAACCCCAGCTGCTTCCTGCTGTGGGCTCCCCAGCCCTCCACACACAACCGGTTTCAGAGAGACCAACAGTGACTCCAGGCTGGCTCTCCACAGGTAGTCTCATCTGCCACAAGCTCCTCCCTCTCCTGTAGATGTCTCAGTCACCGGTCAGACACTGGTCCCCTATGCTCCAGCCCCAAGGGACACCATCGCTCAGTCATTTCCAATGGGGTTACTGGGCATCCAAGCTGGACTCAAAGGAGTAACCAAGAACCACAATCTTCAGCTAACTGCCAGACTATACCAGAGGTTACAGACGCCAAGAGGGTAGCTGGAGTCCGGAGAGCAGGAATAGCTTTAGGAAAAACTGTTGGCAGTTCCCTTCTCCCCCTCCCCCTCCTCCTCCTCCTCCTCCTCCTCTTCCCACTCCACACACTCCACCCACTTCAGGCAACAGTGAGAGGAGCCTCAGGACCACTTTGGAACATGGAAGTAGTTGGCACGTCCTCTCAGCTGAAGCTAAGACAAAGGATCGTCCCATTTTAACATCCCATGACACAGTCAATTACAATGCACTAAAATGTCTATTTAGATGGGCGTATTATGTCTGGTCAAACTTAAAAATATGCCTGATGAATCACTTTACCCTAAATAACATTTGTGTGAGAGAGAAAGCTGTGAGCGAGTTCAGGCCCAAATATAACTCAAGATAATCTCTTGAACGTAGAACTAAGACAACTTCATTACACAGTGTATGTATTTTACAGTGTGAGTCTTAACTACTGTCAACAGAATACTTTAAAAAGCCTAGGATATATGTATCAGGGTAAAAAAGAAGGTGAAACCATCAGCGGGGTGGTCAAATGGGGGTACTGAGCAGGGTTCAATGTTTGAGGCCTGGGATGGAATTCTGGTTCTTCGACATACTCATTCTATAACTTTGGACAGCTTACCAAGGTTCTCTAAGCCTCAATTTCTTACTCTGAAAAATGGGCATAAGAGTACTTACCTGACCGGATCACCATAATAATTCAGTAAGGTCACATATGTGCAGTGTGTAGCATATAGTAAGCATTCGGTAGATGACAGTTATTGTTGGAGTGGACTCTAAACTTCTAAAACTTTCCATGAAGAACAAAGGTACCAGTCCCATCTAATGTAACAGGCCACTAGTCAGCTGGGTCAAAATTGGCAGGAGGGCCATGAAAGAGGGTTCGAAGGCCCCGTCAGAGCTGGCAATGGTCCAGAGAGGGCCTCTGGAGCTCGAGGCTGCGTAGTTTCCTTTGGAGCTGGGTCTCCTGCTTTGAAGTGATTCTCTTTCTGCTGGTCCCCACCACCCTCTGGGACTTAATCCTCCAGAGCCCCCAGTTGCTCAGCCTCAGTCACCACCCTCCTCTCTGCCCTCCAGCTCCCCAGTGGTTGCTGGGATTCAGGAATGCACTTTGACGCTTAGCCCCAGGCCTGCCTCTGGGCGGCGTGGGGAGAGCTGGAACCTGTGGTCTGAGACACACCCACTCTTTATCAAGAGGCAGAGAGGAAGATAGTATGCATTTTACAGACACACCCTCATCCTCCTTCCCACCTCAGCTGGAAGGCTCTGCCAGATGCGAAAAGTGTTTTTCCTGTGCCTCCGAATCGAAGGCAGAGCGAAAAGAACAGAATGTTCAGGCCAAGCAGGCTCTGGGGATCGCAGTTGGACTGAGCCAAATACCCAGCTCCAAACTCACAGTGCACGGCCCCTTGGCAACCGCAGCCCACAGTGCCCCAGGAGACAGCTCGCTGGGAGGAGGCAGTGTCAAACGCGGTAGGTGGAGAAGCTTCAGATGAGAGAACTCATCGTCCAAACTCCACGGGAACGCTGAGACCGAGCCGTTTCCAGAGTAACTAAGGGGCGGTCAGGGCCCACCTCATCCTTTACTGAGGCCTCCCCCCACCACCACCACCACCACCACCACCACCGCCCCGGACTTATTGCTCTTCGTGCCCCTTCCATTACAGAGGATAAATGACTCTTGGAAGCAGTTCTTTAGAGCTCATTTGGGGGCATGCCTGCAAACTAGTATTTTTTCCCACTGGCAATATAAGATCTAAACTACCACTTCAGAAACGTAATTACTGTTTGCAGCTGCCCTAGAAATCACTATTGGTTGAAGCCTTGGTGGATGTGGTAAGCATTACCATATGTCAGGTTCTTAACGAAGTAACGGTGATGGTCTGACACACACGCACCACAAAAGGCTTTCCCTTTTTGGTTCCCTGACATGTAGGAACATGCCACATGGATCATCGAAGCCCACGGCAAGGCATACATCTGTCTTTGAGCACACGCATGAGCCCTCTGATGCACCCACGGGCCCAGGAGTGAAGATCTTTGCATTAGGGTTTGCCCTGGCTGCACAGGCAATCCAAGTGATCCCAGAGAAGGGGATCCTGAGTAGGTCACATGTTAGTCATCAAGAAAATTACCTGTAATGCGTGTGGGAAATTCCTACACAACATTCTTTTTTGTATATATAAATACTTGGGGAACTAAACATGGTCTAAATCAGAGTTTGTCATTTCTGATGGATGCTCTTAGCACGTCGTGCTGGGTAATTCTTGGTGGGGTGGGCTGTGCTGTGCATTGTAGGATGTTTAGCAGCATCCCTGGCCTCTACCCACTTAAAGGCAAGTAGCATCCCCCACCCCAAGTTGTGATAAGCAAAAATGTCTTCAAACATTGCCAGATCTTTCCTGGAGGTGGGGTAGGGGTGGCAAAAGCACCCCTAATGGCCCTAGCTGGTTTGGCTCAGTGGATAGAGCTGTTGGCCTGCAGACTGAAGGGTCCTGGGTTCGATTCCAGTCAAAGGCACGTACCTTGGTTGCAGGCTCCTCCCTATGGAACCCTGACCATAGATACATGAGGGACTTCACAGTGACATTCTTACAGCAGAGTTTCAAGGTCACGCACTCCCTTTTTTGCCTCCCAGAGTGTTCCAGGTGTGCAGGCTATTTCTCCTCAGTGGCTGCCACAGCTCATGAGATTCTTCTTCCCAGAGCTGGCTCCAGCGTCAGATTCAACTTCCCCACCCCTGCCTCGATGCCACCAAAAGACAAGTACTCACGCCCTTCCCATTTTAATTGTTTTCATTTTACTACTAATCATTTCAGGGAAACGGGAGATAAATAAAACAACAATCAAAGCTTCCAGGAACAGAAACTAACTCACACTGGCTCGCGCAGAAGGGCCCAGCAACATCCATGTCATGCACAGGAGACCAGGTCCAGCTGGACCTCCTTCAGACTGGAAATGGGACCTGGGAAGTGGCCAGAAACTAAGGCGTCTGCTCTCTCGGCTTCTCCCTGGGCCACACGCTTTCTCTCTCCATCTCGTTCTGCCCTCGTCTTCTACATCTTAATCAGGGCCCCATATGGCCTCCAGCTTGGCTCCCACGGTTTTCAAGGCTTCAGTGTTCCGATTCCCAAATCCCAAGGGAGATCTTGATTGGCCTAAGTTATCTTTTTTTTGCCAGACCATTAAGTGTCCAGCTTAGTCACTGAATTTCAGTGAGTATTATCTCTGCATCTGAGCCTAGTATTTGAGGCCCTTCAGAAGTCTTGTGTGATTAAAGTTATAGATGTAACCAGGCTTTTAAAAGTGAAAAGTACTATACAAATGGGGAGTGGAATTTCCATTTTATAGTAATATCATACAATAAATCATGAAATCATTTGGAATTTACAATACCAGTCACATGAGGTGTTCGATATAGTGAAAAGAGCACATGATTAAGAGAGAGATCTGGGCTGTGTGACCTTAGGGGACTTCACTGCTCAGAATTATAGAAATAATGTCCATTCTACTTCAAGAGGTCTTAGATGGTCCCGACAAGAGAACTGTTCAGAAAACACTCTGCAGACTGTATAAACCTATCTGCTCTGCATGGACAGGCATTGGGAACGAGGGAGCAGTCAGGAATAATCTTTCAGCTGCAAGCCCAACTGAAAGGGAAGTTCATTGTCTCACCAGCCTCCAGGCACAGTCAGAGCTCCAGCTCCATTTCTCTGCCACTCACTTAGCTCCCCGCCTCCTCTCTGTGTTGGCCTCAGACTGACTTGTCTCATGGTCAGGAGCAGACCTAGAGCAAACCGCCCCCCATTCATTTCCAACCCAAAAAGGTAACCTCTCCCTGAAAAACAGAGTAAAGTCCTTCCATTCTGATACAACTCAGGACACGCCCACCTTGAACTAGTCACAGTCCCTTGGACAAGGAGGCCCTGTGCTGATGGGCTCAAGCCTGAGATCTTGAAGCAATCATCAGCAAGGGCATATATGTATATGTAATAGAGCTCACTCTCGCCTTCATAGAATCCCAGGGGGATTATAATAGTGACCACTGGTGTCATGGCAACAGGAAATGCGGTGTTTCAGGCCCGGCCCAGAGCAATGTGGTCTACGTAAAGTTTCTCTGCAGATGGAGGCCATCTCCACATAGTGGCTCAAGTACCAGCCTTCCCTGTTCCATCTTCACCAGATAAACTCACGCCCACGGACAAGCAGCTGAGGCCTTGCATCAGGCAGGGATGCGGAAAGCAAGACCGCAGATGTGGCCGCTCCCCATTCAGAGATGTCTGTCCTCAAGGGAGTTCTGGCATTTTGGAAACACAGCACAAGCCTCTCAGAACCATTAAATGTTTCCAGATGGGTCTCGGATCTCTCTGCCTCATGGACAAAGAGTATTGCTAGGTGCTCCCATGTAGCATCATAGATCAGGCAAACACCAGCATTATATAAATTCTACACATCCACCAGGACATATTTTCTGCAACCGAGTGGCTCAAGTAAGCCTCTAAGGGGCTTATTAAAAATGATGAATGCACAAATAATTTTTAGGCCTCTGATGTCTCCCTACAGCCTAAAGGATCCATTCCACATTCTTTAGGAATGACATTCAAGGCCAACATGGCCCCTTCTTTGCTCTCTACCAGTCTGATTCTTCTCCCAGCCTGGCCGAGCAGCTCTCAGTTTCTGAAGTTGCTCTGTCCCCTGTGTCCTGTCTCTTCTTCACAAATCATTGTTTTCCAACCTGCTAGTTAAACTAATCCAAGCCTCTTCCAACCCCCACACCCCAGGCCTATCTGACCACCCGCCCTTTTTGCCATCACTGTAACCTCGACAGCAGAGGTTCTCATTTGGCTGCACAGCGGAGTCACTGGGGAGCTTGAAAGCAATATTGATATCAACTCAGACCAATTAAATCAGAATGTAGACAAGGGAAATGTCTTGCTTGTTATGAAACAGCTATGGCAAGTGGTGGGATGCAAATGCAGGGCCTCTGGACTCAGAATTCCTGATTTGAATTCCAGCTCCTCTTTTTTCCAGCCTTGTAGGTAACCTTGGGCAAAGGACCTAACCTATGTGTGTCTCCAATTCCTTACCTCTAAAATTAAGGCAAGAAAAACCCCTACCTGACCAGGTTGTTGTGAAGATTATGTATTAATATATTACTGACACTTAGCATGTGCTCAATTAATGTTAGTTATGATGAGTGCATCAGTCTCCCTCTAAAAGACTCAGCAACATGATGATAGGACTTGCATCTATTCCTGTCTGCCTTGCCCAGAGTATACACAGAGATTGTTTTTCTGAATGATTAAATAGATATATGGATGAAGATGAATTTTGACTTTAGGAGATCAAGAAGATTTACATAGAAGAAGTGGTCCATAAGCTAAACCTTGAAAGATGGATAGTTATGGGAGGCAGGTGAGGAGTGGTAAAGTGAGGTATTCCAGCTACAACAGTAAGAGCATGAGCCCTATTTGCAGTCGGTAAAGAAAAAACAAAAGCCTGGGTGTGCTGGGGTCAGAGGAGAGGATTACAGAAGAGAATTGCTATGAGATGCTTTGAAAGGTAAGTTGGGCCATTGCATGAAAGTTTTTAGTGCCTCACTAAGGAATTTGGGTTTTATTCTGTACAAAATGAGGGGACTATGAAAAAAAAGTTCTGAGAGGATGAATACATAATCAGACCTGAGCTTTAGGACGTTGATTCTTTCCAACTGGAGAGAAGGTTGACCTTCAAGCAAGGAAAGCAAGGAGCAAGGAGTGGCTTAAGAGATGACTGTGGCTTCTCATTTATATCAATATTGTCTGTAAATGGAAAATCTTCCCAAGAGATCATCTTATTATTTTCTGATTTATTAACATATGTGCACAGGGTAAAGATTTAAATAGAACAAAACTGTAAACTCAGTCCCATCTCTGATCACCACTTACCTACCCAGTTCTCTTTCCCTGAAGCAACAACTGTTAGTGAATTTAAAAGAATTATGAGAGTACTATGAGCAATTTTACATAAACAAATTGAATAAATTAACAAATTCCTAGAAACACAAAACCTACCAAAACTTATTCATAAAGAAATAAAAAATCTAAATAGATCTACAAATACTAAGGAGATGGAATCAGTACTCAACATAGACTGGAAGTTCTAGTCAGAGAAATTAGTGAAGAAAAAGAAATAAAAGGCAACCAAACTGGAAAGGAAGAATTAAAATTATCCTGTTTGCAAATGATATGACCTCACATGCAGAAAATCCTAAAGATTCCATAACAAAATTACATTTCATTAGTTAGAACTAATAAATAAATTCAGCAAAGTAGCAGATTACAAAGTTAACACACAAAATTCAGTTGCCTTTCTATACACTAACAATGAACAATTCAAAAAGAAAATTAAGAAACAATTCCATTTATATAAAAAAATACTTAAAAATTAAACTAACCAAGGCGGTAAAATTCTTGTACAATGAAAACTACAAAACATTGCTGAAAGAAACTAAAGCAGATATAAATAAATGGAAACATATCCCATGTTTACAGATTGGAAGACTTAATATTGTTAAGATATCAATAGTACCCAAAGCTATCTACAAATTCAATGGAAGACCTATCAAAATCCCAATGATGTTTTTTGAAGAAATAGAAAAACCCTTCAAAATATTTATATGGAATCTCAAAGGACCGCAATAGCCATAGCAATCTTGAAGAAGAGGAGAGCAGAAGGACTGTTCCTGATTTTTTATAGCTGACTACAAAGCTACAGTAATCATAATAGTGTGGTACTGGCATTGAGACACACACACAAACAAACGGAATAGAATAGAGGCCAAAAATTAACCCTCTTGTACATGGCCACGTAATTTTTGACAAGGTGCAAAGACAGTTGCTTCAACAAATGGTGCTGAGCAAAGTGGACATCCACATGCAAAAGAACAGTGTTGGACCCTTGCCCAACACCATATACAAAAATTAACTCAAATGAATCAAAGATCTAAATATGAAACCAAAAAATTACAAAATTCTTAGAAGAAAACATAGGATAAAAGCTTCAAAACATTAGATTTGGCAATAATTTCTTGGATATAACACGCAAAGGCATAGACAATAAAAAATAGATGAATTGGACTTCATAAAAATTAAAAATTATTTTGCATCAAAAGACACTAGCAACAGAGTAAAAAGGCAACACAGAATGGGAGAGAATATTTACAAATCACATATCTGATAAGGGACTAATATCCAGATTGTATAGATAACTAAACTTCAACAACAAAACATGATTAAAAACTGGGCAAAGTACCCGAACTGACATTTCTCCAAAGAAGAATACAAATGGCCAACGAGCACATGAAAAGATGTTCAACATTACTAATCATTAGGGAAATGCAAATCAAAACTATAATGAGATGCCACCTCACACCCATTAGAATGAATACTAGCAAAAGAAACAGAAAATAACAAGTGTTGGTGAGGATGTGGAGACATTGGAACCCGTGTGCAATGTTAGTGGGATTGTAAAATTGTATCGCCACTCTAGAAAACACATGAAGTTTCCTCAAAAAATAAACATAGAATTACCATATGATCTAGCAATGCTACTCTGGGAATGCACACGAAAGAATTAAAAACAGGGCCTCAAACAGAACAATGCAGACCCATGTTCATAGCATAGCTTGAGTGTCCATGGACTGATGAATGATCAACTGATGAATAAATTTAAAAATGGGGTATATACACACAGTGAAATATTATTCAGTCTTTAAAAGGAACTTCTGACTACAATATGAATGAACCTTGAGAATATTACACTATTAGAAATAGGCCAGTCACAAAAAGATAAATACTATATGACTGCACTTATATGAGGTACTTAGAGTAGTTAAAATGGTAGAGACAGAAAGCAGAATGGTGGTTGCCAGGGCTGGGGGAGCAGGAGAATGGGGAGTTAGCGTTTAATGGCATAGGGCTTCCGTTTTAGAAGACAAAAAGAGTTGTGGAGATAGATGGAGGTGATGATAGCACAATAGGAATGTGTTTACTTAAAAATGGTTAAGTTAGTAAATTTTATGTTTCTGTATTTTACCACAATAAAAAAATTAAGAGAAAAATACTGCAAAAGAACCCACATATAAACATAAGGCCACATTGTTGTTGGCAACTTGCTCTTTTCTAGCTCTGAGCAACAATAGATCTAGTTAAATTGGCTGGCTACTCTACTTGCTGTAATGTGTGTTCTTATTTCACAATCGGGCTTCATTTGCCTCACCAGACTTCATATTCAGGACTCTTTCTATTACATCTCACAGCACAATCCATAACATTATGAATCAGTAACACATTCTTTTGAAAACCCCCATTGTTCCATTTCTGCTAGAACCGTGGTGAGCACATGAGGAGTTAAGATTACCATTGTAGCCCTGACCGGTTGGCTCAGTGGATAGAGCATTGGCCTGCAGACTGAAGGGTCCCAGGTTCGATTCCGGTCAAGGGCATGTACCTTGGTTGAGGGCACATCCCAGTGGGGTGTGTGCAGAAGGCAGCTGATCAATGTTTCTCTCTCATTGGTGTTTCTAACTCTCTAGCCCTCTCCCTTCCTCTCTGTAAAAAAATCAATAAAATATATATTTTAAAAAGATTACCACTGTGTACCCCACGCTCCGTGACATCAGACCACCTTCAGAAACTGCCTAACAGGGCTGGTGGCTATCCTCAGCCGCGACCTTTAGAATAATTGAGAGAGAGTTTGAATTTTTTTTACACATTTCAAAAGGCGTATTTACATTTTAAGTGTATAAGTAAATGGACTGAGCAAAGAGAGAAACTGTAGTTGTAAGAAGGAAGACTCAAAACATTCCCATTCCAAGGGACATGGAATAGACTGACGAATCTCAGATGGGAAGGGGGAGGGGGGCGGAAGAGATTAACCAAAGAGCTTATTTGCATCTAGGCATTGCCCGTGGACACACACAATCCTGCGGTGAAGGCCTGAGGTGGGGCGGGCACTGGGTGGAGAGGGGCAATGGATGGGGGAAAGAGGGGACATCTGTAATACTCTCAACAATAAAGATTTTTTTAAAAAAGATTTTGGAAGCCTTGCTCTACACCACTGGTTCTCAAACTTGGCTGCACATTGGAATAACCTGGGGAGGTTGTTAAAACCTTAATGCCGAGACTCCATACCCAAGAGATTCTGATTCAGTTGGTCTGAGGTGCAGCCTGGGCATCTGAGCGTTTTAAAACTCCCGGATGGCACTAGTATGCAGCGAAGTTTGAGAGCCACTGCTCTATAAACTGTCCTATCGTCCTTATGGGACCTGCACACTCTCTAACGTTGTAGTGATATGTGACTACGGATGTTTTCCCACTTCTATTAAACTATGTCTCTTAAGAGCAAGAGTTGTTTTTTGTTTGTTTGGGTGTTTTTTTTAAATATATTTTATTGATTTTTTACAGAGAGGAAGGGAGAGAGATAGTCAGAAACATCGATGAAAGAGAAACATCGATCAGCTGCCTCCTGCACACCTCCCACTGGGGATGTGCCCGCAACCCAGGTACATGCCCTTGACCGGAATCAAACCTGGGACCTTTCAGTCCACAGGCCGACGCTCTATCCACTGAGCCAAACCGGTTTCAGCAAGAGTTGTTTTTTAATTCCATTTTTTGTCACCTAGCAATACCTAGCCACATAATAGGAATTTAATATTTATCGAATGAATGATGAACAAATTATTTGTAATCTAAAATTGCTCCCTCGGTACCATAAAGTGTGGCTTCTGTCCTAATTTGAAGACCGGTTGGACATATTCTTGAAATTGTCAAGTTATTTCCGCTTTATTTCTAAGCAGAGATCAGATCTCTCAAGGGCAGAAGGCTGGTGGCTAGAATGGGTTTTCTATGTGAGAATGGACTCTCTGGGTACCAGCACACTGGCCACTGCCATCTGCATGAGCTCTTAGAGGAACTTGCGGCTTAAATCCTCAGACTCCAGAGGGCAATGCAACACGAACAGCCTTGCCCCACACTCCAGTGCATCCATCTCAGAACTCTTGGCTGAAATGTGATGGTGTTATTGTTTCCTCCCCTCCAGGGTGCCACTTGGAGATTTATGGGGATTGTTGTCCTCACCATGAAGGCATCTGTTATTGAAATGTTCCTTGGTAAGTACTTTTATATGTGTATCTGGATACACTGTTAACATTCTCCTAAGGTCCAAAGAAATCCTGCCAAGAAAAGCATATAAACAGCATAGAGTATCTCTTTATGATAAACCTTTTGGAGAGAAGTCGAAGTGAGAATGCTAAGTGTAGATCAAATTCAGGGTGTGTGTGTAAATATATTTTGATGTACAGCAAGTACATCCATTACATTAGAGTGTCTCTATGTATTGCATACACACATATACACACATATCTGTGTATGTATTCTTCAGCAACTAACAAATATTTCAGATAGCGCATATTTACAGATTCTGAACATAGAGGCGCTTTTACCATATTAATCTCTCAAGAAGTTGTATCACTGACAATGGCCTTACTTGTACCATTGGCAACTCATACCTTTAGAAATGAAACCCTTTACACTCCTCCATTATCACCAGAGAATGCAACTTCAGGTAGGCCCTCGGAAATCAGCAGGTCAACCAGAAGGGGGACGAGTGCAGATGGGTGTAGCAGTAAGCCAAAGGGTAATCTTCTGCTAATCTCCACCCCACTGTGCTGTGGACTTGTCAGACGGGTCACTGTAAAACTATTGCCAGGAAAGGCTTTCTGACAATCTGTACTAGTGTACTGGGGCTGCCACAACAAAATACCACAAACTGGGTGGCTTAGAACTACAGAGTTTTATTCTCTCATGACTCTAAAAGGCCAGAAGTACAAACTCAAAGTGTCGGTAGGGTTGGTTTTCTCAGATGGTGAAGTCTGTTCCATGCCCCATAATGAACCTCATCATATCTGTGTGGCATTCACCTGGCCATTGCCCTTACTCTCCAAAAAGCTGTGTCTTGCTCATGTTGCGTTTCCAGTGCTGAGTACATCAGCTAGGCCCTCAAGAAACACTGCTAAATAAATTATTCTCCTAAGGGATGCCAGATTTTTAAGGTAGCAGAGTTCAATCCTGCCCGTTTTGTTTTGGGTGACAAATTATGATCAGAGACGTTGATCATGTCTTTGCCAGCAATGTATTCAACACAGGTCTGCTGCAGGCATTTCAGAAGCCAGCAGCACACAGGATAATGTCTCTCAATGAGCCAATAAAGAAACAACATACTCCAAAGCAGTGACGGATCAACTGCACTATTTTTCTAGGCAAAGCGAGGTGAAAGAAATAAAGTCCAAATTCAGATGAGGTGTATCTTTTCATATGCTAGGCACCCAGGAGAGCCGGCTTACCCAACTGCCCACTGACCTACAGCTGCCAGTGCCAAAAACGAAAGTCACGTGTTGCTGCCACGTTTCTAGGGAATGGCAGCGCTGGTGCTGGCGGGCAGACGGTCTTCGCTAGGTCAGTGTGTGGCATTCACCACTGTCCGAGAGGAGTCCCTTTGCCAAGACAGAAGCTAATGCCCCAAAGGTCTCCCAAGGGCTCTTGGTCAGTAAAGTGATTCCTGCCCAGACAGACACTCTTGACGAGTCCTCACAAATTCCCAGTATTTATAGTGCAAATGTCCCCTTGGCATAGTTGTTTCTCCCCATGTTCTAATGGGTAAGCCCCCAGCAGGGACCCTCAGCAGCTGAGCCACTGATTATCAGCCACAACAGATGAGACGATGATACCCTGACACAACTTACTTCATCCTTATATCAAAGCAACTTTATTACTAAAAACAACCTTTTTGTGTTGTTGTTTTTTTTTGTCTTTGCACTTATAAGGAGCAAGTAGAGAAGAGGCAAAGGCTGTGGCCAGCAAACCTGCATTATGGTTCCAACTTCTGTCCCCAAAGACTGTAGCTTTAACCAAAGCATACACCCTGACAATGGTTTCTTTTCTATAAAATAAAGGGGTGACCTCCAAAGCTCCTCCCAGCATTAATATTTTATGATTTGAAACATAATTTTGTGATTTATATGATTGTGGAGCATGGTATCCTGTCTTTGCTACGAAGCTCTGATTTATGTGATGCTAGATGCTTCATTGAGTATGTAATCCCAAATTAAAGCCTGGGGGAAATTTGAATGTCTTTAAAATGATCTGCTTTTTAAGTCAGTTTTTAGGAAGGCATTGTGGACAGTGGTAAAGAGAACCAGAGCTGGACAGTGGTTAAAGTGGTAAAAACAGACTTTAATCAGGGGAAAATGACAGTATAGAACTGGGCTCAGTTCTGAACACAACAATGAAAGTGGGGGTTTACAACCAAGGAGGAGGTTGCAGGGGTCAGTGGATGGAAATCACTAAGAGGAGACATCACGAGTAGGGGGGTTCTTGCTGAAGCAACTTGACAGGATTCCTGCTAAAGGCAGACCAGGGTGGTCAGATTTCCTGGGAGGAGAAGGGGTTCTCTCTAAACAGGATTCCTGTTAAAACTGGGCAATGCAGGTCCAACAAAGATAGACACTCAAGCCCAAGGTCAAAGCATGGTTGAGAAGAGGGCTTAGAGGAGTCTGACTACCATTTGATCAAGGAGAGGGTCCTTGGCAACACTCCCTGAGTTAGTATCTTTATGGCTCTAGCAGTTTATGGGCTAGAATGAGGCACTTCTTGAAAAGTCCCAGACCTATGCTGAGCATTCAGAAGGTGCTTCCTGATGGGACCACTGATCAGATGTTCTGGCACTTCATGTCTTTCCTTGAAAGTAAATGGATTCTGATTATAACTCATTACTGACAGGAAAACTGGAACACAAGTTCCCATGAACTCTGTCAATGGTTTTAGAAAGCAGTTTTCATTACTGTGAATATATATGATTTCAATATGACCAAATTAAAAAACAATTATGCTGGCTTTTTCTAAATGTAAGAGAAGCATAATCAATATAAGACATAGAATATATATGAGAAATATACTACAAAATGGGAAAAATACAGGTAAGATAGAAATTATAATTACATCCTTATTAGCATTTGTTATATTTGCTCCAGTTACTTCTCTCTGCATATATTCTCATTTTGTCAGAATTACTCTTAAGGTGAGAGCTGAGCATGCCCCATGTCATTTAATCTTTTACATATCATTTGTAATAAATCTTATGATTTTCCTGTTGTTGGAGCATTTCCAATCTCTCATTATTTCCAGATTGCCACTAGAAATAATGCTGTAATGAACACTGTTTACATAAATCGTTGTCTACATCTCTGATTATAACTTGGGCTATATCCCTAGAGGTATATATTCTAGGACAAAGAATATGAATGTTTTTAAGGCCATGATTGCCTTAGAACTTTGGCATCTAGACATAATTTCCTCAAGGCTTCTAGACACTCATGGCCTCAGTAGCCAGACGACTACCTACTCCCCCAGGAGGGACTGGCTTTCACACCTGTATTTCGCTTTGTACTCTGAAGTGAGCATTAGCCATCTCCACCTCTGACTGGCTTCCTAAGAAAAGGAACACAACGGATTTTTCTCTCAGCCAACTTCAACACCCATTGCAGCATTTTCGGTAGAGCAGGAGAAGTCTTACTGATGAGGAACGAAGACTTGCCCCAGGGCACAAGCACATTTGCAGCCTTACTGCCCAGCCCTCCTCTGGAGAAGTGATCTCTGGAAGCTTTAATTAACAAGTCTCCGAGGGGATGGCCTCTGTGAACCACTGAGAGTAATGACTTTATTAAGCATTAATAAAGGGCTGTAAACTGAACCCCCCCCCGCTCTGCATGTTTTCAGCCTGGAGGGTCTTGGGTGAGCAAATGTGGGTGAGGTGGCCTTACTGAAATATTTATAGTCCTAATGATACCAGGGCTTATATACACCACTTGCCACAGACACACAAGCCAGACAGGATTTGGTTTTCCACAAAAATGGATACCCACATTTATTACTGTGTCACTTATTCCATCAACTTACCTTGTGCCATTTACTTTCTATATATTTATTTAGTACTTGTGTGTTTTTAATTTCAAGGATTCTAGTTATTTATTTTTGTCTATAAAATGAAAATGTGGTCTTTGCAGTGTTAAATGACACAGAGGCTACTATAAAAAATGAGACCTCCAGGACGCTCACACACACCCAAACCCCAGAAGTAAATAACACCTAAGAGTGTCTGCCTTCATTCTGCTTGGCTAGACTTTGGGCTCTCACTGAATTCTCTTTCATGTTTCTGTTCATACAGGACATGGTATGTCATCTGTCCCGACCTTAGCTAATGCTAGTTGTCAAAACTGGGGATAATTCAGTGGCTGCATCATTGGCAGAGTAGCTAGAGAATCATAAGATAAATAAAGTCCCCAGAACAAATTTGGGGACATTGACTCCTTTTACCTTAAAGACAGTTTCCAATTCAAGAATTTCTGAGTCCATTTATGCCTAAATCAAGCCTCTGTGTTCTGTGAAAAAACAAACATAAAAACTAGAAAGGAAAATGCCTGTTTTGATTAGTCTATTGCCTCAGTGTTCACCTCAGAGTCCCAACCCTGTCCAGAAAGCGGGTTTCTCAGAAAAGTGGCTAAAAGGGAGGTAAGTTAAAGCAGCACTACCTTGGAGTGAAAGAATGCCTGGAGAGGAAAGAAGAACAGAGAACTGACTGACCCTTTGATAAGAAAAACGTTACTGGTAGAATTAGTATAGGTACAGAGAAGTGAGAATTTTGCCAATAAAAAAAAAAAGTCACAATATAAATCAATATCTTAAGAAGGCATAGCTTTCAGGTAAGAAATCCTATTTGGAGGTTTATCTTAAGGAAATGATAATGGATCAGTGCAAAGATGGAGCTACTCATGTTAAATTGGAAATTGGCTAAATTATGATATATGCATAGAGTATATATATATATACACACATATATATATATACATACACACACATATTTTTTTTTGTAGAGAAGCAAGCAAGAATTTATTGACTGCAGCAAAAATATTCTTAGGCAGGGCTGCGTTGGCTCACTGGGAAGTCAGAGAAAAGGGGGCCTTGGAGACAGGTTCAGGGGGTTCGCCTAGGACGAGCTGCCACTGCCCACTGCTCCCCTGATTACAAGTCTCTTGGGGACCCTTAGAGGTTAGGGGATAAGTTCCTGTGGGGGAAAGAGAGGGGGGAGGGAACGGCGTGGGCGTGCTCCCTGGAGGGAGAGCACCAGTACATATATTTACAGGCAGTTAAAATTATTTTAACAGTAACATTTAATGACAAAAAAGTCTGCGTATATCCTTAATAGACATAAGTTCTAAACCACTGGGAACAGTATGACAATGATCAAATATTTGTTTAGAAGTACCTATATGAATACATATAACATATAGAAAAAGACTGAAAATATACTTTTTTGTTCATCCATGTTTTCTGTACTGCTTTTTGTGTTTTTTACATTTTCCTGCAAGGAACCTATGTATTCTTTTGGTAATAAGAAGAAAATCGGTCAATGTTATTTTAAAAAAACACGAGGCTCATACTGGTAATGTGACTTTAAATTTAAAAAGATAAAGAGGTCCCCCTTTGTCCCCACTGTTACATTTCCCGAAGGAGAGCAGCATCCGCTCCTATTTCTGAGGAGGCTCAACCATCTGCAGGTGGCCTTCGTGGGGGGTGCAGAACCCCGGTGCTGCTGGAGGGACCACCTGGGGACACTCAGGTCACACCTCAGATCTTGTAGCCTCTCTCTACCCCTTTTCCTTGTCTTCCTTCCCCAGACAGCCCTCCTCTGGGGCTTTTTACATACCCCCTCCATTCACCCCTCCCTCTGTGGCACTTGCGCGCGCACACACACACACACACACACACACACACACACACACCAGCATGCCATTCTCTGGCCATTTGGGAACTCCCATTCCTGGGACCAAGCAAACCATGTTCCCTCCTTTGCAAAATGAAGATGGTAGGATTGGTGTGTTGAAATTTAAAGACAACAGAACAAAGGCTAGGCATCTGAAAAGTATTTCTGAAAGACTTTTCTCCACAGAGGCCAAGTGTAGAATAGATATGTCTTATATCCTCGCCTTAATATAAGGAGAAATTAGTTTAACTAACGAGAATATTTTAATATGCGACCCAAGCAAATATCAGGATCAAAAGAGAGAAAGTGTTTAGGTGAAATAATATTGATTAGTTATTTTGTGTTTTCTTCATGTAGTTTTGCTGGTGACTGGAATACATTCAAATAAAGAAATGGCCAAGAAGATTAAAAGGCCTAAATTCAGTAAGTAAAACTGTAATTCTTCATTGACATAAGGCTTGTGTCTCCATGAGGAGGGTTGTTACGTTTTTTTTTTAAGATCATTTGGAAGGTGTTTTTTTTTTCTTTTTCTGTATTTCACTGTCTACCCCAGCTCCATCCATCATTCACATTTCAGCCAGTGAGAAGGGAGGAAGAAGGGAACATACTCACTCCCATTAAAGAGGAGTCCAAAAAGTCAAAATGCCACTTCTACTTAAAGACCCTCGGCCATCAGTAAGGGAGGATGGAAAATGTCTTGATGTCAAGCACCCACACTACCAGGAGATGGATGTTGGGAAATAAGTAGCAGGACAGGACACAGATGGGAAGTCTCACACCCAAACGTTGTGAGGAACCTGGAGCGAGATCTGTGGGCTTGATGGAGGCTCGGGTTAAGGTTTATGTAGAAAGGACCATACAAGAAAGGCTTGGGATATAATCAATGCTCTGGGCTCTCCACAACTGAAATGTCTTCGCAGGCATTACATGTTGGTGCCTTGAAATCAGCAACATTAATAATTTGAAATTAAAGAGATTTGCTTCACACACCATCCCTTTTTTCTTCGGCTCCTTTATAACCTCCATGTGGGATTTCCTGTTGAAATGAGACCAGGTGGGCAGCCATCCACAGCCTCCTTGCCTGAAACACTAAAAAGGAATCTGTTGTTTATTTATTCCTGTCAGGACCCAGAGCCAAGAGAATCGGCCCAAGGGCAGATGTGTGTTCAAAACAATGATTGGGTTAATATGGAGACAAATGCACACCCAAGTATAAATTCCTTTGGGCTGTTTCCAGTATCTTCATTAACTCATATACAGAATCATGAAAGGTTCCATGATTACCATGACAACAGTTTTCAGTGACTAAGAAAGTCTGTGCTAAGTGACCCAAGGGCAAACCTCTTCGAGAGATCTCAGATGGATTGAATTTCTGATATGCTGAATTCTACCCTTAGTCTCAAAATCTCCTCAGTGATTCAAATGCAGAACATTTGAATCAATAAGTGCATGAGGCCCTTTTCTCTAATTAGAAACTCTGACACAATCATTAAATAAAGTGTGGGGGGGGGGGGGGGAGATACAATGAAGGTAATGGGATATTCCCAAACCATGGTGATATCTGATTCTTCACCTTCGGAATAGTTCCTAATTATAGTCTGTAGCTTGGGGCCAAAGTAATTTTCATTTTTTTCTACTCAGTGTTGTCAATCTGCCACTGGGTAAGTGAGTGATGACACAGGAGCACAGGCACATGGCTCACTCATTGGACAAGTATTTACCAGGTGCCAGCCAAGTTCCAGGTATTGTGTTTAGAGGACGGCAATGGAGACTCAGTCTTTGCTCTAAGAGAGCTCAAAATCGAGGGAGGAAGAAAGACAAGTCAACAGGCAATTATGTTGTCTTATGTAAGTGCTCGGACTGTTAAAGGCGCTCTGAGACTCTGGAGAAGCAGCTGTGTATCTGGGAAGGCCAAATAGAAACTGGCCAGACAATAAGGAGAAAAGAGTGTTACAAGAGTGGAGAAAACAGCATGCTCCAATCCTGAAGAGTAGAAAGAGCTTTAAAAAAGAAAAAAGTAGCTAAGTATGACTGAAATATAAAGTAGGAGGTAAGTGTGTTCAGCTAAGAGATGGAGGGTTAGCAGGCACCAGATCCTGCAGATCTTTGTTACTGTGTCCAGGAATCTGGACTTCATCATGAAGGCAACATCGAGTATCTCAGGGAAGGTTATTTCGGATGGAATTAGCAGAAATCCAAGGCCAATTTGCTTAAGCAATAAAGGGGATTTGGGCAGGACGTGGGGTAGCTTGCAGAATCCAAGGAAGGGAACAACAGCTGGAACTCACTGGGACTGTCCCCCAGATGTAAAGCCCTCAGGAATCGGCACCTCTGCTTCTCTCTGTGTATCTGCCTCACTGTTTGCGTGCCTCCCGCCCCGCCGCCCCCCCCCCCCCCCCCCCCCGCCTCTCTCCAGACCATGTCTCTCTGTTAATCCCAGATTCTGGGGGTGGGGGGAGGGGTTGAGGGGGTGGATAATCTAATTGCATCAGCCTAGGTTGGCACAGTGGTTCAGCGAAGAGTAAAGTGGACAGGGTTGTGTTAGAGAAATAAAACAATCTTGGCAACAACAACAAACCCTTTGTACCAACACATAAAGAGAAAAGAAAGAGAATACAATTTATTAGTGAGTAAGCATTTCAGATTTACATGCAGGAGGAATGAAAGTGTCTACCAAGAAGGTCACACAAATTTATACAGTAAAGTGGAAAACAGAGCAATTACAGTTTCTCTTATCTCCTTGAGAGATACGCACACCTCGCAATTGTCTCTGGTAAACCTAGACACCTCTGACTCCTTCTGGAGGGAATGTTTATGGATCATTTTACTCTTACAGTTGACACTTCAAAATATATCTTACAAGGAGCTACTAATGGGTTTTGAGCAGAAAAGCAACATCATAAAAGCAGGGATTTAAACAAATCACTTTGGCTTCAGTGTGAAATGGACGAGGTCAGTGGTTCTCAGAGGGTGTTCCTGGACCAGCAGCATCAGCATCACCTGGGACCTTCTGCCCCACCTACCCCAGACCCCTGAATCCAAAAATTCTAACACAGCGGTTCTCAACCTGTGGGTCGCGACCCCTTGGGGGGTCAAAAGACCCTTTCACAGGGGTCGCCTAAGACCATCGGAAAACACATATATAATTACATGTTGTTTTTGTGATTAATCACTATGCTTTAATTATGTTCAATTTGTAACAATGAAATTGGGGGTCACCACAACATGAGGAACTGTATTAAAGGGTCGTGGCATTAAGAAGGTTGAGAACCACTGCTCTAGGGGGAAGAAGGAAGGCAGCAATCTGTTTTAACAAGCTCTCCAACGCCCAGTAAAATTTGAGAACTGGTGGACTAGAGAGAGCACCAAGATCAGTGGGTGTGGACAGGTTCTCTTCAGTGTCCTCCGACCTCTTCTAGCCAGCCTCGATTTTCACCAGCATTTGTTCCAGACTAGAAGTCCTCACGACCCAGGAGACTGGAGGTAACATAACAAGGAGGCAATCTGAGGGCTTGGGACAGTGGGTAATTTACTGACCCTTGCTACACATGTGGCACTGCTCTCAGCTCTTGAGGATCTGCTGTCCAAGATATGGTCCAGCCAGCTGGCAGAGCCAGATTTGAAACTCGGGTCCATGTGAGGCTCAACCCTAGACACTTTCCCCAAGCCCTCCTCCCAGTGAGCCAGGAAGAAGGAATGAAATGTCTGTTGCCTGGAGGCAGATGAAGGTGTTGGATGACCAAGGGCTAACTGAATAGGAAATAAAGTAGAAGAGACGCGGGGATAATGGAAGAGCGAGGAACCAGGATGAGTTTCTTCCCTTGGCTTGGCCTGAGACCATATGCCTTACTGGTGTATCTATTCTGCCTACGCATAGGATCACTGTTGTTTTAGGTAACTGTCTCTTCTCTCCTCCCTATTCTTTATTTTCTTGTCATCACCTTTTCCTTCTTTCCATTATTTGGTCTTCTCATGGCCCCAGTGGGGGTCCTTTGGACCCAGAAGGTAGTATATGTTGAAAATAATCTGGCATGGGGGTTTTAAAAAGGAAAAAGCAAAGATGAAAAAAGGGATGCCTTCTTACAGCTCTACTCCCAGTGGTATATGACCATTCATTCCAAGCTAATGTTTCGTTTTCACATACACAGTTGTATTGGGTACGGTTTTACTCCATCGCATGTGGCTTATCACATCACCGAATTTTCTAAATCAAATCAAGTGTGACTGATTCCAAACTGCCAATTGTCAGGGCGAAAAAAAGTCAAATTCCAACACTACAGGACTTCCTCCTTCCCTGCCCCAGCCCCTGCATGCCTTATGCAATCTAGAACCGTCAGGGAGGTCCCTGAGATCATGAAAGCCCGCCTACCGTCTTAGAATAATAAAGGGGGGAGGGGGACTAAGAATAAGCATAAATTAATGTCTTCATAAATTAACCTGTTGGATAGTCCATGGGAAAGTTTACCTCACTGAATGGAATGAGTTTTATTGAGTTTTTTTTCAGAGGTGACTTTCCAAGGCTCTCGTTTTCCTGATGCTATGGAGCCACAGATCTGACCTTCCCCAGGGGCAGCTCCATGGTGGATTCAGTCAGCACAACCCACTCCAGCAGTTTGGAACAAATGACCAAAATGTGGCTGCATTTCTCTTGATTGCTGAAGGCTACCAATACCGACTGAAGGGTGTCGGTGTGTTCCTGGCACTCCGCTCCTAAGGCAGTCATGACACCTTACAGATTTTAAGAATGAACTTCAGTTAAGTGTAGACTACACAGTCAGAAAATGTTCTACGCAAGTCAAAGCCTCTCAGCACATACTGTAATAAACCCATCCAACATTTCCACGTAAATTATGCCAACCACTGACTCCAGAACATCCCTGCATCGCAGAGTGTCTGTACTAGAGAGGGGAAAATCTATTAAGTTGTAAAATCTCCTCAATGGCTTTTCTACTTGTAAGGAAGCCCTGGAAGAGTCCAGATGCAATGGCCTTGGTCCAAAATGGGTTCAGATGAGCTAGCGTTACACAGGTGAGAGCTGTGGTTATTAACTCCGTCCATCTCTGACTTCAGTGGGCATCCAACCTTGTAGAAGATAAAATAAATGTATGCAAAGGAAAGCCTTCCTGGACCCAACTCCAAATGCCAACACACACATACAGAACTAGTTTAGATGGCTCCTGTGCATGCTACACTTCCTCTACTATATACTTACCACGGATTATTGTAAGATCTCTTTTACAGTCTGTCTTCCTAACCAAACCAAAAGCACCATGCAGGTATGCTTATTGCTCATTAGGTATCTGCTGGATAGATAGACAAATGAACAACAATAAACCACTATAAACTACAACAGGATTCATACTAGTTTTATGAAAGAGCGTCCAAGGAAGGACATGAAAAAGAAGAAGAATTTTACAGGCAGAGGAAAATGGCAGGGCTCTCTAGGTAGACTAAGCCCAGATATCATGGGAAGCACGTAGAAGTTTCCTGGGGAAACAGTGAGTGGAGTGATTTTGTTTAAGGGTCGGGGTGTCATGGGAGATGCAGCTGGAAGGTGGGTTCAGACCTGGCAATGCCAGTCTGAGAAGCTTTGTTCTTCCCCATTTTTTCGCCCCTGACAATTGGCAGTTTGGAGTCAGTCACACTTGATTTGATTTGGAAAATATGGTGATGTGATAAGCCACATGTTAGGGGGTGGGGACTGAGAGTTTTCCGAGCAGAAAATCTAGATGATGAACACAACAATCAGCAAGATAAACAAAAGCAAGCTCTTCTCCACGGGCAGTGAGGCTACATTCTGAAATACTTTTATTATATTTGAAGTCTGTTGAAATAGTCTTGCCCTGGAGTGAAATGTACGTTTAATTCACATAGTTCTCTCCAAAAAGTTAACCTTAATACCTTGTAAGGCAGGGAAAGATTTTCCCAATCAACCTTGAAAGAATAGATGATTCCCAGAGGTACTGCCTCAGGCATGGAAAGGCCATTGTTCTGGGATTTGGTTATTTCGTGTATTGGATACTGATGAAGAGAGATACAACTCTGAGGTTACGGGATTTTGGTATAACATGCATTTGGCTTCTTGAGTAGGTTCCCATATTGTTAGCTGTAGCAACTTGTAAGTAACCCGCAGTGTCTGCCTGCTCCTTAGACAACTGGTGCCAACACCAGTGTGCTCTCCCTACAGATTGGTGCATGTGCCCTCTCTCAGACCATGAAAACAGAAGAGGATTAGCTTTTTTGCCCTCTTCTTCTTCTTCTTCTTTCATTGATTTCAGAGAGGAAGAAAAAAAAACCATCAATGATGAGAGAGAATCATTGATTGGCTGCCTCCTGCACACCCCTTACTGTGGATTGAGCCCAATACCCAGGCATTTGCCTTTGACCAGAATCAAACCTGGGACCCTTCAGTCCCCAGACCAACACTCTATTCACTGAGCCAAACCAGTTAGGGCTCTAGCCTCTTCTGATGTGTGGGTGAGAAGGGAGGTGAACTCTCTCAGTGTTAAAGATGTTTAGTTATGTAAATTCTACCATAGCAATTCTCAGAAATAACAGGAAACCAATTTAAGGAAAATTACACTAGAAGAGTTGCCTTGCAGGTATTTGGGATAAATGCACAGATGGAAATACACACACACAAAAAAAACACATGCACACAAACACTCATCCACACAACCTATTTACAAGACATATCCTGCATTCACCCACTGGTGGTTGTCAGTGACCTTCAGTCAGAAAAGCCCTGTGGCATCAGAGTAGGGAAGCAGCAGATTAACTCCTTCTCTTCACTTATAGAAGAGGCAGCCAGGTAGAGATGGCAAAGCTTCGGGCTTAGAGTCAGATGATCTGATTTCAGATCCTGGATCTGCCACTTCATTGGCCCCTGAGTCTGAGCAATCAGCTTACCTCTCTGGAAATGAGGACAGTATGCCTCTCAGGGTTCTCAAAGGGTCAAGTGAAAAAATGTGTCTGATTGTCTTTGTGAACTAAAGGTAGGTTATTTTTAATCACAAACTTCTGCAGCTGTCCAAACGGTATGTTGCTACAGAAAAGTTAACTCTGTTATCCAATCACTGCTTCATCGCCATCCTTCCATGGCACAAACGCTGGTTAGAAGGACCAATCTGAACAGACTTTGAAGTGCTTAAAGCCTGGGCTTGGAGTTATCTGCTGAAGCAAGTGAGCTTCACCAGGTTTGTCTTTATCAGCTACTTCCATCACGTGTCCTGTTTTCCCCAAACTGTTGCTTATATATATATATATATATATATATATATATATATATTATTCTTGAGAAACCTTTAATGACCAAGGGAAAATATTTCTTTAACCGCACCCCACCCCCACCCCCATGCTGCACATCGTCTTGGCAAAGGCTTGCTTGGCTCAGGAGAGAATGTGATACAGTGTAAGAATCAGACACATCTGGGTTCAAAACCAGCCTCATCACTGACCAAAGCAGTAGTTTCATCATCTGGAGTGGTGCCATCCAATATTCGCTTGGCCACACGGCTCCTCGGATGTCAGGTTGTATCTGTGTAAATACCAATTCCATAATCTTTTTAAAAGTCTGGAGCTCTCCCTGTGAATTATGGGGAACCTGAACTGCACTCCTCAGTTTTATCTACCAAGCCCGCCCATCCTGTGTTCCCATGGCCTTCCTGTCCAGCTCTGCCCTGTGACTCAGCTATTTGAGCAACTCCTCAAAGAAACTTCCCTTCATTGAACATTTTCTCATATTTGGAGCCTTTCAGATTTTTAAGGATCAAAAGAAGGAGTCACCTTGTGGAACACAAGATCTTCCACCTGCACCTCATTACATCCTCACGCTCTCTTCTTCACCATTTTACACACAACCTTCTCTCGCCCATTTAACAAGCCCGTTTTCCAGGTAGACTCTTCTCCATGCAGGCCCTTAGAAGCTCAGCCTCTGTCCCAAGTAGGCTTGTCAGGAAATTCCTCCTGGAAAGAATACTGTGCAGCCTGAAGATTTATGTTCTTTCACCACCAAGCCCATTTCCACACCAGAGGTTTTGCCCTCGCTCTTCCTTCTGTTCGGAAGGTTTTCTTCCAGGCCTTTGCGGACTGACACCTTTTCATCATCAGGTAGCAGTGTTAAGAGATTAAGTAGAGAAGAATTAGGGACCAAATCCTTTAAGGCCTTATAGATCACCTTAAGGAGCTTTGGCATTATCCTGAGGGCAACAGAAAGCCAATGAGGGGTTTTAAGCAGGAGAATGATGAAATCTGATTACACTGTTAAAAGCATCACACTGGCTGTTTGATGGAGAAAGAACTGATTCGAAGAATGTGTAACATGGAAGGGAGAAGACAAGACAGGAGACTATTTATTGGGTTAATAGTTGAGACAGGAAATGTCAGTGACTTGGACCAAGGTGGAGGTAGAGAGAAATAGCGGATCTGGAACAGCAGGACTTGCTAATGGATTGGTTTCATCAATCACTGAGCACACATTCTGTTGGGCAGCAAACAAAAATCCTGCCCTCATGGAGTATATATTCCAGTAGATGAGTGAACTATTAACTGGAACTGGGACACGGGAAATGTAGTATCATTTAAACACATGAAAGGAGAAAGAGTTCCAGGTGTGAGCAATGCACAAGCCAAGTCTGCTTCGGAAAACTACAGGGACAGTAGTGGCACATCCCATGGAGGGGACTGTGGAAAGGCCTGAAGGATTCTGGAATTTTTCCTCAAGGCAGCAAAAAGCTATTGACCAAAGGTCCAAATTTGTTTGAATCAAAAGTGATCAGAGGCTGCTTAAGAAAAATGAGGAAAAATGCTTTACGACATAAGTCAGTAAAAAGGAAGAATTAACATGATCTGGCCACTGAAGCTCAGGATCAAGGAGAAAAGTGCATGCATTTTCCAATTTTATTTAATGGTCATTTTTATTTTGTTAAGCTAACTTTTTGCATAAATCTCTTAAAATGAGATTTTACTCTATTTGAATACCACAGTCCAACAGAACCATTTACTATCAAAACTGTTTATGCATAA
Organism: Myotis yumanensis; assembly: GCF_028538775.1. NCBI lineage: Eukaryota > Metazoa > Chordata > Mammalia > Chiroptera > Vespertilionidae > Myotis > Myotis yumanensis. The sequence continues at coordinate 17,672,977 of NW_027223762.1, forward strand.
GGGCTTTTATGTTATAATAATTCCTCCTCATTGACATCCAGGAGGCAAACTTACAATGGCCTTCTCAAAGTGGTTAGGAAATGTGTTTTCCAGAAGCAATGGGCTTGCCTAGGATCATTGAGAAGATGAATGGCAAAATAAGAAGTAGCACACACAGTCTGATTTGGCTTGCTACATCCCTGGCTGATTGCATGTGACATCCCTCAATAATGCCTCTGTTACTAGACCCGGCAGGAGACTCAATGCAGAACAGAAACATTTGCAGTTCCACCTTTAAGATCCCAATGTTGCGTGAAAATAATGGCTCAGGCAATACCTGTTTTTCCCAGGAACTCTTGGAGATCAATGCGACAGACACATTATCTCAATGAGTAGCAATCTAAAGTCTATCCCACAGTTCTAACCATCTGGGTTGCAAGTGCTGCTTCTCTTTCCCTGTGGCTGGTGCCAAGAACCACTGGGAAGGGTTCCTTGGCAGATTCTGAGATGCTCCAATGTGAGCTCTGTCATGAAAGTGACCTTGACCTTGAGAGGTCAAGGTAACCTAAAGGAATCCTACAAGGAAGAAGCAGAGCAGGTGGCCAAGGAACAGGTCTCTATGCAGAGGCCTCAGTGAAGCAATTCTGGGCTCCCCCAGGACCTCTGTAACTTTAGCCCAGGTTCCCTCACTCCCACCAGCAACCATCTGCTCAGGAAGCATGGGAGAGTCTCAATTCTTGTTGCTTCCAAATGCTCCTGGAAGGAAACCTTTCTGTGGCTTCTGCATAAGTTCTCACCTGAGGTGAGCAGCAGGGACACAGTATCCCCAGCACCCGGTTCTCTGTTTTGACATTTGTCAAATATCTTCCTGTCCTTTCAGACCTGGGAATGAGACTTCTTGAGCTGCCTTAATTTTGACTTGTCCTCCTAAGCGAGGCTTTTTTCTGCACCTTTGAGCTAAAACCCAGAGAAGGGAAGGGAGATATGAAAGTGAACCTAAGCAACAAAAGAGAAAGAAACAAGGGAAACCGAAGCTATAAGATGGAATTGCTTAAAAGTACTCAGAGGAAATGCAAAGATAAGTCATTTCATACGGGCCTAAAGTAGAAAAAGGGAAGATGCTTGGAAGGTTATGGGACAACAGACAATTTCACACATAACTGTGAGGAGACTGTCAAGAGGTAAACCATGGCTTCCATAGACTCCAGCATGAGCTGCCAAAAGGGGCAAATGGCTGCTTCTCCCCAGGTGGAGTTAGACATTATCATTCCCAGTGATTTGGACAATAACGCTGACATTTTTACTTAGCTCCCTCTCTCCAGCTTGGTTTTCTGTACACACCTAACAGCTATTTGACCTTTAGCTACATTTTGCCATTGCACTTCGTGTTTCCAAAGTGCATAAACCTGGGTGCTTGGTTTCGTTTTTCCTCCCTGTGGGATGAGCTGATCCACCAGTTTTGTTAACCCAGTTGGGTGCAGATAAAGCAGATCTTATTTAAGGTACTTCTCAGGTCTATGTGCAAACAAGACCAAACAAAGAAAAAAAACAATGCCCCTTAAAGCAGTGGTTCTCAACCTTGGCTGCACATTAGAATCACCTGGGAATCTTTGTAAAATCCTGATTTCTGGGCCGCATCCTCCGGAAATTCTGTTTCTTTCTTACTAATGTTGTGGCCCCACCCCATAACAAAGAAACAGAAGTTCCGGAGGATGAGGCCCAGAAGTCAGGATTTTACAAAGATTCCCAGGTGATTCTAATGTGCAGCCAAGGTTGAGAACCACTGCCTTAAAGGAAGGGGTAGAGAATTTGATGAGCAGGAAGCAAAATATTCCCATGGAACATTTTCCCCCTTATCTTTTTAAACCAACTATTTCATGAGACATCCCACTGCATGTGCTCAGTGCAGCCTGAAGTCTCTCAATAGGTTTAGTCATCATGTAGAACTCATACAGTAAGAATCTAGATGGAGCCCATTTACTCCACTTCCGAATATTTGGGTTGGCCTGCCAGGAGATACAAAACCTTAGAGAGCCAAACTTACATCCAAATTGAACCCCAGTTCATAGAGCTTGTCACATGAACCAAGAAGGGATGGTTTCCTTTTCTTTCTAAGGGAGGAGGTGCATTTGGGAGTGGGGATGTGATCGGCAGACAGGAGGAGAACTGAACGCACCGAGCTACACCCAGGGATCAAACAGCGAACCAGTTTAAGGAGAGACTACACTGGCATAGTCAGCTTCCAAATTGCCTTTAAAAAAAAAAATACTCAAAATAGTAAATGCAGCCTTGAGTATCAGGGTTTGAAAGAATGAAAGATAAAAAGAAAATAACTTCGGAGAGGAGGCAACCTGTGGCGGGAAGAATGAAACCACAAAACTGTTTTAAGCACAGTGCTCCTCTCCTTAACGTAGACCACAAATTGTTTTAGCCTGTGATCAAACTCAGCCCCAGGGCTCCCAGGAGCAGGGCTCCCCTACTGGCCCAGCCCTGTCAGGGAGGGGTGTTTAAGGAAAGAGTAGGCGTCCTACCGCCCGGGTTCTCTCCAGTCTGAGTGAGGTGCCGCTCTGCCCCACTCAGGTAGGTAAGGGTTAAGGAAACCAGTGTGCGCTCTGACTACAGCTGGAAGCCATTAGCAGCTCTGAGACCATCTCAGGAACCCACTTAGAGGGTGGGTGGCCTGGCAGAGATCCTGACCCGTGTACATGTATGTAATCACAGACCCCTGGCACTGGGTGGGGCTTTCGTTCTACCTCCCGCCCACTGTGGAAATCCCCTCCTCGACTGTCCAGTCCCTCCTTGCACACTTGAGCCCATTCACTGCTCATGGGGCGGCCCACTCCTCAAGGGCAAACTCTATTACCAGGCAAGTTCTTCCTGGCCACTCTTGTCTACCCTTTAATTTTAACTCTGCCCTCTGGTGTCAGCACACAATGGTCCTCCTTGTGGAGACAGCTGTCACTTGCCTTCAAATCCTCTCCTTCTTAGGGCCAAACAGCCCATGTCTGCCAGCCATCCCTTCATCTGGTAGTTTCCAGACCCCCCTGAGCCTGCTTACTCCTTGAACTGTGCTCACGTTTCAGAGTCTCCTCTCAAGAATGGGCCCAGAGCGGGAAACATTCCCAGCTCGAAGGGCATCAGGTAGTGTCATCTAGGAGACCTTTTCCCTCGGAGTTGTAGAGGGACATTTTTTCAGGGAAGATGCAGCCGCACTTCCTTGTAGGTCCTGCCATTAGAGCCTCTCCCTGCCGCACCCCTAGCAAGCTTTCAGCTCGGAAGACTCGCCTACTCCACTGGACAGCACTAGCCTGGCAATTACAGTCACAGCCAAAAAGGGGGGGAGAGGAGTGGAGGATGAACGAGCTTCTCCTGGGTGCTCAGCAGGGAGCTCCCAGCTTTCCACCAAGTGTGGAGGCAGATGAGGAAAGATCCCCTCTTGACCATGGACCTCAGACCCAGCCTCTAGACCAGCGGTTCTCAACCTGTGGGTCGCGAACAATGAAAATACATCCTGCATATCAGGTATTTACATTACAATTCATAACAGTAGCAAAATTACAGTTATGAAGTAGAAACGAAAATAATTTTATGGTTGGGGGTCATCACAACATGAGGAACTGTATTAAAGGTCGCGGCATTAGGAAGGTTGAGAACCACTGCCTAGCCCCGTGGTCGGCAAACTGCGGCTCGAGAGCCACATGCGGCTCTTTGGACCCTTGAGTGTGGCTCTTCCTAAGCCTTAGGAGCACCCTAATTAAGTTAATAACAATGTACCTACCTATATAGTTTAAGTTTAAAAAATTTGGCTCTCAAAAGAAAATTCAATCATTGTACTGTTGATATTTGGCTCTGTTGACTAATGAGTTTGCCGACCACTGGCCTAGACCAAGACAAAGAGATCACTTCCATTGTCTATCGCCCCTGTCCCAAAACCTGCCATCTCATCCCACACCCCCATGGGACACAGTCAAGCCTCCTCCCGCTGGCCTGGCCTGGCCAGTCCCAGGCCTCCCAGGGGCTCCAGCCTGGGGGCCTCTGCCGCAGCCAGCCTGGCCCGCCAGTGCGGAGCCCGAGGCTCCTGCATCCTTGTCTGCCTTTCCTGGAGCAGCCCTCCTTCTCTGGGGAGAAGCCCTCCTTCTCCGGGGAGGTTGTCTGTGAGTTTTCTCTTTCCCGGGGCGAGCTCCAGAGCACCAGAAACACCACGGCGCCCCAGCCAGGGCTCCAGGTGATATTTCTCGTCACTGGAACAGGTCTTTTCCCAGAGTTCTCTTCAATTAATTGATTGCCCAGATAAACACAGGAATGAGCCTTTTGCTTTTGCTCTCGGCAGTTAAATGCAACGGATGGTGTTTGTTATGTGTCTGGTCTGAGGGCTGTCCTAATTAATTACATCTCTGCTTTCATTACATGGAGGGGACCTAGGGTGAGCCCAGGCTCTGGCTCTTCGTGATTAACTAAATGAATAGTTATGACCCGACAGAGTCACCCCATATAAGCTGATAGCACAGGGTGTCAGTTTGACCTATTTTATATTCTCAGCGGTGCCTCAGATCAACTGTGATGTCAAAGCTGGGAAGATCATCAATCCCGAGTTCATTGTGAAATGCCCGGCAGGGTGCCAAGACCCCAAGTACCACGTGTATGGCACGAACGTCTACGCTTCCTCCTCCAGCGTGTGTGCCGCTGCGGTTCACAGGTGGGTAGCACGGAGCTACTTAACAGCTAGCAATCAGGGTGTGGGCGGGGAGCCAGGGCAGGGTTGCCTGATGTAGCAAACAAAAATGTACGAATGTAACTGAGCACCCTGGATTCCATCTGGCCCGCCTACCCCTCTGGACTCCGCAGGAGCCGAGGGTGGTCCTGGACCTCCTTCCCCAGTGCTCTGTGGACAGCAGGGCTCCCTCCTCTGTACCCCTCAATGGAGACGGGTTCCTGACAAGGACACCAAAGTTCTTGATGCTGTAAATACCTGTGTGTGCTGAGCAAGGAGATATTAGGGATGAGACGAAGGCAGGCCCAGACGTTTGGAGAAGAAATGTCCCAGCCACGGTGATGCTGGAGACCGTGGGACAGGAAGAGTGAGGAGGAGGGGGTGGTGGTGCTGCTTGGTCGGATGTTAGTTTGAGACCAGGCAGGAGGACAGGAGGCATGGCATGCTTTGGACTAAGTCACTGCCTAAAGGAGGAGAGGCAAAGGTGACCCTCACAGAATCCTCATACAACACAGGGAATGTATACTTACTTAATACTGACTTCAGAGAGGAAGGGAGAGGGAGCGATAGATAGGAACATCAATGATGAGAGAGAATCATTGACCGGCTGCCTCCTGCACACCCCCTACTGGGGACCAAGCCCGTAACCCGGGCATGTGCCCTTGACCGGAATCAAACGCACAGGCCAACCCTCTATCCACTGAGCCAAACTGGCTTGGGCTTTACTTAATATCTTTGATAATAAGGTTAATGTATGTGTCAAGCACCCCACCTATATTATCTTATTTAAACCTCACCATTGCCCTATGCAGTATCTATTACGATTAACCACACCTTAAGGATGAAGAGAAGTTGAATAGCCACACTATTAAAATTTAGTAGCAGATGGGGACTCGAAGCCACGTCAGTGCCTGTAGTCCTAACCACCACAGGCCCTGCTGTGAGACGTGGCTCCTGACTCAAGGCATGGACACTGGATACTGGATGGAGTGTCTGAATTATTCAGGCTTCTGGTATCTTTCCCCTTTCCTTCCTGGCACACCAGTTGGTTGATTATTCGGTTGTACCTCTCCAGAGAGGGGGGAAAAGATGTAAAATGCATTTCCCTTCAAGGTATGTAGCCAGTAGCTTCTCTGAAATTGGAAAAGCAGTAAGAAAAGAAAAAAAATCTATGTGTAAAAACAGTTGTAGGAATTACTAGTAGATTTTGTTGGCCGTACTCCTCTTTTCCCCATCACTGCAGAGAGAGAAGGAATTAACAGATCGTTCAATGTGACAGGACTACAGAGGCTCTATTAGAGACAAGTAGAGGAATATTAAAGAAAAACAACACTAAATGCTGTTTCTTAACTCCAGACCATGGAATAACAATATTTTGCTTTCACTCTGAAGTCAATTTCATGCCAAAAGAAAAGAGGTATGTAAAGATTTATATACACACCTGCACATGCACGAATACACACGTGCATGCCTCCCAAACATACCTGCACGCGTGTGCGTGCTCACATTCATCCTTCACGCCCATGGGCGTGCCCACAGCTCCACCACATCAGCTCTCTCCCGTCTGTGTCTGTGTAGACACTGACCTCTGTTGCAGAGGCTGAGCCTGTCTTAAGGTGCCTGTATTTTTCCAACTGTGATCTGAGATGGTTGGCACTGGTTTCCGCCGACCACTCTGGCACTCCCTTGCCTTTCTATGTTTCCTACGCAGGACAGAGCCATGTGAGTTCATGTGACCTCACCAAAGATGTCATCAGAAGGGCAGTCATCCTTACACTGTAATTCTCGCCTTTTAGCATCATCTCAACCCTATGAGGCTGCTACTAGCATCCCCATTTGTTAGAAGAGGGACTGAAGCACAGGGAAGTCCATTAAGTTGCTAGTTAGTTGCACATTCAGGATGAGAAGTCATGTCCACGATTCCAGCCCAGAGCCCAGGTGACACACTTCAGGCTCTGTCCCTCCTCCAGGTGGTGGTCAAGGGCCTGGTGCATTCGCCTCCCTGGACTGCTGTTGCCTCCTGTAGTTTACAGGCCACTGGCCTCCCAGGATCTGCCCTTCTCTGGGAGAATGTCTGGGAATGTCCTCACCCTCCAGTTAAGTCCATAAGATGAGGCTCATGCTCTTCTACAACCAGAGCACCTCACGGGAGCACCTCACGGGAGCACAATAGGTCTACACCTACACCTTTCCCTGAGTCTGGGTTTTCAGTCTTACGTAACGTCCACAAGTCCATCATGAGAACCCTGGAGGCTTCCACAAGCTTTTCCAACAGCCCGAGGAAAGCACAGCACGGCCCCCTCCCTCACTCTGAGTGGCAGCTACAGGGAAGGCACACACATACTTCCTCAATACAATGGAACATAAATTCAAGAGCAGAATAATTTCTCTGGGGGAAAATAAAAAGCCATAAGTTATTTTTATTTCCCCCATTAATTATGAGTAAAGGGACCACGGGATAATTTATTTTAAAATTAGAAGTTTCCGGATACACCACTGGTATGCCGGTAAATGTTTAACCACCGGCTCTCCAAAAAGGTTGGGGTTGTTGATTTACCGATTTGGGTGGAATAAATACTCCCATCATGTCTGATTTCAAGCTACTGATGTGACATGAACCAGCTCCCACAACCCTAAAGCTTACCAGTTGGCTTTGGGAAGCAGAGCCCACACACCATCGACAGGCCTGCTGATTACAGAAGCATGAAACACGGTCGTTCCCATAAGAGAATTTCCAATCTAGCCGGGAGGCCAAATTAACTCAAGAAATGTTTAGGCAACAGCACAAGACGAAATGAAATCAGTCTCAACTGGGAGGCAGGACTTAAGGTGTTGCTAGGAAGGGGCCTAGGGAAGTCCTGTCAATCTCGGTGGGGAAGGCCGGGTTAGGGATCCAGTGAGGCAGAAGTGGGAACCAGGTTCTCAGAGCAAACATTGCAGCTTGAAGTGAGACAGTGAGAAAACCAGGGTCTGTCAGGGGAGCTGAGACCAGCCCTGCTGCAGCTGGGAGAAGTGAGGTCACGGATTCTGAGAGCTCCTGAGAGAAGAGACAGCAGGGTTGCAAGGACATGAGGAGTTGGCGCCAGGAGGCACCTGTGCTTTTGAACCCAAGAGGCCACTGTGACCAGTGGGACAGACCCAGGATTCCAGGTCACTTAGACCTGGGTTCAAATCCCTGCCTTGACAGTTACTAGTTACAAAATCTGGAGTCACTCAACCTCTCTAAGTCTGTTTCTGCGATCTGGGAATAACACATTCACTCAACTCCACAACTCATAGGTTTGCTGAGGGACCCAGGGAGACACCATATATGGCAGCTACCAGTATTTCCAACCTTTTTCATCTCCTGGCACACCTAAACTAATTACTAAAATTCTGTGGCACACCAAAAAATATACTATATTTTCTGCCAAACTGATAAAAAAAAGAAAAGGTATGATTTTGATTCATTCACACCAGACACCTATTGTTGTGTTGCCTGTTGTCATTTTTTTACTTGACAATCTAAGCGAAAAGAGGTCAGTGCCCCTGACTAAATAGTCAGGTTTGGGATGTTTTAAAAATTCTTGCAGCACACTGGTTGAAAATTGCTGATATAGGGGGATGATTTTAAAGCAATTTAGTGCTGTAAATGCTAAGTATTATTACCACTTTCTTTTCTTCTGGGTCATGAAGCTGAGTATTGAATGTTGTTGACTCCCATAAGGCAGGTGAGCAAGAAATAGCAACCACTACTCCTGAAGGGAAGGAAGGGTATGGATAAACACAAATCTAAGTGTTTTTTAGCTCCCCTGTGCCATAAATTACAGACACCCACAGAGCCATGTTAACCTCTGGGGCCAGGGGATGACAATGTGAAAATGATATTCAGAAACCAGAACTGAGCGTCGGTTATGTCACGTCAGGATCCAAAACCTTCAAAACCTAGAAATTAAATAAACAATTCCAGTGTTTGAGGACTCTTTTAAAGAGTTTAACTTAGCTACACACCTTTCTGGCCCAAAATAAAAGGAATAATTTGCTTTTAAAAACATCATACCACACCCTTTGAAATACCTGGATTCATTCTGTGATGTCACACAATGAAACTGAAAATTGTCAGGAAAGAGGTTTTAATTAAGAGAACCAATGGGGCCCTGGCCAGTGTAGCTAATTGACTAGAGTGTCAGCTTGTGCACGGAAGGGTTGTAGCTTCGAGTCACAGTCAAGGGCATGTACCTGGACTGCAGATTAGATCCTGGCCTGGCTGGGGCATGTGAAGAATTTTTCAAACATCCAAAACCTGACTATTTAGTCAGGAGCACTGACCTCTTTTCCCTTATCAGTGGTTCTCAACCTTCCTAATGCCGCGACCCTTTAATACAGTTCCTCATGTTGTGGTGACCCCCAACCATAAAATTATTTTCGTTGCTACTTCATAACTGTAATTTTGCTACTGTTATGAATCGTAATGTAAATACCTGATATGCAGGATGTATTTTCATTGTTCGCGACCCACAGGTTGAGAACCGCTGCCTTAGATTGTCAAATAAAAAAATGACAATAGCCAACACAACAATAGGCGTCTGAAGTCTCTCTCACATCGATGTTTTTCTCTCTTTCCCCCTCCCTCCCTTCCTTCCACTCTCTCTAAAAATCAACAGAAAAATATCTTTGGGTGAGGTTTAACAACATCAGAAAGAAAGAACTAGTGGGAATGAGGAAACCAGGGAAAAGAAATTTGAGGTGTGGTGGCAAAGAGAAATTCCTGACTGAACAATCAGGTCCTGCAATAAGAAAAAGAAGGACATCGGAGCTGGGAGGTGAATGCTGGGCCATGTGGAGGAGGCACGTTCTTGGGGGGTGGGCTGCAGGTCAAGGTGACCTTTTTCTTAATCTCGCTGCTTTCCTATCTTTAAATAAAGATGGAGGCTGGTTTGGTCTTCCGTTGATCACATCAAACAATATTTGTTCTGTTCTTTCTTCAAAACATTTCTTTTCTCTTCACAGTGGTGTGCTCGATAATTCAGGAGGGAAAGTACTTGTTCAGAAAGTAGCTGGCCAGTCTGGCTACAGGGAGAGTTATTCCAACGGCGTCCAGTCCTTATCCCTACCCCGATGGAGAGAATCCTTCGTCGTCTCAGGTACGCCCTCACTCTGGGGGACGCTGCTAACAGGGGTGCTTGGGTTCAGTAACCTCTTGGGACAAAATGTGCTCTTTCCAATGTGCTGTGAGCTTTACTTCATGGCCCACCTCATTTCATAAAACCTGAAGGATTCTTCTCATAATTAGGATCATGAAACAATGAGTTATAATTACAGTGATAAATCACTTCAGTCTGGAAATACTGAAAGGCTCCAATTACTCATGTTAAACACACTGCAGCTCTCTGTAAGCCCAATCAAACTTTTTAATTAAGTGAATTACACTTAATAACTTGGGTTTTTTTTTTAACTATTCCTTTTGTTATGCCAAATGAGTCTCAGATCTAGAACCTTATTCCTCAAGATTTCTAGTAAATGAACAGATAGGAACAGGGGAAGGCGACGCCCCCATCACACCTCTGTTGCTGCCACTGCCGGCAGCACAAGCCTCAGCTGGCCCTGGTTACCTGAGTCTCAGGTGGCCCTGGGCAGCTGGGGGGCTGAGGGGACTGGGGGACTCCAAAGGCAGGCGCACGGAGTGGCTGGGCTCACCTAGGGGCGGGCCTGGCCTTGCTGTGCGCCTGCCGCTCCCGCGGGGCTGAGGGGACTGGGTGCCGACATCTTGTGGCTGTGGGCTCCACCATCTTCGAGGGTGGGGCAGTCAATAGCATATTCCCTCCTTACTGGCTGTGGGCGCCACCATCTTTGCGATGGCATGAGGGTCAATTAGAGGGTCAATATTCCCTCTTTATTAGATAGGATTGTTGCACTAGTCAATCAGTTTTCACTATCTACCTCTACTGGATTTTTGTAGAAAATCATTTTCACTTTTCTCCCCTTTTCCAAAGAGGTAATGTCGGTGAGCTAGTGACTAGTACGATTTCACAGTGAAAAAGTAAACAAGTATCTTTGCATTATCATGACCCCCCAACCCTTTTATTATATTTGTGAATTTTCCCAACCTAACCTTTTTAAAAAAATATTTTTATTGATTTCAGAGAGGAAGGGAGAGGGAGAGAGAGATATAAACATCAATGATGAGAGAGAGAATCGTTGACCGGCTGCCTCCTGCATGCCCCCCGCATGACCTGGCACATAGGTCAATGCTCAACCACTGAGCCACGCTAGTCGGGCACCAATCTAACCTTTTATTTTGAATTTTTTTTTTTAATTTACAGAAAAATTCGCATGAATATAATGAATATCTAGATTCACTTCACCCAGATTCACCAATTGTTAATATGTTGCTATATTTGCTTTATCTATTTGTCTACCTATCATCTGCCTGTATTTTGTCTAAACCAGGCAGGCATCATGACACTTGATCTTCAACACTCATCTTGCAAGAGCAAGAACATCTTCCTAAAAAGCCAACACCATATCTAAAACATTAGCATTGATAAGATATTATCTAATAAATAGTTTCTATTCAATTGTATCCAATTATCCTAAAATAGTCTTCAGAATAATTCCTTCCTTTTTTGGATCAAAAATCCAAAGACCATCCATTGCATTTAGTTGTCACGTCTACTTGGTGTCCTTCAATCTAGAACTATCTCAACACATTACCGTTTTGGTCATGAACGGCAATGACATTTTTGAAGTCCCAGCCAGTTGTCTAGTAGTATGTCCCACAATCTGGACCACACACAAGTCCAATTTTTTCCTCCTGGTGGGATTCAGGTTAAATATTTTGGCAAGGATACTATACAGGTAGCATCATAGCATATCCATTCTGTCCTATCACAATGACCATATCAGAAGGCACATAATGGCAATGTGTCCAGTTGTTGGTGAGGATAAATTCGATTAATTGGATACTTTACCTTCCCTCTCCACGCTGAAAATACCTAATTAATAAGCAACCTGCAGGGTGATACTTCGAAAAGCATGAATCGCTTGTTTCCCAACAAATCACTCAGTGGTGTAAACATCTATTGATCCTTGCTGCAGCAAGAATTACATTAGTAATTATAGTTGTTCTAATTCTGTCATTTCTTCCACACTCATTAGCTAGTATTTTTATAGAAAGAAGAAACAATCCCCCTTCCTCCCGCTGCACACTTAGGATACAAACTAGACTGCTTCCTAAGTCAGAGAGTGGAAAGTTGTCAACCACAGTACTATGAGGTTTGCCTTGTAACAAAGAATTCAGAAACAAAGAATTCAGAATAGGGGCCTTATGAAAATGCTATGTCTAGAATACAAATTTGTTGCGTATGGAGAGAAATATAATCTCCACATAGGTGTTTACCAAGTTGCTCCTGGCTAAATAAGAGTATTTTGATCTAAAGTACTTAGCCTGCAATCCAAGAATCCCAACAGAGGTTTAAAAGAAAAATTAATCCCATGAGCATATCAATCTGCTGAGATTATTCCCTATAAATCTCAACTTCCACATCCCCTCACTCCATCTCCTGACATATAACCAAAAACCCTTTTGGCCAATAATATTAAACACTTGTGCTTCTGCAATGGCTAGAAGTGTCTTTCTTTCTTAAATATATTTTTATTGATTTCAGAGAGGAAGGGAGAGGGAGAGGGATAGAAACATCAATAATGAGAGAGAATCATTGATCGGCTGCCTCCTGCACGCCCCCTACTGGATTGAGCCCAAAACCCAGGCATGTGTCCTTGACCGGAACCGAACCCGGGACCCTTCAGTCCACAGGCTGACACTCTATCCACTGAGCCAAACCAGCTAGGATGGTCTTGTTTTCTACGTCTCCATTATTTCCCTGCTATACATTAGCATTCCTTCTTGCCTGGCATCTAACTTTCTCTCCCTGGGTGGGCAACTAATGCTTATGGTCAAGGCTGATCTACATTTCCGTTTCCCTACTTCCAGGTTTCTGTAGGGCCATGGAATTCAAATGGATCCCACGGGGTCCATGAAAGTGAGAGGCAGCCGTTCAGGCATAGCCAGCCTGTGGCCAGAGCTCCAACATCTGACGAGGGGCATGGGGAATGTTTTCACATCCATCTCCTGACCTAATTAAACATTCAAAGCCACGTGTATGAAACCTCAGCTTCCATGTCACATCTTCATGGGCAAAACAGTGGATGCTAATGTGAGCTCTGAGTCACGGAGGTTTCAGTGCTTCCTTTCGAATATTAATACAGCACCGGCTGTCCAGGAAAGCAAAACGCCACTTGACTTTTGTGTTGTAATCAACAATTCAGCACGGGGGGGACGGACCGATTTCACTGAATTCAAGAAAGACAAATTGGAAGGAGGGAAGCAGCTTATCAAAACAGAGCCATCTAAAGCCTCTAGTTCTAGAAATAAATCTTTTCTTCTCTTTTGCAGAAGGTAAACCCCAAAAGGGCGTAACCTACCCATCAGCTCTTACATATTCATCAGCTAAAAGCCCAGCTGCCAAAGCAGGCAAGTATTCATGAGTGATTTCATCTAAATCTTCCGAGTTCGTAAACATGCCATGTTGTGTCTTAGGAGATAGTGTAGCAATTAACATCTTAACCGGGCAAGGTCCACTGACTTCAGTAATATTTTAACAGATGCCAGGAAGATGGGTCCAGAAATCAATGGGATTGGAGGGCTGGGGCAGAGGGATGAGGCTTTTTGTTGTTGTTTTTTCCCAATTCCAAGATTATCTCTGTTTATGTCATTCATTCAGATTTCAATGCTGCTGCCTTCAATTTTATTGTATTGTTACTTTAGAAGATGACATGGTATTCTGTCTGGAAATATTCCCAGGCAGCTGAAAGGGAAAAGGCTGTCTTCACTTAGGTATGAAATGAAGGGAAGGGAAGGATGTGGCTGAGGAGATAACAGCAAACAGCGAATCTGAATCACCCAGGCCACAGACACGCTGCCTCTGAGGCTGGGACCTAGCATCATGTAAACCTCGGGCCAAGAAAATACCTTTCTCTAGGCTTCTGTGTTAGAGCGGGAAGTGTGCTCTGCAGCAGTGTGTCGGTGGGGGTTCTTTCATTTCCCGCACAAAGGGAAGCGGTGCGTTGCGTTATCATGGGATTTTGCATTGCTCCCAGAAACTTGCTGGGCTGGCCAATTTTGTTCATGGACTTAAGGAGAACATGGTGCAACAATAGTGTGAGAAGCTAGCATTTATTGAGCATTTGCTGTGTGCCACAGGCACTGTTCCCAGAGCTGATGACTGCATTCCATCACCCCAACACCACCATGGGTAGATACTATTCTTAGCCCTAATTTACAGCTGAAGGAAAATACAGCGCAGAGAAGTTTAGTAACTTGCCCTTTGTCACACAGCTAGAGCTGAGAATCAAACCCAGACAGTGTGGCTCCAGAAACCTCTCTCTATACCATTAATCTGTATATTTATGCTAATAACAGTGTATTTAAAGAGCCTTGATTTGAGAGGCCTTGGGATACAAATAGCAACTGTTTTTAACGCCCCCACCCCCCCCACCCCTGCCACCGTTACTTCTCCAACTATATCTTTAATGGCATCTTAATGTTTCTGGCCATCTAGCCTTGTTTTGGTTGAAGTACAAGGATACAGCCGTTCCCCACCCCTACCCCCACGCTGGCATCAGACTGTGGTGGCTCAAGGACCATTTCTGATCTCGCTCCTGCCCTCTTTTGGTGTGGGCACAGAGGAGGAATAGGTGACAGAGGTCCCATTCAGCCTGACCAGCTGATGGAGGGAGATCGTCCCTGGCCTCTCTGTTGTCTCATCGAGGCCAGCAGTGCTCCGTGATGTGTGGGAGGTGCTTACGTGGATACATCTGGGGCCAGAGGATGGTGCTCAGCTGCATCCTGGCCTCTCCTGCTGGGCCAGAGGCTGGCCCCACCCTTCATCTGAGTGAGGTCCGCTCCTTGGCTCAGCAGCCGCTTTGCGCAGAGCCATGGGAAGGACCGGGGTTGTCTTCTTCCTCTCAGGGGTTTGAGGAGAGCAAGGATGGCGTGAGGTCACCTTTCCCTTCCCATCTCACTTCACCTTTAGCCTTCTGAGCCCTGCACCCACCCCTTCAGAAACAATCCCTATGTTCAAATAAGCCCCCCAACTTTAGGGACCACATGTCAAGTACCCCTTATTTTTACACTGAGAGGGAGAGTACTTCTAGACTCCAAGAATACTCCTCAAAACTTTTTCTGCAAGCCTGCTTCTGCAGTGCACCAGGTGGGCCCGTGGGTGCTGCGGCTCAGCAAGATCCGAGAAGAGAGAGGACCATCTCCCTCCCTCAGGCCCCTGCAGTCGTGGTGAGCCAGTTCCTGGAAGTTCCCTCCTGTGGCTTGGGAAGGGCAAGGCCAGAAGGAAGGAGGAAAGGTCCCGAACACAGCTGTCCCCAAATAGTGGCCACTAACCCCAACGCTTCTGGTCCTGTCCTTCTGCTGACTGGCCCCGGTGACGTGGGGCTGGTGATCGCGCAGATTCTAATCGAATGCCCCCGCTACCCCCTGTGGGAAGTTCAGTGGCACTGCCCTCATTTAGAATGGGCACTGGGGCCCTCTGGCTCAGCTCTGGGCCTTAGCCAGAATCCACACCACGAGGGAACCCGGACAACCTCCTGCGACGGTAGCTATCAATGAGCAAGTGTTTTCTCTGTGCCAGACACCTGTCCTTCAGAGATCCTGAGGCAGAGTGCCCGTGGTCCCCCACTTTCAGATGAGGAGATGTTTCATGCCTTGCCCAAGGGCACCACTCTAACTACGCCATGCAACACGCAGACATTGATCGCACCCCTCAAAGAAGGTAAAGAGTGGGGAGAGAGACGAAGGGGAGAGACGTTACAGTTAAATGGCAGCTTGGGTTATAAAATCCGCTGGTTTCTACATACTCCACATCAGAGATCATTCCCAAAACTTCTCTCTCTACCCCAAGTGCCATGGCCCAGCTCACCACCACCTACTTCTGGCAAGTACTTATTCCTCACGCCTGAGTTACTGACATCCAAGAGGAGGGTGGTGAAGCCAGACAGGCTTTCTTGCACATACATTTAAAATGAGGAAAAGCCATAGTTAGAACATCAAGTCAAGTACTGCTGATGTCACTTGTCCCCTCTACCAAACCTTCTCTATCTCCAATGACAGGATCACCGGGTAGTGCTATCCTATTACAAGATCTTGTAGAGTTGTCATAGTGGGAAACATTAAGTTCATTCATTGATTCTTTATTCATTTATTCAATAACCATAGATCGAACACCTCCTATGTACCAGTCTCACCATGGAGTTAATTTCACCCACTCAAATAAAATATCCAGAGAGAATCGTAAGACGGTGGCCCCTCTGTTGCTACTCTTCCTTACGTGATGAAATTCCTGTAGCAATATGGAGAAAGCAGGAGAGAGGGAGATGTGAGAGGCCAGAGGCTGTTCAGGTCTCAGCAGGCCCCTATAAAATACTTCCTCATCTCCCTAGGAATGTGAGTTAACAAGTAAATCAGGTTAGCATGACCTCTCAAAGCATCACAGCCTTCTTCCCTGGGAAATTCTCTCACTCAGAAAATAGGAAGCACCCTGACTTGGCTGCACAGCTCCTGCTGGACAGGCGTTGCTTAGATTTAAATGCTGTTCCCCAGGCAGAGGCAAACAGCCGTTATTTGGCTATAGCCTCGAGCTCTTCTGAGCTCAGTAAAAACAGGTGTTTGACTCATAATTTGCAAGTAAAGTGTACTGTCCATTTGTTTATATCTTTCTCTCTAAAGTAATAATTATATCCCATTTCAAAAAATAGACAGTGATTCTATTACGGCTTTTTCCTCTATGCAGTAGGCTGGACCTGGGCTGCACCTCCCTAAAGAGGCATGAAAGCCGGTAGCACTTACCAGAGGGTAAGACAGAAGAGAACTTTAGAGAAATTAGAAACTTCCCGAAGACTTGTAACAAGAGCTCAAGTCCTTTAAAGTCATGGAAACGCCATAAATCACAGGTTCGGTTTTGCCCATGGATGGTGTGAAGACTGGCCGAACCCCAAAGCCGCTGCCAGCTCTTTAGCAATTTGTCTGGCACAGACTCTAGGCAGACTTAAAGGCGGGATCTGCTTCCTGCCTTGACAGGCCGATGCCCGCAAGCACAGACCAGATGACCGGACTCCAGCCCCATAGCAGGGAGGGTGCTGTGTGCTGACTGCTCCCCCAAGTCAGTGCTGTGATTGGAGCAGGCGGTGACAGTGTCAGGGTGGGGAATGAGCAGGTGCCAGTGCTGAGCAGTGGATCTGAACACCCCGCCACACATCCCTCAGCACAGCTGGCCTGGGACCATGGTAGGCAGTTTCCCAGCACGCTGCACCATGTCAAAGAGGAAGTTGGGTGGTTCCCACAGAGTACACCACCTTTTCATCTCAGATGTTATCCCCTACACCTGCTGATCTGTGTACCTGAGATACGCCAGCCGTGAGCCAAGTGAAGGCTAGAGCTGGGATGCTGTGGTAGGCTGAAATGTACCCCCCTCCCCCACCCCACCCCACAGATATCCATGTCCTCATCCCTGGAACCTGTGAATGCTACATGGCAAAAATGGGCATTGCAGAGGGGATAAAGTTAAGGATCTTGCGATGGGGAGATTATTCTGAATTATCTGGGTGGGCCCTAAATGCAATCACATGTATCCTTGTAATAGTGAACTAGAGAGAGATCTGACACACTCACACACAGAGGAGAAGGTCAATTGAAGATGGAGCAGAGAAAATTGAGGACACCGGCCTTTAAGATTGGAGTAGTGTGGCCACAAGCCCAGGAATGCCAGCAGCCACCAGAAAATGGAAGAGGCAGGAAACAAATTCTACTCAAGAACCTCCCAAGAAAGCTCAGTCCTGCTGACACCTTGAGTTCAGACGGGTGACACCTATTTCCAATCTCTGGCCTCCAGAACTGTCAGAGATACAGATGGTCAGATGGAGAAGCTGGCATAACCCCCATGCCTGGATCCACCAGGCATTTTTGAGGGGCTGTTGTGCTCCCAGGACTGGGGTGCTCTTCACTTTGTGGGACCCTTTTGTGTTTCCTTCCGGCACAAACACACGCTTCTGAAGACAATGCCCAGTGGGTAGCCACATGTCCCCTTGCCCTAAACCTTCAGAAATACTTTCAGAGCCCCCAGAGTAGTAACAAACTCATTTAAAATTGTGAAAGCAATCTAAAGTGTCACACATGGACGAAGAGCCCAGGTTAGCAGAATCAACATGATCCTTGTAATCTAACTAGTTCTCTTACTTCATTGGACAGATGAGGAAACTGAGGCCCAGAGGAGTTAGTTGACTAGTCATGAAGTAGAAATCTAGAATGCATTCTCTAAAAGTAAGTGAACACTAGAGTACCTTTTATCCCTGGACCAATGCTAATTGAAATATCAAAAAAGTATGTTTAAGACCATTGCCTCTAGTGTCTGGAAAATTAACTTGGCAATTAATCATGTTCCGCCTTATCCACATCGCTGAGGTTTGAACTGTCTTTAATTACTTTATTGTTCCTCAGTCTTTGGTCTGTGTATTGGCTTATTGCTCCATCCCTGTGGGGCAGGTGAGTTTCGCCCTCCGCAGCCGCTAGCACAGGTCTTTGCTCATAAGCTAGTGTCCAACAAACGTTTATTCTACATCTGTCCTGCAGAGTCTACTGGCTATTTGATAGGCCCCAATGTAAGTTCATTTTTTTACAGAGGAGACCACAAAAGCCTATCAGAAGCCATCAGTTCCAGGGACAACCGCACAGCCAGTGACCCTGATGCAGGTACCGGGGACCACCTCTGCAGAAGGCACCCACACTACCTTGCCCAAGCCATCCCCCTCTGCAGGCTCCGCCACCAGCAGCCCCAGACCACAGCCTGTGGGCCACAGGAGCCGGGAGCTCGGTCAGTAGATACACTGTGCGTTTCCATGTGCAAGAAAGCGGGATACTGGCTTTTAGATTAGCCCTCTGTCTGAACGCCTGTGTGGAGTGCCTGTCTCCCATCTTTGGAGCTGGGTGAGGGAGGAATGCCTGAGACCTGGGCCAGGGGTATGTGTTCTCCCAGATTTAAGGGGTAAACATGAGTCCAATAATAATAGTTTAGGATCAAGCTAAGAGCTAATAAGCAAACTGTATAGAAAGGGTTTTAAATAGATTTAAAAATAGGACCTTTGTTACCATACTTTTGAAGGTAGGATATCATATGAAACTTTCCCATTACAAAATCCCCATTTCTCCAAAAGCTCAGCTGAAGGGATAGGAGGTTTCTCTGTAAACACTGTTGAGTTCTGTTTTGTTTTAAGTGACAGATTATAAACTCCTGGGAGCTTTCAAATATTAGAAACAAATAAAACCAAAAAAATCCCTTTAGGAAAAGCCAGATAGCTAAAATCTTTATTCCTTTTCTGACTACTTTTTGTCTTCCTACTTGTATCCATTTCTTAAGTAAAGCTTTAGGTTTTACCAAAGTCTAGTTTATGGGATCAATCTCGGTATTACCTCAAACACAACCTGAAGGGTGCACACTGGTAACCCAATCTCCAGTTTCTATGTACCTCAGCTGTAGGCTCTTCCCCGGACCGGGCCCTGGTCAGGGCTCAGGCAACCAATCAATGTGTTTCTCTCACATCAATATTTCTCTCTGCACAGTTACGTGTGCATGTAAGCCATCCTGGCTCATCAGCGCCTCCTCATTTCCACAGGCCTTCTGGGAAGGGAGTGGAAAATTCCACTGGAATGTCACCGCTGTCCCAGCAATTTGTCCTAATATTTCCCTCCTGGGGCCGCTTTGTCCTTCAAGGAGGAGGTGCTCAGAACTTGTCCTTTTCAGCCTCACCTCCAGCTTCCAAACATTCCGGCCACACAGCACGGCCCTTCCCCTCCATACCAGAGCCAACCAGCTCTCATCCCATCTTTTTATTTAACAAATACAAATACGCACTTTAAATGTGCTACATACTCTCCTAAGCATCTTACAAATATCAGCCTATTAAATCCTCACAACAACCCTATCACGTAGATATCACCTTTCATTTGACTGATCCACTGTGTTGACAATGAGGAAACCAAGGCGTAGGGAGGTGAGGAAACCAGTCCCAGACCACACAGTGGGGCAGTGGCAGAGCTGGGTGTGAGCCCCGGCAGCCTGGCCCTCCAGTGGCTCCCCTTGCAGGAGGATCCCTGCCATAAACCACACTCAGGTGCTAATGAAGATCACAGAAGCAGGCCTGACCCATCCTGACATGGATGGGTGGCAAGATTAGACACAGCCAGCTCCCACTGTGATTAACAGCAAGTAACGGAGCCCACAGTGGATAGAGTGTCCACCTGCGCGAACCCAAGGGTATCAGGTTCAATTCCTGTCAAGGGCATGTACCTCGGTTGCAGGCTCTTCCCTGGACCAGGCCCTGGTCAGGGTTCATGCAGGAGGCAACCAATCAATGTGTTTCTCTCACATCAATATTTCTCTGTCTTTCCCTCTCTCTTCTACTCTCTCTAAAAATCAATGGAAAAATATCTTCAGGTAAGGATTAAAAAATAATAATAAGTAATAGAATGCACATAGTCCACACTTTCCATGGGCCAGCCACCCTGCAAGCATTAATTTATTTGATCTTCCCAACAACCCTATGAAATAGAGATGATTATTATTATTATTCCATTCAATGAACAACTCATGGAAGAAGCTATGATATAAAGTCCCCAAATAAATATCATTTTGGCCTAGCTGGCATGGCTCAGTGGTTGAACATCAACCTATTCCCGGTCAGGGCACATGCCCAGGTTGTGGGCTGAATTCCCAGTGTGGGTCGTGCAGGAGGCAGCCAATCAATGATTCTCTCTCATCATTGATGTTCCTATCTCTCTTCCCTCTCCCTCCCTCTCTGAAATCAGTAAAAAAAAAATGTTTAAAAAGTAATAATAATTTCTGAAGATTGATAGACACTTCTCACCACCCTATTCTTATTCACCTCAGGTTAATATGAACACAGGCACACTATGCCTGACAGCAAACGAGAAAACACTCAGGAAGGATGCTGGGGACAGAGCTCCCATAGGCAGACATTTTCCATTTTCTTAATTTCAGGCTCTTGACTTTTGGAGGCCTTGATTCTTTCAAAGATTTTTGAGTAGCTGAGTAACTTGTTGTTTGCTCCTGGTGTTTCCTTTGAGGACAACTTTTACCTAACACATATAATTAAACATGTGCATATTTGCTTGGCTACCCTGGAAGCTTGGAAATCCTATTACAGGTTGGGCCTGTGCTTATGGAAAACCTCAAGCAACTTGCAGTAGTGGCTCCCAACCTGGCAACGCTTCATTATTCCTGGCCTGGGGATAGGGACCTTGGACAACAGCCTCCCCGCCCATCCGTGCTCCTTCTTCATCCTTGTCCAGCACCCGCGCCCATGCTGCCCCACAGGCTGCTGGACAGATACTCTCAGAGCGAGCGTCCATGCAGTATGCCCAGTAATTGCTAAGAAAGGAGCCAGACCACGGAGGGGGATGGGAGAGAGGACTTTTAAAAGCTTATATTGCCTACTCAAAGGACTTTCTGTAGGACTGAAGAGAAGTGAAAACTGATGTGTGAAGGGCTATGTCTTTTTAATAACAACTTGATTAAGATACTTTTTGCCTACCATACAATTCACCCATTGAAAATGTACAATTCAATGGTTTTTAGTATACTCACAAGGTTGTACAATCATCACCAACAATCACTTTTAGAATGTTTTATCTCCCCAACAAGAAACCCTGTACCCCAACTGAGTCATTCACTATATCACCCTAATCTCTCCTTCCTCCAGCCCTAGGTAACCACCAATCTATTTTTATAAATGCCTATCTTAATATGTGGCTATAGATGTCTTCTGTGATACTTTATCCCAACTATATAATCTTTAGTTTACAAATAACTCCTCTGTTTCTTCAAATGAGCTGAAAATAATCTGCCTCCTAAGAGAGTAACCCTGCTGCTGATAGACAACTGGGTTGCTGTTATTGTATTTATCAAGGTTGGCTTTCTGTTTTTGTTTTCTCTTATTTTGATTTTAGTCAAAAGATTTAAGAAGTGGCTGTGAATTAGGGTGTTCCAGTAATATCCAATTCATTTATTTATTCGACAAATATTTATTAAATGTCTACTATGTGTCAGGCACTGTTCTAGGATCTTGGGCTACATTGGTGAACACATCCCACCAGGATCCCTGTAGCAGGTCACTTCAGCTTAGGACACACGAGAAGTGTACAGGTGGGACAGTAACAATCTGCCTTTGGGGTCCATGACTCATCTTTGCTCTACAATGAGGTACAGATCTGCCTCTCAGATGGGACCTAGGAACTTGGAAGGATTTTAGTAGAATGTCTGTGGCAAGAAAAGGCAGGGGAAGAGGAGCTGATGTAGGTGGAAGGACTCCAATGAAGATGGGACTGGACACCAAGGTCTCATCATAGCCCCTTTACTGATCCACGAATGTGCAAAGCTAACAAGATATTGAGGAGCAACCCAAGGTTGGGGGTGAGGGGCCCCAAGAGCCAGAGTGACAGAGACCTCCTCTCCCAGGCAGGAGTGAGGCTGTTCTTCAGGTAGAGGCCAAGGACTATGTTGGCACCCACAGGAGTCAAGAGGCCACAGAGCTGCATCCTAGGACCAGAGGGGGCAGCCTAGAGAACCATATCCATAGATATGCTGAGGAAAAAGTTTTGGAAAAGATGGAAAAATCCCTCCAGGACCTCCTGCAGAGTCAGCTGAATCCATCAGGTCTGCAATGTGGAGTGGCTTTGCCCAGCATGGCTTTCCTGGTCAGGTTCATTTTAAGAAGCTCCATGGTTGCTTCAGCTAATCTAGCAGATTAAATGCCTCCAAAAGGAAGGGTAGACCAATGAGGGAAGCAGAGCGCCACCTAATGGCAAGGCACAGTGATGGCTCTGATCACCTTTCTACTCCACTCCACCCTCTTGACAGGTGTTAGAAAGGAGAAGGAAGTGGTGAAACCTGGGACAGGAAGGAGACCATCATCTGTAACTGCCCATCCTTCCTCATGCAACTTCCCTGTCTACCAACATTTATCTCATCTCTGAAGGTTTCATTTCCTTAAGGTGTCTGGAGAAAGTTTTTCCTAAAATCCAGTCTTACAAATAGGAAAACAAACATTCCAAAAGAAAAATGGGTGAAGGTCATGACCAGGCAAACCTAAAGTGGAAGAACTACTACGTGGCCAATAAATATAACAAAAGATGTTCAACCTCATCAAGAATAAAACAGATGCAAATTAAGCAGTAAGACGTCATTTTCACCAATTCACACTGGAAATTGATAACACACAGTTATGGCAAGCGTGTGGAGACATGACCCAGAATTTGCACTTACAGAAATATATTCTCAGGTAATTACCAGCCAAGGGTGTAAAGAAGCCCGGACACGGATGTTGTTCATCATAGAAAACTAAATGGAAACGATTTAACTGTCCATCATCAGACCAGTAAAGAAGTTACTCTACAGCTATTAAATTTTGATGACAAGGTGCACTTACTGACAGAAGCTTAGCCTGGGACAGATTGTGATGTTAAAGCAGCAGCTATAGAACAGCACGGGCACCCATCTCATGCTCGTAACTTTGTGTTGTGCGTGAGAATGCTGCATAGAAAAGGGGATATAATTCTACATACCAAAATTGCATACCAGGATAGATTGTACACTCGAATACAGGGATTACATTGCAGGCGATTTCTTACTGCCCTTGGTATACTTTTTACAGTAAGCACGTGTTGTCTTTATAATTAGAAAGGAAAGCTAGTTTGTCTTGTGTCCAAATGATTGGAACAAAGGCAAAGGGAATGGAAAATTGATGGCAGATAGATGTGATTGCAAGAGAAGCTGATGATTTTCCATGGCCTCTTACCTCTTCCCCTCCATGAAATTTGGTTCTTTCCCTCTGCTGGTTTTTACGTGGCCCCTCCTCCCCCAAAGGGATTTTGCATTGCTCTTCACAGAACCTCCACCCCCATCTCCGTCCTCCCTTTTAAAACCTTGCTTGAGAGAAACTGCCCAATAAATGATGAATGCTGAAGCCGACTGGATTCTCTCTCAGAGTAATTAAGGATAACCCATTGTGTACCTTTAAAAATCACTGAGCGCTAACGCTATTTGCATCAATGCCACGTTAACACAGTTTAAGCAAATTGCTCAATGTTAAGTGACATGTCTATTGAAGGATTACTTTAACCGCCTTGGTAGTGGCACAATTGAGAAGAATTATTGTAATAATGAAGTATAAAAATATGGTACTTTCATAAAAGAAGTGAAATACAAGGGTTATTATTACCTGCATAGTGTTTTAAGTTCAACCCTTTTCCTTTCTTTCTTTTTTTTCCCGTTTCAATGCTTCCTCTGGGGCAGGTTCAGACCGCCCAAGGACAAAGCTTTACCTTGGTTCTGGCCTTGGTAATGTCTTATTAGGTTAGATCATGGAAAGAAGGATTGCGATTAGATTAACATTCATGCTCTGACCAGTCAAATGTTATTACAGATCTCTGGTCCACCACCTCCTACACAAGCAGCCAAAACAGCCCCCGTGCCAATCCAGGTAAGAACCTGAACTCACCTTTCTAGCTGATGAAAGTTAAGTTTGTTTACACGCGTTTTGTCTTTCCAAATCCTTGCCATTTGATTTAGATTTGGACAGAAAGCATTCCACCGGTTATGCCAACAAAAGATACAGCCCAAGGGCCCCACTTGTAAAGAAACCGGTAAGAAAAGTAAGGAAGCCTTACATAAGCAAAGTTTTCGCTCATCGCCATTCCCTGGAGGCAATTTTGGGGGGGGTTTAATAAGAAATTCCTAAGGATTCAGTAACTGGCTCTTATAAACCTGAAAAGGGATACTCTCTAGGGTTTATGCCTGAGGAACTAGGGTAAAAGGAGGAGAAATTTTTATCTTTTCCCAGGAAAGGCAGAGCTAAGTTGGCCTGGTACTTCCAGATGTGAGGAACAGAAATACATTCCCTCCGCTCCAGGATTTCTCCTGTGCACTGTGACTCTCCCTGGCTCCCTCTGCTCCCTTCTGTGCGCACTTCAAGGTCTGACCCAAGCACTGGGAATGCAGAGGATGGAGCAGTTCTCTTGATGTTGAAGCCTGTGGCGATTAGAAGGGGGAACTGAACTCAGGGCCCAGAGGCAGTGGAAAGCCCCTAAGGCAGTGGTTCTCAACCTTCATAATGCCGCGACCCTTTAATACAGTTCCTCGTGTTGTGGTGACCCCCAATTTCATTGTTACAAATTGAACATAATTAAAGCATAATGATTAATCACAAAAACAATATGTAATTATATATGTGTTTTCCGATGGTCGTAGGCGACCCCCAGGTTGAGAACCACTGCCTTAGAGGCTTTCGACTACCTCTGGGCCCTGAGCTCAGAGACTTGATACAAGTACTATTCCCTTTGCAGCCGCAGGGCGTTTGGATGGGCCCAGACCTCCAAGGAAAACAGAGTAGGTCTGTCTTTTGCTCGGGGGTCCCTGCCTGCCCTCCACATGGTGAAAGACTCCTAGAGAGACGGAAGGTTCTCTTTTGCTTTGATGCCAATTGGAGCAGGGGCTCCATGAGGTCCCCCGACAGGACTAGCAGCTTCTACGAGCTTCACAATTACACCCTGCTAACGTGCCTGCTGCTGTCCTGGACAAAGGGCTTAAGAATCAGATCGCTGGGCGGGGCGAGGACTGCAAGGCCATTTTAGGCCTTAATAGGCCCAGGGGAGTGTTCAGGCAGCCAAGCATGGGGCACTCCTTCCTCCTGTCCTCTTGGCCAGGATCTTTGCCTCCTCTGCAACCCCCAAAAGGAGGGCCAACCACAGAGAGCTCAGCTGGCTTCCAAGGAAAACCTGAACCAGGGCATTTTCATGAGGGGGCAAAATGAGGGAAAGCAAGCAGACTGCTGGCTGCATGTGGATCGGCCGGCCCAGTGCAATCCCCTCCGGTACCGAAGGCAGATGCTCCGGGAGCTGCTCTCCGGAAACTTGCAGGCGGGTGGTGTCAGCCTGGCCAGGCTGCCCGCTGCTCAGCACCCCCGTCCGGCTTCCCTTGCCGACACGCCCTCCCCACACACTGCGGGCCTTGGCGGCTCAATCCAGGTCACCCGAGTTGTGTTAACCTCTAGAAAACGTCCCTTGGCTTTGTCTGTTCTGTGTCGAAGAGAAAACTTCTGCCAGTCCAGACACCCCAGGGCTCTCCTGGGGCTGGTCTGCTTGAGAGGCCCCCGGACCTGGGCAGCCTAGGCTCTTGCCACTGGAATCAGGCATGGCCAGGGGCACAGTTGGCAACACGACCTATCTCCAGGCCCTACTTTCTTTTTCTTTTTTTAAAAAAAAACCCTATTTTTATTGATTCATGAGAGAAAGGGAGAGGGAGAGAGATAGAAACATCAATGATGATAGAAACATCGACTGGCTGCCTCCGGCACACCAGGGATTGAGCCTGCAACCAGGGCATGGGCCCTGACCAGGAATTGAACCGTAGCCTCCTGGTTCATAGGCTGATGCTCAACCACTGAGCTATGCTTGGCTGGGCTCCAGGTCCTACTTTCTACTGTCCAGCAACCCAAGGTTGTTGTCAGCATTTGACCACATTCCCTTTTTCTATCCTCCATTTCTTCTCCATCCTCCTCCTGCTCCCAATAATCACGTCCTCTCTTGTTGACCCATCAGATGCTCCCAGCTCCCTTTCTACCCTCAAATCCTACCCACTTCTGCTGCTGCTCCCCCTCCACCATCATCGCTGCAACTTTGCTCTGAGCATCTCAGATCCTCCCAGCGAGCCCTTGGCCTCAACCAGCCGTGAAGCCCCGTCATGGCTCCTGCAGGTGGAGGGAAGCCCCCACCACACACTGTGAATAACGGCAGCCCCTATGCCAAACCCCCCCTCCCACCAGGGCCCTGGGAGTCGGACAGGAACCACCGGTGCCAGCCTGGTTGCTCCTGCCCTATTCTGAGGAGGAGGCAGGAGCGGTGTGCTCCTGATGACTGACGTTAGGACTAGGTGACTCCTTGGAACCTTCCTTTTGCCCTCTGAGCTCTGTTTGATCAATGAGCTTCGCTGGCCTGGAAACCTAACCACGGAGTTAATGTTGTCTCCATGGGAAAAAGGCAGCCAGGTCCCAAACAAATACCCCGTACCGAGCTTTGGAGGGTGATCCGTTTGTAAACGGGGCCTGTCGGCTTCACGGGTGTGTCGGCTCATGCCCAGGCCTCAGATGGTCCTCAGCCTTCTCGTGGCCGCAGCCCCCCACAGCCGCAGCTGCTCTCTGCCTGCTTCCTGGGTTACTGCAGCCAGAGGAGAGGAAGCTCAGGGGAAATGTGCAGCCCCCGCTGCAGGAGGCCAGGCTCAGCGAGGGGGGAGGCGTGGAGGTTCCCCAGCTGCCTCTCAGAGCACCACCTCCTCCTAAAATTGCACCCTGGGGAATCACTGGGGTCTTAGTTCGGATGGTCCAGGCCCTCTCACTGCAGGAGGTGTGCCAGGGAGCGAGCAACTCAGGGGCCTACCCACGTGCCCTGAGACACTGAAGCAATGACTCATCACGGGCGACAGACGGTGGCTAAGTGCAGAGCCGCCTGCTGGCCTTGAGGTTCACTCTGCCACTCCCTGGCGGCAGTTTCCTCGCTTGTGAAATGGGAACATCGTTGTACCGAACTCACAGGTTCTTGTGACTTAACCTCCTCTGGTGCGTGGTCAGTGCCTGACACCAGGTACCCTCTCAGTAAATGTTAATGTTTCTACATTTTCACTATGGACATCAGTCAGAACCAATACTTCTCTTAGACACTAACTGTCCCTATGAGACAACCAAGCAAGAATTGTCACAAAATTGCCCTAACCGGTTTGGCTAAGTGGATAGAGCGTCAGCCTGCAGACTCAAGGGTCCCCGGTTCAATTCCGGTCAAGGGCATGTACCTTGGTTGCGGACACATCCCCAGTGGGGGACGTGCAGGAGGCAGCTGATCGATGTTTCTCTCTCATCGATGTTTCTAACTCTCTATCCCTCTCCCTTCCTCTCTGTGAAAAACCAATAAAATATATATATTTAAAATTTAAAAAAAGAATTGTCACAAAATTAACTCCTTGTTTTTCAGCAGTGCCTGACACTCCAGAATGATTTTGATATATTTACCTCCATGTGAGGTAGGGTGACAAGTCTTTTTTTTTCTTTTAAATATATTTTTATTGATTTCAGAGAGAGGAAGGGAGAGGGAGAGGGAGGGAGAGAGAGAAAGAAGGAGAGAGAGAGAAACATCAATGATGAGAGAAAATTATCGATCGGCTGCCCCTGCATGTCCCACACCGGGGATCCAGCCTGCAACCCAGGCACATTCTCTGACTGGGAATTGAACCGTGACCTCCTAGTTTATAGGTCGACGCTCAACCACTGAGCCACGCTGGCCGAGCATAACAAGTCTCTATGACTTCAGCTTCGCCGAGGAGACTTAAGGTCAGAGAGGATGGGCGAGCCCCGCAGTGCCTGGCTAGTGTTTGGTAGCCCCAGGATGGGTCTTCCAACCTCTTTTTCCACACCAGCCTTATGCCTCAGCACAGGAATACAAACGTTCTAACAAATTCACTTCCTTCTCATTACAACCAAGTCCAAAAGCACCAAGTCTCAGCTGTCCAAACATTTTCCAGCCCTCGGCTTTTGGATAAAAGTGATTTGGTTCAAACTTGTCCCAAATAAATGAAAGTGGCACCAACAGGACAGGCTTCCAGGACAGGCAGAGGCATGGAAACGGTCTCTCACCAGCTAAGGTAACAGCACCCAGCATCCTAATTCTTCATAACCTTCAAGGTGCCGAAAGCCCTGGGCAAAAACAGATGTCACCAGCACCTTTTTTTTTTTTTAGGGAAAGGGCAAAGTGCATATTTTTACCAGTAGGTGGCAATAGAGTTATAAGGCTAAAGAAGCAGAATGTTTAAACGTATAAATCCTAAATATTTTGAACCTGGCAATCATCTCACTCAATCTGCTAATGTTATTCACAAATGAATTAAGGTTCACAGAGGGCATGTGACTTGTTCAAGGTCACACACCTGGTTAATGGCTGAGCTAAATTAAACTCAGCTCTCACCATTAAATCAGAATGTGCAAGAGCACAGAGTGACTTGCAAAACAGCTTGCCATCTTAAACGTGTGAACAAAAACACCACTTCTTTTGAGTGTGTTAATACTTCCAGCATGCAGTAACAGTGATGGCTTTGAGAAAACAGTTTGTTACACCCTTAGCTCTGTGCTTTCTGAGTTGGAGTTGGGTGGGGGAATAGGGGAGGAAGGAAGGAAGGAAGGACGGGAGGGAGGGAGGGAGGGAGGGAGGGAGGGAAAGAAACAGCTGTTTGGGTGTCCTTTTGAGACTTCCTAACGTGCCAGTGTTCCTCCCAGCCCCTCTCAACCATGATTCCCCCAAACAGGTCAGGGACTTGGGGGTAGGAATCTCCCCTTCCCAGCCACCCTTTCTACTTTATCATCCAGCACCAGTGTGTGTAGGGGGTGGGGGAGCATTAAATATTTTACTGCAGAAGGAATGCCAGGTGCCCTTTGCTTTATTCTGCTTGAGGCGCACAGTGAGAAGCAGAGCCTCAGGAAATGAGTGCCTGCTCCCCGGAGGGGCCACATTTCTCCTGTGAAGTTCCAAGGAAGAGAACACAAACAGATGGGTGGGTGAGGCGAATGTACCTAGAATGTTGGGTACACACTGTGTGTTTAATTGGTGCGGAGGGATGGATGGTGGATAAAGATTTCAGATGGATACAATGAAAATTTTTCTCAAAGTCTCAATAGTCCAAGGAAGAATTCACTGCTTTGGTTGTGTAATTAATGAGTTCCCCATCTCTGGAGGCATTCAAGCACTAGCCATCCACTCACTTTGGTAAGGATGCTGGGCGGTGTTTGGGTTGGATCACCTTTTAGGTTCCCTTGAATCCCAGGATTCCTACTTTTCCATGATCCTTCATGCACAATGAGAGGAAGAAAAGAGCAAAGGTGTTTTTGTCTTTGGCTTCAAGACATTTCAATGAGAATATCCCACACATTTCAGGCTGCTTCATCCAAAAGTCTGCCCCCTGCCCTGCCCCTTCACTGAACTTCCTGATGCCGTTGGAAAAGGTGATCATCCTGGGGGGTCACTTGAGAGAGGCTGCTGGTTCACCTAAGTAACAAGCTTGTCTCTTTTTACTTTGAAAATCAGGGGACACGGACATGTGGAAACCTGGATCGGTCCTTTTAGATGCAGGTAATTATGCAGCCCAACCTCCTCACCAAGACCAGATGGAGATACATAGGATTCAGAACCAGGGAGTCCAATAACCCAGCTGGCCCCAGAGGCCAGGCCCACAGAGAGCAGCCTCAGCGCTTTCACCTCCCACATCAGGGTCTGAAGACCACACACAGGGCACCTGGCAACTCCCACAAGAGCCTGGGCTAAGGGGGGACATTATAGCAAAGCGGAAAAGCAAACTGTGAAGACAGAGCCAGAAGGGAGTGCGTTCCCTGCTCCCAAAAAGGGTCTGGACCAGTGGTTCTCAACCTTCCTAATGCCGTGACCCTTTAATACAGTTCCTCATGTTGTGGTGACCCCCAACCATAAAATTATTTTCGTTGCTACTTCATAACTGTAATTTTGCTACTGTTATGAATCGTCATGTAAATATCTGATATGCAGGATGTATTTTCATTGTTACAAATTGAACATAATTAAAGCATAGTGATTAATCACAAAAACAATATGTAATTGCATATGTGTTTTCCGATGGTCTTAGGCGACCCCTGTGAAAGGGTCATTCAACCCCCAAAGGGGGCACGACCCACAGGTTGAGAACCGCTGGCTTAGACCCTCTCTCCATCTGGACGCGCTTGACTTCCTTCTGTTTCCCCTTCCTGCTTTTGCAAATGGTACTGAGGCTTTCCCTTCACCTGAAGGAACGGTGCTCACCGTTCCTGCCTTAAGTGTTTGAAGCTGCAGCAATACACCGGCCTCTGGCTCTCGGTGCAAGAGCAGGACGGACAGAGTGCAGGAGAGGACTTAGCCTCGGGACTCCCATGTCTTCTCTCCCTCCAACGCGGAGCCTGGGCAGTTTCCCTGAGAGGCTCCTGGCTGAGAAAGGCCCGCAGACGCCCAAAGTGAACTCTCTAAATGACGTGAGGCAGTGAGATGAGAAGCTGACCTTTAATGGGAAGATGAAATCATGTGCTTTGCAAGTTGGAAAAACGAACAAGCCAGGAGCAAGCTCACTGCCGCCAGGAGTGGGCAGAGCCCCCAGCCCCTCCCCCCATTGCCGGACTGAAGCTGGGGATGTTCTGAGCATCCTCAAAACAGGGAGACCCACTTCCGGTGGAAGCTTCCCTCTGCCTGTGAGGTCATTGGCCCTACCAAATCTAAAAAGAGTGCTTATGTACTGTCTTTAATTCCTTAAATGATATATTGTTTTGCACCTTTACTTAGAGGGGCCACATTTTAGATCCTCTTACTTATTTGAGTTACTTGTACCTTCTCTACTCCTCTAGACTCCATCCCCACCCCGTAGGATGGTCTTCCTTGTGTCTCACTCATCTTTGTTCACTGACTCAATCACCAAATGTCAGCAGAGGACCTGCAGGTGGTGGGCACCGTGAGGGTTTATGACGAGCGAGGCACGGGCCCTCACCTGGAGGTTCTCGTAGTTCTGCAGAGGGAGGAACTATAGTGGCAAAGCACTTCATGCTTTCAGATAAGGAAACTAAGGCTCAAGTGAGTAAGTTAACAGCAGGCGACAGAACTCAAGTCCGACTTCCGATCCCTGTGAGCACCAACTGTGTCTTTAGTGGACAGTCAGTCAATATTAATTTCTTATCCCTTATGATGGGGGTGGTGAGGAGAAGAGCACAGTGAGCGATAAGCCAAGCCCCCTGAGCTGGGTGCGAATATCCATTATGTCCCCATCCCCCGGGGTAAGGCCAGATGCTTCCTGCCCTTCCAAGTCACCAAAAGTTTACTGCTTTTTCCAGGATTTGTCCCAAACGAAGAAACAAGCACACAGCCTCTGGACCCCGCATCCCAGGGAGATCCAAGTAAGTTAATTAACAGCTAGAAACCCAGAGTGGCTCTGACATCTGATCTGCTCGCTCCTCTCTTCCCACTCACTCCCACCCAAACCTGCCTCTTTCTTACCATGGATCTGCTTACCTCCTCTCTTCTGTCACTTTGTTCTAAGGGGAAAGGGAAGTTTTGAAGGATTTAAACTTTCTGTGTGCATGAGGGGGAGAGGATCAGCTGTTTGAAACATCACTATGGCAACAGGGTAGGATCGGGAGACAAGAGCATATGAAGAGAGGAGGCTAGCCAAAGGACAGCGGTCCAGTGGAGATGAGAGTAGACAGAGCTCAGAGTTACAGAGAAATAGCAGATTCAGTTGATATCAAGAAGGGAGCATCTACAGGGTTGGAGGAGGAGGTGCAAGAGAAGGGGCAATTAAAGATGATTAGAGCAACTAGGGATGGTGCTGCCCTGAGGACCACTGCAAACAGGGCAGGTTGGGGCAGGGAGGTCGTTTAAGTCTGTTTATCTTCTGCAAAACACTGAGAGTTGACTACCCAGACTACCCTGACACAACATTCAGACGGAACAGCCCAGCCAGAAATTTAGAGTTGGAAGGTGATGAGCTATGGCTCAAAACCAAGCCTATGAAAACAGGCAATATGACCTAGAATTTATACCTGAAGAACTTTAACACTAAATAGGTGGAGGAGAAGCCACCTGAGGGTACCAGAAAGGAGGGACCAGAGAAAAAGAGGAAAGCCAGGAGGGAGTTGGGTGTGCAAGCCAAGGAGAGCATCCGCAAATTCCCCCAGAAGCTTACTACGAATCAGCCACCACTGGGCTGTGAGTCTCGACCCCACTGTGAATGAGAATCATCTGAGGACACTTTTAAAAATTAAAGATGACCAATTCCTGCCTCATACCTACTGAATCTGAGTCTAGATCTTGCTATTCCAAGTGTGGTCTGGGGACCAGAAGTGTCGACATTGCTTGTTAGAAATGCAGAATGCCAGGCTCCCGAAGACAGGGGTGACTCTGCACAAGAACTCCTGAGAAGCAGGCACAGCCCACAGTGCTTCCCGGGCACCTTATTCGCTGAAACTGCCTACACGGCTGAGACTCACCCAGGGTTAAGAAACACTGGCCTGATGTATTTCTCTGGCCAACACACAGCATCTTACCTAATAATAGACAAACATGGTAATTGACTATACCTTTGCTACGCCTCCCATTGGCTAATCAGCGAGATATGCAAATTAAACGCCAACCAAGATGGCAGCTGGCAGCCATGGAGCTGCAGCAAGCAGGAGGCTTGCTTGCTCCAGTGATGGAGGAAGCCAAGGTTCTCCGCCTGCCGCGGCCTGCTCTAAGCTACACTGAAAGCAACAAAGTTTCAATTATAGAAGGTAAATAAAGCCCAGATACCTGCTTTCAGCTGGCCGTGGCCATGGAGCTGGAGCCTTGGGTTGCCCCTGGCGATGGAGGAAGCCAAGCCCTGGCCGGCTCTGAGCTCCACTCCAGGTTACAAAGTTTCAATTATAGAAGGTAAATGAATCCCAGAAAAAAAAAAAAGAAAAAAGAAGAGGCTGGGAGGCTTGGCCAACCTGAAAACGGCCCTCAGCCCCTCACCCAGACTGGCCAGGCACCCAGTGGGGACCCCCACCCTAAAGGGGATGTGGCCAGCCTGAAAACAGCCATCAACCCCTCACCCAGGCTGGCCAAACCTCCATGGGGTGAGGGTCCCCACTGGGGGTGGGGGGGCTTGACCAGCCTGCAAACAGCTATCAGCCCCTCACACAGGCTGGCCAGGCACCCCAGTGGGGACCCCCACCCTGAAGGGGTATGACCAGCTGCAAACAGCCATGAGCCCCTCACCCAGGCTGGCCAGGCACCCCAGTGGCACCCCAGTGGGGACCCTCACCCTGAAGGGCAAACCAGCTGGCCCCCACCCATGCACCAGGCCTCTATCCTATATAATAAAAGGGTAATATGCAAACTGACCCTAACAGCAGAAAGACTAGGAATGACTGGTGATTATGACACACACTGACCACCAGGGGGCAGATGCTCAATGTAGGAATTGCCCCCTGGTGGTCAGTGCGCTCCCACAGGGGGAGCTCTGCTCAGCCACAAGCCAGGCTGATGGCTGCCAGTACAGCGGTGGTGGTGGGAGCCTCTCCTGCCTCCTCAGCAGCACTAAGGATGTCAGACTGCAGCTTAGGCCTGCTCCCCGTTGGCAAGTGGACATCCCCCGAGGGCTGCCGGGCTGCCAGAGGGATGTCTGATTGCCAGTTTTGGCCTAATCCCCCAGGGAGCGGGCCAAAGCCAGCTGGTGGTCATCCCCTGAGGGGTCCCATACTGCGAGAGGGCACAGGCGAGGCTGAGGAACACCCCCCCCCCCAGTGTACAGATTTTTGTGCACCGGGCCTCTAGTTAATCAATAAAACTGTACCTTGTTGGAGAAAACCAAAACAATTAAGAACATGGATAGATTGATTCCTGTAGACAACATATCTTACCTTTTTTTTCTAGTCCTCCAATCTCTACCATAACAAATCGTTCATGCTAAACATTTCATAACCCACTTCCATCCTTCAGTATTGATCTCATCTCAATACGAGAAAGCCACTAGGTCTCAGTGAACACATGCCTTGAGACGGAACCATTGTCATTAGATCATTCTGGGAAAGGCGGAGCAAAGGTGACCTCAATATCAGCCGTCAGGCTAGTGAGCAAAGAGAACTACCCAAGTAGAAAACCACCTCACTTCCTCAAAACCTAGCTGCAAAATGAACATGCCCATCCTGAACACAGTTCAATGTAAGGAATAAGGGGGCGGGGGCGGGGGGGGGGGAATGGTCTATGCAGAACCAAAACAGAGGCTACAAAATCCATGGATTCTACTTTATACATTTTAAAACAAAATCTCCTTTGGCTCTTACTCTAATTAATAGTTACTAAAAAAAACAAACAAAAAACACACACACACACAACAAAAAACAGTATTCATTTTAAAAGGTGCACTGAACTGCTCAGCTGACATCTGGAAGGCGAATGCTCTTCAGGAGTTACTTCTCAAACTTGACTGTTCCCACAAATCACCTGGAGACCTTGTTAAGAGGCAGGTCTAACAAGATGGGCTATAGGTCTGGGTGGAGCCTGGGAGTCGAATTTCCAGCAAACCATAGGTGCCAGTGGGCAGCAAGCCCTGAAGAACACCAGTGCCACCTGCTGGCAACAATTCACATTGCAAGCCCAGGCCTAGGAAAGGAGCCCACAAGCCATAGAGCAGTTCCTCTTCTCTTTTGCTTTATCCCCAGGCTTTAGTGCATCGGTTCTCAACCTGTGGGTCGCGACCCCTTTGGCGGTCCAATGACCCTTTCACAGGGGCCGCCTAAGACCATCCTGCATATCAGATATTTACATTACGATTCATAACAGTAGCAACATTACAGTTATGAAGTAGCAACGAAAATATTATGGTTGGGTTACAACATGAGGAACTGTATTTAAAGGGCCAGAAGGTTGAGAACCACTGCTTTAGTGGCATCTTTCATCTCCACTTCCTGACTTATTTGCTTCTTCCAATCCTCATGTCAAGGGTCATGCTTAGGCATAGGCAGTTTGGGGGCAGCAAGGACAGGGGAGGCCAGCTGAACAGGAAGAGTCAGCAGGCACTGTCCAGGCAAAAAGGAAGTAAAAGTTTGCAAGATCCACTAATGAGCTGAGGCACCGACTGCAGCTGGAGCGGAGCCAGCCAGGCCCACAGAGGTCCCTGTCAAAGCCTGCTTCTCTGGCTCAGATTGCCATGAACCACCGCAAGGTAATAAAGCACATTCCCACATATAACTTCTCCCCTTAATCAGACAATTCTGTGATCTCTCTTTATTAAATATTCTCATCAATTCTGCTTAAAACTGTGTCAACTCATGCCCATTTCTTGCTTTCATTAAAAACAAAAAGAACAACAACAAAAACACATAAAAACCCCTCGCTGCCCACAGAGCTTCCCCTCCTCTGGTCACAGGGAAGCACTGCCCATGCCGTGCAGGGAAGAGCAGCCCGGCGGCCTCATGGTAACCACGCAGCAGCTCAGAGATCCAGGCTTGTCTGGGCAGCGGCACCACCCACCCACAATACTCCAGCCCAGAAATTCCTATCTTTACTGCCTCTCTTTTTCTCCCCATCAAACTCGGTTTTGAAATATGTTGTCTCCTCAATTGCAGTCATTAAATAATTCATTCCTCATTTTTTATTAATCAAAGGGCTGTCTACCTCCCATAAGAAATTCTGATCAGCCTGGAATAATCAGTTTTACCATACTGAGAGGATATCACTTCAGCCAAGAGCAAAGAAGACACTAACTTTTATCAGTGTATGTGGCTGTCCACAATTTCTGGTTAGCATTTGAAAGGTTGAAGTAGCTTGCAGCCCCACTGTCCTCCCCTCCCCCATCATAACCTTCATATATGCACCGAGGTCCAGAGATACGAGATGTAACTGTCCTGCTCATTATCACAGCTAAAAGAAAGGAGAAAATCTAAGATGGCTACAAACAAGTACTGGCATCTGTAGATACATGTGGGTGATGCGATGGTTGCCTCACCCAGAGGAATGAGGGGGAAGATAGCTATCAATTTCTCATCCTATAATTCCTGCCGCTCAGCACTGGCTTTGCAGGTTCTTTCACACCTTTATGAAGACCCAACACATAATTCTAAAAAGTTAGATGGAGAGTAAAAGACTACAGACTCCCGAGAGTCAGTCTCAGTGAATTCCCATGTCCAGGCTCTGTGCTTCTATGGTCTGAGCCTAGACCAGTGATGGCGAACCTTTTGAGCTCGGCGTGTCAGCATTTTGAAAAACCCTAACTTAACTCTGGTGCCGTGTCACATATAGAAATTTTTTGATATTTGCAACCATAGTAAAACAAAGATTTATATTTTTGATATTTATTTTATATATTTAAATGCCATTTAACAAAGAAAAATCAACCAAAAAAATGAGTTCTTGTGTCACCTCTGACACACATGTCATAGGTTCGCCATCACTGGCCTAGGACATGTTCTGAGGCCTTCCCAGGCTTGACTGGAGGTCCCTGCTCTGAAGTCTATAATTATGGCCGATACCGAGATTCTGAAACAGCTGTGGTAATAGTACTGGCCCACACACCCAGGACCTTGGTGCCCAGTGAAAATCTGTAAATAAATGGATAGACCCTGCATCTTGCTACTTCTTTTTACCTCCTTTTCACTGAATCTCGGGGAGCTCTGGTGGAGAGCGCATGCATGCACAGGTAAGTGCAACGAGAGATCATCAGAATAACAGGGCCCTCTCCCACTCCCCAGACTGCAAAGTTGACCTGGCGTTCTTAATTGACGGGAGCGCGAGCATTGGCAGCCGTCGCTTCAGAATCCAGAAGCAGTTCCTGGCTGATGTTGCCCAGGCTCTTGACATTGGCCCGGCAGGCCCCCTGGTGGGGGTTGTTCAGTATGGGTAAGTGCTATTCTAATTCAGAAACCAAGAGGAGTCACATTGGCTTAATTTTGTGCACAAATAATACCAACACTCCATGAGCACAAACTCATTCTCTGCCCTAATACTAATGTAAATGAAAAGGGACTGAAGCGAGCCAGATGCCATCTAAGGAATCTGAGATTCCAGAAGGAACAGATTATTGAACACTTGTAAGTGAATGGCATTTGTACTTGTGATTGGTGGAGAAAATACTGATTTGGGAGATAGGACCTCTGGGCTCAAGTCTGAGCTGAGCTGTGTGACCTTGAGCAAGGCCTCCGCCTCTCGTCATCAGTTTCCTCATCTGTAGATCACGGGGGACTCCTTTCCACCTTGACTATTCGAGCATTTTTTTGAGGGGCTGCACCCTGTGCTCCCACATATAAGGAAGACGCCTAGACAACATGGTGTTTTAGCCTGAACTCTTTCTCCAAACACCCTGAGGTCTTTGCACTGGTCCTGAAGAGCTGGCCAGGCAATGTGAGACTGGGCGAGAAGGGGAGTGGCCCCATCACTCAGCTGAGCACCCAGGTGACTGTCCCCAATCCGTTTTATTATTTTAGGGGAGAAATTGAACATTCATACCCACTTTTGATCTTAACCTCCTATCTTATGTGGGATAATAATCAATCTTATTTCAGATATGAATAGGTTTCTCCCTAAAACAGATACACAGATATTGACAGATAACGAACAAACTATGAAAAGATCGCACAAGCACAAATCTCAAATAATAGGTCGACTTTTAACCAAGAGACATTCAGGGCAGGATAATTATCTCCCTTTCCACAAAGCAGCATCACACACACACCCCCACAGCCCTGCAGCTTAGACTCGAAGGGGACACTAACCTAGACCTTGGTGCCTCCTGCTCAGAAGCGACAACACAGCTTATTTGCTCCTCCTGAAAAGTGACAGCATTCACACCTGCCAACACCCGGGGGCTCTCCAGACCCTGCAAACAACTCCTGAGGATTCCTCAGAGCAGGCGGTCACTGAGGCTGTTACATGAAAGACACGAGATATTTATGTTAGAGTTGTCAAAAGAAATAAACAAAAATGCCTTTTCATAAGACCTATAACACAAGCATTTAGAATTAAATTCCAAGAGCACATTTAGCACAATCTTCTATTTCTATGAAGAAAAAGTCGATGAGTTAACTGACTCTTGTCTATAGTTAGAGTCAAATATGTGCAAACAACCAATGCTTACAAATGCTAACTCTCAATGTCAAATGATCTATCTTGAGGAATTTAACTGTGAACACCATTTGCAGTTAAGAGTTTATCTCCCATGCTTTCCAGTTCTTCCTTCTAAAAATGCCTTTGCTATTTGTCTTCCTCCCCTACCTGAGTTCCTTATTAATTTCGAGCACAGAAGGAAAATAGGTCTGTTTTCCTTCACTCAATTGCTCATACAAACTAAGCCATCATCCTCACCCTCCTACAGCCACAGGGTGGAGTGGGAAGCACAATGAACTGGGGACAGGCTGTCTTGAAATCTGGCCCGAGTCCCGCTGTGTGACCTTAAGCAAGTCACTTACCCTCTCCATGTAAGTGCTGCCATCTACAAAGTCCAGGGTGGGGCAGATGATTTATGGGGGCTCTGCCAGCCCTGGCGCCCTGTAATTCGGGGACTGGCTCTGCACTCGGAAGACATCCCATAAACGAATACCTTGGGCTAACAGACTGGACGAGCCGCCTCTCCCTGCAGCCTGGGGTTCCCTGTAGGTGGATGATCAATAATGAAATGCTGGCATGCACCACGTTACACATCCACCAGTGGGCCGTGGGGAACACAACTATCGAAGGGGGTTATGAGAACGAGCTGAAACTGCTTTTGATTTCAGCGGCCTGGCTTCCTTGCCTGGGTGGGTCCCCTCCATCCTTTCTTTCTTTGTTTTTTGTTTTTTCTCTTTTTCTTTTAATCCTCGCCCAAGGCTATTTTTCATTGTTTTTTAGAGAGAGAGAGTGAGAGAGAGAAAGACAGAAAGAAATAATCAATGTGAGAGAAACACATCAATTGGTTGCCTCCTGCACAAGCTCCGACCAGGGCCCAGGCCGAAAAGGAGCCTGCAACCGAGGTACATGCCCTTGACCTGAATCGAACCTGGGACCCTTCAGTCCGAAGGCTGACGCTCTTCCCACTGAGCCAAACCTGCTAGGGCCCCTCTATCCTTTCTTTACCAACTGGTCTAGGTGCCTAGAGAGGGAGGCAGTGGGGCAGGAAAGAGTAGGGAGACAGTGATAGATGCCACTATGGGGCCTGTGTTTCTGGAAAAGGAAAGCAGGAAGGCCAGCAGTTGGCACACCGGGAAACTGATGCCTCTCCTGGCATTTGGGGCCCTCGGGTTCCAGTGCCCACTCCACACCCCTGGGAATCACAGCGCACTGGGCCTTGGAAAGCTCCTGGCCCCACCTCCTCGTGCTATCGTGAGGAAAGGAGGCTCTGAAAGAAGGGGGCCCCTCAAGAACCAGTGCTCGAAGGGGAGGCTTAGGTTGAGCAGGAGCTGGTCGAGGAGGGAGGCCCCTGAGCCTCGGAATTTCCCCTCCTCTCCGGCTTCTCACCTCCATTAAGTTACCGGCCACTGGCCCACAAGGTCCCAGGAGGGTTCCTGCCCTTGGTTCTTAGGAGAACTGAGTCAGGATTTACACTTTTATGTCTAAAGTTAGACTTTTAAATTTAGAGTTGAAAAAACTCATACTAAGTATTAACAGAAATAGAAGACAGTACTAGATGTGTTAATGGGATTGAATTCTAAAAATACTTAGGATATCGTTCTTATGAAAAGAAGGCAAATAAGAAATAAAAATACAAGAAATATAAACACAGTCTGATTTGCAAAATGCAACGTTCGTCCCCCATTCTGACCCCTGGGTATCCCTCACAAAGATCTTTGGGGTACAAGAAACAGAACACCAGCCCTGGTAGCCCAGGTGAAGGGGGACTTGTGTGACAGGACTGCCAAGACCATGGTCATCTCCTCCCTCCTCCTCTCCCTGCATCTGTCTGTCTTTCTACTGGTCCACTCAGGTCTCCTCTCAGCAGGCCAGCGTCGCCCTCTACCAGGCTCTTGGGCTCTGCTCCCCATGACTTCACCTTGCACTGAGTTCCACCGTTGGTACCGGCACGCTCCCTCTGCCACGTGCCCCCTCTCTGCACACACAGAGGCTCGTAACCCACAATTGTGCAAACCTTTCAACAGCCACAGCGTTCTTTCCACAATCATCACACACCTCCCGTAAGAGAGGCTGCATGTGACACAGACTCAGAGAGGGTGAGCGTCTTTCCCAAGGACACACAGTTAAATGCATGACGGCTGGGGAGAGGGCTGGTATGAAACCTTGGGTGGACCCCTAAAATGTCAAGCAAAATTGATTTCAAAGCAGAGATTTTCTCACCTGCCAGAAAGCTTCTGAATCTTTCCACCAGACTGAGGGCTGAGGACTGAGACCCTGTGCTTGAATGAAAGGCCAGGGATCAAGCCCTCATCTTGCTCACACATTCTGCTTTAGAATTACACAGCCAACAGGCTCGTGATGGCTCATAATACCGACAAGAACGCTAAAGGGCTAAATGGAAGAACAGCCGGAGCAAGCAGCTCTTAGGCGAACTCCCGCAGACGGAATGAACAAGGCCACGCGGCTTGTGTCTTGGCTGCAGCCTGGATCCAAAGGGTCAACAGCCCCTCGACCGTCCATAGGATTTCATTCGAGTCCCCAAATGCAGTACAGATGGAACAGAATTGCACATGTTCTTTGGAACTTTGTAATCAACCCTAGGATATCAACAGTAGAAAACAGTTGTAGAACGAAGCAAAATGTTGGTGTTTCTTCTTTTAAAAATGAAATAGATTGTTTTTTTCTATGACAGCTGCCCTGTGCTTTAGGGAGTGGCCCTGAGTTGGGCTTCATCTCCTGTCTCTTCTTCTCAGCCCCAGACCGAAGACCCCGAGGGAAGAAGTGAGGTGTCAGGTCTGGTGTGGGAGGCAGAGTAACAGCCTCCCCGCCCCCAGCTGTCCACATCCAAACCCCTGGAACCTGTGGATATGCTGCCTCCTTTGGCAAAAGGGACTTTGTAGGTGTGATTCAAGTTCAGGACTCTGAGATGGGAGGTTATCCGGGACTATCCAGTGTCCCAATCCAATCCCATGACTCCTTAAAAACAGAGACCCTGCCCCAGCTACTGTCAGTTAGAGGGGGAGGCTCTGGGAGGATGACCAGAGATGGGGCTGCAGGTGGTGAAGGTGGAGGGAGGGGCATGAGCCAGAGATGCCTGCACCTGTAGAAGCTGGGAAAGACCAGGAAATGGATTCTCCCGAGAGCCATCACAAAGGAAACAGCCCCGACACCTTAGTGTTAGCCTAGGGACATCCACGCTGGAGTTCTGACCTCCAGAACTAATAAGTGTGTTGTTTGAGCCACTGAGTTTATAGTCATTTGTTACAATAGAAGTAGAAAGCTAATATGAATACACCAGCAACGGGGACCATTCTGTCACATTCTCTAGAATCTGCATCCTCGGCAGGTGGGAGGCCAGGACCAGGACCAGAAGGACCTCAGGGCAGGGAGGGACCATCTGGGCCCTGACTTCACATTTAAAAATGTGGAGGCCTCGCCCCAGATCTATTCAACCAGAATCTGGCAAACACCCAGAAGTCAGTATTTTAATCTGTAATTCCACCCTCCAGCCAAGGCTGAGAATCACCAACTGCCGAGAGGGAAGGGACTGCCCAGCTGCCCGGTACAGAGTGGCCGCGCCCACCTGGAATGCAGGCTGCTCCGCACCCCACACACCCAGTGCTATGTTTGCCCCTCAGCCTACTTCACCTTTACAGGAACTAACAGAACCCCAGAGCAGCTGCCTGTCTTCTGCCTGGAAGGGGGGGTGGGGGGGGGGGGCGCTCTCCAGGGCCTAATGGCACTAGCAAAGGCCCACCGTGCCATCCCCTCCCCTCTGAGACAGGCAGGCGAACCCTTGAGCCAACTCCTCAGGGACAATCTCAAAGCTGAGTGAGCTGTGGATACAATTTGCACAAAAGTCGTATCCTTTTTTCTATTCCCCAGCATGCAGTTCTCCCACAGGTACAAATACCACAGGGCCTGCATCTGACTTCCTCCGCTTCC
This sequence comes from Myotis yumanensis, assembly GCF_028538775.1. Classification (NCBI taxonomy): domain Eukaryota; kingdom Metazoa; phylum Chordata; class Mammalia; order Chiroptera; family Vespertilionidae; genus Myotis; species Myotis yumanensis. The sequence goes on from NW_027223762.1 coordinate 17,715,375, forward strand.
ACTCCAGGGCTCCCCTTGGACTCCCTCTGCACAGGCACAGGGCTCATCCCAGGCCTCCGGGATCATTCTACCAAGATCTCCAGACCCACGAGAAGCAGATGATCACCACAATACACATTAGGACCACTTGGGGAGCTTCTGAAAAATCCCACTGCCCAGACCAAACCTCAGATGAATTAAGTCAGAACTCCTGAGCGGGGCATCACTACTCTTCAGCACTCCCCAATGATTCCATTGCACAAGCAGAGAATGAAGGCACAAGTATCTCCTCAGGCCTGTGCTGTCCTCAGGTGAATCCCAGGCCCTCCCACGTCTCTGGAGGGCCCTAGGAGCTCCACCCCCTCCCTTTCTTCTTGGCCTTTCTCTTCCTTGCTCTAGACTCGTTCTTCTACTCCCTTCCTCTCGTCACCGACAGCTCCTCTGCTGATGTTCTGGATTCTTACAGCATCCAAGACACTGCTACTCAAAGCATGATCCATAGTAGCAGCCCGGAGGCTGTTGAAAGGCAGATCTCAGCCCGCACTCAGATCAACAGAATCAGAATCCCCAGGTGATCAGATGAGTTCAGGAAGCTCTGCTGCCAGGACATTCCCTGGCCCAGTGTGAAGCCGAAACCAGCACGGCTAGGGTTCAGGATCTGAAGAAAGGGCCGACGCACCAATGAAAACACTAGACAAGAAATATGAATTTAGAAATCATGGGGGAGCCAGGTGGATAACTGCCCTCTAGCGGAGAAGCTCCCTGAAAACTCGGTCCCTCTGCTTTTATTTACTTGAATACACATTTGCTTTTTAGGAAGGCAAACAGGCATATCAAAGGTAAAGTTCGGTAAACAGTAAAAGGATTATCAGGTTAGGGCAGTGGTTGGCAAACCGGGGCTCGCGAGCCACATGAGGCTCTTTGGCCCCTTGAGTGTGGCTCTTCCAAAAAATACCGGCTCTTCCACAAAATACTGACTTCTGCGCATGGGCCACGAAGTTTCAATCGCACTGTATGTGCGCACCCACACATGGTATTTTGTGGAAGAGCCACACTCAAGGGGCCAAAGAGCCGCATGTGGCTCTCAAGCCGAGGTTTGCCGACCACGGGGTTAGGGGATTGCCTTGAGCCAATAGCAGGGCAATATTATGCTGATTTTCAGCCCTGCTGAATATCAAAGTCCATTAGCCTTCTAGTGGGACTTTCACATTAATGTGCTAACTACTGTTGGTCTTTGCCTCCAGCAGCCCAGCACTTTCCAAACCCTAGGGCACAGTTACAGACTAGACCAGCAGCCCTGAGTTCCTCCCAGGCCAGCAGATTGCACACCTGCCTTTCCTCCTGCAGGAAGAGGCATGTAGGTGGTAGATGGGTAGAATTACTGTTACTAATTTTAAAAAACACTCATCTAAAACTGAATTTGGTTGTAAGTCCCTGCTCTCCATCTCTGATCCTGGGAAATGTGAGAAAGGCCAGTATCTTCAAAAGGGGCCACTAGGTTGGCCATAGTGCTCAGCCCTCTGAGAGCCTGGGGCAGAATCATTCTCATCTCAACCAGGTTCTGCCTCCAGGGGCAAGTCTGCCACCCAACCTACAGCTACCCGCATGACCTTGGGCACCAGGGACACCCTAGAACATCTTCCTAATTTCATAGGCACGGTTCATCTCAGACTAAGTCCATAATTCACCACATTTTAGGTTATTTTATTGTAACCTTAAGTTGATGTCTTCTTGAAGGAAACGATTTTGAAAGGTTCTTGCTATAGGTAATATGATTAGTTGATATGTCTCTACTGGCATAAAAATTCATTTGAGACCCTCATTTCACGTACCTGAAAGTGTTATGGAGCAAACCAGTAGACTCTGGGACTTTAACCCAATGGGAGCCTTAGGACTGAAAGGGTCTTCAGAGGTCACACTCCGGGGCTTCCCCACATTCCTGGAGAGAGATTCACCTGGATCCCTTAAGAAAATATTCCCAGACCCTATCCAGACCTACTGAATGGAGCTTCTTCTGTGGGGCCTAGTAACCCATGTAGTTTAATTAATTCCCCAGGTGAGTCAGATCAGGGAGGTCTGGAACACTGATGAACAGCCCCAATTCTCTACCCTCAGGCCCCCAAGCCTTGCTAGGAATCGCCTGTGCCCACTTCCTACAGATGTTCTTTCTTCTTGAACACTTGTAGGGCAATCGTTTTCTATTGCACAAATAATCCCTTTATATGCACAACCAAATTCTGGATCTCCACAATGTCTCTTCATTAGTCCCAACTCTTCTTTCAAACATAACACAATTTTATATTTTCTCCTTGAGCTATAAATGTCTTTTTCCCCCCCTCTTATTTTCAAAGAAAAGCTTTGATATTGCTAAGGGGTAAAAAAAAAAAAAAAGTGGTTTCCTTTAATAAGATCTTGCAATAAAATTAAAAGGTTATTTACATAAAAACATAGTGGCATAGCTCTTTGAACTTTTAAAAGTAGCCAGGCTAGGGTGTCAGGCCACCAGCCCATATATCCTGAAAAGGACACACACCAGGTGCTCTGGTACCGAGAGCCGCCACAGGCTGCAGGTGAAAAACTTATCATTCATTCCTATGATTTAATTGCATTACAGCTTAATAAAGATTTATTGAGTGTTTCCCATGTACTAAGCACTGTGCCATTTGCAGGGGATAATGAGGTAAAATTCATTTAAGTGGTTTGATCATATTTGCCTATAAGTCCCTTGGGGGATGAGCCGTGGTTTTGACCCTAATCATCAGTTTAGCAATTGGAAAGAGTTTCAGAGGCCCTCTGATCCAACCTTTCAATCCAGTAACACTAAATAAATAAATGTGATAGAGAGTCTGTTCTTCAGGACTTCAGCATCTAGTATGGGAGGCAATATTTTTTAAAGAAATAACATTAAATAAAATTAAAAGCATCTATTCATTGGTCATATGAATAGCTCATGTGTCTGCCTCTGAAGATGGATTCATCTACCTCAGTGATGTCATACAGAGTGAGTGTGATCCGTGGAGCTCAAGGCAGAGTGTTCAACTCCCCCCGGGATGATCCAAGAGAGGAGTGGACATGTGAGCCTCCTTTCTTAGTTGTTGCACAATTATCCATTACCCCTGTCTGATAAGCACTAGGGGTGGGAAATACTAAGACATCGTGTCTGTTCTCAAGTAGCTTCCATGTTTGCAAAAACACCGACTCCCTAACATTTATTTGTAGCTCCAAAATCAATTACTTGTGGCACTTTCCTGGTCATTTGTAGACACGCACAGGGGAAGTTTTTGAGTCCTTTAACACACACACATTCCCAGCTGAGGTCAAACAAGGCCATGCTCGGCTTTCTTGTTGCAACTTATACTTAAATAAGTATTCTTTTCAGAGCCTGTTTAGTGCCACATTTTTTGCATTTTTGTGCTTTTCTGATGGTAATTTCACTGTTTAAAATGGCCCCCAATGACATAGGTGAAGGTGGTCAAAGGTAGAAACTTCCAGTTATAACATCAGTCAGTCCCGGGGATGTAAAGTACAGCATGGTAACTATAGTTAACAATACTGTACTATATACTTACAAGTTGCTAAGAGACCTTGAAAGTTTTCATCACATGAAAAAAAATTGTAACTATGTGTAGTGATGGATGTTCAACAAACTTATTCCAGTAATCATTTCACAATATATATATTTGTATCAAGTCACTACATTGTACACCTAAAACAAATATAATGTTATATATCAATAATATTTCAATTTTAAAACCTAAATAAATACAATGACCCCCCAGTCTAGGGTTCTAAGTGCAAGAAGGTTGTGGTGTGCTTATGGAGAAAACACAAGTGTTGGATAAGTTTCCTTTTAAGTATGAGTTATAGTGCTGTTGGCTGTAAGTTCAATGTTAAAGATACATTTAGAAAAAGAAAGGACATCTGCTGATCTGTATGTGAGTCTGCTCTAGAAAGTGCTAAAGTAACATCGATAGTGCATGTTGAAGTTATGAAAAAGTGGCTGAACTTATAAATTCATGAAATGACAGCTGATTTTTTTAAAATGCATAGTGGATGGCATTGTGAGGCCGAAAGCCAAAGATATTTGTGTAAACATTACCCAGGGTCAGGAAAATGTTAAACCCTTCTCAGCTAGTGTTTTATTATACAGAAATATTGCATATAATTAATTATTTGTAAGGAAATACATTAAATTAGGTTTCGTCGAACAGAAACATACATCAATCAAGTTTCTGTATTCATCTACTGATGTAAATGTTGTAACCAGAGGCCCACAGGAACCTAGCCCTGTATTTCCCCTGGGAGCAATGGCTCAGTATTTGCTAATTTGATGCTCTGAGTGACTTCATAGAAGATAACTACCACAAAAAAACAGAGACCCCATTGTTTATGTAGAATAGGAAAGAGACAGGTAATCAACAATTGCTCTACAAAGTGATCAACATTAAGACAGCCTCAGCACAGGGTTCTGGGGGAACACCATGGGTGTGACTAGGCAATTAGGTTCCACATTTAAATAATGTTTTTTCTGTAAAAACTTTTGAAAGAAATTTTTATACTTTTGCTTTTTAAATTATTTGTCTACAAGCAACACAAATTATAATTAGGTATGATTTCTTCACAATCATCAGAAACACTCAGGAAATCTTTCAAAGTGAGAAAATCGAGCCCACAAATCATTTTCAAATACAATTAAAGTTTTATGAGCTAAAGTTCTTACAACTAAAGAAGTATATATAGTGTTATTTGGTAAACAATTACATATATCTTATGGTCAATATCAATTTTGCCTTTTCTTATTTTGTAGCCAATATTATTTTGTTGTTGTTTCAACTTTTTCTTTTAGGCCCTGAAAAAGTTCTTATTCTTGGTCACCAAGGGAAGATCCAGACTTTAGGGACCCTGAAACGCATGCAATTTGGGGTTCCTTTTAGGAAAATAACATGAAATTACAAATATAAAATCAGGACCTTTAGAAGAGGCGTCATTCTCATTCTGCCCCACCTGCCTCTGTTTTGTTGTGTAGTTGTTTTTCTAATTTAATCCTAAAGTAGAACTTGGTTTTCCTCTGGTGGCATTGCACCTCTTTGGATTTTGCCCAATATCAACCTCGGTTGAGCTTGTTTTCAACTTTCCTTAGTCTTCCCTGAAGGTAGCTGCCTTGGTTTTGCCTAAGAACCAGCCCATGCCTCTCGTACTTATTAATACAATGGAATACAGAGGGTCATCTTTACAGCCCCTTTACAAGTTCTCCTCTGACGGGTCACTTGACCTAACTAGGAAGGTCAGCAAACAGGGATGGAGCTAGGGAAGGAGGGAGGGGGGCAGAGACTGTTCTCTCTCAGGTCCTCTGAAGGACCTCTAAGGCTCCATCCACTGTGGCCCCTTCAAATTCCAACCTGGAACTGTCTAAAGCTGGTTCTTCCTGGATCTACAGAAAAGCTCCCATTTAAATTATATATATATATATTTTCTATCTATCTATCTATCTATCTCCCAGGTCATATAGATGTTTCCAGTGATTGCATTTATCTAAGCACAAACAGCCTTTGTTTCTCCCCAAATCTAGAACTTTTAGTTCATATGTACACTGGCCAGTGGTTGTGGATAGCCATTAATTGGTGTAAAGACCTTAATTTCAGTATAAACTGGCGCTGGGCAGCTTGGTGATGCCGTGTCCCGAGTTGTAGCCGCTGTAACTGTGAGTATTAACTGAGATAAGGCTGCTTTCTAAAGTCTCCTTCACACTCTCCTTGGAGACTTAGCAACCTGCAGCCAGGAGCAGCCACATAATTTGCAGGGACGCTTATTGAAAAACTATGAAGAAGTCGGGGACAGTGGCATCAGAGCACTGAACCAGGCACAGCCTCGCCTGGAGTCTAGGGGCCCTGTGGGACCTTAGACCTCACACTCCCATTAAGCCCTGCCAACAGCCTTGTCGGTGCTTCCTAAGATGGGGTTCTACTGCTCACCCGCACTCGCTCCTGGGCGCACACACCCCTGGCAGCATCCCCCTCCCACCTGCTCATGCAGGGTCTGCCACACTCTGCCCAGCTGCTCCCAAGGCTGTTCAGTTTCCCCACAGAAGCTCCTCTCTGGAGAAGGATTACCCTCTGTTTCTCCACTTCATTCGCCCCAGCTCCTCTTGGAGCTAGCCTCAATCAAGGAGATGCTGACCTCCTGGGTGAGATGTGAATATTCTCACCCAGTCACGGGAGCTACAACATGAAAAAGCTGAAGGGATGTCTTTGCTTGACACCACTAAGATTCATTCCAGTGCAGAGGGAACCCAGGGAGTGGCCAGCAGCTGAGACTCTTTCTGAGAGGGGTTTTGGGGCAGCCTGGGAACATCCTGACATTTGCAAAACCCCACTTGACAACAGCCCTGCTTTTTAGCAATATGAGCGCTATGGTCTTTGTTTTTACCAGATGAAGAAACTGAAGCCCGGAGGAGTTAAATGATTTCTCAAGGTCACACAGCTAAGAAATGACAGTCAAAACTAGAACCCACGTGTTCGGAAGCCTGAGCAAAGCCCGATTTCCTCGCACACACTGGGAGGAGCCCATCCTCCGTCTCACCGTTACTTGTGTCCACAGTGGGTTACTTCATTGAAGCAGCTTCCACTCTACATGTACATCAAGCATGCCAAACTCACAGGCTAATATGGGCCAAATAAATGAGGCATGCCGCCCATGGGCCGCGAGTCTGACATGCTTGGTGTACAGGAAAGAATCCGCCATGATTTCTGCTTTCCTCCACAGGTAATAACTGTCCACCTAATTTTGTTTCTTGTTCTGGCTCCTCAGAGATAACCCTGCTACCCAATTCAACCTCAAAACTCACATGAGTTCCCGAGATCTGAAAGCAGCCATAGAGAAAATCACCCAGCGAGGAGGGCTGTCTAACGTAGGTATGTGATCCAGATTCGGTCTCTCTTGCTCCCAGGATTCTCTTTCTACATGATTGTTTTCTAGCGTCATAGACAGGAGGGAAAATAGTAATACATCAAGGAATGAGTCACACAGTATCTATCATTTCTCAAGTATGATCACGGATCCAGTATGACCAAGCATCATCATCACCCATATGCCAAAGGCCCTTGGGCCTTGAGGGAAGTTATGCTTTAGTTATGAAAGCAGTTCTCAGCAGCCAAGGTTTTCTCTGAGCAGCCAGCTCGCGTGGGATCTCTAAGACATTTCTCCAGCAACTGCACATGTAACCAGCTGATCCTTTCACTTGACAGGTAAGATTATCCTGGCCGGTAGTCAGGATGCTGACCAAAACCAGAAAAGTGTTGGCTGTAATGACATTAATCCTAAAGCCTTAAGAAGGTAGTTCTTAACTTTCATTTAGATTGAAGACCCTTTAAGAATCCCTTGAAAGCTATGACCCTTTAACCCAAATAGATACTTATACACACAAAACACTGAATCATTTCAGGGGATTTATGTATAACACCTCCAGTGCCCTAGGGATCCACAGACCCCAGGTGAAGGGCTCTCACTCACTATATGCAGCTATGCTGACTTGAGGGTGACCAGTCATCCCAGTGGGCCTGGGAGGATATGGGCTTTCAGTGCTGAAACTGGGAAAGTCCTGGCAAACTGGGACAGTCACCCCAATTGACTCCAAAAATTTCCTGAGACCCTTGACAGTATAAAACATGTGCTTGGGAAAGGCATGCTGGAGGCTCCCTTAGTCACGACAGTTACGCTCAGCTGAGGCAGTGTGTTGTCATGGAAATCCAGGCACAGAGACAGGCAGTGATCTGGGGCCACACAGCCAATAGGCAACAGGATTAACACAGTGCCCTGGCAAGCCACACCTGTGCCCCTGGCATGGAGCTGGACAGAAGGGACCATGAATCCGGAACACAGTCCTCCACACCCAGCAGCCCCTGTAGGCCCAGGCTCACCTCAAGCTGCAGGAAGGCAGGCAGATGCTCCGGTCACTCGGTCACTCGGTAGGCTCCTCCTGCTCCATGCTCTGGAAAACAAGATGGGACCAGCTTATGGGCTTCATGGGGCTTCTTTGTTCCCATGAAAGTTTTCTTACCTGCTTGCTGGTCCCCCCCTTTTTTTAAAAAATATGAGACAATTAGAAATCAAAGGCTTAAAGGGAGACTGCAGGGGGAAATGGATAGTGGTGATGGCTGCACACCATTGCAAATATGCATAAGCTACTGAGCTAAAAATAGTGAACGCAAAAAAAAAAAAAATAGTGAACGTGGCACACAAAGCAAGGAACAAGGGAGGGAATGAGAGCATTTTTCTGGGCCTCTTTATGCTGTTACAATCTATTCCTCTCATTATAATCACTCCAAGCTTGAGCTTTCTCTTTCTTCCAGGCCGGGCCATCTCCTTTGTGACCAAGAACTTCTTTTCCAAAGCCAACGGAAACAGAGGCGGCGCTCCCAACGTGGCTGTGGTACTGGTGGATGGCTGGCCCACGGACAAGGTGGAGGAAGCTTCCCGGCTTGCGAGAGAGTCAGGAATCAACGTTTTCTTCATCACCATGGAAGGCGCCGTTGAACATGAGAAACCGTACGTGATGGAGCCCAACTTCGCAAGCAAGGTACGTAACAGCCAGAGACCCACCCATCGTAAGGATTCTCTGTACTTTGCAAAGCTGTAACAGCCTTCGAGGCTGTGTTTCTTGTTCCTCCAAACAAACCTTAAGATCACGTCTAGGCAGGAGGTCTCCAGTGAGGGACTGGTACATCTGGAGCCAGGAATGGCCCTCTCAAAGCAAAACCCCACAGCAGCTGGGGCGCTGAGGCCAGCCCCTTGGGAGGAGCAGTGTCCCCAGGTCCCACAAAGAGGCTCCTCCACAGTGCAAGGGGCCCGAGCCAGGCAGCCAGCGAGCCTTCCCGTGAACATGCACACGGGCACCATACACTAGCTCACACATGTGCATGCATGCACACTGCAGGTTAACCACTCTGATGAACAAGGAAAGGGTGGTACTGAGCCAGGTCAGGGAGATCATGCTTTCAAACGCTGCTCCTGACTCTCTGCTGTGACTCCCACGCACAGGCCCTGGGCTCCAGCCATGGGCGTCTGTCCACACCCAGCACCACTGCTCTCTCCCACCATGGTTTTACTCAGGCTGCCCGGGAGGAGTCCCTCCTCGCCATCCATCGGCTGGATTTCAGCTCAGCCTCCACACTCATGTCAAATGTCACCTCGTCGAAGGAAAGCTTTATGAACTCCATGTAGGTTCTTATAAACCAATTTAAAATATTTCTGGGGACACTGTTCAGCTATTTTTTGTTTTAAAAAAAAATGTGAATTATACCAGCTCATCTGGCGACAGCAGGTCTGCGATTCTCCTCCCTAGGAAGACCAGCCGGGTCACTTCCAGGAGCTCACCAACCAGGTGGCTCCGTGTTTATTCGCAGCTGCATTACAGTGTTTCTGGACCGAGCTTGGGCACAAGTAAATAAATATTCATTTGCCCGGAGGCAGGGTTGTCTGGAGGACACAGATTGGGCTTTTAAGGCAGAGAGATTTATGTTCTGGTCTCAGGGACTGGGGATGTCCCTTCCCAGCTGGCCCTGGGTTTGTCCTGTCACGGCAGAGGGGTTATAATTCCAATGTGCAGGATGAGGGTGGGGGTTTAATGAGAGAATCCCTCCAAAAGCATGGACTGTAACCCCTGACACATGCGGGGCCCCTTCTCACTGGGCCCAGGGCTGCTCTGGAGACATTTCTGTAGCTGCCTCTCGTGTGTGTCTCGTTTTCCCCATCAGATCAAAAGCATTCTTTAATCCTCCCATGCCTGGTGCCCACCAGTGCCAATCATACGGCCGGCTCCCAGCACAGATAAACCAACGACTCTGCAGAGGCATAAATATGAAGCCAAAGCCCGTGCTTAATGGATGGCTCTCCACCACACAGAGACCCTGCTGAGGAGGGGGTGGGAGTGAGTTCAGAGAAAGCACAAGGGGTCTTCCCCAGCGAGTGCCAAACCGGGTGAACCGAGAGAGAGAGAGAGAGAGAGAGAGAGAGAGAGAGAGAGAGAGAGAGAGAGAGAACACTTTAGGAGGACTAACTAGAGTAGCAAACAAGGGTCTGTTTGCTTCTTCCCTGTCCTGGTGGGTCCAGGGTAATCGAGACAGACTGGAGACTTTAGCCCCTGACCTGGCAGGTGTACCCCCTCTGTCTTCCAGGCCGTGTGCAGAACAAATGGCTTCTACTCTATCAGCGTGCCGAGCTGGTTCAGTCTCCACAAGAGCGTGCAGCCCCTGGTGAAGCGGGTCTGTGACACTGACCGGCTGGCCTGCAGCAAGACCTGCTTCAACTCGGCCGACGTGGGCTTTGTCATCGACGGCTCCAGCAGCGTGGGGACGGGCAACTTCCGCACCGTCCTCCAGTTTGTGGCCAACCTCAGCAGAGAGTTTGAGATTTCAGACACGGACACACGCATCGGGGCTGTGCAGTACACCTATGAGCAGCGGCTGGAGTTTGGGTTTGACACATACAGCACCAAGCCTGACATCCTCAATGCCATCAAGAGGGTGGGCTACTGGAGTGGTGGGACCAGCACGGGCGCCGCCATCAACTACGCCCTAGAGCAGCTCTTCAAGGAGTCCAAGCCCAACAAGAGGAAGCTAATGGTCCTCATCACCGACGGGAAGTCGTATGATGACATCCGAATCCCGGCCATGGCTGCTCATCACAAGGGTGAGTTGGTCCTCCTGACCAGTCTGCTGCTGAGTGGGCCGGTGGGACGAGGAAGGGACTGTCTTTTTATGCCTTGCTTTTGTCTACCACTTAATAGAACGTTCAGAACCATAAGCAGAGCCCTAGCCGGTTTGACTCAGTGGATAGAGCATCAGCCCGCAGACTGAGGTGTCCCAGGTTCGATTCCGGTCAAGGGCATGTACCGTGTCCCTGGAAGCGTCCAAGCCAAGGCTGGGCAGCCATCTGTCAGAATTGTCAGTACAAGGTTCTCTACAAGGGTGGGCTCAGGGACCTGAAAAACTGAATTTCTAACACCGTTTGCATTTTTATTGGGGTGAGGGGACAGCCTTTCCAACTTTGAGCAGAAATGAGAGCTTAGTCAGTCTAAGCCAGCCCCGTTCTGCCGCAAAGCTGTTCCTCTGCCACTTGCCAGCACGTTAAGGCCCAAAGCTGGATGTTCCCAATGTAGGCGATATTCAGAGAAGACCCCGGAAAGGCAAGCAAAGGGGCTGGCAGCTTAAATGCCGTTTAATGAGCCACAACTGAAAAACAGCTTAGACCAGAACCATGTGAGGTGTGGATGGCTCTCCAGTCAGCAGGACAGGGCACCCAGAGGACGCTGGAGATCATGACATGGGCCTCTGTGGGTGGCTGAGGGACAGAGGCCTCTGTGGGTGGCTGAGGGACAGAGGCCTCTGTGGGTGGCTGAGGGACAGAGGCCTCTGTTTCACAGCATCTTGCTCACCCCACTCTGGCCAGCCTGAAGGTGGCCTGGGAATAGGCTTTTGGACAGTAAGGTCATGTGCCTGCTGACCAGCTGCCCCCACCCCAAATCAAGAACCATACACCAGGCAGTGTCCCTGATTTCCCCCCGAGAGCAGACGCCTTGTCTCTGAATCTGTCCTCCGCTCCCTGGGCACCTTGCTCCCTGCTGTAGTCCCACCCCTTTAATCCCACTATTTGCATCTAGACATCCTCGAGCCTCTCTCTTCCTAAAAAATAAAAAATGTTCTTTGGCCCCATGCTCCAGCCTCCTCCCCTTACAGCCCCACTGCTGGAAAGGGTCAGCTGTATGTGCTGTCCCATATCTCCATTCCTTTTTCACTTTCAACGCACAGCAATTCATTTGGTTTCTTTGGCATCTACTCCCCTGAAACTGCTCTCTCCAGGCTACCAATGTCTCTTTTTCGTTTTTTTTTCTAAATCCATTGAGCACTTTTTTGTTTTCATCTTACATGACCTCCTTGCAGCATTCAACACTGTTGGCCACTGACGTATCCTGAAACCCTTCATGGCGAAGATGGAGCACGTCCCGAGTGGCTGTCTCTCCAGGTCCTCGTACAGTGTCCCTGCTCTGGGGATGAGCTAGGAGTTCATGGCTTATAAAGCCTAAAGTCATCCAATGCCACTGTCTTAGTTAAAAAGATCTTGAACTGTCTTGTTGATGCATTTAAGACTGACATTTTGTGTGGCTCTTCACGCAGGTAGAGCGGGCTTGTGCCATGTGGTATGGTCTGCATGGCAGCAAAAGTTTCACTTGTCCCAAAATATCATCCCCTCTGCTGCTCATGGATAGGAAATTCTGATCATGCATTTACTGCATTTATCTGTTGTGGGTTTTGTTCCTCAAAAGACTATAACCTCCGGTGAGATAGCAACTGTATCAACTTGGTTACTATGAGTATATAGCAGATGTTCATGCTTTGGGGCACATTTCTGATTCTGGATTTGGCTGCCAGCAAAGCAACAGGAAGGCAAGGATTCATGAGCCGTGCCTCTGCCTGGAAATTTCCATCTGCTTCATGGAAACTTTGTCCCCACAGGAGTGATCACCTATGCAGTAGGCATCGCCTGGGCTGCACAGGAGGAGCTGGATGTCATCGCCACTCACCCGGCCAAGGACCACGCCTTCTTTGTGGACGAGTTTGACAACCTCTACAAATTGGTCCCGAAAGTCATCCAGAACATTTGTACCGAGTTCAACTCACGGCCTCGGAACTGAATTCGCGGGCAAATGCCGCTGCCCTGCCTCACGCTGGGACAGCCCCCAACTTTTCACGGGCATGCACGGGGCAGGAGGCACATGGGCTGGAGAAATGCCGTGTCATTACTATTCTTTGCCAGCGTGCTTTTTTCCTATTTCAAAACTTGGAGTTAGGAAGATGACCATGAATTTGTAGAAATGAGCCAAAATGATACATCCTTTTGAGGATGCTGAGAGTTATACGTTTTGACAACTGTTTTCAAAATAACTATTCAGAATAGAGGACAGCACTTAAGACAGGCTTAACCAAAGCTTTTGTGAGGTTTTTTTTTTTTTTACTTGTCATTAGAACTCTGTAACCCTCAACAAGTTTCATTTTTGTCCTGACAATGTAGGAGTTGCTTAATTAAATATTTAAAAGGATACATGTGATCATTCTGTGTCATGAGTAGCAGTTCAGTGTTTGTGGCAGGGCCACCCTCTGCTCTTCTCCTTCCCCAGAGCACTTGCAGTGCCCTCACTCCCAGCTCGGGGCGACAACACACCCAAGGGGCACAGAGACACTGTGCTGGCAACCGCCAGTTTTAGGGCCAGCTGGGGGACGGCCCTAGAGAACCAGTCGGTCTGGCTTAAAAGCAGGTACAGAGGCTCTCAGCCCAGGCTGCGTATTAGAATCACGTGAAGACTAAAACGCTGGTTCCCAGTCCCCATCCCAGTCCAGTGAACTCGGGTCTGGGAATGGAGCCTGAACACCGGCGTGTCTGAAGAGCTCTCTGTGGGGCTGAGATGTTATCAGAACTGAGAACCACTGAGCTCCCTCTGAGCAGTCAGTGTTACAGCTGTTTCCTGCGGGAGCCCTGTTTGGGTCCCATCCAGTTTAGCATTTGTCCCGGATGCTTCTGTTTGTTAACTAGACATTATCATTCATAGCATTACGTTGGTTGAACTCCACTTTTTGCTTCCAGCTTCTGCGAAGGACTCATGTGTTAGGATGTAAAATCACGTGCAACTGGGAAACATTCAGAAGAATCACAAACAGAGATGACATTCAGCAAGTCCTGTGTTGTAAAAATGTGTGTTGAAGCATGCTACTCCGAATGGAGGCAAAAAGGTAATACCTGTGTAAATACCTGGCACAAAAGATTTACATAAAACATTTTGAATTAAAGTCATCATCCATTTAGCAGAATTTGCATAAAGCTTACCAAATCTCTCAGTACCTGGAGAGAGAGTATAACAATTAAAAATGTGGGCTACAGAGAAGAATCAATTAACAGTGTCAGCAATTTCAAATTTATTAACCATAAATTTAACTTTAAAGGCAATTGTACACAAATACGTTCAAAAACTTCAAAATATGAAAACTATTTTTCAAAAAAAGTAAATTCTTTGTAAAGATACCAGTGACACACGATTAGTGACAGATTCTGCTCAGAAACTAATCAAAGAATTTCAATAAGTACTACGAACAGTTACTCAGCCTATATTTTTAAACATGTAGATAATCAATATAAAGGAGTTTGTTTCTTTTTTCAATGTACACACACAAGTAATTTATTATTTTAAGAAAAATGTTCTTTGAAAAAAAGAAAAATGTTCTTTTGGAAAATAGTTTTGGAGTATAATTATTTTATAGGGGCCTTAGTACAAAAACCGTTTGTCATCAATAAGTAAATATTTCCCAAAATAACATACTTTTAATTACTCTGGTATCCTCTTTCATCCACAAAATTATCCCAGTTTGGGAAATAAATCCAGTCACCCCAGTTATAGAAATTATAATTTTGAAGATAAATGGAACCTCCTCCAATGGGCCCACTGTCTCTATGTTTGTTGTCAATAGCTGTTTGAGTGTGGAGGAAGGCATCCCCAGAAATGAGGTGCTCATGGCTACGGTGTCATTAGAATTGTCTATGTGGGTGTTCAAGTCACTAAAGATGGTGAGGGGAGTCAGGATGTAAAAGGAAAGAGGGAACCCAGCTCTGGTAGGCTCAGCAAGTGAAAGAAGGTGACTGGGAGGTTGGGAGAAGGCAGCAGTGACAGGAGTGGAGGGCTGAGGCTAGAGCTCCAGGGAGCAGGGTGCTTTGAGGGAAGAAAAAAAGGAGGTTGGGAGAGCAATGGGGGCAAAGAGCAGACCTATTCCTTCCAGGCCCGAAGTCCAAGGGGTGAGAGAGCACAGCCCCCACTCAGGAAGGTGCCGAAGACAACCAGGCTTAAGGTAAGTGGAGGCAAGAGAGGGGTGAGGCTTCCGGGAGCTCACAGACAACAGAGAGCAGCTCCTCACAATGTGGTGGGAAGGCTGGGGTGGGAGTGGGGCTGGGTCAGGTCTGGTTTGCACAGAGCAGTTTAGAGATAAAGGTCCTACTGGTGATGGGTGACACGGAAAGCTTGGATATAAATGCCACCTTGCTCAACCTAAACTGTGCCCAACACTGCTGGGGGGACACTGAAATCTTACATTAAAAGCAGAACCTTAGAGAAAACTCATGTCACACCCTCCAATGGCAAAAAGGGGACCCAGGCTGGAAGAAGGTTGTGTAGATACGACATGAAGGGACAGAACTGGAATTCAGATCTCCTTGTCTTCGAATCCACCGACTCACTAGATCGCCTTCTTGCAGAGCCTGAAGGCCCCCCACTCTCTCCCGCATCCCATCCTACACACACCCTGGTTCTGCACATTCATGGGCTCTGGCCCAGCCTTTGCAGGGCTCCGTGGGTCCTACAGACTCAGAGCCGATCTCCTAAGGCAACTCTTTCAACTGTGGTCTCAGCAGAAAAGCTCTTCCATGCCTTCCCCCTCCCAGGCAACCAAACAAGCAGACAAGGAGCCTCGAATGCTGCAGCCTCTCCGGGTGCGGACAGTGCCTACACTCCATTCACGTCCGACCTCTCAGGAGTGAGGGCTCTCTGAAGGGTTTCTTTGCTAAAAGTTTTGCGACAAGGCTCTGCTAAAAGTCTGCAGCCACTCGGACAGGGTTCAGATATTTCTTGTTTCTCTTTAAACCCTTTGAACAGGACGAAGTTCCATGAAGCAGGTCTGCAGGCAGCGGTCTCGGGGGATCGGCACGGGTTTATAGAGAGGACATCGTTGCTGTAGCCAAGGGTTGTCAGCCTCAAAGAGGAGTTTCCGAATAATAATGTCATTTTTCCAGTCACAATCATAAGAAAAGTTCTCCCCTTAGATTACCAGCACATAAACGCAGCAAGTAGGAAATATGCTTGAGAGCATGAATTCAATTCTTTGGAAAGAGACATTTATTCAACTGATGCCTCTGAGGGATTCACAGTTCAGTAGGAAACCACACACAAATGAACAATTAAAATTGCATAATTAATATCATGGGAGTATGCACAAAGTGCGTGACGGGTGACTGCCGACAACCTCACGAGAAATCAAATCACAGTAGTGCCTCAGAGTGAGTGTGCGCTGCACCCTGGGCATTGTTCTAGGTCAGTGGTCGGCAAACTCATTAGTCAACAGAGCCAAATATCAACAGTACAACTACTGAAATTTCTTTTGAGAGCCAAATTTTTTAAACTTAAACTACATAGGTAGGTACATTGTTATTAACTTAATTAGGGTACTCCTAAAACTTAGGAAGAGCCACACTCAAGGGGCCAAAGGGCCGCAGGTGGCTCGCGAGCCGCAGTTTGCCAACCACGGTTCTAAGGACTTCACATGTATTAACTCGCTTATCCCTACGGCAGTGGTTCTCAACCTTCCTAATGCCGCGACCCTTTAATACAGTTCCTCATGTTGTGGTGACCCCCAACCTTAAAATTATTTTCGTTGCTACTTCATAACTGTAATTTTGCTACTGTTATGAATCATAATGTAAATATCTGATATGCAGGATGTATTTTCATTATTACAAATTGAACATAATTAAAGCATAGTGATTAATCACAAAAACAATATGTAATTATATATGTGTTTTCCGATAGTCTTAGGCGACCCCTCTGAAAGGGTCGTTCAACCCCCAAAGGGGTCGCGACCCACAGGTTGAGAGCCGCTGCCCTACGACTTGCTGAGAGAGGTACCATTATTATTTGCATTTTACAGAGCACGCAGCCGAGGCATGGAGATGTCAAGTAACTTGCCCAGGGTCATAGAGCTGGTAGAGGCAGATCTGGGCATTAAACAGAGGCAGTCTGACCACAGAGTCAATATATACTCAGCCACTTTGCCTCTTAAAATGGTGGCATATAAAATAACCAAAGTGGCTGCATAGGAGGTTCTCTAAGGTTGACAACTTAAAATATATGTGTAATTCCGCAAAGCTGTATTCTCAGGATCTATTAAATGTACAAGTCTATCAAATATGCAGTGCAAACTGCAATCCCCCCACCCCCATTACTCCTCCTAAGCCTGTGGACAGCTACACTGCCCTCACTTATGACAACTGAGGTGATTTTAATCTATAGCCTACAGTCCCTGAAGCTCCCTCAACCTCTTGTTAAAAATTCCTACTCATCCTTCGAGTCTCAATCCAAATGTCACCTCCTCTCCGAAGCCCACCCTGAATCCCGATCCACCTATTTTCCAGTGATTTTTTTTAGTCCCTTTTCATAGGGGACACAATTCATACATGTCATCACATGACACAGAATACAGGGGATGAGAACTAAGTCTAGTTCTGACTATGTCTAAGTCATTTGAGAGTGCCAACGCCTAATACAATGGCACCGGTAGAATGGGAGACAGAGATGTTCCAGGAAGAGGGAAACAGGGTATGATGGCAAGAGAAGGAGAGGGTCTCATCCATCCAGACTGCACCACGCTCTCAAACGCCCTCCTAAGGTCCAAAACTGTATGTTACAATCACCGTTTTCTAGAACCAGAATCCTCTTTGAGTATCTGCGCAGGGTAACTCTTCTCCTCACCTTCTACTTTCATTTTTCCTACAGAAATAACAATTCCATTTTCTATTGACCGTCGTTTCACTCAGCAAACATGTTTTAAGCACTTATGTGCCAGGCATTGGGATAGGCTCTGGGGACAGAGATGAATAAGACCTGGTCCCTGCCCAAGGAGCTTAGAGACCAGTGTGGGAGAGAAACGCCTAACAGACAGCATCTGACTATCAGGTGACAGGCAAGCTTGGGGAGCCTTCCTGGGCTGGCTTTTGTCCTTTTTAGCCAGATTCAGAAAGAGGGAGAAGGTGTCCCAGCAGCGCGAATGATGGGAGCCAAGGCCAGGAGGCACGAAACAGGGAGACAGACAGAAGGACAGCTTAAAGCTCGAGGTAGGCATGTCAGGAAATGAAGCTGGAGGAGAGGCAGGGGCCAGGCCATGGAAGGTTGTGTTGGTTCAAGTTAACAGCAACTCAATTCACAGTAGCTCAAGCAAAAGGGGAATTTTTGGACAGAAACTGGAGTAGCTCATGAACTGCAAGGTCAGGGAGACGGGAGAATCAGCTAACCCCCTCACGCTACTCTCCTCCAGAATGATCTTCCTCTGGGAATTGTTGAACAGAACCACCCAGCAGAGGGAACCAAGCAAGACTTCCCACCCAGTAAAGACTGACCCCACGACACAGCCTCCTTCCGCAGGGCCACCAACAAATCACATAGTTCTTGCAAAGAATAACCTTTTGAAATTCCTTGAAGCATCAAGCTGTCTTAAATGCTGACAGATGCATGGCCACAAGTCCCTGAGTTTAGAAAACCAGATGCAGGCTGACGAATAGTCTTCCTCTGTTTTTGCTTAGAAGCTTTACCCAACAAAACCAATGACTGTCTCTCTCAGACTCCCTTCCAGTTCTCTTGCCTCAATGACTACAAGATGCTACTTGTTTACAGGCAATTAGTGGTTGAAAACTGTGAAGGCGTTCAGGGAGGCTTAGGTGCTGATCTGGGATCCATTTCTGTTTTTAGTATGAAGGTCTGGCTGAGGATAGTAAATGTACTATTTTGATAACCATCCACATTGAAAACAAATAAGACTAAAACACCACGATTTCAATGCAGGCTTTGCTCGTTCGTTCTCTCTCTCTCTCTCTCCCCCCTTCCCCCCCCCCCCCATCCACCCGTAATTGAAAAATACTGAGCTTAACTTTATCCCTGCCATCCCTCGCACAAACGGAGCCTGTAGCAAACAAGCTGCCCAAGTAAGCAAATGCTATACTCGGCTTGGCAGCTGAGACTTTCTTATAAAAAAGCACACAATTCCAGCTGAATGGCTCCTTTCTGTGACTCCTCTGTTTCACACTTCCTTGAGGTGAGCAGGGTGTATTCAGGTTAATGGCAAATGGGAATCTGGATTCTCAACAAAGAGCCTTTACATGACTGCCCAGGGCACAGAAACCGGGAGGGCCTGGAAGCCATGGAAACCGTGTAAACACCAAAACAAGACCCCCAATCATTGTAATTGTTGTTGGTCTGACATCCCCAAGGCATTGGTAAACCTGCATCTTGATATTATGATATTGATTTTCCCCCAATTATCTCAGTCCTCCACAAGTTCTCCCTGCAACTGGAGTGAAAGGGAGTTTCTTTCCAATCTCAATAGAGGGTGTTGTGTGGCATTTTAAAGCCAAAGACGGAACAGGGACAAGTCGAAGGTTATAAACCACTGTGGTAATGACCGTCTAAGATACACACCAAGCAAAATAAATGAGCAGATGAAGTTTTCTGAAGGGCAAAGTAGCAGTGTCACTCGGATTTCTCCCGAGAGAATACTCTCTTTGAACTGGGGCACTGCTGCCGGGTGGAAACTCAGGGGATCTTTCCAGCTCCTGTGACCTCAATGAAAGGCCTGGAACACCCACAGGCCTGTCTCTCCCTACAGAGAGGGGGCATTCTCCTGGGGTGGAAAAATCAGCCCTTTCATGCTGGCACCCTTCTGATCCCGGACAGTTAGCAAAGATCTCTGGAAACATAATACTGGGGGAGCCATGGCAGCCTCAAGGGGAGTTGGCCACATGGGCAGCTAGACTGTCCTGGCAGGACTGCAGGCTTGTTCATGGGCAGATCTAGGACGTCCCTCGGAAATACCCCCACTCCCTCAATACCTGGGCCTGCACTATGCCAGTGAGGGCGGGCCAACACCACTGAGTAATTAATTCTTGTTCATAGGACTTCGTTTGCACCCCCAGACTGGGGAGGGAAATTCTAACGACAAGAATAAGACCAATCAGACATCCGTTATGAAGTCCCAAAGGGCACCGCACCACTTTGCCATGCCATTCAAGACACACAAAACTCACGTTGCCGAAGAAATGTGCACTTGGAAGCCCTTCTCCCACACTTCGTTTGGGAGGCATTGGTCTTGAATGACAATCATAATTGGGAGTCGGCTATGGGATGAACATGTATATCTTCATAGTTGATTACACCCTCCATTAGTATTCCGTTTCCCAAATGAAGGTCGTGAGACTCAGAGAGGTTAAGGAATAGGCCAAGGCCACATGACCCTGGTCTGCTGACTCAAGCCTGCCTGCCCTTACTTACAGAACAGCCGCCTGGCCTGTTTTCTCCTCTCTTCACCTGTGAGTCATCACTTTCCCCGCAGCTGTTTCCCTCTTCCGCCCTCCAAGGCCCATCTTTTCGGCTCCCCGCATTTTGTGCCTGTATGTTTTCCCCTATTTTCTACCCTGCAGCATGGAATCCAGGATCTTGGAAAGTTACTCGGAAGTGCTCAGGTGCCTTCTGGACCTCTCTGGGCAGCCGAGGGGTGAAAACTCGAGTCCCAATGCGGAACTTTTTCTATTTTAAAGAGAAGTTAATGAATTGTTTGGGCTTTCAACACAATGTTCAAGGGACTCTGAACATTTACAACTAAGCGTTTTTAGAAACAAGTTGCTCTAGAAAATTGTCTTTGACCAAACTCCACGTCTAGCTCGGGATAATTACCTTGAGTGAAAGCTGTTTCAGGTCTGTTACGGCACTCGCCACGCCAGACTCAAAGGTAGAGGCCTTGTCTGTATCTGCTTCCGTCCTAACGGGGTGGCTCTTGTGCAGAAATGTCAACAATAGTCCTCAAACTGAGGCAGGGAAAGGAACGCCTCTATTCAGGGGAAGTTTGCAAACCGGAAAACTGCAAGTGGGCTCCTGTGAGATAAAGGGGAGGCGGCTTTTTATAAAGCCCCACCGCCACCCTGGTTCCCAATTGGTCCATTTTTATGTAAATGAGGGCTCCAAATCATACAGTTCTGATTGGTCCAAATAGCACAGTCCTGACTGGTCAGAATCGTGCATTCTGATTGGCCCTTCCCGAGCTGCTCTGATTGGCCTGATGCAAATGAGACTACAGCTAAACCGTTGGATTAGAAGGGGCAGGTCCCAGTCCATTGGTTAGAGAGGAAACCGGAAACTCCCTTAGAAGGGCTGACTCAGAAGCGGGAGCGGAGTGCCCAAGGCTGATAGCTCTCAGTCTGCGGCTTTTCCCTGAAATGCCGGGTGTGTGAGAGGCCTCTGCCAGCACTGGCTGCTGGGCCGATTATGAATCTGTGCTCAGGTATCCGGGAGGAGTCCTCCGTGTCAGATAGATTCCTTCTCGAAGTTCAGAGGTCCTGCCGTGGCACTCTGGCAACCTTGCCACCTTCACACAGGCCGCGTGGGCGAGGCCCAGCTGCAGGTAATGACCAAAGTCTTGTTGGAATGCCCCCAGATGATCCAAAGATCAAAGCAAGATAGGCAGTTTTGGAGGAGCTGTCACAAGGCCACCTTCCTTCACCTCTCCATCTCCTACGAGGTGTCCACATTCACAGGGCCGAGTCCTGCCCCAGCTGCAAGTGATCTGCCAGAAACTGGGGAACTTTTTCATACGAAGGAGCAAAGTGCAGAAGAAAAGAATTCTCTCTTCAGATCTATGAATGTTTACAATTAATTACACTGCCTTCACCCCAGTGCCGCCCTGAAAGCCTTTGGCCTGGGATGGTGGATAGGTGTTGCCTGGGCAGACCAGCTGGTAGTGACTGCCTGAAGAAGCATATGAAAATCTGGAGGCCCTCAAAGAAAGAGATGCTAAATCAATTCGTGATGTCTGACAAGGCAGGGAAGGGAGGGGCAGTGTCAGTTCTCCTAGTTGGTATTTACCCACCTCTCTGGTTTAAGGAGCAAGGCTGCATCTTGAAAAGCACACTTGGGGAATCAAAATGGAGCTTTCTTAGCTTTTCTTCATGAATATGGCATTGCCTATAAGTTTACTTAAATAAATCTATTTTCTAAGAAAAAAAAATAGGACTGGAGAAAATTAGTTTTACTTTCATTTGACTCCCTTTTTAAGGAGGTTTCTAAATAAATCACCTGGAAACATTCAGGCCGTGCATGCTTCTAAACAAGGAGGTCTTTGTAGTGTGTTGCTTTTGATTGCTGGGTCCAGAACTCTCCAGTGAAGTTTCTCACTGTGGGTGAGGCACTGTTAGCAGCTGCCCTAGGTTGGCAGGGGTGGGAATGAGGAAAAACGGAGTGGAGAAATTGGCCTTTCTGAGGGGCTTTTTTGTGTCTGCCACTATCTTTGGGGGACTTAGTTGGGATAACAGATGTGAAGACACAATTTTTAGAGAGAAAAATAGAGACTGAGAGAGGTTAAGTAACTTGTCCCAGGGTCAAACATCTGATATACTAGTATAGGTAGGTTTAAACCCAAGTCTGTCTCAGAAAAAAAAAATTACTTAAATAAATTCAATATAATTTAAGTAAATACAACAAAATTATGCACCAATATTTGGGGGGTGGGGGGGAAACAACAGTTATTTAAGGTTTGTTCCTCATAGAAGAAAACAGAAAGCCAATAAGCTAAAAAGCCATCAAACATTAAGTTAAGCTACAGAAAAGGTTCAACTTTATAAATTCTGAATCACATGGAGTAAAGAAGAAAGAAGGATGTCTAAAACATGAAGACAGAAATATAGAAACAATACTGTTGTAGAAGTTTCAAGTATATATAGAAACTTCCCAAATACTAGGTAAGAACAACTTTCCTGGAACCAAGAAATCCTGTGCCTTTTCCTCACAGATAAACACATTAGGTCTTACTTGATTTTTGGAATTAGATCAGCCACCAGCAAGTAGAATAGTAGTATTTCTCCTTACCAGAGACCGATTTTCTTATTTTTTAAATTAAATATTTATTGTTGAAAGTATTACATATGTCCCCCATTTCCCCCATTGACCCTTCTAGCCCCCCCACACCCACCCCAGGCCTTCACCACCATATTGTCTGTGTCCATGGGTTATGCATATATGCATACAAGTTCTTTGGTAGATCTCTTTCCACTCACCCACCCTCCCCTGCATTCTCTCTGAGATTCAGCAGTCTGTTCTATTTTGTCATTTTTCCTGGGTGTGAGGAGGTGTTGCAAGTTCCCTCCTTGACCCATTCAGGCAGGAGCTTGTTCAAAATACTTTCCCACCAATATATTTTCAATAGATTTGGGGCAGTTTTATGTTCACAACAAAACTGAGCAGAAGGAATAAGAAATTTCCCATATACCCCCTGTCCAACCCCCAGGCTCCCCCACTATCAACATCTCAGACCAGAGCAGTACATTTATTACAACTGATGAACATATATTGAAACGTCATTATTACCCAAAGCCCATAGCTGTTTTTTTAAAAATATATTTTATTGATTTTTTTTTTACAGAGAGGAAGGGAGAGGGATAGAGAGTTAGAAACATGGATGAGAGAGAAACATTGATCAGCTGCCTCCTGCACACTCCCCCCCGGGGATGTGCCTGCAACCAAGGTACATGCCCCTGACCGGAATCGAACCTGGGACCCCTCAGTCCGCAGGCTAAAGCTCTATCCACTGAGCCAAACCAGCCAGAGCAAAGCCCATAGTTTTCATTAGGATTCACCCTTGGGGTTCACCCATATGTTCTATGGGTTTGGACAAATGTATGACAGGTATCCACCACTGTAATATCATACAAACAGTTTCACTGTTCTAAAATTCCTCTTTGCTCTGCCTATCCACCACTTCCTCCCTGCTAATCCCTGGAAACCATTGGCTTGGTAGTTTCCAGTATGTCATACAGTTATCGAATCATACCATATTGTAGTCTTTTTAGATTGGTTTCTTTCACTTAGTAACATGCATTTAAGTTATCACCATGTCTTTTCATGCCTCTTTTTAGTGCTGAAAAATATTACATTGACTGGATGTACCACAGTTTATCTGTTCACTTACAGACGGACATCCTGGATGCTTCCGAGTGTTGGCAGTTATGAATAAAACTTCTGTAAACATCCTTGTGCAGGTTTTTGTGTGATTGTAAGTTTTCAACTCAGTTGTGTAAACACCAAGGAGCATAATTGCTAGATTGTATACTAAGCATAGGTTTGGTTTTCTAAGAAATGGCCAAACTGTCTTCCAAGGTGGCTGTACCATTTGCATTTCCACCAGCAATGAATGAATGTTACTGTTGCTCTACAGCCTAGCCGAGTGGTCCGCAAACTGCGGCTCGCGAGCCACATGCGGCTCTTTGGCCCCTTGAGTGTGGCTCTTCCACAAAATACTGACTTCTGCGCATGGGCCATGAAGTTTCAATCGCACTGTACATGCGCGCCCACACGTGGTATTTTGTGTAAGAGCCACACTCAAGGGGCCAAAGAACCACATGTGGCTCGCGAGCTGCAGTTTGCCGACCACTGGCCTAGCCAGTCAAACAAAATACTTTTTCCTTTCTCATTTTCTTTTGATTCCTGGTTATTTAGAAGTGTTGTTTGGTTTGCAAATACTTGGAAATTTTCCAGACATCTTTTATTGGCTTCTAATTTAATTTCACTAGTCAACGAACATACTTTGTGTGATTTGAATCCTTACAAATTTATTGAGACTTGTTTTATGGCCCATAATATGGTCTATCTTGGTAAATGTTCTTGGCACTTGAAAGAAAAAAAATATTCTGCTGTTGTTGGGTGGAATGTTCTATAAATGTGAATTAGGTCAAGTTGGTTGATAATGTTACCTAAGTCTTCTATATCCTGATTTTCTGTCTACTTGTTCTATCAGTTATTGACAAGGAGTGTTGAAATTCCAGCTATCATTGTAGAGTTGCCTATTTCTCCCTTCATTCGATCCATTTATTTAAAGGTCTGTTATTAGGTGCATAAACTTTTAGGATTATTTTCTCTTGATTAATTGACTTCCATTATGAAATGAACCTCTTTGTTCCTAGTAATCTTTTCTCTGAAATCTATTTTTTCTGATATTAATAGTCACTGAAGCTTACTTTTGGTATGGCATACCTTTTCTATCCTTTTACTTTTAACGTATTTGAGTCTGTTCAAAATGGTTATTTTGTATGCAGCATTTCGTGTAAATAAGGTCTCATTATTTGTACCCTGATCTGTCAAACTTGCATTTTAGTTATGGTATTTAGACAATTTACACTTAATGTCATTACTTATATGGTTGGCATTAAATATACCATGTTGATATTTGTTTTCTATTTGCCATATCTGTTGTCTCCTTTCCCTTTTTGTTTTCTTTTGGATTAATTGGCTATTTTATTATTGTTCTATTTTGTATTCTTTGTTGGCTTATTAGCTATACTTTTAAAGAAGTGGCTTGTTTAGGTTTAATAGTATACATCTATAACTTATCACAGTCTATCTTTAAGTAATATTATACTACTTCATATATAGTATAAAAACTTAACAGCATACTTCTATTTACCCTCTTCCAGTCTTTGTGTTATTGTTGTCATATATTTTACTTATACATTTGTTTTATAACTCTCTGTATAATATTGACAGGTTTAAACTGTCAATTATCATTTAAGGTGATTTTTAAAGTCATTCTTTCAGTTATTAGCTGACATTGATTCCATCTGGTATCAATTTCTTATGCCTGGAGGATGTGCTTTAATATATCTAGTAGTCATGAATACTTTTGACTCTTGTATGTCTTTGCCTTTGTTTTTGAAGGATATTTCTGCTGGGTATAGAACTGCAAGTTGATGGGAATTTTCTTTTCAGTAAAGATGTTATTTCATTGTCATCTGAGATATCAATCCTATATAATAAAAGCATAATATACAAATTGTCTCCTCGACTAGGAGTTCGACCAGGGGGCACGGCCAGCTGGCCAACCTCGGGAAGGGAGGCCCTGGCCGGCAGCCAGCAGCTGCTAGGGACCCTACCCATGCACGATTTTCATGCACTGGGCCTCTAGTATAGTTATAAAACACATAAATGTCATTGTTTACTAAGTCCATCATATGTGTTAATTTTGGGTCATTTTCAATTTATTACAATTTCTTTTTTTTTTTTTTATTGGAAGAGTTTTTAAATTGGTGGGAAACTGTCTATTGACTACATCAGGAATCAAGCTAATTTGAAAACTTTCCAAATGACATGAAAAAGAGGTAAGTTTGGGTAAAGCACTGAGATCTGAGGAAAGGGGAGAAAATAATTGGTATCCTGACTTTCCAAAGGTAAAGGAAATGGAGGGACTGAGCAATACACCACCTCCGTGACTGATCCAGGAACCTTTAGGTGGGATTCTGAGCAAATTCTTGATCCACCTTGATTTTCTCCTCATGCCATGGAATTATGTGTGAAAAATGAGTATTTCTTTTGTTTAAACTGTTCACATTTATGATCATAGAGCATAGATTAGAGTTATTAAAGATTAGTTTTACCTGTTTAATCCTTTATTTAAAGGAAAGCACACAGTACTCTTTTATATCTGGCTTTTTAAGGCTCAACATAATGTTTCTGAGATTCATTCATATGTTGCATGTACTTATAATAGTTCATTGTATGAATACACAAAAATGTATTTATCTATTCAATCGTTGAGGGATACTTAGGTAGTTTCTGGTTTGAGGCTATTACTAATAGTGTTGCTATACATATTCCAAGACATATCTTTTGATGAACATATGTATGCATTTCATTGGATATATGCTTAGAAGCACAGTGACTAGATTCCATGTTATAAATATTTCACTTTGGCAGATCTTGCCAAATGGTTTTCCAACATGTCTGAAAAAATTTACGTTCTCACCAGGGGTGAGTGAAACTTGACTACTTCCACATTTTGCTGATCATAATTTCTTATACTTAATAAAATAGTCCACTAAGGAAAGCTATACAGTAATCTCTTATGAATATGCATGTTAAAATTCTAAATAAATGATTAACAACTGAAATACTGATTATAAGAAAAGAATAACAAATTATGACCAAGTAGGCTTTATTCCAAGGACACACAAGAGTGATTTAACGTCAGCAACTCCACATACAATCCAGCTAGTCAACAGATTAAAGGAGAGTAACACATGACCATGCCAAGAGATGCTGAAAGTCATTTGATAAAATTCAGCAGCTATTCCTAATGAAATCTCTTGGTAAAACAGGAAATAACTTATTTAAATAAAATAAGAGTCTTCACCATAGAGCATACAAATATCCTAAATAACTACTCAAACTCTCTCAACTAAAATCAGTAACAGAATGCCTACTATCACCATTATCACTCAACGCTATAATAGTGTTTTAGACAACAAAGATTCTAGAAAAGAAAAGGATCTGTCAAACACTGGGGGAAAAGTTAAATTATTTTTGTGAGAGTCATCATTATATTTCTAGGGAAAATTGCTGGAATTAATGATAAAACTTAGTAAGTATATATAATAAATTTGTTGTATTAAAGGTAAGTACACATAAAATAGGCTTTTTATTTATAAGAAGCTTTTAGAAATGGAAATGGATTTTAAAAATCCATTCACAATAATAACCCAAAGGGTAAGAAACAAGAATACATCTAATAAAAATGTTGCAGGATTTAATGAGAAAAACTCTCAAAACTTACCGAAAATATAGACAAGATCTGAGCAAATGGAAAAATGATACGATTTTTCTTAGTTCTTAGAAGACAATGTCAAATTTCCAAAATTAACCTGTAAATTTCATGCAATTTTAACCCCTAATTGGATAAAATGATCACAAAGTTTAAATACTTGAGAATAGCAAAGAAAGGAAGTAAAAATTTTTTTTAATTAAAAATAAACAAAACAAAAAAACAGCAGGCAGGAGTGTAGGGGGGAAAAAGCTCTACCTGGCCATTTTATTAAGTCACTGTATACAAACATGTTATCAGTCACTGTAATTGAATCCATATGATATTGCCATATGTAAAGAGAACTATAAGTGAAACAGAATCGTACATTGAGAAATCTCATTGTATATGAAAATTTAATATATGACAAAGATGGCATTTTAATTCATTGGGAAAAGATAATTTATTTACTAAAGGGTGCTGAAACAACTGGCAAACCATTAGAAGAAAGTGGGATTCGTAGCTGGTATTCAATACAAAAACAAATTCCAAATGGAGTAAAGACAAATGTAAAACCACTAACAACAAAACCAACAGTAAAATGCAGACGCCATTCTAGACTTGCCATCCAGGAATGAAGACCTTAATCAATATAGAATACTTTGAAATTTTTATATATTCACAAATGTATACATTTTATAAAATAATATACTTGAATACAATAAAGTTTTGAATGGAAAAAGGAATTATAAATATGATTAACAGACAAATTACAGATTTTGGAGAAAATTTGCAAATATGAGTTTATATACAATATACAAAGAGCACTTACAATTTTTTAAAAAGTGCAAATATGGACAAAATATTAATAAAATGAAAAATAAAATGAATGGGAAAAATAAAAATTTTAATTGTGGCCCGGCTGGCGTGACTCAGTGGTTGAGCATAAATCTATGAACCAGGAGGTCACAGTTTGATTCCCGATCAGGGGACATGTCTGGGTTGCGGGCTCGATCCCCAGTGTGAGGCATACAGGAGGCAGCCGATCAATGATTCTCTCTCATAATTGATGTTTCTTTCTCTCTCTCTCTCTCTCTCTCCTCTCTCTTTCTCTCTCTCCCCCCTCTCTGAAATCAATAAAAATATATATATTTTTAAAAATTTAAGTGTGAATTAAAATATAAATATGTAATTCACCCTAAGAGTAAAATATAAATGGCTAAGTTTTCTAGGGAAAAAGTATTTATTAATGTGGTCTATAGGCAACTTATAATAGTTGGAAAAAATACTTGCAACCAAGAGTAGAAAGTCTTAATATATGTAATATACAAAAAACGCCTACAAACTAGTTAAATAAAAAGCCAAACACAATAGGAATATGGACAAAAAATATGAATAAAATAAATGTAAAGGAAGAAGTAAAAATATAAATCTTTGTGATCGGAGGAATTCAAAAGAATGACCCCCAAGGTTTTTTGCCCCTGGTGTTACTCCCATGATGGTTACATTTACAGAGTAAAAAGATTCTGCAGATGTAATTAAGGTTACTAACCAGGTAACCTTAACATACCAAAATTATCTGGGTGGGCCTAACTTAGTCACATGAGCCCTTTAAAAGGAAGCAGAGAATTTTCTCTGGCTGGTAGCATAAGAGATTACAGAGACTTAAGCACAAAAAGGGTCTAATGAATCCTTGATTGCTTTGAAGATGGAGGTGACCATGTGCAAGCACTGCAGAGCAACCTCTAGGAGCCGAGGACAATGCCTGGCGAACAGCCAGCAAGGAAACAGAGACCTCCATCCTACTACCACCCTGCATCCGATAACTGCAAGGAAATGAATAAGCTTGGAAGTGAATTCTTCCCCCAGCCTTCAGTTAAAAGCCCTGCTGGCACACACCTTCGTGGCAGACTTATTTGGACACCAGAGAGCCCAATCAAGTGTGGTTGAAGTTCTAACCCATAAAACTATGAGATAATACATGGGTCCTGTTTTTAGCTGCTAAGTTTATGGTAATTTGTTATGCAGCAATAGAACACTAATGCATTAGGTAATTTAATTATAGGTGAGATCCAAATGACCAAAGAACAAATGAAAAATTGTCCTGCTTTCTAGTTGTTAGGAAAATGCAAACAAAATAACACTGGGAAATACCCACTGCCAGGCGTTTTTATTGTTGTTACTGTTTTTAATGATGCAATAGCTATTGCGAGTGGGTATAAAGGGTAAGACTATTTTTATACATATATAAATTGTTCCAGCCATTTTGTGAACCAATCTGCCAATGTGTATTAAAAATGGTTTAATTTATGTATCTCTCAATCCAGCAATTCTACTCCAGGGAATCTGTTCCATAGGCGTAAAACCATCATGGTTGTGAATATGTGCTCAGGCAAAATTACCATAATCATAAAAATCTGGTAACAAAGTAAATACCCACTGATTATGGAAGAAGCTTAATACGTCATCATCATAAAATATTACATAGCATTAAAAAAGAATGAAATAAGAGCTAAAGGTAGACTTGGAGGGATTTTCATCATATATTGTTGGATGAGAAAAGATGCAAATCCCACTTATCTAAAGCAAACTGACCCACCAGAAAAACCTCATTTTATGCATAACATTGCATATGTATATTAAGAAATTTAAAAGCTATATATGTAGACTTGTAAAATGCTCACAATACACATAAAAATTATAAGTTGTAGAGTAATGGGTAGAAGACAAAACCCTATATGTAATATGTGTATACATATTTGTATGAACAAGAAAAATACATATATCAGGCCATTATTGAGAAGTGGGGGTGAACTGGTATGGTGGGGTATTAGCTTTGCATTATGCACCTTATTTCATTTATTGCTTTTTTGTTTCTTTTAATTGTATTATAGTTCTCTTAATTTGCATAATTCTTATAATCTGAGAAACATAAAATCATCTCCCTTCCCTGCTTTGTTTTTCCTCAGCACTTACCACTAATATTCTATTTATCTTACTTGTATTATTTATTGTTTACCCCACTGGAATGTAAACTGCATCAGGTAAAGAATTTTGTTCACTGCTGAACACCACCACCTAGAACTATCTGGCATATCACAGGCACTCAAATATTGGTGAAAACAGTGTTTTATGTGTAACTTCTTTTTTAGGGCTACTCTTGATGTTCATCTAAACCTTACTGAAGAACCTGAGATTCTAGAAGCTATCAAAAGTGTGACACAATCACATGCCAAGAATGTGAATTCAGGGAATGAATAATAATTATTGGATGCTTATTATTGCCTGACAT
The DNA here is from genome assembly GCF_028538775.1 of Myotis yumanensis. Taxonomy (NCBI): domain Eukaryota; kingdom Metazoa; phylum Chordata; class Mammalia; order Chiroptera; family Vespertilionidae; genus Myotis; species Myotis yumanensis. The sequence continues at coordinate 17,746,056 of NW_027223762.1, forward strand.
TTTATCAGGTGCTTTATGTCTATTATCTCAAAGCAATATAACGAGGTGGCTCTGGAAGCCCCATTTTATAGATGAGAACCAACTTGGAAGAGTCAGCTTGTCTACGATCTCACAGACAATTAATGTCCTCTGTCCAGGCCCAAATCCTGTTCTTTCCTCTGTGCTGTGTTGATCTTTAAAGAATCATATTTTAACAATTAAAAAAGAGAAAATTTTACATACTATAAAGGTTTCATATTATTTTGAGATTTACTTAGTTGAATATTTCATACTCTTGGAATTCACTCCTCTATTGATGATTCTATTAAGAATTTAAGTCATTTGATTGTTAAATAGATATATCTACTCACCCTTGTTGATTATTTTATTCCTGAAGCAATTAAGCTGTTCAGCTCAAGGCCACAAGCCCCGTGGGCCCTGCTGGCCTGCAGCAGCAAACCAAGACAACACAGAACTATTCCTAAGAGGGCTCATAGACATTGAGATAATTACTATCAAAACTTCCAGACAAAAAGCAGCCCTGAGAATATCCTGAGGGATTTGGTCCCAGATTCTTCAACTCCAAAGCAAGTTCCCAAGAGGAATGCCTTTCTTAACAAGCTTCACTGGAGGAATTTTCTACCTCCTTGGAGAAAAAGAAGGAATAGGAGGGCCACCTGAGGGTCCCAGGGAAAGAGTGGTGGATCTGGTCTGGGCCAACAGTCAAGGTAGGCTGAAGTTCCAGGCTAGAGGAGCTCCTGTTAATTAAGGGGTTCAAGGCCAACAGGTTGGTGTTGGGAAGGTTAGAGAAAGAAGGGACACCGTAACAAGGCTTGGAGACACCTCCTGGTCCCCCCAGGCTTTGCTCTGTTCCAGTGCAGACAGAAAGAGGGTGCTGCCTGGGCACTGGTGCCACCCTCCAGGTGAGGGCCCAACCCCTCCTCACCTTAAAATATTCAGCCAGACCTCAATCTTAGAATCAGCTCCACAGACCTAAATACATTTGATATCACCTAAGGACTGGAAGGCATGATGTTTTTGACTTTGATGACCGGTATAGAGTTTTAGAAATGTGCTGATTACTCAACCAACCAATATTTGAGTACCTTCTATATAGTAAGGCATCAGGAGAGGTGCTAAAGGTAATATAAGAAAAACAAACATTGTCCCTGCCTCAAGGAGCTTCTAGAGACAGAAGCAAACAAATAATCGTTAACTGTTTTTGTTGTTGTTGTTAGGTCACCAACAGTACTTAATATGTAAAATCTGAGTTGAGGATAGGGTAGAATCAAGGCATTCAGAATAAAACTCATCACACTATGGGTTACCCATGCCTCAAAAAAACCCACAAGCTTTTAAATATGTAAAATAAACATATCTTTCTTGCCAACTTTGTACTCCCTAAATAATTTCTAAAATAAAACTTGTGTCTATTTGTAGAGGCAAGCTGTATGTAACTTACATCCAGGGCACAGATCTGCCTGGATCTATCATCTCCCAAATTCAAAAATAAAATTTTTTCTGCCTCCAGAAAGCAATGTTTCTAAAGAGAAAAAAGTCTGCTTGCAAGCTTCATTTAAAAAAAAATTGGAATTAGATATGTATTTCTAAGTATTCTACAGCAGTGAGAAATAGGAGCTTATTGCCTTGCTTGTTCAAAAGGCAGATGAAAGGATAAGTGGAAGTCTGAATGTTTTCGTTGGGAGAAAGCCTGATTTCTCTGACTCTGAGATAGACAAGGGAATTATTTCACTGAAAAGCAAAGCTTTCACTCAAGTGAATTGAATGATAAATAGTATTTTGGTTAAACCTGCATATTTTTAAGATTTATTAATGGCAAACTGATTTTAACCTACCAGTCATTAGCTCTGAGGGGGGCACTACTATTAACATTATTTACATCACATATATGCTGTATCTAAACATTCCACTCATTTTAACATGTAGCAAAAGCATAAGGCTCCATGTTTATCTGCAAGCTATGTACAGTACTATTGCTTTCCCTGTCAGCAAAATGCTGAGACATTTACCAAATATAAAAGCATTCCCACATAGCAGTTGCGTATTGGGGGCGGAGAGTGGAGGGCATCAGGAATGTTATTCATCAATGACTTAGACCATTGAGATCTGTTTCTAAAATATACCTTGAATGAAATTATGCCATTAAAAGGCTATTCTGAAATATCTAGGCTCAAAAGTCTGTAGAAAAAGATGTAAATATATATTTTAAATACTTTCAAAACAGTCAAAATCATTAAAAACAGAACTGATTCTCCTGTCTTTTCATGAGATTATCACTTGGCCACATGAGGACATTTCTCACATGTCTAGTCCTCATTCAGACATGCACATGACACAGCATACCTGGGCCTGTTAATATAGCTTCTTAAAATAGAATAAAAGCTATGTTTGTCTGACACTTTAGGGGCGGGGGGGGGGGGGGGGGGGAGTTGGGGGAGGGGGAGGGAGGGAGGGCTCCGAGGCATTTCTTAAAAACCTTTAGATTACAAGGACCAATGACAAGTCAGAATTGGATTCATTCACTTTTAGAGGTCAAAGGACCTCAGAGGTCAGCTTTCCAGGCCATGTAAAGAGAAAGGGAGACAGTGAGGGATGGACTCTTCCTTCTTGGTGTGGTACTTCTTTCCCCACACCCTCACCCAACTTATCCAGCGCCCAAGTAAACTGTTTCTATGATATTTCTTTTGCTCTATGGTAAACTCATCTTTTTAATGAAATATTTCTGCCTTGGTGCCCCTCCCATAAAGAATTGAACGTTAGCATACTTCAACATTGCAGTACCTCTACATAGATAAAAGCCTAAGTGACCAACAGGAACGGTCGACCAAACGACCAGTCGCTAGGATGACATGCTGACCACCATGGGGCAGATGCTTAATGCAGGCGCTGCCTCCTCATGGTCACTGTGCTCCCACAGCCAACCTCCCAGGGTCAGAGGCCCGACTGGCCATGCTCGGGGCCGGCCAACGCACCCGGCCCAATCAGCCCAAACAGGACTGTGCGAGATGAGGCCTGATAGCTGGCCAGGCTGAGGGACCCCACCTGAGCTCTAATTTGTGCACCAGTCCTCTAGTCCTATACAAACCACAAGTATTTTTACAGCTCATGCTTAGCATTACATTTTGCTTTCCGTGCAGTTTTTAATTAAAGGAAGTTTTTCAGTTTGGGAATTCTCATTTATGGGTGATGGGTTTCCTTACCATTACCCTTAATATGATGTTGCTATTATATGAGGTAATTAAAATTCTTTGGTTTGAGGTCATAGATTGGAAACCTGGTACATACATTGGATCTTACGAGGGCATGAAGAACTTCGGCACATGAATTAATAAATACTAACTCTAGTACTCCAAGCGCTATTTAACAGATGTTTTACTGTGGGCTCCCCTTCACATCACTGGATTAATTGTCTCTTTAAAGAGGCACACAGGAAAAGTAAATGTGGTGCTAGCATCTGGACAGTCTTCATGTAAGGTGAGGTGCTAAATTACCAAGGACAAGAGAATTTTCTATGAAACAGCCCCTTCTTATTAGTAAGAATATGGCAGATTTTGTTCACCCAAATAGTCAGATCCATCTTCAAGTCTGACCATTACCTTTAGTCTAATAACAACTAGGAATAAGATAGGGGTTAGGATTTTGCAGGATCTAAGTGAAATCCAAAGTAAGTCATTTTTTCATTTGATAGATTTTGGATTCTGTTTGATTTTGAAAGTATACAAAATATACTAAGTATTTTGCATTCCAGAAAATACTGATTCAAATTTTCAGAGTTGTATGTGAGTGCTCCTCCATAGAATTGGAGTGTCCCAATCAATGTAAACAAAGTGTAACTGAGGAATAACAAGTGGAGGGATGCTTCATGGTTATAGTGATGGTGGAAAGCTTGCTGCCAGGCTTCCAGGTGTTCCTAGGGAATACCCCAAGTGCCATGACAACTCTGGGGCCCTGCAAAACCTCAGTGCTGGTCTTGGAAAACCCAATGCAAGTCAGAATATTACTCTGAACCTGGGCTGATCCCAGGGGTCCATCAGTCGGTGAAAAACTTGACCTTCTGAACTAGATCACTCGAAAATAACTCTAAGCAAATCATGTTCATTAAAAGAAATGAAAGGGCCCTAACCGGTTTGGCTCAGTAGATAGAGCACTGGCCTGTGAACTGAAAGATCCCAGGTTCGATTCCGGTCAAGGGCATGTACCTTGGTTGCAGGCACATCCCCAGTAGGGGTTGTGCAGGAGCAGCTGATCAATGTTTCTCTCTCATCAATGTTTCTCTCTCATCAATGTTTCTAACTCTCTATCCCTCTCCCTTCCTCTCTGTAAAAAAAATCAATAAAATATATTTTTTAAAAAAAAGGAACGAAAGGAAAAAAAAGGGGGGACATTTCTGACACTACTGAAAAAATGTGTACATACAAAAGGATTTAATACTCATTACTACAACTGCATAGAAACATCAAAAAACAGTGGATAGTTTCAAGGACATCAGAAGGATACAGTATCTCTTCCATATAGTATTGTGACTCCAGATTGGAACAAAGAGATTGTGAGTTCTGGACAGGCAAAGCCCTTGAAAAATACTGTTGATATGAAGGCACAAGAGGAAGGACAAGGCTAATGCTTGTGTGATAAGTAGCCAAACAAGGAAAAAATAAAAACACATGAAATTTATATATATTTATATGTATAATTTTTTAAAATTATGTAACTAAACACTTGAAAAGTGCGGCCCTGAAAAGTACCAATGATCCAATCTTATGGGGTATTTTAATTTTACTGGTTTTCCTAAGGTCCAAACTCTCTATAATAATAAACTTCTCCACCGTACTCACAATTAATAATTAAGGTTGGTTCATTATTTTGGATTCATGTCTACTTTGTCTAATAATCTTTTATTTCTCTGTACCCCTCATCTACCACCCCAAAATAACAAAATCAGGTTGTATTAAAGTATTTTAACTGCAAATCCATTATATTTCAAATCTGACAATTATTTCAATTCATGACACCTATAGCACATTATCTATATTTGTACACTTTATTTAAAAACAATAATACACTTAGAGCCACCAGAAAAGGATATCTCAATTAGCTTATCTATACCCTGAATTTACAAAAGAAACTTCTTGCACCACAAAAATTAGCATTTGGATTAATTTACATTAATTGATATTATAACTAATTTTTAAAATACCTGAAGATCAAACAATTTGTCCCAGGGCTCACCAGTTGAGGGGTGTAGGGTGTGGAGAAAAGGAGTGACTTAGGAATCTGAACTGATGATGCCCCGAGGTCAGCTCTAGTAAACTGTAGTTGAGGAAACATAAAATAACCAATAAACTTCAAGATTACAAAGTGGTTCCTCCTAAAAACAGATATTAGATCATATAGTTGGGATGGATGTAGGGGATAACTCTTAATCTGGATTGGAAAAAAGTGTGTGGAAAAGGTGTGTGTGTGTGTGTGTGTGTGTGTTGCGGGGGGGGGGGGGGGGGGGGGGGTATTAGTTTTTCACAAGAGGCAAACTTCGCCAAACAATGAGAAGAAAGTCGGGAGGGAGGTATGTGATACACTGAAGACTTTCTGATCGCTGATAACACCAAATTTAGCAGCTCTCTACAAGTCAACTAAAATACCGTTCTCTGAGACATTTTCAGAGAGGAGCTAACAACCAGGGGGAAAAAAACCATTCTACATAAACAAGGCACTCACTGGTTCGCAGCCTGTTAAAAACCCAGGCAGACATTACAGTTAATAAAGTCAACTTTCTAATTTGCATTAGAGGGATGACAAGCATGTGGTCAAATTAAATCAAGTCAAAGCTTGATTAGCAAAGATCCAGAAAATGCTGGCCCCTAAGCACTACCTTCAGTAATACTGCTAGGATAAGTAAATGGGGACTAGGGTTCTATGTTTGGCCTAATATTTGCATTTTTAAGTATTAAAAAAAGCGATGTAATTTGTTAAATACTTTGTCAATCTTCTGTCCCTTACACTGACATGGAGACCCAGTTGGATAATGAATATGGCCAATTAAAAAGCCTTCAGTGACAGAAGTGAAAATTACTAAAGTCATTTACCAATGACCTGTCTTCTGGTTTTAAACACAGCTGTTAAGTCTTTGGGACCTTCCCCTAAAACCAACTTTGGAAATTGATATATTTCACAAAATATACATATAATTTATGTCAGCAACTACTTTTGTACAACCTGAATCCCAGTGTCAAACACTAAAGATCTGCAATGATATAAATAATTAAATGAGTAACATGGTAATGGAGGCAACTGCTAAGTAAATAAAATTAATGATCATGTACTTAATAGCTTTGAAATATCTTTCAAAGAACAAAGAAAGCTGAAGAAAATTATACTTAGATATCTCTCTTTCTTTCTCTCGCGCACTCTCTCTCTCTCTCTCTCTCTCTCTCTCTCTCCAGTTTGGCTCTTGGTTGAAAACATCACAAAGACATACACACTAACCAGAGATTAGCTATCTAGACTCACTATCAACATTGATGATACAATTTAAGCAGTTCTTTCAAAAGAAAACCAAAATTAAAACCAAGTCTTTCAATCTGATTTGTGACATCTTAGTTCAGTATAACTTAAATGACAAAGCCTGAGAAAAGCACCAACACAGCTTTTTCAGTTGTACCCAGCCATCATTTCATATGTCATAAGGATTTGCTTTAGTTAAAATGGCAGCAATGACAGAGGTAGATATGACAGATGCCATCTAAATACTATTCTTAGGTGGAATTTTAACTAGTTCAAAGTGTTTAATCTAAAAATAATTTTTACTAGTTGAATCTCTTCATTACGTAAGAATTTCATGACATGCTCTTGTGTAAGGGGAAATACATGAAGTACTAAAAAAGGTGACCTTTAAAAATTACATTTACTTAGCCAACATTAATGAGATCCCATAATTTTGGTGAACCAGTAACTTATCCTTTTACCTGAACTTGACTATAATTAAATAAGAGTTATTTTCTTCTCTTCTGAAATTTTTAAGAATTCACATTCCAAATTCTTGGAAGGATAAATGGTACTCAGAAGAGCACAAAGACAGCACATGAAATGTCCCCTGAAGTCCTAGAAGTTGAGCAGATACATTAAAAAGACATTGATGGTCACAAATCAGGACCTTCACAGATTGGCTCACGCATGTGAGCGCGCGTGCACACACACACACACACACACACACACACTTTCTCTCTCACTCTTCCCCTTTCCCCCCAAAACTCAATCCTCATCCTCACTGTAAGGCTGCATTTGTATTTTTTTTTAAAGGCACCTCTCATTCTCTAGCTATTGCCTTCTTGATGATATCTGTTTTGTTAAAAATCCTGAATGTTCAATGGAAATAGTTCAGTACTGAGAATGGAATATTTTTCAATTCACATTTAAATAGCCAAGTTTTCTTACATTCAGATTTTAATAAACTAGAACAACAATCTTTAAAACAAGCATGCTAGCCTATAATGAATATAGTATTTACAGTAATTTAAACGTTTAGAACTATATATTATACTGCAAAAGCAAACAGCACAACACTCATCATTCTCATCATTACCTGCTGTGTACAGCACCTCCAAAAATGAAAATACAAAACAGTAAAATGCACCTATGGTTTTATATATATATATGTATATATATATATATAGTCTATATATATATTATATATATTCCCACAATATATATAATATATTTATAAAATATACATACATTTTAGACATTTTCAAATAAATCATCTCCAAAAAATGTGTAGCAAGAATACTGAAGGAATGAAAGTCAAATAAACAAAATTTCTCACAAAGTTCATTATCAACGATGCAGCTCAATTTCTCCCCCTTTAGTCATAACTAAAATGATTACAAAAGCTAAATACTTTGCATAACTAATTATCTGTTTAATGGCAAAATTGATAAACTTGTTCAATAGAAAAATACTGAAGGTCATTATATCACTCATGTTAAATATCTATCTATGGTTTGAGTAGCAAATGAGCTCCAAATGACAGCTGAGTTTAGAGAAGGGTGCTGCAAGCTCCCACAGATGTACCCACAGCATAGGAAAATAAGGCAGGAACCCACATCTTCTGATGATTTTCATACTATTCCAATACATTTCATCCAAAATATTTACAAACTAAGCCCTATGAAAGCATGTCAATGACTGTTTGAATTTGATTTTTTTCATTTTGTTCACCTTTCTGATGGGCTGAGGGGAAAATCAGACACATGAATATGCTTCTATCTGGCTGGAAGACACTTTGACTCAATTCTAGGCTCAATTACAGCGCTAGTAGAGAGGAATCTGTTTCTGTGTACACTCTCCAGTGGCACAGCATTGGCTTCCTAAGGAACTTTCAACAGTTCCATCACTTACACTACTGTTTACATTATCTCGTGGTTATTTTCCACTCACTATGAGAAAAAATTCAGCTGTGAGTTATAAAATGCAGGTGAAGAGAAAAGTCTTGGTTTTGAGAATTTCAGTGGCATAAGTAAAGAAGGTACTGAAGACCATGGAAGGTAATTAAAGCAATAACTGGCAGAACAATAGCTTTGTAGTTGTCCATCATAAATACAAGAAGGGTGGGCATCTGGCTAGAATTTTCCAGTATCTTTCTACAAATGTCAGGTTAGCAACAGCATTACTTTACTTTGTGAAGAACCAAAAGAGGAATTCAACAAACACAATGTGAAATTCCATATCTGCATGGAAATATAAACATTCACCTGGTATATAGCTCAGCTATGATGTGGTAGCTCATGTCCAGCTCAATTCATTTGATTATACAAGAGTCCCTTGAGCCCACTGTTAACCAAAGCTCAGATGAAATGACAAGGTAGCTGTGTCAAAATATTAAAGCATATTGTATATCAACCAAGCATTTAGTACAGGCCCTTAACTTTAAAGAAAATTTGCCTGTATATTGCAGATTTCTAGAAGCAGATAAGCAGTAATTTTAAAGAAAAAACAGTTAGTTATCCACTTTAACACCAGGATACTTCTTCAAGGAGAAATATCATTAGAAGTGCAAATGTTATGACAATGGAATATGTGGGGACAGGAATGTAGGAATTGTATAAAAGGTTAAGATATTTATGGATATGGATTTTGTAAAGTCTGAGAGCCTACGACATATACATTTTACTGAAAAGGTGGACATTAGTAATTTATTTCTAATTTCTAGCTTGGTCTCTGACATTCTGAATGAACAAGAGTGTGTGAGGAGAGGCAAGAGTTGCAGGGATGAGGTCTGAATTCCAGGTTCAGAGAGTGGGTCATGGGACTCCCAAGAGCTGAACACATGTTGGTCAAAGGCAAGGAGCTCAGGGACCCCTGGTCCTTTAATATATGGTTTCCTCCAGAAACAATATTGATTTACTGGCCATTAAACATGTTGTCTTTTAAATTAAACAATGGAGGAAGGGTAGGGAGAGGAAAAGAGAGGGAGAACTATTTACCCAACATTATACACTGAACCCTTCCATCCAGATTTTCAAGAGGTTCTTATTGGAGATGCTAATGGAGGACTTCTAAGGTAAAAAACATTTGCTTTATTTAGCATGTCTGCAAAAGCAGCTGAGATTAACCATACCCTTTGGACTGTTAAAACATAATTATGAAGTATTTTTTCGGTAAGTATCAGATAATTTGAATATGAGAGACAAAGAAGAAAGAGCAGAGATCATCTGAAGTGTGGTTATGTGGGTTTTGATAAATGAGTACTTGCAAATAACCACCATCTTTTCAACCACTGAAAAGTTAAGATTTTATCTATATGAAGTAATCACTCTGATACTATAAATACCATGTGAATAAAGTGAGTTTTAAAATTAATAGAAATTATTATATGCCCTGCTTGCCCTTAAAAATAAACAGAATTAAGTTAAATCCTTTAGTAAAAGCAGACTCTATCAACTACTCTTCACAATGGTAAGTATTTTTGACAACTAAGTTTTAGAATGGTACCAAATCCACTTTCAAAAATGTAATACAATACAGAAATGTGCTTACAAACTGAATATCTGTTTAGCATTTCTGAATAATAATATATTTGACATATTATTGCATTTCTTTTTTCCCCCCTAATAGGTAAAATGCTTTGCCAGGTGCTGTATGTGAACAGCTGAAAGGAGAGCTAGATTAAAAACTCATTTTAACACTGCCTGGTCATTATGCTCATAGGGATTAGTACAGCAGATATGGTATAGATTACTGTTTTGACTACCTAATGTGTTTAACAAGACTTCTCAGGGGAGAACTAGGTCTAAATTTCCGCTCTTCCTCTACTCATTCCCAGCCATGGAGCTTTTTGTTATCCTTTATAACGTGCCCTATTTACTCAATAGGGGACAAGCTAAACCTATGTTCGCTCAGGCCTGCCTAGCGAATTAGAACTACTCCAGAAATAAAAGTTCCTATTTTGGGGAAAATCTGAAACAAACAGTTTTCAGGCTCCAGATTCAGCTGAGCTTGCAGCAACCTGAACAAACCTTAGTTTTAGAAAACAGTATATACGAATTGTAAAACTATACTTTACAAATGTTCTCTGTGCTCCTTCAGCAGAACAAAAGGGCAGAATGCGTTGATTCTTTCCCTGGTCTTCTGTATCTCTTTTGTGCAGTTGGTTATTTATAAAGAGATAGAAGGTGAAGAAGATGCATTCTATCATACAAAGACTTTAGCCAGTGCGTCAGCCCCAGCACTAGCTATATAGCATTTGGACGGGTGGAAAGCTACATCATGAATTGATTCTTCAAACTTTTTCCGATGAGCTGTGAACTCTTGGATACATGTCTTACTTTCTAGGTTCCATAAACGTATTGAACAGTCATGACCTATAAAAAAAATAATTAATTAATTGATTAAAAAAAAAACTACATTAACATGAAAATGATAAGAATAAATAAATTATCCGTAGCTGATGTACTTACTGCCAGACATCAAGTACAGGCCATTAGGATCAACCGCTAAACTTGTAACGGCTTCTAGGTGGGCTACCATTGAGTGGATAAGTTTGCCTTTGGAAAAAGAGATTGTTATTCTTTATTAATAGCTTTCCACGAATATATGCCAGTTACTACGTTATACTGGTTTCTTCAGTCACCCCTCTCTGTGTACTTACTGCATCAATAGCTTTTTTTCATCACTTAGAACAGATCGCCCTCCCTACTCTGGCCATGCTACTGATGAGAAACAAAAGCTCAAATTCCAGATTATATTTTTGTCTTTCAAATCACAATATAAAAGTCAGTAATTTGTAAACAGATATCCCTTTAAGCCATGTGCATCAACTAGAACTCAGACATTAACCACCTACTTTGCATCCTTTAGCTACAAGCAAATTATATGGATTGTGGGAACAGAAGAGACTGATACTAAGATAAAGGAACAGGAGAAAACTGGCCATAATTTTGGTGGAGACAATATATTCTAGAGTTTGAGAACATTAAATTACTCATCACTCACAGCTAAGCAAAGTCAGCAAAAGTCAACGTATTTACAAACCCAATAGTGGACACTCAGGTAAATATGGCTGATAACACAGTGTTTTCTCCCAGCAGAGCTCTTCATGAATTTCCTTTAGACTAGTGAAATGTAATTCAATAAAAAATGGAAAAGGCCCAATTCAAATCAATGAGGACCAAATAGTCAGTATTATAATGCAGAAAAGATTAGTCCAACAAAAACTAACACCATTTCCCCTAAGAACAGGAACAAGACAGGGATGCCCACTCTCACCACTCCTGTTCAACATAGTACTGGAAGTATTAGCCATTGCAATTAGGCAAGAAGAAGAAATAAAAGGCATCCAAATTGGAAAAGAGTAAGTAAAACTGTCCTTATTTGCAGATGACATGATATTATACATACAAAACCCTAGAGACTCCATCAAAAAGCTACTAGACTTAATACATGAATTTGGCAATGTAGCAGGATACAAAATTAACCCCAAGAAATCTGAGGCATTTCTATACACCAATAGTGAACTTTCAGAAAGAGAGATTAGAAAAACAATCCCATTTACCATTGCACCAAAAAAATTAAGATACCTAGGAATAAACTTAACTAAAGAGGTTAAAGACCTCTACTCAGAAAACTACAGGACGTTGAAAAAAGAGATAGAGGAAGACATAAACAGATGGAAGAACATACCATGTTCTTGGATTGGTAGAATCAACATCATTAAAATGTCCATACTACCCAAAGCAATCTATAAATTCAACGCACTTCCCATTAAAATACCAATGGCCTTCTTCAAAGATCTAGAACGAACTCTCCAAAAATTCATCTGGAATAAAAAAAGAACCCGAATAGCTGCAACGATCCTGAGAAAGAACAAAGTAGGTGGGATCTCAATGCCAGATATCAAGCTGTATTACAAAGCCACTGTTCTCAAAACTGCCTGGTACTGGCACAAGAACAGACATATAGATCAGTGGAATAGAATAGAGAGTCCAGAAATTAGCCCGAACCAATATGCTCAATTAATTTTTGACAAAGGAGGCATGAACATACAATGGAGCCAAGATAGTCTCTTCAATAAATGGTGTTGGGAAAATTGGACAGATATATGCAAGAAAATGAAACTAGACCACCAACTTACACCATACACAAGAATAAACTCAAAATGGATAAAGGACTTAAATGTACGACAGGAAACCATAAAAATTCTAGAAGAATACAAAGGCAACAAAATCTCAGACATATGCCAAAACAATTTCTTCACTGATACAGCTCCTAGGGCAGCTGAAACTAAAGAGAAACTGAACAAATGGGACTACATCAAAATAAAAAGCTTCTGCACAGCAAAAGAAACCATCAACAAAACAACAAGAAAACCCACCTCGTGGGAAAACATATTTGCCAACGTCATATCTGATAAGGGCTTAATCTCTAAAATTTATAGGGAACTCATACAATTTAACAAAAAGAAGATAAACAATCCAATCAAAAAATGGGCAAAGGATCTAAATAGACACCTTTCAAAAGAGGACATTCAGAAAGCCAAGAGACATATGAAAACATGCTCAAAGTCACTAATCATCCGAGAGATGCAAATCAAAACAACAATGAGGTACCATCTCACACCTGTCAGAATGGCCATCATCAACAAATCAACAAACGACAAGTGCTGGAGAGGACGTGGAGAAAAAGGAACACTTGTGCACTGCTGGTGGGAATGCAGACTGGTGCAGCCACTATGGAAGGCAGTATGGAGGTTCCTCAAAAAATTGGAAATGGAACTCCCATTTGACCCTGTGATCCCACTTCTAGGAATATATCCCAAGAAACCAGAAACACCGATCAGAAAGGATATATGTACCCAGATGTTCATAGCAGCACAATTCACCATAGCTAAGATCTGGAAACAGCCTAAGTGCCCATCAGTAGATGAATGGATTAGAAAACTGTGGTACATCTACACGATGGAATACTATGCTGCTGTTAAAAAGAAGGAACTCTTACCATTTGCAACAGCATGGATGGAACTGGAGAGCATTATGCTAAGTGAAACAAGCCAGTCAATGAAGGAAAAATACCACATGATCTCACTCTTTCATGGATAATTAAGACCATTACAAACCTTTGAACAATAATAAATACAGTGGCAGAGCTGCCTCAAACTGATTGTCGGACTGCAGTGGGAAGGCCAGGGAGGGTTGGGGGACTGGAGGGAGGGGAGTAAGAGATCAACCGAAGGACTTGTATGCACCCATATAACCATAACTAATGGACATAAGACACTGGGGGGTAAGGGAGGGCAGGGGCTTGTCAAGGGCGGGGGGGAAAAAAGGACACTTATGTAATACCCTTTGTAATACTTTAAGCGAAAAATAAAAAATAAAAATAAAAAAACAAAGGGGCAGAGAAAAAAAAAAAAAGATTAGTCCATGTGAAAAATGAATAAAATATAACCAATGACTCAGGGATTTTCCATCTGAACACTAAGGCTATTCAAAAATGAATAATTTCAAACAAAATATAGTGATCATAGATACCTCTACTTATACTTTCTCTCAGTATATTCACAGTAAGACATCATTTTTATTGGTATTTGAATAAAATTTTCATTATGTTCCTACTGATAACTTTGACTCCAGGGCAAAAATATAGCATGTACTTAATATTAAATAAACTAAGATAATTCTATATGCTATCACAATAAGTAGTTCTCAGCAGATCTTAATGAAATGATCAGGAGTTGAGCTGGGAGAGTACCCATATTTCAGTGCCTATTCCCTGATGAGAAAGTCATGGACAGATACCAAAATCAGCCTACACAGAGTAAAGACTTTCTTTTTTTGGCTTTAATATATAATCAATTTTTAATACATTCTTACCTGTATTGTTATCATAGAATTTGATGTGCCTGTCTTCATGAGCAGTGATGCTGATGGGAAGAGTGGGGTGACTAATGACTCTATTTATTTGGCAGGAAGAGTTGGCTGCTAAAAAGAAAAAATTAAAAACAACACAAATTAGTCAAAGCTACTATTTCTTCACACAAAAGAGAACTGAATACTCTCCTAAGAGACTGAAAAAGTAAATGATGTCACTTTAGTGTTTTAGTTAGTTTATTCTGAAATTGTGTTCATAATTTTAATGTTAGGAAATGAGAGCTGCCAGAGCAATACTATTCTGATAAATCTAGAGGTACTACCTGCTACCTATGTTTAGCAACTTCAGCCTAAACTGCGATTGTCTGGATTAAGAATAAAGATGGGAAGCAATGTTTAAAAAGCCCCAAACAAAATAATTCTGTAACATATTCTTCACAACCTGAGAAATTATCTCCTGGCTTCCTGTATCCAATAAGAAGCTTCAGATTTGGGATTTTGAGAGGCACAACTTAATCTATCTTCTAATCAGTAAGGAGCAGTGTCAAATTATATCATTAATATAAAGTTAAGTTGGTTGAAAAAATACTATGAGAAATGAAAAATATTTTATATTCCAAATAAGTATTTTCTTCAAACAAAATTGAAAACTAATCATTTGGCATAAAATCAACTTGACTCCTTTTTGGAATAAATAGGTCAAATGCTATTTCAAATAGTATAGTTATAAATGTGCATAACCTTAACCCAAATACTTAAAATCAATTGTAAGTCATTATATCCTTCTAATTAAGCAACTATGTTCTGTGATTTAGCATGCTGAAGACTTTAGAATGACAAGCTTTTTTCAGAGTCAACTCTTTCACTGTGATGAAGACTACTTAAAGACTATTATACATACTCGTATCTAGATTGGATTCTAAAGTGAGAATCCGTTGTTGTGTTTCCATGTTAAAGATGCTTGTATATCCTTTGCTGAATGATGCTACCATAAGGCTCGGGTCACTGCTTACTAGATCCACAGAGGCAGGGATTCCAAATTCTAAAAAAGTCAGAACATATTCATAGAGAATGCTAATTAGAGGGTCTTCTTAACAATGTGCTTAAAATATAGCAAAACAAATAATAGCATGATTTCCTTGAGGAAAAATAAGGCTCGACATTAGGATAAGAATTTGCTCACTGCCATTCAATGGAGATTATTTCTTTTTTTTTCTTTTAGCCCTAGCCTATTTCGTTACTCTTACCTGTTCAGCACATCTTCTACCTATTACTCACCTAATACATAAATGGAATGCAAGCCTTTATTCAAAAAATAAATGAAAAACATGTATGGACTACAAGTTTTGCTGCTTCTACCTCAACCTGGAGCTTAGAGTGGCATCATTGGAAATTCTTCATTTTAAAAGCCCATCTCTTAGTAGGAATTCTAACTTATCAAAAACATGGAATTTAAGAAGTAAAGCTCCAAATTGTTACTGGTAATCATGCAAATATTAAATGCAGGCAACTCATCAAAACCTAAACACACATTATCACAGCTCAAGAATAAAGAAGGTATTTTTATTTATCATCTATAATAGGTAAAACTTGGTTAAAACTTGAAGCTTATTTATAAACATAAAAAATAGAATATGCATATATGAATATAACCTGATTTTTCCATTTGGTTCAAAATCTAAAGCAAACAGTTTAAAAATGTGTATATTACAGAAGATATATTAATGGCCAATAAGCACACAAATAAAGTGCTCAAAAGAATTAGCCACCAAAGAAATGCAAATTAAATCACAATGAAATACTGCTACACCAAATGTTAGTAACTAAGGATGTAGAACAACTGGAATTCTCATACATTGCTGTCAGTGGTGTAACATGGCATAACCACTCTGGGAGAAAGTCTGGCAATTTCACATAAGGTCAAACACACAATTCTACTCCAAGTCTTTACCCACCTATAATAAAAACATATGCATGTTCACAGCAGCTTGTTCAAAACAGTCAAAAACTGAAAACAATCCAAATGTCCATTAAGAAGTAAATGAATAAACACACTGTGCTTTAATAAAATACTACTAAACAATATAAATAAATTATTGATACTTACTACAACATGGATGAATCACAAAAATATTATCATGAGAGTAAAAGGCCAGACACAAAAAGAGTACACATGTTATGATTTCATTTATATGAAGTTTTAGAATAGACAAAACTAATCTATGATGAAAGAAATCACAACAGTGGGTACCTGTGGGTGGGAATGGGGAGAGGGGATGGACTGGGAAGATCATAAAAAAAGTTTATGGAGGTAAAGGAAATGTTCTATATCTTGATGCAAGAGTTATGCATTTGTCAAACTCATTAAAATGTATTCTTATAATTTATATACAGTAAAAACCAGATTATATCTCAACTAAAAATTTTTTAAAGATGTGTTCTTTCACCAAATACTACGTTTTTAAAACTTATACATAATATTAGTAAGTTGAAAATTCAAATATATATATTTTTACAACTTCAAAAACCCTTCAAATTAAGTTTAAACAGTAAGAGTTTATGGAATCATTTATTTATTTGCATGTTTGTTTTTATAATAAGACATAGATAATTTAGAATTTTATAAAAGATTCAGTGAAATAATTTTAAAAGTATGTACCTTGATTATCATTAAACACACTTAAGGCTGGAGCAACCTCCGTTGTGTTCCATAGACGAAGAGTGCCATCTGCTGAGCAGGACAGCAAACGCTGGTGAGCTGCACTGTAAGCCAGACCCCAGACGGCGTCGGTGTGGCCGAGCAGAGGGCCCCTTAGAACAGAAGGGTCTACAGAGAACATCAAGAAGGCAAAGTCAGGAGAAAGACAACTTACAAAGGTACTTAGAGTCCAGAGAAAACAAAAGGACATGATAACAGTATAAAATATGCTTCCTACTGTCTATAATTTTTTCTGAAATGCTGTAATTAAAAATAGGCTTGGAAATATGCAAATGTAGGGTTTAAAATTTAGAAATTAAAATTACAAAGTACACATTTTTCTATTTTAAAAAATTAGGCATTTCATTCTCCCTCCCTTTTTTCTTCCATGACTAGATATTTTAAAGAGCATGTTAACACAAACAAATCACCTGAATTTAACTACTTTAGAGAAAACACACTCACATTCCCTGAGAACATGAAGAGAGATCCCTCCCTCCTCCACCTCCTTGAGCACTATGGATACACTCCTTCAGGCCACTTCTCCCACAGTACCACGGTTATTCCTGGGAGCAACGGGCCTCTCACATAAAGGACATGAACTGAGACCTACAGAAACCCCCAAATTCTCAAACAGCAGTAACTGACATATGAATGATGTGCAGGGGGGAGAGGGAGGGAGGGAGGAGGCAGGGAGAGGGTCACTTAGCACTATTTCATGATGAAAGTAAATTTCAAACTATTAATCCTCACCTTCAAGATGGCTCACAGAGGTTAAGTTTAAAATGTTACTGTTGTTATCTGTCCCATATCCTCTCTCAGTTATATCCTAAAGTACTTATTAAAGTCATACTGGTGTTAGGCACTATGCTATATGCCAGGCCACACAGATGATTAAGACACAATATCATCTTTGTCCTCAAGACAGTATGACAAGTACAGTAATAGTGACAGAAACCAGTTACATGGACAGTAACTGGGATGAGCGAAAGCTTCTTAGGGAGAATGACACCTAGAGTGTACAGATGTCGGCAGGCAAATAGAAGAGTCGTTCCTGGTAAAAGAGGCAGTGCCTACAAAAATCACAGAAGGAACAATAGTGTGATATGTGAGGAGATAAGCAACTAAGAATTACCGGAGTATGAAGTTTGAGGCAGGAAGTAGATGAGATGAAGAGTGGCTAGTTTATAGTGAGACTTCTATGACATATTAAGGTACTTAGTTATCCTAAAAGCAGTAGGGAAGGGTTTCCCAGGGACAGCAGGGTAAAGTGCCTACTTAATAAGGTAATTGCAAAGAAAATAGACTAAACAAAATCAAGATGAAGGCAAGGGGACTGTTTCATTAGACAGAGTGATGATGAAGACCCAAGCCAGGGCAGTGGCAAAAAGGACAGAGCAGGAGTAAATTTTAAAAAATATGTAGGAATGACATCAAAAGACTAAGTAATAAGTAAGGTGTGGATAGTAAAACAGGAATCAAGGATAATCTGTAGGTTTCTAATTTGGGTAATTCTGTAGAGCCACCAACTAATAAATAATATATGGGAGAAGAAATACAGCACTTGAGAGGATTTATGGACAATGAGACAGCCACTTTAACATCTTCTAAAGGCAGTCTGAAGCTTAAAGAGGAGACTTATGAGCCAACAGCATATAAAATTGTGGCAGCTGCCGAAACCGGTTTGGCTCAGTGGATAGAGCGTCGGCCTGCGGACTGAAGGGTCCCAGGTTCGATTCCGGTCAAGGGCATGTACCTGGGTTGCGGGCACATCCCCAGTAGGAGATGTGCAAGAGGCAGCTGATCGATGTTTCTCTCTCATCGATGTTTCTAACTCTCTATCTCTCTCCCTTCCTCTCTGTAAAAAATCAATAAAATATATTTAAAAAAAAAATTGTGGCAGCTGATTCAATCTGAAAAAGAATATGTGAACAATGCAAAGAATGAGTTAGGGCCTAGACCTTGATAAATGCCAATATTTAAGATAAGAAAAAGAAAAGGAGTTTATGAAGGATAGGGAACAGAAATTGTCACAGAGTTACATGTCAAAAATGCCAATAGTGAAAAAAAAAAAAAAAAAAGCCAATAGTGGACAAATTTAAAAGAGGATGGAATGGTCCACAGTTTCAGAGAGCCAATACATCTAGTAAAATAAGGACTGTAAAATACCCTTTGGATCAGGACTGAAAATCTTGTTATACTTCAGTGGTGTCACCAGGAATACAAAGGGAGATGGTGCCCAGGGAAAGGACATGGAATTATTAACAAGTGACAGTGTTTTCCACCATCAAGGAGACAGAGATGGTGAAGGAAAGAGAGTCTAAACAGAAGCCAGGGAGGGAAATAAAGCCAGAAAAGGCTTCCCCTTGCTCAGGATGGGGTGATACCTTAATTTATTTATATGCTCAGGGGATGAGAAGAGAACAAAGAGATTAAAGATGAGAGCCAGAGAGACCTGGGGTGGAGA
This sequence comes from Myotis yumanensis, assembly GCF_028538775.1. Taxonomy (NCBI): domain Eukaryota; kingdom Metazoa; phylum Chordata; class Mammalia; order Chiroptera; family Vespertilionidae; genus Myotis; species Myotis yumanensis. Next base: position 17,765,578 of record NW_027223762.1, read on the forward strand.
GTGGGGGAGGGTACCACGCAGCCTCAAAGGAAACAAGAGACAATGGGGTCAAGAGCAAAAGCAGAAGGGTTGGCTTGGGACAGAATGAGGACAACTGATCGATCCTCTGTTAGATAAAGAAGTAAGGAAAAGCATAAAACACATAAATGAGCAAGAGAACTGGGAAGAGAGAGGAGGCTCACCTCTCACAAAAATATATGTTAAATGCTTATTAAATAAATGTTGGAAAATTTTTTATTTATTGAATTTCTTATATTTACTTTGGTTTGGTGATAAAATTAATCTAAAGTGATAATGAAAATAAAATATGGTTTAATGGTAAATATGACACTTTGTACCATTCTAGAATTTAAGAAAACACCAAACAGTCAATTCCTAAACCAGTTTTTACAAGGAATTTTATGTAATAGCTAGTGACAGATTATAATAAGGATTTGTGCCTCCTGGAGCTTCTGAATTTATAAGACCTTTCAAATATTTTGGTGCCATGAACTTGAAAAGTTATTAGCCTCTATGCCATCCAATAATTGATCAAAAAGATGATGCCAACATGCATTTTCCTTCAAAGTTGTTTATTAGAATAGTGATGAAATATGATTACAGATTAGTAATAATGTATCAAGTACTGCTCAGATGCCTAAAATGAGGAAAACAACTGTCAATCAAGCCAGCAGCTCCCATCAATAAGACTTTGGGTGTTGGGAACTGTTTTCTCAGGAAGAACACATTTTTTCTTTTACATTATATATCAAATTGGTTCTTAAATATAGGAGGAGTTCTTTTGAACAAAATAAAGATATAGTTCTCTTTTATCAATTTATTTTTAAAAATATCTCATTTTCTCCTTTAATGCTATGTAAAATGTATAAAAAGAAAACATTTTATTCTTTCATATCTTTGGAGACTCACATACCATAGGAGTCATAGGGGTCGATGTTGGGGTTGGTCGTGTTCCAGCCCTGGATCAGTCCATCGGTACCACCACTGTAACACTGCTCACCGTTGCTGCTCATCACCACACAGAGCACTGGACCTCTGGGAGATAACAATCAATTTCTAGTCTCAAAAAGAATCTGATGATAAGACTTACTAAAATTAAGAATACTTAATTATTCAAATGGCTTTCTATTTTTTAGTTTTGTACAACGAATGATACTATCAAAGCATTGTTCATTTTTCTTCCTCTACTAAACCCAAAGTTGGTAGACTATGGCCTATGGGTCCAAACCAGCCAATGGTCTGCTTTTGAACAATCCTCAAACTAAGAGTGCAGCTTACATTTTTAAAAGGGTTATAGGTCCAAACTAAACTAAAGTGTGTGTGTGTGTGTGTGTGTGTGTGTGTGTGTGTGTGTGTCTTGCAAAGCCTACAAATATTTACTATCTAAACCTTTATATAAAAAATATTGTGGCCCTAGCCAGTTTGGCTCAGTGGATAGAGCGTCTGCCTGCAGACTGAAGGGTCCTGGGTTTGATTCCAGTTAAGAGCACATGCCCAAGTTGCAGGCACGATCCCAGTGGGGAATGTTCAGGAGGCAATTGATCAACGATTCTCTCTGATTATTGATGTTTCTATCTGTCTTTCCCTCCCCCTTCCTCTCTGAAATCAATAAAAATATATATATTTTTTAAAAGTATTGTGATCTCTGTGTTACAAAGCAAGTGACCATGGATATTCCTTAAGCTTAAAAGGAAAAGCAATATGTGATCACAATAACAAATTCTTGAATATTTTTATGTAGGTTATCTTTAAGGTGAAAAAAGTCAGGATTTCTAATATTTCAACCTAATTGCCTCAACTTTCTTTTAAGAAAGATATAAACATTATTTAAACATCATGCAAATAAAATATAATTTCAGCAAGGATCCCTATTTGGTAGTGATAAACTTATTTTTAACATTATGTGCCTGTTTCTTTTACAATTACAAAAAAAAAGATACTAAATACAAAAATACATAACACAAATACATAAGTGAAAGAAAATAAAATATTCTAATCTGGCTGATTTATAGTGATGTTGATTTTTTAAAAAGCACATACTTACTTATGAGCCCTGAATGTATAGATAGGCTCCACATCAAGAGATGTACTCCTAAATCAGAGAGAAAAGACAGCTTTTACCTCTCTAAGTTTCAGCAGTAAACAATATTACTGAATTACATCATAAATTCTGGATTCAATTTCCAGTGCTGTTAGGCAAATTATTTAATCTTCTGGAATTTCAGATTCCTTTATGTTTAAAATAAAACAAACAAAAAATAGGATGACACCAAATACAAGATTAAATGAGATTCTACAAGAAAAACAGTTTAGGACAGGACCATACACTTTCTGTAATTTCCTGGTATTTCCATGTGGGTTAATATGTCTGTCCTTAACACTTACAGAAACTGTCCAAGTCATCAGTTCATTCATTACTCAGAATACTCTACAGTGCCTAAACTGGCCATGACTATCAATGGAAACTGGATTTAAAGTCCAATACTGACCATATCCTACATTGTATGCACATTTTTATAGGCATATGGTCTCTCTCCTCAAGTCATTTCCAAAGTTTCAAGTTCAAAGATGAACAGGACACTGTTATTTACAAGTGAAGGTATTATTACTAAGTTATCACCAACAAGAAACGTGTTTCAATATTTTTCTTAAAATTTAGTCAAGAACATATGCTGACACATTCACATTCTCTAGTCTAATATGATGCCCACTGTGACCAAAGAACCAGAAAGACAAAGAGCACAATTTATAACCAGAAGTAATTTTTTTATCTAATCCAAGTGAGGATTCACTTGGTTTTAGCAAGATCTGGTGCAGCTGACAAATACTGATAAATCAAGTATTTATCTAGTCTATATATGACTCACAGAAGGACTGTCACTGATCTCTTTTAAATGGGCAACAGATATCCTCTACCAATAATAAAAATTCTGTAATCTCCTCCATTTGAAATTCATTTCTACTCTTCTAATAACAGAAATGCCTGACACTATAGAAGGGTCTTTGCTGGCAGATGCTGGGTTCTGGACCATATGACCCAAGGAAGAAAGGGGCTCCAATAAGGACCCCAACAAGTGAGATTAGGGCTAGCTTGGTGACTGATAAAAGGGTTTGCACCAACTCATGTCTGTCCATGTCTACAGAAAAACCAAGGGGGCCAAGACTAGCAGTTTTACGATGGCAACAACACTGCCTTTCAGTCTAGACATCTTGGTACAAATGGAAAGTATGAAAAGTACCTAAAGGGTCAAGGCAAAAAGACAAGGCCAAAGAGGGTCCCCCCTTCCCTCCCAGTTAACCTTCCCTCCCTTCCACTCCAAAAGTCCAAAGCTTGGAAACAATGGAACAGATTGGGGTGGAGTGTGATGATCATACATGCCTATACCTATTTACAGCAATAGGAGAACTTTCAGTACATTTAAAGGGCTCCCCAAATGTGACAAACATTTAAAATACTGTATAAGGATTGTAATTAGGATTCCTGCGGAACCAGATCACACCATTCCTCCCTAAGTGTCAGTTTTCTAACCTAGTATTAGACTGTGAGTATAAAGGGGAAAACACTCTAAATTATATGACATGGTGAAGAAAGAGCAGAAGAGATATATGAGAATTCAATAGTAAATAATAAGGTCAGTATTTTCTGCTGAAAATCTGTTAATTAAAATATTCAAATAAAGTTAAAGTAGAATATTCTCACTTTTTGGCTGGTGCTGTTTTCTGTAAATTCCACATTTTTAATGTGTGATCTTCTGATGCTGTTATCAAAACAGGCTCAATGGGGTGGAAAGCAAGGGCTCGAATACCATCAAAGTGACTTCTTAACGTAAATTTAGGGTTCCATGTCTTCCTCAGTGCATCTTTATTATTTGCTATCTATTAAAGAAACAAAAGAAAAATACCTATACACTTAGATCAGGATAGAGAAAAAACTATATTTCAACATTAATTCTTGCTGATTTATCATTAAACCATCACATTTTGCAACTTTCAAAACAATATAATTTTTAAATGTAAATAACCAAATCAATAAGCAAAATTAGTAATAGGTCAACAGTGGTTTTCTTTGAAGAAATATAAGCACTATAATAAGAAAACACGTTACTATCCAATACAGAAAGAGGATGAAATAATTTAATAAGGTAAAATAAATCTTCAGTAGGATGATTAAAAACAACAAGTAATTTCAACCTAAATTATTCATCCTAGTACAGAAACTAATTTTGGGTAAAAGTTGAAAAACCAAGTTATCTTTAAACATGTTAACATTATAGAATATTATCATACTTTTGAGATTTTCAATACTCTCTAATAACTAAATTTTTTCATCAAATTGGTAACAAAGTTTATAAACTGGAAACATAAAATGTTAAAATTAGAAGAGATAATCAAATGTTACAAAAATAGATTTTATTGATAAAACACACACATCATTGTGTTGTTTTTCTCCACATAAACTCCATCTCAACACTGAAAAAAAAAGCACAATGTTTTCATTTCAAGTAACAGGAAAGCTAACGAGGTTGGTCTATGACAGTGATGGCGAACCTTTTGAGCTCGGCGTGTCACCATTTTGAAAAACCCTAACTTAACTCTGGTGCCATGTCACATATAGAAATTTTTTGATATTTGCAACCATAGTAAAACAAAGATTTATATTTTTGATATTTATTTTATATATTTAAATGCCATTTAACAAAGAAAAATCAACCAAAAAAATGAGTTTGCGTGTTACCTCTGACACGCATGTCATAGGTTCGCCATCACTGGTCTATGACTTTACACTCGCACCATGTATGAACTCTTCACACTCCAGGCGCAGATCCAGGGGAAGACAGAGTCTAAGAAGGAGAGTCTGATATTCGGAGTTTTTCCCCAGACAGCGTTTACTGACACCAGAGTGGAAGGCTGAGAGGTGGAGCTGTGCTTCTGACTCCTCTGCAGTACAGGGGGATGCAAACTGGTGTCCAAAAACTGGGGCTCGGTGAACTACCTTGCTTTGGGTTTTGATTTCAAAGGGCTGCATCCTAGACATAAGAGTAAACTGGAAGAACACAAGCCTTTGCAGGGACTGCAGATGAGCTATATATAGATCATGTCCACACCTGAAAATGGAGTGAGGTGATATAGATTTCTAGTGGCTGCAAATTTCTAGGCAGTTGATAGAAGCAAATTAAAATATACTCTCTGGGGGAAGATACCATCCTAGGCTCAAAGTTATTCTACAGACAATTTTTCAAATATAGTTGTTTGGACATAATAAAAGATAACGGTGCCCATATGAGATAATCCTATCTAATAAATAGGGAATATGCTAATTGACTGCCCCACCCTCAAAGATGGTGGCAGCCACAGCCAATAAGAAGGGAATATGCTGACTGTCCCACCGTCAAAGATGGCGGTACCCACAGCCAATAAGAAGGGAATATGCTAACTGACTGCCCCACCCTCAATGATGGCGGTACCCACAGCCAATAAGGAGGGAATATGCTAATTGACTGCCCCTCCCTCAAAGATGGCGGCACCCAGTCCGCTCAGCCCTGCTGGGGCGGCAGGCTCGAGCAGCCACTCCAAATGCCTGCCTCCGGAGACCCCCAGCCCCTCAGCCTCGGATGGCGGCTGCCCAGCTGCCCAGGGCCGCCCAAGGTTCAGGTAACCAGGGCCGGCCGAGGCTTGCGCTGCCGGCAGTGGCAGCAGCAGAGGTGTGATGGGGCATTGCCTTCCCCTGATCATCGGGTTGCCTCCCGCCCGAGGGCTCCCAGACTGTGAGAGGGGGCAGGACAGGCTGAGGGACCCCCTCCAGTGCATGAATTTTCATGCACCAGGCCTCTAGTAAAACATAAATGAAAACAAGCAGAAACAACACATAATAGTAACAGAACTAGAGTTTCTGATTCAAATTTTAAAATAATCATGCTCTCTATGTCTAAGAAGATAAAAAAGCAAAAGTTACAATTTTGGAGGAAATCTGTAAACAATGAGGAATTCTAGAAGCAAAAATATAAGACCTCAATCAATTAGTTTAATTACAAATTTCACATAACTGAAGAGAAAAGTAGTGAACTGGAAGATGGGGGCCATAAAATAATCTAGATTGAAGTATGAAAAATAAAAGATGAAAAATACAGAAAAAGGAAATAGGAGACAGAGGTTATAGAAAGAAGATCTAACAATATAACTAGAGTTATATTATGGGGGGGACAGTGATAAATAGAGTAGTGCAACAGCAGTATTTGAAGATAAATGGCTGAGAACTTTACAAAGCTAATGATCTAAGAAGTTTAATAAAAAGAAAACTAAACCTTGGTTGACAATCAGGACCTAGGGAAATATCAGTCAGAGGAAAAAAATAATCAGACTACCATTGTATGAACAATAGAAATGACAGTTGATTTTAGCAGACTACAACAAAAAAGGACAATGAAATAATATATCTAGAGTGCTTAAAAAAAAAAACAACCCTTGGTAATTAGAATTCAATACTAGAGATAAGTTAACCCATTTAGGTGAAATAAAGAAAATTTAAAAAAACCAGAAACAGATTACTGGCCACCAGTAGATAGATCTTCACTAGAGAGAGGATCTTTCACTTCTTAGAATAAAGGGAAAGTGATCCCAGATGGAAAGTCAGACACACAGGGAAAATGGAAAAAAGCAAAATGAATAATGTAAATCAGTGGTTCCCAAACTTATTTGGCCTACCGCCCCCTTTCCAGAAAAAAATATTACTCAGCCCCTGGAAATTAATTTTTTTTAAAAATTTTAATAGCAGTTACTCATCGCCCCCAAATGCACCTGTGGCCATCACTGCCCCCCTGGATCGCTGCAGCGCCCAGAGGGGGGCGGTAGAGCCCACTTTGGGAATCACTAGTGTAAATGGATAATCCTAACTTAATATTGAGTGTACAAAGCAGTACCTTGTTGGAGATAAATGTATAGAGAAATAAAATATATAACAAGAATGACATTAAGCATTTGAGAATCGAAGATGGCGGCATAGGTAAACACCGGAGACTGCCGCCGTGGACAACCACTTCAAAAATACAACTAAAAGTCGGAGCGGACATCAACCAGAACCACGGGAAGGCTGGCTGAGGAGAGTCTCTTCAACTAGAAGCAAAAACAACAGCATTCCGACGCTCAGCGGAGGCGCAGTGTGGAAAATTTAAAGGTACGGCGGTGCCGCGGTGAGGGTGCGCGCGCAAAGCGGGCTGGCGGCTGAGGGCGCGAGTGTCGTTTTCAATCAGGAGCGAGTCTCAGACTCTGGGCTACAGATCCAGGCGAGTCTCTAGGGACCCAGACTCAAACGGGAGAAGCGGGACTGTCTGGCTACGGCCCCTCCGAGGTTTGCAGCGATTGCTGGGACAGAGAGGCAGAGCCCCTGGGGACGGACTGAGAGCGGCCATAGCTGCTCCCTCCCCCCCGCCCTGTTGAGCCCGCCCCGCCCAAACCCTGCGCACAGCCATTTGCCGATCGCCTCAGGCTAGGGCTGGATTAGCGCCTCCCCTGAGGACTGAAGTTTTCCCACAGCTGATTTCCACCGCCAGTCGGCCTGGAGGTCAAATCCCTCTAGTGTTAACTACAACAATTAAGGCTTGGCTAGAACAAGACTGCGCACAGAGACCACAAGGGGGTGCACCAAGAAAGCATAAAAGATGAGGAGACAAAAAAACATGACAGAAATGGAGGATATGGAGCTAAGAATCGCAATTTTGAGGGCTTGCCATAAATTTGTGCAGAGCCTCACGAAAACTAATGAGACCCTCGATGCTACGATAAAGAAATTAGAAAGTAAGCATACACGGACTGAAATAAAGAATATTATACCCAATAGCAGACCAGAGGAGTGCAAGAATCAAACCAAAGATTCGACAAAAAACACCCAATTGGAAAAGCATAATGAAAAAAGAATCCGAAAGTGTGAAGATAGTGTAAGGAGCCTCTGGGACAGCTTTAAGCGGACTAATATCAGAGTCATTGGAGTCCCAGAAGATGAGAGACAGCAAGATATTAAAAACCTATTTCAAGAAATAATGGCAGAAAACTTCCCCTACCTGGAGAAAGAAATGGACTTACAGGTCCAAGAAGCGCAGAGAACCCCAAACAAAAGGAATCCAAAGAGGACCACACCAAGACACATCATCATTAAAATGCCAAGAGCAAAAGACAAAGAGAAAATCTTAAAAGCAGCAAGAGAAAGAGGCTCAATTACCTACAAGGGAATACCCATACGACTGTCAGCTGATTTCTCAACAGAAACTTTGCAGGCCAGAAGGGAATGGCAAGAAATTTTCAAAGTGCTGAATACCAAGAACCTACAACCAAGATTACTTTATCCAGCAAAGCTATCATTCAGAATTGAAGGTCAGATAAAGAGCTTCACAGATAAGGAAAAGCTAAAGGAGTTCATCACCGCCAAACCAGTATTATATGAAATGCTGAAAGGTATCCTTTAAGAAGAGGAAGAAGAAGAAAAAGGTAAAGATACAAATTATGAACAACAAATATGCATCTATCAACAAATGAATCTAAGAATCAAGTGAATAAATAACCTGATGTACAGAATGAACTGGTGACTATAATGAATCAGGGACATAGAAAGGGAATGGACTGACTATTCTTGGGGGGTAAAGGGGAATGGGAGATTCGGGAAGAGACTGGACAAAAATCATGCACCTATGGATGAACTCAGTGGGTGGGGAGTGAGGGTGGAGGGTGGGGTGGGAGCTGGAAGGAGGGGAGTTATGGGGGGAAAAAAGAGGAACAAATGTAATAATCTGAACAATAAAGATTTAAAAAAAAAAAAAAAAAGAATGACATTATACACAGGGCATGAGTTTTGTTGTTTTTGTTAATCCTCACCTGAGAATATTTTTTCCATTGATTTTTTTGGAGAGAGTGGAAGGGAGGGGAAAAGGGGGAGAGAGAAAGAAATATCAATGTCAGAGATATTTGCCTCCTGCATGTACCCTGACCAGAGCTGGTGATCGAACCTGCAACCATGTGCCCCCTTGACCAGAAACTGAATCCTCGACTGGAATTTGCAACCCTTCGGTGTGCAGGTCAATGCTCTAACCACTGAAAACACTAGTCAGGGACAGGGTAGGAGTTCTAAAAATAGAGTTAAAAATGTTCAAAAGGTATGTGCATATAATATTTTTTAAAAATATTTTTATTGATTTCAGAGAGGAAGGGAGAGGGAGGGAGAGAAGCATCAATGATGAGAGAGAATCATTGATTGGCTGCCTCTTGCACGCCCCCCACTGGGGATCAAGCTCACAACCTGGGCATGTGCCCTTGACTGGAATCGAACCCGGGACCCTTCCATCCACAGGCTGATGTTCTATCCACTGAACCAAACCAGCCAGGGGTGTAATATTTTAATTGTAACCTCTAGGGTAATAATTAAAGGAGTAATCTATATACATAAGATCCTAATATGCAAACTGTCCCCGTGGGAGTTCAAGGAGATTGATCCCTTGCTATGATGTGCACTGACCCCCATGGGGCAGCATGGAACAAAGGAAGGCCCCGGCTGGCAGCCAGAAGGCCCTGATTGGTCCTGATCGCCAACCAGGCCTAGGAACCTACCCGTGCACGAATTTCATGCACTGGGCCTCTAGTGAGTGTATAAACTCCAAGGAATGGGGGAAGAGGAGAATAATAAAAAATAATCAATCCCAATATAGGCAAAAATAAGAGAAAAAACAAACACAGAACAGTGGCACAAAGAGATGACATGCTTAAATCCAAAGATATCAGTCACTACTTTAAAAAGAAATGGACTAAAAGCTCCAATTTAAAAGTTTGACAAAGGTTAGATAAAAAAAAAATAAGTCAACTAAATGGTGTTTTTAAAAGACAGATACAGAACACAAGGATACAAAAAAACTGAAAAACAATCTGTATCACATATGGGAAAAATGGAATGCAAGGAGTCAGTTTATATTAGGTTATTATAATGTATAACAAGAATGACATAGACATAGGGTGTGAGTTTTGTTGTTATTTTTGTTAATCATCACCTGAGGATATTTTTCCAGGTGAAGAAAAATGGACTAGGATGGGAGGTATAAAGAAATATGGATTTTAGCTGTTTTTGGAGGTAGAAAGCAAAACACCTACTAATGGACTTAGCACAGAGATTGTGAGTTTTGGATTTACAGGAAGCGGAGTGAGTGGTGAGGGTTCCTCCCTGGAGTACTTTCTTATCATAGTCATGGTTTGCTTAAGCATCTGGCCTACATCTTCCACGCATCAGAAGCTACACTGTATTCTCCAACAAAGATGATGAAGTAGTAGTCAGAGGATTTTAATGAAGAGGTAAAGATAGGTTGTAAATAGTTTATGAAATAAGCAACTGTTTTTCTGACAATTTATTATGATGAACAATTACAAATGCATTTATAAAACAACTGTGTTTTGATTGCATCAAGGTATGATAATTTCAATTTTGGTCCAAATCACTATGAGTCAGCCTTAAAACCTTCAGAGCACCCTATACACATCCCTACCTAATAACAGCTAAAATCACTTCTCAGCAGAATACTGATGTACTAAAGAAGCAAGACAAATGATATCTTTAGCCAGGCATGAATTTCAATTAATTACTGATGCTCTAAAACATAAAACAAAACTCAAACCTAGTAATGGAAAAGGGAAATCCTTCCTTTATCTAAAACCAATAAACAAGCTATACTAACGTACAGATTTAGGTAAAGCACGTAATTTTAATCCCTATATGATGTGGAAAATATTTTTATCTTTATAATATATCATGAATAAAATTCTATACTTGTGAAGTTTTGCTCCTTTATTAACATCTTTTTCTATAACATTAACTTTTTACTTTCAAGTATGAGTAAAGGCAACAAAAATAAAATGACCACTCACATCATATGTTAGTGAATCTGCTTCATTAGCCACAGTGAGGCCTGCCAATTCTCCAAGTCCCAGTTCATTTTCAAGGGCTTCATCTGCTCCCATGATGAATGACTTCCCAGAGGAAGGAGGAAATGTCAGTGCTTCCACTGAAAGAAGACAAAAGAACACAGAAACACCTCTATAGAGTCAATAATTAATCTTATAAGGGTATGTCTACATTTGATTATTTTAAAATGCTTTTAAACATAAAATTCAGTGAGCAGAAAATCCTGAAGAATTATTTGCTCTTTTTCATATCATAATCATAGCTAAAGGTGTCATCTAATTAGAAAAATAAAACATGAAACAAACCCATCGTTATTGTCCTTTCTTTTACACTACACAGAAAAATAATGTGTCTAAAGGAGAGTCAGTTTTCCTCACATGATAGTTCTTGCTAATTACCCAAATTATTTCTAGCAATTATTAAACATATATAGCAAGTAATTCTGAACACTGTTGGTCTCATTCAAATAAAATTGTTAATTCTATAACCTGGAGGAATGCAGAAAATTTCAAATAAAAATGGTACGACTGCCACGTGCTGATATGAGGCAAAACTATTACATAGCAACAGAAATCAGGATACCCTCTAAAGAGGAGAGAAGGGATAGTGATTAGAAGGACTTCTAGGGTCCTGGTCATGTCCTGCTCCTTGGCCTAGAGGCAGTGGTGACATGTTTGGGTTCCCTTTGTAATAATTCACTGAGCTACACTTTGGTGACTTCAGCAGTTTTCTGTAGGTATGTTATATTTCATTTAAGAATGCTTATTTTAAACAAAAATTCTTAAAATGTCCATTTAAACACTTTTCTTTAGTTTCCAACTGTGCTTCAAGATGTCATATTTATTTTGTGATAAATATAAATACCCTTACTTTATAGCACTGTACATATACCAATCCAATCCCTTTAGTCAACATCACAGAAGAACCAGTTAAAAGTAAAATGCTAAATTTATTATATAAAATAAAGATTTTATTTAATTTGACCAATAATAAAATGTCACTTTTTATAAATGCAAACTGTCAGAGGTGGTCACTGTAGTTTTCTATAGGTGGTTACTTCACTGATGACAAGCATTTATGAGCTCATTAGATGAATTTAGTAGTTTAAACTTTGGCTGTTAAAGAAATAAATTTTTTCTTAAAAGTAACAAATAGATTTATTAATTAGTATATGTAGAAAACTGAATTTACAAGGTGTTTTTCAGCAATAGACTCATTCCTATAATTTTTTATTCAGTCATAAATATTTGTCAAAGAAATGAAAGAACAGCTTTGTGCTTTTAAAAATAGTAGTGGCAGAAACTCTACTGAAAAAACTTTTAAGAACAAAGTGGAGTACAAACTAAGTTATTTTCAAACCACCATGCTTTAGTTATTATTAAAGCAGCAATAATACAAATGGGTTTTACCAAAACATACCATATGTCCTCTGAGGAAATTCAAAGAACCCTGAACATTTACTAATGATGAGGGGATTATTTAAATTAGAAAAGCAATTTTCATGCCAAAATTTCAACCACAAGATTCACGCAAGACTGAGACTAGGTCTTCAGCCAGGTGTTTTGTTTTCTATCATTTTCATATAACTTTATGCAGATGTTAAACAAAAATTACTCCTACAAAAAAAGACAGATTTGTGGGATTTGACCATACATATTATTTGGGCTAATTTGGCTAGTGCTCAAGAAATGGCCAAGAAAAGCCTGAAAACATATACCAGTGGCTAAACTAGCAGCCTTGAGGGTTGAAGAGAAAAAGCAACAATAGGCATAACCTTATTTAATTGCTAAGATTTCTTAGAACTTAAGACTATAATGCATCTTAAGTATGGTACTGCCTCCTCAATTAATAAAATAAAAATAAAGAAATGTATATAGCACACAAAGGCCATGGAAACTTTATCTGAAATGGCAAAGATGTTCTAAGCTAGAATTTAGAGTTGGTTTTTAAGTTTGTGTACCCCTTTTTAGGTCTTAAAGATTGAAGTTGGAATCAAACCCCAGTGAATATAAGATAATCTAGATTTGGGGAACGACAAGTATTAGTAGAATACAATTCTTCTTATAGAGAACATTTTCTAATAGGAATTTAGATATGTATATCCAAGTTCTTTTTGTGCTCCAGAGTGTCTTAAATACTCGCCTTCATCTGCTCTATTTATTTCATGTTCAGGAAGCCTGGAGCTGCTGGGTCTGGAAGGTGAACCCACAGATGGCTGCAATGAAGGAAGTTCATCAACATCTCTCAAATTAGCAAGCATATCTTGTAGTTTTGACCTATTGGGCCCTGGCCCAAAAAAGGGAGGGAGAGAACAAAAGAGAGGATATAGAATTATTCAACTGCATTGAAATGGTGCCATAAACTTTATACACAACTGCCAACATTCACCTTTAAAGCTACCCTACTATATTAAAAAGTAATTATTTTCCAAATTTTCAAATTATTGTAAAAGTTTATTTCTTGAAAAGGCATTTTACATATATTTTTAAAATTAAGTTAATGAAATATCATCACTATTTGTATGAAAAAATGTTCATGTGCAATTTCAACCATTAAAAATAATATTCTATCATTATTGCATATTGGTCTAAATTCAGACAGACACCACAGACTGTGAAGCTATTGCTGTATACCAAATTAAACAATAACATCACTTTTTGTTTGTTTGCTTAAATTAAGTTGCATTCTTTGCCTGACATCCTGAAGCTATGGTACCCGAAGTGAAGTCTCATGCCCTGCTGATTACTTACCTGAAACTTGATTCTTCATTCTCCCACATCCCTGTTTTGACTGTTTTATATAGGATAGAGGCTGAAACAGATCTTCGGTAGTTTTTCCTGTTATAAGTTTAATTAAGAATGGGAAATCTTACCCATAGTCTGTTATGTTTTTTTCCTATACCAGCATAAGCAATTTTAACTAATACCTAGAAATATATTTCAAGACAACATGACTGGAGTACACAATTTGACTGGAAATATATCTACTAGACCATATTAAAAGAATTCAATCTTTCCCAATGAGTAAATGGTTCAATTAATAAAATATTTATAGATTATAAATTAATGCTTCATTTATCGATTCAAAGTTTTGTTTCAGTTCTTTTTATCGTCTTGACTTGTTCCCAGACTACCATTTATCCAGATAACATGAACTGACAATGAAAACAAAATGTGCTGAACCTGTCTATAGCCTCTCCAGCTTCAAGAAAAGACATTAAAATTTTTCCCCAGAGAGTCATTTTTCCTCATCATACTAAAAAACTTTCTGCTTTATGCCTAAATACTGATCATAATCCCTACATTCAGGAAATAACTTCTATTAATAGGAATACTGTTCCAGTCAAATGGTGCAGTTTTAGATCTTAAAGTGCTAAATTTCAACTACAGCAATGCCTTGATATTTGACAAGAACTGAACAATCAATATAATAGTACGTGGGTTCTATGTAAGTCCTGATACCATTCCAATTTAAAGATCTTTTACATTTCAAGACATTATTGTAGCATAATGACTTAAAGAGATATATCAACTTTAAGTCAATCTGAAAATTAAAATCTTCTTTTTTTCATATATGATATACAAATTTTCCTCAAAATTTCAGTTTAAAGGGGTTGGTCATCAATTTATTTGGATAAAAGCTACAAAATATTCTTATTTTAATATTTATATTGATTTAATTTAGATTGAGAAGACATCAAATGACATCATCTCTCAGTTATGTAATGGTTGGCACAATGATAACATCAAAAATGGTCACTGACTTTTATCCATTCAAACTTACTCGTAAATTCTAAAATATTTTAAATAAACACTTAGATGTTTTCCAATAACTACCAGGTTGTAAAAGAATGTCCTAACAGAAGTGACTGGTCTTTGATAAGCTTTAGCATCACTACAAAAAAAATATATATATATATATATCCTTCCAGTCTTTTACAACTTTTAAATACATGTTTTACTAAACTGGATTTTAATCTCACTTTACACTACTTTAATATCCCAAAGGATGAAATTTCTATTGCCAAAAAAGGAAGACCCACATTCATACTGTCAATAAGAGGAAGCACAAGGAGATAGTTTCACCTTGTTCTCCTAAAAAGATGTTTAATGTTTTCAGGGATGTTTGAAAGCTTTTGTATTTCCACTTTACAGGCTTAACTAGAGCTGTTGCTAAACTTTATTAATAGTTTGCATAGTGAATTATATATATGATTCACAGGGCTAGAAATTTAATTTTAGCTTCTATTTTTCATGTGGCACACATTTTATTGAAAACAAAAAGCTAATTGGTAATGTTATAAATGGAATTGGCCAAAAGTTTTAAATTAATAAATACTTTTAGAAATTGTGTACTTGTGCCCTGTATAGCATATAATGGTGAAAGCAAATGAACTGTGTGTTATGAACACATAGAATATTCAGGGGTAGAAATTAACTTTCTCTCTGTCTCTTAATTCTAAAATTGTAAGCAATAATTTTGGTGGATTGCCAGAGGGTCAAACTAGATGAGATTTAAAATTGTCTAAAACTGTCAACAGTGAAAAATCATTATTGTAATTTAAGTACAAATATTTTTAAAAATCAAATTATCACTATGTTTGAATACCCTAGTCCCACACTCTCATGAGGCTCTGGATTTATTACTGAAATACGTTATGATTCCACAATAATATGCATAGTTTTTCTTTTTTCTTTTAAAGTTCATAATTGAATAGCTAACCATTTAATTTCAACCCCTGAGAGCAAGTGAAAAGGAAAAGGTCAGGAGTAGAAAAGAAAAAGAGTAAGTAGTTTTAGGAAAACATTGAAAAAAAATTGGGGGATATGAAAGAGGCAAGATTTATGATTTACAGATACAATGTTTTCCACTTACTCTTCACCCCCTTTTTCCCCTTTCTCTCCTTTTTGTATTGTTCCTTGAGTTTGGTAATTACTCCCTGGTCCACATTCCAAGCTTCAGGCATGAGACACTGGTCTTCCTTTTCTAAACAAAGTAAAACAAATGAAACAGCCTTTTTCAATGAAATATTAAACACTGTAAGTCAATAGTTATGAATGACATAACTATTTTCTCCTTAGTATCATTAACTTAAAAAAGACATTAGCTATATGTCACACAAAACACAGTATCTAAGAAATGGTGACCAATTCAATTTCCTAGGTAATATTAAATTTCTCTTGAAAGAGACATAGAAAAAAAGCACACACACCTGGAAGATGTGACTTTTATTAAATTAGGCCCCAAAATGCTATAATCAGGAACCCCTCATTTTCATCCCATTTTCAGAATTAAATTAGGATTGAATCACAAATATTTTAATTAATTTACATAATGAGAGATTATTATTAAGAGATTATACAAATAGACTTCAATGATCTTTTCATTTGGAAAATTTTATATTTTGGCATGTGTTCATCAACAAATGACCATTTTTATTTTATAGGACTTATAAGGAATACTTGAAAACTTAACCTACATCCAAAATTTATACAATTTAATCAATCTAATAAATTCCTTAAATGGAAACAAAGCTTCTAGGAAGAAAAAAATTACAATCACTAATTTTCACCATTTTGGGAGAAGAAAATTTAAAGAATAAACGTTATATATATTATACTTACTATAAAATAATTTATATACTATATAATGTCATGTGTTAGCTCAGAACTCTCGCTTGAACTCAAGACTCATATATCCAACTGCTCATTCTACATTTCCATTTGGAAGTCTAAATAGTATCTCAAACTAAACAAACAAAATCAAATTCCCAATCTTCCCCATCCAATCTGTTCTATCCACAGGATTCCCCATTTAATTTGCTGCAATAGTTGTCCTCTCTCCCCACCAAGTCTATTATCAAGACTGGGTTGCCGCCGAGACCGGTTTGGCTCAGTGGATAGAGCGTCGGCCTGCGGACTGAGGGGTCCCAGGTTCGATTCCGGTCAAGGGCATGTACCTGGGTTGCGGGCACATCCCCAGTGGGGAGTGTGCAGGAGGCAGCTGGTCGATGTTTCTCTCTCATCGATGTTTCTAACTCTCTGTCTCTCTCCCTTCCTCTCTGTAAAAAATCAATAAAATATATTTTAAAAAAAAAAAAAAAAGACTGGGTTGCCCTGGGTTCTTTATACAGCATCCAGAGTAATGCTTTAACATAAAAGTCAGATCCGGCCATCCTTGTGTTCAAAACCCTACATGATTTGGTCACTTCCTACTATATTCCCCTTAGAAACACTCTGCTCCAGCCACTCTAGCTTCCTTGAATTCCTCAAGCATATTACGGCTGCTGCTATCTTAGGGCATTTGCCCTGGCTTTCTTTTTCCCAAACACTTTCTCCAGATACCATATCCCTAACTTCCCTCATCAAGTCTTTTGCTCAAATGTTATCCTCTCATGGCACTTACCATGTACACCTTATTTTAAATTGTAATGACCCCACACCCACCACTCTCTATTCGCCTTATTCTGTTCTACATTTTCTATTTTCCATTGCATTTATCATCTTCTGACATACTATTCATGTACTGTGCTTAGTGCCTATATCCTCCTACTAGACTGCAGGGACAACAGGGATAGAGATCCTCACCTAGAACACTTGCCACACAGAAGGCATTTGATCAAAATTTGTTGAATGATTGGACTAAACCAAAATATGCCAGAATAAAACAGTAATCTATTGGGTGGCTTCTGGATCCTCAAATGCCTTCAGTTGTGTGATTTTAAATTAGTCTTAATTTTTTAAAAATAAAAACATTATCCTTATCATAATCTTAACTAGACTTATAATAACAATAACAATGAAAGGTCATAGAAGTTGTGTGGTACAATCTATTTACTTGGCAGAAACTAACAAGATTCTTAACCTAAGCATATTCACCTTTTTAGGGGTGTGAGGAGGGATAAAGGAAGCACTTAAAATGGTTTAAATGTCCATTCAACTACACAGGATTTGCCATTTAGTTCTGTTAATTGCTTAAAAGTGGAATGCTTTGATTTAGAAGTATAAAACACATAAGATCAAAATCCTGGTAAAGAAACCTTCAGTTGACTGAAAGATTCCATTCGCTCATATTCATAAACAAAAATACCCAGTACACTACTAAAGAGTGAGACAGCTCAGATGTGGGAACAGTGCCTCAGATTTTCACCAGTAACTTTGTAGCAGGCTAGGTTAAAATGTACACATGGGTATCATATAATACTAGAGGCCCGGTGCACAAAAATTTGTGCACTGGCGGGGGAGGGGGGGTGGGGGGGGGTGTCCCTCAGCCCCACTTGTGCCCTCTCACAGTCTGGGACCCGTCGGGAGATAACCACCTGCTGGCTTAGGCCCGCTCCCCGGATGGTAGATGGCAGGCCCAATCCCTCGGTGCCTGCCCCGCCTCCCCGGGTCGTGCACACGGCAGGGCTGATCTGGGGGTTGGGGTGCCGCCCCGGGTTGGGTCGCACACAGGACGCCTGGGCGGGCTGGCTGATCGCTGCTGCATCTCCCAGCCACCCCGGGTCAGGTCGCACACAGACGCCCGCCGCCCTGGGGTCGCAGATAGCAGGCCCGGATGGAGGCAGGGCAGGCGGGATGGCACTGTCCCGCTCCACCGCCCCGGGTCGCAAATAGCAGGCCCATATGACGGCAGGGCAGGTGGAATGGCGCTGTCCCGCCCTGCCTATAGTATGCAAATTAGCCGCCATCTTTGTTGGCGGTTAATTTGCATATCACACTGATTAGCCCATGGGAGGCGTAGCGAAGGTTCGGTCAATTACCACATTTGTCTATTATTATATAGGATGTGGGACCATAACTCATGCCTTAAAGCTAAGGAAGTTACATATGGAACAGTGCAGCTGTCTTTGAAGGAAAATGAATCCTAATCAACACTGCAATAAGAATGGCAATGAAAAGGGCCAACTATTATTATTCAGATGTATGACTCCTTAAAGAAAGACCTTTGTGTAGCACAGTGGATCTAGCTATATTGGTAGAATTGTTGCCTGAAATATCTGAATAACTTGATATATAAGCAAATTAGGGAATAAGACAGAAGAGAGACTCATTTCACTTTAACTTCCTCTGATTTCCAAATTTTGTTCTGGGGAAGGGGGAAAAGGTCAGTCACTAAAATAGCCACTATATTCGCCATATTGTGATTTTAAGTGATTATCCCAAATAATTCTTCAAATATTTGCCATGTAAAAGAAGTGGTATTAACATTATCAGATCCCTGAAGGAAAAGGGACAAGAAAATATTAGGCGCCAAAACCGGTTTGGCTCAGTGGATAGAGCGTCGGCCTGGGGACTGAAAGGTCCCAGGTTCGATTCCAGTCAAGGGCATGTACCTGGGTTGCGGGCACATCCCCAGTAGGAGATGTGCAGGAGGCGGCTGATCGATGTTTCTCTCCCATCGATGTTTCTAACTCTCTATCTCTCTCCCTTCCTCTCTGTAAAAAATCAATAAAATATATTTAAAAAAAAAAAAAGAAAATATTAGGACAGTTATTCATTCTCTAACCTTATCAGTCTTTAAAGTGCATAGACTGTAAACTAAGGGTGTTCTAAAATTCTTTAACCTCAAGAAAATTTTCTCTCATTCCAAAACACTTGTTTTAACTCCTGTTAGACATTTAAAATAGTAAACACACTTAGAACAATTCACACACAAAATCTGATGCCTTGTGCAAACTGACAAAACCTGACTGGAATGATAACTACAATTTTTAAACTTTATTTCTTTTTGTACAGAAGATGCCAGAGATGAGCTCTCTAAATCCTCTAAAGCAGCAATTTTCAACCTTTTTCATCTCATGACACACACAAACTAATTACTAACATACTGCAGCACACCAAAATGTGTATTTTTGCCAATCTGACAAAAAAAATAGGTATAATTTTGATTCATTCACACTGACGGCTTTTGCTGTGTTGGCTGATATCATTTTTTCTTTTATTTGACAATCTAAGAGAAAAGAGATCAGTGCCCCTGACTAAACAGTCAGGTATCGTATATTTTAAAAATTCTTGCAGCACATCGCTGCTCTAATACATTATCATATTCAATTTCCACAAAATCTAGATTTACAAGTTTTACTATCTAGGCAGAAAATAGAAAACATTCTGTATGTGAATTCAAATTATTTTCATACTGTATTCATTTTTTAAAATGAAATAATTACTTATACAATCTTCTTTAAACACATACAATACACACACACACACAAAAGGAGATGGTAATAAAAAGTTCATTGCATCAACATTTCAACTTATAAGAGATTTAAAGTGTTCTTTAAGATGTTTCCCTCCTAGAAAAAATACTTGTTTCTTTTCTTTACATAATGTCTCTGGTTGGATCCAGTACCCTTCCTTACCCCAGTCTGTTCCGTCACCTGCACTTCTAGATTCACTGTCGCCTTCCTCTGATGTAACCAAGAAATCAAACTGCTTTAGAGCTTCTTCTGTATCTCGATCGTCATTGCTCTGAGGTAATGCTTTTTTCCTAACAATCTATTGAGAAAACATGCCAAATTAAAATGTATTATGGAAGTAATTTAAATAAAGGAGAAGGTACCCCTTTACCATTGAGTGACAAAACCCAATTAATTGTTTCCTTCAGAAAGTGTATCTTTGTAATACCTATTCAACAGTGGAAAACAGATGTCTCTTTAAAAAGTATATAGATTATAATATTATACATTTTAAAGTAGTAATTTAAATTTTGTTCAATGATTTCTTACTGTAAATAAACTAATGGAGTCATATATTGAAAACACTGGAATATAAGACACCTATTTAAATTAGATAGATAAAAATATGTACTCTATTATAAGAAACACAACCAAATCTTGTATTTCTTGGATACAGTTTGTCCAAAGAAAGAAACACTTCATAAAACATTGCAAGAGCTTTCAGAATATAACCATGATCAATTTTAAGTGTAATATATCAATCCCTTATAAAATTTACAATCACAAAAACTACAAACTCAGTAATGCATGCCTTAGACATAGAAACTATTCTGTTTGTGGCCTGGGGGGGGGAAGGGGGAATAGGAAAGGAATTCCCATTATTATTTCTACTGTCCCAGCCTTGCATCAATTTTCTCCAATAACTCTATAATATTCAAGTTTTTTCCTAAAATATGGATGTTTCAGAGTGAGACTTGACTTAGATTTAATAGCAAATCTAGTAAGGGCTGTAATATCTCATTTTTATATATTTAGGAATCTCTGGAACCACAAATCCAGTTGGAAGATTAAAACTTAGCCTTAATGCACGCAGAGATGATTTTTTAAAACAACACATTTTTATTGATTTCAGAGAGAAAAGGAGAGGGAGACAGAAATATCAATGATGAGAATCATTGATCAGCTGCCTCCTGCACGCCCCCTACTGGGGATAAACCTGGGCTGTGCCCTGACTGAAAATCAAACCATGATCTCCTGGTTCAGAGGTCCATGCTCAACCACTGAGTCATACCAGCTGAGCCAAAGATGACTTTTGAGATCTGTATGCCAATACTTTTTATGAATTATCTCCTTTTTGGTCACCTCCACAACCAGAAGCCCAAACAAATTAGGACAACTGATTTGCAGCTTCTTTTGAAAAAATGGACTCAGTATCTCCACTTCTCCAGACCTCAGCTTCTTCACTTCATGTAAAATAGAAATAGCATGATCTGATCAACTTCATCACTGGACTATTTTGAGTAGTTTAAACATATAATGGTTCAACATACAGATCAATGGGTCAGACTAAAGACTCTAGAAGTAGACTCGAAGAGATAACGATTACCTGACTTGGATGGCCCTGCTCTCATGCTCATGACTGATACCACTTCTCAATCACAGCACTTTTAATCTAAGGCCAGATACAGCCTCAGGAATCCTTCTCAATGCACACTCCAGGAAGCTACTATCAATAGAAGAAAGCTGGCACAGTGGGTGAAACCTACTCTGCCTTTCCTGGTATATAGGAAAACTGAATAGGAGAAATCAAGGATTCTTAAATGATGCTAGAATAATTGGTTTGACTATTTAGAATATTTCCCTAAAATCAAGAAATGCTATAAAAATATCTGGAACCGTAAATTCAGAGTCTAAATGTATTTTCAACACTAGTTATTACTAAGTATGGTATTAAGTCACTCAACTAACTCTTTGGGGGGAAAAAACTGTTTCTAGGTCTCATCTCCTCTATATAACCTAACAAAGAAGGAAGATAAATGGCAAGATGAAAACCACTGTCTGTCAAGTATCCCATTTAAACAAATAAACAAAAACTCCTGTATTTTAAACGGCGAGACATAGAAAAAAAGTGAACTGTGGTTACCAATGGAGAGTAGATTAGTAAATGGGAATGGATGGAGTTTATTGTAATAAGCATGTATTACTTTTCTTCCTTATATCTAAGGTTCCACCCCATTCCTGCCCAGAGAAACAATAATCTGGAAATAATAATTTGACAGTCTCTGATGGAAGCAGAGGGCATAAAGAACAAAGAAGTCACACTTAGAAAATACTTATAGTTAAATATATCATTTTCATATAGTGTCTCATATTCTTCACAAAATCCTCTGGGGAGATGGGTGTGTATTATAATCCTCATTTTACAAACTAAAAAGTTTAGCCTGAAGGATTAATAAGCACAGATAATTAGTAACAGAATTGGGACTTAAACCCAAGGCTTTTGACTTCAGGTTCAGTCTGCTTTCTATTACCTTACATTCCTCCTCCCTCTTCTTAAATAAAAGTGGAAGAGGAAATGTGAATATTTTCCTAGTCAAAGCAAAGCATGCTTTCATCTCTTACTTTAAAAATAGGAGAAAGAAAAGGAGGTAGAAGGAAGAAGAGAAAGAAGGGAGTTGAAGAGGAAAAAGGAAAAAGAAGAGGGGGAAGGAGAGGATAGAAGGGGACAGAATAGAGAAGGGAAGAGAAGTGAGAAAAAGCAATTTAGAGACACCTCTTATTGTAAGAAACTACCAAGGGAGAGTCAATAAACTTACAAAGATGTAAGCAAAATTACAGAAAAACCCTAAACTAGCTTGAAGAAACCTAATGGAAGAGTTCTGAAAGTCTGTAGAACTTGTCTACCAAAGCAACCCTGACAAGAAGAAAACTGCATCAATTATCAATTAGAGTCGATGCCAGTCGCCATTAGGCACCATAAATGGGTCTGTCAGTTCTACTGTCTTATAGCAGCGAATAACACTGCATTGTTATAACACACAATGTTTACCATATTCACCAGCTTTATGGAAATGTTGAAATGTTTAATGAATTAACAAAAAGTCAAAAAATGAGGCCCTTAACAGAAAGCTGCTATACTAAAAATACTCCTGAGTGTGCAATAAATACTAAAAACTTTTATACTGCTTCAAATTCATGAAAAAAATAAAGTTACGGGTTTAGGTTGAAAGATATGTATTATTTTTACAGTATGCATACGAGTCCCTGAAAATAATTATATCTGAGTTATCCAACTCACTGTTGAAGTATCAATGACGCTTTTCTCTCGTCCATCAATGTCATCATCTTCGTCTTCATCACTGAAATCTGCAGCTGCACTTTCAGGGAATTTGAAATTGTCCAGCACAGAGGCAGAATCTGTTAACTCAGATTTCCTGGTTTAAAACATGTACACCTTGCTCAGTTAATTTTTTAAACTCAACATGAGAATTAATCTGTAATATGATGCACTACCTTCTGTTTATATTGTAACTACATTTCCTCAAATAACATTATGAATGACATTGATTCTTATCCATGAAAGTATAATATAGGAAGTGATTACTTTTTAACGTACTTTGCAACCCTATCTATTTAGATTAATGGTAATCTAATGTAAAGAACCCCTCCTAATTCAGATGTATTTTGATCCTAGGTTAACTTTCATGTATTTCTTCTTTAAAATATTTTTTCTCTCTGCCACAACTTTATTCTATTCTTTTCCTCTATGCTACTCTTCCTATAACACATAAGTTTCCATAATATGCCCTAGCCAGTTTGGCTCGGTGGACAGAGCGTCAGCCTGCGGACTCAGGGGTCCCAGGTTCGATTCCAGTCAGGGGCGTGTGCCTTGGTTGCAGGCACATCCCCAGTGGGGAGTGTGCAGGAGGCAGCTGATCAATGTTTCTCTCTCATCGATGTTTCTAGCTCTCTATTCCTCTCCCTTCCTCTCTGTAAAAAATCAATAAAATATTTTTTAAAAAAGTTTCCGTAACTAGAAAATATGTCATTTTTCTCTGATGCTATCTTATATTTCTGAACAGCTGACGAGCTGAAAAAAAGCAAATGTGCACATCACGTTACTAAATACAATATATTATTCAAATCAACATTTTTACAAAACTTCATCCTATTGGTGAGCATTAAACTTTTGGAAGTGATTTCAAATGTGTAAGATTTTAATTTAGTTCCCTAAAAATAAATCTAGTAAACAATTTCCCAATGACCAGAAAGGATAATTTCTCTCTAGTTCATTAAAAAATATTTTAGAAACGAAGGTATGTCTATGAAAAAATATAGCCACACCTATAGACAAAATTTTCAAGACAAATAATAAATTTCAAATCTGCTGGAAGCTACGTTTGAGGTTTTTCCACCCTATTCTTCATCTCTACATAATTAGACATTCAGAATAATAACCTTGTCAGCTTCAAAAGACAGGTCAGACCAAAACACAAGACAACTAAAGTGGTCTTTTCTGAGACCTTTATACTGACTTGTTAACCCTTTTCAGTGGTTCTCAACCTTCTGGCCCTTTAAATACAGTTCCTCATGTTGTGACCCAACCATAAAATTATTTTCCTTGCTACTTTGTAACTGTAATGTTGCTACTGTTATGAATCGTAATGTAAATATCTGATATGCAGGATGGTCTTAGGCGACCACTGTGAAAGGGTCGTTCGACCGCCAAAGGGGTCGCGACCCAGAGGTTGAGAACCGCTGCTTAGGTAACACTATAAGCAAGAATGCCTACATTGTCTATGTCTACACAGAGAAACAATCTACATCTCACATTTATAAAAACAATTTAATGTAGTTTTAATTATTAATGAATATATTTAAGAAGACTCTAATGACATCTGTTTACAAAAGTCTTATCTTTGAACCTTTACCTAAATCTCATAATTTTAGTTTATGGTCCAGAGAACAAAAACCATGTTCTCACTAGAACAGCAATTTTCAACCTTTCTCATGTCATGGCACACATAAACTACTAAAATTCTGTGACACCAAAAAATATATTTTTTGCCGACCAGACAAAAAAAAAGGGTATAATTTTTATTCATTCACACCCATGGCTATTGTTGTGTTGGCTGTTACCATTTTTTCATTTGACAATCTAAGGGAAAAGCCATCAGTGCCCCTGACTAAATAAACAAAAGTGGCTAAGATAAGGTTTACTTCTTAAAAATTTTAACTGAATTTCCAAAATAAGATCTTTTATGAAGTTCTAATAGTAAGTGACTAAGTTTTAGGATATTAAAATCTGTATTAAATCCCAAAAATTTCAAGCAAATATCTTAAATAAAAATATTCTTAAAATATCATAAACTCTAATCACTACATGTTATGTTCTAATAAATGAATTTTAAATTCCTATTAAACCTTATTATAATTATTTCTGTAGCAGTATCTAAAAGTGCAAGTACCATAAATATCACCCATAAAGCAAATATATTTAATAAAAACTAAAGTTATAGCTAAAACACTTTCCAGACAAAATACTTACCCAATCATTGCTGTATCTTTAACTTCACCTTCTGTGCCATTTATAAGTGAGTCCTGATTTTTGTCATCTTCTCTGTCCGTGACATCACTTGAAAAGCCCAACAAAGCTCGCACTCGTTTAGACTTCACATCTAGAATAGTATCTGTGTATCCCACCTCCTGTAGATACCTGTGTATAAAGATGATCCTTACAATTCAGCCATACTGGATCAGCATTCTATAACTTAATACATAAATAAAAGTATTTCTTTAAATGCAATGCCTGCATAGGATTTAACAGAATAGTACCATGCTAGTATGACTTGCTAATAAATAATCTTCCAGCTGCAGATGGAGCTGTCTCTTGCAGTACCAGTCTCTACCGTCACTGAGAAAAATCAAAGAACTATACAATACACCATTCATTATATTTATCATAAAAAGAAACTGTTTCTTAATATACCTAATAGCACATTCTTTCTTCTAGGCAGGGTTGGAGCAATCTCACTCTCAGATAAATTACTATTTTATGATAGCAGTTGTTATAGTCAGTAGTCTTTTTACATTTCTGATGTAAAGTGTCACTGTTTAAGATCTAAAGAGAATGTTTCTGGCATACTTTCCTCTATGACATACAATAAGACAGTATAATCTAAAGAGTCACTTCTACAGAAGGAACTCTTCTATCCTGGGACAACTGTAAAATGAAAAATGCAAACCACAATTCAATTGTGGAATGTGGAATGCCTGGGTACACAGGAAGAGGGGCAGCAGCACAGAATAAAAGAGAATAAGCTTTGTATTAGCCTAAATGGGTGTAAAGCCCATTTCTGCCATTTTCATTCTGTTACTTTTATTCTGCTGAACCTCAGCTTTCTTTCCCTTAAAAGAGACACACTTAGTACAGTGCCTGGTATATAAGAGGCACTCAATTTCTATTAAAAAAAAAAGATGACCAAAAAAAAAAAAAAAAAACCAAAAAGCGTAGTGGCAGGAACATTAAAAAGGTAAGTGTCACTAAAAGCACCATTAATAAAAGTGACTGACAAATGTCAGGCATTAACTTATAAGTAAGCATAAGTCTATGGGATGAGAGAGAAAATAAAGGTGGACAAGATAGGCAGTCTAAGGTCAATTTATTTCAAGACCTGGTATTAATAGTTATTATAGCTCAAAGAGATATCTCACAAAGATATGTGACTAAAATGGAATAAGTGCATCCTATCAAATTAAGACATTCATTTTTCAATCCTATTCAATATTTATAGAAAGGGTTTGATTAAAATTTGGAGAATAAATTTCTAACTTCCCTAAACTTAATCAGTTGTTCTTACAAACTAATACAAAGGTATTATGTTTTTCTATTTTTAACAAATAATATTTGATACATACTTCACATTGGCAGCAAAATCACATTACAAATAACTGTTTCGAAAACTGCACTTTCCATAAGTTGGCTTTACTAAATGATTACTTCCTCATTCACTAATAAAATGTCACCTTTCCTTTTATTTTTTTAAAATATATTTTATTGACTTTCTCATCATTGATGTTTCTATTTCTCTCTCCCTCTTCCTTCCTCTCTGAAATCAATAAAAATATTTTTAAAAAATAGTTTAAATACTAGTGAAATCTCACTTTCTTTTAACTTCAAGTAGATAAAAAAAAATAGATATATAAAGACATTTTATTATTCTCTTCCCATCACCAAAAGGAATGGCTGGCAGGCATCCACTTTGGAAATTATAGATTTAGAGTATTCACAAGCGATCTGAAAAGTCCAAAACAAGCAGCAAATTTCATTTTACTGAGGCATAAACCTGAATACCAATTTTAAATGTGATATGCAAGGACCAGGTACTGAGCTGGTGAGTAGGTCTCGCCCACCACCTGACATCTGAACCTCAACCCAGCTTTGCTCCCTCCTTATACTCAACTACCCATTTCATAGGAGAAAGTACATGTTAGTGCGATATTTGCAAAGAGAGGGAAATCAAAAAGTTCTTCAATCAATTAAAAACACAAATTTAGGGGGCTGGAGGGGGGGCGGAGTAAGAGATCAACCGAAGGACTTGTATGCATGCATATAAGCATAACCAATGGACATAAGACACTGGGGGGTAGGGGAGGCCAGGGGACTGTCAAGGGCGGGGGAAAAAAGGAGACATATGTAATACTCTTTGTAATACTTTAAGCAATAAATAATTTTAAAAAAACACAAATTTACATATAAGTACTAATTAAACCTATATTAAAACTTGTATATTCATGTATAAAAGATGCAAAGTATAAAATTCTTTAAACTATAAATTTAAGTGTATGTAAAATCTAGAAGCCTAAAATTATACTCTTTTTGATGAATCTAAAATAATGAAAAGTATTTATGCCTTATAATTCTTATTAATATTTAATAATTTATAAATTCCACTACCAGGGGAAAAAGTGTTTAATATGAAAAAGGAAAAGTAATTCAATTAAACTTTTCACAGCAGCAGCATAAAAATGAGAAAAATTATTGAGTTGAAAATACAAAACAAAAATAATCTCATGAAAATACATGATGCTTCTCTTTAATTTGACCAGGAGTTACTTACTGTCTGAGTAGTTGACGACCTTGTTTCCACATTAACTGGCTATTTTGTTGTGGCTGTACCTCTGTTTCATTACCTTCATCTAGAAAACATTAAATCATAATAAAACTGACTTGTCATATACATTAGAGGGTATCTCTATTCATTAAAAATATTTTTAAGATTAAGAATATGTAATACTGCACTGTAAGGTATGTTTCACGACCATGTACATTCTGTTTTTAAGTCAAATTTCCATTAAAAAAAGTCTGAATTCATTACTGCTACTGGATTTCCCTCAGAGTTGTAGAACTGAAATAAAAACATTTTCCAATTCCTTAGGCAGCCTGAGAATTTCCCTTTAAGACAAAGACCTATCCACATCAAGTCACACAATAAGAGTCCAATAAAAATATCTGAAGTGCCAGGTCAAAATTAGAACAAAATACCCAGGAATGATGGCTTTTAAAAAGCCAGTTTGGTTAAAGAGGAGGTAGGAAATAATCTCATTCCAAATCTATGTCTTTTACTAGTTATTAAATGAAAACTTCAAGCATTCTTTTTAAGACATTCTTTGAATGAAAATCTCATAGGCCTTGTAAAGCTTTAAATTCATCACTTGGTAGAAGCTTAATCCTTTCAAGAAGGTGGTAAACTAAAAGAGCCTTCTCTGTGTTAAGTCTAAACTAAAGAATTTCTAAACTATAGCATGGCTCTACTTTAAAAATACAAATAAGTTCACACTTTCCATCAGTCCCTGATTAAACTATAAGAAACGATTATCTCTATAGGGTTTTATTCAAGTGAAGATACAAGAAAGACTGGGTATGTTTGTTTTATGATATTTGATATTACACATTTACTGTGCTCCAGATGCTGTGTTAAAATGTCTACAATATCTGTTTTAATCTTTACAACTCAAAAGATAGGTGTTACTACTAGCCTTGTTTTAAAGAAGAGTTTTACATGTTAATTGAAAGGTTTCTAAGTTAGAAGTAGAGCTGTAAGTATTGACATCATGACTAACCCCAAAGCTCATGTATTTTCCTTCATATGCTATCACTACAACAATAAGAAATTAGAGAAATACATAAATTTAAAAAATTAGATCTTGTACTTTCATTTTTCTCCTAAAATAATGAGGCAAAGCTCTGTAATACACCATCTAGAAATATCAGTAGAGTAGACGGAGGGTAAAGTACAGTCAGGGGATTAAGTTAACTAAAAAAGGAAAACTACTTTGGGATAACTTCAGAGGGTATATTTTCTTTTCTTTTTTTCTTTTTTTTTAAAAAGGCAAAAACAAAGGTCTCAATAATAAAGGAAAATGACACTAACTCACAAATTCAGAAACTGTGGATATAATACAGTATGTTCCAATACATCCCCTTATTAA
This sequence comes from Myotis yumanensis, assembly GCF_028538775.1. Lineage (NCBI taxonomy): Eukaryota > Metazoa > Chordata > Mammalia > Chiroptera > Vespertilionidae > Myotis > Myotis yumanensis. The sequence goes on from NW_027223762.1 coordinate 17,795,178, forward strand.
GTCAAGTGAATAAATTGTACTTACCATGTAAAAACATTTACATTAACATTTCAAAAAACTAAAATTTCAGATGTGAAAGAACTTTTGAGGTCATCTAATTTCCCTTAAGAACAGGCCTAAATCCTTTCTATACCATCCTCAGATATAACCAACTGCCTGTGCCTATTCTGGCAGCCAGTGATGTTACCAAAGTGTGGTATATCCATTCAATGGAATACTACTCAATAGGAACAAGGGATGAACTAATGACATACACCCATATGAATTTCAAATGCATTATGCCAAGTGAGAGAAGCTAGAATTAAAAGGCTACATATTGCCTTTCAGGAAAAGGCAAAACTACAGAAACAGAAAACAGATTAGTGGTTGCCAGGAGATGAGAGTATTAAGCAGAGGTGGGAAACATCTGGCCAGTGGGCCTTATACGGCCCGTGAAATCATCTGGTCTGGCCCTGCCAAGGCATTAGGGGTGAGCTAATTAAATGTTTGACCAAATACAGCAGGCTAATTTTTAAGTTGATGATTTTGTATGACCCGAGAACGATATTATAAATATCCAAATTGCCCTTGGCAGAAAAAAGGCTCCCCACCCATGTTAAACAATTAAACTGTTCGTGATCTCAGAATCCTAAAACTTCTGGTGGGCAGGTGTAAAATAGAAGTAGGTGGGCTAAGTTACTTCTCAAAGGGCTGAGAAGAACCTTTTTTACTTGTCTAAATCAATCCTCAATCAAGACTGAAAAAATTGTACAAAGGAAAGAACGAACACAGGGAAAAGCCGAGGGAGTACAGAAACTACCTGCTGACAAATTATGAGCAAGCTCGCAGGGCTCTGGCGCACTTCTGAAGAGAGATGTCCATTTGAAAGAGTCAAACTGAATGCATATTTAATCACATGGGCCCAGTATGTGACTGTGGCTGAGTACTGCAAAGATGAAAGGAAGAATATTCACTGGAACCCCATTTGAGTTTTTCTCAGCCCATCCCCTCATGTGAGAGATAGGATGTCGTGGAAGTCCTAACCTCCAGTACCTCTCAGATTGTGACTGCTTTGTGGGTGGGTTGTCAAAGAGAGAATTAAGTTAAAATGAAGTCTTGAGGGTGGGCCCTAATCCAAAGTGACTGATGCCCTTATAAAAGGAGACTAAGACAGCAGCTGAGTAGCTGCAAGAGCAAACATATGGCCTACAAAGCCTAAATATTGCTATCTGGCCTCAGAAAAAAACCGCTGACCTGCTCTAGATCATAATCTATCTCCTTATTCTTACCCATTTAGGCTCCTTTTGTCTTCACTTCCTTCCCTCTGGAGTTTTAGTTCGAAGTCTATCCCTTCAACCATTCTTTGGCCAATGTACTCAATTTTCTTATCCCCTTGTTTTCCATGAATTCAAGTATTAACCATTTTCATTCTGTTTAGCAAGTGTTCTGACCAGTGCTTCTTACTAAACTCACGGTCACACATGTCAACCAGACCCTTAGCTTTTCTCAATCCTACCATTTCTTAGTTTGTCTTCCTGTTCATTTGTTATAAATCTTCTCTACTTTTTGTAAACCTCTCACACACTCTTAGCAGATAATTTTGTCTCAAACATATAGCTATCATATTAAATACTTACCACCAAACTGAAACCCTAACCTACAAACCCATCACCTAACTTCCTATATTCTCTCTTGGTAACAGTAAAAGACTTGCTCCCCCTGTCATTCTCTGGCTGTGTTCAGAATCCAATCCCTATCATGTTTTCAGGTACCTTCCTCTTTTGTATATCTCTACTTTCTCATTTTCATTTGCTCCTCCTCAAAAAAATACATCCCCCCACACACACTTCCTTCACCCTTTGTGTCCTGTCAGCTGTTACCCTCTAATCCCACTCCCTCACCTTCACAACCCAAGCTTCCTGAAAGTTGACTATACCTAGTTTTCATTTTCCACTCATGTCTATGTTTCTCTCCTCGCCTCTCTTCTGAAACTGCTTGCAATAAATTCTCAGTGATCTGTTTGTCACTAAATTCTTCAATTCTCTAGACATTAATCAGTAATGATGAAGGGTCCTTACTTCTGAAAACCATTTCTCCTCTTTGTTTCCACTGGCTTCTCTCCTACCATTAGGACAACTTTTCTGAGTTTCCTTTTCAGGAGTCTATTTTTCTACCAGTTTTTTTAAATGTTGCCATTCCTCAGAGTTCCATTTTAAATCCTTTTCTCACTCTGCATAAAGTCCCTGTATGAGCCTTCACTCAAAAGTCTTGAGTGCCATCAGTACTATATGGTGCTGCCTCTCAATCTATATATCAAACATATACCACCAGCCTAAGCTCCAAATCCACACACCTGTCTACTAGCCACCTTCACTTGACTGCCTAACAAATAAATCCAGAAGTGAACCCTCCATCTTCTAAAACTGCTTCTAGTCTCGTTTTTTAAACTAAAACTGTGGGAGTCATCTTTGATTCTCCCTTTTTTTCCATCCCTTACATCCAAACAAGAACCAACTCCTGCAGATTTTAGGTCCTAAATATTTCCTGAATACACCTACTTCTCTTAAACTCCATTGTTAGAACCCTTGTCTGGGTAACCTTCCTCATGTAGCCAGGTGGCTGTGACAGTCCTCTAACTAGTCTCCCCAATTCCAGTTTTGCTACTCTCTAACCCAGGGGTGGGCAAACTTTTTGACTCGAGGGCCACAATGGGTTCTTAAACTGGACCGGAGGGCCGGAACAAAAGCATGGATGGAGTGTTTGTGTGAACTAATATAAATTCAAAGTAAACATCATTACATAAAAGGGTACGGTCTTTTTTTTTTTTTAGTTTTATTCATTTCAAACGGGCCGGATCCGGCCCGCGGGCCGTAGTTTGCTCACGGCTGCTCTAACCCATCTTCTAAACTGAAGAACAAATTTGACCACAAGAGTCCTAATTAAGTCCTTCAAGTGCCTTCTCATAACTCCTAGGATAAAGTGTAAACTCCTTAACATATTTTACAAGACCTTGTAACAAATTTTACCGTCTCTTCCCCCCTGGCTAACTCTCTAGTTGTAATCTACAAACATTAATTTCCTCCCTCCAAATACTAGCCAGTTATTTCATTTCTCAAATGTGGCATATTCTTATCTCAGAAACTTTACATGCAAGAGACCAACCTCCCCCTTCCCGCCTCCCTTCCACTCTCACTTAAAAAAAAAAAAAAAAATGGGAAAAATATATCCTCAGGTAAGGATTAACAAAAAAATAAATAGAATGAGAATAATATTATCTTTATAAAATAACTATTTTAAAAATTACAGTTAACATACATAAAGCCCCTAGTACAAGGCAGGTATTTCAGTAAGTGATATAAACAATAGTTGTTATCTTCAGATATGTGATCCCAGGAATTTAATCTGAAATTACGTCAAAAACAAACTCACCTTAAAACATGGCAATAACTTTTGAACAACTTTTCTTTCTTTTCCTTTACATCTACTAATAAGGAATATCTGATAGTTTCCAGGTACTAGTTTTGTATTGTTTGGTGGGGTGAAGAGAAAGGTAGGAGAAGGATAAAGAAGACATAATGCAAAATAATAATATGTTTCAGCTGTTAAAAGATGATTTAGTTATAGAATCTGCTGTGATGACAAAGTCCAAAACAATTTTGCACCTGAAACTGAAGAATTAGGCTCTTTGGACAAGGAATTCCCCTGTACTTAAAGAAGAAATCTTTTATCTCTATAGTTCCTACTCCTTCTCTCAGGATTTCAAGGGCATTCTGTACTTTGTACTGCACATCTGAAAGTTCCCATTAATACTGGGAAGACCCAGCAAGAATCAGTTATGTTGATGCATGTTTCCCCATGAATTCTGATCCTTTCAGTAAGTGTAGAACACAAGCAGAAAATGGGAAACTAAAAGTAAAGGGAAGGGGATAAAAGAAGGAAGCTGGTGGAAAATAATCTAAATGCCACTACATGATTAGTGTCAAAAGATAAGTAGGTCAGAAAAAATAACATGCAAATAACTAGAAATCAACTTGCAGTTATAAATATTGTAGCTACAAATACTCAATATTGACTTCTTTTTAATCACTTGAACTTCCTTTAAAATTAGCTTACCAGAATCATAGCTTGGAGGCTTCATATCTCCCTGATTCAATTCTGTCCCATATTTCAACTTGTGGTATTTGGCTCTAACAAAGAAATGAGAAAATACAAATCATCTTAAAACATATTTAAGTAAACTTTTATATATGCAATAGGAGTAGTCATCAGTTTGCAGTAGACCTAGGTAACTTTCAAAGGCCCAGAGCCTTCCAAGATGTCAAAGTCATAATACAAAAGCATTTGCCATTACTATTTTGTTGTTAGCCCATGAAATGCTATTATAACAAATAAAGGACTAACACTGGGAACCATACATCTTCTTTCTGTACTTACTAATGAACCATATTAACATGCTAGCTTTTGTTGTATTCAAATTTTCTTGATAACTGCCAGAGCATTTTATTATCAAAAGCAGCAGAAAAGTTTGGATTGTAAAATAAACTTGTAAAAGACTTTTCAAAATCGAGTTTTTTAAAAAGAAAAATCATCTATAATACGTTATATCTTGTCAGGCAATTATGATTTTCTAAGTATGCATTATATTGAACAATCCAAAGGACGGAGGGGGAACCAGCCCAAATCATGAATATTGAATAAGATATTCCAGCAGAAATAAATAATTTTTTTAATAGTCAAAGTATCCTTTGCCTTTCTTTGCAGGAAGAACTCAGGAAAAACTGTGAACAGGAATTCTTGTCTTCTCTTCTTTTAAAAGCTATATGAATGTTACTATTTCTGGTTCATCTGACTTAACCATCTCAGATTTAACCATCTGAAACCAGAAAAATAAACTAGATAAAGTAAAAAATTTTAAGATTAACTAAAAATGGCCATACTTACTTAATTTATTTGTATATTTTAATTTGTTTGCTTCCCTGAAATATTGAGGCCTTTTACAATAAATATTCAATATAATGAGACTGGAATAATAACAATTTGAAAAGCTAAGTAATAAAGAAGTAATGAAAGAGTAACATAGCGAGCCCTAGACAGTTTGGCTCAGTGGATATAGCATTGGCCCTCGGACTGAAAAGTCACAAGTTTGATTCTGGTCAAGGTCATATGCCTTGGTTGCAGGCTCCCTGGGCGCGTTCAGGAAGCAACCAATCGATGTGTCTCTCTCACGTCGATGTTTCTCTCTCTCTCTCTGTCTTCCTCCCTTACACTCTCTCTAAAAAATCAATGGAAAAATATCTTTGGGTGAGAATTAACAGCAACAAAACAAAAAAAGAGAGAGAGAGAGAGAGAAAAGAATAATGTAGCCACTCTGAAAGCTTTTTTTGAAAGTTATTTTTATCCTTATAAAAAACTAATTGAGCACTTACTATAAGCTTTTTATATTTCAAGGAAAGTATAAAGAAAATGAAATTTATTTGCTCAACTATATGAAGTACTGGAATTCATATTATTTTACAATGATTATTTTGCAGTTACAACAGAAAAGTCAATGTTTTATATAGATGGGAATCTAAAGAAAACTATAAAAATTATAGACAGCTGATGTTCTATTTCTTAGAGTAGGTGGTGGGTACATCATTATTTTTTATATTAGTCTTTATGTTCTGCATAGATAACGTTTTGTAATAATATCTATCCATTAAAAAGAAAAAAAATATTTGTTTGCTAATATGGATTGATCTCTAAGCTTAAGTAAAAAAGCAAAGTACAAAATACTATGTATTTATGTGGTTTATATGTATGTTATATATATTTCATATGCACTGAATATTTCTGGATACATGATACATAAAACATCAGTTAAAATGATTTCCTTTGGGAAGGGAAATCAGTGAACTGATGCAGAAGGGAAACTACTTTGTGTTATTTGGAGAATTAACCATATGTATATATGTCTTTTTAAATATTTTTAGTAAATATTTTGTCCCAAATAATTTAGAACATTTTTTCTCTACTCCCAATGCTTCTCTTTTTTTATTTTTTTTAAAATATATTTTATTGATTTTTTACAGAGAGGAAGGGAGAGAGATAGAGAGTCAGAAACATCGACCAGCTGCCTCCTGCACATCTCCTACTGGGGATGTGCCCGCAACCCAGGTACATGCCCTTGACCGGAATCGAACCTGGGACCTTTCAGTCCGCAGGCCAACGCTCTATCCACTGAGCCAAACCAGTTTCGGCCTCCCAATGCTTCTCTTAATCAAAGATTTCCTCACCATACTAAACATTTCCTAGTCTACCTCAATGTCTTTGTATTAATGTTATTATAAGAGGGTAAGATTTAGAGCCATTAAATTGACTCAAAGTAACAATACCTCCTAGAAGTCACAACACGAATTGAAAATAACTGGCTGAGGACTCAAAGAGTAGAAGTAGCAATAAAATTTTATGGAATTAATTTATATATTTTTGTTATATGCATATAAAGAAAAACATTTTCAAACACAAAATACTGCATTATAGTATTCTTAAGGAAAAACTGCAACAGAGCTACAAAAAATGAAACAAAATATTCTATGCAATATATACAACAAAAATAATAAAACACTATGAACTAACACTTCATAAAAAATTAGACAAAGACAAAATAAGTAAAGAAATGCTGTGTTTACAAGCTGGGTTCCCTTAAAAATAATTTCATTATATCCAATAAACGTACTGAATTCTTATAACACGCCAGGCACTGTATTGGCTGCTGGGAACAACCTGCAACTTGTAATCAATTATAAGGGTGGAGGCAAGAAGATGCCTAAGAGACAGAAATGTAAATAAATAACTATAGCATACTGTGGGGTAAGAGCTCAGAATTATATCAACTGTCAGAGGAATTCAGATAAGGAATTAGCTAATTCTGTCAAAGGTGGTATCAAGGAGACCTACCAAAAAGGAGATAACACATGAGATTTTAGCTAAAGTTCAAAATACCGTCAGTTTCCCCACCAAATAAACTGATAGAGGGCATTTCTGTCAGAAGAAACATCTAAAAGTTCCTCAATATGTGTGTGTATGTATGTGTGTGTGTGTGTGTGTGAAGTGAGTCAAAAAACAGCTGTGTGTATATGTGTGTGTGTGAATGTGTGTGATGTGTGCATGTATATGTATAGGACTAGCAAGGGGCCTGAATGTAAAAGATTTTACTAAGCAGAATTTTGAAATTAGCCAGATACTTTCAAGCAGGGATATAATATCTGTGTTTTAAAAAACTAGTCCAGGGGTCCTCAAACTTTTTAAACAGGGGGCCAGTTCACTGTCCCTCAGACCGTTGGAGGGCCAGACTAGTTTAAAAAAAAAACTATGAACAAATTCCTATGCACACTGCACATATCTTATTTTAAAGTAAAAAAACAAAACAGGAACAAATACAATATTTGTATTTGCATGTGGCCCGCGGGCCGTAGTTTGAGGACCCCTGAACTAGTCCAATGAACATGAAAATATCTAAGAGGTCTAATTCACAAAGAAATAATTTATTACACTTCAATAGTGCCATTATATCAGGAATAATCTCAGATGATTCCATGAACTTCAAAAGATACAAAATCAGGGACTCTTTTCCAGGAAAATCCCATTCGTTAAAAAAACACACACACACACACAAAAACAAAACAAACAACTTCCCTGGACCAGGCCAGTCTTTCTCTCTCCTATTCTCCAAAGTCAAACTACTTGAAAAATATGCGACTGTATCTGTTTCCACTTTATCTTTCCTACTCACCCCTCAGTCCCCTATGATCTGGTTTATGTTCCTGCTACCTCACTGAAGCTGTTCTGGCAAGGATACCAACAAGCTCTTAACTGGCAAATCCAAATGACTATTTTCAGTATACAATGTACTTGGAGTGTTTGGCACTTAAAATTGTCAAACTCCCCTTTCCTTGCTTCCAATATACTACTTTCTCCTTCCTTCTCCAACCATTGTTTTGTTGGCTTTTCTTTCTCTGCCTTTTCTTCAAACATTTCCATTTCTGTGACTACTGTAGGTTCTATTCTCTTCCCAAAATATTTGTTCTTGTCTCAACTACTCCTATAACTTTACCCACAATATTGATGTGTACATTTCTAATCATAAGTCCCTCCCATATTTGCTTTTAAACCCTTAATTCTTATCCTTTTTAAAATTCTTAATTGTTATCCTTAAATTCAATTGATAAGTTCCAAAACTCACACTTGCCAGAACCCTAGGAATCTTTCTTAAGTTATCTTCCTCATCTACTATACCCAATCGTCTTCCAAATTATATAGATTCTCTATTTAAAATGTTTCACAGCTGATGCCTCCTCTCTTCTGCAGCTACTATGCTATCGTGTCTCATCCTCAACTATTACAATCTTCCTGCCTATATTAACAGATTTTTCCAGTCCATCCCCCAAAATGAAATCAGAATGATCTTTCTAAAATCTATTTCACACTATTCCATGCTTAAACCTTTCAATTGCATGACAACTAACTGCAATATGTATTTCTAGACCAGAAAAAAAAAAAAAAAAACACCTATAAAGATCATATTAGAATATTTGGTTAAAAAAAATGCTATGAAGATCATCACTGGAACATATGAATATGGACTTTGTCCTTGCTCTTAGAAAATATATAGGAAGGAATTTAGGAGAGAAGGGATTTAATGTCTTTTACTCAGTAGGAAATGATTCAGGAAAAACAATGGTATAGTGTGCATGATGACAGTTAATATACAGAAATGTGGTCAAATTGATGAATCTGGGTAAATGGTATACAGGTCCTGCAACTTCTATTAGTTTGAGATTATTTTAGAAAGTTTTTGAAAATTTTCAATATTCCCTATTATATGTAAGATAAAAGTTTCAATTCCTTAGTTAGGCTTTCCATGATCACTTATCAAATCACAATTAATGTCCTTCCTTCCAATACACAGTAATTATAAATTTCTGAACACACCAAACTGCTTTATTCTGTGTAAAACATATCCCTCTCTACTTCCTGAACCTTGTCTATTATTTTTTATAGTGTTCAAACACATTATTTTTTATGATGGCAAACACATTATTTTTTATGATGTTCAAGCCTCACCTCTTCTAATTACACCTTCCTTTCTACTTCCACCTTCCAGACAGAAATATCCACTCCCTTCTTTGTGACCCTCTGTATCCCATACAGATTTCTCCCATAGCACCGATCAGACTGCATCGCACTTTGTGGCTTCCAAGTGTGTTTCCAGTTACTGTAAGCCAGTAAGGACAAGGACTATGACCTATGTTTAGACTCAGGTCCAGCACAAGTGCTTAAACTGGATGCACAGATTAATATGTTTAATGAGAAGGGACACGGACACACACACAATATTCTTGGTTATGTAATATCTGTGTATTTCAATACTTTCATCTTACAAATACTGTAATGTTCTGGTAAAGAGTACAGGCTTCATAAACAGACAGACCTAAGCAATCTGAAGCACAGTTCTACCTGACTGTAACTCTATCTAGTCACTTGGTTTTTAAGCCTCAGGGCCTGCAATATAGTAGTTAATAAACAATGTCCATTTTATTATTTCTCACTTCACTTATGCCTATAATTTAGATAGCATAAAGTCTCAATTATTCCAAAATTACTACCTTTAAAAGTCTGGGTGTTTTTTTCCATCTCCCCAATCCAGTTTTCAATCAACTTCTCAAGGAAAAGAACTGCCTATTTTTCACTAAGAAGTCAACCTGTTGTCAATCTCTTGTGCCATTTAAAGATGCCACATGAAACTGAACACAAATTCCAATAAAGTTTTATTTCTTTTTTTTAAAAAATATATTTTATTGATTTTTTACAGAGAGGAAGGGAGAGAGATAGAGAGTTAGAAACATCGATGAGAGAGAAACATCGATCAGCTGCCTCCCGCACATCTCCCACTGGGGATGTGCCCGCAAGCCAGGTACATGCCCCTGACCGGAATCGAACCCGGGACCCTTCAGTCCGCAGGCCGACGCTCTATCCACTGAGCCAAACCGGCTTCGGCAAGTTTTATTTCTTGATATTCATAAATATTATCTGCTAAATGTTATTTTATGGTAGTTTTGCAAACAGCCCATACATCAACTTCAAAATAATGAGAAAAGAATGTGATCACCAAAAATAAAGCAAAATAGAGAATTTCAATATATCCATCAAGTACTCAAAACAAAGAATGGTTTCACACCACTGATGCATGAGTTTCACACACACATCCAAAGACGATCATCCACTAAAGCAAATAAAGCTAATTTATATGAAAATTTCCAAAACTCTTATTTATGACGTATTATCCTTGACTTATGACCCAAGTTTTGTTATTTGAGTATCTCAGACACTAGCAAACTAAAAAGGTAAGGTTTGCTTATGGATAAATATCAATAGCTGACAGCAAAGGAACAAAATATCAAAAAAGTCTATAAAAAGATTCCTCTGCCAGAGCAATTTTTTCCAAAGAAAATACATCAAATTGAGTAATATTAGATGATAAGAAAATAGTTATAAGCATTATAGAATTTCCTTTACAACTAAAAACTATTTCAATTCCATAAAGAAATGGGTATTAAAAGTTCAATAAGTACATGTTTCTTAAGAAAGAAGAGGGTATGGGAAAATTGTTGCTAAAAATTTTTTAATCATATAAATCAGTTTATTGGTCATTATTAAATGTTAACAACAAAATAAAATTAACATATTACAACCATTATAAATATTTATTACAAATAACATTTCCTGAATTCAGAAGCATCAAATATTAAAATTTAGACTTAAGAACGGCAGGAAAATTATTCCAAATTTTAAGAGAAGACTATCTTGCATTTTACTGAATTACCTTTCCTGTTTAAGAGCATACTCCAGCATTTTGATCCTCCTCACAAGATCCTTCTTCAAATTTTCTTGGCCTTTCCTTTCACCCTGAAGAAATGCAATCTGGGCCTGAGTAGGGAAAAGAAAGATAAAACTCAGTTTAGAGCAAATAATTTTTTTAAAAAACTCAGTTGAGGAAAGAACCTTTGGAAGATAGGACAGTTAGATGAAAAAAACATTTCCTTTACATATTTGTCACAAAGTATGCAAGTATATAGGAAGGCATTGACTCCCAGAAAAAAAGGGGGCTTAATATATGATTCTGGACTAGATTTGGCTATAAAAGGAAGTCACTGGGACAACTGGCAAAACATGAATGGGGTCGCAGGATTGGAGATAGTTAATATGTCAATGTTCGTTTCCTGACTTTGATAGCTATATGTGGTTACATAGAACAGTACTTGTTTATAGGAAATAAACCCTAAAGTATTTTGTGGGAGGCTATGGACCATCAGGCTGGCTAGCAACTTGCCCTCACATGGTTCAGGACAAAAATAATTCTTTGTTTTGTCCTTGCAACTTTTCTGTCAATATAAGATTTAAAATCTTTTATTTTGAAACAAATACTATGCCAACTTCCTTGCTATGATAAGATACAAACAATACAATTTAATACCAGCATCATGAATAATTAAGAAACCCTAGAAGTACAGATAATCAGAAACAAAACAAGGATGTTCATTTTTCACCACAAATATTTTACCTTGTTCTGGAGGTGGGAGCCAGTGTCATTAGTTCAGAAACAAATAAGTTTAAAAATAGAGAAGAGCAAATTAAATTACTATTATTGCAAATGATATGAGTGGATACCTGGAAAATCCAATAAAATTAATTATAAACAATTATAAAAATAGAGGAATTTTAGTAATGTAGGTACATGTAGAAAATAATCAATTGAAACCCATGGGCTGCTATAAAAACTACTAGTAAGACGATATAATGAAAGGAAACAATCCCACTTATAATAACAAAAATGGTAAGATGATTAGAATAAAATAAGAGCTATGCAGAGAGTATTTTAAATAGTACACTAAAAAGTGCCTGAAACAAATGAGAAGCAAAGCCATGTTCTTAAAAAGAATTACAATGATTTTATTTCTCCCTAAATAAATCTTTAAAGATTATGCAAGCCCAATTAAAATACCAACAGTGTGTTTTTTAAAAGCATCATAGTCCCAGCTGGTTTGGTTCAGTGGATAGAACGTCCGCCTTCAGTCTGACGGGTCCTGGATTCAATTCCGGTCAAGGACACATGCCTGAGTTGTGGGCTCGATCCTCAGTAGGGGGCGTGCAGGAGGCAGCTGATCAAAGATTCTCTCTAATCATTGATGTTTCTATCTCTCCCTCTCCCTTCCTTTCTGAAATCAATAAAAATATATTTAAAAACATCATACACAATGATTCTAAAGTACATATTGTTAGGACTATAGAGCAACACAATCATTAAAGGCCATTTGTAAGCTTCCCCCCACAGGAGAAAGGCCAGGAAAAACTTGTTGGACACCAGGAATCAGACCATATAAGGAATTAAAACTGTCCTAAAGACACATGATTGCACAATTGCATTCCATGAGCATTCCAAGCTCACCAGCCCCCAGACCCACTGACAACAAGAGGTGCCCGCCAGTGACTGCATACAACAGTGGTTCCCAAACTTATTTGGCCTACTGCCCCCTTTCCAGAAAAAATATTACTCAGCGCCCCCAGAAATTAATTTTTTTTAAATTTTAATAGCAATTAAACAAAAAGATATATGTATTAATGTTTCTACCTTTTTCGTAAAATATAGTAAAGAAAGGTGTAAATTAGAAACATTGAAGTTTGAAATTATGAAACTATTGAACTCAGAATAGAAAGGTAATACAAAAAAAGTTAAGACAGCCGAAACCGGTTTGGCTCAGTGGATAGAGCATCGGCCTGTGGACTGAAAGGTCCCAGATTCGATTCCGGTCAAGGGCATGTACCTGGGTTGCGGGCACATCCCCGGTGGCGAGTGTGCAGGAGGCAGCTGATCGATGTTTCTCTCTCATCGATGTTTCTAACTCTCTATCCCTCTCCCTTCCTCTCTGTAAAAAATCAATAAAATATATTTTTTAAAAAAAACAACAAAAAAAAGTTAAGACAAATGCACCTGTGGCCATCACCACCCCCCTGGATCGCTGCAGCGCCCACCAGGGGGTGGTAGCGCCCACTTTGGGAATCACTGGCATACAAGGATGAAACTCTAGGTCTTGAGTGCTGCCATCATCATCCCAATGTCCCCTGTGCAGCCCCTTCCCTTTGGTTATTCCATCCGTCATCCTTTTCCTTAAATAAATTCAATTTTTTAATTTTTCTTAAGTACCATCTGAGATGGCTATTTAGCCCGTCTGCACGCATCACCCATGTTAACCTTTCACATATGGAAAAATGAAAAAGCAACAATAAACAAATTATTTAAAAGCCTTAAAATATTTTAAAACTTAAACTTTTATAAGTCACTTAAAAAGTGTAGTGATTTATAAATGGAGACACACATGGTACAATCCCAAAACAAAGCCAAGTATATACAGGAATTTAGTAAAAGCTAAAGGTGACACTATATGCACCTGATTGGGGAAAATGTGGATTATTCAATAAATGTTGATGGGAAGCCATCTGAAAATTATTTCCCACATCAAATCAAATGCCAAATGGGTCAAAAAATTTTAAAGGAGCCCTAAAGTGAGAAGAAAAGTTAGAGTTCGTTTTTGTTTTAATAATCTCAGGGTTAGGGATGCCTTTCTGAAAATAAGACAAAACTCAAAGCCATAAAAGACTAATAAACTTAAACTCAAAAAAATAAAACAGTTACATATGGCAATAAAAAATTGTTGAACAACTATCATAAAAAGTAAGAATTATTTTTAAGCAAATGTGCAAAAAATAGGAAAGCAGTCATCACAAATCACAAAAGTTTACTTTTTTAAATATATTAACAGTACCTACAAATCAATAAGGAAAAGGTCAGGAACTCAATAGGAAAACAAAGGACATGTTGATTGAAAGGAAATACAAAAAGCTCAAACATATGAAAAAGCACATGCAAGAGAAATGCCAATTAAAATTGCAATCAGTTAATACTGTTAAATGAATAAATGTGAACATTTGAAATTTGCAACTCCAAGCCTCATGTAATAGGAGACTCCCAGGTCTCATCTTAGCTTTTTTGTATACGTATGTGTTCTGCTCTTATACCCAAACTAGACTGGAAGTGCACTGTGAGAAAGAATTTGGTTTTGTCCTTCCTTTATTCTTCCTTATAGCAATTTGGACTGTGGCAGGTATTAAATATTCCCTCAAACACTCTATTGAACTGGATGAAAATGGCGGACTTTATTTTCTTATCAGGATACAGCTAAAAACACAATTATAAACAAGGATTCTGGGAGAGAATCAAAAAAGCTACTGTGTACTAGTCAGTCGGCTTGAGGGCCTATATAAGATTCATACCTCTGTGGGGTAAAGAGCTATGTTCCTTGCTCTTAACAGACCCTTTTGCTTTATTTCTGGCCACCTAATGTGTCACAATGGTGTAAGTCAGTGGTTCTCCAAGTGTTGTCCCAGAGTAGCAGCATTAGCACCACCTGGGTACTTGGTGGGAATGCAAATTTTCAGACCCCACTCCAGGCCTGTTGAATCAGAAACTGAGGGTGGGGCTGACAGATGAAAGCTGTGTTTTAACAGGTCCTCTAGGTGATTCTGAGCTTAGGTTTGATATCAAGTTTGGTGATGTTGTCTTTAGAAGAAAGGGCTAGCTAGAGGCAATGATTGCATGCCAGAGAAAACCAACTAGTAGTAGCCTGGAACACTCTTTCCTCAGATTTCATCTTCTCAGGCCAAATGGCACCTTATCAGTAGAGCCTTTCTTCCCCATTCTACCCTCCCAAGCATTCCATATCCCACTTATCACACTTTATCACAGCTCTTATTACCATCTAACATTTTAAGAATGCATTTATTTATTACTGTTGAGTTGAGCTTCATGTGGGTAGGATCTGTTATAATCATTGTTGTTTCTCAGTGCCTAGAACAGGACCTGGCATGAAGTAGGCATTTGAAAAACATCTATTGAATGAAAATATGAATCACTAATGCCAAAATCTAAATTTATAAACACTCTAGTACCAGTCTCCACACCAATGCCCTAAGCTGTTCAATCATAACACCTTTTTCAAAGGTCCGGCATTTCCAGGTTAATAGCATAGCCTCCCCTACTATGCATACACACATCAAAATCTAGGGACATTAGGGCTAAAGTAGTGACAAACGAATAAAACAGAGTTCACAGTCCAGTGAATGAAACATGTATGCTGAATAAAATATATGTGGATTGGTAGCCTATGTTGTGTGCTACTAGAGCCAGAAATTATAGGCAAAAGCAATGAATATATAAATAAAATACAGTGGGATGCCTATTTAACTCTAGAGCCAAGTAAAGAACTGATGTTTAACTCAAAAACTATATCTTATTCCGGTACTAACTCTATAGTTAACTTTATCTTTTAACAAACTAGTGACTTTCCTGAAATTTCCTTATAAAGTTTGTGTCATTTTTATTTATCTAACATTTCTTTCAATCATAAATTTTACTTATTTATTCAATCATTTTTAGAACATAAATGTCCAAAACATACATTCCCATACATCATATATTCTTACTCAAGAGACAACAATGCCATTAAGAGGACAAATTAAAAAGAAGACATGGGATTTGGGAAACAAGAGTTCTAACAATGGAGGGCAGCAAAAGAAAGTTTTGAATTAAGAACTGGCTCATAGGCCAAAATAGCAGGTAGCCTACATTAGAGCAAGGCAGAAAACTCTAGAAATAAGATCAATAGTTAAAAAAAGGGGATAAGGGGCCTAAAAAATTATTTGGTAATTTTCACCACATATAAATTTGTATATAAAGTCTACTGAAGTTTATGGAAACAAAAGTAGAACAATGCTCAAAGAAAATTAAGCCATGAAAAAAAGGAGGTAATCATTAACTGCAAGAAAACCAAAAGTTGCATAGGAAAAGAAACAATCATAGTATACTATTTGGCTGGCTCCTCAATGGGTATTATTTATGTATGTTTACATAAATATAAACAATAATTTTAAATATCTATATATATAAAAGGCTAATATGCTAAGTATCCAACCATCCGACTGGTCGCTATGACGAACTGACCCATCAGGGGACAGATGCTCAATGCAGGAGTTGCCATGATGTGCACAGAGAAATGGCACTGCAGACCTGGCGCCCACAAAGCAACATTCGGCTTTCCCCAACTGGGACAAAGGCCCTGCCCACCACATTGGAGCCAACACTGCTGAGACCCCATGGCGCAAAATGCGGCCCACAGCCCAGCCCAGAAATGGTCGCTGTGGGCACCAGGTAATGACGACACATAGCAACACCTGGCTGCTTCTCCCTAGTAATGACTAGCCTCCTTGCAATTTCTTCAGCCCAGAAACACGACTTGCTTTATAGCCAGGTGCAAACATTTCACACTTTAACAAAATGTCTGTGAAGCGTTTTCCCATGCCTCATCTCATTTGATCCTCAAGAAGTCCTGGAGTAGGTAGACAGGAGACTCGGTGAAATCCTATTTTCTTTTCATTAGCCAGAAAATGGAGATTTAGAAAGTTTAGAAACTTGACCTGACTAAAAAGTAAGAAATGGTGGACCTTGAAAATGACTTTGGGTTTTCTCACTGTGCAGAATATAGTCAAACACTGCTGCAGTTAAATATTTTACCCTTTGTTCTCCCTGCATGATCTACAATAATAATCTGCTTCATATTGATATTTACTGCTGTGTTGCTGACAATTACCTGAAAGAGAAGTTGAGGTGCTCACTGAGCTGGAAAAAGTTTAGCTACATCAGAAAGCAGATCTAATTAAGCAAGTTTATTTATATATATATATATATATATATATATATATA
This sequence comes from Myotis yumanensis, assembly GCF_028538775.1. Taxonomy (NCBI): domain Eukaryota; kingdom Metazoa; phylum Chordata; class Mammalia; order Chiroptera; family Vespertilionidae; genus Myotis; species Myotis yumanensis. Next base: position 17,812,012 of record NW_027223762.1, read on the forward strand.
TATATATGGCTAAACTGACTCACGCATGCGCAATACATTTAAGTTCTCACTGGCACCAATCGCATGCATGTGTTTCAATCTGTCATTGTCAATGGTGAATTTGGTTGACACTTCTATTACAGAGAAAGGGTGAATAGCGATATTAAAATATTTCTAATTAATTTCCTTTCAATGTGCACGAATTTGTGCACCAGGCCACTAGTTTTTATATAACTGGGGGATAGGAAGTAGAGCCAAGAAGGGACAAAATAGTTAAATCCTCATCTACCACACATAGAGTTAGTAGATATTCTTTAAAATAATTTTTACAATCTAACCAATATACTGCAATAAAATCCACCCATTCATTTACTGAGAGCTTACCATGTAACCAAACTGTGCTAAACACTCTCTCTCCTTCTCTCTCTCTCTCTCTCTCCCCCCCCCACCCCTTCCTTTCTCTAAAAATAAAAATAAAACAAAATAAATATTAACAATTGAAGTTGGGTGAAGATTTTTTAATACTCTTCTTGGAACTTTCCTGTAAGTTGGAATTTTTTTTTCAAGTTTTTAAAAAGGCAGCTCTGATGCATCATGCATAGCATACCTGTTAAAAATATAAAACAATGTTCACAGACAGATAAATTACAGATATATCTTTATATGGCTGGCAGCAATGCAAAATTTTTTTTGGCAAAAGGGGCCTGACAATGCTACACACATACCTTATAACCTGGTATGAAAACACCAGCCCCTTCCTCCACATCATCCAAAAAAAAGTAATATGCACAGATTTTCAGATACACTCTACTTTTGCTTCTATTTTTATCCTTTGAATTCTTTCCTTCTGATTTCCCTTTCAATCCATTTCTCTACATAGATAGAATTATGGTATAGAATTTTATAGTTTACATTTTGTTATGCAGTTTTTGTGTTATTACTGTTTTTATGACCATCATTTTCATTGGGTTTATTATAGATCTCCAAATAAATTTACCATAACTCTTACTTAATCATTGTGGCAGATTCTGTGTACTAGCTATTCAAAATACATATTCCCATCCCCCTTCCACCTTGTAACTTCCCACTATAGAATCTGGAAAGCCAAATGCTTGCTGTCTTGGGTTGTGTGTGTCCACACATAGCTATGTAACCAGTGAAATATAAGGTGAAATGTCGGAAGCTAATTCCAGCATGTCAGCAGGGTGAATCATCTGGAGATGGCTGAGGGCATTTCATCAAACCTGAAAAGGATGCATTAAATGATTGCTTGCTGCCAGACACTAAGGGCATCTTAATCTACGTTATTGCCTCCTAGTGGCCAAACACCTAAAGCTGTAGGCAGTTTTTCCCCAATCTGACAATGGATTCTGTAAACTATCTACCTTGCCTTAGGACAAATTGTGTTAATAAAGAGCAAGGGGTCCTGAGACAAAGAAGAACTTGGTGTCTTTAGCCAAGCTCCTCTGGCCCTCAAAAGCCTTTCAAAATTATGTTTCCTCTCTGGACTCTCGATTAATTTACACATAGCGCTTCTCCAGATTCCTGAACCCTTCTAGATGCTATTTCAAGACCACCGGCATTAGTGAAAGATTTATACAGTCTGAAGAGAAACCAGAGTACTAGTGAGATATATATGAATGCTGCGGGTGGGGAGAAGGTTACTTCTGGGAAAGTTTATCACTCACTGATAAAGAAGGCTCATCTGCTTTTACTGAGGTCTTAATGTCTGTAACTACAATAGCCTCCCTTTCTCCATGGTTTCGCTTTCAACAGTTTCAGTTACCTGAAGTCAACTGTTGTCCAAAAATATTAAATGAAAAATTCCAGAAATAAACAATTCTTAAGTTTTAAATTGCACAGCATTCTCAGTAGCATGATGAAATCTCACACTGTCCCACCCGAGACATGAATCATCTCTTTGTCTAGTGTATCCATACTGTATAAGCTCCTGCATGTTAGTCATTTAGCAGCCAACTTGGTTATCAGATCAACTGTGGGGTATCACAGTGCTTGTGTTCAAATAACCCTTATTTTACTTAATAATGACCCCAAAGTACAAGAGTAGTGATCCTGGCAATTCGAATATGTCAAAAAGAGGCTGTGAAGTATATGTATATATGGGAAAATATATATTATATATGGGGTTCAGTACTATCCAGTTTCTGGCATACACTGGAGGGGAAGGTTCTTGGAACACAATACTGTTTAGCAATCTTGTAATCACAATGTAACAAGAAGGAAGACAATAAGCCGCTACATTGGGGGTAAAGGATGGCAGAAAAGAAGAGAAAAAGCCTAGATTCTTTGTCTTCACTGAGCAACTGCAACAGCTAATGTCAGAGAAAAGGACTACCCACAAACAGAATGTGAGAAAAATTCTTTATGTTTTTATGTCACTGTTAAAAGGATTTACTTGTAGCCAAAAGCATTCCCAGTAATACTCACTTCACTACAGTTTGACATTTAGATTATAATTTTTCACCATCTATATATATAAAAGCCTAATATGCAAAGTGTCCTCTCGGGAGTTTGACCAACCGGGAGTTCTGTCGCTCACTATGACGTGCGCTGACCACCAGGGGGTGGTGCAGAACAAAGAAAGGCCCTGGCCGGCAGCCGGCAGCCGCTAGGGACCCAACCAGTGCACGAATTTCGTGCACTGGGCCTTTAGTTACAATACAAATTGCCAATGATGTTCTTCATGTATATTAGACTTTTAAGGCAATTTTTGTTTATTTCTCTGGGATAGACTGCAACAAGTAGGATCACTATATCAAAGTATAACTATGTTTCTTGATAGATACTGACCAATTGCCAATACCACTAATAAAGCATGAGAGTAAAATTTAACACTTCTCCCCTACCATTAGGTGTTTTCGTTGGTTTTTAAATATTTATAAATAGAAAAGGGTACCTCATTGCTTTAATGTATATGTTTTTTATAATTATTGACTATTTTGCTACATGTTAACTATTGTCCTCCTCTGAGCCCTCTGCTAAACAAGAACCAATCTTTGAACTTCCAGGTTCATCGTTGCCTAATTTAAGCAAGAATTTCACTAAGCCAGTCTAGCAAGAATCCCCCATTTTCATAATCTCATCACCCTCAATCTCTGATGAAATTCCTCATCACCCACCATCCTCCAGGTGATGTCTGATCACCCTGGCTTGCCTTCAGAAAGAATTTCTGTCAAGTAACTTCCTCTTGGTAACTTTCACCCACCAAACCTCACCCTCCTCCTAGGTGACAAATTCCCATTTTCCTTGTTATATTCAGAATTGAGCCCAATTATATGCTGAGGTCTTTTCCCCCTTTTATAACAGCTCCTGATTAAAATCTGTTTTTACCACTCTAACCACTGGTTTTCTTTCATACTTCTAAATGTAAAATTTAGAGTTTCTAAAAATAAAATCTAAGTTTAACTCAATTCTAAATAAGGACTAAAACTGGTGTGTGTATGTGTGTTTTGTAGAAAAATTGGTGGTGTCTAGTCAGTGATTCAGTTCTAAATCTCTTCTCGTTTTTAAGTTATAGCTAACTTACAAAAACATTTTTTAAATCACTATAGATTCCTTAACCAGGGAAGTCCAGTTTTATTAAAATAAGCTTTTATTAATAATTACCTAACTTTCAACCATCATAACACACTCATTTCCTGATAAAATATTAGGGCATGATGTCAAAGTAAGAACTTTTATTCAAACAGTCTAAAAAGAAAATAAAATAGAACATAATGTAGGGAAAATAGGAAAGACTTATTAGATACATATTAAAAATACTTATATGTGTTTTAGGTATTGATAGATATATATTAAATATAAGCCTTGATATATATTAAATCTTAAAGATCAAGAAATTCCTATCTTCATTTTTTAAAAAGCTAACATAACTTAATTTTTCTTGATAACTCAGGATCACAACTACATACATATCAACTATTGAACTGTATTGTACAAAAATTCAATGTTCTTTGATTGAGGAGTTGGGAAATTCCTACTCCTGGTTCTCTCACTAATCCATGTGATCTTATTCAAGTTACCCAACTTTTCTGAACTTCAGTCTCCTCAACTATACAATGAGAGTTTAACATTCTGTGATTACATGGAACTAAAAGATCACAGTGTGGAAAACACCAAAGTACTGATCCCAAAACAATGAATTGGTTGATTTTTTAAAATAAGATTTATATTTGCCCAGCCAGTGTCGCTCAGTGGTTGAGTGTCAACCTATGAACCAGGAACTCACGGTTCAATTCCCAGTCAGGGCAAATGACCGGGTTGCGGGCTTGATCCCCAGTGTGGGGTGTGCAGGAGGCAACTGATCAATGATTCTCTCTCATTATTGATGTTTTTATCCCTCTCTCCCTCTCCCTTCCCCTCTAAAATCAATATATATATATGTATTTTTTAAAGATTTATATTTGTTTGCATTCTATTTGCATCCTTCTCATAGATTAATGGTATACAGTTGAATTAACATCTTCCAAGGCAGTATTGCTTTGGCTAATTTTTAAATTTTTATTACTGAATACACAACAACAGCCACCTTCTAAAAGACATCCCCATCCCTACAGAATAATCATCCTCTTCTCTATAGTGGGTTTTTGTGGGGCGGGGGTGGGGTGGGGTGGGGGTGGGGTTTTGGCATTATTAGTTCAGGGGCTTCTTCTTGCAAATTTGAACACAATTTTAACATCATCATTATTAACACATGCTGTGATAGGTGCTAGAAATAAAATTTTTAAAAGATACAGAGGAAGCTGCTAAAGCCCCAAGAGACAGGGACCACCAATGGCATTCTATAGATTCTATGCTATTTATTGCTATACTCCCAGAAAAATCACTTGCATGTAGCAGATGCCCAATAAATATTTGTTAAATTAATTAAACAGTTTCATAAAAAGCAAGTAAACAGTATTAGGTAGCATAGCCTAAGTGCCAAATGATAAAGCAAGCACTAAAAAAAGAACAATCAATAAAACTAAGGGTATCCAAAAACTCTTCATGTTGGAAATAGAACTTAAGCTAAATTTGAATAAAGAACCCATAAACCTGAAAAAGAAACACAAACCACAATGTGATGAAAGAATATTTAAGAATGTCTTTTTTGAACAATATTTTTTAAAAAGTAGACATGGCTCATGTGCAATGCAAGATTGCACTATTTTGGTTTCCTATCCTAACAGGTAGAAAATATAAATAACCTAATAATGGAGAAATGTGAAATCTGCTATAGGCCAAAATAAAAAAGAATGCCTGAACAAATCAGTATTTTTAGAAGCTTTAGAGGAAGTACTGTGTAGAATACCTTGGCCAAGGGAGAGACCAGAGGTAAAAACTTAAGAAGGCCCCTACTGCAGTCATCCAGATATGAGGTGATGAGGATCTGGACCAGGGTAACAATAGCATTAGGAATTAAACTATTACAACTGGATTTAAAACATTACACAGAGTTTATAAAATCAGATACATAGCTGGGAGAGAGAGAACCAAAGAATGAAATTTTCAGTGAAAGATGATCTGTTTCTAGAAAAGATAAGAGGAGCTGGGTATGAGAAGATCAACTTGGTTTGGGAGATGAATTTTAGAAAGGATGATTGAGTTTCAAGTGATAGGTTATCCAGGTAAAGACATTAGTAAGAAATACTACAAATAGAATTATCATGTGGAAAAGCTAAAGACTAGCTAGACCTGTAATTTTATGAGGTATCTAAACAAAGGATTCAAGTAGAGTGGAAGGACTTAAAGAGTAGCTATTGAAAAAAACAAAACAATATAATCTGGGACTGAAAGCGAGAGCACAAGAGACTGAGAAATGAGTAACTCAAAAAAGAGAAAGAGAACAAAGAAAAAAAAAAGAGAAAGATGAGACTAGTAAAAAACTGAAGGTAGCTCTAGTTGGTTTGGCTCAGTGGACAGAGTGTCAGCCTGCAGACTGAAGGGTTCCAGGTTCATCCGGGTCAAGGGCACATGCCTAGGTTGTGGACTCCATCCCCAGTAGGGGGCGTGCAGGAGGCAGCTGATCAATGATTCTCATCATTGATGTTTCTATCTATCTCTACCCTCTCCCTTCCTCTCTGCAATCAATAAAAATATGTTTTTTTTAAAAACCTGAAGGTAGTAAATGTGGTCTGCACAGAGAAATAAAAGAGAATAAGGGACAGGATGACAGTACCAATAGATAGGAGCTGAAAAAGGAGTTTCTTTTGTTGTTACTTAATATGTGGTGATATTTTGTTATTGTTGTTCTAATCATAAACTGGATTTTTTATTTGTCACCATTAAATGTTTGAATTTTAAACAGACTCTTGAACTAGGGACTCATATCCATCAGCTTGTCCAACTTTAGCCCCCGTCTCATCGCCAGAACTGCTAACTTCACCATGAAGCTCCATGAGTTTTCCTGATTCAAACTTGAGTTTCTTCAGCATTTTTATTTTTCTAACAAAAACATCATGGAGCAGATAAACAGATTGGCAAGCATTTTCTATGTCTTTTCCAATGCCAAATGGAATCAGTTTACTGACCACTTCTTTCAAGTCATTTGTCTGCACCTCTTGGATCATGACTTCCATCACCTTCTCCGGATTTGGCAGACCTGTTGATGCTGAGCATAAGATGTCTTCCAAATTTGAGTGTTGCATATTTCAGTAAAACCAACACAGGATCAATGAAGCAAATAGTCTTGACATCAACATGAGCTTCAATCATGATCTGCCATTTTTTGACCATGGTATGATCCATGCCATTGGAATTTAGTCAGGTAGTTTTTGCCCTGAACATCCTCAGTAATTAGCTTGAATTTTCTAAACGCACCTTCATCATTCTGGAAATCAGCTAGGCTCACTTCAAAAACACAACCCTTGAAACCATGAGATGCGATTTTGGTTGCTTGAGTTCTTGTGATTAGTGTTTTTCCAATATTTCCTATGTTGAACATAGCTGGTGCTTTCACATCATATCAATCTTTCTCAAAAAATGGATCAACCACTTTCTTCTTGGCTCCCTTTTTGCTGCCTTTCATAAGTCGCCGGTTCTTGCCCACCGCTATGGTGCTGCTCAGAGAGTCAAAAGGGATGGTTGGTTGGTTTTTAAATGGGGAAAACTAAAATGGCATTGCCAAAGTGGATATTACCATTGGCATGATGGACTCAGCTCTACCTGAAGTTAAGAATCATTGCTTGGGCAGACCGCTGCGGAGCCGAGTGCAGCTGGTCAGGATGATCACCGAAGTGCAGCTCGCCATCTTCGCCAACATGCTGGGCGTGTCGCTCTTCCTGCTTGTCGTTCTCTATCACTACGTGGCCGTCAACAATCCCAAGAAGCAGGAATGAAAGTGGCGCTTTCTCCGCCCCAGGGCTCCAGGACAGAGTCTGAGGCAAGATGGAGGGTGAGAGGGGCCTTCACACTTCACTTCATCCCTTCTACCCATCACAGCATATAAAGCAACTACACCTGGATTTTTCCAAACAACTTTTATTTCCTCAAAGTCTTCCTTAACCCTATGGAACAAGAAGCTGCCACTGAGTAGGGCCCAGTATAGGGCTGCTTTCTTTTCTACTCCCTCCCCCCGATATAAAAATATAGATATTTTTGTGGTCCCAAAAAAAAAAAAAAAAAAAAAGAATCATTGCTTGATTACAATCTACATGTGAGGTAAAACCACACCTGCCTGCTTTTCACTGTATCTCCAGTGCCTAAAAGAATTCCAGGTACTCAGTAAGCAGCTAATGTTGCAACTAAAAGCCTTGCAAACAAAAGCATAATTTTAAAAAAATTCTCAATGATAAAATTTCTACGAGATTTTGGCAACTTTAACATTTTTAGCGCTTTTGTGCTTCTCACTTAGTTTGCTAGCTATAAGGATCTAAAATGCTAAACTTTAATTTTTGATGAAAAGAAGCAAGCTTAGTGATAAGGAAATCAGAATTTTCATTCTAAATTCTGAATAACAGAGGCATTTCCATGTTATTAAAGAAGTGGAGTTTTAAAAAGCTTTACAATCATAATATATTGGTAATGCATCTATAAATAATCAGAAATATAGAATGTAAAATATTTTATTTAAAATAAGATTTATCTTCATAGAAAAATATTCCATTTGCTTTCCATTTAAAAGGAATAGGAAATGTGTATAAAATTTGAAGATAGGGGCTTTAGAAAAGAAAAAAAATGTTACACATCCCTGCTGATTATAAAGATTTTTAGGACATGATGCCAAAGACATTTCCTGGCAGTCCTTATTTAACACACAAAGACAAAAGATAACAAACCTACATTCGCAACTACCAAAACCCAAGCACAATTTGCTGCAACTAACATCAAGCTGCAATTATGAAACCAGTGGCATCCCTGAAATGAGCTGTCAGAATGACTTGGCAGGGCCCAGGTGATGCTCTACACAACAGAACACAGACATTATTTGCTCTAAAAGATTCTTTCCAATGGAAGTCATGCAGTAGAACTAGCTAGAAGCAAGAGATATAGACAGGCTGTTTGTTCTCCATATAGCAACATATATTGTACATTTACTACGTTTACAACAAACATTTTAAATATCAAAGATGTCTGGGACATAAGACCTGCCCCTAAGGACACAATTTAGCTGGGAGACAGAACATACATATACAGGGGTATATTTAATAGTCAGTAACAACATAACCTAATATATTATTCATTCAAGAACCATCTATTAAGTAGCTACAATATGCCAGTCACTCTGCTGGACTTTAGGAAAATAAAAACGCCCTTAAGTGACTCACAGTCTAGTGAGGAAATAGCCACACTAAGTATGTGATAGGTGGTATAATTGAGATACAGTAGAAGTTCTCACCACTCCTCTTTTAACCAACCTTATGGATTAACCAGTATTCTCTAGTCCAGTGATGGCGAACCTTTTGAGCTCGGCGTGTCAGCATTTGGAAAAACCCCAACTTAACTCTGGGGCCGTGTCACATATAGAAATTTTTTGATATCTGCAACCATAGTAAAACAAAGATTTATATTTTTGATATTTATTTTATATATTTAAATGCCATTTAACAAAGAAAAATCAACCAAAAAAATGAGTTTGCGTGTCACCTCTGACACGCGTGTCATAGGTTCGCCATCACTGCTCTAGTCCCTTTACAAAACACTGCTCAAAGACCAGGACACATTGAATATTCACGCCTAGAGTATACTATTCTTTATAATTCACCCATACACTTCGGTTCCCACAGAAGTGTAGCATAAAAACACTAAAAGTCAACTGGTTTCCTCCCATATCTATTTATGTCAGTTGCACTTATTACTGATTAGATAATTCAATTAAATATTACATAAACCAATAAAACATGGGTATAAAGAAAAAACTAGGTTGAATGCTTTGGAAAGACAAGACAATAAAGAAGTTGTACTAAAAATATCACTGTCAAATTAAATGTGAGTGAAATAACTGTAAAAGATTGGGAGAAACGTCATAAAAATCTAGGATTTTGCACTCAGTGTGCTTTACTCAAGGAAAACCAAAACCAGAAGTCATAAACAATTACATTATGTATTATTATATGTATTACAAATGCACCGCAATTGTGGCTAATCCATGAATGTCAACACAGAACTGCAATTGGCATTCTTAAAAAAAAAAAAAAGTAAAGGGTCAGTGGGCTTGATCTTAGACTGGCAAATGATTATGAATTTACTGGTATATACATATATTTAACTTAAATTTAAAGTAGCATCTTGACCATCTTTTCTAATTCACTGCCCTACCACCAGTCTAGAAAACATCCCAGCCCTGTACACTGACTCAGAGCATTAGAGAACAAGAAAAAAGTTAAAATATTTCCTTCTAGCCCTAGCTGGTTTGGCTCAGTGGATAGAATGGCGGCCCTTGAACTGAAGGGTCACAAGTTCAATTACCAGTCAAGGGCACGTACCTCCGTACCTCTGCTGCAGGCTTGATCCCCGTGAGGGAGGCAACTGATCATGTGTCTCTCTCACATTTATGTTTCTCTCTCTCTGTCTCTCCCTCCCTTCCAGTCTCTCTAAAAATCAATGGAAAAATATCCTCGGGATTAACAACAACAAAAATATTTCCTTCTACTTGCCATGCCCAGGCCTATCACTGCAACTTTTCTTATGGCAAATTATTTAATTTCTTATCTATAAATTAGGGAATGATTATTAATACCTATAATAACAGTTTTACAAAGATTAAAATAGATTATATATGTAAAGTGTTTAGCACTGTACCTGGCAAATGGTAAGTGCCAATAAGTGAAACGACTATTGTTTTATGGTCAATTACTGGGACCACGGTACCATCCTACGCGACTGATTCTACTTTTTCAAGTTCAATGAAGTATGCTGACCCAGATCCATTGGCTCCTCCTTAGTCCCTCCTTTTAGCTTTATATGAATCCACATTCCTCAGAGCAGGTATTAGTTGTGCCTATAATTTAAGATCCTTTGCTGACTACTTAACCTTCTCATTTAGGAAGTATAAACAAAAAACTGAGAACAAGTCTGGGCTGTAATTTTCCACCAGGTGAAGTTGGTATCGCCCTTCTGGAATCTGACATCGTGTTTATTTCTCCTAACTAGATATGCTAGTATTGGATCCAATTTCTGTCTCATGTAAATGAGTGCTAATGGAAGCTGTGTGTAGAGTAATGAAACACTCCCCCTGGCCCTTTCCTTGGATCTCTACAGCGCAGTAATGCCAAGAACCTATTCACCACACCCAAAATACCTATTCAACCCAACCTTATGCAATGCTTCCCAAAGATCGCCTTAATTCCAGGGCGCCAACTACCTTATTTTTCTCCCCATGTTGTCTCCACAACAAAATACCTACTCATTTTTCCTTGTGTCATACTGCTTCTAGCCAACTCTACAATATCAATATTTTCTAATATTCCATCATTCCATTCCATTTTCTAATATTCCATTGTTCAGATAAAGTACTTTTACAATAAAGGTTAACAGCATTTAGTCTGTCCCAAAAAAGTGACTTTATTTCCCCAAATAGCATACTGCATTAGAGCAAAGATATGGTTAACATATTATTTTGTTCAAATATAGCATATGTATTAAGAGATGGGCTAAGAATAACCTAATAACTAAAATACTACACAAACACTAACTATACACACACATACAGAACTTAATTGGCTACTCTCAAACAAGCTGAAAAAGATCCAAATTTGCAGACGTTTTTTAAAAAGAAATAGGCATTATATTTTAGTATTCCTTACACAAAAATAAATAAAATTAATAAAATAGAGTGATATTGTTAAACAACTTTGAGGAATACAAATCGTTAAAGACTTTCCTGAGCCCCTTAAAGAATTACTCTACTTGAAGAAAAGTATTCTACTTGAAAACTTGAAATAAGTGGTAAGAATTTACAGCTATACAAAACATACTTAATCATCTAAATGTTATAATTCATTTGTCTACTTGAGATCAGAAGCAGCTTCCCAAGACCAATTAAAGGAGATGATGTACTATGATGAACAATGCTCTGGCTGGGGCACTAAGACACCTGGGTTCTAAACTAAATCAATACCAACTCACACAGTGATCTAAGACAAATTATTTTATCTCGGTGGCCCTAAGTACTAAAACAAAGGATGAGATTATTCAAATTCTAAGGTCCCTCAGGAGGTAAAATATTCTTAGTTCAAAGTAGGGGATAGAAAATTGAGAGTAGAGATAGGGAGGGAGGGAGGGAGGAAGGGAGTGTGTGTGTGTGTGTGTGTTGCTATCCCAGTCAGTCCTACAAGTGCTATAATGAAGACTACAGATAATATACATCCTTTAGAAATTAAGAATGTTAATATGTGCAGTGCAGTTTCTCCCTGTCTCTGCTTCTCCCACCTCTCTGCTCCTCTGTCTCTTCTTTTCTTCTAACCCTTCCCCAACTTCTCTCTCTTGCCTCAGGATTCTCTCCCAAACTCCAAATTTTCCTCTATTACTACTTGTAGGCTTCAATGCTTACAAACTATTATCACCTCTGGCCTGCCTCTGACTCCCAATACAGTCAGTTTATTGTCCTTAAACTACTACTAATAGGGCAAAGAGAATGTAAATAGCTACTACATGAAATGGACCACTGAAACCAATTCTTCTAAAATTTGATTTAAATAAATAATACAATCAAATGCATTCTGTCCATAGGAATTTCAACCAACAAGAGCAAACAACTTGCTGGACACCTATTATGGGAAATAAACTTTACATATTTTATCTTTTTTAAAACCTTACAACTACTCTGCTTAGTGGGTATATTATCTTCCACAATTTACAAGTAAAAACAAATCCTAGAAAATTTTTAAATCAACAGTGATTAAGCTGAATGACTCTATTGCTATCATCATAACAGAAAAGGTGCAAAGGGAAGGCCAGACATTATAACCATGGACATCTGGAAGGCTTCGCCAAGAAGCTACAACTTAACACTCCCCAGGAAACCACAGTCCATCCCCTGCAAATCGCTGGGGGAAAGGGTCCAACAAAGGGGAAAATGGGTGCATGTGTAGTGAAGTAGGGAAGTAGGGAAGGTGCTTGCCTGTCAGTCTAGCCTGGGGAACCATGGATTGGCTAAGGGGGTTGGAACCATTGCAAGCACATGGAATCCTGAAGGATTCATTGGTTATGCTCCTAGTTAAAAAATCCCCAAACAAAGAAACTTTCTCTCTCTTGTTCCTCTTGCTTCACTCCTGCTTCCTTGCACTGGCTTGTTCCATGACCTGCACTGGCCTGCCATGTGACCCTGGGCCATGAGGACCCCACATGCAATGAACTGTGGCTGGAAACACAACCGAGCCAGATGCTGGACTGGTCTTTAATATGGAGCAAAGACTCTGGGCAGTGGCTTTAACTCTAGCTCTGTTGACAATGAAATAGTACTTTTTCCATGGCAGGACCAAGGGAGATGGGACCTTGGAAGGAAACCCCTTAATCTTTCATCATCGATAAAGCTTTCCACTATACCTCATCCTCTCATGGGGACCTCAGGAAATTCTTATTCCCAGGGCAGCCCAAGAAGCTCACTTTCACCAGTAACAAGTAGGGGACATGGAGAACACCCACACTTTCCACAGGCAAATTATATCAATAAGTTGTTTTGTCCAAATGGCCACCAAAGCAAGAAATTCCAAATATCCCAGAGGCAATTTTCTTTCTAATGGCCTAGAATTGAAACCAGAATAACAGTAGTAACATTCATAAATCAGAAAGTGTACCCGACATCAAGCAGATAGTAGGCTGAAAAAGGGAAACCAATCCAGATTATTTGGACTTAAAACACATTTCTAATCAAACATAGACTGATTAGTAAAGGGGTTTATGTTTGTTTTAAATTCCTCTTAAATTACCAAGATTTTGAAGAAAACTTGTAGGTCTGCCTCTCCCATTGAAATTCAAAGAGAAGTCGACTTAGGTACTACATAATGTTTACAGCTAAATAAGTATATCCCTTGATAAAGAATTTCTACTAGCAATATTTCTTCCCAGGTAATTACTAGGGCCATTCATATATGTCAGTTTTTGAAAGTAAGATAAGAGAAATCTGTTTCCAGTAATGGTGCCTTGAAATGACTCCCCTACTAAAAACAGATAAAAAAAATTCTGGATAAAATATTTTTACAATCATCTTAAAAAGAAAAGCTAATGAGACACTAAGGAATTATTTGGTTAAAACTAAAAAGAAATTGGAAACCCAGTCAGGTAAGGAAACAAAAGCCACTGTTACCCTTTGGGTGCTGGCCAATCAGAACAAACTTTAACTTTAGTTTGAATAGCCTTGTAGAACCCAAAAGGCAAAAATCAAAGACCAGTACCATAATAGGAGATATACCCAACATTTTTCTAAGACCCTAGAGGGCTTATACCCTCAAAGCAAAAGGGAAACAGACAATTGCCCCTCATATGTATTCACAACCAAAATATTCATCACCTGGGTGGTCCAAAACTTCAAGCAATAAATTTGCTTTAAAGTGCTTCAGTCCAGATACCTACCAGAAGCAAATGCAAAAACTTTCTGAAGTAAGCTAGCTGAAGAAGCTATCTTTCTTTGAGACCTCAAATTAAGCCTATACTTTTTCAAGGACAGTGAGCAGTACATAGTAACTATGCAGACCCCCCCCCAAAAAAGTCATCAAAGAAAGAATCAGAAGAAAACAATAGACCACAGAAAGAGACCTCCAAGACCTCACATATAAGAACAGAGACATCAACTATAAAATAACTATACTTACTAGGTTTAAAAAATAAAAGACAACTCTGAAAATATTTACAGGGAATAGGAAACTATTAAGAAAAGATAGAGCAGATTTTAAAAGGAACCAAACTGAACTTCAACAATAATCAAAATCACAGGATAGCTTTAAAAGATTAGATCCAACTGAAGAGAAAATTAATGGACTAGAAAATAAATCAGAATTACCCAGAATAAAGAATGTAGAAATTTTAAAAAATGCAAAATACAGCACAGATAAGGAAGGCCTAAGGTACATACAATCAGAGATCCAAAGAAAAAGAAAAGAGAACAAGATAGAAGAGAAATTCAAAGAGATGAGTGATTATTTTACAGAACTAATGAGATGCTAATCCACAGATTCAAGGAGCCTAACAAAGTCCCAAATTAAAAAAAAAAAGAAAAGACAAGAAAGAAATCTAAACTCTTACACATCATCGAAACTACAGGAGCACCAAAGTCAAAAGAAAATCTTAAATGTAGCTAATAAAATAAGCTAGAAAACAGTAGAACACTGTAAAATCTCCATGCCTACTGATTTAAATAAAAAGAAAAGTGAGCCCTGCCGGTGTGGCTCAGTTGGTTGGAACATTGTCCATTACACCAAAAGGTGATGGGTTAGATTCTCAGTCAGGTCAGGGCACATACCCAGGTTGCAGGTTCAATGCCAGGTCTGGGCAGAGGCAGGAGGCAGCTGATCATTGTTTCTCTCTCACATCGACTTATGCTTTTCTCTCTCTCTCTCTCTCTCTCTCTCCCCCTCCCTCCCTCCCTCCCTCTCCCCCTCCCTCTCCCTTGTTCTCTCCCCGTCACTTCCTCTCTCTGAAGTCAATCAATCAATAAATAATAGACAAACATGGTAATTGACCATACCTTCGCTACGCCTCCCATTGGCTAATCATCGAGATATGCAAATTAACCGCCAACAAAGATGGCGGTTAAGTTGCATACGTAGGCACGAAGCAGCAGAGTGAAGACTGAAGGCGGCTCCAGCCAGAGCGAAGGCCTGGGTCCTGGGTGCCGGAGGAAAACCGGTGCCGGCAGCCAGGGGGAGGGAAGGCCTATTGCACGAATCTTTTCGTGCA
Organism: Myotis yumanensis; assembly: GCF_028538775.1. NCBI lineage: Eukaryota > Metazoa > Chordata > Mammalia > Chiroptera > Vespertilionidae > Myotis > Myotis yumanensis. The sequence goes on from NW_027223762.1 coordinate 17,827,324, forward strand.
ACAGGCCTCTAGTCAATCAATAAAAGTGATTAAATAAGCATTAGTGACTGGTTATCTCAGCAGGTTATAAGAATAGAGCAAGATAATGTACTTGAAAAGTTTTTTTAAAAACTGCAAAGGTATATGGAGATTTAAGTAACAGAGCTTTGACAAAATCTGTTTTCATTCTTGGTCATTTAATCTCTATTTGGGCCTCACTTTACTTGTAAAAAAAGGATTAATTCCAAAGTTCATTCCAGCTGAAAGATTAATATCTTTTTTATCTCTCAGTCTGAGGGAGGTGTATACATCTCATCTAATACTAATGCCAGGGGCCCTAATTGCTACATTTCTGATTTAAGTAGCCTGCTGCAGAGCTCAGGGAATTAATATATTTAAAAGTTTGCCCAAATTATTCTAAGATTACAGCTAAAGTTGAGAAACACTAAACTAAAGTAACATATATTAGGATATGTTTTTAAGAGTGAAACCTCTATAACCTTTCTAAAATATAATTATTATTTCTGAAATATAATTAAAAATTATCAAGGATGACTAGAATCCAAAAATAAACCTGTTTACAAAATTTCACCATACCACAATGGGGCTCACCAGTTCCAAGTTTAAAGGTCCAAATAAAACAAAAAATTACTTTTATAAAGTGGTTAGTAAATATATACAATTTGTTACCTAAGAAGTCATGCGTGGTTAAGATAGACACATTCTGAAATGTTTACAGAAAATTCAAAATAGAAGACACATAGTGAGTTATTAAGTAAATCAAGTACATGTGAAGTATATTATCAATGTTTGGGGGTGGAGGGGTTTAAGAGGATGAGCCAGCAGACCTGGCCTGGGAAAGGAGTCCTATTATCAAAATTTTGAGGCTGATTCCTATTTGAATGTCCCTTAGTGCCACTATCAGACCCAGAATATGAAACTGCATGGTTCCAGAATGGCACTTATACGCTCTCGCCTTAGAAGAGTTCATAACTGAAGATTGTGCTTTTCTGTGGGAACAAGGAGATATACAACTTTAACATCATGCACTTGATACTACTTATTTATTCGGCACTTACTTTGTGTTATGTACCAGGCCTCTGCTAGATATCTTAAAATATCTCATTTAATTCTCACAAGGTAGCCCTAGCTGGTTTGGCTCACTGGATAGAGTGTTGGCCTGTGGACCAAAGGGTCCCGGGTTCCATTCAGATCAAGGGCAATATGTCTGTTGTAGGCTCCTCCCCAAGCCAGGCCCTGGTCGGGAGTGTGCAGGAGGCAACCAATCAATGTGTTTCTCTCACATCAATATTTTTCTCTGCCTTTCTCCCCATCTTCCACTCCCCTTTGTCTCAAATCTCACATCCTGTCCTCTATCACATCTTGCTGATTCTACCTTCAAAAATGTATTCAAAATCCATTATATTTTGAACATGTTTCAAATTATATAATCCCAGATCTCATTACTGCCACTTTAGTTCATCTCTAGCCCGGATTATTCAAAGAGCCTCCTAACTAGACTCTGGTTCTTCTATCCTCATCGCCCCTCCAAGTCTATCCTGAATCCTTGGCAAAGGGTTCTGTTTAAAGATGCTGTCACTCTTTTGTTCAAAACATTTCAATAGTCCCCCACCTTGTTGAGGTAAAATCTAAAGTCTTACCATGGGCAAGACTCAATACTTCTGACATCATTTCTTCTAGTCTCCTCCTGTACTCCACCCACACTTGCCTCATTATTCCTCAAACATTCCAAGCGTGTTCCTTCCCTCTTCTGTTCCCTCTGTCTGGAATACTCTCCTTAGAATTCACCTTTTCAGGTCTCTGTTCAAAAGGCACCTTATCAGTAAAGCCTTTCTTCCCCATTCCATCCTCCTAAGCACTCCATATCCCACTTACACACTTTATCACAGCTCTTATTACCATCTAATGTTTTCAGGATGCATTTATTTAATACAGTCTGTCTTCCCACACAATTTAAGTTTCATGTGGGTAGGATCTGTTTTCATCATTGTTGTTTCTCAGTGCCTAGAACAGGACCTGGCAGGAAGTAGGCACTTGAAAAACATCTATTGAATGAAAATATGAATCATCAATGCCAAAATTTAAATTCATAAACACTCTAGTACCAGCAACCATATAACTAACGATAGCTTGACCTTTTTCTCAGTTCTAGCATTTCCAAGTAAACAGCACAGCCTCCCCAACTACACACACACAACTAAGGCAATAACTTTTATTTTTTTTATTTACATGTTTGTTTTCCCATAAGTCAGTAATTTTCGAAACTGAGCCTTAGGTTCTCATTACCTCATAAAGTTCTTTTTTCCTGCTATTCACTCCACTCACTGCTAAGCTCTTCTGTGCTATACTGAGAAAACTTAAATCCCTCAAGTGATAAACACTAATTTTTCTGCATTCTGATTGTTCTATCACTCCAACCAGACTGCAAGTTTCTTTGAGGTAATCAACCTGGTTCAATCTGTCTCACCCAGAAAATTGTTTCAAATGTTAGGTATCCCATTTTCAATTCCTTTCACAAATATTAAAGCTCAGTAATAATTTTGACCATTCTTTTCCCATGAATTACCTATTCTCATCTACATGGTGTGGTGAGGGGGATTACCAAAAGTAAAAGAGAATCATCTATTAACTAAAATGGGCAAGGGGGAGCAAAATGACAATACGTTTTTGGTACAATGTGGTTAGTCCCTTACTCTCAAGATCTGAAGGAGGGAGGAAGTGATGACGGCAGGCCAGGTAGATAGGTGGGAGCTTGGATTGCCTTTCACAATTCTGCCCTGGCAATTTGAAAGAGCAGGACTAACAGGTTCCTGAAGAGACACATTAGAGTTCATCTTAAAGGTATTTTTGTTGACTTTGGTGTTAAGGACTTGAGAAAAGATTTAAAAATTAAAAGGAAGACATCAAGTAATCCAAATTTCATCATCACTCAGTTCTTACTTCCTATTGTTTTTCTAGGAAAATTCCAACGGCAATAGAAAAATAAAGGGATATGCTCAAATTTAATGATTTGGCAAATGGGGGGGGGGGAAATCATTTGGCAAATTCAGGGGATGGGGAACATCTGTAATACTGTTAATAATAAAAATAAATGATTTTCAATAATGCTAATAAAGGGGCCAAAGACCACAGGTTCCTGCAAACTCTATCCCCCCAAAATACATAATACTTGCTCTGTTTGGAAAATATGACTTTTTTTAAGTTTCTCTGTGGATGCTTAATTTAATTTGAGAACAAACCAAAAGGTACTGTAAAAATGCAGTGCCCTTAATATAATGAGCACCAATGGGAAACCTACCTTAAGTTTAACATTTCCCATTAATAACCCAGGAAGTTGTGTGTGCAGATAAAACTGAAGAGTGGCTACAGTTTCAGGTAAAATTAAAAAGTTTAAACACAGTGAGGTGAGGGGAGACACAGGGAGTGAAGTGGGTTGAAAATTCCCAAAGTTCCGCAAGTAGTAAGAATTGTTTTCTTGTTTTTTTACCCAATTAGTGTGACTTATCTTACATTCCCTAAACTAGAAAAGATATTAAAATTTAAGTGGTTACATATAAAAATCACCCTCCACAACAGTACAACATGAAAGTTAAAGCCTTCCTTTAACACTTCCTTGGAGTCTGAAATCCACAAGCTCATTTATGGAATTCACTGTTAATCAAGGTGAATTACCAGTAAATTTGAGTGGAGCATCTAAGTCTGCTGTTTACTATACAGACATGGTCAGACGCATTACAAGAAAAATTAAAAATATCAAAAGACCAGATACTAAAGCAACAGAACAGTCAGAATGAAAAAGCCACCAAAGAATATAAACATAGAGACTCAGAAGGAATCAGAAACGATGGGTCACTTCCTCACTTCATTCAACTCCTCTGAGGCCTTCCCTAACCACTCCATCTAAAATAGCTGCCCCTATCACATTCTATTCCTGTACCCTGACTTATTCTTCTCAGAGCAGTTGCCTCTATGGGTCAGTACATTATAGAGATGCATTGACTCACTGCCTCCCACCTAAAACGTAAGCTCTATGAGGGTAGAGGCTGCGTCAGTTTTGTCAATCCCAGGACCTAGAGGCACACCGCTGGCACTCAATAAAGGTGCCAAATAAATATAAGTGACGAAACTGAAGTTCAGAGAGGTTAAAGGATTCCCTAAAGGTCACAGAGCCAGCAGCAAGCCCAGCCCCTACGTGTAACCGTCTGCTTGCTCTTCTCATTCCACGTGCACCACACCAAAGCAGGCTGTCCCAGCACAGACCCTGTTAAACAGACTTCTCCTTTTCTCTTTTTTTCTTTCAGGATCAAAGAAAATACATGTTACCAAAAACAGAGTGACACACTGGGTAGCATTTTAACTTCAAGTGTCTCAAACCAACCAAAACTACACTCCAATTTCACAAACATGCAGGAGCAGCCAGGAAAGCACAGCTCTTTAAGTTCCTTGTGAAATTGGTGTCTGGCTTGGAAGTTTTCAAGAAGAGCCACTTAACCGGCTCAGAATGGCCTGCAAAGTCTCAGCCTCACTTTCATTCTCCTAGGAGGCCACAACTGCTCCCCCCGGGATAGCCTCTATTTTGCAGATGATGCCGGAAATGTAACCAACTTTAAAGCCCCTTTCAGTCCCTTTGAGAGTCAAAGTCGATCCCACAAAACACTGAACATAACATTAATCCTCGGGGAAGTTTTAGATTCTGAGAACAGGAAACCATCTCTCAACGACCATCTGACTGCGATCCTCTCTACTAGCGGGTCCTGCCTTCACACAATCCGTGAATCTGAAATACCTAAAAGCAACGCGGGAGGGGGTGAGGGAGTGGGAGGAAGAGAAGACACATTTACATATGTAAGGAGTGGGCTGCCTATGCCTAGTAACACGCTCTCCCCCAACACCAGCTTCTCGCCGACAGCCCAGGCCGCACCGGTTCAACTTCTGTCGTCTCCTCCGCTCACCTTCCTCTCGGAGGAGCCTACTGCCCATCCCTACCGCGGGGACGTCTCTAGACCTAGGACAGAGGATGATTTGCCCGACGTCTTTCAAACTACTGTTGGCCCCGTTAGTGCACGAAAGGGAAGCCCTGCAACGAGCGACGGCCGGAGCGTGGAAAGGAGACAGAGTTCAGAGAAGGAAGGAGCAAACGCAGAGGAGCGGGAGGGTAAACAACGCATCCGGGCGGGAGTGGGAACCCGGGTCGAGGAAGTGGGGTCAGCCAGAGGCAAAGGTGAAGGGGGGAAGGGGACGGTGCCGGGTGGGAGGGTGGGAGCCGAGGGGAGGGGACCCGAGAGGGCCGGAGAGGGAGGGGGAAGGGTCCGGGGCGGGGCGAGAGGGAGCGAAGAGGCGGGATGAAGAGGGCCAGGCCGGGAGGGTCTTTACCTGCAGCTCCGCCCGCTCCACCTCCCACTGGGCTCTCTCCACCTCGAAGCGGGCCCACTCGTGCTGCAGGAAGTGCAGGATCCCCGGGAGGCTGTACTGGGCTCGGGCCGCCCCCGCCGCAGCCGCCCCGTCGCCGGCCGCCTCCGCCAGAGGCCCGAGACCCTTGGCACCGCTGGCGCCCGGGTGGTTGTTGCTGAAGAAGACGCCGGGACCCGCCTGCTCGTCCATGGCAGCCGCAGAAGCCCGGGGAGCTGCCAAGCGCCCAGCAGCGGAGGCAACGGCGGCGGCAGCAGCGCCTCCTCCTCCCTCCGCCGCTCCCCGCCCACACCCCAGTCAGCAGGGAGCAGCCGCCTCGGCGCGGGGGCCGGCCGAGCCCGGGACGGGCCGGGAAATGGGTCAACTACGGCGCGCGGGCGGCGCGCGGCATGCTGGGACATGTAGTCCAGGGGCGTGGCGACGGCGGGCTCGGCGGAGGCGGCCTGTGGGGCTGCGGCGCGCGCGCGCGGCCCCGCCCCTTTCCTGCCCCGGGCGGTGGGGCAGCTCCCCCGGGGTGCGCGGGTTTCCGAAGGGCGGGGCGGGCGCAGCCGTGAGGCGCGCCGGGCTCCCTCCCACGCGGAAGTGCGCGGGCGGCGCTCCCTGTTGCACACCCACACACACACACGGAAGTTCTCAAGCCAGTCTACCCGCCCGAGCTGCACTTCTCTTAGGGCTTCCTGGTAGTTCTGTTAGGAAACAAGCGCAGAGCGAGCTGCTCCGGCCCGGCTCCTGCACTGAGCCCTCTCCATCCGGCTCCGACTTGGGTGTTTCTCCGACCTGGACACTCGCTACTACCATCTGCCCCTCGCTGTCGCTTCTCCCCTGTTCACTCAGGGGTTCAAGCCTGTTGCGGGGTCTGTTTTCACTTCAAAGGAGCTCCGGTCGCCCCTCTCTCCTATGCTGCTTTGTTGACACCTCTTTGAAAAAGTGCTCCGCTGAAGTCGCTTGCCCTTTGTGGTTAATCTTGCAGTAAATCTTTAAAAGTTGCAGATATCCGAGGCTATGTTATGTCGGTCTCCTTTCCCCCACCTTATTCCCGCGCAGTTTTTACTCAATTCAACAACTGTTTGATTGCCAGTTATATCTGTCGCTGGGGCTATTGAGATAAATGACATTTCCTGTCTTCAAAGGGAAGTTGGCAAGTGTATCATCGACCTCCCGGAGCCTTCGAGCTACGCTGCCCGGGAAAACAGAGTCCCTTTCTGCTCCCTGGAACTGTCTCAGGTTCCCAGGCACGGCTCCCTTTTCACTTGTCCGGTCCCGTTTCTCCACGGTTCACCTGCAAACGGGCACCAGCACCAGCCTCCCAGAGGAGCCGGAGTTCCTGCAGCCGTTTCTGTGCAAATGTTACCCCTCCCCAAGCCCCTGAAATGTCACTGTACGTGCAGGCCACAACCATAATGAAAGGAACACATTTGGAAAAGTATATAACAATTGCAAATGAAATTAAGCACTTATTTGGTCTTCATCACAAGTTATTTGTAGTTTTTTTTTGTTCTGTGGGATGGACTTCTGAGATACAAGATCTGATGGCCATGAAAAAAATGTAAAGATATAGGCTGATGAGTGACATGTCAAGGAAGGACATCCTGTCCCTCTCCCCTGTCGCTTCCCTTCCCGTGGCTGCTTGTGGAAAGGGCAGGAAACACATGGTGTCTGCCAATAACAGTGGCAAGCTCTATTCTCCTGTAATATTGAATGTTTCTGTTTCATTAATTCACTCTTTATTATAATAAAAGTTTGATACCTGGGCGAATCCCCTGGGTCATAATTATTTTGGCGGTAAGTGTCCTTTGAGATACTGCCCAATCCTCTCATTTTACAGCTCAAGAAACTGAAGTTCAAAGAAGTTGAGACTTGTCCACAATGAGGTTTTTATTCGGTGGCACAGGCAAAACTAGAAACCAGTATTCCTGACTGCTAGTTCACTGGCCTTTTCACTAATGTTGCCTCCTCTCTTATCAGACCTACAACAGTTCCAAGGGGACAATAATGCAACAATAATCCTTTTTTTGAAGGATTTAAGTAATCTTAGAGATTTTTAATGTTAAAAGCTATTTTTTCTCTAATAAAAGACATCTGACAATTCATTTAAATAAATTCATAACACACTATTAAATATAATTAAACTAAATGGCAGCTTTTGAGGAACCCATAAATCATCTAGTTTCACACACAAAAAAAGAGAAAGTCAGAAATGAAAGAAGAGCTATTACAACTATTACCACAGAAATTCAAAAGATCATAAGAAACTACTATGAACAATTATCGGTCAAATTGGACAGCCTAGAAGAAATGGATAAACTTCTAGAATCATGCAACCTACCAAATCTGAATCATGAAGAAATAGAGAATCTGAGCAGAGTACTATAAGGAGATTGAATCAGTAATCAGAAAAGTCTAGAACCAGATGGCTTCACTGGTGAATTCGAACAAACATTCAACAAAAAATTAATACCAATCCTCAAACTCTTCCAAAACATAGGAAAGGAGGGAATGCTTCCAAACTCATTTTAGGAGGTCAGCATCACCCTGACACAACACTAGACAAGGACAACACAGGAAGAGAATATTAGAGGCCAATATCCCTGATGAAAATAGATGCCAAAACCCTCAACAAAATATTAAAGAAAATTAAACAATACATTAAAAAGATCAAACACTGATCAAGTGGGTTTTGTTCACAGATGCAAGGCAGTTCCACATCCACAAATCAGTCAATGTGATACACCACATTAAGAATCCTATTGATAAAAGCCTAACATGCAAATCGACCGAACAGCAGAACTACCGGTCGGCAGGAGGTGGGGCCAGCGAGCGGGTGGCACCAGGCCAGCCAAGGCAGGTGCCAATAGGCAGAGGGAGAGGGCGGCGGTGGAGGGGTGATGGGAGGCAGGGCTGACCACTCGTCCGGCGCTGTCCATCAATCAGCCCGCTGGTCGCAGAGGGAGGCCAGACTGTGGCTTAAGCCAACAGTCAGACATCCCCCGAGGGCTCCCAGACTGCCAGAGGGTGCAGGCCAGGCTGAGGGAACCCCCCGAGTGCATAAATTTTTGTGCACTGGGCCTCTAATGAAAGATAAAAATCATGATCATCTGAATAGATGCATAAGAAGCATTTGACAAAATTCAACATTTATTTATGATAGCAAAGCAGGTATAAGGGGACATACCTCAACATAATAAAGGCTATATATGACAAGCCCCAAAATAACATTCTACTTGATGGAGAAGAGCTGAAAGCTTTTCCTCTAAGCTCAGAAACAAGATAAGGGTGTCCATTGTTGCTATATTTATTCAATATGGTATTGGAAGTCCTAGCCAGAGCAATTAGGCAAGAAAAAGAAATAAAAGACTTCCAAATTGAAAAGAAAGAAGTAAAACTCACTATTTACAGATGACATAATAGTATACATATAAAACCCTGAATACTCCATCAAAAAACTTAGAACTAATAAATGAATTAAGGAATATTACTGGATACAAAATCAATAACAAAAATCTATTGCATTTCTGTACACTAATAATGCACTATCAAAAAGAGAAATTTAGAGAACTATCCCATTTACAATTGCATCAAAAAGAATAAAATATCCAGGGATAAATGTAACCAAGGAGAGACATATATATACTAAAAACTATAAGACATTAAGAAAAGAAATTGAAGAAGACACAAATAAATGGAAAAATATTCTGTGCTCATGGATTGGAAGAATTAATATTGTGAAAATGTCCACACTACCCAAAGCAATCTACAGATTCAATGCAATCTCTATCAAAACCCCAATGACATTTTTCACAGTAATAAAACCAACAATCCTAACATTTGTATGGGAACCACAAAAGACCCTTGAATTTATTTCCTCTTTGTACTTATCCATCTGTCACATTTGCTGTATTCAGCATGAATTACACTTCTTTAAGTAAACACTTTATAGCATATAACATATACAGAAAAGCACACAAGTGGTAAGTGAACACCTCACTGAAATATTCAATGTAACCACCACCCAGGTCATGAAGCAGAACGTTGCAGGTACCCCAGAAGACCCTTCTCAATGTATTCTCAGACACTACAGCAAAAATGTTTTTTATTTTGAAAAATATATTCTTAAAAAATTAATAACTACAAATGACATTTATAACAAGCTAAACCTACATTTTATTCCCCATTCTACAGTTTTCCAAATCTGGAAATTTTGGACAAGTGGTTTTACCTCTTTCTACAGCACTTCCTTCATTTTTAATATGGGAATAATATTTACCTTATAAAGTCACTGTGAAGATTAAATGAGAAGAAATGTGAATCCCGTAGCACAGTTTCTGACATACAGTATATACTGAATGATGGCTTTTATTGTAATAGTTTACTCATATGACTAGCTGAAATAACGTGTAAAATTTAAATCCTAGGGGCTCCATAGTTTTACTTTTTGCTTTCTCATTCCCTATTCAGAACTTTAATTCAGCTGAGCTAAAATAATCTTTTTAAAAATTAATGTCTATGCCCAACCATTAAACCTCAGACCTCAAGGTATTGCTGATTTCCTGATTGTTTCATTTTATAATTACTTAAGCCAGTGACACAAAAAAGTGTTTCTTTTCCAAGCGCAGAGAGCAGCTATCAAAATGTTGATTTATATATCAGTGTACCCAGTTTAAAGTGAAAAATTATGAAATACTAATATGTTATTTTGATAATTGGAGTGTTTGCTATTTTTTTTTATATGTGTGCTTTTTAGGGTGGGAACTATAGTTCTACAAAATGACAAATAATTTATCTGTGTTCTCTTTTTATTTTTTCATTAAAATGAGTGGCTATTTAAAAAAGAAAAAGAGCCCTGACGGGTTTGGCTCAGTGGATAGAGCGTTGGCCTGCGGACTAAAGGGTCCCAGGTTCCAGGTTCGATTCTGGTCAAGGGCATGTGCCTTGGTTGCAGGCACATCCCCGGTGGGGGGTGTGCAGGAGGCAGATGATCGATGTTTCTCTCTCATCGATGTTTCTGGCTCTCTATCCCTCTCCCTTCATCTCTGTAAAAAAAAAAAAAAAATCAATGGAATATGTTTTTAAAAAAAAAAGAAAATCTGCAAGTTGCATCTCTAAATTGTCAATTTGCATCCATTGGAAATCCTTTAAAAAAAAAGAAAAAGATTCCAGATGACCTATTATTTGGGTCTCTGACTCTTTAACTGCTCAAAGAAAAGGATTCAAATTGAATTGGATAGCTCTTTCAGAATTCTGCCAAGACAAAACTAAGAGTAGACAATTTGACTGGTGAGAAGCTAGGATGAATGGAACTTTGGGAAAGAGGAATGTTCAATAGCCCACTGTTTATCACCCTCCTTTACCATCTACCCACTTCCTAATTTCACCTCTCCTTTCTGCCTATGCTGCTTCATGGGGCCAGTCTTTGCTTCTCTGATTCCTCAACCTCCAAACTTACTCCCTAGATTTGAAGTCTGGTAATGACTGGGTTGGGGGAACAGCCAAACACAAGTTGGGAAGTGAAAGAATTGTATTTCTAAATTTTTTCTTGGAATTCAAGAATTAAATCTACATTACAGTCTTGTGAGAGGATGGGAAAATAGCCTCTATCATTTATTATTATTATTATTATTATTACTAATATTTCCTTTTGAAACGAGAGAGTTGCCTAGTTTTAATTTTAAAATTAAATTTTATTTTACTTAATGCTTTTTAATAAATTCAACTAAACAAAATTTTAATATTCTAGTGGCTAATATTTCAGGATAGCTTTAAAAACATTTAAAATGTTTTTATTGATTTTAAAGAGAGAGGAAAGGAAAGGGATAGAGAGATAGAAACATCAGTGAGAGAAACATCATGGATTGGCTGCTTCCTGCATCCCCCTACTGGGAATAGAGCCCGAAACCCGGGCATGTGCCCTAACTGGGAATGGAACCAGTCACCTCTTAGTTTGTGGGTTGACACTCAACCACTGAGCCACGCTGGCTGGGCAAAAAAATCAGGATAGCTTTAACAAATCTAAATCTCTAACACAGGGGGACACTAAAATGATAATAGAGCTCTGAAGCTTAGCGAGATTTCCCTTGGAATATTGATGGTGAGCAACTTAAGATTCTATTTCGTCTGTAAGCAAAGATAAACTGGTTTTGAACACAGTCCTTTCCTTTCTCCCTATCAACTCCACTCCTTGCTTCTTAACTTTCTCTTTCAAAATTTTAAGTGAATGAAAGCTCTACTCAACAGATTTTCTTATTCTTTTTTCTTAAAATAACCATGGTGCTCCCATTTCTGAGGCAGGAACTAAATTTCAAACAATTAATGTAATCTCCATTGCATAAAAATAACCGTGTGGTGGGGAGAAAGGGGAACATTTGTATAAGCTGGCTATTCCTGCCAACTATGCAACAGAGACACAGTCGTTTCCATGTGGAACCTTTTCTCAGCAGAAAACACCCAACCTTCTTTTAGGCTTGAACTGCCCAGAATAGCAACCCCCAACTCCTGTCTAATAGTTCTTTAACATAAATTCAGTTCTCAAAATAATTCAAATATGGTACTTTTTAAAATAAACATGGTGGTGGTGGTGGTGGGAAGGGGCGGGGTTGGAATCTGGGCTTTGTGCCAGAAAAGCAAGAAAAACGAATCAGGTTAAGGATGTCCAGCACATTTTTGTTTTAATTCTTGAAGACCTGTGTTTTCTTAACTTTTTCAAACAAGATTAACTTATTTTGCATGTACTACATTTCACTCCCTCTGCTCCGCAGGTCCTCAATATCCTACTCTTTGTTGTCCAATCCGTGTTAATTTTAGCACTTGCCGTTGTTCTCTGTAATGGAAAATTCTACCATTATCCATGTTATCTCCTTCCCCAGATTTCCCCCAGCTGCAGGACATGAAGTAACAAGAGAAGGAGTGGTTTGAACCAGCTCAGAGACACTTTCCCATGAACTCATAATGTGTAACATTATAACCAATGAGTATTTAAAGTTGAGCTAATACATACATTTTCATTTTAGGAGAAAACGATAATTTAAACAATATGGTTTTTAATATATGGCAATAATCAAATTAATGCTGCAACATTTTTATGAGAATGTAATCAGATTAACTGTGAAGCAAGAGTATAAATTAGCTGGAAGGTAGGATAGAGATTTTTAAGCAAAATTCAAACACCTTAGGAAGAAAAGTACACTGTGCATTTGATATCTTGAAAGAAGTCCAATACAGCTAACAATAAAGAACAAGAGGAAAGAACAATTATTTTAACAGCCCGTACTTTCTGAGCATTTACTCAATTAAAATAATGCATTTTAATAATGCATTTATGCCCTTACAACACCCCCACGAGATAAGTAGTAACATTACCTTCATTTGACATATAGGGACAGGACAAATGGCCATCGGTCCAAATGAAATAAAATGAGGAGGTAAATGAAATAGGCAGGTGCCAGATGATGCAGGGACTTGACGGTCACCTTAGGAATTAGTCTTTATGGTAAGGTACTTTACCAAAACTAAAGTTTTCAGTGAGGTATCAGATTTGAATTTATAAAGATCATTTCCATTTCTGTATGGGGAAATAGTTATAGTTAACACTTCTGAATTGTTTTCTAAAGGTCAGGCACCATGTTAAGGTCCTTTGCAAATATTAACTCATTTAATCCACAGCTACTCTGTAAGATAGGTATTATTATTGCTCCCATTTTACAGATGCAGAAACAGGCACAAAAGGACAAGTGACTTGCCCAAAGTTATGCAACTTGTAAGTGACAGAGCCAGATTCCAACCCAGGCAAACTGACCCTACCACCCAAACTGGCCACTTTGTTATACTGCAACCAAATGTGTTGATTTGGATTAGGATGGTTAAAATGGCTATAACGACACATGGAGGGATTTGATCAGGTATTTAGGAAACATGGTGATGCACTAGGATAGCGAAAGCATAAGTTGGAAAAGTCATAGATGAAGCTAGGGCTTACAGATGGCTACCCAAAATAAAGAGTTGCACTGTTTACTGGGAGATTATGAGTTTAGAAGGTGTTAGATAAGGAGGTGAAGAGTTCCATTGTAAATTAATTGAGTTTGTGGAGCTTCTGAGACAACTAATGGTGGGTAGTCACATATGCAAGTCTGAAGAGGAGAGAGGCCAGGACTCCAGACAACCCTAAGGAAGGAAGGAATGCCTGCTTATTACTTTCTATCATACCATATTTCATACTATTCCTTCATAGTTATGACAAAAAAATATGAAAGGATGAGATTTAAAGAGAGGATAATCAAAGTTAAAAGTTGGAAAACTTGCCGAACCGGTTTGGCTCAGTGGATAGAGCATCGGCCTGTGGACTCAGGGGTCCCGGGTTCGATTCCAGTCAAGGGCATGTGCCGTGGTTGTGGGCACATCCCCACTGGGGGGCGTGCAGGAGGCAGCTGATTGATCTCTCTCATCGATGTTTCTGGCTCTCTATCCCTCTCCCTTCTTCTCTGTAAAAAATCAATAAAATATATATTTTTTAAAAAGTTGGAAAACTTAGCCAGGTTGGTGTGGCTCAATGGCTGAGCATGGAGCTATGAACCAGGATGTCATGGTTCAATTCCCGGTCAGGGCACATGTGCAGGTTTCCAGTAGGGCTTGGTTCCTAGTAGGGAGCATGTAGGAGGCAGCCAGTCAATTATTCTCTCTCATCATTGATGTTTCTCTCTCTCCCCCTCTTCCTTCCTCTCTGAAATCAATTTAAAAATATATATTTTTCTAAAGTTGGAAAAGTTAAATAAGCTCACTTAAATTTTCATGGATTCTTTTGACTCACATTAAAAGTCGGGGGGAGGGGGAGGGGCAAACAGAAGTATATGTGTATGAGAAAAACAATGCCTGAAATGAAAACCCCCGAGTTCTAACAGCAAAAAGAGACAAATAACGTGGATAGGGAACCCAGGCTGTGAATATGGTCTCCTGGGGGAAAAGAAACAGTAGTTGGACTGGTCACTTGTGCATGCATGGGTCTCACCTTAGTTTACTGATAGCACCAAAAACTTAGCTCAGGATAATTTTTCTAAATTATGATTAAGAAATGCAGTTCCCATTTAGTTAAGTAAAATTTTGGGAACTCCATAAATAATAATTCCATAAGCCCTTAGAATTATAAGTGGGTTTGTAATGATTGGATTGGGTTTAAAAAAGAATCCATCTGATGGAAAGCATTAAGGCAAGATATTTATTTATAGCTGTACTCCAGCCATTTCTGGCTCCAACCTGAAAATTCCAATTAAGAATGAAGAAAATGTGAGGCATAGTAATCCATATGATTAAATGCGTTTTGAAAACTGGGCTAATTGTATCCATCTTTCCGCACTGTTTGAATGAAAAGAAACAAGGGATATCAACTTCAAGCACAGTGCCTGACACCCAACAGAAATGTCAGTTTTTCTTCAAAGTGATAATCTACAGTATTTTAACTTCTGTGAATTTATAGTGTCATAGCAATTTTATATACATGTAAAAACTATTTAGACTAAATAATATGGTGTGCTAATATTAAAGAATTGGCCACATTCTCATAACTTAAAAAAAAAAAAGGCAGGATACGTAGACGTATGTACTTTTCAGATGTACAAAAGATCATAAAATAACTAGGAAATGTTCCTCATTGTATAGATGGGGAAACTGAAGCCCCCAAAGGGTTAGGTTGTCCAAAGTTCTATCCCTGGCTGATGGCAGAACCTATGAGAACAGGAACACTTCATTTCCGAGATTCCTTCTTTCTAATTAAATTGAGAATTCAAATGTACTATATTGGTTAATAAGAATTTGGAAAGCAAATAGAGGGTACTTTATTTCTTATCATGTTAAAACTGCTCAGATTAATCTTCTGAAAGAATCTGTTGGCTAACATGATGCTTCTCCTCTTAGCTTCTTGATACTGGATATTCCTATTCAAGTAAATATGACTCAGGAAAATCTCACAGTTGAGTGATGAAACAAATTTTAAAATATAATTCTTCAAACAAATCTTTTCTGGAAATAATCTCAGGAAACCAGACGTTGTAAATGGTGCAGAAGAGTTTATAGAAAGTATAAAGATGTACTAGTACGGGAGAGGAGAGGAAGAGAAAGAATGAGGGGGGGAAAGAAAAATGAAACAATCATTGCTAATACATGATGCAGTCTACTGCAAAGCGGTAAATTATGGAAAAAGCCTGGGAAGTATAAAG
The DNA here is from genome assembly GCF_028538775.1 of Myotis yumanensis. Taxonomy (NCBI): domain Eukaryota; kingdom Metazoa; phylum Chordata; class Mammalia; order Chiroptera; family Vespertilionidae; genus Myotis; species Myotis yumanensis. The sequence goes on from NW_027223762.1 coordinate 17,842,932, forward strand.
AACAGCAGAAAATAGCCAAGGCAGAAACAAAAATACATTAAAGATAGGTGACTAAAAAGGGGTTATGTCTAGAAGAAACAATGAATGGGAAAACAGTCCAGCAGTTCCTTAAAATGTTGAACAATTACCATTCAGTAGGCAAATCCACTCCTAGGTATATACCTGAAAGAAATGAAAATATATGTCTATCCCAAAACTTTTAAACAATTGTTCACAGCAGCATTATTAATAAAAAGCAAATGGTGAAAACAACCCAAATGTTCATTAACTATTGAAAGGATAAAGAAACTGTGGCATTCACACAATGGAACATTATCCAGCCATAAAAAGGGATCAGGTACTGATGTAAGCTATCACATGGATGAACCTTAAAAATTAAGTTAAGTCAAAAAGCCAGTCACAATAGACCATATATTATATGATTCCATTTATATGAAATGTTCATAATAGGAGAATCAGTAGACAGATTAGTGTTAATGTAAGGTAAAGGAGAAATAGAAAGGTTGTGGGGCGATAGCTCAAGGAATGTAACACTGGTCAACTTGATGTTTAAAATTTTCTAAACTCTGTGGCAAACATTGATTTCCTCAATTATATGTTTGATATGGTAAAATCCCATTGCATTGGATACTAGCATAACTATAGTTATGACTAATTCATTTTTGTATGTTCTGCAGCACTATACACAATAGGCACTCGGTAAATATTTGATGAATGAAACTAGACATCATAGCCAGAACTTGAGGCTCTATAATTACGTAACATAACCGAAGCCAAATTTTAGCCATTAAAACAAAAGGCAGAATATTATTCCACATCTGAAATATTTTAATGGATCTTAAGTGAATGTTTTAATTTAGTTAACAACTAAAATATATACAAGCATAATTCCATAATCCTTTATAATAAAAGCCTAGGTGGCATCACACGCGATGCCTTCGTGTGACGTTGTCACAAGATGGCCGCCACAAGATGGCCACCGTAAGATGGCTGGCAGGGGAGGGCAGTTGGGGATGACCGGGCTGGTAGGGGAGGGAAGTTGGGGGCAACTGGGTCTGCAGGGGAGGGCAGTTGGGGGTGATCGGGCTGGCAAGGGAGGGAAGTTGGGGTGATCGGGCCAGCAGGGGAGCAGTTAGATGTCAATTAGGCCGGCAAGGGAGCGGTTGGGGCAATCAGGCAGGCAGGCAGACAAGTGGTTAGGAGCCAGCAGTCCCGGATTGTGAGAGGGATGTCTGACTGCTGGTTTAGGCTTGACAGTCGGACATCCCCCAAGGGGTTCCAGATTGGAGAGGGTGCAGGCTGGGCTGAGGGACACCCCCCTCCTGTGCACAAATTTCATGCACCGGGCCTCTAGTCTAATATGAAAATAAAGAGACATATCAGAAAGGTAAGGACATTTTGAGAAATGATAAGAAAATGCGACTTTATTCATAATATGTACACCACAAAACAGACATTTTACATTATTTTGCTAACTTCAAAATTTACATTCTGTTTTTCAATTAAATTTTTCATGACAGATGCTGAGTGCTTAACAATATTAATAGGTAGCCCAGCTACATGATACAATTGTTTTTAGCATTTAAATTTAAAAGACTGACTCAGTGTTTAAAAAATAAATTAAATAATAAAAGAGAAACACTATTAGGAGAAAAATGAAAGTACATTCACCACATTAAAAAAAAAAAAAAAAAAATCACTCCTTCAAAACCAGAAAACAACCTGAGCATTATTTCACTTAACTTACCTAGAAGCATGTAATACCAATGTACAAATAAAGTAAAACCTATAGCCTGGAATGATACAGTGGCTATCACTAATTAGCTCCTAGTTGAGATGAATGGAATAGAAAATTAAAAAAAACTTGTTTTTAGCTTAATTGTTGGTGCAGAATGTACGGCAGGGGCTGGCTGCCTGGTAGCTGCTTTAGCTTTGCTGGCTTGGCTTGCTCGAACAGCAGTTTCCAAACGTACTTTCAACTCAGGAGCCGCTCCCATTACTGTCTTGAAAGCATGTGGATACAGAGGTCCAATATGCATTAAATTCTGGAGTGCAAACTCATGCAGATCTTTGGAGGCTGTGTTTGCTGAAGCAAAAGCATTTTCATCCAGCAGGTAAGAAATCAAAGTGGGAACTAAAAGAGCAAGTAACTGGACTCCTGCAAATAATAAAGTTAGTCTTAAGATGATCACGAATCTGAAAATTACAGTAAACTTCATTTTTAAAACTAGGCACAGTAGTTTGAATTATAATAAAATATAAGTAAACATGCAAAACCTACTTTAGACCTCAATAATAACTCACACTTAATATTAATATTTACTAAATGCCCAAGTTATGCCAGGACTGGAAACCAGGCCTGTTAAGACTGTACATTTTACATATATAGTTACTTTTCACCTTTAGTTTATCTTTAGTAAACATTTACCATTTACCTTTGGGTTTTGCATAGCATTAGCCTTAGATTTAGTTTTACTGTTGCAATAATCTGTGTCTAATATCAAATAAGATTTATATATGTATATATATACATATATATACATATACATATATATACGTACACACACACACACACACACACACACACAGATGATCTTCATTTTAGACTAGTGGCTTTTATAAGAAAATACTTACTGTTCTGTTCTTCCCCAAGAGCAACCAATGTTTCAAGAACTTTGATTCCTTCTTGAACAGCTAAAAGTTCTGTGTTACTGGCTGGTCTGTTTCTTTCAACAGCTTTTAGCTTTTCAACTACTATTGGAGCTAATGAATGGATGTAGGGAGTTGAAAGGGCACGATTGGAATGTTGAAAGACTGAGAGGAGAAGCTGGTAACATTTGGCTTGAACCTATATAAGAAAATCATTGTATTACTTAACATGTGTGATAGTTCTTATTTACTGTACAATCACATTGCATCTTTTTTTTTTTTAATCCTCACCCGAGGACACTTTTTTTTTAGAGAAAGAGGGAAGAAGAGAGAAAGAGAGTGAAACATCAATGTGAGAGAGAAACATCGATTGGTTGCCTCTTGTACTTGCCCTGACCAGGGAATCAAACTCACAACCTTATGGTGTAGGGGATGATGCTCCAACCAACTGGGCCACCTGGCTAGGGCACGGCATCTTAATATATACTGAAAAGATGTGACAGTGCAGAATGAAAATAGAAATGCAGGACAAATTAATGCCATTTTTTACTTACAGAAATGAAGTAGAATAAAGAAACTTCTAATATGCTAACTAAATAAAAGTAACTGAAAATAAATTAATCAAATAAATATTACTTATAGTCTAATTGCCAAATTATCAAGCTTATATAATTTGTATATTTCCATAGTTTGGAAGAAGCTAGTAACCAGAAATTTTAATTTCTGCTTTTAATTCTTCTTTATTTTACAATTTTCCCTCCTACATTAACCTATTTAACAGGAAGGCTAATAACTGAATGACGTCAAACAAAGCTATAAAAATATATTGCTCAGACACCTCAAATCCATTTGAATTCCCTGGAAATGACTGCTTATGCCAATTTAAGTTTCTAGGCCTGGGAAGTAAGGTCTCAATGGCTCCATTTTAGATTAGAAAGACTTTAGATTAATTAAAAAAAAAAAAAAAGGAAGAAAGGAAGGTCCATTAACATCTGGGACAAACAGTAGAATCAAACTGTTTCAGCACTTTGCTAGAAGAGAAGTTGCCAAACCTTGCTGGAAATAAATACCCAGGGGATGTTTTAAAAATACAGATCTCTGATTCAGGAACATAGCAGTAAGTCTAGGATCATGTTACTAAACTGATTTTTTGGATGTGTAGCAGGTTTGAGAAACATTAGTTTAGACTTTAACATTGTGAAACAATAAAACTTATTTTCTGGAAAAACTAAAGTTTCCAATTGGTTCATTAAAACATGTAATAAAATAAATTTATCTTTTAATGCCCTTGGTATCATTAAGTAAACAGTGAAAAATATAATCATAGATTCATGTAGTTTTTACCAGTATAAGCCAGGGTTAACCAAATATTTTAAATATTGGAGAATTTTTGCATATGTAAATAAATATAAATATAAGTCCTCCTAGTGTCTGAACCTACTGATCTTTTTGAGTTTTTCTGTTTAAAAGCTATAGAGCAAATACTTAGGTTTTTCATTTGCTAGATCGTACATTTTCATGAATCAACCTGAACTTTTCCTGATGAAGTAGAAAATTTACCTCTATGCTTGTGTTTTTCTTAAATTTATTTTTATTGTTGAAAGTATTACAGATGTCCCCTTTTTTATTGTTTTTTATTCCCACTGACCCCTCCACCCCTCTGTGCTTGTTTTAAGTACAACTTACCCATGGGTCACATGAGTTTAACGCGTTTTTGAACCTGTTCATGCAGCCATTCTGTAATGACTGGACTCCTATTATTTCACTACTAGCAGACCACAGGAAGAGTGCTATTGCCGTGAGCATGCTTACTTCATCAGGCATAGGCATGGAATCCTCTGAAACAGATGAATAATGAAATATAGAAAAATATGAAAAGAAAGCAATGTGCTGTTTCTCAAATGTTTTGGAATTTCCATCTTGAACAATAACCTCTCTCCCCCCAACAACATTTATAGCAGTGTGTGCCTTAATTCTAATATAGTCCAGAAATAACTTTATGAGTACAACTCATCTATTATTGAGGAAATAGTGGATATTTTATTAGAAGTTCTATATTTAAGTCCTTTTTCCTTGTTTTTCTGGATGGTACAATAGTGATTGAAAAAAATTCAGGCATAAATCCTAAGAAGAACTCTAATAGGGAAAGCTTAGTTACATATGAAAGATAACATGAAAATATAAAATTATTTAAAAGTCATTTAACTTTTTTTGAGTTTAGATTAATCAAACATTTCCAAACCTCTCTCCTTCCGACAAAGTAAATGATTCTGATAAGATATTCTGAGTAATCTAAAAATCCAGAGTAGACTTTTCTTAGTGGTATCACCTTCCTATAAATTCTACACAACCATAAACAAAAAAATCTTGCACAATTTCCTAAAGACATTACTCTTAGAATTTTAAAGAATTTCTTACTATTTCAATAATTTATTCAGGAATAAATATAACTGAATAAAAATATAGTAAGTAATTAAAAATACAGGAAATATGTCTTGTTATTCTAAAGAACAACACTATTAAACATCCTATATAATAAAAGGGTAATATGCAATTTGACCCTAATGGTAGAATGACCCAAATGACTGCTGGACCAGTCACTAAGAGGCACACTGACCACCTCTTGGTTTCTTTCCCCGGCCGGCAGGCTTTGATTGCCTGATGGCCACCCATGGCGGGTGCAGGGCCGGCGAGCGGGCGGGAACAGCCAACCTCCTGGTCCCTTCTCCTGGCCGTCAGGCACTGATCACCTGATGGTGAACGGGGAACTGGGGGTGGATGGCGGCGGGCGGTGGATCTGGCTGCAGGCAGCTGGGGAAGATGGCCCTGATCACAGGCCAGGCCTAGGGACTGTACCTGTGCACGAATTTTGTGCGCTGGGCCTCTAGTATAAAATAAGAAGTGTAAACTATTTTGTTATCACCACTTCTTCCACAGCTGAACTTATCAACATTCTATATATGTGAATTTGGGTTAATTGGGCAACTGCTAATATGCAACCATAATTTTTGTCAGAATTATGAATGTATACATTTGACATGCTAACATTATTTCATAATGAGGGTACAATACAATAGTTGAGAAGTTCACTAACTTAATATAAAGAAAAAAAGGAATGTAAAATTCAAAGGATTCAGCCAATTTACAATAACCTTAGCAATAAATGTTAGGAACCTGAGAATTCTAGAGTTGGAATATTACTCTAGGTGAAATGAGAAAAATATATAACTCAGAGTTTGGAACACTGAAAGCAATTTTTTCTTTATCAGCAAAGTATCATTTTGTTTTTAAATTGTGACTAGAGTAACAGGGATAATACAAGATGAGCCTGCTATATTTTTGAGCCAGAAAGTAAGGAAATGCTTAGGAAATAATAAGGTCATGTCACACCTCCCAACATGGATTTAAGTTTTAAGACAAGGACATTTAGAGTCAATATCTAGAAAAGGGTACGAAAGTTCGTATCTGAAAGATGTGACTAAAACACCTCTCTGAGCTGATGCAGTGTTATACAGCACTTTTCTCACAAGCGCATTCAATTAATTAATTATAAGGAAACAGATAGGCTATAGATTAAAATTTTTAAGTCTGATTAGGTTACCTGGTTGCGAATATTCCAGAATGCATGCAAGAGTACTACGAATGAGGGCTGTCCACTGTTTTTGAGTATCCTCAGTTTTGGCCATTGAAAGTGTCACGATATTTTTAATCCCTTGAAGAGCTGCACTAACTGGTGGAGGAACCTGATTATCTGCAGACTTTATTGCTGTGTCTTTCAATATTCTTGCAATTAAAAACAGAATTGTGGGCAGGATTGTCATACATCCTGAAATGAAAATAATCAGGTTACTTTATCACTATTTCAGTTCCCATATTATAATTGTTTCAATTTTTTATACTTTTTACAATTGATTGTGGTTCAATATTACTTCTTTTCCTTGTTTTTATTCAAAATTTATTGCATTACTATTACTATAGTTCAATGTTTCAAACAAAAACAATAAAAGTAGGCGCTCTCCCTCCAAGGAGCACACCTGTGCCTTTCCCTGTCCCTTCCCCCTCCTACCCCCACCTCCCAGGCACCTTACCATTAGCTTTCTCACTCCCAAGCTCCAAGGGCCCTTCCTTTAACTCGGTATCTTGTTTCTTAAGCCCATTTCTTCTGGGAATTACTTCCTCTACCTCTGTAATTTACCCAATAAATGTTCTCTGATGTTATTAAAGAAAGGAAGGGAGGGAGGGAGGAAGGAGGGAGGAGGGAGGGAGGGAAGGAGGAAGGAAAGAGGCAAATTATTTCAAAGACAGAATTATATTTTCCTTCGTTTTCCAACTAGCCTTGTTTTTATTACTTCTAATATTGTATCTATATAGTATGCCATGCCCTTCATAATGAAAAGAGAAAGGAAGATAGGAAAACACTAACATATACATACTTTTAGAAATATTTGAGGAACTTGTTGAATCTTGTAGCAATTCTAAGATGTGTAATCAATTTTCAGTGTACTAAAGTCAGCCTAACCAAGCTAGGTAAATGATAAACAGACTATGTGGGTAAGCAAAGAAGAAATGACAGAATCCTGGAATTTGCAGCTGGAAGAGCTTCAAGGTCATGAATTCAACCTCCCACTTAGTGGAAGATTCTCGTCACCACTCTCCCATTCTGTCGTCTGCCTGCAAAGCCCTGCAAAGCTCTAATGATGGAGAAACCATTACTTTCACACCTGTGGGCTTTTGTTAAGCTGGAATTTACCTTTGTGCCTCCTGATACGATTTCTACTTTCTAAACACGGAAGTCTGCTTTTCCACTCAGCAGTTCTTTAGGTATCTGCAGATAGCTACTAACTTTTCAGCTACAGTTTCTTTAATTACTTCATAGACTTGATTGTCACTCTCCTCTTTTTCTCTTATATCGATGTTTTTCTCTTATATCGAAGTTTCTTTCTCTCTCTCTCTCTTCATTTCTAAAATCAATAACTGACATTCTTTAGTTTGTCAGTGTTGCTCAAGGGTGGCAACCAGATCAGAAACTAAAGGGGTCAGTAATTTCAATTTGCGTCTGTCTGCTAATATTCAATGTCTTCCCTCAAAGGGTGGTTCTATCTCTTTGTTGAAGTTTGTCTGAAATATATCTGAAAAGAGCATCTTGGGTTTTAGGTTTTTAAAAATCCTTATAGGCTCCTAAAGATAAACAAATCCTTAAAAAAAAAAACCCTTCTCCTTTTACACTTGAGATTTAAGAGGAAAATAAGTCATAATAGTGCTTAAAATCAAAAGCAAGCCATCTCTGTCTAGCGTAATTAGTGCATTTTTCAAATGGTGATCAATACTGTACCAGCAGGTGAACAAAGGGACGGTAAGTCAGAGAGTATGGTGACTATGGCTGCCACCAAACGCGCACTTTCTTCTGACAGTCGAGTCTTAGAGGCTATGTGACTTGGGGAGTCTGACATCTTGGTACTGAGATGTGGCATGTGCCGTACTAAAATGAACATCAGCAGCTCCATCGTTGCAAACACAAGAGATTTCCCAGGAATAAGACCACCGCTGTCACCTCCTTCTCCTAGCACAGGACAGGACTCTTTTTCCATGTCATCTTCATCTTGGGTGAAAGAAAATTTGGTGAAATTTCCAGCAAACACCCCACACAAAACAAATAGTAGCTGAAACAATGCAATAAATATATTTGAGAAATTCTTTCAAAAGAACTTATAACTGAATGTCTAACTGATATAACATGCTTTTCTCAGAATAATTCTTATTGGAATTCTGTTCATTGACATCTCCTTTTAAGTAAAGGACAATCCATTTTTTAGTTAGAAAAATTTTATTAGGTACTTTTATTAGAAATGTATTTCATAATACGAGTAACACATAATATAAATTCAACCCTATGAAGCTGACAATTTTGAAGGTGAAAAATAGTTAACAGAAATTTCATTTGGTTCTTTTTAATGAAAGCAAAGTCAATTGCAAAGCTCCTCAATGTCTGATTAACTTTTTTTATTAAAAAATCTTCCTGGCGCCCTGGTCGGGTGGCTCAGTTGGTTGGAGCACTGTCCCGTATACCAAAAGGTTGTGGGTTCGATTCCTGGTCAGGGCACATACCTAGGTTGTGGGTTCGATCCCCGGTCAGGGTGCATACATGAGGCAACTGAAGGATGTTTTTCTCTTATATCAAAGTTTCTTTCTCTCTCTCTCTCTTCATTTCTAAAATCAATAAAAATACACATCCTCGGGTGAGGATAAAAACAAAACAAAAACCCACAAAACTTCCTGGCATTAATGTTTTAAAAATTAAAGTGCAATCTACATCAAAGTTAGTGCAATTTCTAGTGCTTACTTAGACTGTTTCTTTTTTCTTGCAAGTAATCCTGAGCAGCTCTTACTATCTGTTGTACAACTCCAGTAACCAGCAGCTGGACTGATGGTGGATTGCAGGTCAGTAAGAGGCGGTGCAAAACACTCAGCAACTCAACACCAATCAGCTATTATAAATTAATACAGATACATTTAATTAATTTTAATTTCAAAGGATAAATTTATATTATTGAAATCTAAGAAAATATACATGTAAAAATAAAGAAATATGGTAGCTAAAATGAACATATAGGACGCTAATAAAAACACTATCACAATTTTGAGAAATGGTCACATTTTATGCCAACATATTTTCAGTCAATAAACTACTTTGTTATTTATATGTTTAAATAATTTTTATATTAAAAAATGATCACTCTCCCATTTCTTTCCTTGCTTGAACTAAGCAGTATTGCTTGAGTCCAGTGACTCTACAGTTTATGATTTTTAATCTAAACTGAGCCCCCAAGAGGTGTCTACCAGAGATTCCAGGCACTTCAGGTAGTTCCTCTCCATTTCATCTCAGCAGCTACAAATAATCACCACTCACTTTAAGCTCCTTACTCACACCTTCCACATCAAACCCATCCCATAACATGGATAAAGTCCTCTAAATGTTTCATAAACAAATTAGAAAAAGTCAATTATTGAACTGTTGAGATAAGTACTTGAACCAGTGCAAAAAATTTGCATTGAGAGATAAAACTTCCTCAAACATTTAAAAGTAGCATAATTCATTTAACAGTCTTATAAATTACTTCAGTCCTTTATCAGTAGAATCATAAACTGGGACTAAGGTCATTTCTTAAATTTCTAGTTTTATTTGTCTGTTGATGAACAAATCAAAGAAGGTATAGTGACTGTCTCTAGTCTAGTTGTGCCTGGTCCCCCCACATTCAGTATGAGATCTTAGATAAAGCCAAAGCCCAGAGTAATCTATATATATGTAAAAGGCTAAGTGACCGACCATCCATCCGTCCAGCCTGTACAGATGATGTGCATTGGCAATCCTATATAATAAAAGGCTAATATGTAAATTGTCCCCTTAGGAGTTTGACCAACTGGGAGTTCGACCACTAGCTATGATGTGTGCTGATCACCAGGGGGCGGCGTGGAATGAAGGAAGGCCTTGGCCAACAGCTGGCAGCCAGGGGAAGGAAAGGCCCGGCCGGCAGCCAGAAGCTGGGGGGGAAGAAAGGCCCCGTTCGACCCTGATCACTGGCCAGGCCTAGGGACCCTACCCGTGCATGAATTTCGTGCACTAGGCCTCTAGTTTAAAAATTAATGTGATACATATAAAGCTCTTGCTGGTGCCAATCTAGACAGAGTAGGAATATTCCTACCTGAACCCGTTTTCGGACATGGTCAGTTATATGTTGCTTTCTCTCCAGTTCAAAGAGCATGTGATGTTAAAGTTGTAAATACTTCATCACAAGGGAAATTAGTCAAGCACTCTGAAAGTGTTTTTACTCTTAATATAGTATACAGGGAGATATTAGAATAAGTTTAATCAATTTATCAGCCATTGTTTTTATCAATATTTTTTATATCATGTTTTTGTTTTTATATCATGTCTTTGTTATTGTTTTATCATGTATTGTTTATTTACTAATCAATTTATATATTATTTTCATATACATTTTACTAATTTTCTTTCATCTCTGACACTTCTATTATAGGGAAAGGGCAAATAGCGATATTAAAATATTTCTTCTAATTAATTTCCTTTCAATGTGCACAAATCCGTGCATGGAGACACTAGTTACTATATAATATTTCATATGTGAGAAAATTATCTTAAGATAAATATGGTGAAAACAAAGCATACAATTAATGATCTATTATAGAAATAGGCTGTACCTGATCTTCTGCAATATGGGTCCGGGCATAAGGAGAATCTAGCAAGGTATGTAAGGCCTGTAGACAAGCTGTAACATGTTCAGTAGGCTCCTCAGGTCTAGGGGAACAAAGGAACTGTATACTCACACCTGCAATGTACAAAATGAAAGCATTTGTCAATATAAAATACAATTACTTTGACACCAATTTTTTTTCTCTATATCTATTATTTTTACAAATTACTTTAAAATATATGTATTTTTTATTTAAGAGAGGAAGGGAGAGGGAGAGGGAGAGAGAGATAGAAACATTACTGATGATGCCCTAGCTGGTTTGGCTCAGTGGATACAGCATTTGCCTGTAAACTGAAGGGTCCTGGGCTTAATTCCAGTCAAGGGCACATGCCCAGGTTTGGGGCTCGATCCCTAGTAGGGGGCATGCAGGAGGCAGCCAATCAATGATTCTCTCTCATTACTAATGTTTCTAACTCTCTCTTCCTCTCTGAAATCAATTTAAAAAAACAAAAAACCTATATATAAAAAAAGAAAAACAATTAAAAAAAAGAGAAACGTTAATGATGAGTGAGAATCATTGATCGGCTGCCTCCTGCACACCCCACACTGGGGATCCAGCCTACAACCAAGGCATACGCCCTGACCAGGAATCAAACCATGACCTCCTTGTTCACAGGTTGATGCTCAACCACTGAGCCACACTGGTGGGCTTACAAATTACTTTTTAATATATATTTATTAATGCCTTAGAGTTCAAAATCATTTTCAAAATAAGCAACCAAACTAACAGATTGTAGCTTTGCCAAAATTAGGTTAATAATCAAATTGGAGGGGGGGAATTCGAACGTCATCAGATTGATTTAGAAAATATTCTCTTTTTTTTGTTTCTAGGGCATTTAAAAATAATACATTAAGAATAATTTTATGATAACTTATAAAATTACTTTTCATTAAATGGTTTCCAAAAATTTTTTTTAAATATATTTTATTGATTTTTTACAGAGAGGAAGGGAGAGAGATAGAGAGTTGAAACATCGATGAGAGAGAAACATCGATCAGCTGCCTCCTGTACATCTCCTACTGGGGATGTGCCCGCAACCCAGGTACATGCCCTTGACTGGAATCGAACCTGGGACCTTTCAGTCTGCAGGCCGACGCTCTATCCACTGAGCCAAACTTGTTTCGGCCAAAAATTTTTATACCTACCAAGTTTTTAAGAGGTACAATGGATATCATGGACAACTGCTCTTAATTTGATAAGGGCGAGGTCATTGTTTTGGAAGACTGTCATATTTTCATTTATAAGATCTACTGACAAATTCTATAATTTCACATTACCAACTGTGTTCCTTTTTCCCTCCTAGAAAAATATAAAATGGCTAAGAGCTTCAATAGAATGTATGACATCAATGAAACAATTCTAAATTAAGATTTATTCCAATTTACTTTAACTTTGCATTTTATTATTTCCTCAAGGAACAATTTGTTAAGTGCCAAGTGAAAAAAATATGTTATTGGAAAAAAAGTTTATTTTGCTTCTTGAAAATTATTCAATATTGCTCTGTTACTAAACAAGATGGCTAAAATTTTTAGAGTACTTTTTAACAATTAAATTTTTAGATTAAAAATTCAGCTAACAACTTAGAAAATGTGCTTAAAATCCTTCTTTCCTTCTCTGAACTGCTATGTAAAACTTTTCATAGCTTTAAAATGAAAGATATAAAGGATTCCAGAATATCCCTCACTAAAACAAGCCTCTTTGCCATATTAATTATTTTGAGCTGAAGGTACTTGAGAAATAGCAGGTGTAGAAAGAGCTCTCTGACCTCTTTGTACTCCAAAGCAGGTCATAGAAAGTCTACTGATAAAGGTGCCCTCCCTGTATCAGGAAAAGAACATTCTTATCAGCAGACAGTGGGAATCTATGTCAAAATAGACCCATGTAAGTAAACCTACTAAATCAACCCTTATATTCCATTAGTTTCTCCCATATGTCTCCTAGTCACTGTCCCACAGTTTACTGCCCCTGGCCCAAACCCCTTTAATTTGTCACAGCTCCACAATTTATTGCTCTTTGTGCAAAATGGTAGACAAGATTTTGGGCCTAACAGCTACTTCAGTTCTTCATTTTCATTCTAAAGACTTCTGTGTACATATAAAAATATTATATAACTTTGTATGCTTTCCTCCTGTTAACCTGTTTTATTGTGGGTTTAATTCTTGGACCAGCCACAGAACCTAAGAGGGTAGAAGGAAGTTTTTCCCCCTACAGATAAATTTTCAGAGTGATACATCTTGAAGTACATAAACATGATTCACCTACCTAAAATCAGATGCATCCTGTCTTTGTTAATTTCTGGTAAAGACTTAGCACTAGGCATTGCTCCTGATGCTTGGTTTAAATTGATGGACGCAGGACGTTTTTGTAAACCAGATACGGCAGCTGCTTCTGCTGACTCTGAACATGTAAATCCTGTGCTGTTTAACCAAAGGGCCACTGCATGGAGAATTGGGGCCCAGGAATTCCGGTAGTGAAGTCTAGCTGTATCAATGGTCTCGGGAGTATAAAATGCTCCACCTATGAAACAATCAAATCAATCAAAAACATTACTTGTATTCTAATTGTTCACTCACTTATGTACAACTAACTAAAAATACTCATTGCATACTGTCTTAGTCCATTCAGACGACTGTAACAAAATACCACAGATTGGGTGGTTTATATCAACAAAAGCTTATTTCTCATAGTTCTGGAGGCTCGAAGTCCGAGACCAGGGTGCCAGCATGGTTCACTGAGGGCCCTCTTCCTGATTCACCTTTTTGCTGGATTCTCACATGCTGGAAGGGGCTACGGAGCATTGGGGGGGGGGGGGCGGGGTCTCTTCCTTTGAGGGGGTCTCTTTATATGGACACTAATCCTATTGATGAGGGCTCCACTCTCACAACATAAGCACCACCTCCTAATACCCTTACAACGGAGGTAAGGTTTTAGCAAGGAATTCTGAGGAGACATAAACATTCAGACCACAGCACATACAAAAGAGCATCCCTACCCTGTGGCCACAGGCTTCCTCTTCATTGTTGCCAGAGACACATAAAACCCTTATCACCTTCTCTTTTTGTCATAGCCAGGGAACTATGTTGCTTCTTTCTTTTTTCCTTTCTTCTGCCATTCTTCCCTGTACCTGTTTTCAGTACCAAACTGAGGACTTCCTTGCCTGTCCTTGCACACGTACACTGACCAGCTCAGCAATATACTTCATCATGTTTTTGCATAATTACTTGTTATGCATAGTTATTTAGAATACCCTAACTCATAGTTAGCACTATGATAGTGAGAACATTTTTGCTTTGGCTAACAAGTAAGTTTAATGCTCTATATGAATTCACAAATTCAATATGGCGAACATGCTCTAAGTGAGAGAATGCCAAGCTGAAGTTCACAGAAATATAAGATGTTATTATAACTGTTGCTTAGCCTCCACCAATTCCATTTTGTTTAATTACTACTCAGAATTCCATAAAAGCATAACTCTGAATGCAGTACTTACCATCTGGGGGGAGCTGGCTGGCAAATTCAGCTGGTAAAGTCAGAAGTGCATAGTCTTTTAATGCTGCTAACCACAGGCGGCTGAGTGTGGGCAGTTCAGGTTGTACAAGTGTTATTAAACTATCTGGTGGTAGTTCATCTATGGTACCATAATCATCATCATCATCGTCAGTATTTTTAATTGCTCTTTTTGGTTTCGACTCTGCTTCCTTTTTAATATTCATAGCAACCACATATACCTAGTAAGATTGTATCAGGAGGAGAAACAAAGCATAATTTTTAAGAACTTTTGAAGTTGTTATGATTACATAGTTAAATCATAAAACATAATTGGATATAAATCCTACAGAGTATACAACCTGGTGATCTCCTGATAACCTCAAAAGAATAATTCTAGCTGCTTTGGATGCAATCTTTTTCATTGATCTGACTTCTTTCTAGTATTCCACTCACAGCATATTCCTTAGTAGAATCCTCTGAATTTTTTCTAGCTTCTCTTGTTCTACTTTACAAAGCCCCCTTTTATGTGTTTTTTTTCTTTTACCATACGGCACAATTTCCTGTTTACTGCCTCCACTTTCACAGACTTATTAGATACAATCCAGCATTCAAAGAAAATGGCTGAGGGGAGAAGAGGTCAGAGAAGGGATTTCCATAAATATCCTTCTAACCCCCTTCTTACATATCCTTAAGTGATATTTAGCAATCCAGTCTTTACAACAGATAGCTAAGCCAAGAATATAATTTACTAGTGACATATATTATCTGTATCCTTTCTCTCCACTTTTTAAAACCAAAAAGATGTATACTTGCAACTTCCTGAAACATAACTTTAAAGATTCCTCTTTGTTGAAGTTACTTTTGTTTTCTTTGTCTTTGTACATACATTTAGGCTTTGGCAACTGACACATAACAAAGCTGAATCACACATCAACGAAAAAAGAAAAAAGGGGGAGGGGAGCAAGAGTATAGAGTAAGAAAGAAAATTGTACCAGGTAAAAATCTTGAGAAAATTGATTTCCCCTACATGGTGATATCTTCGTTGTACTCAATGAGGAAGTCTATGTATGTGTGTATACACTGTAAGCTTCTTGATGGATGGCAGGGTCTTATCTCTATTCCTACAATGAACACAGAGCTACGGTGCAGTCATTCTAAGTTCTAGACAATAATTACAGGAAACAATGAATCTTCATTTTTGAGAAAAAGCATTCTTTAACACTGCAATGATCTGTAATAGTTACAGTCAGTCAGAAATACTAACCCTGAATATTTAGAATCAGAAGCCAATTAATTTTTGATGTAAGGACTTTGGATCTCAAGCTATAAATGTATCACATTCATATTTTCTAGTGGTTTTAAATTGCTTACCCCATATTTATTATTATATAGACATTTTACGAAAACCTCTCATAAGCACTGCAGTATATTTACTCATTCACTCATCAAATCCTTACCAGGTACTTATTTTTGCCTCGTATTTGCTATTGTGGTAGGACCTGAGGCAACAAAGACAAATAGTAGTACATGGTTTTAGCCTTCCATGAAGTCGCAGACTAATATAATGATAGGGGAGTGAAAAAAGGGCTAAAAGAAGGAATGTTTTTAAAACTTGTTTTTAATGATCTATCTTCCCCACTTTACTATACTCAGTGCCTAGGCACAGTACCTGGCAACTAACAAACACTAGATGATTTGTGTAATGAATGAATGAAACTCAGAGGTAGAATTGAGTCTGCTTTTTTATTTTACTTATACTTCTAATTTTTGTATTTTTCTTGTGTAATATCTAACTAGAAAAATAAGCCCCCCAAAATGTTTCTATTTACTTAATACCATCATCTCTGACCAGGTCACATGTTCCCAGAGACAACGAGCTATTAAAAAACAAAATGGAGGGGGGGGGAGCAATGAGGGTAAAAAGGGGACATATGTAATACTTTCAACAATAAAGAGTTATAAAAAAACAAAAGAAAAACACACAAATATCCCCTGCAACCTGCAGCCTGGGTACCAATGAGTGGTGGCAAGTCTCCTGAAATTTGATCAAACAAAAAACTCTTGGCCTAAATTATTTTCTATTATTTGTATTTGTATGTTTTCCCTGCCTAATGCCCCCATAGTAAGTACAGAGAGCCCTTCCTCAATATAAAAGTTTTTACAAAACTCATTAAAAATATAATACTCAAAAGATTTATGAGAGTTCTTTTGAGATATGAAAGAACAAATATATTTGATATAAAGGTCAGTTTTAAAAAATAAAAAAACCAGCCCATCCTGCATGGCTCAGTGGTTGAGCATCAATCTATGAACCAGGAAGTCACAGTTTGATTCCCGGTCAGGGAACATGTCCGGGTTGCAAGCTCGATCCCCAGTGTGGGGCGTGCAGGAGGCAGCTGATCAATGATTCTCTCTCATTGATGTTTCTATCTCTCTCCCACTCTTCCTTCCTCTCTGAAATCAATAAAAATATATTAAAAAAATGAAAATAGATTTTTTTTTTAACCTATAAGAAAAGAGACACGTTTTCTCATACATGGAGAAACAGTTCAAAACAACAGGCACAGTTACCTCTGCCCAAGCTTTAAGAACAGCCAGTTTCTCCATGGTCGTGGCACTCTCTCGGTACAGCTGGCTGGAAGATCCTTTTCCAGCCTGAACTTTGTCCAGAGAAGAAACCAGCAGATTGTGTACTCGACGAAGATCATTGAGGTCACTGACAACTCCACTTCCAATCCATGTACTACACACCTAGCCAAAGAAAATTTTAAAATTGTTGTATAAAAATATTGACATTTAATATAAAATATATTTTTTTCCTTGAGGGAAGAAACACAAAACAAAACCAATAAACAAAACAACAAAAAACCGCAAAGCTATGCTTTAATATTAGTTTTAATAACTAAACAGCAAGTATGGAATTTATTGTACAATGATGTGGAAAATAAAACAATATTTACTTGTCATGTGTCCATTGTCTAATTGGACAAAAATTTTACCAGAAAAGATTTTCCATCTAAATCAGGTCAGTTGTGAACAATTCTTCAATTCAACAACATTTCTGTTTACTATAAGCAAAGGGTTATTCTGGGTACTATGAGATTTTTTTTTTTAAGTAAAGGGGAAAAAATCTAGTCCCTGTCCTCAAGAAAGAAAACAGATTGAATGAACCCATGAGAACATTTACGACTACAATACTACAGTTAAAAAAGGAGGGAGAGATTAATTCTGGCAGGAAAAATGGGAATGTTTAGATATCAGGAAGGTTTGTGTGGATAGATATAGGGGAGTTATTACATGGGGGAAGAACTAAGAGTAGGAAAGTTAACTGAGATCAGATTGTAGCACAATTTAAATTCCATTAGAACTGAATGCAGACTTGTTCTGTAGGTAATCATGAGTTTCCAGGGCTTCTGAGCAGGGGGATATTATTAGAACTGTGCTCCAGTAGAAAGCCTGCTCCAGGACTGATGCATAGAATGAATGTGTATAGATAGTAAGCAATGTGTTCAGTTAAGTGACTATTACAATACTATGAAACAGAGATGACAGTGATCAAACTGGGAATGGAACAAAAAGGGAGAGGCATCAGGGAAAGACTTGGAAGTAGAAATCACAAGGTTTGGAAACCCATTAAATATTTTTAGGGGGTGGGGCACAAAGCTATGCAAAAAGGGCGAGGAATCAAAAATTGCCAAATTTTGATTGCCAAAGCTGTTAATGGAAGGAAGGTGATACTGCTTAAGAGAGATAACATAAGAAAATAGAAAAGTTTGGTGATGAGAAGTTAGCATGATCTTGGTGGTGAACATTTTGACATGCTGAGTTCAAAGTACCGGTTAGAGACCCGGGAAAGACATTCAGCAGGTGACTAGAAACTTGGGTCTGGATTTCAGGAGCAAGGACAAAGGTAACTCTGTAGACCTGGGAATGCTCCACACAAAGGTTATAACTAAAGCAATGTTACTAAGTGAATTTGTTCAAGAACTGATGTGCTTAAAAAAAGGCCTTGCCCTGGACGGGTAGCTCAGTTGATTGGAACGTCATCCCATATACCACAAGGTTGCAGGTTTGATTCCCGGCCAGCACTTACCTAGGTTTCAGGTTCAATTCCTAGTCAGAGCACATACGGGGGAGGCAACCAATCTATGTAACTCTCTCACACTGATGTTTCTTTCTCACTTTCTTTCTCTCTCTCTCTCTCTCTCTCTCAAAAATCAATCCTCAGGTGAGGATTTAAAAAAAGTCTTAAGGGCAGACACAGGGAAAATAGTTCTACTTAAGGGACAAATGGAGTAAGAATAAGCAATGAAAGAAATTAAAGACTAGAAATGCAGAAGGAAAACCAGGTAAGTGTGGTGATAACTGGAGCCAAGTGAAGAATGTCAAGAGGAAGGGTGGTCTGGTAGTGCCAGCTTTATTCAACAATTACAAGTCCTCACTTTCTTACCTGAAATCCTTGGGCCAAGACATGTTTTACAGTTCACAACATTTTGGTAAAAGGTAACAAGGGACATGGACCTCATTAAGAAAGACAACAAGCAAGATGTGTGGGAGCACCTCATAATTAACACGGATATTTCGCGAGTGAAAGATAGTACGAGTCACACTGAAAGAGATTAACCAATACTCCAGTCTCACTCAGCTTCATGTCAGGGCCAAATGAGTACAGTCAGCTCAGGTTTTGCTATAAAACAAATTATGCAAAAGCTTTTGGCTTTCAGAGCATTTGGATATTGAATCATGGTTAATGGACTGTGTGCCTATATTTAAAACTTTTTAAAAGTTGAGAATAAATATTTATGTAACTATTATATTCTTATAATCTTATTCTCAAAGGATTCAAACTAAATTGAATAAAAATTAATAAGGATATTTTAATATTATCAATCATAAACATACTGATGGCAAAATAAAATGCCAGTCAAAACAATGTTGAAAACATGACATTTAAAGTGAAAAAGATTAACTATAAATATGAGAATAAAGAGTTGTTATTCTAAGGAAACAAAACATACTGGAGAGAGCTGATAAATGTTTCTGCAAAATTTGGTAGAAATATAACTAAAAGTTGGGGAAAATTGTAAAGATTGAGACTTGGCACTAAGTTTACATTGCAAAAACCTAAGTACATTTTCCACTTTAAAGAACATGAAATTAGAAATTGCAGATACTGCAATAGGGCTTGGTTTACCCAGAAAGACAAAGCAGCACTGAATCAGCAAAATCATAACCAGAGAAAAGATCTTGGACTTGCAGCAAAAGAGTGGTGAATAAGTGCACATTTATAAGTTCTAAGTTGAAGTCAATATTTAAAGTATGTAATATGTTATGATTTCTACTCTGCTTGAAGTAATGTTTGATTAATCCACTGATTAGTCCCCAATTGCGTTACATTTGAAGGTCTTCCTATAATATCGAAGAATTACCCTGATTTCCAGGTTTAATGTTACATTTATCTAGTAAACAAGCTCGGATGCCATGTCTCATGATCTGCCTGAAGCCAAGTCCTTACTAGCCCTTAAGGAAACACCTCTTCAGGTGTTTCAAAACCAGGGTTTCTTCCAGAAACAGAAGGATAGGAGGTCAAAAATGTATGCCTGACACTAGAGAAAAAGAAACTGCTTATTGGAAAAGCAGCTAGAGCCACATAAGAAATAAGATGCTTAAGGCAAATTCACTAACAGGAAATTTTCATACTACTCACTCACAAAATAAAATTCTAATAGCCTTTGCTTTTCTAATGATCAGGAACTTTGTAGCAGGCTTTCTCTAATTAAATACTCTGCTCTGAAACAGCACTATGATATATTTATTTATACATGACTATGATTTCTGTATGCCATAGCAAATGACGTACTCTAACTCCAGGGTTTATACTATGATCCCCAGACCTCTTTCTTAAACAAGGCTCCCTCTTCTCTCTCTGGTCTGCTATTGGTGAGAGGAGTTCATTTCTCTGAAGGCCACCATTAAGACAGCTCGCTTCAGAAAAATAAGACTTACCAATGGAAGGAAGAGGTAAATCCATTCAGTCACTGAGAGAACAAAGTCAGAATTTCCAATCATCATTGCAAAGAGAACATTCTCTGAGGATATATGTAGCTTTTTTGTGGATTCTAAGCAATAATGACAGACCATAGTTTTGTACTCCTGAAAACTTGGAGAGAGTTGTTTCTATTCTATCCTTAAATAGATGAAGAATCTGATTTTCTGAAAGATTAGAGCTTAATGCATGAATCCTTTTTCAGGATGAGGCATAATAAAAAAGAGGAACTTACTAAAGGTATATCTCTTCAGATACAATAATGTAAGAAAATCCCCGGAGATTAATTTTGCAATGAAATATCCATACTGTGAAATTCTCTTTTGGATAATTTAATACCCAGAAATTTGTAGAATTATTGCAGCCTATAGTCAAAGAAATCTTTTGTTATCTAATTGTCATTATTATACATTCTTTAATTATTCTACATTTTGAGATCTTACATTTATTTTAGTCCCTCTTATGACTGTCATATTTCTGTTCACTTCTGGGTTATATAAAAGCTATGCATCCCAAAGTCATGTCCTCAGCTATGATAAAAAAAAAGGGGGGGGGGGATGTGATTAACAGTTTATATATCATCATTTGATACAAAATAAAAAAGGAAACTGTTACTGCTATATTACCAAGATAAAAATAAATGTTATTTAATTTTTCTATCTTTTTTTTTTTTTTTGCGTGTCATCCTTGCCCAAGTGCCATGCTAATCTTCTCTGTATCGTTCCAATTTTAGTATATGTGCTGCCGAAGCGAGCACTCTATCTTCTTTTTTGGAAGTGAAATTCTAAGATATCTATGAACTTATAGACCAAAGCCATACAAAAACCCTATTTTTCTTCTTACCTGGCAAGCTTTTGCTATTATGTCTGATGGGGTATCTTGTGAAAAAGCTGGTCTTAGAGCAGCTCCCACCTAGAAAAATAGAATTTATTTTTAAAGTTAAGTAGTAAACAGTAAGCCTCTTTTTTTTCTTTGGAGATGAATACACACAAAACACAATTTTGTTCCTTTCTTTTTATTATCTCTCTTTCTCTCTCTCTCTTTTTAATTCTCACCTGAGGATATGTTTTTATTGACTTGACAGAGAGAGGAAGGAAGAGAAAGAAACATTGGTGTGAGAGAGAAAAATCGATGGGTTGCCTCCCATATGTGCTCCGACTGGGGATTGAACTAGAAACTTAGGTATGTGCCCTGACCTAGACTGGAACCCACATCCTTTTGATGCATGGGACAACACTCCAAACAACTGAGCCACCCAGCCAGGGCTATTATATCTCTCTTTCTTTCCAGTTATGATAAACTCAACTATACCATTTTTTTTGCTTTCCAGGAGGTTATTATTATTAAGTCTATATGAATACTATACCAAATAGGCAATGAATTTTGTTTATTTTTCCTTTGTTTTTGTTTAAGTGTAAATAGGATTTTCTGACAAAGTCAGATGTTCCCAGAGATAACAAAAAATTGCTATCCTTTTTTTTGCTTATATTTTCCTAAACATATTTCTAACAATATTTACTTCATGGGTGAATTTTATATAACTGGATCAATTCCTTTAAATAATTACTAAACATTTGTAGTCACTAAAAAAAAACTTAAGAGATTATTTCACCTCAAAAAGAGATGCTTTGCAGCCTGACCAATGTTGCTCAATGGTTGAGCATTGACCTACGAACCAGGAGGTCACGGTTCGATTCCAGGTCAGAGCACATGCCCAGGTTGCAGGCTCAATCCCCAGTGGCTTGTAGGAGGCAGCCAATCAATGATTCTCTCTCATCATTGATGTTTCTATCTCTCTCTCCCTCTTCTTTCCTCTCTCTGAAATCAACACAAATTTTTTTTTTAAAAAAAGGAAGAAAGAGAGATGCTTTACCCTGGCTGGTGTGACTCAGTTGGGTGGGCATCCTCCCATGCATTGGGAGGTCACCAGTTCCATTCCTGGGAAAGAGCACATACCCCCGGTTGCAGGCTCAATCCCCAGGTGGGGGGCATGCAGGAGGCATGTTGCACTCTTGCACTGATGTTTCTCTCTCCCTTCCTCTCTCTAAAAATCAATAAACTATTTTTTTAAGAGGGATGCTTTAAAAAAAAGGTTGTTCAAGAAATATTATTTCATATACTCTTGTTATAGGAATAAGTGAAGGGATTTTAGCTTTAGTTTTAATAAGCCAACGTCAATCACAGATTCTTAGCTACATTAGATTTAATACGTATGAACTAAATAAAAAATTAAATGTAGTCAGCCCCTAGTTTGAGATTTCTTCCCTTTCACTAGAGATTCACTTGCTAAGGCATATCAACAGCACTTTGGAAATGAATAAAGAGCCCTCTCTGTGACTAAAGACACATGGCAATTAACTGCAGTATTTGCATTGCAATAATCAAATAATCGCAGAGCTGGTAAGTGGGTCCTGTACTGAAGGAGAATACTATAAAAGAGATTATTGGGCCAAAACCGGTTTGGCTCAGTGGATACAGCGTCGGCCTGCAGACTGAAGGGACCCAGGTTCGATTCCGGTCAAGGGCATGTACCTGGGTTGTGGGCACATCCCCAGTGGGAGGTGTGCAGGAGGCAGCTGATCGATGTTTCTCTCTCATCGATGTTTCAACTCTCTCTCTCTCTCCCTTCCTCTCTGTAAAAAAACAATAAAATATATTTAATAAAAAAAAGAGATTATTGGGTCAACTAATAAAAGTGGAATATGACAGATTATATAAAAGTAGTATAGCAATGTTAAATTTGCTGAAATTGATAACTGTTCTGTGATTATGTAAGATAATATTCTTACCCGCTGGAAATATAGACTGAAGTGTTTAAGGTAAAGGTACATGGTTTAAATCATTTACTTTTCAATGATTCAGAAATAAGAGAGAGAGAGAGAGAGAGAGAGAGAGTGTGTGTGTGTGTGTGTGTGTAGAGAGAGAGAGAGAGGAGAGACAGACACTATCAATGTTAAAGCAAATGAGGCAAAATTAACAATTGGCAGTTATAAGTAAAAGATATGACTTTTTTTTTACTATTCTTGCAACTTTTCTGTTTGAAATTATTTATAAACTAGAGGCCCGATGCACAAAATTCATGCAAGAGTAGGCCTTCCTTCCCTCGGCTACCGGCACCAGCTTCCCTCTGGCACCTGGGACCTGGGCTTCCCTCCAGCCACTGGCAGGCACCCGGGACCAGGCTTCCCTACCAGCCCCGGCTTCATCCAGAAAATCGTCTGGTCTAATTAGCATATTATGCTTTTATTATTATAGATAAAAAGTTTAAAAAACACACAAAAGGACTGTATTCTAATAGGCTGAGTATTTGAGAGTAAACAATTGTATAAAGATTTTTGGTAGCCAGCTGGGCTCAAGTCTATAACTTCCTCACCTATACTTATGATGGGAAAACAATGGATTATACATATTCCCACTTTGTTTAGGTTTGAGCATAGCTTTTAGATAAGGTGTGGTATAGACAGAACCAAGATTTTGGTATAACGCCGAAACCGGTTTGGCTCAGTGGATAGAGCGTCGGCTTGCGGACTGAAAGGTCCCAGGTTCGATTCCGGTTAAGGGCATGTACCTGGGTTGCGGGCACATCCCCAGTAGGAGATGTGCAGGAGGCAGCTGATCGATGTTTCTCTCTCATCGATGTTTCTGACTCTCTATCTCTCTCCCTTCCTCTCTGTAAAAAATCAATAAAATATATTTTAAAAAAAAAGATTTTGGTATAACCACATTAAAAAGAAAAAGTTTATTCTTTCCTTGCTAGCATAAGTTCTTTGCTTTTACATAACCTACTATTTTTTGGAATACATCTATTGTGCCTCATCTGAATAACTAATAAAGGGATAAATCTCATGAAAAAATGCATCCTTTTTAGAATTAAATAAAAAAATCTTTTGCAAGTATCTAATTCTTTCAGTAATATTTTAGCTAATGTTATTAAAAGTTAATTTATCCTTCAGCATACAGGGCACAATTGCTTTTCATTTTTAAAAATGCTTATAAAGTCTTGATATGTAAAAATAATGGCAAGAAATCCACAATACTCTTTGAATGTTCTTTTTATCTTTTAAGTGGTATGCTAAATATGTAAACACAAGACAGCAAAGCCAAGCTAGAATTTCTATTCTAGTTTTATCACTAACATGCTATCGTGACTTAAAAATAGTGACAAGTTTTATACTATTGTTTCTGCAACTGTGGGTTGATTCAAACTATGTAACAGACAATGGCAGTAGAAATATGCCTTCTACCTGAATAAATAGGGTGCAGTTCCAAATACATTTTTCCAGGGAATCTTCACTCCTTTAATGATCACTCAAAAGATCAATTTTAAAATTTTAAATAAATAGAGTATCTCACATTAGCTTGATACTGCTCCAGAATCACATGACCTGGAAATTCTGGCTCCGGTACAGATGCAAACTTCTTGATAATGTCTTCAAGTGCTTGGAGCCCAGCCATCCGCAGCTGGTTACTGTGATCAGTTGCAGCCATGAATGCCATACGGATCAGGTCAGAAAGATGAAGTACCAAGAGGTCATCTAAAAATAAAAATAGAAGGCAAAAGGAAAACTTTCCCAAGAATAAATATAATAACATAAAAACATGAAATGAGCCTTAACCGGTTTGGCTCAGTGGATAGAGCGTCAGCCTGTGGACTCAAGGGTTCCAGGTTCGATTCCGGTCAAGGGCATGTACCTTGGTGCGGGCACATCCCCAGTGGGGAGTGTACGGGAGGCAGCTGATCGATGTTTCTCTCTCATTGTTGTTTCTAACTCTCTATCCCTCTCCCTTCCACTCTGTAAAAAATCAATAAAATATATTTTTTTAAAAAGAGAGAGAAAGCAGTGATACCACTTCCATTTAAAAAAAAAATGAAATAAATTTGTTATAAAGCATTTGTGATTTACATATTTCAGCGTGTTTAAAAATAACAGAGGCACACTTTCAAGAAAGCTTCCATATCATAATAGCTCAACAACACTGGTAAATTAATTACCATTACTTTCCCCAAAGGAGTCTGTGATTCTCTGAGAATAGGATTGGCAAACATTTTCTGTAGAGAACCAGATAGTAAATATTTTGGCTTGGCCAACCATATAATTTCTATAGCAACTGCTCGACTCTGTTATTATAGTATGAAACTAACTACTCACAGTATGTATACAGATGGGTATGTGGTGCAACAACAAAACTATATTTACAAAAACAGACTGTGGGCTAGATTTGGACTGCAGCCAAATCTAGTAGTTTGCCAACCCCTTTCTGGAAGACTTTTATAAGAATGAGATGTAGAAAAAAGATATATATTTTCCTTTTAGCCTTAAAGTAAAGACTGCCCTAACTGTGCCCTAAAAAAAAAAACCCTTGAAATCAGGTCTCAAGAGAATTCAAAAGGTATCAAGTAACTTAACTACAACCCAGAATGAAGTCCAACACTATTTAAAGAAATACAACAAAATATGGTACTAATTGCAAAAAATTTGCAATGTATAGCACCTAATAAAAAATTACCAGGGGTGCAAATAAGCAGAAAAATATACCTCATAACAAGGAAAGGAAAGAAAAACACACACCAATGAATAGAAACAGGTCCAGAAATGAGAGAGATGACAAATTAGCAGACAAGAACCTCTATTATAAATATGTTGCCTATATTCAAGAAGGAAGAGAAAAACATAAATATAATAAAGAGAGAAATAAAAGACAGAGAAAACCACCAATGGGACTTCTAGAGATAAAGAAATATCTGAAATGAAAAATATGCTGGATAAGATTAATAGTGATTAGATACTGAAGAAGAAAATATCACTGAACTTAAAGACAGGCAACAGAAGTTATATGAAAAATTTATTGAGCTCGGGGACTTTATAAAATTCTTCAGGAGGCTACAAGAGTTGCACAGTCTTTTTGAAGCAGAGGCAAATCTGTGTGACTCAGCCTGATCCCCATTCAGCTACTATTTAAACAGGTTTTTCTTGTTAATGTTCTTGTGAAGGTTTTAAGACAAGCATCTTCCAGTTTTTTTCATGTGTCCACCCAAAATGCCAATTTTAGAATCTTAAATTAAAAAAAAAAAAAATCAATTGGTTTGGGGAAGGGAAGCAAAAAGAATTGAGGGGGGAAAAAACATTTGGCTACAAGACCCCAAATGCTTTCTCATCTAAAGGAGGCAAAAACACACCATCAATAAAAACTAGTTATAATAAACTATTTCCAGAACTTGAGAGAAAATTTCCACGACAGAAGAAACTGAATTAAAATGGGCATATTAATATTATGCCAGCCCAAAAGTAAATAAAAGGACCCATTATTCCTTCTGCACTCTGTCACTTAATTTATAAGTTCCAGAACTATATCAATCTACCAACCAAAATTGTTCCTAAAATTAAAGTGCTGTTGTTTCTCTACATAATCTCTACCTCCAACCTTTCTCAAATCAGTACCTTTATGTTTTTTCCAAATTCAAGGAAATGAACTCCTAAAGAGGCATAGTGGGAATAGGGACTGGGCAGAAACTCCAAAATGGGAAGAGAATTAGCAGGCTGTTAGAAGTTTATTACATCTGGAGTAGTAATTCCCTACAACTAAAACACAGTAGATCAAAAGGGAGATAGGGATAATACAGGAAGAGTCTAGATAGGACTCACATTGAGTCTATAGTTTCTCACACCCCATCCCATGACTGTTCAGAATGGCACAGTGGATGCTGGAAAGGATCCTGTTTCAATTTAAGCAGAACAAAGCATGTTAGATAGTGAAGTCTAGGTTGTGGAGCTGTTATACCAGCTTACTATCCAGCTACCAATGTGAAGTGCCCAGGAAGCAAAGAAAACATGGGCAATTTGGCCACCCACACCATCCACACTGTGAGCAATCCTATATAATAAAAGGGTAATATGCAAATTGACCCTAACAGCAGAATGATCCGTGGCTATGATGTGCACTGACCACCAGGGGATAGACGCTCAACACAGGAGCTGCCCCCTGGTGGTCAGTGTGCTTCCACAGGGGCAGCACTGCTCAGCCAGAAACTGGCTCATGACTGGCCAGTGCAGCGGTGGTGACAGGAGCCTCTTCCGCCTCCACAGCAGCGCTAAGGATGTCCCCCGAGGGTTCCCGGGATGCCAGAGTGATGTCTGACTGCTAACTTAGGCCCGATCTCCTGGGGAGCAGGCCTAAGCTGGCAGGTGGACATCCCCCGAGGGGTCCCAGACTGCAAGAGGGCACAGGCCAGGCTGAGGGACACACACACACACACACACACACACACCGCCCCAGTGCACGAATTTTTGTGCACCAGGCCTCTAATGATATATAAGCAAACAAACCTATGGAAAAAACACTCAGGGAAAAGGAAATTAGAAAAATTTTTGTCAAATTTTTAGAAAATCATTTGTCAGTTCAATAGGATGTAAAAAATACCCATGGCTGTTATTTTTCTGGAATAAGAAAGGAAAACCATAAAGAGTGAAAATAATTTGAAATAACTGCGGTGGAAAAAATATAGAAGAATTAAAGGAAAACTAAAAACACAAAAAAAAGGCTTCAGATCCACTATGGAAGGAGAAAAGAGTAAAACATGATCAATGATATAAAGGAAACACTTGTGAGGATCTCTGAGAATGCAGGCAAAAACACAACAAGTTATAATAGTGAGCCAAAACAATTAAGAAATACAAAGTAAGAAAGACTATTTAAGGATATTTGCCATTCCTTAAATATAGCATGAATACTTATCCTTCCATGCTTTTACAAATTCTAACCTCCTATGCTTATAATAAATCAGTGTAGTAGGCAGAATAATGGTGTCCAAATACTTACATGTCCTAATCCCTATAACGTGAATATGTTACCTTCCATGGCAAAAGGGACTTTGCAGAAGTGATTAAGGTTATGGATCCCCAAATGGGAACATTATCCTAAATTGTCCATGTGGGCCAACTTAATCACATGAGTCCTTAAAAGCAGAGTACCTTAACTAGCTGCAATCAGAGAGAAAAAGATGTGATGACTGAAGAAGGATCACAGAGATTCAATCTTGCTGGGAATGAAGACGGAAAGGGGCCACAAGCCAAGGAATGCAGGTGGCCTATAGAAACCAGGGGTTGGGGGTGAGGCAGGAGGGGAGAGGAGAGGAGAAAATGGCCTCCAGAAAAGAAAGCAGCCCTGCCAACACCTTGATTTTAGCCCAGTGAGTTTCATGCTGAACTTTCTGACCTAAGAACTATAAGTCAGTCAATAAATTTGTGTTGTTTTAAGCTACTAAGTTTGTGGACATTTGTTATATAGCAGCAAGAGACAACAAATACAACCAGCCTCTTCTACCTGGAAAACCCTTTCTCTGCCTCTAAAACCTAGTTTCAAAATTACAGAATCTGTGAGGTATTCCCTGGCTCTTCAGGATACGAATGCTACTCTTTTATGTTCACAAAGCACTCTATCATACCACATTTGGGACATATAATTATGTGACAAGTCTGTCTCTCTGTCTCTACACTAAAAGCTCTTCAAGGGTATGGCCTATGTTCTCTTTTCTTCTGTGTATCCCCAGTATGAAGCAAAGAACAGGATTCAGTAAATATTTGATGAATGATGACAAGAGAAAGACAGTGTTTATGACATTTCATGCTTTGCTGGTACCCTATATTCAGATTCACATTTTATACACGGGGCATGATGTTTTACTTTTTGTTTTTTAATCCATTTGTAAGCTCTGCTGATCCTTAAACACAACACAGTAAACTGAAAGGCATTATGTATAGACTTCAATATTGTTGATATATAAAATTTGTCTCCAGATATTTTAAAAATGACTGGGTGCTGAAGAGACAACAGGATAAGATATGGAGTTTGTTACTGCACAGCTCTCAGCTTGTCTGGGTCTCCAAATTTGTAAAATGAAGATATTAGACCTCATAATCTCTTTGTAAATTCCTCATTAATATCTAATCCAGGAGATATATGGTACAAAAAGCTTATAAAACATTAAAAACCCATGAGGGGTTTCAGTAATAAACAATTTTCACCTTTTCAAAAATACCTAATAGCATTTCTGAAATCTAAGAGTTTGAAATTCACCAACTCAGTCCAAAAGTCTGACATTCTCCATGCTGAGGACTACAGAACTCAGGTTATACATCTTAAAGATTTGTCATTTCTGTAAAATACAGTGCTAATCTGAAAATTTTAACATTGAAGTGTTAAAACTAGGACAATGTACTAAGGAAACATAAGTTACTGCCATCGTTATCCTTAGGACAAATGAGATCAATAGATGAGAGAGAGGGAGAGAGGGAGAGAGGGAGAGAGAGAGGTGGGAGAAAGAGAGAGAAAGGAAGGGAAAGAAAGGAAGAGAAAATAAAAAAGAAAGCTACAGCCTAAAGCAGTAAAATACTGTAAACCTATAAAAATACTTTGGGAAAAGAAGTACTGATTTTAAATTTACTTGTAGGGTTTCGTAGTTTAGCAGAACGTGCCATGGCAAGATCAAAGTGAGCCTGGTCTGCATTTTCACACAGATTGATGATTCGACACAGGCAATCAGCAGCAAACACCCGAGTGGCCCACCGAGGTGCCACAAAAGGCTTTGATTTATCTTCTTCGCCTAGTGTGGTAAACATGATATCATCGTCCATCTCATCTTTCTTTTCAGATTCTTCATCTTTTCCACTACCTAATGGAGTTGCAGTGCTCATATCTGTAACAAAAATAAAAGCATATTATAACAACCTTAGAGCAAAAATGATACTTTACAAAAAACATTGTTAGAAGATTTCTAATTCTTTAAAAAAGTTCTCAATCCTTTTAGAACAGTAGAATTGGCAAGCTTTCTTTTTTAAACAATTAAGCAAAAATCAAGAAAAAGATAACATAAAAGTATCTCACATATTTCACTAGCTTAACATACTGTGCTACCCACAGAATAACCTGGGATTTTTATATATGAAAATTTAGTTTGAACATAGTCATTTTTCAAGAAATAAAGAAGTTCATTAGTTTGTAATATAATCTTCAACATTTTTATAGATCAGCGGTTCTCAACCTGTGGGTCGCGACCCCTTTGGGGGTCGAACGACCCTTTCACAGGGGTCGTCTAAATACATCCTACGTATCAGATATTTACATTATGATTCAGAACAGTAGCAAAATCACAGTTATGAAGTAGCAACGAAAATAATTTTATGGTTGGGGGTCACCACAACATGAGGAACTGTATTAAAGGGTCGTGGCATTAGGAAGGTTGAGAACCACTGTTACAGATATTTAGATTAAAATTATAAGTATTTTAAAATGTAAGCTTAAGGTAAAACCCTAATCTTTTAAGACTGATATATTGAGGTATTTTAAAATGTATATATCAGAAGTAAAATAATTTTCATTATTTTGATAACATATTTTATATATTAAATACATACCACTAGAAGCTGCCAGGACATCTTTACAAAGCATTAGCCAGTGGGAAAGTTTTTCTACAGCCAGTGATGAAAGCATATGTCCCAAAGTATCATGAATATCAGAACACAATTTTCTATCTGTCTCCCGGTCTAGCATTCCAAAAAGAAGTCCCTCCAGACCCGTTTCTGTTATATTAACACCTTGGTGCCGGCAGTGAATATCACTCTGAGAACTTACTCCAGGTGCAAAAGAACTGACATCTGAAAAGCAAGTTTTACAGATGAACTTGTATAAGATTTTGCTGTATATTGTAGGTAATTATGATAAGAAGTAAGGCTTAAATGTAAATTCACAATAGCAACAAAACCAGCTATATATACAATTTATCTGTGGTCTCCTGTTTATATATCTTCAGGATCAGAATTTAATCTGACAATTCAAGGTAAAACCCTAATCTTTAGGACTGATATTCTGAGGTATTTTAAACAAATCTCACAAAATGCTCAATGAAAATATTTTATTCTAACAAGGGTGGGAAAGAGAGATTTTCTAAATAGATTTAATTTAATGGACTGAAAAAGTGTCCACTATATTTGTTGGAAAAACAAGTTGAAACTTACTTGGTCTTATTGTCCAGAATTTAAAAAGTCTATAAATCAGAACACAAATTATAAATGGATTACATCCTAAAAGTTCATTTAATATTTGGAAAATCCTTTCCAAGAAACATACAATGAAAAAAATAATACAGTTATAGAATAGTAATAAAGTTCTTGCTTTTTCTAAAAATACTTTTATTCTCATACACAGCAGAAATAATAAAACTGGTAGCCCTAAGAATGAATACATTATGCTTGTTAATGGAACTCTCATTATACTATGCTAAAATTGAAGTTATTCTGGTGTCTGATTAATCCCCAAGCAACTTCTATGCATTAGAAAGTCTTACAAGCAAAAATTTTCTCTCACAACAAGGGAAATATCTCTGTCAATTAAGGTCTGAAAAAGTTGCCAAGCCACTGATCCCTAGAGAGTGGAAGATGAGCTATGAATTCGAGCTATGAATTCGAGCTATGAATTCAAGCTATACTAAAACTAAACCCTCCCATAAAGCAGAAAGACCTGAAGAAGGCAAAGATTTACCTTTTACTATCAGAGCATCTACCAACAATTCATAGATTATTGGTTACTTTGGCCTTATCTCTCAAAGGAAAAGTTGGATCATAAAAAGTTAACTATTGTCAAAGACTGGAGTCTTTCAAAATAGGTAATTTCTCTTTTCAGAAGTCTATTAGTGACACCAAGCAATATCCCCAGAGTTAGGCACCCTTTATACAGTGAAATAATTTTCAAAGGATGGCAGTATTCAGATAGTAAATGGTATTTTTCTAAGCTACGAAATCTTTTAAAAGGTAAAAATGTAAAATTACCAAAAAAACTACATTGGAATTTTTAAAGGTGATAATGATTTTATTTTATTTAAAAGAATAAGAAAATTGATCATATTTTTTGATCAAATAACAAAAAAATGTTATTTAATAAGTAATACCCATTTGAAATGTTCGAATATTTAAAGGAAAAAAATACTGACTGGTAAAATTACTTACTAGCACCGCTGCTCTCTTTGTCCCCTGCACTTTTGGCTAGGCTCATGGCATATTCACAGACTTCAGCTGCTTCTCTTTGTGCAAGCTGCCGGAGACAAGCCACTGCTGCTCGTCGA
Organism: Myotis yumanensis; assembly: GCF_028538775.1. Taxonomy (NCBI): domain Eukaryota; kingdom Metazoa; phylum Chordata; class Mammalia; order Chiroptera; family Vespertilionidae; genus Myotis; species Myotis yumanensis. The sequence continues at coordinate 17,875,502 of NW_027223762.1, forward strand.
AGTAACAAATGGGAACTACATAAGTGAACCTAGAAGCCATAATAATTGTAGACATTTTTTTTTAAAAGCTGTAATTGTACTTGCCTCATGAAGGTATATAAACACCTAACTTGTGAAGAGGCTCTCCATTTAACAGCCTCAGCTGTTTAAATAACATCTTTATATAATAAAGATGTAATATGCAAATGGTCATTAAGCCATGAAGCGTAATGTCTGACTGCGTAATGACCGGATCACGGATCAGCAGGAGGGTGGGGTAGTGAGCTACAAGCAGGCAGCTGAGAGCTACAGGATGGGGCAGGGCAGCAAGCTATGAAGGGGCAATGTGGTGGAGGGAGCTACAGGAGGGCGGGGCAGCGGGAGGAGAGCTACAGGAGGGCAGCAGCAAGCTACTGGTGCACGGATTTGTGCACAGGGCTACTAGTAGTCAAATAATGGACTTTTAGAAAAATAATAATACCAATAAAATATATAAAGAACATTTCAGTAGCTAAAGTAACTGTCCCAAGACCTGAGCACTAAATATCATACAAGTATACCTAATAAAATTCTAGAAGGATCTTTTGCATATCTTATTTTACACATGGCCCTACTAAACTTTGTCTTCTAAACTTTTTAAGTGTATAGAGATTAAATATAGTGAATGAAAATTTAGGGGGCAGAATGCACAGTAAAAACTGAAAGCAAAGGAGGGTATTAATTAAAATTCTAAAAAAAAAAAAAAAAAAAAAAAAATCAACCAAACAAACATCTGAAAAGAACTGGAAAATGTAGCCATTTGGTATGGAATTTTTTTTAACTTCAAAAGTTCCTGAAAGAATCAATATCGTATACTTAATACATAAAGTATGATTAAGAGCTCAGGCTCTGGTTGCCAGATTGGATTTGAATCCTGGCTCTGTCACTTATTCCTGAGTGACCTTAGATAAGTTACTTATCCTCTCTGTGCCTTGTTTGCCCATATATAATGTGGGGATAGTAATTCTTCACAGTGTGACATGAACATTCCTGTTCATGTCTTTTGGCATACATGTGCATGCATTTCTGTCAGGTATTTACTTAACAGTGGACCTGCTGGGTAATAGTGCAGCACATATTCAACTTCTATAGATTATGCCTAATTATTCTCCAATAAAGCTTCTTTTCCCCTCCTTACATTTCACAAAACTCAGGAACAGGAACATTGCTTGCTCCTACATCAGACCTCCACCTTCCAATAAAAATCCCTATTATTTTACACTTTATGTCATCTTGCTATCTCTTCTTGTATCTACCATCCTCAACAAGTGGACACCCTGCTCTGTCACTGACAACTTGGGCATTCAGCTCAAGTCTTTCACTGACATCTCCTTCAATTACTTATAGATATCAATGCCTATGTGCAGAATAGTCTGTCAGGACATGGTACAACGAGCAATTAATAATTCAATAGAAAGGAGCATGAAGTTTATAAAAATCTAAATTGATTCCACGAATACAGATGAACCTATGTGTAGATTATTTTTCAGAGAGTGTCAAAAGATCTGGTAATGGAAGGGACTTCTATCAATATGGAAATTGGACAGCCACTTGAATGGCCCTTTTTCTCATCTTATCCTACCACGCCATCTCCTTCCCACCAGCTGCCTGTAATCTCACTACTTACTTTTTAAAAGAGTTTCAGGAAAGAGTTCCAACATGCCTTGTAATAAAACCCTTGAGGTTCTACTAAGGAAATAGGTTTGGAGACATAATGCTGTGTTAACACAAAGGAAGTTCATTGCATTCCCTGTGGCTTACGGATAACTGCCACGGAGATAAAGAAAGTCATGTTATTACTTTCCCAGGTCCTCTTAAATGTGTTCTAGCACATAAGGTCAACCCCACAGTATAATTACCTTTAAGGAGAAAAAAAAAGGGGAGAGGAACCAGATAATTTGTGGAGTGTGTGTCTGCATCTCCATCATATTTGTCAGTTGCCTACCTAAGCTTCAATCCTGTAACCAGTTCACCTCACTCATGTGGTGCCATCTATGGCCTCAGAGCTTGGGCATTAGACCATGGCTTTTGCCAGGATGTTTCATATCATGTTGAAGAATTAAATTTAGTGCACAATCCAGTTAACTATTTTCTTTGCATATGCTCTTTGTAAACATTGTACATTAGGTTTCTGCTCTGTGGCACACTCAAACTCCTTGATAATCTGGAACTAATTCAGTTCCCAGGGGTGAAACAGGAGCAAACTTGGTGGAGTAAAGCTAAATATACCACATGAGATCTAATATCATGGCCTTCCAGTTCCTTCACCACATTGTGGATAACCTTCTCTTCCCTTTTCTCAGCAATATCTTCCCATGGTTGCATCTATTATACCTTTCCTTCTCCCTATATATCAGCCTCCTCCTGTCATTGTCTTTCTCCCTTATCCAAATGAAATTTCATAATCCATTGTTAACTTCCTCACTTCCTTCATCCTGCTGTCATTTAATGAATCAACTTGGCCAAAGCCCAGCTATGAATGTATCAAAGTATCTGGCTGCTCAAAGCCTGCACCCAAGTTGTTTACAGGTGCTGAACAAATTCTCACAACAAGGTGAACTGGTACCATCATAAATCACACAATGGAGCCAAAGAGGCCACACTGATCTTGTATTTCTCCATATACTCCCAACTCCCACGTCCCATTCTCCTCAAACTTCTGGCCCTCCTCCCAACCTATACCTACACTCATCCTCTCCTCCTTTCTTTACGTTGCACTGGAAGAGCTATCTACTTATGCCCTGGAAACTCTATCCCATTAGAAACCTTGAAAAAAAAAAAATATATATATTTCCATGCTGTCAGCAGGTGCGACTGGGTCTGGTGCCGTCAGTGCATAAGAGTAGCAGCGGTGGGAGCGAGGCTCCCAGCAGACAGGGGCCTGCGGGTGCAGCAGGAGGGGCCGGGAGGGGGCACAGCAGGAGGGGCCGGGAGGGGGCGCAGAGGATGGTCTGAGACTTGCTCCTGTGTCCACCACAGCCTCACAGCCCACAGTTCAAGGTGCACGAATTCATGCACTGGGCCCCTAGTATTAAATATTCCTTCTAGGCCTTATATCAGTGGTTCTCAACCTCCCTAATGCCGTGACCCTTTAATACAGTTCCTCATGTTGTGGTGACCCCCAACCATAAAATTATTTTCGTTACTACTTCATAACTGTAATTTTGCTATTGTTATGAATTGTAACGTAAATATCTGATATGCAGGATATATTTAGGCGACCCCTGTGAAAGGGTCATTCGACCCCCAAAGGGGTCGTGACCCACAGGTTGAGAACCGCTGCCTTATACCATTAATTCTCCCACTCTATAGCCTCCATCTCATCAGCATTTAAACATGCTCATTTCTCTCTACTGTAAGAGAAAAAGAATCTCTCCTGACTCCATCACCCCCTTGCCCTACTGTCCTCTCCTTACAGTCAAACTTCTAGAAAGAAGTTTCTGTTTACAGTCCATCTTTAACCCAAAGTATCTGGGCTTCTATTTGTGCTACTCTACCAGATGACTAAACAGTTCCTTACATGCATCACACTCTTTCCTGTCTTGGGGCATTTTACTTATTTTCTCTCTTCCTAAAAATAAATGCTGTCCATTCCAATAAAGTGCTCTTCCTCAAACTAACTCCTATTTATCCTGAAAATCACACCTTAAATAGCATTTTTTTCCACGGGAATCTTTTCTGAATGCCTGGATTATGATAGGTTTCCCTGTCAAATGCTCTCCTATAGTCTTTACTAGCACCTATTTCATTTGTAAATAATCACTGTTAAGCATGTTCCCTTGAAACCATAATTTTCATTATGACAGAGGCTTTATCTTATCTCATCCACAAATGTATCCCCATACTTTGTATGGTGTCTGGCATATAGCGGGCTCTCACTAAATATTTATTGAGTGAATAAACTAACGACTGTGAGGATAGGAACAGATTCTAAGAAGTTATCAAACTTCAAGAAATAAAATTCTGAGTGGGAAACTCTAAAAATATTAAGGACTATTAGCTAATAAATAGTTTACCAAAACACATCTTAAGATGGGGGGGAGGGGGGGATCGGTAAATAAAATAAATAGTCAGAAAGTGACTACTGAAGCCAAAACCCTAGAATCCATCATCTAGGAAACCTACTTTTTTGTTTATTTTGGTCTAGTTTGAGCTTTTGGGAAACAAATTTGGAGCTCTCTAAATAAATCAGTAAAAAAAGAGCTTTATACTCACACAAAGGCTAGGAACGAGACTAGATAGGTTGACATGTCGTGGTGCAAACATGTGAAGCTGCTGAAGGCAAGATATGGCAGCTGCCTGAACGAGAGAATCTGAATGGTCCTGGGTAATTGCACAGCCCACCAAACAAGAAGAACGAATTGTGGAAATAGTTGCTCCATTTCCTAGTAGTAAAAGAAAAATAAATGCACAAAACAACTACTTTATTATTATCACCAAAAAGACTCCTAGAAAACAATTATCTTCTAAAAACCCTCCTTCTGATTACTATTTAGGTTGTTTCTAAACAAAACGTCTGCAAAGTCCATGGAAATCATTTCAAAACACAATGGTATATATGACAATGATGCACCTCTGTTAGATTTAGCTAGGTTTGTATTTATTTCCTGAAAAATGATATTGTCTTTTAAACCTGTCAGTTTTATGTAAAAGGGCCAAAAGATTCATCATGTCTGGTTCTCTGTTCAACTAACATTATCACCTCTATCATACAGTAACTTGAAATCCCATTTTCCAAATAAGATTAAGAGTAACTTTTACAGTAATAGTTAGGAAAAATAAATTATAGTATTATATGCTGTGTATAAAAATGTCTTAATTGCCAAATATAAGTGATTTAAAAATTTTGCCAATGTAAAACAAAATAATTTTAGATACAAATAAAGACTAAGCAAGGAAATCAGAGTCACATAAGAGTCACATTCTAATTTGAAATATGCATCGCCTCATCGTCATCATATCCAAAAGCACTTGGTAAATACATAATCAAAGGCACATATTGATTCTCTCCATATCCTTCTGGTATTCACTGAAAATAGAATTATCAACTTTCTCAAAGAGGACACTGAGTCCAAAAAAGAGACATGTCTAAATTACACATTTTTTTTTCAATTCCTAGCATTTTTTCTTAAGATCTTATTTCTACTTCTTTCTTTTTAAAAATATCTGTCCATAGTAGTTAAAAATGCAAGCAGAGGAAATGGATCTGGGCTTCATCTCTGACTCCAACTACTCACTGTATACTTGGAAAAGCTTTTAATCTCTCTCAGCCTCAGTATTTCATCAGTAAAATAGAGAGATATATCTATGTCAGGATTATTGTCAGAATTAAGTGAAATAATGTTTAAGAAGCTTTACCCATTGAAAGGACTTAATAAATGCTGAAATATTCAGGATAAATGCTGATGTGTTTAATTTAGCCATTAGTTGAATTATTTCAGTGGAATTGAAAGGTAACAACATAGACCTTAGAGTCATAAATCTGCTACTCTGTTCAGTAATTCTAGGCAAGTTACTTATCATCTCTAGGCTTGCTTCCTCAGGGAAAAATTAGATAATATTATCTACTTTATGGCAGTGGTTTTTTCAAAACTATGCTCCTGATACTTAGAGTTCAAAAAAATAGTGAAACTAAAGTCCATGAAGAAAAGTGAATGGTTCTCCAGGCCAAAGGAATCCACTTTTATCTTTATCTTCATTTAGAAACGTCTTCTCTGTTTAAAACTTCAAAAAACACTGAGAGTCAGGTTTGTTGTAGAGAATTAATAAAATAATAAGTAAAAAGCAGAGTTCCAGGCCTTCCGTAAGTTGCAAGCATTTAATACACAGTAATGATTATTATTACAACATTTCTTTAAGCAACATCATGATGACATTCAGGAAACTGAAAGATAGCAATTATCTGCCTAGTTCCTCTAATTTAAGATGAACTTACCTTGTAGTTCAGGGCCAACAGTAGTGATTATAGCACCCAAGCATCTACCCAAACATTGATGAACTTCCATATGTGAGGGTGGAACTGTCAACAGCAAGGTAAGAACTAGAGACAATGTTGGTTCCACATACCCACGGTACATGGGGCCACTAGAATCCACTATCAAAGCCAGTGAATGAAGAGACCAAGTCTGGAATAAAATATATTAATTTTATATTAAATTTTAGTAAATACTATCATCTTAATTTTTAATCAACGATCTAGAAACACTTAAAAATATATTCCTTAAGAAATAAAACGTAGCACATAAGTTACCGATCACCAAGAACCAAAGCAACTGATATCTTTAAAGGTTCTCTGTAGCGTGGCTTTGAATGTCAGAAATAAAATGTCAATGGTCAACTAATTTTTCTTCTACTATAATGTATATATATTTTACCCTGTCAAAGATAATGACTTAGGTAATAAGTGTTCGATTCCGTGGATGCTTATGGACAGTATCTTTATTGTATGTACTACTGGAGTTTTGCTAAAAAACTCGCCTGAAATGAAACAATGATCGTGACAATGTTCTGTACTCAGACATATTTCTGGAGCCATCACACACACACAACAGCTCTTCAAGTGCCATGGAATCAGTTCAGGCTCCTGTTTATGTTTACTAAGTACAAAGTAATCTTACTGGCTAATAGCATTTACAAAACTAACTCCAGAACATTATATGGTTATCAGCACAGGCCTGAGTAAATATAAAGTGCTTCAAACTGCCCACACCAGCATAGAGCTCATCTTTTATTTCTACTGTTAGCAGCTCTAAAGGAGAGCTGGACCAGTTAGCTGAGGACAGAGGTTTCCCAACATGCCAGCTTAGCAGAAAAAAATCCATACCTTAACTTCTACTACCTGTCAGTCTACAATCTACACCAACCCTAGAGAACTTAGCAACCTGACTTGGACAGGTTGTGTACAGAAACGACACCTACGGACAGAGTTAGCAAAAGTAGTAAGAAAACAGTACTTTGATGGAGTAAGACCAGAGCACACGCACACATTTTAGAGAAACAAATTAATGGAAGTAACAAAACTATAATAAGGATTTCTAAAGACAATATAATTAAAGCACAAAGGAGTTTCTAGAAATGTTAAAAAAAAAACAAAAAACCAACAACCCAGAATTTATATTAAAAATTCAGGAGAAAAGATTTTCGAACAAGACCCAACGATTTTGCCTCGGTTGGCTCCGGCATGAGTGCAATTTCTTTTTGTTTCTAGCACCGCCCCCCCCCCCCCCCCGCCCCGCCCCAGGAAGGCTGGAACCAGATTGCAAGGATGGGGCAACCCCCACAATAAAGCAAGCCTCAACCAATGGCAACTCAGGTTTTAATTATCCATTTCCCCCAGAATGTGGCTTTTAGAAAAATATGCAAAACAGCGAAAAAGTGTGTGTGTGTGTGTGGGGGAGTGGTTAAAAAAAATTTTTTTTCAGTAGAAAACTGGGGGGGGGGGGAGAAGGGAGGAGTTCTTGCTGAAACCCAAAATCAGTATCTTGAAGATAAAATGGAGGAACTATCATATAACAGAGTAAAAATACAAAAAAAAAAAAAAAAAGAGGAAAAACACAATAGACTTAAATGAATTCTTTTATGAATAATAATAATTCTAATAAAATAAAAAGATACACTTATACAGAATTTGATGACATTTCTAAGCTTCAAGGACAGAAAGAAAAATTCTTACACACTGTCAAGCCAAAACATAAGGTTATAGACATAAAAAATATATTTCAGATATGTTTTTTGGCAAAAGCAATGAAAAAATGGAGGAAAAAAATAGTTATGCCCACAAGCAACCATTAATTTAGCATTTTATTAACATAGTAAGCCGTTGTTTTTTTTTGGAAGTGGGAAATATATGCATAGTATAAAAGAAGGTAAACCTGGATGCTCAAAGAAACACTGCAGAGAAACTTTAAATAGTATTTGCACATCAGTTTTTTAGTTTTGGGCTTCTGTTACTTTTAATTTTCTAAAGAACTTATTTGGAAGCTTTTATAGATCACTGACTAAAAACTGAGATGTTAATACTTACTAAAACCTAATGTTTTAAAAATCAAGCTACTATTAGCCTCCAATGTACCACATTAGAAGACAGAAGATACTGAGACATTTATGGATAATCAAAGAAAGGGACTGTGTGCCAGGAATGGTATAACCAACTAAAATCTCATCCACATGTGAAAGCAGAGGAAGTTACGTTTAAGATATGCATACCACTCAAGACCCTTCCTAAAATAACTATTGCTAGAGGAAGTTCTCCTAAGAATAAGGATATCAAGAAAGGAGTTGAGGCCCTAACCAGTTTGGCTCAGTGGATAGAGCGTCGGCCTGCGGACTCAAGGGTCCCGGGTTCGATTCCGGTCAAGGACATGTACCTTGGTTGCGGGCACATCCCCAGTGGGGAGTGTGCAGGAGGCAGCTGATCGATGTTTCTCATCGATGTTTCTAACTCTCTATCCCTCTCCCTTCCTCTCTGTAAAAAAATCCATAAAATATATAAAAAGAAAAAGAAAAGAAAGGAGTTGAGGATACAAAAAAGAAAACATTATTGAACAGTAAGTCTCCAGTAACTATAGTTAAATACATGTAGACAACTGTGAAACATGATTTTTGAGTTAGGATTCTCAAAACAGAAGAAACAGGGAAGAACACTTAAGACTAAGTTTTGTACTATTCTGTGAAGATATAACTAAAATATTAGCTTTGAGGGAATGTAATTGATCCAAAGTATAGTAAAACTAGAGGCCTGGTGCATGAAATTCTTGCACTCCATGGAGGGGGGAGGGGGGTTCCCCCAGCCTGGCCTGTACTCTCTCACAGTGCGGGAGCCCTGCAATCGATCACCCCAAAGAGATAGGCCCCACCCACCCATCCAGGGCTCCTCGATGGTTGCCCCAAAGAGATAGGCTGGAACGGCAGGAACCGCCTCCACGCCACGTGGAGCCGTGGGACCCCCAGCCTCACTGTGCGGAGCCGCGTGACCCTCCTCTGTGCCACACAGAGCCGCCGGGACCCGCCTCCATGCCGCATGAAGCCGCGGGACCTCCAACGTCAAGTCCCTACCCACCCACGTGTGTCCACTGTGCACGCAGCCTCCTGGTGATTGCTCGTTAAGGCGTGAGGGCGTCATGGCATGAGGGAATCACGGTGTGATGACCATTAGCATATTAGCTCTTTATTACATAGTATGTCTTGTCATAAAAAGCCATGAAGGGCAGTCATTTAGAGGAGTTTGGTTTCAAAAAATTAAAGCAAAAGAGGGCTGAGAAAATGGTGAAGATAAAAGAAGAAAGATAACTAGTACCTATTCTCTCTTTTTTTAAAAAAATTTTTTTTTAAATATATTTTATTGATTTTTTACACAGAAGGGAGAGGGATAGAGAGTTAGAAACATCGATCAGCTGCCTCCTGCACACCCCTACTGGGAATATGCCCGCAATCAAGGTACATGCCCTTGACCGGAATCGAACCTGGGACCCTTCAGTCCTCAGGCTAATGGTCCATCCACTGAGTGAAATCGGTTAGGCTATTCTCTCTTTTTTAAATCCTTAACCACAGATATGTTTTTATTGATTTTAGAGAGGAGGGGGAGAAAGAGAGAGAGAAAAAAACATCTCCATGTGAGAGAGAAACATCGACTGGTTGCCTTACAAATGTGCCTGCAATCTAGGTATGTGCCCTGACCAGGAATTAAACTCACAACCTTTTGGTATACTGGACGATGCTCCAACCAACTGAGCCACCCAGCCAGGGCAGTAGCACCTACTGTTTGACATAAATGAATCAAGCAGCAACCGCCTGGGTAAAATAATTTTTCTTCCAAACTAGTATAAAACAGCATTAAAAAAGTAGTGTGGCACCTCTTAAGGAACAAGATTACTTGATTTTTATTTTTAACATTTCTGGGAATTTTGTGCTTTACATAGCCAGAAACCTTTACCAAGAAGTCTAAGGCAAACTAAACCTATAGACTAGTTTAAATTTAATAACTCGTTTGGGAGGAGTGGATTTAGAGTCTTTTATCTAATCCTAAAGGAACTCATTCATCATCTCAACAAACTAATGGCAAGTAGTAATAAAAATTGAACTTGTGAGTCCCAATATGAAGCTGGCAAGTTGGATGATAATGCATTTATATATTATTAATATTTTCAGGTGCTTCAATGTGAAGTGGTAAATCAAGAATGCAGTACATCTTTGCATACAGAAGTTCTTGACTCTCAATGTAGTTAATTCTATTTGTATTTGTAAACAAACCAAAAATTTACAGTACACTTGAAAATTCAACCAATGACCCTGGGCCTGGGTTGGGGTATTAGAAAAGGGGAGAGAGAGAAGGCTGGATATTTAAAAAAAAAAAAAAAAAAAAAAATCTAATAAAGGTAAGAAAATGCAAAAAAGAGAAAACAAGTACAATGGATGATAAATAATAACAAGAAAATACGTTTAAAGGAATGTATGTGGAATGGGTTCAATTCCCAAAATAAGACAGTTTTAAGATTAGGTTAAAAAACAAACTCCTGTTATATGCTGTTACATAAAACAAAATGACAAAAAAAGATCCTAATACATTTTTTCTACCAACCTATTAGAATGATTACAATTTTATACAGCAAATAATTTTCCTAACACTATTATTCAAACATTTTATAATGAATAAAATCAATATTATACCTGGACTTCAGAGGATGTTCCATCTTGTGCTAGAGCCAATAAAATGCTAACACTGGTCTTCAGATGTTGTCCTGAGCCAATACCACCAACGTAACGATGCAAACAGCCCAGAGCCAATGAATGCCCAGTTCTGGATACAACATCTCGAGCCGATTTCAACCTGGGAAAAAAAGTATACTTCAGGGATTGGTTTTCTATTTCCCTGTGGCAATAACAAGCTTATAGCCACACAATAAAAAGGATTTATTATGGAAATCATGAAAGACTACAATCATGATTATTTCTCTCTCCACTCCCAAACAAGTTACTCAATTTAAAGTAGTTGGTTAAAGTGATATATTTCACTGAATAGAAAATGTGAAGAGGAACTACAGCTTTTCAGAACTATTGCTCACAACCACTGCTTCCACACCTCCCTCTCTCACTAATGATTATGACATAGTTTGGTATAATTAGTACTTAAAATACAGTAATAGCTAAGAATGATTAATTTATATAACTCAAATATTGATTCTTGACCACTACTGATTTTCAACTTCTCTACTTAAGTACTTGATTAACAACCAACAGTCAATAATAACTGCACGTTATCATTTTAATCATATTTATTTGGAACTCTGAGGTAAATGTTTTTAATTAATATTAAAAGAAATCCTTAAAACCTAATGGTAATTTTCTCCTCTGTTTCAGGGATAATTTCAGAGATACACTTAGCAGCAGTTAGAAAAAGAATGACTCATTTTTAAAAGTGGGTAATTAATAGAAAAAATAATAGCAGGGGGAGAGGAGAGCAGTGGCAAAGAGAAAAGGACTTCAGAGCACCTCCTCAGAGCAGAGTAGACATAACTCAGAGACATCCTATTAGCATTCTTCTTGATTCCATTACGTAACATTCAAGAGTTGAAACTGAAGTCCTCACCACACTGAAAGCACTTAGCATATTATAATCTAGCTGGATTCTAGACTTTAATCAATTATTGAAATAAAAATGAAGGCCATTATGAGAAAAATCACAAAATATTGTCACGTGCTATACCATTTGGAAAACATATAGCCCAGGTAATAATTACTTATTAGACATCTAAAAAGACATCTTTGCCTATGCAAGAAACTTACTTGTTGGTAAAGAGACTCACTTACTTGTCAAAGCTATATTGGGCCATTCTAGCAATAAAAGTTGCTTCTCCAACCACCTGAGCCATTCTTCCAAGAGCTTCCCCTGCTGCACATCGTAAGATGGGGTTGGGGTTGTCAAGAGCGCCCATAACCAGTGTCAGAGCGGATTTACGTACTTCCTCGGGTCCTAAAGTACTTTTATTCTCAGCCAGGCCCTATGGTTAATTTTTTTTTAAAGGCAAGTCATAATTCACATTAAATAAAATTTTTAAATGTGCATAATCTTTGAAAATATACATGTATCTTCAGACATTATTTTCTTCAGTCATCTTTCCAGTGCATATAACATATAGAGTCAATAGCTGTTAAATTAGTGGTAACCACTTTTCTAAACATGATTCAAAACATGATACAGATACACAACATAGTTACAGTTCATGGGCCCTAAAACCAACAATCCCTGGAAGTTGCTTTTATATATAAAAACACTGTATTATTAAATTAACTGTTATCCAACTGGTTGAAATTTATCATCATAACTTTAAGGAAGGCCTAATGAGTAGGAAACTTTGATTCATTTATATAAAAATTCCAGAGAAGATAATTATGTCACAAAGAGTACCTCCAATTATATATCTAAAGGATAAATGAGGTAATAACCAGTAACTGAATGTTGAGATAGCTTGTTCATCATTCCAAATGTTAATACTTCTGTTCTAGCTATACCTCCTGTCCTGGAACTTAATTTACTCATTGAGACCAAAAATCCAAGTTATGGTACCTGGGGAAAATGTTACTACAGCAAAGGCTTTAGCGAGCATATCTATATAGAAAAGAATACTGTACAGAAGTATTACAGTTGGTTCACTAGTTTTCCAACCACTGAGGAAGACCATGACCACCCCACTTGTGTTTTAAAAAACTCAGATGTTAGTATTAGTTGACGATCTTTAAGAATGGCATATACTAACAGTTATGTAAATGGCACAAACCTATATTTCTACCAATGCCTGTATCCCCTTTCCCTGATGTTTATGAAACATGATTTACTTCATGCCTATTTAAATAGTTGTACTTGTTGCTATTTTACTTTAAAATAGTAATACCTTATAGTTAACTCAGTGCTAAATAATATAATAAGTTTTCAAATAAGTAACTCAGTGCTAAATAATATAAGAAGTTTTCAATTACATCATGAGAGGCTGCAGGCTGCAAAATACAGTAACAAACTCTGAGAGACAAAGCAATAGTCATTTCACTTTATACGTGTAGAAATTGATGTTAAAAGAAGATGAAATAAATTACACAAAGACATAAACCAAGTATTATGCAAAACCAGAACACAACCTCTAAATGCAGAATTTTTTCAACTATATAACACAACCTCTCCTGATTTATGGTCTAAACCACAAATCAAATTTACGTTTCATCTTGTTAACTTTCAGCAGAATATTAGATTTCATTAGCCAGACATTTTTGAAAATTCTGACTGTCTGAACTACTGGCATTTGTAAAGTCTCAGGGGTCAAGCTGAAAGAGTAACATTACTAAAATATAGAATAGTCATTAATTACAATGAGCCTAATATAAAGTTTCTAGTACTTTAACTCAATTAATATAAAACATAGTTATGGGATATACTTTTAAACATCACAATAATCTAGATATGCCTGCCTTGTTAAAGGCATTAATTAAAATTGTAGTTCAGAATATTTATTATGTTTTAAAGTAAATACCTTTAGTGCACTAAGAACAGCAGTAAAAATATTAAGCTGCACAGCCTGCTGGCGGACACCTTTGGCTTGTTTAACACATTCAGCAAAGTGATCCAACATCTGCAGTCTATAATAGAATAAGAGCAAATTAACAACACTTTTTACTCAAATATGGCTCAAGAAATCAGAGATAAGAAGAGTATGAGCTAATTGTTTAACAAATGATGGCTCAAGATATCTCCTTTCTATCTCATTCCCACAGCTGGTCCAAATCAGATCTCTTCCCTCTGAATTAGTCTATGGACAGATGGCTATCAATTGAAACAAGAAAAGAGACTGAATATTAAGTATCAATCAGGAAAATAAGGTCATAATTTCAATGGCTTTTAACATGAACACCAGTATCCAAAAAAGTGTATGGCATATAGTAGGTGCTCAGGTTTTCTTGAATAGAATAACAATAATTGATTATGCATCTGTGTGGAAGATTTTTAAGCTGGAAATAAAAAATTGTGGCATAGTTTTAAAAAATATTCTAGAAGAAAATAGTACCTCATGCCCTATCCTTAGAAACTAATAGGGAGATTTTTTAACAAAGATTTAGCTTTGGTAAATTTTTTTAATGTAAAAAAACAGAAGTTAGATTTTTATTCTTTCCAACATTTTTAAATGAGACAGCTAACAAAAATAAATCAATCACAGTCATTTGAGACTATTCTGATAAAAGAGAATGAGATCATTTCAGATTCTTCTAAAAAGAAATTGGGTTGGGCAAAGGAATCTAGAGAAAATGGATTTAGTTCTAAGGTAACTATGACCTAAAGTAGGAAATCAAAATCTCCCTAAGGACACTATAAGGATTTAAGCTCAATTTACAATAGGACATGGATCTTGGGTCAAAGCACCCTTCAAAAATCACAGAATTCCTGCCTCCTATGGGAACTCCAGTGAGAACTACTGGGGACTAACACTGACTACTTCCACACTTGCTCTGACACAGATTCCCATTCTATCAATGAGTGAAAAGGCAGGGCATTACTCACATTGCTTTAAGGTCACACATAAGAAGACACACATGGTCTCCAACATTACTGTTAAGCATCATTTTCCTATACCTGACCTCAAATGCTTAACTTTTTTAAAAAGCGTATTTAAAAAATATCTTTCTTTATAAAATATTCATTTAATTTAATTTGAAAACTATTAACAAAAACTACCCAGAAATAACCAGTTACCCCTGGGTACATTCATTTTCTTTTAGGTCTTTTTCTTATGTAAATACACGTACATTTTTATGTATTTTAAAATGCCAAACTGAGATTACTTCTTGCCCTTTATTTTACTTTTTTTTCATTCACATTGCATAATATTTTCTGATATCTGTAAAAAGTATTCCAGTCTGTCATTATTTATTCCTCAATCACTGAATATTTGTTATTTATTATACTTTAAAAGAATTTATCTATTTATACAAAACCTTGTTCCACAAAAGTGACTGGCTATAATTAAAATATTTCTGGGTTCTAGCTCCCATAACTAGTTGGATTACTTTAGAGAAATCATAAAGTCTTAGAGCTGGATTTCCTTAGATTAAAACAAGGACACTAAAGTAGATACTTTATAAAATTCCTTTACATTTAAAGTTCTTTAACATTTTTATGGCAACCAATTGTTCTTAAAGATCATCTGGGTAAAGTAAAATTTCATATTTAAAAATTTCCACTCATTTTAAAAAGCAATTAACCAAGTAACCAACATTTTTTAAAAGATAACATCTGTGTTATCTTTTACATATACATATAATATTTTTTTAAATTATTTTTTAAAAATATATTTTGTTGGTTTTTTACAGAGAGGAAGGGGAGGGATAGAGAGTTAGAAACATCAATGAGAGAGAAACATCGATCAGCTGCCTCCTGCACAACCCCCACTGGGGATGTGCCCGCAACCAAGGTACATGCCTTTGACCAGAATCAAACCTGGGACCCTTCAGTCTGCAGGCTGACGCTCTATCCACTGAGCCAGACCAGTTAGGGCATATAATAATAATTTTTTTAAATTGAAATTTATTGGATCAGATCCTCATCAGATCCTCATCAGCTCCTAACCAGAACTCCGACCAGAACTTTGGCTGGAGATCCTGGCTAGAGGTCCTGACTAGGCTGCTGATCAACTGAAGGCTGTCTCCGTGTCATTCCTTCTTCGCCGACTCCGTCCACACCTTTGGGGACCCCTGGACCTGCTGGGGCAGGACCGCAGCAATATATGGCCTTTATCATGTTGAGATATGCTCCCTTTATTTACACTTTGCTGAGAGTTTTTATAAAAAACGTGTGCTGTGTTTTGTTGACTGCTTTTTCTGCATCTATTGATATGATCATGTGTTTTTTGTCTTTCAATTTGTTTACGTGATGTGTCACATATATTGATTTGCAAATATTGTACCAGCCTTGGATCCTTGGAATAAATCTCACTTTGTCATGGTGTAAAAAAAAAAAAAAAAAAAAAAATTGAAATTTATTGTTCAGATTATTACAGTTGTTCCTCTTTTTTCCCCCCATAGCTCCCCTCCACCTGGTTCCCACCCCACCCTCTGCCCTTACCCACCCCCACACTGTCCTCATCCATATGTGTATGATTTTTGTCCAGTCTCTTCCCGCACCCCCCCACCTCTTCCCCCCTGAGAATTGTCAGTCCACTCCCTTTCTATGCCCCTGATTCTATTATATTCACCAGTTTATTCTGTTCATCAAATTATTTATTCACTTGATTTTTAGATTCACCTGTTGATAGATATGTATTTGTTGTTCATAATTTTTATCTTTATCTTTTTCTTCTTCTTCCTCTTAAAGGATACCTTTCAGCATTTCATATAATACTGGTTTGGCAGTGATGAACTCCTTTAGATTTTTCTTATCTGTGAAGCTCTTTATCTGACCTTCAATTCTGAATAATAGCTTTGCTGGATAAAGTAATCTTGGTTGTAGGTTCTTGGCATTCATCACTTTGAATATTTCTTGCCACTCCCTTCTGGCCTGCAAAGTTTCTGTTGAGAAATCAGCTGACAGTCGTATGGGTACTCCCTTGTAGGTAACTAACTGTTTTACTCTTGCTGCTTTTAAGATTCTCTCTTTGTCTTTTGCTCTTAGCATTTTAATGATGATGTGTCTTGGTGTGGTCCTCTTTGGATTCCTTTTGTTTGGGGTTCTCTGCGCTTCCTGGACTTGTAAGTCTATTTCTTTCACCAGGTAGGGGAAGTTTTCTGTCATTATTTCTTCAAATAGGTTTTCAATATCTTGCTCTCTCTCTTCTGGCACCCCTATAATTCAGATGTTGGTACTTATGAAGTTGTCCCAGAGGCTCCTTACACTATCTTCATATTTTTGGATTCTTTTTTCTTTTTGTTTTTCCGGTTGGGCGTTTTTTGCTTCTTCGTATTTCAAATCTTTGACTTGATTCTTGCGATCCTCTGGTCTGCTGTTGGGAGTCTGTATAATATTTTTTATTTCAGTCAGTGTATGCTTAATTTCTAGTTGGTCCTTTTTCATATCCTCGAGGGTCTCACTAGATTTATGGAGGATCTCACTAAATTTATTGGCGGTTTCTAGAAAATTCTTGAAAAACCTTATAAGTGTGGTTTTGAACTCTATATCCAGTAGTTTGCTGTCCTCCATTTCTGTCATTTGTGACCTGTTTCTTTGTCTCCACATTTTGGCTGCTTCCCTGAATTGGTAGAGTGGCTTTGTGTGCTAGGTGTCCTATAGGGCCCAGTGGCTCAGCCTCCCCAATTACGTGAGGTGGATACTCTTGGTGCAGCCCTTTGTGGGCTGTGTGCACAGTCTTGTTGTAGTTAAGCCTTGACTGTAGATGGTATCACTGGGAGGAATTGACCTCCAGGCCAATTGGCTGTGAGAATCAGCTGTGTCTATGGTGGAAGAACTTCTATGCTGGAGACACCCTTATGGGGCAAGACTTGCTTCAGTGGGGCTTTGGTGCTCACTGAGTCTGCCCCCTGAGTGTGTCCCTTATGGATCTGAGGAGTTGTAATCTGGATGGTCCACTCTGACCACTGGGTACACTGGCTCTTGGATCTCTAAGGAGGTGCTAATTTAGACTCTGCCTGAGGCCACCCAGCAGGAGCTACGGAGAGATCTGCAGATTCCTCTTCTTTTTTTGGAGTTTGGAGGTGCCCAGATGAGGCCCAGCTGTGAAGCAATGCAAGCTGCTGTGGAACATTCTTTTGGATGTTCTGGGTCTCTCTGACCCAGCTGCAGTTAGTTAGGTAATTTTATATTGCAAAGGGCCAGGGCATTCATATGCAAAAGCCTCTGTGCACAGCATGGGTGGGGCAGGGTCTCAGGGAATCAACAGGGAGGAGCAAGCAGCTATGGCTGATCCTCAGCCCTGCCCTAAGAGGCCCAGGGTCTCACTGTTCTGCGGTAATCATTGCAAGCACCTCTGAGAGAAAGCCGCCCTCAAGTTCTGCCCAATGCCAGACAGTCCAGTTTCTCCCCGTATGAGTCTGGGTCCCCAGAGACTCGCCGGGAACTGGTGTTCAGAGCAGTCGGGAGCTTGTGTCTCCCTCCCGAATGAAAAAGACAGCCGTGTCCTCAGTTGCCAGCCTTTTCCGCATGCGCCTCATACCTCTGCACTTCATTTCCACACCTTCTCTGAGTCTCAGTGTGCTTTTCTCTTTCCTTCTAGTTGTAGAATTTCCACTAGGCCAGCCTTCCTGTGGTTCTGGATGATGTCCATTTTGTCTTTTAGTTGTATTTTTGAAGTGGTTGTGCGAGGCAGCAATTTCCAGTGTTTACCTATGCTGCCATCTTGGTTTCCACAATAATATTTTTAAGGCATATTTGTAAAGTAAATTATCTGTGAAAGTTTTGCATTAATTCATTTTCTGTCTTCCTTTTGGGAAAATGACCATAAATATATTTCGAATGCCTACTAAATTTAGGAATGGCGAATGAGGACATAGAATATAGCAAACCAAAAGGTCCTATTAGAAAAAGAACCACCTTAGTTTCCCAAGTTCTAGACTTGGATCATCAAACAGACAAATGTTATTGGGGACTATTTCTTCAGTAACAAAAACAAAAGACTTACCAAACTGATGTCCTTAATTAAAGATATAATCAAAACCTACTTATAAAATGGTGAACAAACTATTATAATGGATACCAGATGCTAGTACACAGAGCCAAATCTTAAAAACAGTTTCAAATTATGTGGAATATTTTTGCATGCAATTTTTAAAATCATGTATGCATTCCTTATGTTATTAAATGTGTAAGCTTAATGTTTTAACAGTATTACACCCTACTGCAGAGTTAACTGGGATAGGAAAATCTATAGTTTGGATATAATTTACATAAAATGACCTGATTGACTTTATACTAACCGGTGTTTATAAGAAACATGAGGAAACACTACACCAAAAAGAGCCACGGAAGCATCAATGACTGAAACTCCAAGAGGAAGAGGACCAGGCACAGCTTCTCCAGCAGGTATTCGTAAATAAATGGAGGATGGGTCATGCTCCAGAGCCCCACTTCCGGATGCACTGTTTGGCTGGAGCTGCAAAAGAATGACATGAAAATCATTCAAAAATCTACTTTAGGAAATTCACTTACTAAGAACTGGGCATGAAAAACAGAACAGGTGAGGAAGAAGAAAACATAATAAACAAAAAAGAACAGAATGATTGAGTTTGAAAAATTTTAAATAGGTAAAAATATAATTTGGCCTTTTAAAAAAGCCATCAGTAACACCTTTTATAAATTTAAGAAAAAGATTGTTCATTCTAAAACATGTTTATGCTACCCACCTTAAATTGTGCAAAGCAAAGCAAAGCAAAAGCACTTAAACCCACAAAAATTTCTTTAAAAGAGGCTTTAGTAACTCCTTTTAAAAGTACATACGAGGTAATGTATTCAATGAGCAAAACAGTTCTAAATGCTCAACCTACTAACTCCCATTCCTCTCCAACCTGTCAGAAAAGAAACTAAAACAAAACAAAACACCAATAATAAAAAATCCAGCTAAAACTGGTCTTGGCCATAGACACCACAGGGTATCTAAATATGAAGAATATTGAATAAAGAGAATTCACCAAATTCTAACTATTGCTGTTTACCTGTTTTCACTATTTGTTCACCACCAGGAAGCCATCTTTACATGTCTAAAAAAGCTCAATGAAAATTAAACCTTAGTCTACAATATTTTCTTTTTAAGTGACAATGTGTAATAATAAAATGGTGTAAGTGAAAACCACCATGTTCAATTAAGAAAGTGTTTTAGTTCCCTGTATGGTTTACTACCTGGTCTTCAATTGATTTATGATCAGTTTCTTGCAGCCAGGAGCCAAGAAGAACACTATCATCATAGTGACAGAGGGATCTGAGGAGTGAAGTAGTTGTGTTGGCTGAATTGTCAGTCAAAGTGAATTCTGCCACCAGTTCTCTAAGAAGTGCATTGAAAGACCCTAAAACACAGAACTTCAGATCAGATTAAGAAGAATTTTAAAGAAAATCACAATCATTGCCCACAAAGAACAGCAACATATTCAACAGAAATAAATAATAAAGTTCCTATTTCCTATTAAAAATATATGCATTAACTATTTCAATGCTGTTTTTAATATACAATAATGGTATTTCCTTTTTTACTATTGTATTGTGCCTTTTAGCCCTAATTATTTAAAGTAACCAAAAAAAACTCAAATAGAGAAAAGGCTGTTCATTTTAAGTATATTAAATATGATATGATTATTATTTTATTAATTACCCAATGATATACAAACACTAAACCAGAGCATGTAAAAATTCTTGGGCATGGTTGAACTAGAAACAAATCAATGACTTATTTTAGCATTAACGTTTTATATTATATTTAATTTCTGTCAAGTTCATTATTAGTTTACCTCCAGATTCCTACATTATTGGCAATTTTGTAATATATATAAGGTAGATTAGGATAGTTATTAAAAGCATAGACTTCGCCCTAACTGGTTTGGCTCAGTGGATAGAGTGTCGGCCTGCAGACTCAAGGGTCCCAGGTTCGATTCCAGTCAAGGGCATGTACCTTGGTTGCGGACACATCCCCAGTGGGGAGTGTGCAGGAGGCAGCTGATCGATGTTTCTCTCTCATCGATGTTTCTGACTCTCTATCCCTCTTCCTTCCTCTCTGTAAAAAATCAATAAAATATATTAAAAAAAAAAAAAAAAAAAGCATAGACTTCAAAGATGAACCAGCTGGGTTTGAATCCAACCTCTGCCACTTACTAGCTCTCAGATTTGGGCAAGTTATATTACCTATATGTACCTAAGATTCTTCATTTTATAAAATAGAGTTAATCACCTCATAAAGTTGAGGTTAGAGTCAAAGATGTTAATACCTGTAAAGGGCTCAGAAAGGGGCCAGAAGCACAGTAAATGCTGTGTTCATAGTCTATATGAAGAAAAAGAAAATGGTTGTCTGCCTCTGCAGAGTAAGTCAGTGGAAGAGCCGTGGTCAGAACTCTAAGAACCAGAAAGGGACATTAAAAAACTTTTATTAGCCCAGTCAGTGTGGCTAAGTGTTTGAGCATCGACCTATGAACCAGGAGGTCCGGGTTTGATCCCAGTCAGGGCACATGCCTGAGTTGCAGGCTTGGTCCCCAGTAGGGGACGTGCAGGAGTCAGCTGGTCAATCATTCTCTCTCCTCATTGATGTTTTTATCTATCCCTCTCCCTTCCTCTCTGAAGTAAAAAAAAAAGAAATATTTTTTAAAAAAGAAAGAAAAACTTTTATTAGCTACCGCAAATCGTATTTACCTTCATAAGTTTTTGGAGGTAATAAAGCCAAGATATCATACAGTCTTAAACGGACCATCGCAGCACTAGCTTTCAGATGAGCTCCATGAGCTTTAATTACAGATGGAATACTAAAATATCAAAAGTATGGTTAGTATCATCTTATTAGAATAAGTATTACTTATAACCATTTTTTTCAGCAATGTATCAGTGTACTGACAAATTTACAGTACTTCAGTAAGTATTAAGTTTTCATTCAGTTTATTTTGTCGCCTTTACTGTTAGTAACAGAAACATTATAAAGTACAATTTTATTTCAATATATATCATTACTGCAATTTTAAAAGTTATTTTATAAAAATAAAGTTTTATATGTTTCCTATATGATACTAGAGAGAAGTAAATACAAAACATGACTATGTATCAATATGTGAAATTGGAAATTGTCATGATTGTTTACTTACTGTGACATCATAGTCATGGCACATTCAATAGGGGTCATCAATTTTCTAATCACATCTTCAGTTAGGAGTTCAGGACAATGTGCAACAAAACTCCTCATTGCTAGATAAAATTTTCAAAAGGACAGATTTGGAGCAGTTTTTGTGAGGATAAATAAATTTATAAAATTATATAAAGGTACCTACAATTCTTATTATAAAATATAAAGTTCTAAAACCAGGTAAAATCAAAAGAAGAACCAATTGCAAAACTATAGAGAAAAATCATTAGAAAAGGCTAGAAGGGTGGGCAGCAGAAACGAAGTGAGGGAAGTTAACTTTTAGGGAGATTTCTGTGAGTAGGAATTCAGAAATCTATAACCCAACATGAATCTAGATGACTACAAAGAAAGAAGTTTCCAGACAGAACCAAGAGTGGACACGGTGTACTGACAAATTTACAGTACTTCAATACAGTTCCTTTCAAGGTGCATGAATTTATGCACTGGGCCGCTAGTTATTTCATAATTAGCAAACTGGTGTACATTATTTACAAAATTTCTTTCTAAATCTAAAGGTCTATAAACTTTAGATTATATAGTAAACTTACATATAAGTTTATATTACAAATTTACTACATATTAAAATAAAAATTTGAAGTAGTTCTTTTCCTTCACTTCACAAATATTTTAGTAATAAAAAAATATTCTGAAAGTGCATCCTTTTCAGTTCTTACCACATAAAGCTCCAGCACGGCCTTCCAATGTTACCTGCCAGGTAAAAGAATCGCCTCGGGCCTTCTCAGCCTCCAGTTCCTTTAAAGAACGAGGGAAAACATTTCGCCACAGTAACAACATCTTCGGTAGATGATAACGAACGACAGATGGTCCTAACCAAGAAAAGGAGAATCCAAAATCATACATATATATATACATATATGACATACTTTACAATAAAAAATTTTTAAAAAGAGCCCCACACAAGCTTTAATAATAGCTAGCATTTCACTCTATCTTTATCTTTAACATTAATACCTTAAATTAAATTTTCTTTATTGTTTACTGACAGTTATAGAATAAGACAAAAATCCTACTTCAATATCATTATACCTAAAGTCATAAGTGCTCCAAGTAAAAGCCATCCAGCTTGGGTGCGCTGTAAAGACAGCCTGCTGTTTTGGGTAGCAGTTCGTAAGAGATCTTCAGCAATACTAACTACCATCTGCAAAAAAAAGTTAAAGAAATCAAATAAGAAAATACATAGCTAATATACTTTATTAAGACAAAAGTTGTCCCCTTTTGTTGTTGCTGCTAACATGTTTTTAAAGAGGCAATTTTGAGACCTACTCAAACCCAACTGCACTGATGACTCTGGGGAGACCCAGAACAGCGTAGTGGTTAAGAGTGAGTTGTGGAGCCAGTCTGCCTGTTGTTTCTTGCTTCCTGACCTGGGACAAATTAACCTCCCTCTCTCAGGTCCCTCACTGGCAAAACAGGAGTAAGAGAAGTGCCTACTTCACTCTTTTGAGGATTAAATAAGTTCATACAGCAAAGCACTCAGAACAGTGCTGGTCCATGTAACCACATAACTACTATTATTGGTACCATTATCCTATATTCAAAGGTTTGTTGAAGTCCTATTATGTAAATACCATTAAGCTAACCTTACAGTGCTTAGAGTGTTAAAGAGAGAAGACAAAGGAAAAATGGGAAGTAACAAGTAGCACATAATTAAATGACAAATAGTACAAAGGTGGTAGTGGTCAGAAAAGCTACAAAAGACTGAATAGTTTTGAAGAGATTTCATGAAAGAGATGAACATGTTGGGTCTCTAAACAAATAGATAAGTTTGGTACAGGTGAATGAACAAGAAAGGGGAGAAATCCTATAGTAAGAGATTAGCATGAGCAAAGGCATGGAAACTGAAGAAAGCAAGATGACTAATCTGACTTAAGAGCAGTGAGAAATTAGAATGAATGGGTAGAGTTCGCCAGAGTCTGAGTACTAGGTAGACCCTAAGGGACTCTGAACAAATGTGAAATATGAAAGTGTGTGGAAGAGATAGGAGAAAAAGATACCAAGGATAATCAGCCACGACACAATTGTATGACAAAGGGAGGAGGAAGCCTAGATTCAAATAGTAACTATGAAACTCACAGGAATGAACTCACAGGTCATGGGCCTAATAACCCAGAAAGAAAAAAAAGAAGTTAAAATCTAGCCCAAATCTGCCTATATAAAGTTGCAAATATTTATAAAAATATTCCTGAGAAGAAAATCATGATGGTAGTAGGAGGTTAGTAGAAAGGAAAAGAAAGAAAAGTAACTGATTTAAAAAAAACCATTCAACTCTATTATTTAATGCTTAATAATGGCAATAGCATATTCTCCTGACATCTTTTAATACAGCAGTGTGAATTTTTATTTCTAAAAGCTGAAAGAAAAGCTCTGATTTCTAAATTATATTAATTACTTATGGTTTTTCTCTAAAATAAATTATAAAATGATACTATAACCAAACAAAAGCTACTTATTATTCCTGTGTCATAATTAAATATCAAATTTTATAGTCTGTCAATTCCATTTTAGCAGAACACTTATTTTATAATATCATAGTAAAACTGTTGTCTGTCTTTTGATCACCTCGTTCAACAGTAAACACAGAAGGTGTTCCAACAGGCTGAAGCCCAGATGACGAACACTTGCAAGTCTAGGATTTCTGTCCTACCTTTCCCTTGGCATGAGGAATGCCCAATGGACACTGATGAACTCCACCTAACAGGGCAGCCATTGCAAAACTGTATCCACTAACGGCTTCTGGTGATGTTTTCAGGTTGTTGAGCCGCTCTGCACACCTGTCTAGAAATGGTGTCAACTGGAAAGGTAATGCCACAGCCACACAGCGCAAGCACCAAGCAGCAGCGAGCCGAGCAGCCATACTTGGATGAAGAAGCACAGAAGTCACAGTCTCCAAAAGTCCTAACAAAGAAAATACTCAAAAAATTACTCTTTAATGAAGTCAAATAATTTCATGAACAAAAGACTATGTACAATAATTAAAATCATAATTATTATGGCTTCAAACATACTTTCCGAAGTTTGCCAAAAACACATACATTACCTAATAAATAGCAGAATACTTTAAAGGAACATTTTCTACGAAGAACATAGCATAATTACATTCAATAAAATATAAATGTGGATGTAAAATTAAAGTATTCAACAAATTTTAGTCAAAAACTACCATGACTTTTTTTATTTGTTACTCCAAACTTTATTTCACCATTTAATTCAATACTGACTATCACAGTGAATTTTAAGTTAAATAAAACTCTACTTTTACCAAGTGATCTAAACTGCTAAT
Organism: Myotis yumanensis; assembly: GCF_028538775.1. Taxonomy (NCBI): domain Eukaryota; kingdom Metazoa; phylum Chordata; class Mammalia; order Chiroptera; family Vespertilionidae; genus Myotis; species Myotis yumanensis. The sequence goes on from NW_027223762.1 coordinate 17,900,615, forward strand.
TTGATGACAAGCAACTAACCAGGAGCTAAATATCGATTATACTATGATTTTAAAAATGGTAAAAGAATATTTCTGCAGGTAAGTGGATATCATACCTATAGACGCTTCCTGAATTAGAGGGGAGGCAGTGGCGTTGAGGCTCTGCACCAGGCTCCCCAGCTCCTGGAGGGCGCAGACCATCACATGCTGGCTGGCTGCGATGTCTGCTGCTCCAGACTTGTTTTCACTGCTAGTGTCATTCACTACTGCTTCTGGAAACACAACAGCATGTCCTCAATGAGCGTGAATTAAATATCATTTTCTGGATCTACATAATTATATTCTTAAATCATCCTACTTGATGCCCGAGTGTTAGAATTCTGTATGCTGTTATTTCTCAGCAGAAAATTTGTGTAAATAATAGTGAAGTAACCTAAAAACATTATTTAATGGCTTCACGGCAATGCTTTAATACATATATACTGAGATATTTTGTCTGCTTCTAAGACCTTACTTTAGTAAGCAGCAGCAAACTACAGTGTACAAAAGCACAGGCTCTAGAGAAAGAAGACTTGGGTTCAAACCCCAGTTTCCCCAGTCATATTAGCTATCTGGCACTGGGCAAGATACTCAGCCTACCTAGGTCAAGTTCCTCTTCTGCTGAAAGGGTTAAGTGCCTATCTTGAAGAGTACTGTTACAATCAGTCAGTACATATAAAGAATTTAACACAGTGCTGCCCTCAATACATATTTAATAAATTTTAGTGGCTATTATTGTTACTTGCTATTATTACTGCTATTTTCAAGTGCTGCTATATATTGGTAGTATCATCAAATTACTGACCAGAAAGTGGATATGTAAGGAAAGAGGCTTTAGAACTTCTTAGTGGAATGTTCCTCAAAGTCCCCATTCACTTTGCTGCCCCCTCCCATCACCTTTTAATGTCCACTAGACTTGGAATGTATTTAACATAGAACAGCTGTAAATCCCTTGTGAATTTACTAATTGAGAATACATTCTGGCCCATAAATTCCAGATATATAGCATTATATTTAAGCTTCTAGGATTTTTAAATCAAATGACTACTATGGCCTTAAGATTAATAACTCCTAAATGACAGTAAAACTTTCTTACTCTTTTTGCATTCACTATGAATTACTAGACTATAAAATATAGAATATAGAATACAATAAATTAAAACATTATGGACTCTAATTAAATAGCTCTTTTCTTCTTAGCAATTTCTGGACTTAGAAATGCATGAATTCTTCCTTTGATTACTAAACTAGAAGCTGCCTGAACAGGTAGTTCTCTGTATCTGGTTCACTATTTTCCTCCCACGATTTGGTAGTATTTCTGGCACTCAAACATTTCTTCAATGAATCAATGTACAAAGATTTTTCAAGTTGTACACCTAGAATATATTGCTATTTTAACATATCTAAAGACCTACTAGTATACCTCATTAACTTAAGCACCCTTTAATTCATAATTTATAATTTTTCAGTTAGCCCTGTACATTTAAAAAATGGTTTGCAAAGATATAAACAACAAAAACTATAACTAAACTGTGTGTACTTGTAAAACTTATAAAATTATTTTCTCTAAATATAAATTACTGATTATTATCTTTCATTAAATTCTTATTTCTAAGGACCTCTATTAGGCAATATAATGTGCCTGATTAAAGTTAATGTATATTACCAAGAGTGATAAAACTAAACCGTCTTATAGAATTTACATTTACCTTGCTTTGATTTCCTAATCGAATTGTAAGCTCCATAAAGGCAGGAACTTTATCTCACTCACTAGAGGCCCAATGCACAAAATGTGCAAGGGGCTTGGCCGCTGCCGCAGTAGCGGCTGCCTCTGCCTCAGTGCAGCGGCCGGGGGCTGCCTCTGCCTTGGCCCCCACCACCACAGCTTCGTCCAGAAGGTTGCCTGGTCTAATTAGCATATTATGCTTTTATTATTATAGATTATTCAAACCTTAAAGTACTGCTTTGGAATTTCAGACTATTTATTAAACTAAAAAAATTATAAACTTGCTACTTCTTAGAAAAGGATTTCTTTTAATTATGAATTACTGGGGTTTCACAATATATCCTATAATGTGCTAAAGCCACCTGTAATTCTTCTCAAGTCTTCATATTAAGTCTAGTAAGGGAGGGGAAAAACCAACATGTGTATATAAAATAAAAGGCTCCAAACACAAAAATCACATTGATTATTCCTTAAAGAGAGCAAAGTAATACTGCTGTGTACCAGGAGAGCTATAAAATCAGTATAGGAACTTGAAATAAGACAAAAACCCTAATTTTATAAACATGCTACCAAAATCTTTAAAAACTATTTCACTAAAATTATGTGTTGCTTTAATATCAAGTAAGAGTACTCAATAAAATGACTGTTAAAACACAACCCAGAAAAATATATAAATTAATCAGATGTTGGTATCTATATATATAAAAGCCTAATATGCTAAGTGTCCAACCAACGTGCACTGACCACCAGGGGGCAGATGCTCCGACCGGTAGGTTAGCTTGCTGCTGGGGTCCACCCAATTGGGCCTGGGTAACACGGGCGGGACACACCCTGGAGCCCTCACGCAGTACCTCCGCAGCCAGCCAACCTCTCATAGTCCCTCCCCAGCCAGCCAGCCCCAATCAGCCCCGGTAGGGACTGGGCAAGATGGGCCCGACACACCCTGGAGCCAACCTACCGCATTCCCTCCCCAGCCTCTAAAATACTTCTTCTAATTAATTTCCTTTCAATGTGCACAAATTCATGCACCAGGCCTCTAATTTATTAATAATAAAAAAGAACTAAATGACTAAGGCAATCAATAATATTACATCAATCCTTACCTACTACTTTCATCTGTTTTCCAATAGCTTGGCATATTTCTTTGGCAGCTGCAATCTGGGCTTTTTCACCTAGCAAACTGCCCACGGTAGCTCTCAGGATAAAGGAGACACATCGTCTTGAGTACACAGCCTCTACATGTGTTTGCGTTGCCCGAGGATGAGAAACCAGATCAAGTACATGGGATAAGAATGTAGCAAAGCTACGCTCCAACCATTGACCACCCAATGTTGTTACAAAAACAACATATGCCTATAAACAGATTAAAACACAACTTCAAATACATGTTTATAAATGAACTGAAATTACAGATAAAGCAACCACAGAAATAACTGACAACAGCATGCAAATAAATTATATTTGAGATTAAAATACAGAGAATTTAAAACATGAGACGTTTTTAGTACTTCTAGTATAGGAATTCTCTTTGATTAACATAGTTAAGACAATAGCTTTGTGAAGAACACAGTGAGTGGTAAAGGATGAAAGGAAAGCTGAATTTATCCTGGTTATGAAGAAGGTAATAGGTTAAAGGAATAAGAAAACCCTAACACACTAAATAAATACAGATCTAGAGCTACAAATCACTTGCTTTTGACTTTAAGATAAAAAATGGTTACTTCTATTTACACTTGTTTCAGGAAAAAGAAATAGTTGAAGTGATTTTGACTAAAATCACAATGAAATATTTCATCTTATTAGGCATTATTATTAGATCATTAACCATAACATCTTACTTGGTGTTATTATTTTAAAATTATAATTCTAAGTCAGGTTTAATTTCAGAATTACGTTGGTTATTAACAATTTATGAAAATCCAAAGTATTAACCAATATTTTTAGCTACAGGGTCAGTGATCAAAATTAAAATCTAAATGTCTCAAGCTACCTAAATAACATTTAAATTACAACAGAATTATTTCACATCTGATTTTCTAAAAAGTAAAATTTTCTTAAATATTTATATAAATAGTAGACATAGGCTTATTTATACATCATTAAATATCTAACCTTGCCATATAAGCATGCAATTTGGAGTTTAAGTGTAATTCATTCATTTCGTAAAAGAAATGTTTTGAAAGAAACCAGACAATATTAAAAATCTGTGTGTGTACTATACTTAGTAAGAGTCTTCCATGAATTTTCACAATGATATGAACAGAACTCTTTTATACATGTATTACAAACCTGTGTGACTCCAACTCTCACTTCACGATTAACAGACCCTCCAACTTTTAACATTTCTCCACCACTCTTTAAGAAACCTGACCCTCCGCGCAGAAATCCTGTGGCCATGAGTTCTAAGACTTCATCAAATGTCGCTCGCTTCACATTCTGGCGCATTACTTTCAGGATGAAAAGTAAAATTATAAACAAAATATTTTGCAATAAGTTAAATAAAACTTTCTAATAATCTAGCTTGAAAATTCAAGTAATTATTTTTAAGCATACCTAAGTTACCACAAAGGAGATAAGGCCATTGAGTTTTCCTATTTTCTTAAAATTGACAATGTACTTGTAAAAATAAATTCAATTTGAAGCAAAAATGCTAAGAAGAATAGAAAGAACTAAAAATCAAAATCAATTCAATAAATCTATGACAGAATAGCCTAATAATGATGTAACCTCAATATGTGTAACACAACAAGGACAAAGCATATACCCACAGCAGATACTGCTAACTGATCACAGACAGCTTCCTTCCCAAAACTGAGATGGACACAAAGAAACTTCGTCAAACAGTTACCAATGCATTACAATGTCACTGGAGCCCCAGCCGGTTTTCTCAGGGGTTAGAGCAGTGGTCGGCAAACTCATTAGTCAACAGAGACAAATATCAACAATACAATTGAAATTTCTTTTGAGAGCCAAATTTTTAAACTTAAATTATATAGGTGGGTACATTGTTATTAACTTAATTAGGGTACTCCTAAGGCTTAGGAAGAGCCACACTCAAGGGGCCAAAGAGCCGCATGTGGCTGGTGAGCTGCAGTTTGCCGACCACGGGGTTAGAGCATTGGCCTGCGGACCAAAGGGTCTCTGGTTCGATTCCTGGTCAAGGCACGTACCTTGGTTGCAGATTCGATCCCAGAATCAGTCACGGCTCATGCGGGGGCAACCAATCAATGTGTCTCTCTCACACCAATGTTTCTCTCCCCACTCCCCTCCTCCTTACCTACCACTCTGTCTGAAAAATCAAAGGAAAAAATGTATCTCGGGTGAGGATTAAAAAAAAAGTCACTGGATTACAGTTGTCTTGCCATCTTTGGTATACAGGTTCATATTTTATGAAGTCCTTTCACATATAGTAGCGAATATAATCCTCACAAAAATTCTGAAGAGACATAGAGCTCATGATTAAGAATGTAGGCTTTAGAATGTAAATGCCTGAATTTTAAATTTCAGCTCTGACACTTAACACAACACTTAGTCGAACAGAAATTATGTGATCTCTCTAAACTTCAAATATCTTGTTTATAAAATGGTAATAACAACAGTACTTACAATTCACAGGTCTTTTGTGAAGATTAAATAAACAATTCTGTTGTATGCTTAATTCAATGCCTGGCACAGAGCACTTAAAAAAATGTTACCTGTCATCGTCATCATCTAATTCACAGACTGACATAATTATTATTATTATTTTTTAAAATATATATTTTATTGATTTTTTACAGAGAGGAAGAGAGAGGGACAGAGTTAGAAACATCAATGAGAGAGAAACATCGATCAGCTGCCTCCTGCACACCCCCTACTGGGGATGTGCCCGCAACCAAGGTACATGCCCTTGATCGGAATCGAACCCGGGATCCCTCAGTCCGCAGGCTGACACTCTATCCACTGAGCCAAACCGGTTAGGGCGACATAATTATTATTAAAGATGAAGAGAACAAAGCTCAAGGGGTTTCACAACTAATAAACATAGGAGCTAGGACTTGACTCTATAACATCTGACTCTCCTTCTCTATAGATACAGAGTAGGGGTGGGGACACAGCACAGCTGGCTCTGCTCAGCTCTACACACCACTGTCCCTAAAGCATCTCCATGAAATTGGGAGCCACAGGAGATGTCACATGAAAAGCCAATGCTGCCTCCGATTCTGTTCACAATGATGGCCAAGAAAAAATGAACAATAATACTATGTTACAAATGGGGATCTAGTCATCAAAGATTTAAAATAAAAAAGGGTATCAAGTGTCTGATTTAAAGCCCTTGAATATCATACAAAATCACTGCATAAATCTTACTTATGTGTTCAACATGCTTGCTGTAATATTACCTTGTACATTATCATCATAAAAAATTTCTTGATGATACCAAGAAAAAATGCCATGTGGGTACTTTAATGTTATGAAAAGTAGAGAAATACCTAATGATTGAAATCCTTTAAAGTGACTTGCCTATGAGTAATAACTCATTTAGAAGGAAGCATTCCATGTACCTTCAAGTGTCTGCTACAGTCTAGGTCAGGGGTTGGAAACAATGGTACCTGTTGCTTGCTTTGGCATTAGTGCTGTCGCCATGACTGTTCCTAAGAGTTTAGACACTGCCACTCGCACTCCATAATTTGAGTTTTCCAAAGCCTTAAAGCAGAGAGTGGCTATATTTTCCAGTTCAGCGGTCCACATGAACACAGCTTCATTCTGTAGTTCTAGTAGACACTGTCATTAAAAAACACAAAAAAAAACTAAATTACACCCTAAAACTTCCACTTCCAGAGATGACATAACAAGAACCAGATTTACTCTCCAGAAATAACCAAAATGTTGGGCAAAAAATATAAAACAACAGTTTTCAAGACACTGGACATCAGGAGATAAAGGACAGTGATCCTTAAGAAATGGAAAACAAGCCAGGTGAACCCTACGGCATTATAAATTGGTCTAGTACTAACCTTGGCAACTGCACATCGAACAGCCATGGACCTGTCAGTCAAGAGGGACCTGGCATTCTTGTAAATATCACGATGAGAAGAGGCTGCTGCACCACCCAACCCATTCAGAACTTTCTGTAGACTCATTAAGATTTCACTTCGCCCTTGAGACTACACTCAAACATAAAGAAAAGTTAAAACTAGATTGCAAAACAAATTCCACATTTAAACAAGAACATACCAAAACACAAAAATTCTGTAGCCTTAATGGCCTTACCTCTAAATTGTAAATAGTAATAAAAAATAAAATTAAATATTCTAGAAAGTACCTGAAAGGTAAAAACAATTACTAACTTTTTAAAAAAATATATTTTATTGATTTTTTACAGAGAAGAAGGGAGAGGGATAGAGTTAGAAACATCGATGAGAGAGATCGATCAGCTGCCTCCTGCACGCCCGCCAGTGGGGATGTGCCTGCAACCAAGGTACATGCCCTTGACCGGAATCGAACCTGGGACCCTTCAGTCGGCAGGCGGACTCTCTATCCACTGAGCCAAACCGGTTCGGCAACAATTACTAACTTCAATTAAATTGTATCTTTCTGAGAAATTAGGTTACAGCAAGTAAACACATTCCCATGTTTCCATGACCTGTTGAAGTGCAATATAATGAGACTATGAAGACAAACTCAAAAGCTTTAGTATCATATCTTAAGGACCCACACTTTCAGAAAGTGAAAGGTTGAGTAAAAAAGTAGCTAAAAAATAATATAAGCCATCTAAGAGAAAGAAGACATCCAACACATTTTAAAAACTTGTCAGTTATGCTAAATCCTCATTTTCTTGTGATGAATTCAAACTCTTGTTTTCATATACTTATAGTGCTTGATTCATGTTTCTAATAGCATATTTTATTCAAATACAGATATCGCTCACCAGACTATAAGCTTTTTGATGTCAGGCACCCTGTCTTATTCATCTTTATATGCTCAGTACCTGACATGTCCTCAATTCTTATTTAATAAATAAATAGACAAATAGTTCCCAGAAGACACTGTGCAAATCTTTAGCTTTCCTAAATAAGGAAATTAGACTATGAGAGTCCAGGGCTTAGGCTATTTTTAGTTAACTTCAAGTTGACAAGCATTATTAAATTGACATGACAAAACAGAACTATTTTTACTTGACAAGAGCTGCTGTGAATAGACTAATATCCCCCTACCCAAAAGATTAGTTCACATCGTAAGTGCTGTTACCTGTTGACATGACTTTATTTGGAAATAAGGTCTTTGCAGGTGAAATCAAGTAAAGAGGAGGTCATACTGGACTAGAAGGTGAGCCCTAATACCATGACTGGTGCCCTTACAAGAGAAGACTTTAGACACAGAACACAGATGAATAGGGCAAACACCATGTGACAAGGAGGCAAAGTTTGGAGAGAGGCATCTACAAACCAAGGAATACCAAGGAATGCCAAGAGTTGCCAGTAACCTACTAGACGCTAGAAGGCAAGGAAGGTTTCTTCCCAGGAGGCTTCAGAGGAAGCATGGTCCTGCTGCCACCTTGATGTCAGGCTTCTAGCCGCCAGAACAGTGACACAACACATTTCTGTTGTTTTAAGCTACCCAGTCTGTGCTAATTTATTCCATTTAGAACTTTCTGTAATGGCAAAAATATCCATAAGGCTAAATAAAAAATGAGACGTAAACCTATTCTTTCTCAAAGAAAAGCATTCGTTCCCTTCTCCCTGAAACATGAGGTAATTACATTTAAAAAAAGAGCAAGTAATTTTTTTGCAAGTCATAACTTTAAATTACCTTCCTGCTAAACAGTATGAATACCACAGTGACAGAAAAAAAACACACATATATTTTTAAATGACATTAACTCCTGCCACTAGCAAAACATTTAAATAATATTTGTTGTAAAACTTACCTCTGCACTTTTCAGAGATTTCAAAAGATTATTTACTGTTTCTGGAAATGTACTGCCTAGCATTCTCCCCATTTTTTCATAAAATGCTCCAACACAAGTCACTGCAGCCCTATGAGAGGTGGTATTTTCTTTAGTCATTGTTCAGGTTAATAACATAATTTTATCAAACTTTTCTCATTTTCAGAAAACAATTTATATTTGGGCAGGGCACTTTTGACTACAAATCTTTAATTTTCAACTTTAAAAAACACCTTGTTTATTCTTTATAATTACAAGAAATACTATGGTTTATCAACTTTCATTCTTGTTAGGAAAACAAGAGAATAAATATATATTTATGTAACAAATCATACCCATCCTTTGGAAAGAAACTCAAACTTTCCTTTCATGAAGACTTCTCAAATTATATCATTCCACAAAGATCCCTCTCTTCTCTCATATATAATACTGTCAACCACTCATTTTGACAAAATTATATTGTTAACTGTGTTGTGACTTGATCATTCTATTTGGTTATATCTTGTCCTTCCAAAGGAAATGTCAACTCTGGAAACAGGAAACCTCTTAGTATACAAATAATAGTAAACAATTACTTGCAAAATTTAATCTAAATGGCTTTAATAAAACACTTGGCTACAGAAATGTAACAGCAGCCTATTTCTTCAGGAGGGAGGAAACCACCCAACCATCACTCATATAAACAGTAAATAAGTGAATAGCTATGAGAGACCGGAGTAGGGCACAGAGATGAAGAACATATATGTGGGAGTCTGGCAGATGTGTGCCTAAATCCCAGAACCTGATACCTAATAGCTATGTGTCCTGAGCAAGTTACTCTGAGGCTGAGAAAGGGTACATAAATTTAGCTCACTATCATACATGTAGTAAATAGTACAATCAGGGAATCGACCTTCACCTCTTTGACTCCAAATCCCATGCTTTTTTCAATACTCTCTGGGCTGATAACAATGACTGAGGTCACCTACCAGAATATTTTAGGAAATCCCTAAACAGAAACCATGAATCCACTGGAATTACATATAAATAACATGCAATATGTAATAAATTCTACTTAAGCAGAACTATAAAATCATGTGTGGCGGAGAACTAAATCTTCAAATCATTAACATAGCTTCAAACTCCAAAATAAAGTGGAAAGCACTAACGCTCCCTAATCTCTTCTAAAGCTTTTGAGATCTGTATCTATCCCAAACACAAAATTTAATCACAACTTATCTATGCGGTTGAAAGCAGACCAAAGAATCAGTGTTCAGATTGATTTCCTCATTTTCTCTGTAAGCCATTACACTGGCTCTGGCATCCTGAATGTTGGTGTTCTAGAGTTGTATCCTTGGCACCTTCTCTCCTCACTCTTCCTAGGTGACTTTATCCCTACCAAAGGGTTCAGCCTACTCCCAAAACTCCGTTCTCTACTCACCAAAACTACATTCTCAACTCGGATCTCTAAAACCCAGACCAGGATTACCACCTGCCAATTACATACTGTCCATTGGCTATTCCTAAAATTAAACTCATCATCTTCCCCTCACAACTTGTTTTCTCTACTAGTTTGTATCTTTCGGTAAAAGCACTGTAAATAAGGTATAAATAAGCCATTTCTATTTCCAATTAGAAGTTTCCTTTGCCTAGAAAACAGGTTGGCAAACTACAGCCTGCAGGCCAAATCTTACCCATCATCTAGCTTGCCACCTGCTTTTTAAATCCTCCTATATAATAAAACCCTAATATGCAAATCAACTGATCAGCGGAATGACAGGCAGTATGACCCACAGGGGGAGCACCAATCAGCCAGAAGCTGGGCTCATGGCTGGTGAGTGCAGCAGGAGTGGTGGGAGCCTCTCCTGCCTCTGTGGCAGCGCTAAGGAGCAGCGAGCATTAGGGCAGTAAGGAGCGAGGGGTCCCGGACATCCCCTGAGGGGTGCTGGACTGCGAGAGGGTCCAGGCTGGGCTGAGAACACTCCGCCTCAGTGCACAAATTTTGTGCACCGGGCCTCTAGTAGTTTTATAAGAACACAGCCATACTATTTATTTATATATTGTCTGTGGCAGAGGTAAGTAGTTGTCCACAGAGCCAAAAATGTTTATTATCTGGCCCTTTTCATAGTTTGTCTATCCCCAGCTTATCACATCCATCTTTTCTTCCCATCTTAACCTCTTACTTGACTAATTTCCATGTTCCTTCCTTAGTGATTGCTCTTTAGCTGATGCTTCTTTGAGAAGCCTTCTTTGACACTGCTCTCCTGCACACCACAGCTAAGCTTATTTAGGTGTAATTTTCCCTCTCATAGCACTCCTCATGGTACCGTAACTGCTATGCTTTCACAGCATGGGTCCCTATACTCATTATCTGCAAGACCTGCTTCAAAAATGCCTGCCCTGGATCCACACCACAGAATGGGCTAGGAGTTGGGTTAAGGTCTTAAGCTTGGGGTCAGAAAGCTTGCAAGCAAAATGGTCTCTGTCACAGGTACTCAACTCTGTCATTACAACATGAAAGCAGCTACTCCTCAATGCATAGACATGTCTGCATCCCAACAAAACAGGCATCAGGCTGGATTTGGCCTATGGGCTACAGTTTGCCTATTCTTGCCTCAATCCCATCACCTAGAAATTCTTTATGTTTCTTTCCATCCCTGCCAAGAATATTATCTCCATCCAAACTTACTAAAAGACCCCTGTGCAAATTGCTGACATTATATCAATCCTCTGTAGTTTGCTGAAAGTCCTGGTGACAATGGGAAAATGTTGAAATAGAATCCCTTCCCCAGACCTACTGAGGGAGCTTTTATTGTCAGCAGCATGCCTCGAGCTCCATCTATCTGGAGGTCTTTATAATCAGCAGCCCCTTATTAAGACAAGTTACTCTTTAAAAAAAACCTAAAAAGATGCAAGGGTCGATCTCAAAGTAAGTACTTACAATTTTGTTGGTAAATAGGCTGCAGTGTCATCTTTACTTCTGATAATGTCATTACATTTTTCAAGTGTTTGAAAAACAGTGAAAGTGTCCCCAATGCTATAGAGGGCTGCGAGATTTTTAGCTAACAATTTTCGTGTCGGTGGTCCAGGTGAACTACTTATTAATCCGGTTAATTGTTCAACAAGTTTTTTCTGTTTTTCCTTAACATCAGTCTGTTATAAAAAAAATAAAGAACATCAACAGTTTTTTAAATATGTACTTTTATTGCCTTTGAGTAAAAATAAAAAATACTTAACAGTTAAGGCATTCTAATAATTAGGATATATATTACATCGGGCATAAAACAATAAATGAGAATTTTCAAGATGAGTTCAGTAGGAAATTCATCATTCTTTACTAAATAGCTCCCTTTGTTCCCCTCCAAAAGTTTCCATGCCAACTTACTAAGAAATAAACCAATAGTCCCAGGATGTATAACATTGGGCATATGGACAACTGATGTCTTTAGAACTCAGATAACTCCTTTTTAAAAGCAAACTCAGTAGTCCAAAAAGTTATAGGTCAGTGAAGGAAATCAAAAGAAATTTTGAAGGAGCCTTAAGCAACAGGAAAAACACTCAGATCTACCCATACTCAATACTAAAAATTCATTCATTCATTCATTCATTCAAGAAATATGTATTGTGCACTTATTATATGCTATGCACTATTTTAAGGCATGACTATTCTAGGCAACAGTGCTCTAGAATTTACATTCTAGAGGGGAGACACAGAATTTACCAAGTAAACAACTGAATAGTGTGAGTTATTACTATTTTACATAGATTAGTGAGGAAAGGCCTCCCTGAAAAGAAGTGAAGGTGTAAGATATGCAGATATCTGGGAAAGTAACATTCCAGGCAGAGAAAACTGTGTAAAGGCCTGGAGGAGGGTGTATGCTTAGCATGCTTGAGGACAGTGAGAAGGCCAGTATGGCTGGAGCAGAGTAAGAGACAGGAAATAGTAGGAGATGAAATCAGAAAGATAGAAGGGACCACGCTGTGTCGTGCCTTATACATCACTGTAAGAACTTTGTGTTTTATTCTGAGAGTGTGAAGCAGAGGAAGGACATGATCTAAACGTTTTAACAGGTTCATTCTGACGGCTGAGCTAAGAATACAAGGTACATGTTGGAAGCAGTGAGCACTTAGAAAGTTTTTTGCAATAATCCAGATGAGAGATGGGGCTGATAACAATTGAGAAGATGAAAAGCAATTTAATTCTGGATATATTTAGTGGATAGATCCAATTGGAGTTGCTGATGATTATGATGTGAAATTTGAAAAAAAAAAAAAAAAGTAAAAAATGCCTCTAAGGTTTATGACCTGACCAATTGGAAGAATGAAATATTCATTTCCTGAGATGAAGAGCACTGGAGAAAAGACAGGTTTGGAAAGGGGGAATCAAGAATTTGTTTTTGAATATGTTAATTTTGAATATTCTGTTTAGATAGCCAAGATAAAGAGGTAGAGTGTCTCATTGGCTATCTGGGAGTCATTACTGTATAGATCAGCGGTTCTCAACTTGTGGGTCGTGACCCCTTTGGGGGTCGAACGACTCTTTCACAGGGGTTGCCTAAGACCATCGGGAAACACATATATAATTACATATTGTTTTTGTGATTAATTACTATGCTTTAATTATGTTCAATTTGTAACAATGAAAATACATCCTGCATATCAGATATTTACATTACGATTCGTAACAGTAGCAAAATTATAGTTATGAAGTAGCAACAAAAATAACTTTATGGTTGGGGGTCACCACAACATAAGGAACTGTATTAAAGGGTCGAAGCATTAGGAAGGTTGAGAACCACTGGTATAGATAGTAGTAAAAATCTGAAAATAAATGGTATCACTGTAAGAATAAGTATAGACAGATTTTTTAAAAAAGAAGGCTACCCAGAACTGAGAAAGAACCAAGAGAAGGAAATGAGGAGTAACTAGTGCAGAAGAGAACTAAAAGCAAATGGTGTCTTGGCGGCTACGAATAGGAGGACTTCAGGCAGTGTGCATCCACAGTAACGACAACAATCTATTGTTTAACTTGAATGGAGGTTTACAGATGTCCATATTATTATGCTCCATTAGATAACTTCGTATACTCTTTCGTATTTTTCAATTTCAGAACTAAAAAATACTTAAGTCTTTCAGGTAGAAGTTCAGCTATGTCAATTAATACAGAATACTGATCCATTGATTTGGGCAATTTGAGATCACTAATGATTGAACAAGAGCTGTTTCAGTGGAGTAGAGGCAACAAATATTCAGCTGGAGGGGGTTTAAGAGAAAATAGAAACCTCTGTTAAAGAAACCTTACTAAAACTATACTAAAGGGCAACCCCCCCAAAACCACAAATCCACAAGGGTAAAGAAAACAGGAAATGAATCAATGCAAAAGATGGAAGCCAGGTATCTCCAGTAGGGAGAGCTGAGAAGAGACCCAACTTACAAGAAATCCCCTAAAGGCTCATGCTGTTTATTCGTGTTGTTTTGAGGCTCCAGGAGTTTATGGAGAAGTAAGGTTCTGTCTAGAAATGGAGGGAATGATTGAGAATCTACGACGCCCATATCCTTCTCCTCTATTCTGGACTTACGGGGCCCGTGCACAGCTGTGGGCTGAGAAAATGGCACTGAAAACTGGGTGGCTAAGTGAAAGTTTACATAATGAATGCTGAAGTTCCCGGCCTTCTCCCTCAATTCCTACAACCAGGCAAGTAGTCGTACACCCTACAACACGAGAGCAGAAAAGTCTCTTCTGGGGAACAACTAGCCAAGAGAAACCTATGATACTACCGGCAAGGGTGTCTCAAAGAACTGGACTAGTCAACGGGTGAAGTACAATGAACAAACTTCACCCTGCCCAGAAAAACGTTTCACGGCTCACGCTCAAATTTGAGCAGACATCCAAAGATCATCAGATTTTGAGCAAAGTGTCTAATTTTCAAGATAGAAAAGCAGCACACGGATAATGAGATAGACCAGTGATTCCCAAAGTGGGCGTTACCGCCCCCTGGTGGGCGCTGCAGCGATCTAGGGGGGGGGGCGGTGATGGCCACAGGTGCATTTGTTTTAACTTTTTTTGTATTACCTTTCTACTCTGAGTTCAATAAATAGTTTCATAATTTCAAACTTCAATATTTCTAATTTACACCTTTCTTTACTATATTTTACGAAAAAGGTAGAAACATTAATACATATATCTTTCTGTTTAATTGCTATTAAAATTTAAAAAAAATTAATTTCCAGGGGGCGCTGAGTAATATTTTTTCTGGAAAGGGGGTGGTAGGCCAAATAAGTTTGGGAACCACTGAGATAGACTATACGCAGGCCGAAAGAAATGGCAGGAAAGCCTATTAGTAACTCCTCAGAGGTACAAATGAAGATACTGGGGTGGCTAGGCAGCACGGAGGGACCACCTGCAGTGAGAGACGATGAATTCAAAGTGACACCGGTCATATAGCCGTGTTCTTCCCCTGTCACATGCAGCTATCCAGGTGGAGGCATGAAATGGGCAACAAGGGGGGGGGGGGGTTTAAAGGAGGTTTGGGGTCTGCCACACAACAGAAAAAGTACAGACAATACATCCCTATGACAGTGTAATTTTCTCAAGTGCCATGAGAGACCTACAACCTTTAAAAAATGTTTTCTCACAAATCATGAACACATAAGATTCTTGATTATGTTAACCCAACTGGGGGGGAAAAAGCAGTATCATACCTTGTTGGCAGCCACCAAGACTTTATCAAGAAATCGCAACCATTCAAAGATAAAAACTGGCCTCTTTGCTTCCGTGATTTGAGCCAAAGCTTCCTCATTTAGCAACAAACTGTGGGCTAACTCCATTACTGAAGCTTTCAATTGACACCTTAAAGTAACAAATTAAAAAAAAACACAACTTGTTAAAAGTCCAGCTTCGTGATTGTAACCACTAAGAAATGAAAAGTCAGGCTTTCCCTCTCGTTTCTTTTGAAAGAAACTTACCTAACTTCTTTGTGGCAAAACCTGAGAACTACATTTTAAAGGACAAGGGTACCAAAAAAAATCAAAGAAAGTAATCATTAGTTGGGGGGGGGGGGGGGGGAGAAATCGGGTAAAATAACTGAAATAGTTGCAAATGAGGCATTTTTCCAGAAAAAAAAAATGCCTACAAAAACCACAGGTCATTAACCCATTCCATGAACCGGAAGACGGAAAAGCGCCGAGACCAAACCCCTGCCGGGCCCGCCAGCCTGGCCTTTTCTCGTCCACCGCTGGCTGCACCGCACCCTCCCCTCCCGGCTGCACCGGGCCCAGCAGCCTATCCAATCGCCCCAACAAGAAGGCCCCGCACTGGACGTCCCCCTGCGTCTTCCTACAGGAACGGGGCGGGCGGCCAGGCCCCCCGAGGCTGCCGCTTCGGTGACATCCCCGGGCGGAGGCGGCGCGCTCAGAGGGGCGGGTCACCGCGGCGCCTCCGAGCCCCTTAGCGCAGCGCCGGGCTGGGGACATGGCAGAGGCCGCCGCAGGCCCAGGAAGCCACTCCGGCTGTCAACCCCAGGTGGCGCGGGCGTGACGACCTCGAACCCAGGCCTCTGAAAATGCGCGGGGGCCAGGGGCGTGTAGGCGCGCCCGTGTGCTGGCTTTGGCGACGGACGCGGCGGCCTCACCTCCTAGTCTAGCCGGGGCCGGTCCGCTAGGCTCCGCGGTTAGAGGCAGCTGCCGAGGGACCCGGATGCCCCGCCTCCCGCGGCCCAACCAGCAGGAAGCGAGGAGAACGCGCGTGCGCAGAAGGTTGGCCTTGCGCAAGCGCACTTCCCGCGCCCTCCCGGCCCCGCCCGCCCGCCCCAGGTTTCCCACGGATTCTGCACCCGGAAACTCAGGTGTGCGCGGAGGCCCCGAGTCCTCCGCAGGTTGGTGAGCGTGCGCTGTCGTGCGCTGGCCCCGGGCAAGTAGAACTGCCAGGTAAGAGGCTGAGGCCCCGGATGGAATGACAGAGGGCAGTGATCTGTGTGCTGGCTGTGACCAGCCCATCACACCGCCACCCGCGTTCCCACCCGTGTGGTCGCTGGTCGCAGCTGGGGGACGCTCGCAGCCGGGAGGGACCTGAGCGGGTGGGGATCGGTGGTCGCTGAAGGGAGAGTTTGAGACTGAGGCGTACTTTTGAGTTAATCCTTGACTTCGTTTCCAATCCCTCGGCAAATCTTGTTAGCTCTGCCTTCAAAATACACCCACTCCCACGGCGGGCACCATGGTCCAAGCCACCCCCATGTCTGTCTGGATGATCGCCTTGACACCTTTTGTTGTAAGTCCAACCCCTTATCCCATCTCTCCACCGGGATGTGTAGTGGGGCTCTCGGGGTGTCTGAAGCAGCACTCTTGCTGCCACCTCCCTGCCCCCTCTCTGCCAAAACGAAACAAAATAAAGTCTGCTACAGCCGAACCCCATTCCTCCCGGTATTCAGCCCAAAAGCCTTGAGGTAATCCTTGACATCGTTTCCAATCCTTTGGCAAATCTTGCTAGCTCTACCTTCAAAACACACCCACTCGCACTGCTGTCACTGTGGTCCAAGCCACCCCCATCCTGTCTGGATTGTCGCCTTGTGCGGTGTATGCTTATGCTTGATGGGAATGGAGGATGCTCACGTATACTGTGCCCTTTAGCAAGTGCCTGTAACCCATTCGGATCTGCCTAGCACTTGAGTGCTTAGCGGGTCCCTTAAAAATAGTCTAATCCCATGTGCAGTATCAAGAGCCCCGAGACCTGGTTTCCTTGTGGTGTTTACAAGACATTGAGCCATGCGGAGCCTTAATTTCTCCAACTAGTAAGCAGGACTAACTATAGTCTTAGCTTGTAGAGATTTAATGATGGTTAAATTGGCTAAAAAAAATGTGTGATACGCTGGGTAAGTGCTAATCATTATGTGTAAGAATGCTGTTATTACAAACGAAGAATCTGGTGGGTGGATTACAACAAATGCTGAATATAATCTTCCGCATTTTAAACTTATTATACTAAAAAGGAAAATAGGCAAATCTAAACTGTAATGTTTAAGGATGCACACGTGGATGATGCAACTATAAAGAAAAGGAGGTGCCTAGAAGGAGTGTGAGTGACTGGAGGACAAAGAGGGCTCCTGAGGTGGCCAGCGAGGTTCTAGCTTCTGATATGAGTGATGGTTTGCGTTATCTTTCACTGTATAAAATTATCCCGACATTTATCAGCTTGAATAACTATAATCATTTATTCTATCACAGTTTCTGTGGATCAGGAATTTCTTACTGGCTTAGCTTAGCATGGACTTCCTTAAGAAGTTATGGTGAAGATGCCAGCCCAGGCTGAGTCATTTGAAGGCTGGACTGGCACTGGAGGATCCATTTCCAAGGTAGCTCACTCATGTTGCTTTCAAATTTGTTGTCCACAGGAAGCCTCTGTTCCTCCCGTGTGGACCTCTCCATTGAGCTGCGTGAGTGTCCTCACTACATGACAGCTGACGTCCTTCAGAGTGAGTAATCTAACTTCTGAGTCAGAGTGATCTAACTAAGAGCTGTAGTGTCGTTTATGACCAAGCCGTCATACTCCTGCATTTCCACAATATCCTTGTGGTTATGCAGGTCAATCATTTTTACTGTGGAAAGAGACTACACAGGGATGTTGAAAACCGAGACGCAAGAATCATTGGGGGCCATCTTGGAGGCTACCACCTAGTTATAAGAGTGTTTGCCTCATGATAATTCATTAGGCTATACATTTGTTTTATGTGGCTTTCTGTATTGATGATATATTTACATCAAGTTTTTTAAAAAAATAAGACATGACACTGTAGGGAAAATGCATTTATTATCACAAAATTACAAATATCATTAAAGACCCTTTTTCTCATCATTGCTGAACATTAAGAATTTATGATGTTTGGGACACAATGGTGTAGGCATTGGCATACAGGAGATTTGTCTTTGTGGTTTACAACTCTGTTGGCAAGATAGACATTAAAAATATGTAAAACTAGTACAGTAATATTTTTTTTCATCCAATAATCAGACTCTTGGTTGCAGTTGACAGAATTCCTACTCCAGCAAGTTTAAGGAATGAGGACACTTATTAGCCTGTGTAGCTGGGAAGAATGCTAGGTCACAGAGTCAAAGAAAGAACTACAGAAATCATGGTCTTGGAAACTAGGGTTGGACACCCATTGCTTTTAGGCCTACCTTTGTCCGTTTTCTCTGTCTGGGTTCATTCTGCAGAACAGGATCTCTTCATATGGCCAAGAAGATGGCCATCTGCAGCCCAGCTTCACGTCCTTCCAGTTCAGAAACCCCAATGAAGAGTTTCTTTCCCCACAACCCACATATTCATACCATGTAAGGAAAGAGGGTCTTCTTTGCCCTGGTTAAGTCATCCCCTCCCCTGTTGCAGGGACATAAAGTACTACAGTTGGCCATCTTGTGCCTAAGAGAGTATAGGAATTGTCACCTTCCTCTAGAACCACGTGGAGGCCAAAGGGCTGGGCTCCCAAAGGAAAGCATGAACATCACCTGGGCACCTTTTAGAAATGCATAATCTCAAGCCCCAGCTCAGAATCAGACTCTTAAAAATTAATAACTGTTACCCTATCCTATTTGATTTGCAGATACTTCTGTTATATGAAGTTGAACATGGAGGAAGAAGAGGACTATATGTCTGATTCCTTCATTAATGTCCAGTAAGTCAATGTGTACACCTCATGGAATGTTGGGGTCCAGCCCCAGCAGGTCCAGGGGTCCCCAAAGGTGTGGACGGAGTCAGCAAAGAATGAAGGACACAGGGGCAGTGTTCAGGTGATCAGCAACCTAGCCAGGATCTCTAGCCAGGATCTCCAGCCAAGTTCTGTCTTTTATTGTCTTGTTACATCTGTATTTATACCAGTTGATTTTAATCCTGTCCATTTCTATTGGAAAGGTTAGGGAGTTTCTTATCTCCATTCCAGGGAGTAAAGATTATGTAGCTTAAGGGTGATTGTTCGTAGTTAAAGTGATTAACTACCCACCTGGCATTTAGTTAAGGGGTTTTATTCCCTCCCTAACTTCAGGGAAAAATCCCTACCTGGGGAAACAACCTTTCTTGGAGTGGTGACCTTGGTAAAAACACATAGCACCAAGAAGGTAAGCAAACATATTAAGAACAGTATGCCATATACGCCAGGTCCCTTGAAACATATGCTGTGCAGATGTTTCTTCCCTGCAGCGACTGTGTCAAGCAGCAAGGATGGACCGGCTTCCGGCAATGGAATGCTGTGTATAAGACATTAATGTAAACTCTTAAGCAATGACATTAACTTTAAATGTGAGGTTGGAAAGTTAGTTTTATTGCTTTATTGGAACACCATCTACATATCCATACAGTGCTACAAGGAGCCTCTGAGTGTTACGCATATTACTCTGCCTTTGATTCTTTTTATTCCCCTCTTCCTAGGAAATTTGCTCCTTTCCTTTATTTCATCTTTTTGTTTCTCCTAGCTACTATTCAGCTTGGCTCGTTATTGTTGCCAGCCACCTAGAAAAATTAATGAAAACTTACTTTTTAAACTGTAAACTTTCTTTAGTTTTCCATAATCTGGCAACAACCATCATCATTTTTATTAAAATAGCCATTCTCAGGTCACTGATTACATTCTAATATTTATGATAACAAAGATGGTCAGAGAGGTAGCACTGAAATATGAAGTAGTGTCTGGTGAGTAAGTTTCAAAGTCATGAGAAAACTTCATGTACTCATCTAAAACAGCCTTTTCCCTTATTCTTCAGAGAAGATATCAGACCAGGATTGCCAATGCTGAGGCAAGTTCGAGAAGCCCGTCGAAAAGAAGAAAAGCAACAAGAAGCTAATTTGAAAAATAGGCAGAAGAGTTTAAAAGAAGAAGAACAAGAAAGACGTGACATTGGGTTGAAGAATGCACTAGGCTGTGAAAACAAAGGGTTTGCTTTGCTCCAGAAGATGGGATATAAAAGTGGTCAGGCCCTTGGCAAGAGTGGTAAGTCACATGCAGAAATGAAAAAGTGTTTCTAACCACGAAATGGTGGTTCACCCATGGGTACCAGAGATGACTGTTTGATCTTATTCATCTACACAGAAATCCAAACAACTTAAGCGTCTTAGTCTCTTATGTGCTAACAAGTATTATGGAGAACTTTCATCTTCCCACATCCACTTTATAACCATGGGCCACCAAGAGCTGCTTATCAGCCCAGCTCAGCCTTGAAGTCACTAACAATGGGGATGGCAAAGCTTACAATGGAGACAACAGCCAACAATGGCCAAAGGAAAATGAAACCACATGAGGACTATGCCAGGACTCTACCCTGTTTGCTCTGTACCTGTAGCAGCTGCCTAAGTTGGAGAGGCTCCATTCTCACTTCTCTTTGTAGGAAGTGAAACCGTTTAATAAAATATAGAGGCCATATATTTAAAGTAGCTTCTGTCATCCTCTTGGATGTTTAATATAAGTCTTTCACTTCTTAAAACACTACCTTTAGGTGACCCAGGAGGCTGTGGGTCTGCCTTATTGAGGACTATGTATTCAAAATGAGGTAATTGATTTACAGTATTGATGTTCAGATTGCAGTTTGAATATCACTGAAACAGGAGAGGATTTCTGTGGAACGTTGTAAAGTTGCATACTCTGCTTGTCGATAGTTTGAGGAAGAATTTCTAAAGTAATTTGTGTTTTGTTCTCTTTTTTTTAGGAGATGGTATTGTTGAACCAATTCCTCTCAATGTCAAAACAGGTATGTAATTATTTTTAGGGACATTTACCAGTAATAATAACTTATGCTTATATCTAGCACATACCTTTGCTTAATAAGTACTTTTTTATGGTGGTACTGTTACAGTTTTTATCATATGAAGTCCTCAGGAAAATTTTTCTTAGTTAAATTTCTAAACCTTTTAAAATAAAAATAAGTTTTAGTGAGTATAAAATTTTAAATAATAAAAAATCTGGGGGGAAATTGTTGTAGCCTTTAAAAATGCAAAGGTATTTTTATCAATTGAAATGTTCTGAAAGTATTCTGAGACAGATTTATCCATTAAAAGTTTTCCTTAAATATCAGATCACTTCGTAAAGTATATGATTGTCTAACTAGTATGCTAGACACCTAAAACGAATACAAAATAATGTTGAATGTAAACTGCATTTGCAAAATAAAATTTAAAAATAAATGTTTTTCTTAATACTTTGAATGAATTATATTTGAAAAATATATGTTTTATTTGTTCATCATATTTATATGAAAGTGTAACTGTTGGAGTTGTTCTCCCAATTTAAAAAAATGGTATAGTATTACTGTCATATTAGGTCAAACTAATAATGGTCTTTGTAAAAACTCAAATGGTGTGTTTAGGGTTGTTGTTTTTTTTTTTTTAATATATTTTATTGATTTTCTTACAGAGAGGAAGGGAGAGAGATAGAGAGTTAGAAATATTGATGAGAGAGAAACATCGATCAGCTGCCTCCTGCACACCTCCCACTGGGAATGTGCCCGCAACCCAGGTACATGCCCTTGACCGGAATCGAACCTGGGACCTTTCAGTCCGCAGGCCGACGCTCCATCCACTGAGCCAAACCGGTTCTGGCAAGGGTTGTTGTTTTTTTAATCTGTTTTCTCCTGTCATTCTGATCAAATGATTTTGAGTGATTGTACTCAAGTTACAACTGCATTTAATTTGTAAATATGAAATTGTCATGTTTTGAAATGTAAATTTAATAAGCTTCTCACAGAGTTGTCTGAACAGGAAAAAGTGGCATTGGTCATGAGACTTTATTAAAACGGAAAGCAGAGGAAAAATTAGAAAGCTACAGAAGAAAGATTCACATGAAAAACAAAGCTGAAGAAAACGCTGCAGAGCAGTTCCGGTAAAAATTTGTATTTGAGCTGCTTTTCATCTTGTCTCAGTGTGTTTTTGTTTTTAATAGATTTCAGAGAGGAGGGGAGAGGGATAGAGGGATAGAAACATTAATGATGAGAGAATCATTGATCGGCTGCCTCCTTCATGCCACACACTGGGGTTAGAGCCCTCAATCTAGACAAGTATGACTGGGAATCGAACTGTGACCTCTTGGTTCATAGGTTGACCCTCAACCACTGAGCCCACTGACCAGGTAGTTTTTTAGTACTTGGGCATAGAAAATGGATAAAGCAAGTACAGACCTGTAATGTGCTATTTTTTTTCTTTAATTAGAATGCGACTTAAAAGTAAGCAAGATGAAATGAAGCTGGAAGGAGATCTTAGAAGAAGCCAGCGAGCCTGTCAACAATTGGATACTCAGAAGGCAAGCCTTTTACCTGCTTTCAGTTTGGTAGTGAAGTGTTTTGGCACCCAATGTGCTTTGCCATGAATTTACGTTTAAAAACAACAAACCAACAAAACATTCCAATTCTGGCATACCTCGTCTTCTGCGGAGTAAAGCAGCAATTTTCAACCTCTATCATCTAATGGCACATCTAATAAACTAATTACTAAAAATCTGTGACACACCAAAAAATGTATTTTTTGCCCATCTGACAAAAAAAATAGATATAATTTTTATTGATTTCTCTCTCTCAAAATCAGTTTTAAAAATATAGTTTTTAAAGTCTCAAAATGTAAAAATTTCTATTATCTTGAAATATATTGCTAGGAGCAACCTCATTTTTATATATTTCCCTAGCACTTTATTTTGAATGTATGTCTTGACTCTGAAGATTTTCTAGCTTTTATGTATTATTTTATATATTTTTCTTTATTGGTTAAAGCATTACATATGTGTCCTTATAGGTATTATTTTATATTCATTAAGCTATTTATGTCCATAGCTTATTTTCACTACTAGACTGACAGCAACTTGGAGACAATACAATATTCTAATTGGGCCGTAGCTAGGTAGCTCAGTTGGTTAGAGGTTTGTCTCATGCACAAAAGGTGGCAGGTTTGATTCCTGGTCAGGGTACATACCTAGGTTTCAGGTTCAATTCCCATTTGGGGTGTGTAGGCCCTGTACAGGAAGGCTACTGATTGATGCTTCTCTCTCACATTGATGTTTTCCCCTCTGTCTGTCTCTCCCACCATCTCCCTCTAAAATTCAATAAGCATGTCCTGGGATGAGGATTTAATATCTATCTATATATATATATATATATATATATATATATATATATATATATATTTTTTTTTTTTAAATTGGGTTTTGCATCCCCAGAGTTTACAGTGCAGTGCTTTACTCTTGAAGCAGCACTCAGTAAATATTTAATCAAAAGGATGAATTCATGTTGACATGAACATACTGGTGATAGACTCATGTTTAGCTATGTTTAATTGGGAACAATTCTACATTTTCAGAATATACAGGTTCCCAGGGAGGCCTGGTACTGGCTGAGGCTCGAAGAGGAGACTGAAGAAGAGGAAGAGGAAGAAAACGAACAAGATGAAGATGAATATGAGAGTGACGATTTAAGTGTATGTTTTGGGACCATTTCCTTGAGCAGGGTGTCTCAGCATTGGCACTATTGACATTTTGAGCCGGGTAGTGGTTTGTTCTGGGGTGCTGTTCTGTGTATTGTAAGATGCCTGTTGCACTTGTGACAACCGAAAATATCTCCAGACATTGTGAAATGTCCTCTGAGGGGAAATCACCCCTAGTTGAGAACTACTGCCTTATAGGTTTGTTAACCCCAGATCAAAACTTTATCATGTTTTCCTTTAGCTTCAGTTTACCCTCTCATCTCCGCTCTAGTGTGGTTGATGGATTAGCTGCAAATGTAAATTATTTTCATTTTTACCTTGTTTCCTGTTAAACTTGTGGAATTGATTCTCATAAGTACCCTTCTTCCCCACCCACAAACAAGACAAAGCAAACCTCAATTCAAAGGAAGAGGACATTATTCAAGAAATCACTACACATTTCTATGGTTACATGTGCATAAGACTTTGGTAGGAAACATTAAAAATTTGAAAACCCTATGTTCCACTTAAATGGGAAACCACTGATGAGAACTGTAATGGCACAGGGAGCAGTGTTCTCCCTCAACCCACTGGGGAAGGTAGATTCTCTGAAAGTAGAAGTGGTCTTTAAACAATCCTCATCCTAATAGAGCCAGCCAAATTCTATTTCTGAATGTTAACATGTAGTCTTTATTCTGTCTGGAAAACTTGTGAAAATAATCAGGGTAGCTGGTAGAATGGGCCACATGCTAAAACATTCTGCCTTTGACTGGTAGAGAGTGTAGCGGAAGATTTATGGCCTTGGGCTAGTTCAGCATGATCCCAGAGACCAGAAAACCAAGATCCCGGTCAATGTGAACCATTCATGTGCTTGTGTCCTATATCTAGGTACTGGACAAATTACAGATATTGACGAGTTATTTAAGAGAAGAACATCTGTATTGTATTTGGTGTGGAACAGCCTATGAAGGTAAGAAAAGGCTTTAAACTTTTAAAAAATATTGAATACAAATGCTCTTTGAACTTGAGAGAAGAATTTTTGGTTATTGTTGTTTTTACGAGTAACTTTTCCTGGTTTAACAATCAGGAGCAAACAAAGCTACAAAATGCATGTTATGTTGAAATAATTTTCTAGAATAGTTTACAAGTCTTCTATTTTCTTCATGTAAATTACAGATAAAGAAGACCTGTCTTCAAATTGCCCAGGACCAACTTCTGCAGATCATGACTAAGATTCTCAATAAAGTAGAAACTTGGAAAATGCTGTTGTTTCCTAGACAGTTAAGCCGTTAGAATTCCCAATAATTTGTATGGTTTTTTTTTTTCTACTTTAGAGGTACTTTGTACTTTAAAATATAAAAGTTCATAGACTCCAAAAATAAAATAATGGAATGCTTTTTAGAACACCAGATGGGCCATTACAAGTTATGGCTCTATTGTGATGCTTATGGAATTTAAGGACACCAACAGGTAACTCTCTTATTCCCCTCTTCACTTCGGAACAAGTTAAAAAATAAGATGTGGAAGTCAGATATCACAATATCAGCTTTATTGTCCGTGAAGCTGAAACAGAGAGCAAGGCTGACCTGTCTCCAGTCAGGCTCCCTAATAAATCTGCCTGATTGGCGACAACGGCAGGCCTCTCTCTGCCTTGCAGGGACAGAGCCCAACTTTGCATTTTGAGACCAGTTAGCTTTCTAGGTGAGAGGATCCACCAGACACTGAGCCTCACATGCTAAGTTCCGTCTCCCAAAATCACTCATCAGATAAGACATCGCTGCCCTGGCCAGTTTGGCTCAATGAATAGAGAGTCAGCATGCCCACTGAAGGGTCCTGGATTCAAATCCCGTCAAGGGTTCTCTCTCACATTGATGTTTCCTCCTTTCCACTCTCTCTAAAAATCAATGGAAAAATATCCTCAGGTGAGGATTAACAAACAAACCAAAAGACACCCCTCTATTGAGAGGGAATGAATGAGGGTTCACAGAGCTTGTTCCCACACTTCTCAGAGCTCACTGCCTTAAAACAAACCATTCCATTGCTGGGAAGGTCTAAGCAATTTCAAAGTTATTTTTCTGTCTTAAGCTGAAATCTGCTTCCCTATCATTTAACTGAATACAGCTGAAGACCTACTGTGGCACACCTCTGCAGAGCTCCATCCAAGGTTGGGCATCAAAACCGTGAACTTTTTTTTAAAGTGATTTTGATCAGCTCATCTAGGATAATTCCTTAAAGTCCTAAGAATGAGTCTCATAAGCCCCTGTGGGTGAAAACTAATGCTCTAGGTTAAATATAGGGCACTGCTGCTCTTGGGATAGCACTGTGACCACCCCTGTACAGCTTTACCTCTCATCTTTCAGTAGTGAAGAGCAAGAGGTCTTTAGCCTCCGACCTAACGTGACCTAGTTCGTAGGTCCTCAAGTTGAACATGGGGAGCTTTAAAAAAGAATATGAGGGTCCCACCCCCAGAGATTCTGATGTCATTGGTCACTGGGGCCTTGGCAGCACTGCCCTTGACTCTAAGATGCAGCAGAGCTTGAGAACCACTAACCTGGTTAACTTCTGGGCCTCAGTTCTTCATACAGAGCATGAATCATTTTTATGAATATAAGTACATATATAAAATATGTGGGACATCTGTAATACTGTCAACAATAAAAATAAAATACTCCCTCCCACAGCAAACTCCCTCCCGCTGCATATTCCCTAAAATAAATAAATAAATAAATACATAATAAAGTTAAAAATAAATTGTCATTGCCTTAACTGGTTTGGCTCAGTGGATAGAGCGCTGGCCTGCGGACTGTAGGGTCCCAGGTTTGATTCCAGTCAAGGGCATGTGCCTTGGTTGCAGGCACATCCCCAGTAGGGGGTGTGCAGGAGGCAGCTGATCAGTGATTTTCTCGCATCGATGTTTCTAACTCTCTATCCCTCTCCTTCCTCTCTGTAAAAAATCAATAAAATATATTTAAAAATATATATTATCCTTTATATAGTTAAATAATGCTGTTGAATATTTACTTACTTCATTTAAAAATAATAAAACTATGTTAATAACTAAAAGGAGTACATCTTTCCCTCAGATTTACAGTCAAATCCTTTCCTGTCATTTCAGCCACCATGCCTGTATTCTTTCAGTCAGTCCCAAAGCCTTGTGGATTGTTTCACATGGGAATCAGGAACTGGCTTCCTTGTCCCCTCTTAGTGACTGTGGGGACAGCCCACCACCTGCCCAGTGGCCTAGAATATTCTGAGTATGTTCATGAACAATTCTGCTGAGAATGGGAATGACCTTGGTGGACCCCATGACTCCACCAGAGGGTGATCTGCATTTCCAAGCCCAGGGGTCTACCTTGGAGAGTGGGAGACAGACATCCCGCCATTCTTATCCTTCAGTGGTTCCAAATGAAGGCTTTGGATGTGAGTAAAAGTGTTTTATTCATATAGGCCTTTTATGAGTTCATAACTAGACAATAATGAAGACCAAGGGAAGCAAAACATTGAATATAATTTTTCAATTACCTTTAGAACATCTATGTGACATTTGAAACATCAAGTAAATTTCAATGTTATTTACTTTTGTTTATATTGTGCTGTTTATTTTCAAAATCCTATCTATAATTTCTAAAATATTTCATTTTTCTAATTTCAAATCCTACATACTGGAGCTTCTGAAATTCAAAACAAGTTGATTTCAGTGTAGCAAACTGATTTACCTTACAGACCTTTAAGTGTTATTTGCCAAACATTTCATAGTTAACATTTTAAAGTGGACATTTAGTATTAGATATATTTTATAAGTTTGATCACGTAAAATTAACACTCTCCACCCATCAAAAGCACATAATAGAGTTCCTGCTGTATGCAGGGCAGTGTACTCGATGTCTTGGCTATACAAAAAGCAGCGTGCCTATCCCTGCTTTCCAGCAATTCACAGTATGAGCTGAACAGCCATGTGGGAATATCTGAGCTCTGAGGCCGACTGGAAAGCACAATATAGAGGGACTACACAATGGGAGTACTAGGGAGAAGTTTCATTCTGAGAGGGAGATGGTGGAACACTATGGAAGTAGCACTGGATATGGGTTCTGAACATAACTTTGATATGCAAAGTAATGAGGAAGGAGTTACAATGTGACCCAGCAGTTTCACTCTTAGGTACATGCCCAAGAGAACATGTCCACATAAAACCTGAACATGAACATTCATAGTAGCCTTCTTCATAATAGCAGGAAAATGGGAACAACCCAAATGTCCATCAATTAATGAGTAAATAAAATGAAGTATCCAATAAAAAGAACGGATCCATGCTACAACCTGAATAAACCTTAAAAAATTACACGAAGTGAATAAGACCACGTATTGTATGATTCCATTTAAATGAAATGTCCAGAATGGGGAAATCCAGAGATAGCAGATTCTAGTAGATCAGTGATTGCCTAGAATTAATCTGGGGGAAATGAGGAATGACTGCTAATGAGCATGGGATTTCTTTGGAGGCTGACAAAATAATCTCCACTAATAAAAGAGAAACATGCAAATTGATGTCACTCCGCTATGACCACCAGCCAATCAGATGAGAATGAAAATTAACCCAACAAAGATGGTGGTTAATTTGCATATGCAGGCACCAAGCGAAGACTGAAGACAACATAGAAGGAAGCCAAGAGCTGCAGAAGGGAGCGAAGCTGCAGAGAAGCAAGCCGGGTGGCGAAGGCGGGAGGGAAGCCGGCCTCGGCGGGTTTTGCTCCCTTTTCTGCTTCACTCCGGCCGCAAGAAGCCCTATTCTTGCAGGAATATTCCTGCAATGGGCCTCTAGTGTTAAATATTTATCCCATCTTTCCCATTCAGCCTTAGAGATCGTTCTTTATAGAAAAATCATAGATGATACATGCAAGAGGTTTGATAGAATCCAAAAATCACTATTTAGTAACCCCTAATGAATTAATGGATCCAGACAACATTCATCAATGGTTGCTAAAACCATTAGGTGGAAGATTGAAAGGAAGCCTTGTGATGGATGACAGCACCACGAGCCACCAATCAATCTGAAAATCACCCAAAGTGGAACCACCAGACATTGTAACCAGATAGGATACAATATCATCTCTGCAGTATTCTTGGGGGGGGGGGGGGGGGGGGGGGAGTATCGAATCAGAATCAAATCAAGTTTCTATAACTAACTAGACACCAGGGGGATACCATCAGCCAAATCCGGAATGGAGTAAATTCTATGATAAATATTCCAGTTCCTTCCTCAAATACATAGCAAGAAGAAAGAAACTGAAAACAAGGGTAAATGTTAGAGAGTAAAAGACACACCAACTAAATGCAATGTTGAATTCTGATTGAAACAACCTGTAGAAAAGATACTTTTGAGACAGGAAAACTAAATGCATGCTGAATTATGACATAGTAGTAATTAAAAACATCTTATTAATTTTGTTGAGTGATAACGATATTGCAGTTTTGTTAACATTAAAAAGATCTTATCTCTTAGCGATAAAGATAATTTTAAGTATTTACAAGTGAGATGACATAATTCCTTAAATTTGTTTTAAAATACTCCAGCAAAAGAAATTTTTTAAAAAGATGAATGCATTATCTATATATACCATATATAGATATATCTTTCAAAATTTCCATGTGTGCTTTATAATTTGCAAATAAGGTCTCTGGATTTTGCCCCTCTCCTCCTCTGATTAAGAGGAAACATTTTATTCATTATAATTTTGAGGCTGAGAAAATATATACTCACAAATAAAAACTTCCAAGAGATAACATAAATATTAAAATGAGAAAGTAAAAATAAGGCTGCCTTCTTTTTATTACAGCCTTACTCATTATATCTAGATAATACTGGTTTTTTAAAAAGATTTCTCCCTTCCCAGAACTATTTCAAACCTACAGAAAAGTTCAAAGAATATGACAAAAAACACTTCTATACCCTCAACCTAGATTTATCAATAGGTCAACTGTTAACATTTGCTTTCTTTCTCTCTCATCATATACACATTGATTTTTGCTAAACATTTGAAGTGGGAGGGAAACCCACTTCACCCCTATATACTCCTTCATGCATTGACTAAGAATAAGACATTTTCCTGCATGACCACAATATCATTATCACACCTAAGAAAATGAATACTGCCCGGCCAGCGTGGCTCAATGGTTGAGCATCGACCCATGAACCAGGAGGTCACGGTTGGATTCCTGGTTAGGGCACATGCCCAGGTTGCAGGCTCGATCCCCACTGTGGGGTGTGTAGGAGGCAGCTAATCAATGATTTTCTTTCATCACTGATGTTTCTATCTCTCTCACCCTCTCCTTTTCTCACTGAAATCAATAAAAATATTTTTAAAAGAAAATGCATAATTATTCTATGTCATCTAATATGCCAAGCCCCTTGCCCAGACTGCCATTGGGTCTCCTCTCTCCTCATCCAAATCTCCAGCTGGAGTATTACTTGTAAACCCTGTGCAGATAAACTATTTTCTATGCTTAGCTATTGCCTTACGGCAGACTTATCATCTCTTTAAAGCAGCAGTCGCCAACCATTAGGACCTCAAGGCCACCAGTGGTCCATGGACCACCGGTTGGAACCACTGCTTTAAAGTGTTTGTGAGAATAGATACAAAATGTATTTAAGGTAAATAATTGTAAACACTAGTGAACTCAACATCCAGTTTAAGAAAAAAAAGTTAGCAGTACCTTCGAAATCCGCTTCCCCAGTCACATCACTACCATCCTTCCCCAGAGATAACCATTATCAGAATTTAATATTTCTCAACATTTCCTTCCCTTTGTTATTATTTACATTTGTTTAGATTCCTACACAGATGTATCATTTAGCATGTTCTGGAATTTTATATAAATGGGATCAGTCCGTATACATTTTCTGTAACATGCCTTGTGGCTTACATTGTTCCTGAGGGTGAATCATGTTGTTACATTTAGCTGTCATGTGTCCATTTCCACTGCTCTGTAGTGTTCCAATGTGAAGATAATACAATGTATGTATCCACTTTTCTCTTGATGGACAGTAGTGTTGTTTTCTGTTCCTTTGACTTTTACAAACAAGGTTTCTATGAACATTCTTGTAGGCATGTATGTAGGAATGGAATTGATGGCTTTCTGGCATATAAACATTTATCTTTATTAGAGGATAAACTGTTTTCCAAAGTGATTGCATATAATTTACCTTTTTATGGTTACAATTTTTCTCCAACTGGCTTGTTAGCTATTTAAAATAGGGAACAAGCTTATTTCTTTTTGGCTAGAAACAAGCTTTTAAAAAAATTATTAATTCATTAATTTATATAAAAATTGAGAGATTTTTCCCCCAGTCTTCATAATAAGGAGCTGAGCTAGAGGAAAGTCAAATGCAAAAATGTTTTTGAAGTTAAAAAGCATAGCCCTGGCCAGTGTGGATCAGCTGGTTGGAGCACTGTCCCATACACCAAAAGGTGGCAGGTTCGATTCCCAGTCAGGGTACATACCCAGGATGAGGGTTCGACCCCTGGTCGGGGCACATGCGGGAGGCAACTGATCAATATTTCTCTCTCTCAATAATGTTTCTCTCTCTCTCTCTCTCTATCTCTCTCTCTCTTCTTTCTTCTAAAAATCATTTTTTTTTTAGAAATATGGAGGTTTCTGCTGAGCAGCATTTGCCTTCTTCTTTTTAAAATATATTTTTATTGGTTTCAGAGAGGAAGAGAGAGGGAGAGAGAGAAACATCAATGATGAGAGAGAATCATTAATTGGCTGCCTCCTGCACGCCCCGCACTGGGGATTGAGCCCACATCCTGGGCATGTGCCCTGACCTAGAAACGAACTGTGACCTCCTGGTTCATAGGTCAACGCTCAACCCCTGAGCGACACTGGCCGGGCTCTAAAAATCAATTTTTTAAATAAAAGTGTAAACCTTTCTGCTAATGTATTAAAAAAATTAAGGGAAAAATTAAAATAACAGGTAAATATCATCAATATTCCCTAGCAGATTTTAGACAATTACAGGAAAATCAAACATCAGAAGCAGACTACTTTTTTAGAAAGGCACTAACACGTGTTTCGCATTTTTTTCTCTGGAACATTATTCCACTCCTTCAAAGTCTTCAGTATTTCAGATGTTTTAGGTCGCATCTTGGGGTCAGTCGCAACTAATTTCTGTAGGAGAATTTTCTGTAATGATAGAAAGACTCATTATGAAAAAAAATAAAACATTGAAAAAAATAAAATTCTGATTACTTTCAAGTGCTTACTTCTTTGTCATCAAATATATCCGAGACATGGCCCTTCCTTAGATCTTCGAATATCTGAAAATAAGACATATGTATATATATATATATTCATTAGGAAATCTCTCACTTGGTAGGAAAAACAAACTTAGGAAGCACCGAAGCCTGGAGATGCCTTAAATCTGAGACATTTCCAGATCTTTGGCAAGTTTCTTCAGCCAAGAAGCAAGCAGGACTCCCCGCCCCTCTCAGCGCCCCCCCCCCCCCCCCCCCCCCCCCCCGCCCCACCGCCTCATCTAATAGGCACCTCTGACATCACAACATACTGCAGTGTTAAGAGCATCACATGCCTTATCTCCCTTCATCCTCCTGGAGCGCTGTGCGACAGCTAGTTGTTTCGTTACCGTTTTACAGAGGAGAAGGCTGTTGACTCCAGGTGCGTCCCTTTTCCTGAGCTACGGCCTAGGATGTCCAGTCGCCTGATGCATGTAGTGGTTCCCCATCGCCTTCTCAACAAGCCCACATTCCTGCCTTAATTTACCCCAACATGTCTTTCCAACCCCATCAACCGCCACTTCCTTGTGACTTATCTACCCCAATAAAAATATCAGACGCTGCCTAATAACCCCACACACACCCTGCACGTTCCTGTCTCCATGCTGGAATCACCTCCTTTCTATTCTGTACTATGAGAAGCCAACCCAATCCTTCAGAGCCCAGCTTCAATGCCTCCATAAATCTCAATCCCGACAGCTGGGAATGATCCCCTTCTAGCTGCTTCCCAAAGAGTCCCTGCCTTCTCCCAAAACATGTACAGCCCTCTCTCACAGTAGCTTCCCGAGAACAAGGCTTATTCATTTTTATAATCCTCGTAGCACGTAGCACAGTGTCTTATGCCAAGCAGGCATTCAAAATGTTACTGATTGATTCAAATAGGAATAAAGAGCGATGGTTTAATAAGATGCACACACCTTTCAAAAAAACCAAAGTTTTTGGTCTTTAACAAAAAGGGTGTGTTGTTTGTTTCTTTCTTTCTTTCTTTTAATTTTTCAATTACATATGACATTCAATATTCAGTCTCAGCACAGCTTTTCCTTTATATCTTTAGTTAGAGAAGTTCTGTTACGCTAGTCCTCAGGGGTGGCTGTTCTGTAATTTAGTTGTAATTTTGATGTAGTGGTGGCAGGAGGTGAGCACAACGTCTACCTACTCCACCATCTTGACCAGAACTTCTAACAAAAAGTTTTGGATGCCCAAACATGAAGGAAAGAAAAGCCATATTTCATTTGCAGCCAATGTTAATATGTTCAGGCCCATCATTACATGAGGCAATAAACTGTCTACAGCAGCACTTCGAAGATGATGGGCAATAATTTTTTTTTAATCCTCACCCCAGGATATTTTTTCCATTGTTTTTCAGAGATAGTGAAAAGGAGGGAGGGAGGGGAAGAGAGGTAGAGGAGAGAGAGACATCGATTGGTTGCCTCCTGCATGCGCCCTGACCAGGGCTCGGGATCAAACCTGCAACACAGGTTCATGCCCTGGACTGGGAATTGAACCCACGACTCTCCGGTGCACAGGATAATGCTCTAAATACTGAGGAACACTGGCCAGGGCCATGGCCAATAATTTTTGTTGCTAAAATTCTTTCTGTGAGCCCAGCTGGTGTGGCTCAGTGGATTGAGTGTCGACCTATGCACCAAGAGGCCATCAGTCCGATTCCAGGTCAGGACACATGCCTGGGTGCCGGGCTTGATCCCCAGTAAGGGGGTGTGCAGGAGGCAGTCGATCAATGTTCCTTTCACATTGATGTTTCTATCTCTCCCTTTCTCTCTCTCTAAAATCAATAAAAACATACCAAATAAATAAATAATTTCTGTGAGATTAATTACCTTAAATGTTTCCTGACGACTGAGAGGTATATAAAGAAGCTCTGAAAGAATTAGCCCTAAGGCAAAGATGTCCACTTCATTTCCGTATTCTACTGAAGCGAGCTAAAGAGATCAAAATATATTTACATTTGTTATTCACCTGATAGAAACACCTGTGCCTTCTGAAGCCAAAAAAATAATAATTTGACTAAAACATCCTGTATAATAAAGAGCTAATATGCTAATTAGACCAGACTGTGAAACAACCTTCTGGAACAACCTGCCGGAACAACCAGTGGCAGGGAGTGGGGCCGTGAGGCAGCCAGGACTGCGAGGGTCAACCCCTTCCATGCATTTCGTGCATCGGGCCTCTAGTATTATATAACAGTACTTTTTTGTTAGCAAGATCTGTGGAGTCTGACTGCCCAAGTTCAAATCTTTGTCACTAAGTAGCTGAATCACCTGTATAAATTAACCATCAACATGGGAACAATCTCAACCACAAAATGGAATAACAATAGTTTCAACCTCAGAGTTTGATTGTGGGGTTAAATGAGATGGGGCAGCTGAAACAGTTAAAATAGTTCCTAGCAAGCAACTTGCATGCAAATGTTCATAGAAGATTTATTCATAATATTCCATAACTGGAAGCAATCCAAATGCCCATCAACAGGAGGATGGATAAACAGATTATGGTATACAGGCATACCTTATTTTATTGTATTTCACTTTATCGCATTTTTAAAAACTAGATCAGAAATCCATTCAGAAACACTTTGTTGTGATGTGGGATAGCAAATGATATTGTTTTCCCAAAAGGCTAATAAATTCAAATTTATTTGCAAAATTCTGTCTTCTGATTTCTTTTCTCTTCCCTATTATTGCCTCACCAAGTACTAGAACATTACATGAACTTACTGAATAAAGCAGTGGCAGAATTTGAGAGAACTGACTCCAATTTTGAAAGTTGTTCTACTCTAAGTAAGATGCTATCAAACAGCATCACATGCTACAGAGAAATCATTCGTGAAAGGAAAAGTTAATCAATGCGGCAAATTCCACTGTTGTCTTATTTTAAGAAATTGTCACAGCCACTTCAACCTTCAGCAAACACCACACTGATCAGTCAGCAGCCATCAACATGAGGCAAGACCCTCCACTAGCAAAAATATTACAATTCACTGAGGGCTCAGATGATGGTTAGCAGTTGTAGCAACAAAGTATTCTTTAATTAAGGTGATATGTTGTTGTTGTTTAGACACAATGCTATTACACCCTGGACAAGCCACAAGATAGTGTAAATAACTTTTATAGGCACTGGGAAACCAAAAACTTCATGTGACTTGCTTTACTGCAATACTCCCTTTATCGCAGTGATTGGAACTGAACCTGCAATATTTCTGGGGCATGCCTGTATTCATACTAGGGGATAGTATTGCTAGTACAGCAACAATTAGAGGTTCTCCAATAGACATCACTTTGGGTGAAACAATCAAATGGAAAAGAATACATACTGTATGGTCCCATTCATATGAAGCTTAAGAACAGGGAGAACTAATCAATGGTGATAAAAATCAGAGCACTGGCTGCCTCTGGACGGTGAGGAGGACTGATGGGAAAAGAGCGTGAGGAAAATATTCTACTCCTTCACAAGCTTGTGGGCTTCACAGGTATATGCTTTTGTCAAAACTAAAGAAATGTATACTTAGGATCTGTGCATTTTGCCCTACCTGGTTTGGCTCTGTGGATAGAGCATAGGCCTGCGGACTGAAGGGTCCCAGGTTTGATTCTGGTCAAGGGCACATGCCAGTAGGGGATGTGCAGGAGGCAGCCAGTTAATGATTCTCTCTCCTCATTAATGTTTCTATCTCCCCCTTTCCCTCTCTGTAATCAATAATAATAATAAAAAAATCTGTGCATTTTATGCTATGTAAATTATTCCTCAATAAAATCTTTTTTAAATTTAAAAATCACTAAGAAAACCAAAAGCACAATAATGAGTGATTTAAAAAAATATTCTGAGGGTGACATTGTAGGATGCAGGAGATCTATACATATAAAAGCCAAGCAACTGTAAGGACAGAATGACCAGTCACTATGAGGCGCACTGCGGCAGCCAACCAGCCCGATCGGGGCCCCAATTATCCCCCAAGAACCTCCCACAGTGCCCCCGTTGGCCCCATCCCGAATCAGCCCTCCATCCTCCTGCATCTACCCCTCGCCACCCGTCCCAGCCCGGTCCGATTGGCCCCAAATTCATGCACCGGGCCTCTAATATTCCATAAACAGGGAGTTAAAAGGGAGCCATTAGCTTCTTAATTATCTTCTACTTTCATACTCCACAAAAAACTTAAATGACATTTTTATGTCATATGGAAAAATTATGATACATTATTGAGTGAAAAAAATCAAGTCACAAGAGAACATTGTAGTATTCCAGTAAAAGTGTAGGTATGTACATTTTCATGTAAAAAAGTCTGTGTAAATATACATTTGTGTTTATATATTTTTATAACTCCCAGAAAATGATCTAAAAGGATAGACAACAAACTGAGAGCGTTGGCCTGCAGACCAAAGGGTTCCGGTTTGATTCCGGTCAAGGGCACGTACCTGGGTTACAGGCTCCTCCCCGGCCCAAGCCCTGGTTGGGCTCGGGCATGAGGCAACCAATCAATTTGTTTCTCTCACATTAATATTTCTGTCTTTTCCTCTCTCTTCCACTCTCTCTAAAAATCAATGGGGGTAAAAAACCAATGGAAAAATAACCTCAGGTGAGGATTAAAAAATAATGATAATAAATAGATTTAAAAAAATAAAAGGATAGACAACAAACTGTTGTTAGCAAAGTAACAGTAAAAAGGAAGGTTCAGGGGAATTTCCCATTTTTATTCTATACAATTCTGTACTGTTTTAATTTTATCAGTGGTGTCTATTATTTTTATAATTTCTTTAAAATGAAAGAAATAATAAAAAAAATAGAGAAAGAAAGGAAAGGGATCAAACCTGTTCTGGGCTCATGTAGAGTGGAGTTCCCTGGTCTTCCGTCCGCTTTTTATCATGTTTCTGGAAGGTTACAAGTCCAAAGTCTCCAATCTTTATTTGTTTTGTATCTACTAAAAATATGTTACTTGGCTACAGTAAAAGAAAACACAATATTTAATTCATAAGTACCACTCTGACAGACTGGCATCACATATCCAAATCATATTTAGCAACGGCTATTGTTTAGAAGTACTTACAGGGGTGGGCAAAAGGAGGGTTACAGTTGTTCACATGGAAAATAATACAATAATTAGTAAGTAATAGTACAAGAATAAACAGTTTTGTGTACTCACAACTGTACACCTACTTGTGCCCGCCCGTGTGTAAAGGCATTTAAACTTACACAGGTAGCCCAAAATAGAAAAATTAATATCACAGGTCTTTAAAATGCCAGCTGAGGAAGCTGGGACTTCTCTGTCAGCAAAGAAAGCTTGGGCAGAGCTGCCTCCAAATATCTGAAGAGCTGTTAAGTGGAAGATGGATTCACCGTATGGCCCCATGAATAAATCCAGGGCTAGAGGGTGGAAACGGCCAAAAGATTTGCTTTAGTGTAACCTAAATATACTAATAGTGGGGTTCAAAGAATGCGAGTCCAAGAGTTCCCTATCCTAGGAAGTATTCAAGACAGAACTGGACATCCACTTGGTGGAAATGTTGCAAATATGAGACCAGGATTCTATGGGGATCGAAGTAGGTGCCCTTAAGATCCCTTCCAATGTTGAGATTCTCAGACTGGGTCTCTACCCAGTAATGCTGCAGGATATCCTGTGCACAACTTCTCATGGGGACTTGTTGGATGTCAATTTCTCTAGGCCTCTGTCACCTTCTTCAAAAACATTCCCCCTTGTCCTAGCTGGTTTGGCTCAATGGATAGAGGGTCGGCCTGAGGACTGAGGGGTCCCAGGTTCTATTCCAGTCAAGGGCATGTGCCTTGGTTGCGGCCACATCCCCAGTAGGGGTGTGCAAGAGGCAGCTGATCGATATTTCTCACTCATCCATGTTTCTAACTCTCTATCCCTCTCCCTTCCTCTCTGTAAAAAAATCAATAAAATATATTTTTAAAAAAACACACACATTCCCCCTCTATCCTTGAAGGCATACCAAGTTAACTGGAAGCTGATAACGAGCACTGAAGTATTTTTCCCATGTGACTCTGCACAGATAGGGGAGGGGTGTTCATCCTATTCCACAAATTTATAGAAGGTATTGATCAAATTTCTAAAGACCATGAAAAGAAATGGTTATTGAGGAGGAAATTAATATTTTTCTATTGTTGAAAAAGCCAGACTTTCAATACAATGATGGGCTGTATATTCACACACAGACCTCATGAGCTAACACGTATGAGAGGGCCTAGTAAAGGCACTGAGAGGGAAGAGACATCAGCCCAGGGCAGCTGAAAGAGGAGCTTCTAAGAAGCCTGCCAGAAAAGGTCCACATACAAATTAGCAGTTGGATTGGAACAAGCAACAGTGAGACTGGAACCTAGCACCAAGAATACAGATGGAAAGCTGTGCATGTGTGTGCGGTGGGTGTGGAGAAAAAAATGTGCCAATGCTAATTCAAGTTCCAGTGCAGGAATATGCTGGGTCTGCAAGCGCAGCTGCTAGTCCCACACAAGGCTCTCTATCACCTGATTCTGAGAAACCGGAGGTTACATTTACGGTGCTATATAAGCTGGCTAGGACTGTGTAGTAAAATATCAGATTGCTTATTTACTGTTCATTAAAAAGAAAAAGAAAAACAATAATGAACCATTGGTTTAATCAATAATAATAACTAAGCAAAATGTTGGGTTGTAGAACATAAAAAAGAGTGCCAATTCTATACAGGAGGTACAGGAATCAGGTCTGAGGCTCAGAGGATGACCAAAGAGCCTGGGCCTAAGGGGACTGAACCTCCAAGATCCATAAGCCCTCATTCCAGAAACGTCTATGTCCCTCCCTCAGTGCCTTTGATCTAGTTCTTAGGATTCCAACAGAAAGTGGTGAACACTGGCAGGTCTCACCTAAGAGGAGCTTTACTGGATAAAGACCATTCTCAGGCAAAGCCACCTGCAGCTGGTATTTTGCTAGATGTCACTAAGAAACTTGTATGCCTTCGTTTGCACCATATTTCGGATGAGAGACAGCAGACAGTGTAGCAGTGAAGCTAGAACAGTTGGAGAAGATGAAAGAAGGCTCAGTAGTATTAAAGCCTGATCTTCGAGCCACTGTAGTGATAGAGCAAACAATCTATAAACAGACACAAGAAAAGATCAGTCCACAACCTGGGACAGGGGCAGTGCGGGATACGGAGAGGTGCAGGAGAAGGCAGACTCCAGTCCACACCCATCAGAATTGCACTAATCCACCCTCAGGAGGGTATGGGAGTTAATACCCATACTTCTGTATATTCTTAAAAATTACTGCACAAATAGATCATTGTGCTTGGTTTCTAATGTAACACTATGAATTATTTATTCCAAAGTGAAGATACAGCTATTCTACATGTATCTTTTTGAAGATAGTCCTTATTATGTTCCAACTTCAAAGAACACCTTCAGATATTGTTAAAGAGAGATATTGGAACCAGGTGGACTCCAACATGAAGGCATCAGACATTCAGCCACTGGGAAGACCAAGGATGCATATCATTTAAGCGCCCAACAAACTGCTATCTACATAAGTGCTCATTTCACTCAAGGAAACGCTTGCTTCATTCCTCATTCCCGGGCGTTTCAGATAGGTGGGCTAGCAGATAGCACCATGCGTATGGACGAGGTGCTTCTGCCTGATGCGGAGTGATCTGGAAAGGCTTCACAAAGGAGCTGGGGTAAAGGGGACAGGCAGAAGAGAGCCCCATGCAAGAAGGTGAGCAGAGACGACGACAGGATTCCGCATGACTTGTCTGAGATGAGAGTGGGTACATCACAGGGCACAGAGTATGGGGGAGAGACTGAAAAGCTGTTCTGTCTCTCTTCCCTCATTGTGATGAGATGCAAAAATGGGAAAACTGCTCTTCTAGACCACGTAGGATGCTAGAAAGACAGAAAGAAATGAAAATACAAAAGTTTGCTACAGGTTCCAAGGTTTGGATTACTGCAATTTTCCAATCATGGGGCAGCGGTGTCCAAATGCCAAGGAAATTCTAGCGTCTAGACTCTGGACCTAGCAGCTGTGACTGCCCTCAGAGTAAAGGCTGAGAGAGAGAACCCAATTCCCAAAGTCACAGTCATCAGAGTCCTTCTGCCTCTCAGACAAGCCCGAGTAGCAGGAGGCGCAGAGACAGAGCAGCCAGCGGGCTGTGCCAGCCATAATCATTATGTGCACGGGACGTTCAGCACATTAAAGCTACGAGTGTTTGCAACTGGAGTGACTATCAGCCAGACAGCACCAGAAGTGAGTGGGCTTCTTCCTGCAGGGCTCGGGTTCTTGACAAGCTCACTCACCCTGGAGATCTTCTGAGTGGATCTGGGGAATGAAATGTGTGACAAGTTCTAGATACATTTGCACTTTAGAGGATCAGAGATATTTCTTCATGACTGTCAACCAATTCTAAAATTTGAAGAGATGGGTTTTTCAATTATTAAATTACGTTGATCAATTTTTCACTTACCTTAAGGTCTCTATGAATTAACCCTTCTGAATGTATATAATCCACTCCAGTTACTATTTGCTTAAATAATCCCAAAGACAAATCTTTGTTTGGATTCATCCTTCTTCTGCTCTCAATCCAGTCTTCCAATGTCCCTTTATCACAGAATTCCATTTGGATGAAAAGGCACTTCGTCAATGATCTGGAAATAAAATTCAAAGAGAAGTAACAATAAAAATGACTATAGAAAATACATTTCTTTCTCAAAATTATACCTTCTCTTCTTTTTTATCCTCACCCGAGGATGTATCCTTATTGATATCAGAGAGAGAAGAAGGGAGAGAGAGAAAAACATTGACCACATACACCAATGATTGAACCCACAACCTGCGTATGTGCCCTGACTTGAAATCGAACCAGCAATCTTTCGGTGTGTGGGATGACGCTCCAGCTAATTGAGCACAAAACATGTCTCAAAACAGAAATCTAAATAAATAAATTTGAATCACAATATAATAAACCATTTTTTATTTAAACCTAAGTTCCCAGATGTCCAGGGCGTTTATTGGTTTAGCTAATTCATAAAGTATAAGCCTGTCCATCCTTTAATGCTGAAGGTCCTTAATCACTTTTCTAAAAGGTAGGAAAGGGAACATTAATACAATGGAATTGCAGAAAACCAAATCTCATTATTATATAAAGTAATTTTTAAATATTGCAATTCACCCTCAATATAACGAGCATCATTTTGTGAATAGGCACCTAGAGATGAGGAAATGAGTTAGGCACTATCCTTACTGTCATGGGATGACAGCTGAATAGGAGAGAGGTAAAGGAAAAACAAACCTAAAACAATAGCACAAGGATAGTACTCTAAAAGAAGTGCCAGCAAATTGCTATGAGATATAACTGGGAGGACTGATTTTGCTGACCATGTTTTCTTTTTCAGCAATACGTGGGCCTCAATATTAACTTATATTCTTTGAACATATGCTGGCTAGAAGACAGAAACAGGTAGACAAGAATTTGCTAAAAGCTAAAGTCCCAAGTGCTGCCAGTCAAGAACTCCTGAAACTGATGATAAAGTTCTCAGTACACTGACTGGGCTGGTGGCAGGAGATGATGAATGAACAAGCCCACAATGGCCTCGGGATTGCAGCGAGAGGACCATCCACAAGAAACACTGGGTGACTTCCAAAGAGGGATGCCAGCCCTAGCTGGCTTGGCTCAGTGGATAGAGCGTTAGCCTGCGGACTGAGGAGTCCCAGGTTCGATTCCAGGCAAGGGCACATGCCTGGGTTGAGGGCTAGATCCCCAGTGGGGGGCGGGCAGGGGGGGGTAGATCCCCAGTGGCGGGTGTGCAGGAGGCAGCCAATCAGTGATTCTCATCATTGATGTTTCTATCTCATTCTCCCTTCCTCTTTCAAATCAATAAAGAATTTTTTTTTTTTTAAAAAAAAGAGGGATGCCCGCTCTTTTGAATCCTCCAGCCCTTTGGCACTGGTTTAGTTGAGACAAAACGTAAGTATACAAAGTGAGGTGTCCCTACAACCTTAAGCTCTGGGTCTTAAAATTATTTTCACTGCTCTCCACCCCAGCAGGAGTGATGTTGTGGCATTTGAAAGAGACTCCTTGATTGCATCTGGGGGGCCTGAGAGAGGGAAAGACAAGTGCTGGCAGCTGAGGAGGGACGCTCCAGTTGCAGCATCTACATGTTCAAACTTCCTTCTCAAGACTCTCTCTCCAGCCTCGACTGAAGTCGGGGCAGGTACACAACTCTATCTATGAAACAAAAAAGTCAGGAAAGCTAAACCCGAGATTCTGAAAGCAGCTGAGGACAGAAAAAATGGTTTGAAAACAAGTTGAGAGCAAGGAGAGGAGGAAGGGAAAGATTATTCTTTGACTCCTTACCTGCAGAATGGAGATAAACAGTGTCTCAAACAGTGTCTGCTTATCCTTTCTCATCCTTGTTGTGATTATTAAATGTATTAATGGCCCACATATAGCCAATGACAGTTTCCTCCATCTTATTATGTCTATGAGAATTTCTTTGTTAGTTACCTTTTGTTGTAATCATCTCCATCCCAACAATTATAGTAGCGAACAATATTTGGATGACTAAGCGTTGCCAAAACTTTTACTTCACGCTTTACCTTCCTAGTTAAAAGAAACAGGGAATAGAAGGGGTCAGTATACATCCCTGATAACAATAACAAAACACCTCCTTTATCTGAACAGTTGCCATGATTCCCACACCCAGAGTTTTAGAATGAAGGTCAGGAGCCCTGAAAAGGAAAAAGTGAACATACAGAAAAAACATAGCTGTTTTCACTCTCAACACAGAAGAAAAAGTGGTGACAAATCATTCCAAACATCAGACAACTTAAAAGT
This sequence comes from Myotis yumanensis, assembly GCF_028538775.1. Lineage (NCBI taxonomy): Eukaryota > Metazoa > Chordata > Mammalia > Chiroptera > Vespertilionidae > Myotis > Myotis yumanensis. Next base: position 17,943,801 of record NW_027223762.1, read on the forward strand.
CATTGGCAGTACAGTAGGTCCTGGGGTTACGTCGGAGATCCGATCCTATGGCGGGACATAATGCGATTTTCGCCGTAAGTCGGAACCCCCCTACATAAGCCCCTATGTCAGTGGTCCGCAAACTGTGGCTCGGCGAGCCACATGCGGCTCTTTGGCCCCTTCAGTGTGGCTCTTCCACAAAATACCGACTTCTGCACATGGGCCACGAAGTTTCAATCGCACTGTACGTGCGTGCCCGCACGTGGTATTTTGTGGAACAGCCACACTGAAGGGGCCAAAGAGCCACATGTGGCTTGCGAGCCGCAGTTTGCCGACCACAGACCTATGTCAGTCACATGGAGCACATACACAGCAGTGATGAAACAGTAAAAAACATTTAAAAGAAAGATAAGGGCGGTTGGAAGATGGCGGCGATATAGGCAGACGCGTCCCAGGTCTTGTCCCGGAGCAAACGGAGTAAGCAGCTGAAACTAATAACACCCACCCCGAATTGGCAAATTTACTCAGCTGGTGAGACGGCTTGCAGCCTGGAAGGGCAGACCTCCCCTGGAAAGGTTAAAAACCAGGGATCTGGGCAGGAAAGTTTGCCAGACCTGAGCCCAGAGGGTCGGAGGGAGACCGCATGGCAGACAGCCGCGTCTCTTGGGACAGACACAGACCCTGACCAGGGTAAGGAGTTCCGCGGGTTTGCTGGCGCCAGGAGATTTGAGATTTGGATTTTGTGATTGCGGAGAACTGAGACTAAAGGGGGCATCCTGAGGAACTGATCAGACCATGCAGTGCCCATAAGAGAGGAGCGTTTCCCAGACCGGTAAGAGGGGAGCGTTTCCGCGGCCGGCTGGCGTTTGTCTGTTTCTTTGTTTTCACTGAACCCTGCTCATAGGACAGTTCGGATACAGACACTCACCTGTGCTGAAGAGAGGGTGAAGGTGCAGACGAGGGGAATCTGGGGAGAGGCTGAGGAAAGAGGGGGAGCCGGAGGAGGTGGCAGCGAATTGAGTGCTGAGACCCCCCCTGGGCCCAGGACTGGGGCAGCCATTCCTCCAGAGGGTGGAATTCCTCCCCCTAGCCCCCCAGGCAAGGAGCACAGCCACTCCCAGATTCCACCCTGTATGAGATAAAGGACTAAAACAAGCTGATTAGCCCCTGGGAGTTACCAGGGTCTGGCCTATAGAGGGATTTTCAGTCCCACCAACAACACAGAGCAGGGTAAGGATTAAAAAAGGATAGAGAAGCTGTATAGCCTCAGAGGCCAACCCAAAAACACTGCCACCCAGAGGCTGAGCCACAAACTGACTCTTAGGGGAATACAAATTAAGGCAGACTGGATCACAAATACGGCCTGCTTTAAAATCAGGACTGTGATTTACAACACGGAGGAAGAGTGTAATGCAGGCAAATTCAACACTCTCCTAAATACCTGGCAGGACTAAGGCGAACCAGGCTGAAGAGTAGAAGAACCGAAAGACCATCACTACTGCAAATTTTTTCTTTTTCTTTTTCTTTTTAATTTTTTCACCTTTTTACCAAGAAACCAAATTTTTTTTTTCTCTTTTTCTTCTTTTTCCATCACCTGATTTTACCCTTTCAATTACCACATTTTTATTTTTAATCAGTATTATTACTGCTACCATTTTACCATTTTTTAAAGTGCCATTTCATTTTCTCTTTATTTTCTTTTGGGATTAGTGTTCTCCATTCTATTTTCATCGTTCCTTTAGCATTAATTTTCCCTATCTCAATTCCACCTCTTTGCTAAAACCCTCTTCCTTACTTTTCCCCTTTTGGTGTCCTGTTTCTCTTACCCTATTCCTGCTCCAGACTTTCCCAATTCCCTCTTTTTACCCCCTGTCTAATTCCACCCTACTTATATATCCTATTTCCAATCTACTGCTCTAAATCCTTATACACCTATTCTTTATCCTTCTTCACTTTCCAAACATTTTTTTCTCTCTTATCTTTATTGTTTTCTTGATTGTTGAATTTATTGGGCTTTTTTTTTTTTTTTTAATTTGTTTGTTTGTTTTGTGTTGTGTTTTTTCTTCTTTTTTAGAACTGGTTGTGAGGTTGTTTTTCTTTTTCTTTTTCTTTTTTTTCTGCTGGTTTTTCCCTTCCCTCCTCCACCCCACCCCAGTTATTTTTGTGCTTCTGTTTTCCCTTACCCCTCTGGATATTATTGGTGGTTTGTAGTTTGCATTCATCTCCAGGGATCTGTTGCTGGAATTTGTTGAGATTAGTGGCAGTTCTATTGGAGTTTGCTCCTCATACGGGGAGTCTCTTCCACGCTTCTACTTCATTCTCTTTTTTCGCTCTCTTTTTTTCCCCCCTCTTTTTTCCCAATTCTATTTTTTCACTCCTTTTTTGTTTGTTTTTTTCTTATTTTTCTTTTCTGTTCTCTCTTTTATCTTCTTCTCTTCTTTCTCCCTTATCCCCTAATTCTCTCAATTCGGGTGGTCACCTTTATTTGGGGTTATTAATATTGTGAATATACTTGTGTTCAGTGCCTGGTACGTTGTGCCTTGCTCTGTTGTATTTTGTGCCTTTAAATCAACCCAGCAGATCCAAGCAACAGCAGCCCCCTGAGCACCGCAGCCTCCTGATCACCACAGCCTCCTGATCACCACACCCTCTGTCTGTGGAACAGCAACTGTACTTGAAGCCTCCCCCTACCAGCCAGAAGAGCCAACACAGCTGTGAACAACACCCACCAGAGGAGCTGCTGCCAACTGGAAAGCAGCTGCTACCGCAACCATCTGAGCAGCAACCACAACCCAAGGAGCCCCTGCCACCCAGGGAGCAGCCACTGAACATCTCAACATCTACATATGTCAGCGAGATCAAACATGGGTAGGCAAAGAAACCCCCAAAGGAAAGAAAAGGAGGACTCCCCAGAAAAGCAGCTAAGTGAGACAGAGATATGCAACATGACGGAAAAAGAATTCAGAATAAGGTTCCTAGAGTACATGCACCACATGTTCAAGAAGCAAGAAGAAACAGATGAAAAACTCAACTACTTATGCAAGAAGCTAGAAGAAACAGATGAAAAAATCAACAACTTAAGTAAGTCCCAAGAAGAAATGAAGAGTGACATAGCTTCAATAAAAAACTCCATTGAAAGTATCAACAGTAGACTGGGAGAAGCGGAGGACCGAATTAGTGAATTAGAAGACAAGGAAGCAAAACACACTCAAACTGTACGGCAAATGGAGAAAAAAATTAAAAGACAGGAGGAGAGCCTAAGGGAGCTTTGGGACAACATGAAACGAAACAACATACGAATAATAGGGGTGCCAGAGCAACAGAAAGACGAACATGGATTAGAAAACCTATTCGAAGAAATAATATCAGAAAACTTCCCTGAGGTGGGGAAGAAAAAAGTCACACAAGCCCAGAGAGTTCCAAACAAGGTGAACCCGAAAAGACCCACACCAAGACACATCATAATTACCATGGCAAATGTTCAGGATAAAGAGAGAATCTTACAGGCTGCAAGAGAGAGACGGAAAGTAACATACAAGGGATCTCCCATTAGATTATCAAATGATTTCTCAACAGAAACACATCAGGCCAGAAAAGAATGGACGGAAATCTACAAAGTGATGCAAAGCAAAGGACTGAATCCAAGAATACTCTATCCAGCAAGGCTATCATTCAAAATTGAAGGGGAAATAAGAAGCTTCACAGACAAAAAAGGGCTAAGGGAGTTTATCACCACCAAGCCAGCCATGCAAGAAATGCTAAAGGGACTGGTGTAAAAAGAAGAAATATCAAGCTCAGAAAGAAAACAGCCACATACACACACACAAAAAAGAAATGGCTACAAACAAATACCTTTCAATAATAACTTTAAATGTAAATGGACTAAATGCTCCAACCAAAAGACATCGAGTGGCTGAATGGATAAAAAAACATGACCCATACATCTGCTGTCTACAAGAGACCCACCTCATTAGAAGGGACTCACACAGACTGAAAGTGAAGGGATGGAAAAATATCTTTCACGCAAATGGAAAGGAAAAGAAAGCTGGGGTAGCAATACTTATATCTGACAAAATACATCTCAAAGTGAAGGCCATAACCAGAGATAAGGAAGGCCACTTCATAATACTAAAGGGATCAATACAACAAGAAGATATAACCCTGGTAAACATATATGCACCCAATGCAGGAGCACCCACATACATAAGAAAACTTCTGGAAGATATCAGGGGAGAGATCGACAACAATACAATCATAGTAGGGGACTTTAATACACCACTGACATCACTGGATAAATCCACTAGACAAAAACTCAGCAAAGAAACAGCAATCCTAAATGACTCACTAGATCAGATGGACTTAATTGACATCTTCAGAACACTTCACCCCACAGCTGCGGAATATACATTCCTCTCAGGTGCTCATGGGACATATTCAAAAATAGACCACATATTGGGTCACAAGCAAAGTCTCCACAAATTCAAGAAGATTGAAATCATAAAAAGCTTCTTCTCAGACCACGATGGCATAATGTTAGAAATAAACTACAATAAAACCAACCCAAAATACTCAAACACTTGGAAGCTGAATAGCATGTTATTAAATATTGATTGGGTTACCGATGACATCAAAGAAGAAATTAAAAACATCCTGGACACTAATGACAATGAAAACACAACAATCCAAAACCTCTGGGACACAATGAAAGCAGTCCTGAGAGGAAAGTTTATAGCTCTACAGGCCTATCTCAAAAAACAAGAAAAAATGGTAGTCAATCATCTAACTCTACAACTCAAAGAATTAGAAAGAGAGCAACAAGAAAACCCCAGAGTGAGCAGAAGGAAGGAGATAATAAAGATTAGAGCAGAAATCAATGAAATAGAGACCAAAAAAACAATACAGAAAATCAATGAAACCAAGAGCTGGTTCTTTGAAAGGATAAACAAGATTGACAAACCCCTAGCCAGGCTCACCAAGAAGCAAAGAGAGAGGTCCCAAATAAACCAAATCAGAAATGATAGAGGCGAAATAACAACAGACCCCACAGAAATACAAATGATTGTTAAACAATACTACGAGCAACTCTACTCCAACAAACTGGACAACCTGGAGGAAATGGACAAATTCCTAGAAAAATACAACATTCCAAAACTCAATCAGGAAGAATCTAAAAACCTCAATAGGCCAATAACTATGGAAGAAATTGAAGCAGTCATCAGAAAGCTTCCAGCAAACAAAAGCCCAGGGCCAGACGGCTTCACAGGGGAGTTCTACCAAACATTCAAGGAAGAACTAAAACCTACCCTCCTCAGACTACTACAAAAAATTCAAGAGGAAGGAACGCTTCCAAGCTCATTCTATGAAGCCAGCATCACCCTAATACCAAAACCAGGTAAAGACATCACAATGAAAGAGAATTACAGGCCAATATCCCTCATGAACATAGATGCCAAAATCCTCAACAAAATCTTAGCAAATCGGATCCAGCAGTACATCAGAAGGATCATACACCATGACCAAGTAGGATTCATCCCAGAGATGCAAGGATGGTACAACATCCGTAAATCAATAAATGTGATACATCACATAAACAAATTGAAAGAAAAAAACCACATGGTCATATCAATTGATGCAGAAAAAGCATTCGACAAAATCCAACACCCATTTTTGATAAAAACTCTCAGAAAGGTGGGAATAGAAGGATCATACCTCAACATAATAAAAGCCATATATGACAGGCCCACAGCCAACACCATACTCAATGGACAAAAACTAACACCATTTCCCCTAAGAACAGGAACAAGACAGGGATGCCCACTCTCACCACTCCTGTTCAACATAGTACTGGAAGTATTAGCCATTGCAATTCGGCAAGAAGAAGGAATAAAAGGCATCCAAATTGGAAAAGAGGAAGTAAAACTGTCCTTATTTGCAGATGACATGATATTATACATACAAAACCCTAGAGACTCCATCAAAAAGCTACTAGACTTAATACATGAATTTGGCAATGTAGCAGGATACAAAATTAACCCCAAGAAATCTGAGGCATTTCTATACACCAATAGTGAACTTTCAGAAAGGGAGATCAGAAAAACAATCCCATTTACCATCGCATCAAAAAAATTAAGATACCTAGGAATAAACTTAACTAAAGAGGTTAAAAACCTCTACTCAGAAAACTACAGGACGTTGAAAAAAGAGATAGAGGAAGACATAAACAGATGGAAGAACATACCATGTTCTTGGATTGGTAGAATCAACATCATTAAAATGTCCATACTACCCAAAGCAATCTATACATTCAACGCACTTCCCATTAAAATACCAATGGCCTTCTTCACAGATCTAGAACGAACTCTCCAAAAATTCATCTGGAATAAAAAAAGACCCAGAATAGCTGCAACGATCCTGAGAAAGAACAAAGTAGGTGGGATCTCAATGCCAGATATCAAGCTGTATTACAAAGCCACTGTTCTCAAAACTGCCTGGTACTGGCACAAGAACAGGCATATAGATCAGTGGAATAGAATAGAGAGTCCAGAAATTAGCCCGAACCAATATGCTCAATTAATTTTTGACAAAGGAGGCATGAACATACAATGGAGCCAAGATAGTCTCTTCAATAAATGGTGTTGGGAAAATTGGACAGACATATGCAAGAAAATGAAACTAGACCACCAACTTACACCATACACAAGAATAAACTCAAAATGGATAAAGGACTTAAATGTACGACAGGAAACCATAAAAATTCTAGAAGAATACAAAGGCAGCAAAATCTCAGACATATGCCAAAACAATTTCTTCACTGATACAGCTCCTAGGGCAGTTGAAACTAAAGAGAAACTGAACAAATGGGACTACATCAAAATAAAAAGCTTCTGCACAGCAAAAGAAACCATCAACAAAACAACAAGAAAACCCACCTCGTGGGAAAACATATTTGCCAACGTCATATCTGATAAGGGCTTAATCTCCAAAATTTATAGGGAACTCATACAACTTAACAAAAAGAAGATAAACAATCCAATCAAAAAATGGGCAAAGGATCTAAATAGACACCTTTCAAAAGAGGACATTCAGAAAGCCAAGAGACATATGAAAACATGCTCAAAGTCACTAATCATCCGAGAGATGCAAATCAAAACAACAATGAGGTACCATCTCACACCTGTCAGAATGGCCATCATCAACAAATCAACAAACGACAAGTGCTGGAGAGGATGTGGAGAAAAAGGAACACTTGTGCACTGCTGGTGGGAATGCAGACTGGTGCAGCCACTATGGAAGGCAGTATGGAGGTTCCTCAAAAAATTGGAAATGGAACTCCCATTTGACCCTGTGATCCCACTCCTAGGAATATATCCCAAGAAACCAGAAACACCAATCAGAAAGGATATATGCACCCAGATGTTCATAGCAGCACAATTCACCATAGCTAAGATCTGGAAACAGCCTAAGTGCCCATCAGTAGATGAATGGATTAGAAAGCTGTGGTACATCTACACGATGGAATACTATGCTGCTGTTAAAAAGAAGGAACTCCTACCATTTGCAACATCATGGATGGAACTGGAGAGCATTATGCTAAGTGAAACAAGCCAGTCAATGAAGGAAAAATACCACATGATCTCACTCATTCATGGATAATAAAGACCATTACAAACTTTTGAACAATAATAGATACAGAGGCAGAGCTGCCTCAAACTGATTGTCAAACTGCAGTGGGAAGGCCAGAGAGAGTTGGGGGACAGGAGGGAGGGGAGTAAGAGATCAACCGAAGGACTTGTATGCATGCATATAAGCATAACTAATGGACATAAGACACTGGGGGGTAAGGGAGGGTAGGGGTTTGTCAAGGGGGGGGGGGAAAGGATACTTATGTAATACCCTTTGTAATACTTTAAGCGAAAAATTAAAAAAAAAAAAAAAAAAAATAAAAAAAAAAAAAAAAAAAAAAAGAAAGATAACTCCTGACCTTTACTTGTGGTAAATGAATAATAGAAAACATATGTACATACATCGAAATGATGAAACCTTTTTTTTAAATAAATAAATGGGAGATGGCGACGTAACCACGAAATGACTTACGCCGAGTCTGAAGTCTTTGAAATGCCAATGATATAATTATGGTAGCTAATTCACACATTATGTCTTATTTAGACTTGTGCTAAAGTCACTTTGAGTTTCAAAACAAGCCCCATTTGGACAGCATGGGTAGATAACCCAGGCAGTAAGAAGGGTCTAATTCGGAATTTCCAGTGTGTGGCAAAGAAACGCAAAGGAGAGGATCCAGAAAGCAAAATGGAAACTTTGCTGTTCATGTGGGAGCTTTACAGGGGTGTGCAGTCAGAAGTGGAGACAATTCTATGCTCAATGGAATAAACGAATCTGAAATCTCAAGTATGAGAAAGGATAAGCAGACATTGTACAATTTCAGTCTTTATTTTGAAAAATTATTTATATGACATACAAGTTGTAAAAATAAAGAGAAGTTACTCATTATTGACAATCCTAACACAATCAGGTATTACTTGGAGTTATTTTTTATCATTTGTCTTTATATTTTTATATATTTGTAATTTTAGTGTACTAGAGGCCCGATGCATGAAATTGGTGCAAGAGTAGGCCTTCGCAGCCCAGCAGCTGCCTCGATCCCACAGCTGCAGCCCCAGCTTCATCCAGGTTTGTCCGGAAGGATGCCCTGAAGGATGTCTGGTCTAATTAGCATATTACGCTTCTATTATCCTATATAATAAAGATGTAATATGCAAATGGTCATTATGCCATGAAGCGTTAACCACCGAATGCATAACGACCAGATCACGGATCAGCAGGAGGGTGGGGTAGCAAGCTACAAGCGGGCTGTGGAGAGCTACAGGAGGGGGCAGGACAGCGAGCTATGAGGGAGGCCGGGTGGGAGAGGCGATGGGGGAGCTACAGGAGGGCCGGGCAGTGGGAGAGAGCTACTGGAGGGCAGCAGTGAGCTACTGGCGAGCTACTGGCACATGGATTCGTGCACAAGGCTACTAGTTATAGATAATATTTATTCTCATGTTATCTTTACAATTTTCCTTATTGTTTTACAGTCTGCATAACTAGCATGTATAAACTTTTTAATTTTTAGTTTTAGTTAATCCTCACCTGAAGATATTTTTCTATTGATTTTTAGAGGGAGTGGAAGGGATGGTGAGAGACAAGGAGAGAAACATGTGAGAGAGACACATCAAGTGGTTGCCTCCCACACGGCCCCAACCAGGACATAGGATTGAGCCTGCAACCAAGGTATAGGCCCTTGACCAGAATCGAACCCAGGACCCTTCAGTCTGAGGGCTGATACTCCATCCACTGAGCCAAACCAGCTAGGGCATAAAAACTTTTTAATGTAATATTTCAAAAGTATATTTTTAAAAAAGAGTAAATAGTGTAACAAACCCTTACCTAGCCATCCCCAGATGAAACAGTTGTTAATTTCATATGTACCCTTACCCACTTCCTCATCTTCCCCTGTATTATTCTGAAGCTACTTTCAGTATTGTATGATTTCATGTGTAAATATTTTCAGCATATAACCCTCATTTTTAATGACTGTAAAATAGCCACTGATCAGGGGAAAGAAAACAAAACATCCTTAATCATTCCTTTATTGTTAGATATTTTGTTTTTTCTAATTCTTCACTATTATAAACAACACTGTATTTATATCCCCTTACATAGTTATTTTTCCCTTAATTTGGGCACTATCCTCAGAATAGGTTCCCAGACAGAAAATCCTTAAGTCAACATGTACAAACATTATTATGGCTCTGGACTATTATTTCCAAGTATATTTTAACTGTGTCCTACCAATTTATGAAGCCACTACTAATGTCCCCTAATATTGCACCATGTTCATCGTTAAGTATTTCCACTAAAAAATTGCTACTGAATGGAAGGAACAACAATATTTCATTCTTGTTAAGCAAAACAGTGAAGAAGGAAAAAGCTTGTTTTGATGCCAAGAAGGCATAAAGGTGTTTCCAAAGCCAAGCAAGGTATTGTCCTTGGACAGGAAGTAGGTGTGATTGGGATGAAGAGCACCTAGGACTCTTTGACTGTTTCTCCTTTGCTCAGCCCACTCTCCCTATCTCTTTTCCACCTTTTCCGCCCTTCTCTAGTCTTTGAAGGATCAGTCTGGCCAACTTAGACGAAGTAACAATTGCTGGAAAACGAGTCAAGAGATGAAACTAGAAAATCTCAAAGGTCACCTTGAGCTAAATGACTCTATAACTTGCGTTTTCATCAAGACAGCCTTAACAGAATTGTGGTAGGAAGTTAGACCTGAGCAGAGCAAGGACTATGGGCCAGGTACAGAAGGTCACTAAAGGGAAAAGCCTTGGGTGCCTAGAAAAGGACAATTGTAGGGTGACACCTTGCCCCCAGGGTGACCTTTCCTCCTCCTAGCATATTGCTGGTCATGTAGTTTGGAATCCCTAACCTTTCCTCCCTAGAGATAACATCTAGGCCTCAGTTGTATTTCAGCTCCAGGCCCAGAAAAGCAGCAAAACCAAGTAAGTGATCTCATGGCTGACCTCAGGACCAGCGGCATTGGCACTGACGAATCAGTGTAGACCTTGACCTTGAAAGGACACACCTGGAAAGCTGCTGAATATTCTATTAAATCTTCCCCTGGGACCTTCCCTAAAATCTCCACCCTTAAACCCTTAGGACTGCCCTGACTGGTTTGGCTCAGTGGATAGAGCGTCAGCTTGTGGATTGAAGGGTCCCAGGTTCGATTCTGGTCAAGGGCATGTACTTTAAAAACAAACAAACAAAAAACAAACAAACAAACAAACAAAAAACCCTTAGGACTGAGGACTCCGTGAGCTCTCCCTCCCAGGAGCAGGCCTGCATCTTCCCCTCTCCCTCCCCATTCCCATTCCCCCAGAGTGTTACCATTACCTTCCTAATTTCCAAACTTCAAGGACCCTTCCTTTGCCTCTATCACTTGTTTCCTAATCCCATTTCTTCTACGCATTACTTCTTCCACCTCTGTGATTTTCTCTCATAAATGGAGTCTTGGCTTTTTTAGCCAGACTTCAAGTACCGAGGTTGCTGAACCCAGGTCCAGTCTGACCCCACTGGACTAACACCTCATGCTCTGAGTAAGACAAGCTCCTGATGATAGATTAACATTTTTAAAAAATATATTTTTTTTATTGATTTCAGAGAGGAAAGGAGAGGGAAAGAGACATAGAAACATCAATGACTGGCTGCCTCTGGCACACCCCCTACTGGGGATCTAGCCCGCAACCTGGGCATGTGCCCTGATCGGAAATCAAACTGTGACCTCCTGGTTCATAGGTGGACTCGCAACTGAGCCATGCCAGCTGGCCTAGAGTAACATTTTTAAGGAAGACTGGGAAAAAGTAAATAATATACTCATGAAGAAGACAGATGCATAAAAAAGAATAGTACAATTCAACATATCTTCTTATTTAAAATAATGAAACAAAACATTGGCTACTTACTCGTTATTGTATTTAACACGTTTAATAACGTAAGTTGTCCCATCAATTCTGTGTTTTGCTTTGAAAACACTGCCATATGCACCAGAGCCAATTGGTGCTATTTCTTCAAAATCCTTGATAAACCTTAAAGGATAAACGCCACTGTTATTCTAAGATTCAACGCTAGCTGGCCCCCACCCCTTCCACTCTCCCTTAAGGCCACTGATGAGATGGACTATATAACAAACTTGCCTCCCCACTTCTGAATAAGGGCCCACTCCACACACAAAGGATCGTTCCTCCCCCACCTCCTCTCAACACAACAGATCATCCCTGGGAGACACAGGCAACTCCTGGCTGTGCAACTGCCATGAGAAAGAATCTTCTCACAAGCATAAAATTTTAGAAAAAAGCACCATATTGTGTTCCACGGCTACCATCAAGCTATTATAAGAGAAATGAGCAGGTGCTCAGTGCCAGCCTGGCTCGAAGACTTCTAATTCCATCATGAGGACCTGCCAATTCTACTTCTAAAACGTATCACTGGTATCGGCCCACTTTTCCCGTCTGACATCTTCACCCCAGTAAAAGCTTCCACCAGGCTGCTGCAGGACCTTGCTAACCAGACTCTCCACTTTCCCTCCTCCTCCCATTCAATCATAATCCACGCAGCAACCAGTGCAATCATGCCTCTCTATTGCCTAACTGCCAATAGCCTAGCTTTGCATTCAGCAAAAAATGGAAAGTCGTTAAATGGCCTCCATGGGGCCTTGTGATGGGGCCTCTGCTCCCTCTCCAGCTTGTCCCCCGGCACAGTGCCCATTTTCACTGCATTCCAAGCACACAACCTTCTCTCTGCTCCTTGAACCCTCACGTCTCCTGTCCCATCTTCATTTCCCACCTCCCTGTGCCGCCTCATCTTTCAGGCCTCTGACCATAGTTTGTAATTACAGAGTTTTTCAGGTAATTTTCAACCCCACAAAACTCTATGAGGGCAAGAGCTGTTCTATTTGTTCCTACTATAAACCCACTGCCAATGCCCAGCACAGTGCCAGCTATATATTAGGCAGTTATTTGATAGATGTGGATTCTTTATTGGTTTTTTGTTTGTTTTAGTACTGAATTTACTTTTTAAATTTTTTAAAATCCTCACCGGAGGATTTTTTCCATTGATTTGTAGAGAGAGTGGAAGAGAGAGGGAAAGACAGAGAGAAATATTGATGTGGGAGAAACACATTGACTGGTTGCCTCCTGCACGCACCCTGACTAGGTCCGGGGCTGGGGAGGAGCCTGCAACCAAGGTATGTGCCCTTGACCAGAATCAACCCAGGGACTCTTCGTTCTGCAGGCTGATGCTATATCTGCTGAGCCAAACCAGCTAGGGCTCTTTATTGTTATTTTTAAACTTATTTTCAATGTTCTTTTGTTGCAAACAGGCCTCTTTTATTTGAACCCAAACAAATGATCTACTACAAGAGACATCCTTTTTCAAAGTGAAAACTGGAAAATGAAAAACAGATTCAAGTGGTACTATTCTGATTATGGCAAGAGTACTTTTTTTGGGGGGGGGGGGGGAGAATCACTGGTTTATAGGAATATTTGCTTTCAATATTAAAAACTTCCATAGATCTCAGAGAAACCCACATAAGCATCACATAGATCTACATCACCACATTCCATTTAGATTTGTCGAAACTTTACTTTGAGATACAATGATCTGCTGTGGGCCTGACTGTACCAAAATAATTTAACTGTTCAGGTGGAAATACTAGTATATACGGCCTGTCTGATGTACAACAGTTCCTTATGAAACTTTTGTGGAATAAACAAACATATCTCTAAGCAAATTCTGTTTTACAGTTCTTTCTTACCTCTCATCCACAGTATGCTCATTTACAGGAGAGTCAAACTTAGGCGCCAAATTTCTAAAAATTAGAGAAGAATGTAAAATTCAAATAAAATTGAAATCAAATGTAACTTGCTTAGAGTGGTTTTATGCCATGCACTATGCTTTTTTTTAACTTTGCTTCACTTAGCATAATAATCTCCAGGTCCATCCATGCTGCTGCAAAAGGTAAGAGCTCCTTCTTTTTCATAGCTGTGTAGTATTCCACTGCATAAATGCACCACCGCTTTTTCATCCACTCAGCTACTGATGGGCACTTGGCCTGTTTCCAGAGCTTATTACTAGATTTTTTATATTTTGAATCAATATTTGATAGCATTTGATCTTTTTATTTCTTACCTGAGTTTACACCATTTCTACTCTACCTGTTTATCTGCAGAATAATGCACTTCTCTTAAAAATCTCTCGCCAAGCCCACTTTCCTTAACCAATTGCTCTAGCAAGATCCCTGTAGGCCTTTATGTCTACCATGTACAGTGTGCGTACAACAATTTCTCTGCATATTTAAAATTATTTGTTTGTACATTCAAGCTTTTTGTGATCTTTAACCATGCTCTCTACTTTTTAAAAATATGTCTTTATCAATTTGAGAGTATGAGGAGGGAGGGGGAGAGAAACATTCATGTGAGAGAAAATCAATCAGCTGCCTCCTGCACCCACCAAGGACTGAATGAGCAACCTGGGAATGTGTCCTGAATGGGAATCTAACCAGTTACCTTTGAGTGCATGGGAAAACACTCAACCAGCTGAGCCATACTGGCCAGGGCAATGCTTTCTACTTTTAACCCTTTGCGCTCCAATTTTATTTTTGGAATTCAAACAGTCTGGTCCAAATTGGAAGTCCTTCCTCTCTTGGTTGCAGTAGTTCCCTGGCAGAAATTGCCAATTAGCTCAATCACCAACTCGACGTTGCACCTGCTACTAGCGCCTGGTCTGTCGAGTCAGCCTCGACGTTGGAGCGCAAAAGGTTAAAACCCTACTCAAATATGGATGTACAACACTCTACAAATACTCGAGTTAATAAATAAGGTTGACAGACTAAGTCTGAAAGAAAACTTCATTTCAAACTAAATTCAATGCATAATGATACTCACATTTTCACGTTCTTCAAACCTTTTCTGAGACTACTCTATAACAAAAGAAAACAAAAAGTTGTTTCAAATGATTAAATCAATTCTAATGCTTTTATCCTTTTTTTTTTTTAATTTTCACCTGAGGATATGTTTTTTTGTTTGGTTTGTTTTCTAAAGAGAGAGAAAGGAAGAGAAAGAGAGAGAGAGAGAGAGAGAGAGAGAGAGAGAGAGAAAAATCAGTGTGAGAGAGAAACATTGATTGGTTGTGCTCCAACTGGAGATCAAACCCACAACCTAGGTATGTGCCCTGACCAGGAATCAACCCTCCACCTTTTGGTGTATGGGATGACACTACAACCAACTGAGCCACCTGGCCAGGGCTCTATTGCTTTTTCTTGCTCTCTCTCCTCCTTTACTTCTAGCAGGTTTTGTAACCACAGTTCTTTGTCCATAAGCTCATCAATCTTTGTACTCTTATCAAACCCTGCTACCCAGTTTACTTGCTTATATCAATGTTCTCATCTATTATAGCAACCAGACAGTTATGGCCATTGTAGGGCATGTTCTGAAGAAGCACTGATTCTCCTGGTACAGAATATGGCTTCCCTGCTGATCCTCTGGCCAGCAGAGCTCAGCAAGAAGGCGGGCATCCCATCAGTCACAGCGCTAATCACGACACAGATGGAGCCCAGGGATCTAGTTTAAAACAGTTTCCCCAAGGGTTTCTGATCTGATCACCAGTTAAAAAGTGCAATGCTGATATTTCATTTTTAGTACAAATTAATTTCTATATTTAGCAAAAAGCTGGAATCTTCAATATATTTCTCAAAAATTAATGCCACATAACTACTTTCATTCATATTCACTATTATTCTGGTAGATTTTGTGGATTTCTTTTTCAACCTAAATATAGTGACACAGAGTGGGAAGCATCAGACTAAGTTTCTTGTGCTCATATCACCCGCCAGCCTCAGTATTGCATGATGACTACACTACAGAGTAATTTAGCCATTTTGTTCATGAGCAAGATTTTTTTCTAATTTCTTCCCATTACATCCAATGTTGCACAGAATATTCTTACACCTGTTTCTCTGTGCACACATGCATGTGTTTCTCTAGGAAATATCCCCAGGAAGGGAACTCCTTGGCATTATAGCATGTACACCCTCAACTTTACTACATGTTGACAAATTGTTCTCCAAAATGGTTGTACTCATTTCTACTTGCACCAGCAGCATATAATAGTTACTAGAGGCCCAGTGCACAACATTTGTGCACTGGAAGGAGTCCCTCAGCCCAGCCTGTGCCTCCTCGAAGTCCAGGACCCCTTGGGGGATGTATGACAGCCGGCTTAGGCCCGCGCCTCGGCTGCGCTCGCCAGCCGAGCCAGGCTTCTGACTGAGCAGCACTCCCCCTGTGGGAGCACACTGACCACCAGGGGGCAGCTCCTGCATTGAGCATCTGCCCCCTGGTGGTCAGTGAGAGTCGTAGCAACTGGTCATTCTGCCATTCAGTTGATTTGCATATTAGGGTTTTATTATATAGGATAAGGGAACATAGCTGTGTCAATACTTACTATTGCCAGACTCAAATTTTACCAACTTGATGAGTTTAAAATAGCATCTAACTGTTCTTTTGAATTGTATATCATTTCATATGTTATTTGACCATCTGGGTATCTCTTCTCTGAATTTTCTGTGCAGATTGTTTGCATATTTTTCTACTGAGTTGTCTTTTTCTTATTGATTTGTAGTTCCTTACAAATAGAATAACTTTTGTAACACTAATCATTACCGCAAAATTTATCTTATTTATTTAGTTTTTATTTAAGTTTAGTTCTGATTTTTTAAAAACAGAAGCAGAGCTATATGAATGAGTCTTTTAATTACTGCTCAGCTGGTATAAGATAAAAAGCAAGATCACAGGAATATTTGAAAATATGAAGGCCAGTAGGGAGAGAAAGATGGATGTGACAAGTGGGAGAATTCTACACGTGAGGGATGTGGGTTCATAAAGAAAGAAGAGAGTCTAAAGCCCCAAATATTATTAGGTAGTGAGAGCACAGGAGATAAAAATAGAAAAATTATGTTGAAGGTCATTTTTACGTGAGGAAGCACAAAGGGGATTCAGACTAACTAGGAAGTTTGGAGACGAATACTGTACCACAGAAGATGAAAGAGCATTACTAACTCTGTCACTGTTATAATTTCTCTCTGATCCATTTCCCGAAAAGCCACTTTCAGAGGATGATTCAGAACTGCAAAGAAGAAAAGAAAGGAACTATTAGTTTATGAATTCTGTCTATTTTTGTTGGTAAGTAACTTATTTCCCTAAATTCTTTTTAAACAATAAACATTTTTCATAAAAATGTGCTCTTTCAGGCAGCAATTTGAATTTCTTAAATATCACAGCTGTCTGTACACACTTACGGTGTCATCGAGAAGCTGCTCCCACAGTCACTGGACCCAGCCAGGGGAGTGTCAGCGGATCCCGAATCACCTTTCTGGAAGAAAGAGAGCCCCTCAGGGGGTGTAACTACAGCTAAATGCTTCTCCACAGTGGCTCGGTCTCCGTGTGCTAACTGCCACATCCATTTCTCCACATTTACCAAATCCACAGCCACACACAATTAGGAGATTAACGCATGGGACACAGGTGGGACACAGAATCAAGGAATCTTTTTGCTATGTGATTGGTTGTCTTGACATCATGCAAGCACAGTCAAGTCTCAAAGCAATTTCAGAGAAAATTATAAAGTAGAAGAAAGACATCCAAAGGCAGTACGTACCGTTGAGCTTTTTTCTAATTGTATCTGTTCATATGCAAGTTTAGCAGCCAACTGTTTTGCCTTCTGTTTAGTAGAACCTACAGCACCAGGATATTCTTTCTGTCCAATTTTGCATTTACAAAAAAAACTAGGAAAAATGATGGACATTATTTACTGAAATACCAAAAAATAGTAAATCTAACTTATGATTTGAAAACACACACACACACACACACATCAATAAAGGCCTTAAAGCACACTAAGGTAGCTTTGTATTTCATGTCTTTGTGTAATTTAAATCTTCAATAAGCTGACCAATTTGTCAGAATAACCAGGATTGGCTGACATTTCAGGTTGCATTTTCCAGGCAACTTCTAACTTTTTGTTGCTTCCTTCAAAGATCTGGCACAAAGGCACTAAGTGGTGATTTTTAAAAAATTCCTTAAAGGTCGCCCTAGCCGGCTTGGCTCAGTGGATAGAGCATCAGCCTGCGGACTGAAGGGTCCCAGGTTCGATTCCGGTCAAGGGCACACGCCTGGGTTGCGGGCTTGATTCCCCAGTAGGGGGTGTGCAGGAGGCAACCGATCAATGATTCTCTCTCATCATTGATGTTTCTCTCTCTCCCTCTCCCTTCCTCTCTGAAATCAATCAATAAATATTTTTTTTTTAAAAATTCCCTAAAGGTCAAAACATATGAAGGCAGAAATGGAAAGATGATCGGTGAATTTCTCAGAGATGTTCAAATAGGGAAGAAAAAGCCAGTAAAGGAAATGGGCTTCTACAGGAGAAACAATGAGGTTACGCTGTTTGTGGGGAATGAGCAAAGCAAGAATTCTGCTCTAACCCCAGCATTTCCTGCCCCCACTATCTGCACAAAATCCTAAGAAAAATCCCCAAAGTGCAAAACCCCCGGGGCTGAAGCCCACTCCTCCTCACATGAATGTAAGTACATTTGTGGTTAGGCCAGGACACTTGGACAATTATATAATAATTATTACTTTTTAAAATATAGTTTTATTGATTTCAGAGAGGGAGAGAGAGATAGAAACACCACTGATGAGCGAGAATCATTGATCGGCTGCCTCGTGCATGCCCCATATCGGGGTTCAAGCCCACAACCTGGGCATGTGCCCTGACCAAGAATCCAACCGTGGCCTCCTCCTTCATACATCGATGCTCAACCACTGAGTCATGCTGGCCGGGCATAAGAATTATTTTTAAGGTGGCAAAGCAATGCACATGGTCAGTACCATGGAGTTACTATAGATTACCACAAAATTGTTCCAATATTATTTACTAGAGAGAGAAATACAGCTACCCAGTGTGAGACTTCTCCTCTAGGTCCTAAAGGGAGAATGAATTGGGGGTTAAGCTAAGTGACTTCATCGCTTCTATAGTTCCTATTTTTCCCAGGCACCTCCTAAGAAGACTTCTGTCTTTTAGGAATCTAATGTTAGAGTACCTAATTCATAGCAAACAAACAGCTAAGCTAAGGAAAAGTAAAATAATTTATGAGCCTGACCCACAGAATTCACTTTTGACTATTTCATACCATCACATTTTTCTCTTCCTCGTCTGGCCTAAAAGCCATGGGAGTAAAAAGTCAAACATGAATAGCTCCATCAATTCAGAGAACAGTATCTTAAAGTGATTGTTTGGGCTATTTGCATTTAGATTTTTTTCTCTTATTTAATTGACTGGTTGTAGCTGAGAAACAATCTCCCTTATGCTCATTGGTTTGTTTTTCTCAGTTCCAGTCCATTTATATACATATTTAATTGATTTCAGAGAGGAAGGGAGAGGGAGAGAGAGATAGAGAACCATAGATTGGCTGCCTCTTGTATGCCCCCTACTGGGGATCGAGCCTGCAACCCAGCCGCGTGCTCTTCAGTGCCCTTGACTGGAATCAAACCTCGGACCCTTCAGTCCACAGGCTTACGCTCTATCCACTGAGCCAACCAGCTAGGGCCCAGTCCATTCTTTATCCTCACTTAAGTCTTAGCTTACTGGTGACATTTTCAGTACCTGAAACTCTTAATCTGTCCCCCTCATCATATTCCTCAAATCCTGGTCTCCTCATAGTCTAGCACAGCCGTGGGCAAACTATGGCCCGCGGGCCGGATCCGGCCCATTTGAAATGAATAAAACTAAAAAAAAAAAAGACCGTACCCTTTTATGTAATGGTGTTTACTTTGAATTTATATTAGTTCACACAAACACTCCATCCATGCTTTTGTTCCGGCCCTCCGGTCCAGTTTAAGAACCCATTGTGGCCCTCGAGTCAAAAAGTTTGCCCACCCCTGGTCTAGGACGAAATACTATTCCTCCTAATACATGGTATCAATCTTCAGAGGGACACCATTTAAACAAATATGAAAGATGAGCACTTGGACAGACAGAGCTCTCATCGTGTGGCAGGGCCGTCCTCAAGCAGCCACTCCCATTTATGATCTCAGGGCTGGAGAGATCTCTGCATCCTTCATACAGGACACTCCTAGGGGTCCTGCAGATTAAACCATCCAGATAGGCCTCAGAAATAAAGGATTGCCCAGATTTGATCAATTATGCTAGATGGGTTCCAAGCTTTCAGCATTCAAGTATTTTAACATTTTAATTACAAAGCTGTCCAATAGTTTATAAGTCCCGTAAAACCTTCCATGCAAAATGTACAAAAAGGACAAACATTTCCATAAAATTAGACATGGAAATAAGCTCATTCTATTGCTTAGATTCAATGAAACAGAAGGAAAAACCCGACTTCATCTCACCTTCCGGCCCCACTGGGGCTCAATTCACTTCTTTGTTCATAATTTACAGAGAGTCTTTCCTTTTGGGCAATCCTGTCAAGACGACCTATAAAATTCTCACTGGACAAATCATCTGAAGTATCTGTTGTCGGCAGGGATAAAGGATTAGATTCCTGCAAAGAATAAAAAAATCTTGTTTAATGCAGATGACAACAAAGATTTAACTCTGTATTTTCTTTTTCTTTTTTGTTGTTGTTAATTCTCTCCCGAGGGCATTTTTTCCATTGCTTTTCAGGGTGAGTGGAAAGGAGGGAGTTGGGACGGCGAGAAAGAGAGAACAAGAGAGGAGGAGAAAGAAAAATATCCTTATGAGAAGGGCACATCCACTGGGTTGCCTCCTGCACGTCTCCCCAAACCCAAATCCCAGGTATGTGCCCTTTACCTGGAATCAAACCCTAGACGCTTTAGTGCTCGGCTGACACTCTAACCACTAATAGCCAGGACTCTGTATTTTATTTTTCTAATAAAATTACTAAATGTGTCATTTGATAAACAACTTAGATTTTATATACTCCCCTACTATTCTATTACTTTGAGTCAAAGTAGAAACATATACTTTCCTCTACCAGAAAATTCCCACAAGAATTTTAACAATAGAAAAAGAATCACCCCATTTTCCTTTTATAGTTTCACTTAGAGGCCCGGTGCACAAAATTCATGAACTCAGGGTGGGCGGGGGGGGGGGGGGGGGGGGGGGGGTCCCTCAGCCCAGCCTGTGCCCTCTCACAGTCCAGGAGCCCTTAGGCCCAGGTCTAAGCGGTCAGTAGGATATCCTTAGCACTGACACGGAGACTCCCCTGTGGGAGTGCAATGACCACAGGGGGCAGCTCCTGCATTAAGCGTCTGCCCCTAGTGGTCAGTGCGCATCATAGCAACCAGTCACTCCACCATTTGGTTGATTTACATATTATCCTTCTATAATAAAAAGCTAATATGCAAATCGACTGAATGGCAGAACGACCAAAATGCCTACGGGCCCCTCACCCTGGCCAGCCCTGCCCATGGCCCCTCACCCCAGCCGCCCACCGCTAATGGCCCCCATCAGGGCAGGCTGGCTGGACCCCACCAGTGCACAAATCTGTGTACTGGGCCTCTAGTATAGGATAAGGAAAAACAAGAGTCAATTTTCTGTTTTTCCATGCAAAATCCTGTAACACTTTCTAGCTTACTGTACCCTCAAAAAACAAAATAACAAATATTGAACTAAAGTTATATCCTTGATGATAACTTAATGGAAAAGGTAAATATAACAGCATCAATCCTTCCATTGCTATCTGCATCTTCTTTTGATCCTAATCTAACAAAATTGTGTCTAAAGTTTTGCTACTTTATTAATCTTGTTTAAACAACTGACTTTGGGTTTTATTGATCTTCTTTGTTTTCTTTTAGATTACTTTCTGCCCTTTGTTATTTTCTTTCTTCTGCTTTTTTTGGGGAAAATAAAATAGTTAAATTTTTGTTCTTTTTCTAACTTCTTGACTTGGTTTTCTAGCTCATTAACAATTTAGGAGTGTGATTTTGCCAAATTTATTTTTTCAATTGAGGTTAGAAGGAAACATCTTCAAGTAAGATTTTGCAGGAAAGTATCTTGAAAGCTAAATTTTCCAAAAGTTTCAGTATCTGAGAATGACTATCTTTTGTGCCACCTATAAATGATTTCTTGTCTCATTTTAAAGCTGCTGCTCCCTTATATCCTGGTTTTTAATGTTGCTTTTTTTTTTCATTTTTACATTTTACGTAATTTCTTTCTTCTGCCTAGATGCTTGAGGATTCTTTCTTCATCACTAGAACTCAGTACTTTCACAATGACTGAAGTTGCAATTACTCACCTGTTTTTCTTTAAGTATTTCAAGAGTTAATTTGGTTCTGTATTTTCCTATATCTGTTATTTTAATCTTCACCCAGTTATTTCTCTCTTTCAGAAATATTTCCTAGCCCTAGCTGGTTAGGCTCAGTGGATAGAGCGTCAGACTGCAGACTGAAAGGTCCCAAGTTCAATTATGATCAAGGGCACATGCCTGGATTGCAGGCTTGGTCTCCAGTACGGGGCGTGCAGGAGGCAGCCGATCAATGATTCTCATCACTGATGTTTCTATCTCTTTCTCCCCTTCCTCTAAAAATGTATTTAAAAAAATATTTTTTTCTATTGAAATCTTTCCAGGTAGCGTTTTCTGTACTGGTCACTCTGTTCTCTTCTTCAGGGCTGCCAATTATGTGTATGTTGGTTCTCCATTACCTGCCCTCCACATACATCCCTCTCCACACAATCCCCTTCATCTCTTTGTCCTTTTCTACGGATTCCCTCAATTAAGTGGAGGGACTTCCACCAGCACCTGTCAGCTCATTTCTCCCTGTTTCCTTTCCACATCTGTTCAGCTTTAGAGGATGTCACTACTATGGGCACTCTAAACAGGTATTATCCAGCTTTGACCACTATTTCCTAGGTGTACCTTTCTTCCTTTTTTTAAAATATATTTTTATTGGTTTCAGATAGGAAGGGAGAGGGAGAGAGAGAGAGAAACATCAATGATGAGAGAGAATCATTGATAGGCTGCCTCCTGCACAACCCCTACTGGGGATCGAGCCCGCAACTGGGCATGTGCCCTTGACTGGAATCCATCCCGGGACCCTTCAGTCCACAGGCCAATGCTCTATCCACTGAGCCAAACCAGCTGGGGCCTAGGTGTACCTTTCTTTCAGGTTCTACAGAAATGGAGACAGGGAAAACACTAAACTGAACTTGTGAATGTAAGGGAACTTGCCAATGGGGTTTTTTTTTCATGTCGGTATTTTCTCACAGAGAAAAATATAAACTATATTGTGAGTCCCTTTTCACTAGAGGGAAAAAGGCAATTACTCACCCGTTCTTCTTTAAGTTTTTCAAGAGTTAATTTGGCTGCAGCATTTTTTGCTTCCTTCTTTGATCTGCCTTTAACTCCTGGAAATTCTCTCCCATCTAATATAACTTGAATTGTAAACCTGATTACAAAGAAAATATTCACAAAACATTATGAAACTCATGCATTATCGAGACACAAGTATTCCAACCACCAGTGCCTCTTATGTCTACCTTTGAAGGTTTTGACGTATGTTCAATATTTAAGCAGTGACCTCCAAAAGCATAATAGCATATCATCTTGAAGCATGGGAAAGCTTATACCCTCTTTTTTTCTCCAGAGTCCTCCAAAGTTACAATTTCATACCAAGAGGACTCTCTCACAGAAGTCTGTGGCAATTTTACTCTAAGTATCGACCTCAAAATTATGCCAGAGTTTCATTCCCCTAGTTTATATTTTATAGGTATATATCCTTTTTCTAAATAGAATCTTACCTTAAGTCATGTGGAGGTCCTGTCTTAGACACTTCACGATAATTAACATCTATGTAGTTCTTCTGACAGTATTTATTAAGTTCTCCTATGTAGAAACCTACTGAAAGATCATCGGCCATTTCTTCTTCCAGTGACCTACAATACAAGTAATGTTTGAAAGAAGTGATACCCACAGAACATATGTAATCGGATTTTCCCAATCCTGTTTAGAAAACAAAATGGAGTAAGAATTTACTATATATGATTCATCTCAGTTATACATAAATCCAGAGAAAACTTTCTTTAAAAATCTTTTATTCTCTCTCAGGGACTGCAAAATCAAGTGAATTTCTCCAAAATTTTCTACTTTCAAAACTCAACTGGCCAATAAAAGGAAGGGGCCTGTCTCTTTAACGCTGCTCTCTGCTTCCATTGAGTGTCAAGCACAAATTCACCTACCTGCTTGAGAAGGTAAAAAGGCTGTAGAAGTGCAATTAGAATTCTTAATGTTAGAAGAAAAAGGTTGAGGTGTCATATATACATACGTATATACATTGTTTGATTTGTTGTTGTTTTAGAGGTGTTATATATATAAAGTGATGTTTATTGCCCAGCTGGTGTGGCTCAGTGGTTGAGCATCAAACTGTGAACCAGGAGGTCACAGGTTCGATTCCAGTCGGGGCGCATGCCCGGTTTGCAGGCTCAATCCCCAGGGTGGGGCATGCAGGAGGCAGCCAAACAATGATTCGCTCTCATCATTGGTTTTATCTCTCTCTCCCTCTCCTCCCTCTCTGAAATCAATAAAAATGTATTTAAAAAATAAAGATAAAGTGATGTTTATTGAACCATAAAGGATTTAGCTATATGGAAATAGATGCTCCTATGATATCCCACAAATTCTCCCTTTGAAATTTGCAGAAATCAATGTGAGGGCAATTTACCTAGGTAAATTATGACCCCAGTTTATGGGCTACACTGAACTAATTCAGTAGCAATGATTTAAATAATGAACAAAATCAAAAGGATGTAGAACCTAAGTATAAGAGCCAAAACTATAAAATTCTTAGAAGAAAACATAGGGTAAATCTTCCTAACCTTGGATTTGTCAATGGAATCTTTGTG
This sequence comes from Myotis yumanensis, assembly GCF_028538775.1. NCBI lineage: Eukaryota > Metazoa > Chordata > Mammalia > Chiroptera > Vespertilionidae > Myotis > Myotis yumanensis. The sequence goes on from NW_027223762.1 coordinate 17,968,257, forward strand.
GTGATTAAAAAAAAAAAAAAAGCACAAGCAACAAAAGAAAACCAGGTAAATTAGGCTTCCTCAAAACTAAAAAAAAAAAATTGTGTCCTGAAGGATACTATAAAAAAAATAAAAAGACAATCTACAGAATGGGATATTTATAAATCATATATATGATATGGGTCTATTACCCAGAATATAAAGAACTCATAACTTAACAAAATGACAACCCAATCAAAAAGTAAGCACAGGACTGGAAGAGACATTTCTCTAAAGAAGATTTATAGATGCCAACAAGCACATAAAAAGATGCTCAACATCATTACTCATTGGAGAAATGCAAATCAAAACACAACTGGGTTCCACTTCATACTTACCAGAATGACAATACTAGTAATAATGATACAGAAAATAAAAGTGTTGATGAGGATGTAGAGAAATCAGAACCTTCCTATATTGCTGATGGGAGTGCAAAACCGTGCAGCTTCTATGGAAAAGAATTGCTATTTCCTCAAAAAGTTAAGCTTAGACCCAGCAATTTCACTCCTAGGCCTATACCCAAAGAACTGAAAAACAGGTTTTCAAACAAATACTCATACAGGAATGTTCACAGTAGCACTGCTCATGATAGCCAAAAAGTGGAAACAAACCAAATATCTACCAATGTGGCATATTCACACATGGAAACTTATTCAATCATAAAAAGAAACGAAGTGTGGAAACATGCTACAACATGGATAAACCTTGAAGACACGATAAATAAAAATACTTGACACAAAAGGCCACCTATTGTATGACTTCATTTATGTGAAACATCCAGAATAGGCAAATCGACAGAGACAGGAAGCTGACCTTGTGGATCTCTCATTTCTTGTTGGAAAGCTCTTTTGATTTTTCTTCTTCAATGGTCAAGCTTTCTTCCTAACACTTATTGATCTTCTCGGGCTCTATAGGCTGGCGTTCCCCCAAGGCTTGGTCCAAAGACCCTATTCTCTTTACTCTCTACTTTCTCCTCAAGGTGATTTCTTTCATGTCCATGATTTCCATGATAATCTGTTTGTCATTAACTCTAAAATTTACATATCACTTATAAACCTTTCTCCGAGTTTCATATCTCTCTAGCCAACATCTCCACTTGAATGAAAGAATTTTAAACGAAAAGATCCCAAACTGCACATATGATCTTCCCTTAAGCTGGTCTGGAATTTCCTGTCTCAAAAAATGACTCCACTATGTCTGAAAGCCATGAATCTGGGAGGCATCGCTGACATTTCGTTTCCCTACTTTCTTATCCATAACAAAGTCCTGACTCACAAATCCTACTTCTTGATGATATCATAGCCACTGTTCTGGTTCAAGCCACCATCTTACTCCTGGACTGCTGCCAGGACCTCAGAACCAGTTCCTCATAGCCACTGAAATTCCTTCTCTACCCTGCACGCCACTGTGCTTTTTTTTTTAACTTTTTCCCCTCATTGTGGTAAAATACACATAACAAGAAATTTACCCTTTTAACCATTTTTAAGTGTACTATTCTCGGGTATTAAGCACATTCCTGGTCAGGGCACATGCCTGGGGGACATGCAGGAGGCAGTTGGCCCATCTTTCTCTCACATTGATGTTTCTCCCTCTCCCTCTTCCTTTCTCTAACATCAATAAAAACATAAAAAATTTAAAAACTTCACTTTAATCCTCCTCATCTTCTTCCTTTTCTTCACCAGCTATTTCCTGGCATCCTTTCTTCATTCATTCAGTAAACACTTATCAAATGTCAAGCACTGTGCTGACACTGAGTGCACAGGCATGAAGAAGAGAGAGCAAGTCCCCACCTGCATTCCACTGAAGGAAATGACCACGTGCAGAAACAAATAACAGGAGTGGATATCATGATGACTAGATGGCCGGAAGTGCTGTGATAGAATTAATGAGGGCTACAGAATAGAGGGTGAATTGGTAGGTGGGGGAAGAAATGTGAGGGAGGTGGTTTTAGATACAGTAGTCAGGAAAGACAATAGTCAAATCAAGTCTGAATGATGAGAAAGATACCAAGATATGGGGGAGGAAACTCTGAGCATGAACCAGCACAAACTGGAGGGACAACAAAAAGGCCAAGAGGACTGCTGCACAGTGAACGAGGGAAGAAATGAGGGAGAGGTGGGCAGGCGCCACAGCACACAGCCCTTGTAGGCCAGGTCAGGCTGTGGGTGTTGTTGCGATGGTAATAGGAAGCTCTGGGAGGGTTCTAAGCAGAGAGGTGATGTGATTGGATTTGTGTTTTAAATGAGCACTTTGATGCTACGTAGAGAACAGAGTATGGGGGCTGGGTTTGGAAAGGGGAGAGGAGCATGAGTAGAAGTCGGGAGATCCAGTAGAGGCCGCTGTGTTGATACAGGTGAGCTATGGTGCCGGCTGGAAGCAGGGTGCTGGAAGTTCCTAGATCTGAGCAAAGGCAACGCCTTCACATTACTTAGTGCGGTGGAGTCAGGCTTCAGAGGCACCGAGATCTTGGCTAGACACCTCTGAACCTCTGCGTCATGGCCTGGAAACCCCGGATTTACAGATGCTCCGAAGAGTAATTCAGATGAAAAGCATCGGCAGAGTCCCCCACACCTGTGGTCCCCTATAGATGGTGCTTCTGGTCTGCAATTCCACCGCGCCCTCCTCCCCCAAAAATGAAATGAAAACTGAGAATTATTTTGTCTTCATTTGTTTTATTGTTGGTATATTTGTAGCCCTCGGTCTAGACCTAAACTGACACGAGCTATTTAGTCTTTATCACACTTTGTTGCCTATTTATCATTTGACTGCAGAAATATGCTGTATTATAAGTGCTAACCCCAAATCCTGCTGAGAGCATTACAAAACAGACAGGGTTTATGCGGCACCGCCTTTCTAAAACCTGCAATCTCTGAATACCATAAACACCTGGCCCAATGTTTCAGGATAAGAATCTGCAGATGTACCATTATTTTCAGGAACCCAAGTGTCATTTAGTTTAGTCACAACCATGAGACCACACCTCAAGTTGGAGGGGGTCAGAGGTCTCAGAACAGCAGTATGGAAGAGTCTTTATCAACTACTTAACCCAAAGTCCTTACAAATGCTTTAAATCCTCAGTACTTTTAACTCAAAGTAACTGCTCCTCATCAGAATGACAAGTCAGTTTGAATTTAAGTGAAATCTACGCACAAACTTATAGGCTGCTGAACTGACACGTTTGAAAAAGTACTTACAAGTTGGGGGGGGGGGGGGGTAGCCCCAGCAGGTTTCTTTTTAACTATTTTTAATGAATCTTGTTTTAATACTCTGTGACCATTTTCCTAAGAGATCGCTAACAAGTGTTACATGCCCATCTTCCTCATACCCAGAGCAGCTTTGGCTGTGCCTGGTCTTAGGGCAGACGGTGAGCGCCTGGGGGCCAGCCCCCTCCAGGGCCTGCACAATGGTTGCCTGCCGCACGCACCCAAGGAGTATGTGTGAATTAAATGAACACCCTACAGGCCGGGTGTTAGGGATCTCCAGGTTCACGTAAGCAAACTGGAGAAAGTAGCACAGTCAGCTCAAGATTTTAAGTTTCTCAGCGACAGAGAGTGTGTACCTTTTAGCTTCTATCTGGCAAGGCATTTTTAGTACTAAAGGAATCACAGGCAATAGGAAATCTCATTATTGTGGGATTCAAAAGACAATTTATAAATAACCATTCATTAAACAACTATTTTATGAGCACCTATTATGTAGTAAGTGCTGGGGTTATACCAGCGAACAAAACCCTGCTCCGGTGGGCTCACTAGTGGAGGAACACAGACAAATCCACAAAAAAGGTCGCAGGGTGGTAAGGCCTATGTTGAAAACTGAAGCAGAGTAACAGCAAAGGGAGGGTGGGGTCCCTTTTACACGCAGGTTGCTCAGGGAGGCTGCTCTGACACAGCAGCATTCAACAAATGGGGAAGGAGAGGCACTGGCCTGGGCTGGTATGGAGGGGGGCGGGATGGCGCTTTCCGGAAGACACAGAAGTGCAAAGACCAGCAGTGTGGTCATCCTGGAGGGGGCCAGGGCCCACATGCAGGGTTGAGAAGAGAGGGCAGAGGGGCTATAGGGTGGGAGGTGGGGATGCAGTTGGGGGTGGGGGGGCCTAAGGCCGGGCCATTGGGAACCAATTGTAACAGAGATTGTGGGCCAGGGATGACTGAACCACTGTATGGGCCCTGCAGCCCCGTACTGCCTGCCCATCGCTCAGTCAAATCTAAGACTTACCGGCTTCCACTAGCTGCCCCGCCTCCCCCACCCCCCCACCCCCGGCCTGGGCTGTGCCTCACTTGCTCTAATAAAAAGTTCACCAGCAGAAACTACTTCCGGTTTCCAGCACGCTGCACGGGTCCCGGATCCCGGAGGGGTCCCGCACCCCGACTGCGGGCCTGGGTCAGGGCCCAGGGCCTCCGGGAAAGGCGGGGTCAGGGCTGCAGGGCCGCTCACCTGCCTCACCACCGGGCTGGGGACGCGGGCTGCGCGCGCCTGGGCACCTCCCGCGCTCCGAGCCCTTCGCCGCCTGGGCGCCCCCTCCCCCCCGCATCTGCCGCCCGCGCTCTGAACCCTTCGCCGCCTGGGCGCCCCCGCATCTGCCGCCCCGCGCTCTGAGCCCTTCGCCTCCTGGGCGCCCCCTCCCCCCCGCATCTGCCGCCCCGCGCTCCGGACCCTCCGCCGCTCCTGGGCGCCCCCCGCCCCGCGCCGACCGCCCCGCTCACCAGGCGCCGCCGCTGTCCGCGAAGCCCGGCCGGGTCTGGGCTGCTTCCTCTCAGTTTCGTTTTCCCCGCGGACTCCGCCTCCCGCCCGCCCGCTCCCGCACAGGTCATCTGCGGCTCCGGGGCCGCGGGAAACGCGCCTGGGACGCGAGCCCGCGCGGAAGGCCCCGCGGAGCGGCCGGCGCTCAGCCGCCACTTTTGCGCCTGGGCGTGTCCGGTCCCGGCGGCCGCACCCCGGCCCCTGGGCGAGTCCAGGACCCCGTGCAGGTCAGAATCCGCGGGACGTGGGCAGCTCGCCGCCGTCTCCGGGCGCCCAGGCTTAAACCATCTCCGTTCCTCTTCCAGGGTGGGCTCGGGGTGGGGGTGGAAGTTATCGGCTCCATTTACAGGAGAAGAAACAGCGAATTGACTCGCCCAGAGTGTTGGGGCTGGTAAGTGGCCCCAGGCTGCACTCAGTCCTAGAACAGGCCCTACACCAAAGCACCCCTTCCCTTTCCACAGTTACAAGGCCATTTACGGGGGAGGCCGGGAGGACGAGGCCTGGGGGCGTCATCTTACGTTTGCACCCGTCCATCTATCCGTTCGTTCAACAGGTGCTTCACGCCAGCCACTGTGCCCAGCACCAGCCCGTTCAGCAGTTAGGAGAGCCACCGCTCCCCGCGGGACCTCGTGGAGTGTATCACCAAAGCCCTTACCGCTAATCCTCACTTTATAAGAACTCCTACTCACCTAATAGACTATGACACACTCCCAGAGGGATACTAAGGCCGGGCCATTGGGAACCAATTGGAACTGTCCATGGACACGTGGATTGAAGAATGCTGAGGACTTACCCCACAACAATAGGGCAAGGTAGGTGCCATTACTATCACCATTTAACAGATGAGAAAACTGAGGTTTGAGACAGAAGTTATGTCACCACAGCTGGTAGGCAAGGGAGCTAGAATTAGAATCAGGAGTCTGCCATCGACATCTCCGCCAGGGGAAAGGAGAGAAGTGGTCCCAAGATGGACCTCAAGTGCACGTTAAATATTGGGCATCGGCTCCAGGAGGCCTTTCCCACTTCTCTTCTACATCCCCCCTTATGACAGGGTATCAATGGCTATAAATTATATTTTCCCGGTAGCTCTGGGCACAGGGTTCAAACATACCGTGTTCCCTTGTGAATGTTCACCACAGGCGCCCACTCCTGAGGAGGCTTTTGAGAAGCAGGTGGGCGAGAAGACTTCTGTAGAAGTCAGCCAGCTCCCGCCAAGTGCTTGTTCAGAATGAATGAAGAGGATGTGCAGCAGGAATGGATGATTCTGTCAGCACCATCATTGTTGGACATTCTGAATACCTTGTTTACCATCGTGGTATCTCTCACTGAGGAACCCATTCTGCAGAATAAGAAGTGAGGCAGTACACTGACTACCATAGGATTCAATGGTTTTATTATGAACCTCGTTGCCCAAAAGCTGGCCTTATGGGACAGTGGGCTGGAGCAGTGAAGACTCAGTTACAGCCCCAGGTAGGAGACAACACTCAGCAAGCTGCGTGTACTGTCCTTCAAGTGCAGTAAATGCTCCAAACCAAGTTGCATGAAACCAGGAAACAGTAGAAGGGAAACTGAAAGTGTTGTCTCCCACGCGTAAGCCTTACCACACATTTTCGAAATCAGTGCTTCCTGCTCCTATGACATCATCGGCTCTGTTCCCACTGGAGGACATATCATTCCTCAAACAGGAACTTGAAACTGCATCTGGATATTGCAGGTACATGATGCCATCAAGTCATCAAGAAAATAAGGGAAGTCCTGACAGGTTTGGCTCAGTGGATAGAGTGGCGGCCTGAGGACTGAAGAATCCTGGGTTCTAATAGTTTGGGGGGTTTTTTTGGTGGAGTCTTTTGGAAAAAAATTTTTTAAAGATACTTTTTTTTTTTAAATTTCAGAAAGGAAGGGAGAGGGAGAGAGTGACAGAAACATCAATGATGAGAGAGAATCATTGACTGGCTGCCTCCAGCACGTCCCCCATTAGGGACCAAGCCCACAACCTGGACATGTGCCCTGATTGGGAATTGAACTGTGACTTCCTGATTTCATAGGGCGACATTCAACTATTGAGCTAAGCCGGCCAGGCTTTTGGTGGAGTCTTTAGGGTTTTCTATACATAAGATCATGTTATCTGCAAACTTCTTCCTTTCTGATTTGGATGCCTTTGATTTCTATTTCTTGCCTAATTGCTCTTGCTAGGACTTCCAGTACTATGTTGAGTAAAAGCATCAAGAGTAGGCACCCTTGTCTTTTTCCTGATGCTAGAGGAAAACCTCTTCCCTTTTATTAAGTATGATGTTAGATGTGGGCTTGACATATATGTCTTTTATTATGTTGAGGTACATTCCTTTATACATACTATTTGTTTAGAGATTTATCATGAATGTTGAATTTTGTCAAAGGCTCTTTTACATCTATTGAGATTATCATATGTTTCTTTTATCTTCACCTGAGGATATGTTTTTGTTTATTTTAAAAGGAGAGAGAGAGACAGAGAGAGAGAGAGAGAGAGAAAGAGGGAGACAGACAGACAGACAGACATTGATCAGTTGCCTCCCATACATGCCCCGACTGGGGATCAAACCCACAATCTTCTGGTGTACAGGACAACGCTCCAACCAACTGGGTCCCCAGCCAGGGCTCATATGGTTTTTATCCTTCATTTTGTTACCATGCTGTATCACACTTATTCATTTGCATATGTTGAGCCATCCTTGCATTCCTTAAATGAACCCCACTTGATTGTGGTGTATGATCCTTTCAATATATTGTTGAATTCGGTTTGCTAATATTTCATTGAGGATTTTGCATCTATGTTCAGTAGGGATCATTTTCTTTTCTTGTAGTGTCCTGTCTGGCTTTGGTATCAGGGTAATGTTGGCCTCGTAAAATTAGTTTGGAAGAGTTCTCTCCTCTTCTATCTTTGGAAAGATTTTGAGAAGGATTAGTGTTAATGTCTTAAGTGTTTGGCAGAATTCATGAGTAAAGCCACCTGGTCCTGGACTTTCTGTTGTTGGGAAGTTTTTGATTACTGATTCAATGTCTTTACTAGTAATTGGTCTGTTTAGATTTCCTTTTCCTTCATCATTCAGTATTGGTAGGTTGTATGTTTCTAGGAATTTTTTCATTTCTCCTAGGTTCTCTAATTTGTTGTATAATTGTTCTTAATTTCTTATGATGCTTAGTATTTCTTTGTTATCAGTTCTAATGTCTCCTCTTTGATTTGGATTTTGGTTTTTTTGTTTGGTTGTTTTTTTGCCTCTCAGTTTAGTCTGTAAATTTCTCCGTATGTGCAAACCATACCGCAATAAAGATTTTCCTTTTACAGTATATCTGTTTGCAAATGTGGGAGTTTCTCCAGAATTTATGCCTAGGTGTATAATTGCTGGATTGTAAGATATATGGCCATATAATTTACCAGATTGCTTTCCAAAATGTAAAAGGGTATACTTCTGTTCCTCCTCTCCCATCTTTTGTGCCATTGCTGTCATATATTTTCTTTTACATATATTATAAACTACAAAGTACATTTTTACTACTTTTGCTTTGAATAGATAATTATCTTTTAAAGAGCTTTTAAAGTGAGGAAAATAGCTCATATATATACTCACATATGTACCATTTCTGGTGCTCTTTATTCCTTGTGTAGATTGAAATTTCCAACTGGTATTGTGTTCCTTTTACCTATACCACTTTGTCGAATATTCCTTGTAGTGCACATGTTAGGGACTATTTTTCTCAGTTTTTAATATATAAAAGGTCTTTATTTTATCTTCATGTTAGATACATTTAAAAAAATGTTTTTATTGATTTCAGAGGGGAAGGGAGAAGGAGAGAGAGAGAGAGATAGAAACACCAATGAGAGAGACACATTGATTGGCTGTCTTCTGCACGTCAGAGGATCGAGCCTGCAACCCAGGCATGTGCCCTGGCCGGGAATCAAACCTCTTGGTCCACGGGACAATGCTCAATCTACTAAGCCACACCAGCCAGGCATATTAAATACATTTATTTAATATCCCTCTTTTAGCTAATTGGCCTTTTCTCAAAAAGTGAATAAACTTAAGTTTTTGCTGAAAAGCTTCAGCTGTTTTCATTATTGTTAACTTTGTGTTGTTTATCTCTACATGTTATTTGTAATTATTTGATTATTGGATCAATTTATTATGTAATTATTTAAATTCGGTTATTATTAAAGAAAATAAAACACTCAGGCTGGATGAACTGACCAGAATCAAGCTTGGCAATATGATTCATACTTCAACTTTGCTCCTAGGACAGTGCCTGCTAAGCACTCTTGGAATTTTTCATCCATTTCCTGGTTCTGAGTTGCATTGAACAGATTTTTCCAATCACCAACTTCACCTACAGCACACACAAAAAAAAGTAGACACAGACACCTGTTAGAATATTTTTTATTTTACCATTTTTCATTGTAGTGTTTCACTCTGAAATGTGAAAATGAACACATGAAAAAAATTAGACAGTCTTCAAAACAAATGTAGCCCTAGCTGGTTTGGCTCATTGGATAGAGTGTCAGCCTGTGGACTGGAAGGTCTCAGGTTCAATTCCAGTCAAGGGCACATGCTTGGGTTGTAGGCTCAATTCCCAGTGGGGGGTGTGCAGGAGGCAGCCAATCAATGACTCTCTCATTATTGATGTTTTTATCATTCTCCCTCTCCCTCTCCCTCCTTTCTCTCTGAAATCAATAAAATGTATATACTAGAGGCCCGGTGCACGAAATTCATGCACTGAGAGGAGGTCCCTCAGCCTGGCCTGCGCCCTCTCACAGTCTGGGACCCCTCGCTCCTTACCACTTGGCTCGCTGCTCCTTAGCGCTGCCGCAGAGGTGGGAGAGGCTCCAGCCACCACCACTGCACTTGCCACCTATGAGCCCAGCTTCAGGCTGAGCGGCTCTCCCCCTGTGGGAGTGCACTAACCACCAGGGGACAGCTCCTGTGTTGAGCATCTTCCCCCTGGTGGTCAATGCACATCATAGCAACCAGTTGTTTTGGTCGTTCCACCATAATGGTTGCATAGGCTTTCATTATATAGATTTTAAAAAACAAAACAAAATAAATGTAATTCCTTTTGTAAAATTAACAGTATACATTGGGACTTCTCCATCTGTGGTATAGTAGGTGACATACTCTTTTTTTAAAATCTTCACCTGAGGCTATTTTTTCCATTGCTTTTAGATAGAGTGAAAGAGTGGAAGTGGTGGGGAGGAGAGGGAAAGTTGAGGGGGTGGGAGAGAGAGAGAAACATCAATGTAAGAGAGACATCTCGATTGGTTGTCTCCTGCAGGCCCCCCAACTAGAGTCTGGAATGAACCTGCAACCCAGGTATGTGCCCTTGATTAGAAATCAAACCTGAAACCCTTCCCTGTATGGCCGACACTTTAACCACTGAGCAACACCAGCCAGGGCGGTGACTTGCTTTCTTGGCCTCAGTGATCTCCCATCTCCATCTCTCTCCCAACACTCGGAACCTAAAATTCTAGTTTCTTGAGAGCCAGTTTTTTCCTCTCTAAAGTATTTTAAATAGCTTAAATATCTTTGAGAAGTTAACATTTTACATCAAGTTTTGGTTAAGACCTCAGATACTGAAAATTTTGCAGAGAGTGATTATTTGCCTGGGATTAGGATATGTTTTTCTTATTTGCTTTTAAAAGTAAAGGAAGTTGCCCTGACCAGTTTGGTTCCATTGTTTGATCAGCAGCAGTTTGATCCCTGCAGGAGGCAGCCAATCATTGTTTCTCTCCCTCTCCCTTCCTTTCTCCCTAAACATCAATAAAAATAAGCAAAAAGTTTATATATATATATATATATATATATATATGAAGTTACTTCTTCCTTTAAAATCTTTTGATAATTTGGGTTGAAGTTAAAAGTTCCATGTTGCATAAGCCATTGAAATTTGTGCTCATAAAGAGGGTTTAAAGACGTAAGGGAATGCTTAGATATATGAAGGGAATAAAATAAAACACAAAACTGTTTACAAATGTCATCCACTATATAAACATCACAGAATAAAGTGGGAGAAATATGCCAAAATGTTAAACCTTCCTGGTGAGAGAAATAGGGATACTTTTTAATGCTTTTTCACATATTTCAGTGCTTTCTGAATTTTCTAAAAGAAATATTATTAAAAATCTTGGTATTGTGTTATTTGTTTTAGGATTTTTCTATTCTGAATGCTATTTGATTAACATGTATAGAAAGGTTGTATTTCCCCCCTCCTTAAAGCTAATAAGACTGAGCATAATAAAAATCAGGGCTATGGTCAGGAATGAAACTGAAATCAGTTTTACAATCAATGTTCCATTCACAGTGGATTTTAAAAATAGGCCTTCACTTGAAAAAGTGTAGTTGAGTTAAGCAGACCTAAGTTCAAATCCTGACTCCATCATGTATTAGTTTTTGTGACAATGACAAATTACTATCTCTGCACATGGTGCCCACATTGTAAAATTAAGGATGAATTTTTTTTTTTTTTTGCTATGAAATTTAGGCCCAGCAAGGTTCTAACGCATGATAGATGCCCAATAATTGATAGCTGTTGTGGTTATATGGGCTGCCTCTAAATCACATCACTCTCAATACATATGCAATAAAGTAAAACTGGCAATCCTTAAGCTATCCTATCATAAATTTCCACAAGCAATTAGAATACTATCATGAAATTCAGTAAAATCATCGGTGCCAGAGACAACGAGTTGCCTATCCAATACTCATTTTCTTCTTCTTCCTTATTAACAAGACCCTCATTTTAATTGGGTAATCGTGTGCCCACCTTAAAAATAAAATCACATTTCCCAGCCAACAAGTATAAGAAGTCACCGAGTGAGGCCTTTCCCTTTTCATTTTAATAAAATAATCCTTTAATTTTAATGTAATGGCGGAGCTCTCGTTGCTCCCTTGTCATCACACAAGGTGACGGGCAGAAAGGCGGAAGGAACTCAGTATCTAAGAGATACTGCGGTGCCGCCGGTCCCAGCTCTGAACTGCATCCAGCCTTCTTGTTGACGGGGAGGAAAAGAAAAACCTGTCTCATTTAAGATCAAGTCACAGGGATCCCCTGTTACGTACAAATGGACGGATGTCCTAGAAACCAATGCCACTTTACCTTTGCGGAACAGGAACGGGCCAACAGCCCCGTGCGTTTGCTGGGCCTTTGCTCGCATTGCCTGGAAGGTACTCTGAGCGGAGATAGTTTGAATCTGCTCCCCAGTGAGAGAGAATCCAAAGAACTCGGCAATTTGTTTTATTCCAGCGGCCAGATTCTAAAAAACAAAAATGTAAAAGATAACCTCCTTTCTATGGGAATCGTGCTGTGAGCAAAGACAGGTTTCTTAGACAGAATGGATTCATTAAGCCTGTTTAACTCAACTGTCTATCTCTCTACTTAGATTTGATACCTCTGTATAAATAGTCGAGATATCCTTAGAAGATATTCTGTATTGGTTTTACTTTATGGTTTTAATTTAGAATTCTTATTCCACTATTTAGGATATAAATAATGATAGTAAGTATTAATTAATATGTTAGAATTTTATCTATGATCATAGTCTTTTTTTTAATTTTGTTGTTAATCCTCACCCAAGGATATTTTTCCATTGATTTTTAGGGAGAATGGAAAAGAGAGGGAAATACAGAGAGAAACATCAGTGTGAGAGAAACACATCGATTGGCTGCCTCCTGCCAATCGTCCAACCAGGGCTTTGGTCAGGAAGGAGCCTGCAACCGAGGTACATGCCCTTGACCGGAATGGAACCTAGGACCCTTCAGTCTGCAAACTGATGCTCTATCCACTGAGCTATACCGGCCAGGGCTGATTCTTCTCTTCGTATAAACCTAGAAATAAACCGCTTCTCATCATCTCCACTGCTGCTTCTGGCCTGAGCCACCATCTTCCCGTGGCTGGACTCCTTCCTGCAGGAGCCGCCTCCTAGTTTTCCCTGTACTTTGCTCCTCTCCAGTCTGTTCTCACACACCAGCCAGAGTGATCCTATTAAAAACATGTCAACTTCGCCCTGACTGGTTTGGCTCAGTGGATAGAGTGTCGGCCTGCGGACGCAAGGGTCCCAGGTTCGATTCCGGTCAAGGGCATATACCTTGGTTGCGGGCACATCCCCAGTAAGGGGTGTGCAGGAGGCAGCTGATCCATGTTTCTCTCTCATCGATGTTTCTAACTCTCTATCCCTCTCCCTTCCTTTCTGTAAAAAATCAATAAAATAAATACAAAAAACAACAACAACATGTCAACTTCTACCACATATCTGCTGGATTCCTACAGTGGCTTTCTATTTCACGCAGAGTGAAAGCCGAAGTCATTTCAATGAACTGCCACGCCATTCCTCACACTCCACCCCACATGGGTGGTGTTCTCACTGGTTAGTGCCCCCTTGTTCACCTCTACTGACCCAGGCACATCTGCTTGCTTCCTGTCCCTTTATCAAACAGGAGCTCCTACCTCAGGGCCTTTGCTCCAGTCGATTCTCTCTGCCTGGGAAGCTCTGGCACCCAGTTACCCACATGGCTCACTCCTTCACTTTCTTCAGATCTTTGCTTAAATCCCATCCTTTCCATGAGGTTTCCCCCTGACCATCCTATTTTATCCTGGGATTTGTCTAGCGTCCCCATCTCCTATCCTCAGGCATTTCCAGTGTTTTCTTAGTCAGCTATGCCATTTCCTTTTTCTCACATATTTTACACATTTTTGTTTTTATTGTTTATTATTTATCACTCTGTCTTCTTGACTTCTCCAGGGAGAATGTCAGCTTCTCCAGGGCAGGGAAATTTGTCTGGTCTGCTCACTGATGTATCCCAAGGGCCTAGAACAGCCGTGGGCAAACTACGGCCCGCCGGCCGGATCCGGCCCGTTTGAAATGAATAAAACTAAAAAAAAAAAAAAAAAAGACTGTACCCTTTTACGTAATGATGTTTACTTTGAATTTATATTAGTTCACACAAACACTCCATCCATGCTTTTGTTCCGGCCCTCCGGTCCAGTTTAAGAACCCATTGTGGCCCTCGAGTCAAAAAGTTTGCCCACCCCTGGCCTAGAACCATGCTGAGCAATCACTCACTGTTTGTGAATAAACAATTAAAAATTACATGGAAAACATAAATCCAAAGTCGAATGCATGTACAATTAAATCTCAGTTAAGACCTACCTATTGTTTTTCTCATTCCTAATTTGAACCATCTATCATAAAAGGAAAATAAAGCAGCAACTGTTAGTTATAAATTGCTAAGCATTATTTTATTTATATTAAATAGTCAACCTAAGCACTTATGCGTTGTTTGTTTTCCCTAACAGTATACACATATCTGAAAATTCTTCTTTCTTTTTTATTGAATACAATATGTGTTCATACATCCAGACATTATATATAAGTGTTCCATGTTGTAGTTTATAATAAATCTTGCTTTAGAATATCAATAATCATAATCTCACCTCTTTCAGGTCCTCATATAATATGAACTTAACACTTTCATTATCAAGATGTTTGTTCCAATTAATTGCAAAGTCAAAATAGCTTCCCCAAGAAACTAAAAACACAAGAAAAAGAATATTTAAGGAATTTAAAATTATGGAGGTTAAAATATAAACTATCTATATTTGATTGAGCTCAAAGAAGATGTTTATAAGTTATATTAAATCCCTGTTCCAAAAGAACTGGCATAGCCAGTTCTTATTAGATATTTGTTCACTTTATCTTCATAAATAACAACACAATTAAGCAAGTTGTAAAATGGTTTGATAAAAACTGCAAGACATTCATGAATATTTAGGTGAATAAAATAATTCAGAAATAGTGATTGATACATGAAAACTGACAGAGATAATGCCAGAAAGAAATGATGCGACAGATATTATCTAGATCAGTATTGTCCAAAATTTAAATACACCTGTAATTTAAATTTTTCTAGTAGCCACATTAAAAAAAAAAGGAATAGGTGGAATTAATTTTAATATTTCATTTTATTTAACCCAGTATACGACAAAATAGTATTACTTCATCATGTAATGGACATAAACATTATTAATGAAACATTACATACTATTTTTGTATTTTAAGTCTTAGAAGCCAGAATACTAAGTTTTTATCAGAATCGCTTGATGTGTGTTTAGACTTCATAAAACATACAGTTGGAAAACTGAGCCACTACTAAAAGAAGCCATTAATTAATCTGCTACTTAATAGCTGTGTGACCTTTCTATGTCTCTATTTCTTTCTTCATTAAATGGTGATGATAATAGTATAATCCATAGAGGGGTCTTATGAGAATTAGAGTTAAATAACGTGTGTTAATGATAGCATGTAGTGCCTGGCAAGTAGTCACTGCTAAGTAAGTGGTAGCTATTTTATCTAATATTAATCACTAATATATAATAAGAGGTGGTGAATCCTAATCCAGGCCTTCTCATTACAAATCATACACATTTTCCAGTGTATTGAGCTGCCTCCATTAAGCTGAATTTTTAAGTTCACTAGGCAGAAACTCCCTCCAAGTTATTGCCACCATATCTCATCATAGTCCATCAAATAATTAGGCCAAAAGGATGGATAGGGCAACAAAAATCCCTAAAATAGAGTTCTCATGGTTGAATGCTCTCTTGTATTATTAATGGGGTAATGTTTCGGACTTGCCTTCACTACCTCCATCCAGTCTTAGTGAGTAGATACCAGACAAACCAAAGCTTTCTTAATGGTGCCTCATAAACATCTCCTGTGCACTTTCTGTTTCTGCAACATCCCAATCCCAATGTTTGATCTTTACTAAGGAGCCAGTGCTGTATCCAGTGTCCATGCATGTGGGATGGCATGGTATTGCTGGGCTGATCACCTTTAAAAGCAATCTTCTTAGAGGGACCTGGCAATGATTTCTCCTCAAGGCTCACCTGGCATTAGTTCTTCCTTCTACACTATGAAAACTCAACAGAGCCGCTACTAAAAGAAGACAGTAGTTAACCTGTGGAAGCAGAGTCACTGCCACTTACAAGCAGGAGGGCCAGTGGCAAGTGATTTAACTTTTTTGATTAGTTTCCTCATTCGTGCAATGGGACCAATACTGCCTTACTTATAGGTTGTTATGGTCTGAAATGAAATCCTGGATTTATAACATCTAGTTTAATACCTGGAGCATTAGTAGACACTTCTACAATTGTAGTTATCAATAACCAGAGTAAAACATCAACATGGTCTAACAAAAAATTCATTTCCTCTCTGGTAAACAAATACGTAAGTTGTGGTTACTCGGTGTCACGATTTTATCTATTTTTGCTTGTTATCATGTTAGACAGAAACTTAAGGGAAAGGAACTAGAAACACTTTTCTACATGACTCTGTTTTAAGCCTCTTTGTCCCATGTCTATATGGCCACTCAATACTCATAGTCAACATATAAATCGTCTACATTATTTTTAAGAACAGTAATGTACTGTTTGATACATAGAACTAGTGGGGCTATAAAATTTCATTTAAAAGTTATTTTTGGTTCCTGGATCCGCCTTAATCTCCTTTCTTTCTTTACCCTAAAACACATTTGAATTTTCGTATTTATGTGATCATCTGTCAAAGTAAGGAGAATTATTTTACCATCCGTCATACCTTGTCCTTTCATGAATTGTCTGAAGAATTCATCCCAAGAGCCATAGCTTGGAATATCAGGGACATCATTGTGGAAATGGAAAAAAGATACTGCAGTATCTTTAGGATTTCGAAATATCACCAGTATCTAGGGAGATAAAATTAAGTTAATTGGTTTAGGTCTATGTTTTGAACTTTGGAAAAGTGAAAGGGTGGGCAAAATCATGTGTCCTTTGTATGCTACATACTTTTGTTAATATGTAGAGAAAGAATAATAGTAAAAAATTGAGGACTTGGAGATGACAGATGGGGAAGTCTTGGGAGAGGGGAGAAAAGAAGAAAAAGAACATTGTTGTTGTAGGACAGTGATTCCCAAAGTGGGCGCTACCGCCCCCTGGTGGGCGCTGCAGCGATCCAGGGGGGCGGTGATGGCCACAGGTGCATTTGTTTTAACTTTTTTTGTATTACTTTCTATTCTGAGTTCAACAAATAGTTTCATAATTTCAAACTTCAATGTTTCTAATTTACACCTTTCTTTACTATATTTTACGGAAAAGGTAGAAACATTAATACATATATCTTTCTAATTGCTATTAAAATTTTAAAAAAATTAATTTCCAGGGGGCGCTGAGTAATATTTTTTCTGGAAAGGGGGCGGTAGGCCAAATAAGTTTGGGAACCACTGTTGTAGGAGAAGATTTTTGCTAATGAGTTAGACAGTAAAGAGGCATACACAGAAGATATAAAAAAGGAATAAAGAGCAAGCTCACAAGCACATGAGCTAAGAGGTTGAACCCTTAAGCAAAGTAAATATTAAGGAGAATGTTTAGAGTTTGGTGTCAGAAGATCAAAGAATGGCAGGCCCATTCTCCAGGGCCCAAGGTGTGATGAGTGATGTAGATGCAGCAGAACCTCTGACTTCCCATGTTATGCCTGTCTTCTCTGATGAGGAGTGAATTTGTTCTTTTGAATGAAAAGTGTGAAATGAACATTGTGAAGAGCACATTGAAACCCAAGAGAACCAAATGATTGCAGGAGAATATCTGGCTGCTCTGAGTGAATTTAGTTGGGCTTTCTGGCCTAACGAATTCCATTTCAAGAACTGAGGAAATTGAAGAATACAGCATTGAGCACTGTTAATGGCCACTGAGGAATCTGAGACAACACACAAAAGCTTCCGAGGACTAGAAATTGGAAGAAATCATTCCAGGTTCAGAAAGGAGGCAGGCATGGATTGGCAAACTGCAGATTTGTGAACCTGACTTCCGTCAGGAGGAATTTTTCCAGAATTGACTAAATAGATGATTTGAGATCACATACAAGAAGTAGACCACCAGGGGGCACCATGTGTTCTCACAAGTCCTTGTTGACGAACACCAAGCTTTCCTTAGACAGTTCTAAATTAGTAATTTGTTGCTAATTACTTCTTCTACAAAATGGAAGATTTTAAGCTGAAAGCAGAAGCCATTAAGTATATAGAACTCCTGTGAAAGGAGGCTAAATAATTAAGGTAAACATGCCTGGAGAGGTTTTGAGGCATTTCTCCTGTCCTGAACAGGCCATCATTTTAATGGTTGATTTAGGTAAAGATATAGAAGCTATACTTATCAGATTTGTAGATGACATGAAACTGAAGGGAATCAGGATCTCAAAACACCTTGTCAGTCTAAAGCAAGCATGTCAAATTCATGGCCTGTGGGCCACATGCCTCTTTTATTTGGCTCATGTTAGCTTTTGAGTTTGACATGCTTGGTCTAAAGAAATACAGGAGCCCTAACCGGTTTGGCTCAGTGGATAGAGCGTCAGCCTGCGGACTGAAGGGTCCCAGGTTCAATTCCGGTCAAGGGCATGTACCTTGGTTGCGGGCACATCCCCAGAAGGGAGCGTGTGGGAGGCAGCTGATTGATGTTTCTCTCTCATTGATGTTTCTAACTCTCTATCTCTCCCCCTTCCTCTGTGTAAAAAATCAATAAAATATATTTTAAAAAATAAAGAAATACAGGATACAATTGAATAGAGATAAATAAGCTGGGGTCTATATATTTCACCTACCCTTGCCCCCAATCCAAAGACAGCCAATTTTTGTCACTTGAGGGTGTTATATTTGGGGCTTTGGCTAACATTTATTAGTTTCCCTGGCTTGTAGCACTTTATAATTTTACAAAGCCATAAATTTGAACAGTGAAGGCCAGCTGGATGTGGACAAATCCCCAGCATCAACCACTTCCCTTGGCTCTTTCTTTTCTTTTCCCTTGGCCACTTCCCTTGTATTCCTGTGACAGTGAAGCTGTTTCTCTCCAAATCCAAATGTTTTATAAATCAGAATCCAGACAGCCACTTACTGGAATTCAAACACCTCGTGATGATTGGAGTAGATGACCTTTTTTGTGTGTTTGTTTTCTAAATATATTTTTATTGATTTCAGAGAGGAAGGGAGAAGAAGAGAGAGCTAGAAACATCAACAATGAGAGAGAATCATTGATCAGCTGCCTCCTGCATGCCCCCTACTGTGGATCGAGCCCACAACCCGGCCATGTGCCCTCAACCAGAATCGAACCTGAGACCCGTCAGTCCCCAAGCCAATGCTCTATCCACTGAGCAAAACTGGCTAGGGCGGAGTAGATGACCTTTAAGGTATTTTCCAATTCTAAGTTCCTAGGATCCTGTACCCTGGCTACAAGGCACTAATTTTAAGCCTGCACTTCCCTAGTGATTTCTTTCCTCCTCCATTATTTCCCCTCTTTCCTGTTACCATTGCAGTTATCTTAGCTGTTTCCCTCCTCCCACTTTCTTTGCTATTATTGCCCTATCCTCTCATTCCTATTTGTGGCATTCAAGAGTTTGAATCCTTATTTTGATTAATTCTCATCTTTGCTCCTGAGACAGAGAAAAGAGGCACCCAGAAATAAGGAATTGGGGAGAGTCAGGTGAAAACAAAAAAGGATTGGATAAAAACTAATAATTATGAGAATAGATCAATACTGTTTAATAAAACAAGTTTTTTTAAAAACAAAAAAGAGTAGCTAAAACACCTATAGTAATTTATGTATGACATGAAGTTTGCTATTCCACGTGAAATTCAGAAATAAAATCGTTTCAGACTTCAGGTAACTCACCAGATAGAACTAAAGGAACACTTTTTGCTTATTTTCTTAGGTTGTATTCTTTTGTTAAACACTAATTATCCTAGTGGGGTTCTGAAATCTCTTCACTATAAAACGGGTTTTAAAATATGTTTTATATCCTAGCAGAAAATTCCTTTGATTTATGCAACTACAACAGATATATCTGAGGAAAGAAACAACAAAAGAAATGCCCAAATCTTACATGTCATTTATTAAAAGTCTATGATGAGTAACAAATTCATCATATGGCTCAGAAAGCCAATAGCTATGCTATACATTAAAAACTTCACACTGAAATACCAGTCGGAAAGGACACTCACCTTGACTTTATTCTTGAAGATGGACCCAGGTAGTTTGTCATAATGGAGATGAGTTGCCAAAATCCTTGGCGATGGAAACTGTTTCATTCTCTTAAAAATATACACAACAAGGTGAAAGCGTGTGTGTGTGCATGTGTGTGTGTGTTTATGTGTATAGTGAATCACTCCTAAACTTAGTGAGTGTCTGATAGTAGTTTTAAGCATCACTATTGTGGTGTCTTCTCTTCCTCCTCTCTTTTTTTTTTTTTTTAACATGTCTATTTCCTTTGTGCGGATGAGGAGTGGAGAATCATAAATGAATAAATAGTTAAAATCCTCCTTTTGAACTTCCTTGTTGGATACTGCCTATCATTTTTTTAAACATTTACCTTTTCTCACAATCATACCAAATATTTTGTTCAAAAATGCTCATAATCCGCAATCCACTCTTTGCCTGAATTTGTATCTCTTCTACATTCAATGGTGCGGGTCCACGTGGTGACTGGGAGTCATAATACTTGATTTATAAAAATTGCACTTTTTAGTCTTAGATGTACTCTTAGGTTCATTTACAATAATCCTCTCAGGTAGATATTGTAACCCTCATTTTAGATATTAACCACAGGCTTTGAGGTTTTGAAGAATCACACAGGTGGTAATTTTCAGATTAAGTGAAAGAGTCCTTTTTCCACCATAAAGACATGTGAGAAATGGTAAAGTTCCTAAAAGGATTAGAAAAATATCCAAGGGGCAAATGGGAGGTAATTCTAACAAAACTAGATAAACATATAATAATATGTTCATGAAAATGTGATATAACCAAACAGTAAGCAATGTAAAAACTACATATAACTACGTCTCATTTCAGAAAATATATTTTAGAAAAGTTTTCTGTAAAGTGAATATCTTTTATGTGGAGTTCTATGCAAGTTGCAAAGAAAAATATTTTTGTTCTTACATATGATAAAATTACAAAAATACAAAAATGTTTTTAAAATTACCTGGAGGAAAAAAAAAACCACATTTCTGATAAGTTACAGATATTCAAAACCCAAATACCATACAGAGTTAAGACATTTTCCAGAAACCCTGGAGCTACAGCCATGTGTCTCACTCACCTTATAGAACATTTTTCATGTTAATTCAGATGCTCTGAAAAGACTCCCTTTTTACAGGGGAAGCTTTCCCTCTTTTTTTTTTTTTTTAATAAGCTGGCTATACTGTATAGACTAGGTTAACAACTCAAATCAGAAAACTTGGGTTCAAATCTTAGCCCTGCCATTTATTACCTCCTTGACCTTAAGCAAGTCTCTACAGTGTTCTCCTTTGTAATATGGTGATAAGGTTATTCTGTGATAAAATGAGATGATCCCTGAAAAGTGCTGGGGATATGGTAAGCACACAATAAGTTACAATAATTCTAAGTATTGTACATTCTGAACTCAAAACTAAAAGATCCCCCAACAGAAGAAATCTTTCTTTAATAATTTGCTATAAGTGTAAAGGCTGTTTTATACTAACCTGATATTTTTCTGGGTCCCCACATTCAAGAATTGGGAATTCTGGATATTCATACTTTTTTTTAGAATCAGCAAATATTAATTCACCAATGATGTGAAGAATCCAATTTGAACCTGAAAGAAAAATCAGACAATCAAAGTTCACTAAAGAGGCTTGATATAGTAAAGGCATGTTACGTCAGCATATCCATCATAAAAAGTAAGATCAACCACCATTCCCCGATGTGTACAGTTGGTTCTTCTGTGTTTAAAATAACCTGGGCTGTGGCAAGAAACAAAGGTTTGTGGAAAACAGTATTTACTTACATTAATATAAAATTCAACTTTTTTTCTCTACATTAATATCAAATTCAACCTATTACTCAGATTTCTCCTTTAACATGAGACAGTATTTCTTTTCTAATTATAACATGTTCATTATAGCAAAATTGTATGCTGTGGCAATGATTGCTTTTATAATCATATGTTATTTTATCTTACATTAATGAATATTTTCAATAGGAGTATATAACTTTGATTTTATAAAATCCCAGCATCAGTTAAGAGAAAGAAAAATGTTAAATGAGTGACGTTGGCTTTAATAAACAGAGATAAAATTATGGTTAAAAGAATCAAAAGTAGGTGGTGTAAAATAAGATAATTTGGATTCTTAATGTCTTATTGTCCACCGATGGACAACCATTATAAAGCTGGTTTGAGGAACTGGAGGATTGATGCTTGGTCCTGAAAAAGAACCATTACATGGAAATCATTACCTAAATTATGGACACGGCCATGGTTTTTCTTCAGTCAAAAATCAGGATGAAAATCTCTACTACAGTCAGTGCTCCATGGCAACCAGACTTTCCTGCGTTCGTGTTTCTGTTTCCGGCCCCTCTGTGCATCTCTCTCCTTCTACACCCACCAGCCATCACGTCCATTTCACACACACACCTCCCTCCTCAGATCCTGTGGTTTCCAAATCTAGCAGTTTTAGTTACTGACTTGGCAACCTGTGCTCTGACCCCTCTTGGTCCTCACTGATTTCTGGCTGGCTTCCTCCCCACCTTTGCCTTGCACCCTGCCCTACCCACGCACTATGTCATGACAAAGTGAACACGAGCTGCTATTTACCACACTTTGGATAAGATGCTAGCAGGATGTCATCCCTTCTGGCTTCAAAGGTGTCCAAGGCTTGGAAGGTTTCTGAGGTGCACATGGTGACGGGGTAAGGAATCCCCTGATGGGTGAAAAACAAGCGAGAAAGTGCAGTTTCTTTAGATTTTTCCAAAGCTTCATCAATGTAGTCAATAAATTTTGACTTATCGGCCATGCTGGGTCCCTATGAATGAACCTGCGCTATAGGGGCAGTGATAGCTTTTAATGGAGCTGCTCCGGAGGCGGAATAAACGGCTCCTCCCATTCACATGAGAAGGAAGTCATTTAATTCTCATCCAACACCCCTCCCCCAGCCTTTTGAATACCCACCTCTGACAAAAGGCAAACCCCAGGTGCAAAATAGCTGAGGATCAGAGAATATTAGACCAAGGGTTGATTATATTACCATTATAGGCAACTTCCACAATGAAGGTAAGAATGGAATCTGTTAATAGACAATAATATATATTAAATATCTAACAAGTAATTATTTAATTGAATCAGGTATACAGTTTTCTTATTAGCAAAAAGCAATTCGTGGAATGAAACCTGTCTTCCTCTCCCCATCCTCTTCCTCTCCTGAACCTGAGACCCATCAGTCTGCAGGCCAATGCTCTATTCACTGAGCCAAACCAATCAAGGCTCTTCTCCTCTCTTCTTTTCACAGGGGATAAGGCAGAGAGTTTTGAATCCGTACCAAAAGGAGGGATAAAGAACTCTACTTAGAAACAGAGCAGTCCAAGAAAGACCCCAGAGGCTTGAAATAGTGTACAAGTTGGGGAATTATGATGTGTTCCAACCATAAAGTCAGAGAAAGGATGGAAGGAGATGAAGTTGGAGAAAGGGCTCCCAGGCTGTCCTCAGATGGAAGTCATTACAAAGCCTCTCTTTCCCACACTCCCTCTTCACTCTTTCTCCCTTTCACCAGGTTCACCTATTTGCTTTAAAATAACCCATCAATTGAAAATTGAAAACAATTCAGGCCTTACTCAGGATTTTCACCTTTATCCTGAGAACAATAGGAAACCATTTGGCAGACTTAATTAAATGAGTGGTCAGAGCAGGTTTTCTTTTTAAGTTTATTCTCGTTGCTGCATTGAGAATGGTCTGAGAAGGAATGGACAAGCAAGATTTGGACAGAGCAGTCAGGTGGTGATAGGTAAGAGAGATCATGGTGAACTGAAGTGGTGGTAGCAATAAGATAGGAGTATTGGACAGGTGTGGAAAGTATTTCTAAGGTAGAATGGATAGGTCTTGCTGATGGGTTGAATGATCTTTTACCCTCTCTGCATCCACCCCCTTGGGCATTTAACTTTGAAGTGTCCTCTGCCTCTGTCTCTGGACTTGACCATGTGCCTGGCTTTGGGTAATAGAATGAAGCAGAAGTGCAAGTATGGTGGTGCTTCTAAGTCTACAACTCGAGAGGCCATGCTCTTTCTTGTGTTTCTGTCATCTCCATGAGGACACTCCTGATGTAGCCTACTGGCATGGAACAGATGCGTGGCAGAGACTTGAAGTGCCCAGTCAGCCCAGTTGAGACTCGTCTAGATCAGTGGTCGGCAAACTCATTAGTCAACAGAGCCAAATATCAACAGTACAACGATTAAAATTTCTTTTGAGAGCCAAATTTTTTAAAGTTAAACTATATAGGTAGGTACATTGTTATTAACTTAATTAGGGTGCTCCTAAGGCTTAGGAAGAGCCACACTCAAGGGGCCAAAGAGCTGCATGTGGTTCGTGAGCTGCAGTTTGCCGACCACGGCTCTAAACTAATGCTAAAACTTAAGTTAACACCTAGCTATGTATATGCAGCTGCTGCAGTCACTCATTTATCGGTTATTACAGTGGTTCTCAACCTTCCTAATGCCGCGACCCTTTAATACAGTTCCTCATGTTGTGGTGACCCCAAATTTCATTGTTAAAAATTGAACATAATTAAAGCATAGTGATTAATCACAAAAACAATATGTAATTATATGTGTGTTTTCTGATGGTCTTAGGCGACCCCTGTGAAAGGGTGGTTCGACCCCCAAAGGGGTCGCGACCCACAGGTTGAGAACCGCTGGGTTAAAATAATAGCTAGCATCATTTAATAATGGCTAACAAAAATTGATCATTTGTGTGTACCAGGCATGCTGCCAAGTAATAGATGATTTAATGTACCTTCATATTCATAACAGCCCTATGAAATCAGTGTTACTATTGTTACCATTTCCAAGGTAGGTTAATTGAAGTTTTATGGAGCTAAATAGAGTCAGGAGTTTGAGGAGCTGGAACTGGAATGCAGGCTGAGTTTCTTGGCAGAGAGGCAATTGCAGCGAGATCTTTCTTAGAGGCCCCAGGTTTAGTTAGCGCCACTGCATTCTTGGTGCTTCTTCATGTGCTACAAGACACAAGGCCATGGGACTTTTCACTGAAACAAACAAACAAACAAACCCCAAACTCTTACCGCCTGAGGAGAGATATTTTTATGACCACAAGGGTTCTAGAAGACTTCATTTAATAACAGCATTTTGGGAAATCACTGTGTCAAATGTACACAGCAATTGTGAGATGCCTCCAATTTCAGAAATGTAAGCCTGTAGGAACACATGCATCATAGAATGGTGGAAACTTTATGTCAACAGAAAGTATCTGACTGAGGCAGTGGTGGAGGTGGGAGGGCAACTTTTAATCTCCATTTCTTAAAAAAATTATTTTATTGTTGAGAGTATTATAAACATGCCCATTTCTCCCCTTTTGCTCCCCTCCACCCATCTCCCCATCCCACCCCAGGCCTTCACCGGTCTATTGTCTGTATCCAATGCATGTATGCTTATAAATTCTTTAGCTAACCTCTTTTAATCTCCATTTTGAGAGGACAGAACTGAACAAAGAGAGTGCCTAGTTAGGAATAGGTGTCTGGGTTTTGTTATAGTTGTGATTAATTTTTTTGAAGTTTGTAAAAAGGTAAAATTAGAATATGTGAATGTTTTGCTATGTTTTTAATTTCCAAACAGCACTCCCCCTTGAAGGTCTTATTACCTTACATAATAAGAGGATGCTATTCACTGAAGGTGGGAAGGTTGTGTGTTTCAGAACTTCCTCCCTGAAAGGAAAAGGGGTAAGACTGGACTCCCTGCCAAGCTGCTTATGGGATTGTCCCCTCCATTGTACAGAGCCTTGTTTCCCTGGGGAAGATAGACTTTAAGATATTAATTCAAACGTTGTTATTGCCCTTTGCTTGCATCTTAGTGAGTAAAACATTGAAAAAGACAATACGGCTGGATCCTGTTCTGACCTCAATGCCTGTAGTTATAGGAGGATTCAGGGCTGTTTTGATTTGGTAATAGGAGCTCTGATTCTTGTTAGTCTCCCTAGGCTCAGGGCAACCTGTCAACCTTACGATTCTCCACTCTAGTTGTACGGTATGCATGAGGGGAGGAAACAGTGGCAGGAACGATGGCAACATAACCTAGGCTACGTGATGCATTCGCACTGGCGTGCCTTTGAGTTCAGGGTGCCCGCAGGTCCTGTGAGATCCCAGCTTGCAGTTCGGCTCCCGGGTCCACTCAGGCCCAGGGTAAGTGGGGGTGGACTTCTCAGACAGTGCTTCCTGACTTGGTTCCTGGCCCTGGTGGCAGTAGCATAGGTTTATTTAAAGCTCCTTACTTGAGATTAAAGAGAACGTTCCTACTTACCTACTTTTCTTTTAATTAATTTGTGTGTTTTTTTAGTCAGAGAGAGAGAGAGAGAGAGAGAACAGGTGACAAAAAGTCGTTATCAGGTGTCCCTTCCCCACAATATTCCCTCCTCTCATTTTGATAATGTGATCACCCTGTGGGACAAAAAGATGAAAACTTTACTATTCTTACCTAAAAGAAACGAAACAGAGGAAGTTTAAAAAAACAAGAAGAAAGAGAAGAAATTATAACATCAGGCAGGTGAGTGGGTAGGGAGAGTTGTTTTGCTGTTCACTACAATACTGTACATTACTGATAGGAAAACAGTCCAGGCTTTGCGTTGCACCTGGTACCTCAGTAGACCTTTATATCCCATTTCTTTACCCATCCCCTCTCATCCTCCTACAGGGTATTATGGGCTATACTTCTCAAATTTTAATTTGCAATAGAATTGTCTAGGGATCTGGCTAAAAAGCAGATTTTGAGCCGGTGGATCTGCTTTTCTAACAAGCTCCCAGGGGAAAGCCAGTACTGCTGATTCTCGGAGACCATCACACTTTGGGCTGAAGGGTGCGGAAGAAGGAGCACAGGCTTTGGAGTTAGCGGCCTTGGTTCAAATCCGAGTCCTGTCTTTATAGGCTGTGTGCTTGTGGGCGGGGTAAGCCTTTCCCCTTCCCTGTAAAATGAGATCGTCACAGCATGGGGTTGTTTTGAGGATTACATAAACTGAGGTATGTAGGCCACAGTCCAGATAGGCTCCTAGCAAGAGGACAATAAATGCTAATTACGCCCTGGGGGCGGGGTCATCGCCGGGAGGGGCGGGGCTCTGTCAACTCTTGCGCACGCGCAGCCCCTAGTGCACGCGACTCAGGTAAGGCAGCGGGGCGGGCACTAATTCGGAGCTAGATTTGTGCTACCCAGAGCGGGAGTTCGGCCAGTCTGGGGGCGCCTTCGTTATGCTGAGGACACTGGGGTCATGCTGAGGACACTCGGGGCCCTGTCTCCCCGCTCACGCCGCCGGACTGACCGAGTGTTTCCGGGTTGCTCGGCGACCTTGGCCCCAGGGCCGGGGCGGTGCAGGCCGGGCTGGAGTGCCCTGGGATCCGGGGGGCAGCTGGGCAGACGGTGGGAGCAGGGGCTCCGGTGGTGCGAGGCGGCGAGGAGCTGAGGATCGTGGGTAGCCAGCCTGAGGTCGCGCGCAGGCTGCTCGGCTTTTGCGGGTGGGAACCTGGAGAGACGTAGCTGAGAAATCTTGTTCAATATCTTATTCTAGATTCTGAGTCCTTGCTGCGGGACAGGGTGTTGCCTGGAGATACCGAGCCTGCAGATCTCCCGCTGTGGTGCACAGATGACGGGTCTTCGGATGCCACGTTGAGCCTTGTCTTAAGCTTGTGTGCACTGAGCCCCGTGCGATGTTAACCCCATGATCACAGCGCTGCTTTTCTCTGAGCCCATTAGAGGACCGATTTATTTGAAACGTCCCCCAACTTCCAACCTTCTCAAAAGCTTGTCTGCTCTTGTTTCTCCCCTGCAGGTTAGTAGCCTAACTCTTGTGCACAGTATGCCTTCGGTGGTCATTATCTCACGGGCTTTATCGGTCGTTACAACCTGAAGCTGAGGGACTTGCAATGTAAAACGTGTGTGTTTGTACATATGTATACATTTTTAAGAAAGGTGCATGGTTTATTATACAGTGTTATTTGGACTTTATTGTTTGAACCCTTAACCTCTCTCCCTTCAACAAAACGAAATGGCATTTTACTGGGATTCCTTATACTGTACGTCTGGCTACAGGCGGCTGTTTTGTTCTTTTCACCCCTTGAACATTAAAAATAACCCCGAGAGCTCCCTGTACTGATGAGGGCTTATTTCCTGTCAGTAATGTACAGCATTGTAGTCAAGAGCAAAACAACTCTTCCCACCCACTCACCTGCCTGATGGTTATAAGTCCTTTTTTTTTTCTTTCACTTCCCCTGCTTCTTTTGGGTAAGAATAGTAAAGTTTTAATCTTTTAGTCCCCAGGGATCACATTATCAAAATGAGAGAAGGAAATATTTGGGGGGGGGGAGGAGACACCTGATAATGATTTTAGTAGGATACTACAAAGGTAGGGTATTTAATTACCTCCCCACCCTCAGGTGTTGTGAAAAGGAGTCAGGAGTGAATGGAGAAAAGGCGTGACAGTGAGCTGAGCTGGGACTGCAGAGTGTTAGAGAACATACCACCTGCACAAAGGGCAGAACAGTGTGACAGAGAGCATGCTCAGGACAGTACCAACATACTGAGATAATCAAACTGTGGGGATGGAGTTATTTTTATAGAAGTGACATTACGTTTTAATAGGCTCATTTAGGTTCACATATATTTGTTGTTAAACTTAGGATGGTCCGCACTTTGGAACCACTGGCAAAGAAGATCTTTAAAGGAGTTTTAGTAGCTGAATTTCTGGGCGTTGCTGGAGCATATGTTTTGTTTAATAAGATGGACACAAGCCAAGGTAATGATAATTCAGAAGTGAATGGTTTTATGGAGGGGTATACAGTTTGCTAATGCATTTTAGGTGCTAAATGGCATTATTAGAGAAACTGCTTCTTTAGACTCAGCGTCATTAGGCATTTTTACTATGGTACAAGGGGAAACTAGGTGTTAATTATTATAAATGATTCTTAGCTTCCTCCTAAAAAATTGTTTGCAGCCTAGCCGGTTTGGTTCAGTGGATAGAGCGTTGGTCTATGGACTGAAGGGTCCCAGGTTTGATTCTGGTCACGGGCACATGCCTGGGTTGCAGGCTCAATCCCCAGTAGGGGTGTGTAGGAGGCAGCCGATCAATGATTCTCTCCCATCATTGATGTTTCTCTCTCTCTCCCTCCTTCTCTAAAATCAATAAAAATATATTTAAAAAATTGTTTGCAGACTAGGGGATATGTTTCACACTTCCCTGGGTTTTCCTAGTGCAGGGGTGGGTAATAGCGCTAGTGTCCTTAGTCTGGCTTAGTTTGGGAGCACAGATGTAGCAAATGCACCTCACTATTTGGTAGACTGAGAGTAGCATAGCCAAACTGTCAAAGTAACCAGTTTCTTAGGCTTGCAGAGTTCTGCATCCATACTAGGCACTGAAACCCTTTCCCATGCCCTGGCTATTACTGAAAGTGCTTTGACCTATTGTGAGGTGAAATTTTATCTGAGAGCTAACAAACTTTTTTTCCCCCAAGTATGTTTTTATTTTTTCAAACCGTGACCTCCTGGTTCATGGGTCGACACTCAAACACTGAGCCACATCGGCCGGGCTGACAAACTTTCAAAGTAGGAAGTGCTGCTTTCTCTTTCACTAAAGCAGGGAATAGCAATCCCCAGTGGTGGCCATCTTTGAAACCTGTCATTTGTTTTCTTAAAAAGTACTTCACCGGGACAGTTCCACGATGCTACTGGATATTCAGTCTCTATGCTTTTGTTGTTGTTAATCCTTACTCGATATTTTTTCCATTAATTTTTAGAGAGTGGAAGGGAGAGGGAGGGGCAGAGAGAGAAACATCGATGTGAGAGAGACACATTGGTTGCCTTCCACACTGGCCCCCATTGGGGCCCAGGGATTGAGCCTACAGCCAAGGTATATGCCCTTGACCAGAATCAAACCAAGACTCTGCAGTCTCTGGGCCGATGCCCAAACCTGAGCAAAACTGGCTAGGGCAGCCTCTATGCTTTTAAACTATAAGTAAGGGTATATGAAAAAAAATCCAAATAGTACTTAAAAGCAAATTAAAGTTTAAGATCAACTTAAAAAACTGGGTATTGTAGTCTTATTTCTAATTCCAAAACAAGGTAAAATTGCATCCATAAAAATAATTTATAAAGTTACATAAGAGAATTACACATTAACATTGAAAATTTGCTTTTAAATACCACTTCTAAGTAAATTACATCATATATATAGGTCAAAAATGTTAAAACTCCAAAATAACTATGGAAGGCTATATGCAAGTGCAGTTTAGACCCAAAAGGATATAGTTTCTGGATTACCAGGACCTTAACAAAAATTTCTAATCTGTGGTATCCCTACTTTATACGCCCTAAGGTTAAAATATGGCTGCATATTTTAATATAATGAATCTCTAATCATGTCTAATTTTAAGATTTTTTTTCCCATCAGATTTTAGGCAAACAATGAGCAAGAAATTTCCCTTCATCTTGGAAGGTATGTTTCAGGTATCCTGTTCATCTTATAGGTATTTATCTATAACTTTTGTCTTAATTAAAAATAAAACTACAAAAAGATGTTTTCAGGTAACCTATATAAACTAAATAGTAATTTCTTTATGACCAATTAAGGGCAAAATAACTATTTTGTGACATTGATTAAAAAAAATATTATTCATCCCTATTTTGGCTCCTTCTGAGAATAGAGAAAATTCTCACCTAGAGTTATCTAGATGAGAGCAGTTAGTTCATGGGCTGGATTCTTAATTCTTCCAGTAGTTAAGAATGTAGATTATGGAATGAGACATACCCGAGGTGGTGATGGAATCAAACCCAGCTTACAATTTAAAACCAATTTCAGGTTTGTTAACATCTTGGAGCTATTTCTTTCTCTGTCAAGTAGAGATGATCATACCACTTCACAAATTGTTATAAGGATCAAATGAGGTAACATTATGTAATTAGCACAGTATTTGCCTAATAGTGCTCATTATAATTATTAGTACAGGTATTAGAGCTTCTACATGAAATACTAGCAAGAAGGGAAAGTTTATTTCTCAACTAGTAGCCCTGTGCACGAATCCATGTGCCACTAGGTCGCTGCTGCCCTCCTGTAGCTCCCCCCACCCCCCTTCCCCCTATAGCTTGCTGCCCTGCCCCCTCCTGTAGCTCTCCACAGTCCGCTTGTACCTCACTGGCCCACCCTCCTGCTGATCCGTGATGGAGTCTTGATGCACTTCGTTGTTACGCCTCAGGGCGTAATGGCTAATTAGCATGTTCCTCTTATTATATAGAACTGGAGGCCCAGTACACGATATTCGTGCGGGGGGTGGGGGGGGGTGGGGGTGGGGGTGGGGGTGGGCAGGTCCCCTCAGCCCAGCCTGCACCCTCTCCAATCTGGGACACCTTGGGGGATGTCCATCTGCCGGTTTAGGCCTGATCCTGAGGACATCCCTCAGGATTGGGACATCCCTCTCACAATCCAGGACCGCTGGCTCCTAACTGCTCACCTGCCTGCCTGCTTGATCGCCCCTAGTGGCCCCCCTGCCAGCCTGATCACCCCTAACCACCTCTGCCTGCCAGCTTGGTCGCCCCCAACTGCCCCCCCTGCTGGCCTGGTCACCCCCAACTGACCCCCATGCTGGCCTGGTTGCCCCACACAGCTTGCTGTTCGATCATTTGGTCGTCCCTCACTAACCCCCTGCCAGCCTGGTCACCCCACTCAGCCTGTTTGGTCATCCATTCGGTTGCAATGGCCCCTGGCTCTTTATATATATAGATAGCGTTTAATTTTAACATTTTTACATGATTTTATAAATGACAACTATTTTTTAATTTACAGTTTATTACAAATCCATTGAATGTTCTGGAATGTATGGAGTGAGACAGCAAGATCAAGAAAAATGGTTGAACAACAAAAGTTAGGAGTAAGTACAATCTGAATTTATAATTTATTTAGAAAACACTCATTTTCTTTGCTTTTTAATTTTTTGAGGTGTTTTTGGCCTCTTCTTTTTGAAATTTTTCTTTTTCCTGATGATACTTTTCACGTCTCTGTTGTGTAGCCAGTCATCACGTTCCGCCTCCCACCTAAGCTGTTTGAGACCTTTGGGGGAGAAGAAAGATGAGCATACCACACTGTAGACTTTTGGAGGCCCCACAGAACATCCTACTGAGTAACAGGAGCTTCTGGTCTGCCAGCGTCTACAGTTGTTTCCCAACCACAATGCAAATCCCCTGCTTATTTGTTACTTTCCTTCTATATTTAATGTCAAAGATTACCATTTTATTTATAAAAGACCAGTTCAGGGAAGGAATAAATGCTCTCAAGATTTTATTTCCCTGAACCCCTTTTACTGGCAAAAAACAGAAGCCAGTAACTATGAATATCAGAAAAAATTAAAACGTCTAAAAACCATTTATAAAGTCACTTAGCAGAAAAATTCAAGTTACTTACTTGCATTATCTTTGTTAGCCATGGCATTCATGCCAATGTTGTCAAACTTGGATCCCATATTTTCATCCAGTAGGTGGCCGAACTTAAAAAAAAGAAAGGGTAGGGGAATACATTTATCAGAAAACTTAAAACAATGTTGAATAGCTAACTTCTCAAAGTAGTACATTACCCTTTACCTCTTCAGCAGATACAAATAGGTTGGAGTCACTGAGATTTCTTTTCTTTTTTTTCCTGGGTCCTAAAAGAAGTATAAACCTAGATTATTAAATTGTAAATTCCAATGATTTTGGAAAAATAGAAATCTTTCAACACGACTTTGTTAAAAAAAATTTATATTGGGGATAAAGTACAAAATTTGCAATTATTTTCTAACACCATTAGGTAGCTGGTACTTAGACAGAAATGTATTTAAGAAAAAGTATCCTAATAGAATTGTTCAGATGATTTTATGTCTTCTTGCCTTTCAGATTTGGCCACTGATCACAGTTTATCCTATTTCATTGTATCAGGCACGATTAAATTTCCAAAGTTGACATGGATAGATTTTGGAATATTTAAGGCAAAATGTAAATTCTAATTAAGCCAGAGGTTTTATTCTTTGGACTGTGAAGAAATTTATGGAAGGTATGTTTATTATGTTATAAAGTTTTGTTTACACCACTCAAAATAAAGTGCTTCTCCTTTAAAAAAACAAACCTATAATTCTGGATATGTAAACTTTTCAAAATAGATAAAAAAGTAAAACATCTATTTTTAATACTACAATTTGCATCTCTGACAGCAATGTCTCTGGCACTACTAGAGTCACTTTTTAAAAAAAGCTGTACTAAGGAATAAAATTTGTCATAAAATTCAGCTGTTGTAAGTGTATTAATTCAATACTTTTCAATTAATTTACAGAGTTGTTCAGCTGTTATCACAATGCAATTTTAGAATATTCCCATCAACTCCAAAAGATCCCTAGTGTCCATTTGTAGTAACATGATCCCTCCCATGAAGGCTTTGCCTTTTCTGGATCTATTGATCTATCTATCTATCTATCTATCTATCTATCTATCCATCCCTAATATGGAAATAGACCGAATGGTGGAACAACCCATCGCTATGACGTGTGCTGACCACCAGGGGGCGCATGTGGACCATGGCAGGCATCCGCAGCAGGTGGGATGGTGGAGCAGGTGAGTGGGAGTGCCAGATCAAGGTGGGGCGCCGGTTGCTGTCATCAGGGCAAGCCTCTGGTGGTTACTGAAAATTCTTTGCTCCCATGCGCTGCGGTCCTGCCAGGCACTTGCACCCACTGCCAGTGCCGGAGCTGCTGCTCTCATACACTGCTAGTACGCACTCTGCTCTTACCTGCTGCTGGCCCTGATCATGCCTGAGGGCTTCTCCACTGTGCCTTGCTCCTGAGGGGTGATTGGGGCAGTAGCCGCCGCTCGTACCTGCTGCTGGCGCCGGCCCCAATCGCTCCGTGCTGTCAGCAGGTGTGAGTGCGGCGGGCACTGTCAGCACGTGGGAGTGGCAGGAATGGGGCTGCCGGCAGAGGGGCCGGGGGCTGAGGTGGGAGAGGCCAGGCGGGGGCATGGAGGATGGGCAGAGAACCAGCCCTGTGCCCACCACAGCCTCGTGGCCCACAACTGTGGCGCATGAGTTCATACATTGGGCCCCTAGTTTTATGTAAGTGGTTTTCTGTATCTGGCTTCTTTTAGCATAACAATTTTGAAGCTCATCCATATTACAGCATGTACCACCACTCCATTCCATTTTACTGCTGAATAATATTCCATTACATGGCTATACCATATTTTACTATCTAATCATTAGTCAACAGACATTGGGCTGTTTCCACTTTTTGGCTATTATGAATAATGCCACTATGAACAATTGTGTACAAGTCTTTATGTGAATATACCAGAGCCACTTTTGATAAAATAGTTTCTAGAGCATTTCATCTTAATTTTTATCAAAGTGAAATGTATGTTATATTATTTAAGAATTGTTCACAATACTATTATTGAATATTTTATCTTAGACTAAAATGCTCATTAGCATAGGATTAGGAAAGTTTTGTTTTTCATTCATCTTATAGGTACAGAGCTATAACTTCAATTATGCTGCAAGGTTTGATTATCCTTAAGAATATCCAACGTTTGTAAATTAAGGTAGAGCCCTCAGGATCAATTAATAAGTCTGAAATTTCTTTGCTTCTTGTTTTGTTTTAATCAATTCTACTAGGTACACTTTAATCGGCATCCAAAACCATTAAGATTTTAGACTGTCTCAGACTATTGTCTTCTGAAAACAGTACTGATCATTAAAAAAATAAGGTTAATGAGCTCTGATCAGTTTGGCTCAGTGGATAGAGCGTTGGCTTGCAGACTGAAGGGCCCCAGGTTCGATTCTGGTCAAGGGCATGTACCTTGGTTTCGGGCACATCCCCAGTAGGGGTTGTGCAGGAGGCAACTGATCGATGTTTCTCTCTCATCGATGTTTCTAACTCTAACCCTCTCCCTTCCTCTCTGTAAAAAATCAATAAAATATATTTAAAAAATATAAATAAGGTTACTGAGAGAGTATTTTTTTAATGACAGGCTCAGCAGGACTTGTTTTAAAGCAACATTTATTTCCTGTGAGATGATTTTGAGGAAAACTTTGCCTTATATTTGAGCATTTGCTACTATTAACATGTGACCTTACAGCACTCAGTTGAAAACAAAGTGTGGAAGATATTAAAATTTAAATATGTACCAGGTAAATCAAGCTAATTAACAGGACTGATTGTTAGCAGTATTTGAAAGAGCTGATAGAAATTTTGTAGGCATAAAAAATCTGAGACTACTACCAATATATAGTTTTTACTACTTTTTATATTTATTGTCAAAATATTTAATGTCAAAGTTTTAAGTATTTCTTAATTTTAATGAAATATTGTCAAGTGTTTTTAACTTTGCAAATCTATTTCTATTCATCAGTACTAGTAAGCAAAAGCTAGAGAGGCAAAGCATGAAAAAACGCACAAGTCTGTGTTTTCTTAAGATTTTTAGTTGACTTTTAGAGCGAGAGGAAGTGAAAGGGAGAGAAATATGGATGTGAGAGTAAAACATCAATCAGCTGCCTCCTGCATGCCTCCTACCAGGCATCGAGCCGGCCCTGACCAGAAATCAAGATGGCGACCTTTTGGTACAACCAACTGAGCCACACCAGCCAGGGCACTTGTGTACTTAGCCAAGAATTATGGGATAAAATATTTATTGTATGATTGCTGTCTATATTTTTAATCAAAAACTTAAGGCTGTCACCAGATAATAGTACTTTTTTCTTTTATTAGTACCTTATAAGTGCTACTTTAAAATAACATTATGATATACTTGAAAGAATTCCTCTGTTTTATATAAGATATTTGTGAGGTTAGAATTATTTTGACATGGCAGCAAGGTGGCAGATCTCAAAAAAGGAAAATAAAATTAATAAAGAGCATGGATTTTCAGAAGGGTCAAATGGCAAAGAATAAGATTTAGTTGAGAAAAAGCAAAAGGTATCTATGAAAAACCAGGGCTTACATATAATTGAATGGTTTAAACAGAAATGATCTAGAGATATTTAGATGTAAGAGGAAAGAATTCAGGAAGAAAAAAATAATTAAAGCTGTATGTGGGAAATAACAATTTTCACATAAAACTGTTATTATCCATTATAAAAACAAACTAATTGTACTAACTAGCAATTTAGAAAAGTTAATTTCCCAAAAGAATAATGAATAATAACTTTCATTTGCACACTGCTTAGGTTTCAAAGGGACTAAATGCATTTTCTTACCTTGAAATGATTCAGCAAAGTCAAAATCATTTGCACTTTTCCTCTTGCTTTTATTAGAATTGACTTTGGAGCTGACTTCATTAAGGTCTGTTACCAAAAAAGGTGCCATTAAGTAATTTAAAAGCAATAAGACTGCTATAGGGTTATGCTAAATGATAAATATTTGTTAACTTTTAGAAAACACTAATTACTAGGTATTTTAACATTAAAAAGAGCAACTGGTGATGGGGGGTGGGGAGGTGGAAGAGGGATAAATGTTGTTGGAAAAAATAAAATTTTAAAAAGGAAGCAACACAACAGCTCAACAGGTGTATCACAGATATGCTGAGGAAGAAAGGAAGATCTAGTTTGTTTCTGTCTTTAATTTTTAAAATGCTTACCTTGAATGCCCTCACTCTCATCATCCAACACATCCATGAATGTTCCTCCATCTTCATCAATTTCAGTAAATTCTTCATTCATACTTCCTAAAGAAACTTCATCATCATCTAAGTTATCAAAGTCATCATCACTATCTTCTGAATCTTCATCTTCTGGCTCACCCTTCGCTCCTTTTGTTTTCTTTTTCATGTTGCTGAAGAAAAACAACAACTTGTAATGTAAAAGAGGATGATTTTCTAAAACATGGCTTGGTGCCTACCAGAGGTATTAGGCTATTAACAGGCTTAAAGGAGAATTACAGAAGGCTCGGAGCCTTTATTTAATATATTAATATGCATTATAAAAGGTCCAGAATGAAAGCACTGGATCCATTTCCCAAATTTATTAATACCTCTACTGTTCTGAGGGACCACTGGGAAATGCTGAGAAAACAGTTAAAAAAATATTGAAGAAATGTATTTTACCCAGCAAAATCAAGATCATCCTTTCCAGAGGTGAAACAGTTATCATCTTCAAATGTATCTGCCAGATAACAACATATAAAGTGTGAGATATAACAAAGAACAACAAAGTTGACATGTCTTATTTCTGAATCAATTAACAGTCATGATTTTTCTGTTTATGACAAAAACCAAAATAAACCTGTGAATATTCTGGCCTTACTTAAATTCCTCAACTAAAATGGGTTCCAGTTAATTTCAGCTTCTTTCTACAGTTTTATAAGAAGGTAAATATCAAATAAATATTTAGTAACTACTGTCCTTTTTACTCTATTAGAACTATTTAAGTGAACTCAATGTAAACCCTTCTAATTTCCCATGTTTCCTGTTTCGGTCTAAATTTTAATTAAAATTTTCTAGCTCCCTGGAGTATAAAGATAAAATAGACTAAGTAGCAGACTGTTGCTACCAATAATGCAAGGAGGTTAACAACAGTAAAAATGGTTTCTCTTCTATGGATTTGGCCTTAAGAATGAATAGGCTCAGGTAAATATAATTTTTTTTCCTCCACAAATTGTCAAAGAACAATCACATATTTTTCTGCAGCAAATGTGGGTGAATTACCATATCTCCCCAAAATATGTTTTAATCCTCCATTGTGATTTGCATGGTATTCTTAGTTAAATAAAATTTTTAAACTAAGGTCACTTCTACAACTAATACTCTATGGTAATATAAGTAAATAGTAATAAATTATTTTACAAATTACCAATCATCTTTTCAAATTCCTCATCATCCACATCTTCTATACTTTCTTCATCTGCATCCCGTTTTTGTTTCTCTTTAACAACAGCAACTTTTTTATAATACCTAAAATAAAATTAATGTTACATCTTTAATAATTTTACTAAAGGGCCCACTTTATTATAATCAAAGCACCCATTGGCCAGTCACCAAAACAAGTGTAAAGGCTGTTAACTCAGTTGGATATAAATGACTAAAATTTGTATTTATTATAGAAGTTTTGAATTTTACAAAAACAATTGGAAACCTCCAAAATGTGAAGTATAAATTACAAATATTTAGATTAAGTTCTTCATAGAAACACCTCAACTCATCTTAATTGAATGGCATATGTAAAAAGTTGTTTCAGGGTCAACCCTAATGATAAAAGTATTAGAATATTATAATAAATGTGGCTGACCTCTATTCACAATATTTTATCAGTTAGACCTATTGTCATCATGAAGTGCAGCAAAACTTAGCATTTTGCAGATGGGGTCATATGCTCAAAATTCTTTACATAAAATGTTTTTAAAAAGCAAATCAAATCAAGCTGAATTAACCAACCAGATAATAGTTCCTTTACTACTGCAAGGCGCGCATGTATGTGTGTATGTAAAAGCCTAAGCAACTGTTAGGACCGGTTGCTATGATGCGAACTGACCACCAGGGGGCAAACACTCAACACAGGAGCTGCCCCTGGTGGTCAGTGCGCTCCCACAGTACTGCTCAGCCAGAAGCCGGGCTCAGGGCTGGCCAACACAGCTGCAGCAGTGGAAACCTCTCCAGCCTCTGCAGCAGTGCTACTGAGCAGTGGCAGTGGCAGGCGCAGTGGGGCCAGGATGAACAGCAGTGGTGCAGCACCCAGCCCTGGCTCGGGATCCTCCTTGACCGCCTGCCGCTTCGAGCACTGATACATCCCCCAAGGAGTCTCTGATTGCGAGAGGGCCCATGCCAGGCTGAGGGACCCCACAAATCCATGTGCCGGGCCTCTAGTATGCATATAATGACCTTCGATATTTCCAAGGTTGGCCTATGTTAACAAAGCATTTTACGAAATCTAAACATTTAAATTTAAGTTCCCCAAATGAAACTATATTAAGTATATTACCTATAAAAAAACACTTCATCCACTGGTATTTGGCTTTCTTCTTTTGCAAGGAACTCCTTACTGTTCACTAGAAAAATTCAGTTAAAAATTTTAATTTATTAAAGTAATCCTCTTTTTGTTATTTAAGCTCTTAAGACTAAATACAGCAGACCCACAATCATAATGTCTCAAAATGTTAAGGAAGGTGGGCAAAAGGGATCCTAGAGTGCAAAAAACAATCTCTGGAAAAGTCTGTGTGGAGGAGACCCAACATTTGAAACTGATGACCAGCTAGAATGAAAAGTTGGCAGTACTTAGCCCATAGTACATCACTGTGAAAGGACAGGGTCTCTCACTGTCCCCTAATTGCATCCCAGGTCTGAATTTCAAGAGACAAAAACTCAGAGTTCTTTTAATAATCTCTTTAAACTTGCCATTTTCATCTCAGAAAAATGACAATGCCTGCCATTCCAGGAATAGGAAGCAAAGACAAACATAGAATTCTCCATGATTTTACTTAACACTGAGGAAAACTGAAAAACAAGATTAAGGAACTACAGGATGTTAATTTTCCCTCTTCAGAATAAAAATTTATGACTCCTCTTGAATTAGAGGAAATTAGGCTTCTAATTCTAATCCTATGAAGTTTGGGCAAGTCTTTTCATACCTCTGGACCTCTGAGATAAGTCAGTTGGAAATGATTTATTACAGAGGTCCTCAAACTATTTAAACAGGGGGCCAGTTCACTATCCCTCAGACATTCCACACGTGCGCACTGCGGGCCCGGGACGAGTCGGCTGCTAAGCAGGACAGGCAGCGGCGGCAAAAACACCCGGCGGGCCGGATGAATGTTTTTGGTGGGCCGCATGTGGCCCGCGGGCCGCAGTTTGAGGACCCCTGATTTATTAGGTGTATTTTCACCTTAGCCTTTGGACAAAAAGGAGTTGTGATCTGGTATGCAAACAAATGACAACTCTGAATAGAAAAACAAAGAATCAGATCCTAAGATGGATCCACTAAGTTAACATGATGCTCTATGACAGAACTCTGTGGGGTTTTCTGCTAGCCCATATTAGAGACTTAAGGTGATCTGAACTATAAAAGATAATAATTACATATATATATATATATATATATATATATATATATATATATCACTGATAAAGGTACAGATGATACCAAAATGTAAAAATATTGATAACTGTTAAAGATGGATGATGGTCTTTGGGGGCTGGGGAGTTGATCATATTAATTTATTTACTTTGGATATGTTTGAAATTTTGTGTAATAAAGTTAAAAAATAAAAGGCCAAGACACAGTAGACTTAAGAATGCCTATACCTCCTTGGAACAGAAGATGGATAATGTCTCTGGTGCTTAGGTTTTATTCTGATAAAGTGGAGCAAAGAATAACACAATTTATTCGTTATTGACTTGTACTATCATACAAGTTTCAACTGTTCAGGCTTTTATAAATTATTAAAAAGTATTTTATAAATACTTACCAGCAAGACTACGAATATCCTTTATAAAATGTTTTCTTCTTGGTTGCATCACAACACTATCTGTGTTTTCTGAAATGTAAAATCAAGATGGTATAACGTAAAACCTAGGTAGTTATGTGCTCATATTTATTAAATATCAAAAGTAAAAACTGAATAATTCATCAAATAGAAGCATACCTTTGCCTTTATGTGGCTTTGGATTTCGGTATACAAATCGATCCAAGAATCTCATTAGTGTGAAATCCTGCAGTGGGTCCCCTGAATACTGAATATAATTTCCCTGAAAGGTGGGGGGAATTTCAGAACTTAATTTACATTTTATATTTATATATATACATATATACCCAGATAACAAAAAAGAGGAAAATATAAGCATCTATTACAATATGTAGAAGGCACAAATCTGCAATAAATGATTTCAAATGTTTCTCTCATGCACATTTTTTTTGTTTTCTTAATCCTCACCTGAGGATGTT
Organism: Myotis yumanensis; assembly: GCF_028538775.1. Classification (NCBI taxonomy): domain Eukaryota; kingdom Metazoa; phylum Chordata; class Mammalia; order Chiroptera; family Vespertilionidae; genus Myotis; species Myotis yumanensis. The sequence continues at coordinate 18,008,989 of NW_027223762.1, forward strand.
TTCACTGATTTTGAGAGACGGAGAAACATCAATATGAGAAACATTTATCAGTTGCCTCCTGTACTTGCCCTGACTGGAATCGAACCCACAACCTTTCAGTGTATGAGACAATGTTCCAACCAACTGAACCACCTGGCCAGGGAACATGCAAATTAAACACAGACTTATACAATTTCTATGATGCATTGCTGATTATATGAATAGGTAAGTCATATTAATACTGCAGGTCATCTAACCATTAACCAGAAACCTAACCCTTAAGTGACAAATAGGAAAGGAGAGGGCAATCTTTCTCGTCTAGAATGTAATAAATGACTGTGGTTTTCTAAAATCCTGTATTTCCATTCATCTTAGAGTAGGAAGACTTAACTACTGTTCTGTATTAAGTCATTGCTCCTTTACAACAGCAGACAAATGTGTTTGAATTTATCTGGTGGAGAAAATATTGCATGGCCAACTTATTATCTAAAACTAGATTACTTATTTTTTTCCTTATATCATGTCTTTTGAATATTTTAGACTTACCTGAAGGATAGTTTTTGCAAATAGAGCCACAGAGGGATGAAAATGTTCAGATAACTAAAAAGAAAAATGTGAATGAGGTCAACTCTTACTACAATTATAGATTATTTAAGAAAACCCAAAGAAGTAAAAAACGTAATACATTAGAGGAGTGGTTCTCAAAATTTTGCTCTCAGGGCTGCTTAATATACTTAAAAATCAAATACCTCAAGAGCTTCCTTAATGTAAGTGGGATATACCTATTGTTATTTACCTTACTAGAAATTACAACAGAAACATTTTAAACATTTATTTATAGTTTAAAGTAAAAATAAACCTATTACATAATAATGTATCTTATGAAAATTATTTTTAAGAATAAATCTTAGTGAGAAGGGTAGCATTATTTTACAGTTTTACAAACTAGCTAATACAATGGATTCTCACATCTACTTCCATATTTCATGTTACTGTAGTTGAGGTATATGAAGAAAATCTCACCTCAGACAGATATATAGTTGGGAAAAGGAGGATTTATTAATAGGCTTTTACATAATTGTGGATTTTCTTGATGCTTAAGACAAAGTCTCCCAAATACCCAGACTCTTGTCCTTGGGAGATGAGACAAGTTTCATACTTAGGTATGAACACAGAACATTAAAAACAAATGAACTGTAGGGTCAAGATAATAAAATCAACATTTTTCCTTGCTTTGTCATTCTTACATGATACTGGCTTTTTAAAAACGTGCAGGTATGTGGCAGTAAAGAATATAATAGATGTGAGTGTAGCTTCATGCTACTGTCTTTATTGTGTTAAGTAACCAACAGTTTTAGCCATCATTTCTTTTACACCATCAGTGCCACTGTCAACATAGTGACAAAGGTAAAAATGTCCTGGTATCAGTATGAAAATAGTTGTGACCTTGCAGACTTGCTTGAAAAGGGATTAGGGACCCACCGGAGTCTGTGCCCACATTTTCAGAATCACTATACAGGAAGACACTTATTTGCTTTACACGAGAAATCACAGATTATTAAAAATATGAGGTACTCTTACACATTTAAAAAGTAACTTTATTTGCAAAAAGTACTTTCATCACAAAACTTTTCAGGGGTATCTAATGCAAAAAGCAAAATTTAACTATTTAGAGAGCTGTTACATGCAATAATCTACTTACAAAAAAGCAAAACTTATTTATAGCCAGGTACCACATCCTTATTTTGCATGCACATTATTTAAGATTTTCTATATGTGAATGCAGAGGGTGTAAATATGGAAAATTAATGTTTATCAGAGATAAAAGAACTATGTATTAAAAAGCATTACAGCTGTGTGACATACTTTAGATTGCTTTAGATTACTTCCTTATGACAATTAACTCATGTCTAAATAACAACTCCTATATTTATTATTTGCAAGAAAAATGGAAACTTCCAAGGTGTTAAATCCATGAGAACAAATATATAGCACAAGTGACTTGAAAGACAAATTGAAATTATTTTACCTTTTTGAGTTCCCAAAAACTTGTATTTTCAGCTCCACAGAACAAAGGGTTTCTACTGAATGGATCATATGTGTTTACTTGTTTGCCACCTGAGAACAAAAAAAGAGTATTTCTCAAATGCTTTATTCCTAGCCTAAGATATTTAAAGCCACCATCATTAATGTGTTCCAACATTCTTAATTAGCCAGGCATCCTACTTATATTAAAAACTCAAAGACCCTTCAAGAATCTATCTTGGTACTCAAGCTAGCATTTGCTATTGCATAAATCAGGCAGCATGTTTATCCCAACTACTAAAACGTGCCGTCCAAAACTTCTCCCTTTTTCAAATAAAAACAAAAGGTGCCTATTCTGGGTCAACTAGGTCATAAGTGTCAAGGTGGCAAGTACCTGAAGATGAAATAAGGTTAAAGTCTTTTTGAACTTTACAGTGGTCTAAATATTTGTAATTTAATTATGCCCAGAAATAATTCTTACTTGGAACAGGTTTTACATTTTCTTCATGTTTTCAGAAACTCAGGATTAAACAATTTAAAAAAGGATTTTCAGAACACACTATGAACTAACTGCCTACTTCACAATGTACATGCTCATCATCCTTCTAAAGAGTTATTCTCAGTTTAGCCCTAAGACAACTGATGGATTTCTTTTAAAAACTTTCCTGATGGCTACCAAACTTTTTATACTTCACAGGCAAACTGAAATTTGGAGAGAAAATAATTTGACCACAAGTTCTACAACAAGTTTGAAGAAATAGGTCTGGCACATTTCTTGATCCTCAAGGCTAGAATTCACAGCCTCAAATGAAGAGACTACATTTCTAAGATTTCTTTTGGCCCTAGTATTCTATTAATACACTTACTTTAGCTTGTGTATGTATATGGAAAACCTAAGTTTCTGTCTCACAGTTTTTATTCCTAAAAGACTACTTTAAGAAACTGAAGAGGGTGAATATGATGCTCAAACAAAAGAACCAAAACTGTCACATAATTCACAATATCTAACCAAACACTTGTTTATAAATCAAACTTTCATATACACATATTTGATATCTTCATAAATGTTCTATGTTTAAGGCTAAAAAACTTTACATATACAGATAAAGATTAAGAAACTAAAACTGGTTCAAAGGTATAAACTCTGACATTAACAGCTAAAGAAAATGAGATATACTGTGCACCTAACATGTCACAGTTTTCCCACTAAATCTTCATAGCTCCAAAAGGTACTTGCTTTAATTTCTACGATTTCAATTACTTTAAAATGTGTATGTACTATCTGTAGTATTATTAATAAATTATCCACTATATTAAAAATGTACTTCTAAGGTCTTATAAGGTTACAAGAGTTCCCATTTTTAAGAAAGCAATACTGAGGACTTCTAAAATTGTATATTAATTTCTAGTAAGATCAAAGGGGAAACCAATTTCCTCATTTAAAAATTCAAGGGAATAATTTAATATTTAAAAAACTCACCTTTCAAATTATCAAAGTGTACCCAAGATGCAGAATCTGATTTTTTGGTTTCCATATGATTTTTAGACACAGTTTCTTCTGTCTCAGCTTTTTTCACTGTACCTGTTTCTTTATCTGCATCAGTGAATGTTTCTATGTCTTCATCATCTTTTATGTCAATAAAATTTTCTTCATCATCAGATTCCTGAAAAAGTGGTTTAGTGAATCTGAGTCAATCAACTGGAAGTCTGCATTCAATTTTTTTGGTGCGATAGTTTTGAAGAAGAGTCGCTTATTGCAATTCTGGTGAAACATTAATGTTCCACCAGTGAAATTTAGATGCGGGGAGAACCTATCCTTATTTATTAATTTAACAGACTTAAGTTTTGAGCCAACAATCCCTGAGACTCTGGGACTTTATTACATAAAAACATTTGAGCCTTCAAACAAATTTCTGACATCTTTTAAATAACCCTATCAGGTATATGTTATGTTCATTTCACAACAGAGGAAACAGGTTAAAGAGATCTGCTAGCTCTATAACCATCTATAATTATATCCTATTAATGCAGTTTAGTGTAGTGTGGTTTATTAGGAGTAAAGGAGTCAAGCGATATGCCCACTTAATAAACTGTATACTTGAACTTGAGTTCAGGTCTGTCCCAACTGCTGCTCACACTCTGATATGCTCCAGACAACTAAGAAAGTTACTGTCATTGAAGCAAAGAAGAAAAACACCAATCTATCTCAGAACCCACTCAATTTAAAAAGCAGTTGTAAAATATACCAGATGATCAGTTAGTTGACTCCTTAAACCTGGTTTTGCTTTAAGGATCTCAGACACAAGATATAAAGCTCCACATATGAATGGTGGCATCTGTTCACAAGTAACTTGAAGTAACCTCTTCACAAAAGCCTTCACCCTACGCAACACGATGTCAGCTTTCAGAGATTTGTAGACAAGGTTAAGAAACATGGCTTGCTTTGAACATGTGATTAACCCTGGATCCAACATCTTCCTGTAAAACAAAAACAAGATTAACTGTTTATTCATAAAACATTTCTATAACCAGCAGCAACATATTAGAGGAAACTACTAACCTCATCATAGTTAGGGATAACTTTCCTACTTATTTTAGAACAAGAGATCACTTCTGCCAAGAGGTAAAATGTAAGTCAATGCCAGGACAGAAAGAACCAGGATGGTAGGGGTGAGAGGGATCCCAGGACAAGAGAGACATTTTTTCTCCTTTTCCAAGTGGTTCTCCATACTCTAGACTTAACAGTATAATTTTCCATAGATACAGAACCATCCATGAAAAGCCAATCCAAGACCAAACAATGAAAACTGACCTATGAAAGCAGTGGACTAAATCTGGGTTCTTATCCTTGTATCTATTAGCTGGGTGACCAAAAGCAGCCTCCTCCACATGGTTCTAGTGAAGACCATTACATGTATAGAAAATTAAATTGTGAGGACTTCAGAGAATCTTTCGTCCAATATACTAATTGTGTAACATCCTTCCATACATGCTATTCTCTTTGCCCAGAATGTTCTTCCCCAACTGTCTGCATGTCCATAATATCGAAATCAGGTTCCTCTATTATTTTCTTTATCGGTCCCATGTTTATCTTCTTCATAGCTTAACACAGTTACCATTTTCTCCTTTTCCCTCCAAAGTCCAATGGAACAGGAAGTGGGCCTTGTTATTCATTGTTGTAACCTCAGTGCCTGGCACTTACAATAAGCGCTTGATATTTATTGAATGAATAAATGGTTCATTCCATAGCAAATGGCTATGAAATATATCTAGTAATTGTGGATTATTTACTTTCTCACTAGGAACCCAATCTAATTTTGGACAAAATTTTACCAGAAAAATCTCTTCTTTACCTATAGCTGAAATCCACTCCTGTATAATTTCCAACCATTATTTTACTATTGCCATCTGAAGTAACACATAATAATCTAACCACAAGCAACAAAAGCAAAGTAAGTGGAACTAAAGGAAACAATCAACAAAATAAAAAGGCAACCTATGGAATGGGATAAAATATTTGTAAACCATTAACCTAATAAAGGGTTAATATAAAAAATACATAAGGAGCCTCATAGAATTCAATAGCAAAAAACCCCCAAAAAACACAACCAAAAAACCCCCACAAAAAACTTGATAGTGGGCAAAGGACCTGAATAAGCATTTTTCCAAAGACAAATGGCCAACATGTATGTGAAAAGTTGCTCAACATAACTAATCACTAGGGAAATACAAATCAAAACCACCTCACACCTGTTATGATGGCTATTATAAAAAAGAGAAGAGATAACACACCTTGGTGAGGACATGGAGAAAAGGGAACCTTCGTACACTGTTGGTAGGAATACAAATTGGGACAGTCATTATGGAAAATCCTCAAAAAATTAAAAATAGAGCTACCACATGACCCAGCAACCCCATTTCTGGGTATATAGCCTAAGAAAATGAAATCAGTATCTTGAAGAGATATCTGCGCTCCCATGTTCATGGCATTTTTCACAATAGCCAAAGTATGGAAGCAACCTAAATGTCTGTCAACAGATGAATGGATAAAGATGTGATATTACAATGGAATATTATTCAGCCATGAGAAAAAAAGAAATCTTGCTATTTGCATCATGGGTGAACCTGGAGGATATTAAGCTAAGTGAAGAAAAACAGAGAAAAACAGCTACTGTAGACTTCACTTACATGTGAAACCTAAAAAATAAAAATAAAAAATCGAACTTAGAAGCAGAGAACACTGGTGGTTCCCAGGGACAGAGGATGGGTAGAAATGGAGGAATGGTTGTCAAAGGGCATAAACGTTCAGTTATAAGTTCTGAAGATCTACTGTACAGCATGGTGACTATCTATAATAATAAAAGCATAATTGCTAATTAGATCGGATGTCCTTCCGGGGCTGCTGCTGTGAGGGCTACAGTGGCGGCTGGGACTGCCGCCTTGGCCCTCGAAGCCCCTTGCATGAATTTCGTGCATCAGGCCTCTAGTCTATATATATAAAAGCCAAAGTGACCAAATGACCAGTCACTATGATGTGCACCGACCACCAGGGGGCAGATGCTCACTGACCACAGCAGGAACTCTGCTCCATGAGCTTATCGAGCAGTGGTGGCAGGTGCAGTGGGGCCGGGATGAGTGGAGCATGGGCTCCTCCCTGGCCATCTGCTGCTTTGTGCACTACATCTCTCCGGGGATGTCGGACTCCACAGAGATGGGGCCAAAACCAGCAGTCCAACATTCCCCCTAGGGGTCCCAGACTGTGAGAGGCACAGGCCAGCCTGAGAGACCCCACCAGTGCACAAATTCGTGCACCGAGCCTTTAGTAGATAATAATACTGTATTATACACTTGAAACTTGCTGAGAGTAGGTCTTAAGCATTCTCATCTACTCTCATCAAGTTTCTATGTGAGGTGATGGATGTGTTAACTTGATTAATCATTACAATGTATATGAAATTATCACATTTTACACTTTATACATATATGTACAATTCTATTTGTTAATCAAACCTCTATCAAGTGGGCAAAAAAACCCTCCACAACAAAATAATCTAATTATACTTCAAATGACAGCCTTTCAAATACTTGACTCTGTAAAGCTATTACATGTCTTCTCTCCCCAAAGTCTCTCTTCTATAGGATTCTCAACTATCATCTCATATAAGTTTTAAATTCTCTCTTTATTCTAGTTGCTGAACCCTAGAGATGTTCCAACTGATCTAAACCTCCAGCCATAGGACCCAGAATTAACACAGTCCTCCAGATATGCTTGTGTGAAACCATTACTTCTTGTTCTAGTACTTCTGTTAACTTTCCCCTACTAGTAACAGAAATAAAAACTTACTAGATGTCTGGCTCTGTTAAGTGCTTAACATATACACATGAAGATTACATGGGATAACATACATTAACTCACTAATCTTACCAAACTCCCAGTTTTGTCATTTTCTAGCTGTGTAACCTTGGGAAAGGTTCATAATCTTCATAACAATGCTATGAGGTAGGTTTCTCGCAGCATTTTATAGACAAACTGTGGCACAGTAAAATGGGACCATTTGTACCGATCATGTTTATCAATAGGGTTATAATGAGGATAAAATAATCTGTCCAAAGCTACACAGCAAACTAATGACTGGAACTCAAATCCAGACAGTGTGGCTTATGTCCAAGAGTTAACCACTACATTTCATTTCTCACAAGATCTACGATTGTGAAATTATAAAAATGAATTAGAAGGAAATGCAAAACTTTCTGGTATACTCAAACAGTTGCAAAGTGTTTCCACACTGTTTAAAAGATCATCCCTTAATGGGTGCATTGCAGGTCAATTGCAAAGTCTGGTAAACAAAATCTTAATCCGACTATTAAAAAAAATTCCAAACTGTAACCACCAACCCTCCCCCTACTTAACAAATTTTCTTGTTTACCACCTGACTTCCCCAATATAAATGTAAGCATCTCTAGTGGTGGGAATTTTGTTCACTATGCTGTATCCTAAGCACCTGGAACAGTACCCAGCAAATAGTTGGCACTAAATTCTTGTTGAATGCTATATCCTAAGCACCTGGAACAGTACCCAGTAAATAGTTGGCACTAAATTCTTGTTGAATGAATTACTAAATGGCTGACAGATAAGGAAATACAGGACATAAGCCACACTGAAGGTCAGGTGGGGGACTCAGGGAGGGAAACTTGCATCTGTAGTTCTATCTCTTTAATATCCCAAAAGATTTAAAACAAATACAGCAAAATGTGAAATTTGAAATATTAGCTGGTATGTATTAGATGCTTTGTGTATTTTTCTGTATTTTAACAACTTTTCAAAATAAAAAATAATAAACAATGTTTTCAAGCATGTAACATAGTTGTCCAACAGGAAAACAAAGATGAACTTACTCCCAAGTTAGTGAGTAGAGAGTTGCTGAGGGGGCCCTAAAATCCAGTTCTGTAAGTCTTTCTCTTGCCCCAAGAGGGGCACTTCGTGTACTCTGAGATTACCTATTCCTCACATTCATAGATTTGCAGGGTATGTATTTACCTGTATAATGCTGCATAATATCGATTCGATATTGTCTGCTGAGAATTCATTACTTGGAAAAGCAACATTAAAGCTTGCACACTGGTATTAAAATTCACAACGTGTAACACTTTAAACAGCGTATCAACCTGCTCCCTCACTTTGTCATCACCAGTTTGGGCATAAGGGTAGGCCCTGTTCACTCCTGTTAAAAGGGCACTAAGCATTTTTGATTCAATATCTTTTTTCTTGATACAAGACCGAAAAAAACAAAAATAAAGAGTTATTAATTTGTTAGCCAGTTCACTTTCTTCATGGGAGAGGACCATTTGATTTAAAAAGCAAATTGCATAATATTGTGCTTTGGAGCTGATATTTGAGCGGAAGAGCAGCCTTTCAACTTCACCACACACAACGCCTTTCATATTGGGGTGTTTACAAAGCAATGTCTCTAACAGATGGGAGGCTTTTGTGGCTATTCTGTTCTGAGGATCTCCCAGTTTGTTTACCACTTGCACAAGAAGAGCTTTTTCTTCCTCAGGTTTGTTACAAAGAAGCTCATGAGCCACCGAAAGGGCTCGAGTTTTGGTGGCTACTAAGGAATCATGACTTAAAGTTTCTAAGACCTGCACAAATTCAGCCACTAAGTGTTTCAGCTGGTGTTCAAAATACCATAAGATCAGCCTTCGGTCTCTTGAGTCCTTGTTGCCACTGGACAACTGTTCCAGTTTGTTGAAAGGATGCTGGCTGAAAATCCGCAGTTTCCGACTGTCTGGCAAGAGGTCTGTAATGAGTAATTCTTTGAAAGTATCCAAAGCCATGAGGCACTGCTGTTTGCTGCCCTTCTTTTTCACAAGGTTTACCAGAGTTTCTACAAACTGGAGTGTGTGAACAGCATCATCCTGAATAAGAAGAATCATAGCTGCCATCCTGTCTCCTAGGGTCCCTGATGACACAATTGCCTTCATCCAGGTAGAAGAGGCACCCTTTTGATTATTTGTCTTATTTTTGAATAAATTAATTTCATGCTCATACAACTTCTGAGCCAAAGTTTTGTACTTAGACACAACATCCCGAGGCTGGGGTTCCAAAGAATATTCATTGCTATACTCCAGATCATACCATTTGCCTCCAGGCTTCAGTAACAATGCCGGTCTCTCAACAAATTCAAAGATGTCCTGTTGTTTATCTTTCTTTATTTTTGGTACAGGACTATTGTTCTCATCAGAATGTTGTTCTGGTCTCTTCTTATTTTTCACCTTACTGACTGATGTCCTTTCATTTTCTGCTGCATTTTGCTTTTTATTATCTAATTTAGACACGCTTGCTTTTTTGTTGGCATCTTCTTTGTTGGGTGGTTCATCTTCTGCAATTATGAAAGATTTTGCATACTTGGCCAAGCTCAGATTTTGAATAAATGCTTCCAATTCACCTTGCTGAAGGTCATCAATTGCTCCTTTTTTGCCTCCATCCACAATTTCCTCATTCTCATCCAAAGCAGCCAGCATAAGGTAATCTTGCTGCATAAAAACATAAAGTTAAAAATAAATTACAAATCCAACAGTTTAGTTAAAACTTCAAAAGTTAATGTGAACCTGTGTCTTTGAAATCAAAGTGTCATGGTATTGCCTGGGCTCTCAACCCACACCAAAGTAAATACTTGACAGATCAAAGATTTAAATGTAAAAAATAGAAACAAAAAATAATAGGAAAAAAACACAACATAATTTTAAAAAATTTCCAGAGTAGGGAAAACCTTTTCAAATTTGACATTAGGGCCCACAAAGAAACGAATGGGTAAATTTATCATTCTCTCATACACAAAAGACAAATAATAAACTGGATAAAACACTGGCAACTCGTATCACAGCAACTGGGCTTAATGATTAATATAAAAGTTGCTGCACATCAGTTATGAAAGTAACAAATAACCCAATAGAAATACGTGCAAAGGATATAAACAAACATTTCATGGGGGATGAGGAGAGTGGTTTTTTTAAAATGTAAAAAGATGCTCAACCTCACTAACATTTAGAGAAATTCAAAATTAAAACCACAATAATGCATCCACTTTTTAACCTGTCAGAGCAAAGATAAAATCATGGCAGGTGTTGTTAGGGAAAGGGGGGAGGGGTCACTTTCCTACAAGGCTGATGAGAGTGTAAACTGGCACAACCTCTAAGGGCAATTTGCCACCTTCAATCAAAATACATAGAAGCACACATCCTTTGCCCCAGCAGTTCTGTTTCCACAAATTTTGATTACACGTACACTTAGAAATATGGAAATAGGTATTCATGGTTACATACTGAAGCATTAAAATAGCAAAATATTGACAATGTAAGTATCCACAAAAACTGACAGAAAATTAAAACAGACACAATAATTTATGCAGGCATTAAAGCAATGACACAGAACTTTACATTCTGATATGGAAGGATCTCATAGGTAGTAAGAAAAAACGGATGCAACATGTTACATATAGATATAATACAGTGTCTCTTATGTAAAAAATAATGTACATGCATATCTATTTCCTTGGAAGATAGAAAAAAGAATTACAAAAATATTGCTTCCTGGAAGGTAAATTGCATGACTGGAGCTAGAAGTGGGAAAAGAGACTCCACCATGAATCCCTTCCTTAAAAAACAGAACAAACTAACCCTTTTGTAGCACGTGCATCTATTACACACTTAAAAACCAAATACAACTCGAGCACAGAGCAGAGCACAGAGCAAAGGGTGAGTCTGCTCCTGTAAGGTGCCTTTCTCCTCCTCTATTCCACCCCCTCACCCCAATTCTAGTCTCGAAACAACATTTAACAAAAAATAAGCCAAGCTGTCCAATGGTTTCGTCAAGCTCCCCACCCTCTTACCTCTCTGACCTCATTTCTTGCCCCTCTCCCCATTTCTTACTGCGCTCTGCCTCAGCCACACTGACATTTTCGTTATTCATGAAACGTGGCTCAGTTCTTTCTTCCTTTCAGGTTTTTGCTCGTGCATCGCAGTGATGGGTTGCCCGACGCCCTCTCTCACTGTGCATGTCCTCCTTCCCTGTCTTACTGTTCTCCGTAGCACTTTTCTCCATACTGTGTATTCAAAAGCTTGGGGACTGTCCCTTTCCCAGAGTCAGGATGTGAATTCCTAGAAGGCGCAGAGCTCCTGAGTGCGCAGTGAGCCTGTGCCCGGACTCGGTGAGGACCTGAAACTCCACCACCACGGGAGCTCACAACACGGAGGCCGCGAGGTCAGGACCAGAAAGTCCGCCTCCCGACCCGACGGAGCGCCGTTATATTTCGTCAATAAAGTGAGAGGATCGCCTGCTAGTACATTCTGAGGCGACGGCATAAAAACGCTCAATTCGCGTTTATCTTGTAAAGAGCAGCGGAAAAGAAGTGGTGCCGAGCGCACAGAGCACTTTCCGAAGCTGGGAACCGGGTCCGGGACGCCCTCCTGCCCCGCAGCTCCGGGGCCACGCGCGGGACCACTCCCCGCGCCCAGATCCCCTCCTCCGGGGGTTCCAGGCCATTACCTTGGTGCCTCCAAGCCGTAACACCTCCTCCATGGAGAACCCATTCTCGGCTTCATTATCCTCCTCGTCGTCCTCGTCCGAATCTTCTATCCTCCCGTCAGGAACCCAGGGCCGCTGGGCATGGAACTCCAAAGGTTTCTTGGCGGCCGCCATGGTGCGCAAAGCACGCGCGACCCGGGAGCAGGTTCCTTCCGGTTGGCCCGGTGACGCACTTCCGGCAGGGCCGAGTTCGCTCCCGGAAAGGACCGTGATCCCTACCCCGGGGCGGCTCGCGGCTGCTGGGCAGGTTCGGCATGATACTCCTCGCAAACGCCGGCGCCAGGCCGTTGCGCGCTGCGGCGCGAGCCGGTGAGTGTTCGCTCCGCGCGAGCCCCGGTTGCCTTGGGAACCGTGTGGGGTGCTCTGCTCAGTTGCGGACGCCGGGGGCGCTCCGGGCGGGACGGGGAGTCCAGCCTCCGACCGGGGGGTCGCGGGCAGTGTGTGTGCCTGCGCCTGGTGTGCGTGCAGCGGACAGGAGTCCTCTTTTCTCAGCTTCGGGCGAGGTTACGGGTTAACGAAGCCACTTTGAAAGCGTTCAGGCTGCCGTGCACGTGTAAATACTAAGATTTTTAATGGGGCTCAGGCTGCCGTGCACGTGTAAATACTAAGATTTTTAATGGGGCTCAGGCTGCCGTGCACGTGTAAATACTAAGATTTTTTTAATGGGTCCCGCTTAATGATGTGTTTTTCGCAGTCGGTCCCTGCCTTTGGGGAGGAAAATACTTCAGCTCCGGGAAAGAGCCGGTGGAAAACAGCCCGGCGACTCCGATGCTGCAGCATCTTGTGTACAAAATCAAGTCGACGGGCCCCATCACTGTGGCCGAGTACATGAAGGAGGTCTTGACCAACCCGGTTAAGGTATGCGGGTCGGGGAGCCCGAGGACCAGGCCCGCGCTGGCAGATTTGCGAGGTGTGAGTCGGGAGGGGCGCGCACAGACCGGAGCCCGAGCGTCTTCAGCCCCGACCGCCGGGGTTCCTTCCCGGGGAAGCGCCGCCCCACGGGACCCGAGGACCATCCAGGAATGCTAGTCGGTCAGGGCTGGATCGAGTCAGCGGCAGTGCCGTTGCACAGGTGACAGACCCAGAGGTGCAGGGGAGACAGTGTAAGCGATTGGATGGATGAGATGAGGGATGGATGACTCCTCTGTCTGCGCTGATGGTAGATGGTGGAGTCATTTCTCTGGGGAAAGGGAATGTAGAAGGGGAGGGAAAGATAAGAGTTCAGTCCGATGTGTGAAGTTTACAGGCGACTGGAAATAGAGCATATTCTGGATTTTTCTCTTTTTTATTAAATATATTTTATTGATTTTTTTACGGAGAGGAAGGGAGAGGGAGAGGGATAGTTAGAAACATCGATGAGAGAGAAACCAAGGTACATGCCCTTGACCAGAATCGAACCCGGGACTCTTTTAGTCCGCAGGCCGATGCTCTATCCACTGAGCCAGACCAGTTAGGGCTGGATTTTTTTTTCTTGAGAATGGAAGGTCTGGGGCTTTACTGTTCTAGGATGAAACATTGTCACAGCTTTCTGGCTGTATATTTCTTTGTTTGCTCCACTAAGCCAGTTGGTGAAAGCCAGTAGCCCTTTTATTTTAGAGTGATTCCACCTTCTGCTGAGTTGAAATACGAGATCTGTGGAATTCTGGGGTTGGTTTGGCCTGTTGTTGGATGTGGAGTGGCCCATTGTCCAGAGGTTTAGGCAAGGCAGTGATTTGAATTAACGTCTAACTGAAATTTAGCATTTTCTAACTATGAGCATAGGCAACATCCAGTAGCATCAGTAATGCCTGTGACTTTAATTAGCATCAGTGCAAATTACTGATACTGTCACATCACAACAGAGTGATCTCAAAATATTTGCTCACCTGTGCTTCAGAACTTCACTTATTAGCCCTTTGGCTCGATATTGTTTTTTTAATACATTTATCAAGAAGCACATGAAACATATATTACTGTATCACACATTTATTTTTAAATATGTGTTAAGTCTTTTTCATTTGCTTTCTTCGGTAACCCTATGTGTTTTATGTCCTGTGCATTAAAAAACATTCTCTGAAGGGGTCCACCAGCTTCTTTATACTACCTAGGGGTTCATAACACACGCAAAAATACACCTGCAGTGCTTACTTATGAAGGAAGGAATGATGAATGTTCCCAAAATGAACACTCCATGGAACCAGCACCCAGGTCAAGAAACACCATGGCCAACAGGCAGGGTTACTTTGAAGCAGAAAGTGTGAGAATTTGGGGGGCGGAGGGGAGGCTGGAGGGATAGGCAGGGTTTTAGGAGCAGGGAGAGAGAAGGAGGGTGGAGTGTCCTGCTTTTCTACCAGTTCTGCAAAATGACTGTCACTTTCTAAAATTTAGGTAAAGATACTGTGATTATCTTGATTACTTAGAAGAGAGAACTTTCTTACTATGTAATTGTTTATTTCATTGTATACATTATGTATGATTTTGGAGGGGTGTCTTAAAAATAGCCTTATTTGAAAATTAATTGTTTTTTCCATTTTCTCTTTTTATTTAGGGATATTATGTGCACCGTGACATGTTAGGAGAAAAAGGAGATTTCATTACTTCACCTGAAATAAGTCAGATCTTCGGAGAGGTAATATCAGTCTAAACTATAAAAGAAACTAATATCACAAACATTTGAAAGCAGATCAAGGTGCCTTATTTTATATAATAGTGTTTTACTGCTTTGTTTTTGTGATTCCTCAAAAGTTTTAGTTTTTTAGTAGTAAATATTGAGGGAATAGAAAGGTAACAGGAAAGGAAATGGCATAATGGGCAATAAAAAGTTTATACTTTACTATAGAAAAGGGAATGTAGAGATAAGGGGGACAAAAGTAAAGAGAAGGAAAAGAGATGGAGGAAAAGAAGTGAATCAGATGAAATATGAGAATGGGAGAAGGAAGAGAGACAAAAGCAAGGGTGAGGAAAGAGGTAGTCTGTACCCCAGAAAGAATTACTGGAATCAAAATGAGCTCTAAAGCCCCCAACTATAATTTAGCCATAGTTACAGTAGAAGTCTTCCTTTAAGAAACTTTGGATTCTTTTCAGGAACTCTATTTATTTCCATATAATAATCTTTCATCAATTTAGAACTAAGATATTGTACACAAGGGGATGTAGAATTCAGGTACTAAAAATTATATTGCTTATGTGTAAGAGCCATGTAATTATTGAAATGATATGAAGAACTGGCATAGTTACATACATAATTATATTTCATATGTCTATTTGCTTTCAAATACTAGTACCGTTCTATGATATTCTTATCTGTATCATGGGACTTTTTGTAGTGGAGGGTAACTTTTAACTATTTTCTGCAGTTATTAAAGCTTCCTAACTAGTATGTGTTGTAACATAGTCCCAGTGAATATTCCTGTGTGTGCAACTATGTGGACATATTAAACACATATGGTTGTTTGCAAACACTTTGCTTTCTGGCATAAAGTATGTATTTGCATGGAGTTTTATGTTGTGGTATACTTTGATACTTTATAATACTTTAATGTAAGTTTTTTCTTGTCACAGCTGCTAGGGATATGGTTTATTAGCGAATGGATGGCCAGTGGGAAAAGTGCAACTTTCCAGCTGGTGGAACTGGGTCCAGGTCGGGGTACCCTTGCAGGAGATATTTTGAGGGTAGGTATAAAAGCGTGTCTTAAAGTCTCATGTATGTAATTCTTATTACTTTTGACTGAGTTTGCAAACTTTGTTGATTTTCTTGGCTTTCAGTCCTCCTATTTCCTTAATCTCATATTTCTTAACTAAAATATGTCAGAATAATACAGTGAATGATTAGTTATTGTCTGTTTTATGGTTAAAATATGGGGGTAGAGGCGAAAGTGAAAGCTACAAGTATAAAACATTTAGAAGACATGGGAGATCATATTTGTCTTCTGAGTAGGGAAAAAGTTTTTAAATTATATATAAAGCAGAACCCATAAAGGAAAATGTTAATAATTTCCACTACATTAAACTTAAGAACTTTTTGTTCTTTAAAGAAACTAGAAAGTTTTTGTTCTTCAAAGACACCATAGAGTGGTGAGACAAACCATAAGTTAGAGAAGTTATTTGCAACACACATAACCAACAAAGAACTATTAGTCTTCTAAGCCAATAAGGTGAAAGATAACTCACTAGAAAAACCGGGCGGAATATGTGAATAGGCCCATCGTGAAACAAAACCCAAATGGCCAATACTAACAGAAAGGTGCTCAGACTCATTGGTAGTCAGGAAAACGAGTTTAAATTGATGAGACAGTCCTGGTTGGTGTGGCTCATTTGGTTGGAGCTTTGTTCCATACACCAAAAGGTCATGGGTTCGATTCCCAGTTAGGACACCTGCCTACGTTTCAGGTTCAATCCCAGTTGGGGTGTACAGGAGGCACCAATTGATGTTTCTCTCTCAAATCAATGTCTGTCTGTCTCTCTCCCTCTCCTCCCCTCGTCTCTCTAAAATCAATAAGCATATCCTTGGGTGAGGATAAAAAATATATGTATGATACCACTATATCCTCAGAAAAAGTAAGTCTGACAACACCAAGTGTTGGTGAAGATGGGGAAATCTTTTATTTTTATTTGTTAATCACAATTCTAAATTTTATCATTAGGGAACCAAATTCTATACCAGTGGTTCTCAACCTTCCTCATGCCTCGACCCTTTAATACAGTTCCTCATGTTGTGGTGACCCCCAACCATAAAATTATTTTCGTTACTACTTCATAACTGTAATTTTGCTACTGTTATGAATCGTAATGTAAATATCTGATATGCAGGATGTATTTTCATTGTTACAAATTGAACATAATTAAAGCATAGTGATTAATCACAAAAACAATATATAATTATATATGTGTTTTCCGATGGTCTTAGGCCACCCCTGTGAAAGGGTTATTCGACCCACAAGTTGGCCACCCACAGGTTGAGAACCGCTGTTCTATACTGTTCTTTTTTTTTTTAAATATATTTTTTATTGATTTTTTTACAGAGAGGCAGGGGGAGGGATAGAGAGTTAGAAACATCCATGAGAGAGAAACATCAATCAGCTACCTCCTGCACACTCTCTACTGAGGATGTGCCTGCAACCAAGGTACATGCCCTTGACCAGAATCAAACCTGGGACCCTTCAGTCCATAGGCCGATGGTCTATCCACTGAGCCAAACCAGTTCGGGCTGTTCCTTTTTTATATACGCTGTCTATAATAATAAAAGCATAATATCCTAATTAGACCGGACAGCCGAACAGCTTTCCGGATGTCCTTCCTGATGACCTTCCAGCGGAAGCTGGGGCTGTGAGGGCCAAGCCTGTTGCACAAATTTCATGCATCGGCCCTCTAGTGTTTAATAACTCTAATATGTTATGATTCTTAGAGACTGCTGGAGAGTGGCTGTGTAAGGAACAAATTTTTCTGGAACCAATTATTACTTATACTATGACGAGCAAATTATTGAGGTCAGTGGTTAGAAAAACGAAACTCAGCCAATTTTTCTTCTTTTTTTATTTAGGTGTTTAGTCAGCTTGGATCTGTGCTGAAAAAGTGTGACATTTCAATACATCTAGTAGAGGTGAGCCAAAAATTAAGTGAGATTCAAGCATTAACTCTGACCGAAGAGAAGGTCCCATTAGAGCGAGATGCTGGATCCCCAGTATACATGAAAGGTGTTACTAAGTCTGGGATTCCAATTTCCTGGTACCGAGATCTGCAGGATGTTCCAAAAGGTAATGATTTTCCATAGACTAATGAGAGAATTTGATCACAACCCCTCACAGTAGTGAAAGAATTAGGCATTTTTTGTTAATGTTCAGAAGAACCAACTTATTATCTTAAATATGCTTAAACATTTTTTTCTTCTTCCACTTTTAAATAGAGCACAGCTTTTATGTTGCACATGAATTTTTTGACGTCCTTCCTGTGCATAAGTTTCAGGTATGATGGAAAACAGGACATGTTTATAATTGAATAACAAAGGACCTTGTGTTGTAAGAATAAATATTTGCGGTAGTTATTCAGTATATAAACATTACTTGTTGAAGTTAGCAATATTTGGAATTTCTTATGAATATAAATAATTGAAAAGCAAAAATGAAATATTAAGTAGAATTCTTAATTCTCGTAGGATAATTATTAAAGAATTCTCAATTCTCCTGAGATAAAGATGCATGAGAGTATAAGATGCTAAATGGCTATAGTACAGTAAAAAATACTTTTTAGCAAATATTTTTAAATTTCAAAGATTAGAATTTATTTTTATTCTTCCTATGAGAAGATTTAAGATTTGGTAGTAATATATGTGTACTGATAACTTCTAAGGCTAAGAGTCTGTATTATATAGCAATTTATTAGCAAAAGCTTCTGATTGGTGTTCCTAAGTCTGTTTTCCATTTTGGGGCACTTTCCAGGGTGCTTATTTCATCTTCTACAGCTCTACCTCTTATCTAAACAACATTAATGGTTTGTGTCTATCAGTCTACTCATTATTTAGAAGAAATGAAGTAAAGCCTTGAAATAATTTTAAGTGGTAAAAGTGGTCTGTAAATATTATCTATGTTATACATGGTAAGAGGAGAAAACCAATAGTACTTTTTGCTGGTGACAGTTTTGAGAACAGACTTGCAAAAATTTGTCTTTATGCGTTATTTTGTGTTTAGAAAACCCCACAAGGATGGCGAGAAGTACTCATTGATATTGATCCACAAGTTTCTGATAAACTGAGGTTTGTTTTGGCGCCATGTGCCACCCCAGCAGAAGCCTTCATACAAGTAGGAATAAGTTTATTTTTCTTCTGAGTTTATTACCAATCAAGTCTTATTTTCTGAGTTTCTATTTTAGAGTTCCTTTTTAGGGGGAAGTAGTTGCTTGCAACACGTGAGGTGCTTTTTATTAACAGTGAACAGTGCAGAGGCTGTAGTCGGGAGAATGGGTTAAAATCATTTCTTAGCTATGTGACCTTTACTGTTATACAATTATAGATAAAGTTAATAAGCACTTGTCTCGTATCTTCTCCGTTTTACCTGTCAAATGTGGACAATATTGTCTCTTGATGGAAGGGTTCAATGCCTGTGTAAACAAATGTAATACAGTGTAAAGTAACAATGACAGTATTTATTGAGTACTTTGTATGTATTACTCTATATTATCTCACTTAACTCTCAAACAACTCCAATGCTAGGTAGAGAGTGCCTTTTTTCTCTGATTCTAGATCGCCAGAATGGTATTTTACTACTGTTTTCTCTTGACTCTAAGGCAGGGGTCCTCAAACTACGGCCCGTGGGGCCACATGCGGCCCGCCGAAAACATTCATCCGGCCCGCTGGGTGTTTTTGCCGCCACTGCCTGTCCTGCTTAGCAGCCGACTCGTCCTGAGCCCGCAGTGTGCCTGTGTGGAATGTCTGAGGGACAGTGAACTGGCCTCCTATTTAAAAAGTTTGAGGACCTCTGCTCTAAGGAATAACCACAGGAGTCCATCTTAGGGTTATGCTTGAAGGTTCAAAAAATCCTGTACTTCTCAGGAATGTTTGGGCTCTAGATAGCCTGTTTTAGTTTTTTTTTTCCCAGTTCAGAAAAAATATTTCTACTTTTTGGACCATAACTAAGACCTTCTAACTCAGAAGTTATCAGTTTTAAAAGCACAATATCTTTTAAACATGAATTTATGAATTAAGTTGTGTTTTTTTTTTGTTTGAAAAGCGTAAGTAAGTGAAAATATCAGCCTAAATGCTTGTAAATATTTCTATTTTTTCATTTTCTGGCTGCTTAATTTTACCTGACCGAGAAACATTCATAAAGCTCATAAGAGCCAAGCTCCTGGCACTGGGAGTTGTGATTCTTTTTAATTATTGACTTAAGTAGTATTCACTTATTGAAGAGAGTGATTTTCCTCTCATTTGAATGGGGCAAATGATAATAGTCTGTCATCTTGGAGAGCAGGCTGAGATAGTAAGAATGTCGTGGTACACTGAGATGTGTCAGCTTAGCCTGAGGTAACTAACCTCATGTTTTTATAATTAAATCACAATAATTTATTTAATAGCGCTGGGGCAAAACAAAAAATCTAAATACACAAGAAAAAAGAACAAAGCAAAAGAAAAAAGCAGGGGGTAAGTGGTTCATTGTTCCATGTAATCCTCACGAAAGATCTGGTACATAATGTGATGAGGAAGCGGACTCCAAGAGTAACTGATTTCTAGTAAGCAAGAGGAGGAGCTGAGACTCAGAAGCTAGTTTGTCTGACTTTGTACCTATTAGACCTGTGCTATTACAGGCAGAAACATCAGGGTCAATACTTCATTTCTAATAGGGTGTCAGGAGGGGCAAGAGTTAGTATATGTTTTACTAATGAAGAAAAAGAATTTTTTCATTATCTCAGAAATTAGTGAAATTTCATATATACTAGTCAAGCTAATGAGTATTAATTTTGTCATTTCACTTTTTAAGCTAATATGCACTTATTGAGGACCCTTTGTTAATACCTGAACATCTTGGGAAATTAAAGCCCCGGGTGCATTGGCACTACTTCATAAGCTGATGTTTCTAGATATAGAGCTTATCATTGGGATGCCTGTAGCCACAACAGAGGCATCATCATATACTTGTTTATAGAAATATCTTTGTAAGCTTAGTGGACGGCATCTAAGAACCAAAGAGTTTTGTATAACAAAGAGGATGACTTGTGAAAAGTTGAGTCTACAGAACATACTCATATTGAGAACAATTTTTTAAATTTTGTTTTATTGCTTTAAGTATTACAAAGAGTATTATATATGTCTCCTTTTATTTTTTTCTCTCCTTGACCATCCCCTGGCCTCCCATACCCCCCCCCCCCCCCCCCCCCCGTGTCTTGTGTCCATTGGTTATGCTTATATGCATGCATACAAGTCCTTCAGTTGATCTCTTGTCCCCCGCCCCTCTCCCCCCCCCCCCCCCCAACCCTCCCCGGCCTTCCCGCTGTAGTTTGACAGTTTGAGAACAAATTTATTTTTATTGTAAATAAGAAATGCTCATTGTAGAAAAACCTGCAAGTACAGAAAACCTGAAAAACAAAGGAATCAGTTCTTTTGAATGATGTGTTTTCTTTCAACTGTTCCTACTAGCATGATGAGACAAGGGATCATGTGGAAGTGTGTCCCGAGGCTGGTGTTGTTATTCAGGAACTTTCTCAACGCATTGCTCTTACTGGAGGTGCTGCCCTGATTGCTGATTATGGTCATGATGGGACTAAGACAGATACTTTCAGAGTATGTATAATTCAGTAAAATGACTTGTTAGAATTTAATTGGTATGATTTACTTAGTTATCAATTGTTAGTTTTGAAGTTCATTTAAGATCTTTACCTTTGGTTTCTATAGTGCTTCACACTGTTGTATTACATTAGTTTATAATTAATATTAATTCATATAATAATTACTTTTAACTCTAGATCTTATTCCTAAGCCTAACTCCACTGTCCAACTTTCCTTTGAACAGGGTCTGAATTGTCTACATTCTTCCTTAAGTTGCAGAACCTAGGTCTGCATAGATCCTACTAAGCATCTAAATATACAAATGGAAAATTTTGCCTGAAGTTTTTTTAATATTCTACCCCTCCTTCATTTAAAGAAATAATTTGGTACTTTGCAGATTTGATCTAGCTACTGTAATCATTCAAACTTTTCCTATAAGATTTGCACTATTTTTTTCTTCTCCAGGTGTATTTTTTTCTTCTCCCTAAACATCTGTTCTTAAATTCTTTGAATATGATCAGTTATGTTCAATTTACTTTAATTGAAATATATTTAACTAGATGCTATTAGTCATTTTCTAAATCTCTGGTTCTCATTTCTAACTTTATTGCATCTAAGGAAAGCCTGGATAGTGTATTAGAAATGCTGATTTCCTAGCCTTACCTCCAGGATTCTGATTCAGTAGTTCTGGATAGAGTCTAGTAACATATTCCCAGGTGGTTTTGAGGCACCTGGTTAGTGGTTAGACTTTGTAAAACAATATCTAGGTTCTGGCAACCTGGATTCATCTGGAGGATTAATGATATCTCCTCTATTCGTGGGCAGTCATGAAAACGTTAATTGTTAAGGATAGCAGCATCTTCAGGCACTCCAGCACTGTGCTTTATACTGGGTTTTCCACGTAGAAAATGGTGCTACTGCATTAACTGTGTAAACCACTGACTTAAGCTATATTTTCAACAGTTGTTATATAAAATGTACTAAAATCATAGCACTTCTTTAATCTTGATAATAGCATAAAAGGACAAAAACTTATTATTTTAAAAATTATGTTCAAGGGGTTTTGTGGCCACAAGCTTCATGATGTCTTAATTGCCCCAGGAACAGCCGACCTAACAGCTGACGTGGACTTCAGTTATTTGCGCAGAATGGCACAGGGAACAGTGGCTTCTCTGGGCCCAATCAAACAACAAACGTTCTTAAAAAATATGGGCATTGATGTCCGGCTAAAGGTAATGGTTTATTTCCATATTAATTATTTCAATTTCACAGTATTTCCAACAAATAGTTAAAAAGTTTACCTGGCCTAAATGTTCTTGTAGCCAGCCAGTCTTTTCAGCGGCATAGGATTTAGTTTAACCAGGTGGCCTGGGCGCGGAGCAGCCTTCTTTTCATGCATCTCCATAAGGGGTAGAATTAAGATTTTCAAGTAGTGTTCATGTTCACTAAGAAAACCGCAATTTGAGTATGAATGTTATAACTGTTCTGAGGACATTTTTACTCTTCAGTGTAGATCAGCCCATCTGGGAATATTTGTTAAACATACAGATTCATAGGTTTGTGTCATAGCAACCTATGTTTTCAATAAGTACCCCATGATTTTGAGGCAGGTAGTCAGAAATAACTTTTTAAACACTGCTTTATTGAATAGCTAATAGTCATTATTACTACGTATAACTGGAAACCCTTCTGTTTTTTTTTTTTTTTTTTTACTAAGAAATTATTTTCTTTTCAGGTTCTTCTAGATAAATCCACTGAGCCATCACTGAGGCAGCAGTTACTTCAGGGGTATGATATGTTAATGAATCCTAAGAAGATGGGAGAACGATTTAACTTTTTTGCCTTGCTGCCTCATCAGAGACTTCGTGGTAGAAGCCATGAGATAAATGCAAATCAGTCAAAACCTTCTCCATCACCTGTGGCTGGATTTACTGAACTTACTTGGCAGTGATATTTCAGTTTGGACTTTTAGTCCCCAAGTCTACCTAAGAAACTAAAATAAAGGAAACGAATTTCATATATCAAAGGTAAAAAAAAAGTATTTTATTTCTTCACAGCCAATAAAAACAGCCCATCTTATATATACAACTAATGCCCCAGTGCACAGATTCATGCACATGTTAATTAAAAGGTGGCTGGTGAGGTGGGACTGGGTGAGAGGGGCCGGACACGCCCTGGAGCCAACCTCCCGTGGTCCCTTTCCGGCCAGCTGTACCTGGAGCAGCACTGTGGCTAAAAGGGCACCTGGGGAGTGAGTGGGGTCCCTTGGCCTGGCCTGCAGGGATCGGGCCAAAAACTGGTTCTCCGACATCCCCCTGAGGGGTCCCAGGTTGTGAGAGGGTGGTTCTTGGGTGACGCACCCCTGAATCAGGCTCCTTCCTTTCTGGTTCTGGTGTGTCACTTGAGAATTGCTGCTGCCAAGTCACCGAAGCTCGGCAGCTCCTGTGTTGAGCATCTGCCCCCTGGGGGTCATTGCGTGTCATAGCTACCAGTCAGATGGTCGGACGGCCGCTTAGCCTTTTATATGTATAGATACTACTAAATGTTCATCTTTTTTTTTCTTTGTTAATCCTCACCCAAGGATATTTTTCCATTTATTTTTTTGAGAGAGTGGAAGGGAGGAGAGAGAAATATCAATGTGAGAGAGAGAGACTGATTGGTTGCCTCCTGCACGTGCCCCAACCAGGCCAGGGATTGAGCCTGCAACCAAGCTACGTGCCCTTGACAAGAATCAAACCTGGGACCCTTCAGTTCATGGGCCAAGGCTTATCCACTGAGCCAAACCATGTAGGGCTAAACGTTAATCATTTAAAGTTATTTTATTTATTTATTTATTTTTTAAATATATTTTATTGATTTTTTTACAGAGAGGAAGAGAGAGGGATAGAGAGCTAGAGACATCAATGAGAGAGAAACATCGACCAGCCGCCTCCTGCACATTCCCCACTGGGGATGTGCCTGCAACCAAGGTACATGCCCTTGACCGGAATCGAACCCGGGACCCTTCAGTCCGCAGGCCGACGCTCTATCCACTGAGCCAAACCGGTTTGGCGAAAGTTATTTTATTTAAAAAAATATATTTTTATTGATTTCAGAGAAGAAGGGAGAGATAGAAACATCAATGATGAGAATCATTGATTGGCTGCCTCCTGCACGCCCCCCCCCCCCCCCCACTGGGGATCAAGCCTGCAACCCAGGCATGTGCCCTTGACTGGAATCGAACCTGGGACCCTTCAGTCCGCAGGCTGACGCTCTATCCAGTGAGCCAAACCAGTCAGGGCAGAACTTTTATATTAACACATTGCGTACTGCATAGAAATCTCTAAGACATACGCCAGGGACCGCACATTTTTGGGCAAACTGCACATTATTTAAATCATAATGCACTTTAGGTGTTGTTTTTCAATAATTATAACATTTTATTTACAAAAACAATTAAACAATTAATTAAAGTTCCTAGTACTTTTTTAACGTATGGTACTGCGTAAAACATTTTCCTCTATGAAGAGGGACCAAACAAAACTTACGTAAGTATCTAGATTCGCTCCTTTTTCCATGGGCGTGAAAAACAAGAACACTCGTGAGCGGTCCTTAACAGATGGCGCGCGAAACACGAGAAAACTCCTGAGCGGTACGAAATGTGTTAATACCAGACATACGGACTTTCTGAAACATTGCTATTTTAGCAACACAAATTTACAAGTGAGATGAAAGGAAAAGGATATTAGCCATGTGTCTTGAACTATATTGGAGTTCACTGGCAGTGATGAACTGTTGCTTTTTATTGCTGCTTTGGCTGAACTGAGAATAGAATTAGCATTGTGTGTGTCACTCTAAAGTAAAGGAACATGGAGGCCTTATTTTTTCAGATACTGTCCAGCCTTGGGCCATTCTTAGCCACCCTTATTCTATTTCCATGATTTTTTTCCCTCAAAGTCTTAGTTGGGACAATTTTTGGAAGGTAAGAAAGCCTATGGAAAACTGGAAACAACCGAAATGGCCATTTAATAGGAGAGTCATGCAATGCCTTACATCTTAAAACCTAGGAAATTCACTTTGGTATTAGGTATACATTCAAGTCTTCTGGCAGTTGCAGTAGTGGATTATTTAATAGTAGTGCCTTAAAAATGTATTGTTACAATTATTCAGACTTTAATTCCAAGAAATGAGACCTCTAATTACCTCAAATTGCATATCAAATTATAATAATGAGTTATTTTTTTATTTTAGGCAGTTAAAAAAAATCATTGTTCTTAAATATAGCATTAGTTCCATTTACAAATACTATTTCCAAAATAGTTCTCTTACCAAAGCCTGGGAAAATAACACAACCAAATAAAATTTTCTTTGGATATCTCAACCAGAGATAGGCTCAGGTTTTCACATGGAAAAGTATGGTGATATGGAAATACATTTTATTATTAAGCTTTTTTGAGGATATTTACAAAAAGTGGGATGTAACAAAAAATATAAAAATGTACTGAACAGTGTCATTATAGACTATTTTGTACATTATCAAATGTTTCTCACAATTATTTTTTATACAAACAACTTGATTTCAAGACAAAAAAAAGGTTATGCAGGTTATACAGTATCTGGAGTAATTACTCAACTCCAAATTATCTGACAGTGCCTTTACAAATTTAGAAAACTTCTTAGGCATTCAACGACAAAAAGAGTGCAATAATTTCATGGCTTGTAACGTTTGATTATATAAGTATAGCAAACAAACACCATTCCAGTTAATTTTCACCTTATGTAGCAAAACCGTAATAGGATGCCTACTGACTCAGAATTATTCCTTTTTAGCACAGTGATATAAACAGACTTACTTTGGAGAAATTTAGGGAAGTCATCTATCCTAGGGAAAACACATTTCTAAAAGGTTTTGCAGAATTTGAGTTTTAAAACTCCTGTGAGAATGAAATACTGAGAGATGTGGACTGTCTCCTGGAGACCTTTATGGGGAAGCAGTATAACAAAATGATCAGAAGGGTAAGAGGGACTCCAGAGCCACACTGTCTGGGTTCAAACACTAACTGTGTGAACATCAGCAGCTAATCAATCTCCCTGTGCCTCAATTTCCTTGTTTGTGAGATGGGGTTCATTATGCACTTAGCTCATGACTGCTGTGAGTGTAAAAAGAGCTCAGAACATATCAACAATACACGCTTGCTACTACTCAAAGATTGTGAAAATTCTCCGAGTCTTTGTTAAAAGAGGAACAATCTTTTCCTTTGCTACCTCTAGTTCAGTGGGCAGTGACAATGAACACTTTTATAGTTTTTAGCTTATTGACTATGTTCATATATAACATCTTCAAAACAACACCGTGAGGAAGGTAGAGGAAAGAATTAGGAACTTCATTTTGTAGGTTGAGGAATTCGAGGCTCGGACAGATTGTCACCTGGCCAGGCCAACACAGCTAATACAGGGAGCCAAGACTTATAAAACTTAAACCCAGATCTACTAATTATACATCTTTTGCTCTTTCTGGAGGAAAAAAAGTTTACAATGATTACTGAAGAGTGGAGAAACAAAAAGCCATAGATTTTATAAGTCCCAGATATTAATTTTTTTTTTGGGGGGGAAAACTATTAGTAACTCTTAAAAAGCTATGAAAAAGTCTAACCTCTTAAATCACATATCTGAGTAGAAAAAATTTATTTAGCTGGCTGCTGGAGCTGAAATGTTTTAAAAATACTTATCCTTTCATTTGCTCTGCTGATCATAGAGTCCTACCCTTCTAAGGGTTTTATGCTCGACCCAAACAGTTTAAAATAACTGATTGAAAACATTCTAGACATCTGTACAGCCTTCCAGTAACCTAAGGGAAGAAAAAAAATGACACTGTTTGCTATTCTTTCCTATAGTTTTAACTGACCCTGCACTGGTGTTACTTTTAGTATATATTAATTTCCTCCCTCCAATTATTCAGCCCTGTGTTAAGATATATAATTATAGTTTAGGTCTATACCCATTGAATGCTGGAATCTAATTGTGGCATCATAGTGGTGTCAGTGAGAACATTATTTATTAGCAGCAGAGTTGAGCTATGAGAAGACATACATAGTAACTCATCACTCAGATCAGCAGTTCCTGGTTTTGTAACATCAGTTGTCCAAAATTATCTTAGAGGCTATTGCAACAAAAGGTGACAACTTAATTATGTTGTAGAGAGCATATTCAGAGTTTCAACTCCAAAACAGTTAGAGTTTGGAGTCCTGATTGACCTAAAAAAGAAAGGTAAAATAATCCAGCGTTCCTTTTTAAGGCAGATATGAAAAACCCCTCAATCCCTCTAGGGTCAGTTAAACAAATGTTTAAAGTCTTTATAGGAAATCATATGCCAGCAGCCTCTCTGATATCTCTTTAAATTTAATTGTTTAGTAATCAACCTTATAACTCTTATATGTTTTGGTCAAGCTATGTAATAACTGGATCCTAGCTTGCCTATCTGTCCCCTTTCTTGAAAATAATATAAGAACAGGAAAGGGAAGATAAATTAAGTGCCACTATTGTACTAAAATGAAGGATTAGGAAAAAAAATACAAAAACCAGTTATTTCTTATGCTATAAAAATTTATGAAAGCTTCATCTTGGTGTCATTATGTGTCTTTATCACTGTTTCCCCTCTTGTACCTACTCATTATGAACTACAGTATTGGTGTCACTGATTCCTTATCATATTTCCTCATGTCTTTGTATCCTTGCAGATGACAGCCTCCAAAGAACAACAGTTGTGCAGCAAAATATCTGTCCATAAAATGAAATCTTTCCTTACTGAAGTTAGCTCATTGATAATTAAGGATCTTCTTCCATGTCATCTGGATTGGGAGCCATGATGAAGTGCTTTGGGTATACAAGGTTGTGTGTGTATGCATGTATTTCCCAACGGGCATCATCACTTTCATGTGTAATGTAACGTTCGCCAATACGAGTTTCAAATTCTCTAAGGTCAAGCCAAGTCTGATAGTCCTAGAAGAAAATGAAGTGACTATGAACTATAAAAGAAACAAAATCCGTCAACTTTTTTGTTTTAGCACCATAATCATATAATTGACAAGCTCCTACTCATAAGTACTTGCTATAAAGTAAGTTCCATTTGTAATATTTTAAATTATCAGTGTTAAAGATACTTTTTCAAACTGAATATGAAGAAATTAACTAGTTTCTAAAGTTAAAAAATTGTCTCAGGCTTCTGAGGTGGCTAATAATCACTAAAACATTCTGTTCTATACTATGAGAGGTCCATGACTTACTCCTTAAAATAGGGGAAAGTGCTTAGCTAGAATCTATTATCAGGGTAATTTAATAAACCCTGAGAATAACTGATTGCATTTGTTTTTAAGTTAATTCTACCCCTCACTGCTCTTACAGTAGTTCTAAAGCTTCTCTCTTTATACTGAAGTTTGTGGGTACCTTTTTACAAATCTATAAAATAGCTTTTGGAGGAACTAAGGCAAATGTTTCAAATGGCATTTCCAGTCTCTTCAATGCAAATATGAACTTTTGAACAGATATTTATTTAAAAGTAAAGTATACTTGAAAATAATGTGTTATGCTCATTGTACAAAAAGGTGAAATGAACACATAAAGCCCCCTGAAAGGCAAATTCATTGCTTTCAGGTGATGGGCGTTTAACTGCCTATCAGTTCTGCACTTCAGTGGTGTTATTGCAAAAACTTCCAGAGATTCAGCCACAGTACAAATTATCACCTTAGGACACTTACATTATTCTAACATGTGTAGAGCCTGTTGATCTTACAGTCGTTTCATTAGGTAAGAGAAATAATGATCTGCTGAAATGAGGTTTGACAAAGAGAGACACATTTTTTTACCTGCAGCCAGGGATGACTAAGAGATTTGTCCACACTGTAACGTTTTCTCATCTTCACTTGAAGTAGGTTGTTTATCAAATCAATTGCTAAGGAAAATACAAAATTAGATACATGAATTTGGGAGTACAAAGCACCCCAAACCTGTGGCACTGCCTGGAAGGCAGTTCAAGCCATAGAAATATATAAAGGGTTGAGGATTTTTTTTCCCCTCAAGGACATGGCCTTTAAACTAAGATGTTAATGATCCATGAAACTGTTTACTGAATTTACAGTGTATCTGTTTTATTAAGGAGGCAATATAAAATACAGGTTAAAAGTATAGACTCTGCTAGGAAGAATTAATATTATTAAAATGTCCATACTACCCAAAGCAATCTATAGATTCAATGCAATTCCTATCAAAATACTAATGGTGTATTTCACAGAACTAGAACAAATATTCCAAAAATTTATATGGAACCACAAAAGACCCCAAATAGCCTAAGGAATCTTGAGAAAGATGAACAAAGTTAGAGGTAATTATTCTACCTGATATAAAACTATAGTATAAGGCCATAATAATCAAAACAACACGGTACTGGTATAAAAACAGACATACAGATCAATGGAACAAAACAAAGCCCAGAAATAAACCCATGCCTTTATGGTCAATATTCGAGGCAAGAACATACAATAGGGTAAAGGCAGTCTATTCAATAAATGGTGTTGGGAAAACTGGACAGATATGTGCAAAAACAGGAAACTAGACCACCTATTTACATCATACCTAAGAATAAACTCAAACTGAATTAAAGAGTTAAATGTAAGACTCAAAACCATAAAAACCCTAGAAGAAAAGATAGGCAGTAAAACCTTAGACATTTCTCACAATAGTATTTTTGTGGTATATATTTTCGGGCAAGAAGAATAAAAAAGTAAATGAGACTACATCAAACCAAAAAGTTTTTGCACAGCAAAGGAAACCACCAACAAAATAAAAAGACAATCCACTGAATGGGGAGAACATACTCACCAATGTTACATCTGATAAGGGGTGTTAATATCCAAAATTTATAAAGAACTGAACACCACAAAAAACACAATCCAATAAAAAAATGGGCAAAGGACTTGAATAGACACTTCTCTAAAGAGGATATACTAATACAGAGGCCAATAAACATGAAAAGATGCTCAATGCCACTAATCATCAGAGAAATGCAAATTAAAACCACAATGGGCTATCACCTCACGCTTGTCAAAATGGCTATCAATAAGTCCACAGATGACAAGTGAAGATGTGGAGAAAAGGGAACCGCATGCACTATTGGTGGGAATGCAGATTGGTGAAGCCACTATGGAAAACAGTATGGAGGTTCCTCAAAAAATTAAATATGGAACTGCTTTATGACCCAGCAATTCCACTTCTGGGAATATATCCAGAGACCTGAAACGCTGATTCAAAAGAATATATACACCCTATATTCATTGCAGTACTATTTACAATAGCCAAGATTTGGCAGCAACCCAAGTGCCATTAGTAGATGAGTAGGTAAAAAACCTGTGGTATATTTACACAATGGAATACTACTCAGCTGTAAAAAATAAGGATATATTACCTTTTACAACAGCATGGATGGACCTAGAGTAGTGGTTCTCAACCTTGGCTGCACATTAGAATCACCTGGGAATCTTTAAAATCCTGATTTCTGGGCCTCATCCTCTGGAAATTGTTTCTTTGTTATGGGGTGGGGCCACAACATTAGTAACCAAGAAACAGAATTTCTGGAGGATGAGGCCCAGAAATCAGGATTTTAAAAAGATTCCCAGGTGATTCTAATGTGCAGCCAAGGTTGAGAATCACTGACCTAGACTAGAGGGTATTATAAGTGAAACCAGACAGTCAGAAAGACAAATACCATGTGATTTCACTTATGTGTGGAATCTAATGAACAAAACAGAAAGAGACTCGGAAAGAACAAACTGACAAGGGAACAGGGCTGGGTGAAATAGGTGAAGGTATTAAGCAAAAACAACTCAGACACAAACAACAGTATGGTGATTACTAGAGGGAAAGGAGGGGTGGGGGCATGTATAAGAGGGTGAAGGAGGAATAAGTGGTGGAGAAAGGAGATTGGATGGTGAACACATAATAATACAGATGATGTATTATAGAATTACACACTTGAAACCTATATAATTTTATTAACCACTGTAATGCTAATAAATTCCATTAAAAAACAAACAAAACTTAGGGGGGAAAAAAAAGAGTGGAGCCTGCCAGGCTGGGCTGAAGTCATTCTGCCACCTATTCTGTGATACAACGTCAGTTACTAAATTCTACTCTGCCTTTGTTTCCTCATCTACACTAATAAAAGAGAAACATGGTAATTAGTGTACGACCGCTACCCTTCCCATTGGCTAATCAGCATATCCTTATGCAAATTAACTGTCAGCCAAGATGGCGGCCGGCAGCCAGGCAGCTGGAAGCGAACATGAGGCTTGCTTGCTCCCGTGACTGCAGACTCCAACGTTCCCCGCCTGACTTGCAGGCCTCTGAGCTGGCAGTTTGAAACATTCTAACAAATATAGGCCAGGATCTCAGAGCTGGAGTTATACATTGTTTCGATTATAGAACCGAAACAAACCAGATACCTGCTCTCAGAGCTAGAGCCAGAGCTAAAGCTGGCCCAGAATAAAATTAAAAAAAGGAGCGGTTGGGAGCTTCAGTCAACAACCACCAGCCTGAAAGCAGCCCTCAGCCCCTCACCCAGACTGGCCAGGCACCCCAGTGGGGACCCCCACCCTCAAGAGTGTGTGACCAGCTGCAAACAGCCATCATCCCCTCATCCAGGCTGGCCAGGTACCCCAGTGGGGACCCCCACCCTGATCCAGGACACCCTTCAGGGCAAACCAGCCAGCCCCCAGGCCTCTGTCCTATATAGTAAAAGGGTAATATGCCTCCCAGCACCGGGATCAGCGGAGCCGCAAGGCCTCCTGGCACCGGATCAGCGTGACGGGGCAGCGCCCAAACCCCCTGATCGCCCTGTGGCTCTGTGTGTGACAGGGTGCGGTCCCCCAACGCCCCTTCCCCCCCCCCCCCCCAGGCCCTGCTCTGTGTGTGACAGGGTAGAGCCATAACCTCCCCATCGGCCCTGCCCTGAGTGTGACAGTGGTGGTGCCCCAACCCCCTGATCAGCCCTGCTCTGTGTGTGACG
Source organism: Myotis yumanensis (assembly GCF_028538775.1). Classification (NCBI taxonomy): domain Eukaryota; kingdom Metazoa; phylum Chordata; class Mammalia; order Chiroptera; family Vespertilionidae; genus Myotis; species Myotis yumanensis. The sequence continues at coordinate 18,041,347 of NW_027223762.1, forward strand.
GGGTGGCGCCGCAACCTCCCCATTGACCCTGCCTTGAGTGTGACAGGGGGCGGTGCCCCAACTCCCCAATCGGCCCTACCCTGAGCGTGACTGAGGGTGGCATCACAACCTCCCGATCCGCCCTGCTCTGTGCATGACGGGGCGGTGCCCCAACTCCCCAATCAGCCCTGCTCTGAGCCTGACCAGGGGCTTCACCTAGAAATTGGGCCTGCCCTCTGCCACCTGGGAACAGGCCTAAGCCAGCAGGTCGTTATCTCCCAAGGGGTCCCAGACTGCGAGAGGGCACAGGCCAGGCTGGGGGACCCCCTCCCCCCCAGTGCACAAATTTTTGTGCACCGGGCTTCTAGTCTGTAAAATAAGGTTGTTGAGAAGATGGCGTTATCTTAATACACGTGCTTAGCACACAATGCTAAGTATTCACATGTTATTTCAAGATGAATAAAACAGATGCTGATTACAAGATAATGCCCTCCCCCTTCCATCATATTGACATCACACTGCTTTCTAGTCCCTGGCTTGGTCTAGAAAAGTTGCCAAGGCCATTACCTTGCCTCTATGGTTAGATTGAGGTGATAAGTTACTACCAAAAGTTCATACTCAAGCCTGGCTGGTATGGCTCAGTGGTTGAGTGTTGACCAATGAACCAAGAGGTCACTGGTTTGATTCCCAGTTAAGGCATATACTAGGGTTGCAGGCTCAATCCCCAGTAGGGGGTGTGCAGGAGGCAGTCAATCAATGTATCTCTCTCATCGATGTTTCTACTTATCCCTCTCTCTAAAATCATATTTTTTTAAAAAGTTCATACTCAACAGTGGTTTTTTTGTTGTTAGGGTTATGGTTAAATTTAGCTTTAAGGTTAGTGTTTGGGTATCAATTAAAGGCTAACCAAGTCATCCTTGCTGGACACAACCAGGAATAGCAAACTCAAAACCCTTTACTAGGCAGGAAAAATAAATGTATAAAGCTTTCTAGTAGGGGTCCACAGGATAGCTGAAAACAAACTGGAGATTCTACTGACTATAAAGCTCATTCTAGATATAAAGAACCTGAGGAGGGACTGTAGGCAGAGACCTCATCAGAAAATAGTCCAGGGTTATATAGGGGAGTAGTGGGAGATGAAGTTGGAAGTAAGCTTGGGTCATATCACAGAAATAGCTGCAGCGTGGTTACAGGGAGACCAATGATATGAAAGTAAACGTGTTTCCTGAAGGTGCATTTGCCAGTGATGACTAGAAAGGACAGAGATTTTAGTAGTTCAAAATGAGCCAAGTGGGGCCAGGATTAGTGCTATGCCTGGGAATTATAAGGAAGAGCGCTCAAAAACAGGTAACTAATTGAATTTGGAAGATGAATAGAAGATGTATATATATAAAAGTAAAAAACGGCTGATGGGGTGGGGGCGGGTCACAAAGATTTTCAGACTAAAAGGCATAGAGCTAAACATTTTTTTTACCTTCACCAGAAATTTCTTTCCATGGATTTGGTGGATACATAAATGCAGCATTTTGGATTTGGTCATTTATATCTTCATCTTCATTAAAAGGAAATGTGCCACTGAGGCTCACATAGACAATAACTCCCACTGACCACATGTCTAGAGAACGGTTGTAACCTTTGCTTCTGAGAACTTCAGGGGCTAAGTATGCTGGAGTTCCTACCACAGACCTCCTGAATGACTTTTCACCAATGATGCGGGCAAAACCAAAGTCACACAGCTTCACCTGCAATTCAAAGGATGGTGTTAATTTTATATTCTTCTACATTATCTATCTATCTAACCTATCCCTAATTGATAGTGTATCACACTTGCCAACTGTGTTGATTATGCATGTCCAATGACTGTAGATAGGGAAATTGTAAAATACATTCATAACCTGTGATTCATTACTAACAGTGCTTCTTTTAAAAAACCACTTTTAGATTCTAGATTCCAGAATGCCAAATACCAGACTGGTGTTGTAAGTGTTCAAAGTTGTTTGATGAAATGGAGGGTGCTGATCTTTCTCATTTGGAGTTTAAGGAGATTACTTTTCTATCATCTGTGAGCAAGAATTATGTATTTCATTTTTTAAAAAAATATATTTTATTGATTTTTTACAGGGAGGAAGGGAGAGGGATAGAGAGTTAGAAATATCGATGAGAAAGAAACATCGTCCGGTTTGGCTCAGTGGATAGAGCATCGGCCTGCAGACTCAAGGGTCCCAGGTTCGATTCCGGTCAAGGGCATGTACCTTGGTTGTGGGCACATCCCCAGTAGGGAGTGTGCAGGAGGCAGCTGATCGATGTTTCTCTCTCATCGATGTTTCTAACTCTCTATCCCTCTCCCTTCCTCTCTGTAAAAAATCAATAAAATATATTTTAAAAAAAGGAAAAAAAAAAAAAAGAAACATCGATCAGCTGCCAAGGTATATGCCCTTGACCGGAATCGAACCTGGGACCCTTCAGTCCACAGGCTGACGCTCTATCCACTGAGCCAAAGCGGTCAGGGCTATGTATTTCACTTTTAATCCCCAGTGGATTCACAGTGCCTAGACATATAAAGGTACTTAATAAATGTTTGCTGAATGAAAAGAAGTTATGATATTTAAAAACTTTTTATTTTGCCTGACCAGCGTGACTCTGTAATTGAGTGTTAGCCTATGAACCAGGAGGTCACGGTTCCACTCCTGGTCAGGGCCTGTGCCCAGGTTGCAGGCTTGAATCCCCAGTTGGGAGCGTGCAGGAGGAAGCCAATCAATAATTCTCTCTCATCACTGATGTTTCTATCTCTGTCTCTCCCTCTCCCTTCCTCTTTGAAATCAATAAAAAAAAAAAAATTAAAAAAACACCCACTTTTTATTTTGCTTAATCCTAGAATCTGTCTTCCCAAGTATCGATACTATAAAGTGGCAAGTAAATGAAATTGAAGTGTATTAAAGATAACTATTAATATGGCCAGCAGAAGAGAAATGCTAAAGACTGCTTGAAAAATAACAGTGCTTTCTATGCCTGTGGCACAATTAGTGCTAATTAGATGTTTATGTAGATATGAAAAACGTTATATCTGCAGGTAGCCACATTCACTATCATGTCCACTTGGGAACAGAGTTCTGGAAGTTTGATAAGCTTGGCAGAGCTCAGAACACTCATCTAAAGGTTCAGGTTTTGGTGATGAATGATGCATCCATGCTGAATAAGCAAATAACAAGTACTTTCCAGAGGAAATGCCTCATTCACAAAATGTCACAAAAAGCATTAATATAAAATGAGAGAAAAGGAATTTGGCCTGTACAAATCAGTAGTACAAATATTGACAGGAGAGCACAGTTGAAGGTATATTTAAATGATGCTATTTTGGGAATATGGACCCTCATAGATGTTTTTATGATGATATTTGTTCTGTGTCATTACTGAAATTGGCTATTTCTCTATTTGAGTCTTTGAAGAGTAGGACTATATTGACCATGAAGAAACATAAACTCTTTCATTTTGTTGTTAAATGCCATATTTTAGCTAACATCTTGATAAAGTAAAATGACTTGGCAGTTTGGCAACAGAATAAAGAAGTGTGACCATGGCTAGCTAGCACTTGAGCAAAAAAGACTATCCAGTAAATTATGCTATTTTCCCTTTGTTCCTAGTGGAACAATGGAGATCACTAAAGTAGAGGTCAGAAAGCTGGAGTTTTAGTCTTAGCCGTGGGGGCATGTGTCCTTTGCCCATACTATTTTGAAGATCTGAGATAAGATATGGAAGTACTTTATTTAAAAAAATTGCACCAACGACTAGGGACCTTGCAATGATAAGGAATAACTTCTAACCACATAGGCATTATAAAAGAAAGAATATGATTACTTCTTTAAAAGTAAAAAGGTTAAATAATTTTTAACACATTTTTTTCTTTGAAAGACAATTTGAGTTGAATTTACCAAGTAAAATAGCCATCTGTTGTTTTTATTCTAGGCATTTGTCTAGTTGTACATGTTTTAAATGTATATAAACAATAGTTTGGCAACAGATATTCTAGCTGTTTGGAAGGTTCATCAATGACACAATCATGAAAACCATTCAAAGGTACTGCGAACATATTTCCTCAGGAAAACTTTTTCAAACTTTGGGTTATGATTCATTTTTAGGTGATGAAATAAATTTGGATCAAGATCAACATTTTTTAATTAAATGAAATTTAACTGAGTAAAAAACGAAACCAGTGCATCACACATAGGGCACACATGGTATTATATGTGCTTGAAAACTGGTGGTGATGGGAAATGAAATTCTTATATAGGTTTTGGTGAAAATGATTGAAATATAATATTCTAAAGAGCAAGAAGAATTGGCTTCCTGCCAACTAGATAATCAAAATCTAATATCTCCAAATTCAGGGTTACCCCTCAGTTTGTTTTGTGCTCAGCAACAAGCACCTACCAAGGTTGATTCTCCCACTTTATTCCCAATACCAACCCAAGGAGAGAGGTGAATTGCAAACAGTCTATGTGCAGAAGGTATTCCTTGAGATCTGGTTAAGTTTAGAAAGTCTTTCATAAAAATAAACAATATAATTAGTAAAATCTGAATTCAAACTCTTCAGGTATTCATCCTTACTGGCTGTAAAATGGTTATATACTTGAACCGACAGCATGGCTTTTTGTTATGTAGGTACTTCATCATGTTGAAAGATATTTAAAATGATACTTAAGAAGGTTTGGAGAATATCTCACCTGAGGAAACGGCTCTGCTGATGCGAGTAGCACATTTTCTGGCTTTAAATCACAGTGCACAATATTTTTAAAATGTAGATTCCTCAAAGCAACAAGTATCTGTTATTGAAAGAAACAGATTTTTTTCAATGCCTGGAAAAATAATAGCTAAACCCCAATCTAACCTGTTGAACGATACAGTAATTTGAAAAGCCAACTACAGTTCATCAAGATTTAACTGTGTTATTCCTATTCTTCAAGATTAACAATTCCCACATTAGGAATATGTAAAATACATATAATGCTATTTAATTATTTTGTGTAGTTTCTAATCACTCCAGTATATTTAACTAAAAGATAAAAAATAAAATAAAGCATAGGGAAGATAGTCAATAACATTGTAACAACTGTGTATGTTGTCACATGAGTACTAAACTTATCAGGGTGATCACTCTGTAAATGTTATGTCTAATCACTATGTTGTACACATGAAACTAATATAATACTGTGTCAAGTGTAATTTAAAAATTTTAAAAAGAAACAATGCTAACATAAAAGACAGCTGCTTCTAAAACAGGATAAGTGTAAAATTAAAATAAACTAAGCAGTTATCTTTCACTGTCAAAAAATTATTCTCTAGTTTAAAAAAATGGTTAAGATACCTGTGTCACCATGAATTTAGTAATTCGTTCTGGAAGTCTACTTTTCTCACTGGATAGAATCATTTCCAACATATCTCCATGCAGCTTTTCCATTACTACAAAAACTCGTTCTGGGGTTTCAAACATGCATTCCAGGTTTACAATCCCAGGATGGTGCAAATTCTGAAGAGTTGCAGGATTAATTGTATGCAATACATGGCAAAGGAAGAAAAACAGCTTAGGAAAATAAACAATAAAGCAAACAAAATAAAAAGTATCACACATTACGATTTTTCCAAATTATGGAGAGCTGATGCACTGAGGCCAAAGAATGTCTCCCCAAGTTGATTATATAATTGCCCTTGTTCATTACTACTTCTTTTCCGTTTCACCTTTTCAATCTTCTGACACTAACTTTATGCTGTCCATGAATAAGCACCAATTGCCAATCAAATTTTAGTTAATTACACAGAACTCTTTGGGGCAAGTATTTGTGAAGGTCTATGCTCAAGACATGGCTTTGTTTTTAAGGTAATTGTTTACCCAAGTCTTGATTCTCATTATATTATGCGCTGATTTGGTCTTCCCTCGTTTAGGCTCAGCATCTTTTTATCTCCATCAACCAATGTTAGTTGGGTACTACTATGTTACCAGGGTTGGACAATACAAAAATGAATGTGATACTGTTTCTGCTAATAAATAAAGCAACCTATCTTACTGGAAGGGGGGGGGGGGGGGTTCCTCTAAAGCAAACTTGAGAAGTCACCCATGCTCAAAAATGTTCAAATAGCACTTTATTTCTGGGCATAAATCTTAACTCCTCTGCTGGAATTTTAAGATCTTAAAAAATCTTAACTTCATTCTCCCAATTCATCTTAAATATGCTCTATTGACCCAAATAATTACACTTTTAATTTATTAATAGAAATAATATTTTTCTTATGCCTTTTGTCCTTATCATGGGTACCTAATTACACTAAGAGGGCAAACTTTTATTTTTTGTCTATGTGAAGTTGAGCTCCATCTCTAAAATGTTTTTAAATCCACCATCATCTCAATTCCCCCAATATTTATCCCATGGTACCATACTATGTATGTATCTTACTCTGTAGCCTCATTAGCTCCTTAGGGGCAGAGACTGTGTCTTAGTCATTTTAAATCAATGTCTAATTCATGGTTGTTCTTTTTAAAAATGTTTAAGAAAATGAGTAAGAAGCACAAAATATTCTTTGCTAATCAACTTAAAACTACTTAATGTTCCAATTTACTAATCAACTTAAAACACCATAAATCTTCCAAGCAACAAAATAAGAAGTGACAAAATCTTATAAACAGAAGTGAAATAGCCCACAGTGAATAATTAATGACAGTAAGCAATGAAAAATTCAGAATATCATAACTTTCTTTGGTCAACCTAGAATTGGAAGTATGGCTGGCTGTCCCCTATGCTGTAGTTGTCTATTAGGTTTTCCCCCGCACCCTCTTTTAAAAACATACACGCACATACAAAAATGGAACTGCGCTGTACCATTATTCTCTCTTAACTTCTGTTTATTTAAATGTCCTATTTTCTCTGAAGTCTGTTTTGGAAAACTATAATTTCATAGAAAATAAACCATTTTTCTCCAGGTTTTCTAATTTATCTGATAGAATTGTGCAAGGTAGTACCTTAAGATTTTTTCCCCCCCAGTATTTGTGGTTATCTCTTCAATGTGTTTTTATATTTTATTTTTTTTATTAGGTTGACTATTTTATTGTTAACCCCCCCCCCCCCCCCCAAGAACTTGCTTTTGGACATATTTTATTTTTTTTGGTATTAAATTTATTAATTTCATTTTTGTTAATCCCTTCTGCTTTCCTTAAATTCATTGTTTGTTCATTCCTTAACTTCCTGAGTTTGATTCTTAATTTATTTTTATTCTTTCTTGCATAATATTTCAAGTTAATAAGCTTTCTCTGAACGATAGTCCAAAACCTCTGATACAGTGTTTTAAATATTTTCTAAATAGTGTTCTGAAATTTTGATTTTGCTCTGATTCAAAAATTAAGATTTTAATATACCGTTTTCAGGTGGTGGGGGCTTTGTTTTTTGATTTTGAAATCTACTTCTAGATATATTGCATGAAAATCAAATAATACTATTCTTTGAATATTTACATTTGAATATGTATATATTCGGATGACTGGTTATTTGGTATAGTGTGATTTGTTCTCTTCCACTTTTAACTGCCCTTCAATTCATTTAATGTTTTCCCTTGAATTAAATAAATCTTATCAGATCATGATCCCTTGACTGTCTTCTGAGAAGGTGCCTGGATATCACAATTGTAGATCTCAAAAGAGCGAGCAAAAACCATTCTAGTGGTATCCCTTCCTGCATGCGCCCCTGCTCCATCTCCATTACTTTTGGAAAAATTTCTACCTATTTTGTAGGTCTGAACTCTCTTTTATTATGAAGGACAGAGTATGCTTTACTGTTTACCAGTTTTCTCGTAGCTTTTGGATGACTCCCAAGAAGGGGAAAATGCTGGCTTTATAACACAATATTCAAAATAGAAAGTTCCTGTTTAAGTTTGTGATAACGTTTTCTCAGCACCACCCCTTTTCTGCTCAGGCAATAAATAGCCAAAGAAACACTTAACATTACCATATCTCCATGAAATGAAAGTAAAAGTCCCCATGCTTCCCAGATGAGACAATGCTGACAGTGTATGCAAGTATGAATTCTTTTCTGCACATAACTGTATATAAACATATATAGTATGCACATTATATGAGAGCGACATTGATCGGCTGCCTCCTGCATATCCCCTATGAGAATTTATACAAATGGATCTTTCCATGCTTCCTTTTAAAAAATTTAATATGTTCTAAATAATTCCCCACATAAATACATTTATTCAACAAATAATAAGAGCACTTGCTATGTGCCTAGTACAGTGTAGGTAGTTTGAAATTATCAGTCAACAAAACTGATAACTCGTTTCATGGAGCATCTTCCTGCTAGGTGAGTTTGAGAAAAATTAAGTATAGTTTCTGGCACAAAATAAGCCATTTACTAAATATAAAAATGTAAATATTTTCTATGAATAATTTGAAGGGAATCTACCACATAGTATTGTATTAAATTTAAGATGACAATATTATATTTGGAAACATGTTACAATTACTTAATTCTATCCCCAACTGAGCAATTTCAAGGAAAATAACCAGAAGGATACACTAATAAAGTTTTTACATTGTACATTATCTGGAAATTCCTATTTGTTACCATGATCCAGAGTTGCTAACATAGGGGAAAAGAGGTTCAGTGTTTGTGATCAAAAATGACACCAAGAAATCAAGCTTTAGGAATATATCCTTAATATTTATTTTTTTGCATATTAATTGGACAATGAGAAAGATTCCAAAATAAGATATGAAAAAAGATCTCCTAATAATGTAGTCACACCCTAATACAGAGTGTGAAAGCTAATATTCCATTTAGGGTAACTTTCTTTGTAGGAGGCAGCCTTGAAGTGAACACAGGTAGCTTGTCTAGACCAATCTTTTGATTATCACTCCTCTGAAAAAGAAGTCAGGCAAATGTTATTACTAGTGACCAATAATATAATAAGTGTAAAATTAGTTATGTGTTTATAAATTTTTTACCTTCTTCAAGGAACCATAAGTTTAGTGAGTATGTCTTCTTGAACTTCACCCACAAGCAAATTGGGCGCTGACAGCTTTAACTATCACATCACCATGATTTCTAAAATATTGTGCAAAAGCTACACACCGAATTAATAGAAACTTGCATGTTATGTATTAAATGTTATATACTATTTTATATGATATTAAATATTAAAAAGATAAAATAAGCATTTATCAGAAAAATTAAATAGATAAAGCTAAATCTTATCCTCTGGGTGACTCCCAAAAGAAGTAAAAATGTTAAAAGAAAATAAAACACACAGTAGCCCGGCCGGTGTTGCTCAGTGGTTGAGTATCAACCCATGCACCAGGAGGCTGCATGTTCGATTCCCAGTCAGGGCACATGCCCTGGTTGCGGGCTGGATCGCCACAAGGGGATGTGCAGGAGGCAGTCAATCCATGTTTCTCTCTCATTGACGTTTCTATCTCTCTCTTCCTAAAATCAATAAAAACATATTTTTAAAAACATATAGTAATTTATTTTACGGGATTTTAAGTCACTGCCAATATATCTTTAAAAATATACCTGAATGGATTAAGCCATTAATAAGTTAAATCTTTAGACTTTTGAATTAATAAAATAACAACTACTACTGTTATTTAGTAAACAATTTTTTAAATATGTTTTTATTGATTTCAGAGAGAGGAAGGGGGAAGGATAGAGAGCTAGAAACGTCAATGATGTAAGAGAATCATTGATCAGCTGCCTCCTGCACACTCCCTACTGGGGACCGAGCTGGCAACCCAATCCCATGTCCCCTGACTGGGAATATAACCATGGCCTCCTGGTTCATAGGTCGACACTCAACCACTGAAGCCACACCAGCCAGGCTAAAGGTAAATAATTTTTAAGCAGTCTTTATTTTTATAACAATTGCTGTAATAGTCAAGCACCTCATCTGTGAGAATTGGTTGGTACAACAATGATCTAACAAAACGTGGTGATAGGTATTAAGAATAGTATTTTTTTTTAAAGATTTTATTTATGAAAATGTCTTCTAAATAAATTACTACCATAGAGCAAAATAATGGCAGTCTTTGTAACTCTTGGTTTACTGTAATTTTTCCTTTTTAAAAAAGAACTTAAGGAGTTAATTAAGATGCTCACCACCCTCTCACTAAGCCAAAAGGTCATGAGACCAAAACAAAACCAAACAAAATCCCAAATCTTATTCTTATCAGTACATTAAACAGTCTTCGATTAAAAATTAATAAATCAAAAATTAAAACCCCTCGAAAGCAACTTTTTTTTTACCTGTAAAATAGCCACTTCATTACGGAGTTGACTTTCCTGTTTTGTGGGAAATCTCATCTTATCAATTACTTTAATAGCCACATCCCTTCCAGTCTTCCTATGTTTTCCTATTTTAAAAAAAAGTATAGAAAAGAAAGAAGCAAATTGACAGCTCACATGCAATACAAAAGCTTTATCTGAAAGTTGTCCACAGACTGAAATTTATATGAATTTACTCTTATGTTTCTTTTCTTTGGCTCATTTTGTTCTTTCTCCTTCATTCACCTTAATTTTGAGAAATAAATTATTTGACCCCAATAAAGGGAGTTTTATTATTTGAAATGGTGGAAATTTGGATCAACTTGTTTGATGAAAAATAATCTGCCTTATTAAATAAATGATAGTTAACTGGCATTTAGAGACTCTGTAAAGATGGAAACATTGTACCAATGAATTAATTTTATTCTAGGTTCACTGAATCAGCGAGTGATTTAACCACATTTTAGGGCAAGCCTGGAGGCTGTAAGGCCAACTAGGAGACTACTGTAATAGTCTTAGCAAGGAATGACAAGGGTTTAACATATCTTTTGTTAAAGCTTATAAAGTACCCTTATGTATATTAAGTTAATATTAACAACCCTGTGAGCTTGCAGATCAGCTTTTATTAGCTCCATTAAACTGATGAAGATACTGAGGCACAGTGAGGTTAAATGACTTTGCCAATATCCTAAGTCACAGAGCAAAGAGTAGACAAATGGTCTCATTTGTGTTGGAAAACCAGTAGGACATATACTTCAATAAACAGGCATAACTTCAAACCATTTATTTTTCATACACAAATATGTGCGAGCTACAGAAAGAGATAGAGTAAGGCTACTGTGAAACTAATTTTCTTATTCTTTCTGTTACTTAATTGTGACAAGACGTAACAGCTGGCAGATGTTTTAAAATTTCACAATGTTTCTATAGTATGTTCTATATGTAAATGGCTATTGTCACTTACCTCCATAAACGATGCCAAACTGGCCTGAACCAAGCACCTCATCTGCAAAGATCTGGTAAACAGTACTGATGTCCTATTTAGGAAAAAGTAAGCAGTAAGTATAATTAACCCTTACAAAGCATTATCAACATCTCTGACTCTTCAAACACTTAAATACATTTTTGTTTTTATGACATAGGCAACTAATTTTCATAACAATATTTTATGAAACATTGGCTTTGTATATTCTAGAAAAGTAAGCCAAATTTTCATACTATCACCCTCAATGTGCAAGTATAATGTATTCTCTAAGATCACTGGGGGAAAAATGCTTTGAATTAAAAAAAAAAATCTTGCCCTGACTGGTTTGGCTCAGAGGATAGAGCGTCGGCCTGCGGACTGAAGGGTCCCACGTTTGATTCCGGTCAAGGGCATGTACCTTGGTTGCGGGCACAACCCCAGTGGGAGGTGTGCAGGAGGCAGCTGATTGATGTTTCTCTCTCATCGATGTTTCTAACTCTCTATCCCTCTCCCTTCCTCTCTGTAAAAAATCAATAAAATATATTTTTAAAAAATTAAGAACAAAGTTTTACCTATTTTACCATTAAAGAGATTTGCTATCTTTAATTTGAAAACACACACACACACACACACACACACACACACACACACTCTTAAAAGGTTCATATTATTAAGAGTAGGCTAATTTGGAAAGATTGATGAACTCTGCCCTCCCTCCCATTTCCTTCCTTTCTTTTTTTTTAAATAATGGTGGCTGTCAGAAAATTCTTGGGGGTGTGGCACTCTCTAATGCTACTGCTCTTCAGTCAAGGTCACCCTTCTGTTGGGTATGTATTGCAGTCTCCATGATGTTAGGGACTCCATCTTGTTTAGTGTTACATTCCTAGCTAGTGCCTCTCTCATGGTAGTTAGTCAAATAATTTAGTCTCCTAGGCCTCAATTTCTTCGTTGGTAAAGTGGGAATAATAAGATCTCACTAAACTTCTGAGTAAATTAAATGGGAAATATACAAAGTGTCAAGATTTCCATTGCCTGATACATAAAAACCTGTACAGCTGACCCTTGAACAATGTGGGGGTGAAGGGTGCCAACCCCCATGCAGTCAAAAATCAACATATTACCTTTGACTTCCCAAAACAACTATTCCTGGCCCTTTGCATATGAGGATTCAACCAACTACAGAACAAAAATACTGTTTTCACTCTGCAACTGGTTGAATCCATGGATGTGGAACCCGAGAATAAGAAAAACAGGTAATTTTTACTTACCACATTTTCCTGGATCTGACAATTAGATACGGAGATACTAGTAGACAAATCTTCTGTAAAATATAAGAATAATGCATGAGAAAAGAACAGAATTGTTAGTATATGACTTAAAAATATTAATATTTACTAATATGTGAATGCTCACAGTATATTAAATTTAAATCACTGGCTAACTTTCAGTTAATATAATGTAATTACATTTGTTAAAAAAATTTTACACATGCAACACTAATCCAGGAAGAGGAAACCGGTTCAGTCATATATGATACATTCATACAAAGGAATATTATCTAAACTTCTGATAGTGTAGAGCTGTAAGTACTAAATCAGAAAGCTATCCATGACATATCATTAAGTGAAAAAAAGGTAAGTTGTAGGATGGCAGCAATTAAATTAAAAACAAAAAATACGATTGCTTCCTGTGAATGAAAGAGCTGGGTTTGGGAAACAAAGATTTTATAGCCTTTATGCACTTCTATAACTGTTTGTATTTTTTAAAACATGAAAGGCATATGCATTACTTTAATATAAAAATTGAAAATTAGGTAAATCTATATACTGACATTGAAACACATCTGATATATATTAAATAATGGATAAAGTTGTAAAAAGAAAAGAGAGTATGACCACATTTTTGGTAAAAATAAAAATATGACAATACTAGTGACCCGGTGCACGGACTCGTGCACACTGAAAGGAAATTAATTAGAAGGTGGTCAGCAGGGCGGGACTGGGTGAGACAGATGGACATGCCCTGGAGCCAACCTCCCAGGCTCGAAGGGTGTCTGTGGAGTGAGTGGGGTCCCTTGGCCTGGCCTTGCGGGATTGGGCAGAAGCTGGGGAGTGGGCCGAAACTGGCTCTCCGACATCCCCTGTGGGGTCCTGGAGTGCAAGAGGGCACTCTGCAAAGTTGCTGTCGTACAGGGTGTGGAACGCAAACCCAAGTGTGCAGTAAACCAGATTCGGGGCGACAGTGCCCCAATAACAACATAACCCATAGCCGAAGGTGGAATCACGTGGCCCCACAAGGAATCAGGCTCCTTCCTTTCTGGTTTCGGGGTGTGTCACCTGAGAACCACCGCTGCCCAGTCACTGCAGCTCAGCAGCTCCTGTGTTGAGCATCTGCCCCCTGGTGGTCAGTGCACGTCATAGCTACTGGTTGGATCGGACACTTGGCATATCAGTGTTTTATACATGTACATATACATATACATATATATACACATATACATATATATATATACACACATATATATATAGTAACATAGGTGTCCCTCCCCCCAATCTCTTCTCAAACCAATAAATATACACCAAACTGTTAATAATAGTTTTCTGAGGGGGGGGAGGTATAGAATTGGGAATGGGGAGATGTTTTATGTATATAGGGAGTACTTTATCATTTTACATAGTTCTACAAAGTTTAAATGTTTGTATTACTTTGAGAATAAAAATAAGAAATTAACAAGAAAAAGAGAAAGGGAAACATGGAAAGTAAGCAAGGGACCAGATATGAAACATCTAAATCTTTGGAGATAACTTAAAGAAACAAGTTATAAAATTTCCTTAATAATCCCACATATAAAAATATAAAACTTCATTAACAAGGAAATGCAAATAAACTATACATCAAAAGTAAGTAAAGTGACTGTCAAAAACTCCACTTTAGTCAATTTAAAAATATTTCAGCTTGGCTGGCATGGTTCAGTGGTTGAGCGTCAACCTAGGAACGAAGAGGAGGTCAGGGTTCAATTACTGGTCAGGGCACATGCCCAGGTTGCGGGTTAGATCCCAGTAGGGGGCATGCAAGAGGCAACCAATCAATGATTCTCTCTCATCACTGATGTTTCTATCTCTCTTTTTCTCCCTCTCCTTTCCTCTCTGAAATCAATAAAAATATATTTTAAAAAATATTTCAAATGTTGAATATTAATGAAACAAAAAAAGTACAGCATCCACAAAATTCCCAGTTTAAATCAATATGTATTTTGTTTCAAAGGCCTCCACTATCTAACCCCATCCAGTTTTAATTTCTATTGCTTCCCAGGAGAACTCTGCTCCAGGTAGGTTGTTAAAGGAACAGCAACAGCAGCAGCAACACAGTAATATATCACTAATGTGTCAGAAACTGCTAAGTGCCTAAAGAGCATTTATTATTCCCACTTCAGAGAAATGTAGAGGCCAAGATCACATTGCTAGTAAATGACAGAACTGGAGTTTTGTTGTCACTTTTAACCTCTCCCCAATTCTGCTTTTAGGAACCCTTAACCCTAGGGGGCCTGTCCATGTTTGGGCTTGAGAAGGTCCCTAAGTCCAATTATAATAACATTTGTGTGCATGTACCTGTATTATATTGGGGGAAAGGTCCATGATTTTCATTCAAATATATTACAGTTCTATCAAATTCCCTCCAAACTTAAGGAGCACTGTGAATATACATCTATTCACCATCTAATAATCAATGTTAGACACCAAACATGTTCATGGACTTTACTCTTGTCCCTTTGATCACACTTGTCTCCTCAACTAGAGAATACTACCCCCTTCACCTCTTTCATTTAGCCCTGCCTACCCTAAGATCCAAGCTCAAGGTCCAAATCAGGTTTTTCTACCATGAAGTCTCTATTTACTCTTCCATTCCACATTTGAGTTCCTCAAGTAATGCATTACTCTTTTTGCACTCTACTGCTTTATGTACCATCTAACATTTGTGTACATGTCTTATCTCCTTAAATAGCTTTTAAAATTCCTGGTTTTCTTTTATATTCTAGCTCAGGGCCTAGCATAATGCCAAGAATAGCTATACAAAATACAGCTGATCTGAAAAAAACTTAATTTAGAAACAGGTTGATGTTTCAACTTAAATATACCATATTTCTCTAAATAAGTGAACTATGTTTCCCCATAAATAACATAATGCCAATGGAGGGAAAGTGCCATTATAATATGGCTTTCTGAGCCAAGAGACATATGAAAACATGCTCAAAGTCACTAATCATCCGAGAGATGCAAATCAAAACAACAATGAGGTACCATCTCACACCTGTCAGAATGGCCATCATCAACAAATCAACAAACAACAAGTGCTGGAGAGGTTGTGGAGAAAAAGGAACACTTGTGCACTGCTGGTGGGAATGCAGACTGGTGCAGCCACTATGGAAGGCAGTATGGAGGTTCCTCAAAAAATTGGAAATGGAACTCCCATTTGACCCTGTGATCCCACTTCTAAGAATATATCCCAAGAAACCAGAAACACCAATCAGAAAGGATATATGCACCCCGATGTTCATAGCAGCACAATTCACCATAGCTAAGATCTGGAAACAGCCTAAGTGCCCATCAGTAGATGAATGGATTAGAAAACTGTGGTACATCTACACGATGGAATACTATGCTGCTGTTAAAAAGAAGGAACTCTTACCATTTGCAACAGCATGGATGGAACTGGAGAGCATTATGCTAAGTGAAACAAGCCAGTCAATGAAGGAAAAATACCATATGATCTCACTCTTTCATGGATAATTAAGACCATTACAAACTTTTGAACAATAATAGATACAGAGGCAGAGCTGCCTCAAACTGATTGTCAGACTGCAGTGGGAAGACCAGGGAGGGTTGGGGGACTGGAGGGACGGGAGTAAGAGATCAACCGAAGGACTTGTATGCATCCATATAACCATAACTAATGGACATAAGACACTGGGGGGTAAGGGAGGGCAGGGGCTTGTTAAGGGCGGGGGGGAAAAAAGGACACTTATGTAATACCCTTTGTAATACTTTTAGCGAAAAATAAAAATTAAAAAAAAAAATAATATGGCTTTCTGATTAAGTGTTCACTCAAACTTTCATCAAATTTTGTCGGAGCAAAGGACATGTTTCAATAATTTTTTAATGCCCTGGCTGGTTTGGCTCACTGGATAGAGCGTCGGCCTGAGGACTGAAGAGTCCCGGGTTCGATTCCAGTCAAGGGCATGTACCTTGGTTGCAGGCACATCCCCAGTAGGGGGTGTGCAGGAGGCAGCTGATCGATGTTTCTCTCTCATCGATGTTTCTAACTCTCTATCCCTCTCCCTTCCTCTCTGTAAAAAATCATTAAAATATATATTTTTTTAAAAATAATTTTTAAATATTTCTGCATGTTTTAATGCAGTTAAAAGAAACACAACATTTCTGAATTCAGAGTTCATTGAGTGTGATGTGAACCATAACCCTTTTGCAGTGGTTCTCAACCTTCTGGCCCTTTAAATACAGTTCCTCATGTTGTGACCCAACCATAAAATTATTTTCGTTGCTACTTCATAACTGTAATGTTGCTACTGTTATGAATCGTAATGTAAATATCTGATATGCAGGATGGTATTAGGCAACCCCTGTGAAAGGGTCGTTCGACCGCCAAAGGTGTCGCGACCCACAGGTTGAGAACCGCTGCTTTAGAGCCTGTTATATCCCACCATGAAGCAAAATACTAATACCAGTAGTTAATCCAATGAGAATTCATGGATGCTAAACACTTCTGTATATCTTATAGGTTCTTCTTCATTTAATACTGACAACCCTAAAAAGAAGGTACTATTATAGAGAGGTGCAGTATTTGTCTAAGACCACATAGCAAGGTAGCCAAGCCAGGATTTAAACGTAGGGAGACTGACCCTAGAGCCTAGCTCTAGGGGACTGTATGTATACACTATAACCAGAGTAACTGTACAAAAGAGTTAACTAATGGAATTGGTTACACCAGACAAAGCTTAAAATGAACATTAAAATATATACAGAAAACATGATCACACGACGAAATACTTAAGAACCAAAAGGGGGAGGGGGAAGCCATCAACAAGCTTATTGCTTACTGTGATCTTTCCCTTGCCCGGGAGAAGTGCAAATACTGGCTTGAGGGGTAACAGGCATGAGAGCCTGGCGAATTGCTTTTTCCCAGCTCTGTGCTACATCAAGTCCAATTCCAGTGGCAGCAAGAACAGGATTGTGGGAGCTGTCTCCATTGTTCTCACCAACAAAGTATACCATAGTATCAGTGATGATTTCAAAACAGTGTGGGTTGCTGCCTTGTGAAATGTTTGTGAAATCTTGTGGCGAAGATATGCGTAGAATTTCTGAAAGTGGAATTTCCTGAAGTAAAAAATTAAGCATTAGAAAATACAAAACTTCTTTGTTTCTATTTTTAGTACACTAAATAATCAGATATGCATTTCTAATAAATGCTATTAAGATGAACACAAGTATGTGGGCCATGGAACACACAGTCAAGTCTTATGACAGTATCTTCCTTGAATGATCTGCATGTCCAGTGAGGCCAGAGGCAAAACATGGAGTGTAACTATCAGTGATTCAGGCCTATTGCAAGTCATTAGAATCTAAGGAAAGAGAGAAGTTAGGAAGCCAACAGCCGTTATATTCAATATTTTCCAACTGTCATTAAATCAACTCAACAACTACTTCTCTACCTGCTGTGGTCTGCAATACAGGGTGGGGCAAAATTAGATTTACAGTTGTTCATATGGAAAATAATACAGTAATTAATAATACAAGAATAAATTCTGTGTTTCACGTACTCACAACTGTACGTGAAACCTATTTTTTGCCCCACCTTTATGTCCTTAAAAGGAGTACCAAGCAGAAATAAGAGCAGCAAATTCGAATGTCAGTATAGGTTGTTTAAGCACTCCATTTGGTTCTGTCCATACTGTAATAATCACTTATATTTAGTCCACTTTATAAGGCAAAAAAAGTTATTAACTCCCCCCCCCCCCCCCCCCAACTAACTTTAAGTCAGGGGTCCTCAAGCTACAGCCCATGGGCCACATGTGGCCCGCCGGGTGTTTTTGCCGCCGCTGCCTGTCCTGCTTAGCAGCCGACTCGTCCCGGGCCCGCAGTGCGCATGTGTGGAATGTCTGAGGGACAGTGAACTGGCCCCCTGTTTAAAAAGTTTGAGGACCTCTGCTTTAAGTCAATTGTTTCCACTCTCTTTCTTACTGATACAACTGCCACACTTACAATCTTGTTATTGTCAGTCAGTGACATGGCAAAATGCAGAGCAAACCCAGCAAAGAATACTATACAAAATATATGAAGAGACAAAAGAAGCACCTGAGAATTGGGACCGCGGGTAAAATGGAAGGTGAGGGAAACACTGACTCAATACCATGTTGGCCTGTTCTGGACAGGCCACGATCATGTGAGCTTCTAAACAGTTTAATCCAAGTCTTAAGACCAGAAGTAAAGCAGCAGCAACCTGACAGGCAAACCAAAAACAGAAACCACAACAGAAAGACACCCTTTGGCAGCAGAACTGTTGTGGGGGGTGACATGGACAGGTGGGGGACAAGCCCTTCAACAAGGAACTGAACAGTGACTTCTATAAACTGTATCAGGCAGAGTCAGAATAGGTATATTCCAATATAACAATTAATGAGCATTATTTAGATATATTTGGAAAACATATAATCTTTTAATGTACATATTTTAAAATTTAAAACCTTTACCTTATAATACTTTGATCCAGACTCATTTTGAAATAATGTTAGACATTTGCTGTCAAGTCTCCAATAATGCCTCTTTCTCTATAAAATAAAAAATATAAAACTGTGAAGTTCAAAAATAATGATTCCTCCAAAGCATTTTTCCTTTTCCTTTCATTTCTATTTATACATTTGTACTATTTAATAGGTTTAAAATTCATGAGGTTCAAAATTCTGAAAACATATAAAAGATGTACAGTAAAGCCGAAGCCGGTTTGGCTCAGTGGATAGAGTGTCGGCCTTCGGAATGAAGGGCCCCGGGTTCGGTTCCGGTCAAGGGCATGTACCTGGGTTGCGGGCACATCCCCAGTAGGGAGTGTGCAGGAGGCAGCTGATCGATGTTTCTCTCTCATCCATGTTTCTAACTCTCTATCCCTCTCCCTTCCTCTCTGTAAAAAATCAATAAAATATGTTAAAAATAAAAAAGTAAAATAAAATTATAAAAAAAAGAAAGAAAGATGTACAGTAAAACCTCGATAAAACAGACTAATTCAGACAAGGGGTATCTGGTAAAGCCAAAAGTCCATTATATAATAAAGTAGGTTTTCCAAATGCGTATGTTAAAAAATTGACAAATTCGTTTACCTCTTTTTACTTAAGTAGACATGTTTGTGTAATTAAAATTAAGTATGTATGAAAAGTTTAATTTCACATAAAAGTTTTCTGTATGTATAACTGTAATTTAAAGTTTATACTGAATAGGTCTAGTAAATGCGTGCATTCATCAGTCACCTTGAGTAAACAAATGTACACAGCTAGGGCATGGCTTATTGCACATGGGAACATAGGCTGGCACATATTAAAACTGCTGCAGAAAGTCATGCTACAGGACAACAGAACCAATTACCACATGCTATGTGGAGTGATCACATGCTAATTATTTGCTAATTAAATATATCACTGTTTACGAGTGGCAACTCTTGGATTTAAATATGTAGACTATAGTTGTAGATATGTAATATTTATTTATGTTGGTAAATTGCTACAGTGTTTTTTCCAACATATGGCCTATTCAACTAAAATTTGTTTAAAATAACAGTGAATTAATAACAAAAATATATAACCTGTTAATTTAATTATATGCAAATCTTGGTCAAAAGTATTTTAAAATTAATAGGGAGTTATTTTCACAAATGACATAGGGACTGGAAATTATGTCCGTTAAATCCAAAGTCTGTTAAATTGAGGTCCACGAAATCAAGGTTTACTCTATAGTGAAAAGTATACTCCCACCACCGCTCATATACTGCTCCTACCCTTATGTATATGCAGCAATGTTACCAGGCTTTGGAAATCCTTTTAGAGAATTTTATGCATGCACATGCAAATACATGTGCATTACACACACAGATATGTAATTTACCTACAGGCTAAATTTCTAAAGACTGGCTTGCTGGGTCATAAGGTATGCGCACATGTAATTTTGCTTAACATTTGACCCAATTTAAAGGCTAATCAGCAACATGAGTACTTGTTTACTCACATCTTCACAAATGCAGTATGTTACCAAACTTTTTGATCTTTGCTATGCTGATAAAAACTGGCATTCGTTGAAATTTTAAATTGTATTTTTAGGTCAAGCTCTTATGTTTACGAGTTATTTGTATTTCCTTGTCTGTGAACCCTGTTCATTGGCTTTTCACTTAGGAATACGTATTTAGGGTTCCTCCATGTCTTTCCACGGCTTGGAAGCTCACTGCTTTTTCAGGCTGTGTAGTATTTCATTGTCTGGATGGACCAGTTTACTTATCATTCACCTACTGAAGGTCACTTGATTGCTTCCAAGTTTTGGCAATTATAAATAAAGGTACTATAAACATCCATATGCAGGTTTTTATATGGACATAAGTTTCCATCTTAAGGGGATGTAACATTTTGCATTCCCATCAACAATGAAAGTAGTAAGTGTCTGTTGCTCTTTATCAGGGGTGGGAACGTCCAGCCCGTGGACCATATAAAGCCCACCAAATCATTTGGTCTGGTCCTGTCAAGGCATTAGGAGGGGTTAATTAAATATTTCACCAAATATAGCAGGCTAATTTTTAAGTTGGTAATTTTGTATGGCCTACAAATGATGTTATAAATATACAAATGGCCCTTGGCAGAAAAATGGTTCCAAACCCCTGCTTTATATCCTCACCAGCATTTGGTGTTATCAGTGTTCTAGATTTTAACCATTCTACTAGGTATATAGTGGTACCTTGCTGTTTTAAGTTTTATTTTTCTGATGACATATAATGTAGAGAATCTTTTCATGTGCTTAT
Organism: Myotis yumanensis; assembly: GCF_028538775.1. NCBI lineage: Eukaryota > Metazoa > Chordata > Mammalia > Chiroptera > Vespertilionidae > Myotis > Myotis yumanensis. The sequence continues at coordinate 18,062,659 of NW_027223762.1, forward strand.
TTGCATCTGTGTACCTTCGTTGGTGAGGTATATGTGAATGTCCTGGGCCCATTTTTTAATCGTGTTTTCTTTCTCTTGAGTTTTAAGAGTTTTTTGCATATTTTGGAGAATAGCTGTTTATCATGTATCTCTTTTGCAAATATTTTCTTCTAGTTTGTGGCTTGTCTTTCCATTCTCTTGACATTGTCTTTTATAGAGCAGAAGTTTTTAATTGAAATTAAGTTCAGCTTATCAATTATTTCTTGCATAGGTTATGCATTTGGTGTTTGTTGCAAAGAGTTATGCAAAGGATCTATCCTTAGACCCTTTCTGAATCTTTACTGCTCCACCAGTTTGTAAGATAGTACCTTAAGCATTCTGCCTTTTAAAAATTCTTTACAAGTATCTCATTCTCATTTTGATTTAAAAATGCACAAAATAAAGCACATAACAGATGCACTATCATATTTAAATGCCTGTGATTACTGACCAAGGTGTCCCTGCTGGTGTAATGGACCATCCATCCTTCCTTCACCATCGTGCTGCTCTTCCTCTTTGTGTGCTTGATGGATTGTACGACCCTCATTAGCGGAATATTATTGCTTGTTGATGGGCTAAAAAATATTTAATATTTATGATAAATATTGATAATTTCAATTTTTAAAAGTCATATACATAAGCAAGTCCTTTTTAAAGATAATAAGAAGAAAAACAATGGCTTAAGAAGAAAATAAATGTATCCTGTTAGGCTGATACACAGTTGATCTATAAAAGATTATGATAACACTAAAGTCCTCATTATTTGTCATAAATATTTTCCAGAGATCACAAAACATAAGAAAACAAGGAACAGAGCAGAAAGAATCCTCCTCAATTGGAATATCTGGAGCCTGGGAAATGGTCCCATTTGGGATTGGTGTTGAGAAAGCTTCCAGCCGTAGGTAACATGGTAAGTTAGTATATTCACAACCAGGCAAAAGACAAGTATACCTATACTCAAATTCTCACGGTTCAAAAGTCAAATTTCATTGTTCATGTTGTTAGTACTTCTAGTAGAAGAAACTGGAAAGAAAATTATTTAAAGATATTAAGAAAATAAATAATGTAATGAGTCAAATTGGTTAACACTGAAACATAGGCCAGTAACAGTGTGGCTAGAAAAAAAGAGCAATTTTGGGGGTGTGTATGAAAAAAACACTGTTTTTGAATTTGAGTCTCAAAGAGTTAAAAAATACTTTCTCTTAAAATTATGAAATATTCATGCTTAGGAAACTAAATTCTTTCAATAGTCTTTAAATTGGGTAAATAAGTTTTAGTTAATAATGATTATGATAAGACCTGTATTTAAGGATAAGCCAAACTGAATAAATGACAACTTTGCCACGTGAGATTGATAAATGACCCATTTCCTTTAAATATCTCTTTGTTGCCAATGAAAAATAAAACCTGCCAAAATGGTAATATTCTACTATGAAGTAGTACATCCTTATAGGGCTGTAATACAAAATACTGAATTCCTGTTAACAGAGGAGATATTTACGAGGTTTATAATCAAATAGCATTTTTACAAAGTGCTAAAAGTCAGATTAATGTGGTAGTATGAAAATTACCCCCAAATTCAGCACTAACATTTTTGTGTAACAGTCTCAGGCATATATTCTTACCATGTATCACATCGGGCAATCTACTTGCATGAAGGCTGTGAAACTGGTTGCTTTAACTCAGGGGTGGGGAACCTTTTTTCTGCCAATGGCCATTTGGATATTTATAACATCATTCGAGGGCCATACAAAATTATCAACATAAAAATTAGCCTGCTATATTTGGCCAAACATTTAATTAACTCACCCCTAACGCCTTGGCAGAGCCAAACCAAATGATTTTGCAGGCCTTATATGGCCCTCGGGCCAGATATTCCCCACCCCTGCTAAACTGGTGGTTTAATGCTGGCACTTTGTGAGCGCTGCTCCACAGCTAGATATCACATCTAGACTATATTTAAATAAAGCATTTTTGTCTTTAAGAAAACAGAATTCTCATATCTATCTATCTTGAGTGGATGGTAAGAGTAATATAATTTATTTCAGAAATACTGTAGTGCATGTAAAAGAATAAGCCACAATTTAATTAGATTTTAAATTACATTTTTATTCCACTTAAAGAGATTAAGTGGAACAAGTACAGCTCCGTTTTTCTTCATTAACGGGGCTCCTGGACCTACCTTGCTTTTGGAAAAGGCTTGCAATACCTAAACATGTATTACCTGATTGTTTTCACAGCTTCTTCATCTCTTTCCACATCAAGATCAGATGGATCAAGGAAGAACATTTTATCTTCTGGGGGAGATGGTTCTTCCATGTCATCCAAACCCCTACTACCATCACTGTTCATGTCACTATTGTCAATATCCATTGGTATATCTGACTCTGTTCCTAGACTGGAAGGTTCTGGCAAAATTTTAAATGAATTAGAGTTTTATACTAATAGGATATCAACACATCCAAACAGAAACAATATATTAAATGTGGAAAATAGTTTTAAAACTCTTTAAATAATCAGTAAAATTTGAAAGATGCTCAAATTAATTAGTATACAGATAATAAATATACATTAAAATAAATATAAATAGTATTTCATATCCATTTGACAACAGTTGTAAAAGTGAAAAAAATAAATGAAAAGATTTCAGTAATGTAGAAAAATTAGACAATCGATCATGCTCTGTCAATGATGTAAACAGCAAGCTTAGAAAACACGCCTTAAGAGAAAATGTTAAACTCTTAAGGAGCTGTAAAATTTCATCCCTTCTCTTTTCCTCCTACAAAACCACTTACATTCAATTTCTACCAGTCATGGAAATGTTAAAGAAAAGTTATGCTGAAAGTTTAGAGTCATTACTCCTTCCTTCCAAAAATGGTAATCACTTTATTAACAGTCTTGAAAAGAGAAAAAAAAAAAAAAAAAAAAGGCAAAAAAGGGGAAATGCCTAGCTAATGATTATTTGATGGAGAAAGAGACAGTGAGGCTGTACAATGTGTTCTAATAACTATGAACTAAAAAGCCAGACCATATGGATTCAAATCCAAACTCTACCACTTATTGGCTGTATTTCATGGGCAAATCATTTAATATCTTTGTGCCTAAGTTAACTCATCTGTAAATATTTAACATCAAGGGTTGTTCTTAAGTTTAAATTTCTATGTGTAAAGAGCTTAGAATAGTACCTGGCACATAGTAAGCAGTGAATAAATGTTAGAACTATGAAATAGTTCTAGGGATAACAACAGGGTTTTAAAGTAAATCTTTTTATATCTAAAGATGAAAGAAGATGAAGAGGAAGAAGAAGAAAAAGGTAAAGATACAAATTATGAACAACAAACATGCATCTATCAACAAGTGAATCTAAGAATCAAGTGAATAAATAATCTGATGTACAGAATGAACTGGTGATTATAATAGAATCAGGGACATAGAAAGGGAATGGACTGACTATTCTTGGGGGGGAAAGGGGTGTGGGAGATGTGGGAAGTGACTGGACAAAAATCGTGCACCTGTGGATGAGGACAGTGGGTGGGGAGTGAGGGCGGAGGGTGGGGTGGGAACTGAGAGGAGGGGAGTTATGGGGGGAAAAAAGAGGAACAAATGTATTAATCTGAACAATAAAGATTTAATTAAAAAAAAAAAAAGATGAAAGAAGATATGCAGCACTATTAGCTATATTAGACCCTAAAGTGGTAGGTGGTTAAAGGAAAGATGGAAGGTATAATTTCTAATAAAAGTACACCATTACTGATCTCTGAATCTTGCTTGATTATTAAATCAGAAAAAAAGTCATTTAAAAACACAGAATAAAATATGCGAATATAACCATATACAAAGATAATAAACAAAAGAATTGTGACCTTTTCTAATCTTTTATAAAAATTAAGAAAAAGAATTTTACCTCCATTGAAGGTAACCTCTCCAAGGCAGTCTCTTGGCACTTTTGATGCACAGCGTTTATGGCAGTTAAATTTGCAATCTAAAATAACAATATTCAGCTTATTAACTTATGTAAAAAGTTAGGCAATATCAGATATGACTCAAGACTTTCTTTAAATCACTCACAAATAGAGTATTAGAAATGACAATGATGATAAAATTAAGTTTTCCTCTACTAAGAACTCAGGTTTTGGACCAAAGGTCTAGTTTCAAATTCTGAGGCCAACTCTTAACAATTTAACTCCTCAGGGCTCAGTTTATCTGTAAAATAAAGTTAAAATGTTGCTGGCAAGTCCATGTTTCCTTCTCTTACCTCACATTCCTTTCCAATACATGTTAGGCCTTACTTCTTAATTAATTTCTAATTATTAGGTCCTAGTGCATATGCAGAAAAGAGACTAAGATTTGACAACCAGTTATTGGGAATCAGTGAGGGCCTTCCCATACAACTTTGTAAGGAAGAACTGAGCTTCTCATGTATGAGGTCTCCCACTTATACATAACTAGAGGCCTGGTGCACAAATTCGTGCGCAGGTATGGTCCCTAGGCCTGGCCTGTGATCAGGGCCATCTTCCCCTGCTGCCTGCAGCCGGCCCCGCCCCCCCCGCTGCCACCCACCCCCACTTGCCACCCACTCCTGGTTCCCCGTTCGCCATCAGGCAATCAGAGCCTGCTGGCTGCGGGGAGGGACCAAGAGGTCGGCCATTCCGCCTGCTCCCTGGCCCTGCCCCCTACCCCAGTTCCCCATTTGCCATTGGGCGATCGGAGCCTGCTGGCCGGGGAAAGAGACCAAGAGGTGGTCAGTGCGCCTCATAGTGACTGGCCATCCGAGGCTTGTCTGTGCCTCGGGCCGGCCCTGGCCAGCTGGGGGGCTGAGGGGACTGGGCGCCTCCATCTTGTGGCTGTGGGTGCTGCCATCTTTGAGGGCGTGACAATTAGCATATTCCCTCCTTATTGGTTGTGGGCGCTGCCATCTTTTGCAACGGCGTGAGGGTCAATTAGCATACTACCCTTTTATTATATAGGATGTTTCTTTCAGCCTATAAGAACTTCAGTTGATAGCACTGCAGATCACTGTTAGGTACAAGCGATTCGATACTACTCTGTAACTCAGTGGTTCTCTAACTGTGATCCCAGACCAACAACATAAGCATCATTTGAGAACTTGTTAGAAATGCAAACTCTTGGGTCCTACTCCAGACCTACTACATCAGCAGCTCTGGGAGTGGGGGCTGAGAAATGTGTGTTTTAATAACCTCTTTAGGTGACACTAAAATTGAAACCCACTGTTATAACTACGGTATAACACCACCTTAGAAATACATCTATCAGCAATAACTGGGTAAAAATAATTTCAAGTCCTGACTTAAAAAAGAAAAAGCCCCACAGAATTAATAATTTAGTGGATAATAACATTTCATCATATAACACTGTCCTTTTATAACACAGAGGCGCCCCCCCTGTGGGAGCACAATGACCACCAGGGGGCAGCTCCTGCATTGTTGACCCTCTGGCCCCTGGAGGTCAGTGCACATCATAGCGACCAGTTGTTCCGCCATTCGGTTGGTTTGCATATTAGCCTTTTATTATATAGGATATGCTCTAAAGTTGCCTTGCAGTTTTAATATAACAAAGTAAAAAATTAAAAGAAGTGAATAAATGAATAACTGTTCTTGGAATTGTATTTTTTCCTCAAATAACCCAGCATAAATGTTTTGTATTTTCTTAGCTTGAAAAGTGAATGAAAATGATAACTATTTTACTTTTTAAGCATCTTAATTCATATTATAAAAATACTAGGCTCTGGCCAGTGTGGCTCAGTTGGTTGAGTATTGTCAGTGCACCAAAAGGTCTTGGCTTCGATTCCTGGTCAGGGCACATACCCAGGTTTCGGGTTTGATCCCCGATTGGGGTGTGTATAGGAGGCAACCAATCAATGTTTCTCTCTCGAATCAATGTTTCTCTCTCTCTCTCTGGCTCCCTTCCTCTCTTTCTAGAATCAATGAAAAAAACATATCCTTGGGTAAGGATAAAAAATAAATAATAAAAAATATAGAATCACTGAAATTTTGGTGGTTTTTGATTGATAATCAAAATAACTAGAACTATAACCTACTACTTTCTGAAACAATATAATCACAAACATTATTCTTTTAGAGCTCTGAGAAGTTAAACTAATAATCCAGTGGCAGAGTTAACTGGTCATTTCAAAGTTCATGGATCTACATATTTATTTCAGTTCCTCTACAAAATATTGGTTTTAGAATGTATCTGTTCTGCTGAGCAGAGCAGCACTATTTTACTACCTTTTCTAAGATTATCTGCTGGCTAGAATTTGTACATCTGTTATTAATGTTCTTTCCCAAAACATTCCTTAGTGGCTGCTTGCCAATACACTTTAGTGTTGATATTTTAAAGTATTAACATATATTAAATCATATTCAAAACTAAGCTGTTGAAATAAAATTTCAACATGTAATTATGCCTGCCTGATGCTTATTAAATACTTGACAACAATTATACAACCTGTTTTCTATTTGATGCTCTCCTATGCTGTCATATTGTTACCAAGAAAATTTTCTTTTCTTACATACTTGTTAAATTTATATACAATTATTTGATTGTGTGCTATAAACAGGATTTATTATTGCAAAGACCTCAAACATAATGTTTATTTAGATAAAACTGATTTGTTCAATTCCACAAATACTTCTATTATATAAAAAAAGTATGGTACCAAGAACTGTTAAAATAATCACATGAAAAATAAGTACATAAGATTTTAGAAAGATTACTTGTCATATCCTGGCTTAATGACGAATAACACATTCCAACTCTGTTTTGGTTTTCACAGTATTGTACAGCATTGCTGAGAGACATGAGATTTTTAAAAAAGATAAAATCATTTTAGGCAACATAAAAACATTATATAATTATACAGGAAAAATTATTCCATTATTCTATTAAAACCCTGGTTCATTAACAGATGTTTTTGGAATACTATGATAGTGTTTTGGGTTAGTATCCAAATATGGTGGCTCCTATTATAAGTGGCTTCTACTATATTCCACCTATTTTCAGGAACAGCAGTTTTGTACCACTCTTCTAGCTACATAATTAATAATAAAAATAACTAAACTCTTGTAGTATGTGTGTATGAATATTTAATGAAAAAAGGAAATCATTACTTTACATCTCATCTGTTTTTGGAATTAGAAAGACTTAAGCTCAAATACCAGCTTACCTGCTTACTAACTGTTCTGTATTGGCAAGTGTTAAGCAGCCATATCTTAGAGATCCAAATTCTAGTTTTCCTGTTTATATTCTAATTTTTCTCTAGCACAGTTCCTGGTACATAAGACACATTTCAGATAGTAGTAGTAATTAATATGTGTATCTTCTTTCTTTCTTTCTTTTTTTAATATATTTTATTGATTTTTTACAGAGAGGAAGGGAGAGAGATAGAGTTAGAAACATGGATGAGAGAGAAACATCGATCAGCTGCCTCCTGCACATCTCCCACTGGGGATGTGCCCACAACCCAGGTACATGCCCTTGACCAGAATCGAACCTGGGACCTTTCAGTCCACAAGCCAACGCTCTATCCACTGAGCCAAACCGGTTTCGGCTTCTTTCTTTTTTAAGTTAACAATTATGAGACCAATTTCTCTGCTTAATGCTTCTAAATATAAATATTTTAAACCTATATTTGCTAATAAAGACAGATATAAATTTTACTTAAGAAAAACATCCAATCCTACCTTTACATTGCATTCCTTGGCGAAAGAGGCCTTTCAGTAACCGCTTGCAATACTGACATATTGTGGGACGGGTATAAGAGTGAACAGCAAATGTGTGCGGAACTTTTACTCTGCACATTACCATCTTTTCCATCCAGATTGGGCGACCACTCCAAGAAGGAATTCTCTTACTTGGTTCTTGGTGAACATGTGACTAAAACATAAGTAATTTCCATAAGCATAAGTCAATATTAAAAAAATATATTAAGAGCTGGGTTTGACCACAAAAGTCATTTTTTTTTTAACAATACAGCCCAAACTCTAAAAATGTGGATCTCAGCAGTTTGCTTTGGAAGCTTAACTGGCCAACTCTTGAAGGAAAAAAGAGCAAAATTTCTTTGCTATTTATGATTTTTAAAAAAAGGGTATTTTCATTCTCACATACACAGATTCACCGGTTAGTTATTTTTTGCCAGGCACACATGGCATTTTTCAAATAAAACATAAAAGCCTTAAAGTCGATTTATAACAGATGTTCAAATCCCTCCAAAAATCTTACCGAGGAATTAATCATGGGAAAAGCAAATAAATAAAATACAGAAAGTGTTATTGCTATTCATGTTAAATTACAGAACACAATGTCTGAAAATATTTCAAAACAAATATTTTTTCAAATTTATTTTAATACTAAAATATGTGTGTAAAAATTTAAGTTTAATTAATGATGATATACATAATGGCAGATGTAAAATTAATTAAAACGTTACCTCCAGTAATTACCCTTTACGAAGTTCCTTGATATTTAAAATGTTTTCCAGTTATTTACACTTTTTCTTTTTTTGAGCAAGAAAAATTAGAGGAGGAGCTGATTAAAAATTTTTGTGTAACCTGAGGAATAAGCGGATTTTTGCAACTATAGCTCTTTCTATATATTCTAAAGAAATAATCATATTAAATTATATGTCAGTTCAATGTGGCTCATTCCATTCATTCAATGTTCATTGATTACTATAGGCCAGGCCTGATACTATGTATGGGGATATAAAAATAAATATAGTCCATGTTTTCAAGCACAAAATCAAATACCTAACTACTTTCTAGATGTATTACATATTTTGTTGTTGCTGCTTGCATCTTCACAGCTAGAACTGAGGTCCTGAGATCTTTCACATGCTTTCTGTAACTAGTCATGTCTGTAATTTAGAAAAGTTGAGTCATTCTATACTGATATATTCAACCAACAGAGGGAAAATAAAGTAGAAGAACCAAAAGACAGAGAAGTGTAAGGGAGAAATAAAAGGAGGGAGAGAAAAAGATTTTTTTGAAGAAAGTAGGAAGAAGAAAAAAGAAAAGCACAGCTGAATAGAGGAGAGCACTCTAAAAAGAATACAAATATAGCCTCCGATGTATAGTTTTTCACTAATGTGTAGCCAGAAATTTTCTAAAATGAATTATGAAGTAGTTTAAGAAAGGTACAAAAAGAATATTAAAACCCAAACCAAACTTGTATGCTTTATTTGTCCAAGGTGTCCGGCTCTAGTCTGCCCTCTCCCCACTCCACCACCCTCCCCACACACCCTTCATCCATATTGCTATGTATGGAGCACCTTCAGCAAAAGGACCATCACAATGATTCTGCAAAGCTAACAAAGAAGCCAACAGGAACCAGAAACAGATGTTTAGGCCTTTGTTCATCCTTGGCTCCCTATTCTAGTGGTGACTCAACACTACTTCTTGCTCCTGCTTGTACCACTTTCAGTGTGTCTCAAGTTTAAAACACATAAGATGGAATAAGACTAATTTAGCCGGTCATCATCAAATGTATTAAGATATCCCTAAAAGGAAGAATTTTCCTAACACATCCCTTCATACGCCAATAGCCAGTTAGTGATTGCCTTTTGTCAGGTCCTGCTGGGATTGGGGTATTTGGGACATGGTACAGAACACGTGTGCAAGGACTATGCCACAGCATGGAGTCTGCACATGAGAACTTAGGAGGCTCTTACTGTGTAGCACTTGCGAGTTAATTCCTCTCTATCCTAGGTTCAGATTTGAGGTTGTTTCCCTCTCCTCACTGCCATCTCCTTTATTCCTAGAGTGTCCTCTTTTCCCACTCTTCCTTCCCTGATTTTCCTCCCTGAGTTCTTTTACTGTACCTCCTTCCTTTTTGAGATTGCATGCATGGACTGGCATTTCACTCTACAATTTCTACCTGTTCTAAAATACTCCACACAATCTAACCAATTCAAACATATACTCTACTTCTGATATGTCCCTATGGAATTTTCATCTTCAGGATAAAATATAAACTAATGAATTAAAACGTAATGCCTTATTCATCTGCTCTGTCCTGTTATTTCCTAATCTAGTAATTCCAACTAAGGGTAGCTGGCAGACCAGTATCATTTGTAGGACTCTTAAAAAGAACATATCTCTATCCTACAGTCCCCATTCCTAGCTAAGTTTCCTGTGCAGTTCATGTATAAAACGCACCAGCTTTGCTTTTACCAATCTTTCCCCAAGCTCTTGCATACCTTTATAACTCACTATTCTCAGTTCCTTATGCAACAGCAGTCTTCTACTTTAAAAATCTCAAATAGGACTAAGCAATATAGAAATATGTGATTTTCTGGTGAAAGAATTTCAGGAGCTTTTACTCTGGTGCCTCAGTTTACAAAATATAGTGATTAGGGCATCAAGAAAACAGCCCAAAGGCTTGATTTTAGCATTAATTTACAGAAGACCAAAGGGTTTATAGAAACAACTAAACTATGAATAAAAATCATTTTAAGTACTATCAAATGAACAAGAAAGTTATTTCTTTCTTCCCTGATCCTCTACCTTTATACTTGAAGGGTACAATATATAAGAAAAAGCTTGCCCTGACTGGTTTGGCTCAGTGGATAGAGTGTCAGCCTGTGGACTGAAGGGTCCAGGGTTCGATTCCGGTCAAGGGCATGTACCTTGGTTGTAGGCACATCCCCAGTAGGGGGTGTACAGGAGGCAGCTGATCAATGATTCTCTCATCATTGATGTTTCTTTCTCTCCCTTCCTCTCTGATATCAATAAAAATATATATTTTTAATTTTTAGAAAAAAAAAACAGTTCTGGATTTAGTTCTAATAGCACTTACTAAATTTGCTCTATGACTTCAGTGAAGTCACTTGACCATTCTGAGTCTCAACTGTCTCATGGTATACAGATGTACTGCTATATCTTACTGGAATACTGTGAGGATCAGTGGGGGCACTCATGCATTCATTCATCACTGAGTATAACTACTAAGTACCAGGTAATGTGCTGGTCATGGAAATGAGCATTGCTTTCTTTCTTTCTTTATTTTTTTTAAAATATATTTTTATTGATTTTTTACAGAGAGGTAGGGAGAGAAATAGAGAGTTAGAAACATCGATGAGAGAGAAACATCGATCAGCTGCCTCCTGCACAGCTCCCACTGGGGATGTGCCCGCAACCCAAGTACATGCCCTTGACCGGAATCGAACCCGGGACCCTTCAGTCCGCAGGCCGACGCTCTATCCACTGAGCCAAACCGGTTTTGGCAGAGCATTGCTTTCTTTAAATAGATCATAAACTCCTTGAGAACAGTCCAGTATACAAATATTACACACACCATTAGGAGGTCTGAAAAGTGCTATGGCATTCAGAAAATAAAATAACTTCTAGGTAGTAAGGGGAAAATCAGGAAAGGTAGCTGTTGAGCTAGGCCTAGAAAAAAAATATAGAGGAGCAAGGATGTGTTCAGGGAATGTTGAATAGTACAGACGTCAGACACATAGAATATATAAAAGTTTTCTAGTCAGGAGTTGTGTATTAAGCTGTAATGGGATAAGGTGGTCCATATGTAATATGTAACATGAAGCAAAGTATGGAGACCAGGTGTCAGGATACTGGTCAAGAGACTAATGCAGTGAGGTGCAAGTGATAATGTGATCCCAAAAGTATACAAAATGCAGTTCATTACTATTGGTAAGCCCTGTCTCCATAACACATTTTAAGCTTCTTAACTGTAAGAATCTTACTATTCTTTAGCATAAAACTTATGTTCTAAAATGATGTCGTATATCCTATACAACCTAAGGAATACCTAGTACAGTGCCGTTCTAATACCTTAGAATACGTACCTCTTCAGTGGGAAGGGCAACATACTCAGTTTGTAGAGGTCTTGGGACTGAGAGGCCAGGTCCTGGTAGAGACACATTTGACAGGCGCCTCTTTCTTACTCCACTACAGTTATTTGGAATCTTGAAGGCACAACGTTTATGATAATTTAATCCACAGCCTAAATATATTTTAAAAGGTTAAAAAAAGAAAATAAGAACCCAGACAACAGGCTAAATGGAAGCTAACAAATTCAAAAACAGGAAATGTGTAAGAAGGTTTATTTAGAATGATCAAGTTAGTAGAATGGTAGTTCTTGAACTGTGGTCTCCAAGTATGGCATCACCTGAGAATTTGTTAAAAATGTAAATTAGCAAGCTCTACCCTAGACCTATTGAATCAGAAGCTAGCAAATCAGTCCTTGAGGTGATTCTGATGCATGGTAAACTTTGAGAATTACCGGGCTTAAAGCACTTCAACAAATTGTGGCCTGTGTACCAAATCCTTTCTAGGACATTTGAAAATTATATGAAATTCAAGTTTCAGTGTTCATAAAGAATTTTATTAGAACACAGCAATATAACATGCTCAATTTTCTTTCACACTATAACAGCAGAGTTAAGTAGTTTCAAGAACATATGGCCAACAAACCTTAAAATATTTACTCTGGCCCTTTACAAAACAATTTCATTGATCCTTCACCTTAGAGCAGTGGTTCTCGACCTTGGCTGCACATTAGAATCACCTGGGAATCTTTTTAAAATCCTGATTTCTGGGCCTCATCCTCCGGAAATTTTGTTTCTTTGTTATGGGGTAAGGCCACAACATTAATAACAAAGAAACAGAATTTCTGGAGGATGAGGCCCAGAAATCAGGATTTAAAAAAGATTCCCAGATGATTCTAATGTGCAGCCAAAGTTGAGAACCACTGCCTTAGAGTTTTTTAAACAGAAATCTGCACCTCATCCTATTCCCTAGCAATTCTAATTTATAACAACTTTGTTGTTGCATGTAAAACATTAATGTTTTAAGAAGAGAATAAAGAAGTTAATATCATTTAGCCACTACTTAGTGCCAAGAATTTTACCCATATTCCCTCATTTAACTATTCACTCTTCATGAAAGCAGTGGAGAATACATTTTACAGACAGAGAAATGATCCTGAGAGGTTTATTAAGTTGCCCAAGAATATGACCCAGTAAGTGGCAAAGGAAAGACCAAAGTCTAGATCTCTCCAATTCTAAACCTGGGTTACTACCCAGTCACCAACTAATGATCTTATTTTTTCCTTGATGATTAGAGAATGCAAATGTGAAATCCTATTTCAAATGATACAACATTTAGAACACATACCTTCACATTTCAGACCCTGACGTACCAGTCCCCAGAGCATCTCACCACAATAATCACAAAAAGTAGGAGCTTTGTAAGAATGTACATAGAGAGTATGTGGACGAATCTGGAAGTCTTCTACTGTGGCCAAAGCTTTTAAAAAAAGAAAAATATTAAATAAACCTTATTATACTTATACTTGCTATGAGCTTAGGAATGTTGGTCATGTTCATTTATGATGAAGTACAGAATAATTTTTTCTCTGAAAGTTTCATCTGACCATAAAAATAAAGTATTTTTAGCATTTAATATTGTGGTTTTTTAAGCTCTATTTTAGGAAGTTCATCAGCTTCAATTAATTTCAACTCCAAAAGCAGGTCCTATAGGTAGATATTTTGACCGCCAAAAGCCTTTTCTCAAAGTGACAAGACTGGATTTCAAGCAGTTGTTCGGTCTATTTTAGCCAATTAAAAACAGTCTAACTTATAATACACCGAGAAATAGAATGCTAAAATAAAACCAACCAACCAAACAAATAAATAAATAAATTTGTGGAACCTGACCTCAATTTATAGCAATGTTCCTGTGAGAAATGTACTCAGTTCTAACTTAAGTTCTCAGGATATGCTCCTTGTCTGTTCTCCATAGTCCTAAGTGGTTAACAAAGAGTCTCCTTTCCCCTCTATAAGCAAATGAACAGTAGACACATCTGCCAGTAGACATCATCTCACCTACACCTGCAAGTCATTAGTATCCACAGTGGCCTGATGAAGAGTCTGTAACAAAGAAGGACTGGATGTGAACATGACCTCCAGGGAGGACAGGGAATAAAGCTCACCCAAAGTGAAGAGGAAGACAAGGGCTAAGAAGTACACAGATGACTGGGGCTGTGGTATAGCAGATGAACGATAAATGTAGGTACTAGATGAACTGGAAGGATCAGGGACTAATAAGGAAAGGTGATGCTCAGAGAGCATCTCAAAAACAGGCTGCAAAAATGAGCTTGAAAAGAGGAAAAACTGGTGGCAGGACTCTGGACTCTTGGCTGGCTTTCCTTTCTTTCCTTCCCTTCCTTCTCTATCTCTTCCTCTCATGCTTTTCCTCTCTCCCTCCTTCAGTCCCTGCCAAACAAGGAGTTTTGCAAGCCTACATATGCATTCTTTGTTCCTTTACACTCCTCACTAACAATCCTGCCCATCTGTTATTGGATGAGATCTGAAAACGCAGGAGCTAAGAAACAATGAATGGCAAGAATGGGTGAAAGAGGGAAAGGAGAGATGGATGAAAGAGGGAAAATGTCCACTGAGAACAAGGAAAGGAGCATTATTTAAATCATGGAAACACCCAGCATTGCAGTTGCCTCTTCCACATCTTCATTACTTCTCTTATTTTTCTTATTTTCTTTTCTGAACCCCAATTCTTTTCTTTTATACTCTTTACAAAAATGGGAAAAGGGGGACAGAATTTTAGTGTAATTACTTTGTTTCTTTGGCTCAAAGAAGAGTATATTTCTCTTCTAGTTCAATTGATAATCCCTTTAGCTTAGTAACACTCAAGTAATTCAGGGCTTATTTTCCTAGTTTCTCATCTGTGATACAATCTTTCTGAAAGTAAAAATTATGTGGTAATCATTACTGAAAGAAATAAGCAACTATAATACAAAGACAAAGTATAATGGAACATAGCATTTAGTTGGAGAAAAAAGGGGGAGGGAAAACAAAATAAAAGAAGCTATTTACTTACCTGAAAGAACAACTTCTACTAGGTCTCCTTCATGTATTTCATCTGCTGAGGTAATCAGCTGCAAAATATTTTCTGAGTTCAGGTCATGGCGAAAGAGAAGAATTTTGTCATACATGCCAAAGAATCCACACTCTGGAAACTGCAGGAAAATAGTCTTATATCAGTATACACATAGCTATCTGCTTTTATAAGGAAATGTCTCAATTTTATGAAAGAATTTTAACCCTTTTCGGTCTAACGTCGAGGCTGACTCGACAGACCAGGCGCTAGGAGCAGGTCCAATGTCGAGGCTGAGGTCGACACCGAAAACCGGTTCAACATTCAATCCCGTCAATTAATCTGGACCAGACTGTTTGAATTTCAAAAATAAAATTGGACTGCAAAGGGTTAAATGTAGTTTTTAGCCTAACACTATCTATTTGCTAACAATTCTACTAACATCTACAAGACTGATCATGTACTTAAGCATCCTGGTTAACTTTCAAGTTCAAAATAGAAAAGTAAACAAATATAATTACTGATTATCTTAAAACACACGTCTCTTAGAAATACAGGATTTCTTCATTCAGTTACTGATGGAGTATATAAGTTTGAACTTATTGCTATTCTATCTTAGATAGCCAGAAACATAAGCAGTCTTTCTTGCACTCTAGAAATGAACTTCCTCGATGGTTGGATACTAGCCACATGCAGTTACTTAAATTTAATTAAAATCAATAAAATTAGAAATTTAGTTCCTCAGTCACTCTAGCCACACTTCATGTGCCCAATAGCCACCTTAGCTACTGGCTACCATTTTGAACAGTGCAGATATAGAACACTTCCATCATCGTAGTAAATTGAATAGTGCTGGTAGGTCAACAATTCCCAAACACAGTCACAAAGTTCCAAAAATCCAGTATTTTTTCTATATGTATATATAGACTCTAGCATTTACCCAATATTTTCTTTCATCTATTCACTGTAATTACAAATACATGATTCATTATGGTATCTTTGAAAACAAAACAACTTTTGGTCATAGCAGGAGACTTACAGATCTGTTTATATTTGCCCTAAGCATATTATTTCAATACATCTACATTTTTTGACTACAGTGCTTTGATACTTTGGGGTTTAGTAAACCAAGGACTAAAATATAAAAGTATGTGTTCTAAAATGTTTTTGTAGTTAGTAAAATTATTTAGGAGAAGAGATGCAAATCAAAACGACAATGCGTTATCATCTCACACCTGTCAGAATGGCTATCATCAACAAATCAACAAGTGTTGGAGAGGATGTGGAGAAAAAGGAACCCTTCTGCACTGCTGGTGGGAATGCAGACTGGTGCAGCCACTGTGGAGAACAGTATGGAGCTACCTCAAAAAACTAAAAATGGAACTCCCATTTGACCCAGTGATCCCACTACTAGGAATATATCCCAAGAAACCAGAAACACCAATCAGAAAGGATATATGCATCCCTATGTTCATAGCAGCACAATTCACCATAGCTAAGATTTGGAAACAGCCTAAGTGACCATCAGCAGATGAGTGGATTAGAAAGCTGTGGTACATCTACACAATGGAATACTATGCTGCGGTAAAAAAAAAAAAAAAGGAACTCTTGCCTTTTGCAACAGCATGGATGGAACTGGAGAGCATTATGCTAAGCGAAATAAGCCAATCAGAGAAAGATAAATACCACATGATCTCACTCATTTGTGGATTATAGAGAAAAACATAGACTGATGAAAAGGGACAGATCCAAAGACTGAGAAACAGCGATCAGGCTATCAATCCCCTGAAGGAAAGTAGGGGAGGGCGGGGGTAAGGGGAAGAGATCAACCAAAGGACTTGTATACATGTATATAAGCCAAACCAATGGACATGGACAACAGGGGGATGGGAGCATGAGTGTGCGGGAGGGAGGTTGGGGGTTAATGGGGGGGATGAGGACACATTTGTAATACCTTAACTAATAAAAAAAAATAAAATTATTTAAGAGAAAATTTTAAGTGCTTATTTTACAAAATAACTGTGTTTAAATGTTAATTCAATTAAAAAAAAGAGACCATTTGCCTTGGGAAATGTTGCTCTAGATATTTCAAATTTCTTCAGTTAATCTTACAATTGTATGTTCTCATTTTGGCTCATAAAATATTCTTTAGTAAGCTACATAGTGTGCCACTGGCCTGCACTGAATGGCCTGAAATGTGTTCCACTATCACTGCACTCAGTGCAGGGATGTTGCTGAGAATATGGTTCATCTACTTGATATGACAGTTTTTCTTTGTGAGGACCAATAAAAGAAATTACTCTGGTTGGTTTTATAATATGAACAATTTGATCATGTAACTAATCATGTTTTGTTTACTTTGCCCATAGCAAAAGCAAAGCCAAGTCTGGGGCCCACTTCTAGCATCAAGCTAGGTTGGATTCGATGGTATGTGTTTTAGGTAGAGATACCAACCTAGCTTCATCTTAGTTTCTAACCTTTATTTTCCCATTAAAAATTCTTGTATATATTTCCAAAAAAGGTGTCAAATTTTTGAATAAGTTACATTTTAAAAATTTGAAAACAATGACTTAATTAGGAACTGAAGAGTTTATTTGTATTTTTTAAAACCTGGGTAAACAATGGAAAATACAGAATTACAATTTTTATAGCACTAATTATTCTTCCCATTATTTGTCTTACCATTAATATTTATAAAACTCCATAATTTGCTTTAAACATATATCTAACACTATAAAAATTTTCAATGGAAAAGAATGAAAAGAGAATAAAAAATTTTTTCATTAAATGATTTTAAAATTAAAATTTTATTACATTTTTATTATTAAGTTCTACACCATCTAATGGAGTATAAAACATCCCTGTAACTTGGTTGCGACAATTCTCAAGCATTAGTAAGAAAGGATTCCAGCCCAGCCGGTGTAGCTCAGTGGCTGAGCGTCGACCTATGAGCTTGGAGGTCACAGTTTGATTCCCGATCAGGGCACAATCCCCAATGTGGAGCATGCAGGAAGGAACCGATCAATGATGTTTCTATCTCTCCATCCATCTCCCTTCCTCTCTAACATCAATAAAAATGTATTTTCAAAAAAGAAAGGATTCCACATTCCATCATTATAAAAAATAAAATCTCTGAAAATATTTGTATGAATAAAACTCATTTTAAAAATTCTCATTTTGCACATGGACCTGTGGTTTATACAGACAAAATAGTCCTTGTCTTCCAGAAATTTACAATGTACTAATAGGAAGACTAAAATAAACACACACATACAACATGATAAGGGAAATGTGAAACATGAAAAATGAACAAAATTCTAAAAGACGGGGTAAAGAACTTTAATTGGGAAGGTGGAATACCACTTTAATAGTGATATTTAAAGTAGAATCATAACAAAAAGAGAAACAGGGTTTCCATGGAGAAAAAGTGAAAGTGCAAGTACAAGGTTAACTGGGAGAAGGTAAGTGGCTCAGTTGGTTGGAGTGCAGTCATGTGCACCAAAAGGCGTGCATAAAGGGTTATGGGTTCAATTCCCAGTCAGGGCATATACCTAGGTTGTGGGGTGGGGGTGGGGGGTCAATCCCTATGGAAGGCAACCGATTGATGTCTCTCTCTCACATCAATATTCCTCTCTCTCTCTCTCTCTCTCTCTTTCTCAAACAAAAATCTATAAAACATATCTCTGTAGACTTAATAAATGAATTTGGCAATGTAGCAGGATACAAAATTAACACCCAGAAATCTATGGCTTTTTAATACACCAATAATGAACTCACAGAAAGAGAAACAAAAAAAGCAATCCCATTTACTATTGCAACAAAAAAAGTAAGATACCTAGGAATAAACTCAACTAAGGAGGTAAAAGACCTATACTCGGAAAACTATAGGGCATTGAAAAAAGAGATAGAGGAAGACATGAACAAATGGAAGAATATCCCATGTTCATGGATTGGTAGAATCAACATCATTAAAATGTCCACCCTACCCAAAGCAATCTATAGATTCAATGCACGCCCCATTAAAATACCAATGGCATATTTCACAGACCTAGAACTCCAAAAATCCACCTGGAATATAAAAAGACCCTGAATAGCCGCAGCAACCTTGAGAAAGAAGAACAAAGTTGGAGGGATCACGATACCAGATATCAAGCTATATTACAAAACCATTGTTCTCACAACTGCCTGGTACTGGCACAAGAACAGACATATAGACCAATGGAACAAAAGAAGAAACCCAGAAACTGACCTAAACCATTATGCTCAATTAATATTTGGCAAGAGCATACAATGGAGTCAAGAAAGTCTCTTCAATAAATGGTGTTGGGGAAAATTGGACAGAGACATGCAAAAAAATGAAACTAGACTACCAACTTACACCATACACAAAAGTAAACTCAAAATGGATAAAGGACTTAAACGTAAGATGGGAAACTACAAAAATCTTAGAAGGATCCATAGGCAGCAAAATATCAGACATATGCCGTAGCAATTTCTTTACCAATACAGCTCCTAGGACAATGGAAACTATGGAGAAAGTAAACAAATGGGACTACATCATAATAAAAAGCTTCTGCACAGCAAAAGAAACCATCAACAAAACAACAAGAAAGCCCACTGCATGGGAGAACATATTTGCCAATGTTATTTCCGATAAGCATTTAATCTCCAAACTTTACAGGAAACTCATACAACTTAACAAAAGGAAGATAAACAATCCAATCAAAAAATGGGCAAAGGACCTAAATAGACACTTTTTGAAAGAGGACATACAGAGGCCAAGAGACATATGAAAACATGCTCTAAGTCACTAATATCTGAGAGATGCAAATCAAAACGACAATGAGGTACCATCTCACACCTGTCAGAATGGCTATCATCAACAAATCAACAAACGACAAGTGCTGGAGAGGATGTGGAGAAAAAGGAACCCTTGTGCACTGCTGGTGGGAATGCAGACTGGTGCAACCACTGTGGAAACAGTATGGAGATTCCTCAAAAAACTAAAAATGGAACTCCCATTTGACCCAGTGATCCCACTTCTAGGAATATATCCCAAGAAATCAGAAACACCAATCAGAAAGGATATATGCACCCCTATGTTCATAGCAGCAAAATTTACCAGAGCTAAGATTTGGAAACAGCCTAAGTGCCCATCAATAGGTGAGTGGATTAGAAAGCTGTGGTACATCTACACAATGGAATACTATGCTGTGGTAAAAAAGAAGGAATTCTTACCATTTGCAACAGCATGGATGGACCTGGAGAGCATCATGCTAAGCGAAATAAGCCAGTCGGAGAAAAATAAATATCACATGATCTCACTCATTTGTGGAATAACATGAACAACATAAACTGATGAACAAAAGTAGATCCAGAGACATATAAGCAACCAACAGACCATCTAACCTCAGAGAGAACTCGAGGGTGGGGAGGGTGTAAGAGATCAACCAAAAGACTTGTATGCATGCGTATAAGCATATCCCATGGACACAGACTGTAGGGGGGTGAGGGCATGTGCTGGGGGGTGGGAACGGCTGAGGAGAGGTCAATGGGGGAAAAGGAGACATATGTAATACTTTAAACAATAAAGAATTTAAATTAAAAAAATGCAAAACAAAACAAAACAAAAATTCCAAAACATATCCTCAGGTGAGAATTTAAAAAAAAAATAAAGTCACAGAACCTATCAACAACGTTAAGTGAGGATTGCTGTATTTAGTTTATTTCCCTAGGGCAGTTCTCAATTGGGGTAATATTACCCCTTCATACCCCCCCAGAAGATATGTGGCCATGTCTTGAGACACTTTTGGTTATTACAACCTGAGGTCTAGCAGCCAATGGATAAAGGCCAGAGATGCTGCTAAACAGCCTACAATGCACAAGACAGCCCACAAACAAAACTGACCCAAAATGTCCACAGTGCTAAAGTTAAGAAACACTACTGTAGGGAATAAGAGTATAGAGAGACTGGAAAATGTGGAAGGAAGTTGACAACCTTCTGAAAACTAGACATGCCCATATTTCCTTCCCTAGCTTACCTCAGCTTTGATTAAAAGAAAGAGGAAATGAAAGAAAACAGCAAAAGCCATCAGGGTAGAAGCAAAATAGGCCTTTAATTTAGCCTCTTTTTTTTTTTTTAAAAACATATTTTATTGATTTTTTACAGAGAGGAAGGGAGAGAGACAGAGAGCTAGAAACATCGATGAGAGAGAAACATCGATCAGCCGCCCCCTGCACATCTCCCACCGGGGATGTGCCCGCAACCCAGGCACATGCCCCCGATCGGAATCGAACCTGGGACCCTTCAGTCCGCAGGCCAACGTTCTATCCACAGAGCCAAACCGGCCTTGGCTAATTTAGCCTCTTTCCAAATTCCCCCAGGCTTTCCTAGATTTGCTTTCTACAGACTGTGCCAACAACTCCTCCTGACTGTGCAAAATGAAGTCTTTTCCTAGTCCATTTGGAAAATTAATAGAATTTCATAATGTTATCAAATTCCCACCTCTTATCAGCTCTCTTTGCCCACTTCAAACTCTTTCTTTGCTTTTACATTAAAGATGGCTTCAAGAATAAAAAACAGATCTTATCTTTTAATAACCATTTCAGAGAAGTTACTTTTTATGGTATGCATTTACATTTATTATAAAAGGTTCCAATACTTGCAAATAAAATTTATTCAAGCAACTGTATGTTGAGAGTTCTTTATGTGAACAGTTTAAAGTTCATGCCATGAAACTTTTGTCAGAAAAATGGTAATGAGGCAGGAAGTTTTCAAGTTTTTAATTCTATGTGGTCAAATACAATTTTTGCATGTTAACAAAGGAGCTTCAAAATTTAACATTTATCTGAACAAATAACTTACCACTATACACCTTTTAAAAAGGAACATGGGTTTTATTCTAAGTACAATGGGAAACCTTGAAGACTTTTAGTGTACATTTTAGTTTAAGTTTTTTTAAAAATTCTAACCGAAGTATAATGAGTAAGTGCACTAATCTTAATTAGAAGATAGACTACTATATACACATACGCACGTGCACACACACACACACCCATTACCACTACCTAGATCAAAATATAGAACATTCTCAGCACCACAGATTTCTTTACATTCATTTAATTTTAGAAGTTGAACACTAAAATCATTTTTAAATTTGATGTCAAATAAATCTTTACAGGACATCTTTCTAATAACTACATCATAGTAATAAGCTACACAAGGGCAAGGGCATTCTTTTTTCATGTTCCTTACTCAACTCCTAACACCTAGAACTTAAGTGTTTCACAGGCACTTACTGAAAAGGTTGTTGACTACTGAGCAAAGTTAACTAATTTAACACTACTATATTTCCCAGGGACAAATAATTTAACACCATTTTTAGGAAAGTATTAATTAAAGAATAATTTAAATGATTCTGTTTCTAAATACCGATAGAAGGCCCAGAGTCTAGATGAGTCAATGAGAAGATTACTCAACATAACTGAGTTTATTCTGAACTTTCATCATTAATCTCCAACCCAGAATTTTCTGGGTATGACATACCAGAGGAGCACTTCATTTAACATTTGCTATTTCTCTTTGACACAAACCAGAACAATCTTTTTTCATTTTCCTTCTTCCTTGTTTTTATTAGTTCTGATTACTTTAATTCAAACTATCTGGAACTTTTTATCCTAGCCAAGGTCTTAACCTGAATATCCAGCAAAATTTTTAAAAAAAACACCACACACTTCTTCCAGTTCGAGCCTCCAGATTAGTTATGGTTGCCTAACACTATTTGCTAAGACAAAAAGGACTAGGGTGAAGAGTAGGATGACGCCTAGCTTCTACAACCCAGCTGTCATAGAAAAAATGAGACAGGGAAACAACCCGTAATGACAACTGGTTTCCAGAAAACAAAAGATACAGCTGGGTTTTTTGCTCTACTTTGGCAGGACCTGAAAATTACAACCAACCAGTGCCTGCAGAGACAATGTATTCAGTCAAAGAACAGGCCAAAAACACTAGTTAATAAGGAAAGTCGTCAGGTCTAATGTCATGTAAATAGTCAAAACTAAAAAATGTTTAAAATAGTTAAAAACAGTCAGTCAACTTTAGTTAGAATTATTTCATTTTCAGTAAACACTGTTATAGCTTAAAGAATTTCCTTTCTCACCCCAATTACAATTACTATGCTCATTCAACAAATTAATGCAGTAGCAGTAGCATCTTAGAGGTACATCCCTTTGGCAATATGAAAGCAAGAAGTGGGAAACTAACATTCATTGAATATAGGTGTGTGTTTTTTTAATTGACTTTAGAGAGAGAAAAAAAAAAGAGAGAAAGAGAGAGAAACATCGATCACTTGCCTCCCGAACGCACGAGTCCTGACCGGGAATCAAACCTGCAAACCTAGGTGTGTGCCCTGACCAGGAATTGAACCCACCACCTTTGGTGTATGGGATGACGCTCCAACCAACTTGAGTTACACGGGCCAATGCTGAGCATAGTTATTATGCATTAGGTATTGTGCAAAGCACTTGTTATAGACAATTCCATTTAATTTCTTTGAAATTCCTAAAACAATCTCAGTTCTCTAATAAAATGAACACAAGCTCTGTTTTTTATAGTTTGTCATATGCTAAACACTAAAATCAAAAGGCAAGAGTAAAGCAATGCCAGCATGTTGGAGGAATGCTATACTCACTTTGGTATTTACTAGTATTTTAAGACCACCACAGGACCAATAATGTTTCCAGATTTAAAGAGACTTAAAAAAATCATGACTATTACTACTTGGGGGCACTAATTATGTGCCAGACACTGTATCAAGGGCTTTACATTTAATCACCATAATTTTTAAATGGAGGTAAATATTATGATCCTACAGATCAGGATCAAAAGTCAAGTGACTTGAAAAGGGTCTATATTCAAAAAACAAGAAAATGGCAGAATCAATATCATCACCTGAGTCTGTCTCAGCGTCTAAAACACTACTACTTCTTTTTTTGGATTATTCTAGGTTTTTGTGTGTGTGTTTGTTTGTTTTTAACACACACCAGTAACAAAAAATAATACAGATTTAAACGCTCATGTAATTTTGACATTGGGAATCCATGCATGAATAAACACTATAAAACAGGCAGGGCTTTTGGCCTATTCCCTCGATCCTGATTTGCTCATTTGTAATATGACTCTCTGGTATTAGCCCCCAGCAGAGATCTGATCAGCCAGTTTCTGCTTGGCTCAATCCCAGCTCTACTTGCTGCTCACACTGGCTTGCTTTCTTGGTTCTCCTGACTGCCAGGTCCACTAGTTCTTTGGCTTTTATCAGCATAAAAAGCACTTCTTTTAGCGTATAAACTCCTAGAAGGCAGAGATCCTGTTTGTTGTTAAATATGTTTTATAAACCAACATGAAAATATAGGAATCTAATATTTATTTATTTATTTATTTATACAATCCTTGTTTAACTGTATCCATCCATATTCATAATGGACCTAGTTTTAAGCTCAATATCTTTTTCATTTAAACAAGCAGCATTCTAGCACATGTCTAAAAGGAATGTGTAATATGTTTATGTCATATGTATGCTATATATTTTTTGCCAAACACATCCCCATATGACTATAATATTGGTTCAAATTCAAGTTCACTATAATATTCATATTATGCTGGCTATAACCATAACCAATTGTTCTATTTTAATATGTATAAAGTTTACCTTGAATTATCTTTTTGTGAGCTATATCCTGTTTATTTCCTTGGTATCACTCTAATTTTTCCTGGATTATGATTTTTAATCTAGTTTCCCATGAGTTTACTCCATCTGACCTACTTCTCACATCTATATTAATGATGAAGTAACATTAATTCTAAAATAATCCTGTATAAAATCAGTATACTTCTATACAAATATAAGAAATAAATGAAATTTCCAAAGATTTAAAACTGAATAATACAGACTCCACCAACGCATTGGTTATGAGTTTCTATGAGCTCAAATAAAATCAAAATATTCAAGTTAAAATCTTACCTTTAAAGTAAAAAGTACAACCTAGTTGCAAAAATATTTATGAACAAGCCCTGTAACATTTAATGAAAGGAAAACCAGCCGCCCCATCCTGATGGGGGCCCATCGGGCCGGGCCGGTGGGGGAAAGGGGCTGTGGCTGGCCGGGGGGAGGGGCTGCAGGCAGTTGGCCAGCCATCCCCACCCTTGATTGGAGTGTTGGGGGCTGATGGGGGTGGGGTCAGCCAGGGGGAGGAGAATGGGGGTCGACTGGCGCCCGGATCAGGCTGGTTGGCTGCCGCAGTGCGTGTCATAGCCAACTGGTCATTCTGGTTGTTCCGCCATTCTGGTCGCTGGGCTTTTATATATATAGAAGATAGAAAACATACCAGCCATCCATCAAATCAAAATAATTACAGCACTTAGCTACAGTTCCTTAAAACATGGCATGATATAGGGCAGGGGATCGGTGAATGAGAAACAAAACTACCCTCAACTTTCAAATTTTCATGTATTCTGTCACATATTCCAACTCATGTACTTTGTTTTTAAAAGACAAAAAGAATATGATCTCCCTAACCGGTTTGGCTCAGTGGATGGAGTGTCGGCCTGCAGACTGAAGGGTCCCAGGTTCGATTCCGGTCAAGGGCGTGTACCTGGGTTGCGGGCACATCTCCAGTGGGGGGTGTGCAGGAGGCAGCTGATCGATGTTTCTCTCTCATCGATGTTTCTAACTCTCTATCCCTCCCTTCCTCTCTGTAAAAAAATCAATAAATATATATATTTTTTAAAAAGAATATGATCTACTCATATTAAATGGCAGTTTAGGTGAAATCAGGATCTAAAGGGAAGAAAGAGTATAAAAAAGAGAGCACCTATTAAGACCAAGGGATGGACCTGGGACTCAGCTGCAGCTGTGTAAGACACCTTGATTCCTTGTGCTCTCTACCTATTGGTTTCTATGAAATCAAATGAGATTTCTTTTTTTTAAAATATATTTTATTGATTTTTTACAGAGAGGAAGGGAGAGAGAGAGAGAGAGAGTTAGAAACATCGATGAGAGAGAAATATCGATCAGCTGCCTCTTGCACATCTCCTACTGGGGATGTGCCCACAACCAAGGTACATGCCCTTGACCAGAATCGAACCTGGGACCTTTCAGTCCGCAGGCCGACGCTCTATCCACTGAGCCAAACCGGTTTCGGCCAAATGAGATTTCTTAAATTCTCTTGACTTTATGCTGATTTTCCTGCTCTTAAAAGGACAACTGAATAAGCAGTATTTTAAAGTTGGGATACAGGCTCCAGTTGTTAGACTCTGAAATTTCAGACTTTATAGACTCACTAGTGGCCCAGTGCACAGATTTGTGCACATTGAAACGAAATTAATCAGAAGGCGGCTGGTGGGATGGGACTTGGCAAGATGGGCTGGACATGCCCTGGAGCCAACTCCCACGGTCCCTCCCTTGCTGACCACACCTGCGGCTGGGCCTCGGCTCAAAGAGCATCTGTAGAATGAGCGGGGTCCCTCTGGCAGCTGGGGCCCCTTGGCCTGGCCTGTGGGGATTGGGCTGACATCCCCCAAGGGGTCCCGGAGTGTGAGAGGGCACTCTGCCAAGTTGCTACCGCTCAGCAGCTCCTGCGTTGAGCGTCTGCCCCTTGGTGATCAGTGCACGTCATACCTACCAGCCAATTAGACAGTCGGTCGGTTGGATGGACGGTTGCTTAGCCTTTTATATATATAGATAAGTTTATTCACACTCTTCCAACAATGCTCAGAATTAGGATATAAACAATTAATTCATCCATCTGTGTTAATTCATTGTTGCATATATAATTCACAAGAAAGCATTAGAAACAATATTACTTAGAAAAACTATTGACATAAAAAGCATGCACAGTACCTTTTGATAAACAATGGAGCACACAAGATCCTTGACAGCAGATAAAGATAGTTCCTGAGCTTCGATGGTAACACTCTCCCGTGTAAGGCCAATTTGCAGTAGAAATGAAATTGTATGCACTGAGCCTCTGGAGTTGGTGAGTGACGGTGCACTGAAGCTTCCATTAGAGAGCCGGGCAGAAAGTCCTGTCTTTGGACTTGAACATGAAGAAGGAGTTGGAAGCACAGCAGGAAGAGTTGCAGGTAACACAGACTTCTGGGCTGATGGAGGGGAATTGTTTGCAGACATCTGCCTTTCTTTAATCTTTTAAAACAGTTGTCAATTCTTTTTCAATGGTTATGAAGAAGCCTTTAAAATCTCAGCAGGAAAAAAAATGTCTGTACTTTTAGGTTTAGTTGAAAACTTCTCTATTTCCTCTTTTAAGCTACTCATAGTGATGGCTGCAAGTTCTACAACTGTGAGTTAAATGCACAGAAGGTCGCTACTTCCCTTAATATCCTCATCAGAAAAGAGTCGACTGCTTACCTTCTGAACATCTTCATTTATTTTCCTTTAAGTTTACTCTTGTCTCTCTAAATTTCAGAAAATACATTCTGAATAAAACTTATTTTTCTGTCAAGATAAAAACTTTCCTGTTTATACAAAGGTGTTTCAGATTGATTAATTCAGTACTTATCCTTTGGTTCACTGATTTGATGGGATACTTTCTCAAATGTTCACTCCTTAAATCACCTTCTCAAATGACCTCATTTTCATTTGTAGGGGGGGTAGATATTTCCATTATGAAGTACAAAGCTTTTTAAAATAGTTCAGGTATATTTCATTTGATGAATGGGTCCATCGAGAAAAGCTGATTCTTTCTGAGATGTAGACAGCCTGAAAGGAATTTTTAAAAAACTTTTAACATTTTATACTCATTTGACATTTTAAAAATGCAAGAATACCTATAATTTTTCAAATGAGAATTTTTGATTGTATGTTTATAATTCACCAATAACTCCTAATGGGTAGCCATTTTTTTCCTAGTTATCAGAGCCATTTTTTTCACTTCAGGGAAAGCCTCCTGCTTCAAATAATAATAATAATAACAACAACAACAACAACAACAATCCAGCACTCTTAATGAAATCCTGAGATTTGAAATCAAACACTTTTATTCCACAAATACACAACTGAGTTATGACAGAGGGAACAGAGAACAGCAGAAGGGACAAAAAAGAAAAGTAAAAGTCATATTGTCATAGAAATAAAATAATAAAATATGTTCTACTCAGCCATATAAAAGATATATAATTGTCCTGACACAGACAAATTGAGAGTATTCTTTCTTATATTAAAGTCTAATTCTGGCTCTAGCTGGGTTGGCTCAGTGGATAGAGCACTGGCCTGCAGGCTGAAGGGTCCTGGGTTCGATTCTGGTCAAGGGCATGAACCTAGATTGCAAGCTTAATCCCTAGCCCTGGTCAGGGTATGTGTGGGAGGCAACCAATCCATGTGTCTCTCTCACATCAATGTTTCTCTCTCTCTGTCTCTCCCCCTCCCTTCCACTCTCTCTAAAAAGCAATGGAAAAATATCCTCGGGTATGGATTAACAACAACAAAAGGCTAATTCTGACAAAATATAATTGTTGAGTTGCTTTGTTGACAGATTTCTTTCAGAAGTCTAAAAAAGCTGGTGGACATATACTATACAAGTTATATGGCCAACAAGTAATGTGAAAAACATACTTATGATGGGGAATTCAGCAGAAAGTGATCTCATCATAAAAGACTTCTAAAAGTAAAGAAAAGAACAACTAGGCACCATTACATATGTATCACACTTTTTTAAGAGGACAGTTCAAAACATAAAAAGAAGGTATAACCCCACACCAAACCAATGGCTAAGTGAAATAGCTCACAAGAGATGGATCTTTCTAAATTCCATTTAAATACCTGTAAACAATTCCAATAATAAAAAAGAGGGAAGTATCCAGTGGGTTTGCTGAATGACTCTCTGGAGAGAAGTTAATGGGGCTAAAAAAAAAAATAGGACGAACACAACAGAACAGCAAAACCATACAGATATAGTACCAGGAATGAGAAAACTAAAAAACATACACACGAAGGCTTCGGGAAAAAAATACCTAAAGATAACAAAAGGTTTTATAGCTACATTCAAATAAATGATTATTATCCCACCTTATACTGTACAGCACTTAATCCTACAAGTATTTCACATACTTTATCTCACAATATCTCTTTGGAATTTGTTAGGGCAAACATAATTTCTGCAGGTGAGAAAACTGAAGCACAAGCAGATAAAGCAATATGCCCACCATGGCTATTAAGAGGTGGGGGTGGGGGTGGGGTGGGGGGGCAGAATTCGGACCCAAGTTTGGTAAAACATACTATTTCTCAAAGAGAACAAGGAACTGAGAGAATCTCTGTTCAGAGAGGATGTTGTTAAGGTTGAGAGAGTACGTAGAGAAGGCAGAATTGCTCAACTTGTATTTTGTTTATCTTCTCTCAGTTTTCCAACTACGGTTGCAGAAGAACATTGAGAACTGAAACCTGAGCCTGGTGAATAATAGAGACTAAAACTACTTAATGTGAGTGTAAATCTTCAGGACCAGATGCAATCCATTCCATACTGCTAAAGCAATAAACAAGTGTAATCACAAAGCTGCTATAATCTTGGAGAAAGAGCTCAGAAAGAGAGAACTAATCATGGCCTGGAGATGGGTCAGAGTTGCATCAAGTCTTGTGGGCTGGCAGGAGTGGGAAGCAGATTTCAGAAATTACAGACAAATAAATTTAATATTAAGCCTTAGTCAAAGCTGAGAATAGGTTATATATGAAATGGTTTTTGAATACCTAAGAATGGTTTTGAATATAATGATCACTGGATATCAGCATGAATTCAAAGAGAACAAATAATGTCAAATCAACTGCACTTAGATCTTGGAAAAGAATGATTTCTAGATTTCTAATAATAACTCACAGGTATTGAGCTCTATCTGTCAGACACTTTTCTAAGCACTTTATATGTATTACCTCATATAATCCTTCCAACAACCCATTTTATTTTTAAAATATATTTTATTGATTTTTTACAGAGAGGAAGAGAGAGGGACAGAGAGTCAGAAACATCGATCAGCTGCCTCCTGTACACCCCCCACTGGGGATGTGCCCGCAACCACGGTACATGCCCTTGACAGGAATCGAACCTGGGACCTTTCAATTCGCAGGCCGACACTCTATCCACTGAGCCAAACCAGTTAGGGCCCAACAACCCATTTTATGGTTGAGAAAACAGAGGCTTAGAGATTAGAGTACTCACCCAAGATCACACAACTGGCAAAACCAGAAGAAAAAAAAAAAATAGTGTATTCTGGCCAAAACAGTACTCAAGATGGTTTTCCAAGTGACTTTTGTATATATGTTGCCTGAGTGTGACTTGGATAAGCTTGCTGCTCTATCAACTTAGATGAGAGAAGTCTTCAGGAAGGGCCTTGGAAATCTTTCCTTGGTCCTATATTTGGAATCTGACAGGGCAAACATCATTACTGCAGGTGAGAAAACTGAAGCACAAGCAGATAAAGCAACTTGCCCACCATGGCTATTAAGAGATGGGGAGGGCATTCGGACCTAAGTTTCGTAAAACATACTATTTCTCAAAGAGAACAAGGAACATGCTTCCAAAACTCTAAGATTCTACAATCTGGGAAAAATAAAGTAAAATTAAAGTGAAACGTAACAAGGATGTCTGTAAAGCTTTGCATTCAGTTTCAAAAAGTTAAATGTGCAGTATAGAAATAATGGGTGACTAAAAGAAATGCAAACTTAAACCCCCAGGACACTGAGAATACATCTGCATCAATCTGTATACTGGTTGCCAGTCAGCCTACTTTACTAGTGTATTCATTTCTACAGTCCACATTTTTGAGCTGTATTGATTTTTTAAAATAAGATAATGGTGAAAACAATGTCATGGGACAAAATATGCTTAACAAAACCAAACAGAATAATGGTCTTCAAATATTTGAAAAGGTGTTAAGAAAATAATAGGTTTTATTCAGCATCACTGCAGAGGATAGAAGTAAAATGAAAATAACAGCACTACTTATTTACCTCACAGGTTGTTGTGAAAACTTAGCTAAGTACCTACAATATTTAGATGAAGGAAACAACTAAGCTCCTACTTTATGCTAAATAATGCAATTGAGATACTTTATTAAACCTTTGCAATAACTCTGGGAGATTTATTTAATTCTATTTTATAGAAAAGGAATTAGAGCTTGAGTAGTTGCTTGTCCAAAACTACCCAGCTAATACGTGATGGGACTGGGTTTCAAACAAAAGTTTCCCTGACCCTAAAACCCTTGTTCCTTCTACTATTTCATCCCACCTCCAACACCACAAAAATGGAACAGGTTTTCTCATGAGGCAATGAGCTCCTTAAATATACCTGACTCAAGTGTGAATTTTAAAAAGCTGATCTGTCATTTAAAAAAGTAGTAGAAATATCTATGAATAATGTGCAGGTTAAATATTACAAAATACAAGATATTGCTATGTTCAATAATAATTTAATTTTAATAGATGTCTTCCACTAAATTTTCATTTTATTACACCTGTTAAAACTAGCCAAATAAAAGTAACTGTCTAGTAATACAATCTACTAATTTATCAGAATTATTGATAACTATTAATAAACTACATAAATGTTATACTTATAAACAAAAAAATATTTTTAAAACTTTCAGCATGAACACAAATAGAAGAAATTAAGTGAGCTGTCATATTAGCTTCTGCCCACTCATCCCATCTGTTTTTCCTCTCCCTGTTTTGTTTTATGGAACTCTGATTTGCTTTGTAAGATGCAACAAGATGTAGGGTACAAAATATTAAAACTAAATATACGAGAAATCTAAAAGCCCTAATTTATTTTGCCTTTATGCTTCAATGAGAAAACTGAGACAATAGTACACATAAATTTTCCATCAATTAGGTATATTGGTTTCTAACATCTATGAATTGGCAAGCATTTCTAATACGCTTATTTGAAACATCTGGAATATGCTTTTGGGGAGCTTTCTGTCACATATACCATTCAAATAAGGTCATATAATCTGTCAGCTTTGTTGAAGGGAATACAAAGATAAGATATCTTGAGCTCAACCTACCCTATTATTAGAGACAAGTAAAACAAAGGCCCTGGAGTTTAGGGGGTTTTAACTGAGGGTTACTTCGTGGTAACATTACAAGTTGATCTACCTTTCTCTCCCTCTTCCTCACCTCCCACCTATCTCTTAGCAATGCACCTAATTAGAAGAAGCTCTAACAGCAGCATTTTCACTCAACAAATATTTACTGAGTGCCCATTATTTGCCAGACCGTTATGAGACACTGAGGTGACCAAAGCAGACATGACTACTGATCTTTTTGAAGGTTACAGTATGGTGTGGGCAATACACATTACACAAACATTCACATGAATAGCAAGGTAACTACAAATTATAACAAGTGATACGACAGAGTATAATACTAAGAGGACCTAATTTCAACTGGGGTCTCAGGCAAGGTGTGCCTTTAAGGAAGTGGTATTAAAGTTGAGATCTAAGGAGAAGTAGGCGTCAGGGAAGCAGAGTGAAGCAAAGAGGATTCCAGGAAGACAAAACAAATACTTCAAAAGGAAGTTCATTATTTAGTTTAGCCAGTGTTCTTTTTGTACTCAGTAAAGGCTAAAGTGAAAAGGTAAAATGTTTTTTTTCTTTTCAGAATACCATAATATTTACCATGACTTTCTACGAGTAATGGGTTTTCCTGATTCAATTTAGTTTTGTGTGCCAGGAATGCTGATGAATAGGGGGTCTTTTATTCTCCTGTTGATATGTGTATTTTTTCAGCATGTAAAAAAGCATGCAGCCTTTTTCAAAGCAATACTGACCAATGTCCTGAAGTCAATGTCCATGTTTTGCGGTAATCCAGGCTTGACTTTGCTTAGTAATACTGATGTTGCTTTCAACTGCATATTGTATTATTAAAAAATTCAAATAACTTTGTGGTTGGGTTTTTTTTTTTTAAAGAATAGTTTGTAGCAATCCTTAAACCTATTTATGTATTTTAAAAATATAAAAATTACCTTAGATTAATATACTTTTTCTCCTAAGAGCTCACATTTGACTACATTGTTGCTGCTAAAAGTCTGCTTATCCAAAGCAGGGGTATTTCACTCTCAGTTTTTTCACTGTCAGAGACAACATAGAAAGAGAGCTCACCAGGTCTGCCCTCTGCTCAGGCACTGAAATGTTTATCCAGTAATAAGATTACAGACTGCCAGTCTGGCAATGTTGAATGAATCTATGTTGGGCTTCATCACCAATCCTTACATCAGTCGTATCTGAGAAATCGGATTGGCTGATAGCCAATGAACCATTTCTCACATCCTGCCACTATAAACTAAACATGTGAGTGGAGAAAACTTTTTTCTATACTGAAATTAAAATTCAAACATCTCCCAAGTACATTACCTCAAAAAATTTTTTTGCCCACTAATGATATAATTGCTCCAAAGAGGCACACACACAAGTTCAATTTGAATTACATAATGGGAGAGACTCAAAGTATTATCAGTACAGAAAATTGTGGATCATAAGTATGGCTATTATTAAACCAAATTAAAACTTGTATTAGCAAATAATTTCCCCATATTTCAAGTGCTGTAAAAGCAGTCTCTTTTTAAAAAGAGCAATAACTCCAACATGATGTTTACACCAACTTTAAATGTCCTTTTAAAAATAAGAATAAAGCCTCTCAAGAAAGTGCATTTAAATGACCACTATTCATTTAAATGAATATGTTTTTTTTCAATACTTTTATAATTTTTAAAATTTAATGCCCCAAAACTTGATTAAGCTTTTTTTTTTTTTTTTGAGCGCGGCAGTGTTTACATGAAAAACAATCCAGTGAGAGAGAAATTTCTATTTTAAAGAGGTCACCTGATGAAACTGAAAGCTAGTAAAATCTGCATATTTAAAAGACTCACTACCTGGGATGCCTAAAAAATTAGTTTCAAGATATAAACCGGTCAACATTCCTGAATTTGAATCACCTAAAAAGTTAAATGCTATCTATATACCAAATGATTGAGCCTCGGGTGGAAACTGGCTTGCCAAATATCCCAAGCTCATCTGATCAGACAGACTTACCACATCTCTATTACCTACTGAAGCAAAACCTAGCAACATGAAGGCTTCTGGGGCACGTTTTAAATACTTTTATCAAAACGGGTGTCACTTCTTTTTGTCTGAATTGCCATGCTTGCTCTCAATCCAGATCCTAACAGGGGAGTAGGAAAAGGTTCCGTTATAAAGGAAAACTGGCGAGACCTGGGTAGGGTACCTTATGGATGCCTTTAGCGGCAGATCCACAGATAATGGCCAGCCCTCACTGCATCAGAAGTCGGTAAGTTAGATCGAAGCAAAACCAGTCGCTAAAACTGTAAAAGGAAGGACGTCAGCATTCAGCACGTGTAAGAGTAACGCAGTAGTAACATTTTTCGAGGCACAAACGAAGGCACTGAAAAGTTTCTGTTTCATTTGCGACATCTTAGAGCTCATCCAGGCTGGCTCGTTCAACGTAGTGGTGCAGGGTGTAACTTATCCTTTCTAATCAAAGATGACACCGATAGCCCGATTTCCTGTGGGGATGGGTGTGGCCGAGAGACAGCTCCGTCCAAGCCGTCAATCTGTGCGTGGAAAAGTCTGCAAGTCGCACACACGCCTGCCGCTCGGTGTCTAGTCGTGCCTGCAGCCGGCGGGGCCCACGCTTCTGACTGCGATGACTTCAAACAGAATATCCAACAGGCAACCGAGTGGCGTGGGCTGTTTTTATTGCTCCAAGACACAGTTGCACTCCCCTGGGTTTCATCTTAAGAAAAACCTCCCCGGGGGGGTGAACAACTCGGAGCAACGCTGCAACTTGCACAAAAACTTATAAACAGCGTCAGGAAACTGGGGTGGGGGCTCTCGGTCTCTAGACACCATGTCCTCACCCCCTGGAGACGGGGACACGGCGAAGTGATGAAAAGAGAAGGAAAAGGCTCGTCCAAAATCCCGGAGCCCGGCCGCCGCCGCCGCTCTGGCGTCGGGAGCTGGTCTGGGGAACCCAGGACCGCCGGATCCTGACCGAGGGGCCGGACGCGGCGGTCGCCCACGGAGCGCGAGTCCCCGGTGGCCTCGGCGCCCACGCCGGAACTTGGCCCCATCTGGAGGCCGCGCCGGCGCCCCCATCGCCGCGGCGCCCCCCGCTCGCCCCCCGCCGCGCGCGCCGCCAACTTCCCGCCCAGCCCGCGGCCGCCGCCCAGCCCCGCGCGGGGTCCCAGTCCCGCCGCCGCCACCTCCGCCACCGCCGCCACTGCCGCCGCCGCCGCGTGCGGGGGTTTGGGGGAGGGGCCGCCCTCGCCCGACGGGCCCCGAGAACAAAGCGGCGGCCGCGGCGGCGCTAACTTTTTCGGTGTCCGCTCCGCGCTCCCCGGGGCGACTACTTACAGAGGAGGGCTCGGCCGTCCGTGAGAAACTCCGCGCCCGCCGGCCCGCGATCGGGTCTCGGACGAGGCGCCAGCGAGGCTTCACGCGCCTCGCAGGATCCCGCCCGCCGCAGGCGCCCCTTCCTCCCGCCTCCTCCCTCCTCCCTCCTCCCTCCTCCCTCCTCCCCGTCCCGTCCTGAGGCCCGAGGGCGGGGGGCCCGGGCGTGCGGGGCGGGGGGCGCGCGGCCGGCGCGGGGCCTGCCGGGAGCTGTAGTTTCCCGGCGAGCACGAGCGGGTGGTAGCCGCGCGTGGGCGGCACTCACGGTCCTCACCCCGCGCGCGGGGGCGGCGGGACCCTGGGTTCCTCCGGCTCGTGCCGCCCCCCACGAGGCCGCGGCGCGTCCTGGAGCGCGGGGAGCGCTGCGCGGGGTGCCCGGCGTGGCTGTCGAGCGGTCTCTTTCTCTCGTGGTCCGCTCCGGCGCAGGCGATGGAGTTGGGGGGGTTGAGAGGGGCCGGCTGGGACGGGCGCCGCGCAAGGGGTGCAGAGCAGAGCGCGGTTTCCACCTGAGATCCCTTCCCCCAGCTTCCCACCTTCCCCTCCACGGTGCTGCCCCGCGGGGGCGGCTGGCAGAGCCCCGGGGCACTTGGCACCCGGGCGGACGCATCCAGAGCCCCCGCCGACCGCAGAGGGAACTGAAGTGGCTCCTCGCCATGTGTTTCGGGGTTCCTACTTGGCCATTTATAAATTCGAGGGCGCACCCCTGCCACCCGAGGGAAGTGCGGTCAGGAGTCACGGACCCAGGCTTCTCCTGGCCGGGAATCCAGGTGGCAGTGCCAG
The DNA here is from genome assembly GCF_028538775.1 of Myotis yumanensis. Classification (NCBI taxonomy): domain Eukaryota; kingdom Metazoa; phylum Chordata; class Mammalia; order Chiroptera; family Vespertilionidae; genus Myotis; species Myotis yumanensis. The sequence continues at coordinate 18,098,797 of NW_027223762.1, forward strand.
GTGAGTGGGGCGGGGGTGGGAGTGCGGGTGAGCATCTAAGGCAGCGGTTCTCAACCTTCTGGCCCTTTAAATACAGTTCCTCCTGTGGTGACCCAACCATAAAATTATTTTCGTGGCTACTTCATAACTGTAATGTTGCTACTGTGATGAATCGTAATGTAAATACCTGATATGTAGGGTGGTCTTAGGCGACCCCTGTGAAAGGGTCGTTGGACCGCCAAAGGGGTCGCGACCCACAGGTTGAGAACCGCTGATCTAAAAGGAAAACACGCCGTATGTTCAATCACTGATGGTTTATGTGAGAAAAGCCCGAGCAGCTGTCCCAGAAACCACCTGATTCTCCTTCTGTCAAAATGTTACCCCCAAAGTAAATGGTGTGGAAACAAGCGAAGGGCTGCAGTCAGCAATCCTCCCACCCCCAAGCAGAGGTCAAGAGGGCAGTTTTTGAGAACAGAAAGAAAGTTAAGTGGGTCCCTACTTTTTATACCAAGTCATCCATCTTAATGACTGTCTCAGGTTTGAAAGTTAATAAGTGCGAATTTTGCTCTGGCCGGTGTGGTCAGTGGTTAGAGCGTTACCTGAGGACCGAAGGGTCGCGGGTTCGATTCCCGGTCAAGGGCATGTACCTGGGTTGCGGACTCCATCCCCGGGTGGGAGGCAATCAGTCGACTATCTTTCTCACATAGATGTTTCTCGCGCTGGCTGGTCCTCCCCCCACTCCCCTTCGTCCCTCTCTCTAAAAGCAATCAATAGAAAAATATCCTTGGGTGAAGATTAAAAAAAAAGGAAGAAGAAATGAGGGTTTTAAAATAATTTATATCAAAGATGGGACAAGTAAAATCGTATAAATCCTAGTCCTACTCTAAAGCTATGTTTTTCAAAAAACATTCTCAGGAATGGGAGGCTGCTAAATGTCTCACATCCAGTAGTAGCTCTCATTCCATCTAATTATACCTTATTCTTCAGAGGGTCCTGCCATTCTTTCACTGTAAAATTGAAAGTAAATTCAGTTGTTTACCTCCTTTTTTTTTTTTTTTAAGAATGCTCTTACCTAACTTTGCCTTTTTCTTCCTTCCACTTCCCAGCAGACGTTTTAGTCCAGCCCCAAATATCCTCTCTCGCAGGATTCCCAGGACCTCATTGGAGCTGTTTACAGCCAGTCCCGTCTCACTAGTGACTTCCATTTTCTCTCCTGGTCCTTAAAGAGACAGATGTTACTCTTCCTAGAAGCAACTTTTCTAAACGAATCAAGCTGCTATTAGAGACTTAAGGATTTGTGTATGTGTGTGTGAGAAAGAATTCCACATAACACCTCTCTTTTCTTTATTTGCATTTATATGTGGCTTTATATAATTTACCATTTGATTATATTTTATTTATTTTATTTTTTTAATCCTCACCCAAGGATATGTTTTTATTGATTTTTAGAGAAAGAGGAAAGGGAGGGGAGAGAGAGAAAGAGAGAGACAGACAGACAGACAGACATTGATCGGCTGCCTGCCACATGAGACCACTGGGGATCAAACCTGCAACCTAGGTGAGTGCCCTGACCGAGAATGGAACCAGCAACCTTTTCATGTACAGGATGACACTTCAACCAACTGAGCCACCTGGCCAGGGCATGTTGATTTTATTTGTAATATAGTTAGACTAGAATGACCTGAGCATTTTACTATAATTTGTACTCTGATCATACACTTCAAAATCTCAAGTATCTTTAGAAAGAATTCTGACTTCATAGGCTTTAAGTTGTCTCATAGTTCCTTAAATCATGATGAAGCGTTTAGCTGAAGGCTAATTGATGTTAATTTAGTTTGTCCTTTTTCCTAGATTCCTTTTGAGACTTTCCAGTCCTTGATGTATTAATTCAATAATTGTTTTTTGAGAGGCTACTATGTGCAAGGCACTTACTTAATAGATCTACAGGTAAAACAGTTGTTCTCAGGAACCTAAAGTGCATTAAACAAGATATGTGAAAATCTCTAATACTGAGAAGAGAGTAAAAAAAAAAAAAAAAAAAAAAAAAGCAGGAAGCAAAATAAATAGCTAGCAGATGTTAGAGAAGCACAAGACATTCCCCTGACCTGGGGAAGGGTAAGTGCATGGGAAAAGAGAATTTAACTAGGTTTTGAAGAAAGAGTAGGATTTGGAAATATGGGGAGAGGGGTGGGGGGAAAAAAAGAAAATTCTAGTTGGAAGCAACAGTGAGCAAAGGCACATAGATGTGAAAACATGGGCACATTTGTGAACTAAGCAGTTCAGTTAGGCTGAGCCATTGGGTTTTTTTCTTCACAATTTAAAAAAATTGAGATGTAATTTATAAACCATAAAATCCACTCTTTAAATGTGTGCAATTTACTGGGTTTTAGTACATTTATAAAGTTACGCAATATCACACCATCTAATTTGAGAATATTTTTATTACCCCCAAAAGCAATCCCAGGCCCTACAGCAGTCACTCCTCATTACCCCCTGAGTTGGCCAGCCCACCCAGTGGGCTCCCAACAGAGTCACACGGGTGTTTGTAGTTAGAAGCCTCACCTGAATGGTGCATGTAGAGGGGATACTGGCAGGGCATCTGCTGCATCTGCTCCATATAGCTGCAACTTCCGTCTTACAAACCTGTATCTCTAGCCCCCACCTCCTGCCCATCTCTCTAAAAAAAAAAAAAAAAAAAAAAAAAAAAAAAAAAAAAAAAATCAATGGAAAAATATCCTTTGATCTCTTTCTGTAACCACCTGAATGTCCCAGAGAAAGATCACAAATTCAACGTGTCCCTAACTGAACTCATCTTTTCTTCTTCCTCTACGTGTTTCCAATCTGAGCTCATAGTACCACCGTCTGTTTAGTCATCCAAGACAGAAACTTCTTAGTTAGCCTAAATTCCTTTTCTCTTTTCTCCAAATCTAATCGGTGGCTAAACCCCACCAATTTCATACAATCATGTTCCCTGTGTTGTATGTCCTTTCTTCTTTTCCACTATTACCATCTTAGTTCAGGCCTTTCATTAACTCTCACCTGATCTACCGAAAGGATCGAAGAGATTTCCCTGCCTCGAATCTTCTCTTCTTTAACCCACTCTCCACTCTGCCACCAGAGCAATAGTTGTAAAATGCGGAATCGATCCTATGATTCCCTGAGCCTCAAATCCTTCAGTTGCTAACCAGTGTCTTTCTTGTGCTAACTTTAGAGCACGGCATGCCCCCTTCCATGGGCCCCTTGCTGCTTTCTCATATTGCTACCCCCCATTCTTCATATATCTAGGACCTCAGGCAGTGGTGGACTTTTGTTCATGCAACACCTGTCTCCCCCTTTTCCACCTGGTAAACATTTCAAAGACTCATTCGGTTCCAGTAGTCTTCTGGGATGCCTTTCCTGTCTACTTCAGGCCTGATGGGAATAACCATTCCTTTCTTCCATAGCACCTGTGACACATCTTTACCCTAATCTCTCTCTTACTAAACTGTAAGAGAGCAGGAGTCATATCTAATTCATCCTTACATCCCTTGCAAAGTGCCTTTCCCAGACTTAGTCTTCCGCTGACATAGTTGAATACTAGAAATTTGGGGGTCATTGCAGAGGGTGGAGAATGAAACTATGGAAAAGGATGACATTACCCTGCAGGAAGGCCAGGGGCAGGAATTACATTCCTTGGTGGTGTGTTATGCTGAAGGATGCAGGATTCTATGTTTGACTCCAGAGCCTCTGTGCTTTTCACTAATCATGTAAATACTAAAGAAGGTCCATTCTTTTTGGCAATGATAAGTTAATGATTTGTTGACTCTGGTGAAAGAGGTGTCAGGAGAAGACTGAGGGCCAAAGGCAAACAAGTGAATTGAAGACGTAAATGGAAGATGAGAGGAAGATACAGAGAATACACTGGTAGTTCTCAGATTTTCAGATTTCAATGATGAATACATTTACAAAAAATTGGAGACTGAGTTGTCAACTTCTTGTTTTGTTGATTAAGAACATTAAAATAAAGCCAGAGCTCAAAACCACTAATCATTAGGGAAATGCAAATAAAAACTACAGTGAGATACTACCTCCTACCCATCAAGTGTTGGCAGGAATTTGGAAAAGTTGGAATCCTTATGCACTGTTGTTGATAGGAATGTAAAATGGTGCAGCTGCTGTGGAAAAACAGTATAGCTGTTCCTCAAAAATTAAAAATAGGATTATCATATGATTCATCAATTATACTTTTGGGTATATATCCAAATGAATTGAAAGCAAGGTCTTGAAAAGATATTTGTACACCTATGTTCATAGCAGCATAAGCCAATCAGATGTCCATTAGAAGAGTGAATAAGCAAAATGTAGTGTATACATATAATGAAATACTATTCAGTTTTAAAAAGGAAGGATGTTCTTATACAACATGAAAGCATCTTGAGGACATCATGCTAAATGAAATAAGCCAGTCACAAAAAGACAAATACTGTATGATTCCATTTATGTGAGGTACCTAGATAGTCAAATATGGAGAGACAGAACGTAGAATGGCAGTTGCCAAAGGCTGGAAGGAGGAGGGAATGGGGAGTCATTATTTAATGGGTAAAGAGTTCTCGATATGGATGGTGGTGATGGTTGTGCAACAATGTGAATATATTAAATGCCACTGAACTGTACTCGTAAAATGGTTAAGATGATAAATTTTATGTTATGTGTATTTTACCATAATTGAACAACAGCTGAGCAAGACAATAAAAAACAAACTCAAGATTTATTAAGTTAATTTAGAAATTATTATATATAATTTTTAAAATGTAACATCAAGTATGAAGGAAAAATATAAGAATGAAGATTAGCTTTTTTATTAAATACAATTACCTTATTAATAATAAAACACATTTTTTCTTAATTTTCTCATTTTGTAACAGACTGAGAAAACATAGTCCTGAACAGGCATTAATATGGAACTGGCACTTGAGAACTAATAGTGTTAGCTACATTAAAATGGAAGCAAAGGGCAAGAGAACAATAATGAAAGAAGGTAGCAGGGTTCATGGAAGATCATTGTGTACCTGTTTTTATTGGTTAGGCTGTACTATTACATACTATGATGCATCAGATACTCTTTATATTTCTGTCAGGCACTCCTTTAAGTAATCATAATGTATTTGTTTTCAGACATTCAGTATTTTATTGAAAATGTAGTATACTGCCAGTTCCCTACTCTTGTAAAGATTATACTTTCAGAGTCTATTACAAATTAAAGTATATGCTAAAGATATGTGTGTGCGCACTGTAAAATCATCATTATGTAACGAGCTGCATAATTTGATAAACATATGAAATACTAACACACAGAGATGTGCATAATTAGGCTGTTATCTAACCACTACGCCATGTTTCTCTCACAGTTTTGGTCTCTAAAAGACCTGAGTAATAATTTATACTGTATCCTGTATGGTCCTGAATGTCATAAGCCATTAGCTTGTTTTCTGATTGGTGTTCATTTTCTGTAATCTAAGAGTAGAATTTAAAGAAGGGGACCAGTTTGCCTCAATGTGAAATGAAGATGCATAGTTTAGCCTGGCCAGCATGGCTCAGTGGTTGAGCGTTGACCTATGAACCAGGAGGTCACAGTTCGATTCCCCGTCGGGGCACATGTCCAGGTTGTGGGCTTTATCCCCTGTGTAGGGCATGCAGGAAGCAGTCGATCAATGATTCTCTCTCATCATTGATTTTTCTGTCTCCCCCTCTCCCTTCCTCTCTGAAAGCAATAAAAATATATCTTACTAAAAAAAGAAAAATTTAAAAAAAAGATGCACAGTTTATCTATGGGCACTTCATTTGTTTATGAAATTTCCTCCCAGCCCACTTTTCTAAAATTACAATTTTGTTTCTTCTTAATTTGAAGTATATATTTACTCTTAAACTGTTAGAAGGATTTTCTTGGAGAACTAAACAGATACATCACGAAAGTAAATTAATATCATTTGCTTTCTTACAGGTCTCTAAATTCAAACTTTAGTGTTCCCCATAATAGGTGTGTGATTTACTGAGTAAAACCCACAGAAGATCATGGTTTGGCCAGTGACAGAAGGGGATTAGTCTTACTAAAATTGTATGCTGAGTAATTTAGCTTCTTCTTAAGGGAAATTTAGGTACATTCTTGGCCTGGTGCTGATGCTCAGCTCTGTTGAAATGCTTTTTCAAACATTAAAATTGAAGGTGGATAAGTCCATTTAATTTATTATAGTCTGGATAATGATGTAAATACAGACCATTGGGCAGAAAGGATTTTTTATGACCACAGTCTGTATTGTTTTAGAAGTCCTAAAACGCTTGAAATACTATGCTAATGTTTTCAGATATATAAATAAAACAAACAGCATAAATTCATTCTAATTTTAACCAAAAATAAAGAAATATATATGAACATATGTGGTTTAAGGCAGAATTTGGGTTATGATAGTGTGTTGCAACTTTCTATTATTAATAGCTATGTGTGGCATAGTCAAATTGTTTTTTAAATGACTGCTGCTATTTTCTGTGAATTTATGTCATTTTTATTTGCTTTTTTAACATTCTATTTTTGAATCCTGTGGAAAGAGATTTTAGAGTCCTTCTTCCTCTTTTATTTGAGGCTGCTGTGCCTCACCTGAATCTTAAAAACAAGCTTTATTTTTTTGGTATGACTTGAAAATTATTCTTGGAACAATTGTCCTTTCATGAAGAGTCAGAAAGGGCCTAATTAACCATCACAATTAATACTGTATCAAGATGACAAAATTGAGAAAAAGAGCACTTTTATAGTTAAATCTGATTACAGTCTGTGTAGCCTGATCAGTAGAAAAAATCTCACAATTTTATATCATTAAAACATAGATAAATAGAATAGAATATCTTGGAAAATCCATAAGTGACTCCCAAAACAAAAGACAACAAAGTGTCTCAGCCGTGACTTAAATCATATTAACTTACAGTTTAGTATTGACTCTTTTTGAAAAGTTCACCTTTTCCCCTTCCAATAAATATGGCATTAGATATCTGATTAAAGGAGAGAAAGCAACACCAAATGCTTATTCTGCTTGTAACTTGGAAATAAAATAATTTCACAGGTGTCTGGCTTTACATTCAGCAAAAGCTCACCTTGGCACAGTAAACGTTGGATTTTACTGACTACTGAAATGTTCTCCTTTGAAACTGGAAAAACCTGTAGGTTAGAGTAAAAGTGCACTGGCTGCCGTGGAGCTGGCTTTGCGTGCCCCTGGGCAGGTTATTTAACTTCCCTGTGCTTTAATTTTCTCATTAATAATGAAGATAATAATATCTCTCATCATCCTAATTTATAGAATTAGAGGTTCTTTAAAAACTTATTATTGACACACCTAACATCCTTGATCATATTTTTAACTTAACACCATAAAAATGTAGCCAGTAACTTTGAATGGAAACACGTTCTTGAGCTAACAGCTTTTTGTCTTTCACATACTATCATTAATATAGTCCAGAAATTGGTGCCTTGTCACCTACTTGATCCTGTAAGATGTAAAATAAGTTTATTATAGACAATTTTTTGAATAAAAAGTTGAAATGTATCTATAAATATAGATACATACACTATGTTTATCTACGCTTGCTAACAGTCAATTGACAAACTTCACATTGCAGTCAGTTTTGGTATTGTATCGATCAAGTCTCTTCATTGAGTTGTAAGGAGATGAAATTTCTCTTTGCTTCTCCTTTTTTGATTCTCTCTAGTCTCCTCTCTTTGAGTGAAGTAAAATTCATTTTTTTTTTTTTTTTGGATTTTGAAGCCTTTTCTTTTTCAGAGCCCACAGAGAAAAATCAATTTTAAAAAACCAGGACACAGGAAAAGAATGAAAGGAATTTTGCTTGGGGGCAGGATTAGTGTTGGGAAAAGGAATCCGGGTTTACGAAGCGTGTTCTCCCTGCTTTCAGAGAAGCATGAACTGCTATCCTAAAGGGCTGGGGAGGGAGAGGGCCAGAAAACCAGGGGAAAGAGGTTTTCTTCCCTAAGTTTTATTGCCACCTTGACCTCTGATCTGTGGTGAAAGGAGTTGGGAAGATTTACAGGAAATCTGGATTCCTGAGATTTCTAGGGAACAGCAAAAGTCTGACTCTGTATTGCAGAAGCAAACTTGTTTTTTTGGCAAACATTTTCATTCCATTATTGAAAGCAGTGGTGGATGGATTTGGGCAGGGATATAATGTGGGCCCCTTTATATTCTCCATGGCTATTAAAGGCACAAAAGGCAGTGTTGCTTGATGGTTAGAGCATCGGCCTGAGCACTGAAGGGTCACAAGTTCTATTCCAAGCTTAGGGCATGTGCTTGGGTTGTGGGTCCGCTCCCTGCTCCTTGTCCGGCATACCTGGGAGGCAGCCAGTTGATGTGTCTCTCTTAACATTAATGCTCCTCTCTCTCTCTCTCTCTCTCCCTCTCTCTGTCTCTCTCTCTTCCCCTCTCATTCCCTCCCGCCTCCCTCCCTTCACTGTCTTTGAATTCTTCACTATCTTTGAAAAGCAATGGAAAAAATATCCTCAGGTGAGGATTAACAAAGAAACAAAAATGGCAAGGTGTTTCTGCAGAGGCAAAAAGCGAGGGGAAAGTTGGGAGGGTTGAATCTAAATTGCCTGCTCCATAATTAGTCTAGGGTTAGCCCACTTTACCAATCTTTTTTTACCATTGCCCTCAGGGCCTGACAAAATAGCTACTACACAACATGATTATTAATGTCATCATTAATCTATTATGTGGTTTTTGCTAATGTATTTCTCAGAGAATGTGATTAATGCAGTGGTTCTCAGTCCTGCTAGAATCACCTGGGGAATTTTAAAGAAACCTGATGTCCAGACCACACACGAGCCTAATTTTATCAGAACCTGTAGGGGTGGTACCTAGCCATTTTTTAAAAACAAAAACAAAAATCTTTCTAGATGGTTCCATTGGCTTCATGTATTATCTCTCCTAGGTAAAATAGTTTAACACAGCAGTTCTCACATGTTTTGGTCTCTCAGGACCACAAATATCTTTTGCTTATGTGCATTGTGTCTATTAATATTTATTGTATTGAAAATGAAACCAGATATTATATATATGTTTGATTATGGATATAAAAATAACAAAAGCTGTATATCAGTATATTTTAAATAACATTTTCTTATGAAACCACTACGTTTTCTAAAACAAAGAATTTTGTGAGAGGATTGGCATTTTTGAACATTTAAAAAAATTTAATGTGTGAGTTATTAGAAAACAATTGGATTTATTTATGTATTCAATCTGCTGTAGTATGTTATTTTGGTTGAAGTATATGAAGAAAATTTGGCCGCACTCTAACATGTAATAGAAAAAAGAAAGAATATTTTAAAGTCTCTTCAGATAATTCTGGATAATTTTTTTGTTATTAAACCAAAGCATGACAAATGGCAATGTCATAAAAAATTGCTGCAATGTGGAATCTGAAACCATACAAATAATAATTTTTACTCCATGACATTAAAATGCATTGGTCTCTCTTATACTTTGAATGGATCTTTTCTCTATGATTGGGCATAGAGCATTTGGAAAATGTTGGTTCACTGAGTTTTGCAGATATTCCAAATGTCAAACATTTCATTATATAGTATTTTTAAAATTACGTTTGTTAAAATTGACTTTGTCAGAAAAGTTGTTACTATCAGGAAACTGTCAAGCTTATGGTAGCAGATACAAGTTTTCTAAAATTCCCATTTTTACTTGAAAGATCCAAGTTCTGTCATTGGCTATAAATACTGTCAGTTATTATTCTTGAAGGCATAGGCAAACTTTATTCATTTTCTTTCTTTTTTTAAAAAAAATCTTTATTGTTTAAAGTATTACTTTATTCATTTTCAAACAAATACCTGCCAAATATACAAGTCTGAATAACAACAGCTTACTAGTAAATTATTCTTCCAAGCAGAGTAGAATTTTATGATAAAAGCAGATGGCTCTTCATGCATCTCAAACAATTGAGGTGCTTTTCCTCGAGACAGCTGTCCAGTATGTAGCAGAAGTACTTTATTTGTACCTCCCAGGTTGTCATGAAGAATAGTAAGAGGTACTCTCAACTTCTGCTTCCAGTCAAGATGGAGTAACAGGCTGGATTCGTCATCCCATCTTAAAAAAAATAAACAATAATATTCAAATATTGGAAAACAGGCATTCCAGGAGAGCAATGAAAGAAGGAAAAAGAAAGTCATGAGCTGGACTTTCCCCATATGGCTGTATAGAGAGAATTTCCAGGATGCTGTGGAGGCAGGAATTCAAACAAAGCCAGGGGGTCTCTGTGAGATGAAATGACAGACTTGAGAATATGGGAAGGCCAAGTGGCTATAATTTGCAGGACAGAATGTGGGAGGAGAGAAGACAAGCTTCATGTAGAGAGCGCTTCAGAGAGCAGTCAAGATTTCTTCATAAGACTTCAGCTGAGGATGGATCTGCCTATGCATATGAAGAAACTATGCAAGTTGGAAGAATAAACTGCCAAAAAGGAGCAGACATAACAAGCCCGAGAGCTCAGACAGGGTCAAGAGTATTTTGTGTTTCCACCAGAATGGAAAAATTTCAAAATACAAGGGGCAAAAAGTAGAATACCCAGAGTATTGTTTCATTGGGGTCAAATTACACCCAGATTGCAGGCTGCTCTGTTCCAGCCTAAGAAAATTTAGAAACAAGCCTCCACAGGATCGAACTCTTTCCCACTCAACTGTGTCTCAGAACAAAGATCAAGAATATTTAAGGAAATAACACATATGTCCAGCACCCAAAAAAGTAAAATTCATAACATCTGGTCTCTAATAAAAAAAATTACCAAGCATGCAAAGAAGTGGGAACATACAACCCATAATCAAGAGAAAAATTAAAGAAACACACATATGAAAACAAAAAGAAACAAAAAAATGGCACAGATGATAAATTAGATAAGAATAGTAAAACAGCTGTCATAATTATATTCCATATATTCAAAGGTAGAGAAAAGGTTGAGGATGTTAAGAGATACAGATGGTATGAAGAAAATCCAAATTAAACATCTAGAGAAGGCAAAAAAGCAATGTCTGGGCCAAAAAGAACACTGAATGGAATTAACAACAGATTAGACACTGCCAATGAAAGACTAGTGAACTTGAAGACGTAGAAGTATAAACTAGACAAATAAAATAGACAAAAAGTAGAAAAAAATAGAGTGCTAGTGACCTGTAGGAAAACTTCAAAGAACTTTATATATATAAAAGCCTAAGCAACTGTTTGACTGTTCAACCAGTAGCTATGATGCACACTGACCACCAGGGGGCAGACGCTCAATGCATGGGCATGGAAACATGGAACAGACTGATGAATCTCAGAGGGAAGTGGGGAGAGGGGAGGGTGGGAAGAGATCAACCAAAGATCTTATATGCATATTAGAGGCCTGGTACACAGATTTGTGCACCGGTGGGGTCCCTTGGCCTGGCCTGTGGGGATTGGGCTGAATCCGTGCACCAGGTCTCCAACATCCCCCAAGGGGTCCTGGTTTGCAAGAGGGCACAGGCCAGGCCCCACTGGTGCACAAATCCATGCACCGGGCCTCTAGTCCTATATAATAAAAGGCTAATATGCAAATAGACCGAACAGCGGAACGACTGGTCACTATGACACGCACTGACGACCAGGGGGCAGATGCTCAACGCACAAGCTGCCCCCTGGTGGTCAGTGCACTCTCATAGGGGGAGCGCCGCTCAGCTAGAAGCTGGGCTCACCGCTGGGGAGCACAGCGGTGATAGTGGGAGCTTCTCCCGCCTCCGTGGCAGTGCTAAGAACCCCTCGAGGGATGTCTGCCTGCCAGCTTAGGCCCGTGGTGAGTCAGACATCCCCGAGGGGCCCCAGACTGCAAGAGGGTGCAGGCCGGGCTGAGGGACCCCACCCCCACCCCCAGTGCACAAATGTTGTGCACCGGTCCTCTAGTTTATATATAATTGGAAACCCTCAAGGAGGGGGAATAAAAATTTGAGAAATAATGGCAAAATTTTTCCAAATTTGATGAAAACTTAAAACCCACTGATCCAAGAAACTTTATGAACCCCAAGCAAAAGAACGTAAAAAAACAAAGAAAAAACCCCACCAAGGCATATCGTAGTCAAATTGCTTAAAAACTGTGATAAAGAGAAAAATCTTAAGACAGACTGAGACACATTGCATGCAGAGGAACAAAGATTAGGATGACAGTCAATTTCTTATCAGAAAAAAAGTAAGCAACAAGATATTTGAGCAACATCTTTATTTTTTAAAAGTATATTTTTATTGATTTCAGAGAGGAAGGGAGAGAGAAACATCAGTGATGAGAGAGAATCATTGATCATCTATTGGCTGCCTCTTGCATGCCCCACACTGGGGATGGAGCCCGCAACCCCGGGCATGTACCCTGACCCGAAATTGAATATTGACCTTCTCGATCATAGGTCTATGCTGAACCACTGAGCTACACTGGCCAGGCAAAAAACCTACTTTGTATGTATTATAAGAAAACAGTTTAAAAGTAAAAAGGATGGAAAAAATATACCTTGCTAAGGCTAATTTTAAAAAAGTTAAGTGGCTATATTAAGAATAGAAAAAAAGTAAATTTCAGAGCAAAAAATATTACCAAGTATAAAGAAGTTTACTTCATAATGATAGAGGTCAAATTGTCAAAAAGAAATATAATCATAAACATTTATGCACTTAATAAGAAGGCTTAGACACATTATGTAAAAATTAATAGAACCAAAAGAAATAGGCAAATCCACAATTATAGTCAGAGATTTTAACACAACTCTCATAGTAATCAATAGGACAGGTAGACAGAAAATCCGTTATTATATGGTGAATTTGGGGAACATTACCAAATACCTAGATCTAAATGACATTTATAAAGCATTCTATCCAATAACAGAAGAATACACACATTTTTCATGTACAGAAGGAATATTTACCAAGATGGGTCATATTCTGGGCTATAAAACAGTTCTCAAAAAAATTTTAAGGATTCATTCATACCAAGTCTGTTCCCTGACCATGACAGAATTAAATTTGAAATCAATAACAAAAATATATCAGGGCAATCCTTAACTACTTGGAAACTAACTAACACAATTTAAATAACCCATGGGTAAGAAATGGATATGTTCAATCTCTTGATTGCGCTGACGGTTTTATGTTGTAAACATGTTAAAACCCATCAGGTTGTATATTTTAAATATGTTCAGTTTAATGAAGTTTAATTATATCCCAAAAAAGCTGTTAAAAAGACATGTAATGTACTCAAAAGTTGAAATTTAATAACTACAATTTTTATTGTTTCATCAATAATAGATATTCTTAAGTGAGACTAGCTCTTTTTCTTTTCTTTTATCACACTGTCCTCCTCTGTCTCTCTCTCTCTCTCTCTCTCTCTCTCTCTTTGCCATGCAGGGCAGTGAAGAATACAATGACTACAAGTACAGTTTTGTTTTTTGTAATAGTCCAGCTTTTTGTGTCCTGTCTTGGTAAGTGCCAAGATGCGAGAGTTTTACCTGCCATTGCTTTTGCAATATTAGTGCAAACTTAATACAGTGAGAAAAAGGAAATCTTGCTTTGGCATTATGATGAAAATTGAGTTGACCTCGCAGACATCCAAAAGGGTCTTGGAGAATCCCCGGGGGCCCATGGATCACATTTTGAGAACTTGTTTTAGCAGAAGTTTCTGGTCATGAATGCTTTAGTCCATTGGTGTCACTTTACAGGTGGGACCAGGTGTGTGAAAATCCTGCCAAGGCAACTGCATGGGGAAGATCTTTTTTAGCAGTTGGGTTCTCAATGTGCTTCAAACCAACAGGATAGAGTTTGTACTATAATAAAAACGATAATGACTCCACCTGTGACCAGGGCTATCCTTGCATAAACAAAAATTTTTGCAATGATGAAAAACAGCCTCAAATTGTTTAATTAAATGTAATAGTCATGGGTTATCTTCTACAGGAAGAGTCTAATGAGTGGAAAAGTTGCAGTAATGAAAAAATAGCAGATATTAAAAAAAATAGTAGATACCAGGAGTTTCTGACAGTTTCCAGAGTAGGGGGGGTGGGAAGAATGAGTGAAGGAAAGGGGAGAAGGACATTTAGTATATAAGGCGCAAGAAAAGATATGAATAAAGAAGGTAGGGATACATAAATAGAGAGCTGTGTTGGGTTTGTAGATTTACAGCAAGTTGTCAGGAAAGCCCACATGTGTAAAACACCATTTACTAACATCAGCTTCTTATGCAAAATGTTTTAGATCTGTTCAAGATACATTATACAAATGCATTAGTGGTGGAGACAGGAATGCACCGCTCAGATCCCCCTTCAGGAAGGGACTGTTCCTGCCGTTAGTGTTCTTGGCAGACAGCCTCTAGCTGTCAAGTCCTTTGGCTGCCGAGAGCTGCTTGCAGGAAGTACCCCATTGAAGTGGGGGTATGAAGCTCCAGCAATTCTGACTCACTGTGGGGCAACTCTGCCAGGCGATTTCAGCTCCTGGGCTCCCTATGGGGCGAGGTGAGGCTGTGGAGAGGGGCCCCCTTCCCCACTACATTTACTCTCAGCTCAGTCGAGGTCCTCCCGCCCCCTCCCTCGGGTTTGTCCCAAGGGCACTCCCTAATACACATCCTGAATGCTAAACGCTGTCTCAGAGTCCGCTTCCTGTAGATCCAAACTGCAACCGCATCTTATTGACTTAAATACAACCTAACTTGGAGAACCCTCAGGAATGGAAAATCAAGTTATGTGTTAACATTTTAACTCAAGCTTTTCCTTATTTCTTATTTTGAATTGCTTATATTTAGCATGATATTATCTTTAACCTCTTGTTTCATATAGCTTTGCTATTTCTGCCTCTCATTTTAAAAAAATAGGAACCATATTGTAGAAAGATAAAAAGGTAATAGGGTAAGAAAAACGATTAGGCTGATGACACTCAGTAAACGCACTATTTCAAGGTTGGTCTAGGCCAGTGGTCGGCAAACTGCGGCTTGTGAGCCACATGCGGCTCTTTGGCCCCTTGAGTGTGGCTCTTCCACAAAATAACCACGTGCGGGTGCGCATGTACAGTGGGACTGAAACTTCGTGGCCCATGCGCAGAAGTCGGTATTTTGTGGAAGAGCCACACTCAAGGGGCCAAAGAGCCACATATGGCTCGGGAGCCGCAGTTTGCCCACCACTGGTCTAGGCAACAAGACAGGAAATGTATTGAGACATGTGATAGTGATTTTGTTCTGAATATTGTACTGTCCGTGAATGTAATAAAGAAGCTATTTAATTTTGCGTAAGCCTGAAGGGGTCCAATTGTCCTCAAAACTCTCGGACAAGAATAGGGTTAGTAATTCGGAACATCAGGAAAATAGGTACTTAAATCCTGTCTTCCCCTGTAGCTCCAGAGGAGGGCAGAGCAGTGTCTTCTCAGGTCAGCCCTCTCTATCAAACTCATTCTAACAGCCAAGCCTAGAAAATAGTCCAAGTCAGCCAGAAGGCTGGCTCCATTACCTTCAGACATTTGCTCTCGGGGAAACAGGTGAGTTTCAACGTGTCCTGTTGTGATATTTTTTTGGATCTATATGTTCCTAGGAGATGACTCAGGAGAGGCCACACCCTCATTCTCACTGTGGAAGAAAAAGAGGATGGTGCAGTCATTGTCCCGACAACTTAGACCAGACACCCACAAAGTAGAGATACTGTTTTATTTTTTCCAGGATTATCTTGATCAGTGATCTTTGATGCTACAAAGTAAGTTCAGTTGTGTTTAGCTCTACCTTTTGAGGGGCTGCATTGGGGAAGAAGACTGTCTAAAGAACCACTGGGAACATTCTAGATCTTACTTATGTCAGGTAATCCCTTTAACCAGACTTACCCAGTTTGGCAAGGTAAGTGTTAGTGAGAAAAAAGAGGAAAGGTAAGATGGGTTCAGGGTTCAGGCTTTGTATGGAGGATGGGGAGTCTCAGTTTGCACATCTGTAAATCGGTATGATGTTTATGAAGACTAAATGAGGGGACATGGGACAAGCACCCAGGACAGTGCCCGGTACAGAACTGTGGGAAAAGAGCTGTGGGAAGACACTTCATAACCGCACCGGGTCTGATGAAACCTCGCTCCCCTTGCTCTTCCCAGCAATGGCCCTGGAGATCATAAAAATGCCTCTCCCCGTCTCTTCCTTCCTTCTCCTCGTCCTCCCCAAGACAAGGAAGCAGCCGTCTCCGTTCGCCGGGATTCGGAAGCTCCAGCCTTCCAGAACAGCCCAGCCCGGGGGTTGCTAAGGTCGGGATGGGGGAGGTGGGGGTGGGGAGAGGAGAGCTGCGGCTTCTGCCTGCGCAGCGCAGCGGGGAGGCGACGGGGAGGAGATGGGGGGGCGGGCGCAGTCCACCCCAGGGTGGAGAAGAGGGAAGGCGAAGGACGCGCGCTCCCAGGCTCGTGACCGTGACCGCAGGCAGCGCAGGGACCCGGGCGCAGATAGCCTTGGAGAGATGGCAGGCGGCGGGCACCGGCGCGTCCTGGGCGCCCTCCACCTGCTGCTGCTGGCCGCCCTGCCCCTGGCAACCGAGGGGATCAGTCGGGACGCCGCAGCCTGGACCCAGGAGAAGGTGAGGGACTGCTGTTGCGCGATGGTACCTGGGCGGCTCTTGCCGGGTGCGGGGATCTGGGGCCGGGCGAACCCACCTAGGCAGCGAGGGAGGCGGGGCGGAGCGGCGGTCCCCGGCCCCAGCAGCCATACCGCTTCGGGCTCCCAGGGTAGTGGGGGCTCTGCGTCCTCGCCAGGGGGCCTCGCTAGCCTCGGGGACGCCGCGGGAGCTGGATGAGGTCACCGGCCTCCCCTCGGCTGGGTCCGACGCGACTGCTGACAGGCGCAGGAAGTGTGTCTGGCCGGTGGCCCCCCGCAGGAAGGTGGGAGCTCATGGCCACGCCGCCGCCCACTCGGGACCCATGAGGCCCACGCTCTCCCACCGCTGCATCCCAGGACACCCTGGAGACGCTGATGTTTCCATGTAGCCTCTGGACAGACGTGTGTGATTGTCAGTCCGTTTTAGATTTTCAAGCGGAGCATCTCCGAACCAAGGACCTTAACTGGATGCCCACTTTCCTTAAACATTTTTTTTTTTTGTTTTAAAAGAGTAAAATGCAATGGTCAGAGCAATGTATCTAGGTATAGGTGCAAATTTCATATAAGGAACTTAGAATGCAAGTGCGTTGCAAGTGCGCTCGGTGTGAACTAAGAAGGTTCACAGCTATTTCCCTTTCCTGTGTAACAATTTTGAAATCATGACATTGCTAGAGGCTTGTGCTAATGTTAATGGTATTGGAGTAAAATGGTATGGCCTTCAAGATACAATGAAAAAAGCCCTAAACGGTTTGGCTCAGTGATTAGAGCGTCGGCCTGCGGACTGAAGAGTCCCAGGTTCTATTCCGGTCAAGGGCGCTACCTTGGTTGCGGGCACATCCCCAGTAGGGAGTGTGCAGTCTCTAATCGGTGTCTCTAACTCTCTATCCCTCTCCCTTCCTCTCTGTAAAAAATCAATAAAATATATTTTTTTAAAAAAGATACAATGGAAAGCAGCGAAGTAAAGGGATTTCAATGCTGACAGTGTTGTTGAACACATCTTTTAAATGCTTACAATTTACGTGCCTGTGTTTACTCACACGTGTGAGATACAGGGCACACGGGAGAATGCACAGGCCCTTGCTGGCACTCCAGTCTGCTCCTCCCAGCCACCTGCATAGGGGTAGGAACAGCCCAGGTCAGTTCTCTTAATGAGCCTCACCATCCAGGGGCACACACGCTCCCACTGCACAGGGAGAGACCATCGGCCACAGGAAGACCATCAACCACAGGGAGCCTGGTGGGGATGCAGGAAGCCAACTCAAGAATAACTTCATTATAAGAAAAATAACTTCGTCAGAAGGTGTCACATTGAGGTACCAACTCAAACCCTCTCCTTCGCTTCACTGTGAGGACCTTCCTGGTCAGAAATTGGGCACAAAGAACCAGAATGGGGAGCTACACCAAACCTGCCTTTATGATCCATCAAAATGGTTGGGAGTAAGTGAGATGGGAACTGTTTGAACGAGCTGCTCCGAAGGGATCGTTGGTAGGCAGGTTGTACTTGTAGATGGCAGAAGGTGCTGCATTCTTAAATTGTTTAAAGCCATGAGAACTGAACTTTTGGGAATGTCTTTTAAAGTACAAGTCCCTTTTATATTTATTCCAAGAAGCTTCTAGTCACTGTAGTTTTTGGAAACTGGATGCTCTCTGGGAAAGTGGTGCAAGCAAATGAACAAATGACAAAATCAGCTGTGACCATGCCTGAGAAGCCCCCTCCCTCTTCTTTCGGTAGGCCTCCGTGAAGGCCTCCAGGCAGCCAGTACAGTGTGCGGCCTGGGAAAAGAATTAGTCACCACTAAAACACATGCCTTCCTGCTCTCTGTGGCATGGATATTTTAACCATGTGAGGTGTGCTCTTGGTACACTGGTCTGCCCAAAGGTGAGGCGTGGCAAAGCACTGATTTTGAAATCCTTTTTCTTGGCTGTGAAATAAAGGTGTGTCTCTTCCAGCAGCATCTAATATGTAAAAACAGTTCAACCCTAGCTTAAGGTTGTGTTCACAAGATAACGATTTGGTTATTTGAAACCTGCAAGCAATTTCTCCGTAGAAGCAATATTAGGAAGCTCATAGTGCCCCCGTGAAGAGGGTACATTTATCTCCAATTTACAGATGAGGAAACTCGACCACGATTACATCTCTTCCACTTTCTTCTCCAAAGTAGACGAGGCCTGGCTGATGGTTCAGGGACCGTGTCCAGCTAGTGAAGGAGTGTGAGAAGATTGGAGGGCCAGAGGAAGAGCTTACTTACTCCTCTCTGGGTCAGTGTGGACCCTAAATGGAATTCCAAAATCAGCCATTTTGTTTTTGGAACCCTCTCTCCTCTCACTCCTTAGTTCTCCCTTCCCCTCACCTCCCTTATGGAGCTTAAAGGCCATTATTCTGGGGGTTGATCCATATTCCAAAATTACTTCTGAATCCTGCCTTTCCCAATCGCCAAACAGTTTGGCCCAAACCTATCCCTTTAGTACAACCTTGTCAACCAGCTGTTAAAAGGAATCTAATTAAATCAATCCTCCCTTAGGTGTGAATGACTGGTGACTGTGTTTTTAAAACAGAAGCTTTTAGCTCCAACACATTAAGGAGTATGGCTTGTCTTGAAGTCTCCCAATTATAAAGTTAACTCGTGCTGGTTTTGGGAAACTAGGAGAATACAGAAAAGGACACTAAAAAGGAAACTATCATCACCCATAAGCCCACATTCAGAGATGATTGCTGTTAACCATTTTGGTGTTCTTATTTGTTTTCTCTCTATATCTATAATATAAACATATACATACAGGGTGGGGTGAAAGTAGGTTTACAGTTGTTCATATGGAAAATAATACAATAATTGATAAATAACAATACAAGAATAAAATCTGTTTTGTGCACTCACAACTGCAAGCCTACCTTTACCCAACCCTGTAATTATATATATATATATATATATATATATATATATATATATATATAAATGTGTGTATTTATGTTTATAGAGATGATAAAATTTAGTGATCTCATGAGTTTTATGAGAACTGAATGAGCTATTCACATAAAGCATTTAGCACAGTGGATGCATATAGCAAATGTTCAATAAGGTTACTTGTTTATTTTATTATTATTTATTGTCTAACTTTTTACATATGTCTCCTTTTTCCCCAAATGAGCCCCCCCGCCCCAGCCATTCCCTCCCCGGGCAAACCCCCACCGCCCCAGTGTCTGTGTCCATTGTATATGCTAATATGCATGCATACAAGTCCTTTGGTTGCTCTCTAACCGTCCCCCCTACCTGCCATTTGTCTCTGGATCTATTCTTGTTCATCAAATTAAGTTGATTATGAGTGAGATCATGTGATATTTATCTTTCTCTGACTGGCTTATTTCGCTTAGCATAATGCTCTCCAGTTCCATCCATGCTGTTGCAAATGGTAAAAGTTCCTTCTTTTTTATAGCGGCAGAGTATTCTATTGTGTAGATGTACCATAGTTTTTTAATCTACTCTTCTGCTGATGGGCACTTAGGTTATTTCCAAATCTTAGCTATTGTAAATTGTGCTGCTATGAACATAGGGGTGCATATATCCTTTCTGATTGGTGTTTTTGGTTTCTTGTTTTTGGGATATTGTCCTAGAAGTCGGATTACTGGGTCAAGTGGAAGTTTCATTTTTAACGTTTTGAGGAATTGTTTATTTTTAAAAATAAATACACATGACTTTCATACTAGAGATTATGCTGCATATACAGTTTTATATCTTACTGTGTTGCTTAATTGTATGAGTATTTCCTTGAGCTCATAATTTATTGAAAGCATCAGTTGATATTTACAAAATAATCATCATTCCACAATTTAATTATCCCTTTATTGCCGAATATTTAGATTGTTTCCAAACTTCCTCTATTGTTAAGCTGGGACCCAATGTATTTTAATGGTAGAAATTTATTGTAACAAAGGTGAAGTTCAACGATAAAGTTGAAATTATACCAGGTATAGAGGGACAGATTCTTTGAACAGAGCAACCATATACAGGAGAGTTGGCCTCACCTAGGAGTCCTCCCTCAGGGTCAGCTCTAGCGAGTTGCTACTGCTCCCCCCAGAGAATTTCACATTCCTCTCCTTCTAGAATCTAGAGCCACATGTATTCTGAAAGTCCTTAGTCATCCATCCACCCATCTCACAGCCATTGATTCTTAGGGAAACATCAACAGAGACTTTAAGGCAGGGACAGGGAACTCAATGGTAGGATGGGTGTTGGTAGCAGAAAAAGACAAAATGTCCCATTTTGAACTTTACTAAGATAAGTACTATGACATCAATTTTACCAATAAGGAAACTTGTCCTAGTCACAGCTAGTAAGTCAGGGAGCTGGGATTTCACCCTGAATTGATCACAGCCTGCACTGCTTTGCTTTTCGATAGATGCCTACTTGCTTTGACAGAAGAGACATACCATTATCTCATTCAGTTCCCTACTCTTCCACGACTGCATTTGTAATGTCAGTGGCATCCCACACACAGAAGGAGTTCAGTTGAATGCTGCCTGGGTTCAATTTGCAGGTAGACACAGTGTTATCCCGAGTGCTGTTGGGAGACCCTCACATGGGATGGAAACTCAAATTGAATTGGCCGAGCTTCTGTAACACTCTCCTTTTAGTGCAACGATTTGGGACCGCATAGCCCTCTGAAAGGAACCACGTGATTAGCCTAGAGGAGTTGCCTCAGGGTATCTGGTTCACACTTTTTGAGCTGAAAGATTTTTGTCACGGAAAGCAGACTTATTGTCCTTTCGGCCTGGGTGAAAAGAGGCAGGGGCTGTAACAGAGACTCATTCCTCCGAGAAGCCCTGTACCAATAGAAAATTGCCGATGTGTCTCTGAACTGAACTGAACCTAGAATAATTTGGGTCTTGCACTTAACATGGGCTCAACACTATTTCTGCCTCATTTACTTTCCTTGCACCCAGCCCACGCTTTCTCTCCAGGTTTTCCCTCTTTTCCTTCCTCTCATCTGCATATAGATTTTTCTGTTTATTGAGTTCAGAGAGTGAGTCTCCATAAAAATTGAATGAGTGCCATTTAGGTTGGAGAAGTCAAATGCTTTCCCCTCGGAGTTTTATGAATAGAAAGGCTTAAGCAACTTACCGAGTGTGGTGGGTTCCCATGTCTATCCTTCACTGACTGGGGAGCTTTTCATAGCGGGGCAGAGGTGGGAAGGACTCTTTACTGAAGTACATTAATTACATGGTTGAGTTCAGGAGCCTGAAGCAACTCATGCAAGTCTCTGTATTTCAGGAGCATCCACGGCCTGTTTGGGGAACTTACCCTTTATTCATCCATTAAGCAGTTTTTGGATGATTCTTGTGGACTGTTTCACCCACATTATCTGTTACACTAGAGATGCTCCAGCGTTATTTGTTTTGTTCCTCTTTTTTCTGAAACCCCTTAAGAATTCTTTCAAGCCTCCATAAATCCCCGTTAAAACATAAGCTTCATTTCCTTTTGCTGAGGACATGACCGCATCCACAGCGACCAGGTAGGCTCTGGGATGGCATGTTGTAAATCATTGGAAAAGGAGTCACTGTCCAAACAGCTTTCTTCCTTCCTTCCTTTCTTTCTTTTTTTTTTTAAATCCTCAGCTGAGGATATTTTTCCATTGATTTTTAGGGAGAGTGGGAGAAAGAAAGAAATAGAGAAACACATTGATTGGTTGCCTCCTGTACGACCCGGGAGGAGCCTGCAATCCAGGTACATGCCCTTGACTGAAATCGAACCCGGGATCCTTCTGTCCTCAGGCGACGCTCTATCCACTGAGCCAAACTGGCTAGGGTTCAAACAGCGTTTGAAACAATAACTGCCCTGGGCCAACCCAACTCTAAGTCATCACAAGCATGGACTATCAGAAACTCAAAAAGAACAGAGCTCACCCATATGGAACTACAGCATTTCCTGGCCCTGTGCAGTAGGTAGCCACCTGTCTCTTCTGTCTTTATAATTGCTTGTGCATTCAACTGATTTAATATTTATGATAGCAAAAGGCCCAATTTACTTTATTATTATGTAAGCCCAATCTCAGTGAAGATAGCTTTAGAAAGATAGTCACCTGTCACTTCCTTATTTGATGAATTCACCCACTATTTATGGAGTGCTCAATATGAGCTAGGAAGAGAGCAGAAAAAAGGAGAGAGTTTTGCTCTCACATGAAATCAGGCATTAAACAAGTATAAACCCAAGGAAGAGTCCTCTAAGCTACCACCTGAAATGAGCAGGAGTTGGCCAGGTGAAGAGGAAGGGACAAGCTTTCAAGGTAGAAGGCACCGCAGATGCAAAGCCCCAATGGGGCACAGCCTTACACTGCTTTGGGGCCTGGAAGGATGCCAGGGTGACTGAGCCTGGTGAGCTGAGGCGAGTGACCCTTCCTAGGGCTTGTGAGCCAGCAGGAGAGACCATACAAGCTCTTGTTGGTCAGGTTAAGTAATAATTAACCACATAAAGTCTTCTGACTTCCTGCCTCCATTTTCTTATTTCTCCTTTCCCCATTTCCGGTGTTTTGTCACTTAGCTTTTGTTTTCTTCTCAAATTGCTGTTTGAGAGGTAATGTAGATGCACTTTGATTGTGAAGTACCAAGGAATGTAAAGGCTGTACTGACAAATTTATTAAGGGAAGATATTTTAAAATGTATTAGCAGTAAACAAACACAAACTTAAGAACAGGAGATAGATAATTGATATTTTAAAATCTTAGTTTTACAAAGCAGTTATACCAAAAGTCATTACACTTTACACAGGAAATGTATCAAATATTCATTTTCAGGTTCAAAGCATTATATTAATTTTGTTTTTAAGACAAGCTGTCAAAAGAATTAGTTTAGCCCAGCTGCCGTGGCTCAGTGGTTGATCGTCGACCTATGAACCAGGTCACAGTTCGATTCCCGGTTAGGGCACATGTCGGAGTTGCGGGCTCAATCCCCAGTGTGGAGCATGCAGGAGGCAGCCCGTCATTCTCATCATTAATGTTTCTATCTCTTCCTCTCTCTTCCTCTTTGAAATCAATAAAAATATATTTTAAAAAAGAATTAGTTTAGCTTCCTAGGGGCCAGTATTTAATCTGACTATCTTAATGCGCCTTGTATAACATAAGAACCATCCCTTTATTCTGAGATTCAAAGCCAGTGTTTTTCAAACGCAGATGTCTCAAGGTAAGTCTTAAACATATTATGAAACAGTAGTTGGTTAAATAACATTGTTTAATCCTCAGAATGATCACCAACCAGCCATTCTGAATTCATCGTCTCTCCGGCAAGTTGCAGAAGGCACCAGTATTTCTGAAATGTGGCAACATGACTTACGGCCATTGCTGATAGAGCGGTATCCAGGCTCCCCTGGAAGCTATGCTGCTCGCCAGGTGAGAATGCAGCACTCAAATCTAAGGGCTGTTGAATACTTGCTTTCACGTGAGAGGTTATCTATCTCCAGTTCTGAGTTATCTAACATTCAGATCTGCATTCTAATCTTATTATTCGCCAAAATAGGCAACCAAGAAAACCAAACTGAGAGTAAATGTCTGTTTTGTTAAGCATTGCATGTTTGCCTAAAACAATTTATGTGTGAAATCTCTGTGTGGGGTATGGTATCAGACAGGGTGGTAAGTGCTCAACTCTTGGTCATTTCTATAACAACCCCTTGGGCCCTAAACACCCAACAGTGACAGCCTTAGACAGCCCGTGCTCGCCAGTTCTGGGCCGAGAGTGAGTTACTGTCCTATCAGGCTTCCCTTTGGGAAGTTGTATTCTCCCTGGTGGGAGAGTCAAGATCAGTGACAAGCTACTTTCTCCAGGGCAGTGCTTCTCAAGCTTCTGACTCTGGCCCATGGTAAAAATAAGTGTGTATATGCAGAAGTCAAGCAGTCTAATTTCAATCCAGATTCTGGAAGGGTTTAACCTTGACCTTTCCATCGATCACTGGAGAGTGGATGCTGGGGGGAACCGGCTCTGTGGTGTGTGCTCACAGATGTCTCTAGCTCTGGATCTTCTCATTTCAATGATACTCCTTGGACTCATCTCTCTTCCCTATTTAAAAGAAATGGGCGTATAATAATAAAAATATAGCCTACATTCTACATAGCATTTTAGCATGGCTGGTGGGCCCAGGCGTTTGCTATCTGGAGTGAGGGAAGCACAGCAGCTTTAGACTTCTCTCCCACAGCCAAGCGCCCCCTGCCTCGGACATTCTTGTGAGAAGAGCAGTCGTTTTTGCAGCCTGCTCTACAGAATTGTAGTGGGAACTTGCAGATCAAGTCTGAAAGCCAAAAGCACAACAACGAGATATATTGGTGATGTAATGAGGTTATGCGGCCAATATGATTGTTTAGAAAGAAATTAGTTGCTAAGACAAATAAAAATATTTACCCGGAATAAAAAAAGATTACTTTAGGCAGAATTCTTTCTGGGCCACTTGCTGGTGCTTTTGAGGATTTTAGTGTCAACATCGATATCAGGAATTATCGCAACTGGTTTAGTAGTTGAGAAATGAGTTTGTGTGTGAGACTTCAGTTGAGCAAAGCTAACAGATATATATTTTAAGTCCCAATTCATTTTGTAAGCACGTAGGCCGCTGAAGACAGTTTATGGAGCAGCTCAACATCTGGCTGCCAGATGTTCTGGAGTACATGCCTTTTGAAAAAATTTTTTGCATGACCCCTTTTATGGGAAATAATTTTTCCCTTAAATCTGAAGATAACTTATTTTCATATTCTGTGTAAAGCTTGTCTTAGATGCACAATGCTTTCTCTCTATTCAAACTACTAATATTCTATATCATATAATTTTGTATATTCTCATTGAGAATACTTATAATTAAAAAATTAAAAATTTTTTAGCTTGACTGGTGTGGGTCAGTGGTTAAGCACTGATATATGAACCAGGAGGTCACGGTTCGATTCCTGGTCAGGGCACATGCCCGGGTTGCAGGCTCGATCCTCAGTGTGGGGCGTGCAGGAGGCAGCTGATCAATGATTCTCTCTCATCATTGATGTTTCTATCTCTCTCTCCCTCTCTTTTCCTCTCTGAAATAAGTAAAAATATATATTTTTTAAAAATTTAAAAATTTTTTAAAAGAAGGAAAAAATAGTGTATTAATTACAATTTAGGCATATTTACCAATAGCCAACTGTGAACAAAGCCCAATACTGAGAATTGTGGAGAATAACAAAAATGAGATATAAATGATGATTTCAACAAGGTTACTAGTATAAACATTTCTTCTTTTTTTTTTTTTTTTAATATGAAAAGACAACTTCTCAACCTATAATAGAAAAAGGCAAGGTACTGTGTATTTGTGCTATTTAGGCCGAAGTCCACCTCACTATAGAAAGCAGAAAGTGGACAGCTGGAGAATTATGTTTCTATTTGGCGTTTGCAGGGTTGGCTGTAGAGACACTGTGCTTCCCCCTGGTTCAGTTCTCTTCCCGGAAGCTTCCTGCCACAGTTTTTCCAAGGTCCTTGCCCACGTGCCATGTCACATTCGTTAGGGCAGGAGGCCACACAAGACTTGGCGAGGCTAGAAAATTGTGTTTCCCTGGGAGGAAAAAAATCTCCCCTTCTTTTCCAGTTATTATGTTATTTGTTTATCACCTCAGAGTCCATCCCCACTGATGGTCATTGTGGAACAGATTGCTGGTTATGTGGATGGTTGCTTTGTCACTTGACTTCAAAAAAATCCTTTAAAGCAACTTACAAAGACGTGTATTTTTCAAAATAAAATAAATGGAACCCAGTGAGAAAAATGAGGCCAAGGGAAAATAAAGGCAGGAAAGGGCAAATGGAACAGTGATGAACTCACCCACAGATGCTTAAAGAAGACCCTTCTAGTGCCTGAGGTGGAGTTTCTTTTGTATCTGATACTTTTTCCTGTCATTTACCGTGTTGCTCAGAAGGTCTAAGATGACCAGGAGAAACGGGCTTATTTTTACCAGAACGTACAGTGGGTCTGGACCTTCCTTGAATGCAGAAGGAAAGCTACTCGATAGTCACTGTGGTTCAGAGTCGCTTATTGATTCTTAGAGTGGGCAGGACCTCAAATATCCCTACCCATCCCCTTGTTGTGGGACTCCCTTTATAGTACCCTGAGCGGGTGAGCATCAGTATCTTTTGTTAGTGTTCATTATATTGCGAAGTATCTGTTGGACTTGAGGAACCTGCTATACACTGGGGACCTAAAGAGCTATCATGTGCCGTGCTTGCCTCAGAGAGCTTAGAGTGGAAGTTGAGACCCTGGTATATCTGTTTTCTCAAACATGCCTTCTTAGCCTCCTAGAGAAATGGAAATGGGCTTTAATACATATTGAACTGGATCTCTATCTCCAGACATGTAGAAATGTTCATGTTAGATTGTTAAGTGAGAAGAGTAGGATTCTATTCCTATAAAAACACATCCAGTCTATGAGTTTGTGCTACTATATGTTTGTGTTAAAAAAAAAAGAGAGAGAAGATGTACATCAGACTATTAACAATACTATTAACAATTTGCAGGGAGAATATTGGGGGAGAGGGAGAAGATGAGCCTTCCTTCTATACATCCTTGCTATTCATTCAATAAGCATGTACTGCATTGTTAACTTGAAAGGCCTATAAGCAATTTAAAACATACTGAGCAAATGAAACCTGTCTTGATCTGAAATTTTGTTATTTTTTGTTTTGAACAGCATATCATGCAGAGAATTCAGAGACTTCAAGCTGACTGGGTCTTGGAAGTAGACACCTTCTTGAGTCAGACACCTTATGGATATCGGTCTTTCTCAAATATCATCAGCACCCTTAATCCCACTGCTAAACGGCACTTGGTACTTGCTTGTCACTACGACTCCAAGTATTTCCCCCATTGGGACAACAGGGTGTTTGTGGGAGCCACCGACTCAGCCGTGCCCTGTGCGATGATGTTGGAACTAGCTCGTGCCTTAGACAAGCAACTCCTTTCCTTGAAGGTATCTGTTTCCCTCTTGTAGATTCTTGGCATAAAACACAGGAGCAGTAACTCAGAGTGAATTCGAGAATCCTTGCGGGGAGTGAGAAGGCCATTTAGAAATGTAGACTTTCAGGACATTTTGTATCAATTGTTTGCAAAATGGTATGAGTTCGAGTGAATATTAATTGGAAGATTACATTATTTAAAATGTCAACCATGGGCAATAAACCTAAGATACGCGACAGTGAATTCATTAATTGGCACCTGATTTCTTAGTTTTGAATACACATTAAATTAAGGGCAACATTTCTTTGTGAAAAATTAAGAAGGCGGAAGACGGATACAGGTATATGTCTGAGAACTCTGTTTATTTCTTCTTGTTTATGGAGCCACGGACATCACAACCTTCTGATCTGAGAGCCGGTGGCCCTCAAGAGTGAGTAATTCAGACATATCAAGATGAAAAGCATGAAGCAGAAATGCATTATTGTTATTATCTGTGAATCTCAGCTCAATTTTATGTAGCATAGTAGAGCTTTTGTTATGTTCTCAGCTCAGAATACTTCTGGGACTCTCAGATGTTATTTCAGTCTCTGTGTTCTTAAGGGTATATTGGGGAAAAGTGCTAAACTAGATGAAGACATTTTGTTCAGATATCACTCATAACCAAGTAAACACAACAAAGCAAAAACAAAAAACTTTGTTCGCAGGCAACGGATGCCTCTTTCTCCCCTCAGAGCTTTATGAAGGGGCCGGCCTTGGGTACAATGGGGTAAAGAAGTAAAATGTTTATCTTGTAATGGAAGTAATAGAGATATTTGGTTCTATTTTTGCTGGATATGCTGCACTTGAAGAAAGCAAGAATTGTTTATAACCTCTCGGTATCCTTTTCACTGTGTTTTGTTTTGTTTTCTGAACTTTCTATGATGTCTTTGTCCCATGCTCTACCCTGCTTTTAACTAGCACTCTTCCCCAGCTATTGAGTGAGGGAGTTCTGAAGCTGATGGAACAGTTTGATTTCTCATATTTGCATTCTAGTGTCAGGACATGAAATGAAATGGATGTGACGTAAAGGCACAGGTTGTGTAGTGCCTGTGCTTTCTCTGGGGGAGCTCCTGTACCTTTTGCATGTACCTCATACCTGCTTTTGGTAGAAAGAGCTGAATGAGTTGTTGGGTAGGGATCCCCATGAAAAGCTACACGTACATTTTTTTCATTATCCTTACTAATAGAGGTAGTGATGTGGACGGTTTTTAAAAAGGGCTAGTTTTGGGTACAAGCATTGAGAGTATCAGATTTATTCTCACAGTTGGATTTAAATTTGAACTGTAGGAAGGAGTTATTTAAGTTCTTCAGCTGTCATGAATTGGGTAGGCGGTGATGGAATGTGACCTGGGAGAGGTCTCGATTATTGTCCCAACTCTTTGCAGCCCTCTCCCCTCTAGTAATAAGATTATAATTATGTATTCACATCTTTTGCCTTATAACTTTGCTGTGTTCCTCCCTCCTCCCCCAATGGCAGGTTGTACCTTGTCATTCCTTACCTCTGGACTTGGTTATTTGACTTGTCTTGGCCAATAGAATGCCTGTAGATGTGACACAAGCAGAGGCTAGAAGTGTGCTTGTGCAATTGGGCTTGCTCCCTCGTGCCTTTGCCATCACCAGGAAAAGGGTGTGCCCTGGCTAGCCTGCCAGCCCCTGGAGGAGGATAAGAGACATGTGGAACAAAGCCAACCTCGATGACTTTGGTGAAGCAAGGCTCCTGATCCAGCCCACACCGGCCTCGATCAGTTGTCCCCAGCTGACCTACAGACCCAGGAGGATTCATGAGTCTTGTTTTAAGCCACTGAGTTTAGGGTGGTTTTTCACACCTGACTATTGAGATAGCCTTGGGTGGGGAAAGAGTGCAGGTAATTCTTTCCCCAACTATGTTGACACTGGTAATTAGGCATCTATCATGTTGCCACCAAGAAGGATTGGAGGAGCTTTACAAATCAGGCTACACAGATAGTGAGGAAGTGGGGGTGGAGGGAGCTGGGAAGGAGAGTATTGTTAAATCTAAGGAGCACTTAGATATGTAGGTTCCCACCCCACACCTGGAAGATAGGTGAGTACCCCATCTGTATTCTTGCAGGAGATGACAGAATGTTTTTCTAGAGAAACTGAACCAGGGAGGTTCTGGACATGCTATGAGACACCAGATGTAAAGGAGGGCAGTAGTGAGGTGCCTCATAGAAAGCAAGGAGGTGAGGTGGAAGTCTCACATTGAACACTGAGGTCCGCAGCCTTTCCCCCACTTCCAGCATGAGTAAGCCAGCAGCCAGCTTGTACCCAGAGACAGGAACCTGGAGGTTCCTTCTCTGGAGCATATGAACCATCTCAGTGAAAACTCCAGCTGGGCACCAAGTCACCCTGCAGGGAAGCCAACCTCCTCAGTGTTATAGGCCTTATTCTTTATATGAACGGACACAAAGGATGACCAGACATTTGAGACAGTCTCTGACATGAAAGCAAGCCAGCAAAACAAATAATACAAATTGAAAAGTGAACTGGGAGGAAATCAAGCACAAGGAGCAGAAGAGGACTTAAAGGACACAGTTTCTAATGTCCTCAGATAAGAGGGGAAGGGATACCTCTAACAGATTAAGGAAATATCAGAATCGGTTTGGTCCCCTGGGGAGCACGTCCCCAGCACGTTAGTGAGGGGGAGAGCGCAAACGGCTGTGTATGTCCCCCTGCCACATCCAGCTGCATGGGTGCAGGCACGGCGGGAGCAGAGAGTGGACTTGAGGGCATGTGTTTGCCATGTGAGTTTGACCAAGGCAGAGAGAGACAAGGGAGTGGAACGTGTTTTCAAGGGAGTGATTAGCATGATTGACTCTGGAATTTAAGCTGAACATAGAGTGAAGTGAGGACATCCTGGGGGTGAAGGACTCGGAAAAGGGAAACGATTCAATAGATTAGGGATTGCAGTTGGGTTGCAGATTCTGGGAGTTGGGGGACTAATCTAAAAAGTGAGAGTCGTCAGACAGTGGAAAGTAAAACATTCATCAGAACCCTGCTTACACTTCTGAAAAGTTCTCCTGAAAACCATCTCTTGCGTGAAGTCTTCCTTGACTCCCCAAGGATTCAACCCCTCATTCTATCCATTCCCAGATGAGTTTTACTTTACATGTGTAACCCTTGGCACCTTTTGCCATGTTCATGTATTTGGTTGATCTTTCCTACCCCAACTAAAGTGTACGCTCCTGCAGGGGGAGAGGCTGTAATGATTACTCTTTGTGTCCCCCCTGTTGCATTCCTAGGGCAGGTCCTCAAACCTAGACTCACAAGAAAAAAAAAAAAAAAAAAAGGCAAGCACATCATGGATGAGTAGCCAAATAGATTTGCAGTTGTTCAGGTTGGGTTTCCTGGGATGCACACTCTGACTTGGAGGTTAGCATTTAGGTCATTTCTTAGGGAGTGGCCCTGACTCAACACCTGTGGCAGGGAGGGGAGAGCAATGGGATCAGGCAGAGGGAGAAGTCAGGCTGTCTTGCAGGTTCAATAGCGTCAGCCCATCTCTGGGCATCTCTGGAGGTGGCAGGGCCTTTCAAAGTTCTCTGAAGAGTCAGAGAAAATGCATAACCTCTCTTTTCATGGGGAGTGGGAGACGGTGAAATTTACATGGGGGTGTGATGATTTTCAGGGAAGAAGTGTTGCCAAATCAAAGGTGGCGTATTTTCACTCACTGTGTTATCGTCCCTTTTGTTGCGGCTCAGCTGTCCTCTCTCCAGTTACCTTTTCACTGTTCTTTTTGCCAGAACGTTTCAGACTCCAAGCTGGATCTGTCACTCCAGCTGATTTTCTTTGACGGCGAAGAGGCTTTTCTTCACTGGTCCCCTCAAGACTCTCTGTATGGGTCTCGGCACTTAGCTGCAAAGATGGCATCGACCCCACACCCACCTGGAGCGAGAAACACCAACCAGCTGCACAGCATGGTTAGTCTGGGAAGTACCCGTGGTGCTGCGGCTGCAGGTGCTGCCTCAAAGGCAGCCAAAGCTAAAGCCAATTAAAGACCGAAAAATGCCCCGGCATCCTTGGAGCAGTGTTTATAACAGAACATTCCTTGGCAGGCCTTTGGGTTTTTGAGGAATCCCAGAGCTAAAAAGAAGGATTCTGGGTTAGCAGTTGCGTCTGAGCTTCATTAAAATATTTCCCTGAAATGATAGGAACATTTACATAGTAAGTTTTGAAAGTTGAATGTTATTGATTTAAAGTTTTCAAAAATGTAAAAACATTTTAATTAAAAGGCTGTAAAACATCCGATTAAGGAGACATCACAGTCAGTTTGGTCCAATGGGATTGCATGCCCCTGGTACTGCATAGAGGTGGAGAGAGCACCCCTTCTTGGAGCCCTGAGGCCTGAGGAGGTGGGGGTCTTAGGAAATGGAGTTAGAGTGGGACGGTGTATGAGGATGAGAGTGAAGAATTTCCTCAGTGGATTCAAAGCGTTATAATGACTCTGTGCATATGACATTTTGATGGGCTGGTTTTGATGTGGTATTTTTGACGTGGGGGTAGAGACATTTTGATGCTGCCTTAAAACCCCGCTCTTACTACCAAGTAATGGGTGCAGCACATGACTCCATTTTCATCCCCAATCCTGGGCCCCCTCCGCCCCCCTGTCCCTCACCCTGCCCTTGAATTCTTTCCCTATTCTAATTCTCTTCCTGTATTTGACCGTCACTCAGTCTTGAGTCTTCACTAACCCCAGCTTGGGACCTCATGCCTCTCCTGAGTCTTCATTCTTCCCGTGCCTTCGTGCATCCCTGACCTTCACCCTATCTGTGCACTGAAAGCCTATTTCTAACCACTCCACTTGTCCCAGTCCTTTGCCCGGTCACTTACCTTCTCCCTCTGAGTCCACATGGCCAGGTTAAATGTCCTCTATGATTCTGACACATCCCATGTGGGCATTCTCTCCATCCTGAGGTACATTGGCAGCTCACAGTGGATCAGGGGAATGTGGTCAGCACCTCATTCGGTCACTTGAAGCCAAATGGCTAAAAAGGATTCAGAGGAGGAGGAGAGACCTGGCTGATCAGTAGGAAGAACAAAGTTATTTATCATTCCAAATATATGAATCCATAATATTATTAAGACCATTCCTCCTCCCCTCCCCCCTAAAACACTCTTATTAGCTTATCTAACCATGTAAATACATTCTGATTTCAAACAAGCCCATTTCCCCCAATGAATATATTTAATCATCATTCATGAGTTAATAGATACTATATCTTTAGAATGGTAGACTCTGCAAATATTGACCTACCATGTGTAGGATCTACACTAGATATTTACCCACACATGATCTCACTCATATAAATCAGTTTTTAAACCAAGGTTAGGCAGGGGGAGGGGTGTGTAAGGACTCTCGTCAGGGAGTCCTTAATACTGCTGATGTTTTATGGCTCAAACAAGTTAAGGAACACTGGTTTAATTGTAGAGCATATAACCAGAAGGCACCTTTAAAGATCAGCAAGTTTGAGCTTCTGGTTTATAGAAAAGGACACGGACAGCCAGAGACATCAGGTCCTGTAGCTCCTGGTCAAGGAATTTTTCTTATATGCTACTTTGGGGAATAAATAGTTACTAAGTGTTCTCTTATAGGTGGTTATGTCATTACAGACAAAGAATAAAATGGCAAATTAGAATGGAATAGAAGATCAGGGGCTTGGACTCCCATCTGAAAATCAAGTTAAATGTATTCTTTTTAAATCTATGAAATACTTATCCAGATGTCCTCTTTCTAATTTATTTCAGTGAAATCCTTCTGGGATTCCAGACACAAAGAATCTACATATTGCCATTTAATGGCAAAGCAAGATTTAATAAATTCGCCAAAGTATTAGCTTACAGTGCTATTAAATCTTTTGTTCATAAAGCTCCCTAGATTATTCTCAATTGTTAATATGCCTATAGTTTTGATTCATTTTTTTACATTGATGAATATGGAACGCGTTTTTAGTGACAATGACTAAACAATATTTTTTCTCCCTTAGGATTTATTGGTCTTATTAGATTTAATTGGAGCTCCAAATCCAACATTTCCCAATTTTTTCCCAAACTCTGCCCGATGGTTTGATAGACTTCAAGCAATTGGTAAGCACCAATGTTATTAAAACTAGGTTTATTCCTCCTGACAAACACTACATTTTAAAATTCAAAATTTATGATTTAAGTGTATGATTTGAATATATACTATCCTTTACTGACTTTCCCCCTTGCTTTATGGATTAATTAATTGTTCCTATTCATCTCTTTTAGTAGGCCCACTTTATTTTTCTGTATGAAACTGCATTTTGATATCCTATATAATAAAAGGCTAATATGCAAATCAACTGAACGGTGGAACGACCGATTGCTATGACATGCACTGACCACCAGGGGGCAGATGCTCAACACAGGAGCTGCTCTCTGGTGGTCAGTGCTCCCACAGGGGTAGCACTGCTCAGCCAGAAGTCCTGAGCCAGGCTCATGGTATAAAGGATAAAAGTTATTCTCCTTTTCCTTCTCTAAGCCCCAAAGCCTCTCTCTTGAGCCATAGATACCTTTGTTTCTTTGCCTGGCCTGACCTGGTCTATAGTTTTGATTAATTTTTAAAAAAAATATATTTTATTGATTTTTTACGGAGAGGAAGAGAGAGGGATAGAGAGTTAGAAACATCAATGAGAGAGAAACATCGATCAGTTGCCTCCTGCACACCCCCTACTGGGGATGTGCCCGCAACCAAGGTACATGCCCTTGTCTGGAATCGAACCTTGGACCCTTCAGTCCGCAGGCCGACGCTCTATCCACTGAGCCAAACTGGTCAGGGCAGTTTTGATTAATTTTAAGCAGTGGGAAAAGCATTTCAATCTCAACTCACACTTTTGCCATGAGTTCAGAATTTGCCAATATGCAGATTTAGAATATTACAAGAGAAACTTTTGCCTGAACCCTAGATACTTTTCTTTGGCAAATTTCAATTTCTAGTTTGAAAGAATTGCTTTTGTGGTATTATTAATATAAGCATTTGGGGCCTCTCTTAGCATGTTTTCTTTACTTTGATGGTAGCCTCAAAAAATTGGGTTTGGCCATTTTTCAAGGATTTTCTGCACTTTTCTTATTTCCTCTACCAGAATGAATTTATAGCATTAACTTGCACCTTACTGGTTTTTAACCCATTGTGCTGCCCCCTCCTAGTGGTACTGACTGTACTTCAAACCCTATCTAATTGCATAAGGAAAAGTTATATCCTAAGATGAAAGAATTGTAAGTGTCAATTAATGGATTGCGAATATTGTTTGGTGGTGGTTCCTAAAATATTCAATATGTTCCTAAATATCTCCATATTCCTAAAATATCACATAAGCATGCTTACCACTTGGTCTAGTTTTACACTTTAAATTTAGCAATTGAAAACACACAGCCAGCTATCCTGATGAGTTTCATTTAATTGTCTTATAGTTTTCTTGTGATCTCTTATCATTTTGTAATATAGAACTCATGTTATATGTAACCAGGTAACATAACACGTGAGTTCTATGTTACAAGATGATGAGTGATGGAATGCAGGGCAATGAGTGATGGAATGCAGGCCAATGGTTCTCAGACTAGAGTGTGCATTACCTAGAGGGCTTGTTACAACACACAGTGCTGGGCTCCGTCCCTAGAGTTTCTGATTCTGTGAGTCTGAAGTGGGTCCAGATAATTTACATTTCTAACAAGTTGCCAGGTGATTCTGATACCCCTGGTCAGAGACCACACTTTGAGAACCACTGATGCAGGTTGTAGCAGTTAACCCCTTTCCATAAAGTGGCCACTCAGTAAACTTCATCCTTATTCTGTTTGAGTATTACCCTCCCAAGCCCCACATCTCCTCTTAAGGTATTCTTCATACAGGATCTCAGATCTATGAGTATCTATGTTGTTTTCTCCCCATTTTCCCCCCTGTTTTTCTCATTCTTCATTTCTCCATTCTTTTACTGAGTTTCACCTCTAAGAAGGTTCTCACCTGTAAATCTACAGCCACATGTGACCCCTCTCATCCCCAAACTACTCCAAAATGTACACACCCATGTAGAGCCCAGATGGTTATTGACATATGTTCACGGCCCCATGTTTTAAAAGCAATGGCCACACGTGCTAAGATTTCACACTCCTTGTGCATTCTGTGTATTCATCAGATAAAAACAGATATTCATCTACTGTCTAATTGTCATCTGCAGAACATGAACTCCATGCATTAGGTTTGCTCAAGGCTCATTCTTTGGAGAGGCGGTATTTCCAGAATCATGGTTTTGGAGGAATGATTCAGGATGACCATCTCCCATTTTTAAGAAGAGGTAATAATGTGTGTGTATATGTATGTGTGCATACACATGTGCATTTTTAAGCTATTGTATTCATTGTATTTTATGTGCTTTTGCAACAATCTAGAAGGGTAAGGAATTATTAGATTTAATGAATTGAATAATTAAGTCATTCACCAATCATCTTATGGCTTCTATTTTTTTCATGAAAGTCATTCAAAATCCTTGACACCTTTATATTTTTTTCCTGCAGCTAGGATATTTATGAAAGCTCATGTTCCATTGACTGTGCCTTCACTTTTATAGAGTTAGACTGTATTCTTACACTTTGTTAACTCTGATGTTTACTAATTAATAAGGAAGCCGTATCCTTGATGTCAATGGTGGGAGTTTAAACAAACCCAAAGACACTTTTTTTCAAAAGAAAAAATATTTTT
The DNA here is from genome assembly GCF_028538775.1 of Myotis yumanensis. Taxonomy (NCBI): domain Eukaryota; kingdom Metazoa; phylum Chordata; class Mammalia; order Chiroptera; family Vespertilionidae; genus Myotis; species Myotis yumanensis. Next base: position 18,135,118 of record NW_027223762.1, read on the forward strand.
TATTGATTTCAGAGAAGAAGGGAGAGGGAAAGAGAGAAACATCACCGGTGAGAGAGAATCATTGATCAGCTGCCTCCTGCACGTCCCCTTCTGGGGATTGAGCCCACAATCCCAGGCATGTGCCCTTGACTAGAATCAAGCCCAGGACCCTTCAGTCCGCAGGCTGACGCTCTGTGCACTGAGCCAAACCTGCGAGCTAGGGCAAACCCAAGGACTCTTGCAGGAGCTTCCCAATTGGTCTCTAGCATTTGCTCTTGCTTCCCTATTCTTTACACAGGAATGAGAGTTATCTTTTAAAAATGTAAATAAAATTATGTTCCTTTTCTGCTTTAAAGCCCTAGTGGCTTGCTATCACATAGAATAAGACCAAAAGTCTTTACCATTACCTGTAAGGGCCTCCATTTTCTCCCTCTCTAACATCACCTCCTACGTCTGTCTCCAGTCAGTATTACTTCAGTCCAGCCACACTGGCTCCTCGCTGTTCCTCAAGCAGGCCAAGCTCACTCCCCACCCCAGGGCCTTTGCACTTACTACTACTGCTGCCTAGAATACTTCTCCCTAGACTTTTGCACAGCATGCTTTTCCTTTGTTGCATGTCTCTATTTATTTGTTAGCTTCTCACAGAGGCCTTCCCTGACTTTAAATACCTTCTTCTTGGCTCCACTGTCTGCCTCTTATTCTCTATTTCCTCACTTTATTTTATTGTTCTTTATAAGCCATATCACTTTCTAAAATTATTTTTTGTATTTGTTTATTTGCTTCTTTCTCTCCTGGAATGGAGATGCCATATGACCAGACTTTGCCTTTTAACTGATGAAACCTTAACTTCTAGAATAGGGGCTGGTATATAGTCGGTGCTTTCTAATTACTTACTGAATTAATTAACATTTGTTTAACTAATGAATGACTTTGGAGTACAAGGGTAAGATATAAGGGAGTACACAGAAGATGATGAATAACCTACTGTCTTTATATGGAAGGGACAGAACCTACTCAGACTTCTGCTTGCCAAATTATACTTTCTAGTTTAAATATGCACTTAATTACAAGTTGGTTCTTTCTTATTAGGTGTTCCAATTTTGCATCTGATAGCATCTCCTTTCCCTGAAGTATGGCATACGATGGATGACAATGAAGAAAATTTGGATGAAGCAACCATTGACAATCTAAACAAAATTATACAAGTCTTTGTGTTAGAATATTTGCATTTGTAATGTTCTCATTTAGTTCGTGAGAATTGTACCTAGTATTGAATTTGAAAGTCAAGGTACAATCCTATCTAATAAAAGAGTAATATGCAAATTAACCGTCACACCCCACTCCCTCACTCTGTCATTCCGTCACAAAGATAGCGGTGGTCATGGAGCTGGAGTGAGCAGGAAGCTTGGTTGCCCCCGGTGATGGAGGAAGCCAAGCTTCCCGCCTACCCGGGCCAGTCCTGAGCTCCGCTCAAGGCTGCAAAGTTTCAATTATAGAAGATACATAAATCCCAGATACCTGCTTCCAGCCCGTGGCTGTGGCCAGCCTGAAAATGGCCCTCAGCCCCTCATCCAGGCTGGCCAGGCACCCCAGTAGGGCCCCCACCCTGAAGGGGCTGTGGCCAGCCTAAAAACAGCCCTCAGCTCCTCACCCAGGCTGGCCATAAACCCATAGGGTGAGGGTTCCCACTGTGGGGCTTGACCAGCCTGCAAACAGCCATCAGCCTCTCACCCAGGCTGGCCAGGCACCCCAGTGGGGACCCCCTACCCTAAAGGGAGTGTGGCCAGCCTGAAAACAGCTCTCAGCCCATCGCCCAGGCTGGCCAGACACCCTAGCGGGACCCCCACCCTGATCCGGGACACCCTTCAGGGCAAACCAGCCGGCCCCCACCCGTGCACCAGGCCTCTATCCTATATAATAAAAAGGTAATGTGCAAATTGACCCTAACAGCAGAATGACTGGGAATGACTGGTCACTATGACACACACTGACCACCAGGGGGCAGACGCTCAATGCAGGAGCTGCCCCCTGGTGGTCAGTGCGCTCCAACAGGGGGAGCTCTGCTCAGCCACAAGCCAGGCTGAAGGCTGCCAGCACAGCAGTGGTGGCAGGAGCCTCTCCCGCCTCCTCAGCAGCACTAAGGATGTCCGACTGCAGCTTAGGCCTGCTCCCCGCTGGCAAGTGGACATCCCCCGAGGGCTCCTGGGCTGCCAGAGGGATTTCTGACGCCAGCTCAGGCCTGATCCCCCAGGGAGCAGGCCTAAGTCAGCAGCTGGACATCCCCCAAGGGGTCCCAGACTGCGAGAGGGCACAGGCCGGGCTGAGGGACCCCCCGAGTGCACACATTTTTGTGCACCAGGCCGCTAATAATTATATAAAAGAATAGTCAGAATTATATAATCATATATAAACATGTATAACATTATCTGTAATTTCACGTTTATAAATTTTACAGAATTAGATTTTCTAGGATTTCTTTTTATTTTACACATTGGCCTCTGAAATTATGTAAAAGATGTCATGCCTTTGTGAGTTAAATAATAGTATGAGCTAACATTGAGTACTGTCTATGTCAGACAGTGTCATACATCCTTTATATGTTTGTACCAACTTAATCCTCACAACAATCCTAAGAGGTAGGTGGTATTATTAACCCTATTTTACGATGCTCAGGGTAGCTAAATGTTCTTCTTCAAGATCACGCAGCGAGTAAGTGGCAACGGTGGGATTTGAACCCAAGGAGTCTGGCTCTAACGCTCATGCTTTGAACCACTGTAGAGTGCTTCCTTTTTACATGGAAACAGCTTTGCAGAATATTCTCAATGCCAAGTGCAAAACAACAGTTGTACCTTGACGTTGTACTATAGGTCACTCAGTCTGGGAGAGCATTCACAAAGCACTGTTGCCATGATTCAGCTGACAACATTAGGCTTCAGAGGCATTGGGGACTATTTTTCTGCCACAGCAAAGGTTGTTTTGACATCAGCATGGGTAAAACAGAAATCAGCATGAGTGCTTCCAGAGCTAAAGAATCTAAGCCACAAAGCAGGATTAAGGGAGGCTGACTTTTCTGGATTAACTTTGGATAAGATAAAACATTTGAAAGGGGTTCAGAGAAACACTTTTTTTTTTTAAACACCAGAAAAGAAATGATTTAACTGATGATATTGAAACAGAATAAAAAGTTTTTTTGTTTTTTGTTTTTTAGCATAAATCCTCAAAGTCAGGGACTCTTTTAAAAAAAAAAAAAAAATATATATATATATATATATATATATATATATATATATATTTGCAGAGAGGAAGGGAGAAGGATAGAGAGGTAGAAACATCGATGAGAGAGAAACATCCATCAGCTGCCTCCTGCACACCTCCTACTGGGGATGTGCCCACAACCAACGTACATGCCCTTGACCAGAATCGAACCTGGGATCTTTCAGTCCACAGGCCGATGCTCTATCCACTGAGCCAAACTGGTTAGGGCCGAAAAGAAGTTTTAGTAAGGAACCTAAACATCAGTTAACATTAATGCACACACACATATGTATACATATATAATTATAAGCCTAAATAATAAGTTCCTTTTGAAGCAGAATGAAATTAATAGGAGATCTACTATAATCTGTTGAGCTGGCATTAGTTGAATTATTTTTAGAGGAGGAAGTTGGAGGATATGTTGAAATGAGATAAAGGGAAAAATAAAAACATAAGCAGCTTACTCCAGTGCAGGTTTCCTTCCTTCCAAATGGCACATCCTAAAATTCTGTTCACTAAGAGTTTGCAATAATATGAGGAAGGCGATCATGATGCCACAAGGGGAAACATTTTAAGATATGAATCTTGATATTAGTCTCTGAAATATATTCTGTATAATACATGCCAGCCAGAAATATTATTTTAAAAAATTATAGCTGTGAAGACAGAATTCCATAAATATTATGTTGTATTTGGAATTTTTCTATGTGAATTTTGGAGCATTGCATTACCCCTAAGAGAACAATTGGTATGTTTTTGTCTATTACTACCCACTCTGCAATACATAGGGCTATTTTTTTCTTTCCCAAGAGAAATGACTTCAAAGGAGAATATTCATAAAAGAGTATTCATAACCTTGGCATTAAAAAACAGATCACAAGCCTGTTGTTGTAGCTTGAGGCTGGAAGAGAAAAGACAGATCCTTTAAAATGGAGACATGTTTTAGATGGGGAAGCAGTTGTCCTAAGAACAAAGCAACCCATGTTTCCAGCTCCAACTCCAAACCCTTAAACTGTTTATTCCATGGACCTTCTTTCTTCCATCAAAGAGGTACATTCATTGTGGCACTGCAGCAAAATCACATGAACACCCAACATTCGCTCAGTCAACTTGGCCCAGCTGGACACGATTACTTATTATAAAGGGTAGGGGGTGAGGGGGCTTGGGGAGCAGGCAAAACACAAGACACTTCCATTTCTCTGATGTAAAGACAGCCCCACATGAGGCTTGGCCACAGTATCTTCTGCTGAAAATGAAATCTCATATCTTTGCAAGCCCTAAATCTGAGGAATGATGGTGTGGGAACAAAGGACACAAAGAGAAGATGAGGGAGATGATTTGTGGCAGCCAGAGTCATGCAAAGCTCAGCTCACACGGATAAATTGAGGAAATTACTTACATTTGCTTTTCATGAAGGTCTGGGGCTGTGCTTTCACAGCCAGCCTTCTCACCAATTTCTGGCTTCTAAGATGAATGTACGAAAGAGTGAGGTTTCACTCTGAGTTTGGGGGTCACTACGTTCTCTGTAGTCTGAAGTCCTACAAGTAGTTTTGAAGTGGTTTAACTGCATCCCCTTACTTCTCCCTGCTGTCTCACTTCTCTGACTTGCCTGGTACATCTTCAAATAGTCAAAGTACTGCTTTGTTGCGAGGGGCACCCGAGTGTGCAGCTACCTCCATGTTTTGCAGAAGGGCTGAGGTGGAGAGGAGAGGCTGGTAGCTGGGTGAGCCAGTAGGGTGGTGTAAGATACCCCTCACATCCTCCTAAACGTGGAAATTGGCCCCAGGATCTTGGCACTAGATCCAACACAGTAATTCATGGCAGTTTTGACGAGAGCTGAGATGAAAGAACTGTCTGTGTCGTGGCTGTAGCCTTCTGCCTGAGTTTGGTTGGTGTGCTCACGCAATGTGAAGTCATCTCGCTGTGCTCATATTTCAAAGGCAACACATGGAATGTAGCCCACTCTCTGACATCTCCAAATTTGCCAGTGGATAGTTTAGACCATTTGTTGGAGTATTAATATTAAGAGCACACAATTGGCAAGAAGAGAAACAAACAAACAAAAAACACACCATGGTTTAAAACAAAACAAAACCCAGAAAACTCACAAAGATTACAAAGGTAATGTGAAAAATAGACTGTACAGCCAATACATTATGATCAGCACTGAAACCTTTATTCTCTTTCATTGACAGAGCACCTTGGGGTCCTTGGCATTCGAGGATTTAACATTTGTGGTTTCGGATAACAAAGAATGACATGTAATAAATTATTCAAGCTGAGTTTGGCTGGAGAAGTAAGTGAGTTTAGCTGACTACCAGCCATCAGTTTCACTGTTCTCTAGTCATCCACGCAGTTAACACTTGGTAAGCAATAAAAGCCACTTGTTTGTAAAAAAACTGACTCCCCAGCACTCCCCACACCTTCTAAGCCAATCTCTCTGGCTGGAGATGTAATTGAAGAGGTCTAGAAAAAAACAGAGTAGCTTTATAAGTATTTTGATTCTTTATTGATAGGTGAATTAAGAGTATGAAAAGATCCTTTTAAAACTTCTGGGCTTTTAAAAAATGTTTTCTGAGGGGATAAATTATAAGCTGTAATGTTACTCAAAAGTGTTTAGGATATTTCCCTTGGGAATGTGAAGAATCCATCTGAGGTTATGCTAGAGTTATTGAAATGAGTAATTCATCACAACTGGTCCTTTGATAGGTTTACCCATCCATATAGCTATATATTAGTGCCCTCATTTTAAAAATAAGTAAACATAGAGCCTAACTTATTCTCAGTTGATGTAACACTAGACCCTAGGGAACTTGATTTCTGGTATATTATATGGCTAATTTCACTTTCGTTAAAAGAGGCCTCAGATTTTCTAGTTGATTTGTTCTCAAATGGGGGGAGTACATGCCGCTAGGGGGCATTGAGGTGTGTGTGTGTGTGTGTGTGTGGTGTATGTGTCTAGTGGGATGGGTGGTGGATTTTGGGTTGTCATAATTACTGAAGGGTGCTCTGACATTTTGTGGGCAGGAGCAAAAAGGAATGTTCAGAACAGTGTGCACAATAAAGAATTGTCTCACCAAATGCCATTAGTGCCTCCGTTGAGAAACATCCTCATTCTAAAGGTGCAGATATCCAGATTCAGAGAGGATGCATCATTTAAGATTCTTTTGGCTAAAGTGACAGAATTCCTAATTCACATTTACACAAGTACAAAAGGAAATTTATCTCATGTCTCTGGTTCAGCCACAGAACCCTATCTTCCTATACTTCTGCTCTGCCCTCCTATTTGCCAGCCCCAAATTTAGGTAAGCTTTTCATCCTGGGCAAGATGAATGCTGGTAGCCCCAGGCTCATATCCCCACAGCTCTGATTTTAATGAAAGGAGAGTAGCCATCTCCTGTCCACACAGTTCCACAAATTCCTAGGCCTGATTGCCAGTGGCCCATGTGGGGTGCTAGGTCCACCCCTGACCCAGTTTCTAGGCTGGGGAATGAAATGCACTGATTGACCTTGGCCTGTGGCTCATGCTTACCCCAGCAGATGGGGATGTGGGGACGGTTAGCTTCACCAGACCACAGGATGAAGATCAGGCAGGGGGATCCCCAAAGGAAGGGCTGGAGAAAGGATGTTGTATAGGCAAGAGACACAAAAGTTCACCACAGCAAGCGAGTTAGGTGACTTTTATACAAACCTGAGGCATGGTACCATGCCGCCTTTATTCTTACCTTACACCAGAGGTCTGGTGCATGAAATTCGTGCATGGTTATGGTCCCTAGGCCTGGCCTGCGATCAGGGCCATCTTCCCCAGCTGCCCTGCAGCTGGCCCTGCTCACTGCCACCACCCACCCCCAGTTCCCCATTTGCCATCGGGTGATCAGAGCCTGCCTGCCGTGGGGGAGGAACCAAAAGGTTGGCCATTCCACCTGCTCGCTGGTCCTGCCCCCGCCACAGGTTGCTCTCTGTGTGTGGGGCAACTGGTGGGGTGGGGGCCTTGGCCTGGCACCACCTGCATCCCCCGCCACCCACCCCCGGTTCCCCATTTGCCATTGGGCGATCGGAGCCTCCGGCTGGGGAAAGGGACCAAGAGGTGGTCAGTGCGCCTCATAGTGACTGGTCGAGCAGTCGTTCTGGTCGTTCCAATGTTAGGGTCAATTTGCATATTATCCTTTTATTATATAGGATAGGATGTAGCATTATCATGTTCTCTTCACTCCATCAAAGTTCTTAAACTATAGGGTCAAAATCTTGGAAGAGAAGCACATGAGTTATAAAAGTAGATTATGCCTCAGGCTCTAAAAAATCCTTTCTGGAAGATTCCTAAATCCAACTGCTCATGCTTCCTTTTCCCTTCCTCCCTTTCTTCCTTTCTTTTTTTTTTTTTTTTCCTTTTTCTGTATCAATCCTTACGAGAGGATCATTGGAGAATATTTTTCCATTGATTTTTTGAGAGAGTAGAGGGGAGAGGGAGAGACAGAGGACAGAGACAGAGAAATATCAATGTGAGAGGGACACATTGATTGGTTGCCTCCTGTATGCGCCCTGACAACGGCTGGGGATCGAGCCTGCAACAGAGGTACTTGCCCTTGACCAGAATCAAACCTGGGACCCTTTAGTCTGAGGGCCGATGCTCTATCTATTAAGCCAAACTGGTTAGGGCTCATGCTTCCTTTTCTTGTAGTGGGATCCTGGTGTTGGAAATTAGTTTCTCAAAAGAAAACAAAGTTGCTTCCCCATGCTCAGATTTTTTTCAGGATCATGATGTTTCTTCCCCAGACCTATATTGCAAGTGTATAGAGCTTAGAAAACTACATCCTAAGGAAGGGCATCTTTGGATGCCTAAACTTGTTAGCATTTTATCTCGGTAGGAAGACAGAGCGATTACAGTGTCTGAATAACCAAGAAATTGAGGGCACTTAGATATTGACCAGGAAAGGTAAATTCTTTGCTACAGGAGGCTGGTAGTCATGGATGAGACCTCAGAACATGCCTGAGGACAGACAGACTATGAAACTGATGAAGCTCAGGGGTGGCAGGAGAAGGAAGAGTTTGCTGACTCACCGTGAACTTTCAGTCCAGAAGGTCTGCTAAAAAAGCGTTCAGGGAAGCACTTGATCAACTAGACCAGTGGTCGGCAAACTGCGGCTTGAGAGCCACATGCGGCTCTTTGGCCCCTTGAGTGTGGCCACGAAGTTTCAATTGCACTGTATGTGCGCGCCCGCACATGGTATTTTGTGCAAGAGCCACACTCAAGGGGCCGCAGTTTGCCAACCACTGAACTAGATGTTTCTTATACCACTTCTCAAAGGCCCATCATGTTATCAAGTTCATGCCTGGGGGCCAGCCAGATCATTATCAGACCAGAGCAATGGAAGATTCTGCACTGAGATTGTTGTTCAGGGGCTGGGATCAAGGAAGTGGAATCCAAGTTGAAAGAGGCATTAGAAATGATCATCCTTGGCTTCAGGTCTTTCCCTGGGGCCAGTGCTTCAGAGAGAGTCCCCCTCCACATTCTAGTTTCTTTCCCAGAGGTAGAATGTGCTCCAACAATTTTCAGCATTTTTTGTTGTTGTTGTAAGTCATAGAACCTTTTCTTCAGAGGAAATCTCACATGGAACCCCGAAGTTAAAAGAGGAGCAGGCCTGGTTGAAGCATGGAAAGAGGCCTGGAACCCTGTTGGCTAAGCCTCATTCAACCCCACCCCACCACCCTGCTTACCCCCACCACCCCTACCCACCCTCACGGGGGCTCCATGAAACCTAGGGCTCTGCAGAACATAGCTTGGGACTCTGATGGAATTCTCAGTCTCCTTTCACTCACTCGGTTCTCAGAGAAAAGGACTTGGTTGATTGCTCACTCACTGGCCTCTAGCTCACTACTTTCTCCTGGTTCGCCCACCTCACCAATCTCTCATCCTGTCTCCTTAGCTACATCATTCTTATTTCTGACTCCTAAAAGTGGTAATATTCTGGAGCTTAGTTTATAGACCTCTTTTCCAGCTGTGCTCACTCCCCAGGTGATCTCATCTAGCCCCATGGCTCTAAAATTATGTGCAGATGATTTTTAAATTTATATTGCCAGTCCTAACCTCTCCTGGAACTCCAGACATCTCCATGAGGATGTCCCAAAGGCACCTCAAATGAAGTATATGAAAAGACAAACTCACGGTTCTACGCATTCCCCCACATCTTCTTTCAACATCTCAGTTAATGAAGAATTTTGACCCGACCTGGTTGCTGATTCTTCTTTCTCAGTTCAGGACATCAGCAGATCTGGTTATACACTTCGTACTATGTCCCTAATCTGTCTACTTTGGAGCACTGCTCCCACTCTGGGTCAAGCCACTATCATGTCCCCCCTGGCCTCCCTGCTCCATCCTTGCTTCCTTAGTCTCCTCTCCACCCAGGAGCCAGAGCTGTCCTTTTACATGAAAACCAGATGGTATTATTGCTTGATCAATGTGGGAGGCCCCCTGCCAGGGAAGGCCCCATGGCTTTCTTTTAAGTTATGTTGACTGAACCCAAGGTTTGGGCATAACTCTTCCTTGGGGGCATTTCTGGCCAAAAGGTGAGAATGCCTTCAGCTCAACTCTTCAAAGCCCAGATTTGCGGGGGGGTGGGGGGGTGGGGGGGGGGTGGGGGGGGTGTTTAATATGTAAATCCAGTCAAGCACCAGAAATACCTCCCTTATCTTGCTTGAGTTTTGGTGAAACTTCCTGATATTTTGGGGAATTGGGACTATAAAATAAACACGCTGCTTTGGGACTGGGTCTCTCTACCTCTCCGCCAGAAGAGGACAGAAGCCCACCCAGGCCCAGCTTTCCTTTCTATTTCTGTGTCTGTCTTTCATTTCTCAATCCCAAAGCTCCTCTACTTGAAGGAACCGGTTCAAGCTCTCTTTCCCGTGCGGGACTCGGAAAAGGGAGCCCCACCCCCCGACACAGATCAAAACCCTCCAGTGGCTTCTCATTTCACTTGAAATGAAATCCAGTGCCTTCGCCATGGCTGGCTAGACCCTACATGATCTGGCCTCTGTAACTTTCTGATCTCACCTCCTGTCACTCTCTTCTTCACTCACGTCACTCTGATCACATTGCCCTCCTGACTTTTCCCAAACAAACTGAGCATGTTCTGGAATCACCGGGGGAGTTGAAGCAGCAGGAGATCAAAGCTCAGGAGCCAGGAGCCTGAAGTTGGGTTGTGAGCTGTCTGTGCCTGGCCTCCTTTCCCAGGGCCAGCCAAAGGGAGGCCATCCATTTCTAGCAGGTTCTGAGGGTGCTGACCTCAGAGAAGTGGCTAACTCAGCAACAGAGCAGCAACAAGATTCAGTGGGTCCAGAGAACTCCCTCGGTCTGTCTCTTGCCTCCTCTCACCTCTCTCCTTCAAAAAAAAAAAAAAAAAAAAGGTATTTTAAGAAATGCTGAGGAAGAGAGATGAGAAATATGGGGATATAAAATAAAGTGAAATGAAGAATCCCAGTCGTGAGCATTTTCCAGCATTGGGTAACATTTGAGGGTGAGATGTAGACATGGGCAAAGAGCAAAAGGGCAGAGAAAAATGTGATAGAGGAGGGAGTAGAGGGAGAGAGTGAGACTCCTTCAGGTTTGAGTGAGAAAGTTGCTCTTAGAACCTCAGAATTGTCACACCCCATCTCTTCTAGACGCCCAGGTGCCAGCAAGGCCTTTGGGTTTAAGTTGTTTCCTCTGTTGTAGCAAAGAAGCCCTCTCTGCCCACCCCTGAAAATTTGCATAGGCAGCTCTAAAGCATCAACCAAAGAGTTTCTGACTCACCCCCAGGACCCCCTCCCACATCTGTCAGCAGGGGAAACTCCAAGTGGCGAGGTTCCGTTTCCTGCTTCCCTGTTCTGGACCATTTTCCACCCTGGGAGGTGGGTGGAAGTTGGGGGGAAGGCGGGTTCTCCACCCTCATGGTCCCACACCCTCTCCCTTCTTCCTGTTTCTCTCTACCCAACTCAGTGTTTTCATTTTGAGCTGAAAGTGATGGATAGCAGGGTTTATTAAAAACATTTTTTAAATCAAGAGATTAAACATGAGTCAGTGTGTAAATCAGATGGTAGAGTTGACGCTTGAGGATATTTCTGTATTCTCAAAACCACAAAAATTAATTCCTAAACATTGTTTCCTCCTCCAGGCAACTTCTGCGTATTGCCCACAAGGAGATAGAGTAGGGCCCTTGTAGGGGGAAGAGATTACAAGAATCAAGTTGTAGGGTGCTCTGGGTCCCTACATTTATCTGTCTTCCCCAGGTTCAGTACACGTCTTTTGCACTGCTGAGCTCCCGCAAGCTGAGTGACACCCTGACAGTTTGCCCCAGGCAGCTGGTTTGAGCATGCTCTCATTCTGCATGTTGAAAGCATTGGTTTGCCACAATCTGCGGGATCTGTTTGGACTGGCAGTTGTCCCTCTGGTTATAGGGTGTATCAAAGCAGCAGACAGGCTGCCTGTCCGAGCCATTTTCCTGACGTCAGGGCTACTGATCTGGCTGCTACCAGACATACACAATCATCACGGGGAGAGAGCTTGAAAAGGCTGGGCATTACGTGCAAAGGAAAAAGCACTCAGAATGGTGAAATTTATTTGCATTGATTGAGAGAACCAAAGGAAAAAGTTAGGTGGAGAATAGAATATTCCATGTGCCCATTGAACTTAGAAACTATCATAGTGCATTTTCTTAGTTCTCTAACTCACTGGTGGTTCTTTTCCAGTCCCTTTTGCTGATTCCTCCTTGTCTCCAGACTGGTTAATGCTGAAGACCCCCAAGTCTCAGTCCTTGGCCTCTTCTCTCCTCTGTCTCACTTAGTCCATTGTTGATCTCATCTAGCTTCTAGCCTTTAAATGCCACCTATATGTTGATGACTCCCAGAGTTCTCCACTGCCCTCCAGGCTTATGTATCTAACTGACTACTGAACAACTCTGCTTAGAGGTCACACTCAACTTACCCCCACTGACATCCTGATCTTCTCCCCACACATGCGGTCCACTGACGGTCTTCTTCATCTCAGTTGACAGTAGCTCGCTCAAAGGTCCTAGTTAAGATGATAAATTTGGGGGACACCCTACATTAGGGCTTGGGGTGGCAGGTATCCTTGTAGCTGTCTTACTGGTGACCTCTCTGCTCCACCCGTGCTCTCTCCCATTGGCTTTGGCTGTGGTGGAAACTTGATTGTGTAGAAGTTCACTTTCCCCAGAAGTTCAAAGTTTCACTCAGTTCTGACTTCCCCAGAAGTTCAAAATTTCACTCAGTTCTGACTATGTAATCTGGCCATTGAATAAGGGGGTGGACCCAAAAGTTTCTGATTACTAGCAATAGAGAAGTAGAACTAGCAGAACAGAAACCCCTTGGGGTTGAGTAACCAGGAACCACATTGGCTGCCTGATCATGCAGAGGATCTTAGTGTCCTGTGAAGTGAAGTGTGTGGCTTTTTTGATGGTTATATGGGTAAGTCATGTCCCCTCTGTGGGCCTTGGTGACCTCATCTGCAAACGACAGGGATTCAACCGTTAGAGTCTGAATCTGTTGGGTCCCCTTCAAGTGCTAAGAGTCTATGCAGTAGTGTAGCATTGTGTTTAAGAGTGTGGCTTTTGGTTGTAGAACTGAGTTCAAATCCTGGCTCTGAAATGTAAAAGGTGTTCAATTTTGAGCAGGTTATAAACTCAGTTTTCTCATGGGGAAAATGGAGATTATACTCACTCATAGTTTTTTTTTCAATATGATGATTAAATAATATAATATGTAAGAAAACTTCTTGCGAAGTGAAGTCTGGCACATAATCACTCCATGAAGGATGTTGGGCCCATCCATGGTGGCTCAGTGGTTGAGTGCTGACCTATGAACCAGGAGGTCGCAGTTTGATTCCCAGTTAGGGCATATGCCCAGGTTGCAGGCTTGATCCCCCCATCGTGCAAGAGGCAGACAATCAATGATTCTCTTGCATCATTGATGTTTCTCTCTCTCTCTCTTCCTTTCTGAAATAAAAAAGAGATATATTTAAAAAAATAAAGGATGTTGGCTGCTATGACCGTGCATATCTGCATGGGATTGCTTCCAAAACACATTATCTTGTGCAAAGCTCACAACTGTGGGGGTCAGCTGAGTGGCTGTTGTCATCTTTCTTCTTTCAATGAGAAGAATAAAGCTCAGAGAAGTCAGATGATTTCACAGAGCTGGTGTGTGATAGCGCCAGGGCCTTGCCAGATGTGGTGGGGGGAAGCAAGGCAGTGGGGGTAGGGTGTGGGGGAGAGTAGGTGGGGAGGCAATCAGACATTCATTGAGGAGATAGAGCTTTGCTCATCTACCCAGCAGGGCAGACCTTTAATCACAGTTATTTATCTAAGAAAATTCTCTAGATAATACCAAAAGAGATACAGGGAGAACAAAATACTGTCTGCTTCTTAGACAATGAAATAGCCTCATTTTCTTTCTTTTTTTTTGTGGGGGGGGGGGGGGGATAAGTTTGACATGCTACAATTTGTAAATTTAAGGTGTATGGCATGTTACTTTGATACATTTATATAGTGTGAGATGATTGTCATTAAAGCGGTATTTGTCACATTACCCCATTGCTTCAATATTCGATATTATTGGCTACACTCATTACACGGTGCATTAGATCTCTATGGGTAGCATCGTTCTTTTGTCCTGTTGTCCTACTGTCCTGCGACATTGCAGGATCAGATGCTGCTAATGTCATCATCGGGATCACACTGTTTGTCGTCAGTCTCTCTGATCGCAGTTCCTAAGATCCGAGTCTCAACTTTTCGCCTCTGAGCTTCACCACTACCCCATTAGTGTCTGTCCTGCGGCTCCTGTTCTCTCTTAAAATGGCATTGTGATACTTTTTATTTTATAAAAATACTTAAAGAGAATACATCTTAAATGCGCTCACCACACACACACACACTGTAAGTGTATGAAGTGATGGAAATGTTAACTAACCTTATTGTGGTAATCATTTTCCAGTATTTATATATATATATATAAAATCATCAAGTTGTACACCTTAAACTTAGACAATGTTTTATGTTAACACATCTCAATAAATCTAGATAAAACAAAGTAAACATTTTATCTCTTTTCTTCCTATCCAGTACAGTAATACATGCTTACTATAGAAGAGTTGAAAAATGCAGGAATGTATAAAAAAGAAAACACTGATCTCCCAAATGACCACAATGAACACTTTCTACATTTCATTCAGGATTTCTTTCTATGGCATAAACATACATCAATTTTACATAATCATTATCCTTTATTTGTTTCATACTTAAAATCTTGATGTGAGAATTTCTTCATGTTATTAAAATGACTTGAAAACATAGCTTTGAATGGTTGGTCCATTATAAGCATGTACCAAAATTTATTTAACCCATTTCCCATTGTGGGACACTAAGGTTTTCCAGCATTTCACTTTTATCAATAATACCTGATGGAAACTTTTGCCTGTAAACCTTTGTTCACATTTCTGATGTTTCCTTGACAACAGGGCAGAGGATGAATCACAAGGATTAATCCATTTTGAAAGCAGCTGAGCGACAGAAATGCCCTTTGCAGGGGCCTCGTCTGGCCAGTAGGTGTCACCTTCGTCTCACGGTTTCTCCTCTGACCTATTTCCTCAGGATGGTTATTGAAAGCCAGTTACAGAAAAAACTGGTGAGTCAATGGAGTTCAACTCCCAATATTAAAGTCTCCCCCAAGGGACACAAATCAACGGCGCCTGAGGGCTGCAGGCCTGGTTATGTTGCTTTCGCTGTGGGTTGATTTCATCCAACCCAGACGCATGTTGACTGCTGACCTGATTCTGAGAAAAAGGGTTCAATCTGGATCGCTGGCAAAACTCCATTCTTTCAGATGCTCTAGGAAAAACTTCTAGAGTCCTGGACATTTTGTTTGCAGGTGGGTGAGTGGGTGAGTGAGGTTTGCTGCTCCCTGGTGCCCCCCCCCCCCCCCCCCCCCCCCCCCAGAGCCACACTGGCTCTGCTTGGCTGCTGCCTGGTCTGCGTGGTGCCTGCTGCATTCTGATGGATGTCATTTCAATGGTTAAATCTTTAAATACCACCCTTGGGAATGGCTACTTAAATAAATCACTACTTAAAGTACCGAGGAAGACGAATCAGCATAGACACATTTTTGAAAAATTGATGGCCAAAGGAAGGTTATAATACCTTAATGGGAGGGCAAGGTTAATTTATTTATTTTTAGTAATATTTTTTGTTTTACTTTTTAAATTTTGTTATTTGAATGTATTTAATTGTCCAAAAGGAGGGCTTGAGGCCATGCTGTGTGCAGGAAATTTGGGGATGAGGCACAGCTGGGCCAGGTTAACACTGGAAGGGAGCTAAGTGTTCCTATTTGGGAAATTATTTTACTCCAGGCCTGACATTTCTCCGAGTGTCCTCCTGGCTCTTAGTCAGGGTGGCTGGGATGAGTGCCCTCATGCACTCACGGATGCTTTCTTAGCGTGGAATCCATCCTGGCCATCTGGCAGGCAAGGATATGGCTGTTCTCTCCTCATGGGGCCGATGACACTTGGACACACACCAATGCCAGAGGCAAGCAACTTGGGAGAGGCCAGACCATGCTTCATTTCCTTCTGTCCTTTAGTGGCCAACTGACCTAGTTTCCAACGGGAATAAAGACCCACTGACTTGATTCAACAATATTTTACTTGTATAAGAGTTTTATGCTTCTGGGCTAATATAATTTATTTTAAATTCCATTTACTTCCTTCTAGTAACTTCAGGTTTAGTTTATTCTCCCCTCCCACCCCCCCGTACTTTTGGGAGTAAAGTTAGGTTGTTTGATATTTTTTTCCCCCTTAATGTAGGCACTTATCACTGTAAACTTCTATCTTTGAGTTGCGTTTGCTGCATCCTGTAAGTTGGTGTTTTCTCTTCTTCACTTGAATCAAGATATTGTTTGATTTTCCTGTTGATTTCTTCTTTGACTCATTGATTGTTCAGGACCATGTTGTTTAATCTCCACATATTTGTGAATTTTCTAGTTTTCTTGTTAGAATTGGTTTCTAGTTTCATACCATTGCTAGTTTCTGGACTTCTCTCAGAGGGAATTGCTCTGTGTAGCTGTACATTTGGTGAGTTCATGGGAGGAGGGGAGTTTAGGAGCTTCCTATGTTGTCATCTTGATTCCTGTTAACTTCTGAATCTATCTTATTCTTTTTCTATAATGAAATGAACACATTGCCATTAGAGGAAATTATGAAGACTAAAAAATAGAGGAAAGATTACTCTAAGTATTACCATCTAGAGAAAACTGCAGCTAATAGTTTGGTATGGTCCTTGCCAGACCCTTTATTTGCATTGTTAGTATAGTTGTGATTATACTGCATACACAAAATTTCTTCCTGCCTTATAAACATTATTATAGCACAAACACTTTTCATGTTATAGCAAGTTCTTCATAAACACTTTAATGGCTGCACAGTATTTCCATCGTGTGAATATGTGGCATTTATATAACCACACACTATTTTTGCCATCAAACAAAGTTGTGAACACTGCCAAGCATATCTTTATGCAGGAGGGTGGGATAGTTAGAGAATGTGATCTATAATAATAAAAGTGTAATATGCTAATTAGACTGGGAGGACGACCTTCAGGATGAAGCAGGGGCTGCAAGGGAAGCCCGGGTCCCAGGTGCCAGAGGGAAGCTGGTGCCGGCAGCCCGGGGAAGGAAGGCCTACTCTTGCACGAATTTCGTGCATTGGACCTCTAATATATATATATCTGTGTTGAGAGACAATATTCTCTCAGGGATATACCAACTTAGGAGTGGAGTCCATAGTAGAAGGCTAGTTCCTGAGCTCTTTCAGAGTTAATGTTGCATAGGCTCTGATTATGCCTGGAAGGGGATTTAGGAATGGGTTAGGGTGGGAAACAGCAAAGGGGCAGTGGAGACTATTCACTAATTAACCACATGTTCTTACAGATTTGCTTGGGGCCACACAAAACAACCGTGTGTCTTACGGGTCTTGTGCTCAGAAGGCTGGAGGGGAAATTTCACTGGCCCTCAATTTCCTTGATGCCTTTTCAGAGAGACACTAGGCTTAATATTTGTCCCTTTAACAGTGAGTTATCTTGGATTGAAAGAAATTGAAGACACAAATAAATGGAAGGATACCCCATGTTCATAGATCAGAAGAGTTAATATTGTTGAAATGTTTATATTACCTAAAGCCATCTATAGATTCAATGCAATCCCTACCAAAATTTCTTTTTTTTAATTTTTTTTAATTTTTTTTTATTTTTCGCTTAAAGTATTACAAAGGGTATTACATAAGTGTCCTTTTTTCCCCCCCGCCCTTGACAAACCCTTACCCTCCCTTACCCCCCAGTGTCTTATGTCCATTAGTTATGCTTATATGCATGCATACAAGTCCTTCGGTTGATCTCTTACTCCCCTCCCTCCTGCCCCCCAACTCTCTCTGGCCTTCCCACTGCAGTTTGACAATCAGTTTGAGGCAGCTCTGCCTCTGTATCTATTATTGTTCAAAAGTTTGTAATGGTCTTTATTATCCATGAATGAGTGAGATCATGTGGTATTTTTCCTTCATTGACTGGCTTGTTTCACTTAGCATAATGCTCTCCAGTTCCATCCATGATGTTGCAAATCCTACCAAAATTTCAATGGCATTTTTTTTTACAGAAATAGAAAAAACAATTCTAAAAATTGTATGGAACTACAAAAGATCACAAATAGCCAAAGCAATCTTGAGAAAGAAGAACAAAGTTGGAAGCATCACACTTCCTAATTTCAAACTGCTACAAAGCTATAGAAAGTGAAACAGTGTGGTACTGGCATAAAAACAGACAGACCAATGCAACAGAACACGCATATATATCAACTAATACTTGACAAGGGAGTCAAGAATACTCAATGAGAAAAGGAAAGTCTCTTCCATAAATGGTATTGGGAAAACTGGATATTCTAATGCAAGAGAACGGAATTAGGCCCCTATATTGAACCACTCACAAAAATTAACTTGAAATAGATTAAGGATTTAAAGGTAAGACCTGAACTGTAAAACTCCGAAAGCAAAACGTAGGGAAGAAGCTCCTAACATTGCAGCATTATTCACAATAGCCAAGACTTGAAAACAACCCAACTATCCATTGAAGACAGATAAAGAAGATGTGAGAGTTTATATATGTTTCATCCATAAAAAGAAGGCAATCCATTTGTGATGACGTGTTGGACCTTGAGGGCATCAAGTGAAATCACAAAGACAGAGAAAGGCAAATACTGTGTGATCTCACTTATATGTGGAATCTAAAAACTTTGAACTCATAGAAACAGAGAGTAGAATGGTGGTTGCCAGGGGCTGAGGGGTCGGGGAAATGGAGAGCTGTCGGTCAAAGGTACAAACTTTCAATTATAGGATGAATAAATTCTGGGGATTTGATGTACACTATAGTGAACAATACTGTGTTGTATACCTGTAAGTTGTTATGAAAGTGGAGCTTTAATGTTCTCACCATAACAACAGCAACAACAAAATGGTAATTATGTGAGATGAAGGATGTGTTAACTCACCTCATTGTGGTAATCATTTTGCAATATATATGTGTATCAAATCATTACATTGCAGACTCTAAGCTTACACAATGCTATATGCCAATTATATCTCAACAAATCTGGAAAAACAAAGCACTAGGCCAAAAAAAATTATAAAGAAAAACAACAACCCAGTGAATTGCATTGGTGTGTTGTCCAGGTTACCCTGGAATCTGAATGACTGCTGCAGTTCCTCCCTCCCTCAGTCTAAAGCAGCACTTTTCAACCGGTGTGCTGCAAGAATTTTTAAAACAGGCAATACCTGACTATTTAATGAGGGGCACTGACCTCTTTTCCTTTAGATTTTTATCGTGTCCAATAAAAAAATGTTGCCTGGCTGGTGTGGCTCAGTGGTTGAGCATCGACCTATGAACCAGGAGGTTGTGGGTTCGATTCCCAGTCAGGGCACATGTCCAAGTTGCGGGCTCGATCCCCAGTGTGGGGTGTGCAGGAGGCAGCCAATCAATGATTCTCTCTTATCATTGATGTGTCTATCTCTCTCTCTCTCTCCCTTCCTCTCTGAAATCAATAAAAATACATTTTTAAAAAATGACAGCAGCCAGCACAACAATAGCTGTTTGGTGTGAATGAATCAACATTATACCTATTTTTTTTTGTCCAATTGGAAATATATATAATATACTTTTTGGTGTGCTTCAGAATTTCAGTAGTTTATGTGTGCCATGAGGTGAAAAAGGTAGTCTAAATGATGAACTTTTAAGAATTATTTCTGAGAAATCACCACTAGGAGATGCTCAAGATTCAAGTAAGTTGGTGGTTTTTGTTCTCCGTTTATCTGAGCTTTGCAGGTTTCTTTTGTTCTAAAGCCATTGAGAATTGAGATCAAATGTCCACTTCTCAGATCCCATTAGCTCCCCAAAGTGAAATAAGGATGGTTCTGCCTGTTTCACCTAGTGAAATCAACTACGGAAATGGCACTCCAGACACCCTGTGATAAGGCTGATTGTATGTGTTGCACTTGATTCTTTTCAGGGGGACATGAACATTTCACCTTCCTCTCTTTCACCAGAGGATGGTGATAATGGCCATGTGACTGGTGAACATTTATTGAGTTTTTACTTCCCACTAGGCACCGAGCTAATGACTTTATACTCTTTATCACATTTAATTGTCTCAGTTCATTCACACAATGTTATTATCCCCATTCTGCAATTTCAGAGGAAATGGAAGCATAGAGAGGTTACCCACCTAGCAGGAGGCTGAGCCGAGATTGAAACTCAATGTCTCTGACCCCCATGCTTCACATTTAACCCCTTAACTATAAAGAGGCTAAACTATGAACTATGCTTCCTGGTTATTATCCCAGCTTGACAGATGACAGAGGTCAGACCAGTTAAGGGACTTGTCCCTGATCCCAGCTGTCATGGGAAGAAGCCTAGACTAGGTGTTCCTTCTCTGAGTCCAGAATGTTTCTCTTCTTTATCATGCAAGCTTAGCATTTGCAAAAGGCCATGAGTGAGAAAGAGGAAGTGGGGCTCATTGGTGGAGACACATGGAAGGGATCTTAACACAAAGAAAACCGTAGAAGGCTACCAGACGGCAGACCCTCCTACCACCAGGCTCTTCTGGGCTGTGGCCACTTTGACTCTGGCTTGGGTTGTGGGGCTGATTGGAGACTGTCTAGGTCAGTGATGGCGAACCTATGACATGCGTGTCAGAGGTGACATGCGAACTCATTTTTTTTTGTTGATTTTTCTTTGTTAAATGGCATTTACAGATATAAAATAAATATCAAAAATATAAGTCTTTGTTTTACTATGGTTGCAAATATCAAAAAATTTCTATATGTGACACGGCACCAGAGTTAAGTTAGGGTTTTTCAAAATGCTGACACGCCGAGGTCAAAAGGTTCGCCATCACTGGTCTAGGTTTTGGATGCTGGGTAGAGCAAGCTGGGGTGGATGGGGCAGTTTGAAAAAAAAAAAAGAACAAGAACAAAACCCATGGTGTCATCCTGGCTTCAGACCTGCTTGGCCGGTGCTGTCAACAGGAGGTGGCAGCAGTTCCTTCCGGGAGGAGACAGATGTTTGGGTTCACTTCTGCCAATCTAGCTTTGTCCATGGCAATGTCCAAATACAAAGCTAAATGATCTTACAATCTTATTCCCTGTGCTTGTATAGATTTAATTTTCCTCTGTCCAGTTTTCTATCCCTTAGCCACCCACTTCTCTTCAAGAGAGAGGCTCACAGCTGTCACTCACACAACCTTCACACCAGCCCGTCCCTGTCTTCATGGGCAGCTGCCTTTGCATGGAAACTTCACCCTCACAGTGGTCCAGGACTTCAAAGCCTAGCAGGGCTGTGGAGGCCTCCTCCTGCTGTGGGTTAAGACACTGTCCCTAGGTGTCTTTTTCTGCAATAGGCAGTGCTGAATTGTAGGGACAGATGGCACATTGACCTCTCCGGGGGAAAATGAGGGGCCAGACCAGTTAGTTGAAGTCCTCAGGAATTGTGGATGAATGAGTGTTCTCTGAGAGAGGGGAGAGGATTTGGGGGTGGAGGGAAGACAAGGGAGACCCCAGTATTTCTATCCAAAAGACATGCTATAAAGAATGAATGTGAAAGCCTTCCTTCCTTCCCTCCTTCTCTCTCTCCCTTCTTCCTTCCTTTCTACCCTTTTCCCCCTAATAGCCTTGTAGGCACACATATACATGTTTCATTTGCAGTCAACAATTTTGGTGATCCCTTGTAATAACCCAGGCTAAAAAAGACATTGGACTTTGAAATGGTCGTAAAGCAAGAATTAGAATAGAGCTGGCTCAACCAGTGTGTGAACACTTCTGGCCACCAGCCCCCTTTTCTGAAAATTAGAGATTTGGATAAGAACTTTGGGAAGTTGTAAGAGTCATTAACTCTAACATTTAATTTTTTGGGGAAAATTGGGAATTTCAAACTGACATTTTGGGGAAGACACTGATACAAATCGTTTCAAACACAATGTGGGCCAGGGTGTTGGGTCCTTAATCTCTTGGCTTAACATGGATGCAAAGAGTGAGACTCTTGTCAAGACCACCTACATGGTGTGACCCACCACAGGGATTCTAAATGGACTCCACATAGAATTCTCTTCAGACTTGTGTAGTAATTGCACAAAGCTGACCATTTATAACCTGCTGGGGCTTGCTGTGTGTCTTAAACACTTTTAAGACAAATAAATTGTCCAGTGGTCTATATTTGGTGCCCCCCTTTTTTCATCCTTCTAAACAGAGCTGAACTGAGCTGGCTACTTGCTCTTGGTGCACATATAATGGCCCAATTGTCCCCTCATGCCAAGGGGCAGGCTCTGGAGCACACCCACAGCCCTGTGGGAACCCACAGAAGGGAGGTGGCTGTTTGGACATTCAGTCTGTAGTGGAGACAAGTTAACGACCCTGCCTGGGGCATTCCAGAGTTTATTTAATGATGAAATTGGCCCCAAATTCTCCACTGGGACTTGTAAGTTTTGTGTACTGCAAGATAGGGTGAGAATGCAGTTAAACACACATCCTTAAGGCATTTTAGGTTGTAAGGAAATGGCAAATCCCTCTGTAATTTGAAAATACCATTCAAAAAGTGTGCCCAAAGATTTTTTTCCTAACCCAGATCCTATAAAGCAGAAAAACAAAATGGTAGCTTAATCTCTGACTATATTTGTCAAAACAACCAATTAAAGAGTGAAAAATTCATCACTGGTGTCATGTGGATAAAGATAATGCAGCTATCTGATCGAGTTATATGCACACATACTTTACTGAATTCAGTCAAATTGATTCGTGTTGATGTGGCCTAAGTGTGCCATTGGCCTGAAACTCAGTCAGTAAATTGGATGTGAAAGTCTTTAATAAAACAATATGCATTCCCCAAATATCAGCTTCCTAGCATTATGACTCTGGCGGTATTGAGTTTCTAGTTTTGTTGGAGTTGGTGACAAACTCCCGCCAAGGTGTTGCCAAGGGGATGGGGCTGTTGCTAGGAGGACATCTCTGAACCTGAGGACAGATTCCTGGGGTGTTAATAAGCATGAATGACAGGGAAATGGAGAAGAATGGGAATGTCGCCTTCTGATGACAGCACCACCACCAGCACCTTATATTGATGGGCCTTTGCAGATGTTCTGCAGATGTTCTCTCATTAACTAATTAGTTAAGCTAATGAAGGAGGCTCTGGGAAGAAAGGAAGGTGCAGGCCAGAGGCTCTTTGTATCCATTTCATTTTTTGGTCCTTCTGGTCTGATGAGGACAGGAGTGATGGCGAATAAGTGGTCTGGGAGAGTGATCTCAGGGCAGGGAGAAAAGCAGAGTCTTTTGCCCTCCCTTGAAGATTCTGCCCTCAGTTAGACTTTTGAAAAAGCAGGTGTAGGCTGGCTGACTCGGGAATCCCAGGGAGCTCTGCAAAGGAAAGATTCACTGTGAGAGGGGAGATAGTATAGGTTGGGCCAGCGAAGTCTTGTGTTAAATGTGCCTGTGGGGAACCCACTCTTTTTGTTGGTGTTGTTAATCCTCTCCTGAGGATATTTTTTCCATTGAGTTTTAGAGAGAGTGGAAGGAGGGTAGGGGAGAGAGAGAAAGAAACATTGATGTGAGAGACACATTGATTGGTTGCCTTCTGCACATGCCCCAGTAGGTACCAGGGATCTAACCCACAACCAAGGTATGTGCCCTTGACTGGGAATTGAACCCATGACCCTCTGGCATGTGGGTCTATGCTCTAACCACTGACAAATCCTGGCCAAGGCCAGACTCTTAAAATGTGGGAAGAGATTTCTTTGAAAACATAGATTGTACTGTGAAGTCAGAAGGGATTAGGCAAAGGCATTGGCAACTTAGATGTAGTTTGGGCAAAGGATGAAGTAGGGCAGGGCCTTCAAAAGAAAGGGGGATTAGGTCAGGAAGTAGGGAATGAGTATACTACCAAGAGTGAACCTTACTGTAAACTAAGGGCTTTAGTTAACAGCCAAGTATCAATATTGGCTTATCGACAGTAACAAATGTATGCAAAACATTAATAGGGAAAACTGGGGAGGCAGGTATATGGGAACTCTGCAGTTTCCATTTAATTATTCCCCACCCAAAAAAATTCTGTGTGTGAGAGAGAGAATGTTGTAGGAAAACTGAGCAAAGTACCCTGTGCTAGAGCTAATCAGTGAAGTCTCTAATTGAGTTGAAAGTAGAAAGAAGGAGATAAGTTTCAGAATGCATTGAAGAGGGAGAATAGGGCCTATATTAAAGTCAGGAGAAAACATGCAGCAGTCAGAATCTCCTCTGGATCAAGGGAGGTGGGAGTGCAGCAATGTCGGTGCACAGAGAGAGGAGACATTGGACTGGCATCGAAAAGGCCTGTGATCCTCCGAGGCTGGATAGGAACTAGACGAAAGGAGAAGAGTAAGGGGTAGGTGTGGGAAGGCCCAATTAATAACAATAGTGACACTGATAACCATCACTTATCAAACACATACTCTATAGAAACATTGTCCTAAGTAAGCACTTTACAGACATTATTTTATTAACTTTTCATAGCAACTCACTATAGTGGGCACCTTTTAATGTCTACTTCTAGGATGAAGAAGCTAAGGCCCAGGGAAGGTGAGTAACTTATCCAGGACCACACAGCTTGCAAGTGTTAGGACCAGGATTAGGAACCAGGCTGGCTAATGCTATTATGTTTTTTCCCCCTCAAGAGTGGCTCTCTGAAGTTTCTTGCTTCAGCAGCAGCACTTTAAAAACTATCTGAAATTATACTTGTAATATTTCCCCCTGTAATTAGTTTCTAACACACCACACACTCCCTCACTCTACAAAAACCTCAGTTGTCTGATGATATATTTTGCTGTGCTGGAGAGAAACACAGAGGCTGAGCTTTGTCTGCTGTTAGAGAAAAAGGCAAGGACAGTGACTTTCTACAAAATCAATTCCTGTTTGTAACTAATTTAGAAATAATAAGCACAGAGAATACTCTTCCTAATTTCAAAGGGGTGGGGGCAGGAATCCTTCTGAGAGCTATGTGCAGCTGAGTGCAATGCAACAGATTTACTGAGCATGCCATGGCCCAGGCACAAGGCCAGGTGCCCAGGAAGAAAAATTAAACCAGACCCAGTCTCTGGTCTAAAAGAGGTCATGATCATGACAGATATGTGAAAACAAAGAGCTCCACTTTGTGTGATAAATAAACTTGAAACTGTTTAATACCCATATTCCATCCAGTTCACACCACTTCTGCCTCCAGAGAGCTCACAGGGCCGGAGGCACCACAGCTTCTAGAAGACAATGTGATACCGATTCCCAGCTGCTGAGTCTTTATTCTGAGCCAGTATCCTGTTGGTTTTTGTACACTGTGTGAAAATGGCCCAAATGAGGAAATCAAAGCTGTATGCAAAACCAAACCCACACACGCTCCCAGCATCACGCAAAGCTCACACCACATTCTTGGCTGTCTTTGGTCTTCGAGAGACACAGAGAAGGAAGTTACTCAAGCAACCCTGGATTCAGAGTCCTTATTCTGTGCCAGTTATGATGGTGACATGCTGGGTCGTTGGGGAGCTAACAGGTGGGAGTGCAACACCCAACTATGGAGTTCCCAGCTGATCTGGGCTTAGTTTATCCACCATGCCTGCTATAGAGGCCCAAGTGAATTATCCCAGACCCATGCTGACTCAACGAGTGGTGTACTTCAGAGATGTTGTGGTGTGAATGTAAGCTTTCCTCCAGAGTTCATAGGGACACTGACTGGATAGGTCAGCTCTATGCAATTAGAACATCCAGCTGCCAGTCTCACTGCTGTGCAAGCAAGAAGACCTGTAAGTACACACTGGACACATATTGTTATCAGACTTGGGTGGTTACTAACTCCTCCCAACTCATTACCCACAACTTGGAAGGATACTGCTCATCTTCAATAATTTACTTAGTAATATTATGTGTCTGCTGTGTGTCAGGAATAGTTCTAGGCAATGGAGACATAGCAGTGAGCAAAAATGTAAACCATTGTACATGTCAATTATGCTTGAATAAAGTGTGTTTTTTTTACGAAAATGTAAGCCATTGTAGAGCTCACTTGTGTGTGTGTGTATGTGTGTGCATGTGTGTGAGAAAGAGAGAGAGATAGGGAGAGAGAGGGGAGAGAGAGAGAGAGAGAGAGAGAGAGAGAGAGAGAGAGAGAAAATCTAGCAGTCAATCAACTGAATGTGTAGTATGTCTGATGAAAGTGATAGGGGAAGATGACTGCTGTGGGTAGAGGTGAGGTTGCAATTTTCAATATGAAGACACCTAGTGGAGTCATGTGACCTTGGGGAAGAGCATTCTAGGCAGAGGGAAGACTAATGTGCAAATGGAGAAACACCAAGAAGTCACTGCACAGAGGAGAGTGAGGCAGGGGCAAAGGGAAGAAAATAAGATCAGAGAGGCCATGCAAGGCCAGACTGGCCCTGGCTCTTTCTATGAGGGTGAAAGGAAGCAATTGCAAAGTTTGGTCAGGGACATTACATGATCTGACTTTTGTTTTAGAAGGATAATTTTGGATCCTTTGCTGAGAAAAAACCCTAGGGGGAGCCAGGTAGAAGTAAAGTGATCAATTAGAGGCTATTGCAATGCCCCAAATGACAGATGACGATGACTTGGACTAAGATGGTAGCAGTGGAGGGATGACAAATAGCATCTGAACTGCAGAGAGAGTGAAATGGCCATTAACTGAGATTGGAAAGAATGGGGAGGAGCAGACTTGAGGGTAAACATCAGAAGCCTGGTTCAGGACAGGTAAGTTTGAGATGTTTATTAGACATCCAAGTGGAGATGGCTGTTTTGTATAAGTCTGGAGTTCAGGGGACAGGTCTGGGCTAGAGAGAAATTATGCTTTGGCAGAGACTGAGTGGGATATTTACAAGCCTGGATGAGATCAGCATGGTGGTGAGTGTAAACAGTGAGGAGAAGCCAGAGCACAGTTCTTCACTCCAACCGATGGAGACGTGATGGGGGACAGGTTGTCCTACCGATGGGTAGTAGAGACACAGGAATAAGAATATACATAGCTTTTATCATCTGCTTGCAAGAATGGTTATTTTAGCATAGAATGTCAGACTTGACTGGGACACTAGAGATCATTTCTAGCAGAACCACCTTATTTTGGGGATGAAGAAACTGAGGTCTAAAGAAGAGAAGTGAATTGTTCCCTGTAGATGAACTCTTTTGTGACTCCTAGCTGTAGAGGTGGTGTGTGTGTGTGTGTGTGTGTGTGTGCGCGCGCGCGAGCGCTGTGGTAGGGATGGAAGTGCTCCTCACGTGTTGGGTGACTTCTCCTATTTGCTGAGCCAGTAAGTGACCTTGCCTTTTTTCAGAGGTGGGCCCTCTAGAGTCCTAGGCTCTGAGAATGGAGGTTAGGCTGCGGAGCTTAGATAAGATAAAACTTTAAAGTTTGCTTGCAACCGCTCTCTTCCTTCTTTTGAGGTGCTAGTGCTGTTAGATTCTATAACAAGTTACCTCTAAGATATGATCAGGTCATACATATATCTTAAATACTTACGTGGGAGTATTGTATATTCTGTGCTGATTCTTCCAAAGATATTTGCACTGGAGGCCTTATATCTCCCATGGTGGAATGGAAGGCTTTGCAATGTTGGGGTGGTTGGTAGAGTTAGATACCATGAAGATTAAGAGCATGGGCTTTGGAAACAAAACAATTGGTTTTGAATCTGGACTCTGCCATTTACTAGCATGTGAGATCTTTGGCAAGTTATGTAGCCTCAACCCTTGGTTTCCTGTGAAGTGTTACTAGGAAGATTAAATGAGAGAATACTTGTTTATTCTCTCATTATGGTACCTGGCACATGATGCATGATGAATTACTGGTGGGAATAATTGAGGTTCTACCTGCCAGAAGGCTGAGCTGAAGCCTGATCTTCAGCTAGCATGCACACGGATGATTGCGTGCTGGCACATGTAAGGACTGATTGTCCCTCATGGTCTGGGGGGTTCAGGAAAGACACAAATCTTAATTAGGGCCTTTAAAGATGGGTAGAATTATTTTTTCATTGGGAATCAGAAACCTACCAAAACAAATCTTATTTAAGTCATTCTTTTTTTTTTTTTTTTTTTTTTACAATCAATTCATTTTGTAAAATGCATATTAGCAAGAAATTGGACATTTCTTGTTTAAACTAACTAACTAGCCATTTTGAAATATCTTAAAATAGAAAATATTTGGATCACATTTTAAACAGAAGCTCTAAAAGTGTAAGCCATTAATTTACTTCTGACTTTCACTGCCCGAGAGCTTCAGGAAAAGAAAGGAACTTGGCTTGATGTATTGTTTTATATATTTTAGTCAGGGCTGAAAATGGGCTTTTGATATGATTACTGGTCTCTTTAGAATTTCTAGTGCAGATGATTTCCATGAGGAATTTATTTCCTCAGTTTTATCCATCAGTTTTAAAGCAAAAATATTTAAATAGTGAGTGGGTTTCTGAACTCGGTAAACCCCTTAAGCTGTTAGGGCTGTAACAATGACACTGGAGTGAAATATATAATAACTGTTGCAACACAAAGTGGATTTTGTCCTCTGGGGAGCTCACAGCTGGTTTATCTCGAGTTTACTGAGGTTTCAAACATTCTGTTGAAGTCAATTTAAATTGCCCTATTCATTTTCCTAAGTGTACATGTTTGCATGTTTGTCCTTGTGGTCATTGTCAGTGTTAAAATTCAGAGTCAATCCCTTTGCTGGCATTAGGGAAGGCCTTTGAGGTCGTCATAGTAACTGAGCTCACAGTTGGGATGTTCAAAGACTAAACACTCCAATTAAAAGGCAGACATTGTCAGGATGGATGAAAAGACAAGACCCAACTCTGTATGATCAGGAAAAATGCACTTGAAATATAAAGCTGCAGGTAACTTGAAAATAATTTGATGCTACAAGGTGTGGCATAGAAACATCATTTGCAGGCTGAGGTGGCTGCAATAGTACCAGATAAAATAGACTTTGAGAAAAAGAATACAGTATTGCCAGAGGTAAAAAGAAATGATAAAGGGGACAAAACAAACATAAGTGTGTATGTGCCTAACAACAGCCTAAAAATGTATGAAGCAAAAATTGACAAATTATAGGAAAATAATTACAAAATTTTAGTAGGACTGCTGTAAAATAAGCATTCATTTTAGTGTATAATACATATGTGTTTTATTGTACCTGGTGTATTCATCAATATATATCATTTTGGGGCCATACAACAATCCTTAATAAACTTACAAGGACTGAAATAGTATAGATATATTCTCTGACTATAGTGAAATTCATTAGAAACAAATAACATTAAGATATCTGGGTGAATCCCAGTATTTTGCAATTAAAAAGCACATATTAAACATTAATGGGAAAATAAACTCATAAAAACATTAATAGATTAAAGATGAAATCATAAAACAAATTAGAAGATATTTTGCTTTATTTATTTATTTAATATATCTTTTTATTTAGCTCAGAGAAGAAGGGAGAGGGAAAGAGCTAGAAACATCAATGATGAGAAAGAATCATTGATTGGCTGCCTCCTGCACACCCCACACTGGGGATCGAGCCCGCAACCTGGGCATGTGCCCTGGCTGGAATCGAACAGTGACCTCTTAGTACATAGGTCGACGCTTAACCACTGAGCCACGCTGGCCGGGTTAAATTATATATTTTAAACTCAGTGAAATGAAAGTACAATATATCAAAATGTGTGAGATGTAGCTAAAGAAGTACTTAGAGGAAAATGTGTGGCTTTAAATGCTTATAGTAGATAAGAAAAAAGAACAATGATGTAGGTATCTCCTCACAAAACTAGGAAAAGAAGAGCAAAGTAAATCCAAAGTAAAAGAAAGAAAAATAATGAAGACAAGAGCAATGAAACGGAAACAAATGATCCAAAAGCGGGATCTTTGAAAAGATCAACAGAAGAACTTCTAGTTAAACTGGTGAAGAAAAAGAACCTAAATCAGCAATATGGGGAAGAAAAGAGGAGTTATCACTACAGATCTCACAGCTATTAAAAGGATAATAAGAGAATTTTGTGAACAAATGTAAACAAAAAATGAGATAATTTAGATGAAATAGACAAATTCCTTGAAAAATTGATAGAAGATGAAACAGAAAATCTGAATAGCCTCATTTTCAAATAATGAATTGAATTCATTATAAAAAACCTTCATACAATGAAAACTTCAGGCTCAGATGATTCCGTTGGTGAGTTCTATGGAAAATTCAAAGGAATAACTCCTTTGGAGGATAGTGGAGAAAATACCTTCCAGCTCAGTTTTGAGGCCAGCATAACCCTGATATCAAAGCATGACAAAGAGAATTAAACAGAAATTCCAGACCATGGTCCTTCAGAAACCTAGTTTTAAATATCCTTGAAAAGACTTAGTAAATTGAATTCAATACTACAGGGGTGGGCAAAAGTGGGTTTACAGTTGTTCGTGTGGAGGGAAACATGCAGGTCACAGCTGTTATAATAGTTTTATTGACTCAAAAGAATGTCACAATGCAACTGTAAATCTACTTTTGCCCACCCTATATATTAAAAAGAATTCTATAAAACAGTTATTTTTGCAGAAATGCTGATTCTAAAATTTAGAAATGCAAATGACCTAAAACAGCCTAAGGAAATTTGAAAAAGAACCAAGTTTAAGGATTTATGCTACCTGATTTTAAGACTTACTATAAAGTTAGAGTTTAACACTATGTTATTTTTGTGAAAAGATAGTCATATATATATAGATCAGCAGCAGTAAAGTAGGTCAAGAGAAGAGACTAAAATCCAGAGATAGTCCCAGCTATGTATGTTCATTTTTCACAAATGCTGCTTGAGTAACTGATCTCCATATGAAAAGAGAAAACATCAGCCTTTATCTTACTCCACACACAAAATTAACTCAAAATTAATCACAGACCTAATTGTACAAGCCAATAGTGCATAAAAACTTAAAAGAAAACATGAGAATAAGTTTTGTGACTTTGGGTAGGCAAGAATTCTTTAGATACAACACATGAAGCACAAACCACAAAAGAAAAAAAATATGATAAATTGGATTTCATTAAAATGAGAAACTTCTGTTCACCCAGAGACACCATTAGCAACATAAACATTCAGGCAATGGAAGGGGAGAAAATATTTGCATGCATATATATGACAAAGAATTCAATTCCAGAATATATACAGAATTCTTCTTACAACTAAATAAGACACATAACTTCGTTTTAAAATGAGCAAAACATCTGCACATATAAATATAAGTTAGTTCAACTGTTTTGGAAGAGTATGGCAGTTTTTAAAAAAAGTTAAACATATACTTACTATACAAACCAGAATACCTTCCTTAGGAACTTACCCAAGAGAAATAAAAACTTATGTGCACAGAAAAGATTTGTACACAAATATTCATAGCATTATTATTCAGGAGAGTCCAAAGCTGATAACAACTCAAGTGTCCATCAATATTTGCTAATTGGACAGGCAAAAAATGATATACCAATGTGATGAAAAAGTGCTCAGAAATTGAAAATAATGAACTATTGATAAAAGAGTAGCAAATGAATTTCAAGTCATGCTGAGTGAAAGAAGCCAGACAAAAGAGTCCATACTATTAGATTCCATATGTATAAAATTCTAGAAAATGCAAACAAATCTACAGTGACAAAAAGTACATCAGTGGAGTCAGGGTTGAGAAAAGGAAGAATCTTCTGAGGATGATGGAAATGTTTTATATTTTTATTATAATGGTGGTTTCATGTGTGTATGTATACAGTTGTTAAAAGTTATCAATTCTAAACTTCAAATAGATGCAGTTTATAGTACTTTAATTATGCTACAGTAGGTTGATTTAAAACAAAGAAATTCTTCAGAGCCAAGAAAAAGAAGGTATTAACAAAGAATGTAATTAATTTATAAAAGAGTAAATGGATAAGTCTGTACTTTAGTCCTTCAAATAGTAATTCATTTTCATTTTCTACCATTGATACTATGGAGTGTCATGTTAGGATAGTCAAACTAATGAATTAAACTAATGAGTCACCATCTCTGTCAACATTATAAAAGAAACCCAGTGTTAATTTTAAAAACTCCACAGTAAAAAAACAGAAAATATATTGGTGATTAAAACCAATTGACTTTTCATATATTAAAAATTAGGGTTAAATACCCTGTAATGGATTATTTGCATAAATTTTCACTATCAAACCCTTTTTACCATTTTCATGTGATAATAATGAGTATATTATCTCAGGGACTACCCTCAGGAATTTTCAAAAAACATCATGTGATTTTTATATTCATATGAAAGATTTAAAGTTAAAATATTCACATCAATGTTCCAAACCATAAAATCCGAGAACACAGTTCTCCAGAAAGACTGCTTCACTTAAAAGACACCAACCATAAGTTTTGGGGTTTCCAAGGCCACTCTCATCTCAGACCAGTTGCCTACAAATTTGTGGTCCCCACAGACTCCCTCAGGTTGATAATCTATTAGAATGGCTCACAGGACTCAGAAAAGCATTATATTGTAACAAAGGATAGAAATTAGAACCAGCCAAAGAAAGAGATGCATAGGGGTAGGTCTGGGAGGGTTCAGAAGTGATGCTTTTGTCATCCTCCAGGATGGGTTTCCCATCTAGCTTTGAAGTGGGACAATACTCAAGGGATAGTGCCCACCTGAGTCCAGTGTAACCACCGGGCAGGGAAGAGCAGATTCTCACCTCCGTAGCACCAATGTGCTGCTGCTTCCTCTCCGATGGCTTTTTTGGGGGTCGATCTTCATGCTAGTTCACGAGTGTGGTGGTCATGTGCTATATTAGCTTATTGTCCCCTTTGTTTTTTTGTAATAAACTCCGATTTCTGTTCAGAATCCACCTTCTCAGTCCCCCATCCCTTACAGAACTCTGTTTCTGGGACAGATGACCCCAACCAACTTCAGATGTGGAATGTGCCCTTTTAGGTTTAAACCAGATCAGCACATTCCTTTCCCCAGATCGCAATGATCGACTCATGTGACCCATTTTGGTCCAATAAACTGTGGGGAGGCATTGTCCAGGGGCCTCTGAGGAAGAAATTTCTTGAAATTTCAAAAGGCCTGTATGACAAGACTCTCTCTCTCTTTCTGTTGGATGTTAACAAGAAAGTAAGTAGCCCCAGAAGCGATTTTCAACTACAGGATGAAACCTTAGGATGAAGAAGACACTGAAGAAGGCAGTCTTTGGAATCAATGTTTCACTGCTAGATCAAGCCTCCCCTGAAGTTCACACGACCCCTGAAATTCTGTTAGGTGAAGCCATATAAAAAGAGAAAATATTAAGGACTAAAGAAAATGACACTTGTCAAAGAAAAAAAATACAAAGTAGTGCAGAGCTTGGATCTGACTGTATTAACTGTTTCTAATTATATATATAGTTCCCTACTACTAGTGTTCTTTTTAATATTAGGGGTTGGTATTCTGTATCCCTGAATTAGAAGTTGAGAAGCTTAGAATCCAGTCTGTTTTACCCCCATCTGGCTGGAGTGACCATGAACCTGTTTCCTCATTGGGTATTTGGGTTATAGTCCTGAAAATTCTTTCGACCTGTTGGGAAGAAATAAAAAAAAAAAAGTTTGGACTTCTAGCTGGGAAGTAGGTGTGTGTGGATGCACGGTGGTGGTGGTGCTTTGGTGTTGAACATTGAGATTTGGATCTTATTTGTAACCTCTCTGTACTCATTGGTTGGTCTAATTTGGAATGTACTGCTTATCCCCCAAATTTGGAATAATATCTTCCTGCTGTTACCTTATTCAGGATGGTGCCAAAGTAGGTTTATAGTTGTTCATATGGAAAATAATACCATAATTAATAAATAATGATGCCAGAATAAACTCTGTGTTTCACATACTCACAACTGTAAGCCTACATTTGTCCCACCCTATAGTTTAGCTTGTCTTTGACAAATGCTGATTGCCTGGTCTCATGCTCCTTCCTCCTCAGGAGGGAAACTACTTCCTTCATCCTTAGATATTTCTCCATAGATAACCTGAGTGCAGACTAGAACATTTCTAAAATATTATTTTTATTGTTAAATACTAATTTTATTCGATAAAAGTTAGAATAAATAAGTAAGCTCCCCAAAGAGAGAGGAAATAAGAAAATTCCTCCACTTAGAGTTAAAAACTGTCAATTCAGCATCAACTCTTAATAGTTTCCTTCTTATGTGTATTTATTCTTTCAACAAACATTGACTCTACTGCTGTTACAAAAATGAATCACTCTGTATTCGCAGTTTTGTAATTTGCTTTTCCACATAACCAGACATTGTGAACAATTTTCCACAGAGAACGTAAAATGGTTCCTCAGTTGGGTCTTGCAAATTGCCTGGCACTTTTGCTCGGGGATGCGCACTTTAATTAAAAGTTAAGTTCCATATACAGATCTTTTCTTTCCATCTCTAAACTTGCTTATTCCAGGAAGCCCATTTGTTAAAAATTATGAACAGAAGGATAGAAAGAAGAGAAATCTTTCTTTCCATTTAAGAACCACAGAAAAATGCTCTGAATGTATATTTGACATTATCATCTGCTCCGCAGATTTCTTTGGCTGGTATCCATTTTAACTGTGTTGCTCTCTGCCACGTGGACTAAGACTCGACGAAACCATCAGCTTGCCTTCACTGGGGAGATGTGGTAGAAGAGAGGTGAGAGGAGGTGGAAGGTGGGAGTAGGGGGCAAGGAGAAGAGTTGAGAGTAACCACACTGGTTCCTGATCTGAGGACTGGGGGTCAAGTGAATAAACGTCAGCATTACTCTAACAAATCAGACATTGGGAAGATTTACTGTGGAGGCAAATTGGCCTTTCTCTTCAATCTAATTGGCCAAATGCAGGCTGTTTTTGGGGGAGGGGGGGTGGGGAGCAATGTTTTTTTTTTTTGCAGAATATTAATAGGTGGTTCTGCATTCATAACAAAAAAGTTTTTGCGATCAAGCAAACTTGGGAAATGCTGTGTTTTAGATACAGTTCTATAATGCAGGACTTCTCAGGGCATTTAGCATGCTATTATGCACTGTGACTTTCCAAGAGAGGGAAATGCTCAGCTTTTCCTAAACTCACAGACTCTCTCTCTTTGAATTTGGGTGTCCATATATTACAACTCTGGAAAATGCTAGTCTTCGAAGTACAGTTCTCTACTGATATTGAATCAGGAAAAAAACAAAAACACCCAAAAGTGGTTCCATTGCTTTACTTAGGGTTGAGGTATCATCTTGTAATTTGCCTTTCTAGGGGGTACTTCAGTCACAAACTGCCTTCTCATTGGGAGGTGGGGTGTGACAGAAGTCATTCTGGGGGATTTTAAGTGAGCGACTCTAAGCCCAGATGCTCCCCTGAGCAATCTGTGATTAAAGTTGGTTCTCTCCTTACCTTGCTTGCTGGAGAAGTTTGCAAAACAACAGGTGCTGGCTGAGACTTGAAACGTGTGTTGATAGGTCTCAGTTCCTCCCCACTTGTATTCCTCAAACTCTCTGTTATGGAGGCTGTCGGCCTGGAATGAGACGCAGGCAGCTTTCCTTGCTAGAGCCAGCGAAAGGGCTCCAGTCGCCTCCTGACCAGCCCACTCTTCCTGGGGCCAGGGATTTACTGCCCTGGGCTGAGTTGGGGAAAGTCCTTAATGAGCCTTAGGGCCTGGGGCTGTGCTTGGAGCTGCCTCTAACCACAACTATTCTTATCAAAAAAATTTACCAGAACACTAAGACCCCAGAAGAGGACCTCAGATGGAGGAGTGGTAGGTGTTTTAAAAAGGAGGCAGGGCAGCATTCCTAGTCATCCATAAATTCAAACAAACAAAAGAAAATCACATCCAACTGTAGTCAATTGCTCCTGTAAGAGAAGGAGTGCAATTCAAAGAGGTTTATGTATTTTGGCGGAGGAAGGGGTGTGGGGGGGAGTCTGAAAGCATAGAATAACATGACCAGGAATCAGCTCCAGCCGCTGGCCACCTCGTGCTTTCTCACTCCATCCAGCTCATGTGCCTTGAGCCAATATTTTTTTCTTCCTTCTTTATCCCTATTTGATCTCTCCCATGTCTGAGATGCCAGGGGGTGTTAAAAGAAGGGTTGCATGTGTCCACAATAATATCTTTCATCTCATAATTAGGAACCATTTCAAAGCACAGTTGTATATTTTATTCTGTCTTATTCTTACACCTAGCCTGTGAATGAGCATAGGATTAACCCCCATTTCATAGATGAGGAACTGAAACGCAGAGACGGAAATCATCACACAAGTTAATGGCAGAGCCAGGCGGGAACCCTGGGTTCCCAGCCAGGGGTCTAGGCTCATGGATCGAGGGCCCTCTGGGTTGCTCCACAGGCTCTCTGAGCTTTGACATCTCAAATGAAAAAGAACTAACCTTTGGTCACAATAGTCTACCCCACTGCAGGTTGAATCAAGATTATGAAGTGTGTTTATTACAAAACCTTTCTGAGTCACCTCTCCGCGCCAGGGCTTGAGTTGGAATTGTGGAGATAAATGAAGACACCTGAATGGGAACCAGAAGGGGCTATTTATTCAGACCTTGCTATCCTAAGGGAGTCCACTACCATTTGCACTTGGCAGAAACTTGATTAATGACTCGTAATCAAGTCATTAAGAGGTGTGCCCTCATTGGAGTGGCTGACTTGAAGTGGGATTTGTTATGTGATCAGTTAGCAGCCCATAGTTGACTTTCACCAGCTGGTCCTAGGTTGGAAGTGGGAGCAAAAATGAGAGAAACTGTCAGTTACTAATCAAGTCTTGGCCATTTTGGACCAATACCTATTTGGGTTATTTTATTTTGGCTTCCCAGTTGGTTGCTGTAGATGTCAGGTTGACTTCCTAGATGGGTTGTTGCCAGTTGTGGGTCACAGTTCTATTTTTATATATACTCTGGCCCTTGGACGTTTGTATATTCAGTTTCTCAGAATTGAGAGGGGCAAAGGAACAAGGAGGGGGCCTGGGAAGTGCATGGCAGTGAGGGCTCTGGCACCACCTGAGAATTACTAAAGCTCTGCTCCTACTTTTTGGGCCAGACACTATTGGGGGTTGTTAGGAGGCAGAAGTAAAGAAGTGAGAATTAATCTTTTAGTCTTAATATCTTCTCTCTGGTGCAACTTTATTTCACTTGATATTTTTTAAATTTATTTATTATTTTTTATATACATTTCTATTGATTTCAGAGAGGAAGGGAGAGGGAGAGATAAAAGAAACATCAATGATGAGAGAGAATCATTTATCGGCTGCCTCCTGCATGCCCCCTACTGGGGATCGAGCCCACAACCCAGGATATGTGCCCTTGGCCAGAATCAAACCCAGGACCCTTCAGTCCACAGGCTGATGCTCTATCCACTGATTAGGGCACACTTGATATTTTTAGTTTCTGCTCTTTGAGAAGGGCCCAAGGTAGCGGGATACTGCTTATTATTTCCAAGATAATGAACATTCAGATGTTATTAGCAAGTGTGCATTCAGCTCTCTGCCACCCGGTCCTGGATACTTGGGGTTTTTCTTGATTCTGATTCCCTAGAGAGCTCCTATTTTGCCTGGAGGAAATGGGAATGATTTCTTAAAGGCGTGACATAAGAAAGAAACTTTGAAGAATAGATAGATTTTGGGGCAACTTAAAAATGTACTTAAAAGTGGAAAGAACAGGACAATAGGAGCAGTGCAGGCAAATATATGGAGCAGAATGAGATTGTATTCACTGAATGGCAAATAGCCTAGTAGAGGAATAAGATTGGTTTGGGGTTAAGATTAAAGGGACTTTGAATCATTCTTAGGAGCTTGGCTTTTATTGGTGTGGGAAGCCTTAATGTTTTTGAATGGGATCTGAAATGATCAGAGTGATTATTCTGCCAGAAGAATGTGCGGCGACTTTGAAAAACAAGTCAAGTTTGAAGCTGAGGAAACTAGTCTTTTTTTTTTTTTTAAGTGTTTTCAACAAAGAATAAAGAAGTTTGAACAGAAGTCAACATGTCTTTTGGAAGGCAACTGTCAAAAACACTCCAAATTAAATGTTTTTAGGACATCTATCTTTTATATGCACATGAGTCACAAACCTGTTTTAGATCTAACATGGTGTTTCTGAAGCTATTCCTCAGGCTCCGCTGTGAGGCCAGGTAGAGCCATCAACAGTCAAATTTATAATGAACAACATAAACTGATGAACAAAAATAGATCCAGAGACATAGAAGCATCGAACAGTCAGTCCGTCAATCCTCAGAGGGAAGGCAGGGGAGGGAGGGGGGAAGGGGTAAGAGATCAACCGAAGGACTTGTATGCATGCATATAAGCATAACCAATGGACACAGACACTGGGGTGGGGGCATGCCCTGGGGGTTGAGGGTGGCCAATGGGAAAAAAGGAGACATATGTAATACTATATGTAATACTTTAAACAATACAGAATTTAAAAAATAAAAATAAAATGTAGCTGCTGGTAACAACAGGTAAGAAAGATCAAGACGGGGAGCTATAAGAGTGAAGGCAGAAGTACCAACTTAGGGAGCAAAGAAAGGCAGCTTGGTTTGTTTGGTAAGGGGCAGCAGTGCATAGAGTGGGTCCGTGTTCAGCAAAACAAGGGGGAGAAATTTAAAATAAATTTATTATAATGTGTCCTTGAAACCTTGGATAACCAAGATTTGACTGCATTTGCATTGATCTAAAATCATGGTTTTTGGAATAAATGTCTACTATTGAGTTATTTGCTTGTAAATGTTCTAGAATCCTTAAAATATGTGCATGGTTTCTGATTCAATTCATGAATTAATCTTACTGAAATAATCAGATGAATTTTCAAAGATGTATGCATGAGGATGTTTTTCACAATTTTTTTTATTGATTTCAGAGAGAAATGGAGAGGGAGAAAGAGATAGAAACATCAATGATGAGAGACAATCAGTGATTAGCTGCTTCCTGCATGCCCCACACTGGGGATTGAGCCTGCAAACCGGGCATGTGCCCTGACCAGGAATTGAACTGTGATCTCCTGGTTCATAGGTCGATGCTTAACCACTGAGCAACACCATCCAGGCTTTCACAGTATTTTTTATAACAGTAAAAAATAGACACAATAGGAAAATAAATACATTGTGACATATTTAATCTATGGCATTGTGCAGTCTTAAAAATGATATAATTATATGTTGACCTGGAAAGACGTTTATGATATGGTATGAAGTTTAAGGAAAGGAGATATCCAAACTATGTATATAATATGTTTCTATTCTAGTAATAATATATTCTAACTAAATACACACACACATATATGTATATATATTTACCAGGTGTCT
Source organism: Myotis yumanensis (assembly GCF_028538775.1). Classification (NCBI taxonomy): domain Eukaryota; kingdom Metazoa; phylum Chordata; class Mammalia; order Chiroptera; family Vespertilionidae; genus Myotis; species Myotis yumanensis. The sequence goes on from NW_027223762.1 coordinate 18,174,238, forward strand.
ATATATAAGAACATTAAGAATATTGTATATATGTGTATGTATATATGTATGTAGAAGCATCTGGAAACCACATAGCAAAAAGTAACAGAGGTTTTATCTAGGCTATTTGATATGGCTTCTTTATTTTCTTTTTTAAATACTTCTGTATTTTCAAAAATTTTTTTCCATGAGAAATTAGCAATTCATTTAAAGAGATTACTTCTGTAAAATGAAATAGGGTGATTTGACCATTCTAGAACTTTTTTTGACATAAAAATAAATTGTACTCTCTTTTTAATGTACATATACACATATTTATAAATATACAACTGTTTGTAAATCATATAACTTTATATATAGCGTGTATTTGGGTTCCAGTAGTTAAATATATACATCTATCTATAAAAAGGCCATACATGCATATTTAGGAAACCTAGAAAGTACACTTTGTGATGTAGTTAAATTTCCTTTTGTAAGTAGATTAAGTGACTCTGTATAATGGTGTGTTTTTCCTTAGAAATGATAGTCCTGTCCAGGTGGGAAAAATCACTACTCAACCCTGGATCTTTCAACCCGAGCTTTGGAGGGTGGTTGCATAGCAACTGCTGTTGGTGTAAATGACTAGTCTTGGTTCTCTGGGGATGCTATTGATTTGTACAATAAAACTGTGCATTCAGATCCTTTACTGGTTATATTAGTATAAAAAAGCTGCATGAGCTAGGACCTTTTAGGAGCCTTTTGAAAAGAGACTGATCGGGGTGAAGGACATTTAATTTGTTCCACTGAGATAGTGCATTGAATACAAGGTGGCAGTGAACACTGAGATTCAAGGAACAAATTATTTCACTTTTTCCATCAACTTTTACTGAGTTCCTACTAGGTACCAGGCATCATGCTGGTCACTAGGGATACAGAAATGATAAGATGTTGTCTCTGCTATCTGAGAGCTTCTACTCCAGTGGGCAAGAAAAATGTAAAAATTAATAACTAATACCTGATGCTAAGTGACAGAAGTATGTACAGAGGTATTCGGGGACACGGAGAAACGGTATCTAATGACACCTGGATTGTTCCATAATCATTTCTTTGGCACTGGGGAGACACAGATGAGTGAGACTTGGCTCCTGGCCATAAGGGTTTTATAGTCTTATAGGGGAGACAGAAAAAAACAATTCAATCTCAGACAATGTGGTAAATGCTCAGCTAGCACAGGGATTAAAACATGAGAGCGCAGAGGTGGAGATTAATGAATGATTAATGCCTATTTAATGCTCTACTGTTTACAGAGCCCTTAAAACATACATTACCTCATTTGATGTTTATGAACAGGTAGGATTTACCTCCTTTCATTGATGAGGAAACTGAGGCTTTGAGACGTTGTGACTTGTTTAAGGTTGGCGTATTAGTAACAAAATACCATAGACTGGGTGGCTTAACCACAGACATTTATCTTCTCACAGTTCTGGAGACTAGGTCCAGCAGGGAGGGTTCCTGATGAAAACCCTCTTCCCGGCTTGCAGAGCACAGCCTTCTTGCTGTGTCCTCACATGGCAGAGAGAAAGAAAATGAGAAAGTTTCCCAGGGTCTCTTCTAATGAGGACACTAATCCTATGAGACCAGGGCCCCACCCTTATGACATGACCTCATTTCAACTTAATTATTTCTTAGAGGACCTATCTCCAAATATAGTCACACTGGGGCTTAGAGCTTCAACACATACATCTTGGGGACATAAGCATTTAGTCCATAACAGTTGGGCTGTGAACTTAGGGTTTCAGCTTTCAAATGGTACGTATATTTGAGTGCGTATATTTCGTACACCACCCTGGATCTCAGAGGCATTTTTTTTTTTTTTACCAATGTGATGAATCAGTGACTGTCATAAGGAGCTCTGACATTTGGGATCTCTGGCTATGCTCCCTCATCCAGCTGGTCTTCAGGACTTCCTTTCCACAGTGCCCTGGGTTTATGCAAGATCCATCAATACTCATTTTGAGCTTGTCACTTGGAACTTCCAGTTTTAAGGAGGGGAGATGGCAGGAACGGAGATAAAACTGGGCTTTCAAGAACTGGGGCTGAGACGGTGGGTTGAGATCAGAAGCTGGAGGCTGGTTCTGTCTTAAAAGAGGAGGATGCCTGGAAGGTTCCCATTGCCCCATCCAAGATGAGATGGCAGCCTGCTGCAGGAGCATTTGGAGGAGGTGGAGGTGGAGGTGGAGGTGGAGAGCTAAGAGCAGTAGTGAGGGCCACAGGGCTGGGAAAGAGCAGTTAGCTGCTGCCCCATATTGCATGCCCCTTCTTCTTACCCCCCGTTAAGGACAGCAAGCTGCTTCTTCCTGCTTGTATGGGGTTAATATTCTCCCTTCTTGGTCTCCTTCAGCCTCACGATCTTCAATCTTGACTGCACCTTCAGATGACGAGGGGAACATTTATAATGTTAGTGCTCAGGCCCCATCCTCAGAGATTCTGACTTAACTGGAGGATTACTTGGAGTTTCTATTTTCCAAATAATTCCACAGGAACCCAAGGAAGAAAATCAGACACATTCCCTCTGTCCCCCCTTTTTAGGGTGTGGGGCATACACTGTGACGCCTTCATTTCTGACAGTGTCATCTATTTTGATCCTCTCAAAATAGATAGATCTCATCGATAGAGAGGTATCATGACCTTGAAGGTGAAAACTTGGGACTGCACTTGGCCTGTGAGTTGTGAGGTCTCCATTGATAGGCATGAGGCACAGGTAGAAAGAAACGCCAACCTTAGTATGAGGAAATCAGGAAGGAATGACTTCAAATCACTTTGCTGGTTTGGGCAGACAGAGTTTCATTTCATTTATTCCTTGAACATCTGGACATCTACTATGCACCAGGTGCTGGGCTAAGAGCTAGCCCTTTGGCATGTGGCAGGGCTGGTGAGAGTGGCACAGCCTTGGGCAGGGGCTCTTTGGGCATTGTCGGAGCATGGTGGAACAAAACAGAGGTTCTACCAGGCACCGTTCCCTTTGTCTACACGACTCATCTACTGAAAGAATGAAACTAATTTTTTTCATGTAAAATTAAGCCTAGTAATCCCATTGGGATGAAGGTTTACACACTGCAAAAAAGGGTCATTATGACAGGTTTAAACTACAGCTTGGTGACCAGGAAAAGAGAACACATAGCTTTAGACCCACGTGTCCCCTCTGGTGAAGCTGACTGCTCTGACACCCACAGATGTCCATTCATCTCTGCGCAGGAACATTCCACTAAACAAAGCCAGTTGATTAGCTCACATTCTGAAGATTTTTAAAATATTATTCCTAAGGCATTTTCCATTGTTTTGTTTTAATTCAAGAGGGTTTTTATTTAAGACATAGAGGTCGTAAGTTTTATATCCTCAGGCTTGATTTAAAACCTAGCTATGATGGATAGTAAACAGTGGTCTTATTTTCTTGTAACAATAGCTCGCGACATTGCAGTAAGAAACTGAACTTGGCAGCTGAACATAACAGAAAGTGTGTGGTTTTCTGGAGTTAAACAGACCCAAATATGAATCCTGATTCTGTCAGTTACCTTGTTGGGATCTGGGACGAGTTACTCAACCATTTAGGCTCTGTTTTTTCAACTTTAAAATGAGGATAGTAACATGATAAAGTGTGTACATACCTTGAATGGTGCCTACTGTGTAATTGGTTTTTGCTGAGTTTTCCTTTCTCTTTTTGTAATGTCATGACACATCCGTCTGCAACCTCCAGGCCCACGTTTGATGAAGCATAGAGCACACAAGGTGGCCTTTGTTGAAATTCTACTTTGGAAAAAGAGAACACATAATTCCTCCCATGAATTATGAATATCAAAGGAAGATAAAATAGCATGTTTTTTAAATGTGTAAATGACACCTGATTTGTATGTTTGTGAATGGTTGAATGGTAGGCAGCCACAATGACTTTATGCTGATGTGACAAGAAAAACAATAATACCTGTTCATAGAGCCTTATCTATGTGCCAAACACTTTGCACATGCTGCCTTATTTTATCCTCACGACTCTCAAAAAGAGGTGTTATCATTTCTTGTTATAAATAAGGAATTTAAAGACAAGACCATTTGTCTTTCCGAAAGCCACACGACCAGTGGCAGAATTGGGATTCCAAGCCGAGGGTTGTCAGTCAGTCATTGAAGATGGTGGCTGTTATATCAGTAACTAACCGTTAATAGATAACCAATATTATTTCTTGACAAATCTCAATCATGAGGCTAGTATTCCAGTACCAGTATGTTGGAACTTGCTAAGTGAATGGAATCAGTGTCTGTATGTCCTATCCAACAGGATAATTTCCTTAAATGGGGGCATAAACTGGGTGAATGGAATAATGTTCCCTAAAGAACCCAGGGCTCTTTGGGACAATGGCATCTACAATGCAGTGAGTACTCACCAATAATGTTAATGTTTGCTTTATAGTTTATTGAATGAATGAACAATTACTTACTTCACTGTTTTGTCTTTGTTGGAAATTTTGGTTGAGTACAATTTTTCCATGTCACCATAGAGCTCTTTTGACTACCTTCTTGACTACTCACTTATTTTGGTTTATTAAGTCTTTGCAAGTATATCTTTTGGGAGACATATTTAGTGTTTTGACATTTATGTTGTAATGACATGAAAAGGCTTTATAGCAAGGTCAGAATTCACCCAGTGAATACATTGAACAGCAACAGGATATGCACTTTGCAATGATGAAAAGGTCTTAATAATTTTTTTGTAGTCAGTCTAATGATTTCAACTAATCTTTAATGTACACGAGTTTAATTCCTATTAGGAGCAGAAAACTTGGAATCCTTTCAGGTCTCACTTCATACTTGTCTTTAAGAATTTAATCTTTTTCTGAGTATCAGTCTGTAGTTGGCTATGTTTTCTCCATTTATATGCATTTATCCGGGTCAAAATGTGGTTAGAGCGATGACATACAAAGGAAACTCAGGACTCCTGACACAGTGCCAGGGGCCTGAATAAACATTCCTGTGTCTGAGATTTTGGGGTTGGGGAAGGTCTCTGGACCTGTCCCCTCAAAATGTCAGGAGCTTACTGCATTTCCTAGAGAATGTGCCTTTGGTGATAAAAAAACAAAAATACATAGCGATCAGTACATGGATATATCTGGCTCTTTTAAAATTAGGCAGATGATGTTAAAAGGTTGTTGGTGGTGTTGATGAAGAAGAGAGTGGTTGGTGAGTAAGATCTTAATAACAGTCCTTTATTGAGGCAAACAAAACCCAAAGACAACATTTGGGCAAGCACTATTGAGAGCACAGCCACACAGAAGCCACGGGGCTCCATAAGAATACAACCAAAACCAGACTCCAGCCCCCATGGCTTACCTCAGTCCAGAAAAGATTCATGTCGGGGATTAATGGGCTGCATAAGGTGTCCATGGCCAAGAGGAACTGACAGGGTCAAACTCTAGGAGTCCTCACATTTCTGGTTTCCCATTAGATTTTATCTGCTGTTTCAAGCAGTAGGGTCTGGCAAGAGGGATACAAAAGACTCTGTGATTTAATTTTCCCAAGAGCGGGGGAAGCAGCAAGGCCAGGCCTCTCTGTTAATACTCCTCTGTGCTTTCAGACCACAGTGTGAGAATCTGGAGATCAGCGGGCAGGAGGAGGCTGCAGTGGGAATCTTGGCCTTGTATCAGTTTTAGGGAGTTTTGCATAAAGGTATTTACTTTTGGAAGATATTAGCTCACTTATTTCCTATGGAAACTGTAAAATAAACACTTCCTTTAGAATAAACACATGCACCTACTTAATTCCTATTTGTACCCTTTCTCTGACTAGGGAGAAAGAAGTGTGTGCATGTGCGTGTGTGTGTGTGTGTGTCTTTGTGGCTACATTTTTGGTTTGCTTTGACTTATTTCATGCTGGCTGCCAAGCAGACATGGATGGGTGGATTTTGATCAGGGTAAAAGCAGTTTGCCCATTATCTGCCATGGTGGGACATTCGCTTACCCGTGGGTAGGTCTCCCTGAAGTTCAGCCTATCTGTCAACATGCCTATGCAGCAAGATTGATGTATTTTGAGGTGGAATTCTTTTTCAAAGTCTGCGTGGGCCAGCTCCTGGTCTAGTGCCATGTCTTACATAGTCATGCATATCACGAGCCTTCACGGAGAAAGAAAAAACAGGCCCGTGTTTTCGAAGTGCCCTTTGGCTTCAGGCAGTCCTGGTTGCCCATATCGTTTTGGTAAAATTCTTTTTGCAGTAGCCTCGGAGTGAGTCCAGGGTGCAGAAAAGAAGAACGTATTGTGCTTGTGGTTTAGCAGTTTATCTGTCACCGCTCCTGTGAAAGAGCCAGGCTGTCTCACGGGTGATTAATTCAATGCCACTGTGCTAGGGTAACAGCGAGTCACTCAGTGCATGCTTTAGTCAGTCTCTGAACTGAAAGAAGGTGTGCTGATTTCTACACTGGAGCAGTGGGCCTGAAAAAAGGGGAATTGTTTTAGGCTTATTAAAAAGAATAATGGTATTGCACCCTCCTCCCCCCTTCCATTGATTTTAAGCACTGTATCAAGTATAGCATTGCTGCATATCAAATCACCTCACAATTTCTATGGGTCAGAAATTTTGAATGGAGTAGCCTTGACTCTATAGATTGATTCAGGGAAAACTAATCTATAATGTTGAATCTTTTTTTAAAAAAGTATATTTTTATTGATTTCATAGAGGAAGGGAGAGGGAGAGAGAGATAGACACATCAATGATGAGAGAGAATCGTTGATTGGCTGCCTCCTGCATGCCCCACACTGGGGATTGAGCCTACAACCTGGGCATGTGCCCTGACCGGGAATCAAACAGTGACTTCCTGGTTCATAGGTCGACTCTCAATCACTGGGCCACGCCAGCTGGGCTAATGTTGAATTTTTTGACTCATAAATATGGTATTTGCCATTTATTTAGGGCTTTAAAATCTTCTCTCAGAATGGTTAAGCAGTTTTTAGCGTAGAAGTCTTACACATTAAAAAAAATTTATGTCTAAATATTTTGTTTTGTTTTTTTGATACTATTGTAAATGGTAGTATTTTGGGGAGTAGCTTAGTGGGGGTTTTGACTCAGGCTCTATTAGGAGGTTGCTGTGAAGATATTGGCTGGGGCTGCAGTCATCTGAAGGCTTGCCTGTTGCTGGAGGATCTGCTTCCAAACTGAGTCAATGTAGGCTTTTATTCCTCACCACATAGCTTCTTCTTAACAGTGTGACAGCTAAATTCTCTTCAGGGAGAGAGAAAGAGAGAGAGAGAGAAACTTCTCTATTGCTTTTTTGTTTTCTAGTTTATTGATTTCTGTTCTTTATTATTTCCTTCCTTATTCACTTAAGGTTTAACTTAGGTCTCTTTAAGCTTCTTGAGTAGGAAGCTTAGAGTATTGAATTTAAAACATGTTCTTTCTCATGTGAGCATTTAAAGCTATATAATTCCCTTTAAGCACTGCTGTAGCTGCATCCTACATAGTTTGATATGTTGTGTATCTGTTATCATGCAGTTAAAACTATTTACAAATTTTCCTTGTGATTTTTTCTTTGACCCATGGCTTATTTGGAATTATTTTATATAATTTCAAAAAATGCGGAGATCCTCCAGTTATATTTTGGTTATTCATTTCTTATTTACATCCATGGTGATCAGAGATATACTTGATATGATTTCAATTCTTTTTATTTTTTGGCCAAAGTATGGTTCTCTCTTTTTTTTTTAAATTAAATCTTTATTGTTCAGATTACATTTGTTCCTCTTTTTTTCCCCCCCATAACTCCCCTCCTCCCAGTTCCCGCCCCACCCTCCGCCCTCACTCCCCACCCACTGTCCTCATCCATAGGTGCACGATTTTTGTCCAGTCTCTTCCCGCATCTCCCATTCCCCTTTCCCCCCCCAAGAATAGTCAGTCCATTCCCTTTCTTTGTCCCTGATTCATTATAATCACCAGTTCATTCTGTACATCAGGTTATTTATTCACTTGATTCTTAGATTCACTTGTTGATAGATGCATGTTTGTTGTTCACAATTTGTATCTTTACCTTTTTCTTCTTCCTCTTCTTAAAGGATACCTTTCAGCATTTCGTATAATACTGGTTTAGTGGTGATTAACACCTTTAGCTTTTCCTTATCTGTGAAGCTCTTTATCTGACCTTCAATTCTGAATGATAGCTTTGCTGGATAAAGTAATCTTGGTTGTAGGTTCTTGGTATTCATCACTTTGAATATTTCTTGCCATTCCCTTCTGGCCTGCAAAGTTTCTGTTGAGAAATCAGCTGACAGTCGTATGGGTATTCCCTTGTAGGTAATTGAGTCTCTTTCTCTTGCTGCTTTTAAGATTCTCTCTTTGTCTTTTGCTCTTGGCATTTTAATTATGATGTGTCTTGGTGTGGTCCTCTTTGGATTCCTTTTGTTTGGGGTTCTCTGCACTTCTTGGACCTGTAAGTCCATTTCTTTCACCAGGTGGGGGAAGTTTTCTGCCATTATTTCTTCAAATAGGTTTTCAATATCTTGCTGTCTCTCATCTTCTGGCACCCCAATAATTCTGATATTAGTGCGCTTGAAGCTGTCCCAGAGACTCCTTACACTATCTTCATATTTTCGGATTCTTTTTTCATTTTGCTTTTCCGGTTGGGTGTTTTTTGCTTCTTCGAATTTCAAATCTTTGGCTTGATTCTTGCGCCCCTCTGGTCTGCTATTGGGTATAATATTCTTTATTTCAGTCCGTGTATGCTTAATTTCTAGTTTCTTTATCGTAGCATCGATGGTCTCATTAGTTTTCGTGAGGCTCTCCTCAAGTTTATTGCAAGCCCTCAAAATTGCGGTTTTTAGCTCCATATCCTCCATTTCTGTCATGTTTTTTTGTCTCCGCATTTTTTATGCTTTCTTGATGCACCCCCTTGTGGTCTTTGTGCGCAGTCTTGTTCTAGTTAAGCCTTGATTGTTGTAGTTAATACTAGAGGCATTTGACCACCAGGCTGACTGGCTGAGAGAATCAGCTGTGTGGAAAACTTCTGTCCTCTGGGGAGGTGCTAATCTAGCCTTTGCCTGAGGCGATCCAGCAAATGGCTCTGTGCAGGGCTTGGGTGGGGTGGGCTCAACAGGGTGGGCGGAGGGAGCAGTTATGGCTGCTCTCAGTCCCGTTCCCAGAGGCTCTTCTTCTCAGAACCCCAGCAGCCGCTGCAAACCTCGGAGAGAAAGCTGCCCTCAGGTTCCAACTGATGCCGGACAATCCTGCTTCTCCGGTCTGAGACTGAGTCCCTAGAGACTTGCCTGGATCTGGAGCCCAGAGTCTGAGACTCCCTCCCGACTGAAAACGACAACTGCGCCCGTAGCCACCAGCCCGCTTTGCGCGCGCACCTCGATACCTTTGTATTTTCCACACTGCGCCTCCTCTGAGCCTCGGTTTGCTGTTCTCTTTCCTTCTAGTTGAAGAGTCTCTCCTCAGCCAGCTTTCCTGTGGTTCTGGGTGATGTCTGTTCCGTCTTTTAGTTGTATTTTTGAAGTGGTTGTTTGTGGCAGCAGTCTCCGGTGTTTACCTATGCCGCCATCTTGGTTCTCCTCCATGATTTCAATTCTTTAAAATGTATTGAGACTTCTGTTATAACCCACCAGAGGTCTGCCTTGGTGAATGTGCCATTTGCACTCGAAAAGAATATATGCTTGACCATATTACATGTAGTGTTTAAAAAATATCAACTAGGTCATTGTTTGATTGAGTTTTCAGATCTCACTCAGAGAAAAATGTTGAAATCTTTGTCTCCATGTAGGTTTGTTAATTTTTCCCTTCTGCTCTATTAGTTTTGCTCCATGTATTTTGAGGCTCTGCAATTAGATGCATACACATTTAGAAGTGCTATGCCTTCATGAAGATTCACATGCTTATCATGAGAAAATGTATCTCTTTCTATCTGTGAATCTTGTCATGATGTCTACTCTGAAATGAATATATTTCCCCAGCTTTTCTTATAATTAGTGTTTTCTTGGCATATATTCTTTTAAAAAATGTTTTTATTGATTTTAGAGAGAGGGGGAGGGAGAGAGAGAGAAATAGAAACATTGATGAGAGATTGATCGGCTGCCTCCTGCACACCCCCTACTGGAGATTGAGCCCACAACCTGGACATGTGCCCTGACAGGGGATCCATCCAGTGACCTCTTGGTTCATGGGTCGACGCTCAACCACTGATTGGGTGGCGTATATTCTTTTATTCTTTTATTATTAATGTCTCTATTTCAATGTGTTTGAAATGTTTGTCTCATATACAGTGTATAATTGGGTCTTTCTTTTTAAAAATCTTATCTGGCAATTGGTTTTGTAATTATAGCGTTTAGACATTTATTTTTAATGTATTATTAAAATACTTGCATTTAAATTTATAATCTTGCTATTTGTTTTTTATTTGTCTCATATTTTCTTTTCTCCATTTCCTCTTTTTCTGAGTTTTTTTTTGGAGATTAATTTAGCATTTTGTTTTATTTCTAATATTAGCTAATTTCTATACTTTTTTTTTCTTGGTGGTCATTCTAGTGTCTACAATATGCATCTTTAAGTCCTCATAGTCTGCTTTCCAGTAATATTCTACTACTTTACATATAATATAAAAACATTAACTTATATACTTCTATTTCTCCCTCCTATCCTTTCTGCAATATATAAGACCTTTTACTAATAAATGTATTATCAAAATACATAGTTATCATTTTTGTTTTAAACTGTGTTTTATTATAAAGGAATTTAAAAATGAAACAAATCTCTTTTTTATTTGCTTGTACACTTACAATTTCCAGAGTTCTTTGTTCCTTTTGTGTATCTGAGTTTCCACCTGTTATCATTTTCCTTCAGCCTGAAGAACTTCCTTTTACATTTATTGTAGTGTAGGTCTGCTGATTAAAGTTCTCTCATCCTGTTTTTGTCTGAAAATGTCTTCATTTTGCTTTTATTTTTAACACTATTTTGGATGGATATAAAATTCTAGGTTTGTTTTTCTTCTTTCTTTCAGTAATTTTAAGAATGTTATTCAATTGTCTTTTGGTTTACTTTATTTCTGATATAAAGTCAGTGGTTTTTCTTGTCTTTGTTCTTCTGCATCAGTTGTGTGTTTTTTCTCTCTGGCTACTTTAAGTACCTACAGTTTTTCAGTACTTCAGTATTTCAAGTTTTCAGCTATTCTAATAACGGTGTACCTTAATGTGTTTTTCTTTATGTTTATACAGTATGGGCTGTATTGACACTCTTGGACCTCTAGGTATGTATACAGGGTGTCTCCAAAAACTGTATAGAGACACTTTGAATAATTATAAAGAAGGTGTTTATTATAATATATTTCATTTCCATAATATATATAATAATAAAAGTTTAATATGCTAATTAGGCCGGACATCCTTCCAGATGAAGGCGGGGCTGCGAGGGAGGAATCCAGGCAGCCACCGTGGCTGCGAAGGCCTACTCTTGCATGAATTTCGTGCATTGGGTCACTAGTACATATATAATTTTGAAAAGTTTTGGCCATTATTATATACTAGAGGCCCGATGCATGAAATTCATGGAAAAGTAGGCCTTCCTTCCCCAGCTGCTGGCACCAGCTTCCCCTCTGGCACCCAGGACCTGGGCTTTGCTCGGGCCACCAGCAGGCATCTGGGACCCTGGCTTCCCTCCAGTCCCAGCTTCGTCCAGAAGGATGCCTGGAAGGATGTCCAGAATGATGTCTGGTCTAATTAGCTTATTACCCTTTCATTATTATAGATAATTTCTATGTCCTCATGTTCACTAATACTTTCTTTTCTAGTGCACACTCTGCTATTACTCTTATTCAGTAACATTTTCATTTTGGATAATGTATTTTTCAGTCATAGAAGTTCTATTTGGTTTTCTTTTACATCTTCTTTTGTTTATATTTTCCTTTAAATCTTTGAACATAGAAAAAGGTAATTTTAAACATCTTTGTGAATTCTGTCATCTCTGGAATGTCTATATATGTTTCCTTGAGTAATTTTTTCTTTTTTCTGGTTACAGGTCCCATTTTCTTGCTTCTTAGAAGGGTTATGTTTTGAGAGGATCCTGGACATTGTGAACCTCACATTGGTAAGTGGATTTTGGTATCTTCTTTTAAAGGTTGTTGGACTTTATTTTGGCAGGCAGCTCTAAGTTGCTTGTAGATCAGCTTGATCCTTTTGAGGTTTGTTTTTTAGTACAGGTCTGTAGTGGTTTCACTCTAGTAAGGTTTAGCCCCAATACTCCAGGAGTCTCTTCTAAATGCACTGCTTATTCAATGAGATTTATCCACACAATGGTTAGAACTTGGATGACTTCCAGCACTGTATGAGTTCTGGGAATTGTTTAGCTTACAGCTCCTTGTTAATTGTTCTTTCACTCATAGCTGTTTTTTTGCCTGGTTTTGTGGTGTCTTACCACACATATAAAGAACTGGCCAAAGACTCAAGGGCCACCTATGCAGATTTCTGGAGCTCTTTCTCTTTGTAACTCTCTTCTTTCTGGTACTTTGCCTTGCAAATTCAAGCTGTCCTAGACTCTCCAAAGTCTAATATTATTTATTCAATTCAATAAGATCTTGTGTTCTACTTGGCTTCCACTTTTATACATTTTAGTCTCCAGGTAGAAAGCTGGGGAATTTTTAGTGCCAATCTAATTTTTTCTTTCTTTCAGGGACCAAGTCCGGTGCAGTGTGCAGTCCATGTTTGAAAAGAGTTGTTTCATATATTTTGATCTTTAAAAAAAGTTGTTTGTAGTGGCAAGTCTAGTTCCAGTTACTACATCATATATTGTGAGTAGAAGTTATGAAACTGATTTTTAAGGCAAAATGTAGTAATCTTTTCCATCACTTTTTATATAGTTTTATCTGATGACTGGTTAACTGAAAAAAAAAAAAAAAAAACACCACCTCTTAGCTCAATTTTTAGAAATTAACAATTTCCAATAAAAGCACTAGATCCTTAGAGTTGAATTGATCCGATGTGTCCTTTACACACTGGGCAGAATTCCAAAATGATTTGGAAGGAAACTTGGCTTCAATCTCTTTTAACAAATATCAAAATATCCTCCTTTTTTTCTCACTCATTCTGTTGCTGACTTTAAAAAAAATGAATTCAAAACAGCTGGACGAGAGACACATCAAATCATAAAGAATTGTGCTGCTCTGGATTGCCAGTTACAGTGCACCAAAGTTTGTTGCATACCTTTATACAGAGCCGTTAGTGTGGTACACAAAGAAAGGCCTCTGATTGCTATCTTGGCTGACATTGTGGTTTTATGTTCCCATAGTTTGGAAGCTATGACTTAGGAAAACCATGGTACCTGGCTGACAAATCAGTTGACATAAATGTGCTAACCAAATCCTGGCAGGTGGCCTCGTCTGCTGGCTGGCTTCTGGGAAATGATAAACCCAGAGGCCTGAAAGACAGATCACCACTATCTCCAGACTGTGAAAGTTCTGGAATCAGAATCTGGAGCAAGTTCATTGCTCACTATTTTCACTGGAAATGAACCAAAGAAACTGCCAAAGGCTCCTTCTATGTCTGACACCCGTCACACAATGCAACATTGTTTGTCAAGTTCTTTTTTTTAATCTTGGTGGTTTTAGGAAGTTAAATACACATACATAATTATCTATCTATCTAAATATATGTATGCTATAGAATGTACATGTTATCTTCATAGTTTATATGTTTTAATATACAGATGAAGCTATTGGAAGATAGTTTCTCAGTTACCTCACCTGTAATATATGGATAATGTTAATTCATACTGCAAAAGGTAGATTGATTAATACACTTAAATAACTCAGTGCCTCGTTATATTATTATATAGGTATAACATATAATAAAAAGCTAGTGCTTCTTCGTTACCCCAAGACTTATTTTATAAAGAGTGCTATGAGCTTGGCTGTACTCTGCCCTTGTTTTAGCTTTTTTTGTGGGTGTGGAATGTGTCTATAAAACTCTATTTTGCATATATTTTATTTGTTTATTAATTTGGCATATCTTTAGAAACACATTTTGATGGTTGAGGTAACAGATCTACCTGAGTGTTCAGATCTATCTGCCAACACCAAGTAAAGAACTGAGGTAAGAAAATGCAAGTTAAGTTGTGGTCATTCACAGGTGTTGGGTGGAGAAGCAGAAATTCTCACTTTGTAGGTGTTGTTCTCTTGTCTGAAATTTGGATATAGATATGATAGGCAAGAGTGAAATTATAAAATGTTGAATGGGAAAGGCAAAACAAGTTAAAAGGTATCATAGAAACACTAGGTCTATTTTATTTTTTAAAAATATGTTTTTATTGATTTTAGAGAGAGAGGAAGGGAGAAGGATAGATAGAAAATCAATAATTGATTCATCAATTGGCTGCCTCCTGCACGCCCCCTACTGGTGATCGAGCCTGCAACATGGGCGTGTGTCCTGACCAGGAATCGAACTGGTGACCTCTTGGTTTATGGGTGAACAGTCAACCACTGAGCCACAGGCTAGGCCACCAGGTATATTTGAAAGAGAAGGAACTTAGAAACATATCACTATCGTGCCGATCATTTACCTATTGACTGAGCCCCAGTCCCACAATGCTATACTCAGCTCTGTGATGCTTAGAGTTCTATCAAACACATATCCCAGCTGATAATTTTGCCAGCTGACTTCCTATTGGGTTCTGTTAATTTCTATCTCTAGAGGGAGACTGGAAGGTAGGAGCTGTGGAATAAAGGCTTCCTATCTTATTTCTATTGGGTCTTGTCAGTGTTGCCTTGATGTCAGAAGTTTACTCTTGTCTTTGGCTTCTTTTAGCTTTGTCAGACTAGGTATATCTTACTTGCTCAGAAATATCATTGGTAGCCAGGTGTTTCCCTTTCCTCAAAGCCATGGGACTCTGCTAAGATTTTGAAATGCTATCAGCAGCTAGAGATACCAGTTCCTCAGAGGACTAAGCTCCAACTTAGTGGGTATTCCTTTTCTGAGTTTCTAGGTTTTGATAACCTCGACCTCTTTCTTTTCTCCCTAGTCTTAAGTGTTGTATAGTCTTCCTTTTGTTATCATCTCTAGCTTCTCTAAATTCTCTCTTTTGTTCTTTCATTTCTCCAATACCTGTGAAACCAATTCTCAAATTAAACCCTCCTCTCTGTTTAAACATCTGGTATAATTTTTTTTCTTCCTTTTCTCCTCCCTTCTTTCCTTCCAGGGATAGACTGATTCTAATAGGAATACCAGTAGTCCTAGTAAACATAACATAAATAATAGAATTCTTGGACTGGTTTGATTATGACCTTGGCCTTGAAGGTAGCACTGAACTTTTCAAAGGAAAATGGGACACTCTTACTTAGTCCATGCCTTGAAGTGGCATAATCATTAAATTATCAACTACGTGACTTGGAATAAAGTTCCTGTTAAAGGAAGTTCCTGGGGAACAAAGTGGCTTGCTGCACTTGAGTATTATGTAGTAACTAGAGGCCTGATGAACGAAGATTCATGCAAGAATGGGCCTTCCTTCCCCTGGTTGCCGGCATTGCCTTCGCTCTGGCCGGAACCACCTTTCCGCCTTCCCATGCTGCCAGAGGCCCGGAGTGGCCGGGAGGGGGATGGTGCAGAACAGCTGCGTCTTCACCATGGCGATGATGCAAGCATCCCACCCTGCCCCCAGCCACTCGGCGCCTGCATATGCAAATTAACCCGCCATCTTTGTTGGGTTAATTTGCATATTCACTGCTGATTGGTTGGTGGGCGTCATGAAGGTATGGTCAATTTGCATCTTTCTATTTTATTAGTGTAGATAATAACTGCAAGGATTGTAGCATGAGATAGCTTTTTCAGCCTGCACTGAAGGAACCGCAAAAAGAAAATGACAAGCTCAGTATTTAAAACTCTCACCCTATGTCAGAGAACCAGAGAATTTCTATGGCTGCCTTATAAAAGACCCTTATATTTCTCAGAGTATTGAAACAGTATTATTAAAAACCAAATTCACAATTTAATTGTGTGGATTGCAGAACTACAGTGTAAATTGAAACCACAGACTTGCCACATTTCTAATGTGAAAGTTAGGGACTTGATTGGGAAGGAGTGGGACCTGAGATTTGGAATGAGGATATTCTGGGTGGACTCAGAAAAAGCTGAAATATTCAAACCTTTCTTAAGTGTCCCTGAACCTTCTTTGTGAGCAAGGTAAGCTCTTCCTTCTAAGTTTGAGATGACCTCTCTCTTTACTCAAAAACACTGTTTAATCTCACCTAACCTTGTTTTCTTATGAGAGACAACCTCATCAAGACCACTTTTCATTGGCTCTAGACTTATAGCTAGATCTGACTCTCATCATGGATAGGCGTACAAGTGTAAACCTGACCTGTGAAGTAACAGCATATACTTCATGAGAATGACATGATTTAGTTAATTTATATGACCTAAAACCTGTTGAGTAAGGAGTATGTGTGGAAATAAATTCTAACTGTATTAGACCAAGGAGAATACAATATAGTATGAAGTTAGTCTGAATTTATTGACATGGGTGCATTTATCAGAGGATCTGAGTTTAATGTGTTAGCTTAGCTAACTTAAAGTGGCTCTGGCAGGGTGCTTGATTGGTTGACCAAAACTTGGACTAAACAGTGGCCTACATTTTGTTAGGCTGAAACATCAGAACTTGCAGAGCAAGGGTTGACAATGATGGTTTACGGGTCAAATCTGCGAGCTACCTCTTGTGCCTCTTCTCTACCTCTTCCAAGTGTGTTGAGACCCATGGCCTGTGTGGTCACAGGCAGAACATAAATGGGAACAAGTGGACTCCTCTCACTCCTCAGTGTTTGCATTGAAGAGAGAATACCCTTTGGGAGATGGAAACATGGGATATGAAACAGCAGTGAACCTTTGCCTAAGGACCAGTTATCTGTTGGGACTTTTCTTGCTTTAGTAGACATGGCTTCCTGAAGGAAGAGAAGACATGGGTTGCTGGGACCCATGCTTCCAATCACCTTATTCAGGCTGAGGTAAAGTTTTCTAAGATAAAGTTGTCTTGCATATCTCCACGCACCTCCTTAATCAGTACTGGAGCTGATAAAGTGATCGCTGATTGGGTGACTGGTTTCCATGGTTACCACAAAATTCTTTTGGGGGAAGAAATGCCATTCCTTTTCCAGTTTACCTTTTCCGACTCACACACTTTTAAAAAGCAGTGTTTGTAGTTCCTGCCTCTCCTGTGTCAATGAGAGAATTTATTTTATAATGTGTATAAACTGGCAACTTCTCTGGAGGTAACAAAGCATTGTTGTCGGAATGAAGTCATCTGTTTGGAGAGCAAAGCCTCAAGTATCATTCAAGGGACGGGAACCCAGTGCCCTCTGCAAGCTCAGCCCTTTGGCACACAGAACCATTGTCAAAACCTGTTTCCAGAGCAACTGATTTCTTCCCTGAAATTACTTGGCAGCTCGCTCCCTAAGGGTCTGGAGAAAGTTCTTTAAAGGACCTTATGTTAAGGCAGCTTGTCCCTGGTGGAAATCAAGATCATTGCCAGCAAAAGAATTTAGTAATACTCTTAAGTGGCTCATCTAATAAACGTTTATAGTTTCATGCCAAGGTGTGTGTTTGGGGGTTGAGCTCTATTTGATGTCCCCATGATCTCTGAAACATGCAGATAGATGGTCAAGACAATGTCTGGCTTTTGGGGTTATTTTCTGAATAGTGTTGTATCTGAATACATAATACAGAGAAAACAGCTATTATTTATGCATTTACCCCAAATCAGATGGAGTAAGCAGCAATTCATTACAGTCTTTTTTCTGACTCTGGTACAGTGGGGCGTGGGGAAGAGAAGACTAGTCTCTCTTTTGACTTTTTAAGTCTTTACTTTTAAAAAAGTATCTTAAAATACCTACAAAGTTTAATTTGAAAACGAATGTCCAAGACTGAATTGCTGAGTCAAAACTAACAAAAGTGGAATTTAATATAAGTGTAAAATCTGTGATTAGGTTAAAAAATCAGTTTCCTAAATAACTACCAGGTGGGGAAACTCTCTATTTTACCGTCAGAGGGAATCTTTTCCTATTAAGGGAGACCACTTCTTCTACTCTCCCAACTCCACCAAACCCTCTCTTGGGCCATGTGCAAACAAAGGATAATTTAAATCTCATTTAAAAAAAGATTACACAGAATACTTCATTGTTGAATGATATTAATCAATTAAGAGCTAAAGAATAAGAGCATTTTAACTACACAGCTGAACTAACAAAATTTGATATTTAGGCTATTAAAACCTGAAATCCAGGTCAATCATTGAAAATAAAATTGAACACATACAGAAAGTGAAAACATAACTGAGAAAATGCAAATGGCTATGCAGAGACAAGAAGGCATTGGGGTCCCATGGGTAATCTTCTATGAGCGAAGTATGTTGGATACACTTAACCTTAGGTCTCTTGATTAAACCCAGGATGGTTTTCACATTTGTGGGTGATGAAAGGACATGGATTCCATTAGGTCACACGAGGAGGGCTGCAGCCAATCGAAAGAAAGCCCCAGCTCAAGGCCATGCACGGCTGGTCTAGAGCAGTGGTCGGCAAACTGCGGCCCCTTGAGTGTGGCTCTTCCACAAAATACCACGTGTGGGCGCGCACGTACAGTGCGATTGAAACTTCGTGGCCACACTCAAGGGGCCAAAGAACCGAATGTGGCTCACGAGCCGCAGTTTGCCAACCACTGGCCTAGAGTAGATCTTTCACCTGCCATGGCGCGTTAGTTTCAAAGCATCTGCACCTTCATTATCTCTCTTGCTCCTCCTGCCTTACAGCTGTGGTCATTGAAGTTCTGAGAGAAGAAATTGCTTCAAGTTCCCTGAGCCAATTAGCAGCAGTGCTAGAGACTGCTCTCCCAGGCCCTTGCTTTTTCGTATGTGAACACCCCCCCTCCCCCAAGAAGGCTGTATCCTTCAAAAGGTTGTTATGTTATCTGAGAAATGTTAACCCCAATTTCTACCTTGAATTAAAATTGGGTGGAGGTGGAGCACCTCCCTATCCAGTCTCTCCGTCTCCTGGGGATAGTCTATGAGCTGCTTCTTAAGTCACCTGGGCCCTGATTCTGCTTTCCTTTCAGTGGGGTCTCCAGGTAGAGGGAGTTGGCAGCAGCACCTAGGGCTTTGGGGTTGCTGAGGCTTTGCGGCCCCTCCTTGAATGGACAGAGCCTGGAATAGTCGTTCCAGGAAGCAGTGGGATCCACACAAGCTGTCACTCCTAAACTAGAGGCAAATTGCCCTGGTCTTCCCAGAGAGCAGAACTTCTATGGGTACTGAATTGGGGGAATCTCTGCCTTTTTAACTCCCCCTTCCTATTCTTCCTTCTCATGCTCATCACTCACCCCCCCCACCCCCCTTTCCCTGTCATTGATCACATTTCCAATCCAGAATATTCTCTTGTCTTTGTATACGTGGTCGTGCTGCTTCACTAATGAACACTCACACTCTGGCTTTTTAGATGGGATTGGGGTTCTCAGCCACGTAACCGCATGGATGGTCTTGCTCTGTATTCCCATGATGTCATCTCTGGCCCCCGTAGGAGCAAATCTCAACCTGTCAAACCAGTCCTGCTGGGCCGCAGACTCATTTATTTAATTACTCACTTCAACACCACTCTTCGCTCCCACCTCTCCCCATTCTGGCCACATGTCCTTCCATATCGCTGTGCTTCAGACACTTAATTGCCAGACTGACATGGCATGGCTTCGGTTTACTCAATCATCACAATACTAACAAGTATTTATCGAGTGCCTAATTATGCAGGGTGCTATATAAAAAGGGCTGGTGACGATGTGAAAAGAATAATAATCCCTTACATTTTATGACAAGTAATGCTATCTTACCCATGATCTCCTTTCATACATCAACTCCAGCTATTTATGTCTTACACCTCTGTCGAAAGAGATGTGGGATACTCTTGGCAGACCCGAGACGCTGCTCACAGGAAAGACTCCTAAGTCTTACATAAAAGTTCTCAAGGACCAATTTATTGAAAGCCCTTGACATTTCTCTGCCTCTGATTCTGAGTTGAAACACCGTTGTAGGGAAACAGGGGATAGGGAGGGGGCAAGAGCCATTCCTCCAGTTTAGGAATGTGAGAAGGTGATTTGGAGGAAGCGGAACAAGTGAGGTACATTTAATGTTTCCAGGGTTGGTCCTATGTCAAGTAGACAAATAGTTAGACTCTTGCTAATCCCCCAAAAGATTTCACTTCCTACAACTTTTTAGTGAGATGTTAATAAGTATGGCACAACAAGAGGCATCCATCATCAAAGAAATTAGGAAATAAGATATCCTTGACACACATTAGCATAGTAAAGGCTCTGAGAAACTCTGCAGCAAAAGAAACAGTTAAACCTTGTTTGACCCAGAGTTTCCCCAAAGTATTGGATCACGGAACCATTTGGGGAGGAGTACCTGTGAGCCTCTGTTTCCTTCATAGGGTTCTCTCAAGATCATTTTGAGAAGTTCTGGATTTGACTAAGTTTTGTAACAGAGGGAGATATAATAAAAGAAACAGTCTTGAGAATAAGGAGGAAACAGAAGAGTGCCTATAATGAGAGGCAGAAGGACTGGGGTAGAGGTGGTGGTGTGCCTTTGCTATTATTGGCCATGGTGAGGGACTTCATGCCGTGAGGTCTCACCTTCGTTGTCTCACTGTGAGTTTTCCTCTGGGAGAAAGAAGATTCTAGGGTTGAGTTTTTTCCCCTTCAGTTTAGGGAGAAAGTCAGAAGATTCTAGGGTTGGGTCCTGGTAGAGTTTTAATTTAGTATCAATGGATTCAAACCTACACTCTTGATTTCTTGGCTGTGTGTGTGTGGTCAGGAAACAGGTACTCATTAGAAACTACATTGTTGACCCTTCACCTACTTTTAGAAATCCTTTTACAGTTTTTGCATGATTTTCCCCGGAGGAGGTTTGGGATCAGGCTGCTGCCAACCTACCAGATGACACGCACTATTTCTGGAAACTCTTGACCATATAAAAATACCTAAACTGTTTTTTCCCTTGTCAAAATATAAGACCTGGCCTTGGTGAGATTTTAATCATAAATTAATTTTGCTTGGAAAGGCCCCAATATTTGGTCTGTTTTTTAGGACGACCTTTGAAGTTCAGTTCCAGGGTTTTAGCACGTGTTCTTCAACAAATAACCTGATGTATTTGAATGGTGCTGCTAAATTTCTGAAACAGCATTAAAGGATGTTATTTTTTGGTGTGGCTGGGAATAAAAATACCTTGTTAAACTTTTGAACCATGCCCCTGTGCCTAGCTAGCTGGGCAGATGGGGAGAGAGAATGCCTGTTTTTTTTTTGTGTGTGTGTGTGTATTTTTTTTTTTTTGGAAGGGGGTGGTACCATGTGAAGTTTTTCCCAGCATAGTTTCGCTTTATTTGAAGAAGTTTATTAGACAAGACTAGTCTTTAGGCAATAATAGAGATTATTTGAGATTCAAATATTTACACTTTGAACTAGCTGTAGAAATATTTACTGATTTCTGTGATTTTAGCTTAGACTCTGTTATTCACTGTATTCAATTCCTGCTTTTGTTCTTGGGAATGCAGTTTAGGTAATATATGAAATGTATAAATAATTAATATGATGGTAACTGCAGAATACTTTTTCCATTGGGAAAGGTTTACGAATAATTTCAAAGAAATCTGAGGCTGGTTTTAAACTTTAGAATAAATTTTGGAGGTAGGAAAGACAGTTGTTTTTTTAAAATAAATATGCTTTCATTGAATTACCTCTGTGACTCTTTCTATGGAGGTTAAGACTTTCAGGAAGAGGGCTGACACTTTACAGCTAAGGTCCATTTTGATTAGCTTTGATTTGAATTCATTGCTTTTAATTTGCCATTCTTATGCTATGATTTTCACACGGGTAAATGAAGGGTATTCTGACTGTCAATGTTTTGACATTTTTATTAGAGAAATTTTAAAATCACTTATTCATGCCAATTTCATGATCCTCTGGCGCTTCAAAGGAAAGAGTCTGCAGTATCCTAGCCATGCAACATCTCAAGAAGGACTTACATTTATCCTCAAAAATGAAGTTTCTCTTGGTATATGTTTGGCGAACATATTGCAGTGCTAAAAACTTGTGCAGAGGAGCATTTTGAAAAGATTATTCCAATTTAAAAGTGATTCTGTAACATCTGTGAACTCAGTGTACATTTCAAGAAAAATGTTGTTGGCTTTGTCTTCATGCTCAAGTCATACCTTAAGCAATAGAACCCAGAGATGTCCTTCTGAGCTGTCATGATTCATTCTTCAACTGTCCTGCTTCTCTTTCATGTTTCAGGGTAATGACTGCATGTAAATGAAGTTAGAATTTCATGTAGTATAGATTTTGATGAAAAAAAGATAATAGCATTCTTCCAACCTCTCTCCTTTTGTTCAGGGATCAATTTCGTTTGCTGTGGTCTTTCAAAACCAGAACTCCCAGATCTTCAGTACAAATGGCAGATATATATATACTGATTTTTTTAAAGTGAAAGCAAAGTTTTATTACAGAAAAGCCCCCCTGCTACAGGGAAGGGACC
Source organism: Myotis yumanensis (assembly GCF_028538775.1). Lineage (NCBI taxonomy): Eukaryota > Metazoa > Chordata > Mammalia > Chiroptera > Vespertilionidae > Myotis > Myotis yumanensis. Next base: position 18,196,757 of record NW_027223762.1, read on the forward strand.
CAAATGGGTTGCCCAAAGCAAGCTGATTTTAGATTCCTCCAAATTCATCCCAAGGATGGGCCTACTTGGGACAATTTTGTGAACACCCGCACACTGTTATTTCCATAGAGGATGACTTCCTTCCTTCCTTCCTTCCTTTTTTTTTGCTGCAAAAACCTTTATTGTTTCCATTTAGTCCAATACATGGGAGTGGGCTTCAGGGTGGTTAAAAGAATGGCTAGAGGTTTCTGGGAGAGGCTCAAAGCAAAAGCCAGACACCTGGGAAATGCAGAGGGGCCCCTCACAGGCCTCTGGGCTCCAAAGGCTCCTAGTGGTGCTTGAGGATTAGCTTGTAGAAGAGATACTCGCCCAGCCCAGCCTCGGGGCCAGCCAGCCTGCGGAGGTGAGTCAGGTGTAGCCCATCTTCTTGATGAGTTTCACCCCCTCACTCAGGAAGTGGTTCTGCATAAAGAGCTGAGGGTCTGTGGGTAGAACCAGGGCCTGCAGCTCCAGGAGGGCCTGGTTCAGGTTCCTCTCCAAGGCCAGGGCGGCTTCCATGCGCCCTGAGTTTTGCCCACTCATCTTGGGGAGGCTTCAGCACGTCCTGGAAGAGAATGCGGCCACCGCGCTGGTTTTGCAACTTTAAGTGATGCTCAGCGCCCTCGCGCTTCTTCTCCGCCAACTCCCAGAAGAAATGGCCCGCGCCCTCCATGGCCACATCATCCTGGGTGAAATAGAAGCCCCGAGAGAGGTAGGTGTGGGAGGCCGGCAGGTGCAGGTTGGCCAGGCGGTTGGCCGTAGCCTCCACCTCGGTGGAATAATTCTGATGAATTTAGGAGCTCATGGTTGTTGGGCAGTAAGGAGTTAAGGTAGAAAAAAACCCCGGTGTGTTGGCTGGACCCGGAGGTGGTTCTGAAGGTGGTGACTGGATGAGACGTAGGTGGGTGGTCGGAGGCTGGAAGAAGGGGTGTCCCTGTGTCTGTTCCGTCCAAACACTGTTGAAGTAAGAGACAGATCAGGGAGTGCCGAGGGCACTGCCTTGATTTTCTGGTAGAGCAGTAATTTGGTAGAATTTCAGGGCTCATAGACCACTGCTGCTCCCTATGTCATTGAAACAACAGCAACAACAAAGCAGGTTGTTCTGTAGGTAATTGGAAACATTCCTTGATTGGTTTTGGGGTAAGCACATGTTCCAGTGGTTCTCAACCTTCCTAATGCCGCCACCCTTTAATACAGTTCCTCATGTTGTGGTGACCCCCAATTTCATTGTTACAAATTGAACATGATTAAAGCATAGTTATTAATCACAAAAACAATATGTAATTATATATGTGTTTTCCGATGGTTTTAGGCGACCCCTGTGAAAGGGTCACGACCCACAGGTTGAGAACCGCTGTCAGAAGCATAGTTTTGCGCCCCCTTTTTGTTGAAAGAACAAATGAGTGGACAGCAAGGCAATTAAAAGCTTTCTTCTTTCAGAGCCTAGCTGTAGAGAAGCTGACTTAGTGGGTCTGCTGATAATAATTATGTCAAGAACCAGTATTGTTGTTTTGTCATAAACAGCACATTGCTGTGTCTCAGATGTCCTCAGCCCTCACCTTATTCCAGACCCCATCACCTTATTCCAAAGCTACTGTAGCTACTTCCTAGCTGGTCTCCTGCCTCCAGCCTCTTGTATCTTCCAGTCCCCAGTGGGTCTAGTTGGCTGAAATGTCATCTTCCTTCCTAAAATGTCAAGTCCAACTTGTTAATTCTTTCACAAAAACCTGTAGTGGCTCCCCGCTGTTGACCTCCTCAAGCTGAAACACCTTATTCTATCCGGCAACATGCAAACACCTGCTCTGCTTTGGCCCAACTGAGCACAGCCCGGGTTTTATATTCATGCCCACCCATATTTTTTTTTTTTTTTTTTATGGTGGGGAGATCAAATTTTTACCCATCAGGCAATCTGATCATATGTACTGGGTCTTAAAATTTTCCCACTCTTGAGGAAAGAATTCTTCATAGAGGAAAAATTTAATGTACAAACATGGCCATTGCAGTTTTTTATATAATTAGAAGTTATAACCTAAATGTTCAGCAAAGGAGAATTAAGTATGGCACATTTATAAAACATGGACAATGAAAACGGTGTATACTAACTTGTAACATAAAAAAAATACTTACATTCCAATAAAAGAGAAAAAATACCAAACTCTCTATGCAGTATAAGCTCAAATATATACAGTGGGGCCTTGACTTATGAGTGTCCCGACTAACGAGTTTTTTGAGATACCAGCTGTCTCTCTGCAGATTTTTTGCATTGAGTTGATGGAGTAATTTGAGTTAACGAGCTCCCTAACGAGCGTGGTCTCGAAACGAATTAAACTTGTAAGTCAAGGCCCCACTGTATATCCTGCTCTCCAAAGTCCAAAGTCTACAACTGTCAAGGGAGGGTATCTGTGGGTGTGGGATTATGGGCTACTTTCATTTATTTATTTATAACACTTTTTAGTGTTGTTGATATTTTAATCAGAAAAACTTCACTTATTTTTTCTTTTTATACATTTAATGCTTTTTCTGATAACAAGGGTAATCTGTACCCATTGTTAGAATTTCAGGCAATACAGAAATATATCCATTTTGTAAAAAATAAAAATCACCTTAATTTCAACTAAAAAATTCATCTAGTGATAATCAGCGTTCTTTCTCCAGTTTGTTCTGGTAACAAATGACACACAATAGCTGTGGCTTAAACAGTACACATTTATTTTCCCCTCGTGTTGAGGGTTGAGGCTGGCTGTGGATCTGCTCTGGGTTCTGGGACGTGCTCCATGTGTCCTCTCATTCTCCATCTCAGGCTAAAGGAGCAGCCCTGCTCGGGGAGGTCCTGTCTTCACAGCAGAGAAGACTAGATCCAGAACCACACTGTCACATGGACAAGCCCCATGTTACTGTGGCAGGGAGGTATATCCTATCCATGGCAGGAGCGGAGAGTTAGCTACCATAACCACCAGCAACGTTTTGGTTTATACATCCTTTCAGACTTTTCCATATACAAGGGCATGTGCTGGTCTGTCACTGTCACCTTCCCTCCATCAGCTCTAGTTACATGGCCTTCTTGCCTTTCCCATGACCTTGCATTTGTTGTCCTTTTGCCCCAAATTCTCTTTCTTCAGCTATCAGACCTTCTAGTGAGACCTGCCCTGACTCCCATATTTATAATTGGAGTAACCCACTGCACAAACCCATTTATCTCCCTTCCTTGACTGATCCCCCCCCTCCCCCAACATTTACCAATTCCTAAACACTGTGCATTTTACTTATTTATTTTATTAATTGCCTGGTTCCCTCAACTAAAATGTGAGCTCCCTGCGGGAGGATGGTTGCTGTTGTTTCTTCTTCATCCCCAATGCCCACGTTGTGTTAAAGAAATATTTGTCAAATGCACGAACACATGGATAAATCTCAGAGGACAGTGTACCGGAATTGATAAGTGGGTTACAGGGAAAAGGTGTGTGTGTTTGTTCCATGCTCACTTATTGGGAACCTGCTATGTGTTTGGCAGTGTGGTCATGACTGGGGAAACAGGAGAACATAAGACTGTCCCTGCTCCATTCCAAGTGCATGTGGCGATGGCTCTGCTTGTTTAGACTGGCTTACCTGAGCAGTATTCCTTAGGGAGCTGTGGGACACGTTTTTCCATTTTTTCCTTTTGAAAATCTAAGGAGCTGTATCAAGTGCTTCTGGAAACTCTTCAGAAATTAGATTGCATAACATTTTACTAACTGCCTATTGGAGCTAGAGGGGATCAGGGATGAGAAAAAGACCAACTTTTAATAAACCAGTTTTACTGTTAGAATATCAGCAATGGCTTTGATGGAGAGGGGGAGAGGGGGGAAGAGATCAATCAGAGAACTTGTATGCATATTTGCATAACCCATGGACATAGACAATAGGGTGGTGAAGGCCTGGGGGGGGGGGGGCAGGAGGGGGCGGGTTAGAAGGGGTCAATGGGGAATAAAAGGGAACATATACTTTCAATAATAAAGATTTATTTTAAAAAAAGAAACAGCAAAAAAAAAAAAAAGAAAAAGAAAATGAAGTTTGTGCATTACCTTTGTTCTTAAATGTATCTTTATGAGCTCATTTTCCTGTTCCTGGGATAATTGAGATGTAGCTGAATTGCATTCTTTGCAAAGAGCAGGCCGGGGGTATATTCAAATTTGAATTTTAAAAGGAGCCTCTTACCATCACTATAGCTCTGGGTCAAATGCTGGGTTGAGTAAGAGTAGAATGGTTGATTCAGAATTATTTTATGTTGAAATATGTTTTTCGAATGTTATTTTAAAGAAACCTAGGAAAAGCCCACAATTTGACAGGGGAAGCAGATTGCTCGTCACACATCCATGTGGGACTCCAAAATGTGAAGTCAAGGTTCTTCGTCAGATAGAGCTTGTGAATATGGAAGGCCCACAATCATCATAAAAGTGACTTAGCGTCCTAAACACCTCTCTAGAACATTGAGAAGGTCATGCCATAAACTGCAGGGTAAGGCACGGACTACCATGGTGGGGGGAGCTATAGGGGCCTTATGCACATTTTCCATGCTGGGGCAACTCTAGTAATTAGGGTTTTATTTTTATTTTTTAAATAGATTTTATTGATTTCAGAGAGGAAGGGAGAGGGAGAGAGAAATAGAAACCCAATGATGAGAATCATTGATCGGCTGCCTCCTGCATGCCCCCTACTGGAGATTGAGCCTGCAACCTGGGCATGTGCCCTTGACCAGAATCAAACCCAGGACCCTTCAGTCTGCAGGCCCACGCTCTCGCCACTGAGCCAAACCGGTTAGGGCCAGTAATAAGGGTTTTTTCACAAACATAAACAAACCAGAGACTACACATCTCTCTCTGCAAAGCCCCTGGCACTGGCCTTTTGCCCATTCTCTCCCATGATTATATATAAAAGATTCGCTGGCATTTAATAAGAAAATACAAAACCTCTGAAGACCCAGGTAGAGTTTTGGTGGAAAAAACTAACAAAAGCTCTAATCTCAGACCCTGGGAGGTGTCTCGCCTCTGTAAGTAGAAGCAGATTTGATATCATTCCTTGAATTAGAACCATCTGATGCACAAAGCCCCTTCTCAGCTGCCCTGCATCACTTATTTTCCAACTCCCTCTTCAAACAGTTTGTCTTCCAATAAAGCATGCTATCGTTTGTTCAGAAGACTGATAACCCAAGAGTCGTGAATAATGGAAAAATGACAAAATGTGCTCTACATAATCAGTTGGCAGAGGAAGGAGAAATAGCAGCTGCTTGACTGTTGTAACATATATTTTTAAACTGTATTTTTAAGTCAGTTGGATGCCAAGTCACAGATTTTCTCCAACAATCTCAGGATGGCTTAAGGCCATGCAGATAGGAGTTTCTTGGTGGTGTTCTTCTAACCCCGAGCCTTTGGTTTTGGGGGCGTCGGGGGTTAGAGGAAGGCACTTTTAGAGCCACCGTTGTTCAGGGGCCCAGAACCTCCAATGTAGATGCCAACTGGAACCAGATAGTGATATTATGTACACACACATTTTTGTCACCTGGAACATGTCAACCTCCATAAATGATGAATGCAGGTAGGCAGTGATTTACCAGGAAAAAAAAAAAATCAATGTTGTTTGTGTGTGTGTGGGGGAGGGAAATTAAAATCAATTTATGGGAAAAATCAAAGTTGATTGCCAAATTTTTGTAAATCAAAATGAATATTCAAGAATAGAACTTGATATTTACAGGGGTCTGAATGATCATTTTGGAAGATAAATTTTTGGAGGACTATATTGGTTCAGGTGACAAGTTAAAACCCCAGCTCTTCCCCTTATTGGTTCTGTGATGGTTGGTAAGGGATTTAACCTTGAAGAACCTGTCTTCTTAACTATAAAATGAACACCATAACATCTTATTTATGAGGTTCTATTAAAATGAGTTGATGGATATATAAGTGACTTGATTTTGTTTATTAATGTTTAAAACTTATGGAATTGAAATATACAGAGAATAATCTAACATATACCCATGTACTAATCACTAGGTTTAAAAACTAGTAATACTTGCCTTATTTTCCTTTTTTAAAAAAAACCCAAACCAAAATATTAGCAATACAGTTGATTATTCCTTATTCCATCCTTGGCTTCTTTTATAGAATTAACTATTATTCTAAAATTGGTTTATATCTTTTCTGTCCATATTTTTGTGTTTATTATGTATGTATATATCCCTAAACAATAGATAGTATTGTTTTGCAAATGTTACATATTTATAATTATACTAGAGGCCCTCATGCACGGGGGCTTGTGGGGGGGGGGGGGCGGGGAGGGAAGGGATCCCTCAGCCTGGCCTGCACCCTCTCGCAATTTGGGACATCCCTCTCACAATATGGGACCGCTGGCTCCTAACCACTCGCCTACCTGCCTGCCTGCTCACCCCTAACCACTCGCCTGCCTGCCTGATAGCCCCTAATTACTCACCTGTCTGCCTGATTGCCCCTAACCCCTCTGCCTGCCTACCTGATCACCCCTAACTGCTTGCCTGCCTGCCTGACTGCCCCTAACTGCCTCTGCCTCAGCCCCCAATGCTGTAGCTTTGTCCGGAAGGCCATCTGGAATGACGTCTGGAAGGTCATTCAGCTGTCCGGTCTAATTAGCATATTATGCTTTTATTATTATAGATTATAAATAAAATTGTTTAAAATCTTTTTGCAATTACCTTTTATGCAATATTAATTTTAAAATTTAGCCATGTTAATACAATTACAAATATTGCATTTATTTAAGTTGCTATCTAGTATCCCATTATATATAATTATTCATTTCCTCAGTGAGCCTGCTTCTAAAGTTTTGCTATTTAAGCAAGGCCTCAATGAACATTCTTGTACATCTCTTCTTGGGCATATGGGAGATGGTTCTCTGGGTTTAGTGTCTAGAAGTAAAATTCTGGGACAGAGGTTATATGCCTCTTTAAAAGCTAAAAATATTGCCAAATTGCTCATCAGTCTTAGTGTGTGCCCCATAGGTGAGTTCTAGTTTCTCCATTTCCTCCTCAACAATTAGTTTTTTTTTTAGATATCTTGTTTTTCTGAAGTGATATCTCACATCAACTTGCATTTCTTTTCTAGCGACTGAGGCTGAGAAATTTTAGGTATTCCAGTTTTCTGTGAATTTCTGTTGAGACACTTTATCCACTTTATAATTGCATTCTTTGTATTTTCTTACCATTTAATAAGAATTATACTTACCTTTTAATTTATGTGTGACAAACAGTTTTTCCCAAGTATGTGATTTGTGTTTTAGCTTAGTTTATGGTACCTTATATTGTAAAAATTTTAATTTTCAATATAATAAATTTCAATATAATCAGAAAAAAAAATCAACCTTTTCCTTTATGATCTGTGCCTTTGAGATTTTTTTGGGGGGAAACAATTCATTTCTCTATGTTCACAAAAATTGTCTCCCTATTTTTTTTTTCTTTCAAAGTTCTAATACTCACATTTAGGTTTTTAATCTGTCTACGAAGTTAGGTTAAAATAAGTTCTTTTTTTAATATATATATGGACAACAGTAGTTACAGCAACATACATTGTACGGCTCATCCTTTTCCACTGACTTTTAATGACACCTCATATACATGTGTTTTTCACCACCCTGCGAAAGTTAATGTAACTTTACTTGTCTTCATACTTGCACATTTTCTTAGTCATTAAAGTGGTCTGACTATTCTTGGCCCTTTTCTTGTCCATATGACTTTCATCAACTTGTAAAATTCTGCAAAACTCCCTGTGGCAATTTGATAGAAATTGCATTAAAATTCATAGATCAGGATGCATTGAAATGATATCTTAGATATTGAGCCCCCCTCTGTTACCATTATTTCTTTTTCCATGTGTTTAGTTTTGTTATCGGAGAAATGCACGGATGGTCTTTCCCTGTTGCCAGTGGCAGTAGGGTCTTTCGGGTGCTGCTGGAATAAGCATTTCTGGAGGCCCCCACGGGAGGATAAGATGTGGTAGAATGCTTTATTTGTGTGGAAGGACATGCTTGGGTTTCCAAAGTCCCATTTCCCTTTATCCAGTCCTAGAAGAGGGGCAGCTGGGCATTCAGCAGAGCTAGAAGCAAAGCCAGTGTCCAGAGTTTCCGTTCCGTGGTGGAGCTGGGTCTAGGACAGGCTCGTTACAGTCCATCAGTCCACTGGGTGGGGTCCACATGGCTCAAAGCAGGGGAGCCAGGAGAGCATGCCACCTGCAACAAGAGTCCCAGGAGTGCAAGCAAACAAGAGCGCAGGAGAGCAAGGGCGAGAACTGTGTTTAGGACATTAAATATCTCAAGTCTTTCTGCTCCTACAGTGGCCACGCCTGCTATGGCCAATGGCCTGTTCCCAGGTATGACTGACACACAAGTACCTTCCCTATGTCACCCAGACTCTGTGGGGCATACATCTAACCTTTGGCCTTCCCTTTGCTTATTTCCAGTTATTCATAACTGGCTTAAATTACAAAAGTATCAGTTTTTTGATTATTCAGTGCTGTATTCATATTTTCTCAAAAAATGTTGAGCATCTTTTTTTAAAAAAAATTTTTTTAAATTGATTTCAGAGAGGAAGGGAAAGGGAGAGATAGAAACATCAATGAGAGAGAAGCATTGATTGGCTGCCTCCTGCATGCCCCTTATTGGGGTCTGAGCCAGCAACTCAGGCATGTGCCCTTGATCAGAATCGAACCAGGGACCCTTCAGTCCACAGGCCACTGCTCTATCCACTGAGCCAAACCAGCTAGGGCACACTGAGCATCTTATGTTACATGTATTACCTATTACTTAATGTTTTGTTGTTGTTGCTTTGACCCTGCTTGCCATGTCTGTTGGAAGCCTCATAGTTTCAATGGTCCAGGATCTGTTTTTATGTTGATTTTTCAGCTTGGTATTCCTTTAGGCACAGGTAGTGTAAATTTAACCCCCATACCCACCTATGTCACAGGTTAGAGACTTTTCCTTCTTCTCACATGAACTTTCTCCCCTTCCTAAAACCCCCACAGATGAAGGACCGTCTCACTACTGTCCTGGACTGTGAGAGGCTGCCCTTCTGGAGGCCTTGCTTGACAGGAGACTCAGTTCTAGCCTCTGCCCTATCATGGGATTTTAAAAAAGCCATAAGCTTCTGGGTGGACATTGAAACTCCAGTCCCAGCCAGGACCCTCCTGGGCCACCGAGACTGTCAACTTGTATGCTTACCACTCTAGTATTGTCACTTCATTTCTGCAGTTCCCTTTTGAGACCAGCTATATATTAAAAACAATTTTGGTTATATTTTAGAATTTCTAAGAGTAGGAGGGGATGCATTGTCAGAACAGGTAAACTTATTAAAACCTGTGTAGAATTTTACAAATATAAGCTAGAGATACTTTTTTTTAATCTTGTACTGCAAACCATCATTCCTAAAGTAATTTGTGTTTATAAATAATTGTTTTCATGTATTAGCTTTGCTGAAAGCAGGGTACACACGACAATTTTACGTTAAACTTACTTGGGAGAAATCGAAGTACGAATTGCAATTTCATTTCTAAGGTTGTTGTAAAGCCTTGGAAAAAAGGATGATTCCTGGCTGCAGGGGGAAGACATAATTCTATCTACTGCTGATTTATAGGAATCTTTACATTTACATCATTGTTAATTCTCTGGACCAGGATCAATCAGACCCTGCTGGGTAATGGAAAGCCAAGAAGCTCAAAGGGACGTGTCCTGTTTTGTATGTCCAAAGCAAGGGATTTTGGCATTTTGATAGGTTGACAAGCTTTGCACTCATCTATTTTTTTTTTTTTTTTACTGAGTTCATAGAAATGGGCTTCTTTCCCAAATGGAGGATACTAAGAATTTATTTCCTAAAGAACAGTTTTATCATCATTCTAGGCCTGATTCTCTCCGACAGAATGAAGTTTTTGTAGGCAATAGAGATTTTTGTTGGTTGGCCAGAGTACCTGTCTATTGAAATAGTGAAATATTAGCTGATACCTTCGACTTAATATGGTTCCTCTCTCCTGTTTAAATGTTTGTTACTCCTAGATTTTTATTTTGCATTGTCATAGAAACTCATTTCAAAAAAACAGAGGAGTAGTTAGCAAACTCAAATTATTTCACACCAGAATTGTTTATTGTTTTGTTGTAAAGGTAGGTTGACAGTTTAGGAAAAATCAGTAACTTGATTATATGAGTTGATGCTTGAAGGTGTTACCAGATTTTAGGTACCTTCTATGATCAGGAATCTACTAACAAATTTGAAAAGTCACATGTTAGTGCATTTAAAAGGTAGATATCCTTTAAATAATTGGTAAAAGAAATATGAATAGTATCCTAACGAATACAAATCTAATTGTTCTTCCCAACTTTTGCCACTGATGAATATTTAGTAATAAAAAAAGTGTGCCTGGTTGGGCCCTATCCTCTGTTAAAGCTTTTTGTCTCATTGAATCAAAGGACTTTAGAGGAGATCAGGGTGAAGGTGGAGAGAAGGCTAGTCAACCATTGCTGTGACAAGACGTGCTCACATTTCCTTACGTGGTCAGCCCTAAAGCATCATCAGATGATTTAAAAATAAACATGTGAACAATGACTTCACTCAAAAGATGAACAATCTAACAATTGGTCACATCTTCTTGACACTTCTTACTTATTTCAACTTTAGAGTAACCACTGAATTTATAGTGCACAGCTAGTCAAACCTTTTTTTTTTAGTGTCTACTTGTTGGTTGGTGTAGCTAGTTTCTATTCCTGAAATAACATGTTCATTAGCATTGGATAGGAGCTATTTTAAATCACTCTCTCAAAGACACCTATCTATCACAATGATGAAGGAGAGAATGAGACTGTGTGGGTTCAAAGCTGAGCTCTGCCCCTGCCTCGTGATTACCCTTGGCAAAGCTGCTTTAGTGCTTCATTTCTTAAAATGCACATAATAACAGCACCACCCTCACTGGGTAGTTGGGAGGATATGAGAATATACACACAGAAAGCATGCGTGTCCCAAATAGTGAACATGCAGTATCAGCCACTGTAATTAGATGTGCATATATTCTGCATGGAAGCACACTCAGAGCACTTCACTCTTAACAACACACCAATAATCAAAATAGCATCCACCATCCCTTTGGGAAATAAAATGTGATTTTTCAGCTGAGAAAGCAAGTGATCTATCTAGGTTGATGATTCTGTAGGGGAAAGTAATGCCTCTCTTTTCTGATATTTCAACCTCTTTAGGAGTGAACCCTAGGCAACTAAATTTGAATGTTAGCTCTAGTGTGCTTTGTTGATTACTCATCTTTCTAATCCAAAATTTATTTATTTTAAAAGGGACCCCAAGTAAAATTCCCTTTATTAACCTTCGGTTGAGAATAGGTTTGCATATTTTCAGAAAACAACTCCAAGACCATGTGAATTCCTGCAACAGAGAGGAATTCTCAGGAATGCTCCAGCCATGAAGACAAGAGGAAAAACAATCCAGGGATTGGAAGACGCTGAAGACGCTTTGCCATGCTAGCAGTCAGCAGCTGTGCGTCACTGCAGGTTGCCCAGGATCAAACCAGAGAAGTTCGGACCTGCATTGTGATCATCTGTCCACCACCCAGAACTGAAATATCACTGCTGACATGTAAGGAACTGTCGGACATTGAAACTTGGACTCAGAACTGTTGGACATTGAAATTGGGATTTAAACATTCTTTGTTCTTAAAATGTTAGGTTTAAGTTTTAAAATGTTTTGGGTTACGGATTGGCATTGTTTTGTTATTGTTTTAATAGCCAGACTTTTGTTCTTGATGTTTAAGTTTTATTTCTGGCCGGTGTGGATCAGTTGGTTGGAGCACTGTCCCATACACCAAAAGGTGGCAGGTTCGATTCCCAGTCAGGGTACATACCCAGGATGAGGGTTTAACCCCTGGTCGGGACACCTGAGGGAGGCAACGATCAATATTTCTCTCTCTCAATAATATTTCTCTCTCTCTCCTTTCTTCTAAAAAATCATTTTTTTTTTTAGAAAGATGGAGGTTTCTGCTGAGCAGAATTTGCCTTTTTTAAAAAATTTATTTTTATTGGTTTCAGAGAGGAAGAGAGAAACATTAATTGGCTGCCTCCTGCATGCCCCCCACTGGGGATTGAGCCCACATGCCCTGACAACAGGAAAATAGAACATCAGAAGCAGGCTACTTTTTAGAAAGGCACTAAAACGTGTTTCGCATTTTTTTCTCTGGAACATTATTCCACTCCTTCAAAGTCTTCAGTATTTCAGATGTTTTAGGTCGCATCTTGGGGTCAGTTGCAACTAATTTCTGTAGGAGAATTTTTTCTTTGTCATCAAATATAGCCGAGACATGGCCCTTCCTTAGATCTTTGAAAATCTTAAATGTTTCCTGACGACTGAGAGGTATATAAAGAAGCTCTGAAAGAATTAGCCCTAAGGGAAAGATGTCCACTTCATTTCCATATTCTACTGAAGCGAGCTGTTCTGGGCTCATGTAGAATGGAGTTCCCGGTCTTCCGTCCGCTGTTTATCATGTTTCTGAAAGGTTACAAGTCCAAAGTCTCTAATCTTTATTTGTTTTGTATCTACTAAAAATATGATACTTGGCTTAAGGTCTCTATGAATTAACCCTTGTGAATGTATATAATCCACTCTTGTGACTATTTGCTTAAGTAATCCCAAAGACAAATCTTTGTTTGGATTCTTCCTTTTTCTGCTCTCAATCCAGTCTTCCAATGTCCCTTTATCACAGAATTCCATTTGGATGAAAAGGCACTTCGTCAATGATCTTTTGTTGTAATCTTCTCCATCCCAACAATTATAGTAGCAAACAATATTTGGATGACCAAGTGTTGCCAAAACTTTTACTTCTCGCTTTCCCTTCTCGTTATTGTACTTAACACGTTTAATAACGTAAGTCGTCCCATTTCTATTGGTGCTATTTCTTCAAAATCCTTGATAAACCTCTCCTCCACAGTATGCTCATTTACAGGAGAGTCAAATTTAGGTGCCAAATTTATTTTCACGTTCTTCAAACCTTTTCTGAGACTACTTCTGTCACGGTTATAATTCCTCTCTGATCCATTTCCTGAAAAGCCACTTTCAGAGGATGATTCAGAATTGGGTGCCATCGAGAAGCTGCTCCCACAGTCACTGGACCAACCAGGGGAGCGTCAGCGGATCCTGAATCACCTTTCGTTGAGCTTTTTTCTAATTGTATCTGTTCATACGCAAGTTTAGCAGCCAAAGGTTTTGCCTTCTGTTTAGTAGAACCTACAGCACAAGGATATTCTTTCTGTCAAATTTTGCATTTACAAAAAAAAACGAGACTCAGAGGAGGCGCAGTGCGGAGGTGCATGCGGAGCGGGCTGGAGGCTGAGGGTGTGGTTGTCCTTTTTTTTTTTTTTTAAATATGGAATGCTTCACGAATTTGCGTGTCATCCTTGCGCAGGGGCCATGCTAATCTTCTCTGTATCGTTCCAATTTTAGTATATGTGCTGCCGAAGCAAGCACGTGGTTGTCCTTTTCAATCGGGAGGGAGTCTCAGGCTCTGAGCTCCAGTTCCGGGCGAGTCTTTGGGGACCCAGACTCATATGGGAGAAGCGGGACTGTCTGGCATCGGTCCTCTAATCCGAAATTTAATAAAAGAAATCTGATTTTCACATCTGGGCAAATAACTTAAATATCAATTGTGTTTTATTCATGCTGCCTTGTCCAATTCCCTTAATTGTCCTTGCAATGTCATTTTGCTGCCCCCTCTCTTTCTTTTGCTGTTCAGAACCAAAGCTTTCCCAACTGGAACGATCCACTCTGGCTTTTGAAATGCTAGCTCTCCAGCTGGTGATGGAGTGTGTGTAAACTGCAGAAAGCCTGCGCTAGTGAATTTCTGGTTTGCATTAGACCATCATGGTTTATTGTTTTGAGGGCTCTTGAAGGAAAGTTCCAACCCACGGTGTCATGCCACATCTCCAGGTGACCCATTCCTTTAATATGACCTTCTTGTGCTTAGCAATCACTTGGGTAAATCTTTAGATACAGTTCATCACCGTCATGTCTCAAATGAGGCTAATCTGAATCCCTTGAAAGCACGCATAAAATATGTAATTGCCCTTGAACATAAGCACAAATGATTTACTGGTAAATATTTGTTTTACTAGACCACATCCCACTTCCCCAGACTGCAATCTGTATTTCACAGATGCTGGTAAGACCCACCTATTCTTGTTGGTTCATGATGGTTCTAAGTCAGTGGCTACTTAAAGGTTCTCCCTACCCCCCGAGTAAAAAAAGTAATAAGAGACAGAGTAAAGGACCTTTTATTGATTCTACTGTTGACTTCCCTGACAGTGGTTTCCATTACTCTCTGGACTGATTTGCTGTTCATTAGACCTTCTCTTAGCCCTTGGCAATCAAGACCCTCTACATCTGAGCTTTTTACACTTACCTCTCTGATCCTCCTAGCAACATTTCTTTTTCTCTGCAGCCAGGTGTGTAAAGACCAGCCTTTGTGTCAGTTGTCCTTATCTGTGACCACATACTTTGTCCGAGGCTCTCCTTCCCTCCTTCCAGCTCTGGATTGTCATCGCTAGTTCCCTCCTGACCTCTTGGTCTTAGACTTCATGGGTCCTGCCCCCTTCCCAACCCCCTGAGAAGCTTGTCATGTCCAGTTCCACTGACCTAGACATTCCTGAGTATAGAAATCAATCCATGTACACAGTGAAGAATATTCTCATATATAGCTTTGGATTTCCAGCATTTCTAGTGTGGTCACTGGTGCCCCTGCTCTTTCTCTGGTCCATCTTAGTCAGGTTGTAAAGATAAAGATAGTCTTTTATTTCTTTGGCATCTCATGTTTTCAACACTCCACCATCCATGTACATATATATTGTTCATTGCCTTCTCTATGTCTGGTGTATCTTTTTTTTCAAATGACTGTTACAGTGCATTTTAAGCATTTTATTGAAGGCAGTGAATTCAGATGTGGTAGTTCAAATATAGCATAAAAACAACATATTGTCTAGACTTCTTGCTTTCTCATTATATACAAAACTAGAGGGAAAATGGAGAGCCTGGAAAAGCTTGTCTTGAGAATGTCAAGGATGAGCTGCGGGGATATGAGGATACCAATGTGTAGACACCAACAGGAATAAATGGCTTTCCAACTATAGGACGTGTCCACATTTGCTTATTCATTTCTTTTTCGTAGTGTTGTTTGCCTCATCAACATAAACGATCATGAGAAAAAGAGAGCTGTTGGTATTTTGCTTAGGGGGGCACCTTAGTAAGTTTTTTGATTTACATTAATAGAGATCCCAATCCACTTTTCCTGGGTCTCATCCTATAAGATCAGAGTTCTGAAAAGAGTTAACGAAATAATTTGACTGCAGCATGCCTGCTTAATCTGCTAATGTATAGTAATTTATGAATATTGCAATTATTCATAGCTATTTAGAGTGGAGAATATCCCAAGCATGCTTGGCAAATCCATTATCCGTGAAAAACTGTATGTATTTAGATGATTCCCAGGGTAATAGCATTCTCTATCCTACATGTTCGAAGATGCTTTCTTGAGCCTTCACTCAGTCACAGAATCTCTGCCTGCCAACCCCAGTGATAACTGCTCACCCCTGGATGGGGTTTCTTTGTACCCAAATGGTCCTTCTTAACTTCGCTATCCTTGAGATTAGGAAGAAAAGGAAAGAGAAAGCTGGACCATATTTACTTGTCAGGGAGGGCACAGTCCCATGAGGCACTTGGTATTAAACTTCTGGAAAAACATTTTATATGATGCTCCTTGTAGGAATTTGGAATCAAGTTAGGGAGCAAGCAAAGGCCTCTGAGGATGTCTGTGGTTGTTTCAACTTTTGAAAGTCTGCACATGTGCTATATCGCAAACCTCAACACCATTTTTTGGAATTCCCTCATCAATGCATTTAATAAAAATGTACTGAGTGCCTGTGATATGCAGGCAGGTGCTTGGTGTAAGGGGATAGTGAGAAGTAAAACAGTCTAACCTTCTGGGGCTTACCTTACAGTGGAGGGGACAGGTAGTACAACAGTTACACAGTTTCATACACTCACATGTTAACCACTAGCGGTGGGACATGCCAAGAAGGAAAGTTCCAGAGTACTCGAAGAAAAGTGCCCATGTAAGACAGGGTTGGAGATATCTTCCTTGAGGGACTGAGATTTGAGATGAGACATGAGATGAGACATGGCATTAATCAGTCTGGAGGAGGTGTGGGTGGGTACGGGGATAGGACATTTCTGTGTCAACTTGACTAGGCTACAGGGCCCCGTTGTTTGGTCAAACACTGATACCATGAAGTTTTTGTTTGTTTTTAGATGGGATGGACTTTTAAATCAATAGACTTTGATTCAAGCAACTTACCCTCCATAATGGGGGGGGGGGGGGGGGGGGGGGCCATCTATTCAGTTGAAGGCCTTAAAAGCAAAGAGGTCTCCCAAAGAGGAAGGACTTAGAATTCTGCCTCCAGACTGCAACAGAGAAATTCTGCCCGAGTTTACAGTCTTTGGGCTCAAGACTGCAACATCAACTCCTGCTAGAGTTTCCAGCCTGCAGGCTTGCCCTGGGGGCTTGGCAGCCTCCACAATCATGTGAGCCAAGATAGATAGATAGATAGATAGATAGATAGATAGATGTAGATATAGGTCTCCTATTGGGTCTATTGTTCTGGGAAACCCTAACTAAAACAGAAGACGAAGAAGACTTTGACAAAAGGAACCATGTGTTCAAAGGCTCTGAGGTGGAAGGGAGCTGGCGTTTGAGAGAATAAATCATGGGCAGTATTACCTAAATATGGAGAGGAGAGCTAGTGGCGGAGGAGTAGCCAGGCCAGAACCTTGTCTTGTGAAGCCCTTTATGAAAAGCTGGGACTTTAAACACAGCTGCAAATATTAATTCCTTGGTTTTGTATGACTCTATTCTTTTAAATTCACTCACTCGCCGAAGTTTTTAACAATTGTTTACATATTATTCATTCTTATACTTTTCTTACCACCATGTAAGATTTCCATAAGTCATTTTTAGCTACATACTAAAAATGTCATTCTTTCCCCTTTGCTCCCTTTTCCCATCTGTACAGGGTGTTACCTCCCTAGATGTTTCTTCTTTTGATCTTCATATTAGTTGTGCAGTTGAGCATTTCTGCTGGCTGAGGCTTCAGGTCTAACTTTATACTTTGGTTCCCCAGTTTGTCCACTCTCAGCTTTGCTCCCCACATCCTTCATGACTTTCTTTTTACAAATGATCCATCTCTCAGTCTGAACTGTCTTGAGGGTTCACCAGTAAAGCTGAAGCGGGTAGGAGGGGCGTGTAGGCGTTTGAATCTTGGGCAGGCTTGGAAGCTGCTGGAACTGAGCATCCTCATGGTGATGATGAAGAGATGGCCCAGCTGTTCCTGCTATCTAGGTCCTCAGCTCTGCCCAGCTTTTTTTTCTTTAAATGTACTTTTATTGATTTCAGAGAGGAAGGGAGAGGAGAGAGAGATCAATGTTGAGAGAGAATCATTGATCAGCTGCCTCCTGCATGCCCCCTACTGGGGATCGAGCCCACAACCCAGGCATGTGCCCTTGACCGGAATTGAACCTGGGACCCTTCAGTCCACAGGTGATACTCTATCCACTGAGCCAAACCAGCTAGGGCCCAGCTTTTTTTTTTAACCTCACCTAAGAGCATGTTTTTATTGATTTGAGAGAGAGAGAGGAAGGGGGAGAGAAACATTGATGTGAGAGAGAAAAACATCAATCATCTGCCTCCTGTATACATCCTGACCAGGGCTAGGGATCAAACCTGCAACCCAGGTATGTGCCCTGACTGGGAATCGAACCCAAAACCTTTTGATGTTCCAACCAACTGAGCCACCCAGACAGGGCTCTGCCCTAGTTCGCATACTTTCTGAAACCTAGCTATTCAGTTTTTCCTTCAATGATGTAAGCTACCACATTTATTCTTGGCGAAGCCCTTCTCTCCTTATATTTGTCATAAACAGTTTCTGTGACTTGTGGCCCAGGGAGCATATAGCCCCAGCAGGAAAGAAGAAGGGTGAAGAATTTGGGTGTGGCTGGAGAGAATGTGTGGGAGTAGTTGTAGATGAGGCAGTTTGGGCCAGGTTTTAGAAGAGGGTGACAGAGACCTCAAAGAACTTAAGAATAAAGCTGTCTTCTGAGAGAACATTGTGGAATGTGTTCAGTTATTGAGAAAGTGAAGCAAGAACCAGTTGGTCCCGTCAGTGAGTTTATTTTATTTTATTTATTTTTAATAATTCTTTATTGTTGAAAGTATTACATATGTCCCCCTTCCCCCGCCCCTCCCCATTGACCCTCCCCAGTCCATCCCCACCCCTGCCCCAGGCCCTCACCACCCCATTATCTGTGGCCATGGGCCATGCATATATGCATACAAGGTCCTTGGTTGATTACTCCCTCCCCTGCTCCCCTTCTCTCTGAGATTCCACACTCTTCCATTCTTCTGTGTCTCTGGACCCACTCTGTTTATCAGTTTATTTTGTTACTTAGATTCTACATATGAGTGAGATCATGTGATACTTGTCTTTCTCTGACTGACTTATTTCACTTAGCATGCTGTCTCAAAGGGTAAGAGATTCTTCTTTTTTACTGCTGCATAGTATTCCATTGTATAAATCAGTGGTCAGCAAATTGTGGCTCACGAGCCACATGCGGCTCTTTGGCCCCTTCAGTGTGGCCACAAAGTTTCGATCACACTGTATGTGTATGCCCGCACGTGGTATTTTGTGGAAGAGCCACACTCAAGGGTCCGCAGTTTGCTGACCACTGGTATAAATGTACCACAGCTTTTTTTATCCACTCATCTACTGATGGGCACTTGGGCTGTTTCCAGATATTAGTTATTATAAATTGTGCTGCTATGAACATAGGGCTATATACATTATGATTGGTGTTTCAGGTTTCTTAGGATATATTCCTAGAAATGGGATTGCCCATGAGTGAGTTTATTACTGAAGAGTTCCAGAATCTGTCCCAGAATTCCATGGGAGAGGCAAGCTCAGGGAAATGGTGTGAATTCTATGCAGGATGTGGGAATCTAATCCTCCGTTTTGTGTCAACAGAAAATGGCTGGTCAGCCTGGATTGTAGAAAATAGAAGCCCGATAAAGTGACATTATGGGAGAGAGCTCCCTGTATGCAGTACAGGGACCGGCAGTGACATGGACCAGCCTGGTAGTCACAGCCAGAACTGTCATCCTCTTAAGGCCTCAAACGGCCAAACCATTCACTCTCCTGAGCGAACTCCATGGTCATAAAAAAAACCTTATTATAATATGGCTATTCATATAACTATGCTTCTTGGGGAGGAATCTGCAGCTCAGGCCAAAATGAGGATTAGGGCTTGTCTAGCAGATATGCTTCAATGAAAATTAATATGCTGACAATTTGGGTTCCTACGTGAATCTTGCGGGATTAGTTAATGTGGGTCCATTGCCGAGATACTGATCAAATTTCTGACTTTATGAATCTGAGGATAGGGTTGTGGACTGTGGTGAATTCATTAGTTCAAATGACATTATGAAGCCAGAACTTCTTTGTACTTCCATAAAACCACATTTAAAAAAATTCTATATTATATGCAAAGGTTTATTATATGCTACCCAAGAAGGGAGTGACATGATCAGAAAGACTCCTGGTATCAGGGCAGAGAGACTTTGGCAGAAGGGAGACCAGGTAGGAGGTTGCTATGAAGGCCCTGGGAAGCCAAGAGATCTGAACTAAGGCAATAGCAATGGGGATCGGGGTAGATGCCACTGCTGGGCTGAACTAGGGTCTTTAGATCTTCATGACCTGTTGACCTGTTGGATATAAAGGGCAAGGGACTGGTTGGAATCCAGAATAGCTAACGGATGTTTTATTTGTCTCCCCCCTCCCCCTTCATTAAATAACCATATCTGAATTCCCACAAACAGTGCTATAACAGTTAAATTGTGACAGTATGAAAAACAGAATCTGAGTTAAATTAGTGCAAGGTCAGCCCAGCGCACCAATCCACCAAGTCCCTAAGAGGTTTAGCAGCATATTGGATAAAGTGAAATTAATCCTTTAGAGCCACAAGTTGACATATGCAGACACTAGGAACCCGTAAACTATACTGTGAGCATTAGAAAAGGAAGCCAGGAAATGCAGGGAACACATCTGCATTCTGTCCTGCAAATAAGGCCTGGTTCACTGTGCCATTTGCTTTTGTAGCGGTGGACCAGAAGGAGGAGGCTCTGAAACCGTCACATCATTGACCTTTACAACCCAACACGCTGTCGATTGGGCCTCTGCACAAACTCGAGGCTGTGCAGTCAGGTCACTGTTTAATATGATTCACTGTCCTAAATTTAGAAAAGGCTGTGATTCTAACAGCAAGTGACAAAAACCAGAGAATTTCAAGTTCTTGTTGGCGGCCCTGGGTTACATTCCCTTCTAGGCGAAGTCAGAGCTGCCAGCTGCCTTAATGAAAATGACCAGCCTGTTAGGAGAAGAATAACCGGGAGGTGCTGCAGATAAGAAGTTACAGAGGATTAAAAACTCCCCTCCACTTTTGACTTCATAGTTAAAATATTTTCTTTGTCTTAAATTGCTTGAAAAGCAAGACCCATAAGTGCCTTTGGTGAGCCTTCACTAGCTTGCATGAAATAACGGGTTGTGCGGTTATGTGATGGATTCAGGATCATTGCTGCAACTAATCAATGTTGGAGAGCAGACTTCAGTCTGCATGAAATAGTTGCAGGTTTGCCAATAAGTCATAGAATACAGTAGTTCATGTGTGACTCTGGAGCCCCCGCCACAGCTGTTTTGAAAACCGGACCACACTGATGCCTGAAAGAACCAGAAACCTGTCTCATCTGATTCCGTTGGGCTTATCAATATTTTCCTCTCAGGGGGACAAAGAAGGCTTTGTGCTGCCGAGCTGATAGGCTCCACTGGAGGGAATGTGCATGGCAGGGAATGTGCCAACAAGCTTAGAAAAGAAAACAGAAAAGCAGTGCAGACGCTGTCAAAACCAAGTGCCATGTTTTTTGTTCCTTCTATGGGGCCACATGTTTATGCTGAACAGATCCAGGGTCATCGAAGTGCTGGCTTTGCTTTTTAAGCAAATGCCCCCTCTTCCTTTTATATTCTCTTCTGATATTCTCTTCTGTGTTTAACATGCTTCAAATGCCATAAGCTTCATTTTATTAGGAAACAGCACACACTGCTCAGTCTGGGATTATAGAAGGTATATCTCTTCTATTTTAACATATGGGTGTAGACAAAAAGCGTGGTGGGGGTCCCAATCTGGGGGGATCCAATGCCCAGTTCAGGGGTCTCAACTTTTTTGCATTTAGTGCTAGCTTTTGAATGCTAGAAATTTTGATGGGGTATCTCCAGACATGAAAGAAATAGTAAAAACATCAATGTAGCTACTCTTATGGTAAAACCATGTTTTGCAGCATCTCTAAAACCATCTACAGTTATTGCAATAGTCATCATCACCCTTCAGTTTGGTGTTGCGGTATCAGTAGATTTACTGTCCTGCTCTTATTCTCTTACATACTCATGAGGCGAGTATCTCACATTTCCAGTAAACACACTTTCCTTCTTTGACTACTCTGCTTCTTAACACTTGTTTTAAACTTATTACATCCTGCTCTGTACCCAACTATGCAAACCCACGGATCTTAACATTCCATCTGGCACACATTGCCGGAACTGTAAGTTTTATGCTATTGTAGCAAAAATAAATTTTATATGGAGATGAAAACTTGGCAGCATATTTATGTGGCTCTGGAACATGCCTTGGCATACTGCCCTCACACAATATTGGCACGATGGATAATCTCAAACAAGTCACAGAAAATTTGTGCCTTGACTTTACCTTCTGCAAAATCTGAGTAAATTTGTATTCTATAGACCAGTGATGGTGCACCTTTTGAGGTCGGCATGTCAGCATTTTGAAAAACCGTAACTTAACTCTGGTGCTGTGTCCAATATAGAAATTTTTTGATATTTGCAACCATAGTAAAACAAAGACTTATATTTTTGATGTTTATTTTATATATTTAAATGCCATTTAACAAAGAAAAATTAACGAAAAAAAATGAGTTCACGTGTCACCTCTGACACGCGTGTCATAGGTTCGCCATCACTGCTATAGACATACAATGAAAGCACTGTGAGCTCTCTAGAGGTGATCAGCTGTGTAACCTTTCTGCAGGTTGGATTCTCCAGGAAACTGACCCTGAGATGGAGATAAGCACACAGGAAGGATCCTGAGGAGTATTCTCAGGATGAAGAAGTGTGGAAAGGATGGAACCAGGAGGACATGGCAGGAGAGCTTGGCTGTGGTTCCACCCAATAAGGGCTTAGCCAACCCCAAGAGAAGCTCTGGGGCTGGCATGGTCCTTTAGATTTGTGCCAAGTTGGAGCAAGGGAGTAATCTCTTTATCTAGGTTGACCAGTCATTGAATATAGCCTGCCTTAGGAAGGGGCTGTGACTTTGGGTGAGATAAGTCTCTTCTGTTGAGGCACATCCCAGAGAGGGCTCTTGGCAGAGAGCTGTCATCCCACAATATTCCCAGGAGGTGGGGAATCAATTCTTTATTGCACAGTACATACAACAAAAACCAAGCTATAAGAGGCATAGGTGCACAATTCTGCTTTCCTTTCTGGTGGTGGGTGGTTTCCAGTGGAGACCGAATTGTGGCATGATTGGTTACAGTGAGAATTCCTTTTCTTTACCTCCAGCACCGTCACACAAAGTTCCAGGGCAGCCTGATGCTGTAGATCTGACTTCAAGGTTCTAGCAGGGGAATTGCCCAAGGATTCTTCCTTGGATTGGGTTGATCTTCTTGCTTTCAACAAGTCTTGTCTTCTTTACGCACCCAGTATGATGTAATTTGGCTATTTTCTAATAGTCAAAGTGGAACATGTGTCACATCATGTCTCTCAAGTCTTGGTTATTTGTGCAAAAATAATCAGGTGTTTAGAGAGCACTGCATTTAGTTGATTTGTCTACTAAATCAACTAAATTAAGAGTAACATAGTACTCCTAATCTCTCCCTTTTTGTGACCTTAACATGTTAGAGAACAGGTCAATTATCTTGTAAATTGTCTCTTATTCTGGACATGCCTGATTGTTTTCTCATAATGTTGTTTAACTTGTTCCTCTTCAAGGTAGGAAATTAGTGAATTTAAGTGCTTGATAAGATTTAGGTTAAATAGTTTGGTAAGAATACTTGATTATATTCATTTTGGAAAAGAAAAGTTGTAAAATGCATTTTGGAGCTTCAGAATCCATGAAGAAAAATTGACAGAACTAAGGGGAAATAGATGATTTTAAAATTATAGTTGGACAATAAAAAGTCTTCTCTCAGCAATTGATAGGAAAACAAGGCAAAAAATAATCAGTAAAGATATAGGGCCATGGTCGGCAACTGTGGCTCGTGAGCCACATGTGGCTCGTTGGCCTCTTGAGTGTGGCTCTTCCACAAAATAACACGTGCGGGTGCACGTACAGTGCAATTGAAACTTCGTGGCCCATGCGCAGAAGTCGGTTTTTGGCCTGGGCGAGTCTATTTTGAAGAAGTACTGTTGATATTTGGCTCTGTTGACTAATAAGTTTGCCGACCACTGATAGGGAACCTAAACAAGGCTGTTAACCACCTTGACCTAATTAATATTTATAAAAGATTAATACCTTGTGGGTGGAGGTGGAAGAGGATATATGGGGATAAATTTTGATGAAAAAAAATAAAATAAAGGGAAAAATATAATATTAATATCTCAATGCTTAAAAATAAACATTATCTTCAAGCATATGCAGCATACTCATCAAGATAGACCATATATCAAATCATAAAACAAGCTTTTATAATTCAAAAAAGATTGAAATTGTATGTATTATAGTCTCTGATCACAGAGTCATTATATAAGTCAATAATAATAAGATATCTAGGAAACCCCTAATATTTTGGAGATTTATCTGTAATACTGTCAACAATAAATTAAAAAAACACTTTTAAATAATTTATGAATTAAAGTAAATAAGAAAACATTTTAAACTAAAAGAAAACAGCCCTGGCCAGTTTGGCTCAGTGGATGTAGCATCGGCCTGCGGACTGAAGGGTCCCAGGTTCGATTCCGGTCGGGGGCATGTACCTTGGTTGCGGGCACATCCCCAGTGGGGAGTGTGATCAATGTCTCTCTCTCATCGATGTTTCTAACTCTCTGTCCCTCTCCCTTCCTCTCTGTAAAAAATCAATAAAATACAAAAAAAAAAAAGAAAACAAAAGTACAACTTATAAAAATTTGCAGAAAGCAACTAAAGCAAGGCTTAGAGGGAAATTTGTAGGATTATTATTTATTTATTTTTAATCCTCACCTGAGGATATTTTTCCATTGAAGCATTATTATTTATTTATTTTTAATCCTCACCTGAGGATATTTTTTCATTGATGTTTAGAGAGAGTAGGAGAGAGAGGAAAAGACAGAGAGAAATATCCATGTGAGAGAAATACTTCGATTGGTTGCCTCTTGCACATGCCCTAACCAGGACCCAGGCCAGGGAGGAGCATGACCCGGGCACATGTCCTTGACTGGAATCAGACCCGGGACCCTTCGGTCCACAGGCCAATGCTCTATCCACTGAGTCAAACCAGCTAGGATGGGAAATTTGTAGCTTTAAATGCTTATATTAGAATAGAAAAGTCAAATAATAATAGAGGATCCAATTTAAAAAGCATAGAAAAAAGAAGAATGAACTAAACATAAAGTAGGTAGAAGGAAAGAATTTAAAAAGAAAAGAGCACCTATATATATAAAAGCCTAAGCGACCATTCGACCATCAGACTGTTCAATTGTCTGACCATTCGACTGTTCAACCGGTAGCTATGATGTCTGACCATCAAGGGGCAGATGCTCAACGCAGGAGCTGCCGAGCTGCCGTGACTTGGCCGTTGCGGTTCTCAGAACTAGAGAGGAGGGAGCCTGATTCCGGGGCGTGTCACCCGAGAACCACCCTCTCGCAATCCGGGATCTCTTGCGGGATGTCGGAGAGCTTGTTTTGGCCTGATCCCTGCAGGCCAGGCCGAGGGACCCCACTGGTGCATGAATCTGTGCACTGGGCCTCTAATAAGTAAATAAAAAGCACACAGCAACTGCAAATCTCATATTTTGTTGTTTGGAGTGTAAGATGGTATATTTACTTTGGAAATAGGTCTGGAAGTTTCTTATAAAACTAAATATATACATACTCTTGGACCCAGCAATTCCTTTTCTAGGTATTTATTCAAGAGAAAGAAAACATGTTCACAAAAAGCATTTGTACAAGAATTTTTATACAAGTTTTATTTATAATAGCCAAATGAACTACTAATATATCCAATAATATGGATGATTCTCAAAATCGTTCTTTTGTGTGGTAGAAGCTAACTCCAAAAAAGTATATGCTGTATAATTCTATTTATGGGGAGTCCTGGAATGGGCAAAAGTAATCTATGGTATAAAACTTCAGAACTGTGTTTGTCTCTGAGGGTGGAGAGTTGGGGAGGGGATTGACTAGGAATGGTCATGAAAGAAATTTCTGATAATGATATGGACTTGGGCTACACAGAGGTATCTATTGGTTAAAACTGAGCAAATATAATTTATTATTTGTGCATTTCATTGCATGTAAATTTTCCATCAAAAGAAAATATTGTAAATAAATATTGAACTCTACTTAATGATTTGCATACAGAATATTTAAGGGTAAAAACAACAAGAAAACCCACTGCGTGGGAAAACATATTTGCCAATGTCATATCTGATAAGGGCCTAATCTCCAAAATTTATAGGGAACTCATACAACTTAACAAAAGGAAGATAAACAATCCAATCAAAAAATGGGCAAAGGACCTAAATAGACACCTTTCAAAAGAGGACATTCAGAAAGCCAAGAGACATATGAAAACATGCTCAAAGTCACTAATCATCCGAGAGATGCAAATCAAAACAACAATGAGGTACCATCTCACACCTGTCAGGCTGGCTATCATCAACAAATCAACAAACGACAAGTGCTGGAGAGGATGTGGAGAAAAAGGAACACTCGTGCACTGCTGGTGGGAATGCAGAATGGTGCAGCCACTATGGAAGACAGTATGGAGTTTCCTCAAAAAACTAAAAATGGAACTCACATTTGACCCTGTGATCCCACTTCTAGGAATATATCCCAAGAAATCAGAAACACCAATCAGAAAGGATATATGCATCCATATGTTCATAGCAGCACAATTCACCATAGCTAAGATCTGGAAACAGCCTAAGTGCCCATCAGTAGATGAATGGATTAGAAAACTGTGGTACATCTACACGATGGAATACTATGCTCCTGTAAAAAAGAAGGAACTCTTACCATTTGCAACGGCATGGATGGAACTAGAGAGCATTATGCTAAGTGAAATAAGCCAGTCAATGAAGGAAAAATACCACATGATCTCACTCATTCATGGATAATAGAGACCATTATAAACTTTTGAACAATAATAGATACAGAGGCAGAGCTGCCTCAAACAGATTGTCAAACTGCAGCGGGAAGGCAGGGGAGGGTTGGGGGGCAGGAAGGAGGGGGGTAAGAGATCAACCGAAGGACTTGTATGCATGCATATAAGCATAACCAATGGACATAAGACACTGGGGGGGTAGGGGAGGCCAGGGGATTGTCAAGGGCGGGGAAAAAAAAGGACACATATGTAATACCCTTTGTAATACTTTAAGCAATAAAAATAAAATAAAAAAAGAAAAAAACAAAAAAAGAAAACAAAACAAACAAAAAAAGAATATTTAAGGGTAAACAGTACTGATGAACTTCACTTTGAAATATGTCAAAAATTAAGATGAATTGATGGGTAAAGAATGCATGCAAGATGTAAAGATGTGATAAAATAAGTATAGTAACAAATAAATGGTACCATTGGTGTGGTGCGTGTATAAGTGCACTGTAAAATTCTTTCAACTTTTCTCTTAGAAAACTGTCAAAATAAAATATTGGGGTAAAGGTATTTTGGGGACAATTAGAGAAAGTTCAATAAGGACTGGATATTAGGTGACAGAGAAATTTTTCTAGTTTTCTTTGGTGTTTTAGTGGCATTGCAGTTATGTATGAGAACTTATTCTTAGGAGCAGTAAGCTAAAATATTTTGTAGTTATGTGTCATGTCAGCAACTCATTTGAAAATGGTTCAACAAAAATTTAGATAATATGAAAAATAAAGCAAAATGTTAACAATTATTTAATCTAGAGCATGATTACCGGGCTGTTCATTGTCCTTTCCTTTCATTATAAAATATTGAAAAAGTAAACAGAAGTAGGGAGATAATATATCAAAGGACAGTGAGTAAAAAGAATGGAAACTCTACACTTGAGAGATTTACAATTTCCAATATTCCTTCAAAAGGAAAAGGGGACATCTGTAATACTTTCAACAATAAAGATAAATAAATAAAAAAGGATCAACTTTAGGTGGGTAGCTATAGGGACTTATTGCTGGACCTGGTTGAGAAGTCCAAGTCATTGACACTCTCTTCCTGCCTTATGTCTTATTTTATTTTTGGACCATTCTTACTTCAAAGTTTGAATGTGAACATCTGTGTCCATGACTTTGACTTTTTGTCCTGATTCTAGACTACATTGTTTATGCGTTTGATGCTATATCTTTTTCACCTCCCATTAAGATCTGGGTTTTTTAGATTCAACCTAGTCATTGAACCTTAATGCCTAAACTTTGCTTTACTAGAGATCCATTAGACACTTAACAAAAAATTTACTGTTGAAAAGAAATGTAGGAAGAAGAGTAGGTATAACACAGCAAGGTGTCCGTATTTGTTTTGGCTTAGCTTCTGTTGGGTGACCATACCCCAAGAAATGACAGAGAAACATAGCCTATGCACACAACTCTGGGCCTGGGAGGAGGCTGGGGGACAGATGTTCTCACAAAGACCACCAAGTCATCATGCTTGGGAATGTACTGGGAAGCAGCATTTGGCTATCTTCTTGGTCTCATTTTATGTTTGTGTCTGTGTCTGGGTACATTTATGGCTATTTGGGTTTGCTTCAGGAGCTGGAAGGCTTTCTTTGGAAAAATTATGCTTTGCTTCATTTCACTGAAAATTCCTCAGCTAACATATTTTCCTATTATGGAATCTAGCTCTCAAAGGATTTTTTGGCTGAAAATAGATAAATTTCTTGATAAAAAATGTAAATAGAGCGAATCTCAGAGTATCTCAAACTGCCTCCATTTTAACTCCCTGTATGATTCTGATGGAAATTTGGGTGCCCTTTACATTGGATACACTAGATTAGTGGGCCCTGAACCTAACTGTCCCCAAGGATTTCATGGAGAGCGCTTCTAAATTTAGATTCTTGGATCCACCTAAAAAACATCCACAGAATCAGGATCTCTAGGTGATGGGCCCTTGAAATTCTTTTTTTTAAGCTACCCAATTACTCAAATGGTAAGCAAGTTTGTAGATATATAGACCAGTGCCTCTCAAATTTTAATGTGTATTTGAATCACCAGGATATCTTGTTAAAATGCAGATTCTGATTCAGTAGGTCTGAGGTGGGGCTCAAGGTTCTGTATTTTTAACAGAGCTCCCTGTGCTGCTGGTCTGCAGACCACCCTGTGAGTAGGGAGGAACTAGATTATATCCCAAAGTCTTCCTATTCCAGGGAGCCTATTTGGCCAGCATTCAGCATGTGACAAACTTTCTTCTCACCTCGTTGCTTGATATCTCTTTGCTTTGAAATATTGCTTGAACAGTTGATAACTCAGATTAGGTTAACCACCCACTTCGGTTTACCCAGCAGGGTCCTAGTGTATGTCTCCTGTCCTGGTATAATTACTAAAATTTATTCACTGCACTCTGGAATAATAAAAATTGAGTGCTACTGTCAGGTTAAGGGCAGAAGCAGCTGTAACGTTAAAATGATGCATCGGCTGCACTTGTATTTCAGTGCAACACTCATGAGCCTCCACTAGAACCTCTCTCTGAACCCAGGTGCTTGCTGTGCTATCATGTGTACTTCAGTGCTATGTTGATAAACCTAAATGCTAAACTAGGGAAATAAAGGCATTAACATTTATTGAGTTCCAACTATGAACCAGATAGAGGGAATTCCAAATTGGAAGAGATCACTAACATCATTGAAGGACAAGGTATAGAAAAGTTTAATTCACCTAGATTTCCTGGGCAAACCTCTACATCTAGTATTATAGACCTAAAAACCTCATAAAAAGAGTTTGATATGACTATGAAAACAGGTAGAGGAGGTGGATAGGAACAGAGAAAACTTGGTGCTTTGGCTACTCTTACTGCAGTAAAATACCCATAAAAATGCACCCAGCGATTAAGGAAAATTGAACAGAGGATGATTGGCTCCTGGAACTCCCATCAATGAGCTATGCAGGTTTACCGGGATCATTTCATTAATCTTGCAGTGACATGACTATTTTAAAGACTTAGAAATTTTGGAATAAATTTGAGTGTGTGGCAGGGTTTTCGATTATAAAAATTTATCTGGGCCAGTCTCATGTTGCACGTGCATTATCTTATTGAGTATCCAAAATAACTTCACGGGGTCGATGGTATTATTATCATCTCCATTTTACAGGTGAGGAAAACTGAGACAGAAAATTTAGTTTCATGCAAGGTCACATCTCAAGTGAGAGATAGAAGTGAGATCCAAACTTGGGTATGTGTAACTCTGAGGTCCTTATTCTTAACCACCCCATATGGTTTCTGTGCATTAATTAATGTCCCCATTCTTTCCAATCTCAAAAACAACATGTTATTACCCTACAGTCTAATGTGACTTGGGAATTGGGCTCAGGATCAGGGACTATGTGAGATACACTAAATATGGAGCAAAGACAGAAATCCATTTTGTTGACTTGGGGTTGGGGCAATTAGACAAAATGTATGAATTTGTTTTACAACTTCATGAGGTAAAATTGAAGGACAGTGACTTGCACATATTTAGAGTGTACACTTTTGTACAGCTTGACAAATGTATACACCCATGAAACCATTCATGTAATCAAGTTAACAATTATTACTATCTCCCTAAAATTTCCTCCAATTTTTTTGTGATCCATTCCTACCTCTGTCAAGATCCAGCAGCAACTACTGATCTGCTTTCTATCACTACAGATTAGTTTACATTTTTAAAGAATTTTATATAAATAGAATCATACAGTATAGACTTCTTTTTGCCATGCTTCTTTCACTCGGCATAATGATTTTGAGATTCATCTGAAATTTCAATTTGTTGAGCATGTCGCTAGTTTTGTTTTGTTTTTGTTTTTTATTTTTTTAATTGCTGAGTCGTTTTGTACTATCTGGACATACCACAAGTTGTTTATCCATTTACCTGATGGTAGGCATTTAAACTGTTCCTATTTTGACTATTACAAATAAGGTCACTATGAACATTTGTGTAGAACTCTTACTATGGACATGTTTTCATTTCTCTTGGGTAAAAACCTAGATGTGGGCTAGGTGGTATGGTGGGTATATGTTGAACTTTTTTAAAGAAACTGTCAAATTGTTTTCTAAAATGTTTGTAGTATTTTACATTCTCGACAGCAGTGCTTCACATCCTTGATCTGGCAATGAGAACTTGCTGAGATAATAGAAACTCATTGAGGAGGAATATGCTTGTGGAATTATGAAACATCGGGTTGTGTTGCTACTGGAAGTGGGGAAGGCTGTCTTCTTTGGAGATTTTACATAGGCCGAGACTATTTTTTAGACTCTTACATAATCTAATCAGAGCTAAAGAGATTGGCTAGAGAACCTTGTGTGCCTATTTCTAACTGATGAAAGAGTCTGAAGCAATGTGACCTTTTCAGTTAAGCTGCCAAAGAAGACTCAGTTGAGGAAGTCAGAAAGTGTGGGTGTAAATGCATGGGTTTCAAATTAGATAAATATGTGTATGATTATTGACTTTATAGCTGACAGGCCATGATTGTGTTCTGGACACTTCTACTTTATAAGCCTCAGTTTCCCTTATGAATAATATATGTAAATCTCTTGACATACAGTAACAAATAAATATATATTTCTTTATTTTTCATAGATTAGTACTTAAAATATTAGAACAGTATATTCATCATTTTTTGAGAATTATCTTTTAAAACTCCAGACTTCTTTGACAGACCATTTTTCTTGTATTTGTGTAATTAGTGAAGCCATGCTTCTGGTCTCTCCTTCTCTTGGCTATAAACTCCGTGAAGACAGCAGACTTGTCTACCTGGCCCCTGGTTGTATTCCCAGATATTAGCATAGAAATTGGTACACAGTAAGCAATAATATTTATTTCTTAAATAAGTGAATAAATGCTGCTTGAAAGTCATTGCTATACAACTGTTGGGTCTCTGGCAAGCTTCTTAGTTGCCTGTTTTTCCTCAGGAGAGGCTAAGATACCAGAACGCATTCCAATCAGCAAAGGCTACGAAAGGGAAAAAAACATACACAGATGGCCAGAGGCAGCTCCACTCATTCTTCTTCATTCCAGAAAATAACTCCCCAAATAGAGTCTTTTTTTTTCTTGATAGGGATATCTTGCCTTGTGAGATAGCTATTAGTTCAATCAAAAAAATCTTGGTTAGCCCTAACCGGTTTGGCTCAGTGGATAGAGCATCGGCCTGTGGACTGAAGGGTCCCAGGTTTGATTCCGGTCAAGGGCATGTACCTTGGTTGCGGGCACATCCCCAGTGGGGGGTGTGCAGGAGGCAGCTAATTGATGTAAAATATATTTTTAAAAAATCTTGGTTATAAATGTTGTAACTATCAGCTTTTACAAGTTTATTTTGAATGGTCGGGGAATTTCTTTTTCTGCTGTACATTTCTTCAAGTTTAGTGGCTCTTCAATGTTGTGAAAGTACCTGATATATAATACAACCAAAGCTGAAGCCCTGTCTACAAAGTTGAGAGCTGTTGGGATTCTGGCTTTTTAACACATTCAAAAGGAACTTTGAATGACTGCGTGCAAATCGGGGCTGTACGGGACGACACAGAATCAGAACTGCTTATACACAGTGATTGGAATCCAGAGGAGTCCTTCTGAGAGGCACCCAGGGACGAGGATGGGAGGTTAATGTCACTAGCTGGCCTCTGGGCTGGCATGTTAAGCCAATTAATGACAAGGTGCACCTGGCAGCTGAATTTTCCTTTCCATTTTCTCTTTCAAGAAAATGTATATTTAAAAGAGAAAGCTAGGCAGAAAGAAAGGCCAGAAATACAAAAAGGGGAACAACAAGAAAGGCAGCCCACTTTATTGACGTCCCTGCTCCTGGCAATTTGGTCTTTTTTTCTTTTCTTTCTTTCTTTCTTTCTTTCTTTTTTTAAGAAGAAATGCAAGAATGTGCTTTTTGAATGATCTGAAAAAAAAAACTGTGTTTCTATCTCCAGTAGAACTTAAACCACATTTGAGATTATGTTAGCTTTCGTTGACAGCTCTTCAGCAGACAGGCTAAAAATGCAAATCCTCAGTTCTTACTACATGTGGAGTTTTTCTTTAAGATTGTCAAGTCAATATGTTTGGGGAAGATGGTAATTAGGAGTGAACAGATGGCCATTTTTAGCTGAGATATTAAATCTAGATATTTAATAGAATCATTTGCTTGTTGGAGTCAGTGGGTGTGATGTAGTATACTGGTTGGCAAGACGTCAAGTTTGTCAAAGCTATTTAAGAACTATGATAGAGATTCAAGTTCCTTATATGGTTTTTCGGAATGGGGCAGTGTTACTGTGGGGGGAAGATTTCGATACCATGCTACACTATGCCAGAACCTTACGCCGAGGCTCTGTAGACTCAAGAATGCAAAAACAGAAACATATTAGTTCCAACCAACAGCATGGTGGTAGAGTCAAAAGGGCACTGGAGACGCTTCTACTACTGCTCTGCTCTTCAATGACCGTGATCTGGGGCAAGTCCCTGAATCCCGCTGGGCCCCAGGGCCCTCATTTTTCAAATGGAGGAGGGCTGCGATTAAAATGCAGTTCAGTTATTTTCCAAAGCCTTGCTCAGCTAGGAAGGTCTTACTAGATCAAAGGAACTTCTATGTCTTTGTGTCATGTGGGCACTTTTCTGTGTTCTTGTTAGTTGAGTGCAAAATAGTACTCAAACTTTCCAAACATCAAGGTTTCAGTCTGCATCCTTCTCCTTCGTGCACTTGATATTTTAAGGATTTGAAAGGCTATGGGTGTGTGCACTACAGATTTCAGAAAAATCCAGCTGAGCTCAAAGCTAAGAACATGTCAGTGGTAGCTAAGCACCTCTGAGATTTATAAGAAAGGCTACTAGGCAGCAATCAGAACACCCCTCCAGGCCATGTGGGTGAGCTGAAAGATAGAAGATGAAGATCTGGGTAGCATTGGGATTTTCCAGCTTTTATATAGTATCTACTCATGCTATCTTTACATAAATTTAAATAAAAATGTTCTCAGAAAAACATGTAGTCAGAGTGTGGCTAAAGACCAAGGGATGGGAGCTGTTGTGAGGGAAATTTCATAGCAAAGATACTATTTAATGAAACTAATTACCTGTGGAACTCCTAGAAGGAAGGACTCACGGCCTAGCTGCAATTCAAGAGAAAACTTTACTATTCGGAAGCAATCATAGGTATAATTTCACTAAAGGAGAGGCAGTTCATGTCTTCACAAGTCCAGTGTTTGCCAAGTACGTAAGTCACCTCCGAAAAAGGTATTTATGATCAGGATTATCCCCAACGTTTCAGACTCATCATCGTGACGTACACGTTCCTGCAACCATTGTAAGGAGTGAGGTCTGTTTTGTAACCAGTGGACACTCTTGGACTTAGAGGCAGATGACAGCTTTCCTGAGAGGGAGCATGAGCCTTGCGAGGTGACAGCACCCCTGACACCCGGCCCAGGTAGAGGAAGTCAGGACTCATGGGGCAGTGTTCCTACCTAGCAGCGGCTGAATCAGGTTGGGTACTGGGTCCCCTCACCCAGAATTTCTGGGTGCTTCTGTCTGAGTCTGAACAATTGGCCAGGTGGATTAGAGGCCTGCCTTGGTGGTAAATCTTATGGTTTTAATTAGACCTGAGTTTATCAAATGCATGGCTAGTGCCCAGGATTAGGCAAGGATGAGATGCCTTTCTAGCAAGCATTTTCTTCCCTCATACTCAATGTGGACACACTTCGCTTTGTATACAGGTCTGACTGATGAATGAGTCTAAAACTTAGAAACTCCTCTCAATTTACTTTGAACAAGATTTCCTCATTCCATGATTTCTTAGCCTCTCCATGGAGCTGCCCAGTAGCTTAGGTTGTAGAAGGGTTGGCAAACAGTGTGGATATTTTATTTCATTTATTTTATTTTTTAAAAATATATATTTTATTGACTTTTTACAGAGAGGAAGGGAGAAGGATAGAGAGTTAGAAACATCGATCAGCTCCCTCCTGCACACCCCCCACCGGGGATATGCCTGCAACCAAGGTACATGCCCTTGACCGGAATCGAACCCAGGACCCTTCAGTCCACAGGCTAACGCTCTATCCACTGAGCCAAACCGGCTAGGCACGGTGTGGATATTTTAATTGCTGTTTGGAAATTCAAGATGATTTGAAAAACAAATGGAATTATCAAACTTCCAGAATTTAATATAAACAATTTTCTGTGTAAATTCTTCACTGTGACTATGTGTCGATGTGCCAACATCAACTAAATATCGAATGTAAACAGGATTGTGAATCTCAACAAAAAAAATTATATATGTGTGTGTGTGTGTGTGTGTGTGTGTGTGTGTATGGAGAGAGATAGGCTTTATTAGTAAACTTATCTTAAATAATCACCTATTACAATTAAAAATAACTAAATATGAGTTAAAAATTCAGTGTGAAAATGTATATGTCCATTGTCATCTTAACTCATGATTGCTGATTTTTTAACTCCCACATTTGTTACATGGCTGCCTCCTTCTAGTCTTTTGGGACTCATATCTTCCCTGACTACTTTATCTGAGAAAAACTTCCATTAAAAAAAGCCCCTATCTGTCTAGTCCAGGGTACAAAAGGACAATTACAGCAGAGACCACAACATGTGCCTTTTATTCCTTTACCAGAGGCCCGCTGCATGAAATTCGTGCAAGAGTAGGCCTCCTCCCCACCCCCCCCCCACCCCTCCCCCTCGCTGCCGGCACTGGCTTCCCTCTAAAACCCGGGACCTTGGCTTCCCTCCGGCCCCAGCTTCATCTGGAAGGACGTCCAGAATGATGTCTGGCCTAATTAGCATATTACCCTTTTATTATTATGGATATTAACCTCCCTCCTCCAAATTTTAGGTAGGCACCTAATTATCCAAATAGATGCATCATTTTCCAGATGTCCTTGTAATTAGCTGTGGTGTGTGACTAGGTTTGTGTCATCAGAAAGGGAGAGGAATGAAAATATAACACATGTGGGTCGTCTCCTTAGTGATGAGTCACTTGCCCTGGACATTCTGTATTTATTCCCCACAGGATGAAATGCAGACATGGGGCTGGTGAGCTACTCCAACCATGTGCATAAGGATGCCTCCCTAGGGTGTGGACAGGGCAATCCAAGGAACCTTGGTTCTTGGAAGCCTTTACAGATGGAGCCACCTTCCACTCCTGGACAGGTTACTGCTGGGAGCAATATATATGCTTCT
Source organism: Myotis yumanensis (assembly GCF_028538775.1). NCBI lineage: Eukaryota > Metazoa > Chordata > Mammalia > Chiroptera > Vespertilionidae > Myotis > Myotis yumanensis. Next base: position 18,232,481 of record NW_027223762.1, read on the forward strand.
ATTTACTTTGAGCATATGTATTTCTGATCTCTTTGTTACTGAGATTTAGCTGTACCCTAAGCAATACACTCTCTACCCCATCTTTCTATTTCATTTTCTTCATAACAGTTACCACTATCTTTATCTTATTTGTTTATTATCTTTCTCCTCTTGCTGGAATGGAATTTCCATGAGAACAAAAATCTTGTGTTAACTCTATATCCCTAAGACTAAAAGTGCCTGGCACATAGTAGGTGCTCAATAAATATTTGTGGGAGGGGAGACCAAGATGGCGGCGTAGGTAAACACCGGAGACCACTGCCGCAAACAACCATTTCAAAAATACAACTAAAAGACTGAACGGACATCACCCAGAACCACAGGAAGGCTGGCTGAAGAGAGACTCTACAACTAGAAGGAAAGAGAACAGCAAATCGAGGCTCAGAGGCGGCGCAGTGTGGAAAATACAAAGGTACCGAGGTGCGAGCACAAAGCGGGCTGGTGGCTGAGGGCGCGGTTGTCGTTTTCGGTCGGGAGTGAGTCTCAGACTCTGGGCTCCAGATCCGGGCGAGTCTCTAGGGACCCAGACTCAAACGGGAGAAGCGGGATTATCCGGCATCAGTTGGAACCTGAGGGCAGCTTTCTCTCCGAGGTTTGCAGCGGCTGCCGGGGTTCTGAGAAGCAGAGCCTCTGGGAACGGGACTGAGCGTGGCCATAACTGCTCCCTCCTCCCGCCCTGTTGATCCCGCCCCGCCCAAACTCTGCGCACAGCCATTTGCCGATCGCCTCAGGCAAAGGCTGGATTAGCGCCTCCCCAGAAGGCAGACGTTTTCCACACAGCTGATTTCCACAGCCAGTCGACCTGGGGGTCAAATCCCTCTAGTGTTAACTACAACAATTAAGGCTTGGCTAGAACAAGACTGCGCACAGAGACCACAAGGGGGTGCACCAAGAAAGCATAAAAGATGCGGAGACAAAAAAACATGACAGAAATGGAGGATATGGAGCTAAGAATCGCAATTTTGAGGGCTTGCCATAAATTTGTGCAGAGCCTCACGAAAACTAATGAGACCCTCGATGCTACGATAAAGAAATTAGAAAGTAAGCATACACGGACTGAAATAAAGAATATTATACCCAATAGCAGACCAGAGGAGTACAATAATCAAACCAAAGATTCGACAAAAAACACCCAATTGGAAAAGCAAAATGAAAAAAGAATCCGAAAGTGTGAAGATAGTGTAAGGAGCCTCAGGGACAGTTTTAAGCGGTCTAATATCAGAGTCATTGGAGTCCCAGAAGATGAGAGACAGCAAGATATTGAAAACCTATTTCAAGAAATAATGGCAGAAAACTTCCCCCACCTGGTGAAAGAAATGGACTTACAGGTCCAAGAAGCGCAGAGAACCCCAAACAAAAGGAATCCAAAGAGGACCACACCAAGACACATCATCATTAAAATGCCAAGAGCAAAAGACAAAGAGAAAATCTTAAAAGCAGCAAGAGAAAGAGGCTCAATTACCTACAAGGGAATACCCATACGACTGTCAGCTGATTTCTCAACAGAAACTTTGCAGGCCAGAAGGGAATGGCAAGAAATATTCAAAGTGCTGAATACCAAGAACCTACAACCAAGATTACTTTATCCAGCAAAGCTATTATTCAGAATTGAAGGTCAGATAAAGAGCTTCACAGATAAGGAAAAGCTAAAGGAGTTCATCACCGCCAAACCAGTATTATATGAAATGCTGAAAGGTATCCTTTAAGAAGAGGAAGAAGAAGAAAAAGGTAAAGATACAAATTATGAACAACAAACATGCATCTATCAACAAATGAATCTAAGAATCAAGTGAATAAATAACCTGATGTACAGAATGAACTGGTGATTATAATAGAATCAGGGACATAGAAAGGGAATAGACTGACTATTCTTGGGGGAAAAAGGGGTGTGGGAGATGCGGGAAGTGACTGGACAAAAATCATGCACCTATGGATGAACACAGTGGGTGGGGAGTGAGGGTGGAGGGTGGGGTGGGAGCTGGAAGGAGGGGAGTTATGGGGGGAAAAAAGAGGAACAAATGTAATAATCTGAACAATAAAGATTTAATTTAAAAAAAAAAATAAAAAAAAAATAAATATTTGTGAATTAATTAACAATTAATTAATTAGTTGTCATTAGGTCAGTAGTAACTAGTAACTAGTTACTAGTAAGTAGTAACTAGTGCATTCGTTATAAGAGTACTTTTGAATGGACTGTTCCAAGGCTACTGAGAAGGTGATAACTACCTGTAAGAATGTGGCTCTGATTTGAGTCACATCATCTTTCACTGGGAAAGTCAAATTGTTCTATCTTATGCCACATCTCAGCTTCATCAAGAAGAGGCCAAGGGCACATCCCCAGTGGGAGATGTGCAGGAGGCAGCTGATCGGTGTTTCTCTCTCATCGATGTTTCTGGCTCTCTGTCTCTCTCCCTTCCTCTCTGTGAGGAATCAGTGGAATGTGTTTAAAAAAAAAAAAAAAAAAAAAAAAGAAGAGGCCAAGGTCTAGGGCTCATTTGAAGATGGCAATTATTTAATTCTTCTGTTGTTTCAAAGGGGATAGTTTGGTGGGGTAGAATGAGGTAAGAAAAGGGGAAAGTGTGAGCAAAAATAGCTGGATGGAAAGGTGAAAGGATTAAGAAGTACAAATTGGTAGTTATAGAATAGTCACAGAAATGTAAATTACAGCATAGGGAATATAGTCAATAATATTGTGATAACTATGTATGGGGCCAGGTGGGTACTAGAAGCACCGGGGAGGGAGGACCACTCTGTGAAGTACATGATTGTCTAGCCACTATGCTATACATCTGAAACTAATACAGAATAATATTGAATGTAAATTGTAATAAAAAAATTAAAAAATTACCTTAAAAATTGTATTTATTTTTCTATCAAAAACTTTAGGGTCATGAGTAGGGCAACTAAAACAATTCAGTGGCCAAACTACACACTTTGGGGGTGCTGTGAATAATTCAACGGGGACAATACATACAAATAGGGCCTGTTTCAGGCTACCCTAACCACAACCTAATTAAGTATCAATTCACATGCTTTCTTTAAAAGATAGGCACCACGTTTGAGAAATGGCACTCCAAATATTTAATGAGTGACAAGCTCACCAGGAAACACAGAAGTGCTCCCAAGTTTTCTCCTGTGACTGCATGCCACTCAATCTATCAGCTCCCAAGATATTTAAACTCCAGGATAATTCCACTTTGATTCATTTATGAACGGGAGTAATTGACCAGTAGGCTACAATAGAAAATTATTTAAAAATTATTGATTAAGCTTTTAAGGTAAGTAGGACTTTAGTAAACCAATTAAAAAAAAAATTTTAAATTAAAATATAATCTTGAGGCCAAAAGAACACATTTTAGGACATCTGCTGCCCATTTTTGGTAGAAATAAACATTTTGAATGGAAAGTCATGGAAATGGGCAAGATATGAACACAAAAAAAGAGATATGATAGACAGGAAGCTACCGAAACAATTTGTAAAAGGAAAGATGTATCTATAATGAGAAATTTAGTAAGGCCTCAAAACCTTAGTGATTAGTTATGGGTTACGTTAGAACCCAGGGGACTTTTTGAGTAGAACCTCAGCAGGTTTATGATGTATGTGGTGAGATAATAGGGCAGTGGGATGCATTTGGTCATTCATCCCACACATATTTATTGAGGGCTTACAGTCTACTTGGTGATGAACTGGTGGGAAGGGGGGTTATCCTTTATCCAGTATCAAGATCAATATCAGTACATTTCATGTACTCAAAGAGTGGTCACATATTTACACCTGGTACATCACAAAAGAGTTGTACAAATGAGGTATTTAGCCCAGAATTGCCGGGGTGTTTCTCGGCATCTAGAAGGATTCAGGAATCTGGAAAAGGGGCTGCGTGTAAATTAATAAAGAGACTAGAAATATAAATTTATAAGGCATTTTGGGGAGCCAGAGGAGATCTAGCTTCAGTAACCAAGTTCTTCAAAACTCTGGATCCCTAGCTTTTTATTAACACAAATTTCCCTAAAGCAAAGCAGATATACATATCAAAGGTAAGGTTTGGTATATAGTAGGCATTGTCAGGTTGGGGGAACTGCCTTCGCCATCAGGCAGCAGGCAATAATATATGCAAATTTTTAGGTTTGGGGAAATGCTTTCAGCTATTCCAGCAGGCAATAATATGTATCTTCAGCTCTGCTGAATATAGAAGCCCATCAACCTTTTGAGGACTTCTTGCATTTATTATGACATACTGGAATTAGCTTCCAGCACAGAATGATGTTTACAACTAAGTCAGTAAAGAGAGGGAAGCCACAGAGGAGTATGATGCTATAGTAACACTTATTTACTCAGCATGCCTGTTCTGGGACCTTTATGTATTACAAGGAGAGATGCATTCTCTCTCACGATGAATCAGGACACAGCTGACTCCTATATGGGCATATTCATAATGTAGTGAGATATTTTACATCTGGACTTGACCAACTAGTGAAAGTCAGTAAAATCCTTTATCCTGAGTTTCACTATAATTGGCAGGGAGAACAATAAAGTAGATGCGAGTTTGCTCGACCTTGAATAAGGAAGTATTGTTGAGAGAAAATGAGGAAGGACAGACTGAAGTTTCCAGTTGAGTAAAATCCTACTTGGTTTCAGTGGAAATGATTGCTTTTCGAGTAGGCTCGAGATTACAGTGGTTCTCAAACTTTATCACACGCAGGAAAACGCGAAAATGAAGATTTCTGGGTCCATCCCCAGAGATTCAGACTCAGTGAGTCCAGGACTAGATGTTGAAAACTGCATTTTCCAAAAGCTTCCCAGGTGATTTTTGAACATGTTCTTGAGCCACACCTTGAAGGAGGACCACTGTCTAGAAACCACCAGGATTACCTGGAAGCTTCTGATGGGATGGCAGAGACCCGAGGCAGGGTTTTGGAAGCAATCTGGCACAAGCTTCCACAGGACAAGATGCTGTTCAGTTTTCCATCCCTAATTAATAGTATCTGGAGCCTACAGTAGCTGGCACGCGATTGAGAGCTATTTTAAACAAGACAAAACAAATGATGTGCAGCTGCAAACTGCTACCTTGAAATATAAACTCAGCTGCAGTTTGTATCCAATTTCTTGCAGATGTGGCAAAGCCACGCAGTAGCAGTCTCTGGAGCCCATAACGCTGCAGTGGTGGCTGCACGAATCGGACAAGGGCAGCCTGCATGTGTGACCATTATTATTTCTCAAAGTTGCGACTGTGTAAATATGCAACATGACCAAAGATTAAGTGCCTCAGCATTGCATTTCAACCGTGCTTATATTTCCCTGACTGTGACACAAATCCCCCATGAATATACTGTCTATGCATTTTTATTTCTCTTTTGGGGCAACTTGATAGCCACTATATTGCATTAAAATTACATCACAGCAATCTTAAATTTCTGATACTTGTTTGCTATTTAGTAAAATATGCTAGGGGAAATATTTTTGCAGAGAATGACTGGCTGATTTGAAATTCCCCTGGGGCTCACCTAGGGGAGATGCTGAAAGTACCTGTAGTCATGTTGATGGGGTGTATTCTCAAACTCTGGACCAGCGGTTCTCAACCTTCTGGCCCTTTAAATACAGTTCCTCATGTTGTGACCCAACCATAAAATTATTTTCGTTGCTACTTCATAACTGTAATGTTGCTACTGTTATGAATCATAATATAAATATCTGAAATGCAGGATGGTCTTAGGCGACCCCCGTGAAAGGGTCATTCGACCGCCAAAGGGGTCATGACCCACAGGTTGAGAACCACTGCTCTAGACTAGATCACAATTCCTTGGGTGGTGTTTGTGTAAAATACAGCTTCCTAGGTCTCACAGGCAGACATGCTGATTCAGGCCTGCAGTGGAGTTGAAGAAGGAGCATTTTAAACAAGATCCATGGATGATTCCGAGGCAGGTGGTCTACAGCTTCCCCTTTGGTGAGCGCAATAGGGAGATGCAAAGCCATGGAAATTGTGGCCTCTGCGATCGATGCACATAAATAGAAGAAAGACGATAAAGACATTCATTACAAGCAAGTGATGAACAAAACCCTAATAATGGCCAACGTTTACTGAGCACTTGCTATGTTCCAGGCACATATCATAACTCATTTATGTCTCAGAATTAGGTTCTGTTACTATCTTTATTTACCACTAAGTTGAGGCAGAGAGGCTTATCATCTGGCCTAGAATGCCTTCATAATAGCTATTAAGTAACATTGTTGGGTTTAAGCAGGCAGTTCTGCTCCCAAAACACTTATTCTAACTCCAACACTGCAGCCCCCAGCCAGTATGCTTTGCTTTCAGAATTCAAACTTGCCAAGTATATAGGCCAGTGTTTGTTTATCTCATGTGTATGAAAAATTGTATGACAAAAGCATTTTCTCAGAGTTTTCCTTTAACAAAGAAATTCTTGTTTTTTAACAAAAAGAATCAATTTGGTAGCATTTGTACTTTTAAAAAAATCACACACTGTAATCACTCTAGCAGGTACTACACCTAACACTGGGGATATAGAAATAAAGGTCTTCTGGGGAGAAGACAGGGTAAGGAGAAAAGGAGGTGGTCAGAGTCCAGGACAATATACTGCAATTGCTTTTCTAACTGAGATCAATAGAGCTTTTACTTTTCAAGTTGGTGATACCACTGGGTGAAAATGACTTACTGCCAACATGAGAGGGGGTTCAGCATTAATTTTATACCTAGATTTCATTTTTATACATGTCTGTGTAAGACATCTTGTTCTTATAAACAGTGTGAATAGACTAAGTTTCGTTATAGTCATGTCACTCACTTCTTTTGACTACTTTTGTCTTCTATACCAAAAATCACATGGAGAACTACCATAAAAATTTTTAAATGATCTATAGCTGATAATTAGGTTCTATTTCAATTTTGTTTGAAATAAAGAATTCAAAATAGTTTTGCCCTTTATAGGGACATGCTATGTAGTCACTAGAGTTATTCATTTCTCAGCTTGTAGAAAACAACAACACGAAAAAACCTTACCTTTATCCTTGAAATATCTTCACCAACCTTAATAAATGACTGTTAATTTTATCTGGTACTCTTACACTTAGAGGCACCCTTTTACCCCTTTTAATGTGACATGTTTAGAAAGGGTTAAGAAATAAAAAATATTATTAATTGCAATGCAATTTTACCAATACAGTATTTTCTTTCAAGTTCTTTTAACTTCTAATATGCTTTGGAGATACACACTAAAAACTTTTAGCTATTCAACTTATGAAAAATGCCCACCATCTGACCTGATCGTCAAAGCCAGTTCCCTTTGTCAAAGAAATCAGCCAAAATCTAAGTATCATCCGTTACACATTTGAAAGTTAACACTAAAAAATTGTATAAGTTAAATTTTAAGAATGTGATTTCTGCTGTTTTATAAATGTTGATATTTCAAAGAAAATAATTACATTTCTCTTTTAATTTCATTCAATGGAATCCTTTATGTTAGAAAAAGTCTAATTTCACTTATTAAATGATGGCATGGAACACAATGGAAAATTTCATTCATATAATTTTATAAAATCCATTAAATATAAATTATAGATAATATAGATCACAACAATCATGTCAAGATTAAACCATTATAGGTAATGTAATTAATTGTGTTATATTTAAACAGATTTAGGCACCCATGGGCATTAAACCTGAGGTCATTTTAAATTCAGCATTAGAACACCGTCCATCTTAAATTATGTCTCTATTTGTAGTTTTTAGAACCATACAAACAGTAGAGATCCAGTTCCAAAATGTCTATGAAGGCCATTTATACTTGGGGAATCTTAAAAAAAAAAAAAAAAGACTTTCCCCAACCCTAGGTCCCAGGCAGATGATGGGGTTTTCATTTTGTTCACCCTTTCCCTGTAGGTATATTCCTTCCTGGGTCCTATCTTTTGTAGAGTAATTTTACCTCTCACTCCTTTTTTTTTGCCCTGTACTTGGGCTGTTTCTTCAGCACCCCCTACAGATCATAGTCCTGAGCCACCTGGATTTACAAAGGCACCCAAATCTAGCAACTATTAGTCATGCTACTTCACTCAATTGTTCTCAGTAATTCTCCCTTCCCATATTTGTTAGGTGTTTTTATCTACAAATAGTAAGATATCTCCATTTATTAAAAACAATTCTTCAGCACTAATTAGGTGCTTTGATCCCACTAGATGACAGAGTTACAAAGAGGAGATAAAAAACGGCTCCTATTTTTGTGGAACTCACTTTATAAATACAAAGAGATATGCAATGGTGGGTTAAGAGCTAACATGAAAGCATTGGAAATGGCCTATATAAACAACTACCCAGAGGAGAGAGTGGGGCAAGGGTACAAGAGAAATCTCACTTGAAAGAAGGTGAGGATGAAAGCTTTTTAAGCGGAAGGAACAGTTGGGGCCGAAGGTATAAAATGCCATGGTATATAAAAGTTAGCATTGGTGGGGCATGGACTATTTAGATTAGCTAAACAGAACTTTCCACAGTAAACAAATGCTACTAGGAGAACCCAAAGTTGTTTTGAAATAGAAAAAGAGTTTTTTTTCCTTCTTGCTTCGAGTTGATGAAAGGGAGAGATTTTGGCAGCAAAGCAACTATGTGGAGCTGGCTCAGGAAACTTTATAGAGGTCATTTTAAACTGTAGGTGTTTGGGGCTTTGTTGAACAGTATCTTGGAACACAACAGAAATTAGTTAATTTCAAGATTGCATAGCGGAAACTGAACATCTTGTTATCTCTTGAAACTGGTCCTAATCGGCCTTACTATTTTGCTATATGGACCTCAAAATATCAAAACAGGAAGATCTAGCTTCATAACTGGTTTGTTGGGAAATTGCCCCTCCAAAGTAGAAGTGGACTATAAATAGAGAACAATTTTACTTTGTTCTATTATTTACTTCATCCATGACCCATTGAATCTCTTTCCTTATCACTTGATGATGTCTTAGGCAGATTCTATAACTTTCCAGTTATCTTTTGCAATTAAAAGCTGTCGTCCGTTCTGTCTATATGTCTCTCTCTCACCGCCTTCCAGGGTGGCATTTTCCTATAGTTCCAAGGACTCCTCTAGAACTCTAGAACTGGATTGGAGGGTGAGAGGGGGCGTTGTCGGTGTCTGGAACACCTCTTCTGTCTCCCTCTTCTAGGCAATAATAGTTCAGCTATCAGGTGAAGAGAGAAGAGTTAAAAAAAAAAAAAGAGGAAAATATAATTTTTCCTTACCAGTGAGGATGCCATCCTCTCTCTAATGGTTCTGCCAGGTATAATGGAAGGTGTTCACAAGCTGGTTTTCTGGGGTGGGAGGGATCATGTAGATTCCTCAGAGGGGACTATGGAGCCCCCACAATCACAGTTTCATAATGAGGGAGACCCAGCTCTTGCTTGAGCTTTTAACCCTTCCTCAGCCACTTGACCGTATTCCCCAAAGTGCCTTTAGTGTCCTTTGCCTCTCTCAAGTCCGGAGAGGGGTGAGGGAGGCTTGGTGTCTGACATTTGTTTGGGATAACTCTGGAATGTGAGGCAATTGAAGCCTTTTGTTTTCAATCATCAGCTTCAGGACAATAAAAAAAAAGAGAGTCCAACCTGACACCTTTTCACAGTTTCATTTTAGAACTATTTTCTTTGTTAAATGGAAGGGCCTCTCCAATTCGGCTGGGTTCTTGTGGTCAGCTCTGGTGCTGTATTTGAAGGAAGATACTGGAAATCTCCCCTCAACCCTTTTACCCCTTCAAATTAGAGAAACTAGTTAGGGTTGCCAGATAAACTGATAGTAAGGTCATCAGAAGCCTCTTACTTGATGAGACATTTAGTGGAGTATTGAATATGTTTGGCCTGGAGAAGAGATGATTTGGGGATTATATGATAACTAGAGGCCCAGTGCACGAAACTCGTGCACGGGTAGGGTCTTTAGGCCTGGCCGGCGATCAGGGCTGATTGGGGCCTTCTGGATGCTGGCCGGGGCCAGGGCCTTTCTTTATTCCGTGCTGCCCCCTGGTGGTCAGTGCATGTCATAGTGTGCGATTGAACTGGTCTCCCAGTCGAACTCCAGAGGGGACATTTTGCATATTAGCCTTTTATATATATAGTTTCTAAACAGATGATGAATCTATCAGATAGCATAGGGATTAGGACTTCTGCACCTGGGAAGTTACAGGAAGATTAATGTTATTCTGTGTAATGTCATTCTACTTAAGAATTTCTAAAACCCAAAGTTCTCTAAAGGTAAAATTGACTATCTCAGGAGGCAGTGAACTCCGTATTATTGAAAATATTTAAGCTTAATTTGACTACTACTTGGTAGGAATGCTGCCAAGAGATTCAACAATAGTAATTCATATGTTGACTTTTAATATTCCTTTCAATTTTGGGGGTTATTTTACTCAAGAGAAAGACACAAAATAGCTAACCACATTAGTTAAAACTTATAAAGATTCAAAATACTGGTGGGCTCAACACTGATCTAGGTTCTGATTCTCAGCTTTTTAGCTTTTCACTTAAAAAGCACAGTATTTATGCCCCAGCTGGTTTGGCTTAGTGGTTAGGGCATCAGCCTGCAGACTAAAGAGTCCCAGGTTTGATTCTGGTCAAGGGCACATGCCCGGGTTGCGGGTTGGATCCCCTATGTGGGGCATACAGGAGGCAGCCAATCAATGATTCTCTCTCATCATTGGTGTTTCTATCTCTCTCTCCCTTTCCCTTCCTCTTTGAAATCAATAAAAAATTATTTTTAAAAAAGCACAATATTTGTGATTCTTTTTTGTTATTTTATAAAAAGACAATATTTTGATGCATTAGCTAGAGTGTTTATGTATTTATATTAATAGGCAACATGTGTTTTTAGGTAGAACACATGTCTATTTTTTAGGGCATCATCTTACCAACATCAAGACATTTTACAAAACTTGTAATCAAAAGATTTATTGGGCAAAGACTCAAAACCAAGGTAATTTGATGATTTCAGGAAAAACAGTGAGTACTATTGCTTTTTCAATATGTACTATTCCTGGAATATTGATGTTTCGATGCTGACTCTTATGAAACAGATTCCAGTTAAACTTCCATTGGGCTTTTTTGAATCTGAAAAAGCTATTTTAAAGATTAATCAGAAGAACAAACTGGAGAAAATAGGCAAAACTTTTGAAGATGAAGAGCTTATAGCCCCACTTATATTTTATTAAAATTTTATATTAAAACTGAAGTACTAATATAAAATAGATTGATGAAAAATAATAGGTAGCCCCAAAATAGACAATGTTGTATAAAAGAATTTAATCTTTTTTAAAGGAAGCATCATAAATCAGAATGGTGAGAGGGATTTATTCAGTGAATTTTAGTTGCACATATCTGATTAGCAATACAGGAAGCGGAAAAAATAGATTCAGATCCACATTTCATACTATGTTTCAAACTATAGCCTAAATTGACGAATAAAGTATTATTAATAGACCATAACAAAACCTAGATTAATATAGAAGAATATTTAAAATCTAAGGATTAGGAAGACCTTAAATTAAAAAGAGAGAGAAGAAATAATAGAAAAATATTTTCATTATGCAGAAATGTAAAACATCAAGAAACAACACATGCAATAAAAGGAAAAACTGGTAAAAATAATTGGCACTATATATGATAAAGAAATGCTTAATTTCTTTACCAAATAGAGCTCATTCAAATTCATCCGAAAAATTGCTAAAACTAGAGACAGAGGGCATGAGCATGTAAGTCACAAAAGAGAAACTTCAAAAGGCAAATAAACATATGGAAAAATGTCCAGCCTCATTCAGAAATGTGAATTAAAATGAGATGTAATTTCACCTTCTAAATTATCAAAGATTTAATTTGTTTAAAGACCAATCATACTGATGAGAGAACAGAGAAAAGCAATCTAGTAATATGTGTAAAAAGTTTAAAATGTCAATATTCTTTGACCCTGTCATTCTATTTCCAGAATCTCCCCTGAGGAAATAAGGCAAAGCAGAGCAAAAGTTTCACATTTTTGCAGAATCTTGAAAATCATAGTTAAAAAAAGAAAAGAGATAAGGCAATAGTTAAGTAAATTATGGTACCTCCTTATTAAGGAATACTGCAATGCCATTAAGATTGTGTTTGATAATATGAAAAGATGTATTTTATAATGCTAGGCAAAATGATGAAAGTATGTAATTTCTTACATATGCTTTACAAAAGAGACTAGAGGGAGGGTCATCAAAATATTAACAAAAGTTGCCATCAGTGCCAGGGATAATATTACTATATTTTGGACCGTGTTGGATAAACCCAGCCAAATTCTTATTTGGCTCTGTTTTCTCTCCATGCCATGTGGCTTACCACCCGACTGTTAACTCCTCATTTCCTCAGTCAGATGGTAATAAATTTAATTTGATTACCTCTTCCTTTCCATTAGTGATATCAGCAGGTGACCTTGATTGTGCCTGAGACGTTTTTGGCCTCTTAAGCAGTTTTGGGAATCTCCTTTGATTTTTGAGAAACACATTTGCAGCCATTTAAATGGAGTTCTTCCGCAGTTGGCTGCTGTCACTTATTTTTCAGTTGATTCTATTAGCTCTAGTTTTACAGAATATCACCCTTTCAGGTGACCTACAATTTCTGGGACTGTATTTATCTGGAGCCTGGAGCCTGACATGTGCTGACTACAGCACCTATCCTCTTTTGTTCCCCTACTCATCCAACTCATCCACTGAGCCTTGACTTTTCCTTTTGTTGACTGCCATTCCAAGTTTGGCTATTTGGAGGGTTGCATGTGTGGGAGGAAAATTCCAAGCAACCTGAGCCAGTTTAGAAATCCCGGTCTAGGAATCCCATCACGAATGCAGATGGGTAAATCCCTGTGCTGTCTGCTGATGGCACACCACAGAACACATCACGTTTCGTCCCCCCCCCCCCCCCCCCCCGCCCGCCCCCCAGCCATTTCCTATCCTATCAAGAGACACAGTTAGGGATCACAGATGCACAAGACCGGCTACTTGTTTGCCAGATTCTAACAGGAAGCAATGAGGTTAGTTTGCCATGTCTTTTTCTTAGTAAACTCATGCTGACTTCCGGCAATCACTGCGCGCTTTGCAAGTGCTCCTAAACTCTGCTTACTAATCCCTCCTAACATTTGCCAGGGATACATGCAATAATACTTTTTCCTGGTTTTTGAAAATCAGGAGACCTGCTCATGACCAGTTTTATTCTTCAGATCTTGCTCTTCATCATTTCTCAAATGTTATCGTAATCATACCTGCATTTTATTTCAGCTCGCTGAAATGTAATGAATTTGGGTAGTAAGACCTAAACTCGTTTAGCATGATTCGGTGATTTCTTTCAAACTTACCTTACATCTAGGTCTTTAATTCCCTACTAACGATGCTTGTTCTGTCCTTTTCAGATGGAAGACCATTCTTGATGGAAAAGATCAAGCCACCACTAGAATGAGGTAATTGTTTTTCCATGTAATCTGTTTGAACTAAACCATCTTCTCCATTAGATTTAAAATCCGTTGATTCTTTTTACTCAAAATACAGTTTGTTGACTTAAACATTTTTTATAACTCTCAGCTACTTCATATTTCTTGGAGATTTATGGCTGCCTTTTGCTGTGAACTTATGCAAATTATTTAACCTCGATTTTCTCATTTGTAAAAAGGAAATAATGGTATTTTATATTGCCAAGTTATTATGAAGATTGAGTGAATCAATATTTGTGAAGGGCCCAGAGAGTCAGCACTACCTATGTGTTAATTAAATATATATTTTAAAAAATCTGCGCTCCCTAGAGAACCCTGACCCCCATTTTGTATATGCCACCTGTCTTGTTTGTTCATTGGGATTATCATAATTGAATGGCCAGAATTTATTTCTTCATGAATGAATGCTGTAGAGTAGCCTCAGCTATTTTGAAGCACACTAAATGTATTTGATCATTTGGTGCCTTACTTATTAGTAAACTCTTTAGATTTCTCAATCATTTTGATTGTGGCTCACCAAACCTTTACTAGTATTTATAAATGATAACTTTTGGAAATGTTTTTATGAGCTCTGACTTTTGAATACATTATCTTTTTCAATTAAAAAAAACCACAGATAATGGATACCATTTCTCATTCTTACAGAGAATAATAGTTTAGTTTAAGGCTGTTTTTTTCTTTTTCATTGGTATATGTTTGAATGATGACAAAATGATTTAAATCTTATTAACTAAGATATATATGATTTATAGCCCTTATCTACAAAGCAATTATCAGAACTATATGCTAAAAAGTTCTGATATTTTTCTGATTATTTACTATGAATCAATTTCTTCAACTTTTATGTGGAGCCTATTTCTAGTTCAGCTTCGAAAACCCACATATTTAGGTAGATTTCTCCATCCCAAACTTGCATGGCTTCCATCTAGATTTTACAACTCTGATTAAATAATTTTATTTCATAGCCTGCTTTGACCTCTTGTTTATCAGTTTAGGGGAAAAAAACGGAAATGTATATATTTAACACAAATTTATGATGCAACCCCTTCATGTTTCAATGCATAGAAATATATCTTGTCTCTTTTTCCTTTGAAGGATGTCTGAAACTCAGTGTTGAAGTTTCTCAAGCCCTCCCCTCCCCCCTCCTTTAAGAAGTAGTAGAGAAGCTCTGTAGGAGAATGTATATAATTTTTAGTGATTTAGAAAAGTATGGCTCCCTGAAATCCCTTTGGCCGGATTTGGCCAAGTGAAGAGCAGAATACCACGCCAGTACTTAGGGAACGAATCGCTCAGCTCTGTGAAAGTAGGTCAGCACCTTTCAACTTCCAGTCAGGATGACAGGGCAGGGCAAAGTGTGCCTGTCTTCTGCTGGCATTTCCAATCCATCCAAAGGAGCAGCAAAGGGAGGAGCTAACAGTGCTTCATGCTTAATGCCTACTGTGCACTCATTCCTTTTGTGGAGAACTTGTACAAAAGTGACCCAGAATAACACCTCGAGGTCTCTTGCTCTCTAGCCTGCTCTGTGGCCTTAGCTATATTCCTCCGGCCAGCTGGACAGCAGTTGGGTGCTGGGGGAGTTCTGAGCAGAGTTGCACATCTATTTTGCTCTCTTTGCATTACCAGTGGAGTCTTTCATGCCTTCCCATTTCACACAGTGACCCTGGCTCCTTTCCCTTCCACAGTCCCCTCACCCTGCCTGACTTGAATTCCTGGCAGCCTCTGCGATTTCCTGTTGGGGAGCCCAGCAAGTCTGAGTTTTCTCACCTCTGTGTACTTCTGTTCCTTTTCTGGACCACAGGAATGTTTATCCTGTTTTTGAGCACAGCTATGTCTTTTTAGTGCATTAGAAATATTTATTAATGCTATGTGGAGTTGGTAGCTTACAGAGATATTTTTGGCCAGAAATTTAACATAATCTTTTAAGATTTTGGAGTCTGTCTTTTTTTGTCCATATATTTATGCATACATGCTTATATACAACACACACAAAAGTGTGTGTTATATATCTATATCTATATCTATATCTATATCTATATATCATCTTAAGATAAATAGAATAATGTTATACATTTTCTTAAATAATTTATTGCAATAATATCATAAGAATATATTCATTCAATGCATCTTCCTTTCTCCCTTCTTCATTTCTTACATAGTATTCCTTGATATTTACACAATACAATTTTTTAACCATTGCTTTATTTTTTGAGATGTAGGTTGTTTCTAGTATTTCACATTCTAAAACTAATCTATAATGAACATACACTTTAAAAACATATATGTTGTTTATTCATTTCAGAGAGGAAGGGAGAGGGAGAGAAAAATTTCTCATTGATCGGCTGCCTCCTGCACACACCCCCACTGGGGATCGAGCCATCATCCTGGGCATGTGCCCTAATCAGGAATCGTACTGTGACCTCCTGGTTCATAGGTCGATGCTCAACCACTGAGCCACACCCGCCGGGATGAACATACATTTTTATATCTTTATTTTTTCCTCTGAACATGTGTAAGTATTTCTGCAGTGTAGATTCCCAAAGTGAAACGTCTGATACAAAGGTCATGACCATTTAAAATTTTAGAGACTCTACTAAATTGTTCTTCAAGGAAACTGCACCAACTGTGTCTTATTTTCTCAAACCCTAAACCAGTCCCACCTAGACTTTATCACAAGGTAACATGCATATGAAGTGACATTTGTACCACATCCTGATGTAAACAAGATGCTTTTTCATTGGGATGCAACTGTCTGGGAGCTCCATGGGCCTCAGAGAGAAGTATCGCAGCACCTGCACTCTGTTCCTAGCACAACCATGGGTGAGAAGCTCTGGTCCAGACAACATCATAATATCAACCTTTTAACTTTTGTCTATTTAATGAGTGATAATATGTCATCATTATTTTAAAATCCTATATAATAAAAGGGTAATATGCAAATTGACCCTAACAGCAGAATGACTGGGAATGACTGGTCACTATGACACACACTGACCACCAGGGGACAGACACTCGATGCAGGAACTGCCCTCTGGTGGTCAGTGCGCTCCCACAAGGGGAGCTCTGCTCAGCCACAAGCCAGGCTGAAGGCTGCCAGCACAGCGGTGGTGGCGGGAGCCTCTCCCGCCTCCTCAGCAGCACTAAGGATGTCCAACTGCAGCTTAGGCCTGCTCCCCTCTGGCAAGTGGACATCCCCTGAGGGCTCCCAGGCTGCCAGAGGGATGTCTGTCTGCCAGCTTAGGCCCGATCCCCCGGGGAGCAGGCCTAAGCCAGCAGGTGGACATCCCCCGAGGGGTCCCAGACTGCGAGAGGGCACAGGCCGGGCTGAGGGACCCCCCCGAGTGCACAAATTTTTGTGCACCGGGCCTCTAGTAGATTATAAAACTTGTGGTCTTGTTATGGAAATAGGTGGTGGGTGATGAAAGAGAATAGGGGTCCAAAACAGACTTTCGTATTATGAGGATTTAGCATAATAGAGGTGTAACTAAAATGAGAAGATAAATGACCTTGGGATGGCCATTTCAAAATTCTTTAATTTATTTAGGCAGCATATTCTTTTTTATGTATGCACAAGACTGATATTTGATAAAACTATTCTAAATAAGTCCAGAAGTGCTCTAAGTGATATGAAAACATTGCGACTGTCAAAAATATTACCCATAACTTGGAAACAGGCAAAAGAGATTACCAGGTGTCCTTTCAATGCTGTGCTGGGTTTGATTTTCTGTTGCTTTGCTGTTTTACAACTCTGTAGGGGCAGAGGGTAGCTTGTGGATTTTTGTCCAGTAGAAATGCAAATAATTTCATAGAACAGAGAAACCCAGTGATTGTGCCTATAACCTGTGTGACATTAACTAGTTGTTTTTTTTTTTTTCTGAAAGAATCTAACCCAGCAAACTAGTAAGTTGCTTCTAGATAACTAGCGTTTCAAATTCTCTTTGGATTAGTTGTAACGTCTTACTGGTTTCCTCAATAATTATGAGTTAAACAACATCTTTAACGTGTTTATTTTAAATTTGCATGAGAGTGTTGTTCTTTAAGCTTTTGAAAACTGTGCTTTAACAAGGCATAGGTTACTTGGCAGCCTTTCCCTAGTGGTACATAAGATAATGGCATGACTCACTACTGACAGCATGTTAGATTTGATGAGTTACGGTATCAGTGGAGTATCACCTTGTATCTTGTCAGTGAGCCAGTGAGAAATTAGTGAGATCAAATCACAGTGTTGTGGGCATGCCCATCTCAAAATATTTTGATGAAGCTTTAATCTGGAAACACTTTGCAGTAGGCATTAGTCATTATTGTCTTCCTGCTCAGCATCTGAAACCTGATTCCTATAATTGAGGAATTTCCTATCTATGCTATCTTCTAGCTGTTTTCCCACTATAGCAGCTGAACATGGCAGTTACTCCTTTCCCCAATTTCCTTTGAAGCTGGGACACAGGTATGTGACACACAGCTCTAGACTTTCCACTGGAGACTGGTGTCTCAAGGCAGCGAGATCTGCAGGAATCCTGTCTGGTGATGGGCACTGGTTGTTGTACGATGGAATCCTCATGGTGGCCATGGCTCGGGTAGGAGTGTCCTGGGTAAGCACCTAGGGGTAGAACAGTGGTGACAGAGTTAGTTTTGTGACCTGATTCGACAGCCTTGGGACCCTGAGGTTATGCAGTCTCGGAATCTGCCTCTCCAGCTATCTTGGAAATTCTACGAGTCACTTAATACTCTTTTAACAACTTCTCAATCTTCTTCAGTCAATGAGAGTCTGTTTCCGTGGCTTGAAACAGTGGACACTGGCTGGAACCAACATTGAGATGAGAGTTGTCTGTAGGCTGCAGTCCATCCGGGAATAAATTTGGCTTTCTACCTGCCCAGGTGTATTAGTGACCAAACTAATTGTATTTGAGAAGACAAAAAAAATGTTTTGTTGAATGCAGATGAAGAGACCAAGAAACTCAGAGACTAGAGAGTAAGGAGATTACAGGCCACAGCAACTTGTTCTGCACCCCCACCCCATCCCTGGCCCTAGCAATGGTTGTAGAGGTAGCCTGCAAGACCCGCCCTTTGTCAAAGTGCTGAGGGCAGTCCCAGCACCTCTGAAAGCAGTAGGGGTGTGTGTGTGTGTGTGGCGGTGGAGGGGGTGGGGGGTTAACGGTAGCTAATGTGGCCTGGTTGGGGCTAAAGGCAGTGAAAGAAGACCAGTGTCCTGGAGTTTTCTCCTGGCTTTCTGACTATTCCTTCTTAATCCCCGTGATGGTTGCTCTCTATAGGCTGCTGACACAGATGAAAGACATTGCATCTGAAATGGTTCCTTGGTTTCAGTGTTGATATCAGGATCCCCAAGATTCTGGCCCTGGGTTAACTGGTGATTCTTAGGGACCTAGAATGCCATTGTAGCCTCCTAATCAAGGGGTAGCGATTTATTTTGGCCATGTAATAACTATTTAGTCATGTCCACGCCATAGCAGGCCCAGGGGAGGGAGGCAGTGTGTGCTCCAGTTTGACAGGGTATAATTGAAATAGATGCATCAGCATCTGGAAGGATTCCCCCATCAGAACCCCAACCTTTGGGTAAGAGCCGTTGTGGTAGGAAGGGCCAGTGAAACACCTCTAGAACTCCTCCTCCACACAAAAACTGTAAATCAAAAGGAATACTGCACCCATGAGAAATGATGCAAATTTACTCCGTCCTCCAAACTTCCTGATCAATTTTAAGCTGCCCAGTATCCTTAAAAAATTTGTTCTGCTTAAATTAGCTGGAGCCATTTCCATTTGAAGTGATACAACCATATATGATTGTCTTCCCGATGAATTATATAGTGAAACCTAAAATAAGAAAAAAGGAGGTATACTCTTGGCAGTTTGGTGTATGTATCAGAGGTAAATAATGCAATTCAAAAGGAGAAACGTAACTCCTGTGATAAAATAGATGTGCGCTTCTGCAGGCACTTTGAAGTTTACCAACCAGCCAGGAGGCCAGGGTTGGACACTACTAGCATATTTTACTGATTTAAACAATGTGTGCACACCCATTTATTGGACCACAGGCAAAAGTCCGAGTTTGGTGGAAATCAGAATGCTGCATTATCGTGGAACAGAGATCTTGGGAAACATAAATAAATGCAAAATCTCCAGGATCACTCTACTACAAACAAACAATGGAGCCTCATGCTGCCATTCCTGGAAAAATAATAATTGGCTTCTAATAGACAAATAGTTCTAGGAAGAAGAGAAAATACAATTTGCAGAGAGAACAACAAGCATACATTTAAGGGACCATAAAGCCCTCTGTATAATAAATGCAGTTTAATAAAACAAGAGACAAAATTAAATTGTGCTAAAAGAATTAAGGTAGTCTCTTGTTGCAGGAACGACAGAAACCATATTTATGAAGACACTGTTGCTCTTTGTTTGCATAATATTAATTTATATGATCCTGGGCAAAAGCCAAACAGTAAACTGCAGAGTTTTTTGTTTGTTTTTAAATCAGAATCACCAGCAACTATTGCTGTCTTTCATATTCAAGCATTTGTTTATCCAATACAGTTTTTACAGAACCTCTCTTTTCCAGACTTGGCAGGGGCTGGAACACGAAAAAACAACAACAACATGATACATTTGAGCAACTGAAAGCAGTTGTTGGAACACAGAGAGCATGAAGAGCTGCAGATAATCAAGGACCAGGTGACTGGGTCCTTTTAGATAGCATTAGAGAAATTAGACATTATACAATGTGCAATGGGGAGGCATTGAAATGCTGTAAGTAAGACACAAACACAATTTGATTTGTGTTATGGAAAGATCACAGCTGCCACATGGAGAACGGATTGGAGAGGCCAAGAGTGGGCGTGTTGGTGAAGTAGGTGGGGGTGCAGGAACTCAGGGGAGGGAATGACAGTTGGAAGGATTCAAGATAAATATAGGCAGTGAAATTAGCAAGAATTGTGTGTATGGAGAAGGTGGGGGGTAGGGGGGATCCCAGATTCTGATTTGATCAATAAGGTGGCTGGTGGTACCAATCTTAATTATAAATTACACAAGAAGAACAAGAATTGGGATGGTGTACCAGTAAATGATGAGTTTGATGCTAGGTATATTGAGTTCCAAGTGCCTGAGACAGGCAAGTTAAGATGCTAAAAAGGCTACAGAATACGGGAATTACAGAGCAGAGATCTAAGCGGAAGACACGAGCTTTGAAATCATCACCTTCTTCTCACAGTTGGTTGAAGCCAAGGCTAAATGAGGGAGAGAACCTGGAGGAGTAAGCATAAGGCCTATGGACTCCACCAAGAAGAGAGAATCTGGAGGCAGGTCAGGACAGGAGATGTCATAGAAACAGAGGAACGAGATATTCAGGAGTGGGGTGGGGGGATCAAGTAGACTTTGGACTGAGAGGTGGCCAATGAATTGTGCCATTAGGCCTTTTTCTGTGAGTTGTTGCTAGGGAAGAGTCATGCTACCTATTGTAATAAGGCAATGTTTTCCCTCCTTCTCCTTTTTTCCTTCTTCCCCACTTCCTCTTTCAGAACTCACCTTTTTTTTTTTTCTTTTTTCTATTCCTCTTCGTTTTCCTCCTTCTCCTACCCCTCCCCTCCTCCTTGGTCTTCTTTACAGACCTCTCTCACACTCTATGACCAATAGCATACTTAAAAATTCTGCCACGTATGTCACATCTTTTAAGTTCACAATAAAATTGAGAAGAAGACACAGAGATTTCCCATATACCCCTGACCCCACACATGCACAGCCTTCCAGGCTAGCAAAACCCTGCACCCCAGCGGTGCATTTATCGCCGATAAGCCTGCAGCAACACATCATGATCACGCAGCGTCCACCGTTTACACGAGGGTTCACTCTTGGTGGTGTGCATTCTGGGGGCTTACAGAAATGTATAATGATATGTGTCAGTCATTATTGTATCAGAGTATTTTTCCTGCTCAAAATATCCTCAGTGCTCCACTTAAGTCTGTGCCAATACTTGGCAACCACTGATTTCATTACTGTCTCCATGGTTTTGCTTATTCTTGGTGACTTTCTAAACACTAGTTGATAAAGACTTTGCTCCCATAGCCTCCCTGAGTCAGTTCCTAGTTCCAGCATTAGTGACCTCTCAGAAAGTTACTAGTAACTCAAGAGTAGCCAAGAGGGAGAACGTAGTGTTTTTCCATGAAGTGCTGGGCTTAACTTTCTATGGTTGCCTATTTTAAACCTTTGTAAGGACAAAGGTTAACTTGTGGATCTTTCCCCCCAACTTTTTCTAGCTAATGGAAGAGAGAACCCCAAAAGTTTAAACTTCTGTATGATATCAACCAGTTTTTAATATATACCCAGCTTCTCAAATGTGTTTTGATCCAGTTCTAAAATCTTACTGTTTACCTCAGTGATTAATGAGTTAAATAAAATATTTGACAACTGTTTTTTGTATTTGCCTGAAAGTCATGAATTTATCTTTTTGAAAATTATATTTTAACAGGCATAGAGAGGCAGAGCACTGATGGTGCCCCGTGAATGGAATGGTAGACTTTGCATGGACACTCGACTCTTCTATCTTATTCTTCTGGCAGGACCCTGCATTGCTGTGTTATGAAAGCAGACATCTCTCTTTTAAAAAAAAGGAATATATATATTATTGATTTCAGAGAGGAAGGAAGAGAGAGAAAGATAGAAACATCAATGATGAGAGCAAATCATTGATCAGCTGCCTCCTGCACGCCCCCCACATTGGGGATCTAGTCTGCAACCCAGGCATGTGCCATGACTGGGAATTGAACCGCGACCTCCTGGTTCATAGGTCAATGCTCAACCGCTAAGCCATGCTGGCTGAGTGCAGGCATCTCTCTTTAAAGTGGGCAGCTGTAATTGAAAATGACTGGCTTTGGAAAGATACTGACCATTGGATATGGATTTTCTAATCAGAGCAACAGTTACTGTCAGCATCCTGCTCAGCCCAGCTCCTGTGGCCGTGTTAGACAGCAGTAGCTCTGTAAGTGACCGAACCTAGGCAGAAGAAGGGGACCGAAGCTCTGCACATCTGCTCTGTGTCCCTCCCCCACTGTAGTGGACACATGTGCATGTTATGCATGTCATATATGTTTATGTCTCTGTAGCAACTTCACAAAGGCTCCTTGGTCTACCCAAAGGAATCAATGGCTTTAGGTCCCTGAGAAGATAAGTCAAAGGGAGTCAACTGTGAGGTAGAAAAAAGGCAGAAGACAAACCTAAAAGTTCTACAAAACCTGGAGGTGCAAGGACCTGCAGCTCAGAGTCCGAAGTCAGTGGAGATGGGAGACCACGGGGCTCTGAGCATCTGAATAAGGGGCGGGAGACATATTTCTCTGCATCTGCCTGGAACCGTGTTTGGTACTTAGCAGAAGCTAACCAACTTTTATGAATGAATGGTTGGCTCCGGGACTAAGTGAAAGAGAAGGCTTGAAATGACAAATAGCAGAAGGGTTTGAACGATAGAGAGACTGTGGCTGAGGAAGACTGAACAGAGAGGGCAGAGACGTGCTGGAAGGTCAGGGTGCTCAGGAAGCCGTGTCTCCTGCCCCATGCTAAGCCCTGAGTGAGAATGCACAGGTGTGCACTCTGCTGTCGACAACTCCACCACCGTGAGTGCGTGTCCCCCGATGAAAACTAGCAATGACACCATCTGCTCTGCCTCCATCCGGGGAGGCTGGGGCTGAAAGGCAATCTGTGTGAAAGGGCTCACAAAGTCCCAGCACCACTCGAGTCTGTGTTTCTAGGATCAGGTGTGGCAGCAAAGGTAGGAAAACCCTGCATCACCCATCTTACCGTTGAACCATGGCAGAAACTTAACGCCCAAATCCTAGAGTCTCTGAAGACTGGAAGCAGTTTTCAAATGATCAAAAAAACTCTGTAGTCACAGGAAGACAAAGTTCCTCGAGAGCCGTTCGGCTGCCCCAGGCCTGCAGCCGCGGCCCTAGGTTTCAGACAGTCTTGGATTAAGAAAGGTGTCTGTGAAGGGAATGTCAGCAGGGCTCCCCTCGCACCCGGAGGCTGAATCCAACCACGGGGTCTGTTGTGTTTGGACTGGGTTTGCTGATGTTCTGTGACAACTAGTTCCGGATGTTTTATAAACAATTAGCCTGACAGTGATGAACGAGGGTAACATTTGGGTATCATCTGCACTGCAATGAAAGACAGATGATTATTTTCGACAGAAACAGTCGCTGGCCATGTGTGAATGGGAGAGCCAGAGCCCCGAGGCTCCCACTGTCTTCAGATGTGGGAACGGATCAGAACCCTCTTGAGATGAGGCCCAACAGCCTGGGTGACCATCCTGATCTGGACATTGGGTAGGGCTTCAGGACATGCAACATACTTTAGGAAAGCCTATGTTTGCAGCACCGAATTTCAGTGATACAAAAAGAAAGGGAGACAGTTCAACCGTGGCAACAGTAAAATCAACAGGCCAGTCAGTCTGGAATCTGGGATTCATTTGGACTCACAATTAAAAAAAAAAAGTATGTCCTAGCTTATTCCTTAATCAGAACTTTACATTGATACATAATTTACATACCATAAACTTCATCCATTAAAACTGTACAATTCAGCCCTAGCTGGTTTGGCTCAGTGGATAGAGCGTCAGCGTGCAGACTGAAGGGTCCCAGGTTTGATTCTGGTCAAGGGTGCATGCCTGGATTGCAGGTTCAATCCCCAGTAGGGGGTGTGCAAGAGTCAGCCAATCAAAGATTATCTCTCATCATTGATGTTTCTATCTCTCCCTCTCCCTTCTTCTCTGAAATATTTTAAAACAACAACAACAAAGACTGTACAATTCAGCGGGTTTTTTTTAGTGTATTCACAGATATGTGTAACCATCACTACTCTCTGGTTGCAGAATATTTTCATCACCCCGAAAGGAAATGTACTTATTAACACTCACTCCCTATTCCCCTTTCTGCCCAGCTTCTGGCATCCACTAGTCTAGTCTTTGCCGCTGTGGAATTGCCTATTTTGGACATTTCTTATAGATGGAATCATATCAGATGTGCTCTTTTTTACCTGGGCCCTTTTACTTAGTATAATATATTTTAGGTCTGTCCATGTTGTAGCATGTATCAATACTTCATTCTTTTTATAGCCAAATAATATTCCATTTTATGACCATACTACATTCTTTGGTTGATGGACATTTGGACTGTTTCTACCCTTCGACTTATAAATAATGCTACTATGAATATCCATGTACAAGTGTTTTGTGTAGACATGTTTTCAATTCTCTGGGGTATATAACTGGGACAGAAATTGCTGTGTGTATGGTATCTCTGTGTGTCACTTTTGGAGGAACCGTTCCTTAGAGTTTTAAGTTAACCAGGTGAGCATCAGTGCATCTCCTCATCTTGCAAAACTCCCCAAATCTTTTGCAAGATGCCAGTAGAGGAATGTGCAGCTGAGGTGGCTTGAGGAATGGCTTGAGTGGGAGCTGCCCCTTCAGGTGTCAGAGTCCCTGACAGCCACAGAAATGCTGGCCTCTCTTTAGAAGGGAATTAACCCTTGCTGTGCCCGAAGATCCGGCTATTAGCCAGGACTGCTGGTGGCGATGGAGCCAATGATTTGACAGCTGCCATGACTGCTTTCCCTATTTTCTTTTTTATATCAGGTCACCAGAGAAATAAATTCACACCTACTGTATACCCAGCACACTGGGAGGTTGCTCTGAAGGGCACACATGAACTTGGCTGTTGACAGTCAGCCCAACGAACCAGGCACCCGTGTTGAGCAAAAAATTTTGACCAAATACCAAATTGTATGGTATAGATTGTAGGCTTTCCAGGGAGCAGAGCATTTGGCACGGGCTGTGAATATATGTAGGGACCCCACATTCACAGGCTCTCCAGGGAGAGTGATGTGAGGCTAAGTTGGCTCTAGTTGTACTTACGTAATTCATTCTGGGATGGAAGAGGCATCTACTTTCTTCCCCGAGGCATTATCTGGCACAGAAGTCATAAGAATGCTGCGAAGGCAAATCTAGGGTTTGTTTTGGTCACATGGTAATCTTGAGCCAAAGGGCCTGGGAGACATATGGGCCTCCTTCTAATGGTCTATGAAGAACAATGAGTCACCTGGGCAAGTCACCCAACCTTGTAGACTCTGGCCATAGAAGAGAGTAGGTCTTTCTGGACACCAGATGCCTCTGTGATTTGATTTCTTTCTGGTATATGACTCACGTGGAATGATTTTTTAAAATTACTGTCAACTGAACAGTCTTTCTGTTCTTTTCTGCAGCTGAATCTGGGTACATGGAGATGAAGCTGAATCGGTATTTTTTTCCACATTTAATTCAATTCAGCACAGCAGGGTCTGAATGAGGCAAGAAATCAGGAAGCAAAGGAACCCCGGGTGAATGTGAGAAAGTAAAGTTCTGGTTCAGCTTAAAGTTAAACCAACACCAGGGGTAGACAAGGCGTTATGTTCATCAAAATGTTGTTTCTGAATCAGAAGCATGGACATTTTGGGTAACAAAAATAGGAGGCATTTGGGGAAGTTTTGTTCTAAGGGCCATATTTGAATTTCCTAGAAATCACTCTTCCTATCATTTTCCTAAAGAACACAAAGAGTGAAGGGTTGGCTTTTAGTTACCACTGATTAGTTTAATACTATGTTAACACCGGTACAGGAGTTTTGTGGGGGGAAAAAAGGGGGGCGGGGATAAAAACTCGGAGTTCTTTGGATTTAATAACACACGATAATTTAGAGCAGATACACTCAATACCAGTCAAGGCCAGCTACATATGGCATAGAAAATATTTTTTTTTAGGTCAGTCAAATCCTACACATTTGAAAATAAATGAATTTGGTATAAATCTTTAAGAAGGGCAGACTCAGTGATGGACTCCCAGCATGTTGGAGGTTTCACATGGGGTGGCCACCAAATCAATAGAATCTGAAGTCCCTGTGGAAAATCTGCCTTTGAAAATCAAGCAGGAGTGCTAGCTAATCTTTTATGAGCTTATGATGAGTGCCAAGCACTATCTTGAGTATTTTGAATATATTAATTCCTTTAATCCCCCAAACGATCCTTAGGAGCTTAATGGCTGCTTGTTACTCTCAAAAACTTCAGAAAGACAATAATAGAACTGGAAAGAGAGAAAATGACAAACCAAATGGAGACACTATTAAAAAGGAGTAATCTGAATAAATAATCTGAGTGATCTGAATAAATAATCTGTACAATTCTAGCAATTGTCCTGTAGGTTTGAAATTGCATCAAAATAAACATTTGCCAAAAACACCCCTATGAAGAAAATCTTATTATTATTCTCATTTTAGAGATGAGAAAAACTGAGACACAGAGAGGTTAAGCTACTGTGAGGCAGAGGACAAGCATTTAGAAACTGTTTTAGCCACCTGACACTAAATGGTGGAGCCAGGATTCCAGATCACTGTTCAGGGAAATAAGGAAGGTGAGGGGGAGATAGAGAAATAGTATTAATTGTTCAAGTGGTTCTTTTGGTCTTTGTTGCTCCAGAAGCATAGTTTTGATCTTGTCACCAAGCTCAGCATGTGGGTTCTTGGGCAACTTAAGCAGAGATGTGGGGCAGGAGCTGGGAGGGACCTAGACTGTCATTCAGTCCAGTGCCTCTCAGAGTGTGGCTGTGGACTGCCACTGGTCCATACACTGCTCCCTGTTCACAAGGAGATGAACATGGCAGAGGACAAGCATTTAGAAACTGTTATAGCAACTTGACATTGCAGCTACATCCAAACATCAGCATCTTTCTGGTAATTCTCCCCCCCCCCACCCCACCCATGCTCATTAATTAAGTGCCTACTGCATGTTTAATATTGCATGAGACTTAAGCCTGCTAAAGACAAAGTTAGATCAGTAATTACATCACGTCACATCTCAAATATGATAGCCGTTTCAAATATATCAAGTCCCTTTTAAAATTTCTAACGTCTATTTTTGAATTGAGATATAATTAACAAATAACATCATATTCGTTTCAAGTGTGCAAAGTAATGACTTAATATATGTATAAATTGTGAAATGATCACCACAATGTCTAGTTAACATACATCGCCACACAGGTACAATTTTTTTGTGTGAGAACTTTTCTTGATCATAATTTCTTGTGACGAGAACTTTAAAAATCTACTCTTTTAGCAACTTTCAAATCTATAACACAGTATTATTAGCCACGGTATTCATTTTTGCATTCCACAAAAGATCAGTTCCCAACAGATTGGAAGGAGAAGAAAGGAAAAATCTTGCTTCCTCACCATAGATCGTTTGAAAAGCCCTGCGCTAGTCATACTCTCTCTCTTCACCGCTGAGAAAACCAAGGCTAAGACAATTAAAGAGCTTGGAAAGTCTCATAATTAGCCCTAACTGGTTTGGCTCAGTGGATAGAGCGTTGGCTTGCAGACTTAAAGGTCCCAGGTTTGATTCCGGTCAAGGACATGTACCTTGGTTGCTGGCACATCCCCAGTGGGGGTTGTGCAGGAGGCAGCTGATTGATGTTTCTCTCTCATCGATGTTTCTAACTCTCTATCCCTCTCCCTTCCTCTCTGTAAAAAAATCAATAAAATATATATTTTTTTTAAAAAAAAGGAAGTCTCATAATTGGTCAGTGGGAAGGGCAGGAGCTAGGACTGAGCCTTCTGTTTCCAGCTCTATGCCTTGCACTTCTCTTCCAGACACTATTCCCCTTGTGCCTTCACACAACCTAGGCAGCCATGAGAATAG
The DNA here is from genome assembly GCF_028538775.1 of Myotis yumanensis. Taxonomy (NCBI): domain Eukaryota; kingdom Metazoa; phylum Chordata; class Mammalia; order Chiroptera; family Vespertilionidae; genus Myotis; species Myotis yumanensis. The sequence continues at coordinate 18,260,711 of NW_027223762.1, forward strand.
CCAAGGGCCTCTCTCTCCTCTATCTTCAAGCTGCCCTTGGACTCCAAGGCTAAAGTCTGCCCGTGTCAGTCTTTGTTGAGTTCAGACTCCGGGCTTAGGGAGAGAGAACTCTCTGAAAACAACAAAGCCCATTGTTTCCTGCCTCTCCTGCTCACTTGCTTGTTACTGCTTAGAAAAGATTGATCATTGGTGAGAATAAATAGGAAACCAAGTTACTAGGAATATTTTCCCAGGATATGGCACCTTTTTAATCCCAAAGAAGTTCATAAATCATCCAGCTGTGTCAGAGGCTCGTGGTAGCAAGGGGTGGAAGCCAACTGGCGTCCTAAGTGGAATAAATGGAAAACTTTGGTTGTGGAAGCAAAGGGAATTCTCCATCTTAATTAAGAAAGAATTCTGCAATATTGAAAGTCTAGGTAGAGAAGGCAAGACCTGGTTTCTGACTTCATTAAAATGAACCCTGTTTCATTAGAACTTAGTTAACACAAATTGGAAAGAATCAAGGCTAAAGCCTATTGAACTTGGCCTAGTTGAGAAATTAAAACACACGAATTCAACTCCTGCTCTTGGAAATAGTCCACCTTCTTAGATTATAGGGGACAAACCTGACCTCCTTCTAAGAAGCATGAGTACATTATATGCTTCTCCATGGGAAATGGACTTCGGTGTTTCTGAAATAATACATTTAAAGGGAAATTTTTATTTAAAATTCTCTAATTCAATAAGTATGGAGCTTCACATCAACCAAGAGCTTGTTTAGGATCATTTTTACTGTCTGGCTGCTTGCAAAAGTCAAATCAGTAAACTATGCAGGACAAAATGTTATTAATGCAATGCAAATAAAGACAGGGAAAGGGAAATTTTAGAAATCCAAATAAACACCCTTCATGTGATTTGTTTTCCAAACAGTTCCCGAGATTCTCTTTCCGCTTTGGTCATGCCTCCAGTGCCTTCTAGCGATAACCCTGGATACTCCACATTTCAGCAAGATACAAATATTTCTCTCTTGTGTTCTTGTTTGCTGTTTCTGTTAGAAACATGAAAGCCACATTGGCTGGATGGAAATCTTAGAGGGATGCAGGAAGAAAAGATCAATTGTTTGACAATAAATATGGCAAATCCCATGAGATTCAACAAATGCTTAAAAACGAAAGCAAGAATATTGTGCTTTGATTTATTAACTATACAGTGAGCTCTAGAAATTATTGGGCAGGTGACCTGTGTGTGTGTGTTGTGGGGGAGGGAGGTGGATTTCAACACAAAATTTTAAGTCTTCAATGACAATGCAGAGATCAAGAGATGTGGGAGAGCTGAATTTTCCTGTGACTGGGATGGTTTTGTTCTTGGCTTAGCAAAATGGACCTGGGATCGTCTAGTTTTATAAACTCCTGATAATGAAGTGGCTCCGGTTATTTGCCATTGTTGAAAGGAAATGAACCTTTTCTGTAATCTTGATGTTCAGTGTGAATTTGGGAATAGCAACTGAAATTTGTCTCTCATTGCTGACTGCCTAGAGGCACCACAAGCCAGGCCCATGTGTCTGTCAGGAAAGTCAGTTCTTTTCCTGGTAAAGCCCTCTCTGTCTCGGGATCATGTGAGATTCCCCACACAACGCTCAGAAAGCATGAGATCATCCTGAAATAATGAGAGTGAGAGCTGGGACCTGACTTCATCCCCGCCCCCCCCCCCCCCCCCCCCAAACACACACACAGATTTTGCTTTCTACTCTTGTCCGTCATATCTGAAAGGCTGACAGTTACTAGGGGCTGTGGCCAGGCACGAGGGAGAATATGTCACTGCTGGCCGTGTTGGCCATAGCAACATGTCTGCCTCGGGGCAGATGCAGTATGGATGGGCAAACAGAAAAATGTGTCAGAAGGCGCGGAACTGAAAGAGATCAAAGGTGAGTGCTGAGGCCGTCCATCAGACACTTTCAGAGACTAGTAACAGGGTGTTCACACAGTCATGTTACTTTTCAGTAAGTTCTCAAGCTGACCAAGAAAATAATTGATGTTGTTTTGTCACCCGTTGGCAACTTCTCAAAAAGCGTATGGTAGAGAAGAACCCTCATTTCTTACAACCTCAATCAGGGCTGAATTACATCAATCAACAAATAGATCAAGCACCAAGAGCATTGAGTTAGTAGCTGTTGAAGCATCAAATACATATAAGACATATTACTTATTCACAAGAGAAGTTCAAAGTCAGTGGGAAAGATGTGTAAACAGGTTTTTCAATGCAGTAAGACAGGAGCTATAATAAAAGTACAGAGAAGGTGCTACAGGAACACAGATGGAGGGTCAATTGCTTCTGCTTGGGAAAGTCTGAGAAAGTATCAGAGTGCAGGAGAATTTAGATTCCTGGAAGGAGAAATAGACTTTACCAAAGAGAAGGATTAAAATAAAGAAGCACATCAGCTATGAAGGTGGAAGTCAGGGATGTAGTTGGTCTTTTCAGTGAGTAAGCATAGGACAGCTTCATTGCCAATATCTCTGTGTGTCAAGAGGTATAGTCTCTCAGAAAAACAATTTCCAAGACTCTTGTCTCACTTTGGACTCAAAAATCCCATTGGACGCAATGATCTCTTTGTTCTAGTTGTGTCAGACTGTCCCTCAGAAACAATGAATGCACTGGTCCCAGAGGTGGGATTACTGCTGGGGAGATGGTGAGCCTCACGGAGAAGCTCCCCAGAGCACTGCACCCAGCCTTGAATAGGAGCCGAGAGAAGCAACTGCTCCCGTGTGGCATCATACACGGGGAAGGCCAGAGAGCAGTGGAGTGCTAGGTCAGCCGGGTTACAGTAACTGGACAGCACAAGGAGGTGGGGTCTGGCAGAGTGGAGGCTGAAGCAGGAACCACGGTCATGTGCTGCAGGGGCAGCATGGAAGACCAGGGGGGCAGCATGGAAGACCAGGGGGACTTCACTCCGGTAGACACCAGAAGGAGATGACCTCTACGGCCTCAGATTCCTCTTTTGTACAATGATCTAGTTTACCTAAATCAGTCATTGGCAAACTTTGCTTCCTAGAGCCTGAGATTCCATAAAGGTGCCTCTGTGGCAGGAGATGAGAAAGAGGCCAAGTTGGAAAGGCTAACCCTCCCCAAACTCAACCCAACCAGAGTATTTTGATTTCATTTGTTTTCATATTGGCAACCTATGTGAGATATAATTAGAAAAAAAGTATAATTTACTGTTCAAAAAAATTCAGTATCTTGGACTAGAGAATTAAGTCTTGACTGTGATTCTAAGCCTCCCTTATTTCCTCTACAATCTCATAATACTTGTTTTATGCTTCTCTAAAATACGTCCAATTTCACCTTGTGTTACTTTTCATGTTTCAAAGATGTGTACTTTTTCTCTTATGAAACTTTTCACTCCATAAAGACAAGTTTATGGCTGCTAAACTCTCCCTAGTGAAACTGGCCTCCTTCCTGTTCCTCAGCTTCCCCAAGTTTAGACCTTAGGGCCTTTGCACTTACGGTTTTCTCTATCTGGAATTGTTTTTTCCAGATTTCCATAAAATTTGCTCTTTCACTACCTTTGCTCAAATGTGACCATCAGACTTATCTGATGGCTTTTTCTGAGCACCTAATATTTAGAACAGAACCACATCCCCCCCTGCATGAACACACATACACACATGTTCCAGAGGCTCCTTGTTCTGTTTTATTTCCTCCACAGCACTTACCGTCACTTGCATATCTTATATTCATTGTTTGCCTCACATCTGCTCATCCCACTAGAATGTACATTTCAGGGGGTAGGGCCTTTCTGCGTTTTGGTCACTGCTCTGTCCCTGGAACAGAGCCTGGCATGGAGAAACCCCCACTCACTGGACGCATTTGAGACTCAGCTCCTGCCTAGCCAAGACCTCCTGTTCTGTAAAGATAAGATTCCACATCAGTCACTTACACTTTAGCCAGGTTTGCTTTTTGCCTGTAACATCTAAACCAGTGACCCAATAAAACTTACCTCCTCTAGTACCAACAGTAACTGGACAGAGTGGTAAAAAAAAAAAAAAAAAGGAGGGGTTGGAGTTGAGGATTTGGGTCTGAACTGTGACACAGCTAGTGAGGTGCTTTTAGGCAAGTTACTTAACTTCTCCAAGCTTCACTTTCCCCATTTGTAAAATGAGGAAGTAATTTACCTTGGCTTGAATTGCCTCCCTCAAGAAGCTATTGCGTATTTATTACCATTGATATAAAGTGCTTGATCACTCATAAGGCAATGTGTTAAGAGGTATTAAACACTGAAGAGAGTTAGGGATTTGAGTTCTTGTCCCGGTTGTCTTACTGACTAGTTAAGTGACCTTGGGCAGGTTGCCATTTCTCTGGGCCTCAGTGTGTGTGTGTGTGTGTGTGTGTGTGTGTGTGTGTGTGTGTGTGTAATAGGGAAGAAAAAAATCGCATGAAGTGCCGAATGCAGACGCTCAGGGAGAGAACCACCTCAGCTTAAGAACACACCTTATATGGGTATGTTTGGTTGTGAAAATGAGGCCCACTGGGCACAGCTTCACTGGACTATGAGTGAAACAAAAGGAATTATGTTTCTCTCCATTATAGAAAAAAGATATTAGTGAGGTGACCGAGGCAGAGAGAAGTGCTGGAAGAGGAGCAGTGAACCAGAGGAGGCAGGGGTGGGAGAGAGGGCCCACAGAATGGCTAGGGGCTGGGACCCAACTGGATAAATGGCCTCTGAGAAGCTGTGAGTGATGGGAAAGGCCAGAGGATTCTTAGGACAGACACAACTAAGGTCCAGTGAGGAGATGTTCTCCAGAAGGACCCGGATGCAGGTCCACTGCTCTTACAGACACATTTGGTCTGGGCACTCTCCTCTCAACACATGGACAGTCTCCCTTTTCCTGGGCCAGCTCTCTGCTAGCTCCTTCTTTCCTTAGCGTTCCCATGGTTGTGCTTGGGACACCAAGGCCCTGGCCCTCTGGTTAGAACTGTCCTTTTTAAGAATACTGCCTTTCAGGAGTAATGAGCAATGGCAGTGCTCCTATTCAGGTCTCCTAAGATTTTTGTTTTTTTCCCTTGACCATTTCTGTGCACACTTCCTCACTCCTCTGTTGTGCATTTGATTCTGATTGACAGCATTTAGGGCTTTTTGGAAATTTGCTTTTAGTCCTATCAGAGCCTGTGCAGAGAGCTCTTAGTCAAAGGGCATGGGATTTTATTCTCCACAGCCCTGCCCATGGCCCGGCGCGCTTGCCTCAGTTGGTCCTACACAGAAGTGCACCTTACACCGTGCCTGAGACTGCAGCCTTGCTTGGCTTCCTCCCGTTTCCTCTCTGCTTCCCCCACCCTCTTTCCAGTCTCCTCTAGAAGTAAATCACTTTTTTAATAAACCACTTGCTCACAATCTCAAACCCTCATCTCAGGGAGCTCAACCTAAAAATACTCCCAATCTCCAAAAGCTTAGGTTCCTTTAAGAATCAGATGAAAGTTCTGGGCACCTTTGCTAAAAGAAATTACATGTACATCCCCATGTAATTGGCTCGCCTCTGCTCCATGATCTTGGAAGTGTAAGAAATAACCTCATCCATAATTTCCCCAAATGAATCTGACTCAGCCTTCTACCCACCAGGTAGTTGAGAAACCCAAGTTCAGTTATTTGTGACAGCCTTTCTCAGTCTTTCTCACTATTCACTTGAGATGGTACAGGAAACCTGGACCGGAAGTGTCGGGGAGAGCACAGGAGTTCAGTCCAATACACTCGGGTTCGTGTCCTGCTCTCAGGGGTGCGGGAGATGATACGTGGCTAAGCTCCGGGATCTGTGCTGAGCTCCCCACTGCTGGCTGGTGTTCAAACGCTCTCAGTGTGCAGGAAACACACCCAGCCATTCTCATGTGAGTCCCAGAAGAATTTATATGGACGGCACCTCTTCCCTCATTCCCTACCCCCAGTTCTATTCTCACCACCCCCCCCTTTTCCTCTTGTCTTCACTTCCTTCCCCCTTCCAGGGTAACTCCTATCTCTGTCCTCTGCTCTCAACAAAGAAGTGGATGGAGGTGAGGTTCAGGGCAGAACCAGGTCCAGGAGCACTGAAAAGAGAAACTTGTCTATCTCTGTAGCAGGGGGAAGGGAGGAATTGCCCTTTTATTCATTTCCTACAAACAAAAACTGATTAAGGGAGGCATTAATTACCCAGTAAAATATCCCTGCTTAGATACAATATTGGATACAACTTTAGGAAGTTCCTAGTTCCCAGGACTCTCGGTTACCAACTCCTGACCTGGAGGAAGTATGAAAGCCAGTTATCACACAGGCTATCTCTACCAGCCAGTGATGAGGACACTTGACTCTTGAATGTAAAGGTCTCTCCTTAATTTAGAATCTCTATCTTATGCCTCTGGCTTCTCACTCATTAATAACAAAACTGCTTCAGTTGAAAGATAAAGTGAGGCAAGAATGCCAGGAAACAGAACCTTTGTTTTTACCACAGTGCCCAATTAATAAGCAAGCGCTGGGACTTTAAAAGCAGGGCGCAGGATCGGGATTGGAGAGGTTTGAGAGACAATGCTCCCTCAAATCCCTGGGTTTAGGGCCAGGATTGGGATGTTGGTGCCATTTTTTTACCATTGTCGACATCATTTCGCTATGATGGCAATACTTGTTGAATCTGTGTCAAAAGCAATCTCATTTGGTGTTTTGGCTCATGAGATGGTGACAGGTCTTGGGCAAAATACTTTGGCCAGGTGATGGCAAAGGTAAATATTCCCAGTGGTCAGATAGAGGTACAGGGACTGTGGGAGGCAGTTAGACAGACATGAGCAGAGGAAGGACAATGGGCCAGGTACAGAAGGTCACCAGAGTGGAAAGCGGGCAACCCCCACAGCCACCCCCACCCTCCCCAGCGAAGGACAAATATAGGGTGGGACCCCAGGGTGACCTTTCCTCTCCTAGCATATTGCTGGTCCTGTGGTTTGGACCCTCTGATGGTTCCTCCCTAGAAATAACATCTAGGCCTCAGTTGTATTTCAGCTCCAGGCCCAGAAAATCTCAGGACCAGTTGCGTTGAATAATGATCCCTTCCCTGGCACTGACCAATCAATCACTGAAGACCACAACCCTGAAAGGACTCACCTGGAAAGCTGCTGAGTAGTCTATTGAGATCTTCCCTTGGGACCTCCCCTAAAATCTCCACCCTAAAAACCCTTAGGATGGAGGACCCATGTGCCCTCCCTCCTGGGAACTGGCCCTTGCCATTTCCTTCCCCTTACAGCCCCCACCAGGCGAGTCACCTTTACCTTCCTCGCTCCCAAGTTCCTAGGGCCCTTCTATAACTTGTTTCCTAAGCCCATTTATTCTACAAATTACTTCTTCTACCTCTATAATTTAAAAATAAATCTTTTAAAATATGTTTTTATGATTTTTAGATAGAGAAGAAAAGAGTGGGAGAGAGAGACACATCAGTCAGCTGCCTCATGTATGCCCCCTACTGAGGATCAAGCCAGCAACCCAGGCATGTGCCCTGACCAGGAATCAAACCCAGGACCTCTTGGTCCATGGGACAATGCTCAGTCACTGAGCCACACCAGTCATGGCTCAAATTACCTCTGTAATTTTATAAATAAATGTCCTCTTATAGTTTGAGTCTTGGCTCAGAATTCTTTCTTAGCCAGAACTCGAGTACTGAGGTTGCTGAATCCAGGTCCAGTCTGACCCCACTGTCTAACAGCCAGTGTTGTTCCTGCTGCCTACAATAGGACTCTCACCTTCTTATGGATAGTGAACATGCATCTTTCATCTTTATGTACCTAGCAAACAGCACAATGGCTGGCACTTACTTTACTAATAAATAAATGTTAAATTGATCTAACTCGTCTCATATAAACTCTGTTACAGTAGTTGGTTAGCATGAAGCGTTGGTTATATTGATCAAATTTATAAATATCTCCCCTTGGAAAAGGGGTATGTCTTTACATTTGCACTTGATATGTACTATGCCATCTGGAGAGCAACAAAGAAGGTCAGATCTGCTTAAATATTCAAATTAAAATTTGAGTCCCACCCTAGCTGATCCCACCCTAGCTGGTTTGGCTCAGTGGATAGAGTGTCAGCCTGTGGACTAAAGGGTCTCAGGTTCGATTCCTGGTCAGGGCACATGCCCAGGTTGTGGGCTTGATCCCCAGTAGGGGGTGTGCAGGAAGCAGCCAATCAATGATTCTCTCTTATCATTGATGTTTATCTCGATCTCTCCCTTTCTCTCAGAAATCAATAAAAATATATTTTTTAAAAAATGACTCTAAGCCCTAACCGGTTTGGCTCAGTGGATAGAGCTTCGGGCTGCGGACTGAAGGGTCCCAGGTTCGATTCCGGCCAAGGGCATGTACCTTGGTTGCTGGCATATCCCCAGTAGGGGGTGTGCAGGAGGCAGCTGATCGATGTTTCTCTCTCATCGATGTTTCTAACTCTCTATCCCTCTCCCTTCCTCTCTGTAAAAAATCAATAAAATATATATTTTAAAAATGACTCTAAGTCCCTATTACATTATTATACATTACTCCTACCTCTTCTATCCAGAAGGTTACTCTTGTTCTTGACTCCTTCCTAGAATAAGAACTCAGATGCAGCCCCTTGGAGCTGAAGTATGTTATAACCACTGCTTCATATTTACAACTAAAACTCAACCTTGGCATTAGAGGAGGAAAGGAAGTATATCTATATTTGGGAGTATATAGTTATGATTTCTTTCATAGTGTAAAAATAACCCATACCAAGTAGGTGAATCAAGCTTGCACCCATTCTTTGTTGCCCTTCTTATTTTTGTGAGGCTGAGGTTTTATTGGAAGCCACTCTTCAAGTGAAAGCAGAATCACCTACAAGACGGCTTTCATTCATTTGCTCACCAGAAAGGAAAAATGATATATTAATATTCCATGTATAAAATCATAACAGTGATTGCTACAAAGAAAAGTCTTGTTGGTCTTGGCATCATGTTAATAATTATGGGATATTCTTATTTGTACTAAAGTCTGTTTTTAAAATCTGATTACAGCTTTAATGAAAGAAATTTGCCACTCATGCTCTTCATATATCTGGGGCATGTAAGAAAGTGGTCACAATATGGTCAACTTGTCTGCCATCAATGGAGGTACAGCCAAAGGTCAATGCCGGAGTTCCTTCACTGGAATAAGTTCTGCATAAATCATGATGTGGTACAAAGCATCGCCATTTAATTGTGATGTAACTTCCACTGAAACAGACACAGTGGTGAAATGTTGCTTTTATTTTTTAGAGAAAAACAGATTATTTAGTAACAAGGAATTTAAAAAAGGAATTCTTAATTCCTTTTCTCTCTTCTGGTGACTGAACTGTGATAGTCAAATGGATAGCAACATACAAGAATTCCCTTGTAGCCCTTGATCTTTTGCAGAAATGCTAAGATGCCTGAGCTATGTGGCTTGTAATTATTATTTTCTAGACAGAAGTGCCAGCTGTTGTGCTTTCCAGTGTATCGGTGGTTGCTACATTTTCCTTCTTGTCTTTGGGTTTTATGACAGGAAACAGAAGTACTTCTTTGATGTTATCGGTGTCTGTGAGAAACATAATGGCTTGGTGGATGCCCATGCCCCAGCCAGCTGGGGGGCACGGAAGGGGGGGCCGGGCAGTCCATAGTTCATGGCAGTGCAGAAGTCTTCATCTATGAACATGACCTCATCATCTCCAGCCGTCTTGGCCTTGGCCTGCTCTTCAAAAAGCTGCCACTGCCTCATGGAGTCAGTCACTCAGCTGGGTGTAGACATTACATATTTCCTTCTTCATGACAAACAGCTCAAAGCCTCAGTCAGACCCTCTAGAGCCCAAGGGCTCATTCTCTGCAAGTGGTCACAGTTGAATGTAGGATTGATGCATGTCATTTACAGGAAGTCCCCAACAAGTTCATCAAGGAGCCTGGCTGTAGTCCAAGGTGTAAGCATTTAACAGCTTTTGTCACCTATGTATCAGGAAGAATTTTCTTCTATTTTGAAGAGGTTAGTTCTATTTTGAAGAGGATGGTAGGTAACCTTGTAACTGCCCGTAATGTTCTTCACCATCCCTGAGATCATCTCCATGATTTCCAGGATATCTCGATAGTCTGTGTAAGCCATGTAGAACTCACAGGTGGCGAACTCATGATTATGAGTCAAATTGATTCCTTCATTCTGGAAGTGGTGTCCAAATTTGTGAACTTGTCCATGCCATCAACCACCAGCATCTTATGGTAGAGCTCTGGAGCAATTCTCACGTATACTAATTTATGTCCTATTCATTGTGGTAGGTGATTAAAGGTTTGGCTACAGCTTCCCCTGGGATGAAAGAAATGCATATGTTTTTCACCCATAATCTATTGGCCAGAACTCAGTCACATGCTCCTAATTTATTTGCAAAGGCAGCTGGAATATGTGGTATTCCTCTGTTCCCAGGAGGAAGAAATGGAATGGATGAGCATCTGGCCGATTTCTGCCAAATCTCATATTCATTTTAGGTCTTTTCTTTCTCTTGTCTTTAAATCTGTTTTGAAACACTTTAGTCCCTGGGATTTCTGGGGACAAGAACGTTCACCAGTTATACAAATATAAAGTAAAATTATTATATTAATATAATTTTTCATGAAAAAATGCTGAATGTTGAGGTACTTTTAAATCATGTTTCTGTAAATAATGACATTTTTATACACTCAAAATAAGTATATCCATTAATAGAATCATTCAGTGAGGTGACTGTATCCTCCTCACCCAGAGCAGCTCTGATTTTAATTGTTTATGTATTGGGGTTCCAAGTAAGATTTTTTCCATATGAGAATTTCCCTTCTGGAAAAAAGATTTGAGAGGTACTGAATCTGGACAGGCTGCTCCCTGGACTCTGGTCACATAAGGATCAGAATCTTTCTCCATTCAGATCCAGGAGCCAAAAAAGGATCTTTTCACAAATGCAAAGAAGGGGGGATCAGAGACCTGTCAGACAGAAGAGACAGTTTTCAAAACATTCATATTCTTCCTGCTTTTGAGTTCTGAGTCAGCAAAGTGCGAGCTTCAGCAGCTCTGAAACACTGTCCTCCATGGAGTTTTGGAAAACGAATCACCTTCCATTCGTGGACACTTGCATTTCCACACTTGCATTTTACGAAGCTTCACACCCAGACCTTTTGGCTTCGAGGTTTGCTTCATTTAGACCCATACTGCAAAGGCCTGGACTCTGATCACAGCCAGGAATTTCTTCAGCTCCAGGGATTTGTTTGGTTTTGTGTCATTTTATTCCATTTTATCCCTTCCGTATGATTCAGATGTTTCAATACCAACTCATGGTTGTTTTAAGAAGAAGAAATAAAAAAGCAGCAAAACAGCACCTCTCTTTAAAACAGGAAAACATGCTGGTTTGAATTTCCGGTCAGATTTTGGGCAGGTTAGCTGGCAGTTGGTGATTTGGACACATTTCAGGATTCAGACTAAATTTCACAGAGCTTTATTGCCTCCCTCTGGACCCCTGTTACAGAACAGGAAGATGCCAGGCTTACCTTAGTAACCACACTTTTCATAGCTGCCCTTCTGAGGCACATCACAAATGCTTTTCTCTTCATTGTCTCGTGGCTTTTTACTCCATCTGTGCTTTTGGAAAGGGACTCTGAGTCATCAGCAGCATTTTACAATGGGGGGGAAATGGGACTTAGCAAGAAAGAGCCTGATGTCACTTGAGTCTCTTGGCAAGGCAGCCACGCCTTTTTGCAGTTATTGTTACCTTAATGAGTTTTTCATTGTGGAATACTTCCCAATATACAGAAAAATTACAATGGTGGTGCAGAGTTCCTGTGTGCCCCTCCCCCTCCCTCCTCATTGTCAGCCTCTCACATTACTGTGGTACATTTCTCACCCTCATACACCAATATTGATATATTATTATTATCTCAAGTTCATACTTTATTTCACTTTTCTTAGTGGCAACCTGATACCCTTTTTCTGTTCTAAGATATGTCATCCTGGGTCCTACATTACATTTACTTGTCATGTCCCTTCCACTATCATTGTGTGTGTGTGTGTGTGTGTGAGTGAGTGTGTATGTGAGTGCGTGTGCATGTGTGTGTGTGTGTATACCAGGCTGGGATGTAATATGTAGGTCATAGCCACCCACAGTGAAAGCCACTGGTACAGAGCAAATTACAGTTAACCACTCCTTTAAATTCCTGGCAATCATTGAAAAGAGAATGTTAAGGAACATTCCAAATATTAGAAGTATTTGTGATGCTAGTTTGTTACAGTAAAAAAAAAATGGAGAGAACAGAGTTAGATTTATGGGAAATTGAACAGCAAATAGAATGTATCCTGGAAATGGAGAAGATTCAGGCTCCAATACCATTCAGGTCTATAGGGACCCATAGAGTTTTCAAAGCAAGCGCTAATGTGCTCCTGCTCGTGAAGTTCGCTTCTTTCAGGCATGCTGGTTGTCCTCCGTGACTCAGAGCAGGCACTTTTACTGATTTTTTGTGAAATGTCAGATGTGGTGAGTTGCCTGGGCGTAGGAAGAGTTGGTACGTAGGTTTGGCCTTCATTGGCTGTTTCCCACGGGAAAAGTCAGTTGATTAGATGAAAGATGAAAGGCTGTCCCTGTCAGCTGTTTCAGGCCATGCACAGATGGAAGGAAGCAGGGAAGGTGGGGTGTGTACATTTGTCACAATCCTCAGTCCAGATCACTTAATATGGAATTCCTGCCTTATTGGTGACGGAGGATAGGCAGTATGGTAAGGTCAAAGGTGATGAGAAAACTTCAAAATATTTTTTAGGGCTGATAGTATGACCCCCCTAATCCAACAAATTCTTGTACTTAGGGTGTCCTTGTAGGCTTTGGAAAGGTGGCAGGACAGAGATAGATAGATAGATAGATAGATAAATGGATTCAGTTTTATGGCTACCTGAGAATGAAATCTCCATGGTCTCTTTGGGATAGACAGGATTTGACTGGGGTAACTCACCTTGTATGTTTCAAGCCAAAGTGAACAGATTCTGTACACTTAGTGGTTGTAAATAAATAGGACTTAGGAGTGTTTTAATTTTTTAAAATAAATTTCCTGCCCTTAGAATACATTGTTGGAAGCAATTTTCAGAATATTTTAATCTTTCTCCTTACCCCTAGGTAGGTAACTTGGTCACAATCTCCAGCTGGGGTCAGCTTTGCATGAACTTCTCAGCCCCTCCTTGGCTTTTCATATTTACTTTCAATTCGCTAAAGCTCCTTCACTGTTTCCAATCTGCTTCGGCCTGGTGTTTCCATTGGGGAAGTAAATGGCAAAAGACCACATGGCACTCAAGAGCAAACACTGCTGAAGGCCACAGCTGCTGCTTAAGGGGGAAGCACAGGCTGGTTGGAGGGCCAAGGCAGTGTGTGGAGGCGCAGTCAGAAACGTGGTAAAGGAAAAAAAGCTCTGCTTCCTCCGTATTGCCTCTGTTTAGGTCCTTTAGGAAGCAGACACCAAAATGGAATTAGAAATGCAAGACATTTGTTGGGAGATAAGAAAAAGAAAAGAGAGAAGGAGCAGGAAGCAGAGAGGAGACCCTCAATCAGGATGCAAGTCTAACTCCGTGAAGGGAGAGCAGGAAGGAAGAAGAATTAGGTAGGTAGAGCTTCAGACCACAGGGCAACCCTAAAAACATCTTGGCTAGACTGATGGGGATCCCCAAAGCACCAAGTCCTACTAGACTAGAAATTCCTCCACTGGGCAGGAATGCCTGCTCTAGTCAGTCCCCCACCCCATGGTTGGTCATTGGCTAGAAGCTGCTGAGAAGAGCATAGCCTTGGTGTGAATGTTGCCATGGATCCCAAAGCTTCAGAAGCTACAGACGGGCAGATAAGTGCACTGCTCACTATGGATTCTCTCAAAGGGAGATCTGAGCAGTGCCTTTCCTTGGCGGCCACACCCATGAATCACATTAGCATCAGAGCTCAAAAAAGGCAAGAATGGGTGAATTCCATCTCAGATATCTGGTCACCCAGCTATTCTCCTCCCCCCACCCCCATACCATAGACGATTATAAGAGCCACAGAATGGAGTTAAAGTGCTGAGAATTTTTCTTTATGTTCTAAAATCCGAAGGCACCTGGCAAAATTTACCTTGACCCAGTTCAGTTTCTTTCGGCTGCCATATGTGGTCCAAAAAGCCGCTCCGACAATTTACAGTGTGCTGACTCAACTTGGCAGAGCCGGAAGCCTCTTGGCAGAAATGAGAGCTATCTCACCTCTCAGATCTGTGCGGAAAGGGAAATTAATTCACTGGGTTTTATTCCTTTTTCTTTGTATGGTGTTGCCTTTAAATGTTACAGGGTGTTGGCTTTTCTGTGACTCAGAAGCATAAATCCTTTTCTAAGGTGCAGAATTAAATTTCAGAATGAAGAAAGTCTCTTCTTGTTTTTTATTTTAAGTGCAATAACTGATTATACAGAAGCAGTTGATTCAAATATGAAAAAAGGGGAAGAAGGGCGGGAGCATAAGTGACCCGTAAGCCAAAGGTAGTTTCTGAACACGACTCTGTAGGTAAATTCAACTTCACTAGGAGTTTTTCAAAATTAGGCCACTTATTTCAGTTGAGCCTGTGATTGAAAGCATCTGCTCATTTACTTTGACCAACACATTCACAACTCCTTCTCATATTTTGTATCTCTGGGCCCAGACATTACAGTTATCTTCATGTGAGAGTTAAATTGGAGCCTGACAAATTAAAGGCTCAAAGGGACACAAAATTCCACCTTCAGAACAAAAAGTGCCTCTCCCATGGATAAAGAAGTGGTGGTACAAATATACAATGAAATACTAATTACAAAAAAGTATGAAATCTTACCATTTATGACAGCATGGGTGGACCTAGAGGGTATTATGCTAAGTGAAATATATCAGATGGAGAAAGACAAATACCATATAATTTCACTTATATATGGCTTCTAAAGAACAAAATAAACAAACAGAAACAGACTCATAGATGCAGACAATAACTGAGGTTGACAGTTGGGAGGGGGGTGGGGCTGTGTTAAAAAGGTGAAGAAATTAAAAAGTACAAATTGGTAGTTACCAAATAAGTCACAGGGATGTAAAGTACAGCATAGGGAATATAGTCAATAATATTATAATAACTATGTATGGTGCCAGGTACTTGAATTATTGGGGGAATCACTTTATAAATTATATATATAATTATCTAACCACTATGCTGCACACCTGAAACTAATATAAAATAAATTGAATGCCAATTGTAATTGAAAAATAAAATTTAAATAAAAAGGAAAGAGCCTGGCCTCAGTGGCTCAGTGATTGAGTGTTGACCTATGAACCAGAAGGTCATGGTTCAATTCCCAGTCAGAGCACATGCCCGGGTTGCTGGCTCAATGCCAGATCATGCAGAAGGCAGCCAATTAATGATTCTCTCTCATTATTGATATCTCTATCTCTCTCTTCCTCTCTTAAATCAATAAAAATATATTTTAAAAAATATTTAAAAATTTTTAAAAAGGAAAGAAAATTTGGCATGTTCCTAATAGCAATACCTAATTCTTCCATTTGGATACCTTTAGCACTTTGATCTATAAATAAACTAACTAGCTCATTAAGAAAAACCATTGGACTCTCCCAGAGGTCCAATTTTTCCAGATGCAAATTCCAAAGATATTCCACAGTCCACCTCTTGGGCCTACAGTAGGCACCCACGGAATGTATGTGATGAACTTGATTCAAGAAAGCTGGCCAAACATAAGTGGAGAAAGGGTAGTGGAAGTGGGCGGGTGAATCTATTCTATGTTTGGACTCCAGCTACCCCTCTAAGCTTAGCTTCCTGGGAAACTCATATCAATGCAAAAGAAAGGAGAGACAGGATTTGCTTAACTTATCTCATACCCACGGCTTCACTTCTCATAAACTGCTTTCATTTCTTTAAGATCACGGTATATAGTCCTGTTCTTTGCTTGCTACTGATTTCATTTTTAGTCATAGCATGATAATAATCAATGGTTTGTAATGGCTTTCAAAACTATTTTTGGTTGTGGAGTTCTCTTCAAAAGCAACATAAAACAAAAGTCAGGATGGAAAATCTAGAGCTCTGTGTGCCCCGCTTCTTCTTTAGGCTCTTCCCCAAATCTCAAAACTCTATGAGATATCGTTGGAAAGTCACTGTTAAAGTGGAAAGAGGTTTTGAGTCCAGTTACTATTTCACTTTTGTAACCTTGAGTAAATAGCAAGAACAACAATAGCAACAATGGTAGTAAGGCAGTGTCCTATAAGTGCTTATTATTATATGTAATAGAAAGGTTTGTTATTATAATTAGGGATAATAATCATAAAGATCGCTTATAGGGCATGCTCAATGTGCCAAGCACCGAGCTAAATTCCATCACATGCATTATTTCCTAGTTAAGGCATTTGTCTAAAGCCATGTGGCAAGTAATGGGCAGAGAGGGGACACCAACCCCGATATGTCTGACTCCAGAGCTGGGACTCCAAGGCCCATGTGTGTGCAGCTTTACAGCCTCAGGGCCCTAACCTTTAAGATATAGAGATTGATGAAGTGACCACTAAGATTTTTTGTTAACTCTCTTTCCATGACAGTTGTGTGCTGAGCTCTAAAAAGACACGAATTGCAGCCTCTACCTAGTATTATGGTCATCTACTAGAACCCCACCTACTGCTCATCCCGCCGGAAGAACGATGACATGCTTTACCCCTGTTATAAAGCCCCCTGGTAAGTCATTAAACCCACTCTATTCTGCCCAGTTTACAGATTTTAACTGGCATCACCAATGACTTTACTCTCTCCTCAACATTCTTTTTTTCTTTATCTCCTTTGGCAGAGAATTTGGCATTTTCAGGACCTAACCTAAAGTCAGATCATTATTCACATCATACTAGCTCAGTGCGA
Source organism: Myotis yumanensis (assembly GCF_028538775.1). Taxonomy (NCBI): domain Eukaryota; kingdom Metazoa; phylum Chordata; class Mammalia; order Chiroptera; family Vespertilionidae; genus Myotis; species Myotis yumanensis. The sequence goes on from NW_027223762.1 coordinate 18,277,588, forward strand.
AGGGAGTGTGGTGGTGTGGTTATTTTCCTAGCTTTGTTAGTTGAAAGTCCCAAAAAGCAATGACATCCTTGTAGCAATGAATGGAACCCATGGCTAAATCTTGGTTTCTATATACCGTTCTCCCCCAAGATGAGCACATGGCTGTATTTATGACTTTGACATGTGCTGTCTACTTACTCTTGAGTGTGTGGGAAAGGCCCTGTGAGGGGACAGCGGGCACTGGGCATGGAGTTGACAGACTGCTCTCCTGACTCGCCAGCTCAGTGAACCAGAGCAAGTCAGATTATTTAGGAGGGGTCAGCACTCTTGATGTGAAATAAGAGGGTTACACTTGTTTCTTGCAATTCCTTCTCAGCTCTGCAGCCAGAGCGATCTTCATGAAAAGTGAATTTGATCCATATCACTTCTTTGCTTCCACCTGTTCCCTGGCTCCACAGTCTCCCAGGGGAAAGCCTACCCTCTGTAACATGAGAGAAAACAGTCTTGCTCACTTTTTTCTAGTAGCATTTCTCCCCCCTTATATACATTATGCTCTACGATGCACTTACTAACTTGAAGTTCCTTTATGTGTTGTACTCTCTTACCTTTACATCTTATTTTTTAATCATTAAGGGTGGTTATGGCAGCATTCATTATCAAAACAAAAAGACAGGAGCTACCATAGGTATGGTAGAGCCCTCTTTAGTCATTGAAAAATTATGCCATTAAAATAATATCTCAAGAAATGGAAAAGTGTTCAGAATATCCTAAGCCAAAATAGCAAGCTATAAATCAGATTGTAAAATAATGTGTATATATATATATATATTCAGAAAAAAATCGTGAAAGGATACATACTGAAAAAATTATGATGATAGTTTCTGGATGGTTGCTTATGGACAGTTTTGGTTTCTTCTCTATGATTCTGTCTTATATCCCCACCCCCTTTGGGTTATGCCGTGATTATCCATTACTTTTGTAAATAGAACCTCTACACCTTTGCTCATGCTGTTACTTAGATCTGGTACAATTTTTCCTCCTTCCTCTTCTTTTCACTCACCTCTTCCTCATCTGATGTGGGTGTCATTTCCTTCAGAATGCTTTCCTTGGGCCCCCAGGCTGAATTAAATGCTTCCTATATGTGTCTCTGGCCTATACCTGGTGTTGTAATGACCTGTACTGAACTAGTCCGTCCCATGCGTTTCTATGCAGTTAGAAACTATGCGTTAGTCACTGCCATATCCCTAGGGCCTAACACAAGCCCAGCACCTCGCAATAGAGTCAAATATTTGTTAAATGAATTAATGATTTTTTTTCTGAACCTCAGCTCCCTCATCCATTGTGTGAAATTAATAATATGCATCTCACAGATTGCAATGAGGCTTACCTGAGGCAGGGCATGAGGAATACCTGTGAGAGACGGGATGAGAAGATGGCTTCTTTCTGGTACACAGTTTCCTCTAAGCCGGTTGGCCAGTTGTGACTCACAGACTGAATCCTACCTCATGCTTTTGCATTACCCACAAGTTAAGGATGATTTTTAAATGTTTAAGTGGTTAGAAAAAAAAAATCAAAAGAATACAAATATGTCATAACACGTGGAAATTGTATGAAATGGAAATTTCAGGGTCCATGAATAGTTTCTTTGAGATACAGCCATGCACATGTGCTATGTACTATGGCTGTGTTTGGGACACAACCGCAGAGCTGAGTAGCTGTGACCCAGGCCTTATGGCCCACAAAGCCTAAAATATTTACCCTGGGCCTTTAATAGAAAATGTTTGCTGACATCTACTCTACACTCAAAACTTCTTCTGTCCGTCGCTGCCCCAGCCCCTGCTTTGGCCTTGGGTTCTGCTTTGATGTCTTAGCCTTAGAGACATTTGATATTTCCTCACGGATCTAGAGAGAAGGAGTTATTTCTCATTTATCCCGACACGGCCATATGACTCTCCGTGCAGAACACAACGGGGCGTTTCCCCTAAGACATTTCATCCTTGGGCATGTCTCATGTGGCGAATTCAGGAACAAAATTACTGGGTTCCCCTGCAGACGATCTCCTTACTCGGGTTATTTGTTCAAGGAAGGGCTTCTTCTGGTTTTCGTAGATGAATGTCTGAGTTTGAAATTTGTTCAGATGTGTATGGTTTTTTATCTCTGCATGGGGCTTCCTTTTTATTTCATTTTAAAAAAGAAAGTAATTTAAAACTGAGGGGCTTGTGGGTATTAAAATTAGAGTGGAGTCAGGTACATGGTTGGAAAGTGACGGGAGGGAAGGAGACAGAGAGACAGAGAGAGAGAGGAACTAAGAGGTGCAATGGGCATCTAGTGAGAAGACAGGGGGGCTAGAAATCCTGCTTGGGAAACAGGAGCCAGGGAGGTGGAAGGAGAACACCTCAGGAGTCGGCCTGGTGCTCTGAGGACATTTTTGTGGTAGGTGAATGGCTCCCTGCAGAATGTTCCTAACTATCTGGCATCTGAGTCCCTCCTGTTCTGTCTCCCCTGTCTGTGCGGTACAGCCGTGGTTGTACGTGAAAGAGAAAATTTCAAACACTCTGTTTCATGGGGGAACATAGTGTACCTCCTTCCAGAAAGAATGCAGCGATGCCTGGACCCCGAGCTGCATTCCTGAGCTCCTCGGAGGATGTAGTAAACAAGTCTTTGGGATCCAAAGATTCATGAAGAGAGGCTCCACACTGTGAAATACTTTTGATTTCTTGGTTGCTCCATTTGGCACCATACCACGCGTTGTGAAAAACAATCATTTTTACAATGCTATAGACTGGTCTAACCACAAAACCCGCCAACTCCTCCCCTCCCTGCCTCCTAAAATTGCTCTGACAAAATAAAAAACCCCAACTAACACCATATTCCAGGAAGATGGAAAAACCAAATACTAAGGGTTAGAAGGGATGATATAAAGTACATGTGTGAGCTTTCTTTCTGACCCAGTTTATAACCCACGCTGTGTGTGTAAATTCACAATTGGAGCCTGTAAACTGAGATATGACACTCTGAGTTGGTTTGGGAGAAATTGCATAGACTTGCACTAGCCAATGCCTGCTACCAAGTATTGTTTTTTCCTTAACTCTTTAATTTGAGGGGTTTTACTTGATTTTGAGGATTAGCTTAACCGACCTTGGATAAATCTCTTCTCCTCCTACCCCCCACCTTTTGCAATGCTTTGAAAGAGAAGCTTAAGTTACATCAACTAGAAACATGTGCTTCAATTTGATTTGTGGTTGGTATTTCTCTTTACACAGACCTGGCCAACTTTTGGTGCCTATAAACATTTTCCTTTTAAGGGGAGGGAGTGGGTTTATGGTGTAGAATTCCCCTAACCTACTAGTACATGGGGACACCGTTCCTGGGAGATGTTTACCACACAGTGCACCTGTGCACGGAAGAACTCCTTTTCTGTGTTTCTGTGTCCGATTACCATGTCGTTTATAGTAAAACAGTCTTCTCCAGAACCCATTTTCCCTTCCTGTTAATGTCAGCAAAGCAGCATGGACTTGGCTCATTATTAATCAGCAACTTGTAGATGTTTCTTTTTCCTCCTAAACCAGGGATGGGCAATAATTCCATCAAGAATCACAATATTCAATAAGACCTCAACATTTAAAAAAGTAAATACATAAAGAAAACCCAGAAAGCAGTTTATCAGTATACTTTTTAAATTAAAAAAATTATATATAATAAAATGTTTATATGCAAATTGTCCCCTCAGGAGTTCAATGGACCAGGAGTTCGACCACTTGCTATGATGTGTGCTGACCACCAGGGGGCAGCATGGAATGGAGGAAGGCCCCGGCTGGCAGCAGGAAGGCTCCAATCGGCCCTGATTTGCCCTGATCGCTGGCCAGGCCTAGGGATCCTACCTGTGCACAAATTTCGTGCACTGAGCCTCTAGTACTATATAATAAAAGGCTAATATGCAAATTGATCAAATGGCTGAATGACCGGTTGCTATGACACGCACTGACCACAGGGAGAATGCCGCTCAGCCAGAAGCCAGGCTCATGGCTGGCGAGCGCAGCAGCAGCAGTGGCAGGAGCCTCTCCTGCTTCTGGGCAGCACTAAGGATGTCCAACTGACAGCTCCCAGACTGCGAGAGGGCGCAGGCTGGGCTGAGGCCCTCTCCACACACACACCCCCACCCCAGTGCACGAATCTCAATGAATCTCATGCACCAGGCCTCTAGTTTATATATATAAATGTACAAAACCCAATCATCTATCAACCAACCCTATATAAAAATGTACAAAACCTAATCATATTTCCTTATCAGTAGGCTCGTGCTGCCAGCAAAGGTAAACACTGTGCTTTCCTCTAAAGATGTGCAGGGTTATGGGCCGTGGAACAGATGTTTGAGCTTAATGACTACCCATGCTCCATCCTGATTTCTTTTAAAATACGTAACATCTTTTAGGCATCTTCTAATACACACTGACTGCATTTCTTAGAAGCCCCTCTTTCTCCTTTAACACAGACTTTCAACTCCCCTTCCTGTTGGCTAGGTGGTTCCAGGAATGCTTGGATATTTTTAAAACTCTGGCCTTTGCTTAGGCCTAAAACTGGGCAGACTGCCCTCATGGTGCGCGGGAGTTAGACCCCCCGTGAAGCTGGTCTTGATGTGTTTGCTCTGATGAGCTCTTCTCATTTTTGGTAAAAAGGCGATGCATGTTCTCTCTCTCCTGGGCTGGATTCCTGGAACTCAATCAGGTTTGCTGGGGTTAGCGTTGCCTCTTTCCCCACCTCGATGTAGAAGAAAAACAAAGACAGGTGGTTGCACAAAGGCCCTGGTGAGTAAATCTAAAGCACCTGTGAAAACTCAAAGTCAATATTTTCTTTAAAGTAAAGGAAAAGATAGTGTACACAATTGTGGGTCATTTAACGCAGCTGCCATAGCAGAAATCACCTGCATATCAATGACTGGCTTCTTTAGCGGCTCCATGTGTCTTGAGGGTCGCTAGGTTGGGCAGTGCCCTCTGCCAACTTATTAACAAGAAAGCCCAGTATTTTGAACAAAATTGCTATGTTTCTATTTCCACCTGAAGGAAACCAGTGGTAATATTGCTTACAAGTCTTAAATGCTAGCTGTGCTCCTGGCACCAAACTAAGTGTTTTATATGGATTATCTTGTTTAATCCTCACAACAACCCCATGAAGTAACTACTATTATTTTCATGCATAGATCATAAAACTGTGGCTTAGAGAGGAGAATTAATTTGCCCACAGTCATAGCGTTTATAATTGATTCAACCCATAGCTATTCTGACTTCAAAGGCCACACTATATTGTCTTTAGCAGTTGAGTAACTCATCTAAGTGTCTTCTTCTTCCTTCCCAGGTTTCAATTATTCATCAAACAATGATTTATCATTTCTTAAAATCTACTGGGCAGTTATTCTGCTCTAAGTGGTGTTGGCCTTATTCAATGGCATCTTAGTTCTCCCCCCCAATGGCCTCTCTCCGCATATGGTGTCTTGTCCTCCAGGGTGTCTCCACTTGGTCTCTCTCCAGCAGGATAGCCTAGACTGTCTCACAACATGGCAGCTTTCACATAAAAACTCCAAGAAGAGCCCTGCCGGTGTGGCTTAGTGGTTGAGCATGGACCTATGAACCAGGAGGTGAACCAGGAGGTCACAGTTCGATTCCGGTGAGGGCATATGCGGGCTCCATCCCAGTAGGTGGCAAGCAGGAGGCAGCCAATCAATGATTCCCTCTCATCATTGATGTTTCTATTTCTCTCTCCCTCTCCTTCCTCTCTGAAATCAATAAAAATATATTTTAAAAAGAAACTTCAAAAAGAAGCTTTCCAAAAAATCAAACCTCACTGTATAAGTGCTTATCAAACCTCTGCTTGTATCACATTTGCTAAAGCTTCATTGACCAAATCAAATCACATGGTTAAGATCAGCTTTCATGTGGTAAGAGGCTTTACAAGGGAATGGATACCAGGAGGTATTGTTCATTTGGGAAGCCACCACACTAGGAATTATAGTAGTGGTAACAATATCTGTTACTTATTGAATGCTTACCATGTACCAGTCTCTTTAATCATCATAGTAACACAACCTATCAGCTTGGTGCCTTTATTCTCATTTTATAGGATAAGTAACTAAAGCTCAGAAATTCTAAATAACCTGCTAAGATGACCAGAGTGAATTCAAACACTGGTCATTCTTTCTCTAAGGTTCAAATACAAGGGATTGAAGTGTGACTTGTAGGGGAATAAAAGGAAAGAATGTACTGTTAATGTAATAATAGGCCTTGGAATTTGCAAGGAAAAAAGAAAGGTGTTAGACAGTGGCCTTCCATTGATGGGCGCTATAGTGTGTTTGGGGCCTTCCTGTCTCAAAACTGGCTTTCTTACACCAGCAGTCATCCTTTCCACTCTGGCATTTTACATGGAGAACACAGGCAGTAAACAAGATTGGGTATAATTAGGCTCATCAAAATGTGAAAGAATGTAATGCAACTTTTCTTTTAATCAGCCTATTGTTTTAATCCTTGGCAAAAAAAAAAAAAAAAAAAAAAGAAAGGGAAAAAAAAGCCAGCCTTTCCTCTGGCTGTGTTTTCCACAAGTTCTTCCCTCAAATCATTTGGGAAGCAGAGAACTGGATAAAGAATGAGAGTGAAGGGAGTTATAATACCCTACAATGCAGATTTCAAAACATAGCTCAGATTTTTGGAAAATCCCTTCATGAGCATGAAAAGTGCAACGACTAATACTCAGATGCTTTTGCCAGCTGACAACCACCATGACACTTGAGCGTGGTTTGCAAATGTTCTCTCTCTCCCACCAGCACCCAGGCTGTGTTCCAGGCGATGAACACAGTGTTTGGCCTGTCTCGGGGCTGGGAGTGTTATGAAGCGTGGGCATTGTTGGGTGAGCCTGGTTGGAAGGGCAGTACTTAAAAGCAAGGGAATCATGTGGAAAGATTAACGGAAACATATTAAAATATGATACCTCCAAAAATAATTTCTTACAAGCAGTAGAATTAATGCATTGTGAAACAAACAGAGCTTTCACTATGAACCTCAGGGAAGAAAAAAAACTGGGGGTGGCTGGCTCAGTGGAAAATATCAGCTGTGATTTATTTGATTTTTTTTGGCCTTTTTTGTGCTACATGGCACTAATTGATCGAAGGGCTTGGTTGTGGGGTGCGGGATGCAGAGTGGAAGGGATCCATTAAATCATGTGGTATTTTTTGGTGCATTATTTGTGAGGGTGTATTTTTTTTTCACCCCTGTATCTGACTGGTTACTTCACTATTGTTTTGGTGTTAGAGGTAATTTTTAATTTTACTTGGTTTTGCTGAATGTAGACACTTGGAGGAAAAGCTGACTAATGGGCCTGCAAAATCCCGGGGGTGGGTGTTGACAGATCTGACTGACATTTGCATGGCATTTCCCAGTATCCTTTTCCCCAACCCCGCACCCTAGTGGCAGTAGCTTAATGGTACAAAGGTCCTGGAAAATAGCATTTCTTAACCAATTTCTTTCAAAGGGAAACCCACAGAGAAAGGAGTCATTTTATCTGAGCAAATAACAAATTCTTACAGGAGCTTGTAATCGCTGTCAACTCTTCCCCTTCTATCCCCCAAAGTAGACTTTGTGGTGTGAAATGAGGACAGCAAATGATTCATATGTAAGTGAGTTTATAATTCATTTTAGAAATAAAGCTGAACTCATAAAGTAGAATCCAGGAAAAATAAGAAAGAATGAATAGGCTTAAGGGCACATCAGGCTACTTAGGACCAAAATAAAAATATTTGGTATAACTTAAAATAAGTCTCTATTTATTTTGTGAAAAGGTTAGGTGCAGTTAAAGTTTCCTCTGTCTATTGAACAGTCACTTGAAAGCAGTTTTGTAACATTCATGTAGTGACTTCCAACTTATGGAGGGACTGTGCACCTTGGACTCGTCAATGGTTCTGTGGCAGTGGTTCTCAGCCTTCCTAATGCCGCGACCCTTGAATACAGTTCTTCATGTTGTGGTGACCCCCAACCATAAAATTATTTTCGTTGCTACTGCATAACTGTAATTTTGCTACTGTTATAAATCGTAATGTAAATATCTGATATGCTATATGTGTTTTCCGATGGTCGTGACCCACAGGTTGAGAACCGCTGTGTGAAGGTTTCTCATGTAACGTTGTTGACAGATAACAAAACAGGCTGAGTGGTTTTATCACTTTCCTAAGGTCACATGGATCATAAGTGACAGAACCAGGAGTTGAACTTGGGTATTCTTGGCTACTCTAGCTCTAAAGCTCATTCTCATTCCATTAAATTGTTCTGAATCTCACTGTCCAGGGCTTTGTAACTATGGTAGCCATGAGCCTGCTCACCAATACTCTGGGTGATGGAAAGAGGTTTGGATTTAGAATTAGGAGAGCTAGCTAAATTAGAATCTTACCTGATATTACTTAGCTGAGTGACTTGAAACACATCATTAAAACTCTCCATGCCTCAATGTTATCATCTGTAAATTGGGGGGAGATATTTCTCTACAAGGTTGTGAATGCAAAAATTCTTCAAAGATGGTGAAGTGCTCTACAAAGGCACACTCTTGTTATTTATTAAGCACCGACTATATATCTAGCAATAGGCCAGGAGCTATGAGAAATTCAGAAGGCTTTTTATAGTCTGTTCTAACAACCTGTCCTTCCTTCTTTCCCATCCATTCTAGAGGCTCCATGCTCTAGTCACAGTGAACTTTTTAGTTTTTCCATATATAACATGCCTTTCCTATCTCTGTGCCTTTACATATTTTAGTCTTCCTGAATGGCATGCCCTTTGCCTAAGAACTCTTATGCATGCCACAGAGGCCTTTTCCAACTCTCTTGGGTAGAGTTAATTTTTCCTCTTTTGGGCTCCCATACACTGTGTTCACACCTCTATTAGGGTACTATAATTCATCTGTTTATATATCTACTTCTGCCCCTTCCTAAGCCATGAGCTCCCTGAGAGCAGCTGCTGCCATCTCTATTAACCGTGCATGCCTGGCACATGAGAAACACCCAAAGGCTTGATTGCTGGATAATTAGACGTGTAAGAATTACTGTCCTGACTGGCAGATACATCATAACCTAATTTAGGAGCAAGACAAAGACTTGGAACACTAGAAAGGTATGAGCAGCACATAAATTCAGATGATAGCAAGATCACTGAAAGCTAAAGTAACTAGACAAGTAAGTGTGTGGAATTAGTTAATAATAAGAAATGAGTAGGGAAAACATTAAATCCACCAGAATTTCTCTAGGAGGGAATCCTATTGGTTTGGAAGCCCTCCTGTGATAGAACCTAAAGACTGGTAAGTACTCGAGGGATCTGCTTAGGGACAGAACTGTTGGGTAAGAGGAAGGGGGTTTATCTAATGTCCCAAGGAGATAAGGAATGAGGAAGAGGATTAAGGGTGGTTGAAGACCACATGCCCAACCAATCCTAATGAAGTTGCCTAAATCCTGAAGATATTAAACTGAATAGATGTTCCTTGGTGGCTTGTTTTTTAATGGAAGCAATGAGTAGACTTACACCGGAGACATTCTATGTGAATAGTGGAGCAGGGAGGCAAAGAGATAAGCTAGGCGCAGGCACTCCTAGAGAGAATGAAAAGAACCCTTCTGTGGGTCCAAAGGGCTAGATTAGGGTTTGGGCCAATTTTAACCAAATCTCTAAGGCAAGCATGTCAAACTCGAGGCCTGTGGGCCGCGTGTGGCCCACAACGAATATTTTTGCGGCCCAGCCAATACGGTATATAAAAAATGTTTTAATAAAAATTTCGTAACTTAATTTTTACAACATCCTGTTATACATAATTATTAATAATAAACTACAATGTTTGCCAATGACTGATTACTATAATCGTGTTGCATTCATTTCCCTTATGTGCAGGCACACCATTTCTCTCCAGTAATACTAGCAGCGAATATTTTAGCAGCTGATTGCCATGTCATTAGTCTTGAACTGACTTATTTGGTGTGTGCAACAGGAAATATTTCGCTTTTGGAGAACAGGAAAAGTAGGTTTATTTGCATTATGCTTATTAATTTGTGCAGTTAGTCAGTGTTTGGTAAGTTAATGTTCAAGAAAAAATATTAATTTTTATTAAAATGTTCTATTATTTTATGTTAACAATTACTCATTTATTTCAATCCTTTGTATTCAGCATGTCTCTATTGAAATAAACCTATGTTTCTATGAGAATTGAAGCTTTTGTTTTTTTTTGCAGCCTGCATAAACTTAAACCTTGTTTATTTGGCCCGTGTTAGCCTTTGAGTTTGACATGCTTGCTTGAAGGAATAGAGCTGGAGGGCAAAGGGATCGGGAAGCTGACATCTAGATGACAATATCAAAAAGAACTGTTTCTCTAGAGCAGCGGTTCTCAACCTGTGGGTCGAGACCCCTTGGGGGGTCGAAGAACCTTTCACAGGGGTCGCCTAAGACCATCGGAAAACACATATATATATAATTACATATTGTTTTTGTGATTAATCACCATGCTTTAATTATGTTCAATTTGTAACAATGAAAATACATCCTGCATATCAGATATTTACATTATGATTCATAACAGTAGCAAAATTATAGTTATGAAGTAGCAACGAAAATAATTTTATGGTTGGGGGTCACCACAACATGAGGAACTGTATTAAAGGGTTGCGGCATTAGGAAGGCTGAGAACCACTGCTCTAGAGCAAAGAACATCCATGAAGCTTAAGGAATCAATATTAGAGCTAAATGACACTTCAATCAATCCTCTTTATAGACATTCCTGTAGCCACTGACCCTTAGACCCATAGTCCACAACTGTCAGTTCACGGACCATGTTAATAGAGGACAGTTCTCACCTTTTCTGGAAAAACAGCATTGGTGTGAGATCTTCATAATGCTAAATTCATTAAAGAACTGTCTTTGTTTTGAAATCATATTTTTGCACATCATTTTGTCATAAATGTCCTTTCTTTTATGAATTGATGGTTTCTTTTTGACATCCTTACCTGGCAAAATTAAAATGTGTCAATTTTGAATATTCCAATAACTATGTATGCTGTCAGATGGGGGTGAGATTTATTGGGATGATCATTTAGTAAGTTAGTAAGTTATGTCATGTCTAATCACCAGGGTATACACCTGAAACCAATACATTTATGTATGTCAACTGTAATTGAAAATTTTAAAAATTTAAATGTGTCAATTTTATGTCCATCTCCTACATTTCTTGGGATTTTCACCGGTTTATAAAATCCAAAAGTCTAGGAACCGCCTCCTAATGTGACCACAGTATAATTTCAATTAGCTGGTTTTTCTTGGGTGAAACGGAAGGAAGAAGACTTAGTTTCAGTTGCTAAATCCACTGTTTCTGGTCTTGGTGGGTGTTGTTTATGGCAATGCCTTTTTGATTCACATCATCCATTGCCTCTTCAAATTAAAATTTGTGAGTGGAAGAATTGCCCCGGGGCCCCACTGAAGACCGTTTGCATATGGATAGGGTTTGGTTCTGTAATCAATGTGCTATTCAGCAAAGTAAATCCTGCAGCTAGTATAAACAATACCTTGCATTGTGTTATTACAAAGCAGTGTTTATGTCGTGATTACATATTTTCACTTACATAATTATGAAATGCACAATTATTATGCTGTACAGTAATTGACCACAAATGGCACGCATTTCACATACATGGCTGCAATTCCTGTGACTGTCTGTAGCAGGGCCAGCTTCCTGCTCATGCAACCTGTGTAGTCCCCCAGGACCCCACGCTCAGGAGGGCCTACACTTGGTTTAATGCTCTGCAGTTGCTGTCTTGAAATTACTTATAGTTTTTGAACAAGGGGCCCCACATTTTCCCTTTACACTGAACCCTTCAAATTATGTTGCTGGTCCTTTTCTTATATCCAACTGCTCTTGTGAGGATTCCAGTCAGGCTGGGAGACAGAAATAGAGAGAAGAGGCAGAGAGAGAAGGAGTGAGATTTGTTCTCCACAGCTCCCTGGATTTTCCTGCCTGCACTGGAGCTCTGCCTCCAATCTAGCCCCTGAGCCCCTGGACACAAAGTATAAGGAGGCCTGGGGAAGGAAGTGCCCCAAAGAAAATCCTTCTCCACACTTATCTCTCTCTGGCACAGGCCTCTGCCTTATTCTAAAGGCTGGGCTCAGTTGGCTTTAAGTTCTTTTGAGGATAACTAGCGGGGAGAGGGGCAGAAGAGTCTAGGCCAGGGGTGGGCAAACTTTTTGACTCGAGGGCCACAATGGGTTCTTAAACTGGACCGGAGGGCCGGGACACAAGCACGGATGGAGTGTTTGTGTGAACTAATATAAATTCAAAGTAAACATCATTACATAAAAGGGTACGGTCTTTCTTTTTTTTTTTAGTTTTATTCATTTCAAACGGTCCGGATCCGGCCCGCGGGCCGTAGTTTGCCCACGGCTGGTCTAGGCTGTCTGATGATTTTTTGCGGAAAGATTAAGGCCCTAAATATCTCCTCATGGCCTAACATTTCATCTGACAGAGAGCATTTAGGTTAATGCAGACCGATCACCTTGGAAGGTCAGGGGGTCGGGCAGGGGACGCCTCTTCAATTCCTTCTTTGGTGTAGCCCTTGCACTGTAGGTGTCTGCAGCAGGAAGTGAGCTCTGCTGGAAGAAGAGCAGAGAGAATAATTTGCACTGGTCAGGTAGCAAAGAAAGAGCCTTCAGGAGAATAGAAGTACTTAATGGGGTAAATTGCTGCTGTAAGATATGCAGCATAACCTGCCTCGCTCTCCCCCACTAGTTTAGAACACATTCAGTAGACATGATGTTTCTCCTTATGTGTTGTTTTTTTAAAATCAGGTTTTACTTTCTTTTTTTTAAAAAAAAATATATTTTTATTGATTTCAGAAAGGGAGGGAGAGGAAGAGATAGATAGAAACATCAATGATGAGAATCATTGATAGGTTGCCTCCTGCACGTCCCCTACTGGGAATTGAGCCCGCAACCCGAACATGTGCCCTTGACTGGAATTGAATCCAGGACCCTTCAGTCTGCAGGCTGACGTTCTATCTACTGAGCCAAACCAGCTAGGGCTGCTCCGTATGGTTTTGTGTTAGTGGATTTCTTTGGGGAACTCAAAAAGGTGCCAAGTTCTAAATTCAAGTTGATTCAACATGAAAATAAGGATTGTACATATGGGCTCAGGAACCAAAGACTAGAGGAACAGTGAGCAACTGCCCTCTGGGTGGTGTGGCCTCCCTGTGAGAATTTCAGTTCTGCCATGATATTTCTGGTGAGGTCCTGAGAATGTGGGTATGTGGCCCTGAACTGTGGTGGGGATGGTGGGCATTCTTGTGAGCAGAGTGTAGCCTGTGCAAGTTGTGAACTTGTCAGTTTCGGGGATCAGTCATCCTTGCCCAAATTCTTTGTAAAATTGTTGCACTTGTTAGGTTGAGGTTTTGTTTAACTCATATAGTAGACTTCAGATATTATTGAAAATAGTACTTTTGTTACCAGAGAGCTGCCCATGTCTGAGGGGGCTTGGCTTTCCCCTCCTCAGATCATGTCACATTCAAGAGAAAGAATTCAGACAAATGACAGAAAGCAGTGTTGAAGCAAAGCAAGCAGATTTATTAAGGAAGCAAAACAAGTGAATTTATTAAGAATACCCTTGGCATAAAGCACAAGGGGCAACTCAGCTAGTCTGAGTGTACAGCCTGGTGGGGTTCAAGGGTTTTATACCCATCCAATAGGTTTCAAGGTTCCCCTTATACATTATTTCTACTTTTCCCAGAATTTATGAGAACATCTGGTGATTTTATTTTGGCTAGTCTCCAGACAGCTGACCTCTTTGTTCAGTGCATGAGATAAACTACCCCTTTCCCCACCTTCCCCTCTTCCTGCCCTAGCAGCTATTTAATCTGCCACATTCCCCCCTCAAGTGATACCATCCAAATGCTTTTGGGTTTTTGTTATTTGTCCCCCAGACTTCATCTGTCCTTGGTTTTGGCTGGCACAAATGGCATTAATTGGATCTTTGTGCTTTATTTTCCCAAGTGAGGGTGATATACTAGTAAGCTATGTATTCTGTGGTTAGGAAGGAGAGGTATCAACGATTTTCTCTCAAATGTCCTTGGTTGGGGAAGATAAGGTCTTGTGATTCACAAGCTGGCTGCAAGCTGCCAAAACTGTTTGGCTTGTTTAATTTTCTTGTCTCAGTTTCCCCATTCCACTTGCCCAGGAATTTTCCTAGCTTCTTACTATCCTGCCACACTTTTGTCATTAGTTATGTTGCCTTTTAAGTTTTTCCAAGTTTCTTATATTTTCTTTCCTTTTCTCTCTCTCCTTTTCTCCTTTTATTTTTTCCTTTTTATTTCTGTACACTTAAAGGTTTACTGATGCCGTAAGGTTTATTTAGGACAGTGTATGTTGCCAGCCACAGGTCAGGTCAGAACACTGGGTAGGCTGCAGGAAAGAGATATTTTGGTTGCAATAGAGCTTAGGAAATATATATATATAAAATCTCCATAAATTACAGTAAATATTGACAAATTCAGTTTCATGTGGGTATTCAGATTTTGAGTGAAAGCAATCTCATGCACAGATATTTACTTTGAATATGTTCTCCAGTTTTCAGTAACCATGACTAATTCCCCTTTTCACAGAGAGTAGAGAGAAAGTTGGCTCTCATTCTAGCAACATACACACACACAGAAACACTCAAACACAGAAAATAATTTACTGTGCACATGCTGGTAGTTAGGCATGTATTTAGAATGCAGAAGTAAGAAAACAAATGCAAACCCTAAAATCATAGTGCCAATTGAAAATGAACTAAGTCTCGTTGCTAAAGGGGCTGAATCACCATTCCACCAATTCTTAACTCTGGCTTTTGCTAGGAAGGCAAAGAATTGATAAACTCGGAGTTTGAAATAGCTAAAGAGCCACATCAAATAAAGACATTTATTGAGTGCTGTTATCGATACCCTGAGAGATGTGAGGAGAATATGACAAGACCCTTGCCTTCAAGGAACTTATATTTGTAAAGAAAATATATCAACCAAGTTAAGTAACCATATAAGATGTGAATGGCACTTGAAGGTAACAATAGAAGGGAGGCAGAGATGATCAATTTATAAATGGAATGTATGGAATTGTCTCAAAGAGGTAAATGACTCTGAGGCTGGCAGGAAAGGAAAATCTCCCTGGAAGAGGTAGATTTGAATATTTAAAAGGGGGCATTCCAGGCAGGAGAAGGCATGAACGGAATCACAGAGGTGGTGAGAGATCCGTGTGCACGGGAGTGAGATGAGTAAGCCAATCTGGCTGAAATGAAGTTTCGGGATGATGAATAATTGGAGATAGTACTGGAAATAGCTAGTGTATTGGATTAGACAGGGCCTTGACCCTTGGGGACAGGAGGGTCACCATGCACCATGAGAGACTTGTTCTGACAAGGTAACCATCTCTGAATTTGCCTTTCCCTCAGAGCCATCTCGGCCTGCTTTCCCTTTCTGCTTTCCCCTGGAAGCCAAGTGTCCATTCCCACTGGGTAGACCTGCCCTTCCTGGCTCCATTGATCCAAGTTTGACACAAGTGTAGGCCTGGCAGGTAGGTGTGCAAGACCATGCGAAGACTTCCTAAAGCTCATTACTCTTCCAACTTGGACAGTTTTGAAAATGGGGCGCTGAAGTCTGCTTGCCTCCGAATGTGTGGAAACACCGTCTGCATGCACAATGGAAGCACAGATGGCTTCCCCTACTCACTACTCCCAGAACCCACTCATCTGGCCTCCAACCCAAGAACCTGAGAAGTAGGTGTAAAATTGGGCATTTGCTCAAAGGGCAAGCATTGCATAAAGTTTCATCTCCAACCTGAGCAAGCCTTTGTGACTACAGACCTGATCAGGCATTATTGTGAGAAAATGAAAAGCCCAGACTTTGTGGTGTGCCTTCCGAGCTGAGAAATTCTGGGGAGTAATTATGAAGCGGGAGAATGATTATACAAACTGCAGACTAAACATTGAAACCCTGTGTGGGGGGCCGGCTGACAAGCAGAGGTAATTAATAGGCAGTTACCACGTGGAAGATTCTGGAAAATAGGGTTTTGTCGTCTGAAATTCACAGTCTCTGACAGAAGAATATTAGTAAGATGAATGTAGTTGGCTCAAGTAAAATGGAGAGGAAAGGCATTCTCAAGTCACTTTTGGGAAAACTCCCTGGTGGTGTAGGGTTCCCTCTGTCCCCTTATGAAAAAGCGTTCTCCTTGAGTGTTACAGTTGGCGAGCGTCCGGGTAAAGGATGTCACAAGCAAGCGCTACAGCTGTACAAGCAAGCCACTGGGAAGATTAGACACTTGTTAGTTTTTATAAAGTTAGGTGTCTGGTCTCTGTTTCTTTGCCTTCCAAAGGCACTTCCTGGCAGAGAGTTACAACAGTGCCTCACAGAAAACCCAGGTCGGCAGCATCTGCTCCATAGCTTGGCAGACTACAGCTGGCCCTGAGCATGGCCGGCTAATTTTCTGGATCGGGTGGGCTTCAGCCAAATAGGACCCTCTAATCCTGGGCCCCTTCTCCTGTCCCAGAGGCACTGAGTATTAGAAGGTGTGACAGGGATTCCTGCCTTCCTTTGTGTCAGGGAAAAGGGAGGGAGCGTCATGGGCTTTTTGGAGAGCAAGGAGCCCAATCTCCAGAGCGTGTTTTTCCGAACACTTTGAAGCTTCACTTTTATGATCTCCAACTTTTTTCCTCCCATATTCTTTTTGGGGTCCTTTCCTCAGCACCACCGTATCCTCACTACTGACAGATCCCCTTGTTCTAGTCCAGGGGTGGGCAAACTTTTTGACTCGAGGGCCACAATGGGTTCTTAAACTGGACCGGAGGGCCGGAACAAAAGCATGGATGGAGTGTTTGTGTGAACTAATATAAATTCAAAGTAAACATCATTACATAAAAGGGTACGGTCTTTTTTTTTTTTTTTTTTTAGTTTTATTCATTTCAAACAGTCCAGATTCGGCCCGCAGGCCGTAGTTTGCCCACGGCTGTTCTAGTCCCTAAATGCCTAATTTAATCTTCCTTTGGAATGCCACCTATGTCTTCTTTCATTACTGTATGTATCCCACGTTCCAAAATGATCTGAACCCCCACCTTTTCAGAGTGTCCATTTCCTTGGGGTGACTCCCAGAACAAGTAAATAGATTGATTAATTCCGACTAAGATGTGAATGACTGGTGCCCTTGGGGAATTAGAAAATTAAGGTAGTTATTCTGTATAGAAGGTTGTTTAAAGCCAACTGGTTAAGAATATTTTATATCTATCCTTTCACATATATTATCTTGTATATTCCTGTGAAGCAGATAATCTTACTATTTCAATGTTACAGAAGTGGAAATTGAGGTTCAAAAAATGTAAGTAACCTATTTAAATAAATAGTCTAGGCAGGGCTTGAACCCAGATCTCTGGTTCCAAGAGGCCTTGCTCATTGCCTCACACTCCACTGCATGAACAACAGGTGAAAATGTATTTGGATAGTTGATTGTTTTAAACTTTTAGAACAACTAATAGGTTAATCTCTAAAAACCAACAATCTACTTAAGGCAATGCACTGGACTAAATCTCCACCAAATCCAAGGTGAAGCCCTAACCAATGTGATGGTATTTGGAGGTGGGGCTTTTGGGAGATAGTTTTAGATGAGGTAACAAGATGGGGACCGAATGATGGGATTAGTGCCCTTATAATAACAGACACTAGGTAGCTTACTCTCTTTCTCCTTCCTGACCAAAGCAAGCAGGAAGAGTTCTCACCAGAATCTAATAATGATGGCACCCTGATCTCAGATTTCCAGCCCACAAAACTATGAGAAAATAAATTTCTGTTGTTTAAACTATGCAATCTATGGTATTTTTTTTTATGGTAACCCAAGCTGTCTAATATAGGATAATACAGAGAAAGCTGGGACCATTGTGCCAATGTGTAGCCATATCTGTTTACTTACCAGATGCCCCAATGATGACTCCCAAGAAACCAGGGAAGAACTAGGAAAACACCGAAAAGCAAAAACTGAACCAGAGAAGTCTGCTGCTCCTTTTTAACAAGGTTTCCTAAAATTATGTTTTGCTGCAAAACCTTGAATACAGGCCTATAAGATAGTCCATCATTTCTCTCAGCCCAGTAACAGAAGCTTGAAGTTTTCCTCCAGTCCCCACCCACCCAAATTGGGCACAATGTTCCCAATTGTATTAGTTATAAAAAATAAATGCAGTCCTGGCTGGTGGCTCAGTTGGTTGTGGGTTCAATTCCTGGTCAGGGCACATACCTAGGCATCCAATTGGTGTTTCACTCTCACATGAATATTTCTATCTCCCTTTTCCTCTCTCTCTCTCTCAAATCAAGTAAAAGAACACACAAATATATCCTCGGGTGAGGATCAAAAAAAAAAGAAGTAAATGTAGAACCGTGCCTAGTCATTTTAAGTCATTCTCTTTTTGACTTAGTTGGTTCCATCTGGTGTTCCGGATGAAAGAAGTGCCCTTGAATGAGCTTTATTTAGTCTTTGGAAGTTACTTTCTATGATATCAAAGCTACACATCTGGTGAGTGGCAGACTGTAAAGTTTCTCTTGGGATAAGCCAAGTGGGATGATTCGCATCACCCAAGGGTGATGTCATAGTCCAAGATCAACTGAAATGTGCTTAGGCAAAGGAGGAATTCATTATCTCTCATAACCAAACCATGAGAGAATTTTGGGAGATTTTAGGGGTAATGCAGATGAGAACTCGATCATCATAAGCCTCTGTCAACCCACCACTGGCCTCTGCTGTTCTCTACTCTGTTGCATTCTATCTAACAAACATTTCCCCAACAGCTGGAAATAAGACCAGCAAACAACTCTTGCAGCTCACAGCTGGGCTCCTTTGCTCATCCCCAAGACCAGTTGACATTGATGATAGCAGCTTTAAACTACAGGAATGGCGTGGGGAAAGGGATCATCTCCCAAAGATAAAAAATTGCAGGAAGGGACAGCATAGATTCCAAATAAACAATACCATAAATGGTTATGGGAATCAATGGATGATGATAAAGCCCATTATTTATGCATTACATGTATTCTTGAAATGTGGGTTTTAAAGAAAAACTTGATTTGTAACATCTAAAATTCCCACTATCTATAATAATAAAAGTGTAATATGCTAATTAGACTGGACAGCCAAACGACCTTCTGGGTGTCATTCCAGACATCCTTCTGAACGACCATCCCGATGAAGCTACAGTGGTGGAGGCCGAGGCAGAGGTGGTTCGGGGCGATCAGGCAGGCAGGTGAGCAGTTAGGGGTGATCAGGTAGGCAGGCAGAGGTGGTTAGGGGCGATTAGGCAGGCAGCAAGTAGTTAGGGGTGATCAGGCAGGCAGGCAAGTGGTTAGGGGCAATCAGGCAAGCAGGCCAGTGGTTAGGGGTTATCAGGCAGGCAGGCAAGTGGTTAGGGGTGATCAGGCAGGCAGGCAGGTGGGCGAGCAGTTAGGACCAGTGGTCACGAATTGTGAGAGGGATGTCCGACTGCCACAGGGATTGGGCCTAAGCCGGGAGTCAGACATCTCCTGAGGGGTCCCGGATTGCAAGAGGATGCAGGCTGGACTGAGAGACACCCTCTCCCACCCCCTGTGCATGAATTTTGTGCACCGGGCCTCTAGTTTTATAATATTACTGAAATAGAATTATAAATGAATGGAAAATTTTATTTTAAATACATGGTGAAGCTATACTTGACCAACACCAGCTCCTTCTGACTCACATATTTCAAAGACAATGACAGCTTCAGATGAAAAGTAACTCTAAAAGGGCTTTGAAAAATAATGAGAATGAGGAAGAATTCAAGTAATGAAACATTTATTCACCCATTATTTTCCCTCAAGTATGTATACTGTAACTGGAAAATAATGATACCAAAAAATTTAAAAAGTGGCAGACACACCAAAGCCTTAAGCCAACAATTTTAAAATGTAGTCATTTCATTGATATAATAACAGCTAACACTTTTGGAATATTTACTAAGTACAGGTAACTATTATAAAACTTTTATTGGCATTTTCTGAATTAATACTCAAACTCATAGTCCAACTAATCAGGCCTGTGGCCAACTCCAGCCCACCATCTGTTTTCATATGAAGTTTTATTGGCACCACAGCAACGCCCATTCTTTTATGCATTGTCTATAGCTACTTTCACACCATAGTATTAACTAGTTGCAACAGAGACTGTATGGAATTTATTATCTGGTCCTTTATATAAAAAGTTAGCTGATCCCTGCAAAACAATCCTATGAAGTAAGGACATACTTATCTGTACTTGATCCCAAGGTTACGTACTGGCATTGAGAGGGTGGTGAGTCAAACCCAAGTCTGTCTGAACATAAAGTCTATAATATTTTTATATATTTTCACAACAGGGAACACAGGTCAAGAGCCAGACTGTATGGGTTCAAATCAGACTCCACCACTTAGAAGCTGTGTATGGGACATTTTTCTTAATTTCCCCATGTCTCAGATTCCTCCACAACTCTTCCAGTTATTACTTAATGTTGTTGGTCATCCTTGACATCAGTACAGCCTTTGGACCCAAGGGTATCTGTCCCAGGCCCTACATCTCAGGGCCTCCCACATTTTGAAGTACCTTCCTTAAACATTTCAAAGTTCCCTCATGTACCTGGGAACAACTGGAGTGGCAGGCTTATCTGGGTAGGGTCCCAGGACCAATATCCTTGGGGACCCTGGTTCCCATTTCTCTCCTTTGGGATATTCTTTGATCTCTACTCCCTATCTATCAGTGGGGGTCAACCAGATGTCCCCCAAAACTCCAGGACTCATATCTATGGGATCATTCTGGGGCCCTTGGCCTGGCCTTGATTCCAGGAGGGTGGCCTGACAAGCAATTGCTCCCCAATACAGCCCAGTCATTCTTTGTTGAGATTTCAGGAGATTGAGACACCTTACCGTTGCAGACACACTGATTTTGATGACTCTTAGGTAGGAGACACAAGTTCGGAGTTCTGGGGTACCCATAGCCCACTGCCAACCCTCACTCTGCCACATGTTGGGTCCATGTGTCAGCTATCACCCCTCCATGTTCCATTATATGGTAGTCCCTGGCCTATAGCACCCCAAGGCAGCAAAAGTGGCATCAAACACCCTTTATCTTGCTCACCATCCATCACTGGCACCAGAATGGTCAAACCCCCTACCTAAGCAGTCCTCCAGAGGTAGTCATACACTTCTCCTCAGAGAGCTTTTGAGCATGACTCTGTGAATGCCAGCAGACCCTTCTCACTGATGCATTGTGTAGGTGCCAATCTATGTGTTGACACTGAACTCCATGTTTAAGACATGTGGGTGAGAGATGGACATTCCTTGCATAATGGGGCCACTCTTCTTTGTTTGCACCCCTCCCTGTGGTGGGGTTTGTGGAAGGCAGAGGTGCTGTCAGTGTTGAAAGAAATCACATTCTAGGAATTCAGTGGTTACCCAGAGGAGTTCTACAGAAGATATGGTTGGAAAATGTGCTGTTCTGTGTTTATTCTCCAAAATTTCAAACAGTGCATTTCACATAATCAGAAAGTGAATTAACATTCACTTTTCCCTGCATGCTCTGGATAAGGCTTGCCTGTCTGACCATCATCCATGATGCCAGTAACAAGCCTGGAGAGAGTCATTGGGAGCTGGGACTCATGGTGGCAGGATGGATAATGAGGCATCACGAGCGATGATATAACCAACATTAAATAAATGGTGTTAGGGAAATGCTGAGGCAAGATCTATCTTGTTTCAATATACAAAAGTTCTGAAGAGCCATAGTGTTGTGAGTGTTAATTACAGTGTTGTCACCTGTTTCTCGCAGTGGGAAAGGTGAAATTGACAATCTAACAGCAGAGAACACAGATGGTTTTGACACCTGCACAGGAAACGATGGTGCCTAGACACTATGAAGAATCTTCACTTACACGGATTGGACAATGAACAAATATGAAAATACCTCTTCCCTACTTATTATCCTAAATCTTCATTGATAAATCATTATGCCTCATGTAGGCCAATAAATTTTGTAAAACCTTTGTTTATATTGTCAGGGACCCTGCAAAAAATATTTGCCCAGTACACACCCCAGGGACAGTCCTACTTGTGGTCATCTTGTTTTCTTTCCTCGTAAGTTACTCTTACTTTCATTTATAGTTTCTCCTATCTGCTTTCAGGTCTGTACTTCCCCGTACATTTTCCACTCATTTAGGTTGCTCTTTGTTGTCTCCTTTTCAAAAATCAATATATGCTTTGTAATATTGTGTACTCCTATTCTAGCAGATAATTGCCACGCTTTCTCTCTGTCTCTTTGATCATCTGCCTGTCTTAGTCAGCCAGGCGTGTTCTCTCTCTCTCTCTCTCTCTCTCACACACACACACATACACACACACACACACACTATGTGCACATCACTATGCACGCATACACACAACCAATGCACATAATGCCTTAATATATAGGCAACATGTTGGCATAGAATTTGTTCCTTGCTTTAGGACCTATGAAACTCATGATATAAAGAGCCCCATACTTAACAAAGAAAAGAGAGTCAGGAGCATTCTCAGACCTGGCATCTGGACAATCAGGTCATAGCATGCTGAGAATGCCAAGATGCCCAGGATGGCACAAGTGGAAATTCTTTGAGATGTCCTGTTGTGTGCGCTCCTGTCTGTGGTTAGAACTTGGCTCTTTAAATCTTTGGTTGCCTGTTGGATCAAGTGTCCTGAGACTGGTGACAGCTGCCGTGTTGGATGAGATAATGGGGTGTTATGTGTAACTCATGCCTATGTGTCTATATTTTTACCATAGAAAGCTAGTAAAGTAAAATCACATTTAAAAATATTTGGATAGCCTAAGATGCAATTTTTTTTGCCTTCAACCAGGAGCCAGTTATAGGCAATTTTTATGTATTGTTCCTCTTTGTTATTATGAATAATTTATATGTCATTATTCCTGATACTATTTGGCTATCCTAGAAGTGACCAATGCCACCATTTAGGACATAAAATCAGTTGCTGCCAACGTACTGCCTTCTTGTGTGTTCTTGTAGCAGCGGGGTAGGGCATTTGAAACACATTTGGTTTAGCTCATTTAGATAATGTCTGGTAAAGGTGACAGGCTTGGGTGTTGTTGTTGTTTTTGTTTTTTTGCCAACTTTTACATTAGTGTCTCTTAAGTGGCAGATTAAAAATTTCATAAAGCACTAACGCTGATTAAAAATGTGTGTTTAGGCTTGTTCAGGACTCTAAGTGCTTACAGGCTCCAAAGCACATTCTTGTCCTTTATTAAACCAACAGCATTTTTAAAGCTGTCATGGCTCTACCTTATTTAGCAAACAATAATACGTTCCTACAGGGCTATATTCTTTTATAAGGCAAATAACAAAAACGTGTAAACATGAAAAGCAATCAGACCCATGGAAACATTTGCAAGTATATACATGTATATATTTAAAAGGATTCAGTCTTATTAGTCTCAATATCCGTTCAGTACATTGGAGACATGCTTTGTACCTTGTTTTCTTTTCTTCAAAAATTCTTTCTCAGAATTTATGGCATCTCTTGCATCTCGTCAAGGCTCCTGAGATGTCTTAACTTCTTGTGGACTTAATATGTTGTGGGCCAATAAAGCAATTCTTGTTTGGTGCGTATTAATTTTAGTGTGTACTCTTTTTCCATTGATTCATTCTCTCATTCTTTCCTTCATTCAACAACAACTCTGCCTGGCTGAGAGCCGAGTGTGAGGACGGTGCTGTGGCATTAGGAGGGTGGACGCGGTTGTAACACCATGGAAGAGTCACTGTGTCAAGTGTGTTGGGGCCAAAAAGGAGATAACAACTGATTTGAATGCAGGCTTCCCAGAGGAGGCAGTAGAGAAGGAGGGTTCAGAATAGAGAAGCTCCTGCAAAGACATACAGAGAACTGGAGACAGTGTAAACTACTCTGCCAAGGTTGAGCGTGGGCCAGGGGTTCGAGGCAGGGCTCGATGGGTTTCAGTGGGAGAGACTGGAGCGTGTTCTCCACCCCACGTTCTCCAATAGTCGCTGACATTGATAGACTGTTTTAGCCACGGTGGTCAGAGGCCAAGTCACAGTTCTGCCCTTCCTGTCCGATGGAAGATTTTGGCTACTTTGTTATTTCTTAACTCATTAGGTGGCTCCTGGGCCTCCCTGGCTCCCTGTCCTGGGTGCACCTCCTGCCCACTGTCACAAGTGACGGGGTTGCCCTGCCCTGCGGCTGCTGCCACCACTGCCACGTGGCACCCAGGCCTCGCCTGGTGGGTATCACTTTCTCCAAAGGAATCCTTTTCTCCTCCACCCATTTGTGTCACATTGGGTTGCAGGCCTCTGGGCCCTATGAAGAGCTCAGGAGGGTCCCATAAATGTTAGGGGGCCAGTGAGATGCTGAGTGTTCTGGGTGCGACTTCCCACAATGCAATGGTTGGACATTGAATGCCTAACAAGGGCCTTGAGGTATTGACCCCTCGGCCCTGGGGGCGGGTAGGTGGGGCCATGTCAGCCATAACAGCCCTTTCATTTCCCCAGGTGTCCTCCAAATATCTCCCTTCCCTTCGGCTGGCTCCGCCTTCAGCACCCTGGCTGCTCCTGGGACGCATTGAGCCCTCTGGCCTCTTCTTTGATTTGCCCTCCGCATCCCAGGCGGGTGATTTCACTGTGCCCGGCACTGGGGTGGGAAGGGACACTTCTGGGGCAAAAGCTGCAGAAGAGTATCCCCAGCCACCGCCCGGGGCCCCGGCAGTCTTCGCGGCTTCCCTCTGGTTGCTGTCTGGATGACAGGGCTGATCCGGCCCCTGCCCACATCAAATGCTGCCCGGGGCTGGGAACAAGCCTCAAGCACGTGTTAAGTTTTTATTTCCCTCCGTCTCCCCCAGGTGGCCCACCACGGACACGCTTGACTTGCATTACACCAGCAACAATCAGTTGTGAGTGACAGTGCCAGGTCAGCCTGGAGGGAGCCGACTCAGCCCCCACGGGCTAAGGTATCACACCTGTGTCCGATTAGACGCTGCGTTGCCCGCTTTGAACATGAGGCACATGGAAGCCGCTCTCTCTTGTGCACTTGTAGGGGGCGCTTTCTGGAAAAGCTACTGCAGGGCTAGACGTTGCTCCCGCTGATCTCCTGCCCGCAATGTTCTCTCCTGCCTCAACACCAGCCAGAGCACCCCTGAATCAGTGTCAACTCCTCATCTAACAGGGAAGGCTGAGGTCCAGGGAGGTGGGCCATCCTGGTCTTATCCCCTCAAAGAACCCAACTCTTCAAGGAGGTGTTCTTTTTTTAAAATATATTTTATTGATTTTTTTTACAGAGAGGAAGGGAGAGGGATAGAGAGCCAGAAACATCGATGAGAGAGAAACATCGACCAGCTGCCTCCTGCACATCTCCCACTGGGGATGTGCCCGCAACCCAGGTACATGGCCTTGACCGGAATCGAACCTGGGACCCTTGAGTCCGCAGGCCGGCGCTCTATCCACTGAGCCAAACCGGTTTCGGCCTCAAGGAGGTGTTCTTAATGAACTCTCTGTATTGGCGTGCTGGAGCTGCCATAACAAAATACCACAGGCTGGCTGGCACCTTCGTGCTTGTGTACTCATGGCCTTTTCTCTGTGTATGTGGGGGGAGGGGGGGAAAGAGAGAGAGAGAGAGAGAGAGAGAGAGAGAGAGAGAGAGAGACCTCAATCTTTGAAAGGAGCCCTTGTTGGAAGGACAAGAGACTCAGATAGGATCACACCCTCCAAACCATTCTCCAGATGGGCTGGCTCCTTCCTCTCCCATAACCTTCTCCTAGGACTTGCTGGGTGGAGTGAGGGCTGGGAAGCCAAGGAGTCTCCTGGGGAGGAGACACTCAGATGGTCAGGGACAGGAAGAAAGGAGAGTGTCTTTATGCATTCCTATTTGGTGGCTGGTTAGAGGGGTGGGTACCTCACTCCTGAAAGCCATTTCACTGGCAATCCTTTGAGCAACATCCAGGAGTGGGGTATTGGAGAGGAAAACTTGCTTCCCCTTCTCTCATACAACAAGGCCTGACCCTCTCTGTGTTCTCTTATCATGACACAATTTTTTCTCTCAGCTACCTAGAGCACCTAATCAATTTTAATGTGCTTATGAAGTCCAGAGAGCCAATTGTGTTGAAAATGAGCAATTTAAATCAACAGTGAAACCACCACTTGAAGAAGAAGAAGTTACTGCAGAGTGAATCTTCGCAAACAGTGCTTTATTAAGTCAGAGAGGCCGTGGTCCGCTTCAAGAATGGGAGAACTTTATTGGATCCTAATCTAATATCTCAGATTGTGTTCGTCTGCTCTTCCTTCTTGCCATTTATGGTGGCAAATGTGAGGCCAGAACACCATAAAGTGTTTTGTTTCTCATTTCTAGTCCCATCCCAATTTTATTTTCGTGCCATGAGAGTAGAGTTTAAAAGATAATTAGCCAATTTCTTCTCCCACAGTGAGCGACGCCTCTGCTTACTTTATAAAGATAGGCCTGAACATTACTGCTTACTCTGAAAGACTCAATATGTAGTATTAACGCTGTCTCAGGCTTTTCAAAGTTTCATGTGTTTCTGGGACACGGTTATTTACCTTAGAATGCAGAAAAACTATTAGAAAAATGACTTCAGGATAAAATCATAATCTCTTCAAGGAAACTGTGTCACTCAGATACCATTGTTAAGGGGTGGGGTGGGGGAGCTAGAGGGAAGGTTAGAAAGAGATTTAAAAATACCAGCACTTGGCATGGAGCCATGCCTAATGCCTTGAATACCTTGTGGCCTGAAGGGAGAGTGGAATCAAGTCAATCACTGAGGGTTGGATATTAACCCTCTCCTGTACTATCTAATTTGTATTGATTCAAAAGTAGATTTGATTTCAATGGTTGCATGGACTCCTCTGGCACCAGGAAGACCAGCCAACTACAACCTTTCTTATCTCCTCTGGTGAAGGCCACCTTTGGTGACAGGTAAATCTCCTAGAAAAGTCTTTCTTTCCACCCCCTCTTATTTCGGGTCCCCAGCAAAACTTTGCATTAAGTGAATGCACTCTTCAAGCTTTTCCTGGTCTCTCTTACTCTCTGTGCCTCCCTCATTCCAGTCCCCTAGCTAGAGGCTGTGCTCTTAGAGTAGACATCTGGTGAGTTCACATTCTGTTGTTGATGGCTTTAAGATGCTGCTACTCCTAGGAGTATTCTAAGGGGACTCCATCCAAAGGAGCTCATCTCTAAGGGTGGATTTTTGGCTCTGGGGCAGCTACACAGAGAAAAAGTTGTTCTCAGCAGGTTTGTTTTTCCAGGGTCAGTCAGTGACCCTGAAGACAGGGTCCCAGTTCTTTCAGACCTGGAAGTGAGGTGCTGCCTACTTCACTTGTAAATAGGGCTGTGCATAATATGGGACATCCTTTGGGGGTTTTAATGTGCATTTATTGTGACTCATATTAACCACAGAATTTTCCATGGAAGTGGTACCTCAAGGAACTCTTTGTTCAAGGCCCAAATGTAATGAAAGGATCTTCCCACTTCTCACTGTGGGTATTTGCAGTGTAAATGTTGGGGACTTTGTGCCTTTGTGCTGAATGACTGTTTTCCTGATGTCCTGGTAGGGTAAGGGCTCAGCCTAAGAGTGAACGTGGTCTTCCCTGAAGGGTGAGCGGCCCAGAAGTCACCCCTGGGAGGAGGCAGATCCTCATAGAGGAAACTGGACTCTGGAAGTGGGGGGGGGGGGACTTCTAAATCTCTCTGGGCTCCTGCTTTGTGAGTTTGGACTTTAAGGAGTTTGAGAGAATGTCAGGAGCTCTTTGCTTCTACTTCACTGAGTCAGTTTTCCTGAGATTCTTCTGTGACATTTTGACTTTCTTTTCTGTGTCCTAGGGTGCTTTCTCCTTTAATCCTGGGAATGCTCAATCAGAAATTACAACCCAGCCCGGGGGGTAGGTAGGAGAGTGGTTTGAGAGGGGGTGTGAGGAAACCACTGGTGGGACAGCTGTCCAAGGGTGTTCAGTCCGGACTGTAATATGAACTTGTTTCATCCAGGGCTGTTTCAGGAGATACCTGTCCCTCTCACTTCTTTCATCATCATAAATGACTGTCCCTGCACACCCCCTGGCTTCACTGCTGCAGTGTCCCCAGTCTGCCTTTAGGCTACACTGCAGGTACCACTGAATAGGCATGAGCCTTCACAACATGGTGGCTTATTGTATACCCATCTCGAACCCTGGGAACCACCAATTCAGCAGTCTCAGATTCCAGTCTCTTACTCCACTGGGAGAGCCTTCTCAGGCATGGGCCCAATTCTTTCAGGCCTGGAACCCAGCCTTTTCTACTTTAATTCCCGTTCCCAGACAATTTTGAGTAGAAACCCTACTAGGATGCAGTGTAATCTTCTTCCCCCTGAGTTTGCCCCTCTCCCTAAAAGAATTTTACCTCACCAGCCCTCTGAGCTCCCTGTTGGGCCCTCCTCTTTCATGAAGCCACCCCAACTCTTCCCCTCCCCAGAACGAAAAGCACTCCCCCTGCCCTCCCTCCCCCCCCCCCCATGAATTTTTGGTAATGAATCACACATGCCTCATGACTTACTCCAATAATCATTTCATGGTGAGGGTAATACCCACTTCACTTAGCCTTTCGGGGCAGAAATCTCTGTCTGAAGATAAGTGTCTGGAATATTAATTCTATTCTGCAGAGTGGCTTTGACTTGGGCAGATATTTTTATCTATCTATCACCTATGTCAAATGCTTCCCATGAGGCAATCTGGCTGACCTTCAAAGGATGAAGAGTACAGACCTCCCTTGGAAGCCAATGGAAGTGAATTCACTGTCAGATTTTTTTTAAGTAAAAATGGGAGATAATTAAATACAGTGTAGTTGTAAAACATATTTCATTGTGTTCTACATCACTTCATAAAATAAGCATAGTTCCTATTCTTCCATATGAATTTGTAACATTTTGACTCCCTGATAACTCAAGAAATGTTCAGGCCGACTTCTTAATAAGCACTTGTTCTAATAAGGTGAAAATGAAACCCTCTCAGATGAAAGGCTGATTGGATGAAATGCTGTGCCATCAGAATAAAGCATATGACACTCCAGGTACCTTCAGATGAAACAAACATGCAAAAAATCTGTCAGGGAGACCATCTTCTCTTTGAGAAAACAGATGCATTGCCTACCCAGAACTAGTAAGTTAGTGTGTGAATATAGTTTTGAATATTGTGGCATTATTGAGTCCTGTACAACCAAACAAACCAGAAGTCTATGCATCTGAATAGATGGTAGCTTATCATTCGGTCTCTGGAAAATTCTTACTTTGCTGAATCTGATCCCAAAGTATGAGAGGAGACACAGGGCAGCACCCAATAACCCTATTTATATAGCTTATTGACCTATCTAAGAAAAAACAAACCGTTATTCATTCATATTAGTCTGGACTAATTCTAAAATCTGAGGATTTTATTTATTAGAACTATTATATTTGGAACAAGGCTGGTAATATAATTTCCAAAAGAGAAACTCTTATTGGAGAGTAATAGAATGCATCATGTTTATGCATTCTATCGTTTATATAATTTATAGTAAAATGATTGTCTCTCTAGGTTCCGTATTAGGAGCATCAGAAGCATCACTTAATAGGTAATTTTATTTTGACTGATTTAAAATATTTATCAAGTTAATTCAGACTCATAGACTTCCTCCACTCCATGACTTCCAGTGTTTCATGGGGAGACTTGAGAAAAAAACGGTACATTTCAATAACATAAAAAAGGAATAGACTGTGATTCTAGAGCCCTGGGTTCTCTTTTCAGTTCAACCAGGTGGTCTTTTGTGTTGGCAGGGACTTTCTGGCGCACTAAAATGTGATCATTAATGACACTGTATTTGTGCAGAGCAAAGTACTCTGATGTCTTTTATCTTTTTAAGCAGATGATTTTAGCTGGAACATGAAGGGTCTCTTTCCTGGTCACTGGGTCACAGGTGGCTTGCCATTTTGAGTTTGCAAATAAAGTGCATCTTGATAAATTAGGTTAAAAGTAGACTGCAGGCTGAGAGCACCAGTTCAGCTCTCAGCAGGTGCCAGGCAAGAGTGCCCTTTTGCAGGAGAAAGCCACCAGTTCTGCACCTGCTCCCCGAAGAGGAACCAGGTATTTGAAAGGCTGCCATAGAACTGACTCAACGAAATCGTTCATAAACCGGATGTGGCTTTGTTTCCTCTCTGTTAGGGGCATGCACGTTGCCATCTCAACTGTACCTAACCTAACAGTAGAGACTGAATGTGAAGGCTCAGCGGAGCCCTTCTTAATGGCCAAGTACCTGAAAGGATGCATGATTGCTTGAATTCTATCAAGCAAACCCAATGCTGGCAGAACTGTTCTCCATATGTCACAGAGGGAGCAGAGGAAATGCAGACATTCCTCATCATTTTACCTAATAGTTTAATCTTTTCCTTGAGATAATGCTGCACTTGAGAAGTAAAACGAGAGAATGACTATAATCAATCATAATTAAGATGGGACATGTTGAGAGTCTGGCTAAAAATTATGAGATACATCAGACTCTTCCTCATTCACAAAATTGAGACATGGCTGGGAAGTCTATTTGGAACTGGGAACTGTGAGTGGGGTGTGGTCGACAGAAGAACACTGAAAATCATGGGACAGAAATACAACTGGGAAATTAAGGCAGGCACTCAGTGCACTAAACGAACAGGTTTCCTCTTCTCCTTAGTCATCCTGCTGTGGTTGGCCTACAGTTCAAAGGTTCTTTCAGATGATCAGATGATAGAATTGTAACAACTCCAAACCCTGAGAATTACTGAAGGATTTGGGAGAGGAAGTGATTTCAGGATTAGAAATGCAAGTTATTGTGTGCAAGGGTTGGTCTATGAAGGGGAAAGGGTGGTTAACAAAGGGACCGGAATTGGTGTGTGGATTTCCTGTTCTTACTTCCTTAAGTGACACCCTCAGGGCATCTCTGGCTGCTGGGGGGGTGGGGGGGGGGGGCGCGGGGAGGCAAGTGCTCTCTGCTGCTCTCTTTTTAGCCTCCTTAATCTTGTCTAAATGGCACCTGCCCCATGGGAACACCTGTCCTGTAGGGATGGGATTGGGTTGTAAGGGTTTGCTGTAGAGTGTGTTAAAGTGAGGGAGAAGAACCAATGAAATGAGTTTTGAGAGGTTGGCATCAGTGGGGCCCTTTTGGGGGATCTGAAACCTTTAGGAAATAATTAAAATTACGGAGTGAACGGAAGTCACCTCTTACCTTATGTTAAAGACTCATGTACACTTTAGCGAAGCAATTTTTCTAGCTCTGGACTATATAATAATAAGATATTATTACTCTTTTGTTTGTTTATTACTATAAGCATGCAAGGTCATTTTAACATTTACTCTTTATTGTGTTGTATGAAGTACCTATGTAATGCAGGTATGTACTGTACTAAAATCCCCATATTTCCAAAGATCATTACGTGGTGTAGCCCACAGTCTCTGCAGAAGCGCCATGAGTAACCTGTGCCTTTACACGTGACAATCCATGGTTGGCTGCTATGAAAAGTTTAACAGGGGAAGAAAAGAGAAAATAAAGCTAAAGTATGAATACACTTCCAAACATACACATATGCAGCTTACAATGGAACCACAATGGAAACAAGTCAAATGACAACATTCGATGTAGTATCTATAAAATGCAGACTCTGCAATAAAAAAGCCAAAGGCACATAAAAATATATTTTAACTTTAAAAATAACTTAGTTACAGTAATACTTTGCTTGTCCTACCAACATGTAGCTGACAGTCAAAATTCTGCAATATTGACATAATATATAGGTTGTATATATAAGAGCTACAAGAAAATCCCACAAACCCATAAAGTTGTTCAAATGTGAAAACAGAACAGTTTTAACACTGAAGAATCCGCTACGGTGAGCCCAAACAACATAATATTGAAAAGAGTCCAGAAAAAAAGGCTTAGGTGTGAAATAAAATTTTGACTTCTTCTTGCTCAGAAAATGCCGAGTGCTGTGAAGTTCCTCCCTGTGACCGTGCAGCCCTTCGTGGCTGGTGCCATCCTGGCCGAGCCAGATTCCTATGTGTCTACAAACAAAACCTGTGAGCTGAACATCAGCCATGCCTGCCGAAACGGGTTCTCACTGACTCACTTCCTCTTTTTGCCAGGACGGGTCTTTTTTTTTTTTTTTTTTTTATAAACTGTTTTAGCAAACAAGGCCTAACAAGTAAAAAAATACTCTGTAGGAACATTATCTTAGAAAACCCATCACGTAACTGCAAATATAGCCAGTGAAGCTCTTCTCGACTGTGGTTGGTTGTTGTTTTATTGTTGTTGTTTTTTGATACCTTTCATCCCAAAGGCATCGCTGGAGGTGTCCTCTACTTATTTTTGTCCATGACATTCAGCACCTCATCCAAAAACGAGGGCCCCAGATCGAGCTGCAGGGAGAGGAGGGAGCCGGTGAGATCCGACAGGGACTCCTCTGACTTAGTCTTTTCCTTGACCAGCTGGCTCGGGGCGGGATGGTCAAACATGTCCTCGGCCGGCCAGTCGGGGTACTGTTCGGAGAGGCTGGAGGAGTGGCTGTCCCTGCCCTGGCTGGACTGCGAGACGGACGCGGACCCGCTGGAGCCCCAGGAGACATCCCCCTGGTGGACCGTCCCGTTCTCCAACAGACGGCTTTTCTCCGGGGCCTTTTCCTCCGCGACGGGCTCGCAGTGGAGCCTGGGCAGCTTGGCCGGCCCAAAGGATTCCTGTTTGGAACTAAATGTCACCGGGGACAACAAGGGCAACATGAGCGCTTGGGACCCTCCGATGGTCGGGAGGGAGATGGCGTTCTTGAGCACAGGAGAGGGCGTTTCTGTGAACATGGAGTCGGAGGTGCTGTTGGCCCGGAAGAACTCGCTGTGCCCCGGGAACGGGCCCAGGGGAGCTTTCTCCTGGTTTCCAGGCAAAAGCTCGTAGTTCCCTTGGAGAAAGGAAATATCTCCGAAGACGTCGTGCTGGCCCTCCTTGCCGATGTGAATGGTGTGGCGAAAGTCTCCGAGCGGAGGGCTGATCATATCAGGAGACAGAATGTCCCTCAGTTTAAATTTCTTTCCTTTCTTGTTATTGGCCGCCTTCAGGTAAATGGGGGTCTTGGCTGGCATTTTGGAATTTGAGAATGTCTCTCCTGCGAACGGGGGGAAAGGGCCACTTTCTTCACGGGGGTTCTGTGTGCCCGACAATCCTTCTTGATAGGAAACTGTCACACCATTTTCCTCCAGTGGCTTCGGCAGAGGCAGGGGCCGTGAGAGGGGATGGAGGTTGAAGAGACCTTCCTGGAGCTACAGCCAAGTGGGGCTCTCCGGAGCGCCGGTCCCAACCTCCAAGCCCTCCACAGCATGGGAACCTGGAAGAGAAAGCAGCGCAGGTTACAGTAAGCGCAGGTTTCACAAGAGCCTGGGAATAAGGGCAGGACGAGTTCCCATCTGAAGCTGTTTTGCTGTTTCCCTCCATGAAATAGGATAAAAACTTAAAACTTAACAAGGGTCCACTAACCTTAAGTCTTACTTCTGGGGGGGGGGTGGGGGGGGGGGGCGGGGGGAAGAAGAGAAAGAGAGATATTAAAAAACCCCAAACCGGTGACATCAGCACTTTTGAAACATGGCCATGGGCAGAATTCTCTAGACATGCCTCAGATTTTAGTCCTTTCATGACCAGAGTGAATTCAGCTCCTTACATACAACTGGATTTATTTTAAAATATATTTTCTCTTTTGCTTTGGCACTCACACTAGCAAGACTAATATTCTGTTGTTGAGTTTTATGGGTTAATACAATGAATGGATAAAATAAATAGTCCTACAAGAAAGGGGCTGGACATGCCATTTACTAAGTGACAGTGACTATTATATGCTAGTGTCCAACCAAATCTTAATGACGTGAATTCTTCCAGGTGAGAAAACTCTAAGATTCAAAGTAAAAAAGACAACCATTAAAAAAAGCAAAACAAAAAAGCACCTTTTCTCAATAACAGAGAGCCAAGAAATGGAAGAGCAGGAGCCGGAATCAAGTGGAGAAAGAACACGGTTGGCCTGTGTCTCGGGACTTGGAGGCTTTCTGAGCTGGGAGAAAAGAACAAACCTGCTTCGTTGCAAAGAAAATCGTGTGATCCTACAGAATAGGTTGGGCCTTCACTTGGAAATATGTTGGGAACATTTACTGATAAATGTGTATCCTCTCCCTGAGGCAGGCAGAATTCCAAGGTAATCTCGTGATCTGCCTCCCGGTGTTAAGGGCTCTGTGGGCGGAAGCTGTGACTTGCTTCTCACCAACAGGATATGGCAAAGCTGATGGATGTCACACCTCGATTAGGTTACATTACAAAAGAGCCCACCTCTGCAGGCTGGAGGTGGGGACCCCCTTTAGTGGTTTGAACCCTGCTGAGAGAGGGCCTCTGGAGGTGAATTTTGCCAACAACCTGAGGGAACCAGAAAGTGGATCTTTCCCCAGTCCAGCCTTGAGCCTCGGATGAGTCTACAGCTCTGACACCTGGTTCACAGCCACCACCAGCATTCCTGACCCGTAGAAACTGAGTCATTAGAAACTGAGTCATTAAATGGGTAGTCATTACACGGGTATCATTGTAAACCACTAAGGATTGGTGGTAATTATAATGAACACAGCCTCCCTGCTCGAGGCTACATGAGGGGATTAGAGGTGATGAGCTACAAGAAGGCTTGGGGGCGCTCATTTTACAGATCGTCACCCTTGAAAAACACCCTCCAACTCTTCAGTCACATCAGCTGCCAAGGAAAAGCTCCAGCCTCTTCGCTGCAGGAATTCCTGCAGTGGCTCCACAGCCACCTCTCCCTGGCCACAAAGCAAGCAAACAAATAAATATTGGGAAGAGTGGGCTAGGTGGTGGCTTGAAGAGAGCCACACCTGCTCTGTAGCAGCTGGAGGCTGGCTGACATCTGCCCCATATTTTTCTTTTCAGCAAGAGTTTTAAATTCACTTGCCTGTGGCAGGTGGTGAGAACTGTGCTCCAGCCCTCACTGGCAAGGTGACAACTGGCTCCACTGGGGAAGCTACTTGCAGCCAGGCCTGAGGAGGCAGAGAATGACGGGCAGGAGAGACCCATCGCCACCCGGCTGAGGGCATGGGGAGGAGCCTGAGGAGGAGCCGAGGCAGCATGACCAGCTTTGCACCCAGACTGGGCTCACCTGGAAGCTGCCCAGTAGAACCCCGCAGGCATTGGCTCTTGATTTGTCTTTAGTCCCAACTAAGGCACTGGCTCAACCTCCCTGAGGTGCTATTTTATGGCCACAAGGACAGGCCCTAGGGGTCTGCTTTCTCACTTCAGGTTAGTAATGCCTGGAGGCTGTCACTGAAAGAGATGCTCAAGCAAGAATACGGGGAACCCAATCATAGGAAGACATTCTCTCCGTCTTACCTCTCAACTGGGTCTTGCAGCAGTTACCAGTTTAAACACTGGGTCTTCCTGCTTAGACCTCTGAAGTTCCTTCCCCTGTAAGTGCACCACAGCCTAGGGCCTTGTCCCCTAGGGGCCTGGCACTGCCCTCCTGCCCACTGGGCCCAGTGCCACGACTGCCTGCAGGAGCAGCTGGGGCGCCTCCTGCAGAAGGTGGGAGCAGCCCTGAGGGACAGCTGCCCACACACGGCTAGGAGGCAGCTTCCATGGAAAGATACAGTATGTCCACCACCCCTCAAGGGCATGCCAGGGCTGCTGTGGTCAGCTGGTGGTGCCAGGGTTTTGCAAAGCCAGAAACTGAGGCAGGCCATGTCACATTATTTAGGGAAATACTATAGTAAGAGGCCAGAAAGTTGCAGCAGCCAGAATGCAATTCTCTGTCTCTCATGCACTCACTCACATTCACCCCTTCCTTGAACAGCTGGGGGCGTTGAGGAGGAGCGGTGAGAAGGGGGAGAAAATGCCCGCTCCAAGGTCCCTGCCTGGCCACAGGCACTGCAGGCCCCACGGCAGAGGCTGGCTCAGCCTGGGAGAAGCTGGGTTTTTAGGTCATTGGCATGGACCCAAAGATGGCAGGGAAGTGACAACATATAGAGAAAAAAGTAAGAAAAGGGCTGGTGAGTAGGCTCGATAAGCTGCCGGCAATGAGATGCTGGAGAGAGGGAAAGGAAAGACGATACCTTAAAAGGCATTTTTCTTCCTTCTGAAAATATTTACACTATTTACTGCATAACAGGAACATAGGCTTCTAGGCTTCAGTAATTTGTATTGAACTTCTGCTCTGTGCCAGTGCTAAGAGCTCCCAAATAAATGGGATGTTTTTGTGTTTTTTTAAAGGAATTGGGGCAAAATGTCAGTTTTACAAGTTTAGACGAGTTGATGTTTTCAATGCGATATGAGGAAGATATCTGAGAGCTCAGATACCACCTGTCTATCTTATCTGTTATCTTTCTCCTCCAGCGCAGGGCCAACCACGCTTACCCCTCCACTCTGAGAATTCTGGGCTCCCTCACGTATCAGCCAGGGGACATCCATGCCCTGCTTCCTTCCCAGGCTGATTTCTCTTTCAGGATCTCCCCTGCCATCGCTAATGCAGAAACCCAATGGGCAGTTTCCTCACAGGTAACCAAGCAGCTGGTCCTGGAGAGGGTATGTGTGTGTCTCCTGGAAATCACCAACCCTGAATACAACAGCGAGTGTTTATGTACCGGGCACTGCTCCAGCCTTTGCCATGTACTAGCTCACTCACAGGAACCCAGGAGGCGGCTGCTGTTAATATCCCCATTTTACAGCTGATGCACTGAGGCACATACTTAGTGCACGGCAACCGGGCACTAAGCCAAGTGGCCAGGCTCTAGAATTTGAGGTCTTGACACTTAGTAAGCACACTTCTTAGGAATTCAGTCAGCTCCCAAATTATGAAGGGGAGGCATTGCAAAGCCTGTTTAAGAGACAAGTGTGTGATAAGGCATTGGGGCTGGTAAGGGTGGGGAACAGGCCTTGCAGACACTGATAGCATAAGCTCAAACAGGTCTACCCTCATTGGAAGTCAGTTTAGCAATTATCTATCAAAACTGCAAATCTCATGCCTTTGGCCCTGGAATTCCACTTACAGACATTTCTGGAGATTTATCCAACTTGCGTATATGTGTACAAGGTTACCAATCCAGCACCATTTGTTACAGCCTCGAGCTGGAAAGAACCTAACTGTCACAGGTATATAAAGTGAATCCATACAAAAGGAAATAACACAGGTCTAAAAAATGATGAAGCAGCTCTTTATATGCTGATATGGAAAGGGCTTCAAAGATACATATCTTCAAAGGAAAAAGAGATCGGTGCAAAGTGTGCTGATACATTTGTATTGGCTTGTATGTCTGGAAGCTCACACAAGTAATGTGACTGCCCACGGGGACAGGAAGTAGATGGAAGGGGATGAAAGTGAGAAACATTGATTGGCTGCCTCCTGGGATCAAATCCGAAACCCTGGTATGTGCCCTGACCTAAGTTCACAGGGCTTACAGGCCAGCAGTGAACTGTTGGAGCAGAACTGATGAGCGAGCCCTCGTGGGTGTCTCCCAGGCCAAACGAAGAGAATGCCTAGCCTTCGTGTTTCAGTCAGGACTCTACCCCATCACTAACTACCAGGTCCCGAACCATCCTAGAGTGCTGCCTGCCCACTCGGACCTTTCCGTTCCCCATCTTTCCTTTCATGCCATTAGTCCTCTACTCCTACTACCTTCCTCAAATTAAAAGAAAAAAAAGAAAAGAGGAAGGAAGGGAGGGAAGAAGGAAAGATAGAGAAATCAAGAAACTTTCCAATGTGTGGCCCTTTCTCAAAAAACCCTCCCCATGACCTTGAAATCTGAACTCTCCACAATCATTCGATAATCCCTTTCCCTGAGTTCTTGGGTCACTGTTGCTCCTCTTTCCCCCCTCGTAGGTGACACTCAAGATAATATTCACCTGCAGGGCTCTGAAAACAAAGGCCCCAGTTCCTGGGCACTGGAGAGAACAGATCTGCCAACAAAAGGGTTCAACTCCCCAGTCAGTTGCTTATCACTGCCTATCAAGGCCAGAGAGAATGTCTGGCAGATGTGCAGGCTTGGAAGTCCAGCTGCAAATGCACAGACTCTCACTTACAGGAATTTGTGAGAAATCCAAGGCACAAAAGGCCTGGAGAGGAAGTGAAAGCCACAGGTTTGATAAGAAAGACAAGTGCCCAGTGGCCATTCCTGCAGTAGGCTAGCCAATTCTAGTTTCTTACTGGTGACCGATTTAAGCCTAAGTGACAGTGTTCATCAGAGGAATCACCACAGCAATAATAATTCAATGAAGGGAAAACGGAAGTGGCCCCTTGCTTCATTTCCTTGTCATCCTTTTGGTAAACAGAGTGTTGCTGAAAAGACCAAGGCAGTGGCCAGGAGGAGGGCAAAAACAAGGGGATGTGACAAAGTGACCCACCAAAAAATCAGTTCCTCAATTAGAGTTGACTGTTTTGGCAATTCACAGGGCTCTGAAAAGGAACAAAGAGGTTGGCGTTTTCTTTAAAATTCCATTTATTTTAAGAAAGGAATGTTTGGTTTGTCTGCTATTTGTTTTTAGATCAATTCTTAGTGGAGAGAGAGGGTGAAAAATGCCTTGCCTCCTACAAAATAGGTTGCAATGTTAATTTAAAACACACATGTATAAAAACAGGGGCAGGTGGAGGGAGGGAGTAGGACCATCCTGAGGGAGCTGCCGGCCTCTGCCTTCTACTTGCGGGCGGTGAGCCTACACCAGACGTCCCTTTTCTTGCTTAGTTGTCACATCCTTCAAGGACATCCTAGCTCCTGCTCGCCTTTCCCTGTCTCAGCGTTGTACAATGTGCCCTTCTTCCTGGCACCCAGACACAGCACTATGGCACCACCTGGGCCCCCAGCAAAACTACTAAATGATTCCTCCAACAGCCCCAGGGAAGGATAAGGCAGCGGCAGGACCGCCCCCCCCTCCCCCCACCCCCAAGCATCCGTGAAGTATTTCTCTCTGCTGCCAACAAGAAGACAATTCCTCCGTGATACCTCCGGGAAAACTGCCTTTGACCCCCAGGCTCCCCACTTTAGAAGGGACAAAGGCTACCTGGAATGCCTTCCTACATGCTCTGAGGGGTCCAGCAGAAGACAAATAAACTAGGTTGTGACACATGAGAAGCAGCTGAAGGAGTGTAACAGCCCAAGAAAACCCAAATATGGAGGGGCCACAAGATGCTTCAGGGATCTGAAGGATTCCTTTCTCTGTCATGGAAAAGGCCTCAGGGTTAGTAAGGAGAAGCTACAGGGAAACAGATCTTGGCTCCTGGTCCTTGCTCCTCGTCCTTACTCAGGTTTCACAGGGGGCAGCAGCCCAGGCTCTGGGCCCACCCCATGGTGCCCTAGGGCGGTATTTGCATACCTGTTCATTCCGAGTCTCCTGTAAGGGAACACTGTCACTGCTTATTTCCTATGTCACATTCGCCTATAAAAACACTCACAGACTTTTCCCGGAGGTCTTTCCATTTGAAGATAGCTGTGTTTTCACTAATATAAGGATGACCAGCCACCCTTCGGTATCAGAAACAGTAAAATATTACTTCAACCAGGGCACTCACGCCGACCCTTTTGCCAAACCCTCTTCTCTCAGTCACACAAAGAATTTTAAAATTCAAGGGAGGAAAAATCAGAGTATTAGAAATTCAACATTGAACTTTAGTGAAAATCTAAGACCAAAATAAATGTAACGGGAGAAGACCCAGTGAACACCATCCTGAAGATGCTTTTCATAGTTTCAGTCTGTCACTCCCCCCAAGAGAAGATAAGAAGATGCCTTTTCTATTTTTAGATTCTCATCCTCTCCTCACATCAGCTAAACTGAAGACAGAGCTATATGCCCTGAAACTGTAAAGCTCCATTAGCCCAGGTCCCAGCTGCCTAGACGTCATGCAAATGAACTTGCAGGCGGACGGGCCAGACTATATTTTATAGACCCACTCAGAAAGTCTATGACATGTCTCACTTTCAATTATTTATAAATGGACTTCTCACTTATGATTCAGCTACAGCTTGTATTTACTTTTCTTTTATAACCCTGATTATATAGAAACCCACAAATACCATATGAGAGACTCACTACTAGTTTGTATACACCCTTTACATTTATAGGGTCTGACTGTACTATTTCAAAGACTTCTTAGACGCAAAATTGGAAGACAGAACATTCACCTCACAAAATACCAAGTCTGTACTTTTGAAGAGAGGCCATCCGACCCCTTTTCCCCATTAAAGTGAGTGATTGGGGAAGGACTCGATATGGACATTGATCCCTGGCAGTTGCCTGGCTCACTCATCATGACTCGTTTTACACGGGACTCAGTCCAAAGGACCCAGGCAGGCACTCGAATTTGGTGGGTATGAATCAAATAAGGCCACAACTGTAAACTGCCCCCAGCTTCCACAATCAATGGATCCCACTTGATTTGTGAAGCACCAAGGACTCTATCAATACAGGAAGAGAACCTGAAGTTTTGAGCAATATTCAGCCAGAATATTCCTTCTAAACTCTGCTCAAAAGAAAGTACCTTGTGAAGTTGCTTAGTTGCTCACAAAATAATACCCCTTAATATTTAAGTCAGCAATTATGCTCTGAAAACTCCTGTCCAGCGGCAGTAGTATCAAATGATCCAAAATAACAGGTTTGACAGGTGTCCAGAAATTCAGGCTATGGTCATTCGGCCCATACCACCATAGAAAGCAAAGTTCCCTGTCCTTTGCCTTTATAGCGTATCCTCACATTTAGGCTCCTTGAACACTCTGATTCCCTAGTGGGGTGAAGGGACACACCTGGGACTTCCATGCTATTCTCCCATCCTGCTAGAGCCCTTGACCGTCATCCATGTTCATTCGATGGGCTGAAATATGGCTTCTCCGCATCAAACCAGCACTGAATATATTCGGTAACACGGTGGCCAATCCACTCTCCGCCCACCTTCATGGCAGGCTCTCCTGTGTCATTTATACATAAATATTTGTCCAATGATTGAAGGAACGTCCCCTCAGACTAGGCTGAGAGCTCTTCTATGAACATGAACTGGGTCTTATCCATTTTTTTGGCCTCGCACAACACATGGCACACAGTGAACTTCAAGTGAAAGAGTGCTTGAATCCATAACCCCTGCTAGGCCTTCCATCATGAGAGAGGAGCTGGTTTGCCCCGAGGGGCCAACTCCCAGTCCAAGTCCACAGAAAGTAGCAAATTTGAAATGCCTAGTTCTCTGAGGAATTTACGCTTGTGAAGAGTAATGGCTAACCTTTGAGTAGTTGCTGTGGGCCAGGCAGCAAGTATTAGAACA
Organism: Myotis yumanensis; assembly: GCF_028538775.1. Lineage (NCBI taxonomy): Eukaryota > Metazoa > Chordata > Mammalia > Chiroptera > Vespertilionidae > Myotis > Myotis yumanensis. The sequence goes on from NW_027223762.1 coordinate 18,318,957, forward strand.
TACTCCTTAGGAACCAATCTTAGATGAAGCCTTAGGTCAATCGGCCCAAAGGTGGAAGAGCTAGGATTTCAGCCATGACTGGCTGGCCTCCAGTCTGTGCTCTTAATTGCCGCTGCCTGGATAGCATGAGGACTGCCGTGGAGCTGGTTGAGAATAGAATGGCCGTTCCAGACTATGTGTCTAGAAGTCTGACAGCACCAAGAGGAAATAACGCACTATAATCTCAACAGTAATGAGTGGCAGAGGTGGTAAGTTGGCCTTGTCAGAAACCAAGAATGAGTAAAATGGTCCCAAACACCAGTGCCTCCAACTCTAACTCACGAAATCTTTTCAATATTTGTACTCCTGTCAAAAAGAATCTCAAAAGGAATGTGACTTTACAAAAAGAAAAGCCAAAGGATTAAAAATTTGAAGCAACAAAAGCCCCCCTGAGTCTTAAGGAGAAGAACAAACATCCTGCTCTTAGAAAAGAGTGTTAGTGCTGTTAATTCTTTTCCCAGAGGAAGCCGGGGCATCGGGCTGTGCACAACACAGGACTTTCACAAGGGACAATAGCTCCCTTTCCTTGCTATTGACACTTCACTTCCCTCCTACCTTTCTGAAACTCAGAACCCTGTGTTCCTTACATGGACTATACTTCCACCTTTTTACCATTGACCACTGTTCATAACATCCTCCACGACTGCTTCAGTCACTTCCTTCCTGAAGGAATTCTCTAGCTCACCTCATGCAACCCAGGCTCCGTACTGCCTGCTTTCAGGTTTTCTTAGGGCTCCTGTAGAGCTTTCCCTGGATGTTATTCTGTTATTTCCCTATTCTTCTTTTTTGTGTGATTGTATGTCTGATATCTCCAGGTAGGTGGTGAGCGCAGTGAGAATAAGTGGGCAAAGCAGCTATACGTAAGACCTGTTGATAAAAATCACTTCCAGAGCCTCCTCTTGGACTGGGAACACCAGAGGCCCTCAAATGTTATTGAATAAGCCTGTTTAGTTTTCCCTTTTGTCCATTCCTTAGAACAAAGGTCTGAAAATTATGGTAGGTGGGCCTCATTTCCTTCCACTTTATCTTCCACTCTATCAGAGGGGGCCATCTAGATTGCTCTAGTAATCTTGTCACTTTTCAATGGCAGGCCCACCCTTGGGCTGGGAAATAAGATAGCTGATGAGGTCCACTTCAGCAATCTGGGTGCCATCCACCCCTGTGGCTATATCTCCTGCCAGTTCCCCCAATGCCTCTCAAACTTGTTTACACCTCGAACCTACTAACTATCACACTATACTGCAATCACTTCTTGCCTCCTGGAGTAGACTGCCTTCCTCAGGGGAGAGACACGATATTTAATTCACAGTTGGTACTGGACAAATGTTTGCTGAATGAATGAACAAGTGAGAAAGTTTGAATGTGATGGCCTTAACTTCCTTCCTCTTCAACCCAGCCTGCCCTCCTGGGAATGCAAGATGGAATCTTTCTACGACTCCTACAAGAAAAAATGAACTCAATACAGTCATTTAACAAGGAGTTGTAGCCTCTTTTCTTGTGACAAAGGCTTTTTCTAATTTTTCCATCTGTAAGACATTTTAACCTTTCTCTATCCATGTAGGCTTAAGAATTTAACAGCCTATCAATGCAAGCCACAGTAATTCTACAGGCTCTTATAGATCTTTCATATTAAGACAAAGAATATTTGATTTGAAAGGGAAATAACTTCTATCCATAACTGCAATATGTAAACAGAATCTGAGCGAGACAGGCAAGCCTTAAGGAAAAATTCACAACACATTCCCCTGACTCACTAGTATATGGAAGTCACTCTTAAAGAATGAGGCCCTGGAGAAACAATAAGCTTGCTCTCTTGACCTTTCCTTTCAAAAGGAAATGAGTTAAGGGGAGAACTTGCATTATTTGGCACAAGATGTACAAGGGAAACTCAAGAAACTCTAATGAACATTCTATGGAAAAGGGTTGTTTTGAATCAACGTCTGACTAGCACAGATCAGGTACTTAAAGAAAAACACCTATCAAATGAATAACTGCATGAGCAAACAAAACCATCCATAGAACTCTCACTGCTGTTGTAGGCCTTAGGGAGGAGAGGCCTGGGCCAAAACTTTGACCAGCCTGGTAGGATCCTTGTAGAACTCCAGACACATAGGGATTCCAATTACCTCCTATGCAAATGGAGGTAATTCCCCCAATCCTGCCCTATCTCACAGGTGATTGTAAGAGCTGAGAGTGAAAATCTTCATACCAATAAAGCACAGATGCAAACACAAAGCATTATCTTTATCCCAAATGAAAAACCAGAACATCTACTGAAATACAATACGAAGAAGGGGGAACCATTTGAATTGCCCAAATAACCACTTCCACTTTCTCCTTAAATGTTGTCCATCAGTACAATGCTTGTAGGTGTGTCTGCCCTGTGAACAATCTCCACAATTAGAAGGGATTCCTACCCTCCAGCTTGATCAGAAGATAAGTCCTTCTGTCAACAGAACTCAGTTAGGCTAACTTCTATACACATACCTGCATCCTTTATCTCCAGGTGCAATTCTTCCAGCCTTGAGAGCAAATGGGATTTCTTTGAGTTTGGAAAATTACAATCAACCATTATTGGCTAGCTAGATAAAGAAAAGTTTAAGGGCATATGGTTAAGGTTCATGGGGAGGCCAGGTAGGGCTAGATATGAAAAACAAGTATAAAGCAACTCAGTTAACGGGGAGCAGACCATTGCAGGAAGCTTTCCCCACTGAATGTGAGATTGGTATGGGGATTCCATAGGCAAGGGAATGAGGGAGAAAAGCAGGCAAGCACCTCTGCACTAGGAGAGAAGTTAGGGTTATAAATATCCTCTATTCCATGTTCCTAATTTAATGTAGTATCCCCTGGTATGTCCATGTAACCTACACATACACACAGAGAGGTGATAAAATCATAGATCTGTGCTTAAGATTTATTTTAACTTAATATTACAAAGTGTTTTAGGACAGTGGTTACTCATACTGTGTTCCCCGGAATCCTAAGGGGTCAACATAGGCACCTCTGGGACACCGGAGACCTAGAGAAGTAATGCCAACCTCCCTATCTGTCCCCTCCCTCCTTTTTAACCAAAGAAATTCTGCTATTATGTTAGTATATTGGAATTAAATTTTTCTTTCTTGTCCTTGGCTAAAAAATAATAATTTGAAAAGGAACTGCGCCAAGAAGGAAATATCATGCCCTCTCTCTCTCTCTCTCAAGGAAATATCATTCATCCTCTCTCTCTCTCTCTCTGTCACTCAAAGTCTTAGGGCCTCAGTTTTATCATGTCAGAATGAGTAGGGCTGAGGTAAGGACCTGTCCATCATGAAATGTTAGGGTTCTATGACTGTACATGTTTGCAGAAACATCAGCTTCTAGGGAATTTTAAGAAAAAAATATACTTTTAAATAGAATTAAGACTATCCTTAGACTCAAAATACCTTTGCCAGCTTTTTTTCATCATCTTTGCTCATCCTTCCTGGTATTAAATTAAGGGCTCAGTGCAATGCCAGTGACTCTCTGGGAGCCTCAGTTTCCCCATCTGCAGAGCGAGTAATGGTGTCATCTTAGGAGTAGACACCACACATAAAGTCCTGTTGGGCACTGAGCTCACAATCAAGAGAAGGGGCCCTAACCGGTTTGGCTCAGTGGATAGAGTGTTGGCCTAGTCACTCACCTTCAACATCTCCTGAGGGCCTGCTAAGGGCCAGACAGTATTCTAGGAGCTGAGGCTACAGCTATGCTGCACTTACAGAGCTCACATCCAGTGTAGACAAATGATCAAACAGCACACCAATAAATGGCTCATACAGTCATGGCTGAGGATTCTAGGCAAGCACTAGGAAACACAATGACCCTTATTCTCTTCAGCATCTGGGCTGCCCAGACTGTGCTCATAGTGGACACGGGGTGCCACGCCGCCACAATCAGACCTGGGCACGAGAAAGCTGCTGTGGAAGTTGCAACTGTCCAGCAAAGACTTTGAGGGAGTCATGGTGGTGGCCTGGTTTTCAGAAAAACCTTATATGAGCATCAGGAATGTCAAACCACTGGAGGGCCCCTTTGAACATGAATGTCCTGTAGCCCAGGAAGGAGTAATTTTACTATGACAGGACTTAAATAAGCTAGGTAAGTGATAACAATTTCTGGCTTGACAACACTAGGATGTTGCCACAGGCAGAATCAGATAATATGGCTAGGACTGGATTGTCCGCTTTTTCATTAGGTCAGTGATGGTGAACCTTTTGAGCTCGGCGTGTCAGCATTTTGAAAAACCCTAACTTAACTCTGGTGCCGTGTCACATATAGAAATGTTTTGATATTTGCAACCATAGTAAAACAAAGACTTATATTTCTGATATTTATTTTATATATTTAAATGCCATCTAACAAAGAAAAATCAACCAAAAAAATGAGTTCGTGTGTCACCTCTGATATGTGTGTCATAGGTTCGCCATCACTGCATTAGGTCCTACTGTAGAACAGATGGGTGCCCAAGTTAACTAGGTTTAGTCCCTACTCTCAAGGAGCCAGTAGTTTAACTAGGCAGCTACAAGTGTCAATAAACCATAATTTAAATGCAGTTAAGTGTTGTAATAGGAGAAGGTATAAGACACTATAGAAAGTGCCTTGGATACAAGGAAACAGTAGTGGAATTAAAGCAGCTTAGAGCCAGGAGAAAATCCATCCCTTTCTCTGCATCCTCAATCCCCCGTCTCCCCCGACTTCTTCACCAAGGAGGGATCTGCCTGGTGACATGGCTGGCAGGTTAAGGCCTCAGAGCCTCATCTCCTGCTGTGTTAAAATCACTGTTATATGTCTGAACTGACCCTTGGCAGAAAAAGTTATAAAAAATAAATAAATAAAAAGGAAAAGAAAGCAAATATGTTCCAAAATGGCAAACCCACATTTCACCAAAAATGCCTTTGCTTGTTTAAAAAATGTGTGTAGCCTAAGTGATTATAATGGATTTGAACAGAACAGGTCTTTTTCAGCTAAACACACAGTGATCTATCATTGGCTTGATGTGTCTACAAATAGGACCTTCAAGTTGTCACCAGAACATGACGAATTCCCAAACGTGTAAGCTGACTAAATAGAGGCCTGACTTTGAAGTTCCTTGCCTTCCATGCTGGCTCAGGCTGCTCTGCGCTGGTCTGTATTTTCAACCCAGGGTTTTACATTATTATTATTTTTTAAATATATTTTATTGATTTTTTACAGAGAGGAAGGGAGAGAGATAGAGAGTTAGAAACATCGATGAGAGAGAAACATCGATCAGCTGCCTCCTGCACACCTCCTACTGGGGATGTGCCCGAAACCAAGGTACATGCCCTTGACCGGAATCGAACCTGGGACCTTTCAGTCCGCAGGCCGACGCTCTATCTACTGAGCCAAACCGGTTAAGGCTACCTTATTATTAATAAAATTGCTATGCTAATAGGTGCCACTGATCCTGGCTCACAGGATTCTAAAGCAGAAGATTATCTGAAATCATCTACAGTCAAATGCCTCATCTTAGGAATGAGAGAGTGACCCTGAGAGGTCAGTTACAACTTGGGTCAGAGCTAAGGCCATTCCCTCTGTGACCGTCTCCATTTAATTCTGCCTTAATTGTATCAAATAGCAAATGATGGGGTGTTTGCTGGCATCTTCTAGTGTGTTCTTGTGGCTCTATTCCTGCACACCTGGTGGTTCTCTAAAATGTCCTTGGGGTCTTCTGCTCTGTAGGGCAGACTGCAGTGTGTGACTACTGCCTCTGGCTCGGGGGTTCCCAGAGGGTTTCTTGTCAGACTAGTCCTGCCAGCTGCTCTGTGGGCAAAAGGACTTGGACACTATCTCCCTGTGAGTCACTGCACACAGTGACATACTAAATGCTCTGCAAAGCCCGGCACAAAGGGGCCTCAATCAAACTGGCTTCCCAAAGAATCCGTTTCTGATGTTTCAGGGCACACATTGGGTGGTGCTGTATTAGCTAATTGCAGGTGTGTTGTCTAACCAACCGTCAAAGGCTAGAAGGCCAATGATGACTTTTTCAAATATGCAAGTAAAACCAAATCACTGAACATCCGGGTGTTTTTAAATGTGCAATTTCAGGATTCTGCTATTAATTCATTACTTAGAAAAGCAATGAGGATCAAGCAAATATTAATTTGAAACTTATCAGCTTTCAAATTCATCAGTTTGCTTGACTACTCAGAAATCATGCTTTGTATTATAAAACTGTGTGGCTCAATTTAAAAACTGCTTTGTGCCCTAGCTGGTTTGGCTCACTGGATAGAGCGTCGGCCTGGGGACTGAAGGGTCCCAGGTTCGATTCCGGTCAAGGGCATGTACCTTGGTTGCAGGTACATCTCCAGTAGGGGGTGTGCAGGAGGCAGCTGATCGATGCTTCTCTCTCATCGATGTTTCTAACTCTCTATCCCCCTCCCTTCCTCTCTGTAAAAAAATCAATAAAATATATTTTTTAAAAAAATAAATAAATAAAAACTGCTTTTGCACCAGCGATACTGTCCATCATCATGAGCCTGGTACAACTTGGCAATGAAGAAGTATATCAAGGTCAGGAAGGCTTTTTTTTTTTTTTAAGTAAAGAAATATACGATTCCTGCTGAATTATTTGGCTACTTATTTTATTCTGGTTTGTGGGGTGTTATTTCGTTTTGTAACCTTTATTTTAAAGGGTGAAGGCAGAAAGGAGGTGTCTGGATGGAGGGCGGACAGCACTAAGGCTATAGCCCTTAGTTTTGAGGCGCCTGGGTTATTTCAAGCCATCCTTTCCAGAACCCCAACTTCAGTCTGAACACAGGCTCCCGCGCAGCTTCCCACAGCTAATCGCAAACCCACAGTATCAAAGGCAGTGGAGGCCAGGCAGGTCCCCTGCGGGTTCCTGGGGCATCCCTCTCGGTTTCAAAGACCTCCCTCCTCTATCTCTCACACCAGAAGCTTATCTGGCAGGGCCTGGGGCAGAACTGTAATGAGGCCTGGCTTCTGCCAAGGACAGAGCCTTCCTGCCCAGCTAGCTTACTTGGGGCTCCTGCCTCTTGCTTTAGCTCTTTTGAAGCAACATCATTATGAAGCATATATAACATGCCACCGAATGCAAGGGACCAAAGGGTCATGCACTGTGGATGTGGTCACTAGGCTCCAGAAGGTAGCCATCCAGACTGCTGACTGAGCCCTGCCACCCCTGACTTTCTAGAACTTTGAAGCAAGGATACAGTCTGTAATAAGCTCCACTTTTCTGGCCCCTGAAATCCACTGCTCTTGGCTGTGGCAGGGCTTTCTTATGTGTTCCAGAGTCCTACGTGTTTACCTAGTAACCCTCCTGATACAAATTAAACTGTGTTAACTCTAGCAGTTTGATGCTGGATCCCCTGCAGAAGACTGTTGCCACACTCAATGGGACTGAACCAGCGTCAGTAATAAAATATCCTAATGGTACTCCCTTAAGGTTGGCAATTACTGTTATCTTCCTTTGGACCTCGTATTGCAAGATACACAGTACTACGAAAGAAGTTCTCTGCCAGAGACTAAAAACCTTAACATGAGTCAGATGTAACAGCTTCCCGGCCCCTCCGTGAGCTTTGGTATTTTGCACGAGCTCAAACAGACCTGAATTCAAACCTGAATCCTCTACTTTGTTAGCTGGGTGACCTTGGCCAAGTTGCACGACCTTTCTGAGCCTGTGTTGTCATCTGGAAAATAAGAACAATACTGTCTATCTCAAAGAGTAGTGATGAATATTAATGATAGAACCAGTATTAAGCACCAAGGAAAACAACAAAAGCATCAATGAAAGAAAGCATCAACTGTTTATTGTGCCTACTCTGGGCCAGGTACTTTTCTAAGTGCATTATATTTGAACTCAATACTCAGAGTAATGCTATTATCTTCACTTTATAATTGCTAAACTGAGGAACACAGGCTAAGGGACTTGCCCAAAGTCACACAAGTAGTGAGCACCTGCGCTAGGACATGAGCCCAGGCAGCCTGACTCGGAGGTTTCTTAACCTCAGGACGTTTTTCCTTCTCCTTACCCCAAGGGGGTGCTGACTTTCATGCAGGATTAGCAACTCATATATGCACCTATTGGGTTGTTAAATTGCATACAAGTTGGGGCAAAAGTAGGTTTATAGTTGTGGGTATGTGAAATAGTTTATGCTTGTTATTATTAATTTCTTTGTTATTTCCTACTAGAGGCCCAATGCACGAATTCGTGCACAGGTGGGGTCCCCCCCCCCCCCCCCCCCCCCACTGGCCGATCAGGCTGTCTCGCCAAGTCCCAATTGGGGCTGGTGGGGAGGGCCGGCGGGAGCGAGGGGGCGGGGGGTAGCGTTGAGTAGGGACCACAGGAGGTTGGCCAGCCACAGGAGCACACTGATCACCAGGGGGAAGCTTCTGTGTTGAGCATCTGCTCCCTGGTGGTCAGTGCGCATCTTAGCTACTGGCTGGTCGTCCGGTTATCCAGTTGTAACTGTCACTTAGGCTTTTATATATATAGATATTAACAACTGTAAGCCTACTTTTGCCCCACCCTGTATTTGTGTTTGGTATGTTCCTTACTGTGTGTTTTGGGGCAAGTTATATAACAGGTCTGCCCTCAGTTTCCACAACTGTAAAATGTCCTTCCTACATAGGACTGTCAGAAATAAACGAGTTCATCAAAATAAAGGGATGACAAGAATTCTTGGCACTTAGGACAAGCTCCATATAGGAAGGACCTTTAATGTCCAAAGTCAAGAATCCTGGGCATCAGTGCTTGGTAAAGAAGATTTTGTGGCCGGCGGAATCCAGTAGTTTCAAATGACATTACTTGTTCTCCGGCAAACATAGTGCACTTAGAAATAGATTTAAGTTCTGATTCAACCAATGAGTAAACAGGTCCACAGGATTCTGGTTGGAAAGAAATTAGGCCAGGCCTAAGTGAAATCAGACCGAAAGCAAGAATTTTAGTAATTAAAATAGTCAGAACAGTCTGGACATCTGCTGGAGCTTTTCTAGGTTATGAATTGTATTCCACCTACTGGATAAATGTTATGGCTCCTAGCCAAGGAGCTCAAAACATTTTTTTTGGCCTGGTAAAAATCTTTGAGTGACATAGGTTAAAACCATTTTATTCTGAAGACAGTTGAATACCACAGATTTTAGAAGTGAAAAGGGAAGCTTTTGTGAACGTGCTGGATATAAAACACCACATTAAAGGAAAAGCTGTAGAGCAGATAGAACACTCTAGCTCATGTAAGCACTTCGGCAATAAATGTTATTTACGGCTTTGTATTTACTCATCTCGCATTTAAATTTACACTAAAATGCAAAAAAAAAAAAGGTGCAATACTCATTATTCTAGCTGTCTTTACATGTTCCATTGGAATACAAAACAGAATTGCACTGCTCAGATTTTGAGGGAAGGGGGAACTACTTATTTCCCGTCTGTAGCTGCTGCCACAGCCACAGCACCATGTTCTAATCATGGGATTCATAATATAAATCTCTTGCAGATGATGCCCACTGGAAAGTTGAAACTGCCATGGATCCTGAAATGCTTCTGAAGTTCTGATGGGTAAGCCCAGAGGCTGGTACTGGGTGTTTCATTCAATGAATGGGGCCTATTGGGAAACCTATATTCTTTGGGAGACTTAATGAAGAACTTCCAACCCTTACCTTGACTATACAGTCTTTACCACTGATTTCACATGTGACAATGCCAAACATTGCACAACTGCCCCAACTTATATCTGAGTGTTTAAATCTATTCTGGCCCAGCCGGCATGACTCAGTGGTTGAGCATCGAACCTATGAACCTGGCGGTCACAGTTCGATTCCCGGTCAGGGCACATGCCAGGGTTGCAGGCTCGATCCCCAGTAAATGTGCAGGAGGCAGCCCATCAATGATTCTCTCTCATCATTGATGTTTCTATATCTCTCTTTCCCTCTCCTTTCCTCTCTAAAATAAAACATAAATAAAAATAAATCTATTCTGAAAAGGATTTATCACACAATACTTGGGTAGCTTACTCTTAATGCCAGTAAGGGCTCAAAGAGAAGACCTCTGGAACTGTCCAGAAAAGAAGTTGTGTCTTCTAGTTGTCAGACAAAAGGAGTCTAGTTGCCCAGGAGTCTTTTAAATTACTGTAGGGATACCCTAGGGCAGGGGTTCTCAACCTGTGGGTCATGACCCCTTTGGGGGTCATCGACCCTTTCACAGGGGTCGCCTAAGACCATCGGAAAACACATATATAATTACATATTGTTTTTGTGATTAATCACTATGCTTTAATTATGTTCAATTTGTAACAATGAAAATACATCCTGCATATCAGATATTTACATTGATTCATAACAGTAGCAAAATTACAGCTATGAAAATAATTTTATGGCTGGGGGTCACCACAACGTGAGGAACTGTATTAAAGGGTCGCGGCATTAGGAAGGTTGAGAACCACTGCCCTAGGGCATCATCAGCACCAAGTTAAGAGAAGTGCCCCAACCTGGCTTTGCTATTCAAATCGGGACACTGCTGCTCACCTAATTTTTGTCCTCTTTTAAAGGCAACCCTGCCAAGAAACTCTTTGATATGGTGAGGCCTAAGAGTTGGGGGCGGGAGCAAATCTTAGTCTCCTTAACATATTCATCAGTTCCCTCCCCCACCCAGCACCACCCTCCAGGAATTGCCTTTCACCCTCAGCACACACCAGGAGCCACTTTTCCAAATAAACCAGGACTGGAACGATTCCTATTGCAATCCTCTCCTGACATTCCTACTCCCGCCCTCATTTTAATTCACTCACTCTTTTTCTTTTTCTTTTTTTTTTTTTAAACAAAATGTAATTACTTGACTGTCAGCCTGGGTTGCACTCTGGGGCTTTTACTCCTTTCAACACAGCTGCGCTGCCGGCTTTGATGCTGCTGTCCACGCAGCTTGTCCCAGCCACAGCCTGGCTCTCGGTAGTGTAACATTCAAGTGCATATTTATTTTTAAACTGACCTCTCCTAGACTGTGCAGTATTAAAGGAGGTCCTGCCAAAAAAATATGCTACTTTCTATTTATAAGATGAAACACATGCCTTCCAAAGTCGAGGGGAGGGGAACGGAGTATAATAATTCATAACAAAAAACGGACTGACCAGATCCATTCGTCCTCACATATCTGATACTTGTCTGTGTCAAGACACTTAAGTTTCCAGAAGAAAAACATCTTGAAAAAGCTTCAGCTGTTCAAAAACCACGGGCCAAAAAACCCCCCAAACCAACGGCCAGACCTACAGGTTGGAGCTCTCTGCTCACAATGCCCACCCCCCGTGCCCCCCGCCACCGTAAAAGTGAGGAAAGGGCACCCGGAGGGTACTGCCACCGCAGATCTGCAAGGCGCACCCGTGCGCGGCCCTGGTGCCAGCCCACGATGGGAGGCGAGCGGTAGCCATGTGCGGCTTGTTCTCAGCTGGAAAAACGCAGTACGCGCCCAGAATGGCTGTCAGTAGCTCCAAGGGCTCAGTAAACGTGCAGCCCCACCCTGAGAAGTGGTGGGCACAGACGGTGGATGTCTGCGCCCGGGTGCTGGCGCCCCTCCCGGCGTACTTGATGTCCCCTTTTGTCCGTTGGACGCCAGCTGGAAGGTAATGCCCTGGGATCCTCGTTCCCTAGGGGTTTCCCAGCCTAGTACCCCCGTGCACGCGGGAAGCGGCCGCCGGTCGGACAGACTCACAAACAGGAGGGTGGAGCCGTGGGCACGCAGCGAGCAACTCACCAGCAGCCCCCGAGGATCGCAGCCGCCGTCCGGGACCAGACGCCTCGCACCGACGCCTCCGAAGGCGCACGCAGTCCCTGCGGGCTACGCGCAGATCCGGCGGGTGGGCTGGCGCGGCGCCTTGTCACTGCATTATCCGCTCCCCGACAGCGAGAAGGCGCCCGAGGCCGCTGGTCTCCAGGATCGCCTGCTGCTCGGACCCGCCACTCAACCGCCGCCCGCGGCTGCCACACCAGAGGGTGAAGGTGCGAGCGAGACTGAGCGCGCGGCGGCCGGACTCCGGGACTGAGCCTGCGAAGGGCGGGGCGGGGCGGGGCGGGGCCGCTGCTCGGGGGCGGGGCGGGGCGGAGGGCGCGGGCGGCCGAGCTGACCCACCCCCAGGTGGTACCTGCTCAGCGCCTTGGGGCGGGTGGAAGGGCTAGGGGTCACCGGCGGCAGGGCCTGCGAGCCCACGGAGGACAAAGGGCACCCATTTTTACCTCCCCATCGCCACCTCGAGGGAGGTGGCTTCCCTCGGAGAAGGTGCGTTCAGCTCCCTCCGCACAAGGAGAGGTCGCGGGACGCCCGGTTCAAAAAGGGACCCCGGGGTGCTAGCGCCTAGGTACCCAAGGACAAAGGGACTCCGCCTGCAACCCAGACACCTGCGCGAACCCTCCTGCGCCCCCCTCTCCTCGTCCCAACGAGCCGACCTGGCCCAGCGAGGCTCCGGCACGGCGGGCGGGTGACTGCACAGGAGGAGCGCCCCCACCCCGACCGCACCGCCCTGGCCCGGCCGCGGGTCCCCGCACCCCTGGGATCACGGGCTCGGGGGAGGGTCGCGGGCTGTCAGTTTGCAGCTCGCTCCCCTCGGAGCTGTCGCCAAAACCCGGAGAGTGGATTCCGTACACTGGAGACGCCGAAGCTGCAGGCGGAGGAAGCGGACGCGCGAGCAGCCAGCACCGCAGGTTTTCCCAGTCCACAAGGAGGTGTTTCTTCCTCCCGCGGGTCCCCAGAGACTTGCCTAAAGCTGGGGCGAGCGGGTGGCGGTTGCTCGCGACGCACGACCGGGCGCCAGTGGCGCAGCCGCCGGCTGGGAGCGTGAAATGTCGCCCTTCGCGACACCTGCGCCCGCCGGTCACTCGGGCGACCGCCGCTGCCGCCCCGCCCCTCCCCTCCGCCCGGAGGCCGAGCCGGGACCTGGTTAATTAATTTTCTTAATCCGCCTTGGTCCCTTCCTCCTCCAGTCGTCGGCCTGGGGATGGAGTAGGCGACAGGAAAGGGCGGCGTTTTCCGGCTGCGCGGTCCCAGGCTCACCGTGGACCCGGGCAGGGGACTGGGACCTGGGAAAAGGAGGGCGCTCCGGGCCAGGGACTCCGAGGTTGGATGGAAATCCTGGCACAAGGCGGAGACCCTCCGGGGACCTTGACTTTCCCGAGCGGTATCAGCTGTGGGTCATCGCCGCAACGCCCTGGGGTCTGTCTGAAACCTTAGAGTTTGCCGGTTAAGCCAACGTTGTAAACCACCACTGACGTTAGGTGAAGTGAAAAGGAAACGGACACAACTGCTCTGGAAAACAAAATACTAGGGTGGAGCGTTAAAAGCCTCAAAGAAAATAATAGTTGGCAGGTCAAACGGCCACGAGGTTGGAAGTCAAATACAAAACTCAGCCGAAGTGATGTTAGAAATCTGACAAGCACAACAGTCCGTGAAGATAAGAGACCAGGCATTGTTTCCCCTCTGCCAATGGCAATTGCTCCCAAGTTTCCTTTGGCAGATACCTGGGTTTTTACTCCAGATTCCTGAGAGTTTTACTTGGGGTTCATATTTCAAAATATATGTTCCACTTGGCACTAATGTATATGTTTTATGTATGAATTTATTGGAAAATATTAAATGTTACTGGCCCACTTACAGGTATTTTTATAAATATGCATAGCTTTCATTGCATATGGCATTTTCATAAGTACAAATTATATATATATATAATGTATATATTAAATACCACATGAAAAATTCCTTTTGCACATGTTTTGTGTGTAGAATTGTTTTCATTTGCTCTATTGTTCACTGCTGTTAACAACACTTTATTTCCATGCGACTACATAAGTAACTGCTTTTACAGCTTCTGCAAGCATAAAGTGGCAGGTTCTTTGAGGCAGCCATTTAATTCCAAAACCTAATTTTTCACTTGTCTGTACTGTTCCTCACGTTCTGGAGACTTTCCCTCTCTGCCTGTCCTTCATGAGGTTTCACATCTGGGCTCCAAACAGTTTATCCAGAACCTGCCCCTTCAAGGGCCTGGTGATGCTGATTTGATTTATCCAGGCTTCTTTGATGCTCTACATTATTTATTTGTACGGAACATCTTTCTTGGTACCGAAGATCACCAGTGAGGGAGAATGCCCTTATATAGTGAATTATCCTTTCAGAGGAATGCATTTCCTGTGCTATGATGGCTTTTAGGTTTAATGGATTTTCAATACAGAAGAGAGAGAAAGGCTTGGCTTTGGGGAAATTTTCGGGGTTCTGAGATGCTGCTCTGAATTACGGTAAGGCTTAGCCTTGAAAAATTGGTGGTAACCTTAGAAGCCTAACTGAGACTAAGACAGTGGACCTAGAGAAGATATTTTAATCAGGTTCAGTCAATGCACTAATGTCTGTAGAGCAAGCAGCTGTCAGGCCCAAAGGCGGGCTGTTTTTCTATTAGTTCCAACTGTGGGAGAAGTGCCAAGAAGCGTCAGCATTAAGCACCCTTGCTGTTCAGAAACCTGCAATCTACTTAAGGGGCAGAGAGAACATGCCAGCGAAGGCAAGCAAGTGCTGACTAGAAATATTCTAGTCTCTTGCCACCAAATGTGGTCCTGGGGCAAGCAACACCCAAATTCTCTCCAGCGCTACTGAATTGGAACCTTCATTTTAATGAAATGTATGTGAATGGTTCCTGCACACGGCTGACGTCTGAGAGTAGTGCTTCTCTATCTTTTAAAATCACAGACTCGGGGAGAAAACCAAGATGGCAGCATAGGTAAACATGGGAGTTTGCTGCCTCCAACAACCACTTCAAAAATACAACTAAAAGACGAAAAGGACATCATCCAGAACCACAGGAAGGCTGGCTGAGTGGAAGTTCTACAACTAGGAGGAAAGAGAAAAGCATACCGAGGCTCAGAGGAGGCGCAGTGCTGAAGTAAAATACTAAGGTACGGAGTGCATGCGGAGCAAGCTGGCGGCTGAGGGCGCGGTTGTCGTTTTCAATCGGGAGGGAGTCTCAGGCTCTGAGCTCCAGTTCCGGGCGAGTCTCTAGGGACCCAGACTCATACGGGAGAAGCGGGACTGTCTGGCATCGCTCAGAACCCTAGGGCAGCTTTCTCTCAGTGGGGCTTGCAGCGATTACTGGGACACTGAGAAGCAGAGCCTCTGAGGGCAAGACTGAGAGCAGCCATAATTGCTAACCCCACCCTGTTGATCCCGTGGGACCTGCCCCGCCCAAGCCCTGCAGGGAGGCTTTTGCTGGATAGCCTCAGGCAAAGGCTAGATTAGCACGTCCCTAGAGATCCAGGAGTCAGGAAGCCCAGAGGTCAGAGTGGGACCATCCAGTTTGCAGCTCCGTGGAACCATAAAAGACACACTCAGGGGGCAGACTCAGTGAGCACCAAAGCCCCATCGAAGCAAGTCTAGCCCCAGAGGGGTGTCTCCAGCACAGAAGTTCTCCCACCGCAGACACAGCTGATTCTCACAACCAATTGGCCTGGAGGTCAATTCCTCACAGTGATAACTACAACAATCAAGGCTTAACTACAAGACTGTGCACAAAGCCCATAAAGGGGGGCACCAAGAGTGTCTACCTCAGGTAATTGGGACACTTAGCACAGAAAGGCACTCTATCGACACAGTGAAGCATAAAAAATGCCGAGACAAAGAAACAGGACACAAATGACAGAATTGGAGGAAAGCAAACTGTTGGATATAGAGTTCAAAACCACACTTTTAAGGTCTTTAAAGAACTGTTTAGAAGCCGCCGATAAATTGAGTAAGGCCCTCGAAAAGACTGGTGAGACCGCCGATAAATGTAGTGAGATCCTCGAAAAGACTGGTAAGACTGCCGATAAATGTAGTGAGATCCTTAAGAAATCTAATGAGACCCTCGATGTTGTGATAAAGGACCAACTAGAAATTAAGCATACACTGACTGAAATAAAGAATATTATACAGCCTCCCAACAGCAGACCAGAGGGTCGCAAGGATCAAGTCAAAGATTTGAAATGCGAAGAAGCAAAAAACACCCAACCGGGAAAAGCAAAATAAAAAAAGAATCCAAAAATACGAAGATAGTGTAAGAAGCCTCTGGGACAGCTTCAAGCGTACCAACATCCAAATTATAGGGGTGCCAGAAGATGAGAGAGAGCAAGATTTGAAAAAATAATGACAGAAAACTTCCCCTACCTGGTGAAAGGAATAGACTTCCAAGTCCAGGAAGCACAGAGAACCCCAAACAAAAGGAATCCAAAGAGGACCACACCAAGACACATCATCATTAAAATGCCAAGAGCAAAAGACAAAGAGAGAGTCTTAAAAGCAGCAAGAGAAAGAAAATCAGTTACCTACAAGGGAGTACCCATATGACTGTCAGCTGATTTCTCAACAGAAACTTTGCAGGCCAGAAGGGAGTGGCAAGAAATATTCAAAATGATGAATACCAAGAACCTACAACCAAGACTACTTTATCCAGCAAAGCTATCATTCAGAAGTGAAGGCCAGATAAAGAGCTTCACAGATAAAAAAAAGCTAAAGGAATTCATCACCACCAAACCAGTATTATATGAAATGCTGAAAGGTATCCTTTAAGAAGAGGAAGAAGAAAAAGGTAAAGATACAAAGTATGAACAACAAATACACATCTATCAACAAGTGAATCTAAAAATCAAGTGAATAAATAATCTGATGAACTGGTGATTGTAATAGAATCAGGGACATAGAAAGGGAATGGACTGACTATTCTTGGGGTGGGGAGAAAGGGGTGTGGGGGTGAGTGAAGAAATTAGACAAAAATCGTGAACCTATGGATGAGGACAGTGGGTGGGGAGTGAGGGCATAGGGTGGGGTTGGAACTGGGTGGAGGGGAGTTATGGTGGGAAAAAAGAGTAACTAATGTAATAATCTGAACAATAAAGATTTAATTTAAAAAAAATCACAGACTCATTTTAAAATCTCAGGGGACTATGAACACAGGAGAGCACACACAGAGAGTTACACATAAACTCTCTCGCATTCAGTTTCAGAGTTTTCCCGAACACCTATCTATTGATGGCAAGAAAGCCCTTAGACTGGATTTAGGGGAGGATTCATACAGGAGGCATAGCTCAAATTAAGCTTTGAAATCCGGGAGAAATGGAATGGAGAGAGAGGTCCAGAAGGGCGGGAGAAATGCATCCGTAGGTGGGCTCAGGAGACGGAACAACAAATATGCATTTTTATCTGGAGTCAGGTGGCTGTAGCTTGATTGCAGGCGTTCCTTGCAATTTGTTACCATCGTTTGAACCTCCAAAAAATGAAGCTGAACTGTACACTCAGTGGTCCTTCCACTTCAGGGGCAAGGGCCCCTTTGACAGATGGTTCTATGGAGGACCTCATTTCCGATTGCTTTCCCTCTCTCATTCTGCTCTGGCCACAAGGCCTTCAGGCCTTTCCAGAACCCCAACAGTGCCTGGGGCACTCCATCTGCCTGGCCACTTCTTCCCCAGGTAGCCAAAAGAATCCATTGTCTTTATTCAAATGAGACTTCTGGCTAGAGGCTGTTCCTCAAATAGCAGCCCTTCCCACATTCTCTTTCCCAGCCTAAAGCAGGAAGAATACAATGTACCTGACATTATATTTATTAATAAATTCATTTATGGCCTGTTTTCTATATAATGTGGATTTGGTGTACTGCTGTATTTTCCATAACTAAAGTGGGGCCTTGCACATAGTAGGTAATCAATAAATATTTATTGAATAAACGAACCCCTTGACTACAACTTGCAACGAGTATAAAAGCTGTGTTCACAAACTCCATTGCTCCAGAAGTAATAATATATTAAACATTCCTGAAATATACCACATGTATGCTGAGACTGAATTTTCAGCCACTTTTCTTTAGTCTAGCTGAACAAGAAATACTAAACACATGGAACATTTTAAGTTATAAAATTCAAACATTTTTAAGTAAGGCTTACAAAAAATGTCTTTATAGTCCATGTATAATGCATAACTATTTCTCTTCTGGCAAAGCTGAAGCACACTCATGTGTACTCAGCTGGGGTTTTCCTCCAAAATGCCACATTCAGACTGAATTTGTGTGTGCATGTTCTCGATTACCCCCTGAAGTTAGCTTTAAGGAAAAATGTTAGAGAAAGCTGGAAGTTTAGAGCACTTTGAATGAGAATGTCCTTGTAACTGGAGGATTCCCTTCTTTGCCACCCCAATTAGAATGTCACCAATCCTGAAAATAATGAATTTGGTTGAACAATTGCCAAAATCTAAAGAATTTCTAAGCAGTGACTTCCTTATAAATAAAGGACGTCAGGTCACATCTTGGTTAGGAGATCAGTTTCGCCTAATCAAATGTAGCAGTTGATATACACTGAGTGGCCAGATTATTATGACCACCTGACATTTGTAGGCAAATTAGCCGCACACTGCATCGTATGGGATATGGAAGACGAAGGCCTGTTCGAACACCTTTGCTGTCTGCAGTTACCAAGATAAAACATCTCCAATTCGCACAGGAACACAAGGATTGGACAGTCGAACACTGGAAAAAAGTCACGTGGTCCGATGAATCACGTTTCCAGTTGCATCATGCAGATGGCAGAGTGAGAATTTGGCAGAAACAGCATGAAAACATGCACCCCACATGCATGAGTACAACCCTTCAAGCTGGTGGGGGCAGTGTTATGGTTTGGGGCATGTTTTCCTGGCATGATTTGGGCCCTTTAATTTATACAACATCTGAATAGCACAACACACCTAAGTATTGTTGCTGATCAAGTTCATCCTATCATGTTGATGGCATATCCCAATGGAGATAGCTTCTTCCAACAAGACAATGCGCCATGCCACGGTTCTCGTATTGTGCAAGAGTGGTTTCAAGAACATGAGGGAGACTTCACCTTGCTTTGGTGGCCCCCACAATCACCAGATCTCAATCCAATTGAGCATTTGTGGGACGAAGTTAAAAGAGCCATCAGGCAGCTGGTTCCACAACCATCAAATCTCACAGAACTGGACAGTGCTATTCATCAGGCATGGTGTCAGATTCCTTGCATCACCTTTCAACATTTCATGGAATTAATGCCAAGAAGAATCGCCGCAGTATTGAAGGCAAAAGGTGGCCCAGCGAAGTACTGATGGGTTGGTCATAATAATCTGGCCACTCGGTGTATATGAGACTCTGTGAGCAGGCGGAGCGCAGGCCCAGCATATAGTTCTGAGAAGGTTAGCCAGGATCTCACAGTAACCACCAAATCCTAGGAGTCTTGGCACTTGAATTAGCCTTTGAACTCAGGCTGCACCAATTTTATTTGTGGAGAAGGCCTTCAAATGTGATGCATGCTGGATACTGATTGTTGACTGGAAACCAGAGACAGAAGTCCCTGTGCACAAAGGACAGGCCAGTTCCTCAGAAATTTATTACAGGTCACTTAATTTGGACTCCCACAAAGAAAACCAGCAAAAACAACAAGGAAGGACACCCAGAACTGTCCTTGCTTTTTACTTCACTGAGAACATTCCATAGGGGATGTTTGAAAACCACAGTTGATAATAGTCTGCCCAAGGTCACTTTGGCTCAGGACCAGGACCTTTTGCTGCCCCTCACCCTGCTGATGTACCGCGCTCTCCAGTTTGCCTCTCCCAGCAGGTGTAGTAGATGCTTCCAAGCCCATTTATTTGCCTTTGTTGTCCACTCTCTCGAAACAATGGCTATGGTATTTTCCTCATGAAGAAGAATAGGTAGGTAGGTGTGTGGCCTTGAGAGTGCTTTGAGCTGCCTCACTACTGACTGAACAGGTTGGAGCAGGAAGGGGGAGGAGCCATTTCACACATTCAATCCATATTTATTGAATGCCCATTCTGTGCCAGGGAATTGGGTCAATCCAATTGGCACTCCTCTTGGGCTAGCCTACATTTCTTTTAGCTTTCCAAACCTGCTTGACTGAATGTGGAAGCTGTGTTCCAACGGCCTTCATCTTAACCCTCCAGGCAGGACATCTAGGTGCCCCTGATTGTGCACAGTCTGGTCACTTGTCTGAGCAGAAGAACATGTTATGCAAATGAAGCATACACACAAGAGGCAACACTTGGTAACCCTAAGCTTTGCACCTTCACCCAGAAATGCGGTGAGATTTACATAAATTAATACTGAATGCTGAGCTTGTGCAAAGACAGTTGTCTTCTTTGTGGCCCTATATTAAAATCTCTGTTTCTAGGCTAACCTAAGACTTCCTTGTTGGTTTGTAAAGTCCTATCTTTAAGTTGTTCCTCATTATGGGGTCTGCCTAGAAAGCAAAGAATTTTGCACATCCATTCCATTATGTTGTAAATCTTAGGACCTGCTGCACAAATCTGCTTGCTAGTGAATAGGTCCTAACATTCTTATTGTTATTCAGCTTACGTTTGTTGAACAGTAGAGTATAAAGCACTGTGACAGATACTCAAAACATGCAAAAATGAATATGCTTCCTACATGGAAACAGCTTAAAATTTTTAGAGACCATTAAATGAGTGCACAAATATTATTATAAGACAGTATATGATGAATGTCATCAACTCCATGATATTTTCCAAATGTCAAATAGGGACACATATTTTGATATGTTCTCTGACAATGAAACATGTATCTAAATTGAGACCATCTGGATTATCTGGGCTAGATGGTCCAGTAATAGTGATATTTCACTATACATTAGTGGTTTTGAAGTTTTTCCCTTTTTAAATGGAATTGTAGGAAGGTTCCTGATGTATGTTAGGAGTGAAGGCATAGCTGTCTGGCTGAGCTGTAGTGGGGATCCCTTCTCCTCTTAGCCCTCCACCCGTTCACCAAGGAGTTTCTTGAAACTCCTTTCTAACTCTCATGGGCTCCAAGAGACACATCATCATGGTGAGATGATCAGTAAGTGGAGATATTGTTTCTGGTTAGGGTGATCAGGATGGCCTCGTGGAGGAAGCAGCATTTGAAGAAGGTTTTAGTATAGGGTAATCTTTGGACTTTTTATTGTATAGGGCTGGGGCATGTGGTCTGAGTCCACCTATACCAGGCTCAGATCTTCATAACTGGTAAAGGGCCTCTATAGAAGGTCAACACTTGATTTGTGAGATTCACGGTGGTGAAGGACCTGAGGTTTATTTCTGGCCTCCTCTGTCTTTCCTCACTCCTCCTCCTCTTCCTCTTATTCCACTATAAGGAACTTTCTGCTGTCTATTTGTCATCTCAGAGCGCCAGCAACTCTGGACACTTGTCCTCTGCCAGAAGCAGCACATACAGGGGATTCTAGCATTTATTTCTTCAGCAATGGGCCCCAGACGCACACCCCCAAGGCACTGCCACAATGGATGAGCACCACCAGCCTCGGGGAATGATGTACCTTCTTCCAAGGAGGGCACAATTGTCTGAAGGAAGTGCAGGATGACAGGGAAAGTAACTTCTCTGCACACCAAGTAGTTGAACGACTTTCTCTTGGTTTAAATACTGACCCTGGCTCCACCTCCCTCTTCCCTTCCCCCACACAAATCTGTGTTTTCTGCCCATTCAATACATATACTTGGAGAATGGTTAATATGTGTAAAACCTGTACTAGGAAGTGTAACACAAAGTTGAATTAGACATACATCTCTTTGATCTTCTCTCAAGGAACTGACAACCTAATAGAGGAGGTAACATTTGCAAATAAATAATGCAACAAGGTAGAGCGTGATCATTGGAAAGTAGTATTACTGAGTAGATAGGAGAATTACTCCATTTTTTTCCCTGCCTCTTAAAACCTGAGTTCATTTGCCTGTCATTCATACTTTTTGTTTAAGGTCTCATCCTGTCTCACCTGGATCTTTCATCTATAACCTCTCCCCAGCTCCAATTAGTCACCAAGTCAAATAGATTGGACCTCATGCAGCTTCTCATAGCCATCAGGATAAAACAGCTGGCTACAAAAACAAATGAACAAACAAAACCCCCAAACTTTCATGCCCTGGCCCTTGCCTATTTCTCCAACCTCATCTTCTAACCCATCCTCAGGTCCCAAACGTACTGAGTTACTTGTGGTATTTAAAACATGTTCTTTCACTTCTTTGTGTGGGCAGTGCTGCCTCCTCTTTCTAGAATGTTCTCTTCCCTGCCTTCCATCTGACTGCCACTTCTGTGTTCTTCAAGGCTCACCTTTCCTGTGAGGAAGTGAGGTCCTGTTGGCTGGGCTACTGTCTCTCTTCTGAGCTATGGCTCCATCCCACCTTTTATTTTCTGGAATGTATCCCCTTCCCCCCGCCCCCATCTTTCGTATACTCTTACTCATCATCCATGACTCCCCTTTGACACCCTTCCTCCCTATAGTCAGAGTTAATCTTTCCTCTATGTATCTCTCTGTTATAGTTCTGAGTTGCATCTGACTTGTGTTAGTTGCTGGCACGTTTTGGCTGGCTTTTGGCCTGATTGTTAACCATTTCAGAATAGGCAGCTAATCTTCATCTTTTATTTGAGCACAAGGTCTGGCACAACACCTGTTGATTGTTAATTACCCTTTCCGTGGTTACTTGGGCCTCTAGGCAACCAAACATCTCAAGGCAGATGCAGAGGCGGCCCAGTTGGCCCCATTTCTGGACATTCTAGCAGGCAGGCTGTGCCAGTGTTTATGTGATTTAATGAGGCTCACACAACCAGGAAGTGTAACATACAGCGTGTTTATTTCTCCTCTCTAGATACCTGTTCTGCAATCATGGGCAAACAGAAAGAAAAAATCCGAACCAGAATCTGAAATGTAAAAAGGCTACTTGTCAGCGGCACCATTGTTTTCTGCTGGAGCTAGCCGAGCAGCCTGGGCCGCACATTCCTGGGACGTGAATAATATCAGTTGTGATTACACTTCAGTATCTCATCCATCACCAGCCTGCGAACATCGAATATAACCTAATTAGGAAATGTGAAGGTCCCTTTGCCGGGGATGAGTGCTGGGGAAGCACAGGTCCACGTGTCTTTCCCGAGATGGAGACTTGTTGAGGTTCACACTCAGGCTTGCATCCTGCAGTGCTCAAGGGCGGCCCTCACCAGTCTAGTTCACATTCCTTCCATAATCACCAATAAGCCACGATCAGACACCTTGGATTCCATCCTCTATTACACTCCTCCATAAAGGCATTGCAAAGGAGATATATCAGGACTGATAAGTCAGTCATTTAAGGTAAGTGATGAACTGAGTGATGAACGCTCAGCCTAAACACATTTTTTTTGTTTACTAGTTTTGAGTGGCCTCAAATAGGAACTCTGGATTTGTTGACAATTGGCTTCTCATCTTTTATTGACTTGTAAATGTGTCTTTTCATACACAGCTCTTAAAATGCAGTTGCGTCTTCCAAAGTACGGAGAACAGAGGACTAAGTAAGGATGTCTGCAGGCCCAACTATACAGAATGAGACATCCTTATGGTTCCTTTGCATGAAAAAAAACTACAGGCTCTTCTCTGTACAAAATGCTACTGCGTTCGAATCCCCGCTTGTCACACATGGCCTTTAACTTGTTGCATTCATTCTTCAGTCCTCATCTGACATTTGTACCTGCTGTGTGCTGACATCCCTCACCCCTATGGTGCCCTGGCATTTACATGGTAACTGGCCGGAGCAAAGAAGGCTGTGTCCCTGGAGCAGTGAGAAGGATTCAGCTGCTCTGGGGGTGAGCACCTGGTTGAGTGCACAGAGCCCCCAACAGACTGAGCTAACCTTAACTCTATTGGAAAAGGTTTTGTTTTTGGTCAAACCACCCTCTGCCAACTCAGTATACATTCCTATAACCCATAACCTGCCTTGATGATGTGTGAGCTTCAATGACATGCTCCATGGTTTTTTGCTGCTGGGCATGGGGGTCTCAGATGATCACTAGAATTATTGATTTGTCTTGGATCATGGTTAAGTCACCCTAGAGTGTCATGATAGTTGGCCACCTGTTTCCAAGTGTCCTCTGTCCTCATTTCATAGACCAGGGCTTCCCTGGATTCCTAGGCATGTGGTCTATCTTCTGATAATGTTTAATTCTTCTGTTCCTGAGGGCTGGCAAATGGCTTTGGCAAAGAGCCTCATGAAATATTGGGATAATGAATACCACCCACTGCATTCTGTTCACCAGGCTCTGACCATGATTGGGGATATCTGGCTACTTCTGTCTTTTAACCTGATGTTTGCCTGCTTTATGACTGGACACTACTTAATTCCCTTGGTTACCATGCCCTACCTGCTTGTTGGAATTTCTATTGTCACCCTAACCTCAACCTGTCTCAACAGCTCCACCTTGCTCTTGCCTCACTGAGGAATCATGAAATTTGATAAGGGAGGATATTGTCATAGTTACTACTCTTGCCTTACTGTTAGGAAAACTGAGGTCCAGAAGGATGAAGTGACTTGGCCAATCAGATATCTAATACACAGTAGAACCAGGCCTTAACCCAGGTACCCTGCCTCTAAATAGTTTGCTCCTTGCCCAAATCTATGCTATTTACTCTAAAAATGTTAAGGGAGGTTTTGAAACTTAGATGTGATTTAAAAAAAAAAAAAGTAAAAATATACAGAAATAAATCTTTCACTGTCACTCTGATCAGCAAGTGGGCTTCCACTGTTTGCAGCAGTGCGTTTCTTCTGCGTCTATCCAGGTCTTCGAAAGAGACAAGCTGCTGCTTCCTGCATCCGATGCAGCTTGCACGTGGGTGGGAAATCGCAACAAGGTCTACAGATGCCAGGTGTGAACCAATTACCTTTCAAAAGTTTTTGTGGTTATTTAGAATGGAGACTTCATATTCCCAAACAGAGAGAATGATATAAATGGTGGTTAGACTCTTGGGTTATCCCACAAAGGTTGTTTGATGAATGAGGCAGCTGGAGTACATATTTCTAGTTCATGAGGTAGCAGAAGTAACGCATAGATTTTGCCATTGCAACATAGCCATCAAGGCCCTGATCAATGAAGCCCACGGAACTGTCTCCCGACAACAGTGATGCTGTCACTATTGGCTCTAGCGTGCGTAGGGTTGGTTGGGAAATATCTCAAATTTTAATAGCTGAGAGCTGGTTTGTTAGATAAGAAGTGAGAAAGTATTCTAAATAGAGGTCAGGTGGCTTGAAAAAAAATGCGGAGATGTGGAGTAGAAAAGGGGCAAGAAAAGAGAAATTCCAGAAACAACAAAAAGGTGTGAGCAGAGGAGTTGGCAAAAGTCCGAGTTATCCAACGGTGGGAAATAAAATCTGACAAGGAAATGGGAACTAATAAAGGGACTTAGAGAATGTGGATTTAGAAGGTTAAGGATTTATAATGTGAGAGACAGAAGACGATTTGGCAGAAGAATTTTGAATGGCTTTGGATAGAGCAAGCTCAGCTTTAGAGAAACGTATTAAAGAAAAGGCTATATAATAAAGCCTAGGTGACCTAACTAGGGATAACCGAAGGGCTGCCAGGTCAGCCATGGATTCTCACCAATGGGGGCCAGGGTACAACCCAGGAGCAGTATAGGATCTGGGGAAAGGGCCCTGTGGGGAAGCTAACCCCAGGAAAGTAAGGAAAAAAGCAATTCTGCAGAGAATGGCTTTGGTGGAATATGCCTCTCTTAGTCCGTGCCCTATTTCCAACATTAGAATGGGAGGAAAGTTTGACTAGAATAGGATTTGGTCCAAGGTAAAGAAAAGCATGTTAAAGAGTAGCAATTAAGTTGATGGCACAGCTTATTCTCAAAGATGTCATAATGGACTCCTTTGCTGGTTTGTTTGTTTGCAAAAACCTGGAAGTAAAAGAATAGGAAAGGGAGATTGATATCTCTCTGTCAATAATGTAAAACTGCTATTTCCTTTGTGACCCAGAGCAAGCTCTGCAGATCTTGGTGCCTCTAGGGAAATGTTTCTCTTCTTTAAAAAGGATTTTGAGTGTATTTGTTTTGTGAGGGTTGAGTGTGCCTGTTGTTTAGATGAAAGTCTAAAGTGTTGTTTCACATTGAACAACTCAGTCTTTGGAGGAAAACACCGCTGTGAGCTATGTCTCCTGGATTTCTCTACTTGGAGGTAGAGGATTATATTTTAGGATAACACCAACCCCTTAAATGGAAGGATAAAGCTCCCCAGAGGAAGGTAGAAATTTGCAACACAAGGAATTGAAGAATGTTTTTTCTCTATTTTGGAGGAGGGACAGGGCAGCAAGGCTAGGAACCAGGGGACCCAATGACAGGATCTATGTAAAGGATTTAATTTGCTCTTCAATTTTTTTTTCATAGAACCTGGGTACAGTGATGTTTAGGGTCATGGTTAATATTATAAATTAAAGTGATTGCCCTGCTCGTGTGGCTCAGTTGTTGAGCACCGACCTATGAACCAGGAGGTCACGGTTTGATTCCTGGTCAGGGCACATGCCCAGGTTGGTTGCGGTGTTGGTCCCCAGTGTGTGTGTGGGGGTGGGGCGGGGGGAGGGGGGAGAGGCGTGCAGGCGGCAGCCGGATCAATGGACGCTTTCCCATCTGCCTTTCCATTAACATATTGGAAGAATAGATTTCTCAGGATCCTAGAGTGTTGAGCACATATGTGGCTGAGGCTTTCTCGGAAATGCAATAGATGTATTCTAGAAGGGTTGAAGAGGAATGGAGAAGGTGGGAGCCAGGAGGGATCCACCAGAGGGACCCTCACAGAAGTTAGTGGGGAAGCCAAGTCAGGAAATCTTTTCTCCTCCTCGGTCACTATAAGGAGGTGGGAAAAAATGCATCTATGAAGATGTAGAATTTCAGCTGGACTAGGTATTGCCATTTCCATTCGCCATTTAAGGATATTATTTATTGTGTGTTGCTTCCTATTAATTAAACTTGCATTAAAATAACCTTGCGGTGAGAGAGTTGGCAAGAAAAACATCTTTTCTTTATTTCATTACTAGGCAAGTTGGGGCTGTTGGCAGAATAAACCAGCCAAAGCAGTATTTTATTAAACTAATTACCTGGAGAACTTGCGAAAGGATTTACTGTGGTGGGTGTTACACGTAGATGAGGAATTTTCAGTGGCTGTGGAGGTCTCAGAGGATTTACTTTTGAGATGGGATATCTGAAGAAGTAAGAGTTAACAGTTTGGGGTGTGGGGAGAGGAAATGGAGCCTGAGATAGTGTTGTCGCTGCAAAGTTAGAAGAAGGTTTTGGCAATGCTTCTAATCATGTCATATAATTAGGCAGGAGGCTTGGTGAAGGGAACAGCTGATAATTTGGCCTTAATTTGATTCCATTTGAAATGTTGATTTACATTTCTGTTGGGTTTGCTCCATCTACTCCTCTAGCCTTTGAAAATGGTGTCATTTAACTTCACACGTGAGTTCAGCTCCACCAAAACCTCCTCTTCTTGTTGGATAGGTGGGGCAGGACCCTAATCCAGTTTCACAGGCCCCATATCTGGAATGATGAGTATTGCTTTGGGCAGCTTGTCCTCGCTTGTAGCATCCACTAACACCACTGCTTACGTGACTTTTATCTCATACCCTCTTTCTAATCCTACATCTCTATTTGTCTGTAGGACAATGCTATTTGAATGTGTTTATATATATTGTATTTAATTTATTAAATAAACTCAAATAGTTCCCTCCTAATAGTCACATTTATCTATCTATCTATCTATCTATCTATCTATCTATCTATCTATCTATCTATCATGGACAAAAGGGGCCACATGCTGACCTGACAAGCTCAGGGGAGGCCTGCATGGCAGTCTTGCAAACTCAGAGACCTAAAGTAACCACAAAGTATGGTCTGAAATTAAACTTTAACTAAAACAGTGATGGTGGGCAGTTATGTCCTAGGCCAGCATCTTCACTGACAAGGTCAACCTTTACCTTAATTGAGCCTATCTATCTGTCTTTTTGCATCTATGATAACATACCCTTGAAATGTCTGGGTAACTTGTAACTTCCCTTTTTCTGGAGCCCCTGGGGCACAACCAAATGTGCTGGACGCCAGGACAGATACCACAAATTCCTTCATTATCATGTTAATTGATCCTGCACCCACCTAAGTATGTGTCCATCATTTTACTTTTTATCCAATCCCAGGGGTTTCCCCTGCTTTGCTTTATCCCTCCTCCTTAATCTATCACCAATGAATTTCATGTAACCCACCTATGTTCCTCCTTTGATTGCAAATGTATAAATACAAATGTAACCCCACCATTCTCCAGAGCATTATCTCAATTCGTTGAGGTTCTGCTTCCCGGCATATGTCGACAGTTTGGCTCAAATAAACTCACAAAAATTCTTTACAGGTTTCAGTGGTTTTTAAGTTAACACTATCTATCTATCTATTTATTTCTGTTGAGAGAACTACTTGGCTTTTTCTGGTTCCCTGAATAAAAACGTAGCACCTTTCTGACATTCAGCATCCAAACATTTATCAATTTTGCTAATTCCTTTTAACATAATTTCCTGTTCTTATATCCTAGCTCAGATTTTGTAGTTCAGTCAAGCAAATGACTTACTGTTTTCTCAACAGAGCTTTTATCCTCTTTTGTTTGCTCATGTTATTTCTTTAACTAGAAATAGTATTTTCCTCCTTTTTAAGCCACTCATGTTCACTGAGTCTCTACATTAAAGACTTTAACTTCTGTAGCCAGTTCTTTTATTAAATTCACCTAGTTCTGACCTTTTTTCTCTCTGATTTCTCTAGACATTTAGGTGTTCAGTTTATGTGTTATTAATTTGCATTTGCTGAAAGGTTTTTAAAAATGCTGTACAGTATTGCCAAATATTGCAGATGTATATAGTCAGGTCAGATTGTAAATTCATGGGGACATGGGCTACCCTAGCTTTGCCTCTTCCCAGATCACCTATATCAGTTATTTTGCACAAGCCAGATTCTGTAGTTCAGAAGACAGTGCTGAGTGAAACTGAATTTGAGGCATTTCAAGAAGTTACAATATATCTAAACAGCAGAGAGGTCACGAATGCTAGATAAATAGGATATAAATATTTAGTAGGTGTTCTATTATCGAATGAGTAAATGAATGCCTACACGCCTGAAGGCCACTAGGACTTGGTAAATCCATTTTCAGTGGAAATTATTCTGATGCATCAAATATTTATTAAGCACCTAATATGTTCCTGTCACATTGCTAGACCCACAGATGGAAATGTGTGTGTGTGTGGGATGGGGAAGGGGAGTGGAAAGTAAAAAATTCAGAGTCTCTGACCTCTAAGAAAATAGGTACAGAGAAAGATACACACATACTCATATGGTTATTACAAACCAAGCAGGGGATACTTGGAGAGCACAAGGAAGGTTACTGAGTTTGGTGTAATCCCTTAGGAAATGGTTCCTAGATAAGAGGGCAACCAATCAAAGCTTAATGTATGAGAGACAGCCAGACAAAGAATGGGGTGAAGTTAGAAAGGTCATTTCAGGCAAGGGGAGCTACATGAAGAAAAGCACAAGAGTGGTTAGCATGAGGAGTGCAGTGAGGGACAGGTTGTTTACAGCATAAAGTGGGAGGCAGCAATTTGGGGGAGGTAAGAATGACAATAAGAATAATTTTCCCTGAAAGGGAGCTTAGCCAGGCTTGGGAGAGTCATTGAACCAGTATAGGCAGAGGCATAACATGGTCAGCTCTGTGTTGGTGAGGTCCCTCTGACAGCCAGGTAGAAGATGGACTTCCTGAGTGGGTTAAAAGCAGAATGAGGGTATGACCATCTGGATAGGAGATAACTGAGGCCTTGAGCTACACTTAGAAGCATAGGAGTAGAAATGGGTTGGAGACATAATTAGCAGGACAAATGCGCACAGCTTGGTGAGTGATAGAATGTAAAAGATAGAAGAGAATAGTGACTTTAGGTTGACCCTCAGATTCCTAGTTTGGGTGACTGGGTAATTTCCATGTCATTGCCTCATGGAGGTAGGGGAAAGAGAATGAATGATAGAGGGTCAATGACAGTTTCAGTTTTGTTCTTACTGGGTTTGAGGTACCCATTCGGATTCAAGTGGATACAGGAATTTCTTCAATTACAGAAGGATGCTTGGGAGAGCCATGTCCTCAAGGGAGAGCCCAGTTTCAGTTAAGATCAGGAAGTGGAGGGAGCATCTCTGAAGAGGTTGAAGACAGGATGGTTGAGTTTCATGGAAATGGAGTTCCAAAAGAGTTGATACACACACACACACACACACACACACACACACACACACTCCTAGTCTATAACTCCACAATTTTACTATGATTAACTCTAAAGTTCATTCCCAGAGTTTCTGAGAATCACATAAGTAGGCAGTAGAGAGAGTAGCCAAATGAGCTGTATTTGCTTAAGCTCATTCAAAAATGTTACACTTTATCTCTGTCAGATATGGGGGTGTCTTGTCATTAGGAACCTAATATATGAAAATTAAATCTTACGAATCAGACAAATGAAGGAACAATTATTCAGTTCAGAAAACCTGATTTTTCATTTCTTTTAAATTATCTGTTGCCTAATTCATAAGACACAGAGTTGTATAAGGGACGTGTTTTGAACCAGAAATCAGGAAACCTGAATACAAATACTAACCCTATTCCTATGGAATTGTCAATTAACTTTTATGTTTCTTCTTAAAAAATATGTATTTATTTATTTTAGAGAGGAAGGGAGAGAGAGAGAGAGAGAGAGAGAGAGAGAGAGAAACATCAACAATGAGAGAGAATCGTTGATCGGCTTCCTCCTGCACGCCCCACACTGCGGGATCGATCTTGCAACCTGGGCATGTGCCAATGAATCCTTCAGGATTTCGCATGCTTGCAATGGCTCCACCCCCTTTAATGAATTATCTTTTTCCCGGGTTAGACTGATAAGTAAGCACCTTCCCTGTGTCACCCTGACTTCACTGCACGTGCACCCATCTTCCCCTTGGTTGGATCTCTTCCCCCAGTGATTTGCAGGGAATAAACTGAGGATTCCCTGGGGAGTGTAAAGTTGCAGCTTCCTGTTAAAGCTGCCCAGATGACCATGCTTATAATGTCTGGCTTCCCCTTTGCTTTCTTCCTATTATTAATATTAATAATTAGCTAGTTATAATAGTAACAAAGAGAACAAATAAATGCTAAGGAGCACACAAATTAAATGGAATCAACTCCTGCTTTGTTACTCAGAAATTATTTTTGTCAAAAAAAAAAAAAAGAAATTATTTTTGAAGTCATTGGCAGTAGAAAAATGAGTTTCTAAAAGTTTTTTCTTGTACACTCCAACTTCTCATAACTTCACAAGCCTTCTGACTTTTTTTCTGAGTGGTTCTTCTGATATGGATCTTGCAGCTGGTCATTTGACTAATTAAAAATATCAACAACAGATAAATGCTCCAAAATAGAAATCCATCTTTAGCACAGGAGTAATGTGTTTGGAAGAACCAAGGGCACAAGGCATAAGAAGTAAATCTTCTTAAATGTTCACATAGCTTTCTCCCAGGTTTAACCTCTTACCATGACCGCCTATAACCCTTACATCAAAGTTTCAGCATTTCTTCCTTTCTTTCAGAGACTTCAATAATCTGGTTTCACCCTCATCTATCAAATAAGAATAATAGTTACCCTATTTATCCCACAGGTTTTTAGTCAAGACAAGAAGTTATTCATATGTATTATTTCCATGTGAAAGTGAATTGAGAGATGTAAATGCTATATAAATTTAAAAAGTATTTTCTTTATGGCTCTGCTTTTGCTTTATCCTCCTTTCTTTAGTGCCAGGACTTCCTTTTCCTAAACCCCAGGCTCCCTAATACTTGGTAACTCCCAACTGCCTAGTCAACCTCCACTGATGATCAGCACCACCTCTGCTGGAATATTCCCCTTCCATCCTAGACCTCAAAACATGGTTCTTAAAAACCAGCATATCCTTTTTTTTATAAACTGGCTTATCTACTTCAGACCTATCTTCAACCTCCTCTCCTATTTTTCTGAGCCTAGAGTAGCAAATCCACAGTCTCTTTAAGAATAAAAGAAAAACAATAATCTCTGTTGGCCTTTCCTGGCCTGACTTATTTGACTTCCACAGGAGTTGTGTGTCTGAACCATTCTCTCCTGTGAAACAGCCTTGCTTGTGATGGTACTAGGGATCTAAGTCTCATGGAAAAACCATCTCACCCAAAGCTGCTGAAATACTGTCCTCAAGTCCTGTGTAAGAGTAAAAGTCTAGGTGGAAGCAGGGACCAGAGAAAGTTGTCCAGGTAAAACTTCAAAATAAAGAGAGACAAGACAGATAATGAAAGCTGGAGTGTGAGGACTGAATTGGGAGGCCTGGTAGATCAGGATGAAGAATAGAGAGTGGACCACCACCTGGAACAGGCATCGTTGGCCAGCTGCTTCTACACATCTGCATGGTACTTGGGTGTGCTGCTAGCCTCAGTACCAGGGCCAGGGATGGGGCAGAATCTTGGTTTGAGGGTGACAGTCTCCTACTCCAAAAAGCCTTCATTGGCTTTCACTGTCTATGGAGAAAGTCCAAACTCTTCAACCTGGTGTAACCATTGTGTTCAGGTCTCATTAGCCTGGAGATTGAAATGCCCACATTTTATTTAATGATCAATGATCAATGATGATGACACGCTTAACGACAGGCTGTTTGGCTTGCTCTCAGGTCTCCACCCTTTTGGGGCAAAACCCTCTCTTCTTTCAATTTCTGACCTTCTATTCAAATCCTCATTTTCCATCTCTACCTCTTAGAATAAATCATAGGGGGATGGCCTCAAAAGATACAGTCCTGCTTTCCCTTGGATTCAGTTTCATTCCAGGGATGCTTTGCTTTACGATTTAGCTCCAATTTGGCCATGGAGCTGAACACTTTATGGCAATGCTTTCTGCCTCTCTCATACTCATTTCTTTAAACCCACATGTAATCATAGACTCCCAGAACTGGAAAGTACCTTAGAGATTGTTCAGCCAAACTTCCTGGTATTTTAAACTAAAGAAACAGAAGCACAGCCAGCATGGCTCAGTGGTTGAGCATTGACCTATGAACCTGGAGGTCACGGTTCAATTCCCGGTCAGGGCACATGCCCAGGTTGTGGGATCGATCCCGCAGTGTGGGACATGTAAGAGGCAGCCAATCAATGATTCTCTCTCATTGTTGATGTTTCTCTCTCTCTCTCTCTCTCTTCCTCTCTGAAATAAATAAAAACATATTTTTTAAAGAAGAAACATAAAAGTCAATTGACAATTCCATAGGAATAGGGTTAGTATTTGTATTCAGGTTTCCTGATTTCCAGTTCAAAACACGTCCCTTATACAACTCTGTGTCTTATGAATTAGGCAACAGGTAATTTAAAAGAAATGAAAAGTCAGGTTTTCTGAACTAAATAATTGTTCCTTCATTTGTCTGATTTGTAAGATTTAATTTTCATATATTATATTCCTAATGTCAAGACGCCCCCATATCTGACAGAGATAAAGTGTAATACTTTTGAATGAGCTTAAGCAAATATAGCTCATTTGACTACTCTCTCTACTGCCTACTTGTGTGATTCTCAGAAACTCTGGGAATGAACTTTAGAGTCAATCATAGAACTATGGAGTTATAGATTGGGAGTGAAAAGTTGTACTTTTTTGCACTTGTCTCCTCCACTGACCTGAAGGTCCGGGAAAGCAGGGGCTGTGTTCTAGTCATCCCAAGTTGCCAAAGGCTCACACAGTGCCCAGCTCAGACTGAAGCCTTGGGAGGTATGTGTTGGACAAAGAAGAATGGTTAAATGAGTGCTCCCTTTTTACAAACAGAAATGATGGTATAGGAAACAAGCATAAGAGATGGTCCGGATATACTGAGTTGGTACGGTGGGGAGGCCGGACAGTGAAGGAAGAGGATGCTTCATGTTTTGATTCTCTAGTGCTATGTAACAAACTACCTTAAGCCTTAGTTGCTTAAAACAGCAGGAATTTATTATTTCTAATTCTCCTGTGGGTGGTTGGGCTCAGCTGAGTGGTCCTGTGAGTATAAGGCTGCACTCAGTGGGGAGCTTCTTCCAGGATGGCTCATCCTCCAGGGCCTCTTTTGGTGGGACCTCATACCAACCGATGCTTTAGTCTGAGTTTCTTAAGTAGAGGCTTAAAGGTAGAACTGCGTGCTTTGGGATGCAAGCCTGGAATTGGCAAGGTGTCGCTTCCATCACATTCTGTTGATCAAAGCAAGTCCCAAGGCCAGCCCAGCTCAAAGGGAGAGAAAAATCAGACTGTACCTCTTGAAGGAAGGGGTGGCATGTGAGTACAGGAGTAGAGGAGTTGTTGCAGCTACAATAAACTACAACAGGAAAGAAGAAAGGCCATCTATACTGAGTGCCTTAACTGACTAAGGTACCAGTAGCTACATGCAATGTAGACACCTAGGCAAGTGTCTATCTTGAAGGCAAATGCAGTTGTCCAAGGTTATTAAGGAGGCAAATAAGCTGAAATATGATTTGCTCAAATTACCCATAAGGTTGCTATGCATGCTTTATCACCTCAAGTCTCTGAATCAAGAAATGCCTTATCCTGATCACTATTGTCTGCAGCCAGTAGAGTTTTTCAAGACATTAGCTCTAAGGGTATAATAAAGATATTCAGCTACTGCAACTTTTCTTTAGAGAGTACTGGGGCTTAAATGAAAGCAGTAAATTTTTCTCTTCTGCAATCATGAGAAACCCTCAAACCATTTATGTAGCATAATTCAGAAGTTGTAGGACAGTTTACAATGAAGCATTTTTTATGAGCAATCAAATGCAGCGGTCAAAAGATTTTCCCCCTTTTCAGCTTTAAAATGCTAAGACTGCCAGCTACACTGTGAACCAAAGACAAAAAGGAATGGCACACACAGGGAAAAAAATGGGAGCGTCTGGGTGTCTTTGCAAACTGCTATTCACTAGCTCATGGCCAGGTCTGGTCACCCAGCTGCTCCCTGCCTCTACTTCTTTTTTCAAGTTGGGGAATAAAATGGGACTGCCCTGCCTGGCCTTCTGGACACTGAGAAGATTATTTGATCTCAGTGAATGAATAGGTAAGTATTTATATAATAAAATATTGATGTTGAATATTATTGGTTTCTTTATAGAGGTATTATTATTATTATTATTTTAATTCCAAAAGTCACACATGAGTGTAAGCTAATTGTAAGAAGTTCAGACATCAATAAGGTAAAAAATAATGAAACTGTTCTTACATCCCAATTTTCACCTCATGTCTCTCTCTCTCTCCTCATAGGTAACCACATTTATATTTGGTGTGTGTCCTTCCAGATCACTCCCATACTTGGCCCAGTGCATGAAATTCGTGCACGGGCAGGGTCCCTAGCCCTTCCTTGTTTCCCCATGTCCCCAGCCCACCTAAGGCAAATCTGCTCCAGGTCCGTCCCTGAGACCAGTTTCAAAGGATTCAAGTAAGAATTAATAGTAATTTATGAGGATGAACAGACTCTGATAATCTTGAAATGACACAGACATTCTCTTTAAATTCATAAATGTTCATTTATCACCCAATCCTCTAAGAGTTAAATCCATTTCAAGCATTAAGTATTTTTTAAGATAAAAATCTGAAAAACCTATTTCTCAATTATGGTGATTCATATTACAACCAGAACATTTTTACTATTTTTGGTATAAACCTATGATGGTCCTTGCCCTGGACGTGAAGGGGAAGAGGGACTGAGTGAGACAAGTCAGGGCGGGCAGGATACAGTCTCTGTCTTTAAGCCCTAAAACTTGTTTCATTGCTTTCCTGCTTCTACTGCTCTAGTGTTTCCCAATTTCATTCAAAGTCATTTATTCATGATCCATATTTTTAAAACAGTCATGCTTATCAATAAATACTCAGGAACCATTTGTTGGGAGGCAGTGATAAACAAATATCTATGCAGTATGAGCCAGAATCCCTAAGGCATATGATTTGACAATGTCAAAGGCATATAAAAATCAGGAACATATTTCATTCTTGCCTCCAACAAAAGGCTCAACAGAGAAATGTTAACTATCATGAAGACGAGCAGACTCTCACAAACACACATCAGCTATTGCCATTTAAGGATCATCTCTGAGGAGAGGATTCTGTGTTCTAAAATTTACTGATGCTGATTTAATCTGCACTTTACAACACTTAAAAATAAACCCCACTGAATAGTACTGAGACTGGGTGCTGTCATGTGACATTGTTAAAATAAATCTTCATTTATTAACCTTCGTTTAATGGGATACTGATTTGTATCTTATTTTTAAACTATAGTGTGATATATTTATATTTTCAGCCCTCATTTTTGTTTCCTTTGGATGGTATTTCTGAACATCACCTTCCAGGATGCTTGAATAAGAAGCAGATTTCAAAAATGACCAGAAGATTTTAGGTTGGTGAAGGGGTCTGCTGGGAAACACATCCTCTATTGAGGTAGGAGAATGATAAGAAAAAGTAAAAACACTGAGGAAGTTAAAGCAAGAACCAGAAACAAGACATTATGGATGAGTAGCAAACAGTTTTATTTACAGAGAGATATGGATAATTTTATGTGCTTTCTGTAGATGTGACCAACTAGGAATGAACCCATTCTTAATCTTCCCAACCACAGATGTGACTAGTCCTAACCAGAGGGGGGAAAAATTTAGTTTGAAGCTATTACACACAAGAATTCAGCATCTGAGTTTCTCATTGAAACATGGAACAGAGATGGGAGATAGTGGGGTAAAGAACATTGGCTTTGGATATTAGATTAATAGATTAATAGATATGTATATAACCATCTATCAGTCTTAATGAATAAATACATATCTACATAAAATTATCTTTATCTCCATCTCTACATTTATATGACACTCAATGGTTAAATGCCTTTTGTTATTGTGGTTCTCGAGGAAAGATTGATGTAGAGTTGTTGTGGTAGGCTGAATAACTGTCTCCAAAGGTGTCCACATCCTTATCCTTGGAACTTGTGGTTGTTATCTCTATGGCAAAAGGGGCTTTGCAGATGTGATTGAGATGAAGCGTTGGAGATGGGGAGATTATTCTGGATTACCAAGCGGACTCTATGAAAACACAAGGGTCTTACAAAAGGGATGCAGAAGGAGTCAGAGTTAAATAGCAAGCTATGTGAGAACAGTGCAGAGGGACAGAGAGAAAAGAGTTGAAGGTGCTAGATTTGAAGACAGAGGAAGGGGGGCCAGGAGCCAATAGGTGTAGGCCATCTTTGGGAGCTGGAAAGGGCATGGAAACAGATTCTCTCCTGGAGCCTCCAGAAGGAATGCAGCCCTAAGGGCTCACTTTAGATTGTGACTTTCAGAACTCTGAGATAATGAAGTTGTGTTGTTTTAAGCCTCTAAGTTTGTGGTAATTTGTTATAGCAGCAATTGGAAACTAATACAGTTGTGGTTGAACAGGATGTGTTGAAGCCCCCCCCCTACCCCCCCAAACCACCTCTCTCTGGGTGGTCCATCTGGGAAGACTCATAGCCCCAATCCCACAGGAGCTGGAGCTTTGACAGGAAACCTGAAGGCACTCTGAGGAACGCGCCCAGAGCTGTGCTTGGAGACTTGCAGGCAGGTGCCTTGTCTTCGACATCACCAGCAATCAAATTGTACCTGGCCTTGCACCTCCTTTTGAGCAGAGCTGAGACTTTAGTGGGAGTGCAGAGGAGCCAAGGAAGAGAGGGAGAAGCAGGAGCCCACCCACACACATGGCAAGTGGTGGATCGCTGCTGTGGTTTTCCTGAAAGGCTCTAAAATGGCTTTCAGAACATTCTTTGTTGGGGCCCTACATTCTTTGGCAGGGCTTTCATGACCCAAAGGGTGTGGCCAGCAACCCACATCCTTTGGGGTGCTTTGTGGGCTGCTCTGCAGCGTGGCATAGGGACCCTGGCTTGAGAGACCTGCTTCCCTCTCCACCTATCACTCAGGAGGTCTTTGGCCCTTTTCTGTTTATCCCTGAGATGAAAAAAGTCTCTCCAATCTCCCACTGTGAAAAAGAGATTGTCCTTAAATTTTGGCAAACTGTTATTTAGAGTCCTTACACCTGCTAAAATATCACCCCAAGTTCCAAAATCCAAAAGTAAGAGGCAACATCTCACTCTCTCCTTAAGCAACGATTTAGCCACTATAGTCAGAAAAGAGACCATTAACCTATTCTGTAACATCTCACTTGCTCCTCTGTGCTCCATATACAGCTCTAGTCAATAGCTGTATTAAAGTACTTGATCCAATATTTTGGATTCATTTGTCCCTCCCTTGCTCCAATCCATTAATTTTTCTGTGCTAGAACCATGTCTAATAGAGCTTGGTATTCCCAGAGGTGAGCATGGTGCTTGGCACATAATAAATTATTATTTTTTTGGATGATCAAACTTTACCTTATGTAGTTGATACCTACCAGATGTGGTTGCTTTTTAAAAAAACTGAAGCACAATTTACATACAATCAATCAAAAAGGATTCAGTATTCAGTGATTTTGACAATCAAATAAATTGAATACACCAAACAAGAGGCAGTTACTATTCATGTGTTTTTTTCACCATGAATTAATTTTGCCTATTTTTGAATGACATACAAATGAAATAATACAGTATATGCTTTTTTTTGGGTCTAGCTTCTTTTACTTATCCTAAATGGAAGTCTTAAGAATCATCCACATTTTTGCAGCATCAGTATTTTTTCTTTTTATTTCTGACTGGTATTCCAGTTTATGAATATACCACAATATGTTTACCCATTTTCCTGTAGATGAACATTTGGCCTAGTTCCAGTTTGGGGCTATTAAGAATAAAGCTTCTCTGAATGTTCTTGTATAAGCCTCTTTGTGGTCATATGTTTTCATTTTTGGGGGGAAATACTAAGTATGAAATTCCCAAGTCATTGAATGGATGTAAAAGTTAATTTTATAAGAAACTGAAAAACTTTTTCTTACATTTTTGTGCCATTCTCCATTCTTACTAGCAGTATTTGAGAGTTCCAGCTTCTCTGTATCTTTATCAACTTCTGGCATTATCATACTTTATATTTTACCCATTTTAATGGGTATAAAGTGATATTTTATTATGTTTTTAATTTGCATATCTGTAATGGCTGATGCTGAAAATTTAGATACATATTGTTTAACTTTCAAATATTTGTTGCTGTTTTTTCAGATATCTCATGGTTATTGATTTCTATTTAATACCATTATGGTCATAAAATGTACTCTGTGGTTTTAACCCTTTTAATTCTAATAAGTCTTGTTTTATAGCTCAGCATACTTCATCTATCATGGCTAATGGTTTATGTGCAATTAAGAAGACTATATATTCTGCTGTGGTTGGAAGTAGTGTTCTAAATGTCAATTAGGGTAAGTTGATGGATAGTGTGTTCCAACCTTTCACAATTTTACTGTCTTTTTTCTACTTTTTCTATCAGTTACTGAGAAAACGATGTTAAAATATTTAATTATGATTGGAGATTTGTCTTTTTCTCCCATTTTCTGTCTGATTTTGCATTATATATTTTGAAGCTTTTTTTCTTTCTCCCATCTCTTTCCATTCCTGTATTCTGCCTTTTCTCCCTTCTTTTGGGTGAATCAGTTATTTTTTAATATTTTATTTAATCTCTTGTATTGTCTTTAACTTCCCCCTCTTTGTAATACCACCGTGTAATTTGTTGGAGTTGTTTTAGATATTATAATATACATCTTCAAATTACCAAAATCTGTCTTCAAGAATATACTACTTTATAATCAGTGGAGGCCATCCTCAGTAGCTTCTCTACATTTCTTAATGCTCTACTCCCATGCTCAGTCCCTATGTGGAGCTGTACTGTCTCAATCAACCCACCTGATTTATTTCTATGTTTCCTTTACATTTTGTATACAGTTCTTATAGCCCATCTGTCAGAGGATAGAAAAAAGTTCCCAGCAATGCTCTGAACATCTGCGACCAAAAAAGATGTCCACTCATGTGACCCAGGCAGTTATCTACTTTCTTGTTTCTGTTCTGTGGGGGAGCCTTTCTCAGTCCTGATCATCTAGAACAGTGGTTCTCAACCTTCCTAATGCCACGACCCTTTAATACAGTTCCTCATGTTGTGGTGACGCCCAGCCATAAAATTATCTTCGTTGCTACTTCATAACTGTAATTTTGCCACTTATTTTGCAATTTATTTTGACAATCAAATAAATTGAATACACCAAACAAGAGGCAGTTACTATTCATGTGTTTTTTTCACCATGAATTAACACTGGATGGGGACCAAGATGGCGGCGTAGGTAAACACCGGAGACCGCTGCCGCAAACAACCATTTCAAAAATACAACTAAAAGACTGAACGGACATCACCCAGAACCACAGGAAGGCTGGCTGAAGAGAGACTCTACAACTAGAAGGAAAGAGAACAGCAAATCGAGGCTCAGAGGCGGCGCAGTGTGGAAAATACAAAGGTACCGAGGTGCGCGCGCAAAGCGGGCTGGTGGCTGAGGGCGCGGTTGTCGTTTTCTGCCGGGAGTGAGTCTCAGACTCTGGGCTCCAGATCCGGGCGAGTCTCTAGGGACCCAGACTCAAACGGGAGAAGCGGGATTATCCGGCATCAGTTGGGACCTGAGGGCAGCTTTCTCTCCGAGGTTTGCAGTGGCTGCCGGGGTTCTGAGAAGCAGAGCCTCTGGGAACGGGACTGAGCGTGGCCATAACTGCTCCCTCCGCCCGCCCTGTTGATCCCGCCCCGCCCAAAACCTGCGCACAGCCATTTGCCGATTGCCTCAGGCAAAGGCTGGATTAGCACCTCCCCAGAAGGCAGACGTTTTCCACACAGCTGATTTCCACAGCCAGCCGGCCTGGTGGTCAAACCCCTCTAGTGTTAACTACAACAATTAAGGCTTGGCTAGAACAAGACTGCGCACAGAGACCACAAGGGGGTGCACCAAGAAAGCATAAAAGATGCGGAGACAAAAAAACATGACAGAAATGGAGGATATGGAGCTAAGAATCGCAATTTTGAGGGCTTGCCATAAATTTGTGCAGAGCCTCACGAAAACTAATGAGACCCTCGATGCTACGATAAAGAAATTAGAAAGTAAGCATACACGGACTGAAATAAAGAATATTACACCCAATAGCAGACCAGAGGAGTACAATAATCAAACCAAAGATTCGACAAAAAACACCCAATTGGAAAAGCAAAATGAAAAAAGAATCCGAAAGTGTGAAGATAGTGTAAGGAGCCTCTGGGACAGCTTTAAGCGGTCTAATATCAGAGTCATTGGAGTGCCAGAAGATGAGAGACAGCAAGATATTGAAAACCTATTTCAAGAAATAATGGCAGAAAACTTCCCCCACCTGGTGAAAGAAATGGACTTACAGGTCCAAGAAGCGCAGAGAACCCCAAACAAAAGGAATCCAAAGAGGACCACACCAAGACACATCATCATTAAAATGCCAAGAGCAAAAGACAAAGAGAAAATCTTAAAAGCAGCAAGAGAAAGAGGCTCAATTACCTACAAGGGAATACCCATACGACTGTCAGCTGATTTCTCAACAGAAACTTTGCAGGCCAGAAGGGAATGGCAAGAAATATTCAAAGTGCTGAATACCAAGAACCTACAACCAAGATTACTTTATCCAGCAAAGCTATCATTCAGAATTGAAGGTCAGATAAAGAGCTTCACAGATAAGGAAAAGCTAAAGGAGTTCATCACCGCCAAACCAGTATTATATGAAATGCTGAAAGGTATCCTTTAAGAAGAGGAAGAAGAAGAAAAAGGTAAAGATACAAATTATGAACAACAAACATGCATCTATCAACAAATGAATCTAAGAATCAAGTGAATAAATAACCTGATGTACAGAATGAACTGGTGATTATAATAGAATCAGGGACATAGAAAGGGAATAGACTGACTATTCTTGGGGGAAAAAGGGGTGTGGGAGATGCGGGAAGTGACTGGACAAAAATCATGCACCTATGGATGAACACAGTGGGTGGGGAGTGAGGGTGGAGGGTGGGGTGGGAGCTGGAAGGAGGGGAGTTATGGGGGGAAAAAAGAGGAACAAATGTAATAATCTGAACAATAAAGATTTAATTTAAAAAAAAATAAAAAAATAAAATAAAAAAAAAAAAAGATTCATACAAAAAAAAAAAAAAAAAAAAAAAAAACACTGGATGGGGAACACTCAGAGCAAGAGAGAAAGCTGTAGGACAGACCACACACACTAATAGGGAAGCCTGCCCTCTGTACTCCCTAATTCATAGAAGCATTTTGCAGGCACATAGGAAGGCAGCAAAACTCCTCACCAATGTGATTGACCAATATTTGAAAGCTGAGATTAGGATGTTTTACAAATAGTACTAAAGGCCCTGATGCAAAGGTATAGTGAGATTGGTGTGAGAAAAGAAATTTGTGGAGGACTCAGAAAAGTAACACTGGGACTTGAAACATCCCAAGAAGATGCCAAAATGGAGATAGTTCTTTGAATTTCACCAATTCTTAATGATGGGAAATTGGAAATATATAACAGGAAGCCAGTAATGATTTATAGTTTGCTTTAAAAAATGATGCCTCAGTGGCTTTTTATCTCTCTTGAGCACACTGGCACCTTCACCCCCCACTCCCCACCCCCTACTCCCAGGGCACTCTCCCTCTGGAGCACTGCTCCCTTTTTCTTCCCCCAGGCTTGTTTACTTTGTCTTTTGTTGCCCTAAGCTCCAAGGGCCTGTCTTTTGCCTCTATAACTTGTTTCCTGAGCCCATGCAGCCCAACTGGCTCACTTCTTCCATGGCTCACTTCTTCTACCTCTGTGACTTGCTAAATAAACTTTTGCAAAAATAGATAAACAAACAAACAAACAAATAAAATTATTCCTTGCTCTAACTAAATAGCATACAGTTCTCATTCTACAGTGGAGGGCAAAGCATTTTTTACTATCCCTTACTATTGCTTTCATAAATTTAAACTTACAGATCTTCCATGTTTGAGCTTAGAGTGCCTGGCATGATTCTTGCAGGCAATAGTGCATTGCCCAGAGATGGAAAACCATGCGAACGGTAGAGCCCTTACAAGAAGCTGCTTTAACAAGGCTTGTCTCTGTCAGGGTGTGGTGCTCATTAGACTTTTGCACCCCTCCTGCCCAAACGTTCCCTCATTTCCTGTTACGAAGCAGTGTAACATCCCCTGTAGTAGAACTTAATAGAGTTGTCTCCAACAGAGACAATTGCTACATGCTCCAGACCACAGTTGCCATGGAGGCGTGTGTTACTTTGAAGCTGTGGGCAGAGCCCCCCAAAGCTTGAGAACCTGTTACTGAGTAAGAGGAGCTCATGGACTATACCCAGACACCATGCTGCAGGAGTGGCAGAGCAGTGGCAGCCACCAGTGGGGTGGCAGAGCTTGATTTGATCATGTCCTTTAAACCAAGAGCCAGAGTCTGCCCTTAGTGACAAGTATCAAAACCTGGAAAAGCCAATCCTCTTCTGGACTGGCAATCCCTTGTCACAGGGTCATTGTCAAAAGGGCAAATGACAGTCACCTGAGTGTAAAGGCTGACCTCAGTTCTCAGGCAGCAAGCCACTGAGGAAGAATTGCGTTTCCCCTGAGAGTGACTATTTCTTTCCTGGTCTACTTGGTTTTCTCTCTAGCTTTTCTGCATCTTCCTCTCCCTCCTCTCCCTCCTCTCCCTCCTCTCCCTCCTCTCCCTCCGTCCCCCCCCCCCCCCCCCCCCGCAGCTTTGTCCATGCATGATGATTAGTCTGGAGAGAGAGTAAAGTGTAGGAGCCATCTGTTGTTCTTTCCACTTTCTTTATTCCCTTATTGCCAGCCCTTCCCTCCCTCATCCCTGACAGTGACCCCAGCCCAGAAAGACACAAGGTCCATCCTAGGATGCAGCCCATCATTGCAGCAGCGCCCTGGTTGTTGGAGAACCTGTGTGGTGCTTGATGATGCTTTCATCAGAGTTTGACTATAGGCTCGTCTGCTTGGTGTAAAATTATAGGCTAATCTAGGAAAGACTACAGTGCCTTGTAATTATTGTAGACATTCACGAAATAGTCATTGGAATGATTTAAAAATTAAACAGCTTTTAAAATGTTTTGCAGACATAAGGTAATATTATTCGGGCCCTCCCAGCCAATTCTATCATTCTAAGGCACCTGTGGTATACTTCCCATTAGGAGAAAACGCTAGTGCCCACACCCTGGGTTCTGGTGTTGGGGAGTCTCAGAAAAACAATATGGGCACTCCTCCCATTTGTGGGTATTTTGGTATTTCCTGTATGACTCCTGCATCTACTTAGTCAGTTTTGAGCTCTGAAAAGGGATGAAATGATGATATTTATTGACTCCTGCCTTAAATGCCAAAGTTCCTTTAGGATAAAGTTCAGTAAAGTTATGGAAATGATGGTCAGACTGCACTTGAGTCTTCCTAACAAAACCATCCATGGAAGGAACTTTTATCCCTCTGTTCCCACCACTTTCCAGCAAACAGCTTTTCTCCAGGAAGGCAAACCTGGGCCACTCTTGCAA
This sequence comes from Myotis yumanensis, assembly GCF_028538775.1. NCBI lineage: Eukaryota > Metazoa > Chordata > Mammalia > Chiroptera > Vespertilionidae > Myotis > Myotis yumanensis. Next base: position 18,363,357 of record NW_027223762.1, read on the forward strand.
GGAGGGCACCTGAGGCAACCTCTTTGGTTCCATGACCTTGGGATACTTGCTTAACTGCAGCATGTTCAGTGTAATGGGTTCCTTGGTTGTTATTGCTCTCGATTTTTATTTTATTTTATTTTATTGCTTTGTTGTTGTTGGCATAGGAGAAAAGAGAAGGTCAGAAGTACTGACATTGGTTGGTGAGTATTTCACAGGCAATCATGGTATGTCTCATAAAGGTATATCTCGTTTACACTTTGAAACTCTGACATTTTTAACACAAAAATTTCCATTTAACAAATATTTATTGAGTGATGTGTAGGAATTTTTCTATAGCTAGGGGCTACAATGATGAGCTAACCAGATATAAACTCTGACCTCATGGAACTTTAGAGGAGACAGGCCTTAGCAGTCACCAAAAATGAATATGAAGATGCCTGTCTTTCATTTCTTGATGCCCTTAACCAGGCTGAGCTCATGGATCTTATATGAGGCCCTACAGAGCAGATAGTCTGTTGCCACAATCTTATGCATGTGTTTTCTAGAACTAGCATTCGGCTAAGTATGTAAACATTTCATTACTATGCTTTATAATGTAGTTTCAAATATCTAATGGGAAAACCACCACATTTCATTAAATCTAAGATACTGTCAATTTTAAAGCCATTATTTTATACTAGAGGCCTGGTGCACGAAATTTGTACATGGGGGAGGGGGGGTGTCCCTCAGCCCAGTCTGCACCCTCTCACAATCTGGGACCTTTCAGGGGATGTCTAACTGCTGGTTTAGGCCTGATCCCACAGGGATCCCTGTGGATTGGGCCTAAACCAGCAGTCGGACATCCCTCTCGCAATCCAGGACTGCTGGCTCCTAACTGCTTGCCTGCCTGCCTGATTTTGCCCCTAAAACTCAAGCTTCTTCCTTTTTTATTTTTAATATTTATATTTCTTTATTTTTTATTTTAAAAGTCAATCTTCTTGAGAACATGAGGCATTTAACATTATTCCATATACCTTACAGACAGCTAAGCATGGTAAACACAGCAAATACTTAATACTTGTGGGCTTCTATACAAACACTTTCCAACCAGGAATGTTTTAATAGGCAGTCTCCAAAAACTTGAACTGGAAAACCTATAAGTAGAGTGCTCAGATTTCAGGCATCAGGTGCTATTAGCAGGATTTCTATCCCAATTAAATTCTAATTCTTAGCTCTCAACAGTCTGGACAAACTGCCCTTCTCTGACTCCGAAGTTTCTTATTTGTCACTATCCCATTTTCCTCTGCTTCAAACCAAGGTAACAAACAAAACCTTTAATTCTGATCTTCCTCCCCGCAAGGGAACAGAAAATTTCAATTGAAAGAATTTCCAGCCAGAAGTCACATCCAAATACTGCAGACTGAGAACTACAGGGCTGACCATGTACATGCGCAGTAACAGGCTCACCTTCTAGCCCTGGGCGCCCAGGCTCCTCCACAATCCCACAATCCTCTAGGCGCCCAGGCATCCTCCACAATCCCACAATCCTCTAGGCGCCCAGGCTCCTCCACAATCCCACAATCCTCTGGGCGCCCAGGCTCCTCCACAATCCCACAATCCTCTGGGCGCCCAGGCATCCTCACCAATCCCACAATCCTCTAGGCGGCCAGGCGTCCTCCACAATCCCACAATCCTCTGGTCGCATACTTCCGGTTTTTCTAGCGCCTCCTTAAGTGGTGTTTCCTTCAGTCACGGCGCAAGTCCAGGCCTCTAGTTGGAGAGGGTTTTTCTGTTTGGCGTTGATAGCTGTTTGCTATTTGGAATCAGTGAAGTGTCGGGAGAACTGCCGCTGCCGTGAACACGTCGGTCCCAAGCGCGCTCATGAGACAACCGCCCATTCAGTCCCCGGCTGGCGCCGTCCTGGTCGCAGTGAGAAAGGTACTGAGCTGAGCCGTTTTCCCATCGGATCTCCCTCTTCCTTCCTCAGCACAATCCAACCCGCAGACTCTTAAGACCTTCCCCCCTATTTCTTCGACTTTCCCCCATCACACTCGCACCCTATTGCTTTGCCTAGGGGTGCCCCTAACTGCTCTCTGGGGGGGCGGGGGGCAGCCTGGGTGAGGGGCCGTGGTGTTCTGGTCTCTGGTCGTTAGGGTCGCTGGCTTTATATCTATATCGCTATGAATGCAAAGGTTTGTCAATTAAACTGACATGTCAACAATTGAAGACATGGCCCGATATCAGAGATATTGAAATGTGAACAAGAGAGTTCAGTGCTCCCCATAGGGTGGTCTCTGGACCAAAATTACCAGCATCACCTGGACACTTGTTAGGAATGCAAATGATCCAGCTTCCCTCCAGGCCTCTGGGGATGGGACCCACACAGTTTGGGTTTAACAAGCTCTCCAATCGATGCTGATGCATGGTAAAATTTTTAGAACCACTGAAATAGTGCATCTTAGCACCTTTGGAATGTGATATTTCAAAAAATATATAGTCAGTTGTCTCAGCAAACATTTCTTGGAAACCTATTACATGCCAGGCATCACTGTGGATGCCCACTTCACCCCCAGATTGTAACAGGACTTACTGCCAACCAGACGTTTACAGCTTAGAGGCCGATTGTCATTCAAGAACTAAAGGATCAGACCCAATGAGATGAGTGCTATGGCTGAGATGCCCTCGATAGAGTGGGGAGGACACGGGGGAAAAGGGGTCACTTCTGACTTTACTAGTTAGTGAGGACTTCATAATGAAGGTGGCATTCGAAATTGGGCCTTGAAGAATGTACAGGATTTTATTTTTAGATGGAAAAGAAATGAGAATTAATATTCCATAGAAGGCATTTTCTTTCCAGTGCCCTTTGTATGTGTATTCCTGAAAATGTCAGAAATTAATTAGAAAGGCATATGATGAAGGAATAGGTATGAATGGCAGTCATGCCAGTCCTCTCTCTGAGTCTCTGGAGATATGTTCACCATCAGCATCCTGGTGCCAACAGAAATGCCAGCAAGTGTCAGGGGAAAAGGCAAGCTTGAGCAGTTCCTTTTATCGGCGTGTAATACCCACGAGGGAAGTGTTGATGAGAGGGGGACTGTGTTCCAGAGCAAACAGCTTTTATGGAAGCACAGAGTGAAAGCACCAACAGACCAAGAAGTCTGGGTACTGTGCATTTTGGGTCCAAGCAATGGCAGCAGAGGCGTCACCCAATTTCACTGTCATGGAGGGTCTCTAGCTAATCTCATTTACATTGTACCCATCAATTCTGGACACACAAAATTGGAAGCACAGAATATTTGTGTTTAACAGAGAAGTTTAAAGTAACAAGGATAAAGGAAAACAAATGTTAAACCCCAGCGGCAGTGCAATGGCCAACTTAGACTATAGTCTATTCCATAACTTAGTTGAATTTTTACCTGCAGAGCTCTGTGCACCATGTTTGTGCTGCTCACACCGTTATGTAGGAGCGGTACAGCCTTTGGGTTTATTGGAGATGGCAACTACTCACCCAAGAAGTGTTTAAGACACTTCACTTCTCTACAACAAGGACTGGAGTTGTTTATGTGGGAACTGCAAAAGGTGTTTGGCGTTAGAGCCGTTCTCAGGAGTTTTGAGAACGGTCACATACCCCGGCCTAATTCCAACTCCTGAATTCAGGAGACAAAGGGAAAGCAAACCTCTGACAAAAGGGAGCAAGGTGATCCTTGCCAAGCCTTCTGGATGCTTCCTTTAGCCCCAAACACCTCTTTTTCATTTCCATTGGACATGCGACTTTGGGGTGAACAGTGCCCATCATCCCCTCTTGGTAAATCCTCCTGACACATAAGTGGGATAGGGCCAGCCTCTCCTACCCGCTGTTCTACCACGTTGGAACCCCAGTGAGTCCTTCTGTTAGACAACGGGACCATCGTGGACCCACAGAGGTTTTAACTACAAATCGAACACAGACCCTTCTTGTCTGAAACAAGACTGGGTTTTGAAAAGTCATGGATTCCATGTTTTTCTGCTTGTGGTGTCATTCTCGAGACACCAGGAATAGCTCTCCAAAGGCTATTTAACATGTCAGTGGATGTGTTTGAGCTGTGTGCACCATGCCCCATGAAGATGACAGTCTGAGGTTCTCATTACTTGTCTCCGCCTGTTAAAATGCAACAGATAAGGGAACATAAGATTTCAACATGGCCACACTGTTTTTCCCTTGGGGGAAAGTAAAAGCAAGCAAAGGTCTGCAATCAGTTTTGGATATTCAGGGGAAAATACACATTCAGAAATTGCCCTGCCAAATTGAGTATACTGCTTTTCAAATACAGTGATAGTTCACAATGAAGAAATTGTATGTCTTATAAGGAAGGCATTACCGCAAGTATTGTTTTTTTTAAAAAATATATTTTATTGATTTTCTACAGAGAAGAAGGGAGAGGGATAGAGAGCTAGAAACATCGATGAGAGAGAAACATCCATCAGCTGCCTCCTGCATGCCCCCCAGTGGGGATGCGCCCGCAACCAAGGCACATGCCCTTGACCAGAATCGAATCTGGGACCCTTGAGTCCGCAGGCCGACGCTCTATCCACTGAGCCAAACCGGATCGGCCGCAAGTATTGTTTTGATTCAAAACTGGACTGGGGCCTTGCTAGGCTGCTCTAGGTATCTATGGGGATAGAATGGGGAGGTTTGCAATAACTGATGCAGAATCAGAGGTTTGCATTCAGATACGCTTGGGTTTGAATACCACTCTTCTGTTTATCTGTGATTTGAAAAAGTTGTTTGATCTCCTCTGTGAAACAGAGATAATGATGTCCAGCTTATAGAGTTGTTAGAATTGTTTCTGAGGAACAAATATATTAATGCTTGTAAACACAGCGCCTGACAGGTAGTGTGTTCTCACTGAATGGTATTTAAAAAATTACTCATACATATATCATGGGCACCATATTCTCATAAAAAGAGAAGACCTCCTTTCCTAGCTGGCAGGGAACAGGCTATAGAATCATCCTCCCTGGGCAGCTCACAGTGGAAAATGTGTGGAAGAGATAGGTCAGAGAGTTAAAATCAGAGCGCATAGAATAGGGCATTCTCTTTGAGTGTCTGTCAAAGGCAGCCTTTTCCCCATAATGCTGGTGTAGCAAGTCAGGGCAATGCAGGCTACCAAGGCCCTCAAGGGGCATGCACACAGCCATCATTGACAACCTCTCAGTCACAAACCCTCGCTTGTCATGAATTTGTTAAATGGATGCTCTGTGAAGAAACTCTTAAGCAAACGAGGCTCCTAGGAAAGGCAAAAAGAAAGGTGAACTGTTGGCCACTGTGAGCAGGAGGTAAGGAGGTGATGCCATTTGCTTGCAAAGAAACAATGAACACATTTTCCAAACCACTCATCTGTCTTGCATGTGTAAACCTGGCATCTGAGCATGTCCTTTGGCACATAATTGCATGGCATTAACATTGTCATATGGACCGTGGAAGTATATGAAAAGTGAATTGCCACAATGGGAAACTGATATTGGCTTTGGTAGCTGGCCATTAATTGTTTCCTTCAAGAGGGAGAGCTGTGCTGAGGAGGGTGTCTACCTTGTCCTGACTTTCTACCCCCTAAGAGGAAACCATCACTATGCATTTCTCTGCCCAGAGGAGCATCATTCTGATCAGACGTATCTTTTAATATCATAACACTTGGCATGCCCTTGAGCCATTTTGTTCTTTCAGCCCCACAACTGGGTCACTGACACCTCTGAGCCGTGCATTTTTTTTTTTCCAGGTGAGAGCCCCGAGTTGAGAACACAAGCAAAAACACAGAAATAAACTAACCATGTGCCTCCTTTGGGCATCTGAGCTGGTCTATGAGCGTGGACTTAAAAACCACTGGGTGCTTAATTACATTCTAAACTTAGCCCATGAATTTGCATGTGTAAGTAATTAGGGAAATATTTGCTTAGAAATGTGTTCCATTTCCTCTGTTTGCTCTAAATCAAGTTGCTGAGTAGCAGGTCAGATTCTGAAATATTTTTTAAAATGTATTCTAGAGCCCCACCACTTCAGCCTGGGACCCTGTCAGACCTCATGACCCAGCCAGGTTAGATATAATGAGAACTCTTTTTGGGGAGGCTGCCAGTGGCAGTCAAGGACATGGGCCAAAGTAGGTCAAGTGACTTAAGCTGTGAGGCCCTTTTCCCTTACTCTTCACTCTAATAGGACCCAGATCTCATCCATACTGATTTTCTCTCTTTTTTTAGTGACCATAGTAAGGACATTCAGTAGGCACACAGAAGGGGCATTATAAAGGACCAGGGACAGAGCCTCGTATGGTACTGTCTTCATTCATTCATTTATCCATTCATTCAAGCGTTTCCAAGTTCCTTCCTTCCTTCCTTCCTTCCTTCCTTCCTTCCTTCCTTCCTTCCTTCCTTCCTTCCTTCCTTCCCTCCCTCCCTCCCTCCCTGAACTGTCCAGTTCCCCTTCCCATGTCCCGTCTGTCCCCAACTGACTCTGGCCCATTGATTTAGGAAATCTACCTACTGGTCACCCTGGCCTGGGCTATAAGTACAGGGCTGGGGGTTCCGCCCCCCCCGTCCCCCACCATGTTTGTGGCTAGTTGTGCTTTGGGAGAGTTGAAAAAATTTCTGTTGCTCTTTCTTTACTACCATGCTAAGCCTTATCTGGAATATTTTTTGTTTCTCCTCATGCTAGTAATCCCATTTTTCCCCTACCTGGTTAGAGGCATGATCAAGCCAGCCCAAGCATCTGTCTATATGGGAAGGCACCATGCACTGAAGGCCAAAGTTTAACATACACACACACACACACACACACACACACACACACACACACAGTTGTAACTCTGTCTCTTCCCTCTATTTTACCCTAAACCTAGATTCTAAATATTATTAAAGGTTTTTTCATCTTTTATTTTCCTTTGATAAAAGAATTAATAGTCAATGTTGATTTGAAAGAAAAAGGATTTTAATTGTGTCCAGATGACCTAATTTATCTCTTTTAAAGAAGCATAATGCATTTGCTTCCTTAGGTTTTGTTTTTTTTTCTCTGAAAAATGTGATGTTAGAGAAGCATTATAGACTTAACAGGATTAGACCACCTCACATACGCATTTCTATACTCTGTAAAACCTAAATCATATGAAATAGTAATAATAACAGCCATTTCCACTTGTAACACATTCTGAAAATTGACTTGGTCATAACTTGCAAGCACATCATTAACACATAGTTAAGTATATATGCCTTCTCCCTCCCTGCCTTTTTCTTTTGGTTTAGAACAATTTTAATTTCATGTGGTGTATACTTTTCTGAAATTTGAACATCTTGGACTACGTATTCCTTTAATAAGATCTACAAACTTGAAACTCAGACGTTCCTTTTATTCTAACTAGAACAAAATTGTCAAGATGATCTTAAAAGCTCAATGACTTAACTATATACTACTGAGTCAGTAATTAAACAGCGGAGCCATCAGTCATGTGCCAAGGGCTTTTACCCGTGAAAGTGCCCCAGAGCTAGAAACTATCCAGGTCATATAACTGGGAAGTTAAAATTAACAACCAGAAAAATGACTGGCTTTGCCTTCAGCATTTCTCTTGGATGAAACTTGGCTTTGGGGCACCTTGTAATCTGGGTTCTCATCCCTGCTCAGCCACAATTAGACATGTGACCTTGGGCAAATCACATAAGCCTCTGTGGTCTCAGACTCCTCATTTGTGAAATTAGAAGGTTGAACCAAGTTAGCTCAAAATTTCTGCCTATTTCTATGTCTAGCTCTTAAGGTTATTATTCCAAGAGTGGTTGGTTGTCATTTATTCTCCAAATCCACTTAGATGAGAACCAGCAAGAAGGAGGTCAGCATTGTAGCAAGTGGCACCAGGTTGAATTTAAAGAACTTTGCTATAGAAAGACATATTAACCAGGAGACCAAATTATACAGTTCATATGGCTGCTCTTTTGGGCCCTTTCGAATAAGTCGATAATATAAAGCCTGATTTGGTTACGTATATTTCTCCCTGAGACTAGTATCTTATAAAGGGAGGCAGACTCTTGTAGAAACAAAAGCCAATATTACCATAAGTGACTGTTTTATTTAGTATCTTCCTTTGTTTATTAGTAACTACCACCAATTTAAGTGAGTTTCCGTAACACTTTTGTTTTAAGGATAAAGGGGTGTCTAATGGCACCCAGAACAGAAATGCAGCTGGACCTCGGGAGAGGGCTGCAGCCAGGAACAGAGAAGCTGTGAGGAGGGTCCTCCTTCTATCTCTCGTTGCTACTTCTCTCTAGTTATTGGCTACACTCTTTTCCCTCTGCAAAATATGCAACCTCAGAGATTCATCCTTGCCTGTCACCACCCAACACATATACACACCCTGTTCCAGAAGATAACAGTTGACTTTGTCTTTATATATTAATTGGAAATTTCTCAATCCAAATTCCTAAAGAAAGAATCTGATTGCTTTGATTGGCTCAGCATGGTCAAGCATTTATCCCTGGTCTAGTCAACTGCAGCCAAGCAGGTAGGTTCATATGTTGGACTGTGCTGTGGAGAAGGGGCTCTGCATTGCACTACCCTAGGGGGCACTCTTCACATTGTACTGTATGTGCTTCATGTCCAATATTGTTATGCAGTGGGTGGTCCTTGGTTATAGCCAAAACTCACTTGCTTTACTCAATGCACTGCATTTGTGATAAAATCAACCTCCTCAATACAACTCCCTCTCACTTAACAGACCTTAGTAAGTTTCCTCTACTCAAGGGCCCAAAATTCACCAAACATGTGTCTTAGGACCTATGACACATGTCTGATTCTTCACAGTTTTGTATCCTTGTGCCTGAGATGAGCATCTGGGTATAGATGAGGCAGTAGATCTCCCATGTTCCTCTCTGAAAGTCACTCCGATGTCATGGCTCTCAAGACATCATGAGACTGTTCCCTCCTCTTCCTTACGTAGAAGCAATACTTCCAAGTGTGTGATCTCAGGTGCTATCTTCCAGAACCTAGCATTTTCTTGTCTCCCCCTGCTCAGTCAGCCTGAAACTCAACCTGCACTGAGAAGAGACAGTCCTCGCAGTAACACCAAGCCATGTGTTTCTCCTCCAAAACACGCAGATCCATTGGATGAGAACCAGTATGACACATTTTAAATTTATTTTCTTTGATTCAGAACTTTTTCATGCAGATTTATGAACACTAGACATGGAGATCAGTTTAATGCTCCCTAATTCTGCCTTATTTAACTTGGCTTGTCCAGGGATAGAGCTTTTGCTCAAGTGGCTATAGTTACAGCATCCAATCTTTGAAAAGCTGAGCTGCTTTGTTTGGTGCTTGGCATCTAGCGCATGTAAAACAGCCTGGATCCGATATTTCCTTTTCTCTAAGTAAGAACACATCTCTTGAAAAGGTTTGGTGCGGTCTTGCCAAAGAAGGAAGCAGGAAACTCAAGCCAGCCTGGAGTTACATGAGCTATGGAAAACTGGCTGAATTCACCATGAAAATAATTTGGAAACATGAAGTGAGCACAGAGCAGCTTCTTCCTAGCCCGGTTCATTCCAGCCTCCAGGAATACTATGCATTGATGCATATTTGCTGAAAAAAGACATTTATGTTGAAATGTTATTGATTCATAGGAACCTAGTTCAGAGTCATCATCATCCAAACAAGTGTTAAGAAGTTTCCCTTTGACTTATCTTTGAAAAATAGTGCGTGTAATGGAATTAATGATACAGACAAATGGTAGACTGGACTATTTTTAAATGATTAACAATTTAGTTTGCATAGGATAATCCTGTACTTTCATTAAGCAAAGTCTACAGTGTTAAAACAGCAACTACATATAAAACATCCTATAATACTGAATTTCATTAATTCAAACAGTTGTCCCACATTTTAGTCTGAATTAGTGAGACTCAGCTGTACCTAAAGTAAAGGGGAAAATGTTAGTTTCATTCTTCAAAGCCAGCTCACTCTGGTGCTTACAGACTCCTGAGAGTTTCCAAGTGTGTGCAAATAGCTGACCTTTGCAAATCTCAGACCTGGTCAGTTGGTGAGTTGTGATTCTTAGTTTTGTTCCGTCAGTCCACATTCTTCCCCTCTTCAAAGGTCCTTTTCATTTTCTAGTATATTGTAAGTGGATTGTTTTTGTTTATTTGATAATTTAAATTTAGAAAGTCTCATACACAGACATTAATAAAAGTGATTGGGGAAAAGGTTTGGTCTTATACAACACGACAGCATTCATTAATTCGAGTATACCTCCTATGTGCCAAGAAAGCTGTGCTCAATGCCAGGGATTTTTTTTCTTTATTGATTAAGGTATTACATATGTGTCCTTATTCCCCCATTGCCCCCACCCCCACCCCTCCGCTCATGCCCTCACCCCCTGGTGTCTGTGTCCATTGGTTAGGCTTATATGCATGCATACAAGTCCTTTGATTGATCTCTCCCCCTTACCCTGACCCTCCCCTACCTTCCCTCTGAAGTTTGATGGTCTGATTGATGCTTCTCTGTCTCTGGGTCTGTTTTTGTTCATCAGTTTATGTTGTTCATTATATTCCATAAATGAGTGAGATCATGTAATATTTATCTTTCTCTGACTGGCTTATTTCGCTTAGCATAATGCTCTCCAGTTCCATCCATACTGTTGCAAATGGTAAGAATTCTTTCTTTTGTACTGCAGCGTAGTATTCCATTGTGTAGATGTACCACAGTTTTTTAATCCACTCGTCTGCTAATGGGCACTTAGGCTGTTTCCAAATCTTAGCTATGGTGAATTGTGCCGCTATGAACATAGGGGTGCATATATCCTTTGTGATTGGTATTTCTGGTTTCTTGGGATATATTCCTAGAAGTGGGATCACTGGGTCAAATGGGAGTTTCATTTTTAGTTTTTTGAGGAAATTCCATACTGTTCTCCACAGTGGCTGCACCAGTCTGCATTCCCAGCAGCAGTGTACGAGGGTTCCTTTTTCTCCACATCCTCGCCAGCACTTTGTCATTTGTTGATTTGTTGATGATAGCCATTCTGACAGGTGTGAGATGGTACTGCATTGTCGTTTTGATTTGTATCTCTCAGATGATTAGTGACTTTGAGCATGTTTTCATATGTCTTTTGTCAATGCCAGGGATCTGAAGATCAATGAGACACGGTAGGTTCCAGGAAGAAAGACATATAAAATGACAATGCAGTGTAGGATTCTGCAATGATAAAGGTTTATAATATGATGGGAGCACAAAGGTGGGAGTAATTAACTGGGAAAGTTGAGGAAGGTTTAATGAAGAAGTAATAAATGGGCTGTGTCTTCAAGGTTGCTAGGAGTTCTTTAGGGAGGTAAGTGCAGAAATGTATACCCAACAAGGAGTGTGGGAACCCTGACATGTCAGAGGTCATGCCCTTGATGAAGGCTTAGAGCAGAGGTTACTGGGAGAAATGGAAGATGAGGCTCCTGGATAGGATGGGACTTTCCGTAGAAGACCTTCCATGTCATGGTAAGGAAGTCAGATTTTGTCTTGTGGCCAGTGCTTTGTAGGTTTGTTTAATGAGCATGCTTCCTTTTCAATGAAATATTCCATCCAAGATCCAAAACACAAGTCATAGAGGAGGAGGAGCTCCTTTGAAGAGGAGGGAAGGAGCTTTGGGGCTCAGTCGGCTCAGCCCTTAGGGCTCCCCACAGAAGACCATCTAAAAGCCAAGCGGCAAGACAAAAGGGGGAGACACCTATGCACAGAAGCGATCCAGTGCTGGTCACGTGTCTGAAAGGCCGATGTAACTGAAGAGAGACCGGCAGGAGGGAGACTCATTGGGGCCTATATGCACATGAGTGATGGTAGGGCATGGAGAGAGCAGCTCTCGCTGGACATGGGAAGAGATGTTTTTAAGGTAGCCCTTTGGTTGTTGAATGTGGGAGGAAGGGAAGGGTGTACTGAGGGTGATTCTGAAGTTTCCTTCGAGAGGCTCTAAGGCTAACAGTACTCTGGGAGCTTCCAGATCCATTTGGCAAGAATGTTTCTTTTCGACTTTAAAATGAGTGGTTTCATTCTAATTGAGGACCCTGCAGTCAGGTTTGGAACTCACCAGAGTCTCATGAAGAAAGGAAATGGCATGATGAGAGGACTCATTTTTGTTTTTGTTTTTAATATATATTTTTATTGATTTCAGAGAGGAAGGGAGAGGGAGATAGAAACTTCAATGATGAGAGAGAATCATTGATCGGCTGCCTCCTGCACGCTCCACACTGGGAATCGAGTCCACAACCTGGGCATGTGCCCTTGACCAGATTCAAATCTGGGACCCTTCGGTCTGCAGGCTGATGCTCTATCCACTGAGCCAAACCAGCTAGGGCAAGGACTCATTTTTAAGATCTCTCCCGGTTTTGGATACGGAAGGTTTTTCAGAGGCAGGCTTGACACTGAATAGGAACTAACGTTGATTGAAACTATCCTGACTGGTCCTCTCTCATTCCTCATGTCTAATCAGAGCAAATGGAAGACACAACTCTAAGTAGCGTCAGCAAATTGGAATGGCCTCTCTCTGCTGCAAATATTACTTGAGGAGTACGTAAAGATATAAATGCCCCCCCCCCCAAAAAAAAGATATAAATGCCCATTTTAAAGAAATCCGAGAAACTTCAAAACATGCTTTATTATGTGGAAGACTTGATGGCAGTTTGAATTTTAAAGCCTCCAAAAGAAAGTTCTTTGATGGAAAACCTTTACTTAATTTTCATCAGTGAAGTCCTGGCACTCACATTGACAGGAAGTAAGACCATTTTATTTCCAGAAACAAATGCCGTGATTACCCTTGTCTCGCATTTCTTGTGACTCGCACCCTCTGAGTTAGACCAAGTGAAAAAGTAGCATAAAGCAGCTTTGTTTTTGTCCTTGGAGGAAGCAATTTTGTAACTATAAAGAGGATATTCTACCACTGAGAAATTGACCACGGACGTTCTGTTCACCCTTGGCTAGTTGGCCAGAATGCACGCCAACGCTGGGCTATCCTCGCGTGAACAAGAATGCTATTTTGGTCTGTTGTAAAGAACTGTGGAAAGCAGATCTTGGACTGTTTTATCACATCCGTCAGCAACCACAAAACAAATGTTATTGCAGAATGAGGACTGTGGATGTACAAATACTAAAAACTAAATAAAATGAAGATTGTAGAGACATTTTTCTAGTTTAATAAGTATGCTCACTACCAAAACTTTGCTTTTTTTTTTTTTTTAACCAAATGCTTCTACACAGTGTTGGTTGTTTGCAGTGTTTGATGAAGGCCAGGTGTAGAGGAGGGATTGATAAATTCCACTGCTTCTCTCTCCAAACCATGGTGGGTGGAAGAGGACAAACAGTCCATTATGTGTAACAGCAAACAACCTTTCTAAAAATGAAATAAAGACTCTGTCTGCCTACCTAGAAGATGGTACCCAGAGAATTCAATAATTCCAAGATAATTAGATTTTTTGCCTGAGAGCTTCTCTAGAGAATATGGCCATTTTCAAAGAAACAATTATAAGTGCTTTTAGCGGTGGCAATGCAGTCCCCAGAGAGAGAAGGGCGTGACAAGTGACCGAAGCGGCCAGCTGATGCTGCTCTCTGGCCCGGGACATCCTGTGTGTACGCGCATCCATCTGTGTGTCTTCCCCTGGACTTTAAGCAGGACATTTTTGCCAAGAATCTCCAGGGTTCTCTCTGCTCATGGAATGAAGTGCTTGTAAGATTGTAGTAGGCATTAACATTACCTCCATTTCACAGAACTGTTAGTTTTAATGTGTTAACAACTTTGCTTTCCTTAAATAAACAAATGGAAATACTCTAGTGGTAAAGAGTAGTGAGCTGAATTCCTCCAGTACTCGCATATTCCCCTTCTGCCTGAAATTTCATGAATAGAGATTCATCCCTTTAGGTTAAATATTTCCTCTTTTTTCTCAATTTTAGATTGTATTGTGAGGAACGTCACTTCAGGTCCCTATGTGAACTAGTTTAATCCCTAAAACAATTAGAAAGTCTGAAAATGCCAACAGTATAAAGATGTAAAGCAACAGCAGCTCCTGTACAATGTGGTTGGGAGTGTAGATGCTCAAAGTACTTTCTGAAACACTTTGGGAATGTCTACTTCTCGCCAAGATGGAGTAACAGAATTCAAATTACCTGCCTGCCCATCAATGTGCTCACGTGCGCGCGCACACACACACACACACACCCCTCCACCACCACCACCACCACCACCACCAACAACAACAACTAAACAATAACAAAAAAACAAAAAACACACACTAAAAAAATCATAAGTTAAATGAAATAATGTTTTTTAAGACACTGAAATTAGACAATGAAGGATAGTGACCCCTAAGAAATGGGACACCAACAAGGTGAACCCTACATGATCCCAGCAACTACCTGAATAGTCTCCAGGCCATTAGCACAGGAAGGGGAACCCAGAGGAGCCCAGTGGACTCCCTAAGTTGTGGAGACAGAGAGTCTGGGGAGACTCAAGTTCATGGGGCAGGGTGCTGGGGAAGAGGGAGCTGCTTAGAGAGGGAGCTGCAGAGATCTGCACAGGGTCCCTTTTAAAGCAGCACATTGATCCATGTACGTTGTGAACAGACCACCCAATGCTGGGAAAAGAACTTTCTGGAAGGATTAGAAAGAACAGTATTCACATGGGCCCAGATCCAGGAAGAGCGCCTGTTTCTACCAGCCAGACTGGAACATTTCATAACTCACAGGTTATTGGGTAGAGTACGCAGATAAGTCTTACCTTCACAGCGAGGGAAGTGATCTCTAGACTCAGTGCTGCCCTGGTCCTACCCAACAGATCTTCAAAGCAAGACCTGAGAGGATCAAACTGTTTTCAGACAACTTAACTGTGTCCCAGAATATTTATAGGGATACAAAAATATCCAGCACCCAATGAGATAGAGTCAGAATGTCTGGCATCCAATCAAAGTTTACCAATCACGCAAAGAAGCAGGAAAATAAAACCACCTCTTGAGGGGAGGAGTGTCAAAGAATTTGCGGATATGTTTTAAAACCACAATACCTCCGTCAGTGATGACCCAGTTAGGAAGATAGAACTTGATATGATAGGTGATTCATTACACAGTTATTAATTCTGCCCCCAACCCCCGTGGGTTGCCGAGATAACCATGCATCTTGCAGACCTATCTGTCTGCACTGATGAGGGGGAACGTTCATTGCCATGTTAGGTTTGTGGATCCAGCGAGTTTTTATTTTGTTTTGTTTTGTTCAATGGTTGTAACAGTCAAGGTGTGTTAGGACCCACCTCATTGGTCCTGTCACGGTCTTGAGGCTTACAGTGACTCCAAATAGTGTGCTAGCCTTCGGGATTTAAGGATAACTGAAACCAGGCCCCTGTTCTGGAGCTCACCATCTTTCCCTCCAACCATAGCAGGAGCAGGTTACCAATTGTTTTCACAAGTACCTATAATTATGGTTTTATCCAGGTATGATGAGGCAACAGATGATTGCCACTGAAAAGATATTTGGTTACTTCGAATTCCTGAAAGGAAGGGGCATGCTAAATTATACAGGGACATGTGGGGAAGCACCAGGGTTGGTCAGGAGTTAGAAGGAGTAAGAGCAGTGGTTCTCAACCTTGGCTGCACATTAGAATCACCTGGGAATCTTTAAAATCCTGATTTCTGGGCCTCATCCTCCGAAAATTCTGTTTCTTTGATACTAATGTTGTGGCCTCACCCCATAACAAAGAAACAGAATTTCCAGAGAATGAGGCCCAGAAATCAGGATTTTAAAAAGATTTGTAGGTGATTCTAATGTGCAGCCAAGGTTGAGAACCACTGAGTAAGAGGAAAGCATGAGCAAAAGCATGAGCAAAAGCATGAGCAAAAGCCTTCCTTGTGGTTTTTATAAGAAGTAATGCTTGAGGCGAAGTAAGCAGTGAGCAGGTTTAGGATTGGATGGTTTGAACAATTTTGGTGGATTATAGGTTATAGGGGTGGTTGGTACCCGGCTCTGGGATGATTGAGGTAGAGAAATACTGCCTCCTGCAGTGCAAGAGCTAGTCAGGGGGGCAGAGTGGACTCGGGATCCGTTGGTTTGCATATCAACAGCTCTCTGTCAGGCAAGTCATTTACTGTTTCTAGGAATCAGCTAATTCTGAAGGGGCAGTCTCTCCCTGGTCAGGAAAGCCCTATATCCCAGAGCATTCGGTGCTTGCATTGTAGTGTTGTTTTCTGTTCACATTTGCATCAAACAGAGGACAATGATGTGCCACAGTATGTGGATGATGGTCTTACAATGGAAAAAACAAAGGGGGTGGGGTGGGTAATTGAGCTAACACATGTTCATGATGACGTAGGCAGTACTCACTGAGCCTAGAGGTGTATTCCCGTAGGCACTGAGCAAATATCTTTGTACCAGTGTGCAGACAGGAAATGCATAGGAAGCTGTTCTGCTTCTGACTCACACCAGAGTGTATTAGGTTCCGGTGAAATGCATATTTTCAAAAATGCCACAGATGTAACCTCATCTTTGAGCATATAGGGCAGCTTTATATGGTTATCAAGTGGTATATCATCAAAACCGGCCTTTGAGGATTGTCACTGGCAGAATTTATTATTATTGTTGTTCTTAAATCTGAGACCTGCCCATTCTGAAGTAGACAACAGCACTTGGGAATTTTGCAATTATTTTTATAGAAGACTTACCCTAATAAGCGCTCTCTAGCTTGCTAAGGTCAAAACCTAGAACTGGGACTAAACCTGTTCACTTCCACTCTTAACCATCTTGGCCACTGAGTTTCCCCAAAACGACATCTTCACGTACAATAGTTTGCTATCGTTAATAAACAATTTAATAAACATGTGCTTTTGTACTTTAGCTTGTACTGATTTTAAAATTTGGCTTGGTTTTATGGTTGACTAAGAACTGTAAGGGTAAAGACCTTTTAACTAGTTTTATATATTTATATTCTTAAGCAATATAGCAAAAGCAACACTAAGAATCATAAGACTTCTATTTCTTTTTTTTTTTTTAATATATTTTATTGATTTTTTACAGAGAGGAAGGGAGAGAGATAGAGAGTTAGAAACATCGATGAGAGAGAAACATCGATCAGCTGCCCCCTGCACATCTCCCACTGGGGATGTGCCCGCAACCCAGGCACACGCCCCTGACCGGAATCGAACCTGGGACCTTTCAGTCCGCAGGCCGACGCTCTATCCACTGAGCCAAACCGGTTTCGGCAAGACTTCTATTTCTTTATGAAGGTCTGTTTCTTACCTTTGAGAAATACTTGATTAGTCAAACGAAGCAGCATGTCTACTGTGTATCGGGCTGGTTTTCTGCTACTGTTCAGAGCAAGCATTATTTCAAATAACCTACATTTATCCCCAGACCTCTTTAAACTGTGACTAAATGTCCTTTAATATACAAGCTCCCTAAGTACAAGCCTCTATCCCTTTCCGCCAGGCTATCCTTTCTCCTCTTGTAGGACCTGGTGGGGCACATCCCTGCACTGCCCGCAGCCCTGCCTGCACAGCCACATTTTTGCAGATCCCTAACCACCAAGTCTGGCTCATATTGTGAGCATTGGCCTGCTTTTCAAATGCCCAAATCACAGTAAAGACCAGGCCCTGGAGTTGAACTGAAAGCCCAGGGAGTCCAAGAATAACAGAGATTAGCATAGTTAATACCACAAGGGGTTGCACTTAGGGCTCCCAGGCCAATCCCCAAGCTCTGAACTCCCGTCCCCAGCTCCCTGTCTTGTCCCCAGAAACCCAGACCTCACCAAGCATCTCCAGGCCTCTCCCTGGACTACTGCTCACCCCTGACTTCCTGCTCCCTTACTAGCACTGAATAACGAAGTGACAGGGAAACATCCATTTCCTTCAGGGGAAACGCTCACTGCTACCCAGAGAGTGAGCTCTGCCTTCCAAATTCTGGGTTATCCAGTCTCTAACAACACTGTGTGGGCTCTTCCAACCACGCAGGTCCTGTCCTTATTAAAGGAAAAAATTCTCCAATTCTGGGAGAATACAGTCATCCTAAAAATACATTCCATTCCATTTGTATTACAAAACAGAACTTAATAGGATGGACTGCAGCATCTATATCTGGGTTTATGATAACCTCACTTTTCTCCAAGAAAAATAAGAGCACGTGTTTTATATTTGTGTACCCAAAGAGCCCTTTCTGATTCTTTCCCTCCAAATATGGAAAGTCTGCTCCAAAGGCAGATGGACATCATTATCTGAAATTGCTAAAATAATGATAATAATAATAATAAACCAGGTCTCTACTGGGTATTACATTAAATAAGAAAAAAGTTCTTTAAAAGAATGCAAATACCAAATCAGATATTCAAAATCAATTTGTATTTTGTGAGAGGCATTAATATGTAGCAGTGCCACCGTGAGCTCTGCAGTCACACTACCTGGGATTCGGGGTCTGGGCTCTCCTGCCTACCAGCTGGGCTAACGACCTGAGCTCAGTGTATCTCTCTTCTCCTGTGTAAAACAGGAATGACAGTATCTCTCACATAGACTTGTGATGATAATTTAAATGTAAAAGTGCTTAAAATATTGTACAGCATATAATAAGCACTCATTAAATATGAACTGTGATGGTGATGGTGATGATGATGGTGGTGGTGGTGGTGGTGATGATGGTGGTGGTAGTGGTGGTGATAATGTTGGCATTTGTGTTCTCTGCAGAAGGTAAAACATCGAAGGGGTCCCGTTTTGTGCTCCTCACCATCGTCATTGATAATAAACGCTGAAAAGTGATCACTGTCTCCTCTTCCTCCTCACTCCCCTCCATCCCCAGTATGGCCATGTCATGTAGAGCAAAACAAGGGACTCAGAAGTAGCTGTTGTTGAGCCTGACTCTTCCTGACCCTCGCCCTTCTCTGTTTTTGTCTTGGGTTTCCAGGAGCCTGAGTAGGCATGAGTCTTTGTAGTTCTTTGTTCAGAATCAGCAGGGAAGACTGGTATCAGGTTCAATGTGAGCCAGGAGGAGTTTGAGGAGGACTATCAGGCTGGAGGGGCAGTAAGTATAAGGACTATGGGGAGAGGGTGCCAAAGATCTTCAGATGAGCAACTAAAGAACTTCTCTCTAGACTTCTAGAAGCAAGCCTACCATGTCAGGTGGGCCAGCCACCCAGGCTCCGAGGGGCTGGCCTTGGCTGCGTCTCCAGAGGCCTACGAAGCTGCTAAACATCTCCATCTCTCTGGAAACTCTTGGTGGGGAGCAGCAATGAGATTTCCGCATCCTAATCTCAGTCAGTTTTTGCCTCCCAGTCCCACACTTATCAGTACCTCTGAAGATCTCTGCTCTCAGATCTCAGAAGCAGGAAGTAGACACTCAAATTAGTGGACACCCTCCTTGGGTCCCCATTATGTCACAGCCCAGTGGACATAAAAGATAATCATGTGCCCTGACTGGTTTGGCTCAGTGGATAGAGCGTTGGCCCGCAGACTGAAAGGTCCCAGGTTCGATTCCAGTCAAGGGCATGTACCTTGGTTGCAGGCACATCCCCAGTAGGAGGTGTGCAGAAGGCAGCTGATCGATGTTTCTCTCTCATCGATGTTTTCTAACTCTCTGTCCCTCTCCCTTCCTCTCTGCAAAAAATCAATAAAATATATTTTTTAAAAAAGATAATTATGACAGTTTCATTAACATGGCTAGTCATTCCACCAACAATATCTCATTAAGTTAGAAGTGATGAGCATCTTTAGATAATCCTAAAGTATGTCACTATATTAATTTATAATTATACAAATAAAATATTTTGGTCAAAAGTACTTTGGGGTCTTGAAGTAAAAGATGCTATCTGAGAAACACTTGCAAATGCACCCTTTAGGTTAAAGAAATCTGAATTAAATATAAATGGTAGTTTAATGACTATAGAACAAGTGGACACATTTTGAGTCTGATGACCCAAATTTATTTTGATTGCTGATTTAGATTTTGCATGCCAGCTGGTTTATTTTTTAAACAAACAAATTATCAAGTATAAACATGTTAGGCAGATGCTACTTACCATACTTACTGTTTTCTTTATCAATAGATGGAACATCTTGAGTTTGTTATTCTCTAACCACTTTTAGGTAATTATTGTCAAACAGGAGTTGACATGATGAATTTCTCCACTCCCATCTGTATGAATATAATCAATAATATTTCAATGATTATGTATGGTGTCAGGTGGGCACTGGAAAGAGCAGGGGGAACACTTTGTAAAGTATATGATTGTCTAACTACCATGCTGTACACCTGAAACTAATACAAAGTAATATTGAATATAAACTGTAATTGAAAAATGAAATTTAGCCCTAGCTGGTTTGGCTCAGTGCATAGAGCGTCATCCTGCAGACTGAAGGGTCCTGAGTTTGATTCCAGTCAAGGGCACATGCCTGGGTTGCAAGCTCGATCCCCAGTAGGGGGTGTGCAGGAGGCAGCTGATCAATGATTCTCTCTCACCATTGATGTTTCTATCTCTCTTTCCCTCTCCCTTACTCTCTGAGATCATTAAATTATATTTAAAAGTAAAAATAAAAATGACATTTAAAGTTAATTTTTAAAAAGTAGTAGAAATGTCATTTCCTTGTCATGCATTGTAGAGCCCCAAAAGCTGCCCATGGTGCTAACAGGCTACCTGTCTCCTCTCCAGATGTGCTCATGAAGTAGAGGCACCTCTCCACCCTGCCCAATCTTCAACATTTCCAGGCAGTTTCAGCAAGTTCCACTTCATCTCACTGGTACCCTCACTGCTATACTGTATCTTCATTGGAAATAAAGGAAGAGCAGGGGATTGACCTCCTCTTCCCCGCTCTGCTTCTTGCCTTCTGGGTGGTGGCAGCTCTGATAGCATGAAGCTTTGTGGGATTCTGAAGCTACATTCATAGGAAAAATATTGAAATCTGTCAGAGCACCAGCTAATAATCCAAGAAAAACTGGAGGCTGCTATAGATATATATTTTTTCTACTTTCTGAAACTAGGGCTGGTCACTTTGAGATGCATAATCTAATGGGAGCCAATTGATGAAGGGGCCAGTTCTTATTTTAGGAAACTGCCTTCAAGCTCAATTAGAAATCATAAGACTGTTGAAATTTCCATTGTCACATAATATAAAAAGAATTGTCATGCAAGGTTATTAAATCTATTCAACATAAGGCTTTCTTTTCTTTTCTTTTCTTTTTTTCCCCTCATTTCAAACCATGGGTATTTTAATTCCCATAAAAAAACTAAAATAACAATGACCAACTGTATTCATATGACTAGCTTTTTACAGGTGACAAAATTTCCTCGTGTATTTTTTCTCATCTGGTCTTGTGCTAGTACTTGGAAGTAGCTTCCATCCTCATTTGATACCCCAGGAAACTGACGTTCAGTGACATACACTGCCCCAGATCACGTGGCTGTTAAGTGGTGGGTCTGGGCTAGAGCGCATCTTTTGACCATGAAGAATTACTCTTTAATTCGTGAAGTCATATTTGCAGTAATGTTGGACTTGCTTCACCAACACATAAAGTTAATCAAGTCTCAGAAATCCGAACAAAGCAGTGGGAACCCACCTTCTGAAATGGGTGGATACGGGCTCCGATCTCTAAAAATAAGTCATTGTTCACAAACAGGTCCACAACGCCCCTAAAAATGTTTCCTCTCCTTCTCCTATTGGCATGTAATGGGAAATGACTGACTTAGCCTCACTCCTTTATTTTTCTTATCTGTGTGTGACAATCTCAGGGAGCAAAAAATGCTCAGGTCAAAGGCTGGGTGAGGCTGTTTGCCAGGCAAACAATAATGATAAGTAACATTGAAAAATAAAAGTATGTTGAGGTCTCTTAAGGATGATGAGTATAGAACCTGTTCCAGGCAGACAGACATAGCATGCATTCTGTCTCTGCTAGTATCTGCAGTGTGATCTTGGGCAAACTCAGTTGCTCTGCCAATCCTCAGTTTCCTCATCTGTTAAATGGGTATACAAATTCCTACTCTACTGAATTGTTGTGACTACAAATGATAGTTTAATGCTATATAATATTGATAAACATGGATGCTTTATCAATGCACATTTCCCTTCTGGCTCTTGGATTTCTCTATTTGTCTCAAATTTTTATAATAAACCATGATGTTTGAGTCCCAAAAGCTGAGTATGTAGTTGTTACCTCATGGAATGTTGAGACCCATTATGTTTCAGCTACCTTCCCTGTGGGGACCCACAGCCTTGCCTTCCCCCAATAGGCTGCCTCACCAGCAGTGACCTGTCCACACCTATGCCATCTCCTCCCTTTCCCAGTGTGCACAGAGCTGGCGATTAGTAGGCCTTCAAAGATGGTTGTTGAATAAATGTATACAGTGCCTGACACTTAAAGAAGGGCACTTTAAAGTCTTTCAATCCAACTGTTCATTCTATATTTGAATGGCTTCATTAATCCATTTTTCAGTCTCCAAAAATTAATGGAGAGCCATTACAAACCTCTGATGAAGACCCATCTCTTCTGGTGAAGACAAGACAGCTTTCTCTCTACCTGGCCACTCTGAAATGGTAAAGCCTTTCTTGTATTGAGCCCAGTCTTTCTTGTATTGAACCCACACATGTCTCTGGTGCTGGTCCCATCCGTCTGAGGCCATAGAGTATAAATTTAATCCCTCTCCATATGCCATCCTTTCAAAACTGTGAAATTAGCCATCTCATCTTCTCAAAGCCAATACCACTCCTGACATGGTCCCCTCCCCATCCTTCTCACAGTCTCCCAACCCCCCAAAATGGTGGACAAGGAGAAAGGAATGGGCACATGCAGAGCCTGAAGATAACTAACACATATCAAATGCAGAATCTGGAGCAAATGAATTAGCTGGATATTAACTACAAGGAAATGGAATAAAAATAGGAGCATTTAGACAGGCCTTCAGGAAAACTTCTCAACCATGAGCCTGGACTGTGCCAAACCCAAAACATTTGGAAAAAAGCTTGAGATGTTCAGCAAATCCCAAACTCAAGCATTTGGGGATGGTTTGTGCTGTTTTAATTGTCCCTGTTTTCACTAGAGTAACTTGACAAGACATTCATTTGCTGAACTTCTTCCAGAGAAAGAGTGGTTTCTGATTCAACACAATAAGAGCCTCTACCTTCTTTTCTTTGGTCTCTTCTTTCTCTTTCTCTTCATTGTTCGCCAAAGTCCTTCCCAGGAGACCACGATTCCCCTCACTGAAGACTGTTTTCATTACCAGGTATGATGGGATATAGAGGAGGTTGATTTATATTCAGTTTGAAGTTTCTCTTTAAGAGAAAAAAAAAGGACCATCCTTTTAAGTAAAGTAGCTGGCACTCGTGTTGCAAATATATTAAATGTTTCCAGATTAGATTCCAGCAGAATACAGTCTATCTTTGTGCAACGGTAATGGGCTACAACTTCTAGACAGCCCTCTGCTTTCTGCCAGGGAATTCTCGTCTCGGTTCAGGTACAAGGGGCCCTCTAATGCGCAGAGAAGAAAGGCTCAGCATCCCAGAGACACGTGCTGGGGAGGACTGGCTGGGTCCTCTAGACTGCCCTGGAGACTGACGAGGAGACTGTTTTATAGCTAAATCTGGTAATACTCACCTTCCAAGAATCAGAAGGCATTATGTAAAAGAAAAGAGCCAACATTCAATTTGGCTAAGCCATCCTCTCAGGACACTTGGTGGAAACCTACTGGTGGCAGAACACCAAGCCTGATGGCAATGCTTCCATGTGACACAATCGATATAAAAAGAGAACAGTTCTGGCACTGAAGGATGCTGTTGGGAGGGAGGAGGGGGGAGGTCAGTGACAGAAGATTGGTCTTTCCTTTTCGCAAATGAAAGATTCTTTATAATCATAAATAGAACAGCCGGGATTTGCCAGCACGCATTATGCATTTTGCTCATTATGCATTTCATGAAGAATTGAAATCCAAGTAAATTGAAAGATATATTGTCCTTCAGCCTCTCAGACTCACAGGCTACCTCTAGCAGAGGATGTTCTAACAGACGCTGCTGTCTGTCTGTGCAATATCCATTCTCAATGTCATCCTAATCAAAGAACCCTGATTTTGTTAGGGGCTTAATTGGGTCAATTGTAAAGCTACATTTCCCAGCATCCCTTGCAACAAGGACTACTAGCCTTGACAAAGAATTTTGGCCAAGGAGGTATAGGAAGGAGTCCATGGAGATTCCTGGGAAAGTTTTCATTGTTCAGATACAGATCGCTACTTCTTTCTTCTATGTTGCTTTCTTCTTCATCTTTCTGTTTTAAATACAGACATGGGGCTGAGGTATAGCAGCCATCTTAGGACCTCGAGAAGAAAAGCCATGGACTAAGATGGGAAGCAGGAAGATGGGAGGAGCTGAGAATTGATGATGTCATGGATCTGCAGCTCTAGTCCTGGACTGCATCCTTCTCTATGCCCCCCCCCCCCCAACCCCCCCAACATACATACTTCTCATCTCAGGAAATAGAACCACCCTCTTCCCAAAAGCTTTAGGAGTCATCCTTGGCTCTTCCATGTCCCTTACCTCCCCTCTGCTCTTCCATATTCATCCTATTATCAAGTCTGTCACTTCCACCAGAGCAACCCATCTCAAATTCATCTACTTTTCATCTATGCTGCCACCTCTGTGGTGAACTCATTACCACCTGAAATATTACAAGAGTCTCTTACTGGGTCTCTCCACAAGTGCTTTGCTTCCTGCAATCCATCTCCACTCAGCAGCAGAAGTGCTTTCTTAAAACAGATCACACCACTCTTACGTCTCCCCCCTCCCCTCCACCTTTAAAACTCTCCATGGCGTTCCACGGCATTGAGCATGAAATCAGAATTACTCACAAAAGCTGCTGAGACCCCACATGACCGGGACGCCACCACCTTTCCAACGTCACCTCTCACTGTCCCTCCCTCTTTCTTCACTTGCTCAAAACCACTCATTCTCTCCCCCCTCTCACTGCCAACACACAATGTTCTTGCCTTTATTTCAGTTCCATATCTTCCTTCAAGTCTTAGCTCGTGTGTCAGAAAGATACTCAAGTCCAGAGAAAATTCCCCTGCTGTTGCTCTCTACCCCTGTCTAGCACACCCACGACTTACAATGATCGAATTGGTTTGGTACCTGTATTTATTTGTTTTGACACTGTAAGCTTCACAGGGATAAGACCCCAGTCTTCCTGGTTCTTTTATCATCATCATCCAGTCTCCTGCCTGGGATATAGTTAAAGCTGTGGAATAAGTGAATGAGTTTAATCTGCATATGATAAAGGTGCAATGCATAGGATTTTTTATTTCGTAAAAATATAATATAAAAAGTTCTCTGACAATGTCTATTTTACACCAGTTTGATAATCATATATACTTTTTTACTCTTATTTGATTATACTTTCTCATGTATCAATTGAAGCTTGATTATATAAGAAAACATGGTTTGAGCCACAAACACATATTAACATGTAAATTGAAATTCTATTTTATTTTAGGTCATTAAAAAACATGACCTGTTTGGAATATTATTTTTTATGCTTTTCTTACAAAAACTATTTTTTTCTGAATCATTTTTGTATTTTATCTTCAAATGGG
This sequence comes from Myotis yumanensis, assembly GCF_028538775.1. Classification (NCBI taxonomy): domain Eukaryota; kingdom Metazoa; phylum Chordata; class Mammalia; order Chiroptera; family Vespertilionidae; genus Myotis; species Myotis yumanensis. Next base: position 18,388,883 of record NW_027223762.1, read on the forward strand.
AAGACCAGAGAGACATGTTCAGGCTAGCATTGGTAAATCCTTCTTTGCAAATGATATGTGGTTGTTGGGAATAGTTACTCCTGCTTAGGAGCATGATCTGTGAAGTTAGATAACCTGGGTTCAAACCCAGCTATCGTTTACTAGCTGTGTGATATTGAGCAAGTGTGTACCTTGCTTGTGCCTTCGTTTTCTCAGTTGTTCAATCAGGGGGTAGCAGTAACATCTCTCAAGAGAGTTGTTGTGGGGGTTCATTGTGAAAATGCATTGTGAACATGTGCCTCAGTGCCTGGAATAGTAAACATTGCATAATTTTAGCTATTTGCATTAGTGTGCTAGGGCTGCCATATCAAAGTACCATACACTGGGGGTGGGGTGGGGTCTTAAACAACAGACATTTCTAGGCTAGAAGTCCAAGGTCAAAGTGCTGGCAGGCACTTTCTCATTGGCTTGTAGATGGCTGTCTTCTCCCTGTGTCTTCACATGGCCTTCCTTCCTTCTGTATCCATCTGTGCCCAAGTGTCCTTTTCTTATAAGGACACTAGTCCCATTGGATTAAGCTTACCCAAATAACTTCATTTTACTTGAATTACCTCTTTGAAGGCTCTCTCTCTAAATACAGTCACCTTCTGAGGTACTGGGGATTAGGACTTCAAACTAAGAATTTGGACACACACACACACACACACACACACACACACACACACACAATTAAGCCCATAACACTATTAATATTATTCCCCCAGATAAGCCAAATTAGATACGGTATCTATAATTCTCTTTTCAACATTGGTTTTGAAGAACTGCAGACTTCTTAATGTGAATTTTGCAGAGATAAATACAATGATCAAATCTGGCCAATAGCATCATGAGGCAAATTTTCTAAATGAGCATTATTTTTGTGCTCTATATCAACTTGTCTTTAACATGAGTGCTCCTTATACTTCCTATCTTTAGTAAGCAATGTATTATGATATACTGATATGATATGAGATGAAGAATAAATATAACTAAACTGTGTATGATGATCAAAACTACCCTGGAAGTGTGGGTGGTGGGCTGAGCTAAGTCATAAACACCCTCCCCTGATGCTCACCAGCCACCCAGCCACCCATTAGGGCCTCTTAGCATCTATATGGACAATCAGACTCATTCCAAAAAAAAGGAATGTATTTTAAAAGTTATCTGATTTTTTAAAAATGGAAACACATCTCCAGTTCTACCTTTAATGATGTAGACATTCTGAAATACCACCATCTTCTGAGGTTCCAGTACCCACCCACTGAGAAATGCTGATCTAGACTAAACCTTCCCCTAGCAACAGGAGAATTCTTTGTAATACATACTTGAAAGTTGAGCATGAACTATATATATTGGAATTTCTGGTCTTAAATCCTATCCTGCCATTTATTAGCTGTTTAATGCTAAGCACATCATTTACTCTCTCTAATTCTGTTTCCTGTGCTGTAAAATGAGAAAAACAAAATATATTTTTCTGCTAGCTCACAGAACCCTCATAAGGATTAAGGGGTATAAAAAGGCACTTAAATATCTACAGCCAACCAACAAATCAATACAATAATCAATTCAAATCAATACTGATAGTAAACACACATATGGTCCTCACTCTGCTAGGTACCATTCTCAGAATTTTATAATACAACAATTCTTCAAGGTAGGGACTGTTGTTAGCATTTCAGTTTACAGATGTGGAATCTGGAGAAGGGAGAATTGGGTAACTTGCCCAGGTCATAGAGCTAATAAGTTGCAGAGATAGGATTTTAACTCAGGCATTCCAGGGCGCCATACTGCCCCACCCCTGTGATTCCTGTGACTGGATAATTTATCATCTAAACCAGGACACTTCTGAGAATGAAAACAGATATTGATGGTTTTGCTGGCACAACAAACATCAACTAGGACTTGAACTAGGCAAATAGGATAAATAGTCACCTTTACCATAAGGGATGTTGAGTATGCGCCTGGCCTGAAGGTTTCCTGTACACATGAGGACATTGCTGGGGAGGGAATGAGCTACACAAAGCAGGCCATGACTGCTCCTCTGGACTCCTCTCCTTCTCCAAATCTAACCTCGAGTCCAGCAGGCACTGAATGGAATAATTCCATTTATTAAATTGAAATCTGTGTCTCTAGCACTGTTACCCATTGATTATAAGGTCCCTTTGTAGGGATGATGGAGACACGGTGAGAGGCAGAGCCTGTGCCATTCTCCCTGGAGGTCCCAGGAGCTGCCATACGCAGTGTGCCCAAAGGATAGACACGGAGATTGGACCAAGTTCTCAAGGTTGTTCTTGCTCAGATGGATTGCCAGCACTTTGTATCAAGGCTTATGTTGTGCCTTCTTCTTTATGTATGAAGCAGAGAGGTCTCTTGTGTGAGTCTATGCAGAGAAATGGAGAACGGGACTTGGGAACTAGATAAAGGATATGTTCAAATACCTTCTCCTCTGTGGAGTGCTTCTCACCCTTCCTCTCTCAGTGTCTCCCGCTGGTTCCCATAGCTCATCTCATATGCTTTTTAGAACTTGTAATACAGAACACTGTGTTTTAATAGAGGAAACATAGTTAAGTGACATAGTGCATGATAGAGCCATGTAGTACTTACCAATGATGCGACCTGGAGCAAATACCTTGATCTTGGTTATGCCATCTGTAAAGTGGGGATGGAAATTTACCCACACCATAGGGTTGCTGAGGATTAATTGAGTCAATTCATACAAAGTCCATAGAACATCCTCTTCTCCTTTTCCTTCTTCCAATGAGACAGAGATCGTGTTTTGTTTATATGTTGGTTTCTCCAGTGCCAGCACAGAGTATGATGCAGGCTGGATTCACTGTGGAAGCACAAACAGATTAACACACAGGAGAGCAGTTCCAGACCTAAGTTGATATGTAATTGATTTAAATGACACAAGTCTAAAAATATTCAATAACAGGGTCCTCCAGCAACATCCAGGTAATTTGTTCTCTATCAACGCCAGATGAACTTTAAATGAATTGCAAGTGTAACCACAGAACTAGCTCAGAAAGGAGCTATCCTTTCTCAGGAGATACTGACTTGCTTTTCAGACCAAAACCACAGTCATGCAGCCAAATCACGCAGCCAAGGCATGCACAGAAGAGAGAACTTTGACCTCCATCTGCACCTGGAACCAAAGTCTCCCCCCACCTCATGCCAACCCACAGAAGAAAAGGGTCCATTGTCCAGGAAGATCCTGTGTTGATGCCCCTTATCACAAATGGCCAAGCTCCAAGGTCTCCCAATTAAATGATGCCCACCAGAGTTTCTGCATATCTTTCCCCATCTACCCTTAAAAAACCTGCCCTGAACCCTGAATCCCCTGGGTCGGGGATTTCGGGCTTTTGAACATCAGCTTCCAGTTCTCCTGGGTGATGCTACTCATATTAAAACTAGAGGCCCAGTGCACGAAATTAGTGCACTTGCGGGGGGGGGGGGGGGGTCGCGCGGGTCCTCACCCTGGCCTGTGGCCTCTTGCAGTCCAAGAGCCTCAGGGGATGTCTGACTGCGACTTAGGCCCGCCCCCCACCTCCCACCCCCCCTGGCAGTTGGACATCTTTAGTGTTGCCGCTTAGGCGGGAGAGGCTCTTGCCACCACCGCAGTGTTAGCCAACCATGAGCCCAGCTTCTGGCTGAGCGGCACTCCCGCTGTGGGAGCACACTTACCACCAGGGGGCAGCTCCTGCATTGAGCATCTGCCCCCTGGTGGTCAGTGCATGTCATAGCGACCAGTCATTCTGCTGTTTGGTTGATTTGCATATTAGTCTTTTATTATATAGGATAGCCCACCTCTCTCCACTGCAATTCTCAGTGCTTAGTGTCTGGCTCTGCTAGCGCCAGGTGAATGAACTCTTTCTGCTCATTTGACCTTTGAGACATAAGGTCAAGTGAATGTCTTCAGGGACTCTGGGGCCAGCCTTGCAAAAAGAGTTGTGGATCCATGGTCAGCAGTGGACAATTTCTATCCAGCATCAGTGGGGCCCTTTGAAAATCTTCATACCCCTCTTGTGAAAGAAGCAGGTGGAATTGTTTCATTCATATTAAAAACAAAATGACCAGAAATGGCATAAAGCAATACAAGTGTTTCTAAAGCCAAGTCAGTGACATCTAAACAGACATCTGCAATCCATTTGAGAATCCAGAGCTCAGGAAGGATCTAGTTTGGGAAAGGAAAAGGAACAAAAAGATAGGACAGTCTGCCCAAGGAAATAAACGTCAGAAATGTTATAGTTCACAGGGATCAGAAAACCCCTTGGGGACAGAATACACCTGTGGTATTGTTTTCAGGAGGTGGCAATTTTATCACATCTTCTGTAGTTGCTTATTTTTCTGATATATAACTGTGAATGCTTTGAAGGTGAAGACCATGCTTTGGTTTTCTCTACCTGTGCTTTTAAACTGTACACATGCAGTAGAATTATTGGCACATAGTATAGTACTCAAGAATTATCTGTTGAGCCAGGCTGGTATGGATCAATGGTTGGGTGTTGACCTATGAACCAGGTGGTCATGGTTCAATTCTGGGTCAGGACACATGCCTGGGTTGTGGGCTCAGTCCCCAGTGTGCAGCGTGCAGGGGGCAGTTGATCAGTTGATTCTCTCTCATCATTGATGTTTCTATTTCTACCTCTCCCTTCTTCTCTGAAAAATCAATAAAAATATAAAGAAAAGAATTATCTTTTGAGAAAATGGATTAATGATTAACAAATGGATGAATGATTAGCTCATTAGACCATCATAGAACCTTTATTATGTTTCTCTTGACTTTTAGAGAAACAAACAAACAAAAAGTTTTGGGTATTGTAAATGGGCAAGTAGATATAAGTCAGGACACCTAGACTGAGAGGCACTGCTCTAGGCCATTTGTATATCTTCTTTCAAGAAATATCTATTCAAATTCTTTACCCATTTTAAAATTTGCTTACTAGTTTTTAGATTATAAGAGTTCATTATATATTCTGGACATAAGTCTCTTGTCAGTTATATGGGACATTTATTTACATTTGCAAGTATTTTCTCCCATTCTGTAGGTTTTCTTTTTCATTTTCTTAATGGTGTCCTTTGGAGCATAAACTTTTTTTCTAAATGAAGTCCAATTTATTTATTTATTAATTATTTTGTCACTATTGCTTTTGGTGTCATACCTAACAAACCATTCTCTAATCTAAGGTCACAATTTACTCCTATGTTTTCTAAGAATTTTATAATTTTAGCTCTTACATGTAGGACTATGATTCATTTTGAGTTAAGCTTTGTATATGGTATAAGGAAGGGGCCCAACTTCACACTTTCACATATGGATGTCCAGTTGTCCCAGCACCATTTGCTAAAAAGAATTATTGGAACCCTCTTTGTGATGTTTACATTTTGTGTCAAGGTGGCTTAGCTATGGTGTCTGGTCATTTGTTTAAACACTAGTCTAAATGTTGCTGTGAAAGTATTTTGTAGATGTGACTAACATATACTGTCACTTGACTTTAAGTTGACAAGATGTTTCCTTTAATAATGTGGGTGAACCTCACTCAATCAGCAACGGCCTCCAGAGCAAGCATGAGGGCTTCCTGGAGGAGGAGGAATTCTGTCTCAAGTCTATCACACAAAACCTTGCTCATGTTTCCAGCCTGCTTATTTAGGTCTTCATTAATTTCTTTCAACAATGTTTTATAGTTTTCAGTGTACACATATTGTATTGCTTTTATGAAATGTATTCCTAAGTATTTTATTCTTTTTATGCTATTTTAAACAATATTTTTTTTACTTATATTTTTTCTTACTTATATTTATGGATTGCTCATTGCTAGTGTGGAGAAATACAACTGATTTTTGTTCATTGATTTTTGTATCCTGAAGCTTTACTGAATTAATTTATTACTTCTAAAAGTGTGTGTGTGTGTGCGTGCGTGTGTGTGTGTGTGTGTGTGTGTGTTTATATGTGTGTGTATTCCTTAGGATTGTCCATTTACAAGATCTTATCATCTGTGCCTATAGTTTTAAATCTTCCTTTCCAATTTACATGCCTTTTATTTTGTTTTCTTACCTAATTGCCTTGACTAGAACTTGCAGTACAAGGTTGACTAAAAGTGGCAAGAGTAGATATCCTTGTTCTTGTTCTGATCTTAGGGGGAAAGCTTTCAGTCTTTTACTATTACTATGATGTTACTTAGCTGTGGAGTGGGGTTTTTTTTGTTGTTGTTTGTTTTTGTAGATTCTTTTTATTAGGCTGAGGAATTTTCATTCTATTCCAATTTTGTTAAGTGTTTCTATCATGAAAAGGTATTGGATTTTGTCAATGCTTTTTCTGCATCTATTGAAATAATCATGTGCTTTCCCCCTTTATTTTATTGATATAGCATATAACAGATTTATTTTTGTTATGTTGAATCACCCTCGCATTCCTGGGATAAATCCCACTTGGTCATTATATAGTCCTTTTTACATCCAGGCATACCTCATTTTATTGCATTTTGCTTTACAGGACTTCACAAGTTTTACATTTTTTTTTTGCAAATTGAAGTCAAGACTCTCCACCAGCAAAGAGATTATGACTCCCTTTATTGTAACACTTGCTTTATTACAATAGTCTGAAACGGAACTGTGATATCTTCAAGGTATGCCTGCATTGCACACACTCACACATACACACACACACACACACACACACACTCACACACACACACTTACACACTCAATCTCAGAACCATTGTATCAAAATCATTTAATGCCCAGCTGGTGTGGCTCAGTGGTTGAGTGTCAACGTATGAACCAGGAGGTCAGGGTTCAATTTCTGATCAGGGCACATGCGTTGGTTGCAGGCTGAATTTCCATAGGGGACGTGCAGGAGGCAGCCAATCAATAATTTTCTCTCATCGTTGTTTCTGTCTCTCTTTCCTTTTTCCTTCTCCCTTCCTCTCTGAAATCAATCAATCTATCTATCTATCTATCTATGTATATTTTAAAACATTTCATGATAAAACAAAAAATAAATAAACAACCAACCAAACAAAAAAGGAAACAAAAATAAAATCCCTCCAGATAATGTTGTAAGTTTAAGATGCTTTGTATCTTTAAGGAATTATTACTTCTGAAATGTTGTCTTATACAATACATTAGGACTGACCAAAACCCAAAAATGATTTGTTCATTCATATGAATCAAACCTCTTTAGATGAGCAGAATCCAATATGGCTCATGGGACACCTTTGGACTCTGCCTCATTTCTCAAATATCACATCCTTTCCTTTTTCATTATCTGCACTTCTTTTCGCTATTCCAGAGCTCCAGTGAGTGGGGGTGCTAGGTGATGGGGCAGGGTTGGTGGGCAAGGCAGACACTCTGGATCACCCGCACAAAAGCAGCATTTTAGGAAAGGCGAGACCAGCAAGTAGAGACAGGAGTGACCCAGGCATTAGGTGTCTGGTTAACTCTGCTGCTGGTCATGGGTTTTCAGCCTAAGGGGTCAGAGATCTCCCCAATCACTCAGTTCCTCAGCCTTGAAACACCGAGCGACTGCAGTGCAGGACTAAATCATTTTCACTGTGGGTAACAGTTGCTGATTTATTTTCAGTCGTCTTAGATGTGTGTTTATATTCTTGTAGCTACTTTGTAAGGACTTCCATTTAGTTAGAGTGGAATTGCTAAATGTACAGAGATAAGGAGGGGTGTGATGAAATCTTGGTCAAAGGCAAACAACTTCAAGGCGCATGTAAAATGTGTGTAAGCGGTGCCCTTTCTGTGTGTCTTCGAGACAGCTGCACAGCCCTCCTGCCTGTCCTCATGACCCCCTCAGTGATGCTGTGTGTCTCACACCAAGAAGAGAGTTCCCCTTACCTCTGACCAGCCTTTTCCTCTTGTGCTGTGACAGTGGAGATGGAGAACAGCTGCTGTGTTTTATGGCCTCACAGTTAATTTAATTTATATCTGCTGTAAACATGATTTCTTAAAGCGTAATAGAACATTTCAGTTTGGCATGTAGCAAAGGCCCTCCACCTTGCCCCAGTCATTCCCAATAGATGTGTTTTATTGCTTTAATTTATGTTTTTGTCTCTGTCGTTGTTGCTTTTTTTTCAGTAGTGTGATTTTATTTTTATGACCATATTCCTCCTAGGAATTTTCTGGGCATATGGCATTCCAAAATTTTACCAGTTCAACAACCCCCACCAGCAGATAGATGATCTCGATAAGACAATGAAATAAAAAGTTTAAAGAATGCTGCGTGGTCTCCAAGTTAGCAAAGACTCGGGTGTTATTGCATCTCTTAATAGGTTGTGTGGATGGAGCTTGTGGACAAAAATACAAAATTTATTTGTGTATCCAGCATTACTACTACTATTTTATGCATGTGGGAAATATCTAAGAGGGAAAACTTGGGATGAAATGAAGTCCCTCTTTTCCTTTACAAGTCCTTCTATCCTGGCCAAAGGATGGAGAAGCCTTTTGCAAGGCCTGGCTGGTACCTTTTACCCATTGGTGTCTGTCTGACCTGTGGCCCAGAGGGCAAGCATAAAGAAATTAGAAACAGGCATATGACTCCTCCAGAGGAAGTTACATAATGTTGAAGCCCTGGGACTAGAGTTTCTCCTGCCCTGTAATTTATGGCCTCACATGGGGATGAGAGGATGCAACAGCAGTTGAATGAGCCACCTCTGCTTGGTCTGTAATTGCTCACCGTTTCAACTGATACAGTCAGAGGCTGCCTTGCATAATAAGGTTTCCACTTCAGCCCATCACCTAGTCCTTTGTGGGCTCGAAGACATTTCTTACCGATACAAAGAACCCCGAAGTTGATTGTGGTGTCTTCAGGATTTTACACATAGGGGAGGAGAGGTCAGATGTTGAAGCAGGTGTTTTAATTTTCATGGCTGATTCAACTTCCTAGAAGTGGCACCTATGATTTATTCTCTAGCAGAGTCAACTCCATGTTTAAAAGAAGAACCGGTAAAAAGCATCTAAAGATTTTCCTAAAGAATTTCTCTTTTCCATGATCAAATTCCTTGGAAAATATGAGTTCTTCTGATAGTCTTATTTCATAAAGAACTCACCCAAAATTGGCCAATTTCAGTGGCAGATTTGCACTGTTTTCAATGACTATGTGTCACTCTGCCCGAGGAATGTTCCTTTCTGAAGTCCACCATGGCTTTCAGTTTCTGATCTGAATTGCTTTCATTGGGTATCAAGATTGAGTTAGAATGTTATACACCTGAAATTTATATAATGTCATTAACCAATGTTACCTCAATACATTTTTCAGAGAGAAAGGGAGAGGGAGAAAGAGATAGAAACATCAATAATGAGAAAGAATCATTGATCGGCTGCCTCCTGCATGCCCCCTACTGGGGATCGAGCCCACAACCCTGGCATTTGTCCCTGACCAGAATTGACGGGGACCCTTCAGTCCAAACCGACTAGGGCTCCATACATTTATTTTTAAGAAAAGATTGCTGTCTCCTCCTTCCATTCCTGCTTTAGTTTTCCTTTAAAACTCTGGCCAAGAGTCACCTCTTCCAGGAAGTGTTCACTGATTTAAATTTCGCTGGCCCACTCACCAGGTGTTCTACACAGATCCACTACCCTTGTACGGCTCTGTGCCGTTTGACAAGTGTTTCCCACAACTGCTCTATGAGGAAAGTATTGGTATTATCTACCTCACAGAATTGGGATTTGGTCCTGTCCAGTTTTAAAGACCTTGCTCTTTACCTCCTCCTTACTGCTGATGTGCGAACCATTGGAAGGCAGTTCAACCACCCCAAGAAAATCTTTGAAAGTATTTTCTTGAACAAGCACAGTGGCATCTCTGAGTATCATTCTGGAGCCAATTTTTAAAAAAAGTTATTGTTCACATCCCTACAGTAAAATTGCAGGTAATCACATTCACTTTGTTGGGTTATTGGAAGGATTGCCTGGAATAATAGATGCACAAGCTTTAGCAGCATTGCTGGCATAAAGTAAGTGTTCAATTATCAGAGCCAGTGATTAGTGAGGTTATCGTGGTGATGGTGGTTGCTATCAACTTACTACTTGTTTGAGGCCAGGCAACTCTGGGGCTTAATTTAGAAAAGCTAGGGAGATAAAGGACTAGGAAAACTCCTACCACAAAAGTGACCAAGAAAATCATCATCAAAGAAGAAAAAGAGAATATTGAAACAAACAAAAAATCCCCTCTAGAGATGTTGAGGTAGAGAAAAACTGAGCAAAGAGAATGGAAAAGAGATGTGATGGACACAAAGTTATACAATAAAGATTTAGCTACACTTCGCGAGAATTCAGATCTAAGTCCTAAGCCCAGTGGGGGAGCGACACTCGTGACCTCTTCTGCAATGTGCAGCATGAGTTTGCTGATTGCCACTGAAAGGGAACAAAATAAATTCTGGTGAAAGATCATGGTGTATAGACATTAATCTCCCCCGTGCTTCCTCAAAAACACTCAAAAAGAATGAAAAAAATGGAAACAGATATTTTAGTTGCCAATAAAATAAGGATATGACTACAATCTTAAACCACAAACTATGCAGCAAAGCTGCCAAAAGCTGTGAAATCTGGAGCAAAAGGAGGAAGAACACTGAGTACTAACAACAGATCCCCAGACCTTGGGCAAGATGGACTTGACCCCTCACTGCCATGCACGGCAGTGGGGCTGCCCTGAAATGCCCATCCAAGGATTCTGTACCTGCTGAAGATCCAGGGGCACAGAGGACCATGGCAGAAAAGGACTGTCCTCATAGAGACCTCATCTGACACCACAAAACATGGCAGATAGAAATGAAGGAGAAACCAGGGCAAGACACAATTTTTATCTATCTGATCACCAGAGGTGAGGTGAGATAAAGAGAATAAAGGAAATAGCATTTTCCAAATTACCAATCTCTTAGACACACAAAAAAATTGAGTGATGATATATATTCACAGGTTAAGAAAATAATAGATTTGGTGAGAGGCTACAGGAGGCAATATACCCTATTTGAGCTTACTAACATCTTCCACTACTTCCCTTCCTCCTCAGACTGTCTTTTGGCAGGTATCTTAGATGAATAATGATAAGAAAGAATCACCCCACACGTCTGCTTTGAAATGGGAGAGAAAGAAGAAAGGAGTGTAATATACTGTGTGTGTGTGTGTGTGTGTGTGTGTGTGTGAGTGTGAGAGAGAGAGAGAGAGAGAGAGAGAGAGAACAAGAGAAATTTCCCCAGAAAACAGAGGAAGAGTTCAAAAAGTTGTCTAGACAAAGCATGTCAAACTCATGGCCCACGGGCCGCATGCGGCCCACAATGAATATATTTGCGGCCCAGCCAATATAACGATATGTAAGAAAACACTAATTTTATCATTGCTCTTGTTCTATTTTATACTATACTTTTCGAAATAAACCTACTTTTCTATGAAAATTGAAGCTTGTGGTTTTTTTGCTTGTTTATTTGGCCTGTATTAGCCTTTGAGTTTGACATGCTTGCTCTAGATTCTCAATGAACTTTTAGGAGATAAATGTAAATGAAAAATATTACAGAGAAAAAAGTTATACTCGAAGCAAGCAAAAATAGAACAAGCCTAACTTAAACTAAACAGGACTTTTACTCATTTATTCAACACATAATTTCTGAATACCAATGCATGCCAGGAGTACTGCTAGATGCTGGGGTTAACAGTCTTTTAAGATTGGCAGCATCTCTGCCCTCATCAAGCTTACAATCTAAGATGGGTGTTGAGAAAATAATATACATGGAATAAGTTGATGTAGTCTTATTTTAGAAAAGTAAAATAGGACTATATAAAGGCAGATGAAAAGGTAGGGCCTTATTTGGCCTGGGTGACCAGAAAGGTCTCTCTGACCACGTGACATCTTATCTGAAATGTGGATAGCGTGAATGATTCAGGTTTGCAAACATCTGGGGAGACGGTCTAGGCATCCTATATAGTAAAAGCCTAATATGCTAAGTGTCCGGCCATCCCGTGGTCTGTTCAACCAATCAAAGTGTAATATGCTAATGATATGCTAAGGCTGCTCAACAGCTTGCTATGACGTGCACTGACCACCAGGGGACAGACGCTCCAACTGGTAGGTTAGCTTGCTGCTGGGGTCTGGCCAGTCGGGACTGAGCCAGATGGGCCAGAGAGGCCCTAGAGCCCTCCCACGGTCCCTCCCTGGCTGGCCAACCTCCGGTGTCCCTCCCCGGCCCTAATCTTGCACTGGTGGGGTCCCTCCGCCTGGCCTGCACCCTCTCACAATCTGGGACACCTCAGGGGATGTTGGAGAGCCGGTTTCAGCCCGATCCCGCAGGCCAGGCCAAGGAACCCCACTGGTGCACGAATTCGTGCACCGGGCCTCTAGTATGTAATAGTAGTGAAAAAAAGAGTGTGAGGAAGAAGATAGACATTAGTAACAGTTAAACAATAGCCAACAAATACATACTTGGTGTTTGCATAAAAGAAATGAACAAATGAAACAGAAAATATGTTTAAAAAATGTAACAGGAAAAAAAAAATCCCAAAATAAATGCTCAAATCTGCAGATCGAAAAAATAATGTTACAATGAAAACTTGATATCTAAATGATTGACATCAGTACATAAGAGTAATATGGATAGCCAGCCCTGACTCTGAGCTGGTCTTGTGCCTTGCTTTGGCCAGTAGCATGTTATATCAGCTCTGAGTAAATCTCATGGAGACGCTCTTACAACTTTGCTACTTGTGTGTGAACAAGGCTGAGCCATCCTGTTGGAGGATAAGAGATCACACGGCCAGGTCACCCCATTGCCTGCCAAAGATAACCAACTGTCATACATATGAGTGAGGTGATTCTAGGCCAGCCAGGCTCCAGCCGACCCATGTCCTGACCATAGACACTGAGGCAGTTCACCCAAGACCAATCCAGCCACATCAGCAGAACTGCCCCCACAGACCTGCAGACCAAAGACAAATGGTGTTTGTTTTCAGCCACAAAGTTTTGGAGTGGTTTATTGGGCAACGACAGCTAACTGATAAATATCTAAATGTTTTCCATAACCCTTTTCTTGCCTTTAGAGAGATCATTTAGGACATGTCTTTTGTAAAGAAATGTTTATCTGAAATTCAGCACAGCTAATTATATTTTAGTTTCGTCTTCTTCTGTTAAATTGAAGTGGAGTACATTTATTTTTTTTAATTAAAAAAGCTTTAATACTTCTTAGTAATACTTTTCTTAAATATAATTTCATTCCATCAAAATTCTATGAATCAACTTATCTATCCTTTTAATTGTATGTATACATGAGATGTCAGGAGCAATGTTTACCAATATTAATAGTTGTTCTTCCATGGCAAAATTTGTGTAGTTTTTACATTGTACTAAGTAGTTTTCTGTATTGCTTGAATTTACTGTGATGGCTAAATATTAACTTTATGAAAGTCAGTCATAAATCATTCTTTTAAAAAGAGCATGATAGGTAGTTAGGAAGTGTTTGAAAAATGATGGGACATGTTGAAAAGATGGAAGAGCAATAAGGGATCCTGATTGACTCCTGGACCAGAAAATGGACAATAGTGAGAAAGCTGCTGAAATTTGAATGGGCCTATCAACTAGTTATTAGTATTGTATCAATACTAACACATTGGTTTGATCAGTGTACTGTGGTTATGTAAGGAGAAGTTGAGTGAAGGGTAAAGGAAACTTTGTGTACTATGTTTGCAATTTTTAAGTCTAAAATTATTTCAAAACAAAGTTAGAAAGAGCATAAAATTGTATTAAATTGTGTCAGTAAAAAGTTGAATTTTGATCTACCTTATTTGTAAAGTGTAAAACATTATTCTTTGTGAAGTAAATGGGGGAATGGTTTTAAAAATGACCAAGAACTAATGCATATATTAAGTGATAATTGCTATTGGTTGTATGCTGATTTTAAAACATAGTTTTAGCATCCTGGGATATTCTGAAAAAGAAACTTTTTGATGTAAATATTTAATGTCTGCCACATATTATCACAGGTGTATTAATATTGTGATTATGTTTGGTCTGTCAGGGACCATATTAATTCTACATTCTGTATAAGCAGAAGTTTATATATTTCTTACACTTTTAAAGTAATTGCTAATCTAGTTCCAGCTTAATGTTTTAGATTTCATTTACTTTAATCAGAAGAATAACTAAGGAATTAGGACACTGGGTTACATCTCTAGCAAAATGCGACAAAAACATGTATTGGAAAGAGATGTAAAGCTGGTATTTGTGATACATCAAGGAAAAGACCATTTGGTCTAGATTGAAATAGCAGTTTTCATAGAAGAGGAACACTCTATTTTAAATTTTATTTATTTATTTTTAAAATATGCTTTTATTGATTTTTAGAGAGGAAGGGAGAGGGATAGAGAAATAGAAACATTGATGAGAGAGAAATATCATCAGTTGACTGCCTCCTGCACCCCCCTTGCTGAGTGTCAGGCATGCAACCCAGGCATGTGCCCTGACTAGGAGTCAAACCAATGACTTCTTGGTTCATGGGTTGACGCTCAACCACTGAGGAACACCAGCTGGGCAATTTTAAAAAAATCAGTTATCCTATTCTTTACATCCATTTTTGTGTCATGACTAAATACTATCCACACCACACACCACATACCACATGCCCAAACACTCTTCAAATATATAAATAAACAGCTCCATACATTCTAATTGTTTCATAGAGCTTTTTTAAAAGAGCAGGTTCATTGTAGGGAAATTCCCTGGTGGATTCTGAAGTAAATAGAAAAAAAAAACAAAAAACTTAGAAACTTCTAACTAACAAAATAAACTACATTTTTTTCTTAGTTTGGAAGCAGTACTTATAAAGAGCAGCAATCCACTCCAAGAATATTACACTTGTTTACCAAAGTTGCGTGTTCAACTTCGAAAATACTACTGTCAAGTCAAATGTCAAGAATGTTAATTAGTGAAAGGAAGGGAAGGGGTTGACTCAAGGTAGTTCGTCAGCACCAGCTCACTGTAAACAGAGCCGTGTGTCTTGAATTCCACAGTAACTACATGGAGCCATTGTTTGAACACAGGAGATAATAAGTGATAGAGCATCTAGCAAAGAAGATATGAAAAGTTGCTGTTCAGAAAGCTTTATCAAACAAATATACTCTTACTGTAAAGATCCGAAAACTGTGTTTCAGTCTCTTTAGCTTACCAGTGTGTGAGTATTTACTACTTGGGTTTTATTTCAGCTTTTTTCATTATGTTCATTCCTTATTTGGATTAGTGGATGCCCTCTGTTGGAAGGTCTCTCCAAAGTAGATTCCAGAATTCAGAGATATCTGTAAATTCCATGAATATTTCCCAATCCTGAACATTCTACTGTTGAACCATCAGACCATCAGCCCAGGCATGAGAGAGGGAAGAAAGATATTCCCACATTAAAACCAACGTATTTTCTTTTCTCAATACTCCTATATCTTACCTTCTTTAGATATGGTACATGCAAAACGGATGTGGGTTGATTTGACAATTCTTGTTTTTACTTTTAGCTCTAGAGTTTCACTAAAACCATTTCTTTTTCTGTGCAACGTCACTCCAATTGAATCGAGTGGGACCTAGCAGGCAAGTCTTGGTAGTAGACCCTACATCTGACCCATGTCCATTAATGTCATGGTTAGCTTGGCAGTAAACAAGGTATTTTGCAATTTCTCAATACATTTAAAATTAACCACAGTTAAAAAAAATTTTAATTGAACATTTTTTTGCATATTAATTTATATGTAAAATATGAAAAATATCAAAAAATGACTACATATGCTACTATGAATTCTGTTGAAGATAAACAACCCTCTCTACTGTATTAAAAAATATAACTAAGAGTGGCCAAAATCTCCCTCCTCTACTTCACATGTTAATAAGACACATTTATGTCTTGAGCCCAGAATCTAGACTACAACCATCAATCAATCTTTTCTCTGCTCCTCTCCCCCCAATCTCCAAAATTTCTCCCAACACTTAGATACTCACAGAGAATCCAAATGGTTTCAATAGCTCGATTAGGCAAGCGAGCAATGTCCAGGCCAGACTCCCTGATGTATGCTTGACAGTTGCTGATAAGGATGTGTTGGGCGGTGTTGTTTTTGTTTCACCTAGGAAAGTTCCACCCATCCTGACCACGAAGGGAACTGGACCGAGGGGGCCCGCCTCAGCAAGCAGATCCCTTAGCGTTCTGCAGACGTTGGTGGAGAGGAGGAATCTTGACGACCATGAGGACTTAAGACAAAGAAGAAAAGACCCAGAGGTCTGCTTTGCCCTATAGTCTAAAGGCAAGTGTTTTAGTTTCAAGCTCAAGGTTTTTAAAAATCTCATTTGTGGTGTGTAGCCAGCAGCTGGATGCAAAGCTCGGGACCTGCCCTGAGGGATGAGCACCACTGTGGCCTCCGAGACCACCGTGCCACCTGGATATTCAGATGTCATCCCTCCCCTCCCCGGAGCCAGGCCAGCTGCCAGGCTGTCTGCAGACCCAGTGATTTGCACACAGTGTTTGAAATGGACATCGAAAATGGCACATTTGGTGAGCGGCAGGATGCCCATAGAATTTATCATCCAAACTAGACGCCTTGGAGAGAAGGTACTGTTAATAATCACACCAGGTCAACCCATACGAATGGAGCCCGCCCAGGCAAACGGACACATGGCCATGCTAGCCAGGGCAGACCTGTGCAGTATGTCTGCGCTTTGTCTTCAGTAGGTTTGCAGTGGAAACATTTACTTTCCCTGAAGCCCCGCCTCTAGGGTTATACTGACTGGAAGTGATTTTGAGCTTGTACTTTGAGGCAAAACAGATTTGTTGAAGAAAATGCCCTTATAGATGTGTAGCAATAACTACAGAAGAAATCACATTCCCACTTTGCCTTCTCAGTGTGGTTAGAAGAGATGCTAGAATTAAAAAAGAAACAAAACAAAACAAAACAAAAAAAAGACCTAATCTGAGGGCTGAATTTTGCCCTTCAGGAAACAGACCGGCCAGTGGGTTCTTTAAAAATGTTTTCCATCCATCTTCCACCTCCTGTTCATTTGGTTTGCTTTTGACTGACTCTATCTTATTTCCCGTGGTGAAAAAAAGTTATTTTATCTACAACCTAGAAACTTCGACACAGTTTGTTAACAACAAGGAAGTCTCTTAAGTGGGGATTGTACATTATCCCTGCCAGAGCACAGCTTGCTGTCCAGTAGACGGCATTTTGTACTTTTGTCTTATTTGAGGCACCTTTGATGTACCATCTCAAATGAAAACAATCATCTAACAAGGAAGGAGGGAGGGAGAGAAGAGGGAGGGAAGGAGAAAAAGAGAGAGAGAGAGAGAGAGAGAGAGAGAGAGAGAACGCCTGAGCAGCCACAGCAAAAGAGACAGGGCTGAGGCCGGGTGAAGGGGGGAGTGTAAATAAAGTAAAGGCCTGGGCAGAGCAGCAAGAAATATTTGGCATTCCTGGCTTCCCACAAAGGGTAGGTCAAGGAGAGGGAACGAGCAGTTGGGTTGGGGTGTACACCACAACTATTCTCTTTCAGGCTGAATCCAGCCCACTGTGTCACAGAAATGTCCCCAGTGGGAAGACCCTGAGTTTACTCCGCCGTGTGGCCAATGCTCAGGGTAATTACACATGATGCCTGTCTATATGCAGGGCAAGGTCAGTGTCTGTGGCGAAGACAGCTGCTGGTTTCAAGGCTGTGTCTTAAATCCACTTTGGCTAACAACCATGAAAGCCATATTCAGAGCATTATGCGTTTAAGGGATGGAGCACTAAAAGCCCACTTCCACAAGCCCTGGTCAAAGCAAAGTCCGCTTCTTTATGGTGCTCCCACAGGCAGGGTTTCAGAACCCTGATGTCAGCTTTTTATTTTTTATATATTTTTTATTGATTTCAGAGAAGAAGGGAGTGGAAGACAGAGAGAGAAACAATAATGATGAGATAGAATCATTGATTGGCTGCCTTCTACATGCCCCACACTGGGGATCAAGCCCACAACCCAGGCATGCACCCTGACCTGGAATTGAACTTTGACCTCCTGGTTCATAGGTCGATGCTCAACCACTGAGCCATGCTGGCCAGGCTGATGTCAGCTCTTTAGACTGGAATTTTGGAAGTGGAGCCATGCTGGCTGTTTCTTGGGTAGGGAATTGAAGATGTGCCTCTTCTCCTTCTGAAACTAGAGGCAGGGGAGAGGGGAGGGGAGAACTCACCTTGTCATCAATAACAAAATAACCATACATCCACCAGGACAAAAACAGCCAGTCAGTTTAAAAGAGATTCAGTCCTCAACAGGTTTGCTTTCTGTGTGCCCCTCAGGTCCTTTCGGGGTAATTCAGCCCCTGCCACGGGATCTGTAAGACGCTGTATGGAGACTACTTCACTAGGTTCTCAGAAGTGGGAATTTCCAGCTACTGGAAACACCCAAGGCCCTTGGAAGCTCATTTGTTTTTCTTCATTTGAGTCTCAGGTTATAGACCAAACTGCAGAGCCTATTTGATGCTGGATACCTAACTCCCTGAAGTGCTTCTGAGGCAACCATCATAGGAAAGGATCGAATGAAGGTATGCATGGGAATGGGACACCATGACCTGGGGGTCAGCAGGTGGATCCACAGCACGTAGATCTCCTCGGAGCCACTCAGATGAGCCGGTCTCGGGTGCCTCCCAGAGCAGCAGGATGGCTGGCCTTCCTGTCCCCTTGTCCATTCTCTGTCTCCATGGCCCAAAGTGAAGTGGCCATTTGGTATTCATGTCAAGAGTTTGATCTGTGGCAAAAGTTGCTTTGGAAAATTTTGTTTTCATTCGTATGAACAAGTAGTCTTGCTAGAGTGGCCAGATGGATTTTTCCGAGAGGGTTAATTTCTCATATTTTGTTCGTTCAACCCTATAAGCACACCAGAACCACATACCTTCAATTTCTTGGTCCAGTAAACATGGCTGCAGAAATCTTGGAGCATCTGTGTATATTACAGGAAGAGCAAAGGAATAGGAAGAGAGAGGGGGTAATCGTCCTACTTTGTGGCAGGTAACATGCCAGGAGTTTGCACGGTTAGTGTAACAGTGGAAAGCATTATCGCTCTAATTTATAACTGAGGAAATGAACTCAAAGAAGCATAGCAATTTGCGCTCATGTGCCTGGCCGTGAAATGATGAAACCAGGCTTCCAAACCAGGTCTGTCTGACGCCAAACCCCAGGGCGTTCCTTCATTGTGTGTTACTGAGTCTGTTCTCAGACAGCTTAATCACTCGTAGGGAGGTAAGATTTGTACACATGAACATTCTAGATAATAAAGGTGGGAAATAATGTGTAACCTTATGACAAATGATCCCTCCTACTAATAAGATAATTTCCTCATATGCTCCACCCCAAGCTTTATTTCCAGGGGAGGAAATTTCCTTTCTCCATTATTTTTTTGAGGAGAATCCCAAATACAATGGGGACTGGGGTGTCTGTCAACCTGATGTAGAGGCTGGAACTCAAAGCAGTTCAGACCCTTCAGTTAAGACCCTGGCTCTGCTCAGGAGGCCCGACCACCTGTCAACGTTGTGCTTGATGATGGCACAATGCTACAGAGATGAAGGGAGTGCAAGGGTTGCCCACTGGCAGGTAGCAGGGGCCATAATGCGTTACAAGTACTGTCCAATATCTTCCATTCCTTAAACATTCACTGGGTACCTGCTACACACAAAGCACAGTGTCGAAACCTGCTGGGGCTAGAGGGAGACAGACATAAGGCCCAGCCTCCAGTCTCCAGGGGCTGGTGATAGGAGGAGATAAGACCCACAACTTCATATGAAAAATGCCAGATGGATATAAACAATATACTCTGGCAGTTCCAGAGGGGAATGATATCACTGCATCAGATGGAGACATCAGTGGAGGAGGAATTTGACATAGGCCTTGAAGTATGTGTAGGAGTCCAACAGACAAGGGTGGGAAGGGAAAAACAGGAGCGAATGCTCAAAGGAGGAGAACATTTTCTGTCTAAATAGCAGTGAGTTATTCAGCTTGTCTGGATTGTAGGATAGATGAGAGGGAGTAGCAGGAATAAGACTTATTTTCCGGGCTTGCACTTTACCTTGAACTTTAGTCGATGAAAGATTCATCACTGGCTTGTCCTTCTGAGCAGAGCCAGACTCCCCCATCGGCAGCAGCACTGGCCCAGCAGTCAGGCACTTGAGCTGCTCTCCCATATGTGTGCACGTGAGGACCCGTGGTGCAGGGGGCTGAGGTCTTTCCTTAACTCAGAAATGGCCTGGTTGCCCTGACCGGTTTGGCTCAGTAGATAGAGCGTTGGCCTGTAGACCAAAGGGTCCTGGGTTTAATTCTGGTCAAGGACACGTACCTCAGTTGCAGGCTCCTCCCTGGCCCAGGCCCTGGTTCAGGCATGTGTAGGAGGCAACTAATCAACGTGTTTCTCTCACATCAATACTTCTCTTTGTCTTTCCTTGTCTCTTCCACTCTCCCTAAAAATCAATGGAAAATATCCCCTTGAGTGAGGATTAAAAAACACACAAATGGCCTGGTTTCTGAGCCTCGCTGCCCTGGGAAACTGGTCGGGCCCTCTTCTGACTGCCTGCTTTCTCTGTCCTCAAGCTCTGACTCCTGGGCAAAAGGCTGTGTCAGCTCTGCTTGCAGCCAGGGAACGTTGGGGAGGCCACCTCTCCCAAGGGCCCTTCTCCGTAGGTCCCCTATGCTCCCAGGGTGGGCAGCCAGCATCACTTTCCATCTGGTTCCAGGCTATGGCTACCTATCAATTAAGCTGTGAGAAGTTTGCCCTTGGGATATGGTTTGAGTGTCACTCTGAGGTTTAAAACAAAACAAAACAAATTCTGCCTCACTGCACCTTAAATAATTGGTTGCTGGTAAAGTGCCTTCTAAAACCACTCCCGGCATAATCACCCATCGGCCCAATCCTGTGAACGGAAGTGGGCAATTTAAACACCGGCTTTAGCTCTTCCCTCATTTCCTTGCCTTGTGAAAGCATCTGGTTCTAAACTGGGCCCTGAAATATCACCTGTGGTGCCTGCTATGCATCAAATCTGACTGGAGATTAAAAAACAAACAATCTGCCTGGAGAGTTGTTAGAAATGCAGATGCCAGGGCTCACCACCATCCTGGAGAATGATAACCCCCAGGCTCTGAAATAGGCCTACGGGTTTTATTTTAATTTAAAAAAAGTGTATTGATGAGAGAGAGAGAGAGAGAGAGAGAGAGAGAGAGAGAGAGAGAAATTTGTTGTTCCACTTATTTATACATTCATTGGTTGTTTCTTGTATGTGCCCTCACCGGAGATTGAACCTGTAACCTTGGTGTATTGGACGATGCTCTGTGATACCCAGCCAGGGTGGAAAACCATGGCCTCAGGTAATACCTTATAACTATGTGCATCCACATTCTCTGCTGCATCCTAGAATTTCCAGAGTTAGGAGGCATCTTGGAGATCAGCGAGTGCAGCACCTTCTAAACCAGGGGTGGGCAAACTTTTTGACTCGAGGGCCACAATGGGTTCTTAAACTGGACCGGAGGGTCAGAACAAAAGCATGGATGGAGTGTTTGTGTGAACTAATATAAATTCAAAGTAAACATCATTACATAAAAGGGTACGGTCTTTTTTTTTTAGTTTTATTCATTTCAAACGGGCCGTAGTTTGCCCACGCTGTTCTAAACTCACGGTAGCGCGAAGCCGGTCTAGGAGCTGGGGACGTGGGGGCAGTGTTTCCTCAGCCTGTGTGACTGGGAACCAGCTTCTCTGGGAGCATAGATCAGCATCTCGTTGCCCGGGGAACACGTCCTTTTTATGCAGTTCAACTTCCTCTGAACAAAGAGAAGAGATCTGTCCCGTCACCCGAGCTCTGGATCGCCAGCCCCTTCCCTTGCTCTGCTGCTTCTGGATGTGCCCTATCTTCCCCTGGCTTGGGGTGAGGATGGATGGCTTGTGCAAACAAATGAGGTGCTCGTGGAAGAAGCATGTTCTCCAAGTGTGTGAGGTGATGGATGCAGGGGGCCTTGGTGACCTGGCCATCTTCTGAGCATGGCTTTGAGACCATGGCTACCACTGAAATCTCAGGGCATCTTAGAATCATTGTTCCCCTGTAAGAAATTCCAGATGTGGGGACTTGGAAACCAAGAATCATCTACTACTACCCTTGTTGGACTCTAGGTGGCTTTGAGCATAGGAGCTAACCATCAGTCAAACCCAGGGGGACTGTCTAAGCCAGTGGTTCTCAACCTTCTGGCCCTTTAAATACAGTTCCTCATGTTGTGACCCAACCATAAAATTATTTTTGTTGCTACTTCATAACTGTAATGTTGCTACTGTTATGAATAGTAATGTAAATATCTGATATGCAGGATGGTCTTAGGCGACCCCCATGAAAGGGTTGTTCGACCGCCAAAGGAGTCGAGACTCACAGGTTGAGAACCACTGGTCTAGGCTGAGCTGCACATTCAAGGTTAGATGCCCATAGCAAATGGGAGGGTGGGCAGCCGGAGCACAGGAGAGCAGACTGGGAAGCAAGAGGACAGGATGAGGCTGTTCGGGTCACTCTCCGGCCCAGAGCTCTGGTTGTGTGTGCTCACCTGCCCCTGATACTCCGCATGCCATTCATAAAATGGACCCTTCATCTAACGATGCCAGGACTACAGACTGATGTCTTCTACACCCTCAGGAAATCTAGCCTGCTGCCTCATTCATACCAATTGTCCAGGTATTGTCTGAATAATGATACAATGATGGACTAAAAGTGACACCGCAGGGGTTCTCTCCATCCTTAGAAGAAAACTGCCCTCACACAGGGTCTCTGAGAGCAATCTCCCTCTCTTCTAGAAGGCAAACCTCAGGCTACTGGGGGCTACCTGCTGACCTCCGTTTCTCCTCAGCCCATCAGTCAGACGCAGAGCTGTTCCCTCTCCCACCCCAACACACACGCGCTAATCCTTTAGCTCCTTGCCCAGAGGCCTCCAGGAGCCCAGACCAAGTCCTGGGTTCCTAGGCCCCACATTTTTGTAGCAAGAAAAGCCATTCTAACCTGAAACTTTTAAGAGCAAATAAATAAAGTGATCCAGGCTCCACATGGTCCAGGTCATATAGGGCTGTGAATATCACAATGGGTGATTGTTTTAAAGTGTTTTAATGAGTCTCAAAACATCCTACATAATATCAGCCTCCACTTCGGTCCTCCTGAAAGGCTCCAGTAAATAACATGAGTTGACAGGAATAAAACAGCTTGCTCAGGAGTAATTGAGTGGAATTAGAATGAACAGACAAGAAAGAAAAATTGGTGCTTGGGTCACAAGGAACTTTTTGTTAGGCGCGCTCTGGGGGATTTGGTGGGATGTGGTCCCGCTGACTAATCACCGGTATAGAAAGTTTACAGTCTCTCCACCATGGCAACGTCCTTAATAACTTGAAACACACAAGAGGTGGCTGTTAATTTCAAAGACAGTTATACGAAGCTTTTATTGAGTGTGGCGCAGAGTATATAGTTAGCAGCCTGTGAGATAATGAACCCTTTACATAGGGCTTTCAAAAAAAGTTTTATTTTTGCTTGAGCCGAGAGAACAGAGATCGTCTTCTGTTATTTTAAGGCAGAAAAATGCACATGAAGTCGGATCTCTCCATTACACACCAGAAGGGCTGTTTTCTTCATCAAGGGCATCTGTCTTGCTGCAGAGCCATGAATGCTCAGATGGACTTAGCTTTGATGTTGTCATGGCACGCCTTTGCCAGGAAGAGAGCCCTTTGGGAAGGAAGGAGTTAAATGTGCTGAGCACCACCCTGGTTTCCTGTGATTGCTGGCTCCTGGGCCTTCCCTCCCCACTCTTGGGTGTCAGTGCTGAGAAGAGGTAAAGCCCCCTCCTGCCTCCAAATGTCACCGCAGAGATCAAACCAGGGGGTTCCTGGAGTTAAAGAGAAATGGGACCCCTGGACAGAGCAGGACTTCTCATGTTTCCCAGAGTGCTCTGGGGTAGAGACCACGGGGGAGGAGCCTTCCCAGTCTAGAACCATTTGCAGTGGCCTGCTCTTGTCTCTCAGTGCTGTGTGTCAGGAATGGACGAAGCAGGCAGTTAGTTGATAGGCATGGAATCTCTGAGCCATGGTGACAGGGAGATGGGCCCTCCTCCCTCTGCTCCTCCTCCTCCTCCTCCTCCTTCTCCTCCTTCTCCTCCTTTCTGTCTCTTTCTCCCTCCTGACCTCCTCCCCTCCCAACTGCACCTATATGTGTAAGTATGTAAAGAGGTTGAGATAGAAGATGTGTCTAGCCCACTTTGGAAATCATTTGCTGTGTCCTCGCCCTGTCCTTCTTGTATTCAGTAGTCATTGAGCACTGCGCCAAGAACAGAGCATCCAAGGGAGAGAGACAGGCATGGCCCCCTCCTCTACACGACACACAGGCAGGCCCCCTGGCCCAGCCAGCCCTGGTCAGGGACAGTGTTGGTGGACAGGACAGCTGGGAGAGCAGATCTGTTGATGGCCTTTGCTGTCTTCATCCTTTATTCCACAGCGAGTGTTGTGACTGTTGACAGTGGCTTTGGCCATGGGGTCCCTGGGCCGAGGCTCAGTGGGACCAAATGCTACTGACCAAGGACTGAAATAACACAAAACAAAAAAAACCAGGCCTTCTCTGAGCCAGTCCTGTGGAGCAAAGGAAATAATGTAAACAAGGAGATTAGTTAAAGGAAAATGAATGATTTCCTGCCTCAGCACTGGCACCAGCACAGTCCTCGTTGCTTAATTCAGTCTTGTTGTTAGCAACGTGTGCTCTGGCTGCTCTCTGATTTTTTTTTTTTGAAGACACATTTTTGCCCTTCAGAGGTTGTGGAGAATTCAGCTATTTTCAAGGGGCTTGTTTTGCTCTATGCATCAAGTGTGCCTCCTCCTGAGCTGTAAGTGCCTGCTAGCCCAGGAAAACCCTTTCTAGGAGCTTTGGGGGGGTCTGGTGAGCTTTGAAGGAAAGCCCACAGCCTCATGCATCTCCAGCAGCTGGGGAACGTGCTGGGAGCTGCGTCCGTGGGCGTGTGGAATGCTTAGGAAGGCAGCTTGCAGCCCACATTGCATTGGAGCCACTGGCAGATTCTTGCTGGTTTAGGATGTGCAAAGAACCCAAGAGACGCTGGTTTTAGGAAAAGGGGGACCTGCTTCTTCTAAAGCTGTCAGAAAGCGGAATGATCTCTGGGGGTCAACTTTACTTTTCCACAGGTCTTTCCAAAGGAAGGGATGTTTTAATGCACCTTCTAATTGCTGGGGATTCTCAGTCCTAGCAGGGTCTTAGGAGTAGCCGGGAACACATCTGAATACAGGGTGCTGGTCCCCATGTACTGCCTCAACCCCAGGAAGTCTTGAGCGGAGTCCGGGAATCTGATTTTCTAATAAACTTCCGAAGTGATCTTCATGCAATCAGCCCAGTGCCGCTAGCCACGAAGGAATGGTGAATGCCGTCACTCAGGGTGGTAGGGACACTGGAAGAAGCAAAGACGGGAATGTTTGGGGAAAGCTCTTTGTTTCTTGGGAAAGGTGGTGGTGGGGTTTGGGATGGCCGGGGAGAGGGAAGGCTGAGTCTAGGAAGCTCCCAAGTCAGAGCCCCGTGCCACCTTCTTGAGGATCGCAGCTGGCTGATGTGCCATCCTGGGCAGCTTGGTCAGTGTGCAACCAGCAACCCTCACAAATGTGTCAGAGGAAGATGAGTGTAGAACGTGCCACTGTGTGAAAAATACCAACACGGGTAAGATTTCCTGGGGATGCCCTGTGGGCCAACCTGAGTAGCTGGGCTGGGGGCAAGAAGTAGGTTATTTCTGAAGTCAGCCTGAGGTCCCATAAAGTCACCTGCCCTTGCTCTCCCTTCAGACCCACCTCACCTGTCAGAATGGGTTCTGCCAGGTGTGTGTGTACATGCTGCCCAAGGCTCCTGGAGCTGCCCGGTGCTCAACAAACAAGTATGGAGCCACCCCTTTGGATCGGAATGAACCCCTGAGAGAGGCAGGAGGCATTGCTGATCATTCTGGGATTTTTGTAACATCCCCCTAGAACAGCGGTTCTCAACCTGTGGGTCGCGACCCCTTTGGCGGTCGAACGACCCTTTCATGGGGGTCACCTAAGACCATCCTGCATAACAGATATTTACATTACGATTCATAACAGTAGCAACATTACAGTTATGAAGTAGCAACAAAAATAATTTTATGGTTGGGTCACAACATGAGGAACTGTATTTAAAGGGCCAGAAGGTTGAGAACCACTGCCCTGGAAGGATTTGGCTATAGATCCACTGGACAAGAAAGACAGACAAGGAAGACACTTATTCACAGGGAAAGAAGTAGCTTCTGAGTTAGTGTCCAGGCTCCTTTTAACAGCAAAACACAGTTAGGTGGCCATTCAGAGCTTCTCTTCTGTTAACCTGGACCATGGATATTTGAAGTGGAGAGAATACCTGGATGGGTTAGAGTCGTGGCTGGGATCCTCCTATAAAGGCCAAAAAACTAAAAAAAAAACACACAAAAACAATCCACAGGGTTGTTTATAAGGCAGATTAAGCATGGGCCCAAACAGTTAAATCATCTACTACTCAACAGGCTGCTACCAGACAGCTGAAGTAAAAAGACACTGAGCTGATCATGACATTCAAGTGATAAATCACCCTGATCAGAAAAGGATGCAAGGAAAGCAGCTGACCGTCTGCACAGCCACATGGCTTTGATCTCTGGGAAAGTGGCTATTCGTGCAGACAGCAGTTCATAGGCCTTGATTAGTCCATTCACACTGACTGTGATTTCCCTGCAGATTCAAGTCAGTCAGTATTGGGCTGAGCTTTAAACAGCTGTCTTTTCGGAGAAGGCCCAGTTACATAAGGGGAAGATTTCTGCACCAGCCTAAGTCCATTGAGTGGAAGTTCAAACCTCTCCACCAACTCCTTCATTCAAATCCCTGAGCACCTGTCTGATGTTTCTAGGCAGGCAGCTGACATTTGTCCATGGTTTTATTTGGCACCGTTTGGCCGGTAAATGTCAACGCAGCACCAGCAAAGCATTGAGTTCAGACTTTGTAGCGAGGCTAGCAGGGAACATGCCCTGTGTGATGGGAAACAAGGGTTCCAGTGGCCACAGATCCAGTGACAGTCCCAGTTTTCCCAACAGGGTCCTGGTTTGGGCCTGTTGTTCTAGAGCCCCATCCCATGTGCATGCTGCTCTCCAGCCTTTCCCCATCTGGTTGATGAATCGTGGAGCCACTCTAAGGGACTTCACTTCCCCAGGTCCAGGCATTGTTTGAAGGCCATTTTGTGTTGGTTGAAGAAAGAATATGTGCTTAGGCAGGTGGGGTTGAATCCAGAGACAGGCAGAGGAGAGGGGCCCAGACTGGGGTCTTCTGTCTCCACAGGCACCACAGACTGAGCCCCAGAATGGGGGAGTCAGAGGCTGAAGAAGCACCGCTGCTGAAGGATCCTGTCAGATTTGGGAGAGAAGGGCAGTCTTTGCATTTTTGTGCTGAACACGGAGGCAGCATCTTCCAGGACCTGGGAGGTGCAGCAGTCCGGGGGCTGGGAAGCAGGCTCTGCCCTGGGACTCCAGCTTCTGCACTCACAGGCTCTTGGCCAGAGGATGGTCCCTGAGCACACTCGAGGCTCCCAGGGGTCCCAAGGGGGGTCTCTGACTGCAATGCCGGGTCCTGCAGTCATGCAGGCAAGGACCAAGAGGCACTGGAGGGTAGGTGTTCATGTTAACATGTTTCATTTATAACACCGGGGAGGCCGTGAGACCATTGGCTTACACGTAATACAGGTACTTCGGTAAGACCTGGCTCAAATGCTATGGTCATCTTCCAGCCCAGAATCCACCTCTCTCCTGGAAAGCTAGCACTGTTATAGGCCCTCCCTTTCTGGAACCTTCCTTTGGGGTACTTCTCTCCCCTACCAGACTGCAAGCTCCCCTAGGGCAGGGAATTCATCTTTGCCTCCCTCACAGAGCCTAGCCACACTTTGTTTAGGGCGTGCTCAAGCAGTGTTAGTTGCATTAATGAATGAAAAGTAACGAAGTACAATGCATCCAGCTCTCCAGCTTGCAGCAGCTAGTAAACCTTAGAAACTACATTTATCAAGGAAATGGGCTAAAGCACCCTAGCCCTTCATCTCCTCCCCGCCACCCCCCCTTTAGACCAAGACATACTGGTGATCTTTCTGTGCTCTTTATGTTCCCTGTTAATTAGACTCTAAAAAAGAAAATCCCCTTATAACCATGGTATTGTTGTTTCTTCTGAGATAGAATCGCTTTATCATGGGATGAAGGTACGAGAAGGTAAGATGCCTGAGAGAGTGTTTAACTTCCTGGGAAAGCTTTAGACTTGTGTTGAAGGATTGGTTTAGAGGCCTAAGTCAGCATCCTCCTTCTGGAGACCTCATGGGCCAGAGAGCTGGTGCTGGTCTTTGGCTGCCACGTTGGGTCTGCACGGCCTCCAGGGAGTTGGACACTCTTTAATGACTTGTGTTTCCTTTACTTCACTGCACATTCCCTGCACAGATGGTGTTTGTGCTCGGGAGATGACTCACACTCCTGGTCAGCATACCTTTCTATATTAAACATCCCTATCAAGTTCAGACTCACTGGGCTTCAAGAGTGGGCTGAGCGGAATTAAGGAAACTCTTCTGTGCTAGGAGCTGTGTAGATTTTGGAACTGATTCACTTTTCTAATGACTACAACTTTGTGAAGCTTCCTATTTTAGATCGGGGTTTAAAGCCCAACTCTCCCACTTAACTATGTAGTCTTGAGATTCTTGTTGTCACTGAGCCTCAATTCAATCACATAAAATGAGAACAATATTATCAATCTCATAAAGTTGTTGGGAAGGTTAAATGAGGTCAGGGCACTGAGAAAATCTGAAGCAAATATTTTTTGAATGAATAAATGACTAAAGCAATAAGAAATGTGGCCATGGTCAGTGTTGGTTGGTTGGTTGGGCGTTGTTCAGTGCACTGAAAGGTTGCCGGTTGGATTCCTGGTCAGGGCACATGGGTTGTGGGCTTAATCTGCAGTAGGGGGAGTGCAGGAGGCAGCAGATCAATGCTCTCACATTGATGTTTCTCTTTCCTTCTCCCTTCCTCTCTCTCTAAAAATCAATTACAAGTCTTTAAAATAATAATAGAAATGTGAAAATTTATCAACTAACCCATTGTATATAACGAAAAATATTTACTGACACTTGTCTGGGTGTCAGGAGCAGTTCATTTCATGGGTCCAAGCAAGTCACATGGCTAAGTTCAACATCAAGAGACTAGAGAAATGCAATCTTAACAGAGGCTCGAAAGGAGGAGGGTGAGAATTCTTAGTGAGCTGCATAAATGACATCTATCTTAAACCTCATGACAACTCACTGAAGCTTGTCTGTTGCCTTCCCCATGTTATAGATGGGAACACTAAGGGGTTAAGTAACCTTCCCAAGGTCATATAGCTAATGAGTAGAGAGACAGAACTTGAACAGAGAGACCTGGAACACAGGAGGGACCTTCTAGAGGGCCCCAGAGCCTATGGGGCAGTGTCCTTGTGGATTCATTCTCTTTTAACACTCTTAGCTTCCCTGCCTTTGGGGGTCTCTATATGTATTAGCTTAGTCCTAAGCCAGAGCTGAAATGTACAACTCCCAGACATCTTTATACAATTTGAACTTGTAGGACACTCAGGCTTCATAATACCCCGGGATGAGATGAGCCCGTGAATGCAGTCCAAGATAAATGGGCTTTTGTGATAGAAGGAGCCTTCGAAGGTTGTCTCCAGCTACCTCATTCTGTAGATGAGAAGGGTCCAAAAACCCATGACCTGACTTGCCATTCAGAGTGCTTTGATTGGTGAGACCGTGCCCAGATATTTCTGTGCATGATGTCATATTTTAAAAGAAGAAAAGACATGGAGGAGAGCCCTGGTGGGCACACTAGGATGTGCTTGAATTTGAATGCAGCTGTAAATGGCGAGCAGGCCAGAGCGGTGAGCTTAGGATCTCCCGAGTCTGAAATGTCACAGAACCCCACCTCTAGAATTCTTGCATACATTATCAGAAAGTCTCCCTGAACTTTCTTAACTTTTCCATCTTGAGCTTTTAAAGAAAACACTAATTGTATGTTTTGAAATCCAGAAACAGAAAGGAGGTGAGAGACATGGAGACCGGCCGCTCCAGCCTGGCTAAGCCTTCCCTGGCACCAGCCCAAGGGGTGAATTTGCCTCTGTGGAACCCCAGCCGGGAAGCACCACCCTGATTTATTTTCAGAGGTGGAAACTCAAGCAACAATTATCTCCTGTCACAGCAAATTAAAAGCCCAGGCTCACCCATCCCTGGAGCGGGGTGAGGGCAGTCGGCGGTCAGCAAAGGGCCATAATGACAGGCTGGGTTGCGGCTGGTGCATTTCCTTTAAAGGCATGAGCCACTCATGAAACACGCAAAATAAACAGAGACATAAAAGTCCATGGAAAAGGCCCACAAGTGAGAGCAAGAGCCTCTGCCAAGATCAGAGAGTGTGTTTTGATTCTATGGGAGATAGAAGACTGTGGCAGCAAAGTACTCAGCAGAAGAGGAGTTTTGGCCTGTGTTTAAGATAATGTGGAAGTTATCGCGTGTGATCCTGCAGAGGGTGGGGGCGAGTGGCCCTGCCTGTCACTCATATACACACAATGCACACTTACATGCACACATGTGTACATACACACATACATACACACACACACACACACACACACACACACACACAGTCATTGTTATGGCTTCAGGAGCATTGCACACTTACACTCACTCCTCTCAGAACCTCCATCCCTGCCTACTTCCCCCTCGACAGGTCAGTGTTTCTGCTTGGGATGCCTCTCTTCTTTTATATTCTCTGCCTGCATTATTGCAGGAAGTTAAACAAAACTCACCTCTTTCAGGAAGTCCTCCAGGACTGGTGCTTCTGGACTCCAGCACTCCGTTTGCTACTCCTTTATTTGTCTGTCTCTGCTACTTTGTCAGTGAAGATGTGTGGTTTCCCCTTGTTGGAAGTTAGTTTGGGCTTTGTTATAGTATAAGACCTACAGGAGTAGCGATTTTTACTGTCCCTTGTATATCTGCCACATATGTTTAACTATCAAAAAGTGTTTTCACATCTACCATCTAATTTTAACTTTAAAAACTACCTTACCTATTACCTGGTGAGGTAGGTGGGTTGGAGATTCATTCCGATTACCGGTGGGAACTTGCACAGCAAAGTGGCTAAGAGTGTGGGCTTTGGCTGGGCCGGTTTCTGATCCCTCTAAGCCCCCAGCCTCTCCTCTGTAAAACAGAGATAAAAAGAGTCTCTGCCCACAGGTTATTTTAAGGATTACATGATTAAATGAGATAACACGGGTAACATGTTTACCGCACACAGAGAAAGTGCCCAGTTAAATTGCCATTATGTCAATGATGATGGCACTCAGGCTCAGAGAGCTGAATGGACAAGTGGTGGCGAAGGGTGGTGGGAAAGCGCAGGGGTTGCAGCAGCAGGTTCCGGTTCTCTTTGGCTGTGTGCCTTTGGACAAATCGCTTGGCTCCCTGAGCCTCAGCGTCTTCATCTCTTAAATAGGAATAATCACATCATATATCACATGTCACAGCAGGCTTGGGAGGATTAATTCAAAAGCACTTTTGAAAACATATCGTAAACTGTGACGTGCCTCAAAATGTTAATTTAATTAACCTGCCTAAATCCATGCAGCAAGTCAGTGTTGGAGCCAGAATTCCTTACTCCTGGTGTCTTTTCCAGCAGGCTGTTCGGAGTCTCCTCGGAAGCTTCATCCAGGCCTGTGGGCTGGAGAGTGGGCTGCACACCACAGCTCTGAGAACCCAGCAGTGAGCAACGGTGGTCCCCAGCCTATGGCCCTCCCTCTTCCCTGCCCCCAATCATGGGCAACGGGCCTGTGCAAAGAAAGCAGAGCTCAGAAACCACGCAGCCATTTCTGCTGTCGCTGACTCCTTTGTCTGATCTCTGCTGCTGGCAAAGAGAACAAGAGGGAGAGCGAGAGAGACAATTAGAACACATCCTCGTGCATTCAAGACGGTGTCACCAGGACTGATCCAAGGAAGGGGCGGGAGGAACCGTAGAATCTTCACAGCAACCTGCACATCTGATTGCAACACATGCTTCTGTCACCCACATCACTCATCTCACTTTACTCAAAATCAAATGAGCGAATGGATGTTTTACTAGCATTTTCCCGCTGATCGTAGGCCCTTGTTCCATTCTCCACTGCATGAAGTCACTTCGGGCTTGTCCCTTGTCCACAGGCAAATCAAGGATAGGACCGAAGCTACAGAGTTATAAATTATCCCTGCTTTTCCTGCTCAGAGAAGGACAATCTACTTTGGATGTTTCACTTTGGTTGTGAAGTTCTTCCGGGATCTTCTCAGCCCTTTCAGACCAAAGTTCCTCTGAAATATTCAAGTTGACCCAGACAGAGTCAGGACTGGAGTAATCAGCTCAGCCTACCCCGAAATAACTTGTTTTCATCCTCCCTGCTTCTGTATCCCTTTTTCTAAGCATTATTGGCTCCAGAACAATGTAGAGGTCTCTGAGATGCCGATTAGGTGATGATGAGGTGAGCATGCTCCCACCACACACTAACGGGACTGGTGGGAGTCAAGGATTGAAAGATTTGGGCCCATGCTTGACTGCAGAATCCTAGCATGATATTGGGAATATTCCCAAGACTCCTCACTTGATGTTGGGAATGACAGACATATATGGGCTGGTCCTTTATTGGTCATAACCAGGAAGTGGGGATCAATGAGACTATGAGCTTGAAGGCCCTGGATGGAAGACCATACCTGTTTATCCAAAGAATTATATGCATCAGAGGAGTAGGTCTTTGAAAACTCATACGTTTCAAGTTCTATATTTAGTTCCAAGGATCACTAGATGGTACAGAATCACACATACTTTAAAGGAGAAAGATGGTATTATGAGTGTCTTTTGTACCTGATTTCAGTATCTACCCAATCATACTGATGTTGTCCTAGTATCTTACCTTGGTCATGTATTAGTTATCTATTTCTGCATAACAACCACCCCCCAAATTTAGTGGCCTAAAACAAAGATTATGTATTTAGTAACAATTTTTTAATTTGGACCAGGCTCAACTGGGCAATTCCTCTGCTGGTCTCACCTGGGGTCAGTTATGCTGCTATTAGTTGGCAGGGGAGGGGGTGGGGGAAATGCCAGCTGGGGGGCTGGCCGGCCCACCTGGCCTCAGTCCCATTTCTGGTGCCTCAGGAAGGATGGCTTCAACTACTGAGATGACTGGAACTCTCTCTCCATGTAAACTCTCATCCTCAGAGACTGGCTTTCCTTACGTGGGAGTCATAGGGCATCAAGAAAGTGAGAGTAGACACCGAAGGCCCAATCAAAGCAAGTCACAAGGCCAGCCCAGATTCAAGGGGGCAGGAAAAGAGACTCCTCTTTTTATCGGAAGGATGACAGTTTCACATTGCAAAGAATCATGCACCTAGAGAGGGAAGAAATTGCTGGGACCGAAGCTACATAGTTATAAATGATCCCTCTCTCCCTTTAGGAATGGCCTGCTCCTGGGTGGCAAGTGCAGATGGCAACTCCAAATCTGGCTTTCTTTGGCTGAGTAAACTGGGGTAAATCATTTAAGCAGAAATATAGAATGGATATTTATGGGAAGCCAACTGTGTGCACACACATGTTATACACACATAATCCTGTTTAATTCTCAAAACAACTTTGTCATAAGTCTCATTCCCATTCTGTTACGAAGAAAGCTGATGCCCACAGAGAGTTAATGACTTAGTGTCACTCGATTATCAGAAATGGGGCCGGAAGTGTCTTTATCTATAAAATGGGAATCATAAGACTTACTATCAGCAGAGTTGGGAGGATGAGATGCGATACTGTGTGTGGAAATGCCAGTTAAACCCCAAAGCACCGTGACAATGTTAGTGGCAGTTTTCATCGAGTCAGGCAGGGTTCTTTGGGGGAAAAGGGTTTGTCTAGGAAGGCGCCAGAGGCATCTGAGCCAGACGCCAACTGTTGTGTGTCTCTCAGCTGCTATTTGCTTTGGCTTCAGACCAAATCTTTCACCCATTCTTGACAATGATGGACAAGAAAGAACCCTGTGGGCCAGGTGGCAAGCCAGGGCATGCTACAGGTGAGGACACAGCCTCTCCCGACAGGCTCGCTTCCATCAGAAGAGAGGAGAGACAGAAGCGAGGCCCGGGTGTCTTGGTATGACCTTCAACCGTCTCAGCAGCAGGGCAGGAGTGGAGGAATTGTGTATTTTTTAATTGACTCAAGGTCACAAACACATCCTTCAATTGTTCTGAGCTTACTTTTCCCCAACTCTGCCTTTCAGTAACTCTCATCGCAGTTCTTTCCATTTTACCTGATGTAAACTTCATCCCCTATGGCGGACACTTCCACACCTTCAACCTACATATACCCATCGCTTCTTCTAGCTCCGTCTTAGCTGAGTATCTAGATTTTTTTAGGCCAGGAGGTGGGGGCAGCCTTCTCCATCTTCTCATTGCACTCCTGCCATCCACTCATAGGCAAAGTCTCCTCCTCCTTTGAACTTCATTCCATTCAAATCTCCATGTTCTCTCTTTCCTGCCTTGTTGCTGTCACCTGCCAATCTCCCATAAGTGACTATCATCATTCTTTGAGAAAGTTGGCAGGTCGCTTATACCCTATCTCACATCACCAAGGACAACTTCAACACTCATCCAACATCATAGACTCAGAGTTCTTTAACTTTTACACACACACACCACCCTTCACCTATACCCCAAGGACAGCAGAATACAAAGAGTTCAAAGCCTTATATTGGGAGGAAAAATTAGATCTATGCCATGGAGCTGAAGGTGGCGGAACCAGGACTTGTGCAGAGATAGTAAAGGAGGCAGGTTTGAGCTATTAATCAGGATCAGCAGAGGCGGCCACTGCTGAGACGGGTTGCTATGCAGGTTGATTACAGAACGTGTTCGCCAAAAAGGCCCGATGCAGGTGACAATAGAAAAGTCCAATTTGGAGCCAGAAAATCTGGGTTTGAATCTTGTCTCAGCTCCTTACCAAATAGTGGAACTTGGGTAGGACTCAGCCTCTCTAACCTTCGTGTCTTCCTTACTACGTCAGAATAAACCCCAAATAAGATCAAGAGTGAGAAGATAATTGTAAACTGTAGCGTACTCAACAACGATTACTATAACCCTTCGAAGGACAAAGCATATGAGCATCTAATTTATGTAAATCCATTTTTTTATACGTTGAAGCCAAAACTGAAGAGAGAAGACAAATAAATAGTGGATTCTGGTAAGATGGTGGGTTGAATATAAACATCTATTTTTATTCCCTCCCCAGGTCCTGGATTTTTTTTTAAAAAAGGCATAAGCCAACAATGGTGGGAAGAATGGGAGAAAAACAATGACAGCAACATGTTCGAAGCAGGGCGGCAAACCTAAGAAAACTGCATTCACATTTTACATTCTGCTCCTTGAACCAGTGCACTAGCCATTTTACTGCTGCGTGATATTAAAGCACACCTGAATTCGTGCTTTTTACTGTTTTCTTTTTTTCATGTAGTTGAGCACACGAAGTCACAGCTGCAGGAATTAATGTGTTCAGTGCCCAATACTGAAGCATTATATAATAAGAGAAGTATGTGTCTACTGTCTAGCTGATAAGCCTCATAGGGAGAGGGGTCGCCATCGGGTCCGTACGAATGCCAAGTTGCCAGCAGCAAGTGGATAAACAACGGGGCTCAGGTTGTTTGATTTTCTTGGCTACATCTTTAACCCACCAGTCTCACCCTCAGCTACCGGTGGGGCCAGCAGGAGTCACATGAGAGCCGTCTCCCTGGCAAGGCAGAAGCACAGGAGAGACAAGGGAACATAAAACTTGAAGTGGTAGTTGGTACTTTGGCAAAACAAATAGCTTGTGATAACCTCATTCCAAGCTTTGACATATCTTGTGCCAAAAATGCAAAATGCCAAGTAGAAGAAAAGCACTAGGCTACTCCAGGGCCCCATCTGACAGCCCTCCTAAATGCCATTCAAACATGATTGCTCTCATTATCACCTCCCCACATGCTCAGGGCCCCTCCCCACCCCCAGAGGGGCGCTCAGGTTCCCTTCAGGCTGCGATCCACGCTTGAAAAGACTTGCCAAAGCGTTCATGTGTGGGGTGCCGACTTAGAATGCCCTATTCTCTCGTGTGGGATGCTGACGTATAACGGCACCCCCACAAGATGCATTTTTGCACGAACAACATGATGATCCAGAACACAATTTGGAAAAGGCTTTGTTGTCATGATAAATGGTTTCCTTTGATGATGACATTTCAACAAGGCTGCAATTGTGGCGGGGAGACACTGTACCTTCGAGCTAATAAAATCTCCCTAGCATGCTCTAGGGAAGAAAATGAATCTGATGGGGCATTGTGGAGGTGTATCAGTTTAGATCCTCTGGGAAGCAGACCCTGGGATGGGAGATAGGAGTAGGAGAGATTTATTGGGAGGTGAAATCTGCAAGAGATAAAGGGGAGATAAAAATCAAGGGCAGCATTCGGCAGAGAAAGTCTGATACGAATCTAACTTCTAAAAACAAAGGGAACAAGAAGCAAAATTGGTCCAGGAAAGCTTCAGGCCAACTCAATGGAAACTCCAGAACAAAAATTGCCCATTAGAAGACCCCGCACGGGACAGAAATGGCCATGCCCTGGTGCCCCTCCTCCTAAGGCTCAGTCACTGCCTAGGGGTGGCAGCGCAGCACTAATCAATCAGCTTAATTCTGTAACTAGACCCCAAAGGCACTGCAGATGACTAACGGCACTTTGCACAGCTGAACATAAAATTCTTTTTAAAAAAAAAACAAACTTTAAAAAAAAATTTTAGAGAGAAAGGGAGAGGGAGAGATAGAAATGTCAACGATGAGAATCATTGATTGGCTGCCTCCTGCACGCCCTACACTGGGGATCGAGCTCATAACCTGGGCATCTGCCCTGACTTGGGAATTGAACCTTGACCTCCTGGTTTGTGGGTCAACATTCAACCACTGAGCAACACCAGCCAGGCTCAAATTCTTTTTTGAAGGAAATTTGTTAGCAGCATGCCTGTCACAGGAGGGATGACCACAAAATAATCAAATGCCAAGACAGTCTAAATTCATGCGTTAAGCCAAGACTTAATGGATATGAACAGAGAATTGCAAAACAATGTCTATCTAGAAAAGAATATACTGTGCTAATTGGAATGTGAATTGTTTAGCTTTCTACCCAGTTTCCCGTTAGAAACTCATTAATGTATCATTTGTAATTTTATCAGCAGCAACTATTTATGGATGTTCTACTATGTACCAGGCACTATGCTTGGCCTTTACCCATGAAGAGATCACAGTATCGAGTCAAATAATCAAAACAATGTGTGATGTGGATGAATGGAAATGCATGTGAACTATTGCAGAAGTGAGGGGGGGGGGGAGGGGCAAACATGTGCAAGGATTTAGGCGTTTGCTTTACCCTTGGATAGGGCGCTGCCAGGCTACTTTATACTGCACTAACTCTAACATGTGTATTGCTCAGATGTGCTTCCAAAACGGATTGGAAAAGTGAGGTAAATGATTATTAGTAAACATCCCTAAAGCAGAAAGTTGGCTGTTGAAAAAGAGGCCAAGGTCCCAGTTACTAAATTTAGACCAAAGTGGGATTCAAATCAGTCCATTTTCAGAAAACGGATCATTGATTCCATCCCAACCAAATTGGACCTCGACTCCACGTGGAGAAAGCCATGCAGATTTTAGCTGTGAGCTCAGAGACAATGTTTGCCACCTGAAAAGTCGAAGGGACCACTTTTTCTCCCTGGAATTCCTTTTCCTTTGGGACACACAGACCTGATGCTCAGGGATGTATATGGCGATTACAGAGTTCACATGCTCAACCAACCCTTGATGTGCATGTATTGTTCTAGGGCAAGGATCTGTGGCAGGTTTGGGGAGAAATGGGATGCTGTATAAAACATGGCCCCTGCTCTTAAGGGGCAGATAATGCCAGATCTTGGAAAATCCACTAGTTCCCAGGGAGCTCTTCTTTCTCTAGCACACTCTGTGTCCCTCGGATAGTTCTGATCACGCCCTTTTGGGGAAGGAACAAACTTTTCTCTATTCTCAAGGTTCTTCTGGTTGGTCTAATAGCCAAAGAGACATGAGACAGATCAGCAACAGAAAATAACCAAATTTAATACATAATATCTACGGGAACCCGGCGTACATGACAGAGTCAGAGACCCCACATGCAGGAGAGGCTCGGAGATAGAAAGGGGGATCAGGTACAGAAGACATCCTGAGTTAGGGATGAGGTAGTACACCGTGGGGTGCCTCAAAGGTCCTTGCAGGATCATAAGAAAAACAGACGTTTAGTAAATAGAAGTTTGCCCTGCCCCATAGACAGTAGTTAAAGGGAGGGACCAAAAGTTTCTCTTGAGCCTGAAGCTAAAATTGTCTCTAGCTCAAAGTAATCTGCACACCGCAGAGGCACATCTTGGGGTGGCTTGTTCTGAACTGCCACACCCTCAGACTGCTTGAGTCCGCCTTTTGCCTGGGCCTGGGCTACTACCCTGGCCCTAACACCTCCAGACTGCCTAACTCTTCCGTCTATACTATAGCTTTGCTACTGCTGAGATCCCAGTGACTTCACACTGTAGGGACTATACTTCCTGAAGCCATTACACGCACCTGACACACTGGCTGGACCTTCCATTACCCTGACAGGCATACACCGGGATCAAAACTCGTCCTTGTCCATTTGTATTCATGTGCAATTATCCACAGTGGCTCAGGAAGGGGCAGCATCCTCTGAAGCCTGTCATGCATGTCTGGAGATGTTTTTATAACAACCGGGGGAAAATAGGTCCACCCTACGTGAATTGATACAAACCCAACTTAACTAACGTGCAGATGACTTGCATCCTGATGCAGAAAAAAATATACAAAATGTATCATATTTTATTCCTGAGGTTTACCCTTTGTTTGCCTGTTCTGGAGTGGAGTAATAGGAATTCCATTGTTTTCTTTTTTAAAAAAAATATATTTTATGATTTTTCACAGAGGGGAAGGGAGAGGGATAGAGAGTTAGAAACATCGATGAGAGAGAAACATCGATCAGCTGCCTCCTGCACACCTCCTACTGGGGATGTGCCCACAACCAAGGTACATGCCCTTGACCAGAATCAAACCCGGGACCCTTCAGTCTGCAGGCTGACGCTCTATCCACTGAGCCAAACTGGTTATGGCTCCATTGTTTTCTTTATTCTTCCCGCCCTCCCCCCCAAGGCCTTTATATTTTAACTTCAAGTCACCCCATTGGTAAGAGAGGATCTCTTCAGAACAATACGCTCATCAAAAGTAAACCTCACATTCTTCTTCTAATTGTTGCCTCCTGACAGGTTGAGAAAAATAGTTTTGTTTTCATAGTGAGGTCACAGACATAAATCTCCCAGGATTAAGAGCCTCAGAGCAATCCGGCATGCTCATATCATCATAGGCACTCCTTCAGGTTCACTTTCTGGCAAAAAGAGAGAGAGAGAGAGAGAGAGAGAGAGAGAGACCTTCTAATCTAGAAAACTCACATCCTGGAGGAGAGCAGTGCATTCAGCAGCCCCCAGCTCAATGTCCACTTAGTCCCACCAGGATCCTAAATTGCAGGCCCAAACCTTTTTTGCATCCAAACAAAGCAAACCTCTTCGATTTTTTTTTCTCCTACTCCCCTTACAAACCCATCGTGGCCCTTCCTTCTCCCCTTCCTCCTCTGCTTAATTTGTTTGCAGAGCACTGGGCTTGGAGTTAGAAAGAAGCAGTCTGGAGGCCCTCCTTCTCTGCTTTTTAGCTGCGTGACCTTCAGTGCCACCTCTCAGCATGCTTCCACAGCTGTAATTGCAGAATTATAACTTCACAGGGTTATTGGGGGAACCGAAGGGCATAACATATACAAAAGTGTCTGGCACAGAGGCCCTTAATAAGATCTATCAGTCTCCACTCCCCTGACTACAAGCTCTTCTGAAACAAGACTCACAATTAGCAGGTCACTTCTTCAAAGCTGGGAGAGCTGATTTGTGAACAGAAGTCAGCTGCAATGGGTCCAAGCTTAGGGTGCAAACCACTCAGCTTGATGGCAACGTGAATCGGTTTACATGAATGAATAAGTTTGTCAAAATATTTTCCTTGAGCCAATGTAATACCCTTTTGACTACCTCTTCCCTATCCTCTCTCCCTACACACCCATGCCTCCTAATTTCCTGCCAACATCATTGTTGCCAAAAATAATCAACTTTAATCATGGCCCGAAGGGTTGCTAAATGAGAGGAACTGGTTGCATCACTCCAGCTAGGACTGGAACACCTAAGAACTCCCTTTCCTGTAATGAATCATGTGGAACTTCTCAGCCTGCATGTCAAGGTCTTCACCCTTTGGCCTCATCCGGCTTTTCATCCTCAGCTCTTGCTTGGTCCCAAGATGAACCTGAGTTCCAAGCAGGTAAGTGTTCCCTACTCTCCATCTGTGTCCTTACTGCTCTGTCCCAACCATAGGTGAGATATCTCTTTTTCTCCTTTCTACAGCCATTCTTCACTCATCCTTCAAGGGCCCAAACAAGCCCTCTGCCACCCTGACAGACTTTGGATTCAGAGCACTTGGGGTTTGAATCTCCCCTCTACTACTTATTGGTTGTAGAACTTTGAGAAACTCACTCACACTTTCTGTGCCTGTAAAGGGTGATGATACCACCTCGCCATGTGCTGCTGCCTTGCTCCCCATCCCACCCTGGTCAAAGTCATCAAGCTTGCCCGTCCCCCCAACTAGGACTTGGAAACGGCCTCACTGTCCCACATCCCCCCAAATGAGGGAGTGCAGTTACAGGTGCTCAGAGTCCTAAATGGCAGGAAAATTGCTTTGCTCAGGGAGGACAGGTTGGAATGGGCAGAGGCTCAAGACAGTGTTTCCTCAGCAGACCCCGAGGTGTGAGGTTCCTCGCTGTGACCTAAGGACTCATGTGAGTTGGTGCGGAGGTGTGTCAGAGGAACATTTTATGGCATTTAGGGCAGGGATTTTGAATAGAATAACTATGTAGTTATTAAAAATTATTCCAGACACCAAACAATATGATGTGGGTGGTTCTGTTCAGAAGGGAGGTTTTATTAACTGGAGAATGGGGAGGTTGATTAAGAAGTAAGGGTGTTTATAAGTAGGATGCTTAACAGAAGTAGTGATGTTGTCCTTGTTTTCCTGATATCAAAATACTCTCTTGTCCCCTAGCTCTGTGGTTGGCAAACTGAGGCTCGTGAGCCACATGCGGCTCTTTGGGCCCTTGAGTGTGGCTCTTCCTAAGCCTTAGGAGTACCCTAATTAAGTTAATAACAGTGTACCTACCTATATAGTTTAAGTTTAAAAAATTTGGCTCTCAAAAGAAATTTCAATCGTTGTACTGTTGATATTTGGCTCTGTTGACTAATGAGTTTGCCGACCACTCCTAGCTGGTTTGGCTCAGTGGATAGAGCATCGGCCTGCAGGCTGAAGGGTCCCAGGTTCAATTCTAGTCAAGGGCACATGCCTCGGTTGTGGGCTCAATTCCCAGTGAGGGGCATGCAGGAGGCAGCCGACCAGTGATTCTCTCTCATCATTGATGTTTCTATCTCTTTCTCCCTCTCCCTTTCTCTCTGAAATCAATAAAAATATATTAAAAAATACTCTCTTGGCACTTATAGAGAAGGTTGATTTTTATTTTGCGGCATTCACTTAATCACTGCAACATAAAAGCTTGTATGTGTGTGTGTGTGTGTGTGTGTGTGTGTGTGTGTTCTCAACCAAAAGTCAGAAGCTGGGACTATGTAATGTAGTACACAGGGATTCAAAGTCTGGGTGGATGGATGGATGGATGGATGATGGATGGATGGGTGGATGATGGATGGGTGGATGGAAGCATGGATAACCTGCCATGACTGGAATCTCCAGCTCTAAGATCTCTGACTCTGAATCCAAAGAGAGGAAAGAATGGATTCACTAGGATTGGGGGAGTATCATTAAAAATTTTGCAAGAGGCATTTTCAGCCACTTCTGGTTTACCTTTGCTGGTTTATTTTGTTTTCTTCTGAACCCTATTGGGGCAGGGCTACCTATGATTTATGCTTCAGGTGATGGAAGGTGGCTTTCCCTTCCCTTTCACACAATAACTGAGCATCAGGCTTCCCTTCTGCTCCTTTCGCTGCTTTTCTGTAGAAATTGTAAGCTTGTCTGGAGACTCATTGTGAATGCTCATGTGGGCCAATTCCATTACACTGCTCCACAAAAGGGTTCCATGTTTTAAATTAGCTGACTTCAGTATGAATCAAAATGAATGATTTTTGGCAACCTTTTGATAGCCATGACAGCAATTAAGGGAGCACACTGTTGCAGGCTAGTCAAGGGTGCAGGACACCAAGGACTTAGCTACAGTGAGTGTCAGATTTGAGCCTGGGGACCGCTGGGTGTGAGGGACCTCGCTGGAAACTAACCCTCAGAGATGGGGGACCTTTGGCCTCACAGAAGGGTTAAGTTTCTCATTATCACTTAAGAAATTTTCTGCCTAATGACTGCTTATCTTATTATATTAGTTGTGTGTTTTTGTTTGTTTGTTTTTTTACTATCATTAATAAAAACTTTTTAACTACAAAGGGTTTTTGGTCTGACTGGTTTTGTGCTTAAGATGCTGCCCAATAATCAACAAAGGAGTCCTCCCTTTCCTCAGAAGAATGAGCAACGGGTCGGGAGAAGGGACAGGTCACAGGGCTCCCTAAGAAGCTGCTAGACCAACACCAACTAGAAGTAGGAGGAGAGTCTTCCCCTGTTTCAGGGCCTCATCTAGGTTCCTAAGCCAGGTCCCCATGAATCATGCGAAGCAGAGTTCTGACAGGCATATATGCTGAATTTACGACTTCTCAAAAACCTATTTCAGTCTTTCCTATAGTTTCCCAAGTTCACCAGATAATTGCCCAGCACTGCTTTGAATTGATTAATTGGATCTTACATAAGAGAAGCCACATTACTGAGCGATGGCAAGTTCAAAAAAGCAAGACATTAAGGAAATGAAGAAGGTTCTTTGCAAACCCGAGGCCACCAAGGCTTATTCCAAACTTTAAATCTTTAAAGATCAAAAGTCCTGCTAGAGGATAAAGCATACCAAAGCCATAGAGAAACGTTAGTTTTGGCAAGATGAGCAAAGAGAAGTGGGAAGAAAGGAAGCAAACAAAACACAGGGAGGAAATTCTACCTTAACTCTCCTCACAGAAGTTTCATTAAAAAACAATTGGCCAACAGTCTTTTTATATCCTTGAGAAAATAATTAGGAGGGAAACATTTTAAATGAGCGACCTCTACAGGCTCTGCTCTTTTCAACATAAGAAATTTTGAGGTCAAAATGTTTTGTGGAAGTTAGTCTCTTCAGAATTATTCATAAAGTCCAAATGTTCACAGCCTCACGGGTTGACATGGCTGATGCTAGGTAAGAAATACACTCACTCTGCATCAGTGTGGGTATCCCACTAGGTGAAACCCCATCCCCAAAACATGATACCGAACAGTGGGCTTTAGTGAGGGTACCAAGTCCAGAGCTCCAACAACAGGGTTAAGAAGTTCTGTTGCCCAACAGAAACAGCAGAAACACAATTCAAACACCTCTCAATAGTTGTTAATTTATATTGACTTTAAAACATAAAACCATATTGAATTACATAACAAAAACACCATTTGCAGAGCTGAATACAATATAAGAATATTTCTTCTTTCACCAACATCTATATACCCAGCTGTGCTAAACTAACAGGGGTAAAGTAAGAAACTGCTTTCTTTTCTTTTCTTTCTTTCTTTCTCTTTTTCTTTCTTTCTTTCTTTCTTTCTTTCTTTCTTTCTTTCTTTTATTTTATTTTTTT
Source organism: Myotis yumanensis (assembly GCF_028538775.1). NCBI lineage: Eukaryota > Metazoa > Chordata > Mammalia > Chiroptera > Vespertilionidae > Myotis > Myotis yumanensis. Next base: position 18,432,822 of record NW_027223762.1, read on the forward strand.
AAACTGCTTTCTTTTCATGCTTCCTCCCACCACAAATGTACCTGGCCTCAAGGAACTCGTACTCCAGGTCCTTTGAGTTGTATTCAGTCTAGAGTGGCAGTTCCTTTTGCGAGTACGATGCATGTGAGTGCGATGAATGATGGACGTTATGTTCCATGTAAAAGCTCCAAAAATCTGCCCTGGTTAAGCCCAAGTGCAGCATTTGGCCTGCACTCAAAGGAAGAACTGAAGCCAACCGCAGCCCCTACTTGGGTCCACCTGAATTTATGGCTCATTTCTCTGCCTGCTCCGTGCTCTGTGGGACAGATCTGAGTATGTTTCATTTTCATTGACAGCAACCCAACTCCAGGCCACAAGCATCAATAGGAGCCCTGTACTCCGTTTGGCTGCAAAGCTAGAGAACAAGGTGAGAAATGGTCCCTCAGTTAATAAAAGGAAATAGAGTACACGTAGACACGCTCACCCACTTACAGGCGATTGAATTCATTTCCACATGGGCTGCCAGAGGAAGCCGTTTGTAAACCAAGCTGGCACGGAGCACAGAATGTGATTAGCTGTCGTGAACATAATAAAGATGACGTTCCCCACCCCCCTTCAAAAAGAAACGATGGCCGAAACCGGTTTGGCTCAGTGGATAGAGCATCGGCCTGTGGACTGAAGGGTCCCAGGTTCGATTCCGGTCAAGGGCATGTACCTTCGTTGCGGGCATATCCCCAGTGGGAGATGTGCAGGAGGCAGCTGATCGATGTTTCTCTCTCGTCGATGTTTCTGGCTCTCTGTCTCTCTCCCTTCCTCTCTGTAAAAAATCAATAAAATATATTTAAAAAAAAAAGAAACGATGGTGAAGAAAGACCAACAAAGTCAGTGTGAATGGAATCTGAGGATGGTATCCTCGAGGGCAGCAATTTCCCTCCCTGGCTGAGATGTGAATGATTTGGTAAGTCATTGAAAAATGTAGGTGTAGATAATCTTCTAACACTTTTGGGGCAGGGTAAGGAGAGAGTATTAACATTTAATATGTAATAAGTGATGGGGAAATTTCTAAAGTGTCAGACCTGGGTCATTTCTCTGGAGAATATCTCAAACTAGAGGCCCGGTGCATGACATTCATGCACTGGTGGGGTGGGGGGAAGGAAGCTGTCCCTCAGCCTGGCCTGTGCTCTCTCGCAGTCCAGGACCCCTTGGGGTATGTCAGCCCTGAGCCCAGCTTCTGGCTGAGTGGCGCTCCCCCTGTGGGAGCGCACTGACCACCAGGGGGCAGCTCTTACGTTGAGTGTCTGCCTCCTGGTGGTCAGTGAGCATCATAGTGACCGGTTGTTCTGCCGTTTGGTTGATTTGCATATTAGCCTTTTATTATATAGGACTAGAGGCCCAGTGCACGAAATTCGTGCACTGGGGATGGGTGGGGGTTCCCTTAGCCCAGCCTGTGCCCTCTTGCAGTCCGGGACCCCTCCCTCCTTACCGCCCACCTGCTAGTTGCTTCCTACCACTTGGCTTGCTGCTCCTTAGTGCTGCCGCGAAGGCCTTGGGTCTGCTGGGTGCTGGGCCTGCGGGTTTGTATCTCTGATACCCCCAGCAGCCCCAGCACCTTGATGGCAGGGCTTGGGGCTGCTGGGTGCTGGGGCTGCGGATCTGTGTCTTCGATCAGGCCCCCAGCAGCCCCAGTGCCAAGGTGGTGGGCCTTGGGGCTGCTGGGTGCCGGGCCTGCATGTTTGTGTCTCTGATCCGGCCCCCAGCAGCCCCAGCACCGCCTAAATAACTTAAGGGAAACTTTATTTAGTCTTCTTTTAAAAGCAATCTAGTTTAAAAATGAGTTGCAGTTAAGAGAGAACAAAGAACATGGTACCTAAGAGTGAGATAGACAGAGGAGAGGCTGGGCACTGGTCAGGGGCTTAAATGCCAACAGTTCTTCACCTGGGAAATGATGTAAAATCAGTTTCTTTAGTTTTCTGCTCAATGGTCTTCTCCAGCGAGTGGAGTGGCATCTGCTTGCTTCTCCCTGGGGCCTGGCTTGGTGGTCGCCTTGGGGTCTGGCTGCGCTCCAGCGGGCTCCGCATGGGCCTGCCTGCTCCGCCTGGCCCTGTCCACACGTTGCTTCCTCCGAGTCTTCCTTGGGCGCAGCCCCGGTCCATCACCTCCTCCTGTGTCTCGCACTGCTTCCACAGGGCCGAGAAAGATGCCCAAACAGAGTTCAGGTCTGCAGGGAGCTGGTCCTCTGCTTTCAGAACCTTCGGGATCTCTGCTTGCAATTGTTCCCTTCCATGACCTTCCTTCCCTACCTCGGGCATCTTCCCAGAGCACCGCACGCCTGCCCTCCAGCAGCAGGTTGTCTTTGTGTGGCTTCCAGGGCAGTGTGCAGGGCGTGGCGGCCCTTCTGCGTTGGGCGCCGGGCCCGAGGCCCTGGGAGTCCCAGGAAGGTGGGCGGCTCCCCAGCAAGTCCTGCTGCACCAGGCGCACCAGGCGCACGTGCGCCCGCCCCCACCCGCGCCCTCCAGGCCTGCGCGGCTCCACGCTGCACTCAGGGCCTGGGCAGTGCTCCAGGAGCGGGCGTGGAGGTGTCAGGACTCCTCCCCAGGGCGACCCTTCACCAGGGAGTCCCTGCCACTCCATTCACCCCCTCAGCCAGCGGGGAGCGCCCTCAGTGGGTCCGCTGCTCTGGGCGCTGGGGAGGCGGAGGCAGTGGAGGGTGAGGCCCTGAAGCAGGAGGAAGCCACAGAAGGCAGGCAAGGAGCCCAGGACTCATGGTGCCCCCGCCGCCACCCCGCGTCCCGCTGGGGCCTGCACCCAGGAGTGCCATGGCTGCGGCAGGGCCACTGGCTGGGCTTGGAGGTGAGTCCTCCACGCACAGGCCCAGCGGCCTGCCTGGTATGGGTGGGGGTTTGGGGTCACCTTGAGGGAGGCTCCGGCCTTTCTCTGCTCCTCTCCTGGTGGAGCGGCAGGACTCCAGCGATGTGGTCAGAGGAGCCGCCTTCCAGCCCCCAGGCCACTTCTCGGAGTCGGAAGTTGGGCCATCGGCCTCTGCCTAGGACGGGACCTCTGCACCCCCAGGGTGCATAAACACACAGGGCTTAGATCAGGCTTCGCTGCTCTGCCCAGAGCCCTGGAGCCGTTAGGCTTCGCTCTGGGGCTTGGAGCCTACGTATGCAAATTAACCACCATCTTTGTTGGCGATTAATTTGCATATCGTGCTGATTAGCCAATGGGAAGTGTAGCGAAGGTATGGTCAATTACCCTTTTTGTCTATTATTAGATTAGATGCTGTGTAGCAGGTTTAGGTGGTATGTGTGTGTACATGCACATGGGCTGCCTCTGTGCTGAGTCTGAGAGACTCCAGGGAGACTTTCTTGATGCAACAAAATTCCTCACTGCACCCCTACACCTTGGCCCATTAGTGATTCATTTTTTAATTAATTTTTAAAAATAAAATATGCCTTGGAGGGATAAGTAGTGAATAATTTATTTTTTAATTGATGAGAGAGAGAGAGCTGTAAGTGGGGAGAGAGAGAACCATCGATTCGTTGCTCACTTATTTCACTCATTGGGTGATTCTTGTATGTGCCCTGACTGGGGGGTTGAACCTGCAACCTTGATGTTGTTTCAAGAAAATGTTCTAACCAACTGAGCTACCCAACCAGGCCTGACCAGTTTTTCGTTCACATTTTCCTAGAGAGGAAGGAGGGACAGGATGGTAATACCGAACCCGGCGGGGGGGGGGGGGGGGTTGGGGGGGGGGGGGACGGGGTTGGGGGGGGGAGGGGAGGAAACCCTGATGAGGAGAAAGTTTTCTCAAAGAGGAATCTCACTAATCTCACCAGTGGGCTCATTGCCTCTCACTCCCCTCAAAGGCCTTTGCAAAACAGGGCGGGGGTCCTCTGAGGTTCAGGCGTCGAGCACTTTAAACATCTATGCTGACTGCTCAGGACAACAAGGGCAACGTGAGCTGCTATTTTAATCAGGTGGCAGCCCATTGGACACTTCATTATTGGACACTTTTTCTGATTTTCTTGGCCCCTAAATTCTGTTTCCTGGTTACCGGGGAAACAAAAAAAAAATCCTCTTTTTTTTCTTCTCAGAATCTATATCTGCCCTCTAATGACCCAAGAGCTGTACTGTTGATTTAGTTTTATACAGAAGACTCATAAAACTGATCAGAGAGGAGCTGGAACCCAAAGGTACCAGGAGGCCTATGTGTGGACTCATCGGGTCACGCCAGCCCCTGGCCTGGGAGGCCTCAGAGGATGGGGCTATCAGAGAAAAAGGCCAGTGGTCAGGGAGTCAGGGAGGGAAGTGTGTCAAGGAGAGGTGCCCCCAAGGTTCAGGGGAATCAGCTTAGTGATGGCTGACCCCGGGCAAAAGGGTGAAATCTGCAAAACACAGTTTGATTCTCGACATTGATCAGCAACTATCACATGGCGAGCACTGTAATAAGCCATGGGGAAACATCAGTGAACAGGAAGCAAGAACTTACCATTCAATGTGGCTAGACTGCTAGAGGCTGGACTAACTCAAATATCAGCCTCTAATCAAGTGGCCTCCCCATCTCGAGGGCCCCCTACTCTCTCCTAGCAAAGCCCCTGAACACCCCCGCCCCAGCCTCTGGTTTCACCTTAGGCGAGATGCATAACTGAATTCCTGTTCTTGGAAGATAGCCTCCCTGCTCCCCCAAGTCCCTGTCTCTCGCGCCCCTGTTCCTCCAGTACCTTCAGATACCTGTTTGCTGGGGAAATGAAATCTATTGACTCATCACTCAGATTCTGTGCTACCTTTTTGCAATGGCATTTGCTTTAAAAAGAGGGCAAACAAAGGAACAAACAAAACAAGAACAAACTCATTGAAACAGAGACCACAGGGATGGTTGCCAGAGGGGTGGGGCGATGAAGGGAGGAGTAAAAATGGTGAAGGAAAATATAGCCCATAATATTGTGATACGTTCGCATAGTGACAGATGATCACTAGAATTAGTGGGGTGGTCACATTGTAAGGTATAAAAATGTCAAATCACTATATTGCACACCTGAAACTAGTATGTTCAATATAGTATTGTATACCAACTATACTTACATAAAAAATAAGTTAATTTTAAATAAGGAGGGTCCCAGAGAACAGAGCCTTATCCCAAAAAGTCACACCTCTGATGGTGGAGTTTCTGTCAAAGGGACAAAATGGTAAAAAAGATATTTTTTAATAGTGACATTATTTTAATATTTCTATGTCTAGTGACACTATTTGAATATCCAGTTAATTTCACAACAATCATGGTACAGTTAATAATAAATAGATAAGGATATGAGATTCAGAAAGCTCCAGGGTTTTATACAAGGCCACACGGCCAGGACATAACCAAAATGAAACATGGTAGCAGGTTCTCTGGCCCAAAGCAGGGGTCTCTCCATTGCACCACAAGTGCCTCCCCTGGTGAGTCCTTTGTGCAAGTCCACAGGCCATCAGCTGGCTTGAATTAGGGGTGGAGCCAGGCTCCAGTGGGATAGCCATGTTTATGGGACTTCCCACACCTCAAACAGGTACCTTGGGAATTCCTTTTCCTTTTCCTAGGTGATCTACAAAAAGTATTTCCCCTTCGAGTTTCCTCCGAATCGAGTGTACTTACACTCCCTTCTAAAATTTTGGGGCATTTGGTGGGGAGGGGACCCTGGATGATGGAATCATGCCCATGTTCCCAGCGTCCTCAGGCATTGCTTAAGGATTGGCCGGTCCTTCTCCCTCCTCCCATGAACGCAGGGGTCAGCCTTGGCCGTTCAGAGCTTCTGCTTGTGGTCGGGCTGCATAGGAAAAACATGGCTGGCTGGCCTGGTGGCCTTGGCCCAGCTCTCGCCATAAAAAGGGATTTCATTATCATTAGCGACTTCCCTTTCACAGTTTGTCAGCATGGAATGTCTTGGCAGCTGAAATGACAATGGGGACTCCCTCCTCACCAGTGATTTCACCCGGAGAGACAGAAGGCACCCCATGCCCAGAGCAGCCATGGTGCAGCTGCGTTCGCTGCTTTAATTTTTTGTGGCTCTGACTCAATAGCAAGTTGAGATGCTGGAAAATGCTGGTAGCAGCGGTGTCAGCCGGCAACCAGATGGCAATTGGAATTAACTTTCCATGCAGCTGTAGTGGGAAAGCTAGCTGTGCCTGGACGTCTCGCTTGGTCCACATGACTAGGAGGCTCTGCTACCAAGACCGAGTTGGGGTGAGCTGAGGTGCTCCAGGTAGTCCCAGTGAAGTGCGTGTGGGGTATGTATACAGATATATGTGTGTGTATACAAATATATTATGTATATGTATTATATAGATATTTTTTCTCAATATTTGTTGTTTATCTCCCAAAGAGGATGGAAAATTTAGTTATCTTAGCCCCAGAGCAAGTTGCATTTGAGGTCAGGATATGAAGTTCAAGTGTTTTCTAGGAGAATTGAGTATCATTTCACAAGTTAGGCCCACAGTTGAAAGTAATCGTTCCCAAGGCCCCTTGAAAGGTGCAGGACAAATCCAGTGAGCGACTAATGAAGTCTCTCTATCAATACCGAGGGTGCCACCCATGGCTCATGCTGTGCTTGTGAAAATTCAGGCACTGACCTACACTAATCTCAAAGGTTCCTTTTCCTTCTGCTTTGGGCCTATTGATTTCATTACCATCAATAGGCAACGTTCCCTCTAGTCCCTCCTCTGCCTACTTACCATGTAGAAATGGAAGGATGCAGGTGAAATTTTAACTCGCTGTTTGCCTAGGGCAGTGCTGTAAGTATCCTCTAAGATGGCATCCTGCTGTTTACATCCTTGAGGAATTCCCTCCCCAAGGTTGTGTGCTGAACTTATTAACTTGCATCTAACAAATACAGAAAAGTGATGGGATGTCACTTCAGAGATTCGACCATAAAAAGATGTGGCTTCCAGCTTGAGTGCATTCTCTTTCTCTCTCTCTCTCTCTCTCTCTCTCTCTCTCTCTCTCTCCCTCCTCTTTTCTTCTCTCTCTCTCTTTTCTCTCCCTCCCCCTCTCTTTCCTATCTCTGATCACTCTTTCTGTGGGAGTCAGCTGCCATGTTGTGAGTTAGGCTGGTGGAGAAGAACAGAGTCTGCCAACAACTGTGTACGTGACAATGGACGCAGACTCCCTCCGCCTTTGGTGACCTCTCTGGCATTCTGATCAGAGCGCAGCCCTGGCCCACAGCTGGCCTGCAACCTCAGAGAGACCTGGACCCAGAGACTTTCAGTGAAACTGTCTACCTTCTTGATCAACAGAAATGATAAGATAATAAATGTTTGTTGTTTGAAGACACTAATTTTGAGGGTTCATTTGTGAAGCAGCAGTAGACAACCAATACAGGCAGCATTAGCCATTGAGTGGATGAACCAAGAGTGTTATGGGCTCAGTGGCTAAGACACTCAAGTTCTAAATGAATCCTGATTTTGAGGGGAAGCTGTTCTTTCCTTTTTCTTCTTTCTTTTTGAGGGGGAGTTTTTCTAACCTCCAGTAGTGGAATCACCACCTGCAACTCACCGTGCATACAGGGATCACACCAGACACATTTCTACCACTGGCTACAATGGTTTAAAGATGGGCCTATCCTAAGTGCTTTTAAAAATACAGAGGCCACGGCCCCGACACAGACTTACTAAAATAGGATCTCTCAATAGGACCTGGAGCTGTAATTTTATTTATTTTTATTTTTTGTTAATCCTTGTCCGAGAATTTTTTCACCCATTGATTCCTACAGAGAGTGGAAGGAAGGAAGTGGGGGGAGAGAAACATTGATCTGAGAGAGACACATCGATTGATCGTTGCCTCCCGCTGGAGCTCCCACTGGGGCCTGGGATTGGACCTGCAACCCAGGTACATGTTTTGACCAGGAATCGAACCCAAGACCCAATGGTGTTCAGGCCGACGCTCTACCACTGACCCACACCGGCCAGGGCTGGATCTGTATTTTTGGAAAATCATCCTGGTAATTTTGCTGTTCAGTTCAATTTGGAAATCATTGGAATAAACAACCTTTCCAGGTCACGTTCTGTACTGGTCCTCCATGGTTCTCTGTGTTGAGGGAATTTCAGTCCAGTGCATGTGATACCTTGCAGGGAGTGTAGCATACTTCAGGGTTCTAAATGGGGGTGTCAGCAACTTGGAGGACTCGGAAAATTGACCAGTACCCCAAAGCTAACTAGTTTTCTTGAGTCTAATCAAAGTAGTAATGAACTCTAGCATCATTTCACAAATGGTTTGTTTTGTAACCACTCAAACTTCCATGATGTGTCGATCACAAGTGAACTGTTTTCAGAGACACTGTGGTATGGGGAAGGAGACGTTGGGATTAGAGTTGAAAGAACTGGCTTTTAGTGCTGGCTCCTCTGCGAGGCAGCTGTGTGACCTTGGGCAAGTTAATCTCTCTGAACAGACTTCTTTTACATTATGATTTATTTTTAGGAACTTTGTTGTGGTTTTTTTAAAAAATGAATATAAAAATAATACATCCTCCTAAAACTATGGAACGTACAGAAAAGCATTGTTTAAATCCAAAATTACGGATAACTCAGAAGCCTCTGATAACTACAGTTCTATTTCCTCCAGTTTAGTTTAAATGGATTTATGTAAGTTTTTATATAACTATGATGGTGCTATTTGTAAGTCTTTTATCCTGCATTTTCTTCTTTCTTTCTTTCTTTCTTTCTTTCTTTCTTTCTTTCTCTCTTCTCTCTTCTCTCTTCTCTCTTCTCTCTTCTCTCTCTCTCTCTCTCTCTCTCTCTCTCTCTCTCTCTCTCTCTCTCTCTCTCTCTCTCTCTCTTTCTTTCTTTTTTCTTATGCAAAAAGCTTTATTTTTTTTTGTTTCATTTGGTCCAATGCATGGGAGAGGGCTTCTGGGTGGTTAAAAGAATGACTAGTAGTTTCAGGAAGAGGCTCAGGGAAAAGCCAGACACCAGGGGATGCAGATGGGCCCCTCAAAGGCCTCTGGGCTCCACAGGCTCCTAGTCGTGCCTGAGAGTGAGCCTGTAGAGGAGATACCCGCCCAGCCCAGGCTGGGGGCCGGCAGCCTGCGGAGGTGAGTCAGGTGTTGCACGTCTTCCTGATGAGTTTCACCTCCGCACCCCGGAAGTGGTTCTGCAGGAAGTCACAGAGCTGAGGGTCTGCGGGTAGAACCAGGGCCCGCAGCTCCAGGAAGGCCTGGTTCGGGCTCCTCTCCAAGGCCAGGGCGGCTTCCATGAGCCCTGAGTTTTGCCCACTCATCTTGGGACGGTCTCAGCAAGTCCTGGAAGAGCATGCAACCGCCACGCTTGTTTTGCAACTTTAAGAGACGCTCAGCGCCCTCACGCTTCTTCTCCACCAACTCCCAGAAGAAGCGGCCCGCACCCTCCAGAGCCACATCGTCCTGGTTGAATAGAAGCCCCGAGAGAGGTAGGTGTGGGGGGCCCGCAGGTGCAGGTTGGCCAGGCAGTTGACCGTAGCCTCCATCTCGGTGGAATAATTCTGATGAATTTGGGAGCTTATGGTTGTTGGGTAATAAGGAGTTAAGATAGAAAGAGAAACCAGTGTGTTAGGTGGTTTCGGAGGTGGTTCTGAAGGTGGTGACTGGATAAGACACAGGAGGGCGGCTGGAGGCTGGAAGAAGGGGTGTCCCTGGGTCTGTTCTGTCCAAACACTGTTGAAGCAAGAGACAGATCCGGGACCACCGAGGGCACTGCCCCTACATTTTCAGTTAACATCATATCCAGAACATTATCTCATGTCACTAATAGGTTTTCAAAACTATCACTTCTAGGGGCTCCATAGTACTCCATTGAGTAGTTGTATCATAACTGGTTTCTATGTAGGAAATGGTTAATTTCAACACAATGTAACAATGGCCAATATCAAGAGAAAGTTACAGTCCAGGTTTTTTCTATTAAGTGGGTGACATATTATTGCTTATTCAACTTGATTCTCTCACTGATTTGAAAAAGAAAATTAAGAAATAAAACCCTTTTAAAATAAAAACCTGGAAGTACTGTGAGGATTTTTCAACAAATTCAACATAAAGCATCCAAGCTCTGGCTGGTGTGGCTCAGTTGGTTGAGTGTTGTCCCATGCGCCCAAGTCACCAGTTCGATTCCTAGTCAGAGCACATGCTGGGGTTTTGGGTTCAATCCCCACTAGGAGTCATGTAGGAGGGAGCCGATCAATGTTTTCTCATTCTCTCTCTCTCTCTCTCTCTCTCTCCATTTCCCTTTCTCTCTCTCTTTAAAAACATTAAAAACATAAAGCATCCAAGATGTTAAATCATATGTAAGTTTCAAAGGAGAAATATGTGGATTTAAAATGGAGTCCATGTGCAGCCAGACCATAACTTGGCTACCAGAGGCCTGGAATTCAGCCTTCCTTTTTTCCAAGAACTCTGTCCCTTGTGCTTGGAGACCGCAATTTCTGGAGTAGAAGTTGTGAAGGTAGAGTCTGTCCTTTTTTATTTATAATTTTAAAAAAATTAAAAAGGGTGCTTGGGGACCGCTTGTACCAATGCCTATAAATCCACAGTAAGGAATGTTTGCCATAGTAGCTCTAAGCAGACTATTCCTTTTTCTCTAAATTTATGGAAGAACTTTAAAGGCATTTTGTGTACATAGCGATGCAGTCTGTGCTTTAATTCAATGGGACTGTTGGCTGAGTATGGACTGTAAAGTTAGACATTTGAAGCTCAATTTTCTCTAGTGTACCTTTCCCAGATATGACTTCATTCTATTTATACAAACTCATGATGCCTCTATAAACTTGCTTTTTGTCATCATGTTCTGAATTCTCTTACAATAAATAGTGGTCTCAGAGAGGAAAAGAAGGTCCGTCTACTCCCCTCTTTCAATGACAGAGCCGCCATTTTGTCCAGAAGGGTAGTTATTACAACCATCATTCTTTTTTTTAAAAAAAATATGTTTTTATTGATTTCAGAGAGGAAGGGAAAGGAAAAAGAGATAGAAACAGCAATGTTGAGAGAGTGTCATTGATTGGCTGCCTCTTGCATGCCCCCTACTGGGGATCAAGCCCACAACCAGGCATGCACCCTGACTGGGAATCAACCCCTGACCTCCTGGTTCATAGGTCAATGCTCAACCACTGAGCCACGCCGGCTGGGCTACAACTATCATTCTGATGACCACAGTGGTCTCGGCAGCTCCTGGATCTGAGGGTGTGTTCCATGCCCAGCTAGTGTTTGATAGGAAAACTACATCAATCATCTCACCTACCACCGGGGTTTGCAGAATTAGAGAAGCTTAGATCAGGGTGGTGCCAGGCTTACCATAGCTCAATGTTCCTTTGGCTCACAGCCGGTTTGGAATGACCATGGGCACTGGAAACTGAGGGCAAGACCAGATGAAACACAATGGAGAAAAAAATCCCTAAGGAGTTCACCAGTTTGGAAACAGCCATTTCTGATCTTCATGTGCCCTGTATGGCAACATCAAATTCTTTGGCGTGGGATGAAGTCAAGGAAAGGTCTGCTGCCAGTTCTCTGGCCCGTGCAGAATGTTCTCCACTTTGTTATTGGAAATACTATCACCACATAAATAGTAATAACTAATGTTCAGGAGAGTTTACTGAATGCCAGACACTGGGTGAAGTGCTGTCCATGGTTTTTCTCATTGAATCCTCACAATGCCTCTGTGAGGTAGGCGTTATCATGATCCCACTTTATAGGATAGGAGACTGGGTCTGACAGGTTAGATTACTTGCATGGAGGCTAAAAAAATATTAATGTTTTCCCTCCCACCTTCAAAGTTCTCCAGGCTGGGCTAAAATCAAATGAACAGTGACAGGTTAATAGGAGAAAATCAAATGTTAATACAGGTGCATGAGGAATTCACACAAGCATGAAAACTCCAAAGAAAGTGAAGCAACATTGGGAATATAAGACATTTTGGACAAAGGAGAAAGGTGGGGAGTGGGGTATTGGATTTCAGAAGTGAGAATGGGTGACGTACAGGTAGTTCAGGAAAAGGGGGACACAAATGGCGGCAAATTCTTGCTAGGCAGCCCAGAAACAATGGGACACGGGGTATCTAGCCGACAGGCCACTAGAGTCCTCTTATTTATCACACTTACTTCAAATGAGGCTAAGTTGGCATCCGAAGGTTCCCTTTCTGGAGCTGAACCTCGTAGGCAGGAAGGGGAAGGGTGAAAGGCCTTGGAGCCTTTTGTTTTCCAATAAACAACTTAAAATCAATATTCCAAAAAGGCAGCTTCAGGGTGGCAAAACTTTGGTTCCCTTTACTCATCAGGCCGTTGCCTAGAAACAGCTAGAATTTAAACATAGGCAATCAGATCCCAGAGTGAGTAGTACAAATGTTACCGTGGTTAGTCAGATTGTTAATAGGAAGAGAGAAAGGGGAATCAGACACTGTTGAGCTTTAATAAAACTGGGGAGCATGTTTGCTTTACCGGGAAGCTACAGCTTCACCCCCCAGGGGATCATTGCATTGTCCCTCCAAGAAGATTATCACTCCTCCCTTCCCCTTGGGTACCAGATTGTGGGGGGCTGGAGAAGCAGGGGGAGGTAAGGACATGCACAATAAAGTCACAATAGCGCAGGGGGAGGTGCTGGACCCTAGAAGCCTGTCAGCCTAACCTGGGGAAAAGGATCATTGGACCCTTCAGAAGCCCGAGAAAACTTGGGAAGTTCATTGGTTATTTTGAAAAAGCTCCTGGTTATATTCCCAAGAGACAGAGAGCTCTCTCTCACCCTCTCAGGCTCCAAAGGGCTATGAAGCAGAATCTCATGGGCACTGGCCTTGGCCTTGGCCTTGCTGAAGACACGGTTGGACTTTTTCCATGGTGGGACAGAGGGAGCTGGGGTACTGGAAGCCAGGGGCAGGAGCAGCCACCATAAATAAATCATCTGCCACATCACCATCTCCCGTGCGTGGGTCCTTGGAATTCTTTCCTCCCGATCCTGTGGAAAAGCCTAATTCCCACTGACATCATTAACTGTGTGCTGAGCATAGACATTGAATGGTCACAAGATGTCATTCAGTGCCCCTCACTTCCTACTGGGGAGCAAGAGCCACCATTTTGTCCAGAAGGGTAGTTAAGGCAAAAGGCATCTGACCTGCCAGAGGTGTGCTGCAGATGCCACGGTCACCGCTGTGTGTGCAGATGCCACAGTCACCGCTGTGTGTGCAGATGCCAAGGTCACAGCTTTGTGGTGCAGATGCCACGGTCACCGCTGTGTGGTGTAGATGCCACGGTCACCGCTGTGTGTGCAGATGCCACGGTCACCGCTTTGTGGTGCAGATGCCACGGTCACCGCTGTGTGGTGTAGATGCCACGGTCACCGCTGTGTATGCAGATGCCACGGTCACCGCTTTGTGGTGCAGATGCCACGGTCACCGCTGTGTGTGCAGATGGCATGGTCACCGCTTTGTGGTGCAGATGGCACGGTCACCGCTTTGTGGTGCAGATGCCAAAGTCACCGCTGTGTGTGCAGATGCCATGGTCACCGCTTTGTGGTGCAGATGCCACGGTCACCGCTTTGTGGTGCAGATGCCATGGTCACTGCTTTGTGGTGCAGATGCCACGGTCACCGCTGTGTGTGCAGATGCCACGGTCACCGCTTTGTGGTGCAGATGCCACGGTCACCGCTGTGTGTGCAGATGCCACGGTCACCACTTTGTGGTGCAGATGCCACGGTCACCGCTGTGTGATGCAGATACCACGGTCACCGCTGTGTGTGCAGATGCCACGGTCACCGCTGTGTGATGCAGATACCACGGTCACCGCTGTGTGTGCAGATGCCACGGTCACCGCTTTGTGTGCAGATGCCACGGTCACCACTGTGTGATGCAGATACCATGGTCACCGCTTTGTGGTGCAGATGTCAAGGTCACCGCTTTGTGGTGCAGATGCCACGGTCACCGCTTTGTGGTGCAGATGCCAAGGTCACTGCTCTGTGTCTGATAATACAGGGCTTCATCAGACAAGTAAGTTCTCCCTTTCTAATGCTATGGCTGGGATGGGAAGGCAAAACCAAAAAGAATAAAACTGCAATATTCCTATCCCTACTTGTCACGAAGGAAGGGTTCCAGGGAAATTTGAGAAACAGATGGTCCAGGGCAAAAATCAAGGAGTTTGATGTCTAGGATTAAAGACCAGATGCCACTGAACCATCCTTAGAAGCCTCTAGAGGAGCTTCAAAGAAATCGCCCAAAGCCCCCGTCTCTCCATGAAGGAAGCAGACTTAGTCACCGCGCCCCTTTGCAGCGGGTTCTCTTCCGCCACAGCATCCTCTGGGACCCAGCCAAGCACTTTGGGAAATGAAAGTAATGCTTTAGGCTGCCAGGAACAGAGCAATCTAACATCTTACCGCTTCCATCAACTTAGCAGTTTCACTGCGCTGACCGATCAGATGAGGTTCCTGCAGGACCAACTCCTCTCCCTCTGAGTGTCACTCTTATAATTAAGTTCATTTCTCCTTCTGGAGATTTCTCTCTCACACATGTATCATGTCTGAGCTTCCTCTTAGCTCTTCATAGTCATCTCTCATTTGCGAGGTCTCTCTCCCTTCTTTATCTCTTCTGATCCCACTTCTGAACCTGAGCGATGCTAGTCATTCATGACTCCAAACAATGAGTGGTGCTAGAGACTCACCTGTGTCAAGAAAGAGGAAAGACATAGATATGGAAGTAAAATTTGAATATGAAACTGAGACTACAAACCTTTGAAGTTCTGGAATTACCCATTGAGCCCCTGTAGAATCTCCCTTTGCAAATAACCCTGGATCACATTACAGAATCTCTAGTTTGGAAAAGATGGTAGAGGTCATCTGACCTGTCAATCAGCTGCTGTTTTAAATTCTGTCATTCGCATGTTCATCTGAAAACAAAGCCAAACTATGATTGGGCCCCGGCACTACGTCCAGTGATGGGAATTTGGGACAAATAAGACCCAGACGCTGTCCTCAAGAAGCTTAGTATCGCAGGGGGACTAGGAAGTAACATGTGGGGTGGTTTGCACAGACTAAGGGTACAGACTAGGCTTGGTGGGGGAGGGGGAGAATTTTTGCAGAACAGGAAATTCTTAGGCTGTTTCTAGAAAGGAGAGGAAGATTCTTTTGGTTCCAAATAACAAATATAATATAGACAAAATAGGGGGTATATTGGGAGGATACAGGCTCTCTCACATTACTTGGGAAGGGCAGAGATGCAACGGAGTCCCATGGATTCAAATGTTCTCGGGCCCCTCCCACGTGTCCACATTGTTTTTTTCTGCACCTCAATTTCATTCTTTCCTATCGCAGACGGGCAGGTGACGTGGCTGCCAGCGCCTCCCCACCTCACACTCACTGCACAGCTACACCAACAGAGATGGGCTGGTCCTATTTCCTTAGGTCCTGTTTAAAAACTCCTAGGGACTGGGATGGGGCCCACCACGGAGCTGGTCAGCTGTGGCCAGGGGACGGTGCCATGTTACACAGACATGCCCGTTGGAGAACAAGCTCTGTGCATTGGGACCAATTCCAGAAAAGGGGAACTTTGGGGACCAAACAACCTTTCTTTGAGGGTCCTCCATAGACAGGTCATCCCAGAGCATCAGTCTCACCTTAAATGACTTACCAGCAGCAAGGTGGAAGCTGCCCTAAAAAGACTCGTGAACACCTGGCTTCCGGCTTGGTATTATCCTAAGTATACACCCTTTGCAGACTACTTCTTGTGACATACTGCTCCATGAGCTCTAACTATGAGCCAAGTATAAGGGTGGACGAAGACCCAGTCATTTGAGGGTGATGGTGGTGATGACGGCTAGTTGAATATACTGTTTGCTGCTAAATACATGATCCCATTGGGTTCTCATCGCCATCCTGTGGGGTAAGGAAACGTAATATAGTGATGAACACTTAATTGAGCCCATGCCACGTGCCAAATTACTGTTCTAAGAGCTTTATGTGCATTAACTCACTTAATTCTTACAACAGCTCTATAAGGCACATGCATTTGTCATTCTGATTTTATAAATGTAAAAACAGAGGCACAGGAAAATCAAAATCTGTGTCTAAGGTCATACTGTTTGTTAGAATAGAACTGGGATTTGGACCCTGGCAGTCAGGTTGCTGAGCTCATGCTGATAATTTCTATTCCAGGAAACCATTCTTATTATTCATTTCATAGTGGAGCGTTTGACCAAAGCAAAGTCATAGTGAGTGGTCAGACTAATACTAATAAAAATAACAATAGCCAATGCATGTATCTCAGACCCACTATACATCAGATGCTATAATATGCATAAATACTCTAATTTCCCCAATTATTATTGTTATTGTTGATTTTAGAAAAACAGGCTCAGAGATACAAAGCCCAGCTCTGAATTTCATGTGCTCACTTATCCATACCTAGTTTGTGTTCTGCAGGCCCTAGAAAGTCAGGAAGATTCTGGAAGAGATGAGAATTGGCTCATTCCATGACAGAACTAACGTTGGGTTAGGGCCGTGGTCAGCAAACTGCGGCTCGAGAGCCACATGCGGCTCTTCCTAAGCCTTAGGAGTACCCTAATTAAGTTAATAACAGTCTACCTACCTATATAGTTTAAATTTAAAAAATTTGGCTCTCTAAAGAAATTTCAATTGTTGTACTGTTGATATTTGGCTCTGTTGACTAATGAGTTTGCCGACCACTGGGTTAGGATAATGCTCAGACCAAGTCCTAGGGTTAGAAGGAATAAATGTATAAGCCCTATCCCTGGCCTGGCCCCCCAGATCTTTCCCATCCAGGTCCATTTACTAGAACAAACACCCCTAGAGTGAGGGCCTGGGACAGAGCTGCCTCTGCCACTAGGCCCAGTGTGCACAGGGTCAGCTGCCGTGCCTGGCTAAGCCTCACTTTCCTTCGCTATAAAATGGGAATGTTCGTTGAAATGATTTGTAGAGCCCTTCTGAGGTCTAAAATTTTCTGAGTCTTCACTGACAGTGGGTTTTACATCTCTGATGTTTTCTTAGAGGGCACCGAGGAAGAACTCTGCCTTCCTGGGTGTTATGGTCTGAATGTTTGTGTCTCCCCCAAATTCATATGTTGAAATCCTATCCTCTAAGGTGATGGTATCAGGAGGTGGGACCTTTGGGAGCATAATAAATCATGAAAGAGACCCCCCGCCCAAAAAAAACAACAACAACACAAAAGTAAAAACAAAAATAAAATAATAAAAAAGAAAAAACAAACAAACAAAAAAACTAGAAAGAAACAAAAAATAAAAGAGACCCCAGAGAGCTCCCTCACCCCTTCTGCCTTGTGAGGTTGCAGCTAAAAAACGGCCATATAAGAAGTGGGCTTTCCCAGACACCAAATCTGCCAGGGCCTCCTCTTGGACTTCCCAGCCTCCAGAGCTGTGAGAAGTAAATGCCTGTTGTTTATAAGCTGCATAGGTTGTGGCATTCTGTTAGAGCCACCCAAATGGACTAAGATACCCGGATTCACAGCAAAATAGAACTGTGATCCTGAGAGCAGGAAGGGGAGCTGAGGCCGGTAGTGCACCCTCCTGAGCACCCTCCCCACAGCTTGCTAGCAAACCCCTCCCTGCAGGCCATGGGGTTCCATCTCCAGGCCAATAGGAGCAACCCCTCATGGCTGGGGTGGGGCCCTCCAAACTTCCCAGGCAGGCTGCTCAAAGCCCATGGAGAGCAGGAGGTTCGAGAAAACCTGCAACGGTGTGCCCTGGGTGTGCGTGTAACGTCTCCACGCATCAGCCTCCAGAAGTCACATCTTCCACGCCAGGCAGGTGGAGAGGCGTGCAAATAATGGCTCTTGCAGGGAATCCTTCTCCTGCTTCATCTTCTTTCCCTGTTTGGGAAACACCGTGGAGGCACTGAGATCAACTGAAGTGTTTTCTTCCAGAATTTTCTTGTTTCTCAGATGGTGTTTCTTCTAACCAGCACTTAGTGGACTGAAATCTCAGCTCTGTTCATCTGCTTGCTGCCAGGATAGGAAAAAAACTCCTGTACAGAGCGTGCTGAGTACAGGCGCTGTTCTAACCTGCGATAAGGCATTTTATCCCCACAGCAGCCATGGGGTAAGGGCTTTCCTTTGAGGGAACTGATTTATGGAGGTTAAATAACTTGTCCAAGGTCACTCGGCTGCTAAGTGATGTATTAGTTTCCTGGGGCTGCTGTAACAAATCACCACAAACTGGGTGGCTGAAGACAACAGAAATTTTTTCTCTCACAGTTCTGGGTCCAAACGTCTAAAGTCAAGGTGTCAGCGGGACCGCTCTCTCTCCAAAGCTCTAAGGGAGGATCCCTCCTGCCTCTTCCTGCTTCTGGTGGCTCCGGGTGTGCTGGGCCTGCGGCAGCACCACTCCCACCTCTGCCTCTGCTTTCACGTGGCCGTCTCCCCTTCCGTGTCTGATGCTTCTCTCCTGTCTCCTATAGGACACTTGCCCCTGGGATAAAGGGCCCACTGATAGTCCAGGATGACCTCATCTCAGAGATCCTCCATGTACTTACATCTGCAAAAACCTTTTCCCAAATGAGGTCACATTCACAGGTTCCTGGGCTTAGGAGGAGCACGTATCTTTGGGGGTCACTATTGAAGCCACTAGAGCTGAGCGTGGGATCCAAGCAGGCAGCCAGCTCTAGCCTGTAGCCTCCTAAGCCTCATGCTACCCTCTCGCATGCTGACTTTTCCCAGGTGTCAAGAAAATGCCTGCTAAGCTCAGCTCAGCTGTGCACCAATCCCACAGGGTTGAAGAGCTCGTTTTCCTGTGATGATATTCTGTCCGCACTCCAGAAGGGCCCAACGTCAAATCTATACTATCCCACACATGCCCTGTCATGGGGGGGGGGGGGGCATAATAATGACACCTTGGGGTTTCTTTTAAAAGAAGACTCAATTAGACTTTGCAAAAAATTTTTAAAAATATATGTTTTTATTGATTTTTTTCAAGACAGAGGAAGGGAGAGGGATAGAGAGATAGAAACATGGATGAGAGAGAAACATCATTGATTGACTGCCTACTGGGCATGTGTCCTGACTGGGAATGGAACCAGCAACCTCTTGGTTCCTCAACGCTCAACTACTGAGCCACACCAGCCGGTTAAACTTTGAAAATTTAAAATGCTTGTATAATTTTTTGGAATTTAAGCACAGGTGTAAAACCTCATTGCCTCAAAACTAGTTTAAGATACCACCATCGACGAAGAATTACTGTACATGCAGTGAAAATCTGACATAACGCAGGGCTAGTGCAAACCACGGTGTTAGGTCACTACCCGGGCGCGGGGAGAGTGGAAAGTTCTCCCGCAGTTCCTTTGGGATGAGGGAAAACAGATTTGGAAACGAAGCCCGCGGCTTAAGTGCAGAAAACCTAAAGCTGTACACAATCAATATTGTCATTTAAAGGGTGAACT
Source organism: Myotis yumanensis (assembly GCF_028538775.1). Taxonomy (NCBI): domain Eukaryota; kingdom Metazoa; phylum Chordata; class Mammalia; order Chiroptera; family Vespertilionidae; genus Myotis; species Myotis yumanensis. Next base: position 18,452,171 of record NW_027223762.1, read on the forward strand.
TGATTTCTTCGGAGGTAAAGTGACGAGCCCAGGCGAAGCACTCACTCTAGCAGATATGATTTGAAACAGCTGAAAAATAAACGTCTGACAAGATTTTAGGGCAGAAATACTGCCAAGGCTCTAAGTGCTGTTCAGAATAATAAAAAGAAAGTGAACAATGCCAAAGTCCAGAGGAACAAAAGGAAAAGTCTTACTTCAGTTGTTCTTGGTCAAATACCATAGGAAAAATAAGCTGTGCTCAGGCCCTTGTTCCAGGGTCTAACTTCCTGCCCTGTGCGCATCTCTCTGTTGAAGCTGGTGCTTTGCAAACTGTCATGAAATCGCTTACGCTGGTGGAAGGGACCAAGATGGTTTTCCACCTACAGGCAGTGTGAGCCTCCAGGCGGGTTCTGAAGGCCTTTTGCTACCTGAGCCGGGCCGTCTGGGCTCTTCCTTGCGCTGCTGGGACCCCGATGGGAGACCTGAGTCCATTAGCAGAATCCTTTTGGCTTCGCCTTCAGTGAGCCAGGAGCACAGCATGAAGCAGAGCTGCTGGTCATAGAAAACAACAGACCATGAGAAAATCCTCTGGATTTGGCATTTCACACATTTTGTCAGATCCCCAGGGTGGCCCTGTGAACAAGCTCGAAGTTACCTATGGGGAATAGGCAAGTGACAGAGTGCATTGCTGCTCAGTAAGGAACGGGGGCTGGACTGCAGGTGATGGTGATTCACTGGCTGGCTACTGACGAACACTGTCCCTGGGGCCCGTGTTATAATGAGGTCCTTCTGATAACTTACTCCTTTGGATGGAGTCCAAGAGGGACACGTGCCCCGTGGAATTCCACTTTGAAACCAGGCATGCTTCCGAGAGCTCCCAGAGCAGTGATATTACTTATGTAGGCTGAAGGTTATCTGCTGGTCCTCCTCCTGATCCCTTTGTGCCAAGGGAAGGGCACCTCATTAGTGTCAGATGACAGGGGTCTGGTCCCCTTTGCTAGAATGAGCTTTTCATGTCACACATGCTCTGGAAGGTCCGAAAGGCTTTTCTCTTGGCCTCTTGTTAGAAAAGAAGGCATCACCCCTGAGGTGGCAGGAGCACCAAAACCTGAGGCTATACTCATCTTGGTGATATTCATGGAAGCTCTTGGGGAGATACCCAAAATCTCTGTATAGCTTTTGCAATTAATCCTAAAATTCTGGTTGCCAATTGTGGGTAGGGACATATGTATGACAAATGGTTATTATTATTTTAAGAAAAAGCTAATGCATTATAGTGAGGGTTATATTATAATGGTGGGATGGTATGAGTAGGGAATTTGTAGTATATGCTTGTTGTTGTTGTTCAGTATGTGCAGAATCAGCTGAGGAAAAATAACATTTTAAAGGGAACTGATAGAATTTATTTAAGAAGTCAATACATATCATCTCTCTTTCCCTCATCCAAGTTCTGAACGACTTTAGAGATGGACTATTTAAGATTTAAAGAATAAGGCAAAGGGTGGCCAAGATTTCATCTTAGTTCATGAGAACAGCAAAGATCTATGGCATACTTACCACATACTTATGGGTAGTCTTATCAAACGTAAGCTTTCCCAACTAGGGGCCCTGCAGGATGTGATGGAGCAGAGCATAATTTGAGTTTTCTGGGGGTAGGGAGGGGGTGTTGGCTCCTAATGCTAAGGGAGGGAGGAAGGTCCTGGGCTTCACACACATATTCCCTCCCCTTAGTCACCATTAGGTAACTCACTCCACGTCCATGGGATTTAGGGGGAAATCTCTGTTCCTGGAAACCAGAGAAGAGGGACAAAGAGTTCACCCACTAATAAGAAGTTGAATGATTACATTTATCTTCTCAAAATAAACATCTGTGTAAGTATTTGCGGCCAGAATGAATTCCCAATTGTATTCTTTGGGTGAGTTCTCCAATGGAGGCCTGTGGCATGCGGGGAATTTTCACCAAGAGCAGAGTTCTCATGGCTCCAGACCTTCATCTACCCTGAGAACAGTGATTTTCAATTTGTGTGCCACAAGCATTTGTGAAACAAGCAATATCTGACTATTTCGTCAGGGGCACTGACCTCCTTTCCCTTAGATTGTCAAATTAAAAAAATAGCAACAGCCAACACAACAATAGCCATCTGGTGTGAATGAATCAAAATCATACCTATATTTTTTGTCAGATTGGCAAAAAATATATTCTTTGGTGTGCCACAGAAATTTAGTAATTAGTTTATGTGCCATGAGGTGAAAAAGGTGGAAAATTGCTGTCTTAGAGGATGCTAGGATTTGTATCCACTTCTACAAGCCACAGCCCAAAAAATCAGCTCAAATCTGCTATGGATACATCCAATGAAGGCAACCCTAGACCTGATTTTGATTTATTTGGAGTCTGACTTTTTTCATCATGGACATCTGACTGCACTGAGAATCAGCTGGAGAGAGTGTTTAAAGACTACTGATGCCCAGGCCTTGTTTCAAATAAAGAATACTGGAAACTGAAGGTGAGCCTGGCATGAATTGTTTTTACAAAGCTCTCGGGTGATCTGAATACGCAGCCTGACTTGAGAACCACTCAAGGGACGTGTTGATGATGTCCCTTTGTCAGGATTGACAGCCACTGCTGCTCAGCGTGGCAGAATGCTGAAGCAGGCACTGTAGACTGGCCGTTAAAGCTGTTTGCTCTGGAGGCAGGCAGCCTGCGTTTAAATCCTGATCCCCCTCCTGAGTGATGGTTGAGTTACTTAAATATTCTTAGTCTCCCCAGGTGACGGAGGCATCTACAAAAGGCATCCCAACTCCAATGAGGATGTCTGTATAGCATTGTTTCTGAGCATTTATGATAGTTCACCTTGGAAGGGCTCCTTCTGTTCAATCCATCACCCCTTCATGTCTGTCGCAAATGGCAATGAAACAGCTCTGCCATGCAGACGCTTGGGATGTGCCCCAGGCTAGAGAGTCCCTATGCCTTAGCCTCTTGAGCAATTGAAATAGAAGGTGCCATATTACAGTCAGGAGCTGGCTTTCCTCTGTCGAAAAATATAGCTCCATGGACCCCAGTTCACTCATGGTCCCCTTACAAAAGAGACTCTCATAGGCTCCAGCCACAGGAGCCCTACAGCCCTACTTTCTTATTTTGGCTTGTTACATTTTTAATATTTATACTATTCAGTTTATGAATTAGTTGAATTTTTAGACTCTCACCTGCATAGTTGTTGGTCCATGTCACAGCTATCTAACCTATAAGGACTATGACTTCTTGCTCTTATCTTCAGAAAGTCACACACTGGCCAAAACTGGTTTGGCTCAGTGGAGAGAGCGTCGGCCTGCGGACTCAAGGGTCCCAGGTTCGATTCCGGTCAAGGGCATGTACCTGGGTTGTGGGCACATCCCCAGTAGGGGATGTGCAGGAGGCGGCTGATTGATGTTACTCTCTCATCGATGTTTCTGGCTCTCTATCTCTCTCCCTTCCTCTCTGTAAAAAATCAATAAAATAAAAAAAATAAAAAATAAAAAAAGAAAGTCACACACTGATTACTTAATAAATAGTTGTTAATTATGGGAATAGTTATGGTCTTGGAAGAATTCTGTTTCTATAACAAGAACTCCTAGGTCTTAATCTTATAGCTAAAAGGGACCTTAGAGACCCAGGTCTTAGAGCTGAAAGGCAACTTGCTTAGGGCCATACAGGCACAGAGATGAAGCCCAAATTTGAGTATTCTTGCTGCAAGCCCATTCTTCCTTTTACATTCTCATTGCCTCTGTACTCGACTCCCTACCTTACTTCTCACTTTCCTAAATCCATCTCAATCCATTTTCTCTCTCTGCTGAAAATGCCCCAAATTCATGGAAAATGAAAGAGAGAGAGAGAGAGAGAGAGAGAGAGAGAGAGAGAGAGAAAGAGAGAGAGGAGAGAGAAGATCTGAATATAAAATGTTGGCTTCCATGTTTGGATTGCTTTGGAGAATTAGTTTCCTTGCTCTACAGCTTGTTTCTCTATCAAGGAACAAAAGAATCCCCAAGCATTTGAGTCGGTAACAGGTCAGTCCTCTGCCATCCTCCCCCAGCCAGCCCGTGCCAACTGCAGCCCACACACAGGAATTCTACCACCCTCCTCCTTGGGAAGGAGCTGGACGAGACAAGCAGGTCACCGCCTGGGGGTGACCTCTCAGCCAGGGAAGCCAAGGCAATACCTGTCACTGCTGTCATTGGCACGAAGCCCAGTGTCCCTCACCGCCTGCCTTGATGGCTTTGGCTGTGAGAACTCTCCTGACAAAAGAACTCTCTGAGGCCCTACAGCCAGAGTTTCAGGAAACTGGGGTGAAATAGGCAGAATAAGAGTTTGTCCAAAGACCGAATGGGACAGGAGGTTCCCGCTGCTTGGAAATCTCTCTGTGTGTTCCAGAAACTTGCAGAACAAAGACCTACACATGGTTATTTTGGCAAGAACAGGAAGGTTTAGATTATCCTTTTCCACCCCATGAAAGTGGCCACCTAAGATGTGCGTGCCGAAGGAACATCTGTTTTAGCGCTAACAGAGCCTCGGTGAGGGCCTCCCCGTGGTCTCCGTGGCAGACACAGCACTAGGTACGGGGGAACCGCAGGGAAGAGTGTGTGTTTCCAAAGTGACAGTGGGCATCGCGTGTGCTCTGATGGGCTCCGCTCCCTTCAGCTCCCACCAGCTCCCACCAGCGGCTCTGAAATATCCTACAAGGCCACCTCTTGCCTCCCTAAGTTGTTATTTTTGGAGAGGGCATTGGAGAAACAACAATATCAAAATATCCAGCATAAGCTTTTGCACATCTTTTGTGCGTTGGGTGCCTGAAGTGATCTGGAGGCGTATGCTGTGAGTGAGACAGCTTTCCCCATCTGGAGCCCAGGTGTGCGGGTTCACCCCTGAGTCCCAGATATCCATATCGGTGAGCGGTGAGAGCCCGGCAGATCCAGCTCACCTACCCTTGTTCCTCAGAAATGATTTTTGTCTTTGATGTACACGATCTAATTTTATTTGTTGATCAAGTTCAGCTACAATTGAGCAGATGAACACACTAAGAAAGATGGGATTTTACACCTCATTGTTGAGTGTCAATGTGGCATAAAGGTTAAGAGTTTGCATTCTGGAATCAGAGACGTGAGCTCGAATGCCAGCTCTTTTATGGTTCTCTGTGTGACCTTAGGAAAACAAAGCAAGTTCTCCAAGCTACAGTTTCTTCATCTATGAAATAAAGATAACTGTAGTTCCTACCTGGGAGGGTTGTAGTGATGATTAAAAAGAAGAATACTTGTGAAGAAAATAAAATGCCACAAGGCCAGTCACAACACAATGGCACAATTAACTTATTCCTACTGATCTTATCAGCATGGACTTCCTCTATTGATCCCTTTCTAAATATTTCCATCTCTTTTCTCCCACTGTTAAAATGTCCTTATCCTAGACCAAAATTTCCTTCCCCTTGTCGTCTGTTCTTTTTATTTTGATCTGCCTTTTAGAGCCACATGTTAAACATTGAATCTCTTTTCATGATGACAGTGACGAGGCCACTGCATTGCATAGATCTAAGGGACACCCCTACTTTGTAGTCTGTGTAAACGGCACCCCCTGGTGCCAACCCTACAGGCAAAGTGACTAGGAAGGATGGAGGGGAAGAAGGTTGTAGAGAGATGGGCCATATTCTTTTACATGAACATGCCTAGGGAAGTAAGGATAATATTAATGTCCAACCTTCTCCAGGCAAAACAGTGGCACCTGCCTCAATGCTTCTTCACAGAACATGATTTCACATCAGAGCCCACTCATTACTCTTGGACCACACTCCTTAAAATAGGTTCCCAGAACTATGTCAGCATCCTGGGTGAGACGTGACCAAACAGAGCAAACCTTGAGCTTGGTTTTTCTAGATGCTGAAGTTAGGGTGCCACGGTCATACAAGGCAATCTTAGTATTGAGTCTTTATAGCAATTAGTTCCTGGATGGTGGCTCTGGTCTTTAATTACATATTCTCCTGCAATATCTCTTCACTTGTCTTGAATTTTTACTTAATTTTTTTTTTTTTAATTTCAGAGAGGAAGGGAGAGGGAGAGAGAGATAGAAACATCAATGATGAGAATCACTGATTGGCTGCCTCCTGCATGCCCCACTACTGGGGATGGAGCTTGCAACCTGGGCATATGCCCTTGACTGGAATCGAACCTGTGGCCCTTCAGTCTGCAGGCGGACGCTCCATCCACTGAGCCAAACCAGCTAGGGCTTGAATGGTTACTTACTTTTAATTGTTATTTCCCTTTATAAATATTTGTGTCTTGTCATACTATCTGTATTGGGAGTTCCCTGAGATACCTCTGTGTTTTGAACATTTTAATAACTCCTATTAAATCTAGCTCCATGTCTGGGTCTATAAAAATGTGTCTAATTTGAACATTTAAGTGGAACCAAAGCAAAGGGACAGTAATTACTAACATTTAAAATGGCCATTGTGGGCCTTGGCTGGGTATCTCAGTTGGTTGGAACAGTGCCCTGATACACCAAGGTTTTGGGTTTGATCCCTGGTCAGGGCACATACAAGAAGCAAGCAATGAATGTATGAATGCATGGAACAACTAATTGACATTCTTCTTTCTCTCCCTCCCTAAAATCAATAAAGGCATTTTTAAAAATTTAAATGGCCACACACTAAATCGATTCTGTGTGCACAGCATTCCTGGGCTAAAATGGCCTTAAAGAAATGGCAGTAAGCTCTTATTTGGTTGATGAATCATAATTCCCCAAAATACAAGCATGACACTTATGGGAGCCCTTAGTAATAATTCTTCACGTGTGGTTTGCTCGTTCACATTCTGTATATATGCAGTGATTTTCAAACCACACTCTGTGGGCCCATGGGGCTCCGAAGGGATGCCCCAGGGATGTGTGGGAGGGGCAGAAAGAGCGAGAACAGAGGGTAGGGCTCCTGTCAGCCCTCTAGTCCACCCAGAGCTGTTGTATGTATTGGACTTCCCTGTAATTTTCCTTTGTGGGTGGTGGGGGGGAGGGGGGAGAAACAAGTTTAAAAACCATCAATTACGCTGCTCCCTGGTCACTTCAGAGTGATATCGAATATTATCACTTCCATGTTCCCCCTTACTTAATGAATTTCTAGGTGAAGCGGATTAGAAGAAGTCAAAATTTGGCTTTGAATTGCTAAATATGGTACTAAAATCTTTAAAGCTCTCAACAACCCTGGTTTAAAGAAAAAGCAGCCGCACTATAACCATTGTCGCTGTCAGGTATCCACCCCGCCCCCTTCAGACGCAGCTGGAGACACAATCAGACCTGGGGAACCTGAGGGTTGACAGACACCTTCTAAGCGGTGTTGCAGGTCTGTGACTTACTTTGAGTTTGGGAGAGTTCCTTGAAAACCCCAATCCTCACCCTCTGTTTTGATGGCGGGAAAAAAAGTAGCTATTCTGTTTTCTGAAAAGGAACCATGTGTGTCTTTCTCACTCGGAGATGAAAGTCAGACATCTAAACATGGGTCCTTTACTGGCCCTGGCTGGTGATCTCTGGGGAAATTTCCAGAGGAGAAATGACAGAGTGGGCAGATATATTTCTTTTCTCCACCCTCAGCCAGATTCCTGGAAGTCCATGACCGGAGAGGCCAGGGCAGGCCACTCGGACATCCGCCTTCAACTCCCAGATTAGAGTTTGTGGCTCTCAGGCCTCCTCTAAGAATTGTATTTTAACAAGGATTTGGGGCTCATACCAAGCTTCTCATCATTTTTATGAGCTAGATATATTTATAAATATCCTAATTCTGTTGTTGCATTGTTTCTCTATCTGCAAGATGGAGAAAATATGTTTCATGGAGGGTATTTGTGCCGATTCAATGAAGATGGCTGCCGAATAAGCTAGGAGGAATCTGGGATAAAGTCGGAAAGGGACAGTAGCCAAAATTAATTGGCATTTGGCCAAGGTGGGTGACCCTAAGTCCGGAGCACTAGGAAGGAGAGAGGTGAGGAGCACCACACGGTGAAAATGTCATCACACTGAAAAGGGGGACATTGCTATGTCATCACTCTCCTTGTAAGTATAGGGTAGCAGGAAAGAAAAGTCTGAATTATGGTCAATATAAACAATAGATGAACTGAAACGTAAGCAAATATTTCCATTTTTCCTTCAGTGTTGTAACAAATAAAATCAGCTCGTAACCAATAAAAACGTACAACCTTCTTCCTAATCTGTACTGGTTGCATTTACTATACCAGGAATGAGGAGTTCCGTTGAAAATAACTTCAGTTAAGAAATGTATCTTATATCCCAAGTAAGCAGAAACACCAATCAGAAAAGATATATGCAGCCCTATGTTCATAGCAGCACAATTTACAATCGCTAAGATTTGGAAACAGCCTAAATGCCCATCAGCAGATGAGTGGATTAAAAATCTGTGGTACATCTACACAATGGAATACTACGCTGTTATAAAAAAGAAGGAACTTTTACCATTTGCAACAGCATGGATGGAACTGGAGAGCATTATGCTAAGCAAAATAAGCCAGTCAGAGAAAGATAAATATCACATGATCTCACTCATATGTGGGATACAATGAACAACATAAACTGATGAACAAAAATAGATCCAGAGACAAGGTAACACTGAACAGACCGTCCAACCTCAGAGAGAAGGCAGGGGAGGGTGGGGGGAAAGGGGAGAGATCAACCAAAGGACTTGTATGCATGCATATTAGCATAACCAATGGACACAGACACTGGGATGGTAGGGGCTTGTCCTGGGGGTGGGGGGTGGGGAATAACTTGGGGAAGGGGGTGGTCAATCGGGGAAAAAGGAGACATATGTAATACTTTAAACAATAACAAAAAGAAATGTATCTTATGCATCTTTTCATTTGGACGGATTCCACCCCATTTGATATTTTCAGTTACACTGAAGAGAACTCACATGTATTGTATGTCTCCTATCTGTGGCGCTATTAAATTTAGGGTTAAAATATAAGAGTGTACAACTCTCTTGGGCCTTTTTATTTCTAATCTTTATAAGTCCCCATCCTATTGGGCCAGCAGGTAGGGGTGGACAGGTGAGAGAAAACTTTCCATTTATGGGGGTGTTTGGATTTAAATAGTATTTTAAAGTTCATTCTTTAGAATAACTTAGACATCTTTAGGAAAGTGGTTAATTAGTTTGGCTTTCCACCTCCGCCAACCAGGTTGGCATCTGCCTGAAGAGGGAAGCCTAGTGGCCTCATAGTGATGGGGAAGGAGGTCCCCAGCTGGCTATCTGACCCAACGTGTTTGGCTAGGTCTATCCCTCGGGCACCTATCTAATATCTGTGGCTACATTTCATGGTTGATGAAACTCGTTGTTTGCTGCTGGTTCCAGTTCTGATCTCCTTGAATGGTCTGGATTTGGGTATTGGTGGCCTCTACCTGCTGGCTCCATCATGCAGCAGCTCACTGGTCTTTGAACAACATAGCCTAGACATCACTACATGGCCTTCCTGACATGACTTCCTCTTCCCCACACCTAGATCAGGTCTAGTCCACAGCCATTGAGTGGGACACTTCACTTGGGATTGATACAATCGTCTTTCAGCCCTAGAAAACCTATGAATTCAACTGTGTCAACTTCAATTTTGGAGAAAATCTAAGCCCTACCCCTGGTCATTATGCTAGCATTTTGCCTTTTCCAATCCATCACTTAAAAGATATCATGTTTAATGCAGGAATTCTTTAAAGGAGCTTAACATTTTCTCAATCTTCCCAGGGAACCCTCTCCTCTCTAGGATTCCCTTTAAGTTATTTTCTTAGACTCCTTCCTGGAGTTTCAATTCCCCTTCCTATCTGACAGAGATGCTCTTACATAATGCCCTTCTCCTCCCCAGGGTCATAGGATGGCAAGAAATCTGTCAAAAGAAAACCCAGCAGGAAGTTTTTCACAATTCTAGGTTTCCTTGCAATAGCCTCTAGGCTATCATCATCATCATTATTCCCACTTGCACATAAGGACACAGAGGTTCAGAGTGTTTATGTCAGTCACTTCCCCAAGTGATTGGACCAGGATGGACAACAAACCCTGTGCCATCTTATCCCGCCAAACCACTTCCCAAGGACCCAGGAGGCAGACAGGGCCGAGCTGTGTCCACTGATAAAAATTGCTCTTCTACTGGGTACCCCCAGCCCTTCCATCTGATTTGTCTTTCAGATTCGCTCCCCACCCCCAGCCTCAATGTGATGTATAAGAGGAGAGCTGCTCGGCCTTTTAAGGTGCTTGGTCCAGAAGTCATGTAATATGAAATTAACAGATCATCACTGTAATTTGTCCATGAAAACGAATGAGGCATTTACTTCTTTGTCACCACTCCCTTCAGAACCAGCTAGGGACTATGGCAAAGTAGTGAGTTTATAATAAGCAGTAAATGGTGAGCACAGAGGCATTTTAAAACAAGTCCAAGCATTTGGCCAGAGCCCAGAAGACAGCACTTTTTTTGTCCATGAGGATTCTCTCCCCCACAGGTTTCCAGAGGAGGGTGGAATTCCTTGAGTCATATGATAAACATTCATCTTCTAAATCAAACCCTCTAATAGAAAGACCAGGAGATGAAGCATGTGCTGTAAGTCACTGGTCTTACATGTGGGGTCAACCCCTGCGTCAAACACCAAATACACAAGTGTAAAGACATGGGAGGAAAAAGACAGACTCCACATGGCCAGTCGGGGGAGTGCAGGGTGTCCTCCCTCTGGAGGGGGAGACTTAGAAAAGGCTTGTTGGGAGGAGCTGAGGGCCACATGGACTCACGGTGCTCTGGGCGCCTGGGACAGAGATAGAAATAAATGTGTGGGCGTGGGGGCAGTGCGCAGGGCGAGCAGGGAGGAGAGCATGGTGGGGGGAGTCAGGCGATTTCTTGGCCAGTCTGCAATTAGACTAGAAGCAGTCCAAAGCTAAGGAAGACACCTTTCGCTCCAGGCCTCCATCCCCTCCTGGATTCCCCGAATCTTCCTCTCTCCCCATCAGCTTCCTTTCACTCGGGACCCAAAGGATAAAAAGTTGGTACTCTGCTGGCAGAGCAGGCAGCACAGGGAGAGCTCCTGCCCCTCTCTCTCATCAATCTTTGCTTCTTCTGCCAAATAAATCCTTTAGCTTCTTTATTCCCGTCAAGAAGCCAAGCAAAATACACATTCCGCCTGAGCCCTGCATTCCCCAGCACCCATGCAGGAGCCCTCCCTAGATGACCCTTCCTGGAGAACTGTAATTTGCCCCATCTTTTTAGCTTCACATCCCTCTCCCCCAAGTTCACAACCTCGGTTACCTGGGCTATTGAATTTAAGCCTCATGACCCCATGAAGCCACTTCAAAAGTCAGAGCACTTTGCAAGGAGCTGAAGACTGGTTCTGCTTCTAATTAGCTGAATGGCCACGAGTTATTATAACAACTCTGAGGCCATCTACCATTGATTGAGCACCTGGTCAGCCAGGCTCTAGGTTAAACACTTAGATTTATTATTTTAGGAAAATGATTATTACTATTTTAAAATTTTTAGTACTTAGAAGCTTTGGTACATCATTAACTTATTTTCCCCCATGGTTATTACCTTTGAAAACAAAAGTCCACAGCCCAGCCAATGTGGCTCAGTAGCTAAGCCACATCGACCTATGAACCAAGTTCATTGACCTATGAACCAAGAGGTCACGGTTTGATTCCTGGTCAGGGCACATGCCCAGGTTGCAGGCTCCATCCCCAGTGTGGGGCATGCAGGAGGCAGACAGTCAATGATACTCTCTCATCATTGATATTTCTATCTCTCTCTCCCTCTCCTTTCCTCTCTGAAATCAATAAAAATATACTTAAAAAAAAAAAAGTCCACAAAACTGAAAGGGTTTTCTGGTTCTCAGAGTCAAGGAAAAGGGGAGTGTGTGCACGCCAGGATTCTGTGGCATTTCTTTCAGCGGAATCCACATGGGAAGATAGAGGTGATAGTGGTAGAAAAGGACTGGTGGGCAAGACCCTGAGATACCTAGGGACAGGAAGGAAGGAACCAGGTGCTGCCCTGGAGACATGTCCATGCGATGAGCAATGACTGCTCCCCTTGGCATTGCTAAATAACCAGAGGCCCTGTATGCTCATTCCCTGGGTGACTATGGGAAGGTATCTGACCTTGATGAGCTTCGGGTCCTGCTATGTAAGATTGGTAATGGCCAGTTAGTTACCAAACTCAGAGGACACAACTGTGGCTCAGGCTTCTCCTCACAGACAGACTGTGTGTGACCTTGGTGAGTCATTGGACATCTTCTGAGCTCATTTCTCATTTAAAATGGAAATACTGATGCCGACCCTACCTTACGGATCAATGCGATCATGCTAGGACCAGTACTTCTTAAGCTTGAGGGCATAGTTATGAAGTGAAGGGGTTGACGTGTGAGAACACAGGTCCCTTTTAGCCAGGACATACTGGACTTTTACAATGTGGTGACTTTATTTACAGGAAACCAGCCTTGCAAAGCCGCCAGCAGTCCTGCTGCTCTACCTGGCTACTCCCTGTTTCTGCAGCTACAGGTTAAGGGAAGGCTCCTCAGAGATGCTCCACTCATAAGGCGTTGTTTTTTTTTTTTTGTTTTTTTTTAAATATATTTCTTTATTGATTTCAGAGAGGAAGGGAGAAGGAGAGAGAGATAGAAACATCAATGATGAGAGAGAATCATTGATCGGCTGCCTCCTGCACACCCCCTACTGGGGATCGAGCCCGCAACCCAGGCATGTGCCCTTGGCCGGAATCGAACCTGGGACCCATTGGTCCGCAGGCTGACGCTCTATCCACTGAGCCAAGCCGGCTAGGGCAGGCGTTGTTATCTTATTTCTCTGCTGATCAGAGTCTGGCCAAAAATAAAAGCATTCTCTTTCAATCTGGCAATCATTTTCTTCTTCGCTCTAGAGTCACTTAGCCAGGTCAAGTTCAAAGAACTGAATTCCTTAGAAAAGGATTCCCTGATTGTCTGGGAGAAATTAGTTCATGGTTAGGATGGGTGTGTCGCGACTCCCATGGCTTTCTCCCTCATAGTCTTTGTAAATTAAACCAAAGGTGGATAGTGTTGACCCAGGCATTAACTATGACTATTTCTTATGGACCGTTTTAGGTGCCCTTTGTGAATTTCATCATCCTCCCTTATGGGGTGGGTGGAGTGAGGTGGGCTTTGTTTTTCAGTTATTGATTTAAATTAATCACAGCTCATCCTGTCCAGACTGTGTACACAGGTGGACAGGCTATTCATCTTTAGGCATTTAAATCCTGCCTGCTTTTGCATATTGATATAGATAGACTAACAAGCTGCAAAAATATAAAGATCATCTCTCTATAAGAACCTCCCACACTGCTTCTAAAAGGTTAACAAAATAGAAAATTCAGCTCTGGAACCTATACTCTGATTTTTTTTAAGTGGCTAATATTGGGGAAGTCAACTGAATTCTGTCTTTATAGTTATCAAACTTATTGACCTGTTTGGAAAGCTCCAACTCTATTACTTGCTGTGTGTTCTTGAATAAGTCACTTCACTTCTCTGAACATCAGTGCAGTCTGCTCATATAAAGATGAGGGTAAGGGCCTGGACAGTGTGGCTCAGTGGTTGAGGGTCGACCTATGAACCAGGAGGTCACAGTTTGATTCCCAGTCAGGACATATGCCTGGGTTGTGGGTTCAATCCCCAGTGTGAAGCATGCAGGAAGCAGCCAATCAGTTCTCTCTCATAATTGATGTTTCTGTCTCTCCCTCTTCCTTCCTCTCTGAAATCAATAAAAAAAATATTTTTAAAAAGTAAAAATAAAGATGAGGGTAGAGTATAGACTATGCTACATTATTTTTTAAGTATATTTTAATTTTAATATGCAAGGTCTTCTCTTCCCTATGAACTATGATAGGAAGTAGGTATAGTCATGGGGCTGTATAAGAGAACCTTAGGAAGGATTGTACTTAGAGGAGAGTTCCCAGGACTGAGTCCTGGTGCATTCCAGCACCCAGAGGTCAGGACTATGAGGAATAACCTTATTAAGCAAAGGACACTGAGAAGATACACTCATTGAAATAGGAAGGGGAACCAAGAGAAGTGGTGAACTGGGGGCTAAGTGAAGAAACCTTTTCAAAAAGACAGAAGTGATCAACTGTCTCAAATACTGAGAACAGAGATGTGACCAATGGACTAGGATGCTTGGAGATTGTCACTGAATTTGGCAAGAGCTGTTTTAGTAGAGTTGCGGAGATGAAAGCCTGATTGGAAGGTTTCAAGGAAGAATGAGAGAAGAGGAAGTGGCAATTATAAATACAGACAATTCTTTACAGAAGACTTCTTCTTCTTATTATTATTATTCAAAGAATTTCAGAGAAATTGAACCTGGAGGTACACACAAAATCAAGGGAAGTATTTGGATGATGTTGGAGATCCCAGTAAAGAGAGTAGAAGAGATAGAGAAGAATAGCTAGAGCCGTGTCCTTGAATTGATGAGAAAAGGGATCCAGTGTCCCTGTGGAGTGTTTGGCCCCAGGTAGGAGTCCAGGCAATTAATTCAATGTAACTAGAGGGCAGAGTGAGTATAGTGGTGTAGCTATAGATCAGTGATTCCCAAAGTGGGCGCTACCACCCCCTGGTGGGCGCTGCAGTGATGGGGGGGAGGGGGGGCAGTGATGGCCACAGGTGCATTTGTTTTAACTTTTTTTGTATTACCTTTCTATTCTGAGTTCAATAAATAGTTTCATAATTTCAAACTTCAATGTTTCTAATTTACACCTTTCTTTACTATATTTTACCAAAAAGGTAGAAACATTAATACGCATATCTTTCTGTTTAATTGCTATTAAAATTTTAAAAAAATTAATTTCCAGGGGGCACTGAGTAATATTTTTTCTGGAAAGGGGGCGGTAGGCCAAATAAGTTTGGGAACCACTGCTATAGATGGTACAAACTGTGAAAGTTCTCTTCTGCTAACTCCTGTTTTCTCAATGAGACGAAGAGAAAGGTCATTAGCTGTGAGAGAGGAGGATGGATAAAGCATTGCCATGGAGAATAATGACCTGGAGAAATGAAGTAGGACTGCTGGACACCTTGCACACGACCTGGCACAGAGTCAGACTCAATAAATCTTCCCTGGAAGAAAGATGGCCCAAGAACCTAAGGATGGAGCCAAATTGAGGACTAAAGTCCCTATATAGAACACAACTAAGCCCATCAGATTTGATCCATATTCAATCATGCGTATTTGGCCGTTTTCCTAAAGTTCCATTGAAGGAAACTATAAAAATTGTGATTTAAGCATTTTTTCTGACAACTCAAAAGAGGGCTCCAACCTTTGCCAAATGATAGAATTACAGACTCTCTCCTTTCGCAAATAGAAATTTTTATTGCCACATTTCATCTCTCAGTATAGTACTGTTCTCTTTATTGGTACCTTTATATCCCTTATAGGTTTCTAAATATGTTTCCCAGCATTCATCATTTTTATAGCCCCTCTTTCTATTTTCCACAGAAAAACTTTTTTGTTACATTTCCCTTAGGAATGTCTCATTAATTTCAAATGTTTACAAACTTTTATTACCCCATAAAGGCACTTTCCTGTACCCTCAGAGAAGTATCTAGTCAGAGAAATAAAGTATGTGAACCAAAAGCTTATCATTCTTTTCAACTCATTCATCTACATTAGCAAGGTCTCCTGAGTCTTCAGCTGCCTTCTAAATTGATTCACCTTCTTGTGAAGAATTTTGATTGTTTTTCGGTAATGGTCTTTGGTTTTCAGCCAGAGGATGCCATTGGAAATCATATCTTTCTAAAGTTTTGGGAATCACAGACTTTGACCAGAGCAATTCTCTAGGAATGTATTCCCAAATTTTTAGATGTCTTCCCCCACCCCACCCCCCCACCCCGACCTAGTTTCACTCAGTTCATTGATGATCTCCTCCAGTCTCAAGTCTTTAAATGTTCTTTATAGGATGACAATTTCCAAATGTATTCCTGCAGCTTGTATCTCTCTCCTGAATTTCATTCATATGTCAAACTGCCTACTCAGCATCTCCAGTGAATTGTCTGATAGATATGTCCAACATACTTTGTCCAAAACTGACCTCATGATCTTTCCTACCAGCCATGCTCTACCCTCAATCTTTCCTATTTCAGTTCATGGCAGTTCCACCCTGTGACTGTTCAGGCATCACTCTTGACTTCTTCCTGTTCTGTTTGGATCTGAAGGTAAAGCTCTGGAATTGGGGCATTTGTTCCACTCAAATGAATAAAGTTGCTTGAGTTCAGAGAAAAGGGAGTGTATGTTCTGTTAGTGAGAGGTCAGAAAAGTAATAGGTATAATATAATGTGCCAAATGAGGGATGCAGAATGCTGTATGCATTGAGAGGGAGTGGTCATACTTAGAGAATCGTACAGGCATGGAGAGGGTAGAGGCTTTTGAGATGCTTCTAAAGCAGCGGTTCTCAACCTGTGGGTCGCGACTCCTTTGGCGGTCAAACAACCCTTTCACAGGGGTCACCTAAGACCATCCTGCGTATCAGATATTTACATTACGATTCATAACAGTAGCAACAAAAATAATTTTATGGTTGGGTCACAACATGAGGAACTGTATTTAAAGGGCCAGAAGATTGAGAACCACTGTTCTAAAGGATAGTGGTGATTTGAGGATTTGAGGTGGGAGTGACTCAGATTTCTAGCTGGGAGAAGCAGCATAGCAAGACACGTATTTTCCTGGTTAGTGTCCCCTTCCTCTTGAGTAGAATCCTTTCTGCCTATTTTGGCAACACATCCTTGGGGAGGCTTTGACAATCACTTGATCCCATTCCTTTCCACCTTATCCCCAACACTGATCAAATAACAGTTGCTATGTTTTACCAACATTAACTTCCAAATAATCTCTCACAGGCTATAGGCTTCCCTCTCTCAATTCATGCCACCACCATCCAGTCCACACTTCTTGTCTTATGTTTTGTCTCATTGCTGGTCTCTCTGCCTTTGGGCAGCCTCCCCTCTGTTCATTCTATCCGCTGCAGCCAGATTTGTGTTAACAGCATGTTGATTCCTTCAACCAACATATAAGAACCTATTCTGCACCAGGCACTGCTCTCAAAAGGTTTATGATCAAGCAAAGAAGCATACCAGAAAACATATAAAGGCTATAGATGCTTTTACAAAACTGTACAGAGTACCAGGGGTACAGGAGAGAAAGTGCACATTCTACCAGCAAATAGGGGAGCAACCATGGAAATCAACTCAAAATCCATCTATGGCTCCTCATCACTTACAGCCTGATTTCCCACAACATGCCCCTAGCTACCTTTTCTTCCTAATTACCCCTTCCTCCCCTTCATGTATGCTACATTCTAGTAACGGCTGTTTGTGCATATGCCCTCAGTCTTCCCTTCTCCATGCCTTTGCTCATGCATTCTTCCTAGAATGCCACTGCCTCACCTGACGTGTTTAAATCCTACTCCTCATGTAAAACACTTATCGCAGGGCCCTTCACATAACAAATACAAAATAGTGTTGATTATTTGAAAAAATAAAAGCAATCAGTGCTTGTATTTTTTTGACACGGAACTCCTCAATCAAGGCTGTTATACTCTCTGTGTAACCCTGGCCACGTTTCTTACCCTTTGGAATGGTTTTATTCTTCTGAAGATGGGGTCACCCCATCTCCCAGGGCTCTGGAATAAGAAAGCTCCTGCACAAACCTTTAAATGTTAGTTCCCTGGCACTGAGAGATGGAAAATTGCCTTGGCCAGGGAAGCAGTAAATTATCTATTCCACCCCTTTCATTAACGGTAACTACATTTCCAGAGACAGAGAGCACACCCTGGTTCCTTCTCATCCTCAGGTCTAGGCGACAGTGTCTCTTAGCCCCTCTACCAAAGTAGGTGGCACACCGTGTTATTCTTCAGCACATGTCCTCCTATTGCCTAACCAGGACACAAAATTGTTTTATTAACTTATTTGTCAAAACTGCCCTTATCTATGCCCTGCCCCTCCCTCAACACACACACACACACACACACACACACACTCCCTGAGATCAGAGCCAACCTGGTTTTTTCTCTCCTGTGGGTCCAAAGTCCTTAAATGTGTTAAATCTTGTTTCTTAAATTTATGGGCCATGAATTTCAAAACCCCTTCTCCCCATTTAAAGCCTCTTAAATAAATTATCTTCTTAGTTTGGCCCTTCCTGCTTCTGTTTGCTTGCTTACAGAGGGAAAGCAAAATACGTTTAAAAAAAAAATTTTTTTTTCGCCTACAGAAGCCATTAATATAAACTCACAGAAATAGTGAATTTTAATACCTGAAACTCTGGGAATAATTATTGGGTGGAGCCAGCCTCACAGGCAATTTTTGTACTTTCCCCAAGAAATAAAACCCCAAAAATGTGTTACATGGCAGCTTATGTCCTTCCTGAGACAAAAATAGAAGCAACCTATGAATTAACATCAACCAGCTCCTTGCATCGTCGATTCTTCCCAAGATTAGCCTCAATGTGCTTGCAGATACACCAAATGTTAGATTTGACACCTACACATGGGGCCCGGGGTGGGGGGGGGGGGGGGGAGCACACGTACACAAACCGTAATTTAGCAGCATCAGCAGCAACTGTTGTACTGAAGAAAAAAACAGGAGTTGAGGGTAGACTGGAGGGGGTCAATGGGGGGAAAGGGGAGACATATGTAATACTTTCAACAATAAAGAATAATTTTTTTTTAAAAAAAGAAAAAAAAACAACCAAAAAATAAAGAAAGTGCCTTTAAACATATTGGAGGATAGTCACATCAACAGCATTGGGAATCAGCTGCACACTAATTTGGGAAAATTTCCTCATTTTCCCATTGACCAAGGCCCAGTACAATGAATGGATTCAACTGTGGTGCTTTCTTCTCTCAATCTTGCCATTTTGAGACAAATTCAGTGGTCAGCTCATGGTCTAGTTCCTGTTATTAGTCAGAATCCACAAGAGCAAGGGTGGTTTTCCAGAACTAAATACTTTTCACAGACAGAAAGCCACAGCCACTTCTGACAGTCCGAGTGGAGGCGGGGACATCGAGCATCCTCCTAGAAACTACAGAAAGGACTTGGGAAGGCCTGTTCATGCCAGGCGGGGCTTCTAGGAGGCCCCATCTGGTCCCAGATAGTTTCTCAGAAGTACTGTCAACAGAAGGTCACTCATTAAACAATGTCGTTTTCAATGGCATTGGTCCCTTCTGGAGCATCCACTAGACACATCCAGGTACCAGCAGCTATTCTGGCCCTTTGCAAGAGCCAGGACCAAGATTATCAAACACCCTTTCTCTATGAAGATACCCTGTGGCCTTGAAGATGGCTGTACACCTCCTCCAATGAATCCAAATCACTCTTCAGCTGTGGGTAGACTCATTGGTTTAGGATCCACATCTTGTAAGTGGCCAAAAAAGACTGGTATTTATTATCCTATATAATAAAGAGCTAATATGTTAATTAGACCGGACAGTGTAATGACCTTCCAGGACGACCTTCCGGAACGACCCGTGGGGGGTGGGGGGGTGGGGCTGCGGGGCCTTGAGATAGCCGGGGCTTCAAGGGCCTACTGTTGCATGATTTTCGTGCACCAGACCTCTAGTTTTTAATAGTCTACAGGGTGCTTACTGTGTGCAGGGAACTGTGCTAAACACTTACATGCATTTGCACATTTAATGTCCACAACAATCTATAAGGTAGACACTAGTAAAGGGTGTCCCAAAATTCACGCAAGAAGTAATTTTGATAGAAAACACAGGTTTATAATTAAAAATTGTAAATTTTTAATTGATTCATAAAGTATAAAGTATAGGGTTATGTATGGAATAGCATATTGGGTAAATGGCCTCCACGGCACAAAAAACTGGATTATCATGTCGCGATAGCGAGCACCATTAACTGTTATTGCCTGAGCAGCCACATTTCGGTCATGGAAAATTTCAACAAAAGAGTGCGTATGTGCCAACAAAGCCGTGGAGGCCATTTACCTGATATGCTATTCCATACATAACCCTATACTGCATACTTTATGAATCAATAAAAAATTTACAATTTTTAATTATAAACCTGTTTTCTATCAAAATTACTTCTTGTGTGAATTTTGGGACACCCTTTATTATCATTCCCATCTCAGATGAAAAACCTGAAGTTTAGCAAGCTAAAGTAAATTGCCCAAATTTCATGTACAAGGACTCAAGGCTAGGTCAGCTTGTCACCCAAAAAACTCTTAGCCATGATGCCACACTCCCAGGGGATGGACTCTGTCTGACCTGCTACAACTAGAATAAAGTTTCAGCCAGGAGGAGAGTAGGTGTTGGGATTGACTTAAAGAGACCAAAGTAGAAGCTTCTTCTGAAGAGCAGATCTTTGCTCCTTAAAGTGGCCCAGGACCAACAGCATCACATTCCTGATATGGAACCTCAGGTCCACCACAGACCTACTGACTCAGAGTCTACATGTTGACATGCAGATCCTGGGAGAGGAATACACACAATGTCTAAAAAATAAGAAGCACTCATAGATCTTCTGAGTAAACTTGTAGAGAAGTAAGTCTGTAATGGAGGAAGGAAAACGTGAGCTCATGGAGGACAGGGATGAGCTTACTCATTTTTTAACCACCAGTGCCTGTAGGAAAGTAAGCATGTGACATATTTCCTGAGTGAATGAGTGGATAAAATGAGAGACAAAGGCACTTTGTGGTGGGCACTGCTCTGTGCCACACAGACTTCCCTTCATTCACTTGCCCCAACTTCCTGTTCAACACATCACACAACACAGGATATTAGGTTTAGGTTTGAGTTCTGGCCCTATCTCTTCCAATATTGGGCAGGTTGCCACTGCTTTGTGCCTCAGTTTTTCCAATTGGAAGTAAAATATAATGAAAACAAAGTACAATCGATCTGTGCAGGGCTGTGAAGACCGGGCCACGTTGGCACAACATGTGTTCATCTGAAGGGGCATTCCCACTCAAGAACCCGTGTGGTCTGCTGAGGCCATCACGGGCCAGCACTGCTGAGGAACTTCTTTTCTGGCCACGCCTACTTCCTTCCTCTCCCTTCAGCAGGTGTTTAGTCCCAAAACAAACTCCCAGATAAACATTTGGCCCGCTAACCTCCATCCCAGGGTCCGCTCCCCAAGCCACGACAACTATTAGAGGAAGTCCAGTCACCATCTAAGCATGTCGGGTGCTTTTGTGTGAATTTACTGAGCAGCTGCTGGGTTGGGAAACATCAGAAACTAATCTTCTCAGGCAGCTGTGACATGGCTGGGAATGGTGTACTATAACTCGGTTATCCTGTAGCATCGTGGTAAGTTTATACAGATTCTCCCATATTCCGATGCTAGAGTAACTAACACCTTGCTGTGGGTGTATGTACTTTTTTATTTTTGCTGTTAGGGGTTTTTGGTTATTATGTTTTATCTCCATTAGGTGAAACCAAGGCACAGAACTTGTTCTAGAGTGGAAGAGGCAGAGCCAGAACTCAAGTGTAGGCCTCCTGATTGTCCTGTGTTGAATGACACAGTAGTGGGTGGCAGGTGGTAACTGGACGAACACGGCTTCTTAGCCTCCCATGTGGAAGAAATGCCAAAAAAGCTTGCTGACAACAGGTTATAAAAAGATCCACCCTTGTGGATGCACCCAGTAAGTGATTCATGAGCCCAAATTCCATTTTAAATTCTACCGCAAATGATCATCACTGGCCAGTACAGTAGTCCTCCCTTATTCACAGTTTTGCGCTCTGTGGTTTCAGTTACTTATGGTCAACTGGGATCTGAAAATGTTACATGGAAATTTCCAGAAATAAACAATTCATAAGTTTTCAATTGTATGCTGTCCTTAGTAGCATGATGAAATCTCACACCGTCTCACTGCCTCCTGCCCAAAACTTAGGTCATTCCTTTGTCCAGTTGTCACCACACTCTATAAGCCACCTGTCCCTTAGTCCCTTAGTAGCCATCTGGGTCATCAGCTCAACTGTGGGGTATCACAGTGCTTGTGTCAGGTAACCTTATTTTACTTAATAATGGCCCAAAGCACACGAGTAGTGATGCTGGCAATTCGGATATGACAAAGAGAAGCTGGAAAGTGCTTCCTTTAAGTGAAAAGGTACAAGTTCTCACAAAGAAAAGTATCCTGTGCTGAGGTTACTAAAATCTACAACAAGAATGAATCTTCTTTCTGTGAAACTGTGAAAAAGGAAAATGAAACTCTTGCTAGTTGGCAGAAAGAGAGCGAGAGAGAGAGAGAGAGAGAGAGAGAGAGAGAGACCACAGTCACAAAGCTTTAACTACAGGATATTGTTATAATTGTTCTATTTTATTATTCGTTATTGTTGTTAACCTCTCACGATGCATAATTTATCAATTAAACTTCACCATAGGTATGTATACATAGGAAAAAGGAGTATATATAGGGTTTGTTTGGGACTATCCAAGGTGTCAGGCATCCACTGGGGCTCTTAAAGCATAACCCCCATGAATAAGGGGTTGACTACTGTATTACCTGAGCCTGGGTCTCTGACACCAAATGAAATTCAAACCAATTATTATTTGCTTATTGGCACTGATGACTTAAAATAGAATCCTCTTCTATCATATGCTCTGAATGGAGTTAGAATTCATGAGGCTGTGAATGTCCTTTCCTGACACTTTTAATAAAGGTGAGTGTACTCATTGTCAGAAGTTAAATCAAATGAGTTTTAGGAAATAAGCGTCTCCCCGACCCTGGAGAAGGGGGTCCCCGATCAGAGTGCAGGGCAGAGAGAGAAACTGTGACCCTTCCTGTCCTGGCTGAGGGGCTGGATGAGCCCAGCCCCCTCTTTGGGACTTGCCTTTTTCTCCTCCTGCATTCCTGGTTTCCAGGCTTCCTAATTTGGAAGTCGCCACAGAGCAAACCCTGACAGCACATGGGTATCTTGCTGTGAACTCCCTGAGAGGCGGTGGCCTTGGTTACATAACAGGCACCTCAGTTAACCCCTCCAAATGCCTCCCCAGGCTCCTCAGCTGAGTGAGAGATGAGGCTGTGGGCCCAGCCACCTACGTTCACTTTGGCTGTGACGCGCACACACAGGCTTTATGGGGCCTCTGCCTACTCTTTCCACCTTCACACCTCTCTGTGCCTGGAATCTCACTTCAGGGCAGCCCTGGAAGGCAGGACTTTATTTCCTTTGCATCTGCCCTGACACCCACCCACCACGGGGTTCATCAAAGGTAGACAAGCAGCGATTGTGCAAAGACAGAGGGAGGTGGAGGAGAGTGGAAGAAACACCTTTGTAGCTCATTATTTTGGAGCCCATTCTGGGGTCTCTCCCAATTGTGTCCAGACAGGTGAGTGTCCACAGAGATGACATCTCTGGCTCTCACCCGGGGGTCTGACCTCCTCAGTCAGGCGTTTTCCCTGTACATGGCAGGTGGACAGTGAAGTCGCTGGTCCCAGTGGACATTGTTCAAGGTTTATTTTTGTGTTTATTTAGAAATATTGTTTTGTTCCTAAAGGAACTTTTAAATCAGAATATAAATCACTCCTGGTGCCCTAAACATGACTGATTTTACTCCTCTCGTCCTTCAGATTGGCTTTATTTTAAGTGTTTTATTTTGGGATTGGACTGAGGGCAGCAAATTCCTATCCAAATCACCAGGGATTCTTGTGGCTGGTGTGCACTTGTGTACTGTAATTTTCTGCCTCTTGCAGCCGAGAGCTCCTGGAGGGACATGCCTTTCACTTCGGTATCTCAGTGTTTAGCCCAGGACCTGATAATTAGTAGGTGCTCACTAAACATTTGTTAAATAAACAAATGACTTCAGCACCAGGACCTTGCCAGAAGCATACATCTAAGTCAGGAGGAGGGCAACTTATTATTATTTTAACCTTGAATAACTAAAAGTCCTCAGGAAAATAGAAAGTATGGCCAGCATAGAGCATCAGAATGTCACCCAGAGGCACCAAGGTCAAAGTTGGAAGGGAACATTATGCATTGAGTCCTATGGGAGGAAGACAGAAATGTGAGAATGAAATGGACCACGTGAACACTCGAAAGAAGGACAGAGAGAGGAGAAGATAATGGGCCGAGGCAGGTGGTTGAGAACTACGTCTGTGAGCAGGGTCTGCCAGGGGTTTTACAGAATTGGTGCCCAGCCCTGACCGGTTTGGCTCAGTGGACAGAGCGTCGGCCTGCAGACTGAAGGGTCCCAGGTTAGATTCTGGTCAGGGGCATGTACCTTGGCTGTGGGCATATCCCCAGTGGGGGTGTGTGCAGGAGGCAGCTGATCGATGTTTCTCGCTCATCGATGTTTCTAACTCTCTATCCCTCTCCCTTCCTCTCTGTAGAAAATCAATAAAATAAAAAATAAAAAAAAGAATTGGTGCCCAGCATCCACTGTGGGAGATAGGTGTGGAGGTTTATGGAGATTCACCAGGCTGAATAGTAACTGCTGCTCATACGTCTTAAGCTGCTTAATATTCTTAAAGTAGATATTCTGCTTTTGAAAGTATAGTCATAGTTACTAGTGGGGAAATTATTCTCTGGGCAAAAGTAGCAGTGACCACGTGACCATAGCATTATTACTTATACATCTTTCATCAAAGGCAACAGAATTTCCGTTTCTTTGCTCAGATTGAATCGAACTATGGTTCTTTTTCATTATCACTTATTTTGTCTATTTTCCAAAACAGCCTCACATGTATACACATGGTATGGTCTGTTTAATGCCCACATCTAAACGCCTTGATTGAACTTCAAAAGAGAATTCAAGAAGGGCTCTATTTACCACCAAATTATGCACAGAGTAACCATTTCTTTACTGGCAGGATGGCCTTCATTTCTGGCAGACATGACCCTCCTCCACGATACAAGGACAACTTGGACAGCCCTGGAGTGATTCCCGAATAAGGCTTTGAGCCGTCTCATGGCCCGAGTTCACCCGCAGGGCAGTGCAATCTGTCTTCTGGTCGAACAAACTGAGTTAATGTTTAGCTCCCAGTTCTGAGCTTCTCTAGGAATTCTTGGGCAAGTCTGAATTGGGGAGTTCTGGGATTCTGTAAGCCTTGGTTTAAAAAAAAATTAATTACATGTTACCATGATATAAAGACTTCTTTACAAGGTCAGGCCAATCTATCTGTGAAGACACATAGGGACAGAATTCTCACATGATGGATAAAGTGGATGTGAGTCTTCAGGTTGTAAATGAGTAAGGTAATGACACTGGAGAAGTCGTAAATATCTGTGAAAAAGTCAAAGAGTGACATTTTAGAAGTACTTCCAACAAATCACCTTGTTTGAATCTCATCCATCTCCTAGAACCCTCCTCTCCAATCAGCCTAATCCAATGGAATAATTCTTCCTAATTTCTTTCATGTCCTTTGTTTTCTTGGCCTCCCTCCCCTATTCCAGTTCAAGTCTTCATCATATCAAGCCTGGATTATTGCAACAGCCTCCTCATCAGTCATCTGTCTCCAGTTTCTCTCTGCCTCTGACTGATTCTCCACACTGTCGCCAGGCTCAGGGCTTGAATTTTCCTAACAAACTGCTTTCTACTTGCTCTGATTCTGTTCAGAAATCTCTGACCCTTTCCCATGGCCGTGTGAGTAGAGTTTAGATCCCCAATCTGGCAGCTGATGTCCTTCAGGTTCCAGCCCACCTGTCCGACCCTCTCTTCCCCCACATTGCTCAAAGCACCTGCCACGGGAGGTGCTCAGTGTATCTCCCCAGCAAACCTAGGCCTCTGTTCATTGGTCCCAAAGGCCACCTCCACCCGGCTCATCCTTAGAAGACCTTCCGCCTCCTTTTTTGATTCTTCAAATCAAACTTTCTATTAGGGCTCCACTCCCTAAAGTTTCCTCCAACCTCTCCAGCCCATCCTGGTCTAATTGAGTTGCATTTACAATTTTATTGTAGATGATTATGTTCTTAAAGCATATATGCATATTGTTTAGATTTGCATGTCAACCTTCACATCTCCCACTGAATTCTAACTGATCTCCTGGTTGATACAACTACCTCTTGACTTATTCTATCACCATCCCATATACTTCCTTAGTCTCTGATCAAGTCATGCCACTGCTCAACAACTCTCAGGGACTCCTCAGTCACCACTGAATCAATTTCCTTCACAACCTTCATATTGAGTTTCACCAAGTCCATCATTTATCTGAGCCTCCGCTTCTTAATCTGTGAAATGAGAATGAAAAAACTCACCTTGCAGGATAGTTTAGAGCAGTTGTTCTCAATCTTCTGGCCCTTTAAATACAGTTCCTCATGTTGTGACCCAACCATAAAATCATTTTCGTTGCTATTTCATAACTGTAATGTTGCTACTGTTATGAATCATAATGTAAATATCTGATATGCAGGATGGTCTTAGGCGACCCCTGTGAAAGGGTCGTTTGACCGCCAAAGGGGTCACGACCCACAGGTTGAGAACCGCTGGTTTAGAGGATCACATGAAACAATTATGTAAACTGTATACCATGGGGCCTGACAAACAGTAGGGGTGCAATACATTGGAGCTGATCTTATTTTTATTGCTCCTCTCTGAGTCATTTGAAAAAATAATAATTATCAGTCCTCTTTGAACTGTTCCCCAAGCCCTAGAACAGGGCCCTGCATATAGAAAGTGCTCCAGAAATGTTTGCTGAATGTGAAATAAACCAGTCTCAATCAACTCACACACTAGCTCTTCATGCCCAGGATGGGGGCTCCTATTTATTGGTCTTTAAAGAACCAATAAAGGGAGGACACTGATGGCCTCTCTTGCTAAGGAGAGTAAATGTGTTGTAGGAGCTTGAAAACATTTTCAGTAGCAATGTGCGGATATGGGCTTGGGCTGGGCTGCTCCTGCAGCTGGCTTTTGTCAGGCGTGCGTTGGCTGCCCTAAAAGCAGAGCTGGCTGCTTGGGAAGACCACAGATTAGCTGGGGCCCCAGCTGGAGGGCGGGAGCCCATTCCTCTGATGTGCACAGTTGCCTCTGGGCCTGGAATCCATTCCCTGCTTAGTTGCCAAAGGACTATTTTGGATCCTGTAGAGTTGGCAGGAGTCCCTAGTACGCCCATGTCTTTGTGTATGAACTGCTTGTCTCTTGCCTGTTTCTCTGGGCTTTTTCAAAGAGGATGGAAGAAATTAATGGCTGTCAATGACTGAGGCCCTCTTGTTATGATTTTATTTATGCATAATTTGACACGTTGTCTTCTTATTGAGAAATGGCAAGATTCTTATCTTTTGAGAAAGATTGTTTTCATTAACCTGAGACGTGGTACTATGCACTTTGCTGGAGTAGGGCAACATGTAATCAGTCTCAGTAGAAACACAGCCGAAGGGGCCTGTGGTCCCTACAGAACCACTCCATCTTTAATTTGGTTTGTTTCATCAGTAGGTCCTCCTCCTGGCTTCTTCATTACCACTGCCTGGTCTTCAGACTTGCAAAGGAAAGTCATTGTTTGTTCTCAAAGGAGAGCCATGTTTTGAATACTGTACACATTCTGAAAAACAGAAAAATGTGCATACACACACAATTACTTGAACATAACTACATTTATAGATGAATATATATCACAACAAAATAAAATAATCTCCTATAACAAGAAATGACTATTAACTACTCAAAGAATGATTCCAGTTTCTCTCTCTTGGGTAGCAGAGTGACTTATCAAATGTCAATGGTTAGGCTAACATTTACTTTAGCAGAGAGATAATTACAAGGGTTGAAAGGCCTATTGAGCCCATCAGATTGTCCACATATCAGCTGGTTTTCATCCAAACCAGTTTATAATCTAAAACAGGAAAGTCTTTACTTTTAGATGCAACCAAGGTCATAACCTTTTGAGTTTTTTGTTCTTAAAAAAGTTTCATGGCCTGAGCAATCCTTCCCAACCCCAAGTTTCAAGTTGTCTCTGAACTTCTGAATGAGGCTGAGCTGCTCAGAGACTCTGCTACCACCATCACTGGGTTTACACACTCAGGCACCTAGGTATCAGTTTCCAATTGCTGCTATTACAAAGTACCACAAACGTAGCAGTCTAGGGAAACACAAATCTATTCCTGTAGGGTTCTGAAAGTCAGAGGTCCAAAATGAGTCTCACTGGGCTAAAATCAAGGTGTCAGCAGGGCTGCGCTCCTTTCTAGGAGCTCTAGGGAGTGTGGTGTTCTTTGCCTTTTCCAGCTTCTATGGGCTGCCTGCATTCCTTGGCTCATGGGCCCTTTCTCTCTCTCTCTCTCTCTCTCTCTCTCTCTCTCTCTCTCTCTCTCTCTTTCCCCACTCCAGCCCGCCCCCATCCCCTCCCCGCCCCAGGCACCCTACTGTCTGTGTCCATGGGTTATGCATTCAAGGTCTTTGGTTGATTACCTTCCACCCACCCACCCTCCCCCGCCTTCCCTCTGAGATTCCGCACTCTGTTCCACGCTTCTCATGGCCCCTTTCTCTATCTTGAAAGCCAACAGTGACACCTTCAAATCTCTCTGACTTCTGCTTTTGTTTTCACATCTCCTTTCCTCCTCCAGCTTCTGTTGCCTTCTTTGACTCTGATCCTCCTTCCTCCCTCTCACAAGGACTCAACGGATTGCATCAGGCATCCAGATAATCCAGGATAATGTCCCCATCTCTGCCACGAGAGGTCACATATTCCTGTTCTGTTTCTGAAGATTTGGACATGGACATCTTTGGAAGGCCACTGTTCTGCCCACCACAGTAGCTTCCCCTCAAATTCTGGGCTTAGGCCTCTACCCAAAGGACCTCACCACCCCATCTGTCAAATACTGGATGTCACTGTATCCACCCTTACAGAATGGCTTCAGCACAGGCCTTCTTCATGTTCATCGCTTCCAAGCCACAGTCTCACCTGATTGTATGTAATCAGAGGAGTCTGGATCACGCACCCAAAACTGAGCTGCCAGGGAGGCTTGGAAAGCAGGTTCTGACTTCTTCTTTAGGGACAAGCAGGATCCTAAGAGGGAATATTCAAAAGTTGCCAGGCAGTCAAAAATACGACAGCTATCTGCTAAGCCTAGTTAAACCTCAAGTTATGGTATGGGTTCAGTTGCCAGTACCCTGCTGAAGAGTAGCATTTGCGTATTTGGACCAGGACAACAGCATGGTGAGGGAGCCTGACACCATGACTCAAGAGTGTTCATAGATTTGGGGACGTAGGCCAGTCATAAAGGTATATGACTGAGGTTTCATAGTGGTGAGGGAAAGGCTTGCACATGGAAGACAGATGGGACTTGTGTGTCTCCAAAAGACAACACTAGGGCTATAGGGTAATATAGTGGCAGAGTGTTCTGCCTGTCAGTCAGCACACTCCAAAGACAGATGGGTTGCCCCAACAGGGCATGGTTTGCTGCCACTTAAAGTTTGAGACAGAAGCAGGATGACAACATGTTGGGGCACAAAGAAGGGATTCAAATATCAGATGCAAAGTGCCCTAAATGGCTTTTAAGCTTTCATCATTTTATTCTTACCCAATAACCCAGTTATTGGTGGGAGCAATTAGGGAGCGGAGAATACAAAGGGCCAATTTATAAGTTTACATAGTAGTATTTTTAAGGAGAAAATACTTGAGTTTTAGAAATCTTCCTTCTATATTTTGTTTTCTGGTTCCTGAATCCCTAAATTTTTTGTAACAGTAGTTAAGTAATAGTTTAAAACAAGCATAGCTTGTTTCCACTCTGACTCCAAAGTCTAGATTTTATCTCAGCCTGCTGCTGGGGTGGAGGACTTGACGTGCCTTTTGTGTTCTGTCGTGTTTTCATCTGAACAACAGGCCTGCATAGCGGTTGATCGCCCAGTGTCAATGCCGAATGGAGACTGTAGAAGTTGATAAATTCATATAGGAACTAAGAGACTCCGATCTGTTTTCCTTCTCTGTGTTTGAAGCTCCCTGTCAGCATTCTGACCTTCGCAGAGAAGCCCTGGTCAGCTGCCCTGGTGATCACCTCCATGCAGAGGTGTGGTGGCAGGTGTTGGGGCTGAGAGTGGGGGCCATGTTGACTGCTTCTTTCCACATTCCTCAAGGGGTCACACATGGACCCACACCCACAAAGTGTGTTTTGAAAAGTTACTTTGCAAAACTAGATCGAACGCAGGGAATGACACCCATTCCTAAGCTAAAAGTCAAGATGTTTTTGCTTGAATTTAACTGAACCTTCTTTTGTTCAAATCCAAACCCCACAATGCTTGGTAGGACACAGATTTCCTGCGTGACCCAGCACCATTAGTAATGGGCACTTAGTAATCTGTATTCTGTTTTTGTAAAGTGGGGAAAAACAACTTCTGTTCATCTGCAAAGCACCAGAATGGAGAGATTTGCAGATTGAATGCCACAGTTTCTGAAACTGTCATGGCCCCCATGTTCAAAGAGTGGTGGTGGTGTGTGTGTGTGTGTGTGTGTGTGTAGGAAATGAGGATTGGAAGCTGCAAAAAAACACCAACACAATTCTTCATGCTTTGTTGACCCTCCTCTACCAACCTTCACCAAAAATAACAGAGGAATCAAGTAGTATTTCAAGAGGCATTTATTCCCCTCCCCCTTTATTCTTAGAAGACATTGCTCAGGGCTGTTTTTGTTTTAGTCCCGAGGAGACAGCTTGGCTGCATCATGATAGAGGGAATCTTCACGAGCAGGTGTTGCAATCAAATAACAATTACAACAAAGGATGCTCTGACAGATATTCACGACCTGGCAAATACTTGCAGTCTGCACAGTGATTAGCTAGAAATGCTAAGCAGCCATTCCCAGAAATGACTGTAATTAGTAATCTTTTAACACAGCTAAACCAATTTCAGTGTCTTTTCCTGGAAGTTCTCTAGAATCTATAATAGAATATGGTGAGCATTTCCCCAACATTATGTTCAATCTAATTCTCCCACAAAGAGTCCCCTTTCTTGTTTCTCTTTCCCCAGACCCCCCATTCCCTTCTGTCTCCTGTCTCCACCCATCTCTCTCCTGCAGGCAATCCAGGCCAGGCACTACTTTCCATTCTTATCTTTTCTCTTTATCATTAAAAGAGAAAAATGTTGCATCTGACTCTCTCCCCACCACCAAGTGGTCTCAGTTCCATGTGCCCACAAGTCTCCCTGGCTTCTTCTATTTTTTTATATATATATATATATTTTTTTGGTTAATCCTCACCTGAGGATATTTTTTCACTGATTTTCAGAGAGTTGAAGCAAGGAGAAGAGACAGAGAGAGAGAAACATCATTGTGAGAGAGACACATTGATTGGTTGCCTCCTGTACACACCCCAACCAGGGCCGGGGATTGAGCCTGCAACCGAGGTACATGCCCTTGACAGGAACTGAACCTGAATTGGTGACCCTTCCGTCCGCAGACTGATGCTCTATCCACTGAGCTAAACTTGCTAGGGCTTCTTAAAGTCATGCTGAGCTTCTCTCTGGGAGCCCTAATGCAGCAGAAGGGGCCAGTCAGTCAACTCTTATTCCTCCCGAACCCCACTGAGGCCAGCCAACGGTCATGTGAAGAAACCTGAGATGACTCCTTTAGGGAGCTCAGTATCACCTTAAGAAAGATGACATGTGCCTTTCTTATGCATGGGACTGGATTCCTAGAGTATCCTGGTCATCTCAATGTCCCCTGTGTTTATCACATAAGGCACAATTCAACTGAGGCTTAACCAAATGAATGGTCACACATTTAAATGGAATATTGCAGAGTCTGGGCCATTGAAAGAGGTGGTGGGGGCAGGGGGTGCCAACATTTTAATAAGGGAAAATGCATGGGAGATGTGGAGGCAGCTGCATCTCTGCTCTAATTCCCCCTTCCTTTGTATGGAGGACAGGGAGGCAGAAAAACAGCCCCTGTCCCACTCAGCTCTTTTTGGTGACCCAAGAATGATTTACTTTAGGACCCCAGGAATGATTCTCAAATCTGAAGAGGTTCTGTAGTGTTCAGGCTACTGAGAATGGAGTTGGGCCTATGAAGGTCTGGTGCTACCTGGGTAAGGGGCTCTCAGGCCAGACCTGTTCAGGGATCTAGACAATTAGCATGGGCTAGAACACTTACATTATTTCCATTCCGTTCCTTACTCTTCCTTTCTTCTTTCCTCCCTTATTCCTTCCTCCCTTCTTTAAATGTTCATCTATTTTATTCAGAGATAATTGAAAGGTCACTGTGTGATAAACATTGTGGTAGGTAATGGGATAAAATGATGAGGTGTGGGAGGTTGGGCAGAATGGATAGAGAGAGCACTTTTTAATAACTTTAAGGGAATTTTCTGTAAAACTTTGACATGAAAAAAAATGAAGTTGAAACCTTACCTTACACAATGCTCAAAAATTAACTCAAAATGAGTCAAAGACCTAAATGTAAGAACTAAAATTATAAAACTCGTCGAAGAAAACAGGAAAAGCTTCATAAGAATAAATTTGGCAATGACTTCTTGCATATGACACCAAAAGCACAGGCAAGAAAAGAAAAAATTGGTAAATTGGACTATATCAAAATAAAACTTTGCACATTAAAGAACATTGTCAAAATAGTAAAAAGGCAATCTATAGAATGGGAGAATATTTGCAAATAATATATCTTCTAAGGGGTTAATATCCAGAATATGTAAAGAACTCCTACAACTGAACAACAACAAAACCCCTAAACACTCCAATTTAAAAATGGGCAAAGGACTTGAATGGACATTTTCTAAAGAAGATACTCAAATGGCCAATAAGCACATGAAAAGATGCTCAACATCACTAATCATTAGAGAAATGCAAATCAAAACCATAATGAGATACCACGTCATCATATCCATTCAGATGGCGGTTATCAAAAACCAGAAAATAAGTGTTAGCAAGAATGTGGAGAAACTGGAATCTCTCTGCACTGCTGGTGGGATGCAAAATGGCACAGCTGCTATGGAAAACAGTA
The DNA here is from genome assembly GCF_028538775.1 of Myotis yumanensis. Taxonomy (NCBI): domain Eukaryota; kingdom Metazoa; phylum Chordata; class Mammalia; order Chiroptera; family Vespertilionidae; genus Myotis; species Myotis yumanensis. The sequence continues at coordinate 18,485,029 of NW_027223762.1, forward strand.
TGGCAGAGAAAGAAGGAAAGAAAAGAAAGAAAGAAAGAAAGAAAGAAAGAAAGAAAGAAAGAAAGAAAGAAAGAAAGAAAGAAAGGAAGGAAGGAAGGAAGGAAGGAAGGAAGGAAGGAAGGAAGGAAGGAAGGAAGGAAGAAAGGAAGAAAGGAAGGAAGGAAGGAAGGAAGGAAGGAAGGAAGGAAGGAAGGAAGGAAGGAGGAAAGGAGGAAAGGAGGAAAGGAGGAAAGGAGGGAAGGAGGGAAGGAGGGAAGGAAGGAAGGAAGGAAGGAAGGAAGGAAGGAAGGAAGGAAGGAAGGAAGGAAGGAAGAAAGAAAGAAAGAAAGAAAGAAAGAAAGGAAGGAAGGAAGGAAGGAAGGAAGGAAGGAAGGAAGGAAGGAAGGAAGGAAGGAAGGAAGGAAGGAAGGAAGGAAGGAAGGAAGGAAGGAAGGAAGAAAGAAAGAAAGAAAGAAAGAAAGAAAGAAAGAAAGAAAGAAAGAAAGAAAGAAAGAAAGAAAGAAAGAAACCATATAACCTAGCTATTCCACTTCTGGACATACACCCAAAACAATTAAAAGAAGGGACTCAAACAGATATTTGCACACCCATATTCATAGCAGCCTATTCACACTAGTCTTTTGGTGGAAACAATCCAAGTGTCCATTGACAGATAAATGGATAACCAAAATGTGGCGTTTGTGTACAATGAAATATTATGCAGCCTTAAAAATTTTGACACGTAGTACAGCATGGGCATACCATGAATACAACATGAATAAACCATGAAAACATGGATAAACCAGAGTACAACATGGATAAACCATAAATACATTCATGGAACACCATGAATACATACTATGTGAATAACCAGAAATAAAAGGACAAATATTGTATGGTGCCATTTATATGAGGTACCTCGAGTAGTCAAATCCAGAGGCAGAATGTAGAAAAATGATTGTCAGGGGCTGAAGGGAGAGGGGAATGGGGAGCTAGTGTTTGCTGGGTATAGAGTTTCAATTTTATAGATGAAAAGAGTTCTGGAGAGGAATGGTTGGTGATGTTTGCACAATGTAAATGTACTTAAATTAATGCCACCAAACTGGATCCTTAAAGTGGTTAGGATGATAAATTTTATATTATGTCTATTTTACCACAATCTATAATAATAAAAGAGTAATATGCTAATTAGACCAGACGTCCTTCCGGATGACCTTCTGGACAAAGTTGGGGCTGTGAGGGAAGCCGGGGTCCCAGGTGTCAGAGGGAAGCTGGTGCTGGCAGCCAGGGGAAGGAAGGCCTACTCTTGCATGAATTTCGTGCATCGGGTCTCTAGTTAATAATAAAGAGACAATAGTATAATTGCTCCCAACAGATATGCTCTGTGAAACTATAAGTGTTCTTACACCCATGCCAATGTCCAACATTTAAAAAACACAAGTTGATCAAATAATTCCAATTAAAAATGATCTTTTGAAATAAGAAACATGGCTCCATTAATCATTCTTCCTTTTTAGTATCTTCTGCCTAATATTTTTCACCAACAAAATAAGGCATTTTTCTTTAGGGTCTATAGTTTTCTTCTAAAATAATAAAAGCTGTCTTTCAGTCTTCTGATGACTCAATTTCCTTTTCTTCTTAGATATTCCCCTGAAAGAAGCAGAATGTGGTTATTATCTGTGAGCAGCAAATTATCACAATATGATTCATTCATTCATTTATTTATTCCATAAACATTGGTGAGATGCTAGGCACTGTGCTAGGTACTAGAGATACAAGGATGACTGACAGGACCCAGTCCCTCAAGGACTTCCATTGTCTAGCTGGGGAGATAGAGCTATAAAAACATCAATTATATTTCTAGAATCTTCAACAATAAGAAAATTTTAAATAGTCATAATTCTTTACTCCCCAAATTTTCTATAAAGATCATGTATAATTTTGTATAGAGAAAATATAATTTAAAAAACAAGTGAAGGAAATAGAAGTAATGAGACATGTAACTGGCTCTTGAGTGGGTATCAGCTTTATCCATCCTTCACAAGCATCCAACCGCTTCCCAAGACAGCCCAACCCTTCCGGAAGCAGTGGTCTTAGTGGCATGATGTCAGCTGCGTCCTTCTAACTAGTACACATTCTTTGGAGGTGTGTGTGTGTGTGTGTGTGTGTGTGTGTGTGTGTGTGTGTCTAGGCAAGAATATATAATTTCTAATAAAAAAATTTTAAAGATCTTCATCCTACAAAATATACCTTCTTTAAATTGAGGTCAATGTTTTAATTGTGTCAGTCCATTACAGTTTGATTCTTCCAGTAGTTTTAATGGCCTATCCTTGAAGCATGTTCACTTCAGTGATGTGCTTTGTTAGTGATGCAACATTATTGTCATAGGCCTTCTAAAGTCTCAGAGGTCTAGCAGACTTGTTCCATATATTATTTGTGATGATTTCTCAGTGCCATTTTTGTGTGTGATATGCATACACAATCGGAGTATTAAAAATGTGAGAATCTTTAAAAAGGGGGGGAATATGCAGTTTCTGTGATGTCACCTAATTCCTCAATTATTTCTTTAAGACTCAGCTCTCTGGAGCAGCGGTCGCCAACCGGTGGTCCGTGAGGTCCAAAAGCTTGGCAACCGCTGCTCTGGAGCCTTCCCTGATTCTGTTAGGTGGGGATCATTCATTTATTTGTTCATCAAACATGTATTAATCGACTAATCAACATTTGACACCATCTCAGGTACTGGAGAGAGGAAAATGATCACGACACAATTCTTGCCTTCTAGGGGCGCACAGTCTAGGTAAACAAAGAAACAATGGCAGTAATACTAAAGGTCTGCATAAGCTACATAGCACAGTGGAGAGATGCCTAAGATCTCACATGGGTCTTCAATAATGATTTTTAGGAATTTGCCAGCTGGATGTGAAGGGGCAGGAACAGAAAAGAAGGCATTTCAGGAAGATAGCGCAGCATGTACGGAGGCACAGAAGGCAGAGACTATACCGTGACCAGCCGTGCTGTCCTAGTTTATCAGGATGGTGCAATGCACATAGCAGACCACTGAGTATTTGTCGAAAGAATGAAGGGATTGCTGCTTTCCTTACTAGTAGAAGTAGAGGCTTCTACTATTTCAAAAGAATATTCAAGCAACTCCAAAAATTGCTAGACATTTCAATTTACATTAAAATCTAAACACAATTTATATAATTTATTACGCTCAACTCTCATAGATATAATTTCCCAGCTCTACATTAGATCTGTATTCAAAAATGTATAGACATGGAAGGAGATTACAGTAGATACCAACAAGCTGCCTGCCAGGCTCACAGTAATTTCCTTTTCGGTAAAAGGTCCCTTTATAGGATGGGCCCCCAGCAGCTATATCTCTTGGTTTTTTTTAACCCATGCCTCTCTCCTCCTGAAGGATATAAGGGAAAACCATCTGATCCAAGACTGGTCAAATCAGGGTCTTAAAAGAAATGAAGAAAATGAGGCTTGACCATGATACAATCCAGGAAAGGAGGCAGATCAAGCCAGGGAAGGAGGGACAGAACGAACCTGACCCTCTCAGGAGAGACCAGAGGAAAGTTCTAGTAGCGTTCCCATCCCTGGAATCTGTTTCCCTTTTCCTGGACTCATCCTTCCAGTGGTTATCCTCAGTCTCCTTCCAATCAATTCCTACTTTCTGTCCCAGCTGACTTGGCCTCTGTCACTTGCAGTCAGGAGACTCGACTACCATAGGGAGCAAAGACAGGCCCTGGGAGACACACTTACCCAGCTTCTCCGTGGCTTCCACACAAACACTGGGATACATGCCCTCAGTGTACGTCGCCACCAGGAGATACAGACCCGTCTTCACGACAATCACACCGGTGTTTTCCTGGGTGAGAATAAAATTGAATGCCCTTCTTTTGTTTCTAATCACAGGACCGGCAGTTACACTCCAGCCATATTTTTCACCGTTTCCTGACTTCCATATATCGCTCATACATTTGTTTTTGGACTCTCTACTCTGCTCCACTAAGTTACTCAAAGAGTTTAAGACAGTTGTAACAACAGCATGGGTATTCTGAAAAAGTCCCCCAATTGATTGTAATATATCCCTATCCCAATGAGAAAGGTGACACTTTGGAGCTGCACAGCTCTGGCTTGAATCCCAGCACGTCCATTTTCTGCTGCATGACCATGAAAGAGTCATCTAACCTTGCTTAGCCTCAGCTTCCTCATCTGTGAAATGAGGCTACCTAGCTCATAATGTGGATGGAGTGTGTCTAATCCATAATATACGGCTTCCAGTTCATGTGAATTCATCTTCTTAGTTCAAGCAACTCCAAAAACGTTTAGAAATTTCCATTTACATTAAAATCTAATCTCAAACACAATTTATAGCACTTATTAAGCTCAACTTTATAGGCAACAGAAAGTCAAGAGAGGTTTTAAGCACAGGGTTATGTCACTTTTTTTTCTTTTAAAGGAGATTGTACAACACAAAGAATGGACTGTAGTGGAGAGAGACAAGTCAGGCAAGGTTTAGTTGATAGATTTGGGAACGAACGTCTCTCAAAACCGGGCTCCCTGTTAGTACTTTCTTTTGCATAAGCTCTCGGGGCACTAGACTGCTGTCTCAAACATTGCAAACACCGCCATTGCCATAATGGGCTAAGTCTGCCGTACAGACAGGATCAGAGGAGACACAGAAATTTGAAGTCAAATTCTTTTCTTAAGGTTTTTGCTCAGCTGTTTTCAAACCTTCAATACTCACATACTTAGCATAAAGAGAATACTCATCTGCCCGGACACATTTGTAGTCCTTGTCCATGAAATACAGTCCTTCTCTTCGGGCTTGCAGAGGGTTCTTGGCGAATCCATTCACAAGTGTCCGGATGTCACTGGGCATCACCTGCAGAGGTTAAATAGACTGGGAGTCAGCAAACTTTGGCAGGCTGGCCACAGTTGGCCTACTACCTGTTTTTGTATTCCTGCAAGCTAAGAATGGTACTTTATGGTTTTAAGTCATGTGTAGTTGTGGGGGTGGGGTGGTGAGGGGAATCAAAAGAATACTATTTTGTGATGGGTAAAAATTACATGAAAAATAAAATTTCAGTGTCCATAAATAAAGTTTTATTGGAATATAGTCACACACATTCTTTCACATATTGTCTATGGCTGCTTCCCATGACAACTGCAGCGGAGTGTGTAGTTGCGACACAAATCATAAGGCCTGGGAACCTAAAATGTTTACTATGGCTCTTCATAGAAAGTTTGTTTAAAACTCTTACACCCAAACTTGTGTGTTTTTTTAAACTCTATCCCCAAACTTGTTTTTCTTACAGTAAACCCTGGTGATGCTACACACAGGCTCCGCTCCTGGAGTTGGATGAGGGCCGCGCTGTCCACATGCTTGGTGCCCAGGAGGGAATCTAACAGTAAGTTCTGCAAATGGCTCATGCTCACTCAGCTCTGGCTAGCTTTAAACAACCTGCGAACACAAATCTCCCTAAGCTATTCTGGACAGTTTTAGCACCAGTATGTGTTCTCTGAAAAGATGAAGAGTGAGCCCTGGCTGGGTAGCTCAATGGGTTAAAGCATCGTCCCTATAGCCAAGGTGGTGCGGTTCCATACAGGAAGACAACTAATGAATGCATAAATAAGTGGAACAAGTCTCTCTCTCTCTCTCTCTCTCTCTCTCTCTCTTTCTCTCTCTCTCTCTCTCCCTCCATCCCTCTCTCAAATCAATAAATAATATTTTTTATTTTAAAAATGAAAAGATGAAGAGTGAAAGTGGCAGTCCATCATCTAGTGCCCGCCCAAACTCCAAGAGTAAAATAGAATCACAGAATCGTAGGAAATAGCCGTTCACACAGAGCAGGGGATGCAGCAGGCTTAGAAAATCAGAGCTCGTAGTTCTCTGGCTATGTCAGTGGTTTCCATCAGAATCATCTGGGATCAAGACACAAAAGCAAACACCTGCTGGGAAGGGAACCCCTGAACCAGGCAAACAAGGCTAAAGGATCTGCGGGTCCTGAGTCCTCGCATTCCCTTCCCGCTGACCAGCACCAGGACAGCTTTAAGGTACTTAAATCACATTTTCCGCACTAGTCACCACGTCTTCCCGGTCCTCATCGGGCCAACCTCCACCAACACTCGTCCTTCCGCGGGGACTGAGGATCCCGGGTGGGGGTGGGCGGTAGGGTTCCCGGGACTGAGGGCGATTGGGGGGGTTAATACCAGTTGGGGGTGGGGTGGGGGCGGGGGCGCAGGGGGCACAGGGACGTCGGGAAGCGCGTGGGCCAGGCGGGAGCGGGAGCCGCCTGGCTCTCGGACTCTGGGGCAGGAGCCCAGCGCTCGGCCCCGGGCTGGTGTGCGGAGCAACCGCCGGTCCTCGGATGCGGGGCAGGGGGGACCGCCACGTGCCAGCTCTAGGCTGCGACAACGGCCCGTCGCCCAGAAGCGCTCCGACTCGGGTCGCAAACCAGGACCAGCCCACCCGCCCAGCCCACCCGCGTCCGCAGGTTGGGCTCCAGGTTTCTCCCCGCGCGACGGGGCCGCGGGACCGCAGCTGCTCGGGGCTGGGGAGGCAGCGGCGGGTCTCCGGAGCCGCGACCGCGGAGCCCTAGTCCCCCATCCGCCTCCGCGCGCAGACTGTCGTCGTGGCGACCGGACGCGGGACGCCAAACGCTCCTCCCTTGGGAGACCACGGGCCGGGGCGCTGGAGGTCCCGCCGGCCCGGGAGGCGGGTGATGTGCCCGGTGCCAGGCGGGCGGAAGCCCCACGCACCTGCTGACGGCTGGGAGGAAGGGGCGCAGCCCTGGGTACTGGAGGTGACAGCGCAAGCCCTAAGGAGAGCCTCTCCCTTACATGCGCTCCTGGGGGGCGGAGGGGGGGGGCGGGGGGGGGCGCGGAGGGGAGCGCTGGGGATGATGAGCTGATAACTGACAAACCTCCTCAGCTCAAGAGCTCAAAGGGATGGTTGGAGGCACAGCCACCGTCTTTCATGGAGGGACGGTGGTGTGGCCTCGTGAAGGTTGGTACTTGGGTAGTTGCATTGAGAACTGGCTTGTGTGAAATATAATACGCTTCTATGTTTTCTGTTTCATTCCACTCTTTGTTATTCCCTCCATTCTACTATCTTTGTGTTTACTCTGCTATTCATTTTCTAGCTTTTTATTTTATTTATTGAAAAAAATATATTTTTGACCTAACCGGTTTGGCTCAGTGGATAGAGCGTCGGCCTGTAGACTCAAGGGTCCCGGGTTCGATTCCGGCCAAGGGCATATACCTTGGTTGTGGGCACATACCCAGTAGGGAGTGTGCAGGAGGCAGCTGATCAATGTTTCTCTCTCATCGATGTTTCTAACTCTCTATCCCTCTCCCTTCCTCTCTGTAAAAAATCAATAAAATATATATATAAGTATATATATATATTTTTTATCTCAAAGAAGAAGGGAGAGGGAGAGAGAGAGAGAGACACATCAATGGGGAGAGAGAATCATTGTTGGGCTGCCTCTTGCACAGCTGCACACTGGGATTCGAGCACCCAGCTGGGGCATGTTCCCTGACTGGGAAACGAATCATGACCCTCTGGTTCATAGATAAAAGCTCAACCACTGAATCACGCCGGCTGGTCCACTTTCTAGCTGTTTAAATTATAACCACAAAACCAGCACCCTGCATAACAAATTGTTCTCATATATAAATCAATTCCTTCCCCCTTGTCCTCTCTCCTATAAAGAAGACAGGAATCTAATTTATTTCTCATTCCTTGGATAAACTAATTTTTTTCTTGTTATGAGAGAAATAATTCTAATTTGGTGCCTTGGAACCAGCCAAAAAATAGACACGAATCAGAGTGGAGATTATGGAGTGAAGTTCTTTAGGCTCACCTCATGCCACAAATTAAGCTGCAGTCACTTAAATTCCCAGCAACGGTGAGTTAACTGTGCTTAACAGACCCTCCATTCTGGCTTTGGGCAGGATGGGGGTCTATGAATGAAAAGCACTCAGTCCCTCGCTCCCAGCGCCGTCCTGTGTGAGGGGGCTGCCTCCTGCGTGTCCCTGCAGTCCCCCGTGTTCCGGCTCCCACTCTAGTGAAGTTCTTTAGGCTCACCTCATGCCACAAATTAAGCTGCAGTCACTTAAATTCCCAGCTTGGTTACAATTTATATACTCTAGACTAGAATAAGAATAAATTCAACACAGTGAAAACTTAAATATTTATTTCTATAAAATTCCCTTTGGTAGAGAATTTGTTATGCTCTCCATACCTTTATTAGGCACAGAGACCCTGAGTCCAAAAAATCTTTCTGAAGATAGAACATAATTCATGCAGTGAAAAGCGTGGGAGCTTTAAAATTATTTCTTGGGGTCCATATGGGAATAAGGGCAGAGAAGGGACCATGCGCATGCACCGGTGTTAGTTCCCATGACCTAGTGTGATTTGGCACCAAATCATCCCACATGTCTTAGAAGGCGAGGTGTCTGGTGGGGCACAGGGCCCTCATGGGGCAATTCCCTGTGGAGGCCTATTACCCTCCCCCCAATGACTGGAACAGAATCTCTCCCTTTAGTCCTCCGAATTTTGGATGAATTAAGAGAAGCCCAGGTCCCTTAAGAGCAGGGTGTCAGAGCTTGATTGTACCGCAGGGCCGTGGATTTGGTCACAGTATCTCCACATTTACCGTCTGAACTGGGAGGACTGGCGGGCCAGCCACGCCCAGGGCTGAGAGCTCTTGACTTATGTTTACCTTTCAGACCAGAAAGTTAGTCTTTAACATAGGAAACGTGAAGGGGGGGGGGGGGGGGGGCACTGAAAACACAAAAGGAAAATAGATTTATTTGCAAAAATGAATTTGTTCATAGAACTAAAATCCAGGGCAAGGTTCCACAAGTCTTCAAGCCTGGGGCTTCGGAGCTCTGGCTTCTTCCACTTGACCTCTGTGTCGATTCAAATTCAGTTTTCTTCCTCCAAATTTCGGATAAAGCTAGCGACACGCTGCCCTTACTGGTCAGGTTCCAGAGTCTGTCTGCCCACCCCTTTGCTGAGAGTTTTTATCGTAAATGGGTGCTGGATTTTATCGAATGTTTTTCTGCATCTATTGATATGATCATGTGATTTTTATCCTAATCATTATGACTATGTAGTGTATCACATTTATTTATTTGTGAATATTGTACCAATCTTGCAGCCCAGAATAAATCCCACTTGGTCATGATGTATGATCTTTCTAATGTGTTGTTGGATCCAGTTTGCTATATTTTGTTGAGGATTTTTAGCATCTGTGTTCATCAGGGATACTGACCTATAATTTTCTTTCTTTGTCCTGTCTTTATCTGGTTATGGAATAAGATAAATGCTGGCCTTATAAAATGAGCTTGGGAGTCTTCACTCTTCATGAATTTTTTGAAATAGCTTGAGGAGGATGGGTGTTAGTTCTTCTTTGAATGTTTAGTAAAATTCACCTGTGAAGCCATCCAGTCCAGGACTTTTGTTTGTTGGGAGTTTTTATATTACTGCTTCAATTTCATTAGCTGTATTAAGTCTATTCGGATTTTCTGCTTCTTCCTGATTGAGTTTTGGAAGACTGTATATTTCTAGGAATTTATCCATTTTGTCCAGATTGTCCAGTTTGTTGGCATGTAGTTGTTCATAATGATGTCACAGCTTGATTATATCACAGGGCCGTGGATTTGGTCACAGTATCTCCACATTTTCTTACAATCCTTTGTATTTCTGTGGAGTCAGTTGTTATTTCCCTTCTTTCATTTCTGATTTTATTTATTTGGATCGTCTCGGTTTTTTTCTAAATGTGTCTAGATAAAGGTTTATTTTTTCAAAGAATCAGCTCTTTGTTTCATTGATTGTATTTTTTTTTTTTAGATGCTCATCTATTTCTGCTCTGATCTTTATAATTTCCTTTCTTCTACTCACAACGGGCTTTGTTTGTTCTTTTTCTACTTCCTTTAAGTGTAAAGTTAGATTGCTGAGATATTTCTTGTTTCCTGAGATAGGCGTGTAATGCCATGAATCTCCCTCTTTGGACTGCTTTCACTGTGTCCCACGGATTTGGGGCTGTGTTCTCATTTTCATTTGTTTCAAGGTATGTTTTGATGTCTTCCTTGATCTTATTGTCCACCCATTCATTGTTTAGTAGCACTTAGCCTCTGTCTTTGTGTGTATTTTAGTTTTTATTTGTGTGTATGTGATTGATTTCTAGTTTCATATCTTGTGGTCAGAGAATATGCTTGATATGATTTCAGTCTTCTTGAATTCATTGAGACTTGTTTTGGGTCCTAATGTGTGGTCTAATCTAGAAAATATTCCATGTGAAAAGAATGTATATTCTGCGGCTTCAAGGTAAAATACTCGGAAGATATCAAATTCATCTGATCTTGTGTGTCATTTAAGGCCACTGCTTCCTTGTTGATTTTCTGTCTGGAAGATCTATTCATTGATGTCAATAGGTTGTTAAATCCCCTACTATGACTGTGATACTGTCAATCCCTTTCTTTATTTCCAACAAGATTTGTTTTACATATTTAGGTGCTTTTATGTTGGGTGCATAAACTTTTACAAGGGTTATATCCTTTTGTTGGATTATTCCCTTTGTCATCAGGTAATATCCTTCTTTGTCTCTCACAATGGTCTTTATTTTAAAGATTTTTTTTCAGATATATGTATTGCTACCCCAGCTTTTTTTTTTTTTTCATTTCAAATTGGATGAAATATCTTTTTTCATTCCTTTACTTTTAGCCTCTGTGTATCTTTCATTCTGAGGTGGGTCTCTTGTAGACAACATATGTATTGGTCTTGTTTTCTAATCCAATCAGCTACCCTATTTCTATTGATTGGAGCATTTAAGCTATTTGCATTAAAAGTGATTGTTGATAAGTACATATTTATTGCTATTTTGTGTGTGTGTGTTTTTTAACTGCATTCCTATGTTTTTCTTTCTTCTTCTTAAAGTAGTCCCTTTAACAATTCTTGCACTACTGGTTTGATGGTAACAAACTCCTTTAGCTTTTGGTCTCTGCCACTCTGATGACTTCAATCTGCCCAGGGCAAATGCAGTCCAGTTCTGGATGTGGAGAAGTCTTACTGCCCTCAACTAATCGGGAACAAATACATCTTTGTCTTGCTTATTTTTTTCCCCAGAGCTTATAAAGGAGAGAAAATAGTGATCAACAAAACTTATTTACTTTGCTAGATTAAAACAAAACAGAAACAAACTCATAGATAAAGAGAACAGACTGATGGTTGCCAGGGGGGAGAGGCTTTAGGGGGGCTGAGTGAAAAAGGTGAAAAAATCAAGTACAAATTGATAGTTTCAAAATAGTCATGGGGATGTAAAGTACAGCATAGGGAATATAGTCAATAATATTGTAATAACTATGTATAGTGTCAGGCAGTACTAGACTTATTGGAGGGATCAATTCATAAGTTATATAAATGTCTAACCACTACGCTGTACACTTGAAATGAATATATTATATCTCTACTGTAATTTAAAAATAAATTAAAAAATGGACAGCAGCAGAGCCATTGCTTTCCAATAAGACAAATAATAAATTTTACAAACTTAAGGAAAAATACAATTTATTCAAAAGGCTAAGAGAGTATCGGAATCCACGTAACACTAAAAAGCCTCGTTCTCATGACTGAAAATACAAGGATAATAAAACCTCAGCTGCATCCTGTTCTCCTGAACCTCCTGTTCACCCTTTCTGACATCTCCCAGCAGAAGGCTCCCTCTTCCTGTCGGTCTGTGGGTGAGCAGCCTGCCTTAGCTCATACTCTCTGGAGGGGCAAAATGCACATGCCTGACCCACAAGCAGAGGGCTGGGGGGTGTCCCTGCTGGCCCCGAAAACAAGCTTCCTGAGTGGTTATGAAGTATAAGGGCTGAGGGCTGAACCGGAGCTGACTGGGGGAGGCAGCAAGCAACACTGGCGGAAAGATAAACCAGCCAGAGAAGAATTCGAATCTACCTCCTTCATTTCTTCTACCAACATTGAGAAGTACCAAGTTCATATGTGACTCTGAGGACAGAGTCTGTGAACGAGACAGGTTTGTCCCTGGCTCGGTGGGTATTTGTGGCATGAACCTAGAATCTCCAAGGACTGATCAACAAATGTTTGTTACATGCAAGTCTGGGAATTTATGACACTAGTTCAAAGTTGAATGCAATAATTTTATCAAAGACTTTTAAAAAATTTAATAAAATAAATTATGGAAATGAATTTACCTGTGTTTTAATTTGTTAATTTAATTTTTCCAGGGCTATCAATGTTTAAAATAAAGAGTATTTTTATAACAGCTTTAGAGTCCCTCCTTTCTGCTGCTAGAGACTAGGGTGCAAATGGGTGTATTAAAGAATCACAGGTGTTACAATGATCCTATATAATAAAAGCCCAATGACCCAAATGGTGGAATGACCAGAATGACCAGAGGCCAGAACGACTGCCACCCCTCGCCCTGGCCGACCCCACATCCCAGGAGGGACCCCCACCCCAATTGGGGGTGGGGTGGTTTGCTGGCCCCTTGCCCCGTCCAGCCCCATCCCCCATGAGGGACCGCCCCCCCCACCCTGATCCAGGGCCCCTGTCAGGGCAGGCCGGCCAGCCCCCACTCGTGCACTAAGCCTCTATCCTATATAATAAAAGGGTAATATGCAAATTGACCCTAACGGTGGAACAACCAGAACGACTGCTTGACCAGTCACTATGAGGCTCACTGACCACCTCTCGGTTCCTTTCCCCGGCTGGCAGGCTCCAATCGCCCAATGGTGAACAGGGAACCGAGGGTTGGTGGCAGGGGATGTGGGTGGTGCCAGACCAAGGCCCCTGCCCTGCCAGTCGCCCCACACACAGAGGGCAACCTGCAGCGGGGGCAGGGCCGGCAAGCAGGCAGAATGGCTGACCTTTTGGTTCCTCCCCCTGGCCGGCAGGCTCCGATCACCTGATGGCAAATGGGGAACTGGGGGTAGGTGGCAGCAGGGGGTGGGGCTGACTGCAGGCAGCCAGGAAAGATGGCCCTGATTGCAGGCCAGGCCTAAGGACCGTACCTGTGCAAGAATTTCATGCGCTGGGCCTCTAGTATTTATATAAAAGGCACAAAATAAGGGCAAGCAGAGATGGTAATTTGATGTTTTCTTCCTTATTATCTTATTATTCTCGGCTCTCTAAACAGCTTTTCTCTAGGAAAAAAACTCTTTTTTTTTTTTTAAAGTGTCACTTTTTTTTTTTAATATATTTTATTGATTTTTTACAGAGAGGAAGAGGGAGAGATAGAGAGTTAGAAACATCGATGAGAGAGAAACATCGACCAGCTGCCTCCTGCACATCTCCCACTGGGGATGTGCCCGCAACCCAGGTACATGCCCTTGACCGGAATCGAACCTGGGACCTTTCAGTCCGCAGGCCGACGCTCTATCCACTGAGCCAAACCGGTTTCGGCAGGAAAAAAACTCTTACAGTGGAGGATGGAGGCTACTACTGGGGTGAGGTCAATGGTTAGTAATGATTAAAGACCAGAAATAAATGCGCCTTGAAATATTCAGTTAAATGTAGCCAATAATATTTGCCCCCAAATTTCTGATTACTTTTCAGCTTCCCAGTTCTTTATGAATCAGTTAAAATACCCAGCTAGTGGCCTCCCAATAGTCATACATGTCACCCCATCCCAGGCATTTTGCTTACTCTGCCCTTTGGGGGAATGCTGTCTGAACAAGGAAACATCCTGTTCTCTATATATGTTTATGATCCAACCAGAGTAGGCTTTTTGTTGTTGTTGTTCTTTTTAAGCCTGCTATGTTTGTGAAATAGTTTTAATTTAACATTACTGAGACATCCGCCAAGCTAGTGCAGGTACTTCTGATTGGGAAACCCAATTAGGACTTGTTCTGAGTTTGATTATCAGTCAGAAACATGCATAGAGAGATGTTCATTAGAGAGCTACTGAGAGCTGCGATAAAGCAGCGAAAGGCTGAATCCAGAGCAGCTGTCACTCTCCCTCACACTGTTTCACATTTGCGTGAGGGAGGGTGACAACCACATGACCTCAGTGTTCTGTGGTGCCCATTGAACGTGCACCACTGGGCGAGGTGTGGTCCTGACTCTCAGGATATCGCCGGGCATTTCACAACATGACATTGCAGACTAATGGCAAACAGCAGCATTGACTCAGCCCACAGACGGCTGCGTCTGCCTGCTGTCCCATGTGGGTGTGCTTTCACCTTTAATCACAAACTTGGAGACTGTCTGTGGTATGTGCAAGGTGGGGCGGGGTTCCCTACCTGTTACTTTGTGGAGCACCTCAAACGTGATGTCTTCCCACCCTCCTGCCGCAGGGCTGTGATTGTCGGGGTGAGTGCCTTCTACACACGGATCTGCTACTGGTCATTATCTCGGGATTGGACTTGGTTTGGTGAGGTCATTCCAGACATTCCAGGGCTTTCAGAGGCTCAAACACCGGCCTCCTACTCCTTGAAAGGGATGAGGAGCAGGAAGATGCAGAAGGCTTGAAGGATCGGGCACTGGCCAGGCTGGGGTCACAGGGCAAAGAGCATATGGAGGGGCACTGGGCAGCCAGGGCCAGCAGGGGGACCCTATGGGGTACAGAGGGACTTATAAGAGGGGAACACCGATGGGTGAGGTACACTCTGCTTCCTCAGCACCATGTGTTTGATGGAACTTCTGAGGTTGCTCAGGGTGCGTTTCTCAGACTGTTTTTGAATGAATGGATTTGGCAAAAATGAACAGAATTTGACTAACTCAGCAAATTAACGTTGTCCTACAAAATGGTAGAAGGGCTACCTTTTCCATCCCTCGAATAGAAGGCTTAAGAAGTAGACTGAGCCCAGCCTGTATGGCTCAGTGGTTGAGCATCAACTTATGAACCCGGAAGTCACCTGGTCAATTCCCAGTCAGGGCACATGCACAGGTTGTGGGCTTGATCCCCAGTAGGGGGCATGCAAGAGGCAGCCGATCACTGTTTCTCATCATTGATGTTTCTATCTCTCTCTCCCTCTCCCCTGCTCTCTCTGAAATCAACAAAAATGTATTAAAAAAAAAAAAAAGAAAAAGGAGGAGGCTGAGTATCCCTTTCAGGCGCCTTAGTTGTGTGCTGCTCCCCTCTGGCTCAAGGGGTGCCCGTGCACAGGCCTCCACGCAATGAGAGTCCTCGTCCTCATTTTGTCGACTGATGTGATCGAAGCTCCTGAGCAGTTTATTTGAAAAGCGTTCAAGAAATTTAGCCCCTAAAGCAGCGTTTCTCAACCTGTGGGTCGCGGCCCCTTTGGGGGTCGAACGACCCTTTCACAGGGGTCGCCTAAGACCATCAGAAAACACATATATAATTACATATTGTTTTTGTGATTAATCACTATGCTTTAATTATGTTCAATTTGTAACAATGAAATTGGGGGTCACCACAACCTGAGGAACTGTATTAAAGGGTTGCGGCATTAGGAAGGTTGAGAACCACTGCCCTAAAGGCTTCAGTAATAGCTATTTCAAACATTAAACACATTATTTTAAAAATGAAAAAAGGGAAAAATATGTTTTCACACTGGTTGTTCCATTAAACAATGCCTATTTTCTGCATAAAGAAACCAAATTCAAGAACACAACCTTTAATACCAGACAACAAAGTGTTTTAACGTGATTAACCTTATTTGGAAGCTAAAAAAAAAAAGAGCAAAATGACAGAACTCATATTTTCTAAAGAAAGTCAGTTGGTGTCTGTCTAACGGTGTAACATTTCCCACTTGGTGAAGACAAGTAATGTCTGTAAGACCAGAGATCTCACGAAGATCAGTATCGGGATAGGCCCCCTCCAGGGCATCCCAACTGTCCCTGCTCCTCAGCCCTACGGGGACCACCGGAGCTCAGGAGACCGGAGGCCAAGGGCCAGCTGGGGTGGGAGGTGGTAGCAAACTGCACCAGGTGTTTCTGTACTATGACGCCTGTGCCCCGGTGGGGCAAGGGAGAGGCAGGCAGGAAGGAGCTGGGCAGGACCCCTGTGCCTGGCTGCAGCATTAAGCCCGTGGCCCTGACCCCTGCTCTAGGACAATAAGGCTGTGGCCGAGGCAAGTGACCCTGCACTCTTACCGCGCACCTGCTCACCCCATAACTCACCCAGAGCTGCAGCAGGACCAAGACAGCTGTTCCCATCCTTCCAGAGGATGCTTGTACCCTCAGGTAAAGGGACTGAGGCTCAGAGAGTCTGGGCCACCGCCTCTGGGGCTCCACCCAGGCCTCTGCGAGAAGAGGCCCCGGATTCCAGCACACGCTTCGCTTCACACAGAGCACACGGCAGTGTGGCCACACACAGGCCCACCCTCTTCCCCTCTGAAAAGCACTCTTTGTAGCTTCTTTAAAAAGGAAACACCTCCACCAGGGAGGAGCATTATTTGCTTCTGGGTGGAACAGACTTTATTTAGGATCAAGCTCCCTGGGTGCCCCTGCCCACAGGGGGGAGCAGTGAAGGGAGGAGGAGAAGGGGTACCACAGATGCACTGTGGGGGCCAGTTTAGAAGAAAGGCTGGGGAGAGCTTAGAGCATGAGGGGGCTGCAGGCCCACAAACCCAGCCTCCCTCAGCTGGACACACCCTCTCTCCTCCACAAGTCTGCCCTCTGGAAGGATCTGGGAAGTGGCAGAGCAACAACCATTTGGGGCGCTTAGTGGTTGGGTTGGCTTAACCCTCAGATGCCTGCCTGTCCTTTCCAGGGGCAATTAAAGCCAATCTTTCACTCATTTGGCAGCTCTTTGCTGAGCACCTACTTTTGTGCTAGGCCCTGTGCCGGGCATGCACACAGCAGGAAAACAGACAGGCTGTTTCACATCCCCCCTGACCTTAGAGCTGGTGGGAGAAACTAACCACACAGACAGCTCTATAATCACACATGGCATACGGGCATGTCCCAGGGGGCAGATGATGGTGGCCCTGCTGGAGGCCGGCAGGGAGTGAAAGAATCTGTAAAAGCAGGATGGAGAGGGCAGGTGCAGGAATCTAACCCCTGTGCTTTCAGAAGCTGGCAAGTCCAGTTATGCCATAGTAAGGATGCTTTTATCAGTAGGCGCCCAAAGCCAAGTTCAAATACTGGATCATGGAAAAGGGTCATTTATTCCCGGCAAGGGTCGAAGAGCTGAATCTGGCCCTCAGGCTGGAGTGGAAGGTGTGTTCTTCCCTTGGAGGGGCAGCTTGTAGCCCAGCAACTGTTGCCGTGAGATGCCCGGGCTTCCTGAAGAAGAAATGACAATACCTACACCGTCAGCAAATATTTGTGAATCGTTTGTTAAAAGAAGAACAGAGGATCATCTGGTAGTCCTATGTTTTAATTTTTTGAGGAGCCTCCATACTGTTTTCCATAGTGGCTGCATGAATTTCCATCCCCACCAGCAATGCAAAAAAGGGCTCCCTTTTCTCCACATCCTCGCCCACGCTAGTCATCGCTTGTCTTTTTTATAACAGCCACCCCGACAGGTGTAAGGAGATACCTCCTGGTTTTTATTTGCACTCCCCTGATCATTAGAGATGCTGAGTACCTGAAAGCCATTTGAATTGCTCCTTTCAATAAGTGTCTGTTTTTGTATATGTCAGATGTATTTCAATAAAGCTGTAAAAAAAAAAAAAAAAGGAAAGAGTAGAGGGAATGTCTGTGCCTCTTGTGAAAGCCAAGGGAGGGATGCCAAGTGGCGTCTTTAGGGTGTGGCCATCTCTGTCTACTCAGGTGCCCTGCTTACTCTGTGTCCACAGACACGCACGCCCTCTGCCTCCACATGTGGGCACTCACCCTACTGCGGAGCAGAGGGCAGTTAGGAGAGGTACATAGAAGCTACCTCAACCAACTTATATGTTTGGGGTTCAAGTGTTCTTTTATTGAACTCTGTGGGTAGCTGAATAATAAACCAAGCATGCCTTTTATGGTTGAAAATCCTGTCATCCCTTCTCTTACATGAATCTAGTACACCGGGAGCTATTATTAAATTGTGTTGTGGACAAATGAGGAAATTGGACACTCGAGTCTTTTACCCTGAATTTCTGTTTTCATTGTATCATGATTGTACCGAGGGGTGGAATGTGTGGAAAAGATAAATAAAAGCTTATTTGGATATGGGACATTATAATTCCCGAGGTGTTTACACTACATTACTGTATTTGATCCATGCAATGTTCCTGGGGACTAGGCAAGAAATATGTCAGTTTCACAGATGATGAAACTTATGTCCTTATGTTTAAGTAACTTGACCAAGGAGATATGACTTTGGATAGTGAACACACAATGCCAAAGGTCATATAATTAATTCGTTTTGTTTTTTCATCCCATTCTTCTAAACCCGTGGTTGGCAAACTGCAGCTCGAGAGCCACATGCGGCTCTTTGGACCCTTGAGTGTGGCTCTTCCTAAGCCGTAGGAGTACCCTAATTAAATTAATAACAATGTACCTACCTATTTACCTCTTCCTAAATTATGGCACAGAAAATAAAAGCTGTCTAAAGAATCCTAAATTTATTGTATGTCTGGATAATTAAATTTTACTATATTTTGTTTTAATAAAATTTGCAAATAGCTCAGGAGATTTCCCCTAGAGTTCCAAATTAAACACACATGGATCATATACATTTACATCTCAATTGCATGGCAGGTCCAAATTATTAATTTTAATCTTTCATTAGAATAAAAGTCTTTACTTTTTTCACCAGGTTTTTTTTAATGGCTAATGAAAGCAGTGGGTTATATAGTGGCATCTTTGTCTCATTTGACAATCACCAGCGCCATCTACTGTCAAGAAATAAACTCATGAAGGATTGAACAATTTGTTAGTGAATTAGGGCTGAATGAAGAAAAGATAATTTTATAATTCTGGGACTTCATTGATATATCAATGTACACATTTTATTTTAGATTATGACTTCCTTAAAGCAATTTACAGAAAGAGCCCAATGAAATTAAATTGTAATCACTTATTTAATGATTAAGAGGACTAACTTCGGAAGAGGATAAAAATGGGAGGAGTCTCAGCTAAACCACTTAGTAGATATGTGACTCCTCTTACCCTCAGTCTTTCTATCTGTAAAATATGAATAATTATATTTGTTAGGTTATTTTTTTGATTAAAGAATATGTGTAAAATCTATCCCAAACCTAGCAGAACAGTGTTACATGGCATATGTTGAGTCAAGCTATGTATTTCTATCTCATGTGAGATAGAAAGACTTGGAAAGAGCAAGATTCACAGCTAAATGAAAGCCAGGTTTACATTCAATTTTCATCTGGTTCCAAAGTTATCGTTTCTGTCAACTCCCCTTCTGATAGCCTTCTGCGGATGTTCACTTTGGGGCCATCAGTGAGAACCTGCTTTTCAGTACGGATATGAGCCTCATGCTGTGTGGTCTGATGCACGTATCTCATTGTATGGATGTGTCAACTTTACCTAACGGTGCTATACACATCTATTTAAGAAAGTAATTTCAGAAAGGCTTTAGTTTGACCATAACCAAGGATGAGAAGAACAATAAACCTGTGTCCTCATAGCATTTTGTATAGATTCCCATTACTGCTATTTCACTGCGTCATCAAAGGTTTTCACAAAGCTCTTTCTTTCTGGAGTAGAATTTCTCAAGGGCAGAATTCATGTTTGTTAAATGAACAAATGAAAAAAATGATAACATTAACTCTCCCAGGATGAAGAGGCGATGCCTCCCTCCGAGGGTGTTGGAGGACAGGGGCCTCAAATTCTCTGCTCTACCGCATGGAGTGTTTACCTGAGATTTGCTGATTGAACTTGAGTCAGATTGACTGAAAATTGTCCTCGATGTATTTCCTTGCATACAAACCACTTGAGAGTGTTATTCTTTCCCCCTTTTAATTAAATCAAGACACATTCTTTTCATTCAGATTTCTTCTGTAGAGAATGTGAGAGAATTTTACTGAGATTCAAAAATGTCAATAATTAGAAATGGATAAAATACATATGTAAATCACAAAATATTATTGCTAAAGTTGTTTTTAAAACTAAGGGTGTCTTGGGGAGAAGAGGAAGGGAGAAGAAGGTAAAGAGGGCATATGATGATGGAAGGAGATGTGACTTTGGGTGGTAAACACACAATACAATATACAGATGATGCGTTATAGAAATATATACTTGAGACCGATATAATTTTGTGAACCAATGTCAACCCAATAAATTCAATAAAATTTTTTAAAGATTGCAAAAAAAAAACACAATAGCAACTACATAGAAGCATTTTAAGTATTAAGTGAAATAACATATGTAAAGAATCTAGTCCATTGCTTCCTCAACTTCATTCTTTCACTTAATAGTATATTTCCTGAGCTTCTATTATGTGTTGGACAGACAGTGTTTTAAGTACTGGTGTAAGATAGTAAAAAAAGGGGGGAGGGGAAATAAAATCCTGCCCTTGTGAACTTTGGGGATGGAATGGCAGGCAGGGAAACTGAAAAATATTCAAATGAAAAGTGCTATGAACAAAAGCAAAGCAGGGATGGGAGACCAGAGTGCCATGGAACAGCATGAGGGCCTCGCTGAGTGGTGATACTTGAGCAAAGAGCTGATGACGCGAGAGAGTGTCCTATAAGGATATGTGGGAAAAAGAGTCTCAGACAAAGAAGACTCGAAAAATAAGGGCCCCATAAGATGGAAGTATGCCTGGCCCAATAAATGCCAAGAGATGCTTCTTCCCACCTCTGCTCCCACACCTCAGCCCTGTGGTTTTCCTGATGGTGATTCCCATGATCATATCGACTTAAGGTACATAAGTATGGGCCACATGTATGTACATAGATGTAGGGACATCCTTGACAAAGACCTAATTCTTGCAGTATGCCTTAAAGGGTATAGAGTAGTCCTACCCAGTTTGACTCAGTGGATAGAGCAACTTCCTGTGGACTGAAGGGTCCTGGGTTTGATTCTGATCAAGGGCACATGCCTGGGTTGCGGGCTTGATCCCCAGTAGGGGATGTGCAAGAGGTAGCCGATCAATGATTCTCTCTTATCATTGATGTTTCTATATTGCTCTCCCTCTCCCTTCCTCTCTAAAATCAATTAAAAAATATTTTTTTAAAGCAAGGGTATAGAGTAGCCAAGATGAAGTTCTCTGTGGCAAGATCATTCCTGACTAACTGATTTACCATGTTGTTAAAGTGCCTGGGTTTCCAGACCTACCGTAGGGCCCTACATAACATCGAACGTAGACGGAATATGGGGCATTGGTAATGGAGTACAGTGGAAAACAACTCTGTTACCAGTGTTCAGCACAATGTTCTAAATTCTGTTTCAGCTCTAACATCTATAATTCTATGCTATATAAAAAGAGCAAAGGGAAAATTCATTACCTGTACTAAGGGTTGAATGGGCCTTTGTGGGTTGACCTGGAGACCCGACAAACATTTCTAACATTTTCTTTAGAGAAAAATGAGCTCTGGGTTTCACATGCTACACTTATAGACTATTCATGAGTTGGAGACTTCCTGTGGTGGGTCAGAACATCCCTGGTGGCCTTGCACAGGAAGAGATTACAGAGCAAAGCAAGGAACTGCTATAGCTGGCTCAGTGTGGGAGAAACACTAATCATGACAGACAGCCCAGACACCCTTGGAGAGCCATGTCCACAGCATTGCATGGTAGCTGCTAAAACAGAAGGCAGGCGCCCAGCCAGCATGGCTCAGTAGTTGAGTGTTACCTAGTCCGATTTCAGTCAGGGCATATGCCTGGATTTCACTCCCCAGCAGGGGGCATGCAGGAGGTAGCCAGTCAACGATTCTCTCTCACGATTGATATTTCTATCACTCTCCCTCTCCCTTCCTCTCTGAAATCCATAAAAATACATTTTAAAATAATAAATGAATTAATAAATAAATATAACAGAAGGCAGCAACCCCGTGTGTACAAGTCAACTGACCGATGGAGCGCTGTAAAGAGAAACCCTAAACATGTTAACATGCTTTTCTCTTCACATTTGGGAACCTGTGCCCGCCTCTGGAGGCAGCCTGAGTCATCATCCGTCTCAAGGATTAAGACAGATTGTTGCAGCAAGAATTTGAATGGGGGAAAATACTTTGAATGATTGTTTTAGTATTTGAAACAGAATTTTGTAACAGAACACTAAGCTTCGAAATCAGGCTTCACTTACAGAGTCAGAAAGTTGTTCTAAATTCTTTTATTTCCTTCTTTAACTTGAAAATCCATATAGGATGAAAATTTTTGTACAGGAAATAAAAAATAGGTGAGGGAAAGCCTTTCTCTTTAAACCCAGGGAAGAGTAGCAAAGACAAAGGAGAAAGAAGCTGGTTGAATAACCGTTGGCAGCAAGCTTCTTCACACTCCCTTTGGTATTAAGAAGTTTGCACCATGAATGTGAACCAACTCACTGCTTTTTTCATCCAGGAAATCTAATTCAAAATCATTTAATAATTGACTGAACTACCAGAGTGTGCTTAGTGGTATAGTAAATACTGAATACCATCAAGGCCAATATGTTTCATTCAAATCATTCTCATTATTATGTGTTAATGTGGCAACTGACCCATAACAATAGCAGTGATTTCTTGATGAGGTAGGATGGTTACTGAGGGAGAAGTTTTATGAAGTCAAGGATGTCTGAACTATGAAATGAGCTCATAGTGTTTCTGCAAGTTAAGAAACCAGTTTAAACTCGATGGGAATAACATTGCCTTTATAATAAGCTCCATGGTTCTCCCTTCCCCTCCTCTTCACTTGCTTTTCCCTTCAATGAACATCCCTCCACCTTGTCACGCAGGCCCGAGTGTGCACGTGGCTTCCCATGTCTGCCTGTATTTCGTGGCAAGCCTTTCTTTTTCCCAGATCAATTATTTTTGTTGAGGAAACACCTAGTCAATATCACTTTTGAGGCAACACCTTATAAAAGTGTTCCTGGTATCACACTTCAAACAACTGGCCCGAACAGAGCTGTCCAACCAGAACTACTCAATTGTATTCTCAGTTGCATCTTTTGTTGTTGTATTTAATCCTCACCTGAGGATATTTTTTCTATTGATTCTTACAGAGAGTGGAAAGGAGGAAGAAAGGGGGAGGAGAGAGAGAGAGAGAGAGAGAGAGAGAAAGGAACAACAATGTGAGAAAGAAACATCCATTGGTTTCATCCTGCACACACCCGAATCAGGCCAAATGAACCCACAAACAAGGTACTTGCCTTGACCAGAATTGAACCTAGGACTCTTCCATGAGGCTGGAGTATGGTGTGAGGGGAGGAGGAGTGGATGCAGAACCAGATGCTCTAACCACCGAGAACAGTGGCCAGGGCCTCACTTGGATCTATACTGACCAATTAGAGCACCTCCATAATGAGCCATCAGAACATGTGATTCCAACCAATCAAGATAGTAATATGGGGTTCAATCAGTCAGCTCCAGATTGGATGAGCCATTTGCTGACAATAGACCTCTCAGGGAGCAGAGTGGGGAATTTATAAAAATCAGCCTCCCCTTTGTCTCAGGGAGACACACGACCCTTCCCGCCAGAGCCTGCCTCTCTGTTGACCTGAATCACGTGTCTCCTTGTATCCCCCCCTATAATGAAAACTTCTGTTGGCATGAGATTGATTGGCGGCAGTGACCTTGTGTGGACCAAAACAACCCTCCCCATCCCTAAGGGATTTGAGCGCACCCGAGTCTCCGATGATTGGCTGAAGATACAAATTTGCCAGCCAATGGGAGTGAGCCACACCCCACCAGGGTCTCATAAAAGGCAGGCACCTCAGGCCAACCTGCCCTTCTGATTCTGGACAGATGCCAGGAGGAAGGGTCTCTCGTTTTGGGCCGCGAGATGGCTTCCGGATCGGGGAACGGCCATCTCCGCCGCCCCTCTGGGCAAAGGCCCACTGACCGGCCTCCCCTCCGAAAGGAATTCCTTAGGAGGAAGAGGCTCGGGTGTGGAGGAGAAACCACTGGAAGAAAAAGGGAAGACTTCCTCCGGGTTCACAGAGACCGCCAGCACCCACAGAGGAGAAGCAGGAAGCTGCCCCAGTCAGGGGTGCTCAGGGAAGAGGAAAAGAGGCTCCAGGGACAGCCCCTGCGCTCGAGCAGACCCCTCTCCGGGAGAGGAGCGCAGTGCGGCTTCGGAGAAGCGAGCAAAGAGCCCTGATGCTGGCCACCGCAGCTGCGGCCAAGGGACTGGGTCCCCCTGCCCCAGCAGAGCGCAGAGGAAGCGCCCCGGGCACAGGAAACAGCCCAGACCCAGGCCCTCGGGAGGCCAGCCGCCTCTGCTGCGGACAAGCCTGGTGGCTTCCCTGCGCACCTTGTCGGAGGCCACTTATGGCAACATCGTCCAGATGCAGCAGCAGCAGGCACCCGCCCCACTGAGCTGGGAGTGCTATGCCCTGCTGGCCGAGCTGCGGGGGCATTTGCATGCCCAGGTGCAGACCATCTATGCCATGGCCACCCAGGCCGCCTATGTCTTCCCTGCTGAGGCGTGGCTCAGCCCGGCCCCACCGCCGGGGCCTTCCGGTCCGGAGGGAGATGGAGAGGAGAAGCCCAGAGCTCTTCCTGGGAGGGCGCCCTGGGAGCCTGTGCCTCTTCCCAGGCAGGAGAAGGCTGGGGCTGCCAGTGGATGGTTAGGGCTCAGCTGAGGGCACTGGGCCCCATTCTGCAGATGCAGACCTGGGCGCCACAGCAGAGCTCTGTTCCTTCAGGATTCTCCCAAAGGACCAGCACGGCCTCTTTGAAAGACACTGTGTGACTAAGTGGTCAGAATTGTCTTCAAAAAGGACTTTGAAAACCAAGACTCAGGTGGTGAACTCTGGGTTTCCTGGAGGGCTATAGTTCCAAAGTGTAAATTTCATCTTAGACATTTCATATATGTTTACACTCCTTTTGAGAGCCAAGCATTATTTGAAAATGAGAACCAATCTATGGGTTCAGTGCTCATGACTGAATTCTGAAAAGCCTGTAACTCCTCCCTCTGTCACCTCCATCCCTGGAAGACTGACATCACAAGCCTTGAGGAGCCTTTAATTCTGTTGGAGAAATGTTTCTACTTTCCCATTTGATGGAATCCTGGTGAGATCACCATGTCCTTTTTGTTTCCCCGTGAGTTACTGCATATTAAATGCTATTGGTCACAGGTATTTACCTTTCAGCTGGCTGATATGATAGGTGTAATTGTAAATTTCCTCCTATGTTATAGATTTCAATGTATTCCATTTTATTAGAGGATACTAAATATAATATTAAATATTATTATTTTCTTAACATATTGTATTTTATATGATTTTTTATTTGCATTTTTATAATGGACTCGTGTAATCTTTAATTAAATAAATTCTTATAATTTTTATATTGTTATTGCCTGTATTTACCTATCAAATCCCTTTGAGTGCTGTTTGTTTTAAGTCATTGATGAGTTTTACCTGCTCAGGTCCCCAGAGTCCTGTCTGTTTGGCAGTCAAATCTGTCCATGTGAACACAGGGCCTGGGGCACTGAGAGCCTGCACTGAGCCCTTACCTGGCTCTGGATGGCAGGCCCAGCTGATTATGTAATTTTTATATAAGAAAATTAAAGTTTGGGGGGGAAAGATGAAACCAGTTTAGCTCAACTGGCATAGCTCAATGTTTTAGCAAGACCTAGGAACCAGGAGGTAATGATTCAATTCCAGGTCAGGGCACCTGCCCAGGTTTTAGGCTCAGGACACATCGGATCAGTGATTCTCTCTCATCATTGATGTTTCTCTCTCTCTCACCCTCTCCCTTCCTCTCTAAAATAAAATAAGATACATATTAAAAAGAAATGAGAGTTTAGTCCCAGCTTTTGTCGATGCGAACTCGACAGACAAGACTTGCTTATATGTTTGATGTCTGCAATATTTTAAATTATTATAATATATCATACTATGAAGGAAGGCAGCATGCTCTTAAATGATTGATAAGATCAAAGAGCAAATAGACACAAAAAGCTGGGATTTTGGAAGCAGTTTTCACATATTGGGATGGTGATAGTCATCAGTGAGGGGGATGATGATCTTAATGTAGCACACGAGAGAAACGTGCGTGAAACTGCATTTGGTAGAATGTTGTTGAAGTTTTCTATTGAGAGAAGATTCACACATAGGTAATCCCATGGATGTGGAATCTGTTTCTTTCGTTAAAAGGTTATTTAAATATTCTACTATAATAAGGAAAGAACATACTAGAACTCTTACTTTCATTTTAAATTAAATTTTATTAATGTTTAATATTCAAGGTATCAATAGAAGCTTCTGTATTCTTTTTTTTTTTCCCCTTCCCCCCAGTGTCTCATGTCCATTGGTTATGCTCATATGCATGCATACAAGCCCTTCAGTTGATCTCTTAACCCCCTCCCTCCTGCCCCCCAACCTTCCCCAGCCTTCCCGCTGCAGTTTGACAATCTGTGTGAGGCAGCTCTGCCTCTGTATCTATTATTGTTCAAAAGTTTATAATGGTCTCTATTATCCATGAATGAGTGAGATCATGTGGTATTTTTCCTTCATTGACTGGCTTATTTCACTTAGCATAATGCTCTCCAGCTCCATCCATGCCGTTGCAAATGGTAAGAGTACCTTCTTTCTTACAGCAGCATAGTATTCCATCGTGTAGATGTACCACAGTTTTCTAATCCATTCATCTACTGATGGGCATTTAGGCTGTTTCCAGATCTTAGCTATGGTGAATTGTGCTGCTATGAACATCGGGGTGCATATATCCTTTCTGATTGGTGTTTCTGGTTTCTTGGGATAAATTCCTAGAAGTGGGATCACAGGGTCAAATGGGAGTTCCATTTCCAGTTTTTTGAGGAAACTCCATACTGTCTTCCATAGTGGCTGCACCAGTCTACATTCCCACCAGCAGTGCACAAGTGTTCCTTTTTCTCCACATCCTCTCCAGCACTTGTCGTTTGTTGATTTGTTGATGATAGCCATTCTGACAGGTGTGAGATGGTACCTCATTGTTGTTTTGATTTGCATTTCTCGGATGATTAGTGACTTTGAGCATGTTTTCGTATGTCTCTTGGCTTTCTGAATGTCCTCTTTTGAAAGGTGTCTATTTAGATCCTTTGCCCATTTTTTGATTGGATTGTTTATCTTCTTTTTGTTAAGTTGTATGAGTTCCCTATAAATTTTGGAGATTAGGCCCTTATCAGATATGACGTTGGCAAATATGTTTTCCCATGCAGTGGGTTTTCTTGTTGTTTTGTTGATGATTTCTTTTGTTGTGCAGAAGCTTTTTATTTTGATGTAGTCCCATTTGTTCATTTTCTCTTTAGTTTCAACTGCTCTAGGAGCTGTATCAGTGAAGAAATTGCTTCGGCATATGTCTGAGATTTTGTTGCCCTTGGATTCTTCTAGAATTTTTATGGTTTCCTGTCGTACATTTAAGTCCTTTATCCATTTTGAGTTTATTTTTGTGTATGGTGTAAGTTGGTGGTCTAGTTTCATTTTCTTGCATATATCTGTCCAATTTTCCCAACACCATTTGTTGAAGAGACTATCTTGGCTCCATTGTATGTTCTTGCCTCCTTTGTCAAATATTAATTGAGCATATTGGTTCGGGCCGATTTCTGGGGTCTCTATTCTAAATAATATTCTTAAATAATATACATATATTGGGGATTTGGGCTCCAACAGTTTTTGCTGATTGGGGTACACAATCAATAAAGTTTGCAGCCCACTGGATTAGAAGATAGAACTCTCAGGATGTTTTAGCCTGGTGTAATTAAAGAGTTGGTTTCTTTAATTCCTCCTCAGACTGCTTCGTTTTGATTGTGTCCTGCCACATCTGTATGGCTATATGGAAAAAGGATGTAGTAACGAAATGGTTTCTGATTATGATTTAGTTTGCCTTGTAACTTAACTACAGGGAAAGTACAAAAATAGTCCAGCCCATTCTTCTCAGAGAGAAAGAACCAAGTAGTTGACATTTTGGTTAGTCTGTAACCTGAGTTAATCTCTCAGGGTCGGAGGAGTCTGAGGCCTTCCCTGCGGGGATGCTGGAATGAGATGATTTGTACAGGAAGGTATCTGCCAGCCACCAAGGGCCTCCTTCTTAACCAGTGGTTTCCAAACTGCAGCCTGACCCCTCCACGGTGGTCTCCATCTCAACCCACTCCCACCCCGCAGTCTGCTTTAATCCATTTATAAGTGGTTTAACTTCTTCCCAAATGAGATTTTAGACTGTTGCTAACATAAAAACACTCAAACTTGTAAAGAAAGCTGGGTTCATCAAATTTCACCTGTAAATCTACAGACACGTCTCTTCTGGGATGAGCATTTCGTTACCAGGTTCCATCTGTTGCCTACATATCAGTCTCAGGGCTCCCTGCTGGGTGCAATCTTGGAGGAACACTGCCCTCTCTCAGCTTAGCTCAGCTCTTTAAGATTCCTGGACTCCCTCAGGCAACACCTTTGTCCACATCTGCCTGCGCCTCGAAGTCAGAGGTTCTCTGGTCCTCCCCAGCTCCTGTGGAATCTAGCCCCTACTACACAGTAGCTGCTTAATGAAGCTTTGTTGACAGGAATTGCTGATGAAGGAACAAAAGAAAGTGTAAGAACATCAAATGCAAGGAACCAGTAACAAGACTTTAACTGATGAAATATAGGCTTGCCCCAGCATAGCATCTGGTTTATGGTTGCCATAGAAACCAGGTCTTCTGGCCTCTTAGCTTGAAGCCCAGATAATAGAAGACAATTGCCAGAGAGAAAGCAGCAAAGAGGCCATTTCTGGTAAAGACTAACCTTGGCCCAATTATTCAAGTTCTATATCTATGATGCCAGATATCTCCAACCCACATATTCAGCTTGTGTGTCCCCATAAGAACATTACAGGTATTAATATATTGAAATACTTTCCTACTGGTTGGCAAACAGCTGCTGGCCCACTTCCCCTAAAAGATCCCCTCCAACCTCCTCCTCCCTACCTCACTGTTCAGACTGTTTCTGCCCCTCCCCATCCCCCTGGATCTCCCCATAATCTGGCAACTATAGGACTAATGCATGATTCAACAAGGGTATCTTCCAAATCTAATCTAAGCCTTGAGAAATCACTAACCTGTTCCCATCCTATTCAGGCTCCTTACCAAATCTAGCAATCCAACATCCTTGAGTACACACACGCACACACACACACACACACACACACATTAGGGAGAGACCCTTCTTGGAGGATTGGGTTGGATCAGGGAGATAATGACTTGCTTAGGTCTGAATTACTCAGCCTGGCTGACCCGATTATATCTCAATCTATATGCATAGACTGTTGCCCAGGAAAGGCCCAGAGAGAAGGAAAAGGCACAGTCCATCAGGATAGGCTTGGAGCCTGCAGCCTGGAGAGGCAAACAGCTCAGTTCTGGGCAATTTGTGGCTCAGCGGGACCTACCTTCAGAAGGATGGAGCTTAAATTGCTTGCTTGGATTTATTAAGTTGGCCCAGGCCATGGCTAATGCATCACAAACCCAAGGCCATTGTTGAAGATAAAATAAAGTTTTGTATGAAAAGTTGGGCTGGGGGAAGGGATCGGAGGCTCACACCCACAGAAGTGCACCTGAAGACTGAGAGAATTGACTAGATTCACTTTTCCTTCCTTTCACACCCGCTGTGGTGCTTGTACTGATGGCTGAATCCTGGCTTGATATCTCAGTGTTGTAAATGTTTTGCAGTCTGCCCAGAAGTTTACCATGAACAATTACAGCGCCACGCTGGGCAGTAATTATTTTTACTCATTTTACAAACAAGGAAACCAAAGAAACTCAGAGAGTTTCCATAACCTGCCTGTACCCCTTTGGGAGTGAGGCCCTCAGACCTTAAGTCCAACGTCTCCTATTACATCATGTTGCTACTTAACGTCCTTTGAATAAAGACAGTGCCCTCTTTTGTGTGACTTAGTAGGAGGTGGCACAGTGAAGCTTAGTGATGTATGTACATTTCTGAGGCAAGTAGGTGGCAGCATGTTAGATTGGGTGAAGGTTGAAAAGAAATATATCCTGGGAGCTGATGGCCTTTTCAGGAAAACAACACATGTACACATGCAACTCTTAAAGAAAAATATAAGAATCCATCTTATTTTTGTCAGACGAGTACAGCTCATTGCAACAGCAAAAGAAATAAATACAAAAACCCGCAATGGAAAGCTTACTTGTTGGATGTGTACCCATAAGCAAGGAGAAGGAAGAGGATGACAGGTTTAGTTAACGGGGAAGAAGAATTTCTCAGGACTGGGGAGGATGCAGAAGGAAGAAGAGTAACCTACTCTGATGCAGCATCCAGAGAGGCACACAGTTCAGGTTGGGCATGTTTGCTGCAACCTCTAAGGCAGTGGTTCTCAACCTTCTGGCCCTTTAAATACAGTTCCTCATGTTGTGACCCAACCGTAAAATTATTTTCGTTGCTACTTCATAACTGTAATAATGTTGCTACTGTTATGCATCGTAATGTAAATATCTGATATGCAGGATGGTCTTAGGCGACCCCTGTGAAAGGGTCGTTCGACCGCCAAAGGGGTCGCGACCCACAGGTTGAGAACCGCTGCTCTAAGGGAAGGAGGACTGAGGAGAAGTCTTTGACATCCTCCTATTGTCCTCCCCTTTTCTACATGGGTTTTTCTTCGGTGGAGAAAGAGACTAAATAACTTTGCATGTCTCGTGGCTTTAGGACCTTTTTGTCTGCAATATATGTAGGGAGATAAGGACATTTTTATTATTTCAGCACCCTGGTAGGTGAGCTCCATGCTTGTTGGGGAAATACTCAGTAGGGCCACACAGAGCAGGTTTGCCTCTGGGTATGTGGAGGTTGGGGTTGGGAGAGGGGGGTTGGTGCCAAGGCCATGGGAGCGAAGGGCATACAGTGCAAGGAGGTGAGATGTCAGCTCCCTATGATCCTTATGGAGGGATGGAGGGGGGGGGGGCTAAGAAGTAGGGGTGGGAAGAGAGGAGAAGGAACAGTACAAGAGATGGCAGTATGTGGCATCTCATGACCCTCCTACAGCAGCTCTAAGACATTATTAACTTCTAGGAATGCTTGACAAGAATGACCAACTACAGAGACCTCCGAGGGCCTGAATTTTCAGGTTGAGGGGAAGCAAAACACAGAAACACTTGTGAACGCAGGAGCTTGGAATAGTCCCATTCGAGGGTCCCCTAAGTCCCCAAAGGGCAGGGAGGTCTCAACTGAACTCTGGATTTCATAGTTAATCACATTAAGGCATTTTTTTTTAAATCCTCACCCAAAAGTATTCTACCATTGATTTTTAGAGAGAGTGGAAGAGAGAGAGAAATATCGATATGCGAGAAACACATCGATTGGTTGCCTCCTGCACACACCCCCACCAGGGAGGAGCCTGCAAGGTACGCGTGCCCTTGATCATAATCAAACCCAGGACCCTTTGGTCCGCAGGCCAACTCTCTATCCACTGAGCCAAACCAGCTAGGGCACACTAAGACATGTTTAATATCTGAATCAGTAAAAATGGTTTGGTTTCCTGGTTTTTAAATTTTGGGGGAGATATCTTTTTGATCCTCCTAAACTCAAGACACCATGATTCTCTTTATGCTCAAATTACAGTTTCTGAAAACCTGGTTTTTGAAGGCCCTCCAGGTGCCCTGTGGTTTCCCAAATGCAAGGAATAGGTTTTGTTAGAAGGGAATGAGTTCTCCATAAAGCGTATAGATATTTGAAAATTACAGTCAGAAAGATAGTTGTGTGCTAGACCAAACACTTCAAATAGTGTGTGTGTGTGTGTGTGTGTGTGTGTGTGTGTGTGTTGTATGGTTGCAAACAAAGCTTTCAGGTTAAGTGGTCCAAGGGGTTCTCTTTCAATGTGGTTCCCAGTGTGGAAAAAAAAAGGGCCACATGCTAACCTGACTAACTCAGGGAAGGCCCGAAGGCCTGCGTGACGGCCTTGCAAACTCAAGAGACCTAAAGTAACCACAAAAAATGGTCTGAAATTAAAAACCTTTTGTTAAAAAGCAGTTTATAGTGGGTAGTCATGTCCTAGGACAGTATCTTCCTTGACAAAAATCAACTTCGATCTTACTCAGCCTATTGTCCTTTTGCATCTAAGATAACATGCCTGTGAAATGTTAGGGTAACTTGTTACTTCCCTTTTTCGGACTCCTCTGGGCACAACCAAACGCACCAGAGCGCCAGGGCCCAAACCAAAAATTCCCTCATTGTTATCCCGTTAATTGTTGCCAGTTAACTATCAGTACTCACCTAAGTAAAAGAAACATGTGTCTATCATTTTACTTTTTATCCAATCTAAGAGGTTCCCCCTCCCCCCACTGCCCTGCTTTGCTTTCTCCCACTTCCCTAATCTATCACCAGTGGATTTCCTGTAACCCACTTACGTCTCCTCCTTTGATTGTAATGTATAAAACAGTGATGGCGAACCTTTTGAGCTCGGCGTGTCAGCATTTTGAAAAACCCTAACTTTACTCTGGCGCCTTGTCACATATAGAAATTTTTTGATATTTGCAACCATAGTAAGACAAAGATGTATATTTTTGATACGTATTTTATATATTTAAATGCCATTTAACAAAGAAAAATCAAGCAAAAAAAATGAGTTCGCGTGTCAGAGGTGTCATAGGTTCGCCATCACTGGTATAAAACAAGGTGAAAAACTTCCATTCTCCGGAGCATTATCCCAATACAATGGTCGGCAAACTCATTAGTCAACAGAGCCAAATATCAACAGTACAACGATTGAAATTTCTTTTGAGAGCCAAATTTTTTAAACTTAAACTATATAGGTAGGTACATTGTTATTAACTTAATTAGGGTACTCCTAAACTGGCCTTTGCTAAAAACATCCTCAATCTGAGGGGTTGACCTCAGCGAACATACCTCCACTTATTCTAACACCACTTCTTCCAAACAGACTCGCACAGGCCGAAAACCGACTTCTGCGCATGGGCCACGAAGTTTCAGTAGCACTGTACATGTGCGCCCGCAAGGGGCCAAAGAGCCACATGTGGCTCGAGAGCCGCGGTTTGCCGACCCAATACATTGAGATTCTGCTTCCTGGCAATTGTCCAACAGTTTGGCTCAAATAAACTCACAAAACTTCTCTACAGGTTTGAATGTTTTTATGCTAGCAACAGTCTAAAATCTCATTTGGGATGAAGTTAAACCACTTATAAGACACTAAGAAATCAAACCAGCATGTCTGAAAAATCTTTAAAGTGGGTATTTGTGACTGATATTTCAACTGAGAAACAAACTACCTTGACCCAAAACCTTTGCAATTTCATTTCTGACCATAATGAAGGGTTTTCTTGTCCGTGTTGCCCTCAAATCCAGTTTTGTTTTGAGTACTACTCAGCTTTGAAGTTTAGTGCTGAATCCTATTTATAGGGGATGCTTTGGGAAGAGATTGGCTAGGAAATCCATTCCCAAAAAAGGTCTTTTGAAAACCTTCCTTAATCATTATCATCGTTAACTATTTTTTTTAAAGTATATTTTTATTGATTTCAGAGAGGAAAGGGAGGGGGGAGAGAGAGAGAGAGAGATGGAAACATCAATGATGAGAGAGAATCCTTGATTGGCTGCCTCCTGCACGCCCCCTACTGGGGGTCAAGCATGCAACCTGGACATGTGCCCTGACCGGAATTGAACGGTGACCTCCTGGTTCATAGATCCACGCCCAGCCACTGAGCCGGGCAGCCGGGCTATGGTAACTATTTTCTAACTTTAGTATTCTCTCTCACATCGATGTTTCTCTCTCTCCCTCTCTCTCTAAAGTCAATAAAAACATATATTTTTAAAAAAATTATCTTCTATCCTTTGTTTCAAAACCATGGCAAGAGTGCAGATCATTCAGAGAGTAAGAGATCGCCTCCAAGTGCTGGCCACATTCTGCTGTTCAGCCTTGGAGAGGTTTACGCATCTTTATGACCTTCTTTGAAATCAGCATGTCTAAATACTCCTTGTTATGTGGTCTAGTTTCTCAGGAAAACATTTTAACAGCTACCACTCTCCTAACCATCGTGTTTGTCCTTCCGGATCAAGGTCACTGAGTGGAAGATTCTGAATGGGGAACAGTGCCCCAAAGCTGCTGCATCGGCGTCCTGTGGGCCCTGTGTTAAAACTACGGACTGCCGGCC
This sequence comes from Myotis yumanensis, assembly GCF_028538775.1. NCBI lineage: Eukaryota > Metazoa > Chordata > Mammalia > Chiroptera > Vespertilionidae > Myotis > Myotis yumanensis. The sequence continues at coordinate 18,519,113 of NW_027223762.1, forward strand.
CCACCCACGCCACAGAACCAGGAAGTCACGGGTGGGGTCGAGGAATGGGTGTGATTCTGCCCTGGCCATTTTCTACGAGGCATGTGGGGCCACTCCAAAGCAGCCAGGCCTCTGCAGCCATCTCCTGAGGGCATCGGTGGCTCCCTACTGCCCTCTTGTGGTAGGAGAAGCTCCAGGCATTCTATGTGCCTATCTGCTTTATGCCTCAACACAACTTCAAGGCTAGGCCTGCGCTCCATTATGCTCTGCTTGGGACTCTCGCCCCGCCCCTCGCGGCGCTTGTCCTGTTATTCTCATTACAGGTCTCATGATTGACGGCCTTCGGCTTCCAGTACACGCGTCACCCAGTTTCCAGTGGACCGCCTCCACCTGGCCCCCACCTGCACCTGCTCTGACCGGTTACTCTGCCTGACCCTTACAAGAGACATAAATATCCTGCTCCCTAGCCTTAACTAGTTTGGCTCAGTGGATAGAGCACTGGCCTATGGACTGAAGGGTCCTGGGTTTGATTCCAGTCAAGGGCATGTACCTTGGTTGTGGGCACACTCCCAGTAGGAGGCAGCTGACCGATGTTTCTAACTCTTTGTCCCTCTCCCTTCCTCTTTGTAAAAAAATCAATAAAATATATTTTTTAAAAAAATCCCGCTCCCCCTACTCTGCCTCGATGATGCCATTTTGGCCTCAGCCCTTCTGCTAGCAGATGTAACAATAATTTATAATTCTTTACCCCTTTTGGCCTCATGCGTTCCTCCTTCGGGGACCCTAACACTCGACTCATCTATGACAAAGATACTGCAGAGTGACTTGCTGGAGGTCATAAAGTAAATCAAGTTCAGAGTCCAAAACACCAACCCAGGTCTCCCTCCCAGCTTAATTCCATCACGACAGCTTAAAAGAATCCCCCACCACTGCCTTCCCCGGAAAAATTCTTGAAAGGTTTACATCCACGTAAAACTCCCTTTTAACTTAAATATAAACTTTCAAAAGGATATATATTTAAACTGTTTTATTCAAAACTCTTCCTTTAACCGGCATGAAACCTTCATGAAAGAACATTTAGAAATTGCAGTGAAATGATAACGATGAGCTTTTTCTTACCATGTTTTTTTTTTTTTAAACAAGACATTTTAGCTTCTATACACAGCCCCCATGCCACTCGGGGCCCGGTGGCACTGATTGGACCAGGGGGACTTAGCATTCTTCATTTCTTCATTTGAGAGGCTTAATGCTTTATTTGCAAAGCTCGCTGGCACAGAAACCCACATGGGCTCAGTCCGGAGTATGGAAGAGCAGCCAGGCTCCCTGGAGGGAAAATCACTGAAAGCAAACGTTTGTTTTCCCTCAAGGCAACATTATCTTATCTCAGACTTTGTTCCCTTATCTAAGAAAAGAGGGTCAAATTCTTCCTGGGTTCCCCGAGCTGTACTTGCACTGTTGGAAGCAAGGCTGGTTTCTTGTTTTCCCCTACTGTAATCTCAACTTTCATACAACTATGTAAAAGAAATGAGGGATTTTGCAACAGCTCATGGTCAGGAAGTCTCTTTTTAGATGGTTGTGCTTAATTGTGTCAGCGTTATTTTTATGAAAAGGCCAGTTTGTCTCAGAAAGTTCGACTACCCCACCCAGGTAGGAAAGCAGGCAAGGGGTGGAGTGGGGAGGCAGGGAGGGGAAGCAGAAATGCCCAGAGAGCCAGAGACCAGAGAAAGCTGATGGTTGACCCACAAAAGAAACAAAGTACTTGCCCTTGAAACCAAAGGCCATGGAAATGACCACGGATACCAGCAGCTGAAGCCGGAACATGAACCCAAAGGCAGGGGTGGAGGTGGGGGTTGGGAATCAAACAAACTCCCTCTCAAGGGAAGAGGACAGCAACCGAACACGCCACCACACGGGTGGGGTGCCAGGATGATCCAGGAGCCTCATCAAGAGCTTAGCTCATCCTCAGGGCAAAGGAGAGAGGGTGAATGGGGTGGGGGAGTGCCCCAGGTTTAACGTCTAGGAGTAATCCAGTTACCTTGAATAAGCAATTTTAATTTCCATTGCATTGCTAGCCAGGACTAAGGGTTCAGTCATTAAATTCAGTCACAGATTAATAAAAAACATGACATTTCTGCATAGTTGAATGTTATCTCTGAAAGGCTTGCCTGCTGTATTAGCAATATTTTGGTTTATTGAAGGATGTTGTTGTAGTGAATCTTTGTAAAATATTTTTACAACCCCTCCCCCGCCAAAAAATGTTAAGGTCATTGTCAACATGCCTTACAGCAAATCTAATTCAAATGTGTAATAAGTTAGTTTAGCTTTGATAGTACCAAGGTTTTTTTTCCTTAGTATCAAATAATAGAACAAATTCATATTCCTAATATATAATGTTCTTACCAGAGTTTCTCATACTTTGGTAATATATGAACCTGCTTTAAAGAAAAATAAGCAGAATCCCTATGCTGACTTTTTCTATTATAATATTTCTTAAATAGGTGCAAACATAAAATAGATATATAAAATCCTTATTTTTGATGTCCCTTTATTACAGAGGATATATGCAGTCTTATGCTCACCAACAAAATAACCTTCTCAATTAAATAACCTGTAATGAACAATGCTTCTCCCCAAATCAGGGAACAGAATGTATACCTAGAAACAAAGGCCTGGTTTGTCATGCCTGCCATGAATCGCTAACAGCCCTTTGAGCATATTACAGGAACTAGCTAGGGGGAAGGAGGCTAACTCCAGCAACTAGACGTTCTGGCTTTGGGAGACTTGCCGACTTTCAACCTTAAAAAGTGGACCTCTGCTTGACCAGTTTCAAGATAATCACCAGAATGGATTGTGCTGACTTACACATAGAGAACTTCCAACTCTCCTCCCCTTGATTTCTTTGTTCTGCTTTTCCTCTCCCTCCTGATTAAAACCCCTACCTGCACTGAGATGTTAAGATGGGCTTTGCAATGAGAGTCGCCCATCATCTCAGGTGGCTGGCACTTGAATAAACCACTTTACTTCTCATCAGCATCTATCTCACAAGTTTGGCTTTCTTCATGGCAGGCAGTCTAACCTGTATTCAGTTACACCTTTATAACTATAAGGAAAGAAACATAAATTAAATATAAGTAATATCCATATAATTCAAGGTAACAATTAATTTAATAATAATGCTGTTTTGCTGAAACTAAATTGCTATTCTAAGAGTGAACCCAGATGTTTAGGCTTATTGACTGAAAAAAATATTGACTAAGTGTTTCATCAGCAAAAAAAGGATTTCTTAATAAAAGGATTTATTCCGGAAAATGGATTGCAACCCCATACATGCCGACACAGCAAGCCACATGCACACTCTGGCCTACGTGCCAAGATGAAGAGCTATTTATAGAAGGAAAAAGAAAGTTAAAGGGAGAGGAAGTTAGAACCGCAGAGCGTTATTATAAACAGAGTTCTTCTGGGAGGGTTCTTGTGATTACATAGAAAGCGATAACTTCCATAACCCTTAGCTCTTTCCATCAACCCTCTTGTTTAAACTTCTTCTTTTTTTAAAATATATTTTTATTGATTTCAGAGAAGAAGGGAGAGGAAGAGGGAGATACAAACATCAATGATGAGAGAGAATCATTGATTGGCTGCCTCCTGCATGCCCCCTACTGGGGACCCAGCCCACAACCCATGCATGTGCCCTTGACCAGAATCAAACCTGGGACCCTTCAGTTTGCAGGTCAATGCTCTATCCACTGAGCCAAACCAGCTAGGAGCTAGGACATGATTATGTTCCTTTCAAGCTTCCAGTTAGTCTTAACAGGCTTTAGAACTGAATCTAAAGAGGTAAACATACAGGTTGGGACAAAAGTAGATTTACAGTTGTTCATATGGGAAAAAAAGATACTTAATAAATGATAATACAAGAATAAATTCTGTTTCATGTACTCACAATGTAAACCTAAAAAAAAAAAGTGACTGCATGTTTGGTGTTCAGCATGTTTATCCCACCATGTACCCTGGGACCACTCAACCCTTTGCTCCACTTATGTGTTTTGCGGATGCACAAAAAGGTGCATTCCAAGTCTGATGGCCATTGTAACCCACAGGTATTAAGAAACCCCCAGACTCAAGGAGTCTGAAGCCCAGAACCTCTAGCTTATTATAAAACTGGGGGAGGAACATGCTTGTTCTTTCAATGCCGGGCATTGCTCAAGCCCACCAGGCATTATTTAATTCCCTAGGAAAATGTACTTGTGTTTTACTGTGCTATTTCCTATTAACCAAGGGCTGGATTCACAAAGTTACATGTTAACTAGTAGATCTACTGGTAACTAGTGGGTGGAGACCAGGGATGCTGCTGAGCATCCTACGACAGAGAATTCTTTCTCCCACAAACAGTTTTTATAGTCCAAAAAGTCAACAGTACTGAGGAACTCTCTTCTGCAGGGGTCAAAAGCCACTCTTTCTGAGAAATCAGGAGGCATTTGTCCTTCTTGGATACAGCCGTTTCAGCGCCATTTTGGAGGTTTCTGCAGTGGACTAACGAAGGGAAGGCAGTCAGCAAGTGAAGCCTGCAAGTGGAAACTTTTAAAGTTTGTGGTAGTGAAGAGTGTGAGTGAGATAATGTAGTAACACACAAGGGGAGGCAGGGACGAAGGTATATTTTAAAGTATCTGGATCAATTAACATTTGCATTTTCTTTTTTTTTTAATCTTTCCATTATGCAGCTTGGCTTAGAATGGCCCTTAAGCGCCCTCTCTCTCTCTCTCTCTCTCTCTCTCAATATATATATTATTGCTTAAAGTATTACAAAGAGTGTTACATATGTATCCTCTTCCCCCCCCCCCCCCTTGACAATCCCCCAGCCTCCCCACCCCCCAGTGTCTTATGTCCATTGGTTATGCTTATATGCATGCGTAAAAGTCCTTTGGTTGAAGGACTCTCCCCGCCTCCCTTCCCGACGTCCAACCCTCCCCAGCCTTCCCGCTGTAGTTTGACAGTTTGTTCGAGGCTGCTCTGCCTCTGTATCTGTTTTTGTTCATCAGTTTATAATGGTTCTTATTATCCATAAATGAGTGAGATCATGTGGTATTTTTCTTTCATTGACTGGCTTATTTCACTTAGCATAATGCTCTCCAGTTCCATCCATGCTGTTGCAAATGGTAAGAATTCCTTCCTTTTTACAGCAGCATAGTATTCCATTGTGTAGATGTAGCATAGTTTTCGAATCCATTCATCTGCTGATGGGCACTTAGGCTGTTTCCAGATCTTTGCTATGGTAAATTGTGCTGCTATGAACATAGGGGTGCATATATCCTTTCTGATTGGTGTTTCTGGTTTCTTGGGATATATTCCTAGAAGTGGGATCACTGGGTCAAATGGGAGTTCCATTTTTAGTTTTTTGAGGAAGCTCCATACTGTCTTCCATAGTGGCTGCACGAGTCTGCATTCCCACCAGCAGTGCATGAGTGTTCCCTTTTCTCTGCATTCTGACAGGTGTGAGATGATACCTCATTGTTGTTTTGATTTGCATCTCTTGGATGATTAGTGACTTTGAGCATGTTTTCATATGTCTCTTGGCTTTCTGAATGTCCTCTTTTGAAAGGTGTCTATTTAGGTCCTTTGCCCATTTTTTGATTGGATTGTTTATCTTCCTTTTGTTAAGTTCTATGAGTTCCCTATAAATGTTGGAAATTAAACCCTTATCGGTGATAACACTGGCGAATATGTTCTCCCATGTAGTGGAACATTTGCATTTTCATTAAGATGATTGATGCCTTCAAAGCAGCATTATATAATTTTAATGAAAAATCTTTACATAGTCCACACCTGAAAAATGTGGGAAAATAATGATACCTAATTATGCTCATAGCTTCATAATTGCAAACATTTAGCAAAGGAAAACAATGGCAGTGCCTTTATGTCTAAAGCTGTATTTTCACAACTAAACACTGAGTGAAACTCTGAAAATCCCGTGAGCTATTGTCACTCTGTAAATCTTACTGCATTTCTGTTTGTAAATATCTAAATTATTTAAGTGGCTTGTTAAGAGTCTTTCATTCATGAAATAGACACCCCTTCAGTTGTGCCTTGTGTACCATGAGTGGCCAGTCATTACGTCCAGAAGAAAAGTTCCTTTTAAGCCCTGCTGTTTGAGAAATGGGAACTTTCCATTACTAAGAGAGGGAGTAAATGTCATTATTGTCAATTTTTTTTTTTTTTTTAAGGAGCAGTGGAAGAGTTGTTTTGCCTCAGGTGAGAACGGCAAAGAGCCCTGTGGCTGAATGGGTGGTTCTTTTACAATACATTTTGTCTAACTGATGGAACATTTAACTTTATTTTTAATCTGTCACAAACAGTGAAACTGGCCTTGACTTGTGAAGTGGACATATACGTGGTCAAGGATGTCCTTGAACATGCTCTCTCCACATGAAGAATGCGGAAGGGAGGGGCAAAATTCCTCTTTGCTCTGACTCTCTTGATCTCCATTTCAGAGTGTATCCAAGGCTGCACTTTGAACAAGCTGAGTACAGAAAATCAGTAAGCGTATGACTTACATCTCCTGCAAGTTCTGAAGAAACTATTCCTATCTTGAAGTGCCACCAAAAAAACTGCTGATAATCATTGAGCAAGGTCAGTATCAACCAGGCAAGATACATGCTTTTCTGAACAAAAACGTAATTCTTCCAACAAAACAAAGTTTCTAATAAGAATTCTGTATCTTAATTAGATAGATTTTTAAAAATAAATAGATTCAACATTGAATTGCTAAGAGCCATTATATAAATGTTGCTGCTAACTTTTCTTTTATGCATATCTTCCTAAAATGCTGTTTTTGATTTATTCAGTACAGGCATATTGGGTCAACTATGTTCTATGTATTTAAGTGATGAATAATTTATCCCACTAATTCCTTAGTCTTATGGAAATAGTTAATAAACGTATCCTCATGCCTTTTCCAAAGAAAGCATTTTTGCCTTGGGAGGTCCAATTTCGTCATAACAATTTTTCAAAAATTTTCTGGGTCATTTTCTTATGTCCTAGGGAATAAGATTTTAAATGTTTATATTAGACACAGTATTATTTTCCCTCTTTTCCTCAAACTGGATTCCCAGCCTAACCTGATAGACCCACAATAACTTTATACCCCATGGCTTAGAGATAATGGTAAACCCCACAGAAAAGCCCTCCATGGAGTGGGTAAGTGTGCCTGCCTGGGATTCAGTCCTTCCTGTAAGAGGAACAGTGAAAGATGAACCGAAAATAGCTGAAGAGGGAGACGGAGACAACAATACCACGTGAGAAGTGTTATGATGTGCTTATGAAAGGTGCTATGAAGAGTCCCCTTCCAATGCCTGGCTCACAGGAGTGGTTAAGAGGGTCTCTGAAACTGACTGCGTGGCTGGGACAAGCATCTTCATCTCTCTAGGCCTCTCTTTCCTCATCTGTAACTTTTTGTTGGGAAGATGAAATACAATTATTCATGTAAAGAATGGAGGAGCAGCCTGGCCAGCGTGGCTCAGTGGTTGAGCGTCAACCTATGAACCAGGAGGTCATGGTTGGATTCCCTGTCTGGGCACAAGCCCAATTGCAGGCTGGATCCCCAGTAGGGGGTGTGCAGGAGGCAGCTGATCAATGAGTCTCTCTCATCATTGATGTTTCTATCTCCCTCTCCCTCTCCTTTCCTCTCTGAAATCAATAAAAATACATTTTAAAAAACATATTATGCAATATATTGTAATAAACTTTTTTTTTTTAAAAAAGAATGAAGTAGCAGCTAAATATAAGACTCGGTCATGGTTTTTGCTGTAGCTGCTGTTGTTTGCTCTCATTCCAGGTCACAGAACTGGGGCGTGGCTCCTGCCTGGCTGGCTCCTCTCCCCACCCTTGCTCTTTGTACAGGCAGACTTGGATCTCTGACTCGCTTTCTTAATGTGTCCTTAATTTTTAAAAAAATATATTTTTGTGGATTTCAGAGAGAAAGGGAGAGGGAGAGAGAGATAGAAACATCAACGATGAGAGAGCATCATTGATCCGCTGCCTCCTGCATGCCCCCTCCTGGGGATCGAGCTTGCTACTGGGACATGTGCCCTGACTGGGAATCAAACTGTGACCTCCGGGCAGGACTACAATTTCTTAATGCCTTTCTTTAGAGTGTACGTTTTACTTTCACAGAAGTGTGTTCAAATATTTATCTAATACAGAGCATGTGCAGACATCAAGGATACAGGGATAAGTACATCCTTGCCTGTAGTTGTTCACCCTTTCCTGGACACAACAATCACTGACTAAGCAGTAATGTACAGTGTCCAAGACAGAGGTGTGCTGCAAGACAACAGAGAGGAGTTTTATATTCGTCTAAACCAGCGGTTCTCAACCTGTAGGTCACGACCCCTTTGGGGGTCAAAACGACCCTTTCACAGGGATCGACTAAATACATCCTGCAAATCAGATATTTACATTATGATTCATAACAGTAGCAAAATTACAGTTATGAAGTAGCAATGAAAATAATTTTATGGTTGGGGGTTACCACAACATGAGGAACTGTATTAAGGGTCGCGACCCATTAGGAAGGTTGAGAACCACTGGTCTAAACTCTTCATCGTTCAGAAAAGTTTTGATTGGGCACGGATGACTACTCCTTTCGGGGAGGAGGAGAATGTGTAGAGCAGTGGTTTTCAACCTTGGCTGCACATTAGAATCACCTGGGAATCTTTTTAAAATCCTGATTTCTGGGCCTCATTCCAGAGTTTAAAAGGATTCCCAGGTGATTCTAATGTGCAGTCAAGGTTGAGAACCACTGGTGCAGAGTCACTGCTCAAGGGAAGCAGACTAGACTGGATGAGTTCGTTTTTGACAGGCGGCACAGAGCAGAGTATTCCAGGCACAGGGAAGCAGCCTGAAAAGGACACACAGACTAGAAAACGGGTGGCTATGGAGAGATCGTAAGGTGGTTTGGCTACAGCTAAAGTGCAGGATGATGCCCGGTGGAATGGTAGGGAAAAGCTGCAAACAAGGGTGGGGGGAGATTGAACGCCACTGGTGCTCAATGATTGTAAATGCTGTGCTGGGCGTGATGAATTAAAGCAGGGATCCTCAAACTTTTTAAACAGGGGGCCAGTTCACTGTCCCTCAGACCGTTGGAGGGCCGGACTATAGTTTTTAAAAAAACTAGTCAGCTGCTAAGCAACAGGCAGCGGTGGCAAAGCGGGCCGGATAAATGTTTTCGGCGGGCCACATGTGGCCCACGGGCCGTAGTTTGAGGACCCCTGAATTTAAGTGTCTTAATCTGGGTTGCTATAGCACATTACCAACTGGGCAGCTTCAATGAGAAACATTTATTTCTCACCATTCCAGGGGCTGGAGATCTCTGATCACAGTGACATGGTTGGGTTCTGGTGAGGATCCTCTTCTGGGATGCAGACAGCTCGCTTGCTATACCCTCACCTGGTGGGAAGAGCAAGCACTGGTCTCTTTCTCTTCTTATAAGGGTATTACACAATCCCATTCACGCAGGCTCCAACCTGCTGGCCTAATGATTTCCCAAAGGGACCACCTCCAAATACCATTACTCTGGGGAGTAAGGCTTGGATGAAATTCAAGTAAGGCTTGGATGAAATTGGGCATAGCTGAAATTCTTTGGGGAAGTTCTTTGAAGACTATACACTCCTATTAAGGGTGGGGTGAGTCATTTCTCCTTTTTTTTTAGTAATCCCTACCACAGTGCCTGGTAAAGATAGCTCCTCTCTTTGCCAGCCAGCCAGCCAGGCAGGACCGACACGCCCATTATCTAAGTTCTACCTCTCAGATAAATTGTACTGATCAAGGAACACAATCAAAGGAATCAGAGGGCAGGCAGAGGAGCCGGTACTGCACAGGCACACAGGAAGAGTCCAGCTAGTTCACCCTGTTTCCTGAACCTGAAGAACGAGTGAGCACCAGCTTGCCAGCTGCCATCTCCCTCTTGGAGCAGAGGTGGCAAGGTCCTGTTCTCGGCCCACACCCCACGCTTGCACTGGGGACTCTTCTGTGTTGTGTGCTGGGGAGGCAGCAGGGAGCGGTTCCGTGGGCTCCCCCGGGAAAGCTCAATCTCAAGGTGCTTTAAGCTCCTTTTAAGTATTGAAGAAACAGTCAGGTTTCTTTTATAATCAAATCCTGTTTTCCTTTCTATTTTTTCAAAGATATTCTTATTGATTCCAGAGAGAAAGGGAGAGGGAGAGAGAAAAACATCGATGATGAGAGAGAATCGTTGATGGGTTGCCTCCTGCACGCCCCCAACTGGGGATCAGCCCGCCCCCTGAGCATGTGCCCTGGGCCCCAATGGAACTCGAACTGGGGACCCTTCAGTCCGCAGGCGGAGGGTCTAGGGCCATGGTTGGCAAACTGTGGCTCGTGAGCCACATGCGGCTCTTTGGCCCCTTGAGTGTGGCTCTTCCTAAGCCTTAGGAGTGCCCTAATTAAGTTAATAACAATGTACCTACCTATAGAGTTTAAGTTTAAAAAATTTGGCTCTCAAAAGAAATTTCAGTCCTTGTACTGTTGATATTTGGCTCTGTTGACTAACGAGTTTGCCGGCCACTGGCCTAGGGCCTATTTTTCTTTTCAAATAAAAACCTATTATCACTAAGCACGCCAGGCTTGCGTTCTATGGTGTTCTGGTGGAATGGCGCACCTTTTAGCATTACGTTGTAGCATCTCTGCCAACCATACAGAACAGCGCTGAAGGCGGTTCTCAGAGAAGCGCGCGCTGGCTGACCTGGGCGCCATACGCTGGCAGTGGGCATTAGAGACGGGCATGGCCCCATGCACGATGGTGCGCAAATTCCCCCAAAGCGTTCCTTTTTTTAAAGAGGAAAAAGAGGGGAGTGACTTCGTTTTCATGACAGGACAATGGCCGGGCTTGCTTACTCTGGCATGTGCCTGCCTAAAGCTCATGAGCCATATTTGCAGCCTTATATCCCCGGGAACTCCCGTCGGTAGCTTTGTCCGGCCTGGAGAACCAGGTGACCTTTTACGCAGGAGGGTGGGGGGCGCCGAAGGGGGTGCCCGAGCAGTTGCTCGTTTATTTGGCAGAACTTTATCGTCTTCCGAACCGCAGACAGTGAAGGCTCAGTTCTCAGAGGCGAAGCTTCTGCGGAGGCGACTTGGAACGGCGGGGGGCGAGCAGGCGGGGCTGCGCTCATGGAGAGGGAACGGGAGCTAATGGAGCGAGGGAGGCGGCGGTGCCGTGATGACCGGACACCCGCGCCTGACCCTGGGCCCGCGAAGGGCCCCAAACAGGCGAACGCCAGGGGAGGGGGTGGGTGTGGGCGCGGCGGCGGCGGCGGGGGGCCGCGGGGCGGAAGGAGCGCGGGAGGCGAGAAGCCCGCGCCGGGCCTCCGCCGGGGAGGCCGCGGGGCCCCGAGCGGGCGCAAGGGGGACGCGCTTCGGGGGGAGGCAGCTTCCGGGCTTCCGTGTCCGGCGAGGGCCGAGGGCCAGGCGGGCGCAGTTTTCTTCCTTGGGACCCAATGCGCTGGGCGCCCGCCCAGGTGAGTGCACGAGCCGCGCGAAGAGGCGGGACCCGAGGGCGCGGGGCCGCGGGCTCCTCCCCCGGCGCCTCGGCGGTCAGGGTCGGGCCGCGGCCGGGCGCGGACTCAGGGCCCGCGGGCTGTGGGACTCCGTCCGCCGGCCGCTGCCTCCCGCTCGCCCCGCCAAGCTGCCGGGTCCCGGTCCCCGACGGCAGAGGAGCCCGCGCGGGAGCACAGGTGCGTGCCGAGGCGGCGGCGGGCGCTCCGCGGCCGGGACGGGACGCGGCCGGGGGTGTGTGCCGAGGTTGGGAAGCACTTCCGGGTCGCGGCCGGGGCCCGGGGTCCCGCTGGGTCCTTCTTCCGGCCGGGGGCGGGGGCGCCTGCGGGATGCAGCCCCGAGGCCGGGGTGCGTGCGGAGGGGCGGCGTGTGCCTCCCGGCGGGTCGGGCAAACCCCGCGGAGTTCCCGCCGGAGGCACTTGCTCGCCGCTCCCCGGGGACCCGGGTCTCACCTGTCAGCCGCCAACACACGCTCCTGTTTTGCTCCACACTCGCGCTTCCTACCTGGTTCACCCCAAACGGAGACGGGAGGTTCAGCGCCACAAACATATGCGAATAACCCAAACACCAGAGAGCCTTAAATTAAAAAGAAATGACAAAATAGGAAAAGTTGTGAAAACCTGGTGAAATGTGAGCGTTAGCTGACACTTCACGGATCGGATTATCCAGGTCGCTGTGGGACATCTGATCTTTAATTCAAGTTCGCGGGGCGACTCCTTGGAGATCTTAAACCTCAGGCTTGTCCGGAACCCATAATGTCCCTCTACCCCCCCCCCCCCCCCCCCCCGCCCCGCAAGACTTTTCGTTCATCCCCTGACTCTATCAGTTACATATTTTACCTATTTCCCCTAAGAATCTGCTGATGAATTAAGTGAATATGTGTTAGATATTGCTGAAAGCATTATAATTAACTTAGTAAAGTATAACTTTTATTTAAAAGTTAGTTTAAACTAGAACATAAACATTAAATGATGTTTTCTGAAGTTACTTTCTCGTGACTGTCTACAAAGACATTTTAATATGGACATTTCTTTCGCGACAAATACCACATGATCCAACTTATGTGTGGAATTTAATGAACAAAATAGACAGCCCTCAGGGGAGGTGGGTAGGGGAGACTGGATGAAAGAAAGTGAAGGGATTTAGCTAAAGAACATGTATGCATAACCCAGGGACACAGACTATAGCGTGGTGATGGCCAGGCTGAAGGGAGAGCCGGGGAGGAGGTGGGCAAAGGGGGTTGGGGGGACGGGGACATCTGTAATAGTGTCAACATAAAAATAAAGTTAAAAAAATTTTTTTGAGTCAACATTTTGATTTCAGTAGAATTCTTGATTCTCGTCTCTGAATAACCTCTAATTATGTATTGCATATTAATTTCAGATGGCAAAAACTTAAATTAAAATGTCATTTTCCATTGTCATTACAAATTGAACCTTGTAACTGGAATAATACTTATATCTAATTATATAGTTAATAAGTTGCAAAATAATTTTTTTAATTGATTGATTTTAGACAGAGGCAGGGACAGGAGGAGAAAGAAAGAAACATCTATTTGTTGTTCCACTTATTTATGCATTCATTGGTTGATTCTTCTATGTACCCCGACTGGGGATTGAACCTGAAACCTTGGCCAGAGCCTCTGTTAACATATGTTTAGTATTTACATTAGATAGTGAACATATTTGTAATAGTAGTTTTAACATTGTCCTGCTTCTTTACATGTCTGGTAATTTTTGATTGGATGATCAACACTGATTTTTATGTTGCTGAGATCTGGATTATTATTATTATTATTATTATTACTATTTTTTACTACTTTAAAGAGTATTGACCTTTTTCTCTTGAAGGCAGTTAAATTACTTAAAAATAAGTTTGATCCTTTAGTTTAAAGGCATTTTAAAGCTGTCTTAGGGCAAGTCTAAATAGCCTTAACTCTAGGGTTAATTAAGGCCCACTGCTAAGGGTTGCCAAGGCATTGTGTTCCCTGCGGAAAGCCTCATGTATTTCATAAGCACTGAACTTGAACATGTGCCAGTTCTGTGTCATCTTTAGGAATGGTTAAGCTAACAGCTCCAGGAATGGTACTTTCCCTGGCCCGATGGGGTTTGACTCCGTGCAAGTGCTGACTGGTGTGCAATCACAGATTTAAGAAGACTCCTCTACCTGTTTCGGGAGCTCTTTCTCTGCATCCCTCCATCATCCTCAGGACCATGCCACACAGAGTGTAGGTGCTGCAGTTCTTCTGAACTCTGATCTCTGGCCAACTCAGTGAGACTACCAGGCTCTGTTTGGTTTTCCCCTGCAATTACAGACTTGGGGAGATTAAAGAATTTAACTCCTTTGTTTCCTTTTCCTCGGGGATCATAGGTGGCAGTGCTGTAATGCTCTTCTGCTGTAGAAAGTGTCGGGAAAAATAAAAAAAAATTACACATTTTATGTTCTATAACAGACAGTTTACCATTATTTGTAATGTTCTTCCAAGTTGCTAACAAAATTTAATACAAAATAGGAGAAGTTGATGGGAAAGCAATTCGGGGAACTTCTCAGTCTGTGAAAAAGCCTTACTATATTTTATGCTACGTAAATTCATCATAGTTCTCATATACTGAGTGCCATTTTAAAGTGTCAGAAGGAAAGGGGGCTTTATGTTATTATTTTCCTTTAATGGTCTTTTGACTTTAAGAACAGAGACAAGCAATAAAACTAGTGAAGATGGGATGTCCTAAAGAAAGATTAGGTGCATTTAGTCAAAGTAGCTGTGGTTATATGGAATCAGGTGGGCCAAAGCTGGGGCCTTGAATGCAGAAAGGTGACATTTCAGAAGGAGAAGAGAGTCAATTAAATGACTTTTTGTTACTTTTTTAAAAAGTTACAATTTGAGCCCTGGTAGGGTAGCTCTGTTGGTTAGAGCGTCGTCCCCTTATGCCAAGGTTGCATGATCCCTGGTCAGGCCACGTACAAGGAGCCACCAGTACAAGCATGAATAAGTGGAACAACAAAGCTATGTCTGTCTCTCCCTTCCTCTTCCTCTCTTTCTAAAATCAATTGAAAATTTTTAAGTTAAAATTTGAAAGAAAGGAAAACATTAAGACCCCAGACAGAAATAGCAATATAAGGAGCAGAAGATTTCTGGGTCCTAGGAAGAAAGGAGATGAAGGCTGCACGTATGTTAGCATTTCTGCTCTCCATGTTGAAAAAACAGAGATGGGGGTTGGATTACAAACTTGCCAAAGTTCTCTAATATATTTTGTACCTCAACGCTCTGGGGTTTTAAAATGTTTATCACCCTAAATATCAATACTACAAATATGAACTAGGTGCTAAGGAAGAGCTTCTTTTTGGCCTTCTTTAAAGATTAGATAAGACCCAGAAATCAGCATACTAGTTAATTTTACACAAATAAAAGGTTCAAACACAGTTAAGCATAGTTTTAATTCTTAAATAGTTTTTTCAGGAATTTTTAATAATGCTTTTATCTCTATCACATCCTTTAAAAAGATACAGTAGAGTAAATGTCAGATCAGTCATGTAGAATAAGTTGATACTTTACCATGGACTTCAATAATATTCTTAAAGTAAATATTTCCACTGGGCCACATACATTATAAAGGTAATAAATTTTAGTTTATGATTTATGATTTATCAAGTATTTTTGTGCATATTTGATGATTTAGACTTGGCTTTTGCTGTTTAAAAAGCTCTAACATTTTTGTTTTGTACAAAGACAGAGACAACATTCATTTACATTTATGCTTTTTAATTTTAGAAACAAAAACCAAGAAATGCCTCATTCCACAAACAAAGAACTGATACTTGGCATCATGGTGGGAACTACTGGAATCAGTTTGCTTCTTTTGTGGTATCGCAAGGTTTGTAAACCAAGGACAGCAATGAATTTACCTAAATTTCTTTCTCTGGGCAATGCATTTGATTTGGTGACTTCACAAGATGAGATGCAGGATGACCAAGGAACAGCAGCGATCTATCAAGGAAGGCAGCTTCAGATACTGGAGAAGTTAAACGAATTACTGACAAATATGGAAGAACTCAGAGAGGAAATCAAAATTCTTAAAGAAACCATTCCAAAGCTGGAGGAATGTGTATGTGGTGAACTTGGAGGAAAGACAACTGCTCATAGGATTAGTCCTCAGCACAGAGCTAGGAAAAGAAGGCTTGCCACAGTTCAAAGTTCAGGAACAAGCAATAGTTCAGAGGAAGCGGAAAGTGAAGGAGGGTAAGCTTCCTTAAGATGTTTTCCATGTTAAATTGCTTATTGATTGCATTATTGCTATTATTTAGGTACTTTCATTATGCATTATGGAGGATAAAGTTTCTTTAAGATATTTTCCATGTTGAATTGATTATTGATTGCATTATTGCTATTATTTAGGTACTTTCATTATGCCTTCCCAGTCATATATAGGGGTGGGCAAAAGTAGGTAAAAAATAATAAATAATACAATAATTAACAAATAATATAAGAATAAAATTTTTTGCATACTCACTGTATTCTGCTACAAACAAGATATAAAAGAAAGTGATTATTTTGGCTTATATTACAATTAAAACTATATTCAATAGAGGTCAGTATTTAAGTTAGGGTAGACCGCATTGAATAAAATAATATAAGTAACTTACTACTGCTAGGTGGTAGCATGTATGTATTGAAGAAGACAGTATTTGTTTGCTAAAATTTGTAACCTATTTTCTGCTGGAGTCCAACCCCAGTGGGTCCAGGGGTCCCCAAAGGTGTGGACGGAGTCGGCGAAGAAGGAATGACACGAAGACAGCCTTCAGTTGATCAGCAGCCTAGTCAGGACCTCTAGCCAGGATCTCCAGCCAAAGTTCTGGTCAGAGTTCTGGTTAGGAGCTGATGAGGATCTGATGAGGATCTGATGTTTATTGTCTTGTTACATCCGTATTTATACCAGCCAATTTTAATCCTGTCAATTTCTATTACAAAGGTTAGGGCGTTTCTTATCTCCATTCCAGAAAGTAAAGATTATGTAGCTTAACTACCTGCCTGGCACTTAATTAAGGGGTTGTATCTCCTCCCTAACCTCAGGGAAAAATCCCCACCTGGGGAAACAACCTTTCTCGGAGAGGTGACCTTGGTTAAAACACATGGCGCTAAGGAGAGCAAACATATTAAGAACAATATGCTATATATGCCAGGTCCCTTGAAACATATGCTGTGCAGATGTTTCTTTCCTGCAGCAACTGTGTCAAGCAGCAAGGATGGACCGGCTTCCAGCAATTTTCATATGTAGCTCCTTATATAAGAACTAGAGCCCGGTGCACAAAATTCATGCACTGGAGGGGAGGGGTACCTCAGCCCAGCCTACATCCTGTTGCAGTCCCGGACCTCTCAGAGGATGTTTGGGACCCCTCACTTCTTACCACCTGCCTGCTTGCTGCTCCTTACCACTCGGCTCGCTACTCCTGAGTGCTGCCACGGAGGCAGGAGAGGCTCCCGCCACACCGCTGTGCTCACCAGCCATGAACCCTGCTTCTGGCTGAGCGGTGCTCCTCCTGTGGGAGCGCACTGACCACCAGGGGGCAGCTCCTGCATTGAGCATCTGCCCGCTGGTGGTCAGTGTGCATCATAGCGACCAGTCATTCTGGTCGTTCTACACTAATGGTTGCTTAGGCTTTTGTTATATAGACTAGAGGCCCAGTGCACAAAAATTTGTGCACTGGTGGTGGGGGGCTGTCCCTCAGCCCCACTTGTGCCCTCTCACAGTCTGGGACCCCTTGGGAGATAACGACCTGCTGGCTTAGGCCCACTCCCAGGTGGCAGAGGGCAGGCCCAATCCCTAGGTGCAGCCCCTGGTCGGGCTCAGAGCAGGGCCGATTGGGGAGCTGGGGCGCCGCCCCTTGTCATGCACAGAGCAGGGCGGATCGGGAGGTTGCGATGCCACCCTCAGTCACGCTCAGGGTAAGGCCGATTGGGGGATTGGGACGCCGCCCCCTGTCACACTCAAGGCAGGGTCGATGGGGAGGTTGTGGCGCCACCTCTTGTTACGCACAGAGCAGGGCCGATCAGGGGGTTGGGGTACTCCCCCCTGTCACACTCAGGGCAGGGCCGATGGGGAGGTTGCGGCTCCACCCCGTCACACACAGAGCAGGGCCCATGGGGGGATTGGGGCGTCGCACCCTGTCACACACAGAGCAGGGTCGATCAGGGGGTTGGGGTGCCTTCCCCTGTCACGAACAGAGCAGGGCGGATAAGGAGGTTGTGGCCCCGCCCCCTGTCACACACAGAGCCGCAGGGCGATCAGGGGGTTTGGGCGCTGCCCCCTGTCACGCTGCTCCAGGGGCCAGAAGGCCTCACAGCTCCGCTGATCCCAGTGCTGGGAGGCCTCGCTGCTCCGCCGATCCCGGTGCTAGGAGGCCTCACGGCTCCGCTGATCCCGGTGCTGGGAGGCATATTACCCTTTCACTATATAGGATAGAGGCCTGGTGCACAGGTGGGGGCCGGCTGGTTTGCCCTGAAGGGTGTCTTGGATCAGGGTGGGCATCCCGCTTTGGTGCCTGGCCAGCCTGGATGAGGGGATGATGGCTGTTTGCAGCTGGTCACACCCCCTTCATGGTGGGGGTCCCCACTGGGGTGCCTGGCCAGTCTGGGTGAGGGGCTGAGGGCCGTTTTGAGGCTGGCAGATGACTGAAGCTCCCAACCTCTCCTTTTTTTCTTTTTCTTTTTTTCTGGGATTTATTTACCTTCTATGGCTGTCACTGGAGTTGAGAGCCGGCTTTAGCTCTGAGGCTTAGCTCCAGCTCTGAGACCTTGGCTGCTGAAAGCAGGTATCTGGGTTTGTTTGGGTTCTATAATTAAAACACTGTTGCAACTCCAGCTCGGCCGGCTGTCTGAGAGCATGGGGATTGTTTAGATTCTATAATTGCAACATAGTTGCTTAGACTGCAGCTCAGAGGCCGGCAGTGGCAGGCGGGGAACCTTGGCTTCCTCCTTCACTGGAGCAAGCAAGCCTCCTGTTCGCTTCAGGTGCCTGGCTGCCGGCCGCCATCTTGGTTGGCAGTTAATTTGCATATCGCCCTGATTAACCAATGGGAAGCGTGTCGGAGGTACAGTTAATTACCATGTTTTTCTATTATTAGATAGGATGGTCCAATAAGTGCAGTTCAATAGAACCTTGTGCGATGATGGAAATGTTCAAAATTTATGCTGTGCTATGTAGCAGCCACTTGAAGTACAGCTAGTATACCTGAGGAACTAATTTTTAAATTTTATTTAATTGTAATTAAATTTAAATTGCCATATTGGACTAGTGGCTACTGTATTGACAGTGGAGACCTAAAAAGATTTGAGAATGTTCAAGTAAGTCAATTTCTTCCTCCCATGGGATAATCCACTGAATTCTAAAACCAGGAACATCCATAATATTCTCTTAGAGGCAAACACAAGTGGTTTATGAATAAAGAAATTGTGCTTGACTAGTGTTTTTGAGGAGTAAAATAGGCAAGTAAGTAAAGAAGCACCAGTGGATATGACATAGCCCGAAATTCTTTAGGGTGGGGACCCCCATGTTTTCATTGTCGTATTCCACACATCTGATGTTGCTGGAACACATCTGTACTGGTTGACCTAAAATATGTATTTTTTTGTTTCTGTTGTTTATAAAACTACTTGCTGTTTGTTATTGGATTTGTTCAAATCCTTAACCATGTACTATGTCTTTATATTTACTAAACTGCATTTAGTAACTACTATCTCGTGAATTAATGAACTCTCTTTCTTTCTAAAGGAACTAATGGTGGAAAGGGAAATTCTAGAGGTAGCCTAATAAATTGTTTGGTAATCCCCAAGAAGTATTTTTTCTACCTTTCAAGTCACAAGAGTTTAATATTGTAATGGAAAAAAACAAAACAAAACTTAACCAGTGCTAATTTAGTGATGAACATTGTTGTTTCTTTGCATAATTGGATATATCTGGTAAGCCATTTGTACAAATAACTATAATTAATGTAATAGGTTGAATAATTTACATTCACTACACTCAGATCAGCTAAAGATGTAAATGTACATTACTCTGTAACTGAATTCAGTTCACCAGCTCCGTTTTTGATAATGTGGGAAAACTTGAATTTGTCGATGCAAATTAACTCAGTCAATTCTAGTTTAGAGCTTATGTGTGTGTGTGTGTGTGTGTGTGTGTGTGTTAAAGATTCAGTCGCAAAAGATTTCCTTTTGGAAAAGGTACTCGTGGATCTTAGTGTGACTTAGGAGCAATAGACAACTATCTCACAACACGGGGAAAAATAGTAGATTGCTGGGGAGAGAGCCATGCTCTTTGGGCTTCTTTTTAAAACAGATTATTTAAATTGATTTTTAGAAATAGAGTAAGGAACAGAGAAAGAGAGAGAAACATCGATTGGCTGCTTCCTGCGAACCCCCTTCCAGAGATCTAGCTGCAACCTGGGCATGTGTACTGACCGGAATCGAACTGGCAACCTTTCAGTGCAGAGGACAACACTCAACCAACTGAGCCACACCAGCAGGGCTCCCTGGGCTTCTAACTCTATTACACATCTTGCCTGGTGTCCTAAGAATGTAAGGCCCTGAACACTTTTTTTCCCCCCTTGATTCTTAAAAAATTGAGACTACTTTTTTGGAGCAGTTTTAGGTTCACCGAAAAAATTGAGGGGAAGGTACAGAGATTTCCCATATGCCCCTGACCCCACACATCCCCCCACCTCCCCATTACACAGTACCATAAAACCTATATTAATACATCATAATCATTCAGAGTTCATAGTTTGCCTTAGGGTTCACTCTTGGTTGTACATTCTATGGATTTGGACAAATGTTTAATGATATGAACCCATTGTTATGGTATCAGACTATTTTCACTGCCCTAAAAATCCTCTGTGCTCTGCCTGTTCATCGCTTTCTCCCCTCAAACCCTGGCAACCACTGATCTTTTTGCTGTCTCCATAGTCATACCGCTTTCAGAATGTCATATAGTTGGAATCATACAGTATGTAGTCTTTTCAGATCGACTTCCTTTACTTCATAATATGCATTTAAGTTTCCTCCATATCTTTTTATGGCTTGACAGTTCATTTCTTTTTAGTGCTGAATAATATCCCATTGTCTAGATGTATCACAGTTTATTTATCCATTCACCCACTGAAGGACATCATGTCATGGTGGATTCCAAGTTTGGGCAATTATCAAGACAGCCCCCGTAAACATTCATGTACAGATTTTTGAGTGGACATAAGTTTTTGTCTCATTTGGGTAAATACTAAGAAGCACGATTGCTGGATTGTATAGTAAGAGTATGTTTAGTTTTGTAGGAAACCTCTCAACTGTCTTCCAAAGTGGCTGTCTTCACTTCCAAGGTGAACCACCAACAATGAATAAGGGCTCCTTTGCATTCCCACCAACAGTGAACAAGGGCTCCTGTTGCTCCACATCCTCAAAGGCATTTTGGCGGTGGTCTATGCAATCAGATGGAACACTTTATTGCCAAGGTAGATGAAGCGAGGTAGAAGGGGGCAATAACATTTGCTGTTTAGGTTTTATGTTTTTTTCTTTACTTTCTCAGGATATCTTCAGATCAAGTTTTATAATACGTAGTCACTTTCCATATTACTGGATGGTGTAAAAACCTGGGGTAAAGCATGTTTGGTGAAAGAAGAATGAGTTAGTAGGACAAGGGTATGGAGAGCAGCCAGTAAGAGAGACCATCCCAAGCAAAGGATTGTGCCAATATACTGTATATGTTATGGCCTTCATTTTGCTGTTTTCTCATCACTTGATTTCTTAGATGACTCCTTAAACATGACAAAGTTAGAATACATATTCTACAGTCACGTGGATTGGAGCTTTTCAGAAAGGTGAGCCGCAGGACAATTTTATTCTAAATTGATGTCATTAGATTCTAGAGTCTGCTGTCATCACATTCTGTGCTATTGCCATGCTAATTCCACAAGCAACTTAAACATTCAGTCTTCTGACCTGTTCCACCTATACAGGCATTTTATGGCTTAAAGATGATGGCTTAGAAAGGAAGGGAGAGATTTATTTTTTGATTAAACTTAATATGGGAAAATGTGTAAGGTAAGCCTTTAAAAAGAAAAAAAAATTTCTGTATATTTATGAGCTAAAGCTCATTGATATATTCATAAACCAAGCTTTAATGCTTCCTTTAGTGTCCCACTGTGACTGAATAACTGGGATATCTGGATATTTATCTGAAATAGTCTTGCGAGTGATTCTGTTTAATCTGTGGTTAATATTTTAAAATGCATGGTATACATTTATTTTACTAACTCCTATCACTAGAGGAACTTAATATTCTCAAGCAGATATTATGGCTTATTATTTTCTAAGATGGAAAGTTCTACCTTTTCCTTCAGGGGATCCTTTAGTTTTGTGCCCTCTCGTGTATTTCCCCTGATCTTTCTTTCTGCCTGCTTCTCTGTCTTTCAATTTCTCTTCCCCAAGGTTTAATAGACTGGGCAGGTACGTAGAGGTAATTAGAGACAGTCTTTTAGACTTAGCATCCTTTTGGATACCTGTGTGACCATCTGCTTTAGCTGCTATAATTTTCTTGTTCCCTGTTGTTTCCATATTGATAAGGTGGATATTATTCTTCAGGAGGCTTGGGAGGTTTCCACGTCCGCTGCCTATTTTTTTCCTCATCTGACACTTTTCTCACTCTAGCTGCTACAAAAAGGACCAGAACTTCCAACAGTATTGTCCTGAAGATCGAGTTACTTCAGACCCCTTGCACCATGGGACCTCTTCTGTTACTCGTGAACCTAACTTTTATGATCTCCCTGCAAACTATGCTAAAATACAAAAAGTCAGTATACGTAGAGGAAGTAAAAATTTCACTACTCCATCAAGAATATCTGCTTTCTCATCTTCCTCTGATGGACATTCTTTATTCAGTAAATTTCAGAAAAGCAGTGTTACCCTTCAGCGTCAAGAAAGTAGAGCTAACTTTGATTCTGAAGACAAAAGCAGCCTCAGTAATTTAAAAACTTCCCCAGAAAATTTTGCTTTTAAATCCCGGAGACACTTCTCTACCCGTAAACCAAGTATAATTTCCTGTTATGAAAGCTCTCTGTATTTTGATCTTCAATCAAGTAGTGAGTACATGAACAATCCAAGTGAAACTCCAGGAGCTTCTAAAAGCTCAACTACTGCCGATGTTGAAAAATACTTAAGTTCTTGTTCTCCTGACTATAGCATTAAATATTTTATAAGTTTTGAAACAAAAGTTCATTCCTTGGCCAATCCGATAGATGCTGCTAGAGATCCCTACAGACCAAGCACAGCAACCTTCATTTCTGTCCCAACTCGCATTTCCCATTCTCATCAAAAAAGAGAAATTGCCAGTGACACACAAGAAAGAAGCCAACCAAAGAAAGAGCTCCTTCCTCCTGATGTTCAGAGTTGCAGAGCCAGTCATCCTCCAGCTGTGATTCAGCAGCAGACCTCTGAAAGCGCCAATTCTGTTCCCCCTAATGTTGCATTTGCTTCGTTTTATAAACCTAGTAGGAAGTTTACCCCAGTTATAATGGAAGTTAACTCAGATTGCTTTGATGGTGGAAATATTGCTCAGTCATCTCAAGATGAAGACAAATCTTCACCTATTGAAATTCCTAACTTAAGGTCGCCTCAGATTTTATCCTCTCTTAGAAGGGCAGCTCAAATCGGAAGTTTTCCTACCAGGCGTACTCTACAGTCTGTAGAAATCACTTCCCAGTTTTCCCCGAAGCCTCCTCCCTTACTAAGCTTCACTCCATTTTCTGAAAAAGATTGCTATGTTGCAGTTTATATTTAATTTTAATGTCTGTGTTTTCTGAAAAATAGTTCATTCATAATATTGGAATATGGAAGTCAAACATTATTCATGTGTTTCAGGCTTTTAACAGATTTACTACTTATAGATTGACAGGGCCCAGATTTCTGAGTGACTGTTGTAATACATTTGTGATCTGAAAATAACGTCAAGCTTTGATATATAGGTCTTCTAAATGTATTACATTGTTTGAGAGTTTAACATCTTTTATCCTTGTCTCATGATTGGAGATAGTATTCCTATATAATATATATATAGGGCGGGGCAAAAGTAGGTTTATAGTTGTTCGTATGAGAAATAATACAACAAGTAAATAATAATACTCACACCTATAAACCTACTTTTGCCCCACCCTGTATATTTCCATATTTATCAGTTCAGAAATTTTCATTTACATAAGACTTCTTAATTATATTTCTCATGCCACACATTTCACTGACAGATGATGTTTTTACTAATACAAGGACCAAAAATTATATGTAAAAACATTATCATGGAAATATGTAGACTACTGAAACCAGATATTTTAACAAAATACTTTTAATACACATTTATGTATGCATGTGTCTGGGAATTCAGAGAACTCTGAAATAAAAAATGTATATATTAGTAATTTTTATTTTTTAAAGTTAATACATTTCAGGTTTTTTCCAACATTTTTATTTTTAAATTGTCAAATAAAATTTTTATTTTAAAAAGTATCTCTAAAATTTTTATTTTTAAGAGTGAATATTTTTTATATTTTTCTATTATATTATACAAAGTTTATAAATATATTTATCAGACTAAATAATGAATGGACAATGTATATGGGCAATTAAAAATACTTAAGTTAGAATAGAATTAATCTTTTTAGAGGAAAGGAATTTGCATTATTTTCAATTATCGTAATAAAATGTTCCTTATATTTGTCATTGGGCTAAGATGTTATTTTTGTTTTTTTACTCCCCGCCCTTGGCTCCACCCCCCCCCCCACCCCCCACCCCCAGCACTATTTGTTGAAGAGACTCTTTTTTTCTCCATTAAATAGTCTTGTCAAAAATCATTTGACCGTATATGTGAGGGTCTACTTCTGGGCTCTATTGTATTCTATTGATGTATATGTCTGACTTTATGCCAGTACACACTGTTTTGATCACTGTAGCTTTGTAATAAGTTTTTAAATCAGGAAGTATGAGACCTCCAACTTTGTTCTTCTTTTCCAAGATTGTTTTTGCTACTCAGGATCTTCTGTATGCATTCTAGGATGGATTTTTCTGTCTTTACAAAAGACATTGTTGGGAGTTTGAGAAGGATTGCACTGAATCTTTGGGTAATATTGACATCTTGACAATAGTAAGTCTTCAAACCGATAACATGAGATTTCCATTTGTGCCTTCACATGTGTTGAAGCTTTTTCAATGTGCTGTAGTTTTCTCAATGTGTAGTAGTTTTCAGTGGCTATGTTCTGGATGTATTTTGAAGATAGAACCAATAGGGAATTTCTAACAGGTGATATTGCTTAGGAGAGAAAAAGAAGGTCAAGGATGATTCTACGTTTTTTCACTTGGGCAACTGGAAGAATGAAGTTTCCATTAATAATGTTGTAGAAGAGGTTGAATATCATTTCATATAATGTCTTCGTTATAAGGACTTTGAAATAAATTTATTTTATATTGGAAATAGTTGCACTTCTCTCAAAAACTTGTTTCATTTATATCTTTGTTAATATCTGCTGGGGGCTGTAACTGCATGGCTGCTGGAAGATACAGACATTTGTGTCCCTCATAGCAAGGATGTAGAGATTTAAAATATATGTATTGTTTTTATTGACCTCACTCACATTTGGCCTTGGTTTTATCTTTTTTTACTATTTCTAATTAGTTCTCTTATATGTTATGTATCCTTACATACCGCCTTAAAATCTTTTTAGAATAGGACAGGGCTTGAATAAATGAAAACAAATTGTTTTTGTATGCCACCAAAAAAGGGAAATGTGGAAGGTAGCATGAATTTGTAAAAACCTAAGTTGAGAGTGAGAACATTATCTTGAACTATAAATATATGTGTGTGTGTGTATTTGAATGCCTACTGAGTTCCTACAACGCTGTATCATACATTCAACAACATTCAGTGCATATCTACTATGTGTCAGATGCTGTTTTAGGCACTTGAAACATCGGTTAATAAAACAAAGAATCCTGTTGTCAGGGAGCATGCAATCTAGTGGGGGTGATACTGATAAAAAGTAGCACCTGTAGTAGATTAGTAAATGATATAGTGTATTAGAAGATGATATTACAGAAAATAAATGCCAAGCTAAGAGAGATTGGCCATGAAGAGAATGTGTGGAGGTTGCAGTATTAAATAGAGTAGTCTGGATGGGCCACATTTGAGAAGATGACAATGGAGCTGAGACATGAAGGAGGAGAGAGCAAGCAAAGGTCCTGAGGTCGGAGTATGACTAGCCAGTGTGGAGCTGAATGAATGATAAGAGTAGTATGGAACCAACGTCAGAGAGGTGATGTGGTTGGGAGACAAATATAGGGCCTTGTAGACGCTTGTGAGGACTTGAATATTTTCTCTGAGTGAAGGGGACACCATAGCAGGGTTTCAGCATAAGAGTGGAACGATTTGACTTGCATTTTAAAAGGATCACTCTGGCTATTGGAGTATAACTTTTAAGAGTTGATATAATTTCTGCAATTTTAGGTATATTACAGCTAGTACTGATACAGAAGAACAGAGTTTTCCAGTCCGTAAAGCACTTAACAAATGTGTTGAGGAATTAAATTTAGATGCCCTTCTTCAGAAGGCAGATAACTTACGTATGGATGAGTCTAAAAAGATGGAGAGTTTTGAACTACTTTGTGACCACAAAGAAAAGGTAAGATATATATGTTAACGAGTTTGTATAGCTTTAATTTTTTATTTAATCTATGATTCTATTCATATCATGCCCATTATAATTGTGTCACAGTTTACAAAAGATAAATGATGGATACAAAATTTTTCTCTAATATGACTAAAATTTTTTAAAAGTATATATAAGAGCCCTAACCGGTTTGGCTCAGTGGGTAGAGCATCGGCCTGCGGACTCAAGGGTCCCAGATTTGATTCCGGTCAAGGGCATGTACCTTGGTTGCGGGCACATCCCCAGTGGGGAGTGTGCAGGAGGCAGCTGATCGGTGTTTCTCTCTCATCGATGTTTCTGACTCTCTATCCCTCTCCCTTCCTCTCTGTAAAAAATCAATAAAATATATATATTTTTAAAAAGTATATATAAGAGCCCTGTGTGATGTGGCTCAGTTGGTTGGCACATGCGCCCTTGCACCAAAAGGTCATGAGTTTGACTCCCACTCAGGGCAAGTGCCTAGGTTGTGGGTCTGGTCCCTGGTTGAGGTCTGTGTGAGAGGCAACGAATCCATGTTTCTCTCTCACGTCAATGTTTTCTTCTCTTTCTCTCTCCCCTTCCTTGCTCTAAAATCAATAAATAGTCCTAGCTGGTGCCGAAACCGGTTTGGCTCAGTGGATAGAGCGTCGGCCTGCGGACTGAAAGGTCCCGGGTTCGATTCCGGTAAAGGGCATGTACCTGGGTTGCAGGCGCATCCCCAGTGGGGGATGCGCAGGAGGCGGCTGATCGATGTTTCTCTCTCATCGATGTTTCTGGCTCTCTATCTCTCTCCCTTCCTCTCTGTAAAAAATCAATAAAATATATTTTAAAAAAAAAATAGTCCTAGCTGGTTTGGCTCGGTGGATAGAGCATCAGCCTGCGGACTAAAGGGTCCCAGGTTCAATTCCGGTCAAGGACACATGCCTGGGTTGCAGGCTTGATCCCCAGTAGGGGGCGTGCAGAGAAGGCAGCTGATCAGTGATTCTCTCTCATCTTATCGTAGCTGTTACTAGAGCCCCCATGAATGGACATTGTCATCTGTGGATGTTTCTCTCTCTCTCTCACCCTTCCTCTCTGAAATCAATAAAAACATATAAATAAAATAAACATATCTTCAGGTGAGGATTAAAATAAATAAGTAAAAGATACATAGTTCTAAAAAGTATATATACGACTTTCTTAGGTTCTAAGATTATAAAAATGAGAACCAGAGATATGATTATACAGATTTACTTGGATTTTTGTTAATTTATTATATTTAATAACTATTTGATAACATAAATAACAAGGCACACTGCTACTCTTGAGAGGAGAGCTACATTTTAAGTTTTCTAACTTATTCATGTAACAGCCATCAGTATTTTTTTAATCCTCACCCGAGGATATGTGTATTGATTTTAGAGAGAAAGAAGCATCAATGTGAGAAACATCAGTTGGTAAGCACCCCAACCAGGGATCAAACCCTCAACCTAACCTAGGTATGTGCCCTGATTGGGAATCGAATCTGCAACCTTTATGGGGTACAGGACAATGCTCCAACCAACCGAGCCACCCGGGGCAAAACCATCAGTGTTTTAATCTACTTCTACCAGCGGTCAGTTTCCAGTGTTTAATGTTGGGCTGAATTGGGAAAGCCCATCCCTGCCATTGTCATCACCACCACCACCAAATAAGGGTTTGCAGTATCTCACGGAGCAAGAAATCTCTTTCCAATGAGCAAGCCTAATCTTTGAGGATCTAGCAACTCTAAACACATTGTCTAAAAGTTTTTAAATCTCCAGGATTATATTTAAGTAATTTAGGTTAAAAAAAACACTGCTCTTTTGAGCATATGTGATCTGTAGTATCTGATATTATCTGAACTGTCCCTTGAAGCATCATATCAATAGTCGATAACTTAGAAAGTAAATGAGAAGATACTACAACCCAGAGGGATGTATGGATTCTGGCACTTGTCAGTTCTCTCTTCTACGTAGGTGGGAGCTAGTGCCTGGATAGTATTAATTAGTTTTCAGTTCCATACGTAACACTATATTAAATCACATTCTGTAGCCAGGAATATTTTAATTGAAAATGTTATATGCACAGGAATAGATTCAGTCATCTATAAATACCAGCTTACCTGCCTAATCTTTTTGATGGTACAGTGGAAAACATTTAGAGTCTGGTCAAGTGAGTGAATTAATCTAATGTGCAGGTCTCTCTTTTCAGTTTAGAGATGAAATAGAGTTTATTTGGCGGTTAGTTCGTGCTTATGGAGACATGTATGAGCTATCTACAAATACAGAAGAAAAGAAACATTATGCTAATATCGGTAAGTATTTTGTAAAGATTGATTATCCTCAAGTGACAATTGTTGGCAATAATAAAACACTAATGAATTTTAATTAAAGCTGAATTATCTAAGCTAAAACTCATATGTTTATTCTATCTCAGTATATCCTGGTACTAAAAAATACACATAGTCTAAGGACAGGAAAAAAATTTTCAGGACTAAAAAAACCCCACATGTAAGCATAATAGAATAGACGACTAAAAAACTCAGATTTTAGCTTTTAATGTTTATAAAACCTCAGAAGAGACGTGAAGTGGTAATTTTCAAGACCCAGTAACAGGCAGAAGGCAATAGTGTTTCACTGCAATGAAAATAACGTTCTTACTTCCTATAACGTAGAACTCTGGGTGCCACGAAGAAATAACTACTCAGACTTTAATGTTTTTTCAAAATTGATCTTAATAAAACAAGATTAGCCTTGAGCTGATCATTGTTTTAGCTGAGTAATAAGTACATGGTGGTTCTTTTTATTGTCCTCTATACTCTTTTGCATATTTTTGAACTTTTCCTTTAATAACAACGATGAAAGAAAACCAGCCAGAATGTCAAGGTGTCTATACATACGCATGTCCCCTTGACTCGCACTGCAGAACAAAACCCTTTCCAGCAAAACGCTCCTTAACTGCCAACTCCATGACAACCTTCAGGGCAGTAATTTGACATGAAACTTCTTTAATTCATGCATTCCCAAGTCCTCTCTTTCCCAAGCTTTCCTTGTGTAAGACAGCAAGAGGAAGAAGCAGCAGGGCACTCCAGACCTCTTTCCAGTCTCTCTTTCTGTCCTTTTTATTTCCAAGAAGGAAATATTTTCAAACTTCCGGTAATTACTTTTCTTGCACCGTAGTTTTCCTTGCCAGTTGACCTCTGCACCATAATTCTGTCTCAGTGGGAGGAGGGTGGGAGGAGGGTGGGAGGAAGCCTCCTCTTGTTCTTTACATATTCATCATCCGCTTTCTGGGGACAGTTTTTCCACAGCAATTCATCGTGCAGGCCGTAGACAAAATGTAGACAAGAGAGTTATTAACTTGAAGGTAAATAAAAATTTAACCACAGGGAACAAACTGATTTTTTTATGTCTACTGAGAAAATTAAAGTATATCAGTGTTAAATGTTCTGAGAGTCATCAATTTTAAACACTCCCCTGTGGTCAAAACTTTTGCTTTCTAAGCAAGTTTCCAAGTGAAGCTTCTGGTCTTGGGGCCATACTTTGGAAACCACTAATTTAATTCAATAATCTACCCTCCACCAACTTACATGAAGGTACTAATTGTAAGTCCGTTTATCTTTCAGGAAAGACTTTAGGTGAAAAAGCTGTTACTAGAGCCCCCATGAATGGACATTGTCATCTGTGGTAAGTACATAGAATTTATGCAGCCTTCAAATTCTAACATGCCTCTGTGAATTACAATGAAATGTAAAAACATGATTGACTTATTTAACCTGTCTGTCACATTCGCTGAAAAACCTATTTAGTAGATAACAGTAACTATTCTTGTTCTGTTTATTCTCAGGTATTTTTCATTGTGTATATTTTAAATACATTTAAGGTGAACTTTTATTGAAGATTTCACAAGTGAATCTACCAAGTCCAGTGGCTTTGAATTTGATAAATTCTAATTAAAACTAATTTAACATAACTTAAAAAAAAACAACAACACAAAAGCTAAAATGGTGCTGTGTTTCTAACCAAAATGTAGTGATGAAGTTGAATAGTTGCAACAGAGACGCTCTGACCTCAGAGTCGAACATGTTTGCTAGCTGGCCCTGCAGCAAAAGTTTGCAGACCCATGGTTTACAGGGCTGTGTGATGGTTTATAAGCCTTCATTTTGAAATAAAAGGCGAAATCCTTAGGAATAATTATCGTAAAAGACTAACACTGAGGGAATAACTGAAAAACCATATTATTTTAAAGGCTTGTTTTTCATCTTCATCTTTTCCAGAATGAAATTGCTTTGTAACTTTATGGCTACACAAGCTTTCTGTTCTGGAATCAAGAGACTAAAACCACCAATGGATTTGCAGTTTGTTAGCCAAATTGGCCTGACCTTAATTATAAATAATGTCTTACATATTTGTTGTGCTCTACTGTTCACAAATTATATCCACATGCCTCGGAGCATGTGATTCACAGAACAACTTGTTTTCATTTTACAGATGAGGTAAGCAAGGCTGTGTGTGTGTTGATGAGTAGATTAATATCCAAGGCTCACACAACAAATGGAAAAACAAAGGCAGAGCTTATATTCTTAAATACTCAGTATTCTATCACATTATTCTTCCTCTGCTTTTGTCCAGTATAAATAGCATTCATGCTCAGGCAGAAGTGCTGCAGGACAATGAACGGAGTTGTTTTAGTAGTTGTTGAAAAAGAATGTCAATTATTAAAGATATATTCCATATCAATGCCAATAAAATACAGAATTTTTGTCAAGATGCGTGTAGTTTGAATGACCTCTAGGTGGAGGCAGTAGACCATAGTGTGAATAACTTTCTTCAGAGTTCCCATCGACTTGAGAGTTTAGGAAGTAAAAACTTAAGTTACATTTTTAATGCTGAACAATGTAAAAAACAACAGCACCCACCCAGAGACGTAGGTGGAACTGATTGCCAGAAAAGCAGTGCTGATCCTTTGGGGAAAGTGGTCAGATGTATTGTGAATTTATGATATGTAGGAAGATACATAGTACTTTAGACTTTAAAGAAGCAGACTTCAGAAGGGATTATAAAAAAAATAAGACTCTAGTGACAGATTATTTATAAGGGAAAATGTACATATTTCATGTAATGATTTCATAAATCGCGTGTGTTTTTTCCTTAAGAGTAACTTGGAGAGAATGTGCTGAGAGTACTATAAAAGCCTAGAACTACCACATGTGCATTAAGTAGTTCTCATTTTCAGAAATTAGATGGTTGATTCCACTGCTGTAGATCGGTGAACATAGATTCGTTTCCTTTAATTCCAGCCCTGATGGTTAGTTGGGTTGTTCTCTGAATCTCTGGATAAGGACATTCAAATAGACCCAACATAGATTTTCTTAAAATGTGACATGGTCTTTTTTTTTTTTTCTTTGCTAGTAGATAGAATAGGGAAATGGAGCCAGTGTATCTGGATTTAAGCAAGGTATTAAGGCAAGTTCACTCCTAAAATTCTTGTGAACAAGATGTAGAAATGTGGGCAAGCTTCTGCACTGTCCATGCTGACAGGAGGGTTTGGGCCTCATTATTCCACAGAATAGCGATTGTCAATATCCTTGTCAATCTAGAGATGATTCTAGTGTTCCAGGTCTATGTCTTAAACACTACCGTGGTTAGTAGTTTTGTCAGTGGGGAAAGATATAGAAGGCATTCTTATAAAAATTAGAAAATAGCACAAATTAGGAGGAACAGGGCATATGATGGATAACAGTAGTAATTAAAAAGATCTTCATGTAAAAGATACAGAACAAGGTGTTAATTAATAGGAATAATATGGAAGGAAGGAAGGGGAGAAAGTGTCAAAATTTAAGAACATTAGGGACAAACAGATGAAAATTTGAATAAAGTAGAATTTAGTTAATAATTTGTTAATGTTGGTTCATTGTGAAGATGTATCAATATTGTAGGTCAATATTGATACAGGTGTGATAAATATAGTCTAGTAATGTAAGATGAAAACAATAGAGAAAACTGGATATGGGTACATGAGAACTCTGTGCTGTCTTTGCACCTTTCCTGAACATCACAAGCTACTTTGAAATAAAAGTTTATTTTTTAAAAAGTGGCCTAAGGTTTTAAGTCCAAATAAGTTACAACACCCATAACAAAAGTGGGGAGTTTGGATACGCAGTTGTGTGGGACTTTGCTCCACATTCTGGAACTCTCTGGGAGGAATGACAGAACAGAGAGCATTTCAAAAGAGCATGGAAGGGCCCTAACTGGTTTGGCTCAGTGGATAGAGCGTCACCCTGCAGACTGAAAGGTCCCAGGTTCGGTTCCAGTCAAGGGCACATCCCCAGTAGGAGGTGTGCAGGAGGCAGCTGATCGATGTTTCTAACTCTCTATCCCTCTGCCTTCTTTTCTGTAAAATCAATAAAATATATATTTTTTTAAAAAAGAGCATCGAAGGGACAGTAGTGGCTACCACTGATGAGCTCGAGTCTTTCTCCTGTCATCTCATCATAAATTCTCTGGTGGCTGCAGAGATGTATGTGAAATGCACTCTGATTTGACAATTTGCGAGTAGTAGTATTTGCTCATCTAGTAAGTGTTCACATCACTTTTAGTAGGTTGACTTAGTCATCATTCTTGCTTCTACAGTCGCAGATTCCATTGATGATGTAGAAACTGGGAAGGTAGGAAGTCAAAAAGTCATCATTGAAAAGTGGTCATTTCATTGGTTGTGCCTAAGTTATGTGAACTATGTGATCTTTTGTGTCCCGAAACAGTGTTACTGGTCCAAAATAAGAAAATGGTTCACTTCATATCTATACTTGAAAGTTATACTTATCCACAGGAACAACAGAGTTCAATAACACCCAGAATTCCCTTTTTCGTTTCAGTTAGGATGATGCAAGTGAAAATTAACACCTCCTCTTGAAATGCTTAGGTAAATGAATATTTTGCCTAAGACAGAAACACTCTGAAATAAATACTCCAAAGACTTTTGCACAGACAGAAGCACTCTGAATGTGAAAAGTAATATATCCCCAATTTTTAGAGTAAGCAAATTGCTGAACAGACAGCATATTTAATTTATAGTCAAGTAATTATTTATGTAAATTTTATGTTCCCATTGGGAAAAAAGTAAACAATCCACGGGCTGCTCTGTTTTAGTAATGCAGTGTTTCCAAGGAAGGGTAGAGGGACATGGGAAATTTTTTGAAAAAGCATATTCTACAATTACCTTTGACTTCATTTAGTTTGAGTCATCATACTTATTTTTATCTTGAAATGACATTAAAGGAGGCCATGACATTTTAATTTTTATTTTTAAAGAAGAAGCAGGGGTTTGTTGATCCAATGTATTTTTCAGTTTAATGCTTTCATGATTAAATTTTTTTCTGAGAGCCTCTTTGTGACTTTAATGTTGATGATGGTGATAGTGGCAGCTAACATTTCTTGAAACTCACTATATGCCAGGCAGTATTACAAGCAATTACATGTTTTGGGTATCTACCCTCACAGCATGCGTATGAGATAGATGGTGGTGGTGTCCTCAGTTATAGATGAGGAAACTGGTCTCACATTCATGTCAAGTATTCATTGTTTTCAGGGCCCTTGCATCCACGTGAATACTTTTGTTAAATTTTAATGACTACTTCAAAGACATTTTTAGAGATATACTTTTTATTGATTTCAGAAGGAAGGGAGAGGGAGAGAAAGATAGAAACATCAATAATGAGAGAGAATCACTGATTGGCTGCCTCCTGTGCACCCCCCACCGGGGATTGAGCCTGAAACCTGGGCATATGCCCTAATTGGGAATCAAACCATGACCTCCTGGAGCATAAGTTGACGCCCAACCACTGAGCCACACCAGCTGGGCCAAAGACATTTTTTAACTGTTATATTTGATGGTATTTGAAGAAGTTCACACAATATCCACTGTTTTTACTTTTTTCAGGTATGCGGTTTTGTGTGGCTATGTATCTGAGTTTGAGGGCTTACAAAACAAAGTCAACTATGGATATTGCTTCAAGGTATTTCTTGATATAAAAAATGTTTTGGGCCATGGCGGGGCAAAAATGTTTTAATGTAGCCATATGTTCCATTAACCTGTCTAAATGAAATTATTCAACAAATTAACCTCTACAAATTCATCCTTTTTATTTAAATAAAATGAAATGACATTCTTCAAATAGTACTGTGCCAAAAGGAATCAAATTGTTTGGGTGATTAGAGATTATTATTATTCTAGATCTTGAAAAAAGTCACATAGTAGACAAGTATAATTTTTTCAAAGATAGAGAATTAGCCTGTTGGCCATGAGCTCACCAATACTGTAAGCATGACTGGACTAATTAGTTAACATTTTCTGCATATCGATTTGCAGGTAGAGTAGAATCCAATCTCAGCCTTAAAATGACCATGGTAGATGAATAAAATAAGTAATGTAATACACATCATGTATCATGTGCCTGTAGTTGTCATAGCTCAATAAATAAACCCTCAGTTTCAGTAATTATAGTGATGGGCAGAAAGTTCTTTGTTCTTCAACCCCCTGTAACCATTTGATGATGTCAGTGGAGTAGATTCCTCTCCCATCCAGTTCTGCTATTTTTTCCTCCATTGTACCCTCATCATTTGATATTTGTAAGCTTGCCTCTGAATCAAAAACTTAGCTGGGCAAGTCATAGGCAGATAATAATGTGACTGGGTATTTTCTGTTTTTATAGTGACACTAGAGGCCCAGTGTACGAAATTTGTGCACGGGTAGGGTACCTAGGCCTGGCCGGTGATCAGGGCCAATCAGGTTCCCTTGCCTCCCTGCCTCCCCGCCTCCTCCTTCCCTTGCTCCCTCAGAGTCCCACTGCTGCTGCTGCTGCTACTAGTTGCCCGCCATGTTTCGCGCCACCCCCTGGTGGTCAGCACACGTCATGCGAGCATCAAACTCCCATTCTCCTAGTCGAACTCCCGAGGGGACACTTTGCATATTAGCCTTTTATATATATAGATTTTGGCTTTAACGTATCTGTAATCTTATTAAATCATAGGCACAGTTCTGGTTCTAATTCTGAGCAATCATGTTTGGTAATGAATTATTGATAATAATGAGTTGTGTTAATGATAGGGATTGAGGAGGAAGATGAAACAACATTGTAAAGCTCCTTTGAATTTACTAGTCACAGTTCCATGCAACGCTACCTTGAAACCTTGGGAGATGATATTTCTTTGGGATTTTCTTTCAGGAACATCTAGATAAAGCAATCGAATTATTACCTGCAGAACCCTTTTTGTATTACCTCAATGGAAGATACTGTTATGCTGTAAGTTTTTATTTATAAATCTTATTTAAATATATTCTAATTGTATGATATATTTTTAGTGACTTATTCATTCTTTTATTGTTTTATGTAGTGCCTACTATAAGGGAAATAGATAAAAAATTACAAACTTTGAGTTTATAAATTTATATTTTATAACTTATATTTTTGTTTTATATTTACATTTTATATATTTATTTTAAATAATATGTAAATTTTCTTCCTTTACTGCCTTTCTGTTTCCCCTGTAGCAGGCACATTATCTCCCTCTGGGGTCTCTTGGGGGGTGTTGGTGCACTACTCTCTGTTGTTTGGGAGGATGTTTTTTATTCAGAGTTGATTGAGTATAAATTATGTGCTCACTGGCCAGAAGATAAATAAAGCACTGTCCTTTTGTTCAAAACTTTAATTTAGAAAGGGACACAAGACATATAGAAATAAAGGCAGCTGCTAAGTCTAAGACCAAGTGACTTAAATGACATTAGTTTGTGGAAAATTAACAGAATGTGAAAATAATACTTAAGAAATGCATGAAAAATTACCATGAAGATAAATGCTATTTCTGAATGAGAAAATTCAGGTAAGCAAGAAAGGAAACTTTTAAAATGAGGCTTGAAGAGGATTAGGGATGAAGAAGGAAGCTTGCTTTTATTGAACACCTGCTACACATCAGATATGCATTTTTTTCCTTACATTTCTTATCTCAAATAATCCTATAATGGCTCTAATAATAATAATTTTCTCAAATAATCTCTTATAAGCAGTTTTTATTATTCCAGTTTTAAGTGTTAAGAATCTGAGTCTTCTTAAAGGTAGGAGACTCTTCTATAGTTTAAAAACCATTGACCCAACCTCACATGAGTCTGGAACTTGAATGTATATTATTTGTTTAGACTTCAAAAACCCAGGAAGAAAATTTTAATGCAAAAATGAAACCTGATGTTCATGCCATGGACAAATGGCAGAAGCTCATGCTAATCCTCTGCGGAGGAGTATGCCTTCACACAGGCCTTATAAATCTCTCGCAGAGAGGCCCAGCAATAATGAGCTCACCATCAAAAATAATGCAGTACACGGGAAATAAGCCACCTGGAATGAAAAGCAACAGAAACAACAAGAGAACAGAAATAGTTCTAAAAGGACTTTAGATTGTGGAAACATGGACTACAGTAAAGTATATCATTTGGCATTAGAAGAAAACTCATTGAAAAGTTGTGGCAGTAGATGGGTACCACTAAAGAGAGCATTAGACCACTCTAAGGTAGACCTGAAGAAGTTCCCTAGAATGTAAAACAGAGGAACAAAAGGATGGAAAATATGAAGGAGAGATAAAAACACATAGAAATTATCTAAGGACACCACATAGTAATTAATTTTTACCCACCGCTTTTGGAAATGAAAAGGACAAGAAGACAAAAAAATATTAAGAGCATCAATACCCTTTTAAGTATTCATTTCTGAGTCCTTTTAATCTTTTATAATAAACATCTAATATTCATATTTGGGGAAAATGAAAAAGTTTTAAAAGAAAACAAAAAACAAAAGGTAATATGGAATTTAACTTTGATGATTATTGGTTTAAAAATGTCTCCTGGATTGTGAATATGTAAATTGGGCCCTCACTCTACATTCCCTCGGGGTTGAGAATTGTCCACCTGTTTAAATTTCTGAGATGCTTCCCTCTGGGTCAGGTTAGCAGCATGGAGGAGGCGGGAAGAAAGCAAAGGCAGGATCTTGTCGCTAGTATCTCTGTGCCAAGAAACATTTTGCCATCATCTGAGAGTCATGGATCAGATGAACAAAGTTAATTTAACATTATTCTTTACCCCCACCCCAATTTGAAATCTTCTTACAGGTATCTCAAATTGGTTTTGTAGCCAGTGCTTTCAAGAGTTCAGAGTTTTTTGAACTATGAAAAAGGAAGTAAAATATTAATACCATAAAGCTGATATCTCTCATTTATGGATATGTATTTACATGTATTATATGCATATACGTACATAGTTACATACATAAACATCTAATTGGGAAGAGATTATCCATTCAAAAGGCGAACACTTTCTAAGAGTGATGTTGCTCTGCATTTATAGGTCTCGAAACTGAGCTGGATTGAGAAAAAGATGGCTGCTACTCTGTTTAGAAAAATACCAACCTCAACTATACAAGAAGCTTTGCAAAATTTCCTTAAGGTGTATTTTGCCTATCCATTATTTTAGTGTCAAACTAGGTTCTATCTGGGTCAGTCTTTCCTACCTTTCCTTGTCAAGGAAATTGTTCTTGTCTCCATGTATAGATCTCTAACAGTTTGAATCCTAGTTCTGTTTTAAGCCTCTCATAATGTGAGTTATGTTTTAAATCCAAGCGGCAGCTGGTTATGCCCCAGGTCCCAGGTACAACAGCCCTTACTACCAAGTCCAAGAACAACTCTTCAGGTCATGGGAATATGTTTAAAAGAATTTATGCCCTGATTATTAGACTTGGTCTCAAATACTCCCGATTAGCCTAATGTAGACACAGTTTAATCTTAACCAAAAGATGCCAAAAGGAAGAGTTATTTTAAAAGTCATTCCATAAGTTGTGGACAAGTCTATGAAACATTTTTGGGGCATCAAACCAAATCAGTATTTTCACTGGTGTCTTAAAATGTATAATTGCTATACGAATAAAACTCTAAGCAGTACTATGTGTGTGCGCACATGTAAATGTGTAATATACCCACATATATAACCAACTTCCTGTTGTGCTAATCCCCTCACCTTTGTCTGGAACTAATTATAGATTCTTATAGGTACTAAGGTATTCCATCCCCCCCCCCCCCCCCGCCACCTATGATTTCAGATTTGTAACAATACAGACAAAATCAGGCTTTGAACCTGATATTGTCCAACATATTGTACCTGCTGATTTTTTTTCGGGGGGTGGGGCGGGGGCAGGGTGTGCTTCAAGGATTAATCTTGTAGAACTGAGAGGAAATTAGAGATCATATAGTCTAAAATGAGAACTAGATTTCATTGCGCTTTCTGAACAGTGGCTAGTGGCTGCCTAGAATGCTTGCCGGTGGTTCAGCTGGTTGGGAGTACACGACCGGTTATTTTTGTTCTCTAAAGGAAAAGAGAGAAAGGATAGAGAAGAAGAAGTGGGGAGATGGTTCTACAAAGAAATCCCCAAACCTTAAAGGATCCCATTGCTTTGTAAGCTTTATGACCATGATAATAATTTCATTGTAACGGATAAGCTAAAAAGCTATTTTGCACCCAAAGGATACTTTGAAACCAATAAAAGGACTCAGATGAGATACAACCAACCTAAATTCTTAGGGCAGTTTGCTTCAATTTGGTTAATATTTGATTTATTGAAGTATGTCCTCTCCAGTGGTGGTTTTTGTTGCTTGAATATCACCCTGTTTTTCTCTTTTCTGTTTTCTCTGAAAATCAGGCTGAAGAGCTACACCCTGGTTTTTCGAAGTCCAATTACATGTACCTTTCCAAGGTAATGAAAATGGCTGTTTTAATATCACTTTGACTCCATTACATAA
The DNA here is from genome assembly GCF_028538775.1 of Myotis yumanensis. Taxonomy (NCBI): domain Eukaryota; kingdom Metazoa; phylum Chordata; class Mammalia; order Chiroptera; family Vespertilionidae; genus Myotis; species Myotis yumanensis. The sequence continues at coordinate 18,558,196 of NW_027223762.1, forward strand.
AAGATGATTACCTTTGACATCGGTTCTTCTCCATTTCTAGTGTTACAGGGATCTTAAGCAAACAGAGAATGCCATGAAGTTCCATGATTTGGCAGAGCAGCTTCCTTGTATTACCAAAGAGGTAAGCCCAGACGGTGCCAAAGAGCGCTGTTATTTTACCAGGACTGCCCCAGCTTCCCACGTGAACAGTGGCTGGCATACATCTGGAGCTCTCTTCTATACTGAAACCTCTTCACTTGGACTTACGTGAACTACGAAGCTTTAAAGCTTGCTGTAGGTAGCCTTTCACCAGGAGACCCCTTGTGTCTTTAAGGGACTCACAAATCATGGGCTGGCAGTTAACCCATCCTGATACTTGTTAGGTGTGAGACAGCAGGTACTGGAACAAGCCCCAGCAGGAAGAGCGGGGACAACATAATTCTGGGGAGCTGGTGATTAGACCTCCATAGGCAGCTAGACAGGCTGCCCACCTTCGAACAAGAGGAGTGTCCGTGGGGTTGCCATAATCAGTCCCCAGGGTTAGGGTTAGCCTTTGTTTCCTAGTGTCCTTGTGTTCCAGCACCTAACCACTAATTTAGCAGACATTTATTTAGGGCTTCTAGGTGCCAGGCACTGAAGTAGCCCTAGGGCAACAAAGATAAACAAATTATGGCTTTTTAAAATATATATATTTTATTGATTTTTTTACAGAGAGGAAGGGGGAGAGATAGAGAGTTAGAGACATCGATGAGAGAGAAACATCGATCAGCTGCCTCCTGCACATCTCCCACTGGGGATGTGCCTGCAACCTAGGTACATGCCCTTGACCGGAATCGAACCTGGGACCTTCCAGTCCGCAGGCCAACACTCTATCCACTGAACTAAACTGGTTTCGGCAATGGCATTTTTATAAGTTCTTTTAAGTAATACATTAACACCCTAGGTTACTCATCATATTTTCTCACAACTTTCACAACATACTGTTTTGATAGAAGGTAAACTTCTGGTGGATCGGAAACTACAGTTGAGTCAGTGTATTAATGTTTATGATTAAAGCTATTGAAAAGCTTTCAGTTAAAAAAAAAAATCTAGCTAGCAGCTACTTCAAACATCTGTGTTGTCTAGTTTTCCTCATGTGTTTATTTTAAATGTATTACATTCCTTAAATTCTTTCTGATAGGTGCTCGGTAAATGTTTGTTAAATATAAAAATGAATAGGATATCCTACCTCTTGAATTTATTGCCACTGTTTCTAACTTACACACTTGTTTTAAAGAAACAACAATATATGGAGTCCTATAAAACATATGGCTAAAAGTATAAAATTAAAAATCGTAAACATATTATTTTTAAACATATATATCTTTTTTTTATTTTTTAAAATTAAATCTTTATTGTTCAGATTATTACAGTTGTTCCTCTTTTTTCCCCCCGTAGCTCCCCTCCACCCGGTTCCCACCCCACCTTCTGCCCTTACACTCCCCCCGCACTGTCCTCATCCATAGGTGTACGATTTTTGTCCAGTCTCTTCCCGCACCCCCGACACCCTTTCCCGCCCCGAGAATAGTCAGTCCACTCCCTTTCTATGCCCCTGACTCTATTATATTCACCAGTTTATTCTGTTCATCAGATTATTTATTCACTTGATTTTTAGATTCACTTGTTGATAGATGTTTATTTGTTATTCATAATTTGTATCTTTACCTTTTTCTTCTGCTTCCTCTTCTTGAAGGATACCTTTCAGCATTTCATATAATACTGGTTTGGTGGTGGTGAACTCCTTTAGCTTTTTCTTATCTGTGAAGCTCTTTATCTGACCTTCAATTCTGAATGATAGCTTTGCTGGGTAAAGAAATCTTGGTTGTAGGTTCTTGCTATTCATCACTTTGAATATTTCTTGCCACTCCCTTCTGGCCTGCAAAGTTTCTGTTGAGAAATCAGCTGAAAGTCGTATGGGTACTCCCTTGTAGGTAACTGACTGTTTTTCTCTTGCTGCTTTTAAGATTCTCTCTTTGTCTTTTGCTCTTGGCATTTTAATTATGATGTGTCTTGGTGTGGTCCTCTTTGGATTCCTTTTGTTTGGGGTTCTCTGCGCTTCCTGGACTTGGAAGTCTATTTCTTTCACCAGGTAGGGGAAGTTTTCTGTCATTATTTCTTCACATAGGTTTTCAATATCTTGCTCTCTCTCTTCTTCTGGCACCCCCATAATTCGGATGTTGGTACACTTGAAGCTGTCCCAGAGGCTCCTTACACTACCTTCATATCTTTGGATTCTTTTTTCTTTTTGTTTTTCCGGTTGGATGTTTTTTGCTTCTTCGTATTTCAAATCTTTGACTTGATTCTTGCGATCCTCTAGTCTGCTGTTGGAACTCTGTATAATATTCTTTATTTCAGTCAGTGTATGCTTAATTTCTAGTTGGTCCTTTTTCATATCCTCAAGGGTCTCACTAAATTTATCGGCGGTTTCTAGAAAATTCTTGAAAAACCTTGTAAGTGTGGTTTTGAACTCTATATCCAGTAGTTTGCTTTCCTCCATTTTTGTCATTTGTGACCTGTTTCTTTGTCTCCACGTTTTTTATGCTTCCCTGTGTTGATAGAGTGGCTTTCTGTGCTAGGTGTCCTATAGGGCCCAGTGGCTCAGCCTCCCCAATTACCTGAGGTGGACACTCTTAGTGCAGCCCTTTGTGGGCTGTGTGCACAGTCTTGTTGTAGTTAAGCCTTGATTGTTGTAGGTATCACTGGGAGGAATTGACCTCCAGGCCAATTGGCTGTGAGAATCAGCTGTGTCTACAGTGGGAGAACTTCTGTTCTGGAGACACCCTTCTGGGGCAAGACTTGCTTCAGTGGGGCTTTAATGCTCACTGAGTCTGCCCCCTGAGTGTGTCCCTTATGGATCTGAGGAGTTGTAATCTGGATGGTCCCACTTTGACCACTGGGTAAACTGGCTCTTGGATCTCTAAGGAGGTGCTAATTTAGCCTCTGCCTGAGGCTACCCAGCAGGAGCTATGGAGAGATTCCTCTTCTTTGTTTGGAGTTTGGAGGTGCCCAGATGAGGCCCAGCTGTGAAGCAATGCAAGCTGCTGTGGGGCCTTGGACCTTCTTTTGGAAGTTCTGGGTCTCTCTGATTCAGCTGCAGTTTGTTAGGTAATTTTCAGGTTGCAAAGGGCCGTGTCATTCATATGCAAAAGCCTCTGTGCACAGCTTGGGTGGGGCAGGGTCTCAGGGAATCAACAGGGCGGAGTAAACAGCTATGGCTGATCCTCAGTCTTACCCTAAGAGGCCCCGCATCTCAGTGTCCCAGTAATCGCTGCAAGCACCTCTGAGAAAAAGCCGCCCTCGAGTTCCGACCGATGCCAGACAGGCCAGTTTCTCCCCATATGAGCCTGGGTCCTCAGAGACTCGCCCAGAACTGGAGTTCAGAGCAGTTGGGAGTTTGAGACTCCCTCCCGATTGAAAAAGACAACCGCGTCCTCAGTTGCCAGCCCTTTCCACATGCACCTCCGTACCTCTGCACTTTACTTCCGCACCTCCTCTGAGTCTCAGTGTGCTTTTCTCTTTCCTTCTAGTTGTAGAATTTCCACTCAGCCAGCCTTCCTGTGGTTCTGGATGATGTCCATTTTGTCTTTTAATTCTATTTTTGAAGTGGTTGTGTGAGGCAGCAATTTCCGGTGTTTACCTATGCCGCCATCTTGGTTTCTCTCTATATATATCTTTATTGATTTCAGAGAGGAAGGGAGAGGGAGAGGGAGGTAGAAACATCAATGATGAGAGAGAATCATTGATCAGCTGCCTCCTGCACACCCCCTACTGGGGATTGAGCCTGCCACCCAGGCACATGCCCTAACTGGGAATCGAATCGTAGCCTCCTGGTTCACAGGTCGACGCTCACCACTGAGCCACATCGACTGAGCAAACATATATGATTTTTAATCTTACCTATAAAGTCCCTGAGAATGTCAGTAATGAAATGTGTATTTGCCTGTGTGGGACTTACAGCGGAATCTCAGATTTCTTCAGATCCTGCTGCTAGGGCTAGGAATTCTTCCATATCTTAGAGTTGAAGAAGAAAACAGTGTTATCATTAACACTCTCCTTCCTGTTTGCTACCCCTCCACACCTGGTGGAGGAAGAGCCTGGACATAGTTCTCCACGGTACTTATGTTCTCAGAGATCTGAATCATGCCTGGTCCTCAGAAAGCCACATTTTCGTTGTAATGGTCATTCAAAAAAGTCTCCCCCCAGCCCTAACTGGTTTGGCTCAGTGGATAGAGCGTCGGCCTGCAGACTGAAAGGTCCCAGGTTCGATTCCAGTCAAGGGCATGTACTGTGGTTGTGGGCACGTTCCCAGTAGGGGTTGTGCAGGAGGCGGCTGATCAATGTTTCTTTCTCATTGATGTTTCTGATTCTCTGTCCCTCTCCCTTCCTCTCTGTAAAAAATCAATAAAATATCTTTAAAAAAAAAGTCTCCCCCCACTCAACAGAGCTCTACTTCCAAGTACCTTGAGTATCAGGAGGAATGTGTGAATTTTCATTGTGCATTTGTGTTTTCTTTATAGGATAAAAATGCAGAGGAAGAGATGAAAAAGTACGCATTGCCTTGAAGAAATAAATAAAAGAACTTACTCTTCAACAAATTAGATGTGGTCTACTAAATATTAAACTTATCAAAGTTGTGTTTTTTATTATCCTCTTTTTATGTAAGGGTAATATACTCAGATTTGAAGGGAAAGCCATGTTTCTGTAGAATGCATTCTCTAGTAGAACAACACCAATCATGTTATTTGGAGAAGTCTGTTTCCTATAATATCAGTACAAAATGATCTTTAAAAAATGTATGCTTTATATTTTTCCTATCAACAAACTGTAGTCTTCAGAATCTTTATTTAAATCTTTCTTTAAATAAAATACTTAATCCAATAAAATGGGCTCCGGTGAGTGTTTTATTGTTGCTTCGATGGAAACTTTACAAAACAAAATAATTTCATTAATGTGGATGAAAAATGGAGAAGTGGGCAAAGGATGTGAACTAGTCATTGGTAAAAGAGGAAATATAGCCCGGCCGGCGTGGCTCAGTGGTTGAGCATTGACCTATGAACCAGAAGGTCACAGTAGGTTACTGCTCAAAGCACATGCCTGGGTTGCAAGCTCAGTTCCCAATAGGAGGCGTGCAGGAGGCAGCCAATCAATGACTCTCTCTCATCATTGATGTTTCTACCTCTCTCTCCCTCAACTTTCCTCTCTCTGAAGTCTATAAAAACATATTTTTTTAACCAAAGTTTTAGATGAAAAATGAACCCTGCTTTATCTTCATATTAAACTAATTTTTCCAAGTGTTACCACATCTCCTATTTCAATGAAAGCTTCGTACATGTGGAAATAGGTTAAAAAAGTGATGCCGTCCTCGTTTTCCTGTGGAGGAACTGGACCAAAGGCTAGATTTGCTGGAGGTCATCACATACCTAGGGAATGAGAATAGGAACTCGACCCAGCGTCCTGGCTCCCCGCCTGGGCCTGTACAGCGAGCAAGGAAGGGTCAGAGCCATACAATCAATCTTAAACCATTTAAGATTTAATGGCCGTAGGAACTGTTTCCTTTGTTGCCATTTGCCTTTAAAAAAGTGCTTAAGGCAGCTAAAAAAGATAGCCTTCTAAAAACAAAGACAGACTTGTTGAAATTTGTGTCACTGTTAACCTAGCCAAGAACGTACTAATATTTCCCACAGTGGGGGGAAATGGTTCATTGGAGGGAAAACAGTAATTTAAGATGGGCTTTGGATGGGAGCTTGGTGTCCATATAAGATAAATTCATGGGGTTCGCCTGGAAAGGAGCCCTGTTCCACTTAGGGGACCATTTACTTCATCTGGCTGTGGGAATTTCCTCTCAAGATGTTGCTCAGTCATACTTTGTTTCCCTTTTCATTTTGATGCAATTATGTGAATGTTCACTCTTCCATAACTATAATTTCACAGCATACTTAGTTGAGATTGTGATCTATCTCAGTTTCAGATGCCCCCCATCAGGACTGTTGCATTTGGCTCTCCGAGTTGACCACAGAAATTTGGGGGTGAGGGAAAAGTTTGTGTGATTTTCTCTGTATTACCAACACCCGGTTTCTTTACAGAGGCCAGCTTGGAAGTTAATAGCTGCATGTTCGCCCGACCTCCCATGTTGGTCTCAGGCTGGTCATGCTCTCAGCTCCCAGGATGCACAGGGCCGGTGAGGAATGCTCTTCTTTTTTTTTAATTTTTAAATTGAATCTGTTGGGGTGACATCTATAATAATAAAAGCATCATATGCTAATTAGACCGGACGTCCTTCCAGACGACCTTCTGGATGAAGCCGGGGCTGCAAGGGAAACCCGGGTCCCAAATGCCAGAGGGAAGCTGGTGCCAGCAGCCAGGGGAAGGAAGGCCTACTCTTGCACAAATTTTGTGCATTGGCCTCTAGTTAGTTAATAAGATTATATAGGTTTGAGGTATACAATTCTACAATACATCATCTGTATATTGTATTGTGTTCACCACCCCAAGTTGAGTCTCCTTCCATCACTATTTATGTCCCCTTTATCCTCTTTTACCTCCCCCTACCCTCCCTTTCCCTCTGGTAATCACCATACTGTGTCTATGCCCATTAGCCTTTTTTTTTTTTTTTTTTGCTAAATCCCTTTACCTTTCTCACCAAGCTCCCAAACCCCTCTGACAACTATTGTCTGTTCTCTGTGACCATGATTTGTCTCCACAGGAATGCTCTTTTGAACGTAGTGAGCTAGATCCCCAACTCTAGTTTCTTGCTCAAGAGAGAAGCCAGTGATCAAAAGAATCAGTCAGCCAAGCAGACTGACTGGCCTCGGTCCTGGCACAGCATTTTCCCAGGTCTGGGGAGGAGCTGCTCACGACTCCATCACCCACAGTGAGTGCTCTATTTCCCAACAACTTGATCCTGTGGACTGTTCCCTAGAAGGGGTGTCTCCTCCTTTTTGCATCAGCTTTATTGAGATAGAAATTACATCTAACAAAATGCACCCATTTAAAGTGTACAGTTTGGTGAGTTAACACAAATTTATGCCTCAGTGTAAACCCTACCACAGTCAAGATATAAAATATGTGCATCATTCCAGAAAGTCCCCTTGTGTCCCTTTCCACTCAGTCTCCCACCTGCACCCCAGTGTGCTTTCTGACAGGTCTGCTTTCTGTCACTGTAGTTTAATTTTTTTTTAGAATTCTATGTAAATGGTATTCTTTCTCAGAGCACAGTTTTGAGATTCATCTGTGTTATTGGATATATCAATAGTTCATCCCAGATAAAAGACTTAAACGTAAGATGGGAAACCATAAAAATACTAGAGGAATCCATAGGCAGCGAAATAGCAAACATATGTCGAAGGAATTTCTTCTCTGATAATGCTCCTAGGACAATAGAAATTAAAGAGAAAATAAACAAATGGAACTACATTAAAATAAAAAGCTTTTGCACAGCAAAGGAAACCATCAACAAAACAACAAGAAGACCCACGGCATGGGAGAACATATTTGCCAGTGATAACACCGATAAGGGTTTAATCTCCAACATTTACAAGGAACTCATAAAACTTAATAATCCTATCTAATAAAAGAGAAAGATGCAAATTGACCGTGGCCCCGAATGCTTCCCATTGGCTAATCAGGGAGATATGCAAATTAACTGCCAACCAAGATGGCGGCCAGCAGCCAGGCACCTGAAGCAAACAGGAGGCTTGCTTGCTCCAGTGACGGAGGAAGCCAAGGTTCCCCGAGTGCTGCTGCCAGCCTCTGAGATGCAACTCTAAGAAACATTGTTGCAAATATAGAAGGTAAACATTCCCCAGAAACCTGCTTTCAGCCAGCTGGGATTCAGCCAGCAGGATCGCAACAGTGTTACAAGTATAGAACCCAAACAAACCCAGATCCCTGCTTTCAGCAGCGGAGGTCTCATAGCTGGAGCTGAGCCTCAGAGCTAAAACTGGCTCTCAGCTCCAGTGACAGCCATAGAAGGTAAATAAATCCCAGAATAAGAAAAAAAGGAGAGGTTGGGAGCCTCAGTTGCCCGCCAGCCTGAAAACAGCCATCATCCCCTCACCCAGACTTGCCCGGCACCCCAGTGGGGACCCCCACCCTAAAGGGGGTGTGACCAGCTGCAAACAGCCATCATCCCCTCACCCAGACTGGCCAGGCACCCCAGTGGGGACCCCCACCCTGAAGCAACAAGATGGTGGCTAATTTGCATACTGAAGGCGGGCGGCAGCGGGCAAGGATGTCCACAGTCCAGGACCCAGATCTGTGACCCTGCTGGGCAGGGGGAAGTGCTTGAGGCTGTCTGCAGTCCGGGACCCGGATCTGTGACCTGGCAGGCGGCGGGGAGTGCTTGAGGCTGTCGGTGGTCTGGGACCCGGATCCATGTCCTGGCATGCGGGGGGCAGCGCTTGAGACTGTCTGCGGTCCTGGGACCCAGATCCATGACCCTTCCCGGCAGGGTGGCAGCTCACACAGGGGCGGATCCGCCGGGGTTGGGCAGGGCAGGATGCCTGGCTTCCTCCCAGTCCCAGTCACTCTGGGCAGGTGAGCAGCGCAGAGAGCCTCTGGACAGGGGAGGCAGGCCAGCGGAGGGCAGCCTGTACTCCCCACATGGCGGTGGTGACAGCTGTGAGTGTGCCAAGCAGAGCCTGCAGGCTGAGCTGGCCATCAGCGCCCAGGAGTGGCTGCTCAAGATCCGCCTCCTGGCCCAGAAGGTGCAGGATCGCAGGGACAGCCACCGTGGCGGGCCAGACTCACATCCTCCTGGCCGCACCACGAGGGTTTGCGGATCTACAAAGCCAGAGGCCTCCGGTGTGCACATCCCCCCTGGCATGCGAACATCCCCCAGCACACTGTCACTCTCCCGAGCCTGCAACAGTTGCAAACCAAGGCGTGCACAAGTTCCCCCTGCCTCTCCACCACACTTCCATCAACCTGGCATGCCTAACACCCCCACAGGATGTGCACACATCCCCTCTTATGCGTTCATGTCCTTTGGAGAGTGTCTGGGTGTTCTGGGTGCTGAGAGTGGGCGCCTGTGAGATGACAGTGAGAGGGCGGAGTAGTGATGCCCTGTTCCCACGGAGGCCAGTGCAGCTACGAGATCACCTCTGGGGGTTTAATGCAGGTGCTGAGGCAGGAGCAGGTACAGACAGACACACCTGGTGGGCGCGAGCGGCCCTCGCTGAGGTGCCTTCGGTCAGTGTTCAAGATCAAGAACCCAGAGGTGGAGAGGAATTCCGTCCTCTCAGTGAAACAGTGGGATAGTCGGGGCGACTGTAGAGGAGGAATGTGCACTTTGGGTGCCAGCACCCATGAGCGAAGGCTGCCCTGACTGAGCCTCGCTTGCTTGGGGCCTAGCGCACTCCTGCCAGGCAGCGGGTGACAGGACGTGCTTTTCTGAATTAATGAGAGAAAACGTTGATTCTCCTGCTGCCCACGAAGGTGGAAAGTGAAGGGGGGAGACATGTGGGGAGTGAGTGAGGTTCCCTGTCTGGGGGTTCCAAATCTGCTGTTGGTTTCTTTCACCGCTGACTAGAGATATACAGGGTGTCCCCCCAAAATGTATACACACTTTGAATACCTACTAATTCCAATGGTTTTAAGCACGAGAAAGAAACAACAATGGAGCTGTTACCTGTTAAAAGTTTGGGCACAAACAAGTAGTTGGACATTCCCTGAGGGGTCTCAGATTGGAGAGGGTGAAGGCCAGACTGAAGGGCCCCTTTCCCCCCAACCCCCTACCCCAGTGCACGAATTTTGTGCACCGGGCTACTAGTAGGAAGATAAACAATCCAATCAAAAAATGGGCAATGGACCTAGATAGACACTTTTTGAAAGAGGACATACAGAGGGCCGAAAGACATATGAAAACATGCTCAAAGTCACTAATTATACGAGAGATGCAAATTAAAACGACAATGCGGTATCACCTCACACCTGTCAGAATGGCTATCATCAACAAATCAACAAACAACAAGTGTTGGAGAGGATGTGGCGAAAAAGGAACCCTTCTGCACTGCTGGTGGGAATGCAGACTGGTGCAGCCACTGTGGAGAACAGTATGGAATTTCCTCAAAAAACTAAAAATGGAACTCCCATTTGACCCAGTGATCCCACTTCTAGGAATATATCCCAAGAAGCCAGAAACACCAATCAGAAAGGATATATGCACCCCTATGTTCATAGCAGCACAATTCACCATAGCTAAGATTTGGAAACAGCCTAAGTGCCCATCAGCAGATGAGTGGATTAAAAAACTGTGGTACATCTACACAATGGAATACTACGCTGCGGTAAAAAAGAAGGAACTCTTGCCTTTTGCAACAGCTTGGATGGAACTGGAGAGCATTATGCTAAGTGAAATAAGCCAGTCAGAGAAAGATAAATACCACATGATCTCACTCATTTGTGGAATATAGAGAACAACATAGACTGATGAACAGGGACAGATCCAAAGACAGAGAAACAGCAATCAGACTATTAATCCCCAGAGGGAAAGTAGGGGAGGGTGGGGGTAAGGGGAAGTGATCAACCAAAGGACTTGTATGCATGCATATAAGCCAAACCAATGGACATGGACAACAGGGGGATGAGAGCATGAGTAGAGGCGGGTGGGGGAGAGGATGGGGGTTAATGGGGGGGAATGAGGACACATTTGTAATTCCTTAACTAATAAAGAATTTAAAGATTTTTTTTTTAAAAAAAAGAGTGAATAAAATCAAGTATGTCCACTGGAAAAAAAATTACACAAGTAATTTTCATTGTGATCAAATCATTGCACTGCAATCAATTATTTGTGTCTGTTTCCCCCCACTAAATACTAGGTCCTTCACATCTATATCAAGTTCATTTTTATATCTCTGGCATTGAACAATGTCTGGCATAAAGGAGATATTAATAAATACTCTTAACTAAAAAAAAAATAGTTCATCCCATTGTATTGCTCTGTAACATTGCACAATTTGAATATACCATAAATTGTTTATCAATTCACCTGTTTAGGGTTGTTTACAGTTTGAGGTTGCTATGAATTTAGCTGATATGAACATTCATGTACAAGCCTTTCTGAGGCCATGGAAAGGGGGCAATGAACACCTAGACATGGAATTGTTGTGTCACCCGATAAGTGTATGTTATCTTTACAAGACACTGCCCTACTGCCTTGCAGGTGGTTGTACCATTCTGCATTCCCATCAGAAATGTATGAGTTCCAGTTCCACAGCCTCACCATCACTTGGCATGGCCAATCTCAGTCTCTAATTTTAGGTTTTAATTTGCACTTCCCCGACTAGTCATTTGAGCATCTTTTCATGTGCTCATGGGTAAACCTTCTGTGATTTACCTGCTCTGATGAGCTCAATGCACTATATTCAATAATCCTCTAGCCTAAAGCATCCTTGTCAGTTGCTGGTCGGTTGTTATTTTTCTTTCTTGCCTTAACAGCAGCAGTAGTAAGAGAGCTGACAGAAGCTGGGATGTCTCTCCTGTCCCTGGGGGAGATCATCAAAACAGACCTTCTGAAATCCCCTGCATCAAAAGTTGAGTTGCTATCTTGAGCCTGCAGCACCAGAACATTGCTGGGAGAAAGGAGTTACCAATCATCAATCGTATGTGCCTCTTCCTCCCTTGCTCTCCTGTACTTATTTCCTAACAACTAGTCTTGAGTCCTCTGACCTCTTACAACACAGTTTATGCTTCTACTTTTGTTATTCTATTCTGTTTCTTTGAATTGTTATCTACTCCATAAGTGCATGTATTCATTCTCTAAATCAAGCATGTCAAACTCAAAGGCTAACATGGGCCAAACAAACGAGGCATGCAGCCTGCAGGCCTCGAGTTTGACATGCTTGCTTTAAATAGATTAAAAGACACTGCATCTTATCTTGCTTCTGTGTTCCAGTGATGCTCAAAAAAATATTTTCAAAGTTGAATTAAGTTTGCAATTTTACACACACACACACACACACACACACACACACCCACTCCATACTCTTGTTTAAAATGTAAAACAAACTGCACTGAGCCTGGAAATTATCTTTATGGAATACATCAGTATGCTGTTTTGAGTTTTTGCACTGCATGTATTAATTTTAAAAGAATACATGCCTTGGTTCAGTAAAATTTGCAGAAAGCCAGACATCCCATGGAAAGAATTCGTTGGTTGAGATGTTTATCTCTCCAGCTATCTTTCCCCTTTTATGACTACAAAGAATACTGGTGTTTCTTTACTTTTCAGAATCCTTTACTCCAGAAGACTTCTGACAGCAACCAACAGGATGTCCCACTGTGCAGAAGCAAAGAGTCTTTATGCGTCTGGCTCCTCCCCACCCTTTGGCTGGTCTGCCCATAGGTGTGTCCGCTCTCACACTCTCACACTACCTCAACCAGAAAGTGTCTCTCTCAGCCAGTACACTGTACTGTGCAAGACTGGACCCAGAGAGGCTGGGCCCAGGCCACACCCTCTCTCCCTGCCTCTTCTTGTGGTGGTGCTTATGTGATGGGGGTGAGGGGCTGGGGGAGCCCAGAGGATGACATTCTGATGTGGAGGAAGACATTCAGAGGGCCACAAAAATCAGACTTTTTCAGAGGAGAACTAAGGCCTTCCGATGACTGATGCTCAGTTAGCCAATCTTCCATCAGCTGATAGGATAACTGATATCCATAACAATGATCATAAAGCATTCAGAATCCCGAGAGGCCTTCTACATTTAAGAAAGATTAAAGTGTCTGTGCTAAATGTTAATATTTTAATGTAAGTAATTTTACTAGAATCTTCTAAACCCATTGTCTCCAATTTTTGGATAGCATTGCTTGAATTCGTTTTTTGACATCCCCCAAATATTTATGTTTATTTATAAATTATACATATTAATGCTCTGTTAAAATGTTCATGATAAAACATACACACAGAGAACATTTTAAAGGGTAAGATTGCCTCCTTTCTTGATTAATAATTTTTTTTAGCAAAGTAGGGAAAAAAGGGACACTTTCTGAGCCCATGATGCTTATTAACACAGAATTTAGAAGCATTTGTACTGAAGTCAGGGATGAGACAAGGATGACATTGTCACTATTACTATTTAATATTGTTCTAGAGGTACTAGCTCTAACAGGAAAAGACAAGTATATTACATTTGAAAGTAATATATGAATGGAGTATAATAGATATCATTACTTATGTCGGTAAATAAATTTATATGCATGAAAAAACTGAGAATTAACTTCAAAACTAATGTCAACAATAGGAGAGTCTACTGAAGTAATGCAGTAAAAAAATTAATGTGTACCAAAAAAAGAAGCATCACAAATACAAATAACAGCCAGTTAGAAGATGTAATACCCCATTTACCATAACCACATAACAAAATCAAATAGCTAGGAATAAACCTTAGAATCAAGCCTGATAGGTAAGCAGAAATCTAAGGACCCAATGGTTTGAACAACTAGAAAGACATTTTGACTACGAAGACAGCATCCTAAAGTTATCAAAAATTCCTCAGTTAATCTTGAAATTTAGTGCAATTTCAACTAAAATACCAATACAATTCTTTTTCTGTTCTAAGATTCAAATAGAAAAACAAAGAGCAAGAGTACTTGTGGAAATTCTGAAAAAGTTGAGTAAGAAAGGGAAGCCATACCTACCAGGTATGAAAAAAAAAAAAAAGTATTGTAAATCTATAGTATTTAAAGCAGTTTTGTGAATAAATGAACAGAGCAGTAAAATCGAATAGAAAGACAATAAATACACCCTAATACACATGCAAGTTTAATATAATGGATAAAGGTGACATGCAAAATAGACCGTTCTATAAATTGCCTTCTTCAATAAATGGAGGGAAAGGAGAGCGGGGAAGATGGGATAGACTAAAATGAAGCAACAGGTTTAGATCTAGTTTAACCAGCAGGAGGCAGCAGCATGCTGAAACCCATCCTCCCCATTGCACCATGATGGTCACAGTCCTCTAAGGGCACCAGCGGTGTTACATGGATCATTGTATCCTAAGCATGCACAACTGTGTCTGGAGCTACACACAGCTCATTAAAGGGCCACAGCAGCTTTAGCCTGGGATACCACCACAGGCAAAGGGATGCCAACTAAGAAGGAAGTCAAGGCTCAGAATTAAAGAGTACAAGTAGAAAAAGAGGAAATGGGAGAGAGAGAATAGCCTCACTGGGCACGCAATCGGTGGACGCTTGTTGATGGGCCCAACTTAGAAAGTGGTGCCTGTGACAGAGAACCATGGAGATGTCATCACGGAGACCTGGTGTGTCATCTGGGAACAGCCACCACCTGCCAGGAGCCCACAGGCATGGCTCTGTGTGATCTTGAGCAAACCAAGCATCCATTGTTGGGGACACTCCTTCCTGCTGTGTCCAGCTCATAGGGTTCACATAAGAAGAATGGGACATGACCAATGTGAGTATACATTGCAAAAACTATGATTTATGATAATGGTTCACTTTAAGTTGAGCCTTGCTGGTAACATGCCCTGACCTCCTGTGATCACCTTTTATTTCCAAAGGAGCCATGGCTTACATGGACTGTGTAGACCAAGCAAGAATCCAGACACCCTTCCCCAAAGGAAGCTGAGGGTGAGAGCCGTGGAATAATCAGCATCTCTCGCTGTTCTGTCCAAGTGCAGGTCCCGGGAGGGAGCCATTACCCTGCGAGCCTCCTGCTTCATTTTCCTGCATCCTGCAGGCAGTGGGGCATCTTGCAGAACTTGGTGAAAGACCCAGAGCTCAAGTCAGAGCATGGCAGCAGCGAGGGCTTTCTTAGATGCAAAGCCCACATCACAGTCTCTTCTTCCCTACTGACATCTGTAGCTCTTCAGCGGGTCTGATAACACATTCAGAGATAGACTCCCAGGTTCCAGAGAAGTGCTGAACTTAGCTGGCAGGTACCAGTGTTCTTTCTGCAAGAGTCTAGTGGGAAAGCAACGAGGCCAGACACCCACTGTGCGTGCTACAGTGCAAGGGTGACCAGGGCTGCCACAGGCATCCTGGTGCCTTATTACCTATTTCCAGAGAAAGAGGAGAGGGATCAAGAGCAAAGATCATGGGAAACGTGCTGCTTTATCACTGGAGTTCATTTAGTTCCCAGAAACGGGCTTCTAGGGAGGCGTGGCATGGTGTGAAAATGGAAAAAACTACTGGACTCAGACTTGGGTTCAGGTCTAGACCTGGCACTTGCTACGGGTATGAACTTGGGCAAGTGACTTACGCTCTCCCAGCCTTAGCTTCCTTGTCTGTAAAATGCTAATAAAAATTCCTACTGTGCAGAATTTTGTAGGAAGATTATATTGTACATAACCTAATTGGCAAGAGATGGAGAATGCTCCTCAGCGTCCCTCCTGGAGGGGTAGGGACTCTCCTGGCAATTGTGTCTTCCCTAGACAGGTCCCCCGGCCCCTGCAGTGCCACTAAAGTGGTGCACATAGAATTTGGTAGCTGCTTGTGGACTATCCCCCTAGCTTCTGGTTGTTGAATGAATTTCTGCAGAAACAGCCCAGCTGGCATGGCTCAGTGGTTGAGCATTGACCTATGAACCAGGAGGTCATGGTTTGATTCCCGGTCAGGGCACATGCCCATATTGTGGGCTCCATCCCCAGGGGTGTACAGGAGGCAGCCACTCAATGATTCTCTCTCATCATTGATTTTTCTACCCCTCCCTCCCTCTCCCTTCCTCTTTGAAACCAATACATATATATTTTAAGTAAATAAATAATAAATCAATAAATTTCTGCAGGAACGGGCTGGGCAAGGTGCCCACTGAACAGAGTCCCTGAAGTCCATGGCGGCATCAGAGGAACTTGGTGCAAATTTGTGGGAGAGAAGCTGTGTGTTTCGCTCCATCACACGCTGGCTGCCCCCAACGCTGTGCTGCACACACACTAGATGGTACGCCGGTGCTGGTTTCCTGGACTTGACTGGGTCCCACAACGTAGTCCAGAAGCCTGGTGAGACGTTCCTGAATTCACGTGTTTTGTGGGTGTTTTCAGGTTCCCATTGGCTACTGAGAGCTGGCAAGGAGCACAAGGAAGGAAACCCACAAACTGCTCGTAGAGAGACTGTTTCACATGCGTGGCCCCGGGGGCTCCTCTATCCTCCCCCCAGGCTCACGGTGCCCATTTCACAGGACCTGAAGCACAAGCTCCCCGAGGATCGGTAAGGCACACAGTGTGCCAGGCTGCTGATGCCTGAGCTGGGGCACAGCCCTTTCACAACGAGATGGCAAGAGGAGAAAAATGTTAAGAAGAAAAAACAAAAACACATCCAGGTGTTTTGTAAGTCCGCGGAAGCTTCTATAGCCTGGTAGTTGTTGACTTTGTCTCTAAGGCTGACGGCTAGGACTCTTGCTACCCTCCTTCCCTCTTCTCACCCCTGTTCTCCCTCGTCCCCTTCTTTTCTTTGCCCATTTCGTCCATAGAAAGGCCTGTACTGGCTCCATTTTATTTATTTTTTTATTATTTATTTTTTTTTTTTTTCTGGCTCCATTTTAGGCAGCACAAATCTCCCAAGCCCAGGAGAAGGGCTTTAGGGACTTTCCACGGGAGGGCGTCTGCCTTGGTTTTGGAGCCCTTCATGAGGCCAGCACCCACCCCGTTCCCAGGCGGGAGGAGCATCTGGGCCAGGCGGGACTGACTGCTAACTGTGAGTCTTTCCTTGCACAAAGCATGTGCCCTTCCTTCCCTTGGGGTGTCTGCGGCTTTTCCCGACAGTCAAATAAGCTGTGCTCTGTGTGACTGGCTCAGTTATCCCGGTACATGGGGGTAGGCGCCAAGGAGAAAGCTGATACCCGTGTTGTGTAAGCTGTTTCCTGGGAAGTTTGCCTCCTGCGTGGTCAGAGCTGGTTACCACTGTTACCACTATCTGTGTACCCCCCCACCCCCATCCCCCACCCCCAGCCATCTGTGCCTTCTGTGAAAGAGCCTGAGCATTTGGGGACATGGCCTGTGTCCTTTCGTCTTCCTGAGCTGGCGTACAGCCAGACAAACCACACATCTTCAGTCTTTGGGTCCCCAGCATCAGGAATAAACTGCCACATAGCAGGCGACAGTAGAAATCCTCTGGAATCAGAACAGAGGACGGTGGGTTACACTGGGTGCTTCTCACAGCCCACAGGGCTGGTACTAACAGGTATACTGTGGACAGGTGGAGGCGGAGGCCTGGCTCTGGGGTCCATGTGGTTCCCATTGAGGCAGGCCCCCGGGAAGCCGAACAAGCCTGAGTGCCTTTGTGTCCAGCTTTACCTTGAGTTTTGTAAGTAACGATGAAAAAGAATGATATTTTTTGAGCAACGCTTAAAAAGACAGATACTGACAGAGGATATTTTTCTTTTTTAGAAAGACTGGAAATGAGGGAGGGAAGGAGAGAGAGAGAGAGAGAGAGGAGAGAGAGAGAGAGAGAGAGAGGGAGAGGAAGAGAGAGAGAGGAAGAGAGAGAAAGAGAGAAACATCAATGTGAGAGAGACACATGGATTGGTCGACTTCCTCACATGCCCCAAATAGGGCCTGGGATTGAACCTGCAACCCAGGTACATAGGTGCCCTTGACTAGGAATCGAACCCAAGCCTCTTCCGTGTGTTTGGGCCAGTGCTCTAACCACTGAGCAACCGGCCAGGGCCCTAGGTACTTCCTTTTAGTGCACTATTATAAAAGTTATGGTTTCTCATTTTAAATTCCAATTGTTAATAGCAGACACATAAGAAAGTATCTTGCAATCTTGTTCTAATTGTTTAATGATTTAAGGGGTTTTGTCAATTCTTTGGGATTTTCTACATAGACTTATCATGTCATCTGCAAACAATGACAGTTTTAATTATATCTTCACAATCCATATAAGTTTATTTTCTTTTAAAAAATCTTATTGTACTAACTAGGGTGACCAGTACAGTGTTAAACGGGAGTGATGAAAGGAGACATGCATGCCTTATCCTTTGAGACAGTGTTCAGGTTCTTACCATTAACAATAATGTTAACTGTGGATTTTTGTAAACCTTCTCTATCAAGTTAAAAAAATTTTCCTCCATTCCTACTTTTATAAGTGTTTTTTAAAAAATCATGAATGGGTGTTGGCTTTGTCAAATGCTTTTTCTGCATCAGTTGACATGTTTTTTATTCGTTAGCCTGTTGATGTGGTGGATTACATTAATTGATTTTTAGATGTGAGACTAGCCTTGCAAATCTGGAATAAATTCTACTTGGTTGTGGTATATAATTTTTTTTAACATTTATGATTTGACTTGTTAATATTTTAAGAATTTTCACATCTATGTTCATTAGAGGGATTGGCCTACAGTTTTCCTTTCTTATATCCTCTTTTTCTAATTTTGATATTAGAGTAAATAATGCTGGAATGAGTTAAGAAGTGTCCTTTCTGGTTTCTAAGAGAGATTATAGAAAATTAGTATAATTTCTTCCATAAATGTTTGAAAGAATTCACCAGAGAAACCATCTGAGCTTGATGCTTTCTTTTTTTGGAAAGCTATTAACTACTTATTCCAATTCTTTAGTAGATATTGGCTTATATAGATTATTCCTTGTGTGAATTTTGGTAGTTTGCCTCTTTCAAGGAATTTGGCCATTTCATGTAAGTTATCAAATTTGGGGTCATTGTTTTTCTTTTTATTTGTATCCCTTGGGGAGGAAATTAGTAAGGGGTCTTCATGATTTAAACCAGGTTCTATATTTCTGTGAGGATGAGAAGAAATGATACCTGTAACACACTTAGCAACAGGACTAACAAATAGCAATGTTGATTGCTGTTATCTATATTACCTTCAATCCTTACTAGACTCATGAATTCTATATGTATGCTTGAGCTTCTCATCTACCCTGATTCCTCAGAAGCAGGACTTCTGCAATGGTGGGGCAAGAAGCTTGGAAACTCTCTCCCTCCAAAATTATGATAAAACTAAACAAAATTGTTAAAAACAACTATTTTTGTTCTCTGGAAATTGGTCAAAGGCATGTAACAAATTAAGAACATTAATTGAAGAAAAAAAAATCACTGAACCTTAGCTATTAGCATTTTTTCCTGGAATTGCTCTCATTCCTCCTTACCCCTAACTCAGTTTGTGTGGTAATTATACCAGGGTGGGGCAAGTAGTGAAATCTTGTAGCTTCTCTGCCAGGGCTGCTGACTTGATTGGAACAAAGCATGGAAAAACCCAATGCCAGTGGGTGTTGCAATGAACAGTAGCAATCTCGGTGAGAAACAAACAGGAAAGGCCAGCATCACAGCCTGAAGCTGTGATTCTGCTTAAGGCAAGCAACAGAGAGACAGACTAGTTATAAATTTAACAGTATAATCCAGGGAATGAGGTAGAAGTAGTGAGTTCCACATATCCTGGTAGTCTGAAAAGCTACACTCATGCCCATGGCCACATAACCCACTTAGGAGAGACCAGAGAGGGCCCTCATTATTCACACATCCTTGGCTGAACATGAGTCCTTGCACATGTAAAACAAAGATGAGCTTGAAAAAAGTAAGTCTGGGGTAGACTTGTAAACTGTCTGAATTTTGAGTGCATTTTTCAACCCATACAAAGATTCATTGACAAAGGATATAAGACCATCTGACTCAAAGTATTTGAGCACAACCTCTAACCTATCATTGGCTGACCACTAACCTATGCTGTCACAGGGAAAACACTAAGGGAACCAGGCTTAAGAATAAGAATAACAATTTAAAAAAAAAAAAAAAAAAACTAAGCAGAAATATGTGTAATAAAAAAAGGAAAAGAAAAAACATTTGAAGAAATAATGGACAGAAACTTCCAAAATTTAATGAAAAACATCAATCTACACCTCTAAGAACCTCAAGGTAAACTCAAAGAAATCCACATCTAAGAACATCATAGTCAAAGTGTTAAGAACCAAAACCAAAAAGAAAAATCTTGTAAGCAGCAAGAGAAAAAAAGTCTCATTATATACAGAGCAACAATTAATACCTAAGTTTGCATATGAAAAAAATACAGGCTAGAACAGGGGTGGGCAAACTTTTTGACTCGAGGGCCACAATGGGTTCTTAAACTGAACCGGAGGGCCGGAACAAAAGCATGGATGGAGTGTTTGTGTGAACTAATATAAATTCAAAGTAAACATCATTACATAAAAGGGTACGGTCTTTTTTTTTTTTTTTTTTAGTTCTATTCATTTCAAACGGGCCGGATCCAGCCCTCGGGCCATAGTTTGCCCACGGCAGGGCTAGAAGGAAGTAGGATGACATAATCAAAGTCTTAGATGAAAAAATTGTCAATCAAGAAGTCTATATCCAGCAAAAGTCTATATCCTTCAACATGAAAATGAAATAAAGACATTCCCAGATAAACAATGACTGAAAGAATTCATTGCCAACTGAACTTTTTTGCAAGAAATACTAAAATAAATCTTCCTGACAGAAAGGAAATGACATCAGGTGGAAACTTAAATCCATATGAAGAAACAAAGTGCACTGGAAAAGGCAAATTCCTTAAGTAAAAATAGGTTTATACAAATATGTCCACATAAAGACTTATATATGAATTTTCATAGCAGCAATATCTATAATAGCCCAAGAGTGGAAACAATCCAGATGTCCATCAACTGGTGAAGTGATAAACAAAATTGGTATATTCATACAATGGAGTACTATTTAGCAATAAAAAGGAATGAACTACTGAGAAAACACAGAGCTGATTTGTAAAAGCCTAGAACTGGGCTTCCCCTGTTAAAAGAAAGCTGATGACTCAAAGTTTGGGTAAAGACATCTGGCAAAGAATCTCTCACAAATGACAGAACCACCAGATACCAGGAAGCTATAAGTCCTGAGTGAAAGGTACTTCTTCTGGGGCTAATCTGCAAAAGAAGCAAGTTGTAGACATGTTTAGACTATCCCTGGCCAAGGCACATAAGTGATGAGAAAGGGAGTTTTTATGAGCACCAAACCCACTGCAACTTAAATTCAGAGAGAAGTACGAAGCTATTAGTTGGCAGGCCTGAGATTCATTTGAATCTCACCAATAATTTTATTTTATTTTTTATATATTAATTGAATTTGTTGTGGTCTTTTTATATTTTAATTGAATTTATTATGGTTAAAATTATATAGGTTTCAAGTGTACAATTCTATAATACATCATCTGTATATTATATTGTGTGTTCACCACCCAAAGTCAAGTCTCCTTTCATCACCATTTACACCCTCTTTACCATCTTCTACTTGCCCTCATCCCCCTTTTCCTCTGGTAATCACCATACTATTGTCTGTGTCTATGAGTTGTTTTTTGTTTGTTATTTAATCCCTTACCTATTTCCCCTAGGCCCTCAAACCCTCTTCCCTCAGAAAGCTGTCAGTCTAGTCTCTGTATCTATGAGCCTGGTTCTGTTTTGTTTGTTTATTTTGTTCATTAGATTCCACATACAAGTGAAACCATATGGTATTTGTCTTTCTCTGGCTGGCTTATTTCACTTAGCATAATAATCTCCAGGTCTATCCATGGTGTTGCAAAAGGTAAAATTTCCTTCTTTTTTATGGCAGAGTAACATTCCACTGTGTATAGGTACCGCCCCTTTTTTATTCACTCTTCTACTGATGGGCACTTGGGCTGCTTCCAAATCTTGGCTATTGTAATGAATAGCATTGCAATGAACATAAGTGTGCATATATTCTTTTGAATCAGTGTTTCAGGCTTGTTAGAATATATTCCCAGAAGTAGAATTATTGAGTCATAGGCTATCCCCCTTTTTTTTTGAGGAAATTCCATATTGCTTTTCACAGGGGCTGTACCAATCTGCATTCCCATCAACAGTGCACAAGGGTTCCCTCGGGCTTGGTGTTAGGTAATAGGGATATGAAATGAATAAAATTTAGCTGATGATCTTAAGTAACTTACTCACTGACATAAAATATCTTGTGGGTTTTTCCCTCCAGTCTGTAAATATAGAGAACATGGTCCCATCCTCTTTCTCAGAAAGTTGTTTATCAAACGAGGTTAGTTTCTTCAAAGTGTGAGAGATTGTTGCTTATTATTCTGTCCCCTAGAGCTCCAGCAAATCAGACCTGGAAAGCCTGCCTCTTTAGAAGCAGCTGTAGATAGAATAAGGGGGTTGGAAGGGGAATGGGAATGGAAATTGGGGCCATTAAAGCTATGCTGCAAGAGCTATAAAGTCCTTGCATTGTACTGGACCATCCTGAAGGGGTAAAGAAGATCAAGTAAACACCTAGGGGCCCAGTCCTATCTCCTCATGAATAACACTCCAGGGTTCACATGATCCTCTAAATTCTTGAGGGAGGGGGATGTGAAGACTGTGGAAGCCATGACTCAATTCTTTGAATTACCATTGTTTACACATTGCTCTCTCACACTGAATTTTCAACTCCTCATTGGCAGAGACCATGATTTATACATCTTGTTATCTTGCTTCCCCAGCCTCAGTGCCTAATATGAACAATAATAATTATGATGATGATGATGATTGTAGCTAACATTCTGCGGCATGTTTTCTTTATTCCAAGTACTGTGCTAGGTAGGTAGCAGGTATGATTCACTTAAATATTCACAACAATAGTTGAATTTGAGACCTTAATTTCTCCATTTTGCATATGAGGGGATGACCACTTTAAGAGGTTAATGTGCACCAATTCAAACATTTCTACAAACTGGCAGAGATAAGATTTGAACCCAAGACTTGAAGAAAGCTCTTAACCCCACATTATATGAACTCCGTGCACCTAGCCCCCTAGCCCATGTGGCATGCATCCTATCCCCCAGTGCCTACTCAGGGACTTGACTCCTACAATAGGCTCCTCCCTGTCCTGCCTCTTCCGTTCCTCTCCCTGTTGGACCACTGTGGCCAGCATATGCACATGCCTAAGCATCACTTCCTTTGAAAAAATACCTTTCTTGACCATAGTATCTCCTTCTATATATCCCCACATACAGCACTAATTTCTCTGATTTCCCCCTCCTGTTGCTGAAAAAGCAAATCATGTGACCAGCCCATCACATTGTTTTCACAACTCAGATGTGTTTGTGGAGCCTTACGAAGTTCGTTGGGCCTGTGCCCTGTCTAACTGGATGCCATCTAGTTTCCACTTGGGAACAAAAGCTGGCCTGGATATCCTACGATGCCTCAATTTCTAATAAAATCCCCGGTCACCTCATTAAGAACTTGGAATCGAAAGAAAACATGATTCTCTGTGAACTCCACATATATTTCTTAAAGTAAGAACAAAGGGCGATTTCACTATATGGCTCTAAGTGATTACTTTCATTCCTCATCTATTGAATTGGTGTAATAACATGTGTTATTCTATTAAATTATGATTGATGTTATTATCTATAGGATCTATGTAAACAGAAAATTAGGCAATAACTATAAAAAGATCTTTAAAAGGTAAGCACTCTGGAATACAAGACAGTACTTGAAAGACATGAGTTTAAGTAATTGGAATGGGCTCTTATTTAATTTGGGGTGATTATTCCTATGATTTATATTTATGGTTCCCCCCGTCCCTGACACACACACACACACACACACACACACACACACACACACAATGTGCTCTAACAGAAGCATCACGATTTGAAATTGAATAGTAATTCTTACTCTGAATCTAGCCTCCTGCCTATAAAAGCGATTCACTGACCTTTAGAACTCTCCTGAATGGTCTCAATGCCTAAGATTCAGAAGGAGCTGAGACAGAAGAAGTAGCATACAGAGAACGCTCATGGGTAATCCTTTGCTTCTGTGAACCTTCCACCTGGAAAAATTACCTGAAAAGTATGACAAAGGGCACATTATTTATAACACCTGAATCAGAGTTGTGGTGAGGGCAGAACAAGCTGTAACGTGGCCTGGTGAGGCTGGCTGTGCCCGCGGGGGAGAGAGCATGTTCAGGAAATACATCACCAACTCCAGTGACAAGGATTAAGATTTACTCTAGGGCATGACACCTCATTAGCTCAGGCTTCATTAATCTGGAATTTATGCAATTAGACAAAGTGTGGATTGGTGTTTATCTTTGATTTGCCAATCCTTTCTTCAGGGCCATGCAAATTCACAGTGAAAACAAAATTTGGGGGGAAAGTGTTGAAGATACAGTCAACCCTTCACATTCAATCAGAATATTATGTCTGGAGGCATTTGTGAGTGGTGATGAGACTTTAAATTCCTTCTGTACAGTGCAGCGGAGTGGAAATGAGAATGCTGAGTGACCTTCATACTCCTGATGATTTTTCATAGACGTTTATGAACCTGCCTAAGGAGCCTTCTTCCTAAGGACTATTTCTCTTTCTTTTAACTGCCATTATCAGCAGTTGCTGTTTTTTTTTTCCTGGGGCTGTTTTCTACAAACTTAAAAAAAAAATCAGTTCCCAAGAATTAGAGGGACTCTGAAGTCAAATAGAAAACATTCATGCTACTTTGACATGAGAAGGTAGGCAGTTTACTCCCATACTCTGGCCTTACTTTTTGTGGGATTCAAATCTCAGCAAAATCACCATGCAGGATAGATCTTCAGCCACTCACTCCATGGCTTCCCAATCTACAAATTTCAAGGCTCAGTTGTCATTCAAAGTAGTGATTCTGAATCTCAGTTATTATATCATAATTCATTGTGAGATTGACAGTATTGTGTTACTAAAAGTAAAGTACAGCTAGTGCAAATAATGTTCTTTAAAAACAAATGAGTGACTGGTTGAATTAAGATTACTCCCTATAATAACGTTTTTCACTTGAATCGTGATAAGCTTTTCTGAGTGAGAAAAAAAAAATAGCGTCTCCCAAATGTAGTTGCCAAAGACCCACAGCCCGTCTTACCTAAGACCGAATATTTGATGCCAAGTGGCCATTCAGTAATCAAAAGTTGAGTATCTCAGTGCTATTACCTTAAATGTCCTGGGAAGTTTTGGGAGTTTCATGGGCATGTCAAACATACATATGCTGTTGACCATATGTGCCAGAGCAGGAGAGAGCTTCAGAAATGCTGCTGAAGAAAGAGTTCAAGCTCTATCCAAGGGCTCCAAGAAGTACCATTTATTGGTCCACAAATACTTGAAATAGTAAATTAAAAGTCAGTCTCATCTAGTCCCTAAAATGGTCCCCAAATAGTGTGTTAAGCATATATAACACACTCCCCTACTCCATCTGGGTTATCGCCACCCCACAAGCACATCATATCCATTCGTTCAACAGGTGTTTATTGAGCACATCTGAGATGCCAGCACTGTGCCATGCCCTGGGGACTCAGCAGGAGCACGACACATGACCAGGCCCTTCCATGCCTCAGGGACTTGTCCAGGATCTTTTCATCCACCTTCCTCAGTATTGCGTCTCTCTGGTCAACTCCTAAGCATCTTTCATGGCCTAGCTCACATAGCACCTCCTTTCTAACCCCATCTCCCCACATTCCCTAGGACAGGGGTGGGCAACCTTTTTGTGAGTGTGTGCCAAAACCAGCAAAATCTCTGACTCAAAATTCTTCTGCATGCAAACCCTAATTTTTTGAGAACATGTTACGCCTACTTGATATCTCTTAAGGTGTACGTATGTGAAGAACCTTGAAGAAATAATAAAATTCATTCGAGCGACAAAAACACAGTATATGATGATGAAAAGTACATTTATTTTTTAATGTATACTGATAGTCCAACAGAAAACTTTATGACTCTGTTTGATATTATCAGTGGGACTTTTGCTGCTGCATCACTGATGACAGAGATTTTACATCAGGTTTATATTTCGTGACCTTCAGAGATATGCACGAGCTACTACTTTCATCCGTCAGGCTACTCCTATTACGAGACTTAACAAAATTCATCACCTGTTGCAAAGTTTTTTAAACAGAAAAAATTTTCTGGAATGGCATTCCAAGTCCTCAATAGTTCGTTTTCAACACTATTGAAATTGTTCTTCCCCTCTCTTGTCAATCCATGTCTATGGTCTTTAAGATAACTTGTTATGTAAAATTATTTATTTATCTAAGATGCACCTACACTGAATTTATCTGAAAAATAAAAAAGTCAATATTAAGAAAAAAATTGTAAATGGAAGATTATAAGAGAGGGTTTTGTGTGCCAGCAAAAGTTACTAGTGTGCCATGTTTGGCACGCGTGCCAGGGGTTGCCCACCCCTGCTCTAGGAGAAGGAGGTATTTCCTAAAGTTTATTTCCATAGCACTTTGTATGCATCTCTGTTACACCATCCATCACACTGTGTGAGGGGTGTTCGTTGAGTGTGTCTCCTGGAATAGACAATGAACACCTCTGAATCAGGAAATGTCTTTATTTTACAAGATCTAATAGTATTTAATGTTTAGAAATCTAAAGTATATGCTGAATAAATTCTGGCTCAACTGATCTGAATGTATGTGAAATTACACTTGATTTTACTGTGCTCTGCATGTAAGAATATATGAGAATTCTTCAAAAATACATGTCAGAGTGTCTCCTGTGATAATAATGAGGAAGAACTTAGTTTATTTGATTGCCACATTATCTTAGATTATGTGTACTAATTGTGAAACTGTGGCACACTCTCAAATGATATAAATTACAGAGACCAAATAGTTCAGGAAGAAGAAGATAATTAAACAAGGACTTCATGTCCTGAAGCCACAATCTGATTTTAGATTTTAGATTTCATTTTAGTTATGTTATTACACTGCATGGGTCTGAATTATGCAGGAATTTAACTGCTGTGTTCTCGAGTCTATAGTAAAACGCCTACATTTTCAAACCATCTGGAATATTTCCTTCATGAAAAATGCCTTTGACCTCTTTCTAGATTCCTAGTTACCTCAATTGGGGTATTGGCTTTGGGGGTTCCTGTCTCTCTGAGAAGCAGCAGCAGCTGCCAGGGCTCTGGCGCAGTCCCGAACGATTCAAGGCAGAGGCAGAAATGATACGTGGGGAAGTGCTTTTGTTAACCACAAAGTGCTTGAGATGCATGAGGAGGTTATCACCATTATTAGTTGGTGCCTCGAGAAGTTGATGGTATAGGCCAGGTTGGTAAACTTATTCTATAAAGGACCGTTTAGTAAATATTCCAGGCTTTGCAGGCTGTGTGGTCTCAGTCACAATTACTCAACTCTGCCACTGTAGCAGGAAAGCCGTCATGGACAATAAGCGAGTATGGTTGTGTTCCCACATAACTTTACTTAAAGATACTGAAATTTGGCCTGGCTGGTGTGGCTCCGTGGTTGAGTATTGACCTAAGAACCAGTAGGTCATGGTACAATTCCCGGTCAGGGCACATGCCCAGGTTGCAGGTTCATCCCCGGGGGGGGGGGGGGGGGGGGGGGGGGGCGGGGGGCGGGGGGGGAGGGTGCAGGAGGCAGCCAATCAATGATTCTCTCTCATCACTGATGTTTCTATCTCTCTCTCCCTCTCCCTTCCTCTCTGAAACCAATAAAAATGTATATTTGGCCCATAGCCCATGGACCTCTGGTGTAAACCATAGAAGATTCACCAACCGAGATGGTTGGTAGCATTGGAGCTCATTGAGTCCATCTGAACAGCATCAGAATAAATACTCAGGAAATAGTGGTATTAGAAAGCCACACTAGCTCTTGGATATTTAATTTTTTTCTTTGAAAATAATTGTTCTCCTCACATGCCTTGTTTCTTCAACTTGAGTTTATTTTCCACTGGGAGCACTGGATTCAACTCTGGGTGAAGGCCAGGTCAATGAGGTCAGCCCCTATGGGCTCAGGGCAAGGAGTGAATGAGCCCAAGGCAGAGAGGTTAAAATCACAGCTCCAACTGAGCCCTGGGAACCACAACTTTGAGTCTCCTTGTTTGGAGTTAACCTTCCCACCAGATTATTACTTTATACAGTTTCTCTCCTTCAGTTATCAGGTGTTGAGTGTTCTCTGCTTCATAACTGTGATAATGGGCAATTTTCTGTTTCAGACCCACCTCCTCCAAGAAGCCTGCCTTGGTTGCCTATCTTGAACTGGAAAACACAAGTCTCTCTTTCCTTTGAATTTCTCCAGCACTTTATCTGTACTTACCTCAAGGTTCCTGGTTCATATCTTCATATTATCTGTATCTACAGACCCACTTGCTGAAAGAAGCAAAGTCTCTGAGTCCTCCCTGCACAGCTCACATTTCTAATTAAGTAGATGCTAAATACATAGTTTCCAGTCAAATAAAAAAATTCAATAAATTGACCAAAAAATCCAGTAAGCTGACAGACTGATTCACCTATAGCAGACTGTCCAGTCCAGCAGAATTTTCTGCTATGATGGAAGTGGGTTAGATCTGTGCTGCCCATAACAGTAGCCACTGGAATATGGCTAGTGTGACTAAGGAACTGCACTTTTAATTTTATTTAATCTTAATTACTTTACATTTCAATAGCAATGTGTGACTAATGACTACCTTGTCGGATAGCACATGGCTCTAGGGCAAATAATTAATTTCTTTTGTGAGTGGATTGTTTATTTGGGCAGTGAATTCAAACCATGTGAATTGAAAATATAATGCAAACCAGTTGTTGGATATTGTGTAGAAAATCCAGCAGGATGATTGGATATTCCAGTTATCAAGCATCAGAAAGATACTCACCTCTATGGTGTTTATATTCTGGGAGCTAAGTCTGGTAGGGACAGACAAGAAGCCATACACAAGATTAAAAGTTTAAATTTATGTGAGATTAAAAGGAGGTACTGCTATGGGAAGGGGGGCAGACAGGGAGAAAAACAGAAAAAGTAGAGCGAGGCAAAGCAAGTTGAGAGTGCTGGGGTGGGACAGACGTGAGGAGGGGGTGCTGGGCAGACTGGATATTAAACAGAGTGGTCAAGAGAAGCTTCATTAATAAGTTGGGATCTGAGCTCAGACTAGAGGAAGGT
The DNA here is from genome assembly GCF_028538775.1 of Myotis yumanensis. Classification (NCBI taxonomy): domain Eukaryota; kingdom Metazoa; phylum Chordata; class Mammalia; order Chiroptera; family Vespertilionidae; genus Myotis; species Myotis yumanensis. The sequence continues at coordinate 18,587,047 of NW_027223762.1, forward strand.
GGGACGAGGGGCAAAGACAATGAGAAAGATGCTGGGCTCCGCAGAGCCGGTGGCAGGTCTATATCATGAACTGAACTCACTGACACGTTGTCACAAAGAAAATGAACCTGTGGGGCACTGAGGAAGGAGGACAGTTTTGTTGATTTTGTTAACAAAGCCACGGTAGATGTTTCCAGAACCAGCTCTTGAAATTGGAAATTAAAACTAAGTGGCAGGCAGGCTCGTTCTCCTTTTTTTATTGCAGTACATTTCTGGAAACCACGTTGGAAAACACAACAGTAAAAAAATCAACTTTATTCTTCTACCTCTTTGTCCAGCCTGTATTTCCCCACTTCTTTCCTCAAGGTCAGTGCCAAACGTAGGAAAGCAAGTGCCAACTGGATTTGCTTGGGGGCTGTGGAAATTGCAGAAGCAGAGTCTTAGATTAAAATGGTGATTGCTGGGAAGGGCAGTGAGAGGACCGAAGTGCCCTCTGGCCTGAAGTTGAGCAGCAGTGAAATGTGAGCAGGGGGAGTAAACACCAGAGGAAGCTTCAGGAGGGCGGGTACCGAGCCTGGCAGACACAGGGCAGCACTAGCAGCTTCCTCTACGTGAGGGGATGGAACTGTGTGTCTCTCTCAAAGCCGGGGGTGACTCCAGCCCTGGTGTCCCAAGGCCTACATGACAGCAAGAGCTGTCATAAATGTGGTAAAAGAGTAAACCAAGGCACAGCAAGGCAAGCACTTCTGGGATGTGGGAGCCCAGAACAGTAACCCAAGGCTGCTCAGCAACCCCACTGAGACCAGGGCAGAAATCCTTTTAATCAGACATAATAAACGTCCCGTTCAAGGGCCAGAGGCAGACCGATAAAGTATTCCAGAAGAAGATCTGTTATGAGTTTCAAAGAATCAATTTGAAGTCCTTTGGTGCATGTAAAATTAAGGACTCAGCAGGCCATTTTAACTTGTGTCCAACATACTTTGGGACATAGAGAGCCTGCCTTCTCATAATTCTTCAGGAATGGTTTCAGAGCTCCCAGGGGAAGATCCGGAATGAACTTGGGAGTCTCAGGCAGGAAACAGTCTGGACCGTACCGATGCCATTTGGCAAAACCAAAAGCCAGGGTGGATTAAGGGCCTGCCTAGAACATCTGTCATTGGCGTGCTGAGATTATTTTACTTTAGACTGTGGCCTGTGACTCATTAGTGACCATAAATTAAATGTAATGACTTACAACCAGCTTTGTTTTTCTTCAGGTAATTAATTTATTGTCTGATAACTCAGTGCTCCTATTTATTTCACATAGGGAAGGAGAAAGAGGATGCTTGTCCCTAATCCTGCCCCTTCATGTCACCTCCTTCGGAAAGTATTCCCTGACTACTCATTCTAGAGTCCGCCCACAACACACACACACACCTCACTCTGTTTTATTGTCTTTACAGATAGCACACTTAGAATGAACTAAAATCTTATTTCTTAATTTTCTCTCTCTCCACCCACCCCACTAGGATATCAGCTCGAAGAGCTGGTTGCCTTGTTTATTGTTATACTAGAGGCTTGGTGCACAAAATTCATGCACTGGGGATGGGGGTGTCCCTTAGCCCAGCCTTCACCCTCTTCAATCTGGCCATAGGGTGGAACCTGCTGCTCAGGGCAATTATAATTCAACTAGAGGCCCGGTGCACAAAAATTTGTGCACTCGGGGGGGAGAGGGGGGGGGGGGGGTCCCTCAGCCCGGCCTGTGCCCTCTCACAGTCTGGGACCCCTCGGGAGATAACGACCTGCTGGCTTAGGCCTGCCCCCGGGTGGCAGAGGGCAGGCCCAATCCCTAGGTGCAGCCCCTGGTCACGCTCAGGGTAGGGCTGATTGGGAGTTGGGGCACCGCCCCCTGTCACACTCAAGGCAGGGTCGATGGGGAGGTTGCGGCGCCACCCACTGTCACGCACAGAGCAGGGCCAATCAGGGGGTTGGGGAGCTCCCCCCTGGCATGCACAGAGCAGGGCCCATCAGGAGATTGGGGAGCTAACCCCTGTCACGCACAGAGCAGGGCCGATCAGGGGGTTGAGGAGCTCCCCCCTGTTACTCACAGAGCAGGGCCGATAGGGGAGTTAGGGCACTGCCCCCTGTCACACACAGAGCAGGGCAGATCAGGGGGTTGGGGCACCATCCTCTATCACCCACAGAGCAGGGCAGATTAGGGGGTTGGGGTGCCGCCACTGTCACACTCAAGGCAGGGCGGATGGGAAGGTTATGGCTCTACCCTGTCACACACAGAGCAGGACCAATCAGGGGGTTGGGACGCCGCACCCTGTCACACACAGAGCCGCAGGGCGATCAGGGGGTTTGGGCACTGCCCCCTGTCACGCTGATCCGGTGCCAGGAGGCCTCCCGGCTCCGCTGATCCCGGTGCTGGGAGGCATATTACCCTTTTACTATATAGGATAGAGGCCTGGGGGCCGGCTGGTTTGCCCTGAAGGGTGTCCTGGATCAGGGTGGGGGTCCCCACTGGGGTGCCTGGCCAGCCTGGATGAGGGGATGATGGCTGTTTGCAGCTGGTCACACACCCTTCAGGGTGGGGGTCCCCACTGGGGTGCCTGGCCAGTCTGGGTGAGGGGCTGAGGGCTGCTTTCAGGCTGGCGATTGACCGAAGCTCCCAACCGCTCCTTTTTTTCTTTTCTTTTTTTTTCTTCTGGGCCAGCTTTAGCTCTGGCTCTAGCTCTGAGGCCTCCGCTGCTGGTTTGTTTGCGTTCTATAATCGAAACAATGTATAACTTCACCTCTGAGATCCCAGCCAGCTATATTTGTTACAAAGTTTCAAACTGCCAGCTGAGAGGCCGGCAGCGCAGGCGGGGAACGTTGGAGTCTGCAGTCACTGGAGCAAGCAAGCCTCATGTTCGCTTCCAGCTGCCTGGCTGCCGGCCGCCATCTTGGCTGACAGTTAATTTGCATATACTTACTGATTATCCAATGAAAAGGGTAGCGGTCGTACGCCAATTACCATGTTTCTCTTTTATTAGTGTAGATGCTCTAAGTGTTCATTGAGCGCCTACTACGTGACAGGCACTGTTCTGGACATTGGGCATCTATACTAATAAAAGGGTAATATGCAAATTGGTCACAACGCCCTCACAGTCACGACTGGATATGCTAGTCACGACCAGTATGCAAATTGACCGTCACTCCAACACACAAGATGGCCGCCCCATGTGGTCAAAGATGGCCACCACAATATCCCTAGGATGGGGCCTAAACTGGCAGTTGGACATCCCTCTCACAATCCAGGACTGCTGGCTCCCAACTGCTTGCCTGCCTGCCTGCCTGATTGCCCCTAATTGCTTCTGCCTGTCAGCCTGATCACCCCCTAACCACTCCCCTGCCAGCCTGATCAACACCTAACTGCTCCCCTGCTGGCCCGATCGCCCCCAACTGCCCTCCCCTGCCGGCCCAGTCACCCCCAACTGCCCTCCCCTTCAGGCCTAGTCGCCCCCAACTGCCCTCCCCTGCCGGCCCAGTTGCCCCCAACTGCCCTCCCCTGCTGGCCTGATTGCCCACAACTGCCCTCCCCTGCAGGCCATCTTGTGGTGGCCATCTTTGACCACATGGGGCGGCCATCTTGTGTGTTGGAGTGATGGTCAATTTGCATACTGGTTATGACTAATTAGCATATCCAGTCGTGACTGCGAGGGCGTTGTGGCCAATTTGCATATTACCCTTTTATTAGTATAGATGCCCAATGTCCAGAACAGTGCCTGTCACCTAGTAGGCGCTCAATGAACACTTAGAGCATTGAATTATAATTGCCCTGAGCAGCAGCTTCCACCTATGGCCATAGCTGCTGTTGTTCATTTCAAAAGCTGGTGTTCTACCTTCCTGTTCTGCCCTGAGGACCTGGTCCCACCTTTTCCCTCAGTCTACAAGGACTGAACACAGGTCATGACCTTGGTTCACACATCTGGGCTTGACCTTCTTTGTTCAGTTTTTCTCTGTCTGCCAGCAGCTGCTGTATTATCTGCCAACCTTAATTCAGCTTTAGTTAAGCTCATTTCTATCAACTCTCCTTGAAAAAGTATTTTTCAGTCTACTTTAATATACAGTTATATGAATTTTAACACACATCTTGATCCATGTAACTGTTTATGGACAGGAGACAGCCTTGTCTCCCCTGGTTGCTAGTGGGAGTGAAATTCTTGCCATATCCTAAGAAAAGGAATTTTCTGAGACTTGTACAGGAGAATGAATGGCTTTTATTTGCATGGAATTAAATTTCTGAGTTTCCATTTTCCTTAGTCCAGTCATAGAAGAAGTGTAGCTGGGGATTCAGTAGAACTAAAATCAGAGACAGTGTCCGAAGTTTCTTTATCATGTCCTAGTCAGCATCTGGCTAGCTTAGCTTATGTTTCCCACTGCTATCCATTATTCCATTGTTTGTGGGGTCCACAGGGCCACGTGGCTATGAAGGAAACATGGGCAAATGCAAGGAAGCTAAGCATGAGCCACGAGCTAAGAGAACAAACTCCTTTTTATATGGAAGATTATGTATTCCCAAATTTTCACACTTGCAATGGCCACGCCCATTCTGGCCAAAGATCTCTGTTCCCAGGTATGCTTGACAGGCAAGTACCTTCCCTCTATCACTCTAACTTTACTAGACATGCATCTATCTTTCCTTTGTGATTCCCTGGGGAGTGCAAAATTGCAGCTTCCTGATGAAGCTGCCCAAGTGACATGCCTATAATGTCTGGCTTTCTCTTTACTTCTTTCCTATCCTATCTAATAAAAGACAAAAAGGGTAATTGACCGTACCTTCGCTATGCTTCCCATTGGCTAATCAGGGTGATATGCAAATTAACCACCAACAAAGATGGTGGTTAATTTGCATACGTAGGCTCCAAGCGGTGGAGCGAAGCCAAACGTACCCGAAGCCGGCCGAGCAGCGAGGCCTCACGCCCCGGGATCAGCGGAGCTGCGAGGCCTCACACCCTGGGATCAGTGGAGCCACGAAGCCTCATGCCCCTGGGATCAGCGGAGCCACAAGGCCTCACGCCCCGGGATCAGTGGAGCTGTGAAGCCTGACGGCTGGGGGGGCGGGCTCTGGCCGGAGCCCAGCCAGAGCAAAGGCCTGGGTCCCGGGTGCCAGAGGAAAACTGGTGCCAGCAGCCAAGGGAAGGGAAGGCCTATTGCACGAATCTCTTCGTGCAACAGGCATCTAGTCTATATATATAAAAGCCTAAACAACCAGCCGATTGGCTGGTAGCTATGATGTGCACTGACCACCAGGGGGCAGACACTCAATGCAGGAGCAGAAACCACAGGCATGGAAACATGGAATAGACTGATGAATCTTAGAGGGAAGGGAGGAGGGTGGAGGGTGGAAAGAGATTAACCAAAGATCTTATATGCATACTAGAGGTCCCCATGCACTGGTGGGGTCCCTCAGCTTGGCCTGCAGGGATTGGGCTGAAACTGGCTTTCCGACATCCCCCGAGGGTTCCCGGATTGTGAGAGGGTGCAGGCCAGGCCGAGGGAACCCCACCAGTGCACGAATCCGTGCACCAGGCCTCTAGTTATTAATAACTAGCTAATTATAACCAGAAAACCCCCAGAACTTCATCATGCTTTGTAGTCATACTCTCCCTCCACCCCTAACCCTTGGCAACCAGCAATCTGCTCTCTATCACTTTAGTTTTCTTTTTTAGAGACTACCATATCACTGGATTCATGTGGCATATAACTGATTGAGGCTGGCTTCTTTTACTCAACATTATTCCCATGAGACTCATCCAAGTTGTTGCATGGATCAGTAGTTTACTTTTTTATTGCTGAGTGTCATTTCTTTGTATGGATGTATCACGGTTGTTTAGACAACCTCTTGTTGAAGGACACTTAGGTTGTTTCCAGTTTTGGGGTGATTATAAACAACACATACAAGAATGCTCCTGGCAGCATTATTTGGGGATGCATAAAATTGGAGGTCATCTGGGTGCCCATTCCCAACAGAGTAGATGGAGGAAAAGTGATAGATGAATACCATGGGGCAGGAGGCAGCAATTAGAAGCCAAGAGATTTAAAGCAATGGGACTTTCAAATATTGTGTGAAGAGAAGATGAAACGTCAGGATGAGCTATGTACAGCATTTGTACAAATTAAAAACACATGTATACAAAACAATAATACAAATTTTGCTGGAACACATACAAATAATAAGTGCACACTGAGCACTATTGGAAGGAACAGAAACTATTGGGAGGGAGAAGGAGTGAAACAAAATAGAATTTGTTTTAATTTTTAGAAATAACTAAAAAAAAAAAAAAAAAAAACAGAATTAAAAATTGTAAAAAGAGGCTGGAAGGTTTTTCTGGGTTGCGGAGAGAATCTTAGCCCTGACCTGCAGGGATCTCAGTGGCTGTTGGGTTTGTGCTGTAATACTGTGTCGTTTGTAACACTGTGTGTGTATTTAGTATAATATTTAGTTTATTTGGCCAGTCGATCACGGATCGCAAGTGGTCCAACATCAGTTCCAGGGGCTCCGGTTACGCTTTTTCAGAGGCAGGCTTCCCATCAACACGCTTCTTTCATTCATGCCCTGGTCCTGTCTCTTTTTCTCTGGCCAGTGCTCTCAGCCTTTACCCTACTCAAGGTCTCTGCGAGCACGAGGCTCCGATTGGTCACATGAGACAGTACCCAGCGTGGTGCAGTCCTATCAGAGAGGGTTCTCGGATCAGGCCACTTCACAGGCAATTGGTCCAACCTATGGAAGGTCTTTGGCTTGGGCAAGGCTCCCTGGCTCAGATGGATTATAGGTCAGAGGTTTGGGGATTCTAAGATAAAGCATGACCCTTTTTTTTCTTTTCTTTTTGCATAAGGAACAACTTGATAATGCTTTTCTCAGAAGAGATGAGTGTTGTGAATCTTTCTGGCACTTCACAATGTCACTTACTCCCTGACTGTGGTGTGGAATGCGCCCTAGACCAAGGAGGCACATCGCTTGTGAAACTCCAAGGATCGTAGGGATTAAAATAGAGACCAACTAGACTATGTACTCAACATGGGCAGACTGGGGAGTGAGCAGCTATATAGCAGGAAGACAGCAGTGTTGGAGTCAGTTCATCTCTAGGGAAAATCCCAACATTGCCACTTCTAAATGTATACTTTTGGCATGATCCATTCCTGCCTCCTCACAGGATTGTGTGGTATGTATTCCAGTGATCAGCATGGTGATTCGTACATAGTAAGTGCTCAATACACTTTAGTTCCATTTCTTCCCCTCATACCTGACACATACTGAAGAGTCTTCATGAAGCCTACACATGTGAGTGAATAAAGGAGCCACACACATAGGCTGTTGTTTGCCTATAGCTTGCCCATACTTATTTAAACTAGATTATTTTTCTCCAGTCTTCTGCATCCAAAATAATTGCTTCCGAATGTATTTGAATGTATCAATTTCTTTTTTCCCCCTCTAAGAATTATAACTCATAGGTCAGAACTGGAGAGCAGAGAGTATGTGAGTCATTCAACCAAAGTGAGTGAGAGTTAGCAGCGAAAACTTCTGTAGCCCTTGTGCAGTCCGATTGATGGGCTTCGAGGTTATAGAAATGACCTTGATGAGTTTGCGACAACCACGCCTGTCTTATGTCCCAAACTGCATTCATTCCCTACCCTGAGCTCCAGTCTGCTATTCTAGCGCATTGATTGGGTAGAACCCAACTCTGCTTGACATTTTTGTCAATACCTGACCCCAATTATGATTTTGTTAAAGAAGTGTTTTCCTTTGAAAATATTTACTTCAATTGTCCTGAAACTTTATGACCATTCCCAAGATCCTATGTCAGTACATCTGGAAAATAAGTGACTATTCTGTTAAACCAATTCATAGCCATACCCTTGGCTGCTAAAGTCATGTTCTCAAGCCAGTGTATCAATAACATGGTGTGCAATTTTACTTCACAATTTCTCTTCCTGTTTTCACAGTAATGGGAGCTAAAGTCTGGAAGAAATCAGAGCCCTTGGCACTGCACAGTGCTGCCATCGAGGAGGGTGGGGCAGTGAAGGCTTGGAGACCACAGAGGGGCCCTGTGAAGCCAAGTCTTTCCCCAGGTAAATAAGGCATCAGAAAAATATTCCCATATAGTGTATTACAGAATACGCTCATCCATTCTATTTTATTGGACATTAATTGCACTTATTAATATATGTCTTTTTAAAATGAATGAATGAATGTGTATCAACCAAATAAAACATGTTAAAAAAAAAAAAACACAAGAAATGAATGAAATACTCAAGGAAAAGATTGATGTGCTGTTGCAAAGAAAAAATGTGCCCTGCATTTTTTAGATGAAGCAGAAATATAAGGCCAGAGTCTTACAGTCCCACTCTGTTCAATCTTTCAAAATTAAAATGAATTCCCATCAATTTTGACTTTGGTATTGTTGTTTGCCATTCAAACTGAACGTCTGTGTTGGTTCTCACAAATTCAAAAATATGGAAGTCAGGAATTTGGTAGGAAACTGAATACTGCAAGTCTATTTTAAAAAGAAAAAAAAAAAGGGGAAAGGAAGGAAGCAACCTAAAATGTAGAATGACCAAATAAAATGCTTACAATGCAACATTTTAAGTCAAGCACTTAAAAATAGTAGTTGATAGGAGGGCCTGACCAGCATGGCTCAGTGGTTGAGCATCGACCTATGAACCTGGAGGTCATGGTTAGATTCTGGATCCCCAATGTGGGCCATGCAGGAGGCAGCCAATTGATGATTCTCTCTCATCATTGATGTTTCTATCTCCCTCTCCCTTTCTCTCTGAAATTAATAAAAATATATTTAAAAAAAATAGTAGTTGAAATGAATAGATGCATTAGGCTATATTTGCTACCACATAAAGTAAAACTTCATAACAAGATTATGAAAGTGCTTTTTATTATTTCTGTGATGTTGTCCTATTATAGGTAATTACAGATACAGAATTTTTAACTTGGTATATTGAACAGTAAAAGCTACATATTGATGCTGTGTCCCCAAAACCTATTTTAGGTACAACGATGCATTATAGTCACTATGTACAGATAAAAAGCATACATGATAAAATACAAAAATAATAAAAGGTTAAATAAGAAGTTATCCTTGAGTTATAAACATCTAATGAAGCATAGCTTTTTATTACACATTTGTTTCATACCCAAAAACACACAAATGAATATATAATGCTATGCAACTATCTGATCTAATATAGATGTAATATGAAAATATTAAGGCTATAATAGTATTTCACAGGTAAAGGCTAAGTTCTGAGACATGAAGGCTTTTAGATAACCCACAAAACAAGCCTGAGACACCTTCTTTTTGTTTTGGAAAACAAGCAATTTTCTTACAAAGTCAAAGCTTTAATATATAAATGCAGCATTTATATATTAACTGTACTTTACTGCAATTACCTGGAGTAGACGTTCTGACTATAATGGTGACGAGCAAGTGCCTCTTTTCCTCTGGCAGAAATAAAATGAGGTTTTCTGATTCGCCAGTAACATGATTACTACAGCCCCCAAATTTGATTATTTTTATTTGGTTTGGGGTTTGCTTTCCTTCCTTTAACTAGGTTAGCAACATATTAAATAAACCAGCTAACCTCTAAGCATCCACCTTACTTTCTTCTATATAAGCACAGCTTTCCTGCTGCTGAAACCACCACATTAACTGAGCCCACGTACATAAAAACTGCATAAAAACAGATTATAGCACATCTAGATCTGGTTTACTTAACGAGGCATCCAGATTAGTACGAGATTACTGTGCTGCCACACACCTCCCAGCATAAGTAAGATAAGGCACCCAAAGTCAATTTCTCAGCCCTGCTGGAGGGAGTGGGGAGCGAGGAGGGGGGAAAGGGAGAAGGTAATCATATTTTGGAATTGCCAGTACCAAAAAATTTTAAATGTATTGGTAAGCCTCATTTCTATAGTTGACTTTAGAGCCTTTAAAAATACTGGCACAAACAGTTTTTCATATTCAAGATGAACGGCTATGAGATTTTATAATTAAAATTATGTGACATTTTGACTAATAAAAAATTTCAAATTACAGCTCTGGCCGGGTGGCTCAGTTGGTTGGAGCATCGTCCTGTACACCAAAAGGTTGTGAGTTTGATTCCCGGTCAGGACACGTAACTAGGTTGTGGGTTCAGTCTGGTCAGGGTGCATATGGGAGGCAACCGATCGACGTTTCTCTCTCATATTGATGTTTCTTTCTCTCTCTCTCTCTCCCTTCCCCTCTCACTAAAGAAAAATCAATAAAAACATATTCTCAGGTGAGGATTAAAAAGAATTTTGAGTTACAAAATAGATCTAATACGTTGTGGATTTTTAAAGTCTACTTGAGATTTAATATAGGTACATGAAAAACATCCTTTTTCTAAATATTCATATTTCAAATTAATTAATTTGGAATGAGTGGTTTAACCATCTTTCTTCCTTTTCAGTTTTTCACTCTTTTCTCTTTCCACCCCTACACACACAACCATGATACACTCCTTCCTTTATAATTTTGATGGAAGTTAAATCTTCAAACTTCATTTTGTACTCTTACAATCTTCCATCACTTTTTTTTAAGGTTTTCAGATTATTTGTATAAACTAAATGTATGCATTTTGTTCAAGCTTTATGTTTTCACAGTTACCAAAGGGACAGCTCACTGGGTTGCCCATCTTAGACTACACCATTTATCTGATCAGCTACAGTGATACACAATGCAGTCCTCAAAACAGCCCCCCAAGACTACCTTCTGACTCTGACTTTCCAAAACACTGATAGTAATGTTATTTTTTAAAAATAATTTAAAAGGAAAACTAGGTCTGTTATAATGGAAATTTCCCCTCTTCTTTCTTAATAAAGATAACATTCAGGTAATTTGTTGCATTGTTCGCTGTTCATCAGGAAACACAGGTGAAATTTCTCTGCGTTCCAATGGCTAATGGTGAGATTTCCAGTAACTTCAACTGGTTCTCAATAATTAGAATGTCTTTAAAATTAAATTAAAATTTAAGCATGCCAAGAGTTTGGGAATTATAACATATTAACTTGATCAATTTTTAAAAGAGATCCTGTATTATGAATAGAATTTTAATAAATATATTGTAAAGTAATAAGGAAGACATCTTGCAGACCCAATTTTTAGATTTTTGAGTTTTGGATGAAAGACAAGACTGCTTCAACTTGGTTTCCATGTCAAAAATAGGTAGTTGACTTAATCTAACTCATTTCATGTATTTGAGCCAGAATTAGTTGAATTGGTTATACTTTTCAATTTTCTATGACAATATAAAAGATATATGTTATACAACCTTTTCTTGATCAAAATAATATAATACTAAGAATTTAATAATAAAATAACTAATACATATTACCTATGAATAATTATAAATGTATACATATTGAGTACTATTGGGTGATTTTTTTAAAGCTATGCTAATTATTGAACTCAGTGCATTGCAATTACATAATTTAAAGCTTAGCTGGACTGGTAAATCTTGCTTTTTTTCGGGGGGGAGGCAGATGTTGCTTATAATTGAAATTCTGTACTTTGGCAATCAACACAACTTGAAATGTTTTACAATTTAACAATTTACATTTTATAATTAATGATAAATCACTGAAACCCATTATAATCATTAAACCAACTATTAATTTCATTTTCAGCAAATGACTTTATGAATCATCCAAAAAAAATACGAGAAAGCACATCAGTAGGCCAAAAGATAAATCCATCCACAGATACCAGAGCCTAACTAAGCTATTATATTGACAAGGTGAGAAGGAACTTTCCGGTCTGAATCTTTTCCTTCTCACCCTCAATCACATGTCTTTCACTGAAATTATGTGCCTTTGCATATTCAACAATATATTCTAAAACTTTGCTCAATACGGTTTTCTACTGCTGTTCAGCACACAGAACATCCATCTGCGATCCCACCCACAAAAGCATGGCATTGGAAGTACCTCTTCATCAGGTAGTTCTGCATGTGTGCCCAAATGTGTTTTATCTCCAAAGAATGCTCTCTGGAGAAGTTATTACCAGCATTTGATGTATGTATAAAACTTCTTTGGGCCTCTTCACTCTTGGACTGAAAAGAAATCTTCCCAGAGCTCCTGCACAGACCAGTGCGGATCTGGGCTCACTTTAGAGGCGAACTGAGAAAGTGGCACAGAGGAGCTGGAAAATTTTACTCCCCATCCCCCAAACCTTGAGTCCTTCTAAAATTCCAGCTTGCTTCTGGCTTCTCACTGGCAGTCTCCCTCGGCTTGCAATGTTTGGACAGCCCTGTCGAGGAGCTCCATGGACTCTCTGAGAGTGACGTTGATTTTAAATGACTTGGGTTTAATGGTCAGGCCGTAATTAAAATCCATTTTTTCGGGCTCGTCGGGATTGGCCTTGAAATTGCACTGGTGAGCCAGGATGGAAATGAAGAGAAACAGCTGTGTCTTGGAAATCTCTTCCCCGATGCAGCGCCGTTTGCCCACTGAAAAAATCATCACGCTGCTGGCCAGGTCCTTGTTGATGAAGCCGTCCTGGTCCAAGAACCGGGTGGGATCGAAGTCCTCCGGATTAGGCCACTTCACGGGGTCATGATTCACGGACCACTGGTTAACAAACACCACCGTGTCCTTGGGAATGTGGTAGCCCAAGACAGAGGCGTTGGCAGTGGTGGCGTGAGGAATGGTGATGGGCACAAAGCTGGAGAAGCGCATGGCTTCATAAAGAAAGGCCATGATGTAGGGCAGTTTGGGCTGGTCATCCAGGCAGGGCAGACGGTCTCGACCCACGACTTGATCCAGTTCTGCCTGCACCCGAGCCTGCACGTCAGGGTACCTATTTGGTTTTTAATGCAGAGGGAGAAAATGAGTGAGGAAAACTCATTCTTCTTTCACGTAGAAAGCACATTACAATTTGTTTTAATCCCACTTTCTTTATCTGAATCAGGGACTGTCTTAACTTTTCCGTGCCTCCCTCCAAAATAATCTAAAACAATTTCTTCATTTCTCACTAAATTGCAAGATGGATAAGTTGGTAGTTACATTTCCTGTAATAGGCCTCACATGGCTAATGCTCTCTTTCCTGTCATAAGTCAAAATATGTCTAAGTTTTCTCAGCCTGAGAAAGGAGGATAACGGACAAGGCCAACTTCTCCAATAGAGGAAGCAGGCACAATGCTTAGGACTCACAATACTTTTCAGAGGCCCAAGAAATGTTTTCTTTCTTCTTTTTTTTTTTTTAAATCAGAAGAGGGGAAAAATGAACTTTTCGGTCAAAGAAAATGTTTTAGCATATAATTTTAATATATTTATCTTTATACCAATATAGTCATAAAATATAACTTTATTTTTCATGGAATAAGGTATCTACAAAGACAAAAGCACCGAAGGCCCATAAAAGTTAAAATGTAGCCCTGAAAGAAGATCATTCCCCCCTCCCTCTAACTCCCCCCCCCCCCCCCCATTTCCCTACTGTTCTCATTTGTACAAAGGTGATTGGTATGCTGATAGGTAAAGCAATATGGCTTCTAAATGTGAAAGTAAATTCCCCATGTTCATGAGATTATGGTACCAATTGTAATACGCATTCACTGTTGGTGACATAAACTAGCATAATCCTTTTGGAAAACAAAATCTTACTACAAAGCAAGGTCCAAAAGGGTAACCTCTCCCCACTCTTTGTAAACCCAGTAATCCACCTTGCGGTGTATTTTCAGGAAATAACAAATACAAAAACATATAACCACAACAGTGGCTGAAATTTTTAAAATGTAAACGACAACAGTAAAGCTCAAGCAATGGTTCTATACAATGATTATATTACTAGGGCAAAATATTATGTAACCATCAAAAATTACTAAAGTGGACATGTTAGCAATCTATCAATATGATTTTTTTTAAATTGTCAAAATAAAGTTTAAAAGATGGGGAAATAGCCATTACAATAAGAGGAAATGTCAGAAGTAAAAAAAAAAAAAAAGTAAATAATTATTGCAGCCCTGAAAAAAATATATAAGCATGTATGTGATGAAATCCGGGGTGATCTGAAAATATTGCTTTGTTAGCACTCTACTTCAGGGGTCTGCAAGCTTTTTCATAACGGGCCAGAGAGTAAATATCTTAGGTTTTGCAGACCAAACCCTCTGTGTCCCAGTTATTCAACTTTGCCCATGCTGTAGTATGAAAGCGGCCATAGCTAATAGGTAAATGTATTTTCTTCCTTTTGATACAACCTATATACAGAAATGGCTAGTGTAATGTGCCAACCCATCATATTGTCTTTTCACCCAAAAGAAGAAAAATGTACTTATCAGCTATATTGAATTGAAAGCGACTCCAACATTGTTTTATTTCCTTTCTCTGCCCAATCTGTTTCTGAGTGAAAAAGAAAGTCTGTTTCAAAAGATAACATGTTTATCTGAGAATGCTAAAGATCTATTAATCCCCTTTTGGGATGTTTTCTTTCTGACCTACCTGCCCCCACTATGAGTTTCTGTGATCATAATACGGAGAAGCGATTTTAAATATACAAAATATTCAATTTGTGAAAGTGGCCGTACAGTATCTAAGGGTTGCAGAGTTGCAGTGGATTCTTGTAAAAAGCTGTCTTTGCCTTTCAGTATCTGAGGCACCAGAAAATTCAGCATTCCCCACAGCTAACTTGTGCCACCAAGAAATGTCACAACCAGGATTTCTGGTCTCTCCAGGCCATCAAGATTCGCCTTGAGCCAGACATTTGTCCCTTGGGGTCGAGTTGCCAGACAAGCTACAGGCTGCCCAGTTAAATCTGAAGTGCAGATAAACAATGGCTAATCTTTTAGTATAAGTATGTCCTATGTAAAATTTATTTTTTATTTGCTAAATCTGGCACCAAGTGATACCTAGAATTTGTCTGATTCGTGCGTTTACGGAGCTTGTCTGAGACCTTAATCAAGGTGGTCTCTGGGGACCAGCTAACCGACCAAGAGGGGCCCAGAGGCCAGGAGGTCCGCAGAGGCCTCCTGGGTGCCCTGATTGCCTTTCTGGATGCTGTTCTGCGCTGGGTAAAAGTGACTGCTTCTCCAGTTCTTTACCCGGAAGACACTTCTCTTACTCCTTGCGCGACTGTTTCACAAAATCCAGCACAAACCGCTGGTTCCTGACCTCCCTCCTAAAACTTCCACGTGGGCTAACCAACCCGGGACCAAGTCTGAGGGCCTCCGGACCGGCCTCCGAGGGTTCCTTTCCCGGGGAACAAAGCCCGGACCGGCCGCTGGCTTTTAGCGCCCGGCCTGGGAGGCCTCGGATCTGCGCGGACTGGCGGATCGGAGGAGGCTGCTGTGTTTATTTACCGTATTGACCGCGTTAACCTCCACTCCCCCCCCTACCCCCGCCCCCCCCCCCCCCCCCCCCCCCCCCCCCGCCCCGCAACCGTTCCAATGACGCTTCTCCTGTGGCAGGAGAAGAGATCTGGACTGATCTGCGGGCACTTAAAAAAGTCTTGTTTTTCCAGGGGGCTTCTCACAAATGTGTGCCTACTTGGAGACGCAGCGACAAGATCAGAGATTCGGAGAGGTCCCGCTACCCCCCTGTTGCCTGCCTGGCGGTTTGAGGGCAAGACATCAGATTTGAGAGGTGGCGGCCTGGAGCGAAACCTCAAACCCTCCTTGCGCGCTGGTCGCTATCTCAGCCTACGCTGGTCTCACTGCACCCTTTTGTTGTTATTTTATTTTATATTTTATTTTATTTATTTTATTTTATTTATTTATTTATTTATTATTTTATTTTATTTTATTAAGGTATTACATATGTGTCCTTATCTCCCCATTGGCCCCCAACCCTCCTCCGCCACACACACACACACACACACACACACACACACACTCATGCACCTTTTATAGGAGGAGAGGGAGGCCCGACCCACGCCTCCTGGAGGCTTTACCTGGTGAAAAGGATGAGCAGCCACTGCAGCGCGGTGGAGAGCGTGTCCTGGCTGGCGCCAAAGATGTCGGTGACAGTGGACGGCACGTAGTCTTCATCCAGCCGCGCGGCGCTGTCGCCCGAGCCCTCGGCCGCCTCCTTTCCCACCGAGAGGATGCAGGCGTCCATCAGGTCGCGGGGGTCGGCCCCAGGACGGAAGCTTTCGCGGTGCCGCAGGAACTTGTCGAGGACGAAGTTGCTGATGTTGCGGTTGAGCTGCTGGAACTCTCGGAAGGTCGTGCGCACCGGGTTCGGGAAGCGCAGCAGCCAGGGCATCACGTCCACCAGGCTGCCCGCGCCCACCGTGCGCCCGAACTCCTCGTTGTGGCTGAGCAGCTCGCGGAACTCGGCGTCCTCGTGGCCGTAGCGACAGCCGAAGCACATGGCGCTCATGACGTTGGCCACGGCCACCAAGGTCAGCGGCCGCGGGTCGAGGAAGGCGCCGCCGGCGCTGCCGCGCACCAGCAGCCCCACCAGCTCGCGCGCCTCGCCCAGCACGTGGCCCTCGAGGACGCGGCGGCTGCGCGGCTGGCGCGGGGAGAAGGCGCGCATGGTGCCCTGCGCCGCGCGCCGCTGCGCCTTCCAGCGCTCCGAGTACTGGCTGAACGCCAGGCTGCGGCCCTCCGACACCACGCGGAAGGAGGCGAAGGGCGGCCGGTCGGCGAAGGCCGTGGCCTGCTGCACCAGGGCCTGACGAATGGCGCGCTCGCCGTTCAGCACCACCACCCGGCAGCTGCCCAGGCGGATCTGGAAGACGTCGCCGTAGCGCCGCGCCAGGCGCTCGAACGAGAGGTGCGGCGCGGGGCCTATCGCCGCGGCGTTGCCGATCAGCGGCCACGCGAAGGGCCCCGGGGGCGCGGACCCTGGCTGCCGCCGCCGCAGCAACCACTGGCCCACGTGCACGGCGGCCAGCACCGAGAGGAGCAGCAGGAGCGTGGCTTGCTGTGAGGACAGCGCGATGGGCAGCAGGGGGTCGTCGAGGCTGAGCCCGGTGGCCATGCTGAAGAGAGAAGGGCAAAGGCGTGACGTGCAGGTGTGAGGAGAGAGGGGCGGGCGCCCCGTGCCCCTGTCCGCGGCCTCGGGCTAAACCCTACGCTGTCGGGGAGGGAGGCCGCGGGTGGGTTAGGAAGGGCTGCCTCGCTGGAGAAGCAGCTGAAGACGCCCTTTCTCATCCCAAACCCACTCCCCGCAGGAAAAGGAAGGGGGCGTGTTTCTGCTGCTCCGCGACTCAGCCTCCCCGTTCCTCCGCGGCCGCCTAACGGTCCCTGCCCCTGCGATTCGGGGACAACACGGCGGGCATCGAGGCGGTGGCGCTCAGTTCCCTCTAAGTGACTATCACCCCAGCCCTGCGCCTCCCCGATCTGCCCCCCACCCCACTCCCCTACCCCCATCTGCGGGAACCCAACAGGAGAGGCCGCGGGAAGGCAGCTCCACGGACACACTGACCTGCGCGAAGAGGCACGGTTTCCAGCGGCGAGCGACCGCGGGCTCCGAGAAGGGGCGGGGGCAAGACGACAACCCGAGCGTCTCCAGAAAGCGGGACGCCCGCCCCGGACACCTGCTGCGGGAGCCTTAGCGCTCACTCTGGAGCCAGGAGGCGCTGTCAGAGCTCGGGGCGCTGGGATGGGGATGGGGACCGAGAAAGGTGGCTCCTTGGCCAAGCCCCGCTGCACGTGACGCCTCGGCAAAGCCGGGGTTTCCTAACAGCGTGGGGATTGGGGTTAGGGGTGTCTGAGTGGAGGCAATGCCCAGCTCTCACGACCCCCCGAGCTGGTGGCTCCGACGGCTGGAGTCGCAGAGGCGTGGCCCGTTTGCCCACAGCCACTCCGCAGAGTCCAAACGGGCCATCCCGTTTTTAAGGTCTGAGTCGAGGGAGGAGGCAGCTGGACCTGGCGGGGGCGGGGCGCGGCAGAGGGCGGGGCGCGTGGGACGGTCCCCGAGGCTCGGACTCCCACTGGAGTCGCCGCACGCAGGTGGTCACGCGAGGCGGCCCCGGCGCGCCCCGACGGCCTTGGAGAAGGGGCTGGTGATTTGACTAGAAGCGGCGGTCTGAGCTTTTCATGCACACGAAAACCGCTCTTCATCCCAGTCACCCCGACAGTGGCCGCACGGTTTCCGCGGGACGCGCTGCGGCCAGAATCTGCCCCTACGGCTGAGAGCTCCCCGAAACTCCCTTCCCTTCCAGTGACTTCCGCTGCGGGCCCGAGAGAACACTGCTCGGGGTACTTGGGCGCCCCGGCCAGGAAGGGAAACCTGTCCGTCTGGAAAAGAGGAAAGTGTGGTTTGTGGTGCGGTTTGCCCGACAGCCTCCCTGGTTATTTTATCTTAACGTTCCTGTAAACAGATGGCCCCCCAATGAAGCCCTTTTGCGTGCGCGCAAAGTTCTCCGCGCGCAGCGATATCAAGAATCCTGGAGCGACGCCCGCCCCGCTGCCTCCGGGCCCCGACTGTCCTTGGCAGCAGGGGCGGGGCGCCGCTGGCCCCGAGGTTTCCCGCGGGGAAACTCCTCCAGGTGGCGCCGCCCACTGGAGGGCGCGGGGCCGCGCAGGCCTTGTCTGCAGCCCTGGGGCGCTGGGCCCGGAGCCAAGCTGGGGCAAACCATGGGGCTGGAGAGGAGGGGGAGGGGGGCTCTCTGAAGGTTCCCGGAGGAAGGGGGGGGATGAGGAGGGGGAAGGGGCGGGAGAGGCAAATCGCAGCGAGACGGAGAACTTGATCGGGTTGAAAAGTTCCTCCGCTGCCGCCTCCCCCTTGCGTGCAGAGCTGTGCCTTGCGTGCGTCGCTTCTGGAAAGCCAGCTCTAGTCATATCCCTCGGCGCTTCTCACGGCACCTGACACGCTGGGGCGGCGACGGGGGTGGCGGCTGAGGGCGGGGTGCTGGCCGCCACCACCCTCCGCAGCGCACGCACAGCCGCGCCCGCCGGGCCCGCGAGGTCGGGCCGCCACCCGAAGGCCAGATCTGGGTGCGTGCGCTGGAGGTGGGAACGCTTCTTTCAAAGGGGCAGCCGCAGGCAGGAGGCGCAGGAGCCAGCGCTGGCCTCGGGCTGGCTGCACCCGCTCCTACCGGCTGGTACAAAGTATTTTTGAGAGGAAAGGTCTTCGCAGCAAGGCTGGGGGGAGGGCAAGCCCGTGGGAAAGGTGGGATGTCTTAGTTCATCAGGTAGGAAGTGTACCTCTAGGCCTCCAAGGTCGTCAAGTGTAAATGTAAAAGGTGTACGTTTACCATGTGACAACCCTGTGTTTTGGCATTTTACTGGAGCTTCGAGTATCTGTTTCCCGATTACAGAGGAGGAATCTGGGGTTCAGAGAGGTTATGTGACTTACTCAAGGTAGCACAGCTAAACTGGGGTGGAGTCAGGATTTGAACCCACGAAGTCACACTCCAGATCCATCATACAAGTTTATGCGAAAGGAAATCGTCAGATAAAAGGCACAAATGCCTTCTTGCCTGTCTGCTCTCCCAACAGCTGGAAGAATTTTTAAAAATTTTATTTTTCAATTATAGCTGGCAAACAATGTTACATTAGTTTCAGGTGTACAGCATAGTGATTAGATATTTACTAGTATATACCATAGGAAATGATCACTCCGGAAGACATTTTTTATAGTTGTATTTGTTTGCAGAATTGAGGGTTCTGAGGGTCACACAGAAGAAATCGTATGCTGATCTTTTGCAATTAAATTGGTTTTGAATAAAAAGACTTCAGGAGAGACTGAAACCAATGATAAATATCTGACCTGATAAGAAAATGCCTTTTTGTAAAAGTCTTCATTTGGTAGTTTTTGTTGTTGTTTTTTGTTAATTCTCACCAGAGGATATTTTTCCATTGATTTTTAGAGAGAGTGGAAGAAAGGGGAAGAGACAGAAACATTGATGTAAGAGAGACACATCCATTGGTTTCCTCCCACACACACCCTGACCAGAGCCAGGGGATTGACCCTGCAACCTAGGTACATGCCCTTGACCAGAATCAAACCTGGGACCCTTCAGTCCTCAGGGCAATGCTCTACCCACTGAGCCAAACCGGCTAGGGCTTATTTGGTAGGTTTTGAGAGATCCTCTAGAAATGATTTCACACACCATTCCTGAAAGCCTTTACCACAGTATCTCCTCCAGAATCAGAGTGGAGTACTCACATCCATGGTGAAGTTGGTTTTTGAGCAACTGTTTATTTTTTTAAAAAAAATCTTTATTGTTGAAAGTATTACATATGTCCCCCTTTTCCTCCCACTGACGCCCCTCCAGCCAGCCCTACCCCCTGCCCCAGGCCTTCACCACCCTATTGTCTGTGTCCATGGGTTAAGCTCTTTGGTTGATCACCTCTCGCCCACCCACTGTCCCCCACCTTCCCTCTGAGAGTCTGCACTCTGTTTCATGCTTCCCTGTCTCTGGGTCCACTCCATTCATCAGTTGAGCAACTGTTTAAAGAGCATTGGTTTCCCAGAGCCATGTTTGCCTACATCTCCTTTGAAATGAGTTTCATAAGGACCTTACAATGTCCAGCTTTTGCAA
Source organism: Myotis yumanensis (assembly GCF_028538775.1). NCBI lineage: Eukaryota > Metazoa > Chordata > Mammalia > Chiroptera > Vespertilionidae > Myotis > Myotis yumanensis. Next base: position 18,607,515 of record NW_027223762.1, read on the forward strand.
GCTCCTGCATGTGTCAGTCTCTCATTAGACTTTCATTTGGTGGACGGGAATTGTCTGTGGGCTAATGCCAATTCTGCGCTATCAACATTCCTGAAAGCCTTTACCACAGTGTCTCCTCCAGAATCAGAGTGGATGGAGGTTTCCTTTACCAGCGGTTCTCAACCTGGGGGTCGAATGACCCTTTCACAGGGGTCGCCTAAATGCATCCTGCATATCAGATATTTACATTGCGATTCATAACAGTAGCAAAATTACAGTTATGAAGTAGCAATGAAAATAATTTTATGGTTGGGAGTCACCACAACATGGGGAACTGTATTAAAGGGTCACGGCATTAGGAAGGTTGAGAACCACTGCAACCAAGCAAATTCCTGGCTTAAAAAGTATAAAGCAAGGCTGTTCCCTAAGACCTCTTGTGTAATTTCTGAATAATGTCTTAGAGTTTTTAGATAAACTCAGTGCATGTCTTCCTGCCACAGCACATAATTCAGGCATGTCCTCCATGCTACAGTGGCACCTTGAGCTTAGCTCTTGTACTAGGACATGCTTTAAAAAAAAGCAGAGGAGCCCTTTAAGGAAATGCCATCAGAAAGATAAGCCATTATTAGTTATGACAAACTAAAACGAAAATAACTGGCTGTGGTAGCACCTTCTTCGGAATCTGCAGGCCCCAGGTTCTCCCAGGCTCTATTGCAGGGCCCATCTGGTACCTGATGAAAAGATAGGGTAAATCCAAAGTGGCCAGTGGGTACCCCTGATCCAGCTCAAGGTGGGTCCCCTCCCTCTAGTGAGAATTCACACCAAGCCCTTTATTTATCATCACAACTTCTCGACCAAAGACAGTATCTAAGATCCATGCATCTGCTTTTAGGCAGCAGCACAGAATATGGGGATTTCACCCTCCTAAATCTGAAACTTGAATTGCTTGCTGCAAATAACTTTCAAAAGAGCAGGTAAGCTGAAGAGAGCTTAAAGTAGAGGTTTTAAATGCCTTGTATTGTATTGATTTCAAAGAACAGACACCCAGCTTAAGCTTGTTTAAGCAGGCCAGGAATGTGCTGGCTCATGTGCCGGGAGTGATAACAGTGGTACCTCACAGGATGGAGGGACCTGGGCTGCTCTCCCTGCCCTCTTGTCTATGTTGGTACCTGCTGGGGCTCTGTTCTGCAGATTCTCCACATGGTGGGAAAGCTGGCCATGGGCAGTCTCAAATGAACCACCCCAAGGAAAAGAGAACATCTTTCTCCCAAAGTCATTATGTGGCTCCCTGGAAGGACTTGGCCATGCCAGGCTGCACCAGGCCATTCCTGTCTGGGGCTGAGGCTAGGACTGTTATCAGAAAAAGAAAGACCGGATGGGGGGAACATGCTAAGAAGCCAAGACAACAGCTCCGTTAGTCCACACGTATCCCACTTCTGTTCACTGCTCTTTTTGGGGTTGGAGGATAGCCCAAACCTATTATTATTTTTATTAGTTTCAGTCAGCAAGTGAGATAGATGCATTGCTCTTGGAGTCAATCGCCAAGAAAGCTCAGCCCTTATGTCATCAGGCTAGAAGTTGCTTTTCTTCCTGGGCTTTCTCTCTAGAATAATCTCTGTGTTGATTTTATGGGTAAAAAAATAAAACCCAACTCTTCGAACCTCCTTCAAACACACATATGCACATGCTCTGAAAAGACAGTGTAGTGCAAGCAGGTCAAACTCGCGACCCGAGGGCCACATGCCTCATTTATTTGGCCTGTGTTAGCCTTTGAGTTTGACATGCTTAGTGTGGTAGAAGCATAATCTCTGGCAAATACTTGATGTGTGGGGTGGGCAGGAATCAGCAATCAGACACATGCTGGTAGGCAGGGCCAAGAAGACAAACCAAGTGTCCAAGTTGACCGAGAGTATGACAGAGGGGGGGAAGCTGGGAATTGAGAGGATTCTTAAGAGCTGGTACCAAAACCTTGTGTCCACCTGACTTGCTGCTGCTTCCCTCCCACTGGTAATGTACAGGCTGAGAACCACAGAGCTAAAAGTAGATCTTATTTCATCTAATTTAAGAAACCATCCTTGTAGGATGCACCATTATTTTACATATATAGTTTTTTATTGATTTCAGAGAGGAAGAAAGAGGGGAAGAGAGAGCTAGAAACACCAATGATGAGAGAGAATCATTGATCGGCTGCCTCCTGCATGCCCCCTACTGAGGATTGAGCCCTCAACCCGGCCATGTGCCCTTGAACAGAATCAAACCCAGGACCCTTCAGTCTGCAGGCCTACTCGCTCTATCCACTGAGCCAAACCGGTTGAGGCTGCACCATTGTTTTATATGCTAATTAATATAAAAGCTGCAGGCGGCCAACTGTAATTATGCCTTTGATTTTAAGACATATTCGGATTTCAAAGATGTTAAGATGTTGTTTTTAAAGTGTGTTTTAGAATGAAGCCCTGTGCATGCTAGCCAAGACCCTCTGCCTTTGCAATAAGCAGCGGTGGTCCTGAGGTTTCATAGATGGCGCAATTGGGGTCAGGAATGTTACCTCCTAAACCATCAACCCTTCCGTTAATATTATTTGATGTTTTTCCAATCCTATGTAAAGTGTGGCTAGAAACTGCTTTAGAAGATTTTGCTAATTTTATCAACCTACTAAAGCTAAGAAAAAGATAGTCACTTGCTAAATCAGTGCTGCCTAAGACAAGTTTCTCAACCCTCCACCCCTTCCAACTTGATTGCCCACCAAGCTCTTTCCATATCGTCTGGTATTTGTGAAAGCCACAGAGCAACACTGTATTATTCTAATTTCTCACCAAATACTTCCATTCATAGTTAGAGGCAAAGGGCATCAATGCCTGCAACTTCCTCTCAAACGTTTCAAGGAAAAAAGACAGGGAGCGAGGGAGGAAACCAGAGAGAGGAAAATAATAAAACAAGCATGACAAAAGGTTCCTAACTGAAGAATCCAGGTAAATGAGAGTTCTTCATGATGTTCTTGCAACTTGTCTGTAAGTTCGAAATCATATCAGAATGAAAAGTTACTAAAAATAAAAAACTAAGAGCATGAGAGAGAAATATTTTCATAACACTATGAGTTCAGGGCTGAGAAAAAGTTTGTGCTCAACTGCAATCGCTTCTCCCCGGCAGGGTCTGATATGACCTTGCTCTTTGAATGGTTTGAATGTATCTGTGGTCTTTATGGTAACCTTCCTGCAATTCCTTTTGAAAATAGAAGAAATATATTATGTAAAGAGTACCTGCCCTCAGTTACACTGTGTTATTCTAAGACAGTGGTTCTCAACCTGTGGGTCACGACCCCTTTGGGGGTCGAACGACCCTTTCACAGGGGTCGCCTAAGACCACCGGAAAACACATATATAATTACATATTGTTTTTGTGATTCATCACTATGCTTTAATTATGTTCAATTTGTAACAATGAAAATACATCCTGTATATCAGATATTTACATTATGATTCATAACAGTAGCAAAATTACAGTTATGAAGCAAAATTATAGCAACGAAAATAATTTTATGGTTGGGGGTCACCACAACATGAGGAACTGTATTAAAGGGTCGCGGCATTAGGAAGGTTGAGAACCACTGTTCTAAGAGATGATTCACTTAAAGTCTCCTGTGCTTCCTAAATGTAGTAAACGGTGCGTTTCTCTAATGGCTTCTTCCCGTTTTCTTTAGTTTCCTTCTTCCTCTTCCTTTTTCTCTTCCTCTTCCTTCTTCCTTCTCCTTCTCTCCCACGCATCTCACCTTCTTATCTCTTCCTCACCCTCAGCAGACCACCATTCTTTTCTCCTGCTGCCACCATCCCTGCTAGCCTTTCTCTCCTGTTCTCTCTACATTCTCCTGTTTGCCTTTCCTCTCTCACAGAAGAGCAAGGAATAGGGGCTGAGGAGAAGGAAGAGTGGGAGTGAAGAAAGTAGAAAAGGGGTCAAAGAGATAGAACAACCAAGAAAAGAAAAAGGAGCAAAATATCAAAGGTAACACTGGTGATCATTTAGTCTAGTCTCACAGTCAGTCCACGAGTGCCTCCTGCTCAGTATTTGAGTATGAGCTAAAGGTCTTACTAACGCAAAGCAGTGATGATTCCATAGGAGAGAAAGGCCTGTGGTTGCTTCTGCAAGTTTGTTCCTGGTGCTTCAACTCCCACCCCATCTGGTTCCTGAAATTCACCTTTCTCACAGTAGAACCAGGAGACTTCTGTCTACTACTTTCGTCAACAGAGAAAAACTTTACTTTCTTAATTCTTTGATCAGGCACAGAAAATCTTTAGGCAGATGAAGAATATTGTTTTTCATTTTTGTTTCCTAAAAATAAATATTTACCAGGTTACCAAGAAAATGCATAAAGCAACAAGAAGTAAAGTACAAACAACAATAAAAAACAAAACAGAATGCACATTTGGGTTCAGCTAAATCACAGTATCTAGCCATGGGCATGTTGATTGATACCTTTTTCAGATTTGGGATGGGTTCTTGGTAGAGAATCCAGATTCCAATCTTCTTTTTCTCCGTTAACCTCTTAGCTTTTAGGGGTAGGTCTGTATTCTATCACTGGTTTTCTTCTCTTTGCAGAAAGGAACAAAAATTCAGGTCAAAAACTGTAGTGACAGCCAGGGCTTGAGAAAATAATTGGTAATGTGATAACTTAAGTGGCTATTCCTCCCCTACACATTCCCAAAAGAGAACACAAGGGCTGGGTAATTATACACTGGTTTTGTGACCATCAGCCTCCAACAGGATTTTTCCGTTCTATGATGGAAGGGTTCATGACTCAACTGTGGCCTGTCCCATGGTTGGACTGCTCTGGTTAGAAAGCTCTGGTTGTTAGGACGTTCTTCCCAACATTAAGAAAAAATTTGGAGTGATTCTTTCCTGCTGAACTTAGAGTTACCATTTGGAGTGACATAGACCAAGACAATTTCCCTTTCACATGACAGCCCTTCACCTGTTTGAAGATGGCTATTGTGCTGTTGCCGAGCCATCAGCCCACCAACTAAGAAATGCTCCAGTTCTTTAAATAACTTGTTTTCTAGAACTGTACCCAGGCTTTCTGTGCCTTCTAGACCATGTAGTTTTTAAATGTGCCTAAGTATGTACCTAAAACCGAGCACAGTACCCCAAAGGTGACATCTTGCTTAGCCCAGAGGGATGTAGTTAATTCCCATCAGCCACACAGAGTTTCTTTAACGCAAACTAAGTTTTTGGACTATCTATATATAGAAAAGCCTAAGCAACTGTTACAACTGGACAACCGGCCAGTAGCTATGATGTGCACTGACCACAAGGGGGCAGACACTCAATGCAGGAGCTGCCCCCTTGTGGTCAGTGCATCCCACAGCCAACCTCCCGTGGTCCCTCCCCCTGGCTGGCTGGCCCCAATCAGTCCAATCAGGACTGCACAAGATGGCTCCAATCAGCCCAATCACCAGCAAGGCCGAGAGACCCCACCCGTGAACAATTTCATGCACTGAGCCTCTAGTTTTAAAATATTTGCATTCCACTGTTGTACCCATACTAAGCCTGTGATCAACTGAAGTCTTCATCTTTTATTATAAGACTTGATACCATTCTGAGTCTTTAATTGGACTTTGGCCATTGATTTTTTAAAAAATAAATATGAGATTTTACATTTTTTTTTACATTTATCTTTTTTTCAGTTAAAGTTGGCTATATTTATTCTTATTAAATGCATCTTGGGGCTTTAGGACAGTGTCACAGACCATGGAAGGCCAGAGACCATAACAGGAGCAGGAAAGCAATATAGGGAAAGCATGTCTAGTGATCAGATGACCCCGTACCATTCTGGACTACTTAAAAGCCAAAAAAAATCTTCGGACTGTGGTTTATATTCTACAACCACAATATTATACATATCATTTTCTGTTTTGGTAAGATACAAATTCTTAAAACACACACATATAGTATATGAATAGACTCTTGTTGCAAAAGGTTCAATCAGTATGCAAGAATATGCAGAAAAGTGGGAAAACCCATACCCCCAGCCCTTCTCAAACATGACGAGGGGAACCATGTGCCTTCTATTTATGCATGTGCATATGTTTGTACATATGTATGTATTTTAATACAAATGAGATCACACTAGAAGTACTGTTCAGTGACTTTTTTTTCTAACTTAACAATTGCCTTGTTGTCCACACAGAAGGTACAGATCTGCCTCATGCTTTTAAACTATTGTGTAATTTGATCATAACAATTTATTGAACCATTTCTCTTAGATGATCATATGTGCTGTTCCAACTCCACTCTAATGACTTCACTTTTCTGTGCAATTCTACATACATTTGTAAGTGTTTCCCCAGTAGAGATACTTGAACCAAGGGAATATGCATTTTAAAGGGTGTTGAGACCACCTTGTTATCTTCCAAAAAGGCATGCCAGTTTGCATCCTCATGAACCAGGGGTTTTGTACTATGTAGCCTGTGCCAAAAATACCTTTCCTTCTTTAAAGAACTGGTGCTCTAATTTAACTTTGCAAATGTGGAATGAAAACAAAACAAAACAAAAATATTACTTGTCTTTCAGACCTATTCCTTACTTTAAAGAATGGGTATGCTTGTATTCAGATAGGCTCTTCTTCTTTTTACTGATCTGCGACTTTGTTTTTAATTATCTTAAGCCTCATGATGACATAATTTACAATTTTGTGTAGATGACCTATTCTCTACTTTAATCCCAGTGAACTGGCAAAAGCACCATTACCAATCACACACATGTATAGTCAATGAATAGTGATTCCAGACAACCCTGAATTATAACTTAGTCTGACTTAAAGAATTCACAACGTTTGCTACTATATCTTGTCACACTGAGTTTTACAAGCACCTGACCTTAAAGATCATCTATAAAATGTAGAAGTGTTAAATACTCTTTATTTGATATTATACAGAAACCACACTAAAATGCCTTTTATTCAGTAAAAGGCAACTGTTTAGATACAGGGAATTGTATTAAATTGGCATAGTTGGGACCAAGGAGATAAAATGGTCACTGTCAGCCCATCTGCAGCCCTGCCTTTTAACAGGCTAATGAACACAACTTGAAACACAAGCAAGTCTTGCAGGTCTAAGAGACGGTGAAGGATTTCTTCAGAATTTAAACAAGGTAATACAACCAGTCATAGAAATCTAAATATCAGCCAATCTCCTACAAGTTCTGAGATGGCTCTCACCACCTCTGTGAAAAGTTGAACACTAGGAATCAAGTCCAATCATATTTTTAGAAGGAAGGACAGTGACAGCGCTTGCTGAACCCAAATCACCATCAAAGCTCAAGAAGCTGACCATATTCATTTAACCACAAGCCAATCTTATTTAAATCAGGACTGCTGGAAAGCAATGCTCTATTCACCATTCATGATCTGAATTCTGGTGTATGAGATCAACTTAAATATGGTACACATAAAAAAAGTCCTGAGACATTTGTAATAAGTAAGGTAGTTGCCAACTATTACTCATTAGTAGCTTTTTTTGAGATAAGCTATCAAGTCTGCCCTTTCTGCACTCTTTTTAATGCCAGCGAAGATCATTTTTGTTCCAGGGATGTACTTCTTGGGAACCTCCAGATACTCCATCAGTGTAGCCTCTCCCCAGGTGATACCTCTGTTCTTGTTGGCATCTGTGTAAGAAAATCCAGGGGCCTGACCTGTCTTTCGCCCAAAGAAACCATGGAGATTTGGCCCAGTCTTGTGCTTGCCTCCCTTTCTCCACAGTATGGCACTGGGCATGCTTCTGAACAAAAATCTTCTTGCCCTTCTCAACATCACCCATTTTTAAATCGCTTATTAGTCGCGCGTGACACTGAGATCCCCACTCGCAATCCAGATGTCCCGCTCTCTCGGCTCCTCTTCTTGACAAATGAGGGAAAACCCCAGAGTAAAGTCTGTAAGAGTTTAGAAGGGGTACATTCCGGACCTCCACATCCCTGTGGAGCACATCACAGGAGCCAGGGCGGGGAGAATGACCTCAGTGGCTCTGGATATCCCCTCTGAGATGATGGCAATTCTTTACAGGCCCCTGGCCACAGGCCCAAATGCCTTTCAGGTTCATCTAAACCTCCAGAGGAGACTGAAAGCAATGAAGCCAACATATCACAACCATTAAGATTTTGGCTTCTGGGGGCAGGCACTCTTGGCCCATTAACCAGCTCTAACTTAAAAGCAGTGACCTTTGCCCTGTTAGTTAACTCTTCTGAGCCCAAGTTTCCTTATTCATGCAAGAGGAATAATAATACCCTAACCTCAGAGGATAGTTGTGAGGATTAAATGAGATATTGTCAGGAAATCAATTAGCAACGTTGATGGTAAAGCATGAGCTCTCAATAACAGTCATTACTATTATTCCTTCTACTACTAAGTCCTTCTTCCTGTCCAGTAAAATCGGAGTCTCACAAGGACGTGGACCTCACAGGAATAAAGACTTGGCCTGCTTGGTTCACTGTGATGGCTCTCAGGGCGACACACCCTTACCCACCTGCAGGCTCCCGAGAGCCTAAGGTGACACCAATCATCTTCTCCTTGTCTTTTCCCATGACTCTTTGAGTGGTTAACGGAGACAACTCCAGAGCCAGCCAGGGTGTGTGAGTCTGCCTCCACTACTCATAACTGAGTGACTTCAGTTGCCGCAGATCACTTCTCTGGGCCCAGGTAAAATGGAGAGGATACCGATGAGTTGGGGGATGTGGCAGAACAGCTGCCATCGGTAAAATCGACAGGAGCTGTCAAGAAGGAAGACACCTCCCACCCACTATGGATTTATGGTGTAAAACTGGCAGAGACCAGCTCCATCCGATATGGAGACGAATTCATCCAATGGTAACCCCTAGCCTCATTATATGCTCACTGCAATACATCAGCAAGCTAACCGACACGCCCAGAACCACAGAAAGCCCATATAAGGACAAAAAATGGCCCATGGAGCTCTTCTGAGAAATCTCCACCCCTTTTCCAGAAAGATCCTGACTATTCCTCCCCCTCATTGAATGCCCTACCCCCGCCCCTCATCCTCGATTAAATAAATCTCAGTGAAGGAAGCAAATTCTGTTGGGGGGGGAGGGGCTCTACTCTTCCTGTGGAGTAGCCCACTCTCTGTCTGCTTCACCAATAATCTCACTTTTATTTTAAACTCTATGCCAGCTCGAATTGGACTCTTTACTGCACGAAGCCAAGAACCCACAGTGGTGCAGACTAAATGAGCTAAAGTATGTAAAGCTGTTAGAACAGCGCCACCTGATAGGGGCTCAGACAGCATCAGCTCAACGGCCATTTGCTGTCGCCTCAGAGCCATCTGCTCTTGGCAGAAGGGCGCAACATCAATAGCCAACTTGTGTTTTCCTCTGATTCCCAGGAGGTAGCGGGCAGCACGTCTTCCTCACCTCATTTTACCCCCCGCCCGGACGTGCTCCCTCCGGACCTTCAGCACAGAGGCAGTTCTTTAGGCAGGAGCGTGCCACGTTCCTGAAAGATCCTGGAGGAGGCCAGGCGGGGGTAATTTCCTCCACGCGAGGCTTTGGGCCAGTCCCTCTGCGGCTTTCATGAGAGCTTTCCAGGCCTGCGGTAATGAGGCTGCAGGACAGCGCTCATGCAATGCCCTGCCAAGGGGAGTGGAGACAACACCACGCTACACAGTGCAAATGTGAGGGAACATCAGGGAGCGCTGTCAGGGGACCTCCCAGTGAGTTGCACACATGAGGCAATGCGGCCCAGCTTCCCAGAAGACACCGCCTTCTTTTCCCACAGGACAGGACTGGGTGAGAGGACACTGCGGCCTTGGACCCGGGGCCTCTGGCACATCTAACAGCTCCACTGAGGAAGCTGAGGCCATCTCGGGAGCCTGGACCAGGAGGCAAGGCAGAGGGGCTCCCAGCTCTCCCTTCTTGCAGGCCAGGAGGAAACTGTCCAGAATACTCCCCCACCCAACATGAAAAGTGAAATTCAATAGTCTGTACTTGGTGGTGACTAGCCTTCGTTTTTCCATATCCATTGTGCTGACTCGGTCCCTGGTGGCCCACTCATTCTAGTGGTTTGGATGCGGAAGGAAGGAGGGGCTGTCAGTGTCTGAGCATTGAAAGCGTGGCACCCTGGCCTATTCAGGCGCAGCTGGGGCCTCTTACCACCCGCTGTGTCTTCAGGGCCCTTGCTCCCTGTCCGCTCTTTCAGGGACTTCCTCATAAGGATGTGACTGCGCCCTGAGCTCCCAGGTCACCAGTGCCAAGGGGCAAAATGGAAATCCACTTCCCATCTGGACGAGCAGGGGCCCTCCTTTCTGTTCTCTTTTACTGCAGGGCTCTGAGTACACTTCCTGGGGCTCCTGGAAGCAGAGCGGAGAGATGAGAACCTAGTTCCACATGTCCCTTCAGAGGGAATGACAGTTTAGAGCAGTGGTTCTCAACCTTCCTAATGCCGCGACCCTTTAATACAGTTCCTCATGTGGTGACCCCCAACCATAAAATTATTTTCTTGCTACTTCATAACTGTAACGTTGCTACTGTTATCAATCGTAACGTAAATATCTGATATGCAAAATGTATTTAGGCGACCCCTGTGAAAGGGTCGTTTGACCCCCAAAGGGGTCGCGACCCACAGGTTGAGAACCGCTGGTTTAGAGTGCCCTGTGCAGAGCTCTGTGCCCAGCATAATGGGAGGATGGGCCTCCGCGCTGTTATCACCAGAGGGCCAGGGGCTGCTCCTTTGTTCTCTGAGGGTGCTTGACACCACAGAGCAAGTCAGGACCAAGGAAGGAAAGGGACTGATATTCCTTGCCATCAGCCAGGCACTGTGTTCTATGCTTTACACCTAGTGTTGCATTTATTTCTCCCTATCATCCTAAAAGTATGGGTGTTTTTACCAGTAGCCTCCATTAAATACAGGTAAGGGGATTAAGGTTCTGAAATGGTGAACTATTTGCCAAAAGTCATATAAGTTGCAAGTGAAGGGGATTTGAACTCAGGTCTGCAGACTCCAAAGCCCACCTGCATCACACCAGTAAACGCTCATTAACTTATTGCCTGTGGTCGTGAATCTTACAGAAGCCCCTCCTTCTAATCTACACTAAGAATAGGCCTCCCTGGTACCATTATGCCTGGTAAGGGTCCAGGCGACCAAGGCTCTCCCCGGCCAGGAGAGCTGACTCCCTCCAGGGGCCAGGCACCCAACAGGCAAAGCCGCTGGTCCCCTGCAGGATGCGATTCCCATGCCCTCCCTCTCCTCCCAGTGGAGAGGACCCTGGTATCTGCCCAGCACAAGTCAATCTCTGTAATTTATCACCCAGTCTTGGGAGAGTTTAGAACCTTTTCCTTTAAAACAGTGGCTGCAACATGCAGAGAATTGGAGTGAAGCCTCCACACGAGCTTCGTGACCAGATCTGCTGCACTCAAGCCCATTATATTGAAATGACTATAAAATTCACACTATTCCAAATCCCCAGAAATAATAGGGTGTTGTGATTTTTTTTTTTAGAAGTGAGCAAAGCGATGATTTCATAGGCCCCTATGCCAAAATCTGAGCTCAATGCTTCTCAAATGTTTTGTTTTCAAGACCTCTTTCCACTCTTAGAGATGACTGTAGAACCCAGAGAGCTATTGCTTAACCTAACTCACATCTGTCAATATTTACAATTTCAGAAATGAAAATGGAACACATTTGAAATATTTATTCATTTAAAATAATAAACCTAATACATGTTGACATACATAGCATTTTATGAAAAATTATATTTTCCAAAACCACAAATAGTAAGAGTGGCATTGTTTTACATTGTCACAAATTTCCTTAATTTCTGACTTAATAGAAGACAGCTGAATAGTCATATCTGATTCTGCATGCAATCTGTAGTAATATCAAATGTCATGTAGCCCCTGAGAGACCCCTGGTAAACTTGGGCGAGAAGGAGAGAGAGAGACAAAAAAGCCTACGACCATTGCTTTAACCTTCTGGATCCCTTAAAAGGGTCGCAGGGATCACCCTCCCTAGGAGTCGCTAGAACACACTCTGAGTACCACTCTCTAAGCTTAAAACTGCGATTTACCTCTTGGAGAGTCTCTCCAGCCAAGATATATTTAAAGGGCTATAGTCTTGATGTAGGAAGTTGGTGGGAGTAGGGGTAGGTTTCAGAGGGAGTGATTTTAGGAGCAAAGACCCCGAGACAAGTGTGGGTCCTGTTGTGCAGGTGCCGCCTCCAGGTGTCTGGCTGGATGATGCATGTTCACGCTCAAACCGAGCCAGAAGGAAGAGACAGAGTGGTACCCAGTTCACTGCTGCCCAGAGCCCAGGCAGTGTCTGGGTGGGGCGGCTGGCTGGGAGAACCGGACTCAGTGGAAGAGAAGGGGGGGGGGGTGTCCTGCTCAGGGGTGGGGCCAGGAGAGCATCAGATCCACAGCCTGAAATCGCAGTGGCTATTTGGATGGCTGCTCTGCCAGTAATAACAATGGTGACAATAATCATACACCACAAATAATGGGAGAACTACCATTTATTGAGCACTTTGAGGCAGGCAACGTGCCAAGCGCTCGATGTAAATCATTCCATTAATCCCTCACAACCAACCCTTTGAGGTAACTATTACCATAATTCCTTTTCCACACATAAAACAAGGCAGGAGCAGTTGGAGTTATTAACCAAGGCCACACAGCTTCTGTGGCAGCTCAGCCAAAATTTGAATTCAGGTTTACTGTTTCCCATTGGATGAAACATGGGGACAAGGTGGACACACCTCTCGTTTGCCAAGGGTGTTCTGAAGACTTCAGAGCTGAATTGTACTGGCGTCAGCACAAGACTCGGGGAGGTGACAGTTCTCAGTGCCTGGCCCCTTGGTTTCAGGTTCCTCCCCACCCAGCTCTGTCCTGCAAGCTGTCTTACCATTGCTGCCAGCAGCCAGGAAGTTTGGGAACTGGCCCTGCCACCTCCAGCCCCTCTCTGAAGGTCTACAATGACACTCATTCAAAGGTCTGACTTGGAGTCCTTTGGAGCCCTGCTCCCAGCAGACCATCGGGCACAAGGCCAAGGCCACATTCTGCCCCTTCTGAGCTCAGCCTCCCAGAGGTGCGAACGTCCCATAAAGAGGCTTTATCCCTTGTTCCCTGAGAAAACAAACATCGTGTGACAATTCTCTTCCAAGGAATCCTCCCTTCTCCCTAACCAGAGGCTCTAAGGAGTTCAGCTTCGCACAAGCTTTTCATTTGCGTGCAGACAAGTACAAAAGGCTCAACCGGATATACCTGTTATTTCCCAATGACCTGTGAGCCCGACGGTTATGTTAAGCCTTGGGTTATGGCTCGGCTTGCACGCAAGGCTGCAGGACTCCTGAGGGCAGTTGAGAGGAGGTGGTGGTGGAGAGGACAGAGCAACAACCCGGCAGTGACAGCCCATGATTTAATTCCCCCTAAGCTTTCCAAGCACGCAGACTGTTCCCTCTTTGTCAGCATATAACCTAAGTAATTTGTTCTACTCAGGCAAGAAATGTCTAATTTAAACCACATTGCAGCTAAGCCTCTGGTGAGGAAAGAGCTGCCTGCAGCTTGGCTGCTGCGGCGGTAGGCTGGGTGGCAGCTGAGGCAACGCAGACTCCCGGCCGCCCCTGGGTGTCTCACCCAGGTCATGAGCAGAGGAACGTGCCCCATGAGCTTTAACCGCACGCTCGCTCTTCTGTCTCGTGCTTCGCCCCTCGTGAATGGGTTTAATTTGCCCCGATCTCCCTAATGCCCTGGGTTGGAGTTCCATCTCAGCTTGGGACTGCAGGCAAACCTCTTAAACCTCCAACCACTGCTTTTTCTCCTCTGAAAAACAGCCGGGAGAGGTGCAGATGGTCACAGTTTAGTGGAAAGTGATTTGTGGAAAGAAAGAGATCTGTGTTCCAACCCTGCGTTGCCCCTAACTAGCCGTGGATTTGAGAATTTTGTCCTCGGTAAGATAAGCGAGTTGAATGAGATGGTCTTTCAAGTTCCTTCAGCTCTAAAAGACGATGTGTGTCCCAAATCACTTCCAGTTTGACAAAATAATGATCATAACAGCTATGATTATTATAACTATGACTGTTATTATTATCTGTGATTCTCTGCCATTATCCCAAAGACTTCGCTGGCCAGGCAAATTCTTTTAATATTCTTCTTCAAACATACTTTTATTTGCTTAACTCACGTGACACAAGGAGGATTCTAGCCACTACCACCCTCCTACCACTCCCACTCCCTCCTCAAGCCCTCCCCTGTGTGGGCTTGTCTTTATCTTGCTGGACGTAAATTCTAATTTAAAGCAAATTCCTTGATTTTTTTAAATTTTTTTTTTATTGATTTCAGAGAGGAAGGGAGAGGAGAGAGAGATAGAAACATCAATGATGAGAGAGAATCATTGATTGGCTGCCTCCTGCACGCCTCCTGCTGGGGATTGAGCCTGCAACCCTGGCCTGTGCCCTTGACCAGAATTGAACCCATGACCCTTCAGTCCACAGGCATACGCTCTATCCACTGAGCCAAACCAGCCAGGGCTTGATTTTTTTTTTTTTTAACTAAGTAGAGATTTTTGAAAACCTGATTCTCGTTTTTGAAAACCTGATTCTCTTTTTTAAATGAATGAGAATTTGAAAAGTTCATCTGATGAAGAAGTGTTTAGATGAAGTGCTTTTAAACACACAGAGAGAGAGAGAGAGAGAGAGAGAGAGAGGGAGACAAGACCTACATCATTGGAAAGGATCTGAGGTGGAGGTCTGTGTCCATCTCATTCTTCACTGAGTTATCAAATTAGCCCCATAGCCACACCAGACAGCGAAAGGGTCTCTAAACACCGCCTGCATGTCAAAGCTGTTCCCACAGTCCCAAATCCCCCCCTCCCTTTCTGTGCCGTGAAAAATCTCTTCCTTTTCTCTCCCCATTGTGCAATGAATTTTCTCCTCTGGATCCCTTGAGCCCTTTGCACTATTATTCCATTGACTTCATTCTATCTGGTGTTATTTTTGTTTTCTCTTCAATATATCTCTGCTCAATTAGACCCTCAGGACCTGGAAAGTGGGGACTGGGTCATCTGTACAACCCAGCTTCTCTGTTCTCCTCCATCTCTCCCTCCCCCAGCACCTGGTACACATTCACTGTTCATAGAAGCATTGAATTTTTGGACCCTGTGAATTGCATCACATGGGATAAGAATGCTCTCTGGGTCAGGAGTTCACAGCCAGGGCTGAGCAGCACTGATCTTCACCCTTGGAGGCAGCCTTGTTAGGCTGGTGATCAGAGGAGGCTGTGGGCTTGGGGCGCTGCTGTTCTGGGGTCCCAGGAGCATACACTGGGGGGCCCTGGAGAAAGATGGCTTTTCAGTGGGAGGCAAAGGTTGGTCCAGCCTCACTTGATAAGAGGAGTTAAATGTTCTCTTCTCCTTAGCCAGGCTTAGAAAGAGCCCAGTGACCCTCCTGTTTTATAAATAGCACCCAACTCACACTAGTTGGGAGGATTTCTGAAACTTTTTTGAAAAACTGCTACTCAGTTTATTTGTCACAGGCTCTTCCTTCCAGCCTATGGCACCTCCCTTACGAACACTTCCGTTTGCCCTACCCTTTCCCCAAGGCAGACCCTTGAATGCATCTATGCCTTTGTTGCCTTTGGTGTAAATTCATGTTTGGAGCCCTCAAGCCCTGTGTGGGCTTGTCTTTTTCTTGCTAAAGGTAAATTCTAATTTCAAACAAATTCCTTGATGTTTACTGGGTAGAGATTTTGCAAAAACTTTGATTCTCATTTAAAACTAATGAGGATTTGAAACTCAGGCCTACCGAAGAAAAGTGCTTTTAAACACACTGGGAGAGCTATCTTATTGGAAAGGTGATTTTGGGTTCAGCAAAGCTTTTTCAATGGAAAGGAGCAAACAAAAGAACATTGTCATGAAAAGTGGCAAAAACAAGCAAACAAAAACCGATTCTAAAATTCATCTTTGATTGTTGCCCTGTCAAGAAAGATGTCATGGATGCTGCAAATTTTGAACTATTTCTTCCGAAAAGGATCAAATTAATTGTAAAGCTGATCACCTTAGTAAAAATATTGAAAGAACTATTCACTAAGAAAACTGTGTCCTTGGAGGTGCTTTTTCTCTTAAAATATGTGTATTATCTCACCAAAGATATTTGAAGAAGAAGAATCTGTGTGGTTGTAGCATGCAGTTGTCAATAGTAAAAAGGGAGTTGGGAATTTCATGACTCCCAGGCTCACTAGAGCCAGAGGAGGCTGTGTGACCAGGAGAGGCTCCGCTGGGAATCCAATGGATGGTAGCTGTGTCCTTTTTCTCTAATAATTGGGGTAAGCATGGCACAGGCAACTTCACAAACCATCCTCGGAGAGTGACGAAGAGAGCTACAGAAGACCAAGACAAGTTACATAAATGCTTGAGACCCAAAGCAGATAAAACCTGTTTGCTACCAAAAATGCAGTTGGAGAAGCAACATTCCTCAAATGGAGGAGAAGTGACTAAAATCTCCTGTCCCAGAGGGGTGAGGCAGCTAAACACTGACCTTTCCCCTCCCAGCCAGGCAGGGATGCTGGCTTAGACAAAATGGAAGGGTAAGGGCTTTTTATTTCTTAATAAGACATCTTAGAAATGATGGCAAACATGGCAGAAGGGGAGTGGGAAAGGTCGTGGCACTTCGAAGCCGGTAGTTGGAGGAAGCTGGAGGAAGAAAGAGAACTTCCGGCTGGAGTGGAAGGATGCTAAGCGTTCAGGTCAATAGATCAGAGAGGGAAATACAAGTGAAGCCAGAACAACTTTGGGGAAAGGGCATGGGAGGGGGTGGGGGGGAAGTCGTTTTCCTTTCTGAATCTGAGAAGGGAACTTCCTTGTGGGCGAGGAAAAGTAAAGCCACCAGGAATGTCAACAGTTTATGTGATATCCGACCCTATAACGTCCCACAATGATCTCTACAACATTGTGACACCGTGTGCATAAGGGTCCCTTGCCTCAGCTCTAAAAATGCCATTAGATACATGTCTGTTTCATCAACGCTATATGAAATTGGCTCTGTCTGCAAATTTCTGCAAAACAATTTGCAGTAATGGGAGGTTGCTAGGGTGTATGGGACATGGGAGAAGGAGGACTTCTTGAAGTTAAAAACTTCAGATTCTTCTTCGAATATGTTTGAAGGAGGAGGCACTTCTTGAAGTTCAAAACCTTTCCATAGAGACCTTGAGCATAGGGAAATGGGAGAAAATCTTTATATTAGGGAAAGAATAGCACCAACCACAGCCTCAATGCCCAATGCTTGGATCTGCTGGAATAATCAGTCTAGAAAATTCATGAGTCAAGGTGTCCACACAATGGGCCCCACAAAGTCTGAAGGGAAGGGAAAGAGAAAGCCAGAAAGCCAGTAGACTAAGTGTGCATACATGCAAACACGTTCATCACCGTGGCTGTTTGGGGGTGGAATCATTTATACATGTATAAATACATGATATTTGTCTACATACTAGGTGTATCGGTTAATAATGTGGATTTTTTTCAATAGATGGAGTTACACATATGTCGATATATATGCGATTTGATATGTATGCTATTTTGTTGTATTGAGAACAAACTTCAAAACTTCATATGTCGCCCTGGTTGGTTTGGCTCAGTGAATTGAGTGTCAGCCTGCGGACTGAGGGGTCCCAGGTTCGATTCTGGTCAAGGGCATGTACTCTAGGAGAGTCTAAAAAAAAAACACAAAAAAACCCACTTCATATCTCAAATTTTCTGAAGGTGTTAATGTTGTAACGTACCCCGCGAATCACAGAAGGACGCCTCAAGAAGTAAAATTAAAGAGTCACATTTATTGCAATCCGGGACTATGAGGGGCCATTCCCCAAATCTCATAGTGATAAGATGGTGGCAAAACCAGACTTATATAGGCAAAGATCACAAAGGTATTGATTACATCTCAAGGTTTGGAATGAGGAACCTGGTTTGCAAAAAGGCAGTTTACAGAAGCAGAATTAAGCATGTTAATTATAGTTTTGGGTCTCGGGGTCACTGAGTTGACAGAAACACATCATCTGGGACCGCTGGGTTGACAGGAACACATTATCTAGAGCCATCGAGGCAATTTAGAGTAATTGTGCTGTCATGGTCTTGGGACCACTGAGTTGACAGGGAAACATTATCTGGAACCCTCATGTCTTGGGATAATTGTGCTGTCCTGGTTCCCAGGTACAGAGGAATGTGCTCTCTAAAACTAGTAAGATAACAATCAATGGGATAGTCATTCAATCGAATGGGATGATTTATACAATTCAGAAAATCAAAGTAACCTTTCTACTGTTAAGCCAAACAACAGGGTTAGAGTTAAACTACAGTTTCAATCTGAAATGATTGCTACCATACTTGATTAACATCATAGATATTTTTACGCTTAAAAATGTCAAATTTTGTGCCAAAAAAAGAGCATTTGCGGGAAGTTTTAATTCATTACTTTATTTTGAAGAAAAGTGCTGCTGAAAGTTATCGTATACTTCGGGAAGCTTATGGTGAACATGCTCCATCTCAAGATACGTGTGAACGCTGGTTTAAACAGTTTAAACGTGATGATTTCAATGTGAAAGACAAAGAACGTCCAGGTCAACCAAAAAAGTTTGAAGACCAACAATTACAAGCATTATTGGATGAAGATGCTTGTCAAACTCAAAAACAACTTGCAGAAAGATTAAACATTGCTCAGCAAACAATTTTCGATCGTTTACAAGCAATGGGAACGATTTTAAAGGAAGGAAAATGGGTGCCACATCAACTGAACAATGAAAGACAAATGGAAAACTGAAAAGTCATCAGTAAAATGTTGCTTCAACAGCACAAAAAAAAGTCTTTTTTACATCGAGTTGTGACTGGCGATGAAAAGTGGATTTATTTTGAGAATCCCAAATGCACAAAATCATGGGTTGGTCCAGGTCAACCATCAACATTGACTGCAAGGCCAAAGTGCTTCGGAAAGAAGACAATCCTCTGCGTTTGGTGGGATCAGGAAGGTGTGGTATTGTGAGCTTCTAAAACCAGGTGAAACCGTTAATACTGATCGCTACCAACAACAAATAGTCAATTTGAACCAGGCTTTGATCATAAAACCACCAGAATGGGCCAGAACACACGGCAAAGTAATTTTGCTTCATGATGACACACCATCACACACTTCAAAAACAGTTGCCAGTATTTAGTGCAAAGGTGAATGAAGTTATCTGAAAACAGCTCCAGATCAATCCCTACCCCCATCTCATTTTTATCCTAAAGCACTGATTACACGGACAGCAAATGTTCTGAGAGGAGGATCTTAAATACACAAAGGATTTCCCAGCTTATCACCAACACATGATGCAAGCAATCACCTATAGCGCTGAGATGGGTAATGTCCTTTTAACTCTGAATTGTAAGTTACTTCATGGCGGTAGTCTTAGATTTCAGGCATTATTCGCAGCCAGGCATAGAGGAAAAGCACAATGGTATGATTGATGACCTAGAAAGAGCAGCAACAGCTTCTAATTTCCACTCATCTGCTGTGTCATATGGTACGTTTCAGAAACTCACTTAAAATTGAGAAAATAAGCCATTCCTAATTGTATTTAAGTAAGGAAATAGCCCATTTATGAATCTAAGAAGATTAGAGAATCTTTAGTGTGTTTATTTAGAACCCATGCCAAAAATTTTTACAGAGGCATAAGCCTGGTTTTCCCTTTTCCTTGAAAAAAAAAAAAGCTAATAAAGCCAAATGGTTAAATAAAAAGAAAAAGGCCTTCATGTGTAGTTAAATCATTTTTTGCACTTCATGGTATGTTCCTTTTAGGTGGATCCTATTTTTTAAAAATGAAGATAGCATTGTATTATTGAAGTTTCATATGACTCAATATAAAAATAATAATAATAAGACCATTTTCCAATTAGTTTGAATTTCCTTAAAATTCAATTCAGGTTAGCTCAACAGATCTTTTAAAAACGAAATTCCAAGCATGTTGTTTTAAACTCTTTAATGTGTTCCCAATGGACTTACAATAGAATCCCACCCCCTAACCAAGGCCTACCCCACCTGGACCCTTGTTACCTTGCTTCCTGCACCACGAGCCAGCAGAACTGGTCTCCTTACAGGGTCTCAAACATCACAGTTCCGGGTCTTGCTGTTCTTTTTTGCCTGAAAAGTTCTTCCAGATCTTTGCCTGGCTGGCTTCATCATGTATGTCCTCTCAGTGCATCATTCCTTGCCCTTCCTCTCTGGGGCAGGGCCGCACCCCACTCCATTGCTATCAATCCTATCACCTCTCTTTCCCAGCCGGCATCCATTAAAATATGCTTATCTTGTTTCTTGATTGTATCTGTTTCTGTCACTAGATTTTAAGTCTCTTGAGAACAGACATCTTGTGTGTCTTTTTCACCATTCTCTTCCCTCATTGCTTGCCACATAGAAAGTGTTCAATAAATATGTGTTGAATAAATGAACAAATGATACAACATTGATCTCTATTTTTCTCTCTGGGATTTCTGTGTCAGGTTTTGGTTTTGGTTTTATGTGCCAATTACTGAGAAGGAGAAGAGGTGAGGGAATGAGGGGATGGACTTAGAGGGCCAAGGACTGAGCCCTGGGGTTCAGGGTTTCTGTAGAAGGGAGGAACTAGCAAGCAAGTGTGAGTAGGAGAAACCTGTAAGGTAGAAGGAAAACCAGCAGAGTGTATTATCTCAGGAGAAAGATGGGGGAGTGTTTCAAAAAGAGTGGTCAGTTGTAGACAATGCCACTGCCTCTAAAAATCAATTAAGATGAGGACCGGAATATGTCCATTAGATTTGCAACATGAAAGGAATCAATGATCTAGACAAGAGCAGTTGGAGTCCCTGATGGGGACTCACTGGGAGTCAGTGGAGGGTAGATGGGCAATGAAGAATTGGAGGCAGAGTGCAGAATTAAGGAGAAATAAAGAGATCTAAAAGAATCATCTTGAAAAAAAGCAAACAGTGGAGATGTATGGTAGAATTGCAGTGCTAAGCATTTCACTTGAGTTTTGTCATCATCAATGTGAATTAAGATAGATGAATTTGGTGATTTTTTCCAATACTTGGGGGGGAGGGGATGTAAATTGTTACCACTTTTCTGGAGGGCCATATCCTTCAACCCAACAATCCCATTCTAGGAATTCATCCTAAAGATGGGTGGATGAATTTGAGAAGATGTATATACAAAGATGTTCAACAGAGTATTTATAAATGATTGCAAGTAATTGAAAATACCTAAATATTCAACAATAAGGGATTGGATAAATAAATTGAGACGTCCATATAATGAGATACTTTGCAGCTATTAAAGACTACATATTTACATTCATTGATATGGATTGATGACATGATGACTTGAGTAAAAAAAAAAAAATGCAGTATTAAAAGCAGTATAAAGAGTAAAACCCCATCTGTTGAACTCTGAAGCAGTTGCTAGAGTTCTCAGTTGACTCTAAGGGTGTTCTAGAGCTGGGATGGCCCAAGGAGGGAGGGAGAGCTTGAGTGGGGCAGATCCCTTCAGTGGAGGGCAATCCCCAGTGAGGGACGCAGTGGTGGCATCAGCAGCCCACACTCCCCACAGCTGATGGAGTGAGGGCCTCTGTCCTGAGGGGTCCTTGGGTGGCACATCACAGCATCCATCACAGTCCTGCAGTTGCTAGTCTATAGTTAGAGAGGTGACCACACTGGTAATGCCTGTTGTGTGTTCCTCTTCAGGAGCTAATGAGAGCAGGGGGATGACATTGTTCTGTAAACCCAAGGACTATGGGCTGCAATGTGTTGCTATTCATCATTATGTTATCTGCTATAACCGGCCTGTCTTCACCTTCCTTAGGCCTGAACAGTCACATTTTCTCTTTCTCCATCTGTCTATTCCTGGGTCATCGACACAGGGGAGAAACAAGAAGGAAAAGCAGGTTCTGGTTCTAAGAAAGAAAAGGGCTGGTGCTTTTCTTGGCCATGTGCACACTCCGCAGTGGGCCCTGTCCGCTCGCTGAGATCTGGGCTCCCTCCCCCAGGCCAGGGCTGAGGAGCCTGGACTGCCAGAGTCAGGAGAATGACCCCCTGAAGGACTCCAGCCCTCTCTTCCTCCCTTCTCCCCACTGAGACACGCCCCTGGATAACCTTGGAACTAGATCAGGGAAGAAAGGAAAGCCACCTTGGGCAACAGAATTTCACTGCAAGGAGAGGATGTTGTGAGAGAGAAGTCAAAGCCCAGGTGAGAGTCTGAGAGGCCAACATTCCCTTTGTAAGAGTCAGACCAGGGGAAGAAGAGGAAACAGAGTATTTTCTTGGACGTTTCTAAGGAGAATTTCTTTTCCTGGGAAGCTAGTAAACATCTCTTTAAAGAACATGTGTGGTCACACAAGTTGAAGGCTGAGCAAATTACCTCCCTGCCCCCAGATGATTTTAAATGGTAGCAGATAGGAGGCGGAGTCAAGGCTCCCACCCTCTACCCCTCCCCACCCCCACCCCCACCCCCAGGCCGCCCTGGCTCACTATTGCTTTTCCCTGCCACCAGCTCTGGAAGGGCCAGGCTGCTTTTCAGACCCAGGATGCCTGCAGGCTGACTGACAGGCGCTTGGAGGGAGGGTTTTGTGTTTCCCTAAGTCCTGAAGCTACCCCATCACCCCTATGGCTCTAAACCACTCAGAAATGCTAAAACAACAGACAGGGTGCCCCTGGGGGCGTGTCTGGCAAACAGCAGACCCCAAGTGAAGGGGGCGGGGGGGGGGGGGGGGGGGGGGGGGGGGAGAAGACAAATCCAGTCACAGGAGAGAAGAAAACGATCTCTCTTCCCAGAAACACTCACGAGAAAGATTGCACTCCACCCTCAGGAAAATACTGGTGTTGTGGGACTTTGGAGGTTATAGGGCCTGAGGAGAGCGCTACTCACTTTTACTTATGCCTTGAGCCAAGGTAAAGAGTACTAAACATGTATAGCCTGATTGTAGTTAAAGTGTCTGGTTAGGTACAACCAGGCATGGAATCCTAAACCAACACTGGAACTCATGAGAACATGGGGGAATGGTCACGATACGTCCTGAACTTCCAATAGTTTCAGTTACATCACTAACATGAATGAAACGGTATTTGAGCAGGATCCCAATTTTGAAAAACAAAATAAAGAACTCTCAGTGTGTCAAATGAAAAGACCAGAATGCCAGACACAAAAAGCCAAATGTTTCTCCTAGTGTGTGTGTGTGTGTATTTTTTCTTTGCGCTTTTCTAATTTGTTTGTTCTACAACGATCACATATTCCTACTGCAGTGGTCGGCAAACTGCGGCTCGCAAGCCACATGCGGCTCTTTGGCCCCTTGAGTGTGGCTCTTCCACAAAATACCGACTTCTGCGCACGGGCCACGAAGTTTCAATCGCACTGTACGTGCGCACCCGCACGTGGTATTTTGTGGAAGAGCCACACTCAAGGGGCCAAAGAGCCGCATGGGGCTCGTGAGCTGCAGTTTGCCGACCACTGTCCTACTGGAATCTGAGCAATAGAACTCAAGAACTGCAAGAACACAGTTTGGTCAGATGAGCTGATTCCCTGGTTGTGAACACTTCTCCACAAATGTCCATTCACAACCATAGGTGGTATAAAAACACGGTGTGTGTGTGTGTGTGTGTGTGTGTGTGTGTGTTCCAGTGCTCTGGGCTGTTCCTTCCTTCTCAACCAGGATCCTTTTTGTCTCTGGTTGGCCCTCAAATCCTGTGCAACCTCAGACCACACTTCTGGAGGGACAATCTCCTAGTACTGTCCCCCCAGCCTTCTAGTACGTGGCTCCTCCCAGTCCACCTTCAATAGGGCCCCCAAGGACTGTGTCTGGTCTCCACTGTCGCTCTCTGGGGATGGAGGAGGGGAAAGAGAAGGAGCACCATGATTTGCTGACCTGCAGCTCTGTTTATATGCCCTTTGGCAGAAAGGCTCACGGGTGCCACATTCTATAGGCTTTAGAGATGACACCTCTAAGCTGACCCCTAAAACTGTGAGAAAGGAGAGACTGTCTGACTAGCACCCTCAGGCTTCTGGCGCCCCGTAGAGGGAGGAAGCCAGGACCAACTGCCTGACCCTGCAGTGGCAGAGGCCTGGGTTTCTTAACTGCTTCCTTTCCTCAGTGGGTAGTGCCTTCCCTCTCCGCAAGCCCTTTAAAGGGCAGTTTAAATAGCACAGTGTAGCCCTGACCGGTTTGGCTCAGTGGGTAGAGCGTCACCCTGTGGACAGAAGGGTCCCAGGTTCAATTCCAGTCAAGGACATGTACCTTGGTTGTGGGTGCAGGAGGCAGCTGACCGATGTTTCTAACTCTCTGTAAAAAAACCATAAAATATATTTTTTAAAAAATAATAAATAAATAAATAGCACAGTGTATGAGGCAAAGGGTTGTACTCTCCCATGCCCTTCTCCATTTGCATCCTTTTAACTGCCATTCCATTGTTATTCTCTTTGTAAAAGCTCATAAATTCTGTAACTGCCAGGGCATTGTCTTTGGGGGCCACTCTAACCATCACCACATACCTGCAAATGATTAATAAGCAGTGTTTGGTTAATAAGTAACATTCAGCTCTGATATTAATAACAGATTGTAAGGCCAGACACAGCTGGTGGCAATTTAGTGACACTGGGTCACCTTAGTGTTTTTGAGCAATAGCTTGGAGGAGAGACTGAACGCTGCCAGATGTCACCGAGCTAAAACAACAAATGTAACAGGGTCCCAGGAAGATCTGCGTGTGCGAGCAATCACACACACACCACACACACAACACACACACACACACACACACACACACACGGCAAGAGATTCCTGCTCCCTTCCAATGCCACATGTATTTTCACCACACAAAGACCCTGTGGGCCCCTCACATGGCCTATGACTGCCTCTCCATGACTCTTTACATCCCTAGAGCAAGAACACTTTCTAAACTAAACATGAGGGCTCATTGGTTGGCCATGAGTCAGAAGTTAAGAATATTCTGGAAAAATTGGGGGGAAACTGGTTTCTTAATGTGAGGCATCAAGCAGTGTTCCCTACCGACCATCTTTGTTCAGCCGTGTTGAATAACTTACTCAATGCTAAGCACCTCCAGGGACTGGGGTGACAAAGCAGAAAACGTCTTTCCCTGTGGGGTTCCCCTCGTGAGTGAGGGTGTCTGGACAGGAGCATCACCACCAGGAGGAAATGCCTGGGTGCCTTTCCCTTTCTCTACTGTCTTCTCCATAGATCAGCATCCCCTTTCTTCCCTTCTCACATGCTTCCTCTCCCTTCTCTTAGGAAAGAATGTGATATTTGACGGGTATGTTGTCAGGGACCTGAATTCTAATTATAGCTCCATCCCTATCAACCTATGAGTCGGGGACAGAACCATAACCAATAAAGATGACAAGTTTTGTTGTGTAAATTAGTTCTTCATGTAAGTTTGCCATTCTGACACCTTGCTGTTTAACCAGACAGATGCTTTGTCCGAAATTATAATGTAACCATTTGAAGGGCTACAAGTAAAGGATGAACAACGCCCTTTCCCTTTTGGTATAACCATTTGATTTTTTATTAACTTTCTAGCTCTGTTTCCCTAGAAACCTGGTAAAAATAGCCCTAAGTAGGGAATTCTATATGGACTGGGATAACTGTGAATACACATTGGTAGCCCTGTCTTTGGATTTCGCTTACTATGGTGGCTCTTGTAACTGATATGATCCAGTGTGGACCACAGAAGCTATGCCCATGGAGTTTCTCCAAAAGATATGAATTGCTGTGGAGTATGAACCCAGAGTGACTTCCACACCCTCCCGGTGTCAATCTCATTTCTTCACACCTGAGTCATCACTTGGGAGCCGACAACAATAACTTCCGACTTCAAGGTCTTGCAGAAGAGCAATGCCAGATGTGCCCTGTTGGCATACTTTGCATCCTGGCCTCTGACCTCTCTGAGTCCAAGGGTGCCCAGTGTGGCAGGGCAGTCTTGCGAGCCTCCATGTGTGGTAGGGCCTTAGAAGACCCTGGTGGGTGTAGCAGGTGATGTTTTGACTTTCAGTAGTTTGAACAAGAACATTTTTCTGTTAGCTATCTGCACGAGTCCAAAGTCCAGTCATATTTTTAAATTACCAACTTCTCTTTACAAATCTAAAAATAATTTGTATATGAACGTTGACAGGTTTCACGTGAGGACATTGTACTCAGTGGAAGAAGCAAGTAGAAAAGGGCAAATTTGCTACTGATTTCACTTACTAGTATATGAGGTAGCTAGAGTGATTAAGTTTATAGACAGGGAGTGGAAGGGAGGTTGCCAGGGGCTGGAGGGAGGGGAGAATAGGGAGCTTTTTAATGGGGATAGAGTTTCAGTTTTACAAGATGGAAAGAGTTCTGGAGACTGGTTGTACAATGTACTTAAAACTACTGAACTGTACACTTAAATGGTTAACATGCCAAATTAGATGTTATGTGTATTTTAGCCCAATTTAAAAAATTTTTAAATTGGCAAGTTCCTCTAACTATCACACTTAAATCATATTTTCCACGCCTGGGCTAAGGCTGTTTCCAAATAAGTAGTTTAGGAAGAGTTGTGTGTCACTTTTCCAGTTCTGTCTTCCAGTTATGGTTAAAAATCACCTATATTTCACTTATTATTATATGACCAATTGACAGTTTCAGCCATCAATCACCACAAGCACTCCTATAAGGGGGTTCCCATGACCCTTTAGAACACCACCTAGGGGTCAACTGTGGAACTACAGGCCACGCAGAGGAGAAGGAGGAAGGCCCCCTGGCTAACACATCTCCCACTCCTTAATGAGAAAGAGATCCTGGAAAAGTAGGCAATTCCAAGCACCATCTATTTCCCACAATTCTTCCAATCAGTACAGTTTCCAGGATCTTGCTGCTATGAAAAGAGAGATCTCCCAATATTCATATCACTTGAGGTTAAAATAAATAGTCTTTTTATGGGATAGCGTACTAATACTTTGCTAATAAAAGCTTCAATTCCTAATCCTTTGTTACTATCTTTAAACAACGTAACATCTCCAGTGAAAATAAGGCTAAAAATTATCTCATAAACTCTTGTACCCACTTAGCAATGTAATAAAGTCATTTGGAATAATGTCACAAAGATTTTGTGTTTGCTACAAGACTGCGTTATGGAATCACAGGGTCAAGAGTAGTAGAACTTAAACAGCTTTAGAGACCAGCTGGTTTGAAGACCAGTGGTTCTTTGCCATTATAGAGTCACAGACCCCTTGGCACTCTGATAAAAATTAGAGGCTTTTGTCTTATCTAATATTATTTTGAATACAGTTTTAAAGGGTTTGTGGATGCCCAACATATGCCCACCCCAAAGTTCATAGAGTGAGAATTCTTGCTCTCGCCCCACCCCATAATTTGGAAGTGATATTTCTGGGAAACACTACATGTGAAGAAGCAGCCTAACAGAGCTGGATGCTGGAGGGAGATGTGGTCCCACACACAGTGTGATGATGTGTCAGGACCAGCCCTGGCAAAACCCATTCCCGGAGTGCACATGTTGTCTAGGGAGGATCAGGAAGAGGAGAAGAGCAAAGGAACTGCCCAATAGAGATCTCAGTTCTGAGGGTAACCCACTCAGAATCAGCAGCCATGAAAAGCAAGAGTCGTCCTATTGGCTAGAGAGGAAGAAGAACCGGAGTAGTTGGCAATCCAGGGACAGTCCAAAAGAGCATGGACAATGACTCATGTGTTGAACAAAAATGACATGCAGGAGAGTTGGGCTGAAGAACGGATTGTAACCCAGAAGTAGAGAGAAATAGTAGTCAAAATAGCAGAAGAGCAGCAAGAGGTGAAGACCAAGAGCAGAGGCACTGTAGAGCTGCATGCAGAAGTCTGGATTTATTCATGAGACCTCTTCTGGGGCTTCTAGAAAAATCATTGGACTTTTTAAAAGACTGGATTTCCAATATGGTGGAGAGAAGCATTGTTCTTTGGGTTCTTGCTACAAATGGGACACTTTGATTTCCCAAGACACACAGAGTAGGAAGAGCCATGTGTGATATGTTTTGGCTTGAATTCCCTACTGAAATATAGCAGCAGTCAAACTGGCACTCCAGGTAAGTTTCCTACAGCTGCTATCTGGGGAGCATCAGCTGCTATGGACTTTGTACCAAATTATCATAAATCTTTCCGAACCTCAGTTTCTGTGTTAAGGACCAAGGTTCCTTCCAACTCGAAAATCGAATTCCATGACCAAATGGGAGGCCAGGGTTGGGCTCTTTCAGCTCAGCAGATTGAAATGAGTCATTTCTGAATTGTTGGCATAAGCACCATCCTCTTCACTCAAACATTCCCTTGAGGCCTAATTTTTTCTTTTTTTGGAAAATGGGGATGGGGAGGAAACCTGTAAGATACTAAAAAACATTTCCTATAATTAAGGAACAAAATGAAAAGGACAGCCATCAGAATTGGAGTTATAATTCAAGTTGGACTGATTCCAAGAGTGCACACCACTAAAATTGGGGCTCATAACTGAAAGTTTAGAGGTGGGGCAGGCTTCAAGGTTGACTAATCCAGTGGCTCCAGCCCCACTTCCCCATGATGCCTGTGTTCAGGCTAGGGGTGATATGGCTACTGCAGCAATGTTGCCAAGCTTGACATTGACACATGACAGTGTCTAAGAAGAGAGACTCTCCCTTTCTAAGGCTCTCTCGCTTTTAAGGGTGGGGAATTTTCCAGAAGCCCCAGCAAATTTCCCCTTGAGTCTCATGAAGCCGAATTGGTTTAAATGCCTTGTTTCTGAATCTGCCACTGGCAGATGTGATGACATTATGCCTAGACAATTTAGGCTTACCCAAAAGGTACAAGGCCTACAATGAGGGAGAGGTGAATACCTGAAAAAAAAAAAAAAATCAAGATTTGTTGGAATGAACTAAGAATGGCTGCTGAGAAGACAATCATCAGTGTGCCTACCCTATGCTGTATTTCAAAAGTCTTAACCGCATTCTTTTTAAAATTGTCTTTTGAAATACAATGGAATGTGTGACCATGTTCCCCATTTTACAGATGTGGTAATTAAGCTCAAGGTCACGCAGTTGGGTTAGAACTCAGGACAAAGACTTTACTACTCAGAGCCCAGGGCTTCTCTATGTACATTCCAAAAGGTTTAAAATGTTGACTTATCCTTTTATCCAGAAAGTCTATTTCTGAGGATGATTATAAGAAAATAATGATTGGGAAAATAAGAATTAAGAGAGACAAGAATGTTTGTTCCAGTATCTATCTATCTATCTATCTATCTACCTACCTACCTATCCTTAAAAGTGGAAACAATCTAAGAGCCCAGTAATATGCAGTTAGTTAGACTAATGATAGTACATACATACAATGGAATATCATGCAGCTGTTCCCATTATATTGTAGAAGAAAAGGCAGTGACCTGGAAAAATGTTCACAATATATTGTTACACAAACGCAGGCTGGGCTAGAAAACTGTTGTGAAAGGAAAGCAGACCTGGATAGATGAAGAGATATGTACACCAACATTTTACTGGTGCTTATCCTTGTACAGTGGAGTCATAGATGATTTTAATTTTCTACTTTGTGCTCATCTCTATTTTCCAAATTTCTTCAGTGAGAATATATAACAAAGGATTTCTTTGGTGAGAACATTATCATCAGAAAAACTGTCTGCTAGTTGTAAAAATATTTTTTAAATTAAATAATTTCTTTTCACGAGAACACTGATTTTTAGACGTAGCTGTCAGGTCCCAGAGGGTTCCACGAAAGATTTCTGGAAGCAGAGTCAGGGGGAATGGCAACAGCCCTCACCATGGCCCCTGCAACAGCCTCCTCAGACGTATCCTCAACGCTGATGAAATCTTAGGGTAAGAAACATCACTTGGGAGTATTCTAGAAATTCTACCCTCAACTGCATCCAAGAGTGGTCACTGTATCTGTGGCCGATGAGCGAGGCACAAGTATGAGCTTTACATAGGAATCCTGGGGACAACACAATGCTACAGATTCTTCTTAATACAACACTCATGACAATAGTTATTTCTGAAGTTTAAAGTTCCTGGCACATATTCAGTGCCTAATAAATATTGAGTTAATGGAGAGATGTTAGGCCAAGAAAATGGATTTCAAAATATTAAACAGTGAAATTAGCAATTTATAAAGACTCAGCACAATGCCTGCTACAGATTATATTGTGGTCGAGGCCAGAAGGACTCTCAGACACTCTGCTTTTTCTGGAATCATTCCTGGGTCTCCTGACCACCCAAGTCTTGTGGCGTTCTCCCACATTCATCCCAGTAGTCACAGACAAGAAGTACTTTCTTTTCTGTTTACCTTCTAGCCCCCCGTGATTCTGTGTCCTGTACGTACGGAAAATACCCAAGCAACAGCACAACCAAAACCCCACATTTTCAGCCTCAAAGCAAAACACAAAAGAAAGAGGGGTGGGGTGGGGGGAGAATCCCAAAGCCTGAAGGCATTTAAGGACCAAATGCAGATGTGAAAATGAAGTGGCCCACCCACCCCACATTCTTCAAATAGGTGACTGGGGAAGGCTGCCAGGTCCTGAGCTAGTATCATTAAAGGAGCACATCCAAGGGTACCCCACTGTCTGCTCTGCTTTGAAGGCAGACAGCTCCCCCTAATTGGAAACAGCTTTATTCGCATGCCAGATGTCCATGCTTCCCTTTCAATTATTTTCAGAAACATCATAAAGGACCATTAGTGACGGTGTGAAATGTCCTTTTCTTAAAAAAAAAAAATTCGTTCATCCTTATGAGTTCAGTCTGATACGAAGATTGCAATCTGCTTATTCCTCTGGGGTGGTGTTTCCTGTGTGTGTTTGTGTGTGTGTGTGTGTGTGTGTGTGTGTGTGTTTTCAGGATAGGAATGTGCTTCACTTGAACTTTTATCATCAGAAATACTACCACACACTTGGTTTTAATCACAAAGAGCAGACAGCGTTAAAAAATTTTAACAAAAGTTCTCTCTCTCTCTCTCTCTCTCTCTCTCTCTCTCTCTAACTCTCTCACTATATTACTACACCTGAGCACTTCTTAAGGATAATATAAATAATCAAAATTCTTGGAAGCAGAGTGTCCTTATCATGAAGTAATAAAATAGTGTCAAGTTCTGGAAACCACATTTGGACATTTGGAAAGGGGTGCTGACCTGTTAGAGAAACCCTAGGGAGTATGTTGTGACCTGCATGGACTTCAGACCCCTTTAGGGCCGGGTATGTGTCTTGTCTTCTCTTGTACCCACCGCCCCTGGCACAGTGCCTGCATGGAACACACTCAGAAATATTTGTTAAGTGAATGAGTGAGTAAATGCATCCATATTTTATGCATAACCGTTGATGTAAGCACAGGTGCTTAAAATGGAAAATAAAAGATAGGGCACGGCAGCTCATTTCAAATGTTTGAAGTGCTATCGCAGAGAAGAGAGCAGAGTTATTCCCTCTTGTTCACTGGACCGGAATGAGGGCTACTCAGTGAAAATTAAGGCCGCTTCGACCCAGGATCATTACGCTATGCATGTCCATGTTAAAAAATCATGGTACATTTGGGTACATTCCTGGCACTCAATTTTAATTTGAGTAGTAGAGGAATATAGCTAGAAAGAGAGATTTGCGTTTGTGGACAAATTAATAGTTTGTTTAAGATATCTGTGTGCATGGTGCCAGAGGATGCTGAGCACAGGTTGGGTAGGTAATAAAAAAAGACAGGAGTTCTTCCCTTTCCAAGCTTATGGTCTATTCAGGAACGCAGACATGTGAGCTGGTAATCCCACTTCACACAGGGCAAGAAGGGCTCTGGCAGGGGAAGTGCTCGGGGATCCCAGGAGGCTTAGATCAGGTAATAAGACGGGGAGCGGGGCGGATGATTCAGCACCTATCAAAGCCTGAGGCATGAACCACCTGAACCCTGACTCTTTAAAACAATCACTCTTCCCACTTCGGGTCTACTGTAGGCCTGAGAAATGGTCTCTATTTCAACCTGCCAATCAGCCTTGATGGCTGAGTTTCGCTTTTCAAGTCTTGAGACTCATCGCTAAGTTTCATCGGGAGGCTAGGTGCTTACCTCATTCCTACTCCTGGCCCATCTCTAAGGAGTCAGCCCTTTAGTAGACACGGAGCTCTCCAAACACAGAGCAAGCTTGGGATATCTGATCACCTCAGACACGACAGCTGGGTGTTATATGGCTGATCCAAGAGCCAAGTCAGCGAAGCTACACTCAACCCGACCAGACTGGCATGTGATGAGTATAGCAAGATGATGAAAATGCTCTGGAATTCGATAGTGGGACACAGCCTTGTGAATACACTAAAAACTACTGAAGTGTATACCTTAATGGTGAACTTTATGGTATGTGAATTCATCTCAATAATATCAAATTTTTAAACAGCAACAAGAGATGGCTGTTGGAAGAGGCAGAGAGTAAATATCTCTGGTTAAACTTGCTGCTTTTCTTGTATTTACTGGAAGAGGAAGGAATTGTCTTTGGACATGATGTTCTTGCCATCTTTAAAAATTCCTGACAATCTACAACCCTGTTAAGGCATGAAAAAAAAAAATTGATTAGTGCTGACTCTGTACACAGTCTATTAATTAATACCTCAATAATTACATGTTGGCAGTCTCATGCTTTATAATTATAAGCATGCTTTCATATCTATCATCACAGGCAGCACTGAGTAGTACAAGAACATCTGGGGAGGACTGAAGCTTGGTCCTGATTTGCCATTAACCACATCCTTGGTGACCTTGAGTGAGGGGGCGGGGAGGGAGGAACCTCTGAGTCTCGTGTTCTCACCTCTAACATGAGCAGCTAGACTCAGGCCCCAGTTGTCCCCATGATTCTGGGAATCTCTAACTTTCATAATCTGCAGAACAACCCTGTAAGGTAGATAGGTAGGGATTTTTGCCCATGTTTTATCCATGAAGAAACTATGGGCCAGGGAGTTGAAAGTACTGATTCGTTTTGAACCAGGACCGGAAGTGAGTTTGCCTGAGTTCCAGTCCAAGAATCCTTCTGGTGTGAGAGGCATGTGAAGCCTTCATCCCAGTCATTTACCATCTAAGGCTATTCAGCTAACGAGTGTCTGAGGCAAGACTGTAGGCTCTTGAGAGAGGTAAACAGTAACATCAGAAAGGGCCGCAGTGGAGGAAGACAGGAGCGTCTGTTTGCTGAGGAGTTTGCATTCCCTGAGCACAAGGAGAGTGGGAATTGCCAAGAAACCCTGAGTTTTCCAGTTAATCAGGACACAACTGAGTTTTTATAGGAAATTGCCCAGCTCTTTGGAAACTTTGTGTGGTATAAATATGGCCTTGGAATTCTATATATTACCTTAGCAAAAGGCAGAAACATTTTGGAACCCGTGGATTTGGAGATCTGCTTGAAGTATTATTACAATTACTTTCAGCAAAACGGTATACTATGAAATTATATTGCTAAAAGCAATTTAATTTTTTGATCTTTGGGACTTCTTAATAACAAGCAGAGTGAAGGTAGAGTGGGAAAAGCAGTATATTCTGAATTTAAAAAAAAATAGGTCTTGGCACTCCATCTAACCAACTGGGTGTGTGTCCCTAGACAATTCACTTAACCTCTCAGATCTTCAACATCCTCAACTGAAAATAGAGATCGTCTCTAAAGTCCAGCTCAGCTCTAAAATACGATGATCAGATTCCACATACTTGAACACATTCTTCTCCCTAAGTCTTGGGATTGCTGTCTCCTCCAGCCTGTACAAATGGAACCTTCCTCACTATCCTCATTTCTTTTTGCCCAAGAAGCAGAAAGCCCAGCCACAGTCTGGTGCCTTCTCCAAGAGCCAGAAGCAGGTGACACCAAGTGACTCTATCATGACTGTCTACCCAGCTAGAGAAAGTTTCCTTAGAGGAACATATTGAGCCTGATCTTGACTAGAAAAATACTATAGTGCAGTGGTTAAGAGTGTAGGCTCTGAAGTCAGCCAGACATGAATCTGCCACATACTAGCGACCTTGGGCAAGCAAGTACACCATGTCTAATAACTAGTGAGCGCTCAATAAGCTTAGCCTGCAGGCCTCTATAAAACCACTGTGGGATCATAAATGTCACACAGGCTGGATTTCTAAGTAGAAATGTTTCTCCACCATCTCTGGCAAAATTGTTACCCAAGGATAACAGGCCCAGCCAGTCATGGAGGGGAGGGAAGTGATCTTTATCCAAGAGGGAGAACATCTGATTCAACATTTAAATGAGTAGCTTAAATTCGTATGGAAGAGTAGAGTGAGAGAAGAGGCAAAGGAAGAGAAGAACTGGATGAGAATATAAGAAACAAAGAAGAAACAGAGTAAGTGATGAATGAGAAAGTTAATGCTGACAATTTCTATTTTATGATAAAAGGCATTTCTAAGCAAATTCTAACCATTTTATCAAGCAAAAGGAATGACTTAGCTAACCTATGTTCCCACATGCATTTTTTCTGCATGTGGAGTTTGTTTAAAAATTAGGCATTGGCCCTGGACGGTGTGGCTCAGCTGGTTGGAGTACACTGAAAGGATGTGGGTTCGATTTCAGGTCAAGGCACAAACCTAGGTTTGGGGTTCAATCCCCAATCGGGGCACATATGGGAGGCAACTGATCGATGTTTTTCTCTCTGTGTGTGTCTCTTTCTCTCTCTCTCTTTCTCTCCCTTCCTCTCTCTTTCAAATCAGTAAACATGTCCTCAGGTGATGATTTAAAAAAATTTTTAAATTAGGCATTGTATGTTTTTAAATGCATAGATATATTCTGAACATGCACATTCCATCTGATACAATCTTTCTTCATCTATCCCACATGCCATTGATTTCAGACTCAGAACAGATACCGCACCTGGTTGTTCGGCACCAGCTGCCAGTGGCCTCACATGAACCTGTCAATCACTGAGGGATGGCAGCAACTCAGAGCTCAAGGCTAGCCCATGCAGGCCTGCAGTTGCCATATTAAAGCATCAGAAAGGTGCTAAAACATGAGCTCTATATCGAGATGCCCTTGGTTCAAATTTTGACTCCATCATTTCCTGGATGTGTGACCTATGGAAATTACTTTTCTAAGACTCAGTTTGTACATCTGTAAATTGGAGCTAATGATAGTACTTGCCTCAAAGGGTTGGGGATTGAATGAGACAGTGCATGGAAAGCACTTTGTCCAATACACAGCTACAGACAATGTTTAATACATATTTAATTAGTATGTTCTTTTCCTGAGAACTCTGAGATGTGAGGATCTTATGATTTGTTCCAAGTTCAAAGATATGGGTTAATGTAAATCCTATATAATAAAGAGGTAATATGCAAATTGACCGTGACACCCTCACACAAGATGGCCGCCCCCATGTGGGCACAAGATGGCTGCCACAAGATGGCCTGCAGGGGAGGGCAGTTGGGGGTGACCGGGCCAGCAGGGGAGCAGTTAGGTGTCACTCAGGCTGGCAGGGGAGTGGTTAGGGGTGATCAGGCTGGCAGGCAGAAGCAGTTAGGGGCAATCAGGCAGGCAGGCAGGTGAGTGGTTGGGAGCCAGGAGTCCTGGATTGTGAGAAGGATGTCCGACTGCCAGTTTCAGGCCTAAACCAGCAGTTGGACATCCCCCGACGGGTCCCAGATTGGAGAGGGTGCAGGCTGGGCTGAGGGACACCTCCTCCGCCCACTCTGAATTTCATACACCAGGCCTCTAGTATAATATAAAAGCATAGGGGAGATGGATTTTAGAGGCTATATGCCATGATCTCTGCCATATCTCAATTTAATAACTATTTTCTACTGTAATGTCCTGAATCCCAGAAAAAAAGAAATATTTTTGGTAACAATCAGAAACACGATAAAACTATCAAAAGTATATTCATTCAGCCATGCAAATTGTAAAACCATGAGTAGTAATTCTTTGTTTGGCCTCAACTTAAAGGAGCAAATTTCCTGCAAGGAAAAAAAAAAAAAAAGCAAAAAAAAAATTTAATGCCATCTGTGGAAGAATCACTAACAATATTTTTTCAAAAATTTTTAATTCTGGTAAAATACATACAACCTGAAATTTACCAGCTTAACCATTTAAGTGTACAGTTCAGTGGCATTAAGTATATTCGTATTGTTGCACAACCATCACCACCATCTATCTCCAGAACTCTTTTCATCTTGTGAAACTGAAACTCTGTACCCATTAAACAAAACTGCCTATTCTTCCCTCCTCCACTGCCCTTGGTAATCAACATTCTGCTTTCTGTCTCTATGATTTTTTACTACTTTAAGTACTTCATACAGTATTTGTGTTTTCGCAATTGGTTTATTTCATTTAACGCAATGCCCTCTTATCCATGTTGTAGCATGTGTCAGAATTTCCTTACGTTTTAGGGCTGAATAATATTCCATCATATATATATACTGATTATGTTTTGCTTATTCATTCATCCTTCAATGAACACTTAGGTTGCTTCCAATGTTGCTATGAACATGGGCACACAGATACTTACTTGAAACCCTGCTTCCCATTCTTTTGAGTAGATACCCAGAAGGGGAATTGCTAGATCTTATGGTAATACTATTTTTAACTTTTTGAGGAACTGCCACCCTGCTTTCTACAGTGGTCAACTCAAATTATTTTTTAATATATTTTTATAGATTTCCAAGAGAAAGGAAAAGGGAGAGAGAGATAGAAACATCAGTGACGAGAGAGAATCATTGATTGGCTGTCTCCTGCATGCCCCACACTGGGAATCGAGCATGAAATCTGGCATCAAGCCCGCAAACTGGGCATGTGCCCCAATCAGGAATCAAACTGTGATCTCTTGGTTCATAGGTCAACCATCTGAGCCACACTGGCCAGGCTCAATTATTTATACCCTGCCCATCTCCACCATGTTTTTCACAATGTGCCTATAAAAATTGGGCTTTTTTTTATTACACCAAGCAGTATGCTGAAGTATTTGGGGGGCTCTATCTCATGTCATTATCCCAATAGCCTGAGTGTGTTTATTAGTATCATGCCCATTTTACAGATGAGGAGATGGACCAGATCAGAGAAGCAGGCTTTCCCTGGGGCTGCTGTTCTCAACACTATTGGTGCTACCTCTGATCTGGATTGTCAAAGCTCAGGGACCCAGTGCCCTTGGTTTGGGGAGAAGGAAAGGTGGTATGCTATAAAGAGACCTAGGATTGAATTGGAACATAGACTCTGTGCAGAGGCCAACGCCAGAAAGTCACCAAGATGAAAACCTAAGTGAAGCAGCTTTGTTTTTAATACTGATAGGATTTGGGTGTAAATGCAAATCTCTTTTCTCTTACCACCCCACCCATCTCTTACTAAACAGGCACTTCCTTTAACCATCAAAGCTCTAAAACTATCCAAGACATATCTGAAATGACAGTGCACTGCTTAGACTTGAGTCTTCTTAAGCACCTTATGCTGCATGGAGTTAAATGTTCTCTGGGCCAAATCATTTCCCCCCAAACATTGCAATATGCCCAGCCTTCTCTTTATACGAGGCTTCCATATGATTTTTTCCACCTTCTCTCTAAAATTCAAAGTGCTTTATATGGAGACCCTCAAGATCTAATCACCCGAGAAATAGGCAGCTAGTATTATTTTCAAATTATCGCCTGAGAAATTGAGATATACAGAAAGAAAGAAAGCTGCTCTGCAACTTGGAAAGCCATCTGCGATGCTATAAAAATGTCTCAGAGGACTCTTGACCACATAGATCATTATTTTTATTGCCCTCTCCCTAGATGAAATGCGGCTTAGTTTGAGAGAGTTGTTTATCGTTTGGCAAGCTATTAAGTAAAAGAACCTAATTTCAATTCTCCATTCTGGTGGGTGGTAAGACTGAAGGGAATTTAGGGGAAGAGGAAATTATAAGAATGGGAAGGAAATGTTAGACCTAAAGATTGTGTTCAGAAGCCTTTTGGATAATCAATAGATTTAATTTACCCTTTGGGCTGGGGATCAGATGGAGAGGGCTGCCTTCCTAAGCCACCACCATAACCACTCAGTTAATGCTTGTTCCCGCAACTCCCATGACTGAGATCACAGCTCCGTGAGTTAATGCATGACCAGTGAGCCCATGACTGACATAACAGCTCTGTGAGCTAATGCATCACCTTGAAATCACAAAGGAGAGGGCCCAGGAACAGAAGAGAGATAAACCGCTCATTTCTTTCATCTTTCGCAATGCTCTTGCCCCCTCCCTGTTGTTCTCATGCAGTTTTCATTACACCCCATTTCTTCTTCTTCCCTTTTATTTTCTCATTTTGGGACAGTGAGAGATCATAGTCTTGCTGCCCATGGTCGTGACACTCTCAGTAGTCATGGCAACCACAAAGCCACAGATGGGTGGACCCCCATCTAGCAGCCTTGATGGAGTGTCTGATCTTCAGCTGGAGGGAATCTACACCAGTGCAGGGGGTTCCCAACTGTCACATAGATCCTTCACTTTGAGTTTTGTCAAAGGTTTTTTAAAATGTGAAGATGGGTAGTCTAATCTGTCAGCCTTTTTTAAAAAGTGACCAGAGTTATCTTTTCTCCTGGCTCCTTCTCTCACCCCCAGCCCTCACACCTCCACCCCAGACATTTCATCTTAGGATGGCGGAGCTTCAGTTGCTACAACCAGAAACCCACTCAGACTAACGGAAGTAAATGGGATTGCTTGTGCATTTATGTATAAGGTAATATTATGAAACCCAATTTTGAGAATTATTCCTGAGTCACTGAAGAGCTTGAGTTCCCCCTTCTCTCAATTGTCTGTGCCTCTGAGCATCTGTCCCATCTTCTCCCTCTAATCAAGCTTCATTTGCACGTGACTGCCTGCTTTACATGATTCTGCCACAGGATCTTATGAGTCCAGCACTCACAGACAACTACCAGGCCTGCTTCTCGGTGTCCCAACACCAAGTTCTAATTTGGGCCAGATGTCTACTCCTGGTTTAGTTACTGATGGCCAAGGGCATCGGTCATGTGGTTGCCCTCAGGTTCTCAAAGAAGGGAATGTGGTAGGAAGAAAATGACTGGCGTAACTAGTCCAGTTCCCCACCCACACTGCTTTGTGACTTCTGTACTCCCTTCCAGTTTGCCCTTCATGTCTTAATTGGATTTGGTTTTCGCCCACGGTAGGATTTACACCATTCCCAGGACCTTTTCCGGGTGGACTGTGGTCCTGTTCACTGGGAGAAGTTCTGATCTACAATTGCATTCTCGCGGAAGTTAGGGAGAGGGAAGAATCCGGGCTACAGATAGAAAAGGATGAGGAATCCCAGCCATCCTGGCCACAGGCACCTCTGGAGACAGGGGTACTGTCTAGTGTGGCCACTCACCACCTTGCAGGCCACCCAAGGGGGTGAGGGCAGGAGAGTGTAGAGAGGCTGTTGTAACCCATTTCTATCTTTTCTTCCTACTGCACATTACTCTTGTCACATGGCTGGTGGAGTACGATGGTGGGAATAAGCAAAAAGAGTTTGAATCTAAGAGTTGCTTCTGGAATCCTGTTCATAGAGTCAATATAGTCTAAGAAGTAAACTCCTAAGGAAAGAAATCTTTTCCATTTTCTTCCACCAGACTAAGGATTTGGAGGGAGATGGAAGGGGAGGATGTGGTGAGATCATAATTGGTTTCACAGCCTCTGTGATGCTCTGTTTCCTTATCTGTAAAAGAGGAAACTGCCCAGTGACCTCTTGAGATCCCACTGAACTCGAATGTTGTTTTATCAGCATGATTTATAACCTACAAGTAATCCAATCAACACGCCCCTTTGTAGCACGCCAAAAAAATATTTATTGCTAAAATGCTCTTTGGGGAAAAAAAATGAAGGCCCCATGTTGCGATGAGACAAATATAAAATTTTTGTTAAAATACCCCTCTTTACTTTGCCTTTCTTTAACCATCCACCTTCCTCCAGAGTATAAAGTGCCTCAGCAGCATGAGAGGAGAGCATACATTTGTGGTGACTCTCCATACTGGAGGCTGTTACACAAATTACCACCAAGACAGAGCTGGGTTTGAAAACATCTTCCCACGCCAGTTCTAAGCACTGACCCAGACCACTGTTGCTAACACAGGAATTGGTGCCAATGAGTTTTGAGATATTAAGTATCCTCTTCTAACACACCATTCTTTTGGAAAAACATATGATAATGGTAATTACCTGCCATGATTTGGGTTTGGAGATTTGCACCAAGGTTCAGGCACGGTAAATATGCAGAAGCTCAATGGGGTTTAAGGTTATTTTGATATCTCCTGAGCCCCGGCAGATGCGAAGGTTGCAGTTTTGTCCTTTGGGCTACCTCTGATGGAAGGCACGGGCCTGTTCCATGGAAGTTCTAAATCACATGTGCCCAAATGTGATCACAGCTGTATCCACGTCAAAGTGACTGGTAATCAGCTTAACAGTATTGGTAACTGAATTTATGTTATAGTGGCCTCCAAATAGTGAAGAGTCCTTACTGTGAGCATCTTTGATTTCAGCTCCATGGAATGATTGGGGACACTGATGGCCCAAGCATTAAAGGTTCAGACATCCCAGTTGGACCACCGGGTTTTGCTCATGAGAACCAACTAGAGCAGCGATTCTCAACCTGTGGGTCGAGACCCCTTTGGGGGTCGAACAACCCTTTCACAGGGGTCGCCTAAGACCATCGGAAAACACATATATAATTACATATTGTTTTTGTGATTAATCACTATGCTTTAATTATGTTCAATTTATAACAATGAAAATACATCCTGCATATCAGATATTTACATTACGATTCATAACAGGAGCAAAATTAGTTATGAAGTAGCAACAAAAATAATTTTATGGTTGGGGGTCACCACAACATGAGGAACTGTATTAAAGGGTCACGGCACTAGGGAGGTTGAGAACCACTGAACTAGAGACATGTACTCCCTATCCCACCCCTACCCTATTAGAGGCATTGGGTAAGAGCAAGGACAATCCCTAGTCCCCACAACTGGTGTTACTCTAAAGTAGAGGCCAGCAAACTATTTCTGCCAAGGGTCAGGTTTTAAATATGTCTGCATTTTCAGGCCTTTCAGGTGCAGTTACTCAACTCTGCCATTTGCAAGAAGTCATCAGGATATATATAAATATATATATATATATATATAGAGAGAGAGAGAGAGAGAGAGAGAGAGACTGAGAGAGTGTCAGACTTGGCCTATATCCCACAGGCTATAGGCTGTCAGTCCCTGCAAGGACTAGAGAGTTTTATGGACTAGAGAGTTCCTTGCTTGTAAATTGGTCCAGAAAATAAGGGAAGGCAAGTCTCACACCGTTGATAACGTGTGTATCCTAAATGACTTGTGTCCGTGTTGGTCCTCAGGAAGGTCTTGGGGGCCAGCCACATGTTGGCCCCAGAAAGAAAAGGGTCATGGGAATCAGAGTCAGACGATGGGAGCCCCCAGAGTCCTCCACACAGCCCTCACCTTCCACAGTGGCACCACTGGCCATAACCCCCTAAGCTTTCTGACTGAAAGCCTGGGAGCCACAGGCACGCTGCCAGGCCGGCCCCTGGCTCTGGGGTGGGGCTGGCAGGAGCAGTGGGTGGTGAGAAATCACTGTGCATACTCAGCTCGGGTCTAGCACAGGGGAAAGAGTGCTAAGTGGCACTCAGCAACTTTCAAATCCCATGTCTCTGTGTCACCATATGTATATTATCATCCTCCCTCAAAGAGAAACAACAGGAGCCTCTTCCTGCCAGCTGGGATTGTGTCAGCGTTTTCAGAGCATGATCTTGACCTTATGGCAGACAGGCAGCTGTCCTGTTTTGTATCTCTTCTTCAACCTGTCTGGACCTGTCTTTGCCCAGCAGTGACCTCTGCTCTTCCCACCACTTATCTCCAGGAGACCTCTGACCTGTACACCTGGCTCCACAAGGGGCTGCCTCCCTCGCTGTGATGTGGGCTGGGGGATCACCCCCTGTTTGGAATCCCCTTTCCGGGGGCTTAGTTCAAAAAAGCAACAAAAGAGCCCTGGCCGGTGTGGCTCAGTTGGTCACATGGCCTCGTGCACCGAAAGGTTTCCGGTTTGATTCCCGGTCAGGGCACATGCCCAGGTTGCGGGCTTGATCCCTGGTAAAGGGCATGCAGAAGGCAGCCAGCCAATCGATGTCTCGCTCTCACATGGATGTTTCTCTCTCCCCTTCTCCTTTCCTCTCTCTCTTAAAAAAAAAATCTTTTTAAAAAAGCAACAAAATAGCCAATATGAAGAAGGCCAGTTTGGCATATATTCTTTTAAAGAATGTCCTTGAAGCTTCCATGTTTCAAAACATTTTCAGCAAGATTTCATTGAATCGTTTCAACTATTTCTACAGGGAAGACCCTGAGGCTAGGACTCTAAGGAGCTCAGCCAGAGGCCTCCCTCAATGTGTTTACTTTTCAAACAGGTTGAATGAAGGAAAGCCAGGCCCGCTGCACAGAAATGATGCTCAGAGATGCGACAAATACAACAAACCTCTGTAGCATTAGAACAGAGATGAAAGGGGGTGGAAATCATCTTTTGAGTTCTTTTTTTTTTTTTTAAGTTCATTATTTACTTTCACAGAACTGTTTGTGCAGAACCCAAGGACAGGAACGTACTGATCCATCCTTGCTCTGGCCAGCCGCCCTCCCGATGACGGTCAATGCAAAGGCCTGCAGCAGGGCCCTGGTGAAACGCCCAGTGGAAAACACACACACTAAGCTTCCTTGAGCCCGTGAATTCGCCAGGATTATGCATGCGTAAGATACATTAATTCATTAATAAGCTCCAAGACATTGCAGATGCTGGGCGTGGGGGGGCGTGGGCGGGCGCCACTGACGCAAACTAGTGTGTGCGGGACACTTTGCCAAACTCTGGGGGCCTGTCTGGTGTGTGGCAGACGTGGTGGGCCTCCAGCGGGGCTGGGCGGAGGCCAGGGCAGGGCGCAGCGGCCTGGGGTTTGCGGGGGGAACAAGACAAAACTCCACAGGGGCCTCAGAGTTCAGTCTGCAGAGCAGTGTGCGCACAACAGTGTATCTGAGAAATGTGTGCTGGTGCTAAGCGTCCAAAGAAGCAGGGTGACGCAGACGTGAGAGGCCAGGGATGCCAGTCTGCCTACAGATTGAACAAGTTCTCCAAAGACTGACGACCTCCGGATTTCAGGCCTTGTAGGTCCCTGCAGCGCGGCGTCCAGGTGTCTTGTTCCAGGACAACAGAGCATGAGGCCTCCTTGAGGTCCTGCAGCTGATGCAACTGCCAGGCTGTTCTGAGGACCCCCTTAGATGCCTTCTCCTGTTCCCTTCTCCTGGTCTGCAAGGGAACATGGGTTTATAAGTGAGCCTTTTTAGAAGTACAGCCTATACTGTAAGGGGATGTTCATATTCTCTTAGTATAATGCCATCAAGAAGTTAGATGTCAGGGATTACTGGGAGGGGAAACGGTTTCAGAATATGCCCTTACCGCTGCCATCAATCTGACACCCAGAAACATTTGGAAGGTGGAAAGGATTCATCAGGAAAGGCACACGGCCGCAGTATTCCTGAGTTCTTGCATATTCAAAATTCTTTTCCACCCTAGCCAGTTTGGCTCAGTGGAGAGAGCGTCAGCCTGCAGAATGAAGGGTCCCAGGTTTGATTCAGGTCAAGGGCACATGCCCAGGTTGCGGGCTCCATCCCCAGGAGGGGGCATGCAGGAGGCAGCCAATCAATGATTCTCTCTCATCATTGATGTTTCTATTTCTCCCTCCCTCTTTGAAATCAATCAACACACACACACACACACACACACACACACACACACACACCACTGTTTTCCTACATCCTTGATACTAGACTGGCTGGATCTAAAGTTCTTGCTTTGCATTTTCTTAAACTTTCTTAAAACTGCTGCTCCATTCTTGTCTGGCTTTGTATGTTGTTGGTGAGAAATCTAATGCGAGTCTAATCCTCTCCTCCTTTCGAGCTATTTCATGTGTCCATCGGGAGGCTCTATGGAGTTTTTTCTTTCTTTTCTCTTTAAAGCCACGCACATTTACCAGAAATATCTCTGAGATGACCATTTCAGGTCAGTTTTATCAAGTGGCCTCTTCACTGTGTAGATTCAGTTTGGAGTTTATTTCTAGAAAATTTTCTTGGTTTAGAATTTTAGATATTAGTTCTGAGCCATTGTTTCGATCTTCTCACTCAGTGACTCCGATTGGACGTGCTTTGCTTTCTTCCATTTCAATTACTTTCCTCTGACCCTTCTCTTTCTTTATCTCAGTTTTAATCTCTTGGTTGTTTTCCTGCTTTTTAGTGCCTTTGATTAAGTCTCTATTTAAATGTATTCCTCCTGGGGGTTTGTAATTTAGTTTTCATTTCTGTTATGACTTTGTCCTTTTCTTGTATCTTTTCCTATATTCAAGTATTTCATTGCTCCCTCTTTTCTTTTTTGTTCCATTTGAGTTGTTAGGTTTTATATTTGTGATTCAAGGTGTTTTTAATACATCTCTACATTCTTTTTAAAAGATAATTAATTTTTATTGGCGTATTTTGCTACACTTTTCCTAAGCTTCATGGGATTTTTG
The DNA here is from genome assembly GCF_028538775.1 of Myotis yumanensis. NCBI lineage: Eukaryota > Metazoa > Chordata > Mammalia > Chiroptera > Vespertilionidae > Myotis > Myotis yumanensis. The sequence goes on from NW_027223762.1 coordinate 18,652,004, forward strand.
AGAGGGGTAGGATATTTTTCTCAGCTGAATTTCTTTGATTCACATTTTTTTAAACAACGATTTTGTTCGGATATGATCTCTTGTTCTTATTCCTATTCATTTTGTGAAGGAGGTCTCTAGTGTAGGACAGCATCTGCTATCACCTCTGCCTTTTTCTGTTCAGATTCCTTTATGCACGATGTTGATGGTGAGAGTAGGAAGGAGAAAAGAGTTTAATGTGTCTTTTTTTCCCCAAGATTATTGCTTTTTATCCAAGTATTTTCTTCTTTCCTTTTACTGCTATTTTCCAGAGGATTTCACCACTCTTCCTCATTCTCTCCAAGAAACAACGCTTCTCCAAGGCTCTAATCTTATCTGACTCATTTCCATTTCCCTCCCTGTAGCTGGTGTTGTGAACTATCAAGTTCCAAGTCACGTCCAGTGTTCTTAACTTAGCTGGACTTTCTCTTTCTGGGATTGAGATTGTTGGAATTTGGTTCATTTTTCTACCTGATAATAATTTGGAGCTTGTAGTATTCTCTGATTCTTAGTAATGCTGAAAGCATGGTATTATTTTCCATTTTCTCTCCTTATTTAGTCTATGGGGTTTGGGGATTGTTTTGTGTGGTTTATTTTTAAGTTATATGGGGTGATTCAAAGTCAAGCAGCCACCATTGTTGTCCATACCTGGAGGTCAGTAAATTATAAGTTAAGAAACAAACAAACAAACAAACAAACAAAAGGCTTTTATATTTACAGATGTATTTTTATTTCCAGTGCTCTCTATTCCTCTGTGTGAATATGCATTTTCATTTGGCATCATTTTTCTTCAGCTTTAAGAACTTATTTTTTCCTTAAACATTTATTTTAGTGTATACCTGTGGGCAATGAAGTCTCTTGTATGAACACTTGTTGGTTTTTTTCTTTTTTTTTCTTTATTGATTAAGGTATTACATATCTGTCCTTATCCCCCCATTGCCCTCCCAACCCCCCCTACCCCCGCTTGTGCCCTCCCCCCTCCCCCAGTGTCTGTGTCCATTGGTTAGGCTTATATGCATGGATACAAGTCCTTTGACTGATCTCTCCCCTTTCCCCCCACCCTCCCCTACCTTCCCTCCGAGGTTTGACGTTCTGATCGATGATTCTCTGTCTCTGGATCTGTTTTTGTTCATCACTTTATGTTGTTCATTATATTCCACAAATGAGTGAGATGATGTGATATTTATCTTTCTCCAATTGATTTATTTCGCTTAGCATAATGCTCTCCAGGTCCATTCATGCTGTTGCAAATGGTAGGAGTTCCTTCATTTTTATAGCAGCGTAGTATTCCAGTTATTTTGCCTTTATTTTTGGAAGTTATTTTTCCTGGGCATAGAATTCTGAGCTGAGAGTTTTTCTTTCGGCACTTTAAACATGTTACACCAGTCTTCAGCTTGCACTGTTTCCACTGAGAAGTCTGGAGTTACTCTTATCTCTGTGTGTCTGTGCCTTTTAGTCTCCGGTTGTTTTAAATTTTTTCTTTTTGTCCTTACTTGCCAACAACTTGATATTATTATAATCCTAGATACAGTTTTGTTTTTTCCCCCTGTTTGGTGAGCATGTTTTTTTTAAAGTTTTCTTTTTGTTGCTGTTTGTTTTTTTTAATATATTTTTATTGATTTCAGAGAGGTGAGGAAAGGGAGAGAGAGAGATAGAAACACCAGTGATGAGAGAGAATCATTGATCAGCCGCCTCCTGCATGCCCCCTACTGGGGATCGAGCCCGCAACCCCGGCATACGCCCTTGACCAGAATCAAATCTGGGACCCTTCAGTCCGTAGGCCGACGCTCCATCCACTGAGCCAAACTAGCTAGGGGAGCATGTTCTTTTTAAGGCTCACAGAATCCTGAGGTTTGACCTTGCTTTAGGAAGAAGAACCAGTTGACACGTGAGAGGTTTTGAAGATGAGACCCAACACGAGGAGGACAGGGAAGCCGGGGTGTTTGACCCTTTCCCGCCTGCCCTGTGGTCATCCCCGAAGACATCCATTGGGTGGGAGGAGGCCCATTGCCAGAGAACACAGTCTGATGTTTTCTGTTCCTGCTGCAGGAAGTCCCCTTCCCCTGCCGCCCCCACATCCTCAGCCTGGAAGCAATTTTTAGAGGAGAAGGGAAACAAGGCTGTGAGCAGCAGATATTCCTGGTGGGGGTTGAAGCCTTTCTCCTCCGGATGTTGAAAGGATACTCCGGAATCATTCCTTTCAGTTTTAATGCTTCTTCAGAATTTGAGTAAAAAATTTATCCTGGGTAGACAGGTTCCTGAAGCTGAATGAGAGCTAGCTGTTACCAATCCATCTTGGCCTGTAATTACCTCTGACTTCATCGCTTCCCACTCCCTTCTCTTCCTGACTGGGCTGCAGTCACACAGGCCTCCTTGCTGACTCTCAAAAGCCAAATAGGCACCTAGTTCACAGCCTTTGGCCTCCTGGTCTTGGCCCACATATCTCCACGGCTGGTGCCCTCACTTCAGGACCCTGCTCATATGTCATCTTGGCAGACAGATCTTTCCTGGACACCCTGCATATACCCTATTCCTACTGTGTTTTCCTTTACAGTGCTTTTTATTATCATTTGATGTGTTTAACAGTTATATGTTTGTTTGTAGTATGGCTCACCAGACTAGAATATAAGATCCATGAGATCAGAGACTTTCTGCTAAACCCTCGACACAGGGTGGGTGTTCAATAAATATTTGAAGAGGAGAGAGAGGGAGAGGGAGAAAGAAGAGGGGGTAAGATAAAGTTTGAATGGGGAACTACATGGGGCCTCTGAAAGTAGACATCTGAGGCAGCGAAAGAAACATTCCTGCCCTATTTGCTCCCTGTGCCTGGGGTAACTTACCCTGGATGGTAAAGAAATAGCTCAAGTTTGTGTTAATTCCATGTTAAATGGAACTGTTGGTGATGTTATTCTCTCTCATTCCCCAAACCCATGGTATGGTGCCTGCTCCTTTTTTCTGACCTGTTAACCCCACTATTCCCCAGCCCTCCCTGACCCTCAGGCTGATGGCTAGAGACCCTTCTCTGTGCCTCTCAGGAGTCTGTCCTCTCCCTCTCCCTGTCCCAGTGCTGCCTCCGAAACCCTTTCCCGATGTCAGCTGATGGGAAGGAACCCTGTGGACTCCTGCCTGCTGCACAAGCAGAACAGGTAGCCTTCCCCTTCAGAGCCAACCCAGCTGGCCCTCTGGAGTCAGTCGCCACACTGATTTTCAGTCTTGTGCTGGATTCCAGCCTCTTTTCTCACCCACCTCTGGTACCACAGAGTGGACCATCTTGCCTTGCATCCAAATCATGGTTAACAGTTCTAAAAAAGAGAATTAAAAAAAAAAATCTAGCACATACATACTTCAGAAGGCCTTTGGCCTAATAATAATGTGCCACATCAAGGTAAATGAACCAAAAAGTAAAATTTTCCCATTTACCTCCCTAAAGTGGACTAGCCTGCAGAGATAGGGCCCTGACCAGGGTTCTGATCACTTCCTGTTCCCAAAGACCATCCCTTGAGCCTGTCAGGTCCAGGGTTGACCAGATGGACTCGTGTGTAAGTCTAAGCTGAGCCAGCAAGAGGTGATTCCCTCTGAGCTGCCAGGAAAGGACCTGGCCTCCCCTGGACTCACACGTCTGGGTACGGCCTGGCCTGCCTTGGCCTTTTGGAGGTCCTGCATCACCCGCAAGGCCTCCCTGATCTGTGCAGGCCCCTTTCCCAGACACATACTTCCAGCACCAACCTAGAACCAGAGCCAGGTGGCTTTGGCCTGGAGTTTTTCTCAGCTAGACTCCCTGCTCTGGGAATTTCCCAGAAAGTCTTTGCCTGAGAAACAATTTATCCTTGCACAGCCCTCCCCCGGTGCAGTGAGATTGTTTATGAAGAAAAGTTGATCGATGAAGGGTGATGTCATAAGCTGCAGTCACGCTGCTTGTCTTGAAGGCTAATCACATGGTAGTATAGTCATGCAGACTGAGATTCAGGGAAAGAAAACAGAAAGCAGACACAGGCCTCGGGCGGAAGCATACCTGACATGTTGTAGAAACCAGGAGGGGCTCCTGTGCCTGGAGCGGAGTCATTAGGAAGTAAGGAAGGTCAGCTCAAGGGCCTGCTGGCCCATTGCAATGGCTGGAGCTTCCACTACAAGTGAGACTAAGCAGACAAGGTGGAAACAGGAGAACAGTTAGAAGAATGTTGCAAAAATCTAAACTGGGAGAGTGGTTGTGGTCAGTTAGGAGAAGTGGTCAGATTGTGGATATGTTCTGAAGGCAGAGCTAACAGAATTTGCTGGAGGGTTAAATGTGAGGTTAAAAGAAATAGTGAAGTCAAACACGACTTTAGGGATTTGGGCCTGAGCAGCTGCACAGATGAAGTTGCCATTAACTATAAAACTATAGATGAATAAAACTATAGATGAAGCATGTTTTGGAGGGTTTCAAAGTTGAGATGTCTATTAGATTTTCAAGTAGAGCTATAGAGTATTAGATTAGATTCTCAAGTAGAGCTATGGAGTAGGCAACTGGGAATGCAGAGCTAGAACTCAGAGAAGTCCAAGCTGGTAATACACATTTTGAAGTCCTCAGCATATGGGGGAAATTTAGAGACATTAAACTGAAAGAGACCACCAAGGAATAAGTGTAGGTTGGGAAGGGAAGAGAAGAAGTCCAAGATTGAAATCCTGGGGCACTCCCTGTTACGAGATCAGAGAAAAGAGAAGGAATGAGCAAAGCAGGTTGAGAAGTGTGATCTCCTGGAAACTGAGTAAAGACACTGTCCCTCAAAAGAGAGACTGATCAACTATGTCGTCATGTCCAGAAGTCAGGCAGGAGGAGGGCTGGGAATTGACCATGGGATTAGCAACATAACAGTGATGTGCAGGTACATGGTTAACAACTAGTTCTCCAGGGGCGGGGAGTCCTGATTAGTAGGGTTTGCCAATATCCGTGTTGAAAATACTCCCACCATGTCTGATTCCAAGCTATTAACGTGAAGTCGCTGAATGCAGAGTTTGGAAGAGATGCATGTAATTGCCTCTCAAGAGGCAGCGCGAGCTGGCCCAGCCACACCCTGAATGCTAATGGTATCCATTGCCTCACAAAGCTTTGACTTTGGGTTCCAAGAGGGAGCTGCTTGGTCAAGTGGGAACCTGGCGTGGCTGAACCTACATCACGTAGACAGAGCCAACAAAGATTTATTTTATCAAACATTCACTTAGTGTGGGGCAGCCAAGCACTTGCTGGAGGCACCTGGGACACAGAGGAGGCTATCATGGTCCCTGCAGCCCAGACGCATACTAACCTCTAAAGAGAGTACATTCCAACAAGGAAAAGACACAAGGCATGTCCCCTAAGCCCACAGAGAGTACAGGTTGGAGTCATGCAGCCCCAAACCAAGGAACACCAGGATTGTCGGCAACCACCAGAAACTAGGGGAAAGAAGTATAAAATGGATTCTTCCCCAGAACCTCCAAAAGAACCAGCCACGCTGGAACCATGATTTGAGATTTCTGGCTTGAAGAACTGTGAGAGAATAAATGTTTGTTGATTTAAGCCACTGGGTTGTAGCCATTTGTATGGCAACCCCAGAAAATGAATACAGACAGACAGGATGACAGCATTCTTCACAGAAACACGAAGGAAGAAGAACAGAAAAGAATAAAAGATTGAGAAGTGTGGCCCCTGAAGCTGAGTGAAGATACTGTTCCTGGGAACATGGTATGACCCCCTCTCTGCTGCCTATAGCAAATCCTGGACTCCTGATCTTGGTTTGATCCTGACTAGCTCATTGTGGACTGTGCAGTTTGCCTCAGAGTAGCTAACATCTGGTCAGTTTCCTCAGCTTACTGGTTGGACTGGTTTTTGTTGATGGAAGCTATGTTTGACCTGTGTAGACATAGCTCCTGGCATATTTGTCTTCAAATATCAGAGAACATTGAGTCGACCACTGCAGAGATAAGCTTCCAAGAAATAGTAGCAATATCACCGATAATGACTACCATTGGACAAAAGTAAATTTCTCAGTGACTCCTGGTGGTGCCTAAACTTTTCCCATAAGCTCTGTCAGATGCAATGTAACTGCGTTAACAGAATTAAACCATTGTGAGCCATTAACACATCAGTTCTATGGAAAGCAGCTCTCTAGTGATGTATTGTGAAGGAAAGAAAACTCTAGAACCTAGGCAAGACCCAAAAGGAGACTATCTGGGAGTCCTGCAAACATGGGAATGTTAGTGAGGAATTAAGGAGGGGACCGAAATAAATATGACAGAATGAGAATAAATCATACTTATGTCTATTTCTTTTTGTGTTGTCAGTTCAGAGGCCAAAAGTAGCCATTTACTGAGTTCCACTTACAGCCAGTTACTGAGATCTTCCTAAGGGCAATGTACCCTATTAGGTGGGTACCAGAGCCACAAGGATGAATGGGTCCATCAGAAGTCTGACTCCCAGTGGGGGAGGGAGTATATGATCTGAGTGACAGTAGAGGGAAGAAACACGATGCCTCATCCCTCAACTTCTGGGTGGTGATGCCCCCAAGAGAACAGCAGCATCTTGAACGTTAAGAGCTCCATGAAGTTCTACCAGAAGGAAGCCATGGGCACCAATAACACACTAACGAGTTCATAGGAAGCTGGCTGCTCAGAGCTTCAAGCATAGGTCGGTACCTGCCAAAGTGGGGGAAGGTGCGGCACCTTTATGTAGACTAAGGCTCACATGCATATGTGTTTGCCATTTCCTGGATCATGGAGAAATGGCAGAAGCTTGTTGGACAAAGGATCACTGGAATCTTTCGGTTTATGTGGCAAGATGTTATAGGATCCTTATCAGAAAGCAAAGTCACAGTGTGTTCTTCATGAATCCTTTTGGGTTTCACAGTCAGAGTGCCTCTGGCCTTCCCTTGGGCCTCACCCGCCTCCATTAGGAACAGTTTCCATGTGAAGGAGTTCAGATGGAGAAACCATTGGAAGGTTGGGTTTGTTTGTTTGTTTGTTTGTTTTTTGTCATTATAAGCAAGAAGAAAGGGCAAATAAAGATAATTATTTGCTTAATTCACTGTCCTTAACACATCTCCTATTGTTTTAAATTAAGGCACCTATATTTAAAGTAGGCTTGCCCCAACCAGTTTGGCTCAGTGGATAGAGCATCCACCTGTGGACCGAAAGGTCCCAGGTTTGATTCCTGTCAAGGGCATGTACCTTGGTTGCAGGCACATCCCCAGTAGCGGGTGTGCAGGAGGCAGCTGATCAATGTTTCTAACTCTCTATCCCTTTCCCTTCCTCTCTGTAAAAAAATCAATAAAATATATTAAAAAAAAATAAAATAAATAAAGTAGGCTTCATGTGCCAGTCCTTGGAGTCATATATTTTTCTTGGGGGTTTTTATTATAATTAATATTATTTGGAGAAAAAAATTGCTTTTAGGCCTAAGGAACTTGCAAATTGATCAATTTTCCAGTTCATTTTTTTCAGGAGTAGGCACAGCTTTGGGAAAAACAGATTATATACCCTTCCAGCTCTCTCATTCCATCGCAGATAAAAAATGTGTGAAGAAAATGAGGCCAAATGAAGCAAAGTTCAGGAGCAGGAGAAAAGTTGACACAAAGACTTCAGGGACAGCAGCCTGAACTCAGGAAAACTCAGGCAAACTTTGGACAGAAGTGTCTGAGATGAAGGGGATGTTAGTGAGTGGCGCGAAGCCAGCCACATTGTGAAGTTTTGCAGGAAGAAAAAAGAGGGAATGGGGAATTAATTATAATGAATTCCTCCTAAAAACACTGAGAGTTGGACACAATGCATAGGTTATTCAGAGGGTAACTTCTAATTTTGCAAGGTTCAGAGAGCTTTCTACTCACAAAGGGAGCTACAGGAACCTCTGCCAAGCATATGGAATTGCCAACATAAAGTCAAAAGAGCTTGCTTCCGAGGCTCTTTGGAAAGGGATATGTGGACACAGATGGCAGGTTTGCTCTCCAGTTTAGTAAGGAGTAAACTTATGTTTGTTTGCTTCTCTTACTAGTTTCTGTCCCCTGCTGATATTTCCCTTGGCAGAGAATGATTGCACAGACCCAGCCAAATGCAGGCAATAAATCCACCGATGCTTTGTATTCTATTAATTCCACCAAGGGTTTAGGAGGCCCCAAGACAAACATGCCTATTGTGATATCAGAGGTTCATTGTTTGAAGGGCAGACCAAACCCTGGAAAGGTCTAGTGTCTAAAGCAGAGGCTGGGAACGGGAATTGGAGTTGGGGGTTCGAGGGGGTCACTCCAACTTTGTCTGCTTTTGGTCACTCTTCTCAGAGTATGGTGGGCAGACCAGAAAAATCATTCTGGAGGGGAAGCCGAACAAATAAGGATTTTAGTAAGGCTGCAAATAAAGGTCTTCTCTAATAAAGCTAGCAGGACCAATAAGAGGCTGCCAAATGCTGCTCACTCCAACCCCATTTTATTGGCAGTGAAGCAAGTCAAATACTTGCTATGAAGACCAGCCCTTTCTTAGAAGTGACCCTTGTTGATAAAAACATCCTGTGTTTTGCTAAATGGTCTGTCTCTAAATAACACTGTGAAAGAGAAACTCTAGCTGTGACTTTGACCAAGTGAGATGGTCTTGCAACTCATGAGGGGGCTGCGTCCAAGCACTCAGATTGATGCAGAAAATGAAAATTGATGCTGTCTGGCCAGAAGGTTTCCATTCCCTGAAACTGACCTGGAATAGGCCCTTGCATTTGAGCTACTTATACTAAAATTTAGTTTGCTTTAGGCATGAAGTGTAAGGTAAACAGGATTCCCTAGTGGTTTATGGTGTTGAACCCACCATATTCTGTTGTGGACACAGAGTGTGGTAGAATCCAAGTCATTCATTGAACACATCTCCTATTGTTTTAAATCAAGGCACCTATATTTAAAGTAGGCTTCCTGTGCCAGAACAAACATTCTGAAGATGCATTTGATGAGATAGTCAACAGGGCTTCTCAGGCTCACCCTGCAACTACTGAGTTGGTCCCAGGGGTGCTTAGAGGAGGGGCCTGGGAAGTCAGGAATGTGGGTGGAAAGGCCCCACCACTTACAAAGTTGATAAATTAAAAAACCAAAATGCAGACTGACCTCTTACACTTTGGGGCAATTTCTCATCTGTGCCTAACAAAGAGAAATAACAATTGGGTGGATTTCTACCGACAATTTCACCTCATGATTCAGTATGAATGGCCTAATATCCAGCTTTCTCCATGAGCCACCAAATTATCTATCCAGTTATGTCTACTGAAAGTGCCCGGGGGCTCCTCATATTAGGAAAATGCTGTAGAGCAGTGGTTCTCAACCTTCCTAATGACGAGACCCTTTAATACAGTTCCTCATGTTGTGGTGACCCCCAACCATAAAATTATTTTCGTTGCTACTTCATAACTGTAATGTTGCTACTGTTATGAATCGTAATGTAAATATCTGATATGCAGGATGTATTTAGGCGACCCCTGTGAAAGGGTCTTTCGACCCCCAAAGGGGTCTCGACCCACAGGTTGAGAACCGCTGCTGTAGAGAAAGATCCCCTTGGAGTCGGGAGTAGGAATAGAGGACATGTCGGTGGAACGTGGCTTCACGTAATGCTCTTTCCTGAGCATGTTCCTCTTGCTCTCTTTGCCTCGACTAAGTGTGAGACTCTGTCTCTTCTCAGTGACTTTAGGAGACTCCGCTTTGGGCTCTCTGCATAACACTTTTGTTATGAAACAAGACTTAAGTCGTTTGGGTTTTCGCCCATGGCATTCAGGATATTGAAACAAAGGGAGCATTTTTTCACATTTCCTGTCCTTAAACCTGTAGCCACAGGATTTCATGCCAGAGGTGCTTGGTTAGAATTTCTATGGTTTTCTGTATCATATCTCACAATCCACTGAAGTCTGTTCTTTAAAAGTTCTAGGCAGGAACATGGCAGCCATCTTCGGTTCTGAGTTAATTCATAAAATAACTCCATCAACTTGAGTCTATGAGAATTGATGTTTAATATATTTTTAGAGGAGAGGACTATACTTACTCTAAGGCTACCCATCTTAAACTGAGTTACACTCACTGGGGAGGTTTGTAGCCAGAGGAAACTCGAGGCTCCACGGTAAACCTGGTACATCCTTCTGTATTGAAACAAAGGCAGGTATATCATGATACAGAACTTCATCTGGTGATGGCTTCCTGAGTATTTGGCAAAGCTGCTGTGCCTGCAGGCTGTTTTATTCCGGCATGAGCTTGGGCTCCTCCCTCTTCTAGTTCATTGCAGCCACACCCTCTCTCAACTTTGAAGCCATTGTTAGCTAGACATGAGATATATTCTTTAAAAGGCCCGATGTCAAACATCATCAAGAAGCAAAAAGTCCAGGTCTCAGCTATGGACTGAGTGACTGCAAAAGGTTTCACTAAAGCCACCCAGCCACAGTGCAGCATCCTTTCTGTCACCTGTGCTCCCCCTAACCCCCTTCACTTGGCAACTCCTACTCATCCATGAAGACTCAGCCAAAGAGATTGTTCCCTTTCTTGTTTTATAGGATAGACCGTTTTCCGCCCCATTTTAAGCACCTTCCATTAGGCACTAGACAGACCCTCGTCTGAGAACTAGGGTGCCTGGGTTCTAAAGTTGGCTCTTACCTCTCTGGGCCTCAGCTATTAAAAAGAAACACTGAATTAGGGGATCACCAAGGTCCCTCACAGCTCTAACTTTCTGGAATTCTAAATATAGCATTAAGGAATTTCAGGAAACATTTCTCTCTGCTTATTGTTAGTTTCTTCCTGCCTCCTCAGCACATACTGCGCCCTTCTCTGGAGCCCCTCACCCCCTGCATGGGCCCAGGCCCTCACCTTCTCCTGCTTGGATTACCTATTCCAACAGCCTTCAAAACTGCCTGCTATGCTCCAGTCATTTTATGGCACTGTAGTGGATCTATGCACAGTGCAAATCTTACTGTGTTTCGCCCCTGCCTCAGGCCTCCCTCTGCCCCATTTCCTAGTAAAAGAACATCTGAGAAGGCTTACAAGCCTGATTTACCTCTTCAATGTCACCCCTGCCTGCCAGCTGCCTTGCAGCTGGGCACTCGCCCACACCTTTGTGGCTTTGCTTCCGCTGTTACCTGTGCTCCAATGCCTTCCACCCACCCCACCCCCAGTTCACTCGGCCACCTCCTATTCATCCATGAAGGCTCATCCCAGGATTGTTCCCTGGCTGAGTGCCCTTTCTGCCCCCTAAAACCCTACATGCTTCTATCACATCACCCCCATGAAATACCATAACTAACTGTTCAATGGGTCTCTCCTCACCTCTGAACTATGGGATACTTGAGAGCAGGGAAGAGATTGTATTCATTGCATCCCCAACATCTAGGACAGTGCTTCTCAACTGGGAGTGATTTTTCTCCCCAGGGGATATGTGACAATGTCTGGAGACATTTTTATTTGTCAACACCGGGTGGGAGGTTCTACTAATGTCTGGTGGATACAGGCCAGAGATAACTGCTAAACAAGCGACAGTGCACAGGACAGCCTCCCACATCAAAGCGTTATCAGACCCAAAAATGTCAACAAAAACCTTGATCCTGTACAAAGAGTACCTAATTTATGCTTCCTAATAAAAAATTGTGAATCTGGGTCACTGAATCCAACTCTGCCCTCAAGTAAGATCCATGTGATAGTTATTAGGTCTGAGAAGGAATTCAAGTTAATGCATTTGCTTTTTTCAGGACAATTTAGTTTAAGTCTAATCTTTCATTATGGACGGAAACTTTGGCTTCAGTAAAGGTATCTCAGTATCAACTGGATAAATGGGAACAATATTTTGGGACAGTTCTATACTAAAACTAAGAATTCTGAACCTGGAATTGAATCATGAAATGTAATAAAAGGGGCTGTAGAAGCCACCCAGGTCAACATATCGATTTTACAGATGGAGACTGTAGGTCTAGATCCTGCTTGATAAAGCGACTCGTCGAAGGTCTCCTGGCTAAGAATAACAGAGTCCGGGGGCACAGTGGAAGGATGGCTTGTGTTGTGATTTTACCAAAAATGAATATAGGACTCTTGTGCCCATCTCTAAGTCTCTGGTAGAGACTGTGGCCAGGGTGAGGGGATGGAGAGAGCAGGGAAGTTAGATTTGCCCTCTTGGAGAGACAAGGAGAAGAGAGGAATACAGATAGCTGGGAAAGAAGCTTTATGACATATCTTGGTTTCCTGAACTTCTAGACCTTCCCTCAGATCTCATGGTTACTAACCTTACTGCCCGCCTGGTGCTTAAGTCTATACCTTGATGCTTCCGATCACACACAATCAAAACCATTCCACGTTCCAGGGTCTCTCACTGGGTGCACTCTGGATATTTGGGGTGGGACTGATGAATCTTTGTGGCACGACTGGCTGTTTGGCATCCCTGGCCTTCGTTCACCAAATATCTGTTGTAGCTCCAATCATGAACAATAGAAGAAAAGCTTAGATCAGTGGTTCTCAACCTTCCTAATGCCGCGACCCTTTAATACAATTCCTCATGTTGTGGTGACCCCCAATTTCATTGTTACAAATTGAACATAATTAAAGCATAGTGATTAATCACAAAAACAATATATAATTATATATGTGTTTTCCGATGGTCTTAGGCGACCCCTGTGAAAGGGTCGTTCAACCCCCAAAGGGGTCGCGACCCACAGGTTGAGAACCACTGGCTTAGATGTTTCCAAATGCCCCCCCCCCCCCAGGAAGGTGGTACGGCCTCCTCTCCCTGCCCCTTCAATCAAGAACCACCAAAGACCAGGTGGCAGAGTGTTTATGTTGAGCAAAGTGCACTTGGCCAGGACAAGAAAGCAATCAGAACAATGCATGAGAGTGGTTTTAATAGCCATCTTTATCAAAATGATGGGGTCTGTTAAATATAAAATTGTCAGGCCCACCCTCAGGGGATAGAATACATATTTTCAATAGTCTCACCGGATGATTCCTATGCACACTAAAAGTTTGAGAACTATGCCTTAGCAGTAGCTCTCAACCCTGGCTCATAGGAGAATCAATGTTTAAAAATCCCATTGTGAATCTAATGAACAAAATAAAATAATGAACAAAATAAAATAATGAACAAAATAGAGCCAGAGACATAGAAGCATGGAACAGAATGCGGAATCTCAGAGGGAAGGCAGGGGAGGGAAGTGATCAACCAAAGAACTAGTATGCATCTATGCATAACCCATGGACATAAACAATACAGTGGTGAAGGACTGGGGGGGAGGTGGGGCGGGGTGTTCAGGGTTAGGCTAGAAGGGGTCAATGGGGGGAAAGGGGGGACATATGTAATACTTTCAACAATGAAGATTTAAAATGAAATAAATAAAATAAAAATGCCACTGTGCATATCTCACACTCAGGGATCCTGAGTTAATTCCGCCTGCAGTGTGGCCCTGGCACTGGATGTTTTAAAAGCTTTCTAGATGGTTCTGATCTTCAGCCAGGGTTAAGAAACACTACCATTAAGGAGTCTTGCTAAGTAAGAGGTGACCACAAATTCATTTCTCCTTTCTCTCTTCGGGGTGATGCAAACAACTTAAAAACAATGGTTCTCAACCTTGGCTCCATCCTCCAGGAAGCTCTATAAAATCCTAATGCCCAAGCCACACCCCTTACATTGAAATCAGAATCTTTTGCAATAGGACTCAGGCATCCGTGTCTGTAAGGCTCCCCAGGTGACTTCAATTTCTAGCCAAGTTTGACAACCACTGATTCAGAAAATTTGCCTGTCTTCTTTTATAATCCCCTGCTCTTGGCTTATCTCTCTTCCAACCTCCAAGTTTGAAAAGTCTGAGAAAGCTTGTGACAGTGATGAGGGGATAAAGGGCAAGATTCAACCTGGCTCTCTTTGCCATTTAATCTCTTGTCATTTATCCAGCACTCAGGGAGGAAAGGGCAATGGAGAAACCTCTAGACCTATTACTATATTTTACCAAGAGGAAGTCTTGGACCTACATCAAGCCTGCTTTTACATCTCTATTCTTCCAAGAGGCTTCTAAATATTGTTCCAGGGTAGGGATTTAAGCTTTCATTCTTTTCCAATATTTCATTTGTGTGGCATGTGTGGGTCAAGAAGCCATGGAAAGTTGGAAACCATTCCTTCCAATTAGCAGATGCTTCAGTGGCTGAAATTATTTGCCAGTAACAGTGCCAGCACTGCACCGGGATGTTAATTACTGTCACTGGTCCTCAACCTGCACATGTAACTGACAAGGATTGTCAATATGTCACCATTGCAATTAGAGACTCATATAAGACTGTCATCCTATGCCTATTCAGTGTCATTGGGTAATGGCTCTCAAGTTTGCCTTTGGGTAAATCAGAAGTCAAACATATCCCCCTTTGCAGAAGTGCTAGATCTGATCTCAAGTGCTAAAGGCAGAAGAGTAACATGAGATTCAGACAGAGCTGCCTCCTCGTGAGGTCTTGCAGTCATGTCAAAGCAGGGGCTGCCTATCAGCTCCAGCACCATCTTGTTGCTGCTTCCTTGAGATGGGAGGGAAAATGTTCTTCTTTTTGTGCTCGGGTAGATCCTAGGTGCTCAGAGTAAAACTTGCTAAGCCTGGAGTGCTCTGGCTCCTAGTGTTAGGTTCTTTCAGTACATATACACACACATGCACATTTTCTCTAAGGCATATCATTTGTGTTGGGCTGGTGGACCCCAGGGTCATGTTGGGAATCACCAGCCCACACTCTGCTTCCCTCTTGATCAATAGTCCTTCCCTGTTGTGTCACCTCACGTGGGACCAGCTCTGATCAACAGGTAGTTTAATAAACCTGAACTGCTAATCCTTCTTCCCCCAAAGAATTCCCCTCTCCTTAGGTAAATGTGTATCAGCAGATAGATAAGGGCTTGGTGAGGGAAGAGCACAGCCTGATGACATAGAAAAACAACAGCATCTAAACCCCAAATCAAAAATATCCTCCAATAGGTAGATACTTGCCTTAAAACAGCAAACCCTAAAGGGACCACTCAAGTAGTTCTTCCCAGAATTCCAGACATTTTCCACCAAAAATGGCCTCTGAGAACTTCAAATGTCAACTTCAAAAACATTAACATCGAGTTCTCACCAGCTACTCTTTATTGAGTATTGTGCTAAGCGCTTTACAGCTGAGACATTACTCAGTCCTCAGACAACCCAAGGAGGGAGGCATGATGTCATTATCCCCACTACAGAGGGGGAAATGTGCCCAAGTTTACACAGACAGGAAGTGAGGATGTGAGTCAAGGTGTGCCTGGATCTGGAACTACACACCACTAACTGCTGTGCTGTCTGCATTGCTGCTGATTCTGCTACTGCTCTGACCAAGGGTACTGGCTGAGTTTGCTGTGAGACTGGAACATGGTCTTGCCATTTTTCTTTATTTTCATCATGGTTTCTATCGCCTCATTCCATAACCTTATCACTCTTATAGCCTTGGTTCAGGTCAGAGAGGTCTTTGCCAACAAGTCTCAGTTCTTTAGGTTCCAAATATGGCATCTTTGTTCTCTAGGTTTTTTTTTAAATAGTTCCCTAGTATTATAAACTTTTAGAAACTAAGCTTCCAGATGTCTTACAGGTAATTCCTTGCTCTTCTCCTTGATTCTCTAAACTTGTTTCCCCAACCAGAAACTTATAACAAGTTCTCTAGAGGTTGGGTCAGAAGCAGTTTTGGAGGGTCAGAAGAACATTAAAAGTGATAGTCTGCCAAATTCCTTTATTCTCTCCCAATTCAAGCTGAGTATGTGTCTGTCTCACTATTCTTAGGCTGACTATTCAATGTTTTCATTACCAATTGAAGTGGACGATTGTTTTGTGCCTTCCAGCACCCTGATTGTACTTTAGGAAACCATTCTTATCACCCTTTTTATCCATATGCAATCAGTGGATGACTCTAAGGGTGGACATATGACCCAGACTTCACCACTCAAAATATAACCTCTCCTGGGCCAAAGAATTGGCTCAAAGATGTAGGTAGGGACCAAGTAAAGTGAATCAGAATTCATTCTAGACTTGTCATGAAGCAAGTGAATAAGATTGAAACTCTTTACTTCTGGACTTGTAGCATGAGGATATAAGTGTGAAGTTGCTGGCAGCCACCAGTCCACGAGGAAGGGAGATGAATGGATTTCACAATATGAATGGATTTCTTCTCTGTAAAAAGAGAGCCTACAGAGAAGAAAACAGAGCCAAGAGTTGGAGAGACCCTGGGTCATTATGACATTTTCTGAGACTTTGTATCCAACCGTGCCTCAAGCATACCCATGGACTGTTCAGTTGCAGGAGAAAAGATAAGGTTTTTTTTTGTTTAAATCAGTAGGGTTGATTTTCTGTCACTTGTATGAAAAGGTTCACAACTACTACAACATTCTTCCCATGGATCATCAGATGGCTCCTCATGCAAAAGGACCATTCTTTCAACACTTTCAAGAGTTACCCTTCAATGAACAGACATTGACACTGAGGAGAACAAGACGGCTGCTGGAGTGTGGGAGGCTACGCTGCAGCTGGGCTCTTGTGTTGGGCCAAAGAGCTAATGGGGTTTTGGCTTCCTGAGCACCTCTGTTGAAACTCCCTGGGGAATTTTGCTTTATAAAATTCCCAGCAACTTGGTACCCCAGTGGGTTGATAATTAAGAGCCTGAATGGCTCCCTGTTGGATGAAAAAAAATGTTTGAAGTCAGCTGCAAAGAGCTGTAGGAGGGAGTGGATCAGTCCTCCCTAACTCCTACTGTGCATTGACGGAAGCTGCCCCCACCACCGTGTATTGCCAATCACTTTTGTCTCCAGAGCCAAAGAAAATATATTTGAAGTGAACCCTTTGAATTAGACCCCTTTTCACAAGGATCCACAGATGGTGAAGTATTAATAAACAGGAGGGTTGCACAATAATTCAAGGTTGCATTAGAAATGATTTTTATAGGTTAACTTACTAACACCAGAGGTACTAACATATATATATTCTGGTATGGTTATCCAGAAGGCATTAATATCAACACAGAGCAACCTCAGAACTAGCAAACACCAGGTCTATTTTTACAAAAAAAAAAAAAAAAAAAGGAGTAATAAGTGAAGGGATGGGATTACACGGGGACAGCTAATTTCGTAATGGATTGGCAGCAAACGCTGTGGCAATGCCTACTCTGGAAGTCACTAAATTTCTTTTCTGCCCTGGACCGGATAGTTACTGGCATAAGAAGGGTTGGAAGAGGACAAATAGTTCTCCTGGAAGTCATGCTCACAACCAGAACAAAATTCAGTCTATGCAGAAAGTTACGCTTAAAGAATTACTATCCATCAGCTAAATAGTTCTGATCTTTACTTGTGCCTCTTGAACATACATTATTCAGGTTATACTTTTTAAAGCCTTTTCCTCCAGCTCAAAACATTCTCCTGGCCGTCACCTGTTTCAGAGGCACTCCCTTCCCAAATCCTAAAACTTTGCTCCAGCTCCAAACAAGCCAATAAATATAATGTGTGCACCTTGTTTGAACCTAGTTCGAGCAAACCAGCTGTAAGGCAACAGTTTAAAGACAATGAGAAAATCTGAATTTAACTGTGTACTAGATGATACCAACAAACTTTGACATTTTTGATAGGTGTAATAATGGTATGGTAATTATGTATGAAAACACCCATGGTTTTAGCAATTCACACTCAAATACTTAATGGTGAAATGGTGTGATTCTGGGATTTGCTTTAGCACACTTCAGCCAAAAGAGAGAGAGAAGGAAGGAAGGAAAAATGTATAGATGAAGCAGAAGTGGGAAGACACTGACAATTCTAGCATTTGAATGATTGATATTTGAACTTCATTATATTATTATCTCTACTTTTGTGTATGATTAAAAATTTTTCTAATATAATTTTTATTAAAATAAGAAAAACTAATACAAATATACTCAGAATATCATAAGCAAAGACAAAAATAAATCAGAGAAAGATATTTGAAAACAATAATAGAAGAGACTTTTTTTTAGACAGATAAGTCCATCAAGCAAGCCTGGCATATGTGAGTGCCATTGGTGGAACCCTGAGTCAACAGTGCTGTGTGTGGTATATTTCAGAGCAAGCTCTCTACACCCATTCATGAATGAAATGGAGAAATGTAGGACCAAATTTTACAAAGGGGTCCTGTGGAATCATTCTCTGACCTCCCGTTGTAAAAGCAGGATGGTGCACACAAACATTTTAAACCTTTATAATTCTTTTAAGCCTGAAGAGCCTAGCCTCATTCATAAAATATTTCCTCACTACTGTTAAAGCTAGTGATATCCTATTGATTTCTTTATTTAAATGTTTTAATGAGAGATATTTTTAAAAATACTCTAATTGAGTAAAAAACAAAAAAAGGATGAGGTTAGGCCTCTGGGGAGAAGGGAAATTGTATTACAATTTATCAAAAAGAAGTTTAACCTCATCATTTTCTGGCAGGACTCAGTTTTCCTCCCACACCCTCCGGTCTGTGGCCAATGTTTGGAAAAAAGTATTGCTACTCACAAGTGGAATTCTTAAGAAATTAGCATGGATTCTGAAAGAAGCAGTCACTAGCGGGAGGGGGAGGAGGAGGGGGGGGACTTTTATAGCATCCTCAAAGGGTTTAAAGAGAACTGAAATTTATATCCAATTGATATTAAGAGCACAAGTACCATTTGAAAAACATTCAAGAAGTTGGAATTGACCTACCCCATCTTGTACGAACTAAGGCCAGTGTGCTATCTTGTGTTGCTTATCTCCAAAACAGAGAGCCCAGGAAAGCAGGCTGGGTGAGCGCACCATTCCTTGAGCTAGAACAAGCAGATCTTTCCCATATCTCAGAGTCACAATAACTTTCCAGCTTTTGGCTCTTATTTGAGCAAGACCTTGTCTATCCAACATTGATCTGGCCAAATGACTTAGTGGAGAATTTGCTCAAATTGTTTTTGTTGCATCTTGTTTGGAGAAGTGGGAAATGAATGCTCAAAAATTCCAGTTTTCATCCTGACGTGTGGAGACGTGAGGTTGGGGAAACTGAGGTTCCTCTGGCTGGAGAGGTAGATGAACACATGGGCAGTGATAGGACCAGGAAGAAAGTGAACCATCCTGAAGAGAGATGTGATTATGCCCTGAGACTTTTAAAGGAGAGGTGAGGACACTGAGTTTGAGGAAGAAACTATTTGCATTTGACCGTAAAGGACAGGGAAGGTGAATTAAACAGAAGATCATTCATTAGCAACCTCACACAGGCTGTAACAGAGAGCAGGTGTGGGGAGGAGGAGGAGCTTCATTTGACTGGAACCCAGGGTAAATGGAAGGAAGGAAAAGGTACCGAAGATTGGACAAACACTTCATGGAAAATCTGGAAGGCCAGGATGGAAATATTAGGTGTTAGTAGATACTGGGTGGGGCACTGAGCATTTTAAAAACATGATCAGAGCTGCCCTGTTGAAGGTAAAATCTATCAGCGGTATTGTAGTAATGAGAGGACAGATAGTAATAGTCACTGTTGTTATCGAGTGCTTTACTGCTGCCACTTTATATACAATGATTCTCTCTCATCGTTGATGTTTTTATCTCTCTCTCCCTCTCCCTTCCTCTCTAAAATCAATAAAAATATATTTTAAGAAAAGGAAAGAGGAATCAAGTTGGAAAGACTTAGTAATCAGTTGCCTATGGAAGTCCTTGATTGGGAGCCTGGGTGAAGGGAAAATGATACTGTCACTAACCTAAATAAAGAAACCACAAGAAAAATCTGGTATGGGATAAAAGATGATTGGTTTGCTTTTAGCTATGTTGACTTTGAGATGCCATTAGTAAGTTCCAGTAAAATATCTATCTGGTGGTTGGAAATATAGTTTGGCTGCCAAAGGGAGAAGACAGAGCTAGGAAGAGAAATCAAGACATCATATGCAAGCAGTAGAGAGGTGAATAGGCAGAGGAGAGTGGAGGAACGAAATAATCACAGGTGTCTGTTTGTTCGTTTTTTCTGCTCTCTCAACAGATAGTAGAGATACTTTTTGAGTTTTGTCAGCCATCTCTTCCCAAACTATCTACCCCCATTCAGGAATGAAATGGAGAAATGCAGGACCAAATTTTACAAAATGGTCCTGTGGAATCATTCTCTGACCTCCCATAGTTGCGAAGGATAGAGGCAGTGTTGATGGAAGTGGGAGGATTCTAAATAAAATGATGGCAATCCACTCTCTCTCCACCAAGATAAGAAAAGGGTGTCCATCTTTGGACCTAAAGTCCTGTGTGAGCCTCCCAGGGAACCATTGCGCATAGCTGCCAGAGCAGGCTTTGAGGGGCTAACACAGGTCAGGGAGCACACATGCCTTGTTTGGGGAGGGGGGGGGGGAGATGAGGCTTAAAGCTAGTAGGATATTCACTGCACCCCCGAGATTCTCCATCGGAGCAGCCAGTCAGATCTTTCCTGAAACATCCTAAACAAGAGAAAGGGCAGTGGAAGGGCAAGATTCCACTGATGAATTTCCCCCACAGGCCCCACAAATAAATGACTTGGGGTCAATGGGGGTTAAAGTAAAACAATAAACACAGCAGGATTTGTGCAATCTCGTCTAGGTCAAGGAAATCACCTCATCAGTCTCCCGTTGACGGACTGATTCTCATCTCTCAGTTCACCATCTTCCTCTCAACTCGCCTCAGCAATTTTTGTTCCCAATTGCATGTTTGGGAGGCTATTACATGTCTCTATTGTGAGTGTGAAGGGGTCACAATGGGACAACTCCCCCGCTAGGGACTGAGAACTACGGGAAATAAGATTGCCTGACAAGACTTACATTTTTAATGCTGATGCATCAGAGAAGAAATCTGGGAAATCGCTTCAAAGAGCAAATGTGTTCCTGGGACAGCAAGACTTGACTGGGCCCTGATGGATGAGGTTAATATAGCTGCAGAAAAACAATGCATCCGTGAGAAGGGAGTTCCGCTCAGTTACGAAGAAGACAACTGCATTCAATAAAAATGTGCTGAGTACCTACCAGGTGCCAGCACTCGGCTCACATTCTTGTTGGGGAGACAGAAAATAAGCAAATGCATATGTAACTGAATGTCAGGTGCTAGTTCTCAGGGAAGGGTCTGCAGAGCAAACAGCATCTAGGGCTCAATGGCAATTTGCTCATTCAAGTTCTGTGCCAGATTTAGGACGTGTGCTCAGACCTATAGCCTGAAAACTGTGTCTCCAGCATCCCTGGTGATACTTTGACCGGTCAATAGCCCTTCTGTTAATTTCTTTCTATGTGATTTCCATGAAGACATATATAGAAAAAAGAGTACCTCTCAAAAGGGTACAGCTCAGTGCATTTTTCAGAGAGAGCACACTGTATAACCAGCGCCCTGAATCACTCCTCGTGCCCCCTTTCAGCCCTTTCGCCACCAAAAATTAACAACCATCCTGATGTTAACACCGTAGGTTTGTTTTGCCTGTTTCTGAATTTTATGTAAATGGAAATATACAGTCCATACTCCATACATAATGTCTGGCTTCCTTTACTCAATATTATGTCTGTGAAATCCATTCATATTGTAATATGATTTGTTCTTTTTCATCGTTGTGTATTTCATTGCACCACTATATCACAACTTATTTATCCAGTCTATGTCAATGGGCATCAGGGTAATTTCCACTATTCTTTTAATAAATTATTTTTCTGCTAAATCATGTGTCCAACTAAGAACCCTGTCTGATACACTTCAATTTTAAATTTTTATTGAGTGAGAAAGAGTTGTGTTCTTCTGTTAAAATTCTTTTTAACGATGCTTTTGAGGACATGGACACTTCATCCGCTACTTGGCAAGGAACATCCACTTATTATGTTTCAACAGTGAGGCCAAATGATTAAAAATAACATTCCGTGTAGATAAAGCTCTGAGTTCCTGGCCTGAAGACAGTCCTTCCTAGAATAACAACGATCGCTTTGGCTCTTAGGTTGCTACGCAGTGGGTTAGGAGGTTTCTCTGCGGGAGCCAGTGAGATGACCTCTTCTGGGTCCGAGCCTCAGCAGTTGGAGTGGTTGGTTTGCATTTCGACTGCACAAGAGCAGAGGTTGGAGGTTGTGGTTTTCTCCACAGCCCCACAGCCCCACAGCCCACTGCCCTGGCTGCTGTCTCAGGAACTCTAAAGAACGCTGTTAACAGGCAAGCACAATCCAGTGAAAAAGAAAATAACAGGTTCGATTATAAGACAGCCATGTCAATTATTCAAAATTACTAGGATCTTTCCTTTTTCAAGCACATGTTAACCTCCCTCATGTAGGCGTCTACCCTGGCTGAGTGGGGCTGTAGGAGAGAATGGACCGCGCTGTCTTTTTAGCTTCCTCGTTGGCCAGGCCCTATCAATTGCTGGTGCAATCATTCCCAGCTTGACTTTTGAGCCTTGAGTTGGACTGGCCAACTGTTGGTTATTCAAGGAGACAGACTCTTATAATAATAGCGGCAATTATTCACTAAGCACTTACTATGTGTACCAGGTATGTGTGCCAAGGACTCCGTGTGCATGCCCACTTCATGAAAGGTCAATCTCTCCACTTCTGCTCTGGATATTATCCTCTTTCCCAAAGACTTTCCTCCTGCAATTAAGCCCTCTTTCCCTACATGATCGATTTCTCCCTCCTTCCTGGATCACCACCACCAGTGCTCAGACATGCCCTAGTACTTCCTTAAAAAAAAAAAAAATCCTTTGACATCATATGCCCCTCTAGACACAATTCTTAGCTCTTTTATAGCACCACTTTCTGAAAGAATTGTCTATAGTCACTGCTCTACTTTCCCATACTGCATCTAAGCTAGGAGGTAGGACTGGAAAGCTTTGTTCTCTGTTAAAGGCACTTCGAGCCTAGATGTCCTGAACTGAGGATCCACCTAAAGCTGGACCTCTGCCTTGAGGGGCAAAGGACCCTCACAGTCAGGATGTGACCCGAGGAATATCAAGGGCCCAGAGCTTCAAAGCTGGGACCTAGAAGGAGTTGGCAATGGGAGGGTAAACCCACCAGAGAAATGAGGTGGATTCAAAGGAATAAAAACTAGAAGGCCCAGAAGTTGAAAACATGCTTCACTGATGTCAGCATTTTACCAGAGCTACTCCAAGGTGAGCATAACTCACTTAAAAGAAAACCCTGAAAGCTGTTCTTTTATGCCAACAAATAAAGTACAATTTAATAAATAATAGTCCATCATTTTTCTATAACATGCAGGTCAAGCATGAATGGTTTTGATCTTTTATAGTCTTGACACAAAAGCTTTTTGATCTGCTCATGGTTATATCATTGCATGAGCCTGGACAAGACTTACAATTTTGCTGGCCTTGACTTTTATTTATGAGTTATAGACAACTGTGCCCTGCCTAGTGGCCTGGGGGGCTGGTGAAGATGAGGGGGGTGAATTTGAGGTTTAAGGGGAAGGTCAAATGTGGTGTTCAGTGGTTGGTTCCAAGTATTACCTATGGTCTGGTTCTAATCTTGAAAAGTCCAAGATTAAATAACAGGGATAATTTAATATCTTGAGCTTATAGTCGAGTTACATGAGTATACAATTAATAACCTGCAGCACAGATTTATAAGAAACTAATTGAAATATAACATAAACCCCATAGAGAGTAAAAGACAAAAGGAACATAAAAATAAGGCTCAGGAAATCAATGATATTTAACTTGGACATGGGCCCCCAATGCACCTGGAGAAAAACAGATATCAATGAAAAATCTAGAGAGATGAGCCATAATTACTGTCAAAGATAGATGAACAGGAAATTGGATAAGAGCTTACATTGTTGTTTTGGGCTGCACGGATGGCCTTTTGTGCCTGCAAAGGGAAATGAGAGTTTATGTCTGAAAAATCAGATGGAATTGTGCATAAAATCAGGCTAAAAGATGTCACAAGCCATCCCACAATTTTGGGGGGTTCGATACCCTGCAGGTCAGTCTGTGATCTTTAGAGGGACATGGGTGTAGAGAAGAGGGGTCAGGTTTATGGTCAGCCATCTTCCTGGGATCTTTGCCCCTTATTAGCATTGTGACGTTAAATGTGTTTTAACTTGTCTGACCCAGGGGTTTAACATAAAAAAAAAAAAAAAAAAAAAATCAGAGAGAAAAATTTCTCCCATTCCAAGTTGTTGGCAGGACTACAGATAAAGTATATGAAGTTCCTGGCACATGGGAAATATCAAATAAATGTCAGTCAGTAGCAACAGCAGGAGTAGAAATGAAAGCTGACTCCTGAGTTATCGAATTCTGCCGATCACAGAGCCCTTCTCTTCCCCATGTGTCCCATTGTCCTGATCCCTGCATGGTGCTCCTCACCCACAGCCAGTAGAAGCTCTAGAACTGTTAAGTAAGAGGGGCTTGGGAAGGCAATGGACACTGGGGTGCAGGAGGGACCCAGCTGCTAGGAGAGTTGAATTGAAACTGAGTTTATGGTGATTGCTAGCTGGTTCACTCACCAGCCAATACCATCAACTACTAATCCCCCTAGGAGGGTTCTTCAATGGACTTGATAGAACCAAAATCTAGGATGTTTTCACTTTAAAAACAATCCATTTTCCAGTGGCAAAATACAGCACTTCCTTAGCGCCTTCTACAAATTAAGGTGAAATGTATTTTAAATACATGCTTTCCCAATTATTTTATGAATTTGTTCATATGATCATTATAGCCACATGCTTGTGAAGGTTTTTAAGAAAAGCTGTTAGAGATAGGGGCCCCAGCACCCCATCACCCACTGGCACCACCATAGACTCCCCATTCCAGAGAGGTAGTCCTAGGAAAGCAGGAACCCATGGAGCAATATCCTTGATCCCGATACCAAAGGTGACAAGGGAATCACTGTCTGTGTTGCATTCTCAACAACAGAAATGACAGTTTTACCCCTCAGAACCCTCGGAGACCCTGGAATGTGGAGGAGGGTAGCACTGAGGAGCAGGAGGGAGGCGTGGTGGGGAGACTTCACCTCCATGACTTGCTCTATCCACTATCCCTTTTACACTGAAAACTGTTCATGCCAGCCATGTTCTTTGAATTTGGGTTTGGTACATTGTTGGCTATGGGTGAGTCAAGATTTCTTGTCCTCACCCGAAAGCATAGCCATCTTTGCCCTCTACCTGAAACCGAGGGACCTGATTTAATGTGTGATTTTAATATACGGGATAGCCCCAGCACTCTATTCAGTTTCTTTACAGCGTGGCCTGGAAGTCTTAGCCCTTTTCCTACTAGTCAGTAACCCCTAAGGCAGCCAGAAACAATGGCTAGGCCTTGACTGAGGGTCACAAGGTAAGGGTTTCTGCTAAGCAAAAGATAACATCTTGACCTAAGTTATGTTTCAGGTCCTGGGTTCTAAGGTGGAACAACCCCCTGGATACTTTTCCATGAAACCAGATGGAGGGAATTAAATCCCTGAGTTTCCAAGGTCCCTCCTCCCTCCTGTCTGCCATGGAAGAAGCCCAGCTGTGTCTTCGGCAGAGCTAGAGCCATTCCCCAGAGTTTATATTCCATATTTGCACTGTCCAGTCCAGCATCAGGCCACATGGCTATGGAGGGAACATGAGCAAGTGCAAGGAAGCAGGAGCAAAGCAAAAGGAACAAGAGAGAAAGAATTCCTTTGTCTGCAGATTCTAACCTAAGATTTCACGTGCTTGCAGTGGCTCCACCCTCTCTAGCCAACCCATGTTTCCCCAGGCTAGATTGACAGAAAAGTATTTTCCCTACATCACCTGAACTTCACTATGCATGTGCCCATCTTCCCCTTTGTCTAGTCCCTTCCCCCCCCTCCCCCCCCCCACTCCGTGATCTGTAGGAAATGGACAGGTGGTTCCCTGGGGAGTGCAAAGTTGCAGCTTCCTGGTGAAGCTGCCCAAATGACCATGCTTATAACGTCTGGCCTTTCCTCTGTTCTTCCCTATTATTACTATCTAGCTAATTACAATGGTAACACATTGTGCTGATTTGATGGTCAAAATAAGAATTATCATTTATTAAAACCACTTCAGCTGGCCAATTTTTATTTCAGCTATAAATCAAGTCAATTTGAACATCTAAAAGAAGAACTAGATACAGGAACTGTCTTTTCTTTCTTGCATGGGGGAAAGGGGACCTTAGAAGGGAATTAGTGTTCTTTTAGCACCTAGGGTCGGGAAACACCAGGTGAGAATGTATGAAAAAGATAAAAATGGGAAGAGAGAAGGGGGAGAGGAAAGGTGAATGGATCAAAATGGAACTTAATGCTTTATTGTGTCCCAGA
The DNA here is from genome assembly GCF_028538775.1 of Myotis yumanensis. Taxonomy (NCBI): domain Eukaryota; kingdom Metazoa; phylum Chordata; class Mammalia; order Chiroptera; family Vespertilionidae; genus Myotis; species Myotis yumanensis. Next base: position 18,678,232 of record NW_027223762.1, read on the forward strand.
CCGAATGAACATCAACACCTACTTGGCAGTCAATTATTTTTTCTTCTCCTGTCTAGATTAAACAAGGAGAAAGAAACAGCCAGTATTAGATGAATATACCTCTTCCTGTTATATGGTTTCATAAATCATAGCAAAGCCTCAGACTTAAATGATTGAAGGGCAGACCAGGTTACTGATTGACCTGAGATACTGAAAATTATGAAAAGGATGCATTGTTATAACTAATACATATATGTAAGGACATGAACTAGTGATATAAAATCTTTTGTTGGTACAAACTTTAGACCATCTGGGTGGTGGGGTGCTACACTCAACCGAAGATTGGCATATTACTGAGGAGGGGATTAAGCAGACTTCTGCCTGGATTTTGCTTTGGAAAGATGCTGAGACTCTGCTTAGGAATATTTAAAGCAGTCACACCATTCAACAAATGTTTGTTGAGTCTTTCTCTGTCCTGCCCAAACAGGACACAATGTGGTAAATTGGGGTAATATGAGTACGGTAGCTAAAAACAAAAATAGACAAACAATACCCACACATTCTACAAACCACACTGTAGCCACAAGCACCTCTTCACTTCTCACATCTCTTAGCCAAAAGGCAAAAAAAGGGTAAAAATACAGTGATTTGAATTTCACTTCCTCTCCCTCATTCTGCCGAAACTCTGGGAATCAGAAACAGACAGTAAGAGGTATTAAGAAGAGAAACAAAATCTGAATTAGCACAAAAGCAAATGGCTTTGGGGTGAATTCTAAAGCAGAGCACAGGAAAAAGGAAATCATTAAATGTTGTTGAGTCTTTTATCTGTGTGTGTGAACCTTCAAGTCCCACTTCTTTTTCAAATACCATCTAGTCTCTCTTCGCATGAATTTCCCTGCTCATAATTTCCTCCATATCCTGGATGAGCCCCATGCTCATCTCTGAACATTATTGTCATTTGAAGTTTAATGCTTTTTCTTCAATTTAGCTAAAATAGCAGCCACTTATGAATCTCTTTATATTGTCTATTCCAGCTTCAATTTTTTTTTTTTTTTTTGCCAGCTCTTAAGAAGTCAGTCTAAGTTTAAAATTCAGAACTCTATTTTCTCCCTACATCCCCAATTTTTCCTTCTCATAGTTCAAATTTTGGTCTACTTGCTCTGACTCATTCTTACTCTGTGTACATAGAGGCTTCATTTTTTATTATCCCTTTCTGAAATAGCCTCTGACCCAAAGGCTACACTACACTACACTCATCTGAAACCAGTGGTTGAGAGGATATGTTATAGAACAGAAAGAGTTTAGTTACCTGGCACTAGCAGAGCCAGAAACCAAACACCAGACAATTGCAGTGGAAATAGGCTATTTTAATATGAATGGTGGGAAGCTAATGCTATAAAGCAGAAACTCCTTGATGGCGTATAGGTTATAGATTATATAGGGCTAAATCACAAGGCACTATGGGTTAGAGACTCAGGGTCTTGCTGGGAGCTGATTGGTCAGAGGTGAGATAAGGGTCATAAATTATTTCTTTAGTCTTAAGGACTGCCCATTCTCCCATGTGAGTCTCAGAAAATTCCATTTCCCGTGACATCGCAAGAAGCCTGCTTCCACCAGCAACAGGTGGGGACACAGAGAGCACCCTACCATATCAAATGGGCCACTGCATATTCTATATAATAAAGCCTAATATGCTAAGTGTCCCACCGTTCACTCGTTCATCCAGTCACTATGATGTGCACTGACCACCAGGGGGCAGACGCTCCTACCAGTAGGTTAGCTTGCTGCTGGGTTCCGGCCCATCGGTACTGGGCAGATGGGCTGGACATGCTCTGGAGCCCTCCCATGATCCCTCCCCACCCCCAATAGTGCACTGGTGGGATCCCTTGGCTTGGCCTGTGCCCTCTCACAATCCAGGACCCCTCAGGGGATGTTGGCGAGCGGGTTTTGGCCTGATCCCCGCAGGCCAGGCCAAGGGACCCCACGGGTGCACGAATCCGTGCATCAGGCCTCTAGTAATATATAAGTACACCCACAAGTCAGTCAGTTAAATAGACAATGCCTAAAACTATAGATACACCAGCTCCTGGCTCCTTCCGAGGAATCTTTATTCATTTGTTTAGTCTGCAGCAGGAAGCCAGCTGCCCCACTTCAGTCCAGAGAGGGAATGCTGAGATACTGTATGAACTACATGCAGTGTTCCCAGCTTCAGGAAATTTGAACTGAAACATTGACCGAAAGAGCCCCTAGTACATTTACACGTCGGGCTGTTGTTTAAAGCCTCATGTGGTGAGCTCATATTCAAACTGTTTTGACTCAACATGCCTCAAGGCTTGGCAAGGGCTTGCAGGGAGGAGCAGCCTGTCACGGGGACCAGGAGGAAGAAAACAAGGCCGGCTCAGCCCATTCGCTCACAGACCTTCCTGGGCCAGGATTTGTTATTTTTTTAAAAACCAAATACAGACTCTGTCCTCTTGATCCAGCACTAATTCCTAGGTTACAATAAATCAACACCTTTTCCATGTCTTCCTATTACAGAGTGTCCTAATAACAATATATACTTAATTTATTAATATATGTTTTAAAGAGTAGACATTAACCAGTACTTGGTTGGATTATGTTAAAGCCACACATGTTTAAAACAGCCACCATTTCAGAGCTGACCACATGCAAGATACATGTTGCTTTAATAGGTATGTTGATCATCTGAAAGGGATACCCATTTTCCCAGGACACGCTGTTCTGAGGGGGTTTATAAAGGCTTCAGAACTCCCGGGCCCTGAGTTGTTAGTGCTGAGGCTGCTCATCCTGGCATTCACCAGGGTACATGCCCTAAAACTTGAATCTAGCTCAAATTTACTCCTAGGCTTCCACACTTGCCCAAAAATCCTTGGAAGGGACTACTGACACAGTTCATGCATAAAGTGCTCACCCTCAAAAAGATAGTCAGTCTATCACATAGAGTGAACTGGTGGTTGCCAAAGGAGAGGGGAATTGGGTGATTAGATGAAAGAGGTGAAGGGATTAAGAAGTACAAAATAGTCAAGGGGATATAAAGTACAGCATAAGGAATGTGGTCAATAATATTGTAATAACTATGGATGGTCCAGGTGGGTACTGGAAATATCAGGGGGGTGGGCGACATGGTGAAAAGTATATGATTGTCTAACCCCGTGGTCGGCAAACTGCGGCTCGCGAGCCACATGCGGCTCTTTGGCCCCTTGAGTGTGGCTCTTCCTAAGCCTTAGGAGTACCCTAATTAAGTTAATAACAATGTACCTACCTATATAGTTTAAGTTTAAAAAATTTGGCTCTCAAAAGAAATTTCAATCGTTGTACTGTTGATATTAGGCTCTGTTGACTAATAAGTTTGCCGACAACTGGTCTAACCACTTGAAACCAATACAAAATACAACTGAAAGAAAAACAAATAACCACAATACCATAATTACACCTAAAAGTTAATAATAAATAAAATTAAAGACAGGCATCCTATTCCTGTGTTTCAGTTAAACTGGTAGGTAATCCAAGTCAAAGAACAAGGGTGGCTGCAATGAATGGACCACACAGAATGCCGTGCTGAGCAATGTCGATTTCATTTTACATCAAGGGGACACCCAGCAAAGTTTTGCAAGTTTGTTTGGAGATACGAATCTGGTAAGAGCGAGGACGTGGGATTTAAGGGAGTAGGCACTGTGGGGAGATGTAGGGAGAAGATCAAGTCCTGGATCTGAGTAATTTTGGTAAGAATCGGGAGGAAGGGAAGAAAAGAAGGGGGACTTAGAAAGAAGATTTAATAAGCCCTGATAACTGAACAGATATAGGGGACATAGAAGAGAGGGCAGTGGGAGACAGGGACAGCATCAAGGTTTCTATCCAAAGAGCTAGAGTGTGATGGGGCCATTGACAGAAATAAAACACCAGGAGGAGGAGCCAGTTTGCAAGAATCAAGAAGAGAGTTTAACTCAGAGAAACTTAAAGCTGGCATTGATCTCAAAGAAGGCATGAAGCCCAACTTTTTACTTCCTCTATGTATTTCAGATACAAAACTGAGGCCCAGATAGGAGATCATAGAGGACTATGAAGTCCCACAGCTTAGTTAGCATGAAGCAGACACCAGTACCCAGTCTTTGGACTCTTGATTCTTTCTGTCCTACCCACAAGCTAGAAATCTTTTGGTTGCAAGTGATAGAAAACCCAACCTGATCTTACTTGTAAAGGAATTTATTGATTCATATAATTGTGAAGCCCAGAAGCTTCAGGTGAGACTTGATCCAGCACCTCAGCAATGTCACTAAGTACCCAGTTCCTTTTATTCTAGTCCCTGCTTAACACCCCTGGTGGTTCCAAGATGGGTGCAAACAGCTCCCTGGGCTGTGTGCTGACTAATTCACATTCAGCATGAACGAGAAAAGGTATGTGTTCTGGAATTCCAAGCAAAGGTCTTGAGGTTTCCTCTAATTGCATCTGCTTAGTCACGTATCTACTCAGAACCAACCACAATGAACAGGGAGTCAAATATGCCGATCTGAGTCATATGCTTTACCCCTGGGATCAGGTTCCATAGAGCCAAATGGATCTCCACCTGAAATGAGGGCCAATGGGAAGAAAATAAGAGGAGCTGTAGGGGAAACCCCAAATGTCTAGTAGATACATTGTTCCGTTAAATCCTTTTCACTCCTTTTCCATACCACGTTTATGGCTTTTATGTTACATAAATGATTAAGTGGTTTGCCCAAAGGTTTCAAATATATATATTATGTAGAAATAAGAATTGCCATACTCACCATAGTGGTGAGAAAGGGGAGCAGGCATTTAACAAAAATGTTTAAAAGGGAAAGAAAAGTAATTAGAGTGAATAGATTCAAATTCAAGACAAATTCAACCAACTCTTTGCCCTTAAATATACACTGAGGGGCCAGATTATTATGACCGGCCAGATTATTATGACCACCCCATCAGTACAATGAAGTGAATTAGTTATGCAAATAATAATAATAATAATAAAACCTTGAGAGTATTTGCTTAGGAAGTTTTCAATATTCAGTATTTTTGGAAGTGTCAATGAAGTATTGATGGGGTGGTCATAATAGTATGGCCGGTCATAATAATCTGGCCACTCAGTATATTTTAGGCTGCATTCTCTAAAGCTAGGCTTAGTCTAAGGCTGCCATGTGTGGGCCTTTTCCCCTCACTTCAGTTGTGGGCTGTCTTGGTGGTTGGTGGCTCTGCAATGTGAGACCTCTGGTCACTCTAGCATCAATGATGCGTGCTGTGACAATATTAGGTATATCTTTGATAATTACTTTAAAATGACTCCAAACTACTTTCAGTTTTTACTTTTTCTCTCCTACACCATTGCATAAGGAAGTCTTTAACAACTACTGGTACATGCTTCTCAGAAACATTTGACCACAAGTGTCTTAGATTCAAAACATATTACTTTGTGGGAAGAACGGCACCACCCAGCACACACATCCATCCTCATTTTGAATGGACTTAATTTCTGAATTCTAGACACTGACTCACAATGCTATGAAAATACACACACACTCACACACACACACACACACACACACACAGCCTTGTTAAAATTTCAGTGGCTGTACCCACAAACAGGGACTAATGAGGTCTCCAGGAGAAAGGTATCTTGACTACATTTCTAAACTCTGAGTTGCCTGGCAGGTGATCTCATGGTGGAAGTAATTTTCAAAACATGTGATGCTGACCAATCAGGACAGCAGCCAACCGAACTCAATGTACACTGATTCTTTCCTGCTCCCTTTCCTTACCAGTTAAATATCCACCCTGCCCTGCGGGCTGAGGGCATCTAAAGAGGGAAATCAAGACAAGATTGTGTTGGGGCAAGAAAAGGCTGTTCTGAATGGTGAGAAGAGGAGGCAGCCCACCCATCCTAAGTCAAAGGAGTTAACCGGTTCTACGAAGGAGGCACAGATGAGAAGAAGAAAGGAAAGAAGTGGGAGAAGACATGAGAGGTGGGAGGAAGTAGACAAGGATGGACAAGGAGCAGAAGCAGGTGAAGAAAGGGAGGGAAATGAACAGAGAAGAGGAGAAAGAAATGAAGACATGGAAGAACAGGTTAGGGAACAGACTCATAGACCCAGAGAACAATCTGATGGTTGCCAGAGGGGAGGGCAGGATCTGGCTGTTGAGGAACTGTGTGAAAAAGGTGAAGAAATTAAGAAACACAAATTGGTAGTTACAAAGTAGTCACAGGGATGTAAAGTACGGCATAGGGAATAGAGTCAATAATGTCTTAACAACTATGTATGGTGTCAGATGGGTACTAGAATATCGGAGGATCACTTAGTAAAGTACACGATTGCCTACCCACTATGCTATGCACCTGAAACTAATACAAGTTAATATTGAATAGAAACTGTAATTGAAAAAAATAAAATATAAACTCAAAATATAAAAAATAAAAAACAGACCAGGAATAAGCAAAAAAAAAGTGGAGGAAAGGAGAGACTGAAAATCCAGACAAGTAGAGGAGGAAAAAGAGTAGTGATGATGGATAAGGCAAAATTAGGCAGAAAAAGGAGAGGTGTTGCATTGCAATATGAAAAATGGCAGTGTTTGTGAGTAATATTGTCTCTTACCACCATGTGATACAGGAGTCAGCAAGCTTTTCTGTGAAGGGCCAGGTAGTAAATAGTTAAGCTATGTGGATGGTACAGCTTTTGTTCAACTACTCAACTCCGGAAACATGAAGGCAGTCATAGACAATGAGTAAACAGGTGAGCGTGGCAGGATTCCAATTAAACTTTACAGAAATAGGTGCTGAGCTGGATCTGGCTGTGGGTCATAGTTAGCGGACTCCTGATGTAGTGTAAACCCCCGTAGACAAGGGTGTGTATGACATTTCTTATACCCCCACAGTGCAATGAACTTAGGGCTGCATACAGTCTTTCCAATTAGCGTTTTGGGTTTCTTCGGGTTATATACCCGGAAGTGGAATCGCTGGGTCATAAGGCAGTTCCATTTTTTATCTTCTGAGGAAACTCCATACTTTTTTCATCATGGCTGCACCAGTCTGAAAGTTGCACCTTTTCCATGGAGTCTTTCCTGATGTGACCCTGCAGGGCACAGTGGCAAGAAGACTCTAGCACCGTAGTTCACACGCACCCTCCTGTCCTCCTGTTTCTCTGATGATGATGATGATTATGATGTGTGTGTGTGTGTGCGTGTGTAAGTCTCCCCCATTGGGATTGTATGCTCCTGGAGAACACAAACCATGTTTCAAAGTTGTTTTGCTTGTCAGCTTGTTTTGGTGTTGTTGTTAGTGTTCCTTTCTGATTTATCTTCCCAGGGTCTTGAACAACATACGAAATGAGTGACAGATGGCCTGTTACATCAGCAGGTAGACAAATAGTGTGTTACTCTGCCGGCTCCAACCCTAAAGGCTCCCCAAGTCTCTCTGGGACTCTCTAGGGGACATCTTGGGTGTGTTCTGAAGCAAGTCCTCTCCGCCCCAACCCGCTAGAATGCAGTCTTCAAGTGACCTCTTAGATTTGAATGGATTGAGAGGGAAAGGGGTGGATCAGATGGCTGCTGAGATCATTTGTTTGAAAGGATGTTGGGGTCCAGCAGATGCTGGGGTTCAACCCCAGCAAAAGGACTTATGAGATGACCAAACATAGTTGCAGGATCATTGGAGGTCCCACACAACCAAGTCAGAAAAACATGCTGCCTGGGGCTGAGGCAGTAGTGCCTTCCATTACGGAGAGCAACTCTCTTTTCAAAAGAAGTGTTTTGGAGACACCAAGGATAAGATTCAATTTGTCCAAAAGCTTTATAAAGAGGATGAGTGTGAAAAACTGCAGGCCATTAGGCCTGATCTACACTTTATTAAGAAGACTCTCAAGTGTGGTTTTGTAACCACCTGAATGGAGCCAGTGATTTCAAAGGGTTTCACAATACTCCCAGACAGATGACTTTATTTCTTTATAGTAAGTGCTAAATGATATGTTACATAGCAATTTAAATATGGGGAAGGGAAGGACATCACTGACTAAAACAATAATACAGTTTCACCAGGTGGAAAAGTTGGCTACCTGTGCCTTCTTCACTATAAATAAGCGAGTTGGGGATTGTCCTTCTGAAGTCTGCAGCTTTAAGAAAAAAATCAACACTGTGGATTGATTTTTTTTTTTTTTTTTTTTGGTCATTCGGTAAAGTAAATAAACTTCAAACACTTTGTAACCATGTATTTATTCTGCCAAACGACTATAAAAAATAATAATAATTGAAGGCCAAACCACTGATTAGTGAAATTCTCTCAGTTGTCAGAATCTTATGTTTGCTTAGGGACAGACGTCGATTGTGGTTTGTGACCCAATGTCACACTTCCTGTAAGGTGCATGCATTCTTCCAGTTCTTCGCAAGCCAGATGCTCAGTCACCTCTTTGCTGCTCTACATGGTCCCCTCCTGGCTGGCACGTGCTCATTCACCCCTGAGTTTACTTCCAAACACTGGTTTACCATAACATATTTAATTTCATTTTCTGGAAGAAGTACTTCAACCTTGCATATTGGCACAAACTAACTATAAACATACCAAAGAAAAGGGTCTTGTATAATCTAACCATTTATGGACCCAGTACTTGAGGAGAAAAGAACTTTAACTTTTCCTTCTCATAAATTAAGGAAGTTCTCCCTGTAAGAGCTCATATTGAATTATAGCTGACAACAGTATGAACAGCTCGGTCACGCCACTGAATTCTTTCCAACTCCAGCTCCATAACTCACCCTCTCCCACATGTCCTGTACTCTTGACCTTAGAAGACTTTTCCTAATAATTATTACTTATGGCATCCTAATTGGGATGCAAGAGGGAAAAGTTCAGTAGCTATTTCAGGACTCACAATATGGTAGAAAACAAATGCTGGATTTAAAGACTAAGAGTTTCGGATTGGGTGCAGCTTCCACCAGATACTACATATGTTACCCTGGGAAAGTCGCTTGCCTTCTTTGAACTTCAGTTTTCTCATCTCTCAATTGTTCACTGGGTTCAGTCATTCAAAATCGTTTTTATTATCTTCTAAAGTCCCCTTTAGGTATTATGATAGATAGATAGATAGATAGATAGATAGATAGATAGATAGATGGATAATCTATACTAATAAAAGAGAAAGATGCAAATTGACCATACCTTCGTGACACCCCAGCCAATCAAGAGTGAGTATGCAAATTAACCCAACAAAAATGGCGAGTTGATTTGCATACACAGGCTCCCAGCAGCCAGGGGCGGGATGTTTGCATCATCGCCATGGTGATGATGCAGGCTTTCCATATCGCCCCAGCCACTCCAGGCCTCTGGGCAGCATGGGAAGGTGGAAAGGCAGCTCTGGCCAGAGCAAAGGCGGTGCCAGCAGCCAGGGGAAGGAAAGCCCATTCTTCACAAATCTTCGTGCATCAGGCCTCTAGTAGGTAAATAAGATGCTAGGTGATAAATAGATAGATAGATAGATAGATAGATAAGATGATAGATAGATAGATAGATAGATAGATAGATAAGATGATAGATGATAGATAGATAGATAGATAGATAGATAATCTGGACCAGATAAACCTATTGTAATGAGATTCTGCTCTTCAAAGTGAGCAAACCAAGTAACAAATTTTCCTTTTCATAATGCTGTCCTGGCAGAATCAGTACTTCCTGTGTGAATGTGCTATATATTACAAAAATATTGGTTGCATTTTCAAAATCTAAAATGATATAAACTCCTTGTTGCCAACTGGATCTTGGGCCTGAGCCCTTGCCCTGCTGATCTGGGGTGGCCATACAAACAGGGAGGACTTCTGCTGCTCAGAAGGCTTGAACAGACCAGAACAAAAGCAGCAGAGCACCCACACTCTCTCCTGGGGCCTAAGGTCTTAACAACTTGAAAAACGAAGGAAGGAAGACCCCAAGGAGAAAAGAATTATCCCTGGGACTGAGAACAGCTGATCAGAGGGAGGTGAGGAGAAGGAGGAAGGGAAGGAGGAAGGGAAGAAGGTTCTTATGGCTTCCTTCTAGAGACTTCTTACTTATTCAAGGAAGAATGAACTTTCAATGATCAACGGTTATACATTTTGAATCTTCTACCTCACAACTGCCATATATTTTTACTGTGGACTAACCAACTGAAATAAACTTACATGTTTAAATGTGTCACTTTGCAGAACAAGGAATCAATCAGCAAGGGACTCTCAGAAGCAGACTATCCTGCCACATCCCCAAGATCGATGATACCAGCAACAGCACATTAGGGTCTCTGACACTGCACATCCTTAATTTATGAAACATTCATTGGAGGGGCTTTCCCAAGGGTTATTTTCATACACAGATTGATATAGGGGCTTTTTCTTACATTTGTTTAGAAAAATCTCATCCTGATGGAGAACATTCAAGCTTCTCTGCTGAGTAAGCTAAAGTCTTTCTTCTGAATTGTCCCTTAACCTTCAATCTCATCTCATCTGAAGCAGAAAGCATGCTGGATTTTGTTTTGTTTGCCTTCTAATATAGAAAGCGCTTCAGATCAAAGAACTGGGAAGAATGTGAATGCTGACCCTATATTATGCTTTTAGTTATTTGTGATATCTCCTGTACTTACTCTAGTGTGGACTTTTTCCCCTTCATCCCCTTCATCCCCGTCACCCCCCAAGCTGTTAGGATCGTACCAATGTATTGTTCTAACCTTGAGTGAACAGCTTCTTAACTAACCTACAGCTATGGAAAGCCCACTGAACTAACAACCACAGAGGTCCATCAGGAGTCAAGATGTCCCAATCCCAGTCTGAGGAACCTTCCTCAAAGGGGCCAGGAACCACTCAAGGCGGCTGCTTGTCAGTGTCCTTTTCTTTCTCCAGCCAAATATCTAGAAAGAAAGGAAGAAAGGAAGAAAGAAAGGAAAGAAAGAAAGAAAGAAAGAAAGAAAGAAAGAAAGAAAGAAAGAGAGAAAGAAAGAGAGAAAGGAAGGAAGGAAGGAAGGAAGGAAGGAAGGAAGGAAGGAAGGAAGGAAGGAAGGGAGAAAGGAAGAAAGAAAGAAAGAAAGAAAGAAAGAAAGAAAGAAAGAAAGAAAGAAAGAAAGAAAGAAAGAAAGAAAGAAAGAAAGAGAGAGAGAGAGAAAGAGAGAAAGGAAGGAAGGAAGGAAGGAAGGAAGGAAGGAAGGAAGGAAGGAAGGAAGGAAGGAAGGAAGGAAGAAGGAAGGAAGGAAGGAAGGAAGAAAGAAAGAAAGAAAGAAAGAAAGAAAGAAAGAAAGAAAGAAAGAAAGAAAGAAAGAAAGAAAAAGAAAAGCTCTCTTTGAACGCACTCATTTCTTTCCCAAATAATCCTGTTTAATAATGAATTCTTTATTAGGCCAAATCCAGCACCCTGAACACACTGACACATGTGCCAAGCACCTCCAATTCTGCACAAAAGGGGTTTGAAAATAGCCAGTAGCCACTGCGAGGGGAGGACATGTGAGAGGCCTCGCTGAGGAGTTTCCCACCCGTGGCTGGAGGTCCACCATGCCTCGCTGTTGGCAGATTTGGGCTGAGCTATGCGTCACTTTGTTCATGTAAAGAAAAGTAACTGTTTTCCCCCGAGCGCCCCTTCCCTGTTCCAAATGGCTGTGATCAGCAGCCCCAGCACCCTAATTGCCACAGCCTATTAGGAATAATGAGACATAGATGGCAGAAGCCAAGGGTAAAAGCGACATCTCACAACACGAAAGGTTAATATCAACATATACTGCCCCTGAGTGCAAAGGGCGCCTCAACTGGTGGCTCATTACTGCGGTTGACCCACGGGGAAAGTGTCATTCTGCAGAAAGGCTTTCCCAGGATGGGGCAGCCAAAGGTACAAAAGATAAGGACTTGCCTGTGGAAAACGCTCAACTAATGAGAGCTGCAAAGGGAAACATCCTGATGACCTCACAGATGGCGGATGCTGATTAAGGTGGCTACAGGAGGCTCCTTTTCTTGTCTGACAGCCCATTGAGAAGCTTTGGTGAGATGTGACTAACAGGCCGTGAAGGTGTCTCCATCTTGTCTGGCATGGCCCACGCTTTGGGCAAAACAAACATGAAAACTAAGTCCAGACCGACATGCATGTGTGAGTTTAGTTTTCAGAGCCATGTTTTGGGAAATGAACACGATGGGGCCATCAGCTATGATTCCTTTATGGCAAAGGGGGGTTGTGACAACTTGCGTGACTAATCGCATGACTGCGCTGGGGGTGAGCCAGCGGCAAATTTAGGTCTTGAACACTTGACAAAACAACCCTACTGTTCTGTGGGTGACATTCTATGGAGCTTCGTGTGTAATTAAATGCAAGTTTCACAAGAATTTGCACCTCAATCATTCAATGCTGATACGTAGCACAAAGGAAGGGGTCTTGCCACATCAAAATTCATCCATGAAACAATGGAGAAATGAAACCAAATTTTTGTTTGCTTTGTGTGACGTTTTCTAAGACAGAGACATTCACAGAAGAAACCCTGGAGTTCTCTTGACTTACATTTAGTGCCTGGGACTCTGCAAAGAGATCACCATTACAGATGCCCTGCCCCAGCTCACACTACAAACCAGGATGAGAATGCACCTCCTGCTGCTTGTCTTAGCTCTTTCTCCAGCAAAGCCAGATGTAACAACCGCCCGTTTACCACCGCTAGTGGAGACTAGTACTGGATAACTAGTATTAATTATACTCCTTATCCAGAGCTTGTTGACAAATTATCACAAACCATAGTGGCTTAAACAACAATGAGCTTTTATTATCTCACATAGTTTCCCTGGACAACCTCATAATAGAGTCAAGATGTTGGCCAGAGCTGTGATATCATGTGAAGGCTTGTCTGGGGCTAGAGGATTCGCTTCCAAGGTGGCTCACTCACATGTCTGGCAAATGAGTGCTAGTTGTATCCAGGAGGCCTCAGTTCCTTGGCCCATGGGCCTTTCTACAGAGCTGCTTGAGTGGCCTTACAACATGGCAGCTAGCTTCTCCCAGAGTGATAATGCAAGAGAGAGAAAGATGAAAACCACAACTTCTTTTATGATCTAAACTCAGAAGTCATATACCATCACATACACAGTATTCCAGTGCTTACAGAGGTCAGCTTATTTAGTACAGGAGGGGACTCCCCATGGGTGTGAATACCAAGAGACAAGAATCTTTGAAAGCCATCTTGGAGGCTGGATACCACACCACTTTTTAAAGTATACCATTTAAAGTATACCAGATTGTTTAAAAAATATGAGGAATATGGTGTTGATCTAGTCAACCAGATTCTACAAAGGAGACCGAAACAAAGAACACCACAGGAAAATTTCTGAAGAAAATATAATCCACTCAACTAAAAATGTTTTCTTGCACTGATAAATGCTTATATATTGTCCCTGTAAGGACAAAGTTGAAGTGACAAGTTAGAGGTTATCCAAATGAGATTGGCCTTGGTAGATTTTATATATATAAGGTCCCAGTCTGAGGGACCTTCCTCAAAGGGCCCAGGAACCACTCAAGACGGCTGCTTGTCAGTGTCCTTTTCTTTCTCCAGCCAAATATCTAGAAAGAAAGAAGAAAGAGAAAGAAAGAAAGAAAGAAAGAAAGAAAGAAAGAAAGAAAGAAAGAAAGAAAGAAAGAGAGAAAGGAAGAAAAGCTCTCTTTGAACGCACTCATTTCTTTCCCAAATAATCCTGTTTAATAATGAATTCCTTATTAGGCCAAATCCAGCACCCTGAACACACTGACACATCTGCCAAGCACCTCCAATTCTGCACAAAAGGGGTTTGAAAATAGCCAGTAGCCACTGCGAGGGGAGGACATGTGAGATCCCCTCCCACCAGAATCTTATGATCTAGAATTGGAAACAAATCATACACAGATCACTTTAACACAAGATAGCATTAAAAAGAGGGGGTGCATGTGGTGCTATGAGAGGCGATCATGGAATCAAAATTCCCACAAGCATTTTTGTAGAAATTGACAAGCTGATTCTATGATTTATGTGGAAATTCAAGGAATTTAGAATAGCCAAAACAATTTTTTAAAAGAACATAGTTTGAGGACTTCTTCTGCTTCATTTCAATACTTACTATTGAAGTATTGAAGTAAAGCTATATAGTAAATTCAGACACCTTGGTGTTGCTTACGGATATAGATATAGATCATTGGAACAGAATAGAGTTAGGAAATAAATCAACTGATTTTTGACAAAGCAATTCAATGGGGCAAGGAAAGTCTTTTCAGTAAATATTCAATCAACTAAGTACTCATATTAAAAAAGTAAATATCAATCCTTACTATCACACACAAAAATCAATTGAAAATGTATCCTACTGCTTCAAGTGAAACATAGTACAAAACTTGTAGAAAAATCATTTGAGACCTTAAGACAGGCAAAGATGTCTTAGATATAACACCAAAAGCATTATCCATAAATGAAAAAACATTGATAATTAAACTTTACCAACATTTAAAACTTTTGCTTGAAAAATAACAGTTAGAAAAAAACATAAAATACTGGTAGAAAATATTTATAATACATTTATCTTATAAAGGACTTGCATCCAAAATATGTAGAGAACTCTTAGACTTCAAAATAATATAAGCAGACTTCAACAAAGAAGCACTATGAATGGCCAATAAATACATAAAAAGATGTTGAACATCATTAGTCATTGTTCTGACATAGGTATGACAATACCACCTAAAACCACAATGAGCTACTACTACATACCCATTAAGTTGGCTAAGATTAAAAAGAATGAACATACCAAGTGTTCGCAATTATGTAGAGAAACTGGAACTTTAATGTACTGATGATAGGCATAAAAAATGGTACAAAACCCCAAAACAATTTAGCAGTTTCTTAAAAGTTAAATATACACCAACCATACAACCCAGCCATTTTATTCAAATCAAAAGAAACAAAATATATGTCCACACAAAAATTGTACATGAATGTCCTCAGGTGCTTTACTTGTACTAGCCAAAAATTGGAAACAATTCAAATGTACATCAACAGGTGAGTGGATTAACAAATTGTAGTATATCCATACAATGGCATACTATTCATCAATTAAAGGTATGAACTATCAATATACACAACAACATGGCTAACCTCAAAATCATTATGCTAAATGAAGGAAAACAGGCAAAACGGGCAGACACCTGGGCTCAAGTTTCAACTCCATCTGGCTATAAAACACTGAGCAAGTGACTTAATCTTTACCTGCTTTAGTTTTCTCACCTGTTAACTCAGAATAATAATCTACACTAATAAAAGACAAAGATGCTAATTGACCATACCTTCGCTACACTCATCAGCCAATCAGAAGAGTATGCACATTAACCCAACAAAGATGGCCATTAAATTTGCATACTGCAGGCAGATCCCACTGCGCCGCCCCGCCTGGGGCTGGCGGCAGCACAATCCCCAGCCGCCACCCGCCCCAGCGCGGGATCCGGGCCTGCCATCTGCGACCGGGGGAGACGGGGCAGGCACCGTGGGATCGGGCAGGCCATCTGCCACCAGGGGAGCGGGCCTAAGCCAGAAGGTGGTTATCTCCCGAGGGATCCCAGACTGTGAGAGGGCACAGGTTGGGCTGAGGGACCCCTCCCCTCCCCGCCAGTGCACAAATTTTTGTGCACCGGGCTTCTAGTAGCAACAATAATAATAATTGCTACTACTTACTGAGTGCCACTATGTCTCCAGGCCTTTATTTGCAATATCTCATTTAATCCTCACAACTCCATAATATTTGAGACAATGCATGTTTAGTGCTTACCACAGTATTTAATAAATTCTACTTATTGTTATTACTTACTTACTAATTTCTTATTAATAATAGATAAATAAATGAATGTTGAGACCTAATTATGTGAAAGGCCCAGTGTAAGGCCCTGTGGAGAGGTAAAAAGACAAATAAGACAAAAGCCCCTATCCACCAGAATCTTATGATCTAGAATTGGAAACAAAACATACACAGATCATTTTAACACAAGATAGAATTAAAAAGAGGGGGTGCAGGTGGTGCTATGAGAGGCCATGGAAAATGTTACAGAGAAAATAGTGCTTAATTGGGCCTGGAAGGATGGTCGCCTCGCAGCAGGAAAAGCTGCTGAGGATAAAGAAACTCTGGACATAGTAGGATAAAGAGAGAAAGCAGGAGCATTGGGAATCTACAATTGTCTCAAAATAAAAAGTGTTTTTTAATGTGTCACACTTTTTGATAGCAGTCCCTTGATATGTGAGCGTATATGTCCAAACCTTCAGGAATCCCCAAATACTGGAAAATGGACATGCTCATACAGGCTGTCTCCCACATCACACCCCCTCCACCATCATACGTCCCTGCACACGCCCTCAGTTCTCCTCACCATACACTCCACTTTGACTGGAGTTTTATTCAGGGAGCAGATGCCAGGTCCTGGGGCTTTGCCACTGTCAGAACCTCACTGGAGCATCAGGGGGGAGGAGACATGCTGGTGGCAACAGGGGAGGAAATGAATGAATCTTCCCATTGACTCAACTGACACAGATGGGGGTCCAGGCAGGAGCCGCTCAGACAGAGCGCTCAGTGGGTACCTGGTGCAGCTGTGCATGGGGCCTGGTGGCTGTCGCTGAAGGCCTCTGAGCACTTGCCCGGATGAAGTCCCAGCTGGATGCCAGAGCTGTTTTTTTAACTCTAACAAGATCTGTCACTAAACATTACGGGAGCCTGACTTTGTCTCTTTCTCTCCAGGCCTTGCTAGTGGAGGTCGAAGGTCACATCATCCTTCAACACAGGCTCCTGGGCTTTTGTTCACCAGGCCTCATACCAACGACGGGCAAGCAGCCTGTTGGCCCTTGGAAGACACACGAGAAACCAGCGAACCATGGTCCTTAACGAACGGGGCCCCTCCAAGGCCAGCCGGCAAAGCCACTTTAAGATACGTGCAGCTTCCTGTCCATGCAGATTACACACAGGGAATGAAAACTGGAGCTCCTTTGTCTGGTAAATGTATGTCATTCCTTGTCAAGACAAATTGAGAACAAACCTCGATTATGTTGGGAAACAACTTTTGCTTCTAAAGACAGTCTTAGATGAGGGTGGGGGCATTTCTGGGGACAAGGACATCTGGTACAACATTAGTATGAAGTGAGAGTGTCTTCTGATCATTTCATAAACACTTCAGCAGTATTGTTTTCTAGCAACAGAATATATTTTCGCCCAGGGCAATGTTTTTCGCTTGTTCGTTGGCTATTAGTGTTGTAAACAGATACCTTGCAAGAGCATTCCTCAGCAAAGAATCAACACTGAAGCAACAAGATCTTGGCAGCCCAAGTTATTTCTGTTTGAAATGTGGACAGTTTTCTAAGGATACATCAGCACTCTGGGTGCTGAGGTCGAGGAAAGTGTTCTGTTCACTGTCTCTACAACCCGAGAACCCTAGGTCTAAGGGCAATGAATTTTGACAGAGAAACCCTTTTTTTTTTTTTTCAGAGAAAGCATATTCATGAGTCTAATATGTGCTTTAATTCAACCCAAATAGAAGACCAGAGCTCATCTGATCAGCAACTCTACTTCTCATGCTCACCCCCACCCCCACTGTCCCACCCACAGGGTCCCCTGCGAAGGCTCCATAGACTACAGCTTGCAAACCATGGGCCTGTCTACTATCTGGAACTGGTTGCTAGGAGATCTGGGTGCCTCCTGGACCTTCTGCAAAGCTATACGAGCTTGGGGAAGGTTCATGGTCTCACTGTGTCTGGCATCCTCATCCAGTAAATATGACTCCCTTAGTCCACCAGTCCGGTAGAATGGGGAGAAACATGTGCTGATAAGTCCATGACACCTACCATTGAGGTGTGGGGATTACTACTCAAAGTGGTTGTTTTTTAAAAAAATTTTACTGAGATCTGATTCACATATCATGTAATTCACCCATTGAAAGTGTGCATCGTGATGGTTTTAGCATATTCACAGTTCTACAACTATCACCACAGTCAATGTTAGAATGTTTTCGTCACCCTGAAAAGAAGCCCTGTACTCATTAGAGCCACTCCCCATTTCTGCAAACCCACACGCAGCCTTAGGCAACCACCAATCTACTTTCTTTCTGCATAGATTTGCTTCTTTGGGAGGTTTCATGTAAATGGAATCTTACAATACACGTTTCTTTGCAACTAGCTTGTATCCCGTAGCATGTTTTCAAGGTCCATCACTACTTCAGTTCTTCTTATACACATTTTGTTTATCCTTCATCAGTTCAAGGATACTTGAATTGTTCCCACGTTTTGGCTGTTATGCATAATGCTGCTATAAACTTGATTGGACATTAAAAACATGTACAAGTTTTTGTTTTTGTTTTTGGTGGATGTGTATTTTTATTTCTCTTGGATATATGCCTAGATGTAGAACTGCTGGGTCCTATGGTAACTCTGTGTTTAACCTTCTGAGGAACTGCCAGCCTGTTTTCTGAAATGACTGAATCATTTCCCATTCCCACCAGCCCATCAGCAGTGGATGAGGGTACCAATCTCCACATCCTTGCCAACACTTGTTATTGTTTGCCTTTTTGATTATAGCCATCCCGGTGGGTGCAAAGTAGTATCTCATTGTGCTCTGATTTAAATTTCCATGATGGCTGGTGATGTTGAGCATCTTTTCATGTGTTCATAATGGGGTGTTTTGTTTTTTTTTTCAGGTAATGGCAGAAAATTTAACAGTAAAAGATGTCAGGGCAGATGGACCTCTTCCAGGTCAATTGTTTTCTGTCTTCCAACTGTACTTCTTATTTGAAGACTTAAAATATTTTTACTTGAGTTTTGACAACTATCTCTCTCTCCAGCATCCCCCCAAACCATGTGCTTCTAACTCCATTATTACACCTTGAATTGGGCCAAACTCTATTGCAAGAGAGATGTTTTCACAAAACTCCCAGAAAAGCTCCAAAACCCAGCCAAAACTCAGTTTCTCAATAAATCTTAGCATATTTTATCATCTGAATTTCACAAGGCTACCTTTGCAGAACCCTGTAGGACACCATTCGGATGGTCGTCTGTGTGCCTGGAGCCCCCTGGAGCTGTGCATTGCTCATCCTCTGAGGCCTGCCTCCTCCACCAACACACCTTGAACAGGAAGTGCTCTTGAGAGCTGTTGTTCAGTTAAGCATGGAAGTGACTGACCTAAGGGACATCTGCAAGGTGGGCGAGTAGGGGGAAAGGATGGAGTGAGAGTGGCCGCGTGGATCTGTTTTGCTCATCTAAATGCTGATGAACAGGCTTGCTTAAAGCAACGGCTTCCCCGACATCTAAGAGAGCTCTTCTCAGCCACAGCCAGTTACTAGGGCAGCTCTGCCAAGTGGTTAGGAATGAGCACTGGCTCTGGTACCCACAGCGTCTTGATCAAAACCTGTCCCACCACCTGCCAGCTCTGTGATCTCACAAAGATCCCTTCGTGATGGTGCCTTGGTTTTCTCATCTGCACCACTAGCCGTGCATTGCTCAGAGTTGTGAGGACTAATGAGACAATGTATAGGCAGTGTTTCGTAGGGTGTGTAGGACATGGTAGGTCCATAACCAATGTTGTTGTTGTTATTGTTTTTATTACCAACGGTCCATTAATGCACAAGGACTTCTTGCTTCCAGGTCTTCACATTTACTTGTTTCCTCTGTCCAGAATACTATCCCATACACTTTTCCCAGGTCATTCCTGTTCATCTTCTGACCTAGGCTTATAGAGAACTACCTCCAGGAACCTCCCCTTCCCTGCACGCCCGAGAGTAGCTGCCCCTACCACGATCTCACACGCATCTCATCTGATCTTATTATGGTCCCGCTACCCCATCTCTAATTGCCTCTGTGCTTGTCTGCGTCCTCCACCAGGCCCTGGGCTCCTGTGCTTTGTGGGAACTCCTTCAATATCTGTCTCCATTTCTGCCTGTGCCTGAACCTGAGTTAGAGTTCTGTCATCCTCAGTGCCTCCTTCATGAAAAGGAAAGAAAACGAATATTTACTGAGCCTTTGCCCTGTGCCTGCACTGCCCATATGTTAGTTCATACAACCCCAAGGGAAGACAGGTGAGGTAGGTATTTTCCTGTTTTATGAATAAGGAACTGGTAGCTCAGGAGGTTAACTTAACTCACCTTCACTTGCCGAAGGTCTCACAGGCACCAGGTTGGGCTGGCACCAGAGTGGGTGCTTTTTGTACCACCCGCATGGAGCTTCGCCCTATCTTCTTTAAGATCTAGTACCCAACAATCCACAGGGTTCACCTCAATTACTGCCGTTTGGCAATGAGGAGCCAGGACCAGTGCTTTCAGTTGGCTGGAATACATCTTTTCCCTTTATCCTTTACACAAAACCACTCAATATTTTATCAAAATCTGTTCCCTTTGTTTCATTGGTTTTGAATGCTTAGAAGGAAACAAGGCAAAGCCCTCTCTGGGGGCCTATCTCAGGGAGGAGAGCTCAGGTGGGGTCAGAATGGGCTTCAGGGGCTGAGGTCTGGAGCTCAGGGACAAGCCCCTGGGGAACCAAAGATCCGAGTGGACTGGCCAGAGGAAGGCGGAGGCTTGGCTGGAGACCCAAGACAAAAGCTCTGGTTGTGCCTCTGGCTGACCCTGCGAACCCCACACACATTTCCTAAGAGGCTTTGTGGTTTGAACTTGATTGCACATCTGTGGGTCTGCGTGCCATGGAGTCCAGCCCTGCCCTCTGTTGACCCAGCCCTGCTCAGCAGGCAGGACTGTACATGCAGAACTGCGTGGGATTGTAAAAGCCAGGGTCAGCCGCCCCTCCATGTTGGAGACTCCTGCAGAGGTGGCTCCTCCAGGGAAAGGCTGTGGATGTGAATGAGGACTCATTGTCCTGTCAAAATGAAGGACTCCAGAGCAGCCTGGGGATGAGGAGCCAGCATCTGCTTTGTGCAACACGGCTGTTAATGAAATGAAAAGGATCCTGCTGCTGCTCTTATCTCGAGGACACAAAAAGCACTTCCTCTGTGCAAAATAGAGAAGAACACTGGGACTAAGTGATGGTCTGTGCTCTCTAGACAGTGTGGGAGTACAGACCATGTGCTTGGGGAACTATAATGTGGAGGGGTTGCGTGCATGTCACGAGTACAGTGGGGGGACTTACATTCTGAAAACTACAAAACATTGTTGAGGGAATTTAAAGAAGATCTCAATCATTGAGAAAACATCCGTGTTCAGGGACTGGAGATTCTGTGTAATATGAGTTTTAACAGAGGTCCTCAGGCAAGGAAGCATGCCAACAACAATCTCAACAGGCGGGAAGGGGAGTCTAGAATAAGGACAGTCTCTTGGTTTGGGGGGTCGGGGGGTTGCTAGTAGAGCTCAACCAGGTGTCACTCATGGCCCCAAGACAGGAGCAGGCAAAATAGTAAAGAACACTCAGGGATTGGTGGGCCAGTAAGGTGGAGGGACTCCTGAGAGGGACAGTCTGCACTTCCTGCTTGGAGCACACAAAGGCATACTGTACAAAAGGGTATCACTAAGGCACAGCTTTATTTGCTGGCTTGGGGTATCGATATCTCATACTTAACTAAAACTCTGCCTGCAGGCAATTCTTCAATGATGATTTTAATACGGTGTCGCCTGCCGATTATGTAAAGATGGTTCTCTTCAGTTGAAGGTAGATTAGCATTGTGATATGACTGGAAGCAGCATGAAATGGGTATCTAATTCCAGTGTTCCTGGGACAGAAATTAGAGATAGGAAACCTTTTCATTGCCATGACCACTGCAGTTGTTACCGAGCTGCAGTGCAGCCACAGACAGGACACACACTGTGGGACCCCGGCAGGAACATGGTCATTCTGCCTCAGGGCAGGTTCTAATGCATGCTGCGTGATCTGTTCCCACATTTCCCATGTGATTACTCAACTCACTGTCCACTTTTCCACTTTCAAACTCCCAAGAACCTATGTTTGAAATCTCCATTGGACCTCATGCTCATAAACATAGACATTGACACTGAATCCATCTGATCACAATCATCTGAAAAATCTTCTAGAGCAGCGGTTCTCAACCTGTGGGTCACAACCCCTTTGGGGGTTGAACGACCCTTTCACAGGGGTCGCCTAAGACCATCGGAAAACACATATATAATTACATATTGTTTTTGTGATTAATCACTATGCTTTAATTATGTTCAATTTGTAACAATGAAATTGAGGGTCACCTCAACATGAGGAACTATATTAAAGGGTTACGGCATTGGGAAGGTTGAGAACCACTGTTCTAGAGCAAGGGTAGCAAACGCTCCAAAATTCCAGATAGTAAATATTTTAGGCTTTCAGGACACACACTTTCTCCATTTTCAAGTTCGTCATTGATAACTTAGTTGAAACGGTTCCTTTCTTTGAAAGACACAAACTTCCAAAACTCACACACAGAAAAATAGAACATCAGACTAGGCTTCTATCTATAAAAGAAATTTAGTTAATGGTTAATAACTTTCAAAAAATAGAATTCATCAGGTCCATATGGCTTCACTGATGAGTTCTACCAAACATTAAGGAAGAAATGATACCATCTCCCTACAAGCTCTTCCAAAAAATAGAAGCAGAGAGAACATGTTTTAACTTATTCTATGAAGCCAGTATTACCTTAATAACAAACCAGATTAAGAACATTATAATAAAGGAAAAGTTAGACAAATATTGTTTATAAACACAGATCTCCAACAAAATCTTAGCCAACCGAATCCAACAATATATCTAATGTATAAATGAAAGGTTTTTTGACACTTGTTAATTTCCACTGAGTTGCCTCCACCACAGTATTTTCCAAAGTGTTTCACAGAAAACTAGTCCTCGAGATATTAGTAGCTAGATTTTCACGGCTAAATGCTTTCGATAAATGCTGGATTGAACAAAGAATGGCATAATTGTTTATAACAGAATATATCACAGCCTTTATTATTCTATAATGTCTATGCGTGGCTCCAAAACAGAGTATACATTCTTTCCCTAACTTATTTGAGAAAAAGAAATCCTCCTTTCTACTTCATTTGTTTGGGTGAGGGCAAGAGAATTTCATGAAATTGGTAGCATCCTTTAGTGCACACTTTGAGAATTGCTACTCTGCCATATGTCACATCAATGATTCATGGGCCATGACTTACCGTGTTTGTCAGTATATCCCCTAGTACTCCAAGCAACAAGAACAGCAGTTAGCACACGCTTTCAATAAGTATTTATTAAGTAAATGGATCACTTTCCTTAAGAAAAATGACCACAAAACTCTACACTTTCTGTAGCTCTTCTAGATTTTACTTTCACTTCCCTACAGAGGCAATAAACCATCTAGGATCACAGTGAACAGCCCAATATAGACAGTCCACCTTGACATGAAAGAATTCCAAAACCTAGTCTCACCAGGACTCTCTGTTCCAGGAATTCTTTCATTTGAAAATGAAATTCTCCTCCCAGGGGTGAACCAGGGAAGATGGGTCTGTGGTTCATCTTATCACTCCCCAAATTCAACTTGCTTCACAAGAGCCCATTGGGAAAGGCCTCCAAAGGAAACAGCCACTTGGGTTATATTATGTGAATGCATGGCGGTCAAAGCCATAAAACCTTGCCCTTTCCTCTTCTCCACCAAAAGTTAAACAAGGACATGGTTTCCCCACCATAGCCTGATAACAGCTGTGCCAGAGGACGGATTGCACATGGATTACAACTAACTGGGGTCAAGGAGAGAATGTCTACAGTCTTGCAAAGGAGGAGCACATCTTGGGCTGAGAAAGTGCATGTTCCCTTATCTACTACTATTTCTCTGCCCCCAAACGCTCAGCCCCTGCTGCACTTGGTGTTTCTACATTCTGCAGGCTCTGTCATCGAACAACAAAGGAGCTCTGACCCTTGTTTCTTTAAGGGCTGAAGGAGCTCCTTGGCCCTGCAAAACACAGCAAAGGAAAAACGAGTTCCGCCAAAATTCAAGCCTAAATTCTATATCTAACTATTTTAACTGATCATGATGGCCACGTGTTACAAAATTATAACTTTCTTTAAAAAAGAAAAACAAACCTGCTAATTCTTCTCTAAATATTTTATGCAGAATGCTTTCTAGTGCCCTTTTTTAAACACTCCAAACTTTATATATGCAAGAAAAGAAAACTGAAAGTAAGAGTCACTCAGTTTAAATATAGTCCTAAGATGAATTTCAACCTCCCTTGTTCTCAATGCTCATGCTGCTGTCCAGACCAGTAGATGCTACAAGGTGGGGTTTCCTGTCACATAGGGAACTTGGACTAAATTACTCCAGAGGGGTATGTGCCATTTCTAAGTTTGTGGGTTGCTTCACTGTGTAGAAAGCAATTGTTATTAGATACTAATGCTACACAGATTTCCTAAATATTCTGTGTGGCAATGGCTGAGCCAGATGCGAACCACATCAGGAGAGACATGCGTGACAGCGTTTTCCTAAATGCCGTGATGAGTTATAATTTGCAAAGAGGAAAATTGCAGCAGCACGATGCCAGGACAACTTCCTCCAAACACCACTCTCATCGGGTCATGTTCTCCTTGGGCAGAGTCAACGCTCCCTTTTGTGATGAACTCTAAAGACTGGTAGGAAAGACTTCAGTCCTCTGCCTGCCCTACCTTAAGCCTATCCAGAAGGACCCCTGCACCCCAGGGCACTTCTTTATTCTCTTCCTATGTATTTTGCTGGGGCGGCTCTCTCTGTCTGGAATACAGGGCTCCAACACCCTTCAATACCTGGCTCACACCTCAGTATCTTCCCTACCCAAGGAAAGGAGCCTTCCCCACCCAACCCCCTCTCCATGCCGATCATTCGCCTGTATTCAACATCCCCTGTAGTTATTATCTATAGTTGTCATTGTGGCTATTGGTGGTAGCCACTGGAAACCTTAACATCAGACCTGTGTCCCCCAAACCAACTGGGTGGAACGGTGCATTTTCTGCACTTCCTCCCTCTCACTTTCGCTCTCCATCCGAAACCAGGATACTGAATCTTTGTTTACTGAGAACCTTTTGACACATTACCTTCCCTAACTCCCTCCCAACTCCTCCTTGGTGGTTCATGCTTATGTAATATTTACCACATGGTATTATAGTGATCTGTCTATCTTCACCACTAGACCACCAGCGACTCAAGGACCATAATATAATCTTTTGGAAATATCATACATATGTCACTCCTCCCCCAAATGGATCTAATTCCAATAGAAAGCCAAATAGAATTGTTAAGGAACTTGGCCAATAATTCTCAAATTTATATGGAGGAGCAAAGACCTAAGTATAAACAAGGCACCCCTGAAGAGGAATAGCAAGACTTACTACAAAGTAATGAAGACAGTGTTGTACCCGCATAGATATAGACAAATTGCCCAGTGGAGAAGACTAAAGAACCAGAAACAGAGACAGAGAGAGAAGGGGGTGTGGGTCCTTGCAATATAATAGACTAGAGGCCCGAGGCACAAAATTCGTGCAAGGGGATTGGCCCTTGCAGCCTTGGCCAGCCCTTGCAGCCCTGGCTTTGTCCAGAAGGCCATCCAAACGGTCATCCGGAAGGTCATCCAGATGGTTGCCCTGCTGTTTGGTCTAATTAGCATATTAGCTCTTTATTATATAGGATAAGGCATTATAGATCACAAGGGAAAAAATTCCTCAACAAATGTAGTATCAATTGGTTATTCATATGGAAAAAAATTATAATTAGATCCTGCTTTACACCATAGAGAAAATCAAACCCTAGTGGATTTAAGACTTAGGTGTAACAGGTAAAAATCTAAAAATTTTTAAGACACGGCCAAGCATATCTTTAGGACCCCAGGGTGGCAAAGCTTTCTTAAACAGAACACAAATGTATAAACTAGGAAAGAAAGAAATAATAAATCTGGCTGCATTCAAATTAAGAACTTCTAACAGTAGATCCCATGATGAAAGTGACTGGAAAGCCACACACCAGGAGAAGATATTTACAATATGTGTAATCAATAAAAAATACATAAAGACGATTTATTTTTAAGTCTTCAAAGTCCAATAAATAAGTAAATACAAAACCAAACAGTCCAATAGAAAAAAAAATGAGTAAAAGATAGGAACAGGCAGCTCACAGAGCAGGAAGCATGAGCGGCCCAGAAATACAGGAAAGAACACACAACCTCATTAGAAATCGGAGAGACACTAATTAAGACACCAATGAGATACCACTTTTCACCCACTGGATTGGCAAAAATTAAGAAGCCTGACACTGTCAAAGTCTTGGTGAGGCTGTGAATCAAGTGGCATTTTTCTACGCTGTTGATAGGAGTCTAAATTGGTACAATCACTTGGAGAAAAAAGAGGTTGAATGTTCGCATACATTTTAGCCTAGCAATTCTACCCAAGAGAAACTCTTACACACCTGTCCAAGATTCATGTGATTCTACTTCTAAGTAGAAACCTCAGAGAAACCTCGCATAGCATTTGTGTGTAGGAACATTCATAGTAACATTGTAATAACAACTGGAAATAACCCCTGTCCAAATGGCCAGGGAATACATAAACAATTATTTACTCACTAGAGGCCCGGTGCACAAAAATTTGTGCACTCGGGGGGCGGGGGGGGGGAGTGTCCCTCAGCCCGGCCTGTGCCCTCTCGCAGTCTGGGACCCCTCAGGAGATAACGACCTGCTGGCTTAGGCCTGCTCCTGGGTGGCAGAGGGCAGGCCCAATCCCTAGGTGCAGCCCCTGGTCAGGCTCAGAGCAGGGCTGATTGGGGACTTGGGGTGCCGTCCCCTGT
The DNA here is from genome assembly GCF_028538775.1 of Myotis yumanensis. NCBI lineage: Eukaryota > Metazoa > Chordata > Mammalia > Chiroptera > Vespertilionidae > Myotis > Myotis yumanensis. Next base: position 18,704,962 of record NW_027223762.1, read on the forward strand.
CATGCACAGAGAAGGGCGGATTGGGAGGTTGCAATGCCACCCTCAGTCACGCTCAGGGTGGGGTCGATTGGGGGGTTGGGGCACCACCCCCTGTCACACTCAAGGCAGGGTCCATGGGGAGGTTGCGGCGCCACCCCCTGTCATGCACAGAGCAGGGCCAATCAGGGGGTTGGGCACTGCCCCCTGTCATGCACAGAGCGGGGCTGATCAGGGGGTTGAGGAGCTCCCCCCTGTCACACACAGAGTAGGGCCGATAGGGCAGTTAGGGCACCGCCCCCTGTCACACACAGAGCAGGGCAGATCAGGGGGTTGGGGTGCCGCCCTCTATCACCCCCAGAGCAGGGCGGATCAGGGGTTGGGGGGCCGCCACTGTTACACTCAGGGCAGGGCCGACGGGGAGGTTATGGCTCTACCCCATCACACACAGAGCAGGGCCTGGGGGGGGGGGGGGGGGGGGTTGGGGCGCCTTCCCCTGTCACACACAGAGCAGGGCCGATCAGGAGGTTGAGGTGCCTTCCCATGTCACACACAGAGCCACAGGGCGATCAGGGGATTGGGGAGCTCCCCGATATCAGGCACAGAGCAGGGCTGATCAGGGGGTTGGGGCGCCTTCCCCTGTCACGAACAGAGCAGGGCGGATAGGGAGGTTGTGGCCCCGCCCCCTGTCACACACAGAGCTGCAGGGCGATCAGGGGGTTTGGGCGCTGCACCCTGTCATGCTGATCTGGTGCCAGGAGACCTCTCGGCTCTGCTGATCCCGGTGCTGGGAGGCATATTACCCTTTTACTATATAGGATAGAGGCCTGGGGGCCGGCTGGTTTGCCCTGAAGGGTGTCCTGGATCAGGGTGGGGGTCCCCACTGGGGTGCCTGTCCAGCCTGGATGAGGGGATGATGGCTGTTTGCAGCTGGTCACACACGCTTCAGGGTGGGGGTCCCCACTGGGGTGCCTGGCCAGTCTGGGTGAGGGGCTGAGGGCTGCTTTCAGGCTGGCGGTTTTGATTGAAGCTCCCAACCACTCCTTTTTTTTTTTCTTTTTCTTTTTTTTCTTCTGGGCCAGCTTTAGCTCTGGCTCTAGCTCTGAGGCTTCCGCTGCTGAGTGTTCTATAATCGAAACAATGTATAACTCCAGCTCTGAGATCCCAGCCTTCTATATTTGTTAGAATGTTTCAAACTGCCAGCTCAGAGACCGGCAGCAGCAGGCGGAGAACGTTGGAGTCTGCAGTTACTGGAGCAAGCAAGCCTCATGTTCGCTTCCAGCTGCCTGGCTGCCAGCCGCCATCTTGGCTGACAGTTAATTTGCATAAGGATATGCTGATTAGCCAATGGGAAGGGTAGCGGTCGTACGCTAATTACCATGTTTCTCTTTTATTAGTGTAGATACTCACACAGTAAAACTTTATATAGTTTTACTACATGCCACATGGACCAATCTTAGAAACATAATATTGAGTGAAAAAAGCAAGTGAATAGAAGACTAGGTAGAGCATAATACCAGTTTTATAAAGCAAGCAAAAATAAATAGCATGTTGTTTGAGGTTGAATACACATGAGCTAACTTATTCTTTGAAACAAGGGGTTTCTAGAAATGAAATTCAGAATGTTAGTGGCTTCTAGTGTTAGTATGCAGGGCTGTTGTGATTATGTTGTCATGCTTCATCATTACTCGTGTGATACTTACATTCCTTTGCATATATCAACTGTAACATAATAATAATAAAAGGGAAGTCACCTGGCCAGGCTCTTCTGAGAACACGGGAGCAAGATTCTTCCAGTTACTCGTGATTCTGCCTGTGCTCACAGACTCGCGTCCAGTGTTAGAGCTGAATGGCCCAGCGAGATCATCCAGGCCCATCACTAAGGGTACAGGTTAGGAACCTGAGATGCAGCGGCCATAGGCAACTGTTCTGCCATCACCTGTCAGAGGCGGGAGTCCAGTCCAGTTATTCTGACATTTCTTCCCTTGGACCAGGTTCGCTGACCACGCCCTTCGGTCTGATGAATAATAAAAAGAAAACTCCAACCTTCTTTATTTTCATCTCCAAAGCCTGGCCCAAGGCCCGACAATTTGTTGGCCTTCAAAATGGTTGTTAACTGTATGTTACGGAATTCTCAATGGATTGTCCACAAGGTGTCTCCAAAGTGGGAAAAAGTAATTTTTTTCTCCTGGTTCAATGGCTTCAAACAAACAAAAAAAGATTCCTGGAAGCAAAACAGAAGAATCTATCAGTCATGTCATTAATGGGCATTCCCAGAACTGGTGCGTGGGGGCACGTGGGAGGAGAGATCTGAGAGAAGGCGGGGAGATCTCTGCAGAGACCACGGATGCACTTCCCAGCAGGCCAGCCTCGCGTGACTGACTTCTTTAGCTTAAGGTACAGAATTCAGAAGGAAGGAGCCAAACCCTGGGAATGTGTCTTTGTTGCCTCCGAGGCGAGGAGTTGCCAGGGTCTGTGGTTTGGCTGTGGAAGGAACAGTGGAAGCGTTTTCTCTTCCATTCTGTCTGCATAACAGGCTGGCCGAGCCCACGGCGTGTTAGTAAGTTCCTGGCAAGGCAAGTGGTTTCCGTCTTACTTCACTGCTGGCTTCCCTGAGACTCAGGTTTCCCAAGTCCCTTGTGCTTCGAGGTACAAGTCCCCTCAGGTACCATGATTCTTCCTCCATTGGTTCCCCCAGACCTTCCCAGTCACCAGAAGGCTGGGTCCAGGCCCTCATTTGTGGGAATCTGCAGCCAGCCTCCTCCTGCATCTCTTGCTGGACGATTGCTCAGCAAAGGCTCTAAGAGCAGAACTGTGGTCCTGGCCTTGGTGATGCTCCGGCCCACGGTCTCTCAGGGGGCCCAGGTGTTCCAGCTGCAGCTGCCAGTGGCCACGTCTCTGATCTACCACAACACCTTCTGGAGGGACTGTGTTGACAGACCAAGACTCTCATCCAGAAACATAATACATCTCCCCCTTTACTCAAATCTTTTACATCTCTCAATAAAGTTTGGTTTCTTCACCAAACCCTATGCATTTCTCAGTAACTATATTTCTAGGTATATTCTCTTTGAGTTGACCATGGCCAGCAATCTAAAAAGGCTCTGAGATAAGATCTAAAAACAACCTAAGTGCCCATCAGCAGATAAGTGGATAAAAAAAGCTGTGGTACATTTACACCAATGAATACTATGCAGCTGTAAAAAAGAAGGAACTCTTACCCTTTGAGACAACATGCCAGGGGCCTGGAGGTTATTATGCTAAGTGTAATAAGCCAATCAGAGAAAGATACGTATCACATGATCTCACTTAAATGTGGAATCTAATGAGCAATATAAACTGATGAACAAAACAGATCTAGAGACATAAAAGCATGCAAGAGACTAACGAATCTCAGAAGGAAGGTGTGGAAGGAGAAGAGAAACCCAGAACTTATGTGCACAGATGCATAACCCATGGACACAGACAATAGTGTGGGAGTGGGGAGAAAGGGGGTAATGGGGGGGGGGGAACGTCTGTAATACTTTCAACAATAAAGATACATTTTAAATAAATAAAATAAAAAGGCACTGAGATGCCTGCTGGCTGCTGGGAGTTCTAATGAGGGCCTTAGCCAGGATGGCACCATCTGTTTTCTCTAAACAAACCACTTCTCTCCCATGGAGAAACACCACTGCCCTGCAGGTTGTGTGAAGCCCAGCTGCTCACTAGCAATTTCTGGTCTGTACAGGTCATCCCCAAGGGACTGTGGAGAGGGTGCTGCTCACCACAGTGAAAGCCTGGATATGGTCCCCCACCTACAGTAATGCCAGGAGCAGGTGTGGCCACCTCGGCTGGTCACCATACTTGGCCAAGGCTGCCTGACTTACTACACATAGAAGGGCTGTGGGCAGATGACAGGAAATGCTTTCTCCTCAGCTGAGCTCACTGGGTGCCTGTTTGGAGGAACATCACCTTCAGCCACAGGTATATATGGGTGATGTTTGTATTTCTTGCTCATTTGGGGATTTGATTTCCAGCACACTTGGGTCTCAACTTCTGCACCTGGTTTTTCACATCACTGGTCCCAATGATTCAGTAAAACCTAACTCATGAGATTGTGGTGAGGCACAACTGACTTTGCCAAGAGCCGCGCAAATGAGAGGCACCACAATTGACCCGAAGACTAATAATAAATGTACCATCGGAGGAACCAAGATGGCAGTGTAGGTAAATGCCTGTACTTGCCGCCTCCCACAACCACATCAAAATTACAACTAAAATACAGAACAACCATCATCCAGAACCGCCAGAAAGCTGGCTGAATGGAAGTCCTACAACTAGAGAAGTAAAGAAGAAAGCACACTGAGACGGGTAGGAGGTGCGGAGATGTGGAACGGGCTGGTCCGGCACCCACGTGGGCTGCTTTTTTAATTTGGAGGGAAAGTCTCTCTGCAGAGGCCCCCCAGAGGAGCAAGGGTCCCAGCCCCACACCAGACCCCCAGCCAGGATTCCAGAACTAGGAAGAGAAGTCTCCATAACTACGGCTGTAAAAACCAGTGCAGATTGGGGCTCAGTGACACAGAGGCTGCTGGAGACCCAGCTGTTCCTCTTAAAAGGCCAGTGCATCAACTGAACTTACAAATTCCGCTTTCTCCGGCTTCCTCTGAGCTCCAGGCTTCCTGGTTCAATGGCTTCAAACAAACAAACAAAAGGGTGAGGCTCTGGGAGACACAGACACATACCAGGAGGAACAGGATTGTCTGGCATCGGAGCAGGAACTTGGGGGCAGCTTTCTCCCAGATGGAGGTGCTTGCAGGGATCATATGCTGGGACCTCCCTGCTTGCAGGGCTGACTGGCAGCCATTTCTGTTTACTCCGCCCTGGTGATTCCCTAAGAACCCGCCTCATCCAATTTACCACCTCACTCAAGCTGTGTGCAGTGGCATCTGCATATGAATGGCCTGTCCTTACTTAGGCTAAACAAGCTACAGCTGGGTCAGGGAGTCCCGAACCTATCAATAAAAGGCCCAAGACCCAGCACCAGCACTAGCCTGTCTTGCTTCACAGCTGGGTCTCATCTGGGCACTTCCAAACCCCATATAAAGAGCAGGAATCTGTGGATCTCTATAGCTCCTGCTGGGTGGCCCAGGCAGTGGCTGACTTTGCACCTTCCTGGAGACCCAAGAGCCAGTGTACCCAGTGGTCAGTGTCAGACCATACGAGATTACAACTCTACACATCCATAAGCAATACACTTCAAGGGGCAGACCCAGTGAGCACCAAGGCCCCACTGAAGCAAGTCCTGCTCCACAGGGGTGTCACCTGCTCAGCAGCTCTCCCATTGTAGTCTCAGCTGGTTCTCACAGCCAATTGGCCTGCAGGTCAATTCGTCCCAGTGACACCAACAGCAATCAAGTCTCAACTACAATAAGTCTGTGCTCACTGCCCACAAGGGGGTGCACCTAGAGGGCCCAGCTCAGGTGACTGGGGAGGTTGCTACTGGGCCCTATAGGACACCTAATACACAAGGCCACTCTACCAACTCAAGGAGACATAGCAGCTCTACCCAATACATAGAAACAAACACAGGGAAGCAGCCAAAATGCAGAGACAAAGAAACATGTCACAAATGAAAGAAATGGAGGAAAATAAACTATTAGATATAGAATTCAAAACCACAGTTATAAGGTTACTCAAGAATCTTCTAGAAACCTCCAAGAGACTTAGTGAGACTTTTAAGGATCTTATTGAGAATGAAAAAAAAAATGGAAAAGACCAATCAGAAATTAAGCAGACACTGACTGAAATAAAGAATAATTTAGAGGGATTCAACAGTAGAGTAGAGAATTCTGAGAATCAAATCAATGATTTGAAATATGAGAAAGCAAAAAACACCCAACCAGAAGAGCATAAAGAAATAAGAATCCTAAAATATGAAGATAGTATAAGGAGCCTCTGGGACAACTTCAAGTGTACCAACATTCACATTATGGGGGTGCCAGAAGAAGAGAGAGAGCAAGATATTGAAAACCTATTTGAAGAAATAATGACAGAAAACTTCCCCTACCTGGTGAAAGGAATAGACTTACAAGTCCAGGAAGCACAGAGTCCCAAATAAGAGGAACCAGAAGAGAACCACACCAAGACCCATCATAATTAAAATGCCAAGGGCAAAAGACAAAGAGAGAATCTTAAAAGCAGCAAGAGAAAAGAAGTTAGTTACCTACAAGGGAATGCCCATACGACTGTCAGCTGATTTCTCAACAGAAACTATGCAGGCCAGAGGGAGTGGCAAGAAATATTTAAAGTAATGACTAGCAGGGACCTGCAACCAAGATTACTCTACCCAGCAAAGCTATCATTTAGAATTGAAGGTCAGATAAAGAGCTTCACAGACAAGAAAATGCTGAAGGAGTACATCACCACCACACCAGTATTATATGAAATGTTGAAGGGTATTCTTTAAGAAGAGGAAGAGGAAGGAAAAAAAAGATAAAAAATAGCAAAATGGCAACAAACACAATCAACAATTGAATCTAAAAATCAAAATAAATGAATAAGAAATCTAATGAATAGAATAAACTGGTGAATAAAATAAAATCAGAGGAATGGAAATGGAACAGACTGATGATTCTCAGAGAGAAGAGGGAGGGGGCAGGAAGTGATTAAACAAATCTTATATGCATATATTTCATTACCTATGGACACAGTCAATAGGGTGGTGAAGGCCTGGGGTGGGGTAGGAACCAGGTGGAGGGGTGGCAATGAGGGGAAGAAAGAGGGACATCTCAACAATAAAGATTAAAAATAATAATAATAAAGGTACCATCAATACCTTTTTTCAAGATGACAATTAATTATGGAGTGTTTACATGCAGGTAGAATATAAGAGATTCTGACAGCACCAGAAAATGGTGACAACAACAAAAATAATAATAATACTAGTTCATGTTTATTAATCACATACTTCATGCCAGGCACTGTACTGAGGCCTTCATGTGAAGTTTCTCATTTACTCTTCAGGCAGGTAATATTAACCATCCATTGTTACCAAGTTTTAGTGACCTTTGCCAAGGTCACATCGCTTCTAAGTGGCAGAGCTGGGATCCAAATGCAAAGTACAAAAGACTTGAGCCTTGCTCCCAAGAAGCTTCCAGACTATCATGAAAAATAAAACATATTTACAAACAAGACATAGTCACAGAAAAAAATAAATCCAATTCACAATCTTACAAAGAAGGTAATAGAAGGTAGATCATGGATTATAATTTTTACCTGGGTTAAAATTTTTTTTTTTTTAAATATATTTTATTTATTTTTTACAGAGAGGAAGGGAGAGAGATAGAGAGTTAGAAACATCGATGAGAGAGAGACATCGATCAGCTGCCTCCTGCACATCTCCTACTGGGGATGTGCCCGCAACCAAGGTACATGCCCTTGACCGGAATCGAACCTGGGACCTTTCAGTCCGCAGGCCGACGCTCTATCCACTGAGCCAAACCGGTTTTGGCGTGGGTTAAAATTTTTACTGAATTACTCAGAACTGCAAGTACCTTGTAAATTAATAGACATTCATATTCAAGTGTTAGTATTCTGACTTTTCACTTATTTGATTTAGGTGCAATTTGAGAATGACAAATTTTTTGCTTTTCTTTTAAATTTTTCCTCCCTCAGCTCAGATCCGTGATAAATACGTGTGTGTGGTAGAAATATTTAATATACAGCACACGTTGAGTAATATCCTGAGAGTATGTTTATAAGGCAAGATTTATGAAAGGCAATCTTTAGTTAATAGACCACATGCTTCAAATGTTGGCTGCTTACACCTGAATTTCTCAAATAGGAGAGCTACAGATTGATCTCAAATTCTGCAGAAAATGCTTACATTTTGTTCCTGGTATGATGACAACCCAAAGGAAACTAAGCAAGCACGTTCTGGATTAGCCAGATGAGTTATTTACGCTCTGAAAGCATTAGTATATATGAAAAGTATCATGTGAAAAGTATATGGAAAGTCGATGGTGAGCAAAGATGAATGGTAGAAGTCATGTTAATATTAAATTTTAACTTTACTTAGAACATTAAAAAGTAAATGAAAGAGAACATCATGACAAGTCGAGAGAGAGATAGAGAGACCATAGTACAAAGGGGAAAGCCTTCTAATTGTAAATAGCACTTTGCCCCTGATTTTTGAACAAGGGCCTTGCATTTCCCTTTTGCACTGGGCCTGATAAATTAGGTAGCCAGCCCTACCCAGGAGGTTAACACTGCAAAGACTTTAAAGATTATCTATCTCAATCCCTTCATCAGACAAGGAAGATGAGGCCCAGAGAGGTGAACTGGCAACTTATTTAGAAAATTAAGAAGGAAGAACAGGATGGAAGGAACTTCCTCCATCTTCACACCTTGATCTGTGAACTGGGGTCTCAAGGAAACACGCTAAATCCACAGGGATACACACCTATCCAACCTGCCCCTGCCCAGTTCTCTAGTATTCACACCCTCCCAGGGTTCCTAGAGCCCGCCTTGTCTCCAGGGTTCAGGGCAGTAGAGCCAAAATCCCAGCATTATTTGCAGCTGCTGTGTATTTTGGCCCCATTCCCACCATCCTGGATTCCCCCACTAGGCATCACTCCCACACACTCAACAGCCAGACAAAGTCCTACCACACCACTGGGTGTCAGGGGACTTTCAGCGGATGTGCGTTTTATTCTTGACAGCGTTTGGCTTCTAGTAAGTCCACAAAGCCTTCGGATGTCTGGGACATGCATTGTTCAAGGTGGGGTTTAGGGGAGAACAGAGAGAATTTGCCTCCTTGGGACAAATTTCTTCCTGCCTATGACAATATAGAAAGGGAAAGAAGAAAATGCTAGAACTGACCTGGGAAACATGTGAGGTCTTTTCCTACTGCTCTGCTAAAATCCTTGCTACGAAGCTTAGAAATGTTGATTTGAAAAAATTTACCTTTTTGCCTTGGCCAGTGTTGCTCAGTGGTATTGCCCACTGGATGGTCTTGGGGTTGATTCCCAGTCAAGGGCAGGTACCTGGGTTGCAGGTTTGATCCCTGGCCCTAGTCCAGGCATGTGCAGGAGGCAACCAATCGATGTGTCTTCCTCACATCAATGTTTCTCTCTCCCCCCCTCCCTCCTTCCCTTCCATTCTCCCTTAAAAAAAAAAAAAAAAAAAAAAAATCAATGGAAGAAATATCCTCTGGGTGAGGATTAACAAAAGAAAAAAAACAAAAAGAAAGATTTAACTTTTTTTTTTTACCAAGGCAAGTGATTTAATAACACAGATAACAAGTCTTTTTATCAGATGTCCTGTCATCTAATATTCTAGCCAGCACCCCACCCCCACCCCAACTCTCTCTCTCTCTCTCTCTCTCTCTCTCTCTCTCTCTCACACACACACACACAAACACACACACACAGAGTTGGGTTTTTTCCCACTTCTTCGGGGAATAAGAAGAAAATGGACACTTTTTTCAAATTGCAGTGAGATCATTTTACCCTCCCCTGCAGTCCTAGAGCCCAAAGTACTCCCAGAACACAGACAGCGGTGTCAGAAAGGACACCATGTACCATTTCTGAACTCCACCCTGCCTTCCCTCCAACTACATTAAAATCCTAGAGCAGCAATTTTCAACCTTTTTCATCTCACGGCATACATAAACTAGTTGCTAAAACTCTGGGGCACATCAAAAAAATATGTATTTTGCCCATCTGACTGAAAAGTACATATAATTTTGATTCATTCACAGCAGGCAGCTATGGTCTTTTTTTTAATCTTTATTGTTGAGAGGATTACAGATATCCCCTTTCTTTTGCCCCACTGCCCTCCTCCATCTGGTTCCCACCCCACCCCAGGCCTTCATCACCCTATTGTCTGTGTCCATAGGTTATGCATATATGCATATAAGTTCTTTGGTTAATCTCTTCCTGCTCTCCCTCCCCTTCCCTCTGAGATTCGTCAAATCTGATATTTCCATGCCCCTGGTTCTATATTATTCATCCGTTTATTTTGTTCATTAGATTCCTTGTTCATTTATTTTGATTTTTAGATTCCATTATTGATAGACATGTATTTATTATGTTGGCTGTTGTCTGTTTTGTTTTGTTTTTGACAATCTAAGGAAGGGGGGGGGGGGGGTCAATGTCCCCGACTAAATAGTCAGGTGTTGCATGTTTTAAGAATTCTTGCAGCACGCTGGTTGAAAATCACTGCCCTAGAAGGACATTTTCTTTGAATAATATGTTTTCTGGGACTTCCTTGTGCTGCCTGAAAAGTACTTCTTGTTGAATGAAACCGTTTGGGCACAGGCTATAGTAGCTGTGGAGTGGCGATGGGAACTGGGACTGTGGTCGCACCCTGGTCACCAGCACACCCTCCCCCAGCTTTCAGGCTGCTCCAGCTTTCAGGCTGCTCCAGCTTTCTTGGAGAAAGTCCTTTCCAAGGACTTTACAGCCACAAACACACACACACACACACACACACAGACACACACACAGTCTGGCTTCCTTGCTATGGGGGCAGCTTCAGGCGCTCCACCTCCTGACCCTCTGGCCCTGCATGGACCCCACCCCTCACAGTCAGGCCTCCCAACAGATGCTGGAGTCTCTTTCCACCGGCTCCTGGTGCTGGACTTGTGGTCTCTCACTTGTTTCCCGAGATTTCTTGCAAGGACTCAGACTTGGGTCCTCCTGCTCTTGCGTGAACCAGTTCAAGGCACCAGGCCACCCAGGGCCTCCTCGTCACTCGCAGCCCATCCTGGGACGATGAAGCGCGTTCTGGACGCCAGCACGTGATCTCGCTCTGGACTGGAACTCGGGGACAGCGACTTCTTTTTCTATGCTTCCCCCTTGCACACGAAGGCCTCGTGCAAGGCTGGGATGGAGGCTCACAGTAGGTGTCCAGTAACAGTTGGATGTAAAAATTTAGTTTCCCACGGCGAGCACAGCCTTGTTTGTTAACGTGCTGCACAGAAACTCAGTAAACACGGGGTTACTCTGACTTTGGATAAGTATCTCCCGGCGGCGGCGTGTTCTCAAAACCCTCCCTCCACCACTGCGAAGGCCACAGGCAGGTTGACACGCTCAGGAGGTCTGAAACTCCATGCGGCTGCTCTGCCCAGCTGGAGGGCACTGGGGGCTTTTGTTGAGCTTTGAACAAATCCTGGGATTATTTATCATTGAAAATCCGACTCCAAGAGCCTTCAGATCCGCGAAGGAGTTTATTATTCTCCTCCCCCACATCCTTTCCCCATCCCCTCCCCTCGCCCTCTGCCCTGACAGCCTGCCACACTCCCAGCAGGCTCTCCGGCTCTCTCCAACCTCAGAGCACCTGTGCTTGGCAAGAGGCACTCCCATTTGACCCTGTGATCCCACTACTAGGAATATATCCCAAGAAACCAGAAACACCTATCAGAAAGGATATATGCACCCAGATGTTCATAGCAGCACAATTCACCATAGCTAAGATCTGGAAACAGCCTAAGTGCCCATCAGTAGATGAATGGATTAGAAAACTGTGGTACATCTACACGATGGAATACTATGCTGCTGTTAAAAAGAAGGAACTCCTACCATTTGCAACATCATGGATGGAACTGGAGAGCATTATGCTAAGTGAAACAAGCCAGTCAATGAAGGAAAAATACCACATGATCTCACTCATTCATGGATAATAAAGACCATTACAAACTTTTGAACAATAATAGATACAGAGGCAGAGCTGCCTCAAACTGATTGTCAAACTGCAGTGGGAAGGCCAGAGAGAGTTGGGGGGCAGGAGGGAGGGGAGTAAGAGATCAACCGAAGGACTTGTATGCATGCATATAAGCATAACTAATGGACATAAGACACTGGGGGGTAAGGGAGGGTAGTGGTTTGTCAAGGGCGGGGGGGGGAAAAGGATACTTATGTAATACCCTTTGTAATACTTTAAGAGGAAAATAAAAAAAAAAAAAAAAAAAAAAAAAAAAAAAAAAAGAGGCCGCCTTCCAGGAGTCCAGAATCGCAGACCACCCCGCACGCCACACCTGCCCTCTGACTGGGGTGGAGCATCAAAGAGTGAGAACGGCCAGCTGAGGCGGAAACTGACTCCCTTATTGCAGGCTCCTCTCAGCAGGGGCCCGCAGCAGAGTCGGGAGAAGGAATGGAGGCCTCTGTGCCTTGGTGGGAGCTCAGTTCTGTTTCCAACCCTCGGGCCCCCTCCCACCCTGCTTCCTCCACTCTCCTGGCCTGGGCCTAACCCTCCCTCCAGCACAGCATGCTCTTAGGCCTCTAAGAGGCACACACGGAGGCCAGGTGACCAAGAAAGAGAAATAACAAAGAACATTAGAGCTGGAGAGGCTGGCAAAGGTATTCTAAGTTCGAGAATGGAAAACTCTGTTAGTTGCAGGGCCCTTTCTTCAAAAGAACCTTACCAGAAAACGCAATGAGCAAAACCAACAAAACCGCAGAGAGAACAGCCCACACTTGTGCTCTCTGGTTTTGCTCCTTCTCCTGGGCCAAGGTGTGTTCACTCCACTCCCCTTCCTTCGCTGCCTCCCATTCCAGAGGCCCTTGACACCTGAGCCCAGCTGGGGTGTGCCATCTAGAGATGGTGTTTATGGAAAGTTGTAGAAGACAGGTGTTCATCAGACTATTCTTTCTTGCAATTGGTAGAAGCCCAATGCACACAAGCTTCATTCTACTGGAAGGGTACTGGAGCTCTCATCCACATGCCTGGGCTCTCGGTGCCAGGAAGACCTTCTCTCTCTGTCTCTCCGCCCTCCTTACCTCTACTTGGCTTCATTCTCTCTCATAGACAGGATTTTCAGGGGTGACTGAAAACATAGCCTCTGGAACCCTAGATTCCCATCCATCCTCCCTCCCTCCTTAAGTTAGGAAGCCTTCAGCACTCACTCTTCTTAGATCATTGGAAAGGCCTCTGGCCCACATTCTGTCATATGCCTACCCCTGAACCAATCACTGTAGCCCTTGAGATGAACACAGCCCTGAAACAAGGCCCTGACCCTAAAGAATGACCCCCACGAGTTCCACTTCAAGACTTACTAGTAGAGAGTGGGCTCGGAGAGCCTTGCAGAGCCCCCGGACCACCCACAGAGGGAGCCATGGACACTGCCCCCTACACAGCCAGAGCTAAACCCCCGCATTCGCTGGGAGCATGTGTGTTGTTTTCCTTTTAAACTTAATTCAACTTGAAAGGCCTCTTCATCTTATCTTGTGCAAGTGAGCAAGGGAGAGTGTGTTTGTTCCGTGGTGCAATAAATAACCTCTCATTATGAGAAATGTGATGCCTCAGTCCACTAAGCCATTTGGTAACAATAATCTGACATTACAGAAGCTTTTCTGGTGAGACCAGAGATATCTGAGCCACTTCCCTTTTCAAACAACTCTAGCTAATGGCTTTCCCTGCTATTAGTGGACTGAGTCCAAGCTCTCTTTGATTTGTGGTCACTTGATTGGGTCCTGACAGGAGAGGCTGAGCTTTGCGAGGAGGAATGATCGCCTGCGAACACTGCAGGGTGATACAATTCCTGTGGATCCAGAAAGACCACAAATCTGGAGAAACTTAATTCCCCTGGAGAGATGAACATATTTGTAAAGGCTTCTCATTCCTAGGCTGGCCCCGTCCTCACTCTGACAACTCAAGTTGGCCCCCTCTGCTTCCTCAATTTTCCTGACGCTGGGAATGCTGTCTTGGAGAGGAGGGGGGGTCTTCTCGGGTCCTGCTCCACAGAGCCAGAGCCATTTAGAAAATGATCCAGCCGCACAGCCAGGCAAACAGGACAAACCACCATATCCTTAGGCAAAGTGCCAGTCCTCGGAGGGTCCCTGAAACCCTGTCTATGAATTTCAAGCTCTGAGTCCAGGGGCCCAGAGCAATGGCAGCTGGAGGGCAGCAGTGTGTGAGGCCACGGAGTCGACTCTCTCTTACTAATAGGAAGAGAGGCACCATTTTGTACTGCGAAGATGTATGACCACCTGCATGCTTCTGGACTAATCCACAGGCCATTGGGGGGAGGCGGGTGTTTGGTACCATGTGACCTAAAAGAGAACAACAGTAGAGCTTGACACCACGCTAGGCATGCGGCACACAGGTTGGGAGAAAGAACACCAGGGTGACGGCATTGGTTTTGACACTGGAGACCTGCGAACACTGCAGGTCTCCAAACCCTAACAACTCAAGGTTATCTTGGGCTTGGAAGGGACTTCCTTTTTAATAAACTTCCGATCTGGGAATAATTATAGATTTGTAGAAAAGTTACACATACAGTACATAGCTCCCATACCCCTTCACCCAGTTTCCACTAACGTTAGCATCTTTCATTATCATGCTACATTTGTCAAAATCAGGCAGTTAACATTGGTACAGTACCGTCAACTAAACTCCAGGCATTACCCGGAATTCACCAATTTTTCCACTAATGTCCCGAGATCCTGCATGGAATATAGTCACCATGTCCTCTAGTCCCCTCTGACCTGTGATGGTTTTTCCGTCTTTCCTTGCTTATCATGACCTTGACCATTTTGAAGGGTACTGGACAGGCATTTCAGAGAATGTCCCTCGATTTGGGGGTTGTCTGATGTCTCAGAACAGACTGCAGTTATGGGGTTTGGGGAATAGCCACCGGTGAAGTGCCTGGGAGGAATTACTTCAAAGAACAGGTAGCTGCCTTCAAACTGACCTGCCTGCAAACCAAATTGTGTTTTGTTTGTTCCGTCTGTATTTTTAAGAAATTTTGGGCTGAATTATTTCAATTCAGACTTCCAACTTCCCTTAAGAAACAGAAAGAGCTGGTGACTGCATGCTTGCCTGGCAGGCACAGGCAGGCGCTAAGAAGCAATGGCCTGAGAGGCCCTCCCTGCTCAGCCACTGACTGTTGGCCCTCAGCTCCATGGAGACTGGCTGGATCTGACAGGTTGGGAATCCACCAAACCAGGAGATGGCCTTGTTCGAAGTAGGCAAACGTGCAAACAAGTCATATGAGCAAAGCGGCAAAACCAGGAGAGATGGAGCCAACTTTGGGCCTGGCCAGTGGGACCCTGGTCAGAGAGATCCTCAGGGACTGTAAGTAACCGGATGGCGTTTGTCATAAGATTATGCAACACTGTGGAGCTGTGGTTCCTGTAACTTGTCTGCCTCAGAGGAACTAGTGTGTATTGACTTTCTCCTGCTGGAGGCAGAATCATCACTTCGGTTTGCCAGTATTGAAAGTGCTCAGGTTTCTGGAAGAAGCTTGGACTAAAGAACTGAAATAGGCATCTCTATATTGGTTTTATTCTTAATAATAGAGAGTGCTACCACAGATTCATGAGAAATCGATTTGGTTCCTCCCCTTGCACATCTACTTGACCAGTAGCTCTCCATGGAGCCATAGCCAGAGAGAGTCGGCACAATTTTCCTGTTTGTCCCATAAAGAGGAGTCGAACAGGAGGGCGGGGGAAAGCATTGACTAATGAAAGAGCCAACAAAATACTGGCTGCTCAAGTAACTCTTTGCTTTAGCTCAGATTTGCCTTTTCAGAAGAAATTCCAATATCTAGCTTCATAACTCAGATGCATACGTATGGCTTTTTTAAAGCACCCAGAAAAATCCAACATGGCATTAAAAAGTCCAAAATTAGAATATGCTCTTGAGGTCTTTGCCCAAAACACAACACCCCACATTCCTGGTCCTTTCCTCTTCCCTGCTCCGATACCATTCTTGTGCCCATAGCAACATGTCACACACACACACACACACACACACACACACACGCATGGCATTTGCTATCTCAACATTTCTGAAAACTTCCTCTTACTTGTTTGAAAAGCTAAGGAAGTAGAAGGGGCTACTACTCCTGAAGTAGGAAACAAGATTCACTAATGAGCATGATGGTCTCTTTGACCCATTCTCTCAGCAACAATAAAAACGCAGCCACAGTTCAATTTAAGCAAACACCTAAATGAAAATTGATTTGCTGTATAGAAAACATTAAATTAATATTAAATCCATCAATAGTCTCTTTTTTTAAAAGCATTCGGAGTAGAATTCCTTTACTTAACAAGCTTCTCTCTCAACTATTCCAGAAAATGTTTTTTTCACAGATTTGATAGCACAGGTACCAAGTGTTCCATAAATAATGAGTACCATGCAAAACCAGATTCTAGTTTCCTTTAAAAGCTGAACGAAGTAAGTTTTAATCCGCTACATCTGAAATGCTAAGCAGCCACAAATGATTTGGATAAACGGACTTCCTCTGCCCCCTGCTGTATTCTAGGTAAATGACAAGACTTCCCAATTTAGCCTCAGGAGAAAGTCAAAATTGGCCCATACTACTAGCATCCTTTTCTAGCATATAAAGACTATGTGACTCACCGTTGCATCTCAGCATGTAGCATACATAGCTGGAATACAGCAGGTGTCTAAGTGCCGAATGAGTGGACATACAGGGACGTACACATTCTTATTTATAGTGGATGGTCAGGGACTTTGGCTACAGTATGAAGATATAAGACAACTGGGGAAAGTTGAAGGCTTATTGGATATTTGATATTGAGTAATATTTTATTCTTTTAGAAGTGATGAGTATTGTAGTTGCTAAAAATAAGTCCTGATGGTTTATGGATACATACTGCGGTATTTATAATTGAAATGAGGTATCTGAGATTTCCCTAAAAATAATTAAATTGGGGGTGGGGAGAGACATGTGGGAGTATATAAATGAAACCAGATTGGCTATGTGCTGATAACTATTTGAGTGATGGGTACATGCCAGATCATTACATGGTTCTCTCTCCTTTTATATTTGAAAAATCTTCATAATCATGTCTTTAAATATCTTAAGGACGTTTTCATTAAGTCCTGATTTAATCTGTGCCTGGCACTACACTTCCTTAATCAAGAGAAACACAGTCGGTAGGTGCGCACACAATGACACCAAAAACAGCCCAGAGGTAGGATCCTGACCTTTTACACAGACATGGCAGTAAGCACAGGAAAGGTCTTGACAGCTCATACCTAATAGTTACCTGCAAGGTGGACAGGAAAAAATTCACTTCTTAATGTTTTTAAATGCATTATTACAGGCGATTTTCACCTTCCGTATGAACAGAATCTTGTTTTCTCCATCTTCTGGTGCTTTTCCTAACACAGCCAAGACGGCTTTCACCTTGTGTTAGGGACATCACTCATCTGTATCTGAAACTTCGTATGGATTCTCAGTTTCCCAGCCATCTCACAGTACTGTGGTGAGTATAAAAGTGCTGATGTATGTGGGGGTGCTTTACTGTGCCAGGCAAAGGCTGTGATCCCCACTCCTAACCCTTTTTATACATACCTTTGGGTAATTTTGATCTGGTCAACTGCTAACTTGAGTTCTGATGAGCCCTAAGACATGAAACTACAAGAGCATAGTAGTTGTATTACACTGAAATATGTCAAGAATAGATCAATTCCTGTCTAAACTCCAGCAAACTGCAAATCTAAAGCAGACACTCCTAGATCTGGTACATGACTTCGGTAGAGGCAGTGGCAACTCTGTCCTACTTGGGAAAGCCCTAATTTAGCTTGGTTTGCCCAGGGGCCAACTGCCAAGTCCTCCCCATGACAGAGGCTCTAGGTGCACTCTAAGCGACAGTCATCTGAGCAGCAAACCGGGCCTCCCGGGAAGGTAGAGACCAGGAGCACGGCTGCCAGCTCTCCAAACAGGTTTTCATCACCACCCCACATCTAGGACACATGGAAAAACACACAGGCGCACAGGCCAATGCTGGTCGGTGTGGGGATTCGGGCCCTGAATGAAACTGCTGAAACCTAAAAGTGTCTCCAACTGACACCAGCTACCGATGCTAGCAGATAAGCAGCTAGTCAAAAAGCCAATTCCCTAGTTAAAAGACTGAACTGCTTAAAGTGACTTTCTGAAAGGCCATTTTGAACTTACATAGTGGACCACTAACAGCAACATCACAGTGTTCGCTGGCATATTTTTAATAGGTTCTTAACCAAGGCCTAAGCTTATTTTTAATCCCATAATGATGAAATAATGTAATTAACACCAACAGCACTCACACTACAAGGGTAAAGTCCCTCCCCTGTCCAATCTGGAAGTAAAATAAGTGAAGTAAGTCCAGCTCAGGGTTCTTTGAAAATGTAACCCTCAAAATGAAATACTGATTTTTGATTCTACAAAGACGATATTCACTGAAGCAACTAGCTATCTTCATGAGAAATGTGTAAGGCATGCTTATAACAGGGTCACAAATGAACTGCCTCTTCCACAAAAGTAAATTGTCATTTTTTTAAATATATTTTTTATTGATTTCAGAGAGGGAGAGGACACAGAAACATCGATGAGAATCACTGACCAACCGGGAATCGAAATGTGACCTCCTAGTTCATAGGTCCACATGCAACCACTGAGCCACGCTGGCTGGGCCAAATTATTTGCCTTAACTAGGAAGATAAATCACTTGTCCTAAATTATTTTTTTTAATCCTCATCCAAGAATATTTTTCCATTGATTTTTAGAGATAGAAGGAAGGGGTAGTGAGAGAGAGAGAAACATCAATGTAAGATGCATTGTTTGGTTGCCTCCCGCACGCACCCTGAACCAGGGCCAAGGACCAAGCCCACAACCAAGGTATGTGCCCTTGACTGGAATTGAACTTGGGACCCTTCAGTCCTCAGGCCGATGCTCTATCCACTGAGCTAAACCAGCTAGGGCCTAAACTATTTTTGTAAAAACCCACCTTGTAATATAGATTACTAAAAAAAAATTGTATCACAGAAAATGTACTACACTGAAGTTATTTCAGTCAACAGTTTATCTTTAACCTCTTTTATTGCTTCTTGCTTAAAAATGTTCAGAATCTTCCAGCTGAAACCAGTGTGTTCTTGGAATTCTTTATAGAAGTAATCTTCTCTGGAGAAAGCACACTCCTTCCAATACTAAAAAATCCAATGGTCTAGATTTCACAGCCCTTTAGTTTAGGAAAGAGTAAGCTATGTGTCTTTAATTTCAGAAGAATTGTTATTATACAACAAACTTTTTATTTTTTTCATTCATAAAAACAGTCCACAGCATTCATAAAACAGGGTAGTCGAAGAAATAAAAAGAGACACTTTTCAGGTGGATTCTTTATGTTTAAGAACAGATGAGTTGGTAGCAATTTAATACAGATGGAAACAAATACAATCCATAGAAAAACAGGAGTTGAAAGGGGGAGGAAATACCAACCAAGATAAACTTAGAGTTTTCAGGCATGCAATTCAATATCTGAATTTTCTTCACTTAAAAACCAAAGTAGGTGCTTTAACAGGTGTCCTAAAAGAAAGCTACAAAAATATTGCAAATGTTAACCTTACATGTATCACACACAAAAAATTAATAAATCCTGAGCTACACCCAGGCTAATCACAAGTTCTCCCTATCCAAAACAGACACAGAAAAATAACTTTTTACAAGCTTAGCTTAAAGGTACAATACCTTAGAGCTCTCACTTGGGTGTTTCCTGCTCATGCTCTTTTCAATATAAACAAATGTGGTATATGTAATGGAATACATACTTGAAGAATTCCTTAAAGAAAGAATCACAAGTTTCATTTTATATATACAACAAATTTTTAATTATGTACTGAAAATAAATTACAGGAAATAACTTTAAAATGCAACAGAGAACAAAGTCACAATAAACATTCCCATTGGATTCCCTTGGGGGGTGAGATTGCAGTGCTCAAGGAAGATAAATATCACAAATATATCAAAAACTTCAAATAGTTTATGCATTCACACACCGACGTGAGCCACAAACATTCCTTCACAGGGACTGTACTTATTAGCCTACCACAGGACGAGATTTTGCCATAAACTACAAAACTTTTAATACAAAATTGTTATTTATATATTTATAATTCATATACATGCCCTACCTGTGAGTTTAGAAAATAAAAGCTACACACTGTACAGACACTCTTAACTCATAGCTGTAGGCAACATTTTTGGATGGAATTTCTCCCCCAATAAAATTAACGGCATATTTTATGTACATGAAGGCTAAACTGCATAATGACAGTTCAGATTCCCAGATATGCATCTCCTTTTAGGGCAGGTTTATAAATTTCAAAAGGCAAGACAAATGTACACCTCAGAATCACTTTCTTAGCTACAAGAGTTGTCATGTAATTTCTGTGAAGTTTCTGATACATGCAATTATGTAATACTGGTATTGAAGGCAGTAAAGCAATATATACTTTTAATGTAGTGGCTCAATAAAGGCTTCATTGTCATTCCAATCTGATTCTTTATACAGTGATTCATAGCTTCTCTAAAAATTAAAATTCAATGGGACACTGTTAGAGAGACTCTAAATAGATTTCTTAAAATATTTCCCTGAAATATCCTTTTACATAAAACAAATTTCACTAACATTAGCTTAAGTAAAAAGGAAAAGAAAGATTTAAAAACATGGCACAAATGTGCATGATAAACTAATGCTCCTCAGCCAATTTCCATGCCGTAGGAGCCATGAACAGAATGCTTAAAACCAACCAACAATTTTCACACTCTGTGGCAGCCATCTGTGAAGCCAGTTGTACTAAACTACTTCTACAGTTGATTGTAAACTTTGGTTTATTTGTATTTGAGTTCTCATTGTACAGCAAGCATGAACAAGAGGGAGAGTGGAGTCCATGAGGAGATGAACTGTCAGTCTGTCTTTAACCGGGCATGATGAGACACCTGGTCAGTCAGGCCTGCTTTGATAGAGTTTGTTACAGACTGTCTTATGTTTTCCTCCATCAAATTATCACCCAGGGGCTTCAATACCTGTGGTATGAGAAATGTGCAAAACAAATAAAAACATGAGGTAAAAAAGGAGTTACACATAAAAATAGATATAAAAATTCAATTCAAAGCAATGAAGAAAATAATCAGGAATGTGGAAAATAAAAAGATGCTTCTCCCAAAAAAAAGTTATGATGCTATAAATAATGCAGTTAGACATTTTTTAATGCAACAAAAATCACTTTCCTCTTATTCAAACCATTTACAATTCCTATGAGATGGATGTGCAATTCCATACCCTATTTGCAGCATCAAATCTGGTATGTACACAGCATTTATGCAGACCGGCCCAGACGGTCCTGCTTATTGTCCTACATGTATAAGTGTGAACACTTCAGATAGAGAAAAGAGTTTAAAATACTGTCTAATTTTTCTTCTTGTTATTGTTGGATGGCAGTCTCTGTCGCTGTGCTGATGAAAGAGCACGATGAACCATTCGGCTTCTAGTAACTTCAAACAGTTTGGAAAACACCTAAAACATGGAGTGATTTGTTAGGAGAATCACTGAGAGTGCCTGCAAGTTAGAGTTTAAGACTACAGGAATTTGAGACTTTGTAGGTTTCTCACCTTCCTGGGACTCCTCTGAAGCAACAGAAAAGAGAAATGCAAAATAAAATTTAGACAAGTTTTGTTGACACAGCACAGACCTTCTCTGACTAGTGATCCCCTTACCTCAACTACACTGAAAATAATTTCACCCACTTGAGATTCTTCCATTGAACTGTTTTGTAATAATGGCACCTCTAAAACCTTAAGAATCAATGCTGTATAGGAGATGACTGGTTTTCAAAAGAAGACATTGTACAATTATTAAAATTCTTGTTGCAGAACATTAGTAATGGTCCAAAATTTTCAAGTGGATAACACTTTTTAAAAAAGTGAAGTCGTAATAGCTTTTAATCCATCTTCTATTAGAAGGTATCAAAGCAATGTGAAGAGCCAGACTTTTAAGACAAAAATTTAAATTTAACAAATATCCAAACATAAGCTTCCAAATCAGACCTGAATAAAAATGAGCATTTCTCTAAAGAATAAATTCAAAATCCAAATTAATATAGTGGGTCACATTATAAAATAACATTACAAGAAAAGTCACCACCCAATCAACTTTCTTTAAAAAAATGGTTTACTTCTTCAGTCTTTGCATTTAAAGCCAAAACCAACGTGGACCTGCATATTCTACATCTTCAATTAAGCCCAATACTTCATGGGCCCAGAAAAGATACCTGAAAATGCCCTATTTTACTGTCCATCAGTAATAACTGTAGCTTTCATTCTGGTCCTCGACATGATGCTAAAGTATTTCATGATGATCACTTTAATGACAACATCCTTAAATGCAATTTTCTGTTCATAGGAAATTCTAACACACAGTTGGCCAATATATAACATGGCTTGCCTTAGTAGAAATATGTCAGGTCCGACTTTGATTTCTGGGTGAAGTAAAGATTATGATTAATAGTTGGTTCTCTGTAGTGCTTTGCTTTGTTCATCAGTATTTCCTTGGTACAGAGGTGAAACAAAGGTTTTTTTGGTGTAAGAAATCACTATTGGATTGTTCCTTGTAGTATATCAGCAAATCACCACTATCTTCATGAGAGACAACGAAGACCTGAATGCCACCTAATATTTTCCCTGGAATATATGCATGCATTGGTTCTTGCCAATATTAGTAAGAAACTTCTTTTGCTTTCCTAAAGTACTGAACTTCCAAACTTCTTTTCCTTACCTTCATAACTCTTTCACCGATTACATTTCCTCTTCTCAAAGAAAGAAATCCTTAAAGACTTGCCCTGCCCACTGTCTGGCAGTTAGGCCTATGATTAAGAATCTGTCCAAAGGATATTACAGATTTAAGCCAACCAAAGCACTCTGAAAGTACGACTTTAAAGAAAAAAAACTCTCTCCCATTCACACTTTATATTCAGATTCTACATCCAAAGAAAACAGAAAAATCCTTTTGACATTTTGCATATAAAAGAAAAGCAGGTGCGCAAATATTGTGTGGGAGCAGGGGGAGTCACAGGGATGAGATTAGTCACTGAAAACCAAAAGACAGATACCAACCTGTTCCCACAGTGTTTCAGCAAGCTGATCAATCATTGTTCCAATTTCTCTGAACTCCCCAGAGTATTTAACATATGCCCAAGTACAAAGAGATGTCAGTGCCAAACCCATGACCAGGTTACACAAGACGGCTATAGAGTTTAGACCGATGAAGCCAGTCAGTCCTGAGATTATATACATAGCAAACATGACTGCAAACAGGGTGGCAGGTGTACGAGCAGCATAGAAGATATTTTTGCCATCGTTGTGCTTTATGAAATTTGCATAGGTTTCTTCAATTTCAGCTTCAAGCTGGTCCTGATAACGACGGCAGAAATCATCTCCACCCATTTTTTTAATTGAACGAAACTGTTTAATCGCCACTTCCTTGAGATCCAGATGTTTTCGTTCCAGATCTGAAGGTGCGATGTAAGGCTTGTCTCCACCACATACCTGTACAGACACAATTACAGTACGAAGGTTACATGCTAGAAATAATTCACACTTGAAAGTTCCCTACTCTTAGTGTTGTCTCAAAAAGTCAGACCACCTACATGGTTCAATTTTAAACTTCTTCATTATGTCTCACACATAACCATAACCTACTTATTTATAACCTATATGTTTAACTGACTCGGGCAAAATAAATTTTCCAAATATAACTAATACAAGTAAAGACAAAAATAATTACATTGAAATTTGAACTTGACTTCACTTGACCCACCAATACACCATAAGAGTACAAAAGACTACTGGCAAGGGAGTGAGAAAAAGATAATAAATTAAAAAGGTACTTTAATGTTCAAATTAGTAAGCTTAGCATAGAAATTGCTAGTGGCCTTAAGCTAGTGTTAATTACATTAGAAGCTATTAATTAACAGCACTATGAATCATGCGTCATAAAATATTCCAGATGGTTTGTGTAATCACTTACTACCCATCTCTTGCACTCTATGTGAATTATTTTGTTAGTTTATTTCCAGCAGAATTAGATAATAGAGAATTAGGAAATGATGTAAAATAACACTGTATAAAGAGTACAATTTACTTCAATTATTTTTTTTATTTTTTTCCCCTCCCTCCTCCCGCGCTCCCCACTTCAATTATTTTACATAATAAAAATCTATCTCACTCTTTTAAAATTTTAGTTACAAATTTAAATTTAAATTTTAGTTACAAACCTGTTCCATATTTCTGCAATAAATCTCTCTTGCTCCTGCTACTGCAGCAAGATTATTAGCTTCAGCTGTTGCCTAAAACAATAAAATGTGCCAATTTTATACAAAAAAAAAACTGATGACTCTATAAATTCTGATCAACACAGTAAGTTATATACAATAAAGAAGTCTAAAAATGAACCAGAGAAAATATTACCAACTTCCGGTTTTCCTTTTCAATGAAACACTAGTATAAAGAATACAGTAACACTCTTTCTGGCTTCTATAGAACTGTCTGCCTAATTTTATTTTGCTTAGGTTTGTTAAAATGGGTTTATAGAAAATACCACATAGTAGTATGCTCAGGAAATTATAGGCAATTAGATAGACACAAACCTAAAATGCATCAAGTCTCCAGATGTAAAGAATCAAGTATTACCCAATATGGTTCTCTCTCTCATAATCAATATTACACAAGGGATATTTTTAAATGCACAAAACAGCTTATTGGGTGATTTTTATGAGAAAATATTATTTAGTCCACCATAAAGTGGAAAAATTGCCTGAGACAGCATTAGAAGTAACTCTAAATTATTAATACAAAAAGAAAATAAGACTTATTTCAAACAACATTCACTGTCAAAGATGCAGAGGAAAGGAGAAGTGTGGTCCAGAGGCCCATTTTAAGCTAGCTTCTGAAACAGAAATGTTCCTACACTTTCTGAGCAACTAAAGGGAAGGTATTGAGGATTCTTATTTCTGGTGACCTATCTGTGTGCAAGGTCTGCAATCTGTAGTTACCAAAAACTTCAGGACCCATGACAAGTACTGATTTAAATATCTGATATTTATATGCATGCAAAGAAGCACCACCCCATTTACAGCATTTACTAGTATCTCTAAAGCAAAGATTTTTTTTCTCTTTCACAAATACATACAAATACATACACACTACCTGAAGCATGGACTTTGGATGTGGAAGTTCCTCTCCTTGATAAATTTTAATGTAAGCCTAAAAATATAGAAGACTTGTTATACTGACAGGTTATGCAATTTAGCTCTACAATCCAAAAGAAAGAAAAATCATAATATAAATATAAAAACAATCCACACTATTAAAAGGAAAGCCTAGACTTTAAAAATCATCCAGTCTCATTCCAACAAAATTAACCCTATGCTCAACATTATTAAATATATATTTTTTTAGTTGATTTCAGAGAGGGAGAGGAATAGAGAAATAGAAACATCAATGATGAGAGAAAATTACTGATAGGCTGCCTCCTGCACGCCCCCTACTGGGGATGTGCCCTTGGCCAGAATCAAACCTGGTAACTGAAAAGTCAGCAGACCAACGCTCTATCCACTGAGCCACACCAGCTAGGGCTCAACATTATTAAATGCCTATGTTGCTAAATAATATCCTAGAGAAATGTTTCTAAATATAATTCCAACGTGCATAAAAGTTATTTCTCATATTCCAAAGTTATATATAAAACGCCATCCACTTTATTAAAAGAAACACATAATTCTCCACTACCAATGTTTCAACTAAATATGTTAGAAAACATTATAATTCAGTATTTTACTTTGACCAGCTTAAATTCTCTCTCAGTTTAAGAAAAAAGAATTATGTACTTGTGGTTTAAGAGTAAGAAGGCAAGATGAGAGTTTTTAGTAAGTCCAGATAGGAATCTTTCATCTCAACTTTCTATTGACTAAATTAAGTCATAACTAAACAAAGATAGTATGTATAAAATGACCAAAAATATACTTAGTTAACTGTGTTTTCCCTTCCACTTACCCATAACTACTATGAATAAATAAAGGTCTTGCTTTGTCTATCAAGCTATAAAATTTTGAAAAGAACAGAGGAAAAAAATACTGCAAATAATTTACTTGCACTCAGAAACCAGTTCTGATACTTTCAGCGGCTCTTATCAGGACCTCAGAACTCTGAGAGAAGGCTTTTGTAAGCGCTCAAGATGGAGAATTATGCTCCCAATCCCTATTGTCATTCACAAATGACAGTGGTATTACAATACAGTGAATGGTTCTTCTCTCCATATCAGAGCTGGAGAACAAGTAGGATAGTTCTGTAAACAAAATCACTGTCCAGAAGATACAAGGTGTCTGCTAGAATGTTAAATAACCTTAAATGATGATATACCAAATTCAAGGCAGATATTATACTTTTGCTTTAAAATAAATTTCTTATACATATGTCAGCTACATTTCTAACGTAAGCAAAGTCATTTAATGGGAGAGTTTTCCTACCTTAAAATATTCTACAAGATCCCTGCAAGTGACTTTAGATCCACTTATCTCTTTTTCCACCAAATTCTCAGGGGCAAGCAGCAATGGCACCAGATTTCGAAGCTCTCGTTTAAAGTCTTCATCAATGTCTAGTGGACGTGAAATCAGTCAATATATTAGTCCAGAAAAGCTAAGAACTACCCATTGGTAAGAGCTCATAAAGTTCTATTTCATGAAATAAGAGTTCACAGTATCTATTACTTAAGTAGATTAACTTTAAACTCATCCAAACATGTCATATCCTAGAAAAAAATTTAGCACCCCCAACACTTCCCCTCACACCCCAAGAATTCTTTCAGTCAAATAATAAAGTGTGGACTACACAAACAAATCCCACATTAAGTATTAACTAAACCAGTGGTCGGCAAACTGCGGCTCACGAGCCACATGCGGCTCTTTGGCCCCTTGAGTGTGGCTCTTCCTAAGCCTTAGGAGTACCCTAATTAAGTTAATAACAATGTACCTACCTATATAGTTTAAGTTTAAAAAATTTGGCTCTCAAAAGAAATTTCAATCGTTGTACTGTTGATATTTGGCTCTGTTGACTAATGAGTTTGCCAACCACTGAACTAAACTATCCCTTTCAGAAAGCAAATAATTCAAAAATTTGTATTAATTGTTAAGATTTTTCCCAGCCATACTGTAAAAGTTTCATCAATCTTTAAGCCTTTTTCCATCATTCTCAAAATAATCCAAAAACATAATGAAGTTATACTACCATCCCTGAAAAGGAGAGACTTAAATCTGGTTGCATCAATAGAATACACTGGTAAAGCTTTATAGCAGAAAGCAACCAGATGAAATACTGAAATGTTCTCAGCCTTCAGAACTTTTAGGACATCAGTGCTGAGCAACAGACCACATTATAAAATGTTAATCAGTATGATAGCTGTTTGCAAAAAAAAAAAAAACAATGGAAAACTAGAAAGACCACATAGAGCATTATAATCACATCATTAACAATGCATCAAAATATCCTCCAGTATCAAACACAAAATTTAAGGAATCATGTATTTTTTAAAACTTTCAGCCCCTAAAAAATAAGTTCTGATTTTAGCAAGAATGGGAATTCCCACCTTTCAATCTCCCATCAAAACTAGGATTAGTTGCAACTTTAAGACCAGGATGTGGTAAAAGGAAGCAACCAAGATTTGAGAAACAATTGTGAATGTGCTTCCTTACATTCTGTAGCTCTTCATGCTGATTTTGCTTTACCTGAGGGCAGAAGGAGACAGAATGAAGGTGCAAATAGGAGCAAAAAACTTTTTAAAGAAAACACACACATACTCAATGCATGCACACTTAACTCAGATACTATTCCAGATAGGTGTTTGACAACAGAAAATTTTACTAAAGATCCATTTCTGACCACTTTGGTAAGACCCCACTTTGTCTTAAACCAGAAAAGATTGTTTTTCCCCCCTATGTTAGCTGCCAAGGACATAAAAAAATAATAATAATTAATCATAATATCTAACACCAGAATAACAAATCATGGTTGAGATTTATAAACCAGGTAATAAATTAAGAATCTGCCTTTAAAGTACTTACAATGGCAAAGAGAAAAACAAAGTATTAATCTGCCTACAAATAAAAGGGTCAAATAATAGCTAAAGTGAACCACTCCAGCACAGTCCAAAAAACCTTAGAAATTTGTTAGGATTTCAGCTCTTAGTCCCAATGATTATTTACGATTAATACTAGTTATCAATGTCTGGGGAAGAGAGATTGCTCTGTATTTCCTGGAAGAAAATCTTAACTTTAGATTTTTAATAACTACTTATCCCAATATAACTTCTCAAAAATCATTCTAAAAAACATACCAAAATACACCATTCATAATCAACAAAACCTGGAAATTACCTAAATCACTATCAAAAGTAGAACTGAAAAATCATTGTTTATTCATACAATGGAATACTGCAGAGCAATGAGAATAAATGAATAAGTTACATGCAACAGTATGGGTTAATCTCAGAAACATAATAATGGACAAAAGAAGCTATTCACAAATACATAGTGTATATGATTCCCTTCGTAAAAAGTATAAAAACAAAGCCAGTTAGAGGTCAGGATACTAGTAGAGGGTTTGTGGCTGGAGGAAGGGTGGGTGTCAGTGGATGGAGGTGGGTGATTCAGGATGCCAATAACATGGTGGCTATGTTTAATCTGTACAAATTCATCAAGCTGCACACTGATGATTTTAAGCACTTTTCTATGTTACTTCAGTAAGACACTAAAAATCCTTCTTGGCTTTGAAGTACATAATTCTGAGTTTAGGTAGTATGCCTCATGTGCTGTGTGTTAATTTCTTCTGAACAAACCAGAGAAAATTCTTGATGACTAAAATGATCTCCAACAGTAGGGTCTAAAAACAAAAATGCCTTTCAAATAATCCAAGATTGAGGAGCTGGTTTTAATCTCATTTTAAAAATAAGACAACTATATTGTACCCAAAGTTTATTAATACGGTTGAGAAACTAAATGTGTCATCACATAGGCAAAGAAAATTGTATTAATCAAAACAGAACCCTCTCCCTTATGAATAAAGGGACCTTTATGTATCTTTTGTGTATGTGAGTGGATGAGTAGTATCTGACATAAGGGTTTCCCCAATAATGCCATGGAGAGTACCTTTAGGAATAAAGGATCATGTTGGCGAGGTTATTTTCCAGGAATGCCTTGGTGTGGCATCTGCATGGGCCAGGAGACTGGATGTTTGGGTTGTAGTCCAGTTATCAATAATTAGTTGAAGTGATCAAAAGCAAGTCACTTTTCTGGGTTCTAGTTTTGTATTTTTTTTTTTTAAAGAAGACTGAACTAGATGATATTTAAGATCCCTTTCTAGCTCCATACGCTGTCATTCTATGAGACAGTATTCCTTGGAGAGATGGCCTCACATCATCTGTGCTCAGTGCATGCACATTACATTATCCAGTCTATTCCAAATGATCAGAAGATCAGCTGGGCCAGAGAGGAATATGCATGCAATCTAAGTAGGTAAGTAAGTCATTGTCCTCTTTTCACCAATTATGTGTGGAGTCATCTGGGCTAACTGGGATACTCAATTTATTCCAAGGATACCTAGAGATTGGTAGTCTAAGCAGCAGTCCAGGCAGCCCACTCCTTCACCTCGCTTGGCACTTACACTCTCCTAAGAAGTGGAGCTTACCTGCAATCTCTTTTCAAGGAATTGTTTTCCACCTTCCAAACCATA
Source organism: Myotis yumanensis (assembly GCF_028538775.1). Lineage (NCBI taxonomy): Eukaryota > Metazoa > Chordata > Mammalia > Chiroptera > Vespertilionidae > Myotis > Myotis yumanensis. The sequence continues at coordinate 18,734,483 of NW_027223762.1, forward strand.
TGAATGTTCATAAGGGTAACTCCAATCTCGAATCAAAAACATTAATGTCTATACACAGGGGGAAAAAGAAATCATTTTTACAAAATCTTACCAAAAAAGCCACTATTTTAACAATTGAAGCCAAATAAGGCCCTAAACCAGTGATGGCGAACCTTTGAGCTCGGTGTGTCAGCATTTTGAAAAACCCTAACTTAACTGGTGCCGTGTCACATATAAAAATTTTTTGATATTTGCAACCATAGTAAAACAAAGACATATATTTTTGATATTTATTTTATATATTTAAATACCATTTAACAAAGAAAAATCAACCAAAAAAATGAGTTCGCGTGTCACCTCTGACTCGCGTGTCATAGGTTTGCCATCACTGCCCTAAACAATCCTTATAAAAAAATTGTAGTATTAAATAGTTTAATACTGCTCAAAGTTATATCAAGGACCTGCCTAAACTAACACTCCCAGACCATATACCACCAAGCAATTGCCTCCATTTGAGAACTTCGCTATGTTCAAAGAGCTACCACAAGCAATAATGCAGGTTTTTTAAAATTAACTCCCCACCCAAAATGTGACAACCAAAAATGTCTCCAGACACTGGCAAATATCCCATTAGTGGTAAAAATACCCCAACTCAGAAAAAAATGAAACAGGACCAATTGAGTGTATTTCATCCATATGCACAAAATGAGCCTATAACGTGCCCAAGTATTTCATAAAAGTGATCACTTGAGCCAGACAAGACTGAGGTAGAATTGTTTTTAATAAATCTCTGTCATGAAAGGGCTCCACAGAAGCAAGCAAAGCAAATACTTCTAAAATAACTCCACCTAGATTAACTCTGACAATATTCTGTACCTATCATTTAAAAAACATGGGGATAAAAGAGCAGAAGGGAGGAGAAATATAATTCTCTATGAAACCAAAATAAAAAACAGGATTACCCTCAACTTGCAATACACCACACCAAAGAAGCCTATACTAGCCAAGACCGGTTTGGCTCAGTGGATAGAGCGTCTGCCTGCGGACTCAAGGGTCCCGGGTTCGATTCCGGTCAAGGGCATGTACCTGGGTTGCGGGCACATCCCCGGTGGGAGATGTGCAGGAGGCAGCTGATCGATGTTTCTAACTCTCTATCTCTCTCCCTTCCTCTCTGTAAAAAATCAATAAAATATATTAAAAAAAAAAAAAAAAGAAGCCTATACTATTTTGTAGTAGTTTATCATGTTAAAAGAAATTTAAGTGACTGTCTTAAGTTTTAGAATTAAATAACATCAAATTAAGAATCTATAGTCATTTGTTCTATTTCCTACTAGTATTTGGTTAGCCTACAATAAGTTGGTGATAATATTAACATAAATTAATATCAATTCTGCTGAATCTATTGCTAAAAATGAGTTTGTTGTAATGACCTGTTTTCAGTTACAAAATAAGATGACTTGATAGCTGTCCATAGGTAACTTTTAAAAAATGATAAAATATTTATTTACCTGAAATGGTTTCTGGTAGATTTCTTCCATTGCAAGCCTGCCATACTCTGTAAATAACTATTAAATTAAGTTATTTTAAATAATGCCTCCAAAGAGATTGAAAGAAGACATCTGTAAAACTGTTTTACAACAAACCACTAGATGTCAGATATCATTTGAAAGCCAAGCATTTAATTTTCTAACAGACTGGGTGGGTATATATTAAAATTTAATTAATAAAAAGTTTAATGAATAAGAAGTCATACATCAGTTTAAAATCATGCAGTATTAAATCTTCTTACAATGATATAGGCTTTTAGGGGTAAAGTCACAATAAAGTAGGAATTAATTTTTCAATACGTGGACATACATTAAGTCTTACGTACTTGCAAGTGCTGAAGATCATCTTCTTGAATGTTCTGAGACAAATTATATACCTATTAAAACAAAATTGTTTTTACTGGTACTTTATTTTGAATACCCAGCTGTGTATAGCTTTACTTATGGAAATAAAAGCTACTTTATACCTCGGTACAAATGAATCACTTAGCCACTCACTATCTTAATCCGTGGCACATGAAAAGGATATTCTCTTTTTTCCTAATTGTCAGGATAAAACATTCAGAGGAAAACAGTGTTAGTAAACTATAAAAATCACGAATACATGCATATGGGGCCTAAAAAGTGGCAGACTTTTAAAAAGGTATATTAAGTAGTAAGTTTCTATTTTCCTTCTCAAGGTTACTTTAATGTTATTACTAAACAGTTTTTTTTAAGTAAAGATTATTTCCAAAATTATTTTTTCTAAGTCAATGAATGTGAGGGGTATAGTTTTACAAAAATAAATTCCTCCCTGATACTAGTACAATCATAGTATATAGCTGATAGTTACTTGGTGGGTTTCTCAACTACCATCGATTCAAATATGGTTCTCTTTTTACATAAGTAAACTCATCAGACTAAATAATTTAACATGAAAATTTCAACAGCCTGTGCTAACTGAAAAAAAAAAAAATTAATAACAGTAGGTGGCACTCTCGCCCTTTCTGAAATGTTTAGGAAGCTTTCATAGACCAGAGCTGATGACGGAAGGTCTAAGTACTCTCAAGGAAGGAAAATTGGAGAAAAGATCCACTAGGTCCAGTCCTTCTGGCTCAGGTCTTCATAAGGTGACCTAGGCCACCACAGGAGAAAAATGGATGTCCACAGACGTCACTCTGCTAAGAAATAACGTTGTCTAAGAAAATAGGGTTGCTCCAAAGACAGAATAATTTGTTCTAACAGCAAATGAGTGATAATCTAGCTGAATCACTTGGAAGTCAAGAATATAAACAGCCAATATAGGTCAGCAAAATTAAAATAATATTCTCAGCTGACTAACTCCAAACAGATTACTTAAAAAAATAACTAATGACTGAAGTAATTAAACTCTAGATTTAAACTTAAAACCAAGAAAATAAATAAATAAACAAACAAACATAAAACCAAAAGCATGACCAACCTATTTTTACCACACGGGCCTTAGCTTTTAGATAAGAGGTCCAGATCCTTGTCTGAGCCAAGTTGCAAATAGCAATGAGAGACAGGATTTGTTCATTTAGATCATTAGTACTTAACATACTGTGTTGCACTTAATAGATGCTCAATAATTATTTGTTGAAAGTATAAATGAAAGGAGGATCAATTTGTCATTCATCTATCAGCCAGACAGCTTATGTAAGGAAGGTGAGAAATCTAGCCTCAAAGACCAGGAGGAAAGCAATAATAAAATATAACTTTAACCTTCCTGGTTATTAATAGCTTACAAAGCACTTTCTTATGCATTACCTCATTTAGATCTCATATCTGACTGCACACAACCACCACATGTGAGATAGGCAAGATGGGGAAAATACTCATTTCATAGGTAAGAAAGTGGATGAGTGACCATAAATGATTATCCAAAACCAAGCCTTCTACTACCATAAAATTGAATAAACAAACAAGAGAAAACCATGGTACAAGTTTTAGGACAGAGAACTCCACCCCACATTATATTTTAAGGCAGTGGTTCTCAACCCTGGCTGCACATTAGAATCACCTGGGAATCTTTTTAAAATCCTGATTTCTGGGCCTCATCCTCCGGAAATTCTGTTTCTTTATTATGGGGTGGGGCCACAACATTAGTAACAAAGAAACAGAATTTCCGGAGGATGAGGCCCAGAAATCAGGATTTTAAAAAGATTCCCAAATGAATCTAATGTGCAGCCAAGGTTGAGAACCACTGTTTTAAAGCAAGCCACAATGCCAGCTAATCTGAAGGGCTATACTGTGATAATATAAACACAAAGATGTGGCTTCTGCTTTCCTAAAGGGATTAGCAGTTCTGCCACCTTGCAAGATTAGAGAAAAAGAGGGTGAACAAAATAGACAAAGGAGACTGAGGATCCCCAATAGTATCATTTAGTTGATAGTGACAGATATCCCAAGCCCTATAATAAACAGAAGCCAGGCTGAAAAGTACTCCTCTTTTATCTCATAATATCCAAAACTTCCTTCCACTCAGACAGCTAGATACTTCAAATTGAGGAAGAATGGAAATGGGAACTTCAAGACTGGTCATATGTTCCAGATATTACTGGAAAGCAAAACAAAAATCCCAAGAGACTGTGACAGCATCACCTATAACAGCCGTGGGCAAACTACGGCCCGTTTGAAATGAATAAAACTAAAAAAAAAAAAAAAAAAAACCGTACCCTTTTATGTAATGATGTTTACTTTGAATTTATATTAGTTCACACAAACACTCCATCCATGCTTTTTTTTCTGGCCCTCCAGTCCAGTTTAAGAACCCATTGTGGCCCTCGAGTCAAAAAGTTTGCCCACCCCTGACCTATAACCTACCACTGAGAAGAAACATTTCTTATGTCAGGAGTACATATCTGGCAGCCATATGACTGAATCCAACTAAGGATAACATGCAATAATAACTTTTCCTTTAAAAAAAAAGGCATTAGATACTATGAAGAAAAACCAAAGGAATTGGCTATTTATTGGTTTATTACTTTCTTGGCAAGCACTCAAAGTATACAATTTTATACTGTGAGCCAGAACAGCAAGCATGAAATGTAAATAGCTCTAACTTTAACACTTTTTTCTCCGATCAAAAGGCATTTTGAGGAAGAGGAAAGGTATTAGGCTGATCTGAACCAATCATACCACAGCATCTCGTGTCTCACCTGGACTGAGCTAGTCATAGTGCTCAGAGCAAACACTGTTGCACAGTCTTTGATTGTTGACTGGCTATCGAAGGCACCCTGAGTATCCATTAGCAGCACAGCCACCTAGAAATTTAAAAGTTTAAAATACTAAGTAAAATATTCACCAATAGTGACTAAAAAAAATCTATCTATATATATATATATATAAAAGCCTAAGTGACCGTTATGACCCAACGACCAGAATGACAGAACAACCAGCCAACCACTATGACACGTGCTGACCACCAGGGGGCAGACGCTCACGCTCAATGCAGGAGCTGCCCCCTGGTGATCAGTGCACTCCCACAAGGGGAGCACCACTCAGCCAAAAGCTTGGCTCACAGCTGGTGAGCGCAGCTGCGGTGGCAGGAGCCTCTCCCAACTCAGCGGCAGCACTACCGAGCAGTGGTAGTAGGCACAGCGGGCCAGGATGAGTGCAAGCAGCATGGTGCCCGGCTTGGGTTCCTCCCTAGCTGCCAGCCACTTGGTGCATTGCTACATCCTCCAAGGAGTCCCGGATTGCAAGAGGGCGCAGGCCAGGCAGAGGGACCCCCTTTCCCCCACCTCCACCTCCACCTCCACCCCCTGCCTGTGCACAAATCCATGCATCAGGCCTCTAGTCAAATATAAAATAATAAATGCTAAAATCAGTAATTAGGACAAGAAAAGTACTCTAAGTTAACTATCTCACAGATTTTGACATAATAATCCATATACAGGGTGGGGCAAAAGTAGGTTTGCAGTTGAGAGTACACAAAACAGTTTATTCTTTTATTATTATTTATTAATTCTTGTATTACCTTCCATATGAACAGCTGTAAACCTATTTTTGCCCAACACTGTAAGTTAAAGTTATCAGACATTAATAGTTCTGTATTGTTTTAACTTTTAATATTAGAAAATAGCTCAAAAAAGAATACAGGAGAAAACACAGTAAGTATAAATATTTTACTTTTGTTCCATCAGGTCTGTCAATCACAAACACTTCATTCCAGACTTGTATGCCTGTTGTTTCTCTTTCACAACCACCTCGCCATGTAAAGCCAGTCAATGGTTCGTTGTTTCCACCAATCCAACTTTGATGATCCTGTTAAAGTCAAGCATAAACGTAAATTAAACACAAAAATTAAGAACTAGAAATATAAAAATCACCCACTCTTTATTTTACAGATGAGGAAGGTAAATCCAGTGAGATTAAAATACACTGGAACATTACACAAGCAGTTACAAAAGCAGTCCCAAATCTCATCTGAGGGGGTCCATCAAATATGGTCTCTCTCACACCTAAATCCTCTCTAATCAGCTCACATTTTCACTCTCTATGCTTCGAGATAAGTGGAGTCACAACACTTTTCCCCATTTTGGAAAGTTTTCTTATCCTATATAATAAAAGCCTAATATGCTAAGTGTCGAACCGTTTGACCATTCAACCAGTTGGTATGACGCATACTGACCACCAGTGGGCAGACGCTCTGACTGGTAGATTAGCTTGCTGCTGGGGTCCAGCCGATAGGGACTGGACAAGACAGGCTGGACACGCCCTGGAGCCCTCCCTCGGTCCCTTCTTGGCCCAGATCATGCACCAGTGGGGTTCCTTGGCCTGGCCTGCGCCCTCTCGCATTAAGGATCCCCTTGGGGGGTGTCAGAGAGCTGGTTTCGGCCCAATCGCCACAGGCCAGGCTGAGGAAGCCCACCAGTGCATGAATCTGTGCACTGGAACTCTAGTGTTTAATAATCATAAAAAATAGCTACCATCTATTTTGACATCAAAGTTCCAGACAGAATGACTGTCAAAAACAGTATATATCTCTTAGAATAACATATACAATGTTTTCACACTAGCTTAATGTTCTCTTTAAAAAAATATGGACTTTAAAAATAACCACAAGACTTGCTTGGAACCTGACTGAAACAATCCAACTGTAAAAGTCTCTTTCAAATCCTAAAAAAAAATCTGAATCCAGAGTGGGTATTATATTAGATGGTATTAAATCAGAACAAAGTTGATTCTTTGCTATGATAATGGTATTATGGTTATGTTATTAATAATAATATTAACAGAGTCCTTTTGTTAAATATGCATGTATTTATACTGGAAGGCTATATCTGCCATTTGCTTAAAAATGTTACAGCAAAAACAAAAAAGAATTGCCTAGCCAGCATGGCTCAGTGGTTGAACATTGACCTATGAACCAGAAGGTCATGGTTCAATTCCTAGTAAGGGCACATTTAAAAAAAAAGAACAAGTGTAACAAACAAAACAGTTGCAAACATAAGAGATATTAATCCAACTATATCAATAATTACTTTAGATATGCATGATCTAAAATAAAGCAATTAAAAAACAGAAACTGTCACTATGGATAAAAAAGACCCAACTATTCATTGTCTACAAAAAAACATACACAGTTTAAATATAAAGACACAGGTAGGTTAAAAGTAAGGAAGTTATACCATGCAACCACTAATCAAACAAAAGCTAGAGTAGCTGTACTAATTTCAGACAGAGCTGACTTCTGAACAAGGAAATTATCAGCATAAAGAGTGGTATCTACACTAATAAAAGACAAAGATGCTAATTGACTATACCTTCACTACACTCATCAGCCAATCAGAAGAGTATGCAAATTAACCCAACAAAGATGGCTGTTAAATTTGCATACTGCAGGCAGATCTTGCTGCGCCGCCCAGACCCCCTCACCCCCCCCAGTGCGGGATCTGGGCCTGCCGTGTGCAGCCCGGGGCGAGGGGGGCAGGCGGCAGCGCGATCCCCAGCCACAGCCCACCCCAGTGTGGGATCCGGGCCTGCCGTGTGCAACCGGGGGAGACGGGGCAGGCACCGCGGGATCGGGCGTGCCATCTGCCACCAGGGGAGCGGCTCTAAGCCAGCAGGTGGTTATCTCCCAAGAGGTCCCAGACTATGAGAGGGCACAGGTTGGGCTGAGAGATACTCCCCCGCCACCCCCCCCCCCGCCACCGCCCCCTGCCAGTGCACAAAAATTTCTAGTTACATATAATAAAAGAGCCAATTCTCTAAGAAAACTTAACAATCCTTAAAGTGTATGTACTTCACAACAAAGCATCAAAATATGTGAGGCAATACTGAACGTTTGAGGAGAAATAGACAAATCTACTGTTATACTTGGAGACTTCAACACCCCTCAATCAGTAACTGACAAATGCAGCAGACAGAAAATCAGTAAGGATATAGCTGAACTGAATAGCACCAGCAATCAAGTGAATCTAACTGGAATTATAAAACATTTCATCCAACAACAGAATACACATTCCTCTGACTCACACAAAACATTCACTCAAATAGACCACATTCTGGGGCAAAAAACAAATTAAAAGGAATAGATTATACAAAGTACACTCTCAGACTACAATGGAATTAAACTAGAAACCAATTAACATCAGGGTGAAAACCCCAAACAATACACTGGCGTCTAAACAACACACTGTGAAATAACATATGGGTCAATAGAAATTTTTAAAACATTTGAACTAAAAGAAAACAAAAATACAACTCATGAAAAAGCAGTGCTTAGAGGAGAATTTATAGCATTGGGTGCACACATTAGGAAAGAAGACAGAACTAAAACTAATCATCTAAATGTCCACCATAGGAAATTAGAAAAGAAAAGCAATATAACCTAAAGCAAACAGAATACAGGTAGAGCAGAAACAAAAAAAACTGAAGAGAAAAAAACAGGGTATCAACAGGGAAAAAAAAAAAAAAAAAATCAATGAAACCAAAATATGTTCCTTTGAAAAGATCAATGAAATTTATTTGAGAGAGAGAAAAGACAAGTTAATAATGTCAGAAATCAAAGAGGAGTTAAAATTATTAATTCATGGACATCAAAATGAAAATAAAGAAATATTAAGAACAACTCTATGCCCACAATTTTGATAGCTTAGTTGGAATGGACCAATTCTTTGAAAGACACAAACTACCAAACTACATATACAAAAATAGGATTATCTGAATAGACCTATATCTACTAAAGAAATTTAATGAATAATTAATAGCCTTCTAAAAAATTAATGAACTAAAGCCCAATTTCACTGGTGAATTCTACTAAACATTTGAAGAAGAAATAACAAACACCATTTCTCTATAAACTCTTCCAGGAAATAGAAGCAGAGGAAACACTTCCTACCTCATTCTATGAGGCCAGCATTATCTTAATACCAAAATTAGCTAGACATTACAAGTAAGAAAAACTAAAGATCAATATATCTCATGAACACAGATACAAAAATACTCAGTAAAACATTAGCAAATTGAATCCAACAATGTATAAAAAGAATTATATATCACAACTACGTCAGATTTATTCAAAAGATGTAAGGCTGATTCAATATTCAAAAAATTAAAAGCATAATCCATCACATCAACAGGATAAAGAAAAATCACATGATCATATCAATAGATGCAAAAGAAAGCATTTGACAGAACCCAACATCTATTCATGATTTAAAAAAACAAAACAGCCCTGACCGGTTTGGCTCAGTGGATAGAGTGTCGGCCTGCAGACTGAAGGGTTCCAGGTTCGATTCCGGTCAAGGGTATGTACCTTGGTTGCAGGCACATCCCCAGTGGGAGGTGTGCAGGAGGCAGCTGATCAATATTTCTCTCTCATCGATGTTTCTAACTCTCTATCCCTCTCCCTTCCTCTCTGTAAAATATCAATAAAATATATTTAAAAAAAACAAAACAAAAAACTCCCAGCAGACTAGGAATAGAGAGGAACACCCTAAACGTGATTTTTTTAAATTTACAAGAAAATCTACAGTTAACATCATACATAGTGTTGAGAACCTAGATGCTTTCATTAGGATGTCCGCTCTTACCACTTGTTCTCAACATTGTACTGGAGGTTCTAGCCAGGAAAATTAGCCAAGAAAGAGAGATAAAAGGTAATCAGATTGGAAAAAAAAAAGTAGAACTATCTCTATGTGCAGATGAAATGATCTTGTATATAAAAGACTCTATAAAGAATCCACTAAAAAACTACTAGAACTAATAAATGAGTTGAGCAAAGTTGCAAGATATAAGATCAATGTACAAAAATCAATTGTATTTCAATAAACTTGCACTGAACAATCTAAAAATGAAATTAAGAAAACTTCCTTTTATAATAGCATCCATAAATAAATAAATTTAAAAACTGATAAAATTTACTCTGCAAATCACAAAACATTTTTTAGAGAAATTAAAGAGCTAAATAAATGGGAAAACAGCCCATTTTCATGGACAGGAACACTTAATATTAAGAGAGCAATACTCAAACTTTCAGCCTCAAACCAATCAACAGAATCCCAGTTAATCTCCCATAGAAATCTGCAAGCCAAATCTAAAATTCATATAAAACTAGAGGCCTGGTGCATGAAAATTCATGCACGTGGGGGGTCCCTTAGCCCAGCCTGCGGCCTCTCACAGTCTGGGACCCTTGGGGGATGCCCACCTGTTAGCTTAGGCCTGCTCCGCAAGAACAGATGATCTAAAAGAAATAATCATATCCTTGGGTAAGGTTTTTTTAAAAAGGTAATGGTCACATAAAAATTCACTGCCGACAGGGCTGAAGAGACTGGGGGACTCCAGCGGCAGGAGCGCCGCACAGCAGGGCTGAGAGGACTGAGCGCCACCATCTTGTAGCTGTGGGCACCGCCATCTTTTGAGAGCATGACAGTCAATTAGCATATTACCTCTTTATTATATAGGATTATTATATAGGATTGCAAGAGACCTACAATAGATAATCTTGAAAAGGAAGACCAAAATAAGAGAACTCTCACTTCCTGATTTGAAAACTTACTACAAAGCAACAGTAATCAAGACAGTCTGGTGCTAGTATTAGAAAAGATATATAGGTCACTGAATCAGAATTGAGAGCCCAGAAATAAATTCACATGTCTATAACCAGCTAATTTTCAACAAGGTTGCCAAGACCAATGGTGAAAGAATAGTCTTCCCAACAAATGGTACTGGGACAACTGGATAGACACATACAAAAAAATGAAACTGAACCCTTACCTCACACCATTTTTATATACAGGTATATAAAAGTATTATGTATAATCAGTGAATACATGTTAAACTATGTTAATACAATTATAGCATTATTCATAAGCCTAAAGATGGAAACCCAAATGTCTATTAAGTAATCAATCTATATATATAAAAAGCTAGTGAATAGAACGCCATAACAACCGGAACGACCAGTCACTATGACGCTCACTGCAGCCAGAGAACCGGCCTGATCTGGGGGTGGGGCCAGCCGGCCGCGGCCCTTCCTCCCGGCCAGCCCCACCCCAATCTGCCCACAACCTGTCCCCCCCACCAGCCCCACCCCGATTGGCCCACAGCCCCTCTCCCCTGGCCGGCCCCTCCCCTGATTGTCCCCCCTAAATGCCCCCCATACCCCAATAGGGGGCGGGGCTGGCTGGCCAACCTCCTGCAGCCCCTCCCCCTAGCCAGCCCCTTCCCCCAGTCGGCCCCACCCCTGATCGCCCCCCCCAGCCCAATAGGAGGCGGGGCCGGCCGGCCAACCACCTGCAGCCTCACCCCCAGCCAGCCCAACCCCCAATGGGCCCCCACCACCCCTGTCAGGGGCAGGGCCCACCAGCCAACCTCCCGCCATCTCCTCCTCCTGACAGGCCCGGCCCCAATCCGCCCCAATTGGGACCGGGCTGGCCAGACCCCACCCATGCACAAATTTGTGCACTGGGTCTCTAGTAGATAAATAAAATCTGTTATATCTATACAATAGAATATTATTATCCTAAAAAGGAATGAAGTACCGATAATGCTACAACATAAATGAGCCTTTAAAGCAGAGGTCCTCAAACTTTTTAAACAGGGGGCCAGTTCACTGTCCCTCAGACATTCCACACATGCGCACTGTGGGCCCGGGATGAGTCAGCTGCTAAGCAGGACAGGCAGCGGCGGCAAAAACACCCGGCGGGCCGGATAAATGTTTTCGGCGGGCCGCATGTAGCCCGCGGGCCGTAGTTTGACGACCCCTGCTTTAAAGTGCCCTGACCAGTGTGGCTCAGTTGGTTGGAGTGTCATCTGTATCGTGGGTTCAATTCTCGGTCAGGGCACATATCTAGGTTGCAGGTTCGATCCCTGGTTGGGGCATATGCAGGAGACATGTGTGTGTATCTCTCTCTCCCTTCCTCCCTCTCTAAATAAATACATGAATAATAACACTGAGTGAAAGAAGGCAGTCACAAAAGACCACATATTGCCCAGCCAGTGTGGTTCAGTGGTTGAGCGTCGACCCATGAACCAGGGGGTCACAGTTCCCCTCCTAGATAGGGCACCTGCCCAGGTAAAGGCTCAATCCCCAGTGTGGGGTGTGCAGGAAGCAACCAATTGATGATTCTCTCTCATCATTGATGTTTCTCTCTCCCTCTCCCTTCCTCCCTCTGAAATCAATAAATAAAAAAAACCTAAAAACAAACATATTAAAAAAAAGAAAAGACCACATATTATATCACTTCCGACCTTCTTTAGCTAGCATGCCATCTTTGTGAGCATATAGGTTAATGAAGTAAATCCAAAACCATTCCATTATTATTTCTCCCCCTTTCATCTCCTAGGAAAACTATAACCCACCATTAAATCAGTACAAGCATGTTATCCTAAAAATCAGACACTGTTTAATGCAATTTTCAATTAAGAGAGATTACTTATATCAGGAATTCTACATGGAAACCTTCTGAATAAAAATTAATAAAAATATTTCAACTTAGAAGCTACTAATTAGGTATGTAACAGCACTCAAGCCCTCATAACTTTCTATGGCTTCAGTGTCTTCCCCAGGAGAGGGGGTAGGAATCCTATTAGCTAGAGACTGCAAATACATGTGTGGGCTGCTATTCCTCCTCTGAACAGCCCCTACTAAGTGATCAGAGATGGAATCACAAATAGCACCTGAGGTGAAACTTATCTGTCATTGCCAGACAAGTGATCTAAGCTTCCTTCCCCTTCTAGCATTTTACTGTCTGTGACCTACTTGAAATCAAATACATTTACAGTGAACAGCTCAGGCACAGATAGAGACAATACACTCAAACTAACTTAAGAGGTTGGAACCTCAAAATACAGAAATTCTTTATCATCTTTAAATGTACAGTGCACTTTTAAAAGGATATGCCACTATTTATACATTCCTCTATTTCAGATGTGAAACTCAGGGGGGAAAAAAACAAGTTTAAGTGGAAAAACTTTAAAATACTATCTCTTTCTCAATTTCCAATATAATAGTATTCTTTAATATGAACTACATTCTGATACTCAGGCATACTTGAATATTCCTGAAGAGACCCCTATAAAAAAAAATTTCCTGAAAAGCAGATGCATACCCAGTTACAGATTTATATAGAACTCAAAAAGATGAGCACCTTGACCAATATTTAGACCAGCAGTCGCCAACCTTTCGGACCTCATGGACCACCAGTGGTCCAAGGACCACCGGTTGGCGACCACTGCTCCAAAGGTTTCCTTAAAGCAGCAGAGCCCAACCTTTCAGACCTCACGGACCACCAGTAGCCCGCAGACCACCGGTTGGTGACCGCTGATTTAGACAATTACATAATTCTGTCAAAGTGATATTTCTAGCATCTTTATGTGGCTTCTAAATGTCAAAATGTCAAATGCCCCCAATAAAGCCTTCCCGCTAAATGATCCATTCCAAATTTCCAGTTCTTTCTTGGTCTCTATCAAACTCCCATTCCCTCAGCCCAACTTGCAACTGTTATAAAAACATTCTGATTCAAATGGGAAAAAACTTTTTTTTTTTTTTTTGCTTTCTTCAGGGAAAAAGTCAGAGTCGGAGGGGTGCAAGAGAAGAGGGAAATAACAGTTGTCTGGCACCATAAAAAAGTGAAAATATGTAAAGAAAGGGAGCTCATTGGCCAAAATATAAAATAAGTGCTTACACAGGCCAAGTATTGTGCTAGGTGCAGGAGATATGGTATTCAAGATAAGGCCCACCCTTGACAGAGGTTTACTAGCCAGAAAAAATAAGTAATAAAGTGGTATCAAAAAAAGTAGTATCGCCAAACCGGTTTGGCTCAGTGGATAGAGCATCAGCCTGCGGACTGAAAGGTCCCAGGTTCGATTCTGGTCAAGGGCATGTACCTTGGTTGCGGGCACATCCCCAGTAGGAGGTGTGCAGGAGGCGGCTGGTCGATGTTTCTCTCTCATCGATGTTTCTAACTCTCTATTCCTCTCCCTTCCTCTCTGTAAAAAATCAATAAAAAATTTTTTAAAAAGTAGTATCGATAGAATATATGACCTGTGACTTGAGTATTGGGAGGAGGACATAACTTAGTCTTAGACATCTGGGAAGGCCTCCTGTGAAGATTAGCCAAGGGCACAGCAACATTTGAGAAAAAACATGACACACTCAAGGAACTAAAAACTAGAGGATACTTTTATAAACAAAGGCAAGAGATGAGTCTAAGAGAACATGGAAGACACTATAAGGGACTCAACTTCATCTCAAAAAGTAACCATCACTGAAGGTGACTTGAGGAGCACAGATGTCCTTCTACAAAAGTCTCTATCAGCCTACCCCACCCACTGGAAAGGTGTTCAAGAAGAGGAAGGTATGAGGAAATAACAAAAAGGGAGAGACTTTGGAGTATATTCAGTCATCTTGGATTAGAGCTGCAATGCCTGGAACATAGATGCTCAATCTTATGCATCAATATCTATTATAAGCAAAAAGGAATTATAGAGATGAAGAGCAATCAAGAGATCAAACATATATTACTGTCGTAACTGAAAAGTCTTATTAAGAACTGATTTTTGTAAAACTAAAAATACAGCTCTTACTAGTTTTTGTCTATTAGCTTTTAAATAAAATTGGTTGGTTGGTAGAGTTTGTTGTTTTTAATTGGGTTCAATTTAAAAGACACTATTCACCTTGTTATACATATATCTAAGCATGAAGTCCAGTAGAAATGATTTCCCTTTACGAAAAGCTCCTGCCACGGATACTACCACTATGTTAAGATCACGAATGTGCTCCTGTAGCAGTATCTGCTCCAAAGCTTCTTCATCAAGCTCAAAGTTATGGTCATCTTCATGAGCAAGAACAATCTGTACTGGACATGGTTTCTTCATAACCTCATCAGAGTTTACTAGGTTCTCATCTTCATAATCCTCACCTAGAATTTAAAAAAAGAAAAACATTACTTGAATTCCTGCATTACAAACTTTTTCTAAAGGATCACAACTAAGGCAAAATTTCAATCAACTTCCCATACCACCCCCTCACCCTATCCCCCACACACACACACCTTATAACCATCTGAAAATATTTATAAGTGATGGTCAAGTAGAGGTTGGATTTCCCATTCCTTATATAATAGGACCAAGAATACCAGTAAGATTTCCCACTATATCTACAATAATAAAAGCGTAATATGCTAATTAGACTGGGCAGTCGGACTACCTTCCGGACGAAGCCAGGGCTGGGAGAGCCAAGCCCCTTGCACGAATTTCATGCATTGGGTCTCTAGTATACAGATAAGCAGCAATGCTAAGTATGGCTTCTATCTCAATTAAGTCTTTAACAGCTAAATGTGAACAGTAGATGTTGCTGCATTATCCCATAAACAACTTTTGCTACTGTATGCACACAGAAACTAGTTGGGGGTGGGAGGATCAATTGCACCTAATAATTCACAATCTAATTTTCCTTGTAGGTATTGCCTGAAAATTATTCCAAGTTACAAAGATTAAAATATGTATGAAATGTAAACAGTTTTCATTCTGAAACTTTAGAGGGCTATGTTAAGGTCCTCAGAAGTCTCCAAAAATGCGACTATGATAAAGCTAACGAGTCCCTGATTTAATTAGAGTAACCCAATAGTACATGGTAAAGCAAAGCACAGGATTAATGTTTAGTGCAGCGGTTCTCAACCTGTGGGTCGCAACCCCTTTGGCGGTCCAATGACCCTTTCACAGGGGTCGCCTAAGACCATCCTGCATATCAGATATTTACATTATGATTCATAACAGTAGCAACATTACAGTTATGAAGTAGCAACGAAAATAATTTTATGGTTGGGTCACAACAAGAGGAACTGTATTTAAAGGGCCAGAAGGTTGAGAACCGCTGGTGTAGTGGAAGACACAAGAAAAATGGTCAGTGAGGTGCACAGTTCTAACTTAGTTTCAGCTACCTCCGGTGTTCTTTTTCACCAAATACCACAGCCACCACCTTCAAAATTACACAGCTCGCCAAAACAGCTACATAAACTCTTCCTTGTCCACCCAGCACACCTGAAGAAAGTAACTCTTGCAGAAGAACTTTACTGAATAATGTACTCAACTGAATGGGAGTGAAAAGCCGGGTCAGGCTGTAAACACAGACGACAAACAGCAAAACTAGTTAAAGCCCCATTGCTACCTCTCTATAAGCCTAAACTGGCAAAGCCTAAAACTGAAATGTCTTTACTTCCAATACTCTACCCTGCTTTTGTGTCCTTTATTATAATTAGGATTCCCACAGTAAGGATCAAAATTCAAATTTCTAACTATAAACACTATGACCAACTCAAAACCAAGGATTGTTGGCAATTAGCTGATGCTAATCATCCCGTTAAAAACCAACCCGGAGTTGTGCTTAGCAAAAACAGATGCATTCGGCTCTCCTTTTTTTTTGGGGGGGGGGGGGGGGGGTGAGGGGGGTACATTTTCTTAAATTTTGGAACTTTTTGCTTCTCAAAAAAAGTAAATCACCATAATGTCAAAAATGTTTAAGTAAAAATATTGTCACTCTAGAAATAAAGCATGGCACTTTAAAGTCTACAGAAGTGAGGAATAAAAGAATACAAATTATCTTCCAAGTTCAAACTATCATGTTCAACAAAGCACAGTTGTGAAGGACAAGGAAATGTAACTGAAGAAAGCATAGACCTCTAGGTCAGTACAATTACCAGTAACCTTGTTAAATGTGACAGACTGACTAACAATGTGGACAACTTGATAGAATGCATATCCACAAATCCATACAACTGAATGAAAGAGGCCATTTCCTTATAAAGGCACAATCTAGTTTTCAAAATGCTTAAAAACTGAACAGGTGAGCTAGAAAAGGAGTAAGTTTTTAGCTGAAAATATTATTTGAGAAGTTTAGGAAGATAACTGACTGGCTCTGAAATTCAGTGGAAAGTATTAACCCTTTGCGGTCGTTTGTCTACTCTCAGCCACCAAAGCTTTTTTACCGTTCCGGTCGTATGTCTGCTCTCGGCCACCACAGCAAGGAACCGTACAAATCTTAACTCTACTCATTCATGTATCAGTTCATAATTTCTCTGAAAGCTCTTAAGTGTCTAAGCGACCTTGTCACGAACCAAAACATTGCCCCGACAAATCGGAAATATCGAAACTCAATATAAACAAACGCGGTGGTTCCACACTCGCCATGCAAAACACCGTGGCAAGTCAGTCGCCTTTTGAAAGTGAAGAAATCGACAAGCTTGGAGATACTTCGCAGAATTTCAAATAAAGCTTTACAAATTACGTTTACCTGTAATTAGGCATTCTCGCTTGTTAAGATATTTCAAAATAATACTCCAAAATGGCAAAAAGAAAGTTACCGAAAGAAGTGTACTGCGAATCTGAAAGTAACGATGAAGAGTTTTATTTTGGCACCTTGAATACTGACTCTGACGTAGAAAGTGATAACGTTTGTAGTGATTCCACTAGTAGTGACGTAGTTCCAAAAAAGAATTAATAAATCTTGTTTATCCTTCATAATCTTGCATGTTATGTATCACTGCTCTTTCAATGGAAATTAATTCCGACCAGTACGACACCCATGTCCAAATTTAATACGACCGCAAAGGGTTAAGTGCCATTACAAATGCACTGTTACCTGGAAGAGAAGAAATTGCTATTTGAGATCACTGTCAACAAAACAGAATTTCTCAGAATGTGAATGCATTAGTAAAGCCAAGAAAGAAAAGAGCAATGCAGAATTTCAAAGGAAACTTAATCTGTTAGAATTTCACTCAAAATAGTTCACCAACAAAGCACTTTCAAAGTGGAAAAGCAAGAGATCATTGAAGAAAAATTCTTCTCTAGCATTTGTTACTCACAGTTTTAGAGCATCAACAAGAAAAGTATGAACTAGATAGTCACTCTGGATATAATTCAAAGGTGTTTATCAAAATAATGTATTAGCATTATGTATATAATGATTACTAGATAATATGTTTATATTGAACATCTAGTTTATATTCCTAATGTTCTTAAAAGATTGTCCAATATTCATTTCTTTTCAAGATCAAGTATGATACAGAATGAAACAGATTTCCTAAATCAGATTCCCAATTAGAAGTAACACACACAGGAACCAATTAAGTAGTGTCAAAGTCCTGCATAAATAGAATCCAGGAAGTCTTCACTCTAGAAATGGGGACTACAAAAAGGCAGCAATGCACCATGATTTTGAAGACCACTAGGTGAAAAACTGATGGGATCCATCAGCGATTTTCAACTTTTTTCATCTCATGGCACACATAAGCTAATTACAAGGTATGTGCAGCACACCAAACATATATTTTTTTGCTGATCTGACCAAAGAAGGGTATAATTTTGATTCATTCACACCAGATGGCTATTATTGTTGACTGTTGTCATCTTTTATTTGACAATCTAAGAGAAAAGAGGTCAGTGCTCCTGACTAAATAGTCAGGTATTGCATGTTTTACAATTTCCTGCGGCACACCAGTTGTAAATCGCTGCCTTATATACAATTATAGGCACCTAATTATTTAGAAAGTCACTTTGGAGCAAAAAGGGTACTGCGGCTCGGCAAACCGCGGCTTGCGAGCCACATGCGGCTCTTTGGCCCCTTGAGTGTGGCTCTTCCACAAAATACAGGCTCTTCCACAAAATACCGACCTCTGCGCATGGGCCACGACGTTTCAATCTCACTGTACGTGCGTGCCTGCAGGTGGTATTTTGTGGAAGAGCCACACTCAAGGGGCCAAAGAGCCGCATGTGGCTCGCAAGCCGCGGTTTGCCGACCACGGGGGTAGGTAATTATTACTTTTTTTTTTTTTTTGGTAAATCAATCAAAAGTGTGCCTATTTTTTGGTCAGATTGGAAAAAAATACTCTTTTGGTGTGCTGCAGAATTGTAGTAATTAGTTTATGTGTGCCATGAGATGAAAAAGGTTGAAAATCGCTGCTCTAGATCTAACTACAGGGAAGGAAATATAGGAAACACATTCACCACAACCAGAGATGGAGTCAGAAAACTCTAGAACATGGGAAATTCCATGAACAAACAAACCTGAACAAATAATTTGCAAAGCAAAGAGGGGAGAAGGGGGAAGAGTACCTACAGAAGAGAGAATTAAGAGGCTTATCAACCAAATGCAGTGTTTAAGCAAAGCAAATATAAAAAATTTGAAACAAGAAAATATGAACTCAGAATATTTGATATTAAGAAATTATTTTTCTAGTGTGATATGTGCTATGTTTTTTTAACATCTTTAATCTTTTAAAGACACAAAATAGTCATACAATCTGCTATTTGCTTCAAAATAATCTAGTGGGAGGCTGGCTATGAGAGACTAAATAAAATAAAGTGGCCATTATACTGACAATAGTTGAATCTGGGAGATGTGTCTACACAGTTTCCTTATATTATTCATTTCTGTACATATTTGAAGATTTCTATTAAAAGAAGGGTGTTTTTGTTAAGTAGGGAGTCTAATAAAGGCTTTATTAGAAGATGAAACAGATCTAAACGTTTTTAAAAGAGAGATATAAGCCAGTGCTATTAGAAGTGGAAGAAAGTCTCTAAAATACTTTCTCAGCCTATCTTCTACTTCCACTGCATTTTGGTGATGGGGCGGGGACAGGAGGGTGCATGGAGAATTAAAAAAAAAAAGGTTTTCAATATATATAAGACAAGATCAAGTGACTGTAAAATTCTGTGACTACCCGACCATTCACCTCAACCCACTTCCCCAGAAATACAGTTCTAAATTCACATTAATTCTTGCCTCCTAATATCTGGAATCAAGAACCCTACTCTAAGAAACTCATTATCAACTGGCTAACTAAAAGAAGGTACTCACTTTTTAGTAGAGAAAATTAAAAGGAATCAGGTTTAAAAATCAAATCCATTAAACATCTTACAAAGAAAACTTTAGGCCCTGGTGGCTTCACTGGTGAATTCTACCAAACATTTAAAGAAGAAATTAGACCAATTCTACACAGACTCTTACAGAAAAAAAAGAGAAGGGACCACTTCCCAATTCATTTTATAAAGCCAGTATTATTATTATCCTAATACCAAAATCAGACAAAGATATTATAAGAAAATAAAACTACAGATCAATATCCCTCATAACAGACATAAAAATCATTCATCAAAATCCAGTATTCAGAATATATAAAGAACTTCTACAACTCAGTAAGTACAATTCCATTTTTAAATGGACAAGAGATTTTAACAGAGATTTCAAAGATACATGAATGGCCAGTAAGTTCATGAAAATATATTCAACGCCATTAAATGTTAAGAAAATGTCAATTGATAACACAATGAGATACCACTATACCCTCATTAAAATAGCTAAAATTTATAATAAGATTGACAAAAGAGTTTGTGGGAGTAATTGGCACTCACATATATTTCTGGTGAGGGTATAAAATGATACAACCACTTTGAAAAACTTTCTGGCAATACCCTATATACTGTTAAACATATACTCACCATACAACCAGCAATCACACTCCTATGTACTTAAAAGAGAAATTAAACATATGACAACAAAAGGCTTGAACATAAATGTTCATAGCAGCTTTATTCATAACGTCCATAAAACTGGAAACAACTCAAATGTTCATTTACTGGAAAATGAATTAATTGTGTGTTAAATCCATACAATGGATTACTACTTGGCAATGAAATGAATTACTGAAATACACAATGACACAAATAAATCTAAAAAGCATTATACTATGTGAAAGAAGTCACATGCAAAACATTGTAGTGTCTGATTCAATTTAGAAACAGCAAATCTACAAGTAACAAAGCAGATTAGTGATTGCCAGGAAAGAAGGTAAAGAAAGAGAATTGACTACTGCGGACTGAACGTTTGTGTACCACCACCTCCCCAAATTCGTATGTTGAAGCCCTCATCTTCAATGTGATGGTACTTGGAAGTAGTACCTTTGGGGGATAATTAGTTCATGAGGGTGAAACCCTAATGTATGAGATTAATAAGAGACTTGGGAGACATGATCTCTCTCCACCATATGAGGATACAGTAAGAAGACAGCCATTTCCAAAACCAGAAAGAGGGCTCTCACCAGAATCTGCTGGCACTTTGATTCTGAACTTCCCAGACTCCATAATTGAGCAGTAAATGTTGCTTAAATCACCCAGTCTATGGTAATTTGTTATAGCAGTCCAAGCTAAGCCAACTAAAACGGAATACAAGGAAACTTTTTGAGATGGAAACGTTCTACATCATGAGTGTGATGGTGGTGGTTCACACCTTATGCCCTGAGCTATAGGGATGGGTTCAGGTACCTGCTACCCTGAACTGGAATAAGTGCGTTGGAAAATAATAATCTTGTTTCTATTCTTTTTGAATGTATATATAGCTCATATTTATTTCAATGTATAATATTAGGAGTGTTTGGGGTCTTTCTTTGTAAGTTTAGTGATGTTTTATGACCAGAAATGTGCTTGGTGATATTTTATGACCAGAAATGTGCTATGGGAATTTAACTCTTGTTTTTTTATCACTTAGCTTATGGTAAACTTAGTTATGCTATATGTAATTTTGCCGGAAGCCGGTCCATCCTTGCTGCTTGACACAGTCGCTGCAGGAAAGAAACATCTACACAGCATATGTTTCAATGGACCTGGCATATATAGCATACTGTTTTTGATATGTTTGCTCCCTTTAGCGCCATGTGTTTTAACCAAGGTCACCTCTCCGAGAAAGGTTGTTTCCCCAGGTGGGGATCTTTCCCTGAGGTTAGGGAGGGGATACAACCCCTTAATTAAGTGCCAGGCGGGTAGTTAAGCTACATAATCTTTACTCCCTGGAATGGAGATGAGAAACACTTTAACCCTTGTAATAGAAATTGACAGGATTAAAATCGGCTGGTATAAATACGGATGTAATAAGACAAACGTCAGATCCTCATCAGTTCCTAACCAGAACTCCGACCAGAACTTTGGCTGGAGATCCTGGCTATAGGTCCTGACTAGGCTGCTGACCAACTGAAGGCTGTCTTCGTGTCATTCCTTCTTCGCCGACTTCGTCCACACCTTTGGGGACCCCTGGACCTGCTGGGATTGGACCCCAGCATAATTTCACTGCAGTTTTAAGAACCCATCAAAATTAAGAACTTGCTGTACTTAAAATTAAATCTAACATATCACTCACAGGGGTTTTGGACATTATGCAGCCAAACTCACCCATTTTAAAGATAAGGAAAACACATGCCTAGACCACTAAAGGGTCAGGTCTTATTAATTTAGTATTATTTCCTCTATAGCAGTGCTTTGCAAACTTTTAACATGCACATGAATGACCTGAGGATCCATGTTCTGATTCAGTAAATCCAGGGTAAAGCCTGAAACTGCAAACTTCTAACTCCAACATGATACCAACACTGCTGGTCCTCAGGAAATAACAGAGTACCCAGGATCACAATATTTACAGGTGTTTAGTATGTAAATATCATTTTATTTCATTTCATGTAGTTTCAACTGATGTTAAAGTTCCCACAGAAGAAAAAGTTTAAGCTCAACTATAATCATTCATTCTTTCTGGGAGACCACTAATACTATGATACAACTAACCACTCCATCCTGGCTACCTACTTTAAAAATGTAAACATAAGAAATATTTTAATATATTGACATGATATATAGCTAGAGTTGAAAACTACTGGTAAGGAATCATCATCAGTCACCTGGGTAAGCTTTTATAGTAGTGCTCAACTTCCCCGCCCGGGCCCCAAATAGGTACTGCCTGGAGTAAGAATGACAAAGACACAAACTTGGACTTCAATAAACTATGTTTTTAAAAGAGAGAAGAAGCCATTAGCCAATCAGTTACTAAAAAAAAAAAAAAAAAAAAAAAAGAAAAGGTTTGAACTATTTGCTCCTATAAAATAATATTATTAAAGAACTCATAAAGTTAAACTTCTCTCATATGAAACTGGAACTACAATGCAAATTGCCAAAATAAAAACTTTATAGACTCCTGCAGAGGAACTATTAACAATGTCAGATATCAGATATGTGGGGGAGAAAGAAGTTTTACACTACCCTCTTTCTACTAGAGTCTTACAGCTGGTCTATTTAAATTAATTTGAGACCAAAAAAAAATTTAATTATATATTGATATGGGAACCCGCACAAACATGACAGGTTCAGAGACAGAAAGTAAAATAAGTGTATATGGCAGCCTGAGCCAAGAAATGAGGTAAGATGCCTTGAGGCTTCAGAGGGGAGAAAGGTCATTGGCAGGATGGTAAAAACAGAAGTTCAGTAAGTAGAAGTTTGCCCTGCCCTATAGATAAGCCATAAAAGGTTATCTCTGGTAATAACTCTTATTGTAGGCAAGGCCCCCAATTCAGATTTTTCTAGGTAATTAAGGAGGGGTAGCGTCTCAACTGCCTTCAGCACAAAATAATTCATTGGCCAAACTGGCACATGTGGGGAGGCCTATTCTGGGCCCCTTCAGATAACGTCCCCCACTAGCTTTACCCCTTTGACCATCAAGACCATCCTAAATCACCAAGTTTTAAAAATGCTTTTAAAGAGTATATAATGTAGTTCATCCCCTTCTTTCATTACTATCAAGTCAAGAGATAAACAAAAAGTTGTTTTCCTATAAGATTTACATATTATTTTGCACTTGAAATCTGTTTCCATAGTAACCAGCACTGATGCAACAGAATTTCTGCTGTTCCCATTTTAAGAACACTGAATCATAAAAATTCCTTCATGCATTTATCTAAATAGATGAAGACAAATGTAAAATAGATTACAAATATATCAGGTAAAAGTATTTTCCCAAAGCTTATCATCAAATATTAAGTAGTTCTTAAAGAATACATTAGGATATCAGTGTACTTTGAGATAAAAAATATTTTTCAACTTAAATTAATTTTAAATTAGATATTTTAAATGAGGCTGGAGTTTATAAAGCAATTTTGTTGGCTAGTTAAGAGATGCTAAAATGAGTAATGGCTCATGGAACTCTGAGCAACAACAAATTCAAAAAAATTCTATTTAGGCTCTGCAACTTAAGAGTCCTCATTTAGGTTCTTCTCTATTTTCTTCTAAAGGAAAGTCTTGCAGAAAATCTCACCCAAGTCACCCCAAGACTCTTGCATCTGCTCTTTGTTTGGGGAGTGGGGGTATACTGTTCCCTGGTCCAAATTTTTAAACAATTAGAGTACACAGTAGTGAAACTTTTTCAATTTAATTTTTAGGTAACTTTGTTCATATGCTAGAAGAATTCTTACATATATGCACATGAAGAAAGAGACAAGGTCTCTTGTTTCCTGAAGCATTGTTTGTAATCGTAAAAATAAAAATTGGAACCTAAATATCCATGAATAAATAAACCATGAAATAGAGAATTGAAATTATGAATAAAATCTAAATGTGCACACATGGATAAACCTCAAAACCAATGTAAAATGAATAAAAAGTCAAGCCACAAGTACAAAGGTTAAACCACTTACTAAAAAAATTTTTTTAATATGCCACAATACTATGTATTATTTAGGGAAAATATATAGACATTTTACGGAACTATTTAAAAACCAGGAAACATATATATCACTTCAAGAGAGGCATGTATCTGTGGGGAAAGGAAGGAGAGAGATGTTGGGAGAACACTTCAACTACACAGAACACTTTATTTCTCTTAAAAAAAAAAAAGGATTCTAAACATGGCAAATATTAACAGATCTATGCAATGGACATTTGGGCATCTATTACAGTTTCCTGTCATTTTAGTAAGTTTGAAATATGTTACAATTGTTTTTAATGAAGTATTTTAAACTGCTTCAGAATTTACTTTCACTGAGACTCTTATGACTCTGACTTATGCCAGGCACTGTGACAGGAATCCTCTCAACAACCCTGTGTTTTAACAATTATTCCCTTTTCAGAGAAAAGGAAATGCAGATATTCAAACAAGTTTAAAATTTCTTTTTCTTGAAGATTCTACAGCTGAAAGAAGTATATGCATCAAGATTCCTACCTAGGTTTTTATATACTAAACTGTCTTTAAACGTTACAAGACCAACCACTGTTCTCACTCAGGTGGTATAGTCATAGAAAGGAGACTAAATCAGTCCTACTTTTGAATTATGCTTTTCACTTAAATCCCTGATATCAGCTCATCCATTTTATTATTATTATTTTTTTTTTTTTTTTTGGTTAACCCTCACCAGAATTTTTTTTTTTCTATTGATTTTTTAGAGAGTGGAAGGGAGGGAGAGGAAGAGAGAAGAAAAACATAGATCTGAGACACATCAATTGATTGGTTGCCTAACAAACACACCCTGACCCAGAGGGGGGAAGAACCCAGTTACATGCCCTTGTTTGGGAATCAAACACGAGACCCTTCAATCCACAGGCCAACACTCTAACCCAGCCGTGGGCAAACTATGGCCCTCGGGCCGGATCCAGCCCGTTTGAAATGAATAAAACTAAAAAAAAAAAAAAAAAAGACTGTACCCTTTTATGTAATGATGTTTACTTTGAATTTATGTTAGTTCACACAAACACTCCATCCATGCTTTTGTTCCGGCCCTCTGGTCCAGTTTAAGAACCCATTGTGGCCCTCGAGTCAAAAAGTTTGCCCACCCCTGCTCTAACCACTGAGACAAGCCAGCCAGGGCATCATCCATTCTTGTTGTCAGTAAAAAAAATAACAAGTACAGATTATTTGTGGTTTAAAGGGTTTTATTTTGTTTGGGCAAAGTGCATTGGTAAACATCTAGTATTCTAGATTTCTAGATCCTTAAAGTTCTGAGTCATACTGGATTTTGGGACAAAAACTAGAATAACTAAAATAATCAAAACTACAGATACACATAACTCTTCCCTACAGATCAACAGGGAAATATTTTGCTACAGAATGGTTGCTGGGGTCCAGCCCAGCAGGTCCAAGGGTTCCCCAAGGTGTGGACGGAGTAGGCGATGAAGGAATGACACGGAGACAGCGTTCAGTTGATCAGCATAGCAAGGTTCTCCCGCCAGCAGCCTAGCCAAGATCTCTAGCTAGGACCTCCAGCCAAGTTCTGTTCAGGTTCTCCAGCCAGGTTCTCCAGGTTCTCCAGCCAGGTTCAGTCGCCAGGTTCTGTAGCAAGGTTCTCCGGCCAGGTTCTATCCAGGTTCTCCTGCCATGTTCTGTATAGGTTCTCCAGCCAAGTTCTGTTGCCAGGTTCTGTCGCTAGGGTTCTGTCTTTAGGTTCCGTGTCTAGGTTTTGTCTCTAGGTTCTGTCCCTAGGTTCTGTGTCTAGGTTCTCTGTAGGATCTCCAGCCAAGTCCTGTCTCTAGGTTCTGTCTCTAGTTTCTGTCTCTAGGTTCTGGGTCCTCTTGTCTTGTTACATCTGTATTTATACCAGTTGATTCCAATCCTATCAATCTCTATTCCAAAGGTTAGGGCGTTTCTTATCTCCATTCCAGGGAGTAAAGATTATGCAGCTTAAGAGTGATTGTTCGTAGTTAAAGTGATTAACTACCCGCCTGGCACTTAGTTAAGGGGTTTTATTCCCTCCCTAACTTCAGGGAAAAATTCCTACTTGGAGAAACAACCTTTCTCAGAGAGGTGATCTTGGTTAAAACACATAGCGCCAAGAAGGAGAGCAAACATAAGAACAGTATGCCATATACGCCAGGTCCCTTGAAACATATGCTGTGCAGATGTTTCTTCTCTGCAGCGACTGTGTCAAGCAGCAAGAATGGACTGGCTCCCGGCAAATGGTCAATTCATCTGTAATTTAATTATACATGGGACTACAACTGAGTTACACTGTCAGTATTTAATTAGGTACAGCCACACAATAAAACTGTGAGTCCTATGCACACTAAAGCTTAAGAACCACCAGCGTGGCTTATTTAGAATACAGATTCTTGGACTTCTCGTCCAGTGTTGAGACAGCTGATTAGATATGGGGTCCAGTAATCTACGTTTATAACAAACACCGCACTGAAAACCACCAAGGTAATTTTGATTCAGGGGACAAAAAGAATACAAGTGTGTGTGTGGGGGGAGGGGGGGGGGCGTATATAAGTCTTGATTCTCTCAATAAATATTCACTGAACACCTGCTAATATGCAAATCGACCAAATGGTGGAACGTCTGGTAGCTATGACACACACTGACTACCAGGGGGCAGACACTCAACACAGGAGCTGGAGTGCCGCTCAGCCAGAAGCCCAGCTGATGGCTGGCGACCATGGTGGTGGTGGCGGGAGCACTAAGGATGTCGAACTGCCGGCTTAGGCCCCCTCCCCACCGCAATTGGACATCCCCTGTGGGATCCTGGACTGCAAGAGGGCACAGTCCGGGCTGAGGGACGCCACCCCCCCCCCCCCCCACCCCGAGTGCATGAATTTCTTTCGTGCACTGGGCCTCTAATAATAGCATAATATCTCTACATAATATCTCTATATATAATCTTTAAAATCACTTTGTGGGGTAGCAATGAGTTTCCTTGTTTGTATAAAGGATACTGAGTCTCAGATTAAGCAATTTACAAGAAAATAACATTTTAAAGCAGTGGTTCTCAACCTTCCTAATGCCGCGACCCTTAATACAGTTCCTCATGTTGTGGTGACCCCCAATTTCATTGTTACAATTTGAACATAATTAAAGCATAGTGACTAATCACAAAAACAGCATGTAATTATATATGTTTTCCAATGGTCTTAGGCGACCCCTGTGAAAGGATCGTTCGACCCCCAAAGGGGTCGTGACCCACAGGTTGAGAACCGCTGTTTTAAAGTAATCAAATAGGGATACACACCCAGGTCTTTAGAATAGTCAAATCAATCATCTTCCAACTGTGCCAACCAAGCAAGTTTGTTGAATAAACTCAAAGCAGAATTCTTACGTGCTCAAGATTTCCAGAAAATTGAAAAAAGTTACCAAAAATATAATTTGTCGCCCAGGCCCATGAACCTGGAGGTCACAGTTCAATTCCCTGTCAGGGCACATGCCCGAGTTGCCAGCTTGATCCCCAGTAAGGGGCATGCAGGAGGCAGCCAATCGATGTTTCTTTCTCATCCATATTTCTATCTCTCTATCCCTCTCCCTGCCTCTCTCTAAAATCAATAAAAATATATTTTTTAAAAAGAATCAACCTGCCGAGACCGGTTTGGCTCAGTGGATAGAGCGTCGGCTTGCGGACTGAAGGGTCCCAGGTTCGATTCCGGTCAAGGGCATGTACCTGGGTTGCGGGCACATCCCCAGTGGGAGATGTGCAGGGGGCAGCTGATCGATGTTTCTCTCTCATCGATGTTTCTAACTCTCTATCCCTCTCCCTTCCTCTCTGTAAAAAATCAATAAAATATTTTTAAAAAAAAAGAATCAACCAATAAATGCATAAATAAGTGAACCAACAAACAATGTTTCTCTCAAATCATTAAAACAAATTTTTAAAAACTACAACTTTTTAACAAAAAGGAGAAGGGTATATCTCTCATCTTTATAACAAATTTTGGCATACAGCTATTTTTCCCATTACTTTCTCCAAAATTTCCTTGTCAAAACATTTATACAGTCAGCACAACATTTATACAGTCACCCATTTGGGAAACAATTCTTTTTCATTCATAAGCTTCATTGAAGGGCAAGTTTTAAGTTGTAGATTTTTAAAATATAAGATGCAGAAGCATTTGGGATCTTGCTCTCTAGCATATGTCATCAATTTTGGCTCAAATAAACTCTAAATAAATAAATAATGAAATAAAATTTTATTTGCCCATCTTTGGTAAGATATGCATACATATATTTATATGTAAGATAAATAAATGTGTAACTCACTAGTTCATATTCACTGACACAATGACTTATACGATGTGTCCTGAATAAGTGAGGAAGGTCCCCACCCCACGTACCTCAAGCCAGTAATTAGAGAGCAGGGCACTATGCTAGATACTATCGATGTACAATTTGCCAATAATAATCCTAACTCCCAAGGTTTGAACACAAACAAGCATAAAAGAACAGCATAAAAAAAATGCTATATTGACTATTTAAATTAGGGTTATCAATGAAGACATCTTGGAGAAGGCTGCAGCCCTCTGAGTCCTGAAAATCAGATTAAGGCTAAACTTAAAAGTTTAGGCTACGAGTACTGGCATTATCCTGAAGAGAGCAAAGGAAAATTTTGAAGCAGAGGAGTGATAAGATCAAAGCTGTGTTAGAAAGATAAGGTGAAAGTGATGAGTGAGTAAGAAGTGTAATGAGAGTCTAAAAACAGAGAAATCAGATATAAGGCAACTGGAAGAGACTGAGTATAAGGTGAGAAGCACAAAGTGAGGAGGTGACAGTAAATAGAGAAAGTGATGCATGTAAGAGCTAGCTAGTTCAACATACTTCTTAGGACTAGGCAACAAATAATACTAAATTACTCCATATTTTTTATGAGACATTCTCTTTCTTATAAGCCTTTATAAAGCAACAATGCATTAAATTTCTATTTTCAAAAATATTTTTGATACAGTGGCTACAAAGTTTTGTAACACAGGGAACAGGAATCCAAAGTCAGAGTAGGTTTCCTTGACTCAGGCAAATAGTTTAAACATTCCCTTTTTGGCCCCCCAAAATTAACTCCATAGTAAGTCAAAAGACATTAAACCTACAAAAGAGCTATTGAAATTTGGGATAACCAGTTAGGAAAGGAGTCACTAAAATTAATAATAACAATGCACACAGGACCCAAGCTTAAATTTAGAATAGGGTTTTCATGACAAATCTCAAATTGGTATCTATCTGCCAAGACTCTGGAAATAAGAAGCTTAAGTTCCATTTTGCCACAACACTCTACCTCAGATGACTTGTTAAAGCAGCACTTTAAAAAAGGGGGGGGAGGGGGAGTATACACTCAAATCCCAAACTTGGCTCAATAAAGGCAAAATTTGTAAGGAGTAAAAAGAAGGGAAAAGTACCAAAAACAAACGTCCATCCAGCTGGATAAAATGTAACTAACTTGAAAAAACAAAAGGGTAAGGAAGTCAGAAATTCTCAGCATTCTCCTTTCATTGTTTCTCTAGTATGGAAATTTTAAAGTACATGTCAGGATTCCTTTAAACTAGACATACCTAAAATACACATGCTCAAAAACAGGAAGGAGGAACATATCTCCATAGTTTTTAAGAAGTCACATTTGGGACTGCTCAGGCAGTTTTCCTAAGAATTATCCAGTTATTTAAATCAATTCTTTGCTGTACCAGGGTACAGAAAAACAGCCCATGCTGCCCTGACCGGTTTGGCTCAGTGGATAGAGCGTCGGCCTGCGGACTGAAGGGTCCCAGGTTCGATTCCGGTCAAGGGCATGTACCTGGGTTGTGGGCACATCCCCAGTGGGGGATGTGCAGGGGGCAGCTGATCAATGTTTCTCTCTCATCGATGTTTCTGGCTCTCTATCTCTCTCCCTTCCTCTCTGTGAAAAATCAATAAAATATATTTTTTAAAAAAGAACAGCCCATACTTCTTTTATTAAACACTAGAGGCCCGGTGCACGAAATTTGTGCACTCAGGAGAAGGGGGGGTCCTTCCGCCCTGCCTGCGCCCTCTCGCAGTGTGGGAGCCCTCAGTCGGACATCCTTAGTGCTGCCGCAGAGGCCAGAGAGGCTCCCACCGCTGCGCTCGCCAGCTGTGAGCCCAGCTTCCAGCTGAGCAGCGCTCCCACCAGGGGGCAGTTCCTGTTGAGATGTCTACCCCTGGTGGTCAGTGCTCATCATGGCGAACGGTCCTTCAGCCATTTAATCGATTTGCATATTAACCTTTTATTATATAGGAAGGTTGCTCTAACACCATTTATTCTTTCAACTGCCTTTCCCTAATTGTTTTTAAATACTTTTTTAAGCAATAATTTTTCTAATAATTTTTAGAAAAATTATTAGAAAGGAGAGACAAGTGCTTAAACTATTTTGCAAAAAGCTTCCTTACTTACTATCTTTATTATCTTTCAAACTAGTACATCCTACACTCTGCTCTCTTAAGACCAACCCATTTTTCAAGGCCTGACAAAGTCCACCCATCTCCATGAAGTCTTCCTCAACAACACTGGCACACAGTAATTTCTACTTCTGAAATTATAAACTTAATGATAAACTGTAATCACAAATATGCATAAGTTCTATTTGATCTCCCATCTACATGAAAGCTTAGAACAGGAGGCTGTTCTAAGGTAGGTGTCAACTTATAACATCAATGGAAAAAAAAGCTAGGCCTTTGTCTAAATATGGTCCTCTATCGGCCTGTCCTTCTCCACCTCTTTACTCCCAAAAGAGAACTAATCCGTCCCATAAGGTTCTCCTTTACCCTAAAAAGGGGTAAGTTTCTTTGTACACTCAATACATGCCAAGTGCTTTTAAGACATTATCTTTTCATATTAAACTTTTAAAGTGGGGGTGTTGTGTGTGTGTGTGTGTGTGTGTGTGTGTTTAGTTAAGGAAGCTGAAGCTTGGTTGTGGTGGTGACTTGAACCCAGCTCCTAAACTTTGGAGTCTACCACACTACTGGACACTGAAGCAGATGCCCACAGATTCAACTCAATCCCTATTAAAATACCAACAGCATATTTCATAGTTCTGGAACAAATATCCCCAAAATTTATATGGAACCAAAAGAGGCCCTGAAAAGCCTGAGCAACATGAGAAAGAACAACAAAGTTGGAGGGATCACAATATCTGATATCAAACTATACTACAAACCCACTGTAATCAAAACAGCCTGGTGTTGGCAGAACAGGTATATAGACCAATGGAACAAAACAGAGACCTTAGAAATTGACCCACGCCAATATGGTCAACTGATATAGACAGTGTGGGGCACATATGTAATACTGTAAATTATAAATAAAAATTTTTAATTAAAAAGCAAATATGAAAAGAAATTTATTGTATGCAAAGGGACATCTATGAAAGAATAAGTGAAACACTGAGAGATGATCAAAGAATACAAACATACAATTAATAATTTGTATTCAGTTACCCTATTAAATTTTCAACATCAACTGTAACCAAAGATATGTAAATAAAGCAGTAAGATCTCCATTTTTACCTGTGCTGCATTTTTAAATAACGCCCACTTGTAAACAAAAGTATCTGTAAATAAGCACAAACCTAACTCTAATGGGAGACAGAATGGATACACCTTTCTGAATGGATTTACTGATGTGTCTCTTCAATCTTGAAAATATACATGCCATTTGACTCACAAATCTACTTTTATAACCTATCCTAAATGTCAAGACTTATCTACACAGATGTTTAGCCAGCATTATTTACAAGAAATAACCCCACATCCAAAAAGAGGATTAGTTAAGTAGTACTACAATGCCACTTAAGAAATCATGTTGTAGAGATTTTTTTAATCACATAGGGAAATATAATATGAAATGAAAAAGTAAATTACAATAAGATCTCAATTTAGGAAAAATTACAAAAGGATATAAACTAAAAGATGTATACTAAAATGTCACCAGTGGTTACCACTAATTGATATGATTTTTACCTTCTTCCTTTTTATTTTGTTTTCCAAGTGTCTACAAAGATTATTACTTTTTAAATTTTAAAAAAATTAAACTTTTACAACAAGGTGTGAATTATCATATCACCCCTTTAGGTAAAGAGCTGTGCTCACAAACCCTGTTCCATCAATCACAAGTTTAGCTGTAACTTAAAGGCAATAAATTTCTATCTTAAGCTAGAGGGAGAGGAAGGTCTGGATAGAGGTGGGCAAAGGAGGGGGGGGAGGGACATCTGTAATAATGTCAACAATAAAAATAAAATATTTTTAAAAATTTCCATCTTAACATCCAGTTGTAAGACATTTGGCATCAGCTACAATTGTTGACCTTCCCTTGACCTTCCAGCCTAAATTTAGAATTTTTTGAAAACAATATCCAAGTACACTGTCATTTTCTTGCAATACGTAAAAAGCCTCTCAATTCTAAACAAAAACTCCACGTAGCCAGTCCATATTAACATACTTATTTTAAAATTAAATTGCTGATGAAAAGAAAACAGCAATTACTGATGATCTGATTAACTGTCTTTTTTAAAAATCTAAGAACAAGGTTCATTTCCCAGCCAAAATTTCTCTCCTATTCAAAAAATCACCCTCCATTCTAATACAAGTGAACTTAATCCAACTTTTAATATCTCATAAATACACTCATTCAAATACAGAAAAAACAGCTTGTTTAGTGTGCGAATTTCACCCCCTTTAAAGAATTTAAGGAAGGCTTTAAAGCTTCAAAGTGTCTTTCATAAATTATCTATTTAATAATCAAAAAATGTTTAAAGACCAATAAGGTTATTATTAACCTTCTAGGAGGGGGAAATGTTATCATTGAGTAATCCAAGCCTCCATTCTGAATCCATTCTGAAGGTCATAGGAAGTTTATAGAACTCAAAAGTAAGTCATTGGCTAAAATAACTATGTTCTAATCACTACTTGTGACTCTACTATAAATTATTATATAAAGGGGAAAATTTTTTTTATTGATTTGAGAGAGAGAGAGAGGGAGGGAGGGAGGGTGGGAGGGAGGGAGGGAGGAAGGGAGGGAAAATCATCCATTTGTCGATTCCACTTATTGATGCATTCATCGGCTATTTCTTATATATGATAATAATTAGTGGGGTATTAAGTCAATCATTTTTTAGTAATTCTTGTGCATAACAGACCATAGTTAGATTTTGCATGTTTACTGTTAAAAAAGCACTTGGAAACTGTCATGACCTTAACTAAAAAATGAATTCATATTGAATCTTGTAATTGAAATAAGCAATTTCAGAAGACTATTTTGCCACATGAAGTGATCCTCTAAAGTGCAAGTTTATTAAAATGACACAAGTATGGATGTTTATTTTTATCTTATAAAAAACGAAACAAAGGCCTTTCAAGTCACCTATTTTACAAATTAATTTTTCATTCAAAGTCTCCTCTTAGATAACCACAAATTATAGTAACTACCATCAATAGAATGTTTCCATTGGGTTAAGCACTTTTATCACATTTAACACCCACAATACCCTAATCATGAACACATTATCACCATTTTACACATAAAGTTAAAAATTTACCTACCTCCCTTGTCCAAACTAAACCTCTGTCCACATTACAGAAAAACAATTACAAGAGACTTTCTGATTGCAAATAAACACATATAAATAATAGCACAAGTAGTCAAATTGGCATTTCCTTACATATCTATTACTGTGTCTTAAGCACAGACAACTTTACAATTTACAAAACACTTGTACCCTGTCATCTCATTTGTCTCCCATAGCAGCCCTGTTAGGGGATTATTATCACTCCCATATGTCATAGGCTTCAAGGATCAGAGTTGAAGTGAAGTCACTCAGGTTTTGATTCCTCCTCCTTTTCCCATACACCATCTTTCTTCTCTATGGTTAAAGAAACATAACCCCCACAATCTGAGTATTATGCAATAAAAAGATGAATGTATGGGAGACCTAGATAAGCAACTTTCATCGGTTGCATTCTTCACCAAGTTCATAGTTACTGGTTATTTTGATGCCAACCATAGAAATATAAATTATGTAAGTAAATTTTGTTAAGCTGGCATGTTAGCAAGGGAATCCCCTAGATTCTACTTGTACTGGCAGAAGACTAAAGCCAAAGTCAGTAAGAAGTACAAATTATCTCCTTGTGTAAAAACAGGATGTATACACTAGTCTTTCATGACTTAACAGTTGTTTCAAATAGACATCTGCCCATAAAATCAACTACCTTATAGCCATTTGTTCCAGAGTGGGTATTGAGGGTGGCTACCTATATATACACATTTCTACTCAATTTTAGCAAATATGTGTACACCCAAACACACAGAGTTGTGGTTAATAATAACTAGAAAAATCATTTTTAAAATACAGTAGTTATCTTGGCTCTGCACTTATGAAGACTTTGTGCTTCTCAATGTGCACAAGCAAAATTGTTCTATTTAATTACTTCTACTTCTTTCTACAATATCTACCATTACCCTTTCTACTTTAACATTTCCCACTCCTGCCCTGGCCAGTGTGGTTCCGTTGGTTGGAGCATTATCCTGTAAACGGAAAGGTCCTGGGTTCAATTCCCAGTCATGGCACATACATAGGTTGAGGGTTCGATTCCCAGTTGGGGTGAATACTGTCCAATTGATGTTTCTCTCTCTCGTTCCCTTCCTCCCTAAAGTCAATAAACATATTCTCAGATGAGGATTTAAAAAAAAATTTTTTTTTTAATTTCCCACTTAGTGACTTGCCCCATCTTTTTTTTTCTAATCCCCACACAAGGATATGTTTTTATTGATATTGAGAGAGAGAGCGAGAGAAACATCGATGTGAGAAATGAGAAACATCTATCAGTTCAAACCTGCAACCCAGGATGTGCCCTGACCGGAAATCGAATCTGTCACCTTTTGGTGTACACTCCAACCGAGCCACCCAGCCACCCATTACTTTTTAACAACCCTATCTTCTCATTAGTATGATATCAGACTTCAAAGTTTTACCCAGTCATCTCT
Organism: Myotis yumanensis; assembly: GCF_028538775.1. Classification (NCBI taxonomy): domain Eukaryota; kingdom Metazoa; phylum Chordata; class Mammalia; order Chiroptera; family Vespertilionidae; genus Myotis; species Myotis yumanensis. Next base: position 18,769,998 of record NW_027223762.1, read on the forward strand.
AATTATGTGACAATTTTCAATGAAGAAAGGCCTCCTACTTTCTCTAAGTAAGAGTGCCTCTGAGTAGTTTCTGTGACAAGTCACAATCATTCCCTCTAATAGGGAAACTTAATTCCCTCACAGAAAGATTTTCAAAGAAAATAAAATCAAAGCCAGATGTTTGAAGTACTTTATAAAGTAACAAGTATTATCCTATTGCCATCGTATTTTCAGGTTGATGGTTTTTTTTCTGCTAGCCATTTTTAAAGCTATCAGAGAAAGCCGTCAACCAATCTTCTGTATTATGGGTGCTAAGAGTAAAGGATTGGAAGAAATTTACATGAGTAATGAATTAATTGGGGAATCAAGTTCAATTACTCTATATTCCCAACTATCTTCCTTAAGTTAAATAATGTCCAAGAAAGTAAACAACACACCTGAACTTTGAAATTCCAAAATGGTTAACCGAAACTACAGTACTATTACACTTTTAAAAAGAAAAGAAGAAAAAAAAAAGGCTGTTTCTCAGCACCCACCCCAGAGAAAACCTCCTTTGGTAAAGCTGTAAATGACCATTACAAAAGTTTAACTTTTATTCCCATCCCTTACATTTCTGGCTCTTACATTTGAGAGCCTGCCTGCTAAATGGCTTTGCTTACAATTTTATGTCAAACAGGTCTTCACTGGGGCACAAACAATTTTTTTTATGTATATTGCTACTAAGTGTTGCAATTTTTAAAACATGTTTTGCCCCACAGGCCTGGCTCAGTGGTTGAGTGTCTACCTAGGAGCCAGGAGGTCAGGGTTCAATTCCCGGTCAGGGCACATGCTCAGTTTTCTGGCTCTATTCCCAGTGTGGGACGTGTAGGAGGCAGCCAATCGATGATTCTCTCTCATCATTGATGTTTCTATCTCTCTCTCCCTTCCTCTCTGAAATCAATAAAAATATATTTTTTAAAAATAAAAATAATAAAACCATGTCTTTGAACTACAGGATCAAACTAGATGACAATCTTCCAGGCAGCTGCTTACTATCAGACAGATGGAAAAATCACAATTTTGGAAAAATTCTAACAATTTCAAGAAATTATTTTTACTTGTAAATATTCAAAAACTGCCGAAACCGGTTTGGCTCAGTGGATAGAGCGTCGGCCTGCGGACTGAAAGGTCCCAGGTTCGATTCCGGTCAAGGGCATGTACCTGGGTTGTGGGCACATCCCCAGTGGGAGATGTGCAGGAGGCAGCTGGTCGATGTTTCTCTCTCATCGATGTTTCTAACTCTCTATCTCTCTCTCCCTTCCTCTCTGTAAAAAATCAATAAAATATATTTAAAAAAAAAAAAAAAAAAAAAAAAAAAAATATTCAAAAACTTTATCCTAAAGTTATAGAACAGTAGCAAATGAAAAAGAAATTCCAAAATAGGTGCACTCTACTTAAGGCCAGAATAATCTCATTTTAAACTCGTTCCTTATAATAAATTACTCTAAGACAGCTCTTCCTTCCCCAAAAAAAATAATTTCAAAGGATTTCCAAACTTGACTAATTAGGTTTAATCACATCTACATGTTCCCATCAGCCTACAAAGTCATTAAAATATGAGAGTTAATGCTTTATAAAGATCCTACATTTCCTAAAAAGGAGTAAGCATTTCTTAAAAGAGACACGAAGCACCTTCCTAAGACTGAACTGCTGGAGTTGCACCTGACTCACCCCAACTTAGCTCTTCAACTTTACTCATCCAGAAAGCAGAGGGAGACAAAGAGTTTCTACAGTCAAAAATAGATGAGTCCCTATTCATTCACAGCCTGCTTGCTCTTCCTTTAAACACAAATCTTAACAAGTTATTTGGTTTCTAATGTAGTAATGGGTGACTCAGAGCAAATGAGCAGGGAGAGGGACTGTTTTAGGCATACATTTGCTAGGAATGACTATCAAGTGAAGGCTAACTCTAAAAGGAGGAGAGAAAAAAAAGACAATCTGTGAGCAGCAGACTGAGCTGCTCACATTTAATAAATGGTGAGCCGTGTTTGTCCAGTTTTAAGGATCCCATCTCTTCTCAGTGTATCACAGCATAAGAACGATGTTCATGGCCACAACTGAGTAAATACTTACGCTTCTGATTAGACGGGTACACAGAGAAATAGATATTCAGACAGAAACACACCTCCCTTAGGGTCCAAAAGCGCTAAATTAACCAATCCGTCTGCATTCCCAAGCCAATTACTTGAGAATTCCAACCAGAAGAGATCTAGGACAAAACTTCCTTTTATTTATTTATTTTTCCTGTGTAAACAGTTCTGCCATGTGCTTTGGTTGGCAGGTGACACTAAAATAAGCTTTCTTTCCTGTTCTTTTTCCCTTACCAAATCTCTACCATCTGGCATCACCTCCGACACGTCCCAGGGCTACCGTGAATGCAGAAGTGTATTTCCCAGAAACTTTTCTATTAAAGTGAGCCTTCATCGTTACTATTTTATCAAGATGTTTTACATTTCATCTCACACACACACAAAAAAATCTTAAATCAGATTCTGGGAAGAGAGAACTCTGAAAATCGCGAGTTCATATGTAGTGCAGTTAGCAAACTCTTAACCTTATGCCATGGCCGGACTGCCCTCACTGCAAGCTTTTGATTTATAAATAAGCCTTTAAGTACCATCAAAATTCCCAGACAGAACTCCGTGTGTTCAGCTCGCACTACGATGGAAGATCAAATGCTGACCTCCTAAAAAGAGGGGTGCTGTCAGTGAGAGGGGCGCAGCGCCCCGCGTCTCGGGGGGCAGGGGCGTTCCGCGCACTCGCGGTGGGAACGCAATTCAGCAAAACCCGGGAGCCAGGGGGTCAGGTGACCTCGCACCGGACACTGTCCGTCCGAGGGTCTGAGCGGCTGACGCGGGCCCCAGTTTGACAACCAAGTCTGGATTCGCACCCTGGCCACGCGCAGCCGCGCCAAGGGACGCAGGGGCCGAGGGGCCCGGGCACGCGAGCGCCGGGCGCAGCTTGGCCCGCGGGCGGCGCTTCCCTCCGGGAAGGTGCCCGGTGCCCGGAGAGCGTCCGCTCCCCGCGCGCGCTCCTCCTCCGCGGGGCCCGTCCCTCCCCGGTCATCCTGCCGCCCGTTCCGCACGCGGGACACGGCGGCGAGCGCCCGCGGGTGACAGGTCGCCCCGCCGCGCCCCGACCTCTCCGGGACCCAGCCCCGCCGCCGCCCGCCCCGCGCCCGGGTCCTCGGCCCCGGCTCAAGGCCGCCCCCTCGGGTCGGGGCGGACGCAGCGGCAGCCACGCGGCGGGCAGGGGGCCGGGCCGGGCGCAGACGCGCGCCTCCCGAGCACCGACAGCTGCGGGAGCTGCGGCCGCCGGGCGCCCTTTCAGGCCGCGCGCGGCGGGAGCGCGGGGCGCGGCGGGGGTAGGCCCGGCAGCGCGACAGCCCGGCTGCCCGGCGCGGCGACGGGAGGAGAGCCGAGCGGCCGCGGCCACGACCCCGCCGCCTGCAGCCGGAGCCCGGGCGGCCGAGCGGCCCGCGCCCGCCCCCCGGCCGGACCCCGCGGCCTCCGCCCGCCGCCCGTACCTAGCGAGGTCGTGGACGAGACGTGGTTAACCTCGGTGCCGGGGTCGCTGGTCCGCCGCCGGCGCCGCAGCTCCAGGTGCGGCTGCTGCCTCCGCGCCACCTCGTCCCCCTCCGCCATCTTGTACCGATTTAAAATTAACTCCCCACTGACGTCAAACGGCGCCGCCGCTTTATCAACCTCCCGGGAGCCGGCGGCCGCCGGCGGGTCCTAGCGCCGCCCTCCGCCTCGCCTCCCGGTCCTCGCCACGCCCTCCCGCCACGCCCCTCGGCGCCCTGGCTCCGCCCCCCGCTCCGCGGGCCGGGCGCTGGGTTTGCCTGGCCTTTCCCTTCTGGGAGGAATTGGGCGGCGCCCCCAGCGCCCGGTCTCACCCCCCCCACAGCCCGGGGATCTGTGTCCCCCCCCCTCCTCCGTTAGCCCTGGGCTGCAAGAAACCCAGGAGGCATCTCCTTGGGACCAAGTCCCTCCTCCCCAATTCCCTAAACCCATTCTCTTGACAGCTTTTCTCTAGAATCTTGGGAGCCCTGCACGTGAGGTTGCTTCCCCACTCCTTTCCTCCTCACCTTTTCATCACCCCTCCTCCTCCACAGCTATTCCCCTCCTCCCTCCCTGCCACCCCGCCCTCACCCCCAGCTATTGCTTGCGCCCTGCTTTCCCTTTTGATTCCCCCACACCCCCCATTCATACACACACACACACACACACACACACACACACACACGTCCCTGATGTTGCTTCCCCTCCACACACCATCCTATGGTTCCTTTGCAATAGCTCCATTTACTTGTAAGACCCTCCCCTATCTTCTTAAGTGTGCATACCCTTGCCCTCCAGCCACTAGCACCTTGCAGGAGCAAGCCCGAAAGCTCTCCAACCAGAAAACGAATTTTAGCAGATCCTAGTGATGAATTTTCTTGTAGGGGCCCAATGACGTCCTCTAAAAAGTTCAGGTCATTTTTTAAAATAGCCTGTGGGCCCTGGCGGGTAGCTCAGTTGGTTGGCGCATCCTCCCAATAAGCCAGGGTTGTGGGTTTGATCCCTGGTCAGGGCACATGCAAGAATCAACCAATGAATGCATAAATAAGTGGATCAACAAACCGATTTCTCTCTCTCTCTCTCTCTCTCTCTCTCTCTCTCTCTCAAATCAATCAATCAATAAACAACTTTTAAAATAGCCTGTGGAGGCTTCTGTGATACATGGTCTCTATTCTTTTGGATTTTTACCATATCTGCAGTTGCATTAGAAATTCCTTTTCTCTGATGGTTGCCAGAGGGGATGGGGTGGGGGAAACTGGATGAAAAGGATTAAGAAGTACAAATTGCTAGTTACAAAATAGTCATGGGGATGTAAAGTACAGCGTAGGGAGCCTAGTCAATAATATTGTAATAACTCTGTATGGTGCCAGGTGGGTACTGGAAATATCAGAGGGAACACGATGTAAAATATATTATTATCTAACCACTATGCTGTACACCTGAAACTAATACAAAGTAATATTGAATACAAACAGAAATTGAAAAATAAAATTAGGCGCCCCCACCCCCTCTTTCTCCACGCACAAAATAAAGGCCATTTGCGGGCACAATTAGATGGTCATGTGTAAACCAGGAAGATAGCCCTCACTAGAAACCAACCCTGAGAGATTTTCATCTTGGACGTCTTACCTCCAGAAATGTGAGAAAATTTATATATATATATATATATAAAGAGAGAGAGAGAGAGAGAGAGAGAGAGAGGAACATCAACCTGCCATTCCACTCATTTGTGCATTCATTGGTTGCTTCTTGTATGTGCCCTGCCCGGGGATCAAACCTGCAACCTCGGTACATGGGAACTATGCTCTAACAAACTGAGCAACCCAGCCAGGACAGAAAATGTCTCTTGTTAAAGCCACTCCATCTGTGGTATTTAGTTATGGCAGCCAGAGCTGACTGATAAAGGGTGCCTCGTTAGTGGGCAACTGAAGTGTAATTTTGCTGGGAAACTCTGGGAATTGGTACACCTAAGGTTTCTTTCTTTTCTTTTCTTTTTAAGGTTTGTTTCTAACCCAGGGATGAAGAAGCTAGAATTTCTGCACATCAACTCATAACAGATATAGCTAATGACTGCTCCCATGAGTCATTAATTTCTCCAGACATCTAGATACTGTGGACGAAAGGGGCCACATGCTGACCTGGCGAGCTCAGGAGAGGCCTGCATGGCAATTTTGCAGACTCGGAGACCTAAAGTAACCACAAAGGATGGTCTGAAATTAAACCTTAACTAAAAGCAGTTATGGTGGGCAGTTACGTTCTAAGCCGATATCTTCATTGATAAGGTCAACCTTTACCGTACCTGAGCCTATCTGTCTTTTTGCACCTATGATAACATACCCTTGAAATGTCTGGGTAACTTGTGATTTCCCTGTATCTGGAGCCCCTAGGGCACAGCCAGGTGTGCTGGGCCCAGGACAGATGCAGCAGATTCTTTCATTTATCATGTTAATTGTTCCTGCACCCACCTAAGTATGTGTCCATCATTTTACTTTTTATCCTATCACAGAGGTTTCCCCGCTTCGCTTAATCCCACCTCCTTAAATCTGTCACCAATGAATTTCATGTATAAATACAGATGTAACCCTGCCATTCTCCAGAGCACTATCTCAATTCGTTGAGGTTCTGCTTCCCGGCATATGTCGACAGTTTGACTCAAATAAACTCACAAAAAATTATTTACAGGTTTCAATGGTTTTTTTACGTTAACAATACAAAGTGGCTTCCTGCAGTTTTAGGAAGAAAGGAACCCTCGGGAACACACGCAGACACAGCCGCTGGAAACGTGGTGCTGTTGGTGAGAGTACTGACTGAGGCCTGAGGCCTTTGAAGCTGAATGTAATATACTTACTCCCAGGCAGTTTCGGAAGCTGTCCAGGGGATTTAACCCTATTCAGATCAGCATCTACCTTTCCATCTGCATCCTTCCCCTGACCCTTTCACCTAAACACAGCAACCCGTCACTAGGGCATGCGGTAATGTGTTCTGTTCCTCAGTCACACCAACATTCTAACAGTCAATTACTGCAAAAGCCCTTCATACAAACTTGGAAAATCAAATACAGAACTCTATAAAGTAAAAGGGAAAAAAAATTAAGAAATTCTGCCGGAGTCCATTCATTGTCTTCACTAGCTGAGTTTAGACAGAGACCCCCAAAAGCTAGTAACCTTTGAAGCCGTAGCAAAGGTCAGAACTGTGCAGCACACAGTTAATCTAGGAACCACCCAGTTAATCCTATCTAATAAAAGAGAAACATGGTAATTAGCCGTACGACCGCTACCCTTCCCATTGGCTAATCAGGGCGATATACAAATTAACTCAGCCAAGATGGCGGCCAGAGCCATGCACTGAAGCGAACAGGGAGGCTTGCTTGCTCCAGTGACTGCGGACTCCAACGTTCCCCCCCTGACTTGCCGGCCTCTCAGCTGCAACTCTAAGTAACTATGTTGCAAATATAGAAGCTAAACAAAACCCCAGAAACCAGCTTTAGTCAGCCCGGCTTCAGCCAGCCGGACCCCAACATTGTATCAAATACAGAAGGTAAACAAAGCAGCAGAGGCCTCAGAGCTAAAGCTGGCCCAGAATAAAAAAAAGACAAAGAAAAAAAGGAGTGGTTGGGAGTTTCAGTCACCCGCCAGCCTGAAAATGGCCCTCAGCCCCTCAGCCAGAATGGCCAGGCACTCCAGTGGGGACCCCCACCCTGATCAAGGACACCCTTCAGGGCAAACCAGCCGGCCCCACCCGTGCACCAGGCCTCTATTCTATATAGTAAAAGGGTAATATGCCTCCCGGCATCGGGATCAGTGGAGCAGCGAGGCCTCCTGGCACCGGGATCAGCGTGACAGGGTGCGGCGCCCCAACCCCCTGATCAGCCCTGCTCTGTGCCTGATAGGGGGGAGCTCCCCAACCCCCTGATTGGCCCTGCTCTGTGTGTGACAGGGTGCAGCGCCCCAACCCCCTGATCGGCCCTGCTCTGTGGGTGATAGAGGGCAGTGCCCCAACTCCCCCTCCCCACGGGCCCTGCTCTGTGTGTGACAGGGGGCGGTGCCCCAACTCCCCTATTGGCCCTACTCTGTGAGTGACAGGGGGGAGCTCCTCAACCCCCTGATCGGCCCTGCTCTGTGTGTGACAGGGTACGGAGCCCCAACCCCCCTGATGGGCCCTGCTCTGTGCGTGACAGGGGGTGGTGCCGCAACTTCCCTATCGACCCTGCCTTGAGTGTGACAGGGGGCGGTGCCCCAACCCCCCAATCAGCTGTACCCTTAGCGTGACTAGGGGTGGCATCGCAACCTCCCGATCTGCCCTGCTGTGTGCATGACTGGGGGCAGCGCCCCAACTCCCCAATTGGCCCTGCTCTGAGCCCGACCAGGGGCTGCACCTAGGGATTGGGCCTGCCCTCTGCCACCCGGGAGCAGGCCTAAGCCAGCAGGTCATTATCTCCTGAGGGGTCCCAGACTGCTAGAGGGCACAGGATGGGCTGAGGGACCCCCCCTCCAGTGCACAAATTTTTGTGCACCGGGCCTCTAGTTTAGGTAATAATAGTTGAAGCATCATCCCCACCTTTGTTCACTTAATTCCTTAGATACTTATGTAGATCCTTGTTGATTATTGTTGATCAGATACTCTGCCTATTCCTGGAAATCATCTATTGATGAGTTAATCAGATACTTTGTCTATTCCTGGAAATTGTCTGCTGATCTGTGTGTCATTGAAACCTCCTTACCTAAGGGCTACTCCAGATCAATAAAAGATTGGAGCAGCCTGAGCATGGGTGGAAGTCCTTCGGGACTTGCCCGCCTGGTCCCCCAATATTGCAAAATTATCACGTGTCATTTCTCTCTCATTTGTTGTGCAGCTCCTCTTTCAGATACTGAACCCTACTCCACGCAGAACGTGGAGGGAGTGTTATTCGACAAAATTCCTTTTCTCGCACAGCCGCGGTAGCTCAGTGGTTGAGCGTCGACCTGTGAATCAGGAGGTTACACTTCGAATCCTGATCGGAGCATATGCCCGGGTTGAGGGCTCGATCCCCACTCATGAAGGAGGCAGCTGGTCAGTGATTCTCTCTCATCATTGATGTTTCTATCTCCCTTTCCCTCTCCCTTCCTCTCTGAAATCAATAAAGATATATTTTTTAAAAAGAAAAAAATTCCTTTTCTCTAGTAAAGACAGGTAGACAGGTGTCCAAATCACTGTCTTGTCCAGGATTTCTCACAAATCTGCAACTCACAGCCTTCATCCTGCATGATCTCTAGAAAAGCATTGGCATCATCGAAGCTTGCAGGGGGCCATTCTACAGGTATTTTTTAGGGCTGCTTCAAAACGCACCTGTTTCTGTCTTTATGGAAAGGGGTTTGCAGCTCCTCCTGGACTTTCTAACTCCCTGCATCCTGGTTCAATGCCTCTGGGGCAGCCTAAGCCCCAAGCCATAAATCGTGCTTGACGATGGATTTCCTCTCATAATTTCCCCATGCGGCATCTATTTATTGCCCACAGTCTGCTTTATGCAAAGTATTATCTTGGGCATGAGAGAAGATGCAAAGATGAGTGATTTTGCTGTCAAAGAATTAACTCCCGGTTAGAATTAGTAGACAATTTAGCACTGAATGCGCCTCATCAGGGACACCTCCTCCCCAGAGAGTTGGCCAGTTGGTGTCCTCACTGGTGTCCTTTCTACGACAGTAGTCCCTCCCTGATCCGCAGGAGTCCCTTCCAAGATCCCCAGCAGATGCCTGCAACTGTGGACAGTAATGAACCCAATATTTACTATGTTTCTTCCTATACATACACATACCTATGATCAAGTTTAACTTATAAACTAGGCACAGTAAGATATAAACAACAATAAAATAGAACACTTATAACAATACACTGTAATAAAAGTTATATGAATAGCCATTGTTAAATAAAGTAAGGGTTACTTGCACACAAGTACTGCGATACCTCAACAGTCAAGTTGATGACCTAGTCCTAAATCACTACTGTGTGACTAGCAGGACCGAATGAGATTTCATCACAATCTAAAACATAAATTGTTTCTTTCCAGAATTTTTTTATTTAATGTTTTCAGCCCATCTTGGACTCCAGGTAACTGAAACTGTCAAAAGTGCACTGCAAATAAGAGAGGACACTGTGTTGTTGGTTTGATTCCCAGTCATGGCACAAGCCCAGATTGTGGGCTCAATCCCAGGGGGTGGGGGTGTGCTGGAGGCAGCCAATCAATGTTCCACTCACATCATGTTCCACTCTCACATCCATGTTTCTCTTTCTCTCTCCCTCTCCCTTCCTCTCTAAAAAATCACTAATTATATATATATAATTTTTTAAAAGGTTAAATAATTTGATAAGGCCACATGACTAGTAAATTAAGAAGCTGAGACTTAAATGCAATTCTGTCTGCTGCCAGAGTCCATGTTTTCAACCATGTATCTCTGGGAAACACACTGGTCTTGAGGCGAGGCACTGAAAACTCTGTAATCATCTATAATAATAAAAGTGTAATATGGTAATTAGACCAGACAGCCGAACGACCTTCCGGATGTCATTCTGGACGTCATTATGGATGAAGCAGAGGCAGTTAGGGGCGATCAGGCAGGCAGGTGAGTGGTTAGCGGTGATCAAGCAAGCAGGTGAGTGGTTAAAAGCCAGCAGTCCCGGATTGTGAGAGGGATGTCCCACAACCGGTTTAGGCCTGATCCCTGCATCCCTCAACAGGTCCCGGATTGTGAGAGGATGCAGGCTGGGCTGAGGGACACCCTCCCATGCATGAATTTCATGCTCTGGGCCTCTACTATAATCATAACAACCATTTGCATAGATGACCGAGTGTCCATGGGTTTGTTCCCGAGAGCTGGAGTGGAGGTGAACACATCCAGTCCAGGACAAGGGCACCATGAGCACCGTGACAAGACTCCATGGGAGCACCTGCTTGAGTGATCGACTTCTACGGAATTCACAGGTATCTTGCAGTCACTAGAATAATTTTGTAGTGGGAGCAACAGAAATCCAAATTTGTGAACTGGACTTGTTTGAGTGTGTTTCAAAATGTAGGTAGAGACTGGGTTTTAACTTAAGGTCAGAATACAAAAGAATGCTGGCAGGAACTCTTTGGCAACTATATCATAGTCTATAACACTGTTTCAAAAATAACCATGAAGAAGTGAATGTAGCCACCAGGAAACAGAAACTGTGCTTGTTGCTTGCAGCAAACACTGCTGTGTGCTTTCATCTCCTCTGAGAAACAGAGCCTTGAATGAAATCCACCCCAGACAGCCTCTCTGGACACACCCCATGTCCCCCCATCCCTGCCCTGCCCTCAGGAATGCCTTTGAAGTCAGTGGGAAATCTGTGTTTCACAGGAGGAACTGTGTTTCTCTTTTAAGATTAAGACAACATCTCACTGGCCTAATTACAATCAAGGTATTTTATTTGTACCTGGAGAGCAGCCAAATCTTTCTTTCTCACACCCAAGCTGAATTCTGAACTCCCCAAAACTGAGTGGCTAGTGGGCAGGCAAAACACTCCACCTTGGCAATGCCCTTCGAATTGATTGTCCTTGTGGTAACCTGTGCAATCCTTGGATTCACTGCCACGAGCGTAGTTTCATCATTATATTTTGACGGTTAAATCGGCACCTCATCTCAAACACTTCCCCCAACCCCTCACCATTTCTCCCCTCCATCAATATTCTTGGGGTCTGTCCTCAAAAATAAATGTTTAGAATGTGAGTCCCTTCTTTCTATTTCCCATAACAGTTCTTCGCTCAAGCTGAGATATCAGTGGGTGATGCCACTGCCACCAGATCCGCCTGGCAAATATTTATCGTTCAAGCTTCTCCCTTTGTTTGAACTGTACTTCAAGCTTGTCTTGATCACCATCCAAGAAAGTGAGATGTCATAAGATATAATGAAATGATTGTGTTTTAAGGCATTCTGGTTTGAGGTAATTAGTTGTAGGATAGCAATAGGTAACCAGAATGCGTGCACATGGTGTGATATCAATGTATAAACATGTACACATGGTAAAAGTGTAAACAAACACAGAGCAATAACAAACACTGGATTCAGGAGAGTGATTATCACTCGCTGGCGAAGTTACTTGTTTGCTTCTGCTGTCAAGAGCAGTGGCTCTTAATTTTTGTTGTTGCGGTTTTGTTTAATTTAAAAGCCATACAAATGACAAATGGCATTTGGCTGCAGGATATGTTGCCATAGGCACACCCAAATATCCACTGGTGGCCACTGTAAATTAAACTATTGGCCATGCAGCCCCTTTCAGGAGCAGATCCAGGATGTGTGGGGCCTCAAGCACGTGCAAATTTGGGGAACTTCCTTAAGAAAGCAAATTATGAATCAAAATTGGACGTGCAAGTAAATATTTATTTAGAATGAGAAAACAAACCCCACGTCACAAATTTTATAAAGTTAATACCACAAACATATAGAAAAAAAATATTTTTATTGATTAAGTTCATGGCCTACCTCTCTAATACCTGTGTCTGACTTTTTTGGCTGCATAGTCTTTGGCTCTTTATGTTACTCCATTTGGGGATGTCATTTTCTGAAGAGAAAATAGGCAGGTGATTTAGTGTTTCCCTCCAACGTAATTAACACAGTTTTTATTTACTGACAGCTTCAAAAAGTCTCTTTCAGCTTCATAGCATGTAAATGTTTAGGATTATTGTCAAATTTTGGGGAAAATCTCCATCAGGTCTCTTTCATATAGGAACTTCAGATTGCAAGACACATCAAGTTTGCTTTTTTTATTTTTTTGTGCTTGCTTGGTTGTTGGTGTTATTTTTTAATTGAATTTATTGGGGTGACATTGGCTAATAAAATTATACAGGTTTCAGGTGTACATCTCTATATGATATTGTGTGTTCACCACCCAAAGTATATCCTTCCATTTATCCACCCCTTACCCTCTTTACCTCCACTGCCCACCTTTCCCTCTGGTAATCACCATACTGTTGTCTGTGCCGATGAGTTTTGGGGTTGTTGTTGTTGTTGTTGTTGTTGTTTTGCTTAGTCCCTTCACGTGTTTCACCGAGGCCCCCAACCTCCCTCCCTTCTAACAGCTGTCAGTCTGTTCTCTGTATTGATTAGTCTGTTTCTGTTTGTCAGTTTATTTTGTTCATTAGATTCCACATGTGAGTGACATAATGTGATACTTGTCTTTCTCTGACTGGTTTATTTCACTTAGCATAATGCTCTCCAGGTCCATCCATGCTGTCACAAACGGTAAGATCCGCCTCCCTCCCCCGCTTTTTTTTTACAGTCAAGTAGTATTCCATTGTGTAAATGTACCACAGCTTTTTTATCCACGCATCTACCCATGGACACTTGGGCTGCTTTCAAATCTTGGCTATTGTAAATAATGCTGCATCAAGTTTCCTTTTCAGTGGCTAATCTGAAATACCCTTTGACCTGAAAATGCATGGGGTGTTTATAGTTGTACTAGTATATGCTGCATTTTGCAGTAGAGGTCTTAACATTTTAAATCATCATTGATGAAGCACAAAGTCCTTTTTTTACAGTTTTATCCACCTAATGATTGGGAAGAGTTTTCCAGAGACTAGTTTCTATCTCCATACTTTTCAAATGTTCTTTTTCCTCCAGGCACCCCATGCACACTGTTGGTCTGAAGACTGCAGGGCACTTTTACTTCTGATTTTCCATATGTTCCTATCACCTTTGAGTCTGAGAACACAGGAATAAAGAGACAAAAGTGCATACATCCTGGTCAGCCCCTTCAGGGCTTAAATTCAGGAAGTCATAGGTGCTCAATGGATTGAAGGGAAACAGAAAGCAGAGGGCGGTTTGAGCTCCTCTTCCCCGGTTGGAATCCAGGGAGGGAACTGCTCCACAGAGTGGCCTAGTGCCTTCAAACAATTGTCACAACAAACTAAAAACAATGGTGCATGGGGGTTCTGTGGGAGTGGGTCTTTTATCCCTTCCGAGCTCCGTGGGGGTCACTGCACACACCATGGAGGACTAGGGAGGTAGCTGAGTTGGGAAGCAGAGGTCATCACAGTGAGTACAGTGTTCAGCCTAAGGCAGGAATCGATGGAGGTCGTAGGTGAGAATCAGACAGTTGACCTGAATTCGCAAAAAAAAAAAGTGCTGGGTCCCGGACATGCCAAAGAGCAAAGCATAGGTAAATCAGATCCAACTCCACAGAAGAGTGCAAGGTGCCCAGGGTCCAGATTAGCCAGAGCACCTCACCACGGAGCCCAGCCAGATCCACACAAGCACCCTGGGATCCAGCTATGTGTCCCAAGCCCCCGCCAGTCACCCGTGCAAGCTTTCCGCTTTGTCTGCGACCCTGTTCCCTGAGCTGTTGTTCTAGGAGGGAATAGAGACAGTGGAGCCTAAGATACTAGAATCAGGTTTTCAAGTCACAGGGGAAGAGCCCTGGAGCCGCTACTAAGACTTAAAACAATATTAGACATTTATCAGGTACTTTTTTGTGCCTGGCCATTCATATTACCATACTAGATAATATACTTGTATAATATTGCTTTTTTTCAGTTAAGCTTCACCATCACTTTAAAACAGAGATATTATGACTAGCTCCATTTACAAGGAGCCTGAAGCCAAGAGAAGTTCAATAATTTGCCCAAGGCTACCCAGCTTATAAAATAGGGATGCTGGGCTTTGAACCCACAAGTAGAACTGGACAAGTCACACTTGGAACAACTAAGCTCTGTTTTCCTGGAACAGCTTGAGAAATTGCAAGTGTATGATACCAATAGCTCTTGGGACTTAGCCCGACTCTCCCCCGCCTCACCCGCACCCACAAGTCCCCTTCTTGTCGCCATATGCCATCAATGGCCAATCTCAGAAGATGAAGTCATCGATGCTCTGGTGTGTTAAGTATAGTCAGCATCTCAAATCCAGACCCCAAACTGCTTTGATGGAGGGTCACCTGTTGCTAGGGAAACACTACACATCAGCCATCACTACTCTGGATACCACACTGGGCCTCGCTGGCAGCAGCCAGTCCTGCCCTCCAACTCATACCCATTCTCCGCTCCATTCCAGAAGCCTCGGGAGCATCTTAAAGGCATATTTTAATCCATGAAAACACATCCTTAGAAGTCCACACTTGCTATGGATAACCCAGAAACTGCAGCAGCAAGAGCTCCAGATTGCAATTTCCACTCTGGGATAAGAACCCTTGAAAACGTATTTAACTTTCACGTACTTTCATTTCCACAAAACTGAAGGAAGTGCAACATCCCACTATCATTTATAGGCCGGTCGGTTTGTTTTTCCTTGAGCAAGTCTTCATGTTCAGCGTACTTCTCCGCCCAGCCTTGCCATCGCCTCCAACACCTCCCTCCCGTCGGCATCTGCTTTCCTCGGAGTTCTTGAGGACAGAGCCTTATCCCGGCTGGTGCTGACAGTGCCCATGCAGAGAGCTGGGATCGATGCCAAGCGTGCAAATTGCTGACGCTCCCAGCGCCTCTGGTCCACTGGGCACCACAGCTGAGAAGATTCCATGCAGGGGCAGTGAGATCAGCCTCCCATCAGCCCTGTCACATTGTGTTCTGAGCAGGTCTGCTTGTGCCGAAAGCTTCCCCATCTCTCCCCTGAATAGAGACTTCACCGTTTCGTCCCCTCACTCCCTGCTGGGCATGCCTCAAAGTCTCATGAAGCCAATTCCTCTGTTTTAGGTCTCAGCCCACTAACTAGGGGTCTCCAGCAGCTCCCAATAGGATAGACAGGGAACAGATGCTATGCCTGTACTCCACCACTCACCTCTCAGGCCCTAATCTTACCGGTCCTCTCCTTAAGGACACTAGGTGTGTGACCAACCCAGCACAAACCAGTGCACAGGAGTGATAATGATACATGCAACGCCAAAAGGAACTTGAAGGAGAAATGTTGTCCTCACTAACTGTATTTTGGCCCTGGCTCAGTAGAGCAAAATTGCCCCGTAACAGATGGTAAAAATCAAAATACTTAGGAATTTCAGCATGGATTAAATGTTTTCCTCCTGTTCTTATTTTACCAAAAATGTGCATGTCTATCTGGAAAACAGCAATTTTAGATTTTAGTTCACGGGCATTATTGAAATCTGAAGGTGATGACCAGCGGCACTCTGTATCCTTTATTGGGACTCTCTCCTTCCCTACATTCATCTTTTATTTCATCCTCAGTTGATGGTGATTGATAGTATTTATTATATTCAGGTCAATGAAGGAAAACTATGGGCAAAACACCATGACTATAGGTAAGGGACTTGTTCTTAAACAGGTTATTTCTCACCATAGAAGTTGCAGTTGTATAAAAGGACACAAAATTTTCCACTCGAATACTTTAACCAGAGTGGTTTTGATATATTTAATAATACTACGTGAGAACTGAGGAGCTGGTCACCATTTGGGGGGCAACGGGGTTAAGCAGAATATGCCGAAGGCTGACACATGGCTATTTGCCAAAATTAAGTCAGGAGAGGAGCACCAGTAAACCATGGAAACGCCAGGTGGACGTGCAGATGCTCTGGGGAGGGTGGAAGAAAAATAACAGGCCTTTGGTGGAAAGACAGGAAAAGGCCTATTATGGGATAAAGGCGTTAGTTGTGAGCAGTCAAGAATGGGAAAGAGAGACAAAGAGGAAGTGAAAGCTAAGAAGAGAAAATACCCATTGCGGGTCAACAGGGAGGAAGGAGAAATTAGGCAACAAAAATTCAAGAACTAAAAGAAGAAATTTCTTAAAAAGACAATATGGAATGTATTAGAGTTCATCCGCTCACTAAATGATGGTGTTCCCAAGCCCCACAAGCAAGGAAATGGAAGAATAAGACCTTGGTGTCTAGTCTACCCGCTTCAACATCCACTAAAGCAATCTGGCCAGCTTTTCCCTCCGCGGCCAGAGGGAAGGGGAGAAGGATGCAGAAAACAAAAGTGGGAGTGAAATATAAAGCACAATAGTAGCAAACATTTTAATAGAGGCGAGACTTGGGAGATGCTGCTGGGGAGACTCGAGAGATAAGTGCAGGATGGACCGTGAGCTGGGGATCTCTCTGGTAGACTGAGCCTCAGAGGATCTGCAGTGGGCTTGCAAATAGTGATCATAGATTCTTAGGCACAACTCTTCAGATCATCTAGATCATTTGCATTCAACGAAGACTGTGACTGGTTCTCTAGGCAGTGTACTAAGGATATGGTGTTGGTGTTGGGCACAAGCTGCCAACCCACACAGATGCCCAATATAGCTCTTGTCTCCTGCCAGTGAGACCTCCCATCACACCTGCAAGCTTTCAACAGGTTCCTCCGCCCAGAGACAGCTGTAACTTGCAGAGGCTTCTTCTTTGAGCAGAAAGGGCAACATTAAAATTCATAGGCTGCTTCTAGTAAACCCTTTAAGGACATAATTTAATTTAAAGGAGAAAGCTATGCTAGTTCAATATTATAAGTGAAGTAATAATTGATAATACATTAGGATGTCTTAGGCTGAAAATAACAGAAAATCCAACCACGAACATGATCAACAAAAAGGAGAATGTTGTAGTATCTCATGCAACAGTAAGTTCAAAGGCAGAATATTTTCAAGGTTGGTTAACTCGCTGTTCAAAGGCATTATTAAAACACCTGGAGGTTTGGGGGGAGCTTTTTTTCCTTTAAAATTTTCTACTTTTCCTTCCTCTACAGGTTGACTTTTTGTCCACATTTATCCCCTATGGTTGCAAACTGGGTTGCTAAAGTTTTGAATGCCCTTTAAAGATGCAACAGGGTAGACCAAGCATGTCAAACTCAAAGGCTAACACGGGCTAAATACACAAGGTTTAAGTTCATGTGGGTCGCAAAAAAACAAAAGCTTCAATTTTCATAGAAACGTAGGTTTATTTCGATAGAAACATGCTGAATACAAAGGGCGGAAATAAATGAGTAATCATTAACACAAAATAAAAGAGCATTTTAATAAAAAATAATATTTTTTTGAACATTAACTTACCAGACACTGAATAACTGCACAAATTAATAAGTATAACGCAAGTAAACCTATTTTTCTTGTTCTCAGAAAGCAAAATATTTCCTGTTGCACACACCAAACAAGTCAGTACAAGACTAATGATGTGGCAATCAGCTGCTAAAATATTTGCTGCTAGTATTAGTGGAGAGAAATGGGGCGCCTGCGCGTAAGGCACGTAAGGGAAATGAATGCAACACGATTATAGTAATCAGTCGTTAGCAAACATTGTAGTTCGTTATTAATAATTATGTATAACAGCATATTGTAAAAATTAAGTTACGAAAATTTTATTAAAACGTTTCTTACATACCGTTATATTGACTGGGCAGCAAAAATATTCGTTGTGGGCACATGCGGCTCGCAGGCAGTGAGTTTGACATGCTTGGTGTAGACAAAAGAGGGTCTATTTCCTGTCTTGAATCTTTTCTCATCAGAAGGGAAATGCCCCTTAGACTTTCTCTGTCTCATTGCTTAGAATTGCTACACATGCCGATTTCTAAACTAATCTTTGACAAGGAAAGTGGAGTTGCCATGAGTGATTTAATGTGATCAAAATCCAACTTTCCCTGAAGCACACAAGTTACCTGATATCAGATCAAAGTTGAATATTATTAGAAAGAAAAAAGGGAGGAGTTGCCAATGGAAGAGGTAGCCCATAATCTCTGTCATGGATTAGATCAGCAGTTCTCAACCTGTGGGTCGCGACCCCTTTGGGGGTGGAACGACCCTTTCACAGGGGTCGCCTAAGACCATCGGAAAACACATATATAATTACATATTGTTTTTGTGATTATCACTATGCTTTAATTATGTTCAATTTGTAACAATGAAAATACATCCTGCATATCAGATATTTACATTACGGTTCATAACAGTAGCAAAATTACAGTTATGAAGTAGCAACGAAAACAATTTTATGGTTGGGGGTCACCACAACATGAGGAACTGTATTAAAGGGTCGTGGCATTAGGAAGGTTGAGAACCACTGGATTAGATCATGGGCACAGCTTTCAAATGCACCCTGTCCTACCATCTCCTCCTCTTCTGCTCCAGCAATGTACTTGCCATAAGGAAAATGAGCCCACACCTACCCCCTCGAATTTGAGCATAACTAAAGTATTGAAGAGTAGGAGCAGCCTGGAAGCCCTGAGATCCAGTCAAATATGCTACAATTGCCAGAGAAAGTAATGTGAGAAATTAATTAATAGGCAGCTTATGTTGAAACATGCCACCGATTGAGAAACATAAGTGACATCATTAGTGGTGATAAAGGACCTTCCAGTTCCCGGCAAGTATCAGTCATGTACAGTTTCGGCTCATCCCTTGACCAGAGATGTTTGTGATAGAGTTCTTGGCTTTTTATGAGGCCTGCTTGCATAGTTGAAAATCCTGTTTATCTTATGGTCACACATATCCTTATAATCTAGTCCTCTGTAACTTGAAGTGACCTGAGTAAGTTGGGTTTTTCCCATCAGGAAATTCATTTAACTTGGATGTTTGGGAGCTAAATGAGACCTCCAGGTTTGTTTTGTTTGATTCTCACATAGTTGGCCTGCAAAGTGATATTTTTTTCAACTTAAATTAGTTACAAATATTTTTTAAAAATAGATTACACACATTTTTTAAAAATCAAGATTTCTGGCTTTTCTTGGAAAATCAGTGGGTCTGAGCACCTGGGCCAGCCTCCTACATAGTGACCATTATCTAAAGCCAGCTGGTGGATCCCTGTTTGGAAGGGAAATAGATTCTCCAGCTTGCTACACACCACATTTTATATATATGCTGTCTTGCTCAATCCACCCTCAGCATTTGAGCTTATGGTCCCTGGCTACCTAATCAAAAAAATACTCATGGAGTTGTCTAATGGACCTGAAGTTAATAAACCCAAGAGTCATAGCTAGTTCAATCTGAGATTGAAAAGTGTGTGTGTGTGTGTGTGTGTGTGTGTGTGTATCTATATATAGGTATATATAGATATAGATATATATAGATATAGATAGATATATGGAGAGACATATGTATGTAACATATGATCTCCTATCAGGAGACCTGAGACATGAGGCCCATCCCCAGAGGAAAAGCATTTTGAAATTCAGTCCTCCTCCCACACCCCACACATCTTGGGAAGCTGGCCAGCCCTGATAGGAGAGAAAGAGGAGACTCAAACATCCCATTGTTTTTGGTCTAGTCTACAACAATCACTGTGTCGTGGGAGGCCCCAGAGCACGAGATCTGATTACCTGCTGACCATGATTCCAGCTTGCAGAACAAGCCTGTTCCCATTAGTGGATGTATACAGTTACACTCTGATATGCTTTGGGGATCTACCACAATATTCTTTTCAGGGATTTCTCTCTCTCTCTCTCTCTCTCTCTCTCTCTCTCTCTCTCTCTCTCACACACACACACACACACACACACATACACACACTCTTAATTTTGATATGCCTGACAGCCAGTAGCCCAAATGGAGTCTGGAAACTGACTCAATTTTATCAGCACTTACACGTGTTTCTCAAAGTCCATATTTTCTTCCTTCTTTAATCTCCACGTTATAACCAGGCCCATAAAACCAGTCCGTCATGCTGAACGTCAGCATGCAAAACAGCGAAAGCAGGGGGTGGGGTGGGGGATATTTCACCAATTATTTTCAGTAAGTGCCTAATACCAAATTAAATCAGAACTGTTAAAATGTACTAAGTTGACTTCTCAGGATCTCAGTCCGGAAGTAGCCAACATGTAATATGAACAAAGATGTGGGTAGCATGACATAATGCTGCATGTTGAAATGGGCAATTGAGCACAGATTCTTCAGCTGATGAGATGACAGAAATAGTTCTTAAAAATTAGGACAGATGTAAAAATAAATCAGCAAGAAAAAGGAACTACATATCCTAGAGATTACTGTGGCCTTCGGAGAAATTTCTATGAAACTGGATGCAGCAATAGGGAACTCAGGTTAGTGTAATAAGATCAGACGATTTGAGTGCAAAGCACCCCTTCAAGCATGGAAGGACACAAACAATGCTGTCCCCTGACAACCCAGGGTGAGACAGTCTGCTGTCTGTTCCACTTTCTGGTGGACTAAGGTAGTGCCTCACAAAAGTCCTGTTGAAAGAGAAAAGTTCATCCTAACTAATTGTTTTAGCATTGGAATGTAGGCTCTAGAGCAGTGGTTCTCAACCTTCCTAATGCCGTAACCCTTTAATACAGTTCCTCATGTTGTGGTGACCCCCAACCATAAAATTGTTTTCATTGCTACTTCATAACTGTAATTTTGCTACTGTTATGAACCGTAATGTAAATATCTGATATGCAGGATGTATTTTCATTGTTACAAACTGAACATAATTAAAGCATAGTGATAATCACAAAAACAATATGTAATTATATATGTGTTTTCCGATGGTCTTAGGCGACCCCTGTGAAAGGATCGTTCGACCCCCAAAGGGGTTGCGACCCACAGGTTGAGAACCGCTGCTCTAGGAATTGGACATTTTCTAGAATTCCTCTCTGCTGGTCCTTCCATCACCCTAGGGAGTGCCTGAAAATGGAATGATTAGGCATGAATCTATGAATGGAGAACCATTCCATAGCCCTTGGTGTGTTTGCCTCCATCATTTAGTTCAGCCCAATTAAATCAGAGCCTCCTGGGTGACTGCTCTGCCTAGCACTGTGCTAAGGGCTATGACCACTATGAAAGCAGTCTACAACAAAGCCCTTGACCTCAAGAAGCCTGCCATCTTGTTGGGTGGGCTGAACCTATACACAGGAAGG
Organism: Myotis yumanensis; assembly: GCF_028538775.1. NCBI lineage: Eukaryota > Metazoa > Chordata > Mammalia > Chiroptera > Vespertilionidae > Myotis > Myotis yumanensis. The sequence goes on from NW_027223762.1 coordinate 18,791,328, forward strand.
AATTGGAGAACAGCACAAGACAAGAATATCATTGAGCATTAACACTGATCTAACATCTACCTATTCTCAGGTTAATTATATACCATTCCACAAATATACTACTAAAGTATAACAAATTCAATTCATTATAATTAAATATATTCAAATCTATCATGAGTCACATTCCAGCACAGCTAAAATGAAAAGATAGACAATGGCAAGTGTTAAGAATGTGAAACATTTGCAGCTCTCACACACCAATAACAAGGGAACAAATTGGTACAATCATTTTGGAAAACCCTTTGGCACTATCTATGAATATAAGTATATCCTATGACCTAGCAATTCTACTCCTGGATTTATACCCAACTAAATCCATACATATTTTCTTTCTTTAAATATATTTTTTGTTGATTTCAGAGAGGAAAGAGAGAGAGAGAGAGACAGAAACATCAATAATGAGAGAGTATCATTGATCAGCTCCCTCCTGCACGCCCCACACTGTGGATGGAGCCTGCAACCTAGGCATGTGCTCTGATCAGGAATCAAACTGTGATTTCTTGGTTCATAGATTGACGCTCAACCACTGAGCCATGCCGGCTGGGCAATCCATATATATTTTCACCAAAAAGCATGTATAAGAATAGTCATTGCAACACTATTCATAATAGTCCCAAACTAGAAACAACCCAGACAGAGAGCCAGTGTGGCTGGAGCAGGGAGAGAGACAAGAGGCGGTCAGAAAGGCAGATGGGGCTAGACCACAAAAGACACTGTGGGTCATGTGAGGGGCAGGGTCACCGAGGGTGTAGGTAAAAGAGGACACAGGACTGACATGTTTATAGCAAACGACTTTTCTCCCAGGGAAATAGCTGTGAAATTATAAAATCAGGCCTTACTTCTGACTTGCAATATTTTGGACAATCACCACACAGGTTCCAGTGTGAGCCTCAGAGTGTCTCACCTGTACAAGGCTCTTCCAAGGCACTGAGGGGCACCCCAGCACTCTTGCAATCAAATTTTGTATTCTTTTTCTTAAAAAAACAAACAAACAAACAAACAAAACTCCTCAAATCTGCTCCTGCTCCTACTCCTGGATATATCCAAATGCCAATGCAAATTTCTAGAATCAGAGCATGAGCAACAAGTCAGGGCACTTTGATTACTCCAGGGTTTGCCTGTCCAGCCGAGGGAGTCTGAGATTACATTTCTATGGACAACACTATTCCCTTCTTCTTTTTTTTCCTTACTAGGCCCTAGAGTCATACTTTCCTCATTCTGGCCGCAGCTAACCCTTCCAGCCTCATTGCCCATGGCTTCTCCAAGGCCCTCCGGTGCAAAGCTCCACCAACTTGTTCCTCTTCTGGCAAAACCCTTCTCGGGGCTCCCTATTTTTGCATATGTTTTCCCTCATGATTTGAGTGCTCTTCCCCTTCTTCTGTTTAACTCTTGCTGAACCCTCGGCCCTATAAAGTTGAAGTCTTCTTGTCCTCCTCCTCTGATGACTGCTCCCATGACACTGTGCTCATCCCTGGACTAGGGCACCGATCCCACTGTATCAGAGTTCTCATTTACATGTCTGCCCTCCGCCTGCACCGTCCCCACACTGGGCCAGCAAATTCCTTGAGAACATGCTCTGTTCATCTCCTGCCTTCTCTTGCCCCATTTCAGTATCTAGCACAATAGCAAGCAGTGAATCAGTGGATGGCAGCCTCCCAAATACTTAGCAGGGGAGAACACAGTGTTCGAGGAAACTTCTAGTTTTGCCAACATACCTCCAAGCATGCAACTCATTTATTTTTATTTTATTTTTTACAGACACACCCATCCCAATGCCTAGTGCATACTAGGTGCTCAATAAATGATTTTTGGCTGCATGGCCGTGCACCTCCTGATGTAAGGCACAGTCATGTTGAAGGGAGACCTCACACTGCAGTTCAAGGTGGAGGATGACAGTCATTACAGACAAAATAAGTAAATAAAGTAATTTCAAATAGTAGTAAGTGTTATGAAAACCATTTTAGCTACTTTGGTTGGGGTGTCAGGAGTAACTACTCCTGGGAGTAAATGATGAATAAATCTTGTCTTCAGGGGTTGCTCAATACACAAGAACTAAACTGCTGGGCTCTGTAAGGGGGAATGGGTTTGGGAATGGGTTTGGTTGGGGCTTGTTCCCTTGAAAACTCTCTGAGGTCCTGCGGGAGAAGCAAAGCTTTCCCAGAGCAGTCCCGGGCCATTTGTCAGGCTGCTGGATTGTAGAGCGGGCCGCAGTGTTTACTAAACAAACCAATGGGATTATCCTGTCAAGATCTGAAAGAGAAAGACAAAAACACTGAGCATAACTACAAGGTCACCTATTCCATTAAAGCTGCAAACCAGGGCAGCTAAAAGGCTGCATATAAAACAGACAGGGAGAGCTTTAATACAAGTGAGTTACATAATTGGAGACTTGCTTGAGACTCAAACAAAGACATTCTTATTAACGCTGAAGGAAGAAGTGAGACTAGCAGCAGGTCCCAAGCACTTTTCCTATGAACTTTCTGCCAACAATGAGTCTCCAGTTGGGAACGAGGAGGGACAGGCCTCTATAGCTCACTACCTTGGGTTAATCAGGATGTCTTCCGGGCAAGGTGTGGATCCCTCCTGGTGGTGGAATCATGGGACTTTCAAAATCATCACCACTTCACAACACAGAAACTGTTCCAGTTGGAAGCAACCTTTGAGACCGTAAGGCCAACTCTTTCCTTTTATAGATAAGAAACCCCAGAGGTCATCCAGCCAGTTACTACAGGACAGGGATTAGAACCCTGACGTCCAGGCCAGTGCCATTTCTCCTTATCACACTGCCTGCACCTTCAGATACAGCCACAGACCCGCAGTCATCAGCCGGTGGGAAACTGGGCATGAACCAGCCCTCCCCCAACAAACTCACTAAGGCTAGCCTCCCCACCTAAAGCCTTCTCCTTTCTCCCTTTCCTTTCTCTTCTCCTCTCTTCTCTCTCCCCCTTTTACTTCCGCAACCTGGCTATGTCCTCAACCCACTGGGGGCACAGGGACCCGTAGGCCTTGTTTTGTCTTGCTAGTGGCACTGGGAGACAGTGCAATCTGGACACAAAACGTTTCTTTTTCTTTCCATCATCTCGTCTACCTTCCTCCCAACCAAAGCCTTGCCCACCTGAGGGCCCTTCCTGCCACCACCCCCATCCTCTTGTTGCCCCCCATCCCCAAGCCTTTTCCTCCCTGCTAGTCAGTGTTACCCCTAGAATCTGGTTTAAAGCAGACCCCACCACAAGGTAATTGCATTCTAACAGGGCCCTCCAGCACCCAACAGCTTTCAATCAGAAACAAAGTGCCACCAGTGGACACAGTTGGAGACAGGGCCTTCCTGACCTCCCTCAGATCATAATTCAGAGGCAGTCCAGGTGTCAAAAGGGACTCAGAGCTGCCCAGCTCCCTGCCCCACCTCCTTCAAGGGGCAGTAGTCTGTTCTTGGTGTCCAAGGCCCTGGCCAGGGACTCTTCCTTCAGTGAAATCTGTATTTGTCATCCTCTGATGCCATCCTCATTGGGGACACATAACACTAGTCATATCCTCTGTGTCCTCTCCTATGTTATAGACAAGGAGGAAGTAAAAGGTAAACCCAAACCGCACTTAACAGAAATCCTGACTTAACAGATGAGAAGAGGGCCGCTACCAACCCCGGGCCGGCAGGTGTGCGGCTTACAGCTTTAAACCCAGCAGAACGTGGTTGAAACTGGTTCTCCGGAAATGAAGCGGTTCTTTGTTTGGGGGACCTGCTGGGCCGAGTAGAAGGCAGGCTGGTACAGGGTTGGTAGGCTCCAGGGGTGATGGGATTACCCAGCCTCTCTCTGGATGGACAGGCAGAACTGGCAAGCTGGCGGGAACAGAATGAGACATTGGGAGAGCTCGTCCCTGCTACTCTGCCAGCATCCCTAAACATTCTGGCTCTAGACTGGGGGATGTTGAACAACAAAATGATAGGTCTGAAATTTATTTTGCCTCTCCAAAGAAAATTGCAAGATTCCCCCTGGCTCCAGAATTTAAGAAGTGTTAGTTTTGAGAAACTGGCTTTTCCAAATCCCTGCCACATCAGCAATGCACGCCAGAGAGAATGCAAACTTGTATTTCTGGGGACCAGGTCCACACTGGCCCTTTCTCATTTCTGGGCAGCAGCTGCCTTAAATTTGCATCAAAACAAAAGGCCCCGGGAACCAAGCTGGGTGGCTGTTGCTGGGTTATTTTGCATTTTTTTTAAATCATCTTATTTAGAAAGCCATAAGACCTTTTTCATTGAAAACTTTTGGTTCCCTCCAAGTGGAATATTCTTGTAGATCCAGCATATTTTAGGATAATAGGTCAGAGAGAAGGCACGGGATGTATGAGAACATGTGTTTAAATTTCTAGTGTTGCTTTTAGAACAATTCAAGAGTGAAGTCTTCCCAAGGGTGGCTCACTGCTCCCAGAGAGCATCCCACCCCCCACCCCCACAGTGAGTCAGCTAGGGAGCAAGGATGGTTAAAACAGGGTGAGGGCTGCCTCCTCGGTGGCATCCAAGGACTGGGCCTAATGACTTCTGGTTGAACTTCCGGAAACCACTACCCACCTCTTCTGAGTGTGGCCATGAGAAAGAGCCACAGAATATCTAAGGGGTGTTTTCTGCATGGATGTCACTGAAAACATTGTGTATTCATCATGCTACACCCTCTTTATGAGGCCACTCGGGAGAAATTTTATTCTGGTCCTAATACCAAGGAGAGACGTACATCTCTTGAAAAATTATGTTACTTTCTGGGATTATGTGCATTCTTGCAAGCAGCCTTCAGAACCTCGTCATATATTCTGGATGGATCCTACATCCATAAGGGCTGCCCCTGGGGGAACTGCCTGCCTGGACCCTCAAATCCCAGAGGACACCTCCCATGGACAGCCAACGAAGACACAGAGCTTCAAGAAGCCTGACCTCAGCCCATAAGCACATCCCTGATTCTGAGTTTCTGTGGGCATGTTATTTATTCGGTAACAAACATTTTACATAACCAATATGTATATGTACTATGTGCCAGAGGAAATGGCCATGAACATAGGCAACATTCCTTATTTTCACAGAGTTTGCAGTCTTGGGGATTTGCCTCGCCGGATCCACTTGCATTGGTTAGATATGCTGATGTAATAAACAGGCAGCTAAGGTGGAAACCTCAGAAAAAGACCAGAGGGAGGACCAAAATTACAACAACATAAAATGCTGATCTGAGCTAGAGTGAATGTGAAGGACACTTCGAGAAAGTGAAAGAATTCCATTTCTGCTGTGTAATCGTGGGCCAGTGACTTACCCTCTGAGTCTCAGTTTCTGCATCTAAAAAATGGTGATACCACAAAGGCTTGTAGTGAGAAGTAAGTGAGATCGTATTGATTCATCTCTCAACACATATGGGTAAGACTCATGAATGTGCTCAATAAACACTGGCTCCTATTACTTTTATTATTATCCACTGTGCCGAGCCAAGGGTTCTGCAAGCCTGAGGGAGGGCAGTGAAGGATGAAGAAAAGACAGACCAGGAGAATAAGCTGGGTCTAGGTGGATCTTCCTGTCCCTGGCTGAGGCCACAGAGAGAGATCCAGACAGCACGCTGAGCCTTTATTTTATAGCCAGAGGTAAACAAGGTAGTGGTCACCATAGTTACAATGTTCTTGTGAGTTTCACTTGTTTTGGTAGCACTTACTGTACCTCCCACAGCCCATTAGCTACCCAGATGAGATCTAGGGAGCATCATAAAGTCAAGCCTAATTATGCTAAGAGGGCTGTGCCCTCTAAGCTGGGACTTGTTTGTGGCTTTGCCATCAGGTCAGTCCGAGGCTTAACCCTATAGCCACTCCCTACAATCCACTTTTATTATTCTTATTTTGGCCACATGACCTGTTTCAGTCTGACCAGTGTTAGAAAAGGAACGGTGGGGAGCATGGAGGCTGCTGTTCTGTAGAGGTGCTGCCCGTGATGTCCACCAAAGTCCCATGACTTCCAATAGAAACTATTTTTTCTCTTACACTTCAATAATTTCTAACCACAGTCTCTATTTGCACCCTCTTTTAGGGAAGAAGATAACCCTTTTTGTCTGTTCCATTTTAGTGAGGAGAGGGGTCTTGTTTCTGTTTTACTGATCTTGGCCAGTGTTAAAGAGCACAGGTAAAAGGTCCAGGCCTTCTAACTCACATCCCATATCTGTATATTATTTGTTTTGAAAGAAGGAGGAACTCAGTTTGATTTTTATTTGTTTTCTTTTCTTGGTTCCTTTTTGGCAGTAGCAAAGGTCACTCACAGGCCACAGGCAGAGGTCTGAAAAACACACATTCTAATTTTGGAGTTCCTCAAAACTGGCTCTCAGGTTATTACATCTCTAAAGCTCTTAGTTAAATGCTTCATGAACTATAACGTCTAGCGACTGTTGATCGCAGCCCTGGACACTAGAATTCTGGGATGTGCAGAAAGGAAACTTCCAAAGATGTGGTTCCCTCTTTGGCTCTCATGTCAGCCTCAGTGAGTGGCCCACTTCCCATTTCAAACAAATCAACAAGATCCTAAAATCACAGGATCTTGAAAACCGAGTCTCCTGGCCGTACCCACTAGCCCCACCCAAAGCCATTCATCCATTCCTTCCCACACCTTCATGACCCTGAAGAACTTACTCCAAGGCCCAGTACAATGCAGCTCTATAAACAAAGTGGTACAGGAAGGATACACCCACATGACCCATGCCCTCCCCACCCTCCAGGGGTTGAGAGACCCTTTTTGAAAATGGCTTATCGGGCACACTCCCTCCTGGGAGCATGCCCGTGCCTCTTCTTTCCCCACTGGCGTGCATCTCCTAAACTCTAAGGCTCTAAGTCCGCAAGACTTGCAACCAGGGGAGCAATGGGCAGAGGCATTTTGTCGGGCATTTTGACCCCTGAACCTCTCTTGAAGGCCCCCTTTTCTCTGACTTCTCAGTGAGCCAAAGCAGCCCCACCTAAGTCTCTCCCCTGTTGCTTCTTCTGTCGTAAGCCTTTCCTTGTTTCACTGCCCCCAGCCTTAAGGAGCGTACTCAAAATAAAAAGTCAGGGGGAGGCTTACTGTCCGAAAACTGAGAGGGGCTAAGAGATGGCGGAGAAATAGCATGCCACTTAGTAATTCCTACTCAAGCAAGATGAGCAGGCCAGTGAGATAAACAGGAGAGGGACACCGTCCAAGCCCTCCAGCCTTCATTCTCCATGGCCCTTAAAGCACAAACAAGCTGATGTTAGCATGTCCTCTGCTTGCAGACAGGCCAACCAAGAGCTGCCTCGTTCAGCTGCTGGAGTGTGGGTACCCTGAGGAGGAGGGGCTGAAAACAAGGTCTCTGAAAGAAGGTCTTCTTGCAAATGAGGCTGTTCGACTCTTTCAGTTGTTATGGTCCCCAAAATTCAGTAGAGCTGCTCAAGATAACCCCAACTAAATGACATCCTGTTGCCTTCAGGGAATTGAGGGCCCCTCCAACCCACTGCTGATGAAAACTTGGATGAAGAAAAACTCATTGGGCATAAAGTGTAGCATCCAGGACTTCGAGTTAGCTGCACCTATTGGCAACAGGTTTTGGACAAAAAGAAAAAAAAAATGTTTTTAGAAACCTACTATATCCTTGCTCTGCACCATAAATTCAAGAGACCCCCTCCCCTTTACTTCTCTTATCTCCTCAGCCTTGCCTCTTATGAACCATTGAGTGGTCATCATCTATTCATGGTAGAGCGATAAGGAGAAATGCTCTTGTTTTCTATGATAGAGCCTGTGTTTTCTGTTTTCATGCTCAGGCAAGTAGCCAGGAGCCTGGGAGGTTTATCTATTGCTCATGCCAATTTTTGAAGCTTGCAACTTTGAATCAAACCAGGGATATTTGCTTTTGTACAAACCTAGCAAGCCAGCATAGAAAACTCGAGAGAGAAAACATACATATATCCTCTTTGACTAAATTACACAAGTTGGCATAATTCCATCTCACCAGTCAATTGCTCATTTCATCATAATGCCTTATAGCCACATGACAATTCAGGGAGAGCTTACAAAACATGACCTTGTTTATCTCCTGACCCTCCCAGCAGTCCTCTGCAGTGGGCTTGGCTAGTGTTATCACAGAGCAGGCTCTGGACTATGAGCCAAAATAGGGCTCTAGCTCCAGCCACTTCCTTGATTGATGTCCTTGAACTATTTAACTTACACTCTGAACCTCAGTTTTCTTTTCTCACCAAGGAGCTAAAACACCCAGAGATGAACGAGGCTAACACAGCTTTAGCTTCAGGACCTACCACTTACACAGGCTAATTTTGAATTCAGTTTTGTGTCTCCCCCAAATTATAATAAGCTTTACGACCCACAAATCCTAGCTTCGTCTCCTAATAATAGCTGCTCAGTCTACTTCCAGGAAGCCAGAATACCACAGGCATCTCTATGGCCTCAGCTCTGCCAAATGTTAATCACCATTCATTCATCTCTGTGTAGTTAGTGGACTCTGTCAGTGCCCCTCCTGGATGGCTGCGAAGGACGCACAGCTGGTCCCTTCTCTGGAAAACTGGCCTCCACTGCATGAAAGCCCTGGAGGTGGTGGAGGTTGCACCACCACCTTCATTCAGGGCAGCCGACCAATGTGTGATTGATAGGCGTGGCCCCCTCCCTGTGCAAAAGGCTGCACCCCTGTTTAAAGCTCTGTGGTGTAACCCCTTCTCCTCTGGGATCAGACCAAAGCTTGACTCCACCTGAAATGATATCCTTCCTTAGCTCCTTCCTCTGTCTCATTCTGCTTCCCTCACTCCCTTTCTGCTCTTCATTGTCTCAGCAAGATATGTGCACCTGTATCCCCACCTAGGGCTCAGCTTCTAGGGTACCTGACCTGAGATATATCGTCCTTTATTTCCTATGTCAAAGCCTGTCTGGTCCACCTTCAAACACAGTCAAAAAGCCATGAGCCTCCAGACCTACTGCAGCTGTATACTAAGTACCTTTGGAATTAGGCAGTGGCGGTGTAAAGGTGGTGATGCTGAATATTTGGTAAAACCCAGTACTGTGACCATCCCACCCTTAGTGGATTCTCTGGAACATTTGCTTTGGATTTTAGGAAGGAGACCAAAAAATGAGAAAAGAGTGATCAATAGCATTATGTCTCTTTTGATTTTTTTTTTTTATTTATTTATTTATTTATTTATTTATTTATTGGCACTTTCTACTTGCCAGAGATCTATAACTAGTTCTTTACCCCAGCTGAATAGAACATGAATCCAGGCTCTCCAGTGTTGCCTGTCATTTTAGAGAAAGACACCGTTTAGGAGTTTACTTTAGTGATTTAGAGCCCGTGTCTCACCTCTGCCTTAGTTTGAGACTTTCAATGAATTAATCATCACTTTTAGCATGCCCATGTGTGGCATGGAAATTTACTTCCACGACTCACAAAGAGCAAAGGCTCTCTGAGAGTGATCATCCTCCTGGCAAGACCACCATCCATAAGAGAGACATCATTTCTTTTCCTGAGGCATAACTTTAAATCTTCAAAAGGACACACAAGAAATTCTTCATGAAAAGGAATAAAATGTGGGGCAGGAAGGAAATATTCATTTCCCAAGTGTTTGCTCCCCCAGCCTCTGAGCCCTGAGGGATCTAGAGATAACTAGTCTATTACTTCCTTCCACAAAAGAAACAGGTATGGGCTTTACAGGCAAATTCTGAGGATGGGTCCAAATCCAAGGGCATCCTTCAAGGGAGAGAGGAGCAAGTGGGCCTGATGAGCTTAGGCAGACACATTCCAGAGTCCAGCTGTTGGCGGATGGAAAAGCCCAAGTAGAAAACTGGAGACCAAAGAAGCAAGGCCTAGGGAACTTACCCGGGCAAGGCTCCTGCTGCCTGCCATGGAGCTCATCACAGCCAAGGATTTTCTGAGCCAGCAGGTGCCTGTAGACATCCTTGGAACTAACCTCAGAATGTGGGCAGCCCTGACCCTGATTGGGGAGCAAAATAACAGGATTAATTGTGTGACCTTGGTCAACTTAGTTGGCCTCCATTTCCTTATCTGTAATAATTCCTCCTTTACTCTTTCTTTGGGGCTGGTGGCAGATTCCATTTGAGGCAGTACTTTTGTAAACTATAAATGTAAGACAGTGGTATCTCTAGACAGATGAGGAGAAAGAGAGGGAAGAAAGCTCTTCATAATAGGAACATAGGAGCTCCAAGAGCCGTAGTTCTGCCTGAACTCTGAGCCAATGTGAGATGATGCTTGCAGTGCAAGTGGGGCCTTTCCTGGCGTTGAAGGGAGCTGGGAAGAGTCCCATACCCAGTGAGCAGTGTTTCTGGTGAGAATGAATCTGCCCGCCCCAGTTGACCATTCCCTCCTTGGGCCACTTCAGTAGCCTAGGCACCACTTTATTACACCCACCTATTTTACAATCTACAAATCCTTATAGGCAGAGATGATCATGTATCATCAGGTTTTTAATGACAACAACGAAGGGGGCTCCAAAACCTCCCAATTCAAAATTTGAAAACCTAATGATCCTTCAAAAATCTAACAAGAGTTTATGATTGTTCTAGGTACTTAAAGAAAGCAGAGCTAGAAAAAAACAAAAACCCATAAATTATCAGAAAGCAGATTCAGGGCTCAAAGTTAAGAAAATGTTTCTAACATGCAGACCTTTTCTTTTTTTTTTTTTTTAATATATTTTATTGATTTTTTACAGAGAGGAAGGGAGAGAGATAGAGAGTTAGAAACATCGATGAGAGAGAAACATCGATCAGCTGCCTCCTGCACATCTCCTACATGGGATGTGCCCGCAACCCAGGTACATGCCCTTGACCGGAATCGAACCCGGGACCTCTCAGTCCGCAGGCCGACGCTCTATCCACTGAGCCAAACCAGTTTCGGCCATGCAGACCTTTTCAATAATGAAATGTATTACCTCTGGAGGTGGTGAACTCCCCATCACTAGAGATAGGCAAGCAAAGACTAAAGGGCCCTTTGCGAAGGAGCTGCAGAAGAGATTTCTTAGGTAACCTCTAAGGTCCTGTTCAACCCAAGATCCCACAGAATTAAATATATAGTAGAACAATTACGGATACATTTGACAAATCATAAAGCAGCAGAAGTAGCTGCTACCCTTAAGACTTGAAAGAAGTAAATTTACAATAAATAAAAGTATGACATTACATGTAGTTAATAAGCTTATAGACCTATTACTCCTAGCTAAAAATAGAAATAGGCCCAAGAAGGGCGTGGCTGAATGTATAAAAATTTGACCCATGGCAGGTTACCAAAGGCAGTGAGAGGTGCATAGGAATGGTCCTCCCTACAAAGTCAGGTCCATCCCCAGAACCAGGCACTGGCAGAGGCAGCACAAGGAACTGGATGAACTTCAAGGTCTGTCAGGTGCTTGCCATGGAGAAACATCCCACACAGCACCTTCCCACAGAAAAGGCCTGGCCTTTGATACCCTGAGCGATTTCTCCCAGGTGAGGAAATGGAGGTCACAGGGTAGTCCTGACCCCACTGGCCAAACACTGTCCCTCCCGCAGGGTGAGGGATAAGAGCACAGAGAGAGTTTTCTGGGGGCGGAGCACCACTCACAGCCTCCCCAGAGCCTGGTTATTCTGGAACAGCAGTTCTGGTAACATGTGCAGCTGGTTCTGGTTCAGTCGTAGCCGCTCCAACTCCTTTATGTCATCAAAAGCCACCCCATCAACCCCCACCCCTGGTTCCACCACTCTAATCTGGTTCTCCATCAGCTGCAAGCACCCCAGCTGCTTGAGCCCTGCAAAGCCCTTCTTATGGGGACAGTGATGTTGTTGCCCTTGAGTTCCCTTTTACAGCTTCTAGAGGCTGCTCACATTCTTTGGCTCATGGCCCTCATTCCATCTTCAAAGCCAGCAATGGCCAGAAAAGTCTTACTAACACTGCCATCTCTCTGGAACTAATGTTGTATTGTCTTTCAATTGACACACCATGGAACAATCTAATGAGGCTATTGCCAAAACAGCATTAAGATTTCATGAGTTAAATGCATAGTACGAGCTGGAAAGATTTGTTCTAGCTTCGTAGGTTTCATTGCTGTTTGCTGATCTTGAGTGGTTTGGAGGGATACATCAGGCATTACGATGTATGGTCAGTGACTCACACCCAAATCATTGTTTTCAGGCAGGAGAACCAAACATTTTGGCAATTAGCCTTGTAAAATTCTTATTTATAGGGAGGCAAGGCAGCCTTTGGGATTAGACTCATCCAAAGAGAATTTTAAAGGCTTCCCTTGACTGCACATCCAAAAATTCCTGTTTATCGCAGTGACATAGAAACTGCATTCTAGGGAAAACATCAGTCTTCTTCCAGACTTTCTGGAAACCATTACTTCATAAGGAAGTGGTCTGGGAGCTGAGCAAAAGCTGTCCACCAAAGCTATAAGTTGAGTCTAATCAAAACTCATCCACCATCAGAAGATTCCATTTGTAATTTTGTTCTGAGGTTGAATCAGTAAGAAAAGGTGAAAGGCTGTTCTTGGTGCAAGAATTGATTGGCCATTAAAATCTCTAAAAAAATAAAACTAGATTTGGCAACATGAGGAGGACAGAAAAACTGAATGAATGCATGATTCAAGCCAGGAAAGGATTGGAAATGAGATGGAGAAATCAAAAATCGTGGTGGAAGGGAAGGAGAAGCTAATGGAAGGACTTTGGGAGTAAAGTTAACTCCCATGCAATGTTGGGGAAAACTTTGTAAAAACTTCCTCATTTTATATATATAAAATTGATTTCAGGGAGGAAGGGAGAGAGAGAAATAGAAGCATCAATGATGAGAGAAAATCATTGATCGGCTGCCTCCTGCAATCCCCCTACAGGGGATTGAGCCTGCAACCCAGGCATGTATCCTGACTGAGAATCAAACTATGACCTCCTGCTTCAAAGGTTGACACTCAGCCACTGAGTCACACTGGCCAGGCAAAGCTCCTCATTTTTGATATGAAGACAAAAAGCATCATCAGTGACCAAGAAGGTAACAGGTACGAGAAAGACCCAGCACAAAAGCACAGTAGCAGTGAGAGAGAGTGCCTCTGCACCAGCTCTAACCCAACAAGGGCCGTGCTTCTCAGTGAGGAGGTCCTTGCAGCTACAGGCTCAGACTCACATGGAGCTTGAGAGACGCCCAGAACCCCGGGCCCTGCCCCGGACCCACTGAATCAGAACCTTCATTTTAGCAGGATCCCTGGGGCCTTGGGTGCATAATAAATTGAGCCCCAGTTGTTGCTGTTTTTTAGAGCCCTTGCAACCTCATCTTCTCCTTTTATTCATTCTCATTTCCCTTTTACTTCCCTTCACTTTTCATCATCTTCTTCCTCAAGCTCAAAAAAATGTCATGTGTGAAAATTAATATCTACTTATATCTACTTGGTCCTCATTCAAATACTCAAACATCCCTACTTGGTCCTAATTCAAATCTCAAACCAACCTCAACTTATAAAAATGTCAACAATATTTTGGCTCCAGAAAATCAGCAGGCAAGAGCCCTACCCCACAAGATCTATATTTGTATTATTTATTTATACAAAGCCCTAAGTGTAGTGCTTTGTAGGGGAACATGGCCAAGAAAAGAATACAATCACTGCCCTTTACAAAATATTGTTCTTTTTTGCTCACAGCCCTAGGGAATAGCCAGGGTGGGAATGGAATTATGAAATCTTTGGACCAAAATATAGGAAATGAATAGAAGGAAAACATAGGTATTTGTTAAGGCCCCCAGACTTCTTTAAGAAAACAAGCAAGACTTTCCCAAACAATATGCATGAGCAGATTATTGCTGTACATGGAAATGACCCCTCTGTTATCACACACACACACACACACACACACACACACACTCCACAAAAAGGGAATTTAAAGACATTTTGATCAAAGATATTCATTCAAAAAATACATTTCTAAAAGGAAATTTCCTTTTTTTTCCTGGTGGGCACCAGGACCAACAATCACCAGCTGCCCAGATACCAAAAAATTATGCTTCCAAAATCTCTTGATGTCGATTCCACATAGAGCAATCAAGCTGCTCTATGCATGCTACTCATGGCAGGAGTCCTAAAAGGAAATTTCAAAAGGAAAAATATTTATTGATACAAAAAAACAGTTAAGCCGAACCAGTTTGGATCAGTGGATAGAGCGTCGGACTGGGGACTGAAGGGTCCTGGGTTCGATTCCGGTCAAGGGCATGTATCTTGGTTGCGGGCACATCCCCACTGGGAGGCATGCAGGAGGCAACTGATAGATCTCTCTCATCGATGTTTCTAACTCTCTATCCCTCTCCCTTCTTCTCTGTAAAAAAATCAATAAAATATAAAAAAAACAGTTAAATAAAATATGGGACAACCATATGATAAACTATTATTATAGCCACTCAAATCAGGATTTCAACAATATTTGGTGTAAAACATTAATAATAAATGGCAAAGCAGGATCAAAAACTTTATATTCATCATCATACCACTTTTCATAAATATAAAAGAGTAACTAAACACATAGACAAAAATGTTAATAGTCAGTATTTCTGAAATTGATATTATAATAAGCAATTTAAATTTTATTCTCTGTGCTTTCCTATATTTTTCCAATTATTATGAACACACACAAGTAGCATTTGTATTTTGCTAAATGGTCATATTTGTCTTGGCTAAAGTTCTTTCTGGACTGCACTCTCCATTGCCTTACCAAAGTCCACCTAATTATTTCTCCCAGTCCGGAAAGGAGGGCTCACAAGCATGGTGCATCTCTGCATTTGGAAAATCATGCTGGCTCTGCTCACTGAGAAGGGGGTAAGGCAGGATTGGAAAGGGGTCAGAAGAAGGAAACATCACCACTTCCCAAATCCTCCTATATGAGCCCCACCATGTGAGGCTTGCAGACTTTGTTCAGAGTGAATTCACAAACACCCGTTATTGATTGATATGGATACACATTCTAAAGTCCGAAAACATGGCTTTTGCTCTATGCAGAAGCTTGAGAGTGAAAAGAAATTTAAAGACCATCTAGTTCACTAGGTTCTCCATCTTGGTGCACATTGCAGTCACACCTGGAGAGCTTGAAAAAAAAAAAAAAGTAATGCCAGAGTCCTGCCCTCAGAGGTTCTGTTTTTAATGGCCCAGGGTGTGGCCTAGGCATCTGGGTTTTCTTAAAGCTCCCCAGTGACTTAATATGGAGCACCATAATCACTACCCCTCTAATCCCAGCTCCACCGCAACCCCGCTGATGTGCATACCCTCCCGTCTAGAGCAGTGTGTCCAGCATTAGCCAACTCCGGCACTGGCTTCCAGAGTCTGATCAGGTATTTGGCCATTGGCAAAAGAGTCACCTGAACCATAAGTAATTGCAAGGTGGGCAGCCATGTTCCATTGCTGTGGGAGGACCGATTTTGGTGGACAAGTATCAGTCCTGACCACCTGGATATTATCTCCCTTCCACAGCCAAACAAACAGGCACAAGTTATTTGCCCAAGAACTCACAAGTGGTTGGGTTGAGATCCTTATGCTAACACCTCAGTCTTTAAATTTCACTACGTGATAAAACAGCTAATGCATTTTTAAAAAATTTTTTTAATTTTTGGAAAATTTTAGATTTATAGAAAATTTGCAGAGATAGTTCAAAGAGCTCCTATATAACCTCCACCCAGCTGTCCCTAATGTTAACATTTTACTTAACCATGGTACATTTATCAAAACTAAGACATCAACACTGGTACATTATTATTAACTAAACTACAGACTTTATTCGGATTTTACCAGTCTTTCCACTAATATTCTTTGTCTGTTCATTCATCATCAATATATTTAATATAGCAACACAGGAAATGTCACAGGATAGTTATCAAGCATCTTTCTTGTTGAGGGAGGCCAAGACATGCATCTCAGAAAAGGTGAGACCCTCTACATGAGCCTGGAGGGATGTATAATTATTTCATGGCAGACAAAGTTAGGTACACATCCCAGGTCTCAGTAAAATCCGATATGTGCTAACTGCCCAAGGAATTTGTAGTTCACCCTGGACAAAGGCTGCGAAGCTCTAATTACAGGCTCTGGGACCAGAGAGGACCTCAAGGGTGAGCATTTCCGTGCATGAGAGGAGAGGTGTTCCCATGGCCCGAAATTGTACTCCTTGCCCTGCACGCCGGGAACAAGGCAAAGCCTCAGGACCCAGGCTGGTTTCTGAAGCTACTTCTCAAGTCAAAGGAACAAAAAGAACAAATTAAATATTTAGACTTGCTGCTTCTCTGGATTCTCTATTCTTCGTCTCTCCAGGGGCCACCCTCACCCAGAGGCTCTGGCTGGTGAAGCAGAGGAAGCACTGAGCAAGGTGAACTCTCCTCAGCCGCCTTGCGTCCTCGGGTGTCCCAGCTCTGGCCCTCTCCACTTTGGAGATCACTGGTCTTTGAGCTGGACTCGGTGCCTTGGGCAGCTAAGACAGGCATAGTAGCATTCCAACTCTATTTAACTTGGAACAAATTCTAGGTTGAGCTCTTTGGCTGGGATAGAATTTTTCCTCTTCCTCTCCCCTCCCTCTTCCTGCCTCTGAGCCAGGTCTAGAGTGATGCAAGTGAGGGGCAAAGGTCACAAAACTTAAGGAGGCCTGTGCATGACCTTGAGAATGAGCACCTTCTTCAGTTTTGCACCCTGGGACCTCGGCTGGCCTCATCCTGGTCCCAGCCCAGTTACTTCCTCCCCACCCACCCCTTCACTCCCCCCACCCATCATCACAATGATTTTGCTCACAAAATAAAAAGGGATTAACAAAATCCCCAAATTTCTAGCTTTGCCCGAGTTAATCCTGTTTTAAATGTCCCAGTTTTCACTTTGAAGCAGGACTAAATATGAACAGTCCTCCCGGCATCCCCCTGGTGAGAGCTCAAGGTCAGCAAATGGAACGCCGGACACCGCCCCTTGCTGGGTGGTCCTGGGCAAGGCACTTTCGGCCCCAGCTCACCCACCACATCTGTAAGTTAGGAGAGCGGGGCTGTAGAGACTTTAGAGGTTTCTGCCTGAGAAATGGGAAGCAGAGAGGGGGAAGTGGGGGAGCAGGCAAGTGGTGCAGCAGAGCTACCTGGCAGAAAGGAGCAGACCTGGACTGGTCGCCGTTTATTGCTCTGGCTTGTTAGGCATGCAAGACATCCAAGCAGACCTAACAGCTCAGAACTGCTCCCAAACACCTCAGTCCTAGTTTTCTCATCTATAATAATCTATAATAATAAAAGCATAATATGCTAATTAGATTGGATGACCTTCCCGACGAAGTCGGGGCTGCCAGCAGAATAAATTTCATGCATCGGGCCTCTAGTATTAAAAATATCGGAATTTGAATTCCTGAATGTTTTTTAACCCTGATGACACATGAGCCTCATGAGGGGTCTTTAAAAGCACCAGTGCCTGAACTACCCCCCGTCCCCCCTTGAAGGTGCTATTTCATTAGTGAGACCCAGCCATCAGCACTGTTTAAAACTCCTCAGGTGAAATAAAACTTTTTAAAATAAAAGTAGGTAAATAAAACTCCTCAGGCAATTCTAATTGTTGCCACACTCATGACCCTCTGTGATAGGTGAGAGCTGACATTCCATAATCTTGAGAAATAATAGATAACTGGTTTTTGACTTGGCTTCCCTGGACAGAACCCAATTCAAGCGCTCCTATTAAAATGACCACAAGTTTTTAAAAAAGATTAAGAGTTTCTGAGCTGGTGTGGCCCAGTGGTTGAATGTCGACCCATGAACCAGTAGGTGGAGGTTTGATGCCTGGTCAAGACACATGCCCGGTTGCAGGCTCGATCCCCAGTAGGGAGTGTGTAGGAGGCAGCCGATAGATGAATTTCTCATCATTGATGTTTCTATCTCTCTCCCTTTCTCTGAAATCAATAAAAACTTTTTTTTTTAAAGGCTAGGGGATGCCGAAGCCGGTTTGGCTCAGTGAATAGAGCGTCGGCCTGCGGACTGAAAGGTCCCGGGTTCAATTCCGGTCAAGGGCATGTACCCGGGTTGCGGGCACATCCCTAGTAGGAGATGTGCAGGAGGCAGCTGATCGATGTTTCTCTCTCATCGATGTTTCTAACTCTCTATCTCTCTCCCTTCCTCTCTGTAAAAAATCAATAAAAAATATATTTAAAAATAAATAAATAAAGGCTAAGGGTTTTCAATTAAGTCTCTGGCCTCTTGGCAGAGGAAGTTAGAGAAAAGACAGCCATGATGATAGGGTTAACACATACATTTTCAAGTAGAAATTGCTTGAGGCTCACAGCCACAGTAGCAGCTGAAAAGTCAAAATTAAGTTGCTTCACAGGCTCAAAAGCCAATGGGCCCAGCCCCAGGGCATAGCCATGTTGCCCTTATGCTATGCAATTACCCAGCTGTCCCTCAAAGCTGTGCAAGGCCTTGGGTAATCAGCCAGCAGCCTCAGCTTGACCTCCTGGGAGGACATGAGTGCCAATTAAACTAGAGGTCACCTGGGTCTGACAAGGATGATGGCCAGCCTAGGCTGCAAGGAGCATTGAGTGAGCAGGAGAAGTCTGTGCAGTAGCTGTTAGGGCCATATCAACTGGTTACCCTCTGGTACATGACAGAAAGGTCCACAGAAGATTGGGCAACAACTGATTTCAAGACCAAAGTCCCCGGAAAGAGATATGTCTAGTCCCTCACAGTAGATAGTCCCATATAGCAATCTCTTATCCAGAGCATATTTTTTTTATTCCTTTCCTCTGGACTTCCCATGTGACTGTGTACGCTGAGTGCAGTGAGCACCAACTGATGCTTTTGAAGAGGCCTCTGACCACCCACTGTTGCTCCATAGTTGACAGAGGAGTTGCCCACAGTCTCTATTGCATTCTCCATTGCTTACTACCATAAAGCAAAGGATATCTTTGGATTTCCAGGCAGTGCAAACACCTTGCCTCCCTTCCCTCTGATTCAACTTATAAAATACCTGTCTCTGCAGTCAAGGGTAGAACAAAAGAAGCTAAGCTTTGAACTTCAGGGGTCTGCTTCCCACATGGGAAGTGAGGGCACACTGAGTGAGTTCCTCACCCACCTCCCACTAGCTCACTTTGACTTTCCTTTGATGATCAAACCCATTTCTCTGGACCCCCAGAGGGATTCCCATCACTGTTCGGGTCAACATACTGGCCCTCTTCCCACAGGAAAGCAGCACAGAGCCCATGAGCTTGTTGAGTCAACAATCATTTTCATACTTAATTTGCTCAGATCAGGGGGATTAAAATCCCAACTGAGCAAAACTCTTTGATTATGAGAAAACGAAGATATGCAGACACCAGCCCTGATAAAGCCAATGTCAGAAAGAAGCATTATTTATTCAACTGGCTTGATTAGTGAGTGCCAGACAGCTATTAGAACAAAAACCATGTTTTGGGGCAACTGTGTCTATTTATGTCATGATGAGCCTCCATAAGAGCCCAGATAATGTTTGTTATCTTCACCAACACTAGCCAAATGTTTGGATAAATAAAGATGTTTTATGAAATTCCCTATCTGTCACTTTAACACTAATTGACAGAGCATGGAACACTATTTGATTGTGTTCCATTTCATGGCTGTGTGGCTTCTATGGCCCAAGAAAGGGTAAGGAGAGGGCTTCCCAGGACAAAGGAGCCACATAAGAATGTTTGCTTAACGTGCTGCCCTCTGCATTGCCCCCTCTGAGTGCACACACCAGGTCCTCCCCAAAAACACGATTCATTGTACATTAGGTAACCAAATCCTTGGATGGTGCTAGAATTGTCCACCTGTAACCAGTGTTTTCATCTAAATAGGCCTATATACACAAGTGAGTATACATCAATGAAAGTGAGTCTTTTATTTTTTAAATATATTTTTATTGATTTCAGAGAGATGAAAGGAGAGGGAGAGAGATAGAAACATCAATGATGAGAGAGAATCATTGATCAGCTGCCTCCTGCATGCCCCATACTGGGGATCAAGCCCGCAACCCACGCATATGCCCTGACTGGGAATCGAACCATGACCTCCTGGTTCGTAGGCTGACGCTCAACCACTGAGCCACACCGGCTGGACAAAGTGAGTCTTTTAATAAAAAGGGAATCTTGGACGTGCCAGTCCCATTGGCGGCCACTTTCTTAGATGGTCTACTTTTGTTTTCTGCCGGTTCTTACCCCTTGTTCCCCTTGTTCCATTTCTGTGTCCTGTTTGAGACCCTTTAGGCTTTGTGTCTTGTTCCTGGGTCCCTGGAGAATATGATTTAATTTTGTTTCCTTGCTTTTGACTATCTGCACTGGGCTTGTAGTAACCCTGGAGCTCCCCTGTGATTACACCCCAGGACGTATACACATACCAATGAGCCGTCCCCACTGGGCAAGTTCTGGTTTCTGACATGGAAAGTAGGACAAAATAGAAGATGAATCAGTTGTTACAACCAGAGGGCAGTTACTTGGCCCTCCCTAGACTCCCACTCATCCAGATATCCAACTACAACACAGAATCAGAAGTAGCAAACCCATTCCACCAGTCAGGCTATATACGCTCATAATGACCCACTCTTTGAAAGGCAGCTGCAAACAGACGTGGTATAAACAGTTCCTCTTGCTGAGGAACAGATTCCCCATTCACCTGTTTGAGCCTTTATGTATAGTTGCCCACACTGAGGTGGACTTATCACCCAGTAGTCACCTTTTATCTCCCCCAAAATCATTCTCCTTTTGAAACTAGGGACTAATTACTATTCAGAGGATTTGGGGTGAAATTAATAAATTAGGACCAAATTCAAACTACCTTAAGTAAAGAAAATATTGCATTGGATGGATGCTAGGGGCATTTATGGGATTCGAGGAAAAATCAAAGAATCCAATCTTCAGAAAGGCTCGGATGCGCTGGACCTCACACACAACTAAAACCAGGAGCCCCATCTCTGCCAGTCTCTGCTTCTCCCTACAGGAGATCAAGTTCCAATTCCTCTCTGAAGTCCAGGTTTCTCCTCCTGGTAGAAAACCCGGACACCAACAGCTCCTGATTTTTCATCTTACAGCTTTATCCACTGGAGAGAGGACCTCCACGCCTCTTCCTCCTAGTCTGCCATCCTAAATCTTCAGAAGGAGCTCATTGGTCCGCTTTGTAACGTCGCTGCTTCCACGGCAGCCCTTTGATGGGGGTGGGGACACAGCTAGGCAGGGCACAGTGTGACAGCCCCCACGAAGGGAATTTCCACAATTGATCAGAATAAACGTAGGTTACCACCTCATCTTGTTTCTGAGCTCTTGCCAATCCCAGCCACATCTGGCAAAACAAGAATTTCCCTGTTGTATCCTAGCTATGTCAAAAGACAGAGCCTGCAGTCTGTTTTAGATAAGCCGCTTGTGGAATCCTTACTAATTATTGGCTTGTAATACAGAGGATCCCTTTTCTTACCACTATCTAATGGAGAGAAAAAAATTGTGCTACTTAGTCTGAAGAATCCTTGTGTCTTAGACAAAGACCTTGTTCTCTATTCTGAATGAGGCCAATCCTTGACAAAACGCAATATGATGGAGTAGTTAAGCTCAGAGATTCTGGAGTTAATTAAGGTCTGAGTTCAAAGGCCTGCTCCAATATTTATAGCTGTGTGGCACAGCCTGCATTTTACCATCTATAAATGAGAAGAGTCTATACCCACCTCCTGGTGTTGGTGTGAGAAAGATTTGAGTTAATGCATGAAGAGCACCTAGCATGGTGCCTGGCACACAGAGGGCTTTTCATGACGCTGGATAGATTGGCCCTTCAGTAATGTCCCTTCCTGACCTCTTCCCCTGCTGCCATTCCTTGGGACATCCAGGGCTCTGCCTCCAGCCTGGTCCCTAACTGTTCCTCCTCCATATGCTTTCCTCAAGGAATCTTTATGAAATATACACCCCCTACCCCAATTTAAAATCTTCCCCAGCTCACTAAAACAATCAAGATAACGTTGACCTCATTATCATGGGCCCCAAGGCCACTCTCAGTTGGACCCTGCCTACCTCTCCCACCTCCCCTTGTCTACTCTGAGCTCTCACCATGCCGGGTCACTTGCTATTGCCCAGCTATGCCATGTTCTTACACTATCACACATGTTTGCACAAGCTTTCCCCTCTTCCTGCAAAGCCTTTCCCCGGCTGCCTCCAACTACCCTAGCTAACTAGTTTTCAAGGTTTGTGTGGTCTGGAAACTTTTGCTGACCCCAGCCCTATTATGAATTAGGTATGTCTCACCTGACTCCATCTATGTCCTTGTGTGCCTCTATCACTGTATTTACTTGTCTTTGCTGTTAAACTCTGCTTCTTGAAGGCAAGATTGCATTTCCAACACCAAGTACAGAGCCTGGCATAAAAGAGATGTTCAATAAAGCTTGATGCCTGAAACCCCAATGACATAATGGTGAAACCAAGTGCACTGGAAAGGATGAAGGTGAAACGTACAGTCCTTTTCTCCATGTGGCTAAGTGAGCCAGCTGGGCACACAACCCATGACCTTGGCCACAACAATCCAATTGGCACTGCTAGTTGTTCCACAGGAAACTGCATCCAGCATTGTGTATAAAATTTTGGATTTGAAAGCTGGAAACCTACCTGCAAAGTTCACTTCTTGTGATATTGGTCAAAAGGCTTAACTTTTGTTTTCCTGGCTTATAAAAAGGGTTTGTAATGCTTGGCTGTAGAAAGTAAGTGAGACAATGCCTATAAAATTTAAAAGTATCATTGAAATTTTTTCTGTGTGGAATTGTTATGGTTACTGTTAGAAGATGGCGAATAGCCCAATCTCTAAGCCAAAGTTAGTCTTTGTTCCTAAACATAAAATCATTGTCCGTTTCAAGATAATGCTGGTGATCATTTGGGTATTGCATCTCAAGTGGAGACCTGAGTACACATTTGACACCCCTCCTGACTTTTAGACTTTATAGAATTCACTGGAGCCTGACATAGGAACAGGTCACAAAGCAAAACTCCTGTAATGAGCTCTTCCCAGCACAGCCAGTAAAAACAACCCTCAGATAATATCTCACTTGTCCTTGTTACATAGGTTTCTATGCTTTCACAGCCTCTACGGAGATGAATAAGAAAAAGGAAAAGCTGAAACTAATTGTGAAAATAAGAGTTGCATTATTTGTCTGTAAGGATTGTGTATTGGGTTTTAACAATATATGTTAAACATTGCTAAGCTTCTTCTTGCTTATAATTATTAACGAGTGGCAGAGCAAGTCATGGTAATTATCATCTGGGAATACCACTTAGATAATGCACAGCTCTAGGAAGGTAAATTAATTCCTAAGGTCAGGTGGTGTTGAGCAGAAATGCCAAAGTGCACAGTATATAAAATAATTAGTAAGGTAACCACGAGCAACAAGACCATAAACTCATGGGAGTGGCCCAGCCCAGGAAGGAGACACCACAGCCTCATTAGGATTTGCACATTTCTAAATGTTGTCCTATTACTAAGTACTGTGCAATTTGTGGTTAGCATCCCCTAGGTAACCAGTATATGGGACTCAGCATGTAAACCTGAGGGAGAGTGGAAGTCAGAAAGCCTTTATTCATTGCACTAACACTTAGGAAGCACTGACTGAATACCTGGCATTGCAGCACGTCCATTAAGGTAAGTTCCTGGCCCCAGGGGGAGATAGATGTGGCAACCAGTATGATAAGGGCAGTTCCCAGTGTGCACTGGGGCCCCGGAGGGCCCAGGGAAAGGAGTGGCTGATTCTTCCTGGGAACATTGCAAAGGGTATCTTTAAGGACTTGGCTTTTAAGCTAAGTCTTGAGAAGCTCCTCTGGCTGAGAAGTGAAGAGAGGTCATTCCAGGTGAAAGAGAAAAGCAAGCGCTGTAGAAT
This sequence comes from Myotis yumanensis, assembly GCF_028538775.1. NCBI lineage: Eukaryota > Metazoa > Chordata > Mammalia > Chiroptera > Vespertilionidae > Myotis > Myotis yumanensis. The sequence continues at coordinate 18,815,187 of NW_027223762.1, forward strand.
CCCTGCTCACCAGGAGCCCAAGTGGGCCCCTTAGCGGGTGGCCAGGGGTGGGAAGAGCCAGAGAGGAGTGCCAGCCAAGCCCTTTAGAGAGCCGGGAGGTCAGCGCGGACAAAGTTCAGGTCGGTTGACAACAGCATCAAAGGGTCAGAAAGTGGCAGAACAGGAAGAGAGAGGAGACCTAGAAGAGACAGAGGCTCCTGTTTATTGGAGGCCAACACCTGGTGGACTGGTCTGGTTTAAAAGTGAGGGACCAACAGACTGTCAAATCTCAGAGGGAAGTTGAGGGGGTGGCAGGGGAAGAAGTGATCAACCCAAGAACCCATATATGCATAACCCATGGACACAGACAATAGTGTGGTGAAGGCCTGGGGTGGGGGGGCAGGGACCGGCTAGAAGGGGTGGAGGGCTGGGGGGAAGGGGACATAAGTCATACTTTCAACAATAAAGATTTTAAAAAATAAAAGTGAGGGACCAGAACAGACCAGTTTCCAGGCACAGAGGTGCGTGTTGTGGGAACAGTGAGTATTCAGCAGCACAGGAACTCGTGTTCTTGGGGAAGTAAAGAGGCAGGAAGACCACCCAAAAAGTGGACCAGGACTCGATGGAGTCAGGTCTTTCCTGTTAGCTGAGGAATTTGGGCTTCACCGTGTAGTCAATGGGAAAACATTATGGTATTTTAAGCTGGGGAGTGACACAGAAGTACATTTTGGAAGGATATTCTGGCAACACTATGCAAGGCAAACCAGAGCAGCCTTCCTTAAAGGGCAGTAAACACCCCCACCCCCACCCCTCAGACACCTGAATGCTTATTTACAATAAATAAGCATCATTTTAGCTGTGCCCTGGACCTACTGAATTTATATTCCATGGGGAGACATAGGAACCTGATTTTTATTTATCTCTCATGGTAATTTGGGGGCACTTTAGAGTCTGCAAGCAGTAACCTGGGCAAGAGAGGACAGGGTCTGTACTGAAGTGACTAGTGAAGAAACATGCAAACAGCTCTGGCCGGAAAGCTCAGTGGGTTAGAGCGTCACCCGATATGCCAAGGTTGTGGGTTCGATCCTTAATCAGAGAAAATTCAAGAATCCACCAATGCATGCATAAATAAGTGGACCAACAAGTTGATGTTTCTCCTCCCCCTACTTCCTCTCTCTCTCTCTCAAATCAATAATAATAATAATAATAATAAACATGTAAGCAAAGACTCTGTCACACAAAGTAAGCGCACAGTAAGTATAAATGCATGAACGAAATATAAACAGGTTTTAGAGAATGATAGAATGGAGAGGGGTCAAATCCAAAGTCTAAGGTAGAACCATATGGCACTGCCATTTTTTGTGGGTCAAAACTGGATGAATACTGGCAATACATGTGGCTTAATTTAAAGACGCACTCAATAAAAGTTATGACCTTATCATTTAAGTCTCTTCTGCCAGTGTAGTCGTATGTCACTCATTCTTCACAACAAGTGGGGACTCTGAGAGGTGACCGGAGGAGCTTTAGCTCCCTTCTGTGATCTCTATGCCAGTCTGTAGAGGGTTCAAGGAACTTGGGGCTGATCAAGGAAAAAGATTTGATCACTAAAGGCACTAAGTTACCAGCTTTATTGAGTAGCATTTGGATGAGTTGCATGACAGAGGAAGACTGTCCAGAGGCTTATGGTGAGTGGGCTTCCATTCGGAAGGGGAGGAGGAGAGGGGAAGGATAGATCTGAGAGGAGGCTTACACGTCTAGGTGATGTTGCTCAGCAACAGGATGGGGAGTCTCTGGATTAAAGAAGTCCAAAGGGCCGTAGCACATTGGGGCCATATAACCACATGGATCAATCTTATCAATGGCCAGCAGATGCTGTGTGAGGTTTCATTGGATGTGCAAAGCAGGAAGACTCTAAATGGCTTAAAAATCTGCTTGGTTGAACTATTTTTGAAATAACTGAGTGTGTAAAAACTTCAGTTTGGTGACGGTTGGCTTTTGAGCTAATGAGTCCAGCCTGCCGTAAAGAAACAAACCATGTTGAGGCCAATACACAGAAATCATCTTTGGCTCATTTATATAATACAGTCTTGGCCTGAATGACCTCAGCTACGTTCCTCCCACTTCCCCTGTCCTACACTATGGGGCAGGAAGTCTGTGTCACTGACTGACAGCTGGGTTTGGCCAATGGGAGACACTGGCAGAAGATTGGAAATGCTGAGGTATTTCTCACCCTCTTTTCTGTCTTTGTATTTGAGATGACCCCTGCCTCTGGACTCTGGGAACCCACCTCCTCTTTCCATTGTCCCTCCAAACTAAAGATGACAGTGACATCCAACAATTGCTAATCTTCCAGTTGTCTCCCTGTCCCCTAGTTGGTTTCTCCGTTTATCCATCACCTGTGTAATTAATTCCCCTCCATCACTCCCCTCTATCTAAATACTCTGGGTGATTTCTGATGACCTGGTTGGACCCTGACTGACACAATGTTTTAGTTCTCTCCAAGCCTCCAAATCATAATAATAGGGGAAGACTTTAATGGAGACAACTGATATTTTCACAGTCTTATGTAAAATGTGACTAGACATCTATAAAAAATAATTTTTTCTACTTATCTAAAGAATACAATCTAAGAAATAGAGTATTAGCCTCAGATAAAGCCCCCCAGACTGCTCACCCTTCCATGTACCCCTAAGCTCTCCTGTGTTGAAATCCTGAAGCCACCCTGTCGATAGCAATCATTCTTCATGTGGAGAGGCAACCCATGTGGTGCTGCAGGGAGGAGGAGGAGGAGGACGTAGCCACCTCCAATCTAATACAGACAAAGCTGTAATTGAGAGTGGGAGCTGTGGATGAATAAGGGTTTCTATGGAAAGTAACCTTGCAGGGTGATCTGATCATACATTCCTAATGGTTTAGATCATGGTGGGTAGTCGTGGCTGAGGCATGTAACTTTTTTAGTTAAAGATTTATCTTTGCCTTAAGCAAGCCCTGTGCAGTGTTTTTGTGCATCTAGATGAGCACACCTTTGAAATAACACACCCCCAGCGCTCTCCCTCTCGGAGCTCGGAGCCTTTCCTTCCCCTCTCCTCCCCCCAGGCACATTACCTTTGCCCTTCTCTCTCCTAAGCTCCGAGGGCCCTTCTTTTGCCTCTGTAACTTGTTTCCTGAGCCTACGGGTAGCTGGCTCACTTCTACTACCGCAGTAACTTTCTAACTAAACTTTCTCTGATAATTTGAAAAAGAAATGGGAAAACTCAGCAATTTGGGGATTATATGCACCCAAGGCTGATTTCATGGTATTTAATCCAAGAGCCAGTTTATTATCTTTTAAAAGCAGGGTGTTTTCCTCTGCACCCTCCGTGCCAAGCTTTCAAGAAAACCCCATCTTTCTGTTATCCCTATATGGAAACCGGGACAGAACAGATGGCAGGATAATGGGTTGTGTCTGCTCAAGTTAGAGCTGCTTTTATTTGCAAGACATCAGACTCCTACTGACTGCCGGGCCAGGCTGACATGATTTATTTCAAGTGAAAATGGAGGCATCACGGGCTCTATCTTTGTTCATTTCCATGAGACAGTCTCATCTTCGATCAGGACACACTGGGTTGCTGGTGACAGACGCTGCAGGGGCTGCAAGGGGCCACTTGTTCTGTGACTAAATGCTGGGGAACCTCCATCTGCTCAACCGCCTGAATTCACAGCCGTGAGGGTTCCCACCCAGAGTCCCGCAGCTCCAGATCAGGCAGCAAAGTACAAGGGAAACACCACTTACATTTACTCTTTACCGTTAACGCTTTAATTACATACTCCCGCATGTGCTCTCAAGGTGCAGCATGACATTTTGAAAAGAAAATGCAGGAGGTGCAGCCCATTCGTTCCTGAAAGAAACCATCTCTTCATGTTGTGAAAGCAGCCCAGTCAGGCTCTCCAGGACCGCTCTTAGCTCAGCGGTGTGACAGCAGCAGGGAGCCTGCTCCCGGCTCCTCACAGAAAGTCCCAGACCAGTGGCAAAGGGAGGAGGGGAGGAGAGAGAAGGAAAAGGAGCAGAGCGGGGAGCAGGGAAGGCTGAACCCCAGCAGCTCATTTCCCACCCCTGTCAGGCAAAGAGCAGAACTGAGCCCCATAGCCAGGCACCCGCTCTGACCTGCGGAATGAAAAGAGCAGAACTGAGCCCCATAGCCAGGCACCCGCTCTGACCTGCGGAATGCTTAATGACGGGTCCAGATGGGTCCGAGATGGGGAACGGCCTTAGAAACCTTCTGGTTCAGAGCTGCCACTTACAGATGAGAAAACGAGGTGGGCAGAATGACTGATCTGCCCAGAGGAGTGACTCATGACAGAGTTGAGGATTCAGGTCTCCTGATTCTCAGATTCCTCTACTTTGACTTCCCATTAGAATCACCCAGGGAGCTTTTTAAAACCCTGCCCAGCCCCAACCCTGCAGATCTTGGTTTAACTGACCTGGAGTGGGGCTTGGATATGGTATTGTTATAGCCCCACCCGCACCTCCCAATAATGGTCATGTACAGCCAGGCATGAGAGTCCCAAGTGACCATCCTATATAATAAAAGCCTAATATGCAAGTTGACTGAACAGCGGAACAACAGGTCACTATGACACACACTGACCATCAGGGGGCAGATGCTCAATGCAGGAGCTGCCCCCAGCCCACAGGCCCCAACCGGTGGCAGTGGTGGGGGGCAGGGCCATCGAGTAGGTGGCACCAGGCCAGCCAAGGTGGGTGCCAGCAGGTCACCTGCCCCCATTGCCCCGCCGGTCACCCCACAGATTAGCCCTGATCGCTGGCCAGGCCTAGGAACCCTACCCATGCACGAATTTCATGCACCAGGCCTCTAGTATAAATATAAAGAAGTAACAGTGGTGATTAACTCGGTGTGGAAGGTTGAGGGAAGTGGTATTTGAGTCCATGTTTAAAGGATGAATATGGGTTTGCCTAGAGGATAAGATGCAGAAGGGTTTTTCTGGCAGAGAGAACAGCATATGCAAAGGCCTGAAGCAGGGGTCCTCAAACTACGGCCCTCGGGCCACATGCAAATACAAATATTGTATTTGTTCCCGTTTTGGTTTTTTACTTCAAAATAAGATATGTGCAGTGTGCATAGGAATTTGTCCATAGTTTTTTTTTAAACTATAGTCCGGCCCTCCAACGGTCTGAGGGACAGTGAACTGGCCCCCTGTTTAAAAAGTTTGAGGACCCCTGGCCTGAAGGCATGAAGCAATACTGCTTCGTTGTAGTTGGGTGTATAAAGCAGGGTGCAAGGTGGGATCAGTGGATGCAGAGCTAGGGAGGCTGGAAGGGACTGGATCCCAAAAGCCTTATAATGTAAGCCATTCCGAGGGCTGGGGATTATCCTTGGATAATCCACTGGGATATGTCGTGCAGAAAAATGACAAACTTGCATTTTGGAAAATCGCCCTAATGGGGATGTGGATACTGAGTTGCAAGGAGAAGGAGCCTGAGGCTGGGAGACCAGTTGAGAGGGGAGACAAAGAGATGATGAGGGCCTGAATGAACTAGGCAGTGGCAACCAGGGACAGAGACAGATAAGACCTGAACTCTGAACTCTGCCCCTGAGCCATTGCATTTCAAAGGTGGAATCGATAGGATGACATGGTCTGAGAAGGTCTGATTTCAACCTCACCTTCCTCTTCCCCTTCATATACTCTGAACTGAATGACTCACTCCCCACTTCCTTGGACTCTGCTGTCCCTCAGCCTAGGGTCTATCCCTCTCTCATCTCCAAATGTCCAAATAGGCTATCTCCTTTAGGTCTCAAATCAACATAAAGTTCAGCAAACCCGTTCCATGCTCTCATTGCATCTTGCCTCCCAAGAGTCTCCCTCGTCTGCGAGGTAAACCACTATGCCTTCAGCACTCTGCTGAAAGTCACCTGTTCTGGGAAGATGCCCTTGGCACCTGCAGACACAGGTTGTGTTTCCATAGCGTCTTGGATTCTTCTGTCAGTATTTAGAGAATTATTCCATGTTGTCAGTAAGTATTGCTTTCCCCATTCATTTTCTACCCCCCGACCTCCCACCTCAAGACCCTGAGTAAACAAGCTCTTTTGAAAGACAGAGACACTATCTTCTTATTCTATCTCCCATCCAAACACTGTACACAGAAGAAAGACATTTAATAACAGTGTATTGAATGAATGAGTGTTGAAGGCTGAATGAAATCTAGGGAAATGCTCTGTGATAACGATGCTGATGGTGCTTATAGGGTGCTCCCCAAGAATAGGGCCCCTCAGATTTAAGTCTCCAGGATCATGTGGAGCCCAATGGTGAAGTATTATCCTGAGGACATTAAGGTAATGTGGACCAATCTGCAGACCACTGGGAAGGCTTTCTAAGGCCACCACATGGCTGGGAACTGAACTTTGAGAACTACTTCCAGGGCGTTCTCTCAGAGGACCCTTTAGTCATGGCCCCCCAAAAGTGAGGCTTATCCTTGTCATCTGGGCTACTTTCCGTAGTGCTAGGCCCTCTCCTGTCTCCCTCAGGTAACTAGCATCTTCCAGAGGCACCTCCTCCTCCAGGAACGTTGAACCTTAGCTGGGTGTTTTGAAGAAACTTCTAATTAATTGAAGTACTTCAGGTATGCACCCAGGGGTTGCTATCCTAATCCTCCCACAGAGTTATCTTTTGAAAGTGCTGTAAGATTTATGGGGATTTCAGGTGCTATAGCAACTTGAAAGGAAAAATATTTGGCCTCAGCAGAGTCCCCTGGCTTCCCTACCATGAGGGAGGTGTATTTGAGAATCATTCCAGCAGCCTGTGAGCCACACATCTGGGCAAGGATCTTGCGTGTGAACTGGCAAGGGAAGGGAGCAGCCTTGAATTGGCATTCCCTCATGGAGCACAGCCATCATGTGCCAGGCACTTTGCTAGGCACAGCAGTCAGAACTCTGCCTGAGGGCAGCACCGCTGAAACTAAAAGGAAGAATTTGTTCCCCTGTGGCAGCTGTGATGTTCAGGTTCAGGCTCCTATACTGGGGCTGAGGTGCGGAGGAGCGGTGGAGGGAATGATGGGAAAGAGAAGGGAACGGAAGGCCCTCCTGTAGACACATGGACTCCGGAGATTTGCCAGGTGCTCTGCCGATGCTGGGAGAATGAACACCTTCTAAGCAGGTTGCATTCCTCCCTGGGAACCTGAGGGTGTGTAACCAGCAGCGAGGTTCCCTCTTCAGAAGGCTCCTGGCTGTTCTCCAGGAATTGCAATGGCTGCAGGAGGAGATATACCAGTTGGGCCAGGGCAGGGCAGGTAGGGGTGGCCCAGCCCTTCTTCTCTCTCAGGCAAGTCCAGACTGGAGGGTCCATTTCAGAGCTGCTCTGCTGGGAAACGAGGTCTGGAAAGTCCCAGACAGGAAAGCCTCTCTTCCTGGAGACTCAGCTTTAAGTCAATAGAGGACTGCAGGGTGGACGCCCAGCTTGATATCCTTAAAGCGGCCGCAAATAAAGGATACCGGGAAAGCGTTCTAAGGGCCAGTTAAAAAGAAGATCATCAAAATGAAGAATACAACCTCTGCATCCCCCGTGTTTGTGTAGGAACCTGTTGCCCAGGGGAAGTGCTCTCTCCAGGATAATGATGCTTGGAAGCCCGCAGAATGTGTCCTCCTGCAGCCCAGTCTGATGCCATGCTTTAAGGCCAGCTTCTTTTAGACCTTGAGTTTGACCTCCAGCATTACTGGATCAGGTTCTCAATGCAGACCATTTAAATTTTCAGTGAATTTCACTCCTCGACTCTGATTTTAGAAGGAGGTTCATCCCTCTGTCTGTCCAGACCTAACTGTAGAATTCCCTGACCAGCCTCCAGCTCCAGAACATTCTGACTGGTCCCAGGGTAGGGTTTTGGGTGGATCCAAGGTCTCATCCAGCACTTCCTGCCTTTTCTAGGGCATGGCCCATCCAACAAAAAAGCCATTTTCCGGGTGGCCTTGAAGCTTCCCCCTAAGTGTCTCTTTCCAGATGGGTTTGGCAAATATTAGCCAAACAGCCATCATGTGCCAGGCACTTTGCTAGACGCCTGGAATACAAAAAGAGTAAGACTACAGACTGGAGATAGCAAACCAGAAGTTTCTTTTTCTCCTCTGAGAGTGGAGGACTGACCGTAACGTGGGACGTTAGCTCCGTGAGACAGGTTCATCTGGAAGCTCTCAAACGTTTACATCATCAGATTCTTCTAGGCCTTACGTCCTGCCTTCACTGCAGTTAGTCTTATAGGCGCTGCCCCATGACAACTAAGTCAAATTCTGTTGTAATTTCTTCCTAGCACAAGACACACCCTTGAGCCTGGGAGGGAAGGTGTACAAGAGCAGAGACAAGGAGATGCGAAGGCCAAGTCCCCCAGGCATTCCACCTGTAGTTGGCAGTGCTGCCCTCTTGTTTGTTCATCTGTCCAAAGCCTACAACTGCAGCCTTCAGACTTGCCCTCTCCCTGGACAAGAGGTTCAGAATAACAGCTGGGCGAAAACCACCTGAGGGACTTGGCCCACTTTGGAGGGTTGCAGCTGTGCCTTTAAGAGAATGATGCAGGCAGCTGAGTTCATCTTCCACTGAGCTCAGTGTGGGGAAGGTGTGGCCTCTGCTTCTTAATATTTTTCTGGTGATGCCAGAGTCTGAGGACTTGGACGGATTATTGCAAAATAGCTCACCTTGGCATTCCCTCATGGAGCACAGAAAGGTTGGGGCAAACATCAGAGTTTATCTAAAGAGTCATTACATTCAGAGCGAGAGTGATAAATGGACACTTTCACTCCCTTCCGTTACAGTTGATTCCAGTCCTCAGGTCCTCGCCCCTGGCTTGGGGCACCCATTCTAGGCAGTTCCAGGGACCAACAGGAGCCATTCATCAGCTGTTTGAGCTCCAGTTCTCCAAGGCTCCTCACTGTGACCGTGTTGGCAGCAATGGAGAGTTAGGTCACCAAGTGCTCAGAACGTGGTCTTGGACCTGGTTGTAACTCTCACTTCTGCTCCTACTAGCAGGGTGATCCTGGGCAAGCTCATTTTTCTGAGTTTGTTTCATCATCTGTAGAATGAAGTTAACAATAGTACCTACTTGATGGAATCGATGTATTGATTGAATTAGAGTGTAATTCATGTGTGCGTATAATTGGTGCTTAACACGTGGTCCACTGATGTGCTATCGGTCTGGGATGGGAGGACGTAATATCCCTTTGACAGCCATTATCTATTAACCAGGAAGACTGAGAAAGCAACAGTTTTGACTGCTGAAATCCCCACACCTTTTCCCCGTCTATGTCCCCTTACTTCATTCTTTCTTGGTCATCTGCCTGCTGCTCCAGCCACCATGTAAAGCTCATTGAGGATGCAGATTATGCAATGGTCAGCAGTCTTTCTACATTAGAATGTCAATAAGTATTGCACATGGAAGCATGGATATCTTTTCAACTGACGGGTTGAATATGACTTCTGATGTTTATGGGTATCAGTACACAGGAAATATAACATGTAGTCAAAGACTAGGGAGACATGGGTTTCATATTTACTAACATTTTCCCTTGCCTGCCACGTATTTCTTTTGAAATATTAAATCCAAAGTTTTTAGATCTGACCGCTTTGCCTGACTGGGTTAGATTACAGATGAGAATTTTGCAAAGCAAAATAGATACATCACACCAATTTGCATTTCAATTTCTGTTCCTCTCAAAAGCCACAAAGTCCCCCAGCAATAATCATGTGCCAGGCAAAGAAATAAAGAACTTGGGCTGGGAAGACACTAAATGAGTCTCTGGAACCTAGTAAAAGATATATCCGAGAGCAGGTCCTTCCCTGATTTCTTTCTGGCCCCTGCCACAGACTCTGAAGAGCGTGGGTACTCACAGGGAAGGCTCCCCTCAGATAATGAGAGAAGACACATTAAAAGTTTTGTTACAAATTGCTGCCTGGTACTTTGGATTCATTATATGTAGGTTAGATCATGTCCCTGTGCACCGTGGTGGGTACAAAGCATTGCTCCTGGTCACAACGAAAACCTCTCATACAGAGTTTCTAAGGCACAGAGTCCCTCAGTAATAAAAATCTGCAAGGCCCAAACCACCCAGGAGTTCTCTTTAATCCCTTTCACCGGCATTCCAGGGAAACCTACTGTGCTTGTCCCTTCCGGTCCCTTAAATCATAGTGATAATGAGAGCTTGGGGAAGGCAGCGGGTTATAATATGTGTGGGTTATTGTAGCCCAGGGTGGTTGTATTAAAAAGAGGAGTCTGGCTGAAAAGGAAGCAAAAGGCTCAGGCTGGCTTCTAACGACCCAGAGGGAATCAGGATTCCAGAAAGAAAAGACCTAGTAGGGCTTTGTTTGTTTGTATTTGCTACAATAGAGCATTAGGACTAGGAAGGTTTCTCGGTGCCATCTGCAGAGGTACTGCCTGGGGGAGAAAGACTTCACCGAGGCCATGATGGGACTGGCCCTCTCATCTGGGAGGGCATATGTCTTCAGTAACCACGCCCTATATCCAAGGCTTTGCCTGCCCAGGGAGCATGACTGGGTGGTCGCCATTCCCATTTTCTAAAGTCATGTCCTCTGGGAAGTCCTGCCCAGCAGGGTGGCCCCGTCCAACTTGATGACCCAGGTCAACCCGGGACCTCTTAACCTCCACCCACCAGAATAGGAGGCACCCACATGGCCCAGAGTTTCCCTCCAAACACTTGGCCCATCGTCCCTGCAATTAGGCTTGTGTCTGACAGGTGTTTCCAGTGGGGAGGAGGGGGAGATTGGGAAGTACAGCCATGGCAAACATCCCTGAAATAGTAACCAAGCCCCGTTACCAGGTCCCTCCCCTCCTTCGTGCCCACCCTCCTGGTGAGGCCTTCTCGGAGATGCTCATTAAAAGTGCAACTTGCTCAGCCCGCTCCACCCCCAGTGCTCCTTAGCCCCTGTCTCCACAGAACATACTCCCTTTAACATACCTTACTTTTTATTCATGTGCTTACCATCTCTGCCCACTAGGTTGTAAGCTCCAAGATGGCAGAGATTTGGGGCTACCTGTATTGAGTAATGACCGAGGGTACTTTAGTTTTGTAATTTCTGTCCAGGTGGCATTTCCTAATCCAACTACCAGTCCGCCACTCAACCCCTTGCTTTTATCCCATTTGACTCAGTCAAGTATTTGTTGATTTGATTTCATGGAACTAGGAGCCAAGTGGTTCAGGTAGTCAGCCCTAGATTCCCTAGGGCCCTCCCCGTCCCTAGAGGGGACCCAGGCAGGTCTGTTAATGCTTCAAGCCCAGTGTGCAGAGCAGGATCACAGCCTGCAAAGTTAATTTCTTTGCCTGGCACATGATCGTTGCTGGGGGACTTTGTGGCTTTTGAGAGGAACAGAAATTGCAAAGAAGACTCCTGCCTCTGATTGCCTGCTGGGCTCCCTAGACCAGTGGTCGGCAAACTTCGGCTCGTGAGCCACATGCGGCTCTTTGGCCCCTTGAGTGTGGCTCTTCCACAAAATACCACGTGCGGGCGCGCACGTACAGTGTGATTGAAACTTCGTGGCCCATGCGCAGACCATCAGGTAGTGGCCCTGACATCCCACCTGGCTCTAGCCTACCCCTGCCCCATTTGCAGAACCCTGACTCCTCACCCCGCCCGCCCCCCCCGCCCCCGACTCTCACCTGCACAGGCTCTAACAGGACATCCTGCTGTGAAAGGGTCCAGTTCCCCGGTTCTGTGCATCTCCTGCCACAAGGCCCTGTCCCACCAACCAGGACTCATCTACAACCATTGCTAAACCTTGCCCGAACCTCTCGTGCACACTGGACTTACAAATGCATGTCTGGGCTGGGTCTGGACCTTTAATCACTCCCTCCTGACTCATGCTTGGACTTCCTGCCCCCCAATTTTTAAAAAGCATCTTCAACTACCCTCTTCAGCCCAGAAATTCTCCCCAGCTTGTATGAGCTGAGTTCAGCATGGAAAAACCCCACTGCTCCAATGGGTTAAATTTGGTCTTTTCTAGTCTGGCTTCCTCCCCTCACCCTGGAGGACCTGTGCCCCCAATGTCCCAGCACAGCTCAAAGCCTAAATCCACTTAACTATGATGGCAGCTGGGGTCATGGCTTGGTTCCAAGCCTAGCAGAGCAGAACAAAAGGCAACTATTAACACACATCACACTATCTCTGGGTGGGCTCAGACACTGGGATGGATGGGCCACAGGAGGTGGGAAGATAGAGGGTGAGGGAGACCAGCTCTGCTCCCTTCAGCAGGGGCAAGTGGTAAGTTATATCTTGTGGAAAAACAATGTCTGCATTTGTTTCTGTACCTTTAAGAAGACAAGAAAACAGAGACAAGGAACAGAGGGAAATGTACACCTGGGACCCCCCCCAAGAGATTAGCCCAATCTCCCTGGCTTCTCTGCTCCTATTTCCAAGTGTGTGGATGGGCCTAATCGTCCGCTGTCTCACTGTCGCTCCTAATGTGGGGAATGATTATATTAAGTACATTAAAGGCGTCTTCCACCAAGCAAGGCCTTCTGCACCTTTAAGAACTGGTTTTGAAAGACTCTGTGCTCATTTTAATCCAATTAGCAATTTTTGAACTGCTCGCACTGATTTCTGATTCTCAGAGACAAAATGAAAATCTATGCAAAACTTTATGGGGAGCTTGTAAATTATGGTGCTCTTTGTCCCAATAGCAATGCCCTTTAAAAAGCAAGCCACCAGAGGCTGGCAATCAGGCATGTTCCAGAAAAAAATGATTTCACTGGCTGGGAAGTTGGGTAGGTGACTTCTAAGGTCCCTTCTAACACGAAACTCTTACAACACCAAATTGCAGGGCAAGGAAAACCATCTAGCAAGAGGGGTTTACACTGGATTTACAATGTGTTTTACCCAGAACAAAGTGAGCCCAAACATTTCAAACGAGAGCTGTCAACTAAGAATGTGTTTGCAAACCAGACAGAATTTAAAATAAACTTCAGCTGGGCAAATGATAAACTTTCCCTAAAAAGGTAATCAGGTGGTGAGTGACCCGACTTTGGAAGTGGTATTCAGACAAATTTCTACACCTGACAAAATGCTTTCACTCTGTTAACTCCAAAGGGGCCAGCACACTTGTTTGGGGGGGCGGGGGAAGGGTACCAGAGAATCGAAAAGTGAGGATAATGCCATTCCGCTCAGCAGACAGCCATGGGAAAGCCACATGAGATGGAGCGGGTGGTGGCGGCTCTTAAAAGGAAAGCAAGACAGGCTAAAGCCTGAGGATTGTGGTGCAGAAGAAAGGGGTATGAAGCAGGCAAGCTGTGGTCCCAGGGTCGTGTGAGCAGGAGGTCCTGGGAGAGCAGACACACCTCAGTCAAGGCCTGGTGCCCAAGGTGGGGGTGGAGGGGGGCGTTGCTGAAGCCAGCTTACCTTCCTCCTTTCTCCCTGAGGCCATGCCAGACCTTCGAGGCACCACGTTTGGAAAAGATCTCATTCCGTTGGCTCATACCATTCACCCACACTGACCTCCGCCTGTGATTGGCGTGGGGAGAGCTTTGGCTTTGGTTAAATATACTGTTTAATGTTTTTCATTGTGAAATAGATCATACTTAGCAAAAGAGTGTGCTTGACATATATGTACAGTTTAAAGAATAATAAACACTAAGCACCTACCACCCAGCTTAAGAAATAAAATATTTCGATGCCGTGAAGTTCCTTCTGCGTCCCCCCCTCTTCCCCCTTCCCAATGGTCTCAGTCTCCTTTCCCACCCAGGCAAGTCACTGACCTAACACACGTGTTATACACTCGCTTGCTTTTCTTTACAGTTTCAATTCATTTTAAATTGATCAATAACCACTATAGTGTCTAATGGTGATTTTGAACTTCATATAAAGAAACCATACTAATTATAACCTTCTCAATTTGCTCTTTATGCTCAATACTATTTTTGAAATTCGCCCATGTCGATGTGTGTGTGTGGGGGGGGGTTGGGGGTTACATGCCAATATGCGTAGCTGAAGTTTATTCACTTTCTCTGCTCTATAGGATTCCACTGTATGAATATAGTACGATTACATCTCTATTCCCTTATTCATGGATTTCTGGGTTGTTTCCTCTTCTAGTTATTATAAACAAAGCTACTATGACCACCCTTGTACATGTCTCCTGTAGAATCTGAGGAAGAATGTCCCTAAGCCACAGCTCCTCAAAGTGTGGTCTGCAGACCCACTGCTGGTGCCCAAACTGCCACCATTTTACAAGATAAAGAATTGCGGGTTAGAGAGCAACCAAAGGACTTGTAAGCATGCATACTAGCATAACCAATGGGCACAGACACTGGGGCGGTGTGGGCTTGCCCGGGGTGGGAATGGTTGGGGGGGGTGGGGGGTCAATTGGGGAAAAAGGAGACACGTAAAACTGAAAGAAAGAAAGAAAGGAAGGAAGGAAGGAAGGAAGGAAGGAAGGAAGGAAGGAAGGAAGGGAGGGAGGGAGGGAGGGAGGGAGGGAGGGAGGGAGGGAGGGAGGAAGGAAGGAAGGAAGGAAGGAAGGAAAAAAGAAAGGAAGGAAGGAAGAAAGAAAGAAGGAATTGCTACAGCTCAGGGATCAGCTTCACGGTTTTGCCTGGTGTACACCCAGGACTACACGTGCCTCAATTCTGATCCCACACAAGGCCTGCCGAGACCCTCGTGACCAGGGGTCTCCACTGCGGTACATCATTCGGAGTGCCGTGGAACACCACCAGGAAGGCTGCTTTGCCACATTCAAATATCCCCCACATATAAGTGGGGAAGGGAAGTCAGCTAAACAGCAAAGAAGAGTTTGATGGAAGCTGGGACAGCTGGAGAGGTGTGTGAGAAAGGAGGCAGGAGGCAAAGAGCTCTAAGAAAATGGCAAGAGTCTCCGAGGAGCATTCAGTCCAGAAATAATTCTCTTAACGGCCAGGAGAGGCTTTTAAATCATTTTGCCACAGAAACCTAAAGCCCTTGTGGGCACTGTCTGTCCCAGTTCAACCTGGAGGTGGACACAGAACACAGTCACTATCATGGTCCCTGGAACAGATAGAACCACAGATCCAAAGGTTGCCCCACCCATCAGCCTTGGGGGAACACCCCGAGAGTTCTTGGGTCATCTCGCCTCCGTCTGCTTTAGAATCTCCCCAACTTGGGCATGAGCCTATAGTAGATAATCTTGGTGTTCCTCCCAGATCCCTCTTTTTTTAAAAAAAATATATTTTTATTGATTTTATGGAGAGAGAGGGAGAGAGAGAGAAACATCAATGAGAGAGAAACACTGATCGGCTGGCTCCTGCACACCCCTACTGAGGATCAAGCCCGAAATCCGGGCATGTGCCCTGACAAGGAATTGAACCATGACCTCCTGGTTCATGGGCCAATGATCAACCACTGAACCACACTGGCCGGGCTCTCAGATCTCTTTTGGCGGAGTTTGTACCCTCCCTTTAGTGTGTTGGGTTTTTTTCTCTGTTTTATAGGAAAGGAAAGGAGGGAGGGGAAAAGGGAGAAAAGAAAGGAATCTAAGATGTAACATAAAAATCAGCATGATAATGAAAGTAAACTCCAAGAAGGACAATAAAACTCCTTATCTTGATATGCAATGTCATTTCATACACCATCTCTTTAAGTCCTTCCCCCAAACCCTGGCTTCATCTGATTTATAGTCTACTTCTGGACTTAGTACTTAAAAATTCTCAAGACCTAAAACCCTATTATTAATAATACATTTTACTTCTATCAGACTTTATAATTTTCCATGTGTTTTATTGCTTTTGATTTTCATGACCAACCTGTGGGGTAAATAGGCCGGCATTCTTATGTTTGAAGGTAGGTAAGGCTCAGAGAGGTTAAGTGAATTATCCAAGATCACACAGCCAGGTAGTAATGGAATCCAGACTAGAAGTCAGAAACTCTCATGCCTAGTTCAGTGCTCTTTTCTCTCCACTATGCTGCCCAGGATCATGTCTCAGGAAATGACAAAGCAATTCAAATCGTATGAATGAGATTGTAAAAGTGTGTGTGTGTGTGTGTGTGTGTGTGTGTGTGTGTGATGTGAAATGTGAAAGAAGTATATTTTTTTAACCATGGGTCACTGTCAAAAATGTTTGGAAACTGCTTTGAAGAATAACTTCTAGCCTGGCAAGTGTGGCTCAGTTGGTTGAGAGTCATCCCATGCTGAAAGGTCACTGTTTCAATTCTGGATTCCAAGTCGAAGCACATGCCCAAGTTGTGGGCTCCATCTCCAGTAGCGGGTGTATAGGAGGCAGTCGGTGGATATTTTTTTATCTCTCCCATGTTTCTATCTCTCCCCTCCCATGTTCCTCTCTCTCTCTCTCTCTCTCTCTCTCTCTCTCTCTCATGTTTCTATCTCTCTTCCTCTCTCTACAACAGCCCAACCTTCAGCTGTCACAGTTAAATGCTTTTACATTCCCACAGATGTAAAATAATGTAAAAACATGTTGTTCATTTTTTGAAAGCAATAAACAAAATTTGGGGCTATTTTAGTAAAGATCCAATTAACCAGAATGCTCAGGGAATTTAATGTCCTGGTTAATTGAATCTTTGCATTAATGAGGACAAATTGAAAACCCTGTCCAGATGCAGAACCAGCCTGGTTGGTGTGGCTCAGTGGTTGAGCGGCAACCTATGAACCATGAGGTCATGGTTCAGTCGGGGTACATGTCCAGGTTTGCAGGCTCCATCTCCAGTAGGGAGTGTGCAGGAGGTGGCCAATCCATGATTCTCTCTCATCATTGATGTTTCCATCTCTCCCTCTCCCTCCCTCTCTGAAATCAATAAAAATATATATTTTTAAAAGATGCCGAATCAGAATTTCATAGGTGGAAGAGACCTTGGAAATCAGTTTTCACCAACTCCCCCACTTTCCTGCCTGCAGAAGCTGAGGCCCAGGGGAGGAAGCAGCTTGGCCTGGGCCCTGGGGCCAGCTGGGGGTAATGCCAAAACCTCGGCCCAAAGATCACCCTCTCAAAACTCCTGTGAGATTGAGCTGGATCTCAGTAAAATCATCCATCACCCTTGGGGTTGTTTCTTAAAATAAAATCCCAGCTTTCAGCTCATCTTTGCCATTTGCTTTTTCTCACAGGTCAGTGCAATTGTTTTTACAGAATTCTAGAGCAAACACCCAAGATCTGCTGGTATCATCAAAAAATTGGAGTGGTTGAGCATCTCTCTCTCTCTCTCTCTCTCTCTTTCTCTCTCTTTCTCTCTCTGTGATTTATTAGAATTCATTTTTCTTTGTTTGCTCTGATCTTGTCCTTCACATACATTATTAGTATTCCAGACACAGGGTAAGAGCCTTTTTAAAATATATTTTTTATATTGCTTGAGGCCAAGAGAGGCTGTTTTCATGGGATTCGCTAAACCATGACCACAGTGTGTGACTGTTCATGCGTACAAGTTATTCTATCATAGTGATACTGAAATGCATAGCACTGTCCTTCGGTAACACACACTAGTCTCTGTGCACATTCAATCTTTCAACACATATACAAGCACCTACTATGTGTCAAGTACTGTACCAGGTGCTAGGGCTGCAACAGGGGGAAAAAAACAACAGAAAAATTCCTGCCCTTGTGGATCTTATTCTAATGATAATAAATAGACAAGAAACAAATCCACAAGTAAATATATACATAGGTATATATATAAGTGTGTGTGTGTGTGTGTGTGTGTGTGTGTGTGTGTGTGTATGCCAGACTTATAGACTTATAGAGCTGGGATCTGAGAAAGGTTTTCTTGCTGTCCCCACCTAACCCCACCCCATCTTAGCCAATTATTGTCCTCTGACCAGTTTGCCAATGTCTGAAAGTCTACCATTAGAGGAGTCCTTCCTTCAGAGTAACCATTCCACTCTCCAAGAATCCCATTTGAAAATAGAATCCTGGAGGGCAGCCAAAGGGGAGAGACTGGAGGGAGCCAGGGGACACTATGAGGATGCCGTGGTGTCCAAGGCCATCAATGGAAGGGAAAGTAGTCCAGCCTGGGAAGACAAGCCACCACAGATGGCCTGCACTAAGAGCTACTTCCTTATCCTCTTAGTCACTTATTTATTCATTCAACCTGCCTTTATTGAGCACCAATATCCCCCACCTCAATTCCACTTCTGGACTTAGTACTGAGCACGGCTACAGAAAACAGGAAGTTTAGCAAAGCTGATCAGCAATCTAAGACTGTGCTCTAACACACATCAACAGCAAGACAGCTGGTCTGCGGATCAGCAGTTGGTCCCGCAATAACTCAGAAGGCAGGTGCTCGTATCACACCTTTGGCAGTCAGGAATTAAATAAGACAGGCCATCGACAAATGGAAGTTTCAGGGAAGAATTAAAAACATGAATGCAAGGCAGGTGGAGGTAATATTAAAATGGTTCATCTAAAAATAGTCTAATTCCATCCAGTGGCCAAACCCTATTAGGTTTCGTGTTCATTTGGGTTCACAGTTTGTCTGTGACTTTGCGGGGCCGACGTTGGCAGGGAAGAGCGTCTCCTCCATGCTGTTTATACTCAGCTCCACACTAGCCCACCATCCAAAGCTGAGCCCAAGAACTTAGAGTTTTCGGGACCAGGAGGAAAAGGTTGAACATGGAGCTGTCAGGAGCTGGAAAGGGTCTGGAGTGATTTAGAAGAGAAGTCAGTGCATGTTTTAAACCCTCTTTTTGGTTCGTTTTCCTTCAGGCAAACAAAGCTGGAACCACAGTGGGGTCATCCGTCAATCATTTGGTATCCCCTCTGTAATAGAGATCGAAGCAAGTCCCCAGAGGGAAGAAGGTCGCATCCAGCTATAACCCAGGTCAATGACCCTAGAAGCAAAATCCACCCTCAGGGCTCATTCATGAGTCTGGAAAAGGCACAACTGCCCAGGAAATTCCACAGTTGAGGGGAGAGCATCCGGATCAGAACCCAGGAAGGGGGTTGTATAGACAAGTTTGCTGGCTCCTGTCACCTTCAGCCCTTTCTACAGAAACTGCCTCTAGCAAAGGGCTGGGTCCAGGATCCTGGGAATTGGACCATCTGACCCTGTTCCAGTGCCATCCCTTCCGCCACCACAACCGGCTGGGTGAGGTGGCTCTGCCTGGCCAGTGACCCAGAACCTAAGGCCCCGTGTGAAAGGATGGGGGGAGGGGGGAGGGGTTGTTCTCATGGCAACGACAGACAGCCGTTGGTGAAGCAGCCTTGCTCAGTTGGGTGAAATAGTTGCATTTTTCACCTCATGCTCTTTGCACCCCTGCTCTGTTGACTGTCCCTTCCTCTGAGTTGTTTAGAGGAAGCCAAACAGGTCATGAGCGGCCAAAGGCGAGAGGGAGTTGTCAGGGAGAGAAATGATGAGGAAGCGGAGAAAGACGCTGATGGCACGAGAAAAGAAGCAGAGAGGGCAGCTGAGTCACATGGAGGAGCCTGCGATGAAGGTCGCCAGTGCCCACCACAGGGTCCCCCGAGCCAGACATGATCCGGAGCCGCCTCCAGCCCTCCTCTGTGAGTGACTCCAGCTGCCTCCTGTCTTGCACATCTGTGAGATGCTCCTTAATGCTCTGCGTGCAGCATTACCACACTGACTGAAACTCCGCCTACTTGAGCGTGTGTGAGGCTTCTGTTCCCCATCCATGAGTAAGCCAAAGGGCAATTTTGCAAGGGATCCCCTGCCTCTGCTGAACACAGAAAGCCAAAAGCATGTGTGGTCCCGGGAGACCAGTGAAGGCTCCCTACGAAGGATGAAGTCTCGACGGCACGCGGCCCCTTGCCTTTGGAGAACCGAGAGGCTGGACCCACAGGCTGCTTCACTGCTAGGCACTTAATTTTTTTTTTAAACAAATCATTCTGCCAAAGTTTAGAGGCAGCAACGTGATGTAGTAGAAATAAAACTAGAGCAGGGGTCACAACTCTGTACCTTCCTTAATTAGCTGGGTGAGATTGACCCAGCAATTTAAGTCTATGCCCTAGATTTCTCATCACAAATATAGGACACATACCATTTGCCCTACTACCTGGAAGATTTTGTATGATCACATAAAAATAGGCATAAAAAGTCTTGGGAAAGCATCTGTAAGAGCTGTGCTATTTCATGAAAAGTAATCGAGGATGGCAGGTATGAAGGGGCACCACCATGCCAACCAGCAAAAGGAGCGGCAACCACTTGTCCCTCTGCCAAGCTTGATGGACTTAGCACTAAAGAAGTCAGAAGATGAATGTCTGAATCTCTCTCTCTCTCTCTCTCTCTCTCTCTCTCTCTCAAACAATAAGAAATTCTCATGTAATTTCCAATTCCAAAATTGGTTGTACAAGGGCTGCTTCAGCATCACACAGCACATGTTCTCCCAACCACATCCCAAGAAAGGACGATTGTTCTTCAATGTCTCTCTCTGTTAGGATAGAAACTTGTCCAGGAATGCTCCCGTCCTCACACACACATGCCCAACATAGACCCAGCTGCAAAGGATGCTGGAAATGATTTCCAGCCTCTGTAATCCACGTGGGCACTGCCAGCAGGAAGATGTGAGGGTCAGGGGAGCACAGAAAAGACAGCTGTAGGGCTGGTGACAGGGTTCAGTTGCAGAAAACAGAATTCATTCTTGTTAAATGAAGCAGAAGATATTTGTTTCAGGGTATTAATTGGCCAACAAAATTGTTGTGGGGGGTTGAAGAAGCAGATTCTGGGTTATCATTCAGAAAAGAGTCCTAAAGTTACCATGCAGACCTGGGCCACCAAGTAAGCTGCTCTCCTGGCCTGTGCTGGGAAAGTCAAAGGCTCTGAAAGCACACTGCCCTGGCCATGATGAGGAAGCCACCCATACTACTGCTAGCTCTTTGACTACTCTGTGTCTGCTGTGGTTCACACCAGCTCAACAGATAGTTCAATCTGCTCTTGACACCAATAAGGCCAGAGACTGGATGCTGAGTTCTCTGCTCCAGCTACTATAGAAAAACCAAACACCTCCCCAACTGAATTTGCTAGAAGAACCTTGGCCCCACCTCAACTTAGTGATCCAGGATTTGTAGGGGAGCATCCAATGGGCAGAATCAAATCACAGCAGAAATTATAGCTGCAAGAGAGTCTGAGAAATGTAATTGTTAGCTCTTAATCCCCCACATCCAGGAAGGCACACCAGAAGAATGTACCACAGCAACCAATTGTGCCGGCCATACTCTTATTCTGGCCATAGCTTCTAACTTTAATTGGATCGATCCATATGCTCAAGGGGAGAGGAGAGGAGGTCTATCCCCGATTTCTGGGTACAGCACATGACAATCCTGGAAAAGAGGCTTGCTCTTTCCAGCTGAACATAAACCTGAAAAATCTGAGCTGCTACATTTATCTTCCACTACAAGGTAAAAGCCTATCTGAGAATGAAGCCAACTGAGACAAGGCAAAGCCAAGAGACAGAGGGAAGCTGGAATCTGCTGATGTTATTTAACTACTGGTTTCAGCAATTCTTAACGCCATCTGAGCTTTTCAGGTACATGAGCTAATATCTTCCCTTTTTGTTTAAGTCCATTTTAATTGTGATTTGCAAAACAACAGAAATGGATACAGGAATGTTGTCCAAAACCTACTTTGATTATTCCCTTTAACATGCAGGAAACAGCCACTGGCTTACAAAGAGTTAACCACTCACACTGAAGTGAGAAAGTCCAGAGACAATGGAGAGATCTGAGCAGCTGGAGCAAGGGCTGCAGCTGCCCATGCTTTTCTCCACCGATTTGAGAACCACTCCTGTCTCTGATTCCCCATGGGCTGGGGATTTGTTAATTTTGCTCCAAAGGGTTACAGGGGGTCTTAACATTTTCATTAGGGAATCTCACTGAAAAGTAATAATAATATGGGAATGCATTATTACATTTTCAAATATATCTTATATATTTAAATTTTTGCATAGAGGGTAATAAACATATTCTTTTAAATTAATCAAATTAATTAATAAGTGCCTATATATTTGTCTTCCTGTCTAATATCAAAGATGTTGCACATGTGAAATGCTCATCATATTCAAGCTGATTTTTTAAACTATCACATGGATGAGGAGAGACCAGAGGCCCAAGGAGTCTGAAAGTCCTCAGCCTTGAATGCACAGCAGGCTGAGAGACCCTCAGGGAGGCAGTGCCCAGGGACCCTGCGATGTGCTACCAGATCCCCCTTGGGGAATGGAAAGCTGATCCCCCCAGATGCTGAGATGGCTGTCAGCTGATCGGTCTCAGCTGTCAACCCTCTTTGAGAATTATTTTGGTGGAAGATTACTGCCTCACCCAAGGTCATACCTCCTCCCAAGGACAGCCCATATCCGATGACTGACTCGATGCAGGAGAGAAAGGCCAGGTGCCCTCAGCCTACCTGGGGCAACTAAAGGACCCACCTTTGCTGACAGGCAATGCAGTCCAGCTTCCTCCTCAGATCCTGTGCCCTTCCCCCCCTCCCCTCCCCTCCCTTCCACAGATGTCGACCCCCAAGGCACTCCCTGTAAACCTCTTGCTCTCTGATCTTCATCTCAAGGTCCCCTTCCCAGGAAACCCCCTGCAGCACTGTGGCATAGGACAGGGGTTTCTGGGCTTTGGGATTTAACCAGGTATAACAGAATAGGATTCCAAACCAATTTCCATATTGCTCCACAGCATCTATTCCTGCTCCCCACAACCCCAACCCCCTCCACCTGCTGGTGGAAATAAAATGATCCTCATAGTCCAGCTTCATGGCTCACCTTCTCTATGACAATCCCCCTGACCCCCCAGCAGCGGTGGCCTTTCCCTGCCCCAAACTCCCACAGCATGCTGTGTGTCCCTCTCTCAGAATACAACATCTGTTTGGATTTTCAAATTTTTGTGTTTCTGCTACTAAGTCTTTGAGTCAGCGAGGCAACTTCTCTGAGCCAGTTTCCTCATCTATAAAATGGGGATTAAATACGCAAACAGGTCATTAAGCCCAGAGAATTAAATAAGCAAACAGATAGCACATCCCGGCCCCAGTGCCTAGCCCTCAGAGAAAGGTCAATGTGACGATCTCCTCTTTCCTTACTCCTAAAGGGGCTGCTCCCCTCCAGGACAATGGGGTGTTTGCTCTTTTTCTGCTCTTTAAGGGAGGGGGGAAGCAGCAGAAGCCCCCTTGTAGGGGCCTGACCTCCCCGCACACTGTGGGGGCTGGTTACTCCCAAACAGGGGTGTTATCATTTGTGGCTGTGATGAGACAGCGGACTCACGCAGGTACTTCTAAGTGGTCACACTGCAGTCAACTTGCCCTAGAACATCTAAACCTCTGCCTATTTTTAGGATCAGAGTTAATTTTCTGGCTTGGTGTGAGCAGCCAGGATGGGGGAGGGAATTAAAAGTGGATGGTATTTCACTCCTAGGTAGATACCCAAAGGAATTAAAAGCAGGGACTCGAACAGAGGCTTATATGTCAATATTCATAGCAGTATTATTCACAACAGCCAAAAAATGGAAACAGCCCTAGTGGCCACAAACAGATGATTGAGTTAAAAACATGGTATGTACATGCAATGGAATATTATTCAGCCTTAAAACGGAATGAAGTTCTGATACATGCTACAATGTGGATGAACCTTGAAAACATTATAATAAGTGAAATAAGCCAGACACAAAAGAATGAATGTTGTATGATTCCATTTATATGAAAATAGAGGCCCGATGCATGAAATTCGTGCAAGGGGCTCGGCCCTCCCAGCCCCGTCTTCGTCCAGAAGGTTGTCCGTATGGTTGTTCTGCTGCTCAGTCTAATTAGCATATTAGCTCTTTATTATAAAGGATAACCAGATGGGCAAATTCACAGAGATGGAAATTAAATTAGAGGTTATCAGGGGCTTGGGGAGAGTGAAGTAGGGAGTTATTGGTGAATGTGTACAGAGTTTATGTTTGGGATGATAAGAAAGTTTTAGAAATAAAGGTGGGTTAAAAAGTTCTGGTACACTTACACAATGGAATACTACTCAGCCATAAAAAAGAAGGACATCTCGCCTTTTGCAATAGCATGGATGGACCTGGAAAGTACTATGCTAAGTGAATAAGCCAGCCAGAGAAAGAGAAATACCATATGATTTCATTTATAGGTGGAATCTAATGATAAAATAAACTAACAAACAGAATAGAAACAGACTCATAAATAGGACAGGCTAACAGAGGGGAGAGGGTTTGGGGAGCTGGGTAAAAAATGTCCTACAGTGTGTGTGTGTGGAGATCCCTATGCGATGTCCTTACTTTTCATGGAAGTCTGTGCAATGGACCAAAGACTATCATAATCTGTACAACTCTAATAAAAAGCAAATAGAACACAGAGCAATTTATGCCCTATACTTGCTGTCATTTCAAAGTCTCCAGGAATTTCATATAGGGGAATCCCAACAGCAATTTAAACACCACACACACACACACACACACACACACACTCACTCACACATACTCATGGCTGGTATGAAGTCTGTCCTCTGCTGGCCCAGGCCAGGATATTTCAGGATGCATTTCTATCCTTCACCTTTGCTTCTCCCAGTCCTAGGCTGAGTCTTTTACTGCCCCATCAGGCCACAGTACTGGCCTTGACCCTGTTCAGATATCTTTGAGCCTTGCCCCTAAGGATTCATGTGTCTCACTGACTCGCCTTCATAACGGAGACATTCTTTGGATTCTGTGGTCTGCTAGAACAATTCCGCCGTGTCTAAGAAGTTGTTAAGTGGCAGCTTCACCTGTCCCCTGGCTCTGTCTCCTCTCACAGCTGTGGCAATGTGAGCACCTAATGTAAATGCAGCAAATGCCATGGGAGACATCCCTGATTGGAGGAAACAGGCTGTGACATGAGGATGACATTCCAAATAGCGCAGACGGCATTTGGAGATCCAGCCCGAGGAATTCTGGAGGACATGCAAATTGCCACCAGCTACAGAAGATACAGGGACACGCAGACAGATGGTCTGAGCGGTCAGATGATTCGGAGCCATTGAGTATGGACTCTGACCCATCCAAAAAGCATTGACCAGAGAAGAAACCAATGCAGATCCAAGAGTGACCTTGTGGCCCTCAACCTTACTGCCTTAATAATGGGTGGGTGACCGTCAAAATAGGCATGAAGGCAATTCTTTTCCTCCAGTGTGCTCGCTTGCTCCACTTGCAGGTCCAGGGACAAGGCCTGGCTGTCTGGGATGACAGGGAGCTAAGATTCCATTCTTTAATCATCCTTATTTTTAGTCATGGGGACAAGGGAATTGAATTACTATGCTATCATTCCCTTGGGCTGAAATCCATTTGTTCCTAAGAATCTTAACGGGAAGTTTAGGACTGTTTTTTGTTTTTGTTTTTCTTTCGTAACCTCTATTTGGGGGGCATAGAAGCCTAAAAAAAATGACTTTTAAAAATCCATCTTTGCTAACCTATTTGTAATTTTGCTATTTTTCCCTCCTTATGTTCCCCATCATCATCGTTACTCCCCAAATCACTGAACTCCCCCCACCTGAACACCTACTACATAGGGAATGCTACTTTAAAAAGTCATCTTCCCTTTCATAGGTAACTGTACAGAACAGCAAGGAGGCCCCGGGGACGCAGAGCGGTTAGGCTCGTCATGGAATTTGGAGAGCAAGCTCGTGTGGGAACTCAGCCGTCAGCAAAGGTGCCGGTGCTTTTCAAGGCTCTGGATGCATCGGTCTCGGTTGAACGTCAGAGTACACGCCTGACCCATCTGCAGCTTTCATTTGATGATGTTGACCTTTCCAACAGGGTGTGTTCCTGTGGCACGCTTCCCATTGGTTCAATGAGCCTCATTTGGAATCAGATGAGTAATTATGTCTTCTCTGGCTTCCCACTACATCCTAATTAGTATGCTATGCCTCCCCGTAGCCAGCAAGAGCTGCATCCTTTCCCACGGAAACGACCAAGCTTGCTTGGCTAGGTAGTACATGTTCATTGCTAAAAGTAGCTTTGAATGTGTCTGAGGCTCGGAATCCCTCCTCCCACTTCCTGCCCTCTCTCCCACCCCCAATCTTTCTTCTTCCTTGTCAGTTTATGTGATAATAACACCCTGATCTTTAATCACCTTTTTTATCTTTCCAGTTAGTGTCACACGTTTGAGTTCATCTGGGAAAGACACTAGGGATGGGATGGCAGGGGAGTGGGGGAGCCTGGCGGGCAGTGAGCTGGGGGCTGGCCAAAGAGGACAAGCAGAACACGGAGAACGGGTCCAAGGAAGGGCAGCTTGCCTAGGCTGTTACCTTGACACCCTTCCCATAAGAAAGAGGGCACAGAGCCCAGGTGAGCCGTCTTTGAAGTGGAAATGTCCAAAGTCTGGCTCTTGAGATGGGTGGCTTTGATGAAGGTCACCCCGAAGCTGGTAGCAGGCGTGAGCCTACAACCTTGCTCTCTCCCTCCCTACATTCTCCCACTAGCTCAGAGCTCCTCAAAAGTTTCAGCCACAGAATCATCACCTGAAACAAAACGTAGGCAGAATCCATTGTTTAAAGCAGTAGAGAAGCTGAGTCTCTGGGGGCAGGGAGGATAGGGGTGACAGGAACAAGCTTCCTTCTCAGTCTCCCCTTCCTTCACAACACCCCCAGCCAACATCCTGGGAACAGTGTCTGGGGACCACTGCACCTCGAGACCACACAGCCTCCTTTAGGCAGAAGGACATGTCATCTTAGCCTTCCCCACTTCCACTCTCCCCTTCCCTAGCCGGGAGGGGAAGACATGCTCCAAGTAAATGAACTGAAATTCAAGTCGAAGAAATTCCTAGGGGCTGTTTACTTGGTGTTCCATGCCTAGCAGGTTCTCTGTGCCCTCTGGCTGAATCATCCCGTTGGGGGCGCGGGGGATGGCAGACAGTGCCAGGAAGCCTGGGCAGCCCTGGGCAGCAGGGCTGCTGGCTCGAAGACACGTGGTGTCTGATACCTGCCCACCTGCTCGATCCTTCCCACAGCGCTCTCTCCTGCAGACAGATTCCTGGCTCCCTTGCATGGGATTTCCTCATGCCTTCTTGTCCCTTCTATACTGAGTCTACCATCTACCTTATATTAGACAGCAGGGATTTGGAGGGTGGGGAGGAGCAAAGATATGGAAATGTTAATAATACCCAAGAAAGTCCTGCTGCTTTATTTTTTTTTTAACAACTGGGCAGCTCTTATCAAGCATCCAGCAGAGCAGATGGTGGAGGTCTCCTTACCATGTCCTGGGACAGGAGGAAGTGTGCTGGGCCTGGAGTCGGGAGCCCAGCTCTGCTTCCAACTCTTCCAAACAGTCCCAGTGGCCCTGAGCAAATGTCTTGAGTCGCTAAACTTGGCTTTCAATAAAATTAAAAGGTGGTTTCTAAGGTGTCTTCCAGCTCTAGCTTTGTATTTAACAGGCCACGGATAGTTCCTACCGAG
Organism: Myotis yumanensis; assembly: GCF_028538775.1. Taxonomy (NCBI): domain Eukaryota; kingdom Metazoa; phylum Chordata; class Mammalia; order Chiroptera; family Vespertilionidae; genus Myotis; species Myotis yumanensis. The sequence continues at coordinate 18,842,497 of NW_027223762.1, forward strand.
CAAGTCCTTGTCCCCCCTCTGAGGAAGGGGCCCAGGGAGCGCTTCTGGTGGTGTTACTCTGGAGAGTGTCCTGCACGTTGAAGAGAATCAGCTTCGCAGCCCTGCTCAGGGCCTCCTGGAACAGAGAAGACATCCAGGGCCTAAAGGGATGCACACACTGGACCCCAAGAGGCTAGACCAGGGAGGTGGCAGGTGAGCACTCTATCCAAAAAGGGTCCTCCTTGTTGATGGCGACCAGATCCTCAGATCCACATGTCAGGAGGAGGAATATGAGGTTCTTATAGAGATCAGACTGGAGTGACCACAGGAAGTCAGAGCACTCTCACAGGACCACCGTTGTCCCACCTCTTCAAGGCGCTCCCGGGGGCCAGCTCTGGGAGCAGTGGGACAAAGCACTGGTGCCACCGTTGAGATGGCTTGCTGAGGCTCCTCATTTTCTCTCGAGGCCTTACAATCCACACCCATCACCTGAGGAGAGGCGGGCCCGTCTGGTCCTTGCAAACCAAAAGCACCTAGAGGCGAGCATTCCCTTCTCTTCGGTAAGCAGGTCACGATGGCTCAGGCCTGGGTCCTAGGCTACCTGATGCCGAGTTCCGTGTTGGGCATGACTTCTCCTGCCTAATCCCACACATAGGATTAAACCTTCTGGGTCAGTGCAGCACACCTTTCTTCAGAATCCCAAGGCCTACACAGTTTATTACTGCCTAGTAAGGCTACCTTGAGAACGGCGCTTGACCTCTTTCTCAGTGGACAGCTACCTACCTGCTAGGGCTGTTGTACAAAGAAATCAAATGTGGTCACGTTTGTGCCCCTACTTAGGCATACGCAATGCACTACCTAAACAGTTGTCCTTAACAGCCAGGCAGACAGTGAAGGGATCACCCAAACCCCACCCGACCCCCCTTGAGTTGGAGATAAGGTGGAAATTTTCATAGGAATTTTATTTCCAAAATTCAGTACATTCTTCTCAGCAAAGCTCTTTATTGGGAGCAAAGGCTATTGACCCCATTGGTGGGCCCAAGAGTGAGGAGGCCATGAACTCACCCTGCAATGACCTCACTCTGCCAGTTATGAGGGAGCAACTTGAGCAAGTGAGAGCCAAACCCTGGGGGCCTGGCCCAGGCTGACCACTCTGTGGCAAAGGGCTGGGGGGGGGCGGAGGGGGGGAGGGGGCGGGGGCTGATGTCTCTGCCAATCGTCACTCTGCTGTTTCTGTAGTGGTTCTAAATCAAACAGGCCAGAGATGGTCATCACATGACCTTTAGAAGGGTCCCCTCCCGAGCAGGAGGACCGGAGAGGAGGGTGACCCCTGCCTTGAGCGGCTCCTTTGTGTTTGCTTAGCTGCTGGCTGGATTTCCACACTCGGCTGCAGCCTCCGTCAATGGCAGCATTCATGGGCAGCCAGGACATCTCTGGCTCTGAGTTTGGATTGCTTAACCCCCAGATGTGAGCCGCGAATGGCACGCAACAGTGACCAGTTCTTGGTATTTGCTCAGATGGCATGGAGACCTTTGTCCTTGAATCAGATCCCAAGCCAGACCTTGGCCTCTGCTGCCCCAGCTTCAACTGTTGCTTCGTGAGTGAGCCCTAACAATGGTCCCGTGGGATAGCAGAGCTCCATCCCGAGCCTTAGCGAGGATGCCAACGCACAACCCCACAAAGGCTGAGGGTTAGGGAAAAAGGGACCGAGCATTTGCGCTGATTTACCCAGCCCGGCAGGCCCTGTCCTATGACGTGTCATTTTCCTCCAGCAGAGAATTACTCTTTTATGTTTTTCAACCTCAACATTTTTTTTCTAATTTAAGGTATTTTCTAAGGCAAAGTCTTCGTCAGGAATGATGTTGTTATCATAACTCCCATTTTACAGCGAGGCCAAGGCCCATGGAATCACATGAGAGAAAAGCATTCTTTCCTTCAACAAATACTTGAGCCAATAAAACAGTGGTTCTCAACCTTCTGGCCCTTTAAATACAGTTCCTCATGTTGTGACCCAACCATAAAATTATTTTCGTTGCTACTTCATAACTGTAATGTTGCTACTGTTATGAATCGTAATGTAAATATCTGATATGCAGGATGGCCTTAGGCGACCCCTGTGAAAGGGTCGTTCGACCGCCAAAGGGGTCGTGACTCACAGGTTGAGAACCGCTGCAATAAAACTAGCACAGCCTGCTAAGCAATGGAGAAGTTCCTCTCACTAAAACACAGCCTGTAGTCACAGAGTTGGCTGTGGTCAGAGCCCAATTAAGACAGAGACCATAAATGCAGAGCCAATTAAGGAACCTCATCCCAAAGAAAACACCACCAAATCCCCCCCTCTTTTCTTTTCTTTTCTTTTTTTTTAGTGTAAAGGAAGAACAAGAATCTGCTTTTCTCTATCATGAATATTTCATTAGCAAATGATCTCCACCTCTCCCATCCTCCCCCTCCTACTTCATCTCTCCTTAACATCCACCAAATTTTTAATCCAGCCTAGGGGAGAGAGGGTAGGACAGGTTGCATTGGAGTGAAGTTATTGCCTAGAAAGTGAGAGATCATCGGGGGGGTGAGTGGGGGGGAGAGGCGTTCCTTACACTGCAGATTGGTCTAAAGTAGGCACGAGAGGCAGCTGGAGGGAGGACTGAGCACCACGCTGCCACCTGGGCGTCCTGCTCCAGAAGTCTCGGGGAGGGGCGCTGAGACTGTTGGAGTCTAGGGGAGGGTGACATTGGCGTGAATAAAAGGGTAGACGGGGAGCCTGAGCAGGAAATTATCTTGACTCATCCAGGAAGACAAGGACACAAGCAATAACTCCGCTTCCACCGAGAAGCGTGTGTGCTCTGGGGGAAGATAAGGGGGAAATGGTCCAAGGAGAAGACTGGCTTTAGAAGACACTGGACTCAAAGTCGGGGCCGGGGGGATAGAGAGGAGCAGGAAACTGGAAAGGCTTGGGAATAATTGCGGTGTACATTTGGTTAACACCAGCTGAGCCTCTAACCCCCAAGTCCCCTGGTCTTAGATGGGCCTCGCCCCGACGTTTGTCTGCACTGAGCTGTGCGCCAAGAGACTGCATGTGGGAGCCAGGCAGGGGAAAGGCTGTGAAGCCCAGGGGACCCCCCTTGGAAAAGCCATTTCTCCCGGTTGCTCTGGAAGAGGGTGACCTACCACACAGGGGCATTAACAGTGTCCAGAGGTCTATTTGTGACTGCCCTGAGGCCAGGGTTTCACACAGTATTTGTGAATGTTTGTTTTTTTGTTTTTATTTATTTTTATTTCTCTCTAAATAAGTTCTTTTAGCTGTTAGACAAACAAAAGCAGTGGCTCTCAAAGCAGGGTCCCTGGACCCGCAGCAGCATCATCACCTGGGAACTTCAAGATGCCAATGCCCTCCCTGACCCCAGACCTAAAGCAGCAGGCACTTTAGGGGGGGGGGCCAGCAGCCTGCACTGAACCAGCCCTCCCTCCGGGGGTGCTGCAGCCAGCTTGTTTGAGAACCGCCACAGCCTTGGAGTGGCAGCCTCCTCGAACTACAAAACTACTAAATATTTCGCCCCTTTGCTATTTATCGGTGGATGTTTGGCTTTTATATTTAAACGTTCTTTGCCTGAATGTACAGGGTTTCTGTGACTTACAGCTCAGTGTTTCCGGGGTTATTGTGCACATTGTTGGGTCAACTAATTTAACCTTGGGAGTGAGGAGGAGGCACAACTGGGCCAGAATGTAATCGCATTGAGTCCATCTGCCTTTCTTCTAGGCAAAGGGAAATGCAACAAAGTAAACAAAGCGATGGGGGGCGGGGTGGGGGGACTGGGGGGGCCGGGCCTGGGCTGCATGTGGCTCCCTCTGAGCTGCTTGAATCCACAGGGCACCTGAGAAGTGTCTGTAAGACCTGCGCCAGCTGGTCCTTCCCTATGGAAGCGAGAGCTCAGAGGGAGCATGTGACAGGCAAGTAACAGCTAAGCCTACTCACATGCTTCCCCATTTCCTTTTCATTTTTCAAGTTCAATTATGCTGGCATTTCCCAACGCTGCTTCCCACCCTGCCCCCAAGGAACACGGAATTTTAAACCCCTGGGGACTCAATGACACCCTGGGTCACCCTTTAGCCCCATTCCCGTCCTTCCCCTCAGCTCAGCCACACATTCCGGCTGGCCCTCTCCTTCCGGTGCCAGACCTGCCAAAACATGCCAAGAGGGAGACGGTTCCTTTTTGCCTGGCTCACGTTGTCGAGCGAGGTCCATGAGGCCAAAGGCAGGTACCTGGGGAGGGGAGGGAGGGGCGGGGGACGAGATCTGGGGCGTCCCTACAGCTCCTGGCAGGTGAAGATGAGGAGGCCACCGGGGGCGTTTGCGTAATGCCTGGAGGCAGCTAATGGAGGCAGAGAAAAAAGGTTTGTTATGTAAGCAAAGCGCGTGGGTCTGCTATTCACCTGTTGCTAATTCGTGCGCTGCCTGTCAGGAAAGAATCCGCCTGCTTCTGCAAGCTCACTGGGCTGTCAGCTCAGCGTGAAGACAGGGACACAGTCGGGAAGGGCTCGGGTCAGTTCAACAAAAACATCTATTGCACCACGTACTCTGCTAGCTGCTGGGGACCCCAAAATAAATAAGCCAGGGTCCCCGTTCACAAGGAGCGCGTGGTCAAGAAGAGGGACACCCTCTAGCCCCAGTACACAGCCCCTCACCACCCACGTGACACATCAACGGAAAGTGTCTCCAGTTTATACAAAGGTCCTGCACAAGGGCTTTGGGACTGAGTCAGGCCGGCCTGCTGGTTTCTTACAGAGGGAGTTCCAGGCAGAAGCCAGACAGTACGGCCGCGGGTCTCTAATCCTGAAACCGTAACAAGCTCAAGTTCAAATGCCAGGAGCAGACCCTTCTGAAGGGGCCAAATCTAAGTAGAACCAGAAAGAAGAGGGTGGGTAAGAACTGAATGGACACAGAAGGTGGGAGATGGGAGGTCAGGGAGATTGCCCAGACGGCCAGTGAGCACGCAGGCCTGCATGGGCCGGTGGGGACGCTGCGGGGAGAGCTGGCCCCACCTTGGTGGCAGGCACGCTGCTGCTGGCTGTCTGTAGACCAGAAAGTTCCCAACTAGTAAGAGGGTGCTGCTCAGCTCGAAGAAAGAGTGGGATCGGGAGCCCAGGAATATGTTAAAGCCCCTGTACATGGCCTTCTGAGTCTAGGAGGGCTTGACGGGGGATAAAGGAGAGAATCCAGGAGTGCGGGTCTGACAGCTGCCCATTATACACAAGAGGTTTTATAGGAGCCCTGGGAGCAAAGAGAATACAAGAGTAGAAGGGTTTGCCCAGCCAGTGTGGCTCAGTAGTTGAGCATCGACCTATGAACCAGGAGGTCACAGTTCAATTCTTGGTCAGGGCACATGCCTGGGTTGTGGGCTCAAACCCCAGTGTGGGGCGTGCAGGAGGCAGCCGATCAATGATTCTTTCATCATTGATGTTTCTATCTCTCTCTCCCTCTCCCTTCCTCTCTGAAATCAATAAAAAAATATATATTTTTAAAAAGAGTAGACGGGTTTACAAAACAATAAAGAATTCACCAGAACTATGTTTTGTTGTGTCTGTACCTATAAAGAGTCGATCCCTCAAATGTAGAGCTCTGTCCTCAGCAAACTTTCCAGTGTCACTCTCTGCGGTTATCTCAACCTGGCCCACGACTTTCCCGACCGTGTACAACCTCAGTCTCTCGGCCAGTCTTGCTCCTGGCGGACAACTGCTTACGGAACCTCTTTTCCTGGAGCCTGCGTAGACACTCAGACCTAATGCATCCACAGCAGAATATGTCATCTCTACCCGCAAGCCCTCTCCACTGAACCCCAGCTCAGGGAGTTGCACCTGGGTTCCCCGGAATGCTTGACCCAGAAATCCGGTGCGGCCTCTCTCTCACCTTCTCTCTCTAATTAGTTACGTAATGAATCACTCTAGAATCTGTTCAGCTTATATTAGTTTCTTACTGCTGCTGTCACAGATCACCACAAACTTGGCGGCTTAAAATAACACAAATTTATCAGCTTACCATTCCAGAGGTGAGAGGCCTAGATGGGTTGCACTGGGTCAGAATCAAGGTGTCAGCAGGGCTGCATTCCTTCCGGAGGCTGCCGGCGTTCCTTGGCTCTTGGCCCCCTCCTCCAGCTTGACGGCATCTTCAAACCTCTCTCTGACTTTGACCTTTGCTGCTTCTTCCATCTTTCAGGGATCATTGTGATTACCTGGTGCCCACCCAGATAATCCAGGTTAATCTCCCCCATCTGGAGATCCTTAATTAAACTTCATCTGCAACGTCTCTTTCTGGAGCTTAGGAAATGCCCTGTTTCTTCTGTCATTTGGGCGATTATTCTGCCGCCACACATCTCTTCCTATACCAACACCGCTGCCACCAGCCTTTCTCATCCGGGGTCACCAATAAATTGCCGGTGCACAGAAGAATCAGGAAATATGTAATGAGGGGGAGAAGAAAAGAGGGAGAGAAGGAGGAGGAAAGAAAGAGAAAGGAAGGGAAGGAGCCTCCTCCAACAGACTCCTTGAGGGCTTAAGGGCACTTTCATTCCCAGGCTCTCACCTGGTTTCCCTTACCCAGCATTTCCTCTTCCAAGCCCTTTTTAGCCCTAGCTCTTTGCCACAAAGCCTTTCTGGGCTATTTCCTTTGCCTTGGAACGTCCTCTCTGTACCATCATAACAGTGAGCCTCACTCCACGCCAAACCCTACAGAGGGTACCTGGCCAGGTCCTAGTCCTTCCAGTCCCAGGGAGCTGTCATCTCCCCAGGGAGCCTGCTCCGACTTCCAGGTTGGGGTTAGGTCACCTGGAGCCCTGCCCTTCTCTGCCCCAGTCCTTGTCTCACTCTTCAGTAACTGTCTGTTCACTTGTCTGTCTTCTCCTCTGAGCGTTACGTGCTTTGAGAACAAGGTGAGAATCTAATTCTGTGCTGTCCCCAAGGATGCTGTAAGGCCCAATAAATACTTTCTGAATAAGGTGTGTGGGTTTTTTTTAAATAAAATAATGCTCCCTTTAATGGAAAACTCTGGATGCCAGACCTGCTCTGGTCCACTTACGTGCAGCCCTGGCCCAGGTCTTGCCCTTTCTTAGTGCTTATTACCTGCTGCTGACTTCATTGAGGGGTGTGTTGACAAAGTCAGTGGAGGGACACCTTCCTATGGGAAGCCAGGGGCCGGTAAACAGTTCAGGAAGGCAACTGGGGACAAGGCCCAGGCAGAGGCCTGGGAGGTGTTCCAACGCCAGGATCCAGAAGAGAGGTTTCCCCTCTTGGGTCACACCGGCGAGGCTGGACCCTGCTGTCTGTAATTTCATCACTGGCCAGGGCTGGATTCCTGCGACATAATGAGAATTCCAGGACAGCACACAGAGCAGCAGCTGGACCTCAGCCTCGTGCGAGACAAAGGCAGGGCCAGTGCGGCTGCTCCACAGCAGGGGTGCACACTGGGGGCCCCCAGCCCTCCCACGCCTTTCCGCTCTTCCCCATGAGAGGCCCCTTCTCATTCTCTCCCCTGCCCCCCATTCGTATTTGCAAATGCCAGGCCCACTCAAGGCAGACATTTAAGACTATCAGCAAACTTCTAGCCGTTTCAACAGTTGTTCAGGCTGAGGACAAAATAACCCCGTTGAAATGTTTAAATTTTTCTGTTTTTAATAAGCGAAAGATTTACAAAATCCCACTTAGTCTCCTTCAGGGGTTAGTGTGACCACGACAAATCATGTCAAACGTACTCGTCAACTTGCCTCATCTTGTTTTCTTCAAAATTTCAAAGCTATTTTGGCCCTTTATTTTCCCACAACAAGGTTAGGCTCATCTTGTCTAATTACACAAAAACCTCTGCCTGAATTTGATTGGAGTCACATTGAGCTTATAGATTAATTTAAGAAGAATAAAAATAACAGTGAATCTTCATTTTATGAATGCACCTTATCTATTCAAGAATACCCAAATAAGTGAAGTTTTGCAACTTCCTTCATTAAAATCATACATTTGCTCCATTAGGCTTATTTCTGGTCCCTTTTAGCTTTTGTCTCTCTTATAGATGTTACCTTTAGAAGTTATTGTTTTCTAATGGTGATTGGTCATAAAAATATAAATTGACTTTTGTATAATGATCTTCTATTTAGCAACCTTGGTGCATTCTCTTATAAATTGTATGAAGCTCCTTTTCACACATCTCTAGAAAATCTGGATCTTTCCATCCCTGGAAAACCCATCAGCAGGTGCTTACCCTTGGTTACCCACACAGTCTAAGCAGGGGGACTTCCTCCCTGGCTAAACAGCATCGCCCCCTTGTGGAGGCCTACCAGCAAGACAGAACTTTCCCGGGAGAGAGTCGCTGTGCTTGTTTAGATGAAACAAAGATCTAAACAAGGCCTCGCTTGAGGTCAGCTTTACTGTTACAAAACAGCATGATCCCCAGGCAAAAGACTCAGAGCCAACTGGGTTAGGCAAGGGGCTGCCTGGGTGACCTGATTAGAGGTTGCCGTTTCTTGATTGGCCACATCCACACTCTCCTTCCACTCCCCCTTCATGAAAAGGCCTTGGGGACATCAGAAAGCAGGCCAGAAGGAGGAGGCAGTACTGCATTGAGAAAGGGAGTCAGAGTGAAGCCTGCCCTCTGCCCAGCCCCCACCCCTGCTAAACTCTCAAGTTGTTCCCCGATTGGGTTCCCCTGTCCATCTGGTCTGACTGCTGAAGGGCAATTGGGCAGCTTCGAGAAACCTGTGTGAGGCCAGGAAAATGTGTCCTGTGGACCGTTGGCATTGGGGTCATCGTAAGTAAGTAGATACTGGAGAAAGAGAGAGAGGAGAAAGAGGGGATGTCCATTTAGTGGACGTGCCTCTCATCGGCCCTCAGCTGTCTCCACAAAAGAGTCCTGAGGCAAGGTGACCTCTGCCAAGATTCCATGATCTCTTCTCTCATTTGTCACTGGCTTACTCGGGTGTCCTGATGACTTAGTGTGTAGGCCTAGGTTTGATTTCTGTCTCCATCAGAGCCCGGAGCCAGTGGGGTACAGTGAAAAATGAATGTGTGTTGAGCCAGATGGATCTGAGTTCGACTCCCCGTGAGATCTCAGGCATGGTGTCGTCAGCTCTTCTGAGCTCTGGCTTCTCCCTCTGTCTAAGAAGAAAATGCCTTCCCCCTGGGGTTGTTGAGAGGATTAAATGAAGTCATGGCCAGCACCCAGAGTGGATGCCTGATCAAGCTGTTTGGGAGGTTTGTGGGGAAATCACTGAATCACTTCTCTAGTGTAATGGGGTGTCAGTACTGGCCAATCTCACCTCTTTTCCAGTGAACAAAGAATAATGAGTCCCATTGAAATGAGCAGCCACTACGTAGAGTTGTGTGCGTGGAGTGAGTTTTATGTACGCAGTTAACTCATGTAATCCTTACGACATTATGGCCATGCGGTGAATAAACAGAGGTCCAGAGAAGTCCGATGCAGGATATAGAAGAGCAGAGGTAAGGAGCTGCATCCCTCCTGGGAGCCTTTGCTGACCTAGCCCCGTCCCGTCATTTCCCTTCTCTTGTCCTGACACCCTAGGCCCAGACCTCAGGTAACCCCACAGTTTTTACTGGTAACTATGCTCCAGGGCAGCCCTGACCTCTCTTTTTCAGATGACAAATTATTTCAATTGCCAGGAGCAACAGTGCACTGCCTCCATGACCCTTTCAGTCTCTGGTGTTTTCCTGATAACAAGAATTGACTGAAAAGCTATTGTTCTTCTTGTTCTTGATTTCACAGGAACTGCTATTCTGTGTAATGTCTCCATGGGCTGCCAAGAGCAGGCAGATAAAGAGAAAGAGGAGGTGACTGGGAAGATAAGAGAGGCTACTAGTATAGGAATCAGCAAATTATTATTTAAACAAAAAAAAAAATAATTGTTCTTCTTCTTATTGACTTTATTGTCATATTCTAGCCCACTCATCCAGACTCCCTTGAGAATGACTGCTCTGAGGGCTCCAGCAGGCCCTGGTTTACTTATAACATCCACTTCAGCCAACACCCTCAACTTCTAAGAGGGACCCACTTGCTGGTCCTTCATTCAGCAAATACATATTATTCAAACCCTATTGTGTGAGGAGAGAATACAAATATTTTTAAAATACAAATTTCTGCCTTTGATTATTTTTTAGAATTAATTATGGATGAATCAGGCAAAGAGCAACCCATAGAGATCCCTGGAAACAAAGCATTCAGTTGGGACGGAGAAAAGACTGTCAACAAACTAAAGAAGAAGAGAGTGGGGGCAAGAAGATCAGGTGTGGGGAAAGCAGAGAAGCCAAGATTTCACGAAAAACTAATAATGGACGATTCTGGCCCATTCGACTCATGGGAGGGAGCCCAGCTTGGTGGTTAAACATGTGGGCTTTTGAAGCTGCTTAATTTAAGCACCAGTTCAGTCCCTTTCTAACAAGCAGTTGACTCAACTTTTTTGAGCCTCAGTTTCCCCGTCTATAAATAGGCTAATAATAGTGGCTCTCTTGAAGGGTCTTGAGTAGCAAATGCAGACGGAGCTGGCATTTCACCGGGCTTCATCAGCTGGTGTGGCCACATGATCACAAGAAGCATGCAGTCAGTGGGAACCATTATGGTTCTAAATACCTCCTTTCGGCAGAAATCATTTCCAATCTAATTTATCTCTTAGTCAAGAGAAAGGCCATATCCTTGTAGATCACCCCTAGGATGACAAGTCCTGTTCCTGACTTTAAAACCAGTCCACACACCAATAAGAGATGTTAAACATAACCTCAGAATGAGAAGAGCAGAGCAAACAGGGAACTTACACCTGGAATGGTGGGGCCCAGCAGCCCTCGGGGCCTCCCCTTGGGCTCAGTTTAAACTCAGCTGGACTTCATCCCAGGTGCACCTTCTGTTTGCAGCCCTCGGCTGTGCTAATCAAGTTCTTTCCAAGAGTTCTATCTGCATCGCTTGCTGTTCCCTCCTCCCCACCTAACGCACATCTCCAGGCAAAACAAGGTAAGTCGACGAAATAAAAGACAAGGTTGACAAGAATTTTATTTTCTCTGGGAGACCTCCTGCAAAGGGGCAGGCCGAATTCCACCTAGAGCAGGCAATATGGACTCTTAATCGGTTAGAAATACTACATCCTGGTGGGCTAGTAGGTTACTCTCCACCAGTGGTTCTCACACTGGAGTGTGCATCCCCATCTCCTGGCAGGTGTGTTCTAGCAGAGACTGCCAAGTCCCAATCCACAGTTTCTGATTGCATAGGTCTGGGATGGCGCCTGAGAATTTGTCTTCCTAACAAGTTCCAGGGCGATGCTGATGCTGCTGGCTCCGGGACCATACGTTGGAAACGACTGCTCTACATTTTGGAGAAAGAAACCATGACTAATCAGAGCTGCACATTATCATAGAAAAGTCCAAGTGGAACATGCTATTCCTCAGTGGCTCATTGTGGGGCTGGAAGGAAGCATGAACTAATGTCACTAAGTAGGTGACGGATCATCTCTATTGTGGCATACGTAACCAGAGCACTGGTCCCCTTCATCAGGGCACAATGTAGTTTACTGCTTAGGAACATGATGGCTGTCTCACATTTTTGTTTTTAATTTATGGGAAACTTTGGTATCCGGTATACTATAAGGGTACTTGAATGACCCACGGGCCCAAAGGCAGCACCCACTTTATGAGGGATCTCCAACCTCAGAATCACAGTCAGGGATGCTGCACCTGGACCTAGTTAGGGACTCTAAAGGAAACCGGAGTTCCTCTAGTCTCCAGCATTTGACTTGGAAATATTAATTAAATTAGTTTGTTACCATTTTGGTGCTGAGATAGTGAGATGCAAGGAAGTTCTTATGGGTAAGACCACAGCTAACACCAGCCCCAGGAGAACACTAGATGGGGTCAAGGTTAGCACGAAGATTGGGTGTGAAGATGGCTGCCCAAGAGCAGAGGAGGAAAGGAGATCGCAGACTAAGTTTACGGGAACGTATTGGGGCACCTGCTGCTGTGTCCCACCATCTTGATTATCAAAGGGGACGCGAGATGCAAAGGTGAGACAAGAGCAGTTCCTGACGGCTCCAAAGGGAAATCAGCAGAAACATTAACGACTTGGCTCCTGGCCAGCTGTGCGTGTCCTGTTTAATTCACGAGAGCCTCATCGCTCCCTCTTGTGTTGTCCCAGTTCTCCTCCCACAGCAGGCATGCTGTATGCATAGGTCATTCCACAAGGAGACTGGGTCACTATTTCTGGGAGGATGTGGTACAGGTCCATGGAGGGAGAAGATAGCGCAGCCTCAGATAGAAGTTCGGACCCTGAAACTGGAGCTGCCTTTTGTGAATTCCCATGGAGACTGGTGTCAGGCAACTGAGGTCAAGATTGTAAACAGGAGCCTCTGTCTGCTCCAGTTCTGCAAGCGGCGTCCAGGGGACATCCTCTCCGGGGGCCGCCGCCTGAGGCCTAGAAGCCAGTTCTTGGTGAGAAACCTTGTCTGGAAAGGAATGTGACCATTGTACAGGCTCTGGGTGAGCTCCGCCAGCAGGATGGATAAGGCTGGGGGACACAAAACACAGAAGCATGGGGGCTACACCAACCAAGGCTTTTGACCAAATCAAGGAACTGCCGAACAAACTCAGGGTCTAAAGGCTTTGCTAGAAATAAACGAGAGATTTGTTCAAGGGTCTTAGAGTTTGCAAACCGGAAGCACAGCGAGGCAAAAACCCACAAGGGTTCCAAAGAAGGAAGAAAAGTGAAAAGTTTTTATAGCAAAAGGCACATTCTTGAGAATTATCAGTCCTGCCTTCTGAGCACTAGGATCGATCCAGAACAGTTCCCAGTCATAGGACAGACAGTCAGGATGATGGGTGTCAGGAGGTCTGGCCCCGCCCTGGTGGTCTGGAAAATGGATGTCCTGTAGATGTATGCGTGACTCCTTCAGGGGGTAATACACGAGTCCTTCAGGGGGATTACAGGGTTACCTGGAGGTCCAGATGCATGTAGCCAGACATTGATGCAGGACTGGAGAGTTCAAAAGAGTTTACGTTCCCAGGCCAGTTAGAGCAAGGAGGCAGTCTTTCCTCGTGCCACCACCTTCATAATGTTAATAATTTTCCCAGCTCGGTTAAAGTGAGTCCACTTTATATATCCCTATCACTCTTTCCTCCAAACTTTATTTTGTAGCGTTTTGCTTTAGCCTGACACTTTGCCTGTGTAATTTAGTCCTCTACAACCAGGCGAAGGTGTAGGAACAGGCTCAGAGCTAAGTCACTTGCCCGAGGTCACCCAGCAGGTAATGACAGCGCCAGGGCTCCTCTGACGTGACAAGACCCATGCTGTCTGCCCTCCCCGTGGCCCTCTAGGGGGAAGAGCTGTAGAGCCTGTAATTAAGGGGGAACGTGGTGCTCGGGTACTTTCCATTTCTGCAGCATGAGAGCATTATGTGAGACATACGTAGGAGCTGTTTAAAACGGAAATGGATTGTTCAGGGAAGTTACTATAAAGAAATCCTTTGGGAAGTGATGGGGCAGTATTGCTCTGCCCTGAAATGAAAAAATGCACAGTGAGGGGGACCCTTAGACTTGCCTGCTCCTCCTGCGCCGACATAAATGCCGTTGTTTATCCTGATACTTGAAGGAGGAGGAGGGAGACTGTGCCCAGAGTCCTTAGCAGAAGCCCATCCAAGACCGGTGTTTGCCCTCCACCGGCCCTGCCAGGCAGCTGCTGTGTTCCCAGCGTGAGGGCTGGCTGTGTCCTGGTGCAGACTCAAGGTCCTCACACCACGGTGCCAGCCAAGGAGGGGGTGACTAAGAGTAACGACACATCCAAACCTTGATGTCTCTTTGCCTGTGGGCTTCAGAATCTGCAAGGAGTCCACCTCCAAAAATGAGCTCCTTGGGGAGGGGTTCTCTGTGTAACGGGATCCCCTGAGAGGCTCCCCGTGGACTGAAGGCAGCCTGGCCTCCTGGGAGCAGAGAGCTTTGCTCCCCAGTCTCCAGGAACCGTGTTGGATGCTCAAGGCATCTTCTCTTTGACCAGCCTTGTCTACCTGGTCCTCCAAGTGGCCCAAGGGGCTCCCATTCCCTCTACTCACAGTACTGTCCTGGTGTGGATGTACCTCTGTTTTCTCCCTGTCAGTCCAAATCCTATTCATTGTTCAAGGACTAAGTGGGAGACCCTTGCTCGCCAAAGCCCCCAGGTCCCTCCGGCCCCTGGAGAGCTCTCCCTCCCATGAATTCTTCATCCTCTGTCTGCACACTCATTTGGCTTTTTGAGTGGCCCCTGCTCCCCTCAAGGTTAGTGGACTTGACTTTTTAGACACATGTGCCCAGAGGATTGTGCTGTTCATTATTCCCCCAGCACATAGCACAGTCCAGTGTGCACAACAGATACTCAAATATTCATTGTTTGACTGCCTATATGTGAATTATGGGGAAACTTCTTTACAAATATCCTTATTGGGCTTGCATTATGTTCTCTCAGAAATAACTGTCCCAGCTCTGAGGTGTATAACAGAGAAAGGGGGTCCGCTGAGTAGAGGAGAGCGAAACAGGGTATATCTGGTCGAATGGGGGAAAGATACAGAACAGAAAACATTCGTTATCCCGCCGTGTAGAGTCAACCAATGCTCAAGTGTCGGGATATATGCTTCCAAACAATTTTAGACAGATGATAGATTTTTATAACAGCTTCACTGAGATATAATTCATATGCCATACAATTGGACAGCCATATGGAAAAAGATACCAGTGGATCCGTTTTTCTTTTTTTTCTTTAAGGGGAGCAGAGAACTTTTTTTTTAAAGATAGGTGATCTTTTGAATATATTTTATTGATTTTTTACAGAGAGGAAGGGAGAGGGATAGAGAGTTAGAAACATCCATCAGCTACCTCCTGCACGCCCCCTACTGGGGATGTGCCCACAGCCAAGGTACATGCCCTTGACCGGAATTGAACCTGGGACCCTTCAGTCCACAGGCCGACGCTCTATCCACTGAGCCAAACCGGTTAGGGCTGAATCCATTTTTCACACTAAAGACCAGAAAATTGCCAAATGGGTCCAAGACCTAAATGTAAAAACGAAACCATACAAACAATAGGAAAAATGGGTGAAATATTTTATAACCTAGGAGAAGCAAAATTCAGAAGTAATAAGGGAAAAGATTAATAACTTTGTCTCCATGGCAATATAGAAACATCTTAAGTAAAACCAAAAGGCAAACAAAAAGCTAGGAGGAATCATTTCAAATTATGTTATAGACAAAGGGCTAATGTCCTTAACAATGAAAGAACTTCAAAGAAGAAAAAGCCCAATAACCAGATAGAAAAATGGGCACAATATAGGAACAGGCATTTCACAGAAAAAGAAAAGCAAATGAAAATTTGTCTCCATTGCTCATAACAAGAAGATTGCGAATTTAAACTATACTGAGAAAACATTGCTTAAGTTTCAGATGGGCAAAAATACAAAAGTTTGACAATATACTCCGTGGGTGAGGCTCTGAGGAAACCGCCACACTCCCATGCATCGCTGATGGGAATTCAAAATGGTCTAATCTCCATGGAGAGAGTTTTGTAATGGCTAGCAAAGTTGCTTGTGCCTTTTCCCTTTAACCCGACAATCACAGTTCTAGGAGTCTACCCCAAAAATAACTACCAAAATTGTGAAATGCCATGTGCTCAAGGTTATCCATTGCAGCACTATCTGTAACAGCAAAGGCTGGAAACAGCTGAAATGTCCGTCACCAGGGGACTTAGCGCTAAGCAGCTGTGAAGAGGAAGAAGGATGGTCTCCAGAAAGACAAGGTCACCCGGGAAGCGTGTCCGCTACCTGTCTTTGTTAGAAAGGGAAGAGGGATACAAGCATACAACATGCAAATAACGCCGGGAGAATAAAGCAAAACTAATGAAAGACTGTTATCTCTAAGGCCAGGAAGAGAATGGCGGTCGAAGAAGGGGGAAGACAGAAAGCTATACATCTCTGCTCATATCTTTTTTATAATTTCAACTTTCAGCCACATAGACATTATGCGGTATTAGAAAAACAAAATTATATTTAGAAAAGGCCACCCCCATCAATCAAAAGCAAACCGAGATAAATAAAACTGACAGTGTATCAAGTGGATTTCATAATCACATGGAGGAGAATGATTTCATTATATCCTGACTGAACAGCCCAAAGGGATAGAGCCTAGAGACCAAAAAAGCAACAGACATCTTAAACCCTCTTTCTCAGTCTGCCTAGTTATTCCACAGGATAAATGACCCAGTCTTGTCAACGAGTAAAATGTACACCAACTAGCCCTAGCCGGTTTGGCGGTGGATAGAGCGTCGGTCTGTGAACTGAAAGTCCCAGGATCTATTCCAATCAAGGGCACATGCCTGGGAGTAGGCTCGATTCCCAGTGGGGGACTTGCAGGAGGCAGCCGATCCATGATTTTCTCTCATCATGGATGTTTCTATCTCTCTCTCTCCCTCTTCCTTCCTTTCTGAAATCAATAAAAATATATTTTTTAAATGTACACCAACTAAAAGGAAGGCATTCTTTTATAGATTAGAGAAGACTTAAGGGACCTACAGCCAAAGGCAACTGTGACAAGACAGTTTTGAAATAATCAGAGAAAATTGAACCCGAGTATTAGATAGCATTAAGGAATTGTTATTAATTGTTATTTAATGGTATGGTGAGTATGGTTTAAAACCTCTCTCAGAGGGTGTTGGAAATGGCGGAGGCTTAGACGGATGTGTTGGTCCTTCGTCCCGGAGCAGATAGGGGCGAGCAGCTGAAACGGGTAACAACCAGCCCGATCAAGCTGGGGAGGTTCAGCTGAGAGTCAGTCTGCAGCCAGGAAAGACAGAGAACTCCTGAAAAATGCGGATGGTTAGAGATTGAGGCTGAAACTTCCCCCTGGGCGCCAGCGCAGCGGCGAGACCACGCCATCTTGGGAAGCGGTTACCTACCGGCATCCAGAGATCGGCTACTAACCCAGCGGCTACTAACCCGGAGGCGGCGACTTGCGGGCGGCGCGACTGTGGGAGCCCAGAGGAGGCCTGCGCCCCTCCACGGAGGGGCGGACACTCCTGGGCGGCCAGCAGAGGCACAGCGACCACGCCATCTTGGGAAACACAGCTGCTTGAGACTAGGATCCTGGCCTCAGCACCACCCAGTCTGATCTCAGACGCATACCAGGACCCTGCAGCCACTGGGGACAGAGACCTGTGACCACAGCTACAGACCTGCAGACACGGAAAGTTCGGAGATCCCTGCTGCAGATCCGAGATAATCAGAATGAAGAGACGACACAATACCCAGAGGAAAGACAATGAAGAATCACCAAGAAAGGAAATTAATGAAGCTGAAGCGTGCAACATGACAGAAAAAGAATTCAGAATGATGGTTGTACAATTCATTCACCGGATGGATGAGAAAATCAACAACCTATGCAAGAATCAGGAAGAAATGAAAAGTGATATAGCTACAATCAAAAACACCATGGAAAGTTTCAACAGCAGACTAGAAGAAGCAGAAGACCGAATTAGTGAGTTAGAAGATAAGGCAGAGAAACAAGCTCAATCTGAACAGCAACTGGAGAAAAGAATTAAAAAACAGGAGGAGAGCCTAAGGGAGCTTCAGGACAACATGAAACGAAGTAACATACGCATAATAGGGCTGCAAGAAGGACAAGAAGAGCAGCAAGGATTAGAAAATCTATTTGAAGAAATAATGACAGAAAACTTCCCAGATATGGGGAAGAAAAAAGTTACACAAATACAGAGAGTCCCAGGCAAGATGAACCCCAAAAGACCGACACCAAGACACGTCATAATAACGATGGCAAATGTACAAGACAAAGAGAGAATCTTAAAGGCTGCAAGAGAGAAACAGAGAGTTACCTACAAAGGGTCCCCCATCAGATTATCAAACGATTTCTCAACAGAAACACATCAGGCCAGAAAAGAATGGACGGAAATCTACAAAGTGATGCAAAGCAAAGGACTGAATCCAAGAATACTCTATCCAGCAAGGCTATCATTCAAAATTGAAGGGGAAATAAGAAGCTTCACAGACAAAAAAAGGCTAAGGGAGTTCATCACCACCAAGCCAGCAATGCAAGAAATGCTAAAGGGACAGGTGTAAAAAGAAGAAATAAAAAGCCCAGAAAGAAAGCAGCCACAAAAAAATAGAAATGGCTACAAACAAGTACCTTTCAATAATAACTTTAAATGTAAATGGACTAAATGGTCCAATCAAAAGATATCGAGTGGCTGAATGGATAAAAAAACATGACCCATACATTTGCTGTCTACAAGAGACCCACCTCATTAGAAGGGACTCACACAGACTGAAAGTGAAGGGATGGAAAAATATCTTTCAGGCAAATGGAAATGAAAAAAAAGCTGGGGTAGCAATACTTATATCCGACAAAATAGACCTCAAAGTGAAGGCCATAACCAGAGATAAGGAAGGCCACTTCATAATACTAAAGGGATCAATACAACAAGAGGATATAACCCTGATAAACATATATGCACCCAATGCAGGAGCACCCACATACATAAGAAAACTCCTGGAAGGTATCAGGGGAGAGATCGACAACAATACAATCATAGTAGGGGACTTTAATACACCACTAACATCACTGGATAAATCCGCTAGACAAAAACTCAGCAAAGAAACAGCAATCCTAAATGACTCACTAGATCAGATGGACTTATTTGACATCTTCAGAACACTTCACCCCACAGCTGCGGAATATACATTCCTCTCAGGTGCTCATGGGACATATTCAAAAATAGACCACATATTGGGTCACAAGCAAAGTCTCCACAAATTCAAGAAGATTGAAATCATAAAAAGCATCTTCTCAGACCACGATGGCATAATGTTAGAAATAAACCACAATAAAAACAACCCAAAATACTCAAACACTTGGAAGCTGAATAGCATGTTATTAAATATTGATTGGGTTACCGATGACATCAAAGAAGAAATTAAAAACATCCTGGACACTAATGACAATGAAAACACAACAATCCAAAACCTCTGGGACACAATGAAAGCAGTCCTGAGAGGGAAGTTTATAGCTCTACAGGCCTACCTCAAAAAACAAGAAAAAATGGTAGTTAATCATCTAACTCTACAACTCAAAGAATTAGAAAGAGAGCAACAAGAAAAGCCCAGAGTGAGCAGAAGGAAGGAGATAATAAAGATTAGAGCAGAAATCAATGAAATAGAGACCAAAAAAACAATACAGAAAATCAATGAAACCAAGAGCTGGTTCTTTGAAAGGATAAACAAGATTGACAAACCCCTAGCCAGGCTCACCAAGAAGCAAAGAGAGAGGTCCCAAATAAACCAAATCAGAAATGATAGAGGCGAAATAACAACAGACCCCAAAGAAATACAAATGATTGTTAAACAATACTACGGACAACTCTACTCCAACAAACTAGACAACCTGGAGGAAATGGACAAATTCCTAGAAAAATACAACATTCCAAAACTCAATCAGGAAGAATCTAAAAATCTCAATAGGCCAATAACGATGGAAGAAATTGAAGCAGTCATCAAAAAGCTTCCAGCAAACAAAAGCCCAGGACCAGACGGCTTCTCAGGGGAGTTTTACCAAACTTTTAAGGAAGAACTGAAACCTATCCTCCTCAGATTACTACAAAAAGTCCAAGAGGATGGAACACTTCCAAACACATTTTATGAAGCTAGCATCACCCTAATACCAAAACCAGGTAAAGACAACACAATGAAAGAGAATTACAGGCCAATATCCCTCATGAACATAGATGCCAAAATCCTCAACAAAATCTTAGCAAATCGGATCCAGCAGTACATCAGAAGGATCATACACCATGACCAAGTAGGATTTATCCCAGGGATGCAAGGATGGTACAACATCCGTAAATCAATAAACGTGATACATCACATAAACAAATTGAAAGAAAAAAACCACATGGTCATATCAATTGATGCAGAAAAAGCATTTGACAAAATCCAACACCCATTTTTGATAAAAACTCTCAGCAAGGTGGGAATAGAAGGATCATACCTCAACATAATAAAAGCCATATATGACAGGCCCACAGCCAACATCATACTCAATGGACAAAAACTAACACCATTTCCCCTAAGAACAGGAACAAGACAGGGATGTCCACTCTCTCCACTCCTGTTCAACATAGTCCTGGAAGTATTAGCCATTGCAATTAGACAAGAAGAAGAAATAAAAGGCATCCAAATTGGAAAAGAGGAAGTAAAACTGTCCTTATTTGCAGATGACATGATATTATACATACAGAACCCTAGAGACTCCATCAAAAAACTACTAGACTTAATACATGAATTTGGCAATGTAGCAGGATACAAAATTAACCCCAAGAAATCCGAGGCATTTCTATATACCAATAGTGAACTCTCAGAAAGAGAGATTATAAAAACAATCCCATTTACCATCGCACCCCAAAAATTAAGATACCTAGGAATAAACTTAACTAAAGAGGTAAAAGACCTCTACTCAGAAAACTATAGGACGTTGAAAAAAGAGATAGAGGAAGACATAAACAGATGGAAGAACATACCATGTGCTTGGATTGGTAGAATCAACATCATTAAAATGTCCATATTACCCAAAGCAATCTACACATTCAACGCACTTCCCATTAAAATACCAATGGCCTTCTTCAAGGATCTAGAACGAACTCTCCAAAAATTCATCTGGAATAAAAAAAGACCCCGAATAGCTGCAGCGATCCTGAGAAAAAACAAAGTAGGTGGGATCTCAATGCCAGATATCAAGCTGTATTACAAAGCCACTGTTCTCAAAACTGCCTGGTACTGGCACAAGAACAGACATATAGATCAGTGGAATAGAATAGAGAGTCCAGAAATTAGCCCGAACCAATATGCTCAATTAATTTTTGACAAAGGAGGCATGAACATACAATGGAGCCAAGATAGTCTCTTCAATAAATGGTGTTGGGAAAATTGGACAGATATATGCAAGAAAATGAAACTAGACCACCAACTTACACCATACACAAGAATAAACTCAAAATGGATAAAGGACTTAAATGTACGACAGGAAACCATAAAAATTCTAGAAGAATACAAAGGCAGCAAAATCTCAGACATATGCCAAAACAATTTCTTCACTGATACAGCTCCTAGGGCAGTTGAAACTAAAGAGAAACTGAACAAATGGGACTACATCAAAATAAAAAGCTTCTGCACAGCAAAAGAAACCATCAACAAAACAACAAGAAAACCCACCTCGTGGGAAAACATATTTACCAACGTCATATCTGATAAGGGCTTAATCTCCAAAATTTATAGGGAACTCATACAACTTAACAAAAAGAAGATAAACAATCCAATCAAAAAATGGGCCAAGGATCTAAATAGACACCTTTCAAAAGAGGACATTCAGAAAGCCAAGAGACATATGAAAACATGCTCAAAGTCACTAATCATCCGAGAGATGCAAATCAAAACAACAATGAGGTACCATCTCACACCTGTCAGAATGGCCATCATCAACAAATCAACAAACGACAAGTGCTGGAGAGGATGTGGAGAAAAAGGAACACTTGTGCACTGCTGGTGGGAATGCAGACTGGTGCAGCCACTATGGAAGGCAGTATGGAGGTTCCTCAAAAAATTGGAAATGGAACTCCCATTTGACCCTGTGATCCCACTTCTAGGAATATATCCCAAGAAACCAGAAACACCAATCAGAAAGGATATATGCACCCCGATGTTCATAGCAGCACAATTCACCATAGCTAAGATCTGGAAACAGCCTAAGTGCCCATCAGTAGATGAATGGATTAGAAAGCTGTGGTACATCTACACGATGGAATACTATGCTGCTGTAAAAAAGAAGGAATTCTTACCATTTGCAACAGCATGGATGGAACTGGAGAGCATTATGCTAAGTGAAATAAGCCAGTCAATGAAGGAAAAATACCACATGATCTCACTCATTCATGGATAATAAAGACCATTACAAACTTTTGAACAATAACAGATACAGAGGCAGAGCTGCCTCAAACTGATTGTCAAACTGCAGTGGGAAGGCCAGGGAGGGTTGGGGGGGAGGAGGGAGGGGATTAATAGATCAACCGAAGGACTGGTATGCATCCATATAACCATAACTAATGGACATAAGACACTGGGGGGTAAGGGAGGGCAGGGGTCTGTCAAGGGCGGGGGGGAAAAAAGGACACTTATGTAATACACTTTGTAATACTTTTAGCGAAAAAAAAAAAAAAAAAAAAAAAAAAAACCTCTCTCAGAGATCTTTTCCTTATGTCTACAGATTTTTTTTTTAAGTTATTTTTTGAAGTGTGGCTTTAAGTGAGGTTCCCGGGCATCTGGACAACAGAGCGAAGTGGTGACTTTGAACCCCCAGGGGAACATTCCTGGGGTTCTGTGACACTCAGTCCTCCATCAAACGCCCACGTCAACAGGGGAAGTCTTCAGAAGCTGCAAGTGAGAAACTGGAGTCCTAAAGAGAAAGCTTAAGGAAGGATTTATTGTATTTAAATATTCTGTTAGCTCAAGTTGATTGACGTGGGAAAACTTTCTTGGCAAATAAAAACCAAACCGGTCATGGCCATGAGCACAGGCTGCAGGTTCAAAGTCCAAGGCTACCACTCCCTGCTCTATGGCCTTGGGCCAGCAACTTACTAGTAGCTGCCTGTGCCTCTGTTTCCCTGTCTACAAAAGTGGGAGGGGGTGATAATACCAACCTCATAGGGTTGTTGTGAGGAGGAATTAAGTTACATAGCTACATACATGTAAAGTGCTTAGAACAGTGCCTACCACATATGAAGCACATTGTGTTATGAAATACAATAAATCCTTTTTTAAGCATTTAATTTTCGGAATAAATTTACCAGCCATGTATATTGCCCCTTTTAGTTTTCCAAAGGAAATAACGTTTATTGAGATTCTTCAATTACTGTCTCGAATTTAAATAGTGAATGTGTCAGTGGGGAACTGTAACTGTAACCATAGGTCAGGACATCCTCCCCTACCCCTTCCTGCAATGGTGCGCCCTCTTCTGGCTGACTCCCGATGGTGCTCCGGTCTGAGGAGTGGAAGAGCTCAAGGCAGCCCTGAGGACCACCTCCTACCCCTTGGTCCAGGTTGAATGCCCTTTGCCGTTTTTCCCTGAGGGTGCAGTCATCACGTTATGGTGAAAGTCCCAACTTGTCGGCACAGGAGGGTAGAGCTTTGCCTTGCTCGGCTTTGTAACCCCTGGCACAGTGTCTGACACCCACGAAGTGTCTTATGACCACATGTTAAATTGAACTGAACTGGGTCACCCAGTGGGTAGAGGACCTAGTGCCTGAGCAGAGAGGAGCAGATGGGAGAAAGGGTGGGAGGGGGAAAGGGTACACAGGCAAACAGCATTTCTACTTGGGGTCCTCCCGGCCCATGAAAACGTAAATCCTGCCTCAGTGAAAATATGTTTGCCAGATCACCCTCAGGGTATGTCCCTTGCTTCTCTCCACAATCCTTTACTAGAGACCCCCCAAAATACAATTCTGCCCCCGAAAAACTTCAGACTGATAAAAGAGGTAAGCCTCGTCTTTTCAGTCAACAGAGCAAAAAGGCAGCTGACAGAATGGGAGAAAATATTTGCAAATCCTATACCTGATAAGGGGTTAATATCCAGAATATGCAAAGAACTTCTACAAATCAACAACATCAACACCCCCCCCCCCCATAACCCAATTTAAAAATAGACAAAGGACTTAAATAGACATTTCTCCAAAGGAGATACACAAATCACCGAGAAGAAGAGACTAATGCGCCGGTGCAGGGGGGTGGGGAGGAAGCAGAGGGCATTCTAGAGGGCGGACCCAGCAGAAGGGAAGGTGCAGAGACAAGAATCTGCAGGATTGTCGGTACACCCTGTAGTTCATCAGACACGCAGGAAGGCGGTCATAGAAGTGAGGGGGAATGTGCCCGACCGTGCCCAGGATTCTACCTCATGTGCCATGCGGCTCCATCTACTTTGAGCAGAGATGGAGGCAGCTGTGTGGGCCCGGTGTGTGGGTTAGCACAGGCCGATGATGCTGAGGCCACTGAAGCACACTCGTGCCGGCTGGGAGCTGTGTGAATGGCTGTCAGCACTAGAACAGGATCCACTTACGGCTTACACTTTCCTTTGTCTCAAGATATAAAATGAGCAAAAGGTCTTCTGCAGCCGATCCCATTTTTCTGTGGCTTCATGCACAAGCACCGGCTGTTTCTACGTGACTCGGCCACTGCGCACAGCCCATTCTAACCTGGATGTCTGCAGCCTGCTCCGAATTCCCGTCACTGCACAGCCCATCTCCGCACCTGGAGGCCTATGCAAGGCAGCAGAGCGGGAACTGAGCTCTGACCACTCACTTGCAGAGCGACTTTGCACAAGTTCATCTCTGAACCTCAAATTCCTCAGGAAAACAGTGATTGCTATTCCTGGTGTAAGACTAAGTGAGGGGAGTAATGTGCGTCAGTGTGCACCGGAAAGTGTCAAGCGACACACAGAAGTAAGAAGCAGTCGCACTGATGGATATCCTTATGCGCTGAAGTCAGCCTTTCTCCACCTCTCCAGACCCGAGGCTATAAATGCGCGGGAAGCAGACAGCATTTATGTCCGGGGAGAAAGGTTGCGGGAGGCAGGTGGCAATAATACTGCCAGCTCAGAGTAAATATTGATGTTATAGAAGGACTGCTCCCAGCCCCCTGGCGTTTTGGGTCCTCCCTTTCTCTGTTCTGCTTCTCTGCTCCTTCTTTCTATTTCCACGGCCCCTGTCACCATGGTGTCCAGGTACTCAAACAAACACAGTAAGCTGAACACTGAGCCATTTATGGGAAGACACGCTCCCCTTCTGAAACCTTATCTGCGGAAGCTGAGCTGGAAGGAGGAGGACAAGGTGGACCAGGCTCCCTGGATGATGGAATGTTGAGAAAGAAGAGAAGCAAAAAGCACGTATCTAGCAAATGGCCACAGGGTGTAACACCTTATCAGCTGCCTGGAGATTTAGAGTAACCATTCCTGTTCCTTGCCCTCAAGGACTTGCAGACTCTAAGGCAGACTCTCCAAACACACAGTTAGCACGGGGACGTGAGAGGAGACCAGGGCTGTTCCTGCCAAAGGTGGACACGCACAGATGAGAGCTCATGTCCAGAACGACACCAGCCCGACCCACAAGTGAGCTCTGTGTCGTCTCCTCGGGCATGCCAGCTAACAGATAAAAGCCATCACCGTGGAGATGTTAAAGGAAGGGGAAGCTTGTTCCAAACCAAGATGATTCTCATCAGGAAGCCAGCCTGCTTTGAGCCAGAATTTGTAAACGTCTCAAAGAGCTCAAATACATAAGCCAGAGCCTTGGTTTTAGATCCCCTTCTGCCATTATGTCACCGGGTAATCTCAAGTGATTACGTAAATCTCATCTGATAAATGGTTTTTTAAAACCCTGCAGAGTTGGCTGAATCCCTAGCGCCTTGACCACATTTTACAAACCACAGGTCAGAGTATATTAGACCAAACCTCCCTATTCTGTTTCTAAAAGCAGGAGGCCTTCCGGGGGGTGTGGAGTGAATGTGGGTGTAATGGCGTTTCTGGGACCTATGACTGTTTATGGCCACCATCACAGCGGACTATTGCAAATAGGGCTGTCCCAGAAAGCCCGCCACAAGGGATTGCACAAAGGGGTGGCCTTCCAGCCAGAAGTTCCTTCCCATGCGCCCCATGTGGTCAGCAGCGCCCCATTGAATGTCTCCTGGAGAGCAAGGAGGACTCGTTTTCATACTGAGGCCAAAATCTGCTTCCTAGTAACTTATTCCTTGGTCCCGGTTTTGACCTCTGATCCTACACAGAATAATGTTGTCTCTTCCACAAACATTCTACGTATTTCAAGAGAGGTGGGTCCTTGCACATCTTTATTCCAAACCAGAGATTTCCAACCGGTGCACTGCAAGAATTTTTAAAACATGCAACACCTGACTATTTAGTCAGGGGCACTGACCTCTTTTACCTTAGATCGTCAAATAAATAAATGACAACAGCCAACACAGCAATAGCTGTCAGGTGTGAATGAATCAAATTTTTATCAGATTGGCAAAAAATATATTTTTTGGTGTGCCACAGAATTTTAGTAATTAGCTTGTGTTCCATGAGATGAAAAAGGTGGAAAATCACTGTTCTAAACCAAACATCAGCCGGAAGGAAGGGGGTGGAGGGGTGTAAAAGGGGCCTACTATATGGTGATGGAAGAAGATATGACTTTGGCTGGTGGACACACAGTGCAATATACATATTTTGTACCATAGAACTCTACACCTGAAACCTATATGAGCCTATTAACCAATGTCACCCCAACAAATGTAATTAAATAAAATAATAATAAACCAAATGTCTTTACTTCAACTGTTGCTGGGTTTCCAGGCCTGTCACCCAGGAGGTCCTTTTAGCTAACTGTCTGCTTGTGGACCACACATCTTTTTAGAGAGACGGTTTGACCAGGGACAGCAGGAGGGGAAGTGCGAGGCTCCCTTAACCCACCCTAGTAGGGGAGGAAGCTAGGATCTGGGCATGGGCACAGAGTTGGGCAAACATTCTTTTAGCCTCTTCCACTCCCCTGGTTAGAATCTCTGTCCCTCGGAAGCACATGCCTTTGGTCTGGGGTTTGCCTCCTGCACGAGGAGGGGACCTGCCCTTGCTGGGAGGACCCAGGTGAAGCCAGGCCAAGGAGATACGGTGAAGCCTGGAGCTCTACGCTCGGCGGAGAGAAATGCTGTGGTCCCTTTACCCAGGCTTTCTCATCGACCAAGTAAAAAGGTCCAGTATAGGGGGCCAAAGAGGCTTTTCACCTACTGCTGGCCTGGACTTAGTTCGAGGGAAAAGGACAGCCCATGAGGGCTGGCCAAGACCCAGCCACCTCCATCTCCTTCCGGCAGAACGATGGCCAGCAACCAACAAGAGCACGTGCACGACAAAGAGATGAGGGCATCCCTTAGCCTCTGCTGTGCGGCTACAATACAGCGAACGCTGCGCTTACCTTTCTGACCGGTTTCTCTACGGACTCAGATGGAAACCATGGATTATGAGGAACAACCCTTCCCTAAATAACACTAAACCTAGCCCTAGCTGGTTTAACTCAATGGATAGAGCTTCAGCCTGCGGATTGAAGGGTCCCGAGTAGATTCTGGTCAAGGGCACATGCCCAGGTTGTGGGCTTGATCCCCAGTAGGGGACGTGCAGGAGGCGGCCAATCAATGATTCTCTCTCATCATTGATGTTTCTATCTCTCTCTCCCTCTCCCTTCCTCTCTGAAATCAATAAAAATACATATTAAAAAAAAATAAAAACTAAACCTAAATCCTGCGAAGCCCAGCATCAGGAGAAGCCACAGAGGAAGGAATGACCGTCCCAGGAGCCCATGCCAGCCCTACCTTTGGGTTCTCACTCCCGTCGCCAAGTCAGCGCTGCCCTGGTGACCGGAGGTCACTGTGACAGATGGAGTCCGTGTGGACATCGCTCCTTCCCTCCTCGTCGGTTCCTCTGGGCTCCGCTAAGCTGGGGGTGTTGCCAGGGTGGGCGTTGGCTCCCACAGAGCTCATTTGTCCGCCAACTCACCCACTATCTCAGAGAACTGCACACCCACCGGCTCTGACGGGAGCCCTCAGGACCCTCCTTGGGTTCCTCACCTTTGCGTGGAGGCCCATCCTCCAGCCCCGCCACCAAGTCTCCTGGCTGGCAAGCCACTGCAGACGAGGGGTAAGGCCCATCTGCGCCGGGCTTGTAGCTGCGAGGGCTCGGACACCCCTCTGCTCCGTCCAGTCCCGCGGGAGAGCCAGGCCCAGGGCCCAGGGCGGCGCGGAAGGGTAGGAATGCGGGTCCCACCGCGGGGGTGTGCACCCACCCCGCCCAGGGGCCCTGGCGTGTGATTGAGGCCCCAGGCCCCTGGTCACTAGGTGGCGCCCGCCGCCGCAGCGCACCCCCGGGGTGGGCTGGGCCTCTGGCGTTCCCGCGCCTCCAGAGCCGACCCGCCTGACCCGCTCCAGGGCTCACTCACACCAGCCGGGGCCTGGGGCCCAGGGGAGAGGCAGCCTCAGCAGAACTGCTGCACAGCCTTGTTAACAATGTTTCCTCCCACCTACTGCTCTCAAATCAATTAAACATAAATAAGTTACCTGTAATAAGGGACAGTGTTGGTGACACGTCACAGTACAGAACGGCATGGACACAGGCAGCAGGAGCAGGAGCTGTG
Source organism: Myotis yumanensis (assembly GCF_028538775.1). Lineage (NCBI taxonomy): Eukaryota > Metazoa > Chordata > Mammalia > Chiroptera > Vespertilionidae > Myotis > Myotis yumanensis. The sequence continues at coordinate 18,870,736 of NW_027223762.1, forward strand.
TCAGCAGCAGCGTGGGTTCTGGAGTCCGCCTGCCTTAGGGTCCTGCTCAATGACCGTGCGCGTTGGTTCACCTGTCTCACCTCTTAGCCTCGTCTGCAAATGCTACTAATTAACATAGCACTTGCCTCATGGGGTTGTTGACAGGAATTCAATGAATTGATACACTGTGTGTGTGCATTTAGTATATGTGCATGTTAAGTTATCTATACATATAAAAGTCTATCTGCATACCTATACACTACATAATTATATGTAGTATGTAATTATATAGGTACATGATATATAAAACTATATTGTATATATTATACATGTGCCTAGCACACAGTGAGCACCAATAATGTTGGCCACGTTTTATAGTTCAGTATGCAATTTCTATGAATTATTAATTTTTAAATACATCTTTTGTTCAAACAAAAGAAAGGCACACCTTGGTGTGTATTTTTGTTAACTTTTTATAGGGAAATTTTCAAATGTTTGCAACAGCAGAGAAAATAGTATAATGAGCCCCCATAGTCTCATCACCTAAGTTTCAATCATTACCAACACATGGTCAGTTCTGTGTTGTCTATATCCCATACGCCCTGGCAACAATCCACCGGAGGAAGATGCTATGGCTCATGTGCTTGTTAGAAATGGGCATCCCTTTGCTGACTGCTGCGCTGTGTGTGTGTGTGGGGGGGGGGGGGGGGGCGGGGGGATGTTTCCTGCTATCCCCACCCGCCCAGAGTGGGGCTGCTTTTCTAGAAGTGTCCCTATCGTTAGCATTTCTTCCTTCCACCCTGTCCCACTGAGGCTTGCTGTATAGGACACACTGCGTAGCACACCTCCATCATTCACTCTTTGCCCGGGTCCAGCGAGGACAATTGTGGAGCTTGTGAGACCATCTCTGCAGTGGCCAGTGAGTGCCAGAGGGGCCGGAGTGTCCTAGCATCTCCCGGGTCTGCCTACGCCTCCCACTTCGGTCGTCTTGCACACCCCCATCAGGTCTCGCTTCCTAAAATGCCCACTCCCCTTAGGAAGCTTCTCGTCCAGGAATCTCCCGTGGCTGTGCATTGCCTACTGGGAAGGAAAGAGACAGCACATTTGGTGAGCACGTACCAGGGAGTGCCGGTGACTGACATGCTCAGTTCAGGTCTGGGAGGTAAGTGATTCTCTTCATCCGCTCTGTAGGCTCTGCAGCTCACAGCGGTTAAGACCTGGGCTCAAGTCACAGACTTTGACAGGCATAGAGCTAAGACTGTAGGGCTTGGGGAATCTGAAGGAGCATGCGCGGTCTAGTTGACCTGGGGGAGCACTGAGCACAGACAGCGCCCCCTAGGGGAGGGCATCTACCTCGGTGGTGCTCAGGCCCCACCCAAAACAGGACAGGGTTGGCTCCGAAATCTCCGGGTAGGTTTTAGTGGGGAGCTTGGGTTCTGTGAAGCGCAAAATATCACCGTTATGGGATCCAGCATACATCCACACACTGGTGAGGCCTAAGGAAACAAAATTTCATTTTTGTTTGTTTTTAAAAAGCACTTAAAACTATAATACACATTCATTGTAACAACTCATACAAATTGAATTACGGAAAGATTTTTAAAGGCCTCTCTTCTATGTCCAACTCCACCCACTTAAAGTAACTGGTGTTACAAACATCGAATTATCTATTCACAGTCTCATTTTTCCTTTTTACAAAAACATGGTCATGCTCTTCATGTCACTCTACCTCCTGCTTATTTGCACTTAACAAAATGCCTGCTACACCATCCAACTTGATACATAGAAATGTGTTTTGTTCTATTTGATGACTACACAGTATCCCATAGAATGGATAGGCCATAATTTACCAAATCTGCCCATTGTTAGTCATGGGTTATGGTTATATCTCACCAGCTTTGTGTACTAACTGTTTCATCTACCTCCACACCATAAAATTATTCACATTTTAGAGTTGAGGCTGCCTAATCCAACACCTTTGGGGTTTTTTATTTTATTTTTGCCTTTTGGAATTTTCTTTGAAGAGCAGTAGGGGAAGTTTCAACTTTAAAGCTACCCAGAATTTAAATTTTCTATTTAAAATAAGTTCCCTATCGCTTATAGCATAGGAATCCCTCACATTTCAGAAACTGAAGGTGGTTGGATAAGAAGTTGTTGGTGGTGGGTTTTTCTTTCCTCCTCTGGGCCTCCTGGGCACCATTCTTTGGAATCTGTTATTAACAAGGACTCCTCCTCCTCCATTTCCTCTTCCTTCCTCCTTTTCCGTATGCCTTTCTCCTCCTCCCTCCTTCATCTCCTCTTTTGTTTTTTTTTTTGTTTGATATATATATATATATATATATATATATATATATATATATATATATTTCAGAGAGGAAGGGAGAGGATAGAAACATCAATGATGAGAATCATTGATTGGCTGTCTCCTGCACGCCCCCTACTGGGGATCAAGCTAGCAACCCAGGCATGTGCCCTGACTGGAATTGAACCTGGAACCTTTCAGTCTGCAGGCTGATGCTCTATCCACTGAGCCGAACCAGCTAGGGCCTCTTTTGTTTTTAATACAGAAGGAGTTATCCAAATAGTGAAGAACAGTTTAGAAACATATCATTACAGCAGCAGAGTCAGAAGTCACCTGTAGGGGCACCGCTGTGACGGTTCTGGTTTCGGGGTAATAACTTGGCCAAAGTCACACGGCCACTGCTCGGATAGTGCCACTTACTGCCCACCCCTCAGACAAAGGAACGCTTTCCACCAGACCCCTTCTAGGCTTGTCTCTCCCCAGGGGTCTGCTCTGGCCCCAGCTTGCTGTCTTCTGTGCACCCGGCAGCTAACTGCTGGTGGGTGCCCCCTTTCCTTGCCTCCCACCTGACCCTGGCATTCCAGAGTGCCCGGCCTGGCATGGAGTCTGCTTACCGTCTGGTTATGTGCAGGTGACGTCCACCAGCCGTGGACAGAGAGGAAACCCTGTCAGGAGCAAAGCAGATTTAAGGGGCCTAAACCTTATAAAATTTTTGAGATCATCTTTAATGGGGAAAAAATATAAGAATATCTTATTTTTGCTATTTATATAAAAACATATGAACAGGATAAGAGTGCTGAGGAGACGTCAATGGGGGCGGGGGGGAGGAGACATATGTAATACTTTAAACAATAAAGAATTAAAGGGAAAAAAAGGATACATGAACAAAAACAAAAAACATATGAACACATCACTAGGTCCCCTCCCAGTGCCTTAGGAAAGACCAGGCCCTGGCAAGTGAGGGGTACGGAAGCTTAATTTCCTTTAGTTTTGGGGTAAAATTTCCCCTCGGCCTGATATGGAGTAAAGTAGGACATACGTGGGCACTCTGACTAACCCCTCACGTGTACTTGGACAGAGCTGCTCACACCCCCCTGGGAGGTAGGACACACAGTAACCAGGGTTTTTAGGGCAGTTCTAAATATTTCATCAGACCATGTGATATATCCCAACTCCTCATAAAATATAGGTGAACGTACAGTATGACAAAGAAAACAAAGCAAACAATACAATGAAAACCAAACAAACTCTCGCCCCAAATGAGTACAAACAGGGGCAGCACTGGCAACTGTTTCCTATGATGTTTTGTTTCCTGTCTCAGAGGAAAGACAGAGCCCAAGAAGGACAGTAACAGCGCCCAGCCTCTACGGAGCACAGAAGTGTCCACTGGCTAAGAGAACAGCAGGAATCTTGAAGAACTCATCTTCCCTTATTGGGCAACAATAATTATGTTGCCAAGAAAATCTTGCCTCCTAAGACTTACGCTGGATACGAAATAAAACATAGCCGGAAAGGTCAAGTTGAGTTCAAAAGACTGGAGAATCAGACAATAAAGATTTTAAAATAAATAAATAAATAAATAAGTTAAGTAAGTAAGTAAGTAAGTAAATATAAATAAAAAGAGACTGGAGAATCTCCTTCTAGTCCCCCGCCCCAGGTTTCCATTGCATGGTAACCAGACCGGAGATGTCAGAGTAAAAGATGGAAGCGGCTGTGTGTGGAGGCCTCCCATGGCAGGGGCTGGGCAACTACCCCACTGACCTCTGCGGGGCTGTCAGGATCAGAGGTGCAGGGAAAGCTGCTCAGCAGGCGTGCATGAGTCATGCTGAGGAGCGGGGAAGAGGGGTTCATTTTGCTTTCCAGGAGACACCCTGTATCTGCAAGGCTGGTGGCACAACTGAGGTTCCAGGGGTAGTAAGTGCATTCGCGGCCTGTTCAGTGACGGAAGCAGTGATCATAACAGTCAGAACTACTCCTATTTGAGACTTATATAAGCTTTACATGTTTTCTCACTTAATCCCCATGACAACTCTGTCAACGTTCCTAATTGACCTACAAGAAAACAGACTTAGAAATGTTAAGAAACATACCCAATGCCATACAGCTAATAAGTGCCAAAGCTGGCACTCACACCAGTTCTGCCAGACTGCATCGGCCATTCGTTTCACCACTACGCTTTCCTTTCTCTTTCAGTGGGCAACAGAGGGATTGCTGAGCAATTAACTCAAGAATAAATTAAAAAATTTAAAAAGCAAAATTCAGTTGAACCTTTCCACAGAGATTAGCCAGTCTCTGCTTAGTGGTGATGTCAACAGAAACGGCTCCGGGCCAGTGCCATTCCTTCACCAGTCCCAGCATCAGAATCACCTGGTCACTTACAAAAATGGCTCATCTTTGGGGCCATCCCAGACCTACTGAGTCAGGATATTTGGGGATGGGGCCCAGGAATCCTCATTTTACACCCCCACCCCACCCCCAGGCAATTCTGCTGCACACTCACGTTTGAGAACAGCTGCTTGTGGGATGACCATGCCTCTGAGTCACCTGGAAGACCCATTTCATACCTGTTGTCCTGGCACAAATAGGAGTGTCCCCCTTTATTCTCATAAGTGTTCCATTTTAGGTAATTTGCATGTATATATTTCATTTTTATAGCAAAATCAGACCATGCTGTACATGCTATTTTATAACCTAGATTTTATTTAATGACTTCTACTTTTCCATGTAGAGTGTTCTTTTTTAATACTGTTCCATATTTAGATTTCCTATACATCTGGTTTAATCATCCACACATGGCATTATAATAGTTTTCTCTTCTAAACTACTAACAGTTCCTCTCTTTCTTTGTAACACTGACTTATTAAATAGACCAGGCCAGATGTGCTAGGGCTGTGGCATCTTTTGGGTTTTTCTGCAGACCTCTTTATGGTGTTAGTTCCCTTGTTTTCTGTATTACTTATCAATTGGCCATTACAGTTTGATAGAGTCAAGTTTGACTATACGCCATAAGTACTGCTGTTGACATCTCTGTACCACATCAGGAAATCAACGTAACCTCTGATGGACCTACCATTAGTGAAGCTAAGATCAACCACTTGATGAGGGTGATGACTTTCTGGTCCCGTGATATGACAGTTACATGTTTTCCCTTGCAACTAGGAAGGAATCTATATGTATCACTTTGGTTCTGTATGAATTTTCCCATCAACCATACACCTAATGCTTTAGTCTTACTACATTATTTGAAGATATTGTTTGGTAAAAGAAAATTTTCCTAATCATCTGGAGCTATTTTTTTCAACATTAAAAAAACAGTTCCTATTGGAAAGGCAAGTTAAATGTTTATTTATTTTCCTTTACCATTTTCAAATTAAGGAGCTGCTAGTTCAATAGCCACTTGAGTCCAATTCCTGGAGTCCTTTTCCAGTATCTCCATTAGGAGAGTGAACACCTTCTGAAAAAGTTTAGTGGTTGTAGAACTAAACAATGCAGTAAAGTGTGGCCACAGGGCACAGACATGATTGGCAACCAGAAATATTCCCCTGAACACAGTAGCCATGGTAAGTGTTGACCTGAGCCGACTTCAGCGTTCACATCTGACCCTGGGCCACAATCCTGTATGCATTTGTTTGAGCTCAGGCAGTTCTTGAAGAGTCATGATAAAACACACTCTGTTGTCTCTCAGGAAAGAGCTCTCGTAAGCAGAGGCAGAGCTGTTGACGGGTCCTCAACAAACAGGGGCACTGTGTCAAGCTGTGGGACAATGATTCTGTGTTCTGACTTCGACACGAGGTGTAGGGCTGTAAAAAGGGTGTTCCCAAGGGAACATACATGGTACACCGAGGCACATTCAACACTCTCCTCCCACATGCTCCTCTTACACTGTGACTTTGACACTCCTGCCGGTGAGAAGTGGGGTCTGGAATCTGGGGAGGCTTGTGGCATGGCAGAGTGACACTAAGTACGGAGATGCCACCATTTGTTTATTCAGTCATTTGTTGATGGATATTTGGTTGTTTTCCAATTTGGGGCTATTATAAATACAGCTGCTATGAACACTGGTGTACAAGTCATCGTATGGACATACACTTTCTTTTCTCCAGTAAATGGTTAAATCATGTGGCAGGTGTGTGTGGTTTGACATTTAGGAAACTGTCCAATTGTTTTTGCTAAGTGTCCCATTTTACATTCCCACCAGAAGTATGCGAGAGTTCTAGATCTCCCACTCCTCACCAACACTTAGTATGGTCGGTCTTCTTAATTTTAGCCATTCTAATAGGTATGGAGTGGTAATTTCCATTGCCCTAATGACTAATGATGTTAAGCATCTTTGCATGTGCTTATTGATTATTCATATAACTTCTCTGGTGAAATGTCTGTTCTAATCTTTTTGCCAAGTTTTAACAGGGTTGCTTTCTTATTAAGTTTTGAGAGTTCTTTATATCTTCTAGATACAAGTTCTTTATCGGGTATACACATTGCAAGTATTTTCTCCTAAATCATGGCTTGTCTGTTCATTCTCTAAGAATTTTTAATTTTGATAAAGTTCAGTTTATGTGTTTGTTCTTTTATAGAACTGGTGTCATAACTGAAAAATCTTTACCTAAGTCAAGGTCACAAATCTATTTCTCCTAGGTTTTTGTCTATAAGATTTATAGTTTAATTCTTACATTTAGGTCTATGACCCATCTTGAATTAATTTTTGCATATGGTACAGGATATGGATTGAAATTTTCTTTTGCATATGCATATCCAATTATTTCAGCAGCATTTGTTGGAGACTATCCTTTTGCCACTGAATTTTTCTTTGTAAAAAAATCAGTAATTAGCCGAAACCTGTTTGGCTCAGCGGATAGAGCGTCGGCTTGCGGACTGAAAGGTCCCAGGTTTGATTCCGGTCAAGGGCATGTACCTGGGTTGCGGGCACATCCCCAGTAGGAGATGTGCAGGAGGCAGCTGATCGATGTTTCTCTCTCATCGATGTTTCTAACTCTCTACCTCTCTCCCTTCCTCTCTGTAAAAAATCAATAAAATAAAAAATAAAAATCAGTAATTAATGTATCTATTTTTACACTCACTATTGTTTCACTGATCTATTTCTATCTTATACCACCAACCACTGTCTTGATTACTAGAGCTGTATAATAATTTTTGAAACCAGGTAGTTTTAGTCCTCCAACTTCATTCTTTTTCAAAATTGTTTTGGCTATTCCAGGTCCTTCCTATTCCATATGAATTTTTAGAATTAGGTCATAAATTTCAATTTTAAAATACCACCTGTTGGGACTTTGATAGGGATTGCATTAAATCTACAGATCAATTTGGGGAGAATTGGTATTTTAACTGTATTGAGTCTTCTGACCCGTGAATAAGACACCTTTCAACTTATTTAGGTCATTAATTTCTGTCAACATTTTGCATTTTCAGTGTTCAGGTCTTACACATCTTTTGTTAGGTTTGTTCCCTAAATAGTTCATATTTTTATGCTATTGTAAGTGGTACCTTAAATATTTTCAGTTTCTGATTATTTGTTAGTACTCAGTGACTTTTTAATTTTCATTTTTATTTCCTAATTTCTTAAGAGTTCTTTATGGTTGTTTTTTGTTGTTTAAAAGTATCCCATACTTGTTTTTCTCATGCTAAGAATGTAAACTTTTTTTTTCTTCTGCTCCCTGAATAGTCTGTTTTCTCCAGGTTTTTATTTTTGGGGGAGGTCTTTACCTCTCATGGCAGTCCATTCATATTCAAGAGGGAGACACTAAAAAGCCAACCAGAAGCTCTGCATGCATGGGCGAGGTTGGTTCACTAGTAGCCCTCTCTGCAGGGTAACTGCCCATTTCACAAGAAACCCTCAGTGTCAGAATCTAGTATCTTTGCCTTAGGCTAGACAGGCTCTCCAAAGAATCATCCAATTGGCCCAGAGAGCCTAGTTCAAAGTCCACAACAATTATCAAGAAGCCAAACATTTTTGAATTACCAACTGGTAACCCTAAGTGGTAGCCTTAATGTTTCCTCCCATCCAATGAGGCTGCATTATTCCATTTTTGGAAAAATAAACTATTGTCTGGCTGGCGTGTGACTCTGTGGTTGAGCATTGGCCTATAAACCAGGAGATCACAATTCGATTCCAGGTCAGGCCGCATGCTGGGGTTGCAGGCTCAATCCCCAGTGGGGGGCGTGCAGGAGGTAGCCAATCAATGATTGTCATCATTGATGTTTCTATCTCTCCCTCTCCCTTCTCTGAAATCAATAAAAATATATTTTAAAATTAGAAAAAAAAAGAAAAACAGAGTATTAAGTGATGTGTGTTTAGGTTGTGTGCTTTGAATCTCTCCTCCTGTCTCATCTTTCCTTCGCTGCAGACAGGAAAGTTGTTCACTTTTGAAGACTCATGTGATTAAACTGGACCCACTGGGATCTTCTAGGCCAGCGGTTCTCAACCTGTGGGTCGAGACCCCTTTGGCGGTCGCCTAAGACCATCCTGCATATCAGATATTTACATTACGATTCGTAACAGTAGCAACATTAGTTATGAAGTAGCAACGAAAATAATTTTATGGTTGGGGCACAACATGAGGAACTGTATTTAAAGGGCCAGAAGGTTGAGAACCACTGACTAGGCAAACCTTCCCACCTAAAGGTCAGAACATTTACTGACATCTGCAAAATTCCTTCCAGCATGAAGGTTACATATTCACAGGCATTAGTTAAGTGGCTTTCTTGGGGGCTGGGAGCCATAGCAGTGTGAGTGTGTGTGTGCGCTCGCGTGCGCTTTGGAACCCTCAGGGTTGGAATCCTGCTTCTACCTCTTAATGGCTGAGCAATCTTGGGCAGGTTAAATTTCTCATCTTTATAATGATGGTATCTACCTCATCTTTCAGAGGATTACATCACATGTATATTTAGCAGGATGTCTACCATACATAAGTGCTCAATACATGTTAGCTATTAATGTTAAATATTAAATGAGGAACCTTTTCTTATCTCAGTTAAATTTCATCTGATTGTCCAAAGCCTACCAAGATAGTTTTTAATCTTGATTCTGTGGCCTTCAGTATTATAACTTCCTTTTAGATCTGCGTTATCTTCCCCTTGATAAGCATGCTGGTTCATCTTAGTCACAAAGACAAGGTCAAGCTGCAGCCTTGGTACCAATGAATGCAACCCTCGTCTGTGAAAACAATTCATGTGGGAGACCCTAACTCTATGGGTGAAGTGTTGAACGGGGGAAAAAAAATACAAAGGCTTTGCCCTAGATGGTTTGGCTCAGTGGATAGAGCATCAGCCCACGCGGACTGAAGAGTCCTGGGTTCAATTCCAGTCAAGGGCACATGAATTACCAACTGATAAACCTAAGTGGTAGCCTTGATGTTTCATCCCATCCAATGAGGCTGCGGGAGGGGGGGGGGCAGGGGGGTGTTCAGGAAGCAGCCAAAACCTTGGGCCTTTAATGACAAAACAGCTACTTCATTAGAATAAACTAAAAAAAACACCCTGACCAGGTATAATATTGCTCTTGACTTCTCTTAGTATTTATTTCTGGAAGAAAAAACAAAACCAGAAATTATAACCAAATTACCAAATCAACTCATCAAGGTTGTCTAGAAGCTTTAGCCTACGTGATTACTGCCACACAAAGGAGTTATGTACGTTTCCAGGTCAGGAACTGCCACTCATCCAATGCTTCTATGAATTCAGTTATCAGTTCTATATGATTTACAGAAAAGGATTTAAGTTACATAATAGAACTGAGTATATGTATATACACTTTCTGCTCTTGAAAATAAAGGAGTCATTAACAAATATACAGAGAATGTTTTCAGTTATAGAAAACGGTCCAGAAATATTTCACCTGCTTAAACTTCATGGTGGCATTGATGAAAGAATAAGATGGGTCACAGGCCTAAAACTGACAAAAGAAAATTACAGGTTTAAAGATAGGGAGGCCCTCTGTCAAACAATTCTCAATGCTTTCATGTGATTGATTGTATATTAGCACGGTGAGTCAAAGGTGAAATGTAGGCTATTATAGATTCTTAAAATATATAGTTATGGCTTGTCACTGAAAAGGGAACTCTGAAGACAGGTCCACTGAGCATGAAATGGTCAAACTAGCCTATGCTCCTGGTGGTTTCGGTGTGCTGTTGAAATTAGGGTGCCTTTAGTTCTACCCTCTTCTGTATCATTTTTCTCTCCCAGCTAAGTTCTCTCACATAGCAGAATGGCCATAGCAGTCACAGGCCTACCTCACACAGGCAGACCACACCCCTCGGGGAAAGCATCTCCTCACCATTCTTCAACAAATCCTGCTTCACTGTCTTTGAATCAACCTAGTTTTACCCGATCAACCCAGAAACAAATTACCTTGTTTAAAGCAATGGTTCCCAAGCCACAAAACCTGACACCCTTTTATTATGCTGAAATAATATTCCTAGATAGGTATAATATCAGCCTACTTACACACACACACACACTGGGAACAAAAACTAAAATAAAACCATAACTTGACATAAAGGAGAAATAAAACTTACAATAAAATCCACATTGTGATACATAAATGCTCAGGAATGGCTGTAATATTAGACATAAAGAAATGAATGTGACTGTGCAGAGATTAGCAAGAACCAGCTTACCAACGAGTCTGCACCTGAAGACTTTACTTGTCATTTGGTGGGGAGGATAGGACATTAAGACAGAGTTCACATCTAAAAGTCAGTACCACTTAAAGCAAATCTAAATTACGTAGGCCTTGTCACCATTCACAGGTTTACTAAAATCTTAGGCACAAAATACTAGTAATCTATAACACTTCTGCATAGCAAAAAAAGCCATCAACAAAACTACAAGACAGACCACTGCATAGGAGAACGTATTTGCCAATGTTATACCTGGTAAGGGCCTAATCTCAAAAAAATTACAGGGAACTCATACATCTTAACAAAAGATAAACAATCCAATCAAAAAATGGGCAAAGGACTTAAATACCTAGTAGACACTTTTTGCAAGTGGACATACAGAAGGCCAAGAGACATATGAAAACATGCTCGAAGTCACTAATCATGCAAGAAATGCAAATCAAAATGACAATGAGGCACCACCTCACACCTGTCAGAATGTCTATCAACAACAAACGGCAAGTGCTGGCGAGGATGTGGAGAAAAAGGAACCCTCCTGCACTGCTGGTGGGAATGCAGACTGGTGCAGCCACTGTAGAAAACAGAATGAAGATTCCTCAAAAAATTAAAAATGGAACTCCCACTTGATCCAGTGATCCCACTTCTAGGAATATATCCCAAGAAACTAGAAACACCAAGCAGAAAGGATATATGCACCCCTATCTTTATAGCAGCACAATTTAAAATAGCTAGTATTTGGAAACAGCCTAAGTGCCCATCAGCAGATGAGTGGATTTAAAAACTGTGGTACATCCACACAATGGAATACTACACTGCTATAAAAGGGAAGGAACTCTTACCATTCACAACAGCATGAATGGACATGGAGAGCATTATACTAAGCGAAATAAGCCAGTTGGAGAAAGAAAAATATCACAGGATCTCAATCATTTGTGGAATATAATGAACAACATAAACTGATCAACAAAAACAGATACAGAGGCAGAGCAGCCTCGAACAGACTGTCAAACTACAGCTGGAAGGCTGGGAAGGGTTGGGGGGTGGGAGGTGGGGGGGGTAAGAGATCAACCGAAGGACTTGTATGCATGCATGTAAGCATAACCAATGGACACAGAAACTAGGGGTGGGTGAGGGCATGTGCTGAGGGATGGGGTGGGCCGGGGAGAGGTCAATGGGGGGAAAAGGTTAATACTATATGTAATACTTTAAACCAGCAGTTGCCAACTGGTGGTCTGCTGACCACTGCTGGTTCGTGAGGTCCCAAAGGTTGGTGACCGCTGGTTTAAGGAAACCTTTGGAGCAGCGGTTGCCAACGGGTGGTCTGCAGACCACTGGTGGTCCGTGAGGTCCAAAAGGTTGGCAACCGCTGCTTTAAACAATAAAGAATTAAAAAAACAATAATCTAGAACACTGACATTCATATTAGTTTTCAGAGGGGAAGGAAAAGAGACAACTTTATAAAAGTCACAAGTTACTTTTTAAAATTAAGATTCCAATTTAACAGCAACTGTATTTATAGTATTATAAGAAAAGTATTTACAGGGGAGGGAAAAAAGCTTTATTCATTGTCAAGTTAGATAAACGTAGGTATTAAATTGGCAATGAATGAGGAATATACACAGCCCAGTATCATATACTTAACAGTTCATATGCAAGTTACTCTTGGCATAACTTACTGGATTCCATGATAAGGGCCTAAAATGCTCTAGAGATCAGCAATTTTCAATTGGTGTGCTGCATGAATATTTAAAACATGCAATATCTGACTAGTTAGTCAGGGGCATTAATCTCTTTTTCCTTAGATTGTCAAATTAAAAAATGGTAACAGCCACCACAACAATAGCCACCCAATGTGAATGAATCAAAATTATACCTATTCTTTTTGTCAGATTGGCAAAAAGATATATCTTTTGGTATGCTGCAAAATTTTAGTAATTAGTTTATGTGTGCCATGAGATGAAAAAGATTGAAAATCGCTGTTCTAAGGCTGAATTTATATTTTTCTAAATCTTTACAGGGCTAAAGAAATATTGGTCCACTGTTGTCAAAATTTAAGGGGAAATAAAGGTTAATGGTGTTTAGTTTCTATCTAAACTTTCTATTAGATAGCTCTTAAATTTGTTATCGCTCATTTCTAAAAAGATTAAGGCAAACTGTCTTCTTTATGTTAAAATTCAAAATAAAGCTTTTAGAAAAGATCTAAATGGAATTTCTATATGCAAATTTGTTTAAAAGTCTCAAGATCACAAAACTACTATTGCCAACTTGAACTTCACAGTTATTCTGGGTAGATGAAACATATTCTCCCTTCTTTAAGATGAAAATAAAAATCACTGTATCAGTTTTCTATAACAAAAAAGCTATGACCTTGATAACAAGTGTTCAATAGTCTCTTAATCCCATGTTTCGTCCTTGCGTCTTATTTGATATATTATTAAATAAGACGCATGAGATGCGTCTGAGATATATTATTTCACAAATAAAGGAAAAAAACAAAAACAGATCCACTGGGAGAAAGAATGTTTAATAAATGGTGTCGAAACAAATAGCTATCTGTTTGGAATAAAAATAAAACTAGATCCGTATACCTTACACCATATAGAAAAATACATATATTACTGATGGATTCAAGAGTAAAAAATAAAAATGCAAGTACCCAAAGTTCTACATACAATTTTAGGGGGTTCACAGACTCCCTAAAGCCCGTCCATGGATCTCAGATTATCTAGAAGAGACACCGTTAATCATAACTTCTATTAAAATCTCAATGTCAAATACTAGACATGTTTTCAAGATCAAGTCACATGCAACCAATGAAGATGAACACATTAACTCAGTGTTGTACCTTTATAAAATCTCCAAACTGGAACTAGAAACAGAGGCATGTCAATACAAATGGACAATGACTTAAAAAAAAATTAAATAAGTTTGAGTGCATACTGTATAAGTGTACCCATATGTCTGTTAGCCTTTCAGAAATATAAAATCAGCTAAATCTGTAGTACTTAAAATTTAATATGTGTATGTTATTCTCAAACTTGATTAAAATACTTAATAAATACAAGTTATGTTTATTATGAATAACTGCAATATACTTAAACATCTAAACATTTAATAGGAATTCTATAATATTAAAATGCAATACTTTCACCTGCATTAATCTCATACACAATGGAAAAATACTTGCAGATAATTAGCATTAAGAATGCAAATATATTTTCACTGTGGAAGAAAAATAATAAGATTAGAAATGATATATTTGAGCAATCTACAAGGAAGCTGTAGATAGTCTACATTATGACATTCTATTTTAAAATGAAAACAATTCAATATGTAAGTTTACAACAAATTTACTCAAGGCAAAATATTTATTACAGAACAGGATCTTAAGTCAAAGTAAGCAAGGCAACATTAGATCAACCATTTTCAATTTCTCAAATGAAGTATAGCTTTAAAATTGTAATAACCATGAACATAAATTCTAACATGCTCTTCTCTTATAAATGGGATGACGTAGAAAAGCAAAGCTTCAATGTGTAGGGATTGGAACCATCTGTAAAAATTAAAAACAAAGTTAATAGTTCACTTCTTCCAACTTTCAAGATTACCCTGAATTAACAGTAAATTATTTTACCTTTGTATAGTATTAGAAGCAGAAATCTAAAGAAGAATGTCTATGTAAGGTTAAAAGGAAGATTACTTTTATTCATATCTACTAGTAAGCAAGCTCCATGAAGCCAGGGACTTTGTCTATTGCTACATTCCTATTGTTCTAAACATTATCTGACATCTAGAAGGCACTGATTTTTTTTCTTTTAGTGAATTAATAGTATCGGGATTAGGCCTATGTCCATGAGCTAAAGCTCACTTTCCAGAAAATATTACCAATGGTAAGTCCTCTACAGAAACCAATTCAAATATAACTTGGGAAGTGGGACAAGACTGGAGTGCACAGGAAGATATTAATAAGCTGAAATAAATTCAGGACTAGTATTAAATCTCTGATCAACAGAGTATGCAAATTCTAAATTCACTTCTTAAAAAAACTGGGTATAATCCACACAAAAAATTCCATTTTTTGCATTTTTCTTTAACTTTTCAGACCAAGCAGAGATAACTCTTCATCAATTGATTATGCAAAGAAACAATTCTGATATCTTTTTTTTTCTTTAAGAAATCTTGTCTTTTTAAAATATATTTTATTGATTTCAGAGAAGAAGGAAGAGGGAGAGAAAGAAACATCAATGATAAGAGAATCATTGATCAGCTGCCTCCTGCATGCCCCACACTGGGGATCGAGCCCACAACCCGGGCATGTGCCTGACTGGGAATCGAACCCTGACCTCCTGGTTCATAGGTCCATGCTCAACCACTGAGCCACACCTTGCAGGCTGCATGCATTGATTTCTTCTAGAACAGTGGTTCTCAACCTTTCTAATGCCCCGACCCTTTAATACAGTTCCTCATGTTGTGGTGACCCCCAACCATAAAATTATTTTCGTTGCTCCTTCATAACTATAATTTTGCTACTGTTATGAATCGTAATGTAAATATCTGATATGCAGGATGTATTTTCATTATTACAAATTGAACATAATTAAAGCATAGTGATTAATCACAAAAACAATATGTAATTATATATGTGTTTTCTGATGGTCTTAGGCAACCCCTGTGAAAGGGTCGTTCGACCCTCCAAAGGGGTCGCGACCCACAGGTTGAGAACCGCTGTTCTAGAAGATCAATAGGTATTGTAGAAGCCAGCTTCCAATATGGTCCCAATGATCCCTACACCTCCAGGTATTCACAGCCCTGGTATTCACAATGTACCATGGTTGGTCTGTGTGATCACAAGAAACAGCGTAAGTGATGGTACCCCACTTCCAATATTAGGTTATAAAAGACACTGTAGCTTCTGTTTTGGTCTTTTGCTCCCTGTTGGATCACTCCTTCTGAAGGAAGCCAGTTACCATGAAAGGGGCAAGGCAGCTTAACTGGGCCCACAAACAACCACGAGTGAACTTGGAAGTTGATTTTCTAGCCCCCAGTTAAGACTAGAAATGACTGCAGACCCAGACAACAGCTTGACTGCAGCCTCTTAAGAGACTCTGAGCCAGAACTACCCAGCTAAACTGCACACAGATTACTGACCCTCAGAATAGTAAGATAATAAATGTTTGCTGGTTTAAAGTGGTAAGTTTTGGGGTAATCTGTTAGACAGCAATAGGTAACTAATCCAAGTATTATGTGGGTTGTGGGATTTATATGCCTCATTTTCTCTGTACTTCTCTGTACTTTTTAAAGCTAATAAACGTTATTTTAAAATTGTTGTGAATGCTTCTGATGGTACCTCCCATTGAAAAATGACACAATTTTACTTACTTGGAACTCTTATCTGGTAGTGATTAAGTGCTGTAAGGGCTTCTACTGCATCGGTTTTGCATTCCCATTCTAAGAGCCCAGAAAGGGTTTTGGCAGAAGCTAAAACAATCACAAATCCAGTTGTTATTTGTTTGTCATCAACTTAACCAGAAAAATTAAAAAGAGAGAGTGTGCACTTACGTTTTGCATCAAACACTTTATATTTGATGAATGTAAGAACTTCATGGTCATTACATAACTGTTAAAGAAATATAAAACTCCATTAAAAATATAGCCAAAATAATATTTCTACCTTTTCTAAGAAAGTAAACTTTATGGTAGCATTTAAGTTTTGATCCTGTCATGAATGAAATCATATATGTTTTTAGATTAAAAAGCTGTATGAGAAAAATCAAAAATAGTGATAGTCTACAAACTAGGTACATTTAGTGCTGTACAATAAAACCACAGATTTGTAACTGAAATATATATTCTCAGAGTAGACCAGGATTTATTGTTTGACTAATAGGAGTGGAGTTCCAGAAAATCAATTATCTTCTGAAGCATTTCCTACAGTTTGGGGAAAAGGCAGGGACATGTAAAATTTTGATAAGCACTGTGCTAGTTATTCCACAGTGAACATAACAGATGTGGTCTCCTTGAAGTGTAAGAATTAAGAACATAATAAGAAAACTTTCCAAATGCAGGAATAAGGGTATATCATTCTAACTCCAACTATCAAAAAGATTGCGCCACAAACCAAAACAAGAACAATGATGAATGGAGGCCAGAAAAGTTTAATGGCCAAGGAATAAACTATATAAATAAAGTAACAAACAAACAACAGAATACTATCAAAAGTAGATGAGCAGAACAAGACTTTAAAATGAGGATAACATATGACATTTTAAAAAAGAAAAGAGGGACATTTTATACAACTTGTATTTCAGTGCCCACCTTTGTGAAGGTCTCTTCTGTGACACACAGTGGAACGTTATAATAATGCAGCACACAGGAGGGCGGCTGGATTATATTCTTAGATGCTTGGCCAGCACTAGTAAAGCGATTATTCTTGCTCATTGCAAAATCCTTGTAGCTACTCGTACCATCCTCCAGCTCAAATATTTGACTTGGAACAACTGAATGTTGTTTAGACACACTGAAGATTGGAAAGAAACCAGTACAGAACATGTATCTTGTTAGAAAAAAGCAGCAAGTAGGCAGTCTCAAAATGTTAACATATAGACCTCCATCAACCTTAACAAAAAAGCACACGTAGCTATTTAAACACAGTTTAAATATTTAATATTTTGAACATGTACTTAAATATTTAATTTTAGTTAAATCACTCTTATATGTTAGACATTAACTAGAAAAAAATCTATTGAATATGTTCTTATATTGGAAAACTTTAATATAAAATGTGCCCATTTAAACATGCTGTTTTATGATCATAAAACTAAAAACCAGACATAGGTAAGTAAAATCTGAATTATATGATCCTAAAACTTTGTCTAAAATAACAACACTATAGGTGCTAGTTTCGGATGTGCCCTCAGTTACCCTAACATATTCTGAAATTGAAATTATGTCTTTAATAAAAAGATTTTTAAAATTTACCACTTAAGATATTTACCAAACATTAAGTCTTTTCCCAAATAATTTGACATTGTTAAGGTGTGTGACAGCTCTTTCCACAGCATATTCATCACCCATTTCTACCAGTGCTGTACCAGGAATGGTCTTCATGAATTTTACCTGTAAATACAAAATCCCATAAACGTGACCATTTAATTCCCTTTTATAGTAACAGAAATTTCTAAAAGATAATATGGTTTAAGTGGTTGATGACAAATACAGAAGATCACCTGGAATCTTCAACTTTTATTCTGATATATTATTACTAGACACTTTTAACGCATATCAAAATTCAATAAAATTTTTTTTCAAAGACTATAATTATATTGTATAACACATGGAAGAAGAGTACAGACTTACCCTGGGCTCTGTTATTTATCAATTGTGTAACCTACAGCAATTACTTCACTTCTCTGATTTTTAAACTTCCCTATAACATGGAGATAATAATACCTGACAGGATTCAACATTTTTTCATTTAACAAATATTTATTAAATGCCCAAAATGCTTTGATAAGCACTGTGCTAGGCTCTCCCCAGTGAACATAACAGACCATGTCTTCTTGAAGTTTATATGCTAGTAGGTAAGTCAGAAATTTAAAAGTAATAATTACCAAATATCCAGAGTGCTATTGCAGTGATATACAAAATCCTATATAAGAAATAATACAAGATGGCCTCGAGACAACATTTCCAGTAAAAGGCTTGTGCAAGGCAGAGACAGTTTAAAAAATAGGCAATACTTCACAAGTTTTCATAATATCTTGGGCAGAGGCCACATTATCCTCTTACATCATTCCAATTTTAGTATAAATGCCATAAGGCTTAGATGAGATAAAGTATGAAAATCACTCGGCATAGCGATTTTCCTACTCCTTGGAAAGTCTGTAAATGGCTATTAAGTACCACTAACATCCATGACATCTTGAACATGTTTCCTTATCAGTAAACCTCAAAGGAATATTGCCAATGTACTTACACAACAAATGCAACATAGCATTTATATTCACCATCACAACTTTCAATGGGCTATCCTAGCATTTTTACACTACACCTATGCTTGAACAAAATTCAGCTGTAGCAAAACTTTTCAGTTTCATTTGTCTTCTTATGGGCAAAATTTTTCTCCATTGATTAAATCCAGTAACACCTACAAATCTAGTAGTAAGTAAATACATATGTGAAGTATGTAGTTCTTATGCTGGTAAATCTTTAAAAGAAGTTAGGTAAAATTAACTATATAGAGATATTTTAAGAATATGATGGCTTGAGTTTAATGTATCATACTGTATCATTTAAAATGTTTTATAATTATTGATATGTGGAGTGAGAGACTAGAATTGTTCAAATAACATACAGAAAACTTAAGTTTTATTAGACAAAGTGATTTGGGTTTTATTTATTTATTTATTTTTAAT
Organism: Myotis yumanensis; assembly: GCF_028538775.1. Classification (NCBI taxonomy): domain Eukaryota; kingdom Metazoa; phylum Chordata; class Mammalia; order Chiroptera; family Vespertilionidae; genus Myotis; species Myotis yumanensis. The sequence goes on from NW_027223762.1 coordinate 18,890,067, forward strand.
ATATTTTATTGATCCTTCACAGAGAGGAAGGGAGAGGGCTAGAGAGTTAGAAACATCGATGAGAGAAAAACATCGATCAGCTGCCTCCTGCACACTCCCCACTGGGGATGTGCCCACAACCAAGGTATACGCCCTTGACCAGAAACGAACCCGGGACCCCTGAGTCCGCAGGCTGATGCTCTATTTACTGAGCCAAACCAGTCAGGGCTGATTTGGGTTTTAAATCATACGATAATCCTATCCTGTCCTATATAATAAAAGCCTAATATGCTAAGTGTCCGGTCAACCGGTCAGCCATTCAACCAATCAAAGCGTAATATGCTAATGATATGCTAAGGCAGCTCAACTGCTTGCTATGACATGCACTGACCACCAGGGGGCAGATGCTCTGACTGGTAGGTTAGCTTGCTGCTGGGGTCCGACCGACAGGGACTGAGTGAGACAGGATGGACATACCCTGGAGCCTTCCCGCAGTCCCTCTCCAGCTGGCCAACCTCCCGTGTACCTCCTCAGCCCCAATCATGCACCAGTGGGGGTCCCTCGGCCTGGCCTGTGCCCTCTCACAATCTGGGACCCCTCGGGAGATGTCAGAGAGGCGGTTTCGGCCCAATCCCACAGGTCAGGCTGAAGGACCCCACTGGTACACGAATTTGTGCACCGGGCCTCTAGTCAGTTTATAACATAAAAGACAAAGATCTACTAAAGATGTTGATTAAACTGACTCATTATCTACCAATGTGAAAAGCACAAACAGAAAAGTAACACTATGTAAAGAAGGTTAAAATACCCATTAGCCCATTTAGTTATCAAGCATGAGGCTCCTAGACCTTACTAAACACCCAGGTGTCTAAGATAAATGTCTATATGAAAAAAATCTGAACTATTTTTCCCAATGTTGCTAAATCTGTCCCATGTAGTCTTAGCTAGTTATAATAAGTAGAAATATTCTATATGTATCCCCGCTACACCAAATGTGGATTTTATATATATTTTTTAAATGTTGTCAAATAGTTATGTTGAGGAAATTATTTCAGAGATTTTTCCAAGTTCCTTTCTCAAATCAGGGAAGTTTTAGAATTAAAGTAAGAACTTAGAGTACCAAGAAACTCACGTACTTATACTTTTTTGTTGTGAAAAGAACATTAAAAATCACATAAAGTAACAGAGAAAGCATCATTACCACAATATTCAAACTCAAATTAGCAAGTGATTCAAACAATTAGTAACTTAAGACTACCAATCATTTTCCCAGTTAAATTTCCCACAATTCTTTCAAAAATAGTTTAACATCTGCTTTGTGACAGGGAGTATCCTACGTATTTCTAAGATTATCAATGAACAAAACATCACAGACCTGGGGGAAGCACAGAGTTAGTTATCTGGTGAAAATAAACTTAAAATTTTACAGATCTTCAAAATATGTTTAATTTAAATGTTTTGCTCCTTTTGGAGTATAAGCCTCCAAACAGAAAGTTCTAGACACATTCTATCAAAGTGGGTCTAAAAGTGCATTGTTCCTCAGAAGATATAAGAACTCTAGCACTTGGGAGGCAAGTATATAAATCTAGACTTGTGGCTAAGTCTGAGACATATTTATGTATGGTTCTTCTAAATTCCACAGTTCAACATGCTAAATCTCTCTGAAATTATAAAATAAGACTTATGCCTATAATACTCCAGTAATTGATTAAACTGTTTTAGACTTCTATTTATATTATTTTAAAAAATAGTTTTAGTAGCAACAACCTATACTGATCACTTACCTACAAAAATAATTTCTGGAGTTCCTACCTAATGGATTTTTAGCTCATGTGGGTCATTACTAAAATAACTTGAATGTTCCTAACTCAAAGAGAAAACATATATAGGATACCCCCCCCCCCCGCCCCAAAATGTATACACACATTTTGAATAATTACAAAGGCAGTGTTTATCAAAATACATCTCATTTTCAAAACTGAGCTATCAGCTGTTAAAGTGTATATACATTTTTTAGGACACCCTGTATTTGCTGCCTTTTCAGATTTTCTTACTATATTATCTTAGCAAAAAAAAATTGTAAAAAAGAAACTTACCTTTTCAATATTTCCATATAAGCAGAATAGGTTGAAGACTCTTGAACAATTCATTTTTAGCGGATGTAATCCACTGACCATCACAACCGAACCAGAGGGATTTCCTCCATGCATGTAAGAGGAAGAAGCCTGCGGTAATGGATATGCAACAAGCTCAGGTGTATCTCGAGAGCCCATTCTGTAACGACTTGGTAAAGGCAATAACGGACCATGCGATCCTATAAAAATGACCAAGAAGAAAGGAAGGAAATAAGGAAGGAGGGAAGAAGAGGGAAGAGAGAGAGAGAGAGAGAGAGAGAGAAGAAAAAGAGCAAGAAAGGAAAGAAAGAAGGAAGGAAGGAAGGAAGGAAGGAAGGAAGGAAGGAAGGAAGGAAGGAAGAAAGAAAGAAAGAAAGAAAGAAAGAAAGAAAGAAAGAAAGAAAGAAAGAAAGAAAGAGAGAGACACAACTTTAGCAAATACAATATACCACGCAAAAAAATAAGCTCTTACTATAACTAGACTGACATATGGCCAAAGAAAACTCAAATGTGTGAATGTTCAAATATAACCTGAGTGAATTAATAAAATTTACATTTGTACCAGATCCCATATACATAGGCCTGCATGTATCTGCATACAACAGGTTTTGTGTTTCTGTATTTTAAAAAAATAGTAGTTTAACCCCCCAAAAAAGTATATAAGTTCAGGCCATAGATAGGGAGGGGAAATAAGAGTAAATCTTTGGGCCACTGTATATACATTATACCTCAAGTTTTTAAAAAAATCCCTTCTGCCAATGTCTTTTAGAGGATAATACAATAACATATACAGTGAAATCTAGAAAACTATATACAGATATAACAAAAAGAACATCTTTGGTTCTCCTTTAAATATAATTTACTATAATGTCCTTTCAGGTTAGTATTTTATTCTACTACTAATTTATTTAATATCACACCTATTCAGACCCATTTTTTGCAACATCAAGAACCAGAAGAAAATGCCTGAGTACCTGAACCTGTTGTCACAGAAACAGAAAAATCTACATCTCTTATACTGCAAATCCTTAAAAATTCACCTGCTAACTTCAGAGTAGTTCTAAACAACTTCATCTGTTTTTCCCATCCACAACAGATTGGAAGTAACAGGAAAAATAAAGCTCGAGTGAGTGAAATAGACAGAAATCAGGGAGTCTGGAGAAAGTTCTTATAGCATAAGAACTCAGAATGGGGCAACTAAGCTGAAGATAAATAGCTCAGAAATACATCTAAGGAGCTCCTGAGTTAGTGATTATAAAAGCACATTCTTGAAACATGCAAAGGTCCTCCTGATGGGCAAGAAACCAATTCAAAATCCCAAGTCCTTTCCTCGTTTATCAAAAGTGAAGAGTATATAATGCTTCTGACTTTCATTTTTATGAGACTAAGGAACACTTGTCATCTACTGAGTTACTAAGAACTACTATATTCTGGTATAACAGCATGCTACTAGAGCTTATGTGGACTCCAATTCAGTATTCAGTATTCTAAGTATAGCTGCCATTCATAACATAGCAACACCACCACTGGGCATATGCAAATGGTGTGAATTCCTGCAATTTTATAAAGCAGTGATTTTCAACTGGTGTGCCTCAAGAATTTTTAAAACATGCAATACCTGGCTCTAGTCAGGGACACTGACCTCTTTTCCCTTAGATCGTCAAATAAAAAAATGACAATAGCCAACATGACAATAACCTTCTGGTGTAAATCAATCAAAATTATATCTTTTTTTTTTGTCAGATCAGCAAAAAATATAATTTTGGTGTGCCGCAAAATTTTAGTAATTAATTTATATGCGCCATGAGATGAAAAAGGTTGAAAATCGTTGTTATAGAAGAAAACTTATCAATGCATTGTCATCGGTGTTGCCTTAAATTGGTCATGGTTTTCAACTGCTCTTCTGCTGGTAATTGGTAGTTTATCAAAACAATCAATATAGGTCAGGGTGAGTTACTTGTAACTATACGTATTTTGGCCTCTAATTTAAACTGTTAGACATACACTGGGGTCATGTATCAATCATTATTATCCCTCTTAGAAAAGTGTACATACATATTATATTGCACCCCACCACTTGCTTGTACAATAATGACACTTTACTATTATCACTAAATTTTCTTTTCCATGGAAAGTGGCAAGATGTTTGGTAGATGGGCAGCAGAAACCTTCCACTCTACGTAAGCTGGCCAAAGTAAAAAACTTGGACATCTACTGTGTATGTAAAAATCAAATTCAGTGCAAGAGTATCACTTAAGTTTATAATTAGCCATCAGAATTAAATTATGTTACTTATAGAACTTAAATTGTTGCCTACATTGTTTAGGAAGATAAGAAAAACACAGAAGTCATTTAAAAGCTTTCTATCCTAACTAGTTCATGCAAAAAAGTTTGGTGCTTGAAAAACTAATGCTTCAGGTATTTAAAAAATTCACTTATGTGAAAAAATGCTACATAATAAATAGGCATTATTAACATTTTGAAGGCATTTTCTATCTTTGATATTCTAAAATCTTTGATCCAGGAACCACATCCAAAGGTACACACAAGCTTTTCTTGGGCTCACCCCAAATAAATCTGTATGTTTATTTTTGCCACTTCTCAAGTATAAGGGCTTTTACCAGTTCACCTCATAGGCTGGGCTTCCCAAATTAAAAAGAGCTAAAGAATTCTGAAAGCACAGATTTAAACTGTGATAAAAATTAAATAACAAATTTAATCTAATTAAATAATTAGACCTCTTACATACCAACATAAAGGAAAAGACACATGTGATATGGCACAAAAATGCAAATAAGCCTGTTTTGCGGAACTGCTAAACCTAAGGGATACAGCTGTGATTTGCAGGATTTCTAAAAACGTTCAATATCACTAGCACCCACTCCCATCATCACCTTTCCCTAATTTCACATCTACTTCTCTGCCTCTTTATTCACCTCTCTCTCTTTCTCTTTCCCTCTCCCTCTCCTTCTCTCTCCTCCCACCCTACTGCCGGTCCCTCTCCCCTCCTATACCCTATTCTTCATACTTCTCTAGGAAAGTAGAATTATTCTCAGTTAAATATTTCAATGGACATAGCTCAGAATGGATGCCCTACACAACCCCACCACAACCATTCCTCTTCAGCAGTATTCTCCAGAGACTGAAAGATCCCTATTTAATAACCATCATCATTCCAAAGAATTTTGCACCTCATCTTTTTAAGTAAACTTGTGCTTTAAAATTTACACACACACACACACACACACACACTCTAAATAAATTAGGGCATGAAACTGACAGAGTATTGTATACTAGGCTTTAAAAATATATATAAAGTTCTTCTAGGGCATAAAACGTATTTTTATTTATACAATTTTTCAATAAGATAAATTTTATAAAGGAAGGAAAACCTGAAAACTCACACTGAGAAAAGTATGTGTCAACACTACTACAGTAGACTTCTTTGTCCTTCATTTATTCTTTCACAGATTTTTCTAGCCTGCTTTGCCAAACATTAATCAATTTTAACCTTCAGCTGACACCCACGACACAGTTATCTATTCCACAACTCCACTACACACTTGTGGTTAGCAATTCTTTTGTAACCCTCCATTATGCAAAGCACAGTGGGCTCCTAGTAAGTGTTTCTTACTGCAGGGTCAGCACTATCCAAACGACCACTGTTAACATTTACACTGTCAAAGAAACTAAGACAAATTATCAAGCAACACACTCACTAAACTGTCAGTCCGTAGTAAGATTTTCATTCTATACACCACACTTACTGTTTTGATATAGCATATTGTTTCAATGTCTTCTGCCATAAAGACTACTATAGAAACTTCAACAAACACAAACGTAATAAATTCCTAGAGTTCAAAAAACAACCACAGGGAATAAGCTAAAATTCACAGCCAAGAATGGTCATCAAGCATGTAGGCAATTTGAAAATATTTCAGACAACAGGCAACACCAGGGACTTTTCTATAATAAAGTAATTTCCACTTTCTATTCCAAATAGCACTGGACTTCAACTTTAAACCCAAAATAGGAGTCAATAAAAACTAAAAAATATTTAAAACCACAGAACTTATAACCAGTTAATCTTATCAACAGCAATTCTCAACATCTACTCACAAGAACAATAGCCTGAGAAGCTCTCTTTCCTGAGGAAGAAGATTATTCTAGGCTTCATAATCTTAAACTTACCAACATAGCAAACATTAAAACCAAAGAATTTTCTTTTTTTTAAAAAAACTAAAGAAGTTTTAAAAGAGAAGTTAAATAAAACTAATATAAAGCCAAAATACCAACTGTAGAACTAAAATAATTAAAGATCTAACCAGAAACATGTTTCCTTTTCAATAAATACCCTTCTTCCTGCCTTTCTTACTCAAAATTCCTCTTTGTTCATACTTGCTAGAATAAAAATACAGTTTACTGAGCAGTAATACTTCTTTTTGGTCCTCTAACAAAACCAGAGCCCATTACTAATCAAAACCAAGACAAAACAAAACAAGGTATAATGGTAAAAAATTAAAAATTAAAAAAAAAAAACTTTCAAATCCCCAAATAGTAACTCTCATTTATCTCAAGAATTATATAACATATCAATAGCCTAAAAAAAAAAAAGAAAAAAAGAAAAAAAAAGATTTTGGACAACTCCTTGGGAGTACATTCTAAGGGACCAATCCCATATAAACCAAGTCAAATGAGCAGGAAATATAGAAACAAGAAATGTGCCATTCGTCAGAAATGCAAAAATGCTAACAGTTCGTCTATACTACCTTCCTTCTGCCTTGACAAACTTACCATAGCCATCATGTCTAAACGAAGAAGGGTGTTCTCCCAAAATGGCTTGTCTCTGGCGACCCTTTCCTCTATCTGACACAAAAGTAGAAACATGGTTTTAACAATTTTGATCCAAGTACTTAACAGAGTTCTCACATGGGAAAACCCATTCAAAACATCCATTACAATTCATAATAAACGAAATATCATTCCTGGTTAACTTTAAACATCCATTATATCCATTTTAAATACAAACACCAAAAGTTTAAGAAAGTACTTCTATCTAACAAACTCCACTTAACTTGAAAATATCTTTTTGGCAGATGCCAAATACAATCACACTTTCAAAATTAAGAAGAATGGATACTTTTCAGAAAGTGAATGTACACAATGCTAGAGTTTGACACTGTACAGAAGTTTTTACCAATACATGTCTTTAAAACGAGCTTTAAGTGCAGTACTTTTGAAAGACAGTACCTGAATCATACTATTAGCTTCAACAGCAACACATTTTCAAAGTGGGCTTCTTTCAAGAAGTTCAGCATAAGCCAACAACAACCTGTATTACATGGTTTCACAATCAGTAAACACAGAGTATTTTGTATGTATATACACATATTTACAAACACCTACAGACTTCAGAGCTGGAAATTTGCACATCACTGGCCCAGATTATAGCATGGACTGGTCATTGTGTATAGATCTTAACACCAGGCAGGACTATGAGCACCCCCCAACGTTTAAATATGCCAAGATAAAGCTAACCAAGGGGGCTACATTATTGGATGAGAATACTACAATACTGAAGTATAATTTTTATTTTAGCTACATCTTCAGGGAAAGCATGCCAATGTTCCCAAATCTAATTTGAGGTGTCAATAAAAAGTAAGTTTCTAAAATAGCACTTTCTATGGTTGGTTAGTAAATTTTAAGATTCATTGTACAATACTTTTAGAAAATTTGCTGATCAAATTATAGTGCCCGGTAAGATTTGTTTAAATGTATCTTAAGAGTCTGGTCATTCTAATCTTTGAAAATTCAGAGAGAGAGGCTCTTTATATCATCATAGTCAACTAAACAAATGAGATTTATGGGAGATGAGAAATACTTTAATTTTCACCTCAGTCTAGAGAAATATCATTGTAATTACCTATTCCAAGTTATCACAAGCATTGATAGGGAACTAAGGTCATTTAGTTCAATTTTTATTCAGTGTGTAAATTTTCTTTACATCATCCCAATCAACTGGGACCATCTAGCCCAGGGGTGGAGAACGTCCAGCCCTCGGGCCACATACGGCCCTCAAAATCATTTGGTCTGCCTCTGCCAAAGCATTAGGCGTGAGTTAATTAAATGTTTGACCAAATATTGCAGGCTAATTTTTACGTTGATAATTCTGTATGGCCCACGAATGATGTTATAAATATCCAAATGGCCCTTGGCAGAGAAAAGGTTCCCTACCCCTGACTAGCCTCTGCTTACCCAAACCAGTAACAAGATACTCACTACTTTCCCTTACATTTTCAGGAACCTAAATCATCAGGAAATTAATTTTTGTATTATATAGAAATTGGTCCTCTATCCTTATTCTATCCCATTTGGGACCTCAGATTCATTCTTTCTCCAAAAACCCTTCCAAGTGCTTCAAAGCTATGGTCCTCCCACTCCATTTCCCCAAAATCATTTCTTCTCCAGACTAAACATTCATAGTTCCCTTTTTTCATTAAATCATCATCATTTAAGTCTCACTCCTCTTGAATCAATCCAATCTGCTAATACATTGTGCTAATGTGCCTCTATTTAAGCATGCCACCAACACTAAATACAAATCTAATCTAGAAATTTTCAACCGATATCAGCTTGTTTTCAGGACTCCATTTTATTGAGATAGTTAATAGTATGCTATAAAGGAAAGAGCAGTGGATTGAGAATCAGATCCCCACTTAACCACTAACTTGCAGTATAATCACAGAAACAATCTTCATTCATAAAATGAAGGAGTTAGGATAGGTATAATCTCCAAGTTATCTTTCAGCCAAACATCCTCATTATTAATCATTCTCTTTATTTGAAGCATTCACTACCTAATATAAGGTCACAAAAAATAGAAGTGTGCAGAAGAGTCATACACTGAACACACCAGTCTATAAACAGTTTGTAACCTTTCTTGGTTTCATCAGAAATCTGATGGAAACTGTGGGCCTTCTCCCCCAAAAGATACATATATAGACAAGTTTTGCTTAACATTTCAGGAGGGATTCTCTGGAGTCCAGGCTAAGAATTCTTTACACTGAAATGTAATTTGGGCTGAAAAGGACTTTAAAAATGAGGTTATATTTATGAAAGCGCTTTGTTTTGGTAGAAAAGTTACACTTCAATATCAACTTGAGTAGAAGCTAGTCACTACAAAAAAAACTGCTATCGTCTTGCCAGACCACAAAAATTCTTTTCCCTTGAAAGCATAAACAACTAAAATTCTGTTTGACTTCCTTTAATTATACTTCACTATTTAAATATCTACCTTACACATTTCTAAACTTTTCTGACTGCAATTCCCTGCATGAAAAATTAATGTAAGCTGGCTTTGTATAAACTTTTGACCTTTTAAAAGAATAGATGTTAACACTATCAAAATAAGAAGCATGTCTATAAATGTTTTAAGAGACATTAAGAAAAATGTAACCAAAATCACTATTTCAAATAAGTAAAACAACAAATCCTAAGCGTTCAAGAACTGACTATAATTTGACAGAAGTGAGAGATTTCTCATCAACCACTTGTTCTGCTGTTTGAGTACTAAGACTTTGTTTTCCAATACTGTATTCAACTGCACCAAGCCTGTACCAAGCGGATTTCTGTGAGTAGTGAAAAATGTGGGGGTCCAGCCAAAGCTGCATTACAAAACAAATCTTTTTGTAACCCCATACATAAGGCAAGATAATTTCCTGAAAATTGAGAATTAAAGGGGCCAATCATCCAAAAGTCCTAAATATTCAGAGTCCAAGGACCACTGCATTGTATTTTTTCTTTGGGCAAGAGTACATACTCTATCATAGAGTCCCTGCTGCCCAAGATGTTTTGGATGCCATAAAAATTTTTCCTTGTTTATTAAATTTACAGACATACTCATCTTGGTGAGTTTTCCCAACATATGGTTCAAATGCTGATATTGTAGTTGAGATGTAGCCAATATTGCAGCCCCCTTGTTTTTACAAGATCCACATTTTAATCTGTATATTCCAAAATTGCCACACACTTAGTTGAACAAGTTTACCAGTAAAATCTATGCTCATGAAATCTAGCATTTGTAGATTATAGGTGAAAATGTATCTCAAATGAACTGCTCTTATATTCAGATTTATCAAGTTTAAAATATATTTTTCTACCTTGAACAGACATGTTACTTTCACCTACATTTGAAATGTCAAAATTTCTAGTTACACAAATTAACATGAGTGATAACCTTAAATTGTTACAAAAAGTAACAACTTATAAACAGCCACTTTACAAAAATCAAACCACACAGAAAATTGTCTTTTACATATCATGCACCTTTTCATTATATGATTCTATTCAATGACCACACTGGAGGGGAAAAAACTTAAGTGCAGCAAGTATGCACCTTTCTAATCCTTTTATCGTTAATATCTGTGTGGATTGGTTGAGCATTATCAATTCCCAAGACCTGTAGATAAACTGGCCCTGGTATTTGCCAATTAACAATTTGAATCTAAGCTGCAAACAGTTACAGTAATGGGCATTAATATTTACAACATTGTAGGTAACGTCTAGTATCCGTTAGTGTAAAATCTTAAATTCTACAACTGAAACCTTAAGGGAAATCAGACCAATATATACATACAACTTGAACACATGGGCACAGTCTATCATGGTGTTCATCCCATGCAAGTCTGAAGTACTGTTAAGTGTCCTCCTTTAAAAACTTGGGTGATGGTGCATGCAGTATGCAGTCAAGGTGAATTGCAAGTCTGAGTTTTTCAGAGGGCTTTTTGCTGATGCCGATGTTGTGCATGATGAAGTGTAGAGTCAGCCTGCTGGAGTCCTCTATCCTTCTTAATGCCTCGTCCAGCTTGGGGGGAAAGTCCTTTCCATAGAGAAGCAGTGTGCAAGTTTGAAGTTTGTAAGGAATATTCTGAATCAGTTTCCTCTCCTCCAAAGAGAGAGAGCTGCTTGGAGAAATGCAAGTCCTTGAACTGCGGGCGTGCTTGTATGTGTGGGCTCCTTTGTTGAACTAAATATAAATAACTCAGTACATACCAGTAGGGGGCACTAATGTTCAAGGTTATTTTCCAGCATTACATGGCCTTTTGCAACAAAAGCATTCACCAACATTTTCATTTGAATGAACTAGCTCATCTCAGGAAAAAGGAATCTAACTGCATGTAAAATTTTTCAGCAGATGTAAGTACATTCTAAAATGCATAAAATACTTACCTCGTCTTCCCAAATATGGTTTAGTGTAGTCCCAACTGTCATTGTCATTCCTAATAACATTTAGACGAGTTGGCTGTTAAGATTAAAAAGAAAGTTCAAATTTAATGTATAATACCAAAGCATAAATATTTCTTTGGTGAAGTGTTGAAAAAAATATTTACCCTTGCATATTCAATCTTTAGTGTGCAACATCCAGCATATATATCTGCTCCATTGAGTGCTGCTTTAGCTTTCTGGGCACAAAGGACTGATTCAAACATAAGCTCTATTAAGGAAATCTGGTTTAAGATGTCCAATATTTAATCATTATCCAATCCCTAGAAAAGGACTTAAAAAATTAGAAATAACTCTTTCACTTCTAGAAATGTTTTACCAAATAAAATTTCTAGATGAATTTTAGTAGGAGAATTTAATTTTAATATCAAAGGTACCATTGTAGGGTACCTAAGGGTCTAAGAACTATGTTGTACACTTGAAACTAGTATAACATTGTATGCCAACTGTAATTTAAAAATAATTAAAAAAGAAAAAAAGGATCAATGATATTAAAAGTAACATAATACAACCTACCTATCTACATATAAATCCTTCTAAGTTATCAGAAGTACTTTTTAAAATGGAGAGAAGGGAAAGGGGCATGGTCACATTCCCTAGCAAAAAAGAACTCGCTATCTCAAAACAGGCAATATTTTACTCTTAACATTACAAAGAACCAAAATAATACAAAACAAACATTTAATTTTTATATATTTCTGAAAAGGCAGGGTTTTATAATCATGTAACTATCTTCATTTTATTGTTTTTTAAAATTACATGTCTATAATTTTTTAAAATCTATAATTCTTTTCAAAAAATAAAATCAAATCACAAAAATGTTAAGAAAAGAAAAAAAAAATCTCTCCAGAAGCACCATTAAAGAGTTTGCTATAAAGCCCTAACCTTTCTCTATGCATACGTTAGGGTTTTTTTTTAATTTTTTTAAATGGGATTGTACTTTATGTACTATTTTACAACTTGCTCTTTTTATTCAACATATAACAAATTTAACAAAAAAAAAATAGTTCTTACATAAACTATGACCATCTAAGATTCAATAAAGAAAGGTAAGAAAGGTTCTATTGATCCTAAAATTTTGGTATTTCCAAATGACCTATTTTAAGAAGAGCTTCAGAAAAGTTCATTCAAGATAAATTTTAAAAAGGTAAAAGTGTATATATTATCAGTGTTATTTTTTCCCCACTAAAAAGGCAAAGCACTGGATTGTTTCATGGTAGCAAGCAAAATTCCCTATGGGTGTGGAAGTTTCATTTTTTAAATCTAAGAAAAAGAGATTGAGAGGGAATAAACACCACTTGCCTAGAAATGATTACATAGGAAAAAATAAGGTCTATGTTACACAGCATTCACACATATCAATAAAAAAATTATAAATAAAGGATATTCAACCATTGCTTGTATCCCATTTCTCTTGAATATAACAATACGTTGCACTTTTCCAACAGGGTTGCATACAGTATATAAAACATCCTAAGAAGGAAAGGAAAAGATTTCTTCACATTTTGTATTTGGAAAAACATTAAAGCTATACACTGATTTCCTTTACTTAAAAAACTAACAAGGGTGGAGACAGGCTGGGAGACGACAATGGGGGGGAAAAAGGGGACATATGTAATACTTTCAACAATAAAGAATTTTTAAAAACTATCAAGATATCACTTCTATTAATTACTAATTAAACTTAAAAAATTGTTATACTTTAATAAATCTAAAGTTACTTCCTCACCTACACAAAATACCCGCACATTAGAGAAGTTCCAATGAAACACATTTGAACTTGACCTATTTTATCCCTAAATGAATCCTCAATTTTTATTTTCTAAATAGGTGACTAAAATGCTGGCTATACACAATTAATACCAAAACTGTAATCAATTAACTTATTTTTTCCAAATATCACCAAGAAATGTTTCATATTACAATACTGAATTACAGTAATAAATACTTATTAAGTGGTAGTACCATAGCTCAGTATCCATTTTTCAAGGAACAATGGCTATTCAGAAAAGACCCAGGGAAGATTATTTATACAGTGTTAGATGGCATCGAACAAGATGCCTGAATCATCTAAGAGAACTTAAACACCTTCTTAGGAATAATTCTTCAACTTTCAAGAATTACCATTAGGTACTAGGGATACAACAATAAACAAATCAGAGTACTTGTACTAGATTACGTTATATTCTTTTTGCCAAAACACCAAATACTGCAAATATATTAGCGCTGTCTATTAAGCCTATAAATATTATAAAGATAAATGTCTAATTAAAGTTAAAGCATAAAATACGATTTAAATTTATGTCCCAATATCAAATACCCTTACTAGAAATGGTACAAATTAAAGAAATAAGGCCGGTTTTTAACAAGTTTATCAAAAAACCTTATAATAATGGCATATGCATCTTACAATATACTATGGGAGTCTGTCATTACCTAGTAGATGCTTGTGAAACATGTGCTGGCATGAGTGAGACAGAGAATTCTCAGACCATTTCCAAGTCTGTCGAATTTCTTATTAGAAACAGTTAACACTGATGCTTTAAATGTTCTTACCTAATTATGACAACTGTGCTTCTGACCTTTTTAGCACCAGTGCTCACCATTTCTTTGTTCATTAAGCTTAATAGTCAAAATTGATTTAATAATTCTAAAGACAGCCACTATTTTTAAATATTTAGATGGCAGTAAAGAAAACTATGTTAGTCGTTCTAACGGAAAAGTCCAAATCACTTTTGATTGAGTTTGGCATATTAAAAATCCATACCACTGTAATTGGATAAAGAGGATTCTGAATTGATAAGAGAAGAACTTTGTTGCCTCCTGATGGATCATCAGTATTTCCTGGCCGAGTGATCCTTTTGCTTGTAGAATAGTTGAAAAAAGCCTGTTGACCAGCAATGTACACAGGTTCATCCGCAGCAAATGTCACACATTCTTTGGCACTATCTATGTTCTCAAATTCCACGAGAGCCTGCCGTTTAAATGGCATCATCATCACATAGCTGGAAAGAGATTGGGAGGGAATACCCAAATACAGTAAGTTCAATTAACATTATTTGTTTTCAATCAAGTAAAAGCAGACTTTAATAAATTATTATCTATTGATTTTTCCAAATAACTGCACACACTTATAACTGACTATACTTTAACTTATCTTACTAAAAATAGAGAACAGATAAACAACAATGGCAAACTGACCAAATTTCTTCCCTCAATCTCACCCAAAGTATTTTTAAATATTAAAGAATGTGAAAAGATATTTATTAGAATATCACATATATTTTAAGAATACACTTAAACTGTGTGGCACATATATATTTTTTTTAATCTTTAAAAAGCATTAATACAAGGAAGATTGAAAGACCAAAGAGAGAAAAAAATAACCAAAATGGCTAAGGGACATAGTGGGTTCTTTCAACTTACAGCTCAAGACATGTTTACTAAATTTTAAATGAAAACAGGGAGAGGCAGAAGATTTACTATACAAATTAGATCTCAAAAGTTCTGTTACAAAATTTTAAATTGATCACTATCTAGCATCCTCTCCTTTAATGGGAGTGGGGAAGGGAGAAAGAGAGACTCAGCATATATTTTTAAATATTCTTTTGATTATAATACACAAATACACTATAAAATAAAGACAAAAATATAGCAATTTTATTATCCTGACACAATCATTCTCAACATCTTGTTATAGTTTCTCTTGAACTTCCTTCCTATGCATCTAACTTTTAGGTATAAACTTAGCAAATATTGAACTTGATGATTCACCCTTTTAATATGAGCAGTTTCTGTATAACCTTTATAATTATACATCACAAAATAAACAAACAAATAGGAAAAGGTTCTATAAATACATTTTGAAGCAAAACACCTGCTTTTCACTGGAGACTCTTCGAGGTTCCTTCAGCTTTAATAGCAGTTACTTATTCAGTATCATTTCATACAATTGAAACTCCTATTATTCATATTTATGTCAATTAAGCTCTTAATTATACACTAATTTGTTCCAATTATTTCACGACTTTCCTATCCACATAATTACCAATCTTGAGGGCAGAACAATGTACGATGCACATTAACTGAATAACATTCACACATGGAACACTTTACCATGGACAAAGTATCAAACAGTACAGAGTCTAAAAAGAACAGGTTACCCAAAGGTAACTCAAATTACTGACCAACTTAAACACATAGTTCTACTTCTCTAATCCCAACATTCAGGTCATGGTCATAAATAACATAAAAGTTTCCATCTATATTTTCCCATCAACTTGTTTTTTCCACATAGCTTTAGTATTTCTTGGCTATAAGAAAATAACTTTAAAAGCCCTAAATATATAAGAACAGAAGAAAAATAAACCAGAAATAACCATCTCTTTTTAACTCCATGGGACAATGCACCACTTAGAAGGTCCTTATAGTGAATGGAGTAAGTCTGGTGCCAACACCCAAGCCTAAAAAAGGTCAAAGGAGTCTGCTTCAATACATAACTCTCCAGACAGACTATCTTCCAAGATCCACTCTATATGATTAAGAAGTGATATGGTAATCTTAGTAATAATTCAAGAAATGGGCTTTCTTATGTCCATATGAATTCCCAATTTGTACCTCCAAGGATAAACATTATGTGCGTTAGTGATTTCTGAGGTATGTAAGTTGAGGATAACAGGTTTGCCAAGTTATCTACCTCTCAATGAAGTCACCAAAGAAATTAATAAAAAAGATGTCATGATAGAAGTTACCACCTAAAACTACTACTCCTTTGAAGCAATTATTCCTTTCTGTTGGATATCTCTAATCACTCCCTCACTATCTATGTATCATCCTTTCAATACTCAAAAACTCCATATAAATATTTATAAAATTGAAACAATCAAGCCATCTCAGCAAATATATTGAAATGTCTCTCCTGTTTATATATTTTGACTTAGTCTGTGTCACTGAGGCCTACAACAAAACTCCAAACATATTCATCAAGGAAAAAAATAATAAAAATCAACTCTAGATTATCCATGCTAAGAAGAGAGCAATAACCAAACATACTCCAAAAATAATTTAGGAAGAATTTTTAAGTGTCTACTTTTGGTAGCAGTTTCACTTTTCTAATTATGTTTTCACTTAGTCAATATTCATAAGCACACACCAGCTGTGTGAATATGGAAGCCAAGCTAGGATAAAACACTGACTGCTCATGACCTGCAAAAGAACTCACCACAACATGTAACTAAGCAAATAATGCCTACCTTTCATCTACACACTTTTAGTTGCCAGTTCCTAAATATTCCAAAATAATTTTTTAATCAGTATTTAAGCCCTGGCCAATGATGCTAAGTGGTCAGAGCATCAACGCTCGCACCAAAGGGTCTTGGGCTTGATTCCTGGTCAAGGGCACACACCTGGGTTGCAGGTTCCATTCCTTGCTCTTGTTGGGCTGTAGCTCTTGTCAGGGTGCGTGTGGGAGGCAACCAATTGATGTGTCTCTTTTGCATCAATGTTGCTTTCTCTCTCCTCCTCCCCCTCCCTCCCTCCCTTCCACTCTCTCTAAAAAGATTGGTGGGGGGAAAAAGAAAGGAAAAAAGAAGATAAAAAAAAGACAAAGATTGGTGGAAAAAATATCCTTGGGTGAGGATTTTTTTAAAAAATCAGTATTTATGTAATCAACTCATTGGTTTAAAGCAGTGTTTAAGAAGGAATCATGGACTCATCTGAAAATCAGATGAAAGAAGCAATAATCAATTTTACACATAAAACCTAGTTGGGAAATAAGAGGTGATCTGATCAAGGCCACAAAAATACATCCATGCATCATCCGGTAAAGGTTAAAAACAAGATTCCAAAGAAATTCAGTGATAACATCAAGGCAGTAGCAACCCAGCTGCTGGTTCTACTATACTGTTTTCAATCTGCATAAAGTCCCTATTGTCCTTACCATATTGTCCCAAATTTTTCCAGAGCCTCCACAAGGTCCGCTTCCACCACAGATTCACAGAGTCCTCGAACATGGACAACGGGTGACACAGAAACTTTATGATGACTTCCACCTGCCTCCTAGCAAGAGAAAATAATTTGTAATTAAAAACTTAAAAAACCCAAATTATATCTCTTAGTACATTCAACTTTGTCTTAAAAAACAAACATTTTTTTTTAAAAAGTTGCAGTGAAGGCCTAGGGGAGGGAGCATGATGGAGAGGGTCAATGGGAGGGTTTGAAAAAGGGGGACTTGTGTAATACTTTCAATAAAGACAAATTAAAAAAACAAAACACACACACATTTGCAAAAGGACCTAAAAGTAAAATCACCAATGAAATGTCTGGCATGAATATTTTTATTTCTTAAAAGGGAACATTCTTTCTCAATAAGAAGTGAAAATAAGTTATTTAGTAACTTACTTCAACTTCAAGAAACTCTCAGAAAAAAACTTCAGCAGATAACACAGGGAATGCTAAGATTGGAAATATTTTATATTCATAATTTTACCCCCATAAAATCAAATTCTCAAGTAGTCCAAATGAACAAAAAGTCCCAATTTAAAGCTTTTCTTTAATATAAAGATTATATACTTCATTTTTTCTGTAATATAGATTTATATAATCTTTTGTCCTTATTTTTAATTGGTTACCTAATCCCACTACAACTTGAAGTTACTCAGCAGTACACGTGACAACTTAAGTTTATACAAAGTACCATCTTTGTTGAACAAGGAGTTCTCAGAACCACCAGCCTTCGGGGCTTCTATGGAGTACTCTGCATCTTTTAGTATGCCCAGCAGGAAGTTTTAAAATGTAAGTATATGGTCTTAAAACTTATTTTAAAAGGGACTATGTAAGAGAGTTATTTTTAAAATTAAAATAGTTCTCTCATTTACTTATTCAAGTTTTATTAAGACAAAGATTTATATTTATAGGTAGCCGCTGGGCACCTCTCTTGCATCACTTCAGAAATTATTTCCATGTACAATTCACTCATATATATACAGGTATATATGGATATATAGTACAGAGATAGCCCAAAAATCTATTAAATGAAAGGTTTCTTTGTCCTCCAAAGAGACTAATCTAAAAGCACTATAAAACTTAAGAATCATTTAAAGAAAATTAAATCCCTTTATGGCTATTTTTAAAGACTTGCCAATTTTTTTCATTATAAAGACTAGAAAAACAGACTTATGCCCTGCCAAATATTATGTCAGAGTTTAAAAAAATAAAAAAAGAACTGATTTAAATATGTAAAGTAACCATGGGACTATGCTATCTGATTGACACAGCCAACAATTTCAGTCCTTTGCAAATATTAATTCAATCCTGAAATTGCCTTTGAATTGCTTAGTTTAGTCTTTTCTATGCTTACACAGATATTCATTACGTCACTGAATTTAAAACAAATCATTCTGATTGTTCCCTATGTAAATCAACATTCTCTTTGCAACCTTAACAAATGAAACCCTGCCTATGTGAAATTTAACAATCAAATGTGCATTATCATCATATTAAGCTCTTAAATAAAATTGGACAATAATGCAAAAATAGAGCTCTAAATAAAAACCTAAAAACCTGAATTTAGACACACATTTAAAGTAGAAATAACAAGTTTTACTCTAAAAATAATTAGACAATAATAAAGTGCAAGAAATAAGATAGTCATATCTCCATTGATCTTTAGATATCAGCTGGCAAAGGTTAAAATGCAAAAATATACCTATATTGTCCTGGACTCAAAAAGTTAGTATCAAGAAACAGTAGATTTCAGACTGAGACTGAAGAGAGACAACAACCAAATGCAATATGTGAGCCTTCATTTTATAACAGATAAAAACTGCTACAAAGACATCTTAGGGACAACTGGAGAATTTAAATAGGATATTAGTTTATATAATGGAACTATTGTCTTAGATACCATTATAATGGTAATAGTTTAAGAAAGAATACCTCTATTCTTAGGAATAGTTGATATACTTAAGGATAATTGTGATGTCTGTAATTTACTTTCAAATAGTTTAGGGAAAAAATGTATATTAGAGAGATATATAGATTAAAATCCCAAATAACACAATGTTAAAAATGGCATATTAATTGAACATTTTATATGATAAAAAGTTGGGAAAGTATTTCATTATATAATATTTAAGATCTACAAAAGGGTACGAAGAACAATATAACTTACCACCCAGTCTAATAAATGAAACTACCGATCAGTTGAACACATCTCTCCTCTCACCTCCCTTCCCATCATGGATAACCACTATCTTGCTTATAGTGCTAAAGAACATGATTTTTTTCAAACTGGTCTTCTCACAAAGAAATGGATTATAGGACCAATTTAAGAATCCCTCAAAAGACCTGATTTTAATATATTATTACTTACTTACATTTCCCAAATGAGACAGACTGAAACTCAAGTCATTCTATAGAAGCTGGAAAATATTGAATGCTATCAATATGGTATTTAGGAGGAGATATGATTATCTCATAATTATCTCAACCTCAAGACAGAAAACGTTTCCCAACCCCTTGTATTTCCCTTATTCCCACTCAATGAATTTGCCATTCCTTGATATTTCTCTATCTTTAAATAATGTCTCCTTTTCTTGAATTTTAAAATTTCTCATCCTTTCAGTAGCTTATTTTAAAAGAAAAAAAAAACCTAGGGTTGTTTCCAAATATAAAACTGACATATTAAAGATATCTTTTCAAACTATATTTTCACCCCCCTATCTCTCCTCCACCCCAAAATACTTTACTAAATCAGTATTTTCTTGGGGAAGAGGCAAAGCCCTGGAACCACTGCCACCACCACCACCAGGTGGGGTCTTGGTCCACCCCGCCCATCTGCTGAGGCCACAGCCACGGCAGCTTCCGCCAAGGGAGGGCAGGGGGAGATGCGTGCACTTTCCCGAAGCAGGGCCAGACCTGCATGGTGCACCACACTGGGATGCTTGAAGATGGAAAGAAATCTGATTTCTCCCAGGACAGAAACAAGCCCTTTAAGTTTATGCTAGGCAAGGAGGAGGTGATCCGAGGCTGGGAAGAAGGGGTTGCCCAGATGAGTGTGGGTCAGAGAGCCAAACTGACTACCTCCCCAGACTATGCCCACGGTGCTACTGGGTACCCAGACATCATCCCACCAAATGCCCCTCAGGTCTTTGCCGGGGGTAAACTGGGTCAACTATGGAGGCATTATTCGATCTCCACTGCAGGCTATAGACCAGTCTCGTCATAAGCAGTCCAAACTCCCTGTCCCTCAAAGGCCATCAAGGACAAACTTTAGTAACACCAATCTTAAGTGCTCATTTTGACAACTGGAGGTTGAAGACCAAGTTCTATTAAATAATAGAGAAGGGAAGCTTCCATGTAAGAGGAATAAGCAGGACGCATTAACATCTCTTCATACAGAACAGGAGCAATTTAACTGTAAATTCACAAAGGCCAGGCACAACGTCCTTAGGCTTTTTGTTTTCCCAACATCCCCATGCACAACATTTGGTCAGGAGCCACTCAACTGTCTCTTCCAGCCTATGATAGGATTAAGAAAGACCGAACTCAAATTCAGTCATTCATCCCCCAACCAGACACACAGACCCACTGCCAAATGATTATCTAGTCTCTCTTCTTAAACACCTTAAATGACAGGAAACGCACTACCTAGAGAGACAACCCCTTATACTTTAGAAAATTCTTCATAATATTGCATCCATTTCTGTCTCCCTGTAGTGTCCTATCCAAAATGGCTTCTGGAGTCAGATCAGCTTTTGAATCTTTGGACACTTATTGGCTCAGTGACCTTAGCCTAGTTACTTAATTTTTCTCAGTTTGACTTAAAAAAAAAAAGAACAGTGTCCTCACCATGTAAGATGTTGGCACTCCTACGCTTCTCTATGTTTCCCTCTTCTACCTGAGAGCCTTCAATTACTTACAATGGTTAAATCACACCGCTAAGTTTACCCTTCAGGATAAATGTCCCTCCAGTTTCTTCTACCATTCCTCTTATGATGTGATTTTTTAAAAATGTTTCCGAGAGGAAGGGAGAGACAGAAACATCAATGAGAATCCTTGATCAGCTGCCTCCTGCTGGGATGGAGCCCACAACCCGGGCATGTGCCCTCACTAGGAATCAAACAGTGACCTCCTGGTTCATAGGTCGACGCTCAACCACTGAGCCATGCTGGACGGGCTTATGATGTGATTTTTAAGTGCCCTCTCCATTCTGGCAAACTTTCTCTGGATACTTAAGAAAGTATCAATGTAGTATCAAGAAAGGAGTATAGCATTTCCAGATATTCAAGATTATCCCTTCTTTGACTTTAAAGGCTTTATACAGACCAAGAACAAACTAGTTTTAAGGGGCAGCTGCAAATATTTTTTAACTCACACTATGCTTAGAGTTTATATTTTTTCTTAAACAATCACATCTCTTTACTTGGTCTTTTTCTTTTTTAAAAAGAAACAATACAGCAGATCCAAAATATGAGAACCGCTTTAATTTTCCTATCCAAAGTTTTTAGGTATATTTGATCACCTAACAAACATTAAAAAGAAAAGCCATGTGATTCGAATTACTTTTTTAAAATAACCTTTTTTTTTCCTCATGTACTACAAATCCTTTGGTTTTGCCTACCCCGACCCCCCACCCCCACCCCCTTCTGGTAAAACACACCAAAAAAAAAAAAAGAAAGAAAGAAAAAAACTTCTTCCAATCCACATTATTATATTGATATTCTCAATCAGTCATGCCTCCCCAACTTCAGAAATAGCACAATGATTATTTGTGGGAATGAAGTAAGAGATTAAAAAAAAAAGTTGATCGGAGGAGACAAATATGGGCGTTGGGGAAAAGAGAATGTTCTCTTTATTTGCTAGTTATAAGATAGAGCTGAAACAGGGAAAGAGACAGAATTGAGTCTCTATGACATCATCTAAATCCCTGAGTCCAGCCATGCTTGAAAGTAGCGCCACAACTTGGCTTTCCCAGTTATATGGGCCAATAAATTCCCTACCCCTGACCTCTTTTTGTTTTGCTTAAGTTCATCCCAGTTGCTCTGTCTGTAACTGCGAGCTTTGAAAGTTACATTCAATTTCACAGAGGAAAAAGGAAAGCACTGAATGATGTAATCTCACCGACTTCCCAATAACAGACTTTTTTTTACTATTATATCACTGAGAACTCCATCTGGCTCATACAGGGTAGGGGCTCACGCATTTTCTTAATGAGTTAAGAGATCACAGTGATCGTAATCCAAACATCTCGTGTGATCGGTAGCAAACTGAGTTCCAAAGCCAAGGCACATGCCTTGCTTGGGCTGCCGCCTCTATTAACAGCTCTTTTCACTTTGTATTACCACGAAGAAATAAAGCCAAAAGATAGTAATACCTACTGCTTTTCATTTCTTTCCCAAAACTAGGCCTGAAAATCATTTACTGTAGCAGTTTATCTGAAGATTTTACTGCTCCAGGGCACACATCTTTGAATGTTTCATTCCACACAGTGTGGTTACTATGCTCACTGACACGGTCTCTAAGCTTTTCCTGTGGGAGCTAAGCTAACAAAGTGACTTCATCCATCTCCCATCCCATATTCACCCAGTAAATCACCATAATATGCCTATCACCACTGTAATTTAGATCATTAAAGTGTATTAATGTATCTTAAATTCAAACTAGATTCTCTACATAATATATATTCCTTTCTTTGGAAACCCTAGGATTTACATTTTTATCTTGGCATTTTGCCATCTTGCAAATCTATTTAATAAAAAGTGAGGAATACATTTTCATCAACAAACCACTTGAACAATCTTTAATTTCCTGTTACTCACTAGCCGAACAGAGTAAAAAGGGGAGGGGAGGGCAAAAACAGGGGGGGAAAAAAGAAACAATGAAAAATAAAATGACCATTAAAATGTGTTCAATGTTTACAGAACATCCAAGTCATTCAGATAGCTTATGCACCAAAAGGGGGCAAAAACCACTCCTTGGCTTGTTTCCTTCAAGTCTCCATCCAACCGAAGCTGAGTTACCATTTGCTACGGAGAAAACCGTGTTCACCTTCCTTATGCCTCCAGCGATGTTTGATGAGAGAAAACAAGAATCCAGGAGCGTGTGTCTAATGAGGTATAAACGGTCAATGAAGAAGGGAGGTGGTTTTAAGATTTGTTTTACTTGAAAGTAAAGGGATGTCCTAACTCCCACCGATGCATTTTTTTTTTTAACCGAAGAGCTAAAAACTGTACTCAGCAATAATCATAACGCTGGGCAGAGCCGAGCCTGCACGCCATACCTGCCAAGAGCCAACGTGTTTGAGTGAAACCTTCAGGGGAACGAGGGTGCGAGCGCCAGAGCCTAACTCGCCGTTTGGACGGACTCTCCTCCGGCCCTGGGCGCGCAGACGCCACGCGACCCCGCGACCGTGACCGGCGCGCGGATGCTGCGGGCGGAGGGGCTGCAAGGACCGAGGGGGCCGTCCGGCCGCCGGCCCGCAGCCGGGAGAGTTCAACTAACAAAGAGCTCCGCGCGCACCGAGGCCCCCTCCCCGAGCGGAAGCAACGCCTCCCCGCCGCCCCTCCCGGACCCTCTCCAAGTTCAGGGCCGGCAGCCGCCTCGCGCCCGGGCCTGCGGCCAAGCCGGGGCCGGGGCCGGGGCCGCGATCGGGAGGCGGAAAACGGGGGAGGCCAGTCCTAAAAGCCCCCGAAGGGGCAAGCCGGCGCCTCGGTCATCGCAGCGGCGAAGGGAAACAGCGCGCAGGAGGCCCAGAGCCCGTCCCCGCCACCGGGCCCTGCTTCCCGGGGAGCCGCCAGGCACGGCGGGCGGACGGGGCGCCGCGCTTTGTTACCGGCTGCGAGAAGCTCCGGCCGCCGCCATCGCCCCCGCCCCGGGGCGTCGCTTCCCGGCGGTTCTCGCCTTCCTCGGCCGAGTAGTCGATCTCCCCCTCCTCGGTCTTGAGGCGCTTGGCCTGGCTCTCGTACTCCCGATCCTCCTCGTACGTCTCCCGGGGGGAGGAGGAGGAGGAGGACATGGCGACGGCCGGAGGGACCGGCGGGCAGGCGGGCGGGGGTGGCGGCGTGGTGCGGGCCTCGGGCCGCCGGTCAGTCCCCGCGCGGGCAGCGCGTCTGCGGCCGGGTGTGCGCGGCCGGGCCGTCCGCTGGGGCGGCGCGCCCAGGAGCCGGTGGCTGCGGAGAGCGCCCGGGGAGGAGGCTCCCGAGCGGCCGCTCCCTTGTGTTAAGGAGCCAACATTCGGCCTCACCCCGCTCCGCCGTCTCCGTCCCACCCCGAGGGAGCGAATCTAAGGATGGGACGAGACCGTGGCTTCCGGTCTTCCCTCCTCCCCGGATCCGCTGCCCGCCGCCCAGGCTCAGCCTCCGCCCCCGCCCCCGCCTGCGCTGTCGCCGCGCAGGATGGAATCCAGCCGCAGCCCGCGGGAAGCGCCCCCCACAACCCTCGTCTCCTTCCCTATTGGCAGGTGGAAAAGTCGACCAGGCTTCCCATTGGCTACACGGACTGTTCGTCAAAAGCCCCCCACGGCCCGCCCTCGCCTTCCCGGTTCCTTCCCAACTCGACCCCGGCCGGAGAGTCCTGACCGCGCAACGCTCGCCGCGCGCCTGCTGGGAGCGGTTGCAGCCACCGGGCGGTTGGCGCTGTTAGGCTTAACCTGAGGCTGCACGGGCGGGGAGGCTTACAAAGGTGTTCGGGCTGCGGGTGTTAACCGCCCTCATTTAAATGCTTGCATTTGTCATGAAAAAGAAGGGAAAACCACTAGACTTCCTGCAGATATGCCTCACGCGGCCCACAGCTACAGGAGGAGAGGGGAGAAAAGGGCCTGGAACTGTGAAAGTAGCCTCCTTCCTATGCTGTGTGCAAAATCTCATAGAAATGGTGGACTCCCTGCCCCTAACTGGATATTGGAGATACTTAGTCGGCATGGACTAAATGCAGCAAGTGCTCGGGGAATGTCAGTTTGATCAGTTAGCACTCGTTTGTCGTCTGGGCCTTTCTTCTTTCCTGACAATTATAGGGGACTAATCTGTGTAAGTTCCTGCTCCAATTAAATGTTTTAAACCTTCCATATAAAATTTCATCATCCCAACCCTTTATGGACGAGCTGATCTACATCACATTATTAATTTTTGAAAGATACGAAAGCCTATCACAATTCTCTTTGGATCACAGCTCTCTTCCTGTGGAGCCTTGAGGACCCTTTCAAGCTTCCAGTTGCTACTTTCTCTTTTTGCAACTGGGCCCTTTGTACTTACCTCTTAGGATGTTCTGTTTAAAAGACTAAAAGCGCTTGAAGACCGGAACTGCTCTTTTCATCTTTGCAAACCTAGTTCCAGTACAGTCCGCTGCACAAGTTAGGGCTCAGCAATACCGAATGAGTGGTCCTTGGGAAAGAAAGATCCATTGTATCTTCCAAGAGAGTCACTGGCAAATCTAATGCAACCTAATGCCCTTTGTGACTTAATCCTTGGAGGACTGCTGAGGGTCCATACCCAGCAATTTCACTTCTGGGTATCTATCCAAAGAAAACACTGCCTTGAAAGTACATGCACCCTTATGTTCATTGCAGCATGATTTGCAATAGCCAAGATATGAAAGCAATCTAAGTGCCCATTGATAGATGAGTGGATAAAGAAGTTGTGGTACATAGATTCAATGGAATATTACTGAGCCATGAAAAGGAGTGGAGTCTTGTCATTTGTGACAACATGGATGGACCTAGAGCAGCAGTTCTCAACCTGTGGGTCGCAACTCCTTTGGGGGTCGAACGACCCTTTCACAGAGGTTGCCTAAGAGCATCGGAAAACACATATATAATTACATATTGTTTTTGTGATTAATCACTATGCTTTAATTATGTTCAATTTGTAACAATGAAATTGGGGGTCACCACAACATGAGGAACTGTATTAAAGGGTTGCGGCATTAGGAAGGTTGAGAACCACTGACCTAGAGGATATTTGCTAGGTGAAAGAAATCTGACAGAACAAATACCATATGATTTTATTTATATGTGGAATCTAAAGATACAAAAGAAACAGATTTATAGATACACAAAACAAACTGATGTTTCCCAGAGGGGAAGGAGGTGGGGGAAAAGGGCAAAAAGTATGAAGGGGAATAAGAAGTACAGATTTCCAGTTATAAATCGGTCATGGTGATGTACAGCATAGGGAATATAGTTTTCAATAATGTGATAACTTCGCACGGTGTCAGATGCTTGCTAGATTTGTCATCGTGATCACTTTGTTAAATATACAAATGTTGAATGACTATATTGCATATATGAAACTAATATATTGTATGTTAATCAGATTTTATTTTTGTTATGTTAACCATAGTTATTAAAAATAAAGTCACTTAAGTTTTTCCATTGTCCTTGTCCCTCGCACTCTTTCCTAAATGTGGCTCTTCCTTTGCTAGGTGTGAATTGTCTCCTCTCCCAGCCTCGTTCTCTCTCCTTTTCAAAACATTTTTTTACCACTTTTATTTGTTGCTGACAGTGCTTTAACACAGTGTTTTGTACTTTATAATTTATACTGCCTGTCATTTTGGAATCCAATTGCAAGGTTTTTCACACCATAACGCTATAATCAAATCTGTGTGTGGCTACAGGTAATCACTAACAAATAGGAACTAAAAAATTGGGAATTTATTTTGTAAATTAAGATAGAGTGAAAGTGGACAGAAGAAATATGAAAGAGGGAGCTGCAGAGCTGCTGCAGACCAGGAAAGGTCATTGGCAGAGCACTGGGAAGAATGAGAGGAGCCTGAAGTCCTTATATAAACGTTCCAAATAGTTTGTGTGATGATGAAAATATTTTAAATTCCCAAAGCCTTCATCCAGCCTATGGATTCTACCAGGTTGAAGTGCAACTCTCACACCAAGCGGTAAGGAAACCCGGGCTCGCTGAATCTTGCAGCTATACTTGGTGTTTACTTCACGAACTGTAAGTAGAAGTCAATATGTACGAGTATTAAACTTAATTCTTTTTTGGACTAGCTTAAATCAAATTGTTGGGTTAAAAAAAAACTGAAGAAGCAAAACTTAACATGTTTAAAAGACAAAGGTCAGCACATTGACCTTGGGTTACCTTTGAGCCTGCTGTAGATGAGTTGTTCAGACTGTGACAGTAGGTTCTTTGATAAGAAAAAATGCTAGCTAGCTCATCACTATACCATGAGAAAAGGAAAAGAATGAAGGCATAAATTGTATTCTGCATAAATTAACTTAGATGAGATAAAGAAATTATACACTGCCTGTAGTCAGACATGCCTAAAAGACTCAGAAACAGCTCCTAAATGACATGTCCATCTGGGATCTTTTGTACTACTACATACAGGCTCAGCCAAAGGACCAACGGTCTGAGTGCTTAATTCGTTGGTCTGCTGTTGATTGGGGTAGAAAGCAGCCTTGAACTCCCTATGCCATAATTCAAGGAGGATTCAGGGGTTATACTAGAGCGGGAGACAGATCCAGAACAGGCCTGGGGAAACTGGTAGTCAAGGTCCTTTGTAATCTAGCCCCAAATTGCCCTTTAGTTTTATTTTTTTATTTTTTTATTTTTTTATTTTTTAAAATATATTTTATTGATTTTTTACAGAGAGGGAGAGAGAGATAGAGAGTTAGAAACATCGACGAGAGAGAAACATCGACCAGCTGCCTCCTGCACATCTCCCACTGGGGATGTGCCCGCAACCCAGGCACATGCCCTTGACCGGAATCGAACCCGGGACCCTTCAGTCCGCAGGCCGACGCTCTATCCACTGAGCCAAACCGGTTTCGGCTGCCCTTTAGTTTTAAATCTCATTGCTGATTATGTAATTTATAAGACATTGCACTAAGTGATGAAGGGACTAAAAACTATTATGAGCTGGTTCCTGCCTTCTCAGTGCTTGCAATCACATTGAGGAAAGCTTGCAATCAAGTTGTAACCCAAAGATAGGCTACAAGGCACATAGAATATACACGCAGCAATAATAGTAACAGCCCTTTACATTGTGTCAGGCACTGTGCTAACTGCTACAAGAATCATGTCAATAAATGCTGACAGAAGCCCCACAACAGAGGCTTTACTACTGGTCTATTTTACAAGTAAAGAAACAATGTAGGAGAGATTGAGAGACATGCTCCAGAAGACACAGAAACTAGAGAGCCAGGATTGGAACCCAAGCAATCTAATTCCAGAGCCAATACTCTTCATTAAGAGGATGGATGATTTAATTATTGTGTTTACTACCGTGAACATAGAGATCTAGTTTATAGTCACTTGTCATGATACTAATTCATTCACTAATTTTTACCAGGGCATATACAACTTTAATTATGGGAAGGGGTAAATAAATGATCATTGTCACCATTTTTATTGGTTTAAGGAAATTCAATTATCTTCCATAGGAAATTACAAATATAATGCACTGTTTTAGTGTTTGTTTTTAAAACGTAATTTCTATTTTAAAAAAAGCTTCAGGAATTATGAGGAACGTGTCACCGTTTTCTACTGGATGCATCATTTGCGCAACTAGAGATGCAAACTATGAGCTCTTCATACCAAAACTCAGTTTCCAATATTGCTGCTATTTCATTGAAAATACAAAACTTCTGTTTCCTGCCTCAGCTCCTGAAAAAATCAAACAAAACCTTCAAGCACACCTTATCGTGGAGTCACGTTTCCAAAGGACTGGAACCAGAGAGGTATGTCTTAATTAAGACACGTTTAACATAAATCCAGCTTAGAACAAAGTCCTTTCAGAGACTAATTAGTTAGTTGCTATGAAACTTTGTCCAATTTGAGTACATTAGTTGTGATGATGTCATTTCCCTTGTTTGACAGAGATCACCAAGAAAATGGCACTGTGGTCCTCATACCCAAATTAGCCCCTTTAATTCCACTCACATTTGGTTAGTTAGGGTGAAAAGAAGCCACAGTTCAAACAAGATGCACCCCACGGGAAGTGCCTCAAACACTATTAGCTCACTGTGTAGCCAAGTGTAACCACAGCAGTATTCTCTTTCAAGTGCTATGGTCATGCACACCTGCTTTGGGGCCAGAGCTGCCACTGTGTTTAGCCTCTTTAAAAAACATAGTGATTTGTGATAAATCTGCAAAATTAAATAGGATGACCTTGGAAAAACTAGCTCATATATGACATACTGACAGGCAAGATTCAGATTCTTGTTATCAGTTATAGCCACTTATCCTTAGTCAACACTTCAATTAATTTACCTTTCTCTCTGACTCATATGAATTGATAGCGCTTTAGAAATCTTTAAAAATAATTTTTACTTTAAAAAGTCACATCACGGCATCCTGTCCCCAGTTGAGACTACATAGGATTTATCAAAGTAAATTCATCTTGCATGTGGCAATAAAGATCAAACAAAATTAAACAAATAGTTGCTCGCACTTAAAAAGGTATTAAGATAGAATGTGAAATAATTGGGAGCCATCAGTAACTCTTAATAACTGTTGCTAAGTTTGAGCTCTCAATCCTTCCTGTCTTTTTTAAATTTGAGCAAAATAAAAAATACCTTGGAAATGGCCCACCTCACCCCAAGAAGTCAGCTGTATTTCACAACTACATCATCCCAACCAATGTCTGGAAGCCACCAGGATCAAGAAGCTGCCACCTCCACAGCCAGCTCCAGAACATACCATACCAACTGTTACCTGAACCAGTAAGATGCACTCACTATCCCATGATGTTCACAGAGCTAATGACTGAACAGTGGGGTCCCTACTCAAGAAAAATAAAATGCCTCCACAACCAGGCCTATCAGAGAAATAGCTCTCCACATCTTCCATGGAAGCATCTGGTTGTTGAAACCTAAGCACTTCCATCATAGCTGCAAGAGAGTCAGGAAGATGTGATTGCCTTACAGGTTTCTGCAATACAGGAAGCATACTTGAATCTTGAAGTGGGGATGAAATGCCTATTAGGTGCAATCCTCCTTCTCCTCCACACTCACCTAAAAAAATTGAATGTTTGGCTTAAATAGACCACATGTTCTGTACCACACATTTATAGAATACTAAAAAGTCAGATGTGTATATAGATATGTATGTGAGTGTGTGTGTGTGTGTGTGTGTGTGTGAGAGAGAGAGAGAGAAAGAGAGAGAGAGAGAGAGAAAGAGAGAGAACACTCCATAATAGCAGGAAAGTTACAGAATCAAACCTCAGATCCTAGGTAGCCCTATATATATACACACGCATGTAGACAGAGCTGGGAGAGAATTTGAAAAAATTTTAAAAGTACTTTTAATATGATGATAAAGTCATTAAAACTTTTAAACATTCTCTTTAATATTTATATGATAAAAATATTAAGAGGGTTAAAATAAAATTGAGTACTATTATGATTTATAAACTCTTCTAAGGAATTTTAATCTTCAGGTTACTATACATTTCATTATTAGAGATAAATTTAATCTCATCACTATCTATAATCATAACATCAAAAGAAACTTTATTTAGATGGTTGCAAAAATCATTTTTTTAAAACCCCAAAAGTCAAATTGATATGCAACTCAAATGGGGAAGAAGGACAGAATGATTCATTAAATAGAGGATGTGATTCTTATTCTGCAGAATGCTTCTTGGAGCTAGCCCACATTCAAAATTGCTACCGATTTCAAAGGAAACTTTGTACAAATTAAAAAAAAAAAAAAAATCTGAATTATTTTGTCACTGATCCCATCACTGGATTTGGTTCAAACTTAATGTGTTTGGCTTCAATGGGAAAGAACCTGAAAATATTTTGACAATGTCCAGTTTTATTTTAAAAAATGTGTATTAAGCATTGTAGCATCCAACATTTGCAGAATACAGTGTTTCATTCTCACTTTTGATCAATGATTGTACAGGAAATAGAGCCTCAGTTATGAATATGTGCTGAGTAATTCGGCAAGTATAAAATGTATAAAATGTAGAACAAAGAAAGTGTAGGCTACATGAACACTGGAGGATTGGGAAAGAATAAGGCCATTGTCAACATTTATAGAGCCATTCTGTTCCTTGCTCCCTTAGAACAGATGATTAAAAACTGTTTTTGAAAGTCTCAATGACATTATTCTGAAAAGCCATCTGACTGAGAAGCAGGTGATCCGGTGACCCTAGGACTTGGCCGAGAAGGGCATGTGTGTGGCTGACACACAGCCTCTCCTGGTCTGGGGCATATATTTGAAGCTGTAAACAAACACAGGGGTATTTGATGCTTGACTTAGTTATGCCTGGACGCTTGGAGAATTTGGAAACTTTACCCAACCCACTTGGTTCTGTGGACTCCTTAGATCCTTGTGAAATAAATAAATAAATAAGTGCTAGAAGCAGAAGTTAAGGAAATTTTTTCAGGATACTTAGCCAGACTGGGTACATGCAGCACTGTTTTGAGACCCAGGTCATAAAAGACAGAAGGGGCTGGGGACATTGTCTTCATTTCCTTCTGAATGGATGGAGCAAGGCAAGCATACAAGTGCCGTGTAGGATGGAGCAGTAGAAAAGTAGCATTTACACGGCGGGTCCCAGCAACAGGGTCGGTGCCTCCTTCAAACAAATTTTGAACAGGAAACTCCACCAGGAGACTGGGCCACCACAGGGAGTTGAGCATAAACTCTACTCACAACTTCCAAATTAACTGGTGAAGGTGTTGTGAGAGGAAGTGACTGAGGTCTTTCAGGCAGCCATGTGTTATCAAGCTGCCTTTTTTATTCCCATGGACTGACTAGGCATACGAACATTCAGACTACACCTAATTTGCAAAAATGCCCCACCAGTTCCCAGTTTTATAATCCATATGTATTCCTCACTTTATAAAATAAATATTTCAGAAAAGTTGACTATAAATAAAATGTAAAGCGAATCCTATGTTCTCATAAGTAGCCATTTTTAAGGTATAATTTACATACACAGTGACCATTAAATTCTTTTCCAGTGGGGAAAATATTCTAATACGTTGGATTAAAAACTTCTAATAATGAAAGACATTGAGATGCAGGCTAGGTCGGATAAGCCAATTGGGGCACACCCCCTACTCTAAAATGATTCCTCCACTGTTAGCCACTGCCATATTTTCATGCTCACAGCTATCAGACTTTTAAGCTGGGATTTATAAAGCCTAGAGTCAGGCTGTAATAGCATCATTTCTACAGGTTCTATGATCATGACACCAAATTAAAGTTTACTTAAAATTATATAGAACAAATCAGTTCCATGTTTATTCTTTTTTTCAATATTTTTATTTATTTCAGGAAGGGAGAGAGAGATAGAAACATCAATGATGAGAGAATCGCCAAACCGGTTTGGCTCAGTGGATAGAGCATCAGCCTGCAGACTGAAGGGTCCCAGGTTCGATTCCGGTCAAGGGCATGTACCTTCGTTGCGGGCACATCCCCAGTGGGGGGCGTGCAGGAGGCGGCTGATCGATCTCTCTCATTGATGTTTCTAACTCTCTATCCCTCTCCCTTCTTCTCTGTAAAAAAAATCAATAAAATATATTTTAAAAAAATAAAATAAAATAAAATAAATTAAAAAAAAAAAGAGAATCATTGATTGGCTACCTTCTGCATGCCACAACCGGGAATCAAACCACTGAACCACGCTGGCCAGGCCCACGTGAAGTATGGTAGCAATCATCTCAGGTAGAAACTGTAGTTTAACTCTAACCCTGATGTTTGATTTCCGTACTTATTTGCTTGCTAAAATAATAGAAAAGTTATTTTAATTTTCTGATTTATATAAATCACCCCATTCGATTAAATACCCTATTGATTGTAATGTGAATATCCCATTGGTTGTGGTCATACTGGTCTTAGAAAGCACATTTTCCTTTACCTGGGAAGGACAGCACAATTATCCCAAGGTCAGAGGGCTCCAGTTAACGTGTCCCTGTTGACTCAGTGTTCCGGAGACCCAAACACTGTAATTTAGATAACATGCTTAAGTAAACTGCTTCTGCTTCTGTAAACTGCTTTTTTGCAAACCAGGTTCCTCATTCCAAACCTTGGGATGTAATCAATACCTTTGTGATCTTTGCCTATATAAATCTGGTGTTGGGGCTGGGGCGGGCACTATGAGATCTGGGAGAGCGAAACGCCCCCTCATAGTCCCGGATTTGCAATAAATGTGACTCTTTAATTCGACTTCTTGAGGCGTCCTTGTGTGATTCGTGGGGTACATTACAACACATGTTTATTCTAAAAGCTTGTAATGTTTTACGGAACAGGTTGGCACACAAGGATAAGATTCTAATCCACCATGGTAAATGAACCTGTAATGGACATCTCTCATTTTTAACAGTCTAGTATCAGCCGTGGGCAAACTACGGCCCGCGGGCCGGATCCGGCCCGTTTGAAATGAATAAAACTAAAAAAGAAAAAGACCGTACTCTTTTATGTAATGATGTTTACTTTGAATTTATATTAGTTCACACAAACACTCCATCCATGCTTTTGTTCCGGCCCTCCGGTCCAGTTTAAGAACCCATTGTGGCCCTCGAGTCAAAAAGTTTGCCCACCCCTGGGTTCCTCCCCCTTATAATAGAACCCTTCTTTTCTGTGAGAAACCAAATCTATGTGCCTTAGTTGGGGTTCAGCTCTCACTCAGTGTCACACAGCCGTCATCACAAGGTTGTGCAAGTGACCAGGCCAGGCCACTCAGAGTTCGCATTTCCTTAGTGCCATTGCTTGTCTCAGAGGTGTGTATGTGACATAGCAGAACAGAGCAGAATCGCCTCCAGGAGTGTTTTGTCAAAGCTATTGGGAAAGACTGTTCTTTTTGCTGGATTTGCTAAACTGGGAGCATAGGTGTCTGGAATTGAAGTAGCCTGGAATGAAAATGTGAGAGTCAGGAAAATAGTGCTAATGACATCATTTGAGTCCCTGGATCCAGTTATGTCTGAAGCTGGCTCTATATTAACTCTCCTCTCTTCTCCTCTCTTCCACTCAGTAGACTCAGTTACTCCAATCCCACTACAATTTACCCAGCTCAGCAGGAGGAAAAAAACCCACCATGTCCAAGACCTGAGTTCCTAGAGTTTCCTTCCAGACAGTGATGCCAAGGAAACAACTAGTGAGACACTGAGACTACATGAGCCTGTGGTTCATTATCTTCATTAACGTTAACCAATCAGGGAGAGAGACAACAGGTCAGAAGTACCCACAGGTTTTAGATCATCCTTGTTACAGACAGACACGATTTTCCTCATGACATTATTCTACTCTGTGGCCAAATCCTTTCTAAAGCTTCTCTGCAAATCATGTGCAAAACTCTTCTCCAGAGAATCCCCCAGGTTAGGTTAGCTAGACTACCCGTGGCTTTGCCCCTAATTGTTACATCCTTCATTCGCATGTGGTCTTTGTCATTATCACAGGGAGGGCGTTCCCTTGCCAGAACCAGGATGGCGAAAGAGCACATCACAACTTGAGTGCAGCTTGGCCCACAGCAGGTTCATTTCCTGCTGTGTTCTTGGTTCCCCTTGCTTTTGCGTTCATAAAAACAGACATCCTGCAGTCCCTGCCCCTGTCTCTCCTTGTTATGTTTCTCCTTCCAAAACTACTGACTCGCATGTTTGCTTTGCTCTGAATTTGCTAACTTATTTTACTTCTACTGACTAATGTAGGTCGTTTTCTTCTTCCTACACAACAGGTGATCTCTCTGAATTTCTCTTACAGACCAAAATTGTCCAATCAATCCTCGGAACCTACCAGCTTGGCTAAGACAACAAATTCTTCTTTTATTTTAACCTGTTTGGGCAGGGTTTCTTTCACTAAAAAAAAAAAAATGATTCAATTTCCTGCCACAATCTGCTGAACTATTAAACCATTTTCAGGGGTTTTCATTCCTACAACCAATTATTGAGATGCTCACCACCATAAGTCCTGGGGTTCAAAGTCAGGTTAACTAGAGAAAGGAAGGAAAACAGGTAGAGTGACCACACACCAGTGCTCGCTCCAAAACACCAGTAAAATTACAGTAAAGAAATACAGTGAAAAGGCATTAGCCCCTGTAGGAGAACTCACTGAGATGCAATATGACTCTAGCAGCAAAGGTGTCTGGGAAATGCTGGACTCTTAGGTCTCCGTAGCCTCAGGCTTGGCTGACTTAGAAAACCGGAATGCCACCCAAAGATAAATATCAGGCCCCAGGAAGGAGGTTATTGAATGTATAGAGTGTGATAACTGCCTGATGTTATCTGTTAACCTAGAAATGCATTGTTCTTTCTGGTTGTCTATGTGACTACCCACCGTATGGTTTTACTATTAACCCCCTATGAAAAAGAGACTCTGTCCTGGGAGAGGTGTGGATTCCCCCCACCCTCCGCCGGCCACCACTGGGAGCAGCTGCCTTGTCCATGTATGTAAGTTTCTCCTATTAGGCCCTGGCCAGGTCGCTCAGTTGGTTAGAGCACCATCCTGATACACCAAGTCTGGGCACATACAAGAATTAACCAATGAATGCATAAATAAGAACAACAACAAATCAATCTCTCTCTCTCTCAAAATCAATCAAATAAATTTTTTTTTAAAGTTTCTCCTATTAAAGCTCTTATGAATTTGAAAGGGGCTACATGCCAGTTCTTTGGAATTGATCCTGAATGAGACTTTTGGGCTTCTCCTCCAACAACAAAATGGAGAGAAATAGAAACAAAGAATATTCATCAAACTTATGAAAGATAGAAAGTGAATGAAGAAGTCACCAATAATGTAGTAGAACAGAAGAATCAGGAAATTGAACAGAGGGGAATTTCAATGACTAATGAACTAGAAACTGAGAGTCTCAGTGTTTGGAGGCAGTAAGGTTCACAAAAGGTGGAAGTGAAGGTGTGACTCTAAAATTAGTGGGATTGGTAGGCCATATGTGTGGAAAATAGTTGGACCTCTAGTCCCAGGTCCCCTTCCCAACGCTTAAGTAGCCAAACAAATATTTTCCTCTCTACTCACCACCCCACAGGAGAATAGAGGATCATACTCTGGAGAAATTAACCCAAGAGGCTCTGGAGGACAAGTCATAGTGTTGAAAGCTGGTATATTATGTAAGAAGCTGGTATATTATGTAAGCTATATACTGAACTATGGAAGCCTCAGGCTCCTCCCTGTCCTGCCACAGAGAGCAACCAGCATATTCCTCCACCCAATCCAAGATTTCTCCTCTGGAGCAACTGGACAGACCCAGAGGAAAGACCTCCACACACTGACATCAGAGGGTCCCTCAGCAGTAATCAGGCTGGTTCACTACCCAGTCATCCTACAGCAAAGCCCTCCAGGCAACAATCCCTGTCCTTACACCCAGAGCTTACAAAGAACTTTTTCATGAGTCAGTCTTAAAAATTAATGGCCAACCAGTGAATCCAGACATTTGAGGAAAACCTGCACATGAAAGGCATATCCCAAAATAAACAGAGAAAAAATGAAATTCAGGTGTTGGAAACCAGAAGTTCTTGACCCTGGAAAGAGTAAAGTCGAGTGCTTGCAAGGATGTTTGATCAGCAGAGCCCTCAGTGTCTCATATCAGCTAGGATTACACTCAGTTGCAAGTAACAGAAAACTAGACCACAGTGGCTTAAACAAATACAGCCATGTGCCTCTTAATCACGTGATAGATCCTGAGAAATGTAGCAGTAGGCAATTTTGTCATTGTGTGAACATTATAGTGTGCTTACACAAACCCTGAAGGCATAGCCAGCCATCATGTATGTGCTATACTTTTCTATAACTGGTAGTGCAGTAGGTTTGTTTACGCCAGCATCACCACAAACATACGAGAATGCATTGTGCTATGACATTACAATGGCTACGACATCACCAGGCAATAGGAATTTTTCAGCTCCAGTATAAATGTATGGGACCACTACCATATGTGTGATTTGTCATTGACCAAAATGATGCGTGATTATAGTGGTTTACTTTTCTCTCACAATGAGAAGATGGAGGTAGCAGCTGCAGGCATTGGTTTGACATCTCAATTAAGTCAGAGATGGTACTTCTGTGGTTTTCTCACTATAACCCTGATGGCCCAAGATGCCTGTTGCACTTTGTCATCACATCCTGTTCAAGGCAGGAAAGGGAAGGAAGGATGGTGCCAGCTATAACTGTTTCTGCAATATCATCTTAATGGCCAGAGCCATGTCACATGCACCACCAGCACCTGGAAAATTCATGACTATGCTGGAATGAGCCATTGCTGCCTTAACAAAAATCAACAAAAAAGAAGAGGGAATGTTCACTGAATAGATAACTAGCCGTCTTCACATCGAAAAGTACTTTTCTGAAACGTGCTTGTTATCTAACATCTTACAAGATTATAAATGATTTTTGAGTAGCAACATATCTGAAGGGAGACCTGAAAAATGTTCCTGGAGATCATGGAGTCTTTCTTCCAGACGAGAAGAGTTTAGTCTTTCTACAGATGACATCATTTAATTATCTTTCTTGTAACAAAGTTTAGGAAAAATCCACAGCACCACGGATACTTGAGGCTAAAACAATAAATGTAGATAACATTTCCCAGCCTTATTTCTCCCTTCTAACTTGAGTTTTAGGTTTCTGCACACCTTACACATATGGTGAATGGTGGCTCACCAACAACATTAAGAACAGCTCTTCCACAATCGCTATCAGAATCCTCATAGGTGAATGTAAGTAACATCTAGGACAAGTTTCAAATGTGACGACAGGAAGCATACTACAGATTTAAATGAGAACTTGTCCTTGTGTATCGACAACTCCCATACTCATATCCAGTACATGCTGTGATGAAAACTTATTCAACTCTATCCTTCGAGAACTCAAGCTCCAAACACAGGGATCTTTGATTTGTTTCTTTCAACAGTTCCAAGAACAGCATCTGGAATATAGTAGGGCTAAATAAATAGTTAAGTGAATGAATGGATCTCCTGACTTCCTCTTTTCTCCTTGCTTCTCTATTCTACCTCCCACTTGTGTTTCAGAAGAAATCCTTGTACACACTGATAGTAGGATTGCAAATTGGTGCAGCCACTATAAAAAAACAGTTGGGGGTTACTCAAAAAAGTTAAAAATAGAACTACCATATGACCCAGCTGTCTCACTTCTGGGTATTTATCCAAAGAACTTGAAGACACTAATTTTAAAAGATAAATGTATCCCTATGTTCATTACAACATTATTTACAACAGCCTCAATATGGAAACAACCTAAGTACACATGGATGATAAATGGATAAAGCATATGTGATATGTACACAGTAGAATATTATTCAGCCATAAAAAGTAAGTCCTACCATTTGTGATAATATGGATGGATCTTGAAGGCATTATGCTAAGTGAAATAAATCAGACAGAGAAAGGCAAATACTGTATGACTTCACTTATACAGTATTTGTCTAAAGAAATTATGTCATCTAAAGAAGCCTAACTCAGAGGGTAGAAGGGTAATTGCCAGGGGCTGGGAGAAGGGATATTGGTCAAAGGGTACAAACTTCCAGTTATAAGATGAATGAGTTCTGGGGACCTAATGTACAGCATAGTGACTATACCAGTGATGGCGAACCTATGACATACGTGTCAGAGGTGACACGCGAACTCATTTTTTTGGTTGATTTTTCTTTGTTAAATGGTATTTAAATATCTATACTAATAAAAGAGTAATATGCTAATTAGACCAGGAGACCTTCTGGAGACCTTCCGGACAAAGCCTGGGGCTTGGCCAGCCTGCAAACTGCCCCCAAGTGGCCCCCAGCCCCTCACCCAGGCCGGCCACACTCCCCAGCGGGGACCCTTATTCCAAAGGGGGCATAGCCAGCTTGCAAACGGCCCTCAGCCCCTCGCCCAGGCCGGCTCCACCCCCCAAGGGTATCCTCATCCTGATCCAGGACCCCTTTCAGGGCAGACCAGCCAGCCCCCACCCATGCACCAGGCCTCTATCTATACTAATAAAAGAATAATATGCTAATTAAACTGGGAGACCTTCCAGAGATCTACTGGATGTCCTTCTGGACAAAGCCATGGTGGCAGGGCCAAGGCAGAGGCAATTAGGGGCGATCAGGCCAATGGGGGAGGGGGGCAGTTGGGGGCAACCAGTCCAGCAGGGGCAGGCAGTTAGGGGTGCTCAGGCCAGAAGTGGGGGGCAGTTGGGGTTGATCAGGCCAGCAGGCAGAGTGGTTAGGGGCGATCAGGCAGGTGAGTGATTAGGAGCCAACGGTCCTGGATTGCGAGAGGATGCAGGCCAGGCTGAGGGACACCCCCCCCCCCATGCACAAATTTTGTGCACCGGGCCACTAGTATAAAATAAATATCAAAAATATAAATCTTTGTTTTACTATGGTTGCAAATATCAAAAAATTTCTATATGTGACACGGCACCAGAGTTAAGTTAGGGTTTTTCAAAATGCTGACACGCCGAGTTCAAAATGTTCGCCATCACTGGACTATACTTAACAAATACAATCCTTTGACATTGCTAAGAGAGTAGATCTTAAATGTTCTCACCACAAATTTTTTTAAAAAGGTAATTATGTGAGCTGATAATGAAGGTGTTGACTCACCTTATTGTGATAATCATTTTTCAATCCAATATATACGTGTTTCAAATCATCACCTTGCACACCCTAAACTTACACAATGTTATATATCAATTCTATGTCAATAAAGCTGTGTGTTTGGGGGTGGGGGTAATGATGTGCTTATAGAACTCTTTTTCTCAAGACCCATTTTATATCCTTTGATGCTGGTGATAACAGTCCCACGTGGGCACACTAACTGCTAGTTAGCTAGATAGAAGCTTTGTTAGGGAAACAGGTGTCAGCAGCAGCATAATCTATGTTTCCAACGATCATGACCCGATGAACTGCATTTGACAATTCCTAGTCTACACCCAGAGTCTTCAAATGGGAAGTGGGCTCTACTAAAACCAGGAAAATGCTGCTGAGCCTCTGGCAGCCATCAGCCAGTCCTGTTAACAAATTACTTCCCTCATAACCTTCTCAGACTCCCAGCTCCAACAAAGGGTAAGGGGCCAGCCAGCATCAGCTCTGCTGCAGGCCCTGTGGTCTCTCTGGAGAGACACTTCCTCCCACCAACATCCCCCTCCACTGTACCCAGCCCCCATGCCAGCCTCTCCTGTGACATGAGACTTTCAGGAAAGCACTTAGGGGGGTATGGATGACTGCTTTAGAGGATGATGAAATCAGGAGAGGGTCTGAATCTACGTGGCAAGTCACGTTACAGGGCCATTGTCTAATTCTTGGTGGCGTCACAAGGTGTCCTATACTCAGCAGAGTGGCAACCTGACTGGAAAGGAAATCAGTAATAAAAATAGCACCTAATGAATTGAGAACATATCATACACCAAGCATTTTGTTAAACACTTGGCAGACATTATCTCATATATGTAATCTTTTCAGCTACCCTGGCAAGTGAAACTCTTAATATCCCATTTTACCACTGAGGAAAATGAAGCTAGGAGGTTAAATAACTTGCCTAAAATTATACAGCAAGTAAATGATTGTTAGAATCACTTTTTTTTTTTTTTTTTTTTTTACATTGTAGGTAATGAAAAGCCATTTGAACTAAATTAAGCTCCCCTCATAGACCAGAAGGAAATTTAGCATGTTACCAGGAACCCAAGGGTCAGGAAGGGATATCAGGCATCAAGAGGGACTTGACCCAGGAAACGGAAGCCTGTTAGGAGCAATGAGAATGCCCAGAATACATGTGAGAGTACTTCATCTCTCTCCCTTTCTATCCTCCTTCCAGAGGTCTCTCGCCTAGTTCTCTGTACAGCTTCCTTCTAGGCTCAGGCCTATGCTCTGCTCCAGGCGTATGTGATGGCCAAGTATAGTTGTCCGCACCCCCAGCTTGCAAGTTTACTTGTTCTTAAGTGAAGTGGTCACAATTCTTAAGTATGAGGAGAGAGAACTAACCTTTTCCTCTTCTGATCCAATCAAATATGCCCAGTCAGGCAGTCACACAATGCAAACATGACTGTAGGACACAGGCCTAGGGGCAGTTCTCAGAGGAGGCTTTAGTCTGGGCAGAAGTCCCAAATTGTGTATTCTCCCCGGCTTGAGGTCAGATTGGAGCCCAGGCTTTTCTGACTCCAGAGCCAGAGTTCTTAACTACCATGTTATTCCAAAAGAAGGAAACTGAATACCTATTGGATATTCACATTGTTAAAGTCATCACAAACAATGTATTTGTAATGTTTTCTTTATTAAATTGGATAGAGATTCATGATAATATTTCATATACTTTGTGTATGTAAAATATTTCATAATTTGAAAGCCAAAGCATCATCAAATATTGAGATTATTTTAAAAAAAAATTTTTTTTATTGATTTCAGAGAGGAAGGGAGAGGGAAAGAGAGATAGATCATCAGTAATGAGAGAGAACCATTGATTGGCTGCCTCCTAGACAACCTACACTGGGGATTGAGCCTGCAACCTGGGCAAGTGCCCTGACCCGGAATCGAACCATGACCTCCTGATTCATAGGTCGATGCTCAACCACTGAGCCACACCAGCTGGGCTAATATTGAGATTTTAGAAAAAAATGTCAAAAGGTGATCAAGGACTTTAATTTTTAGCAATATGGTAGCCTAATTGTCCAGAGTAAATCTCCCAGTAAAAACACCTAAAAAGGCTGGATAAAGATTTTTATAATGCGCATTTTTTTAAAAATTGTTTTTTAAATGCATGATTGAGCTGGCAGGAATATAAAGGAAATCTGTGGGGGACAAAAACAACCAGAAAAGTAAGTGGTGAGTGTTTGCCCTGGGGCATCTGCTAATCCCTGATGACTTAGTACATGGGCTTTCATAAATCTCTTAAGTAGAAAAGCAGCAGCAAAAAAGTCTTTCACAAGCTGAGAGATCAGAATAGAGACCCTCACTAGAATGTTCTAAAGATGACTCACTAAATGGATGATATAAGGGAAAAACACATCCAGCAAAGTGCAATGGGCAGATCCTTATCTGCCTTGGCATAGAGATGTCCCAACCACAAATACTGACGTAAGTCCTGGCCATTCACGCTGCCTATATGATCTGAAACCCCCCAATCTGAAAACTTAGCTTAAGTGGTCCAAGACTGCCAATGCTCCCAAGCACTAAGCAGGTACAAAACTATTTTCTCTTTGGCGGGACACACTTTAAACTAGGCTTCAAAGAGTCCCCACAAAGTCCCAAGGAACATAACCTCACAACCAAAAATCATAAAACACACAAGAAGTCAAACCACCCTAAGTTGAGAGTCATCAGAAGAAGCAAACAGCAAAGTCAGTCTACCACAAACAGAAATGGAAAGATGTGTCTTTTTCATAAATAGGATGTTCTAAAAACGTCCGTTCTCTCCAGGTGATTTGTAAATTCAATGCAGTTATGAATCATAATCCTACCAGGGTGTTGTGTGTTTTTTCATTGAACTTTACAAGTTTCTTTCAGCATTTAGATCAGTGGTGCCCAACCTTTTGAGGCCATGCCCCACCTAAGCATCTCTAAAATCCTGATGTCCCCCCATTACATAGAATTCTTATTATTCAAAAAGTGAAGTCCTATTCTCATGGAGGAAGCCTAAAAGGCCCTTAACTTGGTCTAAACAAGCTTCCAAAGAACATGGCATCCATGAAAGAGAAAAATGAAAGTACAAAAGGACAGTTGAAGTGCGGAGGAAGAAATCACTAAGAAATTGTTTAAAAAAATAATAATATGAAGCGATAGAAAAAAAATAGCAAATAAAGTTTCAAAACATACAATAGAGAACAGAAATGCATAAATATGTCACACTATATATTTATATACTATATGTGAGGCCCCTAGAACCATAAGAAGTGCAAAAAAATCACTGTTAATAACTCATTCTCAAATTGCCCCCCTTAAAAATTAAATTGCCCCCCTGTGGGGTGTGTGCCTTATATTGGGAACCACTGATTTAGATGGAAGAGCAAAGTGCCAAGTATAGCCAAGACACTCCAGAAAAGAACAGATGTAGAGATTTGTCCTACTGAACATTAAGAATTATTATAAAGCTATGATATTAAAGACTTTGCAGTATTAACTCAGAGACAAATAGACTAACAGAACAGACCAGATAATCCAGAAATAGATTTACATGTAGAGATATGATAGATAATAAAACTGGCATTGCAACAAGTTATAGAAGCATACATACAGTATGTATGAATTTATACAAAAGTTGAAAACAGGCAAAAGTCAAGCAATATATTATTTAGAGATACACATGTATCTAGTAAAATTATTTTAAAAAGTGAGAAATAAAATTCAACTTTGGTAATCCAGGGTTTGAGATTAGAGAGTTGCACACAAGTGCCATAAAAAATATTGGTAATAGTCTACTTCTTAAGCTAAGTGGGGAGGATAGAAGTGTTCAATTTATAACTAATCTTTCAACTATACAAACATGCTATATGTACTCTTTTGTTTTAAGATCTTCATATTTTTTATTTCAAGGGTAATCTGAGTTCATTTAAAAAATCATTACATTAAAAAGTTGAAAATGTTTAAATGATACAGAGTTAAAGTATCAATATTGTATGCAG
This sequence comes from Myotis yumanensis, assembly GCF_028538775.1. Taxonomy (NCBI): domain Eukaryota; kingdom Metazoa; phylum Chordata; class Mammalia; order Chiroptera; family Vespertilionidae; genus Myotis; species Myotis yumanensis. The sequence goes on from NW_027223762.1 coordinate 18,933,964, forward strand.
TTCATATAACTCGATCAGATAAATACTAAGACCATGTTAGAAAATGAAACAGAAGTCAAGAATAGGCACAGTCAGCTTTTTTGGCCATGTGAGGACACAGCAAGAGAACAGCCTTCCATTAAAAAATAATAATAGGCAAATTCAAACAAGAGGATATATAATTAACAGTTAAATATAGGGTTAAAAATAAAAATATTCCATGATCCTAGTATTAAAAATAAATTAAAATTTTATATTTAAATACTATCCTCTCTCAAATTAAGTATCATATTAATTTTTGACGTTTTACTGCTGATAGAAAGGTAAATGATACAAATTTGTGAAAAGCAATTTATCAACACCTATCAAGAGTCCTAAATTGTTTATACTCTTCGGTCAAAAAAATATTTTCAGGAATCTGTTCTATAGAAATTGTTGTTATACATCAACAAATATTTTTGTTACAATAAAGAATATTTACTGAATGCTGCCATGTGCCAACATGTGCTAAATCATACAAAGTAGGTTTCACAAATAAAGAGACTTTGGCTAAGTTATTGCCCAAATTACTCAACCTGGAAATTCCAGGGCCAAAATCTAAGCCCAGGCAGTGTGGGCTTGTACTGCCACACTGTAATATTGTTTCTAATTGTAAAAAAAAAAAAAATAATCAGCCAAAACCGGTTTGGCTCAATGGATGGAGAGTCGGCCTGCGGACTGAGAGGTCCCAGGTTCGATTCCGGTCAAGGGCATGTACCTGGGTTGCGGGCACATCCCCGGTAGGAGATGTGCAGGAGGCGGCTGATCGATGTTTCTCTCTCATCGATGTTTCTAGCTCTCTATCTCTCTCCCTTCCTCTCTGTAAAGAATCAATAAAATATATTTTTAAAAAAAGAAATCTTAAAAAAAAATAATAATCAATAAAGATCACTTTTTAGTGATTCAAAAACAGTGAGAGACAATTATTCATGTGGGAAAAAAGAAACTGGCACCAACCTAAATGTCCAATAATAGCCAAATAAAGTCTAGTATATTTCTATGCAATAGGAGGGGGAAGCTCATGATTTCAGAAACTAATACCAGTACATGGAAAAAAATACATCTTAGAGTTGAAGAAATGTATCAGGATGCAGTGCAAATGTATTACTGTTAACATTAAACTAAAACTGAAAGTCCTACTCACGGTGAATCAATCATATCTATCATCTTAGGAAGCAAAGGACAGCACCTTTTTACTTCTATTTTAACTTAATGCTAATGGATAATACATTCACATTATCCAAACATCAAACAAGTATAAAAATACAAACAGTAAAAAGTCTCATTCCCACCCTGTCCCAGATCCACTTGGTTTCCTAACCCCAACACGGGTCGGTAACATTAGCAGTTTCTTGATTAGCCTTCCAGAGGCTACAATTATTGATGTATAATAATAATTGGTCCTGATGAAAGAGGACAATTTTTTATCTTCTTCTTTTTTTATATAAATAAAATACCATCCACATTTTCCAGCAACTTGATTTTTTTCATTTAGTAATCCTGAAGATCTTTCTAAATCAATACAGTAAGCACTTACTCATTTTTTTATAGCTGTATAGTATTCTATAGTGTAACTGTACTATAAGTTATTTAACACGGCTTATATTGATTGGCATTTGTGTTGCTTCCAATTTTTTGCTATTACTAAAAAAATAATGCAGTGAGTAATATTTTTAGGTACTATCTCTAGAGGTCATTAGTAAAAATAGAATGTTGGATGCAAATGGGTATCTATTTGTAATTTTGATGGAAACTGCCAATCTCTAATGGGCTCACATCTTTATGTCATTAAATCTTCCTACCCAAAAACATGGTCTGCTTTTCCATTGGTCCCAGCCTTCTTTTGTAGAGAACAATCATACTTTTCATAAAGTAATTATATATATACACAAAACTGTATATATCAATGATTTCAGTTGTGCAGAAAAAGGAACAAAGGAAATAGTTCATTAGGTTAGCATTAATTAATCTATTAGGGCAGGTGGTATTATGGGTTATGTGGGTTACCTCTGGATTCTTTTTTATCCTTTTCTGCATTTTCACTTTCTTGCTTTATTTTGTTTTGTTACAATGAGCATGATTACTTTTGAAATAAGAGCTTTTAATAAAGGTCCCCTGGCCCAGGCTTTTGCATTTGTCTGCCAAAATGAGACAACGAAAGCAGAGTTTAGATGACAGCCCAGGTCACATTAAACTATTATTCATGGCTGGGGGACAGTTCAAGTCTCCTGCCTCCCAGTGCCAGTGTGCAATCCACCTTCGCCTCCCCCCCCCCCCCCACACACACAAGTCCCCCACCTCACTGCTTTATTTGGCAACAATGGAGATTTTAATTACTTGATAAAGTTTGGGAAAGTAGGCTTCACAGATTTCATGGGGTGATAATAGAGTATTTTTTCAAGCTTGATTTAGTGCTGAGTTTGGATGCAACATGAGGCTGTGATTTAAAAATGACCTCACCACATCCCTGGAAGAAATGCCTTCCAAGAAGCCCCAGACACTGCCACCACTTTCCTGAAGACCAAGTTTGATCTGGCCAGATCCTCCTCTCATCCTGCCTCTTCACTGCCCAAACGTTCACTTGCACCTTCAAAAGCGATGTCACGCCCTGACCGGTTTGGCTTAGTGGATAGAGCGTCAGCCTGTGGGCTCAAGGGTCCCAGGTTCGATTCCGGTCAAGGGCATATACCTTGGTTGTGGGCACATCCCCAGTAGGGAGTGTGCGGGAGGCAGCTGATGAATGATGTTTCTCTCTCATCGATGTTTCTAACTCTCTATCCCTCTCCCTTCCTCTCTGTAAAAAATCAATAATATATATATATATTTTAAAAAGTGATGTCACACCTGTAGTTTTTTTTTATGTTTTTAATGGTTTTAAGGCTTTTGCTTGGCAAATCTGACCCAATATGATGACTAATAACTCTGAGGCTTATACACAGGAAATTCTACACTTCCAGGAAAGACCCTGTTTGATAGAAAAGGGGAGGCAGGGTAGAGGACAGGAAGCAGGTGGAACCAGGAAGACTTCGGTTTTTCAGAAGCCTGGAAAGAAAGCACAGGTCTGCAGTTATACAAAGAAAAAAATTTTATTAATGTAAAATCTCAGAATAGTCAATAACTTTTCAAAGTAATGAGATTTAGCATCATTCATCATGGGAAGAAAAAAAAAACCAACCACCAGATAAATCCATAAAAGTTGGGTCCAGAGAAATAGGAACTTTAGGATGAAATTTGCAATGATCTCCATAAGGCAAATTCCCCATTTGTCCTTACTGTGTCTTATTTCAAAGGGCAGCTTTCTGAAAGACCAGCAGAGAAAAGGCTGTACCCTTGCACTGAGGCTGACCTTTCTCAAAGTGGAATGTGGTTTTGCTAAAATTAAAAAAAAAAAAAAAAAAAAGGAACTATCAAGGCCAAGCTGCACTTGGTTGTTATCTTACAAAATCTGACCGAAATTTGCTCCAAACCTCCCCGCAGCACCGACAAGTCCAAAGACGGCTGTGTGGAAGCTGGTGCCCCATTACGTAACCTCATTTTAGGAAACTTCATGGTCTTGGGAAACCACAGCTTACAGATGTGTAATTTAATGTTTCTATGGGACAATTAAATAAAGAATTTCTGAAGGGAAAAATTCTAATATAGAGGCTCATGGAAGGGAAAATTTACTGAAAATGTCCTTTAGGGGAAATTTCCTATGTGGCATAAATGACTTTCCTCTCTTTAATCAACTCTGATAATTCTTCTTTGTAGACCAAAACCCGTCAAACTTTATATTTGGGGAAGAAGAAAAGAAGGGAGAAAAGGTCTTAAAATTCTGGCAGAAATAAAAAGGACTACTCAGCATGCTAGGGGCTCCTCCTAGGCAGAATCACAAGCGTGCTTCCTCGCCCGCCCGCCAGCACACCTTCAGTTTCCTACCTACATGTTTTCATACCGATTCAAACTCTTGTTCCCAGCCAGACGTCAAACATGAAAATTTCTTGTAAACAAATCCTCATTAAGGTGGTTTACCTTCCTAAGGGAAATTCACATTTCAAAAAGGTTTTGAAAGACAAAAAATAAAAATAAATTTTTAAAAAAAATGAAATAAAAAGACCCAAAAGAACTTGACCCTGACACTGGTGTTTTCAGAGAATGTGAGAGTCTGTCAGCATTCCTGCTCAAGCCCACAGGTTGGTCACATATGCCACCTACTTGAGGTTAGTCCCAAATCCCCTAAATTCCTGAGGATAAGAATCTTGATTGTTTCTTCCTTCAAGTGAAGTAAAAAGGGAAATATTTAAATTGACAGCATATAGTTGGGGGGGGGGGGGGAGGTGAGGAAAGGGTTGAAGCAAAATATACCTTCAAGCCACAGCTCCAAGTCATATTTCATGAGAGTTTCATTTAATGCATCAAAATCTACTTAACTATGAGATGAAAAAGTTTCACAAAGACTTCATAGAAAAATAATAAATGAAAAGATCTACCACACCTAATGTGTACGTCAGTACAAGAAATAATTAATCCTCCTAATGAAGCATAGTAACCTCCATCTTGTATAAAAAATGCTGTTTGAAATCCTCTGGTATTGTTAGATAGCCCCTTGTTCTGTAAACTCTGTCATTTTTAGATAGTCTCTTATTCTGTAGAATAACTTTTTTAGTTTGAATAATAGAAAAAGATAAAAACTTAACTGTCTGACCTTGCAAGCTAGGCATCTAATGTAATGGACTAATACTGATAATAATTCCCATATTCTTATGCCAAATATTTGTTCTTTATGTATCCAAGATTACAAACTGTCTGTAACAATAACTCACACAGACCTCTTTGTAAAATCTGCAAAGAAGCTCAAAAGGTATAAACACAGGAAACTTCCTGTGTGACTTCGTTCAGAGATTTGGAAGAAACACCTCCCTCTGGGTCGTGCGCAATAAACAACTCCTAATTAATTGGTTCATTAAGGCGTCCTGTATCTCACTCGCTGATTTACGACACAACACTAATAAGAAATGTTCCTTTTCTGTTACTTGTCAGCTCACTGAGTTTTTCTGGATCAGGAACAATGAAAACTCCCACTAACCAGAACTCCCAACTTGGCTTCTGACTTTCTACCTGATCTAGTTTTCCTCTTGTTTGGCTGCTAGAAGCTCAAAAACAAATATGCAGCTGAATGAACAGGAAGGATCCTCATGACATGGTCTTTGTGTATTAGGCACATCATGTCTTTATTTTCTAACCTTCATTGACCATTTGTCTCAATGTTCTTCCTTTATACACTTTTTTTATCCTGTATAGTTTATGAATTTCTCTGAGATGCTCCACATTTTTTTAAGTAAGAGAATAAAAACCTAAACAATCTGCTCTGGTTAGTGGGAATGAGATGACTGGGGATCAATGGTACTTCAGATGTATTGGGGAATACTTTGTGGCACACATAGAAATACACATAAAGGCTAAAAGCAAATATGCCAGCATGCTAACGGCTCTCAATTCTGGGAGGTCAGAAAACGTGGTACTTTATACTTATCTGTATTTTTAACATATCTAAAAAAATTTTTTTAAATGAAAATAGAAGAGATTGCAGTAGAAGGCAGTATATTGGTAAAGGATTCCTGGAAAAGAGAAGTTTTGAGGCAAACAGTAAAAAATGGACTTTGGATGGCCTCAGGGGAAAGTTGCCAAAGACTGCGGAGCTTTCTGTTTGGAAATAGCTCATTTTTCAGAAGTCAGGGATATGAAAATTACCTGTTTTCCAAATAAATAATTCATAGTTTTTTATATGACTCAATGTCAAATACATCTTTGTGTCTTTAATCTTCCCCACTCAGCACCACCCATATGTCTACCATCACTATGTACTGATTACCTTGGAATGATCTGGAAAGAAAGGAAGGAAGGAAGGAAGGAAGGAAGGAAGGAAGGAAGGAAGGAAAGAAAGAAAGAAAGAAAGAAAGAAAGAAAGAAAGAAAGAAAGAAAGAAAGAAAGAAAGAAAGAAAGAAAGAAAGAAAGAGGGAGGAAGAGAGAGAGAGAGAAAGGAGGAGGAGAGAGAAGAGAGATAAATATATGTCTAAGTAATTCACTAATAGACAGAATTATTGTGCATTCTAGAAAAGAAAGAAAAACCAATTATGTCCACAATAAACGGTCCTCCATACTATCTTAGAAAGTAAGAAATTTTAGATTTTGAGGGACAAAAGCAAAGCTTGCGTAGAAAGGATACATGGGAAGTCTCCAACCCTGTGATGAAAGAATACCTGCACGTTTCGACTCTGTTGGGTTGGCCATTTTTATGAGCATGTGGTTACAACAAAAATCCTCCACCTCATGGTCCAATCCTACTTGTATCAATTCAAGTTCTTTTTCTTTTCTTTTCTTTTTCTTTTCAAATAACAATTTCATGGCTCTTTATTAAAGTTCTGCTTATTTAAAAATGGCCAGCCTATTCTAAGATCATTGTTATTGTTTTTTATGCTTAATTGTTTTTTTCTGTATTGAGTATAACTGACATATATCAATTCAAATTCTTGATGTCATTTTGGTACTAGAGTCCTTTTCTCCTCCCTCACCCCCCTTTTTTTTTCAGTTAATCCTCACCAGAGGATATTTTTCTATTGATTTTTCAGAGAGAGTGGAACAGAGGGGGAGAGTCAGAGAGAACGAAACATCGATATGAGAGACACACATTAATTGGCTGCCTCCCCTACATGCCCCTGCCAGGGCCTAGGATCAAGCCTGCACCCAAAGTACGTGCCCTTGACTGGAATCAAACCCCAGACCCTTCAGTCCTCGGGCTGATGCTCTATCCACTGAGCCACACTGGCTAGGGTGAGTCCTATTCATTTTAAGGATACTTCATTATCTTGATATCTTTGAATACCACATATCAGCAGCATGAGATAGAGGACACTTGGCAATAGATGCTGTTACACAGCTGCAGAATTCATCATCTATGCTATGAAACGGCATTTAAATTTTGTCTTTTAGAGTTTGAATGGACTATGATTCCATTATGATGCTATTGAGAGCATTTATAACGTGAGCATTCCTAAACACTCCCTCCATGATAAAGCAGCTCAATTGCCCTTTTTTCCTGAACTGTTGAAGACTGAGATCTGTTGCTTGGTTTAAAACAACTTATAATGTGTGGTCAGGGTCAGATACTTTAAGTCTTGCAGATCAAAACCACATTGACCATTTTCTTGGGGGGGTGGGGGGTGGGCATCTATTTTCACTGTAACTACTGTATCTTAGTCCTTAATGAGGTATGTATTGTCCAGAGAAAATTAAAATAGAAATTCTGATGTAGATAAAATGTTTACATTTGATCACTCTGAAACTAAATACTGATAAATTGTAACAGCTTCCAACAATTACTTAGTTCTTATGAAAAGCATTTACCATGGCAACCACTTCATCAAATTGCTCTTAAATAGGTCCTGAGCCATACACACACACCAAAAAAAATGTAAGCAGGAGAAGATTTATCTCCTAGACCTTTTTTTGTGTTTTGTTTGTTTGTTTGTTTAGAGGCAAGGAGGTAGCCTACAGGAGCATATATATAAAGATAGGTCATGAGTATCTCTTTATATAGCACCTCATATACACTGTCTCGTAGATATGCGCACGATGGTGAGATCTCCCTCCGGATATTTCAGAAAAGGACTCCCAGACTATTTACTATGAAATAAGAGGTCTTTTGCAACTGCTGTGGAGGGGATCCCTTCTCCCATAGGGCAACTGAAAGCATTAAATGCTTGAAGTCCCTCCCATACCACAAGGCTTCTCCCATATTTTGATTTCATATTATAAAGGAAAATACACAAGGGTCTTAAGGAAATAATCTGATACGCGCCCAAAGACATAAGAACAACAATACGCAAAACAGACTAACAATAGCCAAGGAATTAGAGCAGCCTCTTACTCTTTTATTCTTATTAAGGCAACATGAGAATAATAAATATAAAGGCGTAAGAGCATGGACTGTGGAGCCAGACTGCCTGGCTTTCAATCCAGGCTCTGCCGCTTCCCAGGTATGGGACCTCTTTTTCCCTATGAAACTGAGATCATCGTAACACCCACATACAGGATTATTGTGAGGTTTGTTCAAGTCAATACAGGCATAGGGCACATAAGTGCAATGTGAGTGTTCGCTATTCCTGCCATCATCATTATTAGTAAATACATTCTATGTGCCTGGAGACAAGATCCTTTAAGTACGCTGGCTCATTTCATCACTGCAGGAAGCTTATATGGTAAGTATTGTTAGTTTCATTTTAGAACTGGGAATTCAGACTCAGAAAAATTACACAATCTACCAGGATCAGACAACTAATAGTTGGTGAAACACACTATGGCATAGCTAATTTCAATAAATAAATTTAAGATTCTGGACTAGCTTTTGCTAAATTTCAGTGGAATTTGTTCAAAAAAAGATGGGACTTAAAATCTAGGCTCCCTGGTTTACAAAAAAATCACTTTGCGGGGAGGTCTACAGAGTAGTTACTATCTAGAGCAGTGGTTCTCAACCTTCCTAATGCCGCGACGCTTTAATACAGTTCCTCATGTTGTGGTGACTCCCAATTTCATTGTTACAAATTGAACAGAATTAAAGCATAGTGATTAATCCCAAAAACAATGTGTAATTATATATGTGTTTTCCGATGCTCTTAGGCGACCCCTGTGAAAGGGTCGTTCGACCCCCAAAGGGGTCGCGACCCACAGGTTGAGAACCTCTGATTCAGAGCATCTGATACTGAAGTACAATGTTTATTAATAATAAATAATAAACAATAATAAATAATAATTGGGAGTGCTCACTGGGAGAGACACAAAGGTAACTTAACTACACCATGTGTAATGGCAAACTGGTATAAAACATCTTCCCGCTATGGTGATAGTAATTAAAAGCTAAAGGAAAAAAACAGCTAAGAGGAAAGGAAACTTGGTAGTTTGATTGTAACTGAAAGCAAGTGAACAGCGTTCAAGCACGCGGGAGTAAGAGTGCTACTTTAAGTGGTATGTAGCCCAGTAGCAAAGGTGACTCATTCAAATGTTCCCTCACGTCTTTAGGGGGCACAGTTTTTCTCTTTTCAGTATTACCTGGTGCAAATGTTCTGTTTCTTTCCATATCTCCTCAAACCTCTGATCAGAAAGCCCTGGCCCTGGAACTCCTTGTTGAGGGCCCTTTGCCTGTGCTCAACACATGCCTCATTTCCTGTTTTCTCTCTCATCTTGATGCAACAGGTACAAGCAGAGCAGGATATGACAGTTAGAGGGAATGTTGCAAACAATAGTGAAAGCAGTTACTCTGAGTCTCGGGCCCACTTACTCTCTTTCATTTCAGCAGATAAGTGATAGGATCTCTTATGTAACGCTGAAAGTGGGGCAGGGGCTGGCCTCGTACAAGTGGAGAAGAGAAGGCACCTGGCTTCTGTGTTCACTGTCAATCAGCAACTTGTTTGGCCTCTGCAGGTCTTAGATCATCTTTTCTCTTTAATTAAAGCTTTTCCACTGATGAGACTTTGAGTTTGACTTTAGGGTTTTGCAACTTTATATCTACTTTATCCTATATAATAAAAGCGTAGTATGCAAATTGTCCCCTCGACTGGAGTTCTTCCGGGAATTCAACCAGGGGGCAGGCCAGCCAGGGGAAGGGAGGGAAGCCCTGGACGGCAGCCGGCAGCCCCTAGGGACCCTACCAGGGCACAAATTTTGTGCACTGGGCCTCTAGTATCTTTATAAATCTCACTTACCTTAAAGAAAGACTGAAATATAAGACAGACAGGTTTACAAAAACAGCATGGCCCAGCCAGCGTGGCTCAGTGGTTGAGTGTCGACCTATGAATCAGGAGGTCACAGTTTTATTCCCAGTCAGGGCACATGCCCTTTTTGCAGGTTTGATCCCCAGTGTGGGGCATGCAGGAGGCAGCCGATCAATGATTCTCTCTCATCATTGATGTTTCTATCTCTCTTTCCCTCAACCTTCCTCTCTGAAATAAATAAAAATATATTTTTAAAAAACAACACTCAAAAACAAAAACAAAAAGAAAAGAAAAACAGCATGATTCTTTAGAAAAAAATGAGAGAGGGATGAGGTGCTTAGAAATCCTGCTTTCACCAAGTGCAATACCAAATCAGCTCTTCACAAAAAAACCCTATCACAATTGCCTTTCATAATATATTTACATCTAACTTTATACCCTGACATGCATTTTATAGTGTTTTTACTAGCCTTTCCAGCAGAAAATTAGACTGTTAAACATTTGTCCTCAAACAGAACGTGGATTAGTGGTTGCCGAGGCCTGGAGTTGGGCCCTGGATTACCTTTTGGGTTAATGAAAATGTTCTAAACTTAGATTTGGGTGGTAGGTGCACACACAACTTTGTGAATATATTAAAACCATTGAATTATACACTGTAAATGAGTAAATTTTATGGTTCATAAATTATGTTAATAATTTAATGAATAATTTGATTAATTTGATTTTTATCCTCGAGGAGGAATTTGAAAGAGAGAAGAGTACCATGAAGAGAAATTAAAAGTCTCTCGGATTTGAGACACCTTTTTGCTAAAGCATTAAGACCAGGACAGGCCGAAACCGGTTTGGCTCGGTGGATAGAGCGTCGGCCTGCAGACTGAAAGGTCCCAGGTTCGATTCCGGTCAAGGGCATGTACCTGGGTTGCGGGCACATCCCCAGTGGGAGATGTGCAGGAGGCAGCTGATCGATGTTTCTCTCTCATCGATGTTTCTAACTCTCTAGCTCTCTTCCTTCCTCTCTGTAAAAAATCAATAAAATATATTTAAAAAAAAAAAAAAAAAAGACCAGGACAGGCCCGGGTTTTTTCATTAGATATATCATAGCCTTTGATTTGATATATATACTAGCCTTTCACCATTCTTTCTCCCTACCTCCCATCAAGGTCCTTTTTCACAGTCAATCTCATGAATATAGCCTTGTAATAGACATTGGGGAATAATGTCCTATTCTCTTGCCCTTTTCTACTAGTGAGGCTGGAAAGCAAAATACTTGATTTCCTTTTTTTGCTGCTAGTGGCGGCCATGTGAGTCAGCTCTGGCCAATACAATGTAAGCAGACTCTCTTAGACATGGTTTCCCAGAACTTTTACTTTCCAGATGCAACTGGAAGAGCCCTTTTGCCCCTTTCACCGTGTTGCCTTTTCCCCCCCTTGTCTTCCTGCCTAGAAAGCAGACACAAGGCCTGGAGATGCAGCAGTCAGGTGGCGACATGAGGCGACAAGCCTGAGGATCAAAGCCCATAAACTAAGAAAGGTGGCGCAGAAAGACTGACAGAGCCTTGGTCCTTGTCAGCATTTCTCAGCAGCTGTACCAGTGCTGGACGGCTCCGTTCTGAGCTCTCATTACATAAGAAAAAGAAAACTCTCTTCTTGTTAGCTTGCTGTACCTTGCTGTTTACAAACAGGTATCCTGTTACTTGCCGCCAAAAGAACTCCTAACAAGCCAATTATGAGACTTCCATATTTTGAAATTATTTAGACATGTCAGCGTCAAAGTGGGTTTATTTTAATGTCCAGGGGCTGCTTCTTGTGCACAGAAAAGACTGTTTATAGTTCATTGGTGTTTAAATTATTATTGAAGACATAAATTTTCCTTAAATGTTGGGGGCCAGATGTAAGCTGGCAAGGTCCTTGCACCTGAAGGGGCTAGCAAGCCTGGGACCCTTACCCACACAGTTTTCCCAGATTTGTTTGGATGGCGGTTATCAGTAAAATGAGAGCAACATTTGTAGAATGAGAACAGCCTTTCATAGCTTACCAAGAAGTCTGTAACTATTTACTGAGATATGCTGTACTGAGAACTTGTCCTTCTGCTGTGTCTCTCCCTTAGAGATTAAGAGGAACAAAGAATACATTCCTCTTGACAGACCTCCTATTCAGTGTGTTGTGTATAAATAGGATTGTGTGGCTAATAAAGTTGCTTCAGTTCATCGAGAGAACTGGGGTCCTCCCGATCCCGCTTTCCTGTCTTTCTTTCTTTTCTCAATTCCCACCTCCCTGCCTCAGCCCGGCTCAACCCTGTCAGGCTGGCCCTGACACTTAAGCCTTTAAGTTTAATTTAAACTATTTTATCTTTCTTTTAGAGAATATAAGTGCCATACTAGACATCTGTGCAAACATAAAGAAAAAGAAAACATTGTTTCACAGAGAAGCATTTTGAGCTGGGCCTTAAAGAACGAAGAGAAAAGAAATTCCAAACCGAAAGAATGCATAAGCTGAGAGGCATGAAAGGACAGGATGTGTTAGATGAGCCCGTGAGGCCGGAGAAGGGGGGGGGGGGGGGGGGGGGGTGAGGCTGGAAAGCAAATTGAGGTCAAATGTTCAGAGTCTTGTAGATCAGACTAAGCAGTTTAAATGTTATCCTACAGAAAGCAGGATGTGTTCAGAGGTTTTGAAGGTAGGGAGTGGCATGATCATATGGGGTGTCTGAGAAAGGAAAAGAGATTGGAGGAGGCCATAGGTAGACAGGCTATTTGGAGATGATTGCAGTAGAACTAATGAGAGCGGGTAAGGATCTGGACAAAGAGAAGACCCCACTGCAGAGGCGACGGCGGACCCCCAGGGCAGGAGGGCCAATGGAGGACAAAGCAGAGGCTCAGGGTCCACAGTCCCTGAGGGGAGGCCACGTGTGCCAGGGAGAGGGAGTCAATGTTCCCGGGAAGCATTGCCAAGGCTGATAGGGGCCACGCATTAACTGCTGCAGGCTGCAGCTTCACAGACCAGCAGAGCGCATGGCAAACAGGTGGGCAGGGGAGCAGCGGAGCCAGAGGAACCCCCCCCCCCAGCCCCCCCGCCCCAGCCCAAGGGCCCGACTCTTGCTGCTGTGACAGACTCCTGAGCCATAACCCTTCCCCAGCACCACTTTAGGAAAACAAGCAGGAAGAGAGGGAGGTTATGTGGGAGTGATATTATTTCTATCCGAGAGAAACTGAGCATACCTATTAAAGTAATTAAACCAGGAGGTCATTAGACTGAGTGGCTCTAACGCCGCCGTGGTGGCTTACCTAAGCAAACCCGAGTCTAAGTCTGTAAACGCCTCGGGGTTATGAAGGCGAAACCTAAGACAACGAGCCACAAACAGCCAGCCAGGCTTCACGTGACAGCCAATCAATAATTTCCTACTTTGCTTCTGCCTTTTCTCTCTAAAAGCCTCTCCCCAAGCTCCTGTCCCAACCACGTTGGGTTTGGCGCTGCCCTGATTTCAATCAATTCTTGCTCAGATAAACCCAAAAATTTTAATACACTGAAGTTGATCTTTTAACATACCTAAAGGGATCGTTTCAATTACGGGCATCACCACGCTTTAACACCAGATCAGACATTTAGATAATCACTACAACAACGAATTAAGTAGGTGGGAGCGCAAGATGAGCCCAGACCAGTTATGAACAAACTAAAAGGAAAATCCATTTTCTCTGCACAGATGGTGGTAGCACAAGTTAAATTCTGCAACTCTCATACAGAAGCACAGAAAAAGCAAAATCGAAATGCAAGCATTGGCTGATTATACTCACCATTGTCCATAGGAAGCACTGAACCCAGGGGGCATCAGCAATCTGGTCATCAGAGATGACCCCCACTTGTGAAGCGGGTATATTTTGTGGGGCTTGGCTGTAGCCCAAGATTCTCCAGCTCTTTGCTCCAATCCATGCTCTTCAAATGGCCCTTGATCACTGATTCATCATCGTCAGTCTTCCATACCATAGACTAGAAGAGTATAACCACCTTTGAAATAAATAGGCTTTTAGTTTATGCCTCAGTCTCTGAAGAATGTAGTTGGTATTAGTCTCCCTAATCAGGACAAATCCTGGGGTCCTGACAAGACTGAGTTTTCTCAGTCATCAAATAATAACAGTTATACCTCCTCACAGGTAAACCACATAAAAACACCCAGCAGGCCTCTCATGCGACACTCGGCAGACACTGACGATATTAATCCTGATTCCTTTTCCTGAGGTCCTGAGGCAGAATCGCCAGAATCCTAGAGATCTGCCTCACCCAAGGGTGCTCTCTACTCAGTTGTAATTGTTCTGTGTCCTCAAAGCAGGAGAAGATGCCACCGGCAGTGAGGCGTGGGCCCTGCCTTCAGGATGTGATTAGACCTGCTTCTGGAAAGGAGAGGCATTAGGGGTGGGGAGGACTCCATGGTTCTCACGTTTCAGGGAGCATGGGAATCACTTAGGGAGTTTATTAAAAACAGATACCCAGGTCCCTTCCTCAGTGACTGAGAGTACCTGAGACTCAGATACAGGAATCTATGTTTTTAAGTTTCCCAGAATAGCCTAATGTGCACCAGAGTTTGAGAATCACTGCCCTTTCTGGAAGCTTCTCCCTTCTCCTCCTTGACCTGGTTGCTCTGGTAGACAGTGTAGGGGGTGGGGCCCAGTAGGGGCCACGGTATAAAAAAACAAAGCAGTCTTTGTCTCCATGTCCTGGCACAGAGCTCCCCAAACCCTTGAAATCTCTCAAGTGATAAAAGTGTCTCATGCTAATGAGCTCCCAGCTTGGTGGGTCCATTCTGGTGCTGGGGAGATGGCAGGACAGGAGAGAGCACGAAAGATCTACACCAATCGCCACCTCCACTCCCATCCCCCATAACTTGCCCTATGCATTTCTTCCACTTTGCCATTCCTGGGTTATATCCTTTCCAATGAACTAGTAAAGGTAAGTAAAGTGTTTTCCTGAGTTCTGTGAGTCATTTTAGCAAATTATCAAACCTGAGAGGAGCTCATGGAAACGCTCAAATTTGTGGTCAGAAGTGTGGGTAGCCTGGGTACCCTGTTTGCAGCTGATGTTTGAAGTGGGGACAGTTTTGTGGGACGGAGCCCTTTAACTGGTAAGACCTGACCCTAACTCTAGGTAGACGGTATCATAATTGAATTGAACTCTTGGGTACCCAGTTGGTGCCATAGATAGAAACGGTTGGTGTGTATAAAAACAACACACATTTAGTGTCCGGAATGGTTTCACAAAAAACCATACAGGGGCCCTGTCCCAGTTTGTCTCCTTCTGACTTCACTTGGCCCTGTGTAACCATGCTTCTTTATAGAATGTGGTTAAACCCAAAAGAAACGGCCAATTCAGCTGCATTTCTCTGACCTAAATTCAGAGGCGTAGAAGTGGGGTTAACCTTTCCCCATCTAAGCCTACCCAAAGGAAGGCAGAAGTTGCCTACAGTCCTCCATGGCCAGACGGCAGTCTCCAACGGGCCGGGGAGCAAAGGACCTGCTGTAGATTAGGGCACAAGCCCATTCGCTGGCATCATCATATGGACTCACTGACCACCTTAACTCTGGCTGGACCCCATCTGAGCTGGGGTCCACCTTGACCTTTTAAGTCTGATTATAGGTGTCTGCCAGACCCCTGTTCCTCTTGGCTATTTATCAGCTGTCAAGCCTTCTTTGTGCCCCAGAGTTGCTACAATAAACTCACTCAGCCATTTCCACTACAGTGTGTCCCAGGAGTCCAGGCAAAGTCTCTGCCGATAAGCTTTCCTCTCCTGGCTTCAGGCCTAGGTCCCAGCTGTGCCTTTGCTGTTACAATACTCTCCCCTCCCTTCCTTGCCTTCTGCTCCCTCTCCTAGTGAAGCCACAGTTTTGCCAATCAATGTCACTTATCTTGGTATACCTGTTCAAAGGGGCCTCATTCTAGTCTTTTTTTTTAAAAATGTGGTGAATTGTGACAGGGTCTTCCTCTGCCAGGACCCTATTCAAGACAAAGTTCAACTGGCCAATGATTGTCTTGCTCAGCTGCAGGGAGGGAGTCACAGTCACTTTGGAAAGAGATGAGCCAAGACCGGTTTGGCTCAGTGGATAGAGCGTCGGCCTGTGGACTGAAGGGTCCCAGGTTCGATTCCGGTCAAGGCATGTGCCTGGGTTGCGGGCACATCCCCAGTGGGAGATGTGCAGGAGGTGGCTGGTCGATGTTTCTCTCTCATCGATGTTTCTGACTCTCTGTCTCTCTCCTTTCCTCTCTGTAAAAAATCAATAAAAATATTAAAAGAAAAAAAAAAAAGAGATGGCACAAAATCAAGGGACATGATTGAGGACTAATGGGCTGTAGAAGTCCAAGTGGAAAAAACCGGCCAAGTGCTTCTACTTGGAACAGAGGCCCAGGTCATCCATGAAGGAAGAAGCTTCCTGCCACCAGAGAGCCATTTTGCAGAGCCACCATTAACTAGGGAGGGCCTGCCAGCTGCAAAGTCATCTCCCAGGACCTCAGCTGGGCGCTACTTGGGACGGTGTCCCCGGCAGCTCCCAGTCACTCGGCCCCAGGAAATGCCTTCCTGTAACTATACTGCGTCAGCACTGACTCCTGGAAATGCCTTCCTCCAATAGTGGTGCAACCTCCTCTCCCAAGACACAAACAAGCCACGTCCTCTGCAGGCTGACTTGGGGCTCTCCATGTC
This sequence comes from Myotis yumanensis, assembly GCF_028538775.1. Taxonomy (NCBI): domain Eukaryota; kingdom Metazoa; phylum Chordata; class Mammalia; order Chiroptera; family Vespertilionidae; genus Myotis; species Myotis yumanensis. Next base: position 18,950,413 of record NW_027223762.1, read on the forward strand.
CTTCTTGGGAGTCAGTTCTGTGAGGGTTGTGGGAGGGGGAGGAGGAATCTGGTATGAATGGGTTCTTCCTCCTTTGGCAAAGCCATCACCATCAAAATGGTTCTCATCCTCTAGGCATAATGAACTTCTCCCAGGAGAAATCTGTCAGACCTCGACACTGATTCTTAGAGTCTCTCTTTCCAGACTCACAAACTCACCATCATCTGGAGGAGGATCCTGTCTTCTTCCAGATCCCTGGAGACCATCTGCCTCCTTTGTGTTCTCACCTTGGGCAATGCCTGAAATGTATCTGATACCTCTAGTCCCATCCTAGTCGTGTGTTTATAGAAATCTGGCTTCGACTGGACACCCAAGCCACAGGCTCAGATTCTCATATGTACAAAGGATAGGAGGAACATGGTGGCTGTTTACAAAGTCCCGGTAAAGTATATATTAAAATACTATCAACTTTCAGGAAAGAATATGGCAGAGTACTACTTCGCTCCATTATCTTCTCCTTTATACTATACTAACAGAACTCCTAGAGTAATGATTATACGTTTCTCCACCTACCCTGAAGTTTGATCTTATGTGAATAAGTTCTGGCCAGTGGGGTGTGAGAGGAAGTAATGTGTAGAACTTTCAGGATGTATCCTTAAAGGGAGGGGGTCTGCCCCTCTCCAACATTCCTTCTCTTTGCCTCCTCTCCTTCATCCTGCTGCTCTAAATGTGGACATGGTGGCAAGCCTTCTTGGACTTCAGGACATAACCTACAGATGGTAAAGCAACAAATTAACAGGCACATTGAACAGAACAGCTATACTAACCTTGGACCACCTGTTGAGAGAAGCAGTCTACCATGGCTCTGAGCATCTCTGAACATCTTTTTTTTTTTTTTTTTAATATATTTTTATTGATGTCAGAGAGGAAGGGAGAGGGAAAGAGAGATAGAAACATCAATGATGAGAGAGAATCATTGATTGGCTGCCTCCTGCATACCCCCCACTGGGGATCGAGCCCGCAACCTGGGCATATGCCCTGACCAGGAATCGAACCCACGACCTCTTGGTTCCTGGGTCGACGCTCAACCGCTGAGCTACACCCGGCTGGGCATCTCTGAACATCTTTTTTGGAAATGCCAAGAATGCATACTGCGGACCACTCTTCCACTGACCATTTCTCAGGGTTGAGTTTGCAATGAGCAGGCTCCAGGCATGAGGTAACATCATCTCTCAAAGAGTAGGCTGGCTTACCACTTATTGTAAAATGGTAGATTCCAGTTATAATGCAAACCTACTGTGTGTGGAGTGTCCACCTTGATCCCTCCATGTTGGTCTTGGAGGGCATGGGGAACCAGTACCAACATGATGTCCATGCTGCTTGCTATGCGGTGAGCAATGAAATCTTTTGTCTTAGACCCAGGAATCTTGTTTTGATTTGGAAAAAAAAATGTTTATAATACCTCAGTAGAAATTTGTCATTCAAGCTGTGCCAAATAGATCCATTCAAAAGCCAGGAATTATAAGAGTGAGAAGTGACTGCTGTTTGGGACCTCTTGAGCAAGTGGAATTAAGGAAATCATACCATGGCTGGTTTTCATGGTTAGTAATATCAAAGGCAATGAATCAAAAGTTACTGAATCATGCTGGCAAGATCATGACAGTGAATTCTCCACATTTATTTGAGTCAGATAATTTTTAAATACTTCTTAAGCCCTAACCGGTTTGGCTCAGTGGATAGAGCGTCAGCCTGCGGACTGAAGGGTCCCAGGTTCGATTCCGGTCAAGGGCATGTACCTTGGTTGCAGGCGCATCCCCAGTAGGAGGTGTGCAGGAGGCAGCTGATCGATGTTTCTCTCTCGTCGGTGTTTCTAACTCTCTATCCCTCTCCCTTCCTCTCTGTATAAAATCAATTAAAAAATATATTTTAAAAAAATACTTCTTAAATGTTACTCTCTGTCAAGAATTATATTCACCTATATATATTTTTTTAATGTATTTTTATTTATTTCAGAGAAGGAGAGATAGAAACATCAATAATGAGAGAGAATAATTGATCGACTGCCTCCTGCATGCCAGGCGCTGGGGATCAAGCCCACAACCTGGGCATGTGCCCTGACCTCCTGTTTCCTAGGTTGATGCTCAAACACTGAGCCATGCCGGCCAGGCTCACCTATACTTTTTGATACAAGATTTCATATTATAAGGAATGGAGTCTAGATAATCTTGGAGAGCAATTCCCTGACCTGCCGTTAGACAAGTGGGGATGAATCTGCTTCTGGATAAGTTGAATCTGCCCTTTGAAAAACAGCAAGGTACATGAAAAGGTTGCAGAAAGGTTCAAGCAGGGTTGCATCACTACCGCATTAGCCCGGGGACCAAGGCAGGCAAAGATAAAACAGAAATAGAAGTGAGGATGTGGCAACACCTGCTACCGAACCACTGACAAAATGTTGAAAGCTCTTTTGAGACACAGGTATTTCTATGTGTTGAAATAGTGTAGATGTTTGACCACTCTGATGAAATTAGCTCCGTTACTCTTTCTGGTGGGTACATATTGGTTTTGCCTGGTTAGCATACATTCTCTCTTTGGGAATAGCATCTAGATTTTCCCTGAGGGAGTTACCTCTTCCCATTCTCTCGGTCCACATTGTTGAGTGAAGCTGACTATCGTACCAGTACTTGGTTCAGAAGGGCCCAGAACCAAGTGATTTCATGCCGGGACTTTTGTCGCTTTTACTGAGATTGTTATTGTGAATAACATAAGCTAGAAATCATAAGTATAAAGAGTAGTCCTGAAATTAATACCATCACCGTGGAAAACTGAATCAGGAAGAGCTAAATACCAAGTCTTACTGACACAATTTGGCCCAGATCCAGCCATGCCTAATTCCAAAAGCTGATTTTTTAAAATTTGGAATTACCATAAAAATTAGAAGATGAACATTTTACATTGGGGTGATGTGTTAGAATTTATGAAGTGCTTTGGAATCCACGTTCTCAGTTGACCACAATAGTAGGCAACATGTAAGGAAGTGGTGAAATGTTCCTATCTCTGCAGTCAAGCTGCCTGGGATCAAATCTTGGTTTCCTGACTTACTAACCATGTGACCTGAACAAGTTACTGACCCTCTCTAAATCTTAATTTCTGTATCAGATAATAGTGCCTGCCTCATAGGGATGCTTATCATGATGTTCAGTAAATTTTTAGTAATTTTTACTAGCAATCAATTAAGAGTAATTGGATGGGTCAATCATGTGATATTATTCCCATTTTACAGATGAGGAGACTGAGGTTCAGAGTGGTTGAACGAATTGCCAATAAATTCTAGTCCTCTTAAACCAGGTCTTCTGGTAGCAGGGCCAATTCTCCACTACAACATTGTACTTACGAATGTCTTGTGTATTCATTTAATAATTATTTATTGAGCACCTAAAATTGCCAGTCACTATGCTTGGTGCTAGAGAATTCTGAAATAATCCCAATATGACAAAACATCTTTAGGCAACCCTAAATGTATAACTAACTTGTGGCTAGTCCTCATACTCTGTTTCTTTCTTTCTTTCTTTTTATCATACTTTCTTTCATCCAGCATTGACTAGTAATGAATTTACTGAATTTTTATGGAAGATAAAGATGAGCATTTACCATATTAGACTGTTAATTCCTTGAAAGGTGAGGATCATGTTTTACTTATCAATATAGAACTAGCACTTAGCACAATGCCTGGCACATACTTGTTGAATATTTGACAAATGAGCAACATGCCGTGCAGCTAAATTTAATCTACCTTCCTCAATAGCTTCTCACCTGCCCCCAGAATGCCTCCCCAGCAGCTGCTCCAAAATTGTTGATGAAACAGAGTTGAATTAACTGTGAAGAATTCTACCTCTCATGAACCTGATGGGATTCTCCCAGGTATTCCTGTTTTCCAGGTACAAGTGGTTTCCATCTGAAACTAAGTAGAGTGATGGTTGGGTTAAGAAAAAAAAAATCGAAATATTGAGTCAGGGAGCCAATAGTTGAGTAAACAGTTGCAACAACAAAAGGTACTCATGGAAAGATAAGAAATGATCTAAGACAGTGCATGCTGAGTGCCCAACGAGGAGCACTAGCAATAAACACCAATGGAGTTCAAAGCAATGAGAAAGAAAACAGGAAGGTGGTGATGTACCAACCTGGTTGAAAAGAATCTGTTCTAGATCTCTTTATAGACAAACTCTGAGGTGCTGTGAGTTGTTTTTATTGTTATATCTCAGAGTTTCCTCTGCATAGCAGCAGCCTGTCAACAGCTTAAGGCTCTGGAGCCAGCCTTTTTCATGAGCCCAGAGTCTGATAGGTCCCAGGAACAGCACACCTGCAGTTTTTGTGTAGAATGAGGGGGTGGAGCCTAGTAACAGGGCTCAGATTTCCTTATTTCTGGCTCCCCAGCACTCAACTTAGAGGACTTACCCACAGCTGAGGACAGGGACAGAACTTATTCTTCACCTGTCCATGCATCACTGGCTGAAAGAAAAGATATCCACTCTAAGTAACTCCTCATTGACATAAATGTCACAATTCCTACTCCCTTACCTCATAACTTTCCTCTTGGCCCCTCTCCCCAAAATAAAAATAAATTCCCCCTAGAATTTGACAATGCTTTCTTTGCAAGATTACTACCTTGCTTCTGATCTAATCCAACCTTGGAGATGGAGAATATTTTCTTAGATTTCTTATTTTTTTTTAAGTGCATAAATATTTCTTTTAGAGTATGACCGTGAGACTAGGGAAATGAGATATCCTGGTAAGAAAAATCAAGTGTTGTGCCTGACATCTGCCTTAGCACAAGGTAGTCTTATTTGGCTCTATATGTTAAATCCTTAAAAGCAAAAGGAAAATGAAATCAATAAGTGTACTCCTGCCCTAGCTGGTTTGGCTCAGTGGATAGAGCGTCAGCTTGTGGACTGAAGGGTCCTGGGTTTGATTCCGGTCACGGGCATATGCCTGGGTTGCTGGCTCGATCCCCAGTGTGGGGCATGCAGGAGGCAGCCAATCAATGATTCTCTCTCATCATTGATGCTTCTGTCTCTCTCTCCCTCTCCCTTCCTCTCTGAAATCAATAATCTACACTAATAAAAGAGAAACATGGTAATTGGCGTACGACCGCTACCCTTCCCATTGGCTAATCAGTGAGTATATACAAAGTAACTGTCAGCCAAGATGGCGGCCGGCAGCCAGGCAGCTGATGCGAACAGGGAGGCTTGCTTCCTTCAATGACAGAGGACTCCAACGTTCCCCGCCGGCCTCTGAGCTTCAGTTGGAAACATAGTAACATTTATAGAAGATAAACAAAAGCCCAGAAACCTCCTGTCAGTCAGCCGGGATCTCAGAGCTGGAGTCGCAACATTGTTTCGAATGCAGAAAACAAAGGCCAGAAACCTGCTTTCAGCCGAGCCTCAGAGAGAAAGCCGGCTCTCAGCTCCAGTGACAGCCATAGAAGGTAAATAAATGCCAGAATAAAAAAAAAAAAAGAAGAAAAGGAGAGGTTTGGAGCTTCAGTCACCCACCAGCCTGAAAACGGCCCTCAACCCCTCACCCAGACTGGCCAGGCACCCCAGTGGGGACCCCCACCCTGAAGCAACAAGATGGCAGCTAATTTGCACACTGAAGGCAGGCGGCAGCAGGCAAGGCTGTCTGCGGTCTGGGACCCGGATCTGTGACCCTGCCGGGCAGGATCAGTGGAGCCGCGAGGCCTCCCGGCACCGGGATCAGCGTGACAGGGGGCAGCGCCCAAACCCCCTGATTGCCCTGCAGCTCTGTGTGTGACAGGGGGCAACGCCCAAAACCCCTGATTGCCCTGCGGCTCTGTGTGTGACAGGGGGCAACGCCCAAACCCCCTGATTGCCCTGCAGCTCTGTGTGTGATAGGGGGCAGCGCCCCAACCCCCTGATTGCCCTGCGGCTCTGTGTGTGACAGGGGGCAGCACCCCAACCCCCCCCCCCCCACGGGCTCTGCTCTATGTGAGACAGGGTAGAGCCATACCTCCCCATCGGCCCTGCTCTGAGTGTGACAGTGGCGGCGCCCCAACCTCCTGATCGGCCCTGCTCTGTGTGTGACAGGGTGTGGCGCCCCAACTCCCCCCCCCCCCCATGGACCCTGCTCTGTGTGTGACAGGGGGTGGTGCCCCAACTCCCCTATTGGCCCTGCTCTGTGCGTGAAAGGGGGTGCTCCTCAACCCCCTGATCGGCCCTGCTCTGTGCGTGACAGGGGGGAGCTCCCCAAACCCCTGATGGGCCCTGCTCTGTGCGTGACAGGGGGGAGCTTCCCAAACCCCTGATTGACCCTGCTCTGTGCATGACAAGGGTAGCTCCCCAACCCCCTGATCGGCCCTGCTCTGTGCGTGGCAGGGTGTGGCGCCACAACCTCCCCATCGACCCTGCCTTGAGTATGACAGGGAGCGGTGCCCCAACCCCCCAATCGGCCCTACCCTGAGCGTGACTAGGGGTGGCATCGCAACCTCCCCATCCGCCCTGCTCTGTGCATGACAGGGGGCGGCACCCCAGCTCCCCAATCGGCCCTGCTCTGAGCCCGACCAGGCGCTGCACCTAGGGATTGGGCCTGCCCTCTGCCACCCGGGAGCAGGCCTAAGCCAGCAGGTCATTATCTCCCAAGGGGTCCCAGACTGCGAGAGGGCACAGGCCAGGCTGAGGGACCCCCCTCTCCCCCCCCCCCCCCCAGTGCACAAATTTTTGTGCACCGGGCCTCTAGTATATATATATATATATATATATATATATATATATATATATATATGAAGAAGTGTACTCCTTACATCTTAGAGAGACATCATGGTATGTTTCATTTTCTACTGACTCAAGCTACAAAGCCTCCCTAGTGACACTTGGGTTTGGCCATTCAAATGTATTTATTTCTTTCCAGTGACAACATGAGTTTGGCAGAACGTTGAGAACGGGCGGCTAAGAAAAGAAAATGCAGTCTTCCTGCTCACAGAAGAGGTTCTAAGACATCCGTGCTAACACGGCATAGCCAAAAGGGCTTGGGTATGAGTCAGCCATAAGTGCTGAGTGGGCTGGTGAGGGCTACAGAGTTCATGAGAAATCACCCACAAGAGTGCTTATCAGTTATTGTACATGTGTGGTACAGTCTATAATTTGACTTGTTTGGGTCTTTTTGTTGTTATGTGTTATGCTTCACCGAAGCCTGCGGCAAGCTCTCGTTTTCCTTTGCTATCAGAATTCCCCTGCTGCACGAATGAGCATTAAGGCTTGGTGGCAAGAACGTTAAATATTCCTTCCAACTACACAGACAGAAAGGGCTAAGAGACAGTTATATTTTATTAGCATCTGATTCCAGAAACATGATCCCAATTCTCCTAATTTCTTAATCATAGATGCTTTTGGCACTCACCATAGCCTCGTTCGATCCTCTCTGAAGTACCTAGGATCCAAATCAGAAGCAGCAGCAAGCAAAGATGAGATGAGTATGCAGTCAAGTAAAACATGTCTTCAGGCTTCCTGCATCCTTCCTTCCTAGGCCTAGTCCTGTCTAGCATTGCCAGATTTAACAAAGAAATGCAGACACAGGCTCCTGTATTTTATCTGACAATCCTATTAAGGCCTTTCGTAGCTCTATTTTAGTTTTCTGCCATCAGAGCCTGAAATTAGTCATCTAAACTTACAGCAATATTTCTCAAAGATTGGTTCCAGATAATCTGCATTCGAATAACCTGGGGAACTGTGAAAAAGGCAGATTCCTGAGTCTCAGCCTAGACTTACAGAATCAGAAACACCAGGGATGGGCCTGGAGATATGTGTTTAAAAATCTCCACAAATAATTCCGAGGCACACTAAAGCACGATTCTTTAATGACCTCGGTGTCTTTCCTCTCCCAGCAGTACATACGTAAAGCCTTTTTCTGCTTGTGCAAAGGAGATAATAAAAGTAGAGTATCAGGTATTTATAAGGACCTTATTAAATATTTGTTTCCTTAATGCCTTCTTTTTTGTTTTTCCTTAATGCCTTCTTAAAGGCACTCTGAACTTCAGAAAAAAGTGGGAGGCTGCCTCTGCTCACCCCTATGCACACCTGACCACCGAGGACTGACCTGTCCTAGGCGGCCACTCCAGGCCGGCAGCCAGGAGAGCCTTTGGGCAGCAGCTCCAGCAGAAACATGCCCAGAGCTTCTCCCTGTGGGACAAACAGAATGGATCTTCAGCCAGTGTGCAGTGTGCCAAGCGCATGACCCCTTCCCTAACAACCCCTGGACTTCTTTCCCCTCTGGATCAAAGAGTTAACTTAAAGGGGGAATTTCCCCACAAGATCCCTTTCAACGTCCCTAATTCTGCTCGGTGCATTTTCTAACTTTTAGTCTGAAAGTCAACCACCAACATTAACGAACAGCTCATTGCACGTTAAGAACCTTTGGGCCAGAAGCGGGGGTAGAATCCTGCAGGTTCAGGATTGGGTTTAGAAAAACTACAAGCCCCAAAATGCAACTTCATCTTCCAAAGACTACCATTCCCAACATGCAATGCAGCCAAGGTTAGCAAAGGAAAAGAACCAAAAGCACGGTTGGAAATTTTGCATTTAGGTGACCCTTGGCAACGAAAAGATTAGAAAGGCCGCAGGGGGTATTTTCTGCAGGAGTGGTCACTCCCCAAATCCAGGCAAGGAAGGGGAGGAGTCTGAGCCGGGTCCCACCCCTTTCCCAGTAAACTTCTGTCGCTCCCACTTCGGCTGTAGGACTTGGAAGGGACAGGAGTCCCAGCACACCCTGCTTTCCCCATGGTTTCGGTGACCAGATCCGTGTTTGGAGAGCTGCCCTCGGGGGCAGGGACAGTGGAGAAGTTCCGGCTGCAGTCAGACCAGCTGAGAGTGGACATCCTCTCTTGGGGTTGCACCATCTCGGCCCTGGAGGTCAAAGACAGGCAGGGCAGAGCCTCAGATGTAGTGCTGGGCTTTGCCGAGTTGGAAGGTGGGTTAAACTCTGCCCCGGTTGCAGGCGGGCCTCAGGCCCACCCTGCCCGCGGCCGGGATGGGGCTGCTCCGGGAGCAGGGACCGAGGGGAAGGGCCCGAGCTTGGGACCTGCGGGTCAGGAATGCTTGCAACCCGCTCACTCTCTGTGTTGTATCCAGTGCTCGGAAAAAGACCGAATGAACAGCGATAGGACTTGGCCTCTGGTTATCCATTCAGGCGTTGCCTCGATTGATTTAAAAAGTCAGTCGAGGGTCAGATAAAACTCCAGCAACCCTGGAGCGATCTTTGAACCGCCTGAAGAGGAAAAGGCAGGCTGGAGGGGGTGTGGCTCCCAGTTCCTCCCTCAGGCCTTTTCTCAACAAGGAAAATCAAAGACCTGCGTTTTCTACTTCCTTTTTCCTGGATCAGAGTCTCTGAGGCATGGTTGTCTCAGAGGATGCAGACAGCTTATCCACTTGGGTCTGGGTGGGGTTAGTGACCAGCAGGCTCTGGCTGCTCAGGGACCATGTACAGAATGGAACGCGGAAGACCTACTCATGGTCTAGAAATGAGGTCTTCTCCTAGCTAGGGTGGACTTTTATCCTGTTGGAATCCGTGGGCAATTAAGATCGTATATTACTATATGCATTTAAAAACTGTTAATCCAGTTACCTCATCCAATGAGACAGATGAGGTCCTCAACCTCATACAGCTTGTAGTTTAGCTGGGGACAGGGCCATTAGCCAAATAACTGCATAAATAAATAATTGCAATCGCAGTTTGATGGCAATAAAGGAGAGCATACCTAGTGTTCTCTTGGTAGTAGGGGTGCAACTGGACAGGAAATGAGGTCTGAAATAAAGTTGGCAAAGGGACACTGTTGAGAATTGATATCCTCTGCCCGGTGGTAGAGGTGGGAACAGTCTGCTTGGAGAGGAGGTTTGAGGTTTTCTTTTAGGCGTGTCCTTCTGTCTGGGTCTTTAGATATGTAGCATGGCTCCGAGTTGGATGTCAACAGAAAACTCTTGAGAGTATTGGGTTTCCCTTAGGAAACTGAAATTTGCTTCCCATTTCCTTATCAAAATGTATTATCAGAATATCCCTGAGGATCCTATTCCTTGCCCTCTAATTGTCTTTATCTGCGTTGGAGTTTCCACTGCTTGGTTTGGAGAGGGGGCAGGTCATCTTGGAGAGGGAGTAGGTAATCTTCGGCAGAATTTCTTTGGTAACTTCAGCAAATCTATTACAGGAGACTCCAGCGTAGGAAAGTACAGGGATGTGGGGGAAATCAGCTCCATATCCCCTTGAATTTCTGGAGGTGGGTGTTCGCACCTGTCTTCAAAGTCAGAAGGCAAGAAGCATGGTTGACAAATGACAAAAGAGGCTTCCTCATTTTGCTGAGTCACCTCTCTCTGTCACTAGCATAACCATTTTCTAGGCTGAAACAAACCATAAAGAGCTTACTTGACTGGTGCAAAATTGCCCATGGAGTCAAAGAATTGGGTACTTGGCCTACAATTGCAGAACCAGTAAAGAACTGGAGACGATAAGCTAAGAGCACCTGTTTTTATCATCTCATTTCTATCTCGGCTTTATCACTATTCAGGATGTAACTGCCCTCCCTCTATACACACACCACACACACACACACACACACACACTGTTCATATCATTTTTAGTTTTGATGTGAGTTACATGGATCTTAAAGCACAAGGTGGCTTTCTGGAATTCATATGAAATATGTGTCATGATAACATGGCACCAGGGAAGCACTGGCATAGAAGTGCCGATTTTGTGAGGGCATTTATACAACTGTCTCCATGAGTCTATGACTCGTGGGAGTCTGAGTGAAAGAAAATATTCCCAAATGTTCTTAAAAGGGAGAAGAAAAAAAAACTGATCCCCTGGCTTGTATTGTATTGCCCTCCATGTAATTAACATCTCTTGGGAAAGTTGAATAGAATTTTCTTAACCAGAATGCGTCACAGGCTTCACAAAAAGCAGCAAGAGAGACATTTTCATTTCTATGCTATAATTTAAATAATTTATGTTAAAAGAAAATCAAGCTGTTTTCAAAAGAGAAATTGGAAAAAAGCCCTGAGAATATCAAGCAATACTTTCTAATATATTCAGCCATCTTCAAGGCTATGGCAGGCAGCCCCCTTGTTCCCTTTATAAGGCCCTGTCCTTCAGTGTGAGAGTGTGTGTGTGTGTGTGTGTGTGTGTGTGTGTGTATTCCTTTAGTATTGCCAAAAATAAGGAAGACTTCATAACAGGAAGCATAATTGTCTCAATCAGAATACAGTTATGGCTGCATAACAATATTTTGGTCAAGGTCGGACCACACTACAGTAGTATACCAACCATATAGCCTAGGTGTATAGCAGGCTATACTATCTAGGTTTGTGTAAGTGCATTCTATAATGTTTGCACAAAGGTAAAATCTCTCAATGTGTCCCCATCGTTAAACTGCGCATAACAGAATTATGAAATGTCTCTCTGCTGCTATTGTGATCAATTCTAGTGTATTAAAACCCATGTTAAGAAATTGGCAACAGTGGTTGCCCTTAAGCAAAGACTCTGGGTAGCTGGGGTACAGGGATAGGAAGGAGACGTAATGTTCACTATATAGTCTAAGAATGTCTGAGTATGTAAGTGTTAAAGAAACAAACTGAGGCTAATAACTTAAAGCAATAAGATGTAACAGAGCAAGGGGTTACCTTCATTACCGTGTCCCCTAAAATGCTTTGAGCCACTGGGAAGAGCTGAGCGTGGATAATTCCATGAGACGTGGTCCTTTTGTAACTGCCAGATTGATGTGAATGAACTATCGCCAATTTCCCAGGAAGATTATATAAACTGCTTGGCTGATGACCACGACCTGAGGTCAGAACAGCTCAATTCCTCCTTGGGTAAATGAGATCTTTCTTCTGTAGAATTCTAAAGAGCTAAATCACATGGTCTTTTAGTTACGGGCTGGGAAAATCAGTCACGCCTCCAGTGAGTTTTTCTGCCATATTTTGTATTTAAAATATTTTTAAATGTTTTTCATTTGCATGTCCCACCTGCAATCATTATGACTTCTTTCCAAACCTGTGATGAGAACATTTGCTTATAAGCCACAGATACAAACAACCTACCCATACAATCAATGCAACTCCTTCCCCTCCATCTTCCCCCCAGTTACCACCACACACCCAGCTATTACTGTCATGAGAGCCATTATGGAAAAACTAGAAAAAAATAGCTATAGTGTTTTTGGAAAACCTGAGTTCATAAGAGGGGTTACCCTGGAGGAAAGGGGACCAGTTTAGAGCCTGCAGTTTAATATTACAGATGCCCCAGAGTGCCCTTAAGGGAGTATTGAGGATTCCTGGTTTAAATCTGCTTTGTCCCTGAAAGCTGTGTGACCGTGGGCAAGTTGTTTAACCTCTCCAGACCTATTTCCTCTCCGAAACAAGTGGATAATGATGATTAAATGTGCTGTTGGCTGTGATAGTATCTGACTGTGGTGAACAAGTAATAATTTTTATCTTCTTTCCTTCATTTGCTCCCAAATACCTTCTCTCTCAGTACTTGAACTTTTTATTTCACTTTGTTAGCACTGAAAACAAAAATAGCATGGAGATTCATCTGGGACAGCCAGCAGCCATTGAAAAATATATAAAATATGTGGGAAGCTTAAAGTGCTCGTCAATTAAAGTAATGTTTGTTTTCCTCAAAAAGCCAAAGGAAAGTGAATCAGGGTGAGGGTGAGGGGGGGGGGGTTGACCGAGACTAGTGAGCAATTTTGTTTGAGACTTTAAGGTACTCTGGCTAAGGTTTGGGCTGTCTGAGGTACATACAGCCAAACAATTTTTGAACAGAAATTCTGCTTTCTTTGCATTTTTCAGCTCCTGAAAAACAAACCAATGCTCCACATTATACATCATCAGGGAAATGCAAAGTAAAACAGGACCTAATAGAATGGCCAAAGCTCAGAACACGGACAATACCAAATAGCAGCTAGGATGTGGAGCAGCAGGAACTCTCATTCATTGCTGATGGGAATGCAGAATGGCACAGCCACTTTGGGAGACAGTTTAGTAGTTTCTTACAAAACTAAACATATTCTAACCATATGATCCATCAGTCATGCTCCTTGGTATTTACTCAAAGAGCTAAAATCTTACACCCACACAAAAACCTGCACATGGGATAGCTATAGTAGCTTATTCATAATTGCTAAGATGTTCTTCAGTAGGTGAATGGGTAAATAAACTGGGGTACATCCAGATCATGGGATATTATTCAGTGCTAAGAAGAAATGAGCTATCAAGCCACAAAAAAAAAAAAAAAAAAAAAAAAAAAAAGACAGGAAGGACCCTTAAATTACTAAGTGAAAGAAGCCCATCTGAAAAGGCTACATACTGTATGATTCCAACTATATGACATTCTGGAAAAGGCAAAGCTATGGAGACAGTAAAAAAGATCAGTAGTTGCCAGGGACTAGGGGGATGGGAGGGATAGATAGGCAATGCACAGAAGATTTTTGGAGCAGTGAAAATACTCTGTATGATATTATAATGGAGGGTACATTTGTCCAGACCCATATAATATACAGCACTAAGAGTGAACACTAATGTCAGCTATGGACTTTAGGTAATGATAATGTGTCAATGTAGACTCATCCTATATAATAAAAGGGTAATATGCAAATTGACCCTAACAGCAGAACAACTGGGAATGACTGGTCACTATGACACACACTGACCACCAGGGGGCAGACGCTCAATGCAGGAGCTGCCCCCTGGTGGTCAGTGTGCTCCCACAGGGGGAGCTCTGCTCAGCCACAAGCCAGGCTGATGGCTGCCAGCACAGCAGTGGTGGCGGGAGCCTCCTCAGCTAAGGATGTCCGACTGCAGCTTAGGCCTGCTCCCCGCTGGCAAGTAAACATCCCCCGAGGGCTCCCGGGCTGCCAGAGGGATGTCTGACTGCCAGCTTAGGCCCGCTAACCCGGGGAGCGGGCCTAAGCCAGCAGGTGGATATCCCCCGAGAGGTCCCAGACTGTGAGAGGGCACAGGCTGGGCTGAGGGACCCCCCCCCCCCCAGGGCACAAAATTTTGTGCACCGGGCCTCTAGTCAGTTATAATAAATGTACCACTCTTGTGGGGGATGCTGATAATGGGGAAGGATATGCATGTGTGAGGGCAGGGGTTATTTAGGAATCTCTATCTTCAGCTCAATTTTTCTGAAAGTTTTCTTGATTTTTCTAAAGTGTCCCACCAGTGTGGCTCAGTGCTTGAGTGTTGGCACGTGCACCAAGAGGTCACAGGTTTGATTCCCACTCAGAGCACATGCCTGGGTTTCAGGCTTGATCCCCAGGAGTGTGTGTGCAGGAGGCAGCCAATCGATGTTGATGTTTCTCTCTCATCAGTGTTTCTATCCCTCTCCCTTCCTCTCTCTCTAAAATCGGTAAAAAACATATTTTAAAAAATAAATAAATAAAGTCTATTAAAAACAAAAACCAAGAAAAGGTTGTCTGGCCCTTGGGGACTCCTTTTGGTTACCCAGTGTTAGGGTTTTAAAGCTACAGCTTCAGGAAGAGAGGAGAGTGGGAGAAAGGTGGGAGCTGATAGAGATCAGCCTGCCTGTGCTGAGAGATGGTAGTAAGGTCAACTAATCAGAAAGCCTTGTGCTTTCCAAGTCATGTGATGCACAAGAACAAGTATTTAGGAGCCAGAGTATCTGCATTCAAATCCCGGTTTGGCCATAACTAGCTGTATGTTTGGGGGCAAGTTACTTCACCTTTCTGTTCTCGGTTTCCACACCTGCTAATAATAGTGTCTACCTTATGGAAGCATTCTGAGGATGAAATGAGTTAAATGTACAGCATTTAGAAAGTGGCTGAGACTTTGAAAGCGCAGTGTTAGCTGTGACGACAGTCCACGGGCAGGACTCTGAGGACCTGCAGATTAGCAAGAAGTGAACCAGGAAAGACCTGGAAGAGAAGATGAATGCTTCCGTTAGGCCCAACCAGTTGAGTAATGGGAACCTGTAACTGGCCTACTCGGTTCAGGGTCCATGTCCTAAGAGCCCCTCCAGCTGTGGTAAAAACAGCGCATAGGCTTAAATTGCATGCTCTTCTGATCCACAGTAGATGTGATGGGTACACAGGACTGCAGAAGGGGGAATGGAATTCGAGGGCCTCTGAGTGAAAAATAGAGTAGAAAGCAATCTTGGTGATAATACAAAAAACAAACTACCTCCAAACCTTAATCTCTGCCAATGTAATCTAAGCTAGAAGATTATAGCACAGAGGAACTTAAAGAGAAGGAAAATACTGTAATATGCCCAGGCACCAAGTTGTAAGTACAGGACACTAGCTATCTTTCTTTTATTCCTCCTCCCCCCCAAAATACTGACAACAGTTTATTCTCATGGATATGCCATGTAGCCACATTGAGAGACCTTAAGACATTTGATAACTGAAAATGTAGCAAAACAGCGTGTATAGTTCTCTATATGTAGAATGTGTGTTTTTTAAAGTACGTGTATATGCCTAACTGTTACCAGTAGTTATCAGGAAGCAGAGGAGCTGAGAGGTGGAGGAGAACTTTATGTTTTACTCTATTGAGGTTGCCAGATTCAGCAAAGAAAAATACAGGATGCCCAATTAAATAGGAATTTCAGATAAATAACATTTTTAAATATCTTATTTTTAAGTATGTGCCATGTATAACAATAATATGGACATACTTATACTAAAATGTTTTCATTATTTACCTGAAATTCAGATTTAACTGGGTGTCCTACAGTTCCTCTGGCAAGCCTACTCTATATTCTTGTGTATTATTTAACACTCTTTAAAGGACATTTGATGTACTGATTACATGATTTTTTTTAATGAAAAGAGAAGAAAGATAGTTTCTTTTCAAGACTACACATAAATGTAACTAAGAAAATTGATTGGCCTGGGCAGGGAGGGGGGAAGCAGATTACAAAGCAGCATGTACACTAAGACCCCTCTTTTTTATAAAAAGAAGAAAATCACCCGTATGCATATACTAGAAGACAGAGGATGTGCGTAAGAATAGTAACAGTGGTTCTGCCCTGGCCAGGTAGCTCAGTTAGTTAGCATCCTCCCAGCACCACGATTGTAGGTTCATCTCCGCCAGGGCACATGCAAGAGTCAACCAATGAATAAGTGGAACCACAATTTGATGTTTTGCTCTCTCTTTCTCTATCTCTGTCTAAAATCAATCAATAAAAAAAATTTAAAAACCAGTGGTTCTGTCTGTTGATGAGGTTAGGATGGTTTAAGTGTCTTCTTTGTGCTTTATAATGTTCTTTAAAAATGTTTACCACTCGCCGAAGCCGGTTTGGCTCAGTGGATAGAGCGTCGGCCTGCGGACTGAAGGGTCCCGGGTTCGATTCTGGTCAAGGGCATGTGCCTGGGTTGCGGGCACATCCCCAGTGGGAGATGTGCAGGAGGCAGCTGGTCGATGTTTCTCTCTCATCGATGTTTCTAGCTCTCTATCTCTCTCCCTTCCTCTCTGTAAAAAATCAATAAAATATATTTTTTATTTATTTTTTATTTTTTTATTTTTAAATATTTTATTGATTTTTTACATAGAGAAAGGGAGAATAGAGAGTTAGAAACATCGATGAGAGAGAAACATCGATCAGCTGCCTCCTGCACACCTCCCACTGGGGATGTGCCCGCAACCAAGGTACATGCCCTTGACTGGAATCGAACCTGGGACCTTTCAGTCCGCAGGCTGACGCTCTATCCACTGAGCCAAACCAGTTAGGGCTAAAATATATTTTTTAAAAAAAATGTTTACCACTCTGGAAAGGGGAAAGGTCATGTGTAGAGAACACCATTTTCTGTGCTGCCATGAGGGTATACCCCAGTTGTTCCTTTGCAGCTGCCCTCAAGAGAAAGTGGTGCCTAGCAGTGTGAGCCTCACCTTCAGTTTGAAGTTTACAAAACTGTCAAACCCTGTCCTTGCAGGGTACCTCCAGAAGCAGCCCTACTTTGGAGCCGTGGTTGGCAGGGTGGCCAATCGAATTGCCAAGGGAACATTCACAGTGGACGGGAAGGAGTATAAGCTGGCCATCAACAATGGGCCCAACAGTCTGCATGGAGGAGTCAGAGGGTTTGATAAGGTGAGTCGGGGGCACTGGGTCAGTCCTCACCTGGCACACTTCACACAGGGCCTTCGAGCATCCCTGCTGTTTACCAGGCGCAACCCTAGGCCCTGGAGCAAATGCGTGGGAAGGTGATTCAGGAAAGACGCTGCTCCGTGGTTCGGAGGAGCAGGTGCGCTGGCTGTCTCCGGACCCATCCTTGCCTAACTCCTGACTATGAAAGGACAGTGACCTTGACTTAGGAAGACAGGGAACGACTTCCTCAGGGTTGGACCAGGGAGTCGAGTTGACCGTAAGCACAGCAGGAAAGTAGATTGAAATGATAGTGACCACTTACTGCCCAAAGTATTTTCATGTATTATCTCTCACCCTTACTAGAACCCTGTATTATCCCCAAATGAGAAATCTGAGGCTGCAAAAGGCCACATGCTCCTAAGTTGGGCTGCCTGGCCAGAAGGCCTCATTCCTTCACAACTGCTGCTCTCCACCTCGGCCACCACTGTGGATGCCCCCAATCCAGCACGCACCCCTGTATCTGTGGTTAAGCTCTGCTGCATTCAGGCCTACCTCTCCATGCCCCCAACTTATCCCCTATTCTCCCCAGTTCCCCTTTTCCACATTAAAACTCCCACTCCCCCAGAGAGTCTGGGGAAAAACGAGGCAAGGAAAGCAAACTGACCCAACAGCTTCTCCCTGAGCAGGGACGCCTGGCCTCCCGCCCCCTCCCTGGGTGCAGTCTGCTGGTCAACCCCCAGAGACTCTCTTACTGGTCTCATTCCAGGCTGTGTAGTTCACTTGCCTTTCAAACACACCGCCAGGTGATTTCCTAGCGAAGAGCCAGAGAAGACAGGAACATGTGTGCAGTTAAGGACCACAATTTCTTTCTGCCCCTGACCGCCAGCTCTCCCGGAGAAGAAGTTGGTTACCCTGCTACCCCTGTCCCACCAGCTTCCTGTCTGTGGCCCAGAACCAGACGGCCCCGTCAGTTCCCTTTTCCTCCACAATGGGCGTCCTCGGCCAGGGAGGCACAGAGCCAGAGGGTCCCTGGCATATGCCCGGTCCGTGGGCAAACCGCAACCAGAGAAGTTAGGCCCAGCTCTGTGCGGACCGGGATCTTGAGCGGAGCCTCAGAACAGCACCGTGTTCCTGCTTGTTCCTGTTCCCTCTCGCCCACGGCGGTACTTTCTGTGGTGTTGCTTAACATGTACGCCCTGTATGAACGTAGCAAATGGCAAGTGTGCATGTACACATATTCTTGAATGCAATGTGCCTACTGGGCCCCTTCTGTGAACCAGGGCACATCAGAGGCTGGGGCTTTCTGAGGCTCACAGTACAGTGAGGGAGCGGGACTCTTCCATAAACCACTGGTATAAGCCCATAATATAGACGCCGGTGGTGTGATAGAGGAACTGGGCACGAACAAATGCATAGCAACGGGGGAGGTGGGACTTGAACTGCCCTTGAAGAAAGGAGAGCGTTTCATTCACTGTGTTGATATTGGAGAGCATGGCTGTGCAACAGCCCAGAGAGAAGCGGGGGAACACATGGAATGTTATTATGGAAAGTTTTTGAACAGTAGGTTTTGATATAGTACCATGAGCAGTATCAGATGAACTTTGTTTTCAGCTGTGTTTGAGCTCAACGGTTACAGAATAATTGTTCTTTTGGAGGTATGTGTTTTCTAAAGATGAAATTTGAAGAACCTGACAGGATTAGAAATGGGAGAAGTAAACCTAAAGGTGCAAATCAGGAAATTTTCTGGAAATCTGGAAACGATAGGGTCAGGGAAATCCTCCCATGAATAGGAATGACACTTCCCACGGTATTATACTTATCTGATCATATTGGTTTACACAAAAATCTTTCCATTGTGTTCTTTCTCTAAAGGAGAAAAACAAGGTAGCAAGTTAAGAACATTTCAAGTTTTTTTTATTCCTCAAATTTTCCATTCGGGAGTTTCTTCTTTCCTTCTTTAATCACATATATGACAGGCTTTGTGTGTTCAGTGTCTTGAAAATTCAACCTTCCTGGGAGGTAATTAGGGTCTAAAATTAATTTGTTTCTAAGGTCAGCGAACTTGTTTCAGGCACCAGCTGCTTTCACCATCGGTGAAGGCAGAGTCCCCCGTTCCCGCTGGGTTCCCCTTCCTGGCAAATGCAATGTCACTGAGAGGTGCAGCCAGGAATGGGGGTGGGAGGAGAGGGGGAGGGGGCACAGCCTGGGCTCATGGCCATTCCCCAGGCCAAAGGACTTGTAATCTTTCAAGTCTATTTGGAATGACAGTGTTTGGCCTCAACTCATAGAGATTTTTTTTTTCATTTGAATTCTTTATTTCCTGCTAAAAAATCATATACTCATGGAGATTTGAACAAAACATCCACTGAAACCAAGATGTGTTAAATGTAGACCTGAATTTGAATCCTAGCTCTGTCACTAATTACGTGTATGACTTGACACACACACACCCTTTAAACAGTGGGCATGACGTATTAAAGGTTTCTACTCCACTCCCCTGGGGTGTGGGAGGTAGAAGTGAGCAAGTTAACTCCACTGAACTCAATTTACTCATCTGTAAAATGGGAGTAATAATGTTAATTGGAACCATGTGAAATTGCCACTGTTCAACTATTTTGACCTGCAAAGATGATAATTTTTTTGGTCCTACCAAATCCTCACCTTGTGAAATGATTTAAGTAAAAGCACCAGGTCAGCGGCTGGTGAGCACTCAACAATGACAGTCTCATGTCTGCCAAAGTGCCCCCTGTTCTCCCCTCACTGGGGATTGAGCCTGCATCCTGGTTCACAGATGGATGTTCAACCACTGAGCCACACCAGCTGGGCAAGGTTATTTTTAATACTATTAGCAGATAGCAGATATCACTATATGACACTCAGAATGTACTGCTAAGATTTCAACAAAAAAGTCTCAAAGTAGAGGAAGAAAATATTGTAGACACATATGTATAAATTCAGGGGGAAAGAGTATGGGAAGTGTGAGTAGGTAAAGAGAAAATGTCTTTTCTCTCCAATTCTGTTTAAAACGGGATTTTAGAATAATTAAAATCTAAGCTATTATTTTCAACCTTATGGGTTGTATCATCGTCTCCCTTCCTGGAATCAGTTGTCTTTGATATTGAAATGTGGCATTGAGCTTGGGATTGGAGTGACTAAACAGCTTTGAAAACACTTTTTTTCTAGGTCCTCTGGACCCCTCAGGTGCTGTCAAATGGCGTCCAGTTCTCCCGGGTCAGTCCGGACGGCGAGGAAGGTTACCCTGGGGAGTTAAAAGTCTGGGTAACATACACGCTGGATGGTGGGGAGCTCGTGATCAACTACCGAGCGCAGGCCAGTCAGACCACACCCGTCAACCTGACCAACCATTCTTATTTCAACCTGGCAGGCCAGGTGAGTGACCTTGCCTCTTCTCTCCTGCGATGTGCTTTGTGGAATGAGCTGGGGGAGTGACTGGAGAGACCAACCCAGCATGAAATTACCCTGGTGATGGGGTCACCCCCATGATGATGACATTGCCCAGCAAAGCATCTGGCTCATAGTAGGTGCTCAATAAATGAAAGTTATAGGGAAAGATAGGATGAGTATGTTCTGCTGCCAAGAGAACTAAGTTTTCTTTATGCTCAGGTAACTAACTAGCTATTTTAAGAATTCCCTCTCAACTAACAACATGTACTTACATTTGCTTCACCTACTTCACTCCTACACTCCCTTCCCCTAAAAAATTACTTCCAAGAAAAGTGCTTTCTACCCTTGGACCTTTGGGAATGTGCTCTGCCCATGCCCTTTAGATATGCTGAGAATATCTGTGTGCTCCTACTGTGTGGCCCACCCTGAGTGTGGGGTAGGGACATTACAACCCCCATTAAGTAATTTCTAAACTACCTCATTCCCTCCTAATGCTAATATTTTAGCTTGTTGAGGAGGCGATTGCATGAGACAGAATACAAAAAGCTTAGCTAAATTCTGCAGATTATATCTATTACTTCCTGTTCATCTGAAGAACTCATCAGCGTCTACTGTACTTGAATCACTCACTTTGGCATGATTTTCTATCACGAGATGATGTTCACAGCCAGCTAGTAATAGCTTGCATTTTCACACTCTCTTAGGAGTTTGCTGATGATCTGATTTTTTTCCTAGGATCTTTTCAAATAGCATGAGTTAATTGGTTCTGATATACTTTCCAAAGTCCTCCCTTTAAAAATAAGAAAGATGTTTCTTCACTTGCTCTCTCCTTATCTTCAGGAACTCCCACCATCTTTCTTGAGATCTTAAAGACACACCAAAGTACAAAAACAAAACAAACACGCCCAGCCATAAAAGGCTCTGCAATAATAAACATAAAGGCCCTACTTTTCAAAATAAGTTCAGAAAGAAACTTGACAAAAATAGAACAAAATATTTATGGTTTAATGTAGGTAGCAGATCATGGTGATTTTTTACTGTTTTCAACATTTCTATATACGTAGACACCCAATTTTATAAGCAAGGGTGGCCTAAAGGAATAGATTCAGGACTAGAAAGAGAAATGATGTGTGAAGTATCACATCTGCCAATGTGTTCCGATGGAGGAGACTTCATGGGAATGTAAGATTCACTGAGGCTCTTCCTATTTACCTGGCGGAGAACCCTCCTGACCAGAATTATACACCCTTCCCATCCCTGAAGTGACAGGTATTTCTGAATCTCTTAACATAGGCTGAATAGTTTCCCAGATCACAGGCCCCACTAGAAGGGTGGTCAGTGTCAACTCCCTCTGTAACTGTCTTAGTAAGTGCAGCTGGACTCCACAGCCACTAGCTCCAGGGTTGAGGGTGGGCAGGGGTTGTCAGGTAAGAGTGGACGGTCAGTCTAACTAGGCCTGGGGTCAGGGACCTCTGTGTTTTCAGAATATCTCTTGCCCTCCCCACAGACACATTATCATGTATCCTAAACCCTCCCCAGGGAAATAGATCCAAACTTGGTATTTAAGGTAGTCAGCTCATCTTATATATTTTCTCCTTTTTTTTTTTTTTTTTAACTTAATAGTACATTTGTTCTACTTGGGGCCAGGCTTTGACTCATCGCTTCTAAGTCTGAGTGTTGGTGGCCTGGGAGGAAGGGAGAATTGTGTTTTTCAGAGAATAGAAAAGTTATGTGGGTTGTAGGTTGTTTGTGTTTTTTTCTTTTTCGCTGTTCCTGCTTTTGCCTAACACAAAACTGGGAGAACATGTTTCTTGCTTAAACTTTACCTAAAGAGCAGTGAAAGCAGGCCTGGGGGAACGTGAGGTGACAAGCAGTGACTGTGGTTCCAGGTGGCTGGGGAGGTAGTCACCAAGGACCCAGGTTCTGCCATCTTTCCATTCTGCTTCTCCAGCGCTGTGGCCTTTGCCTTCAGGCTGTCCTCTCACGGTCACTGGATGGTTGCCACAGCTCTAGAAACCACCTCTTCATATAGTCACATCTAGAGACAAAAAAGGACCTATTCCTTTTTTTTTTTCATATCTCTCATGTTCCATTTTTAAGAACAAGCAAAACTTTTCCCAGAAGCTCCCCTCCAGACTTTTCCTACATTTTGTTGGCCAAAAGTGTGCCCTGTGCCCTGTTCAACCCAATCACCAACAAGAGAATTAGACCACCGGGATTGGCTTAGACTAGTGGTCGGCGAACTCATTAGTCAACAGAGCCAAATATCAACAGTACAACGATTGAAATTTCTTTTGAGAGCCATATTTTTTAAACTTAAACTATATAGGTAGGTACATTGTTATTAACTTAATTAGGGTACTCCTAAGCTGGCCTTTGCTAAAAACGTCCTCAATCTCACTGAGGTACATTCGCTGAGGTCGACCCCTTCCAATTCTCCCATCCACACTCGTCTTGTATACTTGTTTCAGATAGACGAGTGTGGATGGGAGAGTTGGAAGGGGTCAACCTCAGCGAACGTACCTCAAAACAACGTACCTCCCCCACACCACGTCTCCTGTCGCCCGACCAACCGACCGACACCCCCCACTTCTTCTAACGCCACTTCTTCAAAATAGACTCGCCCAGGCCGAAAACCTACTTCTGTGCATAGGCCACGAAGTTTCAATTGCACTGTACGTGCGCGCCCGCACGTGATATTTTGTGGAAGAGCCACACTCAAGGGGCCAAAGAGCCACATGTGGCTCGCGAGCTGCGGTTTGCCGACCACTGGCTTAGAACAATCAGGATTAGCCCTCTGGGGCCGGGGTAGGGGTCCTTCCCCTGAATCTATAACCTAGCACAGGGCAAAGCAACAGATCAGGGTTTTCCCAGGGGAGCGGGAGGGTGCTAGTAAGGCAGTTGCTGTGGCTTGGTTGGGTAGTAACCAATGGTGTCTGTTATTCCTGCTAGAGGCGATAAGAGCTGAATTAAGGCAGTGGTAGTGGCAATGCACAAAAGAAGTCTTTAAAGCCCACGCAGGCCACAATGAGCTCTGTGAATGGTTAATGTTACAGGCTAGTCACAGCCAAGCCAAGTTCACCAAAACCAACACTGAGCTCAGAGATGGACCTCAAGTTCTGTTTGCGAATCAGCATTCCTTGCCAAATTTTCATCCGCCGGGGAGGAAATGAATCCAACAGAAATATTCCACCAGAGTGGATCATTGCATTATTCCCGGTCAGAGGAGTCATAAAGTGAAGCATGCTTCCCTTCAATGAAGGAATGTTAGTGCTGCTCAGTGACCCAGCAGCCAGTAGGACCTAATGGTGCCTAATAAAGGTTTTTTCCTTCTCCTCCCTGGCTTCTTGCTAACATCTCAGACTCATCAGTTTGTTTGGTGTGTGATTTTCATAGTGAATCATTTTCTTTCTGCCTTAGTGTTAAAAAACAAACAGAAACAGGACATTCCTAAGCTCCTTTATTCATAATACTAAAAAACTGGAACAACACAAAAGTCCATCAACAGGAGAATAGGTAAACAAGGTGTAATATATTCACGTAATGGAATACTACTCAAACTTGAACTGAGCATTGAACAGGTAGAGCCAGTTTCACTACTAAAATGATTTCAAATTCTCTTCTCTCATTAGAAAGGACACCCCTCAGTCCCAGAGGCCTGCTTGGGGCTGGCTGTACCCCTGAGCCATGAGCGATGGCAGTAGGGAGAGCCACACAGGTGATGACCCCTCTGGTCTACAGCTGCCCGAGCCCCCTCCCATTTTGGACCTGCCTTCCCAGGTCAGAACAGGAGCCAAACAAGTGGCTGAGATTGTGTAAGCAGAGGAGAAACCTCTGCCCCAGTCTGACCTGTCACCGATCCCTGCCCCTGCCCAGCATGTTCCTGCCAGGAGGACACAAGAGATGTTCCTCAGAAACAGACCTTCTTAGTAGAGCAATTCAAACAGTTTCTGCCATGTTTAGACATAGAGTCTCAAGGTCTCTACAATCTTGCATGCTGGGGCCAGGCTTTTCCATTTGATTCTGTGGGCCTGAGGCTTTCTGACCACAGAACCTGTTTTCCATTAACCACAGCGCTCTGCCTCTCTCTGCTGATTCTCGAACCCGCAGAACCATCAGTGTCGCTTAGCTCAGTGTTTCTCAGTCTTGGCACTATGGACATTTCGGCCAGGTAATTCCTGTTGCAGGGGTCAGGGCAGTCCTGTGCATTGTAGAGCGTTTAGCAGAATCCCTGGTCTCTTCCCACCAGATGCCATTAGCATTACCACCCCCGGTCTTGACCATCAAAAATGTCTCCGGACATTGTCAAATTCTTCCCCGGTGGGGCAAAATCGGCCCCTGTTGAGGACCAATGGTTTAGCTTATTTTAGAGGTTTCCCTTTTCGTATCTTCTGCTGTGGAGCTTTAAAATAGACTCCTATTAATAATCAAAATAATCCCTTAAATTAGAAACGTACATGTGCATCTTCCAATTTGCAAGCAACGCAACACGTCTTTACTAAACTGTCCTTCAGAAGAGCCCTGGAAAAGGTGGGGGCACCGTTAGCCCAGTTTTACACAAAAGGAAATGAGATTCCAGGAGGTTATGTGACTCCCCGGGGGTCACTCAGTGGGAGCTGGAACTAGACCACAGGCCTCTGCCCACTGACCAGCCTTTGACTCCCCCAGGAGAGCAGGTGCCTCTTTATGGAGATGGACAAACGCTCTAAAGCAGGGACCCCAGTTCTGACTCCCGGGCTTCTGTCATGCGGCAGGGAATTGGGCCAGAGAAAGGGTGACGTGCCCCACCTCTGGCGAGCCTGGAGGCGAGGCCTTGGCCGTCCAGCCCTGTGTGCTACGGGTCACGGACCCTTGCTCTTGTTTTTCCCAGCGTATGAGGAAGGTGGAAAAAAACGCTCTGCTAATAAAAGTCGAAATCCAAAAAGCTTTCAGACTACTGGTGTCTCCCGGACTCTGCACCTTTATACTTTCATTTAGTAAAGAACATGCATGCTGGGGTCACGCTTGAAAGCTTCTCCCAAATGTATCAGCTGCTATTTTGAGGCCCTGTCTACCCACACTTCAAGGAACGTATCAGCCGTCTCAGAGGTCACATGGGATGTCTAACGTTTTTGTCAATGCCTGAAAACATTTCTGCAAGAGAAGTTATAAAGCAAATATATGAAACAGGACTAAGCTTTAAATCCTCCTCCCTACCCCTTCCTTCCCAGGGTTCCCCGAATATATACGACCATGAAGTCACTATAGATGCCGATGCCTTTTTGCCTGTGGACGAGACCCTGATTCCTACAGGTTGGTGAACTTTAACTTTTTATAGGAACATAGAGCTGGGGTGCAATTCGAGAAACATCGAAACGTCATTTACCTAAATTTATTTTCCCTGTTGGCCTACCAAAATGCCTATGATTACCATGATTAGTCATTTATTTTGGTTAAGGTTGGGTGGCCAGATTATTAAACAGAGAAACCAGGACCCTTTAGAGAGGGAAAGGGGATGCTATTACTGACTAAGCCAGGGCAACAGACACACACAGGGTCAGTCCCAAACACACGGGGTCCTCTGGTCATCCTAGCCCAGTGGTCGGCAAACTGCGGCTCGCGAGCCACATGCGACTCTTTGGCCCCTTGAGTGTGGCTCTTCCACAAAATACCACGTGCGGGCACGCACGTGCAGTGCGATTGAAACTTCGTGGCCCATGCGCAGAAGTCAGTATTTTGTGGAAGAGCCATACTCAAGGGGCCACAGAGCCACGTGTGACTCGCGAGTCGCAGTTTGCCAACCACTATCTAGCCGAGCCTTAGGTTCCAGCAGTTCTTTACTAAAATGTGAATCTGAAAAAATAAATAAATAAAATGTAAATCTGTTGCTTGTTAGCACCTTAGCAGAGATAAATTTACCTGAACATTACCTCACAAATGCAGGGCACTGATAGAACACGTGGTCTTTGATAGAAGAGGGAAGAGTAGAATGAGTTGTAGCCTGAGCAGAACAAATGCAGATAAGTCACCTCTGGGACACAGCTGGAGGTTAGGGTGGAAGGGGGAGTGCTGAGTATCAAAAGGGGAAGCAAGGTGCTGCCAAAATCAAACTTCATGGATGTGTGTGTACACAAGGTTTACATCACCAGTAATGAGACATTTAGACACTACATTCTGCCTCATACGCTGCACTGAAAAAGCACATCATTTGTGTGGTATTCTGTCCAAAATACATAACCTCAACCCAGCCAGGGGAAGACATCCCATGAACCCCACTACAAAATGATTGAGCAGTACTGTGCAGTAGTATCAAGATCATGAAAGTCAAAGAAAGATTGAAGAACGGTCACAGAGGAGACACCAAGGAGATGTGACAACAAAAGGCAACGTGGGGTTCCAGGTTGGATCCTGAGGCTGGAAGGGGGCATTAGGGAACTCGGGTGAAATTCTAGTGAGGTCTATCGTTTAGTTAACAGCACTGTTCCCAGGTTAAACTTCGTAGTTGTGATCTTGTACCACAATCATGTAAGATATTAACATTAGAGAAAGGTGGGTGAAGAACACACAAAGATATACTATTTTCACAACTGAAATTATTTCAAAAAAAAAAAAGAAAGGAAGTCCAGGGCATTAAGCAAGACATTACTTTAAGTTTACTGGGCACCGGCCTTACTTCAGGTAAGACCTTTTGTTCTACTCTGGCCTCTTTAAAAACAATGGGGTTGTGTTTATGGCTGCCAGATCAAAATGCGTAGGAGGGAAAAGGTAAGAATGTGAGCCTGCATACTAAACAGCAACTTCAGTTAACAGCAGGAATTAGAAACACCCATAAATACAGTGACTATGAAACTAATTAGAACAAGAATGAGAAATCAGGATAAATGGATTCAAATTTTTGGCATCACAGTGTTGAATGTTTTCCTGGCTCCAGGGCTGGTTTTAAAGGCTTTTTTATATTTGTCTTGGTGACATGTGTCATCTTTTGATATTGACATAGCTCAATAAACGGGCCTGAGTAAGCTGGCCCATCTTGTCCTCGATGCAGAATTTATGCATTTGAACTCGTTGTGAACTATACGTTGTGAACTGCAAGTGGTGGTGGCTGTTCTGTGACTGATAATAAAATGAACTAAGCAGCTTGTAAGTAGAGGCGATGAACTAGGTGCATCTTTATTTGTGTATATTTATAAAATCTTATGCTGTCCTGTTGAGTTTTGATTAGACAAAATCACACAAAAATGTGTAATTCATGCTGTGTAAAGATTATTTGTCATGACTGTAAGAGATCACTGTGGCAAAGCACAGCAGAGCTTCACATGCTGTCTAACAGACGGCATAAAATCGTGTTCATCTTAGTTTTATTTTATTTAATTTATTGATTTGAGAGAGAGAAACATTGATTTGTTGTTCCACTTATTTATGCATTCATTGGTTGCTTCTTGTATGTGCCCTGACCATGGACCAAACCCAAAACCTTGACATATCAGAACGATGCTCTAACCTACTGAACTACCCAGCCAGGGCTTCACCTCAGTTTTGCACTGTAAGTAGTTTTAGGATCAAATTCTAGACTCCACCAGCACTGCACACCTGTGAAGTGGAGTAGGATGTAGGAACTCCAGACTCTGGAAGATAAGAGCCCTGGTTCTGGTTTGGGCTTTGCTGTTTACTAGCGAGGAGACTTTCTGTGGTTGGATTCTGCTTTAGCAGTTAAGCTCTCTACACTCTCGTTTTCTTTTCTGCAAATAGGAGGGATGGTGAACTCAATCCAATTTTATGGGCCAGTAAATTTTATTTTATTTTATTTATTTTAATATATATTTTATTGATTTTTTACAGAGAAGGGAGAGGGATAGAGAGTTAGAAACATCGATCAGCTGCCTCCTGCACACCCCCCACTGGGGATGTGCCCCACAACCAAGGTACATGCCCTTGACCGGAATGGAACCTGGGACCCTTCAGTCCGCAGGCCGACGCTCTATCCACTGAGCCAAACCGGTTAGGGCATGGGCCAGTAAATTTTATTTAAACAACAATTTGGGAGACTTATCTGGGGGTGCCCAACTTTTCATTTTGTTCAAGTTAGAAAACTGTCATATATATAGGAATATTAAAACTAATTGGGATGTATGTATGTTATATTTCAATACATTTAAAAAAAAAACTAATTGTGATAATAATGAGGAACAGAGAAAGACTACATTTCTTTTTTAAATTCCAAACTGCCACTTATAATCACTGTCTTTTCATTTAAAAAAAAAGACTATTTTAATATGACAAAACTGGGGAAATTTTAATCTCAGACTAAAGAACAATCCTTTAAATTGAATTCACCTTGGTTTTTAAAGAAATGTGATAGATTACCCAAATATATCTCAATTTTCTCTGGACCAGCGAAAATTTTATCATAAACTCATGATTGAAAATGAGTAATTTGTAAGATCACTTGTAGCTCTTACATTCTGTGATTCTATGAGGCTCCTCGTAGAACATTTTACTGCTATTTCCTCCACCCTTCAAACCCATTAGAACTCTCTCATGAAAGTCACTGAGTGGCAGAGGTTGGCGATTAACGTCGCTCTCCCTGCATATGAATGAGTTTCACTCCATCAATCAATTACTTGGCTCACCATCCCCATCCTCTGCTTTCTACCCCAAATCCTTGTGTGTGTGTGTGTGTGTGTGTGTGTGTTTGAAATCTGTCTTCCTAAGGTCATAAAAATCCTCCTTATTTTTAGTTGGAGCTCCTAGAGAGAAAAGTCTCTCATCATCATCATGGTACCAAAAAGAAACCCAGGACTCCTAACTGCACCCAGTGTCACAGGAGCAGAGAGCGCTGAAAGAGCGCCTCCTGCAGGCGCACTGTGTCAGGTTTGAAGGACACTCGGGGCCACATTCTAAGCCTGAGGCCTTTTGTCAGATCATTCCCCGAATTCTGTGTGGGCTTGTCCCAAATGTGTAATCTGACCAATTGCAGTTTCTTGGGTTCATTTGGTCAGCCTCCGATAGACTTTCAGCCAAGTCTCCTAGGCTGGCTTCTAAGCTTGTGATACAAAGATGTTCAATAGTCCCAGGCCCCTGCCTCCTGTGGCTATTAATTTATACTCCTGTGGCATGTTCTTCAACTCCTTCTTTCTCTTTGCCCTTCATAAACGCTGTCACCTGAGTAGATCTTGAGGGAAATGCTGATGCAGATCTAAACTCTGGGGGTGTTTTTCTCCTTGGTTATAGACACTTGGTAAATGATGTTTCAGGTGATGGGAAAACCCACTGTGGGGAGAGAATAGCACCTCTTATTTTACAGTAGCTAACCTGTGGCCCAGGCACTCACTAAAAAGGGACCTTCCCTAGTGTGTGTTTGGGAGAGGGGTGATGTCCGGGCCTCTGTTTTGTTTGTCATCCGTTTTTGTTTTTGTTTTGTTTTGTTGTTTTAATCCTCACCCGAGGATATTTTTCCATTGATTTTTAGAGAGAGGGAAAGACAGAGAGAAATATCCATGTGAGAGAAGCACATCGATTGGTTGCCTCCTGCACGAGCTTCGACCAGGGCCCTGGCCGGGGAGGATCCTGCAACCCAGGTATGTGCCCTTGACCGGAATTGAACCCAGGACCCTTCAGTCCGAAGACTGACGCTTTATCCACTGAGCCAAACCGGCCAGAGATCATCCGCTTATTGATCGGCTGTTATCACAGAGAAAGGAAAGGCATACAGAGAAAGAAGCCAAAGCAAGCACATAGGATGAAATCCCCTCATCTTAAATGTATAGCCCCATCGGACCATCATCCCAGGCAGAGCCCACAGACCTCCGGCGGCCTTGGGCACCTGCTCTGCTCCTGACTTTTTCCTGTAGGCAGTTTTGGAGGGAATATAAAATATGGGAGACAACAGCCTGTATTATATGGCTTCCTCTGTTGTCCCCTTTCTCTGCTCTGCTCATTATTAAGAGGCTGCCCCTTCCTCAAGCCCGTGGAAATGCCTACGTCAGTGTGGGGGTATTTTAAAGTAATTTAAAGTCACCCCTATTTTTCCCATCAGAAATTTCTGCCACTCTTCAGCCCTGGAGGCTTCCTAATATAGGCGAACAACATCCCCTGTGTTTTGTTAGGCTGCAAGACTCAGCATCTTTGTTTTTCTTCTGGGGGAAAAGAAAAGAAATGGTTGGAGTAGCAGCATAGAATCCATCAGCTGGCTTCCGAAGCTATTGCTCTGGATGGAATTCTAGGTACCTGGAGTCGGCAGTGGTGTTTTGAGCATAAGGTCCTTGCTCTCAGGTGCCTCTCGGCTGTGCTGCGGGTGCGGACAGAAGGCCTCTCTCTGCGAGGCTGAGGGCTCATTTCACCGCAAACCAGAAGCAAGGTTTGCAGCTGAGCTGTCAGGCTGGGTTTGCATGTCGGCAGTTAGTTTAGCTTTGCTTCTTCCAAGCAATTGTTTTCCTTACTTAAAAGCCAATTGCAGGCCATAAAGCATTTGCTGCTGCTTAGGATGGGCACGCACTCTGTTATTGGGCATCTTCAGTCCGTGTGTGTGTGTGTGTGTGTGTGTGTGTGTGTGGTTACTGTTGTCAGGGCTGTCCCTGTAGTTTCCCAGAGCTGGAACTCCTGGAAGCCATGTACCAGGAAGGACAGGTATGTAAAGGTGTCCAGAGAGAGAGAGCGCGCTCCAGGCCTAGATCCCTGGGATGCCATGCCAGCAGGTTAGCTTTGGGACCAGAGCCCAGTGCCCTGCCTGTGGCAACAAGGGGAAACTGGTCCCCGGTGCCCTGTTCATACTAAGCTGGCTAACTGTGAGCAGGTGAGAAAATGCAAACTCTGTTTCTCCAGGGACAGATTCATCCCCGGGCGGCGAATATTACATTTTACCCTTTCGCCTTACACAACGGTGAGACTTAGAGGTGATCTGGGCAACCTGCCCAGCAAGACATTTCTGATGTAGACAACACAGTGTGGAGCTAAGCATGTGTCCTAATGGCAGTTACAGCACGTGGCTTTTTTTTTTCTCTTTTAATTTTGCTGCTTTTTATTTGCACACAAGGAATCGAGGAAGAAAAAAATGAATGCTTTGACTAGGTCCTTTGCCTCTTAAAATAACATTAGCAAAAGCCCATCTTATTCTTTTTCTTGAGAAAAGATACCTTTTATTTTTATAAAAATTAACCGAACCCACTCTTTCCCCCAGCCCATCTGTGTTCACTTGCTATTCTTGCTGCTCTGTTTTTGAAAGCTTGTTTTAAAATTACATGAAAGCAACCCCGTTGTGACAAAATTAGAATTCTGGTAGAAAAGGCTTACCGTAGGCTGTGGGGAGACACCCAGCAAGCTCTGTGTATTTTATCTCAGCCTCTCTGGGTTCAGCGTACAATTCAGTCAGTTTTATAATTACTTCCCTAGGGCAGGTGTGAGTGTCTGCTCTGGAGAAATAACAAATTCCAAAAGTAGACTCCTGGCTCAAAGATGGCACAGATGAAGTTTGTTTTGATCTGTGTCATGTTTTCATCTTTCTGGAGCTTCTAACAGAAAATTTCTTTAGACGTCATATAATTCTAAGATATTGGACATATTTCCTTCAACCTTCCATCAATATGCTACCTCTTTCCTTTTCAATCCCACCTTTTTCCCCACCCACCCGATACTATTAGTCGTCGGGTCCTGCTGATTTTTAACTCCTAAGTATTTCTCAAATCTGCTTCCTCAATATCTATTATTGATTCTGTGGCTCCATCTTCACAATCATTGTCCTGGTTTAGGCTCTTTTTGTCCAGGTCAGTGCCTGGCTTATATTATGAGCTTCATAAATTGGGATCAGTGAATGAACAGATGAATCTGGACTATAGCTCTATAATTGGGCAGGGGAGAGGGGTTCTCTTCCAAGCTATCTTCCATCCAGTTACTAAATTTATTTATCTAAAGTGCAGATCTTGCTTTGATACTCTTCAGCTTAAAAAAAAAACCCTTAGATGGCTCCCAAGTCAAATACCAGCTGCCTCCAGACCCATCTCCCACCCTGCCTCACTCACACCCCACCCTGATTTAGAACTGCCCTCCCACCTATAGGGACCACCCAGTACCCCCTTCTTTGATGCATAAACCCCCTACTCTTTCTTTAAAAAAAAAAATCCTGAGAATATAATTTTATTGATTTTAGACAGGGGGAGACACAGAGAGAGAGAGAGAAATGTAAGAGAGAAACATCCATTAGTTGCCTACTGTACCCTCCCCAACCCGGGATCGAACCCGCAACCTTTTGGTGTACAGGACAATGCTCCAACTAACCAAGCTACCCAGCCAGGGCTAAACCCCTACTCTTTCTTCAAAGCTCATATTTTCTCCTTAGAAATCTTTCCCCCACTTCCTGGGCACAGTAGATTCTTTGCTGCTCGGGGTTTTGTAGTGACATAGATGTTTAGACCTCATCTTGTGCCAGAGCTCCCCTGTCTTCCCCTCCACAAGTCTACCTCAGATGATCTATCAGGATTTCCTTACGGAGCCAACGTTGGGAGCCGTAGGGAGCCTCAGGCTTGGTCTCTTTGGCCTGAAGCTAGAAAACCAATCTACACTAAACACAAAATGAAACCAAGCAATAGCCAGACTGTATAGTCTGCTCCTTCCTTTCCCCCACAGTCAGTCTGTCTCTACTCTTCTCCTTCTTTACATTTGTTTTCAACGTAATACGTCAAAGCAATACTGTGGGATAACAGATTCGTTAAACCTGGGTGCCTGCAAGTCTCGGTTCTGCTACCCACCACCGACGCCCGTGGGCAGCCCTCATAACCTCACCTGTAAAGTCTCATTAGATGGCAGTTACATGAGTTGAACTCTGAGGCCCCATCAATTTCTGACACTGATTCAAAGACCACATGGAACCTCTAACCCAGATCTTCTCAACCAGGGTTCGTACTTGTACGTCTGGGAAGATGATCGAAGAACTTCAAGGGATTCACGAGTCCCTGAAATTCTGTGTAATTCAGGCCTGGCCGTCAATCCGTGTGAGTTGGTCATGTCCCCTAAGTCTACAGAGGGGTTTTCCGGCCTTTTACTTCCCTCAAGGTAATGATAGTTTATGGTTGTCCTGCTGTGTCATTATACATGAGTGTCATTATCGTTTTTGAGAATAGCAATAGTTTGCTTTCCTATTTGTAATCTTCAGGGTGGTTTTTATTTCTTACTTTTAATATATTTTTTATTGATTTCAGGGAGGAAGGAGAGAGAGGGAGTTATAGAAACATCAATGATGAGAGAATCATTGATCAGCTGCCTCCTGCACACTCCCTACTGGGGTTCGAGCCCATAACCTGGGCATGTGCCCTGACTGTGAATCAAACCTGTGACCTCCTGGCTCACCTGCCAGGCCAGGGTGGTTTTTAAATTGTTTTGTTGTTGTTAATCACCATTAGATGTTCTAAAGCAGTGGTTCTCAACCTTCTGGCCCTTTAAATACAGTTCCTCATGTTGTGACCCCAACCATAAAATTATTTTCGTTGCTACTTCATAACTGTAATTTTGCTACTGTTATGAATCGTAATGTAAGTATCTGATATGCAGGATGGTCTTAGGCGACCCCTGTGAAAGGGTTGTTCGACCGCCAAAGGGGTCGCGACCCACAGGTTGAGAACCTCTGTTCTAAAGAAAGCTGGAAGGCTAGCTAGAGGGGGAAGGTGCTGCACCAAGAAGAAAAGTAACTTCCCCCAAGTTCCACCCGGAGGAGCAACAGCAGCCAGGGTTCTGGGTTTGGAGGGCCAGCTTTTCTGTTTCCGCTTGATCAGATGAATGAAATTGCTTCCCAGTATCCACCAGCCCCCAGGTGCCATCAGGATCTCAGGCCCGGCCATCAATCTATAGAGCAGGGGTGGGGAACCTTTTTTCTGCCAAGGGCCATTTGAATATTTATATTTATATCATTCATGGGCCATACAAAATTATCAACTTAAAGATTAGCCTGCTGTATTTGGTCAAACATTTAATTATCTTACCCTTAATGCCTTGGTAGGGCCAGACCAAATGATTTCTCGAGCCTTATAAGGCCCACGGGCCGGATGTTCCCCACCCCTGCTTCCGAGTGTAGAAGCAGGCAGCCGTGCCGGGACCTCAGTGTAGGCGGAAAGCCAGGGTGTGGTGTTCTGGTTTTCACTCTTAGCTCTGCACCTCTGCAGATGAGCCCCTGCAGCTCCAGGCCCACTCCCCAAGTTTCTTCTTTTCCCATTCTCCATCACCAGCTCCTATCACGTGCCTCCTGTGTGCCAGGTACTATGCTAGCCCTACGGAAGCAATATTGAGCAAAACAGGTATGGAGAACACACAGCCATGCACATAGCACAGGTCTTGTCCTCAAAGGAATAAGGCTAGAGTCCAGAAAAGGCTTGACGAACACTGAAAAGGGCAACTCGTGATACTGGATCTTATGGCATGTTATTTACCCTGGAGCTGCTTCTTCTCCGGCAGGTCCCTCCTAAACAGTGTTGAGGGAGGTTCAATAAGAAACTCTAAGGACCTCTTCTGGTAGCAGTGCCACTCTCCAAGGGAGTGTATTACTGAATCACTCTATAAAAATCCCAAGAAGAGTTTTATGAGGGCCCAGAATAACTCCCAAAGCTCCTGTGCTCCCTGCTAGAACACACATCACCGCTGAGAGGTTGGTAGACATGAGCCAGCACGGTGGAAATTTGGCAGG
Source organism: Myotis yumanensis (assembly GCF_028538775.1). NCBI lineage: Eukaryota > Metazoa > Chordata > Mammalia > Chiroptera > Vespertilionidae > Myotis > Myotis yumanensis. The sequence continues at coordinate 18,985,547 of NW_027223762.1, forward strand.
AAGCTCAGAAATTAGCACTTGGCCAGGCATTGTGTAATTCCTATGAAAATTTCAGACTAACATCAAGTAAATTTGTCAGGAGAGTTATTTGCTAGAGCTCTGACTACCGCCCTTGGAGAGCTGAGGGTTTAACACTCCCTCTGCCCCACCCTGGGTGTGGACAGGGGCTGGCTCCAGTTCAAACCTGGCGCACAGCCCTCCGTAGAGGTCACCGCATTGTGAAGGGGCTGGGAGTCAACCGTGGGCTTTGCACCCTGGGCAGGAAGGCTGACTCAAGCGAGCTCCCAGAGCAGAGTTGCATACAGCTCAGCTAACAGTATAGATCCGTGGTCGGCAAACTGCGGCTCGCGAGCCAAATGCGGCTCTTTGGCCCCTTGAGTGTGGCTCTTCCTAAGCCTTAGGAGTACCCTAATTAAGTTAATAACAATGTACCTACCTATATAGTTTAAGTTTAAAAAATTTGGCTCTCAAAAGAAATTTCAATCGTTGTACTGTTGATATTTGGCTCTGTTGACTAATGAGTTTGCCGACCACTGGTAGAGCACTTATTGATTGCTTCCTGCTGCCCCAGGCACGGGTCCTAGAAAAAAGACTGAGCGCTATCTCTACACTAGAGAAGCTTCTCATGTGCCCAGACCACATTGGAAGACCATCCAGTGTGGTCAGCACAGTCACAGAGATAATGCTCAGAGGACTAAGGAAGCACAGAGGCCAGGGAGGAGGAGGCTTGCTCGAGAGCACCCTGAGCTGCAAGAAGCTTCTTCGTATCTGTAGAGATCTAGCAGCAAGGAGAGTGAGAGTGCTAGAGCACAGAATGTGGGGGTGGGGATGCGTTGTCAATCCAAAAAGCTAGAGAAGCAGCGGGCAGGGTGGGGTTAGGGCAGCCGAGGGCAAACTACGGCCCACGGCCAGATCCGGCCCGTTTGAAATGAATAAAACTAAAAAAAGACCGTACCCTTTTTATGTAATGATGTTTACTTTGAATTTATATTAGTTCACACAAACATTCCATCCATGCTTTTGTTCCGGCCCTCCGGTCCAGTTTAAGAACCCATTGTGGCCCTGAGTCAAAAAGTTTGCCCACCCCTGGGTTAGGGTGATATAAGAGACGTGCAGCACCTAGAGTGCAACATTTAAGGCAGCACTCACGCTCAGGGTTGTGTCCCTGCTGGGTCAGCACCTGAGAGTGAGTGCTGCCTTAAATGTTGCACCCTAGGTCCTCACACTAAAAGCACAAGGGAAATGATCAGAAGAGGCAAAGAAGGAGGAAGGGTGACCAGAAGTCTTGGAGAGACCGACAGCGGCCGTATTCCAGAGAGGTCAGGCCAGGGAGTACGTGGGCTGTAGCGGCTGCTCCTGCTGACCCCATTTCACAGACTGCAATGGTTTGATGCCGGTCTGTGACAGTTGGACGAGTAACTGAATGTGAGGAGAGCCAATGAGCAGTTCCTAAGGAAGGCAACTTCCTTGAGTAACGGATTCCAGGCCCCACCCAGAGATTCTGGTTCATTTGCTATAGAATAGACCCAGGAATCTGCACCTCTAGAAACCACCGGGGTTGACTATGCTTTCAAAATGTTGTGAGAGGAAGAAGAGAAGGTGCCTCCATAGGGTGGAGATGCAGGACCAAGGGAGAGGTTTTTGGGGGGGAGAGGAGCTGATTGAGGGCAAGTACAATGTTTGTCTGAGGGTGCGGAGAATGCAGGTGGGGACTGAGACCATGAACTGGCAGTGGCCTCCGTTGGTGCTTCCACGGGTTTTCTCCAGTTTCTCTCAGCCACATGGAGTGAGGAGCCGAGAAGGCGGATTGTGGGATGATCCAAAGTTGGGGTTTTGTCATGTGGAAGGGGCAGCAGGACAGGGTGTAAGGTAAGTCAGTAAGAGTGTCACTAACCAAGTGGCCCAGAGACAATGGGCTCAGGCAGGCAGCAGAGGACCTGAGGGCCCCGATGGGTGCCATGGCAGGGGCCCTGGAGAACAGGGCCCGCTCAGGAGGGGACAGGTCTAACAGGCATGCCCTGCAGGAAGTCTGCAGTCAGACCATGGGCAGCTTTCAAATGGCAGCAAATCCCTGGATGCCCTGTTGATGGGAGTCTAGGATGGAAAAATCCTCTGCATGAAAATTTTCTGCCCAACCGTGAAGTGTAAAATTACCTTCTTATCTGAAAACACCATGTAACTGGGTTTAGCATACCCTCCCCCACTGCAAGTCAAAGTAAAATCAGAAAATACTCAGTGGAAAGAAAAAGAGAAGAAAACAGCAGCAGCAGAATAAAGCGGCAAACCCCAAAGGCATCGGCAGAGGAAAGGGCAGACCTGCAGCAGAGACAAGCTTTGACACTGTGTGATCTGTGAACATTTACAGAAACGTGACTTCACAAAAAAACCAAGGTGCTTTACTTGCCAACCACTGGAATGGAGTCAAAATCCCCACCCAGGGCGTTGCTTTTAATGATCATTCTCTTGATGTTGTTTCCTAAAATAATAACAGGCATTCCAGAGGCCATTTCACCAAGATGGCTTAATTAGGAGTCACATGAGTACCTGTGCCGTGAGCCCCGTTACCTCTGCTTCCTTGCGCAAATTTGACGGACTGTTCTGAACCTGACTAGATAAAGAGACATAATTGGAGCAGCTGGGCTGGAAGCACAGCTGGGCCGTCCCCATGGAGACCAGACTCCCTCGCTCTTCCCATCGCCCCAGCGTTCCTCCCCTCCCTTTCTTTCCTAAGATGAACGCACAGCACGCCTGAGCCTGGGTCTCCCTTAGATGATCCCCACATCAGTGCCTTTCACCTGGAATGTGCACACAGATCGCTGGGGAACTTGTTAATATGCAGATTCTGGCTCAGTTGGCCCGGGGTGGAGCCTCTGGGTCCACGTTTCTAACCACCCCTAGGGGATGTGGTGCTGGGTCCACGCTTTGAGTGGCTATTTAAAGGCTCTATAAAGCTGTCTAGCCTCTAGTGATTTTGTTGCTTTTTCCTTTTTGGCTCCTATTTGTCCCCACTTGCTCCCCTCCCCAGCAACCCTGTGTCCTCCTGCTGCCCCCTTAGCTACCTTTATTTCTCTCCCCCTCCAGGCTGCACACACCTACTCAGTCCTCTCTTATCAAAAGCCATTGTCATTCTACAAAAAGCAGCTCTCAGCCTATGGCCTCTGTAGGTAAGACAAGCTAAAAGTTTGACTTTAAAAAGAGGTAGGAGACCCTAACTGGTTTGGCTCAGTGGATAGAGTGTCTGCCTGTGGACTGAGGGGTCCTGGGTTTGATTCTGGTCAAGGGCACATGCCCGGGTTGCCGGTAGGAGGTGTGAAGGAGGCGGCTGATCAATGATTCTCTCTCATCATTGATGTTTCTCTCTCTCCCTCTCCCTTCCTCTCTGAAATCAATAAAAATTGTATTTTTAAAAATACATTATTTTTTTTTTTAAAAAGAGGTAGGAGAGAAATAACCAGATATTACCGTGTGTCCCTGAAGAGAACAACCTGCTTCGTTGTTCGTCACATGAGCCAATGGCCTCAGCCCTGGAATGCCACAGCTGGAAAGGATCTTATCTTCTCCAACCCCCATCCACCCGTCCAGTGTTTGAATCCCAGGAATGGGGGGTCTGCTGGCACTCAGGTGCCTCTGGGACGGGAAGCTCACTGTCCATCCTGGGTCAGCAGGTCACAAATGCCTTCCTGACACTGAACTGAAATCTGTCTACTCAGAGCCGAGCCCCACTGGGCTAGTTCTTGGGTCCCTATGGAGCAGGGTCCAGGCCTTCGAAGGCAGCCATCATGTCGCCCCAACTAATTCCTTCTTCAGGCAGCACACCCACAGGTCCTCGACTATTCTTATGCCATGCGTTGGCCATCTGGTCCTTCTCTGACCCCATTCCTGCGTCTCTCTGCCTGTGATGCCTGTACTGAAAAAAGTAACCGAACACCGTCTCCACCCCATTTCACCCTACATGACTCCCATTGAACTCACTGCCAACCACATCCTCAAAGTCATTTTCACACATGCTGGGGCCCAGCCACATCTCCCCCGTCAGTAATCACTGTAGTGACTAGACGGAGCATTTATGAGAGTTGATATAGCAGGATGGTGAAGAGCCCAGGCTCTGGAACCAGACTGGATGTGAAGCGCTCTACGCGCACCATCTAATCGCTAGCGATCACCATCGTCACCACCATCGTGACCAGCGCCATCATCGCTGTGCTAAGCTCTTCCCCTCCACTCACTGTTTTAATCCTCATGACAACTTCATGAGGTGGGGGCTCTGTCATCCCGGTTTGATAAGTGAGAAGTAGGTGTTATGCCTCAGTTGAAGAAACAGACATGTGGAGAGGTCGGGTGACCTGCACAAAGTTACACAGGTGATTGGCGGGGCCAGGTTTCCCTAAGTCCAGTGTCTGTGCTGGTATCCCCCTCAGCTCGTCCACACTCAGCTGCACTGCTGGGCGCCGGACATGCCTTACCTGATTTAATTTCCATCATCCCATGAGGTAGACACTCTTGTCATCCCCATTGACAGATGAGGAAAGCAAGGTTCAGAGAAGCTGAGCAACCTCCACAAAATTTCACAGCAAGGAAAGCCAGGCTTTATATCCACCCAGGCCTGCCTGGCTCTAAAACCCATTCTAATATTGAGTTTGACTGCCAACCAGGCGAGCAGGGTGCCCCGGGAGGCTGATGGCAGTAATTGGTGATCACGACTCCTGATACCCACTGCGACGCAGGGGGCACAGTTTGCCTAATCAGCCCCATTTTCTGAGCTGTCACTGGGGGCAGTTTCCACTTTCCCTGATGCTTCATTTTCCTGCCGTTTCTGAAAGCTGCAGATTTGCTCAGATTAAGACAAGCTTCTGTGCCTTTCACATGGCAGTTTGTTGTACGAGCTGCCAGAAGGAGGAGGAATCATAAACAGGAGACCTTGATGTGTTATGCAAAGCCTTTGCTGCGTTGCAATAGGAAGAGCCTGCGAGTAGACTCCCAGGCTGCATTTCTTCACCAAACGCCTGAGGTTATGTGACTGCATCGTTGCAGATGTACATTTCAGCATCAGGTCACGAGAGGGCAACGCGTCTGGTGATGAGCAGCAGTATAGGCAGAACATATTCACCAGCCTGCAGATCAGCGATTCTCAACCAGGCGCACATTGGCTGGGCTTCATTGGCCTGGGAACATTCTGTATGTGTGTATGCATTTCCTGGAGAGCCCATAACTTTTATGATATGCTCAAAGGAGTCCATGACTCAAAAAAAAAAAAAAAAAAAAAAACAGTTTAAAATTCATTGCTCCAGATTTTAAAAGCACTAAGAAGCTTCAAAAAACAAATCACCTGAATTCCTTTTTAATGAAAATGCCAATGTCCCTTAGAGGTGCAGGAATGCACCTTTCTTTTTCATGAATGATTTATGCTCTGTATTTCTGGAGAGTGTGTGTGTGTGTGTGTGTGAGAGAGAGAGAGAGAGAGAGAAATGTGCCAGCTTAGATATAGGACCTCCTTCATAGCATTCTCTCAAGTAAACCTCACAGTATCTTTATTAGGTAGATACCAATATTAACTCCATTATATAAATGAAGAAATTGGATCTTACCGAGGCATACAAACTTACCCGAGGTCAGTTAGTAAGTCTATTTAAATTCTAATATGTCGTACCTAGATTTGTAAAATATAGGATAAATCATAGAAAAAATTTTAATAATATTTTTTAACATTGCCTTTTTAAGGGAGAAAAAATTATTGGAGAAATTTTTCTAGAAGTCTTTGCTAGATTTTCCTCCCCTTCTTTTTTTCTTTTCTCTTTTCCCAAAATAATATGTAATTGTTACGATAAATAGGACTTGCCGTGCTGAGGACTGTGGGGCGGGACTGTGATGGTGTTACTGGGCTGTGTGAACATGAGAGAGAAAGGGACCTGCCAGGAAGGAAGGGCTAAAAACGAGCGACCGTGGAGATGCAGCGACTCTTGCAGTGACCATCTGTTCGTCTTCTCAGAGAGTCAGCCGAGAGGGCCACCAGGCATAGATAAAAGCTCTTTCAGATGATGGGAAATTAAAAGCTTTGAATTAAAATTCACCCCAGGTGGATTTTTCTGTCAGACACTGAGAAAGTGTTCATGCTCAGATGTTACCAAAAAAACCATTTTGCCGACTTAGTTATTTGATCAGGAATCCACAAGAATTAATTCACCTTCTATTCTGTTTCTTAAGTCTTTTGCCCAAAAAAATAAATCAGAGCTGGGAGTCCATGGAATATGTGTACTATAAATGTGCCTTGCCTGTGCCCCAAATACAACTTCCCAGGTGGCAGGAGTCCATTCCTGTGGCCTGGCCAGTTAGCCAACCCGCCTCCCCTTCAAGAGTAAGCTCCTGCCCCCAGGCTGCCTTAGGGGCTGCTTCTCTCTGCTCCCCCAGGCCTCTGAGTGCCACTCGCAATTGCCTTTGTCACACTCTCCTGTAAGTTTTTATATTTTGCGTGTCTCTTTGACCAGATTCTAGATTCCCTGAGGTTAGTTTCATGCCTGGTACATAAAAGATGTTCAAAAATGAATAACCTGGCCTTAGCTGGTTTGGCTCAGTGGATAGAGCGTAGGCCTGTGGACTAAAGGGTCCCGGGTTCAATTCCAGTCAAGGGCACATGCCCAGGTTGTGGGCTTGATCCCCAGTAGGGGGCATGCAAGAGGCAGCCTATCAATAATTCTCTCTCATCATTGATGTTTCTAACTCTCCCTTCCTCTCTGAAATCAATAATATATCCTATATAATAAAAGGCTAATATGCAAATTGTCCCCTCAACCAGGAGTTCAACTGGAGTTCTACCAGGGGGCAGGGCTGGCAGGCCAACCACCTGTGGTCCTTCCGCCCAGCCAGCCTGGTCCAATGGGCCCTGATCAGGGCGGGCCAGCCGGACCCCACCCGTGCACAAATTTGTGCACCAGACCTCTAGCATGTGTGTGTGTGTGTGTGTGTGTGTGTGTATCTCACTATATTGTTTTAAGAAATGAGTAACCTAAAATATTTGTATTTGTTTTTTCCCTATCCAAAAGTAATTGCAAGGATTAGTGTCCTTAAGGTAGAATTATTTAAAATCACTTCTATGTTAAAGGAGTGGGGGAGGAAGGGGTATGTTAACCTCCCACCAGGACATGTCAAGTAAATGCCAAGAAGTAATTAATACCCAAAGGCAGTATACTAGTTATCTGTTGCTATTTAATAAATTATTTCACACTTCATTTAATATCTTTGTTTCTTGGGTCAGGGATTTAGACAGTACATTATCTTTCCTCTGCGTATGATGCCAGGGGCCTCCGTTGGAAGTTCAGAACCGGGGGCTGGAATCATCAGTCAGTGCTGTCTATTGGTTGGGGACTTAGCTGGGGCTGTCGGCCAGAACACCCCACACATGGCCTTGTGATGTGACTTGAGCTTCCTGAGGACATGGCAGCTGGGGTCCTGACAGACAGAGACACAGGCCAAAGTCATTCTGGTTTTGGAACCCGGCCTCAGAAATCACAGCATCACTGCGCCACATTCTCTTGGTCGAAGCAATTGTAAAGTTCCATCTAAGTTTAAGGGAGGGAACGGAGGCTTCGCACCTCAGTGAAGGGGTGTCAGCATAAGAAGTGCATATAGGACGGGATATATACTGTGTGGCCATCTTTTAAAAATGCCATCTGCCATAAGCAGCCATGGGGAAAAGGCCAAATTCCTCATAATAGAATGTGTGTAAGAATCCCTTATGGGAGATAAGAGCAATGACTCACGGAGGTGGATTTCACGAAGGCAGTGGGTTTCTCCTTTACTCCCAGAGGACAGGTAATTCTATCTCTGCCAGAAGTGCAAATAAAAAGCAGATCTAATGCCTCTTTGCTGAGGTCATCCATAGACCCCACTCCCAGTCATTCTCATTCCTCGCTCATGTCACTCCAACACCACTCTTGTCATAATTCTTTTTCTTTCTTTTTTTTTTAACACTAAGTCTATATAACGGCTTATCTCATAGAGGAGAGCACCGGAATAGGCTATAGGAAACTCAGATTGTGTCAGGCCGTGTCGATCCTCTGCCACAGAGTGTTGCTCGCAATAATAATTCTTATTTCATTATCCATATTGATGATACCCTGACTTCTCAGCTTCTTCACATCCTCTCTTCCAATGATCTTATCCTCCACCCTTCTCAGCTACTCACTCTTATGGTCATAATTGCAGCCTTCCATGATCACCATTTAAGATGTCTACCAGCTCCAATAATTATGATGCTACAAGTACCTATATAATCTCTGATCTTACCACCTTTTCACGGGCCCTCACTTGCTCATGACCTCACTCCCCCCAGATTAGGTCAGAAGTCCATCGTTAGAATTGTCCCTTGGCATTTGCACTCAGCTCCCTTGCACCCTCCCTCTTCTTTGTATTCTCCTAACAAAACTCAGCTCTGGCTAATACCCCGCCCCCCCCCCCGCCCCCATCCCCTTGCCCCACCCTCCACTGATGCCAATAGGCAGCTACTGGCCTTACTCTAAATCCCTGACAGTAACTTCAGTTGGGTCCTTAGTGGTGCCACAGCCAGACTTTCCCTGAAATGGGGAAGCAGAAATGCGGCCTCAGGTGGCGCCTGGGCCCCAGAGCTGTAACCCGCACCTTCGGGCCGGAGCCCACCATCTGCTAGGCATTGCTGTCAGACTCCAGTGCACGCCCGGCCAACCTGCAGAAGCATCCTCTTCTCTGCCAACACCTCAGCTTCCTGGCGGCTTCAAAACCAAAGTCTAGTGATGTGACCCCTCTACAAGGGCACCCTCTCCATTTCCGCTGCGTTTTCTCGACACTCAGCGTTGCTGAGAGAGCTATTTTGACATCTCCTTCTATTCTTAGCACCAAAGCACAAAGTTAGAACTGCACATTCGTGAGAAAAGCCGAGAACACTTGGGGGTGGGGGGTGGGAGGGGCTCTAACCAAGCCACTCCAGGCTGCGGTGGAAAGCACTTGAGAAGGGGCCTGGAGACTTTGACACTGTGGGGATGTGTCACCCTGGGCAAGTCCCTTTAGCTATCTGGATCCCAGCCTCCTCATCGGTAAAGTGAAGGGACTAGATGAGGTCATTCTTAAGGTTCTTTCTAGATCTTTCATTCTGACTTTGTCACAGGATACGACACCATTCTCAGTTACCCCCGTTTTCTCATTGTCATCATCAGCTTTTCCGTCTAGAAAGAGTCTGCTTCTTGCCCGGAGGGTACAAAGATAAATACGACACCACCCTGGCGCTCTAGGAACTCACATTCCTTTTAGACCAGCGGTTCTCAACCTGTGGGTCACGACCCATTTGGGGGTCGAACGACCCTTTCACAGGGGTCGCCTAAGACCATTGGAAAACACATATATAATTACATATTGTTTTTGTGATTAATCACTATGCTTTATTTTTTTTTAAACATATTTTATTGATTTTTTACAGAGGATGGGAGAGGGACAGAGAGTCAGAAACATCGGTGAGAGAGAAACATCGATTAGCTGCCTCTCGCACACCCCCTACTGGGGATGCACCCGAAACCAAGGTACATGTCCTTGACAGGAATCGAACCCGGGACCCTTCAGTCCCCAGGCCGACGCTCTATCCACTGAGCCAAACCTATCAGGGCAATCACTATGCTTTAATTATGTTCAATTTGTAACAATGAAATTGGGGGTCACCACAACATGATGAACTGTATTAAAGGGTCGCGGCATTAGGAAGGTTGAGAACCACTGTTTTAGACAAACAGCTTGACATAATCCTATAAATATGCCATAATGTGATGAATGTTTGGGGGAATATATGTTTAAAGTGTGATGGGAACAAAGTAGAAAAGAGGATTAGTTCTCACTGTGGAGGTTGCAGTACTTCACAGAGGAAATGGCATTGAAGAATATTCCTTTTTTAAATATATTTTTATTGATTTCAGAGAGGAAGGGAGAGGGATAGAGAGAAACATCAAAGATGAGAGAGAATCATTGACTGGCTACCTCCTGCACGCCCCCTACTGGGGGGGAATCGAGCCCACAACCCTGGCCTGTGCCCTTGGCCAGAATCGAACCTGGGACCCTTCAGTCCACAGACTGACGCTCTATCCACTGAGCCAAACCAGCTAGGGCAAGAATATTCTTAAATGATCCCGTGGACTGTGCCAGAGTGTGGTGGGTGTAGGGGGCACAGAACGGATATTCCGGTTATGAGAAAGGGCCCAAAGGCAGGGTGAATCTGGGAACAAATTCCAAATTTTCTATGTGCCCAACCAGTAGGCACATGAGGGGGTGTATGAGGGCATGAGGCTGGAAAAGACAGATTGGAACCTTTTTTTTCATGTTTTCTTTTCATTTTAGCAAAACCTCACTTTAGAATTATCCCAAGTTTCTCATTTTTAAAATCAGGGCTTCTTTGCCATTACAAGGTCGAATATTTCCATGTAACGTGTAAGGCTGCAAATAATAGTGGCTTCGTTTTACAGAGAGGAAAGTAAAATAAAGACTGATTTGTAGATTGCTCAAGATCAGGCAAGCAGACTGGAAATTCGCCCTTGGGTCCTTATGTCATGAAAACTGCATGACTTTCTTTTTTCCAAGTCAAGAGAAGTAAGTAATCTTGACTGACCTAGACAAATCACTGGCTAGGACTGTCAGAAGGGTTAGATTTTGAGACAAGTATAGCTTTAGGGAAGAAGTAAATATTGTGAACACCATATAAGGGAAGAAAGCATAACATAAGTTTCCACTTCGCATATGGATGGGTAACCTTAAAATCTGCTGAGCCCATGAGAACAGCTGCTTCTTTTTCCCAGTCTAATTGGTTCATAAGGAAACAGTTGCCTTTTTTTAAAGTCACTTTGGGAGATGGTTGGTCACCCAGACTTCACAGACAATAGCACCTGGAGCCGGTTGGGCAGGGGGGGGGGGGGGGGGGGGGGGGGTGTCAGTGCCAAGATTTGGCCTTTGGCCTTACAGATCCAAAAAGTTCAACTATTCATTCTCCCAGAACAGATCAGGGGTTAGAGGGCTGAATCTGAACTCAAATGAGGTCGATGTTTATTTTATAAACAAAGCTCTTTCTATCGTGTCTCTAGCACCATCTGCTGGGAAAGAAACGCGCCCTTGGTGAGAATACTTAAAGTTGAAACGTCAGGAACCCTACTGGGCAAAGAGGAGAAGGGGAAGGGGGAGGAAGGAGTCAGTCGCTAGGCAGAGTCTAAGAAACAACATTAAGTATATGACATTGAAGTTACTTATAGATAGATGTAAAACAAAAATACACACCTTCTAACTGACCAGAAACACACACAAACCGATCATATGTAAAAGATTTTTTTTAAGTAATAACTAGAATTCATAAACACAGAAAGCATGCCACAAAATATAAGGATAGAACAAAGAACACTTAGAACACGTATATGTCATGTTAATGCCGTGGAATGCCCCCGTTAAACACAGTCTCAGAGATGGACTCCCAAAGCAAAACCCAGCGGAACGCCGTGTACAAACCGAGTGACTCAGGAAGGTTGGAATATGAGACTTCAGGAGCACACCAAACACCTGAAGGCCGAAGTAGCAGGGTCTCCCTCTTACCAGTAAAGGCTGGTTTCAGGACAGGGAGCATCAAATTACATAAAAGAGGACATCTTGTAATGATAAAGGATGCAACTCACAATGAAGGTTCACACAAAAATGAGCATATCTAAGCCCGTAAAGGAAACCTGAGGCATTGTCACAAAACCTAAGTAATACAGCCAATATTGACCTAGAAATGTGTTCACTCTTAATAATTCCTGGATCAAAAAGGAAATCAGCCAGTGCCCTCGGCGCTCCCGGATCTGTCTCTTGCTTCAACTGTGTGGACAGAACAGACCCAGGGACGCCCCTTCTTCCAGCCTCCGACCACCCTCCAGTGTCTTATCCAGTCTCCACCTTTGGAACCATCTCCAGGACCAGCCAACACACTGGTTTCTTTTTCTACCTTAACTCCTTATTGCCCAACAACCATGAGCTCCCAAATTCGTCAGAATGATTCCACCGAGGTGGAGGCTGGGGTCAACCGCCTGGCCAACCTGCACCTGCCGGCCTCCCGCACCTACCTCTCTCTGGCTTCTATTCAACCAGGACGATGTGGCTCTGGAGGGCGTGGGTCTCCGAGAATTTGCAGCGAAGAAGCGCGAGGGCGCTGAGCGTCTCTTAAAGATGCAAAACCAGTGCGGTGGCCGCATTCTCTCGCAGGTCCTGCTGAAGCCCTCCCCAAGATGAGTGGGCAAAACTCAGGGCGCATGGAAGCCGCCCTGGCCTTGGAGAGGAGCCGGAACCAGGCCCTCCTGGAGCTGCAGGCCCTGGTTCTACCCGCAGACCCTCAGCTCTGTGACTTCCTGCAGAAACACTTCCGGGGTGCGGAGGTGAAACTCATCAGGAAGACGAGCGACACCTGACTCACCTCCGCAGGCTGCTGGCCCCCAGGCTGGGCTGGGCGGGTATCTCTTCTATAGGCTCACCCTCAGGCACAACTAGGAGCCTGTGGAGCCCAGAGGCCTGTGAGGGGCCCATCTGCATCCCCTAGTGTCTGGCTTTTGCCTGAGCCTCTCCCCGAAACCCCTAAACATTTTTTTAACCACCCTGAAGACCACTCCCAGGTACTGAACCAATGTAAACAATGAAGTTTTTTGCAGAAAAAAAAAAAAAGGAAATCAAACTCCAAAACTAGGAATATATAGAAAATACCTAAATAATATAAGTATATTATATATAATGTAAATTTATACAAATATATTGTATACATACATGGAAATATTATAATATACATAATATTATAATTCTATATCATGGAAACTCCCTATCACCTGTATTCAAGCTGTTTCCTCCACATCTTCAACCTCCCTCACCCATTCAACCTAATATGATCTCAGCTCAAGCTTCTGCTCAACCCTTGTCATTTCTTCCATGAAATCTCCCAGTCCGCCACCCCTACGCCCACCCCACTGCCTGTCTTCTCTCTTACCGCTGGGCCGTTCGCGTTAGGAAGGGACTGAAAGGTGATAGAGCAAAATGGCACTGTTTTCAGAACAATGTCCCTTTAACCTCTACTTGAAATCACTCGTGAAATAATCCTAATTTCTCTTTTTTGCCCTCAAATCCCTGATTGTTATTTTTTTTACATGTTTTATCCACTCTAAGATGCCATCAATTGTAAAGTTCATTATTCACATCCCATGAAGAAAGGAAAACCTGCCAGTTAAACCATAACATGATTTCAGAGGTTTTAAACTGTGAAAACGAGTGTCTTAAATTAATGAAATGCAGTGTGTCAGTATCATAGGTGGCTGTTTGATAATGTCAAGTTACGTGGGTGGTTCCTCATGTTACATGAGCAGTTTGGACCAGGTGAGATCTGAGAAACCCTTCGGGTCCAACACCCTTCAGTTCTGTAACCCCAGAGGGATGTTCTTGACGGGGCACTGGTTGTGGTGACCACCACGGCAGGGCTCCTGTCCATGCTCCTTCTGTGTTTTGCCCTTTAAGAGTTGAGGGGCCCCACACTGCAGCGTCCCCACCTCAGAACTGAGTCCCCACCCACATCATTGTGAAGAGGCTTCAAGATGTCCCACTTCAAGATGAGCACAGATGTACGGCTCTTAGAGCTTGAGGAGCCTGGCTTACACACAGAGCCTTGAGGACTATAACTCCTCCAGGAACCACGCCTGGAGACACAAAGCTTGCCTTCAGATTGACTCTAAAATTGGCAAATAGTAGAGTGGCCATGTGTCCTTGCCCTGGACTGTCCCAGTGAACTCATTTGTCCCTGTGTTGTATTAACAGCCCTGCTTCAGCTTAGAGTGTGTCTACAGGGAAGTGATTGGGAAGGGGGTTGCCAGTGTCTTTTGGCCAATAATGGCCCCCCATGGGTTGCGAATCCCTCCTCTCAGGGACACTGTGGGTGTCTGGTTAGCCACTCCAGGAGCTAATGGTTGGTGATGAGCCCTGGGACAGTTCAGCACTAAAGTGAGAAATGCCAATGAAGTGATTGACGCCATGGTTAGGACAAGCATCACCCCTTACCCAACTGAGCCCATAATGGAAATTATGCATCTCCTCATGATTTTTATGTCTTTCACATGTGAATGATTCTGAATGTTAGGACCACTGCCTTTGCAATCAGTAGCATCTTACAATGTTTTAAAAAATCAAGTAATTCATTCTCCTTTGTAGGATCTGGACTCCCATCTCCTTTACAAATCGAAATGAAGGCAGAGAGGGTGGGACCTGTGGGCCTTTAGGACACCGGGCATGAAGATTTGATTTGGGCACTTATCCCCCCTTTCCCTGCCTCTTCCCACCAGGAGACGTTGCTCCAGTGCAAGGAACCGCATTTGACCTGAGGAAGCCAGTGGCGCTTGGGAAACACCTGCAGGAGTTCCACGTCGGTGGCTTCGACCACAATTTCTGTCTGAAGGGCTCGAAGGAAAAGCACTTTTGTGCACGGTAGGTACTTTCCACTTCCTGCCGCTGCAGGGAAGAGGAGATAGCAACCCCTATTTGGGGAGCTTTCCCTCTGGCCACATCAATGCCATTTACTACGCTACAGGGACCAAATACCACATCCCATGTCTTTTCAAAGCTTATATTCCACAGGTGAGCTCTGCAGAATTTTCCCGCCCCCTCCCTCCTCCCACATGCCATCATCCCTGCCCCTGCCCGGCTTCCCCTCTCTCTCTGCTCCCACTCTCCAGCTCCGCCTGTTCTTTAAGGCCCAGTTTTTCTTAGAAGCCCTAATTCCTCCTGACTGAAGCCCCTTCTGCCTTCCCTGAACTCCCAGAGCCCTCTGTGCTCCCTTGATTGTGATTTTGCTCTGCCCACGTCCATGCAAGGTTGGAGGCCGCACTTCTCGTCAGCCCCATAGGCAGTGTGCACACACCCTCCTCACTAACCCCAGCCCCGTCTGCCACCTCAGCTTTGCAAATCCCTGCCTCTGCCTAATGCCATGCTTGCCACTAGCAAACGACCCTGAGTGTTTGTAGAATGATTTTCAATATGAGAAAATGATCCAAACTCTAAGAAGAAAGAGAACTTAAAAAGCCTGCTTTCCCACAGAGTCCCAGCCCCAGGTCCCAGCTGTGTTCTTTCAGCTCAAGCCTGCTTTTCTCCTCTAGGCCCACTACTCGCTCCTCCCACCCTGCCCTCACCTGAGGAGACGCTGCTTTCTCTCCAAACCGCCTCTTCCCCAAATGCTTTCCCTTTGCCTTCCTGGCTGACTACACATGGGGGGATGTTTTCTTCTCAGAGAGACTGTGAGGCCCAGGCTTTCTTGACAGAGACCTCTGTAAAGGCCTGGTTTGGAAACAAAAGAAAACAGAGACGTTGCAGAAACCCCAGCAGATGTTGTCGGGGAGAGCTGACTAAAGAGCACAGCCCGCTCTGGTCCCAGGGAGGAAAGCGTGTCTTTCAAAAAAACAGCTGGTTGTTTCGCTCCAGCTCTTTATGAGAAAGAATCCCAGCCCCTCCAGCACCCTAAAACCCTAAAATTGTCTCTCTCCAATCTAGCTGCCCCCAACACACACACACACACACACACACACACACACACACCCCTGGCCGGGGTGAGTCTGTTTTGTCCTTCCCCAGAGAAACCAAAATCAGAGTGAAAAGTTGCTATGGAGGATCCTCAAAACCACCTGCTAAGGCCTCACCTCGGAGGCTGTGAGAATTTCCCATGACGCTGTTCCTCCCTGTCTCCTCCATATATCTTGTCCGGGCTCTGTGACGGGGTCCGATCCCTGTTTCAAAGCTGCTTTCCCAGCTTCTGCCTGTCCCTATGTGTGGCTTTATCCCCAGGGTCCATCATGCTGGAAGCGGGCGGGTCCTAGAAGTGCACACCACCCAGCCCGGGGTCCAGTTTTACACGGGCAACTTCCTGGACGGCACCCTGAAGGGCAAGAGTGGAGCAGTCTATGCCAAGCACTCTGGTTTCTGCCTCGAGACCCAGAACTGGCCCGATGCAGTCAATCAGGTAAAGCTACAGGCGGGCCTGTTAGAGGGGTGGTGTGTCCAAGGTCACACTGTAGGACAGAGGTCATGACTCAGGTCTGTGTGAGTCACAAGTCCATGTGTGTTCTCTTCTCCAAGTCATGATAAACACAGGAAACAGTCAAATTACTAGCATGGCATTTACGTGTTTTTTAAAATATCTCTTATTTTGTACCTTCAAAGCCTTTATTCAGTTGAATGTTTCTCATCAATAACTACTCATTTTCTACAACCACACTTTTAAGGCGATCCTTCATGTCTTCTCTTCCTATTTGCTTCCTCATAATTTTTTCTAGCTATTTCCTGGAGTAATGAATGCTCTGAAAAGCGCCTGCTTATGATAAGATACATGTAGCTTGCACCAGAGTATAAAGCCACACACTGCTTCCTCCAAGAAAGTCTTGCTACTACAAAGTGTGCTTAGTGATGTAGTTGATTTTCATTCTGGCTCAAATTCTTTTTTAAAAAAAATATATTTTATTGATTTTTTTTTACAGAGAGGAAGGGAGAGGGATAGAGAGTTAGAAACATCAATGAGAGAGAAACATCGATCAGCTGCCTCCTGCACACTCCCTACTGGGTATGTGCACGCAACCCAGGTACATGCCCTTGACGGGAATCGAACCTGGACTGGCAAGGTGTAACCTGTGTTTTCCCTCCACAGCCCCACTTCCCGCCGGTGCTGCTGCGGCCTGGTGAGGAGTATGACCACACCACTTGGTTCAGGTTTTCTGTGGCCTAAGGAAGTGTGAAGACATGACCTGCTCCAGGGCCAGGCTGGGAGCCCTTCAGCAGCCTGTCTCCTATTCAGAGATGAGATGAAGATCAGAGGCTTTAAAAGTGATCCCGTGAATTAAAATCATACAAATGGAAGCTGCCATGACAACCACTCTGAATACTGATCTCCTTTCCAGTGACTGGCTCTAATAATCAGCTCTATTCTCTGTGTAGTTAAGAGAACCCAACCACCAAGCATCACCCAAGCCCTAACCCCAGCCCAGACCCCATGCTGTTGGCTCCATCTCTCCCCCCTGCCTTCCTTTTCTACTTTTCACCCCTGCTTTCTTTGAGCCAACACTCATTCCTTTTCTTTTTCTTCCTCCTCTACCTCAAACCACCTTGCCCTTGAGCATCACTTTGGAGTTCTCAGAGGCCACATTAGTTCACTCAACATGCTGGCAGATGGACCGCTCTGCCCTGAGGAGATGATTGACAAGTGAGGGAGCTGAGGCTTAAAGAAGCTGAATGAACCACCTGAAGGCCCACAGCCAGGAACAATGTGCCAGGACTTGAGGTCAGTCATGTGAATCCAAGTGCTCCTCTTCTCTCTGCCAGAGCATCCCACCGCTCATGGGCAAAGCGGGGTCTGACCCTTATCTCTTAGAGCCAGCCTTGCTTCCCAGATTCACTTTTATAAAAAGCATCATCCTGTGTGATTAACTGTCTCCCTGCCTTAGAAGTGGTGTGACTTAAAGTACAGTAAAGAACCTGTAATTTTGATTCCCTGCCTTTGAAGTTAACTGAGAAAGCCCAGCCACCATATGGAAGAAAGGAAGCACAGCGTCAGGAGCTATGTCCATGTGAGGAGGGCGTTACCTGAGGGCCGCACATGGCACCTGGAACAGGTGTTATATGATGTAGATGAGGCTGGGGCTCCCTCTTTTCCTGAAGAGTTGAATCATCTGTGATGGGTTTGGGCTAATGGTTTTACAAGAAAAGTATCTTTTAAATACTAGCAATCAATTGAAATTTTAAAAAGCTCTACACCACCCAGCCGGTGTGGCTCAGTGGTTGAGTGTCGTCCTACGAACCAGGTCAGGGTTCGATTTCCCGTCAGGGCATATGCCCGGGTTGTGGGCTTGATCCTCGGTGTGGGGCATGCAGGAGGCAGCCAATCAATTATCCTCTATCATTATTGATGTTTCTATCTTTCTCTCCCCTCTCTCTTCCTCTGAAATCAATAAAAAAATGTTTAATAAATAAAAATAAAAAGCCCTGCACTTCCAAAGACTTCAGAGTTTCTTCACTTACCTTAAAATCATACATGGACCAAGTCTGGGTTCTGGGTTCTACTATGCTCTCCAATACAACCCCAGCACCTTCTAGAGGAAAGCTACCTAACTGGCAGCCTATTGAGCCTCCCATACTTCCCCTTTCTTAGTAACCACAATAAACCAAAGAGAGTGTTTATTTTTTAGTTCACTTCAGCATAGATTTTCTGAGTACCTATTTGCACACAGTTCTCTACTGAGTCTTTTAAGGGAAGTAGGAGGTGATGTCTAAGATGTAGTATGTTCCCTCAGGGATATCACCATCTCTGGGAGAGAAAAGACCAATAGCAATTTGATGTAGAATTGCACTGACACGGCTGGGAGCCCTGAACTAATACTAACTTTGCTTCTGGCATCTACTACATGGGCAAACAATCTAATTTCACTTGGCCTCTGTTTTCTCACTTGCAAGGCAAAGTACTTTGTTTTTCTCTGTTCTGAAAATAGAATTGTTTTTACCATAAGCTGAGCCTAGAGTAGCCCAAATAAGGATATTCAACTTTAGAGCATCTGAAAGAAGTTACTGGTATTTTAATTGTGTTTAGGAAAGCCGATAAAGACGCAAAGTTTGATTGTCAAGCTATAAGTCCGATGAAAGTAAAATTTTAGAGAAATTAATCTTTTGTGGTGGCAACCAGTCTATTCTTTTTCGTGAAACACACACATAAAAGAGAACTTTAATGTGCCGGGGTAAAGACACTACAGAGTTATGAGACATGTTGAGTATGGCATGTGAGCATAATTGTATTTTATGATGAAATCGTTGAAGGTGTCAGCAAGAAACAATGTTACAATCTAACTGGACACTTCGCTCATATGAAGCGGTGAGAACTAACATGGTATTTGACATGAAAAACATCATGTAACTACAGCATGAAAGCCTTATTGAAAATGCAAGTATCCACTAAACTGCCACATACACGCCCCTCCAAGGCCCCAGGAGTCCAAGCCTTCCTTACCACACACCCCTACTCATAACCACATTAGCGCTTTATTGTTCTAAGTTCTGACCTTTCACAGGTGAGGGAATCATTGAGTCAGCTCAGTGATCTGTGGAATCCTGTTTCAAATTTATAGGACAGTAAGTTCTTATCATTAGCTGTGGGATTTTGATTATTCTGATTTCTACTCATTTTGTCAACAAGAAAGATATAATATTAAATAATTGCACAAACATTGCTGTAAAGACTAAGATGGCATGATGTAGAGGTTGAACTGTTGCAACTGTTTGGTGATCAATGTCAGTCAAACCTCAGCTGACTAAAGAAAGTGTCAATGAATAAATAAATGGATAGTTTGTGAAAAGTAGAACATGAAAAAATACAGGACTATCAGAAGACAGGAAGGAAGCACAACATATACTCATGTCCCATTATCAATCATAACCATTTTAAACAATTGGATCACCAGTTTACAAGGGGCTATTTGAACAGTTTTGACAGGAATGCAATCCTTTTCCAATCAAGGTATTTATCTTCTCCCTCTAAGTTCCAACTTCTCCAATCCAATTACTTCAATCAAAAGTATCAGATGCTTTGGGTAGCACTTTAAAATATAGTTTTATTGCCGAAACCGGTTTGGCTCAGTGTATAGAGCGTCGGCCTGCGGACTGAAAGGTCCCAGGTTCGATTCCGGTCAAGGGCATGTACCTGGGTTGCGTGCAGGAGGCAGCTGATTGATGTTTCTCTCTCATCGATATTTCTAACTCTCTATCTCTCTCCCTTCCTCTCTGTAAAAAATCAATAAAATATATTTAAATATATATATATAGTTTTATTGATTTCAGAGAGGAAAGGAGAGAGAGAGATAGAATCATCAATGATGAGAATCATTGATTGGCTGCTTCCTGCATGCTCCCCATTGGGGATCCAGCCCACAACCTGGACATGTGCCCTTGACCGGAATCAAACCCAGGACCCTTCAGTCCATAGGCAGATGCTCTATCCACTGAGCCAAACCGGCTAGGGCTGGGTAGCACTTTAGCTGTAGCCAAGTAAGGTGCTCAGCAAATCCTCACCTCAAAAAAGCAACTATTATCCGGGGGCGGGGGGACGGGGGGACTGGACTGACAAAACAATTTTGCTGCTCTGGAAACTGACCAAAACCACAACAATCTGAGATGTGTTTACGTTTGAAAAACTGAACTTTGACTGAACTTTGGGTGGGAGCCGTGGGAAACTGGTGTTCTTGCCTGGGGCTGCTTCCATTCCCCTTACTTTCCCAGCTCAGTCCTGTGGGGGTTCTGCCAAAGCAAAACAAAACATGAGTACCGGCAGGTTGCTGCGGTCGATGAGGAGCTCACTCACTCTGGAGGTGTGGGTTATACCCATGTCCAAACACTTCATCAGTACAAGGGAAGTAATGGCCTCTGTGCTAGGGGAGCATGGAGGACCTCCGGCTCTGTTAGCCTGACATCGCAATCACGATTGCAGCAAGCACATTCTGCCTAATCGGGCTGCGCACACACACAGAAGAGACCAGAGGATCCAAGCTATTTACACGCTCCTGGCCAATGCTCGGGCTGCATGCATGTGCAGAGAAAATTAAGAGAGGCTTAGCAAAAAGTAAAAGCCAGGAGGGACTTGAAAACAGCCCAAACACTGAATTCACTCTATCTACACGCAGATCCATCAGGAAAGGTAAAAATCTGACTGGTTTAAGTGTTTCTGTCCAGTTTAATGGCTGACCACTAACCTATGTAGACGCAGGGCAACCTCCGAGAAAGCTGAGCTTAAAACTAAACACAAGATTTTTTAAAAGTAACCAAAATACTAAATAGAGATTATAAAAAGAATCAAGTGAAATCCTGAGGTTGAAACATACAATAACAAATGAAAAGTTCACTAGAAAGGCTCAGAAGCAGATTCAAGATGGCAGAAGAAAGAATAAGAACTTGACAATAGATTAATAGCAATTATTTAATTTGAAAAAGTGAGAAGAGATAGAAGAAAATGGAAAAGAACCTCAGACAAATGTAGGACAACATCAAGTACATCAGCATATATGTAATGGGAGTCCAAAAAGGAGAGGAGAGAAAGGGACAGAAAAATATTTCAAAAAAATAATTTTGGGATAGGAGACCAAGATGGCGGCATAGGTAAACACCGAAGATTGCTGCCGCAAACAACCACTTCAAAAATACAACTAAAAGACGGAATGGACATCACCCAGAACCACAGGAAGGCTGGCTGAGGAGAGACTCTTCAACTAGAAGGAAAGAGAACAGCATACCGAGGCTCAGAGGAGGCGCAGTGTGGAAAATACAAAGGTGTGGAGGTGCGCGCAAAGCAGGCTGGTGGCTGAGGGCGCGGTTGTTGTTTTCAGTCAGGAGGGAGTCTCAGACTCTGGGCTCCAGATCCGGGCGAGTCTCTAGGGACTCAGACTCAGATGGGAGAGGCGGGATTGTCTGGCATCAGTTGGAACGTGAGGGCAGCTTTCTCTCCGAGGTTTGCAGCCTTGCTGGGGTTCTGAGAAGCAGAGCCTCTGGGAATGGGACTGAGAGCAGCCATAACTGCTCCCTCCACCCTCCCTGTTGATCCCCTGCGACCCGCCCCGCCCAAGCCCTGCGCAGAGCCATTTGCCAGATAGCCTCAGGCAAAGGCTAGATAAGCACCTCTCCAGAGGACAGAAGTTTTCCCACTGCAGATACAGGTGATTCTCACAGCCAGTCGGCCTGGTGGTCAAATCCCTCTAGTATTAACTACAACAATCAAGGCTTAACTAGAACAAGACTGCGCACAAAGACCACAAGGGGTGCACCAAGAAAGCATAAAAAATGCGGAGACAAAAAAACATGACAGAAATGGAGGATATAGAGCTAAAAAACGCAATTTTGAGGGCTTGCAATAATGTGCTAGAAGCTGCCAATAAACTTGATGAGAGCCTCACGAAATCTAATGAGACCCTCGATGCTGTGATAAAGAACCAACTAGAAATTAAGCATACACAGACTGAAATAAAGAATATTATACAGACACCCAATAGCAGACCAGAGGAGCGCAAGAATCAAGTCAAAGATTTGAAATGTGAAGAAGCAAAAAACACCCAACCGGAAAAGCAAAATAAAAAAAGAATCCGAAAATAAGAAGATAGTGTAAGGAGCCTCTGGGACAGCTTCAAGCGTACAAACATCAGAATTATAGGGGTGCCAGAAGATGAGAGACAGCAAGATATTGAAAACCTATTTGAAGAAATAATGGCAGAAAACTTCCCCCACCTGGTGAAAGAAATGGACTTACAGGTCCAAGAAGCTCAGAGAACCCCAAACAAAAGGAATCCAAAGAGGACCACACCAAGACACATCATAATTAAAATGCCAAGAGCAAAAGACAAAGAGAGAATCTTAAAAGCAGCAAGAGAAAGAAAGTCAATTACCTACAAGGGAATACCCATATGACTGTCAGCTGATTTCTCAACAGAAACTTTGCAGGCCAGAAGGGAATGGCAAGAAATATTCAAAGTGATGAATACCAAGAACCTACAACCAAGATTACTTTATCCAGCAAAGCTATCATTCAGAATTGAAGGTCAGATAAAGAGCTTCACAGATAAGGAAAAGCTAAAGGAGTTCATCACCACTAAACCAGTATTATACGAAATGCTGAAAGGTATCCTTTAAGAAGAGGAAGAAGAAAAAGGTAAAGATACAAATTATGAACAACAAACATGCATCTATCAACAAGTGAATCTAAGAATCAAGTGAATACATAATCTGATGTACAGAATGAACTGGTGATTATAATGAATCAGGGACATAGAAAGGGAATGGACTGACTATTCTTGGGGGGGAAAGGGGAGTGGGAGATGCGGGAAGAGACTGGACAAAAATCATGCACCTTTGGATGAGGACAGTGGGTGGGGAGTGAGGGCGGAGGGTGGGGCAGGAACTGGGAGGAGGGGAGTTATGGGGGGAAAAAAAAGAGGAACAAATGTCTGAACAATAAAGATTTAATTAAAAAAAAAAAGCATAGAAGGAAGAAAAAAAAAATTGGGGGGAAAAAAAAAAACCTCCCCAAATTTGATGAAAACCATTAATCTATATATCCAAGACGCTCAACAAACTCCAGAGAAAATTTGAAAGCAAGAGAAAAATAACTCATCAGGCCCTAGCCAGCTTGGCTCAGTGGATAGAGCACTGGCCTGTGGGCTGAAGGGTCCCAGGTTTGATTCGAGTCAAGAGCACATGCCCGGGTTGTGGGCTCGATCCCTAGTGGGGCGTGTGGAGGAGGCAGCCGACCAATGATTCTCTCACATCATTGATATTTCTATCTCTCCTTCTCCCTTCCTCTCTGAAATAAAAAAACAAAACAAAACAAACTCATCATTACAGGGACCATCAATACAATTAACATGTGACTTCTCATCTCAAGCAATGGAGTCCAGGAGGCAATAGAATGACATAATCAATGTGTTTAAAAACCAGAGATTCTATATCCAAAAATGCCCCTCAAAAGTGAAAGTGGGGGAAAAATCACACATTTCCAAATAAAGAATGAGAGAATTCATTGCTAGCAGACCTGTCTTACAACAAATACTAGAGGAAGTCCTTTATGTGAAAGAAAATTAAGATGGTAACTCAAATCCATGGAAATAAATAATATCAGAAATGATAAATATGTGAGTTAATAAAAAAGTATATTTTCTCATTTCTTTAAAAGATATAAGAGTGAATAAAGGTATAATTATAACGTGGTATCACTGAGTTTATAATACAAAATATAGAGCAGCCCTGGTTGGTTTGGCTCAGTGGATGGAGCGTCAAGCCTGTGGACTGAAGGGTCCCAGGTTCGATTCCCGTCTAGGGCACATGCCCAGGTTGCAGTCTTGATCCCCAGTAGGGGGCGTGTGGGAGGCAGCAGATCAATGATTCTCTCTCATCATTGATGTTTCTATCTCTCCTTCTGCCTTCCTCTCTGAAAACAATAAAAATGTATTTTAAAAAATAGAGAGAGAGAGCACAAGGGAGGAAAGTTCAGAAAAAGAAAATATATTGGAGCAAAATTTCTGTATTTTATTGAAATATTAATACAAAATAGATTATGATAAATTAAGATGCAACTAGTAAGGACATAATAAAAATAAAGTAAAAAAAATCAAAGAGCTAAAATGATACACTAAAAATATTTAATATAAAAGAAGGCAGTTGAAGAAAGCAAAAAAAAGAAACAGAAAACAACAAAATGACAACTGTAAATCCAACCATATTAAATACCCCAAAAAACATTTTGCTAGACTGAATTAAAAAGCAAGATCTAGTAACTATATACACCTATATTCACCAATAAGCTGAAATGGATGGAAAAGATATACCATACAAACAGTAATCATCATAGAGTTGGAATGGCTATTTTAATATCAGACAAAATAGACTTTAAAACAAGAAATATTACTAGTCAGATACTTTATAATGATAAAAGCATCAACACATCAGATTTAACAATTGTTATATATGCACCTAATAGAAGCAATAATTATGACCAGAGGCCATGCCTGGAGTAGCATTGGTGTTGGGCATAACCCAATAGTTCTGGTAAATACTGCTCCAAATATCCTAAACAGAACAATAACTTTTTTTTTCCAGATGACTATTTCTCTGAGCACAGTGACCTCTACTGGTACCAATAGAAACTAAAATGCAGATTCTGCCTTTTTTCATAGGAAGGTCCCATTCCAGGCTAGGGTGATTTGGTTAGAGAAAGGATCAGAGAAACCTGGAGGATACAGTCTTAGAACCCACATGTGAGTGCTGCCAACTTCATTATAATCACCAGAGGAGGTTTTTGGATTTTCATGCCCAGGCTTCACCCTTAGCAATTTTGGTTTCATTAGGTTTTAAAGCTCCTTGGTTCCTAATATAACTGGGGATGAGAACCACTGCCCTAGAGTAAAAGTTCCCCATTATTGTCTCATAACATTCACCAATACTCGAGTGCATAAATGTGTTCAGCTAGAATTTGCTTCCTGGCTTCATGAAGCACTTCCTTAAGAATGAGTCACAGAGAAACAATTTTCCCAGACTAACAAAAGTATGTCTTGGTAAGGCCCTGCAAACCCTATCAATAAACCTGGCACCCAAAGTCTCCAGAGATTATTTTGAAGATTATAAATAGGTGAAGATACATGTCTAAACCAGAGGTTGGCAAACATCTATACTAATAAAAGGGTAATATGCTAATTAGATTGGACATCCTTTCAGACAAAGCCATGGTGGCAGGGGCTGAGGCAGAGGTGGTTAGGGGCGACCAGGCCAGCAAGGAGGGCAGTTAGGGGCAACCCGGTTGGCAGGGGAGGGCATTAGGGGCGATCAGGCCAGCAGGCAGAGGCGGTTAGGGGTGATCAGGCAGGCAGGCAGAGCGGTTAGGGGCAATCAGGCAGACAGGGGAGCAGTTAGGGGCATCAGGCATGCATGCAGAGTGGTTAGGGGTGATCAGGCAGGCAGGCAGGTGAGTGGTTAGGAGTCAGCGGTCCCGGATTGCTAGAGGGATGTCCGCCTGCTGATTTAGGACCAATCCCGCCGGCAGTTGGACATCCCTTGAGGAGTCCCGGATTGGAGTGTGCAGGCCGGGCTGAGGGCCACACACCGCCCCCCCTCTGTGCACAAATTTTGTGCACTGGGCATCTAGTCCTATCTAATAGACAAACATGGCAATTGACCATAACTTCGCTACGCCTCCCATTGACTAATCAGTGCGATATGCAAATGCGGCGGCGGGCGTCCGTGTGCGACCCGACCTGGGGCGGCCAGGTGGTGCAGCAGTGATCGGCCAGCCCACCCGGACTCCATCCAGGCATCCCGTGTGTGACCCGACCTGGGGTGGCCGGGGGGGGGGGGGGGGGGGGGTGGGCGGAGGGTGGCAGCAGCGATCGGTCCTGTGTGCGACCCGACCTGGGGAGGCCGAGCAGGGCAGCAGCAATCAGCCAGCCCGCCCAGCCTCCATCCGGGCATCCTGTGTGCGACCCGACCCGGGGTGGCCGGGCGGGGCAGCAGCGATCCATTGGCCCACCCAGGGCATCCCGTGTGCTACCCGACCCGGGGCGGTGCCCCAACCCCCAGATCGGCCCTGCCATGTGCGCGACCCGGGGAGGCAGGGCAGGCACCGAGGGATCAGGCCTGCCATCTATCACCTGGGGAGCGGGCCTAAGCCAGCAGGTGGTTATCTCCGGAGGGGTCCCAGACTGTGAGAGGGCACAAGTGGGGCTGAGGGACACCCCCACAACCCCCCTTCCCCGCCAGTGCACAAATTTTTGTGCACCGGGTCTCTAGTTTTATATAAAGGGCCAGAGAGTATTTTAAGCTTTGTGAGACTTACAGTCTATTGTAATTACCCTTGTCATCATAGCAAAGAGCTATAGACAATAGGTAAATGAATGAGCATGACTGTTCCTATAAAACCTGTGAATGCTGCCCTTTGAATTTCACATAATTCTCATGTCCTTAAGTATTATTATCCTTTTTTTTTCCAACCACATAAAAATGTCAAGACCATCTTAGCACATTAGCTGTATGAAAACAGTGTAAGCCAGATCTAGCCTGTGGGCCCCAATTTCCTGAATCCTGGTCTAACAAGCTGGTACTGTGAAAAAAAGCAGTATTAAAGCATAGCATATTCATTCATAAGCAAGGGAAGCAGGAACTCTGGTGATTGCCCTCCTGACTATGACTGAGAAAAACTGGCCTATCTGCCTTCACCTCTATTTTCCCTACAGCCAGGTCCTTTTATCCTTGGCAATGAAAGGATTCATTTCCTGGGATCCAGATTTCCTGAAGATATGTTAAAACCCAAAATAAAAACTAACAGGGTATTTTTTGTATAGGATCACATCCAGCCACCTATAAGCTTTAGTCACTAAGTTCCCTTTAGTCAGGGAATCTAGAGGTGATATTTATCTCTCCAGAATTTAAGCTCCATAAGGATACTTTGTTCACTTCCGTATTCCAAGGCTAGCAGTACCTGGCACATTGAAGGGGCACAAAATTTTACTGCATAAATTCTGTAACATCCTGGCAAATAAACAGTATAAAACATTTAAAAAAAAAAAAAAAAAAAAGGAGTGCCATTTTACTTATAGTAAAGACATCAAATGAGAAAAGCAAGGTGTATATATTTTGTGTTAAAGGAAAAAATATGTGTATTTGATCAGGCTACATAATTGGTTAACAATGGCTGCCATTTGGGAGATAACTGTGTGGCTGAGTTGGGCATAGGGAGCCTTCTCACTGTATACACCTTGAATATATTGCCAAGTCTAAAAAGGAAATGAAAATAGGTAAAGCCAATGGTCTGTAGGAAAAGGAAAAAACACCAAGCTTGAGAAGTGCCCTTACATTAACTGACTACTACATTCCAAGTGCTCCAGAATTATCCTTCTATTCATCATCCTTTCCCCATTAGCTCTGGAAAGTTATTAACCAAGTTATTAACAATGGTATCATATACAATGGGTAGGAAGGAGCATTGGTTGTGTATTTTCTTATTTTTTCCATAACGTGATTTTGTTTTAAAGAAGCAGTAGTGTTTTATTGATTAAAAAGTGCCAGGACTTTAAAACCATAGGTAGGATTCAAACTTTTCCTACCTCCTAGCAGGTTACTAGTATTGTTACCAATGATACATGCTGAGCCAAGTTACCAATCTCCCCTTCTGTGAGATGGGGTTAACAGTACTATTTTGTTGTGAGGATTAAGTGACAATGTCCTTTGATATTTTCATTGGAATGGTAACCATAAACCTGTTAACATGTGGGAAAAAGAACTATCAGGCTTTGAAACTGTCTATCAGGCCCTAACCAGTTTGGCTCAGTGGATAGAGTGTTGGCCTGCGGACTGAAGGGTCCCAGGTTCGATTCTGGCCAAGGGCATGTACCTTGGTTGTGGGCACATCCCCAGTAGGGGGTGTGCAGGAGGCAGCTGATCGATGTTTCTCTCTCATCGATGTTTCTAACTCACTATCCTTCTCCCTTCCTCTCTGTAAAAAATCAATAAAATATATTTTTTTAAAAAAGTGAAACTGTCTATCAGTACTTTTTTCCCTTTATTGAAGATAATTCTGGACATAACAGCTTTAATACCTAGTTATCTTTCCTTGTCATCAGTTCTCAATACACTCCAAACACTCCAAGACCAGCCAGGCCCCTAGTATTTTTTATAACTTTGACTTTTGTTTCATGTCTTTCCAATTATGTATACACCTTCCAGGTTAGATAGCCCCGCCTTCCAAAGGTACCTAAGCAGCAGTTGCTCACTAAGCCAGATCTAATGAATTCTTTGCTATTATTCTTCATTCATATAACTGCCAATTTATCAGTTTTAGCTTCCTACTCCTACTAGTTTAATGAATCTTGGAAATCAGTGCTCCTTTAGACTTCAAGACCAGCTACAAAAGATGACAATCACAATCCTACACCACTACTTAACCAAGTCTCAAAATGATAGCATTTCTAGACCCTCAAATTTGTACTCAGATGGGACACTGCAAGATGTAGGACCACACTTTCACTTGATACTTGGCCTAGCTCAAAGCCCAAGGGGGAACTACCACTGTGAAGTGCATTACTTACCTCTCTACACATGGGTGAGCAGACCAGATAAGGTACTTGGCCCAGCATGTCTGGCGTGTTATTACCTAATAATTAGAGCCAGGCTTTAAAGTTAGATGGACTGAGTCTGAATGAGACTTTTCAAGTCAGTCACATAATCTATTTAGTAGTCCTAACCTCTAAAAGTAGAAAAGTGCACTACACCAAAGTGTAACACTTTAGGATGTATTCTAAATACAAGGGTACTGAGTTGTACCCCTGCATAAATTCTGTAACATCCAGGCAAATGTATATAGTCAATGGTACGAAAGGTGTTCACCTAGATAACCATGTTTCCCTTTCCCCTAAGAATGGAACTTTCTGTGCTTGTCTCTTAAAACCACCTTTACCCCTCCTACACTATCTTTTATCCTCATTCTAATATCTTGGACACTAATAATCCGTCCCAAAGCTACAGAAATGATTCCTATTCTTGGCTCAGAACTCCCACTTCCAAAAATTGAGTATGATTATTTGTTTTCTGCAGATTTATTTTTTAGTAACTTATCTTTATATAATACAGAACAATTAAAGCCGACCAAGTGCAACAAATAAGCCTGCCAATTACAGTTTTTACCAACCATAATTCAGCCAGTTTTCAAAATTCCAAAAACAAAGTACCCAAACTCCCAACATACTAGTGATCATTCAGACCAAATAATTTGAGGCAGAGCAGTATTCCCACATTGCAATGCTATCCAGTAACTTTGTTAAACATAAAGAAATGGACAAGGGCAGACACCTGTGCCAACAGCATTAAATCATTGTTTTTGCACTTTTTTTTTTTTTTTTTTTTGCACCAAGACTAGAGAATACCTGGGAAAAGCTTGACCAGGAAACTCAAATAATTATTACTGCCCTACAAAAGACATTTAGTCTAAATCATCTACTGGCTAGAATAGTCTCAGGTCTACCTGATGCTACCAAAAAACTACATAAGGTACTGCTAAATATAGGTGAGATTTACAAAACTGTCTCATGAACATTTCTGCTTGACATCCTTAATCACTTTGTACCAGCCTGGCAAAATAAGATAGTTATGTTGGTGGTTGGGAATTGAAAAACATCTACCTTAGAATTAACAGATCTCTGCTCAAAATAAGGCAATCCATTTGAAAGGATAGAGAAGAGTGTCTGGAAAATTTTGCAAAGCTGGTTTACATGAAGATATTTTGTCCCAGATTTAGACAATTCCTCAAACATGCAAAAATGTTATAAAATTGTCTCAAGTAACACTGAGAACTTCCTAAAATCAAGTTCTGATTGACATCCCATCAAACAGCCTGAAAACCTGTCACTGTACTTAGAGCTGAAAAATAATTCAGTTCAAGCACTGAGTCCAATTACTTCTTTAATAAGCTCTTGGTTTAGTTGTCACGCTTATTTATAGGCAAATCAGTGGTTTCTCTAGCTTGACAGATTGATATCATTAGCCTGATAATATGTAACTCCGATTAATTCAGGGACTTGTCATGATGCATTCATGCTATTAAGGAGGATTTGAGTTATATTACCCAAACCTCTATAGGTAAAAGGGAATTTTCCAAGTGTATAGATACTAGTTAATGATGTTGAAGACTTCACACCATTAAACTTTGAATGTAGGTCTGTACTTATATGGTTGATATCAAGGTTGACTACTGAAGCTTACCAAGTATTAATATTGAACACAGATCAAAAATCTAGTTAGAAACATTTTATTTAAATGTGCCAAATAAAAACTCACATTTGCAAACCATAAGATGTTAATACATTCAACAAAAATTTATATTATCTTACTGCTGTGAATTTACAGAGTAATAATCCAGATCCATTTTGATTAGATGGTCGAAATAACCTTCCTAGGTTACTTTTTACAAACATCACAAATCCCTTATAATAATGTAAACAAAATAACTTTTCCCTAAAAGGTGAACTTGAGAACTTCAGTCCACTCTTTCAGGACTTGCACTTCTTCTTGGACTTCCCGATGGGGAACGACTAAAAAGAAAAACATTAGGTTTGGAACCCATTAGTGTCTACTGAAACATACTCTTCCTACGAACATGTTTCAATAAATTCAAAGGTGGCCAAAGGAACTACGTTTCTATAGCAGAGATCTAAAAATTCATAAATAGCCTGGCCAGTGTGACTCAGTGGTTGAGTGGCAACCCATGAACTAGGAAGTCATGGTTCCATTCCCTGTCAGGGGACATGCCCAGGTTGCAGGTTTGATCCCCAGTAAGGGGCATGCAGGAAGCAGCTGACAGATGTTTCTCTCTCATTGATGTTTCTATCACACTCCCTCTCTTTCTGAAAAAGATTTATATACAAATCCTTTGTCCTTGCTTAAGATTAGCATCCTTGCTAAAATTGCAAAGTTAAGTTAAAGAGAACTATTTGAACGTTGGGGTTTTTTCTTTGGGAGGGTAATTAAGTAGCAACTAGACAGATAATAGTTTAGCTTCAGGATTTCAACCTACAAATTTTTCTTCATTTCCTTTTTACCTATGTGTGGGGAAAGCATGTGTCTTAACATGAAATTATACAATTAAGGGTTCACAGGACTAAACACATCTTGTCATTCTAATATTTTATGACTAAATATTTCCAATAAAAGTATAAGGTGATAATGAAGCAGGAAA
The DNA here is from genome assembly GCF_028538775.1 of Myotis yumanensis. NCBI lineage: Eukaryota > Metazoa > Chordata > Mammalia > Chiroptera > Vespertilionidae > Myotis > Myotis yumanensis. The sequence goes on from NW_027223762.1 coordinate 19,016,817, forward strand.
AGCAATCCTTTAAGAAACTTAGTACTTATATATATAGCACCAATTCTCCAAAGAGCTCAAAATCAAAGCCTGCAAAGTAGGCAGGAAGCAAACAAATCCTGCAGAGGCCACATTTGACAGTTAAAATTTGGCAACAAATTATTTAGCTTACCTTCTTTTTGGAGATGGAGATCTGGACTTTGATCGGCTGTCAAAACATGAGAAATTCTATTAAGAAAAAGTACTAACCAATCCCTTCCTTACAGTCACACTATCATGAAATGAACCCCCAAATTGTCCTGAAACTAAAATGTCAGGCTGCAATTAAACTGGGGAAAAAAATGGCCATCAGCTTTTGCTAACAATAGCCCATCTTCCAACTAGCCTTCATAAAACGAACTGCTTTTATCATGATTCATCTGCCTAAAGTTCACCTATCTCAGAATACTTCTCCATGCACCTATTAGTTCTGACAAGGGCCTCTTAACACGCAAAGTTACAAACTGCTTTCTCACTATACCTTGACATTCCCTTGTCCAGGAAATCATCCAGAAGAGGCCATGTACAAACGAAGTTCTAAAGTTTAGTTCATTAACAAGGTACCGTGTTCCCACTCAACACCTAGGCTTAGAGTTAACACTTTAAGTCTCAACAATTCAAAACACTTTGAACTCTTTGGATATTGGTGCCATATAACTACAAGAGCATTGTTCAGCTTTTCACCCTTACCTGCTTCTTGGTCGTGAAATAGACCTGGATCTTGATCTTGACCTTGACCGTGATCTTAAAAACAAAAATTATACCAATTAGTCCACACTAGTAATTTCCTTAAACACCTTCTGAGCATCTTATTAGGCAGGCTCGGAATAGAAGCTAAAACTGAGCAAGATGCCACTCTTGCCTTCTATCAGTCTAAGATTCAACAAGTTGCCCCATTTTCAACAAGGTCTAATATCAAATAAATAAGGAACTACCATTTTAATTATTTGCTTCTACCATACCCAATGAGCTAGATTGTTAGGTAAGTATCCAAGAGAAAGTAAATGGCTAACCAAGCCATGTTTACCCATATGTACACGATTTCCCTAACAACTTTCTAAGGTCTCAAATTCACCCCATCATGCCACATTATGTCCTTAAGTCACTCTACTTTTGTCATTAAGACGTGACAACCCAAATATAAATAAGCAGGGGGAAAAAGTGGTACATACTGGAAATACCTCGATCCTTTTATAGAACCAGATCTAGATCGTCTGAGTGAAGCGGATCGTGATCTACGAAGAGATACAGATCTTGATCGTCGAGGAGATGCTGATCTTGACCTAAAAATTAAATCAGAGAGATTTAGGTCCATCTCCAATTTAAGTTTTTTATTGCTTGTTAAAACTTGCATTAAAGATCTCTCACCTCCTTCCCCTGCTCCTGCTCCGTGAGCGAGAATATCGCCTACCTCTGGATCTCGAATGTGATCTAGACCGTGACCTATTTTTCAAGTTGGGAAAGTAACAAAATGTTAGATGGCAGCTCGTATTTATAGTGTCTGTCCCTCTGCTGAAATCAAGTCTCAAAACTATTTAAATTTACTATCTCATTTGGAAATAAATTCTGGGCCTATTAGTTGTCCAGTTTTTTTTTAAACTACCTAAAAAGAGATTTGTTAAAAGCTGAATTACATCTTAGAATTACATAATATAAAACACTGTAATGTGTATTTAAAATAAACCTTGCAAGTTTGCAGGTCGACCCTCTTTGGCCCATGGTCTAGTAGATCTAGACGATCTAGAAGTATCTATAGCCGATCGCTGCATCTAGATGTTTTCTTCAATCTAACGACGATCAAACTGACAGCCAAATGAGCCAGGTGAGGCTTGATTGACGCAAGAAGATTTTTCTAGTTGGAAATGTGGTCAATCTGGTGTTCCTCTTTCTAAACCGGAGGGGGCCCCAATTGTAAGCCAAATTTACTGTTACGGCGATCACCGACTCAAATTTTCTGCCCTTTAAAGAATAAGGTGAAGCTAGGTGTAGATGACTCGAGGGGATCTGGCCTCTTATGCTGATCACCTCAAGGTCTAGGAGGATCTTAATTGTCGGATTTGCAAGGCGCCTCAGCATATCATAAGGCTCGTGACATTCTGAATCAAGGCGACTGACTCAAACGAAGAAACCTGAAAGGTTTTGACCAGGTTGATTATTAATATATTAACATTTGTTTAATTAAACAAAAATTGTAAAAATACACCTGTACAATTAACATTCAAATTTATATAAAAATATTAGTTTCTGCCTTGCTAATAAAAGAATTACTTGATTAACCAGTACACCAACCATTCCTTTAAAATAAATACCTGCTTCTTCTTCGTCGGCTATAGCGATGACAATCATAAGCATAATGTCCCTTTTCACCACATTCATAGCATCTATCATTTGGATCAAAGGGACGTCGGGCAGGTGGTCTATCCAAACGAGATCTCCGAGGCATGCCTGTTGATAGTTCAACCCTCACTCGGGAACCACAAATCACCCTGTAAAAGAGAAGCAACAAAATTCTAATGCTAAAAAAAAAAATATATACGACCTCTGGATCTGAAACTTTCCGACCCTCCGCTTTCACAGACTTCAGCTATCTTTGCAGCCCTTGGAAGGCCGCCTCTACTCCCTTTCGTAAGCAAATAAAACGATTAGCTATGCCTAACCGGTTTGGTTCAGTGGACAGAGCCTGCAGACTGAAAGGTCCCAGGTTCGATTCCGGTCAAGGGCATGTACCTTGGTTGCGGGCACATCCCCAGTAGGGAGTGTGCAGGAGGCAGCTGATCGATGTTTCTCTCTCATCCATGTTTCTGATTCTCTATCCCTCTCCCTTCCTCTCTGTAAAAAAATCAATAAAATATATTTTTTAAAAAAAACAAACGATTAGCTATTTACATTTTCCTCTAGACCAGTGGTTCTCAACCTTCCTAATGCCGACACCCTTTAATACAGTTCCTCATGTTGTGGTGACCCCCAATTTCACTGTTACACATTGAACATAATTAAAGCATAGTGATTAATCACAAAAATATGTAATTATATATGTTTTCTGATGGTCTTAGGCGACCCCCGTGAAAGGGTCGCGACCCACAGGTTGAGAACCGCTGCTCTAGACAGAACCCAAGCTTAGCACCCCCCTCATTACCCAGCCTAGCAGGCTATCCTCGTGAACATGTTTCGTAACTGGCATCGTACTTACTTGCCATCCAGGCCTCGAACTGCATCTTCTGCATCCCTAGGGTCTTCAAATTCCACAAAGGCAAACCCCGGAGGGTTTCTTGCAATCCACACAGTTCTTAAGGGGCCGTAGTAACTGAAAGCCCTTTCTAACTCTCCTTTGCCAGCACCGGTTCCCAGGTTACCAACATACACCTTGGTTTCTGTTTAAAAATGCAAACGGAAGAACGCGCGTTATGCAAAAATTGACCCACGTTTGAATGACTTCTCTGCACACCCTTAAGACCGTGCAAAACATTTTATCTTGTGCTCTCATCAAGAACTGAACGTGGTCTTAAGGCCAGGCAAGTCGGCACATTTCTGAAGGGCTGGGCGCAGGACAAAGTTCTTCTCGTTCCAATATGGTGGGAAAACGCTTCGAAAACACGGGAGCAGGAGAGCGGCAGGATATTCCGAGCGCGAGGCGGTCCCGCCCCGGTCCCGCCCCCGAGTCCCGGCAGCCTCGGGGCTGGGAGCGCGCGGACCCGGGCGGCGGGCGGGCCCCGCCGGGGGCCGGACCCGGGGAGCAGGGCTGCGCGGGCCCCCGTCCTCCGCGAGACTCCGGCTCCCCGCCCCGGCCATAAACCGCGCCCGAAAGAGCCACGAGAGAGAGAGACCAGCCAGCCGCCGGGCGGAAGGAGCGCGTCCCCACACCCGCTCCGCGGCTCGGAGCCGCCAGTCGTGTTCAGGCTCGAATTCGCCCGTGACGCCCGTGATCTCACGGCTGCGACCAGACTCTCCGCTAAAGTGGCGGGAAAGCGGCCGGGAAATGCGCCACCGTGCACGCTCGTGACTGTGCGCAAAATGGCAGCCGAGGGCGGGGGGGTGTGGGGGACGGCCGGCGGCTCGAAGGGCAACAGCCAAGCAGGGGCCGGGCGCCCGGCTAGGGCCGGGGCGCGAGACGGAAAGTGCCCGAGAATTAACCTGGAACTTGACCCGGGCCGACACCCGCCCTCCCCGTCTCCCCTCAACATCCCGCCCCCTCCGCCTCCGGCTTCGTACGGTGTGCGCCCAAGCCGCCATTACGCACGCGGAATAACCGTCTCCCAACCGCCGCGCCAACCCCACGGCCTCGCACGACTCGCAGCGCCCACGATCGCGTCCCTCACGGGGCCCTACCCTCTTACCTCCTCCGTACCGCCCGTAGCGCGACATGATGACTGGCCCGCGAGCTCGGCTCGTTCAGCTCGCAGAGCCCAGGATCCGAGTGACGCCAGAAGCTGCAAACACTTCGCACACCAACGGTCCCAGCGGCACTACGAGGAAGAGCCGGGGTTCCGGTTTATATATGCGGCGGCTGGGTCTCTCTGCGCATGCGTCATCTCGGCGTTCTGCGCGGCACAAAGGAGCTGGGCGGAAACAGCGGAGCAGCGGCGTGGGGGCGGGGACTGAAGAGCGTAAAGGGCCAATCACAAGCGGAGGGATGCGTTTCCATGGGAACGTCAGAATCCCGCCAGTAAACCCTTGGCCTTCCCCGCGGTGTCCCGCCCCATCCTTCCCCCCTTTCCTGTACCCTCCTCATTTTCCCCCCTTCCCTTCCCCCTTCCCCCTCCTATTTTCCCCATTTTTAGGGACCCTCAGCTCTAGTAATGTTGCTACAGGTGCATTAGACCGGCCTCTGAAAGGCTGTAACGGCTGATGTTGCAGCCGCCGCCGCCGTTCTGCTGCGGGACCTGGCCTAGGCTAATACTCGGTGATGTCTGGGGCTCATCAGAGGTAATCGGGAGTTTGGCCAGGGTGAGAACGCCATGAACCCGCTGTTCTGAGTAGTGGTCCCTACGTTATAGGCCTCAAAAGGGGTGCAGCCCCTAGGGACATCCCGCCCTGCACCCACCCCAAAATCCCTTAAGAACCAGCTACCAATTTTCACCAACACGTTCTGACTTCTTGGGGTCTCGGGGACAAAGGAATAGTTATCTTTTTTGTTGTTGTTATAATAAAATTGTGACAAAACCCTAAATCCTTATTTTTTAGGAGATATTTTCATTGATTTCAGGGAGGAAGGGAGAGAGAGAAACACCAATGACGAGAATCATTGATTGGTTGCTTCCTGCAGCCCCCTACTGGGGATGGAGCCCTCAACCCTCGCAGGCGCTCTGAAGGGGAATCCAAACGTGACCCTTCTGGTTCATAGGTCAACACTCAACGACTGAGGCACACTAGTGGGGGCAAAACCCTAAATCCTTACAGCTGCCAGTTATGTTCAGGCTAGTGGCTAATTCTGAAGTTACTTGCATTTGAAGTACAATTGATCTGTGCTTCCCCTCTAGTTCTTTTTTGTGTTGTATCATAGTAACACATCCACTAAAGACTCAGTTCCTAAGGACTTTTTAAAAGATGTTTTTATTGATTTCAGAGAGAGGAAGGGAGAGAGAGGGATAGAAACATCAATGAGAGAGAGAAACATCCATGGGCAACCTAATGCAAGCCCCCTATTGGGGATTGTTCCTGCAACGGGGGGATGGGAATCGAACTGGTGACCTCCTGGTGCATGGGAGGATGCTTAATCAACTGCGCCACACCCAGGGCAAGCCTTTCAGTTGCAGCCTCTTGCTGCTTAGCCACTCTATATAGCAAATAAATGGAAACCGTTTCATTTCGTTAGAATCGCCTAAAATCCACTTTTGATTTTACACATTGCATTTGCCAGACACCAACTCTACAAATACAGATTTAACTTTTTTTTTTTTTTTTTACCATCCACCAAAAAAAGACATTGCACCATAAATACTTGGGATACACAAGTTGGAAATGTTCCACATAAAAGAGCAATTCCTTAAGTATTTGTACTTCTTTTTTCAAAAAAAAATCTGCTGTATCTTCCCTTGGTGTATATAGATGTTGGATACAGAGTATAGGAGAGAGGCTTAGTTGAATAAGCCTTTATTTAGGTGAGTAAAATATGGGTTTTCTCCAGGCAATGCCATGAATTTATACATATTTTTTCAGATTTATCAAATTATGGAAAAAATTAGTCTGTCTCAGGGATTCTAGCAAGAAAATAGAAGTTCTGGTACCAGACACATCGGGTCCATTACTGCCTCTTGCCACTAAGCCAATAAGCAGAGACAAGGTTGAATTTTTTATGAGTGTTTATTTGAATTACCAGCAATAGGAGAGAGCAGTGTGCTTGGTACCTTGAAAAACCTCTCTAAGATCTCCTGCCAGTTGGCTGCTTATATAGGGGTAAGAAAGAAAAGCAAGGTACAGTGGGGAGGGTATAGCAGGATAAGGGCTGTAGGGTATGTGATTAGAGTGTCTGCTTCCAGTATCTTAGAGTCAATAACAGGGTAGTTAATGTTTTTACGATGTCAAACCAGCTTAGCCCTAGCTGGTTTAGCTCAATGGATAGAGCAGTGATCGGCAAACTCATTAGTCAACAGAGCCAAATATCAACAGTACAATGATTGAAATTTCGTTTGAGAGCCAAATTTTTTAAACTATATAGGTAGGTACATTGTTATTAACTTAATTAGGGTACTCCTAAGCTGGCCTTTGCTAAAAACGTCCTCAATCTGATTGAGGTACATTCGCTGAGGTCGACCCCTTCCAACTCTCCCATCCACACTCGTCTTGTATACTTATTTAGTCTATCTCCTTTCCGAAAACCGACTTCTGTGCATGGGCCACAAAGTTTCAATCGCACTGCATGTGCGCGCCTGCACGTGGTATTTTGTGGAAGAGTCACACTAAAGGGGCCAAAGAGCCGCATGTGGCTCACAAGCCGCGGTCTGCCGACCACTGGGATAGAGCATCGGCCTGTGGACTGAAGGGTCCTGGGTTCTATTCCGTCAAGGGCACATGCCCAGGTTTGTGGCCTCAACCCCCAGTAAGGGGCATGCAGGAGGCAGCTGATCAATGATTCTCTTATCATTTATGTTTCTATCTCTCCTTCTCCTTTCCTCTCTGAAATAAATAAAAACAAGATAAATAAAAACATATTTTTAAAAAAGAACAAAAAAAAACAGCTTAGCCCATTTCCAGAATTGGAGAATAGACAGCATTCCTGAGGCAAACTCCCAGAGGGGGGGGGTCAGCGTCCGGACACAGCAACCAGGTCAGGGTCTACTTTCTTTGATCAAGACAGAACAAACTTGATTAATTAATATCTATGAGCATTATGGGTGCCCCACCATTCCCTCTGAGCCCCTATCAGTTCTATGTAGTATGTTATATGTGTTCCCTATTAACCTTATTAATCTTTGTTGTCAACTACTTATCAGGGTTCTTCTCAAAAGGGTTAAATGATAAAGATATTTTTACATACTCCCTGAAAGATAGAATACAGTATCAATTTTATAAAGCCTCACTAATTCAACTTCCTCCTATTAAGAATTTATTAAAATTGCTGTTGGACAAAACATAGATAACTTACGGAAAGAGAGTACTTACTAGTCACTGGCCATACCACTCTGAATGCCTGAGATCCGGTTTGATCTCAGGAGTTAAGCAGGGTTAGGTCTGGTTAGTACTTGGATGGAAAAGATGATACTTATTATGTTGTATAGCTCCTAATAGGCCTCAATAAATATTTTTTGGCTCTGAATACAAAGTCTACTGTATAAAAGAGAATTTCTAAGCAAATAATAATGCTACCAGTATGAAAAGAAGCAATTTTCTAACTTATAGCAAACTGCTTTCAAGCACATTAAAGAAAAAGGGGTAACCCCTGACTGGCTTGCCTGCCTCTCTCAGAGACAGGCACTTTGATAAGCCAATTACATATTATTTACCTCTATTACAAGAGGGCCAATTCTAGTCTGGGCTTTGCTAACACAGTTGCTATGAAAAACATAATAGTACTGGCCGGTGTGGCTCAGTTGATTGGGAGTCATCCTGTGCACCGAAGGGTCGCTGGTTGGATTCCAGGTCAGGGCACATGCCCAGGTTGTAGGCTTCATCCCTGGGGTGCATGTGGGAGGCAGCTGATCTCTCAAATTGAGTTCTCTCTCTCTCTCTCTCTCTCTCTCATCTCTCTCTCTCCCTAAAATCAATAACATACATTTTAAAAAAATAAATAATAGTACTGTACACTATTTCTGTACACTTTTATACTAAACACTCTTTTTCTAAGAACATGTAACCAGTTCTTTTCACTAAATGTCAATCTAAAACAGGGAGATTTTATTGTAAAGAGTACTTCTATTCCTGCTGATTCTTTTGAAATCAGTTTCACCTACATTTTTGCCTCTAGGATTCTGTGTTAATTAAAATCACATTCCCAGATTCAATTTGAATGTGAAAGCTATTCAACAAATATTCTAATATTTTTAATATGAAATATTAAGTAGCTCTTAACACATTACTGTTGTTAAACATTGATAATATTAGCTTTGGAGGGGTCAGGATTTCTTAATCCTTTTACAGCAGTTTTCAAAATTTATTTGCATTTCCTAGATCAGTATTTTCAGGGGAGCATTAAAGAAAAAGTTCATTTTTTATTTTATTTTCTTCTCCATTTTAGTTTCACTTTTAAGTCATTGTCAGCATTTTTAGCTTGGATGTGAAAACCTTAAAACAGGAAAATATAGTTTAGGCCTTTTGCACATGTATCGATTTTTAATCTAATGAAATAGTCTGTAGTTACAAACACTAGTCTCTTAATATGTATTTATGTATGTGCTGAGTATGGACATACTGTAGGTCAAGCTATGTTCAGCTACAACTTTTTTTTTCTTTTCCAGCATTTCCTAATCTTCTGTTTCTTCTAGAATGTTGTTAAGAGTTCTGGGAAGGAAAAATTATTAGAGGCATATTTATAGTTTTTTCATAATGTATAAAGAAATTAACTTCTCATTAGCCAAGTACTGGACCATAATCAGTACTGAAGTGTGGGGTGGGGAGGGACAAATGCAGTTAAAGAAAGCCTGTGCTTTGTCCAATGTCAAAGAGTGAGACTAGGAAGAAGGAAAATGTGATGCAGATATTACCAAATATTACCAAAATGGGTGATTTTATAAAAATCGAGGAAGAGTGAGGCTTTCTGAGGAATGCCTGATTGCATTAAAAAAGTGGGAAACTGTAAAACCATCAAGCCTTCAACTAATCATTAATATTCTAAAGAAAGAATATTAATGAAAGGAACCTGGTCACCTTGGTGTCTTAACAAGAGGGCTAGCCCGGCCTGCGTGGCTTAGTGGTTGAGCATCAACCTATGAACCAGGAGGTCACGGTCTGATTCCCTGTCAGGGCACATGCCTCAGTTGCAGGCTCACTCTCCAGTGTGGGGTGTGCCAGGAGGCAGCCAATCAATGATTTTCTCTCATCATTGCTGTTTCTATCTCTCCCTCTCCCTCCCTTTATGAAATCAATAAAAATATATTTTAAAAAATAACTCATCTGTTTACAAAGGATTTACTTCACAATGTTGTTAAAATAACATGTTTGTTGTTGTTTTTTTTAGTACATTTCAAATGATTTGAATTTTTCAGAAATACATTTTCGAGGAAAATAATATTTTTTCCCCCGTTTGTCTGACCTAGATGAGAATATCTTAATGCTACACCTACAGTTCTTAAGATTGTTTGCCTCCATTATAACACCAACACGTCAGGTTGTAGAAGAAGTGACGCAATCAGGAGAACAGGAGCTACAGCACTGCAGCCAAATATTTCCCATCTCTAGAGTGAGGAATCGAATATGTCACGTATTCTAAGTAAAAGAGAAAATTCTAAGAAAGATGTCATTACATCATTTCCTTTATGGAAGGAAGAAAACGACAAGGAGGACACGTATGAAGACGCCTATGAAACTATCCCTGCGGCAACAACAATGAATCTAGTATCTTCCCTGGAAGAATGCACAACTGGCTTGTATTTGTTTCTAAATAACAGATTCTCAGATGCCATAAATCTCATTTATCCGTGGTCAAAACACAGCATATACCATGCTCTAGTTAATGGCATCCTTATGGTTGTGAAAGCCATCTTGACTTTTGATCCACAGGATATAGACATTGGAATGACTGCTGCAAAAGAAGCGCTGAAAACTTGTAACAGTTTCCGAAGAAAAGGCAGGATGACAAGTTTTTCTCGTCTAGTGAGTAAACAGGGAATAAAGGCTATCAAAGAAGAGGAACTGCATGCTGAAGTCTGCTACGCTGAGTGTTTGATCTTGAAATCTGCTGTAACATTTATACAGGATGACAGTATGTTTGGCTTTCTTAAAAGTGGGATCAACGTTGGGTTAAGTTACCAAATATACAAAGACTGTCAACAAATATTAACACAGATACCTACCAACCAAAGCAAAACCTCTAGACACCTGATTGGAGGAGTAAAATTTGGACTTGGGGCATTCAATTTGATATTATCACTTATGCCACCAAAGACACTTAAAGTACTCAATGTTGTTGGATATCATGGTGACAAACAGGTAGGCTTGACTTTGCTTCATGAGAGTGCATCTGAATCCCATATAAATAACGTCTTAAGTATTTTGACTCTACTCTTCTATTACAGTTATGTCTGCGTAGCTTTTGGTATTGAAACGAGTCACAGTTCTCCTATAGACCATCTCTTCCTAATTTATCTCCAGAAATTTCCCAAGTGTGTCATACTTAAATTTTTCTACGCACGTTTCAGTATGCTGAAAGGAAAATTTGAGAACGCGCAGTTAACATTACAGGAGTGCATTTTTCTTCAGAATGAATGGAAGCAACTTGATCACATCTGTTACTGGGAACTCATGTGGTGTCACATCTTTGTGCAGAATTGGAAGGAGGCCTACCGCTATGCTGATCTGCTACTTCAAGACAGCAAGTGGTCCAAGGCAATGTATTCATACAGTAAAGCTATGCTACTGGCTTTGCTGCCTTCTGAATTTGCTAAATCAGTAAGCGAGGACATGAACTCTCTTTTCTTAGGTGTGGATAGCCTGAGAATCAGACTTTTAGGAGCTTCTGTGCCAGTAGAAAAGTTCGTTGCTGAGAAGGGTCAGCGCTATGGTAGTACTAAAGGCTGGTTTATAGCACAGCCCATTCTGGAATTCACTTATGCCTGGAGTGGTTTCCAAGTCATGAGCAAAAGACTACACCTTATTTCATGCTGGCTTGCAATAATTAACAGAGGAGAAGAACTTTTACGAGAAAAACCAAATAAAGAGTATGGCACGGATGACCTATGTCTGCTAAATTTACTGAAAGGTCTCTGTCTGAAACACTTAGGCAAATATTTGATGGCTGAGCAGTACTTTAATCGTGTCATTCAAAAGGAGAAATTGTTAAAATATGACCACTATTTGGTGCCGTACACTTACTATGAACTGGGAATTCTTTACTATCTGAAAGGAGATTATAGCAGTGCAACGAAAAACCTAGACAACATAAAAAACTACAAAGACTATTCCATGGAAGCCCGGTTACAGTTTAAGGCACATGTAGCTCTTGAACAAATAGCTAAAGAAAAGTGATTAAGATACAAAGTGTAGTTTTGTTTACTATGAGTGAAGCATCTACAGTCAGCAAGATCATTAACAGGTAGATAAATAATTTCTTTGTGGAAGAAGAGGCAGCTACTAAGAATCTGATGTAACAAGAAATTCCTTTTCCCTCTTTCCTCCTTCATACCAATAAAATGGAATGTCTTACACTGGCAAATGGAGTGATGTACATTCTTGAAAAAGAAAAGGCAAATGATGTACATTATAAAAGACTAGGGGCCCAGTGCATGAATTCATGCACCTTGAAAGGAGCTGTGGGCCATGAGGCTGCAGTGGGCACAGGGGCGGGTCTTGGCCCATCACCGCGACCCCCGGCCCCCTGTCTGCCGGCAGCCCCACTCCCACCGCCGCTGCTCCCACACGCTGCCAGCGCCGGCCCCACTCGCACCCGCTGTTGGCATGGAGCCAACGATTGGAGCAGCGGGTGCAAGCGGTGGCTGCTGCCCCGATCACCCCTCAGGAGAAGGGGGAGGTGAAGAAGCGCTCAGGGGAGATCAGGGCTGGCAGCTGCCGCTCTCACCCGCTGATGGCGCCGAGTGATCGGGACCAGCGCCGGGCACTGGTAGCGGGTGCAAGCGCTGGCTCCAGTGTCGGCAGTGGGTTTGAGCAGGGCTGGCGCCGGCAGCAGGTGCAAGTGCCAGGTGGGATCGTGGGGTGCGGGAGCAAGGAATTTTCAGTAACCACCAGAGGCTCGCCCCTATGACAGTGACTGGTACCCCATTTTGGCCTGGCGCCCCCGCTCACCTGCTCCACCATCCCACCATGGCCAACGCCCGCCATGTTCTGCACTGCCCCCTGGTTGTCAGCGTACATCATAGCGACCGGTTGTTTGGTTGTTCCGCTGTTCGGTCTATTAGCCTTTTATTATATAGGATACTCTCTTATATACTTATGAATTTATCAATCATGTTATAGAAAATTTTCAAAAAACTCAAAAAGTATATATATTTTTATCCTCACTTGAGGATATGTCTATTTTAGAGGGAAAGGAAGGGAGAGAGAAACACTGATCAGTTGCCTCCTTTACATGCCCCCACCTAGGAATGTGCCCTGACTGGGAACTGAACCCACACAGGTTGATACTCCAACCAACTGAGCCACCTGGCCAGGTTTCAAAAAATATTTTTTGGCCGAAACCGGTTTGGCTCAGTGGATAGAGCGTCGGCCTGCGGACTGAAAGGTCCCGGGTTCGATTCCGGTCAAGGGCACGTACCTGGGTTGCGGGCACATCCCCAGTGGGAGATGTGCAGGAGGCAGCTGATCGATGTTTCTCTCTCATCGATGTTTCTCTCTATCTCTCTCCCTTCCTCTCTTTAAAAAATCTATAAAATATATTTTTAAAAAAATATTTTTTGAACATGTCATTAGATAACTAGAGGCCCGGTGCACAAATTCGTGCATGGGTGGGGTCTGGTCGGCCTGCCCTGAAGGGGGCCGATTGGGGCCAATCTGGCGGCGGGGAGGGGACGTGGGAGGTTGTCTGGCTGACCCCGCCCCCTACCAGGGTGAGGAGGGCCGATCAGGAGCCGGGCCAGCTTGGGGGAGGGGCTGCGCAGGTTGGGGTGGGGGCAATTGGGGCCCCAATCGGGCTAGTTGGCTACCGCAGTGCACGTCATAGTGACTGGTCATTCCAGGCATTCTGTTGTTCCAGTTGCTTGGCTTTTATATATATAAATGTATACAACTCACAAATAAAATAGGAAAAGTAGCTACACTAGGAATCCCAGTGCCCTGCAATGTTTTTATTTAATTGGTAAAAGAGAGAAAAAAGTTTAAAGTCTTACTGACATTTCAAAACAATGAACTGAAAAGCATAGACTCGGAATGGTTTTCCCTCATACTCAGTAATTTTTATTGTTTTTATATCAGGGAGGATATTTTCCCTCTGTGTGCTCAGTAGTATATTTCACCTTTTTTCATTAGGAAGCTCAAACACGGGGCTATAATTTACAGCAGGACAGAAAAGAAAGAGCCCCCCTCACCCCCATCCACACGCACATTATAAACCCTTTGAAGTTCATTGGAGGGGGCCAAGAGGATAAATACACTGGGTAGAAAAAAAAAGACAAGAGAGTTTAGTCACCAGTAGCCCTCCCTTTAGCTGCTCTCCCTAAGGTGCAATTCCTAAAACCAGCTCTTCAATGTAATTAAGCCACTTGCATCATTTGTTAGTGGGCTAATCTGAAAGTAAACAGAGGCATGGGGCTTGGTATTGTTTTACCCACCTTAGGGATAAAATCAGTCCCTAGTTTTTATTTTAATTTTTTTAAATCTTTATTGTTTAAAGTATTACATATGTCCCCTCTCCCCCCCCATTGACCCCTTGTAGCCCCCCACCCCCCAGGTCTTCACCACCCTATTGTCTATGCCCATGGGTTATGCATATATGCACACCAGTTCTTTGGTTGATCTCTTCCCATCCATCCACCCATCCACTCCTGCCAGTCCCTAGTTTTTAGACCATTAAGTTTGCCTGAGTGTATCCTCTGTGCAGCCAGTCACCCGTGGAAAAGAAGTTGCTGGGAAAGTTTGCTTTGCTAAAACACATTATCTTAATGTTTTGGGTGTCTAAGCAACCCACTGGGAGCACATCTGGGGCTAGTATTACAGATTTAGAAATGCTTAGGTTGAAACACATGTTCCTCATTAATTAAAAATGACTTTCAGGCACACAACTGTACTTGAGTTATTCATCATTATTTAATAACTAGTGGCCCGGTGCACAAAATTTGTGCACGGGAGGGGGCGTGTCCCTTAGCCCGGACTGTACCCTCTCACAATCCAGGACTGCTGGCTCCTAACTGCTCACCTGCCTGCCTGCCTGCTTGCCCCTAACTGTCCCCCACACCGGCCTGCTTGCCCCCAACTGCCCCCCCCCCGCCTGCCTGTTTGCCCCCAACGTCCCCCCTCCCCCGCCCCCGGCCTGCCCCCTCCGCCGGCCTGCTCACCTCCAACTGCCCTCCCCTGCCGGCCCGATCACCCCTAACCACCTCTGCCTCGGCCCTGCCACCATGGCTTTGTCTGGAAGGACATCGGAAGGTCTACTGGAAGGCCTACTGGTCTAATTAGCATATTACCCCTTTATTGGTATAGATGATGGGACCATAGAGTGGTTAAGAGGGCAGGCCCTGGTCTGATTGCCTAGATTTGTATCCTAGCAATGTCAATAACTAGCTGTGTGGCCCTGGGCCTCCTGGGTCTCAGTTCCTTAGCTGTAAAATTGGGATAATAATAGTTCCTATCTCACGGTTTTCTTGTGTTAAGACTGAGTTAATATACATTTATTATCACTAATAAGAATAATACATTGTTCTTCAGTGAAGAGGATTTAAATTACTTTCTTGGAAAAAGCAAAAGTTCCTTTGTTACCTGCTTTGCCAATCTAAAATTTGATCGGTTATTTGCTTTTTCTTTTTTTTTCCTTTTCATTTTTTGGTTTTTCTGTTCTTATTTTATCTTGGTCACTTATGAAATAAGTAACTCCCTGCCTAAATTATGATTTTGTGTTCTATCCCAATTTCTAACAATGAATAGAAAATTTGTTAATTGGTTAAACAAATATCTGCTGAATGCCTGCTATGTGCAGGCACTGAGCAGAGTACTGAGGACACAAAGATAAAGCATGGTCTCTCTCCTGAGGGCCTTACTGGGGAGACAAGTTAGAAAAATACTTTGTTGGGAGTGGAAACACTGAAAGCAGCTGCTTAAACCGACAGGAGTTTATTCATCCCAAACAAAAGAAACCTGAAATAGGAAGGTCAGGTCTGGTCTGGCTCTTTTTAGCTTGTATTTTTCGGCTTGGCATAGGGCCTTCTCTACGCATGCATGTTTCCTCATGGTGGAAAGAGGATGCCTCCCCTCCAGGCCTATGTCCAAGCCAGGCAGACCGGAGGAGAAATGGTGAAGGGACAAGAAAGGATTTATTTTCCTTAGGAGGCTTTGCTTTTTTTACTTCAGAAGAGACAGCATTCCTAGGAATGCCCATGTGTATCTCATTGGCCTGAAATATTTCTATGGCCACTTCTGCCTACAAAGGAAACAGAATGAGTTTTATCAGTCAGGCTTCATTAATCAGGAGGTTGTGGGAAAGGATTGTTAAATGAACCGACCAGAAGTTATTGCCCCAACACATATGTAAATAACAATAGGCTACAAAATAGTATCGGAGGGGCACAGCTGAAAAGGTGACAAGGCAACAATGAGAATAAGGAATCACTTGGAAAAGACTGCAGACCTAACAGGACATCTTGTGATTGACGTTTCCTTGGTGAAATTGCTACCCACAGCCCAGGTTCTGGCCTTGAACTGGCCCAGGTTTAATAACTGCATAGTGTTAAATTTCTTTATAATTTTAGGAACTCAGTAGTGGATATCCTTTTTCTTTTTTAATCCTCACTTAGCATATTTTTCCATTGATTTTTAGAGAGAGTGGAAGAGAGAGGGAAAGAAAAAGAGAAACATCAAAGTGAGAGAAACACATCAATTGGTTGCCTCCTGCACGGGCCCCCCTGACCAGGGCCCGGGCCAGGGAGGAGCCTGCAACATATGTAGGTGCCCTTGATCGGAATTGAACCCAGGACCCTTTGGTCCACAGGCCGACACTTTATCCACTGAGCCAAACCGGCTAGGGCTGGATATCCTTTTTTTTTATTCCAAGACAATTGCAGGGGAAAATAAAAAAGGTTAATTCCACTTTGTTTTTTTCAAATCAAAATAAAATTATGTAAAATCTATATTCTTCCTACTGAGATTGTTTACCTCATTGAATAAGAGGAAATCAATGAAAAAAAAAATGGCATTGATTTTTAGCCATACGATATTATCTGGGCATATTTGAAGGCGTACAAAGTAGCAGCGTTCTAAACTTTCACTTGGTACATTTGTTTAGTATATTAGAGTTCACAAAGCCTGTTCAAAGCACTTTCATCCTAGGGAAGTCCTATCTTCATTCTACCGCCAGGGAAAATCATCTTCCCGCTCTGAGGTTATAAAATCTCCCCTCTGGGCAAGGCTGGGGAGGCCTGATAACGAATTCATTTGGAGATACTGCCTCCCGTAAACTGGAATTCCAACTGAAAAGTGGTTCTGGAATCTCCGCTGCCCCCCACCCCCACACCTAATAATACCACTGCTTTGTTGAGTAGAGGGGCTACATTTTACACAGTTTCATGCTGTATGTGCTCTATACGTCCCGATTTTCCCCCAGATCCAATTTCTCGGTATCCTTCTAACACACCAATTTCATTATGTCATTGCATCACTCAAATTTTTCACATTCTCTTTAGTTTATTCACTCATATAAAATGAGTTCATGTTTGAAAGTTATTAAAATAATGGCTGGCACATATTAGGCGCTATATAACTGATTAAGAAATAAGAATTCAATTCAAACTGGGCACCACCTACTAATATTAGGCAATGCTCTAGATCAGCGGTTCTCAACCTGATTTTTTTTTTTTTTGCCAGTGGACAAAAAGGAAATTCATTTTATTACAACAGCACTCACATCTGCATCAGAATAACCAAACCACCCATCCATCCAGCAAAAGAAAGAAAGAAAAGCTGATATTTAAGGACACTTGCTTCTTTTGAACTTCAGGAGCAGGAGCAGGAGCAGGTCGCGACCCACAGGTTGAGAACCGCTAGCTTAGAGGGTTTACAGGGCTTACTAAGGACCATGTGTGTCTTAGTCATGACAATTTAGAGCTGAGAGGATATTGGGCCATCTAATCCCACATTTAGCTTATAGATAAGAACTCTAAGAAGGCAAATGACTTCCAAAGTCCTAAAGCCGGTGTGAGTGCACAGGAACCAGATTAAAGTGGCCCAAAAAAACCCACTGTAGCCCTAGCCAGTTGCTCAGTGGTTAGACTGCTGGCTTACCTACCAAAGGGTCGAGGTTCGTTTTCCAGTCAAGGACACATACCTGGGTTGTAGGTTTGATCCCCTGCCTCGCGTGGAGGCAACCAATTGATGTGTCTCTCACATTGATGCTTTTCTCTGTCTCTTCCTCTCCCTTCCACTCTCTCTAAAAATCAATGGGAATAAATATCCTCGGGTAAAGATTAACAACAACAAATAGATGTTTCTAACAGATTCTACTTGCTGAATAAATGAAAAAGCTAGAACATTAAAAAGTCTTGGGTCAAAATGACTGGGGTTATTTTTTTCTGCCCTTACCTTGCATGGAAAACATGGTAAATTACCATCCCATTCCCACTTCATTTTTTACCTACTTTTAAGACCACCCAACAATGAATTGAAATTTGTGACAGTTCAGCCATGGCAGGTCAGGGTTATGTTTGCACCATGATAAAGAACAGTGAACAATATAAGACTATTGACAACTTTTAAACTTATCAAGGCACTTAGGAAACTTTTCTTTAAAAAATATTTCTTTTTTAAAAACATTTTTATTGATTTCAGGGAGGAAGTAAAAGGGAGAGAGAGATAGAAACATCAATAACGAGAGAGAATCATTGATCAGCTGCCTCCTGCACAAGCCACACTGGGGATGGAGCCCGCAACCTGGGCATATGCCCTGACTGGGAATCAAACCAGTGATATCTTGGTTCCTGGGTCAAAGCTCAACTGCTGAGCTCCACCCGGCTGGGCAAGAAATATTTCTTGCTAAAATTAAAATAAATATACTCCACAATCTAAAATAAGCCATTTTGGTATTGGCAGAGGAAGGGATTACGTGTGTGTGTGTGTGAAGGTTTGAGGGGGAGACAGACCTTAGGAAGGAGATGGAGGGAGAGGGACTGGGAAGAGAGGGAGAAAAGGAGAGAATGAGAGAGAAGGGACACCAACTGGTATGAGGGACACGCCAGGTGGAAGGGTGGTCTGGGGAAAGGACGTGTACTATCTCATCTCAGTCACTACAGACTACAGAAGAGGGTCCTACTGAGAACTTGTGTTGGGGAGGATTTGCATCAGGGATGCTGAAAATGAGCCTTTAGTTAGGAGACTAATGGGATAACGGAGAGAAGGGAAAGAAATTGCTGTCTCCACTTTAAAAGGGGTAACTTAAGCCAAGCTGGTTAATTTTCAATGTTTTCTACACTGTGTGTATGTGTTTTTTTTTTTTTTTAAATTCTTATTGATTTCAGAGAGGAAGGGAGAGGGAGAGAAACATCAATGATCAGAGAGAATAATTGATTAGCTGCCTCCTGCACGCCCGCCCCCCTACAGGGGATCTAGCCCATAATCGGGCTTGTGCCCTGATCAGAATCAAACAGTGATCTTCTGGTTCACTCTAGCTCAACCACTGAGCCACGTGGCTGGGCTACATCGTGGTTTAACAGTCCTAATTCAGTTTTAGTGTTCACCTTGTATCACTTTTCAGGATCCAACCAGGAGCCAACGAGGTACGCGTCCAGAAACCTGTGGTTGGAACTCGTCTTTTGCACTTTTTCCACTTGGGTGCGGGGGCGTTTGTAGAGAGTTTTTGTCTAGATGGCATTCAACCAAACCCCGTGCTTTTCTCTCCAGCTTCTGCACCTCCTGCAGGACTGCACCGAAGACACACCCAAAGGAGCAGGCACCTTAACTGCCTTACACAGAGCAAACAAGAAATGCCTTGGCTCTGCCGCTTTTGTCCAAGGCACTTTCACCTCACACGCCCGGAGCTTTAGGATTTACCTGGAGGGTTCATGTGCTTTGAATCCATGGCAAAGTGGAGGAATTCCATTTCTACTATCAACGAGGACCTGGCACGAGCAATTTCCTCTTTAAAAAATTTTTTTTGAAATATCCACCGTGGCGGCAGTGGAGAAGGGTGGCCCCAGCGAACAAGGCGGCTTATTATTAGTACACAAAAAATATCTCAGCCCCTGCCCACACCCTGCACCCAGCCTCCAGCACTCTGGGGCCGCGGCTCTCAGACCTCTAGGTTTGATAACAACCAGGGACTACAAAACAGAGAATTCTGGGGGGAGGAAGTGACGACACGGCGCAAAGCATGCCGGACCCCGGCGGGCTCCGCTCGGGAAGAGACTCCTTCCTCTTCACGTGGTTGCCGAGTCCTTGGCGCTGCCCCCAGTTTTAACCGGTACCTGTCTCGTTTTTGAGGGTTAGGCATTAAGGACCACCTGGTTTGAGGACGGCCCTGGGTACCACGCGGCTGAGGAGAGGCCAGGAGTCTGAGCTCTGCAGCCTCCCCTGCCGTCGCCCGGGCTCTGCAGCCTCCAGACAGATTGTCGGAGGACGTTGTGACCAATCCGGGCCGGAGAGATCCTGCAGACAAGGAGCCAGCGAGCGAGTGGGTGCCTAGCCGAGTTTCCCTTTTCAGCTTTTGGCTAAAAGTGGCGTGGAGCGAGCTCCTCCGGGGGAGGAGGCCAGAGGTGAAGGGCTTGCGCCTCCGCAGACGGGCGTTGAGAGCCCGCGAGGCGGCGGCCTGGACCGGGATGGGTGGACTAGGAGGAGGCCCGTGTTACCCAGGCGGCCCCGCGGCCGCTTTCAGACCGAAGAGTAAATACTGTTAACTGTTTTTCTGATATGGAACTTGAGGCAAATGACAGGATTTCTTTACGTCTAGGGTGAAGATTAGGGATTTGCTGGCGTGGAGCATACGTTAACCCGAACTGGTGGTGGTTTTAGATCTAGCCAGATGGCAGCCGTGAATGAATGGACGAAGAGAGGGCCCTTAGAATGGCAAGATTACACTTACAAAGAAGTCAGAGTGACAGCGAGTGAGAAGGACTATAAAGGATGGGTTTTAACCACAGACCCCGTCTCTGCCAAGTGAGTATGGGTCCTGCTTCCCTGAAATCATGACACCCCTTTGTGCTGCCTCTCACATACAAACTCGGAAAGCCGATAATGAAAGGCTAATTATTCCCGTATAAGAATTTCATTCTTTGAATCTAAGTGCAGCTCTACCTATGGATTACCTTGTCATACCAACCAAGTTAGTAGAAATGAGACATTTAAAAAATATATATATTTTATTGATTTCAGGGAAGAAGGGAGAGGTATAGAGAAACATCAATGATGAGAGAATCATTGATCATTGCCTCCTGCACGCCCCACACGGGATCGAGCCTGCCACCCGGGCATGTGCCCTGACCGAGGATCAAACAGTGACCTCCTGGTTCATAGGTGGAGGCTCAACCACTGAGCCACGCCAATGGGGCGAGACATTTCTTTTCTTACTACATTTTATTGTAAAATTTTAAACATAACATAAAATATAAAGAGCATGGTATAACACACACTAACCTTACACCTCCTTCCATGTATTTTAAAGCCAATTGTAGGCATATAAATTTTGTTCATAAGTACTTCAATATCTCTTAGTAGATAGGGACTCTAATAAATGTAAGCACAATATTATAACACTTAAGAACAGTAATAATAATTTTAATATTAGCTAAATCCTTCTCGGAGTTCAGGTTCACTTGTCTTCAAAGTATCTTTATATTGGTTTATCAGTTTGGTTGATATGTCTCTTAAGTATCTTTTAAAAAAAAAATATTTTTTTTATTGATTTCAGAGAGGAAGGGAGAGGGAGAGATAGATAGAAACATCAATGATGAGAGGGAATCATTGATTGGCTGCCTCCCGCACGTTGGACCAAACCCGAAACCCAGGCATGTGCCCTTGACCGGCATCGAACCTGGGACCCTTCGGTCCGCAAGCTAATGCTCTATCCACTGAGCCAAACTGGGTAGGGCTGTCTCTTAAGTATCTTAATCTATAAGTCTGCAGTTTCTCTTTTTAGTTTTCATGTTTCTTATTTGTTGAAGAAAGGGAGTATTTGATAGAATTGAACACATTCTGGGTTGAGCTTATTGCATTATTAGGATGTAGTTTATTAATTTTTACTGATTTGATTTTAGAGAGGGAGAGGGAGAGAGAGAAATGTATTATCAGCTGCCTCCAGCATGCCCCCTATTGGGGATCAAACCCAAAACCTGGGCATGTGCCCTGACTAGGAATCGAATCTGTGATCTCCTGGTGCATGGGATGATGCTCAACCAACTGAGCCACACTGGTTGGGCTAAACTAGTTATTTAGTTTTTATTTTAAGATTATAGGACTACTTACACTCTTTTTTTTTGAGACAATAGTAGAAACATTTTCCAGAAGGTTTTGTTTTAAGTTCAAAATTATTAGACTAAATTTGTTAATATTTTATAATGCTTTATTCCTAATATGATTTATATGTATCTTCTTTAATTTTTTAAAAATTTATTGATTGTAGAGAAAGGAAGAGAGAAACATTGATTTATTGTTCCACTTATTTATGCATTTATTGATTGCTTGTATGTGCCCTAACCGGAGAGTGAACCCTCAGCCTTGGTGTATCAGGACAACGCTCTAATCAAGTGAGCTACCTGGTCAGGGCCTTCTTTATTTTTTGTTATTAATCTTGCTGAGTTTTGTGAATTTGTTTTAAAGAACCAGTTTTTGGCCCTAGCTGGTTTGGCTTACTGGATAGAGCATTGGACTGTGGACTGAAGGGCTCCAGGTTCGACTCCGGTCAAGGGCATGTGCCTTGGTTGCAGGCTTCAACCCCAGTGCAGGAGGCAACCAATCCATGTGTCTCTCTCACATTGATGTCTCTCTCCCTCCCTCTCTTCCACTCTCTAAAAATCAATGGAAAAATGTCCTTGGGTGAGGGGGAAAAAAGAACCAATTTTTGGCTTTCATCCTCTTAGTGCAACCGTGGGCAAACTACGGCCCGCGGGCCAGATCTGGCCCGTTTGAAATGAATAAAACTAAAAAAAAAAAAAAAAAAAGACCGTACCCTTTTATGTAATGATGTTTACTTTGAATTTATATTAGTTCACACAAACACTCCATCCATGCTTTTGTTCCGACCCTCCGGTCCAGTTTAAGAACCCATTGTGGCCCTCGAGTCAAAAAGTTTGCCCACCCCTGTCTTAGTGACTCTTGTTTAATTATTAATTTTGTGCTTTGATATTTTCTTTGGTCTGCTTTGAAGGAGAGTATTCAATTTTTTTTTTTTTTAATTCTAAAAGTTAAATCTGTACCCTCGTTGCTTTTTAATACACATTTAAAGCATTTATAATTCTTTAAGTAATGCTTTCACTGCCTTTCACAATGAGTGCTTTAGGCTGGACAAAAAGTTTAGATGTTTAGGCCCTCAATGAATGCTTACTGAACAAGTGAAAACATCTGGTGGTGAGAGGATTCATTTTAAACAGGGAAGAACATTCCCTATTATTCTATTGACTTGCTGGGGTTAATGCCTCTTAATCCATTGCTTCTTCCATAGTTTTATGGGCCTTTAGGTTTTTCTTTTGCAAATCTCTGAACTTACTTTTTCTCCAAAGTATTGTCCTTGTGAACTTCCTTGAAGATGGCAGTATGTCTGTGACTGGAATTATGGGACATGCCGTGCAGACTGTTGAAACTGTGAATGAAGGGGACCAAGGGGTAAGAGAGAAGCTGATGCA
This sequence comes from Myotis yumanensis, assembly GCF_028538775.1. NCBI lineage: Eukaryota > Metazoa > Chordata > Mammalia > Chiroptera > Vespertilionidae > Myotis > Myotis yumanensis. The sequence goes on from NW_027223762.1 coordinate 19,039,907, forward strand.
TTTGTTCACATCTGGAGACTGTCAGCCACACAACCTTGAGGATCTGGAAAAGAGAAAGAACAGCCTAAAGAAATGGCTTGAGAAGAACCACATCCCGGTCACTGAACAGGGAGATTCACCAAGGACTCTTTGTGTGGCTGGGGTCCTGACTATAGACCCACCATACGGTCCAGAAAATTGCAGCAGTTCTAATGAGATTATTCTGTCCCGTGTCCAGGATCTTATTCAAGGACATCTTGCAGCTTCCCAGTGAGAACCCGAGAACTATGGGTGCACTGAAATAAGACTTTTTTTTCTTCATAAAATGTTTTGAATTTTAAGGCCATCATACGACAGGACGTTAAAGGCACACAAGTGTGTGTGTGTGTGTGTGTGTGTGTTTTAATTTGTTTTGGTAAAAACCAAAGATGTGGATTATGAATGCTAATAAGTGTACTGTTGCAAGGAGAACATCACATGCAACAAAATTAGCACAAGGATTGTAAGTCCTTTCTTCTGAGGGAGCTATACCTCCATTTTTGTTAGGCAAGAAATGTATTTGGAAAAACGCAACATGTTACATTTAATATTAAATGCATTATTAGTCCCTTGCACTAACTATATGTGTCTAAATTTTTTTGGTGTGTGTGTAATAATGAAATTGCTTGACACTTGCAAGTTTTGACTAGTGGTAAATATCTTAACACACAAGCCATATAACCCTCAAAGCCTTTAAAGTGAGAACAAGTTGATATCTCTGAGGGAAAAGGTAAATGTGACAGGTAGCCTGCAGCTGAATTCAACTCAGTTCCTCCACCCAGGCCCCCTTCCTCAGGTTAGGGTTCCCCGAGGGGAGTGCAGGCAGTGTGCTTCGCCACACCTGGCCACGGGAGCCAGGCAGCGCCAGGACTAGATGGAGGCCTCTGGCCGAGAAAGGCAGCTCAGGTTATTTGGGGTTCTTTCCGTGGGCATGTCTAGAATGACTGCAGGGTCATATTAGATTAGAACTCCAAGGCCCTGACTCCCTAGGATAGGGGTGAACAAAATTTGGGCCCTTGGGACAAATCCAGCTTGCTACCTCCATTTGTTAAAAGTTTTTAAAAAGTATATTGATTTCAGATAGGAAGGGGGAGAGAGAGAGAGAAACATCAATGATGAGAGCGACTCAGTGATCGGCTGCCTCCTGCAGGCCCCACACTGGGGATCGAGTCCGCAACCCAGGCATGTGCCCTGACCAGGAATTGAACAGTGACCTGGTTCATAGGTCGACACTCAAACCTCTGAACCACACCGGCCAGGCAGCACCCTTCCTTTTAATTTCAACATAGTCATTCAGTCTTTTTTTAAAATCTTTATTGTTGAAAGTATTACATATGTCCCCCTCGCCACCCTCCCCCCAATCAGGCCTTCATCACCCTATTGTCTGCATCCATGGGTTATACATACAAATTCTTTGGTTGATCTCTTCCCACCCAACCACCCTTCCCTGCCTTCCCTCTGAGATTCCAGAGTTGTTCCATGCTTCTATGTCTCTGGATCTATTTTGTTCATCAGTTTATTCTGTTCATTAGATTCCACACATCCAGTCTTTTTAGAACCTTCAGAGGCTCTTGCAGGGGGTATATTATGTTCCTGATGAATTTTCTCAAGTAAACTTTATTGTTACCCTGTTTTTCCTGTGTCCCTGCTTATCTCTATCCTGAGTTCCTAGGGTGACTGGCACATGGCACCTGTTTAAGTTGGTTATATTGAAATTAGCATAAATGGAAGAATTTCTGAGGTCCCAATATGGGTCTCAAACTAGATAGGTAGCACACACTAGGTGTAAACTGAACAACTGGCCTCTTGTTCACTAATCAGACTGCATGCTTCAATTAGTCCAGTCTTAGCCAGGCTTACTGTACAAAAGGATGGAATAAAGATTTACGGGCTAGAAATAATGGGGACAGCTGGAGTTTAAATGGGACAGTGCACAGGTGAATTTCAGAGACAGAAGGGTGGCATGAACAGAAACGTCTATAATTGCGGATTGTTTTGTGCTGGGTATATAACCTGGATTTGTTTCCTCATGCAGCTAGGCCCTTGGTGCCCATTGTACAGCATGGCCCCTGATTTGTAAAGACACCTGTCTTCTATAGAACGTATCTTTGACATTCAATCTGGTAATCTTACTAATAGTGAAGTCCTAAAACAGATTTCCCCAGTTCAAACTAGAAGGGTTACTAAGCCTAGAAATTATAGTTCCTAATGAGGCTTGATGTTAAATTTAAACATTTTATGGTCATACACCTATAGAACTATATACTCCTTTTAACCCTATTGTGTTTAGTATATTGGCCAAAGTCTACTAGGTTGGACTCTTTTAAGATAACACAAAGATAAGGTAAGGGTGTGTGTGTGTATTTTAAACTTTTTAATGTGGGCCTAAGTGTGAGAATCCGAGTTTCAAAGTGGAAAGTGTTAGCAGTAATAGAATCACATATAAGTCATATCTTCGAAAGGCATAGTTTAACTTATTTTCACATTTTCAAAGTAAGTGTTTTAAAAACTTAAAACAGGACTTTGTTTTTGTTTTTAATGGTAGGATATTTTAAAGATATCTCTACCCATATGTGCGCTTTTCTTATTTGTATATAGAATTTTCTCAAATTCTTTTTTGCTGTTGTTAGTCTTCACCTGAGGATATTTTCCATTTTGGGAGGGAGAGGGAGAGGGAGAGAGAGAGAGGAAGAGAGAGAGGGAAAACACATCGATGTGAGAGAGATACATCGATTGGTTGCCTCCCGCATGCACCCCAACTGGGGCTGGGATTGAACCTGCAACCCAGATATGTGCCCTTGACAGAGAATTAAATGTGTGACCCTGTGGTGCGCAGGCCTACGCTCTAACCAGATATGAAGTCCAGGAGGAAGACAGAGCTAATGCTGTCAACCTATGACCACCTCTGTAAGAATGGTTAGCTCTTCTATTTTCTGAGAACTCAGCTAGACATAGTACAAAACAGTAGTGCAGACTAATTTTGTAGCCAATATTTTATTAATACGATTCCCTAACTAGAATCCAATAAAAGTAAAACAAATATTTAAGAAAACATCCACAGAGTTCTTAACAAAATTAACATTACGTGCTGACAATCTTGTTGGGGCTTAGAAATCCAGGCCACAGTGAAATACTCTACTGCATTTTGACCTTTAATCACAAAGGAGTAATCTTTTTCATAGTTCATAAATTTTAAGAGTTTTGGGGTGAGGATTTTCTTATTCAAGGTGTCCAGCCTTTTCACATCCTGGCCACCTATGAAAGGATAGGATTTGTGCATGTGTATGTGGCTGCAAGTAACCAGCCCAAGAAGGGCTTCCTGAGGGGAGCAACTTCTCAGTCCTTGGAACCGGAAGTTTTGTAGTCAGCGCGCTCCCAGCTGTGTGCTCTGCTGCAAACGTGTTACCAGTCCCCACGGCTCTGCTAGGGCAGCATGCCCTCCACTGTAGCACCAAGAGTCAAAACAGCTTTTAAAAACTTGTCTAGAGGCTCAGTGCAGTTCTAGCCTTCATTTCTCCTAAGTGTCCAAGCCTAATCATTCTTGTAATCTGAGCCTGTTTCAATAGCAAGTCAGGGCTTAGATATTGTCTGCACTCTGCTTAAGTGCACTGGTGCTTACATACACCTCATAATGATCAATTTGGACAGTCTAAGAGTCTTATTTAACTAAAATAAAATCTTAAAAAGGGAACACCCTTCATTGAGGTGGTTTTTCTCGATTAGTTTGAATGTTAGCTATGGTATGAAACCTGAGGGCTAGACAAACAGGAATATTTTTCCACCCAGTTCTTTGGGATTCTTCCTGGCCACGCTGATAAATGCCCGGGGAAAATATACATGTATTCCTATTTTTTCAAAATGCCAGTGCCCCATTAACCTAAGTGGTGGCTGAAATAAGTCTCATGGAAGGCATTTTTATGACTGTAAATCTGACACTGGCATGGCAACCCTTTCTCCCTCAACCATGCCAACTTTGCTCTGAGAATACCATTAAAATTCCTTTTAGGTAATGTGAAATGTGGCCATTAGATCCGGGTGAGTTCAGAACAAAGTAATTTCTAAATGGAAAACCTACAGGAGAATAAAGACACTCAGACGGTTCTGCTTTTAAGAATTGGAGTGTTGTGGACAAGACCAGCTTGCATTTTAGTAACAATTAAGAACTCATTAAGTTTGTTTTTTAAGGCTTACCTTGAATGAGTAAAAATAAAAATCCCTCACAAATCAAGTTTACTCTGTAGCCAATAGCCTACAATGAAATTTTAATCTTTCTTGCTCACATGATTTTTTTTCTTCTCTGTTCTAACTTCTCTCAGTTGAGCCTGTATGATAGAAAAAACAATCAGTATCTCTCCTCATGCCCTTATCTCACCCTAGTAAAAAGCAGGAGAAAAAGAATATGCAGATTAAAACAGAATACACATTCACTTGTGTGTTATCAGGCGCATTTCATTCATTCTAGGACAGTCCCAGGGAAAAAGACAGGCAGGCGGGTCTGTAGACGTCTTACCACGACACTCCTATTGTGCTGGGAGTGCCCACTGCTGTTAGAAATACTCAGTCTGGACAATTTCCCTAAGGGAATGCGGTGTCTTGGCAGCCTGGGCAGTGCAGGCCCTGGGCTCCTTCATCAGGGCCAGCCCAGCACAGAGCTTGAGTTCGAGGTAGAGGTGCTGCTGCTGTCTCCCAGGTGAACAAGAAGCAGGTGAGTAGCAAGCACTCTCCTAAGACGGGTCTTTATTGTGTGGTGACAAGCTTCACAATCGTGCTGATGATGCGGGATCCTCGAGGACACATGCACAGGTCTATGCTCGGGTTCTTGATCTTATCTTGGAGGAGCTGGTCAAGCTCGCAGCGCAATTCCTTTACTAATTCAGCCACCTAAAAGGGGGTGCCATGTCAGTGGCACGTGACCAACAGGAGAGGGAGATTATCAAAGGAAATGCCCGTTATCATTCTTTGAGACTCCTGGTATGAATTTTAACTTCATTAGTGGGATGGGGGTGGAAACTAAATACATTTTCATTCTAAAAATGCTTCTAAAAGTTCTTGACCCAACAATAGGAACATTCACTCACTGTGAGCTCTGATATACAAAATGGGCTCCAATATAAAAAGGCTCCTCTGTCCCATCTCATTGAAAGAATGGCTTTTATGTAGTGTTCTCCACATTAAAGCTTGGCCAACTTTTATAATTTGCTCCAAGAAGAGAAGCCGGAAAAAGGAGAATTTAAAAAATCTTTTAGCTTTGGGATACACTTTATGCTTTTGTGGGGAGAAAAACCACACTTTTATGTAACTTTGCTTGTGCCGATGTTTCAGTGGCACTGTAGATGTCTTCCCAACATCTGCCTTGCCCCTCCCCCATTGTTCGGCAACGTGTAGTTTGGACCCTGATCTAAATCCAACAGGCTCATGCCATCCTTGCCAGGGTGAATGGCTCAGGTAATTCCGGCCTTAGCGCCCATGACATTCCTTTGGACACAAGAACTGGTTTAGGAAGAGAAGGTTCAATGGAACTTTTAGGAAAGGATTTGGTCTTCCCTCTGGACAGTATGCTGCATGAGGTCAGGCCTGGTGCCACCACAGCCATCCTGCTACCCACAGGTCAGCCAGGCTTTATCGCCATTGAGTTGCTGAACTGAATCTCCCTGCCTGGCCTTTCTGACCTGCACTGTCCAGTATGGCAGCCAGCAGTCACCTGCGGCCAATCTAATGACCACATGAAACGTGGCTGGTCCAAAGCGAACTGTCCTGTGAAGGTAAAACACACACCAGAGTTTGAAGACTTAGTACGAAAACAGAATGTAAAGTATCTCAATAAATTTTTATATTGATTATGTGTTGAAATTAAAATCTCTTAGATGTATTAAGTTATTTCATATATATTAAGATTAATTTGACTTCTTTTTACTTTTTTTAAATGTGGCTACTACAAAAATTGAAATTACATAGTGGCTCACATATTTCTATTGGATTGCTGCTTTAGACTTTACAGTTAAATACACCAGTATATTCCCTTTGTTTGAGTTGGTGTTTTTGCTTCTGGCGATGTAAGATTTCTAACAGATGCAAGTGTTAAGCTGAGTTTTTATTCCTTAAATATATGTACTGCCCCTTAAATATTTTCTGCAGGCTCCACATAGTGCATAACTGAGACCTGAGAATAAAAGAATTCAGATCCATTACCTGTTTTTTTCATGGTAGAGGTAGACTCAGGGTTGATTTTTATTTATTTTTGCTCATCTATATTTTCTGATTTTTCTTTGGTGAGCACATTATTTGCATATCAATGAGGAAGGTCCAACACCTCACTCACAGCTTCTGTCCAGAATCGCCCACACCAGCCCAGCCTGGGCTCCTCCTCTCAGGTGTGCTGCCGGAAGTCTTACTAAGGCTCTGCCTCTGGTGTCACTCCAGCCTCACCCTTTCTTAGTATATCACTGCAGAACCATCATTCAATCTTAACCAGCTCTGTTGTCCTTGGTCCCTGAAGGAATGCCCTATACTTCATATTATCAAGTCCCTTCATGGCTTGAGACTCACAGGATGGATCTGTCCTTACCTGATGCGAAGCAGCCGCAAAACGAATCCAACCATCATCCAAGGAGACGACGAACTCTCCCCTTTGAAGCTGCACATTCACTTGGCCTCCTCCGAACAAGACCAGCGGGTACACAGACACCATGCTGCAGTCGCGGATGAACACCCGGCTGGTTTTGATCTTCTCGTGGTACAGCAGGTAGGGGCTGTCAAAGTGTCTGACCTGGAGCATAAAACCTCAGGTGATGACAGCAATGTCACTGGCAACATGAGGGGGCCTCCACCAGTCCCATTGATGCAAATATCACCTGTCGGTGACTTACAAAATCATCTCCAGTCTGTACCTTTCCAGACTTGTATGTGCAACTACCTACTTGACATCTCCACTTGGGCTCCAATAAGCACGTCAAATTTCTTATGTTCAGAAGAAATTCTTGATTCCCCTCCATGCAGTGTTCATTATCTAAGTAAATGGCACCCCCCTTCACCCCGTTGCTCAAACCCCAAAGAGTCATCCTTGATTGTACTTTCTCCCCCTCACTCTATCTACATCATCGCTAAGTCCCGTCACCTTGCTAAGTCCTGCCAGCTCTATTTTCAAAATACATAATGAACTGACACGTTCTAACCACTTCTATAGCCATCCCCTTGCGCAGTACCTCCTAAGTACTCGCCCTGCTCCTTTGCATCTTTACAGCTTCTATTCCACACAGCAACCACAGAGATGGTTTAAAAACACAAATCCAGTTAGGGCTCAAAAGGCTCCAATGATTTCCCACAGACAAAATCCCAGATCCCTGCCATGGCTCACAAGGTCCTACATGACCTGACCATTGCCTACTTGTCCCAATTCACCCGCCACCCTCATCCTAATCATCCCACTGCACTTCCTGGAACACACCAATACGCTCCCTCTCATGGTCTTCACACTTATTTCCTCTGCTGGAATGTTCTCTTTAGATACCTGCATGGCTCGCCCTTCCCTGCCCTTAGGATTTGCTCCCCAGAGAGTTCTTTCCTGACCACTCTACGGAAAACAGCCCCTCTCCTATCTCTCAATCTCTCTGACTGATTTCTCTTCATAACATGTGTCACCAAGCTGAGGTGGTTTGCTTGCCTGTCTTCCCCAGTGATGCTGCTGGGCACAGCAAGTGATAGAGCACGGTTTGGTTGAGCTTAAGGGACTGTGTTTCCCACCCCACCTGCCATATGTAACTGTGAGTACACCCTGCTATTCTGACCTGATAGTTCACTGATGAAGGGTGAATGTGCACATATCCATCGTTCTTGGTGACAAACTTCAGCTCATCTGATTTTGGTTGCATTCTGACAGCTCCAGTACTGGTCTTCTGAAACTTCCCTTCTGGGCTTTTCACCTAAACAACAGGTATTTGTAAAAATAGATATTTAAAATGTACATTTCCACTACAGGATGTATTCCTTGGCACAAAACCAGTCTTGTTTGAATGAATGCCTTTGCTGTTTCTTCCCTCTATTACTTAGTTTCCTTTTGAAAGCAATAGAAGCATACTTTTTGCTTTTCTTTTCAAACCATCAAGAATGTGCCAGGTCGGTGTGGTTCGGTGGTTGAGTGTTAACCTATGAACCAGGAGGTCATGGTTCAATTCCCAGTCAGGGCACATGCTCGGATTGAGGGCTCAGTCCCCACTGAGGTTTGTGCAGGAGGCAGCCAATCAATGATTCTCCCTCATCATTGATGTTTCTTTCTCTCTCTCCTTCTCTGGAAAAAAAAAAAAAGAAGTGTGAATGTAGGTACAGTAGCACTGGGTGGTTACACCACACAGCAGCCACATGGGGGAGAAACTACGTTGATATTTCAGGTCTGCACTAACTATCAGGTGCAGAGAGTTGGAACCTGCTGATTATCAATCTCAATCCCACATTTCCAAGTGAATTCCTTTCAAAACAGCAATAAAACATTGTATGAATAGAAAAAAAATTATATGAATAAACAGATTAGTCCATTTGAAAAAAAAATTGAAAAGCTATGTATACACACACATATATGAATTATATATATATATATATTACAAAAATAATACATGTTTCCTGTATAAATAACATATTAGGAAAAAAGAAAATAAAGACTTCCTGTAATCATCACATAATTAAGAAATAACTAGTATTATTTGATAAATATAATTTTAGTTTGTCTGTTAGATTTATGTTATATACTATATGTAGAAAACTAAACACAATATAAATACAAATGTACATATACACTGAAACTAATATAGGATCATTTTCTATAAATATACTTTTTAAACTTAATATATTGAGAACTTTTTCCTGTTTTAAAATATTTTCCTAAAACATAATTCCTTTACAAAAACTCCCCACATAATTCTTAATGGCAATATAGTACCTCATAATTTACCAATAAACTCTCCATTATTAGAAGTTTAGATTGTTCATTCTAACAGTTTATAATTGCAAACATTTCCCTGGATGCATCTTTATGCATATACTAGAGGCCCAATGCACGAAGATTCGTGCAAGAATAGGCCTTCCTTCCCCTGTCTGCTGGCACCGGCTTCCCTCCGGCACCCAGCCAGGACCCACGCTGCTTCGCTCCTGCCGCCACTGCCACCCCTGGTGTGCGTCCGCTGGGGCTGGGGGCAGCACGCAGTCCCCTCCCGCCCATCTGTGTGCGCAGCTCCTCCTGAGCTGGTTGTGATGCCCGACTAATTTGCATATTACCACTATATATATATATATATATATATATATATATATATATATATATACACAATTATTTCTTAATAATAAATCTTTAGAAATGAAACTGCTATGTAGAAAGGATGTATCAATTTTATTCCTACCAAGAGTTTGAGAGTGTTCATTATGGGGGGGCTTATGACAGTAAATTTTGTCACCTCATAACTACCCAAAATCCATTGTTTACTTTAGGGTTCACTCTTGGTGTTATATATTCTATGGGTTTGGGTAAATGTATAATGACATGTATCCTTCATTATGATATGTATTATTCTCACTGCCCTAAAATCTACTATGCTCTGCCTATTTGTCACCTCCTCAACCCCCGATTTTATTTTTGTCTCCATGGTTTTGTTCCAAATGATTTTTTAAAAATAAATTTCAAATGATTTGAAAAACATGCAAGTACTAAGCAGAAAACGAACCATAAATCAGTGAATGTCAACTGAGAATTTAACAAAAAGTTAAAAGAGAAGTGATTCAGTACTCAACAAACTCAAATTCTGAGGTGACAGGGACGGGATAATGAGAACTCAGATGAGAGCCCAACAAGGGGTTTCCAGAAGTGCGCTGGCACGGGTGGTCCATGGCAAAGCACTGACTTGTTTGACTTTGTTCTTAGTCTAATTTTATTTTATTTATTTATTTTATTTTTTTTTGTTCTTAGTCTAATTTTAGTCCAGAGAAAGGGCATAAGAGAAATGTAGTCAAATCAAGTTCCTATCTAACACAGAAGGATATTTAGGCATAGGTTTGGTGAGAAAGTAACATACATGTCCATTTTAATTCCTGGAATGTCATAATATGTCAGAAGGATTAAAGAAGCAACCCATTTTATACAATATATGTTCTTGAACAATGCATCTAAACAGGTTAAGGAAGTGAAGGATTAGAAATATACACTAAGTTTAAAAGGCTGTGTGTATGTTTGTGGGCGCGAAATGATTAATGCTATGACTTAACTTATATCCTTGGCTCCAAGTGAGACAAGTTGTGGGAGAATCCAGGAAAAGCATTTTGTTACCTGCACTACATTTGGATACAGAGCAGCACACAGCATTGCTGATATAAGCTTGGGGTTCTCAGCATTTGAATTTGCCTGTGAGAGAAATGCAGCATTAATTTCATAAGTAATGTGGCTACTTTTGTCTGTGCCCTGGAATTTACCATTATATGTCATTTGATTTCTATCTTAAAACAGACAAAAGCATCTAACTTCTATCCCTGTGCTAAAAAAGTGTATTTTCTAAGTGAAAAGTAGATCTATCGTAACACATTCACACAGGACCCACTCCAAGAAGCCCATGAAAACTCTTCCCAGATTTCTGCAAAGCAGCTACAAAGCCAGTGTTCCTAAGGCTCCGTAGAGAGAAAGATTCTGGTTCATGAGATGTTCACAATCTCCAGAAAGTACTAACTTCATTTAGAACAGAGTGGCATCAGGTCCATCTTGAAGAAGTGTTCTTCCTACAGTTATACAAAAAATTATTATTGGTTGGGAAAAAGCTGGTCTGATTTAAGAAGACATTATTGGAAAGTCGATTCTACCTCTTACAGATTTATCAAGAATCAGTGTGAAATTTAAAAAACAAAAACCCTTCTGGTTTATCAGTGTTAGCTGACACTCATTTGTGGAAAGAAGAAAACCAAGATTGCCACAAAACCACTGCTCATAGGTTTAAGTGAAGGATGCCTACATGTGTTCCTGAGTTAAAATAGTATCCATGTGCGAATTAAAGAGAAATAAGAGCTAATTACACATTCTTTACCTCTTCTCCCGTGGCTTCCAGGATGCCATCTCCTCCCAGGGCCCTTTTCTCAATTTCTCTGGCTCTGAGTCCCTCCTTCGCAAAGCCTATATCTGATAACAGTTCAGTAAATTGTCGTTTGAGGCTGGCCATTTCCTGAAAGAAGTGGAGAAAGTGTTTAAGCAGGGGCATCAATATATCAAAGGTAAGTGGAGACAGTCTTACAATGATGAACGAGACAGAAACTCATTACTTCAGTGGACAGTAATGAGGCTCATATGGGTTCATCAAACAGGTCATTTCCAAAAAGGCAGTTTACATGTATGCAAACGAGCAGAGCTAAATAGTTACAGAGAAATCAATAAGCTACAAAAACCCCAAAGATCATTCATTTACCTCTAGATTACATTTTAAAAATCATGTTCATTGGATTTTGGATAGGTCTGATGTTCCTGGAGATTCTCAGGTCAGCAAAAAATGCAGTTAATTTTGTTTGGGACCCGCCTCCAGGTGTTGTGACACTGCCTAGGTCTTTCCTACCTGCATCTCTGCTCAGGTCCTCTTAGTTCTTTACCTGAGCCTAGAGTGGTTGGTTCTGCATTCACCACTTTCCCTTTTGCTTACCTGGAGGTCTCGCTGGCTCACATCTTTTCCTAGGAATAGGAACATTATTAACTGGTTTAGATTTAGACCCTCCTTTTTGTAGCTGAGCACAAGTATGAGAAAGAAAAAGCCCAAACCTCCTTCTCTTCTGGCTTCTGTTCAAATATAAGCTGCATATCAGACAATAGAAAAGGAGATAAAGACATCATGGGAACCGAGAGCGAAGCAACACTATCCTGTCTTTTGATGACAATGTGAGTGTTTTCTAGGAATGTCTCAAGTACATACGGAACATGGCAAAATATAACCCGGAGTTAAATATGCCATAAATAAATACATGGCTTTAACTGACATCTTGTTAAAGCAAGCTAGAGTTTAGTGAAAAGAGGGAACTCTATTTGATGGACCTCATAGAGCACAGCAAAATCTACATGTATCCTGAAAAAAAAAACAGCATAAGTAAATTTAGTAAAAATTGTAATTTAAAAGAAATATAATTTATACTTAAAAAATCTTAATGACAAGAGGAAATATTTACTATTGCATCTTACATATAAAAATGTCCTTTAGATTAGTGACTCTAACTCTTGCTGTGTATTAGAATCACTTGGTCAACCCAACAATGACAGTAAACAGATGCTGAGGCCCTACCCCTGGACAGCCAATGAAACTGGCATGGGGTGGAACCTGGGCATTTTTACTTTTTTGTTGTAAGCCTCCTCAGGTGAATCTAATGTGTAGCCATGACTGAAAAATTATTGCTTTCGATGTATAATACAGCTAGAACCTTTGCTTTCTCAAAATGCCTCACTGAAGTACATCTAAAGGCAGATGAGAATGAAGGCAAATACTGGCATGCATGCATTGTCCTAGGCACTGGGGATACAGTGTTGGACAAAACAGATAAGGTCTCTGCTCTGATGGAGCTTCTGAGATAGAGAGATAGATAAATAATGTCAGGTTCTGGTAAGTACTTAAAGACATTAATTTTGTGTTCTACTCCAGGCCATCTTTTAATATGAAAGTAACGTTCTTCCCCCTTCCAGCCTCAAAACCTTCGAGTAAAACATTACTCAAAGATGTGCACCATCAATATCTGGCTTCTTGTGCCACTTTGGAGGGGGATCTAGAAACACTGTCACAACAGAGGGCAGAGCCCTGCCTGCTACCACACAGAAGATGATAAACCTTTTTCTTTACTGTGTACTCATCATTGACATAGTAGCCTCTGATGGGCATAAGGAAAACTCACGAGGAAAATCTGGTTCAGTATTCATTCTTTGGTTTTAGGGGGAGGATTGGGGTTAAGGATGCGCATAACCCACTTTGAGAACCTGCTAAAAGCATGATTCCTCTCTCCCAGAATAAGGCACATAGGTATAAGGATATGATTTTGTATACAATTTCAGGGGTTATGGACCCAGGTTGAGAATGCCTGGTAAAATTACTAAAAAACACTGACTTCCAGTAAGCAGGAAGCTTCGGAGTGCCTATATTTCCCCGCCCTCCCCGTAAGTAAACACAAGCTCACTGAAAAAGGGAAAAGGTTTAGCAAAGAAGGCCGATGTCATGCGTAGTTCAGGAGTCTGTCTCTCACAGCTGGTGAAGCTGAGCATATTCCAGAAATAACATTTTCAATGTCAAGGCAGGACACACAAGATGAAGGTGCAGCACCCTCTGACGTGCTACTACAATAGAAAATGAATGAGAACAGAAACGACTCACCTGAAGAACTCTGCCCGACAAGAAGTTTTGTCTGCAGTAATTATAACTTGCTCGCATACCTTCTTTCATACTTAGCTGCCACCCCTAAATGTTGAAGAAAATCAAAATGAACTTTCTCTGTCTTTAGCGCCAGCTCTGGAATAATCCTCAGCTATTAGGTTATATACTTACCTTATATGCTTGTAGAAGGGCCAGATAATCACTGTTTGCGAATGCAAATTCTAACTTTTTCTGGTTAGCTTCCTCTTTTTTATCCCAGGGAGACACCTAAATGAGGAACATCAGATTTGAAGGACACATTTTACCTCCGGTTTCACATGGACTTTCCTACTGCTGAAGCAAGGTGCCTTGGGAAGTGTGTGTGTGTGGCACAAAGAGTACTCAGTTTGTGGCTGATTACAGGCCTTATGGTGATCACGGGCAAGCTACCACTATTTGCCCTTGCGAGTCTGTCTGCCCACCCCAAATAAGCTCTACTAGGTCTTTTAGTTCCTGGTGGCAAGATGTCATTAAAGAGACACTCATTCTGAAAGCTAGATCTGAAATCTAAAATTCTTACTTTTCAACACCTTCCTTTTTAGGAGGGCCGGTGGGAAAAGGATTATATTTGGGAAATTAACATTATGTTTACAAAACCCAGCAAAGGGCAGATGCTTAGTTTAGGCTAAGGATGACATCAGTATTTGTAATGAACATTAATATTTCTGTATTCCAATAAAACAAAGCAGCCAGTGAGAGGTTTATTTAGACGATCTGAGACAGAGGTCCTACTCACAACAATACCAACCCACATGCCCCTGAGTAAGCTACATTACCCATTCAGGTCCTTGGTTTTGTCATTTGTTGTTAAATGAGGGGACTGAACTAAGATCTTTTTGCAGATCTATGTGTTTACAATTTTATGAAGTATAACATTAAAGCTGAACAAAATGGGTACATTGATCTATTCCCCAATCTCTCTGAGATAAGCCATGGTGAAAAAGGCCGAGTGACACTCTATCCAACAACAGCAGAATATCCATTCTTAAGTCCACATAACATACTCTCCAGGACAGACTATATGGTTGGCCATAATTCAAAGCTTAATAACCTTTAAAGGGCTGAAATAATACAAAGTATGTTCTCTGACCATAATAGAATGAAATTAGAAATCAATAATGGAAAAAACTGGGAAACTCTTAAGTATGTGGAACTTAAAGAACACATGCCTAAATAACCAACTGGTACCAAAAAAACTAAAAACAGAAATCAGAAAATACTTGAGATGGAAACAACCGCAAATGTCCATCAAGTACTGAATGCATAAATAAAATGTGGTATGTTCATACAAAGGAATATTATTTGGCCATAAAAAGGAGGAAGTACTGATGCATGCTGTAATGTAGATGAATCTTAAAAGCATTATACTAAGTGAAGAAGCCTGTCAGAAAAGACCACATATTATATTATTTCATCAATATTAAATGTCCAGAAGAGGCAAATCTATAGAGACAGAAAGTAGACGGGCTGGAGTGGATGGGAGGATTAAAGGGAACTGGGGAGTAATAGTTATGGGATCTCTTTATGAGGTGGTAAAATATTCTAAATCTGACTATGGTGATGACTGCACACAGTATTAAAAATTAATGAGTTGTACACTTTGGATGAATTATCTATAATAATAAAAGCACAATACGCTAATTAGACTGGACGTCCTTTCAGATAAAGCTGTGGTGGGCGAGGGCTGAGGCAGAGGTGGCCACCACAGTGGGCAGGGGCCAAGGCAGAGGCGGCTGCAGGGGGTCCGAGCCACTTGCATGAATTTTGTGCATCGGACCTTTAGTATTTCAATAAAGCTGTTAAAAAAAAGAAGTGGTCCAATGTATTTACTCCCTGGTAAAATCATGCAGAGGTACCTTTTACTAGTACTTGTTTGCATTTTCTGATTTTCCTATAATGAGCAAGTTTAGCAAGTTTTTTAATTAAAAAAATTTAGATTATTTTAATAAGTTAGATCTCCAGTTCTTCATCTTCATTTGGGGTATGGATTTATTTGAGGGTCAGATAAAAGATATAGACACTGTACCCTGAAAAATTCACATACAAGTACAAGAAAATTTTTAGGGGGCTCACATAACCCTATAGCCCCCACAGTCCCCTTAGAGACCAGTGGACTCTAGTTTATTTTATTTTAATTTTTAAATATATTTTTATTGATTTTGGAGAGGAAACGACAGAGAGAGAGAGAGATAGAAACATCAATGATGAGAAAGAAACATTGATTGGCTGCCTCCTACATGTCCCCCACTGGGGATAAAGCCTGCAACCCGGGCATGAGCCCCCACTGGGAATCGAACCATGACCTCCTGAATCTTAGGTTGATGTTCAACCACTAAGCCACGCTGGCGGGGCCTGGACTCCATTTTAGATGAATGTTGTTTACTTACAAAAGGAGACTTAAAAGCCAAACTGGCAGCGATGGTGAGAGCAGGATCCAAACAGCGGAAGATAGACCCAAATAGCATCAGTTTGCCAATTCTCACATCCACAGGCAGAGAGGCTAAGTGATACCCAAGGGGGGTCAGTTTTTCATCTGTTGTTAATGCTCCCAAGTCTCGTAATCGTATTTTTGAGGCACGAAGAGAATCAGGGTGTGGTGGTTCAATGAGCCGAGAGAACACCGATTGGAGATTATGAGTGCTAAACATTTCCAAAATTTTAATTCTGGGGAAAAAAATAATTTGACAATTTTATTTATGATGGGATCACACCAAGAAATAAGCTTCTTTCTTGAATAAAAATTTATACATATAAAAGCATAATATGCAATGTGTCCCCTCAGGAGTTCGACCACTTGCTATGACGTGTGCTGACCACCAGGGGGCAGCGTGGGATGAAGGAAGGCCCTGGCAAGCAGCTGCTAGGGACTCTACTATGCATGAATTTTGTGTACAGGGCCTCTAGTAGTTTATAATTTCTTAGATATATGCTTTCATAAGCCAGACAATGTTGGTTTAAAAAAAAAATCTCTTATGTCTCCTCATTCTCCAGCAATAAATTGCAGAAACACATTCAGATTCTAAAATTTATTGAGATTGAGAAAATTCTCTCTATAAACTTTCAAAATGCTTCTTTCCATAATAGTGGAATCAAATCATGAAATAAAATTGGAATGATCCACTTATTCTCTTTCCCACATCTGAAATTGCATAATAATTGTTTATAAAATCAATCTGCACTGTGTCCTGACTTTTCACAGCTCTTGAAAAGCTATTGTTTTACATTATGAATTTAAGCATTTTTCAGAGGAGAAAAATCTTACATAACATTTCTTTATTTCACTTATATGCATTTCCTTTTTAAGCTGTGAACCTATAAAATACAATTTTACATATTTACTAATGGACACATATTTGGTATTTAGCTTTTTTCCACTTAGATCACATAGATGTTTCACTTTAACATATGCCTCGACAGTAATCCACTTAAATTTTGATTTAGCAAAAAATAAAATAAATAAATAAATAAATAAATAAATAATAATAATGAACCATGTTGGCCTATAGAATTTACCTATTTCCCCACTGTCGTATTTGCATTGTTTTTAAATCATATGTGCTACATATATAACATTTCCCCTTCTCTCATACTCCCTCAAGGGTCAATCAATTTCAAAGCTCTCTCCAATCCCTTCACTGCTCTTCATTTGCATTGTTACTACCTTAATTCAAGGCATCTGCTTGCCCAGTTTCTTAAGACTTCACCATGAACACTTGTATCCTACAGTACCCCTGTGCTTAGCCCAACCCCTGGCAAATGGAAGGCTCTTAAAATAAATTTGCTGGATAAAAGAAGAGCTATAACATCTTTACACAAGTAACTTTTTCCCTTTGCGTTACTATTTTATGGGCATACTCCCTCAAAGTGATGAGTGGGTCTAAGGGCATGGACAGTTTTAGAGTTCTTGTATAATGCCAAGCAAATTTTCAGAAAGGTTGAACCATAGATTTCCCAACTGCAGTAACGTTGAGTTTGATCATTCATTCATTAAATTCCATTTTATCATACCTATTCTTATTTGTTCATCTGGTAAATAATGGAGTTTTTAAGTAGTTTTTGTTCACTTTGCTCTACCTGATAATGAGGCTGTAGATTTTTCCATGTGATGATTTAATATTGGTGGAACCTCTAACTTATTCTCGATAAGTTAGATTCCTTTTCTGACTTACAAAGTTATTCTTAAGGTCTATTATAGGACTATCCTCTCCAATGTAACAATCTTTATGTGCAAAAACTTAAAAGGAATAGTATAGGTAACACTGAAGAGCTCTTTCCATGTCCATTCTCAGCAAAATGTCTCCTACTAAGAAAAAGAAAACATGGATGTACCTTAGACAGAGCTGTTCCAATGGCACTCTTTGTATTTCTGGCAGCTGCTGCTTTAAAAGCTGGTGACTGAAGTGATGGCTAGTGAACAAATGGAAGCAGACCCCAGATGCAACACGACCAGCTCGACCTTTTCTTTGCAGAGCATTGGCTTGAGAGACAAAAGTATCCTCTAGACTTTCCATCCCTTTGCTGGCATCATATCTATAAAGAAAAATGAAATGTCAGAAATGGCTATTTTATAAAGACATGGCCAACACTCGACTTAGCAGGGAGATTAGATGAACCACTTTCCTTCTGTAGGACAGTGTCCTCTGTGTTCCGCGATAGTTGAGTCCCTGGCAGGAGATTAGTGCTACTTTAAAGGGTATCGAACGCTACTACATACAATCTATTTAACTCTTCTCTTTTTAAAAAAAATTTTCATCTTTATTTTTGACAAATAAAAATTGTACATATTTAAGGTGTACAATGTGATGTTTGGATATATGTAGACTTTGTGAAATGATTTCAATTATCAAACTAACACATATCAACTTCCATATCAATGCTTTTTCATTCAAGCACATGTAAAGCCAATAAAAAAAGGAGGAAAACTAATTACTTCCAAAACCTTAAACTTTCCATCTCCGTCTGACTTTAAGAATATGATCCGACTATAGACTCACTCATATTTCTATATACAGTTTTCATAAAATATTTTTTCAAACAATCCATGTAGTTTAATAGCATTAACTATTAAGAGCTTTGTCATTCTAATGAGGCATCTTTAGCCCCTCCCTTATACTGCCAAAAGATAATACCTCTTTTCTTTCATTTTCCCAGAATCGATGACATAGACAACATCATCAATGGTTATGGATGTCTCAGCAATGTTGGTGGAAATTATAATCTTAGTTACACCTACAGGAGGTTTTATAAACACAGCTTGCTGCTCTTCACTGGATAAAGATGAATGAAGTGGGTGAACAACACATCTGAAAGGCAATAAAAGCACAGTGAGTGTTCTAGCATAAATGCTGAAATTGGACTACAGTGGGTGGATTTCTATTTAACCATCACACCAAGAAACAGCAGCTTCTCCACCACCACCTACCCTCAGGGCTCAGCTCTTCTGAATGGGAAGATGCTTTCTGATTCTGACAAAGTATTTACTCATCCTATGAAACTAAAAAGCTTGCATCAACTTGGGGAAAACTGGAGTGTAATTCAGTAGTAAATAACCAAGAAGACTAAATAGTTGACATTTTACAAGAGCACATGTTCATTTTTTCCCTACCTTTAAATCCAGAGCAAGAGAGGCAGAGACAGTGATGTACATTAAGAAATTTCATTCTTATATTTCTAGGGAGTTTTCATCTGTCAAGTAGTTGTCTCCTTCGATATGAAGACATACCCAATGTGTCTTTCCACCAGAATAGAAATTACTGAAAATTATTTTTTCTCAAAATGGGATCATTTCTTTGTTGTTACTAACATTGGCTTCTCCCATGCCCTGTATCTGGCAACTGAAATTACATGCAATTTTGCTGAGTCACTATGCTAAGTGAAGAGAAATATTTTTATTTAATGGCATGGGAATGACTGATTTTCTGGAACAAACAGGTTTGTCTGTCTCCAGCTGGCATAAGCAAATGTATTCTTGAGGAGTGAAAGCAGAATCTAAAGAAGGTGATGACTGGTTACTCTTCTTTGCATATAACTGCAATAGATATTGAGGACACAGAAAGCAATGAACTTACCGATAACTACGTCTGTTGTTGAAAAGAGAATTAGACTGTAGCTGTTCGTAAAGCATTTTGATTTCTGCCAATCCAGGTAAAAATACAAGTATAGCACCTGGGTATATAAAGAGAATCAATGAGATAGAGGCAAAAAGGGAAAAACTAACAGATTATAAAGCTATTTTTAATGAAAAAAAAAAAAAGCAATAATCTGAGATTTTTCACTTTCAGTTTTCTTGTAAAGTCCCCAAAGAATTAATAGATAACAAACTTTTAAAATATATTTTCTGACTTAATTACTACAAGATAAATGGGATATTATCTTTCTGCAACAGGAAAAACAGCAGAGTGGGAAAATATAATGCCTTAACTTATACAAGCATCATTGGCAAAGCTCTTTAAACATATTTCTTCAGTGCACTGGTCACTGACATTTCTGTAGGAAGATTATCCTTCTCGTCTGTTAAGGTAGGAAAATTCTTCTATTACTAAAAAATATCCATAAACATTTGACTGAAAAGGAGACAAAGAAACTATAATTTGCTTGCCAACCTGGTAATCTAAATTTAGACATATGTGGAAATGTAGCACATCAAATAACCATGCCATTTAATGGTTTATGGGCTTAAAAAACAAATCCTCACTCAGGACTATATTTTATTGATTATTTGGAGAGGAAGGGAGGGAGGAATGCAAGGAGGGAAGGAGAAAGAAAGAGCTAGATTATCAGTTGCCTACACGCCCTGACTGAGGACTGAACTCACAACCTAGGTATGTGCCTTGATTGGGAATCTATACGACAACACCCCAATTAACTGAGCCACACCAGCCAGGGTGGTTTATGGACTTTTAAATTTGACATTAAAGAAAATAAGCAGTGATAACTGATTATATAGTATATTTTTGAAGAGCAATTACTCAGTGATAGTTACCTTCTTCCATGCTTTATTCGGAGAGGAAATTGGCACACATCTTTAATCTCACAAATATTTATTGGGTACCTATGTTACCTCTGTGCTAGGTACAATGGGATATAAAACAAAGATCTGTCCATAAGAACTCCTGACCTGTTATTTATTGCAGTTATTCTCCCCAATAAATAAGTAAGGAAACTATCCTATATAATCCTAGATAATAAAAGCATAATATGCTAAGTGTCTGACCGATGGTCAACTACTTGACCAGTCGCTATGACGTGCACCCACCACCAAGGGCCAGACCGATCAGGACTGGGCAAGAGGGCCAGACATGCCCTGGAGCCCTCCTGTGGTCACTCCCCGGCCGGCCGGCCCCCATTGGGACTGGGTGAGATGGCCCCAATTGCTGGCTGGGCCGAGGGACCCCACCTGTGCACAAATTCGTGCACCGGACCTCTAGTCTATATATATAAAAGGCTAATATGCTAAGTGTCCGACTGTCCGACCGGTCACTATGACGCACACTGACCACCAGGGGGCAGACACTCAATGCAGGAGCTGCCGAGCTGCAGTGACTTGGCAGCGGTGGTTCTCAGGTGAAGCACCTGGAGACCAAAGGGGAGGGAGTGCGATTCCTCGTGGGGCCATGCAATTCCACCTTCGGCCGTGGGTTATGTTGTTGCTGGGGGCGCTGTTGGCCCGAATCTGGTTTACTGCACACTTGCGTTTGCGTTCCACACCCTGTATGACAGCAACTTTGCAGAGTGCCCTCTTGCACTCTGAGACCCCTCGGGGGATGTCAGAGAGCTGGTTTTGGCCCAATCCCCGCAGGCCAGGCTGAGGGACCCCACCTGCTGGAGGGACCCAGCTCACTCAGCAGACGCTGGGGAGGGACCGCAGGAGGTTGGCTCCAGGGCCCGTCTTGCCAAGCCCGCCCCACCGGCCACCTTCTAATTAATTTCCTTTCAATGTGCACGAATCCATGCACCGGGTCACTAGTATTATTACAAAAATGAAACTCTGAAGAAGGGTAAGTATGTTTTTGAGTTGGTTTTAACACTTCATAGTATACAAAGCATGCTCACAGACATGATTCATTTGATCCTCTCAGCCACCTCAGAGTGACCCTGTAACTTGGCCAGGTCACAGAATCAGTAAGAGTGGAGCTTGGACACAAACCTAGGGTTTCTGGTATCAGACCCATTCTCTTTCCATTACATACTGCATGCTCCTCCCTACTAAAATACCACACCATTTAAGAGTGGTACGATAATCTATATGGATGGAAGAAAATATTTTGTCTATATATTTATGTGTCTTCTGATCTGTTCTGCCCTCATGGCTTGGCCATCTATTTCAGGGATATCTGTAATGATCACTTTACCCAAGGTTATGGAGTTCCTGAGTAGCACAGCTGGGGTGTTTATCAGACTCTAAAGCTGTTCTCTTAACCCCAATGCCCTTTGCCCTTGGTGTGCAAAGTCTTCATGAAATTTAAACACTCACTACTAGGCTCCCATTTAGCCAGGGCCTGAGGGGGTAGGAATGGATCATCCCGGCCTTCTTTTTGGTTTTCTTCCTTTGGGACTTTGTATTGTTAACATCTTTTTGTTTGGTGAGAGCAAGAGTGCAGAGCAAAAAAAGTGGGTGAACCTCAAAAGGTAAAAGGTAAAATTTCTCTTGAAAAGCCTAACAAGCAACTTTACATATAACTGGAGTGGGGTGAGGGCTCCAGGAAGGGAGGTGGTGCCCATGATCTCAGGAAGTAAGCTCCCTCCCTTCTGCCACCTTACACATAAATGGAGACAAGAAGCAGTTACCTGGGGGGTAGGAGTGCTTTCCATCCACAATCCATTCTAACAAGGCCTCGATTAATTCAAGATTAACCTTTTCAAAATCCATGATGGACATCGTTTTGATGACTGATTTGCTAACCCCTGAAAGAAAGGTAAAAAACCAGGATAATTATACCTTATTGAAGATATATGCCTGGGAACTAGGTGAGTGTCTTGATGTGATTTAACAACACAGATGTTAACATCTGTTGTACTAAAATGAATTTTGTTTCTTTCAGTTTCTCAGAACATACATGCTTACTCAAAAAACTTCCTGCTTGAACAATGACCCAAAGAGCAAGCTCCTAACCCTGCTGGGAAGGTCCAGATATGCCACTTTTTTTTTCTTTTGGTTAATCCTCACCCAAGGATATCTGTTCATTGATTTTAGAGAGAGTGGAAGGGAAGGGGAAAGGCAGAAATAGAAACACTGATGTGAGAGAGATGATTGGTTGCCTCCCGCATGGGCAGGCCGACGCATTATCCACTGAGCGAAATTGGCTAGGGCGAGATAGGCCACTTCTTTTCCTCCTTCCTTCCCCTCTTTTATCTACCACACACTTGTTGACAATTTCAGTCCTAGAAATAAAACTCCAAGTCAAATACATTCTAGAAACCTCTTCCAGATTTAACCAAGTCATGAGTCTGTCCAGGTAACATTAACCCATGGAAATTAATGGACAGAAATCACAACTTTCACCAGCATCTTTACAACACAGACTCTTAACCTTTTGGTTAACTTGAGAAAATGATAAAAGTTATGATCTTCTTTGAAACATACATGTGATTCCAATGCCTTCACCAATATCTCTGAAGTCTATCCATAAACTTTCAGGTTAAGGGTCTACAATTTCCTTTTAATTTATCTGAGGCCTAATAAAATATACAGATCTTGAGGCTGCATTATAAGCCCCAGCTCTGTGAAAAACAAGTATCATGGGGAGATAGTTCCCCGAAGACTGCTGTCCTTTCTTCCTGGGTCCTCCTAATGGTCTAATACCCTAAGTACAGCCTAATTGGGACAAAATAACTGCAACTGGTATCGAGGAAGGGAATGCTAAAAAGTTTGAAGAAGCAAAAAAAGCAGTTTCTAAACAATGCTTTTCTAGTCTCTGTTGGTTAAACATGAAAAGGAAGGAAGAAATAGGCTACATAAATAAGGGTGTGGTTGGGTGTGGAAGGCAGAGAAGGAAGCATTTCTAGTTGTCAAGGTTCCAAACAGACTTTTCAAAAAGGAAAAAGGATTAACTAACTGCACAAAGAGGAAGAGATGTGAAAAACATTTTTTAAAAAATATTTTGGCAGTTTTTATCAATCAATTATATACTTTAAAGGACTGATTTTTTTTTTTAACTAGAAAAAAATTTAAAAATTGAGCTCGGGAACATATTTAATTTTCTGAAAAGTGAAAGAGCACTGAGATCAACTAGATCAAGTATTTTTTTACAGGGACAGGGAGGCTCAGAGAAGCTAAACAACCAGCCCAGCACCCAACAGAAACTAGTGGCAAAGCTGGGTTTTCTGACCCAAATCTGCCATCCTTTCTTAGAAAGGAAGTCTTAGAAGTGCTTTCTGAACTGTGGTAACCTCTATGTTTGAAATTAGAAAGGCATTGCTCTTTTTTTTCCTTATTGATTAAGGTATGACATATGTGTCCTTATCCCCTCACTGCCTCCCCTCCCCCCCCATTCATGCCCTCACCCCTCTGTTGTCTGTGTCCATTGGTTAGGCTTATATGCATGCATACAAGTTCTTTGGTTGATCTCTCCCCTTTACCCGCCCCTCCCTCCACCTTCCCTCTGAAGTTCCAGTCATAACTCTTAAAGAAAATTCTAAAATTTCAAAAGAAAAACCAGCCCGGCTGGTGTGGATCAATGGTTTACATCACTAACAATAGGACAAATCAACATTGTGTTTCCTGATGTGATGTACTGAGAAGGACTCAAAATTGTTTCTGTGGTTTTCTAAACAAAAATGCATCACCTAAATTGAACCATGGGGAAATATTAGACAAACCCAAATGGAGGGACAGTCGACAAAACTGGCCCAAACTAAAAAAAAAAAAAAATGTGTCAAGGTCATAAAAGAAAAATAAAGGACATTTTTTCAGATTAAAATAAAAAACAAAAATAAAAAAGCTAAAGGCACATGACAACTAAATACAATATGTAATGCTGTGTTGGATCCTTGACCAGGAAAAAATAACAATAAGGGACACTATTGAGATATTTGGCCGAATTAGAATATGGACTGTTAATTAAATATTAGTATCAGTTAAATACCTTCATTTTGAGTATGTCCTATGCTTATGTAAGAGAATGTCCTTATTCTTAGGAAATACATACTGAAATATTAGAGGTTAAGCAGCATCACAGCTGCAACTTAGTCTCAAAAGGTTCAGGGAAAAAAATATGTACATAGAACAAATGATAAAACAAATGAAGCAAAATAATAACAACTGATGAAATGGGGTAAAGGATATAAGAGTTCATTGTCTATACATTGTCTTTTTTTTAAATTTTATTTTTATTGATTTCAGAGAGAAAGGAAGAAGGAGAGGGAAAGATAGAAACATCAATGAGGAGAATCATTGACTGGCTACCTCCTACATGCCTCCCAGGATCGAGCCAGCAACCCTGGCATGTGCCCTTGACCGGAATCGAACCCAGGACCCTTCAGTCTGCAGGCTGATGCTCTATCCACTGAGCCAAACCAGCTAGGGCTCTTTTTTTTTTAATTTAAAAAATATATTTTATTGATTTTTTACAGAGAGGAAGGGAGAGGGATAGAGTTTAGAAACATCGATGAGAGAGAAACATCGATCAGCTGCCTTCTACACACCTCCCACTGGGAATGTGCCTGCAACCAAGGTATATGCCCTTGACCGGAATTGAACCCGGGACCCTTCAGTCCACAGGCTGACGCTCTATCCACTGAGCCAAACCAGTCAGGGTCATTGTATAGTCCTACAAACTTTAATTTTGAAATAATATCAAAATAAAAAATTACAAAATACTCAAGAATATAATTTAGCCCTGACTGGTTTGGCTCAGTGGATAGAGCGTCAGCCTGTGGACTGAAGGGTTCCAGGTTCGATTCCAGTCAGGGCATGTACCTTGGTTGCGGGGATATCCCCAACGAGGGTTGTGCAGGAGGCAGCTGATCGATGTTTCTGACTCTCTATCCCTCTCCCTTCCTCTCTGTAAAAAAATCAATAAAATATACTTAAAAAAAAAAAAGAATATAATTTATATTTTACCATCTCCCAATTTTCTTATACTGAACACATTTCTTTTAGAAAAAACCCACTGGTAAATAGCCTATGTAATAAAGAGGTAATATGCAAACTGACCATCACTCCAACACACAAGATGGCTGCCCCCATGTGGTCAAAGATGGCCAGCAGGGGAGGGCAGTTGGGGGAGGGCCAGGCCAGCAGGGAAGGGCAGTTGGGGGGACCAGGCCTGCAGGGGAGGGCAGTTGGGGGTGACCAGGCCAGCAGGGGAGGGCAGTTGGGGGCAATCAGGCCGGCAGGGGAGCAGTTAGGCGTCGATCAGGCTGGCAGGGGAGTGGTTAGGGGCAATCAGGCAGGCAGGCAGGCGAGTGGTTGGGATTCATCAGTCCCAGATTGTGAGAGGGATGTCCGACTGCCTCTTTAGGCCTGATCTCACTGGGCAGTCGGACATCCCTCGAGGGGTCCCAGATTGGAGAGGGTGCAGGCTGGGCTGAGGGTCACACACCGCCCCCTTCCCCCACCACCCCCTGTGCACAAATTTCACGCACCAGGCCTCTAGTAATAATTATAATCTAATATGCATTGGAACTGCTCTTTTTCTAAGTTTAAGGTTTTCTGATGAATTAAAGGCAATGTAACTATAAAACAAGAGCCCCATCTTTCTCCTTCAGTATCATGGTGCGGGAATAAAACTACAGCTGACCCTTGAACAACATGGGGGTTAGGAGTGCCAACACCCTGCGCAGTCGAAAATCCATGCAACTGCTGACTCCCCTAGGAATGAACTACTAATAGCCTCTGTTGACCAGAAGCCCAACCGATAACAAACAGCCAATAACACATATTTTGTATGTTATGTGTATTATATACTGTATTCTCACAATAAAGTAAGTCAGAGGAAAGAAAATGTTACTCAGAAAATCATAAGGAAGAGAAAAAATACATTTATCACATTTATTTAAAAGACATGTCTATAAGTGGCCTCGCATAGTTCCCACTGGTATTTTCAAGGGCCCACTGTAGCTATCCTTGGCACAACTGCCCTATCCTCCCAGGAAGCACAGTACCTTTATAGCGGGCCAGGAGCTGCTTAAAATCTAACTGCTGATCTGGCACTGCATCTCTGACAGAATCCTGATCCTGGAGGTGAAGCGAAAGCCTCAGGTCTTCCTCTACTTCTTCAAATGCAGTTCTGCTGCGCCTTGCTTTAAGCTTCTCCTTTGACATCTGTTTCATGGAGCGCATATATGGGCTCCCATCCGGTATCACGTACCTGAGGGAGGAAGACAAAGGAATGTGTCTGTGTGTATGTGGGTCTGCTGGTGAACGAAAACATTCCCCGGTTTTATGTGCTCGTTCAGCAGAATGTTGCTGCTTCTAATTGTGGTGTCATTCTTCCACCAGTCCAGGATTCTGCTGGCTCTGCCCTATTTCTGGTGGGGAACACACTGGAATGCTCTTGGCTCTATTTGAAGATAATTCTGGAGGCAGTGAATTTGAAAAAGTGAGAGAATAGAGGCAGGTAAACTAGTTGAAAGATGTTTTGCCCAGAGATTCACATTCAATAGAAGTGGAATAGGGCCCAGAAAACAACAGTTTTAAGTATGTTTGCTGCACACTAAAGTCTGAGAGCCAGTTTTTGGACTATTGGTTTGAGAATATGGTCCATGAAATAAATAGAGAATTAAGAGGGAGGTTTATTAGGAAGGAAAGGAACAGGGAGAAGGAGAAAAATTCTGAGTTGAGTGTAAGGTGCCAGACATCAGGGTGTTTTTATTCTGGAGCTCAGGTGTTGGGAATAAAGATACTGATCTGGGAGTTCCTGGCGTACAGGCGACAACTGGAACCACACAAGTCTACGAGAGCTAAGGAAGAGTTTAATAGTGCGAAGAAACAGTGCCAGGATAAAGCCCTGAGGAATCTTCAGGGTTAAAGAGTAGGAAGAGGATGCAGGGCTTACAAAGGAGAGAAGTCTGTACCCAATGGACATTACCGTTTTCCACCCAGCATTAACATTACATGGACATCTTAATACGCAAACTATACCGCAACTTCTTGAGGGTAGAACGATGATAATAACAGCTAACATTTACAAAGCACTTGCTATGTACCTACCAGGCACAATCTAAGAACTTTGCAACTATTAACTCCAAGCATTAATTCATTAATCTTCATAACAACCCTATGAAGCAGCTACCATTAACGCACCCATTTTATATGTAATTAAACTGAGTTATAGAGAAATTAAGCTACTCACTAATGTTATAGTTAGGAAGTAGAGGGACTTAAATACTGGCAGTCTGTCTGAAGAATCAGTACTTTTTTTTTCTCCATGTTACATTCTCCATACATTTTGGCCCTTCATCATTTAAAAAAATAGAATATTTTTAGGTTCAGAGCAATATTGAGCAGAAGGCACAGAGATTTCCCATATACCCTGTCTCCCCAAAACATGCATAGCCTCCCCCTCTGTTAACATCCCCCACCAGAGTATACATTTGTTACAACTGATGAACCTACATGGACACATCATGATCACCTAAAGTCCATAGTTTGCATTAGGGTTCAAGAGTCATTACTCTTAATATACTACCTGCAAATTGAAAATAATTTGTATAATGAATATTTGCTGAAAGAAAGGGAAAAACAAAATCCTCAAATAGAAATATTAGAAGAAAATATGAACACATGTATTAGTATCCCAATACTCTGAGGTAAAATAATAATTTTGTTTTCAAAGACTTTCACCAAACCTTAATTAACGTCTTCCTTACCTTGTCACAGCAATTGCATCTTCCAGAAAAAACTGATCAACAGGAAAAGTTCGACCTTGAAAAACAAAATAGACAATAAGTAAAATAAAATAGGAAAGCCTCAGAATACCTGTTGAGCTATCCTGAAATAGTTTATATATGCAAAATTCTCTTAAAACAAAGCTTAGCACAATAACGTACTATTTGTTTTGTGGTCTTAAAAGGATTAAAAAATTTAAAAATTTTATTTTTTAATTATTTTTAAAATTTATCTTTATTGTTGAAAGATGTCCCCCACCCCAATGATCCCTCCACCCTGTCCCCAGGGAAAAAATAACTTTTGATGATAGAAATTGGAATGGGTAAGATTCCAGTTTTGTAAAGAAGAAGAAGTATAAAGGTGAAAAGATGATTATTTGCTAATAAACCCTTTGCCTTTTAAAAACCATTTGTTATGCTTTTCCTATCCTCCCCTGCTCCCCCACAGGGACCTTTAAAGATTTAACAACTACTCTAGATCAAGCATATAATTTCTTCTTTATTTTTTTAATGGTTTTAAAGTCAGTGTTTATTTTATTTTTTAAGTAATTCTTTGTTGAAAGTATTACATATGTCCCCTTTTTCTCCCATTGGCCCCCATATAATTTCTTCTTTAAATCTACTGTCAAAATTCTCTGTAACTAGAACAAACAGGACTAATACTCATTAGTCAGTGCTTCCCAATTGTTCCTTCGCAATCAACTGCAGGAGGATAAACAGGAGTCGTAGGTGATAAATTAATCCACAATGAAACCGTGAAAGCACCATAAGAAGACACAAGCTACCCAACTTTACTTTCTCTCAGAATGGACCAATATCTAGAAATTTAGCAGAATCCAGCAATGAACAGATATGCGCTTCACAGATACAACTTTCTCCTTTCTGCCAGAATACCCTTATAAATTCACATTTTTAGATTAAACACAATGAAATGCAAGAAACACTAGTAACCTGGACTTTTCAAAACAGCACATATAAAATTAAAATCTCCCAGAAAATGGACATAATGTAGCCTCTTTATTAATTTCGTTATGTGCTTATAATTTTATTTGTTACAAACTAATCACTTCTTCTCTAGAAAGAGGAATAAATACCTATAAATTTATGTCTCAATTTAGCTTTAAAATAATTTCATTTGCTTATGAGAAGAATATATATTTAATGATGTATTTTAGTCACCTGGTATAGTAATAACTGGGCAGGAACTGAAATATTCTGAAAAGAGCTCAGCATTTAAAGTTGCACTCATCAGAATAACTTGGAGCGTTGGTCTCTGCAACACAATGTCCTTCAAAACTAGCAGCAAGAAGTCACTAGAGGAAATAAAAGACACACCTGAGGATCAAACAAATTCAATGAATGAAAATTAATAACTTTTGATATATTTTGAGCAAGGAATGTTTAAGACCTATGTGAAAACAATTATAATGTTTATACAAAGATGTGTCATATTCCCAGATGTGAAGACTTAGTATCAAAAAGGTATCAGTCCTAGTCGGTTTTGTTCAGCGGTTAGACCATCAGCCTCTGGACCGAAGAGTCACAGGTTCAATTCCTGGTCAAGGGCATGTACCTCATTTGCAGGTTCGATCCCTGGCCCTGGTTGGGGAGCGTGCAGGAGGTAACCAGTTGATGTGTCCCTCTCACATTGATGTTTTTCTCTCTCTCTCCCTCCTTTCCACTCTCTCTTAAAAAAAAAAAATCAATAGGAAAAGTATCCTCTGGTGAGGATTAACAAACAAACAAACAAACAAAAATATATCAATTTTCCCCCCAAATAAACCAAATTTAGTGTAGTACCAATTAGAATACCAGTAAGATTTATCATTGCATTCAATAATTCTATTTCTTGATATCTGCATGTACATAAAGAGGCACGCATATACAAAGACGTTCATTATGGCATTGTTTATAGTAGTAAAACAATGGAAACTACCCGAATGTCCACCAACCAAGAAACGGTTAATATAACAATATCATCCATTCGGTAGAATAGCATGGGGCAGATAAAAGGAATAAGGTACAGTTCTAGATACTGACATGAAAGCATCTCTATGGCAATTTTAGTAAATAAAGCTCAAGTTGTAGAACAATATTTTCTGTAGAATAGCAATATCCTAACTGTTCTCCCTGCTCCAGCCCTTGCCTCTTGAAATCTAGTCTCAATACAGCAGACCAATAATTCTGTCCAAATGTAAATCAGCTTGTGCTACGCTTCTGCTCACAATCCTTCAATGACATTGATGTCCTCACTAACAAGGTCCTATGTGACATGATCTGTACCCCACCACTCATTTCCCTACTACTCTCCCTCCTATTCACTACACACCAGCTGCGCTGGTTTTCCACCAGTTTCTGGAGTCCACTGAAGCTCATCCCACTGAAGTCTTTGCAAATGCTGGCCATGCCCCCATTTGTCACATAGGACTCCTCATACTTTAGGTTTTAATTTAAATGTCGTCTCTTCAGACAGATGATATCTGGCTATCTTCTTGGTCTGTCCCCCGAACACAGCTTCCTATTTATTCCTTCGTAGTACTTATTCCAATTAGTAATTATTAGTTTGTTTGCTTGTTCATTATTTGCTTTTCCTACCAGACCATAAGAGATGAAGGAGAGCCATATACATTTGTTCACTATAACATCTAAATGGATGTCAGGACAGAATGACTGACCAAACGAAGTCCATCAGCTGCTGCATGCTTTACATCTGTTATTTCTGCTAAGTACAGTGCTCACCTCAGCATGACACCAGGAGGGTGTTATCGCTTATTACATAATGTCCATGTAACAGGATGACTCTTTTTTTTTCTTTCTAATTTTTAATTGATTTTTTAGAGAAAGAGGAAGGCAGAGAGAGAGAGAGAGAGAGCGAGAGAGAGAGAGAGAGAGAGAGAAACATCAACGTGAACATTGGTTGGATGCCTCCTGCACGCCCTGACTAGGGATCGAGCCCACAACCCAGGCATGTGCCCAGACCAGGAATTGAACTGGCAACCTTTCGGTGCACGGGACAGCGGCCAACCAACTGAGCCATACCGGCCAGGACAATAGGGTGACTCTTTTAGTGATGAACATGTGCTCTCCTAGCATTTTTAGTATTATCGACCCTGGGGCCAGAAAAGCAGTTCCTGTTCTGTGACTTAGGCCTTCTCTTGCCAAGTTAGCTTTACTCATGCTAAGAAACTGAATTGGAAGCAGAATAAAATGCTTTCAGCCATGTCTTCATATATTGTGTGGGTATGTATGCATTTGGAAAGCCTTTGTTTACCTTTCTTCTGTCCTCTCATGGACTTCATCAACAATGATATGAGTGACTCCTTGTAGGGCTGTGTCTCCCTCGAGCCTTCTCAGCAGCACTCCTGTGGTGCAGTATAGCAGCCTGGTGGCTGAGGACTGGCATGCAAAAGGGCAGAGAAAGCATTCATGACATTTTTGAAAAGGAAACATTTTAATTGGCAAAGACATTGTGAATGGATAGGGATAAAAAGTATTGAAAACAATAGCAATTCCATTTAATATGCAACCATACTAAGTGCAGTTTCTTGCTGGTGACAATAAAAGCTTTTCTACTTCATATCAAAATTTTAACTTTAGGCCCTGGCTGGTGTGGCTCAGTGGTTAAAAAAATCAATGGGAGCCCTAGCCAGTTTGGCTTAGTGGATAGAGCGTCAGCCTGTGGACTGAAGGGTCCCGGGTTCGATTCTGGTCAAGGGCATGCACCTCAGTTGCAGGCTCCTCCCCGGCTTGGGCTCAGGGCTCGTGCAGGAGGCAACCAATTGATGTTTTTCTCACATCGATGTTTCTTCCACTCTAAAAATCAACGGAAAAATATCCTCGGGTGAGGATTAAAAAAAAAAAAAAAAAATCAATGAAAAAATATCCTTGGGTGAGGATTAAAAAAAAAATCAATGGGAAAAATACCCCTGGTTGAGGATTAACAAAAACAACAAAAAAGTTTAAGTTTAGGACTCATAAAAAGCATTTAGAAAATATTATTAAACATAAAAACAACAGTGAGTGATAAAATCAATTCTGAATTTGTCCATTCCTTATTCAACAAATGGATTAATTCCCTAGATCACTTCTGCCAATAAAGAATAAAAGGTCTTTGCCCTGCCAGCGGGGGTCAGTGGTTGAGCATCGAGCTGTGAACCAAAAGGTCTTGGTTGGATTCCCGATGAAGGCACATGCCCAGGTTTCAGGCTCAATCCCGAGTGTGGGGCGTGCAGGAGGAAGCCAATCAATGATTCTCTCTCATCATGGATGTTTCCTTCTCTCTCCCCCCACTCTCCCTTCCTCTCTGAAATCAATAAAGATATATTTAAAAATAACAATAAAAGGTCTTTATAGAGGAAGTTAAGTATACCAATAAGAGTTTTTATACCAAAACATTTCCAAAAGGACTTCTGAAGTATATCCCAAATTTCCTGTTAATCTCCAAACACCAAGAATTCTTTATACATGAAAACTAAATTTCTGTTATCAAGAAATAAGCAGAACATACAAACCTTGACGCTCTCCAAGCGGATCTGGTATCCCACAGTCAGACCCACCCTTTCTGCTCGCTCTTTAGCAACACGCTCAGCGACAGAGATTGCAGAGATTCGTCGGGGTTGGGTGCAGATGATGTTAGCCACCTTCTCTGGTGGTCCGTTCAGAGAATCATCCAATATGAACTGTGGGATCTGTGTGGTTTTCCCACATCTGTATGTCAAAACAAGTAAGTTCTAAAATGAGAGCTTACAAGTGCCAGTTAACCAAAGAAGCAATCATATGCGACGAGAAAAGACAGAAAGCTAAGTAGAATAAAAGTAGTTCAGCTTCATCTATCTTCTAAACCTATACTGACTTATTATCTATAGCTAATAACTCCTAGAAATTTGCACTCACTAACAGGGCAATCAAAGAATAGTTTAGTATCACTTGCATAACTGGGAGTATTGACTAGACATTACTAAGGTCTATAAATGACTCTAGGAACATGAACTCTACATATGACTCCTAAAGAAACAGGAGTCTTGGCCTTGCCTTCCTTTTTCCACCATTTTGGACCCTGTGGAGGTGAGTGGAAGCGCTGCTGCTGAACCTTAGGGGCCTGCGGGGAACAGGATTTCTATGAGGACAAATATGTCTGGAAGGCTGTGGCCCAGGGCCATGTTTGCTGGCTATAAGCGGGGTCTCCGGAACCAGAGGGAGCACACAGCTCTTCTTAAAATTGAAGGTGTTTATGCTCAAGATGAAACAGAATTCTATCTAGGCAAGAGATGTGCTTATGTGTACAGCAAAGAACACAGTGACTCCTGGTGGCAAACCAAACAGAACCAGAGTAATCTGGGGAAAGGTAACTCGTGCTCATGGAAACAGTGGAATGGTTCGTGCTAAATTCCGAAGCAACCTTCCTGCTAAGGCTATTGGACACAGAATCCATGTAATGCTGTACCCCTCAAGGATTTAAACTTACTGAAAATAAATAAAATGGATTTGTTTTCCTGTGGGGGGAAAAAAAAAGAAACAGGAGTCTTGTCTTAAGAATACTTTATATTTTTCCCTTTGATGTGTATTGACTTGGCTGCAAGTGAACTGAGGTTAAAAAGATAAGAAACTGCAAAATACAGTTACTACTATATCAGTGGGCACAAATGTAATGATTAAATTGAGAACCCTTGAATAGATAATTAAATTATGCCTGTGACTTGTCCCTGCTAAACAGTTTTTAATAACATATAGAGAGTGTGAAACAGGAAAAATAATGTGCCCTAAGTTGTTCTTAAAAGAACAAATAAAAGCTCTAAAGAAAGCAGAATAAATTTAGAAGATGTTTTCTTTTTTTTTTTTTTTTTTATCTTTATTATTCAGATTATTACATTTGTTCCTCTTTTTTCCCCCCATATCTCCCCTCCTTCCAGCTCCCACCCCACCCTCCACCCTCACTCCCCACCCACTGTGTTCATCCATAGGTGCATGATTTTTGTCCAGTCTCTTCCCGAATCTCCCATTCCCCTTTCCCCCCCAAGAATAGTCAGTCCATTCCCTTTCTATGTCCCTGATTCATTATAGTCACCAGTTCATTCTGTACATCAGGTTATTTATTCACTTGATTCTTAGATTCATTTGTTGATAGATGCATATTTGTTGTTCATAATTTGTATCTTTACCTTTTTCTTCTTCTTCCTCTTCTTAAAGGATACCTTTCAGCATTTCATATAATACTGGTTTGGCGGTGATGAACTCCTTTAGTTTTTCCTTATCTGTGAAGCTCTTTATCTGACCTTCAATTCTGAATGATAGCTTTGCTGGATAAAGTAATCTTGGTTGTAGGTTCTTGGTATTCATCACTTTGAATATTTCTTGCCATTCCCTTCTGGCCTGCAAAGTTTCTGTTGAGAAATCAGCTGACAGTCGTATGGGTATTCCCTTGTAGGTAATTGAGCCTCTTTCTCTTGCTGCTTTTAAGATTTTCTCTTTGTCTTTTGCTCTTGGCATTTTAATGATGATGTGTCTTGGTGTGGTCCTCTTTGGATTCCTTTTGTTTGGGGTTCTCTGCGCTTCTTGGACCTGTAAGTCCATTTCTTTCTCCAGGTGGGGGAAGTTTTCTGCCATTATTTCTTGAAATAGGTTTTCAATATCTTGCTGTCTCTCATCTTCTGGGACTCCAATGACTCTGATATTAGTCCGCTTAAAGCTGTCCCAGAGGCTCCTTACATTATCTTCACACTTTCGGATTCTTTTTTCATTATGCTTTTCCAATTGGGTGTTTTTTGTCGAATCTTTGGTTTGATTCTTGCACTCCTCTGGTCTGCTATTGGGTATAATATTCTTTATTTCAGTCCGTGTATGCTTACTTTCTAATTTCTTTATCGTAGCATCGAGGGTCTCATTAGTTTTCGTGAGGCTCTGCACGAATTTATGGCAAGCCCTCAAAATTGCGATTCTTAGCTCCATATCCTCCATTTCTGTCATGTTTTTTTGTCTCCGCATCTTTTATGCTTTCTTGGTGCACCCCCTTGTGGTCTCTGTGCGCAGTCTTGTTCTAGCCAAGCCTTAATTGTTGTAGTTAACACTAGAGGGATTTGACCATCAGGCCGACTGGCGGTGGAAATCAGCTGTGGGAAAACTTCAGTCCTCAGGGGAGGTGCTAGTCCAGCCCTTGCCTGAGGCGGTCGGCAAATGGTTGTGCGCGGGGGGGGGGGGGGGGGGGGGGGTTTGGGCGGGGCGGGCTCAACAGGGCGGGGGGAGGGAGCAGCTATGGCCGCTCTCAGTCCGTCCCCAGGGGCTCTGCCTCTCTGTCCCAGCAATCGCTGCAAACCTCGGAGGAGCCGTAGCCAGACAGTCCCGCTTCTCCCGTTTGAGTCTGGGTCCCTAGAGACTCGCCCGGAT
This sequence comes from Myotis yumanensis, assembly GCF_028538775.1. NCBI lineage: Eukaryota > Metazoa > Chordata > Mammalia > Chiroptera > Vespertilionidae > Myotis > Myotis yumanensis. Next base: position 19,075,531 of record NW_027223762.1, read on the forward strand.
CTGTAGCCCAGAGTCTGAGATTCGCTCCTGATTGAAAACGACAATCGCGCCCTCAGCCGCCAGCCCGCTTTGCGCGCGCACCCTCACCACCGCACCGCCGTACCTGTAAATTTTCCACACTGCGCCTCCGCTGAGCGTCGGAATGCTGTTGTTTTTGCTTCTAGTTGAAGAGACTCTCCTCAGCCAGCCTTCCCGTGGTTCTGGTTGATGTCCGCTCCGACTTTTAGTTGTATTTTTGAAGTGGTTGTCCACGGCGGCAGTCTCCGGTGTTTACCTATGCCGCCATCTTCGATTCTCTCGAAGATAAGTTTTCTGGAGCTATTCTTTACCTTTTAAAATGGGCCTTGTTAAAAGCATTCAGCTAAACCTTTTGCCTTAAAATGATCTCACGGCAGAGGTGTACGATGTCCATAAATTCCTAGATGTATTTCCGAGTTTTATGTTTGTTTTGTGTAATTTGGCTCTGCTGGCTACAGATGCTGTAGTATTAATTCCTGTGAAATATTATTTAATATTTGACAGGAATAAGAGCAAATAACACCAACTACTAGCTTTTCAAAAATAGAACTGGCGATGGTAAACAGGGTAATACCATATTTACAGATGAAAGCTGCATTATAAGTAAAATGTATTCTTACCCAGTCATACCACTGATAACAAGTACTTGGTGCTTGCTCAACAATTGAAGAATGGTTTCTCTTTCTTCCCAAGCAGGCAGTGACTGTCTTTCTTGCAGAATTGACTGGAACTGTCTGGAGGTCTAATAACATAAAAGGTAAGTATCAGTTGGGTTACTTTGAACCACCTCTCATAAAGCTCTGAATGTGAAAAACCATAGACCCACCCTTTCTGCTCTTTAACAATTTATTCAGAGAAAGAAATTGCAAATTTGTTGGGGGTGGATACTGATGACTTTAGTCAGAAGGCTGCTCAGAGAATCAGCCAGAATAAGCTGTGGAATCTGTGGTTTCCTCATCGGAATAAACGGAAAGACCTTAGAAGAGAAATAAACCCCTCTTGCTGAGTACTTATTCAGTTCTTCCTGCTGGAGTTTTTACACCAGCACTGTCCAATAGAACTTTTTGGTGTGATGGAAATGTTCTATAATTACACTGTCTGGGATAGTAACCCTGGGCTACATGTGGCTACTGAACACTTTACTGTGGCCAGTGCTACTGAGGAACTGAATTTTTTATTTTATTTTGATGAATTTAAATTTAAATAGCCACACGACTAAAAGCTACATATTGGACAGCACAGTTCTACACAATATCAGATTTCTACCAAAATCAATAATAGTAAGAGTACTGATTAAAGGGTTCTTTTTGGCCAATCATCACATCTACGCAACTCAGCCTGACATCTAATGGCCAATGCTATATGGTGTTACACATTAAAAGTGGATGTGTTTTTGAATAATGTAAGAAATTTATACCAACATATCATTTTCTGCATATAATTTTATCACATAAATTTATCACTTCTAAGCACACTGACCAATTGAACTTTTTTGTTTCTATCCTTATGGTGTGATTTTCTATTCATTTTGACATTCTATGGGTATCCTATAAAATAAAAGGCTAATATGCCAATCGACCGAACAGTGGGATTACCAATTGCTATGACGCACACTGACCACCAGGGGGCAGATGCTCAATGCAGGAGCTGCCCCCTGGTGGTCAGTACACTCCCACAGGGGGAGCGCCACTCAGCCAGAAGCCGGCTCACAGTTGGCGAGTGCAGCAGTGGTGGCAGGAGCCTCTCCCACCTCCGTGGCAACACTAAGGATGCCTGACTGCCGGCTTAGGCCCGCTCCCTGCAGAGAGCAGAGAGTGGGCCTAAACTGTCAGTCGGACATCCCCGGAGGGCTCCCGGACTGCGAGAGGACACAGACCGGGCTGAGGGCCCTCCCCCCCGCCAGTACATGATTTTTGTGCACCAGGCCTCTGGTTGTACTATATATGGGATAGTTTAATACTGTGTCAAAATCAGAATCACAGAACTTTAGGACTGGAAGGGCCCTTACACAGCATCTCTAATTCAATCCCTAAATTGGTTAAGCCACTCCCCTTTGTCCCACATCCAACTCTGCCTTCACAGTTCACCGGCAGGTTCTTTTAAAATAATCTTCATGTGAATGGGGTAAAAACAACACAGGCTTTGGAAACAGAATTAGCTTGAACCTCTATGTTACGGCTTACTAGCTATTTGCGTGACTTAGGGGAAGTTATTTATCCTGTGAGCCTTTGAAATGGGTAAAAATTCCCCCTTACCTGTTTCCTTTTCCTTTTCTACAGTGATTCCTCTAATGTAAATCACAGTACAGTATTAATTTTCCTTCCACTCATCAGATTGTCTGTCACAGTACCAAAGCCACGTGATTCTGAGAATACTTGGTATATAGGTGTGTATTTCATTTTCACCAGCCATTGGACTTTACAAAACTATCTAGATGATGTGCCCAAGTTTGCTGTGGCATGCATAAATTGACCACTCAGTAAAAGAGAACCAAAAGTATACTAGGGAGGGTAGCCAAAGCTTCCCAATTCATCAACCCCTTCATCCATACATAAGGGAGGCAATGCTAGCCATTCTCTCAGAATACCCTACCTGTTTTATTTGGAACTGCTTGCAGATTTTAGCATTCTCAGCATGTACTGATTTTGCCTGCCAGTCATATCTTTTGGAAATCTTTTTCTTAAGGTTCACATAGCTTTCATTCTCCACTACCACTGGTGCAGGACCTTCATCCTCATCTGTCTCCTCCTGAGGTTCTGATTCTTTTTCAACTTGAAGGGGACAAAAGGAAACATTTTCGATATGGAGCCCTTTCTTTATCAACGGGGGAAAATCATCGTCTAACAAAGTAACAACAACAATAAAATCATAAAATAAGAGAAAAAGTTAAAGCATGAATAAAGCAGGTTCATTCATTTCAATACTACTACTTCTACTGCTAAAGAACTTAAAATGCACCTTCAAACAAACTTTACTCAAGTATAAGTGGCTACTGTTAAAAACAAAAATAAGTTAAAAACGAGAGAAAATCATGGCATGGCTAAATGTTAATCCAGTAGACTTTTTACATTCAAGGAATTAACTGAAAGTTTAAACTACTGGCAAATGCACCTAAAATTCCGTGATACAAACAACCTATCAAATGATGAATCAATTAAAAAAATGAGGTATGTTCACATAATGGCCTATTATTCAGCAACGAAAAGGAATGAAGTACTGACAAATGCTACAACATGAATGAACCTTGAAAACATGTTAAGTGAAAGAAGCCAGACACAAAAAGCCACGTATTGTATGATTTCATTTCTATGAAGCGCCCAGAATAGCAAATCCATAGAGAAAGAATACAGGTTCTTGGTTGCCAGGGGTTGGGGGAAAAGAGGAGTGACTAGTAATAGGTATGGGGTTTCTTTTTTGGGGTGAGGAAAATGTCCTGGAATTAGACTGTTTATGGTTGCACAACTCTGTGAACATATTAAAAATCATTTGATTGTAAGCTTCAAAAGGGTGAATTTTATGGTATGCAAATTACATCTCAATAAAGCCATAATTTCTAAAAAGTCCACAACCCACAATTTGTCATTTCTTGAGAAATGCATTTGAATCCTGGTGCTAGAAGCTGACATTTGGGAGTGAGTCAAGTGGCGAGTGAGGAAATTGGACAACTGCTCGGTACCCATAACTCAGTGCCGCTTCACTGTTCTCTACTTATTGACGTTTACCTAGGAACTCTTGTGAACGATGAAAATTTATTCCTCTGAAAGAAAGATAGCAACAAATAAGAGAGAACTCTTTGATGAACTGAAGGGATTTACTTGTAGTATAAGAATTGTGTAGCAAACCTGGATCTGGATAAAGCCAGAAGCCTGTGCAAACATTTCTTTATTTGAGGATTTAGGGATTCATGAAGATAGCCCTACTCCAGTGAATTTTGGCAGTCTAGTGTACAAAAAGCAAGAGAATACGAATAGTAGTATATAAAGAGAGCTATCTCTAAAATCTCATTAGAAAGTAATGCCACATAAAGTATCAGAGATAAACAAGTAAAACCAAATGAATTAAATAAAACAGGTTTGCTGGGAAGATGCTATAAGTTTCTTCCCACGCTCGACTGCTAGAGTAAACTTACAAATCACTTCAAACTTTCAATTCAGGGAGCCTAATCACAGTGACAAAACTGGGCCTTCCAATTACAGTCAGGCCCTCGCTCAGGGGATTCTCATTCCTTTTTGCCCTTGGCTGAGGAGAATGACTTGCCTGAGGTCCCTGGGAGATCCTATCCCTCAGAGCCTCTGACTTTTTTAGTCCATCATTCTGAATGCCCCTGCTCCCCGTACCCCAAAATGCACTCCACGTGGTCAATGCCTTACATACCTTCTGGAATTCGACTTGAAACCAAAGAATTATGTGGAATCACTGGTTTACGACAGAAAGGATTAGTTATTCTGATCCCAGAGGATACTGGCAGAAAGTTCACTGGAGGATCACTGTACTTGTGATGGGTATTTGTTAGTAGATTGACTATTTCTGATTCTTCCTCTAAAAGGGTAATCAAAGAATATACAACAGGTTCTGCAGTTTCTGCAAAAGTCAAGGCCTTGCCATAAAGGAACTCAGAAATATGTAAACGACAAGCCAGAGGTAGACTCTCATTGGTGGAATAAAATGCCACCAGGGGAGCTTCGTAGGGGTATTTGTGGTCTTTAGAAAATCGAATTTCAAGTTCATATAAAAAAGATTTATCTTCATGAGCATTAAGGTGAGAATCATCTACACTTCTTTCTACTCTTCCAACAATTTGATTTGGGGGCACTTCATGTTTGAATTTGCATTTTGATCCAAATTTACAGTTTCCTTTGAGGTAAAATTTACAGATATCAAGTGAAGTCTCCTGTATATTTTTGGTACTTTCCTTTTGCTTGGATTTGCGGAATTTACTTGTCAAATACTCCAGTTCTAATCCAATGGTCCAAACTCTGTTCTGAATTCTTTCCACGAATTTTTCTCCACAGATTGACTTGAGAGCAAATGCCTCTTCCTGTCGCGGTTCCACACACTCATCCTCGCTCATATGTGCAACTGCCTCAGAGATTTTCATCCTCTCTCCAAATATCTCGGAAAAACACTGGATGAGCAGATATTCTAGTGATGCCCCCACATCTCCGTCACAAACCCTCAGGGCTGCCTGACAGCGTTCAGTGTTGAAACCATACCTACCAAGTGTGAAACATGACAAAAAAGGAGCAATAAGAAATCATTTAAATACATTTATGTGAAATTATAACTATATCTATGCAGGGTTTGTATTTTGAAAAAGAGTCCCTGATAATACTAATTCCTCCTTAATCTCTCTAACCCAGTGGTTCTCAACCTTCCTAATGCCGCGACCCTTTAATACAGTTCCTCACGTTGTGGTGACCCCCAATTTCATTGTTACAAATTGAACATAATTAAAGCATAGTGATTAATCACAAAAACAATATGTAATTATATATGTGTTTTCTGATGGTCTTAGGCGACCCCTGTGAAAGGGTCGTTCGACCCCCAAAGGGGTCGCGACCCACAGGTTGAGAACGGCTGCTCTAACCTAAAAGAGAGAATATTCGACATATCACCACTTCTGGAATGCACACAATAGGATAACACTCAAAGTGGGGGAGGGTAGTTGGGTCTACGATATGCCTTCTGTTTCCCTGAATTCTCTTCCAACTGGTATGAACGTTGAAAACAATCACCTGGAAAGTTTTTGTACTGCAACTGTTGAGACTATAAGTTCTGGATTATAAGGCTCCACTGGGCCTGAGCCAGCATAATCCAAAGGATCAGAGTCAGGAACAAGGGAAGCTTCTTGTCCAGCTAACCAGTACTGTGCATCATCACAGTCAGGCTCATCATCTTCCTCCTCCCCAGAGATGCTTCTTCTGGAAAAGGTAACATTTTCATATATTACATATTAATTTCTACTTACTTCAAAGAAAAACTTAGCAAGAATCTAAGCATTTAATTTAGAAAGCCAAAGGACACAGGATTCTGACCACTATTCAGTCAGTGATTTAATCTTTTATTCACCTATTAATTTACATCTTGGCAATTAACATTTATCAGGCATTTACTGAATGCCAGATACTATGTTTATGTACTACCTCTTTTAAAATCTTCCCAATAACCCAACGAGATACTATCGGAATCTCCATATTTCAGATGATCAACTAAAACTTAGAAAGGATTAGTAACTGCCAAAGGTTATACAGGTAAGAGCAACTAGAGACTTTAACCACGTCAGTCTAACCCCGAGCCTGTATTCTTTACTGTATGTCTTGGCTATCCTCTCTTTTTTCTTATTCATAAAAACCACCTCTAATTTTTTGCTTTGCTGCATAACCACTTTCCCTAAATCTAAGATAGATATGAGATTTGTAGATAGGATGGAAATTGAGCTGCTCATGACTGACCATTCATTAATTCTGGCAAGTGGAAAAAATTAACTACTGCAATAAAAAAGCAAAATAGTCAAAAGAGTAGAAGTTGTTTCTCTTAAGCAGATGGACATGAGTAGTATAAATCTTAAGACTTTATTGGATCAACTCATTATTTGTTCCTAGAACAATACTTCTACTTGTTCATGACAAGGTTTTATTTGGAAGGTTGTCAATAAAGCAATTATTGAATTCATATTAGCATTGTCGTAGGGGGGCGAAAAAAAGAAAAGGCAATCTGTACTAGTGCTCACAGATACTGCAAAAACAGATTCGCTCTAAAACTGTTGCTGAATACTTTTATTCTTGCATTTCTCTTAGTTCACTTTCAACTAGTTAGTCACAACAGGATCCATATTGATACAGTATTCTAAGGGCACACAGGATCTTCACTGTATGTGAAAATGCCAATGCATCTTCCTTACTGTCGTAATTTATTCAAATAAAATAATTTACTCAGATCCAGCATCCGCATCTTGTTCTTGCAGGTCTCGGAGAAGAGCTTTCACTTTCTCTTGATTCTCAGAAGTCATATGTAGAGTCTGTAAGGGCACTTTGGCTTTGGGCTTCCATTTGGGGCGTGTGTCTCCTTTTCTTCTGTTACTGTTGCTAGGTCTGCAAAGGACACAATAACAAAATTACACATTTACCTGTAATCAGAATTTTTATACTCCCTTGAGAGTCCCCAAATATATATAACATGAACTAGATTGTCAAGTATCTTACAAAAGATGACAAGGAATAGGAAGAGGTCCTCTGTTTCCTACAATCCCTACTAGACTTCATTATGTTGGAACTGCTGGAAAAAACACTGATCAGATTCTTAATCATTAAAACTGGTTCACTAGCTCAAGAACACTCTGGAAAAAGCAATGTTATCATGACTCCCTCTGCACTGGAGAACTTTTGAAAGAAATATGCTACACAAAGTGTTTATTGTATTCTATGTTAGGTAGCCAATCTGAAAGCAATCAAGAGTTCCATTTAGTTATCAATACTCATGAGTTAATACTTGGCCTACTTTCGAAATATTTACCTAAATTATCATTATTTCCTGATTATAAAAAATACATGTTCACTGTAGAAAAGTAAAGAACAAAAAAGAAAACAGAGGTTACCCTAATTAACATTATCTTTTTCATATACATCTTTTAAAAACTGTACAGCATATATAATTTTTTATAATTTACTTTATTTCCTTATTAAATTTAAGCTATTTCCCTAAAATTAAACATTCTCCTACAAGAAACACCAATCAGAAAGAATATATGCACCCCCATGTTCATAGCAGCACAATTTACAATAGCTAAGATTTGGAAACAGCCTAAGTGCCCACCAGCAGAGTGGATTAGAAAACTGTGGCACATCTATACAATAGAATACAACGCTGCTGTAAAAAAGAAGGAATTCTTACCATTTGCAACTAAAAAAGAAGGAATTTTTACCATTTGCAACAGCATGAATGGATATGAAGAGCATTATGCTAAGCGAAATAAGCCAGTCAGAGAAAGATAAATATCATATGATCTCACTCATTTGTGGAATATAATGAACAACATAAACTGATGAACAAAATTAGAACCAGAGACATAGAAACATCGAACAGACTGTACAACCTATGAGCGAAGGCAGGGGGTGGGAGGTGAGGGAATAAGAGGTCAACCAAAGGACTTGTATGCATGCATATGAGCATAACCAATGGACACAGACAGCAGGGGGGTGAGATATGTGCTGGGGTGTGGGAGCCCCTGGGGAGAGGTCAATGGGGGAAAAAGGAGACTCGTGTAAAACTTTAAACAATAAAGAATTTAAATAAAAAAAAATTCTCCTAAACATAATTTTAAGTGATTACTTATATAGATGTACTAGAATTTATTTCACCAACCTTCATTGTTGGAATTTGGATTTTTTAAAGGACTCTTTAATATTTAAATCATAAGTTCTAAGGTTTAACTTTATTCACTAAATTTCTCTTCTTTTTTTAGAGGGGTGGGCATGTTTCATTATACATTTTCACAAATCTAGGGAAGTGGAAGAAACATTCTCTGTATTTGAATGCAACATATTATGGAGACTTTGAAAAGAACCACTGGGGAAGCAAAGGACAAAGCAGAGTTGAATGTGGTTTTTAACTACTAAGTTGCAATCCCAGAAACGAAATGCTACCTCAAATCCATAATTTCCACTAACATTTTGTTTTGAAAAATTTTAAACCTACAAAGGTACTAGTAAACACCTTTTATCTACCTTCACCAGTTCTTAACACTGTCCATATAGACATGCACACAGCTCCACTTGGAGAGTACCCCCAACCGGTCTTCCAGGTTCTAACCCAGGCCCCCTGTAGTCCATTCTCCAGATTGAGTCAGGGCTACTGAGTGTGACTGCACAGACTGTATGTACACAGTGCAAAGACTCCTGGCAGGGGTGGGAGATGGGTGAGGGAGGAGGGAAAAGCAAGAGTTAAAATCCAGTCCATGCTGTACTCACCAAATCATGCACCCTGAGGCTACAACGGCCCAAAGAAAGGGCACCATTTTCTAATTCACATAAAGGCATATACTGAATAGTAGCAACTCTGATCAGAGTGATTAATGTCACACACCCTTGCCTTAAACCCTGCCATGACTTCCCATCTTACTCAAAGCAAAAGCCAGAGTCCTCATAATGGCCCATAAAGTCCTGCAAAGTGTAGCCTTTCAGACCTAACTGCCTATCACTCTCCTTTTTACCCATTCACTGTAGCCACTGGCTTCCCTGCCATTTCCTAAAGCTTCCACGCATACTCCTGGCTTAGGGACTTGGCAATTGCTGTTCCCTCTGCCTTGAATGCTCTTCCCTCAGCTAGTATCACAGCTCACTCCTTCATTTCCTTCTTGTCCCTGCTCAAATGACACATTATTAGAGAAGCTTTCTCTGATCACTGTACATAAATAGCAACTACTGAAAATATCAGCAATCTATTTTGGTATTTTCTATCACCTCTGTCCTTCATTTTTCTTCATAGCATGTACCACCTGAAACAGTACATATTTGTTTATGGTCTTTATACCTCAAATCTCCTTCTATGAAGACAAGGATAATATTTTAATATTTTACTCATTGCTGTAATTCTAGTCCCTGAACAGCACCTGGTGCATAGTAGGCACTGTTAATATCTGCTGCCTGAATGAACATCTAAGACTGCAAGAACCTGTGATATCTGTTTTCAAAAAGAATGGTGCTGCATTGAACTCAGAAATTGGGCTCTTAAGTCAAAAGCTACGGGGAAAATATAGTTTAAATTACTTTGGGAAAGTCCTTAAAATGGTGTCAAGTTTGAGACTGCTACATTATTTCTCAATATGTCCAAAATGACAATTTGAATACCAGATGAAGTATTTGGTTGTATTAAGCACTATGTGTGAAAAACCTATTTTTAAACCCTAACATCATATACTCAGTACATCAGAGGCTTAAACTCCAACAAGTACTTGCAAACTGAGACTGACTGAGGGAATAGCAGATTCTTCTCCATTTGCTCACTATGGGACTCAGATTCATTTAGTGGCTAGTTTAAACTACTTAAATGCTGTTTTCCTTTTTTTTCCTGAATGCATATAGCTGAATTCATTTAAGTTAAAAGCATGTATGATACAGTTAAACTCTAGCACTCATCTATATTCCTTCTAATGATATTTAGTTGAGAGTTATTCTCAGAAGAGTGTGTGCGTGTGTATGTAGCTTTAAAGAAATCTCTCCATCTCTAAGAATTCCCATAGAAAGCTCATAGTGCAGTTTGAGAGACAATTACAATTTTACATACATATTGTACAGTATGCAGTAATACATCTTTACTTTCATTAAATATTCATTAGAGTTATCAGAATTTATTCATTACTTAAAAGTTGACTATGAGAGAAGCCTGGATATCGTTGGTTATCAGGTGAAGCACCGGTGAAGATTTGGTCAATCTGGTTGGAAAACAGATCAATCATCAATTAGAAAGACAGAGTCCAACCAGGTCACATACTGGAACCTTCAAACTATACAGCCTAAGAAATACTTAAAATTATTTTCATTACTTTTCCCATTTCCAATATTTACTTTCCTCATAACATTGGTTACAATAATGATATTACACTCAATTCACAGCATCATGTGGAAGTTCAAGTTATTCTGAACTTCCCAAAAGAAAAAGCTGTTATTTGCCATCAAACATTCAGACTATATTATAAAGAGGGGGACTGCAAAGTTTTAAAATAAGAGGAACAATGAACTTGAGCAGAATTACTTGGCTTTTCTTCCCCCTTCTCTGAGCAATATTGTCCCATACATTAGGAATTGACACCGTTTCCATATCTGAACACTCAGAGAGCATAATACCTGGTTGAGGACCTTGATTCACTGAAGATACAAAAGTCATCGCCATCATCCCAAGTTCTACTTGAGGCCTTTCTATTGCCACCACTGCCGCCACCGCCGTGAGATTTACTGGCGTTACTCCTGCCTCCTCTTCCTCCTCTGGAAGACCCTTTCCCACTTCCTTTGCCTGGCTTGCCTTTTCTTCTTCCTGAAGAACTCATTTTCACCTGCAAGAGAAAAAAGGAACACAGACCTCATGACACCAGGCAAGTATAATAATTCTTTGTTTTCAAAGTTATGGATATAGCCTATTTTTTAAAGCGGATCTGGAAACACTCCTTTTATTTTTGTTATTTATTTATTTTTGCGTTGTTGTTAATCCTCGCCTGAGGATATTTTTCCATTGAGGAAAAAGCTGGATAGGACTGACTTATGTGTTAAAACAAGTACTTTAGTGCGATGTGAAGAATAAAAGGACTGGATGGTGGTAGTGAGGAGGAGAAACCAGGAGGCCAGTTAGGAAATCACTGCAGTCATTCAGTGGGCGAAAGCAGGGGAGCAGGAGCAAAAGAGCCCCACAAGCCCAGAGTCACAGGAGTCCCAAGAGAAGCAAGAAATAGTACTCCTCTGTTTAGGGAACTAGGCATTCCAAACCCTAGAGCCCATGCATTGCCACACCCATTCTGGACAACCCTTTCTGTCCCCAGGCATTACTGACAGCCAGCACCTTCCCTAGCCCCCTCCAACCTTACGGGGCCTACATCTATCTTCCTTTGCTGGAGCCCTGGGGAGTGTAAAGCTGCAGCTTCCTGGCGAAGCTGCCCAAATGACGAGCCTGTAATATCTGGCCTTCCCATGCTCCTTTCTATCATTAATAACTAGCTAGTTACAATGGGATCAAGGGAACATACAACAACCGACCAATGAATGCATACACAAGTGGAACAAATCAGTTTCTCTCTCTCTCTCAAATAAATCAATAAAACATAAATAAATAAATACATAAATAAAGAAGAGTGGCTAGCCACCCAGACCAAGCCATAGCAAGCTTGCCTAAAGAGTGATCCACAACTTGTCTCACACCAGCCCCGAAAGTATTACCTTTACAGCTTGATCTGAGATCTGCGCTCAAACTCTACATTTAGACTTGCGGGCTGTTTCCAATATGACTCTCTCCAGCCGTTTTCCAGGGAACAGGAATCATGTCGCATAATCCATACAGACAGATTCCACTGTGCTATCCCAGGTTGCAGAGGCCGATTTCAGCGATCTTTTTTCACCGTGGACACAGGGGCCTAAGTTTGGTTCCAAGAGTACCCTTTGTTTCACGCCCAAGTTCGGTTCCCGGGCACAGAACCACTAAGCTGGGCACTCAACACTGACACACACCACTCCCCTTCCAGGCAAATCTCCGACGGACCCCTCACAGCCAGCTCCATGCAGACACCCACACCTGGCACCTCTCCCCGAGCATGCAACGCCCCCCAAACAGCCACTTGGTTCGAGATGGAGAAGACAGGAAATGAAACCTGGCCCCTCCAATCCATCCCTTTACCCTCCGAGCCCGAACGCAGCGCTCCCGCAGGCGGGGCCCGCTCGGCTGCCCACCCCCACCTGGCCCGGCCCCAGGGCCTGGGGTCCTGCCAAACAGCGGGATCCTCAGCACCGACCGCTTCGGGAGAGGAAGGCGGTAGAAGGGTCTGCACACTGACAACCCGGACGACGCGCAGACCGCGCGCGCGGACACACCCCTCGGCCGCGGAGGGGGCGCCGCAGCCGGCTAGCAGCGCCGCTGCCCGGGCGGCGGTTAGGAGAGAGCGCTCAGGGCCGAGGAGTCCCGCCGGGTCCCGCCACCCTCGCAGGTCTCACCTGGAGCTGCTCGGCCGCGGCCCAGTCGCGGCGGCACAGCCCTGGTGCCTTCTGATTGGCTCAGACTCGGCCCCTCGCACTTTCGCTTCCGGGTGAGAGGTGCTTGGTCGCCCCGGCAACCGAGTCGCCCTCCGCGCTAGGTTCCCTCAGCGCCACGGAGCTGGCGACTCACCGGGAATCGCAGAGTCCAGAAAATGTCTCCAGCACCTCTCTGCCAAGTGAGTGGCCCCCGTCCCGACGCCCCGAGCGGGGAAGGTCGCCTTAAATGAGAACTCGCCTTGGTCCAGAGCTCAGCCCCTGGTAACCCCGCTACCGGTGTGATACCTTTCCGGAGCGTCCACCCTGGGGCAGGTGCGGGGGCGGGGCGCGGAGGGCACCTGGCCTGAGAGTCAGGAGACAGGGGTTCCAGCTCTGATTCGGCGGTGGGTTTGCTGTTGTGCCCACCTCTCTGGGTTTCAGTTTCCTCTGCGCTGCCGGGCGACCTCCGACTCTTAGGTCCTTCTCTTAGCTCTAACATTCCAAGGTTTCGAATGTGGAACCATTTAAGAGCAATTGAAAACAGGTCGGTTTCTCGTATGATCAATTTAAATGCTCTGTATTTAACGATTGCTTTCCAAGTGCCATTCATTCACTGCAGTTCCTGCTAGTAAGTGCTAATAACTGAGCTGGACACGAGGGCGAGAACAGAAATGTGGCTAATCCGTGATCCCTGACCTAAACGACCTGCTGTAGTGATGGGGATTCTGGCACAAAAGCGTTGCTTTAATAGGGCCCTACGTGCTATGGGCGGGCTAGGCGAGGCCCAGAGTGTTGTGGGGGCTCCTAGAGGAATCTGGGCATGAGGGGAGGTAAGAAAGGTTTTGCTGTTTTTCTTTGTTCCTCTTTCTGGGGAAAATTTTCAACCTTGTATTCCAGTTCACTAATTTACTTTTCAGTTGTATCTTTGCTATTCAGCCCTTCGAAGGAGTTTTATTTCATCAATTATTTATTTTCTGGACTGCTAATTTGTTGTTTTTCATAACCACCAGCTCCTGTCTCAAGGATGTTACAGTATTTTAAACTCTTCTACCTATTGTGTTATTAACTCTGTTTCTTCAGAGGGTATGAGCCTCTAGCTTTTCTCAACTGGCACCTAAATTAATTTTTAAATTAAAAATATCAGTTCTCTTGCCTCACCCATAGAGATTCTGATTCAGTAACATAGGGTAGAGCCTAGGAACTTGCATGGTCCATACTTTGGGTAACATCCTAGTAGACTCTATTGTCCTAGAAGTTTGAGTTTATTTATTTTCACATATGCTTTCTTAAGTTTTTAATGTTTTAGACCACTAAATGTGCCAGTGCTCTGAGGCATAGGTTCACCCCAGCCCTTGGTTTCTTCCTTCCTTTTTTACCTGGTCTCCATTCCAATCTTATTCTTTTTGCTCACCCCCACACTCACCCCTCCTCATTTACTGTCTTTATTTTCTTTTTCCTCCTTCTGCCAAGTCAGAGATTCCTTACTTTACCTTACCTCTGAGACAATCAATAGGTCATATAGGCTAACCAAGAAAAATAAAAACATATATCCCTATAAAAACTTACATGACTCTCCATAGCAGCATTATTGATAGCTGCCCAAACTGGAAACAGCCCAGCTGTCCATTAACTGATGAATGATAAACAGAATCTGTTCTTTCTGTACAGGAACTATTATTCAGCAATAAAAAGAGATGAAGTCCTAATGCATGCTGCATCATGGTTGAACCTTGAAAACATTACGCTAAGGACTACATATTGTATGATCTCATATATATATGAAATGTCCACAATACGAAAATCCATACAGAAAGTAGATTATTGGTTGCCAGGGGTTGGAGGTGGAGGTGGGGGTGGGGTTGCGTGGGAGTGGGGAATTAAGGGAATGGAAAATAGCTGAGAATGGGTAAATGATTCTTTTTGGGGTGATTAAAATATTCTAAAGTTAGATTGTAATAGCTACACAACTCTGAATATTCTAACTATTAAATTGTGTAAAAGGGTATGTTTTGTGTTTTGTAAATTATATTTTAATAAAGCTGTTATAATGAACAAATAAGTAAAAATAGATCATCTACACAAAATTATTTCCCCAGGACCCTACACCGGATAATGGAATGTCAAGTAATCATGACATGCTTGTGATCATATGAAGTGAATCTATTTGGTTAGCTCTTAAAGTGCATTTGTTATAGGTATTATGACATAAAAAATATTTAAGTTTATGTGACTTTTCCTAAATCTTTTAAAACAGCTGAAGAAGTATATAAGATAAACTTTATATTTCCAAATGGAGACAAGTATGGTAAGCATACATTTCAATTACTTTTTCTATACAGACTTAAATGAAATAGCTTAAGAGTGAAAAAAATGAGACTCACATTTTATAAAACTACTATTGGAATGTTAACTCAATTCAATAAAGTAATGTAGATGAAAAGATTTTAAATCTGAATTCTAACATTAAGTCTAGGCAGTATGCCTTGGTAACCTATGGGATCTGTCTGTCTTCCTGGTCATTGGGTCTTAATGACTATAAGTCCTTGTAAGCTCCTTATCACTGGTCTCATTTGTTTCAGTGCTAGGGAGCCAAAGAGACCCATATGTGCAGTTGTGATTAGGCCTAAATATAAATACTTTAAAAAAACTATTATTTATCTGTTTGTTTTTGAACATTTTTTTTTAACCCTCACCAGAAGGTATTTTTCCACTGATTTTTAGAGAGAGTAGAAGAGAGAGGGAAAGACAGAAATACCAATGTGAGAGAAACATCGATTGGTTGCCTCCTGCACTTGCCCTGGAGCCTGCAACCAAGGTACATGCCCTTGACTGGAATCGAACCCAGAACCCTTCAGTCCACAGGCTGATGCTCTATCCACTGAGCCAAGCTGGCTGGGGCTATAAATACTTTATTAACTAGTCAAACAGGGTTCCCATTTATAATATTCAGTATTTCTCTCTTATTTAGATGGTGATTGTACAAGAACACCTTTTGGAATTGTTGAGAGAAATGGAATAGGTGTTCATACCACTCCTAATGGGATTATCTACACAGGAAACTGGAAAGATGACAAGGTATTATTGTTGGTTTGAATACTGACAGTGGATAGATAAGTAAACCTAGTAAGTGACTCCAGGTATTTCTCCATTAATCAAAAACACGAGTAGACTATACAACAAAAAACCAAATAGTTATCTATATATATATAAAAGGCTAATATGCTAAATGTCCGACTGTTTGACCATTTGACCGGTAGCTATGATGTGCACTGACCACCAAGGGGCAGATGCTCAATGCACTGGCATGGAAACATGGAACAGACTGATGAATCTCAGAGGGGAGTGGGTAGGGAGGAGGGTGAGAAGAGATTAACCAAAGATCTTATATGCATACTAAAGGCCCAGTGCCTAGATTCGTGCACCGGTGGGGTCCCTTGGCCTGGCCTGTGCCCTCTTGCAATCCAGGACCACTTGGGGGATGTTGGACTGCCAGTTTTGGCCCAATCCCCACAGGCCAGGCCGAGGGCCCCCACCAGTGCACGAATTCGTGTACTGGGCCCCTAGTATTTAATATATATGAATATATGAGTAATATTAAACTTATGCAGAGAGCTAGTTATCATCTTTCTCATCTTCTATTCATTGAGTAAAACTAAACTCATTACAAAATTTTCTCATTTAATCCTCAAAGCAATCATTAGCACTCCTACTTTACAAATGAGGTAAATCAAGTTCAGATTTCTTATACCTAATAAGTGATGAAACAAGAATGTGTACCCAAGTCTGCTTGAATATAATTTTTGTTCTTCACAACTTTTGTACTGTTTCCTAGGTAACTAAACCAGTTGCCCTTTAAGATTTTTGATAACTCAAGGTATCTCAAGGACCCCTATTATCATCATCATGGTGTTCCAACCATGATGTTCAAATGCCCCAGACTAGGAACATTTGACTTGGTGGTGAGATGGGGGGAGGAGGGGCCGCACAGAAATAAAGGGTAATATAATGATAGATTAAATAATAAGTGGATGATAGACATATATGTACATTTTCAAAGTATTCTAGGGAAACTGAAGGTTAGCTACTGAGTTATTTCCTTTGTTACAAACAGATGAATGGTTTTGGAAGACTTGAACATTTTTCAGGAGCAGTCTATGAAGGATACTTTAAGGACAATATGTTTCATGGACTGGGGACTTATATATTCCCATCTGGGGCAAAGTACACTGGAAATTTCAATGAAAATAGGTAAGCTTAAAATAAAAGGTCACTATAGTTCTAAAAGATTCTTTTCAGGCATGTTTGCTTAAGTATTTTATTTAGTTAATGTTAAATATTCTTTTGTAATATATTTTGTTAGAATATATTTATAACATTTAGTAAGAAATGTTGGGTTATTTTTTTAGGAGAAAAAAATCTTATGAGATGCTAAGACCATCATGAGCCTTCAAAAGAAAATCATTCAGCCCAGCCAGTGTGGCTTAGTGGTTGAGCACTGACCTATGAACCAGAGGTTCAATTCCCAGTCATGGCACATGCCCCGGTTGCGGGCTTGAGCAGTCGATCAGTGTTTCTTTCTCATCAGTGTTTCCATATCCCTCTCCCTTCTTCTCTCTAAAATCAATAAAAACATATTAAAAAAAATAAATAAAGGGAGAAAAACCTAACCATGGGGGTCTGTTTGTGTAAGTGAAGTGCATTTTTATCACTCCAGAGAGTCCAAGGAAACACCAGCACGGAACACAGCACTCCAAACATAGTTGACAGGCAGTAAATGTTTGTTGAGTAAATAAATGACCTAATATAAACTTTTCATTTTTTAACTGATTGTTTGGGTTTTTATGTAAACTTAGCATATCCTAGAACAGTGATGGCGAACCTATGACACGTGTGTCAGAGGTGACACGTGAACTCATTTTTTTGATTGATTTTTCTTTGTTAAATGGCATTTAAATATATAAAATAAATATCAAAAATATAAATCTTTGTTTTACTATGGTTGCAAATATCGAAAAATTTCTATATGTGACATGGCACCAGAGTTAAGTTAGGGTTTTTCAAAATGCTGACACGACAAGCTCAAAAGGTTCGCCATCACTGTCCTAGAATCTTGTATACCAAAATTTGTATAATGACTATTTATTCGAAATAATAATATTAACCCTTTGCGGTCCAATTTTATTTTTGGAATTCAAACAGTCTGGTCCAAATTAATTGACGGGATTGAATGTTGAACTGGTTTGCAGTGTCAACCTCAGCCTTGACGTTGGACCTGCTCCTAGCACCTGGTCTGTCGAGTCAGCCTTGACATTGGACCTGTTACTAGCGCCTGGTCTGTCAAGTCAGCCTCGACATTGGACCAAAAAGGGTTAATAGTTGTTTTTTTTTTTTGTAGGATATGAAAACAGGATTCTGGGTTTTAAATCAAAGTCTCAAAATGGAAAGCTATAATTCTTCAGACATAGTATATAATACTAGAGGCCCGTTGCATGAAGAGATTCGTGCAATAGGCCTTCCCTTCCCCTGGTTGCCGGCACCAGTTTACCTCCGGCACCTGGGACCCAGGCCTTTGCTCCAGCCAGTTGCTGCTCCATCTGGAGCCTTCAGTCTTCGCTCTGCCGCTACGTATGCAAATTAACCGCCATCTTTGTTGGGTTAATTTGCATACTCTTCTGATTGGCTGGTGAGCGTAGCGAAGGGATGGTCAATTTACATGTTTGTCTATTATTAGGTAAGATGTCACAGTCTAGATCAGTGGTTCTCAACCTTCTGGCCCTTTAAATACAGTTCCTCATGTTGTGACCCAACCATAAAATTATTTTCGTTGCTACTTCATAACTGTAATGTTGCTACTGTTATGAATCATAATGTAAATATCTGATATGCAGGATGGTCTTAGGCGACCCCTGTGAAAGGGTCGTTTGACTGCCAAAGGGGTCGTGACCCACAGGTTGAGAACTGCTGGTCTAGATAGTCTTAAATCTGGACTGTAAATTCTTAGTCTTGATTAATGAACAAACTTATTTTTTACTATTACAGGGTGGAAGGTGAAGGACAATATACTGATATCCAAGGACTAGAATGGTGTGGTACCTTTCATTTCACAGCCGCTCCAGGCCTGAGACTAAAGCTCCACATGTAGATTTTCTGCATTAAAGTTTAATGTAGTAATTGAAGATTTAGTTGTAAGGAAACCAAATCTGTCATATGAAATAACTTCATACACTACCTCTATATTATAATATTGCCATTAAAATCATCATTCACTTATGCCTTTTTTATTAACTTTACTTTCATTATCTTATAATTAGTTCAAATTATGTGATTCAGTTCAGAGTGTTCTCATTTTAATAAACACAGCAAAACCAAATCTTGGCAAAGTCAATGTCCAATCCTGTGCCTGAATTTTGTCATCTTTAAAAAGTATGTCTGTATTAAAGGAAATTATCTAGAAAATGAAAAGACAATTCACAGAATGGTAGAAAATATTTGGAAATCACATATCTGGTAAAGGTTTGGTTTTCAGAATATTAAAGAACTCACTCATATAAATAGCCTATATAATAAAAACATAGTATGCAAATTGTCCCCTCGACTGGATTTCTTCCAGGAGTTCGACCAGGGGGTGGACCAGCCGGGGGAAGGGAGGGACTACCCGGCCGGCGGCCGGTAGCCGCTAGGGACGCTGCCAGTGCATGAATTTCATGCACTGGGCCTCTAGTATATAAATAAAAAGACAAATCAATTAAAAATTGGGCAAGGAATTTGAATAGACATTTCTTCAAAGAAAGAAAACATGTCTAGTAAGCAAATGAAAAGAAGCTTAACATAACTTTTTAGAGAAATATAAATTAAACCCACAATAAGACACAATCACTAGATTGGCTGTATTTAAAGAGATAATAAAAGTTAGCAAGGATGTGGAGGAATTGGAAACCTCAAACATTGCTAGTGGGAATGTAAAATGGTGCAGCTGCTGTGGAAAACAATTTCTCAAAAAGTTAGACATGTAGTTACCATATGAACCAGCAGTTCCTATGTATGTACCCAACAGAAATGACTTGTACAGGAATATCCATAGCAGCAGCATTCATAACAGCCCAATACTGGAAACAACCCAAGTGTCCACCAACTGATAAATGAATAAACAAAGATGGTATACCATACAATGGAATATTCAGCCGTAAAAAGGGATGAAGTACTGACACAAGCTACAACATGAATGAACCTTGAAAATATTGTACTATGTGAAAGAATCCAGTCACAAAAGGCCACATATTGTATGGCTGTTATGTGAAATGTCTAGATTAGTGGCTGCCAGGGGAGGGAGGAATTGGGAGGAATGGGTTTCTTTTTTGGGTGATAAAAATGTTCTAGAATTAGTGGTCATAGTTGTGCAACCTTATGAATACTAAACCACTGAATTGTTCACATTAAAAGGGAAAATTTTGCATATGGTATGTGAATTATAGCTCAATTTTCTAAAAAATAGATCTTTGTGTCCTCACATATTCTATGGCTAGAAAGCTTCTTCACCTTCTATATAAAATTGTTTTCAGTTACCAGAACATGACAGATACATATTAAAAGTTACAATAAAGACCTGAGTGTTGCCGAAACCGGTTTGGCTCAGTGGATAGAGCGTCGGCCTGCGGACTGAGGGGTCCCGGGTTCGATTCCGGTCAAGGGCATGTACCTGGGTTGCGGGCACATCCCCAGTGGGAGATGTGCAGGAGGCAGCTGATCGATGTTTCTCTCTCATCGATGTTTCTAACTCTCTATCTCTCTCCCTTCCTCTCTGTAAAAAATTAATAAATAAAATATATTAAAAAAAAAAAAAAAGACCTGAGTGTTTTTTGCCGAAACTATTATTCTGGAACTGACAAAAAATAGTGCATGCAATAGATAACTTCTGTATCACATTTCTTCAAAATCTTATTAAAATATCTATTTCTCAATATATTATTGCCAAAAAATTTTTTGGTTGAACTATAAATCTGTCTTGAATGTATTTTAAGCCCTAGCTGGGTAGCTCAGTTGGTTAGAGTATCATCCCAATACACCAAGGTTGCAGGTTCTATCCCTGGCCAGGGCACACATAAGAATCAACCAATGAATGCATAAATAAGTGGAACGACAAATTGATGTATCTCTCTCTCTCAAATTTAAAAAAATTTAAAAGAAATATATTTTACAATATTGAAATAAAAATGGTATTTTTGTTAGTTTTTATAATAATAGCTTTATATTTAATTTCAAAAGACCCTATTTATTAGTGTTCAAAGATACAGTTTAAAAATTAGACATTTTTGGATTTGTTGCTTAGCATTAACTGGTATTCTTTTAGAATTAAATATTATTGTACTGGAATTTATAACAAGATACATACTGGATAGGTTAAAATAAGGCAAGAGGATGTCTTTTGGGAGCAGGACATACAATGCAAATTCAAAACTTCTGGAAAATATAAAAAATATCTGCTTTACCGGAAACTAAAATTTCCTAAATATTTTTCTTTGAATTATTTAAAATGGCAAGACACATATTTTGCTTTTAAAATCTTTAACTTTATTGATATATAAATAACTTTGTAATGCTCAAGTTTCCAATTTTCTAAGATACCAAGTCATCCCTCTTAAAGTTTTCCTTCTTTAACTCCTTGAAACTAAACACATTCAGTTATTTGATTAGTTGATGCTAGAATTTGACCTAGAGCTTATGTAATTAGAAGAGACACTAGTTTTAGCTCATTTAAAAGCCTAGCTAGCATATGACAGTCTCCTTTCCGGGAAGTCAAGCCTCTCCACTGCTTCTTTTTATAACCTTTAAGTTAATTCAGAATCCAGATAAGCCTTGATCCAAGGATGCTATAACCACAGCAAGCACCATGGGGTAAGTGTGCTTTTATGTGCTTTGAGAGGCATTGAGATGGGAAACAGTATCATAAGAGAAGAAATTCCATCAATCCTTAGTAATTTTGATTCAAAATATGCTGACATTAAGAATAAAATTTAAAAATAGGTAACTTTTTATTCAAAAGTTATAACAATTTATAAAACATTCATTTTCTTGCTAAGTTGTAAAATTGTCATAATCTGCCTTTGTAGCTTATCAATGAATAATATGTTTGGGGACTGAAGAGTTTTACATATTTACATATTTAATGGAAGCTGAGTTAAAATTTGAGAGCAATCTTAAAGAATGACAGGGTTCTTTCATTGAAAAATAGTTATAATTTTTAAAATTTTATATTTTATGTACTGATTATATTTTTGAAATGTAATTCTATGTCTATTGGATCTAATAAAAATCAGGATTAAAAAAAAGAATGACAGGGTTCTTGATTTACACAGCAAATAAATCCAACATTTCTTTGGGATTAAGAATAAAAAATGAAAAGATTAGGAATGAAGGGAGGTTGGTTTGTGCCTTTTGTAACACAGAAAGGGGTAAAGGAGTTCACTCTATATACATAAAAATGTAGACTGATTAATTACACAGAGACATTAGTGAATCTTAATTCTAAACCCTTTGCAAGGTTTTGGGAGCATGATGAGAAGATTGGGTTTCACTTGAAAGGTTTCTATTCTTAAGTGAGAAAAGTATTCCATAATAGTATAGGAGTTATATGGGTTTTATTTACTAAAACAATAGTATTCTGAAAATATAGAAATTTATTTTTATCACCCTTTTGTCTTTGTTATTAGCTCCTTTGAATACAAGATTATATTGCTGCAAATGACATAGCCATTTCATTGAAGGCACTTCTTTCTGTAGGGTTTACCATAAATTAACAAATTTATACTAGAGAAGTAACTTTTTGTCATGTTTATTCTAAAGTCTCCATGAATATAATTAACATCTACATCTTTGTCAATACCCTGGGTTCTGAAAATGCAATTTGAACCAGTCTGAAACCTCAGAGGCTTTTGAAAGGAAGATGATCAAAATATTGTTAACTTTTAATACAAATATAAAGGTTAACAGATAAGTGCCTTGTACAAATTTCATATACATTTGTTTCTCCCTCTCCCTCCCTTCTTTTTCTTTAATGGCAGTAGTTCTTAACCTTTTTGGGAGTCAAGTATAATTTTAAGAATCTTTAAATACCGGCCCACCTCCTCTGCAAATCACACAAAATTTCCCATACAAATTACACAAAATTTCCCATGCAATTTCAGCATGTTTACAGATGGTCTGGATCCAATCTATGGAACCCAGTTCAGAACCTTTGATTTTGAGTTTTAAGACTGGAGTACGAGTTGCTAAATATTTTTCGTAGTTTCTGTATTTTTATAAAATGTAAAAATGTTTAGGTTAATAATTTCTCTCAGGGACAATGTTGAAGATGCTGATTCTCACACTGATCACCTCTCAGTACACACACACACACACACACACACACACACACACTTTACATGAGAACGAAACACAATTACAAATATCCATAGTTTTGACGATCACATTACTGCTGCTTGTCCCCAATGATTTGATTAATCGTTTGTGCTTTCAAGAGTGCCAGGAATCACCTTGGGAGTCATGAAAGGAAAAAAAACCCTCATTATTTTATTGTAAGCTGCCTTCAATGCTCCAAATAAGGTGAACTAACCATAAATTGGTAGATATTACACAGGACACTCTTCTAATTGGTAGGTTCATGATTGTTTTGTTGTCTGCTCCTGCCCTTATTGAGAAAAGAGGTTAGTAAGTATTAACACCCACTTAAGTTTTCCTAAAATAATTAGAAAAATAAAAAGAAAGTGGCAACTGATCAGATGTTCAAATTTGTCTATTTGAGGAAATTTCTAGAATAATCCCCAGAAAATGAGAAAATAGCTGTTTGGGATTTTTGGGGGGAGGTGCTTGGGGGTACTTATCTCAAAGCTATTTGACAGTACAGTACCTTTATATGGGTCTATGCCAGCTCTTTTTATTTTTCTTCAGGCGGTGCTGGCACGGTTTTAGTGAGCAACAAGAGGCAAACATTAGAAAATTCTTATGCACTCTAGAAAGCCTCCTCCATCTCTTAAATTTTCACTGGATTTCTATGAGTGTGTGGAGTGAGTAGGAATATGAATAAGGGTGGGTAAAGGGATAACTGGAGAAAAGCGGAAGAACCTTACTTGTAAGCTACCCAGATACCTGCTATTTACCATAACACCTGGGCAAAGGATGCACAATGGGAAAGAAGGATGGATGCATTTCTTTGCTGAGATACATTTCAATCCTCTTTCCCCATCTAGCAGTTACTCAGTACACTCCCGATTGACATCTGGGGGGGCTGGGGGGGGGGTGGTGGACGGGGGGAGGGAGTTAAGGCTCTGCTAAAATTGTAGAAGTTCATGGTTACAGCATGTTCAGCCTTCTTTTAGTTTCCCAGTTCAAATAACGTACAAGGATTTTAAAAGTTCTTTAACAGATATATTCTCCACTTCTGAATCTGAGAATGACAACTCTTTCCTGGGCAGAGCAGATACATAACTCATGCAGTAGCCTTTGAAATGTTGCTTCTATCTGTGCCTTCCTTTCCTTCCTAATGGTTGCCTCCTTAATTCAGGTCATGGTTACCTTTTACTTAGATTATTAAAGGTGCCCACTCCCTGGCCTCTTTGCAGCTGGTCTTTCCTCTAAAGTGCCACAAGAGGCAGCTTCTTACTGAAGACATGTGATCTAGTTACTTACTCCCTTGCTTAAAAACCCGCCAGTGACTCCTTCATCTCTCCACTGCAGAGCAGCCTCCAAAGAAGATATTCATGGCCCCAACCTCCCTGTCTAGCCTTACCTCCTACTCTGCCCTCGATGCTCCTAGGATCTCTAAATAATGTCTTGTAATTTCCTACCTCTGTTCCTTTGCTGACCCTCTTTTTATCATTTCTACACATTGTTCAAAGCCCAGCTCAAACCCTATATTCATGGAACTTTCTCTGATCCCCACAACTGAACACTCTCTTCCTCTGAAAGCTTTAGGCACCTTATACTTTTCTCATTGCATTTGTCACAGTTTATCACACTTGTGTGTCTCATCTTTCTTACTAGATTTCCTACTTGAAGGAGGATCAATGTCATCTTTATAATTGTCCTAGCACCTGACACAGTGCCCTTTGCATAGTATGTGCTTAGTAAATGCTTACAGAATCAAAATTAACTGTTTTTCCTATAATCTACAATGAAAGCTAAAGACTAAATTTTAGCTGAACTTTCTTTTTCTTCCCCTATAGAGTGGCCCCATTTTCCACTGTCTGGGAGTTAAAATTCCTATCTGAAGAGGCCAAATGAGTATAATATCCGAAATATGAGTGAAGCAAGGGAGAAAGGGTGGAAACAAGGACTGGAGCGACACATTAGAGGCTTCTGAAGAATGAAGAATTTGTTAATAAATAGTACACACATGTTCAAAGGAAGCAAGAGGGAAGCTTTAAGAATAAAAAATGGCTCTTGGTTCTAGACAACTTCCTGGAGTGCCAGCCTATAGGGTTGGGGTCATCTATAAGAATAAAAGCATAATATGCTAATTAGACTGGGTGTCCTTCCAGGCGACCTTCTGGACGAAGCTGGGGCTGCAAGGGAAGCCCAGGTCCCAGGTGCCTGCCAGCGGCCAGAGGGAAGTCTGGGTCCCGGGTGCCAGAGGGAAGCCGGTGCCGGCAGCCAAGGGAAGGGAGGCCTACTCTTGCGTGAATTTTGTGCATCGGGTCTCTAGTCTGTATATAATAGAGAAACCAAAATAATAGTGGCTTAAATTAGCTAGAAATTTATTTCTCTCTTAGATTAAAAAAAAAAAAGCGCCAGCCCAGCCCAGAGCTGTTGGAGCAGGTTCTTGTGTGAGGGACGAGGTTCCCACCAGCTTGCCTTCTGGTTACCGTTCTTGTGTATCACGTCTTGACCCACAGAGATGCTAGGACTCCACCTATCTCACTGGTGTTCGGCCAGCAGGAAGGAGAAACGGAAAAGCATGTATTCTCTCTTTGAAGGAGCCTTCCCAGAGGTCACTCACATTATTTCTACTCATACCTCACAGGGAGAATCTATTCTGGTGGATACACGTAGCTACGAAGGGGAAAGGGTAATTTAAGTTTTGAACTGGGATACTAAAAAAAAGGGGAGAATGGATACTGGGTGGCAATTAGCAGTGACTAATAGAGCCAAGATCAGGCCTTACGCTGCTGCTTGTACTCCTTCAGGACAAAGAACAGCATTATGCACAAAAAGGATTCTCTTAAGAAAAGTTATCTGTAAAGGTAAGAGGAAAAAAAGAGCAAGCTTAGCTGGGAATAAGCATAGATTTGCTTAGGATAATGGACAGGGACCTTGACAAAAATGACACATGCAATTAAGCCTCTGGTTCCCCTACTGCTTGTCATTATCAATGGCATTTTATTTTTTATAGACTGACTAGAGAAATCAGGAAGCCTTCACAAAACATGGTGTGATGTCTACTGGTGGAGGCAGGACATGAGGTGAGTGGAAATTGCAAAGAACTTGTTTCTAATAAGAACCCAGACAAACTGAGAGCTTAGTTTAAACCGGTGCACTTGTACTTAGTTTAAACCAGTACTTGTACTTTTTTCTTGAAGTGTAAGCATTATAAATGGCTTTGAAGAATTTTGTAACCCTTCTTTGTTTAAAAACAAATAAGTAAACATAGTATTGGATTCCATGATTGGTTAGCTAGCAGTCAGGACTAATAGATACCTTATAAACTAGCTATGTTACCTCAGAGTTTTATTGTATACTCAGAGTATTGAGACAATGAATGCTTACTCAGAGTATTGAGACAATAACGAACTATGTTTTAATTGAGTTTTATTTTGGATGTCTTTGTGGATTGCAAACAAATACAAACCCTGTAAAAACAACACAATTTACATTCAATTAATATTTACTGAGTCCCTACTTTATGCTAGGCTTTGTGACATAACAGCCATGTGGGATAGATAAGCATTATCCTCATTTTACAGTTGACGAAATGTAGGTTTTTAAAGGTTAAGTAAGGTTCCCAGGATCAAAAAAAAAAAAATGAGTAACACAGTGGGGATTTGAAGCTAGGTGTCTCATGCACTTAAGAAAAAAGTTCCCATAGTTTAAAACATTATTTTTAAGTTTCAAAACTAAAATGTATACATTGTAAAACAAACAAGCTTGATTAAGACAGAAGAGTATAAGTAAACTTTGAAAGCCCATCCCACCCCTGTCTCCCTACCTCTTTCCAAGCATAAGCACTGTTAGTAGTTTGGCATAAATTCTTCCATATCTTTCCTTTTGTCTAATGTACTCTTTACAGTATCACACTTCCTATCTACTTAAAGATTTAATAAATAGAGGAGGTTGAATTTACTATATATTTAATAGTATAAACATTTATCTTTAAAATAATAACTGAATTGTTCATTTAGCTAACATTAGGCATCTCACTATAGAGACTGGAAGAAGAACAGAGCTCACTCTTTTTCTGAGGGATTCATAGGCTAGTGCAGTGTTCTTGAAGTTGAGAGAGTGCATATGGACTCCTCTGTGAGTATGATGCAAGCTCCAAACCTTCTCCCTAGAAGAAAATGAACCTACATAAAATTTTGCCTATAATTCAGGAACCCTGCGACAATATGGACCCCTGCTCTTGTACAAGATTGTTAAATTAATAATTTATCATAAATACTAAAATAGAAATGTGAACAAGATACTATAGCAGCACAGAAAAGCAAGGGTTTTACTGAGACATGTCAAAAAAGACAGGGAAGGGTGATACTTGCACAGAATCTTGAAGGACACAAGAAGTTTGACACCTATCTGAGGGTAGGGGAAGGAGGTCCACTGAGGAACTACATTCATAAAGCCCAGAGGCTAGAAAGGACAGGGAACCACAGAACTTTCTTTGTGGCAGGAGCCTAGTGTGTATGACAGTGACTGAAGACAAGTTTGCAGAACTGAATAGAGGCCAGATCATGAAGGCAGAGGTCTATTGTGTTAGGATGTTTGAACTTTAAGAGTCACTGAAGATTTCTGATCTAGATTTTCATAGGTAGGTAAGAAGTCTAAAATTAATGCAAGACTAAATGATAGTGGAATTGATACAATGGATGATAGAATAAGAAATAGAACAGAGGTAAGACCATTTAATTCAGATTTGTTGGAGGATCATTTAGGGGCAACAGCATTACTTTTTCCTGTTTGCTTTTTCTAGCTCATTAAAAATGTTAATTAATATGAATAAAGTTCTGTGTTGCTTTCTTTTTTCTCCAAATGTATTGAAGCATAATTGACATATAAAGTTTTAAGATATTTAAAGCGTGCAATGTGATGATTTGATATACATGTGAAAGGACCCTCCCCCATCAAGTTAACACATCCATCATCTCACATATTTACTTTTATTTTTGAGAGGTGAGAACATTTAAGTTCTACTTAAGAGAGAACTTTCAATTTCAATTATACAATGTAGTCTTATCAACTCTAGTCACCATGTTATATATTAGATCCTCAGACCTTAGTCATCTTACAACTAAAAGTGTGTACCCTTTACTATACAGCCTCTCCCTATTGTTTTCTTTAAAGAAATCATTAGCCATAAACAATCTTTGGAATTTGATTAAACTCAAACTTGTGTTAAGTGTCCACTATAAAACGTTCTCCAAGTTTTCATGCCTATAATTCCCAGGAGGGAGAGATACCAATAGTATGGTTGAGAATGTAGTAGGAAAGGGATGACTAATGATGACTTGGAGGATAGGAAAGGCTTCGTAGAGAAGGAGGTGCCTGAACTGAGCCTTGAAGGGTGAGAAATATTTCATTAGGCAGGGAAAGACATCTGAGGCGCAGAGGATGGGAGGAACAAATGTAGAGGCAAGTGTTGGATGAGATGCATGAACTGTGATCACCTACATGTCTATATGATATATGCTAACTATTATAGAGTTTTATTTGGAATACTATGAAACAGAGGAACAAATTAAGTAGGTTCAGCTAGTCCAGCCATTAGCTGTAACAAAATCATATCAGCTAATTTAGAATTTCTAGGCCTCTGGGTAAACTACTTATTCAGGGAGAATGCTGTTGTTTTACTGGTAAGAGAACATTGCTGACCACTGTCAATGGTGCATAGGCCGTGGGCTATTCTTCTGACTGAGCTTATAGATTTGCAGGGTTTGTCTGTGATTCCCAACTCCTGGAGTCTTTGTTCACTGGGAGGTAGTGAGAAATTACAATAATTCTGAAGACTGGGTTTTACTCTCTTCTCCTTTTTAGCAGTTCTGAAAATGCCAAAGGCAGATCCAAATTGGATTCATCTGAACTGTGAAAAAAATTCTCCCAGGAGAGACAGCAGTAACCTGGTTTCCCCTCTCACCTACAAAAGGCTTTGATGACTAATGATCTATTTCACAAGGTACTACTAACTCAGCTTCGTGATTCTGATTTTGTGAGTCTTGCAGTTGCCTGTGCTGCTGCAGCAGGAGGAACTCTTCCTGAGGACTAGTTAAGGTTTTACCATGTTGCTGTACCCTCTCTGCAAGTTGGGGTCACCCTAGGGGTGCAGGGAGCTTTTTCTGGAGCTCAGGGCTTTTCTCCTTCACAAGTCTCTCGGGAGCCTCTCTTGCCTTTCACTGTCTTCCCTCTTCCACTGAGCACTGACCTAGTGAAAATAGAGTGACAGGCACGTTTTTGGGGGAAATAGGTATTGACCTTGTATTGGGGCAACACTGTGCACGGAGTGTCTCGAGAGGCTCTTATCTTCCACTCAGATGAATCCAGGGAGAGAACCTATTTGAAAGGCTGAAATTAAAGCAAGTCAAACCAGTATAAGAAGAGAGTTTGAGCACATCGTCCTGACCAGACCTATAGCTCACAAAGCATTCAGGCTCACAAATCAGGTTCTGACACATTTAGGTATGCACATTAATGCAACAAGTCGGAAGAGCCCCTGGAAGTAATATGGTCTGAAACTTTTGATACATTTTGATGTCTAAAATGAAGAATTTTTTAAGTTTAAAACAATTAACTCGACATTGGGTTTTTATGTGTAATAACATGTGTTCTTTTTTTTCTGATTGATGTTGAGACATAACAACTCAACCAAATTACTCTATCCTACTGACATTATCTATAATAATAAAAGGGTAATATGCTAATTAGACCAGATATCCTTCCTGACAAAGCCGGGCCGAAAAGAAGCCGGCCTGGGTCCCGGGTGCCTGCTGGCAGCCTGAGGAGGGAAGCCCAGGTCCCGGGTGCCAGAGGGAAGCTGGTGCCAGCAGCTGGGGGAAGGAAGGCCTACTCTTGCATGAATTTTCGTGCATTGGGCCTCTAGTTAGGTAATAATAAAAAAAATTAACATGCCAGTGGAGTGGAGGTAGGGGGAGCTCTGTTATTCCATATGTTGACATAAAGAACCTTGCTGGCTGCTGAGCTACGGAACTGCCACTCTCTGTGCTTTGCCCTCTTCTCACTGGCTCTGGGCACTCAGGTTGTTGGCAATGGTGGCACATCAGTTACAATTAGATTTGGTGTGGGACCATTCATTAGGAAATCCTGCTCTCTCTGGGTCTCCAAGCCTAGTGGTGGGCAGGGGGTATATTTCTGCCAGTGAAACTTTATTTGATACAATAAAATAGGATGGTGCTTTTCCCCCTAAAAAAAATCATCTCTGGGCTAGAAACTGTTTCTATATTTCCCACTCCTTTTTTTTCTTATGTGAAGCATGTGTGGTAAAAAATGTGTTTCTTTTGCTGTCCATCAAATGAGAATTCAATTACTTCCACTGGTAAGAGAACATTGCTGACCACTGTCAATGGTGCATAGGCCGTGGGCCATTCACCACAAAACTTGTTGAATCCAAGCCCAGAATGGTATTAGGAGCTGGGGATACAAAAATGAATAAAAGACCCCTCTGCTCCCGAGTGGCTCACAGTCTGGTGAGGGAACTGGCATTTAGGCAGTTAACTAAGGATGGGATGCGACTGGGCTGGTGGCCTTATGGCCTGGTTCAGTGGCAGGGGCCAACCATTTTCTAGCAATAATCATATTTGAGAAAAGGTCAAGGAATAGGCTGACCTGAGGACCAAGGTCCATTTTCAAATTAAGAGTAGTTATTGTTTACAGTGGTTGCCAACCTTTCAGACCTCACAGACCACCAGTGGTCCTGGGACCACCGACTGACGACCGCTGCTCCAAAGGTTTCCTTAAAACAGTGGTCGCCAACCTTTCAGACCTCACAGACCACCAGTGGTCCTGGGACCACCGACTGACGACCGCTGCTCCAAAGGTTTCCTTAAAACGGTGGTCGCCAGCCTTTCGGACCTTGCGGACCACCGGCTGGCAACCGCTGCTAGGATGTCTCATGGCACAGACCTTATTTCATTCTTTTAATTTACTGCCTTTGCCACTTTTAAATTGTTGTGTATTCAGGGTGATTTGATTGTACATTTATTTGGAAGTGGGTATAAAAAGTTACATTATCATTGAGGTGTCCTTATTTTAAACACTTACATACATGCCTATGTATTGCGAAATTTATCTCCTTATCATATTGCTTCTAATTGTCACACTGTGCTTTTTGTTTTCCTGCATTATGCTGATTAAGGAATTATATTAATAAATTTATAAATAGCAAGCCATTTTTATATTCTGAAACTCTACTGATCATGGTATTATAGTTGTGTTTTCTGAGATTTTATTTAGAATATTTCTATATTTAGGCTATCTTAGAGTAGATTTGGTACCAGAACCTCATAGAGTGGATTTAGTAAAATTTACATATACCCTATTCTGAGGTATGGATTAAATAACAATACAGTCATTGTTATTGATAGAAACTTCCTATTTTATTATCCTGGGTTACTTCTTATTTGGGGGGGGTAGATATTTGACACCTCCCTTTCAATATATTCTATAGATAGTTATTCTAGTTAAATTCCAGTTTTAAAAACAGAATTTAGCAATTTGTGTTATCCTAAAAAATTTTTCCCATTTCATCTAGCTTTAAAAAGTTATTGGCAGCCCTGGCTGATGTGACTCAGCTGGTTGGAGCTCCTCCCATACACTCCACTTGGGGAGTGTGCAGGAGGCAACCAATCGATGTTTTGCTCTCACATCGATGTTTCTCTTTCTCTCTCTCTCTCTCCTTTCCTCTCTCTCTCAAATAAATAAAAACATGTCCTCAGGTGAGGAATAAAAAAAATTATTGGCAATAAGTTATGAGTAAAATTTTTTAAAGTAAAATTTCATAGCCTGTGAATTTGTGGTTACATCTCCTTTTGTACAATTTTGTGCTCTTTCTCTTCCTCTCAATCTCCCTCTCTCCTCAGACTTGCCAGAGTTTTTCTCATTTTATCAATTCACTTAACTTGTTTTTTTCAAATAGCTATCAGAGCCAACACAGGAATAAATATATATACACACATATATATATACACACACACACACACACACTAGAGGCCTGGTGCATGAGTTCGTGCACCAGTAGGGCCGAAACTGGCTCTCTGACATCCCCCGAGGGGTCCCAGATTGCGAGAGGGTGCAGGCCAGGCTAAGGAACCCCACCAGTGCATGATCAGGGCCGGGGAGGGACGTGGGAGGTTGGCCAGCCAGGGAGGGACCACTGGAGGTTCCAGGGCATGTCTGGCCCATCAGGCTCAGTCCCAATCAGCCAGACCTGAGCAGCAAGCTAACCTACCAGTTGGAGCGTCTACCCCCAGTGGTCAGTGCACATCATAGCGACTGGTTGACTGTCTGCCCCCTAGTGGTCGGTGCACGTCATAGCGAGCGGTTGAGCGATCTTAGCACATCATTAGCATATTACGCTTTGATTGGTTGAATGGCTGACTGGACAACTGGACACTTAGCATATTAGGCTTTTATTATATAGGATATTGATTTCAGAGAGGAAGGGAGAGGGAGACATAGAAACACCAATGATGACACAGAATCACTGATCGGCTGCCTCCTGCATACCCCCTACTGCGGATCAAGCCTGCAAACTGGCAATGTGCCTTGGCCGGAATCGAACCCAGGACCCTTCAATCCATAAGCTGACGCTCTACCCACTGAGCCAAACCAGCTAGGGCAGGAATTGATATATTTTTAATGACAACAAAAGTGGTTCCTTATCCTATGACATGAAGCAATTTATTTAAATAAATAGAATAAAAAAATAATGGTCTTACTTGGAGCTACTTGCTATGTAACTAGGTAAATCATTGTTCAAACTAATTTCCTTCCATAAAAAGTGAATGGTGACATGCCCTGCCCACTGGGCAGCACAGCTGCAGTGAACAGGTAAGGTAATGTATACAAGTGTACTTTGAAAACTATTGCACAGGTATAAACAAGGTCATGAAATATGCTATTTCATGAAATATATGTCACTTTTAGTCTGTATAAAAACAACAACCACCCTTTTAGTATATTTTTAAAACATTTTTCTATACCATAAGGAACTTATAGACTCTCCACTGTGAAAATATTTGCAGGATTTGTCCGGATGAATTAGCTTTAGGGGAAAATATTTCTTCATTATCCTCCCCCCAACATAAAAAGTTCTCATTCTACTAAATTAGAAATGTGCACTAAAGACCCATTCAATAAAGGACACTGAAATGGAAATTAACTCAAGTCTGCTTTCAATTAATTTCAATTCCCCAAAGTGCCAGACTTTCCTTTTCTGTCACAGCAGTAATTGGAAAGTAATAACAATCCTAAGCTCCCGTGGTCTTATCCGTGTATGTGTGCGTGGGGTATACATTCTAGGTCAGCATGGGGGAGGGTCAGGAAATTTTCCCATATTCTTTAGGTTTCCATTAACTTTATTATTTGAATTAATTATATAAAAATCTGGTTACAACTTCTTAGGTTATTGTTTCAACAGCCCTATTTCTCTATTGCAATAATTTTAGAGCCTTTGTTTTTTAAGCAGCAGAAACTTATTTTAAAAGGAAATCTTTCCCCAAAAGCTACAGAATGTGAAACAGACAAGAGCAGTGAGACTCTGGTTGGGTGGGATAGAGAGGGAGGCCCAGAACTCCTCTAGCTTGGTGGCTTTCTCTCTGCTCCCAAGGCAGGCTCAAAAAAGAGCCTGAGGGCTTTAAAGAGTACAGACTGAAAACCACTGTAATGATTGGGCACAGCTTAGAGACTAACAGGCTTTTTCTAAGAATGTAATAGTACTTTCCCAAGGGTCTGCCCAGGCCCAGATGGGTGTTTTTAGAGGCTAACACAGCTATTGTGGAGTTGGAAAGAAAGGAGGGCTGGGGAAGAAATTGGGGACATATCAACTTGATGGGAGAAATATGGTAGCATCTGATGGTTATTTATGCAAAGGTAGGCAGTGATTGAAGGTCTATGAAGGGCAGAGGAAAGAATTACTGGGCTCAGAGAGTAAGGGATTTCCATGAAAATAAAGCGCAGACTACAAGTAAGATCTCACAGGGGATTTCATCATGTAATAAGGCTCTTTTGTCATTCTCCCTTTTAAAATGTACCTTTCAGTATATATTACTTATTAATATGATCATACTCTTCAAACAAGTAATTCTCATCTGGAAACCTAGCCTAAGGAAACAATGTCTTAAATACGAGGGAAAGAGCTATATATCTTTATATTCAAAACAGAATATAAAACTGAAAAACAGAAAACTGTCCGAATATTCAAAAATTAGGGAAGAAAAAAATGACAAATTTATTCAAACCACTATTTTTCACTAATTAAGTATAATAATTGTGCAACTATATGGAGAAAGCCAGGAGTGATAAAAACACCAGTTCTGAAATCACAGAGACCTGAGTTCAATTCTGGTTCCCTCTGCCTTTTCTTTTCCGTGATCCTGGGCCTATTACTGCCTCATTTTCCTAAGCCTCAACATTTTCATCTATAAAATGATAACAATACATACTAAACAGGGTCAGTATATGGAGTCAATTAAATGTGACAATATAAATAAAATATGAAGTGCAGCGCTGGGCACACAGCAGCTGTTCAGTAAAGGTCAATTCCCTCTCTACCATTCCTGGTAGAGTGCACGGAGAGCTGATTACGCTCTGTTAACAGATTTGTAGACAAACTTAAGGAAATACATGGTTTCCTAGGAAAATATAAATCACAAAATTAGAAAAGCTGAGTAGATCAATTATCTTTGAAGAAATTGAAAAGAACTTAAAGATCAGTCTACCTTTTCTAAAAAGGCACCAGGACCAAATGTTTTCATAGCTATGCTCTATTACCTTTTTAAAAAAAATATTTTCATTGTTAATAATATTATAGATATCTTCAATCCTCCCCCCTTTACCTCCCTGCTCCCAGCCCCTACCCATTCCCCCAGGTCTTCACTACCCTACTGCCCGTGTCCATGGGCTGTGCATATAAGTATATAAGTTCTTTGGTTTATCTCTTCTAGTCCCCCCACCCCCACATTGAGGTATATGTCTGTTCCATGCCTCCCTGCTTCAGATCTTATTTTGTTGGTCAATTCATTTTGCTCATTAGATTCCACAAATAAGTGAGATCATGTGATATTTGTCTTTCTCAGTTTGGCTTATTTCATTTAGCATAATATTTTCCATGCTGTCCCAAAGGGTAAGAGATCCTTCTTTTATACAGCTACATAGTATTTCATAGTGCAAATGTCCGACAGTTTTTTTAACCATTCATCTGCTGATGGGCACTTGGACTGTTTCTAAATCTTAGCTATTGTAAATTGTGCTGCTATGAACACAGGGGTGCATATATTCTTTCTGATTGGTGTTTTGGAGTTTGTGGGATCACTGGGTCAAACGGAAGTTCCATTTTTAATTTCTGGAGGAAACTCCATACTGTTTTCCATAGTGGCTGCACCAATCTGCATTTCCACCAGTAGTGAACTAGTGTTCCCTTTTCTCCACATCCTCACCATTTTGATGATAGCCATTCTGACAGGTATGAGGTGATATCTCATTGTGGTTTTAATTTGCTTTTCTCTGATGATTAGTGACTGAGCATTTTTTTCATGTGTCTCTTGGCCATTTGTATGTTGTTTTTGGAGAAATGTCTATTCAGGTCTTCTGCCCATTTTTAAATTGGATTGTTTGTCTTCTTTTTGTTGAGTTATATGAGTACTTTATATATTTTGGATATTAACCCCTTTTCAGAAATGTCATTGGCAAATATATTCTCCCATTCAGTGGGTTCCCTTCAATTTGGTGGTGGTTTCTTTTGCTGTGTAGAAGCTTTTTATTTTTATGTAGTCCCATTTGTTTATTTTCTCCTTAGTGTCCTTTGCCCTAGGAGATGTATCCATAAACATATTGCTGTGTGAGATGTCTGAGATTTTACTGCCTATGTTCTCCGCTAAGATTTTTATGGTTTCATGCCTTACATTAAGTCTTTTATCCACCTTGAGTTTATTCTTATGTATGGTGTAAATTGATGGTCTAGTTTCATCTTTTTGCATGTGTCTGTCCAGGTTTCCCAGCACTATTTGTTGAAGAGGCTATCTTTACTCCACTTTATGTTCTTGCCTCCTTTGTCAAATATTAATTGACCATAATGATGTGGGTCAATTTCTGGGGTATCTGTTCTTATCTATTGGTCTATATGCCTGCTCTTGTGCCAGTACCAGGCTGTTTCAGTTATAATGGCTTTGTAGTATAGTGTGATATCTAGTATTGTGATCCCTCCTACTTTGTTCTTCTTTCTCAAGATTGCTACAGTTTGGGGTCTTTTATGGCTCTATATAAATTTTTGGAGTATTTGTTCTAGCTCTTTGAAGTATGCCATTGGTATTTTAATAGGGATTGTGTTGAATCTGTAGATTGCTTTGGGTAGTATAGACATTTTAATTATGTTAATTCTTCCAATCCATGAACATGGTATATGCGGCGTACTCCTCCTCCTCCTCTTTCTCCGGTTCTCTCTCTCTCTCTTTCTCCCTCTCTCTCTCTCTTTTAAATTTATCTCCTCCTCCTCCTCCTCCTCTCCCTCTCTCTTCCTCTCTGAAATCAATAAGAAGAGGAGGAGGAGAAGGAGGATTTCAGAGAGGAAGAGAGAGGGAGTGAGAGAAACATCAATGATGAAAGAGAATAATTGATAGGCTGCCTTCTGCATGCCCCTTACTGGGAATCAAGCCCCCAACCCGGGCATGTGCCCT
This sequence comes from Myotis yumanensis, assembly GCF_028538775.1. NCBI lineage: Eukaryota > Metazoa > Chordata > Mammalia > Chiroptera > Vespertilionidae > Myotis > Myotis yumanensis. The sequence goes on from NW_027223762.1 coordinate 19,112,360, forward strand.
TGATCAGAATTGAACCTGGAACCCTTTAGCCTGCAGGTTGATGCTCTATCCACAGCCCAATCGGCTAGGGCTTTCATGTCATCTGTGAATAATGACAGTTTTACTTTCTCCTTTCCAATTTGGATGCCTTTTATCTCTTCTTCTTGTCTGATTGCTGTGGCTAGGACTTCCAGCACTATGTTGAATATGAGTGGTGAAAGTGGATGTCCTTGTCTTGTTCCTGTTCTTAAGGAAAATGCTTTTAGTTTTTGTTCTGTATATATGTTTGTATGTGATTATATGAAGATAAAGGAATGGAAGGACACCAGCAGATAGTTAACACTGATTGGGAGTAGTGAGGAATACTTGTACCTCTGCTCAAATGGCCACAAAAAAAAATAACATGAGTAATCATAATCAGATTTTTAAGAAAGTAAATTGCTTATGCTATAATGTCTGTGAAAAAGTAAAAGCAAAATTATAGGTAGGCTTAATCAACAATCATATAATATATTCAAGAGAAAAAAGATTGGCAGCAGTACAACAAAATTATCATGACAGTTGTTTAAGTAGAGGCATTATAGTTGTTTCATTCCTCTAGATTTTCCAAATTCTCTCTAATGTAGTTTTCCTCCATTTTGTGATTAAATAAAATAAAAATTCAAATTCATTTTCTGTTAACCATATACTTTTTATTATGTCTCGAAATCAGTGTATATAGACCATCCTTCCTATATAATAAAGAGGGAATATGCTAATTGACTGTCACACCCTCACAAATGGCGGTGCCCACAGCCACAAGATGGCAGCATCCAGTCCCCTCAGCCCTGCTGGGGGCCTTGGGTCCTCCTGCACCCCCCACTGACTGAGGCTCAGGCAAGCAGGGCTGGCCGAGGCGCAGGCAAGCCTTGGATGGTGGCTGCCCAGCCGCCCAGGGCCAGCTGAGGCTTGTGCTGCAGGTAGTGGCAGCAGCAGAGGTGTGATGGGGGCATCGCCTTCCCCTGATCATCGGGTCGCCTCCCTCCCGAGGGTTCCCAGACTGTGAGAGGGGGCAGGCCAGGCTGAGGGACCCTCCCCTCCAATGCATGAATTTTCATGCACCGGGCCTCTAGTCCATATATAAAAGCCTAAGTGACCGTTACAACTGGATAACTGGACAACCGGCCAGTAGCTATGACATGCACTGACCATTGGGGGCAGACACTCAATGCAGAAGCTGTCCCCTGGTGGTCAGTGCGTTCCCACAGCCACAGCCAACCTCCCATGGCCGGCCAACCTTCCGCGGTCCTTCTCCCCAGCTGGCTGGCCCCCATCGGCCCTGATCGGGACTGAGTGAGTTGGCCCCGATCGACCCCGATTGCCAGCCAGGCTGAGGGACTCCACCTGTACACAAATTTGTGCACTGGGCCTCTAGTATGTATATATAGAGTTTCTCCCCAAAATGTAGACACACACTTTGAATAATTATAAAGTTAGTGTTTATTAAATAACATTTCATTTTTAAAATTGAGCTATCAGCTCTTAAAGTATGTATACATTTTTTTGGACACCCTGTATGTGAGCTTGATGATGTCCTAGCTCTGAAACTGTGTGGTTACATTTTATCTAATACTAGAGGCCTGGTGCACAAAATTTCTGCACTGGGGGTGGGTTGCAGGGGCTCCTTCAGCCCGGCCTGGGCCCTCTTACAGTCCGGGACCCCTCGGGGGATGTCTGTCTACCGGCTTAAGCCCATTCCCCCCAGGGATCAGGCCTAAGCCGGCAGTTGCACATCCCTCTTGTGGTCTGGGACCCCTCGCTCCTTACCGCCCACCTGCTTGCTGCTCCTTATTGCTCAGCTTGCTGCTCCTTAGCGCTGCTGCAGAGGCGGGAGAGGCTCCTGCCACTGCCGCTGCGCTTGCCAGTTGTGAGCCTGGCTTCTGGTTGAGCAGCGCTCCCCCTGTGAGAGTGCATTGACCACCAGGGGGCAGCTCCTGTGTTGAGCACCTGCCCCCCAGTGATCAGTGCACATCATAGCGACCAGTCGTTCTGGTCATTCTGCCGTAATGGTTGCTTAGGCTTTTATTATATAGATATGAAGGGATTTTTGGTTTATTTTCAATTAGTTGTAGATTAGATAACTAAATTCTTACAAAATAATTATCCATAAAAATATGGCTTTACATATTTCAAGATTTTTTTCCTCAAAGAGTAAGTGAAATCACTTTTAACAATAATTTTTGAAGCAGTGTGGCTTTGTAGGCAGGTCATGTCTCTTCCCCCTTCCAGGCCTCAGTTGCTTCATCTATAAATGAAGAAGTGAAGTGAAATAACTTTCTTAGGGCCTTTGGCTCTAACATTCTATGAATTAATTATATTAATCATGAAATGCATTAGATACAAATAAATGATCAACTGCTAAGGAGAAGAAAGTTTTCATCTTAGTAATGCTTACATCAGCTGTGAAAGACATTTATATAGCTAGGGATGATGCTCTAACTTGACATAACTTTCCTGCTGACATGAAAAATGTGCAAGATTCTAAATAACATATGGCCTTGACATAGATTTGTTATTCCACTTATTTATGCACTCATTGATTAATTCTTATGTGTGCCCTGATGGGGATTGAACTTGCAACCTTGGTGTATTAGGACAATGCTCTAACCCAGTGGTCGGCAAACTGCAGCCCCTTGAGTGTAGCTCTTCCACAAAATACCACGTACAGGCGCGCACGTACAGTGCGATTGAAACTTCATGGCCACACTCAAGGGGCCAAAGAGCCGCATGTGGCTCGCGAGCCGCAGTTTGCCGACCATTGCTCTAACCAACTGAGCTACCCGGCCAGGGTAGCCTTGACTTTCTTTATATCCCTCATCTATAACTATGGAGTTGTTGATCAATGCTTTTTCATCTATGTGTACCCTCCCGCCCCTGCCAACTTATTATTTTGCTTTAAAGAACTTAATATGTGAATGAAAAGTTTTAATTCTACTTTCTTGAGGTATTAACTTTCATAGGATAAATACACTCAATTAAAATGTACATTTGATAAATTTATGCATCTATATAACCACTACCACAATTAAGTAGAACATTTCTATCACCCTAAAAAATTCCCTGTATCTTTTCCTAGCTAAACCTCACTTCTTGCCCTACACAACTACTAATCTCCATTTGGCACTATAGATATATCTTTTCTAGAGTGTGAACAAAGTTTTAATTTGCATTTTTTTTTCAGTCTTGGATCGCATTAAAAATTAATTTTTATTGGTTTCAGAGAGGAAGGGAGAGGGAGAGATAGAAACATCAATGATGAGAAGGAATCGTTGATTGGCTGCTTACTGGGGATCAAGCCTGCAACTCGGGCATGTGCCCTTGACCGGAATTGAACCTGAGACCCTTCAGTCCGCAGGCCGATGCTCTATCCACTGAGCTGAACCGGCTAGGGCTTGGATAGTATTAATAAAGCGTGTCCCAAAACTCACGCAAGAAGTAATTTTGATAGAAAACACAGGTTTGTAATTAAAAATTATAAATTTTTTATTGATTTATAAAGTATACAGTATAGGGTTATGTACGGAATAGCATATCGGGTAAAGGGCCTCCACAGCTTTGCTGGCACATATGCACTCTTTTGTTGAACTTTTCCATGACCGTTTTGCATAAATGTGATGGGCCTTTGGCTCTAACATTCGATGAGGCTCATTTTCATCTTGATGGCTTGGTTAATCGACAAAATTGTCACATTTGGGGTTCAGAAAATCTACGAGTGATTGTTGAGAAACAAATGCATCCACAACGTATCACTGTTTGGTGCGGATTTGGGGCTGGAGGCATCATCGGACCATTCTTCTTCGAAAATGCGGCTGCTCAGGCAATAACAGTTAATGGTGCTTGCTATCGCGACATGATAATCCATTTACCCAATATGCTATTCCATACATAACCCTATACTGTATACTTTATGAATCAATAAAAAATTTACAATTTTTAATTATAAACCTGTGTTTTCTATCAAAATTACTTCTTGCGTGAATTTTGGGACACCCTTTATATTTTGATGGTTTAAATCAGGTTTCTTAGTTGCAAGCAACAGAAAACAACTCTGGCTGATTTTAGCAGCAAGGGAATTTGTTGAAAGGATATTTAAAATGGCTGGGAGACTGGTGAACCAAGTTGGGATTATGTGGCAGGCAACGATGCCCCAAATCATATAGTTCAGTTGTTCTAGTGAGGAAACCACCAAAAGCAGCAATTTGAGTCACCTAAACTGTATTAGCAACTTTTTGTACTTTTTAGAAAGTAAAAAGTATATCAAGTATATGTGCCTTAGGAAATCCTGCAACTGTCTGTCAAATGGAGTGACATATCCTAGGTCAATGATGGCGAACCTATGACATGCATGTCAGAGGTGACACGCGAACTCCTTTTTTTGGTTGATTTTTCTTTGTTAAATGGCATTTAAATATATAAAATAAATATCAAAAATATAAATCTTTGTTTTAATATGGTTGCAAATATCAAAAAAATTTCTATATGTGACATGGCACCAGAGTTAAGTTAGGGTTTTTCAAAGTGCTGACACGCCGAGCTCAAAAGGTTCGCCATCACTGTCCTAGGTCATGTGTCCATCACGCCTTAGCTGCAAGGCAGGCTGGAAAAACCTGGCACTTTCAGCCTTTAGAGTGGGAGGCATCTGATCAAACCCCATGAACTTGCAGCTTCATGTCTGGGGGTCACTACAAACAGGCCACATTGGAGAAGCATCTGGACGTAAAGGAGCCTACAAGATATTGAATGTGTGGATCAGGTCACCAAGGAAGTTACTGTTTAATGAAATAGAAACAGATGTTTTGGCCTTCATACTTGCTCAAGGTTTTTCTTCTTTAGATAATTTCCCTAAACTATAACCTCCTAATAAAATCAATGGGTCTAAATTAATTGATTTTATCCAAAAAGAATGCACCATATTAAAAACTAGTATAATATTAACTAATGAATTTCATACTTATTCACAAAAGATTTACCTTTAAGTTTTATGCTAAATATTTTCCCTCTTCTGAAATTGCATAAACCTCACCTCAAGTTGCCTCTAATAGTTGTGTTCATTTCAAGTTAACACACGAAGTAAGTTCAATTATTTCACCATTTCTACCTGTTATCCCTCACTCTTGATTTCAATTGACAGGTCCAGGGAAGAGGGGATGGCTTGATCCAGGGACAATGAAGATGCAATGTTGAAGAATAAGTTGGAGGAGAGAAGCAACAGGCACCATGGAAAAAACCAAAACAAAGCAAGGTTAGATGTTTCATATGTCTTGCTTTAGGGCTCGGGATTTAAGAAATATGAGTTGTAGTATTGTCTTTCTGTTTTCTCAAAACATGATAGTATGTTCATTTTACTATTCTCTTTTTCTTATCATAATGACCACAAAGAGCATAGACTTGGTGCTGGAGAAACAGAAAATGCTATTTATATACTTTTGTCTGAGCAGTTATCTAATTTTTCTTAGCAATAAATTTAGAACTGCCTCAGAATAACCTGCTCAATAAGGCCAAGGTACACATTCAACTAATAGACATCTAACACCTCCTATGCTAGCCTAAAAATGTAAGGCTTTCTCTTTTAATCTTACCACACAGCATCAACATTATAGAAGTAGGTTCTGTCATCAAATGAGAAAACAGTCATAGAGAATTCAGGCTACAATCACGAAATGTCAAAGTTCAATCTGGGAGACTGGTCTGTTCCCAAGTTCTTGCCATGATACTAGGCTGTTGGGACATAAAATGGGCTACAGAATCTTTACTTGGTCATATTTTGGGCGTTTGGGTAATCTCAAACCATCTGGATTTTATAGGGACAGCCCTCTATGTGCATATGTTCTGGGCTGAGGCTATGTATTACTTATGAACTTACATACTATGGCTGTTCCTCTAAGAAGGATTTCTTGTACCAGCATGTCTTAGGAGAAGAGTATACACATCCACATAACCAAATGTTTGCAACCAGAGGTTGCATGTATAAACTGCTTGATTCATACAATGTGACACGATGGAGATGTAGTTAAATGGATGAGCAAGGAGCTGCATGTTTCACATGGATTGCCTCATCTTCATGGCCAACCAGTGTGATTCTGAAAGGTGTATTCTAAGCCAATATTTTTTCTCCCTAGGTTTTAAATGGTTTTTATAACCTACTTACATCCTTTGTGTTTCAGTCTCTAGTGTTGCCAAGACTATTTTCTTTCTGCCTCCATCCTTCCCAGACCTTTTCCATCGGCAATTCCCTTCTATCAATCCTCTTGCCTAGGAGGACAGCAAAGTTCACTTAGCTGATCTGGACAGTGACAGAAAGGCAGAGTTCAGAAGTTTTGCAAGGATCGAAGGCAGGAAAAGTCAGGATATTTTATACAGGCATCCCAAGAACAATAGAGACAACTGGACAGGTGCCTGGTGACCAGCAGTCTTCCTGACTACAGAACTAACCCCTCAGTTAAATTGCAGTCAGCACCAAGAACACAAGTGAGACCCTTCATGGGCAATCACTTCTGGTAATTAATGATTGTTAATCATTCCAGTTTGGTTGAGAAACATCCCCATTCCAGTACAACATGGTTTTCTACTACAGGAGTTTTATCAGGTAGGTCTGGTCTGGTCATTAGGATGTGAATATAAAGTCACCTATATAATTTTATGCTTTGTTCTTGTTGAATCATTGTCCTGCAGGCAGAAACGTAGGGTCCTATAAGTCCCCTTATTCTCTGCATGTGTCTAAAGGGGACAGGGACAGAATGAGTAGCGTTGACTGAACAAAGCTCTTTCTCCCTACAGGAGAGAATGAACATATGCCAATGAATAATCCTTCCACACAAATTTACCAGGTAAAGACAAATAGATTGTTTTGAACAGTCCTATGTGTTATAGTGATGACTGTCTTGTATGTATAGTTTTTTTAAGTGCTCACAAATGCTTCCACATATATCATCATATTTGTTCACTTAACAAGTTCATTATAGATAGGCAAGGTAGAGAGTACCATTCCCACTGCACTTTTGAGAAAACTGATTATTAAAGGACAACTTAACCCAGCTTATAAAATACAGCACCACCACTCCCACATCAACTCTGCTTTGCTTGCCTGCTGCCACCATCACCATGCCCAGTACACCGTGCAATAACATTTTCATCAGAGAGGAAGAGAGAGCAAGATCTATTTTTCTTAGCTTCATATTTTAGCAGGGAGAATTGAGAATCGAAAAGGAGTTAATATTGCAATGCTAAAATATGGTGATAGAGAAAAATTGAAGGTCCTTTAAACATGGGGATAATTCAATTTACAAGGAAGATAAAAGTTGTAGAAAACATTTTATAATATATCTGCCATCAGGGTCACATCTGACTACTTTGGTTATCTGAATAGTATTTATTTGGCTTCTATTTTCCAACTTTAAATTTAAAGTAAATTTCTGTCCTTAAAAATATAGAAGTTTATTCTGACATAATTTGTAACGTAAAAGCAGCTAGGGAAACCTGTGCACCGGTGGGGTCCCTCGGCCTGGCCTGCAGGGATCGGGCTGAAAATGTCTCTCTGACATCCTCTGAGGGGTCCCAGAAGGGTTGTGGATTGTGAGAGGGCAGTTCTCAGGTGACGCACCTCGGAATCGGGCTCCTTCCTCTCTGGTTCCGGGTGCGTCATCTGAGAACCGCAGCTGCCAAGTCACTGCAGCTTGGCAGCTCCTGTGTTGAGCATCTGCCCCCTGGTGGTCAGTGCACATAATAGCTACCGGTTGGAGCGTCTGCCCCCTGGTGGTCATTGTGTGTCATACCTACTGGTCAGACAGTTGTTTAGGCTTTTATATATATAGACTAGAGGCCTGTTGCATTAAAAGATTCGTGCAATAGGCCTTTTCTTCCCCTGGCTGCCGGCACCCGTTTTCCTCCGGCACCTGGGACCTAGGCCTTCGCTCCGGCCGGAGCCACCTTCAAGCCTTCACTGCTCCGGCCGGAGCCGCCTTCAGTCTTCGCTCTGCCACTTCGCGTCTATGTATGCAAAATAACCGCCATCTTTGTTGGCGGTTAATTTGCCTATCTTGCTGATTAGCCAATGGGAGGTGTAGCAAAGGTACGGTCAATTACCATGTTTGTCTATTATTAGATAGGACTAGAGACCCAGTGAACAAAATTTGTGTACTCTGGTGGGTCCCTCAGCCGGCCTGTGCCCTCTCGCAGTCTGGGGCACCTCGGGGGCCCCTTCCCCTGGCTGCTGGCACCAGTTTTCTTCCGGCGCCTGGAACCCAGGCCTTTGCTCTTCGCCGGGAGGGGCCCGGGCCCCGGGGGCGTGGCGGAGGCTGGCGCGGCGGGCTTCCCTTTTTGCTCTTCACTCGCCATGCCGGCCTTCGCTCACTGCTCCTGCCCGGGGCCAGCCGGCTTCACTCCGTCGCTTGGCGCCTATGTATGCAAATTAACCACCATCTTTCTTGGCAGTTAATTTGCATATCACCCTGATTAGCCAATGGGAAGCGTAGCGAAGGTACGGTCAATTACCCTTTTTGTCTTTTATTAGATAGGATAGTTACTATGTGCAAAGTCTACTGCTTGGCTTAATGGGAGATAAAACAGATGGAACGGACATTCTCATTGATTTTTTTTTTTTATTGTCTAAAGTTTTATATTTGTCTTCTTTTCCACCCCCTACCCCAAGCCATTCCCACCCCAGGCAAGCCCCCAGATTTTTTTTTTAATCCTCACCCGAGGATACTTTTCCATTGATTTTTTTTAGAGAGAGTGGAAGAGAGGAAAAGACAGAGAGAAATATCGATGTGAGAGAAACACATTGATTGGTTGCCTCCTGCACGTGTTCCCCCCCCCCCCCCCCCCCCCCCACCAGGGCCCAGGCCAAGGAGAAGCCTACAACCAAGGGACGTACCCTTGACTGGAATCAAACCTGAGACTCTTTGGTCTGCAGGCCAATGCTCTATTCATTGAGCCAAATTGGCTAGGGCCATTCTCACTGATTTTTAAGTGTCCTGGTAAATACATACAAAATAGACTGTTGGAAGGATTACAACAGAAGCATTGGTAAAATTCTATGAGATATGGGGGAAGGATGAGTTAATATTGACTGAAGGATGTAAACCAGGGGACACGTTTATAATTTGGTAAGTGGATATGGGGAAGGATATTTTAGGCAGAGGGACTAGCTTGAACAAAGGCCTGGAAATGAGCCTTCAAGCTCAATGCTGATTTGATGCCTCACTTGTCCAAAACCTTCCCTGCCCACCTCCCTCTGTTAATGTCTGACCTGTGTATGGCATTTGAATGAATGTGAGTATCTCTTTAAACTCAGGTATGATTTAAAGTCTATCACAGATTCTATGTAGGTCACTCCCTGAATGTTGGCTAAATATAGCTGTGGGGGTGGCCTCATTCTCTTATTGTATCACAAATCCAAGTGCATCTGTTCACAGTGGAACAAATGAAGCAGTGGAAGTGAAGTTGGTCTATATGACCTCTATGATGCTGTGATTATAACCCCATTCTGTTTAAAAGAATGCTTTCTAAGCCCCAATTTGCTTACTCCAAGCAACATTTAACCAAGAGAAGATGGAGAAGTTAAAGAAGAAGAGGAAGAAGAAGGAGGGGAGCAGGGCAAGGTTACCTGTAATAGAATACAATCTACACTAAAATGGGAGAGCAAAATGTGAAATTTGAAGCACAATATGGCATTTCAATCACTTCATCTCCTTATTTAATTTTCTTGATAGAGCCCTCCATTCTTACATTATAGTAAATATTAACTTGTTTTTTTTATTGTTTATCTCTTTCTAGAATGTAAGCTCCAAGGGCAGGATTTAGTACATTTTGATTTCTGTTGTATTCTCAGCATTAAGTACAATACCTGGAATATAAAATATATTCAATAAATAATAGCTGAATGAATTAATGAATATCTGAAAAATGTATATATTGCTTGGAGCCAAGAGGTCTAATGCAGTCATTCAATCTGGTACCAAATGGTGTTTGGAAATTGTCTGGTTCTATGGAAAAAAAGAATAGATCCTCACTTCATACCCTAATCAAAATAAACTCCAAAGTGTTTAAAGGGTTAAATATTAAAATCTACACTAAAAAAAAAGAGAAACATGCAAATTGGTGTCACTCCGCTACGCCCACCAATCAGAGCAATTATGCAAATTAACCCAACAAAGATGGAGGTTAATTTGCATATGCAGGCACAGAGCGAAGACTGAAGGCTCTGGTTGGAGTGAAGACTGAAGACTGAAGAGGCTTGGATTCTCCGCTGCGACAACAGAGAAGCCAAGCCTTGCTGTGGCCAGAGGAGTGAAGACAAGGCTTCTTGGCTGTGGCTGGACCAAAGGCCTGGGTCCCAGGTGCCAAAGGAAAACCGGTGCTGGCAGCCAGGGGAAGAAAGGCCTATTGCGTGAATCTTTGTGCAACAGGCCTCTAGTAAAACCGTAAAAGTTTAGCATTAGTGAATATTTGGTTCTGGATGTGAAATATTTAAGTGAAAAAGCACTAGAAGAAATCACAATGGAAAGGGTTAGAGTTCATCCACATCATAATTAAAATTTTTCCCAACGTAAATATATTTTTAAAAAATTCAAAGGCAAATAAAAAAATTGGAAAATCCCTACTATTAACCCTTTGTAATATTTATATAATCATAGAAATAAAAAAAGGAAACTTCTGAGACCTCAGTAGAATATAGGCAAAGGACATAGACAATTTATCAAGGTAAAATTATAAATGTCTAATAAATAGGTTGAAGCTCAAAGAAACAGTGATTAAAACAAGGAGTATTATTGTTTTACTACCTAATTAGCAAATAGTAAAATAATTACTAATATTTCAAAAAATATTTTTTATTGATTTCAGAGAGGAAGGGAGAGGTAGAGATAGAAACATCAATGATGACAGAGAATCACTGATCGGCTGTCTCCTGCACACCCCCTATTGGGGATCGAGCCCACAACCTGGCATGTGCCCTTGACTGGAATCGAACCCAGGACCCTTCAGTCCTCAGGCCAACACTCTATCCACTGAGCCAAACCAGTTAAGGACATAATATTTAGTTTTGATGAGTGTGCATAAATTGGCAGAAACTTCAATGAAAATTATTAGTTAAAATGTAGTAAAAATGTTAAAATGGTCATACCCCAGTTGGCTCTTTGTTTTTTGGAAGGATTTGACCTCCTTGATAAGAGTAAGAGATACAGAGACCCAAATCGAGTCACAGAATGTGCACTACCATCTCCCAGTTCATTCCAGGCAGAATTACTGCCAGGTCAGATGAGTTAGTGTGGCTACACTGACAGCTCCTTAGCTCAGTATATTTCTTTTTATTTGAACTCAGATCTATTTCCTTTTCTCTCATCTTTTGTCCATTGTATGTAGCTCTCTCCAAATCCACCCCTCTCTCTTTTTCAGAGTCAGATTGTGTTGCTTCACTCTTGATTACTTCATTTTGCATATGGATTTTTAAATTATGATTACATTAATATGAGAAGTGGTGGGGGTGGTTCCACAGTTAAGGTAACAGATGTGTTAACTGCACAATTTAGTCCTAGCGCAACCATCACATTAATGATTTGAACTTCGACATGTTTTTGGCTCATTGAAGCCTTAGGAATGTAAACACTGCAAATTCTTCCATTTATATTATGTTTCTTATCTTATTTGAGACATGTTTTTCTAAATATACTAATTTAGGATATTACACATGATACAGAATGTTTCCAAGAATATACAACCATATTATTATAACTTTCAAACCCTCTGGTCAAATATATTTTGTATATGTATTAATTGAATATACTATCTCTTTCCAAAACTAAATTTCCCTTTGGGTCAAATATGACCTAACATCCTTTAACTCATAGTAAATTTGTATTTAGAAATTTATCCTAAAGAAACAATCTAAAATACACACAAAGCTTTAAATAAAAAGCATATGTCAGCATTATTTATAATATTGAAAAGTTACAAACAACATAAATTTCCAACAAGGATAAATGGGTAGCTAAACTCTGGCATAACCATAGGATGGAATATTATGTAGTCATTAAAAATAGACATTTAAAAAATGAAGGATATGGGAAGGGGTTTATAAGAATGTTAATCAAAAAGAAGAGGGCAGAATCAAAATATACCTGTAGTGTGATTTCAACCATATAAATATCTGCATTCAAATGCATTGGACAAAACAGAAGGAAATATGCCTAAACATGAATGGTTATATTGAAGTAATGAGATTTGGGGTGATTCTTTTTTTTTTCCTTTTTCTCTGTAATGAAAATAATTTAAGAAAATGAATTATGTGCCAAAAGAACCTCCAATTGAAAAACTATGGGAACCAGTCCTACAATAATAGGTTTTATTATTTAAGCTGCCATTGAAAGTTTTATAGGATTTATAAGTCCTGTTTGAGTCTCAGTCTCTTTTTACCTTTGAGGAATATCTTCTAACCCTAGAGAAGTTAACTCTATTAGGCACCCAGGGATCAGTAAGATCAATTTCCGGCATACCTGGCTTCATGTCAGTTTCAATAGTGCCCTGTAATGACTTTAAGGGTCAACTTCTGTAGGGAGTATAGAGAAGTAGATTTGGGAAATTTACTCTTTTTTTTAAACAATGATTTTTTTATTATGAAAAATTGACATCCAGATGAGCCTGAAAAAATCATAGTGGGAAATTTACTCTTGACTTGCTCCCCACTTTGTGTTTTGTTTTTTTAAAATATATTTTTATTGATTTCAGAGAGGAAGGGAGAGGGAGAGAGAGACAGACACATCAATGTGAGAATCATTTATTGGCTGCTTCCTGCACACCCCACACTGGGGATTGAGCTTGCAACCCAGGCATGTGCCCTGACCTGGAATTGAACTGTGACCTGGTTCATAGGTCAATGCTCTACCACTAAGCCATGCCGGCTGGGCCTCACTTCGTGTTTTAAATCATCGCATTTCTGGGGCTCAATAAAGAAGCCTAAAATTAGGGAGACAGAAACTGGCAGAAAGACCATGTTTCTTATGTAGCAATCCTGGTTAAGGGGAAGCCAAAACAATTATCTTGGCATCCTTGCCATCATGTGCTACTTCAAAACACCTTGGCGTTTGTTCTTATAGAGCACTTAGTCACGTGGTGTAGGAATTTGGCATGTCTTGAAGAAGTTTGCCAAATGTCGACATTCCTGAGTTTTCAGGGTTCTCAAGGCACAGGCCCAATCCCCGGAATTTGCCTCATAGTAGGCTCTCTGAACTTGATAATGGGACAGAAAGGAAGAAGTCTGTGTAAAAAACACACTGGAACAATGTGTATACTTTATGAAAATTTAGTTTGATGGGTCTTTGGTGGAAAAGAAATTGGAAGATGTTGACTAAAACTCATCTTAGGAAGAGTTAAAACACACACACAACAGCAAGAGTTAAGCCAAGAAAATAAAGAAAACTGAGAAACAGAAATTAAGAGCAGGAAATAGAAAGAATTCGGACTCCTCTCCCCTATTTCTTTAAGCCTAAGATGCCCTCTGTGGTACCCTAGGCTTCGAAGTACAAGTCTTCCCTGAACCTGACTCCAGTGGGAGCCCGCCTTCAGCGGCAGGATGGAGGGATCATAACCTCTCTAGAGCAGCTTCATGAAAAAATCAACGAGATGAGCAACGTGTTCAACTCGCTGGAGAACAAGGTAGACACCCATTTCTAAATCTTGGGGTGGGCTGAGGGCTGTCAAATAAGAAAGCTGAAGAGAGAGCAGAGTAAAAGATATAAGTCCATGTCTTCAGAGTATTTTTTATTCACAAATGAATGGCCAGCTGGCCCTGGAAAACCAGTCAGTAGCAACTAAAGATACCAAGGGCCCACGCATCCTAAAAGGGACAGGCTGTGTCAGGGGTGTGACTGCGCTCACCATGGCATCGCTCCCTGTCTGGTCACAGGTTGTGAAGCTATATCTAAAGCAGTAGTGTTGCTTCAGTGGCAGGTACCCAATGGGCTCAAAGTAATATATGTGAAGGAAAATGGCTCACAGCTCAAAATGGTTTCAAAATTCCCAAAGTCCCTATATAACCTGTCAGAGAAAAATTTCGATAGTTTTTAATTTTTCGAGAGCTGGGGATCTACAGGTGAGGAAAAATCCTTCTGTTGTCTTTTGGCTCCTGGGGAAACTCCATGAATCCACCTACGAGAGCAGTGATCATGAAACCTATTTCTGTCAGATACTGGTTCCCTCCGTTTTTCAAGCAGGACACCTGAGTGAATTTCAGAGCACCTGCATAAATGCTAGGTTTCCTTCCTTCAGTTTTAAAACTTGCATACATTTTGCTTTGATATTATATAGCTGTGGATTTTGCTTATTTTGCTCACAGATGAATTTACATAATAAGAATTACCAGATCAAAAGTAGTTGATCTGGAGATTTAATCCATCACGATGACTGCATTAGGACATGTGCTAAAATCCATCACAAAGATTAAATAAAATTTAAATGATTGGAATAAAAAGCAGATTGCTCATGTTGTTTCCCAAACACTCGACAGGTCTGGCTTTTTTCTCTCTGAATGATCTCTTTGGTTCCTCTCATTTTCCCCTATTCCCAGCCCTCGAAAGAAACCTTTGTCAACCACAAAATGCTATACTTTAAAAAAGTGATGTACTTATAACTAAGTCAGTTTATAGTGGGAAGTGCAAGTTGGAACCATTTAGACAACCAGATTCTAAAATGTTTAGAAATACACATTTGAAGGAATTTTGTTCAAGTACCTTTAAAATTAGAATACTTGCCCTAGCTGGTTTGGCTCAGTGGATAGAGCATCGGCCTGCAGACTGAAGGGTCCTGGGTTCAATTCTGGCTAAGGGCACATGCCAGATTGAGGGCTCAATCGCCAGTAGGGGGCACGCAGGAGGCAGCCAATCAATGATTCTCCCTCATCATTGATGTTTCTATCTCTCTCTCCCTCTCCCTCTCCCTTCCTCCCTGAAGTCAATAAAAAATATGTTAAAAAAATAAAGTTAGAATACTTGGTGGCTATCTTAATTATAGAACAAATCTTCTAAAAAAGTCTGTTTTACAGAGAGATCTGGAGCTAAGAGTTCCTCTACTTAGCAGAGTATAAGTTTATACACTTCAAGAAAGTAATGTTATCTTATTGTTATTAAGTTATTGTCTGTTGGAAATGCTTATTTTTTAACCAAGATTTAATGTACATTTACTCTTAACACATGGAACATATAAAGATTTCATACTGAATAAATGATATTAATTTAGCCAAAAAAGGAAAAAAGGAGGAATTTACATCAAGTTTTAGCTACATTGTTTGAAATACAAATATGCAGATTTTATCACTGAAAAAAAACTCAATTGTGTTTCTTCATCAGAAACTTTGGAAATGCTTTTTCATTTGTTCAATAAATAAAACTCAACTTTAGAAGTGCTCCATTTTCTCCACACTTGTTTGTGCTTAAAACAATTAATTGTTGAAAGTATTATATATGTCCCCCTTTTTTCCCCATTGACCCCTTCTAACCCACTCTCACCTCTCACCCCAGGCCTTTACCACACTATTGTCTGTGTCCATGGGTTATGCATATATGCATACAAGTTCTTTGGTTGATCTCTTCCCACTCACCACCCACGCCCGCCTTCCCTCTGAGATTCAACAGTCTGTTCCATGCTTCTATGTCTCTGGATCTATTTTGACCATCAGTTTATTTTGTTCATTAGACATGTGATACTTGTCTTTCTCTGACTGGCTTACAGTATTTTACTTAGCATAATACTTTCCAGGTCCATACCACTCTAGACACGCCTGATCTTATCTGTGCTTAACTTTTTGATTTGCCACTTAAAAGGGGAGAATTAAAATTTCTTAAACACCTTCAATGTACCTAGCATGTACTAGGACAGGCACCTTACCTACATTTATTCATTTTAGTATCAAAACAGCCTTGTGAAATAGGTGTTGTGATGGTTATTTTACGGATGAGGAAACTGTTACAAAGAGGTTAACCAACTTGCCTAAGATCTTAGTACTTGTGGGGAAGTGCTAAGATTTGTACCCTATCTGACTCCAATATTGATCCCCTTTTCACGTGTGGAAGTTGACAATAGAAGTCCAATGTGTGCACTGCAACATGACCAGACTTGACTGCAGAAGATGAATTATATCACTATCAACAACATGCTGAGCTCCAACCATTGTAAATACTTCTGTGCCTTCCTTATAGACTAAAGCACACTGCCCCTGAAAATACTATTATTTCCTTTTTCATGCTATCACTCAAGAATTAAAAAAAGTCTTTCCTTTTAAACAAATTCTCAGATATGTTTAGTTATCACCCTTTTTATCATTTAATTTTTTAAGGAAATAACAATTTCTTCATCTTCTAACAACCAGGATATGACCTATCCTTTTTCTCATGGAATTCGAAGAGTTACAGGACCAAGACTGTTTTTCACATGCTTATGTTGTTTTTCAAGTAAATCTTAGTTTTTAAAAAATATATTTTTTTATTGATTTCAGAGAGGGAGAGATAGAAATATCAGTGATGAGAGAGAATCATTGACTGGCTGCTTCCTGCATCCCCCCACTGGGGATTCAGCCCTCAACCCAGGCATGTGCCCTGACCAGGAATTGAACAGCAACCTCCTGGTTCATAGGTCAATGCTCAACCACTGAACCACACTGGCTGGGCTCAAGTAAATCTCATTTTATTTTTATTTTTTAAAATATATTTTATTGATTTTTAACAGAGAGGAAGGGAGAGGGATAGAGAGTTAGAAACACCGATGAGAGAGAAACATCGATCAGCTGCCTCCTGCACAACCCCTACTGGGGATGCGCCCGCAACCAAGGTATATGCCCTTGACCGGAATCGAACCTGGGACCCTTGAGTCCGCAGGCTGACGCTCTATCTGCTGAGCCAAACCGGTTAGGGCAAGTAAATCTCATTTTAATCAAAGGTGTTAGAATACACAAGTAGCTTATAGGTGCACTTGTAAAATTAATTATTTGCGTGCTTTCTTGTCACTATCAAGCAGCAGCATGTGCTGTATAAAAAAGACCTTCTTTTCCCTAGATCAGGGGTGGGGAATCTTTTTTCTGCCAAGGGTCATTTGGATATTTATAACATAATTTGTGGAGCATAGAAAATTATGAACTTAAAAATTAGCCTGCTATATTTGGTCAAACATTTAATTAACTCACCCCTAATGTCTTGGTAGGGCCAGACAAAATGATTTCACAGGCCTCATATGGCTTGCGGGCCAGACGTTCCCCATCCCTGCCCTAGATGCATGGGGCCAAGATTGCCTTAAGTTATCCAAACTTTAGTGTAACAGGAAATGTGGTCTGTAAATTTTCAAGAGCCTGGTTTCTCAAACAAAAAGAAAAATTCAAAAGGTCAATGGTGCTATTTATAATTCTTTATAGTAAACTGAATTCACTCTTTGTGTATTATTTAGTTGCAGGCCCTGGCCTCTGAACTCAAAACTGGTTTCACAGAAGCAATGCAAGAACTGTCAAGAATTCAACATGGAGAATATGCTTTGGAAGAAAAGGTTAAGACCTGCAAATGTTCCATGGAAGAAAAAGTTACTGAGATGAAGAATTCATTAAACTATTTCAAAGTAGGCCCCCCTCTTCTATTTCACTGCTGAAGAAAGATCCTTGGTCTTGGTTACACAAGAAGAAAACTTACCTTTTCACATAGCAGCCAAATAGAAGAATATTCCCTCTATCCCATTCACTAATTATCATGGAAAAATATATATTTT
Source organism: Myotis yumanensis (assembly GCF_028538775.1). NCBI lineage: Eukaryota > Metazoa > Chordata > Mammalia > Chiroptera > Vespertilionidae > Myotis > Myotis yumanensis. The sequence continues at coordinate 19,130,114 of NW_027223762.1, forward strand.
AGGCTTTTCTTTTTTGGATCTTTGTGTTAAAATTAGAGGCCACAGAAGTAAAAATTTCATCTCTCATCCATTGATTGATTCATTCATTCAACAAATATGTATTAAAAGCTTACTGTATACTAGATACTATATTATACATTTTTAGCCCATATGCCAGATTAAATGCATACTGATGCTTACTTTTTAGGAAGAGCTGAGCAATGCCATGTCAATGATCCAGGCAATCACTTCCAAACAAGAAGAGATGCAACAGAAAATTGAACAGCTTCAACAGGAGAAGCGAAGAGAATCTCGAAAAGTGAAAGCCAAGTGAGTTTTCTACAAAAAATGGACCAAAGGCAAAGCCATAAGTAATGATTTTACAGAGTCACAAAGAAACCCTTCCTCACTAACAGTATATAGCTAGCTGGCCACTGGGATCTATGGGTCAGCATCTGATAGAGGTTATAGAGCCATAAAAGTTGGTTAATACTAAGAATTGATGGTAACTATTAAATGGAAATGCACTTAATAGGCAGTAAAATGAAAATGGTATAAAATGGCATGTAGAATTTGATTTCAACTATAAAATAACAGCTAAAAAGATATTTTATTTTTTTAAATATATTTTTATTGATTTCAGAGAGGAAGGGAGAGGGAGAGAGAGATAGAAACATCAATGATGAGAGAGAATCATTGATTGCTGCCTCCTGCATGCCCCACACTGGGGCTTGAGCCCACAACCCAGGTATGTGCCCTGACTAGGACTCAAACCATGACCTCCTGGTTCATAGTTCAACACTAAACCACTGAGCCATGTAAGCCAGGCAAGACATATTTTAAAATAACGATTGTTGTGTTAAGATGGGAGGGTCACCAGTGATTTTCTTTTTATATTAGTTTTCTAAAATTTCTCTAATGCTCCTATTATTTTACTTCTACCATGGAAAATAAGTTTATATTATTAAACAACTAGAGGTCCGGTGCACAAAATTCATACACAGGTAGGGTCCCTCGGCCTGGCCGGCGATCAAGGCCAATCAGGGCTGATTGGGGCCCTCCAGCTGCCGGCTGAGGCCTCCCTTCCCTGGCTGCCGGCTACCGGCCGGGGCCCTCCTTCATTCCGTGCCGCTCCCTGGTGGTCAGCACACGTCATATTGAGCGATAGAACTCATGGTCTCCTGGTCAAACTTCCGTGGGGACACTTTGCATATTAGCCTTTTACACATATAGACTAGAGGCCCGGTGCACAGGGATGGGGGTCCCCCAACCTGGCCTGCAACAACGCCAGCGTTCCTCACCCCGCCCTCTGACCCAAGGCCCCTCCGTGCGGCTGGGGCGTGGATGCTGGGCTCAGCATCCCTTGCTCCGGCCTCCGGTCCGAGGGCCCTCCCCTCCCTCCGTGCGGCTGGGGCGCAGACACTGGGCTCGCATTGCCAGGGCACCACCACCAGCATCCTGCCCCGGCCACTATGGGCGCAGCCTTCTTTGTTGCAGAGTGATGGTTAATTTCCATATTACTCTTTTATTAGATAGGATACCTCAACCATGTTGACTCACGTAAAGTTTCACCACTAAACATACATAATCTTTATTGTTATACTAGAGGCCCAGTGCACGATTTGTGCACTGGGGGAGGGGGTGTGTGTCCCTCAGCCTAGCCTTCACCCTCTCGCAGTCTGGGACCCCCCCGAGGGGTCCTTAGTGCTGCCATGGAGACAGGAGAGGCTCCTGCCACTGCCGCTGCGCTCGCCAGCTGTGAGCCCAGTGCTGAGCAGCGCTTCCCTGTGGGAGCACACTGACCACCAGGGGGCAGCTCCTGCATTGAGTGTCTGCCCCCTGGTGGTCAGTGCGTGTCATAGTGACCGGTCGGTCTGTCATTCGGTCGATTTGCATATTAGGGTTTTATTATATGGGAAGTTTTTAATAGCATCAAATTTAAACTAGAAATATGGCAATAACATCTGTGTGGCTCTGGAGAATGGCTAATTGTTTTCAGCTGAAGACCTTCTGTCTCCTGGTGCCATTGTGTTGCTTTGTTAAATGAATGTAAATCATCCTAAGCAAATTGTCACCACTGCAAACTCTATAAAGACCCTGATGACAGGGAAGCCAGTAACAGAGAAATAAGAATGTAAATATTACAATTAGGTGATTTATAGATATTTAAAATTTTTTCTTCAACTTTGGTGATGAATTAAGTTGCTAGTGTTTGACCATTGTTAATTTTATATGGTTCAACACAAAAACTTAGAAATTTTCTTGAATTATTCTGAACTGAATCTCTACCGAACCCACCAGGTATTAAGACCTTTTGCTTCCTTTCCTAGGAAAACTCAAAAAGAAGAGCATGGCTCACAGGCTGGGCCTGCTCAAGCACAAGGAAGTCCTTTCCGTTCAATCAATATCCCTGAGCCTGTTCTTCCAAGTGAAGACTTCACAAACCTCTTGCCTTCTCAGGCCTATGAAAAAGGTACAGCTCACAAATCATACTGAATTAGCCACGAATTTTTTTCCTTGATTCTGAGGGCTTAAGAAATCATCAGAATGGGCCTAAGGCCTTCATCCTTGTTAGAGGAAAATGGTGTATTGCTCAGAATTTTCCCTCTTGCATCTGGAATTTAAAAGAATCCAGAGGATCTGAGAAATCAGGAGAGTCTGCCTAATTTTAAAATGCTTTCTTTTTTGGGAAAATACTGGGTGTTTTGAATTTCAAATGGACCAGAGATAATTTGTTGTACAACCATAAGAAGGAAAATGTTTAAAAAATTACTCTAATAAATCGTTTTATTTCCCATATTACTTTCTCAATCCTTGTCTCTCTGCAGACATTTTATTTTATTTTATTTTATTTTTTAGTTTTTTTCATCTTTATTGTTGAAAGTATTACATATATCCCCTTCCTCTCCACCGCCCCCCCCCCCCACGCATTGACCCCTCTAGCCGACCCCACCCCCTGCCCCAGGCCTTCATCACCCTATTGTCTGTGTCCATGGGTTATGCATATAGGCATAGAAGCTCTTTGGTTGATTTCTTCCCACCCACCTACTCCCACCTTCCCTCTGAGATTCAAAGTCTGTTCCATGCTTCTGTGTCTCTGGATCTGTTTTGTTCAACAGTTTATTTTGTTCATTAGATTCCACATATGAGTAAGATCATGTGATACTTGTTATTATATTTTTTCCTCAGTATAAACTTTCACCCTAGGTGTTCTTATCCATTCTTGTAGCTTTTTTTTTTTTTTTTAATATTTTAATAATTTTTATTTCTTAAAGTATTACAAAGAGTATTACATATGTCTCCTTTTTTCCCCCCCTTGACATTCCCCCGGCCCCTACCCCCCCCCCCCCCCCGTGTCTTGTGTCCATTGGTTAATCTTATATGCATGCATGCATAGACATTTTAAAGTAGCTATATTCTTAGCATGGATAAAACTGTGTTCTGCTTCTTTTTCAGCAAAGGTTTCACTGACATGAGAAAGATATATCTGTCCTAACTGCAGGCAGTGCCCTCATGCAATCTAACTGTACTTCTCTTTTTCTGGAAAACCAGAGCTGGTGCTGTCTGTGGGCTGAAACAGTCACAGGAGAGATGTTAGAACAGATAATAGAAATTGTAGTTGGGCAGTACTGAAGAAACTGGCATTCCAAGGGATGTCCGCAGACATCGGTTAGTGACCTGTGTTTAACTCAGGAAAAGAAACAAAACAAAAAATGATTGATACTTCTTTGTATCCTCAACAAAATCTAGCAAAGCACCTACAGGAAAATGAATGTAGATATTAACAATGTTTAGGTGAATTTTCTTTTCTTTTGGTCATATGTAGAAAGCCTCCAAAAGAGGCTCAGTGACTTCTCAACCAATTGTAAAGTCCTCAATTGGCTTAATGAACAATTTGGCTCATATATTCAATGGCAATATATGTGTTTTGAATAACTGGATTTAAAAATCTAAATCAAATGGCTTTTAATCAGTATAAACTTTAAAGTACAGATTTGCTTTAAAAATTTTTTTTATCCACTTGAGCAGTTATTTTGAGATGGATAGGTGCAGCCTGGGAAAACTCACTTGATCCATCTGGGATGAGGGTTTATGGTAGGTGGCTCTATATTCTTTACTCTATGTCATGAAGAGCATGACATACAAGATGGTCTTGTTAGGGGAGATTACAGGAGGGGCTTGGAAAGTAGAGGTCAGATCAATGCCAGGTCTGGGGCAACTGAACATTTTCACAAGAGAAATGATTAGAAATTATATTTGTAAAGTGTCCAGATGGATTTAAATGAGCTATTTCATGGCAACTCCTCCTTCCTTCACTGTTGTGTAGGCATGGCTTATATAACATAGCTTATCCTACCAAGCTGCCGCAAAAATTTGGGGATAATATGTCATAATAAGATATTATGTATTGGTGGTAGGTTATGTTAAACTCAAGATCAAAAGACTAAACTTTCAGAAAGGATTGACTTACCCACTGTTAGTTATAATACAGTACCCCCAAATTCAGTAGCTTAAAATAGTTTATGTCACAGTTTCTCTGAGTCAGGAAGATATATACAGCTAAGCTGGGTGCTTCTGGCTCAGCTAAGCTGAGGTTGCCGTCAAGCTGTTGGCTATACCTACTCATCCTTCCTTCTATCCATTCATCCATCCATTCACCCACCCCAGGCATTGATTTAAATGATGGGATACAGTAATGAACAAAACAACAAAAATTCCTGCCCTCATGGAGAACTGGTTCTGAAGGAAACAGACAATGAACAAGATAAATAAAATACATAATACATTAGACAGTGACAAGGAGAAAATAAAGAAACATAGGTGTAATTTTATAGTGTGTACCAGAAAAAGACCTGAAGGAAGTGAGGAAGTTAGCTATGATACTGAGGGAAAGAAAGGGAACAGCCACTACCAATAGGAGATGCAGTTTTCTCTTTTTAAAAGGAAACAGCAGGCAGGGAAAAAGGGCAGATATTTTAGAGTCTTAAAATCATTATCCAGTCTTTGGCTTTTGCACTAACATGGGAAGCCATCAGAGGGCTAAGCAGAGGAACAACAGGATCTGACATATTTTAACAGCAGCATTCTGACTCCTCTCATTACCCTCTTCACCATCAGTTAAGCAATAATTTAGCTCTTACTGTGTGTCAGGTACCACTTTAAGCAGCTTACAAATATTAACTGATTTAATACTTATGGTAGACTATGAGGTAAGTACCACTATTACATCTTTTTACAAATGGGAAAATAGCACTTGTCACATTATATTGTGTGTTTTTTCCCACTGCTCTATCTCCCCCAGAAAACAGTGAATCCTGTGAGTCTGTCCCTAGTGCCTAGCTCATAGAAGGTGCCCAGTCCATGTTAGTGGAATGAATACTGATTGAAGGCTTTCCTTTCTCTGCAGCCCAAGAGTCCAGATCCATGCATATAGGAGAGAGTAATGTAAAGGGAATGATGGGTCCTGGTAAGTGGCTCGTCTTTTTTCTTCTAGCAATTCCATCCTTTCCCGTTTTTCACCTCCCCTGCTTCTACTCCCTCAGTGCCAAACCAGGCATTAAAGAACTCAGGCAAAATAAAGCATACTGGTTATTAAGATTCTGAGACATATGTTGGAGTAGATCAGTGACTCAATTAAACTCAAGAACAGAGAAGGGGTGGGGAAGTTTAAGATCAAACCAGTATTCTTGATTCTTTCTGACTCCTTTCAATTACAGTACGGATGAGTTAACATTAACTGAGAACTCACAGGTGTATGTAGCATAACATAGTTGTATATGAACACACATTTTACAGTTTATTTCAGCGATTTTCAACCTTTTTCATCTCATGGCACACACAAACTAATTACTAAAATTCTGCTGTACACCAAAAAATATATTTTGCCTAACAAAAAATAGATATAATTTTATTCATTCACACAGATTGGCTATTGTTGGGTTGGCTATTATCATTTTTTTAATTTAACAATTTAATGGAAAAAGAGGTCAGGTATTGCATGTTTTAAAAATTCGTGTGGCACACTGGTAGAAAATCACTGGTTTACTTCATTAAAAAGTTATTTACTTAGTAGACAAGTCACGCAAATTTTATAACTTATTTCATCTTCCCTCACTCACTTACTCCTTCCTTTCTGCAACTTACCATCATCAGGGCCAAGGGGGACAAGTTCCAAAGCTGACACTGTCTTTGGCCCTTTCCGTCTCTTTCCGTACTTTCTTCCCAGTGCTGCAGGTACCTGATGTGCTCACCTGAAAGGAAGCAGTATGAGTCGATACATACTATACAAATTAAAATTATTTTATAAATTTATCTTTAAAAACTTATTTAGTAGAGACTATGTATAAAGAGCAGAAGTTGTATAGACCAGAAGCATAGAGAGGTGATCCTTTGCAACTGTGGAGACTTTTAATCCTTAGTTAATATTACATCCCAAGAGCATATTTAAGAATTAGTAACAAATACAATTAAAAAAAAATCAGATCTTGATGGCAAGTGTTATTTTTCAGGAATGAACCCAACGACTCCAGAAGCAGAAGAAAACCTCAAGCCTTGCCTCACAGCCGATATCCAGTCTAAGGGCCATGTGCCATCCGGTGTGTGGAGGCAGCCGAAGGATGGGAAAGAATGGGGCGAGGAATATGTCACAAAAGACCACCCAGATAAACTCAAAGAAGTTGGCCAGGGGAGACATAGTTCCTTGGAAAATGTTTTATGTGAAACTTCTTTAGCTGGTAAGCCCCAAGAGGGAATGCAGGCTGAAATTTTAAAGAACACGATGACCGAAGGGCTAGAATCCTTATAATTTAGATTCAGCGGACATATGAGACTGCCTCGTATATGATTTCCTTTCCAGATGAACTAGCCAAAGCCTTATAGAGGTCACAATGGCCAGCTGGGACTACCACCTTGATTCTGGGTATCCACTCATTTAAAAAATATATATTTTTACTGCCTGGCCAATGTGGCTCAGGGGTTGAGCATCCACACATGAACCAGCAGGCCATGGTTTGATTCCCAGTCAGGGCACATGCCTGGGTTTCAGGCTTAATCCTCAGTAGTGGTCTTGCAGGAGGCAGCCAATTGATTCTCTCTCATCATTGATGTTTCTCTCTCTCTCTCCCTCTCCCTTCTTCTCTGAAATCAATACAAATATATTTTGAAATGTATTTTTTATTGATTTTTAAAAAATATATATTTTATTGATTTTTTACAGAGAGGGAGGGAGAGGGTTAGAGAGTTAGAAACATCGATGTGAGAGAAACATCGATCAGCTGCCTCCTGCACACCCCCTATTGGGGATGTGCCCGCAACCAAGATACATGCCCTTGACTGGAACCGAACCTGGGACCCTTCAGTCCACAGGCTGACGCTCTATCTGCTGAGCCAAATCGGCCAGGGCTTATTGATTTTTTTTAAGGGAGAAGGAGAGAGAAAAAATATATCTTTTTGCACTATGAACCGTAACCTCCTGGTTCATGAGTCAAAGCTCAACCACTGAGCCACACCAGCTGGGCAATGTTGAGCATCTTTTCATATGCTTATTGCTTTCAATATCTTTGTATTGCTTTTATCATTTGATAGGGTTTTGGGGAGAAGTGGTTAACAATTCCTTCCTTGGTTTGCTTTTAAAGCTAAAAGACAGACTGTGGCTCTGGAACTGCTTGAATCAGAAAGAAAATACGTCATTAACATCTCTCTGATCCTGAAGATCAAGGCAACATTCCAGGGGTCAGATGGAAAGAGGAATTCCAAAGAGAGAAGGTATCCATGTATTCATTGCCTTTGCTTTTGAGATTGGTTAAGATTTAAGGTAAGTGTTTACTATTTCCACTTTGGGAATTCTGGGACCTGTAAAGAGTTCCAGAAATAGTCTTTGAAAAGAGAATATGCAGCGACAGGAAGTAACCTCTGGTTTTCTAAGCTTTTTCTGGAAGCCTCCATGTGTACTTTAAATAGATCAGTTGAATGAGATACAGAACAGAATGAGAGCATTCCTCTTCCCTATTGGTGTTTTTCCCCATGCAAATAAATTTATAACATTAACTACATTTCCCCATGTTAATAAATTTATTAACATTAACTACATTTCCTATAAAAATTGTAAGCTTTCTGCACGTTCGACTCCCATGGGAAAGTGAGCAGGGTGTGAAAATCACACACACCATAACTACAATCTGACACTCAAACCTGAGGTTGTCACGTCTTCTCAAGTCTATAAAACTTCAGGTTTTCCTAGAAAAAAGCACAGTGCTCAAAAGCCTCTTCAGCCTGTTTCAAGGCATCCCTGCCCCTCACTGGAAGGGCTGGAACCTGCAGAGGCAGGGCTATTAGCAGAGAAGCCTGAGTGGGGCTTGTGGGCTGTTGCTCATTTGTTGGAGGATCACAGAAGTTGGGGTTCTTGGCTTTTTCTGGTCTGATTCACCCAGATAGAGAGAGCCACAGCCTCAGAATCAGTCTTGTATGAACATTTTTTTTGAGGGGGGGGGGGGGTGGTCAGCTCCATAGGATTGCCAATTAGCCTTACAAGCTGAACTTCAGGGCCACATCCAAGAACTCAGGTTGTATGGTGCACGCCACCACCAGATGGCACGTATTTTTTTTCTTTTAAAATTCTTTATTGTTTAAAGTATTACATGTGTCTCCTTTTTCCCCCATTGACCTTCCCCCAGCCGCTCCCACCCCTCAGCACATGCCCTTATCCCCCCTACTGTGTCCGTTGGTTATGCTTCTATGCGTATTTGCAAGTCCTTTGATTGACCTCTTACCCCCCCCCCCCCCCCCCCCCCCCGCCTTCCCTCTGAGGTTGGACGGTCTATTTGATGCTTCTTATCTCTGGATGTATTTTGTTCATCAGTTTATGTTGTTCATTATATTCCACAAATGAGTGAGATCATATGATATTTATCTTTCTCCAACTGGCTTATTTTGCTTAGCATAATGCTCTCCAGGTCCATCCATGCTGTTGCAAGTGGTAAGAGTTCTTTCTTTTTTACAGCAGCATTGTATTCCGTTGTGTAAATGTACCAGTTTTTTTAATCACTCATCTGTTAATGGGCTCTTAGGCTGTTTCCAAATCTTAGCTATTGTAAATTATGCTATGAACATAGGGGTATAAATATCCTTTCTGATGGGTATTTCTGATTTCTTGGGATATATTCCTAGAAGTGGGGTTACTGGGTCAAATGGGAGTTCCATTTTTAATTTTGAGGAAAGTCCATACTGTTTTCCACAGTGACTGCACCAGTCTTGCATTCTCACCAGCAGTGCACGAGGGTTCCTTTTTCTCTGCATCATCGCCGGCACTTGTCGTTTGTTGATTTGTTGATGATAGCCAGTCTGACAGGTGTGAGATGGTACCTCATTGTTGTTTTGATTTGCATCTCTCGGATGATTAGTGACCTTGAGCATGTTTTCATATGTCTCTTGGCCTCTTTCAAAAAGTGTCTATTTAGGTCCTTTGCCCATTTTTTGATAGAATTGTTTATCTTCCTTTTGTTAAGTTGTATGAGTTCCCTGTAAATTTTGGAGATTAAACCCTTATCGGTGATAACATTAGCAAATACGTTCTCCCATGCAGTGGGCTTTCTTGTTGTTTTGTTGATCGTTTCTTTTGCTGGGAAGCAGCTTATTTTGATGTACTGGTTGTTCCATTTGTTTATTTTCTCCTTAGTTTCCATTGTCCTAGGAGCTGTATTGGTAAAGATATTGCTACAACATATGTCTGATATTTTGCTGGCTATGGATTCTTCTAAGATTTTTATGGTTTCCCGTCTTATGTGTAAGTTCTTTATCCATTTTGAGTTTATTTTTGTGTATGATTAAGTTGGTAGTCTAGTTTCATTTTTTTGCATGTCCAACACCATTTATTGAAGAGACTGTCTTGACTCCATTGTAAGCTCTTGCCTCCTTTGTAAAATATTAATTGAGCATAATGGCTTGGGTTGATTTCTGGGTTCTCTGTTCCGTTCCATTGGTCTACTATATATGTCTGTTCTTGTGCCAGTACCAGGCAGTTTTGAGAACAGTGGCTTTGTAATATAGCTTGATATGTGGTATTGTGATCTCTCCAACTTTGTTCTTTTTTCTCTGGACTGCTGCAGCTATTCGGGGTCTTTTTTTATTCCATATGCATTTTTGGAGAATTTGTTCTAGGTCTGTGAAATATGCCGTTGGCATTTTAATGGGGATTGTATTGAATCTATAGATTTCTTTGGGTAGTATGAACATTTTAATGATGTTGATTCTACCAATCCATGAACACAGTATATTCTTCCATTTGTTTATGTCTTCCTCTATCTCTTTTTTTCAATGTCCTGTAGTTTTCCGAGTACAGGTTTTTACTTCCTTAGTTAAGTTTATCCCTAGTATCTTAATTTTTTTGTTGCAATAGTAAATGGGATTTTTGTTTGTTTGTTTCTCTTTCTGTGAGTTCATTATTAGTGTATAAAAAAGCCATAGATTTTGGGTGTTAACTTTGTATCCTGCTACATTGCCAAATTCATTTATTAAGTCTAGCAGTTTTTTTATGGAGTCTTTAGGGTTTTCTATGTACAATATCATGTCATCTGCAAATAAAATGGCACATATTTAATTATCAAATTTGGTTATATCCAGCTGGGGAAGTTCAGGAGTTATTTGGGCTAATACTGAACTCTAAGAGCTAACTTATCAATCTGAAACTATAACTGGATTTCCCTTGATTGCTTTTATTTCTCTCATTATTTAAGTACTGGTCTGTGAGAGTTGAAGTAACTTTGGAGGCTTTCAAAAGAATATGCTAACTACTATGTTTACATAATTTCACTCCTAGTAAGGAACAGAAAAAAAGTTGAGCACTTAATACTTTCATCGTCATGAAAAAGTTGCTTCTGGGAGTGAGGTCTGGATTATACAAAACAGTGAAGTAGGGTCAGTATGTTTTGCCTTCGTTCTTCCTCTGTTCTTCATCTCCTGGCTCACTTCTTCCACATTACTTCCTAATTTCAAATAATATCCTTATTGAATTAAAAAAACTTTTTTTAAGGCCTATTTTCAATATTTGGTACAGAATCCACTGTAGGTCATTGCTCTTCATGTAACTTATGTGTTTCCATGATACTTGATGGGAGCATTAGCCTTCTCTGACCCCACCCTGAAATCTCAACTGTTATCCCAGTGACAGTCCAGGAGGTATCCTGGACTCCAACCAAGTTACCAGCTCTCCAACTCTGCAAGTACACTGGCCACAGTGTAGCAGAAGGCAGTGTTCTCAAAAGAAGAGGAGGGAGGCAGAAAGAGAGGAGGAGAGACTGAGATAAGGCAGAGCAGAAGAGAGTCCCAGTGAGGCCAGGAGAGGAGAGGAGAGGAGAGGAGAGGAGAAGAGAGGAGAGGGGAGAGGTGGGGAGAGAGAGAGAGAGAGAGAGAGAGAGAGAGAGAGAGAGAGAGGATAATCCAATACAAGACCGATTACATAACCTATATAGACACCCATCCCATAGTCTGACTTCATCACCGTGCCCGAACACCTTTCAGTGTCACACCAGCATTATTATTACCTGAAGTCATTGGTAGCCTCTCGGTGGGGAGAAACTCTTATCTAACTCTCTTGCTGGTGCAGCATTACATTCTTTCAGTTCAATCAGCTGAGCTTTCTTCCATCAGCTTTACAGTCTTCTCCCAGTCCAGCTGTCTCTGGGCCACCCTCCAAATCTCTCTGTTCTGGACAGGGATTACTTAGATCTTCCAAGTCCACTGCACCAGCCTAAGAGCTCAGATCAGGAGGCCTCCTTTCTTGAGCTTCTGGATCAGTTGGCCTCACATATGTGGAGACTGGTGGCCTAGCAGGTGGAGGGGCGGCAGAGAGAAGTAAAAGAAATCCTTGTAACACGGTTCAACACACAAAAGTATAGGAGCCATCAGGAAAGGGGCCTTTTTATATCCTGAAGATATCTGCTGTCAGGTCTACAAAGACACATTTTTCTTTCTTTTTTAAAAAAATATATTTTTATTGATTTCAGAGAGGAAGTGAGAGGGAGAAAGAGATAGAAACATCAATGATGAGAGAAAATCATTGATCAGCTGTCTCCCACAAGCCCCACACTGGAGATTGAGCCTGCAATCCTGGCATGTGCCCTTGACCAGAATCGAACCTGGGACTCTTCAGTCCGCAGATCGACACTCTATCCACTGAGCCAAATCAGCTAGGACCAAACTTTTATTTCTTAATCCTAAAGGTAGACCTGTGACTCAGAATAGTTTGAATAACTGGGAAAACGGGACCTACTGCACATATTCTTAAAGGGTTTTTTCTTCTCCACACCTGGCTTGTGTGATCCTGTCTCTTTTCTGTTTCAAGCCTCTTCCCTGGCTCTTTACGGTACCTTGTCCAGCAGCACCTAGATTTGCTTCATGCTCTGCAGGAAAGGGTCCTGAAATGGCCACGCCAAGGAGTCCTTGGAGATTTATTCCTGAAATTAACAAATGATGAGGTAAGTTTTTAAAAAATTCTTTATAAATTTGAATTATATTCATGTCTCCCTCATCTACTTCTCTTAATAGAGAATCTAAAATCAGTGAATTTCAGAATTAAAGGAACTGCTAAGATCTAACCTCCTCATTCTACAAATAATGAAATAAAGTTCAGAGAACTTAAGACTGCTGAAACCACCCAGCTAGCTAGATAGTTGTAGATCTGACTAGAACTCAAGTTTTCTCATTTTCAGTTTATCACTTTCCACTGTAACTGCTGCCATTGAACATGCATGTGTGTGTATGTACATATATGTATTTGTGTAGAAATATATGCATGTACATATAAATCTATACATATAAAATAAATGTGAAGGTTTGTATATAGGTTATGTACTTTCACTTACAATTTCATTCCCTAGAGATTTGAAAAAATGTGATGGGCAGCTATTTGTCTGGAATGTTTTTTTGTTTTCACTTGGAGAGGGTCTTAAGTTTTAAATTTCTATGTGGTTCTACAAATTAAATATGATCCAGACCAGAAGTTGCAAACTCAAATGCCTACAAAGTTAGACAGCGATATAAATGAATAGAAGTAAGCTGAGTTTAATACAATATGGACTGTTGGGAAGTGAGTTTAAGTGGAGCACATATGCTTTGCTACAAGGAATAGCTACTCACCTTTATCCAGTTATTATGCAGGGGGAAAAAGACTCAAGTTGCCAGATCTGATATTTTAAGAGCAGATGGAAATCCAGAATTTTGTGTGAAATTTTCTTCTTAAAAACAGTATGTGGGATAATTAAAACTGGTCTGCAAGCCAGATTTTGCCTGCAGTCAAATCAAGGATTGTGGATAATAATACAAAGTTTACAAATTGTCTAGTTGTATAGATTTGTTTGTTTGATTTTTTTTTCCATATCACTTTTACTCATTTGTATTTGGTATGCTTTCTTGGGCTGAGAATTGTTATTTCTGTGGGAATATAACTTTGGAAGCTGAGAATTGTTTTCCTGAAGGCATATTGCATAGGTGAACATGCAATTAGTGGGAAAAAGTTGAGAACCACTGGTTTAGCCACTGTGAAGTAGGTTGGACAAAGTTCCTCATTTGGATGTAGATGATTGAAATTAAAAGTAATTTTAGGAGACTGGATGAAAGAAGGTGAAGAGATTAGCCAAAGAACATACATGCATAGCTATGAACACAGTGTGGTTATGGCCAGAGGCAGGTGTGGGGCGGGCTGGGTGTAAAGGAGGGGCAGAATGGGGGACAACTCAACAATAAAAAATAAAAAAAAATTTTTAAGTAATTTTAAAACAAAATATGCATTTTTGTCATTAAGCAATTTAAAAATACTTTTTCAACTTAAGTAATTCCTCTTCTCTGCCTCGGTTTATCATTTCATTTTCTCTCATTAAAGTAGGAATATTGAGTTTTGGTTCCCAAGTCCATAGGGATATCTACCTTCAAACCAAAAAGGTCTTTTTAAAAAGATGAATAAAAACCAAAAACATATTAATGAACATATTAAACGAATAATTAAGCTAAATCTCTGCAAAGTGCTTTTTATTTCTTTAAAAAATAGTTATTCCTGTTTTCAGGTTCTTACCATGCATTTTTATATTTGTTTTCAAGAATAACTTCTTGGATTATTATGTTGCCTACCTGAGGGACCTGCCTGAATGCATCTCTTTGGTTCATGTTGTTGTTCTGAAGGAGGTAAGTTCACTCTACCTGTGCACTGCCCTTTGGTTACATGTGTACTATATGATGCTGCTCATCCTCCCAGGAAATACAGCAAATGCACTCGGAGCTTGTCCTCCAGGTTGGGAATGGTTTGAACAGAGCCACTGACACTCCTCCCTGGGGTTAAAGAAGCCCACTCAAGGATCAATACCATTGCTTTGGTCCTTGCCCTCCCTGTCTTGCTGACCCTCTGTTCCATTCCACTGGCAGTTAGGCAAAATAAACAGGTTTTCTAAGCTACAGCCTGCATGCTGTATGAGGGTTTTTGTTTTGTTTTGTTTTTAGATATGAATCTGAATTTATATAATCTAAATATTAAACTTAAGTCATTCTGTAACTGTCAGTTTCTAAGATTATAAAGTGATTCTAGTCATGTAGCTTTAAGAGTTGCTAATGTAGTCCTAGCTGGTTTGGATCAGTGGGTAGAGTGTCAGCCTGCAGACTGAAGGGTTCCGGGTTCAATTCCGCCAGGGTTGCGGGCATGATCCCCAGGAGGAGGTGTGCAGGAGGCAGCCAATCAATGATTCCCTGTCATCATTGATGTTTCTATCTCCCTCTCCCTTCCTCTTTGAAATCAATAAAAATGTACTTTAAAAAAGAATTGCTAATATAATGCTATATTAGGTGATCAACATGCACATATACTGGTAAGTATATAATAATTCTAGTTATTTTAGGTTAATAGGAAGAAACCATAACAGAAGCCTTAAAGTTAAGAGTTAATCAAGTTTCGTAAGAGGTGAGGTCTTAATTTTTTATATTACCTCACTACTCCCAACCCAGTATAATGCCTACCACATGTTAGTACTCAGAAAATATTTGAGAAAGGGAAAGGAAGGGAGGAAGAATGGAGAAAGTCCAACATGTTTCCTGCTGCCAAGCCAGCTGGCCAGTTTCTAATCACATCCCATTACCTACTCTCATGAGACTCCAATCCACCCCTAGTGCTTACTAGCAAACCATTGTAATGATTACTTGTAGAACCTTAATAAATTCATTCAAGTTAAATATAATTTTGTTTGTTTCTTAATCCTCACCTGAGGATATTTTTCCATTGGTGTTTAGAGAGTGGAAGGAAGGGGAAGAGACAGAGAGAGGAAAACATTGATGTGAGAGAAAAACATTGATTGGTTGCCTCCCATATGCACCCTGACTGCGGCTGGGGATTGAGAATGCAACCGAGGTACGTGCCCTTGACCAGAATCGAACCTGGGACCCTTCAGTCCACAGGCAACACTCTATCCTCTGAGTCAAAACAGCTAGGACTTAAATATAATTTATTGAATGCCCACTTTTGTATAGCGCTGTGCTAATATCTGGAGGTGGGATGGAAGGGGTAGTTTGGAAAGTTGGGTGGATTCAAAAGAAGTATATGATACCCTCCCTGCTAGAGAAGAGTTGTCTCCTTGAGCATGTCCTGAACAAGTGACCTATCTAATAAGATCAATGCTTTATCTCATTCTAGTCTAGAGGAAGAAAATGCTCTGGGAGTAAATCTTTTCTATTTTGCTGGGACTGACACTAGGGTTTGCAGCCAGAGCTGGAGGGACATTGAAGAATGGTTCTATCTTTTTTTCATTCAGGGTGATGAAGAGATTAAATCTGACATCTATACACTGTTTTTTCATATAGTCCAGCGCATCCCTGAATATCTGATACATCTGCAGGTAGGCATGTCTGGGAAAGCTCCCAAAGTGATTTTCAGGCTAAACTCTTGACTTTGGCTTTTGAGAAACACTGGCAGGGATCAGGAAGGAATAATTAATATTCCTAAGTATTTAAATACCTTAAGATTGTTATGATTTCCCCATCCCCACCTTGTGGTATGAGCTAAAATCTCAATCTCTAAACGTGCTTGGTTCATGATGCCGGCTTTTTATGTTCTATCTTCATTTACCAGCAATCTCCACCTCTGCTGATCCAGGATCTTTCAATAGCAGCTCCTGCTAGGCTCTGAGTACCTATTCAGTCCCTTCTACCTTGATTCTACAGCCATCTAAATATGTCCCCTAATCCCCACTCCCCTCACCCTAGCCCCAGTGACTAAGAACTAAGAACTATTTATGTAACCTGCCCACTTAACTCTACTTTTTTTTTTTTTTTGGCTTGATTCCAAGGGTTCACTATACATTGCTTCTGTCTTATGTCACAGAAGAAGTATGAAGAAACTGATGAACTGACTTCTTCACACCCTTTTCCCACAGGACTTGTCCACCTTGGAGGAAGTAGAGTTGAGGGAGAGGCTCACCAACACCCTTACGCCCCTCTTCCTACCACTCATTATCCTGGTTTATTTGCTGACTGATCTTTCTAAGTAATTCAATGAAGCATCTTAGAAATGCTTGGGATTTATCTCAGATAGAAGTAGCCCAGTATCAATATCAAAAGACCTTCTATTATATGTGGCTTTTGATCTTAAAATCATTTCTTCACAGTAATTATTTTCTTTAATCCTTTCAACAGTCTCATGAAATAGGTATTATTACCACTTCTTAGATAAGGAAATGGAGAGCCAAATAACTTAAATAACTTGCCAAAGTTAACACACCTAATAGATGAAAAAATTTGGAACCGAAATCCAGGTCTTGCAAGCAGTATGATAAATAAGAGCCCTGGTTCTATTGGCTGACTTGAGTTCAGATCCTGGCTCTGCTACTAACTAGATGTGTAACCTAATGAAGACTAGCTGACTTTGCTATATACCCTGATTCCCGTGTAAAACGAAGATGATAATGGTACCTATCTAATGAGGCTATGGTAAAAATTAAATGAGAAAATATATGTGCAGGCTTAGAGCTTGGCAATAGGAAGTACTCAATAAATGTTAGCTTTTCCAAATTCAAGTTGCATGATGTTCTACTACAGCATAGTAGGCAATGTGATAGGAGCAACCACCAAGCCAGCCTTGATCATAAACATCACTCCTCTTCCAGAGTGCCTTGGTATTTCACATTTTCACCACTGGTCTGACTCCTATGAGTCTTATAAATATTGCTTTTTCAGCAGTAACTGTTAAAATGGGCTCCATTACCTCAAAAAATCTAATTAATAGATCCAACTTTTCAGATGGAATTATCCTATGTTCACATCCAACTCAAACAAGAGCAATAGTGACTATTATTTTCCTTTGGTGTGATGGACAAAGAAAACAGCAAGTTTGACTTTTCAGCTTATAATTAGATTGGCCATATGTATTGTTTTTAGTAAATGGCTACCAAACTCTCACAGCACATCAAGGCAAGGTACAGAAGAAACAAAACTTTTCATTCTAATTATGCAATGCTGCTTCCTTTTTTCCTTCATCCAGAACGTCCTGAAGTTCACAGAGCAGGAACACCCTGACTATTACCTACTTCTGGTGTGTGTTCAGCGCCTTCGAGTATTTATCTCACACTACACCCTGCTGTTTCAATGCAATGAGGATTTGCTTATTCAGAAACGGAAAAAGCTCAAGAAGTAAGGTTCTGATGGTGCAGTCTAGAGGGTTGATCAAAGGCTTCTGAGAACAGGAAACAATGTGGGTGTCTGTAACAAGTAACCATATTATATGTTAAGTGGCTAAAATGCAGTGACAGGAAGTAGAAGAGAGAAGGGGAGGGAAGAGAGGTAGCCAAAATGGCTAGAATACGTAGGCACCTACTACCTGGTGGAAATTAGAAAAATAGGCACGTTCAGTCTAATGCCTATTGACTATCACAAAAATAGTTGTTCCCCTAAACTTGCCAGGTTTAAAAATACAGTTTAAAGGCCAGCATGTGGTTTCTTTCATTAATTCAACAGAAATTTATTGAGCACCGATTTGTGTGTATCAGGTACTGTTCTATATAGTATATACTGCAATAAAAAATACAGACAAAAATCTTTACCACATGGAGCTTACTTTCTAGACCTGGACATCCAGCTTAAAAATAAGTTAGATGCCGAAAAGTGCTATGAATAAAAATAAAACAAGTAAGGGAGGGGATGGTGGTTGAATAGATTTCATGCTAAGAAGGAACAGGAAGATTAGGGAGAATCGGGGCTTCAGAGAGAATAGAAGCAACCAATAGCAGAGCTTCCTAATGACCTGGATTTCCTTCAACCTCATCACATCTCAATAAGGAACACTGAGTCTGTGGGTGCTTTCAGACAAGAAAAAGGTGCTATCTTCCAAGCCATGGCTCCTCTAATGGAGGACATCTCCCTATACCATCCCTTTCCTACTCAATTCAGCCAATTAATCAGCATCATTACTCTTGCCTAACATCCAGTTTGTACCCTATTATGTAAGCAATCGAGTATGTAGAGGGCCCTGGAGAGAGAGCTTTACAGCTGAGCTTCATCTGAGAAACATGTCTCCCCCCTATCTTTCTTGCCATAATCTGCGTGTTCAGAGAGCCAGTTTCCCACTGTATACTCTGAGAATGATTACTTCCATCCTATTAGGTCATCCATGGCGAAGCTGTACAAAGGGCTGGCTTCCCAGTGTGCCAATGCTGGGCAAGATGCTTCCCCCACTGCAGGCTCTGAGTCTGCCCGCGACAGTGGGATCCACTCAGAAGAGATGCTGCAACCCTACTCTCCTGCTCCAGGTTCTGGCCCTGCTATCACGTAAGCGCCTGTTGCTGTGGAGAGATTAATGACAAGGCCTTGGGGTCCCAGGTGGTCTGTGTGGGGTAGCTGGCCAGCCTGGATTAGGAGTATGACCAACAGAACTCCTCCCTCCCTCTTGCTCCATCAAGCCTCTATGCGACAGGCAAGCAGTTGACCCAATGTTTGTGTCCTAGAGGAAGGCACTAAGAATGCTCAGGGGCAGGCCTAGAGGCTTGAGGTTACTCCCAACAACTGGATTGCGGGTAACCAGTCTCTAGACCAGCGGTTCTCAACCTGTGGGTCGCGACCCCTTTGGCAGTCGAACGACCCTTTCACAGGGGTCGCCTAAGACCATCAGAAAACACATATATAATTACATATTGTTTTTGTGATGAATCACTATGCTTTAATTATGTTCAATTTGTAACAATGAAATTGGGGGTCACCACAACATGATGAACTGTATTAAAGGGTTGCGGCATTAGGAAGGTTGAGAACCACTACTCTATACCTACAGCATAAGTCTCTGGGTTTGAACAATGATAGTCTGAAAAGAGTGCCATAAGAAGACAGGAAGGCATTTTACAAACCCTCAGAAGGATGGGAACCCACTTAAGGTCTCCAAAACATAGAGTGGAGGGAAAGGGAATCACAGTCAGGGGTCAGTAAAAAAGTCTGGGCCCTGAGGATAAGAAATAGGTCTGAGCCCTCTTTGGCTCAGTGGATAGAGCGTTGGTCTTCGGACTGAAGGGTCGTGGGTTTGATTCCAGTCAAAGACACATGCCCGGGTTGCAGGCTCAAACCCCAGGAAGTGGCATGCAGAAGGCAGCCAATCAATGATTCTGTCATCATTGATGTTTTTCTCTCTCCCTTCCTCTCTGAAATATATATATATATATATATATATATATATATATATATATATATGTATGTATGTATATGTCTGGGGTGATCCAGAAAGAATATTGTTCAGCCTTTCCCAATTCTCCTTGAAGCTTTCTCAGAAAGTGACTTCATAAGCTCTTCTTCACTTCTGATAGCTTCTCTGAAAGCTGTTCTGGGCAGTGGATGGACCTGACAGCCTTTCAAGGTCTCTGCATACAACCCTCTAACACACTAAGCTGAATTCTCGTTCTGCAAACTTTCTTGATGATCTTTAATGATTAGACATTTATACATCTGGGACCTATTTTACTTCTGAAAGAAAAGGATAAAGTCAACTTGGCTACTTTTGGAACCAGGACTTCTGGAAGGAAAAGGGAAACCAAAATTCCAAATCCCCACTTTACCAAATACAGACAATTCTACAGATAATTTCTGCTTTGGGTTTTATTCTTTAAAAAAAAAAAAATATATATATATATAAATTTTACTGATTTCAGAGAGGAAGGGAGAGAAGGGTGAGAGAGAAAGATCAATGGTCAGAAAGAATCATTGCTCGTCTGCCTCTCGCATGTTCCCCACCCGGGACCGAGCCCGCAACCCGGGCAAGTGCCCTTGACCAGAATCGAACCCAGGACCCCTCAGTACGCAGGCCGACGCTCTCTCCACGGAGCAGAACCAGCCAGGGCGAGAGAGGAGAGAAAAGAGTTACCTCGGGGCCCTGACACGTGGTGGGGAGGGTCGGCGCTCCCACGTGGGGGAGTGATGCCCATCCTGGGGGCACCAGCCATCTCTACGCAGTGCCTCCGTGCTCGGGCGGGCGCTCCAGGCACCCACTTTTCAGCAGGTCATTTCCACGCTCCTGCTTGAAGGGGCCGGGGCTCGTGGGCGCTCGGCAGGTACCACATGGCGGTGCTTGGGCGGGGCAGGGAGCAGAACTGGCAGTTTCGCGCCCCAGCGGCGTCAGGCTCCGTGTGGCCCCGGCCGGCGCTAACCAGCCGTACGCACCCCTCTTCTGCCTTGTCTCCCCTGTAAAGGCACCTGATGCCCCCCATGAAGAAAGGCCAACAGCAGCAAAGCCTGATGGACAGCATGCAGCCCGGGAAGCCCGGCGACTGGGAGATGGAGGGCAGGAAGCACGAGAGGCCCGACAGCCTCCTGGCGCCGGCGCAGTTCTGCCCGGCCGAGCAGGACGGGAAGGCGCTCTCGGGGCCCCTGCAGTCCATCCCGGAGATGGACTTCGAGCCTTCGCCCGCCGAGCCCTCGCTGGGCAACGTGGAGCGCTCCCTGCGCGCCCAGGCCGAGCTGCTGCCCGACGCCCGCGGCTTCGCGCCCTCGGCCTACGAGGAGTTCGAATACGGCGGCGAGCTCTTCGCGCTGCCCGCGCCCTACGACGAGGAGCCCTTCCAGGCGCCGGCCCTCTTCGAGAACTGCTCGCCCGCCTCCTCCGAGTCCAGCCTGGACATCTGCTTCCTGCGGCCCGTCAGCTTCGCCATGGAGGCCGAGCGGCCGGAGCACGCGCTGCAGCCGCTGCCCAAGAGCGCCACGTCGCCGGCGAGCAGCAGCGGCGCCTACAAGCTGGAGGTGGCGCAGGCGCAGGCGCAGGCGCACGGCAAGGCCAAGCCGCTGAGCCGCTCGCTCAAGGAGTTCCCGCGCGCGCCGCCCGCCGAGGGCGTGGCCCCGCGCCTCTACAGCACGCGCAGCAGCAGCGGCGGCCGCGCGCCGCTCAAGGCCGAGCGCGCCGCGCAAGCGCACGGCTCGCACGGCTCGCACGGCTCGGCCGCCGCCGCCGCCGCCCGCGGCGCGCCCAGGACCTACTTCCCCCAGCAGAGGTCCCAAAGCGAAAAGCAGACCTATTTGGAAGTAAGGAGGGTAAAGTAAAACCGAACCCAAACCCGGGCCTACCTGTCCAGGGAGCAGCCTGGCCTCACCTGCAGTGTGGAGGGGGCCTTGCCAGGTGGGGAGCGGCCGGCTGGGCGAGTCCCAACGGCCTATTAAGGCAGGTGCTGGGGTCAAGGCTTGTCCTGACCTCAGATGCCCTCAAAGGAGAGTGTTAGCGTCTGACCTGCACTTGGCACCGAGACACAGTTGGCATGCCCTGCATGGATATATATGACGGCAAAGAGATCTAAAAGACACAGAGTCGGCTTACACCTGCTTCCCCGCCACCCCCGCACCCACGGAAAGAGTTAGGGGTCTCCTCGGCCTTCCTGCACAAGCTGCAGCGCCTCAGGGTGCTTCACTTTAAAATATATATATATATATATACATATGTATATATATGTATATATATATATACATATGTATATATATATATACATATATATATATATATATTTGATTTTTTACAGAGAGGAAGGGAGAGGGATAGAGCGTTAGAAACATTGATGAGAGAGAAACATCGATCAGCTGCCTCCCACTGGGGATGTGCCCACAACCAAGGTACATGCCCTTGACCGGAATCGAACCTGGGACCCTTGAGTCCGCAGGCCGATGCTCTGTTCACTGAGCCAAACTGATTAGGGCAGGGTCCTTCACTTGCAAAGCATTGCAGGCAAGTCCCCGCCTGCCTGTTTCTTCCTTTGCCGGTGAGGCACACACGCCTCCTTGTTTAAATGTTCAAAATATCCAACACTGCCGAAACCGGTTTGGCTCAGTGGATAGAGCGTCGGCCTGCGGACTGAAAGGTCCCAGGTTCGATTCCGGTCAAGGGCATGTACCTGGGTTGCGGGCACATCCCCAGTAGGAGATGTGCAGGAGGCAGCTGATCGATGTTTCTCTCTCATCCATGTTTCTAACTCTCTATCCCTCTCCCTTCCTCTCTGTAAAAAATCAATAAAATATATTAAAAAAAATATATATCCAACACTGCCGCCTCACTCCACTCCCTGACCCGTGCTAGCTCGCGTGCAGCTTGGGAAGACACGAGTTGCCCTGCCTCACGGTGGCCTCCCTGCAAAGTTCACGGCAAAGACAAGCTGGTTTCCCGTTGACTGGAAACAGGTGTCACGTGACTTTGCAGACTCCGGCGGGACGGAGACAACACAAAATAGCCAGGGAAGCATTGATCCACCAGCTGGCCTTCATGTCACCGTTTAGTATTTTGCTATCTGACCTTGGTCTGAAACTTTGGGGACAGTTAATGAGGTCAGACCCTAGTCTTTAGTCTTTAAGAAAGAAAGACAGTATGCTTTCTGCAAAGAACACCTGACTAGGTGTGGGGAGATCTGTGTTCTAGTCCTGACTCCGCTGCCAAATAGCTGTGGGCTTTGGGTCAGGGCGCTTGGCTTCTCTGTGCCTCCAGTTTTCACATCTGTAAAAATAGGACAATATATACCTTTCCCACCTCACAGTGCTGTTGTGAGGATCAGGACAAAGAAGATAAACTTGGTCAATATGCTTTTCAAAGTATGGAATGCTCTACAAGTGCAAGATATTATCAAGAACATGATGCCACAGAAAGATTTTCCTTAAACGATTAATAGACTTAGTTTCTAAATAGTCCCTAAAAGCCCATTTCTCAAAATGTGGTTCTTGGGCCAGGAATGAATGCATTACCTACCTGGGAGCTTGCTATAAATGCAGAATGTGGGCCCCATCCCAGACCTACTGAATCAGAATCTGCATTTTAGCAAGATTCCTAGATGATTCATAGAAACATTAAGTGCAGTGGGCAGGGGCATACCTTACACCACAGCTTTTCAAAATCTTATGTGTGTTTAACTCCAGAGATTCTGGTTCAGAAAATCTGGGTGGGGCTTAGGGATCTATATATATATATTTTTAAAATATATTTTATTGATTTTTGATTTTTACAGAGAGGAAGGGAGAGAGATAGAGAGTTAGAAACATCGATGAGAGAGAAACATCGATCAGCTGCCTCCTGCACACCTCCTACTGGGGATGTGCCTGCAACCCAGGTACATGCCCTTGACCGGAATCGAACCTGGGACCTTTCAGTCCACAGGCCGACGCTCTATCCACTGAGCCAAACCGGTTCCGGCGGGGGATCTATATTTTAAATAAAGGCCCCAGTTGATCCTGTAGTGTGGTTCAAAACCACACTTTGAGAAATACCACACTAACCCATCAAGATGTTGGTCTCCATGGTTTAGTTTTGAACCTTAGTAGAATATCAGAGAATCTCTAGATCTGCCACTACAATCCCAAGTTAAGGTCTCAAATTCAAACCCATATGTTTCTTGGAAAAAAAAAAAATTATCCCCGATCTTTGCTTCTCTATCAGCAAGCAGTTATCCATCTAATTCATGAAACTTTCAGGGTGGCTTTTGTTTTGACTTCTTGGGTTCAAAATTAAGCATCTATTTTTGTTTGCTTTGAATTGCAGTCACCTTTCAGTAAATGTTTTGTTCATATGGAACATAAATATATATTCATATCTATTTTATTTAGCACATCTCACAGTTAAAAACAAACTAGAGAGTTCACAAAAGATAGAGCCTTATTTTTACTTTACATTCCAAATCCCACGAACTAAGAATTGTAAAAGCTGTATTAAAGGCATATGTGCAGGTTGGAAATATTAATTGATATTTGCTTTTAAACAGATGTGACCTCTTAAAAACTTCTTCTTTTATGTCTAAAATGAAGAGTTAGGAACATTAGTTTAAAACAAGTATTAAAATCAAGCCACTTTCTTATTTTGTAGAAAGAGAAACATACCCAGAGCTGTGAGGGTCCTACATCTGGTATTTGTGCCAGAAGAAGTTATTCTCTATACTCTTTAAACATTTGCCAATTTCCTTTAACCCCTGGTCTTTAATTATTGTTATATCATATAGGATTATGATATAGACTCTAGACTCTTTGCCTTGATACATAGAAAATACTGCTACACTCAGCAGAAAATATCCTCTTTTCAACTACTAATTTCTCAATTAGCCTAGGTTTGCTGTAGTTGGAATAGGGTACCCACCATTAGCCTTTGGGGGTGGAAGAGGAAAGTGACCGAGCTTAAAAAAAAAAAAAAGTGTCCCACAGTCAGGATAGATGTTAACGATGGAACAGAGTGAAAAAGAAATCCCTCTTTTGTGTTTTCAGGAGATGCACTTAGAAGACACCACCAGATTCTGTCCAAAGGAAGAAAGAGAAAGTGAACAAACGTCTTTCAGCGATCAAAACCCCAGGCAAGACCAGAAAGGGGGCTTTCGCAGCTCCTTCCGCAAGCTCTTTAAAAAGAAGTGAGTAGCCCTTAGACAAGACAGCATTGTAACTCATTTCCCTTTGGGCTGAGTCTTGAGGTTTTAATAGTAATAAGTATGGAGTAGCCTGGTTTCACACAACGGCTTCAAGCTCAGTGCCTGCTCCCAGTAGCCACGATTCATGCAGGTGAAGATGTTTCTCCTTGTAATCTCCTAGAGTAAAAGCAAACTCAGCTCTGTCCTCTGCCTCTTCTATCTTTTAGCCCTACTTCCTTGTTCCCAAAGTCACGTGTCCTGAGCAGAGTGAGCAGAGGCGGTCCCCTGGGAAATGAGCTGGTGACAGTGGAATTCCTTTTAGCCTGGGAGGAGTGGGATCCTCTATGGGAGTTGGGAGCAATGGAAAGTTTTCTAAGGCATCTCAGCACTTCTGCCTGTAGGGCCCTAGAGTACTGTTTATTGGGACTTACACTGTCTTCCCTATCTGAAATGATTGAATAGATTTGGCGTGGGCCTTAGTTTAAAAAAATCACTGTAATGGAGTTTCCATACTCCATAGGAGGCAAAAACAAGCCATTTCCCTTCTCTGGTCCTTCTTTTTGGCCAGCACTTACCATCCCTGTCTTACATACTGGGAGACAGTGGTCTAACCCCAGCATGAAATGTAAGGAACATACTGTGCAAGTCCAGCCATTGCACACCTGAGAAACTGCAGCCTCTATTGCCACGGGTCCTCAGGCCTACTTCACTCTTCCTTAGAGAGATTTTCCCCTGCTGCTTAGTTTTACTTGGTGGAGGAGGTTCTTGCAGTCAGTTTTAAACAGTAAGTCTTCATATTTTAGTGGATGGAAAAGTTAAGGACATTATTGCTGCCGTTGGAGAGTTTCTAATAAATGAGGAAGCACAGGAAAATCACATTCTTAAAGGTAGAGGTTCCTGGGCTGATCTAGATAATGAATTATCCTGGTGAAAGAATTGGGGGCAGGCCTGGAGTGAGGACTCTTTTTTTGATAGTTTGTCTAATTCTTCTCCCTTGGGGAGAGTGGTACTGAGATCAGTGGGTCTCTGCTGGTCCTCACCTGTTGTTACTGGAAGAAGGGGAAATAGGCAGAGACAGAAACATGACTCAATCAGAAACAGCCCTACCCTGCAAAGTCCCCTTTCAGTTTCGCTAAGGCAGCCCCATGCACACAGGCATGGCTTTTGCTGGATCCCCTTGATTTCGGGTGAGGAGTTAAGAATTGTCTCTCTCTTTAGGTTCATAGACTTAGTGCCTACTTGTGTCAAGAGTGGAGAAACCTGGAGGCAGACAACTCCCCTGCCTGACCTTGGGATTTAGGTTCCTAAATCCTTCTAGCTGTGGTTCTCAACCTTCCTAAGGCCGCCACCCTTTAATACAGTTCCTCATGTTGTGGTGACCCCCAACCATAAAATTATTTTCGTTTCTACTTCATAACTGTAATTTTGCTACTGTTATGAATCGTAATGTAAATATCTGATATGCAGGATGTATTTTTATTGTTCGTGACCCACAGGTTGAGAACCGCTGTAAGGGCACTGCTTGAACCTTTGTCTTTTTAACCACAGTATTCCCAAAATACACAGCCACTTTTTGCCCGCTGCCATTTATAATGACTGGGTACTGTCTGTTGGAAAGCAATGAGCCCTGGATCCACCACTGTGTTTTTTTTTTTTTACAAACTGCCATGTTTTGGAGAGATGGAAGAAAATGCTGTGCAGTTACCTGAGGCAGAGGAAATAGATTTATCCTCTCTGTGTCCAGGGGGCAGAAGTAGGAGCAATGGGTGAGAGGAAGAACTTTCTAAAAATGCAACTGCCTAGAACTGGAGCTGGCTGCCTGGTGAGGGAGTGGGTTCTCTTTGGTAGAAGGTAGATGACCCTGGTCAGGGATGTTATGACAAGGATTCCCACCTGGGTGAGAGATTGTCCAGGACAGTCACCTGAGTCATGTCCAGGGCTGAGATTTGCTTTATCTGTAGTTTGACTTTGTTGTGGATCAATCTGCATAATTACATCTTTTTAACATCTGACACAAGTAATTAATGTGGCCTTGGGACCCATAATTTTAAAGACTCACTGTGTGGAAGACCCTATTTTATCTTTCTATAGCCCCTTCACAGCCCTCAGTACAATGCTGAGGACTTTCTGTGTGGACGCTTCAAATTCATGTTGGTTAATTGCTTCCAGTCATCTTGCAACTTTTTGGGATCCTTCTTAGAACCAAATGGATTCCCTTACTCCTCTTATCTCTTCTCTTATATCAGTCCCTCCTGCATCAATCCTATTGCTGCCACCATACTTTGTATTTAAGTTTCGAAGCGTTACATGAATGGCCACACAGATGGCTGCTTCCTCTGGCAGGCTTTCCTGGTTTTTTACATCTGGTGTAGGACTGTGAGCACTACCAGGAGATGCTTGCTTATCGCCTTATGTCCAGGGTACCACAATGGGCACTTTGGGGGTTTGGCCTGGGATCAAGAAACAGCTTGAGTGACTTTTCCTGAGCATTTCCCTGCAAAGACCATGGGACGTTTGCTTCATTATGCTAAGGTAAAGAGGAATGACAAGGAAGCCCCAGTGTAGCATGGAAATGCCAGGTGCTCTTAGCTGAGAACACACCCTTCTTCTCATCAATTAGGCATTCTTTCTTGTGTGCATGTGCTTTGTGAGACACTTGTACAGGAATCATGAAAGACATAGTCCCAGGTGCTATGTAGGAGCTTCATGTAGGAGCTGTTACAGAGGACTCTGAAGTTAGGTCTGTGGACAGGCAGATGGAAGAACCAGCAAGAGACTCAGGTCCTTCTCCTCCCATGTGGTTGGGAGATCATTTTGGCAGCAAGCCCTGTGACTAGGAAGTGGTTTACCCTGGGGACTGGAACCATGCCAGAGCCTGGCCTCAGAGGTCCAGAACGGACCAGTGCCAGAAAAGCCGCCCGTGTCACATCTGCGGCTCACTGCCTGCCTACCCTACCTCTGGAGGCTCATTCCTGTCTACACTGACACACTTTTTGTATCCATAGGGGCTTGTTTGGCTGGTGGCCCCACACACCCAGAATGCTGCTTCGGGATGAAGCTAGGCATGGAGCCAGATGCAACAGAAAACCTGGGAAAGGGTTCTCTTCCCTCTGAGGCTGGGAGGGCCGGATGCTCATACCCACAAGGATTCAAAAGGGAGAGTCAAGTTGACATCTTTAAAAAAAATCCTGAAAAATACCCAAGACACTTGGGGAAAAGAATGATCCCCTGTTTCTATCTCAGGCACATCTGTCCTGGGTAGATAGACACCAGGTCATATGTCTCTGAAAGCTGTCCAGAATTAATCAGAAGAAAGATCGCATATCTTAACGTTTGAAAAGGTTAAGTGACTTTACAGTTTTAAATGAGGAGTCTTAGAAGCCAGGAGCAGACCTAGTGTGATAGGCTGATGCTGGACTGAATCCTTATCCCCCTGCCTTTGAGAGGATGGGAGGCAAACTATCCCATTCTAGAAGATCTATATGGAGGTTGTCAAAGACTCAAGTGTAGACTATCCTGAAGTCTCAGGCAGATGTTACTTCATATTTGTATATAAATCTTGCACTTAGGTTAATAAGAATTCTTGGTTTGGGGTGTGACATAGGGGAAAAGGATTATGTAAGACAGTTTAAGAAATGCAAATGCTCTTCCTTTTTATCCTCAAATCTGGGAGCAGTGGAAGATAAACAATACGACTCCCAAATAATTAATTCTACTTCTTCTCTCATTCTGTTCTTCTTTAGCACTTTATAACTTACACACCTCAGAGTAGCTCCTTCCCAGTCATTACCCTCCCTCCACCAATCACATCAAAATATTTCCAGTCTGAATCACACACAGAGAGAGTAGTTCTGCCGGGCCCCATATAATTGAGTATCTGAACCCTCTTCTTTTGGTGTCTTATCAGCTGTTTATGCATATGCCCAGTCTTGGCTGTGGGACAGACCATGTAATAGAATACAGGACTACTAAAGAATCAATTGATAATTTTACCCTCACCTTCTTTTTTACCTCCTAAAGACTAATCTCAAGTCCTTTATACATTCATTCTTAGTTTGGAGTTCTTTCTCATTTCCCATTGTATTTCCCAATATAACTTTAAAATTGAAGGAGATAGTTGAAGGGATGACACTGTACATTACTCAAACCTTATTGTGTTTCTCAATAGGTTATTTGAAGTCAATCCCTAAGTTAAGGATCTTTAGTGTACTAGGTTCTGTTTAGCACAAAAGAAGTAAAAGAAATAGTTGCAGTCCATTAAGAGCTTACAGCCCAAATGTAAGGGTAACCCAGCTGCAAGGTTGAAAGATAGTAAGCACTCAGCAAACATGTAGTAAGCGAAAGCTCATTTGTCAGTCACCTTGTTGATTACTAGGAGATATGCCCCTTATTTCTCCAGGGACATGTCTCCTAAAGCTTTCAAAGCGGACAGTCTTTCCAATCAGAAAACCAGCCCTTCTTAGGTCAGAGGGTTCTGTGCCCCAGATTCCACCCCCTCCTCCCTTCCCCAGCTCCAAACTTTCAAGGTTCATTTGTAGCAAATTTAACTTGGATGGTTAGGTGTCAGAATGTACTGGTAGTGTTGTACCCTTACCCAGCAAGTGTTTGCCTGCCTGTGTCTTCAGTGCCTGCTCAGATCTGCCCTGTACTCAACAGCCATGGCTCCAGGAGCTCCAAAGCCATTGCTCGTTTATAGAGAAAGGGAGTAAAAGCAAATACTCTGGCCCTTTCTTCTCAGTCTGCAGATGATTTCCAAGTAATTTAGGTCAATATTACTTCAGAGCCTAACAGCCACATCTTTGGAAGAGTCCAGCTGTCGAAGTGGCCACATACCATGTACGCAGTGTAGAGGTCAGTTAAAATTGTCTTAAAAAAGGATGAAAATGAGCTTTTAGTCATGGCTACAGCGGATGCCAGATTTTTTAAAGGATTTGCAAGTTAGCCATTAGTTAATTAATAGTTAATGTCAAGAAGCACAGAGAAATTCACAAACCTGGAGACACACAGAGGTTGTTTATGAGAAGAGCAGTTAAAAAAGAAAAAACTAAGCTGAGTTCGTGGACTTTGAAAACTAGACAGGGCGATTTTGGCATTTGTTTCAGAAATGGGAACGCATCTGGTGAAGATTTCTGTGGTCCTTGGGGCTGGTGGTGACATCAAAGCTTTCCCATTTCCAGGTAAACATTAAATAGTTGCATGTTAGAACCGTCAAATATGACATGTTGGGTTTTGGAGAGATCAGATGTAGCCAAGGGGAAATGTGAGGTAGAGATTGCAAGTTTTGACTAATGACTTTCTGATGAGAAACTGCCACGTTAGGGGAACAATTTAGGAAAAAACATCAGCCACATTCAAATCTTGCTTCCTACTTCCTGCCCCTAAAACTTAATAGGCATTCCCTAGTCTTCTGGATAATAGACGATATGGGGGAAAGAATGAAATGGTCCATATCTTCCTAACATTTTGGACACAACTGTACTTGTCAGGGATGACTTGAATTGGAGGCAGGTGGGAGTTCTGAGAGGCGAGAGAAGGCCAGGAGTTCTACTAGTAGGTGGGCTTGTGGAGGCTGTTTCAAGGGAGAATTCCAAGGGGGCTCCTTGGAAAGGAAGAGGACTTTCACCCCACCCAGATACCATCTTATCTGATGACTGCCCAGAGGCACTTGGGTTGAGTAGTTTTTCTTCTATGCATTGGGATGTAGTAGGAAAGTGCTCCTTACAGACCAGAGGTAGAAAGCATGCTGGGCATCTGTGGCTTCATCTGTAATACCAACTATCAGGGTGAAAAGTAAAAATATCTAGTCAGTCATCAGGTTTCCAGACATTAGGATTTTATTCTTTGTGTGGATCTAACTTCCTTCCTTTAATAAAGTAAAAAGGATGTTTAAATTCTGCCCAGTAATTTCAGTAAATGATAGTCATAATGAGCTTATCTAATAACAACAATGTGGACTCATAGTATACCGATGGCAGGGAAAGGACTTACTCTTCTCTGTGGGTAGTGGAAGCATGCCTGACTCTGCCTCCACATATGGAGAATTTCTTTAGTTGTGTAGGAGCTTTGGACAAAGAACTTCATGTCTAACATCACTTTCATACATCCTACATGAGGTCTTTAAGATACTGGTTTCTAGTCGTTGGGATAGTTTTACCTATTCTAGCTCAGAGTTTAAGCTAGCCAAAGGGCCCCAGCCTAGCTTATCAGAGGTTTTCCAGAAAGCCTCCTCCCTCCAGGGACTTCTGACATGAACAAACTGGAGAAGGTGCAGAGCTGGAATGGATTACCCAACTGGCTTAACCAAGATAAAGGAAGAATGCACCCTGGACTGGGGACTCAATTGGACTGATCTGAGTTGTTGACTATTGATTGGGCTTGGTCTCCTTCGTGGTGGTTGAGATTACAGAATCTCCTTAATCTGATTACTGTACCAATTTCTGCATTCTACCAAATGTAGCATATATGTGTGGTTGGTTTCAATAAATCTTTTATTCAAAAATGAAAACCAGTAAAAGCAAGAGTTTGTAATGTAATGCCCAAGTTCAGTAAAGACCCTTGATAACCTTGGTTGAGAACAATGAATTCCATCCATTTTAATTTAAGGGCCTTACTTGTTTGTGGAGTAGTTACTTGGTTAAATAAAAAAATAGGATTTCTTTAATTTTCTGAGCTTAGTTCCCCTTTTACAGTGTTATTACACAATATCTTACACTGACATACACAGTTGTTACAATTGTCCCCATAAAGCATTAGAAAGATATTCTCTTTATATTCCCTGCAAATCTTAGTTACACATGTCCTGAGTCATGAATTCAGGGGAAGTAAATATTATTCCAGGTCTAGGAGGTAACTGTTTTACAAATGCAAAACAATTTGGATAGATAAAATATTTGAGAACAATTAAAACCAAATCAACCTGTACTTTATCTGTGTGCTGAGATTTTAGGTCCAGTGGATCAGAATACAGGGAAAAAACTAATGAGAATCCCTCAATGGATCCTTCACCCACCAAACAAGATTTCTTCAGAAACCGACTTGCTCTTGCAAATGACCTTGACCAAGGAACAGCTGTGTAAAACATACTTAAAGTTGTATTGTCAAGTGGTAAGATGAGGATCAAAAGCTTGTATATATATTTGTGTAGGAAAATATATATATTGGTGTATAAATCCCTGAGGAAAACTAATATAAATACTTACATATGAAACTAAATCAACATAAAAACAAGACATTGAAGAGATGAAGATTAGTCTATGGTTGAGAACTGGCTTTTTGAACCTCAACACTTGGGAAAAGGGAAACGAAGACTTTTCACAGTATTACAAAAAAACACAATAAATGTGGAGGAAAATAAACGTTTGTAAGATCAAAACTTCCACCTTGAAGTCATTGTCCTAGTGTGATATTAGCTTGTTCACATTTAACATGGATATGCATTTTATGCTTCCTAGACATTTGGCTTATAATTCACCCCAGTTCTTAGACTCTAAGGCAGTACCTAACATTCCTTAAGGCAAAGGAATCAATTAACAGAATTTATTTTACATGGTGCAATTCTTGGGTTGTGGAGATTTTATACCATGATACAAAAGACACATTGATCTCCAAACAGGAAGAGAACCTTATGAGTAGTATTTCTCATGTTCTATGGTTATGAAAATCAGTAGATAGAGGGAACAATGATTTCTTTAGAAAGTTGGAGGCTAAAAAAACATTGTGTGTGTGTGTGTGTGTGTGTGTGTGTGTGTGTGTGTTTTGCTACAGATGGGAACAGTCCAGAGTCTGTTTTATTGAGCAATCAGGACTGAGATCCCCTAGTGATCTTGAGTGCTACACACACCCTCATGACCAGATGCATTGGGGGGAAAAGCACCGACTGAGCCACATCCTCTTAAAAGTTTCCTTCGCCCTGGAAGGAAGGTGGCAACACATCGATGCGTTAATGGCTCACATATGAGCCATGAAAACTTAGGGCTGGCAGTACCTTATCCTGTTTTCCTGAAGTAAGTTATAAAGAAACAGAGTTTTTAAAGCTCAGACAAGAATCTTTGCAATGAGGCTTGCTTGGATGAGGGGTAATAAAATGTGCTCTGTTTCTACATGGATATGTCTAAGAAGGCCTATGTCCTTGACATGCCCCAAATATCAGAATCATAATAGAAAAAAAAAAATTAGGTTTAAACAATTAGTGTCCATTTCCAGGCTATTGTCTATAATAAATTAGGGGCATTTGGTTACTGTTTATTCAAAATCTTGGCACCCACACTTATTTCTTGGAGAATATTCCTCTAGTAATGCACTGTTTGATCAAATGGGGAAGTTTCACTTTTAAGTGTTACAAGTTTTCTTCTACTTGTCTGGTGACTTACTTAGGAATGCATTCCTTAGCATTTTGAACAATAGGTGGTCTGGAACACGTAGGATTGGCTGCCAAGTTTGGGGGGTTTCCAATATTTAAGTTTAAGTAAGTCAAACTGTCCATTTTCCCAAAATTAATGAACTCCTTTGAAATTAGATTTATCTCTATTATCTGGCCAAAGAAGTTTTGGTGACAGTGCTTGAAGAAATTGTTGTGTGAAACTAGAGTGAATTTTTACACATTATAAGAACATGAGGATGTGATTTAGGTATGACTGAAAATATTATTTTGGGAAGTTGTCAGACATTCAAAGTAGTTAAATTTTTTGTGCCTAACACAAGTAACTTATTTTCCAAAATTAATGGTTTTTTTTGAAGAGCTTAGTGCATAATCTTGGATAAGTCATCAAAACCAGTTTGTTAACTATAAAATAGTGATTTTTATCCCTCCTTCTTGCCTCATTTCCTGAGACATAGTAACATTAACTGCTCTTAATTATCAGCAAGAAAATGAATTGTGTTGTTTCTTTCTCGTGTATATAAACCCATTCATCTAAAGATAGTGAGATCTACTGTAAAAGTCTGTGGCTGGATACCATCTGTGTTTCTAAGTGGGTTGTTTCCACTTACCACTGGATACATCCCATTTCCTCATTATCACATATTCCTTTTCAACCAGGGAAGACCCTTCAGCATACAAACATGCTCCTATTTCTCCAATTTTTAAAGGAAAATAAATCTCTTGACAGTTCTCTGCTTTCTTTTATAGTAAAACTTGAAAGAAGAAACTGCTCCAGTTCCTCTCCTCCCGTTTTTTATTAAATTCAGTTGGGCCCATGCCAGCCCTCACTGCTCATCACTTCACCTTGCTAAAGGAATGGTCCATTCTCAGACATCTTACTCTCCCTATCAAATGGCATTTGACATCCTGATCACTCCCTCCTTCTGAAAGTTCTTCATTAGACCTCAAGGACACAACATATTCATGCCTCCTGTTCATCTTTTTCCATTGGCATTTCCTTCTTGGTCCCAAGTCTCTCCTTTGCTTAAATCTCTTCTTTTTCCAGTCTGCTGGTTTTAAAATAGGACATTTATGAAAGTGATTTCCAATTTTATAGCTCCAGCCCAAAACTCTCTCCTAAACTCCAGACTTATATCTTCGACTGCATCCTTGGCATCTCTCAGATGTCTAATGTACTTACTGAACTTAACATGTCCAAGCCTGCTTCAACCATATATTCCCCACCTCAGTTAATGGTAACTTTGTCCTTCCAAGGCCAAAAACATTGATGTCATCCTTGACATTTCTATTTCTTACAGCCAACTTCTGTTCTATCACCAAATTGGCTGTCTTCCAAATGTGTCCAGACTCCAGCCTCTTTTTCTTTTCTTTTTTCTTTTTTTCAGAGTTTGACCTCTTCTCACCACCTCCACTTCGGTCACATTGGCCAAACTGCCTTCTATTGGGCTAACTTCCTTATTCCCACCCGTTTTTTATTTTTATTTTTTTATTGATTTCAGAGAGGAAGGGAGAGAGAGATAGAAACATCAATAATGACAGAATCATCAATTGACTGCCTCCTACACGCCTCCCACTGAGGATCGAGCCTGCAACCCAGGCATGTTTCCTGACCGGGAATCAAACCACGACCTCCAGGTTCATAGGTCGATGCTCAACCACTGAGCCACACCAGTAGGGCCTTATTCCCACTCTTAACCCCTAATTATTCTCAACATAGCAGCCAGAGTAATCCTGTTAAAATGTAAATCAGATCATGTCATGCCTCTGTTCAAACCCTCATAGGGTTCTATTTTTCTCAAACAGAAGCCAAAGTCATTACAAGTGATCTGGACCACATTAAACCTCTAATGGCATTTTCTATTTCACCTACATTCACTCCTCTCCAGATACAAGCAGCCATACCAAGTATGCTCCTGCCTGTGAGATTTTGAATTGACTGTTCCCTGGGACTTGGTATATTCTTTTCCCAGATACTTGCCATGTCTCATTCTTTCACCTCCTTCAAATCTTCACTCATCGGTCACCTTGTCCATGAGGCTGACTCTGGTCATCCCCTTTAAATTTCACCTCCTGTCCCCTACATTCCCAGCCACCTTGTCCTTGTTCATAGTAGTTGCAACATTCTAATGTATAACATACCTATTTACTTTTATTACCTATTGTCTACATCAGTGATTCCCAAAGTGGGTGCTACCGCCCCCCGGTGGGCGCTGCAGCGATCCAGGGGGGCGGTGATGGCCACAGGTGCATTTTGGGGCGATGAGTAACTGCTATTAAAATTTAAAAAAAATTAATTTCCAGGGGCTGAGTAATATTTTTTCTGGAAAGGGGGCGGTAGGCCAAATAAGTTTGGGAGCCACTGGTCCACATCTTTTCACTACTATTAATCCCACGATGGTATGATTTTTTGTCTGTTCTATTCTGTGCCAACATCGGAACTGTACCTGGAACAATAAATACTTGCTGAAAGTTGAATAATCAGATGGTCCCTTATGAAATGCTTATAACTAAGGTCACGCAAACCAATTTAAGTGGCAATAAACATTAAAGGAAGCTGTAAAGAATCAAACTATGGGGAATTCAGGATGAACCATCAACCTCTTAAAAGATATCTAATAGCAGGCAAATTTTGAAAATATGTCCCTTTCAACTTCACTTACCATTTAATGTGCAACTACTCTGTAAAAGGCACTGGACTTTACACATATCATAGCAGGTCCTTGAATAATAGTGTTTCGTGAATGTTGTTTCATTATAACATTGATGAATACTCTAGGAACTTTACTCTTGTTTATATCAAATAACCCGTGGTTAAATTGGTTTCATTATGTCAATTTGCTTAAAGTTGCAGAACTTATTGGTGACTTTATTGAGAAT
This sequence comes from Myotis yumanensis, assembly GCF_028538775.1. Lineage (NCBI taxonomy): Eukaryota > Metazoa > Chordata > Mammalia > Chiroptera > Vespertilionidae > Myotis > Myotis yumanensis. The sequence continues at coordinate 19,166,201 of NW_027223762.1, forward strand.
TAGTGTACCTTTAAACCCCACAATAGTCACCAATAGTAGAGTAGATCTATTAACCTCATGCATTGATAAAGAACAGAGACTCATTTAATAACTTCTCCAAAGTCACACATCTAGTACGTAATAGAACCAGAGTGTGAACACAGATGTGTGTTTTCAAGGCACTTACTTATTGTACTCTTGTATCACAATGATTCTTCCTTTTCTTTTTTTTTTTTTAAATATATTTTATTGACTTTCCATAGAGAGGAAGGGAGAGAGATAGTTAGAAACATCGATCAGCTGCCTCCTGCACATCTCCCACTGGGGATGTGCCCGCAACCCAGGTACATGCCCTTGACCGGAATAGAACCTGGGACCCCTGAGTCCGCAGGCCGACGCTCTATCCACTGAGCCAAACCGGTTTTGGCTCTTCCTTTTCTTGATGAATCATGAAGGTAGAGAAACCAACTTCTGAAAATGACTATAGTGTTTTTCTTGCCTTCAGTGAAAATCAACATTCCTAAAATGTTAGAATGGGCATAAACTGCTTTTTTGGTTTTACTCAATCAAAGCTCTCCTTCCCTCTGGAAACCATGTGCATCTATCTGCAAAAAGGCGGTTCAGCTGTGGGCTGTGCCTTAGGTACTTAAGCGCCCTGAATCTGTGATGAGCTAACATGATTAAATAGAAAAGCAAACCACCTGGTTAAAACTCAAAGAAAGTGACGTTATAAGAGCCAATTCAGAATTGTTTGACTAATATCAATATTAAAGTTATTTTCCTATAGCTATTGATTACCTAAATTATATACTCAATAATACATACTTGGATTTCACAGTGGCCTACAAGTGAAATTTGGTCTTTAAACTGGGGGCGGGGCACAGGACCACTAATAAATTTTAGCTGTTTCTGAAAGCATTCCTCCAAATACTAGGAATCAAAGTTGAGTCGGTGGTCTCAGTCATTAACTGCCACTTGATGTTGGCTAAATCATCTCAGCTCCAGGCCTCCCTTGCTTCAATTTTTAAATAAGGATATTGGATCTCTAAGGGTTCATCAGTTTTTACATTGTCTAGTTCATCATGAATAACTGCACATTTGCATAATTCTTTACAGTGTGCAACTGTGAACTGTACCTTTCCATGCCACGCCTAGACAGAACTGCTAAATGTCAGGCTGCCGTGTTCCAGCAGGTCTCAGCAAAACTTGCCGATCGAGGAACTGTGATATCATAGAACTTTTATGGGCTACAAATGCCTTAGGCATCTGAAACTTCATCCAGGTGACACCCAAGATCACTAAAGTACTAATTTTCATCTCAAGGGCCTCCCACTCACTACAATCACAGGGCTTGATGCAGAAGGAAATACTGAACTTCTTTTATAATATTGTGATAACAGGAATAAGCACCCCCAAGGCAAGGCCATGATAAAGAGCAAACTATTTCTCTGTGGCAAGTATGAGCTAAAATGAAAGACACTAATGACATTAAAAATAGTGTCCTCTAAGATACCAGTAAATACATGCAAAAATAATACACTGTGGGCTATGTAAGGCATTTTTCTTTATTATTTTTCAGTTTATCTTAGTAATGCCAGAAAAATAACAGCCATTATTTTCACTTTAAATGCAAACCAAATACTGCTGCACATAGAGTACAAAGATTACCTACGAACATAGTTAGGTACAAAGGCCATATTAGATGTATAGACCACACTTTGTTTTTACATTAAAGTAAGACTGACAGCAATTTTTCGACAATTATTTTAGCAAATACTGTGCTACTAAACAAAGGCAAATACACGCATATATACATAAACATGTTTTAACTAAAGTTATACATGTCACTTTGACAAACAAAGGCTTCTTCTCTGGTATTTCACCAGATATTTGCACCCCAAAGTCCCCTGCCCTGATCCCGCCCCCAAATGCTGACTTGATCTGAAGAAAAAAATTAGAGATGTTCTTAATTAAAGGCACATTTGGCAGCTACTGAAAGTGGCATGCATCTCGCACAGGTGCGCGCTCCCTAAAGCCACACATGTGACTTCCACCGTTATGCATCTTGTTTCTTTGAGTGGTAGTCCAATATGATCCACCTTTAGCTAACTTGCTTCATAATTTTGCAGCAATCGGCTACTTAATGCACTATTTTCATTAAAGGCAAAAGGGAAATTTACTCACAGTCGACAAAAAATGCACTTTACGGTGTCAAAAATGGAAAATAAGGCATGAAATTTACAAAACAAGTTACAAGTGCTTTTGTTGTTTAGATTTATCATATAGACCTCATGCTTCTTAACTAGAGCTCAAAACATTGTATTGGCTCATGTATAAAGGATTATGAAATGACTTTAAAAGCTAGTAATGAGATGTTTCAAAAGAAAAATATTAAGTAAACTAAGTCATCATTTTCCCTTATAGTTTTACTGCATAAGTCTTTCAGCCAAACTGATACTAGCCTTGTGATGTTTATCTTACTGGTAAAGATTAATATGCAACACAACAGGACCTGCACTTGTATAACAAACAATATAGGTTAAAAGAACAAGTTAATCTACCCATAGCAGCAGAATACCAAGAAATAAATGGTTAAATTTGTTTCATTCTAAATCTGGAGGGAAAAAAAGGTTTTTCTCAATATTATGTACACTAATAAGTTGGGACACCCCTCCCTCCATTTCTCATTTTGTTGAGCCATTTAAAACTGAATTTAAGCTGTCATTAAAAGACAAACAATGAAATACATGACTAAAGTAAGCTAAACTTGAGAATTAAGACAAGAGCATGATCATAGATACCAACTAACTTTTGGTTTGCTTAATTTTTGATTTGTGGGAAAAAACATTAAGAATTTAGAACTGTAATTTAGCCTCCATCTAAAATAGTACTTGTTTACTAGACTGTTGTTGATTGTAGTATAATTCATGTGGCATGCTCTTTGCTAATTTCAGATCCAGTAAAGCAAAACATTCTTGAGTTGTTAGAGCACAGTAACTTGCTAAATACATATTTTGATACCCAACAACCTTTAATTAAACAAACTTTTAATGTTTGTATATTTCCTGGTAATTTGTACTCTTAAAATACATTGAAGACTGGGAAGAGTAAATAACCTTTGAATAAATTTAGAAACATGTACTTATCTGTTCCTGCTTTTAAAAGTGCTTAGATATATGAAAAGGCTCCCTTTCTGTTATATTAGTTATTAGCCTACTTAAATAAATTCAACCTAGGAACATTTTCATTGTGTGATCCAAAGATAATGAAACATCTAAGAACATTTCTATTTCTAAAAGATATGTTCCATATTTTGAAACCTGGTTTTGAAAGTCATGCTGCTTGACTGTCTTATAATGTCCTGGATTCAAAAGCAGAATTTTTTGGTGATGCATTTATCTTCTCAGCCACTTCTTGTCCCTAAGTACATTTTAGTTACTACAGACAATAAATTTGTCAGCTAGTTAATGTTGCAAAAGTGAAGGCAAGGATATGGTTTTCTCACCACCATTTAAGGGTATCCAATTGGAATTTTTCTAATTAGTTACCACTGCAGAAAATATTTTTACCCAGATGTCACATTTCAAAGTAAAGAAGTATCCCTCTCGCCACAATGCACACAAAGCCAATGCAGTGGTCTCCTAAAACCACCGGTTCTAGAATGGTTCCCTCTTTGCAAAGTATGAATAGAGCGCTAAATCTTGATTTTTTCCCCCTCTTTATACGATCAGGCAGATTGAAAACCCTTATTGAAGGTGAACATACTGGCCAGATACAGAATGGGCTCCAATGTGACTCTTCTCAGGTTCTCATTTGGAGTTGGGGTGGGGTGATTAAAAAGAGTAATGATCAATAAGACATAAAAAGGGAAATCCTAGGGACAATGAGGCTGGTCTAATAAAAACTCATGGGAGATTCTGGAATGTGTATTATGATTAATCTTAGCAGCACTAGTAAGTAGGCTTAGATAAATACTTATTGAATGAATGGTCTTACAGACACTGTGCATACAACAGTGGATTTGAAATTAATTTTTGGGAGACTATTAAAAGGCTACCTACCATAATAGGAATGGTGCAGATATTAAACAAAGATTCAACTCTAACAAATAAGCATATGCTAGGATGGATTGCTTAATGATGATGCAATCAACATTCTGGTCTTAAAGGACTATATACTGTACTATTGTAATGTACACTTAATGCTCTAATACATGTCACAGGAAATTATTAAAGTATTGGGTTTTCACCATAATGCAGCACTTCTAAAATGTCTCTAATGGCATGGTTAACAGAATTGCTGACATGTTGCTTCATTATTCAGATACATGCTGATACTGATGAACTGATGACTCTCTAAGGATGGAACACTGCACATTTCACAGACATTATAGTGGAGATTAAAAAAACTTTTTCTCTTCAGCAAGTTGCATGCATTTCAGTCACAGTATTTGTTAGACTCAGATCAGTACATAGGCTTAATGAATAATCCATATTATGATTTTAACGATGAAGGCAGATGTTCTCTTAAGAATAGTTCTGATAGAGCGAAGACCTCAAGCAAGGTAGAATGTTTAATATAAACTTTAACAAACTGTATACATGTTGCCTAGGAAATTAAAAAACTTACAAAGTTCTGCTTGAAAGATACCCATCCTATTCTAACCAAATACTATCCTATATGCCAAACTGTAACTTCAGATCATCCTTTAAGATGAATACATACATCCAGAACTAGAAACCAAGGCATACCACAATGCGTGCTTTTATGCTTAGTGTTTGTGTGTGTGTTTCAACTGAAAGAAATAAGAATCAACCATTTTATCCATATAATAATTTAATATATGCCAGTCAACAAGGTATTTGTATCTTTATTTAATTAAATTAAAACAGACCTGCCAAGTTTATTATATAACATTCACTATATACACATGATTTAGGCAATGCAAGGTAATTCTAGATATGCTGATAGTTACTCAACTATTAGTAAAACATGAATGGTGTCAGTGATGCCCAGCAAGTACTAAGTGCTTCTTTTCACACTGGGTGACTGCATTTCCACAGTACGGTTAGAGGGTCAGCTACGAGCCATGATGTGGATTACCAGTAAACTTTTGTGGGAGAAGGGGGGAAAAATGACAACCTAGCATAGATTAACAGTCTCCTAAATGTAAATTATATACTTGACAGTTACATTTTTTTAGTAAGTTCTTCTGTCATGTTAATGACACAAAAATTCTCGTTTGAAGGCAACACCACCACGTTTTGTTTGTATCGGGAGGATGGGTGGGATAGACTCTTAAAATTGGTATAATTATTCTTAAAAAATAAAGTACCTCTTTGGTGAAGCCTTGGTACCCATTCAAATCATTCACTGTAATGATCTGTAAACAGGACTGTAGTACATGCTGGGCCTTGATTCCAACAAGGTCAGGCACCACAGCCTTTCCTCAGTCCTTTGAATGATTTTAAAGAAAATATTTTAAAGTCGGACAAGTAAAAGCAAAAGAAAACAAAGGGTTATATGAAGATCCCTGTTAAGTTTTTTTTAAAAAAGTGCATAATATTTTGAATGATAAAAACTGTCATAATGTGGGCCTGCTGGACACGAGACTGTTTTTCCATCCCTTTAATGATAAAGATCACTTCACAAAAACAGGGCTCCAACCCACTGGCTGGGAAAAGTCCCTTTAATTGGGTATCAGGTGCAAACAGCTGTCCAATTCCTCTAGATCAGTCTTTCCATGTTCGTCTAGGTTAAAATTCATTGTCTTATACTGCATCTTGAAGTAGAGTCGTTAGTGTTTGGAGTTCTCATTTTAACTCCTCAGTGCTGGCACATTCAGTGCATCCATTGCCAGCAATGGATTTGGGGACAGGGAAATGTACATCCAGTACAGGGGAACTCAGGAAGAATGGGCGTTCTCCAACAGTGGTGGTCCGTCTCTGTGCATGGATGGGTGTGTGTGCTCCCTTTTGTAAGTTTTTGGAGGGAGTTTAGGGATATGTTGAGAAGTGCTTTGCCGTGGAGGAACAGGTGGCCCAGCAATGGAATGAAGGTCCACTTCTTGTGTCAATGGTGGTGATGGCAGATGTCTCCTCGTGCCATGAGGAGAAGGTGTTTGAGGAGGAGGTGGTGTAAAGGGGGAAGGGCTGTTTGGAAAGAAGGCATTGCTGTGATCACTTTTTTTGCCCAAAGGGGGAGGTTGGAGATGTAGTGGTGAGCTTGAGAAAACATCAGGTGTCCTCACAGGTTCTCGTGGTGGTAATAAGGGAGGGCTTTCAGGAGCATCTGATATGGAGGTCCGGTCTGATATTGAGTATCGTGGTGAATAGGCTTTTGATGTGGGCTGCCTAGGAGGAATTGCTGGGGGGCTGTCCAAATGCTTAGACATAATCTAAGACAAATGAAAAAAACAACAACATTTATTAGTAATTTCACATATGTAGTACCAAGAACATGTTTAAAGTTAAGTTGGGGTTTTCAAACATGCTATTGGAAGAGCCCTAGGTATGGATCAGGTAGTTCTTCATATGTTTTAAATGGGAATGTATGCCAATTCATTAAAAAAATTTTTTTCAATGTTTTACTTTAATTTTTTCAATTTTTGTTGTTTGCTACTGCTTACCTATCAGTCTAATATAAGATCTTTTCTTTTTTAACATAAGTTACCTGTTAATTTTATAATATTAACCCTACTATATTTATATTTCATGTTCTACAAAGAGTGTCTTGATTTATCCAGGTGCTCTGCCCTTTGGACACTTTGAGAACCAATGAATCAAGTTAACAGTTGGCAAAGACAGAAGTTTAAGTGGAAAAGTAGCTGTTATGAGTCTTTAAGGTCTCTTCCAACTCAGAATCTGCATGAAAATCCCACTTAAGAGCATGTCAGATTCACTATTAAAAGGGTTCAGATAGGTAACATTTAGCACTTAAAATGTGCTTTTATATAAAGCTTCAGACCTCTTTCCTTCTTTCTCTCTCTCTCTGTATTTTTAAGAGCTGCTTGAGACTATATTAGTCTTACTTTATAGATTAAATTTGTTTTTTCCTTGATAGTATCTATGACTTAGATTAACAAGGTTTTGATAATATACCAAAAAATTACTTTCAGAATAAAAGAAATACAGTGGGGCCTTGACTTACGAGTTTTTTGAGATACCAGCTGTCTCTCAGCAGATTTTTTGCATTGAGTTGACAGAGTAATTTGAGTTAACGAGCTCCTTAACGAGCTCGGTCTCGGAACAAATTAAACTCGTAAGTCAAGGCCCCACTGTAAACATAGTAAATCTGTATTTAATCCTTGTTTAAACTCCATGTAGCCCAAGTACTCTAATCCAGTAAGAACTAAACTACACATAGCAATTGAGGCTAATGTAACTGTAATGATCCCAGTTTCCAGGTCACAAGGTTTTCCACTTTACCTTAGATGGCGAAGATTCCACAGGGGCTGACTCTGGTCGTCTTCTTGGAGGAACAGGAGGGGGGACAGGCACTTCATCAGTGCCCTTGGTTAAGCTTATAGACGATACTGAAGCAGATCCTGTAGAATGTTAAAATTTTTAAAAAGGTCACAATTTTATTTCACCTATTAATCCTGAAAAGGCTTAGCTGGAAACTGCTTGTATTTATTAAAAGAAATGTACAGAAGTATCAAAAGCAGTTCAATAAACCAATACCCGATAGGATTCCTTTATTAAAGCAAACTGCTATAAAAGCATGCAGAAATATTTTTAGCAGAATTTTCAGAAAAAAAAGTTGCCTAACATATTCTGTTATTTTGCTTTTTGAACAAAATAATATCCCTACTGTTAATTTATAATTGGAATTTTTTAATTTGGGTCTGTCAAGTTTCTGGGAAAGATAGCAAACTATTAAAAACCCTTGGAATGATTATTTTTCTTAAGCTTTTGTGATGGGCTCCCCCCTACCCCCCCGCCAACTTTGTTAGTATAGAATTCTCCTACCCTTACTGGATAGTGCTTGGAATTAGTTCTGATCTTAACCACTCTCCCCAGCAATTCTCTCCAAGGATGCCAGGGAGAGAGAGAATCTAGTGTCTGCAGGAGCGGTCTCTCCTCATTTTCTTAGACATAGGCTCTCCTTGGTGAGTAAGAAAAATCAGGTTCATCATACTCTAATCTACAAGTTTTAATTGTGATGGACCTATTCAAGATGAGTGAAGCAGCCCTGATAATAAAAACAGAAATTACATTAGAAGCTACTGAACCTGATTTAAGAATAAGTTGATGAACTGGCACAAAAAAAGTAAGTAAAGCTTCTAATTGGAACCTATCTTACAGACATTTTGATGACAAGGGCATAATATAGGCATGTGAGTAATTACACTTTGAAAGATATCACTTATTAAGTTGTTAGGCGAGTTTATGAGCACTATAAAAAAGATATGAAAAATACTTAAACAATCATTCAAAATCATACAGGCAGGTTCTTTTTTCCTTTAAGCACTGACAGCTTTTATTTTGACAATTAAATGTTATAACAATATAGAATTTAAAAAGAGTACTTTGTGTATTGATATTAGTCAACCAAGTAACATTTTGATACCTACCTTTTTTTTTCTTATGAGACTATGTTATTTAGCTTATAATTAATATTCCTTGTACATATTTTGAAATCATTTGAATGAAGGACAGCAAAAGACATTAGCTTATTAGTTTAAAATTGATGGAATAATTTGGTAAATTATTAGTTTACTTTAAAATGAAAAGCAAATATCTACAATGGAACTTTATTTTGCTTAACAGTGATGAATAGGCCATATAATTTAAGTAGTTACAATTATAAGATAGTTCTTCTAAAGTCAAATAACAGTTATTTGCAATCTGTGCTGTCGCCAGGCTAAGTGTGTTTTGTGGTTTAGAAATTGCACATAGCTGCCAGCATTCCCATATGCGCATGCATGCTCTTGCTTTTTTATCAAGTTGAGCATTAAATAATTGAAACTCTACAGTTGGAAAAGAGAAATGGTTAAATGTGGAAGCCATCCATATAATACTGTTCTTTTAAAAGAGAAAAAGGTTTTATAAAAGCATAAAAAGTCTGTAAGTTTAAGCAAATCATTTATAATCAAAAGATAGCACAAGTGAAGGCCTCACTTCTAAGATGTTGCAAGCAAGGTGTACCAACACTATCAGACTCAAAAAGAGTTTCAGCAGGAAAGGTTACACTTGGTTTAATTTTTAAAGCCAAAGCGAGAATTGAGTCTTAAACCAAATATACTAACTTGGGCCATGGGACAGTGTAACTTGGATAAAGACGGTATCGCTGCCTGTGAAAGGAAACAAGAAAAAGTAGTTTTTTTTCATTGATATAGTCAACTCAATTGTAAAAATTTAGGATAAAAATGTTACTTCTGTCATTCTTGTTTAAAGAACGGTATAATAGTAAAAGCTCATTACTACTTACTTTTGAGGAAAATAAAGAATTAAATTGAATTGATATCATATTGGGAATTTTGAATATTCCTTTTATATTCACTACTTGATGTCAATAATTAAATTAAAAGCATTCATAAGAAAACTAAAATATGCTATATTAGTGGAAGACTTAAAATAGGTATAAACCCAATTTGAGCAAAGAATTTGCTGGACATACAGAAATATGTTATGTAAGATTTTGAAAACTCAAATTTGTAAAATAAGTAGTAAATAATGAATTTCTGATATATAAATTATAAAATAAAAAGGAATTTCTTACTAATATTATTATATACTAGAGGCCTGGTGCACAAAAATTTGTGCACTCGGGGGGGCTCCCTCAGCCCGGCCTATGCCCTCTTGCAGTCTGGGACCCCTCGGAAGATGTCCACCTGCTGGCTTAGGCCCGCTCCCTGGGGGATCGGGCCCAAGCTGGCAGTCAGACATCCTTCTGGCAGCCCGGCAGCCCTCAGGGGATGTCCACTTACCAGCAGGGAGCAGACCTAAGCTGCAGTTGGACATCCTTAGTGCTGCTGAGGAGGCAGGAGAGGCTCCCGCCACCATCGCTGTGCTGGCAGCCATCAGCCAGGCTTGTGGCTGAGCAGAGCTCCCCCTGTGGGAGCACACTGACCACCAGGGGACAGCTCCTGCATTGAGCATCTGCCCCCTGGTGGTCAGTGTGTGTCATAGCGACCAGTCATTCCTAGTCGTTTTGCTGTTAGGGTCAATTTGCATATTACCCTTTTATTATATAGGATAGAAGCCTGGTGCACGGGTGGAGGCCGGCTGGTTTGCCCTGAAGGGTGTCCCGGATCAGGGTGGGAGTTCCGCTGGGGTGCCTGGCCAGCCTGGGTGAGGGGCTGATGGTGTTTGCAGCTGGTCACACCCTCTTCAGGGTGGGGGTCCCCACTGGGGTGCCTGGCCAGCCTGGGTGAGGGGCTGATGGCTGTTTGCAGCTGGTCACACCCCCTTCAGGGTGGGGGTCCCCCCTGGGGTGCCTGGCCAGCCTGGATGAGGGGCTGGTGGCTGTTTACAGGCTGGTCACACCCCCTTCAGGGTGAGGGTCCCCACTGGGGTGCCTGGCCAGCCTGGGTGAGGGGCTGATGGCTGTTTGCAGGCTGGTCAAGCCCCCCCCAGTAGGGACCCTCACCCCATGGAGGTTTGGCCAGCCTGGGTGAAGGGCTGATGGCTGTTTGCAGGCTGGCCACACCCCCTTTAGGGTGGGGGGTCCCCACTGGGGTGCCTGGCCAGTCTGGGTGAGGGGCTGAGGGCCGTTTTCAGGCTGGCCAAGCCCCCCGGTGACGGAAGCTCCCAGCCTCTCCTTTTTTTCTTTTTTTTTATTCTGGGATTTATTTACCTTCTATAATTGAAACTTTGTAGCCTTGAGTGGAGCTCAGAGCTGGCCAGGGTGGGCGGGAAGCTTGGCTTCCTCCATCGCCAGGGGCAATCCAAGCCTCATGCTCGCTCCAACTCCATGGCCATGGCCAGCTGAAAGCAGGTATCTGGGGTTTATTTATCTTCTATAATTGAAAATTTGTTGCCTTGAGTGGAGCTCAGAGCCAGCCGCGGTAGGTGGGAAGCTTGGCTTCCTCCATCACTGGGGCAACCGAGCCTCCTGCTCACTCCAGCTCTGTGGCTGCCGGCCGCCATCTTGGTTGGGTTAATTTGCATACAGTTGCTCTGATTGGCTGGTGGGCGTGGCTTAAGGAGTAGCGAAGGCACGGTCAATTTGCATGTTTGTCTCTTTTATTAGTGTAGATACCTTTGAAAATGTTCTTGGGGCATATATTCTCATCATAAAATAACTATAGCTTTCGGTATTACCAAACAAACTTGAAAGTGATATAACTTTTTCCCTTCTATATTTTTGAAGACTTTTAAAAAAAATCAATAAACATTTGTTGCTTAGATACATTTTATACAGGCAACTCACTGATAAATTTAGAATTTCTAATTTCAGCAATGTTAATTCTTTAAAGAAAAGAATTGAAAAATCATAAAAGCCAAGGCCCCAAGAGCAGTAAAGTAGAAAAAAACTGAGATAAGAGGTTAATCTATACTGGTTTTAAATCAATATAGTTGTTTAGTTTGGACCATTGCTTTTTAGTTTCTTTGGTCAGAACAAGGATAATTTTACGTTTCAGGTTCAGCTGGCTACACTATTAATTTGATTACTTCTATAGATACAATGGTCTTATTCCCCAGAAAGCCCCAATTTCAAATAATCAAACATTATCTCCTTTCCATCTGTACTAATATTTATTTGGAGGCCATGGATACTAAAGGATAGCAATCCAGCTAATTCTACTAAGTTATCTCTCAGAAGATTAAAATTCATTTTTATACTTTGATATTAAATGAAGCTGTTGCTCTGTCAGTGATTCTCTTCCCTACTTATTAGGCACCTATGACATACAGGGGTTAAGGGAGTATCCAGCTCTAGTGTTTACCTGCTTCTGTATTTTACACTTAGAAAGGAAATAACTATGCCTCCTGGAGATAAGCCTCAAGAACATGGTAGTATACTTAGAACAACATAGAAATAAAACAAAACACAAAGCTCCTGTCAGCTACAAACTGCAGGCTTCTAGAAAGAACGATTACACCTATGCATACACCCTTGTGCACACAGACGTGGACTTGGCTTTGATCATATTCATATACAGCACAGGCTTAGATCCATGCATTTGGTAAATTTGGGGCACTTTACTGATTTGTTGCTTTAAATTAATTGCTTGGTCTCACTGCCTGGAAAATGCTATTAAAAAACCCTCTTATAATTATACATGTTCTAATTAAGAAATAGATACTGAAAATTCTTGTCAGCTAGGTACAAAACACATTTGTTGATAATGACTTAGGAATGAAATGTAATTAATTTTAAAACATAGTATTAATTTGTCCAGTACAAATCCCAAACAATAGAACAGTGGTTCCCAATCTTGGTTATACATTAGAACCCTCAGGGAATTATAGTATACTGCCATGGTTGAAACCACTGTTGAAGATACTCTCTAATTTATAAATGACTCATTCTTGAAATAGGAACAAGCATTTCCTATAAAAAAAAAAATTATATGAACAAGAATAACTTCTTAAATTCACAAAAGCCTATTAAGTGCAAATGTATTTCAGATTAGAAACTAATCACCAACAATCTTCTATAAAGAAAATCTGTGCATTCCATGAAATGCTTGCACTACACCTTTTCTTATCAAAACTTCCCTGATAAGGGATGGAGCTCATGTGTAGCACAAAGATCAGGTCAGACCTTTGGCTCCCTTTAATGCAGTGGTTCTCAACCTTCCTAATGCCGCGACCCTTTAATACAGTTCCTCATGTTGTGGTGACCCCCAACCATAAAATTATTTTTGTTGCTACTTCATAACTGTAATTTTGCTACTGTTATGAATTGTAATGTAAATATCTGATATGCAGGATGTATTTTCATTGTTACAAATTGAACATAATTAAAGCATAGTGATTAATCACAAAAACAATATGTAATTATATATGTGTTTTCCAATGATCTTAGGCGACCCCTGTGAAACGGTTGTTCGGCCCCCAAAGTGGTCGCAACCCACAGGTTGAGAACCACTGCTTTAATGGCTAGGCAGCCTTCAGCAGGAAGGTATAAGAGCACTTCATCCTCTTCTCCTCTTTGTTATAGCAGCAGAAACAGCAGAGAGCTGGGTGGTCTTTCCCTTTACCCAGCCACTGTCCATCACCCCAGAGGTAGACCTCACTGGGACAAGGTGCGGAGCAGGGCTCTGATTTGGAGGGTGTATGTAGCAGCACTAAATAGGTGGCCAGTTTCCTTTCCTCTCTGTCTTCACAAAGCTTTCCATGGCCATTCTTGCCCATTCTGTAATATTTGTGTAAATTCTACAGCATTTATGCCTTCACTACTCAATAGCATCTTCTCTGGTAAAACTTGCAATCTCACTGAGAGATGAAAAATAATCATAGCGCAAAGAGAACCATAACATTTAACAATGGTTAAGCATTTAACTATGATTATCTTTGTACTATGATTATTTTTTTTCTCTCTCAGATGTGTGTTTGGCAAGGAGTGAGATATATAACAGATACTGGCTGAAAAAATTAATTATTGGTTTTAAAGTAAATTATTTTGGAAAAGAATGGTAAGAAGCAAAAAAGTACTATTATAACTAATCAAAATTCTAGCCAAATTTTGCCTTTTGAAAAACTTAAGCACTGGAACTTTCTGCCACTTTGTATTGAGTGGAATATGTTCAATGACATAAGAAGGCAGACACAGCAGCTCTTGGCTGCCAGGCCATGGGGAAACAAAAGGAAGTAGGTATTCACTATGATGGTGACACAGTAGCAAGTTGGTGCTCTGGTGAACCCCTCCACACCCAGTACTAGCAGATCTGTTGAGCAGAAGTGGGGTCTCGAGCAGATGAGGACCTTTAATACACATATGCCACTGATAAATCTTAAGTAAGGGACTAACTGAGCATACAGATGGTTTTATATTATGCTGGTTTATTTTATTTCAAAATCAGTTATTTTAAATGTTATTGAGAGCAAAGGGAATAAGTAATAGGGTTATCTTTATCACAAAGGAAAAAATTGAGAAAACCCTCAGGCTACGATTATAAAACATAACTCCTGAAACAACAGTTTCTCCACTTGTCCGGCAATTTAAGTTAATATGGTTCTCCTGTCACCTATGACAAAAGCACTGCATTCCAAACCATTCCTCTTCCCTATTTGACTCACCATTTAGAGCAGGGGTCCTCAAACTATGGCCCACGGGCCACATGCAAATACAAATATTGTGTTTGTTCCCGTTTTGTTTTTTTACTTCAAAATAAGATATGTGCAGTGTGCATAGGAATTTGTTCATAGTTTTTTTTTTAAACTATAGTCCGGCCCTCCAACGGTCTGAGGGACAGTGAACTGGCCTCCTGTTTAAAAAGTTTGAGGACCCCTGATTTAGAGATTTAGTACTAATAGGGAACGTAATGTGCTTATCTCTTGTTTTTCCATCTTTTCCATTTTTAGCTACTTCTTAAACTAAGAGAAGTAAAATTTGCAATTAATGGCTTTCATATGATTTCAATAATTTATTTATGTGGGAATCTTTATAATATATAGACCTTAACCATCTGCCCTAGGGAAAAAGCCCTGCAAACAGTTAAAATGGGTCAGAATAAATAATGATTTTAGGTCAGGTATACTGCAAATAGAGTTGGTTTTATTTTATTACTTAATTTAGGTGGTTGGTGAGTTGGGGAAAATTAATGGGATTTTCTTAACCTGGTGTTTATTTGAACATATCAAAAATATCTGAGAGCTTACTATGTGAATAACATGGCTCCATAATCCTCAGTAGCCAAATAAAGCCAAGAAGCAATACTTCTCAAAACAAATACACTTTAGGTGGTATAAAGACAAGACAAACTGCCTGGTAACTACAAATATATGGATGGATAACACAGGAATAAATAAATAGAATTCTGGGTCAAATAAAAATATATATACCTCCAAAGAATAATTTTAAGTTAATTTTTGTTAAAAAGTTAGATCCTCTGAGTTGGAAGAAACCTTAAATCCAGTTTGATTCCCAGAAGGCTCAGTAAAAGTATTTTACCTAAAATCAGAAAGCACACTAGCAGACTGGAATGACAAACCAGATTCCTAACTGCTGGGTCAGTGCTTCTCAACCTCCTCCCCCTGCCTCTGACTATTGGTTTTATTCCGTCAAATAGTAGGGTAGAACTGGATCTGCACAATGAGCTAATCAGCCAATGGGAGGAACATATGGAAGTGGTTGTGGAGGTTAAAGGTGATTTGATTCAAGTGTTGATTTAATAATGAACAAGTGAAAAAAGGTTGTGTGTTTTTAGAGCTTTAAAAGTCTGAAACTTATTAAATAATTAATAGGAGTAGGGGGATCTATATATAAAAGGTAGCTCCCTAAAGCAGTGGTTCTCAACCTTGGCTGCACATTAGAATCACCTGGGAATCTTTTTAAAACCCTGATTTCTGGGCCTCATCCTCTGGAAATTCTGTTTCTTTGTTATGGGGTGGGGCCACAACATTAGTAACAAAGAAAAAGAATTTCCGGAGGATGAGGCCCAGAAATCAGGATTTGAAAAAGATTCCCAGGTGATTCTAATGTGCAGCCAAGGTTGAGAACCACTGGTATAGACTGAGAAAGGTTAAGTAGGAGCTTGAATTTGATACACTGTGAAATTAAAAACTACAAAGTCTGGTGGGAAGGGAATGAGTAGTATTCAAATATAATAATTTTGGAGACAGCTTTTAAAGCCCGGGACTAACATTCCTTGCAGGTTTTAAGCATTAGCTTTGTTTCCTCTGGATAGGACATACGCATTTTAAGTTCACTGACAGAAAACAAATGCTCAAATGAAGTTGAAATTAGCAATTTCATCACCAGGTCTTTTGGTAAAATATAATAAATTTAAGGAGGACTGTTCCAACCAATTTTTTAACAATTATAGATTGCTGGAGTTTAGAATTTGTTTTCTATTTTTATAATCTCTTTTGAAATGGCATTCGATTTGTCTACAAATTTACAAAAAATAAAAAAAATTATACAGATCCTTTTTTACCTCTAGCACATATAATACTAACAATTACTTTAAAGCACTTAAAATTTTAGCACCTACTTGAGTGAAAAGGGCTTGAATGATCAGAATCAAATACGCTGCAAACATCTGTGGTACTAGAGGCACCAGAAGCAGGAGGAGGTGTTAACGGTGTTCTTGGAGAATTTGGTGCAGATGCTGTACTTTCTGTTTCACTTTCAGGGATCCTACTATAACTAATTTTTCTTGGCTCCTGCTGCAGAGGTGTGGGATGTCTCATGGTACCTGGTCTTGGGTTTGATGGACGAACACCAGGAGATTTTAGGGGATAGTTATATTTTTTTGGCTGTAGACATAAAAAACAAACAAAACCCATAATACTTACAACACCATAATAGAAAGGAAGCTTTTTCTATATGTCTGGTAAAATTCAATTAATATCTAGGAAAACCATATACCATCAATAAAGAATTTACACAATGAGTTTAGAATTTGTTTAATATCCCATTTCCATAAAGCTTTGGTTATCTAAATTACTAGGGAATTAATTTCTTTAAATAATTGAGTCTTAGTCCTATAAATACCAGAGTATTTGTTATTTTAATATTTTTAGATGGAAATCTTTCTAAGATATGCTGTATATTTCTCTCACTTTTTAAACAGACCATGTTGAACTGATTTAACCTTCCTGGAAAAGCCAGGATCATTATTATGAACTACTAGAGGCCTGGTGCACAGATTCGTGCACTGCGGGAATCGGGCCAAAACTGGCTTTCTGACATCCCTGAGGGGTCCCAGATTGCAAGAGGGTGCAGGCCAGGCAGAGGGACCCCCACTGGTGCATGAATCTATGCACTGAGCCTCTAGTATGTATATAAGATCTTTGGTCAATCTCTTCCCACCCTCCCCTCTCCACCCTTCCCTCTGAGATTCATCAGTTTGTTCCATGTTTCCATGCCTGTGGTTTCTGCTCCTAAATTGAGCGTCTGCCCCTTGGTGGTCAGTGCGCATCATAGCTACCGGTCGGCCGGTCACTTAGGCTTTTATATATATAGACTAGAGGCCCACTGCATGAAATTCGTGCATGGAGGGGGCGGGTCCCCTCAGCCCAGCCTGCACCCTCTCCAATCCGGGACCCCTCGGGGGATGTCTGACTGCTGGTTTAGGAGGTCCAACTAAACTGGCAGTCGGACATCCCTCTCACAATCCTGGACTGCTGGCTCCTAATCGCTCACCTGCCTGGTCACCCCTAACTGCCCCCCCTGCCGGCCTGATTGCCTCCAACTGCCCCCCTCTGCTGGCCTGGTCGCCCCCAACTACCCCCCCTGCCGGCCTGGTCACCCCACGCAGCTTGCAGTTCAGTCGTTTGGTCGTCCCTCACTAACACCCCTGCCGGACTGGTTGTAGGAGCCATCTTGTGAGGGTGTGAGGGTTAATTTTCACATTACCTTTTTATTATATAGGATGATACCTTTCTATGCTGTAATGCAGTGATGCCATCAGGATCACTTGAACTATTTTCAAATGCATTAAACTGCCTGAGTTTTCATTTGTATTTATGTTAGTTTTATGGAGCTTTCATAGAGTGATCATTTCTCAGTGATATCAGCATGCCTAATTGGAGCAGACTATTTAACTATTTCCCATTTGCTGTGGTTAATCCGCCTTTTAAAAATACTGCGTTAGGCCTTGAGATATATTCATGTGAGGTAATTACATAAATTTTAATTCACAGACATTTTGAGATTTATATTGGTTACTTAGAAGCAATTTACGTTTACTTTGTGATTCTTGACTTTCTGAATATGAGAGAAATTACATTCAGATCAATGAGATGGTACATTAATTTGGCCAGGCACTGATAAGTAATTAAAAACAATGGAAACTTTATTTTCACCACAAAATTATCTTTAGCCACACCTTATGAGTTACTTTTAAAAGTTGTAAGTACATTTATTTATTGTAAGTGAATTAATATAAATTAATCAATTTTCCTGCTCTTAAAAAAAATCTTGAGCCCTAGCCAGTGTGGCTAAGTTTGTTGGGCACTGAGGGATTGTGCCTAACTATGTTTCACTCTCACATCCATGTTTCTCTCTACCTCTCCCTTCCTTTCTCTCTAAAAATCAATAAACTATTCTTTAAAAAATTTTTTTCTTTAAATCTTGAATAATTTTTTTTTATTTAAAAAAATAAAAACTTTCATATTTGCCTAATTTCTTCATCTATCATTATCAGGATTTATTCAGATTAATACTAATTCTCATTTATTTTGAACCAAGTGGGATATTCCTGAGCATATTTATTAGGCACTTATTCATTACTTTTATCCATTACATAAGCATCTCATCCCGAACTCCTTTATAGAAAATTAATCTGTATAACATACATGGTAGTGATGGCATCACCAAATATAGATGACAACTGAAAAAATATATAAATGTAAAAGAAATATAAATACATGAATGCTTACAAATCTTGGGAGAGGCTTAGGGTTTCGTGGTTCTATTTCTAGGGATTTGTTGAAAAGATAATCTGTAAATTCTTTTTCCATACTATTTCCCATTGGATTCAAGTTTTCAAAGAACCTCTAAAATAAATGCAAAGAAACAATTATTAACATTAAATATTTTAAATTGAGTTTCAAATTCATGAAAATAATTTAAGAAAACATTTAACATAAGAAAATTTGAATTATTTGTTTTATTTTCCTTTTTTGCCTCTATAAAATAAACCTGCCTTTCATCAGGCAGTTAATAAACTTAATCAGAAAAATATATCCTCAAATAATTCAACTTACTTTGATATCTGATTCTACTCGTAAACAATAAGGCTGATTTTGGTACTGCTGGATCTCTCCTGTTATTTCTGCTACTTTCCTCCTTTTGCTAAAGTTTATAAGCTCTTTTCCATGCCTTTTTAGGACCTCAGGGTTGCCTTCTTCTGTTTTCAAGATATTAGTTAGATAAATTCCTAAAAGATATAATGAAATTAAGGATAAAAAAGGAGAACACTAGTTTTCTTTCTTTCTTAGTAAGTGTAGTGATTTTACACTATACCACCTCAATCACCAAAATCAATGAGTCAAGGCACAGATTTCCATTCTATGAAGAACAAGCTAAGTAAATATTAAGAGAAGATTTTTATGAGTATCAAATTCTTCTGTGACAAAATGAAGTTTTATAACTACCCAAGGAAAAAAGAAACCAAATTTAAGAAAATCAATACATTTTTCAGTAGGAATAACCAATTTTCCATACCTGCCAAACCACATATTATTTGATATATCATGGTTTTATAAAAGGAACTTTAAGAATAACCCATCACTAATAACACACAAAAAGGGAAAAATGTTAAGTTCAGAGAATCGTATTTTTTGCTTACTCAGCTCGTGAGGCCTCACCAGAGGTTGTTAGGGTTTGTAATTCAGAGGGAGTATTACTAGTATTTGGATCGATTCACGCATGGACATGTGGAAGGATCTGCAAGCCTATCAAGCACAGGAGTACAGTGGGGCCTTGACTTACGAGTGTCCAGACTAACGAGTTTTTCGAGATAGGAGCCGTCTCTCAGCCGATTTTTTGCTTTGAGTTGCGAGCTAAACTTCGGGTTACGAGCCAGCTTCAGATACCCCACCGCTAGTTGGTGCAGCGAACGTCACAGTGAACGCCACATCAGCCCAGCATCACGTGTCTCACTCGTTCACTTTAAGATTTGACATACAAGTAATTTGAGTTACGAGCTCCGTCACGGAACGAATTAAACTCGTAAGTCAAGGCCCCACATATAATTTATGTACATTCTGGTCTTCAATATTTCTAGAATTAGTGACAAGCTAATAGTTGAGCTCCTTCTCCTCATCACTGCAGGCTGTGAACTGGATAAGGAGAATGAACAAAATAACAGGCACTTTAGTTCTATACACAGCTCTCTGTTGCAGGAGCACTTTAGTTCCTCTCTGGCTCTACCATAAAGGTTCTGGAGCCAACTCTGCTGCTTTCTACTGTGTGATCCTGTGCAAGTTAATTAGCTTCTCTGTGCCTTGTGTTTTTTTTTTAAATCTATAAAGTGAGGATAACAGGGTTATTGTGAGAAATAAATGCATATATAAGGCTTAGAATAGGGCCTAACAAAAATAAATGCTTAATTAGCTATGGTTGTTATTGCTGAAGCTATTGATGCTACTGACCTATTCCCTTATGCTTCTGCCTTTTCCCCTAAAGTACTGACTGTGATGCTTTGCTGGGGAAAAAAGAGTGTGAATATCTGAATTCATTCACTCAGTATACATGTACTGAGTCTCTGCTGTATGCCAAGCACTGCATTAGGTACTGCAGATCTAAAGATGAACAAGACACGGTCCATGACCTCAAGGAATTCAGAGTTTTGAATGTGGGCTCCTACAGTACAATCTGATAAGTGCTATATTAATAGTAATGCATTAGATGCCATGAGAGCAGAAAGGAGGTGTACCTAACTCTGCCTTGAGCTAGTAGAAGTAGAAAAAGCATCACAGATGAGGTGAGGCTTAAAATAAATCTCAAAACATGAATAGAAATTTAATAAGTAGAACAAAATGTAAGGGCATTTTAAGCAAAGCAGCAATGTGTACAATGGCACTGGTTTGTGATGAAGCTTGGAAGGTATACTCAAAGATGGCATATTATTGTATGGCTAGACCACAGGGATCTGATGTGTGGGGAGAAGAAAGAGTGGCAGTATATGACAGCAGACATAGGCAAGGGATTAGGAATTCTAACTCCTTCTCTGTCACTTCAGGCTTTGCATTGGATGAGGAGAACAAACAAAATAACAGGCACTTCTGTTCTAATCATGTATTAGCAGTTCTAAATGCTTTTGTGGTACAAGCATACTTTTCAATACTGAAATTTTTGGCCACATTCTTGAAAAGCTTAAACGACTTGAAATCAATAGTAAATAGTCAGCAATAATGAAACATTATAGACATCAATGCATGTTTGATTTCAGAAAGTATCCAGTTATGTGGTTGAATGACTGAATGGGTGGTGGTGTAATGACTGACTGGAAACATGGGAGATAATAAGTTATGAGATGTTGTAAGTGTCAAAAGTATATTTGAATGAAGTTGCAAAAATGCTTACAAGTGGCATTTTGATAGAGCTCAGGATGAAATTTGGAAATTATTTTCTAACAAATTAATGGCCAGTTAAAAGAGAACAAATGACAAAAGAGGTGGTGTCCAAACTTTGTTGATTGTTTACTACATCAGTAAAAAATGTTTAAGCATGCATCCTCAAAATATATATATAAATATAATTTTTGAATAAAAATATAGAATATACTGTTAAAGCTTAATTTTTTCAATAGAACATTTTATATCCCCTGTGGAGACAGTTGTTTTAGGGAGAGAAGAACAGAGCATTATGACATAAATAATGAAGAAGGGTGAGGTTTCACCTTTTTGCTCATGACTTTTCTAGCCTTGCAGGAAAGAATAGTTGCTCAAAGTTCTAGGTTTCCATAACACTTTGTTCAAACTTTGATTTATACAGCTCTACAATACAGTATTATACCTACTACATGGTACTGCAATTTATTTTTCTGCTCTTTCAAGGGGGCTTATCGAGAGTAAGGCTATTTTTATTTGCCTCTCTAGTCTAACACCCAGCCCAGGGCTTGACAAATCACATGGAAGCATCCAACAAATGTTTCTGAGTGCATGAAAGGATGCAAGAGACATTGAGTCAATTCCAAAATGGTAGGAAAGCAAGAGTGGAGATGACGCAAGCAGACAAGAAACAGACAGAGGACACAGAATTAGAACTGTGGAAAAGGAAAGAGCAAAGCCAGTGCTACGGGCTTGGATGATGGTGCAGAGAGGTGAGATTTGGTTGAGGGAGGAATCAACATTCTTTTACCTTAGAATAAATGTTAGCATATATATTTTCTACCTATGAGTAAAACATTTTAGTGTATGGAGAAAAATTTAGATATAGACCATAGTATGCCATAGCCTTGGAAGGAGAAATAGCCTGACTTTTATTCTTATTTATTTATTTACTTACTTACTTTTATTCTTTAAATGGTGTAGTGCCAGCAAAAGACCTGAATAACAATTCTGGTAAGAGGAAGAGGAAGTAAGAGTCTTAGATACTACCCCTGACCCTCCCATACAGGAGAAAAACAGTATACAGGATTAAGGATAAGAATCTGGAAGGAGTATAAGTGAGACAGAATTAAAACTAGATGGAAGGAAGAAGCAGCAATAACATATGGTTCTACCTAGTGGGTCAGAACCATTAAAAGTGGCCTAACTTCAGGGATGATAACATTCAGTTTGGAATAGCAAACCTCTTCCTAGTGCAGCAGAATCGAACACAAATAGTTCAGATAAACTGCCTTAAAAAAGCAGAGGCTCAACAATCAGGAAGACAAGCAGAAATGGGTAGAAAGGTTGGCAGGTAGGCTGTCTGTATCTCTCAACTACCTACACATATCTGTCTTCACTCACTAAATCATACACAATGAGTTATACTCTCAATACACATCTGAAATGTCATGTCTTCATAACACAGGACATGTTATGAAGAATAGTTATTTCATCTGAAAGAGAGTACTTTGGAGAGTTCAGTTTTGTGTGAATAAATGCCCACCAATCAGGTACTGGGATAGCAGGGGCCAAATCATGAGTCCAGTGAACAGGACCTGAGGTTTCTTTTCACTTCTGTATACCAGAGGCTGGAGGGTATCATGAGTAGCATGACTTTGAGCCCAGTAAGTACTATGCATTTTTCACTTTTCCTAAGCACCTGGACACAGTTCCGGACACTTAGTAAGTAATCAAAAAATATTTGTTGACAGATTGAATGAAATGAACATCAGACCTACCCAGATCCTTCCTCAGATTCCCTTGTATGAACTGGCACTATAGTCAACACATATGTATAAATTTTAATGTTTTACCAGAAAGGGAAAATAAATGAACTCAATAGTTTTATCAACAATTTAGGAGGGCAAAATCCTCAGGAAAACAAATAACTAATGATAAAAAAATAATATATGATAAAAAAAATCAGAGAGAGTAATGAAGTTTAAGATTTTATCTTTTTGGAGATATATAAAATATATAGATATAGATGAGGAAATGGCTAGGAGAAAATATACCACATGCTAAAAAGACTAAACACCAGACACATAATAGAGATCATAACTGTTGTAAGCATTCAGAGGGAGAATCATCAGAACACATTCCAGGCAGAGAAGAGAAACCCGTGTGAAAGACAGCACTGTATCAAATGGCTGCCCAAGAAGGAAATAAAAAGGGGAATGTATATATTAGGCTTGATCTTAAAAAGTTCTAATACAGAACAATTCTAAGGTGATTCAGGTGCTAAATATAGGGTGTCCCCAAAAAATGTATATACACACTTTGAATAATTATAAAGGCAGTGTTTATTAAAATACATTTCATTTTCAAAATTGAGCTATCAGCTATTAAAGTGTGTATATATTTTTTTGGGACACACTGTATTTGTTAAATAAGTATTTTCTGCTGATATATTTACACATGTAAACTCAGTCATTTAATGAAATAAGTGTCTTGTTTTATCCAGAAATGCAATAAAAATTCAAGAAGAAATGCTCACCAAAGAAAGGCACACATGGTGGATTAATAGACCTGAGTTTTGCCAAATATTTCTTATAATGATCTTCACTTAATTCATGAGCTTCTTCCAAAATTTTCTTTTGGCGACTTGGTATTTGCTACAATAAAAAAAAATATTTAGGGAGCATAAGTTTACAAAAGGAATCAAAGGTTTTTCCAAAATATTCCAGGCTAAGAGTAAAGCTCAAACACAACTGTATCAGCTTGATTTCAAGAGTATTAATACTGGCTCAAAGAGACTATCTTCATTGGCCCTTGTGCAAACTTAAAGACGTGTGTGTGTGTGTGTGTGTGTGTGTGTGTGTGTATGTGTGTGTGAAATCTGATTTCTCTCACCATCCTCACACAATTATGTGAGCATAATTGTACATTACATTACAAATTAAGTGCTGAAAGCATTTTCTTCTAACTGTGAATGCATTTTAATGAGAACGCCTAATTTAAAAAGAACAAGCAAGTCAATTCAAAGTTTAGATAATTCCATCTTTTAAACTGTTATGAAAGACAGGTGAGGCACTTAAAAATTAAAGATCGTAATTGTTAAAATCCTGATTCGTAAAACAGGAAATGCAGTAAGTTCATTAAAATAAAACACCTATGCAAACCTACCTCAAATGTGTGGTCTAGCCTGTAAACAGGTGATGAGTTCATAGCACTGACAACCTCAAGGACACCATTGAAGTTGTTCAGCTCTTGAAAGACTTGCAGAATCTCAATTATTCGACTCACCACAGCTACTCTTTCTTCTAAGTTTTCAGTTTCTACAATACATCTGGGAATCAAAGACAGAAATTAATTTAAAAATGTGGAATTTTCCCAACAAAGATATGGGTTAAAGAATTTAGTAAGTAATATAATGTGGAGTATGGAGAGGCTATCAGTGTAACTGTAGAGATTATATATTCAGAATGATAGTTGAATAGTAGGAGACTGGCAGATAAAGCAGTGACTTGATAGGCAGGCATGCTGCTCTTTACTCTCTTCCAGACTGATACCATCAACCAGTCAATCATTTTCCTACGTCTTTGGTGCATCCTCTCTCAGCATTAGAATTAACTGATGAGTCTAACATGCTGGTTTAAAGGATGTGGGTGTGTGCCAGGGGAATTTATTCTAGAGTGCAAGAATTCTGTGCTTCCTATTCTTCATCTAATTGCAAGATTTTAGTGATTAATTTCTTCCTTTGATATCAGAAGTAATTAGCTACATTTCTAGGAACAGCTCTTTACATAAGCATTATAATGTAAAAAGTCAGTGGAAGTATTTTACCACAATCAAGAATAAAAATGTCTGCCCTCGCTTGTTTGGCTCAGTAGTTAGAGAGTCGGCCCAGGGTTGTAGGTTCAATTCCTATCAAAGGCATGTACTTCAGTTGCAGGCATGCTCCCCACCCAAGTCAAAGCACTCGTGGGAGGCAACCAATTGATGTGTCTCTTTCACATCAATGTTTCTCTCTCTCCATCACTCCCCTTCCCTTCCTCTCGCTCTCTCTCTCTCTCTAAAAAAAAAAAAAAAAATCAATGGAAAAATATATTCAGATGAGGATTAACAACAACAAAAAAGTAAAATTTTAAAAATTACATGGGGAAAAAGTCAATGAAAATAAAAGCACTTAAATATCAAAAATCATTGGAAAGTGTATATATATTCTGGTAAATATCTAAAAGGAAGTGAACATAAATTCCTCAGTGAACATTTACTCTCCATTTCTAATATTTGAGAGATTTACTAATTATTTATCAGTAAAGAAAAAGACATTTTAAACTTGGTTTTCAATAATGTAATATTAAACACCTTATAATCCAAGAAAAAACAGAACACATAAATGGGGAAAATAAATATAAATCAAAGTTAAACATTTTTTAAAATGTAAAATTTCAGATTACATTATACTCTGATGAGGCTGGTCTGACACTAAGAAAAAAAAAACCATTGCAAAACTATCACAATTTGCCTTATTATCAAATTAAACACAACACATGTATGTGTTTAAAGCATTAGCTAGCCCAGCCAGTGTTGCTCAGTGGTTGAGCATTGACCTATGAACCAGGAGGTCATGGTTCAATTTCTGGTCGAGTACATGCCCAGGTTGTGGGCTCAATCCCCAGTAGGGGGTGTGCAGGAGGCAGCTGATCAATATTTCTCTCTCACCACTAATGTTTCTATCTCTCCCTCTCCTTCCCTCTCTGAAATCAATAAGAAAATATATATTTTTTAAAAACATTAGTTAGATCTCTACAAATATATCATACTAGAGGCCCGATGCATACAATTTGTGCAAGTGGCTCGGCCCTCACAGCCCCAGCTTCATCAGGAAGGTCGTCCGGAAGGACATCCAGAAGGTCGTTCGGCTGTCTGGTCTAATTAGCATATTACGCTTTTATTATTATAGATTTTGGGTAGCTAGTTAGACATTTAAAAATGTTATAAGTATAATGTATTTACATCTTTCATTTAACTATTTCAGTTGATATTAACTAGGCATACAAACAGATCATCTGTGCAGCTTTTGTAAAAACCAGGTAAGTCTGGAGTGATTTATTCATAGGTGACCCCAATTCTAATGCACATCCATGGCTAAGAACCACTGTGGCAAATGAACAAGAATCTTTCACACTGAAAAGGTAGATATTGGAACGCTTGTACACTGTTAATGGTGGGAATGCAAATGGTGTAGGCAGGAAAAACAGTATGGAGGTTCCTCAAAACATTAAAAATAGAACTACCATATGATTCAGCAATCCTACTTCTGGGAATTTATCCAAAAGTATTGAAATCAGGATCTTGAAGCTATATTAACACTCTTATGTTCATTGCAATGCTATTCAGAATAGCTAAGATATGGAAACAACCTAAATGTCCATCTATGGATGAATGGATAAAGAAAATGTGGTATATACATACAACAGAATATGAGTCAGAAGGGAATCCTGCAGTATGCAACAAAATGGATAAACACTGAGAACATTATGCTAAGTGAAATAAACCAATCACAGAAGGACAAATACTGCATGTTTTATCTAAAATAATCAAATTCATAGAAGCCAAGAACAGAATGGCTTCTGTGGTTGCCCAGGGCAATGGGGAGTGAAATACAGGGTGTGCTAACCAATATGTATAAAATTTCAGTTATACAAGATGAATAAATTCTAGAGATCTGCTGTACAACATTATGCCTATAGATAACAATGCTGTGTTGTACATGAACAAAATCTGTTAATAGGGTAAATCTCATGCTAAGTATTCTTAACACAATTTAAAAAAAAAAAAGAAAAAGGAAAAAGAGCAGGAAATGCATTCTCAGGAATCTTTAAAAACAATAAAACAGAAATGAAATGGTCCCTATGTTTGATCAGTTATGTTTCCTCTTTACAGACATAAGTTTTACTTATGATGGAAAAAGTCTTCTGCATACTGAAATGTAGTTATTTAACTTAATAATGAAGAAATAAGGAAACTACACATAGAGAGCAAATTCTAACGTCTTACATTTTAGAGACTGAGAAGAAATAGCATAAATATAAGGAAGTCCTATCTTTCAGATTACTTGGGATGCTTTTTTATATTTAGGAATCTCTTTCAGATCTTTAACCACATTCTCCCTCATGTTCCAGTCATTCCCTTATGTCATTGGTCTCTTGTTCTTGTAATTCCAATATGATCTATGGAAACCTCATATAATCCTTATAAAATATTAGTCAAATAGTCATATTATTTTTATTTAGAAAAAAATATGGCCAATACATAAAACTCCAATCTCTGACCCCAACTATAAAATTGCTCTGAGGTGCCTTGGCCAGTGTTGCTCATTGGTTACAGCATTGGCCCATGCACCAAAGGGTCTTAGGTTTGATTCTCAGTCAAGGGCATGTACCTGGATTACAGCTTCAATCCCTAGCCCTGGTCGGGGCGCATGCGGGAGGCAACCAATTGATGTGTCTCTCCTCTTGCCTCCCTCCCTTCTACTCTCTCTAAATATCAATGAAGAAAATATCCTCAGATGAAGATTAACAACAAAAATTGCACTGAGATTCTGGACTTCTGACATAACAGTGTAAGGAGCTCTGCTTATTCACTTCTCAGTGAAACTGGTGAAAAATTATGTGTGCATATATATATTTGTAGATATATAAATATACAGATACACACTTATGTACATAAACATACATATCCATAAATATTCAAAGTCTCTGGAAATGGCCCTCTGAGCAAATAGTAAATGAAGAAATATCTATTCAGGAAAATCTACAAAAATTCAGAAAGAGAGAGGCAAGAGTTTGTGGTATTTGAACAAAGACTGCTCCCTCCCCTCTTCCTGCCAGAGAACCTCTGGGGGTTGTGGGGCGGAGTGGTCTACTGCAGACTGCTGCAGCCAAGAACACAGCTGCCTGTCCACCCAGCTCCCAGCTAGAGGGCTTTCTTTCCTGGAGTAGCAGGACTTCAGCATTTCACTCATCCTGCTCTGAGCTGCTGCTGCTAAGGCTAAGTCCCAGGTGAGTGCAGCTGAGAAGTGGGACTCCTTTCTCCTGCATAACTTCTGTGGAGAGGCTCTACCTTGAATGTGGCGTACTGAAAGTACTGGGAAGATAGCCATTCCATTTCCTGAGGCAGTGGTTCCATGCCAAGAGAAGAAAGCCAAGAGGACCTCAGGCTACTGTTCATGTGCATGCATGAGAAGGCGCACACACCCCACCACCACCACTAAGCACTCAGCTCCTAGAGCAAGAATGTCAAAAAAATTTGCCATTGTCCCCAGTTCGAGTCTAGGCTCAAATAGATAGCTCTAATCTCTTATCATTTAAAATAGTGTGGAGAAGTTTAAACCTAGTGCTCTCAAGAACAGTGAATGTTGTGATGAAGAGCAATTGGGAGATTTGTAGATCTAATCAAGATACAGTCTTGACTTTTGGCCAAACTAGTTTGCAGGAGAAAACTAGAGAATAAGGCAGCTGGGAGGAGCCCCCCTGGGGTCAGAACAAATATCAAAACAGAGACTTCAGAAACCATTCCTTCAAGGGAATTACAATATGATTGGATTAGTTTGTAGAAAATTTATGCCATCAGGGAATTTTTGGAGTTTAACAGCTGGGTGTGGTCAAAGAAGGAGTGAAAGAAAGCCCTACCTTTGCCACTGCCTTCTTAGGGTGACTGTGGGCATACCCTAATCTGTACCGCCCAGAAGAGGAACATCTCAGTTTAATATCTCAGCATGGGGGAAGGTCTGAGGAGAATAGACTTCACTAAAATAACCCAGCTAGTAACTAAACAAACAAACAGTAATAATAATAAGCCCTGAGGGATAGGAATAGCTAAAATATCAAGTTCCAACAAAAATTAAGAGACATGCAAGGTAACAGGAAAGTACTACCTTTTCACTGGGGGGAAAAAAAGCAGGGAACAGAAACTGTCTGGAGGGAGACCAGATGTTAGGTTTAACAGAAAAATATTTCAAAGTAGGCATTATGACTATGTCTACAGAACTAAAGGAAAGCATGATTTAAAAAAGAAGACATGATGACAACGTGCATGAAATAGAGAATATCACTGAAGACACAGAATTATAAAAGGAACCAAATGGAAACACTGGAACTGAAAAGTACAATAATCAAAATAAAAAATTTACTACAGGGGCTCAATAGTAGATTTGAACTGGCAGAAAAATAATTAGTTAACTTGAAGATAGAGCTATTGTTCAAAAGTGAAGGCAAAATATTTCCCAGATTTAAAAAAAGGGAGAGAATTTGTTGCTAACAGACCCACTGAACCAGTACAAGAAATACTAAAGGAAGTTCTTCAGGCTGAAAACAAGTGACCCCAGATGGTAATATGAATCCACACAAAGAAAGAGCACCAGTAAAGGTAATCATGTGATTATATAAGACACTATAAATGCTATTTTTTCTTACTGTTTCTCTTACGTGACTTAAAAAGCAACTGTTGGGCCTATAACAAAGGGAAGTGTAATATCCTATATAATAAAAGGCTAATATGCAGATAGACCAAACAGCAGAACAACGGGTCGCTATGATGTGCGCTGATCACAAGGGGCGCGTGGAACGTGGCGGGCATCAGCCGTGGTGGGATGATGGAGCAGGTGAGCGGGGGCGCCAGACCAAGACAGGCACCGGTCGCTGAACCTCTGGTGGTTACTGAAAATTCTTTGCTCCTGCGCACTGCAGTCCCACCCGGTGCTCACACCTGCTGCCGGCGCCTGGCGCCAGCCCTGATCGCTCGGCACAGTCAGCGGGTGCAAGCGGCAGCTGCCAGCCCTGATCACCCCTCAGGGCTTTTCCACCTCCCCCTGCTCCTGAGGGGCGATCAGGGCCAGCAGCCACCACTTGCACCCGCTGCCAGCGACGGCCTCACTCCCACCTGCTGCCAGCGCCTAGCGCGGGCCCCAATCACCCCTGAGGGCTTCTCCACCTCCCCCTGCTCCTGAGGGGCGATCGGGGCATCAGCCACCACTCGCACCCGCTGATGGCACTGGCCCTGCTCGCACCTGCTGCTGGCGACGGCCCCAATTGCTCCATGCTGTCAGCGGGTGTGAGTGAGGCCAGCGCTGTCAGAGCATGGGAATGGCAGCAGCGGGAGGGGGGCTGCTGGCAGACAAGGGGCTGGGGGCCACAACAGGAGTGGATGGGCAGGGGTGTGGAGGATGGGCCGAGACCTGCCCATGGGCCCACCATAGCCTCACAGCCCACAGTTCCTTTCAAGGTGCATGAATTCGTGCACTGGGCCCCTAGTATTGCCATAACTGCACAAAGGAGATGGGTAAGAATAAAGCTGTAATGGGCTAAGAAAATGACAGCAAATGGTTTAAAGCAATAATTAAAACAATGTATTGTTAGATTTGCATCATTAATTATATGTAATGTGTATTACAATAATACCACAAAAAAGGGGGATAAAGGAAATAGAGCTATATAGGAGTAACATTTCTATACATCACTGAAATTAAGCTAATATAAATCTGAAGCTGATCCTGATAAGATGTATATGGTAAACTATAAAGCAACCACTAAAAAACCCATCAAAATTTTTTAATGAAAAAATTTTAATGAAATTAAAATGCTACATTAGAAAACTTCACTCAGTGCAAAAATAAAGAAGAGGAACAAAACAAGAAGTGAGACATATAGAAATAGAATTGCAATGAAATTTATAACATATCTGATTGCAATGAAATGTGAAGAATGTCAGTAATACTTACTTCTCAAACCACAGAGTGAGATTAGTGGTGTGCCGGATCATTTTCAGAAGATTAGGAGAATTAATTTCTTTGTCTTCTTTTGTCCACACACTTCCAACTAATTCTGATGGCTGTACAGCTCTAAAATCATCAATACATAATTCTATATGATACTGTTCCCTCAGTATATTGTTTTGTTAAGTAAATGAGCTAAACAAAACTAAATTCCCATATAAACTTTCCACTTATATCAACAGAAATGTTTATGACAGGATATAACAAAAATTTTAATTATGCATCTTTTTATATATATTAAACATATTTTTATGCACGTACCAATGTACTTTTATTATTGCTTTATAATAGCTTTTTGCTTTGGGCAAGGTTGGGATTTCTTCATAATATCTTTCCCAGCACTTACAAATATTATCTAACAAGTTTGGGGTAGTTCTTTTAAATAATGATATATCTGTTAAAATAATCAGCTCACTGAAGGCATAGTGATCACTACAATTCAAAAAAATTTTTTTCTCCCCTCTAAAGGAAGAGGGAAACTCAACCACAAAACAGTCCTGGGAAATAAATAAAATAGATTGTAACACTGATTTTTTGAGACTTAGTAATGATCTTTGGTGGAAGGAGATATGTAAATTTAGTCCCTTTCTTCATTTAGTAATTAAAAATAGCTCGAAATTCTAAATAGTCCTCATTTAAAACTGTAAACAGACATTTTTTAGATAGTAGTTATGAACATGTAGAAAAACTGAAAAGGCTATAACTGGCCATGATTTAAATTCATAATTATAACGGCAGTAGCTAACCTATTGAGCCCTTACTTTGTACTAAGCACTGTACATATAATGAGTATTTTAAACCTCACAACAGCCCCAGGAGTAAGTAATATTATTAGCTCCATTTTACTCGAAGGAACTAATAGGCAGAGGGATGAAAGTTACAAAATAAAGTTAAAGTTGCCCAAGAATACCAAGCCAGCAAATAGTAAAGCTAGGATTTGAACTTTGCTTTACCAACGGGAGGTGACTGCAAACAGAAAGAAGCTGTAAATCCAGACAAAGCAAGGGGGATCGGGCAGTGAAAGAGAGGAGCCTTATTACCAGACACTTCATATACTATCTCATTTATGTCATATTCCAAACCTATAAAGCAGAAACCAGTATTTCATTTAAAAAATTAACTTCTTTAAAGTGACTTTTCAGCTTAAGTGTCAAATTACATACCGATAGAGATCTGATTCAAGTAAAGTGAGTTGCCGAGCAATTTCTATTGGGTGTAAGGTGAGCAGGTCAAAAGTCTCTATGTGCCCAGGTCGGCTTATATGCCACTCGACTGTGGGAGGTGAACTCTGAAATGTAATATTATGACCTGGTCCATTGTCTCTTGCAATTTTTTTCCTTTGGATTATTTTAGTGATGGATTCAACCCATTTTTTCATTGCTTTACCTGAAATACATTTAAAATAACATTTAAATATATTTTACTTAATATTTTAAAAAAGTTTAAAATCATACAACTGATACCTGAATATATCTTTGCTATAAAAAAGTTTAAATGATCAAAATTTTAAAAATGGAAGTTCCCCTTTATCATTTCCCTGTTCCCTATCCTAATCTCATTTTTCTTCACATGGCTTATATTCTTCCATATCCTTCTTAAATATTAGAAAGTAATTTATTTGTAGAGATTTTTCACCTTTGTTGTTCTGAGCTTCAGTTCTAAATATTTTATAATCCTCCAAACAAAGATTTTTTTACAGAAGAGACTTATAAGGATAGATTATATAGTCACCATTAATCTAATCAATATTGCATTTCATAAACCAAACAGGGCCAGAGGACTAAGTCCTTCATTTTTGCCTGAGTTTTTTTTTTTAAATGTGGCTTTGTTTTGTATTATGCATGAAAGTACTACTATTGAACCCTTTATTTTCTGATTCTCATTTAGCATGTACAATGGAAATGAAAATTAAGTTATCCAGGACATACTTATACACTCATATAATCTTTAAAACTAGAAGAGAAGCTCTGGAGATCATAAAGCCTAGCTCCTCATGTTACTGATGAGGAAACTTAAGTACAAAGAGTCAAAGTGGCCCCTGAAAATGATTCCTGGAGGCGTGGATGATGCTGCAAGAACCATCTTTTATATGATAATGACTATTATGTAATACCATTGTTACATTTTCTGAAATGTGGCAAGCAGATATTCAAAAGATTCTTTGGTGGCCTCTGTTTCTTGTCTCCCTTTCTAAATGTGTGCTTTTCTCAGCTGTCTGAAAAGAATCAAAGTAATTTTTTTCCAGTCATGTATCTGATGATCGGCAGTGTTAGGAACAGAACTCTTGCTTCTCGGCTCTCAGTACACTATGCTCTGCTGCTTCGCTGATGTATGCACTCTTCACCTAATGGTGGCTCAGTAACCTCCATGGGTGGTGTCATAATGGCACAATAGTTCCTGATTGTCCTTTGGTACACGTACTTTCAGATAAGTGTAAAGACAGCATAAATTGAGACTTTTTTATTCCAATTCCAAAATAACCAATAAGTTGATTTACTAAATGAAAATACATTGGTTAACAGGGTGATTATTGAGCAATTTGTAGGCCAAAAATATGGTTTGATGAAAATTTTGAAATTTTCCTATTATGCTGGCACTACTACAAACACCTCTTAACAACAATAACCAGTAATGATATCAATTGATAGTCACTATATAGGTACTTTTATTCACATAAAACTAGGCACACAAAAAATCATACTTCAGGGTAGTAAACAATACAATGTACAGATGATGTATTACAGAATTGTACACCTGAAACCTATATAATCTTATTAACCAATATCAACCTAATAAATTCAATTTAAAAAATACCATACCTCTTACTGTTCCAATAAATTCCTCCATTCGCTGCAAAAGATGTGCATCTCTTTCAAAGTCATAGAAGTGGTGCTCTACCCAGTGCCGACATACATTTAATACTCTATGGCATTAACAAAGAAGAATAACTGAATTACATGGGAACTCCGATATAAATGTTTATTACAATGAATGGTATAAATGAAAACAGAGTAACTTTCACCAAATTAAATAATCTTTTTTTAAAAGTATGTTTTTATTGATTTCAGAGAGAGGGAGAGGGAGAGGGAGAGAGATAGAAACATCAATGATGAGAATCATTGATCGGCTGCCTCCTGCACGCCCCCTACTGGGATGGAGCCTGCAACCCAGGCATGTGCCCTGACTGGGAATCAAACCCTGACCTCCTGGTTCATGGGTCGATGCTCAACCATTGAGCCATACTGGCTGGGCAAATTAAATAATCTTATAAGTGGCCTACCACTTTTAAAATCCTGTTAATTAAGACTTACACCATAATTTCTGAAATTGCTTTTCACTCATTTTACTTCTTACCTCCTCCTTACTTGGAAAAGATCCTTATTTACTTAAACTCTGAAACAAAAGTTCAATAAAGACTTATTTACTTCAGTTACTTATCTAATCTTACCGCAGTTGTACAGGCTGTATATATTCTTTTCTAAACCTTTTTAGTTCTGCACTCAGGGGTTGATCTCCATTCTCTATAGCTATGCGATCAGCTTCTGTTGGCTCAGGCTCTGGAATTTCAAACCTAACATAAAGCAGAATAAACTAATGAAAATATTAACTATAATAAAATTATACAAATAGAAAACTACAAATCTTTTTACTAGTCCCCACAATCAAGAGAGCACTGTTAAAAATTACTAAGGATAATGTGAAAACAAGGTTTCTATAACGTAACGGTTAATGATCTTATAGATAAAACTAACTAGAAACACAATAAAGGATACATTCAAATATAAAAATAAATATGATTACAAAGTTATGGGACGGATGTTCATTTCTGGCTCGTGTAATTATGCTAAGTCAATTAACATAATACTTTTTAAGGGTAATGCTTGAAAAGTTGACTGATCTTTGGCTGGATGAAACACTTTTCTTGATTATAGTATTTGTTCACTGACAACCTCCATTTTCTTTAACTTCTGAAACATTCTGTTTAGAACATCTAAATCATCAAAACTTGAATTTCCTGAGTCTAAATTATGTATTTTACATATATTTAAATAATCAAAGTTAACATATTATTATAAAATAATGGTCTTCTAAGAGATTTTGTTTCTTTAAAAAGTGCTCATGAACTACAATTTAAACTCATCCAATATATTTCCAAAGAACATATAAGATCTTAGTTCAATCTTAAAAAAAAATAATTTAAACATTTAAAATTGACAGACCTTTCTATTATAAGACTCAGTAGTTCTTGAGGTTTACAAAAGGATCTGTATGTTGTAAGAAATGTCCGAACAAAATTGGGATCTAAGAAGAAAAAGAAAAAAATCTTATTAAAATCTTTGATTCAGAATGATTAAAACTATTGTTTACATTTTCAAAAGAGATCAAATAGTCAATTTTAAAATGTTTTGACCACATAGAATGCTTTGGACTTTATAATGAACTGCTAGACTTAGTGCTTCTTAAATTAGTGGCTAAACTATGGATACTAAAATTTTACATCAGCCTATTTTCTTGACCTCTGCACAACTCTGACTGGCTGGTGTTAAACTCATTATTGGCCACAAGAATGTGAAGGGAAGCGTGGAAAGGCAAAGGCCATGCATGGAAAGAAGCTCCTACCTGCTGCCTGGATCTCAGAACATCACCAGTTGGTTTATCTCCCTCATAAAGAGAAAGGCCACAGCAGTTATCTATTACTTTTCCTGACATCCAGACTGACTTATCTAAGATCAGTTATCTAGGTGTCTTTCAATCATGTTAACAGAGCACACAGCTAGAAAGTGTATCTTATAACGGTAAATACAGTTTCTAAATTATTTTATTTGCTAAAGGTTTTCCTTAATTACAACTGCTAAAAGATGCTACAAATACCTAAAAGTTATTAAAACTATTAAATGTGCAGAGTATGCTGATTTAGTTATATTCACAATTTTTAATTCCTTTTATTTCAAATAATCACAATGAGGGTTCAGTCATAAAAGCAGGAGTCTCTGACCCCTGCCAGCAGAGGACCTACTTTTCATTCACATCTCCATGAAGTAAGACAGGTCGTTGGCTGAGTATGACCACTTCCCCAGGCCTGGCCTATTGCAGTCTTTGCCTGATAGTATTCTCTCAAGTTGTGTCATCAGCAAAAGAGACCTGGGCTGTCATCTTCTATATAAAGAGGGGGAGAAACATTTTTCCACAGTGGGGGAAAAAAATCACTTCTATAACTCAAATTTTATCAAGGTCCACATTTAGTTGCAAGAGTCGTTTAAAAGGAAGAGGAAAGAGTTCATTAACTTGAATTTTTACTGGGAGAATCCTTTCCCTATTTTACATTATGGCCTGGTAAGCTCTAATCCTATCCTACGTAATAAAAGGCTAATATGCAAATCGACCGAACGGCGGAACAACCAGTCGAAATGATGCACACTGACTACCAGGGGGCAGATGTTCAACGCAGGAGCTTCCCCCTGGTGGTCAGTGTGCTCCCTCAGGGGGAGCACCGCTCAGCCAGAAGCCAGGCTCACGGCTGGCAAGTGCAGCAGTGGTGGCAGGAGCCTCTCCCACCTCTGCAGCAGCTGGACATCCCCCGAGGGCTCCCGGACTGTGAGAGGGCGCAGACTGGGCTGAGGGACCCCCCACCAAGTGCACTGATTTCATGCACCAGGCCTCTAGTCCTATATAATAAGAGCCTAATATGCAAATCGACCGAATGGTGGAATGACCAGTCACTATGATGCGCACTGACCACCAGGAGGCAGATGCTCAATGCAGGAGCTATATCCAGCCTGCAGGCACCAGGCGGGTGCCAGCGGGAGCCCCCCAATCACACCGCTGGTCGCCCTACAGAGGGAGGTGACCGGTGGCAGCAGTGGGGGGCGGCGGGGCCAGCCAGCGAGTGGGAGGTGCCAGGTCAGCCAAGGCAGGTGCCAGCGTGGGCCCCCCAATCGCCCCACAGATCAGCCCTGCCAGGCCTACGGACCCTATCCATGCATGAATTTCATGCATCAGGCCTCTAGTTTAATGATAAACTCATTGAGAGTAGCAAGTACCAACCTTTATTTTTGTTAGGCTATACTAGTATAGACACTGTGGACCATTTTCAAGAAGTATAGTGCCTTTTATTAGCATAGGATTTAGCAAGAATCAGAATTTTTTTGGAAAATTTCTATTTAGGCTGATTCTGTCTGATTAAGAACCACCCTAAATTTAACCTTACAATAAAATAATACATTAACTCCCCCCCCCCCCAATAAGCTAATTCATGGACTTACCACAAAACTGAAATCTATTTCCCAACTGATTAGTATATGTGGTCATCAAGATAATAAATTGATTTAAATATCAAACAATCTTGAATTTAAGATTATAATGCCTTTTTAAGTTAAAGAAAAATTTAATGACAAAAATACATTGGTTTTGCCCTAGCTGGTTTTGCTCAGTGGACAGAGTGTCGGCCTGCGGACTGAAGGGTCCCAGGTTCGATTCTGGTCAAGGGCACATGCCTGGGTCACAGGCTCAATCCCCAGTAGGGGTTGTGCAGGAGGCAGACAATCAATGATTTTCATCATTAATGTTTCTATCTTTCCCTCTCCCTTCCTCTCTGAAATCAATAAAAATATATTTTAAAAAAATACACTGGTTTTAAATGTCCCTCTTCTCCTTTTGCTTTATACCTTCTGAGGCTAGAGTGGGTTACTGATAAAAGTAATTTAAACACATACAACCCTTTAGTAATTTCCTTTGTTGGTATTTTATTGTCTTCAGTTACAGAGCTCCTCAAACGTTAAAGACTAATGTCTCATCCAGAAGAAAAGATTTTAAAACAGAAGGCTGTACAAGATTTTAAAACAGAGATTTATATCGGTTTCATCACAGTCCTCCCTTTCAAGAATCTTCTTCCTGTTCTGCAAATCTATTTGTAAGGTGAGGCTACTCAAAACATCACATGTTTAGGAAACAAAAGCAGTGGCTACATAGAGATGCTGAGGTGTCACTGTTGGAGAGAGAGCCCAGATCTTTAGTACAAAGTACTTCAAGAATCCCTGATTTCTGTTTCAAATTTAGGATGACCCATCCTTTTTTTAAAAGAAAAGTTTGTTTCAGTCTAAAAGTCTAAAATCGATATCCAGATCCATTTCTTCTCAAATGACACCTGTCAGGCTGATAAGTTGTGGGGTATTCAAGGTACTTTTAAGTTGAAAAAGAGAATTAAAGTTCTTAGTGAATTAAAAAAATTATTTTAAAAAACTGGCTATTTTAAAGGCATCTGATTTTTAAAATGGTAATAGTGTGGTGAAGGCCTTGGGGGGCAGGTGAGAGCTGGAGGGGGGGTCACTGGGGAAAAAAAGGGAACGTCTGTAATACTTTCAACAATAAAGATAAATTTAAAAAATAAAAAATATTTATTATAGTAAATAATAAAAATGTAGTTTTAAATCTATAATGATATTAATATTGGATGTAAAAATTACAACCTAGTGAAAGCTCACCCTTTTGTAAACTATAAATAATGTCTAATAAATTGAGAAGTAAGAAAAAATAAAATAAAGTGGTCTTTTCATCTTAAACCAAAACCTCTGGCCAATTCAGTCCATTAGTAGCTGATGACAATGCTGAGAAGTCATGTTTGTGCATCAGTGCCACACCGGTCCAGGGGATCCCATCAATTCCTGATGTCTGTTCTGCAAAGTTCTCAAGCAGCATTCTCAAAATTTATACGATTTCCCTGAACTGATAGGGCCTGGGATATTTTTTCTTTCTTACATATGAGAGAAGTAACTAAGACTTATCAAGGGTCACATAATAGAGTGACAGAGATGGTACCATGACCTAGATTGTGTAATTCCTGATTTTTTTTTCCTACTGCATCACATAATCTCCCTGAGTTAAAGGATCCCTTAAGGTTTATGCTGCTATGAGATCTAACTGGAAAGAAAGAATCCATAAATTATATAACCACTATAGAAATTTACATAAAATATTAATTCAGAATCTTGGGCAAAGGCACTAGCAAGTCGTCGAAAAATTGGCAGTCTAATTGTGATTCTGTATTTCTTGTTAAGCCTTCTTCCAGATTTTAGGAAATAGAAACTGTGCCTTCCTGTACACTGCATTCAGAAGTTTCTGAAGCTGGCAGTGAAATAAACACTCCCACAATCATCAGTTGTACTAAGTTCTAAAGTGACTCAAGTTTAAGTTGTTTTTAGCTTGATTAGAAATGAGTAGTCTTGCCAAAAGAAAAAAACCAGCAGAGGCTAAAAATAAACCAAGAAAATTTGGCAAAAGTTTAAGTACTTTCAAAAAATTCTCTTAAAGGCTGCATATATTACTAGGACTTATTAATTTAGACTCTATTTTTAGTCTAACACAGTGGAAATTTACTAATGAATGAATAACTTTAATATTAATAGAGGACATAACATCTGCATTTTAAATTTTATACAAAAAGGGTACATATTCCAGAAGCTAATTTTTTAAAAAAATATATTTTATTGATTTTTTTTTTTTTTTACAGAGAGAAAGGGAGAGAGATAGATAGTTAGAAACATCGATGAGAGAGAAACATCGATCAGCTGCCTCCTGCTCATCTCCCACTGGGGATGTGCCCGCAACCCAGGTACATGCCCTTGACCGGAATCGAACCTGGGACCCTTCAGTCTGCAGGCCGACGCTCTATCCACTGAGCCAAACCGGTTTCGGCACCAGAAGCTAATTTTATTTCTATTGATTTCCCCATTTCAGTGATTGTAACCACGTCACACTACTCTGAAGACCTTTAGCTTATTGGTGATGTAAAGGACTAAGATAATTGATATTTTTAAAATACCCACTAATAAAGACAGGTTATATAATTTTGTAAGAAAACGAAGAACTGGCCCTGTCTGGGTAGCCTAGTTGATTAGAGCATCATTCCCATATGCCAAAGATGCGGGTTCTATCTCAGGTCAGGGCACATACAAGAAACAACCAATGAATGCATACGTAAGTGCAACAACAAATTGATGTTTCTCTCTCTCTCTCTCTCTCAAATCAATAAATAAGTTTTCTTAAAAAGAAAACAAAGAACATATTTACATTTATCAGGTAATCATAAAAGCTAGGTTTCATATTGCCTCTATTAGTTGTGAGTACCAGTTATCTACCTATATTATAAAATGATTATTTCAGGGACAGTGGAAGGCAAATGCATAACAATACAAAAGCCAGGCTGGTTTGATTTTAAAATATAAGCATAAACAAATATTTGTGGAGAAAATTAAAATAAACTATTTTGATATTCTCCTTTTTTCTGTTTATCACTTGCTTATGGATATAATTCCACAAACCTCTTTCTCAAACTAAACCCTAATAGATTTCAATATAAGCAATGGCAAAAACTTCCTCTGTGGTTTTTCTCTTCTGACTCAAACTCTTGTACTGAGATTTCTACCATACTCACTAGCTGCTCAGCATCCCTCTCTCTAATCAAATACCTGCCAACCCCCATCAAGTTCCTGGTCTAGGCCCAGGTTATGAGTTATAGTTACTATTTTCTGCTGGTTTTCTAGCTGCCCATTTCCCTCACTCTAAAACTGTTCTTATACAGTATTTTATTGCACAGTTCTTCAAAATCTGAGGAACTCAGAATATACTTACATTAATGTTCAGAATATAGCATACTAGATTTTAGGTGATAAATTCAATCCTTTTTATCTTATATACTTATTTTGATCCCTACATGACATTTTATTTGGCAAGGTCAATGAAATGTATGAAATATTTATTAACTAGAGTTATTTATGTAAAGAATACCCCTCCCCCAGTCACCACAGTGAACCAGTTCATCAGGATGTGTGTTCACGTGATCATTCTCCCTTTAATACAGCCATTTAAAAAGCTACAAGAAACAATAAGCTCCTCAACAAGGATTTATAAACAATCACTCTTGAATTCCTTACAAAAGGAAACAGACCGCTACGCTGACGCACAAACACTTAAAAAAAGAGAATTTAAAAATAGAACAGCACTGCCCTATAGATCAAAAACGATTGAAAAGGTTTTTTTCCCCTAAATTAAAACACACAAACTGAGCTTATACAGTACACAAACTCAAAAGAAATCTGATACATATTTTTGAGGATTTTCTATATGAAGGCATAAAATATCGGTAAATACTTTAAAGAAAAGTATCAACTGGCCTTTTTTTTCTTTTCCAGTACGTTTTCCATGAAAGGGAAGTTCACCATGCATGGGAAACACCTTTTCCCCACACTTCAATGTGAAAAGCTTTTATTTTTATATAATGTCAGTTCTGAATTATTACCTCTACCTCAAACTCACCTCATTTCTCTAAAATAGAATAACAAACCAGACATAGCATCACCAAACATTTCTTTACCCATGTTAAGTCTCAATATTAATTTGTACTTTATTTCCTGTAACTATAACCAAAGTGAAATTCCTACTCTCCTCTTCTTTATGCATGTTGCTTTGTGCCTTCTTACTGTATAGACAAGGAAGGAAACATCTCTTCATATCCATGCTGGATTCAGAATGTTCCGTCTAACTAGATAATTTCCCCTTAGCTCTTTGGGTGAATTCCAAAGTTCTGATATAGTTAGTGAATTATTATATGTCCAGAAACACTGGATCTTAGATTCCATATAAGACCCTGTTGCAATCTTTTAAGCAAGTAAGCACTTTCTAACTCACCTACATTTAATTTTTTCTCCCAGAAAGCTTTCCTTTACAGATAGACTAATGACTGGGTTTTGTTAAAAAATAAAATTATGATGACCAGTATGTAACTAAATAATAAAATACTTAATTTAAAATCAAAGTTTATAGTTAGAACTTATTGCCTATTTCAATAAGAAAAAAAATTGCTCTGACTATACCTTCATAGACCTGTTTTCCATAAATTAATAAACCATTTGTATACTGGCAATTCAAACCAAGCAAGTAAGTTTATTTTAAAAAAATATATTTTTTCTGGGGTAGGGGAGGCCAGGGGATTGTCAAGGGCGGGGAAAAAAAAAGGACACATATGTAATACCCTTTGTAATACTTTAAGCAATAAAGAAAAAAAAATTTAAAAAAATATTTTAAAAGTTAAAAAAAATATATATATATATATTTTTTCTTATTGATTTCAGAGAGGAAGGGAGAGGGAGAGACAGAAACATCAATGATGAGAGAGAATCATCATTGGCTGCCTCCTGCATGCCCCACACTGGGGATTGAGCCCGCAACCTGGGCATGTGCCCTGACCGGGAATCGAACCACGACCTCCTGGTTCTTAGGTCAACGCTCAACCACTGAGCAATGCCGGCTGTCCGGGCAAACAAGTACGTTTCTTTATTTTTATTATTCAATACACATAATAAAAATATTATAATTAAAAGAATTCACCTTGTATGAGTCAGTGTAATAAGGTAGAAAGTATATTCTATTAAGGGTCAAGAAACCTAATGTCTAGTCTTCATTCTGTAATTACCTGCTGATATGACTTCTGGCAAATCACATTAGCTTCAGGGGCCTTGGGTTTTTGTCTATAAAGTGAGGAATTGGTCACCTCATCTAACACTAGTAATCTATAGCTTTATTTCATAAATTATTGCTAAAATACTTGAGGGATCAAGTAAACTGGAAACAAAGTCAAGTCTGAATTAAGTAATAT
Organism: Myotis yumanensis; assembly: GCF_028538775.1. Classification (NCBI taxonomy): domain Eukaryota; kingdom Metazoa; phylum Chordata; class Mammalia; order Chiroptera; family Vespertilionidae; genus Myotis; species Myotis yumanensis. The sequence continues at coordinate 19,208,769 of NW_027223762.1, forward strand.
TAAACTAGTTTCCCTTTTGCTTTTTATGACAATGTGTGACCAACCTATAATCTAAAAAATTACCTGTAAGTAGTTCTTGATAGTTATTAGTTTCTCATTGTATTGTAATCAATGTCTTATTATAATTCTATACAATATAATTTAATGTGCAAGGTAAATTTTAGCTTTTGTTTCCATGTAAGCCACAACTTGCACTGTATATTCTCCAATAAATACCTACCAACCAACTAACCAACCCCCACCCCCTCAAAAAAAAAGAAAAGAGCAGACCAATAGTTCTTAAAGAGGGAAGGTAGGGGAGGGTGGGGGTAAGGGGGAGAGATCAACCAAAGGACTTATATGCAAGCATATAGGCCTAACCAATGGACACGGACAACAGGGGGGTGAGGGCATGAGTGGGGGGGATAGGGGGTAACATGGGGATAAGGACACATATGTAATAACTAAATCAATAAAAAAAATGGTAATTTGATCTGTTCTCATGCAGTGAGGACTCAGAGTTCATGTGAACTCGACTGCTTAAAAAATTATTGCTTTCATGTTTTACAAATTTATAGATGGTCTATTAAAAGCACACTCTATTGGCAGTAATACAGTCAGTAACAGACTCTACAGAGAGCCCAAACAAACGAATACTACTAATTTGTATGTGCTGTAAACACAACTCACAAAAGCTGCTTGTGGATTCTAGTTATACCATTAATACATTAAGGACGTAAGATAAAACAGCGTAAATTAAGCTTCAAAAGAGGAAAAGAAAAATGTTAAAAAACTTAGCCACACAGTTTTAAAACCAACATTGGCATTTTATTCTTTTTTTTTTTTTAATATATTTTATTGATTTTTTACAGAGAGGAAGGGAGAGGGATAGAGAGTTAGAAATATCAATGAGAGAGAAACAGCAATCAGCTGCCTCCTGCACATCTCCTACTGGGGATGTGCCTGCAACCCAGGTACATGCCCTTGACCGGAATCGAACCTGGGACCTTTCAGTCCGCAGGCCGACGCTCTATCCACTGAGCCAAACCGGTTTTGGCTGGCATTTTATTCTTTAAGAAATTAAGGAGCCCTAACCGGTTTGGCTCAGTGGATAGAGCGTCGGCCTGCGGACTCAAGGGTCCCAGGTTTGATTCTGGCCAAGGGCATGTACCTTGGTTGCGGGCACATCCCCAGTAGTGGGTGTGCAGGAGGCAGCTGATCGATGTTTCTCTCTCATTGAGGTTTCTGACTCTCTATCCCTCTCCCTTCTTCTCTGTAAAAAAAAAAAAAATCAATAAAATATATTTTTTTAAAAAGAAATTAAGGAAAGGAATTTTTAAGAAACTTAAAAAAAAGACAATCTTTTCACTTTAAATTTCAATATACTTAACTTTGCAAAGTTCTATAAATCTAGAAAGTTAAGTATTTTATATTAATTAAAAAGATGACCATTTAAAATATCATTCTATTCAAAAGCTAAAAATTAATATAAATGAGAGTAACTATCAAAAGTAGCTAATATAATACCATGCCAAAAGTACTTTGTCCACAGACTTGGCTAGCATGTCCATTAAGAGAAGACTGCCAACTTTATAGAAAAACTGGCAGCTATGCTTGTTCAAATTTTGTTTATTTTAAAGTGTCCTCAAAAAATAAAAATAAAAAAGGTCCATAAAGTGAAAAAAAAGTGTTCTCTTTCAAAATAATTAAATAAAGGCAGTTCTCCAGAAAAAAATATTTGATTGTAGTTCTGCAACTACTTATTAATAATTACGTTAGGTCTGTGAAATATAGCAGTTTAAAGAAAATTTTTAGCATTAACAATTATAAGTTCTGTGAAATACAGCATGCAACTTAAATACATAAAATTTTAATCATTAACAATTGAGTTTTATAGAAGCAATTATATTACAAATTTTGGAATCAAATGTCTTCCAGTTCAAATACCACTGAGTTATGATAATAAACACTTGTAAGTCTTCAGCATTTGCAATTTATATTTCTCTATAGGAAAAGATAGTAAAACTTCTGTCTTAGGAATTTTACTATTGATTAGGAGAATTAATTTTACTCTAAACAGTATAAGAACTCAAAGGTTTTTAAAATAAAATGGACAATTTAGAAAGCTTAAGCTAAAAAATTCTGTGAATCTTCTAAGACACTTAAAAATTAGAATGATGTGTCAAAAAGAACAAATTGAACTTTTATAACCTTAAAAATTTCAACCAAATGACTTGTATGCATGCATATAAGCATAACCAATGGACACAGACACTAAGAGGGTGAAGGCATGTGCCGGAGATGGGAGGGAGGCTGGGGGGAGGTCAATAGGGGGAAAAGGAGACATATGTTCTACTATTTGTAATGCTTTAAACAATAAAAGAAAAAAAGTAGCAAAGAAATAAGTATTTTGCAACCACAAATTTTGGGTAATTTAATAAAACATCTTTGTAGTTGTATTCTAGATCTTAAAGAGAAGTTAATGAAAAACAACTAAATATATAAGTTATATTAATTACTGATAATTGTACCTTCTCTCAAAAACAGTTTCATATGTAAAATCCTAGGCAGCTTATTTAAATTTCCTGTGCCTTTACTTATTTCAGCGTCAGTAAAATTAATACACTAATTATAGAAGTTTCTAAGTGAAAAATCAATAGTAAAATTGGAATCCCAGACTAGTCTTCTTTCACTATATTCATCATATTTCAGCCATGGGCTTAGTTTAAAAGCCAAGCTGCTTTTAAAATTAGCTTATGGAAAACACTATTATTTTGCCATGAAAAAGGCTAGCAAAAGAACTACCAATTAGAGGACAAATAAAAAATAAAAACAAAACACTGGCTTACTCAACCCAGAGACATGTGGAGATAATGAAACAATTTTATATTTATAAAGTGCTTTGATGTCACTGATAAAAATATTCTAACCTAATTCTACATTTTTGCAAGGTGGCCCTGATAATTTCCAGGACATACAAATAGTTCTGACTGGACATTTAATACATCAAATTGATTAACAATATCAAATACTATTCACCTTTATTACAGTGGATTAATGGATATATTTAAAAGCTTAATTTAACTGGTTCCAAAACTGTTTCTAGAAAGAAGTGAGAACCCACTTATAGGACTTTAAAACTGAAAAAAGATTTCCCCAGAAACACATTTCTAGAGATAAGAATATATTTAAGCAAGAAGTATGGAGATTTAGGTTAACTTCCACTTTCAACTATTTAATAATAATACTTACATTTGATTTTATATATTTTGGTAATAAAAACATTCTCTGAAAATAAGTTTGCATGTATATTTACAAGAGCTTTGACATACAGTATTTCACTTACTCTTTCCAACATATTTTAAGGTAGCTGTTGTCACATTGATTTTTGAGATGAAAAACTGAGGTTCTGAGACCTTAAGGAACTATATAGAGTGAAGGTATAAATCCAAATTCAATGCTCTTTCTACTATACCACACTCTATAGTACTTTACAATTATCAAACCTCCCAGTATGTAGGGAAGTTGAAGGTTGAAGAACATTAGATCATCATTTGTTACTTAACTTTATTAGAAGAAATAAAATTAATTAAAAACGAATCATTATATGTATTCCTTACCTCTTAAACATTATATTTAATTCGGCCTCTAGCAATCTTCGTAGGTGTTTTGGACATGTTTGTCTTTAAAAATTGCCCTGCTAAGGTGAAACTGTTTTCTTCAATAATAGCAGTTGTAAAAAGCAAAAAAAACAAAGAAACTGAAAACTTAAATGATTTCCAGGATTGCCAAATTTAGTTAATTTTTAGGAATGGAAATTAAGAAAAAGCAATGTTGTGTATGTTTGTACTGCTAGCACAATTTTGGTGATGGATGTATATTAATATTTTAACTGATTTTATAATCTCAGTAATAGAAAAAAAAGGCAGAGATGTAAAAAGGTTTCAAGAAAGACCCTAATGATGATGATTTATCACTACTTTTAGTTTTGTTGCTGCCATTTTCTAACTGGGTAAATTTAGCTAAGTGACATTTAGTTTCTCATTTATAACTCTAGTTGTAAAGTTAAAATAATATATGTAAATGTGATAGGAAAAAGTATAAAATTTCGAAGAAATATAAATGGCAGTATTTTCAATTAAAAAAAAAAAGAACTCTGATAATGCGGAGGTCTTGTGTTAGTTTGCTTTCTATTTTAGGCACAATGACCAATGCAGCAGAGAAAATCAGCCTGAAGCATGAAAATAAAAGTCACAGGCAAACTTCTTATTTCTTACCTGCATACATATGGTATGTGAGCCTCTCTATAAGTTTAATAACAGTTCCTGCTTTGATAATTGGAATTCCAGCCTTGGGCTGCACGTTTTCTTCAAATATTATATTCTCTTCAGAGTCAGGTTCTGCAAATCTATAAACGTCAGCACTAGGGAGCCTCATCTGCTCCTCCTTCTCTTCCTGTAGCATTGTCACATCAAGCATCCTTTCCAGTGTACTCCGGTATTGTAAAGATATCAATGCTGCCATCCAATTGTTTTTCTCTTCAGCTGACTTGGCAGAAAATATAACACTATTTTCATCTTTTAAAATTATTTCAAAAGCATGCTTGTACTCATTGGTGTCATCTTTGTCATTAATTTGTACCTTTCTCATAAAAAACTTTTCTTTAAGACGATATTCTGCATTGCTAGCACCAGGAAGTCTTGGCTGCCCATGATTTGATTTGCAGCAAATCATTAAGCCATCAAAGAGAAATATGTGTCTCTCATGTTTGGCTCCTACACGTGTAAGAGTTCCTTCCATTATAAACTCATTGCAACACTGTCCAATGTCTTTTCCCTCCCAACCATCAATATTCTTCTGAATCTCATTCATTTTCTTGATTGCTAGTTGTTTCCCCTTCATTTGCTGACTATAAAACCGACATGCAGATTCACTGGGATAAAGGAAAAAACATTATTAGTACACAGACAACAGAGAACCTAAAATTCATGTAAATAAAGGGCAATGTAAAGGTATATTTTAAAAAGTTACGTTGGGAAGGTTTTCACTAATTCTAGAAAGATGTTAGTGTTACAAAATTGCACAATTTTGGAAACTGAAGCAACACAATAGAGACATTTATTTTAGTGCTCTAAAAAGAAAAATGACTATTGACAAAATTCTGCCTTATAAATTCAGCTACAGAATAATTATTTCTACCTTGGCTATAGATATTTAGAATAACAAATATTAGAAAGTAGCCCAATCTAGTGAAAAACAGTAACTTAAGAGGTTTAAAAAATTATTTAGAAATGCTCAAGAAGACCTAAAGTTAAAAAAACATGCACATATTATCATTAGGAAACTGGAAGCAATAGTATCAGAATTAATGCCTCAAATTATATACTCCCTAAAATAAGGGATACCTTGACAGAACAATGATGTTGATATAAATCTATCCAATACATTTGCTCTATCTCTCCTTGAGCTTACCAGTTGACTCTCAGGAGGTCTTGTCTGGGAGTATGCAAGGAAAATGCACAATATGAAAGGTTTTTCAAACAATAACAAATTCTCTTGGCTTTGATGTCACTTCCTCTGAAAGACCAAGCTTGTCACTAAAACTATTTTTTCATTGTTTACTTGAGAAGGGAACTGGGATCTCTGAATTTATACCATAATATTCAAGGTGAAAAAAAGGATTATAAAAAAGCAAAAATATTCACCTAAGTCTTCGTTTTGCAAGACTTTTAGAACATATTTTTTCCATCCCACTCTGAACATTAAGTAAAGCTGTTATTGCTTGTTTCAAACATTCCTTGTCTTCTTGATCTTCACTCTTTTCTTCTAATTGCTGTAAAGTGAAAATGACAAATCTAAGCTAGTAGAACAGTTTGGACTAAATACATAAATAAATAAATAAGCCCATTTCATTTAAGGATAAAGCTAACATTGATTCTTCCTACCACAATAACATTTTTAAACTTGTGAAAATATAGTAAAAGTCTTTTTCTTCTTTATATATTACTATCCATATCAACATGCAAGTTTTTCCACATTAAAAAAGAAGAGTAGAAGGAGTGTTAAAAGAATTCACAACCTTGTGACAGGCAGTAATGTGCAGTTTCTCAGATGCATATTACTGAAAAGAAATGAGTGATAAACACTTTTTTTTTTACTTCATAGGACTTTGAACAGAAGTAGGCACATAGGTGAGCTTTTTTTTTTTTTTTCAGTGTGGAATTTAGCCTTAGGTTTCTGATTCCAATATTAATGTTGTAGGTAATGGGATGATAAAAAAGATAAATGTACAGAAAAATATGCAATATAATGGAGAGAAACTTGACACAAAATTAAGGATCAAATTTTAACTCTACTTCTGTGTGACCTTGGGGCAAATTAATTGATTTCTTAGCTTCACATTTCTCATCTGTCAGATGAGTTTTTTAGTATTTTAATAAAAAGCCTGCCCTGCCTACTTTATAGGTTTGTTATTAAAAATCAAAGCCCTCTGAGATGATCTAAGATGGTGGTGGTGTAGATGGATGTTACAACCACCTACTCCCAGGACCAAATTGGAATTACAACTAAAATATAGAACAATCAACTTGAACAACCAACTGAAGACTAGCTGAAGAGAAGGCTCATAACCAAGGATTTACAAAAGCCATATTGAGATTGGTAGGAAGGGCAGAGACTGAAGAGGGATATCTCAGCTGCAGAGGTTCCTCCTGAGGAGCTGGGGTCTCCACCCCAAGCTTGGTTCCCCATCCCAGAGCACCACAGCCAGGAAGAGGCACCCACATAACTCCTGGCCATGAAAATCAGAGGGAATTCTGTCTGCCAGGGAGAAACAGGAGTCGTAGAGACATAGGTACCCTCGTAAAGGTCCAACACACAAAATCTCATTTGCAGCCACTTACCCTAGGCTCTGGCTGAGAGAGTGGGAGCAGACTGGAGTCCCATGAGGAGAGACTGGGGTTTGTGCTCTGGGGAGACAGCTGCCAGGACCCCTGTGCTTAGTCCCTCTCCAACACTAGCAGATGCCATCATTCTTGGGTGGTACTCCCCTCCATATGGTATCAGCCTAGGGCAGTGGTTCTCAACCTTCCTAATGCCACGACCCTTTAATACAGTTCCTCATGTTGTGGTGACCCCCAATTTCATTGTTACAAATTGAACATAATTAAAGCATAGTGATTAATCACAAAACCAATACGTATTATATATGTGTTTTCCGATGGTCTTAGGCGACCCCTGTGAAAGGGTCGTTTGACCCCCAAAGGGGTCGCCACCCACAGGTTGAGAACCGCTGGCCTAAGGGAATGCAATAGTCCCACCCTTTGGATTCCCTGTTGCCCCACCCTGCAGAGCTCATGCCCTCCTGAGGAGTCAGCTACCTGGGCTAGGGTAGAGGTATGGACAGGCTCAGGAGATGTCAATGACTGAGTGGTGTAGCTTTGGAGCAGGGGCCATTCCCCCCACTTACTGCTACCCATGAGCCTGACTGGTACCTCAAGAAACAAGAAAAATCTCAAACGTTCTAACTTTACACTTAAAGGAACTAGAAAAAGGACAATAAATGAAGCCCAAAGTGAGTAGAAAAAAGGAAATAATAAAGATCAGAGCAGAAATAAATGAAATAGTCTAAAAAACAATACAAAAGAGCAATGAAACCAAGAGTTGGTTGTTTGAAAAGATGAACAGGATTGACAAACTTTTATCTAGTCTCATCAAGAATAAAAGAGAGAGGACCCCAAATAAATAAAATCAGAAATGAAAGATAAGTAACAACTGACTCCACAGAAATACAAAGGATTGTAAGAAAATATTACAAACAATCATAGGCCAACAAATTGGACAATCTGGATGAAATGGTTAAATTCCTAGAAACATACAATCTTCCAAAACTAAATCAGAAAGAATCAGAGAATATGGATAGATTACAATTAATGAGATTGAAGCAGTAATTAAAAAATCTCCAACAAACAAAATCCTGGACTGGATGGCTTCACAGGTGAAATTTATCAAATATTAAAAGAAGAACGAACACCTATCCTTTTCAAACTATTCCAAAAAATTAGAGAGGAGGGAAGACTTCCAAGGTCATTTTACAAGGCCAGCTTTACCCTAATTGCGAAACCAGATAAAGATACTAAAAGAAAGAAAATTATAGGCCAATATCCCCGATGAACATAGATGCTAAAATTCTCAGCAATACATTAAAAAGATCATATACCATAATCAAATGGGATTTATTCCAGGGATGCAAGGTTGGTACAATATCCATAAATCAATAAACGTGATATACCACATAAACAAACTGAAGGATAAAACCACATGATCATATCAGTATAGAAAAAGCATTTGATAAAATACAGCACCCATTTATGATAAAAACTCTCAGCAAAGTAGGAATAGAGGGGAACATACATGACAAACCCACAGCCAACATCATACTCAATGGGAAAAAACTAAAAATGTTTCCGTTAAGATCTAGGACAAGTCAGGTATGCCCCCTTTCACCACTCTTGTTTAACATAGCACTAGAAGTTTTAGCCACAGGAATAAGACAAGAAGTAAAAATAGAAAGCATATAAATTGGAAAAGAGAAAGTAAAAGTAAACAGAGGTTGTGTTATCTGCTGCACAACACAGAAGAAACAAATTTGCAATTTAGTTCAGGAAAACCAACAACACACACACACACACACACACACACACACACACACACACTGAACCCCCCAACCCAAAACCAAAAAAACCAACAATCCTCAACACAACAAAATCCAGTTATCTAGCACACATACAAAAAAGGGGGGGGTGGGTAAGTAGCCTATATTCAGGGGGAAAAAGTCAATTTATAGAAATTGACTCCAAATGGGCCCAGAGGTTGGTTGGATTTAGGAAAGACTTCAAAGTGGCTTTTATGATCATGTTCAAAGAATTAAAGGAAAACATGGTCTTATTAAGTGGATAGGGATTATCTGGAAACTATCAAACGAAATCCAAATGGAAATTCTAGAGTAAGTATAATAACTAACAATTCTATTGACAGATCAATACAAATTACCAAATTCAAGAAAATGAGAAAAAGGGATTTAAGAAAAATGAAGTTTCAGAGACTTGTGGAACAACATAAAGTAGTAGAACCAATATACATAACTGGAGTTCTAAAAGGAGAGGAAATAAGAGAAAAATGGCCAAAATGCAAGAATAATGTAAAAGCAAGTTAAAATCTGAAGTGCAGCAAGGAGTTTGAAACTTTAAGCAGGAAATTAATACTTTAAAATGAAAGGATCTCTCCTTATGAAAATAAAATACCTTTTAAAATAATTTTTTTTCTTATTAGAGAGAAAATTACCAAAACTATAAATGCCCCTCACAGCAGTTTAGTTTATTTAAAATTGGAATAGGACAATAATCAGGTATTTACTTATAATAGCTCCTAAATTACACTATTCTATGTTTAACTTTAGATATTCAACATCTGTGGTCAGATACAATACCATTTAGCTCACAGCTTTGAGCTCATCATTTCAGGATGATTTCTAAATTTACAAAGCCAGTTCAAGGGAATAAAATCAAGACAGACCTCTACTGGGGTTATTTTTATGAGACTCAGAGAGAAGTTATGTTTTCTAAATTTCTTATTGTTGGTATTAACACATCAGCTCATAGACAGTGTAAAAAATGGTCTTGAGCATATAGCACTTAAACCAGATGCATGCACAATATAAAAAAGTAGGAGAAAAATGGTCTAGAGTAGAAGATGTTTGATATTGTCCAGTTTCCAAAATGGAAAGGCAGTGAACCAAAGCCATTAACACATGCACACAAGGTATTTGTAAAAGGGGACTGCAGAGCATATTTCTTCACAGAGAGTTTTTGGCACACCATGTGAAGGCCATTAGTGGGTGTTTAAAGTAAATGAGGTAGTATGATTCATATTTGCCTTTACCAATTTGTTTTACATAGCATTGAAAAAAAGAGACTACTTTGGGAGGGAAAAAAATCTCCTATGTTTAATATTTCTCAGTTCTTGATCCTAAGTTTTCCACTTATGGCACCTCGCAGTTCTCAGTTTTTATCTGTAATCCTTTCCCATGATTCCCATACTTAAGCATTTGGTGCGTGGGCCAACACTCTAACCACTAATCAATACCGGCCAGGGCTATCCATAATCTAAAGGCGACATCATTAGATACATAAAATATTTAAAAGGTAATTATCTTCGAGCTACACTACTGAATTATAATTTATATATAGTAAGGTTCCCCCTTTTCCTAGTTAATTTCAGTATATAACAGGAAAAAAAAGGGGGGAGCAGAATCCTTTCCTTTTAGTCAGTGCTTCTGAAATTGAGTATTTTTGAACTGTGATAACATGGTGAATTTTTACTGGGGTTATACATAGTTCACTGTTTCTAAAGTAAAGACAAACAGTTTTATAGACATAGTTGCAAACTTGAGCTACGAAAATTAGGTAATAAATCTTCCCCATTTGGCCTTATCCCCATACTATCTAAGTCTCTAAATCTGCTGAGGTCCCAAAATGGGTTACTTGGATGCATAAATAAATCCAATGTTGTTTCCAAATAACCATCAATGTAAACAAAACGTAAGGATACAAGATAAAAAATATCTGATCGTTGCTTTAAAATTCACTATTAAAACTGAAGAAAATATGCCACTTTTTTGCAGATTCATTTGTATTTGCTTAACTAGAAAAAGAAAATAGATACAGACTAATATCCATGGGTGCTCACATAATAATTGATACACAAGTTGGTAAAAAATTGTATCACAATTGAATACTTTTCTTACCTTTAAAAGTTCAAAATAATGTAGACAGTGGTAAACAGGGGCTAGAAGCAGTCTGGGTAGAACATACTGAACAGCTTCTTTAAAACCTTCGCCTATTGACTAGAAAACAAAGTGATTTAATTTTTTTTAAGTTTAGTTTTCAGATATCATATACCTTGATTTAAAAATAACTATACCTGTAAATAAAGTGCCGCTCCAGGCTTTGATAACTGACTAAGGAAACGATCATGAAAACCAGGTCGTAAAATATCTCGAGCATATGATTCATATGGATCAAATGCCAGTTCCTTAGAAAATAAAGAAGATAAAACATAAATTATCTTTCTCCAAAGTAGAACATCAAAAAACCCACAATCCACACAGAAAAATTAAATTATGGGCACATCTATACCAGCACAATTACATCTTCCCTTTAAAGCCTCCAAACAAGATTACATGGCTATTAATTATAATTTTAACAAAATAAATCTAATATTTTCAAGTAAGACAGTAAATCAATTTATTCTGATGAGTAATAAGAGCCTTATATGTTATGACACCTCATCAACAGATTCTAGTAGAGTATTATCAACAAACATGGTCATAAGAATTGGGAGACTTTGGGTTCTAAAAAACAAGCTTAGCCTAAACACCAAAGAATATAGATATCTACAACTAGATAAACATTTAGATACTGGTGCCAGACATTTATTTTCTCATGGTGATTTCTTAGTGGCAGACTTTTACTTTCATATTCTGTAAGTCAGAGATAACAGTTTATAATCATCTAAAATTCATTGTTACAGTTTTCACAAGACATTTAAACAATTTAATTCAAATTATCCAAAAATTTACCATCATCAATCATTAATAAACTAAACAACTGTAATAGTTATGTCTAAAAGATTAGAATTTACTGGTTTTGATGATTCCCGAGGAAAAAAGAGTAGGTATCTAGATTTTAGCAGGAGGTAGGATCTCTACTCTTTCCCATCCTATGTCATATTCTAGGTAAAAAAACAAAATTATAAAAGAGGTGCTCTAGATTCTAGCAAGAGCTTTCTATGAAGGGTAATTCTAGAAAGAGGAAGGGGACATCTAGTGGAGGCGTGCAGCAAAAGGAAAAGACCAAAAAAAAAATGACGTTTATGTATTAATTAGCCTTAATGTTATCAGATTCTTTTTTTTAAGGAAAGACTGAATAACAACAACACAAGATCAGGAATCAGAAGACTTCAGTTCTGTTCTTTGGGAAATGCAATATGGTATACAAAATTCCAAGTCATCTGAATTCTTGAACTGGCTCCTAGTTCATTTCCCAATTTTAATACTTTCAATTGTTTTCCCACTAAAAATTTCTATAGTAATATAACACTGGAAATTGCAGCCCAGCTCATTGTAGATTTTACTGGAATGGAGAGTTTCAATAATAACAACAGAAAGGAGTCAGGTATCAAGAAACCAGAAACACCAATCAGAAAGGATATATGTACCCAGATGTTCATAGCAGCACAATTCACCATAGCTAAGATCTGGAAACAGCCTAAGTGCCCATCAGTAGATGAATGGATTAGAAAACTGTGGTACATCTACACGATGGAATACTATGCTGCTGTTAAAAAGAAGGAACTCCTACCATTTGCAACAGCATGGATGGAACTGGAGAGCATTATGCTAAGTGAAACAAGCCAGTCAATGAAGGAAAAATACCACATGATCTCACTCTTTCATGGATAATTAAGACCATTACAAACTTTTGAACAATAATAAATACATTGGCAGAGCTGCCTCAAACTGATTGTCGGACTGCAGTGGGAAGGCCAGGGAGGGTTGGGGGACAGGAGGGAGGGGAGTAAGAGATCAACCGAAGGACTTGTATGCACCCATATAACCATAACTAATGGACATAAGACACTGGGGGGTAAGGGAGGGCAGGGGCTTGTCAAGGGCGGGGGGGAAAAAAGGACACTTATGTAATACCCTTTGTAATACTTTAAGCGAAAAATAAAAATAAATAAATAAATAAATAAATAAATAAAAAGAAAGGAGTCAGGTATGAATTAAGTGGATGGGAGAGAGAAAAAAATGTGATCAGATGCTTCTAAATTGTGTATCTTGAACTCTAGACATCATATACAGCAGATAATGTTTGCCCTCTTCCCCTTTCAATACACTTTATTTAGAGAATTTTTATAAGAACTATATACATAAAGAAAAGGCTACACAGTGTAGTGTCTTACAAGCATGTCTTTAGAGTCATAGAGTTCCAATTTTTATTGCACTACTTTTTAGCTGTGTGACCTTTGACAAACTACTTCCTCTTTCTAAGCCAGCTTCCTCATTGGAAAATGTAGGTAATACCTACTTCAAGGGGTTGTTTTAAGAATTAAATATCATATACAAATGCTTACAATTGGGTATGCATGTAATAAGCACTAAACAAACAGTACCTAGTATTATCATTCTAAAGTAGCTAATATTAAGAGAAAAAAAAATTGAAAACTAACTGGGAATCCAAGCTCTAATCACATAGGTTTATTCTTAAGGATAAATTTATAGAATGGCAAGCATTTCTAAGGACCCATGTGTAAATTAATAGATGACTTTATGATTAGTTTTCTGGTTTAAATGCAAAACTTATAAAATTCATAAATATTTTAATAATATACATAACTATGTATTATCTGTTAGAACAGTGGTTCTCAACCTTCCTAATGCCGTGACCCTTTAATACAGTTCCTCATGTTGTGGTGACCCCCAATTTCATTGTTACAAATTGAACATAATTAAAGCATAGTGATTAATCACAAAAACAATATGTAATTATATATATGTTTTCCGATGGTCTTAGGCGACCCCTGTGAGAGGGTCATTCGACCCCCAAAGGGGTCGCGACCCATAGGTTGAGGAACCGCTGTGTTAGAATATTCTAAATGTACAGAAAAGTACAGAGAACAACCTAACATTGCTATCTTCACCATCTAGCTCAGAAAAGCAATATTTTATAATACTGCAGATTAAAACAAAACAAAACACTATAGGTATAACTGATCTCCTGGATTATGTAAAATTGTACCATTTAACATTCCCACCAGCAAGTATAAGGGTTCCAATTTCTCCACATCCTCATCAACACTTATTTTCCTTTAAAAAAAAATTATAGCCATCTTAATGAGTGTGAATTGGTACTTTACAATGGTTTTGTTTTGCATTTCACTAATGACTAATGATGTTAAGCATATTTTCATGTGCTTATTGCTATTGCATATTTTCTTTGGATAAATTCCTATTGAAATCCTTTGCCCATTTTAAAGTTGGGATGTCTTTTTATAAGAGTTCTTTATAGCCAAAATCAGTTTGGCTCAGTGGAGAGAGCGTCGGCCTGCGGACTCAAGGGTCCCAGGTTAGATTCCGGTCAAGGGCATGTGCCTGGGTTGCGGGCACATCCCCAGTAGGGGATGTGCAGGAGGCGGCTGATCGATGTTTCTCTCTCATCGATGTTTCTGGCTCTCTATCTCTCTCCCTTCCTCTCTGTAAAAAATCAATAAAATATATTAAAAAAAAAAGAGTTCTTTATATACACTGAATACTAGATTTTTAACATATAATTTGTAAACATTTTCTCCCATTTTGTGTGCTATCTTTTCACTCTTGATGGTGTCCTTTGAAGTACAAACATTTTTAAGTCCAAATTACTTATTTTTTCTTGTGCAGCTCATGGGTTTGGTGTCATATACCTAAGAATCCTTTGCCAAGGCCAAAGTCATGAAGACTTAGCCATGCTTTCTTCCAAGAGTTTTATAATTTTAGCTCCTACTTTAGGACTTGGATCTATTTTGAGGTTATGTTTGTATATGGTGTAAAGATTTCAACCTCACTCTTTCGTGTTCCTCATAACTTTAGAGTATCATTTTTTGAACAGAAGTTTTAAACTTTCTTTAAAATATATTTTTTTATTGATTTCAGAAAGGAAGGGAGAGGGAGAGAGAATCATTGATAGGATGCCTCCTGCATGGCCCCTACTGTGAATCGAGACCACAACTCGGGCATGTGCCCCTGATTGGAATCGAACCTGGGACCCTTCAGTCCCCAGGCCAATGCTCTATCCACTGAGACAAACTGGTGAAGTTATTTATTTATTTATTTTATTCTTTATTGTTTAAAGTATTATATGAGATTCCTTTTTTCCCCCATTGACCTTTCCCCCACCACCACCTCCCCCAAGCACAAGTCCCCTCACCTTCCTACTGTCTGTGTCCATTGGTTTTGCTCATATGCATGCATACAAGTCCTTTGGTTGATCTCTTACCCCCTCACCCCCCACCTTCCCTCATAGGTTGTACAGTCTGTTCGATGCTTCTATGTCTCTGGTTCTATTTTTGTTCATCAGTTTATATTGTTCATTATATTCCACAAATGAGTGAGATCATGTGATATTTATCTTTCTCTGACTGGCTTATTTCACTTAGCATAATGCTCTCTAGTTCTATACATGCTGTTGCAAATGGTAAGAATTCCTTCTTTTTTACAGCAGCGTAAAATTCCATTGTGTAGATGTACCACAGTTTTTTAATCCACTCATCTGCTGATGGGCACTTAGGCTATTTTCAAATCTTAACCTTTATAAATTGTGCTGCTATGAACATAGGGGTACATATATCCTTTCTGATTGGTGTTTCTTTTTTCTTGGGATACATTCCTAGAAGTGGGATTACTGGGTCAAATGGGAGTTCCATTTTTAATTTTTTGAGGAATCGCCATACAGTTCTCCACAATGGCTGTACCAGTTTGCATTCCACCAGCAGGGGAAGAGGGTTCCTTTTTCTCCGCATCCTCTCCAGCACTTGTTGTTTGTTGCTTTATTGATGATAGCCACCCTGACAGGTGTGAAATGGTACCTCATTGTTGTTTTGATTTGAATCTCTCGACTTTGAGCATGTTTTCACATGTCTTTTGGCCTTCCGTATGTCCTCTTTCGAAAAGTGTCTATTTAGGTCCTTTGCCCATTTTTTGATTGGATTGTTTATCTTCCTTTTGTTAAGTTGTATGAGTTCCCTGTAAATTTTGGAGATCAAACCCTTATCGGAGATAACATTGGCAAATATGTTCTCCCATGCAGTGGGCTTTGTTGTTGTTTTGTTGATGGTTTCTTTTGCTGTGCAGAAGCCTTTTACTTTGATGTAGTCCCGTTTGTTTATTTTCTCCTTAGTTTTTCCATTGCCCTTGGAGCTGTATCGGTAAAGATATTGCTACGACATATGTCTGATATTTTGCTGCCTATGGAGTCTTCTAAGATTTTTATGGTTTCCTGTCTTACGTTTAAGTACTTTGTCCTTTTTAATTTATTTTTGTGTATGGTGTAAGTTGGTGTTCTAAGGCAGAAGTTTTAAACTTTTAAATCTCTTCTTTAATGGTTTTCACTTTCTATGTGAAAGAAACCCTTCCAATCTCAACATCATAAATATGTTCTATATTTTCTTCTGAACTTCTAAAGTTTTGTTTTTCATTTTTAGATTTTAAATCTATTGATAACTTTTTGTGTATGACATGAACTAAGTAAGAATTTTGTTTCTCTCTATATGGATAACTATAATTCTCCGCCCGCCCCCATTTGGTCTTTGTAACCTATAGGCAGTATTTCTATTTTTTTGGTAACTCTCCTAAATGTTTTCAGTATAAATATAGTTTGTTATCTTTAATTTTTCTAAATTTCAAAGAGAGTTTAAAGTTGTTCAATTTTTCTGTCTTTCTAAATACAAGCCCACTTTACACACTGTATAATTTATTACTGGTGCTTAGAAGTTTAGTTTAACCTTTCCTTTTAAACACACACACACAAAAGTTTGGTTTTTAAAATATACAGAAGTTTATCAAAATTACCAACACATTTCTCAACTTTATTTCTTATATTCCTTGACTGCCCTAAGTAGAACTTTCCTTCTTGCTGAAGAACATCGTTCAATACTTCTTCTTTTTTATTTTTTTATCTTATTGACTTTTTTTACAGAGAGGAAGGAAGAGGGATAGAGAGTTAGGAACATCGATGAGAGAGAAACATTGATCAGCTGCCTCCTGCACACCTACTACTGGGGATGTGCCCGCAACCAAGCTACATGCCCTTGACTGGAATCGAACCTGGGACCCTTGCTGCAGTCTGACGCTCTATCCACTGAGCCAAACCGGTTACGGCCGTTCAATACTTCTTATAATGAGGGCCTATGGGTAGGAAACTCTCTTGGTCAATGTCTGCTGTTTTTGTTTTTATTTTTAAATTCTTTATTGTTTAAAGTATTACATAAGTCTTCTCTCCCTGCCCCGATTGACCTCTCCCCCGTGTCTGTTTTTATTTGTTTCTCACTTTTCCCCCCTCTGAATTGCTTGTTAAATTGAGGTATAATTTACATAAAGTCCACAGTTAGATGAATTTTTATATGTTTATGCAATCATCTGTATAATCAACACTCAGATAAGGAAAACTTATCTACAACAACTGCTATTCCCAAAGATCTGTTTATATAAAGAACTTCCTACAAATGCAATTATAGTATTTTGAGTCTTATTTTGTGCAACATTGTTGCCTTTAAAAAAACGGTTCATTCTTTTATTATTACCCTATAGCATTTCACTGTGTGAATATATCACAGATTATCCATTATGAATAAACCTGTTACAAACATTGTTGAACATGCCTTTGGTAAATACAGGCATTCTTTTCTTTTTCTATGTGCCCAGGAGTGAAACTGCTGGACCATAGCGTACATTGTATTCTTAGCTTCAATAGATATGTTAAACAGTTTTCCAAAGTAGCTGCAGAATTTACACCCCCTCCACCAGCAATGTAGAGTTCCAACTGTTCCATGGCTTTAAATTGCATTTCCTTGATAATAATGATGTTGAGCACCTTTTGTTCTTTTAGGAAGTACTTGTTCAGGTCTTTTGTCAGGTCTTTTATCTATTTCTGCAAAAACCTAAGTTGCCTATCTTTTAGTTATTGATTTGTAGGGGTTCTTTACATACTCTGGATACGAGTCTTTCATTGGTTATAGATATTACGATATTGTCTCCCAGTCTATAGCTTGCCTTTTCACTCTTTTAATTTTGTCTATTGATGAACAGGTGTTCTTACATTTAATGTAGTCTGGTTTATCAATCTTTTCTTTTATGGTTAGTGTTTTTGTGTCCTGTTTAAAAAATCTTTGCCTATTCCAAGGTCATGAAAATCTCATTTGCTTTTGCTAGCTTTACTATTTTAATCTTTGTGCTCACTCTTTTTAAAATTTTATTTTTCAATTACAGTTTACATTCAATATTATTTTGTATTAATTTCAGGTGTATAGCATAGTGACTAGACAATCATATACTTTACAAACTGGTCTCCCAATATTTCAAGTAACCACTTGACACCAAACATAGTTATGTACTAACTCTTGAATAAAGGTTTAGTTGGGCAGAAAACACTATTTTCCCTTAGTATTTTGAAGATATCACACAACTGATTGCTAGCCTCTTGTTAAAACCTCCTGTCATTCTCAGTGTAGTTTCCCTTTTGCCTCTCACAGTTCATAACATATTCTATTTTTCACTACAATGCTTTTGGCTGTGGTTTTTAAAAAATTTATCCTGTCCAATATTTGGAATTCATTTTTTTTTAAAATATATTTTATTGATTTTTTACAGAGAGGAAGGGAGATAGATAGAGAGTTAGAAACATCGATGAGAGAGAAACATTGGTCAGCTGCCTCCTGCACATCTCCTACTGGGGATGTGCCTGCAACCCAGGTACATGCCCTTGACCGGAATCGAACCTGGGACCTTTCAGTCCGCAGGCCGACGCTCTATCCACTGAGCCAAACCGGTTTCGGCTGGAATTCATTTTTAATCTGGGAACTTGTATCTTCATTTCTGGAAAATTTTCAGTTTTTATCTCTTCAAATATTGCTCCTCTATCATTCTTTGTCTGAAATACCTATTAGATGTATATTGAAGCCTTTCAATGTACCCTTAATTACTCTTATCTAGCCTTTTATATTCTTATCTTGGTCTCTGTGTGTCACATTCTTAGTGAATTCCTAAATTCATTAATTTCATCCTTGAACTAGATCTGGTAAACGTTATACTACACTATGAGTTTTTATTGCACTGCATGTATATTTAATTCCCAATATCTTTTCATACCTACTTGTTCTTGTTTCCTTCCTGCCTGTTTTGTTTCACAATGTCTTTTTTTATACATGGATCATATGCTTTTATTTATCTAGTTGAGCATCCTAAACTTCCTTTAAATTCTTTGTAATCTATTGTACAAAATTAAATTAATCTGGAATGAATTCATTTTGTAATTGTTGATTTTGTTAGATATCACTCCAAGCATTCGACTTTGTCTTGTAGTTTAGAATTTTGTATTATAGACTTCTTAGGGGGGAGGCTTTAAATTTTTGGTTTCCTTTTTTCTCTCCCATTCCTATATGATCACTCATTCAGACCAGAATCTGCTCTTAAAATGACTTTTCAAAAAGGTCTCAGGCTCTGTAATCATATTGGCTGATTATTGTGGGATACTCTGTTAGGTTTTAAAGCACATTTGTTATAAAGTAGTGTTTCTGTCTCTTCACCTCAGGTCCACAACTTTCTATAAATCCTTATAAGCATCAGGTTGGCAGATTTCCCCAGTATCCTATTACAACCAGGGCCTCGAAGCAAGAAGCCTTGCCCACTTCTATGGAACACATTTAGTCCTTATTATTCTTAAGAGCTCAACACCCAGCTATCAGAGCTCACTCCTTGAATGTCTATTCCATTTCTAATCTTATTTTTGCCTAAAAATTTTGAACTTTTTGTTTTATAACGCCGTGTTATAATAAAATGTATAGATTTTAAAATGAGAACAAAGCAAGAGCTAGAAATCTCAGAATGAATATCAATGCTAACTTATTAGGACTCACATATATTTCAGCATTTGAAATATCCAAGGAGACTAATCATTTTTCTAACCCCATGATATCTGAATCATTTCACCACTCCTATTCTAAATAACAATGTGTGATTATCATATATTGAATAGCTTACTGTGTGGAGATGGTTAGCTAAATATTTTAGGTAGGTTATTTTATTTGTCACAAAAATCCAGAGTTCTATTATTATCCTTGTTTTACAAATATAGATATAGAGGTTTAGAGATGTGAAATAAAATGCCCATGGTTACATAAAACTAGTAAGTAGCAGAGTTTAGATGGAACACACTATAGAGGCCAAATTCTATGGCCTCTTCACTGATAGGGCCTTCATCAACTTTTCTTATCCTTGCTGTGTTAAGATAGACAATTGAGTGTCAGCTGTAAATGCCTCCCCGCTATGGGATCTGTGTTTTTTTAATGAACAAGAGACTACTTTTTCTGGGTTCCATAAGAGAAGCAAATGTTAACAATGACCCTCTGAAGGGGCAATAAAGCAGAGTAGACAGCAGTTAATATCTATGACCCTAGCTGGAAACAATAATTAAGATTCCAATTTCAATGCAAAGCAGGACTTTTATGCAGTTTTGTTTTGATGTATAATTAAAGTACTTACCTCTGCTAAGTCTTCAAAACAGCTTCCTACTAGTGGATGGGGACTGCCTTCATCCGTCATTTCTACAGTATCTTCTATATGGCCCAGTAACTTTACACTAAGTTCATGTATATCTACTATACGACTAAATATATTTTCTACATCCTGTTGGGAAGAAAATAACACTGTTAGGTTGTATAATAAAAAACAAGTTTTGAGCCAATAAATCATTTTAAAATCACAAAATTTAAACATGGTATATACAGTGAGAAATTTTAACAACTTACAAATTTAAGTAAAAGATAATGCAAGAATTCCTTTTGAAATAATGTACAATTTGCAAATGCATTTCATTTCTCTAGGTCAGTGGTTCTCAAACATTTTGGTCTCAGAATACACTTACACTCTTAAAAATTATTAAATACTCCAAAGGGCCTTTGTTTATAATTATACCTATTAATATTTACTATATTAGAAATTAAAACCACAGAAATCTAAAAACATTTAAAAATAACAATAAATAGCATTTTTATGAAAACTATATTTTTCCAATACAAAAAAAATTTACCTGAGAAGAATGGCATTGTTTTATGTTTTTGCAAATCTCTAACATCTAGCCTAACAGATGATGATTAAATTTACATATATATATATTTCCACATTCAATCTGTTGTGGTACACTGTTTTGTTTAAAGCATATGGAGAATATCTTGCTTTACACAGATATGTAGTAGGAAAAAAAGGAGTATTTTAATAGTTTATTCAAATAATTATGGCTATCCTTTTCTTTTTCTGTATAGTTTCTTTGAGTTGTAAGTTATATACCATAAAATTCACCCTTTTAAAAGGATACTTCAACAGTTTTCATATATTCACAGAGCTGTTCAATCATCCCCATTACCAATTCCAAAACATCTTCATCACCCCCAGAAGAAAGCTTGTATCCATTAGCAGCACTCTCCAGGCTTTTCTTCCTCCCAGTTAATGGCAATCCTAATCTACTTTCTGTCTCTATGGATTTGCCTGTTCTGGACATTTCATATGAATGGAATAAATATCATTTTATGATATTACACAAAATTCAATAAATAGTAGTTTCTTAAAGTTAGTTTTGATGTGGAATCTGAAACCATATCAATTCTGTACTGTTACATTAAAATTCATTGGCCTATTTTGAACTCTGAATGGATCTTTTACCCATGTGTGATTCTGTAGCATTATGAATTTGGTCACTTGGAAAATGAGTCCATTGAATTCTGCAGATTTTCCAAACATTAACATATTTTCACTATACAATATTAAAGACCAAATCCATTAGCATTATTACAGATCATGGGAGTGGATACAAATTTTCCCAAACTCTAATTAGCTAGAAAGTTCAAATTTTATCACTGTCAACAAACACTGCCAGTTATTTTCCTTGAAGTAACAGGTATGCTTTATTCATTTTTTTCTCCCCATTTGATTCATTTTTGGAAATGTCTGCCAGATATACATCTGAATAACCATAGTTTGTCAATAATTCTTTCATAAAAGTTGTGTTTCATGAAAAAGGCAGCTAATTCAGTTTGCAACTCAAACAGTGCTTTTTTCTCAAGACAACCACCATACTTTGGTATATAGCAGAAATGCTTTATTCCAGCTTCCTATCCGCCTCAGCTCTTCTCTAACTTGGGCTTGAAGCATGCCCATAGGCTCTTGTTCTACTAGTAATGACAAAGAATCTATATGAATCCATGTAGCACCCCTTTACTTCACTTAGCATTCTACACTTCTATTATCTTATATTACAAATAGATATGCATATAAGAATACTCAATATAACACTCTGTAACTTCCATAAGATTTTCTGTAGGATAGATTCCTGGATAAAGACTTCTGTTACCAGGTTTGTATTTAAAATATCTATGAATATTTTCTTTAAGAGTCCACTAGTTTACCTTTCCATCAGTAGTGTATGGGAGTAACAGTTTTGCCAAACTCTTACAACACTGAATATTGTCAATCTTAATTTTTAGAAAATTGCTTAGATAATTGAAAAACAAGTACTAGTTTGCATTTATTCAATTACTGTTTTTGTATTTGATTAATTTTATCAGTGACGATACTTTTTTGTCAAATCAACTTTGAGGCATGATACATATCCAGTAAGATATACCTATTTAAATTTACTTCCTGATGAGATTTTGTTCTTCACTAGAACTATAACAATAATCAAGATACAAAACACTTTCATTACCATAGGAAGTTTCCTTGTGCACCACCCCCTTTAATCACTACTACTCCCCCAAGAAATCAGTGATCTGCTTTCTGTCACTATAGACTACAACTGTCTTCCTAGAATATTGAACAAATAGAATTATAAGTAGTCTTTTGTATCCATTCACTTGTTGATGGATATTTGAGTTGTTTCCAGTTTGAGACTATTATAAATAAGCTGCTCTGAACATTCATGAACAAGTTTTGTATGGACATGTTTTAATTTCATCTGAGTAAAGACCTAGGAATGGAATTTCTAGGTAGAATGGCTAGTTTATGTCTAATGTGATACAAAACTGCCAAACTCTTTTCCTAAGTATTTACACTGGATTGCCTTCTCACAAGCAATGTGGGAATTTTATATTCTCATAAGCTGTTGCTCCACATTCTTTTCCACATTTGGTATTGGCAGTCTTTTTAATTTTAGCCTTTCTAATGAGTGTATAGTAGTATCTCATTGTGGTCTTAATTTGCATTTCCTTGATGACTATTGAGGATGAGCATTTTTTGATATCCTTTTTGGTCATTGGTCTATCTTCTTTTATAAAGTGTTCAATATTTTTGTCCACTTAAAAATATCAGGCTATTTTTTAAATTATTGAATTGTAAAAGTTTTTTATATTCTGGATACAAGTCCTTTGTTAGATATATGTATTTCAAATAGGTTTTACCAATCTGTGGCTTACCTTTTTATTTTTCAGACAATGTATTTGGAAAAGAAAAAGTTTTTAATTTTAACAAAGTCCAAAATTCATTTTTAATTTTATAGTTCTTGACTTTTGTATCCTAAGAAATCTTACATTTTTAAAACAACTTTATTAAAATATAATTTATATACCATACATTTAGACAATTCAATGGTTTTTACTATATATAGACTTGTACAACTCATAATTTACTCCTTTGTTTTTTAATGTTTACTCATTGCCCTAACTTGAGCCCCAGTCTCAGCCTCTGTAGTGAGCACTGCTTCTTCATCAGTCATCAATAGCAATGTGGCTACAGTTCTAGGAATTACTAAAATAAAACTCTAGGCAATCTCAACTGTTCTCACTCAGCATTCCCTAGGACTCTATGAGATTGGTTTGATCATTATTGTAAGATCAGTAACCTATTCTCTAATTTTTAATGTTTTTGGCTCCCTCCTTTGTGCTCTTCTCCAAAATACTGTTGTTATACTTCTATTAGTGGCCCAGTGCACGAATTCGTGCACATTGAAAGGAAATTAATTAGAAGGTGGCTGGCGGGGTGGGACTCGGCGAGATGGGCCGGACAAGTCCTAGAGCCAATCTCCCACGGTCCCTCCCCAGCTGGCCACACCTGGGGTGGCACTGTGGCTCAAAAGGCATCTACAGAGTGAGCGGGGGTCCCTCCGGCAGGTGGGGTCCCTTGGCCTGGCCTGCAGGGATCAGCTAAAACTGGCTCTCTGACATCCCCCAAGGGGTCCCAGAGTGCAAGAGGGCACTCTGCAAAGTTGCTGTCATACAGGGTGTGGAACGCAAACACATGTGTGCAGTAAACCAGAATCAGGGCGACAGTGCCCCAGCAACAACATAACCCACAGCTGAAGGTGTAATCGTATGGCCCGTGAGGAATCAGGTTCCCTCCTCTCTGGTTTCACGGTGCGTCACCTGAGAACTGCCGCTGCCAAGTCACTGCAGCTCAGCAGCCCCTGTGTTGAGCATCTGCCCTCTGGTGGTCAGTAAGCGTCATAGTGACCAGTCGGATGAAGGAAGGGACACCTAGCATATCAGCCTTTTATATATATAGATTATGGTAATTACCACATTGTATTGCAATTTAATTTTAAGTTTATATTCTCTGTCTTGACTAGATTAAACTTGAGGGAAGAATTTTTTCCTTATTCATCTTTGAATCCTCATTGCTAAGTATGGCACTTAATATATGCAGCACTGATAAAGTTCTGGTTGAATGACTCAAATGTGTTAAATTAAACAAACAAAAAAATATCTGCTTAAATAAGAGGTTTTTTCTTTGAAGTACATTAAAGATTCTGTGAATTCATTTCTACTTATATAATCAGTCTAGTTTCCAATTTATAATGTTAAATTTATTGACATGGTTGTAGCAACTTTGTGATCATAGTCACTGTGAATTAGATCCCACAACTTAAAAATGTTTGACAAGTTAGCAATCATGAACTATAAAAATTCAAATTTCATTGGTCATGTAAAATTAACAACACATGCAATGATATACACAATGATACTTACATTAGCTGAAAACAATTTTGAATTGGAGACAAAGGGCTCTCTAAAAACTTTTATAATTAAGTTCAGTTCCCTTATGTATTGCCGAATTTCTGCCATAAATGCCTTTACCAAATCATAGTAAGTCTGCTCCCCTGAGGTGGAAGGTTCTTCATCAGTTAAAGATAATATATTTATATCTTCCACATCTTGATGAAACATATCCATCAACACCTACATAGTCAAAGAGATTTTAAAAAGCATAATAAAATATGAATCTATAGTCAAATTTGAAGTTAAACAGTTAAATAATTCCTTAAAGACAGTTCTTAAATGACAAAAAAGCAAACACAGTTATTTTTTCTTGGAAAAATTGCTACTACCTCAATTCAGTTTCTCTAATACAGAATTTAACATCTGGTATCACAAACTGACTCCCCCAAGTTTTCTAGCAATACTAGTTTCTGTCTGTCTCTCTTGTTAACCTATTACTTTTAATTTGTTCTCAAATCCTATCTTGGATTTCTCTCTTAGTTTTCTTGTTTCATATACTTGCCATCACCACTTCATTTCAGGGCCTCACCACCTCATTTTTCTTATTTAATATATTTTTATTGATTTCAGAGAGGAAGGGAGAGGGGGAGAGAGACAGAAACATCAATGATGAGAGAAAACCACTGATGGGCTGCCTCCTGCATGCCCCCTACCGGGGATCGAGCCCACTACCCAGGCATATGCCCTCGACCAGAATTGAATCCGGGACACTTCAGTCCGCAGGCTGACACTCTATCCACTGAGCCAAACTGGCTAGGGCTCACCACCTCATATTCAAATAATTCTTATAGCCTTCTTTGCCTACATTTGTTGGATATTGATCAAAATAAGTCCTGTTTTTTCTAAGAAGTCTACCATTATAACTCTTGCTGAATCTCATCTTTCCCCTTCTGTGAACTTCTACATCATTATCCCCATAACACAATAAAATATCATCTTCTCCTTGGTGACTTTCTGCTTGTTTCACAAATGTAAGTATCAACTCTGAAACCTTGTTTTATACTTCTCTTGCATTTCCTCCCTGTGTGAGCACGTAGGATATACTCAAAAAATATTTGTATGGTTCATTTAAAAGTATCAAATATTTTATGTTAATTAAAAAGTAAATACTTTAAAACCAAATATTTATTCATTTAAAAATAAAAAACCTTTGAAATCCTTCATCAGGTCAGGTGATTTTTACTCTATACATTCACATTCTAAAAAAACAAATAAACACTAAAATAAAAGTAAATGGATTTAGTAATCAGAAATAATATTCCAAGTCAATAACAATATAGTGAGAAAAAAATGGAATGAAATGCTTCATCAGAAAATATTTTCTTTTCCACAAAGTCATTTTTATAAAATGAAAATTCTGAGGTAGTATAGTGCAATGACTAAGAACTTTAGAGTCAGATCTGGAGTTCAAGTCTAGGCTTTGAAACTTCTTGGAATATTCTGGACCAAATTCTTTATGATCTTCAGTTTCCATTTTATACAATAAGATAAGAGCATCTATTGTATAACAGTATCATAAGGACTAAATGAGATGAATCACATATATGCTTACCTTTAAAAAATGTTTGCTCTTATTAGAGTAAAATCATACAAATAGTATCTAAAGAAAGCTAGGTATTAAAATAAAACTCTTAAGAGTTTAGTATTTTCACATTTTCAAAAATCTTCTAATCCAAATAAAATTTTAAGATATCACTAGTAAGAGATTATTATTAACTCGACTTGAAGCAACACATAAAAGAAAAACTGTATGACATGTTTAAACACATTTTAATACTATATATAATACTCTATTTTCTTAAAGTGATATCTTCAGTACTTGCCATTAGATTACTTTAAATATACCTTAACACAAGATATACAATTTTATTCTGACTGAATAGCATTCAGTAAGTCACATAAATATTTAAGAACAAAACAGAGAAGATCAGTATCCTACCTTATCAGCACACATTGCTACTTTTATATCTTGTTTTGTAATTTCATAATGCTGTATATTTCGTACATAATTCCCCACCAGCTTTAAAATGTCTGCAGAAATGTATTCTAATACTGCTACTATGTAAACAGAAACCTGGTGGTCAATTTTATAACCTAGGACCTCCTGAAAAATTAAAAGAAAAGCATGTTTAAAAATCATATACTATAACTTTGATACTGATTTAAAACATGCAAACAATTTAGCTTACCTTTTACTAAGGCCTGTGATTATCAACAACATTTCATTTTAAGTGGTTCATTTATGAATAATATATTAATTGCTACTTGAAAATGTGAGCTAAGAAAAGATAAGACCAAATAACCTATCATCATGTAAAATGCTTAAGAAGTACAGATTACTAAATAGATAATCCATAATCTAAGAAGGGAAGCCCAAATTTGGGGATATGGGATATGCTCGTTGTAACCTAATTCAGAATATCTGGAAATAACTATGACAAAAGAGGTTTTTTTCTCTATATAGAACAAGAGTTAATATATTATTGGTATATGTGAATGAATATCTATTAGCCTTGTACCTCTATCCTTTCCAAAGGAACCTGGGCTTTCCTAAAACCCTGGTATCTGAACTGTTTACATGGAAAACAGTTCATGCTATGTCCTACTGAGCAATAGTGGTTATTAACAGCATGTTAAATAGTCCTATTATTAGACTTCAAAGAGAGCATGGGCCTTGTGGAATTTACCAGTTCCTATAGGAAAACAAATTATATTTTCTAAACAATTCAATTAAGGGGTGGAAAAGCTAACTTTGAAATAAGTTTACTTATGAGTTGGGGACAGGATATGTAAAAACGATTAAATATTTATAGTGGCAAGGATATATTAATAAGTTGAAAGATCCACTATTAGACCATAAAACTCAAAATTCAGGATTATTAATACAGCAAACACATATCTCAACTTGTTAATTCTCTTAGAATGTAATTCAACATATGCATGATAAAAATCATGAAAAGATAATTATAAAGTAGGCAATTACTACTAGTTTAGTAATTTTATATAACTTGCACTTATTTCCTCAGACTATTTAGTAAGATATAGGCAGATAATTCTATTCAAACAATGTGAGTATAAAATATAACCTTTTGACGCTCTTAAACATCACCTAAGTGTTTAGCCTTAAATCCTGGACAGATCAAATAGACCTGGATTTCCTAACTCTTACTTTTAGCCCTGTGAAGTTGGACTATAAGATACTTAATCATTTTCTACCTCAATGACCTCATCTATAAACTGAGGATAATGATAATAACTTAGCTCAGTAATAAAACTTAGATCATGCATGCAAGCATTAACATTTTGCTTGTATTATAGTATGCACAAAATTATTGATATCAAAGTGTTAAGATTTTAATTTTTATAATATCTATATTTTTGATGTAAGAGTTAAACAATAGTTTCTTCATTGTATTAAAATAGAAATAGCATTATTAGAATTTGCTGCAGTTGCTCTTTCTATGAGCTCTGGTGAGACTCAGCTGACGGAGTGATTTAAATAAGTAGGACTGGATGACTAGGTGATCTTTAGGGAATGTTTGTTCAAAGAGTACACATACCCAATGGCAGTCTCACAGAGGACCCTACCATCCAACGATGTGTAGGACTAAGACCTGAAGGATTTATAGGGACATTCAGGACAAACCAACACGAAAGAAGGGTTATAAATTCTCTTTGAGGTTCTACTGATTTCTGAGATGAACAAAATCCACAGCTACAACTTTCTTAGTTCTTTCAATTTGATTGACTATTACTGTTGAAATTACTTTAAATCATGTTGTCCAACTTATACATTTCTCTTATCATATCATCCCATTCACCCCCCATAACATGAATTCCTGGAGAAATTTAAATGAAAAAGAATTACTTTTTTACTTTTCAGTTGACTTTATTCCATAAAATACATTATTCTTAGTGTTTGAAAAGTAGGGGTTTTATTTTGCTTTTAAAAGGCAAAGAAAAAAGAGAGAGACAGTATTTCAGCTTTACCTTTAATAAAGGATGAATTTTTTCTACTGGGAGAGATAAAGGGTTTCTTCGCTTCCTTTTTTCAATAGCTGACTGGGCATCAGCTATTGCCCACTTATCAATTGGATGAGGAAAACTTTTTTGAACACGTTCCTTGGAAAATAGGAAAATAACAACTAAGCAACAAAATATATTAAATAGTGCTCTTCACTTACAATTTACTTTTAAAATCCAAGAATACCAAGAAAGTATTTTCACATGTTGTATACTTATACTACAAACATACTTAAACTATAGCTGTCAACATATTAGTTTCTTAATTAGGCAATAAGGAATGTTTAATTCCTTGTGTTATGGGCAAAAATCACATCCTGAATTTCAATTTCACTATGATAAAGCTAATAACAAGAATGAGTAGAAGCCATTTTAAACATTATTTATATAAAAATTTAAGGAACAAGACCTAAGCTCAAGAAGTAAATATCTAATTCTCATTCATTGTCCATACTTTCAATACCAATTACAAGCTCATTTTATACTTGAAACCTCCAAGAATTCTTTTCAATATCCATCATGCAAAGGTATTTGCCTTCAAACCTATTTACAAATCATAGAAATCAAGGGTTTATATTAGTAACAGAAATTTTAATACACTGTAGCTCATCATTAGAGTTTGAATCCTCCATAGGTTATTACTTTTTAACAAAATACTTGATTTTAATTTCCAGCACTTATTCAGTTAGAACTTCCATTGAAAGTGAAAGAACTCATGTTAATGTAAAAGCTGAATCTCCCTACTTTAATAAACTAATGTAATTCACTTCAAGCAAAAAATACTGTCATCCTCTCAAGTTTTTAAAATCACCTTTCAGGATACCATAATTACTAGTAAAACCAGTAGAGGTCGCTATTACATAATTTTAACATGGATTTTTAATCACTCAGTATTTAGTAGTACTACTAGATAAAATTAAACATCACTCCTTATTATAAATCTAAATAAGAAGTTTTTTCAGTTGTTATTAAAATGGAAAATAAAAATAGATTTCCATGTGATGTGGGGCTGGGGGACAGGCAGGTTATTCTAGGACATGTTAAGAATAAATTTATAAATTAAGAATAGTTTAACTCTTTCAAGTTTAATAAACTTTCTTACTATCTATATTCAAGGCTAAATCAGCTGCCAAATATAAGAAGTGATCATTTTAATTCTAATTAATGGAATCAGTAATGTGTTGAAAGAAATTATTGTAGTTAAAAATGGAATTTACATACTTTTTCAAATGTCTAATTGAAAAGCTTTTTGCCAGGATAGTTTATCCTCATATAACACAGGCAAACATAAAGATCCAAAATATTGGGGCAGTTTGGATTGTAAAAAAGGAAGACAAAAGAGAAGGGGAAAGGGTAGGAAGGAACAAAAAAAACACCAAAAATTATTTTCCTTCTTCAAGTCAACACTATAGATTGCTATTCCAATAGAACAACTTTACTATGATTCCCAATTAAAATTTTCACATCAATGGTTTTAGTCCATGGTTAATTCAATGGGTATAACCATGGTACAAACCTTATAATAGTATGACCCTATGGCTTGTAACTTTTTTTTAACCTCAACTCATAGGAAGAAATCATAAATTTTTAATACATTTTATATTATATCCTTACCCATCACACACACACTAAACTGAAACAAAGTTTCATAAAATAAAACTTGTCATTATATGCAGTGAACTAATATTTTCTATCATTTAAAAATATGTTAGCTGGGCAATGCACTAAAGTGATTTTATGACCTAGAGTCTAAAAAGCACTCGAATAGAGTTGTGATAGAAGCAGTAGAAGAAAACAGAAGGTGAACTCAATCTGACCATTCTAAAGATACTTGACATGTATCTTTGAAAAAAAATCATGGTAGAATTACAGAGGAAATTGTAGCCAGGAATTGGGGTGGAAGAAAAAGAAAATACAACAGCAATCCCTTTCCATCTCAATTTCATCTACCTAATTCTAAGTGTATCTGTTGTTTTTAAGAAACAAGGGGAAAGAAAATCAGGAAAGACAAAAAAGAATGCAGAAACTGGCTGGTGTGACTCGATAGGTTGGGCTTTGTCCTGTGCAACAGGAGGTTGCAGGTTGTGTGCTTGATTCCCTGGTAGGGGGCATGCAGGAGGCAGTCGATCATGTAATCTCACAACAATGTTTACTTCTCTCTCTAAAAATCAACAAACTATTTTTTAAAAATAAAAAAAGAATGCAAGAAAGGAGAAATAACAATGATCAAGAACACATTTTAGCCCTAACCGGTTTGACTCAGTGGATACAGCATCGGCCTGCAGACTGAAAGGTCCCAGGTTCAATTCCGGTCAAGGGCATGTACCTTGATTGCAGGCACATCCCCACTAGGGGGTGTGCAGGAGGCAGCAGATGGATGTTTCTCTCTCATCGATGTTTCTAACTCTCTATCCCTCTCCTTTCCTCTCTGTAAAAAAATCAATAAAATATATATATTTTTAAAAAGAACACATTTTAAATTTACTTAGTGTATTACTGGAATAAATTATACAACTATATACTTAGGAACACCAAGGGTCAGAATGTATGGGAAAAAACTGGTAAGGTCAAAAAAGATGCCATGAATGTGGAAAGGCCAAGTTGAAAGAATTACTTTATCTCTTGTAGTGACAAGTTTAATTAAAATTTTAGAACAAAATAAAATTTCTTTTCATCGTATTTTAATATTTTTTAAAATAAAGAAGCCCAAGGAGAAATAATCAATGAAAGATTCATGAATTAGAATTATATTACTCTGCCACTTTCAAGATTAATAATTTTGTTTGTTTGAAATGAGGAACTCCATCTTGATTAATATCTAGTGGCTTTGAGAAAATAAATAAGACACAGAGGTAGGTTTGAGATAGTTGTCTCTTAATAGCAGAACCGTGTCTTTTGCTTTACTTAATAAAGGGGTCAAAATAGATAATCTTAAACATCAATTTTAAGACAAATATCCTAGGACCTATCAAAACTACACATGCATGTCCATGTAAATATTCAGACCACAGGTATTTTTAAAATCTAATAGTATTAAAGGCTTAGAATGTGTGGGAGATTTTTTTGTCTAGAAAGGTAGAAAATATGGAGAACTTACTTAGGAAATCTAAATGTTAATGGAAAGTATTAGAAAATTACAAGGATTCTTTAGGATTCAAAGAAAAAGAAAAAGTTAAAGAAAAAAATGAATAGAAAAGGGAAGCAAACTTTTAAAGTTTTAGGATATGACTCACGGGGGGAAAAACAGTCAAAGATAAGGAATCCAAGAAACCCTGAGTTAAATGAAAAAAAAATGTGTCAGTGCCCTAAGAAATGAAAGTTGGTTAAATACAGGACACACAGGTAAACAAGGGAAACAGGAAAGACATTACAAATAAAAATCACTCTAGACAACCAGAGAGAAATAATGAACATGTACCATTATGAAAGAATAAGATCTAAGAAATTATACAAAGAAAATACTTTACCAAGGACTTATAAGAAATAATACTAGTTTTTGCTTTTATTTTTAATAAGATTAAGTATAAAAAATGAGGAGAGGGAGAACAAACCAGATTTGAGCAACTTTTATACACAAACTTTTAAAACAAATTATTTTGAAAAGACAGGGCCAAATAATATATACCCCTCCTCTGCATTCCCAGAGCATTTATATATACTTCCTATTGATCTGGAACACTGCTCAATTGACAACAGATATTCAGCTATTAGTATCATGGATTAGTGAATATTGGCTACATCAATGAAACAAATCCCATTCATTTGGACTACGATTTTTCAATTTGTAATGATCTGCAGTACAAATTATCAATACATTTTAATTAGCAAAACTAAAGATATGTATGTAATCCATCAATTTTCAAGTACTTTTAAGTACCTAATTTCCTAAAGCTATAGGGCAACTACAAATCATTTTTAGTTTGTGATTAAAACAAATCCCCTAAGGGCCGAATATTAAGCAAGAACTGTCACTCAACTTTGAATTATGCTTATTCTTTAAAGTAATCAAAATGTATTCTTTAGAAAGATAAAAAATGCATATATTCCACTAACTCGGACTGATCTATTTTTTTAGTACATTTTTATATGGTCCTCAATTTTTTTAAAATTTTGATGAATTCTCTCTTACCCCAAAATTTATTTGAAAGTCTTGCTAAATTCACAGCCCTTATTACTTTAAAAGCTCCACAAATGTATTTTTAAAATTTTGAAAATGTATTAAAGAAATAAAGAGCCCTGGCCAGGTGGCTAAGTTGGTTGGAGCATCATCCTGTACACCAAAAGGTGGCAGGTTCAATCCCTGTTTGTGGCACATATGGGAAGCAACTGATGTTTCACTCTCACATTGTTGTTTCACTCTCTCTGTCTCAAATCAATGAACATATCCTCAGGTGAGGATATTAAAAAGAAAGAAAGAAAGAATTCTAATAAACGAAGAAAATGAAAAATTACTTACTGATAGAAGAATCTAAGATACAATTATGTTCATCTAAATATCTCCATATTCTTATCTAAATACCCTGCCAGGAATGGTAGATAAAGACGGGTATTTGACTCTTGATTGGAAAAGACCCAGGTTTCCATCTTTAAAAAAAAAAAAATCTATTCTCCCATTCTGAGGTTAACAGTCTAATATATAAAATAAGGAGAGCCTAGCTGGTGTGCTCCGTAGTTGAGCCTCAACCCATGAATCAAGAGGTCACAGGTTTGATTCCTGATTAGGGCACATGCCTGGGTTGCAGGCTCAATCCCCAGTAGGGAAGGTGCAGAAGGCAGCAAATTGGTGTTTCTCTTTCATCGAAGTTTCTATTTCTCTATTCT
Source organism: Myotis yumanensis (assembly GCF_028538775.1). NCBI lineage: Eukaryota > Metazoa > Chordata > Mammalia > Chiroptera > Vespertilionidae > Myotis > Myotis yumanensis. The sequence continues at coordinate 19,242,444 of NW_027223762.1, forward strand.
TCTCCCTTCCTCTCTCTCTTTCTTAAAAAAAAAAAAAATCAATAAAACATTTAAAAAATAAAATAAGGAGAATAACTACTACTCCACCGGGTTGTTGTAAGGACATAAAAATATATATAGCAGTACTTTGAAATTACGAAGCCTATTATATAACTGTCTGCTATTTCTATTACTGTCATATTCTCTTTCAAAAATTCATTCCCAACCCTAAAGCCAGCTCAATGGCATATCACATGGCTACATCTATCTTAAGGGCCCAGATTAAGTGCTTAAAAAATCATAAGATAGGACGTAGGGTAAATACCTTTGATATCTCAGAAATTTTCTGAGTACTAAAAAACTATAAAATATCCTTTTTTATTTAGTCTTAAGTACATATTGATTAAATATGTGCAAGTGAAAGACTGAGAGACTCATTAGTATTTCCAAGAAGTCACGATCTCCTTCAATACTAGAAAAGTAATGAATTAGTTTCTATATTAATTAAAAGGAGGAAATTAAATAAACATAGGTATAGTACAACATATCTGGAAAGAGCTTTTTGAGTCTATGCAATGTTACCAAACTAGCAAAGTCCTGGGATGTACCAACATTGGAATGATAAGCAAGACAAGACCTTTTTTTCCATTTTAATACAGTAGGCATAGGGTTACATGCTGCATTTTATAAACGCTGTGGGTGAACCCAACTAGAATCCAAAAGAGCAAATGAAATTTTTAATGAGGAGAGTCAGGTAACCAGTTCTATCCAAAATCTACTCTGAAGCCCACTGTAATCAGTGCCTAAAAGAAATTTTGAATAAAAGACATTTGACCTTATAATTCAAAGGGAAAAAGGGATAAAATGTATGAAATCTACTTTGAATTACTTAAGTAATCAAAGTAAATTACTATTCCATAGTACACAATCTTTCCTACATTCACAACCTCTGTAATTTGATGTTCCTCAATCTCTCTCTACTCAACTGAAATCTGGATCTCCCCTAAAAACTTAGGGTAGGAACTGCCCTTGTCTCAAAACCCACATGAAGGTGAATTTTGCATCTTTTTCACTCTGCAAGCTGCTTCTGGAACATCACTCTTTTCCACTCTCATGTAAAGTCCTGCATCATCTTGCGGGACTTCACGTCTACATTAAGGGTACATAAAGTACCATGGCCTCTTAATTCATCACCTCTAGTCCAGCCACCACCACGTGGCCACATCCTGTTTTGTAACAATGTTACTAAAGAAACCTTAAATTCCAACAACTGTCTCTGATCCCAATCTATTCTTCTCTGCTCTCACTCAGGTCTTCTAGTATTCTCAGTTCTCTGACCTTATTAGGAAATCCAATACCTCGTTCCCTCCATATTTTTCCAATCTGCCTGCTCTCTCCCACCTGGCAGAATAGCTTAGTGGTAATGTATGCCCCCAAAACTTAGACTTTCTGGGTTAAAGTCTTGGCTTCTCTACTTATAGCTGTGACCTTGGGCAACTTATTTACCCTTTCTACTTCAGTTTCCACATTTATTCATTCAATACCTATTTCCTGAGTACCTTCTCAGTGCCAGTTCTAGGTGGTAGGAATCTGGCAGTGAACAAGAAAAAAAATCCCTGGAGTCTTCATTCTAATAAGGGGAAAAGTAGTATCATCTTCATGGGGTTATTAAAAACTTTAAATGAAATGTAAAACATAAAAGTGTTTAGACCAGTGCATAATACTGTAGCAAGTACTCAAACATCAGCTATTACTACATTTCACTTTTTTCCTTATCCAATTTAGATTCTCTGATGTTCTTTACAGTAGTTTCTCATTGGATAAGCCTCAACCCTCAGGGAAACAGAGCAGGCCTGGGATAGACAAAGATCTCTCCTCCCCAGCCACTGTGCGCCTTAAAATCATTATTATATTCTTTCTATGTGCGTTATGTCCTGAAAAGGGTTCTAAAGCACTGCTATTACCAGTCTTCACAACTCCTTTGTCCTACTGTTCTTCTACTGTATATCCATGGTGAAATACCATTTAACCCAACAATTTTGTGCGTGTGCCCACATTTGAGTACTGCAAAGGAAATGTCACAAAGATTTGTACAACTATACATTTGAGGTCATTAACATCAAATGATCCATCATTGATTGCCATAAGCGTCTTTTATTTTTCCAGCTCCATCTCCTATTCTGAGTACTTCAAACCTTATTTCTTTCCTCTCAAACTTTTGACTCCTTCAGTTTAGATGCCTCTACTTCTGAGATGCTAACCTTAAGCCCCAAAGCCTATCTTTTAGTTTGCTCCTTTTAAAATTTCCCACATCCCATTTACTCATAGTATATATCACATTATGTTATTATCCATATACCTATCTCTATCTCCACTAAACTATAATCCTAAAAGGACAGGAGTCATGTCATCTTTGAAACAGATTATAGAACTTCTTTCCTAGATTTTTAGGTGTTTCCCTCCCAAATGGTAGAAAGGGGTCCACTTACTATCTAAAATACATGTAATACCTGAAGATCAAAATATTAACTGTGATGTTCTCGAAAGGATAGCTAGCTTTACAAAACAAACAAACAAATAAAATACTTGGACATATTCTACTCTTAAAGGTATGAAAATACATATATATAATTTAGCATAAGAAGTAATGTTTAGAGGCTAACAAAAGATCATTTTAGATTAAAAGCAAAACATGGAATGGTTTGACAGCTAAAACATAAACAAGCTATCATACTCCCAATACAAAGTTAAAATAAATCCAGTCTTTAATTTTTAAAGAGTTGAACTGAAGAGCAACTCTTTCCCCTTCACTAAAATTACAATAAACACATAGGTTTTATATATTAAATACAATGCAAATTTATCATACCTCTACATCTGAAACACTTCGGGGCTGAGCCTGGCATAGCATATTTAATAACTGCAAGATCAATTCTTCAACATACTGAAGAGCATCGTCACTAGACTCAAGAGTTGGATGAACTTGTCCCTGGACCTATAAACAAAAAGCAAAGTAATTAAAATTTAGGTTTGTTTCATCTAATTAAACAAACAAAACCAATAATTTTTTTTTATCCTCACCTGAGGATACTTTGCTTTTCAGAGAGTGGGAGGGAGGGAGGGGAAGGTAGAGAGAAAGAGAAACATCAATGTGAGAGAGACACATCAATTGGTTGCCTCCTGCACACGCCCCTCAAAGCCACAACCCTTAGGTGCGTGGGCCAATGCTTCACTGATGTACACCGGCCAGGGCCAAATAAATTTTTTTTTTTTTTTTTTACTGTGGGTTTGTACTCAAGAACATGGTATGGCTCACAAATACAAATTTGAGTGTTATGACACAGAAGTCAGAAGAGTCAGAAGTTCTCAACCTTTTCCCCAGCCACATGCACCATACATGCTTATTAACATGTTCTTGGAGGTCCACCTATCTAATTGCATAATTTCAATATTTTTTTTTCTTAAACCACAGTTACCCTGTGGGAATATAGAGAGGGTGGAAGAGGCTGAGCCAGGGATAGATACAGTTTATATGGTTTTTGTCAACTACCAGTGGTAGCTGGAACATTTACTTAATATACCACTTGGGCAAAATTGAACTCCTATGGATCTCTGTCCCTTACTTAACTCTATCTTTCCTATTAAATGATAAAATACAAGAGGGATATTTCTTATCTTATTCATCATTGTAACTCCAGCATAATGATGCGCACATAATACAAGCTTGATAAATGTTTGTTGAACACAAAGTCACCCTATATCAAGGGACACAAAATGAGTACTTTTGATGATTTGTACTGTATATACTTTAGGAAGATAATTTGGTGGTCACTAATTCATAAACGCTTAATAATCTTTACCTTTATTTTGTTATTATTTCTTTGGAGGCACCTCAGGCCACTGGCCTCTGTAAAGCTTACATTTTAATAACCAGCATAATATTTACTTGTATCCCTATGGGTCAACATTTTTCCTCCTTTTAAAAAAATGGCTGAAAATCAGTTCCAGGGACAATACATGTTTCTAAATATGTTCGTCTCTCTAAGGGAAGTAGAGCACTCATGGGATGAAAGTATATAGCACTCACTGGCTAAGGACACTTAGTATGGTATTCTTCTTTGAAAAGTACTGAGTACATATATATACAAACATATCCATATCTATGTACTTTTCATGTATATTTTTAAAACTCATTATATGATACACTGTTTATAAAAATCTCCTCATACACAGAGGCTGTCAATCTTCCTTCACCCCTCAAATGTGGATTTTATCCTTGACTGTCTTCTCCCTTTTTCTCTTTGCCCAAGTAATCTCATTTTCTTCCACATTTTGAACTATCACCTGTGTGGGTGATTCCAAATCTTAGTTCTGACTTCTCTCCCAAGTTTTAGAACAACATTTCAAGTAACTTGCTAGATATCAACACCTATCCAACCAAAACCTCAAATATAACATAGAAAAAAAGTTGAACAAGAAAAGCTGTATCTCACATAGAACTGTGTCTCACAAATGTGGTGTGTGTGTGTGTGTGTGTGTGTGTGGTGTGGTGTGTGAAAAACACAGTAAAGACTGCCCTGATTTCACTAAGATGTAGTCCTGGAAAATAAGCTCTAATTGGGGGTTACATTCCTGTCCAAGGCTCCAGCATCACAAACAATAGCTATAGATTTACAAAACCACGTATTAGAAATAAAAGGGTCTTTAGAACTCATTCAACTCAGTCCCTCTATTTAGCAGATGAGAAAAAAAGGAGACACCCACAATCCTATAGCTAACTGATAATACTTTACGTACTGAACCTCGGCTTCCTGGCATGTAGGGCAGAACGCTTTCCATGAAAATGCTGACTTTCAAGCCTGAAGGAGTCTTGGGAGTGTCCTAACACCCCTTCAGTATAAGGAGCAGAATGCCCATGAATTGTGTCTACTTATATAGTGGGCTTCTACATAAAACTTGGCTTGAAATATGTTGTCATAATTAAACACTGGCATGTCATAAATGCAAACAGCATTATAATCTTTAGAATCTAAAAAGGTAAAGGGATCATTTTTTACCCATTTTTACACAAAGGATCACAATGCATTATATGAAATTAAATTCTTCATTAATATGGCTCCATTCCGAGCTGCTTTTCAATTTACATTTTACGCTGAAGCAATAAATTTTCAGCTTGCTGAAACATGGCGTGCAGTTTCGTTCACACTGTTCTATCATTCATTCTCTTACCCTTTCAGTTACCTATTTGACTTTCAAAACCCAGATCCCACCTCAGCTGGGAAGACAGCCTTGTTTCTTACATTTTTCTAAGTCAGAATTAATCTCATTCATTTAACTGATTTACTGAATCTATTAAATATCAGATATTCTATTAGATGAAGGATATATAAGCACATCTCATTTTATTGTGCTTCACTTTATCACACTTTTTATATATTGTGTTTTTTACAAACTGAAGGTTTGTGGCACCTCTGCTTTGAGCCAGGCTATCAGTGGCATTTTCCAACAGCATTTGCTCACTTCGTGTCTGTGTGTTACATTTTGGTAATTCTCACAACATTTCAAACTTTTTATTATTATTATATTTGTTATGGTAGTCTGTGATCAGTGATCTTTGATATCACTATGTAATTGTTTTGGGGCACCACGAACCACACCAATAGAAGATGTTGAACTTAATCAATAAATGTGTGTGTTCTGACTGCTCACTAATGGGCCATTCCTGGTTTCTCTCCCTCTCCTTGGGCCTCCTTATTCTTTTATTAAAATATATTTTTATTGATTTCGGAGAGGAAGGGAGAGAGAGGGAGGGACGGAGGGAGGGAGAGAGCGAGAGAGAGAGAGAGAGAGAAACATCATGATGAGAGAGAATCATTGATTGGCTGCCTCCTGCAGGTTCCATAGTGGGGATCGAGCCCGCAAACCAGACCAGGAATCAAACCATGACCTCCTGGTTCATAGGTCGATGCTCAACCACTGAACCAAGCTGGCTGGGCTGGGCCTCCTTATTCTTTAGACACATCAATATTGAAATTAGGCCAATTAATAACCCTACAATGACCTATAAGTGTTTAAGTGAAAGGAAGAGTCGCGTATCTCTCACTTTAAATCAAAATCTAGAAATGATTAAGCTTAGTGAGAAAAGCATGTCAAAAGTCAAGACAGGCAAAAAAGCTGGCCTCTCATGCCAATTAGCCAAGTTATGAATGCAAATGAAAAGTTCTTGAAGGAAATTAAAAGTGCTACTCCAGTGAACACACAAATGAAAAAAAAAAACGAAACAGCTTTCTTGCTGATCTAAAGAAAGTATTAGTGGTCTGGATAGAAGATCAAGCCAGCCACAAGCGCCCCCCCTCGCCCCCCCACTAAATCAAAGATTAATCCTGAATAAGGCCCTAACTCTCTTCATTCTGTCAAGGCTGAGAGAGGCAATACAGCTGCAGAAGAAAAGTCTGAAGCTATCAGAGGTTGGTTCATGAGGATCAAGGAAGAAGCTTTCTCCATAATACAAAAGCACGAGGTGAAGCAGCAAATGCTGTTGTAGAAGCTACAGCAAGTTATCCAGAAGATCTAACTAGGATAATCAATGAAGGTGGTTATGCTCAATAACAGATTTTCAATGTAGATTAAACAACCTTGCCGGAACCGGTTTGGCTCAGTGGATAGAGCATCGGCCTGCGGACTGAAAGGTCCCAGGTTCGATTCCAGTCAAGGGCATGTACCTGGGTTGCGGGCACATCCCCAGTAGGAGGTGTGCAGGAGGCAGCTGATTGATGTTTCTGTTTCATTAATGTTTCTAACTCTCTATCTCTCTCCCTTCCTCTCTGTAAAAAGTCAAAATATATTTAAAAAAACAAAAACAACCTTATATTGGAAGAAGATGCCTACTAGGACTTTCATCGCTGAAGAAGCGAAGTCAATGCCTGGCTTCAAAACTTCCAAGGACAGGAGACTCTCTAGTTAGATGCTAATGAGACTGTAAGCAGGTCAGTCACATCTTTAGGCTCCACTTCTAATTCTAGTTCTCTTGCTGTTTCTACCACATCTTGAACCTCTCAAAGTCATCCATGACAGTTAAAATTAGCTTCTTCTAAAGTCCTGTTAATGTTGCTATTTTGACCTCTTCCCTTTTCTTCTGCAGCTGTACTTCCAGGTAATATCTATCAGGTAAATACCTATCAGAGGTTGATATTTTGACTTTAAGTTGAAGTCAGTGCTCATTTACCAGTCTGAAAATCCTTGGGCCCTTAAGGATGACACTAAATCTACTCTGTGCTCTATAAATGGAACAACAAACCATGGATAACAGCACATCTGTTTACAACATGGCTTACTGAACAGTTTAAGACCACTGTTGAGACCTACTGCTCAGAACAAAAGATTCCTTTCAAAGTATTACTGCTCGTTGACAATGCCCCTGGTCACCCAAAAGCTCTGATGGAGATATATAAGATTAATGTAGCTTTCATGCCTGCTAACATAATATACATTCTGTAGCCCATGGATCAAGAAGTAATTTCAACTTTTTAGTCTCATTACTTAAAACATTTCATAAGGCTATAGCTGCCATAGATAGTGGTACCTCTGATAGATCTGAGCAAAATAAAAACCTTCTGAAAAAGATTCACATTCTAGATGTCATTCAGAATATTCATGATTCATGAAAAGATGTCAAAATATCAACATTAACAGGACTTTGAAAGACGTTGATTCTAACCCTTATGGATGACTCTGAGAGATTCAAGACTTCAGTGAGGAAGTAACTACAGATGTGGTAGAAACAGTAAGAGAACTAGATTTAGAAGTGGAGTCTGAAGATGTGACTAAACTCCTGCAATCTCATGATAAAACTTTAATGGATAAGGAAGTTGCTTCTTATGGATGAGCAAAGGAAGTGGTTTCTTGCCCTAGCTGACTTGGCTCAGTGGATAGAGTGTCGGCCCTCAGACTGAAGGGTCCCGGTTTCGATTCCAGTCAAGGACATGTACCTTGGTTGCAGACTCGATCCCTGGTCCTGGTCTGGGCATGTGCAAGAGGCAACTAATCGATGTGTCTCTCTCACATCAATGTTTCTCTCTCCCCATCCTCTCCACTCTCTAAAAATCAATGGAAAAAAAATATCCTCAGGTGAGGATTAACCAAAAACAAACAAAGAAACAAAAAAACAGTCCCTGCTCATATGGACCTAATACTCTAATATATAGAATCAAATGAATTGTATATAACCAAAGCGGTGAAATGCTATGGTTTAAAAACAAACAAAAACTTGGTAATGTTTAAAATTCAGACACATATAATTCAAATGTTATGTTTGATACCTTGCATAACATAAAATTTTAGAAATTCAAATATTTATTCATTGATATTTATAAATATAACCTATTAGATAAATAATGCATGATGCCACTGTTCTTCTAAGTTTCTGGACATTAACCTTTATTATATCTTATATCTGTCAAATAGGGTTCACAAAGTTCATTTATACAAGAGAGTAATAAATTATTTTACTTCCTTAAAAACAGAAACAATACTTCAAACCTCTGACTGACTGAAAAACATAGGCAATGGTAAATGTTTAAGGATAAGCAGAGCACCAATTCCTGAAATACACAGACTTTGCTCTTTATCTTTCAAGGAAGATACTACTAAGAGAGTTCTTTAATAAGCAGACAGTAGTATTACATTTACTATACAGACAGAATAAAAATCTTCTATGAGATAGTGTTACAGCCAAAGTATTCCATGTGTTCCAATCCATATAAATGGTACCCAAAGACATTTAATAGATCAAATGATCCCTATTCAAGATTATGCAGAACAGGTTTCCCTGTCAAACCTTGTGACAGCCTTCTGAAGCCATCCATAGCTGATACTCACTGAGGTTGTGTGTGTGCACTCACAATTAAAATTAACATTAGAATTGGGTTTAAACTAGGTGTGAGTTTTCCCTTTTTTTCCATTTTTTTAAAATATTATTTTATTGACATAGAAAACTTCATATACTTCTTTAAATGCAATTACTCTAGTTAATTTAAGTAAAATAAATGCAAAAATTCACTAAAGAATTAATGATAGCCATGAATAAGAATTCATATGATCATGACAGTATTTCTTTGAAGATATAATCATGATCTTCAACAAAGGTGCCACCCATTGAATTTTAAACTTTCCTTAAGGACTGACTGCTTCTATTTTGACAGTTCGTCTCTAGTAATTTCTAAGATTCAGAAGCAACTTTGGTGGCTAGTATTGCCAGATTTTGTGGAATCTGAAAAAGCAAAAGGATTAGGTCTAAATCAATTCCTAGCTCTTTGATATATGAATCCTCTAAGTGTATTCAGAATCCCTTGGGTAAACTGCCAGAATAAACTATGTTGAATTCTGATGAATCTTTAATAGCCTTTTCTAGCTAATGGCTCTCTGAAGAATTAGAAAGGCTTCTAGATTGTATTTTGTCATATCTTGGGCCCAGATCTGCTTTTATTTATAATTATAACAGGAGAATTTGAAATAAAACTGGTATTCTCAAAACCTTTACAATCACAAATAACAAAGATTTGTATTGTTAAATCTCTCAGTATTATGATTGTTTAATCAATGTTTGATGTTTTAGATGCTTATTTCTTCTCATTCTGAGTTTCATTTAAAAATCAAAGTAGAAATACCTTTGCCAAAAAAATTTTAAAGACAAAAATAAAACAAGTTAAAGAGCTTAAATCTTTTCCATAAATAAAATGGACTAAAATATTTGTTCATTTCTTGGGGCCTATTACTCTTTAGGTCCACGTATATAATGTATGCAAAAATCTTTTTTTTTCCCCCTGAGCTCCTCTTATTTGCTGGGGACACAAAAATGAATGAGGACATGGCAACTGCCCTTCAAGATTTCAGCTCACAGAGGAGCTAGGCATATAAACAATGACTTCACACAATATGATGAGGATAAAATGAAGTTAATATTTAAGGTACAGTGATGACCAAAAAAAGAATAACCTAGCTGTTGATATGTGAGAAGTATCAGAAGCGTTCACAAGTAAAACATTCTTGAACTGCAGAATAAAGGATAAATAAGATTCAACAGGCAGTAGATAAGGAAGCAGGGTTTTTAGTAAAAAAGACATAGAGGCCAAGACAAAATGATGTGCTGGGGAAACTGCAAGAACTGGACCGAAGAGTACCTGTGGGGAAAGCTAAGACTAGAAAGGGCGGGCTTGTATGTCATGCCAAGGAGGTGGAAAGTGATCAGGAAAGCAGAAAATAATTGAAGACTTTTAAACCAACCACTGACATAACTAGATTTGTATGCTGAAAAATCTCTCTTTGCTATGAACCATTCATATTAAAGCCTTAATTTAGTTTAGTCTAAGTCTCTTTCCTTATACTTATCAATGGCAGAGGGGGATAAGAATATGAAAAAAAGAAAAAAAATTTCCCCTCAGTTGGGACTCATTCAAAAAATATTTATTGAATGTCTACTGTGTACAAGATGCTATTCTAAATGTCAGAGATCCAGTAGTATACAAGATATACAAAGTCCTGGCTCTCATTGAGCTTATATTTTAATACAAAGAGGGCTCAAGCTATTTGGTTTTATTTAAAAAAAAAATAATCTCATTTTAAACCTCAATCTACTGAAATGAGACATAAGTATAGGGGAGAAAGCAGTGCTCCCAACTTCTGCTTTAGGTTGGAGGGGTGGTGGCAACTTCAAACCCTGTGAACCCTGTGGTGTTTTGTGTGTTTTTTTAATCTTCACCCGAGGATATTTTTTTCTATTGATCTTTAGAAAGAGAGTGAAAGGGAGAGAGGGGGAGAGACAGAGAAAAAAATATTGATGTGAGATACAATCAACTGGTTGCTTCCCACACGTTCCCCGACAGGGATGGGGATCGAATCTGCAACCAAGGTATGTGCCCTTGACTGGGAATCAAACCCACTCTGTGGGCTGATGCTCTAACCACTGAGACAAACCAGCAAGGGCGCTGTGGTGTTCTCTATTGGCAGCCAGGAAGTTGGCCACAACCATCTAGTTCTTTGTAGATGTGTACTGGAGGATTTAGAAAAGATGGGGTTCTGATAGGCTACAAAGGGAGTAGTTTCCACAGGATTATAAAGTATTTGATTCAGGGTGGAGAGTTTAATGGGGATGATACTGGAGTTGCCAGTACTGACTGGGGACCATTTGCAGATGAAAACTTTAAACTTAGGCACTTAGCTCGAGGACTATTTTCAATGGCAAACAGGCCCCAGTACAAATGGCTGTCAATTCTTCATCACCCGCTCCAAATGTGATTGGCTGGATGGAAAGCATGTGCTGCTTGGAAAAAATCACTGATGGAGTTCTAGTGTTGAGAATGTCCCCACAGGCCCCAACAATAAACTTAAGCTGCCTGTGGTGACCTCACAGTGTGGGGAGAAATAGTCCAGAGCAAGACTGAATCAGACGTCCTTGTCTCTGCCATTGTAGGCCTGCCCTTGCTCTGGGTGATGCTCTTAAGTAAAATAATCTGGAATGGCCCCTATCTGAGTCCCTGCTTGCTACTGCCCTGTTTGATCAAGAGACCTTGGAAATATCACAGATTCATAACCCAAGATTTTCTGTTTTTCAACTGTAAATAAAGTTTTTTGTTTTGGTGAGGCATTGTGGGGGGCAGTGGGAGGGGTGGCAAAAGGGAAACTACAGATGTAACTAAAGTACATCTAAGTTTTTCTAGGAATTGAATATACTACTTACACACAATTAATGAATGCCTTGTGTAAACACATCACTGGTGGTTAATCCAAAAATTTTCTCTCTCCTCTAATAGAGTCAGGTCTGTATCCTATCTATACTTCATTATAACTACCATGTCATCTGTTCATTTCACTCCTTGCCTACTACCTTGCACTCTTTCCCAGAATCCACAGAACCTAACTACATTAGTATAATTCAGAGAAAAAAAGCGTTCTATTCATGGAGTACTTATGAAATGAATGAATGAATCACACTGCTAAGTTCCATATAATATTAGAAATAACTTTGAATTAAACATGCTTTGTAGGGTGGATTGAGAATCTAATCACTGTTTATAATACTGCCTAAGAGAGAGCGTTTCAAACCCCAAGTAATTCATAAACTAACTTTTGAACCTCAAGTCTTTATTAAGTGGTAATAGGCAATATGCCTAGATAATAATTTAAGTTCTTCTTCTTAAAATAACTTTTTACAGTCTCATTGAAGCTTGACATTTAAACTTTCCCAATACAAACCTATTAAATAATCCTAAAATTTAACAGAATTAAGAGAAATGCAAAATAAAGGAACAATGAGATATTATTTTACTCTGATCAGACTAGCAAAAATTAAAATGATCAATAACACCTATTGTTGACAGCAATGCTAGAAAAAGGTTATTCTATTACCTTGCTAGTAGAAATGCTAACTGATAACAGACTTTTAAAAAAGGAATCCAGCCCTGGCCAGTGTGGCTCAATGGTTGGAATGTCTTTCTATATACTGAAAGGTGGCGGGTTTGATTTCTGGTCAGGGCACACAGGTTTCTGGTCCAACCCCCAGTCTGGCTGTATACTACTATTAAAATTAAAAATAAATATACCCTATGGCCCAGCAACCACATCTTGGGAATTTATGCTATAGAAATAAAAGATACACATACAAAGATTTTATTGCACCACTGTTCATAGTGATAAAAATTTAAAAATAATGTAAATGTCCACCAGTAAGGGAATGTTTAAATAAATTATGGAATATTATTATTGTAGGCTAAATTGTATTCCCTAAATTTTCATATGTTGAAGTCCTAATTCCCAGTACTTCAGAATGTGACTATATTTGGAGATTGTGTCTTTAAAGAGGTAATTAAAATGAGGTCATTAGGGTAGGCCCTAATCTATGTAACTGCTGTTCTTATAAGAAGAGGAAATTTGGACACACATATACACAGAGTGAAGACCATAGGAAAGAGTTAATGATCTACAAAACAAGAAAAGAGGCCTCAGAAAAAAAATCAAACTTGCCAACACCTTGAACTTGAACCTGTAACCTCCATTATTGTAATAAAATAAATTTCTGTTGTTTAAGCTTCCCAGTGTGTGGTTCTTTATTACTGCAGCCCTGGCAAACTAACACGACTATGTAACCATTAAAAAGAATAAAGTAAGCCCTGGCTGGGTAGCTCAGTTGGTTTGAGCATTGTCCCGAAACACCAAGGTTGCGGGACTGATCCCTGGTCAGGGCACATACAAGAGTCAACCAATTAATGTATAAATAAGTAGAACAACAAATCTCTCTCTCTCTCTCTCTCTCTCTCTCTCAAAAAAAAAAAAAAAAAAAAAAAAGAATTAATTAGGGCTTGCCATTTGACAGATTTCCACAAGGTATTTTGAGTAAGACAGAACAAACAATTTCAAGTACAGGGAATGATCAAAACACATACGTGTGTGTGTGTGTGTTTATAATGTATTACAGATAAACATTTGTACATGAACATGACAACATGGAGAGAAATATGGAGTAATATAACCTAGGTTATTAACATGGGTTACAGGGTCCTGACAAGTCAGGAGTGGGGACGGAAGGAAGGAAAGAAAAAAAGAATAAAACCAACCCCCCCCCCAAAAAAAAACTCTTCTGAAAATAATTGTCATATTTATGCACGTTAGTAACATTTCATGTATATGTGTATATATATATATAATTTTTAAATGTAATTAAAATTTTTCATTTAATTTTCATTCAAATAAAATGTTTCATAACTGCTTTTTTGTTGTGTATACATTAGCCATGGGAATGGCAATATCCAAAGTCCTTTCCCACAGAAAGTTACTATACACATCAAATTCCAAACATGTATCAAGTGCCAAGTTCATATCATCTTTCATTTGTTTTGCTCTAAAAACAATACATATGACCTTCCTAAACAAATTTTTTATTACTTTCTGTGATAACACCAATAAAACAAAGAACTGACTCAGAAAAGAATGTTGTTTTTTAGTTCTTCTTCAAGCATGTTCTTTTTTTTTAAAAAAAAATGTTTTTATTAATTTCAGAGAGGAAGGGAGAGGTAGAGATAGAAACATCAATGATTGGCTGCCTCCTGATCAATCCCGCAACCGGGCACATTCCTTGACCTGGAATCGAACCGTGACCTCCTGGCTCATGGGTCAACGCTCAACCACTGAGCCATGCTGGCCAGGTATCTTCTTAATCTTCACACCCAAGAGTCTTCCAACTGTGGCAGAAATCCATTATCAGTGATGCCCCAACATAGGTAGGAGGGTTTTATAAAACTTCCATGTTCCTTCTCCCCCTACTTGCCTACTCCCCCGTGCTCCTATCCATCCTTTATTTTTTTTAAGATAGTGACCTTGTCCTGCTGGACCTGGTGTCCTCGTATCTTCATGGGCCTTTTACTTAATGGTTTTGTTTTTGTTTTATTGATTTCAGGGAGAGGAAGGGAGGAGGGGAGGGAGAAAGAAACATCAATGATGAGAGAGAATCATTGATCAGCTGCCCCCTACTGGGGATCTAGCCCACAGCCCAGGCATATACCCTGACCAAGAATCCAACCATGACCTCCTGGTTCATGGGTTGCTGCTCAACCACTTAGCCACACCAGCAGGGCCATCCTATCCTATTAAGTTTCAATCCCATTCTAAACGGTATCTTTAAAGCTAGAACAGAAATTCCTAATACATGTGTTGCCATTATCTTTCTTTGGCAATTTTCCTATAAATTCCAAAAGGTGGCAGTTTGTAACTTGAATGTCTTTCTAATAAGGTTCATCAATTGACTGCCTATACCTCTAAGCATTAGATTTTAAAATCTAGTGAATCAAAGGCATAAAAATTCAAATTCAAACTTCTCCAAATAGATCAGGTTCCTTGATATGTGATCACTAACAGTAAATTAATTTACTAAATGAACTAAATAGATTTCTCCATATTTATACTTTTATTTCTAGAAGGTAAAATGGTCATTGTCATCTGTGAATTCCACTTTATCAATTTTCATACTTTCTGAGTAAAAGAGGCTATATCCCAAAAATGATACATGAACACATGCATGCGTCCAACAGATATTGTGCTAGATACTAAGGATATAAGATAGATATAGTCTCTGCCCTCTCAGACCTTAAAAATACAGGAGGGGAACAAGACATTAACCCTAAAAATGACTACATAAAAAGAAACAGAGCAGTAAAGAGGTTAAATGTGGCCTGAGCTGGCTGAATTCAAATCTCAATCCTTTCAATTACCAGGGTGTAACCCTGAGCAAATTAATTAATCCTTCTGATAATAATTATGTACCAGTACACAGTGTTTACTTAATATCAGCTGTAGTTATGCTGTTGTTCTTATTAGAGGAATCTGTAAGGCTATATAAGTGAGGCTAAGTTAACCTAGTAGTTCTGGAAAGGAAGGCTAAAGCAGAAATCTGATGGGTGAGTAGAATTTAGGTGAAAAGTAGGATGGGAAAATGAGAGGGATAATATTCTAGGTAAAGGAAACAGCATGTATAGACATGAAGGGGATAAAAAAGAAGGTTGGGTAGGGCCCAGATCACTGGCCAGATGTTCCAGATACAGATGCATTTACTAAGATGAGGAATACTGTAAGAACAGACTTTTTAGTAAGCAGGGAGGGGAACAAGGAGATTACGACTTTAGTTCTGAATTTCATTATACTTGCGATATCTTTGAGACATGAAATTAGCAAGCAATCACTTTAATATATGGAAACAAATCCGGAATCCAATTTTAATAATTTTTATTATATAATGCAAAATAGCAGGAAGTGATTACATATTACATCACTGTAAAATAAAAATGTCACAAGAAATCAAAGAAATGCACCCCCCCCCCAGATATCCCTAATATCCAGCAGAAATGAAAGATATTTGAATGCTTTGAATGCCCTCAATCCATCAATTCCATGATGATAGACAGTAAAGTTACAAGGGGTATAAGTGCAAAGCAGGAATGTTAGAAGTGACTTTCCCCTATTTCCCACTATTCTAGAACATGACTGGATGTCCCTGGCAAAGAAAGGTGTCTATTGACTCCTGGGCTCAGCTGTGATAAATACATTCTTCAAAGGGAAGCTCTAAAATAATAGTCACATCTATGAAAAGCATACCTTGCACAAATGGTTAGGTATAGAGATCATTTCAATGCAAGAAAAGAAAACAATGCCACAGAATGATGGATTTGCTTCACCTTTCCTGATAACTGGCATTAATTAGTATTTCTTAAGTATCACATGCTTATATTTCATAAAATATTTCCTTATATAGAATCAGTATATCTTAATTTTTTAAATATTAAGTATTGCTAACATGGCAAGAACAGTAGAGCTGCCAAATGATAAAGTCTTGTCAGCAAAAAAAAAAAAATTATTAAGTCTTATAATTCATTACTTCACATTTTTCAGCTCACAAAACAAATCCACAGATCTTCATACTAACTTTAAAAAGGCCTGCTATTTTCTTGGAGTCTGCCGACGGAGTAAATAGGAGTTGCAGTCAGAAAACCTGTCTTGGAGGTCTGACTTTACCTGTATGATCTTAGGCAGGTCATTAAATCTCCTAAATCTCATGTTTCTCATTGAAAATAGCAATATAACCATCTCCAGAAGCTAGTGTGAAGATCGAATGAAATCATATACCTGAAAGGACTTTAAATGGTAGAATGCTAAATAATTAAGTGTAGTCACTATTCACATTACCACATACAGTGAGGTCCAAACTGTAACAGCTGAACATAAAAAATATGAAGATTATACGTACTTGGATTCATCAATCTGATAAATTTATCTTTAAAGATATGCCAACAAAACCCAATTTATCCTACTTTGCATTATAGAATCCCATATATAAGTGGCTCTTTGCCTAAAATATGCATAACAATGACCTGAAAAGCTCTTTTTTTTTTTTTTTTTTTTACCTTCTGAGCCCTAGAGATTCTGATTCAATATGCCTGGGTGAATCCAATAAACATGCTTCTTTTTAAAAATTATAGTAAAATATACAAAATGTACCATTTAACCAAGTCTACAACTTAGTGTACATTCACAGTGTTGTGCAACATCACCACTATACATCTCCAGAACATTTTCATCACCACAGACTGAAATTCTGTACCCATTAAGCAATAACTTCACATTACCACCTTTCCCCAGTCCGTGGTAACTACTGTTCTACTTTCTGTCTCTATGAACTTGACTATTCTGGGTACTTCAAGTAAGTGGAAGCATACAACATCTGTCCTTTGTCTGGCTTCTTTCTCTTAGCAAAATGTTTCCAAGGTTTATCCATGTTGCAGCATATATCAGGTTTCATTCCTTTTTTAAAAACAGATAATTCCTCATAATCTTAAAAAAAAAAGGCATCTACAATATAAAGGGAAAACATCAACTATGTTTGCTATTTGCAGTTGACGTAATCCTGTATATAGAAAAATAAATACCAAAGAATCTACAGGAAAGTTACCACAGCTAGTAAATTAATTCAGCAAAATTGCAAGACAAAACCAATACATAAAAAACATGTGTGTTTCTACACACCTGCAATGTACAATCTGAAAATTATGAATGTAATTCCATTAGCAACTAAAAGAAGTATAACATCTAAAGGCATAATATACGTAGGGCCCTATTCCGCTTGTCCTGGAATTTTCCTAGCTTTTACTATGCTATAACGCAATTATGATAAAGAATGTTCAGGGGGAAAAAATAAATACCTAGGAATAGATTTAATCAAGGAACTGACTTTTAGCCTGAAAACTACAAAACACTGCTAAAACAACAACAACAAAAAACTAAAAGAAGACCTACATAAATGGAAAGACTTCCTGTATTCATGGCTAGGAAGACAATATTATCAATACTACCAAAACAATCTACAGATCCAATGCAATTCGTATCAAAATTGTTATAACCCTTTTTTCTGCAGAAATGAAAATGCCAGTCCTCAAGTTTATATGGAATTGCAAGGGGCCCTAAATAGCCAAAACAATAATAAAGAAGATACTTCCTAATTTCAAAACTTAATATACAATGCTACAGTAATCAGTGTGGAACTGTCATAAACATAGACATATAGACAAATAGAACAGAATTAAGAGTCCAGAAATAAATCTATGCAGCTATGATAAACTGATTTTTTACAAAAGTGCCAAGTCTATCCAATAGATAAAGATTAATCCCTTCAACAAATGGTGCTGGGATAACTGAATTTCCACATGCAAAAAAGAGAGAGAGAGAGAGAGAGAAAGAAATTGGACACCTAACTCACACCAAATACAAAATTTAACCTAAAATGGACTAATAACCTAAATATAAAAGCTAAAACCATGAACTTCTTAGAAGAAAACCTATGGGTAAATCATCATGGTCTTGGATTTGACAATGGATTCTTAGTATGACACCAAAAGTACAAGCGATGAAAGAAAACAGTTAAATTGAACTTTATGAAAATTAAAAGCTTTTGCGCACAGGACATTATCAATATACTGAAAGACAACTTTTTAGTTGGTTTTGAATGGGAGAGTATATTTATAAAATCATATATCCAATAAGCGTTTAATATCAAGAATATACTATAATGATCTCCTAAAATTCAACAACAAAAATACAAAAAAGCTAATTTAAAAATGGGAAATAAACATGAATAGACATTTCTCCAGAGAAGATATACAAATGGAAAAGAAGTACATGAGTAATTATTAGGAAAAAACAAACACAAACCAAAAGCACAATGAGACATCTTTCACACCAATTAGGATGACAATTAAAAAAAAAATAAACAAGTGTAGGTGAGGATTTAGAGAAACTGAAACCTTTGTGCATTGCTGGTAGGAATGTAGAATGGTGCGGCTGCCATGGAAAACAGTATGGCAGTTCCTCTAAAAGCTAAACATAGCATTACCAAATGACCCAGCAATTCTACTTTTAGCTATATACCCAAAATAATTGAAAACAGAGACTTAAACAAATACTTATATACCAATATTCATCGTAGCATTATTCTCAATAGCCAAAAGATAGAAACAACTCAACAGATAGATGGATAAACAAATGTGGTATATATGTACAATGAAATATTATTTAGACTTAAAAAGGGATGGAATTCTAATACGTCACAACGTGAATGAACCTTGAAGACATTATGCTAAGTGAAATAAGTCAGAGACAAAAGGACAAACATTTTATGATTCCACTTATATGAAATATATAGAATAGGCATATTCATAGAGACAGAAAATAGATTAGAGGTTGGCAGGGGCTGGATGAGGGGGAAGTGGAGAGTTATTGCTTAATATGTACAGAGTTTCTGTTTGGGGTGATGGTTGCACAACACTGTGAATGTAGTTACTGGCACTGAATTAATACTTAAAATGGCTAAAATGGCTAATTTTATGTAAAATATACTGCATATTTTTAGCACCAAAAAATTAAAAGAAAAAGCTATTTAATATATGTACAAAAATCAGAATCCTACCCAAGCTTTTTATACATGTGTTTATTAGCAAGTGCAATGCATTACAAATTATTGTCCATACACAGAAATCAATTAATGTGCAAATGGTTTAGATTATAAGTAAAATAGAAAATGGGACTTGTCTATATAGAAAGGAAAAACTTTGTTTTAGCAATTATAAAAGAGTAACTGGAATTTAAGTTAGCTTATTACAAAAAGTCTGTTAATTAGAAATAACTTTTAAAAAATCTCAACTTGTTTTATTATTTATTAACACTGAACCAAAGTATATGAGAATTGATCCCATTTGCAATTTGGATGCTTTAATACCCATGAGCAGATTACAATATTTTTTATCAGCAGATATAAGTTTCATAAAAATAGCAATTATATATTTTAAATTGTATAGCCATAATGCTTACTATATAATAAGTGCTTAACAAATTTAGTGAATAAAACAAAATCAGTCAAAATTACCAGGAAAGTAGCATTAACGAAACTCTTCCAAAATCATCTCCCTGTTATAGTTTTAAAATCTTTAAAAATAATATCTGAGTAACTCAGGGGCCATAATACCAAAAAAACTTTAAATTACTTATTTTCTCCAATGCATACCCATCCTCAACTCCAATGGAAGGTTACCAGAATTTGGCTTTATGAAAATTTCTTTTACTGATTTGTTTCGCTTGCTCTGAGGTAGCCCAACCTGAAATAGAAAGTCAACAAGCAGTCATCTTTATGGCTGGATGGTTGGACTACTCCAGATACTGCTGAAGTGCCTAAAGTATTCCTGATACACTAGTTCATATAGGAATAACATGGGTATCATTTGCATTGTTTTATGTTATCTTTATTGCTTTGTTTGTGGTTTTGTACAAAGGTTTAATTATAAATAAACTTCAATATGCAATGCAAACTTTGATAACCAGATTGTGTACCAATAATTAACTTTTGACCATTAGAACTTACTCTAACATATGTTTGGGGTTTTTTTTAAGCATAAAGGGTTTGGGGGGGGAACAAATTACCCACTTTGAATGGATAATTTCAGTTATCCTGAATCAGGCAATTTATAGCCAGAAATGACCCTGGCTGGCTATGAGAATGAGCCTCTCAGATCTCTGACTACAGGGAACATAACTGACTGAGGGCCCCAGCTGGTGCACTCTGGAATCCATCACTGTGTTTGGGTCATGCTTCTCACTAGCTGCTCCCAGTCAATGACTGAGCACAGCAGGCATACATACTAAGACAAGCCTAATCTGGGAGTTGAGGAATTCCTGTGATAGGCAACTTTCACTCAAGGACTTCCTGAGGCTTGGTGAACTTTTCTTAGAACTGCACAGCAGTGTTAGACACTTTCGCCCAAAGTTCCTTCCTTCCTCACCTCTCTCCTTCACTTATAGTCAGACTTGCATCAGAGTCTGACAACTCTCCTGACCTCCATCCTCATTTTCTCTCACAAGCAGTTCTAATAAATTTCTTGCATGCTTGGTCCCATCTTGGCATCTGCTTGTCCTTTGAAGCATTATACTTTAAAAGAAAAATCTAGCCATTTTAAATGAATCATTGCTAAAATGTACATCATTTGCTGCCCTGTTTGCTAAAATAAAATACAGTGAGCATGATCATTCGAATGCCTTTTGACTAGTGAAGACCTCAACCCACCTAACTCCAGACATTAGTATTCTTGAGGGGACAAACTCAGAACCACATGCAATTTAACAAATATGTACTAAGCACCTGCTATACATGAGAAATATGTTAAGCATTCTAGGGAATACAAAGGTAAGTAGGAATCTATTCTTGCCCTCAGGTAACTCCCAATATAGAAGAAGAGAGAAACCACAGATACAAACAAATTTTAAAGGGCAGACTGTCATTAAGTGCTAAAATTGAGGAATAGAGTACTAAGGAAATTAAGAGGTTCATTTACTTAGGGGATGGACTTGTAGTAGAAAGTCTTTGTAGAGGAAATGACATTTGAAATGTACTTTGAAAGATATCCTCGGAACTTTCAGTATACCTGCCTATAATGACTAAGGACCAAGGACAGTCCAACACAGATGCCTTCCATGCTTGCTGTAAATCTGTCCGATCACAATACTCTCACAAACTCTTTCCCAGAGTACTGATGGTTTCTTAGTTCCCCTCCAAGTGTGTTCTGCTCCCAGTATTCCCTTTTTCATCACCATTAAAACATAAGACGTCTAAACCAGAAACCTGGGAATCAGCTTTAACTCCTCTCTCACTACCCTGTCATTTAATCATCAATCTACCCCCAATTCTAAAATCTGTCCACTTTTCTTTATCCTACAGCTATTGCCCTAGTCAAGACCACCATTATCCTTTCTGTGAATTGCTGCAAAAGTCTCCTAACTGGCCTTCTTGCCAGCAGCTCTGCTGCCAGTGAATCTATGCTCTACAGAGCAAACAGTGACCCTTCAAAATTCATATCTAGTTGTCAGTACCCTGCTTAAAACCCTTCGGTGGTTCTCCACTACACACAAGACAAAATGCAATAATTTGGTTGATAAGATGTGGCCCCACACTCCAGATTCCAGCTACACAGGACTCCTAAAATGTTGAGCTCCTCTTGAACTCCAAGGCACCACAAATCCTTGGAACACACTTCCTCCTCATCCTCACATGGCTAATTCCCACTTCTACTTAAAATGTCATTTCCAGCCCAGTCGGTGCTGCTCAGTGATTGAGTAGCAACCTATGAACCGGAGGTCACGGTTCAAAACCCAGGCACATGCCTGAGTGCAGGCTTGATCCCCACCCAGTAAGGGGCATGCAGGAGGCAGCTGATAGATGATTCTCTCTCATCACTGATGTTTCTATCTCTCTCTCCCTCTCCCTTCCTCTCTAAAACCATCCTATATAATAAAAGGGTAATATGCAAATTGAGCCTAACTGGGGAGGCAGGATGACCGGGAACAACAGATCGCTATTATGCGCACTGACCACCAGGGGTCAGACGCTCAACACAGGAGCTGCCCCCTGGTGGTCAGTGTGCTTCCAAGGGGGAGCACTGCTCAGCCAGAAGCCGACTCATGGCTGGCCAATGCAGCAGTGGTGGCGGGAGCCTCTCCTGCCTCGTCAGCAGCGGAGGGCTCCTGGGCTGCCAGAGGGATGTCTGACTGCCAGCTTAGGCCCAATCCCCCAGGAAGTGGGCCTAAGCCACACATGGACATCCCCAGAGGGGTCCCAGACTACAGGAGGGTGCAAGCGGGTCTGAGGGACCTCCCCCCCCCCCACTAAGTGCATGAATGTTCGTGCACCAAGCCTCTAGTGTGTGTGTGTTTGTGTGTGTGTGTGTACATATGTATACATATATACACACACACACACACACAAACACACACATACTGAGTGGCCAGATTATTATGACTGGCCAGATTATTATGACCACCCCATCAGTACAATGAAGTGAATTAGTTATGCAAATAATAATAATAATAAAACCTTGAGAGTATTTGCTTAGGAAGTTTTCAATATTCAGTATTTTTGGAAGTGTCAATGAAGTACTGATGGGGTGGTCATAATAATCTGGCCACTCAGAGAGAGAGAGAGTGTGTGTGTGTGTGTGTGTGTGTATGTATGTATGTGTGTGTGTGTGTGTGTGTTTGTGTATATATATATATATATATATATATATATATATGTATATATATATATATATATATAATGTCACTTCCATCAGTCCCAAATATAAATATATAGGACAATCTTCTAGCTTCCTATTGCCACCCAAGATCATTACTTCTCAGACCTTTCCTTTAAGATCTCTCCATTAACTATTGCTTTTAAAATTCTTACTTGTTTAATGCAGCAGAACCGTTTTATCAAACATAATCCTATGCAGAACACCAATATGTAAAAGAGCTAAATTTCTCAGCTTAAAACAAGAGGTTTCAAAGCCCTCTTCATTTAGTGGCCTACAGCATTTCTTCCCTAAAATCTAAGGTGCAAAACAATTAGGGCACCATTTAGCTGTATTATATACTGACTCTTCAACAGAAGCAACACACAGCTGTCTTTAAAGCTAGACAGATTTGGGTTCAAATCCTAATTCTACTCCTTATAAGATCTTGAGCAATTTGCCTCTCAGGATCCATTTCATCAGCTGTAAAACTCAGCTATAAAAATTATCATCTTGAAAAGTCAATGGGTGGAAGAGATAAGCATGTAATGTACTAAACATAGTGACTAGAATACTGCCACATAGCAGGAACTCAATAAAATACTGTCTGCTATGATTTATCCAGGAAATGTGAGATTGTTTTAACATTCAAAATCATCAATGTAATTTACTATATTGATAGAATAAAGGAGAAAACCCCTATGATCTTTTAACAGACACAGAAAAATAATTTGACAAAATTCAAATCCATTTATGATTTTTAAAAACTCCAAAGGTCTCAGAAAATGAAAAATGGAAGGGGAAATCTTCAATCTGATAAAGGGCACCAATGAAAACTAACAACTAATGGCACACTTAGTGGTAAAATAAAACATGCTTTTTTCCTTAAGAATGGGAACATGGCAAAGATGACCACTTGTATTGGAGGTCCTAGCCAGTAAAATAAGGCAAGAAAAATAAATAAGTAAATAAATAAAATATCAGGCTACTTGCAGATGACATAATTATGTAAAAAAAAATTTTATGGAATCTCCAAAACTACCAGCAAGGTCAAAGAATACAACTTCAACATACAGAAATTGGCTGTATCTTTATGTACTCATATCTAACAATTAGAAACTAAATATTTAAAACAATTTACAATAGCATCAAAAAACAAAATATTTAGGATTAAACTTAACCAAAGATATGTAAGATTTCTACAATAAAAACTACAGTGTTGCTGAGAGAAATTAAAAAGTTTAAAAAAAAGGGGAGAGATGGTCATGGATAAAAAATTTAATATTTTTAAAATGTTAATTATTCCTAGTGATCTATAGGTTCAATGAAATCACAATCAAAATCTCACCAAGATTTTTTGGTAGAAATTGACAAACTGGTTCAAAATTTATATTGAAATGAAAAATCTAGAAACACTAAAACAGTATTTTAAAAGAAGAACAAAATTGGAATACTTATGCTACCTAGCTTCAAGATTTACTATAAATCGACAGTAATCAATAGTTGGGTACTAGAGTAAAGATAAATAAATAGATCAGTGGGATAGAATGGAACAACACATTTAAATATATATTTACATAAATAAAATCTTATATATAGTTTCTTAATTTTCACAAAAACATCAACACAATCCAAAGGGAAAGGAAAGTCTCTTCAACAAACATTTCTAAAGTAACTACATATCAGAATTAAAAAAATGAATCTCAATTATACACAACAATTAATCTGAAATGGAGGGATTATGTAAGATAAAACTATAAAGCTTTTAGAAAACAGCATTAGGAGAATATCTTCATAACTTGGTGACTGGCAAGGGGTTCTTGGACACAGAGAGCAATAACCTTAAAAGGAAAAAAGGCTGATAAATTTGATCAATATTAAAAACTTCTGCTCATCAAAGAAAAATACCATTAGAAAAATGAACTGCCCGGACAGAGTGTCGTCCTGAACACTGCAAGGTTGACAATTCTATTCCTGGTCAGGGCACATAGCTGGCTGTGGGTTTGATCCCCAGTTGGGGCATGTATGGAAGGCAACTGATTGATGTTTCTCTCGCACATCTATGTTTTTCTCTCCCTCTCTCCCCCCTGCCCTTTCTCTCTCAAAGCATATCCTAGGTGAGAATTTAAAATTTTTTTTAACAAAAATGAACAAATAAGCCATAGGTTAGAAGAAAATATTCATAAAACATATTCCTGATAAAGGGCAGTTATCCAGGATATATAACTCAATACTAAATACTCTTATAACTAAGTACTAAAAAGAAAAATAACTCAATTTTTTAATTGGGCAACAGATTTATGCAGACACTGCCCAAAGGAAGATAGACAAATGCTCAGTAAGAACACAAATAAGTGTTCAATGTCATTAGTCATCAAGATAATGCAAATTAAAGCCACAATGAGATACCACTACATACCCATCACAACTAAAATTAAAGACTAAAAACACTAAATATTGGCAAGGATGTCGAGCAACTGGAACTCTCATACATTATTGGTAGGAATGCTAAATTGGTGTAACCACTTTGAGAAAAAGTTTGGAAGTTTCTTATAAAACTAAACAGACATCAACTCTTTGGGACATTTCTCCTGGTACTTTCCCAAGAGAAATTAAAACACTTGTCTACAAAAAGAAAAATACTGATATAAGAATATTCCAGGCAGCTTTATTCACAATAGCCCCGAGC
Source organism: Myotis yumanensis (assembly GCF_028538775.1). Taxonomy (NCBI): domain Eukaryota; kingdom Metazoa; phylum Chordata; class Mammalia; order Chiroptera; family Vespertilionidae; genus Myotis; species Myotis yumanensis. The sequence goes on from NW_027223762.1 coordinate 19,268,238, forward strand.
TGGAAACCTCCCAGGTAACCATCTACTTGATAAATGAACTGATACATTTATATGATAGAAAAAGAAATGAATTCTGGATAAACACAACCTCAAAAGTTTTACCAAAAAATATATGCTGCATGATTCTATTTATACTTAGAGACCCGGTGCACGGAATTCGTGCACTGGGGAGGTGGGGGGGGATCCCCTCAGCCTGGCCTGCGCCCTCTTGCAGTCCAGGAGCCCTCAGGGGATGTCTGACTGGCGGCTTAGGCCCATGGGAGTGGGGCTAAGCTGGCAGTTGGACATCCTTAGTGCTGCCGTGGAGGCGGGAGAGGCTCCCACCACCGCTGCTGCACTCACCTGCCGTGAGCCCGGCTTCTGGCTGAGTGGTGTTCCTCCTGTGGGAGCGCACTGACCACCAGGGGGCAGCTCCTGTGTTGAGCGTCTGCCCCCTGGTGGTCAGTGTGCATCATAGTCACCAGTCATTCTGCCGTCAGGCTGAAACCGGTTCTCTGACATCCCCCAAGGAGTTCCAGATTGCAAGAGGGCGCAGGCCAGGTCAAGGGACACCACCAGTGCACAATCAGGGCCGGAGAGGGACATGGGAGGTTGGCCAGCCAGGGAGGGGCCACGGGAGGGCTTCAGGACATGTCCAGCCCGTCTCACTCAGTCCCGATTGGCTGGACCCCAGCAGCAAGCTAACCTACTGGTCGGAGCGTCTGTCCCCTGGTGTTCAGTGCATGTCATAGTGACTGGTTGACCGGTTGACTGACTGCCCCCTGGTGGTCAGTGCACGTCATAGGGACTGGACGACCAGCCAACTGTCTGCCCCCTGGTGGTCAATGCATGTCATAGCTAGCAGCTGAGCAGCCTTAGCATATCATTAGCATATTACGCTTTGAATGGTTCAACGGCCAACTGGACACCGGACACTTAGCATATTAGGCTTTTATTATATAGGATGGCTTTCCAGAATAGATAAATCTATGGTAGGATGATAAAAGAACAGAATAGCATTTACTTCTGGGAGGTGGGAACAGGGAATGACTAACAAGACATATGAAGAAAATATCCCAAGTGATAGTAATATTTGATATCTTGGTAGAGGCTTGGGTTGCATTCATTTAAAAAAAAAAGTGTGCCAAACCGGTTTGGCTCAGTGGATAGAGCGTCGGCCTGCGGACTGAAGCGTCCCAGGTTCGGTTCCGGTCGGGGGCATGTGCCTTGGTTGCGAGCACATCCCCAGTGGGAGGTGTGCGGGAGGCGGCTGGTCGATGTTTCTCTCTCGTCGATGTTTCTAGCTCGCTATCCCTCTCCCTTCCTATCTGTAAAAAATCAATAAAAAAATATATTTTTTAAAAAAGTGTATATTTTTATTGATTTCAGAGAGGAAGGAAGAGGGAGACAGAAACATCAGTGATGAGAGAAAATCATTGATTGGCTCCTTCCTGAAGGGGATCGACCCTGCAACCTCGGTATGTGCCCTGAGCAAGAATTGAACAGTGACCTCCTGGTTCACAGGTCGACACAACACTCAACCACTGAGCATACCGGCCCTGGGTAGGTTGCATTCATTTTTTAAAACTCATTAAATGGTAAAATTAACATTTGTTTATTCACTGTATATAAATTTTACCTAATAAAAAGAACCATAAACATCTACTGAACTCCAGTTAATGACATGCATACTAAAGTGTTAGGGATAAAGTATACTGATGTCTTCAACTTACTTTGAGATGCACCAAAACATAAGATGGATTGGTGGGTGGATGGAGGGATAGATAAGCATGTTATAAAAGCAAACACAGTAAAATGTAAATTACAGAATCTATGTGATGGGTATATAGGTGTTTACAATTATTTCAACTTTTCTGCATGTTTAAATTTTTCATAATAAAATGTTGGGTAAAAACCTTGGTCACAAGACAAAAGTATTTTAAAATGAAGTGCACTTTTTTCCTACTCCATCTACAGCTATAATAAAAAATATATTATGGGAGTGGGGAGTAGCTGCCACTTTCATTATTATTTGGCTAAAGCATCCTCACTGCTGTGATAGCTAGACCTCCCTGCTACTGCTGGAACATAGTCTTCCTCTGCACTGCAATACATACATAATCCTTGTGGATTTTGTCATCACCCATGTATGCACTCATCATTCAATACACTAACTTCAGAGCTTCTAATTACCTAATCTCCTTCACCTCTGGATTAAAACTCAAATATAATAATCATCATCTCTAACCATGGTCCCCTATCTGCTCCCATCACCCTCCTCTTCCAATTCATCAAGGTTTTTAATCCATGGAGCCCCCATTTACACCTTTATTACTTCTCTTGTAGCTTTATTTCCTATCACCTGAAATATCCCTATCTTCTTAATCCCTATTGCAGTCACCTGCAACCAACTATCCCCTCTACCCATTAACTAATGAGTGCTGCTGGAGGAAAATCTCACAACTATCAAACCAATGAATTAATTCGACTCCAAATTTATAGTCTCCACACTCACACTGCTCAGCAATTCCTTTCTAATTCACTGGCTGGCTCCTTCTGCATACTCCAGAGCAGCAATTCCAAAATTTCATCATGCTTAAACTCCTTACTCATTTCTCTTTCTTCACTCTATGTAAAGAATCTTGCCTTTCATATCATGAAAATACAAGCTACCTGGCATGAACTGCCTGCTTTTCAACCTACAAACCCATCTTCATCTCTTTCCCTCCCATTTCAGAACAGATGTCATCACCCTTGCCAGAGGTAGCATAACATAGTGTTTAAAAATGCAGACTCTGTAACAAAATTACCCTTTCCAAACCTCAGTTTCCTCTCTTGTAAAATGGAGGCAATAATAGTATCCTGTGAGAATTAGAGAACATATGTGAGGCACTTAAAATAGTACAGCAATAGTTCAAAGCAAATTCCATGCTTGTGTTCCTGAGCTCATCTCCTCCTTGTTCAGTATTTCACCAGCATTCTCTATCAGCTCCTTCTCCAAAGCTCCTAACATACACCAGTTTCTCTCTTCTTCAAATAAAAACACGTCTTTCCCAAACCTGAATCCACTTCTTGCCACAGAAATATCTCTTTAAGTCATCTGTCCTTGTTATTCTTTTTCCATGCTCTTCCATCTTCTACTCTCACACTGAAACTGCTAGAAATAAGTGGCCCTTTAGCTGTGAAATCTGATAGTTTTCAGGTACCTTCTTTAGCCTGACACATTTATGACTCTTCTTGAAATGCCCTTCTCAGCTTTTCAGACACTAGGGTCTTTTCTTCTTAATCTCTTTTACTCACTCCTTTCCCTGTTCTCCCACTACACATCATAGCACACTCTTTCCCCCCAGTGCTAATGCCAGGCCTATTTCACTCTTACTTCTAATCATTTTCAGTGGGTGGCCTCATCTACCTTTTTTAACATCTTATTTGAGGAACAATTGACATACAATAAATTGCATATATCTGAGCTGTGCACTCTGTTAAATTTCAACATATGTATATACTCCTGAAACTGTAGGCACAATCGAGACAAATGAGCATAAAAGCTTCCCTTCTAAAACAACTACTGACCTGCTTTTTGTCCTTGTAGTTTGCATTTTCTAGAACTTTATATAAATAGAATTATATGGTATACACTCTTTTAGTCTGGCTTCTTTCATTCAGCTTAATTATTTTGACATTCAGCCATGTTGTCATGTGTATCAATACTTCATTCTATAGCTGAGCAGTATTCCAATATATGGCTATACCACAATTTGTTTTTTCATTCACCTGTTGTTAAACATTTTGGTTGTTTCCATTTTTTAAAATTTATTTTTTGCTGAACAGAGCTGCCATGAGCATTAATGTATAAGCCTTTGTATGGATACAGGCTTCATCTATTCTTATGGCTTTATGTACACCACCTAGAAGTCCCAAATATGATTTGCCAGGTACCAACAACCAACTCCCACCTGGACAAGTCCACCTGGATAACCCCAAAGGGCTTTTAAATCAAGATGTCCACAACTCATCTTACTATGCTGTTCTCTCCACCCCAACAGCAGGTTTTCCTCCTACATTCTCTATCCTGACTAAAGGCACTCAAACCAAAAGGGTAAGACTTTCTGCTCTCCTGCCACTTCCCCCAATCACTCAGTGAGTTACCAGGTCCTGTCAATGCTGCCTTTTAAACATCTCAAACAAAATTCATCACCACATTTCACTCTATGGCCAAAATGGATTTTCTAAAATTCAAATTCTGATGTCACTCCCCTATTAAAATTCCTCGACTTCTATCCCCTCAAGATAAAATTCAAACTCCTCAGCTTAACATACAAAACATTCTCTATAAACCAGTTTCCTCATCAAAGTCACCCTCTGCCACTTCCCATCATTCTTTATCATTTTAGGATGATGTCATTTACCTTTTTATCCTTAGTGCTGAGGGCAATACTTGGTCTGTAGTAGGCATATATTTGTGGAATAAATAAGATAGAACTTAGACTGGCAAGACATTCTGGGCATATTCAGGAAAAAAAGAAGTCCAGACTGGCTGAAGCATAAAGAATAAAAAGATTATAGTAGGCAATCCAGTCACAAAAGTAGGATGAAGCCAGATCATCAACACCATCAATTCCATGCTAGAGAATGTGCACCTCATCCTATGCCCTCAAAAGACATCAACAGTTCTGAACAATAGGGTGACACATTCAGAAGTGTACTGTAACTTCTGAAATTTGACAAATTGATAAAGGCGAAGTGAGGAGCTGTGAATTCAGTTAAGAGACTGTCCCAGCAATCTGGGAAAGGGAACTCAGAGCATTAGGAATAAGAGGGAATAGATTAGAACAGTGATGGCGAATCTATGACCCGCGTGTCAGAGGTGACATGCGAACTCATTTTTTTTGGTTGATTTTTCTTTGTTAAATGGCATTTAAATATATAAAATAAATATCAAAAATATAAGTCTTTGTTTTACTATGGTTGCAAATGTCAAAAAATTTCTATATGTGACACGGCACCAGAGTTAAGTTAGGGTTTTTCAAAATGCTGACACGCCGAGCTCAAAAGGTTCGCCATCACTGGATTAGAACATGTCAAATGGGAATGAATCTACAGGCTCTGCCTGGGTGTGGGCAGTAATTCAAAGAGAGAACTCAGAGATGACTCCAAAGTTTTGAACCACTCAAATAAAAGCCATTAAGCAAGAAGATATTTTTTTAATGGTAGGTGGAAGAGATGGAGGTGATGATTTTAGTTTGAGTATTCTGTCACCCATTCATTCAAATTTAAGTGCGTACAAGATGTCAGGCACTGTATGGATGGAGGATAAAATGAAGATTAGAATATCATCCCTGTTTTCACCCTGGCTGGGTGGCTCAGTTGGTTTGGAGTGTCGTCCCATACACCAAAAAGGCTGCAGGTTCAATTACTGGTCAGGGCACATACTAGGTTGCGGGCGCATACCAGAGGAAACTGATCAATGTTTCTCTTTCACATTGATGTGTTTCTTTCTCTCTCTCTCTCTCTCTCTCTCTCTCTCTCTCTCTCTCACACACACACACACACACACACACACACAAACACACACACACACACACATCAATAATCAATAAACATATCCCCAGTCAGGAATACACACACACACACACATAATCCCTGTTTCTCAAGGACCCACCAATATAGTTGAGGAGGAACAGGGCAGGGGGAACAATTACATAGGAACTTAAAAGTCATTCTTAAGTGCTAGGCTAGGGTGCTAACAGAAAATAAAGATTTTCCCACTCAGCATCGAAGATTTGAGAAAAGATCTGAGGTTAAATTAGTCCAGAAGGATGAGTAATGTTAGGCCAGGCAAAGAGCAGTCCAGGTGAAGAGAACAGCATGTCCAAAGAGCCTCAGTCAGGTAAGATAACACAAGTTGGGTGCATCTGCAGCAGTGCAATAAGTCTAAGGAACAGTTCAAGATGTGGAGATAGCCACATGAAATGTCTAGCAGGCAGGTAAAAATGTAGATTTTGAGCCACCAAGAGCTTATCCAAATATAAAATATATTTTCATCCTTGTCTTAGTTGGCTTAGTATCATCATTAGTGGATAAGAATTTAAATAAGAATTGGAAGAATCTTACTATCAGCTAGATTGTGTACATTTCCACCACCTCCCATCACTTCTACTGTCATCCAAGAGTATCTCTGCTTCAAGTCAAAGTTGGTTTATGTCAATAAGCAAAGAGAATTGGTGGGGACTGTGGTAAATTGGAAACACCACATGCTATGTCTAAAAAGGGCAGCTCTGGCAGTTTACTGCCTTGCCTGAATGCAGGCCCGATATGGGGAGAGCTTCCTATTCTTCAAGAAAAGCTCAAAAGTCAGGTTTTATGTAATATGTCCCATTTTTAAATATTGGCAACTAATTACGTTAAAATTAAAATAACACGGTGCCAGCCAAACAGAATGCTCCTGTGGACAGATTTCAGCAAGGGCCACCAGTGTGCAGGAGTTAGACCTGGTCTGCCAACTCCTACAATGCTCTTTTCACTACTTCATAGGCCCCTCAACTGACAGGGGATCTTGGTGGTTCCCCTGGGATAGGCATTGCTTGCACTAAACAAAATAGCCCCAAATTGATGGTGTCTTATGAGTTCTTTTGTATATTTTTAACAATTTTTCTGTCTCCTCCCCACCTTGGTCAGGATACCAATCAGCTCTAGCATCACGGACACTTCTTTACCACCTTTTATTATGAGCTAAGACTAGAGGCCCGGTGCACGAAATTTGTGCACAGGTAGGGTCCCTAGGCCTGGCCAGCGATCAGGGCCCATCAGGTTCCCAGGTTCCCTGCCTCCCCGCCACCTCCTTCCCTGGCTCCCTCAGCGGCCCACTGCCACCGCTGGTTGCCCACCATGTTCCGCATTGCCCCCCCGGGGGGGGGGGGGGGTGTCAGCGCACATCATAGCCAGCAGATCAACACCCGGTCAAACTCCCCAGGGGACAATTTGCATATTAGCCTTTTATTATATAAGGTAAAAGGATGTCAGCTGCAGGCAACGCAAAAGTAAACAGAGTGAGAGTCTGATGAGATTTCCAATGAATAAAGTACATAAGACACACAGCATCTCTTTGGTTTTCTTGGAAAACAATTATCACAGAGATGTCTACAACTAGTCAGACACCTGTGGGGCAAAGTCAGTAACTTATATCTGAAATATCTGAGTAAATCCTGCTAACAAACCAAATAGTTTCCACAGTAAGACACCAAGAGGGGGAGGAGAACAGGGCAAAAGGGAAAGTAAAAGTTGGTGGCCTCAGAGGACTATCAGACACCTTTAAGTCACCGTTTTTAAAAGGATAAACGTTTAGAACAAAAGGTACACCCATAATCTCAACTCTCAGGAGGAGGAAAATTATTTTTTTCACCAGAAAACATGAAACACTGTACAAGCAACAAGACATTGGGATTCAGAAACAGGACTACATGAGCAAAACAAATTCCTATATGTATAGAAAAGGCAAAAGGAAAACAAACAAGAAAAGTACTCTGGTTGTTATTCATGTTCATTCAAACCAGTTTCCGAGGTCTCCATGCGTTTAATGTTGCTTTGGAAGCTTTAAAAACGTAGCAACAACCCCAACAAAATGTAGCCACATTTCCTAAAACATTTTAAAAGTACGGATCGTGTTATAACTTTAGATAGCAGTGTGGCACACTGGAACACACACACGGTTAAAATTTCTAATCCGCAAACCAAATGATAGTACCAAGGTTCTTTAGAAAGAAGGGAATGGCGGTGCACCGCCCCTGTTCATGTGAGCGGGGGAATGCGGGGCAGCGAAGAGCGACGGCGGAGGCCGAGCAAGGCCGGCCTCCTCCCGCGGACAGGCGAGCTCTGCAGGCGCTCGGAGCTAGCGTGATGGCCCGCACGCCCGAGCCCACGGAACCCGACCGGCGGACACCTAACACCCGAGCGGACGGCAGCGGCCTGCTCTGACCTCCGCGGAACACGGAGGCTCCACCACCCCCGGGAGGGCATGAACCTGTCAGTGATGGTGCTGTTCGGGCAACCGGGTGCATGTCAGCACCGGGAGCCGGCGAGTGTGGGGGGACCGTCCTTTCGGGGAGGCGGCGAGATCGGGGAGAGAGACGGCCCCGCGCGCCCCGCCTCCCCAGCCCGGCCCGGCCCGCGCCCTCGCCGGGGTGGCGGCGGGCGGCGGGGTCCCGCGCGCGCTCACCTTTTTCAGCGCGGGCACCAGCAGCCCCCGCCACTTGGGCGCGTTCTCGTCGCTGAAGAACTCGTAGGGCAGCGGCTGCGCCTGCATGGTGCCCCCGGGCACCTCGGGGCGGGGAGGGGGCGGCGGCGGCGGCGGCGGCGGCCGGGCCCAGGAGCCGCGAGACGGCGAGCTGGCCGCGCGGAGCAGGGCCGCGGCCCCACCACACGGCCCGGCCCCCTCGGGGTGCCGCGCGGCCGGGCTAGCCCCGGAGGGGGGTCTGGGGGGCGAGGCCCGCGCCCGGCCACCCACCCGACACAGGGACCCGCCGCGGAGAGCCTGGGCAGCCCGGCGGCGGCGGCATCCCGCAACCCCGCCTCGGGCCGGGCCCCCCGCCCCTCCCTGGCCCGCCGGCACCGCCCCCGGCTGCCCTCCGCCGCCCGCCCGCCGGGGCTGCGTTCCCGGCCCGGCCTAGCCCCGCGGTGGAGCCGGCGGCTGGGGGAGGGCGTGTGGAGGGGCGCTCCGGCCGCGGCGCCCGCTCGGCGCAGTCCGGACCGCGGGACGCGAGCGGCCCCGGGCGGGGCGGAGCTGGGCCGGGGTCTGGCAGGGGAGGGGAGAGGCCCGAGGTCGCGGCTGGGGATCTGCTGCCCCGAGGTGCCGCCGCCGCCGCCGCCGCCGGTGCAGCGCTGGAGCTTCCTACTAGCGAGCTGGACCTGCGCGCCACTGAGCATGCGCCGCCGGGCAGGGGCGGTTCGCTCCGGGTTTTCCGGCTCCCGCGGGGGAGGAGGGAGGCGCCCGGCCGGGCGGCAGTGCGCCCCCAGGGCTGCCGGGGGGAGGTGACGGGGTCGGGGAAGTCGCCCCCTGGGCCGAGTGGGTCCTGCGGGGTGGGGGCGGGGTCGGGGAGGGGGAAGTGAGGGTGCAGCAGCCCCCGTTGTGTGCTCGGGCCGCGAAGGATCCCACCCCTCTCCTGCGGTCCCCGTGCTTTCTTTTCGGAAAGGGGTGTGTATGTGTGTACTTTGCTCCCGAACACGAAGATAAGGGCTGCCCAGAGCATAGTAAACAGACTGGACAAAAGATAGCTGGTTTCTCACGAAACTTGGTCAGTATTTGTGAGATAATAGGAGCGATTGCAGTGTTTCCAATCGGCCTTTGCACATCATCAAGGATAAAATGTGTACGTGTGATAGTGTGTGTATGTGCGTGCGTGTGTGTGTGTGTGTGTGTGTGTTTAAAATGCAATATGTTCATCTTTCAAACCCACGGCAAATCATGAACTCCAATAACCACTTACCTCCCGTGAAAACTGAGACCTCGTCTGCAGCTCCCCGACCCCACAACACCTCGCTGGTGGGGTTACATCCATCACTTTCCTTGCATCGAGGTAACCAACTCCTGGAAGGCAGTCTCTTCGCGGGGAACTCTGTACGAATAGGCACTCGGTGGGAGTTTGTGGGATGATGCTAAAGGAGCATTATCTATGCAGTGCTCCTCCACCTTCAGCCATCGTCAAATATCTAAAGGACTATTATGGGGAAATTGTATGATGTGTTTGTGTGATTCTAAGCAATTTAAGATCACGCTTCTGACCCAAATTACTCCTTGGTTTCCCATTATTCCTTTCAAACTTCTGACCATGGCTGGCAAAGCCTGCGTGCGGCTCCTGTTTGCATGCTTAGCCTTTGCTCACCTTTCTAAGCCTCGGCTCAGCACACTCCAGTCACACCGGCCTTCTATTCCCGCAAACACCAACCTCTTTTCTGCCTCAAGGGCTTTGTCCTTCCCCCAGCCTGGAACTCACGCTGCCCCCAAAGGTTCGCCTGGCTGGTTATAAACGCCACCTCCTCCAAGAGGCCTTCTCTGATAACCCTCAGTGGTTCCCACCTGTTTCCACCATCAGCCTTGGCTTGTCGGCATCAATCACGGCCTCATTTTTAGTCGTTGGTCTATTCCTACTATAATGCAGGCTCGAATAGATCAACAATCTTTTGTATTCACTCTAATTTATTATTGCAGCCCCAGAATCTCCAGTACTTGGCTGTCTTGGGTGGGATTGAAGAAAAAACTGGCTATGGGCATTCCAGGCAGACACACCTGCATCGGCAGGAGAGAGAGACATGATAGGTTTATAGGAGGCAACAGTACATTTTAAGTGAGCGCTATAGCTGGAAAGTAAGTGCTCAGTAGATGCTCAAAAAATAATTTTGAACGAATGAAAGTTGAATGCAGGAAACTTCCAGGAAGACTACCTAACCAGAGCTGTCCCAGGACACGGACAATCTTTGGGAGTGTGCATGTAAAACACACACACACACACACACACACACACACAACCGTGCATGCACTCCCTCGGGACGTTGGGGACGGTTAGGAGGTTGGGCTTGACCTACAAGGTCCCCTTCAACTCGACTCTGATAGGACTGCAGAGGTAAACAAGCCCTGGAATCATGGATCACGGCCTGGGCCGGGCAGGCTCCGTGGCCGGGGCAGGTGCTCGCTAGTACGGATGTTTGGGCTGCAGCCTGAGAGCAGGCGGCCGGAGGGATATTGCAGAGCAGAGACGGGGCGCTTCTCAGCTGAGAGACCTACGAAGAGGGGTGCTGGGCTGGGCGCCGCTGGGGAGCCATCGAGCCCCCCTGCACCGTCTGCCTTTATCTCCAGGGACAAACTCAAAACACCTGTGGGCGTGCAGCGTGAGAAAATAGCGGCGGGTACTCGAACGTGCGGGCGGGGACTCGAGACCCGCGTGGGCCCCTCCGCGCTGGCTGCACTGCTACGCAGGCGCAGAGCGTCCGTGCGCGCCCCTCCTGGGCTCGAACCGGCCGGAGCCACAGCGGACGTGACGCAGGGCGCCGGCCCAGGCGGCGCAGCGGAGGCCCGAGGGGGCGTGTCAGGAGGGCTAGGCGAGCTCCGAGCGATTGGCGTGGGGACTCGAGCTGCAGAGAAGGGGGTGGGGAGGGCGATCCGCCGGGCGGCGCGCCCCCTGCAGGTGGGAGTGCAGTTCTGCGCTCTCGCCACCCACCCCACCCCCCGCACCGCAGCCTGACGCAGCCACAGGGCTCCCTGCCTGGATGCAGCCACAATTCTCTTCCTGAAGCAAACTTCAGGTCCGGTATTCTCCAGTTCAGGAGTCCCCACTGCAACCCCAGGATGAAGTTCAGAGTCCTTGGCTTGGTCTTCATGGCCTTGCACGATAGGGCCACTGCTTATCTTTCCAGCTATATCTCTCATTCAAAATGTACTGCTGCCTCTTATAAACCTATCATGTCTGTCTCTCTCTCCTGCCTGTGCAGTTGTGTCTGCCTGCAATGCCCATAACCAGTTTTTTTTCTTCATTCCCACCCAAAACAGCTTCACCCCACCACACATATACACGCTCATGGTGGAACTCTTAATCCACGCTGTCGTCACAGCTGAATTGCCAAGTTTCCTCCCAAGTCTCTCTCAACTACAATTCAGGGTTCCTGCCCCTTAAACTTCAGAGCCCAACAAGCATAAAAACAGTAGTGTCAGCCATCGACTCACATCACCAAGAAAGAATTACTATCCAGAAAGGTAGTTTACCTTAGAGGAAATAATGATGGTTAGCTGTTCACCTCATTAGTAATCAGGGAAATGCAACTTCAAACCACACTGAAAATACTATCTCATGCCCGTTGAATTGGCAAAATTTTTAAGTTGAACAATACTAAGCTTTGGCAAGGATGTAAAGCAATTGAAATTCTTATCCCTGCTATGGGAAAATAAATGAGTACAACTACTTTAGATAATTATTTCTTATTTTAAAAGATGAACGTGGGCATGTCCTATATAAATAAGCACATATATTCCTATAGCATATATATCCCAGATATATATCCCAAAGTCCCTCACTGCATTGCTTGTAACAGCATAAACAGCAGAATGGGTAAATAAATTGTGGGATACTATGGAGCAACAAAAACCGAACTGAAGTCATATACATTTCAATTTACTGGATGTTTATGTGCCCTTCTCCCCGTCCCCCCCCCCCCCCCAATTCCTTTGTTGAATCCTAATCTCCAAGATGATGGTATTTGGAGGTGGGGTTTGGGGGAAGTGATTAGGTAATCAGGGTGGAGCCCTCATGAATGGGACTAGTGACCTAATATAAAAGACCCCAGAGCTATCTGTCACTCATTCCACCACGGGAAGAGAAAAGTAGACAGTTATCCATGCAGCAGGAAGCAAACAGGTATCTTGATCTTGGACTTGCAAATCTCAAGAACTGTGATAAATGAATGTCTGTTGTTTACTAGTATATACCACCCAGTCTATAGTATTTTTTTTTTAAATAACAGCCCAAATGAACTAAGACACACCTCAACATAAGTGAATCTTTATTTTTTTTTAAATATATTTTATTGATTTTTTACAGAGAGGAAGGGAGAGAGATAGAGAGTTAGAAACATCGATGGGAGAGAAACATGGATCAGCTGCTTCCTGCACATCTCCTACTGGGGATGTGCCCGCAACCCAGGTATATGCCCTTGACCGGAATCGAACCTGGGACCTTTCAATCCGCAGGCCGACGCTCTATCCACTGAGCCAAACCGGTTTCGGCCATAAGTGAACCTTTAAAAAAGAGCACTGGTAATATGGAGATATGCCTTGTGAACTTCCAACAGGGGAAAACACATTGAGCACGACACCGAAACTATCTACTGAATAATTTATTATATAAAGTGCAAAAGACTAAGTAGAACTGAGTTGTGTTGTATTTATTGTGATACCTAACCTTCAAGATGGTGTTACAGAATTTACCAGGTGACCGGAAAATACACACACAGGAGTACTCGGAGATACTCATTTTTATTTCCAGATGTATTAGTACCGTAACTCAGGGAAGCCTGTTTCCAAATCCTGAGCAAACCAATATGGAGGAAGCTCTCTCTTTATACCCTTTGGTTTCTTTGTCCTCCAAATAAGGATCAGACTTCCGGACCTTTCGCGGGCTTTGCAAAAAGCCCTGCATGTTGGGAGGGGGGCCGTGAGACCACACCGAAGGGCCTGGCCTGGCACCAGTGCTGATAACTCCCTCCAGGGGTTGTGTATGGTTCATGGTTTATGGCCTCTGTAAAATGTGAGTATTTAGGTAAACAGGTCTTACAAGATCAGATAATTAAGGAAGGGGCAGTGACTAGACTCTAGGCTATCAGGAATGTGCATTAGGGATACTGATTAACCAGGTACAGAGTCAGGCTGCTGGTCTCCTCATCAATGGCACAGTGAGCCTGACCTCCTGGTATAGATACCACTCCCACACTGAGTAGACAATCCTATTCAATCGTCAATCTGCAAAATAGGGTTTTGTAGAAATTATGTATGTGGTTTCCGAGGCTAAATTTTAAAAGACATTGTGATTTTAGCTCTTGGAGAAGCCACTGCCATGTTGTGAGGCCACTCAAACAACCTTATGGAGAAGAGCACACTGGGAAGAATTGCAGCCTCCTACCATCAGCCATGTGAATAACCCAACTTGGAAACAGATCTCTCTCCCAGGGTCAAGCTTTCAGACGACTGAAATCTGGTTAGTATCTTAACTGAAAGCCTTTTCAGAGATTCGGAGCCAGGACCACTCATATAATCCATTTCTAAATCCTTGACTCTCAGAAATTGTGACATAATAAATGTGTATTGTTTTAAGCTGCTAAGTTTTGGAGTCGTGTGTTATGCAACATTCGAAAATTAATATTTTTATGGATACATACATAAGTAGTAAAATTATATAACATGGTATTCAATTAATACCAAATTTATGAAGGATGTAAGAGATAGTTAGAGACCTTTAAGATATGTCATAAATTATAGGAAAAAGCAATGTGGAACAGTGTTAGCAACTGGGGAGGTTTTATACAAGAATCTACTGAGATACTGGTAATGTTCTGTTTCTAACCAGAGTTAGTAGTAAGCACACAGCTATTTTATTATCTTAAAATTTAAACATACATTCTTTTTATTAATGTAGACTGAGTGGCCAGATTATTATGACCGGCCAGATTATTATGACCACCCCATCAGTCGTTCGTTGGGCCACCTTTTGCCTTCAATAATACTGCGGCAATTCTTCTTTGGCCCAACGAAGTACTGATGGGGTGGTCATAATAATCTGGCCGGTCATAATAATCTGGCCAATCAGTGTATATTTTTATTGATTTCAGAGAGGAAGGGAGAAGGAGGGAGAGATAGAAGCATCCATGATGAGAGAGAATCATTGGTCGGCTGCCTCCTGCATGCCCCACCCTGGGGATCGAGCCCACAACCCAGGCATGTGCCCTGACCAGGAATCCAACTGTGACTTCCTGGTTCACAGGTCAATATTCAACCACTGAGCTACAGCGGCCCAGCCACAAATACAATTTTTAACAGATAAGTTTCAAAAGCATACAAAGATTCTCATACCTTTCATGCAGACTCATCAATTTTTAACATGTTGCCATATTTGCTATATCATTTCCTTTCTGTCTCTGTCCTTGTCTCTACATACATATGCGTATACATACATACATAGAAGCCTGTTTGTGTATATTTCTTCAGAATTACTTAAGAGCAACTTGCACACATCATCCCCTTCACCACAAACATTTCAGTGAATTGGTGTGCATTTTCTAAGAATAAGGGCTTTTATTTACACAACCATAGTAAAATGATTAAGTTTAGAAAGCTACCACTGCTACAATGCTATCATCTAATCTACAGACCTTATTCAAATTTCACCAATTGTCTCAGCAATGTTCTTTATACAGATTGTTTCTCCTGGTTTAGGATCCAATGCAGGATCACATACTGAATTTAGCTTTCATGTCTCTTTAGTCTCCTATAATCTGGAACAGTTCCTCAGTCTGTCTTTGTTTTTCATGATGTTGACATTTCTTAAAATGACAGGCCATTCTGTTTTATAATGTCCCTCAATTTGGGTTTGTTTGAAGTTCTCCCATGATAAGATTCAGATTTTGCTTTTTTTTTTTTTTTTAGGTTTTGCATTTTTGTCAGGAATAGTACATAGTGACGTGTCCTTCTGAGTATATCATATCAAGGGGACACAATGACAGTTTGTCCCATCATTACTGATACTAACTTTGATTACTTGGTTAAGGTGAAGTCTTCCAAGTTTCTTTAATTAATTAGTGACGTAAAATATATGTTATTTAAAAAAAAACAGCTTATTGAGATAAAATTCACATACTGTATAATTCACCCATTTAAAGTGTTCAAAGCAATGGTTTTGAGTTATTCACAGAATTGTGCAATCACCACCACAATCAATTTTGGAATATTACCATCACCCCAAATAGAAACTTCACATCCACTAGCAGTCATGTTTTTATAGAATTCTATTTTATAGGATTCTATTACATGGATGTACAATAATTTATCTGTTTCCTTTTGAAGGACTTTTTTTCCTAATCTCTAATTACAAACAGTACTGCAATGAGTAAAATTGTTTTGCTTGTATTCAAGTATGTCTGAAGGTAAATTCCCTCAAGAGGACTGCTGGGTCAATGGAAAAGTACATTAGCAATTTTAATGATTATTGACAAACTAGGGGCCAATGAACAAAATTTGTGCACCGGTGCGGTCCCTAGGCATGGCCAGCGATCAAAGCACAAGCGTCTAGCATGGAAGGGCAGGTCCCACCTGATCTCTGGGCCCTGAGCAGCACCTAGGACCCTGGGCCCCCACACACACCCTCTACCTGAGTCATCAGGCGCCCCACCACCACTGCTGGTCATCATCTGTGGGGCAATCGGCAGGGCAATCAGGTCCCACTTGCACCCGCCTTGGCCTGGCGCCACCTGCTCCACCATCCCGCCGCGGTCCTGCTCTTGTCAGGGCCCATTGGGCCGGCAGTGCCTCCACTGCCACCCACTACCAGCGCCGCTTTGCCAACTCCCACCATGTTTTGCGGCGCTCCCTGTTGGTCAGTGCACGTCATAGGGAGTGGTCGAACTCCCCATCAAGGGGGCAATTTGCATATTAGGCTTTTATTATATAGGACTAGAGGGCTAATTATTTAATGTTTATACTGTATTTTAGGGTGCTCTTTTTGGAGTGATAGAGTAATAATAAGCCAAAGGAGAAAATGTTACTTACCTAATAGTGACTATTTCTAATATTATTCCTATTATATTAGTATCTCTAAGGAATCTAAAACAGTATTTTGAGTTTTTTTGAAGTCATACCTCATGCCTTGAAGTGGTAATAACTTCTGAACTATATAGCACTAGTGATCTTTTTTTTATACTATCGTCTTATTCCTTGTTCATTCTGTAAAGCATGTAGCTTAATTACAACAAATTTATTCCATAATATATCTGCTATCAATTCTTTGGCTCTCAGGGCTGTAACCCCATTGGGAGCTCATAGGCTCTTCCAGACGAGGGGAGTGACTCTAGATTTTAGGAGATAAAGAGTGACCTGCAAAGTACCGGTTTTTTCCCAAGTGCATACAGCAAACGACAGAGCCAGTCAGGCCCTCTGGTCAGTTGGCATTTTTGGAAAGCTTATATTGTTTATTACATCCTTATCATTTTTATATGTTTTTATTCAGTTTAGAGAGAAAGGAAGGGAGAGGGAGAGAAACATCCATGTGAGAAACATGGATCGGCTGCCTCCTGCACGCCCTCAACTGGGGATGGAGCATGAAACCCGGGCATGTGCTCATTCCTTATTATTTTTAAAAAGTAAGAAATTGTAAGGAAGCTTACATAATCTGTTTTGCATGTAAGCAAATTTGCATGCAAACTGAGGCTAACTTGTTGCGGCAGACCTGGGCGTACTGTGCAGCTCAGATGCCGTCTCGAGAAGACTTGTTGGGCAACTGGGAGGAGTGTGCAGTTAGCGGACAGTCTGCAGCTCCTTCAAGTCTCCTTCAGCTTTCGAGCCAAGGTCAGACTCTTCCTGAGGTGGCCCTAATCAGTGACGCAGAGAGATGATGGAACAAAAGACTGGCCATTTCCGCCCACTGCAGGATCCTCTCCCAGGCCATCTCTGATCTGGAACTCCCCATTGGAGTGGCTGAGGCACCAGCAAACCTGCTCTGTGGGCTGCTGGCTCCTCCGCCCAGGCCTGCTTCCTCCTCCTCCTTCCACAGATGTTACTATCAACGAGCCTTTGGCATTCTTGACTTTATTTCAGTTTCTTCTTCCGAGCAGTCCCAACTGATATATTTGTAAATGGGTATTGATTTATAAGATACCAACAGATATTTTTAATCATGACGCTGCCATATAAAACCCTCAGAT
Source organism: Myotis yumanensis (assembly GCF_028538775.1). Classification (NCBI taxonomy): domain Eukaryota; kingdom Metazoa; phylum Chordata; class Mammalia; order Chiroptera; family Vespertilionidae; genus Myotis; species Myotis yumanensis. Next base: position 19,285,668 of record NW_027223762.1, read on the forward strand.
TCATTGGTTATAGAAATACATCTATAACTTTCCAAACTGATTGCTTTCTCATAATATGTACAGAATTTGATATAGCTCTGAATATCTAAGTAAAGAGGTTACTCTAATTTTGATTATGTTCCTTAAACAGAGTTTACTTATGATAAAAAAAAAGCATCCACACTTCATCAGATCTACTCTTTCACTGCTTCTGACAGAGATAATCTCTTCTTTTATTTTTTCCCGTAAACTACTAGCAGTTCTAAAAAAAGAAAGAGAAAGAAAACAAATAAAAAATAATAATAGCATATCCCATCGTCCCTTGTGCAACAGTTCATTTCCCTAAATCTTTGGAAATTACTTATACATGCATGATTTATGAAGAGAATGCCAGGAACACAGTTTCATAAGGATTCTATTAAAAGTCTCTCTCCCTGAGGCAGAGCGTTGCTGGTTCAGAATGGTTTTCCTCTGAACCTCCTTTGTCTACAAATGAAAAAGATTGCGTAGCTTTTGTTTTCTTAACTCTAACATAGAAATTAAAACAAAAACAACAAAACCTTGGAATGGAAAGCAACAGTAACAGCTAAAGAAGAACTGAATTTTAATTTGCCCAGCTGATCAGACAAAAATAGGTTTTCTTATTACTGAGCGTTCAGTAGAAACAGTTCTCATGAAGTATTTTGTTAATATTCTTTTTAGTTGTTTTTTGTTTGTTTGTTTAATCCTCACTCAAGGAGTGAGGAAATTTTTTTCATTGATTCTAGAGAGAAGGGAAGGTAGGGGGGAGGGAGAGAGAAAGAGAGAAAGAGAAACATCGACAGGGACACATCCATTGGTTGCCTCCTACTCATGCCTCTACTGGGGCGGGGATTGGACATGCAACCCAGGTATGTGCCCTTGACTGGGAATTGAACCAGAGACTCTCCCTGTGCAAAGGCCAAGGCTCTAACCACTGAGCTACGCTGGCCAGGGCTTAGTTGTTTATTGATTTTAGTTAGGAGAATGTGGAACATCTTCTGAAGGTGAAACAGAGGAAAAAAGGATTGAAATGGAACCTGTGTGCCGAATAGGTCCAGCGCATTTCTTGTAAGTTTATTCCTGGTTCTTGTTAACTTTTGTTGTTGTTAGAAATGGGAATTTAAAAATTACATTTTTTGTCCTGACTGGTTTGGCTCAGTGGATAGAGCGTCGGCCTGCTGGAGGGTCCCGGGTTCAATTCCGGTCAGGGGCATGTACCTGGGTTGCAGGCACATTCCCAGTGGGGGGTGTGCAGGAGGCAGCTGATTGATGTTTCTCTCTCATCGATGTTTCTGACTCTATCCTTCTCCCTTCCTCTCTGTAAAAAACCAATAAAATATATATTATTTTATTTTATTATTATTATTATTTTTAATATATTTTATCGATTTTTTACAGAGAGGAAGGAGAGGGATAGAGAGTTAGAAACATCGATCAGCTGCCTCCTGCACACCCCCTACTGGGGATGTGCCCGCAACCAAGGTACATGCCCTTGACCGGAATCGAACCTGGGACCCTTGAGTCCGCAGGCTGACGCTCTATCCACTGAGCCAAACCGGTTAGGGCAATAAAATATATATTTTTTTAAATAAAATAAAAATTACATTTTTACTTAATTATTATTGGATTAGAGAAAAAGCGTTTTTTAAATATATATAGTTGACTTAAACCTGGCCACTTACCTAACTCTTTTAATAGTTCTACTAGTTTTCTTTCTAAAATAATGTCTTTGATTCTCTGCATTTACAATCGATATGCAAAGTATGATGATTTTTGCCTCCCACCTTCTTATAGAGGTGGGAGGAGTGGAGTCAGACCTCAGCAGTTCCTGGACCCCACAACCACTCTGCCTTGACCAAAATCGGGAATGCTGCCCACCACCGATGTTGAAAGCTGCTGAATCAAGAAGTCATCTGCCAAATTAATAAACTGCTGCTACAGCGACTGGCTCCGGATTCTTGCCACCTGTGCCCCACTCTGCCCCAACCAAGCAGATGCTCTGCTCACCGCCTCTCTCCACAGATCGCTCTGTTCCAAATCGAGGTCTCACAATAGTGTTTCTGTTTGGTGGGACCCAAATCACATCGTGAGCCCTAGCCACAAAGAAGCCTGAGAAACAGTGTTTTTAGTTTCTCTCTCCGCCTTCACTCTGGGCAGCGGTTCTCAACCTGTGGGTCGCGACCCCTTTGGCGGTCGAACGACCCTTTCACAGGGGTCGCCTAAGACCATCCTGCATATCAGGTATTTACATGACGATTCATAACAGTAGCAACATTACAGTTATGAAGTAGCAACGAAAATAATTTTATGGTTGGGTCACAACATGAGGAACTGTATTTAAAGGGCCAGAAGGTTGAGAACCACTGCGTCTAGAGCATGTCAATATGCAATATCGGGCATAGTATTCTTTAGCATATTTAGAAAGTTCCCTCCTATTTCTTTTTTAAAAAAATTGGTATAAAATAAACACGAATCTTACCATTTTTAAATGTACAGGTCACTAGTGTTGTGTATTTCACATTGTTGTGCAACCAATTTCCAAAACTCTTTTTGTTTTGCAAAACTAAAACTCTGCACCCATTACACAATTACTACCCATTTCCCCCATCCCCTCAGCCCCTGGTAACCACTACTCTCCTTTCTGTTTCTATGCATTTAACTTCTTTAGGTAACTCATATAAAATGGAATCATACAGTATTTGTCTTTTGGTGACTTGTTTCACTTAGAATAGTGTCCTCAAGACTCATTCTTGTTGTAGCATATGTCAGGATTTCCTTCCCTTTTCAGGCTAAATAATATTGCATTATTTGTATATGGAACATTTTGCTTGTTCATTTGCCAATGACCCTTGGGTCCCTCCCACCTCTTGGCTATTGTGCATAATGCTGCTATGGGCATAGACCTACAGATACGTCTTTGAGACCTGTTTCCTATTATTTTAGATACATACCCATCCTCTTATTTCCTTTCATCTCAGAGCTCAAAAAGGAAAGTGTTGCTGAATTTTATCAAACAATTTTTCAATATCTGTAGCAGATTATACTAGTACTTTTTAAGATGCCACAACATTATCGCTCCTCCCACATGCTTGATGCTTTTTCCACTGAGCTGTGGGGTTTATATCCTCTCTCCTTGAACCTGGGAAAATCTCTGTGACTGCCTGGACCCAGAGAATACAGCAGAAGTGATGCGATGTTACTCCCAAGGCTGGGCCATAAAAGTGCCATGCACGTCCACCTTCTTTTCTCGGATGCTCACGCTTGGAATCCATCAACCACGGTATGAGAAAGCTCAGGCTAACCCATGGAGAAAGCACCTACAGAGGTATGTCTGCAATTCCCACCTGACAGCCCAGCTGGGATCCCAGCCCTCAGCCAGCATCAAGTGCCAAACAAGTGAGTGGTGATATCGCCAGATGATTCTGTTGCCTCAGCCTTGACACTGCCCCGTGGGGCTCTGGACATCGTGGTGCAGAGATCAATGGTGCCTGCTGTGCTCTGATCTGCTTTCTGACCCTCAGAATTCATGAGCATAACAGAACGGTTGTTTTATGCCAGGAAGCTATGGGGTGGTTACACAGTGGTACAGGTAACTGGTACCATATCTAATGATATGATCCTTTGGTTATGCTTTCATTTTTTTTCTTTTTAATATATTTTTATTGATTTCAGGGAGGAAGGGAGAGGGAGAGAGAGATAGAAACATCAATGATGAGAGAGAATCATTGATCAGCTGTCTCCTGCATGCCCCCCAACGGGGAATCGAACCCACAACCTGGGCATGTGCCCTTGACCAGAATCGAACCTGGGACCTTTCAGTCCACAGGCCGATGCTCTATCCACTGAGCCAAATCAGCTAGGGCATTTTTTCATCATTTGATGTAATGTTTAAGTACTTCTGTACTGGCAGAATAAACTGTCCTTGCTCAAGTTGTATTTATTAGCTATACTAATAAAAGGGTAATATGCTAAGTAGACTGGGTCGACTGGACATCTTCTGGACATCCCACTTCCTTCCAGACAAAGTGGGGGCTGAGACAGAGGCAGTTAGGGGGCGATCAGGCCTGCAGGGGAGCAAGCAGTTAGGGGCGATTAGGCTGGCAGAGGAGCAAGCAGTTAGGGGGCGATCAGGCCGGCAGGCAGAGGCGGTTAGGGGCAATCAGGCAGGCAGGTGAGCAGTTAGGAGCCAGTGGTCCCAGGTACCTTACTTATATTTTAGCTTATGAAGCAGGTGGTAGTATCCCCATTTTTCTGAGGAGAAAACTGAGGTTCAGCTAGTTTAAACTCTCTGCCCTACATCACCCCGTGCAAAGCTAACTGCAAGGTCAGCGATTGCTTCACTCCAACCACTGGCTCCTCCTACCAAGGACTGTCTGTACACTGCTGTTTCAGATTTATCTCTTTGGAAAGGGAGATTATTCAAGAGAGGAACGTTCCAATGGCTTTGTTCTTTAATCTTTTGAAGGACAGCAGTGTGCAAGGTTATTGTGAGGTCCAGCTGGGGCTGATGTCAGGCTGCAACTTGGGGAGGTCCCCTTGCTCAATTCCAGTCTTGTTCTTTTTTTTTTTTTTATAAATATATTTTATTGATTTTTTACAGAGAGGAAGGGAGAGGGATAGAGAGCTAGGAACATTGATCAGCTGCCTCCTGCACACCTCCTACTGGGATGTGCCCGCAACCAAGGTACATGCGCTTGTAACATGAGGATAAAATGAAAGCAAGTTTGGATGCTCTTCAGCCGTGGGCAAACTACAGCCCGCGGGCCGGATCCGGCCCGTTTGAAATGAATAAAACTAAAAAAAAAAAAGACCGTATCCTTTTATGTAATGATGTTTACTTTGAATTTATATTAGTTCACACAAACACTCCATCCATGCTTTTGTTCCGGCCCTCTGGTCCAGTTTAAGAACCCATTGTGGCCCTCGAGTCAAAAAGTTTGCCCACCCCTGCCTAGGTCATCCTCGTCTTCCCCACCTCACAGGCAGGCTCAGACCTCAGATAGCAGAGCGTCACTCCACCCATTCTGCCACCTGGCTGCCTCCACCATCTGGCTCCCTATTCCTTACCCGGGTCTCACTTCTCCAGCCTCTCATTTGTCTAACTCCAAGCTCCTAATTTCTCAGAGATTCTACTTTCACTGAAGCAAATCCCGATGTTTAATCCTATTTTTCCTCTTCTTCCACTGAGAACTGTCTTTTGGGGGAGCCACCTTTTGCCCATTGCATGCCCGTCAAGATGACCCCGTCCTCTCCTGGACCTTTGTTGATGAAATTCTTGTAAAAAGGCAAGGACCGGAGAAGTGGTCTTTGAGGTACCCTTCAAGATATGCCCAGAGTAACACCAACTCCATGCATTACGCAGAATGGGCTCAAGACTGGAAGAAAGAATCTGTAAAGGGGGTAAGCCTGGGACCTGTCCAAATGGCACTGAGTATAAACTAGCCACTATATATGTATGTATGTATGTATGTATGTGTGTGTGTGTGTGTATTTTAAATGTGTTTTTATTGATTTCAGAGAGGAAGCAGGAGAGAGATGAAAACATGGATGAGAGAGATTCATTGATCAGCTGCTACCTGTACAGCCCCTACTGGGGATCAAGCCCTTAACCCAGGCATGTGCCCTTGACTAGAATCAAACCCTGGACCCTTCAGTCTGTAGTCCGATGCTCTGTCCACTGAGCCAAACCAGCTAGGGTTAGCCACCTTTTATAGATAGTAGCAAAGAAACATATTTTCTGATAAGGTCTCCCTTACTCTATCATTACCTCATTATCACACAAAACTTTATAACGGTGGTTTATGATTTTACATGTAGAGGAAAGTAATGCCCCATTCAATAGAACTCAGTTAATTTATTCTGCAGAGTAAAGTGATTCCTAGTTCCTTGTATAAAGCAGAGTGGCTGCGGCAACATTGATTTTTTTTTTAAAAAAACTTATCTTAAAACATTTCTTTCACATTCCTTTAAAATCTATATTGCTAAGATGCTAAGACAAGCATCTTTCTAATAAAAGAAATCCCTGATGTAATGATATAAAGACCATTTTCACTAGAGACGGGGTGTCTGTGTCGCCATTTTCTCATTTCAAAGCTGCAGGATGCAGACATTGCTTCTAGCCTAATGTCTTCAGGCTTCGGAACCCATGGCCATTAGGCCCATGGAAAACATTTAGTTCAAGATCCTCATTTTATAAGTAAAGAGATAAAGCCTAAAGAAAAGCTGAGTACTTGTCCAAGGTCAAACAAGTCTGTTAATAGTAGAAACAAAAGTAGAATCATGGATGGGTCCTAAAGTGCTCTTAAAGTTTAGATGTGATCTTGCCCAGCCGTTCCAGGAAAGTCTGCCCTCTTCAATCCCAGGACTCTAAGTCCAACAGCATGAATAGTATCTGAACTTAGAAAAAGGTATTGGCAATTTCTACCACTGTGATTTAGTTTTTCTTTTATTTTTTGTTTAGTTTTTCTTGATTATTTTTTTCTCCTTTTAAATGCTTATTTTAAACTAGAGGCCCGGTGCATGAAATTCGTGCACTGGGGGGCGGGGACCCCTCAGCCTAGCCTGTGCCCTCTTGCAGTCTGGGACCCCTCGGGGGATGTAGCAGTGCGCCAAGCAGCAGGCAGCCAGGGAGGAGCTCGAATCAGGGCCAGGCGCTGTGTCGCTCATGCTGTGCCTGTTGCTGCCGCCCGGTAGTGCTACTGTGGAGTCGGGAGAGACTCCCACCATGGCAGCTGCACTTGCCAGCCGTGAGCATGGCTTCTGGTTGAGTGGCGCTCCCCCTGTGGGAGTGCACTGACTACCAGGGGGCAGCTCCTGCATTGAGCACCTGCCCCCTGGTGGTCAGTGTGCATCAATAGTGACTAGTTGTTCCAGTTGTTCCGTTGTAACGGTTACTTAGGCTTTTATTATGTAGATTAGAGGCCTGGTGCATGAATTTGTGCATGGGTGGGGTCCCTCCTGGCTGACCGGGGCCGTCTTGCCCAGTCCCAATCGGGGCTGGCTGTGGGGGAGGGACTGCGGGAGGTTGGCTCTGGGAGTGCACTGACCACCAGGGGGCAGCTCTTGCGTTGAGTGTCTGCCTCTAGTGGTCAGTGTGCATCATAACTACTGGCTGGTCATCCAGTCATCTGGTCGTCTGGTCGTAATGGTCGCTCAGGCTTTTATATATAGAGATAACCTTTGTGTGAATAACTTGTTCCTCAACAACCCCATCACCCCATTGTTTACAACTATGGTTCTCAAAGTATGATCCTAGAACTTGATAGAAAAGCAAATTCTTGGCCCCCACTCCAGACCTGCTAAATTCTGGGGGTAGCACCCAGTAAGCTGTGTATTAACAAGACATAGGGGAATGCTGATGCACACTGAGGTTTGAGAACCTCTGGTTTAGATAATTTTTGCTTGAATTAATGATAACACTGGGGTGGCAATATGGTGACTTTTCATCACTTATTAAACATTTGTTAGCTGGCATTTTTCTTTTTTTTACTGAGATATAATTGTCTCAAAATAACATTGTGTAAGTTTAAGGTGTACGACATGTTGATTTGATACATTTACTTACATATTGCAATAAGGTTACCATCATAGTATTAGCTAAGGTTGCCATCACATCACATAATTATCTTTTTTTATTTGTGGTGAGAACATCTAAGATCGAGTCTTTTAGCAACTTTTAAGTATATAATACAGCAGTTGGCTATAATCAGCCTACTGTGCATTAGGGTGATTTTCAGACTTACTCATCTGTTCACTGCAAGTTTATACCCTTGACCAACATCTCAATTCTTCCATCCCAGACCCCTGGTAACCACCATTCTACCTTCTGTTTTAGCTTTTTTGGATTCCACATGTAAGTGATATCATATATACTTGTCTTTCTCTGTCCGATTGATCTCACTTAGCATAGTGCCCTCAAGGTCACCTTGTCACAAATGGCGGGATTTTCTTCTCTTGGCTGAATAAAATGTCAGTGTATGTGTACACCACATCTACTCATCCAATGATGGACACCTGGTGGTTTTCATATATTGGCTACTGTGAATAATGCTGCAATAAACGTGTGAGTGCAGATAGCTTTTCTATATCCTGTTTTATTTCCTTCGGGTATATAACCAGAAGTGGAATTGCTGGGTCATATGATAGTTTTATTTTTTGAGAATTACTATACTTTTTTCTGTAGTGGCTGAACCAATTTACATTTCTACACAAAGTTTCCTTTTTTTCCACACCCTCACCAACACTTATCTCTTATCTTTTTAATGACAGCCATTCTAATAGGTATAAGGTGATATTTCATTGTGGTTTTGAAATATTTTGTTGTTAGTGATCTTGAACATCTTTTCATGTTCCTGTTGGTCATTTGTACGTCTTCTTTGGAAAAATGTCTGTTCAGTTCCTCTGCCCATTCTAATCAGATTGCTTGTTTAATTTTTTTGCTATTGAGTTCTATGAATTCTTGACATACTTTGGATATTAACCTCTTATCTGATACACAGTTTTCAAATATTTTCCCCCATTCTGTAGGCTGCCTTTTCATTTGGTGGATTGTTTAGCTGACATTCTTTTATACAGTGAAACTTTCCTTTACTTTGCCCTACCTTTTTATTCTCCCCCATTACCTCACCACTATGGATTCATAGACTTTGGAAATTCAGTGTGCTAAAATCAGTTGCAGTTATTGCATCTTGGCCTTTTGGCTAAGATCGAGTGTAGTATCTGTTCTCACCAGTTTAATAAAATCAGTTACAGTTTTCATTCTATTTGATGTCCAAGTAATCCCTTATTTACCCTTTAAGCTGTTCTGGTATTCCCCCTACCTGGCTTCAGGAGTCGCTGAGACCATCCTTGGTGTCTGACACAAGAAGACTCAGTGATTCTTGACTCTATTTACCTGTTTTTATACTAAATCTTGAGTGCAGGAACAAAGTCTACTCCTTAACTTTTACCCGAAGGGACCTGATATCTAAATTGTATTCTACACTATAAATGTATTCAGACAAGGTAAGTGAATTTAGCCATTATTTTGGGAAGGGCAAAAGGCTATTCAAAACCATATTGAAGTTCCCATGATTCTTAGCCTGGGTTGGTTCAGAGTAGGTGTAAATCACAGTATTTTGTTGTGACTTTAGGTTAATTAATTTGACTCTGAGCTCTGGTCCTTGATCAAATAAAGAAGATACTTATTCATAATTGGCAAGAGCATGCTAGAGTAATAAAATGAGATATTTGGTTTTAGTCTTTAATTTATACAGTTTTTAGGGTCTATTAAATACAACACATTCACATAAATATCTCAATGCACCCCGGCTGGTTGGCACAGTTGGATGAGCATCGTCCCATGCACCGGAAGGTTGCCGATTTGGTTCCCAGTTAGGGCACATGCCTGGGTTTTGGGCTCCATCCCTGGAGAGGGATGTATAGGAAGTAGTCGATCTACGTTTCTCCCTCTCCCTCTCCCTTCTCCTCTCTCTAAAATCAATAAAAACATTAAAAATATCTCAATGCTTACTAGAGTAACCTAAATCTAAAATTTGCAAATTTAATACAGCTATTAAATAATTATTTCAGTGTTTACTAGTGTACCGTGTTTTTCCATGTATAATGGAAAAATAGCGTAATGGGTGTGAAAGTGCTTTGTAAATTTGGGTCAGACATATAATCTTCACAGTACTTTTAAAGTCTTAAGATTTTCTATTTATAAGACAAGTTCACATCCTAGTCTTAAATATTCTAAATTTTAAAACTATTTCTCTTAAATTTATTCATGCCTAATTTTTTCAAACTGGCAATTATGGCCCCCCCCCCTAATTATTTGACTTCCCATTCTAGACTTATTAAAATTTTTATAATATTATTATACAAATAAATTGACTTTTACATGCTTCTCCCAAGGACAAACTTTAACTTCTTGTCATGTTTTAATTTTTATCTGCAATATGCAGGCAACATAATCTGCTGTTCTAGTGGTTCATGCATTTGTGTTTTGCATATTTTTATACAAGAAAATGGAGAAAAAAAGAGAAGTTGGCCAGATGGGAGTCTCTTCCCAGGCAGAAAAGAACTAGAAAAAAATTTGCATGACCACAATCTCTTCTGTAGACAAAGGATGTTTGTTTTCAGGACTGGAAATTGGTCACAGGGTGACAACCCATCCCCAAATTCCTGAGGCAGCCCTAGCGTCACAATCTGAGGGTCTTAAATAGTTCCCAAGTTGCAATTATTTCCAAATTTAATCAACTCCCAGAAATTAGCTAATTAAAAATAATCATCTAAAACAGCAGGCCCTTTCTCCAAAATTAAACACACACTTTCTTTTACTGGCTGTTTAAACGAGTTTTGCAAAAAACCCAGCCACCTGTTCTGGGGTGGGGGGTGAGGGTGGGAGGTGCTAGAGTTCCTAGGAGGTGACTATTCTTGGTGGCCAAGTCCATCCAATCCTTCTTGGAATGTCATCATCAGCTTCTGCTAAGATATAAGACTTTGTACTTGGTGGGTAAAGACAGACAAGGAATTTTCTTTACTTCTCTTCGAATCCCTTTTCCATATACTTGTTTATATTCTGTAGATGATGTAATTACAGTAAAGCTCCTAAAATAGTGTATCCCCTCTTCTCTTTCCTTACTCCCTGCAGCCCTAGCTGCCTGGTTTCCCCAGGCTCTGCCCTCCTACACAGGAAGCTGGGTGTGGTCAGGATTTACATTTTAGTTTGCATTGATGATTTAAGGCCTTTTTTAGTAGAAATCCAAGCAGAATACTTTTCTGACCAAATTTGTTTTAATTGAAGTTGAAACCTCACTGAATAGAATGCCACAGAGTAAAACTAGTTTGCAGGGGAGTATTTCTCTAAATTCAGAAAATTCTTAAGAATTCACAGACTATAAGAGAGATGCATAGGAAAGCAATGCTATGGAGTTGAGATGAAGGAGCTTCCAGTTCAGTTTCTTTCCAGGTTACCTTATCTTAACAGCTAAAGCAAACAAACAAAAACCAAGGAACAATGGAAATAATATTTTAAGTCCTCCTTGAGAGCTGCGAATTTATCAGTGACATCTGAGAGGAGGGGTTCCATGGCATGGGTAGTTTGACAGTGGAGCTTCCATTCACTCTTTGTCTTTTAGCATATTGAGTATTTGTGGAATATGGTAGGCTAGGTTAGCCTATGTAAGTGGATTTAGTGGAATCTATATATATAAAAGGCTAAGTGACTGACCGTCCATCTGTCCGACTATCTGGTACATATGATGCACACTGGCAATTTAAGAATAAACGTTGACTCTGGCATGCGTGTTACATATAAAGCTCTCGCTGGCGCCAATCACATGCGTGTGTTTCGATTGGTCATTCTCGATTGTGAATTTGATTGACACTTCTATTATAGAGAAAGGGCGAATAGCGGTATTAAAATATTTCTTCTAATTAATTTCCTTTCACTGTGCATGAATCCGTGCATAGGGCCACTAGTATTCTATATAATAAAGAGCTAATATGCTAATGGTCATGATGCCCTCACGCTGTAATGACTGATCAGCAGGAGGCTGCGTGCGCAGCAGGCGCGGGTGGGCAGGGCTGCCTGCGTGGCAAGGCATGCACGGGTGGATGGGGACTTGACTTTGAGGCCCTGCCTGGCGCCAGCCCGGCACTGGCCAGGGACGTGATGCTGTGTCCCCCATCTTTGGAACTTGATGGGGGTGGGACTGGCCAGGTCTGGGCCTCTTCCCTTTTAATGTGCATGAATTTTGTGCACCAGCCACTAGTTAATATAATACTTTGTAAAAAGATGGGGAGCTTGGGGAAAATATATTGTTATTACAAATAATTATATTTTTAATAAGAGCAAAATTCTTACATCAATAACTAAAATAAATATTTTCTAATGCACATGATTTAGCTTAGCATGTATATGGGCATTATTTAAGTAAATATAGGTATGTATTAGGAGTACATACTTAAAACTTTTAAAACCGAATATATCCAAAATGCTATTTTACCATGTAATTGATGCACATTATTAATGAGATATTTTACAATCCCTTTTTTCATACTAAATCTTTGGCATTCGCTGTATATTTTACACTTTAAGCACATTTCAATTAGAACCAGCCATATCTCAAGAGTTCACATTGTAGCAACCGTATTGGACCACACAGCTCTAGAGAGTCTAGCTTTCATTATCATTTAATTTCCTTATTTTCAATGTCATTCCTAACTTTGGTTGTTTCATTCTGGATTAGATTGTTGCAAATAGGCAAGTGTAATATATATTTTCTAGAAATCTTTCAAAGCCAATAACAAGAACCTGGAAGAAACAATCAATAATAGTGCATGCCTAGTTTTGTGTGAGCTTATTACAAATGGTTGGATCTTTACATCCAGAATTCCTTATCTACTTCTTTACTAGATAGAATCTATACCAGGGAAATATTAATGTAGGTGCATTAACTCCTATCTACTCTTCTCCAAAAGAGGATTTAGGCAATTATGTTTTTAACCAGAATTGTGATATTTTAGCCACCACTTCTATTGATGTGTCTGGATTTTATCAGGTAGCGGCAGGTACTTGTTTTAACAGCTCAGCACTTGAACCACCCGCTGGAGGTTGTATATAGTATTTAAACAGTGCAGATGCAATCTAACGTAGCCCTCTCACACTTAAGGAAAATATAGTAGATAATGTCTAAGAAGGGCAATTATTAAACTAATTTCTATAAACATAACTCATGCAGATAAAAGGCTCAGAAGAGAAGTTGCTTTAAAATTAGCCACGAGAGGTATAGGCCTGTAGATGTTGGTGAAATTGGCTTCGCTCATGTGAATGCAGGCTGAAGATAGTCATTCCTATTTGTTGATGAAGCTGGTAAGGGCACTAGATGACTTGGACCCCTGGTTTTACTTTTGTTGCTGAGATTGGCTATCGTTAAGTAAAAAAAATAGTAGAAACCTGGTTATTATGTTGTCAGTCATGCATGATAGAGCTCTTACAGAATACGCTGGCTACCTGAGCCAGCCTCCCTCATTTCATAGGTAAAAAACCTGATGCCTGAGGTGGGCTGGGCTGACTCCCAGGTCTTTTCTCGCCCTGCCCAGTGATCTCTATACTAAGCTACTAAAGGACATGAATAAGCAACATTTGAAAGAAAACATGAGTGGCAAAAAAAATGTATGAAAAGCTTATAATGAAAGGAATGCAAATTAAAACCAGAAGGTGCCATTTTTCATTTAATAAATTGGCAAAGATACAAAATTATAATGTCTTTAATGTGAGACTTTTGGGAAATGGGCATTTAAGCACTAAGCTGAATGATAACCTGAAATTTCACAAGTAGAGACCTATTCCTTTGGCTTAAAGTTTTGCATCCTGTTAAATATGAAAAAAAAGAGAAGTAAAATGTTATGCTTTAAACGAGTCATTTTCACCTCATGAAGAATGAATACATAGGCTCCTTTTCTGAGACTGGGGTTTCATAATGGTAAAGGGAAAAGCAAAATGGCCTCTGAGTGTGAATGCGTTTGTGCAAAAGTTCAGGAGACAGAAGCGAATGGCCCTTCTTACAGCTTACTGATGGCCGGCTTTGATCATCTGAGTCCATGTTGGGATAGGTTCAGGATGTCAGAATTACATGAAGAAAAGTTCCCAGAAAAATACTTTGACCTCTTTTCTTTCTTTACAGTCGGCATTTTGGTTTGGGGCTTACTTGGTGAGTATTTTTTCTTTTGCCTTTTTAAAATGAATTCATGGAGAGGTACTGTTTCTTAGAGGTGGTCGCTTGAAGCTGGAGATGAATTTGAGGCCATCACTTCCAAAGTTCCTTCCTTACACAAGACCTGCAAAAGGAAGGCTCTGACAGGCTAACTAGTGTGTATCTTCTGTCCACATATCCAAATGGTGAAAATGGACAGCAAAAAGACTCATATTGCAATTCCTTCAGCTTTATGATCTGTGATTAATGTTTGTATACAAACCCTGCCTCATTCCAAAATGGGTCTGAGGCAGCATGAGCTACTAACTACAACCGTCAGCCCAGAGCTCTCACTTGCAAAGAAGAGATTGCCAAGGGACCAGAGGTTTTGTACATTTTTGTTTGTTTAGATTCTTGCATTATGTTATTTCACAGCAAGAGAAACCAACTAAGTTTTATATTTGCACAGATTTTTGTAATTTATGAGGACATTAAAATCCTGTTTCATTCGATTCTCCCAACAATCTTGCAAACTAAGAGGAAAGTTCTTATCAGTTTGTAGATGAGAAAACTAAAAATGGGAGCCATCTAATCTCAAAGCTACTAAATGACAAGTAGAACTAAGATTTAAACCCAGGCCTCCTCATTCCAAGCCCCTTGCTCCTCCTACTCTGCCACACTGCCTCTCAATAAAAGCAAAGGGAAAAAATTCATCATTCCGACTAGGATGATGAGTCCCCATTAACCTTATTGCTTGAAATGAACCCCCTTTGAAGTGTCCACTCGCTCTTCCTGAGCTTCCCCTGCTGCCTCAGACCAGCCCTGAATAGGTTTCTCTTCCAATCTTCCAATCTGGGCAAGCCCTCCAGCAGCCACTCTGTCCCTCTGCCCCTTGCTGAGCTCACCATTCCACTGGCATCACCTGATCTCTGCTATGATCACAGTAGCAGAGAAAGCTGGCTGTTGCTCAAGATCTAAACAGCCTCTTTCCATGGAAAAAAGATGTAGCCGGGCCATGCCTGCCCAGCCAGAGAGCACACTGCCCAGCCTCCCTTGCCCCCCCACTATGTGTGCTAAGCTCAACCAATGGAACGTGAAAATTCCATCTCTCTTACTTAACAGGAATTTCCTGGCCCACCACTTTCCCTCTTCTCCCTTCCTTTTGGCTTGACGTGTGATAACCAGCCTGATCTTGGAAGCCATGGGGAGGCAGAATGCTCATCCAATACAGGTCCTGAGTGTCTATGTGGAGCAGAGATGTCCGCTAAGCTGGAGCTCTCACCTTGGATGTCATGTGACAGAGAAGTCAACTTCTCTGTAGTGTGAACCACTGGATTTTGACGTCGCCTTATTACAAACGTTTACTTTTTTTACTCCAATATAATCACTTTAGCTATTATCCCTTAACTGTTCCATCACATCTCTATATAAAAGCTCTTTCACTTCTCAGTGTACATCAATACCTGGGTATCATTTTAACTGCTTCATTACAGTAATTGGAGGACAAAGGGAAGAAAACACTCTGAGGCATCAGCTTGGCAGATAAGCCTTCAGTGTCCACATCAGCCCCACCTTGCTTGCTGTATTGCTGGCCTGCTTTACCCCATCTGTGGCTCCACCCTGCAATGAAAGCACTTTAGGCCTTTCTTTATCTGATGTAAGGATGGTCAATAGTGGGAATATCAATTTCTCTTACGGGAAATCCTATTTCCACTCAGAGAGGGCAAAAACCAATGGCAAATAGTGTGATGTCAGTACATCTCTCCATGTCTGAGTTATTCAGTCATAAGTAACACCAGGTATGAGGTACCAAGAGCTCATGTTTGCATAAACCAAGTTCAGACTAGCCCCCTTTCAGGCTCCCTCCACAAAGAATTAAAAACATTCCGAGTTCAAATCTCACATCAAGTTACGTTGTTACATTTTGTTTTGACATTTTCCTTTTTCTGAATTCTGGAAATATTTATTTCACTTTGTGGAAAATAAAATATACCCAGAAAGACTTAGAGGAACTATGCACAACCCTTGTGTTTTGTTTTTTGAGAATTATCACACTTCTCTCAGCTCAAGCCCTACCCCAAACCAAGAAATCCATCCACTGTTCTAATATACCCCTTGTAAGCACTCTGCACCTAAGATCCGAATGGACAAAAAAATTAAAATATTTTGATGCATGTTTAATGAAATCAAAGGGTGATATAATAAAAAATGGGTAATAATATCACTTTCCTTTCTAGATGGATAAGTCACCTCAGGAGAAAACCCCCAAGGCTGTTTCACTGCTCTCGGCTAACAGTGGACTCATTACATAATCTGCAGTGATGGTGAACCTATGACCCGCGTGTCAGAGGTGACATGCGAACTCATTTTTTTTGGTTGATTTTTCTTTGTTAAATGGCATTTAAATATATAAAATAAATATCAAAAATATAAGTCTTTGTTTTACTATGGTTGCAAATATCAAAAAATTTCTATATGTGACACGGCACCAGAGTTAAGTTAGGGTTTTGAGCTGACACGCCGAGCTCAAAAGGTTCGCCATCACTGTTCTAGAGAGAGAGAGAGAGAGAGAGAGAGAGAGAGAACAAACTCAGCTCTGCTGAGAGGCTAGAAAGAGGAGAGGGTCCTAGAAAGAGAAGAAGGTGACCTGGTCTTCTTCAGACCCTAAAATCAGACCCTTTTCCTGACCTTGCCCATCAGATGATTTGCCTTCAGGAAATGGGTGGGTGAGCGAGGTGGGAGAAAGGGTGGAGGTTCATTCCCAACACTCAAAGATTGTAGATATGACTTTATAGGTCAAGGGTCAAGAAGGGCTCACAGGGAGAGGAAGAGGTGGTTCTTGAATACTGTATATTTCCCCCCCTTTCTCTTTTATAGGAGGTTGCGCTTTCTAAGCAAAGATATTGATAGACTCCGGGCTTTCTGCTTGAGTAGCTTCAGAGAAACCTGAAATGACAGAGAACTGGAGGGGAAGCCACAACAGAGAAAATATTTCAACAGGTCTATGAAAGATAGCAAATGGATGTGGAGAGAGCTATAGCTTGGCGTATGGACAGGGGGATACAGCTCTGGAGAAGGCTGATTTGCCATGAAGGATCTAGGAGAGGTGCTTTGGAAATGCTGGTTACTAATGGGGAGCTGAAAACAGTGGTTCCATTCCCAGCTGCACCAGGCCCGCTCAGCCACGCTCACCTGCTTCCCTCACATCACACACACAACACCTGGCCCCAAGTGTTTATTCCCCCCACCCAACCCCTGACACAAAACAGAGGTTCCCTCTAATGGAATAGAACAGAGCCCCACATGTTGGCACTAGGAACCCCAGCTCCCAGCAGGCCTCCTGCCATTCGGGCTTCTGTGTAGTCCCCACCGCACTAAGTCTAGGCTGGCCCTGGGACTCAGTAGAAAGTGGCCTCTGGACTGAGGCTTTAAGAAGGCTGGCAGCTTCTGCTTTTGAGAACTTTGGAGCCCTGTGCAAACATGTAAGAAGTCCTGCTGGAGGCATCTTGTGGAGATCACTTGGGAAGGGAAAGGCCCTGAGAGTTCAGGGGTAGAGAGAGATGCCGGCTGCCCCAGGGTCCCACCTCGGCCCGCCAGCCAGACCTGTAAGCCAGCTGTGTTGGATGTTTCAGCCCCACACTATCTGACTGCAGCCGCGTGGGCTACCCCCGAGGAGACCCGCAGAAACAGCCATCCTGCCCAGCTCCAACTCGCCCACAGAACTGTGAGAGATAATAAGATGGCTGTTGTTCTGAGGTGGTTTGTTATGCAGCACAAGATAACCGAAACAGGCACACTTAATCGTCTTCTGTCAGGCCAGCCACTTCCTGCTCAAGTTCCAGCACATTAATCCCCAAATTCCAAGAACTGAAGAGACTCGGGTGAGGAGGACAGAGAGGAGGGAGGAAACGAGGGTGTTTGGTTACTACATGGGGTAAAGTGAGAGCTAAAAGACCCCATTGGTAAGGGCATCAAAGGACTTCTACACCCATGAGTGTCAACATTCAAATCTGAAGTTTTTGTGCGCCACGGCTATAAATGCCCCACCTCTGTCTTACATTCTTCCAATGCTTAGTCAAGGCTACAGCCCGCAGATTGCTTTATGTGAATAGAATTTTTATAAAAATGTAGGAGCTGACTTCATGGCTGGACACTTCCTAGGGAAAAATTCAGAACTCCAAGGAGAAAACTTCCTTTTAAGTAGGTGGACGTCACTTGTCCTTGGCCCAGTGATTTGCCTTGGGGATCAGACTCTGAGCAGATGTGACCGCCACCCTCCTGAACAGAAGATTCTAGAGGCATTGCAAGTTTCCAGGAGGCTTCTGTTCCCGTGCCTGCTGCCATGAGGGCCCATCCCTAACAGGCCCCGCTCCTCTAGCCTGGGTCCCCACTGAGACGACACACCTGTTCTCAGCCCACAGCCTGGAGCAGAGCTGCAACAGTGAACCACAGCCACTGACCCGTAACGTGAGCAGGAAGTAAACACTTGTTGTAAGCTACTAAGATTTTGAGGTTCTTACCCACCTTAATCCAGAGAAAGTCAACTAATACAAAGCCCAAACTCTAAAACAGGGGTCCTCAAACTACGGCCCGCGGGCTACATGCAAATACAAATATTGTATTTGTTCCCGTTTTGTTTTTTTACTTCAAAATAAGATATGTGCAGTGTGCATAGGAATTTGTTCATAGTTTTTTTTTTAAACTATAGTCTGGCCCTCCAACGGTCTGAGGGACAGTGAACTGGCCCCCTGTTTAAAAAGTTTGAGGACCCCTGCTCTAAAAGCTTCCAGAGGGAAGAAAGAAATCTGGTAATTTGCAAAGGATCTAAGTCAATGCCAGACTTAAGATCAGCAATGCCAGGATTTACAGCCCTTCTTCAAAGTTGTGAGAGAAAATTCTTACTGACTCTAAAATCTATAACTGAGAAAACTATGAGGATATACTCATGTACGCAAGGATGTGGAAAGCCTACCATCCACGTGCTTTGCAGGAAACAAAAATAACTATATATATATATAATGTGTAAATTATCCTGCCAAAGAGAAAAGAAAAAATACTCTTTTTTGTTAGTGAGGGTAAAGGGAAATATGTACGTTCATTTGTTTCTGAAGAATTTAGGAAAACACTAAACATCCTAAAAATGTCCCACCTTTTGATCCAGTAATTTCATGTGCACTAACTTATTTGAAAGAAGTTAGTATCAATGTAGGCAAAGATTTAGCTACTAAGTCTGGCATGAAGCGTTATATGCAATAGTAATAATTGGAAAGACCTGATGTATATACTACTCAGGCATTAACTACGAAGTTATAATATTTTAAAAGTATTCCTTTAAAGTGAATAATGCATGAGTGTCTTACAAAAAGTATACAAAAAGCTATTCAATTAAAAAAAAACCAATTTTTTCTACCCATATACTTCAGCCATGGAGTTTCCTCCTTGAAGGCAAGTGATTCCAGTTTCCCTTTCAATCCTTCCAGAGACATTCTTCTCAATCTCCTCTCTCTCTCTCTCTCTCTCTCTCTCTCTCTCTCTCTCTCTCTCTCTCTCTCTCATATATATATACATTTATATGTAGCATATATACATTTAATAGTAGCATACTATTTAAACTGCTCTACCCTTGGCTTTTTACACTTAATTCTTCTTAGAGGTTATTCAATATAAGCACATTGAAAGCTATCTTGTTTTTTTAAACAATCACAGAGTATTCCTTTGATGTGTGTCCTTAATTTTTATAGCCATTTTGAGACCATCACAATGTGGAAGATTTGCAGAAGAACATTTAATAACATGGATAGATGTTCATGATTTTTTAAATGAAAAATAAATAAAGCAGCAGATCACACAGTTTGAGAGCCAAAGTAGCTTATAAATCTACAAATAGTCTATTCCAAATGCTTAGGACACAAATAGACATATTCACATGAAAGCATGGCATTTGCCGTTACAAATTCCTGGAACGACATATCCACTGTGCCCTTTGTCCTAGCAAATTGGCTTTTGTAACCAGGGAAACAGCCCTGGTTCATGATCAAAAGAAATATTGGGGAGATAGTCCAGCTAAAAGATAACAAACAGGGTTATATTGTTCTCTGGGTTCTTGATTCTCTCTCTCTCCCCCTCTCTCTTTTATTTTCACTTATTTATGCATTCATTGGTTGATTTTTGTGGGGATTAAACATTAAACCTTGGCATTTGAGGATGATGCTCTAACAAAGAGTTAGTGCTCAATGAATATTAGCTGTTATTACATAGTTTACTTTTAGTAATACTATATATATGTACATAAGCATATGAGTACACATATACACACACAGAGAGAATCAGTGGTTGATGCTATCCTTAGTAATTTTTCTTCTCTTTGTGTATTTGTCCATAGTAAGTTTCTCTTTGTATATTTGTACATAAGTTTTCTGTAAAAAACATTTATCATTTTCCTAGTAAGAGAAAAAGTACTAAAAATTATTTTCCTGATTAATAATACCTGGCACTGCTAAAAGTGTGGAAAATGACTACTTTTTCACACCACTGCTGGGAAGAAAACTTGCTAGATCTTTTCTGAAGAATGCCTTGGCAGTAAGTATCAGAAACACTAAAATTTTGCAGACCATATGACTAAGCAATTTCATTTCTAGCATTTATCCAGATGAAACTATTGTACAATATATATGCACAAAGATTCATCCATACAAATGTTCAGTACATCAATTATAAGAGCAAAAACTGGTAATAACTGAATCCTGTATATGAATTAAGGTTCTGTGTAGTAAAAAAATCATTTTGTAGAAGAGTGTTTAATGAAAGATTTAAAATGTTCACAATATACTTAAGTGAAAAGAGGCAGTTATAAGAATTATGGACAGTATAATTTTATTTTTGTAATACACACACAACCCAGAAAAAAGTTGTTTAAAAATATATCTACTAGTAAATGGCAACAATTATTATCTCTGGGTAACTGGATCATGAGTGACTTCCTATTTTCTTATTTGGCTTTATCTGTATTTTTCAGATTGCCTACGAGAAACCTAAATTATTTTTGGATGTAGAAAGAACCAATGCTATTTTCAACAAGCTCATCATAGATAATTTAGAAAATAAAAAATATTATATAGAAGAAAATAAAGTTACCCACAATTCTACCACTTAGGACTAACCACCATTATTAACAATTATTTTTTGTATTTCTTTCAGTCTTTTACATGAATTTGTGTACTAGTATAATCTTTTCCACGCCCCTCTTCTATCCAATTTAGAATCATACCACATGTAATGTTTTTTATTCTTTTTTTTTTTTCACTTAACAGACCAGGAACATCTCCCTAAGTATTGAATACTTTTTAAAGCAATGTTAGGAACGAACAAACTAGTGGGACAGATGTGCAGAAACTGATGTATAAAGATTCATTAGGAAGTGAACAAAGCATGCCCTAACCAGTTTGGCTCAGTGGATAGAGCATCGGCCAGGGGACTGAAGGGTCCCAGGTTCGATTCCGGTCAAGGGCATGTACCTTGGTTGCGGGCACATACCCAGTGGGGAGTGTGCAGGAGGCAGCTGATCGAGTTTTCTCTCTCATCCATGTTTCTAACTCTCTATCCCTCTCCCTTCCTCTCTGTAAAAAATCAGTAAAATATATTTTTTAAAAAAGAAAGTGAACAAAGCAAGTTGCAAAGCAGTATTATAGAACGAGAATATGAAATACTCACAAAGCACTTAATTTTGGTTATTTCTTTTTTTTTTTTAAATATATTTTATTGATTTTTTACAGAGAAGAAGGAAGAGGGACAGAGAGTTAGAAACATCAATGAGAGAGATCGATCAGCTGCCTCCTGCACGCCCCCCACTGGGGATGTGCCCGCAACCAAGGTACATGCCCCTGACCGGAACCGAACCCGGGACCCTTGAGTCCGCAGGCCGAAGCTCTATCCACTGAGCCAAACCGGTTCGGCTGGTTATTTCTTAAGAGAAGGAATTGTGGGGAAATGTTTGGAGGTTTACATTTTTTAAAAATATATCTTTATTGATTTCAGAGAGGAAGGGAGGAGAGAGAAACATCAATGATGAGAGAGAATAATTTATTGGCTGCCTCCTGCACACCCCTTACTGGGGATCAAGCCCGCAACCCAGGCATGTGCCCTTGACCAGAATCAAATCCAGGACCCTTCAGTCCACAGGCCAACGCTCTATCCACTGAGCCAAACCATCTAGCGCTGGAGGCTTAAAATTTCAAAATAATGTGAATACTGTTATTATGTCTGGATCAGAAAAATAATATGTAATAATAATATATGTATGTAAATACATAATACCTGCATTAATTAGTGAAATTGGATGAATGAAAAGCCATAATTTGCCTCTATAATGCATCAATGATTTGTATTTCAACATGATAATTGCTTTATACTTAGAATATTGATTTAAAATATTTCATTTGTATTACAGAAGGCTTGATATTTCTATCATTTAATGCTTCTCTCTAGCTTTGATCCTGTCAAATTTCCTAAAATATTGAACTGCCCTTGTCATTAATGCTCCCTTATAGGTTTAGAAATTCCAGAAATAAAAAAAAACACACACACACACACACAAAAATCACTTGGTAAATTTTTGCAAGATAAAGTAACTGGTAGTTAGCAAGTTGAGATAAAATAAAAATACTGTAAATAATGTTCTGGGATTTTACATACTGATAGTGCCGGAAAATCTCCTGGCAACGTTGCTAGATGGAGTCTTCTTGGGATTCAGCCAAGGATTTACTTTAATCCTGAGGAATTGTGCAACTTGAGAAGTGAAGCTTCAATTTCACTTGTACTTAATAGCTATTCTTTCAGACATGTGCATTCTTCTTTGTCGATGTTATTGATCGAAGGGCATGTTGTACACTTACTGGGCAAGAATGGCATTCTTCCTTTTCAGAGTGGCACCTAGCTCATCTATTTATGGTGTGCCATCATCTGTGGCAACAAGCAGATGAAAGTGATTATTAAGGCAAAATGACAGCAATCTACACTAATAAAAGAGAAACATGCAAATTGGTCATCACTCTGCTACGCCAACCAGCCAATCAGGGCTGGTATGCAAATTAACCCAACAAAGATGGTGGTTAATTTGCATATGCAGGCACGGAGCGAAGACTGAAAATGACTGAAGACTGAAGAGGCTTGGCTTCTCCGCTGCAGCCAGACCAAAGGCCTGGGTCCCGGGTGCCGGAGGAAAACCAGTGCCAGCAGCCAGGGGAAGGAAGGCCTATTGTGTGAATCTTCATGCAATGGACCTCTAGTCCTATATAATAAAAGGCTAATATTCAAATGGTTGTCATGCCCTCACATGTAACGATCGATCAGCAGGAGCCTGCATGCGCAGCAAGCATGTGCGAGTGGACAGGGCTGTGTGCAAGGCAAGGCATGTGCGGGTAGTGGGGCTGCATGTGTGACTGGTCACCAGGAGATGCATGAAACACCTCTCAGTCCCCCCGCCCCCACCTCCCACGGGTGGTGGCAGCTTGCTCCTGCCTCCCACAGAAGCGGTGCGGCTCCCTCCCGTCAGCTCCTGTGGAAGCAGTGGGTGGCCTACTGTGTGTGATTTCACGCGCTGGGCCACTAGTAAAAAAATAAAAACCAAGCCCAGTGTTGAATACCATAAACCATCTAATACCTCTTACTTTTTTTTGGTTTGCTTACAAAATAAAAGCTGGCCTCTTGCAAAGCAACTGGACCCCAGGATTTTGCTCTTGCCACCATGGATCTAGCTTCCACAGCAGACAGCATGGAGAAAGGAGATTTCGGAGAGGATTGGGAAGGTGAAGCAGATAGAGCACAATCCCTATAGGGCCCTTTCTCTGTCCTCACCTCTCCCATCAATCTGTGACTGACCTGAGAAAAGGAGGGTGGAAGAGGACACAGGAACAGGACAAGGGAAGATAGGTGACAGTTGTTTGTTTATGTCATTTCACAAAATATCACAGCTGGAAGGAACCTTAAAAACATTGATCTTGACTACTCCTTACTCTAGATTGAGGGGCCAGAGAGAGAACGGAACATGCTCAACACAATGCAGCTGGTAGCAGAGTTGGCTCTAGAACCCAGCCAAGATATCCGATGCATGTTCTTTGTAAGAAACAATGGCCACAGATGGCACTGCTAAATTTTCAAAGACATGGTTTGCTGTAAACTCATTTCCACCTCAATTTCTCACCCCTTGTGGTGCCCTCCACTTCCAATCTTTACAGAAAGATCCAAGGCCTGCAGGGGGCCCTCCAGCCACCCAACAACCCAGCAGCCCTAGCCCAGGCTCTATTCTTTCAGCTTACTGATGAAACAGCTCTTGGGAAAGAGATTCCTTTAAGCGAATTCACATAAATATTCTAACTGGTACTTTATCTCCCTAATCTTCTCAGTAGGATTACTTTGGAACCCAGATGAATTTCTAAATGTTAAATATTTAAGGCAGAATGAGGAAGGGATTTTTATCTCTCCTAGACTAGTCAGCCCGTGGGGCAGAATTAGTCATGGTCTTGCTCTATTCCAAGTCATAAAGGGCTCAGGATGCAGAAGAGGCAAAGGGGCAGAGGTCCTTTGTTCCAGGTTTAAAAAAAATACAGTAAATTTATTGATGGAAGTCTTGCTTCTATAAAAAGGCCATTATAACTGATAAATACTTGATAAAGGTAATCAAAGAAAGAAAGGTATAAAGTATTTGTATACCTATAAGATACTGCTATGTATATATTTTATTTTATTTCTAAATTTAGGTAAACTGTCCAGGCATTAACCCGGCAGAGCTCTGGAGTTTGGGGCAATTACTATTGCCCCTGGGTTACATTTGGAATCTGGATAGGAAGTGGATGAGGGACGTCTACTGGAACCCTTGAGGGCAACTCATGACTAAGAACCAATGATTTAGAGGGAATAGTTGATAAAGACAATTTTGGTGAGGGATTTTTATTTTCTAAATGGGATTATATTTAAGGAATAGCAGAGTATAGAGCATCTAAAGAGATGTCAATCTCTAAAATAAACATATTTTAGTGGGAGGATAAATGGTGATGGACGGAGACTTGACTTGGGGTGGTGAACATGTACAGATGATGTGTTGTAGAATTATGCACCTGAAACCTGTATAATTTTGATAACCAGTATCGCACCAATAAATTCAATAAAGAGGAAAAATAAGACAAATAAAAAATAATTGTAATTAAAAAAATAAAACAAATCTTTTTTAGGATTTCTTTGAATTCAATCTAAGATTATTTTTAAATTTAATTTATATAACATAGCGCTGGTGCTTTATAGGGGGCTCTTGCATTAGACAAGATTAAATATGGGGTGATTTTTCAGGATGAAAATTGAAGGTAGTAGTTGATTTGCAAATCCAGGAGGAAGGAAATTGAATAATGGAGCAGGTGTTTGTCAGAGCAGAGAGTGGAATGATGAGTATATGGTAAAGGAAGAAACTTGAGAATAACAGGGTAGAGATTCAAATCCAAGAATAGTAGATGTATGGCTAGAACGAAGGATAAATAGGAAAGAGGAAGGCATGAATAGTGGAAAGGTGATCTTGAGATGGGGACTATTGCAGGACAAGTGATAAATACCAATTTTTCCTCTTCTTCCCTTTTTTCCCCCTCGCTGCGTTTCTTAAATTTGGGACGGACTTTTCTTCTCACTCAGCACTTCCTCACTGCCTCAGGAATAGACACTGTTCATGTAATTTTAATTGCTGGAATCCACAGATTAAATTAAGACTTGGATCTCTTGTTTTTTTCTTTCTCTAGCTGTTTCCTACAGCTAATTATTCTGGACTGCTTGATGAACACAAAATTAAATTGGTTTTGTGTATTCCCAGACCTAAAATGCTGTTTCTTCACTATTTAGTTGTTCTTCCCCAGCCAACTCTTCTATCTTTGATGATTCCAACCCTTCAGGAAATCTCCTGGCATCATGGGGAGATTATTTCATGATGGCGGTGTTGGTGTCTTCTTTAAGTTTTCTGGTGAGGTCTTAATTTGTGCCTTTCTGGTTAACCCCACTAGGCTCTTTCTTTTGGTGGCTACTTATTCCATTAAAGGCTTAATTTCCTCTGTTTTTGCTCAGTACCTGATAACCTGATAGTGTTTGCTAGACAATAAGCAAACATTTAAAATAGTGTCAATAAACTAAATTGGTGTAAAAAGAAAAACTTGACCTTTTTCTTTGTTGAAAATAAGAGCCTTTTCATGTTGGAAATGCAAAAGGCACCAAATGAAAGACGAGCAGCTGAATGGGATGAAGGTTCATGCACGCTTCTTTGGGAGGAAACATGGTAACCACTATATTAAAAAAATTCTATGCATTTCTTTTAAGTGACCACATATTAATTTCGGAAGTCAATATATCTCAAAAGTTCTACAGGGTAATAAAAGTAATAATATTTATATAGCTTTTTATATTATAAGGCATATTAACATAATTGTTTAATACCTTGAACCACCTCAGGTGTTAAAATTATCATTTTAGGAAAGTGTTCTTATTTTAAGAGTTGAAGATGCTGATAATCAAAGGTCATGACCTGTAAGTGGCAAAGCCAAAATCTGACCTTTGGTAGGATGTCTTTCTAGTTGAGAGAGAAAGAGGGAAAGTGTGGAAAGACAATGGCACCCGTCATCCTGAACACTCCAAGGTGCTAGGGACCTTTTTTATGAGAAAGTTTTCGTGCAATTAGATAAGCCTTTTCCCTAAGAGCACACAGGTGACCACTAGCTGAAGTCTGCTGGACGGGAGGATGAGTGAGGAGAACTGGTTTAAAAGCAAAAAACACCCATCAGGACCCAAACTGACCGTTTACTTGGGTAAAAGGTAGAAAACATGTAGTCTAGCATCTACCCAGTTATCTAACACAGGTATGAACATTTTTCTCCCAAAAAAGGTTTCTCTTAGGCCACTGTAAAGAAATCCAGGAAATTTCTGGCAAGAATGTACTCATCTATTTGGTCAAATACAATGTCTGGGTCATTTCTTCACTACCGTGTTTTAGATTTTCTGCAAGGGGGTTGTTACACACGTTTCCTGAGAAGATGATGTCCTCCTTGGGAGCATAGCAGCCTCGACTAAAATAATTAAGATCCACAGATAGAGGCGGTGGGTAGCAGGGGAGAATGGGAGTCCTTGGAGAGTATTTATAGCTCTAGGTTTAATAATATCACACCCTATGCCTTACATTAAGTGTGCGTATTATTTGAGAACGTGCTTCTCAACTGTAATATACGGTACACCATTTAAAAACATATTCTGTTTCAGTTATTTATTGCTATATCACATATCATCCCCAATCATAGTGGCTTAAAACAATGATGATTTATTATTTCCATAATTCTGTGGGTTGACTGGGCTCAGCTGGGCAGTTACCCTGCTCTAATGGCTGGGGAAACAGCTTTGGCTACATTCAACTGGTGGCTGCACCGAGTGGGAAGGGCTAGGAAGGCCTTGGAGTGCCCTTCCAGTGGTCTTTCTCTCCACGTGGTGTCTTATCAATGGAAGCCCAGCCTACGCTTCTTTACAGCAGGGTGGCTGGCTTCCCTGGAGACAAAAAGCAGAAACTGCCAGGCCTCATTAGGGGTAGGCCCAGAGTGGCACAGTGGCGCCTCTGCTGCATTCTATTTGTCTAAGGAAGTCACAGGTCACAAGGCAGGGAGGAGGGAAGGAGACCTCACCTCCTGGTAAAAGGAGAGGAAACGGATCATTGCAAAAGGCAGGTGGGATGGGAGAAATTGTTGCAGTTATCGATGGAGATAATCTGTTTTCTTTCAAGCATAAGCACAGTTAAAAATAATAAAAGCAGAAAGGTTAGTTCAAAAGAAAATAAAAGAATTGAAGTATATTTAAATAATGACTTCATTCATTATTTTACTAATTGTTTTTTTCTCTTTTTTAAAAATCCTCACCTGAGGATATTTTTTTCCACTGCTTTTCAGAGAGAATGGAAAGGAGGGAGGGCGAGAGAGATAGAAGAGAGGGAAACATTAATGTGAGAGAGAGACATCAACTGGTTGCCTCCCACATGACTGGGGCAGGGGATTGAACCTGCAACCCAGGTACATGCCTTCGACCAAGAATTGAACCCACTACCTTTTGGTACTCGGGCTGATGCTCTAACCATGAGCCACACCAGCCAAGGCTGTTCTTCTCTCCTCTGATCATTAGTCTACGTTTGATCTTGAGCCTTTTTCACCTTTTTAAACCACAGAAACTATTGTGATAGCCTGGAATTGAAGTGTCAAGAAAATCTCATATTTTTTAGCTTAATTATTGTAAAGAATGAGAAAAATGTTCTGATGAATTGAAAGAAAAAGAATCTTATAGCCTCAAAGTAAAGTTGTAAAGATGTTCTCAGGAATGAGCATCTAGCCGGTCAGACTGGAAAAGATTTTGTTAGTTTCCCCATTTGTGAAACTTTCCAGCCCAAAAGGAACAGTTGGCATGCCAGCTGTTCAGATATTCCAACTGATGGGACATTAAATAAAAAGTTCTGGAATTTATATGTGACGATGACAGTTTTTTTTAACCTAAATACAAAACATTAGATATGGACTAATAGCTGAATTAAAGGGAAATAAGGAGACAGAAATATTTCTAACTTTTATTAAAATAAGCTAGAGGACACATTCAGGTTGTTATATATACAAATGTAAAGTCGCCAAAATATTTAATCCCATACTAAGTTTTCTATATATCTTAAGCTAAATTTAAAGAATGTTATGTATTTATATAGTTAACATAATACAACTAAAAAAGGTGTTGTAGTGAATTGTTTTTAGCAGCATATATTGCCATTGTGTTAATTATCAAATGCTAATTAGTATATCGCCATAATTTCATGTGATTTGAAATATGTTCTAAAATAATAAGTAAACACACAACGTCCTCAATGCATAATATTGAGAGATATGGTTAAATAAGGTTAGTTCACAACAGAAAAGAAAATTTTAACTTTTAAAAATACAAGTCATTTATATGCCTGGTAAGTAGGGTAACCCAATTCTTAGCTTATGTAAATTATAGGTTAAATATAAAGTTGACTGAACCCGAGACCCTGTTGCTGAAATATAAAACGAATATAATTCAGATATATTTATAGAATTCCATTAACTTATTATTTACTGAAACTACTAAAAGTTTTACTGAGGTTAGAAATGTACTAAATGTTCTTTGCCTTAATGGTTATCTTAAATTAATGTTTCACAGCATATGTGTAATTTCCAAGCTAATCAGAGTTAGATTAAAACATCAAAAAATTATTACACATTATTCTGCATTTTAAAAGCACACCGGTTTTATTTACATTAAAATCTAGTGATTATTAGCTCTAAAATCTACTTTAATTTATAAAATGTAACCTCCATTAGATGGTTGTCTACAAACTCCTATTGACTTTATAGAACTAGCAGGGAGCAGTTGTGTGTGTTTCTGTGTGTGTGAAAGAAATCAAGCAAGTGAGAGATGAGAGAGAAATAAAGTGACCTCCAAGCTCCTGGCTACATCATAAACACCGAAGTTTACCTTGGCATTGTTAGTGTAGAGCAATCTGTAGAAAGCATCTTCTAGTGGGAGATATGCCCAGGACACCAAGCTGAAGCAGAGCCTTAGATCATCTAGGTTATCTACTCTTTTATTATACAAACTAGTGGCCTGGTGCACAAAATTCGTGCACGGGTAGGGTCCCTAGACCTGGCCAACAATCAGGGCCAATCTGTGGGGTGACCTGCAGGGCAATTGGGGGGCCCCTGCTGGCACCTGCCATGGCCGGCCTGGGGCCTACAGGCTGGGGGCGCTCCTGCATTGAGCGTCTGCCCCCTGGTGGTTAGTGTTCATCATAGCGACCAGTCATTCCGCTGTTTGGGCAATTTGCATATTAGGCTTTTATTATATAGAATGGCAAGATAAAGGCAAAGAAAAGTTACACGTCTATATAGAGAGTTGCAAGCCAGGCCTAGAACCTGGAGTCCTAACTCCCAGGTCACGTGATATTTCTATTATTCTCTAAACTACCACTCTTAAAAACTTTTTGTTGTCTACTAAAACAAGAATGAAGTTGCTGAGTTAAAGATTTTAATCTAAGATAAACACATAGATGTACCCAGAACATTACTTTAACCTGTGTGTAGCCTTTTCTCTCTCTGACTTAACTATATGCGCTAAAAACCTCTATACTTGTGATTCATCTAATATCTTACACTGACTCCTCAATTTTTTTCTGTTTGTGGAATTTTAGGAACATTCTTCTTCTGGTAACATGTTTTAATAAAAAAAAAAATGCTTTGGGATTACTCTGTGCCATTTGCTCCAAAACCATGATTGGAAATCATTGATGGTGACAAATGACCAAGAAAGTGATACCTTTTTGAAAAAAAATTATAATTCTATAGCAAGTAAGCTAAAGAACTATAAAATATTTTCAGAACTAAAATTTTTGTCAAAAGAACTTACTAATTTCCTCCTTCCTTGTAGTTTGGGGAATCTGCAAGAGCAATGAGTGAAGAGTGTGATATCACTTAGAAGCTAGAAGATGGACATCTATTCTCTGCTCACCACTTCCTTCCCTGCCTGAGGGCTGTGTCTTTACCCAGTCACCTCCCTAATCCCAAGCCTTCAAAAGCCCACTGAACATAGCTTGTCAATGCTTCAGTCTAGTTAAAATAACCTTCAAAAAGTGACCCTCTACAAGTGCTTCGTGGTGGGGGCAAGTGGGAACAATCACCACATTCAAATATTCAGGTGGCGCCACTCACCACGACAGCACAGTATGTGTGCAGCAGCAAAAAATTATACACAAATTAAAGAGCTGGAAAGCTGGCACAGGTGAGGCAAGGCCCAGGTCAGCCAGAAGCTGGACAAGAGTGAAGGAAAGGCGAGATTACAGAATCCTGCGGGCTTCTGTGAGGGTAAGTTCTACAAGAGTCATGACTTCATTTGGGTACCAGACCCAGAGGTGCATCTGTTTGTCATGTGGCTGAGAAATGCAAGGGGACCTGTGCAGCCCAGAGGTGAGCAGCACGCACTGGAGACAGAGAAAAGCTGCAATCGGAGATTTGTGCGCCTGAGTAATTCAGGCGGCAGCAGTGCTACGTGACCTGGGTCACGCAGGGAAGCCAAGCATGCAAACGTCATCAGAAGAGTATTGTTCTGTGTGGTAATATGACTGCATCAGAATCTTTCTCTAAGCATTACCTGCTTTCTCCTCTCCAGTCATACGTAAATGATGGATTTGTGTAAGGGAAAAAAAAAGAGAAATGCTAGTTTGAATTCGCAAATGTAAGCAAAAGTAAGGGAAGACGATTACTCTCCCAAACTCTGCCCAAATCTTCATTGTTGTTTGAGGCACAGTTAGGAGCAAGATGGGTAATGGAGTCTTGTGCTATTCTGATTTCTGTGTGTGCAGCTTATATGTACATAACAAGAGCTAGAGTAGCATGAGTGGTTTGGCAATGAAGAGGCTTACATGATAAAAACACTACGAAAGCTAAAAAGAAATCTTTTAGCAAAGTTGCCTTTTATCTTTTATTTCTCATTTTCCTTGCACCTGTGGTATCATCTTATTAAAATTTCAAGAAACATACAACTCTGAAGAGGCGCATTTTTTAATAATAAGAGGAAAATAAGTCCCTAGCAGCTTATATTCACACTCAGAATGTTAAATGGCCAAATAAGCCCACTCAGAATGCCCTTCCAGTGAGCAAGGAACCACTGCTCAGATGCCGTAATTCTTTAGTAAAGAGATGCTCCCTGATGACTGAATGAGATTCTCTGGAAGTTTATAAGCCAGGCCTACAAGTGCAATGAACTTTTAAAGAGGAATGTGTTATTATTGTGTTTCTTTAAAATACTTTATGCTTAGTGTCTTAGTGCCAGATACAAGGAATTTCTGAACTTGTGTGTATCTGCAAAATGTTCAGGTGAGCATGCTGAACCTAGGAGCAAAAAAGAACTGATGAAATAATCTTAATATTTATTGACAGGAACCTCACTCTTTTGAGTCTTTATGCCAGACAGGAAGAGCCAGCCCATTGCTATAATTTCACATGAGTTTCTTGTTCGCAAACCCAAAGCACTTTAAATATTCGGCATCATCCTTAGATGTCCAGGATAACAGGCATCTACTATGATGCTTCACAATTTCTCGATGTAAACATATATGTGTATATATGTACATATGTTTGTATGTAGACAGGTCTGTCAAGCTTACTTGGGAAAATATCCCAGTGTAAACTGGGCTCACCTATTGAGGTGTTTTGTTTGTTTGCTTCTTTTTTTGGTAAGAGACACAAAGTGAAGGTAACTGAAAGAGAATCTTCCTGCTCTCAGAAGTGTTTACAGGCCTGACTTGACCATGATGCACAAGTTTAGGGCGGCACAAGTTCATAGAAGCTGTGGATGCAAATGTTTGGAAGAGACTGTTGGTGATAAACTATTTAGAAAATACAGCCAGGAGGACAGGTTTAGGTACCGAGATGTAGCCAGGAGGAGAAAAGGATAAGAAACCGTGATGCACCAAAGGATAGCATTAGAGTCAGCAGCCCATTATCCCAGGGTATTATGAAGTTGGTAATTCCTTGTAGCTCATCCACTATTTGCTGTGTAAATATACAACATTTTCTCCTGCTAGCTTTAAAAACAGAAACGTCAATGTCTCATGAGAAAGAGAAAGTAGAGTCTACCCTGGAATCAAAAAGTAAACATAAGTGACATTTTAAAGTTCCCTTCCTACACCAATACGAAAACCCAATAAAATAGCAGCATTACTCAACAGACCTGGTTACAATAAGAGTGAATTAAAATGCAGAAACATAATGTCATTTCTCACACAAACAGCAGCGAGGCAAGCTATTTGATATTGCTCTAAGACAGTATGTGGTCAGCTGAAGCAAGATGGTATATGCAAATCTTGTTCATAAATCAAAGTGTAAGCCCACAAATTCTCAATATAAATTGCCTCAAGAGGGGCGGCTCTGATGAGATTGAAAATATCTCCTCCATATGTGCAGTTTCAGACTTTATAACATTTTAAGAAAATGTTCTAAGAGATAAAGCTGGCATGTGAAAAGCCTGGGCAGAGGAATCAGTAATGATCAGAGCAAAACAATTCTAGAAGGCATCTTAATTTTCATATGGCTCATTTGCATTTGAAACACTGAGAATTCCTATCTCCCTTGTACAAAAATGTGTACATATTAAATTACTTTCCACTTGAAAGAACATTTTCCTAAATGTTTGGAAGATGATCAAATTTTAACTGGAGGACTTGTTTTCTTCCATCAGGTGTGGGGGAGGTGTGGCTTCCTGGTATGAGAGGCAACAGTTGATTCTAATAGCAGAACAAGACAAAAATAAGAAGGTAAATTGAAAACAATTCCTACTTGTACAGTTTGATTTAAAGGTGGCAAAAAAAGGATACATGTGGTACAAAGATGTCAAAAGACATGAACTTAAACATTAAATAGAGATACCTTTCTAAAAATTGTGATATTCTGATACTTGAAAATTAGATTCTATTACTTATTCTAGGCTTCTTATGAATGTACTCTAATTTATTTCAATACACAATTTCGGAGTATCTAAAAATTTTGGAGTATCAGTGTTAAAACGGCACATGCTCACCAGCTATTAAATGATAATTCCCAGGGCTTACTTTGTGCCCATCTCCAATTTAAAAATTTAGGGTATTAATTTTAGGATATTGGTGGGACAGCAAAGATTAAAAACTTCTTTACTGTCAACTTTAAACAATATTTAGTCTTAATGAATTTCTTGGTCATCACTCAGAGAGCTAGAAGTTGGTATCGAAGTAGAAATCTGAACTCACAAAATGAAACCAGACTGAATGAAAAGACCTTTCTGAATTTTTTTTTTTCCTGATACAGCAAAGTGTCTGGGAAAGAGGTGTGTCCTCAAAAAGAAAACCAGGACTTGAAAGCTATCCCTGTTTATCTTGGCCCTGCTCTCCAGAGACTTCACGTGGTGGAGCGATGCTTTAAGTGTCCAGCTGTGAACTGGAGACTTAAAGGTGGAGCATGTCCCACCCCATCTGAGGACAGTGTGGCAGAACTTGAGTTGGGAACCAAGAAGCAGGATGGAGCAGTGTTGCTGTTGACCTCCCAGGCCATAGGCAAGGAATCTAGTGAGATGTTTTGAAGGGGACAGTGTTTTTACACACAAGTCACACCGTATTTCATACTGCTGCCTCAGACTTATTTGAACAAACCCTAATCTTTTGGTTAACTAAACTGTATTGGGCTCAACTTGCATACATGTAACTTTAACAGTAAAATGATCTACGCAATACAAATTTGGAGATCCAGAGGTTTAGGATACAGAGAAATCACCATAATAGTTCTCCTTATTGATTACTCTACTGTTTCTCTCCCAACAAACTTCTATTTTAACTATCAAATAGTTGAAAAACAGACTGCTCTCTTCCTTTATTGGGACACGCTAATGAGAAGATAAATGACCAAGAAGTAGATCAAAGGCGGAAGATTAAGCAAACGAAAATGGAATGATTGTTGGTTTCTGATAAATTAAAAACTACCATCTTGTCTTATTAAGAACCACTGCTTATCTATTTAGTTATTTGGATTATAGTTATATACAAAATACTATTTTAGATGCTGGGGATATAAGATGAGGGGGGGGCACCCCAAACAAAACTTCTATGAATTTATGTTTTAACTTCAAAGTTTTCTGAAAGCAAGTAAAAAGTAGTCGCCTAATAAACTGCAGAATCAACGTTTGCCACCATATTTACCATGTTTTTATGTAATACTGGTACATCTGAGGATAGGATTTGGTTCCCTGATACCTGAGTTTCATCCCTTTGCATCTGGCCAGAACTGTCCTTGTCTTGGAGAAAAAATCTAGGAAAGGCAGACTTACGTGCCCGCGGGGTGAAAAGATGGAAGAGTCGTGTCCTGTACTGCACGTCTGGAGGCTACGGAAAGGTACTGGGATTCCGTTGCATGCGGGTTTCAACTCAGTCCTGCTGTAATGGGGTATTATTGTATGAAGCTGCCGTATTTGGGGTACATGTTCTGGTGGGTGGGATATCCAATCAGTGTAACAAAAGAATTGTGCAGTAAGTGTACTTGGAATAAGACTTTGTAACAATTTGGATATTTCATAGCTTTATGATTTTATTACATCAACCAGTATTTATTAGGTAAACAAATACAACTAAACCAGTGCAAAAATAAGGTCTTGGTGTCCATCTAGTCTCACTTTGAAACGTAGGAAAAGGAAAAAAAAATCTTTTTAATAGCACTTTAACCTTTGAATGGAGGTACCTGCTGATGTTTTCTGCTTCTTCCTTCATTACGTGCTTTTCTTTTAATTTGGTCTTCTCGGAGAGAATCAAAGTAGGGGCTCTCCAGGAGTTGGGCACAGGTTAATCTGTCATCGGGGTTCATCTTCAGACACTCCTTGGATGAAAAGCAAAGAAGACATTAAAAGAGGGGCCTATGTTGTTACTGGGCCCCAAAACTCGGAGTAATCACTGGATAGAGCAAATATGAGTTTAGAAAAATCAAGTCTGTATTTTACCCAGTGCTTACAGCTTGCTAATAACTGTGGTCACTTCTATTTCTCCCTCACTTCACTCTGGCTTCTGCCTCCACAATTCCACTCTCAAGTGGTTCTTGCTACTCAGACCTAGGATCTCTACTTCCCTATCCTTAAATCTACTTCCATGTTTTGTGTTCTCCTCCCAATAGTGCTAGGTGCAACTGACCACGTCCTCCTTTTTGAAACTCTTCTTTTGGCTTCTCTGATGCCTCACTTTCATTCCTCCTACTTCCTGGCCATCCCTTTTCAAACCAACCTTTCCTCCTTTACATTCTCCTCCACAACGGTTGCATGAAATTTCTCAAAGCTCAATCCCAGGTTCCCCTTTCTTCTCATTTGTTCTAAGTTTCTAGCTAATCTCATTGGTGCTCAATGGCTTCAATGGTCAAGGTTTACCAGAGACTTCCACATGTATGTGTCTGATCCAGACCTCTCCTTTGAAATCTGGACCCACAGGTGCAATGGCCTACTTAATATCTCTGCTTTGTCTCAAGGGCACTCTTATGGGTTGAACTGTGTACCCCCAAAATATTCGTTAAAGTCCTAGCCCTCAGGACCTCATAATGTGACCTTATTTGGAAATAGGGCCTTTGCAGATGTAATTAGATAAAATGAGGTCATACTGAAGTAGTGTGGGATCTACTCCAATCTGATTGGTGTCTTTATACAAAGAGGGAAGACATTGCAAAGCCAGACACACACAGTGTACATCATGTAAAGACAGGCAGAAACTGGATTCTGCTGCCAGAAGCCCAAGAGTGCCTGGACATCAGAGGCTGGAAGAGACCAGGAAGGATCCTCCCCTAGGAGCAGTAGAGAGAGCATGGCCTTGCTGACACCTTGATTTTAGATTTCTGGTCCCCACAATTGTGAGAATAAATTTGTTGTTTGAGCTACCCAGTTCCTGGTACTTGGCTATGCTCGCCCTAGGAAACTGAGACAGACACTCTTTGCCCGCTTCCTCTACTTCACTCCCCAGATCTAAAAGATCATCACACTACCAGTTTTATTTCCATGTCTTGAATTCATTCACTTCCTTGTTTGGATGTTCAGTCTACTGAAATCTAGTCTTTCACTAAAGACCTATGGTTTTTTTTTGTTTTGTTTTTTAAGAGCATTTTTAGTTTCTAAGAAGAGAGTGTTAAAGCTGAGCTGCTCCACGAGGCCTGAGCTGGAACAATGTCCTGCTGGATTAGTTGTAGGTGCACTGAGATGACCTGGATGGAGTTGTGGCTTCTGAGTTCCTGACGGCCTGGTTAATAGCTTTCTGTAACCCAAGAGGCTCCTAACATGGGAAAGGTTTTAGAGATGCGGGACAAGAACTTGGAACTGCAAAGTCCAAATCAGGATCCTTTTCCTGAAACTTCAAATTTCACTCAAAGTCCTTCAAAATTTCCAAGAATCTATAGTCTTCTTCTTGATGACCAGATAAAACTGATGTAGGAATAGGATGGTTTTGGTTATGAAAACATATTAGTAATAAAAAATAAATACTGTACCCATTGTCTCATTTTAAACCTAATGAACAGAACACAGATCTGCCACATACTGGCCCCTGCATTTCCGCCACTGTCCTTGGCACTGCCAGTGGCTGGCACTTCACCCACCTGAGCAGTTCCTTGCCTAGGTTCTGACCCAGTCTCTCGGGATAACTACCTGTTATGGTAGCTGATGCTCATTTGTTGTTAAAGATGTCTCCATTGCAACTAATGAAAGAAAGCCTGTCTTCATCTAACATGGGGCAGGAGTCTAGGACATAGGGTGTGGCCCACTGAGTAGCACAATCCTTGATGCACTTATGAGAGTTCTTGGGTCTGAGGTCAAACATTTTGAGTCTAAATCAAATAGCCGAGTGACAAAACTAGCTTCATCCAGAATCCTGGGCAGGCCAACAGGGCACTCCAACTTGGGAGATGAGGAGAGGGAGTTCGCGTTATATAGTGGAGTTTTTGTGTCCTGGAAGTTTTTTCTCTGTTTCGTTGAAGGAGGAACCACAGGAAGGCCTGGCCTCAACATGAGGATGGATTGGGCTTGCAGTGCTTGATACCCCTCACCCCAGCTGGGTTTTGTTAAACTGTAGGTGGGTCAGATCAACCTGGGTTTTGTTAAACTGTAGGTAGGTCAGGAAATGGGGCTTCTAGGACAGGGCCTGCAAAGTGCTGGGTTAAGGCAGGTCATAGCAGTGAGACCAGCAGAAGACAGCTGAGGTCCAGTGGAGCAGGACTCAGGGCAGTCTGAGAGCACAGAGGGGTCAGGCTCCAGGTCTCAGGAGGACTCAGACTGAAGGAATCCAGCATCCTGGATAATACCTTTGCAGTGACCAGCACTGGCACAAAGGCCGGTCTACAAGGTCAACTCTAGGTCATCCAGATGGCTCCACTTTCTAGGTCATATGAGTTTTCAACTGGGCTGCTTAGCATAATCACCCAGGGGGATATTTAATGATATAAATTCTAAGGTCCTATATATAGAGATTCTGCTTCTGGAATCTGAGGTTAGATACTGGAATGTGTGCTTTGAAAAAGCTTCCAGGTCATTCTGATGAATATATGGAAACCACAGCTATAAATAGAACTTAATTGGTTGTTAAAGACAGATACTTTTACTGGTAGCCCCATCCCTGTCCCCTAAGGGCTTTTAGTATGCATTTTGATGGAAGAGTCATATCTAGCATGCCCTCCGTTGGTCAAGCATGAATAGCAGCCTGGTCATAGGTGAACTTCTTCTACTTTTTACTAGAATTTGTCCTTTGCTTGACTAGCTCTTTTAGGTCTCGTGCAGAGGCCATTTATGGTGTCTATATGACTCGGACTTTGCCTGGTCTTCTATTAATTTTTTAAAAATCATTAAAAATTTTATTTAACTCAACATATCTAAAATGTTCAACATGCAATTAATATTTTAAGATATTAATTAAATATTTTATATTTTTAATAGTAATTTTAATAGAAATCTAGTACATCTCAATTCAAATAGGCCATACTTCAAGTGCTCAAATAGTAACATGCAGTGGCTACCATACTGGACTATGCTGTTCTATACCTTCAACATTCTCATAAACTTCCATAGTCTGAATATACTAACTTAACATTCAAATTTCTAATGAATGCAAAAGAAGTAATGGTGTTCATCACAGCAAACCCCAATTATATTAATTAAAAAAACTTTTTTTAATCCTCACCCAAGGATATGTTCTTTATATTGATTTTAGAGAGAGGAAGGGAGAGAAAAACATCACTTGGTTGCCTCCTTTATGCACTCTCAGGGGGATTGAACCCATAACCTCAGTATGTGCCATAAGCAGGAGTCAAACCCGCAACTTTTGGTGTACAGGATGATGCTCCAACTAACCGAGCCACCCAGCCAGGGCCATCTCCTAGAAAGAGTACTGCTTACACCACTGATGTTCCTTTAACTATAATGATTTTACAGTTCCTTATCATTTTCAATGACTACATCCTACTTTGGCATTATTTGTACTACTGCCCTCTCCTCCCAGAGTTACCAGCTTCAATCATTCCAATTTGTGGTCAATAATGATTATAAGTGATTCTTAAGTACCTTCATAAAATTCAAAGCCATGGGATGAGCATCTGAAAATTTTTCGTCAAGAGTTTCCTAGGACATAAAGTAAAAACTTTTAACATTACATAAAAACAACGTGATGTATATCTTAATATATTAATAAGAAGAACACTTTGAAAAAAGACTCCCTAGTAGGTTAGATAATTTCTTTTAATAAAAATCATATTTTTACATAATGTTACACTATAGTGTAAATACTTGAAAGACAAAAATTGGAGTTATTTTCTTAATTTCACAATGTCTTGCAATTGATGTTTGA
The DNA here is from genome assembly GCF_028538775.1 of Myotis yumanensis. Taxonomy (NCBI): domain Eukaryota; kingdom Metazoa; phylum Chordata; class Mammalia; order Chiroptera; family Vespertilionidae; genus Myotis; species Myotis yumanensis. The sequence goes on from NW_027223762.1 coordinate 19,324,782, forward strand.
TAAATGTGGGTTCCAAATGTCCCCTTCGGAAATATTACAACAGTCCTATAATACTTGTGTCTGATCTACTCACAGGAAGGCTTTGAGCATCAATGAAAATTACATTGAACTACATGTGTAAGAGCAATACAGAAAGCAATGGGATGATGAACATAAACTCAGAATAGTGAGGAGGGAGGAGGATGGGACTGAGGAGGAGAATTCAGGGAGGAGGAAGTTTCAAAGATAGTGGTAACATTCTACTGTGTATTTGTTGCTTTATTCTTTTTTTTTTTTTAAATTAAATCTTTATTGTTCAGATTATTACATTTGTTCCTCTTTTTTCCCCCCATAACTCCCCTCCTTCCAGCTCCCACCCCACCCTCCACCCTCACTCCCCACCCACTGTGTTCATCCATAGGTGCATGATTTTTGTCCAGTCACTTCCCGCATCTCCCACACCCCTTTTTCCCCCAAGAATAGTCAGTCTATTCCCTTTCTATGTCCCTGATTCTATTATAATCACCAGTTCATTCTGTACATCAGGTTATTTATTCACTTGATTCTTAGATTCATTTGTTGATAGATGCATGTTTGTTGTTCATAATTTGTATCTTTACCTTTTTCTTCTTCTTCCTCTTCTTAAAGGATACCTTTCAGCATTTCATATAATACTGGTTTGGCGGTGATGAACTCCTTTAGCTTTTCCTTATCTGTGAAGCTCTTTATCTGACCTTCAATTCTGAATGATAGCTTTGCTGGATAAAGTAATCTTGGTTGTAGGTTCTTGGTATTCAGCACTTTGAATATTTCTTGCCATTCCCTTCTGGCCTGCAAAGTTTCTGTTGAGAAATCAGCTGACAGTCGTATGGGTATTCCCTTGTAGGTAATTGAGCCTCTTTCTCTTGCTGCTTTTAAGATTTTCTCTTTGTCTTTTGCTCTTGGCATTTTAATGATGATGTGTCTTGGTATGGTCCTCTTTGGATTCCTTTTGTTTGGGGTTCTCTGCGCTTCTTGGACCTGTAAGTCCATTTCTTTCACCAGGTGGGGGAAGTTTTCTGCCATTATTTCTTGAAATAGGTTTTCAATATCTTGCTGTCTCTCATCTTCTGGCACTCCAATGACTCTGATATTAGACCGCTTAAAGCTGTCCCTGAGGCTCCTTACACTATCTTCACACTTTCGGATTCTTTTTTCATTTTGCTTTTCCAATTGGGTGTTTTTTGTCGAATCTTTGGTTTGATTATTGTACTCCTCTGGTCTGCTATTGGGTATAATATTCTTTATTTCAGTCCGTGTATGCTTACTTTCTAATTTCTTTATCGTAGCATCGAGGGTCTCATTAGTTTTCGTGAGGCTCTGCACAAATTTATGGCAAGCCCTCAAAATTGCGATTCTTAGCTCCATATCCTCCATTTCTGTCATGTTTTTTTGTCTCCGCATCTTTTATGCTTTCTTGGTGCACCCCCTTGTGGTCTCTGTGCGCAGTCTTGTTCTAGGCAAGCCTTAATTGTTGTAGTTAACACTAGAGGGATTTGACCCCCAGGCCAACTGGCTATAGGAATCAGCTGTATGGAAAACGTCTGCCTTCTGGGGAGGCGCTAATCCAGCCTTTGCCTGAGGCGATCGGCAAATGGCTGTGCGCAGGGTTTGGGCGGGGCAGGATCAACAGGGCGGGCGGAGGGAGCAGTTATGGCCACGCTCAGTCCCGTTCCCAGAGGCTCTGCTTCTCAGAACCCCGGCAGCCGCTGCAAACCTCGGAGAGAAAGCTGCCCTCAGGTTCCAACTGATGCCGGATAATCCCGCTTCTCCCGTTTGAGTCTGGGTCCCTAGAGACTCGCCCGGATCTGGAGCCCAGAGTCTGAGACTCACTCCCGACAGAAAACGACAACCGCGCCCTCAGCCACCAGCCCGCTTTGCGCGCGCACCTCGGTACCTTTGTATTTTCCACACTGCGCCGCCTCTGAGCCTCGATTTGCTGTTCTCTTTCCTTCTAGTTGTAGAGTCTCTCTTCAGCCAGCCTTCCTGTGGTTCTGGGTGATGTCCGTTCAGTCTTTTAGTTGTATTTTTGAAATGGTTGTTTGCGGCAGCGGTCTCCGGTGTTTACCTACGCCGCCATCTTGGTCTCCCTCTGTTGCTTTATTCTTTAAATTGCATGTTCTTTTGTATTTAACCTCTAGCCTTGTAAATCAACTTTTAACCTTTTATTATATTTAATAAAAGAGAGCCAGTATATAAATCAAGCTATTATGTGAAATACATTTAAAACAAAGATGGTGTCTAGAGATAGCTGGGACGTCTTAAACCTCAGATTGTTCACCTGTGCCGTAAATCATGATCTGTCTTTACAGACTTCCCCCTCCCTGCAGCCCTCTGACTCCAACCTAGGCAGTGTGAGTGTGGACACACGCCTATGGACAGTCCATTCTATAGGCAGAATCCAGACCATATGGAGTTTTAAAGATCACAGCCCAAACTTAGGTAACACAAACAGGAAATCTATGTGTACAGAATGTAAGAGGGTCAGGTAGTAGGTGACACATTCCCAGAGAAAGGCAAAGCCCACAGCGAGAGTGTGGAGGTGAGCATCGCAGTCTGGAGTTTTGACTTGGATACAGTGAGGATCATTCCGTAGAACGACCTTCTGTGTGAAAATATACTTTGTGAAAAAAATGGTTTCTATTGATTTGAGCTTTGTTTCACATGCTGAAAAACAGAGAATGCATTTTTTCAAAATAAAAAAGTACTACAGTAAGTATTGTTTATGAGATAATAATTATTTCAGGAAAAGGTACCTGAGTGTTTTGATTAGAAGGATCAGTTATTTGTGTAAGGAACTAAACAGACTTGCACTTCAAAGCTAATATTAAATTAGCTTTCGGATAGGGCAAGTAAACTTTATAAGCATTCTCCTGATTAATTCATATAGTTTTCATACAGTTTCTTTGATCTGTGTTAATGTGGCATAAGGAAAACAGGAGCTAAAGGCATAAAAATTAAAAAACACACAACAAAAATAACTACCCTTTTAAAGAAAGTAGCAACACAAATAATAAACCATCCGAAATGAAGCAGTTACCATGTCTTCTGGTTCAGGAATACTGATGCCATGGAAAAATTGGTTACTTTTAAAGATGGACTGATGTCTTGGGATTAGTTTTCCTATAAAATACAAACCACATAATTTATGCTCAGTTTATAAAAGTAATATAGTGTTTAAATGGTTAACTTCTGAGGTCCAGATTCGAAGGAAATACTGATCCTGACTGTGGCCTCAGATTTGGAAGGAACAGGTCACTGCCTAAACTCACCTTCTCAGGTTAAGGTCCGTTCTCCCACACAACTCTCTGCCACAGGTAGCGTGGTCTGCATACAGCCTCCACCAAAAGAGGAGGTAAGACACGATGCGGAGGACTTTACACACGTGACCTTACTTAATCTCATACAATCTAACAATGGGTGCCACTTTCAGTCTCCACTGTATCAATGAGAATGAGGCTTAGAGTTTCGTAACCTGTCTAAAGTCACATGGTCATTTAATGACAGACCCGATTTCAAACTCAGGCCTGTCTAATATCTACCTGATGTAAATTTCCACTGGCCTTTCAGGAAATCAATCAAACAAAATACACTAGAGGCGTGTCCTGTGGTGATACTCTCCCCCACAATTTTCATGCTGCAGAATTGTCCAGAAGAATGTGTTGGAACCAGACCGGACAGCAGTAATTCCCTTGCCCGGCACCCACGCTGCCAGGAGAGCCTATGGGAAGGAATTAATAAATGTCCATTCTGTGTGTAGATGTATCTTTGCAGCCGTGGTGCCAGAGTAAAGCTGCAGGTAACCTTCTGGGTTATATTCCCTTCCAGCCAGGAGGCAGACCACTGCTGAGGATGCTGACACACGAGGGAAGGGATTCTCCGAGTTCCATTCCTATTCTGCACTTTAGGCCAATCATGGGAGGCCCCTGAGCCCCAGCTTCTCATTTCTAAAAAGGCATCACAAACCATGTTGCCATGTAAAAGGCAAACCCTCTTTTACAGTGGAGAGAAATGGCATTTGATCCAATACCTCCTAAGAGTAAGGTCTGTACAGCTGACGCACATCCTTAGCCGTAGAGCCCAATACAGAGAGCAGATGTGTAGTTTATTCCTCGGCTAAGTGGCTTGACATGGAAAGGATCTGGAAATTCCTCAGCGAGGGACTAATGGCTGGACAGACTGAGGAAAGGGTTGGGTTTTGGCTCCAACCCAGACCCCACCATCCTGACCAGCACCTTGGAGAGGCAGAAAGCCCCTGCTGGTCATTACAATGGCATGCTGTTACCATGACAACTTAGGGCATTGTAAGCCATAAAACGCAGCTCCTACCCAGAGTCCTGATGATCAGATAAAGTTGATCCACATCTGATTTTCCCGGCCAGAGCGGCTGGCTGGTCAGGAGCTCTGCAAACACGCAGCCTGTAGCCCATATGTCGACTGAAGAGCCGTACTGAGTGTCTCCCACGAGAAGCTCGGGAGCTCGGTACCATCTCGTAGCGACATAGTCAGTGTAGGCATCTCCTGGAACTGCAAACATCGATCAGATGAGGCGGGTCCCCTGTTCCCAACGTGTGAACTCCTCCTAAGAGCAGGCACCGAGGTACGCTTCAAAACTCTCAGCAGCCACACACTCCTAACAGTTCATGCCGTGATGCCGATTGAGGAAACAGTTACACTGTGCATTCAACTTCCAGAGGCACCTTTGCTGGTTAACATCTATGTAATCCCGAACAGAGGGCAGTGTGACTGACAATTTCTGGTGTAAGGTCAAGTCTAAACCAGCTTCCAAATGCACGGTCAAGTCCCCTGTGCCTGGGTCCTGTCCGGATGCTGACGGTGTACACACCACCTTGCAATGTGTATGTTGCCAGCTGGTGCAGTTCTAGATCTGGGGAGCAACACTGACTTGTCCCCCTCCCCGCTTGGTTCCTCCCTGTCTGGGATGATTCCCTTTTTCTTAGCACTGTCTCTGAATTCTCTCTTTAACGGTCAGTTCCCTCTCTAGTCTCACCAGCTCTGTGAAGTTATTTGCCAACCACTCCAGCCCCCATGAGCATCTCCCTCCAGGGAACCGTCTGCACCTTCACTTTTGCACTTCCTTGCCAACCAGCCTGCATTACTCTTTTGTTTATTTTACTTGAGATTATAAGAGCATGCAGAGCAGAAATGCACCTTATAACTCTTTTCTTCTTCTATGGGGAAAAGCATATAAATGTGATGTCCAATAAATTCTAGTTGAATGGAGCAGAGCTGAAGTGCTAATTAATGCAGTGACTAAAGGTGAAAGTGAGATTTTCGTTTCTGAATAATAACAATAAGACATGTGCATTCATTCATTATCTAAAGTGAGGTTTTCAACTATATTATTTCATAATCATCTGAGTTGAGTAAGTTAGTAAAAAGTGGTTACTTACTCAGAATTCGTGCAAATCCAAAGTCACATATCTTGATTATTCCTTGTTTAGTTATTAGAATATTTTCAGGTTTTACATCTCTGTGAATACACTGTAAGATAATATTTGATTATTTCTTTGAGCCATCAAAATGGCAAAGCATAGAAAACATTACCTCTTACTTTAAATGACAGATAAACATAGTCTGTGAGATAAAAATATAGTTTTCTTAAAAGAACTTAAATTGGCAATTTTTCACTTATCACACCAAAAGAAAAAAAATTGTTACATCAGCAAAGAAATAATTGTTGGATATAAAAACTGACTTTTTGTGGGGAGAGAAGGCAGTATCATACACTTATTTCTTCCACTTTTTACCGGGTTCTATTTTAACTGTAAGAGTAAAACCCGCGATGAGGTGAGTCTCAGTGTACCTATAATAACAACTACTGCCACCCAAGAATCACATTCACAGTTGAGAAACTGGAGAAACATTTGAGTGATAAACAAAACTCCCTTATAATTAGGATTGGCAGCCCTCCTGAGAGAGGGCCACACGATAAGAATGATGGTGCTCTTGTTCTCTAACTCAGCCGCCAGGCAGAGCTCTGTACTTCCCAAAGCGCCTTCACATGAAGTAAGTAGCTCATCCCCGCAGCAACACTGTGAGTGCGGGAAGCCAATGACAGTCCCAGATGGAGCATCACAGTAATCGGCTCCTCTGCCTCACTTCTCTGCTGTGCTGTCTGTCCCTGTAAGTGTTGCTGTCAAATGGACAGTTCTAATAATTTCTCTTTGCTTCTAGAGCAACTATCTAGGAAGAGAACATGTTAAATCCTTAATTTATTTTTGGTCACAAAAATGGCACTGGCAATAGAAGCTAGTTCAGGTAGTCTCAATTCAGCCACTGTCAATTGTTAAACCTTTTGAGGCCCCTTAAAAGCCCTAGGCCTTAGCTATTAATTTAAAAAATACATTGTTGTAATATAAACCAACTTCATTTTGATATTCTACCTTTTAGGTAACCCATTTATGAAACCTGGATGAACACTTTGAGTCATACAATAGTTGGTGATTTACTAAGAACAGGTTATGTTCCTCAAATGAGTTTGCATCAAAGTCTAAAATTTCTGGCCCGGTTGGTGTGGCTCAGTGGGACAACCAGACATTGGATGCCTCATGATGTTGATGCAATAAAAAGTGCACAGCACTATGTATGAACCATTCTTGTGTGAAGAAAAATGAACCTGAAAATGATCAAGCCTCTAGATATAAATGCCAATTAAAAGGAAAAACGGGCGAAAGACCAAGTTCAGTTTGACACAGGATGCAGTCAGTCAGAATGATTTCAGTAACACAGTAGGACTCAAAGTGTGGATCTTGGACCAGAAGCTTCTGTATCAACCAGGAAAATGCTTGGAAATGCAAATTCTCAGGTCCTATCCCAGCCCTATGGAATCTGATACTCTGGGGGTGGACCCAGCAAACTGTGTCTTAGCAAGACCTTCTGGGCATTGTGATGCATGCTCGGGTTTGAAGAACTACAGCTATAAAAAAGCAATGATGAAAAAGATTTTTTAAAAGGTAGGGGGAGGAGGACTATCTACACTAATAAAAGAGAAACATGGTAATTGGCGTACGACCGCTACCCTTCCCATTGGCTAATCAGCGTATCCTTATGCAAATTAACTGTCAGCCAAGATGGTGGCCGGCAGCCATGCACTGAAGTGAGCAGGGAGGCTTGCTTCCTCCAGGAACTGCAGACTCCAACGTTCCCCGCCTACCGCTGCCGGCCTCTCAACTGCAACTCTAAGCAACTATTACTATGTTGCAAATAAGAAGCTAAACAAAACCGACTGTCAGTCAGCCCCGGACCGCAACATTGTATCCATGTTTTCAGCAGCGAGGCCTCAGAGCTAAAGCTGGCCCAGAATAAAAAAAAAAAAAGAAAACAAGGAGCAGTTGGGAGCTTTTAGTCAACTGCCAGCGGGAAAACAGCCCTCAGCCCCTCAGCCAGCCTGGCCAGGCACCCCAGTGGGGACCCCCACCCTGATCCAGGACACCCTTCAGGGCAAACCAGCCAGCTCCCACCCGTGCACCAGGCCTCTATCCTATATAGTAAAAGGGTAATATGCCTCCCGGCACTGGGATCAGCGGAGCAGCGAGGCTCCTGGCACCAGGATCAGTGTGACAGGGGGCAGCGCCCAAACCCCCTGATCAGCCCTGCTCTGTGCCTGATAGGGGGGAGCTCCCCAATCCCCGGATTGCCCTGCGGCTCTGTGTGTGACAGGGTGCAGCGCACCAACCCCCTGATTGGCCCTGCCCTGTGTGTGACAGGGTGCAGCGCCCCAACACCGCCCCCCCCACAGGCCCTGCTCTGTGCCTGATAAGGGGGAGCTCCCCAATCCCCTGATTGCCCTGCAGCTCTGTGTTTGACAGGGTGCGGCGCACCAACCCCCTGATCGGCCCTGCTCTGTGTGTGACAGGGTGCAGTGCCCCAACCCCCTGCCCCCACGGGCCCTGCTCTGTGTGTGACAGGGTAGAGCCATAACCTCTCCATCGGCCCTGCCCTGAGTGTGACAGTGGCGGTGTCCCAACCCCCTGATTGGCCCTGCTCTGTGGGTAATAGAGGGTGGCGCCCCAACCCCCCTCCACGGGCCTTGCTCTGTGTGTGACAGGGTAGAGCCATAACCTCCCCATTGGCCCTGCCCTGAGTGTGACAGGGTGCAGCGCCCCAACCCCCTGATCTTCCCTGCTCTGTGTGTGACAGGAGGCGGTGCCCCAGCTCCTCTATCGGCCCTACTCTGTGAGTGACAGGGGGGAGCTCCTCAACCCCCTGATCGGCCCTGCTCTGTGCGTGACAGGGGGTGGTGCCGCAACCTCCCCATCGACCCTGCCTTGAGTGTAACAGGGGGCAGTGCCCCAGCCCCCCAATCGGCCCTACCCTGAAAGTGACTGAGGGTGGCATTGCAACCTCCCGATCCACCCTGCTCTGTGCATGACGGGGTGGCGCCCCAACTCCCCAATCGGCCCTGCTCTGAGCCTGACCAGGGGCTGCACTTAGGGGTTGGGCCTGCCCTCTGCCACCCGGGAGCAGGCCTAAGCTAGCAGGTCGTTACCTCCCGAGGGGTCCCAGACTGTGAGAGGGCACAGGCCGGGCTAGGGGACCCCCCCCACTGAGTGCACAAATTTTTGTGCACCGGGCCTCTAGTTATAGAATAAAAGACTTAAGAGACATAAAAACAAAACCAAGTGCCAAAGTGGATTACACTATAGAGAACTTATTTTAATCCAATTTAAAAATAGTAATAGGGATCAGTAGTACTGAGGCAAAAAGAAACATTAAGTTCATACAAACTTTTAATTCGTAAGGAATTAGAAATTTGGTTCTTATGGAAAAGGGCCACAAATAATGCATTGTTTTTCCTCATATTCGGTAACTTTCTTTTGTTTTGCTCTTCTGGTTCTTACTTTCCCTGTTTTTAGCTCTTCAAAGACACCCCTGAGCTACTTAGAAGAGTCATCATGAAGAATTAACAAAAGCATTAGAAAATCTCACTTACGTTATGTTGATGACAGAAATTAAGAGCTTGAAGTGTTTGCCATAATACACTTTTAATCACTCCATCAGCAACTCTAGGGAAAAAAATAAAAGAGGAAATTAAAAAACTCCTGGGATGGGGTTACAGGAGCAGAAGCGAGAACAGAAGTGGAGTGAGTGGGCTTGTGATGGCCAGCAAACACAGTGCAAAGGGTGCCTTGGAAATGCTCTTTAAAAATGTTTTAATGAAAATCGATTTACTATTTTTTCATTGTAATTACATAATTTCCTCTTTAAGTTTCAATTTTTACATCTGGAAAAATGATACAGGCTTAACATGAAAACTCACACAACACAGAAAGTGAAGGAATAAAAAGTGCTGACTCGCATCTTGCTCCCCCCAAATAACTGCCGTCACCTACGGTGGCTGTTCCTCTAGGCACCTCTGTTTCACTTCCCTTTGTGTGTTCAAATTTACTTTTTAACTTTAATATTAAAAAATACATTCATATGGTTTAAAATTCAAAAAACATGAAAGTGTATCTATGAACTATTTTCTGATACCTGCCTAGCCACCCAGTGCATCCTCTGCCACTTCCCCGCCTCTTTCAGACACTTTTATGCACAGAAGTACAAATATTAATATGTACACAGATATGTTGTGGTTGTGAAGGACCACGCCATATGGATGTATCATAATTTACTTAGTCTCCATTGATGAGCAATTAGGTCAGTGATGGCGAACCTTTTGAGCTCAGCGTGTCACCATTTTGAAAAACCCTAACTCAACTCTGGTGCCGTGTCACATATAGAAATTTTTTGATATTTGCAACCATAGTAAAACAAAAATTTATATTTTTGATATTTATTTTATATATTTAAATGCCATTTAACAAAGAAAAATCAACCAAAAAAATGAGTTCGCGTGTCACCTCTGACACACATGTCATAGGTTCGCCATTACTGAATTAGGTTGATCCAATTTTTATTTCTAGTAACAATGCTTCAATGAATATATGTAATCATCCATCTCATTGCATTTGTGCAACTATTTTTTAAGTTAAGTTCTAGAAGTGGGATTTCTGGGACCAATGGTAGGTGCATGTTGCATTTTGATCCTCAGGGATGAACCTCAGGCAGACCTGAGGCCTGGCTTTGCAGGAAAAGAGGTATGCTTGAAGACTGACGGTCAAGTCGCCCAATTCATGTTGGTGGTAAAAACTCAAGCAAGTGCTGGGGCTGTTCTGTAAAAGTGACTTACACCTGGTCAGCAGGTGGGTGCAGAGTCAGGGAAGGCCAGGGAGAATAAAGGGCCTGGGAATGGGAGCCTGGGAGTTTGGTCCCTGCAGAATCCTTACTCTGTGTGAAAAACATTGGGACATACCATGGATGGGCAGGTGTGTTTTCCATGGGGAACTGGGGAGCTGGACAACTTGTATTCTGGCTGGGAGAAATGTGCTCTGGGTAACCGTCTCTACTGTCATAGGAATGACAGTCCCTTTAACTTTTCTGCTGTGTTCCCATTGCTCACCTCACAGTCCCAGGAATGACGCCTTCACAGTTACACGCTGCCAAACTACCTTCCCTAAGGAAGGTTATGCCCATTTACACCCCCACAAAACATCTGTGCTTTAAAGGCCCTATCTCCTCATTTGGTTTTGCAGGGTTATGCTTGCCAATCTGTGGTTAAAATAAAAAGGCCTCATTTTGGTTTTCATTTACATGTCATTAACTATTAGTGAAGTTAATTTTTACATGATCATTGGCTATTACATTTCTTCTTTTGTGTATTTCCTGTTCAGAGTCTTTACCACTTTTTTGATTGGTCTGTTTACTCCTGTCTGACTTATAAAGGCTCAATGTATGTCAGAGTCTGCATATGTGCTACAACTATTTTTCTCAGTGTGGTGTTGTTTTTCAATCCCAGTCATGGGATTGCTGTTTGCATATTTCAAAAAAAAATCTGAAGCAAGATTTCTTTTTATCAAATGTAAGTTTTTAAATTTAAACTTAGCTGATATTCCAAACACACCCATCACTTAGCTTTACTATTTCATCATATCTGGATATTTAATATGCTCAGATCACTTTTTGAAAACTGAATGAATCATGCAGATGTAGCTGGCCTTCCACCTGTATATGACTTGGGTGGGGTACTAGCAACAAGACATCACCATGTGGGGCTGGGGTCAAAACTGAGAAACAGCAACAAGTGTGTGGAAGCATTTTTCCCAGGGCAGTTTCCTGATCTGGGTCACAGTTATGGTGACATGCCCGTGACATCAGCGGTCTGGTGGCAGCCCTTTGCCTCTAGCGCCTCTAATTATTAATACTGTGAAAGCACCTATTTCTCAGTATTAAATCACCTCCATCTGAAATTTCTGGAGTGGTTTCTGTTTCCTGTACTGAATTCTGACACAGCTTAATGGTCTCCCTTTGCCTAGAGCAGCGGTTCTCAACCTGTGGGTCTCGACCCCTTTCACAGGGGTCGCCTAAGACCATCAGAAAACACATATATAATTACATATTGTTTTTGTGATTAATCACTATGTTTTAATTATGTTCAATTTGTAACAATGAAATTGGGGGTCACCACAACATGAGGAACTGTATTAAAGGGTCACGGCATTAGGAAGGTTGACTCTCAGCCGTGGGCAAACTACGGCCCGTGGGCCGGATCTGGCCTGTTTGAAATGAATAAAACTAAAAAAAAAAAAAAAAAAAGACCGTACCCTTTTATGTAATGATGTTTACTTTGAATTTATATTAGTTCACACAAACACTCCATCCATGCTTTTATTCCGGCCCTCCGGTCCAGTTTAAGAACCCATTGTGGCCCTCGAGTCAAAAAGTTTGCCCACCCCTGGGACCCTAGAGACAAACCTGAGATAATAGTGTTTAAAAATGTTAAGAGTCAGAAAGAATAGCATAGCCATTTTGAACACTATGAAAGAGAGTTCAAATCCCAGCCGGGGTGACACTGATGTCCTTGTCTTGTTTTCCACTTTCATGGTGGTTCCTTTAGTGTTGAGTATAAAATTAGCTGTTGATTGGAAGAGGGTCTGTGTAGGGGTGCGTGTGTGTGTGTGTGTGTCTGTGTGTGTGCGAGCGTGCACGTGCATGCTAATAAAGTATTTTAATCCTAGTTTGCTAAGGTTTAAAAAAAATCAGAAAAGGATACTGAATTTATCAACTGCCTTTCAGATTTTACCAACATACAATATATATATTTTCTCTTTTAACCTATTATGTGAATAGACTTCCTGATATTGGACCACGATTCATTCCCTGAATTCAGACAATCCAATACATAACTTATTTATTTTTTAAATATTTACTCTGGAATTTTTTATTTCAATGCATCTTTTTAAAAAAATATTTTTATTGACTTCAGAGAGGAGGGAAAGGGAGAGAGAATCATTGATCGGCTGCCTCTTACATGTCCAGAATTGGGGATCGAGCCCACAACTTGGGCAAGTGCCCTTGACCGGAATCGAACCCGGGAGCCTTCAGTCCACAGGCCAACGCTCTATCCACTGAACCAAACCGGCTAGGGCACCAATACATAATTTGGCCTCAAAATGCATTGTGACTTACATGTGTAGGTTTGTCTTCCTAATTATTTCTACTCTAGGTAGCACATCCTAACTGAGACTGGAGAGGGGTAGCCAGCAGGTGCATCTGGGTAGAAAGGGGAACTGTGGCTCTGATTTGAAGTTTGCCGGAGTTAATCCCACCGGGACTGAAACTGGGACCCGACCGCACAGAGCTTCAGCTGCTAGATTACTTACCCATTTGGACTTCTTTCCAGCTCATTTAAAAGTGTGTGATCACAGTATTCAAAGACTAAATGTATTTTCCTCTTTCTCCTGAACACCTCAATGAGGTTCACAAGGTTTGGGTGTTTCAATTGCTGCAAAGGAATTGAAATACAAAACTTGGTGACTTGTTCCCTGTAAGAATTTCTCCCTGGACCCCTTACAATAGTAGGAGCAGGAGGTCTTGTGGAGAATTTTATTACAGTTACTTACAATAGAAACCATCCCTGTAATAATTCTTATCTTTAGTAAGAATCAAGGAATCTTAAAGTTGCAAGAAAAATGTAAGAATTTGTCTCATGCACCCATAATGGGTGGTAACTAACCTGAATCTCTCTGGAGATAACAAATAAAGTACACAACTTAAAATATAAGCTCTCCAACAACAAATACTTCAGCATTTTGGGGAAATTCTAAATATGTGTGATAAAATAACCTGAATAAAAAAATGAGGAAATGGAATTATTGTGTAAGACTACAAAACTCATCAATACCCATTTACTAGTAGCTCACAGGTTGCCATGGATTAACTGTAAATGTCAGCTAGATTTAAACCCAGTCTGGATTTTAGCATTGGCTCTCAGAAATACAAGATCCTAACCTTCAATCCGATTCAAGTGCCTATTCTAGGAGTCCACGCATTAGTCTGTTTTTAATTTGTCATTTTCCAGCTTTGTTCTCTGATTTTGTTATTCTCTCTTATGCTTAAATGTTGTGTTAAATTCTCTTCTCAAACTGAAGACAGCCTCTGTTTAAGGTTGTGTAGACCAAAGGAAAAATCCTGATTAAGATAATCCATCACTAGAGCAACTCTGTAATTTAGCATCAGACCAGGGTAATGAGTATAAGCCAGGGCTGCCCCAGGCAACCGGACACGTAGGGTCACCCTGACTATATCTAGGGTGACCCTATAGTTTAGCGTATAAACCAGGACACTTCTGAAGGACGATGCTAACCAGACAGAGTCTGGTTCTAGACCAGGACACCTGATCACTCCTACTTATAACTCATCTTTCCTGTTGTTTTCCCAGTTTAGTAGACAAATCATTTTTGCAAACTCTGTGCTATTTTATATATATATATATATATATATATATATATATATATATAATCACAGCTTTGTTGCATCAGCTATAGCATCTTGGAATCCCTTTCTCTCCTGATAGAGACACTTTTTCATTTCCATTTCATTTCATTTCTTAATAAATATTTTGCAGGTCCAGTATAGATTCCTAAGTACGAGGACCTACACAGCACCCCCTACCTCAGCATTCGTAAGCATGGCTTGACCAAAAAAATATCACCCTGTGATGGCGTGCCTGCTGCTCAGTAGTCTGGGAAAGGGGCATTTATTATACATTAAAAATATCCTCAGAGCACCAAATCAGGTTCCCCCCCTATGTGTTCTACTGCCTAAAAGGGCAGAAAGGCAAACAGCGGAGGAGACTGGCCACACAGGAGATCCAGCTGCTTTGTGCTGCAGCCAGAACTGTAGAAAGGGAAGGAAAAAATATCTCTACCAGGGGAGAAAGGAATTCCCAGATGCTACAGCTGATGCAATGCCACCGTTCAACCCGGTCAAATCCGTCTTCGGGCAGATCAGCAACTTACATCTCCTTTGCCAATGAAATTAGCTGAGCCCAGAAACACAGTGCGGAGGGGAAATCAATCACATTTAAGTAACGGGAGTCCACGAGGAAGGTGAGGTAGATCTGTCTTGGAAGGACACTGGTCAGGGCGTATATGGGGGCAACTGCCCAAAGCAGGAAAAACGTGCCCTCTGAGAGTCATCACCACCAGAGACCAAGCTGAGCTGGAATCTGGCTACATTTTAACCTTAAAGTTCATTCTCCAATTGGGGAACCAGGAGGTACTACCTGAGCACTAACTTTCTTTGAAGGCATTGGGGGTGGCGGTGTTTTGTTAGAAAACCACCTGTTCAGAAACACACCCTGTGACTGAGCTCTGGGCCAGAGCTGGCTGCTGGCTACAAGGTAACAGTGAACTGCTTTTTTATCATGATGGATGGATGTGCTCTTGAAAAATCCGGGTATATCTACTTATGTTTTAAATGAAACACTGGAATTCATTAGCTGAGGAAACCTGCTACAGATAATATTCGAAAAGGATGGATAATGAACTATTATCTCCCTTTAAAAACTGGATTTCTGGGGATTTCCTAAAAACAGACGACCTGTCACAAGTAAAAGTCAGCTGTGCGTTCTTGAAATCACAAGTTTTGTTGAATGTGGTCCGTGAGCCAGCAGGGTCTGTGCCATTGGGGCGTTGGTTGGAAATGCAGGATCTCAGGTTCACCCCACACCTCCCCACTCGGAACCTGCATTTCAACAAGGTCCCCCCTGGGGGTTCCCATGCACATTCCTGTGTGAGAAGCGCTACCCTATGACGCAGTTTCCTCTCTGATAAAATGAGGGTGCGGATGAGAGGCAACTCCAAGGTCTCTTATGTTCTCAAACTAAGATTTTTATGATAGGAAACTGTTTACGCTGAGAACTTAGGAATCCTACATGTCAAAGCCTATCAGAGAAGAAACAACTAGAACAAAACCTTTGTACACAATGTGGACACACAGCTGGGGTGACAGTCAGTATGTCTGAGACCCAGGGAGCAGGTCACAGGCAGGACCATCCATGGCAATGCCCACAGTTCCACTGGCACAGCCCTGTGGTCCCTCTGTGCCAGCAGATGCTCTTTTACCTGCTGGTTTAAGGGGGGAAGGATGGGGGAGGGGTGGTGGCAGACGAAGGCCACGGCTGGGGGGACTGAGAGGACTGAGGGCAGTGAGTTACCAACCAGGAGGGATTACAGTGGGGCCTTGACTTACGAGTTTAATTCGTTCTGTAACGGAGCTCGTAACTCAAATTACTCGTATGTCAAATCTTAAAGTGAACGAGTGAGACACGTGATGCTGGGCTGATGTTGTGGTGTTCACTGTGACGTTCGCTGCGCCAATTAGCGGTGGGGTATCTGAAGCTGGCTCGTAACCTGAATTTTAGCTCGCAACTCAAAGCAAAAAATCGGCCGAGAGACAGCTCGTATCTCGAAAAACTCGTTAGTCGGGAAACTCGTAAGTCAAGGCCCCACTGTACTTCAGTATTTTAACAATCCACAGCTGTACTCACAATATCAGCTAAATAGCAGAGTGGCTGAAGTCCAAAGTGGTGATCAATTTATTTCCCAAAGTTACTGATACAAAGGAATTTAAGTCCAATGGGCGGGGGGGGGGGGAGGGGTGGAATCACTTTGAAATTCTTTGCAATTGTGGCACACACATATTTCACCCAATATCATATTATAGACACATCAAGTTAACTTACCTTCAACATACGTATTTCTCTTAGTGCTATTTTCTTAATAACAGGATCCTCTTCAGATTCCACAAATTTCTTAATAGCTACCACTTGTCCAGACGTTTTGTTTCTGCATTTGAATACAACCCCATAAGACCCTTCTCCAATCTTAGCTAATTTTTCATACTTTTCCATTATTGTAGCAGCAACTTAAAGTACTGTATTGATTAACTGGAGTACAATGTTGCACCTGGAAAATAAGATGACTCAGCTTAACCAAGTTATCAAGGATGGTGTTCTCACAGATTATTATATAAAACCAATTTGCTAAGGATACCAAAGGTTTAGTTCCGTTGATTAATTTTTAATACACTTAAAAATATTTGGACGGTATTTTGTTATTTGAGTTCAGTCCTATGGAGTTCTTCCAGCTACCAAAAAGTTTCATATGCTATTTCTCATAATGGGTCTGTGTTGACTTCAGTGGAATTAAAAGAATTTGTGGAAAGGAACCTTATCCAATCAATTGTTTTCATTGTACTCTGGTAAACAATTAAAATGTGATGCTATATAATCCAGCTGAGGAAATATTTCATACTCTTGAATATGATGATTATCTTTTCCCTCCTAACTGATTTGAATACGGTAGAGACTAGAACTGAGATCAAGACTTGGTACAAGGTGCTATACTTCCATCTGGTGGAGAGAATAGAGAGAAAATGTGGGCTGTTAAGCAAAGCAGCCATTAAAAACAATAAAATCTTTTTAGAGAATTATTTATTGTGCTTTGCTTTTATGTGTATGAAGGAACAAATCCTTAAACCCTCAGCTCCCACAGTAAATAAAACTAAAACTCTTAAAAGAAGGTAGATTTCTCTAATTCTTCATGGATGCTTTTGTATCCATAGTGATTTCTATGGAAATACTGGGTTTAATTTTTCTGTCTTGCATCACCCATTTGTGAATTTTGTGGTGATTAGATTACATGTTAAATAAGGCCAGCATAATTACATAAGGCAGTCCAAGAATTGAAAATATAAAAATTCTAATTAGTCTTAAAAATCCCACCCTCCCCAAAAAAACCACTTTAGTCAGTAGAATCTTATTACTACACTCTCATAGTAAAACTAACAGAACTTGATAATACTTTCTATGCAAATTATATATAATCTACACAAACATTTCATGAAATAGGTGTTATTTTCATCCAATTATACAGATGAGAAAACTGAGACACAGTGAAGTTACAATGAAATTAGAACTTAGGCAGTAGTCACATTTCAAAGATCACAATTTTAATCACTATACTGCCTCTTAGTTAATTCAAAAAAATGCACAATTTGAAAAACCACTCTATCCAGGTATTGGTATTAATAAAATGTCAAGTAAAGATTTGACTACTTAAAAAATTTCCCATTTCAAATGAGCATCTATTGTTTTTACTTCACTCATGTTCAGTCTTTCTTAACCACAGATTATCTCAATGAAGATATAAATCATGTACTCTCACTAACCATCATAAAAATACACAACTAGAAAAAGTATTTATCTGGATAAATGACGACTACTACTATTAGCATATAATGCTATTTTATAATAGATTTTATTTTCTCTCATATTAATGGGTGAAAATTCAAGCATATACACTCAAGTAACATAGGACAAATCCATCACAGATTATGTTTAGAAAACTCTGTTATGGGCATGTATGGGAAACCTGAGAAGGCCTAGAGCAGTGATTCCCAAAGTGGGCGCTACCGCCCCCTGGTGGGCGCTGCAGCGATCCAGGGGGGTGGTGATGGCCACAGGTGCATTTGGAGGCATATATCTTTCTGTTTAATTGCTATTAAAATTTAAAAAAAAATTAATTTCCAGGGGGTGCTGAGTAATATTTTTTTCTGGAAAGGGGGCGGTAGGCCAAATAAGTTTGGGAACCACTGGCCTAGAGGAAAGTTAAAGTGAGGCAGATTTGAGGACTAACTGAATTTTCAAAAAAATTTATCTTTATTGTTGAAAGTATTACAGATGTCCCTCTTCGTCCCCCCAACTGACCGCCTGCACCCTGTACCCGCCCCGCCCAGGCCTTCACCACACTATTGTCTGTGTCCATGGGTTATGCATATCAGTTTTTTGATTAATGTCTTCCTCCCCTCCCTTCACTCTGAGATTCGCCAGGAGGACTAACTGAATTTTTTAAAAATTTAAGTATATATAGTTGGTATACAATCTTATATTGGTTATATTAGTTTCAGGTGTACAATACAGTGACTAGACATTTTTATACCTTACAATGTGATCACCCCACTAATTCTAGTAATCATCTGTCACCATGTCAACGTTTTTGTTTGTTTGTTTAATTTTAAAATGGTTTTAACCGAGATTTGCTTATAATTAAATTAACAGGCTATTTTTTTGTTATTAATTCACTATTAGTTCAAACAAATTTTATCAAATAAGTCATATGTTGGAAAAAACATTGTAGTACTTTTGCCAACATAAATAAATATTACATGCCTACAACTACAGTCTACATATTTAAGTCACTACTCCTATCCCATGTTGGGTGAATGATTAGCACGTGATCACACCGAATTGTGTGAAGTTTTTGGTTCTGTTGTCTCCTGGCGTAACTTCCTGCAGCAGCTTTAACTAGTGTCCCAGGCCATGCCCCCGCCATATACATTTGTTTACTGGAGGCAGCGGGTAAATGCACTCAGTTACTAGACCTATTCAGTACAAATTTAAAAATTCAATAATATATATAGAAAACTTCTCTGTGAAAGCTTTTCATACATACTTAATTTTAATTACACAAACGTGTCTACATAAGTAAAAACAGGTGAAGTAACTAATTTGCCAAATTTTTAACATGCATTTGGAAAACCGACTTTGTTATATAACGAACAACTGATTTAGTCTTTTTTTTTAAGGTTTTACTGTAATTACATTTTGATTGTTCATACAGTAATTGGGCAGGAAATCAAGATTAAATAGTGATAGAGGTATATAGGCAGGGAATAGATACAATTGGTTGAAAATATTTTTCATAGCCATTAGTGACCTTGAATCTGAAACCATATCCCTCTTGGCTACAGGGACTCCCGCCTTCAGAATTTATCCAATATTTGACTCTTAAGTTAATGAAGTTTTGTGTACAAAAGCAAAAACAGGTATAGACTTGGGCCGACTGGTGAATACAGAAAGACATACAGAGATATATATACTTGAGTGGGTCACTAAATTCTTTGACAATTTTCCATTTAATTACCTGTCTTAAAAATGTGCAAAAGGATGCAGGTATGAACAGAGGAAACACGTGGAGGCAGATTATGATCCACAACCGTGTCACAAACCAGGTCCTAACACTGAATACACGGAGGAGATGTATTTCTTAAGAAAGGGAGGAGAAACGGGGTGGGGAAACGGTATTAATTTCCTAATCTGAAAGTTCCTCGTGAATTCGCCAACAGTGGCGTTAGGAACGAGAGGGAAAGGGTTCTACAGGTTGGAAGTCACAATCCGCTCCATTGTGACTGTTTCCAGTGCAACCAAACTTGTGTACGGCTCCTAAGATTGACCGGGAAAACGGGCTGAAAACCAGTCAGCGTCGGTCTTATCACAGGGAATCACAGACCTGCAAGGGTACATGCCCTACTCAGAATCTTTGTCTTGGTGACAGTACAGTTGGACTTATTAAAAGCATCCCCGGAAAACCATAAAACCACCCAATTTACATAGTAAAGGAAACTAATTTTGTTTTAAAACATCACCTTTCACGTGTACACATCCAGGTGTGAAGGCTCGGCACCAATCCCATTATTTTCGGGCCACGGAACTAGCCTCCACCCTCGTGTAACGCGGTCCAGGTTACGGGCCACGGCGAGGTCTCCCCACGCGCAGACGCGCCCCTCGCGCCCTGTCGCCGCCGCGGCCCCGTCCCACGGGCCGCCGGGAGCCTTTCGTCCCCCAGCCTCTGGCCCTCACCCCTCTGGTCCCGCCCGAGGCCGCGGCGGGCAGGCAGCCCTGCTCCCCTTCTCGCAGGGAGCCCCCCCCCTTATCTGGGAGAGGCCGTCCCCACGCCACACCGCTCTCCGGCTGCCGCCGACTCCCGTCCCACCCGCCCCGCCGCCGGGGACCCGCACTTACGGCGCCCGCCGACGGGGAGACGGTGACGCAGCCCCGAGCAGCCCCAACTCCGACGCGGGCCCTCGGCCCAGCCCGCCCGCCGCCCGCCGCTCGCACAGCAACTCCGGAGCGGAACTGCCGCGCCGTCTCCCGGGCAACCGGACGCTCAGGCCCAGCGCCGCAGGGCGGCTCGGGAGCCGGTTTCCCCGCACACGCGCCCCGCAGGGGAAGCCCGCATCCCGCCCTCTTCATCGCCTGGTAACCTTCCCGCGAGCCTGGAACCTCGGCGTGTGGGCGCCCCTGCAGTTTCTCCTCCGAGAACCCTGTAAGAGTCCCTGAAAGCGGCGCTCAGGAAACATGGACTTTCCCATGAACACGGTCATTGCACCAGGTCCTGTTCCTCCCAAGGCTGCAAAAGCACTAAGATGAGCACCTGTAAACGTTGAGCACATGTCCGTTTTCATGCCTGGGCGGGGACCCTCAGTTTGTTAGATTTTATTATTAGTCATTACTCTTCGGTCCTGCTTTATTGCCCAAATAATTTTTCAGCAAACTTCTGTAGGCTTATGGTATTTTGCTGCCATTTTCATAATGCAGTGAGCATTGCTCTAGTACTGGGGCTGATCTATATAATAAAAGCCTAAGTGGCCGGAACGACCAGAACGACCGGTCGCTATGATGTTCACTGACCATCAGGGGGCAGACACTCAACACAGAAGCTGCCCCCTGGTGGTCAGTGCATTTACACAGGGGGAGCACCGCTTAACCAGAAGCCGGGGCTCATAGTTGGCAAGCACAGCGGCAGTGGAGCGGTAAGGAGTAGTGAGCAGGCGGGTGGTAAGGAGCGAGGGGTCCCAGACTGGAGAGGGCACAGGCTGGGCTGAGGAACCCCTCCACCCCCACCGCCACATGCACAAATTTCGTGCACCAGGCCTCTAGTTTAGAATAAGAGACATGTTTGCCACCCAGTGGGGAAGCAAGTCAAGCAAACAGTGTAAGGAATGGTATACGGAGGTAAATTGGAAAAAATACATTTGGGGGGCAAAGCTTACCTTCTTGTTCCCAAGATGAACTTAAAAGTACTGTTATTAATGAGCACATACATACTTTAACATCAGTAAGATGCTGTCCACCATGCTGATTCAGGATGTCCCAATTTCCATTCTTACCTCCTTTTTCTCCTCTATCTCCAATTTTCCATTTTCTTCAGTTTGCTTAGAAATATGCTCTAATTTCCTCCCATCTTTAGAAAACAAAACCAGAAACCAAATATATTTCCACTATACTCAAATCTACATAAACTCACATCTACCCATTTTTATTCTTATAATGTTATAGAAATTTTTCAGTAAGGATACAAGTGGTTGCCTGTTTACAAATCCAACAGCCTGTTATCACTTTAATGTTGCATTTCATCTCTGCAGCTTCCAAAACCGTTGATTACTAGAGCTACTTTCCTCCAGAGGTAGCTCTTCACAGTCCGGCCCATCCTTGTTCTCTACTTTCATGGCATGATTCTGCTCCATGCACCCCAAGCTCAGCTGCATTTAACACACAGCATTTTTGCATGTGTTTTAGTCTAGCCTACAGCACCTACCTTGGTTTTTCCCTGCACTTGGTAAACTCATTTCATTTATTAAAAACCCAGTTTGTATTTAACTTTCTACATAAAGGCTTTTCTTTTCCCAAAGCAGAATTAGGCACAACCTTTTGTACCTCTTTTTAAATTTATCTTTAGTCACCGAAGTGTGCTCCTTGAATACTGGGAATGATGCCTTTTCCATCTTTTCTGTGACAGTAATGCCTGAATACACTGTAAATGATTATGAATAGATGTTGGTTAAATAATTATCTCACAAAAGTAAAAAAAAAAAAAAAAAGTCTTTGTAATGAGTTTTAACTAGATTTATTTAATAAGCTTTAACTGTAAATTGATTTTATGCAAATCCTTTTCATAACAAATGCTTTGAACAAAGAAAATGCTTTTTAGTAAAGCAGAAAATTAAGACAGTAAGTTAATTTCTTTTATTGCAAAGAGCCAGTGAAATCAGAATTTGAAGT
This sequence comes from Myotis yumanensis, assembly GCF_028538775.1. NCBI lineage: Eukaryota > Metazoa > Chordata > Mammalia > Chiroptera > Vespertilionidae > Myotis > Myotis yumanensis. Next base: position 19,347,049 of record NW_027223762.1, read on the forward strand.
TCAATTCCCAAATGGAGAAAATAAATCTAATTTCAAAGTAAAACATGCAAGTGTATTTTACAGAGGAGTGGATATACTGCATGTATTCTGTGTAACACATAGTTTAGCATAAGTTAAGTGTTAGTTCTATCACTTGTCATCGATATCCTTAGGCAAGTTGTTTAAATCTTCCGTGCCTCAGTTTCTTCATCTGTAAATTGGCATTAATAATACCTACCTCACTGGGCTGTTCTGGGCTTCGGTGGGACAATCTATGTAAAACGTCGTATAGCACCTGGCACACAGATACATGTATTGGGTACATATTGTTACTATAGCCCCTTAAGTAATACTCGTAGTGTGTACCTATTATTTTGGATAGCACACACTTTAACCTTTCTTCCAGTAATAGTAAAAACTGGTTACCTATGTGTCCTTTCTTGGTCTCTACTGAAATCAGTGACATACTTGCAAGCTGAATGACGCCAACAGACCCAGAAACAACTGATCTCATTCTTCTCAACTCCAAGATTTAAGAAAGCAGCTAACAAAATAAATAACGTAAACTTCAATGAAGATAAAAATAGATTGTTTCAAACATTTAAGTGAGTGACTCTCTCCCTTTTGAGTGAATAAAAATCCTCAAGTTACTGGGTGGAGACCCCAAACTTGCATTTTTAAGTGTCATTAAAGATGATTTTTTCTGAGGCATGTGATCCTTGGACCACACTCAGAAATACTGATTTAAATTCAATGTTGACCCGGGTCCTCAAGCAGGGTTATACATTAGAATGACTTGTACAACTTTATAAAAATATAGGTTACTGGGCCTCACCTCCAAAGAATGATTCCAGAGGTCTGTTATTTTTAAAAAGCCCCTGGGTAACATACAACCAGTTGTATACCATATTCTATGGAAATATTTATAAGTGATTGACAGTTAAAGGTGATGGTTACATTTTTTTTTGAGATGTGACTCTTTCTATAACTTGTAGGATATAAAACTTGGAAAAACAGTGGCCCAGAAAAAAGATCAACAACACTATCAATAAATGCCAAGAGCAGATCTTGATTTCTCAAAAGTATTTTCCATGAGTCTGTTTTTCAGCAAATAGATGTTACACTAGTAAAGATGTGCTTTTAAAAGTTATTATTCAGTCATTAATGCTAAGATTGGCCACAATGTATTTGCTTGGGAAAAGTGATAAACCTGCTCTGATCGCTAACATCTGTAGGATTTAGAAGTTACATTTCTAGTCAAGGAGACTGTTCTAGGGTCAAGTAAATTCCCAAGGTCACACAACAGGCAGTGGCCTTAGCAAGAGTAGAAATGGTGCTTCGTGACCCCCAGGCCAGTTCTTCCCACCTAACTCCCTCTTCCTTCCCTCAGAACTGTATTCCCCAAGTCTCCTTTCTTTTCCCTAACCCAGGAGTCAGCAAACTTTTCCCATAAAGGGTCAGGTGGTAAGTATTTTAGGTTCTGGGGGTTATATAGTTTTTTTTTTGCAACTACTCAACTCTGCCGCTGTGGTGCCAGCGCAGCCATGGACAACAGTAAATGAATACCTAGTGTGTTCTAATAAAGCTTCATTTACAAAGTGAGATGGTGAGTGTGAACGGGCTGAGGTATGTTGTCTGACAACACCTGCTTTAACCAAAAGACTATGGTTGTTTAATTTTCCCAATCAGGAAGCTGAAGATTCTACAAAAGACTTCCTTTTCTCAAATGTGGGAATATTACTCCCTTACGAAATTGAGATGACAGATTAGAAAAAAAAAAGAGATGATTGGAGGTACCAGAATTAATCCTTAAGGATTTAATGCAGAATATATATAATTTAAAAACACTTGTTCTCAATATATTTTAGTCTTACTATATGTAGATGAAGCCAGAGAACAAGCTACTATACAACAGCATGTTAAAAAAACATGTTTATTTTACACTATGTACAATCAGACACATATTTAAAAGCATTGTCAATTAAAATAAATGAAGATCATAAATCACAACTTAGTTTGTTCTTAGTGTATATACTTACATTAAAATATAAAGACCATATACCAAAAAAGAGCCAAGAGTGTGCATTCTGCTAAAACTTGGTATATACATATTCCATTGGAAAAAAGCAATAAAAAATGACTTGAACCAAAACTAAGTTCCTGTGATGTGTAGTAACCATTATACTGTTTATATGAGGTAGTAACTAAATTATTTTGGCCATGTGTTAAACTCTAAATCAGTGGTTCTCAACCTTCCTAATGCCGCGACCCTTTAATACAGTTCTTCATGTTGTGGTGACCCCCAACCATAAATTACTTTCGTTGCTACTTCATAACTGTAATTTTGCTACTGTTATGAATCGTAATGTAAATATCTGATGTGCAGGATGTATTTTCATTGTTCGTGACCCACAGGTTGAGAACCGCTGCTCTAAATAAAAAAAAATAGGAAAATGATCATAAAATAAGGCCAACAAAAGTAAAAATTCCACTAGAAATTTGAACCACTTCACTCTATGGAATGTTACAGCTCTTCAATGTGATTATATGAAATGTTTAGTGTGGACTCTTTATTAATGCTAATTTATTCTTTGTGCATACTGTAGTTCAGACAACTGCAGTGTTATATCATGGTACCGCTATTCTGTGACTCAAAAATTTTTCAAAGGTATTGTTTTTAAGCACAGACAAGCAATCTTACAGATTCTGCTTAAATATAAAAAGACCAGTTACTACAATAGGTGGTTAATTGGTTTGTTTCACATAGAAAACAATCCAAATACATTTAAAAAAGATGTTGTGGCGCCAAATGCATATTGACAATGTCACAGCTTACTTTTGTGACTGACTGCATCACATATCAATACTTTGTGCAAATATAAACACCAGTGTACTTGCATTAAAATTAAAAACAAGATTATAAAATGATTACAGCCTCCATTATAACTTTAAAAGTTACAAGATTTATATTCATATTACTAAATTACATATAATAAAAATACAATAGTGTTAAATGTACTGTTTCATTGCCAGCATCCCATTTTGTAATATAGTCACACCAAGAGTATACTAAAGAATTCTTAAAATATTAACTCCAATTGCATTTTCATCAACATTTACATTTGTACAGATAAGACACTTACTTGTACATCTCATAAAAGTACATTATCTACATAAATTCTTAGTGTATGTCTTTAGCAATATGAAGTTTTACAGAAAAATACTGCCTATATGTACAAAGATTACATAACAATGAATTAAGCACTTGTGTGGTTCAATATGCTAAATATATCCATACCACTTAAAACAAAAAGTTTCCCCATCTTGTCTCATGCCACAATAAATTACAAGTAACTGGGCCAGGTTACTGCAGCCTTTGTACAGCTTCAAGCATCCATTTGTGTTGCAGCGGTAATGTTCTTTTTTCATAGTTAACTGTCAAAGCACGTTTCTCAGTAACTGTTTTCATGACCCGCCAGGATGTATAAATTGCTATTTGCTGTGGGGTTATCAGTTGGCCTACTTTCCAAAACCACGACCCTAAAAGTTAATAAACAAACAAACAAAAAACAGATAACAAGAAGTTATTCTTGAAACTAATGCTAACAGAAAAATTTTCCATTGCTTCTTCATTATATGCCTCTATAAATGCTGCTTATTTGGTTTTTGGACAGAAATCACTTGTAAATCACTATGATTAAAGAGCCAGTTTAGCTCTGGGAAGTAATTTGCTATGCACCCCCGCTCCCCACCACCTCTATTAGGAATAATTGGGGAAACTTAATTTATTGAAATTTCTAAAAACAATTTATAGTTCAAAAGTCAGAATAAAATCCCAAATCCTATTTGGCACTAACATAAAATTTCTGCTTGTTAGCATACAGTATTTCCTCTTTCTTGTGCTATAACTTATAGTTTAGATAGTATGTTTAAAACAAAACTACTACTGACAGATCTATATATTCCTATTTCTTGGAAGATCAGGCACATTCTCAAAGGCTTTAAAACTGTGACTTGTGAATTCTAACTGGGTGAAAATATAATGTTGAATATATTACTGGAGAAATTTCAATTCTCTGGAAAAAGAAACCAGTTTCATGCTGGATTTATAAAACACTATGCTTAGTACTATGTATATAATACAACCCCTTTCATACCTGTCAGATCCAAGCAGTCTGAAAATTCTTGTGCTATCTGAAATTTCTTGTGTTACCTGTTCAATTAAAATATAAATTTAATTTCTGAAATTAAAGACATAAAATTCTATACAGGCATTTAACTCATAGCACTCTGGAAAAGAAACATTCCTGTGACTGAAATAGATCCCTGCATGACTGTGAGTTTGTTAAGTCGACATACTGGTGCATCGATTTGTCAGTTTAGGAAAAATTGTGGCTAATTTTGAATTAATCATAAAATGAGAGTAGGAAAACCATTTACTGGTTAAATTATGGAACTCAAGGGGAAATTTTGAAAGCAAAGCACCTAGTCTGTTGTATTTATCAGAAACCTTTTGTCAGTTATGTTGATAGCGAGGCTACTGCATCAGTAAGCCGCTTGGATGTGGTCCTTCTACTTGAAAGGCTGCAGTGTGGTCCGAAGGGACAAACTTATGACTTGAGTTTGAATCCCAGTTCTTCCACTTACTAGCTGTGACACTGCACAAGGTAAGTAATTTGCTGCAAACAGCTTTGCCTTCTGCAAAACGGGATAGGAAATATCTACATGATAGCAATATCTTGCGGTGGTCTTATAAGTGTTAGTGGGTATAATGCCTAGCTGAGGAGTGCTCAACAGATAACCCTCTTTCTCCTTTCTTCTCCAGTCTCCTGAAATGGTATTTCCCCACGGCACATATTCTCCAAGAAGTTCTCCCCAGTTGGGGAGGTAAGAATAAATCTATAGGAGAAAAAAAACCAACCCACTATTTACGTACTGTTTATTGAATGCAAAACATTTCAAATTATAATGTCCGTAACTTCTCTCCAAAATTTGGTAGGCGGAGAAACAATTTGATTTTGAAACGAAATTTATTTCCTCAGTACTGCTACAATTAGTTATTGTGGAAACACCAGGTATTCTTATCTTGTTTGTATCCAGCCCACTTGAAGGATACAGGATATACATGCTCACTCAGGAAAAGTGGCTCATCATGCCTGATCTTCAAGGAATTTTGGGGTTTATCTACGAGGGACTGTATTCAGTAAGGGATGCTTGTGTAATCTGAAAAAGCCTGTCAGGTGATTTTTTGGAACAAACTCTTCTTTCTTTTTTAAAACAACCCTCTTGTATCCTGCCTATGATGTATGTCTCTCTTTCACTGCCTACTGTTTATTAGCTGTTGACTGTTCTTACTTCCCTGTTCTGTTCCCTCAGGTGACTTTTAAACATCTTCCAGAGAAGTGGCCCTCTTGTGGGAATTGCTACTAGATACACATTAACAGCAACCTTTCTTGAATATTTACCACAGGCCAGGCATTATGTCAAGCATATTACATGCTTCCTTTCATTTAAGCTTTTTTAATTAAAATTTCTTTCATTTACCCTTGGCATTCAGGTGTATACATTTCATTTAATCTTAACACACCTATGAAACTATTTTGTTATCCTCAATTCACAAATGAAATAATATAAAAAAGCAAAGTGATATACCAAGGTCAGTTAGTAAAGCGCAGAGCTGAGACCTGAACTCAGGTGTTCTGACTCTGACCCAAGCCCACTATCACTGGGCTAGACTGTTTACTTTGTTAGAAGACACGCTCTGAGCTGAATGACAGTTTAGGACATAAATGGACTATTTTCTTGCTTGAAGCACCTAAAGTTCTACTCTCCCTCTAATGTTCAAGTAAGAGCTATCCTACCAAGACTAGCGTGGGGGTGCTGGAAGAATTTCTGATGATTTTACTTGCCTAGAATATTCCAGGCAAGTAACACATCTTGTTCATGTTTATAACCCCAGCATTCTCTGGTGTAAATGTTGAACTGAAGTGAATATGTCACATGACTTGGAGTTCAATTATTCCTGTAGTTAAATTAAGGTAGGAAGGACTCAGACTATACAGCTAAAGGTTAATAATAGAAAAGGGAAAAGAAGCAAAGAATCTTATAAATGTCAAGTGAATAAGGGTAACAGAAATAGGAGGCAAGGTGGCTTCAAGGGAAATGGAGAACCCGCTGCCATTATCGACTGCACTGGTCATTATTTCTGAAAACAAAGTAGAAAGTGCCTCATGACAGAGTGCCTCATCAGCACTCTCGTCCCAGGTGATGGTCTGGGAAAGTTGAGAGAAAATCACAGTTGGCTCACGTTTAGCAGTATTAGGAAGTTCTTGTTCTGAATATAAGGGTGATTGATTATCTGGAAGCACATGAAATAGGCACTAAAATTGTCTGAGTAAATGGGGAGAGAGAAGTGGCTGTGAAGTAGGTGCTATTACTTTTATCACTAGACTGAATACAGTAAATATTAATAAAGTTAGCAAATCAAGTATTCCCTGTACCAGAGACATTTTCTAAAGTTAAATAAAACTGTTTGATGTAGAATTTGATAATGCCTCATGACTATTGAATGGATGCAGTTTTTAAGATGACTTACCTCATTAGATCTAAAACTTCTACCTTGCATTCCATGTTTCCAGAAAGCTAGCACACTGTCTTGTAGGCAAACTAGCAGGCAAGAACAGCTCAGTTACTGTTAATAGTACAAAGTTCAACTGATAAGCATCATTTCATCCCTCTCTGTCTTGCATAGCAATATTTCAATTAATAATTAATGTCAGTCACTCCATATTTATATGGCATTTTTACCTTTGAAATAAAAAAATACTATCTAGAATTTAGTCATATTTTTGACAAGAAAAAAGAAAATTTACCAAAAATATTTGTTAAAGAAATTTCTTGATGGAAAAAAAAAGGTTTATTGTTTTTGTTTTGTTTTTACCCTGGCTATGTGTTTTTAAATATGGATTACATTTTAACATTTTGAGCAGATGTCCCTTAAAACTGATTTCTTATCATCAGCATTTGCTTGGGGAGAGAGATGTTCTAGTTGGAGGAAAGAGTAAAAATAGAACCAGGAAGAAGACAAACTTCTACCAACAGATATACATGCAAATATCTTTATCTTACTGCTAAAGGACACCAGAGAAAGTGTGTATAAACAGTGAACTACCCCACCCATTTTCCCTAGCGCTATCTCATATATGATCATTTCATCTTATTTTTCCTGAATGTAATCATTTTAGAATACTAACTATGTAAGAAACCCCTTCTTGGAAAAAATTCTTGTCAAAATGAAGGAAGGAAATTCTATATACTACTTAAAACTTTCTGATCGGCAGATATAAGCCAAAAATACAATAGAGTATATTAACTAAATTTTAAAGTACTTATAGGAAAATTAGAAGAAATACAAATTCATAATTTTATGAAAAATAATTATTTCTCTTGAAAGTAAAAAATCTATAAAGAAGATAGTATTATTTGGGTTGTATCATAGTTATTAGCTATTTTAGAGAATGTATAAAAGTGAAGACTGATATTTACTATTATATCCTATATTTTAAAAAATGAGTCCTTAGTAATATATTTTTATAATATTGGGTAATTATCAAATAAATTATTTTAAGCAACTCATAATGCAATTAAACAAAAATATAAAACTGTGACTTGCCTATTGATTCAATCTGGAAATCAAAGGTGAGTTCTGATGACAATTTTCTGCTAGATTTTAATCTTCCTTGGAGGTTTACTATTTTTATGCAACCTAGAGAGAGAGAAAAAGTCACTGAGAAACTAAGGTAAGAGGAAACGTTATTAAAGTAAGATGTACATAAATAAAAACTTACAGTCCAAGCACACAAGAATGGTGTCTCTCTCCAGTTGGGTTACGTGAGTGACACTTGTCTGTGGAGTATCTGTAAAACAAACAAACTCAATAATCAACTTACAGAAAAAGGAATTATTAAAACACAGGACATTAAAAATAAAAGAATTCTGAACATCACTGAAGTTGAAATGGATATATATTTTCAGCTGAACATAGTGGCTGAACTAGGTTGCTTGTGTTCAGACTATGCAAGAGCTAAACTATGTGAGTGCTCAGTGGAGTATTAACTATAGTCATACTATTGGTGATATAATTATTTTTATTCATATGTGAAATAGGAGTCTAATCTTCTGCATTATTGTTATAACTAATATTTTATTTTAAGCTCAGGAGGCCAGGGACTATGCTTTGTATATCATTACCATATGGCGGTGCGTAGCACATGCAATAAATATTTATTGAATGAATGAATCAGTGAGGGGAACAAATTACTTTGAGCACAAATGAGTTTAAAAAAAACAAGTATTTTGAAAAGTATGAAGTACTACCAAAATGCAAAGAGGCATTATTTTTGTTATAATGATTTATCAAACTTCTTACAAACTGAAAATGTTCAACGACTTGATTTCCATCAAGTAAAATGAAGAATATCCCGAGCTTTGTATGAACATCAAAACTGAAACTGCCGAGTATATTCAAGTCTGGGAACCACTGGTTATATCTTATTATTTATTTTTTTAGGAATGTCTCACAAAACAGCAGAATACACTTTGGAAGACAGGAGGCAAAATCATGCTAGCTCTGTGAATTGTCTCTTCTTCTCGTGCGAATCCATAAACTGTCACAGAGCGACAGAAAGGAGCTCGATGAGAAGACGGAACCACTGGTTGTTTTAAAAGTCAAACAAATGACTGTCTTAAGTCAAGTCATCTTCCTTTTTCCAGTTTAATAAGTTACTCAAGATTGGATTTTTATGCACTAATGAGAGATATATAATACCTTTATTTTGCCTAATGAAAAATACTAAATTTATTACTTATAAATCTAGTATATGTCTTGGCCTTACTAAATCAATAAAAATCACAAACCTGATTCTGTAAACCACGAAGAGGTAGAATTTGGATTGACTGTTTCAAATCGAACCACTTGGTTGAAGTCTCTCCCTTTACTGACACCAACACAAACTAATGGGTACTCCTGTTCGGGAACTACCAGCATTTCAAACATTCTAAGTGGACATGGTATAGGAAAATCTATGTGCTAGAGAAAGAAATAAAAATATGTTAAACAAAGGAAAACGAAAGCCAAATAATTTCACGAGAACCCCACTAAGAATTTTTAGTTTTATGAAATATACAAAACAGATCTCTATTATAAATATTGCTTCTTGTCACAGAAACTTGGGGTATGCAGACAAATTCAAATTATGAAGTATCTTTATGAGGATTTTAAATTTAGCATTGCAAATTTTTTAAAGTTAAAAATTACTTAATTTTAGGATATTAGGCCTGGAGGGGAACTTACTAATTACATTCCAACCCCTCTCTTTTCAGAGTTGAAAACTGAGACCCAGAAACTGGGTGACTGGCCCATGGTCCCCCCCAAGCCCTTTGTGGCAGAGTCCTGTCTCCCAACTCAATGCTGCTTCAGTAACAAGCCTCTGCCTTCTAGTCTAACTGAGCAAAATGGCTCAGAAAACAGAAATGCAAATTAGCAAGAGACCCTCCTCTATAAGCGTGGTCAGAAAAAAACACACAAGAGAAGCTGAGCTCCATATCTCAAAGTGGTTATATTTAATAAATTAACTTAGTTATAATGCAGCCATTTTAATTTTACATAACATTTAAAATTATTTCTATAGTTCTATACAGAGATTAAATGAGATCATATTTTTGAAGTCTGGAAAACACTAATTTCATTAATAATCATCAGGGAATAAAACCATGAGGTACTATACATACCTACCAGAATGGCTAAACTCAAAAAGAACAACAACAACAAGCATTACTCAGAGAAGCAAACGAATGCTCATAAATTGGAGTATAAATTGGAATTGACCACACTGATTAATTATATTATCTGTTGATGTTGAGCATTCCTGAGGACTCTGCAATAACACTCCTAGTTTTATGTTCTAGAGAACACGAGTCCACACATGCACAGGAGATTTGTGGCTGGGATTTAAAGCTCTATGTGCACCTGTTGCTCCCACATCCCTTCCTTCCCCGTGACTGCTGGAGAGCCTTCATCAACACCCTCCAAGACCCCTCTCTCTAGTTCTCCCATTACCTGGGAGTATGCTTTGCATACAATCTGTCATATTTTTAATAAGGTAAAACACTTTAAATAATTCTCTTTGAAATGTGGTAAGAGCAGTAAAGCATTGAGAAAATAATGCTTTTGCTTAATTTTGTCAGCAAATAAGAAAACCGACAGATTTTGAACACTTCTGCTTAGCTTCCAATCCTAACGAAGCAATGAGTATGAGTCACTGACAGAAGAGGATTCCTGTGCAATCGTTTTAAATCCAGTAGCTGCTGGTGATAGTTTTTTAGGGTAGTGACTATATCTTACTCATCTTTGTCTCTCTAGTTAAACAGCACTGTGCCTGCTTTGTAATAAGAACAAAAATGTTTTTTTTTGAGAATGTCTTTAATTTATAAGTTTTATTTATGATAACAATTTTGTTTAGTGAAGCAAAAGCTTTGTCAGAAATGTCATTAAGAGGAAGGAAGGATATAGAAAGCATAAGAATCTTTTTGAACACATCTGATACGCGCTGTAGTATAGAAACATCATAAATACTTATCAAAATAATGTCAAATACAGAAACAACATACAGATAGTTTTGAGCAGAGAGACAGAGAAAGGAGAGTTGGGCTGAGATTAAAGGGGGCAGGTAAGGGCCTGTAGCTCAGGGAATTTAAGCGAGAAATCTTGAGGGAGACTTGCAAGTAGAAATGTACTGTAGGGAGAATCGAAGATGGCGGCATAGGTAAACACCGGAGATTGCCGCCATAAACAACCACTTCAAAAATACAACTAAAAGTCGGAACGGACATCAACCAGAACCACAGGAAGGCTGGCTGAGGAGAGACTCTTCAACTAGAAGCAAAAACAACAGCATTCCGACGCTCAGAGGAGGCGCAGTGTGGAAAATTTAAAGGTACGGTGGTGCGGTGGTGAGGTGGTGCGCACGCAAAGCGGGCTGGCGGCTGAGGGCGTGGTTGTCGTTTTCAATCAGGAGTGAGTCTCAGACTCTGGGCTACAGATCCGGGCGAGTCTCTAGGGACCCAGACTCAAACGGGAGAAGCGGGACTGTCTGGCTACGGCCCCTCCGAGGTTTGCAGCGGTTGTGGGGACAGAGAGGCAGAGCCCCTGGGGACGGACTGAGAGCGGCCATAGCGGCTCCCTCCCCCCGCCCTGTTGAGCCCGCCCCGCCCAGGCCCTGCGCACAGCCATTTGCCAATTGCCTCAGGCAAAGGCTGGATTAGCGCCTCCCCAGAAGACAGACGTTTTCTGCTCAGCTGATTCCTACAGCCAGTCGGCCTGGTGGTCAAATCCCTCTAGTGTTAACTACAACAATTAAGGCTTGGCTAGAACAAGACTGCGCACAGAGACCACAAGGGGGTGCACCAAGAAAGCATAAAAGATGCGGAGACAAAAAAACATGACAGAAATGGAGGATATGGAGCTAAGAATCGCAATTTTGAGGGCTTGCCATAAATTTGTGCAGAGCCTCACGAAAACTAATGAGACCCTTGATGCTACGATAAAGAAATTAGAAAGTAAGCATACACGGACTGAAATAAAGAATATTATACCCAATAGCAGACCAGAGGAGCTCAAGAATCAAACCAAAGATTCGACAAAAAACACCCAATTGGAAAAGCAAAATGAAAAAAGAATCCGAAAGTGTGAAGATAGTGTAAGGAGCCTCTGGGACAGCTTTAAGCGGACTAATATCAGAATTATTGGAGTGCCAGAAGATGAGAGACAGCAAGATATTGAAAACCTATTTCAAGAAATAATGGCAGAAAACTTCCCCCACCTGGAGAAAGAAATGGACTTACAGGTTCAAGAAGCGCAGAGAACCCCAAACAAAAGGAATCCAAAGAGGACCACACCAAGACACATCATCATTAAAATGCCAAGAGCAAAAGACAAAGAGAAAATCTTAAAAGCAGCAAGAGAAAGAGGCTCAATTACCTACAAGGGAATACCCATACGACTGTCAGCTGATTTCTCAACAGAAACTTTGCAGGCCAGAAGGGAATGGCAAGAAATATTCAAAGTGCCGAATACCAAGAACCTACAACCAAGATTACTTTATCCAGCAAAGCTATCATTCAGAATTGAAGGTCAGATAAAGAGCTTCACAGACAAGGAAAAGCTAAAGGAGTTCACCACCGCCAAACCAGTATTATATGAAATGCTGAAAGGTATCCTTTAAGAAGAGGAAGAAGAAGAAAAAGGTAAAGATACAAATTATGAACAACAAATATGCATCTATCAACAAATGAATCTAAGAATCAAGTGAATAAATAACCTGATGTACAGATTGAACTGGTGATTATAATAGAATCAGGGACATAGAAAGGGAATGGACTGACTACTCTTGGGGGGAAAAGGGGTGTGGGAGATGCGGGAAGTGACTGGACAAAAATCATGCACCTATGGATGAACACAGTGGGTGGGGAGTGAGGGTGGAGGGTGGGGTGGGAGCTGGAAGGAGGGGAGTTATGGGGGGAAAAAAGAGGAACAAATGTAATAATCTGAACAATAAAGATTTAAAAAAAAAAAAAGAAAAAAAAAAAAAAAGAAATGTACTGTAAATCTACTACCTTAAAATAGTAAGAAATAAAGGGCTCTGAAGACATGGGAAGCTTAAAAAGTGCCCATCCATGTTTTCTCCAGGCCAGGTAGATGACACAAGGAAGTATGGCCCTGACTAAGGAAGCCGAAGTGAAAGGTTTAATAACTTAATCTAGATAAAGTAGCAAAGAAACGAGCTTTAAAAAATCCATTTGGAATTTCCTTGGTGTGACTAAGCCTGTACTTCACAGAGTTTTTCCTCAAATTTAAGTTATAGCTGAGTAATACTAAATATTTTTAAAAATATTCATTAACTAGCACTGGTTGGACATCATCCCATGCATTGAAGGGGGATCCTGGTTGGGGGCTCAGTCCCAGGTCGGGGGTGTGCAGGAGGCGGCCTCAATGTTCTGCTCTCACATTGATGTTTCTCTCTCTCTCCCCCCTTCCTTTCTCTCTAAAAATTAATAAAATATTAAAACATATATTCATTAATTCAAGATTCTAGAGAAGCCCAGGCATAAAACAAAACAAAACAAAATAAAACAAAACAACTATCCAAGGGAAAGCCTGGGCAAATTAACAGGTAGGAATATAATCGAAATAAATAATTTCCCCCTCATACGGCATCCCCGTCCTCCCTCGGCCAAACTGTGATGGAGCAGGTCAAGCAGAGAACATACTCAAGCATTTCCCTGCTCTTTTAGCACATATTCTCGACCCTATCAGACTATACATAGATTTGCCAGACACTATTTCTAGCTCCTACTGCCATATCCCTACACTATTTCTCTAGTGCAGTGGTTCTCAACCTTCCTAATGCCACGACCCTTTAATACAGCTCCTCATGTTGTGGTGACCCCCAACCATAAATTTATTTTCGTTGCTACTTCATAACTGTAATTTTGCTACTGTTATGAATTATAATGTTAATAATTGATATGCAGGATATATTTAGGCGACCCCTGAGAAAGGGTCATTCGACCCCCAAAGAGGTCGCGACCCACAGGTTGAGAACTGCTGCTCTAGTGTCTTTCAAAACCTTTTTCAGGCCAAGTGAGTTCCTTACAATTGGGCAGATTTCCACTACCTTGCCACATAATCCAAAATCATTAAGTTAACTTGAGAATTAACTGGGAAAAAAAATTTTTTGAAAGAACAGGAAATTGGGTTTAACTCAGCTTTTATATTAAGAATGACTTAGGTTGACTTTCATGCTTACCTTAATTAACATGAATTTCTGCATTGGTTCAACCCATTCCAATAGAACAATGCTAGTCTGAAGTGCCCCACATAGGTATTTATGGCCTGTGTAAGGATTTCTCACTGTCGAGGCAAAAAAATATAGTAAGTTCTCTTATGATACAAAGTCCTTACGATAATAGTTACATGCTCCAAAAACAAACAAACAAAAGCTGGCTGCCAGTTCAATTTCTTAGTTAAACTACAGGATGCAAAAGAAATACTGCCTCAGGGAACAGCATGAAACTCTCTCATCACTTGCACAATTTTTGTTTGTCTGCACACATGAATTTGCTGGTAGTTATGAGACCTGGGGGCCAGAAGAAGGACTTAGGTCTTAAGGTAGCAGGAAGATTTGGGGAGAAGTTGCCAAATTGACAGGCTATAGCACATTTAGGGACTAGTGATTCAGGGTGCTTTTGGTAGTAATGTTCAGAGGCAGTAATGCTTTGGTTATAACAATACGATGACATAAATCACATCTCAAAATACAGATTTAAAAATAATAAAACTGCATTGTCTAAAGAGTTTTTTAAGGGAAGAAAACTATTTTTTTTTTGTTTTTGCTATATGCAAATAAAACAGCTAGTTATTATGGGATGAGTGAGGAATTTGGGATAGAAGTATGTAAATAGGGAAATTCAACCATCACAGCATAAGGTTTCACAATTAAAGGTATTAAAATATATGCTGACTGACTATCTGCAGTCTCATAAGCCATTACAAAGCACAATGGTGAATGGTAAATAACAGGTCCTTTGAAAAATAGGGTGTCATAAAGTGCTGTAATAAAAAGTTATCCTACGTTCTCCATTTATCCAGTCAATAAATTATTTGCAAAACAACTGTTTTGTGCAAGGTATTATATTAGGTTTAGTTTACATGGAGACAGAATTCAAGACATTTGTTACTTCGGGCGGGGCGGGGGGGGGGGGGGTGTGTGTGTGGAGGGATGAAAAACCTATTGCTGGCAGAATGCCCTGGAGTACTTTTTACACTCGGTTTAAAAATAAGCCCCTTCGTGTTTTCTTTTCCACTTTGTGAAGCAGAAGAACCACACATGATTGGACAGTTTACTTACCAACACAACACTTCTGACACCACTTGGTTTCAGGGATTTTTGCTGATACAGCAAATTTCCTAAATGTAAATGAAAATTAATATATAATACATGTAGGTAAAGTGAGTATATGATAATGAAACTGCTCTAGATCAGTGGAGAAGAAATTAGTTTTTCCAAAACTGGTGCTGACATAATAGGTCATTTATTAAAAACCAGAGGCCCGGCGCACGGATTCGTGCCCCAGTGGGGTTCCTCGGCCTGGCCTGTGCTCTCTTGAATCAGTGACCCCTTGGGGATGTTGGACTGCTGGTTTCGGCCTGATCCCCACAGGCCAGGCCGAGGGACACCACTGGGGCACGAATCTGTGCACCGGGCCTCTAGTATGCATAAGATCTTTGGTTAATCTCCTCCCACCCTTCCCCTTACCCCTTCCCTCTGAGATTCATCTGTCTATTCCATGTTTCTATCCCTGTGCATTGAGCATCTGCCCCCTGGTGGTCAGTGCGCATCATAACTACTGGTTGCTTAGGCTTTTATATTTATAGAGATAGATAAGTGTAAATTGGATCCCTTTCTCAATTCCCCCTTTAATCAATTCTAAATGGATTAAAGTTTAAATATGAAAAACAAAACTATCAAATATTTAGACTGTAGAAGATGATGACCTCAGGATTTCTTTAAAAAATGCAGAGAGGACAAATCATACAGGAAAATACTGATAATCTTTAATTGAAATTTTTCCACAGAGGCATCTCAAGCTACAGGTGGCATTTGATTTGGTGAGTGAACTTGTTGAACACATTGAGAACTCTGGTTTACAAAAAGTTACCACTGAGAAAGTGAAAAGCTAAGCCACAAACTGGGAAAAGATCTTTTTAGCACATATAATAAATTTAGGCTATGTAAAAATTTGTCTTATCACTAAGACAATTCATAAGAACTTTGTTAAAAAAATATTTTATTGATTTTTTACAGAGAGGAAGGGAGAGGGATAGAGAGTTAGAAACATCAATGAAACAGAAACACTGACTGGCTGCCTCCTGCACACCCCCCACTGGGGATGTGCCCACAACCAAGGTACATGCCCTTGCCCGGAATCAGACCTGGGACCCTTCAGTCCGCAGGCCGACGCTCTATCCGCTGAGCCAAACCCGCTAGGGCCATAAGAACTTTTTATTTAGACATTTTTATTTCCCTACTCAGAAAAAGTGGGATGTAGATTTTCTGCAAAGTACTTTAGGAGATTTGCAAATATTCAAATTTACTGTGCAAAAATCCATTTAAAATGATATTTTTAAACTACAATAAAAAAAACAGTCAAATATCTTTTATAATAAAAGTTAATAAGACTGCTATATATAATTTTATAATATAAAGTTAATATAATAAAAGTTAATATACCAAGTGGTACAATCCTCAAATTATTCTCCTCCATGTCTGTACACATATTTAAACTTTTAAATGTGTCATAGATTAGATGTCATTACTCCGCACCATTTTATTTTATTTTTTTTAAAATAAGAGTTGTGTTTTGCTGGTAACAAAGCTATACTGGGAAGAATTTTACATTTATCAAGTAATCTAATTTATGACTGATACTTTATAAAAAATGCCCCTTTTATTTATGCCGGAGTTTCATACAGCTTAAAGCAAAACAAAAATTCCCACATCCTTAAGCAAACTGCTTGAACCAAAGTCCTTTTGAGAGTTTTAAAAATCTGAACCAAGCCCCTGATAGATCTCCATGGGTGTCATAACGTTCCTGGTTCACACTTGTGAACTTGTTCCCCGGCTCCCAAGGTTCACTAAGGGGTTAGGTTACTGAATCATCAAAACCCAGGAGGATTAACTGACTGCCAGAATCTGAAAGATCATAAAGGAGAACACGTGTGAAAATGCATTACTTCTTATAATTTTTCATTATACCTAATTTCTACTAACCTAAACTGAGTGCTTTTTCAACTTCTATAGTATAACTACCTATTAGAGTGACAACATGTTATGTTTAAGGATGCAAACAATTAGATGTACAGTTACCTTGGCAGTATTCTGTCAGGGAGTTTGTGTGCTGGAATAGCAACAGGTAACTTTTGCATTTGTCTTGCATAATCAAAAAGCCCTGGTAAATTATGGGAATAAAGCTGAGAAGCTTTACCTGTAGAGAAAAATAAACATAACATAAAAGCTAATAATATAAATAGGAACAACTGTAAGGTTCTTAAATACTAAAAGACTTACCAGATATTGATAATAAGCAATTGTTCATTACATACAACCATGTACACCTTCGGGGAAATAGCTGATAAAAAAAACCAAAAACACAAGGTTTACAAAGGATATTAGGTAACAGCAATGTAATATGTGCATATTAACCTAAGCTGTCATATCAATAGGTCAGTTTTTAAAACAGAAACTTATTTTGAATAGAAATTCATTTTACAAGGCATTTAAAACAAGATGACACACATACATGCTCATTTATATGGGAGGGAAACAATAAATTAGCAGTGCAATTTCATTATCTAAGTCTTCACTTGCTATGATTAGCTCGAGCCTGGTTTATGATAAGGACTAGGTAATCCCAAACTCCTTGGAAAAGGACATTTTCAAACAGTGTCTATGCCTTTATTTTGGTTCTAGGGTTAGATAGCTAAGACTGTCTTGTGTACTTCCCCCAAAATGTTCTTATGTATGCATATGAACACGCAGGGCTTTTGGAACAGAAGGACAGGAGGATCACAGTGCAGTGGAACATAGGCGCAGAGGAAAATGGCTGAGAGAATATGATAAAAACTTATCAATTATGAAGGATACATATATGGAATTCATTACTGAAATCTAGTACTTAAGAACTGAGAGACATCCCTGAAAGCTTGAAAGTGATTAGTTTTTAGGGCAAAGGGAATTTTATGGAACATAGTCCATGTACTTTGAAGAAAAAAATCACTGCTCTCATTTGGATACTTCATCATGAGCATCAGTGGGTCTCAAAGTGGTCCTTGCCCCAGCATAAGCATCACCTGGGCATTTGTTAGAAATGGAAATCCCTGGACCTCACTCCAAACTTACTGAATAGACGTTCTGAAGGTAGGCCCAGCAATCTGTTTCAACCAGCCCTTCAGGTAATTCTGATGTACAGTGAAGTTTGAGAACCACTGATGAGTGTAATCAAAGCATTCTGATTTAATAAGCTTAGCTACTGGCTTTGCTCTGGAAATTCCTACTAGGCTACTCCAAAATAGATTGGGATGAGGGTGGGGGATGGAGAGAATGAAGAAGTAAGTGAGGAAACATATCAAGGCCTGTAAGGACATTAACCTCTGTCTCTCTTGCAACCTTCTACTCATGGTCATTTATGGTCCATTTCAAATGTTTCTCCCCATCTCCCCCCAGGAGGTGCTAGTGACTTCTGCCTCTGTGGCCTCTACCTTGTACCACATCTAACTGTGTGGTGCAGTTATTGGTTTATGTGTCTGTTTCCTCTATTAGATCATGAGCTCCTTAAGGGTAAGGACTGGTATATGAATGTCTTCAGTATCCAGTAAATAGAACATGCTCTATAAAGGTTTTATGAATGAGAGGCAGCAAATCACAGAATTTAAATTATTTCTTATCTATTGTCTACTTATAATAACTTAACAATTAATAATAAGAAAAAACACAAAATAACATACCTGTTCCATTGATGTTTCATGAAGTTCATTAAGATTCAAGGTATAAATCCCTTCTTCGGCACCAAATATCAAGTACTGATCTGAAATGACAAAAATAATTCACTGATTTTGAGATATACCACTTTAAATTTAGGGTCTAAAATTGAGTAAATATGCATTAGGAAAAAATAACTGATTGATAAGAATTACATATTTTTTATTTTAATGTGTATAAGTGGTTAGACACTCTAACTTAATGAACTGAATTATATGCAAATATTACCCTGAAAGCAGTGAAGAAACTTTTATGTAAAAAACATTTTGAAGAGTGGCAAGCTGGACTTCTCACCCACCGGAGGGTGCTAAGGACTGGCAGAGAATCTGGTTCCTTTTTTAAAATTCCTTAGGATTATGTACAACTGACAGAATGTAAATCAAGAACAGCTGATACAGATTCGAAATTTGTGCAAATGGACTATTACTATTATAAGCACTGATATAAAAAAAGAACTGACTTGTGCCCATTTAGAAGTTCACTAAAACTTGGATACTTGCTAGAGTACTTGGTATCTTCTAGAAAATACCAGAAGTTCGGTCATGGTCTTGTTTGGTCTGTTTTTACAACATACGCTTCTCCAGATTAAACTGAAGTACAGAGAACAACTCAGAATGCATGAGCACTCCAGCACTGCCCGGTGTTCAGGATTAGTTCTGGTATTTACAGGCACAGGCTGTGGTCAGACAACTGAACTGGCTTCGAGCTGCAGCTCTACCACCGAATGGCTGGGACCCTCTGAGTGTCATTCTCTCTACCTGTGAAATGAAAGTACCTATACCTTGGATTCTTAAGGTTTAGAGAGACAGAGAGAGAGAGGGGGGGGGGCCAGGGGGAGAGGGGGAGAGAGAGAGAGGGGGGAGCGAGGGGGAGAGGGGGAGAGAGAGAGAGAGACGGACGAGGGAGGGGGGGCGGGGGAGAGAGGGAGAGAGGGAGAGAGGGAGAGAGAGAGAGAGAGAGAGAGAGAGACGGACGAGGGAGGGGGCGGGGGAGAGAGGGAGAGAGGGAGAGAGGGAGAGGGAGAGAGAGAGAGAGAGAGAGAGAGAGAGAGACGGACGAGGGAGGGGGCGGGGGAGAGAGGGAGAGAGGGAGAGAGGGAGAGAGAGAGAGAGAGAGAGAGAGACGGACGGACGAGGGAGGGGGCGGGGGAGAGAGGGAGAGAGGGAGAGAGAGAGAGAGAGAGAGAGAGAGACACGGACGGACGAGGGAGGGGGCGGGGGAGAGAGGGAGAGAGAGAGAGAGAGAGAGAGAGAGACACGGACGGACGAGGGAGGGGGCGGGGGAGAGAGGGAGAGAGGGAGAGAGAGAGAGAGAGAGAGAGAGACGGGCGAGGGAGGGGGCGGGGGAGAGAGGGAGAGAGGGAGAGAGAGAGAGAGAAAATCTTACATAGTTATTAAGATACAGATATTATAATCTTTAGTGCCTAAGGACAACTATTGTTATTATGACCCTTTTAAGGTGAGAGATCCTCTAAAGTGGTCACCAGATCCTGAATCCTCAGTAGTTAAATTCCTTTAGCAATGGCCGTGTCTAAAGCACAGATATTGAATGATTGTGCTGTAGAAAGGAAGAAACTTTCTTGGAGGAAATTAAGGTGGCAGAGAGTGCATGGCTTCACTATATTGATATAGGGACTGCATGGTGAAAAATTTTTTTAAAGATTTTTTATTGATTTTTAGAGAGAGAGAAGGGAGAGGGAGAGAGAGAGATAAACATCGATGTGAGAGTGAGACATTGATTAGCTGCCTTCTGCACATTCCCTACCAGGGATTGAGCCCGGAACCTGGGCATGTGCCCTCACCAGGAATTGAACCAGCAACCTTTGGGTGTGTATGGGATGATGCCCAACCAACTGAGTCAGGGCTACACAGTAAAATTTTAATGTCATGTGTCACCTCAAGCACTGCTAATAGCATAAAAAAAATTCACCTTAAAAATGTTTTTAATTGTAACAAAAATTTTCTCAGAAAGATTCAGAAAATAAATAAAATCAAATGCTTTCATGGCCTCAACTTTAAAAAACAATTAGAAAGATAACAGATAAAAACATATAGTACTACCTCTGGTATCGGGGTTTATCCATGATGTTGCACAGTGAATTTTCAAGGGACACCCATTAAAAACCTTTGAAAAACAAGCACCCATCTAGAAAAATGAAGAATAAACAAATTAAGCTACCAAGCCACAGTCCTTTGCCTTACAGTGGTACCTCAAAGGGTCCAGGCACAACAGTGAGTGTCAACTGACACAAGATTTTACTTAAAAGAGTTATTTTATTTTCCCTATCTTCTCAAATAAACGAAGCAGTGATAGCAAGCAATTCTGAACAATAGTTTATGTATGGAAATATTACTTACATATCAAGAGCAATATAATATTCCTTGGTAAGAAGAAAATCATAATCTCTACAAAGGTAAAAATTTTCTTATTTGGTTCTATGAGCCTAAAATCAGTGAATTTAGTATTAAAAAGTAAAAGAAGTATGATTGATTTAAAAATTCATACATGTAATTCAATCTCAAAACATACAAACTCACTTTAAAAAAAAATTGAGCAATCTGATGATTTTCCCTGGAAGGATTCAACAGAAAAAGCTTTATTCTTTGATGTTGATATTTATTTGAGGCCATTTACAAATCTTTCAGAAAGTACCTTATAATGAAAATCAGTATCACTCATTTTAACTTTTTATCTTCAAAGAGTAAAACATTAATTTTCAGGTAAGAATAAACACAATTAAGAATGCTTTCTCATTTAGTCATGTTTACTACCAACAACTTGTGAGAAAAAGAACATACAAATATTTGGTCGGAAGAACATGTGCTTCATTTTATATCACTAATGTTTTCTTTACAAAAGTGGAGATAATCCAGAGTGGGGAAAAAGGAGGCTTACAGTTGTTTGTATGCAATATAACATAAACATTAATAAGTAATCATACAGGAATAAACTCTTGTGTTTCGTGTAATCACAACAGTAAACCTACTTTTGCCCCCACCCTGTACGCTGAGAAAACACATCACTAGTTGACTATAATGGATTAAAAATATTAACCTAAAATATATACATCTTAAGATTTCCTTTATCCTCAAAAACATACCAACCAATATTTCAAAGGCTTTTGTACCAAAAAAAGAATAACAGCCAGGCAATACCATGAGGTGGCAGTATACTGTTAAAAAATGTTTTTATGGTGTAGGGCAGAGATTATATTGCTTTGCTAACAAATAATCAAATTATCCATTCAGATAGCTACCAAAAGTCGTATGTTAAAGTAATGCCAAACCCTCTAAAAACCCTCGCGACAAAACGGGCTACAAAACAAACGAGTCTCAGCCGTAAGTGGAGTGGTCACTTGGCCCTGTCTGGCGTTCCCTACTCACCAGCTCCGCCCCGTGAACGGCATACCTGCCTAACAGTTCTATCTTGTAGCCAGATAGGAAATGCCATCCTTACTGTACACATAGCTCCGCTAGACTTGGGAGCTCTTTAAATTCAAAGCTTCTTTTATTTTGTAAGATATAAATAGTTATTTAGATCTTTATACTAATTAAAAAGTAAAGTTAAAAAGTAAAAAGGCTAGAAAAGTATAGTTGGGAGGTTAAAAACTAGAAAAACTATGGACATCGAGTGTTAGGCAGTTTTGGATTATCGCTTTGTAGAAGTGAAAATGTAGTCTGTCTGTACTAACCTAAAGCCACACTGAGTTAAAATAATTTTAATCCTAGGACAGTATGGTCTAATAAAAAACCACCACCTACAGCAGAGCACATTATAGGACATCTAAGATCTAACTGTTGGTCTCGTTAGAGTTGTAGGTCTTATTAGAGTTAGGTGACGTTTTGTGATCTGGGTGACTAAGACATTTACCCTAAAATTCAATGTTTTGATAATTGAAAACATGTTAGAAAAAGTGTTGTATCTACATCCTGTACTTCCTATTATATCCATATGCCTTTTTCACATTTCTTCAACAGTATCTGCAAGGAAGTTATTAATAAAGTTTGGAATAAAGGAACTTTAAAATGTATAGTTTTATCATAATTTTATTTGGAAAACTACTTTTTAGATGTAATAAATATTAAAATTACCAATCTTATAGATTTTTTCAACAATCATGGAGGTTCTTTCAAATAGGCAAATGATCTAACCAAAGGTACACATATGAGCAATTGTTTATCACTATATTTACTTTGAAAACTTCAGCTATTTGATATTTATACTTACATGCACTTTAGGTGTTGGGGGTAGACCGTTACTAATAGGCTTCTAGAAAAAGAACACATGCATGATTACACCTCTTTTGTTGCTGTTTGGCATAACAAACACACATATTAGAATAAAATAGACAAATACATTCTTTTTGTAAAACAAAACACTGTAGAT
Source organism: Myotis yumanensis (assembly GCF_028538775.1). Classification (NCBI taxonomy): domain Eukaryota; kingdom Metazoa; phylum Chordata; class Mammalia; order Chiroptera; family Vespertilionidae; genus Myotis; species Myotis yumanensis. The sequence continues at coordinate 19,370,070 of NW_027223762.1, forward strand.
AAGGCTGAAGTTCCCTATAAATCTCCCACAGTCCACTTATTCCTAGTACCTGTGCCTCACAAAACCAGGTTAGTGTCTATCCTTCCAAAACTTTCTCTAGCCAATTATATGCACTCATGTATTTGTGTATCCTTCCAGACTTTTTGTATATATTCATATAAATGCCCCCACAGAAAGTACTGTTTTTGTGTGTGTTTAAGAACAATAATAGTTATGCACTAAAGTGCAACTTGTTCTTTGCCTTAATACTGGGCCTTGGACAGCATTTCATACCAGTACATACAGATCTGGTGCATTTGTTTTAACTGTGGCACAGCATGACTATGACATAATTCAGCTATTCCCTAATTGGTATTGAGTAATTAGGTTACTTTCAATTCATTACTGTAACAACAATATGGAAGCCATCACCCTTGCCTATACCTTACTATGCAATGTATGAACGTTTGTTTGTTTTTTAAACCTCATCCAAGGACTTTTTTCCCATTGATTTCCAGAGAGTGGAAGGGAGGGAGGAGAAGAGAGAGAGAAACATTGATGTGAGAGAGACACATCAATTGGTTGCCTCCTGTACTTGCCCTTAAGCAGCTGAGGAATCTGCACCTGAGGTATGTGTCCTTGACCAGGAATTGAACCCACGACCCTTTGGTCCCCAGGCCAACGCTCAACCACTAAGCAACTGGCCAGAGCTGTGTGAATGTTTTTTAGGGTATAACGTGAGAAATAAAACTATTGGAACATGGGATCTGTACCTTTTACATTTTAGTGGATACCGACTGCCAAACTTTCACAGTGCCCACATCACATCACACCCACCGGTAATACATGAGAGTACTGGTTCCTTATAGTCTCACAGACACTTAACATTTGTTATCAAACTGATTAGTAAAAAATATTTTGTCATTCATTTGCATGCCTCTGATTTCTAGGAGGGTTGAGAATCTTTCTAAAAAAATGTTTATTGGCTCTCTGTATTTGCTCTTCTGTACATTTTTTTTTCATGTATTTTTTACTAAGTTACCTTTTTCTTATCTATTAGCTGGAGTTCTTGATATAATCTAGATTTGAATACAGTATCTAATATATATATTACAAATGTGTTCTTCTAGTCTGTAGATTATCTTCACTTTGCTCACAATGTATTTTATTAATTGAAGTTTTACATTTTGATTTATTCAAATATATTAACCATTGGTCAGCATATACTGATAATTACAAGAGCAAAAATAGCACATATGCTCACCTACAATATTCTCAAGAATATTAGATGTTTTCCCAAGGAGCTACATTTCTAGAGTATATGATTTGTCCCCTGGAGAAAGAATCTCTTTGGGAGAGAATATACTTTAAGTATAAATTGTATTAAAGTCTAGATTTCTTTCAAGGTTAACCTGAATAGCTTTTTAAGGAATGACTTGTATTTTTCTCTCCATCTGACATAAATCAGAACTATTTAAATGATACAACAAAATTAACTAAAAAGCTGCTGTTGATTTCATAATTCTGTGATATGATACAAATATTCTGTGTAGTACCACTTATATGAGTAACTATTAGACACTTCTGAAATTGACTATATACAATTTTACTTTGTAGATCCGTTTATGAGAATATACAGCCTGTTACTGCCACAAATTTCTGATAATATTTTTTCCATTTGGCAAGTACTCTATGTACTTATTTTTATATTTATGTTCCTAAATTACCTTCTATCATCTATTTTGTGAAACATTATTTTTAATTAGGGAGCTCTGAATGTTATAACTGTTCGATTTAAGTACTAACAGAATTGGCTGTAAATAATTCCAATAAGCTGCACAAATGGTAATCATGTTTCAGTATATCATGGATACTGTTTATCCTGTGATACAATCATGAAATATTTATTTCAGAATTATTAAGATGTTAGTTTAACTAGGAGTTTCTTATACTTCTTAAATAAGGTAACAGAAAAGCAAATTAAAAATGCACATATAATAAAATGTATACATCTTTCAAGGTTATTATACTTTGCAGAGCCATTACATTTTTGTACTACATTAGCAGGGCTGCTAAAATTTAAACTGATGAAAGCAAAAAAGGCACTGCTCAGTAGAAAAGACTCTATTAAACCCATTTCTGAAGGATACTTTACCCTTTTGCTAAAAATGTCATAAATTTCACAAATTACAAATGGACAACCCTAGTCAAATGCCTTAATTGAATTATTAAAAACAGTATGTCATATTCTATTGTGAATTCTTTAACAGTTAAACAACTATAGTACAAAGCCTCAACACTGTTTACTGTGCAAAACCACAGGTATATGCACATAAATATATTAAAAGTACTATAAATTTCTATAAAACTAACAACAAATACTAGTATACACTAAGACTTCAAAAATACTGTCTCATCTCATGATCGTATTGGCATCCGCTGAATTGGGGGTTTTAAGAATTTTTTGTTGTTTTAAGTTCTATGACAACAGATTTGCTTTCTGATGATGAAGAGCAAATTCTTTACAAATGTTAAAAAAATTTTAATCTCCCCGATAAATACTATTTATGTTTTAACTAGAGGCCCAGTGCACGAAAATTTGTGCACTCGGGGGGGGTGGGGGGGTTCCCTCAGCCCGGCCTGCACCCTCTCGCAGTCTGGGACCCCTTGGGGGATTGTCACCTACCGGCTTAGGCTCTGATCCCCGGGGGATCAGGCCTAAGCCATCAGTTGGACATCCTTAGTGCTGCTGAGGAGGCAGGAGAGGCTCCCGCCATCGCTGCTGAACTTGCAGCCATCAGCCCGGCTTGGGACTGAGTGGAGCTCCCCCTGTGGGAGCGCACTGACCACCAGGGGGCAGCTCCTGAGTTGAGCGTCTGCTCCCTGGTGGTCAGTGTGCGTCATAGCAACTGATTGGTCTGCTGTTACGGTCAATTTGCATATTACCCTTTTATTAGATAGGATAGTTATGTTATGTGTTTTATCTTGCATTTATAACAGATAGCTTCTACAGCTAATTTCATCTTTCTTGAAGTGATATCTACTAGAAAATAATCTTAATTTTTCTTCCTTGTTAGCTATTCCAAGTAAGAGTAGTAATATCACAAACTGCATAATCTATAGTTAGAAATTTATCCTAGGCTAGAAGCTATAGTTTTCCTTATCTGTCCATGTCCTTGTTTCCCAAACTTCCTGACACTGTAAAAGGGACTTTTAAGGAACAATGAAAAAAACAATAGCTATTTTCTGAACAATCACAAGAAGACTAAGTGTTTACTTGCATGCAGGTCACAAATTGGCCTAAATAATTCAAATAGAAAGCCATCATTCAAGTTTACCATAGAGCAAAGTTACTTTTTTTAAAGATTTAAACAATTCATATTATTATAATTAATACACTAAAATACCAACATAACTAATTATAAAACATACAATTGCTGTAGCTCACTAATTACAATTGCAAACCTAACCTAGTAGTGAAAAAGAAAACAAATACAAGTAGACTTTATGAATATAAATACCTACTGGTACATCTTTCTTTTCTTTCCTTGAAAGGTTTGTTCCTCTATGTTCATTCTGTTGTTGATATAATGATCCATCTCGTTCACCATTTAACTGGAAGGAGCCCACTCCATTTCCTTCAATAAGATGTTTAAATATATTAAAAAAAGGACTAACTTTCACTCAGAAAATGTAGGAAAGAAAAACATCTCTGTGAAAGTTTCAGCCTTCATTTGGGATCACCCAATTAGAATATTTAGCACTGAATTAAGAAGTCTTACATATGTGCTCTTATACTTATATCTTTATTTCTTTCATATAGGCAAATTTATTTATTTATTTATTTATTTATTTATTTATTCACATACTTACTTATTTTTTAATCCTCACCCAACTTACTTACTTATTTTTTTAATCCTCACCCAAGGATATTTTTAAGTAGAAGAGAGAGGGAAAGACAGAGAGAAACATCAATGTGAGAGAAACACACTGATTGGTTGCCTCCTGCAGGAGACCCTACCAGGGCCTGGGCCAGGAAGGAGCCTGAAACCAAAGTATGTGCCCTTGACCTGAATCAAACCCGGAACCCTTGGTCCACAGGCTGATGCTCTATCCAATGAGCCAAACCGGCTAGGATCATATGGGCAAATTTAAATTCAGGTTGTATCATATTATTAGTGTTAAGAAGACAAAAAAGAAACACTTTCAGGAAAGGAGCAATTTAGAGTATGTTATCAAAGAAACTTTCATTGCTCTTTTTTTTTAACAACTTCTTTTGCATAATACGCAAGAAACTTTACAGTATTAACACAGCATCCTCTATTATTAAATGATTTTTTAAATGATTAAATGAAATAAAACAAAGGAGTTAGCCAAAATATCCTTTTACTAAAACAGAAGTGCCCTACAATCAATACACATTTTCCTTGTTTGTTTAGAATTTAAATTTCTTTTGTTGCCCAACTACAGATAAATGATGAAATGGACATAAACAATTCTCCAAAAGAGGAAAGGCTAGATATGAAATAAAAAACAAGGGGCAAGCCCTGGCTGGTTTAGCTCAGTGGACAGAGCGTCGGCCTGCAGACTGAAAGGTCCCAGGTTCGATTCTGGTCAAGGGCATGTACCGCGGTTGTGGGCATATCCCCAGTGGGGGGTGTGCAGGAGGCAGCTGATCGATATTTCTCTCTCATCAATGTTTCTAACTCTCTATCCCTCTCCCTTCCTCTCTGTTAAAAAATCACTAAAATATATTTAACAAAAACAACAACAACAAAAAAAAAACAAGAAGCAAAATATCCCAAACTAGGCCACAGGTCATCCTGTCATAAAAACACTTTAAACCATGAAGCAAAAGGCAGAAAACATCTCTAGAGCTATAGCCTTCCTTCTTCCCTCCTCAAAGGAATTTCAAATAATCTCTTAAAAGATTCCCTCCATTTTTTTCATACGGTATGAAAACCTATTTCACCCTCCCTTCCCCCATTACCTAAAGCAACAGGCTTTTGTGGAGGCAATCTGGGAGGTGGTGGTCTAGGCGGGACTTGGGATGGTTTAGCTGGGCTCTCTGACATGGGACACCTCTTGATTGTTCCTTGATTATCATCCTCAGTAGAATGAGTTTCCTGGGGTATGAATATGGACTTAGGCTGAAATAATACAGAAAAGGACACCAATGATTAAACATGAAATTACTCATGTTTCATTAAACATAAAAAATACTAAAGTAAATATTATTATATATCAGAAGCTTTTAAACTGTGTATACTAGCAGAGTTTCAAGGTTATTCAACTATCTGATTCAGATGATCTCAATACATATTTTAAAATTATACACTAAAATACTTTCTCAGGAAAAAAAAAAAAGAGACCTCTTTCTATTAATTCCTTACAAGCCTTCCCACTTAGACTTGCCAAATAAAAATATTCTGGTCTTTCTTATCTCCAATTTAAATGAGTCTCTTTTTATTTTAAACATTCAGGCTATTCAGCTCCTTACAAGACTAATCTAAACTGTCTCTTTTAAATGGCTCAATGTCTTTTATGTTAATGCTTAATCTTTCGGACTGGGGGTAGAAGGAGATATCAATTAAAATTTTATTGTCATGGAGAATACTAATAAAAGATGTCTGAGAAACTTTCTGTTCAGACAATTATGAAACCTCCACCAGCAGGAGGTTTGGAGAGTTTATAAATTCTTATAAATATGTCCTTTATTAGGAATATTACTTAACACTTATCTCTTTGAGATTCAGATCTTTATACTTAAGCTAATATAATACTATACTAGCAAGTGCAGTATTATCTATCTGTGTGAATCATGATTTCTCAAAAGTAAGAAATGAAAACAAAATGTAGTAATATATTGGATGCCAAGACTATTCAGACTCTAATTCTCATTTATAACCCATGATGTCAAAACTTATAAAACCAACAGCTCACTTTATAAACAGTTCATTCTGTAATTAAAATTTGCTATGCATAAGCTTATAAAATAAATTTATATTAACTCCTTTTATCTTAAAAAAAAAACTCTCATCTGTTGGAATAATCTATTATTTCTGTGATGCTTTTGTTTGGCAAAAGGATTTCATTGATAAAAAAATTGAAAATTAATGACCTATTTTTAATTTAAAAGTACCTTCTGAAAATTAAATATCTGTGATAAAACACTATTCTTTACTCATTCTCAGGGCATCAGTTACTAGATTGTAGATTTTGAGGAACAAAATCTTATTTAAAAATATAAGTTGCCCGACAGGCGTAGCTCAGTGGTTGAGTGTTGACCTATGAACCAGGAGGTCAAGGTTCGATTCTCAGTCTGGGCACAATCCCTGGTTGTGGGCTCAATCCCAAGTAGGGAGTGTGCAGAAGGCAGATAATCAATCTCTCTCATCACTGATGTGTCTATCTCTCTTTCTCCCTCTCTGAAATAAAAAAATATATACATATTTTAGAAAAAAAAAAGTTTCCTAAACTAAGTGAAATACTACTAATTCATTAATATAATTTTTTTCATGTACAAATTTCTAGAACTTATTTAGAATAAACAATAAGTGGCAAGTTGGATAATTAAAAAGGAGAAACAATAATAACACAATTATCGACTTATATCATGATTAGTTAGTAACTTCTTCATGATGTTTCTTTGTGGGTCCCAAGTGAAAATAAGCTACAGAGTAAATATTAATACAGTATCAAATAATCACACACATACACAAACAAATTCAAATTGAAAAATAAATCTGTCTACCTTTGGTGGCAAAGGAGGTGGAACTTTTGCTTTCATGGTTGAACTATAAAAATATAAAAGTTTAGAATTAGAACTCTTTATTTTATAAGAAAAATCATTACTAAACTATAATTAATTTTTCAAAGTTATGAAAGAAAAAATTGTATAACAAGTTACTTTTTTCTAAGACTGAGCATTTTCTAAAATATTTTGTTAAATATTCAAATTATGCTGAATGGAGTATCATTCAGAGGTAACTGAGTAGATAAGCTTTCTTGATTTCAAATTCTATCCAGTAATTAAAAATGGGAAAGATAACTACAATGACAGTTTATGTCAATTGAAAGGTAATTAATGTAAAACAAGTAATTGGTTTACAGGAAAACAGCAAAATGATATACTATAAAATATATCATAATATAATATATATTTTTACTACTGTTAGATATGAAATATCTCTGATGAACTTCATCAAAATATACATGCTTTATGAAATTATAGACAGAACTGATTTGACTGAAGCTTAGATTCATTATAACTCAGGCCTGCAGTTTCTAAAACGTTTACAGAACTTAGAAGATGATAGAACATAAATTCTCTCATGAGAAAAATGAGGCCCAGAGAGGTTAAGGGACCTGATCCAAGGTCACATAGTAGTGAAGTAGAAAGGAAAACCTACGCCTCCAAGGACTCAAGTGCGTTTGTCATTGATGTTTCTATCTGTCTCTCCCTTTCCCTTCCTCTCTGAAATCAATACATATATATATATATATATATATATATATATATATATATATATATATACTAGAGGCCCAGTGTACGAATTCGTGCACCAGTGGGGTCCCTTGGCCTGGCTTGCGGGATTGGGCTGAAACTGGCTCTCCAACATCCTGAGGGGTACCATATTGCGAGAGGGCGCAGGCCAGGCCGAGGCACCCCACCGGTGCACGATAAGGGATGGGGAGGGACGCGGGAGGTTGGCCAGCTGGAGAGGGACTGCGGGAGGGCTCCAGGGCATGTCTGGCCCATCTCGTTCAGTCCCAATTGGCCTGACCCCAGCAGCAAGTTAACCTATCGGTTGGAGCGCCTGCCCCCTGGTGGTCAGTGCATGTTATAGCAAGCGGTTGCACAGCCTTAGCATATCATTAGCATATTATGCTTTGATTGGTTGACCGGATGACCGGATGACTGGACACTTAGCATATTAGGCTTTTATTATATAGGATTTTTTTAAAAAGTGAGCCTGGTTAGAAGTCAAAAAAAAAGAAAAGAGGAGAGCTTGTGAGAAAGCTCCCATCTTCTTACAGAATCTATAATAAAAGCATAATATGCAAATCGACCGAACAGCAGAACGACTGTCTGGACAACCACACTATGACAGACACTGGCACCAGGCCAGCCAAGGTGGGTGCGATGAGATTGGTTGGGGGTCTGCCATTGCCCCATGATCTCCCTGTAGAGGGAGGCCCAGGTCACTGAACGGTGGGGTGATCGATCAATCAAGGGGCTCCATGATCGCCCCAAAGAGGGAGGCCCAGGCCACTGACCGGTGGGTTGTGGCGGGTGGGCGGGGCTTCCCTCTGCAGGGGTGATCCATCACGGAGCCCTGGCTGGGTGGGCGGGGCCTACTCCTTTGGGGCGATTGATCGTGGAGCTCCTGAATTGTGAGAGACCTCCCACAGGCCAGGCTGAGGGACCCCCCCCCAGAGTGCACGATTTTCATGCACTGGGCCTCTAGTACATAAAAAATCATCAACAGAATGCAGTTAAAGGCCACTGTGGTTGGGTCTTTAACGGATACGTTACTGGAAACTGGAGGAAAGGTAACCTTTATTATAAAGAGTTAGGGAAAATTTGGCTGAATTATGTCCTGGTGTTTTGTGGAAGGTAAAAATTCAAAGTAATGAAATTGGATATTTAGCTGAGCTTTCTAAGCAAAGTGCTGAAGGAGTGGCTTGCTTATAATGAAATGAAAGAGATGAACTAAAGAAAAAAATACCAAGAAAAGAGAAACTAGAACTTGAAATTTGAAAAATTCTCAGCCTATGCATATTAGCTCAGAAATGGATGGCATGAGAAAGCATGTTCTGAAGAGAGCACCAAGGGTGTGGCTGGACTGTCACTCAATACGGATTTTATGGGATTTTACCAGCACAAACACTGGCAGCTTGAACGGAAGGGGATAGAGATGAGACAAAAACAAAGGAAGGCTGTGAACTCCTTGGATTTTATAGAACAGGATGGACAGAGGTTTCCGAACGTGCACTACTCTTCAAGAAGAGCGAAAAAATAATTCTGAAGGTGATCCATAGATCATTAGATCTAATTTGAATTGATTTATTACGACTTTAGAGTTGATGCTGGAAAGAGCTAAGCCTTTTAGAATGACTGTATTTTGCATGTGTTAAGGACATAAATTTTGGGGGACGAGGGGCACAATAATATGGACTGAATTGTGTCCCTTCAAAATTTTATGTTGAGGTCCTGAAGTTGATGTGATCATATCTGGAGATAGTGCTTTTGGCAGGTAATGAAAGTTAACTGAGATCTTACGAGTCAAGTCCTAATCGAACAGGATTAGTGGCTTTATAAGAAGAGGGAGAGAGTTCTCTCTCTGCATGTACACACTGAGGAAAGCCCGTCTGAGGACATGGTGAGAAGGCAGCTGTCTGCAAGCCTGGAAGAGAGCTCTCACCAGGAATTAAACTGGTCAGCACCTTGAGCTTAAACTTCACAGACTCCAGAACTGTGAGAAATAAATTTTGTTTAAACCACCAATCTATGGTATTTTATTAAGGATGATGGAGCAGACTAATACAACTAAAACAGAAAAAGGAAAGAAACTGTGCTAGAACCCATAATACTGCATTACCAATGACATTAAAATTGCTGTCAATATTAGGCTGTCAGACTTATGAAATCAGAGCACATGATACTTTCTCTTTTACTAAAAATCAAAACAGAACGTACTGTTTAGATTCATCATCATCCCCTTCATCATCTTCTAAATGTGCCACATGCCCTCTAAAGATAAAGAAGGACAGTTCCATTGTTACTAAGTGAACTTGACCAAAATAGCTTAAGAAGAAATTTTAGAAAACTCCAAGACAGAATTTTACTTCTACATCTTTACAGAATCAAAACACCAGTAACAACAAAATGATCTTAAGGCCACATATCAGAGAAGGGAACAAACAGATGACTCATCTGTGACAAAGTATTTTAAGCTTAATTAAAAAGTAAAATTACCACCCTGGCTGGTGTGCTAAGTGGTTAGAGCGTCGGCCTGTGCACCAGAGGGTCTCAGGGTTCAATTCCCGGTCAAGAGCATGTACCTGGGTTGCAGGTTCCATCCCCACCCCCAGTCAGAGTGCATGTGGGAGGCAACCAATCAACGTGTCTTTCACATCCATGTTTCTCTCTCTCTCCTTCCCCCTCCCTTCTACTCTCTCTAAAATAATCAATGGAAAAAATATCCTCATTCCTCAGGTAAGGATTAAAAAAACAAAACAAAAAGTAAAATTACCGCTGATGTAATTCTTCCTCAACAGACTTCAGAAGACTCCTTAAAAGAAAAAAAAAAGTAATGTGAATTAAGCAAGCAGTAAGTATATATCTTCATCATTTTAACTTTATCCACAAAAATTTTTACTTAAGATTTATTAGAAATGTGCTACAATGATCATCTCTATACCATAAAACATCAAGTTAATTTAATGAGCTACCTCTATTTTCTGTTGCTAATGTCTTTACATATGTATCTTAAATAAACAAAATAAACCCTAATGTTTACTGAAAAATACCAATTCAAACAGAGGACAACCCACCACAAAATGTCACAATAGGACTGACAAAACAATAATTGCAGGGTCATAGTCAGGAGCTTCCAGGATTCAAATTTACCCGGAATATTTACGTGACACCTGAAATTACATTTTCTTTTTCTTAAAATAAGGAAGGTGACACACTTTAAAAAAACATCATGCTCTCAGGCAATCCTACAAAATGAAACTCCACATGTTGGCTCTCTCTGCAGAAGCATGCATGCATGTGATGTGAATACATGAATGTAGTAGCACTCTGTTTCCACAGAACACACTCACTTACCTGAATATCTGCTCTCCAGTGGTGGACTGGCAAACACATTTACACTTTTGGGAGACTAAGCCTGTATCAGGCCAGGTGCAAGGGTTTTATCATTAGAAGCAATTTATAAAACCTGCTATTCAGGAAGCTAAGAGAGAACTAATGGCATTTCTGAAGTCTCTCTACTTCTTTCCACTGCAAGCTCATGCAGCGTATCTCCTGTATTATACTCTTCAAGCATAATATATCAATAGTCTCCTTAAAACTAATGGAACAGAGAGAAATATGGTGACTAAGGCAAAAGTATTCAGCAGAAAATTTACTCTCTCAAAAGTTAGAAGGTAGTACCTTCTAATCATTTTTCCTTCCTATATATATTGGGGAAAAACTGCCATTAGGATTATCAAAATGTAAAACCAGAGAAACTGAAAGCTGGTATAAGCAATTAATTGAATATATTTTAGCCATCACATTTTAATTAGGCCAGCTGAATGATCTAAATTTGAAAATGACGAAGTTCTAAATCTGGATGCTACTTTGCAGATTAAAAAAGTGAGGTTCTTCAGTCAATGTATTACCTTTATCACAAAGCTCTTGCTGGCCCACCACCAGGAAGGCAGGAGCGTCTCTGTCTAAAGGCAGCTTAGCAAAACAGTGCCGGGTTGTGAAGCAAAGACGGCCTGAGTCTGACTCCTGCCTCGGCCACTGGAAGCTGCATGGCCTGCAATAAGTCACTTTGATTTCCCTATGCTTCAGTTTCCACATCAGTAAAATGGGAATTATAATATACATGATGTCAAATGTTTATATATCTGAAGATATAATGCATTAACATAGGTAAAATGCTTAGAATAGTAATTTAGAACATAGTAAGTATTCAATTAGTGTTTTCTTTATTATTATCGACTAAACAACATTTCTTTAAACCCACAATTCTCAAAATGTGGTCTGGAGATCCTGGGGGGTCTTAGTCTCCTATAGAAGGTCTGCAAGGTCAACACTATCTTCATAATACTAAAGTGTTTACCTTTTCACTTGTATTCTTTCATTGAAAATGGAACTCTAGTTTTCTAGACTATAAGAACACTAGAGGCCGGTGCACGAATTTGTGCACAGGTGGGGCCAGCCGGCGGGGGGGAGGTTGGCTGTGGGAACGCACTGACCACCAGGGGGCAGCTCCTGCATTGAGCATCTGCCCCCTGGTGGTCAGTGTGCATCATAGCTACCGGCCGGTCGTCTGGTTGTGACAGTTGTTTAGGGTTTTATATACATAGATATCACAACAGATTAGCAGCAGATATGAGAAGCCAGCTGTCTTCTATTAAGCCAGACATTAAGGAGATATGCAAAAAAAAAATCAATGTACTTTTCTTACTAATGGTGTTTTATTTCAGAAAAAATATCTATTCTTCATAAAAAATGTTATTAGTGGGCCTCAACAAAAAGTTTGTTCTATTACACTGACCTATATAAAACCTTCTTGCAATTATTTGTTGCTTCTAATTCTCATGAGAAGAATTGAGTGGTATTAGGAAGGAGGTGCCATAAAGGTGGCACGTGAATTGGTCCTAAATAATAAAAAAAAATTGTAATACACCAAAAATGTTACCTATAACATGTAACGAGTATATTACAATTAGAATAAATATTTTGAAAAGTTCTGTGTACATTTCTAATAACATAAATATTGACAGTTATAACCTATATTAACAAAAACTCATTGGAATCCCCAATAGTATTTTAAGTCTGTAAAAGGATTCTGAGACTAAAATTTTAAGAAGTGCTGCTTTAAACTATTTTACTGAATTAAACATAATATTTTTGAACTATACAGTGGGCTTTCATATCCTTTCAGAAGACATGAAAAGAAAAACATTTTCTTGAGCATATGACAATATTTTTTGAAGCATTTTTTTTTCCAGTAGGGAATATCAAAATTTGAGAATAACTAAGAGGAGAATTTAAATGTAGTTTATTTTTAGTTACGCTGTGTAATTGAACTTATATGGCATTCTACTTTTCTAGGTTCTCTAAGAATAAGAGAAAAAAGCTGAATAAGAAAACATGATAAAGCAGCTAATCTATGGCTTACAGACCCATATATATTTTTTATTCATTTACTTATAAATCTCCTACTATGTGTTAAGACTTTTTTGTTAATAAAGTTAAAGATTTCATTAAGTATTAATGAAAAGTAGAATACATTTGCTTTTCAGGCATTATGAAGGAGAATATAAAACATGGCTAAATTTGCTAAAATGTTAATTTACAGTAAATACTATATCTGGAGAGCACTGGAGAAAAATGTGATGCTGATTTAATCATCAAGACTGGGTACTATACAATAAACAATGTCACTATTCACTAGTTCACTTCATTATTCTATTATGGAATTTTTAGAAAGTAGTGAACAAAACAAAAATGATGCCCTCAGATACTGAACTACTAAATCAACCCAAAATGATTTAAAAATTTGAATAGGATTAAAAACGGAACTGTATGCAAATATAGTTTTAACCGATCATGTGAAGAAAATAATCTGGAAGTAAAAAAACCCCACAAAACTGCCAAAAATACTTAGCATATTTGAATTAACTAAGGAATTCATGCTGCTGACTATTCAAGTCTTTCAAAATTGTCTAACTGGTTCAAAACAATCTATAAAGTACTGCCTTGATTATATTTGAAAACAAAACCACTCCCTGTTTCTCTAAAACCAAAAGAGCAGTTTTATTTACTTATATTCACTTGATCTTACAATCAACAATTACTGAGTAAATACTACAAATAAGAGCAACTAGTAAGTACTTACTAAACCATAAATATGCCAAATGTTTTACAATGACTATTCCATTTCACCCCAAAAGAAGGTACTATTGTAATCCCCATTTTACTAGAGAAGTCTCATGGCTTACAGAAAGAGACAATTCTGGTCTTTACTACTACTACATTCGATTGTACCAGGAATTGTGTAATTCAATTTACTTTTTTCACTACTATTTAGGTCTTTTTTAAAAGAGAATTTATCTTTAGAATTTTTGCGCTACATTAAAAAATTAAAAATAACTTAAAACTTTCTTTAAAAATATTTTGTGGTTTTAAATGGTCAGAAAAGTTGACCTCAATAATAATATAATTCAAAAGAAAAGAAAACCACTCAATAAGTCAAAATATGTAGGCATTTATTTAAAAATAGCAACTATCTTATATAGTTGCCGCATGGTCTGTAATAGGTAGAAACCCAGAAATGAAAATCTGTTTGCCTGATCACCTATGGAGAAAGCAGGAAACCCTGTGAGTTTTAACACACTGCCTAGTCACAAGGATAAAGCAGACATATCAGTACAGTAAAAGAAGTGCTACATCCATGCTCATGTCACATGTATGTATATGTACCTGTACACGAAACACAGCCAAAGGTCAAACTTTTGGCCAACCTACCTTGCCAGTAATTCGTTATAAAGAATACAGTTCCTTAAGCAGGGATCCAATTAATCAAAAAAATGAAGGTTGGGCAAATTATTAATATTTTACCTAGCCAAAGTAACCATATACTAAGAAAATGTCTAACAGATAAAAATCAGAAAATGGAAACTAAGGAATCTGAAAAATCATTTAGAGATGGACCATATATATAATATTTTTCTGGTTATTTTTGCAAGTATGCCATTTAAAAATATATTTTAAATGAGTCCAAGAAAGGTAAATGAAATATCTTTCCAAATTATCCAGTCTCTTAAAATATATCAAAATTTACTAACAAGGGCCTTAAACCAGTGACCTCAAATTTAGACAAAAGAACAAAAAATACATAAAATTTTCATTTGCTAACTCACTATGAGACAAACTTTCCTTTGTTGTCCATCAACAAATCAGGACAAACTATAAATAGCGACTAGTTATTATTTAGATAGAATTTAATTTTTCTACCAGGAGAATTTCACACTTATTTTCCATTTTAGGAAATATAAATAATGTTACTACTAATAATTTAATAAAAAACACCTCACAGTACTTAAATGAAGTTGTTTAAATAAAAACTAAGGCAATTCTCTAGGTTGTCATTCAACGCCTTTTTTCTGTGTTGAAAAACATATTTAAATGATTCATTTATTTAAAGAGACATGATTTTTGCACTATAATCACTAAATCTGAGCTACTTGTCTTTAGTCACCCTTTGTCAACTGTTTAACTTAAAATAAGGGTGTGTGTGTGTGTGTGTGTGTGTGTGTGTGTGTGTATGTCTCAACTCTCTAAAGCAACTGAAATATTTTGAAATTTTAATTTGATCTGATTATTAAAATATCTACATTGCTGGGAGGTTTTGGCAACTTAAATAATATTTCCTTATAATATTAGCTTTTGGGGGGCGGGGGAATCAAACCATTTTATTGAGGGCCTTTAGGGGAGGGTTGAAGGAATGAGAGGACAATAAGAAAATCTACGGGGAATAGCAGAGTCTGGTCTCCATACCTTGCTTAACTCGGGCTTATGAACAACTGAAATTGTTACACCTTAGTGCGTGATGTAGAGTAGGCCTTGAATAATTTGGGTTTATTTCTTGCATAAATACCTTTCAAAACTTTAGACACATTTTAATTACTGTTCACTTTTTAAAAGACTCTTACCAGCTAAAATATTAAGATTTCTAAACAGTGTGAATATTTCCAGCTGTTTTCAGAGGCCAACACATCTAAGAGACATACCAAAGCAAGTTTTATAAGGAACAGACAAGTCTTTACAAATAAAAAAATAAATTTCTCAAACATATATTTATCCTCATTTGGAATATACTTAGTTTTCTCTAGAGATCTACAAAGTAGTTTGATGTAAAAAATTTAAGGTGATTGTCTCCATTATAACAATTATTGATTAAATGATTAGCAAAATAGCAGTAAAACAAAGTTAAAAGTATTTTATGAAATATATCTACCAACTATTTTACTACTCTAATTATTTAGTATTGTAATTATTAAAATATAATATTTTAAGGCAACTTAATTATTCCTGATTTAAATTTAATTTTAAAAGAACTTTACTTACTTGTTTGCACCTAAAAAGTAACTACCATGGTGTCCTTGTCCATATTCTAGTTGTAGATCCTAATAGTATAAAACAAAATATTTAGTAAAACAGCAGTATCTTATAAATCACGATACATAATATACATTAGTTTTAAAAGAGAAACCCCAAACTTCAAATAAATCTGTATTGCTGTATGTTCTTAAAAAGAAGGCATGGTAGGACTTGCAACAATAAAAGGTAAGTTCAATATTTTTCTGGGAACTCATTTAAATAATATATGCAAGTTTCATTTAAGGATATTGCTATTGTAATTAACATTTGTAAAGTCAGCTTTTAGAAAGAAAAAGTTCAAATAAAGTCTTTATTCTTAAGCTCTAATGAAGCAAAAATGATTACAGACGGGAACAAGCAACAAAAATCTTGGTCTGTAAGAGCTGCAATAATCATGTCTATTCACACATTGCTACTGCTGCTTTATACAGGTAATAATTTTTTAAAGAAATAAAATAGGGTATTCTTTTAAAGTAATATATATATATGGATTTGCAAAAGATTATAAATTGTATGCTAGGACTTTTTACATATTTTAAAGAGTTAAGTGTAAGTAAAACTTCGATATCATTAAGGCAGCTCAGCTATTTAAACATTCTCACTAAATGCTGCATGTTGTAGAATTCAGACTTGGAATTTAAAGGCACAAACAATATAAATGTGCTCAACTCAAACACCTTGAGACAAAAAAAAAATGCTTCCCAACAATAATGGAGAGCAGAGTCTCCTTTTCTCCCCTCCTTCTTAAAGCCTATGTATCTCAAGCACTACTTTAATAATAAAGGGGGAATATTTAACATTTCAAGTGAATTTTATTTTTACTAGAATATAACATACTTAGAGTGCTGTAAGCAACCTTCCAAGACTGTGAAGTAAGATAGCTGCAACCTTCTCCAAGTCTCCAATGCACTTAATACATAGTTCTTCTCCAGCAATTACTCTGCATTTTAATTAATTTATTTACAAGTCTATAAAAATAGTTGCCAGGCTGTGAGCTCCTCAAACAAAGGGAAATTGTTAAATCCATCTTTCTTCCCTACAGCCCAAGGTCTAGCATAACAACTGGCACATATTAACGAGGCCCTAAGTAAATGCTTGTTCAGATGCTATTTGTTTATTTTCCTATAAATACATAACTAACACTTCAGCCTCATCTATAATAATAAAAGTGTAATATGCTAATTAGACTGGAGTCCTTCTGGACGAAGTCAGGGCTGCAAGGGCCAAGCCCCTTGCACAAATTCGTGCATCGGGCCTCTAGTTAATATTACTTGAAAATAATTCTAGGTCCCAATACTGCTAAGCCTAGAATCCTGAGAGGATTCTAAGCAATACATTACATTTAAATGAAAAGTACTTTAACATTTAAGTATTACAAGACCTGTCAAAAAAATATCTGATGAAAATAAATATCTAACTTTGTCTTCAATATTTGTGTTCTTCCATGCATAATAATAAATAGTCTTACTAGTGAGAGAAAAGATAATATATCATAAACAAAAAAGATTAGTCAACTGTCACACTGGTATCACATGAAATTCTAATGAAAAGGGATACCTATTCTCTAATTAATAATGATAGAGCTTAATAGAATAAAACCACTGTTATTATGAGACAGTCACACATTATTATGCTGAACAATTTAATTGGTCATGACTTTATACGGAACTTTTAAACCTTGATATTCAGTAAAGAGAAGTACTATCTCAATGAATGTACTTTCCAATTTAAGTTTGTTTTCTTCAGCTGTAGATAACTGGGCCCTCTACAGACCAGCAGTATCTTTAGCCAATAATCTCTTAAACCTTTAATCAAATGACAGCCTCCCAAAGCATGTATTTCTGTCCCTTAAATGCAGACGTGACAACTACCAGGTTGATGATAATGACTGGGGAAAAAATAAACCGAGACCATCAGTGTACTTAAGAAGGTAAGAGAAGAGTCTGAAAACAACTAATACCCTCTGCAGACAGATCCAAGTTTGGTGATTCCCTGGGCCACGTGTGACGCCCTCCCAGGAAGCTAAGATTGAAGGGGCTTGGTTCTTTATAAATTCCTTCTCTGTAAATCAAGTTCTGTTACATTTTAGCAAATATGGAATATAAACAATGTACTGGCCATGTCATCAAGTAAAAAAATTACACTAAGTCCTTCTATTAATTATCTAATCCTCTTTAATTCAGCTATTATTTACCAAGCACCTATTATAAATAGCAAGAAGACAGATAGTAAATCAGACAAGAAAAATGAAAAGAAATAGAAAGGAAAGAAAAAAAACGTGAAATCTGGGCAAAGTTAGTAATTATTTATGTATCTTTAGGGCAGTCTAAGAAAAACTGATCTACAACGCTTTTTAAAAGGACTTGAAAGCTATTCTGTAACAGAAAATGCTACCAAAATTATTCTTGGAAAAGCACTCAAAATATACCCTAGATGAGTAAAACATGGGCTAAATAAGAATACATTTAAACATGCTAGGACAGACATAAAAATATTAGTTGCATAAATCAGGCATCAACTTATTAGTAAATGACAATACTTAACAACATAGTCAAGGCCAACAACATGGACTGAAAAAACGCAATGGCCTAGTACAGATTCAACCCAACAAAAATTTAAGATGGTCTACCCAGCTCAATTAAAATATCTTTCTGAGCCACAAAGTCTTAATTTCCATGATTAGTTTTAATGAATGGGGTTGTATTTCTAAACCCAGGATAGTCTCTAAGAAAATATGGTGCCAGAAAAAAATGAAAAAGACTAAAAGGATGCGGCGTGAACACTGGAAAAAGAAAATATATGATCAAGAAGATATTATTGATTTTTTATTACCCCCCCCCCCGAGATTACAGTCTATATACCTAACGAGAAAACAGCAGGAAGTTAATAGAATTGATACAGTTGGCTACAAAAACACAGAGAGAAAGTACTTCACCAATTTATTTTACCCAAGAAAAAAGAACACAGCAGAAGAGGAAAACTTTTTAATCATAAAAAATGAGAGAATTGTGGAACAAATAAAACCGTTAGATACCTTTTAATGTGGTAGATAATTTACAGGAGTAAAAAGGGATTGAATCCTGGATAATTCAAAAAGTTTTTATTTCTTAAAAAGTCAGAAAAGCAAGTGGAGTCATAATACTGATCAAGCAGTCAGTATTCTAATAAAAGCAGAAGACTTAAGGAAGCTCAAACTGAATAACATGACTTCTGTACAGCAAGCTTGGAAATGAACACGAGGTTAGGTTTGACATTCTAGAGAATGTGCTACCATTGAGCAATTACGAATGAGGTCTCCTTAGAAAGTGTCTTCAACATTAGATAAGAAAAGTGACCACACAACATACATTTTATAATAAATAATAATTTAACAGATTTAAAAATAAGTTGGCATTTACTATTTCTTTAATAGAATATAACTTTATAGACTGTATTCACTTTTGACCTAATTCAGTAATAATTTTAAAGTACTTTTATTATAATTATTGATAACAATCAATTGGTTATTATCTTCCTAACATGTTTCTAACTGTAACTTACATATTTTATTCTTATTCCCTCAGGTAGACTGTAAGTTTCTTCAGAGTAATAATTATATAACTATTCATGTTCCTCCATAGCAATTAACATAGTGTTTCACCTACAATTAACTTTAGATGTATTTTTCATCATAATGGGCCAAAATATACAGTAAAAATCAGGCAAATTTTAAAAAATTAGCATCAGCTAAACAGATGTGTAATAATATCTTTTAATTTAAAGACAGATCAGGTAAACACATCTGTATGGTTATGGGCAAAACTGTTACTATTTAATTATCACATTAAAATTAGGTTTTTATTTTTAACTTGGGCATCTTTTAAAATTTAAAGAACTTTTTTATTCACTAACAATCCTAAAAATTAAGCTCTATTCTTCTGGTTCCATGTATTATAATTGCATGATTTAAAAAAATCATTTTATTGTAATAATGAAAATTGAGGTGTTACATTCAAAATTCATTTACAAAATTATAAAATAAGTATACTTAGCACTTAAAACAACCAGAAAGCACTGATGACACCAAACTTTTAGGCAGCAGGCTTTTTATAAGGGAGTAAATGTTTCTTCTGGGCCCTAAAGAACAGGGCTGTAATCCTGGTAGCAACTGCCCACTAAGATGACAGCCAAACATTCTGGGTTCATGTGGTTTCTAGGCTCCAGCAACAAGTATTTGTAAGACATAAAATCTTGTTCGCAGTGCCAAAATTTTAGGACTGATGAAATTAGGGGACTGAAATAACTAAGGACAGGTCAAACCCATTAGGAAGGCTATTATTTAAAAAACAAAACCAAAAACCCCCCTTTCCCCTGCCACAAAAGAAACAAGTGTTGATGGAAGCAGAGAAATTGGAACCCTTGTGCTCTGCTGGTGGGAACTGTAAAATGATGCGGCTGCTATGGAAAACTGTATGGCTGTTCCCCAAACATATTAAATGTAGAATTACCATGTGATCTAGCAAGTCCCTATCTAGTTATATACCTAGGAAAGCACAGATTTGACAGATATTTGTATACCCATGTTCATAGCAGCATTATTCACAATAATCAAAAGTGAAAGCAACTCATGCCCACTGATGGCTCAATGAATAAACAAAATGTAGTCTATAT
The DNA here is from genome assembly GCF_028538775.1 of Myotis yumanensis. Classification (NCBI taxonomy): domain Eukaryota; kingdom Metazoa; phylum Chordata; class Mammalia; order Chiroptera; family Vespertilionidae; genus Myotis; species Myotis yumanensis. Next base: position 19,390,594 of record NW_027223762.1, read on the forward strand.
GTATAAAGGAATATTATTCAGTCTTAAAAAAGGAAATTCTGACAAATGCTACAACATGGATGAATCTTGAAGATGTGATGACATTTTACTAAGTGAAGGGAGCCAGTTCCAAAGGGACAAATGTTACATGATTCCAATTATATAAGGTCACTGGAGTATAAAAAACCCCAGAGAGACAGAAAATAGAATGATGGTTGCCAGGGCCTTGGGGGAAGGGAGGATGAGAGTTATTATTTAATGGGTAAGGAGATGTAGTTTGGGAAGATGAAAATGTTTTGGAGACCAATAGTGGTCATGGTTGCAATACAGTACTTACATAGTGGTTTAGGTATGAATTACTGAGCCAGGCTGCTTAGGTCAAATCCCAGCTCTGCTATTATTTAGCTAAGTGGCAAGACCAATTTCAGCTTCTTTGCACCTTAAATTCTCTCATTTGTAAGACATAAGTTAATGTATTTAAAGTGTTTAGAATAATGCCTGGTATATAAAAACTTCTTAGATAAGTGTTAGCTTTTATTATCATTAGAAGTGAGCTTTTTAAAGGTTGACTTTTATAAATGTCAGGATCTGACAAATATTTCATTCACTCTCCTACCACAAGTTATCTGTCCCTCATGCCCTCCTCTGTCACAAGATCCCATCAACTGTTCCCTCGCTCACAAGAAATTCCTGATTATTTGGAGAGGGGCTAGTTCAGCACAGGTACAGAAAAGAATATTGTAACTCCAAGGTATTGTGTTTCTGGTGCTGTAATTGTCTTATCGGGAGAATATTAATCTAAACTTTGGGTTCTGTAATCTTTTATTTCCACAACAAATTTCTGTCATTCTAGCCTACTGATGCCCAATTCTAGAGAAATTTTCAATCCAGAAATCACTGATAGTGTTTTCTTCAGACATTCCTCCTCATTTGCGTCCTTGGACGGTTAATTCTCAGTCCTCACACTTTCTGGCCTCTCTGGGCCATCTGATGTATCTTTCTTTCTTTCGTGTCAGTGCATCTACTGACTCTTCTTGCTTTTCAACTGCTTCTTCCCTACCCCCAATGTTGGTTCTACCTTTGAGTGCAAAACACAGACATCACCCATAGCAGTTTTTTACCCTTTTTCTTTAATGAGACCTACCTGGGGAACACATGACATCTCATGGTTCCATCTATCATTTCCTCTTTCATTACTTCAGTCTCCCTCCTTTGAGCTAATCCCATAATTACAGAAGTAGTATGACCACTCCATAATTTCAGCTCTCTATCTGCCATCTCTCAAAACTGTGCCAATGACTCTCTCTACATTAATTCCCATGAAACACAGGAGGTATTTATATATCACTTTCTTCCTGAAGAACCTATAATGGCTCCTACAAAATACTGAAATCAATCTTAGTCCCTCCCAGAAGCCAAACAAACCACGTTAACCCAAAGGCTTTTCTTATTCTCTGATGTCTATTATACCAATGATATGTTAGCCTCTCTCTCCTCATCAACAGTCACTACAAGTCACCACCTGGCAAAGTTTTGGCAATCCACTACCTATTCTGTTGCATAGCTAACAGTTTCTATGTACAAGTATTTTTTGTCCATCGAGACAGCAACTGCCCTAAGAGAAATTATTTCTTTTTTCTTTTTTCTAATCCTCACCCGAGGATATTTTCCCATTGATTTTTAGAGAAAGTGGAAGAGAGAAAGAAAGACAGAGGGAAATATCGATGTGAGAGAAAGACATCGATTGGTTGCCTCCTACATGAGCCCCGACCAGGGCCTGGGCCAAGGAGGAGCCTGCAACCAAGGTATGTGCCCTTGACTGGGATTGAACCCGGGACTCTTTGGTCTGCAGGCCAACGCTCTATCCACTAAGCCAAACTAGCTAGGGCTAGAAATTATTTCTAAAATCTCTTTTATGTTCTACAAATATTAGAGGACACAAATTTAAGAATTTATGTTAAGAATCATTTAAATCAACCAGAATTGAAAGAGATGTTACTGAAGCAGAGAGGAAGAAAAGATAAGGAAGATTCAGAAAAGTGCAGAAAACTGAAATCTAGAAGTAAGTATAAAGGCAACCTGGCCAGCTACAGAAGTAGAAAAGAACTATTTACGTAATAGCAACTATTAAAAGTATTATTTATTTAATAGTCACCAGGGCTAATGTCCCATCCTTTCTTCCCTAATGGTAAGATAGTCTTAATATTTATAACTTCAAGGGGGCTTTATAATCCAAATTTTGGTCTGAGAAAAATGGATATTACAATAATGCTACTGACTGAGCTATAATTTCATCTAAGACTGATTTCTTTGTTAATAAGGGGTAAATTACTTCTTAAAATGATATATATACATAATATATGCAATATATAAATAGTTTTACATATATAAATGAATATGTATACATATATATATGGATGGGTCCTAGTTCATTAAAACTGGACATTTTTATAGGGAACTATAATTAAAACTCATATTTGAGTCAGAAAATTAAATTTTTTTCATAAAAAAGAAAAATATTTTTATTTTTTATTGTAACATTATAATATATTTGAGTAGATATATTTATTTAACTTGTTATGGAAAAAATTGCTATTCTCCTTAATGTAGCAGGATCTTATAAAACAATGCTTTAACTGGTTCATTAAAATTGGACAAAATGTTTGAAAAAAATAAAACAAACAATTAAGACTAAAACAATGCTGACAAAGAAAATCAGAAGATGAGAAATACCAGATTAGATCTTGCAGTGTAGTATATTTCTTCTGAACTGTCCAAAAAACCATCACTGTCGGGCTGTTTAGCAGAGACCAAGAAACCCAAGTTATTTACACTTACACTAAAAGCCACAAATTCACAAAGGGAAACTCTTAACTGAAGTAAGTCCTGCTAACATAATTTTGTTAAGGCAAATGCAAAGTTAAATCATATTAAAAGGTTTCTAAAAAAGCAACGCTGCAACAAATTTACTCTATAATGCAGTTACTAAATTAGTGCAGAATTTAAATACATGCAATGCCCACTTAAAAAAAGAAAAAGCAAATAAACTGCCTTAACAAAATACAATTAGCATTAGTAAACATCAGGACTACTTTTTCTTCTTAACCTTTTCCATCTTCTACATAAATGTCAGGCTTCAGTATTTAATATGATCATTTTAAGAATTTTTCTTTAACATTCCTTTCCTCCATGCTGGTATACTGAATTAAAATAACTCCAAAAGTTAAAGGTTAAATATTCTCTCTGTGTGCCTTTAGTCAAGTGGGTTAAATTAAATTTAAAAGGAAGTTCCCACTTCAACCCTTAGTACTTATTAACAGTTACTTTCTTCTCATTATTAAAAAGAAAGCAAAAAATAACACAATTTGGAGCTCTGGTAAAGTAATTAATTAGGATTAATTCTGTTTATTTTTTAAGTCTCATGTTTTATTCTTCCATAGAATAGTAACATCTCAAATACTTGCAAAGCATTTTGTTTCTAAGACTACATCTAATATATCATGTATCTGGAAAGGAGTATAAAACATTAATAAAAAGAATCATGAAAAGGAAGTTCATACAGTTAGCAAGCTTTAAATGAATGACAAACTTGATCTATTATGTATGCCTACTCTCTCCTGAGCTTTAGTACTCCAAACAGATATGACTTTACTCTGATGTTTAAAAAACTGGCTTACTCAAAAGACTGTCCAAAAATTTAGTGAGAAGATGGGCTTTTATTGATCAAACATTTTAGTTTAATACTACAGCATTTATCCTAATAAATACATACACAAAAGCTACTTAAAAACTGAAAAATGAAAATGAAAAAAATTAAAGAGCCAGCATTAAAAACACTGAATTAGAGACTGGTAAAACTAGCAAGTTTCTCCTAAATAATTTTGAAAATATTCAATCTCAGCAACACAGATTTATTTATTCTGAATTTCAGAATTACTTACCTTTTTATTTCCCCAAATGCTTTTAATAACTAGCTTTTTAAGTCAGTTCCAATATATCATAAAGACTAATTAAAACATTTACTTTTAGTGTTAACATTCCAAGACTACACTACTTACAAGTTCATGATGTGGTTCTGTCTCTTTCCTTAAGGGTGGATCAAATTTTACTTGGCCAACTAAAAAAGAAAAAGAGTAAAGCCATGATCTGTTTCTTGATTCTTAATGATACACTAATTTTAAAAGTTACTCCATGGCAAAACACATTTAATTTTACTATCTACCATACCGTAATCACAATCCAAAGATTTAAATAAAGAATATATAGCCAGAAAAAGTCCAAGAAAGTCTAAGCAGTTAAAGCTTCATCTGTTAATAGTAGGCCTTTTCCAAAAGGAGGGCAGTATCAGAAAAACTGGGGTATAGGTCTCTAGTTTCAAATAGCATATAGATGCCTCTGCAGTTAGGAGCTGAGAACTCACTGACATACATTAGTAAAAAATGATCCAGAAATAACTGTACTTTGCAAAAAAGGCCTGAAAATATAATTTTTAAATAGAATCAGATAACAAGATAAAAAGTACTTTAAGTTAGATTTTCAATAGTACTCAATACCGGCAGGGCTGAGAATCCATTTTTAAAGGCTCTCAGGTTCTTCAGATATTAAGCCAGTTAGCAGATTTCTACCTCTTCTTAACACTCAAAGCGTGGCCCTTGCACTATCAGCATCTACATAACCTGGAAAGTTGTTAGAAGTAAAGAATCCCAGATCTGCTGAATCAGAAACTGCATTCTGACAAGCTCTCTAGGTGACTTATACACACATTAAAGTTTAAGAACACTGACTTGATTTATTTACTCCTGCCTATTCTAGGAACTTTATTCCTCTTCCCAAACAATAACAACACACCTCCAGTGCCGCTGCCAAAAATTCCTTAGAAACAAGGAGAATAAAATCCTTACTGCCTTAAAAAACTCTTACCTTTAAAAGGTTTAGTAAAAAGAACTACTTGGAAGAAAATAAAGCAAAAGTATTACAACAAAACTACAACTTGAAATCTTATTTGTTAATGTTAAATTATGAACTGTGTATAGTACATACTCACAGTTGATTTCCGAGCGTGTTTTTTCTTCTCTCACATTTCTACTTGTTGAATGAATTCTATGTGGCACAGCAACAAGAGGCTAGGAAACAAAAAAATCAATGACATGTGGCATTAGATAAGCAAATCACAACCTGGTCCACAAAATTAATCAGATAAAAACAAAACACTTCATTTTATGTAAAAATGGGAATGACATACAACCAACCACCTTGTCAATATTAAAACAAAAAACAAAAAATGGCAACCACAAAATGGAACTCTTCGATCATCACTGGGATATGGTCTCAAGATTAGGAATATATTTTATCTACAGCAGGTCCCCAGTAAATGTTCTCTGAATTAAATATAAATAAATATTAAAAATTCAGTATTTCAATAATTCAATAGCTATCCAAAAGCTGCAGCTAGCTTTCCCTGTTGTAAAGAAAAACTGTAATTAAAAAAATCTGCCTCAACTTCTATTTCAAAAAGGATGAGATAAATGAAATGAAATAATGCTAAAAGCGTTAATGATTTATGGTCCTATTACTTAGTAAACAATTTCCTCCCTTTATGTTTTTTCTTACACGGGCAGCCTTCTATCTTCTTTCCTTTTACTTTTAAAATCTTTCTATGTTATAGCCACTGTCAGAGGAATATTCTGGGGGATGGGTGGAGTGATGATGAGTTCTCCTGACTGTTAATTCACATCACTTCTTTTAAAGTCTGTCTGGTGGTTACTGAGCGAGTGACTGTTATTCAGTTCATGCACAAACAGCAAAGTGTGAACTGTGTTGCCTCCTTGTCTCCCAGTGATAATACACTTGTGACATTTTTACAAAAATTGGTAATTCAAAGCAGGAGTTAGCTAACAAAGATAAAAGTGCTGCAAAGAAATAAAAAGTGCTAATTTTGGGTAACGTTAGAAATGAAATTTGAATGGAGTTATGAAAGAAAATAGCTGACTGTGAGAATGTTGACATGGCCACTGTTCGAGAAGCTGCAGACATACATACAGCCAAAGGAATTTAGTAAACTAAATTCAGGTGAACTTACTGACATGCATGAAGCAAGTAGTTGTGATAAGAAGATGAAGATACTCCAGAAGAAGTGGCACCAGCTAAAACTTTATATTACATAGATTGAGACAGTTCATGCATCGAAAATGCAAAGGGTAAAATGTTGGAAGCCCATCCAAACTTAGAAAGGAATATGACACTCACCAAGGCATAGAAAAGATACTTGCTCTGTGTCATAAAGTTACATGAAAAAGGCCAGCACTGTGCAATCTACTCAATGAGCAGATTACTTGATAATTAAACATCTGTCTATACATATCTGTTGTATATACTAGTTAGTAAAAACAGTTCCTACCTCAGGATCATCATCATCAAAATCATGGTAAGTGGAATGATCAGGATTGTTCACTTTATCCAATAGTTCAATTGCCAAAGACCGTGTCAAAGGTTGTGTGACAAACGGATGCTATAAAAATAAAATAATATAGTACAGAACACTTACTAGAAACTTGACTGAATGACATTTTATTTTTTGAAAACAAGACATAGTTTGGGGCAAAGGTAATACCTGTAATAACTTTTCAGCTGTTGGTCTTTTTTTTGGATTTTTGGTAAGTGCCATTTTCACAAAATGATGAAAACTATTTGACCTAAGAAATTTTAAAATGAGAGTTTTAAATTTCAATTATTTTTTCCTCATGACTATAAAAGTAAATAACACAAAGATACTCACCACTTCACTTTATCCTTTAGTTTAGGAGGCTGAAAATTGCTTTTTGTCATTAGAAATAATGCTCTGAAAAATCAACAACAAATCATTACACAGTATTTTAAGATTTCATATTAATATATAATGTAAATTCTATTACTCTTATTCACAAATAAGGTAAAGCAAGAATAAGCGTATTATTTGTCCATGACATAATAAATAATACTGGAGTGGAGAACCCCTTAATTAAAACATAGGATTCTTCAACTATGATGCACTGACCTCATTGGATGTAAGTCAAACATAGGAGGCTGGAGCTCAGCAAGTTCTATGGCGGTGATCCCCACTGCCCAGAGGTCACAGAGCTGATTGTACCCCCCTTTCCTCTCAACGGCTGCGACTTCTGGAGCCATCCTGAAGGAATATTCCAGAAAAGAAAACCTTTTGTTTATTGTATCTTCCTTCATATTCCCACCAGAGGCACATGGAACCATCACTAAGTTGAGATCTACATGCCTTGATATCTGAAAAATAAGTGTGCAGTATTTAAAAGGCCCATTTCTCCTCAGATCTCATCATCTCGTAAGCTCCTCCATCCCAAGCCCCTACTGATGATTTGTTACTTTGCTACACTACTTCCTATTAAGGTTTGTAAAACTTTACAACTACGACAGAACAACATTTCCCAAATTTGTCCATACCCAAATCTCTCTTCCTCCTCACAGCAAAATCCCAGAGAAATAACATCTTGCAATATTCTATAATTTTTAGTTTTACCTCCTTACATCAATAAACTACAATCTGGCCTCTGACTGTTTTCACTTGACCAAAATTATTTACTGGGGCACCAAAAATCTTCATTTAGCACTTAACTCATATTTACTTAACTGTCATGTTTTTCAGTTTTATTATAATGATGGGTAAGTTATCAAAGTGTCTAGTTTTAAAAAGATATTTATCCATAGACAAGTTGTCCAAACTATTATTTTTTGTTTCTTTTAATTTTCTTATAGTCTGATTCTAATTATATCTGTATAAATTTATATTTGACTAATTTAAATAATTACATTCATTTTCAAATATTAAAAATTTCAAATTCTAAGCAACAGTTTTGAAAATAACTGAGATAGCTCAACTCTTTCATATCAAAATAGTGACTTAAATAAGTAGCCTTACACATGCACGTTTGTCTTCCTGGTAAGATTTCAGGAAAGTTAAGTCAGTGAAGTTAGAAAAAAAACAAAAACAAAAAAATCCCCCACTAACTTTCAAATACTTGGTCTTAAAATCTTGTTAATCTTAAAGTAGCTCTATGAATATTCAAATTATTATCAGAAAAGTGAACATTAAAGTATGTCAGTTATTACTTTATTGATGGCTACATTACAGCCTGCTGGTTCTTAGCCCCTAAGAATCCCAGAAAGGCTGACACATTAGGGTTATAAACTTATAAAAGTTGGGTTGAGGTTGGAAACATATGTATTAGAAAATGTGAAGTCTAAATAATGAAGTTAGTCTCCCAGATTCCTCCTTTCTGCCTTCAGGGCTCAGCAGTTGCTCCTTCCCATTCCAACTGGGTGAAGACCAAGAGAAATGGAAGAGAGGCTTCAGACTCAAAGGAAGCAGAAACAAAGAGCAGGGGTTGGGGGCAGCTGAAGTCTATGTCTAGAGCAGTGGTGGGGAACGGCCAGCCCCGTGGGCAGTATAACACCCATGAAATCATTTGGTCTGGCCCTGCCAAGCCATTAGGGGTGAGTTAATTAAATGTCTGACCAAATAGACCAGGCTAATTTCGGATGGCCTGCAAATGATGTTACTGTATAAATATCCAAATGGCTCCTGGCACAAAAAGGTTCCCCAGAAAAATGTGCCCCCCCCCCCCCCCCCCCCCCCGGTTTCCTGCACTTGCTCAGTTCTCAGTAAACACCAGGCTTACATGGTGCCTCCATGCATACAGAGCTATGCACCAGTTTTTAGTGCCTTGCTCTTCAATGTGAATCAGAAGGTAAGGATTACGAGTCATCTGAGGAAGCCTCCATCATGAAAGGATGAAACTAAGAAGTTGGGAAAATCTTATAGAAAGTAGAATGAAGAATATTTTTTAAAGTAGTAGAAAATTTAAGAAAGTTAATGGATTAGTCTAAATGGCCCAACATATAACGAATGAGATCCAGAAAGAGAGAGCATGATAAAGGATAACAAAGAAATTGTCAAAGAAGTAATACAAGAATATTTCCCAGAACTGAAAGACATGAATCTCTTGATTAAAAAGTACAACAAATAATGTTGTGCAACAACATTGTCTCTTGAAAAGCCAAGTACAACAAATAAAAGTAAAAATGACAGAAAACCCAAAACATTCTGCGATACATCATCATGGAATATCAAACCACTAGAAATGATTCTAGGGGTGATGGGTTACATTCAAAGACCATGCATCATCATGGCATCACACTTCCGTAGCATCAGAGAAAAGAAGCTTCTAGAGCAGTGATGGCGAACCTATGACACGCGTGTCAGAGGTGACACGTGAACTCATTTTTTTGGTTGATTTTTCTTTGTTAAATGGCATTTAAATATATAAAATAAATATCAAAAATATAAATCTTTGTTTTACTATGGTTGCAAATATCAAAAAATTTCTGTATGTGACACGGCACCAGAGTTAAGTTAGGGTTTTTCAAAATGCTGACACGCCGAGCTCAAAAGGTTCGCCATCACTGCTCTAGGGCAATATTTCAAAAATCTTAATCTAAAATTCTAAATTCACTCAAATTGTAAGTCAGGTGTGAAACCAGACATGCAGTCTCAAAAATTTTACTCCTCAAATTTCTCGAGAATTTAGTAAAACATGTGAGGAAGTAATTAATGAAAGAGGAAGATTTGGATTCTAGGAAATGAATTTCCAAGCTGATGATGAAAAATTCCCAGGAGAAGCTATGCAAAAAGACCTAGAAAATGAGCAATTTAGATTGGAATAGGAGGGAAGAGGACTCCAAAAAAGATTATTATAAGAAAAAAGACAAATTAAAACAAAGCAAAAACAAACTAAAATCAGAATAATTTGATAGGCTTTATGATGTGGAAAATTGTATAGAGGCATGTTACAGACTGCAAAATGTGAAAAGGTATAGAAGTCTCAGCCAGGGATTAAAAAAAAAAAAAACCGAAGCAAATTAAAAATGAATAAATTATCCAATATAGAAAAAACATTTCAAGGTAGCACATGTAATAACATAACAACTGACTCAGCAAGTACACTGCAAGGATAAGGCTGGATGATGAATGAAGAAAGCTAAAATCTTCACCTATCATAACAGGGTCTATAAACAACACCAGATAATACTAGAGATGGCAAAATACACAACTAGGTAAGTTTTTATAAGCCCTTTAGGACTACTTAACTTCTAAAATATACATCCACTTGATACAAAGAAAAATTAATACAAAAAATGGTATGTATCATCTCCCAAATCTGGAAATGAGTCACCCAGGTTAGTGCCATCCCACTGCTGATGACTACGAGGGCATCAGGGGGAGTCCTGGCACTTTAGCTGAATGGAGTAAAAAAAAGGAGACATATGTACTACTAGTTATAATACTTTAAACAAGAAATAAAAAAAAAATAAAAAAAAATAATTCTGAGGTGCTGTTACTTCAAAGTAATGGTGTGAACAAGAAAGCTCTACACGTGTCTACCACCACTATATTCACAATGACTAAGAGCATATCTAGCACACAGTAAGTGGTCAAAACCATTTATTGAACAAATTAATAAAAATTTTTATGGAATGCTTAAAGAATACTAGCAGACAAATATGGCTAGGAAGAGGGATCTTGTGAAGGCAACTGGAAGCATTTAAGATTAATGAGGCAGAGAGAGGTCACATTGTGGAACACTCTAAATGCCAAGAAATATGTATTTGATCTTGTGTGCAAGCAAGATATGTCAAAAAGTCTTGAGCAAAGTAGTACTGTGAATAATGTAATGTTGGAAGACTAGTCAAAATATGGACTGGAAGTGGGGGGTGAATAAAGATATATAAAAACATCTGTGAAAATACATGAAAGGTAGAAGCAAGGGTTGAGTTTTTCCAGGAGAATTGGAAAAAGTTCTCTCAAGACATTAATCATTAGTCTTTTTCACCTTAATGAAATTAACATGGTAGAATATTCTTTGGCTATGTAATCCAGCCACAGGCATATATGCCTAAATTACTTAACTTGTTAATGAACTTATTAATGTTTTCATCCTAAAGTTTTTTATTATTTTGTCTATTTTTTAAATGCTGAATTTAATAATGAAAAAAAACACACACCAAAAAGTTAATTATCAATTAAAATACAATTACCAATATGGTGTACCAATGAAAGACTTCCGTTTGGCAATTGTAGCTGTTATCTGTGCAGATACTCCAAAATCAGCTATTAAAAAAATGAGAAACATTTAGAAAAGAAAACTGAAAGTAAGTAATATTTAAGGCAACATGAGAAGAATCTTTAATTATTATTTTCATTAAACTACCTTTAATTATTTCCATTAAACTAATTTTGCAGAAATAGGAGATATTCTCAAATACCACATTAAAAATTTTAACTTTAATGGACTAGCATTAAAATGTTACAAAGTAGTCAGTGTATATCACAGCCAAGTAGATTCCCATATATCCCCACATGAATCAAATGACAACAGAAGTCAAGATAAAAAAAATTTTGATGAGAGAGGGCCAAGATAATCTAAACAGGAAAATAGAAATTTACTAGTTTTGGAATAAATTTGCATGACAAAATTTTAATTTACTTACCCAATTTCACATGACCATTATCCGTTAACAGAATGTTAGCTCCCTTCAAAGTGAGAACATTTTAGTTAAAGTAAGAAACATTTTATCAGACAGTGCATATAATAACTGTATTTATTAAAATAATCACAAGTGGCAGCCTTAGACCTGGAAATACTTAACATGTAAAGTATGCCCAATTAAAATGTTAAATTATTATAGTCACAGAAAAATTTACTATCTACTTTTTAAGCAATCTGCTTATGCTTACAAAATGTTCTGCCTTGCAAAAGCTGCTATTAACATAATATGAATGTAACTATGAAAGTGATATATTAGTTTTCATCTAAATGTTATTTTCTTACTGATCAAACACTGTCACGGCACTTAAATGTCACCTTATCCTGCCATTTTCAATTCCTTGTATTATATTTTGGACTTAATTGCTATATCCTGTTAAAAAATAAAAACAAACCTCCAATCCATCAGTTGAACCAGGGCTGGTGTGTAAGACTGAACCTGCTGCTTAGTATGTGAGGCTGTCTATCCTTAATATGTCTGTCCGGAGTTTAGGACCATTCAGGATACAATTAGCCACTGGTCCACAGAATTAAAATGTCACCTATCTCCATGATTGTGAATAATAGAAAATATATATTGGTCTGTGCCACCAGTTCCTGGCACAAAGCTCCTGAAACCCTTATAATGTCTTCAGTGCTAAGAGCACTAGGACCATCTTCTGTTTCAATATTTGGTCTTTTGCCCCAGTTCTTGACACAGCACACCTGAAACTTTGCATAATTTCCTGGGTGACAGGCGTGTCCGGTTCTAATGAAGCAACTCTAGGTGAACTCCTGGACGGGTCCTGGGTGAGGGCTGGCCACTGGAAGACCAAGCCATGATTGCAAGCGTGGAATTTTCAGCCTCACCCCCACCCCCTGAAGAAGGGAGTGACTGATCCATCATGCCGATGTGAGGAAGCCTCCATAAAATCCCAGTAGTACAGAGTGTGGAGAGCTCCTGAGTTGGTGAACACGTGTAGGTGCTGAGATAGTGGTGTGCCCTGGAGAGCGCAAGGGAGCTCTGCGCCTCTTCCCACAGACCCTGCCCTATGCATCCCCTCCATGTGGATATTCATCAGTATCCTTTTTTTGTTGCTAATCCTCACCCAAGGATATTTTTTCAATTGATTTTTTTAGAGAGAGTGGAAGGGAAGGGAGGGAAGAAAGGGGGGAGGGGGGGAGAGAGAGAGAGAGAGAGAGAGAGAGAGAGAGAGAGAGAGAGAGAGAAAGAAACATCAATGCGAGACACGTCAATCGGTTGCTTCCTGCATGTGCCCCAACTGGGGCTGGGAATCAAACCTGTAACCCAAGTACGTGCCCTTGACTGGGAACCGAACCCCTGACCCTTTGGTGCATGGGCCGACACTTTAACTACTGAGCAACACTGGCCAGGGCTATCATATCCTTTAATAAACTGGTAAACAGTAATTATGTCTCTGAGTTCGGCGAGCTGCTTTAGCAAATTCACAGAACCCAAGGATGGGGTCTTTGGAATCTCCACTCCATCCATAGCTGGTTGGTCAGAAGCACAGATAACCTGAGCTTGGGACTAGCATCTGAAGTGTGTGTGTGTTGGGGAGGGGGGCTGCAAAGGGGTGAGGGGAAGTCTTGTGGGACTGAGCCCTTTAACCTGTGGGATCTAACCCAATCCGAACTGAGTCAGACTGTAGGGCATCCAGCTGGTGTCACAGAGAATTGCTTGTTGTGGGAAAACCCTCCCATGTTTGGTGACCAGAAGTGCCAGAAGTGAAGTGTTCTGCGTCAGTAGTAAAGGAGACTCACAGGAAAGACACAGTAGGGAAGAATTGGGTTTTTCACTGTATGGAAAGAAATCAACCTGAGTTTCTTCCATTACAATGACTTAGTAGCATTTTAGCTACTTTTGCTTCTTGACCGAAGTTCAAAGATATGAACCACTTTATTTTCAATAAGCTCCAACTTCTGAAGGAGGTAGAAATACTGTCTCCAAAAGGCATTGCAGGCTTTTACTTATTTATTTTTGTCTTTTCTGCAACTTTTAAATGAGCAAGCAAAAGTAACTTAGTCCAGGGTGCCATCAATCATGTAATTATAACCTTATGGGGGAAAAATAACAGGAAACCCCTTCCTGCCCCAAACAGAGGTGGGAATAATAGAAGACAGCACATTAACCCACACTGTACACTCCAAAAGGGTGAATTTTAGGGTAGGTGAATTGTATCTCAATAAAGTTGCTATAAAAAAGTAATAAAACCTTTAAAAGCATTACTCAATTTTATTATAATAACATATTTCAGATAACAAATTCATCCAACAGAAAAATCCAGACAATTTTGGTCAACAGTTTGATCAGAGTATTTAAAAATGAAGAGAGGGACAATAGGTTAAACATATAATGTGTATGTACCTTTATATCTCTGTGCATTTTTCCTTTACTGTGAAGATAGTATAGTCCCTGGAGTTTCAAAAAAACAAAACACAAAAATTAACAAGATTTTACTACAGATCTCTTTGGGATTTAAAATGATCCATTGAGTAGTATTCTCCATTTTTTTATTTACTCTTTACAGAAAGTCTTAAGGTAATCAATTTATTTTAATGAACAAAAGAATCAAGAAAATGAAAAAGGCAAAGTTCAGTTGGAACCATTCATTTTCCTAAGATAAGTAATTTTCACTAAACTCTACAAATAGTTTGAAATAACTTAAAAAGTATTTGTGCAATTAGGATCAGAATGAGTTTCAATTACCACAAGAATGCTTAATTTTCAAGCCTTTCCTTGGTATTAAGAGGAATATAAAAACATAAAGTAACAAATCCACAGCACTTAAAACGTAGGAGTTCAAATTATCACACTGAGACTTTAAAGTACTAATATGCAGATGTAACTTGGGTTTATTACAAAAACAATTAAAAATGTATTAATACTCAAGAGTTTACCAAACTAGAATATTTAATCCTACTTTACTTAACAGGTAATGCACAATAATTAAACATTAACTTTAATGAAGAATGTTACTTTTTAATTAGCATTGGATTTACCTGTAGTGTTTCTCGGCTAACATATGCAATTTGCAATTCTGACAGAGGTCCTGTTACTGTCAGAGAAGAAAATTAACATTAATAAAATTAGGCAAAGCATGTTTTTCAAAACTGACAATGTTTTACAAGATCCATTAAGCAACAGGTTTAACGTTTAATAAATAACTCTAAAATGTAAGCTCCATGAGGGAAGGATTTTAAATAATCTGATTGACTCATTGTATCCTGTGTATAGAACAGTGCCTAGCACGAAAAAGTTGTGCAATAAATGTTTATATAATGAATAAAAACCTGACATAGTCTCTGAAATTAGTTATAATTTTATACCTCACTAACTAATATTATTTCTTAAATATTTTAAGAAAGAAAGTATGGCCAAAAGGTTTAGCTAGTTTTATAAAAAGCTTTTAAAAAACTGATGTGTTACATGTATTATGGCTCATTTAAAGTCAATATTTTCCCCCCAAATTTTTATCTTTATAGCTATAAAATTAATATAAGTTCACTATAAAACATTTCAATCAACAGAGAAGTTTGGAAAGTATAGGCCTCTTCCTTATTCTGTTACCTATAGTTTGGCCTATAGATTACTGTACAATTTTATGCAGAGACATTTCATATAATATATGTATGCATCATACACAAAAGCATAAGTGGAATCATATTACACATACAGTTCTGAAACCTGCCCTCTTCACTTATTATGGCCACCTTCCTGCATCAATAAGTAGCTTAATCATATTGTAATATTTGAAAAATATTTCTCCTTGTGCATCTATACACTATGGAAGATATTTCAATTGTTTTCTCTTTTTCACTAGTCATCATTTTAGAGTAAAGAAATTCATTGGGAAAGACTATGCTGAAAATCAAATTCCAATGATGGGAATCTTTGCTAATGACTTGATATCAAGATATAGTGAAGTGAAACAAAATCAGTATTCTATCCAAATAGCCTTTTAACATTTCCTTTATTACAATCAGCCCCTAAAATTACATAAGCGGCCCCAAACTAGATATATGAGCTCAAGTTCTATATGAAAAACTGAGAAAATTTTTTCAAAATATTTTCTCGGGAAAATTGACATCATGAATTACTGACATAATTTTATTTTACATTTATCAAAAAGTACACCTCCGGCAAAAGTATAAAAGCTACTCTACAGTTTGTGACAGTAACCTATTAACAGAACTAGAACAGAAAAAAAAAGACAGTAAAAATTGTTTATTTTACTTTAAAAGTCTCATATACTACTCCATTGAAATCCCAATGAAAAATGTTCTAATAATTTTTTTAATTCCTCATTATCTAGCATCTAAGACAACATTCAATTGATGCTTCTTGAATACATGAGAGCAAAATCAACTATCTTTGCATTAATACTATTCACTTATCAATTGGATATTCTTTTGGCTTAGTATTAGCCATCAAGGCCTTTGCGTGTCTTCTATAAGTCTGAGTTTGAAATTTCAAGAATTAACTATATATAACATTCCTTCTATAGAATCAGCTAATAATTCAACTGCATATAGTTTTCCAATTTATAAAGCAAGTGCTCCTTTCATCTATATATATCTGAAATATCTTTATGTATCCAAACATACTTTGCTCAAAACAACATTAATGTTTTAATACAGTACATTACTTATATTAAGAAATTCTATTTAATCTCTATAAAATATAACTTTGGTCTTACCATGATAAATATCCTGTAAAGAGCCACCTCCACAAAACTCCATGCATATCCAAAGTTTATCTCGCCTATAAAGAGAAAATAAGCATGTACCACAGTTTCAGGATTAAAATTATTTGTGCTAACAAATATTTTAAAGTTGTATTCTATAATCTTGAGAAACCATATAAATACAATGTGCTAAGAAAAAAAACCCTAATTTCTATGAGTAAATGAATTACCCAAGATTTTAATCCTTAAAATATACCAATTGTAGGATATAAAGATGCCATAAAGATGACAGAAAGATGCCATCCAGACGAGAGAAAATGTCCCTTTAGTTAAAAACTTCCCTCCCCGTTTACCCATCTACCCGATGACAGTATTATAAAAGTTCAATGCTAATTAGAAGGCTCATGCCAAAATTATATGGAAGATTCATCACAGAATGGCAATACATCTCTAATCACTTTCACAGCACTCTCATCAACAAAACAGATAAAATGTAAACTTAGCCCTAACCGGTTTGGCTCAGTGGATAGAGCGTCGGCCTGCGGACTCAGGGGTCCCGGGTTCGATTCCGGTCAGGGGCATGTGCCTTGGTTGCGGGCATATCCCCAGTGGGGAGTGTGCAGGAGGCAGCTGATCGATGTTTCTCTCTCACCGATGTTTCTAACTCTCTATCCCTCTCCCTTCCTCTCTGTAAAAAATCAATAAAATATATTTTTAAAAAAATGTAAACTTAATATCCTTATATCTAAACTCAACAAAGATCTTTCCAAAATAATAATATTAAATTTTATCATTCACTTATCTTTAGATAGCATTTCTCTCTCACAATTACATTGTAAGACAGCATAATTATATAGACATTGGAGAAATCATTTGCAAAGATTTAATAGATTATTCCTTTGTTCATTCCTCCATTATGTCATCACAAAATGTATGAGGAAATGCATTATTCTTAGGGCAGAGATGGAATACAAAGTCTCTGAACTCAGCAGGCTAAGTTTAATGCAGAAGAAAGACTCTGCCTTAATAATACGTCTGACTCTCTCATCAATGCACTCACAATGCACAGAAGAATATCTGGCAAATGAATGTTTGTTTCATACGTGAACAAATGAGTGGCTGAAAGAATAAACAGATTAGAAAAAGGGTCAGCAAACTATGGCCAGTGGGCCAAATCTAGCCTGCTGCCTGATTTTATATAGTCCAGGAACTAAAAATGTTTTTTTTTGTTTTTAAATGGTTGGGAGCACTGGGGGGGAACTTTCTAAACCTTCTCCCAATTTAATCTAGGTCATTCTGTCAGAAACAGTAACAGTAAAACAAAATGTTTGATGTGGTGATTTTAATATATTGAAAGCAATCAATTATTTATCTCATGAACTTAACTGATTTTAAGAGTTTTTTGTTTGTGCTAATATAGTAACTACCTGTACTGGGTTTGTTCCATAAAATACAAATTGATGCAGAAACTGTGTTCGGTTACTATTTGATCCACTGACTATCAAGTAATTGTAAATTGCCTGTTAAAGAACCCATTTAAAATGTGTAACAGTCACTGACCTGGGGGGCAGAACCTATCCCCATGTGAACTGAAGTCTCCATTTACCCATCTTTAACCTTAATGAAGGCGGGCAATCCAAGCTGTCCCAGAGTGCCTAGAATCAAGAGGAGCTGGTCCCCACGGCTTTTCACAAGCCAGAGAGAGGACAAGAATCGCCCAATGTTTTCTACGCGCTGTGCCTACATCTGAAGGGTTAAAGTGTTTTGTACATGGATCATGAGAAGTTATATCCTTACACATCCTATAATATATCAAAACAAAACTGAATAGTTTTTAAATACATAAGAAAACATTCACTGATGCTCCCTTTGGAAGGAACCTTATAAACCAGGTCACAGTATTGAACTCAGTTGCATATAGAAATGAATGGAAAAATGAGATTTGACCCTGAGGTCATCCCCTCTGGAATATGACCCGGGGAACCTGGCCTGGTCCTGCTAAACCAAAATAAGGTGGCAAATTCAGTCTTTCCAAATTCATTCAAAGACCTAGAACAAGAAGAAGTCAATGAAATAATTACAGTTCCTAGTCCTTTGTACAAAATGAGGGAAACAAACGATGCAATACTCTGAGGCTAAAAGCACAAAAGAAAAAGGGTTTCTAATAAAAATATAACAGGAAGAAGTGATCCTGACTTTCTAAATTCACCCAAGTCTAGAAGAAAGGGCAACAGAATGGCGTATTTAGAGCTCTATTCTACTACAGGGAGACTAACCATAGAAGTAATTTTTTTTCTGTCAGCTTCCTCACTGAAACCACATCCAGAATTCCCAAGAGTACAACAGACAACTGCAGACGCTCATATTAGTTACATAATTAGCATAAACAGATCGTAAATAAGAATTCCATTCATATAATCCTACCTTCAAAGCATGAAAAAAAGTACAAAACATGGACTAGAGGTAACTTTATTTTGTTAAATGTATTAGGTGCTGGAATCATGATTGCTTTTCAAAAAGGAGACAATGTACCTGAGATAGCTTCCAAAATAAGCAACAATATTTGGGTGTTTACAGTCTTTCATCATAATAATTTCTTGCTGCACAACTGCAAAGTCTTCACCTAGAATTAAAAAAAAAAAAAAAAAGCATGTTGGATATTTAATAGGTTAAATAAGTTCCAAAATGTTCATTTATTTCAAGACATAATTAATGTTATTGATAATACTTTTAACGACAATTCCAGTCTTTGACAGAAAGTAAAATACAGTGACCAAAAGCACATACCCTGGTCCCAGACTTTCTGGATTCAAATCCCAACTCTGTCCTTTACTAAGCTGCGTGAATTTGGACAAGTTATTTGACCTCCCTGTGCCAACTTCTTCCTCTGTAAATGGGGATAAAAATAGTTGCCTGTTGTGGGCCATCTGGTAACCCAGTACTGCTAGAGTATAGGCCTCTTGGCCCACAAAGAACCTGTAGAGATACATTGGACACTCTCAGTGTATTAGGGTTCCTGCCCTAACTTCAAAAAGGATTAATTCTTTGTGCTAAAATTACATTGTTATTTAGTAAAAAGGAAAAAGTAATGTCTATTTTCTAGTGGATTATCTGATGATTATTTCTAAGGCATAATAGTAATAATAGCAAATGCTTATATAGCGCTTACTGATAATTCACTAACCCTAACACAGGAACCCCAATAACCCCGAGAGTGTCAAATGTACCTCCACAGGCTCTTGTGGGGCCAAGAGGCCTACACTCTAGCAGTATTGAGTTGTCAGGTGGCCCACAAACACAGGCTTAGCCTGTATTCCAAAGCCTTGTTCCAACTGGGCTGAGCCTGGTCAGACTATTAGCAAATAATCTCTTTTCTCCTACTCCCTCCTGCCCAAATTCTTCAAAATAAGATCTGGCAATGCTATAGCAGGGTCACATGCCGTGGCTCCTGAATGAACACTTGTTAGAGAGAGAAAAAGAACGGCAGTGAATGCAAATGTGGTGAGCCAGAGACCATGCAAAAAGAGAACAAATAGAGGTGCTTACATTTAAATCAAAGTAACTTTGTATCACTGTTCCAGTTTTTAAAGTATTACATGCTTGAAGAGCCTGATTAGATGTATATTAGGCAAAGTAAAAAACAGAAGTCTTCCAAAGTATCCCTCAAATCGTAAGTATGAGGTTGTGAAGGCAAGCCCTGACATTTCTGGCCTTGGTCTTTTCCTATTGCAAATGTAACAGGGTACTGAAGTAGCCCAACCATGAACCATTAGACCCAATATCAACCCACCTCACTGCCCCGTTACAAGGAAAAAAGTAACGGAGAACAGACTGTATGTCAGGGTCTTAATTTCTGCAATGAAGAGGACACAAAATCGAAGACCTCCAAAGGGAGAATAGGAAATTTTTATGCCTCCAAAATTTCAGAAGAAAATCACTGGACTGAAATCCTCTTCTGAGTTCAATTCCCACCATGAAGAATCCCAGATTTTTAGTACATTAAAAGAAACCCAAGTTAAAAATAATAAAGCCCAAATGAGACTAATACCAATTTTCAGGACTATATTAAATTTTTTTGAAAATTCTAAATTTTGCTTTCTCACCTGCCTCTTAACTATATTTTTCCCCAATCTTGTGAAAGAGTTACATGAGATCAAAGTTGACCTAGTCAGAGTGAACTCTAGGACTTTAGTTTAATGGTCAGGTAACAGTTCTCTTTCCAGGGGTAGCCCTGAGAGTTTAGCAGTCAGCGCACAACCTCAAAGGGAACCAGCTTTAGAATAAAGTTGATCTGCAGAAAACACTGCAGAGAAACAGGAAGGAGGAGGAAAGCATATGATGATGTAATTGCGCTACCTCAGCTGCCTCTAGATATACCTGTATCTATATATATAAAAGCCTAAACAACCAAACACCCAAACGACCAGTCAACCGGTTGCTATGACACGCACTGACCACCAGGGGGCAGACGCTCAATGCAGGAGCTGCCTTGAGGGAGCGCACTGACCACCAGGGGGCAGCTCCAGCATTGAGCGTCTGCCCCCTGGTGGTCAGTGCGCTCCCACAGTCAACCTCCCGTGGCCAGGCAATCTCCTGTGGTCCCTTCCCCGGGCTGGCTGGCCCCGATAGGGCCGGCTGGCCAACCTCCCTCCCCGCCCTTCGTCCCCCGCCCCACTGCCCCAACAATCTCCTGTGGCCCTGATCACTGGCCAGGCCGAGGGACCCCATGCACGAGTTTGTGCACTGGGCCTCTAGTATAATCAATAAATCCCCTGCATTCTTTAAGCCACCCTGAGTTGTGGTTTCTGTTACAACTGTAAGCATCACAACTTCTAAGGTGATCTCTGCACATATTCCTGCCCTAATGACACTGCAAATGTGCCTGCATGTCTATGTCCGCACTAGAACATTAGGTCCTCCGGGACAGGATTATGCATGCCTTAATCATCTTTGTATCTCTAGCACCTAATATGTGATTAATAAAACTGTTGCCTGAGTGAATCTACCATACCTCATTATTCTTCTCCATGATGATATGTCTGCATCTAGTTTAATTTCATCCAGTTATGCAATTAGTTGCTTATGTACTACTCTTGAGCTTTCTACTGAACCCTCTAAGTGGCTTTAAGCCTTCAACTACTTCTTTCCCATTAAATGTTGTTGATCCAAAGTACATTATCTTTTTCCTATTAAGTCATTTCCATGTGATTACAAGAATGGCAAAATTAAATTCAACATATTTATGGATGGAAAGAATCCAAAGGAATAATATAGAACTCAGTTTTGAAAGGTAACTGGTAAAAATAGATTTGGGTAGGAATAAAGAAAGCAGAGTTTAATACATTAATAATACAAAGGAGCCTAATGGTGGATTTAAAGAACTTTCTTCAAAGCTCAAGTGAAGGGATTTCAAAGAATAGATTAACAAGCTCCCTCCCCAATTCTAGAATACTTCATAGGATACTGTAGAACAGAATGATTAGACTACATAATCTAAAAATTATTCCCAGTTCTGAGATTGTTTTTAGACATTAAAGTGAAGAATACATCTTCCAGAAGATGGCAAAATAAACAAAAAATCCTAATTGAGAAAAACAGGCAAGCCTACCTATAGAGCAGATAATGAATAAACCAAGTAAACAGAGAGAAAAATACAAACTAATACATGCAAAATTCTTAAACATGACATTATTAAGCATTCAATAAATGTTAACTGTGTGTAGTAGAGCGAATAATGACCCCAAAGGTATTTAGTTCCCAATCCCTGATACCTGTGAATGCTACTTTATGGCTAAAGGAGTTTTGCAAATGTGATTAAATTAAGGATCTTGGGATGGGGGATTATCCTGACTTGTGTATTTATATTCATAAAGCTAAATCACTGAACAGACACAAAGCGTTGGGAATGAGGAAGAAACTGCAGATATATTCAAAAGTCCTTTGTTATTTGTTTATTTTTGAGCATTATTACCTTTAAATGTGTAAATTCTAATTTATCCAGTATAGTCAGCCTCAAGCCCATAATATGGCTCTAATATATGTATTTTTTATTTTATTTTATTTATTTTTATGTTTTGGATCAAATATATTAAAGTGTAGCTAAGCAACCCATGATTAACCATGCAAAGTAATGATCATAAATGATGTAACACCAACTTTCTTTGTGATGGCAATAAACACAGAAGAGCACTGAGTCAACAACTGGTGGTAAGGGAGCTACTGAAGTGCTCCAGGGAGACAGGAAGATGAGCCAGATACATCATTACCCTGGTGTCTTGCCGCTCTAAGATGAAAATAAAGGGGAGAGAGCTCCTCTCCTGCCTCTCAGGACACAAAAAACCAACGTGAAAAGAAGATTTGCAAAGAAGGAAAGAAGATTTATAAAATATAGTTTTGGAGATCCAAGAAAAAATTGTAAAATGAGGTCTTACTGGTGTCTCTTCACACTTTAAAAATTTTGCCCTACAATTTAATAAATGCTGCTCTGATGGAAATAAAATATAATACCCTGTTTTCTCACCATGAATTTCCTGCTGGTCAATCTCGGTACATTTAAACGAAGAAGCCTTTCAGTAGGGTTAGAGCAAAGCAGTCTAGTCCTCAGGGACTCTACTTCAGGACTAGACTGCACTAAGCGAAGCCAGGGTCCTCTTTCCTCAGGAGCTGAGCAGTTAAGATAGATGTAGGTGTTTTCATTGTGTTTGAAAAGGAACGAGTTTCTCTGACAAGTTGCTACTTAATTAATCAGTTATCTGTTTTTATATTCTACTTTAATAACTAATACTGCAAATGGGTAATAATAAGCAATTTAATCATCAAATTTTTTTTTTAGGATAAAAAAACTAAAGAACAATGGGCCAAGATCAGAGGAATCAGACCCAAAAAAAGATGTGAGACTCTGGGCAAATTACAAATACTGCGCCTACTTTTCTGCAATATGACACGTGAGTGTTAGGCCTAAGAGAATGTTCACAATAGCTTCCAGCCACCAGTATTTTCTATGACAAAAGTTTTGAAAGCTGTGAAACATCTGACAACCATCTAGATAGATGACCTAAAAAGTTCCTTAGGACTCTACAATTCCGACTTTAAAACGTAAGAAAAAAAAGACTGAAGAGATTCATAATGTAGAGAATTGTAATACCTTGTAAGAACCTGAAAGTGAAGCCTGAGAGGATACATATGTGAGTTCTCTTCTATGAGCAAGTTCTCTCCATCTTTAGTTTTCCCTTAAAGTAAGTCTGAAGAGCTGGCAGGGTGCTAGTCCAAACAGCTTGAAGACCACAAGAACAAACCTGTAATCTGATAAAGTCAGGTTCACTGACCCAATGCAATGAGAAAGACAACACACCAGAGAAACCTTGGGCCATCTCACACAACAGAAGATGAGTTATACTAGTAAGATTCTGGGAAGAGTTGGGTTTAGGTGACATTTAAATGAAGGAGCCTTTTAGGAGGGTTTGGGCAAAGCAGAGTCTAGTCCTGGTCCTAAAGGACTCTACTTCAGGACTAGACCGCCAAAAGTGAAGCCAAGGTCCTCTTTCCTCAGGATCTGAGAAGTTAAGATAGACGTAGGTGCCGTGTCCAGAAACCCCTTATCTGGAGCTGTGCATCTCGGCTGTAAATCAAGAGTGCCTCTCTATGTCAAAATGACAGATTCCCCAAGGAAGAGGGGGAAGTTTGGTTCTTGCTGATATGATTACACACAGCCAAGTTTCTGGTAGTCTATGATTTTTTAGAACAAAGTTTCTCAGAGAGCAAGCAAGCCACAGTCACTCAAAGGCAGGATTTTGAAAGGGCGAGGGCTAGGTTGCCCCAGGGTAGGGGGCCACGTCCTACTCTGCTAGCCACACCCAGGCGGCAGAGCACAGTTCTTTCTCCTCCCCTTTCTCCAACCCCCCCCCCTATATAACCGGTCTTCGGGCGGGGTTGAGGCGCTCAGCCATTTGGTTTTGCCTTGATATGGATGGGGGGCCCAAGCTAGCTAGCTTGAATACAGATTCTTATGTTTTTACATCGAATTGGCTCCCTGATATGGTTTCTTGGGAATCTTGAAATCTGGGCACAACATTTGGGGGCTCGCCCGGGGTTCCCAAGACCATGTAGGGACTTCCCCAATTCGTAGAATCTGCATGGCCGCGGTAAGTGTCTGTGTATTGTGTTTGTCTGTTCTGTGTGAGCTCACTTCTGAAATCTGTATTCGCCCACATTGATCGTGGACGCACATGGAGGTCAAGGGGCGGGAGGAATCGGGGGACGCCTCGATCCTCCATCTGTTTATCTGTAGGGATTTCATTTTGCTTCCGCCAAGTCGGAAGGTCTGTAGAAATCCCAATCTGAGACGGTTTGGCGTAATGCAGCCATCTGTTTATCTGTAGGGATTTCATTTTGCTCCCGAAGTCGGGAGGTCTGTAGAAACCCCAATCTGAGACGGTTTAGCGTACTGCCGCCGTCTGTTTCTTCCATGGAATTGGAAGGCTGTTTCGGGCCCTGTTTGTCTGTCTGTGTTTTTGTTTTCTGTGGCAAGGAGATTGCGGAAGGCTTTAGAGCTCCCTCAGAAATTGGGAAGTTGTTAGAAATTAAATGAATTATTTAAACTCTGAATGAATGTCTGGTGAAAATATATGAATGTAAAAGCAGGGGATCTGTGCCTCGGGCTGCAGGAGAGGAAAGATGCGCCTGGATGCGGAGGCTAGAGCTCGGCCGCGGCGGCGGCCCGGGCGGCTCGGTGGCGGCCCTGGGGGCTCGGCCTCCGGCCCGGTCGGCGGCAGGCGCTGGGCCGGAGCCAGAGCCCGAGCGGCGTGGCCTGGAAGAGGCCGGAGGCCGGGAGAGGCGGCGGCAGCCCGGGCAGCCCGAGCCCCGCAGCCTGCGCTCAGCACCATGAGCGGTGGCGCGCCTTCGGGGGGCGGCCCTGGAGGCTCGGGCCGGGCGCGGACAAGCTCGTTCGCGGAGCCTGGCCGCGGTGGCGGCGGCAGGGTGTTGACCCCTGGGGGCTTGTGTCGAGCTAGTGGAGCTGGGCGGAGCATAGGGGAGCAAGGCCGGCGCGTCCATGAGGCAGGAGCAGGGAGGCCCCAGTCAGCATCGGGTTCGGGGGAAGGTCCCCCACGGAGCCTGAGGGCCGGACACCCGGCGGCGGCGGCTCTGGATGCGAGCTGGCCTCTTCCCATGGAGATCGCCCCAGCTAGAAATGTAAAAGTTTTAAAATGCACCCGGGATTTCTGTGCACGTGTAAAGGGAGAAGGGCCAGTTTAAAAACGAGTTCACATAGTTTTGAGCTGAACCTGACTTTTTGCTGTGTACAGAATAAAAACCCAAGACTGTTTTGGCCTTAAAAGATGGTCCTAAAGAATATGATCAATTTACATCTGAAAAGACCAGAGGGGCCAGAGTCTGTTTGCGGGGCTCGAATGTGGTTTTCCAGAGCCCATTGGAGATAAAAAAATGGTTTGCTCTAGTTTACCTGATGAAAAATCTAAAGAACTGAATGTTTAACTTACCAGCTAAAAGTTTAAAATCTTTTTTAAGTCTGAAGCTACACCTTTTTTTGGTGGAGAGCAGGGCAGACACGCCCTTTCCCTAGCATGCAGGTGGTCCAATTCCGCCTGCAGTCATCTTTAGAAATGTTAATTTGCATTTCAATGGCTACACCTCTTGCCAATCAACATTCATGCGACCAAGAGGTGGCTCCTTTGTTGCATAACTTGGCTGCCGCCATGTTGGCCGCATGGATTGCCGTGCCCCTGGGGGCCGCCATCTTGAAACGGCAAAGGCCCCGCCCTCTGATTTAGTCGGGGGTGGAGCTTTAAGGCAAAATTTTCGAAGGCTGCAAGCGTGCTTGCTTCGCGGATTTATTTTTAAACTAATCTCTTAAATCTAGAAAACCCTGCTTTCCTTAAACTAAAGACAATTAAAGGTTATAGCCAAGTCTTTAAAAGGAACTGATAGCAGTAATCCAATTTCTAAAGTACAATTATTTCAGGTAGAAAAGGTAAATTCTGGTAAAATGCTGACATTAGTCCTGGATGTCGATGCGTTTTCCATTCTAAGGCTGCACCAAGTGGCCTGGCCTGAGGCAGCCAAGGAGCAACACAAGAGAGTGCTGGTCAGAATAGAAAGCCGGTTGGCTATGTAGCCTGGTATATTTTGAATGTCAGATGAAGTGGAGAAAGAAATAGCAAAAATGGCCCCCAGGCGTTTATTTCCTGGGTACCGCTAATTTCATGGGCATGCCTAACAATGCTAACTGGAGCTTAGGGCTTATTTTCGCTTTATTACAGATGGACTTTATCTTTAAACATTGCATTTTGAAAATTTCTATATCTCTTAAAAATTTTGAATATATTACTAAATCTGAGAAATGTTCATTATTTACATAAAACCTAAAAATTAAAACCAAGAGTTCTAACTGGAAGACATGGCTTTAATATAAATAAATAATAGACCAGTAAGCTGGGACTGGTCACTGGTGGATTGTAAGAAGGACTAGACGTAGCCTAACTTCTCCTCCCTCGGTACCCCTGAAACGTCAGAGGGTACTTCTGGCCTTGGTTTTCTCGGGTTTTGGTTTTGGATTTGTTTGTTTATTTATTTGTGATGAATACCGTTTATAAAACATAAGTCAAGGACTTGTTCACTGAAAGAATGTAAATATTTATTTAATATTTGTATATCTACTTGGGTATAATTGTTTGTTCATATACATATGAAGGTCTGAAAAAAAAAAAAAAAAAAAGCACACGCATGACTTCTTAAAGCTGAGTGCTCTGACGGATAGCAAAGCACCCTGAGCGGCCGCTGGGATCTTTCCCCAAGGGCGCTTGCTCTCTGCCAGAGGTGGAATCGACCTGCCTAACTAGTAAACATTTCTATCTGTTTGTCTGCTGGGAACTTTGATTTACCATGTAATATTCAGTGCTGGATTGAAATTTTAGAATTCTAAGCTGATTGGGACATTTAAAAATGAAACTCACAGTTCCCCAAGGCAAAGACTTAATGGGCCTTAAAATCTATAAAAATAAGCGGGAATGAAGCTGATAAAAGGTTTGGTCCTAGCGCACTCCCTTGAAAGAGGCCTGGTTGCTGAACCTGGTGAGGGCCATGGAGTGAAACCCTCGCGAGGTCTGAGAGTCACTGGAGCAGCCGGCCACCATGGGGCCCTGGGGAGAACCAGAGCTCCTGGTGTGTCGCCCAGAGGCAGTAGCCTCGGCTCCCCCACTGCCTGTGGGCCTGGAGGTGAAATTGGGAGCCCTGGTGCTCCTGCTGGTGCTCACGCTCATCTGCAGTCTGGTGCCCATCTGTGTGCTGCGCCGACTGGGAGCCAGCCCGGAAGCCTCAGCCTTCTGCCAGAAAGTCCTGAGCCTGGTAAGCTGCTTTGTCGGAGGAGTGTTTCTGGCCACCTGTCTCCTGGACCTGCTGCCTGACTAACTGTCTGCCATAGACGAGGCCCTGGCAGCCCTGCACGTGCGACCTGGGTCCATCACACCCACGTCCAGTCAGCGGACCCATCCATGATCCGGAAAGACTTCATTACCAAATGGAGCGTCGATCGAGATCAACGCAACCTGCTATGGCATGCTCGACCTACCCGATGCTGGTAACATTGAATAGACTTAGATAATACCTGCATCTTCATGGACATAGCTCCAAAAAGACAAGAACAATTCATAGGAAGATCAAAAATAGACTTTAGTATCACATATTTAGTAGCAGAAGATGTGGCTACCTAAAGCGGCCATGATGCCTATATTATGTTTCATTGTATTGATATATGATATTAACCTTTTAGTTCTCTTGCAGGTTTGAATGTATGTTGGCTGTCCTGGAAGGGTACTATGTGGGGTGAACCCCAAAAAGTAAAAGGTGCCTAGCTGCCAAGAGGGCAGATGCCCACCTGGGCAGGGAACAATGCCCATCAGGTTTTGGTCTCTGTTGAGAGACAGCTAACAGTTGGCAGCCTGTGTACTGCTTGCAGGCCTTTATGACCATGCCCATGTCAGGGGTAGTCTGAAAAACAGCCTGTTTAGAATAGAAAATCTAAGACATGGTTATGCATAAAAAGAAAGTTTAATGCCAACAATTAAAAGGAATTAGCAAGAAAAGTCAGCAAATCTTAGAGTAGATCATTATATCTTTCTTCTTATATAATTCCTCCAAAAGTTGGCAATGCTAACATGACAATACATTTCTTTGCATAAATTCAATAAGACCGGTTCCTAATAGTGGTTTTATTAACGGAAAACTTTGACTGGAGTATCATGTTTTAAAGAGCCCTATCTGAGCTCTAAAGACTTGAAGCCAGTAAAAATGCCACGAAGAAAGCCTGGTATCCTGCTTGGAAGCCCTGAAGATGGCTGGCGCTGGAGTATCAGGCCAATGCCCTACCATCACTGGCGGTTGATAAGAAGGGGAGCAGTAGGGATGCCTCTACGTTCCTGCGGAACCCCCACACACTCTGGACCGCAATGGGTAGGAGAGCTACTGAGATGGGCCTTAAAGCCTGGAGCATGGGCTCAGGTGGAATACAGGTGAAGAATTCACCTAACTCAGCAGATACTGCAGGCGGGCCTGATGGCAGCTGAATGGCATGGCTTCCTGGCCCTACGGGGCACATTAAGATTCAACCATGAGATTCCAGCAAAGGTAGTCAATCACCATTCTTGTTATGTTTATGCAAACATCAGGACAGTAAATAAATTAATCTTGATTTGGCTTTTTGATAGCCATGGAGGAATTTTAAAAAGAAAAATCCTATTTCAATAAAAATTGTTAAAGCTAAAATGGTTTCTTTCCCCTCCACCAGACCATTTGTTAAAATATGCCCAGTATGGGCCTCTAGCAACGGTGGAATCAGTCCGTCTCATGATTGAGCCGGAAGTTCCAAGACAAAGGGGGGAATGAAAGGGCGAGGGCTAGGTTGCCCCAGGGTAGGGGGCCACGTCCTACTCTGCTAGCCACACCCAGGCGGCAGAGCACAGTTCTTTCTCCTCCCCTTTCTCCAACCCCCCCCCTATATAACCGGTCTTCGGGCGGGGTTGAGGCGCTCAGCCATTTGGTTTTGCCTTGATATGGATGGGGGGCCCAAGCTAGCTAGCTTGAATACAGATTCTTATGTTTTTACATCGAATTGGCTCCCTGATATGGTTTCTTGGGAATCTTGAAATCTGGGCACAACAGATTTGTTCGGACACTTGCCAGCTGCACCATTCTTGGGAGAAATACTGTTTGTGAGACTTTATCTGTCTGTTACTCCAGACTGATAAATGGTGAGGCAGCTTTTCACTCTCTCCATTAGTTACTTGAGATTACTGTCTCCATTGTACTCCAGAGTGTGAAGAACAGCTTGCTAATTAAACTGATTACATTATACTCTTCATAAAGAAGTTTATTTGCTGGTTTATCTTTTGGTTTGTTTATTATGCATCAATTTTGCCACAAAAGACGTCCAATTTGAGCAAATATACTGGTTTTTAAGAAACACTTATATCTTACCCCAAGAAATTCATTTAGTACTCATTAAATGGGAATAAAACTCACTTAGCTTGTTAAGTGGTGGCTTTACCTCTAAAGATTTTTCATATGCTAGTTCTAGGAAACTGTGTGTGTGTGTGTGTGTGTGTAATTAAACAAACATCCAGCGAAACCTAATAATACAGTTCCCACACCACTACCAACTTCCGAGAGTGGTGAAAAAGTAGGCTATATTGCCAGGGTTCAAATCTCAGCTTGCCACTAATTAGGGCAAGAAACTGAAACTTTCAGTGCTTTGTTTCCTTATTTTTTAAAAAGAGAATAATATAAGGATTAAATGAGTCAGCAAATGTAAAGCACTTAGAACAGGGCCTGGCACAAAATAAGTTTGAATAAACGTTGGCTATTTATTAGCAAAACTGTCATGGTTTAAACCAACCCATCTCTAAGATATCTTCTTAGTCTCGCATCTTCATTAATTTGATTTATCCCATAAATATTTACTGAGTATCTACTAGGACACTTCCTGAGAAAGAAGGCACTAAACTGATTTGAAGGATGATGTATGTACAAACTACTTCTGATTAGAAACTATTCCCATCAAGTAACTATTTATTAGTAACTAAAAATGAAGGCCCTGATTCAAATGCCACATTTTTAATTTTTAATCCCAGATTTCACCAATTTCAATTATCCCATTAAATTTCTTATAATAAACTGAAGAGTAGGGGACTCAGAGAAAAGAAAAAACTATCTTGCGATGTTAGAATATAATTAAACTATATCAACTCTGTAAATAGGTATAACTGAAAAAGCATTTTTTTATTCATTATATTTCAGTGTGGTTTGATCATAGTCAACACATCCTTCAAATTTCATCTTAATGGCACTTCTAAAA
This sequence comes from Myotis yumanensis, assembly GCF_028538775.1. NCBI lineage: Eukaryota > Metazoa > Chordata > Mammalia > Chiroptera > Vespertilionidae > Myotis > Myotis yumanensis. The sequence goes on from NW_027223762.1 coordinate 19,421,238, forward strand.
AGTCTACTGATAATCTAAATCAGAGCTGAGCAAAGTACAGCAGCAGGCGGCTTGCTTTGCTGAGAATGGTTTTTCCATTTTAACAGGGAGGGAGGTAGGAGAGAGGAGAACTGTATACAGAGACCATAGGTGGTCCACAAAACCTAAACTATTTTATGATCTGGCCTTTTTACAAAAGAAGTTCCCCCCTTCAAAAATATTTTGAGTGGATTTCTGTTATACTGAAGCTAAAACCTAGTTTACCAATAAATTCATATTATCAGTTTGTAGTGGAAGAAGCCATCAGAAAGGCAGCATCATTGCTCTCGAACTCAATTTTGACATTAACACAATTGCTTGCTTATAACAGAAAAGAAAAGGAGAAATGGGGTTTTTAAGAGTGGATAAACAATAGTGTATAGTTAACTCAGAAAGCTATGGGCTTTGCGGGAGGTGGGAGGAATTCAGGGGTAGAATACAGTTGAAACTGACAAAAAACACGGAGTAGTCCTAGAGGCTTTACAATAAAGTTGGAAAGTAACTAAGACAAAATGTGAGAGCTAGGTCTATTGAGAAAAGTGAGACTCAGGAAGTGAAGTTACTTGCCCAAGTTCACAGAGCAAGAGAGTGGGACACAAAGACCTGGACTACAACCACCCAAATCTCAGTTCACCTCTTTCCACTGCACCACTGCCCCTGACCGCAGGACACTGTTAACCGGGGAACACACCACTGGCAGTGTGAGACAAGTTTGCTCAACTGAGTTCAGAAGGAACAAAGTCTCTTCAGGAGTTTTCCCCTTCCCCCAATAATTAATTATTTGTTAGGAACAGGTTGAGCAAGATGTCTTCAGGTCTCAAAGAGGTGTAGGAAAGAGTAGATACCACTTCCATTTCCCAGAAAATACTGGGAACAATAAGAGAATGCTAACGAAACATCATTAAAATAAGCCTTAAAGATAGCTAGTTGCGTACAGCAATAAGAAACATCAAATTTCAATTTATTTACCTGGTTCCAACTTTATTACTTTAATTGCTGCTAATTCACCAGTGTTAACATTCCGGGCCTAAAAAAAAGAAAAGATCATTGTGAAAAAAAGCTTTCATTAAAAATTTTATAAAATGTCATAAGCTGTTTATTTTCAATTACATGGAAATGTTTTTTAAAGCAATAACTGCAAAAGTGATTTACATTTACAAAACAAACACTGTGTTCTTTATAATGAATTTCATTATTAATTTAAGCATAAATTTTACAATAATGATCATAATAGCTAATATACACATAAGCCTTATTATGTGCCAGGCACTATTCTAAGTGTTTTTATATTAATTCATTTAATCCTCACAACAATCTTATGAAATAGTACTACTATTATTCCCATGTTGCATATGTAAAAACGGAAGCACAGAGAAGTTAAAGAACTGGCCAAGGCCATTATAGCTGGTAAGCGACAGTGCTGGGATTCCGACAGAGGCAGTCTGACTCCAGAGTCTGAGCTTTAAAGCACTACACTCTATTGCATTCATTCAGCTTGGTTAAAATTTTGAATTATTAACTATTTTTAAACTTGTTAATTTAAAAACCTTGGAATATGAAAAGCTAACATAATTATATAACCATGAAAACAGCCCCTGTGTATCTGTTTATACACACCTGATGGCACAATCAAATCACTGCAGTTCAATACAAACCAAATATATTTTTATAAGCAACATATTAAAAATCACTTTAAAAATTACAGACAGAAACTGTCTTTTCAATTTGTATTAAATGGCAGTAATTATTTGTCAATTTAAAATGTTCTTTAATTGCATAAGAACTTTTAAACTATTATAACATATAATATTTGAACTATATACTAAAACTAAATCAATTAATTTTTATATCAACCAATGAAGACCAATACATGTGATTCCCTGATCACAGAAAGATCCATTCATGTGACCAGAATTACTCTTAGTTGCAGCACTCATATTAATGAATTGGTGAAGATCAGTGAATCACTCACAAGGGATGATAATAGCACCAACAGTGGAATGCTAAGAATACTGAGGCATTAAAAATATCAGCCAAGGATATAGAAAGGTAGCTGGATATGGGACACAGCCATTGCTGAAATGTGAAATTTAACCTTTTAACTCAAAAATAAAAACAAAGGTACTAAAAGATCTCCTTACACAAATTAAGAAAGAAGTTAAAATAAAATTTGCAGGGAAAATTAATTCCTTAAATTCCCATAATTAATAAACACTTATGATGCCAATTTATGACAGGAAGGGCACAGCAGATATCAACTGTTATTTCAAAGTAAATTTAATTTCCACTAAATGAGATAGGCATTTCAAATAGATAGTGCTAGATAAGTATTTATTGCCTTCCTTAGGATGAGAAGATACACACACACACACACATACACACACACACCAATAAAAAAGAAAATCAGAATATCATTATGAAAACATATTGTAAAGGAGACAGAGTGTAACTGTAAAATATTCAGGTATATCACATCAATGTTAGTCATAAACCTTCTCAAATACTATCAAAACTACTTGCCTTTTCTTATACTTTGTTATCTTTTCTCTGTTAGGCTCCTCCCTGATATTAATACGCCGTCCTTCAATCCACATCTTTTTTAGCACTTATCCAAATAAAATAAGACAAGACACTACTCTCTCAAATTCTTAATTCTCCATTTAAAAATCCTGTCATGATTTTGTTTTGTTTATGGAAGAAAATTCAGAATGAGAGTTATTTCATTATGAAATAGCTGAGAAAATGTGAACCAATAGAAAGCTAGGATTATTTTTATAGATGAAATTTTGTTCCCAACTGACCACAAGAGGGCACACTCTCTATTGACAACACAAGTTACACAAAGTATGTTTGTCCAAAATGGCTGCTGTACACACTACATTCTTCTAAAAACAGATTTATTAATAGTTAACACCAGCACATATTTAACAACAACAACAAAAAACTATGACAGTTTACTAAAGCCAATATTTACTATAGGCCTGACTTTTGAATTTTTCAAAATTTACAACAGTCCAGAATTTTCTAAAGGATAAAAATTATGGTTCTCTAGTCAATCAGAAAACAAGACAGCTAAAATCTTTGCCTTCTGAAATGTTTTCCAATATGTAACTTATTTGACAGAAATAAGAACATTCACAAAAAGAAGGGAAGAATAATTTAAATGCTCAGAAAACAAATTTGGGCTTTTTATCAAAATCCATATGCTTATTAATAAAAGGTCTTTAAAACATATGAGTCATCAAGAATTTTGCTCTACTGGCTAAAATAAATCATAGTTAGCTGTCTCTAAATTTACTATGGTCAAGGTGACACACTGAGGTAAATTTCAAAATATTATCTCTAATACGCTGTAACTACTATTCTTTTTTTAATCACCTAGAGCAGTGGTTCTCAACCTTCCTAATGCCACGACCCTTTAATACAGTTCCTCATGTTGTGGTGATCTCCAACTATAAAATTATTTTCGTTGCTACTTCATAACTGTAATTTTGCTACTGTTATGAATCATAATGTAAATATCTGATATGCAGGATGTATTTTCATTGTTACAAATTGAACATAATTAAAGCATAGTGATTAATCACAAAAACAATATGTAATTTATATATGTGTTTTCTGATGGTCTTAGGCGACCCCTGTGAAAGGGTCGTTCGACCCCCAAAGGGGTCGTGACCCACAGGTTGAGAACCGCTGACCTAAAGCAATTTATTAGAAAAGAAGAACATGAGCAAGATAAATATTATAAAATATCACCATGTGTAGAGTTTGAATTTTCTAATAACAAAAGTTTTCAGGCTTGTTCAGGGCAGAAAGCTGAAGATAAATACTTTTAAGGATCTAGACCTCTTCTGCCACCATCACTGACTTGCCAACCATTCTTCACATGCTCTCCAAGTGATGTTCTTGAGTTTAAAACGCTTTAGGAACACACACCAATGCTTTAAAGACAAAAATTCAAATTCCTTGTCAGAGAATTTAAATGTTTCACTAAATATAACACTTTTCTAAAACCTTTATTTAGACACTAGAGGCCCGGTGCACGAAAATTCATGGCGGGGGGGGGGGGGGGGCGCGCGGGTCCCTCATCCTGGTCTGCATCCCCTTACAGTCTGGGACCCCGTGGGGGATTGTCCACCTGCCAGCTTAGGCCCACTCTCTGGGGGGATCGGGCCTAAGCTGGCATCAGACATCCCTCTGGCAGCCCAGGAGCCTTCAGGGATGTCTGACTGATGGCTTAGGCCCGCTCCCCATGAGGAGCGGGCCTAAGCCACAGTCGAATATCCTTAGCGCTGGGAGAGGCTCCCGCCACTGCCGCTGCGCTTGCAGCCGTCAGCCCGGCTTGTGGCTGAGTGGAGCTCCTCCTGTAAGAGCGCACTAACCACTAGGGGGCAGCTCCTGCGTTAAGCGTCTGCCCCCTGGTGGTCAGTGCACGTCATAGCGACTGGTCGTTCTGCCTTCCAGTCGATTTGCATATTACCCTTTTATTATATAGGATAATTCACATATCATAAAGTTCACTCTTTTAATATGTACAATCTAGTGGTTTTTAGTATATTCACAGTTATGTAAATATCAGTACTATCTAATACTTAGAATGTTTTTATCGCCCCAGAAATCTGTATTTAAAGCTATCAAGGCACTTCAGTCAGATTTTGGGACCTTGTCTAAGGTACTGAGCCCTTTGAGTTTTATGAAGTATAATACCAACTTCTAAGTTTGAAAGGGATGGTTTTATGAAGGAGATACCATTCAAGCAGAGGTTTGAAAGATGGGCTGGATTAGAACAAACACGTAAGAGGGATGGGAAAGAGGGCATAGAAAGAAAAGCATGAGCAAGGCACAGGGACAGAAAACAGGCTATTTTGAGTATATTGGGCGGGCCAAACTTCAGGGTGTCTCCCATATAAATACTACCTTTCAAGGAAAATGGCTAACCCACAACCGCTGCTGAAGAAATAGTTTTGTTTGCTTTTCCACCGTTACGTGGACTAGGTATACTAGTAAGCCTACCACCAGGGCAATCAATTCATAGGAAGACTGATAGACAGGGTGACATACGTCCCTGGTTTGGCCAAGACATTCCCAGTTTATGCCTGTTAATAGTGGCCACTTTCACTCTCAAATTTACAATTAAAATTGTATTTAATATGATAAATTATAAGGCCACTCTACCAAGAAACTCTGAGCTGACATGAAAAAAGGAAATAGACCTATCAAATCTCAAAAATAGGGATCAGCAGAACATGACTGTTTCTATCAATGTGGTTTTATTGGAATACAGCCATGTTCATTTAAGTATTAGGTCCATGGCTGCTTTTACAATACAATGGTAGAACTGAATAGGTGAGATAGAGAGCAAATGGCCCACAAAATCAGAAGTATTTACTTCCTAGCCCTTTACCGGAAAAACAGAACCCTGCCTATTTTACTGTACTGTAAAATAGCACAGTCCAGTAAAACTTTCTGCGTTGATGAAAATGTTCTATATCTGTACTGTCCAATACAGTAGCCCCATGTCACATGCAGCTATTGATAAACTGAAATGTGGCTAGTACAACTAAAGAACTAAATTTTATTTAATTATTTATGTATGAAATAAAGTATATATACTTGGGAATTTAAAATTTTTTTAATTGAGACATAACCCAGGGTTAGTTTTAGGTGTACGACATCATGATTTGATATATGTATATATGACAAAATGAGTATATAAGTTTAGTTAAAATCCATCACATCATACATAGTTACAACTTTGTTTTCTTATAATGAGAATTTTTAAGATCTACTCTTAGTATCTTTCAAATATACACTACAGTCTTGTTCACTATAGTCACCATGTTGTATGTTACACCTCTGGGACTTAGTTTATAACTAGAAAAAAAATCAACTTTTGAAAATATAGTTCTAGTTGTTAGAATGCATGTAGAGATTTGTGTAACCATCACCACCATTGTCTGGAAACAGAAACTCCCTTGAAAGTTCTATCTTTCCTACCTCAACCCCTGGCAATCACTATTTTGAACTTTGCCAGCATAGTTTTGTCTTTTCAAGAATTTCATATAAATTAAATCATTCACTATGTTATTTCTGAGACTGTCTTCTTTCGCCAAGTCGCTATATTTATTACTAGTTTGTTCCTTTTTTCTTGTTGAGTAGTATCCCATTGTATGAATATACCATAGTTTATCCATTACCAGTGGAAGGACATATTGGCTATTTTCACTTTTTGGCAAATATGAATCGAGCTGCTATATATATAGTTGTGTACAAGTTACAAAAATACCCAGGAGACGATGGGTATATGTTTAACTTTATAAGAATCTGTCAAACTCTGTACCGTTGCTGTACCGTTGTTCATGTCCAGCAGCAATGTAGGAGAGTTGCAGTTCTTCCACATCCTTGCCAGTAGCTGGTATTGTACTTTTTATTGTCGCCATTCTAACAGGTGATTAATGGTATCTCATCGTGGTTTTTGTTTGCATTTCCCTAACGACTAATGATTAATAATGTGCTTATTTGCCACCCTTTGGTGAAGTGTCTTCATTTGTTTTGTCCATGTTTTAACTAAAATGTCTATTTTTATATGGTTGAGTTTTGTGAATACATACAAGTTCTTTGCCAAGTATATGATATGCAAACATTTGCTCCCAGTCTATAGCTTGTCTTTGCATCCCCTTAACAGTGTCTTTTGCAGAGTATCATGGACTGAACTGTGCATCCCTCAAATTTACATGCTGAAATCCTAAGCCACAGCACCTTAGAATGTGATTGTATTTTGAGATAGGGCCTTTAAAGGGTCATTAGGGTGAAATGAGGCTACAGGACTAGAGTGTTCTTCCTAGAAGAGGAAGGGACAGCAGAGATGTGCACATACAGAGGAAAGTCACGTGAGAATGAGCAAGAAGGCAGTCACCTGCATGCCAAGGAGAGAAGCCTCAGGAGAAACCAACACCTGGAACTTAGACTGCCAGTCTGCAGAGCTGTGAGAGAGTAAAATTTCTACTGTTTAAGCCAGGCCAACTGTAGCATTTGTTATGGCAGCCCTAGCAAACTAATGCACAGAGCAAAGTTTTTACTTTTGATGAAGCCTAATTTACTACTGTTTTCTTTTACATATTGTGCTTTTGGTGTCCAACATCTTTTTGCTTAACCCAAAGTCATAAAGATACTCTCCTATGTTTTCTTCTAAAAGAGCAAGTTTTACATTTAGATTTATGATATGTTTTAAGTTAATTTTTAAGGTATAAAGTTTAGTCAAGGTTCTTTTTTTTTTTGCATTTATCTATTCAAATGTTCCAAAGTACAGGCTGTCCCCAAAAAATGTATACATACTTTAACAGCTGATAGCTCAATTTTGAAAATGAAATACAGTTTAATAAGCACTGCCTTTATAATTATTCAAAGTGTGTATATACATTTTTGGGGACATCCTATATTTGTTGAAAAGACTATCCTTCCTCCAATGAATTACCTTTCACCTTTGACAAAATGAACTGGCTATATTTGTGTGGGTCTATTTCTGAATTCTGTATTGCTCCATAGATATTATGTCAATCCCTTGCCAATACCACACACACCCTTGATTACTATAGCTTTATAGTAGAGTTTTAAAAACAGATATTGTGATTCCTCCAATATTTTCTTTTCTGAAACTGCTTTACTCTAGTCTTTTGCCTTTCCATATAAATTTGATAATTAGCATGTCTATATTTACAAAAAACTTGCTGGGATTCTGATTGGAATTGCATTAAATGTGTAGGTCCAATTTGGGGAGAACTGACATCCTTGCTTGTAAAGTCTTCAAGCAAAGTACGTAGTACATGAACACTACTTTCTATTCAGATTTTCTTTGATATCTTTCATTGGTGTTTCACAATTATCAGCATACAGATCTTATACATTATTTTATTTCTGACGTAATAGTTATGTGTGGCTAGTGAACTGTATTAGACATAAAGGTTCAAAAAGTCTGAACTTGGAAATTCTGGTAAATAGTGCCACCATACAATGTAACTCAATGAGAAAATGATGCCATAAAATTGTGCCAGTGCCTCAGCGAGCAGGACCTTGGGCAAAGTGAAGTTTTGAAGAAACAGGAAAGATGCAATTGAGAAGGCAGTCAATAAGAGCAGAGAACACAACAAATGCAGAGAGAAAACAGAGACCTGAGGAAGGAACAGATTTCCAAAACTGCCTTGAGGTCCTGACAACTTTCCAGTTCCACATCACATGTATCTTCTACAATAGCCTCTCTTTTCTTGAATTAACTTGAATGGCCCTTTGTTTCTTAAAACTGATGATTAAAAATCTAAATTTCTAGGACTATATCATGCTAATTTCAAAAAGAAAAACAGACTGAGACTATCCTAACTTAAAAAAAATGTACTTAGCTAATGATTGGATATAGATGTGGAAAATAATCTGTGAGTGAGAAAAGATATCAATAACATATTTCAAAGTCTAATTTTAAGTTGTTTGAAATTCAATATGGGTTTGTTCTATATCAATAACACCATTAAACAGAAATTGGTAGACTACAAATGCCAATTTAATTAATACGAATAAAACTTAACAGAGGCATTGAGTTTGGGGAAGGACAAGGGACCAGGTAGGTAACCAAATGCCAACTTCCCATCAAGAAGCAATGGCAGCTGCGTCTCAAACTCCAGTGTGAGAGATGCAAATTAAAACCACAATGAGATATCGCTTCACACCTGATAGAAAGGCTACCATCAATAAATCAACAAACAACAAGTGCTGGTGAGGATTTGGAAAAAAGGGAACCCCGGTGCACTGTTGGTGGGAATGCAGACTGGTGTAGCCACTGTGGAAAAACAGTGTGAAGTTTCCTCAAAAAAATTAAAAATGGAACTGCCTTGGACCCAGAAATCCCACTTCTGGCAATATATCCTATGAATCCGAAACACCAGTGTAAAAGAATATATATACTCCTTTGTTTATGGCAGCATTATTTACAATAGTCAAGAACTGGAAACAGTAGATGGATGGATAAAAAAAACTGTGGTACACTTACACAGAGGAATACTATGAGGTCATAAAAAAGGAGGAAATCTTACCTTTTGTGACAGTATGGATGGATATGGAGAGTATTATGCCATGTGAAATGATCCAGTCAGAGAAAGACATACGATTTCACTTATATGTGAACTCTAATGAACAAAATAACCCAAAAAGAAAAAAAAAAAGAAACAGAGGTAATAGATACATGGAGCAGAGTGCCAGCTGTTGGGGGTGGGGGACTGGATTAAAGAAAGTGAAGGAGATTAGTCAAAGAACACCTATGAATAACCCATAGACATAGACAACAATGTGGTGACAGCCAGAGGGAAGTGGGGGCTGGGTAGAGGCAAGCAAAGGAGAGGGGGTATGGAGACATCTTGTAAGAGTGTCAAACAATAAAAATAAAGAAAAGAGCCCTAGCAGGTTTGGCTCAATGGACAGAGCATCGGTCTGTGAACCAAAGGGTCCCGGGTTCAATTCCGGTCAAGGGCACATACCTTGGTTGCAGGCTCCTCCCTGGCCTGGGCCCTGGTTGGGGCCTGTGCAGGAGGCAACCAATTGATGTGTTTCTCTCACATCAATGTTTCTCTCTGTCTTTCCCTCTCTATTCCACTCTCCCTAAAAAAATCAATGGGGAAATATCCTCAGATAAGGATTAACAACAAAAATAAGAAAGAAAGAAGGAAAGAAGGAAGGGAGGGAGGGAGGGAGGAAAGGAAGGAAAGAAAAAGAAAGAAAAGAAAAGAAAAGAAAAGAAAAGAAAAGCGAAGCCTCCTGAGGTTTTGCATTTGAAAATGTTAGACTAGAAATGAAAGTTCCTTCCATTACAAATACTTAGATATGGCAGACAAGATACAACAAATATTCTTTTAAATGCACTGCTGAACTCAACAAGAAATCCACAGGAAGCAAAAACAGAAAAATAGTAATTAGCTCAAAAAAAAAATATGTTGAAAGGCTTTATTGAACAAAATAAGAGTAAGCAAGAGCTAAAGCCATGACCTTAACTTAAACTTGGAATCTACACACTTGAATTTTGATTTTTATCAGATGTGGTGAAAGCTGTAATTGAGACTATTGCATAAAACCAGGAATGCCCTTGAAAGGCCACACCTTTCAAGTGAAGGGTGTGTGTGTGTGTTCCATTGACAAAGACAGCAAATAAAAAACCAACTCTTTGAACCAGGCCTTCACTGGAATGTAGTCCCCTGAAAACTCATAATTACAAGCCTATTCTCAGTTGAGTATAAATTTACACTCTTGCAAGGAGGACCAGGAGCCTCAAGCCAAGGAAGGAACTTGAGCAGTTTCTGGGCATCTATCAGAAAGAGAAGCACATTCTCTGTCGTGAAACACACCTTTAGCTCATGCCCTAGGACAGTGGTCGGCAAACCGCGGCTCGCGAGCCACTTGCGGCTCTTTGGCCCCTTGAGTGTGGCTCTTCCATAAAATACCATGTGCAGGCGCGCACGTACAGTGCGAAGTTGACTTAAAACTTTAAGTAAAGTTTATTAAGTTAATTTTAGGGAACGTTGTGGAGTGAAAGAAGATGTAGTGTCGAGGATTGAGAAAGGTATGTTGAGATGGTTTGGACATATAGAGAGGATGAACGAAAGGAGAGAGACGAAACAAGTCTACAAGACGAGTGTGGATGGGAGAGTTGGAAGGGGTCGACCTCAGCGAACGTACCTCAATCAGATTGAGGACGTTTTTAGCAAAGGCCAGCCTAGGAGTACCCTAATGAAGTTAATAACAATGTACCTACCTATATAGTTTAAGTTTAAAAAATTTGGCTCTCAAAAGAAATTTCAATCGTTGTACCGTTGCTATTTGGCTCTGTTGACTAATGAGTTTGCCGACCACTGCCCTAGGAGATTCCTAAGTACTAGTATTAGCTAAATATCATATAAAAAATTTATCAAACCAAAAGGAAATAAACCACGAGAACAGCAAAAGCTATGGACAACAAAATTAAACTTGCAAGAAGTTCACATTTAGGTATAAACAGATACATAATATAAATTTACAATTAAGTACACTTTAAAGTTTACAGAACTAAAAAGAGGCATTAAATACATGGGCCAGAAACAAAAACTACTTAGCAGATAGGAAAAAACGAACCTAGTAGACTTTCTAGATATAAAAAATATAACCTTTAACATTTAAAAATCTAACTGGAGCAGAGACGGAATTAGTAAACACAATGACAGATATGAAACAGCAAGGAGAGACAAAGAGAAGATAAAAAAGAGAGACTAAGAGACATCTTTAAATCACCAAATCTCACAAAATCATCTCATGAAAGAGAGATTAGCACACACCTAATTAAAGTTTCAGAAGGAAAGAACAGAAATAGAAAAGAAGCAGTATTTCAAGAGACAGTGACTGAAATGTTTCCGGAATGGATAGAAGGCATAAGAACTCAGATTTGGGAGACACACCAAGTCCCAAGGAAGCTAAATAAAAAAGAAATCCACACCCAGACACATCATATAAAACTGCAAAACTCCAAAGACACAGAGGTGATCTTTTTAAAAAGCTAGAACAAATACTGAACAAAATGCATGTAAATGGGAAGGTGTGCTTGACATTAATGTGTTCTAAGGATCTAGTACTGTTTGGGAAGTACTCAGAATTAGTGAGTAATTTGGAGTTTTAGGTTAAAAACATGCATTAAAATATAAGAGCAACATCTAGAATAATAAAATAGTACATAGCAGTGATTCTTAATTGGGGAGGATACTGCCCCATAAAGTAGCAGGGAGGTGTTTGGAAATGTGTGAGGGCATTCTGGTTTGTACCACTAACAGGGGATGATGACAGGCAGGAGCCAAGGATTTTAAACGTCCAGTTTTGCCTGCAAAGTGCCACACAATGATAATCCCAGCCAAAATGCCATTAGCTCCTACACTGAGAAATACTGTACAGACCTACCAAAAAAGGAATTTAAACCATTCAATCCAAAAGTCACCTGTAATGTGCTTTAAATGACAGACTCTTGGGGTTTACACGTAACATATGCTGAATCAATAGGTCTGAGGTGAGACGTAGGAAGCTATGGTTTTAATAACCACCCAGGTGGCTGTGATGCAGCCTAATGAGGATGAAGTGGTAGATGAATGGGGTTTCAGAGACTCCCTGTAAAGGGACAAACTCTGGAGGAGGAGACGGCCAGTGCTGAGGAGAAATCTAGCAGCAGGGTGTAGGTGTTGGCAGAAGTTCACATGCACATACCACTATGTCTCCCCAAATAAGAAACTGCAGATTCAAAAGCATTTTTTAAAAGATTAATAACAGTATAACCAGAACAATGCTTTTTCTTTTATATATTAGAAATAAAAATACAATAGAATGGTTCAGGACACCATCAATAAAATAATGCAATCCACAAATTACAAGTGAACCCCCTATAAACAGATGGTGCGAAGGTCTGTCTTCAGAAGTCCTGGCCATCCTCTGACCTACACCCCTTGAACTGCCCTTTATTCACCAGTTCCTAACGCCCTGGAGTAGCAGAACAGTATTTCTGAAAGATGTTAAAGACATCCTGGGGTGTTGGGGAGCATTCCTTGGTTAGGTCCTGAAAATAATTCCTACTGTATTCTCTTCCTAGAGAGTAACAATGCACAATAGCATATTAAAAGATTCCGTAGATTCTACAGTAAGAAAACCCATTTGCTTTTGTTTGAGTCCACATTTCCCACCATTATTCAATTAAGAAACTCCCAATTCTTCCCTCTTTATTAGGAGATTTAGGACTTAGAAAAATACATTCACTTGCCAATACCGGTTTGGCTCAGTGGATAGAGCGTCGGCCTGCGGACTGAAAGGTCCCAGGTTCGATTCCGGTCAAGGGCATGTACCGGGGTTGCGGGCACATCCCCAGTGGGAGATGTGCAGGAGGCAGCTGATCGATGTTTCTCTCTCATCGATGTTTCTAACTCTCTATCTCTCTCCCTTCCTCTCTGTAAAAAATCAATAAAATATATATATTAAAAAAAAAAAAATACATTCACTTAATGTTTATTCACTATTGTATCACTGGCACCGAGGACAGTGTCTGGAACACAACAGGCACGAAAAACAAAATGTCTGCTGAATGAGTAGTTTAAATCAGTTACATGCTAGTAAGTATTTAAAAACCACCCTGGGTGAACGAGGACAGAGCAAGCTTTGACTGATAGGTCTTCAGCAATATAAACACTCCCCCTACGGAAGGTCAACTTGACATCTCAGAATGGGGAGCTGGGAAGAGATGCTCACAATCTCACTAGCACTAAAAGGCTCCAGGACATCACTGATTAAATTAAATGCAAGATGTAGCTTATTTTGTGCAAATGCAGAATAATACCTCACTAGTCAGTATCTCTGAGGAATGCAGATTGAGTTTTTCAGATAATGGGATAAATGTTAAGTGGAAAAAAATGAATATTTTTAATTCAAAGAAGAAATATTATATATTCATTAAGAGTATAGCACAAAATTTTGCATTTTCTGTTAACTCAGCATTGTCAATTATCTATAAACTGTCCTAAAGTCATGCTCTTAAAGGTTACTGAGGTATGCAAAGCTATTTGCCCTTTTACTAAATCATGGGTTCTTAACCTGGAGCCAAAGAATGGGTGGAATTTAGGAAGCCCAAGAATCCCAACACTGAATGCAAATTAATACATGTTTATGCAGATTTCTGGGCAGAAAGTCTTCGGTTTCCATCAGATATCTCAAAGGTGTCCATAACTCAAAGTTTAAGAACCACTTCTTACAAATAAACCTGGACTGTTCTTGTTTAATTTGAAGAGTTTTGCTTTTCCCCCTCTCTGTCAGCCTGTCAGTGGTTACCTCACTGTCAGTGTGCTGCTTAAGGCACCCCACCTCTTAATTTGCTCTGAGTTGGAGAAACTGATAAGTGGGTTTGTTAGAAAATGTATTTTAATTAAATCACCTAGGGCTTCACCTAGGAATATGGTGAAATCAAAATAAAACCACGAACTGAATATATTATTTCAAATAAACATTTATTTATGAAGATAATTGATGGTCCAGATTATTTTTATTATAAAACCACACAAACTATTCTACCCAATAAAATATTTATCTCACTAGAAGCCTTTGGTTTTTCCCAAATCTGTTTATTTCAAATAATTTCCGTCTTACAGAGAAATATGCCCTTTGATGATATCAGTCATGAAACCTAGCCATTTGAAAACCTCACTTTTGCTTGTATTAATCAGAATCTATCCATGAAAAAAATATTTATGTAGCAACAAACGTCCTATTTTATTTTAAAATCACTTATATTTAGATCTGAAGTGAGTGAACAAATTACTAAATCTGCCTGCATTTGAGGACTGAATTTATATCTTTTATTAAAATCAATGAAATGAAAAGGACATGCACATGCCTTTCTTATGACACAAAATTCCAGTTAAATATATTTATAGGACAAACAGACAAACTTTAGCTTCATCAAATTATGAATGTTATTTTTACAAAGCACTCCTAGCAATGCAATTAAAAACATTTTTATGTTACTATACTATATATACAATTTTTTTCTATTATTCCCCTTTTCACTACAAATTCATCAGTTATTACAAGAGAATGACCAATATGAATACCATCTTCCCCACATTTCTCCTTTGTTCCCAACACCTTTCAACAGCACCTCATTTGCTCCTGCTGCTGCTGGACTTTTTACTTCAGTTGCATTATGGTAACCCCAGAGGATAAACTGAAGTGGGTCCGGCAGAAGGAGGGACAAACTCTAAGGGCACAATTACAGCAGACCTGAAATGATGACCGCCTCAACTAAAATACTAACTCAATGAAAATGGACAGAAGTGGTTAAAATTCTACTTTATCCCAGGTTTTTTACTTTGGGGTTGTCCAGAGCCAAAATTAACCAGAACCACATTATATCTGCTTAAGGCAGTGGTTCTCAACCTTGGCTGCACATTAAAATCAACTGGGAATCTTTTTAAAATCCTAATTTCTGGGCCTCATCCTCTGGAAAATCTGTTTCTTTGTTACTAATGTTGTGGCCTCACCCCATAACAAAGAAACAGAATTTCCGGAGGATGAGGCCCAGAAATCAGGATTTTAAAAAAGATTCCCAGGTGATTCTAATGTGCAGCCAAGGTTGAGAACCACTGGCTTAAGGTATTCTTTTCAGGAATAAGCAGCTATGTTTTCTGCTACACTTTCAATCCAGAGGTGTCTAGAACAGTCCTCAAAGGAAGGGCCGTAATGAAGCAGGGCCATTGCTCTCCAATAAAGCTGGACCTGAGCTCACTCAGGTTGCTAAGTATCAAGACAACATATCCTCAAATAAGTTATAAAAGAATTTGGCCAGATGGGCAGGAAAAGAAATGTACTCTAGTAAGCTCACATTATGGAAAAAAAGACCAGTGCAGAGAATAAGACAGGAGAATGTGCTTATGAGGCCAAAGACAAGACTAAACAGACAGGGGTGGCAGCAGCTAGGGGCCCGGATCACTGACAAGAACTGCACTGACCTCACCAGCACTAATGAGTATTATTTGCAGGCACCACGTTTTAGCGGGATAGTTGTGGTTTCTCATGATAATCTCACACAGGTCTTTAAAGGCTGAAGTAAGAAACTAGACAATAAGTTTCTATCACCCTTGGTCAGTGTTATATCCTCTTCCCAAAGTCTCTCGAGTCTGGTCTGGAAAGGGGAACTTCCTGTGAGTCAGACAGAATTTGAATCCATTAAATGCTGCTGAAATGCTCATCTCTAATTATTCCCCCAGAAATGGGAAACTCACAATGTGGAGCAAGTATCTATGTATTCACAATTCCAGTCTCTTTAAAAGTCTATTTTTTTAATTATAAAATTGAACATCTCACAGAAAATAACAAGTAAAAGAGCACAAATTAAAAAGTAAAAGTTTCCCCCTTTTACTTTTATCTGTTTGTCCCTTAATCCAGGGGCAAACTAGAATCCCTTTAGAAACCCTTATTCCATTAAAATGAAACAGATAGGCAGACAAAATGATACAGGCATGCATGCAAATATAAACATATATAAAAGCAATAAAGCACTGTGGTTATGGATATATTCTGAGTCTGAACCCCAGCTCTGTCATTTATTATGGATACACATAATACATTTATTAGCTTGTATGACACTGGGCACATTCTTTAATCTCCATATGCCAATTTCCCCATCTCTAAAATGAAAATAATGAATAAGGTAAACTACCTCATTATAGTTGTGAGGATTAAATGAGTCACTACTTGCAAAGTGCTTAGAACAGAGCAGGCAGATATACTATGTGCTCATTAAGTGTCAACTATTATTGATTATTAATCAAACTTACACATAAATGCATAAAATGTCATTTTAAATTTGCAGCAAGGTATGCAATGTTTATTCTCTTTGCTGCAATGTTCTTGTTTTCTAAATATGATCAGATAAGCAAATATTTTCATAATCAGAAAAAAACCTAATTTAAAAATTTAAACAACTTCAATGTGGCTCTAAGACCAAGGATACAGAGTGGCATTTTTGCACCTTTTGTTTTCCACTGTCTTAGTTCAGTGAAGTGACTCTCAAAACTTGGATAAAGTGGGAAAACACTGAGAAATATACATGAATCTCCTTAAAATGGATTACACTAGGTGTATTTAGTAAAAGTAGTAATTCAAAGTACTGTAAAAAAAGCATTTAAAATCAAAAAGGAGTTTCACAGTTAGCTATCTAGTAAGATGGCATTTATGCAAACCAAATAATCATTATTATGAAGTTTAAAAACATCTTTTAAAATTATCTGTTTTAGAAATACAAATTTATGTAAACCTGTTATCCAACAGTAGAGATTGGTGTAGTTAATCGTACTAGTTAATTCAGAACATGCTCTGATTACATGGCATTGTGTATCCTAATACAATATTAGGAATTCGTTGAAACGTTAGGGCAGGGATAGCAAAGCAAGTAAGTATGTTATTTCAATTGGGGCGTTACAGAAACACAGTACCATAATGATTATTCAATAATATTTCAGTTATTCGAACACACCTCCTGCAAATCTGAACAAATAAAGTAGCCCCCAAGGCATGATTGAAAATGTTTCTTTGGTATTTGTGAAGCGCATTCTAAGCAACCAGCAACAATGAAAAGGCTGAGAATTAGGAAGCCTAAGATCATTCCCAGATGCACTATGATTGTTTCCATTCTGATTGGCCAGTGAGATCTACAAAAGGTTAGATTTTCCACATAAAAGCTGAAAAGCATAGCCTTAGGCAAAGAAGCCAATAAAATTGGTGTGCTAGTAGGAGAGATGGTTGGGAGGGTAAGCAGCTAAAAGAACAAAGTGGCAAACAGAAAAGGTAAGAGGCAGTGACAGCCAGTGCTGACAGTCGTAGAAAATAAGTCAGAGTGCAGTATGGCTACAGCCTGGCTGCACATGTGCAGGGTACATGAAAATGTGCAACGAGCATTCTAAAATATACCTGCAAATGAGTGATTAAGCAAGGAAAATTTCTCAAAGATTAATGAAGTGGATAAACTGCTGTACCAAGTAACAAAACTTTGTTTCTTAAAATCAACTGTTTACATTTACTCCAAGTTTTAACATTCTCATTTTCCTCACACTCACCATACCCGCCCCCCCCACCAAAAAAAATCAGAAACCCAAACATGCTATATTACACATTATCTGGAAAACACATTATCAAATAATTCTTCCCATTTGGTTAGAGGAGAGGCAGGGAAAGGGAAAAATGGAGGGAGGGGGGAGGGACTGAGATCTCAGTAACTCTTCAGAATATTTTCTGAAATATATGCTTGATTTAAAACCTTAAAAGTATAGCATCTATTACAGTTGCTGAAAAGTTCAGGATGATATATATATATATATATATATATATATATATATATATATATAGTGCTTACTGTGTAGATTATATGTCTGCTTAAATATCAAAATACCAGAAAACCAGGGGAGGCAGCTATAAGTATTGTTATACTAATACTCCAGAGTCCCTTTGGGTAGAATAAAAGACAGTTTACAGTTTGTTTCTGAACTTATAAGAATATTTTTTACTCAAGACAATGTGCGTTAGCTTCAAGCTACAAATCTACCAGGGTAAATAAAACACCTTTAAAAAGAACAATTTTAGCAGAAATACTAGCCCAGAAACAGTGCCTTGTCTTTACTTCTTATTAGAGACCATCCTATATAATAAAAGAGAAATATGCAAATCAACCGTCCCTCTGCAACTCTCAAGCCACGCACACAGCCAATCAGAGTGACTATGCAAATTAACCCGACAAAGATGGCGGTTAATTTGCATACACAGGTGTCAAGCGCCCCAGGAGGCAATGGCGGCCGCGGGCTCCCGAGACCAGTGCCGGCTCTAGAGGCGAGGCCTGCTGCACCAAGCCACGCCTGCGCGCTCCCGGGACCTTGCTGGCTGAGAGTGGAGCAGGAGAGGAGCGGGCGGAGAGCAGGAGGTTTGGAGGACTTGGCAGAGCAGGAGACCGCTGGACATAGAGCAGAACGAGAGAGAGGGCGGCTTGGAGGGCGCGGCTCCCTCTGTCACCCCAGCTTCCTCATCACAGCTGTGGAAACTGACAGCAGGGAGGAGGAAGTCCCACCCCCACAGAATCAGCCAGAATCAGCCTTTGGTCAGACAGCTCTCAGCGGCCTGACAGCCAGGACTCTCATCCACCTGCATCTCAGACCGTGACAGTAGAGAGGTGGGACTATGTCTAAAGAACAACTGTTGATACAATGTAGCTCTGCAGCCGAAAGATGCCGGCATTATCGACAGAAAATGTCTGCAGAGCAGCGTGCGTCTGATCTTGAAAGAAGGCAGCACCTGTGACAGAATGTATCTGAACACCAGCTACTGGAAAAACGTCGCTCTGATGCCGAAAAACATCAGCGTTATCGATAGAAAATGTCTAAAGACCAACGTGCCTTTGAAGTTGAAAGAAGGCGGTGGCGACGACAGAATATGTCTAGAGAACAGTCATCAACAAGTACTACCAATACCAGTAGGAACTGCCTTCTCAGCGAAAATGGAGTACATGAGGATGCAATCCCCGAACATAGTTGTGGTGGAATGACTGTTCGATGTGAATTTTGCCTATCACTAAATTTCTCTGATGAAAAACCATCTGATGGGAAATTTACTCGTAGCAAAGGGAAAGTCTGTCCAAATGATATACATTTTCCAGATTACCCAGCATATTTAAAAAGATTGATGACAAACAGAGATTCTGACAGTAAAAATTTCATGGAAAATATTCGTTCCGTAAATAGTTCTTTTGCTTTTGCTTCCATGGGTACAAATACTGCATCACCATCAGGATATGGGCCATACTGTTTTAGAATACACGGACAAGTTTACCACAGTACTGGAACTTTACATCCTTCGGATGGTGTTTCTCAGAAGTTTGCTCAACTCATATTTTGGATACAGCCAAAGCTACAAGTAAAAGATTAGCAATGCCAGAAAACCAGGGCTGCCCAGAAAGACTCATGATCAACATCAACAACCTCATGCATGAAATAAATGAATTAACAAAATCGTACAAGATGCTACATGAGGTAGAAAAGGAAGCCCAATCTGAAGCAGCAGCAAAGGTATTGCTCCCACAGAAGTAACAATGGCAATTAAATACGATTGTAACAGTGACCCAGGTAGATATAATTCTCCCCGTGTAACCGAGGTTGCTGTCATATTCAGAAACGAAGATGGAGAACCTCCTTTTGAAAGGGACTTGCTCATTCATTGTAAACCAGATCCCAATAATCCAAATGCCACTAAAATGAAACAAATCAATATCCTGTTTCCTAGATTAGATGCAATGACATATCCTATTCTTTTTCCACGTGGTGAAAAAGGCTGGGGAACAGATATTGCATTAAGACTCAAGAGACAGCCGAAACCGGTTTGGCTCAGTGGATAGAGCGTCGGCCTGCGGACTGAAAGGTCCCAGGTTCGATTCCGGTCAAGGGCATGTACCTGGGTTGCGGGCACATCCCCAGGAGGAGATGTGCAGGAGGCAGCTGATCGATGTTTCTCTCTCATCGATGTTTCTAACTCTCTATCCCTCTCCCTTCCTCTCTGTAAAAAATCAATAAAATATATTAAAAAAAAAAAAAAGACTCAAGAGACAACAGTGTAATCGACAATAATACTAGACAAAATGTAAGGACACGAGTCACACAAATGCAGTATTATGGATTTCATCTCTCTGTTCGGGACACGTTTAATCCTATTTTAAATGCAGGAAAATTAACTCAACAGTTTATTGTGGATTCATATTCAAAAATGGAGGCCAATCGGATAAATTTCATCAAAACAAACCAATCTAAATTGAGAGTTGAAAAATATAGTGGTTTGATGGATTATCTGACATCTAGATCTGAAAATGACCATGTGCCGATTGGTAAAATGATAATACTTCCATCATCTTCTGAGGGTAGTCCCAGAAATATGCAGCAGCGATATCAGGATGCTATGGCAATTGTAACGAAGTACGGCAAGCCCAGTTTATTCATAACCATGACATGCAACCCCAAATGGGCAGATATTGCAAACAATTTACAACACTGGCAGAAAGTTGAAAACAGACCTGACTTGGTAGCCAGAGTTTTTAATATTAAGGTGAATGCTCTTTTAAATGATATCTGTAAATTCCATTTATTTGGCAAAGTAATAGCTAAAATTCATGTAATTGAATTTCAGAAACTCGGACTGCCTCACACTCACATATCATTGATATTAGATAGTGAGTCCAAATTACGTTCCTCTAATTAATTCCCTTTCAATGTGCATGAACTTTGTGCACTGGGCTACTAGTTCTTACTATTGGAGGAAAATAGATCTCTATTTCTATAATGTAAAAGGTCACAAAATTCTTAAAGTAAGGTCTACCGATGCAACATTTGGATCAGCCACAGTATAAGTTTGTCTTGAAACACTTTTTAGATTTGTGGAGCCCTGTGGATTCCCATACTTGCTATTTACATAAAGAAAAACTTTTATACTCAAAGATGGGATGGAGTTGTAAAGTGCTTTTATAATACTATATTATTGTTAAAGGCAAGGGTTGACTCTTTTGTTTTATTTTGATATGGCATGTCCTGAAATAAATATCAATTCAATATGAAAAAAAAAAGAAAAACTTTAAGAACTGTATTAGACACACAGATGGCCAATTAGACATGCAAAAATGCTCAATGTCACCAATCATCAGAGAAATGCAAATTAAAACCAAAATGAGATATCACCTCACACCTGCCAAAATATCTTGTACTTTGAAAATTCACATTGTACTCGCAGCAAAAAGCACACTGTTAGCCTTGTTCAAGTTACGTGTCACTTTACAGGTCAGTAAGAAGTCGGCAAGAGAAATAAACACTTGTAACAGGTAGTAAATACTTTTGACAATGCAGATCAAGGTTCTAATAATAATAGCCAGCTCAATGCAGGTCAGACTGAGATTATGCTAAAACTGGTAGGGTGGAAGTGGTAAACAGCAGCCTTCAATCCAGTCCAGAAATGAAAGCATAAGAGGAAAGTCCACATCAAATATCCATCTGCCATATTCTATATTCTCTTCTCCCTGGTAGAATAAAAAAGGCCCTGGGAACCATCTTGCTTCTACCTTTGAGGTGGATGGGAGTTTTGTTTAGGAAGGAGGAGAGGAAGGAAAGTCTACATTTAGCACCTCTTTAATGTAAGAGAAAGTGGCTCATTCTTTAAAGTATTTTAGGAACTTCATTTGTTAAGTGAAAGGTCAGACAAAAAGGCTAAATTCCAGTAAAGGCTGCCCCAGCAGCCTAGGAGCAGGGCAAGATAAGCCTGGCAATGACTTCTAGAGAATAAGAATCGAAGTCACAGCCACATCACTCAGAGAAATCTGAGCACTTACATAGAAACTGTGCCAAAAAGTTAACAGCTCCTGTTACAAGCATACATTTTAGTGTTTATTACTAGAGACTGCTCTATGTGGGCCTTTGTTCTCTTATCTAAGACCTAGCTGGGTAAATAATATTTATATGGGGGAGGGTCTTATCTGATTTTTAAAAAAGGTATTTTATATTTCTGGGAACGTCTAAAGGCACGCTCACAAAAAGAAAAACAAGCTGGTGAGTTTAAAAACAAGAACCCAATCCTGTGGCAACATAAGCCAATTTACCCCGGCCTCTCTTCTAAGCTCAAGACTCATATAATCAACTAGATAATCCCACTTGTCCCCCATATGCCTCAAATTCAACCCTTCCCCTCAAAACCCTGCTACTCTCCAGGTGTAATGCCATTGTGCAATACCATCCACTGTCCAAGCAGAACCCTACAACCCAACATCTGAATCCTTCCCTGCCACGCCCCACCTCTCCATTCACAGAATTATGTTTTATTGAATCTTTTTACTTCTCTGTTTCTACTCCTAGTGCCCCAGAGTTCAGCCATCATCATCTCTTCTTTGGAATACTCAACAGTCATCAAGATGATAGATTTAAACCAAACCATGGATAATTTAAATATATGTACCAAATATCAATTACACCGCCATAAAGTATCATTTAAAAAGAAAATAAAAACCTTAAAGGTCACTTCCACACTATAAATTTTCTTGGCATCCTCGGGCAGAATCTGTATTCATTCCACATCACAGAACTTAAATATATTTCTAAAATAAATCGCTCTGTTATATGTTTATTTGTATGTCTATTTTCCCTGTTGAGGCTGTGAGCTCCCTGACTGTCATATTTATATTTTTATACCCAGGGCCAGGTAGGGTAGTGTATATATATAATTAAGTGTTCAATACATGTGTGATTCATTGAATTTATGTTTAATTTTTTAAACCAAATGAAGACATACAAATGCAGTCTTCAGTAAATGAAGTTGAAAGCTTGAAAATAGGTACTGAATGGGAATATGAAAGGGAGTTAAAGATGAGTAGCTGAACCTCAATAAAGATCCATTGAAGCTGGATTAGCTGTATTTGGTATAAACACTTAACCAGTTTGTGAATTTCTCCAGAAAAATTTAGTTGCAGAGAGCAAAAATTAGAATAAATAAAACACAGTAGATACTGAGATAAACTCAGTGTTAAAAAGTAAAGAAGACACAGTAATTTAACACTGTGGGCAAAAACAGACTAAAAGTAATTATCCAGATTCTATATGCAATTGCTGGTTTTGTTAGTTGGTATACATGCCTATTTACCTAGTATTATAATAAACGTAAAGACAGACCTATAATTCACAGGCACTAAGATAAGGGCAATACGGCTAAGGGACAAAGTAGCTTTAAAAAGGGTCAATACTGCTTAAGCAGATAGTTTATAAGTGCTAATCCCAACAATGCACTGAAAATAGCAGAAGTCTACTACTAAAAGTACTTTGAAAAACTTCTCTCCAAAAAGCAGAAACACAAAATGCTGCGTAGGTATATGTATAACATTCTGTTTTTCAATAGTAAACTTTCCTGAGAAATAACTTTAACCAAGAAGAGTAGAGGAGGACTGCTAATCTGTCTTTTCACAAGAAGGAAGATTTCTAGTTCAGGAATAGGCCACTGAATTATTTAAGTGAAAGAGGCAGAAGAATTCTAGATGGACTGGCAGGATATACCACAAATAGTTGGAATCAAGAATCCTGAGTTCCCTGTTCTGATACAACAACCTACACCCATTTTAATAAGAAAGAATTTTGCAGTTCTAGAAAATTAAGAATATAATCATGACAAAGCACTGGTAATGCTAAAAAAAATCTTAGAATTTTTTGTAAAGCTTTGTATCTATATAAATTTTGGTTGGGTGCCCACACATTATGACAACAAACTCTACTTAAAACCATTACAGTCATTTAATTTTAAGAGCCAAGAAACTTATTACATGATTTTGGAACAAAAACGCACATGTGCAAAAAAACCCAGAATTTGTCTTCAAGAGACAAATGTTAAGTTACTTTTAATGAAAATGGTATTTAGAGGGGACTTAGCAAAGAGCTGAGAAAACTGTGGCCCTGAATGAGTGAAGTAACGGAAGCACAGTCATTTACCTAATGAGGGTGCTAGGAGCAGACCAAGATTGTCCTCGTGCCCTGAGGATGGTGACCAGATCAGTGCAGCCTGGAGGATGGACTGGATACAGAGTCAGTGGTCAGACACTGGTACTGACGGGAAAACAATCGCAATCACAACATATCTGAAGCCAACAACTGACATGACAGCCAAAAACGGGTCTCACCCAGTTACCACAAAGACTGAAGTTGACAGTGAGAATCCATTGGCTTTACTTGTAACAACCAGCATGGTAGAGGTGCACATTCCAGGAACAGGGACAAAATGGGAGAGAACGCAACCAGAAGAAGTCATAAGAAAGGCAAGACCAGGTAGAGCGAGGCAGACTATTCCATCAGATAAAGAAGTCTGCTCACAGCTATCTTTCTCAGAGCTACCTGGAGAACTCTTGGAGTGCAAGTGTCCTAGGCTCCACCTCATACATACTGACTAAGCAGCTCTTAGGAAAGCTTAGCTTTGGATCACTTTGCCACTCATAGGGGTAAAGAGCACACAGTTATTAACAGACTAGTGGCCTGGTGCACAAAATTCATGCACCGGGTTCGGGGGGGGGGGGGGTGTCCCTCAACCCAGCCTGCACCCTCTCTGATCTGGGACCCCTCAGGGATGTCCAACTGCCAGGTTTAGGACCAATCCCACAGGCAGTCGGACATCCCTCTCACAATCCGGGACCGCTGGCTCCTAACCGCTCACCTGCCTGCCTGCCTGCCTTATCACCCCTAACCACTCTGCCTGCCGGCCTGATTGCCGGCTAGTTGACCCCCACTTCTGGTCTGATCACCCCTAACTGCCCCCCTGCCAGCCTGATCGCCCCCAACTGCCCCCCCCCCCGCCAGCCTGATTGCCCCCAACTGCCTCCCCCTGCTGGCCTGATTGCCCTCAACTGCCCTACCCCGCCGGCCTGCTCACCCCTAACTGCGCCCCCCTGCCGGCCTGCTCGCCCCTAACCGCCTCGGCCTCGGCCCAGCCACCATAGCTTTGTCCGGAAGGTCTCCCGGTCTAATTAGCATATTACCCTTTTATTAGTATAGATTCCCATTACACTTTCTAAGGTGACTACAAAGGAAGAGTAGCTCAAGGAATATCGGCTAGTTGAAAGCTATTATCAGTGTAAGCATTAAAATATTCTGCCATGATTTTGTTTTTCTCAGTCTTGATACTCTTAACACAAGCAACATCCGTACAGAAATAGCCATGACTGGAAACCAGAAACATACCCACCAACCTCTCTACTGAAAACCAAACATGAGAAGCCAAAGAGAGGCACCAAGCTTCTCCAAAGATCAGTGCTCCCTAGATGTAGGGGGGCAAAAAAAATCCTGCTCTTAACCTTAATGGGAGTATATCCCGCCAAATCCTAGTGTGTGGTAATTTTAGATTTTTTATATTAAAGTATTTTTTAAAAAATAGTTTTTAATACCACTCTTGGGGAAAACAAGAAATAAGTGGCAATTCAAAAACACATCAACTTAAAATAATATTACACAAAATTTTCAGAAAAATAAGGTACATTCTCTTAAGAAAATGTTTCAGCCCTGGCCGAATAGCTGTTGGTTAGAACGTCACCCCGCTACACCCAGGTTGCAGGTTCAATCCCCAGTCAGGGAACATACAAGAAGCAACCAGTGAAAGCACAGATAGGTGGAACGACAGATTGATGTCTGTCTGTCTGTCTGTCTGTCTGTGTGTCTGTCTCTCAAATCAACAAAAGAAAATTAGAAAACGTGTTTGTAATGTTTTTGAGAAATTGCCCCTACATCCCACCTCCATGGCCACCTGCTGGCAGATTGCTATTTCCTACTCTGCCTCAATTCTTTTACGAGTGTGTATCAATCTAATACTTTAAACTTGTATGAAAAACAAATGTTATGTAAACTGTAATTCATTATGTAAGTGTTTATTCATTTATCCAAAAATCAAGCCACCAAACCCTATAGAGGATCATAACTGTCACCAACAATTTCTGGAAGAACTAAGAAGTTCAAAAGACTATAAACAACTCTATGAGCCAGGTGCAATGAATGGCCCATAACTTGGGTATGGTTCACAACCAAATTTTGTTTTCGGGGAAATGACAACCTGTACTAGTAAAGTCCAAACTCCTTCTAGGAGATGAGATGCTTTTTGAAAGTTATGGATCTCAGTTCCTAATGTATGGCCATCATTTAAAAAGCATGTAAATCAACTGAACAAGCATCAGAATTGATTATTAAAATTTCCTTCAGATTTTCTGTGTAACTAATCTGACTTTGCTTAAGCAACAGGAGAAATTAAACATGCTCTACAACTGAAGAAATGAAAACTGCAAGCACGCAATAAAAGATCTCTTACTTTTGGACTGACTGGTAGATAAGTAATAAATACAATCTAATTTCAGCTTAATAAGGACTTAATTGAAATAGCTTAATGGGGATAAATGCCCTTAAAACCGAGTAGGAGTGCCTGGACGGTTTGGCTCAGTGGATGGAGTGTCTGCCTGTAGACTGAGAGGTCCCGGGTTCGATTCCGGTCAGGGGCGCGTGCCAGGGTTGCGGGCTCGGTCCCCAGTGTGGGGCGTGTGGGAGGCAGTCAGTCAATGGTTCTCTCTCATCATTGATGTTTCTCTCTCTTTCTCCCTTCCTCTCTAAAATCAATTAAAATATATTTTTTTAAAAAAAAGCTGAGTGGGAGCAAAGCAGATAGCAAGTTAAGAGGAGAAAGGAGCCCTGGCTCAGTGGCTAGAGCATCAGCTCGATCCCTGGTAGGGGGCGCAGGAAGTAGCCAATGGTTGGCTCACTCTCACATGGATGTTTCTCTCTCTCCTCCTCTCCTTTCTTCTCTTTCTCTCTAAAAATCAATAAAAACATATTTAAAAAACACACAAATAAATGGGAGTATGTGAATTATATCTCAATGAAGCTGTTAAAATATTTAAGACAGATGTGGCAGTGAGGAGGGATGATGCAGTGTTTGAAAACAGAGCTCCAGAATAACTAAGCTTTTCTATGTACACTGACCAATGAAACCAAATGCTAAACAGCCTCTGATGAAATAGAAGAGATGAGATGTTTCTGTGTTAACAAAGAAATCCCTTCAACCGATTTAGTCCTTGACTTGATCAGCTGCCAGCTAAAGGCCTGTACTAACCGAATTTCTGACCCACTCTTTTCTCCTCTGTGCAAGAGACATATGTGAAGAGGGTGAGAACCACATGCTTCCACCAGAGGGAAAAAATAACCTGGCAATCATGGTGGGATGGTTTAGGGAAAGGGGGGAGAGGGGGAGCTGTCTACGCTTTATTCTAGAACATTTTCAAAAGCATAAACTACTTTCCTCACAAGCACAATCTCCTCAACTAATCAGAAGAAAGCAAACCTCTCCTTTAATAAGTACGCAGTTCCATTTCTGCAAGTTTGCTTTTTTAAGGAGATTTATTCTTTTCTAACCACTGTCTGTTCTCACATCTAGGGAGCTACTTTGGAGATTTTTCTGATTATCACTGAATCACTTCTGACCCTCCTTCCTGAACAAACAGGAATACTTTTTAAAAATACAGAAACTAACAGAGTTTAGCTCCCTGTTTTCACACACCTACTTTTGGCAGTGTAGCCAAATGCAAGGACTCCACAGGCAGACTGTCTGGGGTCCAACTGCCGCGCTGCCATTTACTAGCTGGGGACCTTTGGGCAAATCACTAAAGCAATCTGTGCCCTTCTGTTCCCATCAGTAAAATAGAGATAATTAAAGTTCCTACATCATAGATGGATTGAGACTAAAATTGGTTGTTACATGTAAAAATTCACAGAACAATAGTTATTAGCACATGATGTTAATTATTAATTCAAAGAGTAAACAGGCAAGTTAAAGAACAGCTTGAATTGGAAACTTGTAAAATAAAATTGTGACAATTCCCAAAAAGCTGTTGTGAGACTGAAATAGACAATAGATGGCAGCGGATGGAAGCCAGGTTTCTCATTGCGGAAGAAGGAGGCTGGCTACAGATAAGCAACGAGAGATGGCTAGAACGAACCATGTGGTGCTGGATTAGGTTCAGAGACATCCTTATGAACTCATGTTTAGCTTAAAATGCGTATAGAGAACCCGGGCCCCGCCCCCGCCCCTGCTCCACCCCAGCCCCGCCCCCAGCCCCACCCCGCCCCGCAAGTAAGTAAAAAATTAATTAAAAGAATAAAATTTTTTTTAAAAATGCGTATAGATAGGCAAGTGCAGAAATAATTGTAGATACACATGTATACATGGGTAGTAATATGTACGCATTTTTCCTAGCTCCATCTATGGGCTGTGCCTAAGCAAGGGCACATCAGTAACAGCAAGCACACCTAGATTCTTAGACTAGTCTCCAAAGAAGGAGCCTGAGATCCTTGGAGAAATGGCTGATTATGAACGGGGGCAGGGAATAAACATGATGAGCATGAAACAACTTATCCTGCCAGAAAGGAAGGAAGGATTAAAAACAAAATGATGGTGACATATCAAAGGGACACCGGACACAACCTGAACGGAATGGCTAAACGGAAACAATTTGAACAATGTGAGTATTGGGTTATAACCCAAAGTATAAAATAAAATACCCCAAATCCATACTACATATCAAATAACTCAAGGGCAAAGACACAAATTTCCATACAGAATTCCAAGCAATTTATATAGCTACTCCTTCCCTCAAAAAGGTGAAGCTTTACTGTCCACCCCCTAAGTGTGAGGCTGTGTTGAGTGACTTGCTTTCAGAGGATACAACATAAAAAAGTGGGGGAAAGTAACTTTACAGTGGAGAAACCGAGAAAACATTACTACAGCCAGGTGTCAAGGTCAACATCACAGTGACAAGTCATGTTAACAGCATGACCACTCCATCCTCTCCAAAATCCCTAACAGTCTAATCATGAGAAAAAAATCAGGCAAAACTAAATTGAGAAACACTAAAAATATGTGGTCAGCACTCCTCAAAACTGTCATCAAAAACAAAGTCCGCGAAACTTTCATCAGAGACCAGGAAATTCTGCTTAAAGAGACACAATGACTAAATGTAATGTATTCTGGATGGGACTGTGGTACAGAAAAGAGACATTAAGGAAAAACTAGTAAAATTCAAATAAACTTTGGAGGTTAGTTAATAGTGATATACCAATGTTGGTTCCTTAGTGATGTAGCATCCATATATATAAAACCCTAATATGCAAATACACCGTTAGGTGGAACAACTGGTTGCTATGATGTGCACTGACAACCAGGGGGCACATGCGGGCGTCAGCAGCAGGCGGCAGAGAGTGGAACATGGTGGACATGGGCTGTGGCGGGATGGTGGAGCAGGTGAGCAGGGGTGCGACCAATGCAGGGCGCCAGTCGCTGTCTTCGGGGTGAGCCTCTGGTGGTTACTGAAAATTCTTTGCTCCTGTGCACTGCGGTCCCGCAGGGTGCTCGCACCTGCTGCCGGCACCAGCCAAGCTCGCATTCACAGCCGGCACTGGAGCCGCCGCTCGCACCTGCTGCCAGTGCCTGGCGCCAGTCCTGATCACTCGGTGCCGTCAGCGGGTGTGAGCGGTGCCTGCTGCCCCCGAGGGCTTTTCTACCTGCTCCTGAGGGGCAATCAGGGCAGCAGCCACCACTCACACCGGCTGCTGGAGCCAGCCCCAATGGCTCAGCACTATCAGTGGGTGTGAGCAGGGCGGCGCCCTCAGCGCGTGGGAGCGGCGGCAGCAGGAGTGGGGCTGCCAGCAGACAGGGGACTGGGGGTGGTGGGGGGAGGGGCTGGGTGGAGGCGCAGAGGACGGGTCGAGACCCGCCCCTGTGCCCACTGCAGCCTCGTGGCCCACAGTTTCTTTCAAGGTGCATGAATTAGTGCACTGGGCCCCTAGTGGTAATATAAGATGTTATCAAAAGGGGAAAACTGGGTGAGGTGTATGAAGAAACTCTCAACTACTTTTGTGATTTTTTTATAAATCTAAAACTTTTCTAAAATAAAGCTTATGCAAAAAATTTAATTAAGGAATTAAATAAACAATTAAAATATTTTTTAAATGTTATGAGTTTTCAAAGATGAGTTTAAATTTTGGTCAGATAAACAAAAATGTATTAACAACTGATCATATCAAGTAAATGGATAATTTCTGCAAAACATGTTGCTAAAAAAAATTAGATCCCATTAAGGTTAGTTAGTTTTCAGGCTTTTATAAAGCCCACCAAAATAAGTTAAATTATATTTTAAAATACTTTGCCTAAAATTTTAGAAAACACAGTCTGATTTAAATTTCAGACCTTTCATATGATCACTTATAAAAGTAATGGTTATGTTACAGAAATATTCTTCAAATTTTAATTCAAATACTGGATTTTAGCATGATAAAAAACAGCTAAAGAAATCTCAACACAAACAATACAAGCCTACTGCAAAAATAGCAACTCTGCTCAGTAATTAACAGAAACCTTCAATTTTGGTTTTTGAAAGAAAAAAAAAAGTTTGTCAAACCTCATGTAACCACAGTTTACTGAAGGAAAAAAACCCTCAACATTCCAAATCAAAACATCTTATATGATTAGCAGACTCCAGTGGTGTCAGTGAATCAACATCACAGCACTAACCAGAAACATGAGATCCCTAAAAGAAAAATGCCAACATAATGACTATGAAATAAAAATGACAATGACTTATTTATTACTATTCAAGCTGAATGACAGTCAAAAAGTAAACATAACTCTGCATGTGTCCTGTTTTACCAAAGGCTTTATACTTTATAATCTCTACTCAAAGCTTTTTGAAGGTTTGGGGTTAGAGTTTTTATTGAAGGGAGCAAGGGTGGTGCAGCATGGGGTAGGGACAGATGTACCAAGGAACAGAAAAGGGAAAGATCATGTTTTTATAATGACACTAGAGGCCCAGTGCATGAAATTCGTGCACGGGTAGGGTCCCTAGGCCTGGCTACAGATCAGGCCAATCGGGGCCTTCTGGCTGCCAGCCGGGGCCTTCCTTCGTTCCGCGCCGCCCCCTGGTGGTCAGCGCACATTATAGCGAATGGTCGAACTCACAAAGGCACAATTTGCATATTAGGTTTTTATTATATAGGATTGTCCATCTGGTTTTCTATCCCCTAGTGCAGCGGTTCTCAACCTGTGGGTCGCGACCCCTTTGGGGGTCAAACGACCCTTTCCCAGGGGTTGCCTAAGACCATCGGAAAACACATATATAATTACATACTGTTTTTGTGATTAATCACTATGCTTTAATTATGTTCAATTTGTAACAATGAAATTGGGGGTCACCACAACATGAGGAACTGTATTAAAGGGTCGCGGCATTAGGAAGGTTGAGAACCACTGCCCTAGTGCCTTCAACACTTTCTTGTTTCTGCCAACTTTGTCACCTCCTAAGAATGGCATGAAGGAAGACGAGTGTGTAGGGAGGTAAGTACCTATTCCTGAGGCACTGAAAGGAAAACACAAATCCCAGAAATGATTTTAATGATGCATATGTTGAAAGAAAACTCTGATAACAATTGTGGGTAACCTCTATTTCTATTTACTCCACTATTCTTACCTATTTCAACTAGAAAATATTCAGTAACTTGTAAAAGCAAACCTTCTCCTAAAGACCTTAACTTTCACATACATGTGTACTTACAGCATAGGTCTGTTATGTCATATTTCATTCATATATCATACCTCAAAAGGAAGACTGAAATCATGACTCTTAAAGTCCCTGAATTCCTTGGATACTAAAGCGAGGAGGATGTTAGCTAAGAGCTTCTCTTCCTTTGAAAACTCACAGCAAAAGATGCCCCTTCTCTTGGCTCCCATCATTAAAGAATTCTTGTCCTCAAGTTTGCTCTTTCTTTTTGCACTATATATGTATCCCTACACTGGGCCTTTTAAATCTGCTAGTCTATCACTCTGGGGGGGGGGGGGGGGGGGGCAGGAGGAAGGGGGGAGGGTAGGATGGGTTAAAGAGGAATGGGATGACACTTTTCTACTTAAATCTACTATCTCAATCAATCTATCCAAAATCTAACTCCACATCTTGCTTCACTCAGCTTTCTAATCTCTCCAGACCATCTATGCCCCAAACATTCCCCGTCATCATTAGTCTAACTCATATCATTACCATTCACTCTTGGACTAGTGCACCATCTTCCAGATAATCCGAAATATCAGACTGAGGATTAATACAGCTACCTGTCATCAGCTACATCACAGCTACCTGTCCCTGCCAGCAAGTAGCTCATTATTACGCTTCTGTTCAACATCTTCAATGGTTCCCCTATTTCTATCATATCTCTTCTTACCTTCTGAATCACTAATCACCAACCAGGATTCTTTGCCAACCATCCCAACAACTCCAAAAACCACTCTGCAGACAGCAAGGACATCCTCCTAACTAGACTCAATGGACCCCAGTCCTTACCCCTCCCAGTGCTCTGCTATGCCTGACTCCATGCTACGACTTTTTAATAACTTCTAGCCTCTATGTTTGAACAGACAGTTACAGAGGGAAGACCATGCAAAGATACCAGGAGAAGATAGCCATTTATAAGCCAAGGAGAAAGGCTTCAGGAGAAACTAACACTGCCAAAACCTTGATTTCAGACTTCTAGCCTCCAGAACTGTGAGGAAATAAATTTCTGTTGTTTAAGCCACCCAGTCCATGACCCTTTGTTATGGAAGCCCTAGCAAATTAATAAAAGAACCCAGAAATAGGCCCATACAAATACAGTCAACTGCTCTTTGACAAAAGCAAGAGGCAATTAAATGGGAAAAGAATGGCCTTTTCAATAAATGATACTGGAACAACATACACCTACATGTAAAAAAAAAAAAAGAAACGAATCTAGACACAGACCTCACACTCCTCATAAAAATTAACTTCAATAGATCACAGACCTAAATGTAAAATGTAAAACTATAAAAGTTCTAGACAATGAGAGAAAATGTTGGTGACCTTGGTTTGTGTTTGGCAATGAGTTTTAAGATATAACACCAAAGGTACAACCAATGAAATTGATAAGCTGGACTTCATTAAAAACTTTTGCTCTGCCCTGGCTGGTATGACTCAGTAGTTGAGCATCAACCTATGAATCAAGAGGTCCTGGTTCTATTCCCGCTCAGGTCAGAGCACATGCCCGTGTTGCAGACTCCATCCCCAGTGGGGGGCATGCAATATCAATGATTCTCTCTCATTGCTGATGTTTCCATCTCTCCCTCTCCCTTCCTCTCTGAAATAAAAATATATTTAAAAAACAAATAAACAAAACACAAATGAGCTATCATGTCACCAAAAGACACAGAGGAACCATAAATGCTAAGTAAAAAAAGTCAGTCTGAAAAGGCTTCATCCTGGATGATTCCAACTATATGCCATTCTAGAAAAGTAAAACTATGGACACAGTAAACAGATCATTGCTTGCCAGGGGTGTATACTAGTAAAACAATGATAATGAACACTAATTTGGGAGATTTAAAAACACTGTATAATCAAAATAAGATACAACACAGAATAAGAAGGCAGTAATTGAAATTAGGCATTCTAAAGTCCATATACTGACCAGAAAGAAAACTGAAAGATATTAACTTTATTATGCATGTTGAAATTTTAAGGTAATAACCAGAAGTATAAAAATAAAATGTATAACTTTTAACCCAATTGAGGGGGAAGGGGAAAAATAGAAGAAAACTCACTGAATACCATCCAGATAGTAACCAAAGCAGGTTAGAAAAACAAGATAGGCCTTAATGAATTTGGTAAGTACTATACTGCAAATCAAATGAGTCTACTTCTTCAACTGGCATTTGTCTGTATCTTGGATACTTGAAATATATCTCACATTTCCCAATATAAACCCTTACTTTAGGTAGAATGGTTGTCTATTACCTCTTTGGCCATTTTGGTCCCACAGCAGTATTTTTATCCCTATCTACTCTTTTGGTATGGCTTTGCTCATAATTCTCTACAAATACAAACAGTACTTCTTTAAGTCCCAGGTTAAGATATACTCTTTTGGGAAGTCTTCACCAGATTAACCCCAGTTTATCTTTCACTTACACTGATTTTTTTTTATCATATTTATAACATGTTATTGTCCTTTTAATTGTTAAAACACTCCCTTAAAAATGATCTGTAGAAGGTCTATTCCATTTAGGCATATTTTGTTTCCTCAACCAGAACACACACTCCTTAAAATCAGAAAAAAAATTCTTTAAGATTTTATAAACAATCTAGTACAGTGTTATTTATTTTTCACTTAAGGATGGAGAAAATCTTAAGTTATTTTTCTTTAATAAGCTTAAAAATATAAATTTTGCAACATATACACACATATATCTCACATATAAAAATAAATCAGGTTTCTAAAGACTTTGTTCTAATCTTTAGATAAGAAAGCTAAAGTGCATAGCTTTTAACACAGTCATTTCCCGTTTCTTTTCTTTTCACTTTTGCCAATTTTAAAAGGAGTCCATATGCTCACAGCTAAAAATATACAAGGTTAAGTCAAAGGAAGTCAGACACCACTAGCACAGTGAGGATTTTAATACAAACTGAAAATGTAGTTACATTTTATTAAATAGTTATATTTATTAAAATATTAGTAGAAAAAGCTAGAGATAAATCTATAAAAAGAAAAAAGGTAAAACATTGATGAGATGTTAAAGAAGACCTACATAAATAAATGGAGAAAAATACCGTATTCATAGATCAGAAGACTCAATGCTATTAGGATCTCAATTTTCCAAAAACTAAACTACAGATCCCACGTAATCCCAATAAAATCCCAGCAAGCTACATATATGATAAAATGTCACAAAATCATGCACAAAGACATGAAAAAAATGGGTGCATGCAAAGTGGTGAAATCCATGGGCTAGCTAATTACACTGTGCTAATCAATTCCTCCTTTTGATAATGCACTATAGCTATGTAAAGATGACACAAGAGGGGAAGATAAATATTGGGTGCAGAGACCTCTTCGTATTCTTTTTGCAACTTCCTATGAGTTTATAATTATTTCAAAATATGTTAAAACAAAATCTCAGGAGCTTTTTATATAACTTGAAAAGCTTATTCTAAAATTTATACAGAAAAAGCAAAGGACCTAGAATAGATAAGACAATTGCAAAAAGTAGAAAATAGTTGAAGGACTCACTACCTGATTTCAAGGCTTTCTATAAAGCTACAGTAAGCAAGACAGTGAGGTAGTGGTGAAAGGACAGCCATATAGCTCAAGAGAACAAAATAGAGTCCAGAATATATCTACACGTGTATTGTCAAAGGCGCCAAGGCAAATTCATTTGTGATTCATTTATAGGAAGCTCTAGAAGAGCTTTTACAGTGATAGAAATCAGTACAGTGATTGCACGGGGTGGGGAATGCCCTACTGACTGGGAAGGACACAAGGGAACTTTCTGAGGTTAAGGAAATGTTCCCTCTTAGTAAGGGCATGAGTTACAGTTATATATATCAAAACTCATCTAACTGAACCACACAAGATCTATGCATTTCACGGTAAATAAACTATAATTTAATTTTTAAAATATACAACAGCATACAAGCCTTATAACATATTTGTCTACAAGAAAATATACCAAAATACTAAGAGTATTCTCTTGGGGGTTAAGTTATCATTTTAATGGTTTTCTTATCGTCTCATTATTCTTTCTTTAAAATGTACATATATCATAATCAGAATAAAACAAGAAACATTTTAAAACTTTATGCCATAAAAAAAAAAAATCTAGCCCATAGTCCTGTTCCGCTCACTGATTCCTTATGTCAACTACCCTCCCAACCTGTAGGACTCTTCTTCAACAGGATATATCTTTGTACATCCTCCTGGTATCCCCTCAGTAAGAGCTGGGAGGAAGGTACTGACCCTTATCAGTTTCTATTAGTTCAACAGACACTGCTAAAGAATTGCTATTCTCCACAGGGGAGGGTGAGGGGGGTGGGGGCGGGGGGATTTTATTAGAGTTTCTTTAGAATAACCACAGCAAGAAAATAATGAAAAGAAATCTCACAGATACCTCTTTATTTCCTAATAAAACATCTAAACTTCATCATAGCTCCCTCTTCTCAACTTTATTGTCTTGGTAACTGATCATTCTGCAACTATTAATTTATTTGAACAAATATTTATAAAGTGCCTATAATGTGCTCCTCAATCAGGCTTAACACTGTGAAGTCCCCTTTGAATCATTGTTCTCCATCCCATATTTCTCCACAAAGCTATCAAATTTTTCTCCAAGACGCTGTTCATCTGGTCTCCCCCCTTTTCCATTTCTTCTATTGGTTTTGTCTGGCCCGTCACCACCTACCTCATCGTTGGCTTACCCCATGTCATCTTCTAGCACAATTCCGGGGATCCCTGGGATTATTTTTTGAGTCTGAAAGGTCAAAACTATTTTGTTCATAATACTAAAAAGTCATTTGCCCCCTTTTACTGTGTTGATTTAGTGCAAAAGCCATGATGGTCCAACTGCTAGTGCCTTAGCACACATCAAGGCAGCAGCCCCATGATGCACTAGCAGTCACCATATTCCTCACTGCCATGCACTCACAGGGGGGAAAAAAAGCCAGTTTCATTTAAGAATGCCCTTGTTGAGGCATACACATAAATTAATTGTATTAGATCCTGACCCTTGAATGCATGTCATTTTAATATTCTATTTGATGAAATGCTGCATACCAAAGTGCAATGGTTGTCTCCAAGAACAGCATGTGTGACTGTCAGTTGCAAACTGCACTAGCCACTTTTCTACAGAACACCATTTTTACTGACAAACTGTGATTATTCATGCTTACATATTTGACATTTCCTTGAAAATGAACTGAATGGATCTGTCATTTCAATGAAAAAAACAACAGTGTTTGTTGCAAGTGATGCATTTAGTCATTTCAAACAGAAATTTGAATCTTGGTAAATTTCTATCCACTGTCAATAATTTAAGACTTTTTTTTATACAGAAAGAACTTTCTTACCATCTCAAATTTCTAAGAAGAGTTTAAACAAACAAAATAAATGTCTTATTTGAACATACCTAAGTTTTTGGTCAAATCTAAAATTTTTCCTCAGAGTTCAAGAACTAAGATAGGTAATACATCACAGGAACACAAACCTATAATCTCAGGTCAAGACAGCTGGAATTCTGAAGTGTGGCATCTTCCAGAACAACAACAACAAAAAGTACAGTAAGAAACAAAGCTACAGCAGAAAACATGGTTTTCATCTCTTGAATCTAAGGCCTCTGGTATTAGGGAACAAAGCTCTCTTCCTAAAAGCCAAATTTAGTCACATAAAAAAAGAGTATGTAATATAAGTACATATATTTAAAATGACAGTATCTTCATATACATAATAATAGTTATGAGCATTGCTTAATTTGCAGAAGATACTTAC
Source organism: Myotis yumanensis (assembly GCF_028538775.1). Taxonomy (NCBI): domain Eukaryota; kingdom Metazoa; phylum Chordata; class Mammalia; order Chiroptera; family Vespertilionidae; genus Myotis; species Myotis yumanensis. Next base: position 19,458,731 of record NW_027223762.1, read on the forward strand.
ATTAAACCGCCTGTCATAGTTTAGGCTGAATAATAATCCACAATGCTTAATTCATTCTGCACCCACGACTGCCAGTGGTCTAGGTCAAGTCCAATGCCACCTCCACTACAAAACTAGCTGTGAGTTCTCTCAACCAGAAACAAGGATCTCTTTCCTCTAAACTCATGTAGCACAAGTTTTTTCCTCATGTCAGTTCATTTACTCATTCCACAAATATTTACTAAGAGTCTAATATGTATCAGGCATTCTTTCAATGATACAGTAAAACAAAAAACCTCAGCTTCCTGCATTCACATTCTAGTGCAGAGAGAAAAGCAATTAAGAAATAAATATGGGGTGATGCATACCATAATGAAAATTAGGAAGAGTAAGGAGCAAATTCTCTAGGAAGCTAACAAAACTTAAAGGTCAGGCCCCCTCACATGCATGGGCCTCTATGAGTTTTGAAAGTTACTGAGACATTGCCCTAGCCGGTTTGGCTCAGTGGATAGAGTGCTGGTCTGTGGACTGAAGGGTTCTGGGTTCATTTCTGGTCAGGGGCACATGCCCAGGTTGTGGGCTCAATCCCGGGTTGGAGGCGTGCAGGAGGCAGCTGATCAATGGTTCTCTCATCATTGATGTTCCTCTCTCTCTCTCCCTCTCCCTTCCTCTCTGAAATCAATAAAAATATAGTAAAAAAAAAAAGTTACTGGGACATAGAATACTGTAGGTGGGGAGAAGCAATCAAATTGTTATCAGGAAACATTTTATGAGCATTTCTGGTTGATTAAATGTCTAAAGAAATCTCAGAAGAAAAGGATTGCAGCATTTTGTTGGGATTTCTTTTCTCATTCTAAATAAATATTCTGTCATATCTAATTTTTTTAATGCTTTTGTTTTCTTAATGAGAGCTCCCCAAACTATAAAAACTTCAGGCCCTTGTAAAATCTGGATTCATTCCTGGTAAAAACTGAAAGTGAGGGCAATGTGCTGTCTTTTATAGGGTGGTAAGGAAGAGACGCATTTAAAAGGTGACATCTGAGCTGGGACCTGAGGGAAAAGAAACAAACCATATAAATATCGGGGGAGGAAAGAATTCAAGCACAGACAGCAAGTGCAAAAATCCCGAGGCAGAAGCATGAGGAGCAGAGTAAGTGAGGAGGACAGGAGCAAGAGAAATATCTATACATAATAATAAAAGAGTAATATGCTAATTAGACCAGACAGCCGGACGTCCTTCCAGGCGACCTTCCGGATGAAGCTGCGGATGCAAGGGCTGAGCCCCTTGCATGAATTTTGTGCATCAGGCCTCTAGTGTAACAATAAATAATACCAGATACTGACAGCAATTAACAATTACTAAGTACTATGTGTCAGGCACCACCCTAACCACTTTCCTATGCATTTCCATTTTACAATTAAGGAAACTGAGGCACAGAGAGAAGGATTAAGTAATTGGCTAGAGGATGGTGAAACTACGCAGTCTGACTCCAGAACCCAGCACTAACCTTGCTATGCTAGAGGTCGGTTATGTAGATAATCTCTCAAATAGTAAGAGATTTAAAGTGCCAGAAAAGATAAAATCAACAACGTTTTGATCTTAAACTATGATAACTAAGAGTAGGTACACATTTTATGTTCCTGTAAATTCTTAGTACCAAGTCTTGTCATTTTTGCTACTCCACCCACAGTCCCTAATACATTTCCATTCATATTATAACTATTCAATGTAGTATGGTTATTCAATGTCCTCTCAAGAGAGAACTACCAACTATTCATTCTCAATACAAAATAATGCATTAGATTTTCTTTCATAAGTAAATATATATAAATATACACACAGATCAAATCTTGGGAGTTAAGTAATTCCTTCAGGGAATCAGATCCATATCAAAATCACATAACCTGGAGGTTAGTTGTATGTGTTTTTTAAATGCTGTAGAGAAATTATCCCATAGTCTGTCCCATCATCACTTTCCATCTCCAATAACTACTGATGTTGAAAAATTCTACCTTAATTTACCTTAAATATTCAAGCAATCTTTCCAAAGTTTAGGGACATTTCCTCTGACACCCTTTGACTTTGTCCTCCATGGAAGTAAAAATAAGCATAACCCCAAATAACCATGTTTTCTTTTTCTTTTTCTAAATGCTTAAGGTCTTCATGTCCCTCATCAGAGGTGAGGTTTCAGAACTAAGTTTTCCTGAAAGGTTCTTATAAAACACTAATCTAAGAATTAGTGTTAGATGATATTATCTTAACACCTTGAAAGATGCAGTTACAAATAAGCCAATATACAATTCACTAAATACTTGAACATACAAATTAATTTCCTGGATTCACTGCCCAATCTTCAATTTTTCTCCTGTCAGTTTTCATACTGACTCCAAGTCTGTTTACACAGACTACCACGTGAATACTACTTTGGAGCTTAGCAACATTGCAGCCTCTGCTTCAGAGGAAATGGCCCCCAAACATACATAGATAAAATAAACATCAACATTTCTAAAGCATGTTCTACCAGGCACTAGTTCCGAGGACAAGCAATAAACATTGCAGGGAAAAAGAACCCATAGTCAAGTCAGTTTGAAGTTTGCTGGGTTCTTGACCACAGGACTTCTGTCTTTAATACTATACGCACAGTCCTGCTTTCCCTGGAGCATCCCAGCCACACTATGGAAAATGCCTATGAAGTCCAGTCCGGAAGTAAAAGATGATTCCAAGGCTTCAAACTTATTAATGGATTGTCAACCTTGGGGCTTTGACAAAAAGGGGTATGAGGAGAGGCACACACTTGGAGGAAGATGTGGTCTGGGAGGAGGTTAGCGGGGCAATGGGCTGGAGCTCAAGAGAAAGTCCACGGATGAGACCGTTCACAGGGACTGGGCAGGGGTCATGAAACTAGATGAGATACTTCCCGAGAAACACATGAAGACTGGTCCTTCAAAACATTCTTTGCCTTGCCCTACCTCCAGCTTTAGTATCTTCTGCTCCTCTCTAGCACTAATGCAGAAGAATATCAGGACATAAAGAGTCTTAGGGTAGGAATAATACAAATTAAACTGGAAAATTTCATGAGAAAAGATAGCATAATGCATGTGAAAATCATATCAATGTTGATAAAGTGATCTGGTAAAAAAAAAAACAAACAAAAAACAAACCAACAAACAAAAAAACTACCTAATTTCTCCAAGAAAACCCTTTCAAATGACAAACCTACAGGTCATTCTTTTTTTCTTTTTCTTTTGGGGGATCACTGACCTCTTTGAGAATGTACTGAATGCTATTAAGTCATCTCTCCAGAAAAACATATATACATACAACATTAAGCCTATTAATTTCAGAGGCCTTCATGGGCCTCCTGAGGACCAACCACAGAGCTCTCTCTTGCTGTCAACCCTAGGTCCCTAGGTAATCCTTGCTACAGATATTTCATCTGACAGATAAAGCCCACAGTTACAGGACATAGTTAAAGGCAAGTATAATAACTTCTTTATAAAAACAACAACAACTATAATCCCATGTACTTGAAGACAGCACAGAAGAAATACATATTTGCATTTTTGGACCTAGAAAAAATAAAACCTCATTTGTTGACTAAAATTCAAGTCATTTATTTAACACCATAAGCAGAAGGGCATATATGATGGTAATACCTTCACAACAAAACAGCCCTGAGAAGCTAAATGATTTTATAAGGCCACATAGCTAATAAGTTCCAGATCTTCCACTTCCTAGTTCAATGCTTTTTAACTAAACCATGCCACCTGAAATATAATAAGCATTTTACTACACTGGAGTAGGATAGTTTTCAAAATAAAAATCCCTTAAAATACCAACCTTCTAAGAATGACTATAAGTAATGAAATCTTTAACGTATTTCCTTAATCCATTTTTGGCACCTAAATGCTGACAAATTAAGGAGTAAATTATATATATTGGCTTTTAAAAACAAACCCTCTGATGCATTTCTCTCTAATCAATGCAATTTATATAAATAAGAAAAATCTAAAACAGCAAAAACAAATACAAAAAAATGTTATCTTTATAGCATAAACATGATTACAGGCAAAAATACAAATAATTTAAACTGTGGATTATTTAGCAAGCAGTGGGTCTAATGCCAACAACTACAGGGGGTTTTTCTGCTCTGGGTCCCTGGTATTGGAAGAGTCTGACAGGTAGGAATCAGGCATCTATCATGTGATGGCCACCTGGCAGATTACAACAGTGAGGCCTAGCGGGCTGCACGCACAGCAGGAGCTAGGTATCCCAACTGCTACTTAAAGATCCAATGGAACTCAGAGCCTGGCTACAAGTGAAATGCTGAGCTAAATGTGTGCCTCAGTTTCTCCACGGGAAATTCAGTAATACATCACCTGCCCATGCCCTATCTTTACAGAAGCAGTGCTGCCTATTGGTTAAAAACGCAGTTTCTGAAGCTAACTGTTTTGAATTCTGGCTTTGCCATCTACCAGCTTTAGCAAGTTACTGTAACCTCCCTGTGCCTGTTTCTTCAACTGCAAAATAGAGTCAATAATAACAATGTCTATTTCATAGGGTTGTTGTGCGGATTAAGTAAATTAACACATGGAAACATCTTAGAGCACTGCCTGGCAAATAATAAGCACTCCGTAAATATTAGTTTTTATTATCATCATTTTAAAAAGATGACAAGATTAATCAATTTATACCTGTATTGCACTTAGATGTTCTTAGGAAATTACAGGCCTTAATTTGTTTACTTTTTAGTCATGTGGCTTAACTGACAGCTGTTTTTTCTAAATATAGTAAATGCATGGCCAATTATTCTTGTAAAGAACTGAAAAAGAACTCACTGTACACACTGCCACTTAAGACTTACACATTAGCAAAGTTTTAGTAACTTTTCATCTGAATATAAGTTGGCTCCTTTACCAGCTATAAGCTACTTGGATCCCTTCATTTCAACTTTTACAATCACCACCAATTCCCAAACGCACTAATAACGGTTATTTTTACGTGAACTATTGCAATGGCTTCCTAACTGCCCCCCCTCCCCCAACCCCACTCCCTACACTGCAGTAGGTAGATCTTTCAAAAATCCAAACTTAATTTCACTCTCCACTGTCCTAAGGAGGAGTCTGACCTCCTTACAAGCTCTAAGAGGCCATCCTCCCTCTCTGGACGCTCAGGCCACACAGGCATCCTTTCAAATCCTTACCTCCGGACGCAGAGCCTTCACAAGAATGTGCTCTATTTGGCATAATTCCCTCTCCCCATTGCCGCCAACTCCCTAAAGGCGATCAGTCCTCCTGTGACATGCTCTCATAACCCTAATCTTAATCCTTTTCTCCTTTAACCCTAATCTTAATCCTTTCTCCTCTGCAGCACAAAATAAAACTGCAATAAAGTAAATGGTTGTTGCATGCTGTTCTTGTCCCCCCCAAAAATTATAAACTCCAAGGGGGAACATGTCTGTCTTTGTTACAACCCAAGTGCTCTGATGCCCTGTGCCCTACACATAGCAGGTGTGCAGCATACACCTGTCTACGGGGGAAAGTGATTAAGTGATGGTGGAAAGCCAATCATCCACAAACCAAGACCAACGCAGAATACTGGCTGCACCGTATTAAATATCTAAGTCATATGCACGGCACTGGAGTAAAAGTCAAAACCTATTGCTTAAACGTGGGCAAAATCAAGTGAAGACTTAAACTTGCCAAAGTCAAGTTAAGCTGTGTGCATCCTCAGGTTTATGTGAAACAGGAGTTGTTCCACTCTGGTTACCAGTAAGAAGATCCACAACTAAATCAAGACTGCTACCACATTTGGCACTATCCTCCTCTCCTCTTGGCAGTCTCCGCGAGGCCAAGAGTTGAGCTGGCCAGGGAAGAGTGATTTGTCTCCCACATTTAGAAGTGGTCCCTCTACAACAGCAATGCTGTATACTACTCACGGGCTTTGAATTCTAACCTCATCAAACCAGTACCTTTCCGAAGTATTTATTTAATACAGGTGTTGTTTCTGGGTTTTTTTTCCAGTGACCTATGGGTCACTGGAAAAAAAAAAACAATTTTAATACGGCATCAAAGTCCAGTTGGACTTGGAGAAAAGTTTCTCTTTCTTAAAAATAAAAATAAAATAAAATCATGCTAACTAGATCGCTTTTACAAAAGAAAGGCGTTGCTTAGGAAATAAAGAACTGGTATGCCGATGCTCAAAGGCTAAACACTGAGGGGCTGTCGGTGGAAGCTGCCCAGCGTGATAGCCACCCCGGGGCCTGGTGGGTGGACAGCGGGCCGGCCAGGTCCGTCGGAAGCGCGCAGCTTTGACATACGCCAACCCCCTGCGGTCTGGCTCGCCGCACCGACCCCGCCGCGCAACAGACGCCCGGCCCCTCCGCGCGGCGAGGCGCAGAGCTGCCCGCTCCCCGCTCCCCGCGCCGCTCAGCCCTCCGGGGAGCGCGTGCAGGGCAGGGCGCAGGTAAGCACTGGGAGGTCTCGGGGTTAAACATTCGGCCCTTTGTTCGCTCCCGGGCAGCGGAGCCCCGGGTACCCGCTCCGCCTCCTCCCCCGCAGCCCCGGGCGCCAGCGCCTCCAGCCGCCCGGGCTCCGCCGCGCCCCCCTCCCTCCCCCGCCTCCCCGCGGCGGGTCGGGACCCCGGTCCCCGGCGGCGCGCCTTTACCTTGTAGACGTCGCCGTAGGTGCCGCTACCGATGCGCTGAATCAGCTCGAAGTCCTCCTGCGGGTTCCGGCGGGACAGATCGAAGCCGGGGTTCATGGCGGGCCCGGGTGCCCCCCGCCTCCCTCCCGGGCCGGGGAGGGGGGGCGCTCAGGGGGCCACACGGAGAGTGGGAGCCGCGGCCGGACCCCTGCTCCCCCGGAGGTCACAATCGCCCGGCTCCACGCTGCGGCCGCCGCTCCCCTCGCGCCGCCGCCGCCAACGACGGCGACGACCCGGCTAACCGTCCCCGCCCCTCGCAGCCGCGCCGCGCCGAACCCCGGTCACACCCACGGGGAGAGGAGAACGCTCGCAGCCCCTCGCTCCGGGTGAAGCTCCAACATGGCTTCCGCCTTGGCCGCTCCTCCCCCTCCCCTTACTCCGGCTCCTCCACCCTCCTCCCCTTTTCCCGGCTCCCGCCCGACTGCGCAGCCGCGATCCCGGAGGGAGCGCTCCCTGCCCCGCGCGCTCCAGGCCCGTGCGCGCTCCCGGCCCCGCGCGCTCCCGGCCCCGCGCGCTCCAGGCCCGTGCGCGCTCCGGCTCCGCGCGCTCCGGCTCCGCGCGCTCCGGTCCCGCGCGCCTGCCCGGCGGTGCGGCCGGCCGAGCTTCGCCCTTTCAGTGGCCGCGGCTGGCCAGGGTGCGGGAGTGTGCCGGGCTGCCGGGGTCCGATGCCAGAAAAGGGTTGCCTGCCCCAGGGACCGCGGGCAGGACCGGCGGAGAGTAGCTCCTACCCTTGTCTGATTCCCTTGTTGACAATGTTTGATGTTGCTGGATCAGGTCCCAATGCTAAACCGGTGGAATAGCTTTAGTTGGCAAGACAGACAATGTCCCAAACTTTAGAAGCAAGTACACAGAGGACACAGCCGAGTACCGCAGACTTACTGGAGCTGTGGGGAAGGGGTTTCCCTGAGCAAAGCCCCTGAAAAAAAAAGTGAGCAGTGCTTGCCCCGATAGCCGACCCCTCCGGCCTGCCAGGATGCAAAAGAGGACAGGCCAAGAGGGCAAGCAGGGAGGTGTGTGGAGTGGGCAGGGCATGGGAAGCTCGAGGAGCAAAAACACGCAGAGCGGCCGCCAGCAGCCGGTGTAGAGGGCGTGGGAGGCAGGCAGAGCACAGAACTGAAGCAGTGATTGACCTCCTCACCAGAGACGACTGGATTATCAAAGACTCTGGGCGGGTACTGTGCAAGCTGTCAAGCAACCTCGCAAAGAAGAGGCGGCGGAGGGTGGAGGGTGGACCAGTCCCATTCCTGCACCTGCAGTGTAAACACGTGACGATCTGGAAGCTCTTAACCTGCCCAAGGCCCCACCCTGCTCAAGACCCAGATTTCCAGCATTACATCCAGTCTATGTGGACACCAGCGCTGTCCAAGAAATCATGTAGGTATGGAGGGTTAATTTTCTATTCTCAATAAATTGTCCACTAGGCATTCCCAAAAGGTTTAATCAAGTAGGTGATGGCCACTTAGGCAATGCCACTTTGGAGTGTTACTTCAGAAATGCTTTCCTAATACCTTTAAGCGCCACACCTTCTGACCACTAATATTCCCTAATGCCTACTGGCTCCTGAGAAACTAGATCTCATCAAACCTGTTAGGGATAGAATAAATACAATCAAACAATAGCCAAGCATTCTACGTAAGGTTAACTTCATACATTTTTATCTTTTCGAGCCTTTTTCCTATAGTAAGACTGCATATTTGCCAAATTCCCAAAGAAGTTTACTCTGAGTATCTATGGAGGAAAAGATGTTGGAACATGACCATCTATTCAATGATACAAGTAGCCTTTCAATTGTCTAATTTTTACTGAGATTAAAGTATCAGCAATATGAGCATATTACTTGAATTGCTCCCCAGTGAATACTTATAATTGGATTTCTTCTAGAGGGATCTACCTTAAAGCTCCTGACTAAATGTTATTCCGTGGCCAAGGATCCTGCTTTTGCCTGTTTAAGGCACTTGCTGGGGGCACAGAGTGCAGGCCTTCCTCCTGCTTGTCCATATTTGGAGAATTGTTTGACCTCTTTAAACAGGATACTCAGCCCAGGATTCAGGTAAGCAGATCTAACAAACTATCCCACACAGGAATCAGTTGCGCTCTCTTTCTCTGCCTTTTGAAAGCTGGAATGCCAAATTCTCAGGATTCTCAGGGCTGAATGCGGCCCAAGACCCGTTCTAATGGTTTCACTGTTTTGTTTGCGAGGATTATCATCTGTGCAGATAACTTTGCATTTGCATCACTAATAGACTTCTTTCAAAGGGGAAAGACATTTCAGTAGGGCTGGGACAGTCTTTAAAGTTTTGTTTGTTCCTTTTTGGCAGGGCCAGCCTAGTCCTCTTGAAAAGAGATGGATTTCCATGTAAGGGCCTGATTTGCCATATGGGTTTCAACATAAATAAAAGGGTTTGTGCAATTAACTGCTCACAAAGAGTAAAATATTATGTTCTTTGTAATGTGTCCATACAACCATATCCGATGTCTTTTTTATTCTAGTCTCACACTCACTTTGCTAGAAGTAACACTAATGATCACACTTTCTTTAAGTCAGAGAAGTAGCTTCCCTCCTCTATGATCGGAAGCATCCTTAGAAATCATCTTATTCTTTCAAATAAAAACTACTTCACAGCATCTCTCCTGGGTTTACTGCTGTTTGGATGCAGCAGGTCCATGGACTCATTCCACATCATTTTGTGATGACGTTGATGAGATGCTGTAGGAACTTAACTCTTCTTTATTTCAATTAGCCTGTGGGTAAAACTGGTTTCATTATATGTCATTTCACCACAGTTCCAAGAACCGAGGAACATATTAAGTACCTAAGGACTTACTGTATCTGCAGTAAAAGGGAACCCACTGCTTCCAAAGTAATTTGCCTCATTATAAGATAGTGCTAGTGAATTATCATAATAATAATAGAAAAATAATGATATCTAACATACCAAGTGCTTACAAAGTGCCAGGACTTGAGTCAATTACTTTCCATGTATTATTTAATTCTCATAACAACTTGATGATGAAAGTACTATGATCTGCACTTTGTTTTCAGACACGGGCAGATTAAGCTGCTCAAGGTAAAACAGAAAACTGAAATTTGAACAGAAGTCGAATGACATGAAGGCCAGACTTTTAGCCACTAGTCTATACTCTGCTTCATAGTATACCTTTTTAGAAATTCTCTTATGCTAAATGGTATAGAATACAGAGAAGAAAAGCCACAGTCCTTGCCCTCAAGGAGTTTGCAGTCTCACAAAACTGTGCAAAGCACAGAGGAGGGACATTCATGTGAACAGGAAGACATAGGAATGCTGCTAAAGCTAAAGTTTGAAGAATGCATTGGAGTTGTCCAGACAAATGAGGAGGAGGCACTATCCTCCAGGCTGGCCGCTTAGCTGCAGCCCCTTAAAGCACCCACTCCTATAAGCATCGCACAGTGGGGAGCACAAAAAGGCTAAAATGGGCAGTAGTAGTTCGTTGCCTACATTTCCAAACCACTCTTCAGTTAACTTACCTCTCAGAGATATGTGGGTTAAGGATTCCTTTGTCTCCGCACCAACTCCCTGTTTCATAGCCACCACTCACATACAACAAAACCACCACTCACTTTCAGTACACCAACAGCTCTGGGAAAGGAATCCTGAGCAAGCCCTAGCTCAAAGGGGACTCACAACAGTCAGGGCATCCAGCAGGGGAGGAGAATCAGACACGGACATGTATGTGAAACAATATGGCAGAAGCTTCCAGGAGATTATACAGCCTAACCAGCACAGCTCTGGGCCAGGCTACCTGTGTTTAAATCTTGTCTCTGTAGCTTTACTGTATGACCTTGGAAAATTATTTCAAACTGAGGCTGTCATAAAGAGTCAAAAAGAAAGTACATGCAAAAGGCAGTAGTGTCTGGCACCACAGTAAACCCACAAAGTATTAATTACTATTATTTTGAATATTTTAGAATGTTTTAAGGGTAGGTAGGGATGGGGTGGAGATATGGTTTAGAAAGCAAATGCAACAATCTATAATAATAAAAGCATAATATGCTAATTAGACCAGACATCCTTCCGGATGACCTTCCGGATGAAGCCGGGACTGGGAGGGAAGCCCAGGTCCCGGGTGCCAGAGGGAAGCCAGTGCTGACAGCTGGGGGAAGGAAGGCCTACTCTTGCATGAATTTCATGCATTGGGCCTCTAGTATATATATAAAAGCCTAAGCAAAAGCCTAAGCAACCGTTACTACTGAACGACCAAATGGGTCGCTATGATGCGCACTGACCACCAGGGAGCAGATGCTCAATGCTGCCCCCTGGTGGTCAGTGCACTCCCATAGCCAACCTCCCACGGTCCCTTCCCCCCAGCCGACAGCCCGGATTGGCCCATCCCCTCCTCTCGCCTCCCCACCCTGATAGGGACTGGGCGACTGATGGTCGGCAGGCTGAGGGACCCCACCCGTGCATGATTTCGTGCATTGGGCCTCTAGTGTGTGTGGGGGTGTGTGTGTGTGTGTATATATATATATATATATATATATATATATATATGACTCTGAATTAAGGCCAGAGATGCTGAGGAAGGAAAGAAGGGAAAAGAACCAAGGAGATAATTGGAAGATGGGATTAACAGGTTTGAAGAAGCAGGCAGAAACATGGGTGCCATGTAGGCTTCTGGCGTACATAATTGGAGGATTCCAAAAAGGTGATAACAATTGCCATAAAAAAAGGAACTGGGATTCTTTGGGGGATGGTTTTAGCACTGGATCGAAGTAGATGATTCCCTTTTGTACCTGTTATGTTTGATGTATTCAACTGGAAACGTAAAATTAATGATAAATATGTAGGGTTGACAGTTGGAAAAGATTTCAGGGCTAAGTTTTAAATTTAATGAATCATAGTTCAGAAATATTTATTGAGCATATATCATGTGTAAAACTATATTAGGTTCTGGCAATACAATAGGGCATGGTTCCTGAACTGAAGTTAAGGGTTCAGACAAGTCTTCAGATAATTCCTTTACAGTGAGATAAATCCTGGATGCAGGGAAGCAGAGCCAGGAGATAGTAGGTACTGCTTGGGCTAACAATTTGACTCCTTTTTAAACCAATACATATTTTAAAATTTTCTTTAAACCAATCTTTTTAAAAGCATGCACCCAACATTTATTTACAGGTGAGGTGGAGCTCTGCAAAGGGAGTGGGTGAAGATGGGAGTCCTCTAATGTCAGCTCTCAGTTTCCTCTTTGTTTTTCTGAGCAATTCAGCTCTGCTCCCAGATTTGCATACTTCCTAGTACAGTGTTTCTCAACGGAGGTTTTATTAGTATTTTGGGACTGTCCCCATGCATTCTAACCTTCCTCCACCCTTGTGTCAAGACTACTCCCAGCCATACTGGCATCAACAACAAAAATGGCCTCACATATTTCCAAATGCCTAGGGTTGGGCTGAGGATTGGGGTGGGAGTGTGACTGCATTGAGAATGTTTGCCCGTCGTGTCCCTTGGGAGAACTATCACCTACACATAACTATTTACCATAGTATTCCTTCCTATCTCACTCAGTGTATATTCAAGAGAAGTTCTGATATGGAAAATATTGTTCCTTTTATTACATTTTTAATACTCAGCACCGTGATATTTAACTGCCCTCTATAGATTCTACTTGCCTTTTATCAGGTAGTCCCCAGGATGACATAGGAGGGCACTGAATCTGGTCTTTGCAGGTTATAGAAATCTTCACAGAGGAAGGGACCTCTAAGCTGAGACTTAAAAGGTGGAGAATTAGCCAGGCAAGAAGCTATACTCCGTACCGTGGGTATAAATGTTACATTGAAAGAAATGAAAGGTGTTGTGTTTGGGGTGAACAATAGATGAGGCTAGTGATAAGCAGGGACCAGTCCATGAAGGGGCATTTAATCATGTTAAATAATTTTTTATTGAGAACAAAAGGGTGCTATTGATGGGTTTTCAGCACAGGAGTAGCATGATCTTCTTTGTGCCTTAGGAATGTCCAATTAGCTGCAGCATGCAGAATGAATTGGAGGCTGATGGAAAGACTGAAGATGAGATGGGAGAATAGTTAGCAGGCCCTTGCAGTAGTCCAGGTGAGAGAAAAGGATGGCCTGAATTAACATAGGGAGTTAGCAGCAACATTCAGTAATGGTATTATTTGAATTTGTGGGTTGAGATGAATTCTCATAGTGAAGATGTATGGAATAGGCAGTAAACGGTTTCCTGAAGAACCCCACCATTTAGAATGTGAGCAAAGGGAGAGCATCCAGAAAAAGAGGCCAGGAAGGTGACATCCAGTGCGGTATGTGGAAAGGAAATGGTGTGGCAGCCATAGGAGTGCACCACGCAGGACTCCCTTCCAGGAAGCACCTGCTCTGAAGAGTGTAATTAACTGAAAACCTCCAGCCACCGTGCCGTTGGGATTCATCACAGCATTCCTGCAGAGGTCTCAGTCTCCTCAGACGCTCCCAGCCACGGACTGGGCTCTGTCAGCCATTCTTACTCAACGCAGTTTCCTCTAATGAGCAGTGTCTGCTCTGGGCTCCCCATTGACCTGACTGAGCCTTTCTCAGAGCTGCCCTGCAGACTGAGGCTTTCCGTTCCTTCTCCCTTCTTTCTCTCCCATCACAGGCATTAAGACATGCATTGCAATGTGAGACTCTTCCCTCCCTTTCCTCTTTATCCTTCTCAGATGTGTCCACATATAAGAATCTTGCATTTCTAATTCAATTTTACTGTCTGCTGAACTAGTACAATTGGATCAATGAAGCAAGGAGGGAGTGTTATCAACAGTGTTAAATGTCAATGAGAGACTAAGAAGGAGGGAGACAGTAGAGTGCCATTAGATTTGTCATTGTGGAGGTCAGTGCTGACTGACTATTGAAATTCATATTCTTTCTTCTGCTATTGTGCCTCCTCTTAGTTCTCTCAGATCCCCTTCAATCGTTCTCATTCATCGTGATCTTCATATAGCTCACCTGGACCCCTCATATGGGTGCATTTAATGTATTAATATCTTTCTAAACTCTGGCACTATTGTTATATTTAAGTTCAATATTCCAAATGCAGTCTGTTTAGTGTTGACTATGGGAGAATTATAACTGCAAATCTGAATGCAGTCTGTTTTCTGCTATGTAGTGCAAGCCTCTTAACTAGTCTCTCTGGCCTGATTCTCTTCCTCTTCTGATATTACCTGGGCAATAAACACGCTTCTAATATGCCAACAGTGGAAATATGGAAGTCCTGAGGGGAAGCTAAATTTGGAATCAATGTGAGTTCACTTTTAGGCCTGTTGAGAAGATGAAAGGGCATTAAGGAGGAGCCATTGTAAAGATGGTGACAAATTTAGAAAGAAGGGATTAGACTACCATGTAAATTTGTGTCAAATAATGATTGTGGAATCATGACACCCCTGAGAATCAGAGCCTATAGAGCAATGGTGAGCAAACGTTTTTATAACAAGGGCCACTTAACAGGAGCAGAAAATGTTTATTGACCTCATTTTATAAACATTCAAAATGAAAATAATGTCACTGACTTTCATAACGAGAACATTTCCACATTTATATTTCATGTTATATTTGGAATAATTCCTTGAAGTATTATCATCCACAATTGACACATGGGGACACTGAAGCTTAGATACCGATCAAGGTTGATCATTAGTTCCAGTCAATTTCACATCTCCTGAGCCTTGCTCACTGAACTGCAGGTTGTACTAGATATTGGGGATGCAAAAGTGAATAAAATGAGCACCCACTCCTCAGCCACCACACCATTCCTTTCTTTGCTTTTCTCCAGAGGGTTGATATGCTCTCTTAGCTTGGGCTGGGCTGGTTCATCACCCACACAGACAGCCAGTGTACAGGAGGAACCGACTTCAGGGTACCCTGGCAGTTCCGTGCCAATGATGTAGTCGTCATCTTGTAAAGATAAGGAAGGTGTGGGGACTGTTATACACTACTGTGTGGGGAATAAATTGGTACTGCAATATTGGAAGGCAATTTAGCAATACCTATTAAAGCTAAAGATATCCTTACCTTATCTAACAATTCCATTTTTCCATATATGTATACCCAAGAAACTCCCTCAAATGCATAAGGAGACATGTAAACAAGTGGTCATTGAAGTATGTTCTATAATTGGAAAATAGTTGGAAACAACCTAAATGTTTGTCAACCTGAGAATGGATAAGTAAATTGTTACATGATTACACAGTGGAATACTATATTATCCTATATAATAAAAGGCTAATATGCAAATAGACCGAAATGCAGAACAACCAAACAACCTAACAACCGCTTGCTATGATGTGCACTGACCACCAGGGGCCGTGTGCAGAACATGGTGGGCGTTGGACACGGTGGGATGGTGGAGCAGGTGAGTGGGGGCGCCAGTCACTGTCATCGGGGAAAGCCTCTGGTGGTTACTTAAAATTCTTTACTCCCACACGCCGCGATCCTGCCCGGCGCTTGCACCTGCAGCAGGTGCTGGAGCTGCCGCTCGCACCCGCTGCTGGCACTGGCCTCAATTGCTTCGTGCCAGCAGCATGTGGGAGCGGCAGCGGCAGGAGCGGGGCTTCCAGCAGACAAGGGACCAGAGGCCGCAGCAGGAGGGTCCTGGCTGGGGTGCAGAGGATAGGTGGAGACCCGCCCTCTGTGCCCACCACAGCCTCACAGCCCACAGTTCCTTTCAAGGTGCACAAATTCATGCACTGGGCCCCTCGTAGTTAAAATAAATGAACTATCCCGGGTGGCTTAGTTGGTTAGAGCATTGTCCCAATACATCAAGGTCGCAGTTTCCATCCCAGGTCAGAGCACATACAAGAATCAACCAATGAATGCGTAAATAAGTGGAACAACAGTCAATCTCTCTCTCTCTCTCTCTCTCTCTCTCTCTCTTTTCCTCCCTCCCTCCATCAATCCCTCCCTTCCTCTCTTTCTAAAATAAATAAATTTAAAAAGAACTAGAGCAGGAACTAGAATATTTACATATAAGTCTCAAAAAGTAAAATATCAGGTGAAAAAAAAGTGGCAGAAGAAACACAAAATATACTGCCATTTATATTAAGTTTAAAGGCATGAAACAATACTACCTATTTTCATGTATGATAAACATTTTAAAATATTTATGATAATAAACTTCAAGTTCAGGATAATTGTTACCTCTGCTGAGGAAGAAAAATAATGATAGTATATGGAGAAGCCTTTAGCCAAATCTGTATTATTATGTGTGTTTTTAAGTGGATCTGAAGCAAATATGGCAAAAAGTAAATATTTGACAAAGCCGTGTGTGGAAGGCAAATTTGTTATACTATTTTCTATACTGTGTATGCTTGTATATATGGGCCTTGGACCCTAGAGTACTGGATTTTTCTTGTGTTTTTTTCCCCCCGCCCCTTTTTCTGTGTTGAAATTCCACTCATTCTTTGATATCTAGCTCAATATCACTATTTAATTGAGAATTTTCTTGACAATCTTGTTAGTCCATACTATGTTCTTTCTTTTCCAAATCATGTTAAGTCTATAAAGTTCTCTTACTATGTTTGGATGACCATACTTTTTTATGTCGTTATTTAACTATATATTTTGCCTTGCATTAATATTTGACTATACACACACCTTGTCTTTTCAATTATATTGTAAGAGCCTTAAGATCAGGGACATCTTAAACTTTTAAAATTCTTCCCTAGTGCTCAGTGGAGCCTAACTAGATATTTATTAAAGAAAAGTGATATGTTAACTAGTAATTATAACCCTCCCTACAAAACCTTTACAGAGAAAGTAAAAAATACTACTAGTATTTGAGCTACATTTGCTTTTATTTTCCCAGAGAGAGAATACTAATGAGCTGTGAAATGACCAAAAATTAGGCAGCAGAAGGGAAAAGAAGATATAACTGGCTTGTGTATTACACATTCTGGAGAATCCGCTCTTGAATGATTAAGTGTGGAAGAACTCTAATGGGGAAGAGCAGATTTTAAAATTTCATTTTATGACTACGGAATTGTTCTATAGATCATTTCCAGTTTTGAGGCAATCCGGGCCAAACTTGCAAAATATTTTGGATTAACGTTTTTTTTTTTTTTTTATGACATACAATGTAACCACATACAAATACACCTTGTCCAATGCCTTCAGTATTTATTGGACTGGACATGGGAATGGTGGTCCAAGGAAACTAAAAAACAAAAGTTGTTCCTTTGGAATAAGAAAGGGTTTTGAAGGAAAAAGAAAATTACTTTGAGTTCAGTGTACCCTTAGCCTATCATGTGAAAAGTGCTGTGTACTTGAATTAACCACCTTACCTGAAACCTCAGAGTAATAGCTTAGTCTACACTAGTCCAGGATGACAGCTAAAGAGCACAGGAAATGGTTAGAAGTCTGGACTGTCTTGTCTCTCCTCAGGATGGAAAGCTGGGTATCACGGAATGAGATAGATTTAGGGATCAGTATGGTTACTTTTAGCCTAAGCAGCAGCTGCTATGGTTTAAGTCAAAACTACCACCATTTTGTCCCTGGAGAGTTTCCTAATGGGCCTTCGTAATGTTTTATTAAACTAGGCCACTCTCCCGTGGTCCTTTGGCCTAAGTGCCACAGCACTCAGAATAGTTACCTAAATTAAACTGTACCTACATCTGTGTTTATGCCTGCATTTTTAATTGGAAGTGTCCCTTAGGGTGGTTGCAGCTCTGTAATGATGACCTCTCTCTATCTCTATGTTGTTTGTGTCCTGACCAAGAAAGCTAGACAAAAGTTTCTTGCAATTTGGTAAGATATCATATATTCCCTCGTGTTTACCTCTTTTGTAGGCATTATTATTGAAGCAAAGCCCTAAAGCAGAGTATTCCTGTAGTAATGATGAGCCTTGTCATTGGTCTCTGCAGTTTTGAATTTATCTAAATAAAGAAAAGCAGGAGAATATATACATATATATATATATATATAATGAATATATTGGGTTCTCAAAGTTCACTAAAGGATAAGTGTTTGTAAGTTGGAATGAATTTCCCATGGAAATAGTGTGATTAATTATGGCTAGATTTTAAGTCAAGGCCACAAAACTCAAATAATATTAGTAAGTATAGCAGGATAAATTGATTAAGAAAGTATATCTTGTTTTCTTGTCTATGGGCTTATCATGGAAAATGAGAAGTACTTTTCTCTTCTCCTTCTAGTGGGATGGTTAAGATGTGATTTCCTAAAACCTCAAGGAGGCACAAGACTCAATTATCTGGAAGGGGAAGGGGTCTAAGAAAAGGGGGATGGCTTGACTTCAGGAGAATTTGGATCTTTTGAACTTAGAAGGAGGAGAGAACCAGAGAAGAGTCAGTTTCCATAAATGGTGAGCACTTATGTCTACTACAAAATAACAGATCAAGAAGCTGTAGACCTCTCATATGGAGGCTAGCTAGGATGTCTTGTCTCAAAGTAGTAAAAGTATTAATTTATACTAAACTGAAACAAGTCAAGGGTACATGTGGTAAACTCTATGGCTACCATTAAGAGAATAGTAAAAGTATGTGTAAACAATGTCATGCATAAATACTCAGAGGAAACATAATAATAAAATAATAAAAAATCCTCTCAATTAAGCCAAAGAAAGGCAAGACAGAGAATAAAAGGAACAAGTAGTATGAAACAAAATAGTAATATGTTAGCTATAAATACAAATACATCATTAATTAATCATAATATAAATGGCAGGACTAATAATCTAATTAACATGAGACAGATTAGCAGGAGAAAATAACCAACTTTATTGCATATGTACACATGGGGGTTCCGTAAGAATATGATACTCGAGGACACATTGGGCAGTTGAGACATATATACTATTCTGAACTAAGGGGAGGGAGGCAGGGGTCTAAGATTTCAAAGGGAAAGTAGACAATTCATAGGTAGATGAGGAAGTGCAAACATATGTTGGGTCACCCAGAAACAATGAGAGCCAGGGGAGTTCAACAGCAGACTTGCTTGGATCCTCCCTGTCTGCCATACTTCACTCATATATGCCAAGGTGAATAGCTAAAGTGAATAGCTCCCTTCCTTTAAGCAGGTTTTTCTATCTGAATTCTTTCAGGCAGGTAAGGGCAGGGTCAAAGGTTCTATCTTGAGTCTGTTGTTTCTTAAAAATAAAAATCAATATCCCAAAAGGCATATTTGGGGATGGCAAACTCTGGTCCCCCTCCATACTAATGTCTTTCTCAGAACCTTCTTTCCAAGGAACCCAGCCTGTGGCATCCTCTGGGGAATGGTACATCTGGAGGATTAGGATGTGTGCTCCCCTACAGCGGGAGGTTGAAAGGTGGCTCATTACTAACATGTTCAGTTTGTCCTTTCAAAATATACAAATATTCATGGGTCATTCCTCTTTCTCTGAGATAGAGTGGTTAAATGCATGGAGAGATGCCAGGAATTGTACCACCTATGTTTCTTCAACAAAACAGGAAACGTCACTACAACATTAACTGATATTAATGAGATAGAATAAGTAGGAATTAATGTTTGAATATAGGTGAGGAAAATAGAGCCAGTCAAGAATTCCTCCTAGGTTTCTTACCTGGGTAACTGAGTAAATGGCAGTACTTTGAAACAAAAAAACAAGTTTGGAAAATATGAGTTCAGTTGGGGTGTCTCTTTAGGATGTCAAAGTAGAATTGTTCATTCAGCAATGAAAGATATAAATCTGGAGTTCGGGAGTGTGAGCTGCAGTATATATGTATACTCTTCAGTACATGCCTAGTAATGATGAGGATAGCACAAAGCTGACAGAGAAATACTTTAGGGAACAGAGGGATATTTCTTTTTTAAAAAACAAACAAACCCATAATCTCTAATTGGTATTTTCAAAGATGTGAGAAGGTATTGCCTACCTAAAACAAGAGCAGGAATACCATAAAGAGAATGATTAGAAATATGAGAAAGTCTTGGGAATGAAAAGTATGATTGACAAGAGAAAAATTTCACTCAAAGGACTATAATTGATCAAATATTTCAGAAAACACAATATGAGGAGAAGGTGAGAGACAGAAGGATAATTCATACATCCTGTCTTGGTTCTTTAAAAAAAATATCATTCATCCTCTGGTGAGTTCCTGGACAGGTTTAGTAGGAGGTTCATATGAGGAAAGGCCAGGGGGTTGTGTTCGGCTGCCGGAAAGGATCCAGCAGAGGGGACGGTGGAGAAGGTATCACTGATGGGATGTTCTCCTGGAGAAGACTGAATGCGATGGATTCCATAGCTCTGGTGCAGGGGCTCACCTTAATAAAGAGAATACCCTTTCTTTGCACAGGGGTGAAGAAAATGCATGCAAATGCAGATAACTTCATGTAGTTGGCTCTTCGTTCAGGCTGCTCTTACAGAATACATAGAATGGGTGGACTATAAACAACAGAAATATATTTCCCATAGTTCTGAAGGCTGGGAAATCCAAGATCAAGGCACAGGCACATTCGGTGTGAGAGAGGGCTTACTTCCTGGCATCTTCTCACTGTGCCCTCATGTGGGGGAAGGGGCAAGAGAGCTCGCTGGGGCCTCTCTTATAAGGGCCCTCATCTGTCATGACAGCTCTACCCTCAGGACCCAATCGCCTCCCAAAGACCCCACCTCCAAATACCATTGCATTGGGGGTTAGGTTACAGCACATGAATTTGGGGGGACACAAACATTCACAGTGTCGCAGGTGAAGTGACTGGAAATGGAGGGAGCCCTTTCCTAATGGTTTCTGTTTTCTCTGTGAAGAATGAACACTGTTTTCTGTTGAGGCTTATCGTGTGAGCGTGGAGGTTGGGGTGAGATGTGGGAAGGGAACTCTGAGGAGTGTAGACATTTTTCTGAAATAGTCTAAATGAAGGATGAAAAACAAACTAGAGAAGAAAAAAAAAAGCTCCTTAGGGGAAAAGAAATGATTGCCAAGCTACTCTGAGGGCCCAGGTGAGTGGTAGGGGAACACCAGGGGATGGCTGAGAGTAGATTTTGACCATCAGAGCCAAAGTGAGGAATCCCTGAAAAAGAGGAGGCAAGCTAGTCTCATAATAAGGAGGCGCCTCGGTCCTTCTGAGAAGAGAGTCGTATAAATGAAAAAATGGGAAAACATCCTCCCATGAGTCATAGGCCTCATTTTCGTCAGCTCCCTGGTCCTGCTTATTTCCCTTTGATGTTTACAAAGGGACATGTGATTATAAAGGGGAAAGATGAAGCGTATAATAACCCAAGGATGCAGGAGAAGGAGTAACAGAAGGAAGAGACTCAAGAGCCCAAAGGAGGGAAAGAACAGCATGCACCCAGCTGGGAGGCACAGAAACTTCCTGGAGGGACCAGACACTTGGCTGTCTTCACCGCTCTGCCCTCAGCATCTAGAACAGAGCCTGGTGCAGCATATGTGCCAAATAGACATTTGGTGAATGAATGAAGCTCACAGTACACTCACTGGCTTTTTAGATGACTGAACACACGGATGTCTCCTTTCTATATTTCCTCCCCTCCTTTGTAAAAAGTTTTCAAACAGCCTTTTCTAGAGACCACTAGTCCTACCGCTGTTCCAGAGGACCCACTGCCCAACCCCCCAATCAGAACCGCCTTTCTGTTCTTGTTGGAAAGGAAGGCACAGCTTGCTTTGCAAGAAGCTTGCATAGGAAACGGTGCAATCTGGGCTGCTCTTTGTCCCTTTCAACCTCATTCCCCAAACTGAAGAAAGAGAAATTTAAGGAATCTAAGGAATATGAAACTTGTCTGAAATGGTCTTTATTGAGCTGTGCTTGGAAGCAGCTGAAATCCTGAAGGGCTGTCAAGACAGCCAAGAAGAAAAGAAAATGAAAAATAACTTAAACAATTCTAGCCAAAGTTGGAAAAAAAAAAAAAGTATCTAGAGCAGCTGCTATTTTTTCCTTCCCAGGATGGTTTGCCTTTCCCCTAGTTTGGTGATTGTTATAATATTGTTTCAGATTATTTGGGGGTTGCAGAGGAGAAAGGGGGTGAAACTTCAGTGTTTAGGAAGTGGTATGATGTGGTGGGTTGCACCCTGTAAGCTTTATAATTTACACAGCTGTTTTTTACATGCTGACTTCCTCTCCTTTTCGGACGTCACTGACTGGCAAGTAAGGTCTTTATTCATGGCATTGTTTTTAGGAGGAGGTTCACAGCATTTGGGTCCCCTTTCCCAATTCAATCTATTGTCGTCTATGGATCATCTTTCCAGAGCCTCCTCCACGGGGTGAAGGGCCATTTTGTTCTGCTCTACCATTACCTCCCCTCCCCCCCCCCCCCCCCCCCCCAAATGCAAGGGAAACTGGACATAGGCTGCCAGATGGGCAAGAACGCTTGACTACACTAAAAAATTTCCAGCAAAGCTATCCCCAGCTTGCCCTTTTGCTGTGAGCAGTGTACAAAGTCGACAAGCATTTCCTCTGAATTTTCTACCTCCCCACTGACAGGAGGCAGCCTATAGTATGGCCACGAGCTTACACCCCCAACCCCACCGCATTGTGAAGTAACTGTTCCTTAACTGAGTTGATAAGAGAAAGGAACTGAAACTGAATTTGCCCATGGTCCCCCAGAGTGAATGTTGACCCAGAGTTGCTGTACCCGGCTCACTGGGCTGAGTCACGGCCTCGCCAGGAATGCAGCTGGTCTGGAATGCAGCACAGGGGCCCCATCCTGACCCGGAGCAAGACTTGACAAAAGGGAAGGGCTTTTTCCAAGTCCCAGTGATTATCAGCATTCGTGAAGCTGCCCAGGATCTTAAAAAGGAATCACACATTAGAGGTGAATAAAATACTTTTCTTTTTATCCCTCCTCTCACTTCCATTTCAGGTTCTCACTTCAGTCAAACGCTGGTTTCAACTTGGAGTGCATCTTTTTATCTCTTCGGGTTCTTATATATTTGTGGGATTTATCTGTATGGTATATATTTGTATATATTTCTATGTATGTGTGTAGGTGTGTACACACGGAGATTAAGAGAGAAAGGGAATTTCGCTTTGATTTAAGTGATATGATAACATCATAAAGTATGGATGGTTCTTCAGCTTGTTTTCTTTCTTTTTAATTTAACCCTGTCTCAGAGCTTTTCCTGTCAGTGTGTTCTAATTCTTCTCACTTGCTGCATGCGCTTGCTGAACTCAGATGCATCACTGTTTACTTCACTGGCCCTCCTTTTTTGATGACCTTTTAGGTTGCTCTCTAAGTTTTTACTACTACAAATAGTACTTCAGTGAGCAACCTGGTGCCAGCTTCCTTTTTGTACATCTGTAAGTATTTCTCTAGGTGTGAGCTTGCTGAGTCAAAAGATAAAAACAGTTACAGTTGGAAGGACTACTGCCCGAAAGACTTGACCACCGTATATTCCCAGCAATGGTATAAGAAAACACCTCTTTTCCAACACCTTTGCCAACACTCGATATGGTATCCATCTTTTCTATCTGATGTCAATCAAATGTGTGAGAAAATGGTGCCCCCTTGTTTTTATTTGCATTTCCTGCAAAACTGGTGAGATTGAGAATCTTTTTAAATGTTTGCCATTCGTGTTTCCTTTTTGTGAATTGCCTGTTCATACTTTTTGCCCGTTTTTCTATTTTATTTGTCTTTTTCCTGAGGACATATAAGAGCAAGTCCTTTGCTATATATGTTACAATTTTCTCAGCCAGGCTGTCACAAGAATTTTAATCTCATTTAGAGTTTCTTTTATTGAACAAAGTTTTGATAAAGTAAAACTTATTGATCGTTTTCAATCCTTTTCCTTATGGCTTTTGCATTTTGTGTATTATTTTAGGAGAACTTTTCTATTCCCAAGGTCATAAACCTGATCTTCTATGTATTTTCTTTTACTAGTTTGATAGTATTTTTGTGTGTTTTTTCTCCTAAATCTATCTGGATTTTGAAGAGTTAATTCTTTCCTTTTTTTGTTTTGAAATGCCACCTTTATAACATGCTAAATTTCTAAATACATGGGCTCATTTATTGGTTTTATGTTCTTTTCCACTGAACTATTGATCAATACTTGTTCTAATAGAAATGTATTGAATTTATGGATAATTTGGGGACAGTTGTTATCTTGACAACATCAAATTCTACTATTTATATCTTTGTCTAGGTTGTATAGCTTTTTCTTGTAATTCTTATACATATCTTATTAGTGGTTTGTTTTTTGTTTTTTGGTGGCTATTTTAAAATTTTTGTTGCTATTGTGAATGGAATCTGTTTTTTCTTCTTATCACACTTTCTATTTTTAAAATGATTGGTTTATTGACTTTTTTTGGCATGTTGACTTTGCATCATTGGTTCTAGTAGTTTTTCAGCTGATTTTCTAGGTAGCTGATCATGAAGTTTTACCTTCTCTGTTCTTTAATCTTCTGCATTTTCAAATCTTCAATTATCTCTAAAGTGAGTTTTTGTCTGTATCACAGGACATCCCCCCACCCCGAGTTCTCGAGCTAGAAATCTGGTAATGGTATGTTCCAGTCGATGCCCTGTTGTCCCATCAAATATTTCCCCCTTTGAGCCTTCCAAATTCCATCACAGGTGTCATCTTTCTTCTAGTTTTGAAGGTTCAGAATCGTACCCATCCTTCATTCCTCTCATCTTCTCCACAGCCAGTTAATTACACATCTTATGGATCTTCTTTCCTTCAATTTCCTTTCTCAAAATTGTGCTGTTCATACACTTGCTGTGATCCCTCATCATTCCTATTTTAGACCATTCCCGTGTTTCCCAGTGAAGCTGGATCGTTAAATGTGGCAATAGTTTGATGTGTTTGTGTCAAAAATTGTGATTTGGATACCCCTCCCCACCTAAAAACCCCTAATATAAATCTTTGTAGCATCGGTACTTTTTCCCTGCTCCATTCTCTCTCCTACCAAGGAGGAAGAATCCTTTGTTTTATGGGTAAAACATCAAAACTGGTATGTTGTGCTGATCTGAGTAATGGTTTTGGTCCAGAAAGATATGCTAGAAAGAGCAAAAAGCTCTTCACAAGAAAATAACTAATTTGAGCTGAAGATTAAAGGATGAGGAGGAACTATTTTGGCAACCCAGGGGGAAGCTCAAGTGAAATAGAAGCAAAATACAGCAGAGGTGCATGTGTGCGTGCGTGCGTGTGTGCGTGCGTGCGTGCGTGTGTGTGTGTGTGTGTGGTCTGTGAAAAGTCAAAGTTGCTGTAAGCGAGAGAGAGGAGAGAGATGAGGCTGGACAGAAAAGCCTTATCCTCCAAGTCAAGGACTGTTATTTGGGGTGTCATGGAAGCATTGGAAGTGGGGATGGAGTCACATGACCACATTGGGGGAGGGAGGAATGGGTATGGGTTGGGGGTTCTAATGAGATTGTGGTTGCTTCTCTGTGCTACATCCTTAGGACTGCTTGTGACACCCAGAATTGCTGAACAGGCAGTCTCTGGGGAAGGAGTAGAGGGCCCGGCCTCAGAAAGGGGGCTCCTGAGACAGTAGGAATGTGTTTCCCAGGTGGGGGGCGGGACTGACCCATGGTTTAGACCAGAGGAGCTAACATCACAGCTGGAAGATGACTGAGTGGGTTATTATAACTAAACTAGAGGCCTGGTGCACGAAATTCGTGCACTCGGGGAGGGGGGCCCCCCAGCCTGGCCTGTGCCCTCTCACAGTGCGGGAGCCCCATGATCGATCGCCCCAAAGAGGTAGGCTGGAGCCAGGGGTCCCACCTCCACGGCGGGCATGGGGCTGCAGGAAGCCCGGGTGGAAGCCGCACAGAGTGGCTGCCGGGCCCCACCCCCGCGGTGCATGCAGTCATGTTGTGAGGGCACCATGGCATGACGCTGTGAGGACCACCTAGGCTTTTATTAGTAAGATGGGGTTTCATAGATGAAGACCCGAACTGAGTCATGTTGAAATCCAGCCCCCTCATTTCACGGCTCTTACTTGTGAAATTCCCGTGGGGCCCCTCAGGGCCCGTCTGAAATGCCAGCTTCTCTCTGAAGTGTTCCGGTTAGCCCCCAGCTGGGAGGTATCTCTTTCTCATTAGCAGCTCTGTAACTTGCGGTTTACAGCTTTGTATTTCTTCCTCCTGATGTGTGATATCTCTGAAGATTGTCTTGCTCATCATCGTATCTCCAACATCACCTGTCACTCTGCTCTGTATACACCTTCTACTAAAGAAAGAATAGCTGAACTGAATCCTACAGGATTTAATAAATAAGAACCTTAAATAATGAAATAGTTCAAGGAATTTGAATATTTCAATGCTTCATCCATACAAAGTCTGAATATTCATGCAAATATTTGAAGAAAAGAACAAAAGCTTATCTAATAATTCAATATACTGCTCTTTATTTTGGTCCATAAAAGGGGATCTCGGGCTTAGTTTTGGTGGTAAGCTCAGCTCCAGGAGCTTTGACATGCAGATTATATTAATTACATCACAAGTACATTTGAAAACTGAAAGGAAGCATTTTCCAAAAGGCATATTCCAAATTTATGCCTTTTCAAAGGAAGTGTCATTTGCAGAAAAACTGAATCACACCGTGAAATATGTGGCATTTCTTTCAGTTTCCACTCTCTTTCATACTAGTGATAGGCTCATGTGATATGTAGAAATGTGCTTAATCAAATTTAGCCTGACTTCTCAAGTCAAGAAAATGTATATGTGGTATTTCTGAGATAAGAAAGGGCACAGTCTTTTTTTAAGCACACAGATCTCCTATGCTGCTGCATTTGTCTTATTCCCTTATTTGAAAATTTGGCTTTGTTTATAAATCTACAAATTCCTATTCATGTAGAGCAGGACTAGAATAGCCTGGAATCCTATGGAGCTGAATGGTATTTTAGAGTGTGAGTCTCATTTTCTCTTCAATAAAGATCATGATACTATCATTTGTATTCATTTTCTAGTGCGCACATTCGGGATGACCCACTTGGGAACGGGGCCGAGTTCTGGTGCAAGCCTTCTACTTCCTGAGCTGTGTGATGTTGAGCAAGTCACTTAACCTTGGAAGTAAAGTGACCTTTCACACCTTAAAAGTAACTTTTTTAAGTTATTGCCTAAAATAGCATGACTCTGTAGTTTAAGTATAATCAACTTGAATGTTTGATGCTTTCTTTGAAAATTAAAAAAAAAATGTTAGTGGCCATAATAAATGCCAACTACTGAGCCCTGAGTCATATTTTTAAAATAGTGTAAGACAGGAAGAGAGGGTCAGGAGGTCCCTTCCTTTATTTGAATTTTATGTGGGATGTGTTTGCCTGAGGTAGCACATGCCCAGTGCTAGGAGTCTGTAGATGCTACCAGAATGAGAGGAGATAGAGAAAAGGATAATGAAATTTTCTTAATTTGAAAAAAAAAAAAAAGCAAAACAGAAATGAGTTTTTAATTTTATTGCAAATAACTTGCAGGACTGGAAATAATTAAACTGTCACACATTTCAATGTTAATAAACACAATGCAGAAGGATCAGTTACAGCATAGTAATTTACTGAGATTATAAAGAGTATATCATTTTTAAGAGCTCATTTTAAGGGTTGTAGATTTTTAAACCAATTTACTCATTTTCTCTTTTGTTCTTTTGTTTCTTTGTCTTTTGTTCTGAGAAGCTTTCAGAGATTTATGCAGGAAATCATGTTATCGCTTTTGTGATGTGTTAAAATGGAAAGAAAATTTAACTGTAATAAGAAAAGTCATACTAAAATGCGGAGAACTTCATACTAAATACAGATTAGATATGATGTATATAGATTATTTATTATGATTTTTAAAATTCAAATGTTTAAGATACAGATGTTTTTATTGTAACACATACAATAAAAACAAGGTATTTGGGTTGGAATTTAAGTATTATGTGTATATTCATATAGTACATTTACATGCAAATGCCTATTTATAATACATGCTACATATTATGTATATATAGTATACACATCTATATATGTTGGAATTCTTATCTATTCTAAAGAAAGAAATGCTATATTTTAAAATATTTAGCATTCAGTTAACTCTGAAAAAAATCACATTGTTTCTTGGCTTTTTGTTACTTCCTGTTGGCTGATGGCAATGATTCATTATCATGTAATATAATACATAGGGCTTCCAGTATCACATGACAAATTTGAATGGGTATATAAAAAATCTGAAACACTATTCTTAGTTTGAAAATGTAACACTCAACAGAAGCTTATTTATTAGAGAATTTGGTGTCACTAAAAAGTAAATGGTTTGATTTCAGTAATTGTAACACTCCAAAAGAATTGATCCTCAGTGAGGAAATGTGACTGAATTTTACTTCTTATTATTTTATAGCGTATACCAGAGGCCCGGTGCATGAATTTGTGCGCAGGTGGGGTCCCTCTGTGTGGCCTGCAGGGATCGGGCCGAAACCCACAGTCCAATGCCACCTGCAACTCCTACCTGTCTCTCCCGCTCATCCTGGCCCCACTGGGCCTGCCGCGGGCTCATGCCCAATCAGTCCCCATCGGGAGAGGCTCGTGCTGCCACAGCCATGAGCCCTGTGTCTGGCGCCCTCCCAAGGGGAGTGGCCTGCGGGATCGGGCTGAAACCAGCTCTTCGACATCCCCCAAGGGGTCCTGGATTGTGAGAGGGCGCAGGCCAGGCTGAGGGACCCCACCAGTGCACGATTGGGCCGAGGAGGGACTACGGGAGGGCTCCAGGGCATGTCCAGCCCATCTCATTCGGTCCTGATCAGCCAGACCCCAGCAGCAAGCTAACCTACCGGTCGGAACATCTGCCTCCTGGTGGTCAGTGTACGACATAGCGACTGGTCGACCAGTTGACTGCCACCTGATGGTCAGTGCACGTCATAGCAAGCGGTTAAACATCCCTAGTATATCATTAGCATATTACGTTTTGATTGGTTGCTCGGTTGTTCTGCCGTTCAGTCTATTTGCATATCACCCTTTTATTATATAGGATGTAAAAACAAACAAAGCCTTTGAAGTTACTGTATTGTCTCTTTTTGCAAATAGATAACTTTCATTATATGTGCTGAAATGTTTTCTTAACATTGGGCTTATTTGGTACAGGAACTCATTTTAAAGTTGGAAAAGCAAAGTCCCAAATGATTAACTTCAGAGGGAAAAAGAGTAAACAGAAATACAAACACAAAAGAACAAATATCTTTGAATTAACAATCCTGTAATGAGAGTGGCAGAATCAGATGGACAAACATTTTAATAAAGAAGGTCTCAACAAAGTTTAATTTATGAATTTAATGATAATTCATGGAAATTAATGGAATTCAAGAGTGAAAAAATTTCTGCAATTATAGCATGAGAAAAATGAATAGAATTTTGTTAGAGAAACTGCTATTATTTTTGAAATGAAGAGTTCAGAATTAAGCCATAAGTTAGGACAAGAACAATGCCTGGTAAATAGAACCCAATAAATGTAAATTACCCTTGCTATAGATGGAAAATTTGTTTGATTTTATTCCCACAAGCCACCTCAAGAACCCCTACCAATAAAGTGAGTTACATCTTTGGGCTCAACTTTCTTTACCTGAATAACATCTTTGAGGCAATTAATCTTCATTTGGGGCTGGAAACATTTGCATTAGAAATTAATCTGTATCTTATTGTTGTATTTGATTTTACATGATCTTTATCTTGTTCCATTGAAATTGGTTTTTCAATAAGTTGATGTTTCAATAATACTGTCCTAATATATAAAACCCTGGGTCCCTCACAACTGGAGGCTCGATCAACTGGAAGTCAGTCCTGCAGTCAGCGCTGGGTTGCTGTGGCGACCCAGCGCTGACTGCTGTAGCTGCAGGCGCGATGACCCAGCACTGACTGCTGAGGGGGCTGCGAATCAGGCCTGGAGAGAGGCCTAAAGAGAGAAGCAGGGTCTGATCCGTAGCCTGTGTGGCAGCTTTTGATCAGCACTTGTCTCTCTCTATCTCTTCTGGCTGGGCCAGCAGCCAGGCCTCCATTTCTCTTCAGGCCTTCACTGGGGCTGCTGATCAGCCCTGTCTTTCTATTCAGGCCCTGTTGATAGGCCCAGAGACGCTGACTGGCATAGAAACTGACCAATAAGAACCAAATCTGGGTGAACTGTGAGAAGCCAATGGCTGCCTAGGAGGCAGAGCTTTTGACGCTGACTGGCATAGAAACTGACCAATCAGAACCAAATTGGCCAGCAGAGGAGGGCAGTTGGGGGCGAGATCAGGCTAGCAGGGGAGGGCAGTTAGGGATGATTAAGCAGGCAGCAGCAGGGGTGATCAGGCTGGCAGGGAAGGGCAGTTGGGGGCAAGATCAGGCTGGCAGGGGAGGGCAGTTGGGGGTGAGATCAGGTTGGCATGGGAGGGCAGTTGGGGGCAACCAGGCCCGCAGGGGAGGGCAGTTGGGGGTGAGATCAGGCCGGCAGGGGAGGGCAGTTAGGGGTGATCAAGCAGGCAGAGGCAGTTGGGGGCGAGATCAGGCCGGCAGGGGAGAGCAGTTGGGGGAGAGATCAGGCTGGCAGGGGAGGGCAGTTAGGGGCTATCAGGCAGGCAGGCAGATGAGCAGTTAGGAGCCAGCAGTCCCAGATTGAGAGAGGGATGTCCGACTGCTGGTTTAGGCGTGCAGGCTGGGCTGAGGGAACCCCCCTCCATGCACGAATTTCGTGCACCAGGCCACTAGTCAAAACATAAAATACAATAACGTTCTGAACTTGAACTTGAACTTGCACTTGGCCATGGTTCAGAAATGTAAATGATAAACCAAGTAGGGCCTAGATTAATAGTTCTCCTCCCCAAAGGGTTAAGGGACTTTAAGGTTTCTTTTCTTTTTTTTTTTTTTTTTTTTTAGTGTATTTTTATTGACTTCAGAGAGGAAGGGAGAGGGAGAGAGAAATAGAAACATCAATGATGAGAGAGAATCATTGATCGGTGGCAACCTTCCTAAGGAACACTTCCAAGTCCCACACTGGGGATGGAGCCTGCAACCTGGGTATGTGCCCTGACCAGGAATTGAACCGTGACCTTCTGGTTCATAGGCTGATGCTCAACCACTGAGTCACTCTGGCTGGGTGGCTTTAAGATTTCTACATAGATTTACTTCAGAGGTATTCTAGAGATTCTTTCCCTTTGCTTGGCTCATTTCCTTCTTGTTAAGATTCTATTTCCTTTCTCTTCCTCTTCACTCTGTTACTTAACATAGCCCCCAATTATGGTGTAGCCCACATAAACCACTGCTTTCAGTGAACATATTCATCTTGAGATAACTGAAGATTTGGGGGCATATGTGTTACATATGTGCCTATTAATTCTTTGCTTCCTTCCCCACTTCTGACATAATAAGCTTTCACATTTGGCACCACATTTTCTTGCTACCATCCTGACACTGAAACAGCAGCCTGAATTTCAGCCAACATTCAGCCACAATGTAGTCTTAAAACAATAAGTACTGTATTTACTTTTTGTTCTTGACCCTTGGTTTAGTAATGAGGAGTCTCGGAAGAAAATGAACCTCTTTTACTCTTTCAAGTATGATGCAATAGACTGAATGTTTGTGTCCCCCAAATTCATATGTTGAAACCTAATTCCCAGTGTGCTAGTCTTTAGAGGTGGGGCCTTTGGAAGGTGATTAGGTCATGAGGGTGGAACTGTCATGACTACATCATCATGGAGCCCTTATAGGAGACTCCAGAGAGCTCTCTTGCCCCTTGCCCATGTGAAGACACAGCAAGAAGACTGCCATCTATGAACCAGGAAGTGGGCTCTCACTGACATTGAATGTGCTGCCACCTTGATCTTGGACTTCCCAACCGTCAGAACTGGGAGAGATAGATTTCTGTTGTTTGTAATCCACCCCGTCTATGGTATTCTGTTGCAGAATGGACGAAAACATTTGGTGACTGTGTGGGTCTCTCTAGGGTATAGTGAATCAGGCAGCTCTTATTCCATTCTTTTCCCTACTTCCTATCCATTCCCTTGCCTGGCAGAGAGGGATCTTTGCTGCTTGGATGTCATACATACATTTGGACAGCCGCTCCAGGCTGTTTCCAAATCTCACTCCCTCTACTAATCCCTTCACATCCTAAAGCCAGGATTTGACTCCTCACAATCCCTCCCCTCCTGAAGTTCTATGTAATTCCATCTATATTTAAATGCTGGTTAAGAGTTGTAATGGAGGGTGATTCGACTGTGAACCTTGATGGATTCAGAATCTTTTCCAAATAGTCAATCAGGCCTCATGGACCACCTTCATTTTTTTTTTTTCATTTTCAAATGAAGAGAATGAAGTAGGTAATTAAGGATAAATTCCTTATGTGGGACAACCTGGGAAGCCTGTGACTGCCAATATGAGACCAGGGGTCTCCAGGAAATTCGACAGAAATGCATCTCTGCCCAGTTGTCTCTTGGATGCCCATCCCCATCATGTCATTTGCTTTGATAACTACTATCTCCCGCCTTCATTTCAGACGAGGACATTAAAACCCTAGTAAAGGCTAAATAACTTAAGAGCAGGACCCACAAAGCAAATTAGAGTTCCATCCTTATCTGTTCACACTTTTCCCTAACAATTCTCGCTTGCTGCCTTCCTGTTACATGCCTGGTCAACACAGAAAGACGAGGATTGTGGCAGATTCTGGTCTCTTAGTGCCATACACTTTCTTCATATTAATGCTATTAATCATCTGCTGTCAAATTTGTCCTGGTGAGATTAGCAAATCCTGCAATGCCTTTATGGAGCACTGTGCATGCACTGCGGTTTATTAGATTCTATTTGGGGAAACTGAAAGAAAAAGTTATGGCCCCTGCCACATAGTATCTTATACTCTAATTAGGAAACCAAGTGCACAGAAAATGATCTTAAAAAATATATATATATATATATATTTTATTAATTTCAGAAAGGAAAGGAGAGGGAGAGAGAGAAATAGAAACATCAATGATGAGAGAGAATCATTGATTGGCTGCCTCCTGCATGCTCCCCTACTGGGGATCCAGCCCACAACCTGGGCATATGCCCTGACCTGGAATCAAACCGTGACCTCCTGCTTCATAGGTCAATGCTCAACCACTGAGCCATGCAGGCTGGGCAGAAAATGATCTTTACAAATATGTACATGACAACATATTCCCTTCATCTTGATGAACCTGTTTTCCTTTCTAATGGTCTTACCTTTTCCACAGCATTCCCATTACATCCAGAAACTCTTTTAATGTGACCCCTCAAAATAAGCTATATTTTGCTCTCAAAAGTAGAGTCAAACTGCCCTGACCAGTTTGGCTCAGTGGATAGAGCGTCAGCCTGCGGACTCAAGGGTCACAGGTTCAATTCCTGTCAAGGGCATGTACCTGGGTTGCGGGCACATCCCCAGTAGGGGATGTGCAAGAGGCAGCTGATCGATGTTTCTCTCTCATCGATGTTTCTAACTCTCTATCCCTCTCCCTTCCTCTCTGTAAAAAATCAATAAAATATATTAAAAAAAAAAGTAGAGTCAAACAAGAATCTATCTCTCCCACATTTCCTTGGCATATGTTTGCAGTCCATTAGCAACTTTTTTGTTTCCAATCTTTCATAAGGTGGAAACTAGGTTTTCATTGGTAGACATTCTGGGCCATTTTGAATTGGCTGGATTCCAGGGGCTAGTCTCACAGTGGGGACTCAAATACATCCTTTCTCTGGCTGCTTCGGCGTGAGGGCCTCCAGGCAGCCTAAAGTTCTCTTCTTCTCCCATGGCTGCTTCCTTCTACTCCTCCTGGTGGATGGAGCCGGCCCAGGGTGAGGACATTCCATTGGACAGCAGTGCAGGGCATGGTTAGCTGCTCAAGGTGGGAGTCTGCCTTTTGGGAAGTTCTTCTTTTCAGAAGCCAGAGAGGTAAGGAGTCAGATTCCCAGCCTGCAAACAGCCAGCCTGGGAATGTTGTGGCCTCACCACATAACAAAGAAACAGAATTTCCAGAGGATGAGGCCTAGAAATCAGGATTTTAAAAAGATTCCCAGGTGATTCTAATGTGCAGCCAAGGTTGAGAACCACTGCTCTACATAGACTTGAAGAATAATGAATCAGATACTGTACCGATTTCTTAATCCTTCTCCATATATTATCTGACACTCACAGGACACTTAATATATATTTAGTACTATATAAAGTGCTTTGCATGTATCAATCAACTCATTTAGCCCTTGCAATGCCCTATGAGATGGGCACTATTATTAACCCATTTTCCGGTCAGGAAACCAAGTCACAAGTTTAATTAGGTTATCAAATACCGCATAGTAAGTGGTAGAGCCAGGATTCATGCTTGGTCTGGCTCCAGAGTCTGTGTTCAGTCCCATTCCTAGTCCAACAATTCACAAACGTATCACCCTCTTCTGGACATACTTTAAGTTTTCCATATATAAGGGGGAGCCCTTAAAGTGGGAACCCAACTTGAAAATAATGTTCCAGAGGTGTGACTGACCAGCCTGTGAAGATCATTGTGATATTGACTCATCATTGCATTAGCTGCCCTGTCAACTTGTGTGCCTTCTATAAATTTGATCATTACAGCCAGCTCGTTCTCAAGAGTAGCTGTAGGATCCCAAGGCAGCTGTGGTTTGGGCTTTTTGTTGTTGTTGTTTTTTGGTGTGGTTTTTTTCTTCTTGTTTTTTACAAGTAGAGGCAGCAAAGGGCAGCTGAGGTCAACAGCTTTAGCTGATCACTGAGGCAGCAAGAGAAACAGCTCCAAGACAAACACTTTGTTCATTGTGTAACCTGAGGGGAGAGAGCAGGCTGGAAGGGCTGAGCCAGGCAGGGGTGAGGGTGAAACAGGATACAGGGCAGGAGAAAGTTGGTGGCTGGTTAGGGCAGAAAGCAAAGTAGAGAGGCCAAAGCAAATTGGCATCTTATAAATGAGCTAAGTCTGGATCAAGGAAGCCAGAGATCCATTCACTCATTTAATAAATATTCATTGACAACCCCCTAAATTCCAGCAGGCGACATGCTGGTGATCCAGTGATGAATAAGACAGACCCGGCCCCTGCCCTAAAGGAATTCTAATCTTATGGGGAGACTGACAAGGCTAAACCTAAACCAAACAAGGTTTCAGAAAAATAAACTGGTACAGCCTGTAATGAATGTTGTGAAGGAAAACAAAGGTCAGAGATGGTGAAACCAAGAGGCACTCTACTTTAGGGAGGGTGGTCAAGGAAGACCTTCAGCTGAGACCTAAAATCAGACAAGTTAGGCTTGTGAAGAGGGCATTCTGGGCAAGAACCAGCTGTGCAGAAGCCCAAGAGTGGGAAAGAACTTGTCATGGAAGGGAGGACCTGGAGGATTTTGGGAATCCACACGCATCCATTGGGAATAGGTACAACCTGACATAAAGATTAAACCTGTGAATAGCTGATACAAAACAAAATCAATTGCCTTTGACAGGTAGGTCCATTGTTACCTGGAATATTATGTTGAATTCTTGATATATCAGAGTGTCGAGGCTCAGGAATGATTTGGCTGCCATAGCCTCTGACCTTGGGAGATACTTTCAGGCAAGGTCCAATCGGTTATTTGGCCTTTTTTGGAGTTAAAGGGACAGCTCTGAGTTTCAAGAGTCTCATGGAGGTGCCAACAACCCTTCCTTTCTCTTCTCTCCCTTCCTCCCAAGTTAAAATCTTACACATGTAGTTAAAATCCCTGTAACCAACCTATCTCTTTCCTTCCCTGCTATCCTCAGAGGTAAAACCTATCCTAAATTTCAAGTTTTAAATTCTGTGCATTTTTTATACTTACACTATACATGTATCCGTAAACAACACATAGTGTTAATTTGCATGTTTTCCATCTATATTAAATGAATACATTCTATACTTTCTTCTCAAGTTCTCACTTGACATGTGTTGATACACATCTTCTAGTTTATTTAAACTGCGGTATGGTGTTCTATTGTATAAAAAGACCATGATTTATCCATTCTCTTATTGATGGATCTTTAAATTGTTTCCATTCTTTTTCTCTTATAAACAATGCAGGAATAAACATTCTTGTACATTTCTTCTCATGAGATATATATAACTAGGTATGGCATCACTGAGTTGCATCATAAGTATTTTGGACAGAATTTTCATGTTGATGGTGAAACAATCTGATTACTTAGAAAAAAGTGAGGTCAAGATAAGTGCTGGGAGAAACAGAATGTGAGGAATAGGAAATGAAATACTATGGAATAGTAGGTGAATTAGATATAGAATCCTATGCATTTTTTAAATCTTTTGAAAAAAAGTAGATTGAACATACAAGTAAATTGAGCAACCATTGAAAGCCACAGATATTCATCTACCTTTGAAATACTACCCTTTGTGTCAATGCTACTATGAAGCTATCTAGAACTTTCCTTTTTTATTCTGTGAAAATGGACTACTTCCTCCTTTGGGCCTCCATTCTATCTACCTCTATTATGTGATATATTGCACATTATATTTGCTATGGTTTATTTATATGTCCCTTTTAATCAGCTGCATGTTGTTTGAGGGTGGAGTTCACGTCCTATTTGCATCTCCAGGGTGTGGTAGTTATACTCTGAGGAACCAATGAAAGGTCCAAATCATAGAAAACCCTTGAGACATAGACTGGTTTTCTGATGACAGGATACTTTAGTGAGAATTAACTTAAAGTATGGAAAAGGTGGTTTGATCTTTTTTGTCTTCAATTGGACCTGCAAAAAGAAGTTTCATATAAAAGCTGATAAGAACGACTAAGAAAGCAGAGAAATCACTTGGAATTTGACTGTAAACACTTGCAATGGCTAATTAGTATGTACCGGTAGACAGTTAATGTTAGGAAAACTTTAATTTTACACATTGCCAAGAAATCACCTCTATAATACCTTCTATTCTCACTTAGGGATTTAATTCTTAATCAACCACTAGGATTTTCAAAACCCTTTATTCTTATAATCTGGGATACTGGCATTTTGTCTCATTATGATTGCTGATTAAATAAAAGAATTCTTCTAAAGTGCTTAGCACAATGTTTGGCAAATAGTAAGTACTGAATAAACATTAGCTTTATGATTACTAGCTGATTCCATACTTAGACTCCTCTCATTTATACCATGTGTTTCTTGGTATATATTTGAGGGAGCTCCTGTCTGTATGTTTGAAGTAGTGCATTAGTAAAGCTGCTATCTCAGGAAAAGTAAGGTATCTAAAAATTCAGATTTTAATTTAAGAAAATTTACAATTTTTTAAATAAAATTTTAAAAACTATGCCAATGTCCTCACCAGTGCAGCAACACACACACACACACACACACACACACACCACAGATATATAAATATTGGAAAGAAAGACAATAAATTGGAATTTGTTAAAAATGTACATTATCTTCACAGACAATCCAAGAGAGTCTACAGACAAAACTAATTAGAGTGTGTTTAAGATTTCTGAATATAAGATTAACATGCAAAAATTGATGCATATGAGCAGTAACAAATTAGAAAATGTGAAAAAAAATAGACTCTTCACAGAAGGAAGAATAATTTAAAATAGCTTAGACCAAAAAAAAAAAGGTGATAATTTGGCATTAACTCAGACTAATGGAATAGAACAGAGATCTCAGAAATACATGTAAGCATATGTGACTCTTATGTGTAAGAGGAGATACTGTGGGGGATATTAAGGGGAAAAGCTGAACTTTTTAAAAAAGGGTGATTAGATAAATAATTTTCCATATGGGAAAAAAGAAATTAGCTTCCTTACCTCATTCCATACATAAAACTAAAATCCAGTTAGATTATTAAAGACTTAAATATAGTAAAATAAAACTTAAAAACTAAAAATAAAACTAAAATAAAAATTCAGACCTTAAAATTAAGCAAATGCAGTAATGGAAAATTCTTGAATATTTTGTGGTTAAGTAAAAAAAAAAAAGGGATTATATATTATACATATATTTTTCAGACTGTAGAAAAGTCATTAGAACATTAGAAGAATGCTTATTCTTATCACATGAATTGCTTATTATGAGTAATATATCACATGCATCAAAGAAGGTGGTAGCTACTTTCATTTCCCCCAAACACCTTTTCAACAGTCAGTGTGAGGCAGCTGTGGTTGACCAGAAATGTATAAACCAGTGAGGTCCAACATAACGAGTACATGTTTACATTTTGACTCATGGTGCTCAGCAGGCTTTAATCATAGGGGAACAAGTAATACTACTCAGACTTTATTGTTTAATATTCCATTCATTTGTTTTCCAAGTTTGTTTCGGTCTGTGGGAAGGTTCCTTTCTGATGACAACATTAGTCCTGATTTCTGCAGTTTATCTTCATTTGCCATTTTGAGGTGGCTATGAAAAGCCTGTGACAAGCTCCTTATTTTCCAAATCTATGCATATAGGCCTCATTGAGTTGGCTTCATCCTAAATACATTTTGAAATCACATCAGCACTTTCAGATCAGCAAGTTATTTCTTAATAAATTACTGTCTTGATGTTAGATGCTATTTTAAATACATGAAAGAGAGCAGTTTCCAAGTGTGTGTGACTACTTTTAGGGAAGAGTAAACTGCAGCATTTAAATAAAGGTCCTAAATTTTTGTTATGCTGTCACTGGCTATTTGGATAACTAGCTGTATATGAGTTCGATTTGTACAAAAGTAATTTTCTAAAGCCAATTGTTGATACTTCAAAATATAACTCTAGTTCCTGGGAAAAACTGGGAAATGGAATGGCCATGTCTTCATAGCTAAAACAAATGAGAGGGTTGTAGCAATAAACTGAACCCATAGACAGGGCGTGAGAAGACTTTGAACCTTTTTATTTATTTATTTTTTTCTGAACTGATCAGATAATTTACTCAACTAATTTTGTCTAGTCATTTCCTCGTTCTAGAATTTTTTCCAGTCAAGTGAACAATATTGATGCATATAATTTGGATGGAAAAAAGTCCCTTTAAGAAACATCTGGATCAGCGGTTCTCAACCTGTGGGTCGCGACCCTTTTGGGGGTCAAACAACCCTTTCACAGGGGTCGCCTAAGACCATCCTGCATATCAGATATTTACATTACGATTCATAACAGTAGCAACATTACAGTTATGAAGTAGCAACGAAAATAATTTTATGGTTGGGTCACAACATGAGGAACTGTGTTTAAAGGGCCAGAAGGTTGAGAACCACTTATCTGGATAATACCTTGAATAAGCTTCCTCATTTAGGTCACAGAAATTTCTTCACAGAGAAACCAGTCAAAGATGATAACAGCCCCAGCCAGTGTGGGTCAGTTGGTTGGGCATCATCCCAGGCACCAAAATGTTGCCAGATTGATCCCCATCAGGGCTCATACAAGAATCAACCAATGTATACTAATAACTAGAGGCCCAGTGCGCAAAAATTTGTGCACTCGGGGTGGGGGGGTCCCTCAGCCCGGCCTGTACCCTCTCGCAGTCTGGGGACCCCTCGGAAGATGACCACCTGCTGGCTTAAGCCTGCTCCCT
This sequence comes from Myotis yumanensis, assembly GCF_028538775.1. Taxonomy (NCBI): domain Eukaryota; kingdom Metazoa; phylum Chordata; class Mammalia; order Chiroptera; family Vespertilionidae; genus Myotis; species Myotis yumanensis. The sequence goes on from NW_027223762.1 coordinate 19,497,787, forward strand.
GGGGGATCAGGCCTAAGCTGGCAGTCAGACATCCCTCTGGCAGCCCGGGAGCCCTCGAGGGATGTCCACTTGCCAGCGGGGAGCAGGCCTAAGCTGCAGTCAAACATCCTTAGCGCTGCCATCAGCCTGGCTTGCGGCTGAGCAGAGCTCCCCCTGTGGAGCGCACACACCACCAGGGGGCAGCTCCTGCATTGAGCATCTGCCCCCTGGTGGTCAGTGTGTGTCATAGTGACCAGTCATTCCCAGTCATTCTGCTGTTAGGGTCAATTTGCATATTACCCTTTTATTATATAGGAGTGCCTGGCCAGCCTGGGTGAGGGGCTGATGGCTGTGTGTAGGCTGGCCACAGCCCCTTCAGGGTGGGGGTCCTGCTGGGGTGCCTGACCAGCCTGGGTGAGGGGCTGATGGCTGTTTGCAGGCTGGCCACAACCCTGAGCCACCCAAGCTCCCAGTGGAGGCTGGCTGGAAGCAGGTATCTGGGATTTATTTGTCTTCTGTAATTGAAACTTTGTTGCCATGAGCGGAGGCCTCAGCCGGCTCAGGGCTGGCGGGAAGCTTGACTTCCTCCATCACCTGGGCAACCAAGCCTCCTGCTTGCTCCAGCTCCGTGGCTGCCAGCTGCAATCTTGGTTGGGTTAATGTGCATATAGTCGCTCTGATTGGATGGTGGGCATGGCTTAGGGTGTAGCGAAGGTACGGTCAATGAGCATCTTTGTCTTTTATTAGTGTAGATAGCCTAGGTGGCATCACGTCCTCACGTTGTCACAAGATGGCCATCACAAGATGACTGTCACAAGATGGCTGCATGCACAGTGGAGGCGGGGCCCGGTGGCCGCTCCATGTGGTGAGGCCTGGGTGTCCCGCAGCTCTGTGCGGCACAGAGGAGGCTGGTCCTGGCGCAGAGGAGGCAGGTCCCGGCGGAGGAGGCGGGTTGCAGCAAGAGAGGGCAGTTGTGGGCTATCAGGCTGGCAGGGAAGGGCAGTTGTGGGTGATCAGGCCGGCAGGGGAGCCGTTAAGCATCAATCAGGCTGGCAGGGGAGCAGTTAGGGGGTGATCAGGCTGGCAGGCAGAAGTGGTTAGGGGCAATCAGGCAGGCAGGCAGGTGAGAGGTTAGGAGCCAGCAGTTCTGGATTGTGAGAGGGATCGGGCCTAAACCGGCAGTTGGACATACCCTGAGGAGTCCCAGATTGGAGAGGGTGCAGGCCCCTCTCTCTCTCTCTCTCTCTCTCTCTCTCTCTCTTCCTCTCTGTCTAAAATCAATAAATACAAAAAAAAAATTTGTTTTAAATCCCAGCCCATCTGGTGGTAGTACCAGAGAACTCTTATTCCTCCCTCCCTCTACAAAACACAGTTGATGCAGAGTGGAATAACTTTATGATCCTTTTGATAGTTGCTTTTTCAGAAAAGCTACAACACATGGGTTAAATGATGATTAAAAACATATCCAATAAGAATGCAATTGCATTTTCCTTAATATTTTCTTTTTCTGACATCTGGTTTTCTCTTTCCTCACTTGAGATATTTACAGAATTATACCATTAACCCTCTAACTCTCCTTTCTCCTCACTCTCCTCCTGCTCCCACATACCATTAACATAAAAGAATTTCCTTTCAAATTATGTAACCAACTTTATAACTCACATAGATTTTTATCACATATAAAAATTTATTAACCCAAATGATGACCACATTTTTGCCAAGATTCACCAGTTCTGAAGTTAGTTGCTAGTAAAACAGATTTCTCAATGGTTTGGTGAGATCAATGCTAAATTACCCAGAGCATGAATTACAATTACTGCCGATCCTGTTGGCCAATCCACCCAGCTGTCCACTGACCTTTCCAGTGACTTAAGAGAATTCAGCCAGAATGGACCCCCACAATCTGCATTGTGAGTTTATCTATGGGTAAGCCAGACTACAAATGCTGTGACCATACCAACAGAGGTTTAGGTGGTAACCCAAACAGGAATTCACAAAGAAAGCTCAGATGCACAATAGCTACATATACTACACTAGCTACCACATATGGACTGGTTTCTAAGTGTCAGACACCCATGCTAAGAAATTGTACATGCATTAATTAATTTATTCTTAGGTTTCATAGTCATTAACAACATGGACATAGACCCAAGTTCTGGGTCCTTGGGCAAGCAATGAAAACTGTGCTTCAGTTTCTATATCTATAAAATGGGAATAATACTACTTCACAGAGTTGAAGTGAGAAATGAGTTAGTTAAATTATACACAAAACCTTTAGTAAAGGCTTGGGTGCTGTCTGGGTGTGGAGACAGCACTCGCTATACCAGCCGTGGGCAAACTACGGCCCGCAGGCCGGATCCGGCCCGTTTGAAATGAATAAAACTAAAAAAAAAAAAAAAAAAAAAAAGACCGTACCCTTTTATGTAATGATGTTTACTTTGAATTTATATTAGTTCACACAAACACTCCATCCATGCTTTTGTTCCGGCCCTCCGGTCCAGTTTAAGAACCCATTGTGGCCCTCGAGTCAAAAAGTTTGCCCACCCCTGCACTATACTCAAGATATGTTGCCTTAATGTTTTAATTCTTCTAATGACCCATGAGATAGGTACAATCAATTATGATCATCATCTACAGTTTAGGAAATTGTTGCTTAGAAGTGGCATATGGCAGGGCCAGGCTTTGAAAATAGATTTGTTTGACTTCAAAACCTGTTCTCCTTATCACTGTGCTATTCTGACTCTCAGGACAAGACAGATAGAGTGTGAACCTAAGTTACCAAAAGAACGTATGGTGTTAGCTGCAAGGCCTTTTGCTGCCATGATACCACCTCCTATCTGCCCCCCCCCCCCACCCCCATGACTTCCTTGGGGGTGAATCCTTGCTGAGGGGCAGCACAAGAATTCTGGGGCTTCCTCCATCCAATTAGAATGTGAGTGATCCAAACCATCTTAGTGAAGGCTTACCTGTCACCAGGTGATTCCTGTGCTGGTGACAAAATGTACAAATGAAGAACAGGAGGGAGGGAGCCTTCCAGCCTCTCAGAACAGGCACATCCCCTGGCTGACATCAGCTGCAGAAATCCATAGCCACTCAGAGCCTCAAAGAAAACCACACAGCCCATCTTGTGTGTTGGACGATAATTTGAATTATTGTGCTTCCATTGCATATCTTCTCAAAAATATTATGCATTAGATAATTATCCCATTTAAGAAATGGGGAAACTAAGCTCAAAGAAATTAAGTCAATTATCCAAGGTTATTATACAGCTTGTAAATGGACTATCAGGATTAAATCCAGTTTCTATTTCTTAATCCAAAACCCATGTTCCCCTCACTCTTCAGGGATTGGGGATATTACAAATCATTATTTCTTCAGATCTTTTTTTTTTCTATTATCTTTTTATCATCTCATTTTTTGTTACTAATTTTATTCAAGAGCAAGAACATGAAATTCTTGGAGTAATAGTTGAAGTTAAATGTTCTAATTTAAGAGATGGCATTACTGGATTATTTGTAGATTATGTCTCCATTCTGTCTCTTCTTCTTAGTTCTTTGTCTATTTGACATCTGAATATTAGAATCTTTTTAGAGGATTTCAAACACACTCAGTTGTGTGAAAGTGCTAGTTAAAATTTACAGGCAGACATTTTTGTTCTCAT